>NC_092783.1:25948425-30748425 GCF_047496795.1 Chiloscyllium punctatum
CCCCCACACTCTTCCCCCCCCTCCCCCCACACTCTTCCCCCCCCTCCCCCCACACTCTTCCCCCCTTCCCCCGACACTCTTCCCCCCCATCCCCCCACACTCTTCCCCCGACACCCTTCCCCCTTCCCCCACACACTTCCCCCCTTCCCCCCACACTCTTCCCCCCCTTCCCCCCACACTCTCCCCCCTTCCCCCCACACTCTTCCCCCCCTTCCCCCCACACTCTTCCCCCCTTCCCCCCACACTCTTCCCCCCTTCCCCCCACACTCTCCCCCCTTCCCCCCACACTCTTCCCCCCCTTCCCCCCACACTCTCCCCCCCTTCCCCCCCACACTCTTCCCCCCTTTCCCCCACACTCTTCCCCCCTTTCCCCCACACTCTTCCCCCCTTTCCCCCACACTCTCCCCCCTCTTCCCCCCACACTTTCCCCTCCCTTGCCCCCACACTCTCCCCCTTCCCCCGCCACTCTTCCCCCCTTCCCCCCACACTCTTCCCCATTCCCCCCACACTCTTCCCCCCCCTTCCCCCCACACTCTTCCCCCCCCTTCCCCCCACACTCTTCCCCCCCTTCCCCCCACACTCTCCCCCCTTCCCCCCACACTCTCCCCCCTTCCCCCCTTCCCCCCACACTCTTCCCCCCATCCCCCCACACTCTTCCCCCCATCCCCCCACACTCTTCCCCCCCTTCCCCCCACACTCTTCCCCCCATCCCCCCACACTCTTCCCCCCCTTCCCCCCACACTCTTCCCCCCCTTCCCCCCACACTCTTCCCCCCTTCCCCCCACACTTCCCCCCTTCCCCCCTTCCCCCCACACTTCCCCCCTTCCCCCCACACTCTTCCCCCCACACTCTTCCCCCCTTCCCCCGACACCCTTCCCCCTTTCCCCCACACACTTCCCCCCTTCCCCCCACACTCTTCCCCCCCTCCCTTCCCCCTTTCCCCCACACACGTTTTCCCTTCCCCCCACACTCTTCCCCCCTTCCCCCCACACTCTTCCCCCCTTCCCCCCACACTCTTCCCCCCCTTCCCCCCACACTCTTCCCCCCCTTCCCCCCACACTCTTCCCCCCCTTCCCCCCACACTCTTCCCCCCCTTCCCCCCACACTCTTCCCCCCCTTCCCCCCACACTCTTCCCCCCCTTCCCCCCACACTCTTCCCCCCCTTCCCCCCACACTCTTCCCCCCCTTCCCCCCACACTCTTCCCCCCTTCCCCCCACACTCTTCCCCCCTTCCCCCACACCCTTCCCCCTTTCCCCCACACTCTTCCCCCCCTTCCCCCCACACTCTTCCCCCCTTCCCCCCACACTCTTCCCCCCTTCCCCCCATCCCCCCACACTCTTCCCCCCTTCCCCCCACAGACTTCCCCCTCTTCCCCCCACAGTCTTCCCCCTTCCCCCCACACTCTTCCCCCCCTTCCCCCCACACTCGTCCACCCCCTTCCCCCCACACTCTTCCCCCCCTTCCCCCCCACACTCTTCCCCCCACACTCTTCCCCCCCTTCCCCCCACACTCTTCCCCCCCTTCCCCCCACACTCTTCCCCCGACACCCTTCCCCCTTTCCCCCACACACTTCCCCCCTTCCCCCCACACTCTTCCCCCCTTCCCCCCACACTCTTCCCCCCGTACTCTTCCCCCCTTCCCCCCACACTCTTCCCCCCCTTCCCCCCGCACTCTTCCCCTCCTTCCCCCCGCACTCTTCCCCCATTCCCCCCGCACTCTTCCCCCATTCCCCCCGCACTCTTCCTCCCCTTCCCCCCACACTCTTTCCCCCCTTCCCCCCCACACTCTTTCCCCCCTTCCCCCCCACACTCTTCCCCCCCTTCCCCCCCACACTCTTCCCCCCCTTCCCCCCACACTCTTCCCCCCCTTCCCCCCACACACTTCCCCCCCTTCCCCCCACACACTTCCCCCCACACTCTTCCCCCCCTTCCCCCCACACACTTCCCCCCACACTCTTCCCCCCCTTCCCCCCACACTCTTCCCCCCACTCTGCCCCCACCTTCCCCCCACACTCTTCCCCCCACTCTGCCCCCACCTTCCCCCCACTCTCTTCCCCCCCACCTTGCCCCTAATCTCTTCCCCCATCTTCCCCCCCACCTTGCCCCCACTCTTTATTCCCCACCTTCACTCTACTCACCCTCACCACCTCCCTCTCCCCATCCTTCCCCTCCACCCACTCTCTCTTCCTGCACACTCTCCCTCTACTTACCCTCACCCCACAACCGACATTCACCCCACAGACCCTCTATCCCTCCCGCACAGCCACGCTCCTCCACCCATTCACGCCCCTCCCCACGCCACCACACACCTTATACCCCCTCCCTGCACCTCATTCACTCCCCACTCACCCTGTTCCTGCCCCCCAACCCCCTCCTTGCCCCCTACCCACTCCTGCCCCCAACCCACTCCTGCCCCCTTACTCTCCTGCATCCCAGCCCCTCCTTCAACTCCCTCCTTCTCCTTCATCTCCTCTCTCTCCCTCCTTCTCCACCTTCCTTCCCCTCACAAGCTCTGCCTCCCCCTCATCCTAACTCAACCCCCCTCCCCCTCCCCCTCCAAACCCTCACCCTGCTCACCTTCTACGCTCTCTTGCGCACCCACACTCTACCGCCTCTACTCCACTTTGCCTCTCCCATTCCCATCCACTCCCTTCTCCCCCTCCTCCCCACTCCCCCAACCTCTCCATTCCCCTCCCTCATTCTCTCCTTTCCCATCTTCCACCCTTCACTTCCTCCCTCCTGTCCATTCCCCGTCCCATATTCCCCCCACCCCTTCCCCGTCCCATATTCCCCCCACCCCTTCCCCGTCCCATATTCCCCCCACCCCTTCCCCGTCCCATATTCCCCCCACCCCTTCCCCATCCCCATCCCATATTCCCCATCCCATATTCCCCATCCCATATTCCCCCCACCCCTTCCCCATCCCTTATTCCCCCCACCCCTTCCCCATCCCTTATTCCCCCCACCCCTTCCCCATCCCTTATTCCCCCCACCCCATATTAACACCACCCCTCTCCCATCCTCCCTCATCCCATATTAATGCCATCCCTTCCCCATCCTCCCTCTGCCCCCATCTCTTCCTCCCCCTCCCCATCCTCCCCCCCACCCCTTCACTATTCTTCCCCTCGCCACTTCCCCATTCTCCCCTTTGCGATCATATATCCGCCCCTTCCCCATCTATCTCAGCCCTTTCCCCATACTATCCCTCCACATTCTCTCACATCCTCCCCTCCACATATTCTCCCCGCCCCCTCCCCCTCCCCCTCCCCATCCTCCCCCACCCTCTCCCGCTTTCCCCCCATCATTCCCCCACCCTCTCCCGCTTTCCCCCATCATTCCCCCACCCTCTCCCGCTTTCCCCCCATCATTCCCCCACCCTCTCCCGCTTTCCCCCCATCATTCCCCCACCCTCTCCCACTTTCCCCCCATCATTCCCCCACCCTCTCCCACTTTCCCCCATCATTCCCCCACCCTCTCCCCCATCATTCCCCCACCCTCTCCCGCTTTCCCCCATCATTCCCCCCACCCTCTCCCGCTTTCCCCCCATCTTTCCCGCTTTCCCCCCATCTTTCCCGCTTTCCCCCCATCTTTCCCCCAATCTTTCCCCCACCCTCTCTCGCTTTCCCCCCATCTTTCCCCCACCCTCTCTCGCTTTCCCCCCACCCTCTCTCGCTTTCCCCCCATCATTCCCCCCACCCTCTCCCGCTTTCCCCCACCCTCTCCCGCTTTCCCCCACCCTCTCCCGCTTTCCCCCACCCTCTCCCACTTTCCCCCACCCTCTCCCACTTTCCCCCCATCTTCTCCCCGCTTCCCCCATCCTCTCCCCCCATCCTCTCCCACTTTCCCCCGATCCTCTCCCACTTTCCCCCATCCTCTCCTGATTTCCGACATTATTCCTCATCCTCTCCCGCTTCCCCCATCCTGTCCTGCCTCCCCCATCCTGTCCTGCCTCCCCCATCCTGTCCTGCCTTCCCCATCCTCTCCCGCTTTCCTCCCATCATATCCCTATCCTCTCCCGCTTTTCCCCATCATCTCCTGCCCTTGCCCCCCCACCCTGCACCATCATCCCCCGCTTCCCCCTGCCCTTTACCCTCTCCCATCCTCAACTATCCCCCGTCCCCCAACCATCCCTCCTCCCCCAACTATCCCTCCTCCCCCAACCATCCCTCTCTCCCCAATTCCTTCTCCCCCTCTCCCATTCTACCATCCTCTCTCCCCATTTCCCCCATCCTTGTCCCACCCACTCCCTATTCCACATCCCCACCCAACTCTCTCCAACCCCTGATTTCCCACTCCCCTTTTCACACACACTTTCCACCCACTGATACCTCCCTTTACTCTCCACATTCCCCTCTTCACCCATATCCCAGCCCCCCTCAGCCTGGAGCAGGCGGATGAAGTGTGTTTTGGTCGCTCCGCCCCAGACTCGAGGAGGATTGTGTCAGCCCATAGCCGGGGCTTCCTGCCGCCTGTGACGATGCGGCTCGACGTCTGGCGTCACGATGTAGGTCACTGCCATTGGTCCGATCTCGGAGCGCACGCCTCACCTCACCCGGGATGTCCCGGCTCGCGGCTGGCTCTGATTGGCGTAGCGGCCTTTCCTCTCTGGCCAATGGAGTGATACCTGGCTGCACAATCCCGGAAATGAGAGAAGCTCTGGGAGGAGGGATGGGGGTAGATCCGGGCTGGAGGGAGGGATCCTGACGTGGGGGGCGGGTGCTGAAGCAGGATGTCCCTGGCTTTGGTGGGCCAGGGAGAAGGAACATCCTTACTCTGAGGGTGGGGAGAAAGGATCCTCGGGGTGGCAGGGAGGATGGATCCTGGCGGAAGCAGTAGACAGGAGCTGCCCTGGGGACGGGGTGGGGGTGAGAGATTTCCTGTTGCTGAGAAGCCCGGCTCTGTGGCTTCTTTACCTCCAGCCTGCTGCCGCTTGATCTCGGGGCATTGCCTATAACCTGGCCACAAATTATTGCAGCATTTCGCTCCAATTGTGATCTAGTAGCAGGTCAGAAGGTAGTTACTTTCAATATAAGCCGCTACGAACAATGCAAGAAAATAGTCATAAAAACGATATGATACATGGTCGATGTTGGTGGCTTTATAAACTAGGTTTGTTGTAGATATCAAAACATTCACTCAAATCACGTTTTACTAGTTAAGCAGGAGTCTATGTTTCATTTGTAGTTTCATATTTCGCATGGACTACAGGATACAAGGCATTTGTAGCTCTGTCTTAGTGAGTGTTAATGAGGTATGATCGATCAGCTTACACCCTAAGCTTAAAGTGATATACATCTTTTGTACCTTTTTTTTCTGGTTTGACTGCATTAAGACATTTTCTGTAGAAAGACATATACAACAGGGGAATCTTGACTGCCTTACTGCAAGCTCCTGTTGAGAGACACATCCTACGAAATGTATTTTGACACGAGAAAAGACGCGATTTAATCGCTTATGGTAATGGTTATCATCACTGTAGTTTAGGTCAGTTAATCGCCACAGAAATCATTTAATAGAATGTATTGGTTTTGAGGGTAGAGGTGAGTGTAAGACTTGTGATACTCCCATCGGTTTGAAGTCAATATCAGCAGTAAATGCCTTACGCACTGAGAACAAAGGCCTGTCATTTGAATCCATTGCTCGCCACTCGGCAACGGCGTTTCGGGAAAGGTGGAAACCGAGGTTTTATATCCAGTACTGAGCAGTATTTGGATCCCTCGCCTATCGTGACTAGGGCAACGGTTACACTAAACTGCAGCTACCTGTGCTAAAACAAATGCGAAATCCTACCGAAACGTCCCAATATTTCATCAGGCACGCCCCCTCTCCCGATACAACGCGCACCGTAGTTTAAAAAAAAGCAACACTTATTAAAAACCGAGGCGAATTGATGAACCTTTAGAGCAGTCGATTCGTTTATAATCTCACCGGTAAAGTGCAGATGTAACGTTAGAACGTGTGAAGGGAATGCAGCCCTCCTTGTCCAAGACTTGCCCCGGATGGAGGCGGAAGTTCCGGATCCAGTGCCTGATCTTTCCTCCACCGCCCCCCTTTTTGCTCCTCAATCCCAGAGGATCAAAGGATCCATCTCGGATTTCATAGATTCAAAACGGACTTTTTTATATGAATGCAATGTGCTGATTGGCTCAGTTCAATTTTATTAGAGATTTTGGGGGTTTGGGGTGGTCGATGCTGCGAATTCCCAGTATCTGGATTGAGGTGTTGGGAAGAACCATATGTTGACAGCTCCTTCAGTGCCCACCGGACCTGCCCTGACTTCCCGTTTCATGGCGAGCTGTCTTGTTGATAACTGCAACGAGTTTTCTGGCTGAATTCCAAACCATGGGCTGAATCAGATTCGGGATTGCCAGGAGACACTGCCCAGCTGGAGAACGCAGTCGCGGTTAGTTGTTCCTTGAGTAGTGACCTAGCGGGTTTAAATAAACTCCAGCGTGAACCCAGAATTTGGGATAGATATTATTCAGGGGTTCTAGTGGCTCGGTTGATGTGAGCTTTACTTTCAGTTTGAAAGAGCAGCGAATACGACAGAGGAAGTGCCTGTAGCTCCCGATATGCCTCATCAAATGTGTTTGACCTATTTTTTCCTAATCAACCTGTCCACAGATGTTATTACACAGGGGTAGCGCAATGGCTCAGTGATCGGCACTGCTGCCTCACAGCGCTAGCGACCCGAGTTCGATTCCCGCCTCGGGCGACTGTCTGCGTGGAGTTTGCAGGTTCTCCCCGTGTCTGCGTGTTTCCTCTGGGTGCTCCAGTTTCCTCCCACAGGTGATTTGGCCATGCTCACTTGCATGGTGTTAGTGTTATAGTGTTAGTCAGGGGTAAATATAGGGTAGGGGAATGGGACTGGGTGGGTTGCTCTTTGGAGGGTCGGTGTGGACTTGTTGGGCCGAAGAGCCTGTTTCCATACTGTAGGGAATCTAACCTAATTTAGTCTCTGGAGCAGATGGAATTTGACCCAGACTTCCTGGTCTAGGGGTAAGGACACTACAACTGTGCCACAAGAGGGTCTTTTTGATCCTGGACCTTGTTCTGCGCTTTTCTTTTTTTCGTGCTGACACTTATTTTCCACTTTGGTATATATTTAAGGGAGGCACCTGTGTGGGCAGTTTCAGTTGTGTTGCTGCTGTCTCACTCATGGTTTTGCCATTCCAAGTTGAATTAATTCAGATTTGAAAAAGTTAATTGGGTCACAGCGGGTTCAGACACAGGAGTTTACAAGTTGCCTTTCCCACGGCAATTGTCCAAACACACTTTGCCAAGAGTTTGAGTAATAGGTGTAGTGCCTGCATAAAACAAAAATTAGCTCCTTTCCTATGAATGCCTGTTAAGTCTTCACATGTGCACAGGGTATAACACTTTGGTTGCTATCATTTAGTTTGCTGTGCACTATGTTGGAGGTGTATATGTGGGAAAAGTATTTTATAAATCGATCATATAACAGGAAACTCTGTGCTGTATAAATCTTTCGCAATTCATAGAGAAGACTACTTTTAGTGACTGGGCCTGAAAGACTTGGTGTATGATGTAGCACACTCAGGCCTTTCCCCTTTGATGCCTCTTTTAAAAACCCACCTTTTCCAGAAATGTTATGACACACAGCAGTGGAGGATGGGACATTTTGGTTCACATTGCCACTGTGTCTCATCGGTTGTTCTAATAAGTCTATCCAATTCGCCCTCTCCTGCACACATTTGCTGCTTCAGTATAAATTGAGTTACCTTTGGAAAATCACTACCAACAGTGCTTTCATCAGCCTATTTAACAGTGAATTCTAGATCATCACATCTCTGCCGAAACCTTGGATAAAAGCAAATTACTGGAATCTGAAACCAAAAGATTTGACAAAGGGTCAGTTAGACTCGAAACGTCAGCTCTTTTCTCTCCTTACAGATGCTGCCAGACCTGCTGGGATTTTCCAGCATTTTCTCTTTTGGTTTCTGCCTGAACCTTTCTCCTTTATTCAGTCACTGGAGTTCTTGAATCCTATTGTCTCTGCTTATTGTCCTGAAGAAGGGCTCATGTCCGAAACGTCGATTCTTCTGCTCCTTGGATGCTGCCTGACCTGCTGCGCTTTTCCAGCAACACATTTTCAGCTCTGCTTATTGACCCTCTGCCATTGGAAACTGATTTTGATACAGCAAATCAGGTGAGACATTCATGATTTTGAACACCTCAAAAATGTCTCTGATTTAAGGGAACAATCCCATTGCCTCCAGAAATCTGGGCTCTCAGATTTCTCTATACCCTCCTTGGACTAAATCAATATCCTTTCTGGACCCTCTAGCCTAGATGTACTCCTAAAGACCTCCTGCTGAGGCCCAACCTGTGATTTATCAAACGTTAGTGTCAATTTCTTGCATTTACGTTTCACTTTTAAAAAACACATTACGATATAAAACAAAAACCGAAATTACTGCAGAAGCTCAGGTCTGGCAGCACCTTTGGAGAGAAATCTGAATTAACGTTTCCAGTTGAGTGACCCGTCCTCAGAACTGATATAATATGGTTTTACAATAGTCTTCCAACCTTCTACTTCCACCTTTTGAGTAAGTGTGTATGTGTAGCCTCTGTTCTTGCAACCCTTTTGTATTGGTGGCATTTCATTCATAATTCCTCCCCTTCTAGCTATCATCATACTTATCTATATTAAATTTCATCTACCTCGTGTCTGCATTTTGTACAAATGCTGAAAGTAGGCCCAACTGCTGAACATTGATTTATAAGACAAATAACGCTAATTCTCAAACTGACTCCTGCAATAGGCCATGCATTACTGCCCTGCAGTCTGAAAAACAATGGTCAATGTTACTCTGTTTTCTGTCTCTTGGTTAGTTTCGTTGCCATATTCCTACTGTCCCTTTGGTTGACATGTTCAATTCTTTTATGCTTTTCAGACTTGAAAGCCACTTCTCAGCATTTGGTCATCTTTTAGATGACAATAGTTGGAATGTTTTCGAGGAACTAGCAGACAGGGAAACCACTAGGGGGAGACAGTGACATTGTGCTAATGATATTGGCAAATGATCGAGGCTCAAGATATTGGTTCAAATCCCACTTTGGATGCTGACAGATCATAAATTCATTGCAATCTGGAATTGAAAGTTGCCCTCAGTGATGTTGCGGCAAATACCACTTTTAGCCAGGCATAAGTAAAGATGAAATGGATAAAGATAATTAGTTTCTTACAGTTTGGTGAAAGATTCAGACTTCTAATTTGTTTTCTGTTGTTCTCTGCCAGTAGAAAGAAAAACAGAGTTAACATTAAATCCAATATGACTCATCATTTTAACTCTAACTCTATGGTCTCAAAATATTAACTCTGTTTCTCTCTCTCTCCCACAGATGCTGACTTTCTTCAGCACTTTCTGTTTTTACTTCAGATTTTCAGCATCTGCCTACTTTGCTTTTCATAGAATCATACATTATAGAACAGGCCTTTGGCCTATCGAGTCTGTCCTGCTGAAATGACACTAAATCTAAACTAGCACTTGGCCCATAGCCTAAATGTTGTGATATTTCAAGTGACCATCCAAGTACTATTTAAAGGCTGAGGTAACTCGATTCCATTGCCCTCCCCAAGCAGTGCAGTGCATTCTGGATCCCCATCAATCTCCGGGTGAAAACACATTTTTCTTTAATTTCCCACTAAACATCCTGCCTTTCACTTTAAAAGTGTACCCCCTTGTTATCGATCCTTCAACAAAAGGGAACAGCTGTTTTCTATCCAACCTGCCCATGCCCCTCATAATCTTATACACCTCTATCAGGTCCCACCTCAATCTTATGTAAGCCTTATTTTCATATGATCTGATCTATTTGCTTACTTAGTGGGACTCTTTTTATATTAATAATTAGATGTGCTTTACCATGAGTCATAGTTTATTATTGTTGAAACACAAAATAGGTATATGTACAATGTTACAATAATATGTAATATTCCAAGTAACCTTACTGTTCTTAAATGTCTATGCTCACACACTAGTTTTAAATCTGCTTTGGGAGCACAAGATGTGAGAAAGTGTATACTGACCTGATTACAGCTGGTCAAACTGGAGTTGAGGCTGTCGTTCCTGCTGTCAAAGTTCCTGCTTTTGGTTAAAGACAAAAAAGTTGCAGATGCTGGAATCTGGCATCTTGAGTTTTAACCCTTCTTCTAGTGGTGAAGTCATACCCAAAACCTTGACTTCTCCACCTCCTGATGCTGCCTGGCTTGTTGTGTTCTTCCAGCCTCCCGTTTGTCTACTTCCTGCTTCTTGGTCTTGATGTTCTCTGGAGGTTGTATCAGACACCTTTGAGTTGAGTGGCTTCTTTTAACTCGTTATCTGAGTAATTTCCAAGTTTGGTGACTTAGCAGCAGTTTGATGTAACAGTGTAGGTAACATAATTTAAACTGAGTTACTATCTCAGAAAGGGTGTTACAAAAGACAGTACTGGATATTATAGTGTCCCCTATTGATTGAGCTGATCACAGGAGCCAAGCTGTCTCAAAAACAGTTCCCTGAAAGTCAGATGTATTGTTCCAACTGAAACCCTGTAGCAGCATCTCATCAACAATCCATCCACTAATCAAACAAGTTGAATGGCTTGTATATCTGTCTGGCTTGATTCAGTTTGATAGTGAATGTTGCAAGCTTCCTGGCTTAATATCTCATTACTTCTGTCTCATTGACAGCTATGCAAACAAGGTAACTGCTGTGCAGTGTGGCCTGATCCCTGTTCAGTTGGCCAGTTTTCCCAGCATACCCTTCAGTTGCTTCCAGTGTCTCAAAATAGCTGTTATTTTATTTTAAAGTGACATTCCACTACCTACATGTCTCTGCTCCAAAAGAAAACCTAAGCTTGTGTTGCCTCTCTTCATAGCTAAAGCAATCCATCCCAAGAAACATACTGGTAATCTCTGTTGCACCCCCTCCAGTGCAGCCACATCCTTATTATAGTGCAGTGACCAGAACTGCGCACAGTATTCCAGCTATGGCTTAACCACAGTTCTGTACAGCTCCAACATAATCTCAATGCTTTTTATAATCTATGCCTTCACTGATAAAGGTAAGTGTGTTATATGCCTTCTTCACTACCCTTTTAACCTGTCCTGCTGTCTTCAGGGAGCTGTGGACAAACACCCCAAGATTCCTCTTTTTTTTTATTCATTTACTGGATGTGGGCATCACTGGCTAGGCCAACATTCATTGCTCGTCCCTAATTGACCAGAAGGCATTTGAAAGGGCAACCACATTGTTTTGGGTCTGGAGTCACATGTGGCACAGTCCAGGTGAGAATGGCAGATTTCCTTCCCTGAAGGGCATTAGTGAACCAGATTTTTCCAACAATCGACAATGGTTGCATGGTCATTAGTAGATTCTTCATTCCAGATGTTTTTCTAATCGAATAAAAATTCCACCATCCACTGTGGCAGGATTTGAACCAAGGTCCGCAGAACATAGAACAGCACAGGCCCTTTGGCCCATGATATTGTGCCGAGCATTTATCTTAATGTAAGATCAACCTAACCTACACACCCCTCAATTTACTGCCATACATGTGCTTTCTCAGCAGTAGCTTAAATGTCCCTAATGTCTCTGACTCTATTACCACTGCTGGCAGTGCATTGCACGCACCCACCACTCTCTCCCCTATATCTTCTTTCAATCACCTTAAAATTATGGCCCCTTGTGACAGCCATTTGTGCCCTCGAGAAAAGTCTCTGGCCTGTCATTACCTTGTACACCTCTCTTTCTTCCTTCTCTCCAGTGTGAAAAGCCCAAGCTCACTCAACCTTTCTTCATAATACATGCCCTTCAATCCAGGCAGCATCCTGGTAAATCTCCTCTGCACCCTCTCTAAAGTATCTACATCCTTCCTGTAATGAGGCGACCAAAACCGGACACAATATTCCAAGTGTGGTCTCACCAGGGTTTTATAGAGCTGCAGCAAAATCTTGCGGCTCTTAGACTCAATCCTCCTTTTAACAAAAGCCAAAACACCTTATGCCTTCTTAACAACCCCATCAACTTTGGCAACTTTGAAGGATCTACATACGTGGACACCAAGATCCTGCTGTCCCTCCACACTGCCAAAAATTCTGTCTTTAACCCTGCATTCAGCATTCAAATTCGACCTTCCCAAATGAATAATTTGCATTTGTCCAGGTTGAACTCCATCTGCCACTTCTCAGCCCAGCTCTGTATCCTGTTAATGTCTTGTAACCTGCAACAGCCCTAGACACTATCTACAACACCACCAACCTTTGTGTCGTCAGCAAACTTACCAACCCACCCTTCCACTTCTTCATCCAAGTCATTTATAAAAACTACAAAGAGCAGAGGCCCAAGAACAGATCCCTGCAGGACACCACTGGTCACTGACCTCCAGGCGGAAAACTTTCCATCCACTACCACTTGCTGTCTTCTTTCAGCCAGCCAATTCTGTATCCAGACAGCCACATTTCCCTGTATCCCATACCTCCTAACTTTCTGAATGAGCCTACCATGGGGAACCTTATCAAATGCCTTCTGAAATCCATATACACCACATCCACTGCTCGACCTTCATCAACGTGTCTCGTCACATCCTCAAAGAACTCTATAAGGCTTGTGAGGCATGACCTGCCCCTCACAAAGCCATGCTGACTATCGCTAATCAAACTATGTTTTTCCAAATCGTCATTAATCCTATCTCTCAGAATCCTTTCCAGTACCTTGCTTACCACAGACGTAAGACTGACTGGTCTGTAATTCCCAGGGATTTCCCTATTCCCTTTCTTGAACAGTGGAACAACATTCGCCTCTCTCCAATCATCCAGTTCTACTCCCGTGGAGAGTGAGGATGCAAAGATCATTGCCAGAGGCACAGCAGTCTCATTCCTCATTTCCCGTAGTAACCTTGGATATATCTGGTCTGGCCCTGGGGTCTTATTTAGCTCGATGCTTCCCAGAATTTACAGCACACCCACTTCCTTAATATCAGTCTGTTGAAGCCTATTAACCCCGTCCATAGTGTTCTCACTATCCACAAGGTCCCTCTCTCTAGTGAATACTGAAGCAAAAAAAACACATTTAGGGCCTCCCCTATCCCTGTTCAGACTCCAGGCACAAGTTCCCTCCACTATCCCTGATCAGCCCTCTCCTCTCTCTGATCATTCTCTTATTCCTCACATACGTATAGAATGCCTTTGGGTTTTTCCTAATCCTTCCCACCAAGGCTTTTTCGTGCCCTCTCCTTGCTCTCCTCAGTCTATTTTTGAGTTATTTTCTAGATACCTTGCAATCCTCTCAAGCTGTGCCAGATCCTTGCTTCCTCAACCTTAAGATCGACAGCATGGAAGTAGACCCTTTGGTCCAACTCGTTCATGCCGATCAGATATCCCAACCTCATCTAGTCCCATTTGCCAGCACTTGGCCCATATCTCTCTAAACCTTCCCTATTCATATACCTATCCAGATGCCTTTTAAATGTTGCTATTTTATCAGCCTCCACCACATCCTTTGGCAGCTAATTCCATACATGCACCACCCATGTGAAAAAGTTGCCCCTTATGTCCCATTTATATCTTTCCCCTCTCATCCTAAACCTATGCCCTCTAGTTCTGGACTCTCCCATCCCAGGGAAAAGACTTTGTCTAGTATGATTTTATAAACCTCTATGAGGTCACCCCTCAGCCTCCGATGCTCCAGGGAAAACATCCCCAGCTTATTCATCCTCTCCCTATCGTTCAAATCCTCCAACCCTGGCAACATCGCTGTAAATCTTTTCTGAACTCTTTCAGGTTTCACAAGGTGTACAAGGTAATGACAGGCCAGAGACTTTTCTCGAGGGCACAAATGGCTGTCTCCAATATGAAGGAGACGAGAATTGCATGCAATATTCCAACAGTGGCCTAACCAATGTCCTGTACAGCTGCAACATGACCTCCCAACTCCTGTACTCAATACTCTGACCAATAAAGAAAAGCATACCAAACGCCTTCTTCACTATCCTGTCTACCTGCGACTCCACTTGCAAGGAGCTATGAACCTGCACTCCAAGGTCTCTTTGTTCAGCAGCACTCCCCAGGAACTTACCATTAAGTGTATAAGTCCTGCTCTGATTTGCTTTTCCAAAATGCAGCACCTCACATTCATCTAAATTAAACTCCATCTGCCACTTCTCATCCCATTGGCCCATCTGATCAGGATCCTGTTGTAATCTGAGGTAACCACTACACCTCTGATTTAGGTGTCATCTGCACACTTACTAACTATACCTCCTATGTTTACATCCAGATCATTTGAAGAAAAATAGTGGACCCAGCACTGATCCTTGTGGCACTCCTTTGGTCACAGGCCTCCAGTCTGAGAAGCAGTCCTCCACCACCACCCTCTGTCTTCTACCTGACGAGAAGCTCCTCTTCTCTAGTCAACCAAGACTCCTTCACCTCACCCTTCCTTGCCTGTCTCAGTGGGACAAAGTTATCCAACACTTGTAACAAATGGTTTTAAACAGCCTCCATGTTTCTGTTGTGCATTTCCTGTGGAACAATTGTTCCCAATTTATACTCCACAGAAATTATACTGCTATTAGACATGAGCTGTGGAGTATAAATTGGGAACAATTGTTCTACGGGAAATGCGCCATTTCCCCTCCCCCAATTAAATACCTTCCCATACTGTCTGTTCTGATCCCTCTCCATGGCTTTGATGAAGGTGAAGCAGTTGTAGTCACTGTCACTGAAATGCTCTCCCACCGAGAGATCTAACACTTGGCCTGGTTCATTGACTAGCACCAAATTCAATGTGGCCTCACCCCAGTCGGTCTATCTACATAATAAGTCAGGAATCCTCCTGGACACACCTGACAAAATCAGCTCCATCCAGACCAACTGTACTAAGGAGGTTCCAATCAGTATTGGGGAAGTTGAAGGCACCTTTAATGACAACTCTGTTACATCTGCACCATTCCAAGATCCACTGTCCAATCTGTCCTTCCATCTCTCTGCTGCTATTGGGGGGTCTACAGAAAACTTACTCCTCAACCACCTCCTTTTCTGTAGCTATGAATTACTAAAAGATCTAAACTCTGGAAAATCCAGCAACTATTCCTCCCCCTGTGAAATCTATACCTCCATTATGGCCACAACATCGTAGTTCCAAGTACTGATCCACGCTGTAAGTTCATCACTTATTACTGACACTCCTTGCATTGAAACAGACACACTTTAACCAATCCCTTTGCCGATCACCAGTGTATCCTTCCTGACAGACTCTCTGCATTCTATTTCTGCCCGTTCACAACTCATTGGGTGAGTTTCTGGATTAATAGACTAGCAATAAGGAGACCATTGCCTCCTCTCAAAGGTCCCTCAGAGCTTTCTAGTGTCCTGTTGTTTATTGTGTACTCCCTTGTCTTTTACTCTGGAAGAAGTAACATCACCTCACATTTAGGGTTAAATTTCATTTGGCCACCTGACGCCTTCCTCCACCACCATCCTGCAAATCTTCCTGTTAATCTTCATGCTTTTGTGTTAGATCACCTCTGTACTTATTGCTTCTCCAATCTTGTGATAGTTGTGGCCTACTACTTCAGTTTCATTTTTGAACTCCAGCTTTGGCTTCTCCTCCTTTTCCCCTCATTGGAATAATTTACCATAAGCTCTTCAAAGGCCTCTTGTTGCTCTGCACATCTGGTTACAATTATGTCTGACCGCACCTGTTTATAGAAAGTTACAACTATTTGCCTGAAAAGAAAAAGACTTGCATTTCCTGACCCCAATGTCCCAAATACCTTATAGAAAATCTGGTCCATCATAGGGAACATGCAACTGATTTCCACACAGTTAACTCCCATAAATAACAATATGATCATGGCTCGACAATAAATCCCCTGCTCCTTTTCAGAATATCACCATAAGCACTTCTGTATCCACCAAGGGGACCCTGATTTAATATTTCATTCAAAACACATCACCTGAGACAGTGCAGCAGTCCCTTAGAACTACATTCGTGTCAACCTGGATTATTTGTTTTGTGATCAAGTCTCTATAATGATGCTACCAACTGAGCTCTGACTGACATATCTTGTCTCTCTTGGACCATTTGCCTTAAAGCTTCAACAAGTATTCTACCACCAAGTTGATCCAATGCTTTTTGCTGAAAATTGTGTGCGTGTAGTCTGGCCACTTGTTTTTAGTTGTAATTGAAGCTGGAACAGACAGCAAAAGCTGTTTGTTTGAATGATATAAAATACATGGAAAAATCAAGGAAGGAGAATATGAGCACTGGGTTTAAATTTGTACAGCTAATGAGGAAGCACTTTATTACAGTTTAAATATGATTTCTGGTTGATGACACTGGATGAAACTAACCATTTGCATTTTTTTTTAAGTTCATTCATGGAATGTAGGTATTCTGGCTAAGCAAGCGTTTATTTCCCATCCCCACTTGTTTTTGAGGTGGTGGGGGTGAGCTGTCTTTTTGAACCACTAAAGTCCATTTGTGCATCTACCTTCACCAATGTTGTTAGTGAGGTTGTTACAGGATTTTGACCAACGCTGAGTGAAGTGATACATTTGCAAGTCAGGATGGTGAGTGGCAAGTGGCTTGGAGGGGAACGTACAGGTGGTGGTGTTCCCATGTATCTCTTGCCGTTGTCCTTCTAGCTGATAGTTGAGGCTGGAAGGTGCTGGCTAAGAAACCTTGGTGAATATCTGCAGTGCATCCTGCAGGCAGTACACCTGCTGCTTATGACTGTCGATGTTGGAGGAACATAGTAGGCCACAACTATCACAAGATTGGAGAAGCAATAAGTACAGAGGTGATCTAACACAAATGAGCTGCTTTATCCAGCTTCTTGAATGTTGTTGGAGCTACACTTATCCAAACAAGTAGGGAGTATTCCATTGCATTCTTTGGGGAGTCAGGAGGTGAGTTACACACTGCAGGACTTCGAGCCTCTCTCCTGCTCTTATAGACATGGTATTTATATGGTTTGCCCAGTTCAGCTTCTGATAATTGATAACCCCCAGGATGTTGATGGTGGGGGAATTCAGTGATGGTAACACTGTTGAATGTAAAGGGGATGATGATCATTGTGTAGAGTGAATATTGCCTTTAAAAAATTACAAAAATACAGGGATGATTCTGTTGTGATATTATTACTCTTCGGGTAACACTGACCATCAGATAGAATAGGATCAATTTCATAACAGTCACAAAGCAGGCTGACTTTGAATCTAGTCTTCATTTTATTATTCTTCACCCCTTCTGAGATTTTTCCATATAATCTGTATATTTCAATGAGAAGGTTTTTTTTTGTTTGTTCTTACACCACTTAACTCACTACTTTGAGACCGGTTGCCCCCCCAGCAACTTGCCAGTCTTTGTACACTTCCGTTCTGGGAGAAGCATTGGATGCTGGATCTGCTTCAACCCTGGAACATGGCTCCACCCACTGCTCCATTCTTTTAGATTAGTACGTTTGTAGGATTTCCTTAACATGAACTTTAAATACTTATAATTTGCATGAGCAAATTTTAGAAAAACACCGTCATTCAGATGGCAGACAATTTTCATTATTCAGTGTAATCGGAGCGATGTCTTCTTGTGCTACAGAACTTGAGTGATGGAATTGGTCGTGTTCCCACTTCTGGATTCAGGTTCAAGTGGAGGTGTGTCATAATATGTCTGGCCAGGCTAATTAAATATATTTTTCAGCTGCAATATGTATAAAATTACAACTTAATTCAGTTTAACAACACTTGCACTGTACTTCATACAGTGTCATGCATCCCAACTCGAATCTCCTCACTCCTTCTCTAATCCTAAACTGATGCCATCCTCTGGCAACTCATAAGGCCAAATTCCTCCAAAGAGGCATCTCAACTCCTACTTTCCTTCCTAGGCTTTGCGTTCTGATCTACCTTTTCTTTTAAATTCATTCACTGGATGTCGGCATTACTGGCGCAGTCAGTCGCTTCCTAATTGCCTTTATTGTTTGTTGCAGCAGCTCAGAAAAGGGCAGTGCTATTCGGAATTAGGTCACAATGGAAATATCTTCTAATCCAGGATGAAGGGTGATTTCAGCCTACTCACTATCTGTCTCTCTTTGTCTCTCAACATTATGCCCATCCTTACATTTGAAAGGGCACCTTTTTTACTGTGACACAGCCTCAGGCACACTCAGTGCAGTTTCATAGAACTCCTCAGTACTAATCTTTGTAACACAGCAGAAACAACGTTCTCAGATCTGAAAACTCATGCACATTGTAATAAGACATTAATTGACATTGTTTTCAGAGAAAATCTAATCTGGGATCATCCTCGAGTTTAAACACGTTGTGTAATAATGGTATAATTTAGCTGACCCTCTGGAGTAGCACGCTGAATATGTTACATGTTTGCAGTTTCAATAAAACAAAATACCACTTGCATTTCTGATTCACAAAGTTATGGTTTCAAAATCTAGGTTTCATTCCAGTGCAGTTCTGACAGATTGCTGTAATGTTGAAAGTGCTATTTGTCCTTTCAGGTGCAGGTAGAAGATTCTTTGGTACGATTTTGAGGAAACAATGGAGCTTACCTTGAGGGCCTAGTATATATTTATCCCTTGTTCTGGTAACTGCCACTTCATTATGGCTTTTTGCTGTGAGAAAAATGGCTGCAATGTTTGTTAACCAACAAGTGACTACTCTTAAGAATACAGGAGCAGAAGTAGATCATTCAGTTCATCAGACCTACTCTGCCATTCTAGGTCATGACTAATTATCGACTTGAACACCATCTTCCTGCATTGTGCCCCATCCATTAATGTCAGTCCTATCTCAAAAACAATCTTCTCTCTCACGAATATACTGGATGACTGAGGTTCCACTTCAAACAAATTTCTTCTTGACTATGAAGCACATCAAGATGGCTGAAAGCTGTAAGTGGAAAATATACTGTCCTAATGATAGCATCCATCCTTCTGGGGTTGGACAATGGACTGCTGCAGGGTGTATATCATTTCTGGATTGAACATTGTCTCTGCTGGATGTTCTGGCCAATATGTGAATGGCAGTTCTTCCAGCAGCATTAAGAAGCGTTGCCAAGGTCAACTGATGTTTTCTCCATTTGGTGGGCCCTCATTTTCACCATTTGGTTATTTATTTGTCTTTTGCTTCCTCCATGCTCCGTCTGACTGCTCATCTCAAACCCCTCAGTCAGCAACAAGGACTTCCAACACATCTACTGGGGTCCCAGTCAACTTAAGGTCCAACTAGTAGACATCCTTACATCACAAATTGTCTTGAACTGATGGCAAGCACATCATAGAGCAGATCTTTGAAGGTATGGCCATTATCCATATGGTTACTGTGACCCAGTTAATGGAGTCCTCACTGTCTCAAGAACAGATAAGGTGGGAATCCTGGTGCACTTTTGTACTTCCATATTTGGCACTCTATCCTGGCAGGAGATGCACAATATTTGTCTGAAGTGAATGTTTTCAGTCACTTTCTTTGGCATGGAAAAGTTGTCCATAAATCACTACTGGAGAGGAAGGTGTTGAACACACAAGCCTGCTGCACACAAACTTTGTATTTTTGGTTAGTTTGCTGTTGCTCACAGTTAGTATTTTGATTTTATCATGACAGCTTCAGTTTTGGCAATCATTGTGCTGATTTCGGTATCAAGGAACAGATTATAGGTGCAAGAGACATGATGCTACAGTAACCTCTAGACTGAGGCTGCCTGTGTTAATGGAAGATGGGGTCTCTACATCCAGGACCATTACTTTGACCTTCCTGATAATGGTTGCCAGTCTAAACACCTTACAGGTGCAGGAGAATTGTTTATGAGCTGCTGCAGGTGAACATTGGTAATGGGATCCCAATGCTCTGTCATCAATAAAAAGCAACTCAAAAGGTCACGACATAGCATACCAAGAACACAGAGTGCGGTTTTGCAAAATGAAAAGCTTGCTGTTAGCTGTGGCATGCAGGTAAATGCCGTATTTGAGTTTCCAGTAGTTTACATTACCAGCATAGAAAAACATTCCAAAGAGTGTTGGCTTTACTCCATTGCTGACCTTGAAAATGTCTGCTGTAGCCCCACTGTAACTGCTGAAACTGAGTGTTCTCAAGGAAAGACAAAATGATACTCAGGCGACCCGTTTAAGATAACATGCCTTTGCTGATGAGCATAAACACCTTAGTCAGGTCCATGAAGATAATCTAGAGCAGTATTCATAGCACTTTTCCTGTAATTGGTGAGAAAGTCATGTCAGTGGTCGATGTGCCTGATCTGAAGGTGTGCTGAGACTCTGGATAAATGTAAGATGCCAGTCTGATCTGAACAATATGAGCAAAGACCTTGCCCAAAACATTGGTAAAGGAACTGAACTTGAGGGGCACCAATATTCTGAGTGGGAGGTTTCCTAGTGCTCTTCGGGAGGGTTTAAACTAAATTGGCAGGGGTGTGGGAACTTGAACTCTGGATCAGAGGATGGAGTAGGGAGTGAACAGTCAGATACAACATGCAGAGAGTCTGTGAGAAAGGATAGGCATTTGATAGGGCAAAGGTGCAGTCAGTGTGATGGGTTGAAGTGTGCCTATTTTAATGCAGAGTTAAAAATCACACAACACCAGGTTATAGTCCAACAGGTTTATTTGGAAGCACTAGCTTTCCAGGGCGCTGACTCTTTATCAGATGGTTGTGGAGCAGGACCATAAGCCACAGAATTTATCGCAAAAGGATCACAGTGTCACAGAGCTGTAATGATATATTAAATACATTTAGATGAAGTTTTCTATCTTTTAAAATTGGATATGCTAGTTTCAGTTCTTAATATGTAAATTCCAGAACTCCTTTTATGTTGCATTCTCGAAATAGCTTCAGCTTTTCTAACAATAGGTACCATCTCAGCTTAGACAATGCATTAAAGGTGGGAGGTTAAAGTCTGTCTGTGTTCCAGTGTTGAGTCAGACTGGTTCTATTTCTAAAGCTGGTCTCACAGAATCGTACATGGATTTATGCAATTTTTGAGCAAAATAAAATGTAATTCTGCAAATACAAATTCATCAATAAACTTATATGTGCACCTGTGCAGGAGAGACAGAGTGAATGTGTGCATTTGAGTGTGTGCGTATGAGTGTGAGTGCATGTGAAAGAGTGTGTGTGTTAAGGTTGGTCAAGTATGTATGTGAGTGTGATGGGGTACAAGCCTGTGAGAGGGTGTGTGCATGGGTGTGAGTGAGGGGGTTACATGTGTGTTTGTATGAGAGAGGGTCTGCGTGAGTGTGAGAGTATGTAGGAGTATGTGTTGTATGAGAGTGTATGGTACAGTGGGGTCACCTGTAGTGTGACATGAACCCAAGGTTCCAGTTGAGGTCATCCCCATGGGTACCAAACTTGGCTATCAGCCTCACCTTGGCTATTTAGTATTGAAGTTCGCCGTAGAGGATGGTCACCCGAATGTCCCGGACCGCTGAAGTGTTTCCCGATTGGGAGGGAACACTCCTGCCTAGTGATTGTTGTGCAGTGTCCATTCATCTGTTGTTATGGCATCTGCTCTGTCTCACCAATGTACCATGCCTCAGGGCATCCTTGCCTGTAGCGTATGTGATAGACAACGTTGGCCAAGTCGCATGAGTACCTGGTATGTACATGGTGGGAGGTGTCCCCATGTGTAATGGTGGTATCCATGTTAATACTCTGACAGGTCTTGCAGCAGCTGCTGTGACAGTGTTGTATGGTGTCGTGATCGATGTTGTCCTGAAGGCTGTGCAGTTTGCTGCGACCAATGATCTGTTTGCAGTTTGGTGGTTGTTTAAAGGTGATAATTGAAGGTGTGAGGAAGGTCTTGGCAAGGTGTGCATCCTCATTGATAATGTGTTGCAGGCCGTGAAGAACATGACATAGTTTTTCAGCTTCGGGGAAGTACTGAATACCCTATTGGTTGCAGCCCATGTCTGTCTCCTGAGGAGGTCATTACAGTTTCTTGCTGTGGTACATTGGAACTGGCAGGCAATGAGTTGAGCATTGTACCCTGTTCTTATGAGGGTATCCTTGAGCACTTTCAGGTGTCTGTCACGTTCCCCTTCATCTGAACAGATTCTGTGTATGCGTAGGGCTTGTCTGTTAGGGATGGCTGTTTTAATATGGTTTGGGTTGAAGCTAGGGAAGTGTAGCATTGTGAGGTTATCCAAGGGTTGTGGTAGAGGTGAGGTGCTGAGGTGTTTATCCTTGATGCAGATGCATGTATCCAAGAATGAAACAGGGATAGTATCACATCTGCAGAAAGGGAGATCTTCGAGGAGAGTTTGTCTACAGAGTCAGTATAGGTGGAAGTCAGAAACAAGAAAGGAGCAGTCATTTTATTGGGAGTTTTCTACAGTCCTCCCCAGTAGCAACAGAGACACAGAGGAGCAGATTGGGAAGCAGATTTTGGAAATGTGCAGAAATAATAGGGTTTTCATGAGTGACCTTAATAACTTCCCTCATCTTGATTCAAATAGTTTAGATGGAGCAGTTTTTGTCAGGTGTGTCCAGGAAGGGTTCCTGATACAATATGTAGATAGGCCAACTGGGGGGGAGGCCATATTGGATTTGGTGCTTGGTAATGAGCCATGCCAGATGTCAGATCTCTCAGGAACATATTTCAGTGACAGTGATCCCAACTTCCTGACCTTTACTATACTCATGGAGAGGGATAGAAGCAGATGGTGTGGGAAAGTATTTAATTGGGGAAGGGGTTTTTACAACATTTTTAGGAAGGAACTGGGGTGCCTAAATTGGGGACAGATGTCCTCAGGGAAATGCACAACAGAAATGTGGAGGTTGTTCAAGAAGCACTTGCTGCAAGTGCTGGACAGGTTTGTCCCACTGAGGCAAGGATGGGATGGTAGGTTGAAAGAACCTTGGGTGACAAGGGATGTGGAACATCTAGTCAAGAGAATGAAGGAAGCCTCCTTAAGGTTGAGGAGGCAAGGATCAGACATGGCTTTACAGAATTACAGGATAGCCAGGAAAGAACTGAAGAATGGACTTAGGAGAGTTAAAAGCGGGTATGAGAAAGCTTTAGCCGATAGGATTAAGGAAAACCCTGAAGATATTCTACACTTACATGAGGAACAAGATGATGGCCAAAGTGAGGGTAGGGCCGATCGGGGATAGTGGAGGGAACTTATGCCTGGAGTTGGAGGATGTAGGGGAGGTCCTTAATTAATATTTTGCTTCAGTATTCACTGCTGAGAGAGACCTGGACGTTTCTGTGGACAGCTACACTAGAATATGTTGATGTTAGAAAAGAGGATGTGCTGAAAATTTTGAAAAATGTAAGGTAAGATAAATCCCCTGGCCAGACAAGATATATCTTAGGTTACTACAGGAAGCGAGGGAAGAGATTGCTGCACCTTTAGCGATGACCTTTGCATCCTCATGTCCACTGGATTAGTATCAGATGATTGGAGGGTGGCAAATGTTATTCTGTTGTACAAGAAAGGGAATAGGGATAATCCTGGAAATTACAGACCAGTCAGTCTTATGTCAGTGATGGGCAAAGTATTGGAGAGGATTCAGAGACAGGATTTATGATTACTTGGAAAACCATAGTTTGATTAGAGATAATCAGCATGGCTTTGCGAGGGGCAGGTCATGCCTCACAAACCTTATTAAATTCTTTGAGTATGTGACAAAACACATTGACGAAGAGAGAGCGGTGGATGTGGTGTTTATGGATTTTAGCAAGGCATTTGATGAGGTTTGCTATGGTAGGTTAATTCAGAAAGTAAGGAGGTATGGTAGACAGGGAAATCTGGCTGTCTGGATACAGAATTGGCTGGCTCATAGAAGACAGAGGGTGGTGGTAAATGGAAAGTATTCAGCCTGGAGCTCAGTGACCAGTGGTGTTCCGCAGGAATCAGTTCTGGAACCTCTGCTCTTTGACTTTTATAAATGACTTGGATAAGGAAGCTAAAGGGAGGGTTAGTAAATTTGCAGATGACATGAGGGTTGGTGGAGTTGTGGAAGGCTGTTGTAGTTTGCACTGAGACAATGACAGGATGCAAAACTGAGCTGATAAGTGGCATATGGAGTTCAATCTGGAAAAGTATGAAATGGTTCATTTTAGAAGGTCAAGTTAAAATGCAGAATACAGAGTTAAGGGCAGGATTCTTGACAGTGGAGGAATAGAGGGATATTGGGGTCCATGTCCATAGATCCCTCAAAATTGTCAAACGGAAGAACACAGCAAGCCAGGTTGCATCAGGAGGTGGAGAAGTCAACATTTCGGGTGTAAACCTTCTTCAGGACTGAAACATTGACTTCTCCACCTCCTGATGCTGCCTGGCTTGCTGTGTTCTTCCAGCCTCCTGCTTGTCTACCTTGGATTCCAGCATCTGCAGATTTTTTGTTTCCACTATATTCCAAAGTAGTTCATTCTCGACTGTATCTACTGGTTACATGATAAAGTAACTTTGCTCACCACGCATTTGCTTCTTTTGCAAAACACTGCATTCTGTGCATTCTGGTTTTTGATCTTGATAAGCAGGGATTATTTCTCCCTATATACTCTAGCCAGAGCCAGAGGTTTTAATGGCAAAGTTTCTTCTTCTATATCCTCTGCATTTCTGGTTAAATAGTATTGATTCCTCAGTTCCTCATGCTTCAGAACAACACCCCTTCCTCTTCTCTTCTCCCCCCCCCCCCCCAACTCTTTTGACATTGCTAGTATTGTCCAGAGAAAGGGGTGAAACTCATATTATTTGGCACTACTCCTCAGTGGGACTGTATGATGCTTCTCATTGCTTCTGGATGGCTGATTGCCATGTCACCTGTTCTGTAATAGATGCCAACCATGTAAATCCTCCTCCGGCCTCGGCTTAGTGCTGTCCATCATGTTTTGAGTCTCATGAGGAGAACTGATTGTGGGCAGCCTCTGGCTTGAACTGGTATTGATTTGGGTGGTCAACAGTGGGCCATTGCGTTACTTGAATTCAGCATTATCACCTCTCATTCACCATCCTCCCTATGGCCCATGATAGTTTCGACTGCTGATGCATATCATTGTCAGCTGTAGCTCATTGGATAGCAGTTTCAACTCTAAAATGGGTGCATTCCATGGATTGGATCCACAAATGTGTACTAATACTCCATTGCACTACTGCAGCATTGGAGATGCAGTCTTTTCAAATGGGATGTTCTGATGGATATAAAATATCCTCTGGTACCATTCAGAAGAAGGGAAAGGGAATAATTTCTAGTGTGCTGACCAATATTTATCTCAACACCATAAAAATAAATTATCTAATAATTATCACATTGTTTATGGCAGTTTACTGAGTGCAATGTAGTTGACGCTTTTCCTACATGACAGTAAAGGCGATATATGATTGTCTGTAAAACACGTTGAGACATGCAGTGATTGGTTGAAGTGCAAATAATGTAATTTTTTTTTAATATAAATATCCCCATGGCGTAAGAAGACTGTGGCATTGTCCAAGTGACACTCACTTCCTTTGTTATTTGAGAGATTTTTCCCTTTGTCTAACTTCATTAGCATCTTCTTGTAGTAAAGCCTGAGACCTTTCTTACTACAACAACTTGCAAATCAGTTATTCATATTGATATTTTGCTGGGACATGATGCACCCTTTTTCTGGATTGGTGGTGCTGGAAAAGCACAGCAGTTCAGGCAGCCTCCGAGGAGCAGTAAAATTGACTTTTCGGGCAAAAGCCCTTCATCAGGGGCTTTTGCCCGAAACGTCGATTTTACTGTTTCGGCATCACTAATCCAGAATCTGGTTTCCAGCATCTGCAGTCATTGTTTTTATCACCATGATGCACCCTTTGTATCAATAATGTGTGCCTTCAACTGGTGCTTGAAGTGCCCCTGTAGCTTTGCGATGACTGGATCTCAGGTTGCTGAAATTAAGGACATCTTAGTATTCTTCTTCTGTTGGTTCTGATGGAATTGAGTGTTGTACTAGGAGGCCATTGGTCAACAAGTGTGCCAGATTAAATTCCAGTAAATTAGGTGGATTGTAGTCTCCCCCACATCTGAAAAACTGGGATTGGTGATGACCAAAGAAAATTGAAATCTGTGTATGCATCACTAAACTATAGCTATCAGATTAAAAAATCCAAAAAGGCCAATAGAATGTTTTTTTTATAATGGAAGATTAGAATTTAGTGAGGAGGAGGAAGTTGTGCTGCACTGATACAAAGCCCAGGTTAAACCCATTCCCACCTTAGCAAGCATATTATTGCCTTGGAAGGAGGTGCAGGTTCACCAGAATACAATAGATAATAGACAATAGGTGCAGGAGTAGGCCATTCTGCCCTTCAAGCCAGCACCACCATTCATTATGATCATGGCTGATCATCCTCAATCAGTATCCTGTTCCTGCCTTATCCCCATAACCCTTGATCCCACTATCCTGAAGTGCTCTATCCAACTCTTTCTTGAAAGTGTCCAGAGACTTGGCCTCCCCAGCCTTCTGGGGCAGAGCATTCCATACACCCACCACTCTCTGGGTGAAGAAGTTTCTCCTCAACTCTGTTCTAAGTGGCCTACCTCTTATTTTTAAACTGGTTCGGGACTTACCCATCAGCGGAAACATGCTTCCTGCCTCCAGAGTGTCCAATCCTTTAATAATCCTAATAATCTTATATGTCTCAATCAGATCCCCTCTCAGCCTGCTAAACTCTAAAATATTATCTGAGCTTCAAGGTTCGGATTGATGAGAGTATTACAATTTTATAAAAGGTTGAAGTTATTTTATTGGATGTTTTAGTATTTTGGAAGTAATTAACAGAGTAGATCAGAGGAAGGTGTTTTTTTTCTGCCAGCTGCAAGGTCAAGGTGAGGTGAGTTAAGACATGGCCCAACTGTTGAATGGCAGAACAGGCCTGAGGAACTGAATGGCTTAGTCTTGTTCCTATGTAACTCTCAACCTTGCTTTGTTAGCATCTAAAAATTTTGGAAGGTGGTGTGGTAATTGTCAGTTTAGATTAATATTACTCCTGCCAGAGTGCTAGACCTATACAACTGTAGATAGCAATGTGCATGTTTAAATTCATGAATTTGAGATGGGTTTGACTTGATTAGTAAAGGGGGGAGGACTATTATTATTGTCAACTGGAACTGATTGTGATTGGCTAGTATGAATTTGTTATTTAAATTTGTTGGCTTCTTGGAACACCTTTGGATCCTTGCTTTGTGATCTTAATTAGTTCCTAATTAGTTTGGGAGATAAAATTATTCATGAATGTTGTAAGAACATAACTAAACCATTCAATATCCTTAACCACATATTCTTGTACTGTCCCCATTTCTCCTGAGTATCCAAAAATCTATTGATCCCTACCTTCAATGGAATGGAACGTAGGATC
Organism: Chiloscyllium punctatum; assembly: GCF_047496795.1. Lineage (NCBI taxonomy): Eukaryota > Metazoa > Chordata > Chondrichthyes > Orectolobiformes > Hemiscylliidae > Chiloscyllium > Chiloscyllium punctatum. The sequence continues at coordinate 25,975,787 of NC_092783.1, forward strand.
AAGAGTAGGCCATTCAGCACATTGAGCCTTCTTTTCCATTCCATACATAGTTAATCACTGACTCCAGTGCCACTTTCCCACACTATCTCTATAGCCCTCGATGTCATTAGTTTCCAGAAATGTATTAGTTTCTGTCTTGAACCTGGTCAATGATGGGTCTTTGGGATAGAGAAGCTTAAACATTCACCACCTTCAGAGGGAAGAGACTCCTCCAAATCTCAGCTTTAAATGGCCCATTCCTTAATGTGAGACTATGTGCTGAAAATGTGTTGCTGGAAAAGCGCAGCAGGTCAGGCAGCATCCAAAGAGCAGGAGAATCGATGTTTTAGGCATGAGCCCTTCTTCAGCTCTGATCTCCAGCATCTGCAGTCCTCACTTTCTCCTGTGAGACTATGTCCCCTGTTCTAGAGTCTTCTGCCAGGAAAACATCCTTCCTGTTGATTCTGGAAAAGTGAATCCCAAAGATTCCTAACACATTTTTAGTGAAGACCATTTCTGCTTGATCCCTTGTTCTGAAACTGGCCTCTAGTTCTGGGCCACCATCTACCCTGTCAATGTCATTGAGGCAGTATGTATTAAAGAGATCGCCTCTTTTAAAGTCTGCAAAGTGTAAGCAGTCTAGTCTGCTTCTCCTTTAACACAATTCCTCCACCCTCATCAATCCCAATCCAGGAACCCCTCAGTATAATTTTCCTTGGGTAAACAGGCCAACCAAATTAGTTGCAATGCTCTTGGTAGTCTCACCAAGGTTGTGGAAAGACTAGTTTATTCTTATACACCTATCTCTTCAGGCATAATGTGTATTATTACATTCACTCAGATCTAAATCCCTTTTTTTTAGATTAGATTAGATTACTTACAGTGTGGAAACAGGCCCTTCGGCCCAACAAGTCCACACCGCCCCGCCGAAGCGTAACCCACCCATACCCCTACATTTACCTAACACTATGGGCAATTTAGCATGGCCAATTCACCTGACCTGCACATCTTTGTGACCGTGGGAGGAAACCTGAGCACCCGAAGGAAACCCACGCAGACACGGGGAGAACGTGCAAACTCCACACAGTCAGTTGCCTGAGGTGGGAATTGAACCCAGGTCTCTGGCGCTGTGAGGCAGCAGCGCTAACCACTGTGCCACCGTGCCGTTTCTTTGCATCAACTTAGTTTTGTACATAGAGTCATAGAGATGTACAGCATGGAAACAGACCCTTCGGTCCAACATGTCCATGCCGACCAGATATCCCAACCAAATCTCGTCCCACCTGCCAGCACCCGGCCCATATCCCTCCAAACCCTCCCTATTCATATACCCATCCAAATGCCTCTTAAATGTTGCAGTTGTACCAGCCTCACCACATCCTCTGGCTGCTCATTCCATACATGTACCACCCTCTGCGTGGAAAAAGTTACCCCTTAGGTCTCTTTTATATCTTTCCCCTCTCACCCTAAAGCTATGCCCTCTAGTTCTGGACTCCCCGACTCCAGGGAAAAGACTTTGTCTATTTATCCTATCCATGCCCCTCATAATTTTGTAAACCTCTATAAGGTCACCTCTCAGCCTCCGATGCTCCAGGTAAAACAGCCCCAGATTGTTAAGCCTCTCCCTGTAGCTCAAATCCTCCAACCCTGGCAACATCCTTGAAAATCTTTTCTGAACCCTTTCAAGTTTCACAACATCTTTCCAATAGGAAGGAGACCAGAACTGCATGCAATATTCCTAAAGTCCTGGAGAAAGTGAGGACTGCAGATGCTGGAGATCAGAGCTGAAAATGTGTTGCTGGAAAATCGCAGCAGGTCAGGCAGCATCCAAGGAGCAGGAGAATCGACGTTTTGGGCATAAGCCCTTCTTCAGGAAAGAAAGAAGGGCTTATGCCCGAAACGTCATTCTCCTGCTCCTTGGATGCTGCCTGACCTGCTGCACTTTTCCAGCAACACATTTTCAGCGTAACCAATGTCCTGTACAGCCACAACATGACCTCCCAACTCCTGTACTCAATACTCTGACTAATAAAGGAAAGCATACCAAACGCCTTCTTCACTATCCTATCTACCTGTGACTCCACTTTCAAGGAGCTATGAACCTGTAGTCCTTTGTATCATCAGCAAACTGGAGTGAAGATGCTTGATCCCACTGTCTAGGTTATTTAATATTGATTGTAACTTGAGGTTCAATCACTGATCCTTGCAGTACCCCACCAATTCAATCTCAAAAGCCAAAAATGACCCTTTTAGGTATTTCTGATGTTAATACACACCTCTGGTGTAAGTGGGATTTGACGTCAGGCCTCCTGGTTCAGTGGAAAGGACAGTACCATTATGCAACAAGAATTCCTAAAATTATCTTTTATTCTTAAATAATGCTATGAGACAGAGTTGGACAGCCAAACCAAATCAGACTCTCTCTCTCTTTATTTGCAAACGAAAACCTTCACAGACTCTCAAAATTGACCCTAATTGTTCCTAACCACAAATTTGAATAACCAATCCCAGCGTCAGCGAGTAATCAGTTCTCGACACTGGATTGTATCTTAAACAAAAGACTCAGCCTTTATTAACAATACAGTAACTTCACCAAGTAAAAGTAAACAACTAACTGGCTAGATAACTTAAGTGGTTGTCAGAAAGTATTGTTCCATAGGCTTGGATGATGGTTTCTTGGTTGATTTTTTTTTTGAAGATGTCAGTGAGGTCACCTTTTCAATTCACTCTGATGGAGGCAGCAATATTTACCATTTAGATTCCCATTCTTATGGATAGTAATTTATTGTTACATGTATTTATGAAAATACAGTAACATGTATAGAAGTCATCATAATCTTGTACCATTTTAAATACATAAATTATAAAAAGATATAAATCGACTACTTTTTGTAATTTAAATAAATGATCTGGATGTGAACATAGGATGTACAGTTAGTAAGATTGCAGAGGACACCAAAATTGGGGGTGTAGTGGACAGCAAAGAAGGTTACCTCAGAGTACAATGGGATCTTATCAGATCGGCCATTGGGCTGAGGAGTGGCAGATGGAGTTTAATTTAGATAAATGCGAGGTGCTGCATTTTGGAAAGGCAAATCAGGGCAAGACTAATTCAGTTAATGGGAAGGTCCTGGGGAGTGTTGCTGAACAAAGAGAGCTTGAAGTGCAGGTTCATAGTGGAACCTGAAAGTGGAGTGATAGGATAGTGAAGAAGGAGCTTTCCTTTATTGGTTGGAACATTGAGTATAGGCACTAGGAGGTCACGTTGTGGCTGTACAGGACATTGATTAGGGCACTTTTGGAATAATGTGTTGCTGGAAAAGCGCAGCAGATCAGGCAGCATCCAAGGAGCAGGAGAATCGACGTTTCGAGCATAAGCCCTTCTTCAGGAATGAGGAAAGGCTCATGCCCAAAACGTCGATTCTCCTGTTCCTTGGATGCTGGCTGACCTGCTGCGCTTTTCCAGCAACACATTTTTCAGCTCTGATCTCCAGCATCTGCAGTCCTCACTTTCTCCTACACTTGGAATATTGTGTTCAATTCTGGTCTCCCTTCTATTGTAACGATGTTGTGAAACTTGAAAGGGTTCAGAAAAGCTAACAAGTATTTTGCCAGGGTTGGAGGGTTTGAGCTATAGGGAGAGGCTGAATTGGTTGGGACAATTGTCCCTAGAGCGTCAGAGGCTGAGCAGTGACCTTGTCGAGATTTTAAAAATTATGATAGCATGAATGGGATAAATAGACAAAGTCTATTCCCTGGGGTGGGGGAGTCCAGAACTAGAGGGCATAGGTTTAGGGTGAATGGGAAAAATATTAAAAGGGACCTAAAGGGAAGACTTCTTCACACAGAGTGTGGTGCATGTATGGAATGAGCTGCCAGAGGAAGTGGTGGAGGCTGGTACAATTACAACATTTAAAAGGCATCTGGATGGGTTTATGAATAGGAAGGATTGAGAGGGATATGGGCCAAGTGCTGATAAATGGGACTAGATTAGTTTAAGACATCTGGTCAGCATGGATGAGTTGGACTGAAGGGTCTGTGTCTGTGCTGTACATCTCTATGACTCTAAGTTGTGGAATTTCAAAGTTGACCACTGATTGATTCCTTTCTCATATAACTTGTTTTGACTTTCACTAATTTCATCCTTTTGTGCACAGTAGCCTTTTCCATAACTGAGGGAGAGGAGAAGGAAAGAACAGGCAGTGTGCACTAACCGATATATGTGATTTATAACGGTTACTTTTTCAAAAAAAACACTTTGGGAGGATATGGGGGTGAGGGATATGATGGCCTTGTGATATTATTGTTATATTATTAATCCAGAGACCCAGGAGATGTTCTGGGGGTCTGGGTTCAAATCCTACCATGGCAGGTGATGGAGTATGAATTCAATAAAAATCTGGAATTAAGAGTCTAATAATGACCATGAATCCATTGTCGATTGTCGGAAAACCCCATCTGGTTCACTAATGCCCTTAATGGAAAGAAACTGCCATCTTTACCTGGGAAAATTAAATGCCCATCCCCCCCATCCCTAGCCAGTGATGGTCTGATCATGAGTGAATTTTTAAAAAGTCCAAAGTCACATATGGGAAATGATACAATGGTTTTTTTTGTTGCATATGAGTTATGTTCAGTTAAGATCAAATTATCTACTTGTATAAACAGAATCATCTCAATTGATGCAATAAATGGGCAAAATATGTTTAACTTGGTAACTACTGTATGTCATCCTTTATATTTAAATATCATTTGTAACTTTTTAATGTCTCTCCTAGCAATTCAGGATGCATGTATCGGATTGTGCAAACTACTGGTCTGGATGGGAAGAACCTCCTTAAATTAATACCACTTTCCAACATGCCTGGACACTACATCCCAGCCATTCCTCTTCCCATTTCGGTGTCTACCACTGCTACCTCTTCCAAAGTAAATGTGTCAACCGTGTTTCACATGACAGCATCACCTAAAACAACAACTTGTAATGCGCCAACATGTTTTCCTGTGTTACAGCATGCCAACACAGGAAAGATTCTAATAACGTCACTGGAAGGATCAACCACCCAAACTGCAACATCTCCCATCAATCCCTCACAGAACAATACATTTCCAGCATCAGCAGTTGCATCTTTGCAATGCCCTAACCTAACAGCAGTTACTTTGCCTAGTCTACCTGTGCAGAAGGTACAAGCTACTCCCAGTTTAACTACAAGTCAAAAGTCTTCTGATCTGAGAACAGTTAGTTTGCCTGCTTTACCAGTGCAGGGGACCCAAGCATGTTCTACTTTGGCTCCTGATCAAATGGTTTATAATCTATCAACAGCCACCTTTCCTGGTCCAGCTGTACAGACCAACCAACCATCGTCCACATTGGCAATTGACCAGAACACTTACATGCTTTTAAAATCTCCAGTGTTGCCCGCTGGCCATCATCTTCAGATTCCTGCAAATGCAGAAGTCAAATCTGTTCCAGCATCTTCTCTGCCCATTGCTATCCGGCAGAAGATCTTATCTACCACAGCAACCAATTTCGTTAACACAACTGCGTCGGCAATGACGTCTCCAACTGTCATCTACGTTTGCCCAGTGAACACAGTGAAGACAGTGCAAAAGCGTCTCCAAAATATTCGTCCCAAGAATATTTTGAATGTGCCCACAACTTCCACCACTGGTTTTAGCCCTGCTATAAGTACAAATGTCCCTCCTGTTGTTGCCTGTGGTGAAGTTGTTTCTAATGCTGAGCAAAACCTGCCGAAGGATAGTCCAGTGAAATGGGTTGTGCAAGCAAATCCACAGTCTTTAGCACACTGCCTTATTCCAGTTAAATCTTCCAACAACCTGGCCTCAGAGATCTTAAAGAGCTTGGCTGATCAGCAGAACATGGAGAACGCCACTAACCTGATACCGTTACCGGCTACTGCATCTACACAAATGGACTCTGACTTATTTTCTCTATTCAAGGAAAATGCCCTAGTTATGTACAATGGTAAAGTCTACCTAGTTGTGCAGAAGAATGGTGGATTTCCCAGCTCGCACCCAGAAAGTGCTCCAGCTTCCACAAACCATGCAGAAACGGACACTACACTGCCTGCTGTTGTATCACCTATTGATTTACTGACAAAAATCAAAGAAGAACCAGAGGATCCTGATCCTAAAACTGCCACACAGGAGAACAAATTTATAAATCAACCAATAGATTCATGTACTACCACAGTCAGTCACCAGGACAGGAGTCAAGGTTTACCAGGCACTCTGCATGAGGTAAGCTCTCGTTTTAATCACATACACTCCATGATTGAAATCACACTTGAGTTATTAGAGCTGGAAAAGAAGGTTACAGTACAAAATAAGGCCATTCACTCCAGTGTGTCTGTTGCTAATTTTGTCCTGCTTTGAATGTTAAAGTAATTGAATGTTACAATGTTCAACTGCATTTTACTTAGAGTTCTAATGAGACGAGACCAGTATTCTGTGGAACAGAAGTTTTTTTTACTTGTTAGGTTTACATATTCCAGATGTTTTTCACAATTTTAATATTATGCACGAAGTGTTGGTCTCTTGTTTACTTGCTCAGTCAAAATCTTGGAAGTCCCTTCTTGACAATTTTGCAAGTCTATCTACAGCACACGGACTGCAGTAATTTAATAAGGTAGCTCATCACCATCTTCTCAAGGGCAACTAAGGATGGACAACACACAATGGCCCAGCCAGTGACACCCACGTTCCATGAATGACAAACAAATGCAAATATCTGATCTGATATTGCAATAGCCTTTATAATGGAACTTCCCAATCAAGCCAGAGTGAAATCTCAACGTCCACAAAACAATAAACTTGCAATTCTATGTACTATATCTGTTTGATGATTAATTGAAGTACGAAGTGTGTTCTGCTCAAATAGACTGGCAGACTGGTTTTGAGAAATAAATTACTTGTGTAGCTGGGACTTTACTTTTGGACTGACTCAGGCTTTAGAGACATAAGGTGTGTGTATGTGTGACTGTTATATTCTTTAGATTAAATTAGATTAGATTCCCTATAGTATGGAAACATTCCTGTTTACACTTCTGTGTTGGATATCAAGATCCAAATGAACTAGATGGTTAATTAACAGTTCTTTTCATGCTGATTCTTGGTGATCCATAATTGCAACAGGTCCCTTGTTGCCTTCTGCTGTTTTGCTTAGAGATATGCACAGAGTGTGGAACAGCTATTTGAATGTAGGGGATCTGAGCTTTGCTACTTTATTGCTCAAGCCAGATAGTGATGAGGTGGGGATTACTGCTGATTTCTCATTTTACTTCAGGCTGCTGAAACAAGACAAACTGTATTGCCATCTTCACCTCAATGTCCTGACTTTGGGGCCTTGCATTCTGTTGATGTTCTGTGATTCAGTCAACTTGAAACTATTAAATATTTCTTTACAAAATATATTGTGACTCAAGCAATTCAGATAGTGCTAAATTTGATGTATACAATGAGTGTATATAATGTTTCAAAAAAAGCCTTTGCACCAAGGTATGCTTTCCTTTATTGGTCAGAGCATTGAGTACAGGAGTTGGGAGGTCATGTTGCGGCTGCACAGGATATTGATTAGGCCACTTTTGGAATATTGTGTGCAATTCTGGTCTCACTCCTAAAGGAAGGATGCTGTGAAACTTGAAAGGGTGTATGTATGGAATGAGCTGCCGGATGAAGTGGTGGACACCAGTACAATTACAATATTTAAAGGGCATCTGGATGGATAAATGAAGAGGAAGGGTTTAGAGGGATTTGGCCAAGTGTTCACAAATGGGACTAACTTCATTTAGGATATCTGGTCAGCATGGATGAGTTGGACTGAAGGGTCTCTTTCTGTACTGTATATCTCTATGACTCTAACTCTATTCATTACTGGTTAATCTTCATTTAGTAACCCACAATCCATTCCATGCATTGAGCAATATATACAAAAGGTATAGGCCTTTGTATTTTTCTAATGAATGGTTAGAAGATGTATGTTGAGTATCATATCAAACGTTATGATTAAGCTTAACCTACGTCACTTAAACCTGATGCTTCCTTGTAAGTTACTTGCAGTTATTTTTTCTCTCGTTTTAATCACATACACTCCATGTGACTGATGATTGAAATCACACTTGAGTTATTAGAGTGTGATGTTATTTGAATTTCACTATGCTACAATCTCATTGCTTCAGAAAAAAAATAAGTAAAGAACAAAGAAAGTTTACAACCCAGGAACAGGCCTTTCAGCCCTCCAAGCCTGAGCCGATCCAAATCCTTAGTCTAAACCTATCGCCTAATTCCTAAGCATCTGTATCCGTCTGCTCCACACCTACTCATACATCAGCCCAAACACATCTTAAATGAATCTACCGTGCCTGCCTCTACCACCTCTGCTGCCTGAGAAAATGAGTGAGCTTCTGAATGATTACTTTGCATCAGTGCTCACTGAGGAGAGGTATATGATGAATGTTGAGATTAGAGTTAGACGTTTGATTAGTCTGGATCACGTTGACATAAGTAGGGAAGATGTGTTGGGTAGGTTAAAGGATATTAAGGTAGACAAATCCCCAGGACCAGATGGGATCTATCCCAGGTTGCTGAGAGAGGTGAGCGAGGAAATAGCTGGGCTCTGACAGATATCTTTGTAGCATCCTTAAACACAGGTGAGGTGCCGGAGGACTGGAGCATTGCTCATGTTGTCCCCCTGTACAAGAAGGGTAGTAGGGATATTCCAGGTAACTACAGAACAATGAGCCTGATGTCAGTGGTGGGTAAGCTGCTGATGAAGGTACTGCGGGATGAAATCTATTTATATTTGGAAAAGAATGGGATTATCAGTGATAGGCAACATAGTTTTGTGCGGGGTAGATTGTGCCTTACCAACTTAATAGAGTTCTTTGAGGAAGTGACCAAGTTGATAGCTGAAGGAAAGGCTGTAGATTTTATATACATGGACTTTAGTAAGGTGTTTGATAAGGTTCCCCATGATAAACTAATGGAGAAAGTGAAGTCACATGGTGTGCTGGGTGTTCTAGCGAGGTGGATAAAGAACTGGTTGAGCAACAGGAGACAGAGAGTAGTAGTTGAAGGGAGTTTCCCGAAATGGAGAAAGGTGACCAGTGGTGTTCCACAGGAGTCAGTGTTAGGGCCACTGTTGTTTGTAATATACATAAATGATCTGGAAGATGGCACTGTTGGTATGATCAGTAAGTTTGCAGATGACACGAAGATTGGTGGAGTTGCAGAAAGCATAGGGGACTGTCATAGAATACAGGAGAATATAGATAGACTGGAGAATGGGTGGAGAAGTGGCAGATGGAGTTCAATCCGGGCAAATGTGAGGTGATGCATTTTGGGAAGTCTAATTCTAGAGCGAACTATACTGTAAACGGAAGAGCCTTGGGAAAAGTTGATGAGTAGAGAGATCTGGGAGTTCAGGTCCATTGTACCCTGAAGGTTGCTGCACAGGTGGTCAAGAAGGCATATAGTGTGCTTGCCTTCATCGGACAGGGTATTGAGTATAAGAGCTGGCGGGTCATGTTAAAATTGTACAAGACTTTGGTTCGGCCTCATTTAGAATACTGTGTTCAGTTCTGGTCACCACATTACCAAAAGGATATGGACGCTTTGGAGAGGGAGCAAAGAAGGTTTACGAGGATGTTGCCTGGTATAGAAGGTGCTAGCTATGAAGAGAGGTTGAGTAGGTTAGGATTGTTTTCATTAGAAGAAAGGAAATTGAGGGGGTACCTGACTGAGGACTACAAAATCATGAAGGGTATAGACAGGGTGGATAGCGATAAGCTTTTTTCCCAGCATGAGGGCTTCAATCACGAGCGGTCATGTGTTCAAGGTGAGAGGTGAAAATTTTAAGGGGGATATACGCGGCAAGTACTTTACACAGTGGGTGGTAGGTGCCTGGAACGTGTTGCCAGCAGAGGTAGTAGAGGCAGGCACGGTAGATTCATTTAAGATGCGTCTGGACAGATGCATGAGTAGGTGGGGAGCAGAGGGATACAGATCCTTAGGAATTGGGTGATATGTTTAGAGAGTGGATTTGACCAGTTCAGACTTAGAGGGCCGAAGGGCCTGTTCCTGGGCTATAAATTTTCTTTGTTCTTTGTTGCAAATCAGTAGCATCAATATCATCATTGGCATGATTTTAACAGTAAAGTGTGCCTTACTTGAAAGTGACTGTAAATTAGCAGCATATAGTTCTGCTTGAGAGCACTGCAATTCAGGTTTCTCTTGTTAATTTGTCAAGAAGTATTTGTGTCATAATTAAAAATGTTATTCCTCTTGTTTCCCAACCTTCTGTCAGCATTCTAATTCGACTTGTGGGACTACACGAGGAGAAACCGACGAACAGTTGTTGAAGAAAGCAGGAATTTACACATCTGTGCGAATCTGCCTCACCAGAATATCGCAAAAGCAGCTGGACCAGTGGGAAAAGGGCACTTACACTGCAAACTCTAAGCCACCAGAGTTATACTCTCAATTACCCAAGAAAATAAGTAACATAAAGACTGAAGCAGTTTGTAAACAGACACAAGTGATTTTGACGCCTCCAGCCATTAAAACAGAGCCACCTATAGCGACAGAATATTATGCAACCCATACAAAGGAAATTGAGGTATATCTTCATTTCAGTAGTACTAATTATTTTTAGAAAACAGCTCAAAGTTGTTTTGTGTGAGATTTTAAATGGACTATTTTGAATAGAGTCTCCAGCAAATGTTTGCAAATTAGTTCTGTGATTGTTGAGTACAGTCTTTAATTTCAAATACATCAGTTAATAAACTGAGTTCTACATTTTTAATATAATTCAGTGCATTTCCCCTTCATTTTCTTTATTCTTCTTAAAATGTGCTATTTTTTGGGACTGACAGACCTTCAATCCTCTTGTCATTTGACCCTGCTTCCCTCAAACTGGGTATTTAATTATCTTTTTAACTGTAGATGCAACAGTGCAGGAGGTAATCATGTTCTTGCTGGATGTCCAAACTTGGTTCAATATTAGCATTGCTCCCTCACGATGCCAGGAACCCGGGTTCACTTCCAACCTTGAGTGATTGTGTGGAGTTTGCATGTTCTCCCAGTGTCTGTTTCCTCTGGGTGCTCCAGTTTCCTCCAACAGTCTAAGTATGTGTAGGTTAGGTGGATTGGCCATGCTGAATTGCCTATAGTGTCCGAGGATGTGCAGGTGTGGTAAATGTGGGATAACAGGAAGAGTGTAAGGGGCTGGGTTTGGATGGGATACTTTCTGCAGGGTAGGTGCAGGTTCAGCCAGCTGAATGGCCTCTTTCTGCAGTGTCGGGATTCTGTGATTGCTATAAGGAACAAAGATCCTGGTATCTCCCCATCTTAGTTCCGGAAACACTGAAGCCAGTTATAACACCCATGCTGATGCCCAGGCTAGTCTCAATCCAAAGTCTTAATGGTCGTTTTTTTTTTAACTGGTCATTTTGGCTAAGTATTAAGCTAACCAGTACCCTTAGTCAACTGGAGAACTCTAAAGTCCCTTTACTGTGTATTTTTAAAATGTCTGAAAATGCCTGAGATTTTACAGTGGAATCATTAGAAAAAAATACTTTGCCTTTATATAGAGCCTTTCACAATGTCAGGCTGTCCCAAGCTGCTTTGTATTTAATGGAGTCAATTTGAAATGTAGCCACGATTGTAATGTAGAAATATATGACAGACCATACATGACTAGCAGAGTTTCAAAACCAGATGCCCATCCATTGAGAGATTACTACTGGATGGGAGATGAGGGCTAGGCTCTCCTTTACTTCCCATAGTGCCACAGTGTCAAATACGTCAACTTGTGAAGGAAGGTAGAGCCTCTCATATGAATGGCAGCAAATTCACTAATGTAGCACTGACTCCACCATACTAAAGTGTTAGCCTAGAAAGTGTGTTCAGGTCACTGGACTGCCACTTGAGGTGTCAACCTTCTGACTGGGTAAGTATACTAGCAACTGAAGCAACGCTGAAACCAGAGTAATAAAGATGTATATTTTCACAGGCTAAGAATAAATTTGGTTATGTCTGCATGTAAAATTTAAAGCATTTCACTAATGATGTAAATACATGCTTTGAAGAAAATTCTGTGATTTTTATATGAAAGTTATAAAATCATTGTGAAATTGAGTGAGCAGGATCTTTTATATGCAAAGCAATCTTTCATATGTGTATGGTAATTTTCAGTCTTTTAAAATTGCTTCCCATTTTAGGTGAAACTTGAGCCTGAATCTCCAGTGAAAAGAAGAGCAAAAAGCATCCAGTCTTCACCTGCAGCTAAGAAACAATGCCTAAAACGATTCATTCCAAACTGGGAATCTGAGCATGCCTACAGCTGCCTTCCTGTATACAATACAGAAGCAGCCTCCCATGATACAGAAGCAGCCTCTCGCGAAACAGAAGCAGTCTCCCAAGTTGCCTCTCACTGTGAACAGGAGACAACCACCAGCTTTCTTGAGCCTAGCCCCGTGCTAAATGAGAACACTGGAATGGTATCCCCATCTGGGATGACTTTGGGAACTGGGACAGAAAGTGTATCCAACTGCTTAGATGTTTCCACAATCCCTGTTCCTATGGCCAGCACTTCATCTCCCCCAATGGAATACACCGCTCCAACTGAGATCAGTGCAGCATGCAGTTACACTCCTCTCCCATCCTCAAGTATAGATGAAATTACACGCGATGAGAAGATCAAGCGGCTGAAGGCAATTCTGAAGGAGAAAGAGGCTGCGCTGGAGGCAATTCGGAAGAAAATGGTTTTGACACCTTTATAAAATTCTTGATCTAAATTAAGATTTTGTGTCCATGCTATGCTATTTATTTGAAAATCTGGATGATCACCATTCTCTGATCTTGGCCTCCCTTGATCAGTTTAAGATGAGGAATATTTAAAATGTTTGTCTTTGAAATATTTATTTTGCTGCATAGTTGAGTGGCCACTTTTGAATTTTAAAATTTGTCATTTTAAATTGTAGCATTTTGATTTATAACCAGGAAAGCCAATGTAGAGTAATTCTCCTATTGTGCATTCCTTAGACATATAACTGCATTTTATAGTTGTGTGTATTGTTCATTCAGAGAGATGGTGCAGGCAGAACTGGCTGAAGGGCCACTGTGTTGTGATCCATAATTGCAGAGCTGAAAAACGTGTTTCTGGAAAAGCGCAGCAGGTCAGGCAGCATCCAAGGAGCAGGAGAATCAACATTTCGGGCATAAGCCCTTCTTCAGGAATCTGAAGAAGGGCTTATGCCCAAAACGTCGATTCTCCTGCTCCTTGGATGCTGTCTGACCTGCTGCGCTTTTCCAGCAACACATTTTTCAGCTCTGATCTCCGGCATCTGCAGTCCTCACTTTCTCCTCCATAATTGCATACCAACAAACTGGGTTCAAAGGGAATCAGTTCCAGGATTTTAGTAGTTTGGAGGGGAATTTGAAGACTCTGGTATGCCAGTGCATCTACTTGTGTCTTTCGTTCGACAGTGTGTTTTGCGAGTCCGAGAGATGTCCTTTAAGTTGTGGCTAGTTGCTGCAGTATATCTCTTATCTAGATCACATAGCCATGGTGAGCCAATGGTAGAGGATCTGAATATTTTAAGGTGGTAGATGGAGTGCAAATCAAACAGGCAGTTTTGTTTTATTTGGTATCAATCTTCTTGAATGTTATGTTGTGGAGGAGCCGATATTGGACTGGGGTGGACAAAGTTAAAAATCTCACAACACCAGGCTATAGTCCAACAGGTTTATTTGGAATCACTAGCTCTCAGAGTGCTGCTCCTTTATCAGGTAGCTCATGAAGGAGTAGTACTTCAAAAGCTAGTGATTCCAAATAAACCTGTTGGACCATTACCTGATATTGTGTGATTTTTAACTTCTTGAATGTTGTTCTAGCTCTGCTTATCTTAGATATTAGAGGATATTTCATCCCTTCTGCATTATACTTTGTAAATAGTGGAAAGGCTTTGTGGGGTCTGTAGGTGAATCATTCACTACAGCATACCCAGCTTCTGATATGCTGCCATTAAATGTGTTATTGTGCAGCCAGTTAGCTACTAGTCAGTGGTGAACCAACGATGTTTAAGATTGGAGATCTATGATGGTATGGCACTGAATGTTGTGTAGAGTTGCTTAGTCATTCACCTGTTGGAGATCAGTCATTGCCTGACACTTGCAAGGTGTGAATGATTGTCTGTCCTCATGCCAAGGCTGAATGCTTTATGACTCATGATGCATATGAACATTGCTCCATTATCTGAAGAATTGCAAGTGGAACTGAATGCTCTTGATCTTACACTTCTGATCTGGTTGATGAAGCAACTGAAATGCTGGGCTGAGGGCACTGCCCTGAAGAACGCCACAGCAATGTATGGGAGCTGATATGGTTGGCCTCCTGCAAACATTTCATTTCATGCTGCATATCACTCCAGCCAGTGAAGAGACTTCACTGGATTTGCTTTGACTTTCAATTTGCTGGGGCTCCTTGTTATTCCACTGAGGTGTCAATTAGTACTCTTTCTCTTTGTCATTTTAATGTGTTTTATTAATATTTATTTCCCAGTAAATAGAATTTTAATTTAGAATTTCTGGAACTCAAGACTGAGTGTTGTCCCGTCCCTGTTTATGAAGCTTTCCTTTTTGTGTGATTAACAGATTTTATTCGAAGCTCAGTTATTTATTTCTTTTGTTCACTTACACGTGATTAACTTTTAGAAAGCTCCAAGATGGAGTTTAACAACTAGGTAAAGTGCTCCTCTCTTTTAGTATGGCAATTCAAGATTGGTACTCCAAACAGCAGCATTCTAAGTGTGTGATCTTGATTTCTTTGGTTATCTGAAGTTATCTGATCATCTTGGTGAACCTTTAAACATGGTGAATGTTGGAATGTCATCCTTCAAGAGAAAGTAGACTAACAGTCAACAAGATAGTGGGGACTTCTTCACATTACTGACAAGGGTGTGAGATCGAGAAGTATGGATGATTCAATGTTTGGATTGATGGCATATGTGCACTGTGGCACCGGCTAATTTCTGTCCTTAGGCTTTACACTGACTATGCAAAAGGGCACTGTACAAGTTTGGATAGGCCACTGGTGTTCATGGCTCCTGATTCATTGCTTATTTATTTGAGCCTGACCATTAGATATGTCAAAGCCCCAATTAAACATTTCACAAACTTTGCAGTTGGCCCTGTGATTTTAAAATAGTTATAATACTGTTATTTTGCTGATTGCATTCAGACAGACTTAACTATTACTCTCCCTTTTAACCCATTTACAGAGGTACTTCAAATTCTCATTAAGATTTAAACCCTGGGACTTTAGAAGGAAATGTACGTGGCAAATTTGGATACTTTATCTTTCAAATATTGCATACTCATGAGCAGAGCTGACCTTTGTTTCATCTAGGTCAGTTAGTGATTTCTAGTTCAGTCATATAAGTTCAAGAATTTTAAACTTGGGTGGAGAATACAATTTTACTTTGGTCTCTTGCATAAGAGTAGAACATATATTGACTTAATTGATGTTAGAGCACTGCTAATTATTAAATAAAGTATATGAAAATCCATAACTACAGATTGCAAGTGCCCATTTTAATAATGCCTGTTAGCTTGTAAGTACGAAATCTTGTAGAAATGTCAATTTTACAAAAAGGAAAGGTCTTTGTATATAAAGTGTAAAGTTGCTATTTGGAAAATTCTTTATACTTAAGCAGATAAAAACTAGAATGAAACTATCAGAAATAGTGAAACAACTTAAAGAAATGTCTTCCTGATTATTAATTCTTTATGTGGATAGCCAGAGGTAAATGCCTGCTGAATGCCCGCCTCCCCAAAAAACTAAAAGAGTCAGCAGACTATGGCAAAAGGCTAACCAGGAATTAAATAATATGTAAAGTTGATGAAATGTACGAATGACTCTGCTATCCATGTCCTCACCTATCTCCTTTTCACTAGGCTCAAATGATAACTTATTACTGAGGAAATACTTCACTAATGGAATAGGCAGTAAACTTTCTGAGGTCTTGCAGATTGGACTGGCATTAAACAAACTGATTGGCAGAACTTGTGTTTGTACACTAACAACTGTAGAACTAATAAGCTGCCACTGGCACGGTGACTCAGTGGTTAGCACTGCTGCCTCACAGCACCAGGATCCCAGGTGACTCTCTGTGTGGAGTTTGCACATTCTCCCCGTGTCTGTGTGGGTTTCCTCCGGGTGCTCCGGTTTCCTCCCACAGTCCAAAGATGTGCAGGTCAGGTGATTTGGCCACGCTAAATTGCCCATAGTGATAGGTGCATTAGTCAGAGGGAAATGGGTCTCTTCGGAGGGTCGGTGTGGACTTGTTGGGCCAAAGGGCCTGTTTCCAGACTGTAGGGAATCTAATCTAAATAATCATATGTAAAGCTATCTCTGCGTCATGTGTTGAGAAAAGTAAGACCACCTTTCATAAAACCTGTGGTGAATATGGACAGCAAGCTAGAGCTTAAAAAACTGAAGATGCTAATGATCCACACTCTAGATTTAGATCTGATGTAATACTATGAAATAGTTAATTGACCAGGATAGGATTTTGGCAATAATTTGTCTTAATACTTTCGGAGCCTTTATTTGAATTTTTAAGTGCAATTCTAAGATCTAAGAAAGGTCAACTGTAAGAGATTGTCATTCTACAACAAATATTAACCCATTATTGGTTCAAGTACTTTCCCTTAAAAGGTGAATAATTTTGATATCTTTGTCATCAGCTTTTTCAGATCTAAAGGCCTCTAATGTACATCAATGAAATGGCTTGCAGCTGGTTAGAATAATTTCAAGTGCCTTCTGAATGTCCCACTTTACCTGAGCTAGAGGTATAACAGCAAAATGTATCTGCCTAATATTGAGGACTGCTCTGATAATTTATAGCCTGGATCAAAAGAAGGCTAGGCTGTGAAAGATGACATTGGAGAAAGCCTTGGAAGCAATTTCATTAAATGCTGTGAAGGCAAATTATACCCAATGTAAAAAAATAAGTACAGGAACATTCACATTACAGCCCTAGTACCAAGGAGATCAGTCATTATTAGTAAGTCATTCACATTACAGGTGACCAAAACCCAACTAGCTAATCTTCCAATTAGGTGGCATGAAATTGATGCTGAATATATTCAGATGAAGCCTTGATTTTTTGGCGAGGGATATGTTAGTAATTATCTGGATTTTGGGTCATATCTATTCTTCTTCAGGCAAACACTGATTAGAAATACCTTGTAATAACCGCTTGTCAATCTTCCACATAAGAAGTAATTGTAGTAATTGATTTGAACCAAGCACATGCTTTAAATAGAGCTATAAAATCATTATCCAAAACAAATAGTTTTGGCCAACTACTGTGTTTCTGTAGAGTATCACCTTGGTTCATGATGGAGGGGGGGTAGGCCCTTTTGGAACTTGAGGATCAACTTTGGAAATTGGCAGCAGATAGAACAGTGATGCATTGGACAATGGATGGAGGGAGCTGGAACCATATTAAATGGCCATGTCTGAATTATGTTGGTTCAGAACTTAAGATTCATACTTCAGGCCAGATTCTATAGATATCTACATTATTTATTCTTGAATTTTAATGAATTAACACAGTGTAAAGGACATTTACTAAACCCAAACATTCAGCCTCATTGTGTATACGGTGTGTTTAAACGTCTGCTAGAAAGGAATATAAGTTCCTGTCTTTCAAATCTAGTCCAATACAAGATTCAGAATCTAGATTTTGTCGAGCATTAGAGCAAATGGCAGATATTTGATAATTATCAAGTGTAGTACTCAAACATTCCTCTGTAGTCTTAATGCTGAATAGTAGTATATAGGTTTTCTATATACTGTGAAGTGCTTTTCTAGTATAACTCAGTAAAGACGACACAAATGGGAGTGAGAGAAGATTAGACTTGCATGTAATTGCAACCATGAAACATTCATGTCAGCACAAGGTTACTTAAGAGTTATAGAGATGTGCAGCACGGAAACAGACTCTTCTGTCCAACTCATCCATGCTGACCAGATATCCTAAATTAATCTAGTCCCGTTTGTCAACACTTGGTCCATATCCCTCTAAACCCTTCCTATTTATATACCGATCCAGATGCCTTTTAAATGCTGTAATTGTACCAGACTCCACCACTTCATCTGGCAGTTCATTCCATACACACACTATCCTCTGGGTGAAACAGTTGCCCTTTTAAATCTTTGTCCTCTCACTTTAAACCTACGCCCTGTAGTTTTGGACTCCCCCAACCTGGGGAAAAGGTCTTGAATATTTACCCTATCCATGCCCCACATTATTTTATAAGGCTCCAGAGAAAATAGCCCCAGCCTATTCAGCCTCCAATAGTTCAATCCCTCCAACCCTTGCAATATCCTTGTAAATCTTTTCTGAACCCTTTCAAATTTAACAATATCTTTCCTTCATGGCCTAAAAGGAGATGATGCATTGTTAATCTTTGTGACAAAATATTATTGACAAAGGGTGGCACAGTGGCTCAGTGATTAGCACTGCTACCTCACAGTGTAAGGGTCCAAGGTTCAATTCCAGCCTCGAGCGGCTGTGTGTCTGGAGATTGAACGTTTTCCCTGTGTCTGTGTGAGTTTCCTCTAGGTACTGCAGTTTCCTCCTACAGTCCAAAGATGTGCAGGTTAGGTGAATTGACCATGTTAAATTGTCCATAATATGTATATATACAGCATATTATTCAGGGCTGTGTAGGTTAGGTGCATTAGCCATGGAAAATGTAGGGTTACAGGTTAAGGGCATGAGTCCAGGAGGGATAATCTTCAAAGGGTTAGTGTGGGCCAAATGGCCTGTTTCCACACTGTCTAATAGACATATCCCCATTGGGAAATTGTTCTCTGGTTAACCTTTGACATTTGATACAGTCAACTGTAAACTGGAGCAGTGGAAAACTTTTGCCCAATTTAGTCAAATCCATGTTTCGTGACCAGCTCAGGCCAGTTTTGAAACTGGAGTAGTATCGGATTTGTAGCTGACTGAACAATTTCACAATACTGCCTATGATAGAAGGAATTTAGTCCCACATGCTTTAACTCTGTGTACATGTTACTTTATTAGGTGATAACTATAGGTCAATTGGGACCATTCTCACAAGGCCCCACTTGCAATCTAGGGTGCGTGGAAAAAAATTCAATTGATACTGTATTGAAGACAAATAGGGAAGCTAGCTATTCCTGTTATTTTGGCCAATCTTTAATCAGTTGATAAACATCTCAAAACAAATTAGAGACAAAAAAATGCAGATGCTGGAATCCAAAGTAGACAGACAGGAAGCTGGAATAATACAGCAAGCCAAGCAGCATCAAGAGGTGGAAAAGTCAATATTTTAGATATTAACCCTTCTTCAGGACTATATGTGGGGGTACATCTTCCCCTCCCTGCCTTCCGCAAGAACGATTCCCTTTGCCACTCCTTGGTTCACCGCACACTCCCCACCAACCCCTCCAACCCTCCCTGGTAACGTCCCTGTAACTGAAAAAGATGCAACACCTGCCTGTACACCACCTCCCCTCACCTCCATCCAGGGCCTCAAACATTCCTTCCAGGTGACACAGAGGTTCACCTACATCTCTTCCAACCTAGTCTACTGAATCCAGTGCTCCCGATGTGGTCTTCTCTACATTTGGTGAGACCAAACATAGACTAGGTGACTGCTTCACCAACATCTTTGCCTCACCTAAAATGTCCAACCTGGCCTTCTGGTCACTGTCCATTTCAATTCCCCCTCCTGCTCCCTCTCTGATATGTCCATCCTCAGGCTCTCCATTGCTGCAGTGAATCAGACCACAAATTGGAAAAACAACACCTTATCTTCCACCTGGGCAGTCGAAAGCCCAGAGGACTTAACATTGAATTCTTAAATTTCAAATCACCTTCCCACCCAACCTCCCTTTCCAGCCCCACCACATCCCTTCTTTCCACATACTGACCCTTCCTTCCAGCTACCAACTTGATTCATCCCTCCCATCAACCAGCCAGGTCGTACCCACTACCTGTGTCCACCTATCACGACCTCACCATTCTGCTACTCTCCTCACCCCATCCCGCCTCACTCCCTCTTTATCTGTAGCTCCCCCTACCCCTATATCCAGCCCTGAAGAAGGGTTAATGCCTGAAACATTGAGTCAGGGAGGGTTGCAGAAGACTGGAAAATGGCTAATGTAACTCCCCTGTTTAAGAAGGGAGTAAGAAAAGAACACGAGAAATGATAGGCCAAATAGCCTGACCTCAGTCGTTGGTATGATTTTGAAGTGTGCTGGGAAGGACGAGATCTCTGAAGACTTGGAAATGAATGGTAAAATAGGGCAAAGTCAGCATGGTTTTATCAACGGGAGGTCATGCCTGACCTGACAAATCTGTTAGAATTCTTAGAGGAAGTATCTATTTGGATTTGCAGAAGGGGGTTTGATAGGGTGCTGTACAGGAGGCTACTGAGTAAAATAAGGGCCATGGTATTCGAGGCAAGGTATTAGCATGGATAGAAGATTGGCTGTCTGGCAGAAGGCAGAGAGTGGGGATAATATGGTCCTTCTCCAGATGGAAGTCGATGTGAAGGGGTTAGTGTTGGCACCACAACTTTTCACTTGATGTATTAATGATCTGGATGAAGGAACTGAGTGCATTCCAGCTAAGTTTACAGATGATATAAAGATAGATGGAGGGTAGTATTATGGAGGTGGGGAGGCTGCAGAAAGACTTAGACAGGTTAGGAGAATGGGCAAAGAAGTGGCAGATGAAATACAGCATGGGAAAGTGTGAGTTCATGCACTTTGGTAGGAAGAATAGAGGCATGGACTATTTTCTAAATGGGGAGGAAAATGCAGAAGTCTAAAGTGCACAGGGACTTGGGAGTCCTAGTCCAGGTTTCTCTTCAGGTAAACTTGCAGGTTGAGTCGGTAGTTAGGAAAGCAAATACAATGTTGTCATTCATCTCAAGATGACTGGAACATAAAAGCAGGGATGTACTTCTGAGGCTTTATAATGTTCTGGTCAGACCACATTTAGGGTATTGTGAGCAATTTCGGACCCCTCACCTCAGGAAAGCTATATTGGTCCTGGAGCAGGTCCAAAGGAGGTTCACGAGAATGATCCCAGGAATAAAAGGCTTAACATATGAGGAACATTTGAGGCTTCTGGGACTATATTCAATGGATAAAGGGGGATCTGATTGAAGTTTACAGAATACTGAACAGCTTGGACAGAGTGGACGTTGGGAAGATATTTTCATTGGCAGGAAATATGAAGACCTGAGGGCACAGCCTTAGAGTAAAAGGAAGACCCTTTAAAATGGAAATAAGGAGAGACTGCTTTAGCCAGAGAGTGGTGAATCTGTGGAATTCATTGCCATAGAAGGCTGTGGAGGTCAGTCAGCGAGTATTTTTTTTTTAAGATATTTTTATTAGAAATTTAACACTTTTACAACTTTACAAAAATAAACAAAACTCTCAAATACAAACATTGATATACAATTAAATCAAATATACAATAGCCAAAATTTAACAAAAGAAATAAATACCAAAAAAGAAAAAAAACAAAACTCAACTGTCTACTAATCTAACCTACAACTAACCAGAGTGTATATTTAAGTCTCTTACATACTCGGAATGTGTTAACATCAAATGTAATAAAACCCATATTCGTGCGGGATTCCTCTCCTAAGGGGCCCCGGACCAGCCAGGTTTGTAACCTCAATTAAATAAAAGCCCTTGTTAGGATAGCCGAAATATCTGTATTTATGTAATTCAAGAAGGGCTGCCATATTTTATAAAATAATTCGGTCTTTCGGTGCACCATATTTGTAAGGAAGTCAAGGGGAATACATTCCATAATTAATCTGTGCCAGTTTGAAAGTCCAGGGGGGCCCTCAGCCACCCAGTTCACCAAAATATTTTTCCTTGCACAGAAAGAGAGAATAGAAAATAATCTCTTCCCGTGCACATCCAGGGAGGGAAAGTTCGAAAAGCCCAAAAGGAGAGATACAGGATCCACTTTAATTTCCGTTCCTAAAATTTCTGTCAGGGTACTTGCTACTTTAGTCCAATATCTACGGATCTTATGACAGGTCCATAGGCAATGTACAGGAGTGCCCACCTCTATTTTGCATTTGGGACACATTGGAGATGCTCCTGCCTTAAATTTTGCCAATCAAACTGGTGCTATATGGGCCCTATGAAGTATCTTCAGCTGGATAGCCTGGGTTCTGTTACAGATAGTAATTCTTCTAGCGTTTTCCCAAATATCATTCCATGTTTCTATAGAGAATTCTAGTCCCAAATCCTGATCCCATGTTTTAAGCAGATTGTCCATATCTCCCGATACTTCATCATGTAGTAAATGATAAATAGTACTGACGGAAGATACCCCCTCTGGTCGTAGGACACTACATTCTCTATCTGATCTATAAAGACTATATAATAACGTAGTCTTCTTCTGTATATAGTCTCGAATTTGGAAGTATCGAAAGAGGTCTCCATTAGGTGATCCGAATTTCTGACGCAGCTGTTCAAAAGACATCAGGATCCCATCCTTAAATAGGTCCCCTAGACATGAGATACCCCTGGATCTCCAGAGTTTAAAAGTGGCATCTGTAAACCCCGGTTGGAATCCCCTGCTCCCACTATCGGTGCATAGGGGGATGTTTTATGTGAGTTACCCTCATTTTGCCGCATTATATTCCAAGCCTTAATTGTGTTTAGTATTACAGGGTTTTTACAGTGATCTGTAATGATTTTCCTCTTGTCTGAAAATAATAAGTGGGTATTTTACTTGAGAGGCCTCGATGTCCAACCAGATTGGGTGTTGTCTGATCCACAATCAATCAGCTATGTAACTTAATAGGGAACTTAACTGATATTTCCTAAAATCTGGGAAGTCCAATCCTCCCCTTGTCTGTGGAAGCTGTAGCTTCTTCAGTTTAGTGAGGGGCCATCTATGATTCCAGATAAAGGAACCCAGCCCACCATATAATTTACGTAGAGCCAGCCTCAGCAGCATCACCGGAAGCATTCTCATAGGGTATAGGAGACGGAACAGGACATTCATTTTAATTAGTGCTATTCTACCCAGCCAGGAAATTGGAAGGTCTCTCCATCGCTGGAGGTCCTGCCTTATCCTTTCCAGTAAATGCACAAAGTTAGCCTTATATAACTGACCAAATAGTGGGGTAATAAAAATGCCTAAATATAAGAAACCCTCCAGGGACCAACGAAAGGGAAAAAGGAATCCTTCCACTAAGTGGGGTATCATAGCAAGACCACCCATTGGCATAGCCTCCGATTTTGAAAAATTAATTTTATAGCCTGAGAATGCGCTAAATGTATTAATAACTTGGATTAAGCGAGGTACGGACATCAGAGGATTATTGAGGAATAGAAGGGTAATTTTATGTTTACCTGTACCAATCCTCGGGGCTGTTATATTAGGATCAGCTTATATATAGCTTCTGCTAGTGGTTCAATTATTAGCATAAATAACAATGGCGAGAGAGGACATCCCTGACGGCAGCCCCTACCCACACTGAAGCTATCCGAACCTAATCCATTGGTAACCACAACTGCTTTGGGATCACTATACAATGTTGAGACCCATTTGGTAAACACCTGTCCAACGCCTAACCTTTCCAATGTGTAAAACAAATATGACCATTCAACCCTGTCGAATGCCTTTTCTGCGTCTAATGAAACTACTACTCCTGGTATCTTTCCCTGATGACAGGCTTGAATCATATTCAAAACCCTTCTAATATTATTGGATGATCTATGGCCCTTAATAAACCCCATCTGATCCTCCTTCTATAATATGTGGTAGTACCCTTTCTAGTCTCAGTGCTAACGCAGCGAGTATATTTAAAACAGAGACAGATAGGTTCTTGGTTGTGAAGGGCATCAAAGTTTATGCGGAGAAAGCAGGAAAGTGGAATTGGAAAACCTATCAGCCATGACTGAATGGTGGAGCAAACTCAATGAACCAAATGGCCTAATTTCTGCTTCAATGTATTTATGGTTTGCCCCCACTTCCTGGTGCAGCCTGGCTTGCTGTGTTATTCCAGCCTCCTGTTTATCACAAATGATTTGGTCACTATCATATCAGTGTTCGTGGGAGCTTGTTTGCAAGTTGGCTGCCCTGTTTCCAACATTACTACAATGACTGCACTTCAAATTTTCTAAACTGGCTACAAGTGCTTTGGGATCTCCTGAAGTTATGAGATGTACAATAAGCATTTAAGACTGTCTTCTTTCTGGAACATCAGGATGATCCCTCATTTGAATTTATCAACTTCAATGTAATTTGAGTCCATCCAGCAAAAAGTAGTCAAATAGCCTATGCCAAAGATGTATTTCTGCCTGTTGTTATATGCTTTGATTTGTAATTATCTGTTCCATGCTCACAAACACTCTGAGAAATGCTAAAACTTGCCACAAAGCCTCCATGTTGCTGAAATTACAGAGTTTAGACATTTACGAGTTCCAAGTATCATACAATCTCTGTATTGGATAATGAGAGAAAGCAATTATTTGTCAGGGGAAATTGAAACCACCTACTTGCAATTCGTCTCAGTTTGTTAAAACTACTCAATCCACGTCAAGTGTGACTTTCTTCCATCACTACCTTGCTCAAGTTAAAGCATGGTAACAGCGAGGGAAGGTCACATTGGGCAATGCTTTTTCACTCCTATTTTGGCTACAAGTTGATTTTCTGGCCTCACTGTTTGCAAGATCACCTTGATAAAGGTGGAAGTTTCATTTAGCCTGTCTTAACTCATGTAGTCAGAGAAACCTAACATTATCCTTTTTTTCTCTCTACACTAATTCCATGTTAGGCTAACTACCTAAATTCAGGAGCCTCCTCCTGAGGGAGTGTAGGCCTGAATTAAGGTTTTCCTACTGCTTGGAACCCACTCCAGCTCTTGTGAGATCAGTTGAGACAATATTATTTGGTTGAGTTACTGTCTGACAATTTTAGCTTTGTTGTATCCCTCTATGTGGTTTCCTTTATGTAAGTCAACTTATGAAGAGTCTTTTAGGTTGAGCCCCATCAATTGCCTTCAGGGCTTGAAGTGCTCAGAAATTGTAAATTCACCACTTGCCATCTGAGTTGCATTTCAATATATTTGGCTGTGATGTTGCCTTATTGATTTCAACTCTGGTGCACTTGGTATTTGGACCCTTTGGATTCTCTTTCATCTATCCTTAGCTATTCCTTTTAACGTCAGTGCTGTGACTAACACATCCTGCTAAATTTCATTTGCAATAATCTAGCGAGTTTTGAGAAGATTTGTAACTCAGATTGGGGTTCTGGGTGTAGGTTTGTTCACTGAGCTTGAAGGTTCGTTTTCAGAAGTCCTGCCACCATATTAGGTAACATCATCAGTGAGCCTCCGGATGAAGCACAGGTGGCATGGCCCGCTTTCTATTTGTGTTTAGGTTTCCTTGGGTCGGTGATGTCATTTCCTATGATGACACCATTTCGTGTGGTGATGTCATTTCCTGTTCTTTTTCTCAGGGGGTGATAACTGGGATCTAAGTCAATGTGTTCGTTGATGGAATTCCGGTTGGAATGCCGTGCTTCTAGGAATTCTCGTGCATGTCTCTGTTTGGCTTGTCCTAGGATGCCGTGTTGTCCCAGTCAAAATGGTATCCTTCCTCATCTGTATGTAAGGATACTAGTGAGAGTGGGTCATGTCTTTTTGTGGATAGCTGATGTTCATGTATCCTGGTGGCTAGCTTTCCGCCTGTTTGTCCAATGTAGTGTTTGTTACCGTTAGAAGATAGAACAGTACAGCACAGTACAGGCCCTTTGGCCCTCGATGTTGCATTGGCCTTTTATTCTACTCTAAGATCAGACTAACCTACGTCCCCTTCATTGTACTATCATCCATGCGCCTATCCAAGAGTCACTTAAATGTCCATAATGTATCTGACTTTACTCCCTGGCAGTGCATTCCACGCACCCACCACACTGAGTAAAGAACCTACCTCTGACATCTCCCCAAAACTTTTCTCCAATTACCCTAAAATTATGCTCCGTCGTGATAGACTTCTTGCAAGTTTTTTTTTACATTTACAAGGTATATTTATGAAATACCTCGCAAGAACAGTAACAAACACTACATTGGACAAACAGGCAGAAAACCAGCCATCAGGATACATGAACATCAACTAGCCACGAAACGACATGACTCCCTAGTATCCTTACATACAGATAAGGAAGGACACCACTTCGACTGGGACAACACATCTATCCTAGGACAAGCCAAACAGAGACACACACGAGAATTCCTAGAAGCATGGCATTCCAACCAGAACTCTACCAACAGACACATTGACTTGGACCCCATTTACCACCCCCTGAGAAAAAGAATGGGAAATGACATTACCGACCCAAGGAAACCTAAACACATAAATAGAAAGCAGGCCATGCCACCAGTGCTTCATCTGGAGGCTCACTGATAATGTTAAATTGTATGGTGACAAAACGTGTGAAAACTAACCTTCCAGCTCAGTAATAATCTAGTTTCTATTATTTTGCCTGTCTTGTCTCTTGGTTCCAAAGTTGCTTCACGGTGGGACTACCTGAGCATGACATCTGAGGTTTGCAATCCACGTTGATAATCTGAATTGTTCCAAAGCTGACCTGGGGCTCCCAGGCACTTTGATGTAGTTGCTGTGTCTAGTCCTTCCAGACATTGTTTTAGCATTCCCCCAGTCAAGTCTTGGATTCCAGCCTCTTGCTGTGTCTTATGAAGAGTTGAATCATTTGGGAGTTGGACATGTTTGTTGCTGTTGGCTTGATTATGTGGTGGGTGTTCCTTATGTTCATGCATGCTAATAAAATGAAAAAAGTCACCTGCACTTCTAATCCATAAACCTGTAACTGTTGTGGTTATCAGTTTGCTGCCTGTTCTCCATACTCTAGCCACCCTGTTGTACAAGTGTGTACCAGTCTTAGTCCTGAAGCTGCTAACAGTTCCCTGGAGGCTTACATACTTCCAACGGGTATCAGTAATATTTGGATTTGATTTAGTGGAGTGAAATGTACGTAAGTACAGTGAAAGGTTTAGTTTTGCAAGCAGTACAGGCAGATCATAGGGAGCTTAGACAGAGTGAGGCATACAGGGTTATAGCTGAACTGGAGGTGCACAAAGCAAGATCAACATTAGCAAGATCAACATTATTTGAAGTTAGATAGGTCTATTCATCAGTTTAATAACAGCAGGGAAGAAGCTGTTCTTGAACCTGTTGGGGTGTGTGTTTAAGCTTCTGTATCTTCTGCCTGATGGAAGAGGTTGGAAGCAAGTATTGTGGGGGGGTGGGAGGGGTTTTTGATGTTGGCACCTTTTCCTGCAACTGGAAGTGTGGATGGAAGGCATGGATGGGAGGTTGGTTTCCATGATGGTGTGGGTTGTGTACACAATTCTCCTATAAAGTTACGCCCTCCAAATTATTTCTGACAGGGTGGCATTTGTTGACGCCAAGAGGTCATGCAAGAAGCTGCTCCCTGTGCCAGGCCCTACCACGATAAAGCTGCTGCTGTTTGTGGGACCTCTCCCAGCCAAGCAGTGCTATTTTCAGGGGCTCGGAGGAAGTGCCTCTTTAGGGAGAGAGAGGGGGTTGATCATTGGAGAAGCCAAAACAAGGAATATTGCATGCATTTCTGGTCTCCTTCCTATTGAAAGGATGTTGTGAAACTTGAAAGGGTTCAGAAAAGATTTACAAGGATGTTGCTAGGGTTGGAGGATTTGAGCTATAGGGAGAGGCTGAATAGGCTAGGGCTGTTTTCCCTGGATCGTCAGAGGCTGAGGGGTATGGATAGAATAAATTGACAAGGTCTATTCCATGGGGTGAGGGAATCCAGAGCTGGAGCGCATGGGTTTAGGGTGAGAGGGGAAAGATATAAAAGGGTCCGAAGGGGCAACTTTATCACACAGAATGTGGGGTGTGTATGCAATGTGCTGTCAGAGGAAGTGGTAGAGTCTGGTACAATTCCAACATTTAAAAGGCATTTGGATGGGTATATGAATAGGAAGAGTTTGGAAGGATATGGACCGGGTGCTGGCAGGTGGGACTAGATTGGGTTGGGATATCTGGTCGGCATAGACGGGTTGGACCCAAGGGTCTGTTTCTGTGCTGTACATCTCTATGACTCGAAGTGACTTCTCCCATTAAAGCACATACCTTGGCTATCCGCGGTTTCCCAGAAAGTACATTGATTGTACATACCACAAATGTTGAAACGTGTGATCCTTTGCGTGACAATATTATTGCTGACATTGATTGCTAATTCTATGACTCTGTTCGTTTTAGATGAGGCCCAAATCGCCAGAGAAGAGCAAAGGCAGGCACCGCCAGCGCTCCTCGACCACTAAGAGGTCACGGTGTAAGAAGTGGCTGTTGAACAGGGAGTCGGAGCACGCGTACAGCTGCCTCTCGGGAGGCGGCCATAGCAAACCACCGGGGCAGCGGGCCAGCTCAACGGCGGCGGAGGAACACACCTCACCGGCCGTCAGCTCAGCTCCCAGCCAGAGAGCCCTCCCTCCACATGAGGGGCTGCCTCCTCCCAGCGCCGAGAAGAGCACACGGGACGAGAAAATCAAACGGCTGAAGGAGATTCTGAAGGAAAAGGAAGCGGCGCTGGAGACAATACGGAGGAAGAGAGTTTCCATGCCCTCCACCTAGACATCCGAGAACGTACAGTCCTGATCCTTCAAGAACTGGTGTGCACCTTTCTGTATGATTTGCGTCTCGCCTTCGAGGTTACAATACATATGGGAAGCGTTTTATCTTTTTAAATGTTGTTTTCACTGTGACATTGAATAGAATCTTTGCTATCTCACATTGCTGTGAAGTTAGCTGTTTATAATAAGGCTGACCATTCTAAAATATTGTACAATGTAAAGGAGGTTTTAGCCCGTTATTGGTTTGTTGAGTATATTGTAACGTTTCTGTACAATTGTTTTAATATACATTAAATCAGAATCTGCATTTCATTTCTCTCAGTATTCTTGCAGCAGTCGCTGGATAACGTTTAGATGCACATTTTTCTGAACATTGCGAGGGATTGAACACAAAACTAAGGCTGCATGCTTCTGGTGGTGGATCAGAGGAGGTTTACCAGATTGGAATGAGCAAGTTGTTTTCCCGGGAAAAGTCGGACAGATTGAGGTTGTTTCCACTGGAAAGATGGGGGAGCTGACTTGGTTGAAGTGAACGAGATCCTGAATAGTCTTGACAAAGCGGAAGTGGGGAGGGACATTTCCTCTTCTAGGTCGGTCCAGAACTAGGAGACATTGTTTCAAAATTTGAGGTCACCCTTTCAGGACAGAGATGAGGGGATATCATTTTCTATCAGAAGGCTTTGTGACTGGAACTCAGCCTCAGAAAGTACTCAAGATTCTTAATGAGGAGATAGATTCTCGTTGGGCAGATGACTCAGAGACTATCCAGAATAGATGAGAATATTCAGGACACAGACCATTAGATTGGGGTAGGTGTAAAGGACCGAATAGGAGAAAGTGAGGACTGCAGATGCTAGGGATCAGAGCTGAAAATGTGTTGCTGGAAAAGCGCAGCAGGTCAGGCAGCATCCAAGGAGCAGGAGAATCGACGTTTCGGGCATAAGCCCTTCTTCAGGACCGAATAGCCTACCTCATTGTCATACTCATACAGCACAGAACCATGCCGACTGGTTCCCTAGACTGAGCTGTCCCATTTGTCTTAATTTGGCCCATATCACTCTAAACTTTTGCTATCTTTGTACCTGTCGTAATGTCTTTTAAATGTAACTGTATCCGCATCTACCCTTCATCTGGTGTACCACCCTCTCTTGTGAAAAAGTTGCCTCTCGCGTTCCTTTTAAATCTTTCCCCTCTCATCTGAAACCTTATGCCCTTTAGTTTTTGGACTCCACTACATGTGGAAAAGAACTTGGCTGTTCGCCTATCTATTCCTCAACTCAGCTTATCTATGGCCCCATGAGAATCTTGTGGGTTTTTTCATGAACAAAACCATAGTAACATAGATAAGTACTCAATGACTTCGTGTTCCTTTCTTGTCAGCAACTGCATTGTCTAGCCCTGGGAGAACATTGTACTAACGTACCCCTGACCTTGTCTGGGATGAGACCTTCAACCCGCTGCCTGCTCCAGTGTACGTAAAATATCCCATGGCCTCTGTTCCAAAGAACAGCAGGGTGTTTTCTTGTGGGGCCCAGTCCGCAGCAGTAGAAGTAGGCCTGGGTGAGCACAGCAGGGTGTTCTCCTGGCCAATAGTTATCAGTCAAGTCAACATCACAAAGACATTTTTTTTTCAGAATAACTGACACTCCTGTTTTTTTTCTCAGAGTGAGCAGAGCCCCTAACACTCTGGTTATTTTTTTTCTTTTTCTCTGCGGTCGTGCTTATTTTTTCCCCAGCACCCGTGTGTGTGCGCAGGTGTGAGACACAAGGTGCATGAATCTTTATTCAATTTCCACCACCAGGAAGCTAGGAAACACCCGAGTGGCCGGTGACAGCACTGCCCTTCACATCAAAGGGCAATGCTGTGTGGTCAAAACAGTGAAGGGGAGGGTAGGGATTAAATCAAAATAGAGTTGGAGGGGGAAATAATACACTCCACCCCCTGCGGCGCCCACCTCTCCCTGAACAACTCCAGGGTGTTGGTGGACACCGCGTGCTCCTTCTCCAAGGACACCCGGCTCTAACGTAACCCCGGAAGAGAGGCAGGCAGTCGGCTCTCACGACCCCCTCCACGCCCGCTGCCTGAACCACAAAGACATTTGTTGTTCTTGGCAGTGTGCTCATTGGCTGGCCCGTTTCCTATATTGACAGCACTAACACGTCTGAAAGAATGCTTCAGTAAGAGGTCCACTAAAAATAAAATTCACTGCTTGCTTTTAATTGGCAATTAACCGAGTCATGGATGTTATTTTCACTCCCCATCACCACATAAGGGTGTCCAGAAATGATATTTTTTTCACTTATTATCCTTACTTAACTGTTCATTGTTGAGGATGACTTTGTTTACGAGATTTCCAGTCATGACTATTCCCATTAAAACCTCTTTGGAGGATGTAAGGAAACAAAGAGCAGAAGCAGAAAAGCGTTTCTCTGCCGGAAACGCTCAGCATCTGTAGAGAGAAATCAGAGTTAGAGTATTCTCTCCACAGATGCTGCCGGCCATACTGAGCTTTTCCAGCAATTTCTGTTCTCATTTCTGATTTACGGCATCCACGTCTTTTCTTTCGGTCACTCTGTTCAATACTCGGGGTATGAATCTGTGAAATGGTGCTGGAAAACCTCATCAAAACGTCCTCCGCGGATACACCTGAGCGGTTTCCCCTCTGGAGCTAACAACAGTATTGTGTTTTCCGGCATGATTAGAGGTACCTCTGACTTCTAACCTCCAAAGTCAGTACGCATGGCTAGAGCGGACCGAGAGTGGTCTGCCTCCACACACAACCGGAAATCCAAAATAACTTAATTCCTCCAACCTCTGAATGGGTGACGAATGGTAGGCGATCAGTGTGTTCTCTGTACTTCAGGCGAGGTAGCAGTTGGAACCGAGACAGCGCACACAGACCTCAGTCCAGCTGCAGGTTCAATTTATTGAACTCGTCACCCAACAGCTCAGCTCACAAAAACACCATTGGAAATCATAAAGCTGCCAGGAAAGAGTTTTAAAGACGAGACGCGTGAAACGTGGAGGATGTATGTACTGTGTGCGTTATATATAATGTGCAATTAAGAACGTGGTTAGAGTAATCACTTTGAAAAGTCGCAGCGGAACATCTGAAATAATGTGAACGATTTGACGGGTCACATTCAAATAAAGACACCAAAACACTCAAAGGTTGCACTTTACCGGAAGTTGATAGAAGATTTTTTGAACCCTTCGTGAGAAACTGTTGAACTGCATTCTTCACCGGGCGCTATTATAAATTCGTACACTGTTCTTCCCCTTTGGGATAGCTCTCCCGAAGACCTTATGCCTGAAACGTCGACCCTCCTGCCGCTCGGATGCTGCCTGATCTGCTGTGCTTTTCCAGCACCACACTTTCCGACTCCGATCTGAGGAAGGGTCATTGAGGACCCGAATCGTCAACTCTGCTTCTCTCTCCGCAGATGCTGTCAATCTGCTGAGTTCCTCCAATAACTTGTTTTTTTAAGCCAGGATGCCCCCCCCCCCGGGAACATGACCAAATAACATTTGATACTAAGCACTTGAGGCTGGTGACGAGAAACACGCTTTTTGAAATGCGTTTTAAACGAGGGGAGATGTGTGGAGGGAATTCCAAAGACATGAATGGAGAATACACAGGATAACGGGAATGGCTTGGGGACAGAAGTGGGGAATCCCACTGAACATCTCGCTACATCGCTCCCATGTTATAGACAGCTAATTGGTGAATATAGAGCTCGATGCTAAATCTCGTTCACCCCATTGTGCCGTTTCATTGGAAAGGGTAGGTTTTGTCTTGTTTTGAAGATACTTAGGCCACTTTAAGACTCAAAGACATGACAAGTACCCTGCGTGTAACAATATGGCTGGTTATTACGTACTATAAATCCTCAACACTGTTGGATAACAAGTTAGTGTGATAACAGAGTGTTCTGCCAAGGGCTACCTACTATAAGTATAATTATAATACACCTCCAGAAAGTGGAAGTTCATCTTAATGGCGGGAAATCTATCCGAACCCTTGCAATAATTCGGAGTCTTTGTTTCGATTCTCATCTATCAAATGACCTTTGCTCCGACTATTTGATGTGGAGGAGCCCGTGTTGGACTGGGGTGAACAAAGTTCCAAACAAGAGGCCAGACTGTGGTGCTGGAAAAGCACAGTCGGTCAAGCAGCATGGAGGAGCAGGAGAATTGACCTTTCGGGCATAAGCCCTAACCACATGGATCAATGTGGATTTCACCAGTTTCCGCATTTTCTCTCCCCCACCCCCTCCACCTTAGCCCAGATCCAACCTCCAACTAGCCCTCTTGAATGTCCTACCTGTCCATCTTCCTTCCCACCTATCCGCTCCACCCTCTCTCCAAACTATCACCTTCACCCCCATCTTCATCTACCTATCACATTCCCAACTACCTTTCCCCCTAGCCCCACCCCCTGCCCACTTATCTCTCAGTCCCCTTGGCCCATAAGCCTAATTCCTGACGAAGGGCTTATGCCTGAAACATCGATTCTCCTGCTCCTCGGATGCTGCCTGACCCGCTGTGCTTTTCCAGCATCAACCACAGTCTGGACTCTGATCTCCCGCATCTGCAGTCCTCACTTTCTCAAAGTTAAAAACCACACAACGTCAGGTTATAGTCCAGAGTGTGGTGCTGGAAAAGCACAGCCGGTCAGGCAGCATCTGAGGAGCAGGAGAATCGAAGTTTTGGGCAAACCTGATGAAGGAGCAGCGCTCCAAACGCTAGTGCTTCCCAATAAACCTGTTGGACTATAACCTGGTGTTGTGTGATTTTTAACTTTGTCCGACTATGTGGCAATTTACCCCGAGGCGCTCATGGCGCTAAACCACCTCAGCCAATGTGTTTCCACACAGAACCCTTCTTTATTGGATTGCCAACCTGGCCTCTGGCGATGAGCTGTCAAGTAGCAGCCGATTGGCCAGTTCTCAAACACATTGTACTCTGTGTCAGAATCTACCTAAGACATGCTGTAAATGAAAGTTAGGAAGAGAAGGCTTTGATGTAAAGTAATCCGAAATTAGTATCGATGAACTAAATACATTGCTGCGTCAAACAGGACAAAACAGTGTTCAGTTCTGCTCACCTCATTATAGGAAGGATATGGAAGCTTTAGAGAGGGTGCAGGAGATTTACCAGGATGCTGCCAGGACTGGAGGGCATGTGTTATGAAGAGAGGTTGAGGGAGCTAGGGCTTTTCTCATTGGAGCGAAGAAGGGTGAGAGGTGACTTGATAGAAGTGTACAAGATGATGAGAGTGGATAGTCAGAGACTTTTTCCCAGGGCAGAAATAGCTATGATGAGGGGGCATAATTTTAAGGTGATTGGAGGAATGTTTAGGGGAGACGTCAGAGGTAGGTTCTTTACACAGAGAGTGGCGGGTGCGTGGAATGTACTGCCAGTAGTGGTGGTAGACTCAGATACATTAGACGATCCTCATTCTTGATGAAGGATTCCTGCCCGAAATGTTGATTTTCCTGCTCCTTGGATGCTGCCTGACCTGCTGTGCTTTTCCAGCACCACTCTAATTTGACTCAGATACATTAGAGACATTTAAGCGACTCTTCGATAGGCACATGGATGAGAGTACAATGAAGGGTACGTTGATTAGTTTGATCGAAGAGTAGGATAAAAGATCGCCTCGAGGGCCAAAGGGCATGTACTGTGCTGTACTATGTTCTCTGAATCTCAATGCCGTGTCCAAGCGACATGAATTGTCCTGAATTGGCAATGTCCAGCTAAATGTGATAACTGAGTTTTATCAATACAGCCAAACAAATAACAACAAATCCAGAACAAGCCATCACAAAGTTAAAAATCACACAACACCAGGTTACAGTCCAACAG
Source organism: Chiloscyllium punctatum (assembly GCF_047496795.1). Taxonomy (NCBI): domain Eukaryota; kingdom Metazoa; phylum Chordata; class Chondrichthyes; order Orectolobiformes; family Hemiscylliidae; genus Chiloscyllium; species Chiloscyllium punctatum. The sequence goes on from NC_092783.1 coordinate 26,010,375, forward strand.
GCTTATTTGGAAGCACTAGCTATCGGAGCGCTGCTCCTTCATCAGGTGGTTGTGGAGCAGAATCATAAGATGCAGACTTTATAGCAACAGGATTTCAGTGTCATGGAACATAATATTAAACAAATTTAGCATAGTCTTTACCTTTTAGAATGATCATGTTAGTTTCAGTTCATCTAACCTACACAATTTCATTCTCGTCCAAATGCCTATACAATGACCATTTAAATGCCCTTAAAGTTGCCTACTACTGTTGCAGGCAGTGCATTTCACATCCCAGTAAAGAACCTACCTCTGACATCTGTCCTATATCCATCACCCCTCAATTTGAAGCTATGTTCCCTCTGAGGGAAAAGGCTCTCACTATCCAACCTATCTAGCCCTCTGATTATCTTATATGTCTGAATTAAGTCACTTCTCAAGCTTCTTCTCTCCAACAAAAACAGCCTCAAGTCCCTCAGCCTTTCCTTATAAGACCTTCCTCCATACCAGGCAACATCCTAGTAAATCTTCTCTGAACCCTTTTCAAAGCTTCCACAACCTTCCTATAATGTGGTGACAGAATGTAAGTAATACTCCAAATGCAGCCATACCAGAGTTTTGTACAGCTGCAGCATGGTCTCGTGGTTCCAAAACTCAATCCCTCTACTAATAAAAGCTAATGCATCATATGCTTTCTTAACAACCCTATCAACCTGGGTGGTCTCAAGGATCAATATACCTGGACACCGAGAGTTCTCTGCTCATCTACACAACCAAGACTCTTACTGTTAGCCCAGTACTCTGCATTCCTGTTACTCCTTCCAAAGTGAATGACCTCACACTTTTCCACACTAAACTCCATTTGCCACCTCTCAGCTTATCTATGTCTCTCTATGACCTACAACATTCTGCGTCACCACCAGGATGAAGAATATCAGGAATGTAGGACCAAACTGAAATGAGGAATTAGGAGGGCTAAAAGGGGTTATGAGATATCCTTAGCAAGCAGGGTTAAGGAAAACCCAAAAACCTTTTATTCATCTATAAGGAGCAAAAGGGTAACTAGAGAAAGGTTTGGCCCACTCAAGGACAAAAGAGAAAAGATACGCGTGGAGAAAATGAGTGAAGTTCTTAATAAGTACCTTGCATTGGTATTCACTGAGAACAATAGACAGTAGACAATAGGTGCAGGAGTAGGCCATTCGACCCTTCGAGCCAGCACCACCATTCATTATGATCATGGCCGATCAGCCACAATCAGTATTCCTGCCTTATCCCTATAACCCTTGAATCCACTATCTTTAAGAGCTCTATTCATCTCTTTCTTGAAAGTATCCAGAGACTTGGCCTCCACTGCCTTCTGAGGCAGAACATTCCATATAACCACCACTCTCTGGGTGAAGACGTTTCTCCTCAACTCTGTTCTAAATGCCTACCCTTTATTTTTAAACTGTGTCCTCTGGTTCTGGACTCACCCATCAGCAGAAACATGCTTCCTATCTCCAGATCCCTCTCATTCTTCTAAACTCAAGTGTACACAAGCCCAGTTGCTCCAATCTTTCAACATATGGTAGTCCTGCCATTCCGGGAATTGACCTCATGAACCTACGCTGCACTTCCTCAAAAACCAGAATGTGCTTCCTCAAATTTGGAGACCAAAACTGCACGCGATATTCCAGGCGTGGTTTCACTAGGGCCCTGTACAGCTGCAGAAGGACCCCTTCGCTCCTATACTCAATTCTTCTTGTTATGAAGGCCAGCATGCCATTAGCTTTCTTCACTGCCTGCTGGACCTGCATGCTCGCTTTCATTGACTGATGTACAAGAACACCTAGATCTCGTTGAGCTTCCCTTTTATCCAGATTAAACTGCATTTGCCATGCATCCGTCCACTCACCTAGCCTGTCCTAGTCACCCTGTATTCTCATAACACCCTCCTCACATTTCACCCTGTTACGTAGCTTTGTGTCATCAGCAAATTTGCTAATATTACTTTTAATACCTTAATCTATATCATTAGTGAATGTTGTAAACAGCTGAAGTCCCAGCACTGAACCTTGTGGTACCCCACTGGTCACCGCCTGCCATTCCAAAAGGGACCCGTTTATCACTACTCTTTGCTTCCTGTCAGTGAGCCAATTTCCAATCCAAGTCAGTATTTTGCCCTCAATACGATGTAAGAATAAGGACTGCAGATGCTGGAAACTAGAGTCTAGATTAGAGTGGAGCTGGAAAAGCACAGCAGGTCAGACAGCATCCGAGGAGCAGGAAAATCGACGTTTTGGGCAGGAGCCCTTCATAAGGAATGAATGAGGGAGCCTCTGGGGTGGAGAGATAAATGAGAGAGGGGTGGGGGTGGGGAGAAAGTAGTATAGAGTACAATAGGTGAATGGGATTGGGGATGGAGGTGATAAGTCAGAGAGGAGGGTGGAGTGGATAGGTGGAAAGGAAGATAGGCAGGTAGGAGAGGTCATGAGAGCGGTGCTGAGCTGGAAGGCTGGAGCTGGGGTGAGGTGGAGAATGGGGAAATGAGGAAATTGGTGAAATCCACATTGATGCCAGTGTTCCGAGGCAGAAGATGAGGCGTTATTCCTCCAGGTGTCGGGTGGTGAGGGTAGGGTTTTGCAATTTCTGCGGTGGCAGGGGAAGGTGCCAGGAAGGGAGGGTGGGTTGTTGGGGGGCATGGACCTGACCAGGTAGTCATGGAAGGAACGGTCTTTGCGGAAGGCAGAAATGGATGGGGAAGGAAATATATCTCTGCTGGTGGGGTCCATTTGGATGTGGCGAAAATGTCATCAGATGTGGTTTATGCGAAGGTTGGTAGGGTGGAAGGTGAGCACCAGGGGCGTTCTGTCCTTGTTACGGTTGGAGGGGTGGGGTTTGAGGGCGGAGGGGCGGGATGTGGATGAAATGTGTTGGAGGGCATCGTCAACCACGTGGGAAGGGAAATTGTGTTCTCTAAAGATGGAGGCCATCTGGTGTGTTCTGTGGTGGAATTGGTCCTCCTGCAAGCAGATACGGTGGAGGCGAAGGAATTGGGAATACGGGATGGCATTTTTGCAGGAGGTAGATGGGAAGAGGTATAATCCAGGTAGCTGTGGGAGTTGGTGGGTTTGTAAAAAATGTCAGTGTAAAGTCAGTCATTATTAATGGAGATGGAGAGGTCCAGGAAGGGGAGGGAGGTGTCAGCCCTAATTGTGCTCACTAATCTCCTACCTGGGACCTTATCCAAGGTTTTCTGCAAGTCCAGGTACACTACATCCATTGAGGAGAGAGACATGGGGGATGTTGAGGTTAGGGATAAATCTTTGATTACTCTAGGTCAAGCTGGGATAAGGAGGGAGGAAGTGTTGTGTATTCCAAAAGGCATTAAGGTGGACAAGTCCTCAGATCTGAATGGGATCTATCTACTGAGGGAAGCAAGAGAGGAAATAGTTGGGTCTTTAACAGACATCTTTGCAGCATCCTTGAACATGGGGGAGGTGCCAGGGAACTGGAGAATTGCTCAGTGTGTGCTCCACCTATACACGAGGTAAGCTTTTAACTATTTTACATTTACCTTCCCGTCGGGCCTCTGGTCCTCGCTGCTGCTCTTCCCATTCCAACTGTGGCTGAAAAAACTGAAGTTGTCTATCTTGAAACGGATAAATCCCCAGGACCTGGTCAGGTGTACCCGAGAACTTTGTGGGAAACTAGAGAAGTGATTGCTGGGCCTCGTGCTGAGATATTTGTATCATCAATAGTCACAGGTGAGGTGCCGGAAGACTGGAGGTTGGCAAACGTGATGCCACTGTTTAAGAAGGTGGTAAGGACAAGACAGGGAACTATAGACCGGTGAGCCTGACCTCGGTGGTGGACAAGTTGTTGGAGGGAATCCTGAGGGACAGAATGTACATGTATTTGGAAAGGGAAAGACCGATTAGGGATAGTCAACATGGCTTTGTGCATGGGAAATCATGTCTCACAAACTTGATTGAGTTTTTTGAAGAAGTAACAAAGAAGATTGATGAGGGCAGAGCAGTAGATGTGATCTATATGGACTTCAGTAAGGCATTTGACAAGGTTCCCCATGGGAGACTGATTAGCAAGGTTAGATCTCATGGAATACAGGTAGAACTAACCATTTGGATACAGAACTGCCTCGAAGGTAGAAGACAGAGGGTTGTGGTGGAGGGTTGTTTTTCAGACTGGAGGCCTGTGACCAGTGGAGTGCCACAAGGATTGGTGCTGGGCCCTCTACTTTTTGTCATTTACATAAATGATTTGGATGCGAGCATAAGAGGTACAGTTAGTAAGTTTGCAGATGACAACAAAATTGGAGGTGTAGTGGACAGCGAAGAGGGTTACGTCAGATTACAACAGTATCTGGACCAGATGGGCCAATGGGATGAGAAATGGCAGATAGAGTTTAATTCAGATAAATGCAAGGTGCTGCATTTTGGGTAAGCAAATCTTAGCAGGACTCATACACTTAATGGTAAGGTCCTAGGGAGTGTTTCTGAACAAAGAGATCTTGCAGTGCAGGTTCATAGCTCCTTGAAAGTGGAGTTGCAGGTAGATAGGATAGTGAAGAAGGTGTTTGGTATGCTTTCCTTTAATGGTCAGAGTACTGAGTACAGGAGTTGGGAGGTCATGTTGCAGCTGTACAGGACATTGGTTAGGCCACTGTTGGAATATTGCGTGCAATTCTGGTGTCCTTCCTATCAGAAAGATGTTGTGAAACTTGAAAGGGTTCAGAAAAGATTTTCAAGGATGTTGCCAGGGTTGGAGGATCAGAGCTACAGGGAGAGGCTGAACAGGCTGGGGCTGTTTTCCCTGGAGCATCGGAGGCTGAGGAGTGACCTTATAGAGGTTTACAAAATTATGAGGGGCATGGATAGGGTAAATTGACAAAGTCTTTTCCCTGGGGTCGGGGAGTCCAGAACTAGAGGGCATAGGTTTAGGGTGAGAGGGGAAAGATATAAAAGAGACCTAAGGGGCAACATTTTTCACACAGAGGGTGGTACGTGTATGGAATGAGCAGCCAGAGGATGTGGTGGAGGATGGTACAATTGCAACATTTAAGAGGCACTTGGATGGGTATTTTTATAGGAAGGGTTTGGAGGGATATGGGCCGGGTGCTGGCAAGTGGGACTAGATTGGGTTGGGATATCTGGTCGGCATGGACGGGTTGGAAGGAAGGGTCTGTTTCTGTGCTGTACATCTCTATAACTCTATGACTCTATCTCATACGCTGCAGGCAACCATGACCTGAGGCTTGGTACATTAGCGAGACCGAGCAGAGACTGCAGCAATGGATGAATGGACACCACACAACAATCACCAGCCAGGGGTGTGCCCTCCCCTTTGGGGAGCACTTCAGCGGTCCAGGACATTTGGCCTCAGACCTTCGGGTGACCATCCTCCAAGGCAGACTTCAGGACAGGCAACAACGCAAAATGGCCAAGCAGAGGCTGATAGCCAAGTTTGGTTTTCATGGGGATAGCCTCAACTGGAACCCTGGCTTCATGTCACACTACAGGTGAACCCACTGCACTATACACTCTCTCTCTCTCTCTCTCTCGCACACACATACACACACACATACACACAAATATAAGATTGTGGGGTGAATTTGTACTTGCAGAATTGCATTTTATTTTACTCAATAACTGTATAAATCCATGTAAGGTTCTGTAAATCCCACTTTAGAGATGGAATCAGTCTGGCCTAACATTGGAGCACAGACAGACTTTAACTTCATGAGTTTTGAGAAGATTTGTAGCTTAGGTTGAGGTTCTTGATATCAGTTTGCTCACTGAGCTGGAAGGTTCGTTTTCAGATGTTTCATCACGATATTAGGTAACATCATCAATGAGCCTCTGGATGAAGCACTGGTGGTATAGCCCACTTTCTATTTATGCGTTTGAGTTTCCTTGGGTTGGTGATGTCATTTCCTGTGGTGACATCATCTCCTGTGGTGACACAATTTCCTGTTATTTTTCTCAGGGGGTGGTAAATGGGATGCAAGTCAATCTAAACACATTGACTTGGATCCCATTTACCACCTCCTGAGAAAAATAACAGGAAATGACATCATCATAGGAAATTGTGTCACCACAGGAAATGACATCACCAACCCAAGGAAACCCAAACATATAAATAGAAAGCGGGCTACACCACCAATGCTTCATCCGGAGACTGACTGAAGATGTGACCTAGTATGGTGACAAAACATCTGAAAAATGAACCTTTCAGCTCAGTGAGCAAACCTATATCCAGATCTTAACTTCACACCTTCAATGCATTATCTAAGTTGAGATGACACCTCTTGTTAAAAGCTATCTTGAGAATGTAACTTTAAAATTTCTGAGATTTACATATGAAGGAACCAAAGCTAACATGATCATTCTGAAAGATGAAAGACTTAAGCTAAACCTGTTTAATATTACATTCTATGACATTGCAATCCTGTTGCTATAAAGTCTGTGTCTTATGATTCTGCTCCACAACCACCTGATGAAGGGGCAGTGCTCCGAAAGCTAGTGCTTCCAAGTACACCTGTTGGACTATAACCTGGCGTTGTGTGACTTTTAACATTGTCCACCTTAGTCCAACACCACTCCTCCGCATCGTGACCTCAGATACAGGAAGTCAGTCCAGCTGATTGCAGTGACCCTAATTTACATGCTACTCACTTCCTCAGGAGCTCTGCAAGAGCAAATAATATGACATGCAATCATGTAATCACTCCTAATTTAGATCACAACCTCTTAAGTGTGGATATTTTTCACCAATCAACCTGTGCAGAGATGTTATGACACACCTTCAGAGCAGGTGGGTCTTGAACCTGGTCCTCCTGATCAGTGGTAGGGACCCTATCACTACACTGCAGAGCCTGCGATAAAGTAGAGAATGGAATCTAGACAGTCAGAATCACATATCATTTACCCTCCTGGTCTGCACATTAAAAGTAGATTTTGACTTGTTTGCATCTCTGTCAGTCATTATGTGTTGTCAGAGTTTTATTCTCTAATTTATCTTGTACCTGCATCTACATTAAAATATATCCAGTTGTGAGATGGAACAATGCCCAGAACTTGTAGTTGGTGGCATAAGAAAAGAGCTACACAGATTTTGACTGAAGACATCATTATTGGAAAAGATAGAATTGTTTTATACCCAGACACAGGCATCCAAACAAACAGACACCCCAAACACTCCCACAGGCACACACACATTGTTACATGCACACGGACACACACAGACTCATACAGACACAGAAATATCTTGAAGGTGGCTCATACACACATGCATATACACCTGTAGCCACATACAGAAACACCAACATGTCATGAAGAAGGTGGTTCATGCACACACAGACACAAACACTCACACAGACACATACACTCACGTAGACACATACACTCACACAGACATGTCCTGATGAAGATGGCTCATACATACACTGATGGGGCAATGGCCACCAGGAGAGAGGTGTAAACAGTGGTCAGCCTACCAAGGGTACAGTGGACCATCTCTGTTTTGAATTGAATTGAATTATCTTTACTGGCATATATATAGTACTCAAATGAATACAGTGAAAAGTTTGCAAGTCACCACTTATGGCATCATCTTAGGAACAAGGTACCTAGCTTCAGAGTCTTCTGTACAAATTCTATGGGAAAATATTAGAAAGGTAAAGAGTCAAGATTAGAGTGATGCTGGAAAAGCACAGCAGGTCAGGCAGCATCTGAGGAGCAGGAAAATCGACATTTCGGGCAAAAGCCCTTCATCAGGAATGAGGCTGGGAGCCTCCGGGGTGGAGAGATAAATGGGAGGGTGGTGGGTCTGGGGAGAGGACAGCTAATAGTACAATGGGTGGATGGACGTGGGGATGGAGGTGATAGGTCGGAGAGGAGGGTGGAGTGGATAGTTGGGAAGGGAGATTGGCAGGTAGGACAAGTCATGAGGATGGTGCTGAACTGGCAGGTTGGAACTAGGGTAAGGTGGGGGAGGGGAAATGAGGAAACTGGTGAAGTCCACATTGATGCCCTGGGGTTGAAGTGTTCCAAGGAGGAAGATAAGGCATTCTTCCCAATTCTTCCGTCTCCACCGTATCTGCTCCCAGGAGGACCAGTTCCACCACAGAACACACCAGATGGCCTCCTTCTTTAAAGACTAATTTCCCTCCCCACATGGTTGAAGATGCCCTCCAACGCATCTCATCCACGTCCCACACCTCCCCGTCCTCAAACTCGCCCCATCAACCGTAATAAGGACAGAACGCCCCTGGACCTCACCTTCCACCCTACCAACCTCTGCATAAACTGCATCATCTGCTGACATTGCCACCATGTAAAAACGGGCCCCACCACCAGGGATACATTTCCCTGCCCACCCCTAGCCACTTTCTGCAAAGACTGTTCCCTCTGTGACTACCTGGTCAGATCCACGCCCCCCAATAACTCACCCTCCAGTCCTGGCACCTTCCCCTGCCACTAGAGGAATTGCAAAACCTGCACCCACACCTCCTCCCTCACCTCCATCCAAGGCCCCAAAGGAGCCTTCCACATCCATCAAAGTTTCACCTGCACATCCACCAATGTCATTTATTGTATCCGTTGCTCCTGATGCGATCTCCTCTACATTGGGGAGACTGGACGCCTCCTCATACAGCGCTTTAGGGAACATCTCTGGGACACCCACACCAATCAACTCCACTGCCCTGCGGCCCAACATTTCAACTCCCCCTCCCACTCTGCCGAGGACATGCAGGTCCTGGGCCTCCTCCACCGCCACTCCCTCACCACCAGACGCCTGGAGGAAGAACACCTCATCTTCCGCCTCAGAACACTTCAACCCCAGGGCATCAATATGGATTTCACCAGTTTCCTCATTTCCCCTTCCCCCACCTTACCTCAGTTCCAACCTTCCAGCTCAGCACTGTCCTCATGACCTGTCCTACCTGCCAATCTCCCTTCCCACCTAACCGCTCCACCCTCCTCTCTGACCTATCACCCCCATCCCCACCCCCATCAACCTATTGTACTCTTGGCTACCTCCTCCCCAGCCCCACCCCCCTTCCATTTATCTCTCCACCCTGGAGGCTCCCTGCCTCTATTCCTAATGAAGGGCTCCTGCCAGAAAGGTCGATTTTCCTGCTCCTGGATGCTGCCTGGTCTGCTGTGCTTTTCCAGCACCACTCTAATCTTGACTAAAGAAATAAAAAGTCCGGCTTTGAAATCATTGGAATAAATTAGAAAATAGAGATCTAAAAAGATCAGGACAACGAGAAGCAGGACCCCTACTGAGAGCAGGTCCTAGTGTGGTCCGATTTGAGACATTACCCTATTAGTCAATAGCCCGGGTCAAGGAGGTGGAGAAAGAGACAGCCCACAAGGACATGTTGTTGGCGGAGAGAACATCCAGTAACGGGCTCTCGAACGCAAGAATCCACCGAGCAACTGCTGTCCTGAAAGCAAGAAATGCTGGAGATCACAGCGGGTCAGGCAGCATCCAAGGGGAGGGAGCAAGCTGATGTTTGGAGTCTGGACTCTTTACTGGAGCTGACGTGAAGTCTGGAGGGGTGGAGAAGCTGCAGATAGTGCAGATTATGTGCTCGGAACGTGAGAACGGCAGAACAAAGATGGACCAACTGCCAAACTAGAAAGAACCACTGGAATGGGCGGAGGGGGAGAGAAGATAACGGTGACAGAGAATACAAGTGAACCTAAAGTGAAGGGAAAGCAACTGCTGTCGTTTGGTGTGTTCACAGAGGGTAGCCACACCGAGTGGAATTCGCATTCAAATTCGCGTTGTGTCAGTGATACACCAGTACCTGGTTAAAAAAAAAGTAAGATCCCTTCATCATCACAGGGAGGAAATCTACGAAAGATGAAGGAGCGTCGCTCCGAAAGCTAGTGTGCTTCCAATTAAACCTGTTGGACTATAACCTGGTGTTGTGTGATTTTTTAAAAAACCAACAAGGTATCACTGGCCCCAAAGTGATTTCTCTTCACTGAGCTTTTCCAAGAATTCCTGGTTTTGTTTCTGATTTACAGCATCCGCAGTTTTTTTTTCTGTAGACGTTGGGAATCTGAAATTTAAGAAAATAAAAATTGCTGGGAAACGCTTTGCAGATCCTGTGGCATCTATCGATAGACCAACGTGGTTAATGTTCCTGGTGCCCCCCCCCCCCCCCCCCCTTTCAGCTAAACACAAAGAGGTTCAAAAATGTTTCAGTCAATCCAGAGCGTTGGGGATGGGCGGAAAATAAACGTTCTGACAGGGTGCAGGATGGGGTTCTCTGACCAGGCACTTTGGCGCAAGTTAACTTTGCGAGGTCCGAAGGGATCAGCTGGCTGGGAACTTAGTCCCTGTGCACAATCAGCTTTCAATGAGTTGAATCATTGAGTTTTGCCAAATCGACATTGCCCTGTTGAACAGGATGGAGCTGGGAGTCGCTACCCACAGAACCCAGGAAGAGTGACACGCAATTTCCGAGGGGGACAAAGCGTACACGTTTAGGGAATGACTGTCAACTCCAACTTTTGGCCCAGGAAGGGAATGGAAAGTGCTTGTAGGAACAAGTAAAGAAACCGGCCGAATGAGCGGAGGCGTGAAGCTTCAAGTTTAACAGCGGAAGGGATAGGAAAATGTTGAATATCTGGCAATGATAGGGAAGATACGCTGGAGCTCGGAGCAACGGAACTGAGAGTCCATCGTTCTCAATTCCCATCGGCTGTTTACCGGCTCCCCCCCCCCCCCGCCCCCCACTGCGAAAATGATGTCTCTGTTGCATTTTGTAAATAATACAAGAAACTATTTTCTGATCAAGCTATTCAGAGATGTTATTGCACACCCCTGGGACAGGATTTCAAAGCTGTGTCTGAGGAACCAGTTGCAGTCAGGTAGAAGTTGCAATGTGCCACCTGCCTCATGGTAAAACATGTTGAAATATTCAAAATAAAATCACTTTACTGAAAGTGAGACCCCGCAAACAGAGGTGTGATTTGATCATTGTTTACGATGGGATCCGTTACTTAAGATTCTGAGCGGAATTACTACGTTCCATGACTGTCGCTGTGTGTTGTGTGTATGTTGTGTGTGTGTATGTTGTGTGTGTGTATGTTGTGTGTGCTGTGTGTGTTGTGTGTGCTGTGTGTGTATTGTGTGTGTGTTGTGTGTGTTGTGTGTTATGTGTGTGTTGTGTGTATTGTGTGTGCTGTGTGTTGTGTGTATGTTGTGTGTTGTGTGTGCTATGTGTGTGTGCTGTGTGTTGTGTCTGTGTGTTGTGTGTGTGTGTTGTGTGTGTGTTGTGTGTGTTGCCGCCATGTTCGCCCTATTATTCAGTTGAGTGTGTTATTACTGAATGGGAGATGTAAACCAGAAAGTTAACAGGGCTATTAGGTAGACACGACTAGAATCTGTTCATGGGGACAGACTAACAGAGCACTTTGAATATGAATAGTTCAGAGAGAGCAGACATTGATTTTCAAATTGTAAATCATCTTTATTGCTTTAGGAGATTACTGACCTGGTGAAGAAAGGGTACTCACATTGGCTTTCCCGAATACATTTGAGAGAGGGGACAGAGCTGAAGATGGACTTGAATGAATGGGTTACAACCACTGGCCTCCCCTGAGCTCAATGTTTCAGTGCATTTCGGTAAGATGTTGGTGAGGTTTACCCCCTCACAATGAATAGCAGAGACAGACAGAGTCAGAAGCACATATCCAGGGCCCAGTGAAATACAGCCAGGACATCACAAAAAGGCTTAATGAATGACCCAGTCATTTGGTTGATTAGATTAGATTGCTTACAGTGTGGAAACAGGCCCTTTGGCCCAACAAGTCCACACCGACCCTCCAAAGAGTAACCCACCCAGACCCATTCCCCTAACACTACGGGGAAATTTATCATGGCCAATTCACCTAACCTACACATTTTTGGACTGTGGGAGAAAACCGGAGCACCCGGAGGAAACCCACGCAAACACAGGGAGAATGTGCAAACTCCACACAGTCAGTCGCCTGAGGTGGGAAATAAACCCGGGTCTCTGGCGCTGTGAGGCAGCAGTGCTAACCACTGTGCCACCTTGCCGCCCACTGCCACCACACTGCCCACCATGTCTCAAAATGCTGTACAGCCAAATACAGTTTTTATTTTATGAGCAATCATTGCTGGGCCGGAGGACACACCGAGGGGAATGAGACTAATGTTCTAGCTGTACAATGCCCTGAAAAGTCCCAGATTGGGGGTGATTGCATTCAATCCTGGGTACCGCAGTACAGGAAAGGTAGATCGTCTTAACATGAAAAGGATTGGAACACAGACTCAACTGAATGATGCCAGAGCTAAATTAAAAACAGAAACTCAGCAGGTCTAGGGAGAGAAAGTAAAGTTAACCTAACAGACATGCTAATTTTCTCCAGCACTTTTTTGTTTCTGTTTGAAATTGCCAGCATCCCAAGGTCTTTGTTTGTTATTGGTAATAGAGTTTAAAATCTGAGGATAGCTAGGAAATGTCAGTTTATATGCAGAAGGTTGGGGGTGGGGGGAGGTGGGGGAGGGAAGGAGTAAATGATGTGTAAGGATAGAGCCAAAGAGAGAGAAGGAGAAAGTGGGGACTGCAGATGCTGGGGATGCTGAAAAATGTGGTGCTGGAAAAGCACAGCAGGTCAGGCAGCATCCGAGGAGCAGGAGAGTCCACATTTCGGGCATAAGCCCTTCATTAGGACTGTGGGGAGGGGGGAAGGGAAATGAGAGGTAAATAGGAGGGTGGGAGTAGGGGTGGAGCTGGGGGGAAAGTAGGTGAGAAGGTGATAGATGAGGTGGGGAGTGAGTGTGATAGGTCCTTGGAAAGATTGGAGCAGGTAGGTGGGAAGGAAAATGGACAGGTAGGACAGTTCAAAAGGGTGGTGCTGAGCCAGATGGTTGGATCTGGGATGAGGTGGGGGGAGGGATTGAAGTTGATGTTGATGCTGTGTGGTTGAAAGGTCCGGAGGCAGAAGATGAGGTGTTCTTCCTCCAGTGGTCTGGTGGCTTGTATTTGGCAGCGGAGGAAACCCAGGATTTGAATGTGGGAGTGGGAGGGAGAATTGTAGTGGTCAACGACAGGGCAGTGGGGTCCCAGAGAGTTGCCTGAAATGCTCTGCAAGTTGACACTCTGTCTCTCTGGTGTAAACGAGGCCACTTCGAGAACAATGGACACAGTAGATGAGGTGTGTGGATGTGCAGGAAAATCTCTGCCAAATGTGACAAGATCCTTTGGGCCTTGGATGGAGATGAAAGGGGAGGTGTGGATGCAGGTTTTATGCCTCTCGTGATGGCAAGGGAAAGTGCCAGATATGGAGGGTGGGTTGGTGAGGCGCGTGGACCTAATGAGGGAGTCATGGACAGAATGGTCTCTGTAGAATGCAGATAGGGGTAGGGAGGGAAATATATCTCTGGTGGTGGGGTCTGATTGTAGGTGGTGGAACTGGCAGAGGAGAATGCACTGTATCTGGATATTAATGCGGTGGAAGGTGAGGAATGGGGGTTCTATCCTTGTTGCAGTTGGAGGGGTGGGGTTCAAGGGTGGAGTGCGGGAAGTGGAGGAGATGCCATGGAGGGCATAGTTAATCATGTGGGAGGGGAAATTGCAGTCCTTGAAAAAGAAGGCCATCTGGGATCCCCTGGAGTGAAATTGCTCCTCCTGGGAGCAAATACAGCAGAGGCAGAGGAATTGGGAGTAAGGAATCGTGTTTTTGCAGGAGGTGGGGATGGGAGGAGATGTAGTCCACGAAGCTGTGGGAATTGTTGGGTTTGAAATAGATGTCTGTGTTGAGTTGGTCACTGGAGATGGAGACACAGACTTCCTGGAAGGGGAGGGAGGTGTCTGAGATAGTCCAGGTGAACATAATGTCAGGGTGGAAGATGTTCGTGAAGTTGATGAACTGTTCAACCTCCACGTGAGAGCTTAAGGTGGTGGCTGTGCAGCCATCACTGTAGAGGAGGATGAGGTCGGGAATGGTGCCAGTGTAACTGTGGAAGATGGACTGTTCCATGTATCCTACGAAAAAGCAGGCCCATGCAGGTCTGCATGGCTACCTCTTTGATCTGACGGAAGAGCGAGGATTCAAGGAGAAGTTCTGCCAATTAAATGAGTGTGTTGGGGGAGGGATACTGGTTGGGTTGGCGGGAGAGGAAGAAACAAATGGCTTGGATGCCTTCCCCATGGCGGTGGACGTGTACAGGGACTGGATGTCCACGTTGAAGATGAGGCATTGGGGGTCAGGGAACCAAAAGTCATGGAGGAGGTGTAGAGCGTGCGTGGTGACACAAATGTATGTGGGAAGCTTCTGGACCAAGGGGAAAGGATGGTGTTCAGATATCAGACGATGAGTTCAGTGGGACAGAAGCAGGTGCAGATGATGGGTCAACCAGGGAAGACAGGTTTGTGAAATTTGGGTAAGAGGTAGAACTAGGTGGTGCAGGGTTGTGGAACTATGAGATTCAAGGCTGTGGATGGGAGATCCCCTGAGGTGATGAGGTTGTGGATGGTCTGGGAAATGATGATTTGGTGATGGGAGATGAGGTTGTGGTCAAGAGGGCTGTAGGAGGAGAAATCCGTGAGTTGGCACCTGGCTTCAGCAAGGTGGAGGTTGGTGTGCCAAACTACCAATGTGCCCACCTTGTCAGCTGGTTTAATGGTGAGGTTGAGTCATCAGTAAAGGTCTCACCTTCATCCTACCACACTCTCAGGTCAAAGAATTCCATACACATTGCGATATTGAACGTTACTTCTGCCACCTCCACCTCTGTGCTACTTTTACAGTCATGACTCTCATCCGCCCTCCGAGGACTCCTTCTCCCACCTCCAACATACTCCATCTTTTTGATTAGATTAGATTAGATTCCCTATGGTGTGGAAACAGGCCCTTCAGCCCAACAAGTCCACACCGACCCTCTGAAAAGCAACCCACCCCTCTCTGACTAATGCACCTAACACAATGGGCAATTTCCCATGGCCAGTTCACCTGACCTGCACATCTTTGGACTGTGGGAGGAAACTGGAGCACCCGAAGGAAACCCACGCAGACACGGGGAGAATGTGCAAACTCCACAAAAACAGTTGCCTGAGGCTGGAATTGAACCTGGGACCCTGGTGCTCTGAGGCAGTAGTGCTAACCACTGAGCCACCATGCCACCCAGGACACCCTGTCCTGGTCTCTTATCCACCCCGATCACTTCATTTCCAACTGCCACTGTGACATCGACTGCCTCAACTTGCCCACCCATCTCACTCACTCCAACCTCTCACCCTCACAATGCACAGCCCTCCACCCGCTCTGCACCAACCCCAACCTCACCATCAAGCCAGCAGTTACACTGGCACCATCCCCCACCTCTTCCTCCTCTACATTAATGACTGTACTGGCACTACCTCATGCTCCCATGAGGACATTGAACAATTCATCAACTTCATCAACAACTTCCACCCTGATCTTAAGTTCACATGCACCATCTCAGACAGTTCCCTCCCCTTCCAAAGACCTCTTCATCTCCATCTCTGGCAACTGACTAAACACGGACATCTATTTCAAACACATTGCTCCCACAGCTACTTGGACTACACCCCCTCCCACCCTCCTTCCTGTAAAAACATTATTCCTTACTCGCAATTCTTCTGCTTCTTCTGTGTCTGCTCCCGATAGGAACATTTCCACTTCAGAACATCCCAGATGGCTTCCTATTTCAAGGACTACAAATTGCCCCTCCAGCGCATCTCCTCCACTTCCCGCACTCTGCCCTTGAACCCCACCTGGCCTTGAACCCCACCCCTCCAACCACAATAAGGATAGAATCTCCTTGGTCCTCACCTTCCACCCCACTAATATCCACATACAGCGCATCATCCTCCACCAGTGCTGTCACCTAAAATCAGACCCCACCACCCGAGGCATATTTCCCTCCCTACCCATACCGGCATTCCACGGAGATCATTTCCTCCGTGATTCCCTTGTTAGGTCCATGTCACATACTAACCCACCCTTCACATCTGGCAACTTCCCTTACAGCCCCAAGAGGTGTAAAACCTCCATCCAAGGCCCCAAATTATCTTTTCACATCCAGCAGAGATTTTCCTGCACATCCACACACCTCATCTACTGTGTCCATTGTCTTGATATGGTCTCCTCTACTTCAGGGAGATGGAATGCCAATTCACAGAGCACTTCAGGGAACATCTCTGAGACATACATACCAAACAACTCCACTGCCCTGTGGCTGACCACTGCAACTCCCACTCCCACTCCACTAAGGACCTGCAAGTCCTGGGCTTCCTCCACCGCCAAATCCAAGCTACCAGGCGACTGGAGGAAGAATTCCTCATCTTCTTCCTCTGGACCCTTCAACCACACAGCATCGACATCAACTTCACTAGTTTCCTAATCTACCCTCCCCCACCTCATCCCAGATTCAACCCTCCAACTCAGCACTGCCCTCTTGACTTGACCTACCAGTCCATTTTCCTTCCCATCTATGCACTCCACCCTCCCACCAACTGTCAAAATCACCCCCACCTTCATCTACCTATCACCTCCCCAGCTATCTTCACCCCAGCCCCACCCCCACCCTCCTATTTACCTCTCAGCCCCCTTGCTCCCACAACAACTCTGAAGAAGGGTTACAGCCAAAACATTGATTTTTCCACTTCCTGATGTTGCCTGACTGGCTGCGTTCTTCCACCTTCCTGCTTGTCTTCCTTGGATTCCAACATCTGCAGTTTTTTTTGTCTCTAACTAAGATTGTACCACTGTGAGGTCTCTTCAAATGATACCCACTTTGAAGAAGTTTTTTGCCTCCCTCAGACGTGTCAGTCCTGAAGAAGGGTTACACACAAAATGTTGACTTCTCCACCTCCTCACGCTGCCTGACCACCTGTGTTTTTCCACTGCCACACTTTTCAATCCCCAAAGAGAGAGAACAGTTGGACAGACAAAGGAATGGTTCGCGATCTGGCTAGGAGGGTGAATAGCAATTAATGGGCACTGTTAATGGCTAACAATGGATGGTTTGTATTAGCAGACTATGTGATAACAAGACCTGATGTGTGAGGCTTTGGTTAAGGACATGGGAGAACTCGAGCCCCACAGTTATTGAAATTTATATTGAATCCGGAAGGCTACTGAGTCCCCAAGCAGAAAATTCCCCCTGTCCATACCCCAGCCCCAATACTCCAGGCCTTGCCATCAGATAGTCTGCTTATACACTCCAGCTACTGTTAGTCATTAACAGTGGCAATCTGACAAGTACCAATCTGTTATGGCAGATTAAACCTGCCATAATTAAACCTGAAACACTCAGAGAAGCCCACCTTGCCCCTTATAGTCTGTTTAAGTGTAGCTACATGAAAGGATTCCTTAATACTGACTTTATAATTAACTATTATAAAGTTATCATTTATTTAACCCTAATTGTGAACAAATTAACAAGCCAAATAATTCACCCCCTAACTACTAACAATTCCCTAACTGAACAAAATTCTCCTGGTATGCTGCTCCAATAAACACAGATCCCACTTAAATAAATCCAAGTAATATGAAAACAATAAATTAAAACGTAATCTCTCAAAGTTCACATAGAATGGGTCTTCTGGAGTGCTTTCCCTTCTCTGGTGTCTCTATAGTCTTTCTTCTATTGACCTCAATTCACAACCTTTCCTCCTGTCAGGGATGTTTTGTCTGTAATTTCTTTTGTCTGAAACCTTTGTTAAACGTGTTGTGGTATGTTATGGATAGATGGTGTTTTCGCTGAGAACTATATGTCTTCATCTTTTCAGGTGGCAGTTGATTCTCTCCAATTTTCCAAATGACCTCATCTCTTTTTTAAAATGTTTTTTGAGGAGACTCTAAAACAGTTCATGTCTTAAAGGGACCATGCACTCTTTCCTCCTATATATTTGACAAACAAATTCTAGCTTCCTGCCTTCCACTTCACGAGTACTCGACACAACTTTGTAATAACAGCATTTGCAGTGCTTTTGGTTTTTTTAAAAAATATGAGAACTTGCATAAATTAAGAGTCTATCAATTGAATGTAGCGTTTAAGGAGTGATCGAGTGGATGGGTTGAAAATTAGGGTGGGTAAGGTCTGCACGGAGAGAAAGCTCTCTCTGAGTTGGAGTGTCACGTAAAGGTTGTGCAGGATGTTGGTGAGGCCTCCTAGACTGATTGTGTCAGAGAGATGTACAGCAAGAAAACAGACCCTTCGGTCCAACTCATCCATGCCAACCAGATATCCTAAATTAATCTAGTCACATATGCCAACATTTGGCCTATATCCCTCTAAATCCTTCCTATTCATATACTTATCCAGATGCCTTTTAAATGTTGTAATTGTACCAGCCTCCACCACTTCCCCTGGCAGCTCAGTTTATACATGCACCACCCTCTGAGTGAAAAGTGACTATGCCCCTTAGGTCCTTTTTATATCTTTCTCCCCTCATCATAAATCTATGCTTCAAGTTCTTGCACCCCCAAATCATGGAAAAGACTTTGTCTATTTGCCCTATCCATGCCCCTCATGATTTTATAAACCTTTGTAAGGTCACCCCTCAGCCTTCGATGCTCCAGGGAAAACAGCCCCAGCCTATTCAGCCTCTCCCTACAGCTTAAACCCTCCAACACTGAACCCTCTTCTGAAGTACTGTGTGCAGTTCTGGTCAACCTGTTATAGAAAGATATTATTAAACTAGAGACAGTTCAGAAAGTACTTAACAGTATCTAGCCAGGAAAGGAGGGTTTAAGTTATAAAAATCGGTTGGGACTTTTCTCATTGGAGTTCAGGAGGTTGAGGAGTGGCCTTATAGACCTTTATAAAATCTTGAGGGGCACAGATCAGGAGAATAGCAAAGATCTTTCCCCTAAGGTGGGGGAGTTTAAAACTAGTGGGCACTTTTATTAAAGGTGAGGGGAGAAAGATTTAAAAAGAACATGAGGGACAACTTGTTTAACATAGAGAGTGGTTAGTGTATGGAATAAACTGCCAGAGGAAGTGATGAGTGCAGGTACAGTTGCAAGGTTTAAAAGAAGTTTGGATAAGGAGGGAATAGGAAAGGTTTAGAGGGATATGGGCCAAACACAGGAGGATGGGACTAATCTACTTTGGAAGCATGGTTGGCTGGACTAGTTGGACTTAGAATGATGGGAGCTGAGGAATTCAGAATCCATGAAGAACGTTGGAGACCTGGAATTCTGTCTCTCTCCCATGATATTGATAGTCAAGGCCATTAAGCAACAAAGCAGGTAAACAGTTTTGGGATGCAGAGGAGCCATAATCTCAATGGTTGTGCGTGTGTGTATATTTGTGTGATTCTGTGTATATTTATGTGTGTGTGTATGTGGCTATGTGCCTATGTCCATCTATGCATGTCTGTGTGTATGCTTTTGTCTCTGCATTTTCCCTACCATTGTGAGTGTGCGTGTGTGTGCTTTTGGTCTTTGTTTCCCCTGTGTTTGAGCATCTCCTGTCATTTTCAAACATAATGTTCAATTAATCTGTAGGTTACAGCTTTGCGAATAACGTTCGCATATTTCTGTTTGCCATCAATGTGTGTCCTGATAAATCGAAGTAACTACTTACTGTGCTGGATAAAAACTAGATAAGGGTAAGCCAGTTAACTTAGAGAAACCAGTTCACTTGCAGAAGTGCTGGAGTATGACATTTTTCCGTTTGTAAATACCAGGTTGTCCCAGTCTGTGGTGAGTGCTGACAGCTTGCTGGGAAACGAAACTGAACTGCACAAGAATATCAGGAAATGACGACTGGATAAAAAATTTTCTTAACCTTGTAAAAGCTGTTTCGATTGGATGGAATGTTTAAAACAAACAATAGATTATTTACTCAGTGGGTCCACACAGGTACCAGCTACACCAGCGAAGCGCCTGAACCCTCCATTTGCGGCCGTGTTGAGCATAATTGACTGGGCCCTCAGCCTGTCAGACCCATTTCCCGCACTTCTCGCCTCACTCTTCCTTCCCTCCCGCCCACAATAACCCGACAGTGTCCCCCTCGTCCTCAATTTTCATCGCACCAGTATCCGTCCCCCCTTCCAAAGGATCATCATTCAGCGGGATGTCACCATTAGACACATATTCCACTCCCCTTCCTTGTCAGTTTTGTGCAGGGACTGTTCCCTGGTCCACTCCTTCCTCCATTCCCAATACATCCCCACACCCCATTGCACTTTCCCCTGCTTCCTTGCTCCTCAATATCCAAGGCCCCAGACATACCTTCCAGGTGAAGCAGCGAATTACTTGCACTTCACTCAATCTAATCTCCAGTCCAGTTACCCTTCCTCAGAACAGTTCAGTTTGTATATGAGTTCTGTAAAATTTCTTCTGAGGAAGGGTAACCAGACTGAAACGTTAACTTTGATTTCTCTTCACAGATGCTGCTATTCATATACCCATCCAAATACCTTTTCAATGTTGTAATTGTACCAGCCTCCATCACTTCCCTGGCAGCTCATTCCATACACGCACCACCCTCTGTGTGAAAAGGGGCTTTGCCCCTTAGGTCCCTTTGAAATCTTCCCACCCCCATCCTAAATCTATGCCTCTGGTTCTTGCAACCCCAAATCAGGGAAAAGACCTTGTCTATTTACCCTATCCATGACTCTCATGATTTTATAAACCTTTATAAGGCTGAGCTTTTCTAATCTCTGCTTTTGTGACAGACTCCTATGCTCTGTCTGCAAAGAAGACCCCAAGCTTCCAGTTGCTCACCATTTCAAAACATCGCTGTGTTCCCAGCATCGCTGTCTCAGGCGTACTGCAGTGCTCCAGTGAAGCTCAGCACAAGCTGGAAGAACAGCACTTCATTTTCCACTTGGGGCACCCTGCAGCCTTCAGGAGTCAATATTGAGTGTATGAATTTTAGAGCCTGAAGACCTCCTTCCATGCACATTGCCTCTCCCACACTCAGACACTGTCTTACCAGGGGTTGCTTTCAGTACAGGCAATCCACCTTCACCCAATCATAGTCCGCATTATCATGTAGCTTTTGTTCTTTCCTGTGTTACTATCAACAATACGTTTGTCTGACTAAATGTTCCTTCCCCACCCCCCCCCTCCCTGCCCCTTTCTCTGTCTATGCTCCATCTCCACCTATCCGTTGTCAACTCCCCTTCCCACCTCTTCTTTATATGACTTGGTATCAAGTGTTTTCACTCAGTGAAGCCCTTTGACAAAAGTTATTAGGACAAGTTTATAATTCAGCTCAGCCATACTGAAAGATGTTGGGAAGGTGCTAGTGGACGAGGAAGTGATCTCCTCTGCTGGTCACAAAATTGCCTTTCCCTTCTGCATTGTAAGAAAGGGTCCTACTTTTACCAAAACTTCACTATCAATTGACAAAAATGCCACTCGGGAGATGAAATGAACTGTCTAAAGGTGAAGTGCCTTTGAAAGATAATTGGATTGATGATCTGAAAGCTATGTTTCAGGAAACAGCAGCAGAGTGGTTTTAATTCTAAGACACAGCAAAGGCAGGAATCTTCACAATCTCACCACATCCAAAAGTGCATGAAAATGAATTAAGTAATGCTGAATTTGTGGATTGGGGATAAGGTGAGCCATCCCCTCATTCCTGACAAAGAACTTATGCTCAAAACATTGACTCTCCTGCTCCTTGGATGCTGCCTGACTGGCTGTGCTTTTCCAGCATGACACTCCCATCTCTGAATTTGTGGTAACTAGTATGGGCCCAGCAGGAGAGCTGCTCTATTATTGCTGCTCTATTGTTGACATATAGGAACAGATTCGTTTTGGCTATTTTCAAACACTAGGCTGACTCCATTACTCTTGTTCCATGGCTTCAGATTCATTTATCCAAGAGAGCTAACAGGGTTTGGAGACAGTAAGGACTGCAGAAGCCAGAGTCAATAGATGTGGAACTGGAAAAGCACAGCAAGTCAGACAGCATCTGAGGAGCAGGAAAGTCAACATTCCAGACTGAAACACTTCATGAGGGCTAGGGAGGGGAAGCGGAGTCCAGATGTAAATGGGATGGGGGCTGGGGTGGGGTTGGGGGAAGGGTAGATGGGATGGTGATAGGTGATTGCAGGTAGAGGATTATTGTAATTGGTATTGGGAAGGGTGGTGCAGATAGGTGCATAAGAAAATGGACTGGTTAGGATAGTCAGGAAGGTGAAGGGGAGTGGGAGGGCTGGGCATGGATAAAGTGGAGGGAGTTTGAAGCTGGTGAAGTCAAAATATAAGGTGTTGTTCTTCCAGTTTACATTTGGCCTCGCTTTGACAGTAGAGCAGACCAAGGATGGACATGTTGCTGGGGAAGTGGGAGGGCAAATTAAAATGGATGGCAACCAAAGGTTGAGTCGGTTGATGCGTGCAGAGTGCAAATGCTCCACAAACTGGTCTCCGAGTCTGCATTTTGGTCTCCCTAACATGGAGGAGCCCACGTTGGGAGCAATGGATACAATAGATCAAGTGAATCTCTGCTGGATCTGTAAGGACTGTTTGGGGCCTTGGACTGAAGTGAGAGGGGAAGTGTGGGGGCTGGTGTTGCACCTCTCGCGGTTGCAGGGAAAGGTACTGGGTGTGGTGGAGAAGTAGGTTGGGAGTGTAGAGTTGATGAGGGAGTTGCGGAATGAATGGTCCCAGGGGAAAGCAAATGGGCTGGTGAAGGAAATATGTTTTCAATGGTGAGGTCTAATTGTAAGTGGGGCAAATGTTGGAGGAAGATGTATTAGATTCGGAGGTTGGTGTGTGGTACATGAGCACTCAGGGGACTCTATTTTTACTGTTGTTGTGGGGAGGAGGTTTGAGGTCAGAAGCGTGGGAGCTGGAGGAGATGCTGTTGAGGGCATCCTGAATTACTAAGGAGGGGAAGCTATGGTCCTTAAAGTAGGCAGATATCTGGGGTGTCCTGGAGTAGAATGCTCCATCCTGGGAGCAGATGCGGTGGTGGCAGAGGAATTGAGAGTATGGGAGAGCATTTTTGCAGGAGGGTGGTTGAGAGGAAATGTAGTTGAGTTGTTGTGGGAGTTAGTGGGTTTGAAATGAATGTCAGTGGTGAGTTTCCCAAGATGGAAGTGTAGAGGTCCAGGAAAGGGAGAGAGGTGTCATAAATGCTTCAAATGAATTTGAGAACAGGGTGGAAGGTGTTGGTGAAATTGATGCAGTCAGGTCTAACAGGCTAAGGACTGCAATTAGTTGCCAAGTACAGTCCACCTTGTTGCTATGGGGCAACGGCAGAACAAATAAGTATAACGCATTCAGGAGGATGAGATTGGTGTTCTTTACTGTTAAAATTACTTGATTCCTCTCTCCACCGCGCCCCCCTCCCTTCCATGGGCACTGTCAGTTCTTTCCTCCGTTGAGGCCCTAAAGGATCATGTTGAATCCAGCAGAGATTTTCCTGCACATCCACCTACCTCTCCTACTGCATGCATTGTCCTCAATGTGGTCTCCTCTACACCAGGGAGACAGGATGCCTACTTGTGAAGCTGTTCAGGGAACATCTCTGGAATGCATGCACCAAACAACCCCACCACCCTGTGATCCATCACTTCAACTCCCCCAAGGACATGCAAGTTCCAGAAACTCCTCCACCGCCAAACCAAACCCACCTGTCAACTGGAGGAAGAATGCTTCATTTTCTGCCTCAAGACACTGCAACCACATGGCATCGGTATCGAACTTACCAATTTCTAAATCTCCACTCCCTCCACCTCATCACAGATCCAACCCTGTAACTCGGCACTGCCCTCTTAATCTGTCCTACCTGTACATCTTCCTTCCCACCTATCTGGTCCACCCTCCCCATCGAACTATCACAATCACCTCCCAACTGCATCACTACCTTCACCCCAGCCCCACCACCCAAAATTATCTCTCAGCACCCTGCCCCTTCCACATTTCTGCTAAAGGGCTTTTTGCCTGAAACATGGACTGTCTTGGCCTCGGATGTTGCCTGACCTGCTGTGGTTTTCCAGTGCCACACTTTTCAACCCTCGAGCATCTGCAGTCCTCATTTTATCCTTGTCCTTTCAAGTCTGGCAGTTAGACATACCATTATTCAGCCATTTTCACATTCCGATCAATTTATCTGAATTTTCAACATTGTTTTTCCACCAGCACCCTACACCCACTACCTCCAAACATTAGCATAAGTGATCACTACACGCTTCATTTCAGCTCTGATGAAGAGTCATCTAGATGCAAAACGTTTGCTTGCTGTTTCTCCATGGATGTTGCCTGAGCCACTGTAATCTCTAGCATTTGTTGTTTTCATTTGATTCCCAAGCAGTTGTAATCCAAGTTTTGAAGATTTGCAGACGAAATGAATAATCCTGAAAAATATTCACTGAAATGTTCAGATAGCAAGGAGCAGAAGCCAAGAATTAGTAACAGTAGAAGCAGACCGGAAAAGTGGATGGGGTGATTTCCAGGGAAGCTCATTGATGAAACAATGAGAAATCATTCTGAAGGGAGTCAGAATTGAAGGGATGATCAGATGGAAATGTAACAAAAACAGAAGTTGCTGAAAAAACTCAGCAGGTCTGGCAGCATCTGTGAAGAGACATTCGAGTTAACGTTTTCGGATTCAGTTGGGTTCTGAAGAAGGGTCACTGGACCGAAACGTTAACTTTGATTTCTCTGCACAAATGCTGCCAGACCTGCTGAGCTTTTTCAGCAACTTCTGTTTTTGTTTTTGATTTACAGCATCTGTAGTTCTTTCAGTTTTTCCTCAGATGGAAGGTAACTGGAATTGGAATGTACTTGTGCAAAACGTTTCTAAAACAATGCTGTAAATCAACTACAACCATCAATGCATTCGTGAAGAAATCGGTAAACCAAGTTAAACTATGGTCATGTTCACATTTAGCCCTGGAGGAACACAACTGAAACAAAGGCAGTCCTGGGCATGCGTGGGCGGCATGGACTCACTAAGCATGCGCCGATCGTAACGTATACTCAAGGAGCATGCGCGGACGGCAAATTTCGCCTGAGACAGAAACAGAAAGTGCTGGGGGTACTCAGCAGGTTTGGCAGCATCTTTGGAGAGAGAAATAGCGATAATGTTTCAAGTCTAGCAACCCTTCATTAGAACAGAGCTCACTACGCACGGGCATAGCAACGACTCACTGAGCATGCGTGGATGTCCCGGACTCACTGGGAGAATGCTTGGACGGCAAGGCCTCACTGAGCATGCGTGGATGGCCCGGACTCAATGGGAGAATGCCTCACTGAGAATGTGAGCCTGAGGCCGCACTGGGCATGCGCACTTCCCTGACCAGGAGGGAGTGCTACATTTCAAGCATGAACTTTCTGGTCACTGCTTTAAACAGAAAATCCTTTCCCACGTCCAATCCGGCTTTATAATAAAACAGCTTGATTCCTAATTGTTGGTTTTGCTGTTGACTGTAGGATCTTACCGTTCTCACGTTCGACCTGAAATATTAACTCTGTTTTCCCTTCATAGATGCTGCCAGATTTGCTGAGTATCTCTAGCAATTTCTACTTTCATCCCAAATTATTCATTGTTAATTTAACCTTTGGACAACGATGTAAATCGCGCATGAATCGATTCCAAACACGTTCCAAGTTCCAAACACGTCGTTACCGCATCTTTTAGATTCATATCACACTTTATTAGGGGAATTGCTTGCAACTTGTCTCTGCTGGGCTTGTGTTTGTGTGGCGGTAGGATTTTCTCTGCAGTTCAGAAGTTGGGAGCTGAGAGGTACGATACAACAGGATAGCTTAAATCTGGACAGAGGAATTTGTGATATAAAATAAATGGCAAAAATGTGTAATAAAATACGATAGCACAAAGATATTGTAAACGCGGTGGACATTAAAGTATCAACAACAAAATTATAACATACCCTCTCAGGAAATCACGAAAATGAGATTTCAGTCTGGAAGTGACTACCCTAGGGTATGTTTGATGCTTTCAATGCTTTTATGCAGAATCTAATACAGCACACGAGGTATAAACAGGTAGGATGTGAAGACAGAATTTAGATGAATAAATGTGGTTGATGCGGATGGTAAATATCACTATTACAAATGATCCAGTCTCTAATTTAAAGACCAAAGACGTCACCTGCCTAAATCAAGTGGTAGTTATTACAGCAACTTCTATTCATGTGGCAACGTTTATGCGTTGCAACATCCGAAAAGTGCTTCACAGGAGCATTATAAAGCAGAATCTGACACTTGAAATATAAAGAAATGTTAGGTCTACCTGGGCAGAGAAGTAGATTTCAATTAATACCTCAAGTAGGATGGGGAGATAGGGACATGGAGAGATGAAGGGAGAGCATCTTAAGAGGTTGGGTAGAGCTCAGGCACAACAGCCAGTAGACAGCATTTACAACTGCGAGTGCACCAGAAACCAGGATTAAAAGAGTGTTGTGGGATGATAGGAGATTGCAATAAGACATAGTACATAGAACATTACAGTGCAGTACAGGCCCTTCTGCCCGCGATGTTGCATTGCCTCATGAAACCAATCTGAAGCCTATCTGACCTACACTATTCCATTATCACCCATATATTTATCCAATGACCATTTGAATGCCCTTAAAGTTGGCAAGTCTACTACTGTTGCAGGCAGGGCGTTCTACACCCCTGCTACTCCCTGAGTAAAGAACCTACCTCTAGCATGTATCCTATATCTATCACCCCTCAATTTAAAGCTACATCCCCTCATGCTAGCCATCACCATCTGAGGAAAAAGACTCTTACTGTCCACCCTATCTAATCCTCTGATCATCTTGTATGTCTCTATTAAGTCACTCTCAAACTTATTCTCTCTAATGAAAACAGCCTCAAGTCCCTGAGCCTTTCCTAATAAGACCTCCATTGCAATGATAGGGGAAGGATGAAGTCATGGTGCAATTTATGAATAAGAATTTGAGTTTTAAATCAATATATTGCTTGACTGTGAGCCAATGTACGTCAGTGAGCACAACAGTGTTGGGGAAGGGCATTTGCTTTGAATTAGGTGCAGAGTTTTGGATGATCCCAAGTTAGTAGAAGTCAGAAATAGCATCAATGACTCACCTCATGACAACTGATATGAACTGTAGGTGATACTTTCCTTCACCATTCGCACTGCATTAGTTACAGAACTTTGAAATCTATGACAGTGCACTAATGACAATGATTTATCTGGGAACTAATGAATGTCATGTCCGTTAATAAATTTAAATTAATAATAAAGCTGAAATTAATTGCCTTAATATATTTCAGGTGTGGCACTGAGATGCTAGTGACTTGTAACTTCTGAAATAACTTTAAAGTAACTTTAAAAAGTAACTAAAATATTTTTTAAAAGTGAAAAACATTTTTTGAACAATGCAGTAGATATTAATCATTCAACAAATAAATAAAAGTTCAGGAGAAGCTCAGAAGCTTTTCAGAAGAGTCACTGGACTCAAAATGTTAAGCCTGCTTTCTCTCCACAGATTCTGCCAGGCCTACTGGGTTTCTCCAGCACTTTGTGATTTTGTTTCAGATTTCCAGTATTCACACTTCTTTATTTTATGTTAGACATTAATCATTGTTTTGAAAAAAACATAAAGAATAATGGTCTTAGAATTCATGGAGACGGAGGAGAGGACATGATGACAGAGAATACAACAAATAAAGCTAAAGAAATGAAAGGTAGTTCACAATCTGAAAATGTGGAACTCAGTATTAAAGTGCCTAGTCTGAAGATGAAATGTTGTAACCTCCAGTTTGTGCTGTGATTCACTGGAGCATTGCAACATGCCAAGGATAGACAAGCGTGCATGTGAGCAGGATGCTGTGTTAAAATGACCGGCTGTGGGGAGGTTGAGATCAGAACTTGGGCATGGATCAGAAGTATTCTGGAAAGCAGTCACCCAGGTGAAAAAGCAGGTTTTGTATCTACTGCAGTTACATGGGCAAGTGCAGTGAGAAGTTGGGGGTGGGGTGGGGGGGTGGTATTGGTGGTCATCGAGGAATGGACTAGGGTATCCCAGAGGGAACAGTCCCTGCAAAATGCATTATAACTCTATAACGTTCACATGGTCCATCTCTGACAGTTCCCTTCCTTTCCTTGACCTCTCTGTCTCTATTTTGGGGAATAAACTGTCCACTGCTGCCCACTACAAAGTCACCAACTCCCATAGCTACCTTCACTACAGTTCTTCACACACCAGTCCTTCAGGAGTCCATCCCATTCTCCCAGTTCCTTCACCTATGTCATACAATATTGGATGATGTCACCCTCCAAAACAATTGCTGCTGACATGGCTTCTTTCTTCCATAACCGTGGTTTCCCGCTCACTGTGGTTGACAGGGTTCTCAACTACATCCAACTGTCACCCGTGCTTCTGCCCTTGCCCCTTCCCATCACTCAACACACAACAGTGTGATCAGGTCCTCCTTGTCCTCACCTTTCATCCTACCAGCCTCAGCATTCAAAGGATATTCATCCATCATTTCAGACAACACCAGCAGAATGCCATAATCAAACACATCTTTTCCTCACCCCCCCCCTCTCCCCCCCCCCCCCTCCCCCCCCCCCAACCTCTGTCTGCATTTCATAGGGACTGTAGGGACTGTTCTCTCTGGGACACCTAGTCCATTCTTTGATGACAACCCACACTAACACCCTTCCCATGGCACCTTCCCATGTAACCACAGAAGGTGCAATTCCTGCCCCATCACATCTTCCCTGCTCACCATCCAAGGGCCTAAATAGTCTTTCCAGGTGAAGCAGCATTTTGCTTGTACCTTGTACAATCTTGTGTATTGCATTTGCTACACCCAAAGTGGTCTACTTTAAATTGGAGAAACCAAATGCAAACTGGGTGACCACTTTATAATACCTCCAGTCTGTCTGCAGGCATGACCCTGACCTTCCTGTCGCTGGTCATTTTAACACAGCATCCTGCTCGCATGCCCACATGTCTGTTCTCAGCACACTGCAGTGCTCTAGCAAATTACAAGTGGAAACTGGAGGAATAACATCTCATCTTCAGACCAGGCACTTTACAACCTTCTGGACTTAATATTGAGTTCAACACTTTCAGATTGTGAACCCACTTCAATTCCTTCCCTTTTAGCTTCACTTGTTTTATTCTCTGTCACCACATCCTCTCACCTCTTCCCCCATTCAAATGGAACCATCTGTTTTTTCCTGTTTGGCAGATAGACACACTATTATTCTACCATTCTCCCATTCTAGTCACTTACTCTGCACTAGCATCATTCTTTCTCCCCCAGCACTTGACTGACCCCTGCCATTATTACATAAATGCTGCCCCCTCCACACTTCTCGTCGGCTCTGATAAAGAATCATCCAGACTCAAAACATTAGCTTGCTTTCTCTCTCCACAGATGCTGCCTGACCCATTGTGACTTCCAGCATTTCTTTGTTTTCAGTACAGGTTCCAGCATCTACAGTAATTAGCTCCTAATGTGAGGGTCAGCCTGATTAGTATCGTTAATTGAATAAACTAGTGTTTAGTATATGCAAGTTGTAAGATACTGGTTAAACCAGGTATGCTTAATAAATAGGATTCCTCATCAATAATGTCTGTTGATATGACAACCCTGGAACCTGCCTGAGCCTGTGAGGCTCGAAGAATTTTCACTCCTACTCACTTAGTTATATCATGTAGACAGTTAAGGAAAGGTTGTTTTTCACTAGTGTGAGGACTGACCTTGCCTCTTTCTACATTGAGTCCCCTCAGGGTGCATTCCATGCCCTTGCCATGGTCAATGCCTGTTCCAGTTGCGCCTGTTATTTAACATTGAAGGAGCACTGATCCATCAACTGAAAGGAGGCCATTTGCCCATGCTTAACCCATGCATGACAATTCATTGGGTTTAAAGGCAGACTTTCTGTCATGGTTTGATATACTGAGGGATTTCCTGTGCCAGAGGACAGTTAAGAACCAATGTTTCTTGTCATCCCTGAGTGACAACATTTCATTTTCCATCTGGACATCTTGCAGTTTCTGAGACTCAACTTTAGAACCTGACTCCATCCTTCCGTTTATTTTAACCAACCCCACATCAGGTCCTGTTTTGTCATGGAACATTTTTCACACGGCCCACCAATTTCCACTCACACTCAGGCGTATTCTCACCTTACATGGTTTGCTTTCAACACTGACTATTCATTCACTGCTACCCTCAGGCCTCAGTATCACTTATTCAGCTTTTTTTAAAACTTGATATAAAACCCATATCCCTTCTTTTACCTAATTCTTTCATCCCTCCTGGCCTCTCTCTCTCTCGAAACATTAATTCTGCCTTGTCTGCACAGAGATGCTGCCAGATCTGCTGTGTTTCTCCAGCATTTTCTGTTTTTATTCCTTTTTAATGATAATTCGGCAGTTTCACAATCCATTACTGAGACTATTTATACCTTATTCCAGATTGAATGAATTAAATTAATTTACATTCTTTAGTTCCTCTTCAGGTTTGAATCATGCTTGTAGATTTCTAGCCCAGTAATAATACTCCTGAACATAGTGAACAAAAAACTGTGAAAGAACTGCGGATGCTGGAAATCAGAATCCAAAACAAATACTTTGTACTGTCTCTTTAAGTACATATCATTTTCTTCTATTTTATTTCTTCGCTGGATGTGGGCGTCATTGTCTGGGCCAGCCCGTTCCCAGTTGCTCTGGAGTGGGTGGTAGGGAGCTGGCTTCTCGAATCGCTGCAGTCCATGGGGTGGAGGTACTCCAAGATGCTGTGAAGGAGGGAGCGTTCTTTGGCAAAGTGCTCTTCGCTGAAACGCTTTCCCTGGGAGTGCCTGCGGGGTGCGCTCACGAGCACTGAAGGTGTGTGCCAAGACTGCCAGCCCGAGCGCTGCCAATAACCACGACCAGGAAAGGGAGCGAACTCCCCCAGAAACTGTAAGCGGGACGCCAGGAGGCGCTGCGCTGCTAGAACAGGGAAGTGTGCAATCAGAGGGACATTTAACCCACCCTTTCACAGCAACCTTTCGGAGACAGACTCACAGGTGCTCAGCTCTGATTTCTGCGGCTCCCCTCCAATGCCGCGACCATGAATCAGGCAGGCAAGATCAGTCAGACATATAAATCAGGCGGACAAATCAGACAGACAGAAATTTCAGACAGGCAGATAGATCAGACAGGTAAGCAACTCAGATAGACAGCAATTTCAGACAGTGCACAAGCAGGAGGCTGGAGGAACACAGCAAGCCAGGCAGCATCAGGAGGTGGAGAAATAAACCTTCCGGGGATAACCCTTCTTCAGGGATGGAGGTGCGGCTAGGGGGAGGGAGCCAGGGTATTGGGTGGGGAGAGGGGCGGAATGGTGAAGTACTGATAGGTGAATACAGGTAGTGGGTACGACCTGGCTGGTTGAAGGAGGGGTTGGTGGGTGGAATGGAAAGGAGGAGGCGAGGCTGGAAAGGGTGCCAGGTCGTTTGAAATTAGAGAACTCAATGTTGAGTCCTCCAGGCGGAAGATAAGGCGATATTCCTTCAATTTGCGGTCTGATTCACCGTGGCAATGACAAGGATGGAAGAATTGAAATGGGCGGTGACTGGGAGGTCAGGCTGGCCCCTGCAGGCCCGGCTGAGGTGGTCAGTGAAACGTTCCCTTAGTTTACGTTTGATCTCACTGATGTAGAGAAGGCCACATCTGGAGCATGGCCACAGTAAACTAGTTTGGAGGAGAGCACCTGAACCTCAGTTTCACCTGGAAGAACTGGTTGGGGCCCTGAATGGAGGTGAGGGGAGATGGGATGTCCGCAGGTTTTGCATCTTTTACAGTTATGGGGAATGTGTTGGGGGTTTGGTGGGGAGTGTGGTGTCAATCAAGGAGTCCTTGCAGAAGGCAGAGCGAGGTGGGGAGGGGAAGATGTTCTTGGTGGTAGGGTCCAGTTAGAGTTGGTGGTTGTGTTTGAGGATGATACATTGGATGCAGAGATTAGTGAGGTGGAAAGTAAGCACAAGGGGGACCCTGTCTTTATTATGTTTGGGGGGGGGGGGGTTTAGAGCAGTGGAGCGGGAAATAGAGGAGGTATGGTGGAGGGCTGCCTGGATGACAAAGGGGGTAAAAGCATGTTATTTAAAATGGATGGACATTTGGGATGCTTGGGAGTGGAATGTCTCCTCGTCAGAGCATTTGCAGTGGAGACTGAGCAATTGGGAAAACAGGATGGAGTTGTTGCAGGATACAGGGTTGGGAGGAGGTGTAGTCGAGGTAGTTATGGGAGTCTGTGGGTTTGTAGTAAATGTCCATCCATAATCTGTTGCCAGAGGTGGAAATGGAAAGGTCATCAAAGGGAGGGTGGGGGAGGGGGGGGGGTGTCTGAAATAGACCAGGTGAATTTGGGGGCAGGGTGAAAGTTATTGGTGCAGTCAATAAATTGCTCCAGTTCAGCCTGGCTGCAGGATGCAGTCACCAGTGCAGTCATCAATGTAATGGTGGAAAAGTTGGAGAACATTACCTATGTATGTGCTGAAGAGGGACTGTTCAACATTGCCGACAAAGATTCAGGCATAGCTAGGGCCCATGCGAGTGATTCATCAGGCAGTGATAGATCAGACAGGTAAGCAAATCAGATAGGCAGATGATTCAGATGGATGGATATTTCAGACAGGCAGATATTTCAGGCAGACAGAATTCAGACAAACAGATAAACTAGACAGGCAAACAAATCAGGCAGGCACATCACCCTCCAAATACCAACCTCCAATTTTGGCACAGGGAATTGTCTTGGAGCAATAGCCAGGTTCTTGTGCTCACTGCATGGTGGCTCAGTGGTTCAGGTGGCTCATGGCACCAGGGACCTGAGTTTGATTTCAGGTGACTAGAAATTCTACCCCATGTCTGCTTGGGTTTCCTGTGGGTTCTCTGGTTTTGTCCCACAGTCCAACAAGATGTGCAGGTTAGGTGGATTTGCCATGCTAAATTGTCCATAGTGTCCAGGCTAGGTGGATTAGACATGGGAAATACAGAGTTATAGGATAGGGAGTGTGTCAGGGTGGGATGCTCTTTGGAGGGTCAGTGTGGATTTGATGGGCCAAATGGCCTACTTCCACACCGTAGGGATTCAACGATTCCATTGCTTTCTGTTTGGCACCTGACTAGTTCTACCCTGCAGGACAATCCTTTTGGATGAACTGGGCCCTGGTCAGTAACCTTAACCTGGTTAAGGTTACTGTCATCATTCTGCAATTTGACTAGTTCTACCCTGCAGGACAATCCTTTTGGATGAACTGGGCCCTGGTCAGTAACCTTAACCTGGTTAAGGTTACTGTCATCATTCTGCAATTTGACTGACATAATCAACACACATAAACAAAATCACACATGGCATGGGTAAATTACAAACTCAAAGAAAAATTTGGCAGATGCTGGAAATCTGAAATAAAAGCAGATAATGTTTAAGTCATACATAACTCAATATGTTAATGCTGTTCCACTCTCACAGATGATACCAGACCTGCTGAGTTTCTATTTTAAAAATATGATTACAGGAAATTCACGGCCACCCAATCCATTTACAAAATGGAAAAGGCAGTTGTAACAATATTTACAAATTTGTCCAATCACAGACCCCCCCAGGAACCAAAGGGAAATGATGAGATTTGTGAATATAACACCTCAGGAAGGAGATACCCTCTGGTCTTTGAGGAGAATCCTCATCTCAAGCTTCTGTGCAGAGAAACAGAGTTTGAAATGTATCGGCTGGAAACTAAAGGGCATTAAAAGAGGTACATATTTCCCAGCCTCAGTTCTGAAGAAGTGTTATTGGACATGAAACATTCATTCTGTTGCTCTCTCCTCAGAAGCTGCCAAACTGATGAGTCTGTATGGCAATTTCTGTTGGTGTTTCAGATTTCCACAATCCTCGTTACTGTACAGAGCTTTTGTGAAATGAAGTGTTGAATCTTTAACAAATTACCATCTCTAATAAACAAAACTGAGATGCAGGGAAACACTATCCCTTACACATTAATGCTGTGAGTCAGAATTGAACTGAGACTGCTGTGGCCACGATGCAGAGTACTAACCACTATACAATCGCAGCATGCCACTGTGACTTTGCTAGAGTTTGGTATGTTTATCTATGTCTACAAGAAGGGTTCAAGTAGCTGCTTTTTGGGGGCAGAACAAACATGGCAGAACCGAGCCAGAGGTGAGTGGCTGAGATAACACTGTGGTTTTGCATATGTCAGAGCCCATAGAGGATGTGTATGTCTCTGGGAGTTTGCTTTCCCCATTTGGAATTGGCCATTGTTAATCTGGATTCAGTTCCCCGAAAGTTGAGTGAGTGTATGCACCATTGTTATCACTTGTATTTTGGGGTTATTTTTGCTCCATTGTTCCCTGCAGCCATCTCTGTTGTTTTTATTTCAATCAAATGGGAGTTGTTCAATCCCAGAGAAAGCAAGGGAATGGTTCGGGTCTGTTGCAGATCCCTTGGCTCACTCTCAGTACAGTACAATACAGCATGCCAGCCCAATCCGCCTCCAATACAAGACCTTGAGACATAGGACTAGAAAGAGGCCATTCAGCCCATTGAGTCTCTTCTGTCTTTCAAAGAGATCATGGTTGTTCCGATAATCCTCAACTCCATTTCCTGCCTTTTAAAGAGATAACCCTTGATTGTCTTACTGATTCTAAACCCGTCTATGTCAGCCTTCCGCATATTCAGGGCTGTGCTGGATGAAGTGTGGCAATTTGCTCTTGCCCCTCTCTGGTGATATCCCAATTCTCAAAGGAAAGTCACGGCCCTCTGACTGAAGGTCTAATGTCACAGATTGAAGATTTCAGTGGAGAGGGAAGTTTGGTTGCTGCAGATCGACTTCCGTAGCAAGCGCAGTGAGAGTGGGGGAAGAGCCTGTGATGATGATGTGAATCCCTCCAGACTGACTGTAGCACAGCTTTGCAAAAGCCTTCTGTCGTCCCAGAACATTACAACAAGGCCCATCTTCCGGCGCCAGTAAATGGTTCCACTTGCACTATTGAAAAGTGGGACAGCAACCTCAACCGGCAGCTTTCAGAAAGGACCGGGCCGGATGCTAAAGCGCTTCCTGGGGTCGTGAAAGGCGCTACGGAAATGAAATTCTTTCTTTTGTTTTGCTCCGCCAACTGAACACAGCGCGGCAGTAACGTTTCTCGACTGTGAGGGGCCTTTTCAGGGCCTGAGCGAGCGTCAGCAGTGAATTTGAAGTCTGCACAGTGCAGGCAGGACGAAGGCTTGCGGTTTGCGAGCTGGTCATGTGAACTGGCTGCCCGCATTGCACAGAGCCCCTACTCCGGGGATCTCAAAGCTCAGCTGCTCAGTGGACAGTGTCAACACCGTGTGCAAGGGGAGGGATGGTTCACAAACAGCCTCGGGGCTGCCACAGCTGCATCGTTCAGCTTCGACCACAGGGGAAGGTCGTTCGGCCCATCGTGCCCTTGCTAACCGGCCTCAGGAGCAATTTCGCGCTGCACCTTCCGCAGCCCCCTCCCTGCACATTTCTGCTCCTCAGTTATATTTAGACGGCACAGGAAGTGGTCACTATGCCCAAGTCAGATACCTATCCAAACGTCTCCTCGATGGATTGGGGGGTGAATGCCTCAACTACCCTCAAAGCTGAAAACAAAATCCTCATACCTCCTGGAATTCTGAGAGTCATAAGAGTTCTTACAGCACAGAAAGAGGCTATTTGGCCTTGATTCTAATCCCATTTTCCCCAGCATTTGGCCCACAGCCTTATATGCTAGGGATTTTAGGCATTTTTCTAATTAACCTGATCACATACCTCTGGAGCAAAAGCTTGAACCCAGCTCCCTCCGCCCCCGCCCCAGTTCAGAGGCAGGGACACTCCCATTGCGTGACAAGAACCTTTATAGGATCTGGTGTTTCAACTGCTCATCAAAGCAGTTCTTAAACCCAGAGGTTTCCTGCATCTCTCACACTTTAAGGCACCGAGTTCCAGATACCCACTGCCCTCTCTGGGTGATTATTACCACTTAAATCCTCTCTAAACCTCCTATACCTTAAAACTGTGCCTCCTAGTTATCGACCCTTTCACGAAAGGGAACAGGATTTCCCCAGTTATCCTACCAGTGCCACTTGGAACTTTGTACATCTCAATCAGATCCCCCTCAGCCTTGTGTGCTCCAAGGGAAACATTGCCAGTCTGTCCATTTTCTCTTCCTATCTGCATTTTGGGCAGACCATTCCCTCCACAACTCCATTGTCAGACCCATACCCCCCGACCAGCCCATATCCCACTCCCGGCACCTTCCCCTGCCATCTCAAAAAGTGTAAAACCTGCACCCACACCTGCCCCCTCACCTCCATCCAAGGCCCTAAAAGGATCCTTCCACATCCGACAGAACTTTACCTGTACATCCACACAACTCATCCACTGTATCCGTTGCACACGATGTGGTCTCCATTACATCGGGGAGAAAGGACATGGTTTCAGGGCATCTCTGGGACACCCACACCAACCAATCCCACCACCCTGTGGCTGAACACACAGCTCCCCTCCCACTCCGTCAAGGACATGCAGTTCCTGGGCCTCCTCTGTCACTAAACCCTAACCACGTGATGCCTGGAGGAAGAACCTTGGGACGCTGCAACCACACGGAATCAATGTGAATTTCACCAATTTCCTAATTTCCCCTACCCCCACCTTATGCCAGTCCCGAGCACTTCAACTTGGCACTGCCCTCTTGAACTTTCCAACTTCCTTCCCACCTATCTGCTCCATCCTCCTCTCCAATCTATCACCTTTCCCCCCACCTTCATCTACCTATCACATTCCCAGCTACCTTCCCCCCAGCCCCACTCCCCTCCCATTTATCTCTCAGTCCCCCTGGCCCACAAGCCTCATTCCTGCTATAGTGTGGTGACCAGATCTGCACACAGTACTTCAGCTCTAACCTAACTAACATTATATCCCGCTCCATCATAATCTCCTTGCTCTTGTATTCAATATCTTGATTAATAAATGCATGTCTCTATATGCCTTTTAACCACCTTACATACCTGTCCTGTTACTGTCAAGGATCTATGGATATGCACTCGAGGTCCCTCTGATCCTCTGTGCTTCCAAAGGTACCACAAGTAAATGTGTACTCCCCTGCCTTGTTAGTTCTCCCTAAATGAATTACCTCACGTTTTTCAGGATGAAATTCTATTTGCCACTATTCAGCCCATCTGACCATAGAGTTGTACAGCATAGAAACAGACCCTTCAGTCCAATTTGTCCATGCCACTAGGTATGCCAAACTGAATTAGACCCATTTGCATGCATTTGGCCCATATCCCTCAAAACCCTTCCTATTCATGTACTCATCCAAAAGTCTTTTAAATGTTGTAATTATACCCACCTCTGCTACTTCCTCTGGCAGCTTGTTCCATACACATCATGTGCATGAAAAAGTTGTCCTCGGGTCCCTTTTAAATCTTTCCCCTCTCACCTTGTACATCTAGGTTTGGACTCCCCCACTTTGGCAAAAATACCTTGGCTATTTGCCTTATTTATGCCCCTCATTCCAGAAGTTGGCTAACGTGGTTCCACTATTTAAGATGGTAAGGACAAGTCAGGGAACTACAGGCCAGTGAGTCTGACATCGGTGGTGGGCAAGTTGTTGGAGGGAATCCTGAGGGACAGGATGTGCATGTATTTGTAAAGGCAAGGACCGATTAGGGATAGTCAACGTGGCTTTGTGCGTGGGAAATCATGTCTCACAAACTTGATAGAGATTTCTGAAGAAGTAACAAAGAGGATTGAAGAGGGTAGAGCAGTAGACGTGATCTATATGGTCTTCAGTTTGGCTTTCAGCAAGGTTCCCAATGGGAGACTGGTTAGCACGGTTAGACCTCATGGAATACACGGAGAACTAGCCGTTTGAACTGGCTGAAAGGTAGAAGACAGAGGGTGGTGGTGGTGGAGGGTTGTTTTTCAGACTGTAGGCCTGTGACCAGTGGAGTGCCACAAGGATTGGTGCTGGGTCCACTACTTTTTGTCATTTATATAAATGATTTGGATATGAGTTTAAGAGGTACCGTTAGTAAGTTTGCAGATGATACCAAAATTGGAGGTGTAGTGGGTAGCGAAGAAGGTTACGTCAGAGTCCAATGGGATCTTGATCAGATGAGCCAATGGGCTGAGGAGTGGCAGATGGAGTTTAGATAAATGTGAGGTGCTGCATTTTGGGAAATCTTAGCAGGAATTATACATTTAATGATAAGGTCCTAGGGAGTGTTGCTGAACAAAGAGACCTTGGAGTGCAGATTCATAGCTCCTTGAAAGTAGAGTTACATGTAGATAAGACATTGAAGAAAGTGTTTGGCATGCTTTCCTTTATTGGTCAGAGTATTGAGTACAGGAGTTGAGAGGTCATGTTGCGGCTGTACAGGAAATTGCTAAGACCATTTTTAGCATAGCCAATTCACCTGAACTGCACAACTTTGGACTGTGGGAGGAAACCGGAGCACCCGGAGGAAACCCACGCAGACATGGGGAGAATGTGCAAACTCCGTACAGACAGTCGCCTGAGGTGGGAATTGAACCCTGGCACTGTGAGGCAGCAGTGCTAACCACTGAGCCACCGTGCTGCCCCAAATCCTCCAACCCTGGCAACACCCTTGTTAATTTTTTCTGAACCCTTTCAAGTTTCACAACATCCTTCCGATAGGAAGGAGACCAGAATTGCACGCAATATTCCAAAAATGGTCTTAGCAATGTCCTGTACAGCCGCAACATGACCTCTCAACTCCTGTACTCAATACTCTGACCAATAAAGGAAAGCATGCCAAACACTTTCTTCAATGTCTTATCTACATGTAACTCTACTTTAAAAGAGACCTAAGTGACAATGTTTTCACGCAGAGGGTGGTGCATATGTGGAATGGGCTGCCAGAGGAAGTGGTGGAGGTTGGAACAATTGCAACATTTAAAAGGCATTTGGATGGGGATATAAATAGGAAGGGTTTGGAGGGATATGGGCCGGGTGCTGGCAGGTGGGACTAGATTAGTTTGGGATATCTGGTTAGACCGAAGGGTCTGTTCCATGCTGTACATCTCTATGACTCAATGATTTAATAAACTTCTTAATATGTCACCGTTCAGCCTCTGATGCTGCAGGGAAAAAAGTCCCAGCCTATCCAATCTCTCTGTATAACTCAAAGCCTCCAAGTCTGGCAACGTGCTTACAATTTT
This sequence comes from Chiloscyllium punctatum, assembly GCF_047496795.1. Classification (NCBI taxonomy): domain Eukaryota; kingdom Metazoa; phylum Chordata; class Chondrichthyes; order Orectolobiformes; family Hemiscylliidae; genus Chiloscyllium; species Chiloscyllium punctatum. Next base: position 26,049,546 of record NC_092783.1, read on the forward strand.
TTTCTGTACCTTTTCCAGTTTAACAACATCATATCACTTTAAATCTAATCCTCCTAGTCAGTGATATCTCTGCTAAGGGAAATGGTTCCTTGCCATCCACGCTATCTAAATCTCTCAAAACCTCCAACCAGATTCTCCCTTCAATATGGTCTACTCCAAGTAGAGAAAGCCCAACTTGGTTACTCTTTCTGCATAGCACCAGCTTTCCAGTTCTGGCAACATTCTGATAAAGCTCTGCTTTATTGTTGAGTTTCAGTGGAATTTCAGGAAAGCATTGCAGGATGGTTATAATCAGGTTTGCACGACCTGAAAGAGTCACAAAAATAGATCATTTTCAAGGGGACAGTGGTTAGCTGAACAAAAAGTTTTTAAAAAGGGATTACTAGGGGTGTGGGACCTCTTCACAGCCTCCATACGGGTACAGTGGGTGAGTGGTCTTTACAGGTTGCACGAAACATTAACTCTGTTTCTCTCTCCAGCGATGCTACCAGACCTGTTGGGATTTCTCCAGTAATTTTTGCTGAGATTATGGCAGAGGTGCTGTGTGTTACTGCTGTCTTTTGAGATGGTGGGACAAGTTCCCCTTCGCAGAGCATCCAGGATCTAACTGGATGGTGAGAGAGGCTCAAAGGGCCTTCCCTCAAACCCAGTGAGAGATATCAACAGAGTGGGGAAGATCATTGGATGCTGGATCCGGTTCAGATTTATAGAGAGGGAGGCAATATCTGAGTGTATTAGGAGAAATTTTTGTTTGACCCATGGCCACTTCTGAATCACACTTGGCTAGTTTCCGCTGCCAACTTTGTACAATTACAACCCAGAGACAGACTGAGAGCCAATAAGGTCAATGTTCCTGATCCCTGGCACAGTGGCAAGTCAGTTGACGGTTCATTAATACCTCAGGACTTGGAGGTGCCGGTGTTGGACTGGGGTGGACATAGTTAAAAATCACACAACAGCAGGTTATAGTCCGACAGGTTTATTTGGAAGCACTAGCTTTCGGAGCGCTGCTCCTTCATCAGGCGGCTGTGATCTTAACCTCCACAGCTACCTGATGAAGGAGCAGCGCTCCGAAAGCTAGTGCTTCCAAATAAACCTGTCGGACTATAACCTGGTGTGGGGTGGTTCTTAAACCTCAGAGTAGCGACTTGAGTTCAGGGTGTTCTGGCCCTGATTGACAATGTTTCAAATTCTCATTGTTCCCTCAAGCGGACCGTGCTCCTTTTCAAGCAACAATGACTTCACCCGAGGCAATGTTAACCCATCTAGAGGAAGCCAGAGAGCTTCACATTTAATGTTCATGGCAGTGAATCAGAGCCGTGCAATATCGAGCGTCGTTTCTCCCACCCCCACCTCTTCAGCCAACCGAGGGAAGAAAGCCTACTTCAGAAGCTTTGTTTCTCAGTGAAGCTCTCGTCTCAGCTACCCCCTCACCCCCCTCCCCCCCCAAACACAACGCAAATTATTTAAAGTGAAATTGTTCACAATGTTCTAATTTTGTTTTAAAAACATATAAAACAAAAACAGAACAAAACAAAACCTTGGAAGTGCCTGTGTGGAGAGCAACAGAGTTAACCTTTCGGGTCAGTGACCTTGAATCAGAACTGGTGGATGATATGTTACCAAAGGAATGTGTTGAAATTCATGGCCCACTGCTTCACAAGTGTTTTTCCAGCACCACATTTTTCAACTCTGCTTCACAAGTTACCCCATTGTTACAAATGTTAAGATTTAATCACCAGAAATGCCAGTTGTATCACTATCCAGAATACAGTAGACTTCACCACGAGTCTTTGATGAACTCAAAAAGTAATTTGTTTTGTTTTTATAAAAAAGAAAAATTTCTAAAATCACCTGGCAAAACCGGTTAACATTTCAACATAATCAGGACAACATCTTTTAATCCCTAAAGCAGGCACAGTACAGGTGCCAACATACACAGTACATCACAGAGCCCAGCTCATCAGTGCAAAAGATAAGCCCGGGGCACTTTCGAGGCTGCAGCCAGAAGTTCCAATTGAATGATCCATCTCAGTCTCCTCCACAGATACAGATTCCAGTCTTCAACCAATTCTATTCACTCCACATGATATCAAAAAATGGTTGGAATCCCTGTTTACTGCAAAGCTATAGGCCCTGACCACATTCCAGCAATCATACTGTAGTCTTGTGCTTCAGAACTAACCAAACTTTTACAGTACAGTTACAATACTGACATCTACCTGACAATGTGGAAGATTATCCTGTAAGCAAAACACAGGACAAATCCAACCCAGTCAATTGAAAGGACTGGACACTCTGGCAGGAGGGAACATATTTCCGTTGATGGGGGAGTGCCGAACCAGAGGACACAACTTAAAAATACGGGGTAGACCATTTAGGACAGAGATGAGGAGAAACTACTTCACCCAGAGAGTGGTGGCTGTGTGGAATGCTCTGCCCCAGAGGGCAGTGGAGGCCCAGTCTCTGGATTCTTTTAAGAAAGAATTGGATAGAGCTCTTAAAGATAGTGGAGTCAAGGGGTATGGAGATAAGGCTGGAACAGGATACTGATTAGGAATGATCAGCCATGATCATATTGAATGGCGGTGTAGGCTCGAAGGGCAGAATGGCCTACTCCTGCATCTATTGTCTATTGTCTATTGTCTAATTACCACCCTATCAGTCCACTCTCAATCATAAGCCCCTAAGACCATAAGACATAGGAGTGGAAGTAAGGCCATTCAGCCCATTGAGGTGAAAGTGAGGACTGCAGATGCTGGAGATCAGAGCTGAAAATGTTTTGCTGGAAAAGCACAGCAGGTCAGGCAGCATCCAAGGAGCAGGAGAATCAACGTTTCGGGCATTCCTGAAGAAGGACTCATGCCCAAAACGTCGATTCTCCTGCTCCTTGGATGCTGCCTGACCTGCTGTGCTTTTCCAGCAACACATTTTCAGCCGCATTCAGCCTATTGAGTCCACTCTACTATTTAATTATGGCTGATGGGCATTTCAATTCCACTTACCCGCACTCTCCCTGTATCCCTTAATTCCTTGCAAGGTCAAGAATTTATCAATCTCTGCCTTGTAGACATTTAACGTCCTGGCCTCCACTGCGCTCTGAGGCCTACCACTCTCTGGCTGAATCATCAGTAAAATAATAGATGGTGCCATCAACAGAGCTCTCAAGCAGCACCTTCTCAGTGACGCCCAGTTTAGGTTCCACCAGAGTCACCCAGCTCCTGACGTCATTACAGCCTTGGTTCAAACGAGGACAAAAGAGCTGAATTCCAGAGATGAGGTGAGAGTGACAGCCCTTGACATTAAGAATTCAACCGAGTGTACATCAAGAAACTCGTGTAAAATTGGAGTCGATAGTCTGATTAATATCCTGTTTAAATTGTGAACTCAAATGAAAGGGCACTCATCCGGTATTTTGTTTTTCTAATTGTAACACTGAAGCATTATAATATTACTAATATCGGTGTCAAGTTGAGAAAAATAAAGAAATAAAGTTCACAGTTGTCTCTCTCTTTCTAACACACACACACACACTGTCAGTTGTGACTCTGAGAAGAGCTCTTTCAGTGCTGTGGCTGCGGCCAGACACCTCATTGGATGGATTCATATGTGGAGCACCAGAAAAGATGGGATTAGATTTGGGAGGCAAAAACTTAGAGCATAGAACAGTACAGCACAGAACAGGCCCTTCAGCCCACGATGTTGTGCCGACCACTGATCCTCATGTATGCACCCTCAAATTTCTGTGACCATACGCATGTCCAGTAGTCTCTTAAATGTCCCCAATGACCCTGCTTCCACAACTGCTGCTGGCATCGCATTCCATGCTCTCACAACTTCAAGGACTTTAGAGAGGAAAGGGAGGTTAGAGATGGGGAAAGTACTTTGCAAAGCTGGTGGAGTCAAGAGTGAGTTTTTTGAATCAATGTGTGTTGCTAATGGGTGATGCCTCTTCTTATCTTCAGGCCACTCCCCAGTGACAACATCTGAATCAACAGGTGATACCAACAGATTTAAAGGTAAGAGAGACAACACGGAATTCCAAATGCACGAGGGAGGAGGATGAATTTACCCCCCCTCCCCACCCCACAAAGCCACAAACAGCCAGAAAATATTAATAATGTGGGTGACCAATCAGGAATTATCAGGCTGGGAGTAAGGAAAGGAGAGGGAGGCAAGAATGGCAGGCAGAAACTGAGGCTTTATGTGAGATGCAGAGAGAAAGTCTACAAATGGGGAAGAAGGAGGGTAAAGGGGTTGGGAGAAAGGCTGACTTAGGGGAATGGAGGGAAGCTACAAGAGGATTGAGGAAGAAGCTGCAAGGGAGGAGGGGCAGACTGCAAAGGTAAGGCTGCAAGTGCTGGAGAAAGGGAAGCTGCAAGGGGGTGTGTGAATGAGACTCCAAAGAGTAGGGGAGAAGAAGGAAGTTAAAGAGAATGGAGAGAGGGGATTTGCAAACTGAAGAAAGTGTTTTAAAGTAGTCAAACATTTATTAAATGAAACAGGAGCCAGGAATGATTACTGAAACAGTGAATTGCTTGCACGTAAATGTGGAATCTCTTTCTTAAGGCTGAATAAATTGAAGAGCTACTTTCTGAGGGAAAACGTAGTTGAGGGCTTTTCAAACTGAGATTGGAATGTGGCTGAGATTTTGGTGTAATGAGCTCCAAGGTAGAAACAAATCTCCTCCCTGTACTCTCATTGGTCCTTTCTCCCTCTCTGCCATTCACCAAGGGGTTACAATTCTCACTTCATTTCTAGCCTTGAAATGGGGTTACAGTGGGAAAAATTTGTGAAGCATTGACTGAAGTAGTTCTTTTTGTAGATTTTTTTATTTGTATTTATATTTTTTGTTGTAATGAACACTATGTCAATTGTTAAATTTAAATGTGAGTGTGAGATTTGAGATACAATAGATCATATAGTAGCTGCCTGATTAAAATATTCCAGTTTTCTGAATGTACAATAGGTATCAGAAGGCTAGTTGGAGCCATGCCTGGCACATAGGGGGATGGTTGTGGTTGTTGGAGGTCAGTCATCTCAGCTCCAGCACATCTCTGCAGGGGTTCCTCAGGGTAGTGTCCTGGCCACACATGTTCAGCTACTTCATCAATGACCTACCCTCCATCACAAGGTCAGAAGTGGGGATGTTTGCTGATGATTGCACAACGATCAGCACCATTCATGACTCCTCAGATACTAAAGCAGTCCATGAGGAAACACAGCAAGATCTGGACAATATCCAGGCTTGGGCTAACAAGTTACAAGTAACATTCACACCACACAAATGCTAGGCTATGACCATCACCAATAAGAAACAATCTAACCACTGCCAACTTTTCATTCAATGGTGTTGCTATCATTGAACCCTCTACTATCAACATCCTTGGGGTGACCATTGACCTGAAACTCAACTGGACTCACCACATTAATGCAGTGGCTACAAGAGTAAGTCAGAGGCTATGCATACAGTGGTAAGTAACTCTCCTCCTGACTCCCCAAAGTCTGTACACCATCTCCAAGGCACAAGTCAGGGGTCCCTGCTTGCTTGGATAGGTGCAGCTCCAACGACTCTCAAGAAGCTTGACACCATCCAGAACAAAACAGCTGCTTGTTTGGCATCACATCCACAAACATCCACTCCCTCCACCACCAATGCTCAGCAACAGCGGTATGTACGATCTACTAGATGCACTGCAGACATTCACTAAAGATCCTCAGACTGCACCTTCCAAACCCATGACACTTCCATCCTGAAGAACAAGGGCAGCAGATACATAAGAATATTACCACTGCTAAGCCACAGGCCATCCTGACTTGGAAATATATCACTATTCTTTCATGGTCACTGGGTCAAAATCTGGAACTCCCTCCTTAATGGCATTGTGGGTCAACCACGCATACAACCACAGTTGACCCTGCACATGGACTGCAGCAGTTCAAGAAAGCAACTCAGCACCACCTTCTCAATGGCAACTAGGGACCCCCAGCCAGTGACACCTATGAGTGAATAGAAAAAAATGGCAACACATTAGCTATGACTTCAACAATTTGTGGAAGGATGATTAAGTTGATGTTTCTTTTTCACATTTATGCTTGAGTCGGTTATTTTAAAACTAACTTTGATTAATAGTTTGGCCCTGTTGTCATGTGCTAATTTAAACACTGTGGTGTCTAGGAAATTAATGTTACCTTTGTGTGGCATGGCTTTAAGTTTAATAAACGCTTGATAATTATTGAAGATGTTAATGGATTCTTATAATTCTGCCTTTATGTGGGTTCAAATATCCCATACCTCAACACAAATACAGAAGGTATTATAGCACCACAGGCGTTATAGCAAATAGGTATTGTACTCTGCATCCCTTAGTAAATGTGTAACTGACAATGAAAAGAGAACCCATCTAAACTGAAAGGTAGTCCTTGAAAATCAAGAAATAACCCTCAATTTTTTTTCAGCGCAACCCTTTGAAAAAAATAATTTGCTTCCTGGGACAACACCTGAGATGAGATAACCGTTTAAACTTTTGGCTAATCTGAGGTGTGGGATAGGAAGTTTGCTGAATACAAGAGAAGTAATGTAGGGCACCGGTGAGACCATTACACCCCATTTGCCAGGTATTTACCCACTTACAAAATCTAACAATATTGTACTTTCCTTGTTGTTCTTCTTGAACTATATCATTGTTCCTTCTGTGGGATGGGCCATATATTCTGTCCCTAGCCAGTAACACACACACATTCCAAGATCAGATAATAAACAGCAAATCAGTTGTGATGCAATCCTGCAATTCTATGAACTACCTGTGGGCATGTAAAGGGAAATAGAGGCAAAGTCCTTCCACGACTTTTTTTACTTCTCTCCAATAAAGTTAACAAGGACCTAATAGAGTCATAGAGGTGTACAGCATGGAAACAGATCCTTCAAACTCGTCCATGCCGACCAGATGTCCTAAATTAATCTAGTCCATTTGCCAACATTTGGCCTATATTCCCCTAAACCCTTCCCATCCAGTTGCTTTTTAAATGTTGTAATTGTACCAGCCTCCACCACTTCTTCTGACAGCTCCTTCCATGCACGCATCTGCATGAAAATGTTGCCCCTTAGGTCCTTTTTATATCTTTCCCCTCTCACCCTAAACCAATCACCTCTAGGTCTGGACTCCGCCACTCCAGGGAAAAGCCCTTGTCTATTTACCCTATCCATGCCACTCATGATTTTGTACACCTCTATACGGTCATGCCTCAGCCTCCAACGCCCAGAGAAAATAGCACCAGCCTATTCAGCTTCTCCTTATAGCTCAAACCCTCCAATCCTGGCAATATCCTTGTAAGTCTTTTCTGAACCCTCTCAAGTTTCACAACATCCTTCCGATAGGAAGGTGACCAGAATTGTGGAATGAAACAATCATAAGGTGTATACTTGGTAACACCCCACTACCCAGGAACAGGATGAAGATTGGGTTTCTTTGCAATGACAAAGACTAATCAGTTTCTGCTGTTACTTGGAGTTCATCTTGCCAGGAGATCTCTTGTCATGGTATGTCACTCTTAGTTGACCTGCACATCCTCGCACATCTACTGAGACACACCTACAACTCCACTGTAACCTTCATCATCTAAATATACTTAGGTCAACCCTACTTTCTGCTGCCCTCCACTTTGCCCTTTTGGAAGAAATCTCTGCAGCTAATCAGCTCTGATCAAATGGTTGAAATTTTGATATTTTCTCTCTGGATGTGACTTTTCGGAGTGTCTTTTTAATCTTGAAATTCCAAACATCTCTATTTATCTTACAGTTTGTGAATAGAACTATTAGCAGATCAGGGTGGGGAAGTTCAAAACTAAGGGGCATATTTTTCTGGTGAGAGGAGAAAGATTTAAACATCTTATTTTTAGATTAACACATTACCACTACGCTACTGCCTTCCCTATAAACTGTCCAACCTTACTCTCTTCTGTCCACCCTCACAGCTACCACTGGTGAAGCTTTCATCTGTGATCCATAATATTGCTATGACCATAATATCCATAATATTGCAATATCCATAATATTGTCCCTCAAGACATGAAGGGCAAATTTTTTACACAGAGTGTGGTTCCTGTGTGGAATGAAGTGCCAGAGAAAATGGTGGATGCAAGATTTAAAAGCATGTGCTGTCATCACTAGCCAAAGCAAAAAGAAACTGACCACTCTAATTTCACCTTCCAGCTCCTAGTCTGTAAATGTTAGAGTTTAGAAGGATGCGGGGATCTAATTGAAACTTACAGGATACTGAATGATCTGGACAGAGTAGATGTTAGGAAGATGTTTCCATTGATAGGAAAGACTAGGACCCCAGGGCACAGCCTTAGAGTTAAGGGAAGACCTTTTGGAATTGAGATCAGGAGAAACACTTTCAGGCAGAGAGTGGTGAATCTATGGAATTCACTGCCACAGAAAGCTGTGGAGGCCAGGTCATTGAGTCTATTTAAGATGGAGATAGGTTCTTGATTGTGAAGGGGATCAAAGGTGACTGGGAGAAAACGGGAGAATAGGGTTGAGAAACTTATCAAGGTAAAAACAATGACTGCAGATGCTGAAAATCAAATACTGGATTAGTGGTGCTGGAAGAGCACAGCAGTTCAGGCAGAGCTGCTCGTTGGATGCTGCCTGAACTGCTGTGCTCTTCCAGCACCACTAATCCAGTATGAGAAACTTATCAGCCATGATTGAATGGCGGAGCAGATTCGATGGTCGGAATGGCCTAATTTCTGCTCCTATGTCTTATGTAACCTTTCAATGTTCCCAATGTTTCTGAGCAGATCCAGATTCCTTTAAAATGAGTTGAGGGTTTCCACCTCAACATCAAGCTGGGCGGTGAGTTCCAGGCACCGCTTGGGTGAGAAAGATTTTTCTCACGCCCCTCTAACTCTGTGCCCCGATCCCTGCTAGGAGAAGACAGGTCTTCTAGTTGCCTTATCTACGCCCCTCATCATGTTAAGATACCCCTTCGGCCTCCTCTATTCAAAGGTAAACTACCCTGTCTCCCGATTGAATGTTAGCGACCGTGTAAAACCTTGGTGTGTTCTCCCGTTCACCGAACACGTGTCTGATTACCTCTCCCAGGTTAATTGTCACTATAGGTACTGCAGGTCAGTCTCACATCCTCACGCTCCCTGTACCAGCTCTGCAACGCTCACGGGTCAGACTGTTGAAGAACTAAGGGGCAGCAACGATAGAGGAGAGACGGCGAATAATCTTCCGGTCCAGCCTAAAGTGGGCAGTTCAGCAGAGCTCATGTGGAAGGGAAATCGGTGCAGCGCTGAAAGGGAGCTTGGGTTCCACATCGGGAATGGGGGACACAGGCAGGGAAGGAACGGACCGTGTCGTGGACAGAGGGTTTACCAGAGGGTATTGTGGAAGGCAGCTCTGCAAGCTGAAACTGGGAGAGACGGATACAAACAGGAATTGATGCCACAGAGTATTTTACCCAAGTACTGCAACGGGTGGCAGACGATTTAGATGCTCTATGGTCCTGAACCCATCTATAATGTTCCACTCTCGCATTTTATTTGATTGCTTCAGTAGGTTCTCCCGGAATGTTAGGGAAGTGTATGTTCGCCCCAGCCTTACAAACCACTGGCCAGTCAATGTACTCTTTGCTACCCTCTCCCCAGCCCCACTCCCCCCATTTATCTCTCCACCCTGGAGGCTCCCTGCCTCCATTCCTGATGAAGGGCTTTTGCCCTAAACGTTGATTTTCCTGCTCCTCGGATGCTGCCTGACCTGCTGTGCTTTTCCAGCACCACTCTAATCTAAAACTCTGGTTTTCAGCATCTGCAGTCCTCACTTTTGCCTGGTCAATTAGCCAACCACGTCTGGTCCCTTTCACAAAGTCTTGCTGAAACTGTTTTTGCCTATGATATGATGAGAACGGTTAGATCTAACTGGCTGCCCTGGTCTGTCAACCCAACTTTGCTGTTCCATTCTGCACTTTGCATTCCTTCTACACTCCAGGGAGGTAATTTCAACAGAGATCTGCCCTCCATAATACACCATTTCCTCCCTTCACACACAATCCTCCCTTTCCATGATTGGCAATTTGGGGAGTTTGAAATTGGTGGATTTTGGGGAACATTGTGGTGCGGTGTTAATGTAGTGACTTCTAAGGCAGACAACCCAGGTTCAAGTCCTACCTGTTATACAGGCGTGTAATAACATTGCTGGAGAGGTTGATCAGAAAATATCGACCCTTTTCTAGGTGGCGGAGGTAGTTCTCAGTCCAGGCGCTCCACCCTCAGGAAAGCAGCCACCAAAATTAAATACCCTCCCATTCCAGCTACACTCTTCCATCGGGCGGAAGCTACATAGTTTGAAAACACATACCAACATGTTCAAGCACAGCTCTTTCCCTGCTATTATCAGATGTTTAAATTGATAAATTCTTGATGTCACAAGGAATTAAGGGCCATGGGGAGAATGCGGGTAAATCGAGTTGAAATGCCCATCAGCCATGATTGAATGGCGGAGTGGACTTGATGGGCCGAATGGCCTTACTTCCACTCCTAAGTCTTATGGACCGCTCATGTATTAGAATTGATCTTTCTCTGAACCTTCCCTATTGCTGTTACACCATATTTTACATCCTGTTCTATTACCTTGAAGGAGAAAATGAGGACTGCAGATGCCGGAGATCAGAGCTGAAAATGTGTTGCTGGAAAAGCACAGCAGGTCAGGCAGCATCCAAGGAGCAGGAGAATCGACATTTCGGGCATTCCTGAAGAAGGGCTGATGCCCCGAAACGTCGATTCTCCTGTTCCTTGAATGCTGCCTGACCTGCTGTGCTTTTCCAGCAACACAATTTCAGCTATTACCTTGAAGTACCTATATAAGATATGATTTGTCTGGATAGTGCATAAAATGTATTGTATCCCGGTACCTGAAAATAATAAATCAAATCATATCAACCATTTTAAAACCTTACTTTCACATACAGGTCACAGAAACTCTGCATGGTGCATACATGTGCAAAACAAAACTTTGTTTTAAACTGGAAAAGGCCACCCATTTAAGCAAATTAAAATGAGAGGTGGGGAACAGAAAACCACAAGAAAGAACTTGTGTTAGATCATAAAAAAAAGAGCAGGAGTTCAGTCTCTCGAGCATGCTTCACCATTTTCCAACATCATGGTGATCTGTCCCATGCCTCGACTCTTCTTTCATGCCAGAACCTCATAGTCCTTGACTCCTCAATATATCTGAAAAATGTGTGGCTGGAAAAGTGCAGTAGGCCAGGCAGCATCCAAGGAGCAGGAGAATCGATGTTTCGGGCATAAGCCCTTCTTCAGGAGGCTTATGCAAGAAACATCGATTCTCCTGCTCCTTGGATGCTGCCTGGCCTACTGCGCTTTTCCAGCAACACATTTTCAGCTCTGATCGCCAGCATCTGCAGTCCTCACTTCCTCAATGTATCAATCACTTATCTCATTCTACTTTAAATAGAGATGTTGAATATGCTGGTGCTATTTTCCATGGAGAGTTGGAGGCTAAGAAGTGATCTTATAGAGGTTTATAATCTCATGAGAGGCATGGATAGGGTGAATAGTCAAGGTCTTTTTTTCCCAGGCTAGGGCAGTCCAAAACTAGAGGGCATAAGTTTAAGGTGAGAGGGGAAAAATATATAAGGGACTTAATGGACAACTTTTCCTTGCAGAGGGTGGTGTGTGTATGGAACGAGCTGCTAGAGGAAGTATTGGAGGCTGGTACAATTACAACATTGAAAAGGCACCTAGATTGGTCCATGAACAGAAAAGGTTTATAGGAATACAAACCAAATGCAGGCAAATGGAATTAGATTAATTGAGGATATCTAATCGGCCTATGATATGAGGAGAATGGTTAGGTCTAACTGGCTCCCGGGCCTGTCAACCCAACTTTGCCGCTTCCAATCATTCCATTCTACACTCTGCATTCCTTCTACACTGGACTAACAGTCTGTTTCCATGCTGTACATCTCTATGACTCAGTGATCTAGCCTTCACAAATCTCTGGGGTAGAGAATTATAGACATTTACATCCATTGAGAGGAGAAATTCCTTCACATTTCAGGTTTAATTGAAAGTTCCCTTACTGTGTCACTAAATTCCCATTTTCTCAACGTCTACTCTGTCATGGCTCTTCATTGTCATAGGTGGAAAGCTGGAGAGAATACAGAAGGGCCATTATCAAATTTAAACGGAGAAGGGTCGTCAACCTAAATATAAACTCAGTTTCCTGATCCCTGCAGAGCATTTCTGCAACTTTTTCTTGTTATTTCAGATTTCCAATATTGTCAATACAGTATATTGGTCTTGTGTGATGAGTTGATGACTTGATCACTGCAGTTACAACCAGTTTGTGGGGGAGGGTTAATAGTGAGTAGAATGCAGGGACTGAGGTTAGTCACAGGGACGGGGTGGGAGGGGGTAGTGGTATAGTGGTATAAATTTGTAACTCTACAAGTAATTTCAAAGTTAACACCAGCTATAAAATATAAGGTGATTTGTTAAAAAAAACTTACAATAGCTGGGCTATCAGTTCTGGTTAAGGATAGCATTTGATGGGCATTGGTTGAATATTTGAAATGAATACTTATGTAGCTTGCAGTCTGGGAAATTGCCTGGTCATAGCAATATTATGGATCACAGGCGAAAGCTTCAACAGTGGTAGCTGTGAGGATGGACAGAAGAGAGTAAGGTTGCACAGTTTATAGGGAAGGCAGTGGTGTCGTGGTAATGTCATTGGACAAGTAACCCTGAGGCCGAGGCTAACGTTCTGGAGACATGAATGTGAATCACATTGTGGCGGATCAAGGAGTTTAAATTTAATTGACAAATCTGAATTGAAATCTAGTTGTAAAACTATCATTGTGTGTTGTAAAAACAAAACTGGTTCACTAATGCCTTAGGAAATTTGCCATCTTTACCTGGTCAGGTATACAATTTGGCTGAGTCCTAACTGCCTTCTGAAATGGTGAAGCAAGCCACTCAATTCAAGGGTAATTAGAGATGGATAACACATGCTGGTCTTACCAATGATGCTCACAACTCATGAAATAAATAATACAACTGGAAGTAATGATAGGGGAGATTAGTTATACTTTTTGTATATTAATTCTGATTGTCCTGAAGGAGAAGGTACAAGAATGAAATGTAATGTTTGGAGTTTATAGTTGACCTCAGCCAAAAATAATATTGCAAATATAAAACATCATGTCCTGGGCATTTGAAAGAGTGGGTACATTCCAGCAGGGAGCATTGTTTCCAAATGTGATGGCTTGGATTTTCCCATTATTCAATTGACAACAGACAAGCCAGAAGGAATTTAGTGTCTAGTGGGAATGCTGAATCTTTATTCAATAAATCTGGATTTCCGTGGGCTGGAACCAAGAATAAATTGAGACTGAAGGCTGGCAAGCGTCATCCACCTTTGTTTATCAGTGACCATGGTAATAGGATGAGGGCGTTCAGTTCTCGCCTCCATTCTCTGTTTTAATTAGGTTATTACTTATTTGCATATCATCCCAATTTTCTGCCTTGGCTCTGTAACTTTTAATATCCTTTTCCAAACAAATGGTTAATATGAATTTTGAAGCTTTCATTTGACTGACCTTGGTAGTACCTTTTTTATGATGGGGTGGAGATAGTGAGTGCGGCTAACTTCCACTAAATTAGACAAGTTCTCCCTGATATCACCACTGAATGGCTAAGCCCCAAAGTTTTCTTCTGGACTCCCACGTGGCATCTTTAACCACGTGGGAAGGGAAATTGCGGTCTCTAAAGAAGGAGGCCATCTGGTGTCTCACTGACTCCCATAGCTACCTGGATTACACCTCTTCCCACCCTATCTCTTGCAAAAATGCCATCCCGTATTCCCAATTTCTCCGCCTCCACCGTATCTGCTCCCAGGAGGACCAGTTCCACCATAGGACATACTAGATGGCCTCCTTCTTTAGAGACCGCAATTTCCCTTCCCACATGGTTAAAGATGCCCTCCAACGCATCTCGTCCACATCCCGCACCTCCGCCCTCAGACCCTACCCCACCAACCGTAACAAGGACAGAACGCCCCTGGTGCTCACCTTCCACCCTACAAACCTTCGCATCAACCAAATCATCCACCGACATTTCCGCCACCTCCAAAAAGACCCCACCACCAGGGATATATTTCCCTCCCCACCCCTTTCCGCCTTCCGCAAAGACCGTTCCCTCCGTGACTACCTGGTCAGGTCCACACCCCCGCTACGACCCACCCTCCCATTCTGGCACTTTCCCCTGCCACCGCAGGAACTGTAAAACCTGTGCCCACACCTCCTCCCTCACCTCTATCCAAGGCCCTAAAGGAGCCTTCCACATCCATCAAAGTTTCACCTGCACATCCACCAATATCATTTATTGTATCCGTTGCTCCCGATGTGGTCTCCTCTACATTGGGGAGACTGGGCGCCTCCTAGCAGAGCGCTTTAGGGAACATCTCCGAGACACCCGCACCAATCAACCAAACCGCCCCGTGGCCCAAATTTCAACTCCCCCTCCCACTCTGCCGAGGTCCTGGGCCTCCTTCACCGCTGCTCCCTCACCACCAGACGCCTGGAGGAAGAACACCTCATCTTCCGCCTCGGAACACTTCAACCCCAGGGCATCAATGTGGACTTCAACAGCTTCCTCATTTCCCCTTCCCCCACCTCATCCTAGTTTCAAACTTCCAGCTCAGTAACTGTCTCCTTGACTTGTCCGGACTTGTCCGACTTGCCTATCTTCTTTTCCACCTATCCACTCCACCCTCTCCTCCTTGACCTATCACCTTCATCTCCTCCCCCACTCACCCATTGTACTCTATGCTACTCTCTCCCCACCCCCACCCTCCTCTAGCTTATCTCTCCACGCTTCAGGCTCACTGCCTTTATTCCTGATGAAGGGCTTTTGCCCGAAACGTCGATTTCGCTGCTCGTTGGATGCTGCCTGAACTGCCGTGCTCTTCCAGCACCACTAATCCAGTACAGAGAGATTGGGACTGTTTTCCTTGCAGAGGAGATTTAATAGAAGTGGATTGGGTGGGGTCAGATGAGATAGGGACAAACTGTTCATATTGTAAGAATTAAGAGCCAGAGGGCACAGATTTAAGGGAATTGGCAAAAGGAAGAATGGTGACATGAAGAAAAACTTTTCACGCAGTGAGTGGTTAACTAACAGAAAGCAAAGAGTGGTTGTTTTTTCTGGTTGGTGGTGTGCGTCAAGGATCAGTGTTGGGATTGCAATTGTTTACAATTTATATAGATGTAGACCAAATGTAGTGTGCCAAAATTTGCAGATGACACTAAGATGAGTGGTAGACCAAAGTGTGCAAAGGACTGCAAGTCTGCAAAGAGATATTGATAGGTTCGGTAAGTGGGCAAGGGTCTGGCCGATGGGAGTATAATGTTGGCAAATGTGAGATTATCCATTTTGGTAGGAATAATAGCAAAATGTACTATTATTTCAATGGTGAAAATTTTCAGCATGCTGCTGCGCAGATGGACCTGAGTGTCATTGTGCATGAACCACAAAAAGTTGGTTTGCTGTTGCAGCAAGTGATGAAGAAGACAAATGGAATTTTGTCCTTCATTGCTAGAGGGATGGTGTTTAAAAACAGGGAGCTTATGTTGCAGCTGTATAGGGTGCTGGTGAGGCCACACCTGGAGTACTGTGTAAAGTTTTGGCCTCCTTATTTGAGAAATGATGTACAGGCAAGTGAGGGTGTGCAGAGGAGGTTCAGTAGGTTGATCCAAGAGTTGAGCGGGTTGGCTTATGAAGCAAGATTGAGTAGATTGGGTCTATGCTCATTGAAATTTAGAAGAATGAGGGTTGATCATATAGAAACATATAAAGTTATGAGGGGAAAAGAATAGAAGCAGGAAGGTTGTTTTCACTGGTGGGTGAACTTCGAACAAAGAGACATAGCCTCTAGATAAGGGAGAGCAGATTTAAGTCTGAGGAGGAACTTCTTCACTGAAAGAATTGTGAATCTGTGAAATTCACTGTCCACTAAGACAGTTGAAGCCAACTCATTGAATGTTTTTAAGGCAAAGATAGATATATTTTTGAACAATAAAGGCATAAAGGGTTATGGTGAGCTAGCAGCTTAGTGGAGCAGAGTCCATGAAAAGATCGGCCATGATCTTATTGAATAGTGGAGTCCTGTTGGTCTACTCCTGCTTCTATTTCTTGTATTCTTATTATGTTCTAGGATCTGGAAAATGCTGTTTGAGAATATTGTGGAGGCAGGGTCAATAAAGGCATTCAGGAATTAAAAAGGTGAAGGCTTAGGGGGAACTAAGCTATGGAAGAGCTTGTAGAACCCACACAGACAGGACGACTCGAATTGACTTCAATTCCGCAACCATCCTGTGATAGAGTTTGCTAAGTTACAATTGCAAAGTGCGCAGCAATTTGGTCAAGGATATGACGTGCCTGCCAGAAACAGGGAGGAGATCTGGAAAATGAACGAGACATTCTCTTTCCCCAAGCAATGGCTGCTGTCAACATGTATGTCGAAGAAATAACATGCATGATTGGATTTGGGAGCTAATCGACTGTGAATGAGCTAATGGGCGATTTGGTTGAGGAAGGGTGGGGGAATCACGTGTGTCAGAGGGACCTGGTTGGGCTCCACCCCACAATGCGCAGAAGATGCAGCAGAAACAATAGACCAGGCAAGCTGCATTTGCAACACTGGCTGCAGCGTCGCATGGGTGAGTACAAAGTGAATGCATCTCTTTCTGTCCCGCCTTTTAAATCTCGCTTTTACACAATTAGGACGTGGCTATATCCAACGACAAGCAAAACAAAAAGGTGCAATTTAACAGGGGGAGAGAGAGAAAAAAAGCTGTATTTTTTAAAAAAACACTATGCCCGGAAGGAATTCGGAGCAACTTTAACTGGAGCTGAAACTCACAGAATTGAGTCACTTTCCTGAAGAATGCAACAGCGCACTCTGTAAACACGTTGTAGCAGTTACATGTCCTGATGTCAAAACCGATCTCCGCGTTCAGCCTGGGTATAGATTGGGACTGAGTCCTGCATTTGACTCTTCTCTCCCCACCCCCCCGACCAGGACAGGATGCCGTGCTGTAGCTGAGGGGGGTACGAGTGGACACCACCCGGTGGGCACGGCTAGTACCTGCTGGATGGAAACCTGGCCCTCAATGGCCGCGTCCCCCTGCAGCCTACTCGGTGTTTTCTCCAGGTCAGGAGGTGAGGAACTGCTTCCTATCCGGACACTTTGAACAACTGATCCCCAAACCGAACTTTTGCTCTGATTTGACTGGCTATGTCTACCTTGCCTCGGCTCTGGAATCCCATCCTTATTATCCCCACCTTGCTTCCTTTCCCTCCCATTTAAGACGCGCCTGTAAACTGGCCCGTTTGGCCAGGCTTCGGGCCATTTCCTCCAGTATGTGACTTTGCTTTGTTTGTAACTGTCTCACGCTCATTTTATTGATGTTGAAAGCGCGTGAAGCTGTTGTTGCATAGGCTTCCTTTTTGTCAAACCCGTCAATTTCTAACATGAGACCCTACTCTTGTCCAATGCCTCTCTTCCAACTGTTAGCCCTTTGTGTATCCCTGTCCCAGGTCCAGTCACCCCCCGGGGAATACACCCATTCACCCTGTTGCTGTCTGGCGCTCTGGATCCCAACCCTCGGCTATGCAATGTTTCTCGAAATTTCTCTGACTTCCTTAAATGGTTCCTGTCCACTTGGATATGGGAATCAGGAGCAGCAGGAGGTCCCTCGAGCCTGTTGCACGCTCCCTACTTGAATCTGCATGTGGTCTGCAATGTCGCAACCCCTGGTTTGATTGACAGCTGTCACAACAGGAGACAGTCTGATTGACAGGTGTCATCGCCCAACCCCCTCATGGCGATTGACAAAGGGCGTGAACAAATGGGCAAGTGGGCGGGGTCCAGATGACGCCGGACAGTGATTGACAGCAGGGCAACAGGGCAAGCGCGCTTGCGCAGTGAGGTTGATCCGGTAACCGAGGCGCTGACTGGGCCTGATATCTCGGCGGGGCCTGGGGGAGGGGGCCGTCTCAGGTAATCGGGGCTACACCGTGTTACCGCCAGACCCTGACTCGGAACGGGCAGCGGCGGGAGAGAGTAATGGCGCCGAGGGTGTGCGCAAACACTCTGGAGACGGCGTGGACATAACCGCCAGCCCGCGGCTCAGAGCTCCCCTCCCCCTCCCGGGGATATGGTCACAAACCGCCCCCTGTTTAATACAGCCCGCCGCTCTCCATCTCTTTCACATCGGCCCCCGCTGTCTCTTCCCTCCGCTTCTCCCTCTCTTTCCCCCCCCCCCCGCTTCTTCCCCCTCCCCCCCGCTTCCCCCACCCCTTCTCCCCGCTTCCCCCACCCCTCCCCCCCCCCCCCGCTTCCCCCACCCCTCCCCCCCCCCCCCCGCTTCCCCCACCCCTCCCTCCCCCCCCCCGCTTCCCCCACCCCTCCCGCTTCCCCCACCCCTCCCGCTTCCCCCACCCCTCCCGCTTCCCCCACCCCTCCCCCCCCGCTTCCCCCACCCCTCCCCCCCCGCTTCCCCCACCCCTCCCCCCCCGCTTCCCCCACCCCTCCCCCCCCGCTTCCCCCACCCCTCCCCCCCCGCTTCCCCCACCCCTCCCCCCCCGCTTCCCCCACCCCTCCCCCCCCGCTTCCCCACCCCTTACCCCCCCACCCCCTTCCCCCCCCCACCCCCTTCCCCCCCCCCACCCCCTTCCCCCCCCCCACTCCCTTCCCCCCCCCACTCCCTTCCCCCCCCCACTCCCTTCCCCCCCCCACTCCCTTCCCCCCCCACCCCCTTCCCCCCCACCCCCTTCCCCCCCACCCCCTTCCCCCCCACCCCCTTCCCCCCCACCCCCTTCCCCCCCACCCCCTTCCCCCCCACCCCCTTCCCCCCCACCCCCTTCCCCCCCACCCCCTTCCCCCCCACCCCCTTCCCCCCCCTTCCCCTCCCCCCTCCCCCCTTCCCCTCCCCCCTCCCCCCTTCCCCTCCCCCCTTCCCCTCCCCCCTTCCCCTCCCCCCTTCCCCTCCCCCCTTCCCCTCCCCCCTTCCCCTCCCCCCTTCCCCTCCCCCCTTCCCCTCCCCCCTTCCCCTCCCCCCTTCCCCTCCCCCCTTCCCCTCCCCCCTTCCCCTCCCCCCTTCCCCTCCCCCCTTCCCCTCCCCCCTTCCCCTCCCCCCTTCCCCTCCCCCCTTCCCCTCCCCCCTTCCCCTCCCCCCTTCCCCTCCCCCCTTCCCCTCCCCCCCTTCCCCTCCCCCCCTTCCCCTTCCCCTCCCCCCCTTCCCCTCCCCCCCTTCCCCTCCCCCCCTTCCCCTCCCCCCCTTCCCCTCCCCCCCTTCCCCTCCCCCCCTTCCCCTCCCCCCCTTCCCCTCCCCCCCTTCCCCTCCCCCCCTTCCCCTCCCCCCCTTCCCCTCCCCCCCTTCCCCTCCCCCCCTTCCCCTCCCCCCCTTCCCCTCCCCCCCTTCCCCTCCCCCCCTTCCCCTCCCCCCCCTTCCCCTCCCCCCCTTCCCCTCCCCCCCTTCCCCTCCCCCCCTTCCCCTCCCCCCCTTCCCCTCCCCCCCTTCCCCTCCCCCCCTTCCCCTCCCCCCCTTCCCCTCCCCCCCTTCCCCTCCCCCCCTTCCCCTCCCCCCCTTCCCCTCCCCCCCTTCCCCTCCCCCCCTTCCCCTCCCCCCCTTCCCCTCCCCCCCCTTCCCCTCCCCCCCTTCCCCTCCCCCCCTTCCCCTCCCCCCCTTCCCCTCCCCCCCTTCCCCTCCCCCCCTTCCCCTCCCCCCCTTCCCCTCCCCCCCTTCCCCTCCCCCCCTTCCCCTCCCCCCCTTCCCCTCCCCCCCTTCCCCTCCCCCCCTTCCCCTCCCCCCCTTCCCCTCCCCCCCTTCCCCTCCCCCCCTTCCCCTCCCCCCCTTCCCCTCCCCCCCTTCCCCCCACCCCACCACCTGCTTCCCCCACCCCACCACCTGCTTCCCCACGCTTCTTCCCCCCCGCTTCTTCTTCCCCCCCGCTTCTTCTTCCCCCCCCGCTTCTTCTTCCCCCCCCGCTTCTTCTTCCCCCCCCGCTTCTTCTTCCCCCCCCGCTTCTTCTTCCCCCCCCGCTTCTTCTTCCCCCCCCGCTTCTTCTTCCCCCCCCGCTTCTTCTTCCCCCCCCGCTTCTTCTTCCCCCCCCGCTTCTTCTTCCCCCCCCGCTTCTTCTTCCCC
This sequence comes from Chiloscyllium punctatum, assembly GCF_047496795.1. NCBI lineage: Eukaryota > Metazoa > Chordata > Chondrichthyes > Orectolobiformes > Hemiscylliidae > Chiloscyllium > Chiloscyllium punctatum. The sequence continues at coordinate 26,069,786 of NC_092783.1, forward strand.
CCCCGCTTCTTCTCCCCCCCCCGCTTCTTCTTCCCCCCCCGCTTCTTCTTCCCCCCCCGCTTCTTCTTCCCCCCCCGCTTCTTCTTCCCCCCCCGCTTCTTCTTCCCCCCCCGCTGCTTCTTCCCCCCCCGCTGCTTCTTCCCCCCCCGCTTCTTCTTCCCCCCCCCGCTTCTTCTTCCCCCCCCGCTTCTTCTTCCCCCCCCGCTTCTTCTTCCCCCCCCGCTTCTTCTTCCCCCCCCGCTTCTTCTTCCCCCCCCGCTTCTTCTTCCCCCCCCGCTTCTTCTTCCCCCCCCGCTTCTTCTTCCCCCCCCGCTTCTTCTTCCCCCCCCGCTTCTTCTTCCCCCCCCGCTTCTTCTTCCCCCCCCGCTTCTTCTCCCCCCCCCCCCCGCTTCTTCTCCCCCCCCCCGCTTCTTCTCCCCCCCCCCGCTTCTTCTCCCCCCCCCGCTTCTTCTCCCCCCCCCCGCTTCTTCTCCCCCCCCCCCGCTTCTTCTCCCCCCCCCCGCTTCTTCTCCCCCCCCCGCTTCTTCTCCCCCCCCCCGCTTCTTCTCCCCCCCCCCGCTTCTTCTCCCCCCCCCGCTTCTTCTCCCCCCCCCCGCTTCTTCTCCCCCCCCCCCCGCTTCTTCTCCCCCCCCCCCCCGCTTCTTCTCCCCCCCCCCCCCGCTTCTTCTCCCCCCCCCCCGCTTCTTCTCCCCCCCCCGCTTCTTCTCCCCCCCCCCCGCTTCTTCTCCCCCCCCCCGCTTCTTCTCCCCCCCCCCGCTTCTTCTCCCCCCCCCCGCTTCTTCTCCCCCCCCCCGCTTCTTCTCCCCCCCCCCGCTTCTTCTCCCCCCCCCCGCTTCTTCTCCCCCCCCCCGCTTCTTCTCCCTTCCCCCCCCCCCGCTTCTTCTCCCCCCCCGCTTCTTCTTCCCCCCCCCCCACTTTCCACCCTTCCCCCACCCCTACCCCCCCCACTGCTTTCCCCACCCCTCCCGCTTTCCCTCTCTGCCTCCCCCGCTTCCCCCTCTGCCCCCTCCTCCCTCCATCGTGCCCCCTTGCTCCCTTTCTCCCCCCCCCCCCCCCCCCACACCTCTCCACATGTCGCCCCTACCCCTCTACCTCTTCTCCCCACCCCCAAACATGGTATAATTGTTGTTGTTTGGATTGGATTATTTGCTTGGATTTTTTATGTTCAATGCTGCTCTAACCTGAATTGTTTTGGCTATATGTTACTGCTCTCTACTATAGTACTACTTGTCAATTTTGGAGAGTATCTGCAATTAATTTTTCCCTTTTCATGCTCTTAGGAACTAGCTACGTTGTCCTGTGTTCTAACTTTAAAGAAAAGTCACTCCTTCATCCTGTCAACACCAAGTGGCCTACAAGACGTGCAGGTTGTGTAGAATCTGGCTCTTTGCTTTCTGCTTTGTGAAGAACCTCCAGCTAACAATCACCTGACACTCGCACGTTTCTTCCCAGGTGGCTGTATCCACGGGAGCTATGAACCAAAACCAGCTGGATCCTCAGCCCCAGGTGACCCATATCCCAAAGCCCTCTGGCAGCCTTGCCAGTGCTGACGAACAAATTGATTCCTCTGTTGCCTCTCTTGGAAGTCGTTCAGCTGCTGGCCCATCCCCCATCAGTGGTTCGGGGTTGACGCAGGGCGTATCCAGCCCTGGCACCTACATCCAGATTCCAATAAATGCTGAGGTTCGCTGGATCTCCACATTCTCATTGCCTACTGCAGTTCAACATAAGATCTTTGGAGGAGCGAACAACCTGCCCAAGGGTGGGGAGAGCAGCAAACCCACCACGGCCATTTATATTTACCCGGTCAACCCAGTGAAGGTGACTGAGGCGAATCGCCTCTTGCCTTTGGCACCTAAACCGTTACCACTGACCCGGGGGGCTAGTGGGTTGAATGTTCCAGCTAAGGAAACACCTACTGCCTCACCAGTGACCAAGGCAACCAGCAAAGAATCTTCAGGAAGACAAGACACCAAAGCAAGCAGAGTGGGTAAGGCATGTGCTTCCACTCCCACGCCCGTTTCTGTAAAATTTTGTGACAATCTGGCCTCTCAGGTGCTGAAGACATTTGTGAGGCAGCAAGCAAAGGGTGCCAGCATGGATAGCTTGATGAAGGCTTACTGCAATAGCCCACTGGAAACCAAGTTTGGGAGTTCATTCAAGGATAATGCACTGCTCCTCTTTGATGGACAGCTATACTTCCTAGCCCAAAAAGGCATTGAGATTCCCACTGGTGCTGAAAAAGGACGGCAACAAGGAAGGAAATCAAGATCACGTGACCGAAAGGCGGTCCATGCTGATGGAGAGAGACTGGCAAAGACGATTGATGCCAGTCATAACTTGCTTAATACTTCAAGCACCAGGCAGGATGGTGATTTCCCTGACAAGAGCCATGAACGTGACACAAAAGGAAAAGAAAAGCGAGTAAAGAGAAACAAATGTTCAAATAATTCTCGTGGGATTAACGTGGCTGACCACGACACAAGTACACATCCGGTTGAGAATGGGTCGAATTTGGGACAAGAGGTGAAAAGTTTTGGAAAGAAGTATCTGATATGTATACACTTGTACAGATGGGTGCTGTGGGACCATCCAGCCAATGATCAGAATTGAGCTTTTTGTTATAATGGGTGCCTGTTGTTGTAATGGGTGGTGAGATTGTTTAGCAATCCCTGTTCTTATCAGTTTATCAATGCTATTAGTAACCTTGGACAAACAATCATTATTCACTATAGCAATATATTCACTATATATTGCATTCCAATATAATTCATTTGTGGGCAGTGGGTGTTAAGATGACTCATAAACAAGGAGCTAAAGCTGCTTTAATAGGTGCTTTTTGAGATGTACTGTAATTATTATTCTGATTGGCTTAAAGGCACATTGAATTACTGCTTCACTGCCTATATTCTTGCGTCAACTATGGGTAAAAGCATCAAATGTACAGTATCGGTTAAAAAATAATGTTCTTTGCAAAAGCCACTGTTCAGCATTAGTAAGTCTGGAGTGCCATCTGCTGGCAATTTCAGTCTGGACTTAGAATAAACAAGAACTGAGCAGAACATTCAGTCTCTGCAATGCCCTGCCTGCAACAGTAGTAGACTCGCCAACCGTTATGGGCATTTAAATGGTCATTGGATAAACATATGGATGAAAATGGAATAGTGTAGGTTAGATGGGCTTCAGATTGGTTTCACAGGTTAGCTCAACATTGAGGGCTGAAGGGCTGATACTGCACTGTAATGTTCTATGTCAAATGTATGGCTTGGAAATTGTACTGCTGTGTTGTGATCATTAGCTGATGTGTGAGAGTTGACAAGCTCAGTGCTCAGATGATGTGGAGGCTTTCAGTGCACTTGCATCAATTGGCTACTGACGCTATCTGTGTTGAAGAGCCTCAGAAAAGCGTGCTTTTCATTCAGTACCAAGCTGATTTCCACAGCTGGAGCACAAATGGTTTTTCAGCTGTATTCCTGATCTTTTTTTAAAAAAAAGTCTGGAATTTTGTCTTCCATTCCCAACTAGTACTTCCCTGTATTTACATTTATGTGCCCATTCACCTTAATGACGTCCTTTCATAATTCTAGGGTCCCATGCACATTACGTATCATAAATTACTATTTGATACATAATTAAGTATATTATGTGAAGCGTCTGGATTGTTCCATGTGTGAAGCTACAAGACAATTATTTCCAATGTGACACATTTACTTCTTGTCTGGTGTATAAATTTCCTTCTGTTTTTGTGTTTTGCCTAGTAGTCTTGAACTTTGAATCTTACTGGAATACTTTCTGGGAGTCCATGTAATCATGTTCATAGACACCCGCCATTTTACTTTAATGAGCATGATTGCATTTTAATTAGAGATTCCAATGAGCTTGCCATGACAGATCTATGAGGTAAAAACAATGACTGCAGATGCTGGAAAGCAAATACTGGATTAGTGGTGCTGGAAGAGCACAGCAGTTCAGGCAGCATCCAACGAGCAGCGAAATTGACGTTCCTGGCAACTGCTGTGCTCTTCCAGCACCACTAATCCAGTATATCCATGACAGATCTATGACTAACCAGTTTAAACACTCCCTTTCTAAATAATGGAAGTTATATTCAAATTTGCACTTGGAAGAAAACTTTGTAAGATTATGACATCCATAGTTTTCCCATTTCTTTAAAACTTAAAGGTGAAAGCTGTCGGGTCATGAAAGTTTGCCCATCTTTAGATTATAATTTTTGAAGCCCTTCATGCTACTGTTGATTTTAATGGATTTAAGTTCTAAATGGAATATTAATTTCCCTGGAATGTCCTGTTGCTCTTGTATGATTAACAGACACTAATTGTTCAGAAAGACTGTGTTAACTTATTTTAACTTGCAGTATTAGCCCCATCTATTTTTAAATGGCTGTCATTATTCTTGACTACTATTTCTTTGTTTTCTTTTCCCCCCACCCATATAATCATAAAACACTTGTTACCCTTTAACGCAGTTCCTTCCCTCTGTCTTTGTCTTCCCTTGCTTCTAGTTACAGATCTTTAATTCCCTGGATCTGCACTATTTTGTGTACTCTGTCCTTTTATCCCTTTTTAGTTATGGTCTTTTTCGAGGTACGTACTGGTTTTGTATTAAAGCTGAAATTATTTTTCATCACCTCCTGCAATTTAGCTATAGGTTTCTTCCATAACTATCTTCTGTCAGTTTGTCTGCAAATACCTCTATTTCAACCTGTTGAAATGTCAACTGTTGGTGTCTGAATTATAATGTTAAAAAGTGATGACTGATTTGAAAATATAACTAAATAATAACTGATTCTAAAGTAAGTCCAGCTGGTCGCTGATTAGAGTGGTTTACACGGTTAACTTGGACTTTTGTAAAGTGTTTGACAACGTTCTGTATGGTAGACTAATCAATAAAGTTAGATCACATAGGATTCAGGGTGAGCTTGCCAATCGGATATAAAATTGGCTTTAAGTTAAGAGAGGGTGGTGGAGGGTTATTTTTCGGACTGGAGGTCCTTGACCAGTGGTGTTTCACGGATCGGTATTGAGTCCAATTTAGTTTATCATTTATATAAATAATTTGGATGAGCGAATCGGTGTGGTTAGTAAGTTTGCAGTTGACACCAAAATTGGTGGTTTTATGGACAGTGGAGAAGGTTCTCTTAAGAGTATGAAAAGATCTTGATCAGTTGATTTTGATTTGATTTAATCTCGTGTACCTAAGTACAGTGAAAAGCTTTGTTTGCATGCAATACGTATAGATTAGGGTGGGGAAAAAAAAGGACAGAATGAAGCATAACCGATTACACCATACAGGAGGTGTGCTAAGCAGGATCAATGTTATTTGAAGTTGGAGATTTCAATCGTCAGTCTAATGGCAGGGAAAAAGCTGTTCTTGAACCTATTGGCGTGTGTGTTCCAAATTCTGTGTCTTCTGCGTATCGGAAGAGTTAGTAGGAGAGAGCATTACAAGGGTGGGAAGGATCCCTATTGTTATTCCCCTAACCTCATTCTCATTTAGTTTTGGTTTCTCTTTTCCTTGTTACATATTTAAACAATTTCTTGCTGTCCATCTGGACATTGCTTGCAAGGTTAGCTTCATAGTTTATTTTTGCTTTCTTTATTTTTTTTGGTCATATTTTGCTTTTTCACTAAACTGTCTGGTTTACTGATAATCTTTACCACGTATGATTTTTCTTGCAATTTAATGCTATCCTCCTGCTTAGCTGTGCTTAGGTAATCCCCTTTCTAGAATCCTCCTTTCTTACTGGGATATTTTTGTTGCGAACAGTGAATTACTTTCTTAAACTTTATCCATTGTTCCTTGACTATTTTTGCTGCTGATCTTTCTCTGTCCACTTCAGCTAGTTCTGCTGTCATTCTTTTGTAATTATCCTTATTCAAGTTTGCCACAGGTGTTTCCAACACAACTTTCCTTCCTTCAAACTGAATGTTACATTCTAGCCTGTTATGCTCACTTTTCTGGGGCGTCTTTACTCTGAGATTATTTATTAAACTAGCCTAATTATATTTTGCCAGATCCAAAATAGCCTGATCCCTGGTTAGATCCACCTAGGAAACTATATGAATTCTTCCTTGAGGCTAGAACTGCCAAATCTGACTTGGCCAATATGCATGTGATATACTGCCTATTTTTTACATGTCTTCATTATCTCTTGATTTATTCTGTCCACAAGTATAGCTACTGTTACAGAGCCTATTTGACTACTCAAGTGTTTTCCCCTTTTTCAATTATATGCAGTCTCTTATATGAATTCTGATCGAAATTCATTTCCTCCTTTTGTAATTCCATCCTGTACTAAAAAGGCTAGCTCACTGACTTTTTCTCCCTGCCTGCCCTTTTGAAAAATCAATATCCCTGAATATTCAGTTCCTAGCTTTGATCTCCTCATAACCACATCTGTAATAGCTATAAGATCGTATCTATTAATCCATATATGTACCATTATTTATTTTGTTGCAAATGCTAATATCTTGAAGTGAAAAGCCATTAATTTTACCGTTTCACTCTTCCAACCTTCTGCTCCATCTTTTGTTTTTGTATGTTTGTTCATTCTGTATCATCTTGTCTCACTCTGTGTATTGTTATCCAAATACCTGTCCTGTAATGATGCACCATTCTTTTGATTTGTAAGCTTCTGTTGTTCCTCTCCAGACCCCAAACCCTCCTCAATTACTTTAAGATCTCTCTGCAGCCCTCGCTATTTGATTAATCAGGACACTGATGTTCTTTCTTGGTCTACATGTGAATGCACGCTCGCTGGTTGACTCTTATCTGCACTCTGAAAAGACGTTAGCAAGAATCTCAATTCAAGGGGAATCAGGAAACAGCAATAAATACTGGTCTTGCCAATGACCCCCAAATCCCATAAAAGAATAAAGAAGGATACTGGTGCTCATTCAAAGCTATTTAGAAAAAATGCAGCTCAGCCACTTGATATTTTGGGCACCTGTAAAACTACACTGGTTAAGTTGCATTGAGCTCTCATTCTTTTCTTTTGGACCAGTGTATGAGTAATTGGGTCAACAAACTGCTGAATTCATAGCCTGAAAATAGTTTGTTACATTTCAGAATTTCTGTCTGCCCATGAACTTTATGTACCTGAGTATGCAGTGATTCTTTCCCTCCCTTCATCGCCATTTATTATAGCAAGAGTGAATTAGCTGTTTCCCTGTATAATATGACACGTCTTCGTGAGTGCAGGGAAATATATTTTAGTTAGCTAAAATGTCTCAATTTTTGTTGGTTATTGAGACATTTTGGGGCAGTTGTATATTTCGTAATGTTTTCTAACTCAATTCTTTGCCTAAACTTTTTGCCTCTTGTTTTCACAGGTTATAAAATTATCAAATCTCCTTTCAGGGAAATGTGCTCACAATCCTTGGTTTTCTAAGGACAGAGACTTGTTGTTAAAAGCAGGAATCCATTCTGATGTCAGAGTTTGCCTTGACAGAATATCTTGCGCTGATCTTACTAAAATTTCAGGATGTCGGTTGGAAAATCACATGAAATACATTACAAAATTCTCTAAGAAGTCTGATCCAATGGATTTGAAACAAACATTGGCACCTGGTCCAGCAAAACTAGAGGAATGTCCAGAGCTTATCAGAGAGCACTATCCAACAGAATTCAGAGAGTGTCCAAAGCTTTTTAAAGAGTCTGCCCAAGCAGATTTAGGAGGAGGTCTGGATGCATTGAGGGTGCCTGATGTGATAGCATCCCAAGAATGTCCGGTTCTGTGCAAAGAACTTCCATTGCAAGAATATGCAGCCGTGTCTGGAGCATTTAGCCCACCAAAACTGGAGAAGTGCCCAGCAATCTTGAAGCCTGGTTCACTAACATTGGAAGAATGTCACAATTATTCCAAAACATGTGTCACAATAGGATTAGAAGGTGTTGATTCTAACATCGTACCAAGCACAGTGGAATTTGGAGAACATTCAGACCCTGCTGTGAGTTTGAGTTCAGCAGATTTGATGGACCCTCTTTCTGAATCTGAAGAGAGAGACAATAGTAAACGCCAAAGAAAGAGGAAAGAGGTATGTATTTTTACTGAGAATATGGTGATCTGTTTAATATTCAGTGGTGTGGGAAAGTTGGGAGAGATGAAACTAAAATTAGAGAAGGTGAGAGCGTATCAGGCCATATTTCATTGTGGGAAGATTGCAAGGATTTAGGGGTTTAGTGTTTGTTGGTTGTATAGCAGTGGTAGTATCCTCTTGATGCCAATGATTCACCATTAAATCAGAATGGAAAGGAAGGGAATTGATAGTATTCTAAGTGAATGGATTGGTAAGTAATTCTGCCATCAGGATTGGAGTACTTGTGACTTTGTTTGGATCCAGAAGGTGCACAGGAAAATGATATTTGGAACATTGGCCTGAATGTTCCTTTTTTTTAAATTTAGTGTGATGGTCCTTTGGAATGAGTGAGCAATTGACCCACAGAGAGCACCTACTGAGTAAAGTGTCAATCAGACACTGAAGTTGTCACCTGGTGGACTTCTTGGTCAATTATTTCCTCGGCACTGACATCTCACTGTGCCTGAAGGTGCAAGCCAATCAGAGGCTGCAGTGACTGAGAAGGACAGCATAACTTAAGGTTGAGGTTGCTGGTTGCATAGCAATGCTGAAGACCCGGAACAATGGGAAGGGATGTGACATATTTTGGGAGTGAGATTAGAGAAACAAGGGCTGTGGGGTGACTTGCAGTGAGGATTGGGGCATATGAGCACCCCCAACCTGGCAAGCAGGCTGTCATTTTACGAGAGAGGCTGCCAATTTTCTTGATAGCCAGGAGCAAGGTTAATTGGGCTGGTGATAGGATGAGGCCCTTGAGTTGTCACTAATTGACCACTTAAAAGCTTTAATTGGTGACTGTCAACAATGACCCTTTTATCCCAGATCATAAATCCTTACAAAATAAATCTTTATGGTGTCAGCCCACCTAATTATTTGCCCTGCCGACCAATTCAAGGGTGGGGTGTACCCCAGTCTGTAACAAGATTATAGAAGTATTCCAAGGGCACACACTGGACAAAGGTTCTGTGCTGCGTGCTTTTTACATACGGTTAACGGGTCCCTGAGAGGTTTATTGCATAGACTAACAATTTTAACTCTGAATCTTGTGGCGAATCGAGCGTGGGTGGAGTCTCCTCAAGGTGAAGGTAGGTACATGCCCCACTTTGATTACTTTGTCAGAGACCATTCTTGGACCAACTTAGACAGGACTGTGGTAAAATGAATTCCTCTCTTTCTGTACTCTTGTTTTTGTAGTGGGAAAGCATTATCCAGTTAAATCCTGACACCTTGTTTTGGTGCTAATTTTAGAATCTGAATAAACAAACAAAACTTTCCCCTTTTAGAATTCCCACATGTAAATATTGGGTAGTCAAGCAAACCATCCCAACTGATGACCTACTACCTATGAAGATGGAAAATAAATTAGATTCCCTACGGTGTGGAAACAGGCCCTTCGGCTCAACAAGTCCATTCCGAACCTCCGGAATAACCCACCCAGACCTATTCCCCTACATTTACCCCTGACTAATGTATCCAACCTACGCATCCCTGCACACTTCGGGCAATTTAGCCAATTCACCTAACCAGCACATCTTTTTTGGATTGTGGGAGGAAACCAGAGCATCAAGACAAAACCCACGCAAACACAGGGAGAATTTACAAACTTTACACAGTCGCCCAAGGTGGGAATTGAATCTGGGTCCCTGGTGCTTTGAGGCAGCAGTGCTAACTACTGAGCCACTGTGCTGCAAATATATTTGCATTAATGTAATAATGATATCAAAAACATTCTAGATAGGCTGGATTTTTATTCCCCTTTGTAATTCGAAGAAAGAGTCACTACTGCTGGTCAATGTAAGGTGCCCATAATGAAATTTTATGGGAACATTCTAATAGAAGGTAAAGATTTTCCCTGTGCCTTGAATGTTGATCTTGGCTGTCTTAGTTTCATTTCCCACGTTGCAACTTTCTCATGGTAATTACCTCAGCAAGTGTCCGGTTTTATGATGATTATTGTTTTGTTAAGAGTGTGTTTGCTGCTGCTGTGTCTGTAGGGACACTTGCCACCCATTAATCTCTGCCTGTGATGCCACTGCCAGCACTGCAACAGTGAGCTGCCTGCATTAGGGAAGAAAAGCAATGAAATAGGTTTTTTTGGATGTTTAAATAATTTCAAATTTTGGGTTGTGGTTTGCTCACTCTCTACCCCTCGTTACCTTCTTCCCACTCACCACCATGCTATTTCTCTCTTCACCATCTTCAGGAGAGAAACTGGGAGTGGAATAACTAGGGTAATAGCAAGCAGGGTGGCAAGGGTTCTTTGGGCATCAGTGGAATGGTGCATATACATATATTAATGATGTCAGCAGTGCACATTTCTTTTGCTAGTGTAGTGGCAGAGGAGATATCTTTTGCAAAATGGCAGTACTTGCCCCTGCCCCTGCAGCTGTCAGTATACCTACAATGTTATTGCTGGCACTGCAGCGGTGAGGTGTCTGCATTATGTAAACTGCTGACTTTTAAATAAACAGGCTATGATGGCACGTGGAGTGTAGCTAATGAAGAAAAATCATGGGTTATTATAACATTCATCAACATTCAATTAAATGCATGTAGCTATCTGTCAAGATTGGGGTGGTGCTGGAAAAGCACAGCAGGTCAGGCAGCATCTGAGGAGCAGGAAAATTGGGCAAAAGCCCTTCATCAGGAAGGGCTGATAAACTGATTTTGCCCGAAACGTCTATTTTCCTGCTCCTCGGATGCTGCCTGACCTCCTGTGCTTTTCCAACACCACTCTGATCTCCAGCACCTGCAGTACCAACTTCTGCATGTAGCTATCTGTCTAGATCCATCAATAAATTCTATCTTTTATTTCCGTGGGCGGCACGGTGGCACAGTGGTTAGCACTGCTGCCTCACAGCGCCAGAGACCCGGGTTCAATTCCCGCCTCAGGCGACTCTGTGTGGAGTTTGCACATTCTCCCCATGTCTGCGTGGGTTTCCTCCCGCAGGTCAGGTGAATTGGTCATGCTAAATTGCCCCTAGTGTTAGGCAAGGAGTAGATGTCGATGTAGGGGTATGGGTGGGTTGCACTTCGGCGGTGTGGACTTGTTGGCCCGAAGGGCCTGTTTCCACACTGTAAGTAATCTAATATGATTCTTCTGTGACTAGCTTGTTTTCTTTATCAAGTTAACTTTTACTTTTGATTTTGCTGTTATGCTTCTGTTGGGCTCCTCCTATGGTTACATGTTGGAGAGAAGCACAAATTATAATCTTCAATGTCCTTTCATGCCCGGCTTTGCCACTTTGGTGTGTGAAGTAGGTATCAGTGCCAAAGATGAGTCGAATACTGGTTTATTTACTTTTTTAATACATCTATTTTGCCCTTGGAATGATCGAAAATGTTTTTGCATGCATAATATTTTCTTGAGCTTGTTGTAGTCTTCTGTGCAAAAAGGAGCTAATGTAGGATCAGTTGAAAGCCCAAGTATGAAGCCAAGTTTTCATTGAAAACTGCTTACTCTGAAGTTGACTTTTTTAGATAGAATCCCTACACTGGGTTGTTTAATATGCTACTTCATGGATTGGAGCAGTTAATAAAGGTGGAGCGATGATTGATTGGTTTCACTCAAAATCCCTTACTTTGACTTCCCTTTGATTCATTGAAGGCTGTTTGGTCAACAGGGTGAAAATAAGGGAAAACTGAAGATGGTTTTTCTTTTGGTCAAACTGCAAATGATGACTTACAGCTCACCTGGAGCAAACTGTGCTGGTACTTTGTATTTGTCTTCTGGGGGTACTTATAATGTAACTGTTAGCGAGAGGCTTGCTGTAGATTCAATTAGCAACTCCCTAGTTTACACTGCATGGAACTGTCCTGTTTCTACTGGGGTCTGTGTATAAGTTTTCCAGGTCTGAATTTCACAGATAGTTGCAACACAAATGTCCCTTTTGACAGGTTAAGGGATATCTCAAAAGAAATAAAGGGAGATTGGTTTAGTGGGGAAATTGCAGAGATTAAGACATTGATAGTGCAGCCTTCAGCTGCCAATGGTGAAATGATGAAAATTGGGGCTGCTCAAGAGGGCAGAATTGGATGAGAGCTGATACTTCAGAATGTTGAGAGAAGGAAGAGATTTTAGAAATGGGTCTCTCTCAGGTCACTCGTAGTGTACTCCTTTTAGAAAAGCACCAACTTGTTCAATCTCTTCAGTCCTGGTATCATCTTTGTAAATCTATTTTGCACCAAAATAATGCTTCTATACACTTGGTAAAATATAAGGTTCAGTGCGTGTTACAAAAGTGCAACCTAACTAAAGATCTGTAATATTTAGATTTTAGTTCCCTGTGGAAAATAATGGGCTCCAGTGCTTTGGTTCATAGCTTTATTAACCTTCACTTTTGTAGTTTGTGTGTCTATATGTCTCTAGAATCCTTTGATCCTCTAAACTTTAAGAATTTAAGAAATAGAGCATGTCGGCCATTCAGACCTTCAAGCTCTATCCTCGATTCAGTGAAATCATTCCTAATAATCTACTTCCCTGCACGGTCCCTCAATGTTTTTAATATCTGGAAAACTATCAAACTCTTTTATTAGGAGTTTGTTTGTGACTGAGCCGCCACAGCTGTCTTGGGATCGAGAATTCCAAAGATTCATCACTGAGTAAGGGGAATCCCTTTTATTTCCAACCTCTTTATGGTCCACAAATTAGGAGCAGATATAGAAGTCTCAGCCCTCAAGCCTGCTCTGCTATTCAGTAAGATTGTGGCTAATCTTAACCTTACTCCATATTCCTGCCTCACCATGATAACCCCTCATCCTCTTATCAAGAATGTGTTTTTACTTTTTACCTTTTTTGAATGTCCAGAGAGTCTGCTTTCACCATCTTTTGAGGAAGAGAGTTTCAAAGACTTGTCACCCTCAGAAAAGAATTTTGCCTAACTCTCTCAAAATAGCAAGTCCTTGCCTTTAAACAATGACACTTTATTATAGATTCACAAGAATGAACATCGTTTTTATATCTACCCTGTCTCCCTTCAGACTTCATATTTTTCAATCAAGTCACCTTTTATTACATTCACTGGAACTTAGGAAGATATCACCAATGCCCTCTATACTGCCTGTGTGGGGTTTGCACATTCTCCCCATGTCTGTGTGGGTTTTCTCCCAGAGTCCAAAAATGTGCAGGTTAGGTGAATTGGCCGTAGTGTTAGGTGTAGGGGAATGGGTCTGGGTGGGTTGCTCTTCAGAGGGTCGGTGTGGACTTGTTGGGTCGAAGGGCCTGTTTCCACACTGTAAGTAATCTAATCTAAATGAAGTAGAACTTGCTTACCTTTGTGTTAAATTCCTCGATGGTAAATGACAATCTTTTTGATTTCTTAGCTACTTGCTGTACCTGCATACTAACCTTTTGTAATTTGTAATTGAGGACACCCAGATTCTTCTGCATCTCAGAATTCTGCAATCTGTTCATTTACATGACATGCTTTTTTATTCTTCCTGCTGAAATGGACAATTCCACATTTTTCCCACATGCTCCCATTTGCTCCCAGATAGTTGTCCAATCAATTAATATAATGCTTTGTAGCCTCCTTATATCCTCTTCACATCTCACTTTCCTACCTATCATGGTGACATCAACGAATTTAGCAACTATACTTTCAGTCCCTTCATCCAAGTCATTTATACAATTTGTAGAAATCTGATCCCAAACCACAGTGACCAATTTGACTAAAATGTGCTGACACTTGTGTATATTGAATGTAATTTGCCAATTTTATGACCATTCTGTAGATATTAATGTTTTTTAATTGCATTCTTTTTTAGGAAGAAGTAAATGTCCTAATACAGTGATGTTTGCAGTTCCAATCCCCATGTCCAAAATCATTAGTAGAAATGCAGTAATAGTGGTCCAAATTCCTATTCTTGTGGTACAGCACTTCCTACCCTTTGCTAGTTTCTGAAGTTACCATTAATCTTTGCTCTTTGTTTTATACTTTGTTCTCTATCCATTCTACTTCCTGTTCCCTGATTCCACCATTGCAAATTCAGCTCTAGCACTGTTGGTTTTTGTGCTGCTGTGCTAATTTGGGGGAAAAAAGATGGTAAAGCATCCATTCTCAATAGTTTAGTGCATGTTGCACCAATCTATCCTGTTAACACTCTCATTTAAAGTCTCTTAGCTACAGACTGACACCTTCACTGCCACTGTATAAAGGGATCACCATATAAATTGCAGGTGATGTGAATTTGACTTCCTTTTGGTTTGCTGCAGAGGTAGAAAAATTGACAGAAGATCATTCTATCTGAAGGGGTGGTGATGCACTTTGGAAGGAGTGGGGTGCATAAGAAAAGCTTCTGAGAAGAGGTTGTCCCCAGTCATGGAGGATAACATTGCAGTTCCTCTTGGGATGTAGAAGTGGTGTGGCGGCAACAAAAATGGGAAGCTATTTGCAAAGATAAAAGGTGAAAGCCTCCCAACAAAAAGGCCTTATAAACCTCCTGTCTTCAGAAAGCGCTTATTTGCCACTCAACCTGGAGCAGTGTCTGCAGCAGTTGAGTTTCAAAAAGGAAGTGGTTGTAGAATTGCATAACGTCCTTGAACTGAAACTGCAACTGCAGAGTAGGATTATTTCTGTGCTGCTGCTAAATCCTTGAGGGCCTTGATTTCTACATCAACTGATGCTTCCAGGCAGGAAATGATGACATTACCAAGAGGCCACTGAAACCCTGTGCACAAGACGTAGGTACTTCTGTGTTTTCTACATAGGCAATGGAGGAGACATGAGGATTCCAAATAATGCTGAACAGAGCCTCTGATTTCATGAACATGTCTGCCTCTCATTTGGGAAATATACTTCAATCTCAAGGCTGCACTCTTCGAAAGTGCAGTTGATGTGCAACTGAAGTCAGGTTGTCATGATGACGAATTCCTTCTGATTTGGCAACAGTCATGATACTTTCATCTTATGCTAGTCTGTCATTTCACCATATCTGAACCACCGTGTTGAACTGGTTGGTGGCTCCTTGGTATCAATGATTACCCACACTGTGGTTTATGATTCTGCTCTGACACCCAGCCATAGGTGGACATAATTTTTTTATGGTGAAGCAGAACATTGGCATCCTGAAACAACTAGTTTTGTTGTCTGGATAGTGGGAGAGTCCTGCAGCATGTGCTGTAGAGTAATTTTGCACTACATAGTGGTCTGCTGCATCCTGTATGACCTGAAAATTACTGGAGGAGGGAGGGACAGTTTATCCAGCTACCATTTGTGCCCTTTCACAAAATGCCCTTCTCACTGCACTGTAGTTACCCTAAAAAAGAATTCCTAGATCACAGTTACACACTTTTGCAACCCATTATTGCAGACCATTAGTGTTCTCTTGATGAAAATCCTCATCTAACATTATCAGCAACACTGTTAATAATACAAACAGTACTCTACTGGAAGACTGAGTTAGCTAAGTGCCCACGGCTAATTGGATCCAAAATTGGCTTAGTGGCAAGAAGCAGAGACTTGTGGTTGAAAGTTGTTTTTGTGACTGGAAGTCTTAATCTGAGGATGCAGAGGAGGGTCTGCCAAGATGTAGTCTGGGCTGGCGTGCTCTGTGAAGAGAGACTAGATTAGCTGGGGCTGCTTTCCTTTGAGCAGAGGAGGCTGACATGGGAGTCTTGATTGAGGTGCACAAAGTTCAGTACGGCAAACACTGGGTAGATAGGGAGAAACTTGTCCTGTTAGGAGAGGGGTTTAATAACCAGGGGCACAATTGAGATAAGGAGAAGGTGGTTTAGACAGGACTTGTGGAATTTTTTTACTCAAGAGGGTGGTGGGTATTTGGAACCCACTGTATAAAAGTGTGGTAGAGATGGGAATCCTCAAGACATTTAAGTTATTAAATGAGCACTTGAAATGTCATTGCTCTGAGGCTATGGGCCAAGTACTGGAAAATGGGATTAGAGTAGATAGATGCTTAAAGACTGGTGCGGACAGTGGCCCAAAGAGCTTTTTTCCCTGCTGTAAAACTCTGACTCTGGTACTTTGTGTGGAGAATTGTAGATGCTTTTGCACAAAACCTTGAGCAGATCCTTCAAGTTCTGCCATAAAATTGCCCCATTTCTGTCTGGGCCATTGGGGGTGGGGGGGGGTTGCTCTGAGCTGACTGGCTGAGAAGCAACAACAGAGGTGCTGGCAAGAATGGCATTAATTGGGGCATAAAGATTGTCCTCCTGAGAGAGCAGCAGCTGCCATTGCCCTGTTGGAGGACAGATTGCTTTACTGATCTGTAGCTGTGCAAGCCCTTCTGACACCTTGTATCTGCAGGTATGTTGGCAACAGTCTAAAGCTGAATGCCAGTTCTGATATTGGGTGACCTTTAGCTTTGCTGAAATGGAAACTGGGACTCGACCATCAGTCACTGCAACCGTTAGATCTGTAAGTGTTCTCCTGCAGTTGGCTGCTGTTTCTGTGTTGGAAAGGTGGGCTGTAAGTCCAGTACAGAGTCATTGCCAAGTTGGAACCAGGCACCTCCATGACCTTGTGACAACAGGCTGTCTGATAGGTCTCCAATAGGTCAAGTTAAAAATCTTGATCTAACTATGCTACAGCTGAAATTGTCTGCAACTTTGCCCTGTGGGGAAACCTACTGTGGGTAGTCCATATCTGGTGACTCACCAATGCTTTAATATGATACATGAAGGTATATCAGTCTTGGAGCTGGAAGCTACAGGTGTAAGATGATGTGACAGTGAAATACAAGAACAGGTGTAGGTCATTTGGCCCGTCAAACTTGTTGCACCATTCAGTTATATCAAGGCTGAGCAGCTACCTTACTTTTCTGCGCTATCTCCATAACTCTTAATGTCATTTAGCTCTAGAAACTTATCAATTAATGTTTTGAGCTTGTTCAATGGTTGAGCTTCCGTGGCTGTCTTGCATGGAGAATTCCATGGATTCACAATCTTCTAAGTAAAGAAATTCCTCATAATTTCAGTCTTAAATGCCCCATATCTTATCCTCAGATTATATCCCTGGGGAAATAGCTTGTTTACCTTCTCCTTATAGGATTATACATAAGTGTTGGGAAGTCTAATGAATATAACATTTACTCCTTGGGGTCAGATGATGTGATGTTGACTCTGGTTATCTGCTTCTAAAGCCTTTACAAAGCATGTTTTAAGAGCTTCTTGCTGAACGGCAATTTATTTCTCTTCTCTGTTCCACTTCCTGCACTAATATCTTCAATGCTGAGAGCCTGGGACCTTCTTTCTGATTTGTACCATTGCTTTGGTTTGTTTGTGTTGAGTCGGTCAACCATTTCCAACATCTGCCACAGTAAAATGCACCTTCTTTCAGAAATTGAAGCAAACTTTAATTGGGGCTAGTCTCACACAGACATCAGTTTCCTGTTCGGAGTGCAGTCGCTCAGCAGTGTGTTCAGCCTTGGGCTTTATGTCACAATCATGGAGATGAATTCGCAGCACCGTTTATATATGTTAACTCTTTTGGAGGCAAGGTTATCTCTCACTGCCTGGCAATGTGGCCTATTCCAATTTAGCACTGTATTTGATTGTTTATTCATAGGTGTGGTCATCAATTGTACGTTCCTAATTGTCTTAGATAAAGTGGTGGTGAATCGTAGTGCTGAACCACGACAGCTCATTTAGTGTAGTGATTTGGAAGCTATATTACTGTTCTGTTAGTATCACTAGGTCAAAACTCTCTCTACCAACACTTGGTGTCTCAACACCCTAAGAAAGCAGCTCACATACCTTTCTCAACGTCAGTTAGGGATAGGAAATAAATGCTGGCCTATGAACGAAGCAAAAAACATTAGCAAACATCCCCATTTGCAACATTTTGGAGAGAAAGTCTTTTGAAATCTCCAATGTTCCAGATTTTTTGATCACTATTGCTGGATCAGGATGCACAACATGTCCTATCACATGGAAAGAGTCCACCAGAGTTGTTGACAATGATGTGCTGTTAGAAAAGTGTGGCCTTCAGTGTCACTGACTATAAGCCCCACATAGTGTCCTGGTATCAGATCAATCATTTGTGAGAAAACCTCTTGGTAGTTGTCAGTTACTGCCAAATCCTTTGGTTGGTGAATCCAGTATTCCTGTGTTTGAATACCACTATGTTGTGCCGAACATTTGTCCTAGCTTAACCACCCATCCATGTACCTATCCAATTGCCGCTTAAAGGTCGCCAATGATTCTGACTCTGCCACTCCCACAGGCAGCACATTCCATGTCCCCACCACACTCTGGGTAAAGAACCTACCCCTGATATCCCCCCTATACCTTTCACCCTTCACCTTACGTTTACGTCCCCTTGTAACACTCTGTACCCGGGGAAAAAGTTTCTGACTGTCTACTCTATCTATTCCTCTGATCATCTTATAAACCTCTATCAAGTCACCCCTCATCATCCGCCGTTCCAATGAGAAAAGGCCTAACACACTCAACCTATCCTCGTACGACCTATTCTCCATTCCAGGCAGCATCCTGGTAAATCTTCTCTGCACCCTCTCCAAAGCTTCCACATCTTTCCTAAAGTGAGGCGACCAGAACTGCACACAGTACTCCAAATGTGGCCTTACCAAGGTCCTATACAGCTTCAACATCACCTCACGACTCTTGAATTCAATCCCTCTGCTAATGAACGCTAATACACCATAGGCCTTCTTACAAGCTCAATCCACCTGAGTGGCAACTTTCTATGAACATAGACCCCAAGATCCCTCTGCTCCTCCACCTTACTAAGAACCCGACCGTTAAACCTGTATTCCACATTCTTATTTCGGAGATGTTCCCTGGAGCACTCTGAGAAGTGTCCAGTCTCCCCAATGTAAAGGACACTGCATCAGGAGCAACGGATGCAATAAATGGCGTGTGGAAGTGCAGATGCAACTTTGGATGTGGAAGGCTGCTTTGGGGTCTTGGATGGAGGTGTGGGAGCAGGCTTTGCAATTCCTGTGGTGCCAGGAGGGGAGGCTGGGTTGTTGGGGGGCATGGACCTGACCAGGTAGTCATGGAGGAAACTGTCTTTGCGGATAGGGGTGGGGAGGGAAATATATCCCTGGTGGTGAGGTCTATTTGTGGGTGGTGGAAATGTCAGTGGATGATGTGGTTTCTGCCAGAGGTTGGTGGGGATGTTCTGTCTTGGTTGTGGTTGGAGGGGTGGGGTTTGAGTGCGGAGGTGCAGAACGTGGATGAGAAGAGTTTGAGGGCATCTTCAGTCGCATGGGAAGGAAAATTACAATCTTTAAAGAAAGAGGCCATCTGGTGTGTTCTGTGGTGGAATCAGTCTTCCTGGGAGCAGATATGGCAGAGGTAGAGGAATTGGGAATATGAAAATTACACCCATGTTTGAGATTGCACTCGTAAGTATCAGTGGTTGTTGTACCCTGAAGGTTGCTGCACAGGTGGATAGAGTGGTCAAGAAGGCATATGGTATACTTGCCTTCATCAGACGGGGTATTGAGTATAAGAGCTGGCAAGTCATGTTAAAATTGTACAAGGCATTGGTTCAGCTGCATTTAGAATACTGTGTACAGTTCTGGGCGCCACATTACCAAAAGGATGTGGACACTTTGGAGAGGATGCAGAGAAGGTTTGAGGATTTTGCCTGGTATGGAAGGTGCTAGCTAGGAAGAGAGGTTGAGTAGGTTTGGTTTATTTTCACTAGAAGAAAGGAGATTGAAGGTTATAGACAGACAGGGTGGATAGAGACTAGCTTTTTCCACAGGGTGAAGGATTCAAAATGAGAGGTCATGCTTTCAAAGTGAGAGGTGGAAAGTTAAGGGGGATACACACGGTAAGTATTTCACACAGAAGTTGGTGGGCATTTGGAACATGTTGCCAGCAGAGGTGGTAGAGGCAGGCACTGTAGATTCATTTAAGATTCATCTGGACAGATGCATGAGTAGGTGGGGAGCAGAGGGATACAGATGGCTAGGAATTGACCGACAGGTTTAGACAGTACATTTGGATTGGCTCAGACTTGGAGGGCCAAAGGGCCTGTTCCTGGGCTGTAAATTTTCTTTGTTCTTCTTTGTTTACAAGTTAGATGATTGTAAATTGGGAACCCCTTGTATTTCTGAAAAAATGAGACCTGCTGTCAAAGGTTTTCATCTTTGATTCATCAAGACAAAATTGCAAGAATACCTAATCTCAAAGGAAATGATAATTTACACTTGAAGTGCCATAATGTTCAAGACCAATAGGCCAAATGCTAGAAAGTGAGACTAATGTAGATTTAGTTTTTTGATGGGCTGAAGGGCTACTGTTGTACTACATGATTCTGTAACTTTGAGGATGAGGTTGCTGATTGGACTGTGATTGATAGAAGCTTTGCCACAGAGACCACACCAGTGAACATTTAAAAGCAAAATACTGTGGCTGCTGGAAATCTGAAACAATTTAGAAGAATGCTGGAAATAGTCAGTATTTGGGGCGAGAGAAACTGATTTAATATTTCATGTAACGTGACTTCTTAGGTTCAACCTACCAACGTGAAACATTAACTCTGTTTCTTGCCCCAGCATTCTGTGTTTGTTCCAGGGAACAGTTAACTAGAAACTTCCAGCCTCGGGGTGATTCTAGAGTGACCCTCCTGGCCTTGAGGTGAAGCCTGACATGGTCTGGAATCAAGGTCCTACAGCTGCTAGGTCCCAATGTGGATGGGGTTGGACAGACTATTATTGGACAGAACTTGTTTCTTAATTTTACTTATTTATTCCATGGTCTGTAATGCTAACTTTTTATTTTTCTAATTTTTTTTTACCCTATGGATTTGTACTTAAGATTCTGTATCTTGGTACATTTTGCCTAAGATGGCACCATAAGTAGTGACTTGTACACTATTCACTACTCATTTGAGTACGTGACAATAAAACATTCTAAATTCTAAGAAGAACTGTTAAGTTTTATTTTGAATTCAAATGTTCTCACATTATGCTTTGTTCAACTGAACAGTTTGGGGGGTTGGCCTTTTCCTGACAATTCTAACTAATCTAGATATTTTTGAATCAACTTGTTCAGAGGTAGGGACACTACGCTTGTGCCACAAGCATCCATCCCTAAATCAGTCCATGTTGACTCATCGGGGTTAAATTTAAGCAGAGTCCACTTTCTTAGGACCCTCTTCTCCATGGGGTAATAATTGTTGTTCCCCATACTTTATTATAAAGGGGTGGAAGAGTGAGGGGAACAGCAGGGAGTGAAGATTCTGCGGGAGGCAGGAGTCATGAGTATGGGAATTTGCAAAAGGTCACAAACGGAAGAATGAGAGTGGGTGAGATGAGGTGAGGTAAGCTGCTAAGCATGCTCCTTACTCAATGGCTGTTGGTACATGTACAGTTGGTATGCTAAAATGGAAACTGTTAAGAGTGTGCTTTACATTGGGTAGATCTGCATTGAGAGTTCTTATAGTTTGATTCATTTTTGGTTTAGTTTGTGGAGTTAAGTTAATGTCAGTTGCTTACAATATCCTTGCCAGTTGAACAGATTCTCCTGTGAAGGCAGATTATTTGCATTGAGTTTTTTTAATTGGTCAGAAACCAAATTTTAGTTAGTAAAATCACAACTTACTATCCTTAAAGTGAAACTTTGAGGCTTAAGTTGGGTGGGGAGAACACATTAGCTTTTTCCATATACTCTGTCCTATTCTACAGTAAGTGATTAGAAAAGTAATTACTTCACACTTTTCTACCTAGGTTGAAAAGCCTGGGTGTCCAGGCTTGGATTGGATCGATCAATCTGTAACTGCCAAGAGGAGAAAGCAGCCTGAAGTGGATCTTGGTCCTGAAACCTCTGCTGATTCTGAAATGGAGTCTGGTAGGGGCCCTGACATAGGAAACCTGGAAAAGGTCGACAATGAAAATTCCCCTCCAACATCGCCAAGCTGTCTTGAAGTTTCATCAGCACTTGAGCTGAACAGTCTGGTTACTAACAAAGAAAGGACATCCTCATCCTTTCATAAATCACATCCTACTGAGTGTGAAAACACTGCCGATCTTTCGAATCCACTGGAGGTAGATGAAACGATCAGAGATGAAAAAATAAACCGTCTCAAAGAAATGCTGAAGGAGAAACAGGCAGCATTAGATCAGATGAGGAAGAAAATCTCACTTTCGGATACTGCCTCATTTTCAACTTTGGAGTCTTGTAGACTGTAGTTGCTGGAGTGAACTGTATACTACACATAAAACAATGTTAAACATAAGCTTTGTGGAAAATTAATGACAGCTTCCTCAGGAGTACTGTAAGTTTGATATTTCACACAAAAGTAGTGACCATGTGTACCTGTATATTTAAAATCAATAGTTGAGTAGTCACTATTTTAAAATAAAAGAATTTCTACTTTTTTTTGTAATTCCAGGATCTTGATTTGTATTTTGCTATGTGTATATATAGAATATTGGGTGTTTGAGATATTGCTTCCACTGTCCAAAACCATGTTTTATTTCTTATTGTTCATCAAGTTGGTGCTCCTGAAATACATCTGTTGTGTTGAATAAAGATTAGCGTGGACAAGAATGCAGTTTCATCTCAAATTCTAGAAATCGGGAGGTTTGTAAGTTGATTTTTGTCTTGGCACTTAATGATTTTTATCAAAGGCTAAGAGGTAAGGGCTAAATCAAATGTTTAATTCCAGCTTTATAAGAAACTAGTGATTGTTGGCTGCAATTTTGTTCCATCTTCAGTACAGGTATCCTGCAAGTTTGTCTTTGGTTTCATATGTCACTTAACCCCGGAGGACTATTTAGTAAAAAGGAGCCCCTGTTAGTTGCACAATATAATCTGCAAAGGCTTGTATAAAGGAGCTGTGCTGCTGAATGATTATTATATAACTCTGTAATTTTCCAATTGAAGTACCACTGTGTAAGTTGAGTACAATGACAATTGTTCACAATTTTAAATTTATTCACTGGATGTGAGTTTTTGCTAGCTAGGCCAGCATTATTTACCATTTACTGCCTGAGGTCAATGAAGAGGTAACCACCAGGATGGGCCAGAGTAGATAGGCTTTTGCCCATAACCAGCAAGTGGTTTCATAGTAATTATTAGGCTCAAGTCAGTTTTTTTAAAATTCATCTTGCAACAGTTGCCCTGGCAGAATTTAATCCTGGGTCCCAGAATATTACTAGAGGCTCTAGCCTATTAAGCCACTAGTAATACCAGTAGGTCATCACCTCCAGAGGGAAAACCAATTTTTTTTAGAAGTTCCCACAAGAAGAGAATGATGTGTTTTATTGTTCATTTAAATGCAACATTTACTCAAAGAACATGGCAATAGAGTAACTTTGTCTTTTTCACTGCACTTTCATATCAGGAATTTAGATACTAATCAAACCCTAGAATAAATGCAAAACATCACTGGGTGCTGGATTAGGAGAGAGTTTGGTTTCTTACACAGTCAGAGCCTTGTAAAGTGAGGGATTTGAAGCCATCCCTTAGATAAATTGGTTTCATGAAAGAAAACCACAACTTGTGTATATCCCACCCACCTTCCTTGGTGTAAATATTAAAAAAGGGTAGGGGGAGGAGAATAGTTAACTTTGTGTTACAGCCAGTGGATCATATGCCAATGAGAGTTTCATGGTTATTATTGAATTTTGTGCTAGTCTCAAGCAAAGGGTAGGCTGCTCTTTGTTTAACACCCCAGCTGAAAGTAAGCTTTTGTCAGCCCGGACAGCTCAGTTGGTAGAGCATCAGGCTCTTAATCAGAGGGTCCTGGGTTTGAGTCCCCACTTGGGCAGCTCAGTAGTTAGCACTGCTGCCTCACAGCAGCAGGGTCCCAGGTTCAATTCCAGCCTTGGGTGACTATGTGGAGTTTGCACATTCTCCCAATGGCTGCATGGGTTTTCTCTCACATTCCAAAAATGTTCAAGTCAGGTGAATTGGCCATGCTAAATTGTCCAGAGTGTTTGTTGCATTAGTCAGAGGGGGGTGAGTTACTCTTTGGAGGCTCAGTCTTCAGCAGGGAAGTGTGGACTTGTTAGGCTGAAGAGCCTGTTTCCACACTGTAGGGAATCTAATCTAATGAAACTTGAACCCATATACTCAATGGTTGAATGACAAATCCATTCACTGATTGTGTAGTGATGATGAGCAGAAGGAATGACTACTCAATTGGGAAAGATGGAAACATAGCAGGAATGGGCATTTGGCCTAAAACCTGGTCTACTATAGAACTCCATGAAAGCATCCAATGTTTGACTTTAATGGCTTTGTAATCAAGAATTACATAAGCTTCCCACTCTTTGGATGAAGAAAAACAAAATTCATCTGTGCTAAATGACATTCCATATCAGAGAGCCCTAGAGATTGACTTCCTGCTCATTGGGAACATCCTAGTGTTTATTGTTATATCCTTCCAAACTGGTGAATATATTCCTAACTAATCCAGTATCTCTTCATATGTTGGTCCTGCCATATCACTATGTTGTCTTAGCCCTACTTCACAATCCAAGTTGTAACTTCAGCTTCATGAACATATTGATCTTTCAGTAGTCTGTTTATTATACATTAAAAGATATGTACCTCACAAGCAAGATTGGCATTTAGTAAATTTGCTATTACTGCCATCAGTATCCACTATTAGAAGTTACTGCACAGCAGACTCCTGTGTAATTGGCATAGTAATTCCGTGTCGCCTATCCTTAATCTGGTCTGCACCTCTAAAGAGCACAAGCATTGTGAGATCTTTTCAGCAGATGTTTTTAACAACATGGACAAAAAAAAGTGACAGTTAATGATTGTATTTGCATAGTAATTTTTATGGACATGGTATTTGAACTGCCATCATTCTGGACAGTATGAACATTGTTGCTTTTACTAACCCCTGCTCCCAACAGCAAAGTCATCTATTTGAGATGGGGGGTGGTCAGGGGAATTTTGGGAAGGTTATTTGAAATTGGAGAACTGAATGTGGAGTCCTCTAGATGTAGGCTGACAAGCCAGATGTTCCTCCAATTTGTGGTCTGATTCACTGGCAGTGGAAATGGCTGAGGATGGACATGCCAGAGAGAGTGGGAATGGAAATTGAAAGGGCAATGACTAGGTGGTCAGGCTGGCCCTTAAGGAGCATAATCCACTGGGCCCTAAGTTTGTGTTTGGTCTCACTGATTTAGAGAAGACCATCTCTAGAAATGTAAACTTAAGGAACATTTTGCTGAGAATCTCAATTAGATCCAGAAGATAACTAACCTACAAATCTATACAATTGGAAGACCTATGCTAACCTTAAATTAGAGATTGTGGCTGTAGATGTAGGTTTGCTTGCTGAGCTGGAAAGGTTTATTTCCAGATGTTTCATCACCCTACTAGGTCTAACTCAATGTGTTTGTTGATAGAGTTCTGGTCAGGATGTCATGCTTCTAGGAATTAGAGTGTCTGTTTGCCTTGTCCTAGGATGGATGTGTTGTCCCAAAGTGGTATGCTTCCTTATTGTGTGCCATTCTGAGATGTCAGTAGAGCAAACAGCCAATGGGGAACTTCAAACCAGCATCTACAGGAAAAGACCACAGACCAAATTTTGAATGACAAAAGCAATCATCCCAACATCCACAAATGAAGCTGCATCGAAACATTATTTCGCCAAGCCAACACACTGCAGCAGAGGAACTACAGAGCAGAGGAAATTCACCTATACAGTGTATTCAAAAAGAATGGGTACCCAATTTCTCAACAAACTCAAACAAGCACACAAAAACCAAACATGTCCAGAAACCCTCACCACACTCCCCTATAACATCTGAAATGTTAGACTTCTGACTCCTTGGCATCATGGTAGCCTACAAACCCACCATCACATGAGAACAGCTAATGAACTTGAAATATCTGAGACAACAAAGCAAAACTAATGTTATTTACAAAATACCATGCAAGAACTATAACCACCACATTGAACAAACAGGCAGAAAACTAGCCACCAGGATATATTAACATCAACTAGCCACAAAATAACATGACATTGTCTCACTAGTATCCTTACATACAGATAAGGACGGACGCCACTTTGACTGGGACAACACATCCATCCTAGGACAAGCCAAACAGACACTAGAATTAATAGAGTTCTGGTTGGAATGCCATGCTTCTATCAACAAACAGTTAGACCCCATCTAGAAAAAGAACAGGAAATGACATCACCAACCCAAAGAAACCCAAACAAATAGAAAGCAAGAATTATCAGCAGTGCTTTGGAGGCCCACTGAAGAGGTTACCTAGTAGGGTGAAGAAACATCTGGAAATGAACCTTCCAGCTCAGTGAGCAAACCTACATCCAGAACCTCAACATGAGCTACAAATCTTAAAACTTGCTAAGATTATGGCTCATTCAAGTATTGGCACAATACAAAGTTGAGCAATATATTTACAGCTTATACACTGGGAAGTTACAAACAACCTTGACATAGGTGCACAAGAAATAGGAATAGACCATTTGACCCCTCAAGCCTACTTTGGTCATTCTTGTCTGACCTGAAACTTCACTTTGTTCCCATGAACCCCTCAACTTCATATGTGGGACACAATTACACTACTTTTAGGTAGACAATGATCTGGTTTTCACTGGTTTCTGGAATTGAGAATGTCAAAGATTCACAGTTCCAAAGATATTCCTGTGTGTCTTATCTTTTGATTCCCCTGAAAGGAACATCCACAAAATCTTGTCAAACTCCTTTTAGGATCTTAAAGACTGAAAGAAAGATCTAAAGATTGAACTTCTAAATTGGAAGGCGGCCAATTTTGACAGTAATAGTCAAGAACTTTCAAAAGCAGACTGGGGCAGATGTTCACAGATAAGGGACAGCTGGAAGATGGGAAGCCTTCAAAAGGAAACGATGAGTGACCAGAGACCATTTATTCCTGTTAGTGTGAAAGGCAAGGCTGGTAGGGAATGCTGAATGACTAGAGAAATTGAGGTTTTTGGTTTAGAAAAAGGAAATAGGTCAGGTGTAGACAGCTGAGATACAGAGAGTCCTCAAGGAGTATAAGTAGTAGGAATACACTAGAGCGAAATCAGGAGGGCAAAAAGGAGACAACATAGCTTTGGCAGCACAATGGCTAGCACTGCTGCCTCAGCACCAGGGTTCTAGGTTTGATTCCAACCTCAGGCAACTGCCTGTGTGGAGTTTGCACATTCTCCCAGTGTCTGGGTGGGTTTCCTCCGGTGCTCCGGTTTCCTCCCACAGTTCAAAGATGTGCAGGTTAGGTGAATTGGCAATGCTAAATTGCCCATAATGCTAGGCGCATTAGTCAAAGGGAAATGGGTCAGAGTGGGTTACTCAGAGGGGTCAGTGTGGACTGGTTGGGCTGAAGGGCCTGTTTCCACACAGTGGGGAATCTAGTCTAGTCAAATAGGGTTAAGGAGAATTCAAAAAAGGGATTTTATAAATGTCAAGGTCAAAGTAGTAACTGAGGAAAGAGTAGGGCCCCTCAAAGATCATCAAGGCAGCCTGTGTAGAACTACAGGAGATACTAATCTAGTATTTTGCATATGTTTTCTGTGGAAAAGGACTTGGAAGATATAGAATGCAGGGAAATGGATGGTGTCATCTTGAAAAATGTCCATATTACAGAGGCAGTGCTGAAGGTCTTAAAATACACAAATGTGAATAAATCCCCAGGACCTAACCTAGAACTTTATGGGAAGCTGGGGAAGTGATTGCTGGGCCCATTGCTGAGATATTTGGATCATTGATAGTCACAGGAGAAGTGCGAGAACACTGAAGGTTGGCAAGTTTGGTGTCACTATTTAAGAAAGGTGGTAAGGAAAAGCAAGGGAACTATAGAACAGTGAGCCTGACATTGGTGAGCAAGTTGTAGGAGGAAATCCTGAAAGACAGGATTGAAAAGGCAAGAACTAACTAAGGATTGTCAACGTGGCTTTGTGTTGTGGGAAATTATGTCTCTCTAACTTGATTGAGTTTTTTTGAAGTAGTGATAATGAAGAGGATTAACAAGGGTAGAGCAGTGGACATGATTTATAGGGACTATAGAAGGCATTTGACAAAGTTCTTTATGGTGGGCTAGTTAGCAAGATCTCATGGAATACAGGGAGAACTAGTCATTTGGATACAGAACTGGCTTGAAGCTAGAAGACAGAGGGTGATGGTAAAAAGGTTGCTTTTCAGACTGGAGGCCTGTGACCAGTGGTGTGACTCAAGGATTGGTGCTGGGTTCACTGCTTTGTCATTTATATAAAATGATTTGGATGTGAACAT
Organism: Chiloscyllium punctatum; assembly: GCF_047496795.1. Taxonomy (NCBI): domain Eukaryota; kingdom Metazoa; phylum Chordata; class Chondrichthyes; order Orectolobiformes; family Hemiscylliidae; genus Chiloscyllium; species Chiloscyllium punctatum. Next base: position 26,098,063 of record NC_092783.1, read on the forward strand.
AAGAGATAGAGTTAGTAAGTTTTACAGATGACACCAAAATCTGAGGTTTAGTGAACAGCAATTTTAACCTCTGTACAACAGGATCTTGATCAGATGGGCCAATTGGCTGAGTGGCAGATGGAGTTTAATGTGGATAAATTGAGGTGCTGTAGTTTGGAAAGGCAAATCAGAGCAGGATTTTTACACAATGGCTGCTGAACAAGGAGACCTTGGAGTGCAGATTCATAGTTCCTTGAAAGTGGAGCCACAGGTCGATAGGATAGTGAAGAGTGTGTTTGGTATGCTCTCCTTTATTGGACAGAGCATTGAGTAAAGGAGTTGGAGGTCATGTTGCAGCTGTACAGGACATTGGTTAGGCCACTTTTGGAATGGGGTGCACAATTCTGGTCCCCCTCCTATTGGAAAGATGTTGTAAAACTTGAAAGGATTTACAAGGATGTTGCCAGGGTTGGAGGATATGTACTACAGGGAGGTGCTGAATAGGCTAGGGTGGTTTTCTCTGGAGTGTTTGAGCCTGAGGGGTGACCTTAGTGATTTATAAAATTTAGAGGCCAGGAGGGTGGGGGGGGGGGGGGGGGGGTGGGGGGGGTGGGGGGAGAGGAGAAGAAGGAGGGGTGGAAAGAGAGGAGAAAGAGACAGACCAGAACTGGAGGCCATAGGTTTAGGGTGAGGGGAAAGTTTAAAAAAGGGACTTAAGGGGCAAATGTTTTCATGCAGAGGGTGGTGTGTAAGGAATGAGTTGGGCATATGAATTAATGAGTATGAGTATATGAATAGGAAGGAAGGGCTTAGAGGGATAAGGGCCAAGTGCTGGCAAACGGAATAGATTAGGTTAGGAATCTGGCCAGCGTGGACAAGTTGTACCAAAGGGTTTGTTCCGTGCTGTACATCCATTACTGATTCTAACTGCAAATTGGAAACAAAAATTGCTGGAAAAGCTCAGCAAGTCTGGTAGCATCTGTGGAGTGAAATCAGAGTTAACATTTCAGGTGGAGTGACTGCCTCAGAACTGCTTTCTCTGCTTAAACTTTGGATGGTCAGGAGTCTTAAGGACAATTTAAAAATCTAGGATCTATTACTTTAACTATTGAACAATAGAGACATTAGGTATCAAACAAATTCCTACACACCATGTGGCAAAGTTGATTTGTGCAAACAAGTGATTAGGATGTGGTATATATGAAGCCAGTAAATTAGTGACTCAGTCAACATTTGAGCAATTGCATCATATTTTGCCATGTGAATAAGCATTTTGCAGCAAAAGGAGTGCCCCTGAACTTGATAAATAGAGCAAAATTAGGGAGTCCAGAACTAGAGGGCATAGGTTTAGGGTGAGGGGGCAAAGATATAAAGAGAGACCTAAGGGGCAACTTTTTCATGCAGAGGTTGGTACGTGTATGGAATGAGCTGCCAGAGGATGTGGTGGAGGTTGGTACAATTGCAACATTTAAGAGGCATTTGGATGGGTATATGAATAGGAAGGGTTTGGAGGGATATGGGTCGGGTGCTGGCAGGTGGGATTAGATTGGGTTGGATGTCTGGTCGGCATGGACCGGTTGGACCGAAGGGTCTGTTTCCATGCTGTACATCTCTATGACTGTGTTGTTCTACCTTCAAACCTAAACTGCACAGCCTGGGTCAGTGTGGCAATAAAGCCACACTGGGAGTGGAGAATAATGTAGAAAACAAGAATCCTGCTGATCCTGGCACAGACATGACAATAAAATCAAAGTGGCAGAAAATTTCCCAGAGTGATGACCATATGTAGTCATTAACCAATATCATACAAAGAAATTAGGACAGTTACATGCAGTGTTGACTTATTTGGATTAAAACATGCATATAAACAAGCTATTAGGTTACTTAATTAAAATGAGGCCATTTCCCCTAGAGGTTTTACAAGAAACCTCCCCCTAAAAAAAAACAAATCAGACACCACCCTGCGCCTTTGTCATGTTAATTTGACACTACAGACCAAGTCAACCTGAAAAGTCCTCCAGCACAAATGGGACTTGAAAGCAGAAGTTTTTGGTACGTCCAAGTCTGCTCCACTATCCAATGAGTTAGCTGGAGTCATGATCACTCATGACTCCACCTGGTCTGCCTCCCATTACCATCGACTCCTTTGTCTATCAAAAGGTACATATGTTTGAAGACCCAGCCTCCACTACCTTCTGCAGAGAAAGTAAATTGAGCACACCAGCTACCCTCACCTATCTTCAAGGAGGCATCTTTCAGATATCATGTTCTCCATCTTTAAATTTTGCTTGCAAGAAACATCCTTTGTGTATCAACCCAATCATGTCTTTTCAGGTGTGTGTATGATGTTATAATATCACCTCATTCTTAACTCCAATGGAGTAGGCCAAGCCTACTTGTTCAATCTTCCATATGACTTTATCCCAGGAAAGTCAGGTGACCCTTTGACTGCAGGAAGCAGGTTAGCAGCCACTTTTGTAAAAATAAAGAGAGAATGTACACATGACGAGATGTTGTTTCATCAATATTGTTCAGCTGCATTAAAAACCTTCCTTTTCAAATGCCATTTGCCCTCCTACAATTTTGCAGTTCTGATTGCCTCACTACAGGATGGATGTGATGGCACTAGAGGGGTACAGAGGATGTTCAAAGTTGTGTGGGGTGCTCGAGAAGCACAGCAGGTCGGGTAGCACCCCGAGGAGCATGAGAATCAATGTTTCAGGCATAAGCCGTTTATCAAGAATGTTTCAAATCAGGTTTCTTGTTGAAGGGTTTATGCCCGAAACGTCAATTCTCCTGCTCCTTGGATGCTGCCTGACCTGCTGCACTTTTCCAGCACCACACAACTGATCTCCAGCATCTGCAGTCCTCACTTGCTGTACAGAGGAATGATTTGGAGATACCAGTGTTGGACTGGGGTGTACAAAGTTAAAAATCACTACACCAAGTTATAGTTTAATTGGAATTACACTAGCTTTCAGAGCGTTGAACACAGGGGGCTAACACCTTCAACATATTGTCTAGCTATCACCCATTGTTAACAGCTAACCTGGGAATTCAACTTTTAAAAAAGGTGGTGTGATTTACACATGAGAAGTGAAACTATCGTGGTATGCAAACAGATGAAAGACTTGTCAATTTTTCAATGTATAATTTCAGTTACATCACACTAAATTTTTGCTTTAAATTCTGTTAGGATTGAGCCCTCCACTATCACCCAATGAAGGAATGATGCTCCAAAAGCTAGTGTGCTTCCAATTAAACCTGTTGGACTATAACCGGATGTTGTGATTTTTAAACTCTGTACAGAGAAAGTTCACCAGGATGTTGCCTGGAATGGAGAAAGCGACAGATAGGATTAGATTGCCTATTTTATATAAAAAAGGGAGAGAGAGTATAAAAGATGAGTATGGATGAGGTGAATAGGTTAAGCAGTCAATCAGAAGGGAACAAAGTTTAAAGGTGGGGCAGGAGATTCAGAACAGATTTGAGGAAAAACATTCAGTGGGTATGTAGAATGTACTGCCTGGGAAGTTAGTGGAGGCCAGAAACACTACAAATCTTAAAAATATTTGGAGTACTTCAAGTATAACATTCGAGGATGTGACAAGTGCAAGAAATTGGGTTTAAGTGCACTTTGAGGGAATTAAGTGCAGACACCATGGGCCTTTACTGCATGACTTCAGTTAAATGCTGTACCTGCAAACCAACCTTTAGTGTTCCAGAACATTCAATCCCAGCTCTGCTGGTTCTGCAATCTCATTCAATGGTATGCTGTTTTTCAACATATATCTTTGATAACCTCCTTTTCCAGCCATCCTAGTACTATTGACAACCTTAGCTACTATTCAGTCCCAAACCAAATCATTTACAAGATTGTACACAAGGCCAAGCATTGATTCCTGAGGCATTAACTACAGCTTGCAGATCCAAGATCGATCCAGTTATGCCTATTGGATTTCCTGTTAGCAAACAAATTATTTAAAACTGATGTTACCCCTACATGTGCTAGTCTTGTACAGCAACATTTGTGGTGCCTTAAATGTGTTTTTATTTCTAAAAGCATTACTAGTTCAGTTCTACCTAGAGTCCTGCTATAAACCAGAAACTGAACTGGAATAGCCATACAGAGACTAAGAGCCCAAAAGTAACTTTTAGCCTGACTCCCAAAAACTACCTACCATTTATAATGCGGAAGATTATAAATCAATGCATCCAATCCTGTCACTGCCATTGCAAGACCCAAGAATGCCAGAATAAAGAAACCTCTTAACAGTTTCACTGTTGCCTTCCAGAAATCATATTAGTATCTTAATGACAAAATTGGAATAGTCTGTACTGTAAACTGGTCAACTCAAAACTCTAGTCTCATATCAGTACTATACCAATTTGTTTAGCCAATGTCCCCAGATTCCTGATTATTGAAACAATAGAAACTCAGGTCTGGCAGCATCTATGGAGAGAAACAGTTAAGATCTCATCAGGCATGACTTCAGAACTGAAAAAAAGTGTTGGAAAGGTTTTAAATATACTAAGCAGAGGCCTAATGCAAAAGAACAAAAAAAAACACCATGAAGCACAAGGACAGGCCCTTTGGATTAAACCTGCACTGACATTACCTTCCTCAACTAAAATTCTGTCTCTGAACTGTCCATATTCCTCTATTCTCTGCCTCTATGTATCTGACAAGATGCCCCTTAAACATTGTTATTGTATCTGCTTCTACCACCTTGAGAAAAGACTTGCCCCTTGCTTGAAAAAGGTACATCCAAGGAACTGACAGTTCCATCCAGAGGGTGGGGTGGAAAATGTCTCCAACTATCCATTAATTTTGTAAACCTTAGGTTGTCCTTCAGTCTTCAACTCCTGATGAAGGAGCAGCACTATTTCAAATAAACCTGTTGGACAATAACCTGGTATCAAGACTTTGTCCACCTCAGTCCAACACCAGCATTTCCACTTCAACATTCAAGTGAAAACAAACCAAGTTTGTCCAATCTGTCCTCCAATCCAGGCAATGTCCTAGTAAAAAAAGAGAAAGTGAGGACTGCAGATGCTGGAGATCAGAGCTGAAAATGTGTTGCTGGAAAAGCACAGGTCAGGCAGCATCCAAGGAAGAGAATCGACGTTTCAGGCATGAGCCCTTCTTTAGGAAGAAGGGCTCATGCTTGAAATGCCAATTCTCCTGCTCCTTGGATGCTGCCTGACCTGCTGTGCTTTTCCAGCAATATCCTAGTAAAGCCAGTTTGTACCTGTCCTTCTGGTGGTGACTAGAACAGTGGGCAATATTCCAAACAAGAAACAAATTGATGGAAAAGCTCAGCAGATCTTGTTCAATTCTGAGGAAGTGTCACTGGTCCTGAAACATTAACTCAGATTTCTTTCCACAGATGCTGCCAGACCTGCAGAGCATTCCAGCAATTTGTTTTCGATTAACAGCATCTGCAGTTCTTTCTGGTTTTCATTACACTATATTCTAAAAATACAAGGTGACAATCTAGTAATATCACTGGATTGTTTAGAGACCCAAGTACATTCTGGGGAGACAGGTTTGGATCCCACCATGGGAGATGATGGAATTGGAGTTCAATGAGAATCTGAAATGACCATGCATCCATTGATTGCCAGGACAATCCCATCAGGTTCACAAATGGTCTTTCTTGAAGGAAACTGCCATCCTTACCTGGTCTGGTCTACACGTACCTTCAGACCCACGATGTGGTTGACTCAACCGCTCTCTGGGATGCAGAATAAACACTGGCCTAGCCAGCAACACCCTTATCCTGTTAATGAATAGAGAAACAAAACCTGTGTAAAGTTCGATGTAGCTTGCACAATTTTTATATTCTGCCCCAAGTAGGAGGGAAAGCGTGCCATACATCTTGACACCTTCTCCACTTGTGATGTCGTTTTCAGGCAACTGTGGACCTGTATACGTAGATCCCTCTGATAATACTCCAAGGTTGTGCCATTAACTGTCAATTTCTCTCCCACATTAGTTCTCAAAATACACATCACATTTGTCCAGATTAATGTTCATCTACCATTTCACTCACCTATCTACATCCTCTGCTCCCTCAATCTGAGTGGTCTGATTAAGCTTGTGGATTATATTCTTCAAGAGTCACGTGGTCTCAATGCTGATCACAGCTTCAACTGTGAACAGAGGTAGCTGAGCTTGGAGACTGGCTGAAAAGGTCTTGAATGTACAAAGCCAGAGAGCTGCAGACCTCATGCACATAAACCAATATCAAATGCAGAGAGAAATTTATGAGGGAAGAGAAAAGATGAGGGGAAACCAAAAGGGCTCACATGCAGACAGAAGAAAAATGTTGCAAATTGAAAACTGCTGTGAATGTAGTGCATAAGTCAACACATGAGCAAAAAAGGGACCTCTGATTATATAAAAAGTGTATGAAGAAAAGTTTAAAAAAGTTATAGAATCAGATATTAGCACAAAACAAAACATGCATTTGCGACGCCACCTTGAGGGATAGGAAGATGGGGATGTTGACTGGGGAGGGCTAGTAAGTGAAGTGGTCACCTACAAAAAAAAAAGGGTTGATTCAAGGGAGTGGGGGTCCTCCTCCAGAAGGGGGAGGCAGGGGGAGTGCCCACTACACATGGCCTGATCACTAGGAGGCAGCCAGCAGCTCCAGGAGGGCACACAAACAAAAGCCAAAGTTGCTGGAAGTGCTCAGGTCTGGCAGCATTGAAAAAGAATCAGTTAACATTTGGCTCAGGCGACCCTTGCTCAAAACTGATGGGAACTAGAAAAATGTCGGCTTGTGAAGTATTGGTGGTGGGTGGGTAAGGAGTAAAATGATCACAGCGACACAAAACAGTTAGTGGCTAACAATAGATATTGTAATGGCAGACTGTTATAACAAAGGCTTGTTATGTGGGGTTCAGGACTAGTGCATGGGAGAGTTCAGGCTTTAAAGTAATTGAGCTCTCTATAGAGTTGAGTGCTGCAGGGTCCCCGAGCAGGAAACAAGGTGTTCTTCCAGCTCATGCTGAACTCTGCTGGAGCACTACAGCAAGGTTAATACAGACGTAGGCCAGGGAACAGGGCGGTGTGTTAAAGTGGCAGGCAACTGGGAGCGGTGTCTTTTTTTGCAGACAGAATGTAGATGTTCTGCAAAGTGGTCCACCCAATCTACACTTCATTTCCCCAAATGTAGAGGAGACCACATGGAGAGTACTTAGTGCAGTAGACTAGATTGAGAGAAGTGCAGGTAAAGTGATGCTTCACCTGGAAGGTATTTTGGGCCCTTGGATGCAGAGGGAGGTGGTAATGGGCAGATTTACACCTTCAGCCATGGGGTTGGATGGGTTTGCTGGGAGCAAAGTGGACCAGGGTGCCCAAGAGGGCCCAGTTGCTGTGGAAGGCGAGGGAAGGGGAATGGAATAAGTGTCTAATGGTGACATCTTGCTGGAGATAGCAGAAACAACAGCTGATCTTATGTGGATGCTGGTGTGATGGTGTGATGGTAGGCAAGGACAAGGAGAACCCTATAGCGGTTGAGAGAGGACTCAACAGTGCTGAGAAAACCTCAGTTCAGGAAGATGGAGGACATTCGAGCCTCCCTTATCAAAGTTGGCCTAGCTAGAAATATGCAACAGGGAAAATGGAATAGAGTCTTACAGGAAGCAGGGTGCAAGGATGTGTAAAAAGGGAGATGGCATGGGGCAGGGTGACAATAGGCACATGGACACAAGATGGCCACTTAGCCATTAACAGGCCAACTTGACACACAAGATAGCCACCGGATCACAATATGGTCTATACCTGACAATGGTCTACACCTGAACCTGAGGGGCACCAGTATCCTTGGGGGGAGGTTTGCTAGTGCTCTTGGTGGGGGTGAGGGGGTGGGAAAGAGGTTAAACTAACACTGCGGGGCATGGGAACCTAGACTGTAGCTTTAGGGTGCAGGACCTGGAGTGTAGGGAGGTTAGGAACATGGCATCAATCTCAAAGGGAGGGTGCCTGTAAACAGGAAAGTGGCTTGAAGTGTGTATACTTCAATGCAAGAAGTATACAAAATAAGGTAGGTGAACTTGCAGCGTGGGTTGGTACCTGGGATTCAACATTGTGGCTTTTACGGAGAGATGGGTAGAACAGGGACAGGATTGGCTGTTGGAGGTTCCAGGGTTTAGGTGTTTTAGTAGGGTCAGAGGTGGGGGTAAAAGTGGGGGAGGTATGGCATTGCTTGTCAAAGATAGTATTACAGCGGTGGAAAGGACAATGGATGAAGACTCTCCATCGGAGGTAAGGAATAGGAAAGGTGAGGTCACCCTGTTAGGAGTTTTCTACAGGCCTCCTAATAGTCAGAGAGACGTAGAAGGAAGGAGTGCGAGGATGATTCAGGAGAAGATTGAAAGTAATAGAGTGGTTGTTATGGGGGTCTTTAACTTTCCTGATATTGACTGGGAATGCTATAGCTAGAGTTTGTTCGATGGGTCGGTGTTTGTCCAATGTGTGCAGGAGGGTTTCCTGACAATATGTAGACAGGCCAACAAGATGTGAGGCCATACTGGATTTGGTTCTGGGTAACGAACCAGGCCAGGTGTTAGAATTGGAGGTAGGTGAGCACTTTGGGGAACAATGACTTTTACTCTAGTGATGGAGAGGGATCAGTGTGCACTGCAGGGCAAGAGTTATAGCTGGGGGCAGGGAAATTATGATGCGGTGAGGCACGACTTAGGATGCGTGGCTTGGAAAAGTAGGCTTCAAGGCAAGGGCGCAATTGATATGTGGAGCTTGTTCAAGGAGCAACTATTGAATGTCCTTGATAAGTATGTACCTGTCAGGCAGGGAGGAAAGGGTTGTGAGAGAAAGCTGTGGTTTAATAAGGAATTGGAATCCCTTGTTAAAGGGAAGAGGGCGGCCTATGTAAAGATGAGGCGTGAAGGTTCAATTGGGGCGATTGAGAGTTTAAGGTAGCCAGGAAGGATCTGAAGAGAGTGCTAAGAGCAGCAAGGATGGGACATGAAAAGTCCTTAGCTGGTAGGATTAGGGAAAACCCAAAGGCTTCCTATAGGTATGTCAGGAATAAAAGAATGACTAGGGTAGGAATAGGTCCAGTCAAGGATAGTAGTGGGAAGTTGCATGTGGAGGCTGAAGAGATTGGGGAGACACTGAATGAATACTTTTCGTCAGTATTCACTCAGGAACAGGACATTGTTGCCGATGTGAATACTGAGTCACAATTAATTAGAATGGATGGCTTTGAGGTACGTAGGGAAGAGGTGTTGGAAATTCTGGAAAGGGTGAAAATAGATAAGTCCCATGGGCCTGATGGCATTTATCCTAGGATTCTCTGGGAAGCAGGGGAGGAGATTGCAGAGCCATTGGCCTTGATTTTTATGTCCTCGTCTACAGGAATCGTGCCAGAAGACTGGAGGTTAGCAAATGTGGTTCCCTTGTTCAAGAAGGAGTGTAGAGATAACCCTAGTAACTATAGACTGGTGAGTCTCACTTCTGTTGTGGGCAAAGTCTTAGAGAATTGTAAGGGATAGGATTTATGAACATCTGGATAGAAATAATGTGATCAAGGATAGTCAGCATGGTTTTGTGAAGGGAGTGCCCCACAAACCTTATTGAATTCTTTGAGAAGGTGACTAAGGAGGTGGACAAGGGTAAAGTGGTAGATGTGGTGTATATGGATTTTAGTAAGGCGTTTGATAAGGTTCCCCATGGTAGGCTACTGCAAAAAAAAAAAATACGGAGGTATGGCATTGAGGGTGAGTTGGAGGTTTGGATTAGGAATTGGCTGGCTGGAAGACAGGGTAGTAGTTGATGGTAAAGGTTCATCTTGGAGTGCAGTTACTAGCGGTGTTCCGCAAGGAGCTGTTTTGGGACCATTGCTTTTTGTCATTTTTATAAATGACCTGGAGGAGGGGTTACAAGGTTGGGTGAGAAAGTTTGCGGATTATACGAAAGTCGGTGGCGTTGTTGATAGTGAGGAAGGAAGGAAGTGTCAGGTTATAGCGGGATATAGATAAGCTGCAGAGCTGGGCAGAAAGGTGGCAAATGGAGTTCAATGTGGGCAAGTGTGAGGTGATTCACTTTAGTATGAGTAACAAAAAGATGGGGTACTGGGCTAATGGTCGGATACTTGGTAGTGTGGATGAGCAGAGGGATCTCTGAAAGTTGCCACCCAGGTAAATAGTGCGGTGAAGCATACTGGCTTTTATTGAGTTGAGTTCCGGAGTCCTGAGGTAACGTTGCAGTTGTATAAGACTCTGGTGCGGCCGCATCTGGAGTATTGTGTGCAGTTTTGGTCGCCATACTATAGGAAGGATGTGGAGGCACTGGAACGGGTGCAGAGGAGTCCTGGTATGGTAGGAAGATCGTATGAGGAAAGGCTGAGGCACTTGGGGCTGTTTTCATTGGAGAAGAGGTGGTTTAGGGGAGATTTGATAGAGGTGTACAAGATGATTAGGGGTTTAGATAGGGTTGACCATGAGAACCTTTTTCCACGTATGGAGTCAGCTATTATGAGAGGACATAGCTTCAAATTAAGGGGTGGTAGGTATTGGACAGATGTTAGGGGTAGATTCTTTACTCAGCGAGTAGTGAGTTCATGGAATGCCCTGCCAGTAGCAGTGGTTGTCTCTCCCTCTTTATGGGCATTTAAACGGGCATTGGATAGGCATATGGAGGATAGTGGGCTAGTGTAGGTTAGGTGGGCTTGGATCGGCGCAACATCGAGGGCCAAAGGGCCTGTACTGCGCTGTATTCTTCTATGTTCTATGGAGAGAAACAGCAGAGCAGATACAGATACTGGATTAGTGGTGCTGGAAGAGCACAGCAGTTCAGGCAGCTTCCAACGAGCAGCAAAATCGACGTTTCGGGCAAAAGCCCTTCATCAGGAATAAAGGCAGTGAGCCTGAAGCATGGATATAGATACTGCCTGGGGCCACCAGAATGGCAGCACAATGCACTCACAATCCAGTTAATTAGTTTAAGGCGGGTGGGGGAAAGAGTAAATAAGACGACCGTGAGTAATGTACACTGTCCGAAGTGTCTGGGTCCAGCCAACACCTCTTGTAGAGGTGCTAACAGCTTGATACAGACTCAACACAAAATGCTAATAGCCAGGGCTGCAGTAATTGTCCTTCTTAGGAAGAGCTATTAGCGCCAATTACTACAGCAATGGATTTCTGTGCAGACATTGAAACTGACAACGTCTACACTAAAACTGAATGACTACACAGAAATTAAAAAAGGCTGCACTGGAACTGACAAAGACTGTATTGAAACTATGATTCTACAATGATTGTAACATGGTTAGTTAATGGCAAAGACAATAATCTCACTGATCTATTGTATCATAAGATGTACTAAAAGTTTGATATATGCTCAGGGTCGAGAGAAGACTCGCAGCTGTCCACTGTGCTGTTCATGTCTCTCTCTCCCCTGACCTCCAGTATTTCCTTATATAATAGACTATCATTGAACCCCGATTCTGACTCAGAGGCTGGCGAGTCTCCGCACAACAGTTGGCGCAGTGAGCAGGGATCTTATTACAGGTGCCCTGGGAGCCAGGTTAAGAACCAATTTGTACCTGCAAACAGGAAGAGTCAGACCAGGCCAAGGATACAGTTTAAAACCAATATTGATTGTAAAGTCTGATTTGCTACAGTACGGAGTTAAATTTTTTTTAAAGTGCATGTCCGTGGAGAAAAGAAAATTAACTATCAACTGCTGTAAAAATCTGCTCATGCTGAAACAGGAGAGGACAAAGGTACTGCCTGTCTCAAAAGCTCTGCCCTAAACTGTGATGGGTAGCCCCTCCCCCAACAAGATTGGGATTTGAAGTGGGAATTGAGATGCCAAGGGCACGAGGAGCTGTGAAGCAAAAAAGTGGCAAAGTCAGGTAACATTGGACTCGAAGGGTAAACAACGCAGAGTTCAGGTTAAATGTTGGGTGCTATCTGTACTTGTAACTTCCAATGTGAAGAGGAGGAGCTGATCACTGACCAAGAGCTAAACCTCAGTGGAGCGCACGTTACCAAGATGGGGAGCGTGGAGGTTGAGTAACCATGATACCCTGTCAGCCCATAGTAAAACGACAGAGCTTGAATAGTGGCAGGGGCCAGGAGCGTAGAGTCCCACCGGTAGAGAGCACACCAGGCTAAAGGTAAGCTCTGGGCCTATCGTTTGGTCAGTAGTGGTGGCCGGGAGGGTAGAGTCGTCCCTGTAGAGAGCACACCCCATCGAGCCAACATTCCAATCCAAGCCAACCGGTTGGTACCAACTAGTAGAGGTGGCCAGGAGGGTAGCGAGGTCCCACCAGCAGACAGCACATCTTTCTAGGAGGCTGCTATGGCCGTACGGACTGTGCTGGGACAGTATCATTGGCGTGGTATCCGGAGTACACAATCTGTTAAATGGCAGGTCAGAGTTCAAAGGGGGATACTGCAGGTCCCCTTATTGAGAAGCACAAGGCGAGGGGGGTTGGGACCCATCCCAGACATTAGCAAAACAGAGTGGATATAGAATCAGAAAATGGAATAAAATTAAAAAAGATTGGGTAATGTTAGTACACCAATTACCTGGCCTAACTGAACAAGTGAGTGCCTCCAGTAGGTGGAGAAAGGACCAGGAGCAAGTTAGAGAACTGGAGGGCAGAATAAAAAATGTCAAATTTACCTTAGAGGGGGTGGGGGTGGGGGGGGGGGGCGCGGAGGCAGAGGGGGAGGGAGAGAGAAGTGGATGGTCTCCCCTCCTCAGAAACTGTCCAGAAGCCAACTGCTCCCTCTGTTGGGCAAACTGTGCAGAGTATCACTTGGCGCCCGTTACCAGAGGAGGCACAGGGTCTCAGCCTAAAGTGAATTATAAACCCTTCACCCCAGGGGACAGGCAGCAGATTATGGCCTCCCTGGGTACATTACAGTCCTGGAGTGCAAACACCAGGTTTTGGGAAGAGCTGGATAGTGTATGGGTAGGGCATCAACTACACCCGAGGGGCATACACCAGCTGGTCCAGGCAGCTGGCCCAGCAGACAAGTGCAGGCAGGTAGTTGGCAGACCCGATGCCACAGCAGCTGAAGACTTTAGGGGAGGATGGTGGAAACTTGCTGTCACTGTCACAGCAGATAGATGCCCAGCAGGTCCCCTTCACTGACTTTAGAGGGAATCCCGAAGGTGCTAGGAAATGCTCCCAGACTGGGGCAGGATCATGACCAGGAAGCAACTTAAAGGGGAAGAAGCTTCCGAACATGGGGAATGATTATTTAGGGCCTATCAGGAATGCTCAGGGCAAGCAAACCCAGATCAGGGGGATCAGGCATCCATCCAAGCTTTTAAAAGATGGGCTCTCCCGTGCCCACCAAGCCATCCTGAAAATGGGAGGAATAGTGTCCCAGGATTATGACGACCTAGTCAAGTGGGCTAGTGGGATGCAGGATGCAGAAGCTCCCGCAGTAAAGAAAAGATCTATCGGAATGGAGGGGAGTAGAATAGAGCAATCTTACCACAGCTGTGGCCGGCAGGGACAGTGTCAGGTCCCACGAGCAGGAGATAGACCAGGGAATAATGTAAAATAACACAGCCACTGCAAAAGAACAGGACACAGAAGCAGCGTGCTGGGAAAAGCATGGGGTACCCCTAAACACTACCTGGAATACTGAGGAACCGCAGGAGTCCAGGTCAGCAGAGCTGACAACCAGCTGCCCCCATGAGGGTAAAAGGAGGGGGGAGAATTTACATAGCCACAGTAATAGGAGGGAGGAAATGAGAGATGCCAGTGGACACAGCAGCTGCTGTATCCATCACAAACCTACCCTTACCCCACACAAACTAAATGATGGATTTAACTGGGGTAGGAGAGGATAAAACACCAGCTTACCTCAGCAAAACTAGCCTCTTAGAAATAATCATACACATCCCCATGAGATTCTATGTATGCCAAAAATAACGAGGGCACCATATTGGGCAATGGCCTCATGAACGAATATAATGCTCTAATCAATTGTGCAAAGGGAAATTGATTTGGCCCAGACAGGACGGTTGGAAGACAGATTAATAATTTCAAAGTATCTTGTAAGTTTCCCAAAGTGGCAACTGTCCCCAGTCGGGACTGGAAACTTGAAAAGGGGGTGGGGAGAGATTTGGAGCCATCTGCACCTCCATCCCCTGAACATGGGCAGAAACAATGTTAGATACAGGTCTAGTTAACATAGACCCCATAAGGGTTCCTGGACTGGAGTGCAAGCCCCATCAGCAATACCCAATAAAACCCCAAGCAGAACAAGATAATGAAAGGACGAGTGAAACAGGGAATCCTGAGAGAAACCACAAGTACAATTTAATTGCCCAACCTGGCCAGTAATAAAGCCTGATGGGAGCTACAGGCTGACCATTGATTATACAGGACTAAATAAGGTCAGCCCCAAATTGCATCCCATTGTAGCCACCATTTTAAATGGCATGGCCCCTGAACATAAGGTTTGTACTGTTTTAGACATAGCCAATGGCTTCTGGTCTATTCCGTTACACCCCGAGTCCCAGAACGAATTTGCTTTCGTAGTAAGGGGCAGACAATACATGTGGACTCTCCTTCCACAACAGCCCCACCTGTTTTTCCCCACAGGGTGAGGAGCAACATCCGAAAGAGAGTAGATTTACCAGAGGGTAGCACTACCCTCCAATATGTAGGTGATATCCTAATTGCCTCAGAGTCCAGGTCAGACACCAGGAAGCTTTAGGGCTAGTATTTCAAGCATTGGCAACCGTAGGGTTAAAGGTCAGCCCCACAAAGGTACAATTTGGCAAAAGACAAGACTTCTACCTGGGACACCTCATATCCCAGGGAAATGCCCAATGACCACAAGGCAGCAATCCAACTGATGCCACGACCTGTCACTGTCGGGGGGGTCAGAAAGGTCACGGGGCTATTCAACTACAGCAGAAACTTTATACCAGAGTTCACAAAATTGGCTGAACCAATCCAGAGACTAAAGGAGGCAAGCCCACCTTGGAACCTGTAACCTGGGGGCCAGAACAGGGAGGAGGAATAGTCAGCTTAAAACTCGACTCATATCGGTCCCTGGGCTCGGGCTGCCAGATCCCAGCAAGGATTTCCACATCCACTGTAATAATGAGGGAGGGGCTTTACTCCGCAGTGATCATAAGACCATGGTAGGAGAAGGCTTATAGGGTATTAAATGACAGAAGGGCCAGTGTCACTGGGTTGCTCAGGTGCGTAGCAGCCTTAGATTGTGCTGCTTGGGCTGTTAGGGTTAGTGAGCCCATAGTAATGACAGGGAACATCATCCTCCACACTAAACACACCTTGGTGAAGATGCTAAACACAGGGAAACTGAGGGCCAGCTCCAATATGAGAAGGGCAAAGTGGGAGGCAGTTCTTTTACCCCCAAGTCAATCCATGGTAATCGTCAGGGATACAGGAGAAAACCCAGCTTAGGGAATTCTAGACAGGGGAAACTGCACAGTTTTGGGGATATAGATGGGGATGAGGATAGGGGTCAAGTAAAAAGATCCCCCTAGACACAGCCGAGGAGACCCTCTTGGTGGATGGGTCACGAAAATATGTAGCAGGGTCACCCAGAACAGGACAGGCTGTGGCAAATGATAACTGTTGCTAACTTCTGTCGAGAAGGATTGATGGAAGTCAGTCCCACAGGCAGCTGAACTGCACTCACCAAAACTGGAACTAGCAAAAGGAAAAAACTGAATATATTACAGACAGTCAATATGCCTTCAGTGTCGTCCATGACTTCATGGTGGCATGGGGTAAAAGAGGGTTCACCACCACAGGGGGAGCCCCTATCAGCCCTATTAAGAATTCCAATCCTATTGCATGCCAGTGAACAGCCAAGAGGCTGCAGTAATAAAAATAACAGCCCATCAAAAAGAGCCAGCAAAAGACCGTTCAAGTTGGTGACAATTCAAAGGAAACCGGGCAGCTGGCTGAGCTGCTCAGAAAGCTCTCGGAGAAACCATTAACAAGACTGCAATGGCAACTGTTGAATTAGCGAAAGATGCTATCCAAATTCAGCAGCTGCAGGAGGACACCCAGCAGGAAGAGAACGAACCATGAAAACTGCAGGAGGCAAAAGGGGAGGATGGTGTCTGGAGGGGAGCAGACAGGGTGGTAGCACCAGTGTGTACACAGAACACATTGCTCAAACTACACCATGGGCTCTCCCATCCAGGTAGAGAGGCCATGATAGCAAGCTGCGGGAGAGAGGGGTGGTGGAAGGGAATGGGAAGAGAAATGGCCACGTACTGCTACAGATGCATGGTTTGTGCACAACATAACCCAGGGAGACCCATAAAAGTTAGGATGGGACACCAGCCCAGACCTTGGGGACCCTGGGAACGCCTCCAGATGGATTTTACAGGGCCACTACCACCTTCCCCTGGTCATCATAGACCAATTCCCAACCAAAAGCTGCACTGTGACCACTGCAGCCAGAATATTAGCAGGTGGTAATCCCTGGGTGGGGTGGTGGTGGTGGGGGGGACCTCTCCAGATTGACTCAGGCCAAGGGACACATTTTACAGGCAAGGTCATGAAGGCTGTCTGCCAATTGCTCAGCATTGAACAAAAATTCCACATCCCCAATCACCCCCAGAGCTCAGGGATGGTGGAGAGAAAGATTAGAACGCTCAAAATACTTTAGCTAAGGCAATGCAAGCTTCAGGCAGAACATTAGTATAGCTGCCAGCACCTCAGCCAATGAGATTAAGAGCCATCACAAATCAGGCTAACACCATCTGAATTAATGACTCCTGGGTGAGCAATGTAATTGTCAGAGACAATAATCACAGGTGGCACCGATGTGGGTCCACTAAACGACACACTGCCAAATTTTGTATAAGAATTAAGCGCCCAATCGAAAGGGATGTAGAAATTTAACTGAAACAGGACAAAGGACAAGGCAGGGAAACTCGGAATCTTCTGAGGTCCCAGCAGCAGGAAGCTGTGTCCTGGTGCCAGTATTGCCCAACAAACCAGGCTCTGCCCCAAAATGGAGTGGACCATACGATGTGGTAATAAATGGGCACACCTGGACAATAAAGGAACAGGCACATGGAAGTATTGGGCCCAACTATTTAAAGACTCTGTGACCAAACTAATGTCATTGACCATTCCCCAGGGGCAAGCAAAGAGGGACAAGATGGTCATCCCGGGGGGAATACCAAAAACACAACAGAACAGAACAAGGCATGACTGCACCTTTCAACGGGAGCAAGAGACTTTACCTGTTAACTCTATTTTAACTGTAAGATGTACATACCTACCTGTATTTCATTGTATTTAGGTGTCACAGCTGTCAGGAGCACGTTTGGATTGGAGGGTAATCTCTTCTATAAAACCCACCGAAGCCAGCATGGGGACAGAGCTGTCTGCTACCCACTGGTGCGATCAGTGGGAGCCCTATTTGTGGCCATCCCGGTGTGGACCCTTTGTGACCTGTATACAGTAGACACCTCAGTAGCAAGGGGCAGATAGGGAAATACAAGCAGCCCCTCCAATCACCACCAGGACAAGTGTGAAGCTGGGCAGGACCACCAGCCCAGAGGGGCACGCCCCCCACCTCCCCAGCCTAGGGAAAGGAAGACCCATTTAAAACCCAGTAACTACCCACTGGCTCACAGGAGAGAGATGGGGATGAGTTTATGCTCTGGTTCCCAAACACAACTCATGTGCCCAGACACTGTGCACTTATCAGTGCTGCACGGTCACCAGGGGACAGTTTACCTGTACCTGCATTGAGCAGGTATGCTTGAATGTGACAGTCAGCAGACAGTATGTGGTCAGTGCAACGACACCCATGTCAGCTCAGCCATATGGATGTACCCATTCAATAATTACCAGCTCAGGGGGATCAGGGGAGACATGGGTGGACAGACAAACAAGGACAGGACAATGCCTGTTACTCAGTGGCAATGAGTAGTTAAGGGGAAAATGTGCAACAGACCCCCCAGACCTGTTCGCCGTAGGGACAATTGCACCCCTAACTGTACCATGCCCCAACAGGGGACATATTCGGAGAAGGATAGTGACCCGCTCCATCAGTCAGGAGTTCTGTGCTGACTGGTCGGCCCCTATCACTTTGGGGTCATCACTGGGATATGGATTTCTGGGATCTCTATCTCTGGGGTGGTCAGCACTAAAAACTGAAATTATCTTGTGAGACCTGACTCTCCTTGGCAACAGTACCACAAACGCTCTGGAAGCAACTAATACAGAGCTGGCTGAACTCAGACCCTGCACACAGCAGACACGTTATGCAGGAGATTATCAGTTAGCACAGCAAGGGGGGGGGGGGAAAAAGAGAGCTTGTACAATTATTGGTGACAATTAAAGTACCCATGATATTGATGCCTCCTATAACATTACAGAAGCCATCAAGAATATCAGAGCAATAGACTGTGACAGGGAACCACAATTACAGACAGCTGGCTAAACTGGTTGCTAGGTAAATCTTGGGGACCCTATTTGGCACAGGACAGTTCTCTTCATTGCACTCATGCTGGTATTCTGTGGACGCCTCAGGTGTTTAAAGCTCTGCTAAGGCGCTACTGACAAGAACTGTACCAGCAGTAAGTGTCACCACAGACAAGCCCTCCAGTGAAATTGGCCCTCCATGATACCCCTATGGAGGGGGAGCTCCTAGAGATTACCTACCTCTACATGTAAATTGGGTGGTCAGCCGGTGATCTCCAAAGTCACCTCCTTCACGACAAGGAGTGGGAGGGGAGGGGAGGGGAGGAGGGGTGAAGAGGGAGATGGCACAGGGCAGGGTGACCACACACATGCCACTGAGCCATCAGCTGACCAACTTGACAAGATGGCCTTCAGATCACAATATGGAGAGAAACAGTAGAACAGAATTAGACACTGCCTGGGGCCACCAGAATGCCAGCACAATGCACAACCCATTTGATTAGTTTAAGGTGGCTGGGGGAAAGAGAATACATGAGTAACGAACACTGCCCATTGAAGTGTCTGGGTCTAGGCAACACCTCTTGTAGAGAATGCTAACAGCTTGATGCAGACTCAATACAGAAAGCCAACAGAAAGGACACTTGTAACTGCCCTTCTCAGGAAAAGCGATTAGCAACCATTACTACAGCAATGGACTTCCGTGCAGGCACAAAAACTGATAATGACCAAGCAGAAATTAACAAAGCCTGCGCTTGAACTGAAAGACTGTATTTGAAACTATGATTCTGCAATGATTGCCATAAGCAAACCTTGTTACAGAGACAATAACCTCACAGACCTATTGTATCACAAGATGTATAAAAGTTTCTTGATTTGTGCTCACAAGACTTGCAGCTGACCATTGTGCAGTTGGTGTCTCTCCTTGGAGCTCTGGTGTTTCCTTGTGTAATAAACGGTCTTTGAACCCAGATTGACTCAGACTGATGTTTTCTTCAGGCTCATTCCTGATGAAGGGCTTTTGCCCAAAACGTTGACTTTCTGCTCCTATGATGCTGCCTGACCTGTGCTTTTCCAGCACTACTCTACTCTAATCTTGACTTATTGCAAAAAAGGTGCATGATCAGTTGAGACCAGTAACCTAAGATAGGAATCGGGGAATAAATTCTCCACCAGGAAGCGGTGGTTTGAAGGCCAACCATCTCAGCACCTGACCATTCACAGGACAGGAAACCCAGTCTCAGACTTCAGCTTCTTCAATAGCCTTCCATGCAGGTCAGAAGCTATTTTTAGTTCCTGTAGAAGTGTGGTTCGGTTTCATTATCTGAACTGTAAACATGTTATGTAAGCCTTTGACAGTGATAAAAGAGATACCACACAAATGCCAAACCAAACCAGTGTAACCAACTCTTCACAATGGCATTCTCTTAGTCAGATTTCCCCAGGGTTACCCTTGACCAGGAACTGAACCAGACCAAGCCTGTAAGCACTGCCAAGGTTGAAAACATGTAGCTCACCTGCATAATTCCCAAGGTCAACAGACAAAGTAGGATAACCTGACCTGCACAAAATACCAACAGTTCCAGCAACATGATCCAACTCAAAACAGCCTTTTTGACTAGCACCTCATTCCCTATATGAATATGCAGTCCTTCCAGAAGTACTGTGAAGGCTGTGTCCAATCTACAAGGTGCACTAAAAACATGGAAAGGCTTATTTGACTAGCACCTCAACACATTACCTAGAAGCACAACAGCAGCAAACCCATGGCAAACAACCACTCAAATTCCCCTCCATATCACACTGCATGGTATAATTTTAGGAGGGTTAAAATAAAAAGGCAGAACGAGTAATCTTTAGATCCTCCTACAGCAACTTTACAGTAGGACCAAAGTCAGGAGTTAGACGGCATTAACAAAAGCAATAGATTAAATCATGGATGACTTTCAGATTCATAGAGTCAAAATTAGCAGAGGTAACATAAGGAATAAACTAAGAATATTTGAGACAATTTCCTCAAATTAAAACGAGATCTAACCAGCAATCAGGCTATTTTTGATCTGGTGACATTTAACAAGGAAAGTTTAATGAATAACCTCAAAAAATTCCTTAGGGAAAGTGATCATACCACTGATCTAGCATTCAGTTTGAGGGGGAGAAATATGGGTCAGAAACAGCTGTGCTCAACTTAAATAAGGGCAAAGAATGAGGGGGAGACCTGGTGGTGGTAGACTGAAGGGGTTTAGGAGCAACAATGGAAGAAGTTTAATTTATAAAGATATAGTAGTGTAAAAAGGATTAAAGTGGATAAACATTAATCAGGTATGTTAAAAAGGCCCCAAGGGATCCTTCCATATCCATCCGGAACAACCACTCCCTCGTCAGACCCACCCCCCAACCCAACCTCCACTCCCGGCACCTTCTCCTGCAACCGCAAGAAATGCAAAACTAGCGCCCACACTTCACTTCTCTCCCCCAAAGGATCCTTTCATATCCATCACAAAATTCACCTGCACCTCCACACACACCATTTACTGCATCTGCTGCACCCAATGTGGCCTCCTATACATTGGGGAGACAGGCCACCTACTTGTGGAACATTTCAGAGAACACCTCTGGGACACCCGCACCAACCAACCCAACCGCCCCATGGCTGAACACTTCAACTCCCCCTCCGCCAAGGACATGCAGATCCTTGGCCACCTCCATCGCCAGACCACAGCAACACTACACCTGGAGGAAGAGTGCCTCATCTTCCGCCTAGGAACCCTCCAACACAAGGGATGAATGCAGATTTCTCCAGCTTCCTCATTTCCCCTCCCCCCACCTTATCTCAGTCCCAACCCTCAGACTCCGCACTGCCTTCTTGACCTGCAATCTTCTTCCCGACCTCTCCGGCCTATCACCCTCACCCTTAACCTCCTTCCACCTATCGTATTCCCAACACCCCTCCCCCAAGTCCCCCCTCCCTACCTTTTATCTTAGCCTGCTTGGCACACCCCCCTCATTCCTGAAGGGCTTATGCCCAAAATGTCAATTCTCCTGCTCCTTGGATGCTGCCTGACCTGCTGCACTTTCCCAGCAACACATTTTAAGCTCTGATCTCCAGCATCTGCAGTCCTCACTTTCTCCTATGTTAAATAGCAAATTGAAAGAAAATACAAATGTGGCAAAGATTAGTGATAAGATAGAGGATTAGGAATGTTAAAACGAGAGACAATTGGACAAACGGTGTAAGCTTGCAAGTAATAAAAGCCAGGCAGCAATAGTATATCAGAGGTCAATTTCGAAGCTACTTGGATGCTGCCTGAACTGCTGTGCTCTTCCAGCACCACTAATCCAGAATAGTATATCTGGAACAAGGCACCAAAGAAAGAGCTCAAATGGAGCTGGAGGCCATGGAAATAATGGAGAATGAGGAAATCACAGGAGTTGAATATTGTGCAGTGTGCATAATGGAGGGGAAACACATTAGCTACCATTTAAGATGTGCTAATAAACTAAGGGGGATGCGATGGTTGGGGGTGGGGATTAAAGACAAGACATCCCTGGACCTGATGGAATGTATTCAGTATAAAAATTGTTGAGCGTATACAGTGGTAAGGATCTAAGACCCCTTAGACACTGAAAAAGGGCTGGAGCATTGTAAACCTGCCATTGCAAGATCCTTATCCAAAGGGGAAAGGGTGTATTCAAACATTTAAGATACAAGTCAGGCATAATCTGTATGGCTTCGTGAAGGGGAAATAATTTGACAAAATTCAATTAGAATACTTTGATAACAAGCTAGATAGATAAAAGGGGAAGCAGATACAATATTGTTGAACTTCCCAGAAGGCACTTGATAATGTCCCATACATTATACTATTTAATAAGATGGCCCTGGTGTTGAGGAAGGATAGCCTATTAGCATGACTAAGGATTGACTAACTAGAGAGAGAGTTGGAACTGTGAGCATTTTCCACCAGCAACATGGAACTCTGCTACAGGAAACAGTGCTGGCACAGAGCTGTTTATGATACGAATTATAGACAGATACCAAGTTCCAATTACAAAAATAGGTGGGAACATTAGTGATGAGTTCAATCTGCAGGGTGATTATAAAGTCATGTAAATTTCCCAGACCATAGGACTACTTATTAGGATGTGGCAGCAGTTTTATTTAGTGTCTTCACACCAGGTTTGGGGGGGGGGGGGGGGGTGGGTGGGGGCAGTGGTGTTGAGAGGGAGGGGGATGAAAAGTTATTTAGCCCTGCATAGTTTGACGATGAACACAATTGCTTCAGAAGCATTTTGGGAATGCTCACTTTACTCATTCCTGGGATGAATAAATTATTTTAAGAAACCTTGAACAGGTTGGGCCAATACCCTTCCAATTATAAAATGTGACCTTAACTGGAAAGGATGTAGGAAAGAGTTACTCGAATGCTACCTGGAGTGGAAGGTGAGCAAAGGAGAGATTGCTTAGATTAGTGTGGAAACAGGCCCTTCGGCCCAACAAGTCAGCACCAACCCACTGAAGCGCAACCCACCCAGACCCATTCCCCTAGATTTACCCCTTCACTTAACACTACGGGTAATTTAGCATGGCCAATTCACCTAACCTGCACATTTCTTTTGGGATTGAGAGAGGAAACCCACGGGGAGAATGTGCAAACTCCACAGTCAGTCACCTGAGGTGGGAATTGAACCCGTGTCTCTGGCGTGCTGCCCAAGAGACTGGAACTTCCCCCCCCCCGCCGTGTGTGTCAGGATAATCTCAAGGTCTAAAAAAATCATGAGGGACAAAGATAGCCAACAGCTTTTCCTGATGGCAGGCGATTCTAAAACTAGGGGGACATCAGTTCAAGTGAGGAGAAAGAGATACAAAAGGGTCCAGAGGGGCAATCTTTTCCAGGTAGAGGAGTGTATCTGGAACAGGCTGCCAGAGGTAGTGGTAGTGGCAGAGTGTACAGTTGTGTTATTTAGGAAACATTTGGATAGTTACATGGGTGGGAGAGATATGAAGAGATATGGACCAAAAGCAGGCAAATAAGACTAGTTTAATTGTGAAAACTGGGCACGTGGCCAATTTGGACCAAAGGACCTGTTTCCACGCTGTAAACTTGACTATTGAATTATAAGATTGAGACGACTGGATGGGGGAGGGAGGGGGGGGGGGGGGGGGGAAAGATCCCATGAAGATGTTTCCTGTTCTGAGGCTAAAGCTCAGGATATCTTAAGAGGTGGACCTCTTTGAAATTGGTGCAGAATTAGGGAATAGGATAAGATCAGATTATCAGTGAACATAAAGAATCCAACTTTTTAAACCATCATGTAAATGGTATAAGGCAAGCAGTGCTAGAATTCATAGTAATATTGATACAAAGTAATAAGAAAAAAAAAAGTAGAGATCACAGAATTAGTGTACAGGGCAGAAAATGATAGGTGTATGAGATAGGAGGCTGTGCTTTAAACATACTCAAGACAGTAGACAGGATTCCAAGGTATTGTATCATACTATGTCAGGAACAACAGTCTGTTCGTATCATGACAGTGAAAGTAGACAGAGGTCCTGCAGTCAGGAAATAGGAAGGAGAGAAGCAAGCTTACAAATGGATATAGTTAGTAGAGTGGGCCCCAAAATGTGGCAAATGGAGTTTAATGTGGATAAGTGGGAGGTCATGCACTTTGGGCAACCTATTATCGAAGTAGAGACACTTTAGGGTGCTACAATAGAGTGTGATCTGGGTGCCCTTGTTCATGAGTCACAGAAAGTTAGCATGTAGACACAGCAGATAAAGAAAGCAAATGGAATGTTGACTTTTATAGCTAAAAGGAATAGAATATAAAAAGGCATGTTGCAATTATACAAGGCATTGGTGAGACCACAGCTGAGTATCCCCTTGAGGAATGATGTAGTGGCATTGGAGGCAGTTCAAAGGAGGTTCATGAGATTGATCCCAGAGATGAGGGGTTTGTCATACAAAGATTGACCAGTTTAGGCCGAAATTCTTTGGAACTTAGAATGAGGGGAGATCAAATGCAGGTATTCATGATAAAGGTATGGATAAAACATGGTGCGGATTCTTCCTCTTGTGGGGCATTCTAGGACAAGCAGCCATCAGGGGTAGCAAACTTAAAGTGAAAGAGAAGCTACTTATCCCAAAGGGTTGCGAATCTGTAGAATTCACTTCCCCAAAGTGTGGAGGATGCTGGGATAGTGAGTAAATTTAAGGAGTTAGACATTTAAAAATTGGTAATAGGCTGAAGGGTTGAGGGGGGAGGCGCAGGAAATGGAGAGGAACTATCAGCCATGATCGAATGGCAGAGCAGACTAAAATGGGCCAAATGGCCCAAGTCCGGCCCTATATCAAGCTTGGTACCATGTGAATTACTCCGAGCTCGTGCTGATATGACAGGTAAGGTCTCCATTTGCACTAAATTCTGATTATACCCAACATTTGATAGAAAGAAAAGTACAAAGTCATTGGGGCCAGAAGGGATGCATTTAAGAATGCTGAAGGAAGCAGGGATGAGAATTAGAGACATTGGTTATAAACTTCCAGTTCTCCTTTATGCATTGGTAGTGCCAGGGAAATTGAAAACTGCAGCTATTGCATCCTTGTTCCGAGAAAGAAAACTTAAAGCAGACCAATGCAACAACTTTCCCACCACAATGATCGGCTGAGACGAAATTGAAAAAAATCACTGACCGATGTTAATTATTTGAGGAATACCTTTAACAAATCTGGGCTAACTTTTTAATAAACATGCTGGAGGGTTGATGTTTTGTATAAGGTCTTCCAAAAGCTCTTGGAAATATCAAACTTGGGCACAACATATGGATGTATACCAGGGAACAGGTCGCAGCTGTGAACAGTTCTCAAATTAAGATGGAGACATACAGTGGAATTCTTCAGGAGCTGGTGTAGGACAGTGGCTTTTCTTGGTGGATTAGAAATGTAGACTTTATGTACAGATCACAAATGCACGGTTTATATATGATTAAACCTGGAAGCATTGAGTGGCAAAGGATAGACTTCAAGGGGACCTTCTGATAGAACTGAGCAAAATGAAAATAAAATAAAATTCTGGTCAGAAGTGAAAGACAAAAAAGGTAATTTCTAAAGGGTAACAGGAACAAGGGTATATGTAGTCATGCAGGACAGACAGGAATGGTAGTTTTAAAAAGGATAATCCCAGGTTTCAGAGGTAGTTTTAAAAAAAGTAAATGTTATGAACCCTTAAGAAAATGCTATATGTTCAAAATCAAAAGTACTGGAAAATACTTAAATGTTAACCTTTTCCTCCCTATTAAAGTTCAGTGATCTTACATCAGAACGACACATTTGTTCAACCAGAACTAGCTGGCTCTTGAATTGCATACTCTGGAAAGTGAACTTAAGGGTTGAGGAGGAAATGAAAACTTTGACAAGAATGGTTTGAGGGGTGGGGAAGAGAGGTGAGGGATGAGGGGGGAGGGGAGAAGGAAGAGAGGTGAGGGGTGGGGGGTGGGGAAAGAGAGGTGGGGGGGTGGGGAGAAAGAGGGGGAGGTGGGGGGGGGGGTGGTACACAGAGGTTGGGTTTAATTTACAAAAAGATTGAGTGTAGATTGGATTGCAGTGAGGGGTTTTAAGAAACCCTTGCTATTAACAAGAATAACCAAAAGGACACTGGCAAAAAAGGAAGAAACAGTAATTGGAGTAGAAACACTGATCTGGACTGCACTGTCAAAAAAAAAAAAAAAAAAAAAAAAAGAGTATGGTGCAACAAATTCAGTGGCTTTCAAAATGAATTTGGATTAATAACTGAAAATTGCAGCGAAACAGGTAAAAGATGGTGAAGCAGACTGCTTTTTCAGAGAACTGGAATGGAGATGTTGAGGATGTTCAATGCCTTAACCATTGTAGGATTCTAGAAGTCATGAAAATAAACTTTTTTTTCCCCCTTGGTGTTTTGTTGCTTATGGAGAGCAAATAATATTGTTAAATGCTCACTCCAAACCACCTCATCCAATTTCCATTTCTTTCATCTTGCAGATAATCAACATTCACTTTTACCCTGATGTTGTTCCTATCCATTTAAAAGCAACCATGGCAGCTCTTCGATAAGTAGAACACAATTGGCTGGGTCATATTAAGTATTGGTCAATTGTTTCATTCATTAACACTTTCCCAGCTTTGTGTGGACAGTCTGTCCCATCCCATTGAGGTGGTTTCTCATTTTCAAACATATTAACTCAGATGATTATGATTATTAGATAAATGTTTACGCTTTGAATCAAAGCTAACATGGCATTCTTCTTGTCTCTAGGACACGATCACAATTATGCAACAAAATAATTATACCAGGAGAAAGTGAGGACTGCAGATCAGAGTCTAGAATGATGCTGGAAAAGCACAGATCAGGCAGCATCCAAGGAGCAGGAGTATCAATGTTTTGGGCATAAACCCTTCATCAGGAATGAGGCTTGTGGGCTGGGGGAGGGGGGAGAGAAAGGGGGAAGGGGTGGTGAAGGGTAGAGAGATAGATGGGGGGGGGGGGGGTAGTAGCTGGAGGTGGTGGTAATGGTGATAGGTCAGAGATTAGGGTGGAGCAGATAGGTGGGAAGGAAGAGAACAGGTAGGACAGGTCATGAGGATGGTGCTGAGCTGGAAGGTGGGAGATGGAAGGTGAAGGGAAATGAGGGAACTGGTGAAGTCCACATTAATTCTGTGTGGTTGGAGGGTCCCAATGCAGAAGATGAGGCATTCCTCCTCTTAGCCTGGGGAAATGCCTCATTTACATTGGGGACCCCCAACCACCTGGGATTAAGATGGACGTCACCAGTTCCCTCATTTCCCCTCCCCTCTACCTTATCCCAGATCCAACCTTCTAACTCAGGACCACTCATGACCTGTCTTACCTGCTCATCTTCCTTTCTATCTATTCACTCCACCCTCTCCTCCAACCTTACATTACCCCCACCTGCATTTACCTGTCACACTCAGCTACTTTCTCCCAGACCCCCCCCCCCCCCCCGCCATCTCTCTCTACCCACCCTGGCCCACAAGCCTCATTCCTGATGAAGGGCTTTTGCCCAAAATCAACACTCCTGCTCCTCAGATGCTGCCTGACCTGCTGTGCTTTTCCAGCACCCCACAATTCTTACCATATAGCAGCTAATTTAACGAGAAATTTCGCAGTGCCAAGCCAATTCTGGTTCATAGAGCACAAACTGACCCTTCAGTCCAACTCATCCATGCCAACGAGACATCCCAATCTTATCTAGCCACATATCCCTCAACTCTATCTATTCACATACACATCCAGATGCCTTCTAATTGTAGTTGTAGCAGCCTCCAACACTTCTCTGGCAGCTCATTCCATACATAGACCATCCACTGCGCAAGGTTGATCCTTAGCTCCCTTCAAATCTAGCCCCTCACCTTAAACCTATGCCCTCTAGTTCTGGATGACTCCACCAGAGACAACCTTGGCTATTTACCCTATCCATGCCCTTTACGAGTTTATAAAACTCTATAAAAGGTCACCCCTCGGCCTCTGACACCCTAGGAAAAGTCCCAGCCTATTCAGCCTCTATACAACTCAAACCCTCCAGTCAGTCCCAGCAACATCCTTTAGATCTTTTCAGAACCATTTCAAGTTGATCTACATTAGCCAGAAGAGCAGACAGGCTGATAGGTTTCCAAATGGGAACCTATTTGAATTAAATTAACTGGTGATCAGCACAATGGGTCCTTAAAGAGAGAGACTGCAAACTTATTCTAGCATAGATTTAAATTTCACAGAACTATTGCAGAAATCAAACATAGCACACACAGTAAGCTTTATTTGACACAAGACTGACACCATTTTAAAATAACTCCAGACAGAGTGGAATTCTCAACTCAATAAAGCAAGAGTTTAAGTCAACCACATCTGGCAAGTCTAGGCAGTTTGCAAGTACTGGTGAATGGCACAGTGGCTCAGTGGTTAGCACTGCTGCCTCAGTGCCAAGGATCCAGGTGCGATTCCAGCCTTGGACAACTGTGGGGCGCTTTGGCACATTCTTCCCATGTCTGTGTGGGTTTCCTCCAGGTGCTTCAATTTCTTCCCACAGTCCAAAGATTTGCAGTTTAGGTGAATTGGCCATGCTAAATTGCTCAGTGTTCAGGGATATGTAGGCTAGGTGCATTAGTCAGGGGAAATGTAGAGTAATAGGCTTGGGGGAATGGGTCTGGGTGGGGTACTGAGGACCGGTGTGGACTTGTTGGGCAAAGTGGTCTGTTTTCACACTGTAGGGATTTATGATTAATACAAAATTGTACTCCAGTCTAAACAGAGCTGCAGAATTTACTTAAGTTTGATAGAACATTTCAAAAGGTGATCAAATTTGTAGATGAGGAAGGTTTATTTGTAGTTTATAGATTTTAACAAAAGCTTTTGACATAATCCCACATGGTAGACCGATTGAGAGGGTTAAGCACATGAAATGTGGAGAGGGAGAGCAAATTTACAGATGACACCAAGATCGATGGGATGGTTAATGGTGAAGAAAGTTATGTTACAGGAAGATATAAATGGGTTGGTCAGGTGGACAGAACAGGGGCAAGTGGTATTTAACCTTGCTAAGTGCAAGATAATAATGACAGGACACTGAGTAGCTCAGCAAGAGAGATCTTGGGATAATTATTCACAGATCTGAAGTCAGCAGGGCACATGAATAAGATAGAAAAGGCAATGGGACACTTGCTTTCAGTCACAGCATAGAGTACAACAGCAAAGTAGTAATGTTGGAATTGTACAGAGCATTGGTCAGGCCACAGCTGGAGTAGCATGCAGTTCTGGTCAGCTCACAATGGGAAGGGTGTGATAGCATATGGGGGGGGGGGGGGGGGGTGGGGGAAGAAAGGGGTGGAAAAGGAGGTTCCTGAAGAAGGGCTCATGCCTGAAATGTCGATTCTCCTGCTCTTTGGATGCTGCCTGACCTGCTGCACTTTTCCAGCAATACATTTTCAGCTTACAAGATGTTGCCTGGGTTGGAGCAATTGGGCTATAAAAAAGGAGACATTAATTAGTCTTGGATTTTTTACAGCATGTGCTGTAAAAAGCACAGGTCAGGCAGCATCTGAGGATGATTCCTGATGAAGGGCTTATGCCCAAAACACAGATCTTCCTGCTCTTCAGATGCAGCCTGACCTGTGCTTTTCCAGCACCACACTACTGATCTCCAGCATCTGCAGCCCTCTTTCTTTAAAGAGAAGGCTGGGGGGGAAGGGGAAGAAAACATATTGGAGGTATATAGGTGGGGTATGGGCAGGATCAGTAGGGAGCAGCTGTTCTCGTTTGAGTCGTCAAATCATAAGAAGGCAGAGTTTCAGGCTAAGAGTTAGGAAATATACAAAGGGATTGAGGGGAAAAAGCATTAGGTGGTGCTGAGAATCTAGAATGCACTGCTTGGAAGGTATGGAGGCCAAAACCCTTTCAATCTTAAAAATTTGGATGAGCACTTCAAACATGAACATTCAGGATGTGGGACAGAGCAGGAAATGGAGATTAAAACAAACCTTTAGTGGTGGCTATGTCAATGCAGACTCAATGGGCCAAGGGCCTTTTCTGCACTGTGACTGAGGAACAAAGAAGCCATCAAGTTTGTTCTGCCCAAGTCCACCTTTACAAGCAAACAAACTCCACTTATTAAGCATGTGGGCCATCATAGCAAAATGCTGACCTCAAACTTTGAAATTGTTCATCTTCAGAAGGGTGTCTCAAAATAAACGGATCAGAATTTAAAAATCAAAAAACTTATCTACATTTACTTTGCATATATTTTAGCTAATAACTATCACATTTAGTAACTTCCAGCAATAGTTGTAAAAAAGATCAGCTTTGACCTTTTAAAAAGGACCTCTGCAGTTTTAAAAACCGGAACAGAACGAAGGGGGAGCTAACCAAACTTGTATAAATTCACAGTTCACTGACCACATTGGATGTGTCTGGTATTTGTGACAATACATTGTATGCGCAAGGGATAAACATTGCTGCAGAAAACTAAGAGGAGCAATGGATATTAGCTGATCTGTTTATTACAATCTAAATTATTGTTGGCTATACACTCATCTAATGTATTCTCTCCCACAGAAATGCAGCTGTCACATTACTATTTTCAAGGAGGTGGTACATTTTTAGGTGTAAGGCATCAAGGAGTATGGGGAGCAAGCAGGGATATGACATTGGTGTGGAGAATCACCCATGATCATATTTAACAGTAGAGTAGTGCTGGTTGGTCTACCCTTGCTCCCAGTTTCTATATCATAAAATTTGGCACTTCACAGCTGCTAACATTAGGTATAGAAAAATATTTAGATTGTTATAGGACTATTTTCTTCCAGTGAAGTCTCCATTGCATTTAGTTTTTTCTAAAATCCTTCATTACCTCCCCCATACAATTTGTTAGATTTTTCTAGAGTCTTTGTATCTAGTATTTTTCTCCCTTTTATTGCAGTACAAAACAATTTCCCATTTGTTTCTGAACCATTAGTAAAGCACTCATTTTAAAAATCTGAACTCTTTCCCAATTAGTTTAAATTCTGTTCCTGTCCAAAATTTATCCTTTCCACTAGGACTTGGTCTCAGCCAAGATCAGGTAGATCCTAGTCTAATGGTACAGTTCCTTCCTATCCCAGAATTTGGACTAGCATTCCATAATATTCCCCTCATTTCCAACCCATTTCAATCAAATATTCACTTTCTTCCTCTTCTCCCAAGAGGATCATGGGCCAATTAATCTAGGAGATTAAAACCAGTGGACTTGTATTAAAATTTAGCTTTTTTAAAAAATTGTTCCTGATGCTCTCCATACAGGACCCCCTGCCTACTCTTCCCTATGCTATTGGCTCCCAACATGGACTCAAATATCTGGATTCTCTATCTCCTTTCTCCTCCCACCCCAGCTGGATCTGCATTCAAAGGATCATCCTTTACCATTCTCACACCTCCAAAAAAAAGAAGAGGATACTAAACAAATCATTTCCTTCCCCACTGTCAGCATTCTACAGGGACTGTTCTCTCTACAACAATGGTCTACTCAAATCAAAGCAGTTTGCTCCAAGATAGTCTTTAGCCTTAAGTGATGAGTGCCTGTTGAATCCAATCTGTTTCTACAGTTCCTTGTCTCTCCCCTCAGCTCCCCTTACTCTGCACATTAGCATTCTTAGATCGGTCTGGTCTCACTACCTATAGAAACATTTGGAATGAACTGTCCAGATAGCACACCTATTCCTAAAGTCAGAACATCTGCCAACTCAATGACTGACCAATCCCTTTTCTCCGAACTGTGATTCAAGAAGTGACCCACTACTTTCATAAGGCCAGCTGGCCCACTGATCCTGCTCCACCACTTAAGATCATGCTGACCTTTTCATAACTCAATTTACCTGCATGTTCACCATAACCCTTAATTCATTTGCTGCTTAATCTATTTTGCTTTAAAAAACAATGAGGTAACCTCAAATGCTTCACTGGACAGTTAATTCCACAGATTCACAACCCTTTTGTGAAGTTCCTCCTCAGCTCAGCCTCAAGCTCCATGAAAGTGTAATCACAGGTAGATAGGATAGTGAAGGTGGCATTTGGTATGCTTTCCTTTATTGGCCAGAGTAATGAGTACAAGAGTTGGGATGTCATGTTGTGGCTACACAGGACATTGGGTAGGCCACTGTTGGAATATTGCATGCAATTCTTGTCTCCTTCCTATTGGAAGGATGTTGTGAAACTTGAAAGGGTTCAGAAAAGATTTACAAGAATGTTCCCAGGGTTGGAGGGTTTGAGCTACAGGGAGAGGCTAAACAGGCTGGGGCTGTTTTCCCTGGAGCGTCAAGGCTGAGGGGTGACCTTAGAGGTTTATAAAATCATGAGGAGCATGGATAGGGTAAATAGACAGTCTTTTCCCTGGGATCAGGGAGTCCAGAACTAGAGGGCATAGTTTTAGGGGGGGGGGGGGGGGGGGGGGGAAAAAGATAAAAGAGACCCAAGAGGCAACTTTATCCACACTTGAGGGTGGTACATGTATGGAAAGAGCTGCCAGAGGAAGTGGTGGGGGCTAGTACAATTGCAACATTCAAAAAGGCATCTGGATAGGTATATGAATAAGAGTTTAGAGGGATATAGGCCAGGTGCTGGCAGGTGGGACTAGATTAGGTTGGGATGTCTGGTTAGCATGGACAGGTTGGACCGAAGGATCTGTTTCCATGCTGCACGTCTTTATGACTATTAAAAAAATAGGGAGAGCATATTTAGGACTGACCCTAGTTCTAGTTTCACCCAATGGAAACAACCTCTCGGCTTCTCTTATCTATTCCCTTCATTTTATATGTTTCTGTAAGACTTTCCCTCATTTTTCTAAATTCCCATGAGTATAGTCCCAATCTCTCAAGTGAACCCTCAACTCTTGAATCAATTAGTGAACTTTGCACTCCCAGCAGTGCCAGTACATCCTTTTCACAAGTGAAGCCAAACTACAGTACTCAGGGGTGGCCTCACCAAAACACTGTATAGCTGCAGCATATTTTTAAACTCCCTATTTATAAACTCCATCCCTCTAGCAAAGAAGAAGATTCCATTTACCTTAATTACCTGCTGCACCTGCAAACCAACTTTAAGAGCAATTATGAATGGACAATAAATGCTGGCTTTCCCAAAGTAATCAAAGCCATGGCTCAATAAGTGGAAGATTAAAATATTCCCCTATTCTAAAAGCTGATTTGCATTTCCTCCATCCTGTTCTCACTCCCAATACTCTCCAGTCAGAGATGCAGAAACTTACTTCAATTCTAATCACTCATCGAATACTATCAATGATTACAGCTCATTATTCTAATTACTTTTGAAAAGGTTGAAAATGTTAACCAGACTCTTGTAACAAAACTGAAACAGCATATCAGAACTGAAGTTCTTTGCATACACTTAAGTCTAGATATTTTATTTTGAAAACTCAACCCTTTGCAATGTTAGTGACAGGGTTAGTCCTGTGTACTGCTCCCTGTTCCCAAATGAATGTTAAAATAAGCATACAAAAACAGGCTTGTGGACAAGGGTCGCTGGACCAGAAACATTAACTGATTTCTCTTTAAAGGTGATGCCAGAACTGTAGCTGGAAAAGCTCAACTTTGTTTATGTTTGATTTTGCCTTAAAAAGTTCTTTTGGTTTTTATTATTAAGGTATACATTTGGAAACAGTGAACAGTCTGATACACTGATGTCAGATCAGCCAAACCAGCCTGCCCACCCACCCTTGGGTTCAAGTGGCCAAAGTTGCCATATGAAGGAAGTTTGTCTGGGACACCAAGGAGAGAATTAGTGACTTTTTAAAAAAAGTCACTATTTCTCACCTCAACCATTAGAAAGGTAGAAGACAGAGGGTGGTGGTGGAGGGTTGTTTTTTCAGACTGGAGGCCTGTGACCAGTGGAGTGCCACAAGGATCAGTGCTGGGTCCTCTACTTTTTGTCATTTACATAAATCATTTGGATGCGAGCATAAGAGGTACAGTTCGTAAGTTTGCAGATGACACCAAAATTGGAGATGTAGTGGACAGAAAAGAGGGTTACCTCAGATTACAACAGGATCTGGACCAGATGAGCTGAGAAGTGGCAGATGGAGTTTAATTCAGATTAATGAGAGGTGCTGCATTTTGGGAAAGCAAATCTTAGTAGGACTTATACACTTAATGGTAAGGTCCTAGGGAGTGTTGCTGAACAAAGAGACCTTGGCGTGCAGGTTCATAGCTTCTTGAAAGTGGAGGCGCAGGTAGATAGGATAGTGAAGAAGGCGTTTGGTATGCTTTCCTTTATTGGTCAGAGTATTGAGTACAGGAGCTGGGAGGTCATGTTGCGGCTGTACAGGACATTGGTTAGGCCACTGTTGGAATATTGCATGCAATTCTAGTCTCCTTCCTATTGGAAAGATGTTGTGAAACTTGAAAGGGTTCAGAAAAGATTTACAAGGATGTTGCCAGGGTTGGAGGATTTGAGCTACAGGGAGAGGCTGAACAGGCTGGGGCTGTTTTCCCTGGAGTGGAGGCTGAGGGGTGACCTTAGAGGTTTATAAAATCATGAGGAGCATGGATAGGATAAATAGACACAGTCTTTTCCCTGGGATCAGGGAGTCCAGAACTAGGAGGGCATAGGTTTAGGCTGAGAGGGGAAAGAGATCTTTTATATATAAGGGGCAACTTTTTCATGCAGAGGGTGGTACATGTTTGGAATGAGCTGCTAGAGGATGTGGTGGAGGCTGCTACAATTGCAACATTCAAAAGGCATTTGGATGGGTATATGAATGGGAAGGGTTTGAAGGGATATGGACTGGGTGCTGGCAGGTGGGACATCTGGTCGGAGTTTGTTTCCATGCTGTACATCTCTAGTGATAAGGACTCAATGGTTTTGTACCTCCAATTGCTTCTCCTTAAAAGCTGCAGGTCAGAATCACTCAAGCATTCCCAGCTTAAAAGCATGCTAGAGAAACTCAGAAGATTTAGCAGCATCTGTGAAGCGAGAGATAGTGTGTTAATGTTTTAAGTGCAGCGTACCTCACATTCTGAAGGAGGGTCACTGGACTCAATATTTTAAAAACTACTTCTTTCCACAGATGCTGCCACACCTAGAGTTTCTCCAGCACTATTTATTTCAGATTTTCTGCCTCAGTATTTCCAGATTTGACCCAGTCAAGGATCCAACACAAACTGAACAGCATAACTTCCATTTCATTCAAATCTCAAAAATAAATTCAGGGCTTTAACCAGATTGGTGCATCTATTCCCCATATCCATTCTAACACAGCTTTGCATTACACCTTTTTTCCTACTTTGAAAAGTAGGAGTTCGCATTCTACAAGCTTACTGGTTTTCAAAGTAGGAATGTAAAATGCTAACAAATGTGATATTGTAAGCTTAAGAACTTTAACTATTCATTCATAGACAATGAATCAACAGATAATTACAAATAAACAATAACTGTCTGGAATAAGCTGTTATATAGACGCAAAGAATTAGCCAGATCATGACAAAATTACAAACAAAACTGCTTTAACACCTACTTGATAAACATGCTTTATTGCCACTAGGACATGTGATTGCCCTGAACAAGAATGAGGAGTTAACTGCAGGAGAGCTGTGTCTTTGGACAGACAGCATCCAAGTAGCTTCGAAATCGACGTTTCGGACAAAAGCCGTTCATCAGGAATAAAGGCAGTGAGCCTGAAGCGTGGAGAGATAAGCTAGAGGAGGTGGGGGGTGGGGAGGGGGAGAAAGTAGCCCTCCTCTAGCTTATCTCTCTACGCTTCAGGCTCACTGCCTTTATTCCTGATGAAGGGCTTTTGTCCGAAACGTCGATTTCAAAGCTACTTGGATGCTGCCTGAACTGCTGTGCTCTTCCAGCACCACTAATCCAGAGTCTGGTTTCCAGCATTTTCAGTCATTGTTTTTACTTCTTTGGAGAGACAGTTAAGGCCCAAAACAACAAGACAAAGAAATTGCTTTTGATGAGGTGGCAAGCTGCAGACTTGCAGTAATTTGCAAGGAAACAAAAAAAATACATCACCTGAAACCTAAATCAAACACCAGAACTTTGAAGAAAACTGCAAGGAGATATTCCCCCAGTGACAGACCAATGTTATTTGAAATCCTGGTCAGATTTCACCATTAATTGGGTAATAACTAAGTTGGGTCACAAACGTAAACTTGCTTATTTGAGGGGGTCTTATATTTGGTTACTACATGTAAAGTTTAATCATTGTTTTAGTACTTTATTTCTTATTGGGTAGCAGAGTTAAAAGGTAACGCAGGATTTGCCCACAATACATTGTTGTAAAATACAAATCAAAGAGGGGAATCAAAATGGAGTGTCAGGAATGAGATTACTGTTATTTCCAACTCAAACCTGGACAGTTCTCCAACTTAAGAAACTTAGATATCCCTTTTATTGGTTACCAAGTAGAATACCAACAGCCAAGGTAAGGCTACATTAAGCAGTTCAATCTAAATGTGAGGTTGTATGAATCAAAACTCACCCAAGACTATTACAATATGCACTCAGGTGGAGACTTGTGGGAATAACTGGGAATCCGAATAGACCACATTAAACTTTCAAAAGAATGTAATTCTGCACTTTTACACCTCAGGCAAAAGAGCAATGCATTTTTGAATTGTAGTCACTGTTTCAGTAGAAGATAGAAGCTATTCATTTTGAACCTACAATTTGTTCTGGGCATGACTCAAAATTTCATGGACTGTTAAATCGAATGCTTCAAATATTACTAATTGCTTCAATCTGACATTGATAAATGGTAACAGCAAGGGAAAGCTATGGCTACAAGTCAACAGGTTCTTAGACAGTCCCTGAATGCAACAGTTGATGTTGTAAGATTATAATTTATTTCATTCTCAAGTTGAAAAAATATGTGCCCCCCAACATAGCTTTCTGCAAATGGTACCAGAGCCTGAAGCCTTTAAATTCTCCTCTCAACTCACCTCAATTTCAGTTTGTCAATACACCAGAGAATACAGGAAACCAACCAATCTGAGGAACTGCTCATAAATTAAGTGAAATGTCCCCTTTTGAAAACTTTGAACCAGAAGCTGTTACAGTTGAAGAATGTGGTGCTGGAAAAGCACAGCTGGTTAGGCAGTACTGAGGAGCACGAGAACCTGGGTTTCAGGCATAAGCCCTTTATCAGAGATGAGGCTCGAAGGATTTTTGCCCAAAATGTAGACTCTCCTGCTCCTCTGACGTTGCCTGACCTGCTGTGCTTTTCCAGCACCACATTGACTGATCTCCAGCATCTGCAATCCTCATTTTCTCCCTGCGATTAATTATGTACATGTACTCAAGAATTCCAAGGTAGCAGTTCTTTTTTCCCCCCCCCCTGGACAGAGCTCCTAAAGGAGAAATAAAAAGCTATACCAAGAAACAATTAGAGTCTGAGAAGAGCTAAAGTATGTGGCCTTTAGCTCAAAGTGGCAAAAGGTCTTCGTCAAGGTAAAATGGGGTCCTCGCAGTGGTCAGAGCCTCAAATAAGCTATTAAGCTGGAGAGGGTTGAGAAGAGAGATTTACCAGGATGTTGCTAGGTATGGAAGGTTTCAGTTACAAGGAAAGGCTGAGACTTCCTCCCCCCACCCCCTCCCCAGCTGCAGTGTAGGTGGTTTATAAAATCATGAGGGGTATAGATAAGGAGAGTGGCAGGTTTCCCTAGGGTGGAGATTTAATGACTAGGTGAATATTTAGGGGAAGGAGGAAGATTTAAAAAAGGACATTAAGGGCAATTTGTTAAAAAAATTGGTTTGTGTGGAATGAACTTCCAGGAGTGATAGATGTAGGTACAGTTACAGCACTTAAAGGCATTTGGACAAGAACTGTTTGGAAAGATATGGGCCAAGTGCAGGCAGGTGGGACTGCTTCAGTTTGGGAACATGGTCAGCCCAGACTGGTTGGACCCATTTCCCTGTTGTATGTCTTAGTACTCCAATGCACATAAATAGTCTTGTACAGGTAAACAAGGCCCTGGGTTTGTTCATTCTACATCTAGACTATGAAATTGAACTGCTCATGACTAACCATAAGATTTATGAATTAAGCATATTTTTGAAATAAAAATATTAAATTGTCTACCTCCTTCAATGTGCACACCACAGGAAGAATCTGTGGAGTGACAGTGAAATGGAGAGATGTGGGGCAAAAAAAAATGTGACAAGTGAGGTAGGGGCTAACAGAGTACCAGCCACTCCCTCAAATTTGCAGAAATAGTATGACAAAAATACCATTGAGTCAGATTGTTTAATTCCTTACTAGTGCCAAAACTTCATTAATATTCCCATCCTCCTTAACCCTACAAATTAGCTAGACGCCAGGAAAACGCAAAAGGAAATCAGAGCAGGTCACAACAGATTCTGCTTGATGCTTGCTCTAAATCACCCGTTTTTGACATTGGTAGCAAGGGCTCAGGACGTGATCCCCAGGCACCAGCCACACACAGTGCATCAATGGGCACTGGCATCTGCCACTCCACCATAAGCATCTGTCAAACACCAGCTTACAGTTCATGACACTCAGAAGATCCTGGCAGGGTGCAGCAGCACCTGTTTGACAGAAGATGACAACAGTTTGTTCATGGAACAAAACAGGTTACACCTCAGGGATGCTCACTTTGCAACTACCTACATGCTGACACTATCATGCCAGGTCTGTTAGCACATTGGCATTTCAGAAAGCACTAACTGTTTGAAGGGGCGTGAGTAGAGACACAAAGGCTACTCTGAATTGGAATGATTTGGGAGAAGGTGGGGATAAGGTAGACACTGCCATACTAAGACAGCAACACTATGCCCACAGCACATGGTTGTTGACTGCACAAACATTCCACAAAATGGATGTGACAAACTGGAGGAAGAGAAACTCTCATCCCTTCTGTGCCCTAATAGCTTTTCAGTGAGGCCCATTGCTGGGGGCATGTTGGAAGTGTGGCCACTTGTCAAACAAGAGACAGGAGCAGGAAGAGTAGCCTGGTGCCAAGCCCAGGAACAGCAACAGACCCTATTCAGAGGAGCAGCACTTCAGGAAGAGATCACAGCTGCAGGTACCCTCCTCCCAGGAGGGGTGGGGTGTACAGGAAGTGCAGTTTTCCAGTTCCAACATTTCCTGGGGATTTCCTGAGACAAAGTGCTGTCACAGACTAAGAGAAAGTGAGGACTGCAGATCAGAGCTTAAAAATGTGTTGCTGGAAAAGCGCATCGTTTCGTGGCTAGTTGGTGTTCGTGTATACGGATCGTTAACTGTAAACGGGTGATTTAGAGCAAGCATCAAGCAGAATCTGTTGTGACCTGCTCTGATTTCCTTTTGAGTTAACTGTCTTCCTGTTTGTCCGATGTAGTGTTTTGTGCAGTCCTTGCATGGGATTTTAACGACACGACCAGCTATCCTTAGTAGCCACACACACACACAGACAGACGACAAGCAACATGAATTCAACTGGGACAACTCTACCATTATAGGGCAAGCCAAACAGAACAGCCAGGGAATTCCTAGAGGCATGGCACTCATTCACAGACTAACAAACACATCGACCTGGACCCAATATACCGGCCACTACAGCGGACAGCTCAAACTGACAACCGGAAGCGGCAGAGACAGGCCACTTTCAATGCCAGAAGAAACAGCACAGAAGCGCTTCACAGGAGGCTCCCAAGCACTGAGGATGTCACCTAGACAGGGGACGAAACGTTTGCAAGACAAATTCCCAGCTCGGCGAACAGAACCACAACAACGAGCACCCGAACTACAAATCTTCTCCCAAACTTTGAAGGGAAAAAATATTACTGGGCCCCATGACAATAGTACATAAAATCAGGCTTATCCAAAAAAAAAATGCAAAAATCAACTTCCATTTGTTCACTATACCTCACTTCCAATATTGTTTTAACTGCCCAGTATACAAAACTTTGGTTTGTAAACCATTACAAGTTTTAACAGTGAAGCAGTCTTCTCCATAAAACTTACCCCTCCACCTCATCCTTAAACTTTGACCAAATTCTAGGCAGAACGCATTTATCAGTTGTGCGCCTGGAAAACACATTAGGGATGTTTTTGTATGTTGACAGGTTTGTATGCATGTTAAGTCTCAACAGCCTACATATCTCCCCAAAATTCAAGGAAATTAAATTCTTATCAGATCCATGTAAACACAGTCTGAAGACAAGGCCTCATTGGTTGGTGACTGTAGGAAGATTCCTCCAGGCTGCAGTCATTCACTGGCCAGTAGGTAGCAGCAAATACCTTCTATATCCTTCTCATGGGGAAAATAGACTGTTCCAGAATAAAAGTTAAAAGTCACAACACCAGGTTTAATTGTAAGCACTAGCTTTCAGAGCACCGCTCCTGACAACCACCTGATGAAGGAGCAGTGCTCCAAAAGCTAGTGCTTCAATTAAACCAGTTGGACTATAACCTGGTGTTGAGATTTTAAAATTTTGTACACCCCAATCCAACATTGGCATCTCCAAATTGTTCCAGAATAGCAATTCTCTGCAGTTCAAAGATATAACTTGTGTTCTCCAATTTCACATACAATTTACATTTTAGCCTACCCTTGCCTTAGAGAATCCTGAATCTTCAAACCTCATCTTCAAAATAAATCCTAACTTTGTGCTATTGAGCTAGCTTTTCATATCACTTTGTACAGAATCATTTGCTCAAGATGTGTCAGCCCATCACCTTGGTGCTGGCTCTTTTATAATACCTAAAATATTTCACCCTTGTTCTTTCACCAATTCCTTTTTGAAAGGGAACAGTGAAATCTGCTTCTACCACCTTCCTAAGCACTACCTCAGATCTCTCCAGTAGGTTCTTACATTATCTCCTACTCTTTTGTCAGCGTGTGACTTGTCCCTTCCGGTTCTTAGAGTCACAGCACAGAAGCGGATCCTTCGGTCCAACCAGTCTATGCCAACCATAATCCCAAACAAACAGGGCTTGGTGTAGGCAGGTGAGACATGTCCTGCCTAACATTTATGTACTGATCTAAATGCCTTTTGAACACCTCTGGCAGTTTGTTCCACAGTGGTTTAGCTGTCTTTAAATCTTTGTCCTCATCTTAAAATATATCCCCATTCTAGTGGAAAAACATTTATCTTCATGATTTTATAAATCTAAGGTCACCTCTCAACCTGTACCCTGGAGAAAAAAGTGCCAGCCTAACCAGCCTCTCCTTATAACTCAAACCCTTCATTCCCAGCAACATCCTGGCAAGTCTTTTCTAAATCTCTCCAGTTAATATCCTTCTTACAACTGGACAATCAGAACTGCACACAGTACTCCAGGAGAGGCCTCACCAACATTATGTACAACTTTGAGCCACTTAGATTAGATTCCCTACAGTGTGGAAACAGGCCCTTCAGTCCAAGTCCACACCAACCCTCGAAAGAGAAACCCACCCCCTATACCTACCCCTGACTAATACACCAAACACTATGGACAATATTTAGCATGGCCAATTCACCTGACCTGCACATCTTTGGACTGTGGGAGGAAACCGATGCAGACATGGTGAGAATGTGCAAACCCCACACAGAAGTTGCCTGAGGTGGGAATTGAACATGGGCCCCTGGCGCCGAGAGGCAGCGATGCTAACCACTGAGCCACCATGCTGCCCAAACGTCACCATGACATCCTAATTCCTTTCTCAAAAAAGGAGTGAACTCTTGATCCATTTGACAAGAGCATTTCATCTTTAATACTCTTAAAATGCCATGATTCTGAAAGGTTCAACATTTTTACCAATGGGATTTAGCCTATGCCTCTTTGGGCTTAGAGTTACAAGGAACAAACCACTCAAGTGAAATTCTCAGGCTTATTGTGAAGAGGTTGCAAAAATTCCTGAAAGACGATACTTGAGTGAAATACAACTTGCTTTTAATTGCACCACTTCCAAATTAGAATCAGAGGGAATTGGGCAAGGATTCTTGTGACA
Organism: Chiloscyllium punctatum; assembly: GCF_047496795.1. Taxonomy (NCBI): domain Eukaryota; kingdom Metazoa; phylum Chordata; class Chondrichthyes; order Orectolobiformes; family Hemiscylliidae; genus Chiloscyllium; species Chiloscyllium punctatum. Next base: position 26,139,950 of record NC_092783.1, read on the forward strand.
ACAGACACAAGGAAAAAGTTAAGGAATGGCTGTGCATCAAATAAAAACAAGAATTCTGAAGGAATTTGGGGGGGTGGCTCCTGGAAAATACAGAGGGTGGAAGAGTGGTCAGTCTTAGAAAAGAGAGGATATTAATTTGGATAATTACAGGCCAGATTGACCAGAGTCTGGGTTAGGAAAAGCCTAGCGTTCAAGATCAAAATTGCGATGATGTAGATACAAATAACAGCAAGAAGGAGCCATCACCAGTTTTCAAACAGACAGTAAAGTTTGACAAATCTATTCTGAAGATGTAACAGGCACAGCAGGTAGATAGTGTAAAGAATGTAATGTACATAAACTTCAAGAAAACCTCAACATCCACATCCCATAACTCAAATGACAAGATTAAAAATCAATGTACAGAACTGGAAGTAGAAATGCAGGCTGGATTTTAAATAAAATTGGTTTCTCCCTCTTAATGATAAAAAGAGGGACTTTATATAAAAACAAAATGGCTCAAAAGCAAGCAGTGGTGTGTCACACAGTGACCAGAATCAGATGAGACCCAGAATGAAGATTTGGATGAAAGCTTAAAGAAAATGCTAAAACTTGCAAACAGAGGAGAGTACCTTAGAAGTGCAAAGTTAGACTTTTGATAACTTCTCGTAAGCACATTAGATATCCAAAAAGGTGTTTAAATCAACAAAGTGATAGTCAAAACAAAAGAGTTATTGATTTATTAGGATGGTCACTCAGGAGTGCAGCGCAAGTTCAGTAGAATAATACCCAGGTTTAAAGTGGCTAAATTTTATGGAAATATTGCCAAGAAAACACAACTTATTTCCTTAACCTAAGGAAATCCAATATTTCCACAAAGGCAATTTTTATAGATGGACCATAGTGGGCATTCTATCCAGATGCATCACAGATTGACAGTCCTGGGCAGAGATGTTGCGGTAAGAAACTACAGAAAGTTTGAACACAGCCAAATCATACAAGCCATCCTTCCAGCCATTGACACTTCATGCTGCCTTAAAGGCAGTCAACATCAAAAACCTTTCCCCACCCTGGTTCTAATCTCTGCCCATCTTGTCAGGCAGAAGATAAAAAGGTTAAACATATATTCAAGTACTACTCATTCTCCATTGTTTAGACTTGTGCATGGACCTTAAATTTTAAATTTATGTTGACCTACCTTCTCTTCAGCCATAACATTTATAATCCTCACTGTTCCATTACCTTACTGCATTTGTATGGTATAACCTACCTGTATTGCATACAAAACCTTTCACCGTACCTAGATAAATGTGACAATAATAAAAGCAAACTAGGGATTGTATTCAAATCCCCAGCACCTGCACAGTTTTTATTGTACTGTGACATAGCGGTGCAGGTACATGATTCTTACAAGATTGGAATCCTTCTATACTGGAAATTCAGATGACTTTCCAGAATTTCAGAGTAATGAAGAATATAAGGTAGATGACAATTCCATTGAAGACAAATGAAAGGAATGGAGAGAACAGGAAACTGTAGCAGATTAATCCAATATCAATACCAGATCAAATATAACCATTTAGATGGAAGTCAAACAGAGGAAGTGAAGAAACAACAAAAAAACCACACTACTAGGTGATGTCTAAAAGATTTAAGGGAAATAGGTTAGAAATTTTGATTTTGACAACAGGCCTGAACCCTAAAATACTATGGGTGTTTAAGTCTTCAGCTTCAAAATTAGGAATGGAAGTTGGATTTCTTTGGAAGTCTCAACCTCAAGAGGGCAGTGGATCCATATTCATGGAGAAGTTTCCAAAGAACAAGTTTAGATTTTTTTTGACCACAAGGGAAAAAAGGGAAAGAAACCAGGGCAGGAAAGAGAAGATGTTCAACTGTATTCTTAATGAATTCAAGAATTCCCCAGAACCATATGAGTTTATAAAACTATTATTAAAATTAGGAGGAGAAAGCCACACAAACCAATTTACCAATATCTAGAACTTTTCAGGCTACCCAAAGGTCACTGTACTGACTATTGGGACAGATTTAGGGTTAGGGTATTAATCTCAAGGTGAAAGTGAGGACTGCAGATGCTGGTGATCAGAGTCAACTTTAGAGTGGTGCTGAGTCCTTCCCACCTATCTGCTCCACCCTCCTCTGACCCAGCACCTTCAGTCCCACCTCTATCCATCGCACTTCACTACCTTCCCCCAGCCCCATGCTCCTCCCATTTATCTCTCCACCCCTCCAGAGGCTCCCAGCCTCATTCTTGAAGGGTCTTTGCCCAAAATGTTGATTTTCCTGCTCCTCAGATGCTGCCCGACCTGCTGTGCTTTTCCAGCACCACTAATTACATTAGATTACTTAGTGTGGAAACAGGCCCTTCAGCCCAACAAGTCCACATCGACTCGCCGAAGCGCAACCCACCCATATCCATTCCCCGACATTTACCCCTTCACCTAACACTACAGTGAACTTAGCACGGCCAATTCACCTAAGCTGCACATGTTTGGACTGTGGGAGGAAACCGGTGCACCCAGAGGAAACCCACGCAGACACGGAATGTGCAACCTCCACACAGTCGGTCAGTCGCCTGAGGTGGGAATTGAACCCAGGTCTCTGGCGCTGTGAGGCAGCAGTGCTAACCACTGCCACCCACCCATAGTATTTTGGGGTTCTTGAGTATTATCCTCAGCACCCTGACAATGGGGTTACTGGAGCCAGATGTTGTTGCTGAGAAGACTTGGATCATTCATTCTCATTAATACAGTACATTGAATTTACATAGCACATTCAATGTCAGGAAACATCAAATCAGTCAAGAAAAATTGATATTGGAAGAACACCATCAGGACAGATGCCAACAGCTTAATTAAAATGCAGGCTTTAAAGAAGGCTCTTTAGTGGAAGAGAGTGATTAGGTTTCAGGGATAAATACCAGAAACTAGAGACACCTGAAAGCATAGCCTTCAATGAGTGGCTAAGTGTGTGAAAGATTTGAAAAAACATTCAGACTTAAGAGCTGGAAGGAGGAGGATGAGAGAACAGACATGAGCATTTAAAATAAGACATGTATGGACCAGAAGCTGATGTGAGTCAGGATGTAGAGGGACATGGCCATGTCTCATAGGATGCCAGTGGGTTCATGTGTATGGAGAGTGGGAAGTGGACCAGGAGAACAGAGACAGTCAAGCTGGGGGTAATAAGCATGAACAGGTGTTTCTGCAGATGGACCAAGGCCAGAAAGTGATCTCAATGATGGAAGCCTGATAGTAAGGAGAGGACGAAAAGTTCAACTTCCATTGAACAAGATTCAGATGCAGGAATAATAGTGAGCTTATCGAGTTAAGGGCTCATTATTGGCCAGAGCGCGCACAGTCTTGTACAACACTCAAGCTCTGTTAGGTTGCTAACCAAGGACAACTAGGTACAGTACCTGAGCAAGGTTTGTCCAAGTCTAAACTGGACTCGCGTCTATGTTCACAATGAAAATAGTTTTGTTTGAAAAAGTAACTCCATATCAAACAGGAGTTAGAATGACTAACCAAAGATAATTGATGAATGGGATTCACCCACCTACAACCTTTCTTGCAGTTTTAAAGTGCATACATGGTATGTGGGCATCACTGGCTGGACCAGCCTTTCTTACTGTTCCTAGTTGCCCTTGAGAAAGCAGTGAGCTGCCTTATGAACTGTTACAATCTGTGCACTGTGGGGCGACCTAAAATGCTATCCAGCAGGGAAATCCAGAATTTTGATCCAGCAGTGAAAGAATAGCAACATAGTTCCAAGTCAGGATGGTGAGCAGCTTAGAGGAAAACTTGCAGGTAGTGTTCCCGTGCATCCTTGTCCCTCTAGATGGAAGTGGTTGTGGGTTTGGAAGGTGCTGTCAGGAGGATCTTTGGTGAATTTCTGCTGTGCATCTTTTAGATATTACATAGCTGCTATGATCATCGATGGATGCTTGTGGATGTGGTGCCAATCAAACCTGCTGTGTTCTGGATGGTGTCAAGTTTCTGGAGTGTTGGAGCTGTTCCCATCCAGACAAGTGGGGAGTATGCCCTCATATGTGCCTTGTAAATGGTGGACAGGCTCTGGGAGGGGGGAGTCAGGCTTTGCATGGGCTTCTCAAATCTAGTGAATTACATGCTGCAGAATTCTGATCCTCTGACTGGTTTGTGTTGCACTAATTATCTTGCTAGTCCAGATTAGTCACTGGTCAGTGTAACAAACCTCTCTGCACACCCCCCACAAGAATTGATCATAGGGGATTTAGCAATGGTAACGCCACTGAATTTCAGGGAAGTGATGGTTAGATTGAGAGTCACTGTCCAACATTTGTGTGGCAGGAATCTTACATCAACTTGTCAACCTAAGCCTGGATATTGTCCAGGTCTTGCAATTTTGACACTGACTGAGCAGTTACAAATGGTGAACACCTATGCATCTTTTTACAAAATTGAAAACTTAGGACATTGAAAGAGGCAAAATTAAATAGTGAAACTCTGCAGGTCTGGCAGTATCTAAGAAGAGAAAGCAGAGCTAGCATTTCAAGTTCTGTGACCTTCCTTTAGATTGGATATTTAGGAGAGGAACCCAGAGGAGAAAAAGTGTTAAGTGGACAAAAGGGATTGCGATTGTAAGTAATGGAAGGAAAAAACAGCTCAGTAAGTGATAATCAGAGCTATGAGTAGGTGAAAACAGCTGGCTGTGCTGAAAGTATGTCCTCATTCTTGTGGAAGGACTCCTGCCCGAAATGTCGATTTTCCTGCTCCTCAGATGCTGCCTGACCTGATGTGCTTCTCCAGCACCACTCTAAAGTATGTCATGACAGGGTCTGGCATAGAGGCAAGGGGTGGGAGGTACAAGTTCATGCTAAAATTGTTAAACACAAGTTGAAGGCTGTTAGATACATAACAGGGTGTTGTTTCTCTACATTAAGCTGCACTGAAGCACTGCATCAGCCTGGAGATAGAAACAGTGTGCATGGTGTGTACAAGTGGCAGATGATCAGAAACTGTCATTTCGAACAGTCAGAATGTAGTGTTGTGCAAAGCATTGTCCAGTCTACATTTTGTTTCTCCAGTGTCAAGGAGACCACGTTGTGAGCAGGGAATAGTGGACTAGATCGAAATCACTGCTTCGCCTGAAAGGTACATCTGCAGCCTTGGATAGTGAGGAGGGAGGATGTAAGTAGGCAGCTGTTACTCCTTCTGTGACTATATGGGAAGGTGCCACGTGAGAGGTGGGGGTGGGGGGGGGGGGGTGCAGAAGGAGAGGAGAGGTAAGGCAGATGTTGAGAGAGGAGCAGCAAACTAGGATATCTTGGTCCCTTGTCAGCATTCTGATCCAGAAGTGGAATAGGTGTTTTGTGGTGGCATCCTTCTTGAGGCACTAGAATTAGCAGCTTATGATCCTTTAGATCAGGGTGTTACTAAGATGGAACGGAGGATAGGGTCCCTCTTGGCATTGTTGTGAGAGGTAAGGGGCAAGGGCAGAATGGCAGGAAATGGATTGGATACAACTAGGGGTAAGTGACAAGAAATCTATATCCCTCGGTATATTTTGGCTCAATTCAGTTCTGGTCTCTGGATTATAAAAGTAGATACAGAAACCCTAGAGATGTAAAAAGAAACTTACTGGATAGAGCTTTTGGAATGACTCCTCTCATTTCTACTTTTGGAATTGTCCAATGTGGGGTCTTAAGGTAGTCTCTAAGTTAAAGGAGTCAGACCAGGAACTTGCTACCATGGAGCAACTGAGACAGCATCAGATGCATCTAAAGGGAAACCACAGAGTGAACAAGTAGAAAGATACATTAACAGAGATTTGAAAGTGATCAATGGCATTTTCCAATCACTGGCTTCTACTGTTTTAAGGGCAGTAGATAGACAGGGACATCAACACCTGCAACTTACCCTTCAAGCCATTCAACTTGGAAATATCATTGTTCTTTTAGTGTTAGAGCATCAACATCTTGAACACCCTCCCTGAAAATATCAAAGTAGCCCTGAGACTCCAAGGTTTGCAATGAGGAAGCAGCAGCACGCCAGCACCTTCAAGGCAATTCGGATGGACAATAATTAATGCATATAGCCCATGAACAAAATTAGTGTTTAATGACTAGACACCAGCAGATATGTTGGGTTGTACAGACTGAATTTCTATAAAAGTCAAACTACCCAATTTGAATGAAGCAATTGACAGTGCTGGGAGTCACACTTTGTATTTGGGCAAAACCAACACATTTGGGAGATTTGGCTGACCAGTTCTTTCAACTGATTCTCCATATCAACCTTCTATATTAATTTAGGCTTAAATAATGTCATGTCTGACTATGAACTGAATATCTTTGCTTTAAAAAAGTCACTAGCCTGAAGAAAATCGGAAGAAAGGTAGTTCTATTATCTTGCATTTCTCATCACTGCTGCGGCTGCGTTAGACAAGCTGTCTTTGTTCAAATTCGAACAGTTAAGGCTCGAGTGACTTAGAAAACATTACTAGGACTGTGTGGATTTGGCAACGATGCATTTGATGAGAATTGGCCATCCCTCCATCTGTTTGTCTTGAGAGGAGTTGGATTTTTCCCTCAAAAATGAATGGAACATGTAACAATTGTATCAAGTTACACTTGCAATGCAATTCTGAACTATAGCTTGTTATCCTCCCCTTACATTCCGTACAACCAGTAATCAAGTTTGAGGGAAACCCATGCAAAACCAGAATTACTTTATTTCTGGTCAAGAGTATAATTGTTTGAATGTTTGAAATCAGTTGCTCAACAGTGTGCGTTGTTGCAACTCAAAACTACTTGGAAACTGATTTTGCAGAACTTGACTGGGTGAGTGAAAGTCAGTTTCTACAGGCATGTCTATGGCCACCAGTTCATAGTATTAACAGCTTATAATTCAGGCTCTTAACACTGCTCATGCAGGAATGAAAACAAGCTCAGGAGAGCACGCATCAGGACACATTACCAGAATATATTTGACAGTTGTTAGCTTCTCAATGCCACTCATTACTACAACAGTCTGCATGGTTGAATCATTTATGCAGAGACATGGAATAGGTACATGGTTGAACAGAAGCAAAGAAGAAATCAGTAGATGTTGCTTTTTTGTCACATCTTCAGGGAACAGAAACTTTGCAAAGCCATTTGTCTCGGATCAAAAATGTAATACCATACTTACAAAATGGAGACAGACACTAAACTGAACTGTTAACAGTGACTATTATACTATATAGCATCTCTAAATACTAAATCACCATAAACCTTTTCCAATTATGTTACTCAGGGCCAACTTTGTGGAAGCTGTTGAACACACTAGTACTGAAAGAGCCATTTGACCTAAACAAATTTATGCTCCAGAGGAGCTCCCTCAACTTAAAAATATCCTTTTTGTTTTCTATTTATCAAAAAAACTGAAGACACTGGATGTAGAGGGTGTGTGCTCTAACAACATTCCAACAAGTCTTGTGTCCCAGACCTGCTGCTCCTCTGGCCAATCTGTTCTAGTACAGCTACAGCAGTAGCAACTCCCTAACATTTATATTAAAAAAATCACCCAGGTTTGTCTGGTCCACAAAACTATAAACAAATCCAACCCAGCTAATTATCACCATCAGTCTTCACTGTTAAAGTGATGAAGTTGTCATCAACACTGCTATCGAGCGTCACTTACAAAGGACCACATTTAATTCAATGTGGCTTTGAGGAGCCCAATAAAATTCTAGTCAATGGGGATTGGGGAAAATTCAGCTGGAATCATACCTGGTGTGGAAAGATAGTTGCAGTCAGTCAGTCATCTCAGCTCAAGGAGAATTCTTCAGGGTAGTGTCTTAGCTTGAACCATCTTCAGCCACTGATGGATTGCCTGCCAGAAGCAGAAATGTTTGACTGTCTAATATTCACAACTCTGCAGATGCAGCATTTGGACATGGACCATCACAACAAGTCTTGGCCTGACCAGTGTAAATACATTTATGGTCTACAAATGCCAGGCAATGATCATCTTTCATAAGAGACGGTCTAACCATTTCATCTTGATGTTCAATGTCATTACCATCACTGAAGCGCTCCCCTACATCTTGGGTGCTACCATTGATGAGAACCTGAACTAAAGTAGGCATGGTAATACTGAGGTTACAACAGCAGATCAGAGGTTAGGAATTCCTTGGTATGTAACCCACCTGCATCTCCAACATCTGTCTACCATCTACAAGGCACAAGTCAGGAATGTGCTGGAATACTCACCTTGCCTGGATGAATGCAGCTCCAACAACAGAAGCTGGATTCCTTCCAAGACAGATCAGCCCACTCATTTGACACCCCATCCAATGCTTTCAATATGGGTGAAGGGAGTCAATGCACAGTGGCAGCAACATGTACCACCAAGTTGCACTGCAAAAACTCACCAAGGCTTCAACACCCAAGCCTGCAACTGCTGCTAGATGAAAGGCAGGTATATAGGAGGAGAAGCTACCAGCTGAGATTTCCTTTCCAAACCACACCATTCTGACTTGGAATTGCACCACTTTTGCTGCTGCATCAAGATCATGCAACTTGTTCTGTAACAGCCTTATGGGTGGCCCCACACCCCAAACATTGGATTGGGGGGGGGGAAGAAGACAGTGACCCTGCATCACCTTGCCAGGACAATTAGGAACAGACAATAAATCTATTCTTCATTTAACATGTATCTATTTAATCATGAATTTCACATCCTAAATATATTAAAACAAATATTTCTTCCAATTGCAATCTCAGGTTCTCTGCAAGTTTAACTTCCCTTCTTCTAAACTATCCTCTTGAAAATTAATCTTTTATTTGCTACTTTTTAAAAAAGTTTTGTTAAACCTACATTGAAACTTCTAATCTATACACCTATCTGCTGGATCCTTTGTTCCCTTGCCATGTTTTTACTCTTTTTCCCACTCTACAGTATCTTTACTCTCCCAAAGAAAATGCACCACCTCTTATGTTGGAATTCAATTCCAAGTGACACCTCTTCCACTGTTTATTAATATCTACACAATTTTGCTCATGTCAACTGGGATTTGTGGGTAATGCCAACACAAGTAGTTTTTTTCTGCTGATAAGTCTTTGATACAAAATGACTCATGTCCAGTACCAACTAGTGGAACACTGGCTGAAAAGTATCAATTACAGTTTATATTGTGGTATTGAGTGAGCCCCAGAGTATCAGCACTTCAGTTTACAGTCCCCATCTTTTCAACCTGTACTCAAAACTACATTTGTTGCAAACAGATCATGTGCCAATTAAAAATCGAAGCACTTACAAAAATGCAAAGTTACCAAGTTTTTATGGATCCATACCTTGGTCCTATTATCTCCCACCTTTGAACTTTAGTTCATCCGAATTATGCATGATCTGTATTTGTAATGTGTAATACCCTGGAAGGTGTTCCTATATGTACCGACCTTGTTCATGATCAACCTCCTAATGCGAGATTTAACACGGTTTTAACATTGCAACCAAGATCACTTAAGCTCAAGTCAGACATTTACAGTTACTGATCATCAATCTTTAAATTATCCATAGGATGGAGGGGGAAGGGGTAGTGAGGGAAATAATATCACTGGACTTAGAATCCAGAATACCAGACTAACATCAAGCTGGAATCAAATTTGAATTCACTAAAAATCTGCAATTAAAAATGTTGGTTGGAATGGAGACCATGTAAACACTGTAGATAGTCAAAAACCTATTGATCATTGATGTTCTTTAGGGAAGGACATCACCCGCCCTGAAGAAGGGCTCATGCCCAAAACGTCGATTCTCCTGCTCCTTGGATGCTGCCTGACCTGCTGCGCTTTTCCAGCAACACATTTTCAGCTCTGATCACCAGCATCTGCAGTCCTCACTTTCTCCAAGGACATCACCCATACCTGGTCTGGCCTACATGTGACTTCAAGCCACAATGTTTGACTCTTAACTGTACTCTGGGCAATAAATACTAGTCTAGCCAACAAGACCTACATCCCATGAAAGAAAGGTGTTAAAGGATGACCTTTCACTTGCAGTGAAAGTTACAGTATACATGCCTTGTCATAGCCATTGAGGCCAAAACATTGTATGAATACAAAAATTGCTGGAGAAAACCAGGTCTGACAGCATTTGTGAAAACAAAACAATTAGCGTGGAGTCCAGCAACTGAGCAGGATTAGCTATCTAAATAGTGGTCTCAAGAGCAGGTCAGAGTCTGGGAATCCTACAACGATTAATTCACCCCCTAATTCCTGTCCACCATCTATGTGGAAGTCAGGAGTGTGATTGAATACTCCCCCACTTGCCTGGATGGGTGCAGCTCCAACACAAGCAGCTTGACACTCACCAGGACAAAGATCAAATGGTACTACATCTGGGCCCTCCACCACTGACTCAGTAGCAGTGGTGTGTACCATCAAAGATGCAATGCAGAAAGTTGCCAAAACTCCTGAGACATCATGATCATGCCATTGAGAAGGACAAGGGCAGTAGAAATGTGGGAACACCACCACCTGCAAGTTCCAAGCCACTCAGCATCCCGAGTTGGAAATACATCACTGTTCCTTCACTGTCAATGGGTCAAAATCCTGGAATCCTGTCTCAAAAGGCATTGTGGGTTAACCCACAGCAGACAGACTGCAGCAGTTCAAGACAGCAGCTGACCACCACCTTCTCAAGGGCAATTAGGATTGGACAATGAATGACCTCTGATCCCACACGCGAATTCACTTCACATCAAAATTCCAGGTAACTTAATCTTTTCATTTTAAAAACTTTGTGCCTAGTATCATTTGATATAGCAGCATGTTGCAGGCCAAAATATCAGATATCCAACATCCAGAGCATAATAACTTCAGCTGGGATCTGGCAAAGCTCCATGTAACTGAAGGATAGTTTCTAGTCTTTGATATTTTGGGCCCATGATAAAAGTGTAAGAGATTTTAAAAAAAACTTACGAGAAATCTGGGACAGAGGGAACTGTGACTTCAATAATGGCATGATCCCACAACACTAGGGAAGAACATACTGTTCTACTGGTCAACTTTATGGTCTCAAAAACAGTTATTTCATTACTACCCTTGTTCATCCCATCCATTCCACCATTCTACAAGTTCATTAATTCTGAAAGGCCGTAACAGATTGGAGATGAAACTCAGTGCTGTCAATTCTATTCTTATGGTTTGATTTATTTACCTTCTTCACAGGATCATATTGGGCCTCCAGCCTGACCCACTACTGACTAACCCCTCAATATTGGCAAGGCAGCACACTTAACATTTTATAAATATTATATTCAAGTTGAAGGGACTCAAATTAAAAAAAAAAATCAGAAATTGTTGGTTGATAGAAAACCAATACGCAGGAATGGAAGGCTTTAATTCTGAAAATTAGGCTGGATATTCTGGGACACTTTCCCTACTGGAGCATATGAGGTTGAGGGGTGACTTGAAAGGTTTATAAAATAAAAAAGGGCATAGATAAAAGTAAATAGCAAAGGTCAGTTCCCTGGGGTGGAGAATTCAAAATCAGGGAGCATATCTTTACAGAGAGCATGAGGGATAACATTTGCTTTTAGAAAAAGCAGTGTGGAATAAACTGCTAAAGGAAGTGGTGGACGCAGGTACAGTTACAACATTGAAAAAGACATTTGGATAAGTAAATGAATAGGAAAGTTTGTGGGAGTCTGGGCCAAATGCATACAAGTGGGACTCATTTACTCTGGGAACATGGTTGGTTTGGACCAGATGGACTGAGGGGTCTGTTTCCATGCTGTATAGCTGTCTATAAATGCAACAAATCATTGGATTCCTAGGACTACAGATCAACCTTTATAATGCCAGGAAAAGATTGATAAAGTAATTGCTTGTCCCAATCCCACACTCCAATTTCTTATTCATTCTGACAGCATGGATACACCCTCCACAGTCACCACCCCAATCCACTTCATACAGCTTCAGTTATTGCAGCAATGGAGGGATTCCAGGCAAGGTTTCCTTTTTAAATCCTTAACAGGGCTAAATAGAGTCAATTGCAAAACTTCATTTGGGCTCCGATCAGTTGGCCAATCAAAGCTCTCAGCCAACTGGGACGTTGCCACACCACACAACTGAGCTTTTGGGAAATGTCTTGGCCGTTATAGATGACAAAGACCACAAATGTAACAATGGATTTCCTGCACTGGACTGTGCATTCCACAGAGCAGAACAGCCTTCACTTCAGTTAAGGCCCGCAGTGTTATGGCAAATTCTCAACATTCCAAGACAGTGATCAATATAAGGATTGATTTGATGAGGGGGCAACTAGCAGATTTCCAGAGACAAGTCTCATGGTCTTGGAATAAAACTTATGTTGCCATATATTAAAAAAAGGACTTTCAAAAACAAGCAACCAGAGTGCTTTATTCTATCATTCCTATCTCCAATACAGGACTATTTCTAAAATGCAACCCAGAATTTTCCAGAACTACATCCTTACTTCATACACACTAATCCATCCTTCAAAGCTACCTTTTAGTCAGTCACCCCACAACAGCTTTGGCTCAGTGCCAATTTTTGTCTGCTCATCCACCTTGTGAAGAACCTCAGGTCATGTTACTACATTGGAAAATGGTACAATATACACAGGGTTCGATCACCTACAGATTGTCAATACAAAACCATCAGCAACTTCCGCAGATAAACAGACATCCCACCACACATTTTAAACTCACCAAGTGCTTTGGTCTCTCATTAAAAGGAGCAAGTGTATGTCAGACGGACAAACATCAGAGAGCCATCTAATCTAAGCTGGGAGATATGGGGCTAACACTTATTAAAAAGATAACAGTACTGTTACCATGGAGCTTTACACAGGCTGATGGAGTACTAGCATGAAGACACCACTGACTGAGCTGAAAAACAGAATTGTATATATAAACAGTTGAACACGGATTTATGACCACTGACATCTCACCCTTACATTATAAGGTGCCAAATAGAACAGTGATAAAATGTTACTTCAAGAATGCTTATAAAAAGCTAACCACATGAGAGCCATCTAGATTATCACAATTTTGATATTAGTACTAATAGGACTACTTATTAATTTCACCTACTCAGCAGTAAAACTATCCTGCTTTCAAATGAGTTAACTACATTCATTTTGAACAAACAAAAAGCAGACACCACAAAAAGTACACATTAAGGAAGCAATGGAGTTTCACACCCTGTAAAGAGACAGTTAAGGCCTCAACTGACCATGCAAGACATTAAAAACAGGCAGAACTAAACCTAATCTTGGCATCACTACTCAGAAGAAATGTGAGCAATTTAACAGAAGAAACAAACTTTGAAAAATGATGAAGGGAATTAAAATTACATTGCTATTGAACTTTAAAATGTTTGACTAAATCCATAAAAACTTACTTCAAACATAATCTTGTACCACATCTCCTTAACACAGCACAATTATTGGATGCAAAAAAAAAATCACAATTTTTTAACATTAATTTCATAACAGGCTTTTCTTTGTGAAAATAAATGTCACTAACATTAGAAGCTCAGAATTTGAAAGTGAGAGCTTGTTAAATAATAGAAAGATTGCATCACATTACTTCAGCAACCTAAAAACACCACAAATCTCAAGCATCAAAAAATACCTAAAACAGAAGATGCCCAACTGAAGCCCCACCAAAAAAACCAACCTCCCTGGTGTACTGTGTTCTACAGACACTACTACTTAATCACCAACTCTAACCTTATTGTACAGAGAGGAAACACAATTTCTTCAATAGGCCTAATTTAAAGCCTCTTTATAGACAGTCTCACCTGCTAGCAATGGGAGCAGCTGCAACCCATTAAAAAGGAAATTGGCCATTAATGGTTTTCAGAAAAGTGATCAACCTGTCAATTTCTTGAGATACAGTTGTAGTGTCCCTACTTCTGGGTGAAGTACATTTGAGTTCATATCCTAATTTCCTTCAAAGTGTGGTATTAGAATATTGACTATAATACCACGTGGCTGATTTCGATACAAACTGTTCAGGTTGAAAGCTTGTTCTGACCTGAAGAAGGGTTACTGGACTTGAAGCTCTGTTTTCCCTACAGATGCAGCCAGACCTGTTGCACTTCTCCACCATTTTTTGTTTCAGATTTCCAGGACTTGCAGTTCTTTCATTTGTTTTAGAGATTGATAGCTTGTTTATGTTTCCTTCTTTAGGTTCCTTGCAGTTAGAGTCAGGTGAATCCATAATGGACAACGAGGAGATGGCAGACCAGTTGAACAAATACTTTGGATCTGTCTTCACTGAGGAGCACACAAATAATCTTCAGAAAATGTTCGGGGACAGAGGGTGAAGTATGAAGGAGGAACTGAATGAAATCCTTTTGAGGCAGGAAATGGCATTGGGGAAATTGATGGGATTAAAACCCAATGAGTCCCAAGGGCCTGATGCTCTACATTCCAGTATACTTCCGGAAGTGGACCTAGAAGTAGCAGATGCATTGATGATCATTTTCCAGCATTCTGTAGAGTTCAGATGGATTGGAGGATAATATAACCCCACCCTTTAAAAAAGGAGGGGGAGAGAAAATGGGGAATTTATAAGCTGTTTAGCCTGACACCAGTGGTGGGGTAAATGTCAATCATTAAGGATGTAACAACTAAGCATTTGGAAAGCAGTGACAGATTCGGGCCAAGTCAGCATGGGTTCACTAAAGGGATATCATGCTTGACAAATATTCCAGAATGTTTTGAGGATGTGACCAGGAGAGTGGACAAGGGTGAATCAGTAGAAGATATGTATCTGGACTTTCTAAAGGCTTTTGACAAGGTTCCACACAAGAAATTAGTAAAGCTCATGGTAACTGAGGTAATGTATTGACATGGATAGGGAACTGGTTGGCAGACAGGAAGCAGAGAGTTGGAATAAACGGGTCCTTTTCAGAGTGGCAGGCAGTGACGGGTGGGGCACAGCAAGGTTCACTGCTGGGACCCCAACTGTTCATAATATACATTAACGATTTAGATGAAGGAATTGAATGCCATATCTCCAAATTTGCAGATGACCCTAAGCTGGGTGGCAGTGTGTGTTATGAGGAGGGTGCTATGGGACTGCAGGGTGACTTGGACAGACTGTCTGAGTGGGCAAATATTTGACCAATGCAATATAATGTTGATATATTTTGAGTGATAGGAAGAGGCTAAATAGGCTGGGGCTGTTTTCCTGGAGTGTTGGAGGCTTAAGGGTGACCTCATAGAGGTTTATAAACTCATGAGGAGCATACATTGGATAAATAGACAAAGTCTCCTCCCTGAGTTGGAGGAGTCCAGAACTAGAGGGCATAGGTTTAGGATGAGAGTGGAAAGATATAAAAGAGACACAATGGGCAACGTTTTCATGCAAATGATGGTGGGTGTATGGAATGAGCTACCAGAGGAAGTGGTGGAGGCTGGTACAATTACAACATTTAATCGGCATCTGACTGGGTATATGAATAGGAAGAGTTTAAAGGCATATGGGCCAAGTGCTCACAGATGGGACTAGAGTAATTTAGGATATTCGATTGGCATGGACGAGTTGGACCATGACAGGGTGACTCTAAATGTGAGGTTATTCACTTCAATCACAAAAGTAGATTAGTATCTAAATGGTAGCAGTTTAGAGAAAGGTGAGGTATAATGAGACCGGGGTGTCATGGAATCTGAAGATTGGCATGTAGGTGCAGCAGGCAGTGAAGAAAGTGAATGGCATGCTTCATAGTGAGAGGATCTGAGTATCGGAACAAGGATATCTTACTGCAGTTATACGGGGCCTTGGTGAGGTCACACCTTGAGTATTGTGTGCTGTTGTAGTCTCCTAGTCCGAGGAAAGATATTCTGGTTATTGAGGGAGTCCAGCGAAGGTTCACCAGACTGATTCCTGGGATGGCAGGACTGACATATGATGAAAGATGGTTGGATTGAGTTTGTATTCGCTGGACTTTAGAAGAATGAGCTGGAATCTCATAGAAACATGTAAAATCCTGATGGTCTGGGCAGGCTTGATGCAGGGAGAATGTTCCTGATGACGGGAAGTCCAGGACTAGGGGTCACAGTCTAAGAATAAGAGGCAAACCATTTGGACTGAGATGAGGAAGAATTTCTTCCCTCAGAGAGTTGTGAACCTGTGGAATTCTCTCCTACAGGAAGCTGATGGGGCCAGTTCATTAGATAAATTCAAGAGGGAGCAGGGTATGGCCCTTGCAGCTATAGGGATCAAGGGGTACAGGGGAGGGCAGGAGTGGGATACTGAGATTGCATGATCAGCCACGATTGTATTGAATGGTGGTGCAGGCTCGAAGGGCCGAATGGCCTATCCCTGCACCTATTTTCTGTTTCTATGTTTCTATGGCACAGTGGTAGTATCTCTACCTCTGAGGTAGAAGGTCCAGCTTCAAGTCCCATCTGTTTTAGAGGTAGTAGTGTCTCTGAACAAGTTGATTAGAGAATATTTGTTTTGTTATTTTCCTCTCCTGTGGGGGGATAATGGGATAGATCCCATTGATAATCATCAGCCTTGAGGTAGCCATTTCTCTTTCAGTGCAGGTAGTGAGTGCTGATAGATTATGTCCAGAATGCATCTTAACATTAATCTGTTGTGACTTCAGGTTCCTGTATCTGTACATGGTCTAGAAAGTCATTCATAGAATAATACTTCATGGCAGGAAGCCTTCAGCTCACTGTGCCAGGGCTGATACTTCTTGGATGATACCCAGAATGGAAGACTTTGATTGATTTCTCTTACCATGCTCTGAAGTTGGTTAATAGTCCTTCACTCAAAGATAATGTTCCATTTTGTTCTGCACCTTCACCTTTCCAAATGTTTTTAATCCTCTAACGTTATAGTCATGGGGGTATACAGCATGGAAACAGACTCTTCGGTCTAACTTGTCTATGCCGACCCGATATCTTAACTAATCTAGTTCCATTTGCCAGTACTTGGCCCATATCCCTCTAAACCATTCCTATTCATATACCCATCCAGATGCCTTTTAAATGGACGTAAATTTTCTCACTGAGCTCGAAGGGTTATTTTCAGACCTTTCACCACCATACTAGGTTACATCATCAGTGAGCCTCTGGTGAAGTACTGGTGTTAGTGACCCACTGTCTATTTCTGTCTATGTCTAAAGTGGGTCACTAAACCCAATGCTCCACTGGAGGCTCACTGATGATGTTACCTAGTATAGTGACGAAAGGTCCGAAAATGAACCTTCCAGCTCAGCGAGCAAACCTACATCCAGAACCTCAACCTGAGCTACAAATCTTCTTAAAACTCGCCTTTTAAATGTTGTAATTGTACTGGCCTCCATCACTTCCTCTGGCAGCTCAGTCCATACACACATCACCCTCTGTGTGAAAAAGTTACCCCTCAGGTCCATTTTAAGTCTTTCCCCTCTCATCTTAAACCTATGCCCTCTAGTTCTGGACTCCCCCACCCTGGGGAAAAGACCTTGTCTATTCACCCTATCCATGCCCCTCATGATTTTATAAACCTCTATAAGGTACCCCTCAGTATCCAATGCTCCAGGAAAATAACCCCAGTCCATTCAGCCTCTCCCTGTAGCTCAAACCTTCCAACCCTAGCAAGATCCTTGTAAATCTTTTTGTACCCTTTCAAGTTTAACAGCATCTTTTCTATAGCAGGGAGACCAGAACTGAATGCAGTAGTCTAAAAGGGGCCTAGCCAGTGTCCCGTACAACCCCAACTCCTACACTCAAAGCACTGACCAATAAAGGCAGATGTACCAAATGCCTTCTTCACTATCCTGTCTACCTGCGATTCCACCTTCAAGGAGCTATGAACCTGCACTCCAAGTTCTCTTTGTTCAGCAACACTCCCCAGGATCCTGCAGTTATGTGTATAAGTCCTGCCTCCTGATTTGCCTTTCCAAAGGTTGCAAGATACTTAACAATCCATTCAGTGTTCTGTGTAGCAGCGGATTTCTTCATGTAACATTTTATTGTATGAAGAACTAGTGTTATTCCTTGTCTTCAGCAATACCACATTTCCAAGTGGGAGAATGGAATAGGGCTCTTTCAGAAGGTCAGTAGAGACATTGGGAGAAGTGTCTTTTTCAAGGATATATTTCCCTCTCCCTTTGAGAGTAACGATGAGCGTAACTATTGCCGGGTAAGCACTGACAGGCAAACTGTCCGTAAGAGTGAACTTGCTTTTACGTCTGGCTTTTTTTTCTGTTCTTGAGCCATTTCAAAGATCTGTGTTGTCAAAGAAGTAACTTTTCAGGAGTAGTCGCAGTATGACGTAGAACAACTCAGCTGCACATGCAAGAACTCACAGGCATCAAGGAGATAAATTGATCTGCAGGATGTTGTTGGTTCAGGGATAGGACAGAACGGGACACCCAGGGAGAATGTTTTCTTTTGTTCTTCACAAAATGACTCAGTGCTCTGCTGGAGTGTACTTTTATTTGTACAAGTCTCTTCAGTTAGAACCCACAAGAACTACAAATCGAGGCAGGACTGACATAAACCATGACTCAATTATGCGCTATGTGTTGGCAGCATCTGTGTTCTTCAGTGAAAATGAAATTGCTGTCATTCGCAGTGTTTTGAGAAATGGGATTTTTCTTGAACTTTCCTCTTCTCTTATTACCATGTGATGTTAGTTATTCCACATTTTATAACTGTTTGAAGTAAATCGAAATATCTCATGCAGTCATGCAGCATTGCACAGACCCTTCAGTCCAACTCGTCCATGTTGTCCAAGTTTCCCAGATTGAACTAGTCCCATTTGCCTGCATTTTGTTCATATCCCTCTAAATCCTTCCTATTCATATATCTATCCAAACGACTCTTAAATGTTGAAACTGGACCTGCATTTATTACTTCTTTTGGCAGTTTATTCCACAAATGAACCATCCTCTGTGTGAAAATCTTGGCCCTTCAGGTCCCTTTTAAGTCACCTTAAACCTATGAACCCTAGTTTTGGACTTCCTTATCCAAGGAAAAAGACTTTGTTTCTTACCTTATCTATACTCCTCATGATTGTATAAACCTCAGTAAGGTCACCCCTCAACCTCCTACACTCCAGTGAAAGTATCCCAGCTCATTTAGCCTCTCCTGAGAACTCAAACCCTACAATCCCAGTACCACACTTGTAAGTTTTTTCTGAACTCACTCCAATTTAATAATATCTTTTTTAGAGCAGGGTGACCAGAACTGTACAGAGTGGTTAGCACTGCTGCCTCACAGCGCCAGAGACCTGGGTTCAATTCCTGCCTCAGGCGACTGTCTGTGTGGAGTTTGCACGTTCTCCCCATGTCTGCGTGGGTTTCCTCCGGGTGCTCCGGTTTCCTCCCACAGTCCAAAGATGTGCAGGTCAGGTGAATTGGCCATGCTAAATTGCCGTAGTGTTAGGTAAGGGGTAAATGTAGGGGTATGGGTGGGTTGCGCTTCGGCGGGTCGGTGTGGACTTGTTGGGCCGAAGGGCCTGTTTCCACACTGTAAGTAATCTAATCTACTCCAAAAGTGGGTTCACCATTTTCCTGTGTAACCCCAACATAATGTACCAACCCCCAAACTCAATAGTCTAAACAAAGAAGGCAAGCGTTCCAAATGTCTCCTTTAACCACATTGTCTACCTGATGCTACTTTTAATGAACTATGAACCTGAAACCCTAGATGTCTCTGTTTGACAACACTACCAGGGTTCTACCATTAACTGTGAGGGTACTGCCCTTATTCATCTTACCAAAGTTCAGCACCTCACATCCATCTAAATTAAACTCATTTGCAACTCCACAGCTCATTGGCTGATTGGTCAACATCGCTTTGCAATTTTAGATATATATATTTTCTGAAAATTCACATCATAGTGCACTTGAAGTGTCAAGATGAGTTATACATGTACTTGATTGGCTTCTATGTTATAGTCATTCAATTTTTTTTAAGCATGTTGAACTGGTGCTGATTGGTTCTGATTTACAGAACTGTGAGGAAAGCAGGTGAATCAGGAAATTGTTACCAATAAACAACGAAGGAGAGAAGGAGACTAGCAATGAGATTGCTCAGAATATTTTTGTCACCATTAATCCTTCTCACTAATCCAAAGATAGAACATTTAAATACAATCAACGCATTTAAATTCCATTGTCAACGGCAAAATTCAATCTGCACGATGCCACAAGAAGAGGCTATCATTAATCAAACTGTGAGGTGTTACCTTTTGGTAAGACAAACCAGGGCAGGACTTATAAACTTAATAATAGGGTCCTGGGGACTGTTGCCAAACAAATAAACCTTAGGGTGCAGGTTCATAGTTCCTTGAAGGTGGGGTCACAGGTAGACAGGATAGTAAAGAAAGCGCTTGGTACACTTGCCTTTATTGGTCAGCGCATTGAGTATCGGAGTTGGAATGTCATGCTAGGGTTGTACTGGACATTGGTGAGGCCACTTTTAGAGTACTGTGTACAGTTCTGGTCACCCTGCTATGGGAAGGTTATCAGTAAATTTGTATGCTTGCCTTTGTTGGTCAGCATTGAGTATAGGAGTTGGGCTGTACAGGACATTGGTTAGGCTATTTTTGTAATACTGCATTCCATTCTGGCTTCCCTACTGTAGGAAAGATGTTGTTAAACTTGAAAGAGTTCAGAAAAAATGTACAAGGATGTTGCCAGAGTTGGAGAGTTTGAGCTATAGGGAAAGGCTGAATCGACTGGAGTTATTTTCCCTGGAGCGTCGGAAACTCAGGGGTTAATTTATAGAGGTTTATTAAATCATAAGGGGCATGGATAAGGATGAATAGCCAATGTCTTTTTCCCAGGGCAGGTGAATCCAATACTAGACGGCATAGGTTTAAGGTGAGGGGGAGGAAGATTTAAAAGGGATCTAAGGGGCATCTTTTTCATGCAGAGGGTGGTGCGGGTATGGAATGAGCTGCCAGAGGAAGTGGTGGAGGTGGGTTAAATTACAGCATTTAAAAGGCATCTGGATGCGTATATGAAAAAGAAGGGTTTGGAAGGATATGGACCAAATGCAGGCAAATGGGACTAGATGACTTTAGGATCTTTGATCATCACAGACAAGTTGGACCAAAGGGTCTGTTTCCGTGCTGTGCAACTCTACGACTCTAGAGCCATGACTAACTAAAATTACACAATGGCATTATATTGAAATTTGATGATGTTAATTGTCCCCAGGGAGCTGTGAATCTCTGGGGTGTTGCAAAATCGAAACGTTTTCATCCAAAACCATAAATGAAATCAGATCACTTCAGCTAGAATTCAGTGCTCCTAGTCCTGTAGAGTAATTCTGGCATATTCTGTTTTCATTTCAATTTTCTTTCCCTGTGTTATTTCATTCTTTCTTACATTCCCTTTTGAATATGTATTCAGTTAAAACAAAGCAGATTTGTATCTTAAAGCTGGTCACCCACATTTTGTTCATACCCCTTGATATTAATTTCAGTTTTAAACACCAGTTGTCCTGGCATTAACAGTTTACAGAGCACTGCGATCATAATTCTATTGTTCTCTGTTTGGGAAATGCTTCTCAAACTTCTTGATGAATAATTTAGCTCAACCTGTAAGATTCTGAGCAGGGATTTCCTGTTTTGAAGGTGTAGCGTGGCAGTGAGCAGGATGGATGATGTAATACCTGACTTTCTGGGAACAAAGGCTCTGAAACCATGTTTAAAGGACACTGCTTCAGATACTGCCAGTCCGAAAATGCCCCTCCGCTAAGTGGTGATCATTGCCAGTGACCTGGAAATGGTTTCAAAGCTAGTGAACCTGACTCAAAGTTAATGGAGCTGAAAATGTGTTGCTGGAAAAGCGCAGCAGGTCAGGCAGCATCCAAGGAGCAGGAGAATCGACGTTTCGGGCATGAGCCCTTCTTCAGGAATGAGGAAAGGCTCATGCCCGAAACGTCGATTCTCCTGTTCCTTGGATGCTGCCTGACCTGCTGTGCTTTTCCAGCAACATATTTTTCAGCTCTGATCTCCAGCATCTGCAGTCCTCACTTTCTCCTCAAAGTTTATGGAGACTAGCCTCCAAGATGGAGTCAGAGAGAGATGGTCAGTCCTCTTCCCTGTAGCAAGGGGCTAGCGTAACTGAGCAGTCCAGCCTAGACAGGTATCATAGGAAGGGTCAGTCCTGTGGCTGCAATGAAAAGTCAAGAAGGCCAATGACCTGCAACACCATCATCTTTCTGCTACCTCATACTTACAGGGTTATTGCTCTCTATAACACTGCTACTGCCCTTGTATCTCGCTGTGACTAAATGACCACAGACCTCAGCATCACGTGTAATATGTTCACTCAAGGACTCATATACACATTGTTGCCTTTAACAAGGGTGGCATAGTGGCTCAGTGTTTAGCACTGCTGCCTCAGTGCCAAGGACCCAGGTTCAGTTCCAGCCTCAGGTGACTGACTGTGTGGAGTTTATGCGTTCTACCTGTATCTGTGTGGGGTTTCCTCTGGGTGCTCCCGCTTCCTCTCACAATCCAAAGATGTGCAAGTTAGTTGGATTGGGAATGGGGTTGTTCTGGATGGAATGATTTTTGGATGGTTGGTATGGACTTGATGGGCTGAATGGCCTGTTTCGCCATTGTAGAAATTCTATAAACTACGAACCCTTCCTGCCTGCATCAAGTGCTGCTCATTCAATGGGGATGCCTCACTGCCTCACATGGTAAAGCGCGATCCCATAACTGCTCCTGTGCCCACTTCTGTCATACTCCAACTTTTTCCTTAACTCAGTGCGGGGGAAAATGGGCCCAAAACCAGGCGGAGAAAACCATGACTGGTGTGAGTGGGCAAGATGGCAGATATGGGGCCAAAAGATCATTGAATTGCTGACTTGACAGAAGAGACCACCACCACAGCAATGTGCCAATTAGTCTGTCAGCAACTTAGTACTCTGCTCTTCTAATTTTTCATGTCTTTTTCTCTTCTCTTACTCTTTGTCAACTAAAATCCCTTTCTTTTCCTACAAAGGAACCAACTACGTTAAGAAAAGGACAATCGCTTGATCCCTCCTGGGCAGCAGCACCTCTGTGGAGGAATAGTATGAACCCTCAGACGAAGCCCTGACATAGCATCAGCCTTCAACCTCCACCAGCTCAGAGACAATCATCTTTGTGGGTAATTTAGCTTGCATGGAACTCAAGGGCACACTCGGGTAAACACATCACTGACACTGACGTGGGCCAAATGCTGGCAAATGGGACGAGACTAATTTAGGATATCTGGTTGGCATAGGTGAGTTGGACTGAAGGGTCTATTTCTACTCTGGACAATTCTATGACTCTATAGCTGTAAGAATGCTAAAGGGACTGGAGGTTTTGAGTTATAACGAAAGGCTGATTATTTTGGGAATTTTTTTCACTGGAGTGTAGGAGATTGAGGGGTGACCTTATAGGGGTTTATAAAATCATGAGGGTCATCGATACGGTGAATAGCAAGAGTCTTTTTCCTTAGGGTGTGGAAAAACTAGGGTGCATGATTTTACAGTGAGAGGAGGAAGATTAAAAAAAAACATGCAAGGCAGCATTTTCACACAGAGGGTAGTTCGTGTGGTCAAATGAGCTGCCAGAGGAAGTGGCAGATGCAGGAACAGTTGCAACATTTAGAAGATATTTGGATAGATATATGAATAGGAAAGGTTTAGAGGGATTTGGGCCAAACACAGGCAAATGCAACTAGTTTAATTAGAGAAACTTGGTCAGCATGATGAGTCAGATTGAAGGATCTATTGTGGTAGGGGGGAGGGGAGGGGCATAGTATCGAAGATGAATAAGTAATGTTCATGGGTTAATGCAAGTGATGTGCAAAAAAGGGTTAACTATACCTTTACTTTAGAGTTGCCATTGAGTGTTAATGTAAGAAGCTATATAATAGTGACATCAGATCACATGAATCTGGGATCTGAGTCCAGATCTGGATTCCAGAGAGATCCTGCTCCACCATTCTTTTTGATATTTCTTTATATCTGTCCATTAACGCTGCCACAATCCTGGTTCCTCATGACAATGTAAATGCACCACTTTCAGTATTACAAGAAGAAAGCTGACTGTGGAACTACATTGAGTTGTTGTACCTTCAGCAGGCGCTGTCCATATGCTGACAGGCGGAGGTTTTGCTGTTAATATTTTGAACAGATTAGTGTTCATAGCCTGATACAAAGAAAAGGAAATTTTTGGGAACTTGGAACATGTTGTTTCCTGACATCTGGAGAGTGAACAAATCAGGGTGGAATTTCCTGTGAATTTTCTTTCTAATCAGAGACACATACAGTCATGTAACATTAAAGCAAACATCCAGTTTAAAAGATCGAGGAGATAACAGCACGAGTCTGCAATGCATGTAATTACATTACACCTGAACTTTCTTGCTCTCAGTGCTGGCTACACCTTCTCAGTTTTCAGTTAATGATTTAAAACTGCTTTGTCCTAGAGTACAAATCTAACACAAAGTTCGGTGATACTCAGCAAGTCAGGCAGAGAGGAATAGTTATCATTATCATTGATGACCTGTCATATTTCCCACATTTTCTTTATTGAATGTAATTACAGTGTAAAAATAAGGTGGTGGTGGTGGTGGTGGGGGGGGGGGATCCCATTTCAGACAGAGAGAAGAGAAAACCTTTTTTTCACTCTGAGGGTTCAGAGTCTTTGGAATTCCCTTCCTCAAAAGACATTGAATGCAGTGTCTTTAAATATTTTAAGGCAGAGATACATGGAGTCTTAATTACCAAAAGGTGAAGAAAGATTATCAGGGATATACAGGAATATAGAGTTGAGGGTAAAATCAGATCAGCCATGATCTATACTAAGTGGGGGAGCAGGCTTGAAGGTGGCCTACTCATTTTTCATATTTCTCTGGCATTTACTGTATTTTACTTCTGCTATTAAAATACTTTGCTGGAATTATAGCGATTTGAAATGTGTATAAAGTTAAACCTTAAATAAGTGGAATATGAAACAAGTGTTTTTCTGTTGTTTTTATTTGACTATTCTTTCTCTTCTCATTGAGATCTGCATTTGTAATTTTTTCTTTCTTTGAGTTGATACTCTGATATCAGTGCTAGTTACAGTACAAATTGTAAAGATAACCCAATTACTGAGCTTAATGTGTCTGAATGATAGATGGCTTGACACCCCAGCGTATGTTCTTATGATGTGTGTTTGGCACTTTCCTCAGGCTATGATTGTTTATGCCATGTATATTAATGAGATTAGTCAAAATGCAGTTGTAAATGCACATGACAAAACCAAATAACAATGGATGTAAACCTGGAAACAATTTCCTAATGTTACCCATCAGGAAAAACCAATTCATCATTCGAGACAAAAATCAACATGGAAGCAACATTGACTGGAGTGATACTACAAAGACTTGTGAATATATGGCATCCAAACTTTAAAAAGGAGCAAATGTCAAATACACTGGCACCTCACAGAACATAGGAAGATGTGAGGAGATGAGCACAGTGCAATCTTACTGCAATTCCACTGAACAGCCTTGATGTTAAACTGATTGATGACTGGGGCTATCCCTACATTTGGTACTTATATTCATGTGCAAACAGCTTGCCAGGAATGTTTCTTCCATCAGAACCACATCTGTAGGAATTTGCCTCAATTAAAAATCAAACTGAAACATGCAAAATGATGAGAGATGAATAAACAGTCGTGGGAGTGAGTGAAATTCCTTGAAAATGCTGAATTCGCAATTGTACATTTGAGTGTGTAGCAGGAGATTTATAGCAGCTATCATGCACCAGTGGCCCCATTCCCAGGAAAGCCAGCTGCTTCTGGTTATGGAAGCCTGCACTCTTTGCTCAAGAACAGCTGGAGCTGTTGAGTTCAGCAGCTTTACATGCCTGTAGTTTGCAACCTTTAGGGATTATATCTGCTTTGCTGCTGTCATTGAGAGACAAATAGATCAACTTGCCTGTTAGTAATAGGCCAGAGAAGGGCAGGCCATGTTTCTAGAAAACAAAAGATTTCAGGAACATTGGACAGGAGTGGGCAAGTCTGCTATGGGGAGGTAATTGTAATTTAAATATGCTACTAATGTAGAACCTGATGCCTGAAATGTTGATTCTCCTGCTCCTTGGATCTGCCTGACTGGCTGTGTTTTTCCAGCACCACACTCTCGACTCTGATCTCCAGCATCTGCAGTTCTCACTTTCTCCTACTAATCTAGGATACCAGACAAATGCTCCGGGGAATTGGATTTGAATCCCATCATGGCAGATGGTGAAATATGAATTCAATAAAAAAAGTGCGAGCCTTAAAGTAACCTTTGATTTGATTTATTACTCTCACATGCACCAAAGTACTATGAAAAAGATTGTTTTATGTGCTGTACAGGCAGGTCATACATACAAAACACATCAGGGTAGTAGAACAGGGTGCAGAATACAACGATGCAGCTGCACAGAAGATAGACTATTGCAAAAAAATCATCTGGTTCACATGTGACTCCAGAGCTTCAGCAATGTGGTTGGCTCTTAACAATCCTACAAAATGATCCAGACAGCCAATCAGTTCAGGAGCAATTAGAGCAGGGCAACGAGTAGGACAAACCAATCTAAGAATTTGTCAAAGTCCTCCAACTTTTCTGCCACTTAATCAAGTCTTTGTTTTTAATGCACTTTGGTTCCATAACTGTTTATGTCTGACTTACCATAAATCTATTAATATCAGTTTTGAGCTGACTTGATGTAACAAGTTGTTGCAGCATCAAACACTTTTCCTTGCAATTTGTTACCGCTCTTAAACACCTTAATCAGCCCTAATTATTTCTCAATGGAATAGATCATTGTTGAATGTTATTAAATATCTCCTTAACTGACAGTCACTGCTTATTTATCATGCTAACTTTTAACTATTTTTCTCAGACTACTTGAATTAATTCTTTCCTCATTCCTGGATAAATATCTTTACTGAAGCTTTATTTCAGAACCTAATTTAAGACCTTAGTTTCTCAGCCACAAACTGAAGTTTGAATTGACCTATTTTTGAGGTGAGGGACAGAATTTTAATAAAGCTTTGTTTAAAGAAGTGCTATCACCACTAAATGTACCAGCTTTAATTCTACATTTTATTCTGGACTTCACTGGCTGAGGTGAGAGTGTTTCTCCATCTACCTTATTAAATCGTTGAATGGTTTTAAACTCCTTAACTGTAACACCTCTAAATTTTCTAAACCAGTGTTTCTCAATCTGAATGTTCGCTCTCATGTTATACAAAATTCCAACAATTCCTAGACACAGCACAAAGTGTTTTTGCTGTACAAGGGTAGTTTCATTTGTCTTATGTGTGCTCTATCCAAAGTTAAAAATCACAAAACAACAGGTTATCATCCAACAGGTTTATTTGGAAGCACTAGCTTTCAGAGCGCTGCTCTTTCATCAGGTGGTTGTGGAGTATAAGATTGTAACAGACCGAATTTATAGCAAATGTTTACAGTGTGACGTAATTGAAATTATATATTGAAACAGACCTGGATTGTTTGTTCAGTCTCTCATCTTTTAGAATGACCATGTTGGTTTCAGTTCTTTCATATGTAAATCCCAGAACGTTTTTAAAGTTAGATTCTCAAGTGAACGTTAACAATAAGTGCCAATTATTGGTCCAGATAATGCATTGAAGGTGTGAGGTGCCCTGTGTGAGGCTGTCTGTGCCCCAGAGTTCAGACTGATTCTAATCTAAAAAAGTACTTACAGAATCTTACATGGATTCACAGCGAGAAACCATAATGGCATCCCCAGGAGACAGACACGATCTGCAACTGACAGGGTACTCTTCGTTGTTCAGTACTTCCCAGGAGCCGAAAAACTACACCATGTTCTTCACTGCCTGCAACACATTATCATTGAGGATGAGCACCTCACCAAGACCTTCCCCACACCTCCACTTCTAACCCTAAAACAACCACCAAATCTCAAACGGATTATTGTTTGCAGCAAACTGTCCGACTTTCAGGACAACACCATACAACCCTGTCACAGCAGACGCTCAAGGTGTGTCAGAGTGTCGACACGGATACCACCATTACACATGGGGCCACCACCCACCATGTACGCTGCAGATACTCATGTGACTTGGCTAACGCTGTCTATCTCATATGCTGCAGGCACAGTACATTGGCAAGACCAAGCAGAGACTACGACAATGGATGAATGGACACCGCACAACAGTCAACAGACAGGAGTGTTCCCTCCCAGTCGGAGAACACTTCAGTGGTCTGGGACATTCGACCTCGGACCTTCGGGTGACCATCCTCTAGGGCAGAGTTCGGGACAGACAACAATGCAAAATGGCCGAGCAGAAGCTGAAGGCCAAGTTCGGTACCCATGGGGATGGCCTCAACTGGAACCTTGGGTTCATGTCGCACTACAGGTGACCCCACTGCACTATACACGCACACACATACTCCAACAGACCCATACACGCACACAGACCCTCTCTCATACACAAGAACTCTGTCATACGCTCACACATACACTCCCACACTCATACCCACACACGCACCCTCTGACAGACTTATACCCCTTTACACTTACACTCGTACACATACACACACTCATACCCACCCCGCACACACCCACACCCACATGCACACACACATACGCACATATAAGTTTGTGGGGTGAATTTGTACTTGCAGAATTACATTTTATGTTGTTCAAAAACTGCATGAATCCATGTAAGATTAGAATCAGTCTGAATATTGGAGCACAGACAGCCTCACACAGGGCACCTCACACCTTTAATGCATTATCTGGGCTGCCATGGCACCAATTATTAAAATTCACTTGAGAATGTAATTTTTAAAAAGTTCTGGGATTCACATGTGAAAGAACTGAAACCAACATGGTCATTCTAAAAGATGAAAGACTTAACAAACAATCCAAGTCTTTTTCAATATATAATTTCAGTTACATCACACTGTAAACATTTGATATCAATTCTGTGTCTTATGATCTTATACTCCACAACCACCTGATGAAAGAGCAGCACCTTGAAAGCTAGTGCTTCCAAATAAACCTGTTGGACTATAACCTGGTGTTGTGTGATTTTTAACTTTGCCGTGAGTTGTTTTTACAGCAGCTTTTTGCTGTCATTGTCTTTCCCTTTCAGGGACAGGGTAAGGAGACCTATCCTAACTCCATTCAGAATAGGAATTAAATCCTTCTATTGGCTTTGTTCTAAAGTGTACACTAGCCATCAAATTAACTGAGTGAACTGGCCTGCTATAAAAGTATTTATACAACTAATTTTTTTTTGTTATTTTCATTCCACTTAATTAATTAGAAACCTGTTGATGAGATGGAGTAACAATGCTGTCAAGATCATAACATAGATTTACACATTCAGTTTGAGTGTGAGAAATTAAGTCTTAAACTGGTGACTTAAGAAAAACCTTAAAGAAAAAGTGTTTACCAAAGTACATGGACAAATTTTTTAAAGTGGACTGAAAATTAGATTAAAAAAAAAGATGATCAATAAGTAGTGACTGACAGTTAAGGAGATATTTGATAACAATCAATAATAATGTACAAAGTCCAACACTGGCATATCCAAATAATAATGTACTCCATTGAGAAAGATGAACCTTCCATGACTAAATAAGGAAGTTAACGATTGTATCTGAAATAACTGCACAGAGACTGGTATCCTGTCACCAAGTCACCCTTTACTTACTTGCACACAGCATACTAACTGTGGCCAGCCAATTCAGAGTCAGTCTCTTGAACTGAGGACATACTAATATTGGTCAGCAAGGGCTTTCCTGATTGGCCCAGGTTAACAACCTCAATCAAAGATGTCGTTGTCAATGAGGTTCACGTGGTTCCAGTCACTACAACCCTCACCCCCCATCATATCTGGGGATGTAAGCCTCGTTTTTCTCTTGTAGCTTTTCCTGCGATGTTTTTGCCTCAGGTCCAGTTCCTTTGATTCAGACTCTGACGTGGGCTGTGTGTATTGGGCCGTGGCTCATCTTTTGCATCTGGAGCATCACGTGGGAATTTCCTCAGCTTCTTCTGGTAGTAAGGGTATTGAGGCCATATCCATCTCAGACTCTGAGGTTACCTTGACATTAGATGGAGGGGGAGAACCCATGATTTCTGACAGGCCTTCTGGCTGCTCTGAGGGGCCAGGTATGTTTTGCTCCTGCCCCAGCTAACAGCTTTCACATGATCCACATTTTTGTTCAAGACTGTATGACCTATCTGAACCTTGTCAGTCACGGGACCTGACCTCATATCAACCTCATCTTGTAACTATACAGGGCCATTTCCATGGTTGTGGCACCAAACTGTGTCTTCTGTATTAAGCTTCCTCTCTCGCTTTGAGAGATTTCCTGCTGCTGTTTTAACCTCAACCCCAGCTTGAGGAATATCAAGTTTGACCTGCCGCAGAGACTGCTCCCTATCAGCAACTAGCCCAGTAGGATGGTCCCATATTCAAACAGGAACTGGTTACAGTTTGGTATCAAGTGAAGCTGTAGGCTGCTTATTTAAGCCCTACCTTCAACATTTGGATTGCCTGTTCTACCAAACCAAGCAAAAGTGAGCACTATAGATGCTGGAGATTAGAGTCAAGAGTGTGGTGCTGGAAAAGCACAGCAGGTCAGGCAGCATTTGAGGAGTAGGAGAACTGATGTAGATTCCTGATGAAGGGCTTTTGCCCGAAATGCCAATTCTCCTGCTCATCAGATTCTGCCTAACCTGCTGTGCTTTTCTACTGTTCTACCAAAACCTTGGATGACGAATGGTATGTAGCTGTCCTTATGTACCAAATGCCATTTGACTTCAGGAAATACTCAAATTCCTTGCTGGTAAATGACATCCCATTGTCCATGACCAATACTTCAGGGAGTCTGTGTATCACGAGCGATGCTTGCAGCTCCTTAGTTGTCATCCCTGAGCTTGCTGAACAAACTTTATGCATGTCCAACCACTTTGACTCAGCATCCCCAATTACCAGGAACATAGGGCCCATAAAAGGTTGACATGTAACCAAATCCAGAGTTTGCCCAACCATTCCCACAACTGTGGAGGCACCGCCAATGGCAATGTTTGTCTATTTTGGCACTGCCCCACCAATGCAGCTATGTTGGCATCCAACCTGGTCACCAGGCATAGTTTCTTACGAGTATTTTTGTCGTGGAAACCCCTGGATGACCCTGGTGAAGTTCAGCTAGTATCTGGCGGTGACCTTTACTCAGGGCAATCATTATTGCTCCCAAAGTCTCATCCCAATCATCTGGATAGTCCTGATTTTAAGCCCTCAACATGGTCTGAAATGTCTGATGCCACTTTTCTAGTGCTCCCTGTAACTCTAGATGGTATGCAGTAAATTTGAATTGTTTTATTCTTAAGCTGTCCATAATTTCCTTGATTAATTTAGATGTGAAGTTTGACCCTTGATCTGATTGTATCTCTGTTGGTAGTCTGTATCTAGTGAAAAATTTGAGTAATTTCTTTACAATCCTTTTAGCTGTAATATTGCAGAATGTAACAGCCTCTGGAAATCTAGTCAATATGCCTATTATTGTTAACAAATACTGATTTCCACTTTTTGTTTGAAGTAGGAGACTTACGCAATCAATTAAGACTCTTGTAAAAGGTTCCTCAAATGCTGGAATAAGTATTGAAAGTGTGGGTTTATTGCCTGAGTTTCCACTGGCTTTTCAACCCCAGTAGGCAGCACTCCTACCGGTGAATTAGCTATATCATTTGCATGGACCAATTGTATTTCTGGAGCTGAGAGTTTGTCCAGTACTCTTACCACG
The DNA here is from genome assembly GCF_047496795.1 of Chiloscyllium punctatum. NCBI lineage: Eukaryota > Metazoa > Chordata > Chondrichthyes > Orectolobiformes > Hemiscylliidae > Chiloscyllium > Chiloscyllium punctatum. The sequence goes on from NC_092783.1 coordinate 26,171,733, forward strand.
ACTTGCCCACTCTTCACTAGACACTCCAACCTGACTTTACATAATTGAGTGCTTCTTGTGTCACCGTGAATTCCTGATACTAGTACCTTTCCTATCAACAGTCCTTCAGAGGTACATATCTTCTCATCTTTCAGCATCACAGATTGAGAGGATCCTGTATCTCCTGGTATTGTAACTTCATTATCTGCTGTTCCTGGCCTATGTAAGTAAACTTTACCTCTGCAGGTATATGGTTTAAGAAGATCTGGCATTTCCTCCTTAACCAACCTCTGACCAGCTTGTACATTCTGGTGCAGCTTTCCAGCCTCCATTGTGCTTTCCAACAAAATTCACTGACTTATCCTCTTTTCCTACATCTGGCTTCCTAGTGCCTTTCCTAACCCACCAACACTGTGATTTCATGTGGCCTCCTTTATTGCAGCAAAAACATCGGAGCTTTTTGACTTCTCTTTCCCCTTCAAGGGTTTCCTTTTTACCTGTTGGTCAGTTATCCTTATGATCTTCATCAAGATCCACCTTTCCCTTTCCTCATGAGGATTTCTCTTTCCCCCAATTTCTATCCCTCATGGATTGAAACTGATTTTGGAAGTCAAACTTTGATTTATGGACCAACTCATAATCATCAGCTATTTCAGTTGCCAATCTTGCTGTTTCACCTCTCTGTCATCCACATGAGTTCTCACTACCTCAGGAAGTGAATTTTTGAACTCTTCCAAACTAATTGTCTCTCTAAGAGCATCATAGGTTTGCTCTATTTTTAAAGTCCTTATCTACCTATCAAAATTACTTTGTTTGATTCTTTCAAACTCAATGTAGGTTTGACCATGGTCCCTTCTTAGATTCCTGTAGGCTTCTGGCACAACCTCATATGTACCTGAGATGGCTTTTATTCACCTCCTCATACAGCCCAAGATATCTCCTCTGATGGTGATGCACCCACTAGCTCTACCTACAAGGTTTGTTTGCATCAACAAAACCCACATGGTCCCTGGCCACCGCATTTGTTTAGTCACCTTTTCAATTGAGTTGATCATCCTTCTCATCTAATTTAGGCAATGCTTGAATATATTTAAGCAATTTCTCATGAGGGATTTGGCTACCATGGGTTTGCTCATCCTCACTCTCTTCCTCGCTAAACCTACTTTCTGCCTTTACCTCCATCCTTTTAAGCTGACTTTCCTGCCAATTTCTGAAATTCCTTGCTCTCTCTCCTTTTCTGTCTCTTTTCTCTCTCTTTCCTTTTCTTTGTCTTCTCTCTCTCTGTCTCTCTCCTTATCTCTTTCCTCTGCTTTTAATCGTAATTCTGTTTCACTTCTGTTGCCCGGACCTTGTCTTTTGCCTCTAACCTCAGGTTGCTTCATTTTCAATTGAGTTTTAGCCATCTCTAAAGATTCTGGTGTCATTTCCAGCAAATTTAAATGCTGAGCTACTGCTGTAATTATCTCTCCTTTCCTGACAGAAGGAGGCAGATCCAACTCCAACTTGTCTGCTAATTCCAGCAGCTAGGCCTTAATCATCTTCTGCAAAACCCCCAAAGTCATTTCTTCCACCCCCAGAAAACTCTTGGTGACTGAAAGAGCCGTTGCTATTCCAAACATTGTTTAAACCAACCAAATTCAACACTCAGAACAAAAGACACTAACATCTACTACTCGCTGCCCTCAAGTCCAATAACCCTAATTCCAAATCAGAACTATAGACCAAATCCTGGGAAGAGCCCCCAATCTGTTATGGACCAGGCCAGACCCCTCAAAACAGTTCAGGAAGGTAACCCAGACCCTAACTTTGCTCGTTGTTTTAAGCAGGTGTGAAGTGGCTATTCCAGGAAAAATGCTGCTGGTCAAACCACTTAGTTTTAAACAAAACAGAATTTATCTACAAGATTATTAAATGAAACACAAGCAGCAGAAAACAGAATACTGAATAACTTAACCTCTCCATAAACCCAACAGACCTTCCCAACTTAATGATGCTGTTCCAAATACTTGCAACGATCCCAATAAACACTCCTTGGCACAAAAGGTAAAAGCAAACACAGGTTCTTACTGGAGAGACATCAACGATAGAGAGAGAGAGAGAGAGAGGACCAGTCTGCTCCTGCTTCTTTGGGTCCAGCAGCTTTTACAACACTACTGCTAAAGACCTAACCAAACCAGAAAAATAACTGAGCTGGGAGAACTGGCTAGTCCCCTTTCATTGTATAAATGTTCTTTTTTAAAACTTGAAAGCCTTATGCCAGAGGCAGTACCTGTTAGGTATTATCAGATTGGCCCTAAAACCCTTCAGCCCCAGACTTTTCAGAGTCTGTGTCATTTACGACCTCTCTGGAAAAAAGCCAAGGACAACATAACCTAGTTAAAGGAGCAGCTTCATCGCACCATCAATGAGAAGCTTAAATGGACCAGACGTAAAAATACTATGGCTACCAAGAGTACTCAGGGGCTGGGAATTTAGTTGTAACTCACCTCGTGACTCCTCAAAGCCTGCCCATCATCCACAAGGCAGAAATCAGACATGCAATGGGATACTCTTCACTTGCTTGGCTGAGGGCAACTCCAACAAGACTGAAGAAGCTGGACACCAATCTAGGATAAAAAAAGCAGCTGCTTGTTGGAACCCTGTCCTGCATCTAAACTTTCACTCCATTCACCACTGTCACACAATGGCAGCAGTGTGATCCAGCCACTGCTGTAACTCACAAAGGAACTTTGACAGCACCTTCCTGAAATAACTCTGCAAAGACCAGTATCCCATCACAGAGCCATGCTATATTTACAAGTGTAAAGTGTGTGACACTGACTCAGCTAGCACAGACCCGGCTCCTAGGGTGAGTAGGACCCCAGCCACTCCAGTTAGCCAGGGCTCCCTGATTGGACCAGATGAACAGCTTCAATCAGGGAACTCATATTCTATGAAGTTTACTTGGCTGACCTTGTTCCATTCACTAAATCCACCCCCCTCTGAGTCCTGGGACATAGTGCCATTCTTTGTCCTGTAGCTTCTCCTGGGGTGTTTTCACACCTGGTGCTCTTCCTCTGACTGCCTTAGCTCCTGGTGATGTGTACTGGACTGCAGCTCACCTCTGTGTGTGTGTGTGTGTGTGTGTGTGTGTGTGTGTGTGTGTCTTGGCTGAAACTCATCTCTTTCTTCAGGCAGTGACAGAGTCAAGGCTGTAACATTGGCTGTGCCATCTCGTCCTTCGAGATTTCTCCAATGCTAGGTGAAGGGGGAAAACCCACAAGTTCTGACAACCTTGCTGGATATTCTGAGGGGCTGGGTATATTTTGTTCCTGCCCTGTTTACCAAGTTTCTGCTTTCATGTGGTCCATATTCTTGTTCAGAACTGCCTTTCTGACCAGAACTTTGTGTATCACGGGACCTAACCCTACGTTTTGACCATGTAATGGAGGTTTCAATATGGTTTTGACACCAATCTTCATCGAACATAGAACATTACGGCACAGTACAGGCCTTTCGGCCCTCGATGTTGCGACGACTTATGAAACCAATCTGAAGCCCATCTAACCTCCAGTATTCCATTATCATCCATATGTTTATCTAATGACCATTTAAATGCCCTTAAAGCTGGTGAGTCTACTACTGTTGCAGGCAGGCATTCCACGCCCTTACTACTCTCTGAGTAAAGAACTTACTTCTGACATCTATCCTTTATCTATCACCCCTCAATTTAAAGCTATGTCCCCTTGTGCTATGCATCACTACCTGAAGAAAAAGGCTCTCACTGTCCACTCTATCTGATCATATTGTATGTCTCTATTAAGTCACCTCTTAACCTTCTTCTCACTAATGAAAACAGCCTCAAATCCCTCAGCCTTTCCACAAAAGACTTTCCCTCCATTCCAGGCAATATCCTGGTAAACCTCCTCTGCACCCTTTCCAATGCTGCCATAACCTTCCTATAGTGCAGTGACCAGAACTGTACGCAATGCTCCAAGTGCGGCCACACCAGTGTTTTGTATAACTGCAGTATGACCTTGTGGCTCCAAAACTCAATTCCTCTATCAATAAAACCTAACACACCATTTATCTTCTTAACAACCCTGTCAACTTGGATGGCAACTTTGAGGGATCTATGTACATGGACACTAAGATCTCTCAGCTCATGCCCATTACCTAGAATCTTACCATTAGCCCAGTACTCTGTATTCCAGTTACACCTTCCAAAGTGAATCACCTCACACTTTTCCTCATTAAACTCCATTTGCCACTTCTCAGCCTAGATCTGCAGCTTATCTATGTCTCTCTGTAACCTGCAATATCCTTCAGCACTATCCACACCTCCATCAACCTTAGTGTCATTTGCAGATTTACTAACCCATCCTTCTAAGCCCTCATCCAGGTCATTTATAAATTGATGAACAGCAGTGGCCCCAAAACAGATCCTTCCCGTATACCACTAGTAATTGAACTCCATTGCAATTGAATATTTCCCATCAACCACCACCCTGTTTTCTTACAATTAGCCAATGGTCTGATCCAAACCATTAAGTCACCCTCAATCCTGTGCCTCCATATTTTCTGCAATAACCTACTGAGGAGAACCTTATCAAATGCCTTACTGAAATCCATATACACCACATCAACTGCTCTACCCTCATCCACTTGTTTGGTCACCTTCTCAAAAGGTTTGTGAGGCATGACCTACCCTTCATAAAATTGTGTTGACTATCCCTAATCAACTTATTCCTATACTTCTATCCAACTTATTTCCAACACTTTACCCACAACCAAAGTTACCAACAAACCAAGGCTCACTGGTCTATAATTACCAGGGTTGTCTCTACTCCCCATCTTGAACAAGGGGACAACATTTGCTATCCTCCAGTCTTCTGGAACTCTTCTTGTAAACAATGATGACATAAAGATCAAAGCCAAAGGCTCTACAATCTCCTCCTTGGCTTCCCGGAGAATCCTGGGATAAATCCCACCTGGCCCAGGAGACACATCTTATTTTCACACTTTCCAAAACCGTTAACACCCCCTCCTTGTGAATGTCAATCCTGTCTAGTCTAGTAGCCTGTATCTCAGTATTCTCCTCGCAAACATCGTCTTTTTCCAGTGTGAATACTGATGAAAAGTATTCATTTAATGCTTCTCCTATCTCCTCGGACTCCACGCACAACTTCCCACTACTGTTCTTGATTTGCCCTAATCTTTCTGTAGTCATTCTTTTATTCCTGATATATATTTGGGGCTGTGTGTGTTGTTCCTCTAATTAAGGTAATCTGTCCTGCATTTGTCACGGATCTCTGCAAGCAGCATGTTAGCTGATAACTTTCAGTCCTGTTTACTTGTAGAATGCGTAGCATCTTTTAGGGCTGACCCTGAGAGCTGACCCTTGATTCGTACCTCCTCGGACCATCTTGACACTTTGTAATTAAAGGCCAACCTGTGTTTCAACCCAGGTCTTGTTTTCCATATAATCTTGTAACTGTCTGCTATACTTTGGAGTTCCGCTGAGCCTTCCTTAGGATGGTGGTTCCCCCCATGATGCATCGTGTAATAAATTGGTTGATGCTCAAGGTCTACCTCTCCAGACTTTCTTCAACAAAAGGAAACTTTTAGACTGAGAAGCTAAATTAAGGTTTAAAATAATATATTAAGCAAAAGGTAAGTATTAATGAAATAGACAAAACAGTAGTGTAAATTGACTGTTAAGGATGGAGAAAGTGAGGACTGCAGATGCTGGAGATCAGAGCTGAAAATGTGTTGCTGGAAAAGCGCAGCAGGTCAGGCAGCATCCAAGGAGCAGGAGAATCGACGTTTCGGGCATAAGCCCTTCTTCAGGAAGGATGAAAAATTGAAAGGAGAATAAAAGTTTATTAAAAATAGTATTCTGAAAGGAAAAAAATATTTTTTATTGTTCAAATAAAATATTTGCTTTCAGGTGCAAAATCTGCATGACTTTTTTTTCAATGTAAAACAGTGAAAATCTTGGAGGAATAGTATAAAGAGTTAGAATCGCGCTAAAAACTACAAAAATCATGAGGGAAATGGCAAAAACTGTTTTTTTCCTCCATTTTCTACAGGAACTTCAGGTGTAGGTTTTCTCCAACTTAAAACATTTCATTGATTTTTAAGCATTTGTAAAGGATGTTTACAGCAAAATTCTGAAACATTTCAAATTTTTTTCAACGTTAATGAATGGAAATTAAGAAACTTGCTGAAGAGCTAAATGAGGAGAGAAAACTCCATGGAGACAACAAAACTCTTAACAATTAAAGCTTTGTCAGCAATTCATCTTCATTGTTCAGAAATAAAAGGAAATAATTACAATATTGGGATGATTTATATTATTTGCTGAGGAATTTAACACAACTAAACTGATTGAAAGCAATTAAAACACTGGATAATAAAATCAGTTACCTTTACTTAAAGCTTGCAACAGCTTTCAGTAATTTATTTAAATAAGAGATAACAATAGCTGCTAAATAACATAGTGAGGGACAAAAATATTGCACCTCCATGGATATTTAAAATGATAAACCCGCAGTCAGGTAATTGAAAAGGACTATATGAAAAAGATAAATCATGTGAGATAGAATTGTTTGAAGATGAAACCTGAAGAAGATCAAGTGAACACATTTCTGTACAGTGTATGTCCAATTGGAGATCATCTTTTAAAGCAAAAAAAGTGGCAAATATTTTTGATAATATTGTAAGAGTATTTGATGATTATAATGGGGAGAAAAGGACTTAACAGAAAAATACAATTACTTAGAGAACCTGGCTAGTTTATAAATAATGTTTGCACATATTCAGAATTTTGTCTTGATGGTGATTTACAACCAGAACCTACTTGAGACAGATTTTCACCAGAATTTCTGATCCATCTCTTTCAGATATCCTACAATTGGAAAAGGATTCAACATTAAAAAGAAATATTCAGATATTGGGAGAAGCTGAAATCCAAAACCGTACAAGAGAATGGTGGGAACTGAAAGCCAACCTAGACCCACAGACTCAATGGACTTTGTCAACTTTCTAAGGCATACATCATATGATATTCCAACAGAAAATGTCTTTAAATCCTTTGATGCTAGAAGTTACTGATCCAGATATGGAAATTAAAAAAAAGACAAACAGAAGCAATGTCCAGCTTTATCACACCAAATCAATTTTTGTAACAAAATAGTACATTTCCAGAGAACATGGAAAAGCAAAACTCAACCATTTTGCCAGTAGCAGCAGCAGTGGGAGGAGCAACAACGAAGACCAGGGGCCTGCCAGGAAGGTAAATTCGAAACTATATAAACTTACCTCGTGAATAGGCGGAGCACATGTTGAGCAAGACCAGACGCGGGACTGCTGAGTAAGTGAGGTAATATATTTGGGTGGTTGCATTACCTGAAACACTACTTAGGTAGTGTCTCCCACCCATCCTTCTCCTCTAAATCAAAAAAAAATTCTATGTGCTGGATTGCTAAGGTAACTAGTTTATTTTATTCTTTAGTTTTCTACAGTCTCTTTGGGAATTTAGAACATTGGCAATGGCAGTTAGAGCAATTGAATGTTGCTCCTGCAGAATGTGGGAGGTAAGGATGTCCCTGCCGACTTCACCTGCAGGAAGTGCACCCAACTTCAGCTCCTCGAAAATAGCGTTAGGGAACTGGAGCTGCAGCTGGATGAACTTAGATCATTTGGGAGGTGAAGGGGGTTATTGAGAGGAGTTCCAGGAAGGTAGTCACACCTCAGGTGCAAGAGAAAGGCAGATGGGTTACTGTCAGGGGACAGAAAGGGAACCAACAGGCATTGCAGGGATCTCCTGTGGCTGTTCCCCTCAATAACAAGTACACTGTTGTGGATACTGTTGGGGGACACAACTTACGAGGGGCAAGCCATAGTGTACAGGTCTCTGGCATACAGGTTCTTGTTGCTCAGAAGGGAAGGGAGGACAGGGGCAGAGCATTAGTCATTGGGGACTCCATAGTTAGAGGGAAGATAGAAGGTTCCATGGGAATGAGAAAGATTTACAGTGTTGTCTCCCACATGTCAGGGTTCATGAAGTCTTAGATCATGTTTTTGGGATCCTTGAGGGGGAGCAGCCCCAAGTCATGGACCACACAGGCACTAACTACACAGGTAGGAAACAGGAATGGGATTTAAGGCAGAAATTCAGGGAGCTAGAGTGGAAGCTTAGAGCTAGAACAACAGAGTTGTTATCTCTGGTTTGTTGCCCATGCCATGTGCTAGCGAGGTGAGGAATAAGGAGAGAGCATTGACCAGGTGGCTACAGGGATGGTATAGGAGGGAGGGTTTCAGATACCTGGATAATTGGGGCTCATTCTGGGGTTTAGGTGGGATCTCTATAAACAGGATGGTCTACACCTGAACCAGAGGGGTACCAATATCCTGGGGGGAGATTTGCTAATGCTATTCAGGAGGGTTTAAACTAATTCAGCAAGGGGGTGGGTAGTTCCAGTGTCCAGAAAGTTGAGAGTAGGGAGGTCAGAAATATGGTTTCAAGGTTGCAAGAGTTCACTGGCAAGCGGGAAGTTGGTTTGAAGTGCATCTCCTTCAACACCAGGAACATCGGGAGTAAGATGGGTGAACTTGCAGCATGGGTTGGTACCTGGGACGTCGATGTTGTGGCCATTTCAGAGACATGAATAGAGACAGGAATGGTTCATGCAGATTCCAGGACTTAGATGTTTCGGGAAGAACAGAGAAGATGGTAAAAGAGGGGGAAGTGTAGCATTGTTAGTTAAGGATAGTATCATGGTGGCAGAAAGGACATTTGAAGACTCGTCTGCTGAGGTAGTATGGGCTGAGGTTAGAAACAGGAAAGGAGAGGTCACCCTTTTGTGAGTTTTCTATAGCGTTCTGAATAGTTCCAGAGTTTTAGAGGAAAGAATAGCAAAGATAGTTCTGGATATGAGCGAGAGTAACAGGGTGGTTGCTATGGGGTCGTTAGCTTTCCAAAGCTCAACTGGAAATACAATAGTTTGTGTACTTTAGACAGGTCAGTTTTTGTCCAATGTGCACAGGATGGTTTCCTGACACAGTATGCAGACAGGCAAACGAGGGGCGAGGCCACATTAGATTTGGTACTGGGTAATGCACCCGGCCAAGTATTAGATTTGGTGGTAGGTGAGCACTTTGGTGATAGTGACCATAATTCGGTTATGTTTACTTTAGCAATGGAAAATGACAGGTATATAACACAGGGCAAGAGTTATTGTTAGGGGAAAGGCAACTATGATGCAACAAGCAAGATTTAGGATGCATAGGATGGAGAAGGAAACTGCAGGGGATGGGCAGAGTTGAAATGTGGAGCTTATTCAAGGAACAACTACTGCTTGATAAGTATGTACCTGTCAGGCAGGGAGGAAGTGGTTGAGCGAGGAAGCTGTGGTTTATTAAAGAAGTTGAATCTCTTGTCAAGAGGAAGAAGGAGGCTTATGTTAGGATGAGACTTGAAGGCTCAGTTAGGGCACTTGAGAGTTACAAGTTAACCAGAAAAGACATAAAGAGTGAGATAAGAAAAGCAAGGAGGGTCATGAGAGGTCGCTGGCCGGTAGGATCAAGGAAAACCCTAAAGCTTTCCTGATTGAGGTCATTCCCATGGGTACTGAACTTTGCTATCAGCTTCTGCTCAGCCACTCTGCATTGTTGCTTGTCCCAAAGTTCACCTTGGAGGATGGTCACCTGTAGGTCTAAGGCCGAACCTTCAAGGTGGGCTTTGGAACAAGCAACAATGCAGTGTAGTTGAGCAGAAGCTGATAGCAAAGTTCAGTACCCATGGACCCAAGATCTTGAGTTCATGCCACACTACAGATGGCCTTACTGCACCGCACGTGTACACACACACACACACACACACGCACGCACACACACACACACACACACACACTTCCTCATACACAAGATCTTTCTCAGATGCACACACATACACCCCCTGCACTCATACCAAAATACTCACCCTCTCGCACATACCCCATCACACACACACTTAACCAAGCTTACGTGCATACATATATACACACACACTCCATCATGTGCACTTACACCCACATGCACACACTCACATGCACACTTGATCTGTCGTTCCTACATGCATACACATATAAGCTTTAGGGGTGAATTTGTTTTTGCAGAATTACATTTTATTTTGCTCAAAAACTGCATGAATCCATGTCAAACTCTGTAAAACTATTCAGAGGGTTTCTCAGTCTGACATAGCACTGGGACACAGACAGACTTCACACCTACTGTATAAAAAGCTAAGCTATCTTGAGAATGTGATTGAAAAGAAGTTCTGTGATTTACATATCAAAGAACAGAAATCAGCATATCCCATTATAAAAGATGAAAGTGTTAATCTATGATTGTTTAATGTATTACATTTCCCTGACACTGGACTCCTTTGGTTATAAATTCTGTGAGCATGATCTTAACCTCCACAACCACTTGATGAAGGAGCGTCGCTCCGAAAGCTAGTGCTTCCAAATAAACCTGTTGGACTATAACCTGGTGTTGTGTGATTTTTAACATTGTTCCTCTCCAAAGCTTTCTTATAGAGCTATAGAGTCAAACAGCCCTTTTGACTCAACCAGTCGATATGGACCATAATTCCAAACTAAACTCGTTCCATCTGCATGCTTGGCCCAGATCTCTCCAAACATTTCTTATTTCTGTACTTGTCTTAATGTCTTTTAAATATTGTAAATGTACTATTGTCCACCACTTTCTCTAAAAGTTCATACCACTCTTTGTGTAAAGAACGGATCCTCGTGTCTTTTCTCAAACTTGCTGCTTGCGCCTTAAAAATATGCCCCCTCGTCTTGAGACCCCCACCCGATGGAAAAGACACCAGTCACTGACCTAATCTATACGCTCATGATTTTATAGACCTCTATAAGGTCACTTCTCAACCTCCAGTGAAAAAAGTCCCAACTTATCCAGCCTCACCTTTTAACTCAAACCCTCCATTCCCAGCGACATGCTGGTAAATCTCTTCTGTACCCTCTCCAGCTCAATAGTATCCTTTCTGTAACAGGTAGGCTAGAACTGGTCACTTTGCTTCAGAAGAGGCCTCACCAATATTTTGTACAACCTCAACATAATGTCTCAACTCCCATACTTACAGCTCTGAGCAATGAAGGCAAGCATTGTTCACAATGCCACGAAAGGTTATTTCCAAAACCCGCTTCCTCAGTGACTGCCTCTGGCTCAGCTTCTCCCCACGTGGATTCCAATCGAAGTCTAATTCTTTGAACTTTGAATCAACCCAGGGTCACCAATATCTCCGTGATGTACAACGCTGCTCAGCTGTCCTCACCATATCCTGAGATCCACACTCAGTTTAATTTGCTGCCATATGCACACTCTCTTCCTTCAGCCAGACTAGTGCCATTTACATGTTTGCTGATGACACCACCATAGTCGGTCGAATCTCAAATGGTGATGAAACAGACTATAGACGGGAGGTGGAAGACCTGGAGAAATAGTGCATTGAGAACAACTTAGCACTCAATGCTGGTAAAACCAAGATACTCATTATTGACTTTTGGTGGGATGTTACCCATTCCCCGTACACATTAAAAGTGCAGAGGTGGAATGAGTGGAGAGTGTCAAGCTCCTGGGAGTGGTCATCCACAACAAGCTTTCTTGGACTCTTCATGTGCACGCATTAGTTACAAAGATCTAACACTGTCTCTTCTTCGTCAAGCAGCTGAGGAAATTTGGCGTGATGGCAAGTACACTTGCCAACTTTTATAGGTGCGCCATCGATAGCATTCTGTCTGGATGTGTCACTACCTGGTATGGCAACTGTACCATTCAAGATCGAAGACAGTTACAGAGAGTGGTGAACTCAGCCCGGACAATCACAAATACCAACCTCCCATCTACAGAATCCATCCACCAGGCCCGCTGTCCAGGAAAGGCCGCCAGCATTCGCAAAGATCCATTCCACCCTGGCAATGTTTTTCGACAACCTCTACCATCAGGGAGAAGATACAGAAGCCTGAACACGTGCACCAGCCAGTTTCGAAACAGTTTCTACCCTACTGTTGTTAGAATACTGAATAGACTCACAAACTCTTAACATTCACCTGTATCTGTGTTTTTGTTTTTCCTGCTGTTTCCCTATTATTTACTATCTATGTTGCTTAACTCTGTGAATTGTCTGTATTGCTCAAGACAAAGCTTTTCACTGTGCCTCAGTACACGTGACATTCAATTCAATTCAATTCAATTCAATTCAATTCAATTCAATTCAATTCAGATCAATTCAGCACCACCTCACACTGGCTCAGAGCTACTCTGCCTCCCCAGTTTCATTTTATTCTCCAGCTCGTTTGATGTTCTAACACAAAATTCTTTCACTTCCTTTCAGCCATTAAGAAATACAAGCTGCAACAATTCAGAGATACCCACACCTCTCCGGAACCTTCCTCCTCTCCCCTTCCCTCTATCTCCATTGTTACTTCTGATCCCATCACCTCTTGGGTATTTACTATCTCTTCTGACTTTCCACTCTCTGATGCTGAACATTCCATAGTCAGCAAAGCTTTCAGTTTAATCCTTCTGCACCACCACCTTAATGAATTTAAGGCACAACACAATGTTGAATTCTTCTTTTGCCGACTTCACCTCCCTGCCCGTTTCTTTGGACAAGAGTCCTCTCCCCATCCCACAAACCTCTTCATCTGCCTCCAACACTCTCACTCTATCTGGGTGCCTCCTCTGGCCTTTAACCTGCACTCGACCTGTTCATTGAGAATTTTCGACATGACATAAGTTTCCTTAGGTTCAAATAGGTGAGGGCAGCAGAGAAATTATTTCCCTCTGGACTCCACATTCCCAGATCCAATGCTGACTTTGTCATTAACCTGCCACCAAGGGTGGTGCTATTGCTTGTTGTCTGGTGTACTGACATCGACATCGTGGAGGCTGAGAGCCAGTTTTAAGACATCTCCTCCTGTCCTGTCCTGTAACATGAGCCCACGATTTAGCATTTTGTCCATGACTGTCACCAACCTCATCTCATCTGGGGATCTCCCCACAACAGCCTCCCAGGCCATATCCACCAACCCCATAAGCTCGTCAAGATCCCCAAGATCTGCAACAGGAATGCACAGGCAAACCATTTATTTCTGCCTCACAGAACTTATTTCTTTCCACATCGACTGTATTTTTTTCTCCCTTGTCTAGCCCCTCCCCACTTACATCTGCGATTCTTCTGACACTTTACATCAGTTATGAAGTTTCTAGTTCATGGACAGCAGCACTCTCTCTTCAACACGGACGTGTAATCCCTTTACACATCCATCCCCCATCAGAATGGTCTCAGGGCCCTCCATTTCTTCCTGGAAGAAGGGCCTGAACCGTCCCCATCCACCATCCCCCTCCTTCACCTGGCTGAGCTTGCCCTCACTTTGAACAACTTCTCCTTTAACTTGTCTCATTGTCTTAAGGCCAGAGGGATGGCCTGGGTACTCACACAGATCCCGGTTCTGCCTGTCTTTGTGGGGTTCATGGAACAATCCATGTTCCAGTCCTACTCTGGACCCCACCTACAACTCTTCCTCTGGTATTTCAATGATATCATCGGTGCTATCTCCCTCTCTTGGAGCAAGTGAGGACTGCAGATGCTGGAGATCAGAGTTGAAGAGTGTGGTCCTGGAAATGCACAGCAAGTCAAGCAGCATCCAAGGAACAGGAGAATCAACATTTCGGGCACAGGCAAACCAGGATTATGTCTGAAACGTCAATTCTCCTTCTCCTCGGGTGCTGCCTGTTCTCTGTGCTTTCCCAGCACTACACTCTTCAACTCTACCTCCATCTCTTGTCTGGAATTGAAACAAATGATCAATTTTATTTCTAATTTCCACCCTGCCCTCACATTCACATGGTAAAAACAATGACTGCAGATGCTGGAAACCAGATTCTGGATTAGTGGTGCTGGAAAAGTACAACAGTTCAGACAGCATCCGAGGAACAGGAAAATCGACGTTTCGGGCAAAAGCCCTTTATCAGGATGAAGGGCTTTTGCCTGAAACATTGACTTTACTGCCTCACATTCACATGGTCCATCTTCAACACCTCCCTTCTCTTCTTTGACATCTGTGTTTCCATTTATAGGGATAGGCTGGCCACCAATATCCATTATAATCCCACCAACTCTCACAGTTACCTTGGTACCTGCACTTACCTCCCATAAGGACTCCATCCCACTGTCCCAGTTTCTCCTTCTCCATTGTAACTGTTCTGATGATGCCACCTTCTGCAGGGGAACCTCACAAATGTCCACCTTTTTCCTCAGCCAAGGATTCTCCAATACCATGTTTGACAGGGACATCAGTTGAGTCTGTCTCATTTCCTGCACTCTGCCATTTGGGGTATCGTTATTTACGCTCTGCATTATCATCAACTCGCACTATACCTGGAGGGTTTCCCTGGTCCTTGCTAATCACCCTGCAATAACTCCACTGAGTATCCCATTATCAAGATATCCTTCATTTACAAGTGAAGGGTTCTTAACACTGATCCAACTCCCTCAAAGCCAGCTCAGAGTGAACAGAACATCTGACACTCCTGTCAGCCAGGACTCCCTGATTGGGCCAGGTTAACCGCCCCAATCTGAGAACTCATATTCTATGAGGTCCACCTGGCTGACCTCATTCCAATCACTACATCCCTCCTTCTCTGAGTCCGAGGATAGAGGCTGGTTCTTATGCTTGTACCTCCTCCTGACGTGTTTTAGCACCAAATCAGGTCCCTCTAACTCTGCCTCTGATGTGGGTGGCAGGTAATTAGATTACTTACAGTGTGGAAACAGGCCCTTCGGCCCAACAAGACCACACCGACCCGCCGAAGCGCACCCACCCAGACCCATTCCCTACATTTACTGCTGCATCTAACACTACGGGCAATTTACCATGGCCAATTCACCTAACCTGCACATTTTTTAGAGGAAACCGGAGCACCTGGAGGAAACCCACGCAGACACGGGGAGAACGTGCAAACTCCACACAGTCAGTCGCCTGATGCGGGAATTGAACCCGGGTCTCTGGCGCTGTGAGGCAGCAGTGCTAACCACTGTGCCACCGTGCCGCCCACTATACAGTAATGTACAGTAATGTACAGTAACTTGCCTCTCGGAAGAAATTCATTCTCTTCTTTAGGCAACAAAGTGTCAAAGCGGTGACATCTGATGTGTCCATCTTAGATTTCGGGATATCTTCAACGCTTGATGGAGAGGGAGGACCCAGAGGTTCCGGAACTATCAGAGAGGCAGTCAAGCCAGGCACATTCTGCTCCCACAATATGTGCATGTTTGCAGCTTTCATATGGTCTATGTGTTCATTCAGGACAATTGCTCCATCCCAAACTTTTGATATCACTGGACCTGACTTCACATCGGCTATGTCTGTTACCCAGGCAGGGCCATTCCTGTAGTCCCCACACCAAACTGCATCTGCTGAAGGAAATAGTCTGTCTTTCTTAGCGGAGTCTTGTGTCCGACATTGGTGTTCCTAATGCTGTTTCACCTCCCCTCCAGGTCCAAGAAGATCAGATTTAAGCTAGTGCAGAGTCTTCTCTCCATTAGCAACCCTGCTGGAGCTATTCCAGTAGTCACACGAGGGGTGGTTCTATAATCAAATTGGAACCGGAACAGTTTAGTGTCTGGTGAAGCTGCAGGCTGTTTCTTTAAGCCTGGCTTCAAAGTTTGGACTGCTCTTTCTGCCAGACCATTGGATGATGGATGGTATGAAACTGACCTTATATGTTGAAAGCCATTCAATTTTAGGAAATACACAAACTTCCTGCTGGTAAATGATGGCCTGTTATCTGTGGCCAATACTTCTGGGTGCCTGTGTATAGAAAAAGGTGCGCTCAGTTTTTCTATCATCGTCCTTGTGTTTGATGAATGAACTCTATGCACATCCAACGACTTTGAGTGGGCATCCACAATGACTAAGAACATTGAGCCCATGAAAGGACCTGCATAATCGATGTGTAACTGTACAAGGATTACCTGGCCATTCCCACAATGGTGGGGGAGCTGCTGGTAGTAATTTTTATCCTTGGCACTCTGGGCACTGCCTCACCAATGCAGCTATGTCTGCATCCAGTTCTGGCCACCAGACATAACCTCTTGCGAACATCTTCATTTCGGAAATCCCTGGATGATCCTGGTGGAGTACAACCAGTACCTTTGCTCGGGACAATGGCTGTTGCTCCCCATAATAATATGCCATCCCCTATTGTGATCTGGTCTCTCTGGGTCCAAAATGGTTTCAATTCTGGTTGTAACACCCTTTGGTTTCCCCCCATCACCACCAGCTGTTTCAGTTTGGCCAGGACAGGATCTTGTTGTGACCAAAGTCTGATATTGTCAGCTGTGACTGAATGTGTGTCCAGAATGTTTAAAACCGTTATGGACTCTTCCAGTGGTGGTACCACTGGTGGTGAATCAGCCAGTGGGGGGCAGCTGAATACATCCACATTGGCTACTTGGCCTCCTGGATGGTGTTCCAACTTGTAATTATATGCATTTAGTTTTAGAGCGCACTGGTGAAGTCAGCCTGAAGCGGCACGGTGGCACATTAGTTAGCACTGCTGCCTCACAGCGCCAGAGACCCGGGTTCATTTCCCACCTCAGGTGACTGACTGTGTGGAGTTTGCACATTCTCCTCGTGTCTGCGTGGGTTTCCTCCGGGTGCTCCGGTTTCCTCCCACAGTCCAAAGATGTGCAGGTTAGGTGAATTGGCCATGGGAAATTGCCCGTAGTGTTAGGTAAAGGGTAGATGTAGGGGTATGGGTGGGTTGCGCTTCGGCGGGGCGGTGTGGACTTGTTGGGCCGAAGGGCCCGTTTCCACACTGTAAGTAATTTAATCTATGGGTGGCATAGAACTAGCAGGAGTTTGTGGTCCATTATTGTTACAAATTTATGTCCGTAAAGGTATTGGTGGAACGTCCTCACTACAAATATAACGGCCAAATCTTCCTTCTCTATCTGGGTGTATTTACGCTCTGCATTAGCCAAAATCCTGGATGCCGACATTATTGGGCGTTCCTCTCCATTGGGCCATCTATGAGCTAATACTACCCCGGTGCTGTACAGGGAGGCATCACATGTCAATATCAGATTTTGGTTAGGATCACAGTGTGCCAACTCCTGGGTGGATAATAACTGCTACTTCACTTTCCTGTAAGCTATTGCTTGGCTGCATGACCATTTCCAAGGATGACCCTTTATTAAGAATCAATGCGAAGGTGTCAGGATGGAGGAAAGGTTATGTATGAACTTTCCATAATAATTCACCAGCATGAGGGAAGACCTAAGCTCCAGTACAGATGTGGGAGCCTTTCATCTTCCAATGAGTGTAATTCGGTCTTGTCAATTCTGTAGCCCACAGAAGTCACTTAGGGTGCCTGGAACACACATTTTTTTTCTTCTAAGGCATACTCCCCCCTGCTGAATGGATTGTACAGTTACCCAGTGAGTGACCCTTTCACCCTGCTGAATGGAACGAACAGTTACCCAGTGAGCGACCCTTACCCCCTGCTGAATGGATAGTACAGTTAACCAGTGAGTGACCTTTATACCCTGCTGAATGGATCGTACAGTTAACCAGTGAGTGACCCTTCCAGCCTGCTGAATGGATAGTACTGTTACCCAGTGAGTGACCCTTACACCCTGCTGAAAAGATTGAACAGTTACCGTGTGAGTGACCCTTACCCCCTGCTGAATGCATTGTTCAGTTACTGATTGAGAGACCCTTACACCCTGCTGAATGGACAGAAATTGCACAACTGAAGCTGTAATTTATCCAACGATTTTCCATTGCTGATTGGAATCTCTCTTTGTGATTTATTTGTAAAAGTTTTGAATGATGAATTTCAGCTGCTACCCCTCCGCCATGGAGCCAGCCTCCACCAAGACTCTCTCCTTGTCTTGAACTCACTCCCTTTCTCTAATGTCTCTCTTCTTTTCATCCATACTCTCAACTGCTGAATACCCACTTTCCTTCCTGGCCCCATTATTAGCTGATTTTGTTAATAGTTCCTTTACGATAGATACTGTTCCCCAATTTTCAAGTCAGTTAGCGGAACACCACGATCTATCCTTCAATCCTCACAAATGGATCCCATTTCCTCTCTCTCTTTTCTTGCCATATGATCAGATTAGATTCCCTACAGTGTAGAAACAGACCCTTCGGCCCAACAAGTCCAGACTCTGAAGAGTAACCCATGCAGACCCATTTCCCTCTGACTAATGCCCCTAACACAATGGGCAATTTAGCATGGCCAATTCACCTGACCTACACTTCGTTGGACTGTGGGAGGAAACCGGAGCACCCAGAGGAAACCCACGCAGACACGGGGAGAATGTGCAAACTCCACACAGACAATCACCCGAGGCGGGAATCGAACCTGGGACCCTGGTGCTGTGAGGCAGCAGTGCTAACCACTGAGCCACTGTGCCGCCCCCTTGAATGTGCTGTTGACAAGCAAGTCTGTGCCAATCTTTGCCAAAAGAGATGTGTGCAACCCTTCAATCAGGTTTATCCCCACCCCACAGTCACTGTTGTCATGCCTCACTGACAATGAGGCCTGTTATTCCTGGAGTAGTCATGAAAGGCAAAGATTTTAAGAGTATGCAAATTCCCCATTTGCCTGACTTTTAGTCTCAGGTTGACAGAAAGCGTGGATCGTGTTTCTTGATAACAATGATTATTCATTACAAATAAATGGATTCTAATAACAGATAAGCAATAATAAAATCGTCATATAGCTCTTCTCGTTAAAACTGTGACCCCCTTATAAACTCTCCCTCTCTACCCACACATACAAACAGGGAAAAAAAACAACATAGAAACGTAGACAATAGGTGCAGGAGCATGCTATTCAGCCCTTAGAGCCTGTGCTAGCATTCAATACGATCGTGGCTGATCATACAATCTCAGTATCCCATTCCTGCCCTCCCCCGTACCCCTTGATCCCTTTAGCCCCAAGTTCCATGTTCATCTCCCTCTTGAATCTATCTAATGAACTGGCCCCAACAGCTTCCTGTGGGAGAGAATTCCACAGGTTCACAATTCTCCGAGTGAAGAAATTCTTCCTCATCTCAGTCCTGAATGGTTTGCCCCTTATTCTTGGACTGTGACCCCTAGTTCTGGACATTCCCAAGATCGGGAATATTCTCCCCACATTCTATCCAGTCCAGTCCCATCAGGATTTTATATGTTTCTATGAGATTCCTCCTCATTTTTCTAAATTCCAGCGAGTACACACCAAATCGAACCAGTCTTCCCTCACGTGTCAGTCCTGCCATCCCAGGGATCAGTGTGATGAACCTTCGCTGGACTCCCTCAATAACCCGATTGTCCTTCCTCAGACTAGGAGACCACAACAGCACACAATACTCAAGGTGTGACTTCACCAAGGCCCCGTACAATGGCAGTAAGGTATCCTTACTCCGATACTCAGAATCTCTCACTGTGAAGGCCAGCGTGCCATTAGCTTTCCTCACCGCCTGCTGCACCTGCGTGCCAACCTTCAGCCACTGTTCCACCATGGCAACTAGATCTTGTTACACCTCACCTTCTCCTAAACTGCCACCATTCAGATAATAAGCTGCCTTCCTGCTTTTGCCACGAAAGTGGATAACCTCAAATTTATCCACATTATATCGCAATTGCCAAGTTTTTGCCCACTCAGCCAGTCTGCCCAAGCCATCCTGCAACCTCCCAGCACATTGCCACCCAACTTAAGGTTGTCTGTCAGTTTGGAGATATTAGATTAGATTAGATTAGATTACTTACAGTGTGGAAACAGGCCCTTCGGCCCAACAAGTCCACACCGCCCCGCCGAAGCGTAACCCACCCATACCCCTACATCTACATTTACCCCTTACCTAACACTATGGGCAATTTAGCATGGCCAATTCACCTGGCCTGCACATCTTTGGACTGTGGGAGGAAACCGGAGCACCCAGAGGAAACCCACACAGACACGGGGAGAACGTGCAAACTCTACACAGTCAGTCGCCTGAGGCGGGAATTGAACCCGGGTCTCAGGCGCTGTGAGGCAGCAGTGCTAACCACTGTGCCACCGTGCCGCCCAAATGGCGTTCAATTCCTTAATCCAAATCGTTAATGGTCTCCCAGCACCAAACCTTGCTGTGCCCCACCCGTCACTGCCTGCCACTCTGAAAAGGATCCATTTATTCCAACTCTCTGCTTCCTGTCTGCCAACCAGTTCCCTATCCATGTCAATACATTACCTCAGTTACCATGAGCTTTACTAATTTCTTGTGCGGAACCTTGTCAAAAGCCTTTTGAAAGTCCAGATGCATATCTTCTACTGAATCACCCTTGTCCACTCTCCTGGTCACATCCTCAAAACATTCTGGAATATTTGTCAAGCAGTTGAACCCATGCTGACTTGGCCCGAATCTGTCACCGCTTTCCAAATGCTCTGTGTTACATCCTTAATGATTAACTCCAGTATTTTCCCCACCACCAATGTCAGGCTAACCGATCTATAATTCCCCATTTTCTCTCTCCCTCCTCTTTTAAAGAGTGGGGTTACATTAGCCTCCAATCCATCTGAACTCTTCCAGTGCCTACAGAATCCTGGAAAATGATCACCAACGTGTCCGCTTTTTCTAGGTCCACTTCCTTAAGTACTCAGGGATACAGTGCATCAGGCTTATCTGCTTTCATTAATCCCATCAATTTCTCCATGCCATTTCCTGACTAAAAAGGATTTCCTTCAGTTCCTCCTTTATGCTGACCCTCTGTCCCGAGCCTTTCCTGAAGATTATTTGTGTGCTCCTCAGTGAAGACAGATCCAAAGTATTTGTTCAACTGGTCTGCCATCTCCTTGTTGTCCATTATGAATTCACCCAATTCTGACTGCAAGGGACCTACATTTGTCTTCACCAGCCTTTTTCTCTTCATATATCAATAGAAGCTTTTGCAGTCAGGTTTTATGTTTCCGCAAGCTTACTTTCATATTCTATTTTCCCTGTTTGTCCTTCTCTGCTGAGTTTTAAATTTCTCCCAGGATTCCGGTTTGCTGATTTTTCTGACCAACTTATATGCCTCCCCTTTGGTTTTAACACTATCCCTGATTCTTTTGTGAACGAAGGTTGAGCCACCTTCCCTGTTTACGGTTATGCCAGACAGGTACAATCGTTGAAGTTCATCCATGTGTTCTTTAAATGTCTGTCATTGCCTATCGATCGTCAAACCCATAAGTATCCTTGGCCAGCTTAACCTTGCCAATACATGCCTCATATCATCAAAGTTAGCTTTCTTTAAATTCAGGTGTAGTTGGCAGAGGGAAGGACTGTGATCAGAAAGCTGCTTAACTCAACAGTGAGTTCTCCAATTTCAAATAACCTCCGCCCCCATCCTGAACTCCCTTCCCAGCCCCTCCCCCTCCCTTCCACCCCCTCCCTGCCACCTACCGGATTCATTCCTCCTCTTGACCAACCAAGTTGTACCCTCTACCTGTCTTCACCTATTCCCACTTCACCACCCTGCCCCCTCCTCCCCCTTTATCTGCAGCTCTCCCTACACCCACTCCCAGTCCTGAGGAAGAGTTACGCCCGAAATGATGACTTCTCCATCTCCTGATGCTGTTTGGCTTGCTGTGTTCTTCCAGCCTCCTGCCCGCCTACTTTGGATTCCAGCATCTGCAGTCTTTTTATTTCTAGATTTCTCTTCCCCAAATACTTTTACTTGGTTACAGGAGACACAGAGTGACTGATTCACACTTGCAAAGGTCTCTGACGTATTGACTAAGTGGCATGTTTTCTACTGCAGAGCAAAACTAGCCCCTTCCCTGAGAGGTTGATGTCTTCTACAGGTTGCACAGTTGTCAATCACATAGCTGTTGGCAAGCAGTACTCTATTGTCATTGATTAGTGTTCACCAATCCACAGACCAATCAGCTATTTGTCACTAGCCAAAGCTCCATTCATACACAGCCCTTGCCCCCAGCTCAACTACAAAGATTTTTACTATTCCCTGAACATGCAGCATGTTAACACTCCTCACAATAAAGTCAGGCTGTTTTATTTTAAAAGGTGCAGCAATTCCTTCTACAATCTTTGCTTTTCAAAATAGTTCTTTTCCAATTTCACAAACAAAATTAAAACAAAATTGTCTTTACACAGTAACAACACAATCCTTATCGAAGTTACAACTTATTTCTTATGTAACTTTCAAAAGCAATTCCTCTATATCTTTCTTGACCCAACTGCACGTTTTGACAATGATGATCTCACCATCCTCCTCCAGGGCCTCTCCTCCATTATCCAACTGGATGGTTCTTCACTTACCTCACTCTCTTCTTATCTGTCCAGTTACAGACAGAGATGTAGAATCCTCTTGCATCATTACCTCTAGAATCTCTCCAGGAGCTAACCTGGATCATGTCCTATTTCATACCAGCATTTGCCTATTGGACACATTATCTGAAAATACAACCTTAGTTTTGACACACTTACTAGTGGCCCACAGCTCTCCCCCCTGTTCACTACTGCTCCACACTTTTTGCTTTGTTACATCATTTATCTGACATCTAACACAGGGTGAGCTGAAATTTCCTTCTTTAAATATTGGTAAATTTGAAGCCATTGCTTTCAGTACTCATCAAAAACTCTACTTTACAGCACCCTGTGGAATAAAATGTTACTTATACTGAGTTTGTGTGATCTGCCATAGAGTGAACTGCCATATATACAAATCTCATCATGGAATCCCTACAGTATGGAAGCGGGCTATTTGGCCCATCAAGTCCACACCGACCCTCTGAAGAGCATCCCACCCAATCACCCTGTATTTCCCATAGCTAATCCACATAGCCTGCAAATCCCTGGACACTATGGGGCAGTTTAGCATGGTCAATCCACCTAACCTGCACATCTTTGGACTGTGGGAGGAGCACTAGGATGAAACCCACACCAGCACGGGGGAATGTGCAAACTCCACACAGACAGTCGCATAAGGCTGGAATCAAATCCAGGTCCCTTGTGCTGCGAGACAGAAATGGTTACAACTGAGCCACCTTGGCACCTGGTCATGACATTAGATTAGATTTGTGGGCGGCATGGTGGCACAGTGGCTAGCACTGCTGCCTCACAGCGCCTGAGACCCGGGTTCAATTCCCGCCTTAGGCGACTGACTGTGTGGAGTTTGCACGTTCTCCTCGTGTCTGCGTGGGTTTCCTCCGGGTGCTCCGGTTTCCTCCCACAGTCCAAAGATGTACAGGTCAGGGGAAGTGACCATGCTAAATTGCCTGTAGTGTTAGGTAAGGGGTAAATGTAGGGGTATGGGTGGGTGGCGCTTCGGCGGGTCGGTGTGGACCTGTTTGGTCGAAGGGTCTGTTTCCACACTGTAATGTAATCTAATCTATGTGGAATTGCAGCCTGAATTTATAGGGTTCAAGAAGATGTTCTTTATTCCCACCCCACTGTAAAATGCAATATTTATTCAAGCCTGTTAATATTCACCAACCTGAGTGTTGACCTCATCTTACTACATGGTGTCAGTGGTGATCAGACCCATGGAGCTGGAGGCAAGTATCAAGGAGCGCTTGAGGTTATGTCTGGAGATGGCAGAATGCTGTAGGTGGAGAATGAGGCCAGCCCAGTGAATGTACTCCAGAGGGGACAAGTAGCTGAAACAAAGCTCAGGGTTGACAGGGTTGACAGTGAGTGACTCACTTCAGGCAACATCTGGGGACCTGAGTTGAAGAGAGGGATATGGTGTGCCAAAGCTCAGAAAGCCCATGGCAGGGACGACTGCAAGCAACAAGAAACAATGAATAACACAAGTGATGCATTAAAGAGATTCAAGGAAGAAGACTCTTTTTTTGTAGAAATATTCTGAAGTCCAAGATCACAGGCAATGCTTAGCTGAGGAAATGCCTCCGATGGCAACTAATAAATGCTGATTTTCTGTTTGAAAACATTTTGAGAAAGAGTGAGAACAAAAATCATTTCTTAGCTTTGAAGAAAACTATTATGTAGAAGCAAGCCTTTGCTGATGATATAGATCAACCATGGAATGTTATATTGTTACATGGGAACCTCTTACAGATCCTGCAGGTCAGTGTCACACAGGATGCCCTTATAGATCCTACAGACCACAGTGCTATTGAGTTCTGTGCAGGAACCTCTGATTTATCGTGGTCTCAAAGTCTTGTTTCTTTATCAATGTGAAAGCACTTCTACTCTCTGAGGGAGGTCCAGAAATGTTCTTGCCTGAAGAGAAGCTGTCATCCACTTCCACTCTGTGCTCCCTCTCTCAGACACAGACAAGAGTGCACACACATCCAATACATCCTACAAGAGAGCCCGTGACTGTTGCTTGAAATGTACACCTGAAAAACAAGTGATCTGTTGGGGGTGGATGGAGGGAGCAGTTGGAAATGAGAGTATGGAGGCATGTATTAAAAGGAAGAACATAAAATGACTCGAGGAGCTAATGTGCTGTGAAGAGTTAATTTAAAGGCACAAAGCATGTGCGTGAGGAGCTCTGTCACAGTGACATCAGATCATATAGAACTGGAGATTGAGTATGTTGGGTTCTGGAAGTTGTCCTCTCTTACTGTGCCTTGGATAAAGTCCTATTTCATAAAGCTTATTTATGTTCACTTCCAGGAGTGTAGACATCATCTCGGGTCAGTCTCATCTCCACACCTTGAGCCTATAGGTGTCTGACACTGAACAGGAACGTTCCCAACCTTGGTGTCATACTTGGCCACACAATAAGCTTTCACTGACACATCCATGCCATCATTAAAGGCAGTCCACTCCCAGCTCTGTAGAATTACCTAACTCCACTGCTTCAAGTCATCTACTGCTGAAATCCTCATTCCTGACTTTGTCACTTCTCACTTGACTACTCTGTTAGACGTGTTCTCAACTTCTGTCCTCTGTAAATGTGCACACCGAATGCCCTGCTGTCTTGTCCCAATTTTCATAAAATTCCACCTAGCTGTCACCTCAATTCTCTCTGATTTCCACTCTGACAAAGCTCCAACTTAAAATCTGCCCTCTGTGATTTCCACTCCCTGCTGGGTTTCACCTTCCTTCACTTCTGTCACCTCCTCCAGCTCTACAGTCTTTCAGTCTCTCTGCACTCACTAATGTGTGCCCCTTGTACATTTCCAGTGTTAGTTTCTGCACTATTGGTGGCTGTGGTTTCAGCTGCCTGACCTGACCCCCCCCCCCCCCCCCCCAAGCTCAGGAATTCTTTCTTTGAGCACATCTGCCTCTTCACAGCTTCCTTCACTTTTAAGATGCCCCTAAAAATGTGCCCTTTTAACAAAGATGTTGTCACTTGGCCTGCAATCACATTATATTACTGAGTGTCAATGGATGATTGATAATGCCGCTGTGTAGCACCCAGGGATGCTTACTCTGTTAAAGATACCACATGAATATAAATTGGTGTATGAAATAACTACAATGTGGATGTAGTAACGGGGTTAAGCTTTACTCAGTCCAGCGAATTTGTTTTGCCTGTAATAAATATGAAGTGACTTGGCATCCTTTAACTGAACATCAGCCAAAGATTTGTTGAAATGTTCAACATATTGGAATCCAGTGATGAATATATTTTTGAACTGAAGAGATTTGCAAGCAGCTTTTCCCAATGATGGGAGTTTTTGTTACTGGAATTTGCTGTTTTCAAGTGGCCTTAGTTTTGTGTTGCTTGGCCATTGTTTCAGATGTGGGGGTGGACCCCACATGGTGAGTCCTTACCGTACAAGATTACAAATTTCATCTCGCTAAATCTCGCTCTATGCAAGTTTGAGATACTTCTGAAATTCATTAAATCTCCACAATGTGGAAGCAGACCATTCGGCCCATCAGGTCCACACCGACTCTCTGGAGAGCATCTCACACAAACCCACACTACCCTATCCCAATAATCCTGCATCCCCCGTAGCTAATCCATCTAACCTTCACATCCCTGAACACTATGGGCAATTTAGCCTGGCCAATCAGCCTAACTTGCACATTTTGGACTGTGGGAGGAGACTCCCGCAGACTTGAAGAGATTCCAGACAGACAGTCACCCGAGGCCGAGAATCAAACCCAGGTCCCTGGTGCTGTGAGGCAGTAGTGCCAACCTCTGTGTCACTGTGCCACTCATTCTCAAGCAGGTAATCCCTAAGGTTTTCTGGTTGTCTTGTGAACATCTACAATTACCCAGCGTATTATTTCATATAATAAATGTGCATTAAATGTGGGAATTGCTGGTAAGGCTAGAGTTATCGCACATTTCATGTTGTCTTTGTATTTCAGACAGAAATTCAGAGTTAACCACTTTGGCCACATGTGTAGGCCAGACTGGTTAAGTAGGTTTTGTTCTCTAAGGGACACTGGAGCAGCAGTTTGGATTTTACCCATAAAGGACTGACAACTGCAGTCATTTGCCAAGGCTTAGTTTATTTTTGAAAACTGATTTCAAATTTGGCAACTTCCACAATGGAATCTGAACTCCTATTCTTGTAATTACGAGCCCGGTATCATAAATGGTACATTTACCAGAACCAGGAATGGTGGTGTCAAGTCCTATTATGCAATGCTGGCTAAGATTGGTGCGAAGGTGGTGCATATCATGAACAAACACCGATGGAAAGAAAGATGTGAAATATCATGTCTTTTTCAGCACAAAATGTTACTTATGAAGTTATATGACAGATTATATAATTATAACATAATGCATTATATAATTATATTTAATTATATAATTTCAAATAGATTGGACAATTTAGATGAACGCAGTTTCCAGTTTCTCATGGATCTAGAATGAGGAACCATAAATTCAAAAGAGTCATGTTATGGATTTAGTAGGGGATGTTGGAGCAATGTTGTCAATGACTTTAGACAATGGAATTCCCATTCCAAGACTGGAATTTGTTTCAGGAGCAACACTTACATTTAAGATTGGTTTGGATGGGCGCATGGTTAAGGAAAAAGGAAATATAGGGTTTTAGGAAGTGATGGAAAGATGAGAAGTATTTGCTCATGTGAAAGGTAAACATTGCCATGTACTGTAATAGGTTGGCCCTGTCTAGTGATTAAGCTACATAGGAATTATGGGATGGAAAACGACAGGGTTTGTCCTGGAAATTGTATGATACGAAGATAATGGGCTGATGGCGCACAGGAAACAGTCACCAATCAGTGCACAATGAACCCAGACATGACACAAGGAAAACTGCACGTTTGGAGAACTATGGGCCCAGAAATCACTTGCTCCTCTCAAATATCCCCAGTCAGCAAATGTCACGCAATAAATTAATGTTATCATGCGTCTGTGAATATTTTTGGAAGTACGCTGACCTAACACATAATTGTAACAATCGATAGTTGTTGCTCTCTCTATCTCTAGAGATAGTCACATCAACTAACAAACAGCTCAGGTGACTGAGTTTGCACGTTCTCCCCGTGTCTGCGTGGGTTTCCTCCGGGTGCTCCGGTTTCCTCCCACAGCCCAAAGATGTGCAGGTCAGGTGAATTGGCCATCCTAAATTGCCCGTAGTGTAGGTAAGGGGTAGATATAGGGGTATGGGTGGATTGCGCTTCGGCGGGGCGGTGTGGACTTGTTGGGCCGAAGGGCCTGTTTCCACACTGTAAGTAATCTAATCTAATCTAAAAATCTCTTTGAGATTCTCACCCAGACTCCCGACTGGCAGCATTTGCCACAATAATTCTCTGAGAAACTGATGCAGGCATGAAGATTAAATGCATTAACAGATTAACATGACTAGAATGAAGCTGAGCTCGGCCATTCATGGTTTGGTGAAAAGGCTGTAGATGCCAAGACCCACTGCCCTCACCCCAACTCTCCCCTGTACGCACCCCCATCTCCCCTGCCATCACTCCCACTCTCGTTCAATCTCACGCCCACTCTCCCCTGCCCTCACTCCCACTCTCCCCAGCCCTCCATCGGACTCTCCACTGCCCTCACTCCAACTCTCCCTGCCCTCACTCCAACTCTCCACTGACCTCACCTGCATCTCCCCTGCCCGAACTCCCACTCTCTCCCACCCTCACTATCACTCTCCCCCAGCCTCACGCCCACTCTCCCCTGCCCTCACCTCGACTCTCCCCTGCCCTCACCCCCACTCTCCCCTGCCCTCCTCCCACTTTCCCTGCCCTCACTCCCACATTTCCCTGCCCTGACTCCCACCGTCCCCAGCCCTCCATTGGACACTCCACTGCCCTCACTCCCACTCACTCCTGCTCACATCCCCACTCTCCCCCGACCTCATCCCCACTCCTCCCCACCCTCACGCCCACTCTCCCCCACCCTCACTTCCACTCTCCCCTGCCCTCACTCCTACACTCCACTGCCTCACTCTCTCTCTCCCCCGCCCTTACTCCCTCTCTCCCCTGCCCTCACTCCCACTCACTCCTGCTCACACCCCCACTCTCCCCCGACCTAATCCCCACTCCCCCCCGACCTCAACCGCATCTCTCCCACCCTCACTCCCACTCTCCCCTGCCTTCACTCCCACACTCCAGTGCCCTCACCCCCATTCTCCACTGCCCTCACCCCCACTCTCCCCAGCCCTCCTCCCACTCTCCCCTGCCCTCACCCACACTCTCCCCTTCCCTCACCCCCACTCTCCCCTGCCCTCACTCCCACTCTCCCCTGCCCTCACTCCCACTCTCCCCTGCTCTCACAACCACTCTCCACTACCCTCAGCCCCATTCACCACTGCTCTCACCCCCACTCTGCCCTGCCCTCACTCCCACTCTCCCCTGCCCTCACTCCCACTCTCCCCTGCCCTCACACCCACTCACCCCTGCTCTCACACCCACTCTCCCCTACCCTCAGCCCCATTCACCACTGCCCTCACCCACACTCTTCCCTGCTCTCACCCCCACTCTCCCAGCACTCACTCCCACTCTCCCCTGCCCTCACCCCCACTCTCCCCTGCCCTCACTCCTTTTCTCCCCTGCCCTCACTCCCACTCTCCCCTGCCCTCACACCCACGCTCCCCTGCTCTCACACCCACTCTCCCCTACCCTCAGCCCCACTCACCACTGCCCTCACCCACACTCTTCCCTGCTCTCACCCCCACTCTCCCCTGCACTCACTCCCACTATCCTCTGCTCTCACTCCCTCTCTCCCCTGCCCCCACTCCTTTTCTCCCCTGTCCTCACACCCACTCTCCTCTGCACTCAAACCCCATTCTCCCCTACCCGCAGCCCGACTCACCACTGCCCTCACTCCACATCTCCCCTCCATTCACTCCCACTCTCCCCGCCCTCACTCGCACTCTGCCCTGCTGTAACCCCCACTCTCCCCTACCCTCAGAACCAATCGCCCCTGCCCTCACTACCACTCTCCCCTGCCCTCACTCCCACTCTCCTGCGCCCACAATCACTCTCTCACCCACCCTCAAGCCCACTTTCCCCTGCCCTCACCCCACTCTCCCCTGCCCTCACTCCCACTCTCCTCTGCCCTCACTCCCTCTCTCCCCTGCCCTACACACTCTCCTCCACCCTCACTCCCACTCTCACCTACCCTCACTCCCTCTCTCTCCCACCCTCACTCCCACAATCCCCTGCCCTCCATCCCACTCTCCCCCACCCTCACTCCCACTCTACTCCGCCGTCACTCCCACACTCCCTTGCCATCCCTCCCACTCTCCTCTGCCCTCACACTCACTCTCCCCTGCCTTCACTGCCAGTCTCCCCTGCCCTCACTCCCACTATCGCTTGCTCTCACTCCCTCTTTCCCCTGCCCCCAATCCCCCTCTCCCCTGCCCTCAATCCCTCTCTCCCCACCCTCACTCACACTCTACTCTGCCTTCACTCCCACTGTCCCCGGCCCTCACCCCCACTCTCCCCTGACCTCACCTCCATCCCTCCTGCCCTCACTTCCACTCTCACCCACCCTCACTCCCACTGTCCCCATCCTCGCTCTTACTCTCCCCCCGCCCTCACTCCCACTCTCCTCCACCCTCACTCCCACTCCCCACTCTCCCCTGCCCTCACTCCATCTCTCCCCTGCCCTCCCTCCCATTCTCCCCTGCCCTCACTCCCACCCGCCCCTGCTCCCACTCCCTCTCTCCCCTGCCCTCACACCCCCTCTCCCCTGCTCTCACCCCCGCTCTCCCCTACCCTCAGCCCCACCCTCCCCTGCCCTCACTCCCACTCTCCCCCTCCCACAGTCCTTCTCTCACCCACCCTCACACCCACTCTCCCATGCCTTCACCCCCACTCTCCACTGCCCTCAGCCCCATTCACCCCTTCCCTCACCCCCACTCTCCCCTGCCCTCACTCCCACTCTCCCCTGCCCTCACTCCCACTCTCCCCTGCCCTCACTCTCTCTCTCTCTCCTGCCCTCACTCCCTCTCTCCCGTACCCTCACTCCCATTCCCCCTGCTCTCACCCCCACTCTCCCCTGCACTCACTCCCACTCTCCTCTGTTCTCACTCCCTCTCTCCCCTGCCCCCATTCCCTTTCTCTCCTGCCCTCACCACCACTCTCCCCTGCTCTCACCCCCACCCTCCCCTACCCTCAGATCCACTCGCGACTGCCCTCACTCCACCTCTCCCCACCACTCACTCCCACTCTCCCCGCTCTCACCCCTACTCTCCACAACTCTCGGCCCCTATTCTCCCCAACCTTCAGTCCCTCTCGCCCCTGCCCTCACTCCCACCCGCCCCTGCTCCCACTCCCTCTCTCCCCTGCCCTCACACCCCCTCTCCCCTGCTCTCACCCCCGCTCTCCCGTACCCTCAGCCCCACCCTCCCCTGCCCTCACTCCCACTCTCCCCCTCCCACAGTCCTTCTCTCACCCACTCTCACATCCACTCTCCCATGCCTTCACCCCCACTCTCCACTGCCCTCAGCCCCACTCACCCCTTCCCTCACCCCCACTCTCCCTTGCCCTCACTCCCACTCTCCCCTGCCCTCACTCTCCCTCTCTCTCCTGCCCTCACTCCCTCTCTCCCGTACCCTCACTCCCATTCCCCCTGCTCTCACCCCCACTCTCCCCTGCACTCACTCCCTCTCTCCCCTTCCCCCACTCCCTTTCTCTCCTTCCCTCACCCCCACTCTCTCCTGCCCTCACTCCCTCTCTCCCGTACCCTCACTCCCATTCCTCCTGCTCTCACCCCCACTCTCCCCTACCCTCAGATCCACTCGCCACTGCCCTCACTCCACCTCTCCCCACCACTCACTCCCACTCTCCCCGCTCTCACCCCCACTCTCCACAACTCTTGCCCCTATTCTCCCCAACCTTCAGTCCCTCTCGCCCCTGCCCTCACTCCCACCCGCCCCTGCTCCCACTCCCTCTCTCCCCTGCTCTCACCCCCACTCTCCACAACACCCACTCCCATTCTCCCCCGCCCTCACTCCCACTCTCCCCTGCTCTCACCCCCGCTCTCCCCTACCCTCAGCCCCACTCTCCCCTGCCCTCACTCCCACTCTCCCCCTCCCACAGTCCTTCTCTCACCCACCCTCACCCCCACTCTCCCCTGCCCTCAGCCCCACTCACCCCTTCCCTCACCCCCAATCTCCCTTGCCCTCACTCCCACCCGTCCCTGCCCTCACTCCCACTCTCCCCTGCCCTCACTCTCTCTCTCTCCTGCCCTCACTCCCTCTCTCCCGTACCCTCACTCTCATTCCCCCTGCTCTCACCCACACTCTCCTCTGCACTCACTCCCACTCTCCTCCACCCTCACTCCCACTCCCCACTCTCCCCTGCCCTCACTCCATCTCTCCCCTGCCCTCCCTCCCACTCTCCCCTGCCCTTCTCCCTCTCTCCCCTGCTCCCACTCCCTCTCTCCCCTGCCCTCACACCCCCTCTCCCCTGCTCTCACCCCCACTCTCCCCTACCCTCAGCCCCACTCTCCCCTGCCCTCAATCCCACTCTCCCCCTCCCACAATCCTTCTCTCACCCACCCTCACACCCACTCTCCCATGCCTTCACCCCCACTCTCCCCTGCCCTCAGCCCCACTCACCCCTTCCCTCACCCCCACTCTCCCCTGCCCTCACTCCCACTCTCCCCTGCCCTCACTCCCACTCTCCCCTGACCTCACCTCCATCCCTCCTGCCCTCACTTCCACTCTCACCCACTTTCACTCCCACTCTCCCCACCCTCACTCCCACTGTCCCCATCCTCGCTCTTACTCTCCCCCCGCCCTCACTCCCACTCTCCTCCACCCTCACTCCCACTCCCCACTCTCCCCTGCCCTCACTCCATCTCTCCCCTGCCCTCCCTCCCATTCTCCCCTGCCCTCACTCCCACCCGCCCCTGCTCCCACTCCCTCTCTCCCCTGCCCTCACACCCCCTCTCCCCTGCTCTCACCCCCGCTCTCCCCTACCCTCAGCCCCACCCTCCCCTGCCCTCACTCCCACTCTCCCCCTCCCACAGTCCTTCTCTCACCCACCCTCACACCCACTCTCCCATGCCTTCACCCCCACTCTCCACTGCCCTCAGCCCCACTCACCCCTTCCCTCACCCCCACTCTCCCCTGCCCTCACTCCCACTCTCCCCTGCCCTCACTCCCACTCTCCCCTGCCCTCACTCTCTCTCTCTCTCCTGCCATCACTCCCTCTCTCCCGTACCCTCACTCCCATTCCCCCTGCTCTCACCCCCACTCTCCCCTGCACTCACTCCCACTCTCCTCTGTTCTCACTCCCTCTCTCCCCTGCCCCCACTCCCTTTCTCTCCTGCCCTCACCACCACTCTCCCCTGCTCTCACCCCCACCCTCCCCTACCCTCAGATCCACTCGCCACTGCCCTCACTCCACCTCTCCCCACCACTCACTCCCACTCTCCCCGCTCTCACCCCTACTCTCCACAACTCTCGGCCCCTATTCTCCCCAACCTTCAGTCCCTCTCGCCCCTGCCCTCACTCCCACCCGCCCCTGCTCCCACTCCCTCTCTCCCCTGCCCTCACACCCCCTCTCCCCTGCTCTCACCCCCGCTCTCCCCTGCTCTCACCCCCACCCTCCCCTACCCTCAGATCCACTCGCCACTGCCCTCACTCCACCTCTCCCCACCACTCACTCCCACTCTCCCCACCACTCACTCCCACTCTCCCCGCTCTCACCCCTACTCTCCACAACTCTCGGCCCCTATTCTCCCCAACCTTCAGTCCCTCTCGCCCCTGCCCTCACTCCCACCCGCCCCTGCTCCCACTCCCTCTCTCCCCTGCCCTCACACCCCCTCTCCCCTGCTCTCACCCCCGCTCTCCCGTACCCTCAGCCCCACCCTCCCCTGCCCTCACTCCCACTCTCCCCCTCCCACAGTCCTTCTCTCACCCACCCTCACACCCACTCTCCCATGCCTTCACCCCCACTCTCCACTGCCCTCAGCCCCACTCACCCCTTCCCTCACCCCCACTCTCCCTTGCCCTCACTCCCACTCTCCCCTGCCCTCACTCTCCCTCTCTCTCCTGTGCTCACTCCCTCTCTCCCGTACCCTCACTCCCATTCCCCCTGCTCTCACCCCCACTCTCCCCTGCACTCACTCCCTCTCTCCCCTTCCCCCACTCCCTTTCTCTCCTTCCCTCACCCCCACTCTCTCCTGCCCTCACTCCCTCTCTCCTGTACCCTCACTCCCATTCCTCCTGCTCTCACCCCCACTCTCCCCTACCCTCAGATCCACTCGCCACTGCCCTCACTCCACCTCTCCCCACCACTCACTCCCACTCTCCCCGCTCTCACCCCCACTCTCCACAACTCTTGCCCCTATTCTCCCCAACCTTCAGTCCCTCTCGCCCCTGCCCTCACTCCCACCCGCCCCTGCTCCCACTCCCTCTCTCCCCTGCTCTCACCCCCACTCTCCACAACACCCACTCCCATTCTCCCCCGCCCTCACTCCCACTCTCCCCTGCTCTCACCCCCGCTCTCCCCTACCCTCAGCCCCACTCTCCCCTGCCCTCACTCCCACTCTCCCCCTCCCACAGTCCTTCTCTCACCCACCCTCACCCCCACTCTCCCCTGCCCTCGGCCCCACTCACCCCTTCCCTCACCCCCACTCTCCCTTGCCCTCACTCCCACCCGTCCCTGCCCTCACTCCCACTCTCCCCTGCCCTCACTCTCTCTCTCTCTCCTGCCCTCACTCCCTCTCTCCCGTACCCTCACTCTCATTCCCCCTGCTCTCACTCACACTCTCCTCTGCACTCACTCCCACTCTCCTCCACCCTCACTCCCACTCCCCAGTCTCCCCTGCCCTCACTCCATCTCTCCCCTGCCCTCCCTCCCACTCTCCCCTGCCCTTCTCCCTCTCTCCCCTGCTCCCACTCCCTCTCTCCCCTGCCCTCACACCCCCTCTCCCCTGCTCTCACCCCCACTCTCCCCTACCCTCAGCCCCACTCTCCCCTGCCCTCACTCCCACTCTCCCCCTCCCACAATCCTTCTCTCACCCACCCTCACCCCCACTCTCCCCTGCCCTCAGCCCCACTCACCCCTTCCCTCACCCCCACTCTCCCTTGCCCTCACTCCCACCCGTCCCTGCCCTCACTCCCA
This sequence comes from Chiloscyllium punctatum, assembly GCF_047496795.1. NCBI lineage: Eukaryota > Metazoa > Chordata > Chondrichthyes > Orectolobiformes > Hemiscylliidae > Chiloscyllium > Chiloscyllium punctatum. The sequence continues at coordinate 26,206,237 of NC_092783.1, forward strand.
CTCTCCCCTGCCCTCACTCTCTCTCTCTCTCCTGCCCTCACTCCCTCTCTCCCGTACCCTCACTCTCATTCCCCCTGCTCTCACTCACTCTCCTCTGCACTCACTCCCACTCTCCTCCACCCTCACTCCCACTCCCCACTCTCCCCTGCCCTCACTCCATCTCTCCCCTGCCCTCCCTCCCACTCTCCCCTGCCCTTCTCCCTCTCCCCCCTGCTCCCACTCCCTCTCTCCCCTGCCCTCACGCCCCCTCTCCCCTGCTCTCACCCCCACTCTCCCCTACCCTCAGCCCCACTCTCCCCTGCCCTCACTCCCACTCTCCCCCTCCCACAATCCTTCTCTCACCCACCCTCACACCCACTCTCCCATGCCTTCACCCCCACTCTCCCCTGCCCTCAGCCCCACTCACCCCTTCCCTCACCCCCACTCTCCCCTGCCCTCACTCCCACTCTCCCCTGCCCTCACTCCCACTCTCCCCTGACCTCACCTCCATCCCTCCTGCCCTCACTTCCACTCTCACCCACTTTCACTCCCACTCTCCCCACCCTCACTCCCACTGTCCCCATCCTCGCTCTTACTCTCCCCCCGCCCTCACTCCCACTCTCCTCCACCCTCACTCCCACTCCCCACTCTCCCCTGCCCTCACTCCATCTCTCCCCTGCCCTCCCTCCCATTCTCCCCTGCCCTCACTCCCACCCGCCCCTGCTCCCACTCCCTCTCTCCCCTGCCCTCACCCCCGCTCTCCCCTACCCTCAGCCCCACCCTCCCCTGCCCTCACTCCCACTCTCCCCCTCCCACAGTCCTTCTCTCACCCACCCTCACACCCACTCTCCCATGCCTTCACCCCCACTCTCCACTGCCCTCAGCCCCACTCACCCCTTCCCTCACCCCCACTCTCCCCTGCCCTCACTCCCACTCTCCCCTGCCCTCACTCTCTCTCTCTCTCCTGCCCTCACTCCCTCTCTCCCGTACCCTCACTCCCATTCCCCCTGCTCTCACCCCCACTCTCCCCTGCACTCACTCCCACTCTCCTCTGTTCTCACTCCCTCTCTCCCCTGCCCCCACTCCCTTTCTCTCCTGCCCTCACCACCACTCTCCCCTGCTCTCACCCCCACCCTCCCCTACCCTCAGATCCACTCGCCACTGCCCTCACTCCACCTCTCCCCACCACTCACTCCCACTCTCCCCGCTCTCACCCCTACTCTCCACAACTCTCGGCCCCTATTCTCCCCAACCTTCAGTCCCTCTCGCCCCTGCCCTCACTCCCACCCGCCCCTGCTCCCACTCCCTCTCTCCCCTGCCCTCACACCCCCTCTCCCCTGCTCTCACCCCCGCTCTCCCGTACCCTCAGCCCCACCCTCCCCTGCCCTCACTCCCACTCTCCCCCTCCCACAGTCCTTCTCTCACCCACCCTCACACCCACTCTCCCATGCCTTCACCCCCACTCTCCACTGCCCTCAGCCCCACTCACCCCTTCCCTCACCCCCACTCTCCCTTGCCCTCACTCCCACTCTCCCCTGCCCTCACTCTCCCTCTCTCTCCTGTGCTCACTCCCTCTCTCCCGTACCCTCACTCCCATTCCCCCTGCTCTCACCCCCACTCTCCCCTGCACTCACTCCCTCTCTCCCCTTCCCCCACTCCCTTTCTCTCCTTCCCTCACCCCCACTCTCTCCTGCCCTCACTCCCTCTCTCCCGTACCCTCATTCCCATTCCTCCTGCTCTCACCCCCACTCTCCCCTACCCTCAGATCCACTCGCCACTGCCCTCACTCCACCTCTCCCCACCACTCACTCCCACTCTCCCCGCTCTCACCCCCACTCTCCACAACTCTTGCCCCTATTCTCCCCAACCTTCAGTCCCTCTCGCCCCTGCCCTCACTCCCACCCGCCCCTGCTCCCACTCCCTCTCTCCCCTGCTCTCACCCCCACTCTCCACAACACCCACTCCCATTCTCCCCCGCCCTCACTCCCACTCTCCCCTGCTCTCACCCCCGCTCTCCCCTCCCCTCAGCCCCACTCTCCCCTGCCCTCACTCCCACTCTCCCCCTCCCACAATCCTTGTCTCACCCACCCTCACACCCACTCTCCCCTGCCCTCAGCCCCACTCACCCCTTCCCTCACCCCCACTCTCCCCTGCCCTCACTCCCACTCTCCCCTGCCCTCACTCCCACTCTCCCCTGCCCTCACTCTCTCTCTCTCTCCTGCCCTCACTCCCTCTCTCCCGTACCCTCACTCCCATTCCCCCTGCTCTCACCCCCACTCTCCCCTGCACTCACTCCCACTCTCCTCTGTTCTCACTCCCTCTCTCCCCTTCCCCCACGCCCTTTCTCTCCTGCCCTCACCACCACTCTCCCCTGCTCTCACCCCCACCCTCCCCTACCCTCAGATCCACTCGCCACTGCCCTCACTCCACCTCTCCCCACCACTCACTCCCACTCTCCCCGCTCTCACCCCCACTCTCCACAACTCTTGCCCCTATTCTCCCCAACCTTCAGTCCCTCTCGCCCCTGCCCTCACTCCCACCCGCCCCTGCCCTCACTCACACTCTCCCCTGCCCTCACTCCCACTCTCCCCTGCCCTCACTCACCCTCTCCCCTCCACTCACTCCCACTCCCCTGCTCTCACCCCCACTCTCCCACACCCTCACTCCCACTCTCCCCTGCTCTCACCCCCACTCTCCCACACCCTCTCTCCCACTATCCCCTGCCCTCACTCCCACTCTCCCTTGTCCTCACTCCCACTCTCCCCCACCCACAATCCCTCTCTCAGCCTCGTCACCCCCAATCTCCCATGCTTTCATCCCCACTTTCCCCTGCCCTCACCCACACTCTCCCCTACCCTCACCCAACTCTCCCCTGCCCTCACTCTCTCTCTCCCCTGCCTCACTCTCATTCCCCCTGCTCTCACCCACACTCTCCCCTGCACTCACTCCCACTCTCCTCCACCCTCACTCCCACTCCCCACTCTCCCCTGCCCTCACTCCATCTCTCCCCTGCCCTCCCTCCCACTCTCCCCTGCCCTTCTCCCTCTCTCCCCTGCTCCCACTCCCTCTCTCCCCTGCTCTCACACCCCCTCTCCCATGCCTTCACCCCCACTCTCCCCTGCCCTCAGCCCCACTCACCCCTTCCCTCACCCCCACTCTCCCCTGCCCTCACTCCCACTCTCCCCTGCCCTCACTCCCACTCTCCCCTGCCCTCACTCTCTCTCTCTCTCCTGCCCTCACTCCCTCTCTCCCGTACCCTCACTCCCATTCCCCCTGCTCTCACCCCCACTCTCCCCTGCACTCACTCCCACTCTCCTCTGTTCTCACTCCCTCTCTCCCCTTCCCCCACTCCCTTTCTCTCCTGCCCTCACCACCACTCTCCCCTGCTCTCACCCCCACCCTCCCCTACCCTCAGATCCACTCGCCACTGCCCTCACTCCACCTCTCCCCACCACTCACTCCCACTCTCCCCGCTCTCACCCCCACTCTCCACAACTCTTGCCCCTATTCTCCCCAACCTTCAGTCCCTGTCGCCCCTGCCCTCACTCCCACCCGCCCCTGCCCTCACTCCCACTCTCCACTGCCCTCACTCACCCTCTCCCCTCCACTCACTCCCACTCCACTGCTCTCACCCCCACTCTCCCACACCCTCACTCCCACTCTCCCCTGCCCCCACTCCTTCTCTCCCCTGCCCTCACTCACCCTCTCCCCTCCACTCACTCCCACTCCCCTGCTCTCACCCCCACTCTCCCACACCCTCACTCCCACTCTTCCCTGCCTCCACTCCTCTCCCATGCCTTCACCCCCACTCTCACCTGCCCTCTCTCCCACTCTCCCCTGCCCTCACTCCCACTCTCCCTTGTCCTCACTCCCACTCTCCACCGCCCACAATCCCTCTCTCAGCCCCGTCACCCCCAATCTCCCATGCTTTCATCCCCACTTTCCCCTGCCCTCACCCACACTCTCCCCTACCCTCACCCAACTCTCCCCTGCCCTCACTCTCTCTCTCCCCTGCCTCACTCTCATTCCCCCTGCTCTCACCCACACTCTCCCCTGCACTCACTCCCACTCTCCTCTGCTCTCACTCCCTCTCTCCCCTGCCCCCACTCCCTTTCTCCCCTGTCCTCACACCCACTCTCCTCTGCACTCAAACCCCATTCTCCCCTACCCGCAGCTCGACTCACCACTGCCCTCACTCCACATCTCCCCTCCATTCACTCCCACTCTCCCCGCCCTCACTCGCACTCTGCCCTGCTGTCACCCCCACTCTCCCCTACCCTCAGCCCCAATCGCCCCTGCCCACACTCCCACACTCCCCTGCCCTCCCTCCCACTCTCCCCTGCCCTTCTCCCTCTCTCCCCTGCCCCCACTCCCTCTCTCCCATGCCCTCACACCCACTCTCTCCTGCTGTCATTCCCACTCTCCACAACACTCACTCCCTTTCTCCCCCGCCCTCACTCCCACTTTCCCCTGCTCTCGTCCCCACTCTCCCCTACCCTCAGTTCCACTCAACCCTGCCCTCACTCCCACTCTCCCCCGCCCACAATCCCTCTCTCACCCACCCTCACCCCCACCCTCCCATGCCTTCACACCCACTCTCCCCTGCCCTCACTCCCACTCTCACCTGCGCTCAATCCCTCTCTTCCCTGCCCCCACTCCTTCTCTCCCCAGCCCTCATTCCCACTCTCCCCTGCCCTCACCACCACTCTCCCCTGCCCTCACCCTCACAGTCCCCTTCCCTCAATCCCACTCTCCCCCACCCTCACTCCCATTCTCCCCTTCCCTCACTCCCACTCTCCTCTGCTCTCACTCCCTCAATCCCCTGCCCCTACTCCCACTCTCCCCTACCCTCAACCCCACTCTCCTCAGCCCTTACTCCTACTATCCCTTGCCCTCACCCCGACATTCCCCTGCCCTCACTCACACTCTACCCTACCCTCACTCCCTCTCTCCCCTGCCCCCACTCCTTCTCTCCACAGCCATCACTCCCACTCTCCCCTGCCCCCACTCCCACTCTCCCCTGCCCTCACTCCCACTCTCCCCTGCCCCCACTCCCACTCTCCTCTGCCCTCACTCACCCTCTCCCCTCCACTCACTCCCACTCCCCTGCTCTCACCCCCACTCTCCCCCCCCACTCCTTCCATCACCCCCACTCTCCCCTGCCCTCACTCCCACTCTCCCCTGCACTCACTCCCACTCTCCTCCGCTCTCACCCCCCCTCCCCTACCCTCAGCCCCACTCACCCCTGCCCTCAATACCACTTTCCCCTGCCCTCACTCCCACTCTCCCGCACCCACAATCCCTCTCTCACCCACCCTCAAGCCCACTCTCCCCTGTTCTCACCCCCACTCTCCCCTGCCCTCCTCCCAGTCTCTCCTGCCTTCACCCCCACTGTCCAGTTCCCTCACCCCCACTCTCCCGCACCCTCAGTCCCACTCTCCCCTGCCCTCACTCCCACTCTCCTCTGCTCTCACTCCCTCTCTCCCCTGCCCTCACTCCCACTCTCCCCTGCTCTCACCCCCCACTCTCAACAACTCTCACCCCAACTCTCCCCTACCTTCAGCCCCACTCGCCCCTGCCCTCACTCCCACCCGCCCCTGCTCTCACCCCCACTCTCCCCTGCTCACACCCCCTCTCTCCCCTATCCTCAGCCCCACTCTCCCCTGCCCTCATTCCCATTCACCTCCGCCCTCAATCCCTCTCTGACCTGCCCTCGCTCCCACTCTCCCCTGCCATCACTCCCACTATCCCCTGCCCTCACTCCCAAACATACCCGCCCTCAATCCCTCTCTCACCCACCCTCACTCACACTCTACCCTGCCCTCACTCCCACTCTCCCCTGTCCTCACTCCCACTCTCCCCAGTCCTCAGTCCCACTCTCCCCTGCCCTCACTCCCACTCTCTCCTGCCCTCACCCCCACTGTCTCCTGCTCCCATGTCAGTTTACCTTCTTTCCACCACATCCCATACCAAGACTGTCAACTCGTATAATGAGCTGATCTTGTGAGAATTCCCAATTTTTTTCCTTCTTCTGACTGTAACAAACTCCATAAAAAACCGAAGCTCATTTCTTGCGGTACAACTGGGCGGTTAATGCTGATTTGGGTAACGATTGCTGTTGAACAACTAATTTGATCTTATTTTATATTTGTGGAACGCTCTTCAATTTTTCCATTATGATAATAATTGCAAGAGTTTTCATGACAGTGATTAAAAGATTTTTTTAAACATTGTACCTGATGATTAGCTTCTTCCTCAATGACAGGGATATGGCCCATTCATTACTTCATTTCGTATAGGTGTGGTGCCTAGAATGTTTTTCAGAAGGTGTCAAATGTCTTGAGTGCTGTTGGAACTGCATTCATGTCGGCTGGTGGGGACTATTCCATTACACTCCGGACTTGTGCCTGGTAGATAGGATTATGGTAAACATAGTAAATAGTAAACAGCAGGTCATTTGGCTGTTTCAGCCGCTGATCATTGAACTTTGTGCCCTGTTTTTGCTTTCTCGCTCATTCACATACAGGATAAGGGTGTCACTGGCTAGGTCAGCATTTATTGCCCATCTCTAATAGCCCAAAGGGCTGTTAATAGTCAACCACATTGCTGTGGGTTTGGAGTAAGTAAGGATGGAAGTTTCCTTCCCGAAATAACCTGAGTGAATCAGATTGTTTTTCCAACAATCCACAGTGGACTCCTTGTCATCGTTAGACTTTCAATTCCAGATTTTTAAAACTTGAATTCAATTTCCATCACGGTGGGTTATGAGACTTGGTCCTCAGACCATTACCTGGGTCCAGCGATAATACTACAACAGTCCAGTGTTAACGCCACAGGATTGCCTTCCCCTACCCTTCTCTCCATCCCTTTCAATCCCTTTCACCCGAAGAACAATATATAACTCCTTTTTGAAAACATTCAATGTTTTTGCCTCACCCATTTCCTGTGGCAAAGAATTCCGCAGGCTCCCCATTCTCTGGGTGAGTAAGTTTCTCCTCATCTCACTGCTAAGTGGTATACTTCATATCCTCAGTCGACGAACCTAAGTTCAGGACACCTCGGTCATCAGGATCATCTCCTTCTGCATTTACCCCGTCTAATCCAGTTCGAATTTTATTGCTTACATGAGATCCCCACCTCATGCTTCTAAACTCTGGTGAACGTAGTCCTAACTCATCCAGTCACACATCAATTCTACCATCCCAGGAGTCAGACTGGTAAACCTTTGTTGCACTCCTGGCATAGTCAGAACATCCATCCTCAGCTAAGGAGACCAAAACTTCACACAATACTCCAGGTATGGTCTCACCAAGGACCTGTCCAGTTGCAGCAAGTTATCCCTCTTGTACTCGAATCCTCTTGTTGTGGAGACCAATATACCACTTATCTTCTTCATTGCTTGCTGTCCCTGCGTGCTTCCTTTTAGGGAGCAGCGCACAAGTATACCCCAGGTCTTGTTTCATCTCCCTCTTTCCCAGACTATTGTCATTCAGATAATAATCCACTTTCCTGTTTTTGCTACCAAAGTGGATAACCATGTACTTATCAACATTATACTTCATCTGCCATGCATTTACCCACTCACCCAACTTGTTCAAATCACACTGAAGTATCTCTGCATTGTCCTCACAGTTCACCCTTCCACCCAGTGTTGTGTCATCTGCAAACTTGGAGACATTATGTTTAGTTCTGTATCTAAATCATTAATGTTTATTGTAAAAAGCTGGGTTCAAAGCACTGATCCCTGTGGTACATCATTTTGTCCATGGCTGCCACTTTGATAAAGACCCATGAACTCTTGCCCTTTGTTTCCTGCCTGTCAACCAATCCTCTACCCTTGTCCGTACACTACGCCTAATCCCATGCCCTTTAATGTTACGCTCCAATCCCTTATGTGGGACCGAACAAACACTTTCTGAAAGTCAATAGACAATAGACAATAGACAATAGATGCAGGAGTAGGCCATTCAGCCCTTCGAGCCTGCACCGCCATTCAATATGATCATGGCTGATCATTCCTAATCAGTATCCTGTTCCAGCCTTATCTCCATACCCCTTGACTACACTATCTTTAAGAGCTCTATCCAATTCTTTCTTATATGAAACCAGAGACTGGGCCTCCACTGCCCTCTGGGGCAGAGCATTCCACACAGCCACCACTCTCTGGGTGAAGTAGTTTCTCCTCATCTCTGTCCTAAATGGTCTACCCCGTATTTTTAAGTTGTGTCCTCTGGTTCGGCATTCCCCCATCAACGGAAATATGTTCCCTCCTGCCAGAGTGTCCAATCCTTTCACAATCCTATACGTTTCAATCAGATCCCCTCTCAGTCTTCGAAACTCCAAGTAAATCACATCCACTGCTTCGACTCTATCAACTCTACTAGTTACATCCTCAGAAAATTCCTGTAGATTTGTCAAGCATAGTTTCCCTTTCATAAATCCATGTGAGCTCGGTCCGACTCTGTCACTGTTTTCCAAGTGCTCTCCTATTAAATTTTTCATAACCAACTCTAGTAAGTTCCCCACTGCCAATATAAGGCCAACCAGACAATAATCCCCTGTGTTTTCTCTACATCCTCTTCTTTTAAATAGTGAGGGCACTTTAGCTATTTCCGATCTATAGAAAGTGTTCCAGAATCTGTCGAATGTTGAAAGGTGATCAGCAATGTATCCATTATTTCTAGGGTTACCCTAGAGTGTGGAACGGGCTTTGGGGGACCCGAGAGGTGAGTTATTTGCTGCATGGTTCCTAGCCTCTGATTTGCTCTTGTTGTCACAGTGTTTATCGAGTGAGTCCAGTTCAGCTTCTGGTCGATGGTAACCCCCAAGATGTTGGGGGATTTAGCAATGGCAATGCTATTGGATATCAATGGGCAATGGTAAAACTTCCACACTTGCCAGAGATGTTGTCTGGCATGAATGTTACTGCCACATTTCAGTCCAAACCTGAATATTCTCCAGATCTTGGTGTATAAGGGCAGTGATTGCTTCAATATCAGTGAGCTATGAGCACTGGACACACATCAAGCCATGTTTCCAGTTCAATGCCAGTGTGTAGTAGATGTCATGGAGCAGCAGGCTCTGAAGCACAAGTCTTCAGTTATATTGCCAGAATGTTATCAGGGCCCAAATCATTTGCAGTATTCAAGGTCTTCAGCCCTTTTTTGCTATTATGTGAAATGAGATTCAATTGGCTAAAGATTGGCATCTGTAATGGGAGGGATCTCAGGAGGAGGCTAAGATAGATCATCTAACTGGCTTCTGACTAAACATTGCTCTGATGTTTTGGGCCCTTCTATCATTATGAATGGGGATATTTGTGGGGCTTGCACCTTCTGTGAGTTGTTTAATTCTCCATTCGGATTCACAACTGAAAGTGGCCAGGCTGCAGAGCTTAGATCCGATCCAATGATTGTGGAATTATTTAGCCCTGCCTATCATTTGTAACTTCTGCTGGTTGACATGCAAGAAGTCTGGCTCATTCTTTAGGTAGGCCTGGTGCTGCTCCTGGCTTGCCCTCCTGCATGCTGCATTGCAGCAAGGCTGATATCCTGGCTTGATGATAATGGTTGAGTGGGGAATATGTCAGCTGCAGATTGTGCTCGAGTACAATTCTGTTGCTGTTGCTGGCCCACAGTGCCTCTTGGATGCCCAGTTGCTCGATCTGTTCCAAGTCTGTCCCATTTAGCATGGGAGTGATAGTGCCACACAACATGATGGAGGGTATTCTCAATGTGAAGGGGGACTTTGACTCTACAAGAATTGTGTGGTGGTCACTCTTACTGATACTGTCACAGCAGATTGGTAAGGATGAGGTCAAGTATGTTTTTCCCCTTGTTGGTTCCCGTATCACCCAATCTAGCAGCTATCCTTTAGGACTTGACCAGTTCAATCAGCAGTGCTAGTCCCGAGCTACTCTTGGTGTTGGACATCATAGGTCTCATCCAGAGTACATTCTGTGCCCTTATTGTCCTCAGTGTTTCCTCCAGGTGGTGTTCAACATGGAGGAGCACTGATCCATCCTGAGAGGTAGGGGTACATGGTCATCAGTAGGAAGTTTCCTTGCCCATGCTTGGCCTGATGCCATGAGACTCTTGGGATGTTGAATCAATGTTGACCACTCTCAGGGCAACTCCCAACTGAGTATATACCATTGTGCCACCACCTCTGCTGGGCCTGTCCTGCCAGTATAGTGGCAATATTGCTGGATTTGTTATCATGACCCCAGTCTATAACGTTCTGGGGTCATGGGTTTGCATTTTATCATGGCAGATATTGAAAGAACATTCAATAAAAATCTCGAATCAAAAACCAGCAACATAACAGAAGACTATCACAAAAACTCATCTAGCTCACTAATGTCTGTATCTGGTCTGACCTACATGTGACCCCAGACCCACAGCAATGTCGTTGATTCTTAACTGTCCTCTAAAATGGTCCCAGCAAGCCACCCAGTTCAAGGGAAAATTAATGACGAGCAATAAATGCTGGCACAGCCGGTGACCTCCACGTCACATGAACAAATATAAGAAAACACACTCAATGTTAGAATGGAGATGCTGCTGTCTGGAACATTGACTGGTTATGATTCTGTGATATGACCATGTCTGGCTGTTGCCTGACTTGCCTGCGAGACAGCTCTCCCAAATTTACCACTGAGCCCCAGATATTGGGAAAGGAGGACTTTGCAGGGTCGACATGGTTGTTCCCGCTGATATCATTTTTGGTGTCCAAGTCCCATGCCAAGCTGTCTGGTTTTATTCCCTTGAGACTTTTTGGCAGTTTGACACCTTGTGACTTGCTCGAACATTTACAGGGCCTATGAGAGTCAGCCACATTGTCACATGTAGGCCAGACCAGTAAGCATGGCAAATTGCCTTCCTGAAAGAGCATCAGTGAAACAATGTGTTATTACAACAATAGACAATCATTTCATAATCACCAATAGACTTTAGATTTTGTAAGGTTCAAATTCCACCATTTGCCATAGTGGGATTCAAAACTATGTTTCCAGAGAATTATATAGATCTTTCAATTCCTTGTTCAGCGATAATACCACTATCATTGTGTGACAATCCTGTGGCTTTAAGAGATGTGTTTTGTCTTGGTTTCTTTTAGAGACAGATTGGGGAACAGGTGTCGAGCAGTCTTTGAGAAGGTAGACAACTTGTGAAACCTTTGTTTTGTTTTTAAAGTTAGAACAATAGAAGCAGATGGAGTGGGTGTGATCAATCTCTGTGAATTTTAGATTTCAGCAGCAGTTGCTGTTAGAATCTTGAAGAAGTGAAAGCTAATTTTCCTTCTCTTGTTTATTGCCAAAAGCTGGGGATTGTCTTCCTGGGCTGCTTGATTGCATGTGAGACAAAATCTGTTTTCTGAATTTGCCTTTTACCAAAGGGCGAGTTTATGGGATGTTACTATATTACAACAGTTAATTAGTAATAGTTACTCTGTCTATTATTCTGTTAGGTTTTCCGATAGAATTATCTTATTCCAGGTTCTTCTTTCTTTTGTTGTATTTTAACTATAGTGTTTGAATAAAGTATGTTTTGCTGAACAACGAGTTAGTTTGACCAATCAAATTGCATTTGAAACACAGCACAGACATTTACATTTAAAATAAGAAACAGTTAGAGTCTAGGATACCTTCTTAACATATTTTGAGGGGATCTATTCCCCCATGACTTCTGCATATTGATTTAATCCAAAGTCCTTTGTAATCCTGTACCCTCCCATGTTAAACATTCCAACCCGTCCCTCTCAATACATCAAGTAGTGGGTCATCCAGTGGTGGAAATATTTTTCTAATCAATCTGGATGTATTATTACACACCTCTGGAGAGGGTGGGACTTGAGCCCGGGCCTCCTGCTTCAGAGATAGGGACACTGCTTCTGCACCACAAGAGCCCTCCTGCCAGCGGTATATGGCAGGTTTGACAACTTGAGGGCATCAGAGAACAGCTGTACTATGTTCTACAACCGATACAAGATTGCATCCAGAAGATATCTCAGTCCAGTAGGTGGCAGAATAGACCAAGGTACATCAGATGAGCCAATTGACATTGTCCCTGTTTAACGGTTAATGAGGAGGATAATAGCAGTTGTCAAAGAAATAAGAAAGGAGCAAAATTGCTAATGAGAGGCAGTGGGCTCAGGCAAGAGCTTTTCAAAGCCCTTAATTACATTGCAGGTCATTTTTTTGGTTGTTAATTCATGACAGTTGGCAATCAACTGATTTTGATCCTGACCCTCATTTAGAGTTCCAATTTGATTTGATTCATTATTGTCACATGTATTGAGATACGGTGATAAGTATTGTATTGTGTGCTAACCAGACATGTCATGCCTTGCATAAGTATGATTTGGAGGTGCCAGTGTTGGACTTTAGTTTATTTGGAAATACACCTGTTGGACTATAACCTGGTGTGGTGCTATTTTTAACTTTACATAAATACATCAGGGTAACAGAACAGATTCCAGAATATAGGGTTACAGCCACAGAGAAAGGTGCAGAGAAAGACCATATATTAGATCATTATAACAGCAGGGAATAAGCTGTGGTTAAGTCTATTGGTATGCGTTTTCAAACTTTTAAATTGTTTGCCTGATGGAAGGCAGTGGAAGAGAGTATAAACGGGGTGGGAATGGTCTTTAATTAAGTTGGCTGCCTTCCTGAGGCAGCAGGAAATATAGATGGAGTCAATGGAAGAAAGCCTTGTTTGTGTGATGGACTGGACAACAGTCACAACTCTCTGTCATTTCTTATGGTGTTTGGGCAGAACAAAGTGTTAAGTGAGCTGTTCACATGAAAACTATTCCCCTGAATCAGCAACTCTCCCCTGCTGTGACCTCCTTGTGGCGTAGGGATAGTGTCATGACCTCTGGGCCAGGAGGTTCAAGTCCAATGTACTCGAAAGGTGTGTAGTAGCATCCTTGAGCAGGTTGATTAGGAAAATAGGTTGATTAGAAAAGTGGTAGTGTCCCTACTCCTGGACTGGGAGACCTGGGTTCAAGTCTCACCTGCTGCAGAGGCGTGTAACAACATCTCTGAATAGGTCAATTAGAAAAATAAGTTAAATTTCAAAATAACTGTCCTGTGCTGATTGTGTCCGGCGTGGGGATGAGTCAGTGGGTGAGGTTGCTGTGGGAGGTTGGGTGTGCGCAGCATAATAAAGCAGTCTCTTTGAGCAATGGGTGGGAGATTAAGCAGCACGTGAGAACATGAGGCAATAGGCTTGTATAATAGGCAGCTGCAGGTATATAACATGGGAGACCTCGAGGCTTGAAATCCATGGAACAGCCAAGAAAATTCGGCTTTCCCCAGTAACTATCACAGGGATTGGCCACATTGGACTGAGAGTCATAAATAGTGACTTGACAGTAGTCAGACTGGGTGAGATAAAAACAAAGGGAGCTTGAGGAGGTATTAACTGCTCAACCTGACCACAATTTATACACCGATGTGAGATTCGTCCTGTTTTTGAACTGGAATTTAGAAACCAGCTGGATATCTGTATGAAAATAACTTCCGAACATGGAGATCAGCAGACGGTAGAATCTCTACAGTGTGGAAGCAGGCCATTCAGCCCACACTATCCCTCCAAAGAGAATTCAACCCAGACCCACCCCATCCCTGTAGCCCTGCATTTCCCATGGCCAATCCACCCTAACCTGCACATCTTTGGACTGTGGGAGGGAACTAGAGCATCCGGAGGAAACCCACACAGACACGGGGAGAATGTGTGAACTTCATACAGACAGTTAGCAAGGTGCAATCGAATGCTGGTCCCTGGCGCTGTGAGGCAGCATTGCTAGTCACCATACCATCCTAATGGTGCAGCAGTTTGGAAATGGCTTTCCCCAAAACCAAATTAAACTTCAATCAATTTGTAATGCTTTTATATTGCTGATCTTTTACCTATGAAACTTTGCTTTACCTATGAAACTTTACCTATGCAACATAAAAAGCATCACTTTTCTTGATTCTTTCTGTTCTGAGGACTCACAACAGACTCGAAATATGAACTCTCTTTCTCTCTCCATTGATGTTATTAGATCTGTTGAGTTTTTCTAGCAATTTCTGCATTTTTTTGCTGATTTCTAGCATCCTCAAAACTTTGCTTTTGTGTTGTTATTGTATTATTTTATTCTTATTTTTTGAAACTGAGGAACAAATATGTAGAGGGATCGCAGGTATAAGTAAAAATAATAAGGTTGTAATAGTAGATGATTTTAATTTTCCAAACACTGACTAGGACTACCATTGTGTAAAAGATGTGGATGGTAAAGAATTTGTTAAATGTGGTCAAGAAAATATTCATTATCAGTATGTGAATGCTCCTACTGGAGAAGAAGCAAAATTTGACCTTCTCTTGGGTAATAAGGCAAGTGACTGAAATGATAGTAGGGGAGCACTTGGGTCTAGTGATCATAATTCTATTTGTTTTAAAATAGTTATTAGATTAGATTCCCTACAGTGTGGAAACAGGCCCTTCAGCCCAACAAGTCCACATTGACCCTCCAAAGAGAAACCCACCCAGACCCATTTCCCTCTGACTAATGCACCTAACACTATGGGCAATTTAGCCTGGCCAAATCACCTGACCTCCACATCTTTGGACCATGGGAGGAAACTGGAGCACCTGGAGGAAACCCACGCCTTATGAAAAATACTTTCATAAAAATTAAAGCATGTAACTGGAGTAAGGCAAATTTTAATTGTATGAAACAAGAGCTTTCAAAAATCAGTTGGAGTAGACTTTGCAGGAAAGGAACATCTGAAAAGTAGGAGGTTTTCAAAAGTGTGATGATTAGAGTTCAGAATCACTATATTCCTGTTAGAGGGAAAGATAAGGCTGGTAGGATTAGCAAATAAAGGATGAATAAAGATATTGAGGTTAAATGAATATTTTGCATCAGTTTTTATTGTGGAGAAAGAAATGTAGACTATGGAACTCGGAAATAAATATTGATGTTTTGGAAACAGCTCACATTGCAGAAGAGGAAGTGCTGGAGGTCTTAAAAAATATAAAAGTGGATAAATCTCCATGACCTGATCTAATGTACCCAGGATGTTGTGGAATTTAGGGAGGAAATTGTGAGGATTCTTACAGAAAAATTATTATCTATAACAACGGGTGAGGTGCTGGATGACTGGCGAGTGGCTAATGTTGTGCCTTTTGTTGAAGAAGGGATATAAGGAGAAGCTTGGGAACTATAGATCTGTGAGCCTGACATTGGTGGTGGGTAAAGTGATTTTGAAAGATAGGATTTCTTTGCATTTGGAGAGGCAAGGAATGAGTAGGGATAGTCAGCATGGCTTTGTGTGAGGGAAATCATGATTCACAAACTTGAATGAGTTTTTTGAGGGAGTAACCAAGAAGATTGATGAGGCAGAGCAGTAGACATTGGTTACTTGACGAGTAAAACTTTTGACAAGGTTCTGCGTAGTAGACTAGTGAGTAAAGTTAGATCACATGGGATTCAGGGTGAGTTTGCCAATTGGATACAAAATTGGCTTAATTGCAGGAGACAGAGTGATGGTGGAGGGTAGGCTTTCAGACTGGAGGTCTGTGACCAACAGAGATTGGTGCTGGATTAACTTTTGTTTTTCATTTATGTTAATGATTTAGATGGCTAGTAAATTTGTGGGTGACACCAAAATAGGTGGTATAGAGGGCAGTGAAGAAGGTTAAGTAAGATTACAAAGAGATCTTGATCACTTGGGTCAATGGGCTGAAGAGAGGCAAATGGAATTTAATTTGGATAAATATGAGGTATTGTGTTTTGATAAAGCAATGAGGACAAGATTTATACAGTTATAAGTAATGTCTTGGGTAGTGTTGTAGGATCTACTGTAGATGTCTCTCTTCCCATGCTCATTCTCGACTATCTTTCTTGTACCCAATCTCAGAGCCAAGTAATCAGTTACATTGTTATGGTTTATGTCAGTCTGTGTATACCATAACAATGACCAGGTCACTTGTTTTTTGTGATGTTAATTGATGGGCAAATGTTGACCAGGACACCTGGAATAAATTTCCTGCTTTTATCTAAAATAAAATAGTGGGATCCTTAACATCCACCCAAGTAGCAGAGGGATGTTGACTACCAGAGTTGCTCTTGCAGAGACCAGCAGAGACACAATGGGCTGAATAGCCTCTTGCTTTATATCCAGTCTGTGTTTAACTGTAATACCGTTACATCTGAATCCACCTTCTCCCTCTTCTATCATTTTACAGTCACTGCCTCATGAGGGTTCCTTCACCTTAAGCTCCCTTATCGAGTCTGCCTCATTGTACAACACTAAATCCAGAATTGCTTGTTCCCTAGTGGGCTCCACCACAAGCTCCTCCAAAAAACCATCTCGTAGACATTCCACAAATTTCTTTTCTTGTGATCCACTACCAACCTAGTTTTCCCAGTCCACCTGCATTTGGAAATCCCCCATGATCACTGTAACTTTGCCTTTCTTATATGCCTTTTTATGGTGTATGTTTGCCCCAAATCCTGCCTACTGTTTGCAGGCCTGTAGATAACTCCCATTATGGTTTTCTTTCCTATGTGGTTCCTCAACTCTATCCACAGACATTCTACATCATCGGTCCCTACTTGGTTTATTGCTATTGATTTGATTTCAATTTTTAACTAACAAGGCGACCCCACCCCCTCTGCCCACCTGCTTGTCTTTTCAATAGGATGGATATCCTCGGATATTCAGCTCCAAATCCTGATCTCCTTGCAGCCATGTCTCCGTGATGCTCACCTGTCAATTTTGATCTGTGCCACTAGCTCATTTACCTTATTTCATATACGGCGCACATTCAGATACAACACCTTCAATCCTGTATTGACCATCCCTCTTCTCATTGTTATTCCTTTTTCCAATGTGTTTGAAGTTTGATTCCTAATCCTTTCTAAACACTCCGTCGTGTTTTGTGTGATGCACACTTTAAGAACCTCTCCTGAGTTCTCCTGTCTTTTAATTTTTTTCATATTTTTCAATGCAGTTGAATGCACCCTTACAGAAGTTAACCTGCAGTGTTGCTTCTCATTGGTCATTATACTTCCTGGAGACTAACCATTCCCATCCCCCCCTCTCCCCAACCACCCCAGTTCCTAGTTTAAAGTCCTGTTAACCACCCTATTTACCAGTTTTGCTAGAACATAGTCCCAGCTCGGTTCACATGAAGACCATCCTAATGATACAGATCCCTTCTTTTCCAATACTGACATCAGTGCCCCATGAAATGGAACCCCTCTTTCCCACACTACTCTTTTAGTCATGCGTTTACTTCTCCTATTCTCATGTCCCTGTACCAACCTGTATGTGGCTTGGATAGTAATCTGGAGATTATAACTCTTGAAGACCTGTTCTTTAGTTCCTCGAGGAATTCCTAGTTCATAATCATCCCTAAACAGATCCTCTCTCCTTGTCTTGTCTATGTGGTTTGTCCTGACGTGGACCACAACAACAGAATCCTCCCTCTCCCTCTCAATATCCTTGCAGGCTGGTCAGAGGTGTCCCTCAGTCTGGCACCAGGCAGGCAACATACCATGTGGGACTCTCGATCCTACTTATAAAGGATACTATCCATGCCCTTAATTATAGAATCCCCAACGACTACCACTTGTCTTATTCCGATCCCCTCTTGAATGGCCTTCTGCACCATGGTCAGCTGGCTCATGTTCCCTACAGTCCTGTTCCTCATCCACACAGGGAGCAAGTAGACCTATCTGTTGGATAAGGCCAAGAACTGAGTCTCCTCTACCTGGATCCCTCTACCTGCCTCACTTGCAGTCACATCCTGCTGTCTCTGGCCACTGACTGAATTTGTGATACTTACTCTACCAGGTGTGACTGTCTCCTGAAACTATTGCGCTTATCAATGATGTTCTCTGCATCCCGGTTGATCCTGAGTGCATCCAGCTTCGGCTCCAATTCCTTAACGCAGTCTGTCAGGAGCTGTAACCGGGTGCACTTCTCACTGGTGTAGCTACCAGGGACATTGGAAGACTCCCTGATCTCCTACATCCTGCGAGAGAGAGAGAGAGAAAGAGAGAGATTGTGTGTGTGTGCGTGTGTGTGTGAGAGAGTGTGACGGAGTATAACCTTGTGAGAGGGTGTGCACGTGGGTGAGTGTGTGAGGTGTATGTGTGTGTCTAAATGGCAGCGTGTGTATGAGAGAGGGTCAACACGAGTGTGTGAGCACGTAAGAGCATGTGTATGTGTGCTTGTGTGTGTGTGTGTAGTGCGGTGGGGTTACCTATAGTGCGACATGAACCCAAGGTCCTGGTTGAGGCCATCCTCATGGGTACTGAACCTGGCTATCAGCCTCTGCTTGACCACTTTGCATTGTTCCCTGTCCTGAAGTCTGCCTCGGAGAACAGTCACCCAAAGATCCGAGGCAGAATGTCCTTGACTGCTGAAGTGTTCTCCGACTAGGAGGGAACATCCTTGTCAGGTGATTGTTTCACGGTGTCCGTTCATCCGTTATCATAGAGTCTCTCTTCCACACACACACTCTCTCTCTCCATCTCTCTCTCTTTCTCTGTCTCTCTCTCTCTCTCTCCCCCACTCCCTCACATGCACGCACACATATTGGTCTATGGGGTGAATTTGCATTTGCAAAATTCTAATTGCAGATATTTTCTGTTTTGTGCACAAAGCACACAATCTGTAGGCAGTCAATCCATGTGACATTTTCTATTTCTACTTTGGAAACAGAACTAGTCTGTCTCAAGAATGGAATTCAGACAGACTCTAACCACACACATTTAAGGCATTGTCTGAGCTGAGATGTTACCTTTTTTTATAAAACCTTACGTTATCTTGGGAATGTGACTTGAAAGAAGTTCTGAGATTTACATATTAATGAATCAAAACCTGCAACCCCATTCTAAAAGATGAAGGACTTAACAGCAATCTAGGTTTGTTCAGTATATTGTATCAGTTGCATGACATTATGATCTTTTGCAAGAAAGTCTGTGTCTTATGATCCTGCTGTAATAGTTTCCTGATGAAGGAGTAGCGCTCTGAAAGCTAGTGCTTCCAAATAAACCTGTTGGATTGTAACCTGGTGTTGTGTGATTTTTAACTTCGTCCAACTTTATCTTGCCAGCCGTCCTCTTCACAGAGCCTATTTATTTACTTACTTATATTTCAAAAATATACTTTATTCATCGAAATCTTGGTACCTGATGCCTTTCAGATTTAGAGGAGAAAGTGAGGACTGCAGATGCTGGAGATCAGAGCTGAAAATGTGTTGCTGGAAAAGCGCAGCAGGTCAGGCAGCATCCAAGGAGCAGGAGAATCGATGTTTCGGGCATCAGCCCTTCTTCAGGAATGAGGAAAGTGTGTCACACTTTCCCCATTCCTGAAGAAGGGCTGATGCCCGAAACATCGATTCTCCTTCTTCTTGGATGCTGCCTGACCTGCTGCGCTTTTCCAGCAACACATTTTCAGCCTTTCAGATTTATTCTGTCTTTACATTCAGAGAACAGACTGAGTCATTGGTATTTATAATTCTGTATGTTAACCATCCAGCCTCTTGGCATTTAACTAAGGCATCAGAGGGGCTCAATTACTGAATGGGCCTCCCATTATTCTTCAGCTGCACGCCTTACATGGCGGTCTTGCCCCAAGCTTCAGTGTGTCCCTCAGCACATTGTCCTGGACCTTGGAATGTGCTAGTCTGCAACACTCAGTTGGGGTCAACTCCTTCAGCTGGCTTCAGGCAGACCAAAGAGTGTCTACCACCGAGTTGATAGTCCTCCAGGCGCAGTTGATGCTTGTTTCAGTGTGTGTCTCAGAAAACAGATCATAGAGCACGGAGTCCCGTGTCACGAAGCTGCTCGGGACGAACCTTGACAAACACCACAGAATTCCTTGCCAGACTTTCTTCACATAGGCACATTCCAGAAGGAGGTGTATGACAGTGTCATTCCTTCCACAACCGCTTTGAGGGCAGTGTGCAGTAGCACAGAGAGTCCGGGCATGCATGGAGGATCTCACAGGCAGAGCCCTTCTCACCACAAGCCAAGCCATGACTTGGTGCTTGTTGGAAAGTTTTGGTGATGAGGCATTCTACCAAATGGCTTTGACAGAGGGAACCACTCAACAGGATCTGCCCTCTTGTTTTCCCGAAGGGTCTCAAGGACACTATGTGCTGACCACTTCCTGATGAACTTGTGGTCAAAGATGTTTTTCTTCATAAATTCCTCCACAAAGGACAGGTGATACAGAACAGTCCAACTACGAGGAGTGTTCTGCGGCATTGAGGCCAGGCCCATCCTTCACAACACCGAGGATAGGTAGAACCTCAGTACGTAGTGACACTTGGTGTTTGCGTACCGGGGATCCACGCACAGCTTGATGCAGCCACACGCAAAGGTGGCCATCAGGGGGAGAGTAGTATTGGCTGGGCTTTCCCCACTTTGTTCAATTCTTTGTACATGGTGTCCCTTTGGATACAGTGCATCTTTGATCTCCACGTGAAGTGGAAGATGGCCCGGGTGACTGTGACAGTGCAGGTTCAGGGAATTTATTTGGGCAGAGGAGGAGGGGAGATGGGAAACACCAACATAATATTTCTGGTTTAATGACACCTTGACGCCAGGTTCTCTCTGACTTGCTGTACAGACATGACGACTGTGGCACGTCTCCCAGAATTCCACCGTGATGACTCTCAGCCCTTCATCGCTGTCTCATGGCGGGGATGTCCTGTAGAGGTTCTTCTGGATAGTCGTGGTGACTGTGGTGCTGTCTCCCAGAATGTACTTGCCTCATGTCTGAAACGTGATCTTTCAGCACCCACCTCTGGGTATATTAATGACTGGTTATATAATACAGATTTAAACCAACATTGCACATTGCTTTCCTATGCTTTTTAGGTAAAGACTATGGGAAAACAATTCAATCCATCAATTCTGCAGCCAAGCTGAGAATGCATGTGTGAGTCAAGGCTGAACGTGACCGTGCCAATATCTCATGGAGCTCCCCACTCCCCCGACCTGCACTCCACACAAATACTGGCCTGGACCTTGTGACTTCCTGATGATCCGCTAGCTCTCAGTCACAGTAAAGGGATCTCTTTGCTGGATTACCTTGACCACTCTTATACCCACATCCATTCTTTGCCTGGTTTAGGAATTGAATAAAGTTGGATGCCATGTTTTTGTTGTCCACTTACTACCATTGTAGAGCACTTCATTGTGATGCATGTGGGGTTCTAACCAGAGTCTTTGTGAAATAGGTCCCATTCTACAATTGCGAAGAAGCACCGTATTGTTACACAGCAATGCAGTTGGAAGAGAAACATTTTAAAGCATAATGTTAACGAAAGCTTATGTCTGTCCTTAGGAACCCACAGAGGGTAAGAACAAGGACACTTTCTGACATCAATTGTATTTTGATATTTGTCCCTTGATATCACTGATAGAAATGCCTACTGCAATCTCAAGTGAGTTATTCACTGGTCAACAGCTACACTGTACTATCAGTATTGCCAGCTCTTGGTCTTTATTGCAAGGGATTAGAATATAGGAATAAGGAAATCTGGATATATTTGTCCATAGTTTTGGTAAGACTGTATGTAAAATATTGTACATAATTTATGGGGAAGTGATGGCCTCATGGTATTATCACTGGACTGTTAATCCAGAGAGACCCAGGTCATGTTCTGGGGACCTAAGTCTGAATCCAGCCTGGGCAGATGGTGGAAGTTAAATTTTAAACAAATCTGGAAATAAAAGTCTGAAACCAGACTTGTTGGAAAAGCCCATCTGGTTTACTAAAGTCCTTAAGGAAAGGTAACTGCCATCCTTACTTGGTCTGGCCTACATGTGACTCCACACTCACAGCAATGAAGTTGATTCTTTCCAGACAATTCAACCATAAGATATAGGAGCAGAAATTAGGCCATTCAGCCCTTTGAGTCTGCTTCACCATTCAATCATGGCTGATAGGTTTCTCAACCTCATTCTCCTGCTTTTCCCTCATAACCCTTGTTCCTCTTGACAATCAAGAACCTATCTATCTCAGTCTTAAATACACTCAATGACCTGGCCTCCACAGCCTTTTGCAGCAGTGAATTCCATAGATTCACCGCTGTCTGGCTGAAAACGTTTCTCCTTATGGCTGTTCTGCAAGGTCTTCCCTTTCCTCTAAGGCTGTGCCCTCGGTTCCTAGTTTCTCCTATCAATGGAAACATCTTCGCAACATCTACACTGTCCAGACCATTCAGTATTCTGTAAGTTTCAATTAGAACCCCTCATCCTTCTAAACTCCATTGAGTATAGTCCCAGAGTTATCAAACATCCCTCATATGTTAAGTTTTTCATACCTGGGACCATTCGTGTGAACCTTCTCTGAACCCGCTCCAAGGCCAGTAAGTTCTTCTTGAGATAAGGGACACAACACTGCACACAATATTCCAATGTGGTCTGACCAGAGAGTTATAGAGCCTCATAAGTGCATCCCTGCTTTTATATTCAAGTCCTCTCATTTGCCTTCCTAACTACTGACTCAACCTGCAAGTTTACTTTGAGAGAATCCTGGACTAGAACTCCCAAATCTCTTTGCACTTCAGGATTTTCTCTCCAGTGAGAAAATAGTCCATGCCTCTATTCTTTCCACCAAAGTACATGACCTCACACTTTCCCACGTTGCACTCCATCTGTCACTTCCTTGCTCACTCTCCTAACCTGTCCAAATCCTTTGCAGTTTCCCTCCTCCTCAGTGCTACTTATCCCTATGCCTATCTTTGTATTGTCTGCAAATGTGGCCAGAATGCCCTCAGTTTCTTCATCTAGATCATTAATGTATAAAGTGAAAAACTGTCGTCCCAACATGGAGGCTCGTGGAACACCATTCATCACCGGTGGCCATCTTGTAAAGGACCCTTTCATCCCCACTCCCTGCTTTCTGTCAAACAGCCAAGCTTCTACCCATGCTAGAATTAGGGATGGGTAATAAGTGCTGGCCTAGCCAGCGACGCTGTCATCCCATGAACGAAGAAAAAGAAAATAAAAGTCTCTGTATTTAAAGGAAGATTTACTTGTACTAGAGGCAGGAGAGTGAAGGGTCACTGGATTGATTCCTGGGATGAAGGGTGGTCCTATGATATGGTGGTGAGTAAACTTGGTCTGTACTTTGTGGAGCTTAAGAAAATGAGAAGTGATCTCATCGAAGCATTCATGATTCTGAAAGGATTTGAGAGGATAGACACTGAGAGCTTGGGGCCCTCCCGAGCTGGGGAATTTAGAACATGGGGGCATAGTTTCAAGGTGATGACTGAGGTGAGAAGAAATTTCTTCACTCAGAGGGTCATGATTGCTCCACCATTAAACATATTCAAGGTGAGGTGTCAAGAATGTGGGGAGGGGGTGAGTAAGTGGTGTTGATGTAAAGGATTAGTCAGGGTCGTATTGAATGATACGGCATGCTCAATGGGCCGAATGGTGCACTGTTGGTCTTATTTCTCTTATTCCTACCTTCTCGTAAGTTTAAATTGCTATCATTTCCTGTGTTAGAGCTCCCATTGGTCAGGAAGTGGTTAATTCTTGTTTCTGAGGCAGATAACAGTGGGATCAAATCTCACGAGAGAGAGAATATAGCACAAAATCTGGGTACTGAGGGGAAGGCTACAGTGTCAGAAGTGCTTTCTTTTGGAGAAGACATTAAACCGTCTGAACTCTTAGATGGATATTAAAAATGAATATTGCAGCACTATTACGAAGAAGCGTACTGGTCATCATATTAAGTGAAGGATCTTAACGTGTTAGAGGCATTTCGGAGAAAATTTCCGAGACTAATACCTGTAGTCAGCAGATTGTCTTATGAGGAAAGGCAAGACAAGTTAGGCCTGTATCCTCTGAGGTTCAGAAGAGTCAGAGAGAACTTACTTGAGACAAATAAGATCTTGAGGGGATTTGACCAGTTGGATGTGGAGAAAATATTTCCTTTTGTGGACAAGTCCAGAACTAAGAAGTCATAGTTCAAAAAATTAGGGGCTGCGCATTTAAAACAGATGAGGAAACACTTTTTTCCCCTGAGGGTTGTCAGTCTCTGGAATTCCCTTCCTCAAAAGGAAGTGCAGAATCTTCAAATAGTTTTAAACCTGAGGTAGATGCTTGCTTGCCAAGCAGATGAAGGATTATTGAGGATATGCAGGAATGTTGAGCTCTAGGTTAAAATCAGGTCAACTATGATTTTAATGAGTAGTGGAACAAGTGTTATTCCTTGTTTGTACATTTGTAAAAGGGAATGTTCTTTCCAGCATCTAGGTCGACTCACACTCTTCATACAACATCTCTATATTAGAAAGAAAATGGTTGCCTAGCTGTTGTATCATTGCTGTTTGTGGGATCTTCCTGTGTGCTGTGGTTCTACACGTTAACTTAACTATGGCTTGAAATCTGAAATAAGAAGCGAAATTGACATGGGTTGTCTGACAATTGAAATGTCAATTTCTAGCCTGAGCATTTCAAGTAAATCCAGGGTTTCAGGGCTGCTTAAGCCTTTGAGAGTTTGTTCCTCAGGGAGGCTGACACAAGAAATCAATCGGGGCCTCAACAACCTCCAACTGCATCTGGGTGTTAAACTCACTCAAATGACACTCAGAAATAGTTGGAACTTTAAGTGGTGGGAACATTGTTTATTCTATGGCATTTCAGCTGTTTAATCCTGAGGAGCAGCTGCTTTCAGTTGGCTGAACAGTCAGGGATTGGTCAACGCTAATATTTTAATATATGTCCTTCCAGTTGTTCTGGATGCCACTGCATCACTGCCTGGTCTGTCACAGTTTTGCAACTTTTTTGACGGGTGAGGCTAAGATGATAAGCCCCCTTTGTTTCACTATTTTGTTCATTGTTGGTATGGGTGGTCCTGATTGATCATTCCAACCAGCCCTAACTGACCACTTTAGGGTCCACTTTAGAGGTTAATTAATGGGCAAAAGGTTGGCAAATGAGCTAGACTGAGATTAGATCCTCTACAGTATGGAAACAGGCCCTTCGGCCCAACAAGACCACACTGACCCTCTGAAGAGTAACCCACCCAGATCCATTCCCCACATTTACCCCTGACTACTGCACCTAACACTATGGGCAATTTAGTATGGCCAATTCACCTGACCTGCACATCTTTGGACTGTGGGAGGAAACCCACAACGACACGGGGATAATGTGCAAAGTCCACACAGACAGTCACCCGAGGCTGGAATCAAATCCAGGTCCCCGGTATTGTGAGGCAGCAGTAATAACCACTGAGCCACTGTGCCAACTGTGGGAAAGTGTAAAGTTGCTCACTTTGGAAAGGAGGACAAAAGAACTGAGCATTATATAAATGGAGGAAAACATCATAAAGCTGCAGCACAAAGGGACTTGGTGGAACTTAAGCATAAAACACAGAAATCTGGCAGCAAGTAATCAGGAAGGCTAATGGAATGTTGGCCCTTACTTCAAGGAGGTTGGGGTGTAGGAGTAGGAAAAACTTACTGCAACTCTACAAGATGCTGGTGAGAGTGCATCTGTAGTGCTGTGAGCAGCTTTGGTCCAATTGTTTCAGGAAATGGAGGCAGTTCAGAGAAGGTTCCCTAGGATGATCCCTCAGATGGAGGATTGTCTTATAAGCAAACGTTAAACAGGCTAGGAGTTTAGAAGAATGAGAGGTGATCTCATTGAAATATATCAGATTCTTAAGGGGCTTGATAGGGTAAATGCTGAGAGGATGTTTCCCCTCATGGGAGAGTCTAGGACCAGAGGGCATAGTCTCAGAATAAGGGGGCACCAATTCAAGACTGAGATGGGGAGGAATTTCTTCTCTCAGAGGGTTGGGATTTTATTAAACACCTTTCCACAAAGAGATATAGTGGGGCAGAGTCTTTGCGAATATTTAAGGCTGAGATTGATAGATCCTTGATCAGTTGGGTAATCAAGGCTCCTGGGAAAAGGGCAAGAAAGTGGATATGAAGAATCTCGGATTAGCCATGATCCTATTGAATGGTGGAACAGGTTTGAGAGGATGAACAAATTTGGTATGGACTGGCAGTAACATACAGGCCAAACTGAGTAAGGCTGTAGAAAGATTCCTCAAAAAGATCTGCTGTTCCCCTAGAAATTTAAGAAAAATGGAGAACACATTGCTCCAACTACATCTCAGATATAGTGTACAGAGCAATAACTTCACAAGTCCCACCATCACGAACAATGGCAGCTATATAGAAGCATCAGCCAATGCAAGCCATCCTCTCCTCCACCACTGAGTGACCTAGCGTTAACCCCCTAACTTCTGAGATCATAAATTCGATTCTGCATCTTAAGTGAGCTGCAGATCACTCAACTGAACTCAACCCCAGCTCACCAACACCTTCCTCTGAGGTATTATTTAACAGCTATTGGTTTCATGCAATGTATTGCGTAGTTATGGTCTGGAACAAACATTTGCTGTTATGAATTTAAATTCTTTGTAAAATGTTTTTTATAAGAACAATATAAATAATTTACTGGATTAAAAACGAACCTACCAACTCTTGCGTAACCAGCAATATAAATGCGTCAGATTTAAGGTTAACATCGCTCATGTCAGACAGGACAGCACACAAATAGACAGTAGGAATAAATATTAACAAGCTTCCTGAATTTATTCACGTCACAGCAGTAAACAATGCCTTGTCAAAAGCACAGGTCAACCCAATCTAGGAAACACTCACTACTGCTCTCTCTGATAGCTGTGATTCTGTGATCACTCACTACTGTCTCGCTTTAATCACTCTGACCCTGTGATCTCTCATTACTGCTCTCTCTTGATCACCATGACTCTGTGAACACTCACTACTGCTCTTCTTGATCGCAATGATCCCGTGAACATTCACTGCTGCTCTCTCTGATCAAGCAGATCACCTTTTCATTAACATTTGAGCTTGCTGGGTTCCAATGAGCTGCAAGATTTTCTGCAGTACAGCAGAGCCCACACATTTGCATTCGTTCTGCATGGAGGTGAGGAAAGAAGATGGTATACAACTGCCATTGGGTCCATTCTCCTTTTCCACAGTGTAACTTGCTGAATCAACTTGTCTCTTGTTCAATGTAGAGTGCACAAGGACATGCCCGGAGCTGCACTGAGCAATCCCAGAAATGAGGGGTCAAACTGGAGAAGCTGCAGAACATGGATGTACATTCACATTGAACCAGGAGCAGGAATATGCCATTCTTACCCTGAGCCTGCTCCACCATTCAATAAGATCACAGCTGACCTAACTCTAACCTCATACCCTCATTTCTGCTTCCCCTGATAACCTTTCACCCCCTTACTTAAAAAGGATATATCTATCTCTGCCTTAAAAATATTCAAAGTCTCTGTTTCCATCACCTTTTTGTAAGGGAATTTGAAGACACATGCCCCCCCCCCAAAAAAAACTTCATCTGTTCTGAAAGGGTGACCCTTGATTTTTTAAACAATGTCCCCTAAGTCCTATATTCTCCCTCAAGGGAGGGCATGCTCTCCATATCCGCCCTATCCAGACCCCTCAATCAAGTTGCTCTTACTTTTCTAAGCTCCAGTAGATTCAAGCCTCTCCTGTTCAACCTTTCCTCATAAAACAACGGGCCTATTCCAGGTATCATTCTAGTAAAGCTTCTTGTAGTTATTGCAATGAGGTCAACAACGTGAACCTCGGAGAGTATGAGTTCTCTGACTTGGGCTATTAACTTGGAGTGTCAGAGGTTCTGTTCACACTGCAAGCTGGCTGCGAGTGAGTTGTGACAAGGACTTTCCATGTGTAAACAAAGTCATAGAGACATACAACCTTCAGTCCAACCAGTTCATGCCAACCACGTCCCCAAACTAAACTTGTCCCACTTGTGCAGTGATTGTAATGAGGCCAGCCAGGTGGATCTCACAGAGTGAGTCCCCTGATTGGGCCTATTAACCTGGTCCAATTAGGGAGTCCTGGCTGACAGATATAAATAGGATGGTCAGATGTTCTGTTCACTCTAGGATCTGTGCTAGCTGGGTAGCATGCATGTATAAATAAAGGGTGACTTGGTGATGGGGATACTGACCTTCATGGAGTTACTTCAGTGGTGCTGAGAGAAAACCACGCTCCTGAAGAGACTCTCTTACATAGCCATCTTTGAATTGGGGTAAGCATTTCTGGCATCATGCCGATATTTGGGAAGCTTAACTCAGTCGACTCTGCTGTTGAAGACTGAGCCCAGTATGTGGTAGAAATGTGCTATTTTTTTCTGGGCAAGTGACATTGGGCAGACAAAAAGCAATGAGTAACACTCCTGACAGTATGTGGACCCGTAGCTTTTTCAGTTATTAGGAGCCTAACTTTTTCTAAGGTACCAAGTACTAAAACCTTTCAAAAGTTGACGGATTTAATTAAGGGACATTGCAATCTCAAGCATCCTCTAATTCTGAGACGCTATCAGTTTTACTCGACCATTCAAGAACCAAGGGAATCCGCATTTGGATTCTTGACGAGGTTAAGATGACTGGCTGAGGCATGTGGTTTGGTTTAACAGTAAGTGAGAAACTGTTTGGTCTGTGGGATTAATGATGTGACCATCCACCTACTAAGTGAGGCCCAACTGGACTTAAACAGGGACTACAATTGGCTTTGTTGTCAGTCAATGTGGCAAATGGAGCTCATGTGTTGCAGGTTATTCCAATGATGATGGAGACCCTCACAGTCTGACTGAGCTTGGGGGACACTACTTGATTGAAGGCAATTCCATGTGCTCACTCAGGACATATCCTGAACAGAGGCAGTCTAGGTCAGCCCACAGCAACAACCTAAAACAAGGCAAAGCATTGGCCAAATGGTTAAAACTTTCTTCAGAATCCAGGCTGACAAGGCATTGTAGTTGCTGCTGGTATGCAGACTCAAGACAGTAAAAAAGTCCTACTCAGCCTGAATTGAGTAAGAGAACTTCCATCCAGGAGAGTGCACTGTCTAGGAAGTCCAACTACATCTGGTTTGGAACTGTTAAATTACCTTGTAACATCAAATCAGAACCAATCAAAATAAATGTTGAGTTGAATGATCATCCAGTTCTAATGGAGGTCAATACCCGTGCAGTCATATCAGTGATTGCACAACACTGTTTTGACAACATTCGCTCTGGATGCCAACTCTTACATTTGCACAAGACCTCAGACAAGCTGAGAACCTATAACAGGGAATCTTTACAGGTTAAAGATAAAACTTTAGTTCTGGTCTCTTATGAGAAACAGCTGGCTCAGTTGCCTCTGATTGTAGTAAAAGGCTCAGGCCCGGGTTTGGTGGAGCAAAAATTGGTTCAGAAACATTTACCTAGTTTGACTCAACATTTTCCAACTAGAAAATGGCTGCCTGAGTGAAGTCCTAATAAAGTACCTGGAGGTTTATCAGGAAGGTCCAGGGACGATCAGAAGAGACAAGACCTATTTGCTTTGTTGACTAGGAAGCAATTCCATGATTCTGCAAGGCCCACCCAGTCCCATTTGCCTTACAGGCAAACGTAGAGGCAGAAATCAGAAGGCTGGGAAGCGAAGGAATCTAAAGACCGGTCCAATTTGTGGAATGGGCAGCACCAGTCACACTAATTTTGAAACTTGATGGGTTAGTTTGCCTTTGTGGGGATTTTAAACAAATAGCAAACTGATTTTTGCAGTTGAAATAGTGCCCAATCCCTCAGATAGAGGATTTATACACAAAGCTAGCAGGGGGTTGTCCTTCACAACGTTGGACATGGGCCATGCATACTTGCAAGTGGAGTTAGATGAAGATTCCCAGACTTATGCTACAATAGATACCCATAAGGGTATATACCAATACATGAGACTTCCTTTTGGGGTTTTGTCAGCCTGTTCAATTTTTCAATGGACAATGGAGACCATTTTGCAAGGGTTATCCTATGTCACCACTTATCTAAATGATGTTGAAAAATGTGGTGCTAGAAAAACACAGCAGGCCAGGCAGCATCCGAGGAGCAGGAGAATCAACGTTTTGGGCATAAGTCCTTCTTCAGGAATTCTCCATTGATTCCTGAAGAAGGGGCTTATGCCCGAAACGTCGATTCTCCTGCTCCTCGGATGCTGCCTGGCCTGCTGTGTTTTTGCAGCACCACATTTTTCAACTCTGATGCTCCAGCATCTGCAGTCCTCACTTTCTCCTTATCTAAATGATGTGTTAACAATAGGGAAGACTAATTAGGAACACTTAGAGAATTTAGACATAGTCCTTAGATGTTTTTCTGAAGTGGGTGTATGTGTGTTCCTGGCACCCCAAGTGACCTATTTGGACTACGGAGTCAACAAGACCAGGAAGATAAAGTGAGAGTGATCAAAGTGCCCCAGCTCCCACATCTGTACTGTATCTTACGGCTTTCCTTGG
This sequence comes from Chiloscyllium punctatum, assembly GCF_047496795.1. Lineage (NCBI taxonomy): Eukaryota > Metazoa > Chordata > Chondrichthyes > Orectolobiformes > Hemiscylliidae > Chiloscyllium > Chiloscyllium punctatum. The sequence goes on from NC_092783.1 coordinate 26,236,599, forward strand.
GCTTGTGAACTATTAAAAAAAGTTCATACATAACCTTTCCTCCCTCTTGACAAGTTTGTATCAACTCTTAAAAATGCGTCAGCCTTGGAAATGGTCATGTAGCCAAGTCATAGCTTTCAGGGAAGTGCAGAAACAGCTGTCATCCATGAAGGTGTTGCCTCCCTATAATCCCAAGCGAGATCTGGTACTGACATGTGATGCCTAGCTGTGTAACATCGGCAAGTAATTAGCTAATGGGTGGCCCAATGGAGAGGAATGCCAGAAGAGTATGACTTTGGCTAATGTAGAATATAATTACATCAAGATAGAGGAAGAAGGATTGGCAGTCATACCTGTAATTGGGAAGTTCCACCAATACCTTTATGAATGAAAATTTGTAATAATAACCGACCACATACCCCTGCTAGGTCTGCTTACAAAGGACAAGGCAGTGTCTCCCGTAACTTCAGGCTGAATTCAGTGGTGTGCTGTATTATGGAATACAAGAGTGATTATCTCAAGCAAAGGCCATTGCCAGACACTGGCTGAACTCCATCAGATCATCCAGTAATTTTCAAAATGAAGATGTTGGCAAGAAGTTATATCTGGTGGCCAGGCTTGGATGAAGACAAAACCACATTGGTGGGACCGTGTCCAGGATGTCAACAAGGACAAAATTTACTGACAGCAGCTCCTTCCCATTCATTGGAATGGACTTGGTTACACATCTACTATGCAGGTGCTTTCATGGGTTCAATGTTCTTAGTCATTGTAGACGCCCATTCAAAGCAGTTGGAAGTACATCCAGTCTATTCATCAAACATGGAGATGGAAATAGAAAACTGCAGACATGTTTTAGATGGACTCATGGAAGTGTTGGCCATCACTTACCATCAAAGAATTTGGACATTTCATAAAGTCAAATGGAATTTGACATATAAGGACAGCTCCATATCATGTAATGGCCTAGCAGAAAGAGTAGTCCAAACTTTAAAGGCTGTGTTGAAGAAACAGCTTATAGCTAGATAATCAAGCTGTCATTGTTCTTATTTGATTATAGGACATCCCCACATACAATTACAGGATAGCACCAGCAGAGTTGTTAATGGGGAGAAGACTTCGCACCAGGTTATCTGATCTCACCAGATCTAGCAGGAAGTTTGAAATGGCCTCAGGAACGTCATTGCTGAGCACAAGACTTCTGCAAGCGAGACAGGCAGTTTACGTTAGGGGAAGAGGTTTGGTGAAGGAACCACAGGAATGGCCCTGTCTGGGTAAGAGGCATGGTTGGTAGGAGATCAGGACCAGTGATGTTTAAAATTCGGCAAGGCAGAAGGTACTGAAGCTTGATCATACGCACCAGCAGGCTCAAGAACAGCTTCTTCCCTGCCATTACTGGATTGATGAATGGCCTCTGTAACTTTAAATAATGTTGATCTTGTTAGTGTTGTTCTTGCCTCGCGTATGTCCTGCAGGGTGTAACCTGTAAGCCTCACTCTGTCCAAGTTTTTTTCACCTACTATGATCTGCCTGTGCTGTTAGCAACAAAGATTTTCATTGTACATCGGTACTTGTGACAATAAATAAATCAAATTGGGTGTGACAGACCTGAACAAGCACATGGATCATACGAAAGCCTCAAATGCACAAATGGTGCAGGAGTAGAACACCTTGGCTTCCTGTAGTGCACCCAGCATCACAGAATCTGCAAATACTGTAAAGGTTATGAGCCCGACCACATTCCTGTAGACCTGTTCTCCTGAACTTGCTACTCTCCGAGATAAACTGTTCCAGTCCAGCTGCACCAGTGTTATTCACCATACAATGTGGAAAATTGGCCAGGTATGTCTTGGACAAAAAAAGCTGGTACAGTCCTAGGGAGTGTTGCTGAACAAAGAGAGCTTGGAGTGCAGGTTCATAGCTCCTTGAAAGTGGAGTCGCGGGTAGATAGGATAGTGAAGAAGGCGTTTGGTATGCTTTCCTTTATTGGTCAGAGTACTGAGTACAGGAGTTGGAAGGTTATGTTGGGGCTGTACAGGACATTGGTTAGGCCACTGTTGGAATATTGCGTGCAATTCTGGCCTCCTTCCTATCAGAAGGGTGTTGTGAAACTTGAAAGGGTTCAGAACAAATTTACAAGTATGTTGCCAGGTTTTGAGCTATAGGGAGAGGCTGAATAGATGGGGGGCTGTGTTCTCTGGAGCGTCAGAGGCTGAGCTGTGACCTTATAAAGATTTATAAAATCATGAAGGGCCTGGACAGGATAATTAGACAAAACCTTTTATCTGGGGTGAGGGAATCCAGAACTAGAGGGCATAGGTTTAGGGTGAGAGGGGAAAGATATAAAAGAGACCTAAGGGTCAACTTTTTCACGCAGAGGGTGGTACGTGTATGGAATGAGCTGCCGGAGGAAGTGGTGGAGGCTGGTACAATTGCAACATTTAAGCGGCATTTGAATGGGTATATGAATAGGAAGGGTTTGGAGGGATATGGTTTGAGTGCTGCCAATTGGGACTAGATTGAGTTGGTATGTCTGGTCGGCATGGACAAGTTGGACTGAAGGGTCTGTACATCTCTATGATTCTATAAGTTTAACCCGTCCAATTACCTCCCCAGCAGTCTACCCTTGATCATCTGCAAAGTGATGGAAGGTGTCATCAACTGTGCTATCTAACAGCACCTGCTCAACAATAATCTGCTCAGTGATGCCCAATGTGGGTACCACCAGGGTCACTCAGCTCCTGGCCTCATTACAGCCTTTGGTTCAAACATGGACAAAATAGCTGAATTCCAGACAGGAGGGGAGAGTGACAGCCTCTGACACAAAGGCTGCATTCAACTGAGTGTGGCATCAAGGAGCCCTAGCAAAACTGGAATCAATGGATATCAGGGGATAACCCTCTGCTGGTTAAAGTCCTGACACATAGGAAGATGCTGGATTAGTGGTGCTGGAAGAGCACAGCAGTTCAGGCAGCATCCAAGGAGCTTCAAAATCGACGTTTCGGGCAAAAGTCCTTCATCTTTTATTCCTGATGAAGGGGACACAGCAATTCAGGCAGCATCCAAAGAGCTCTGAAATCGACATTTCAGGCAAAAGCCCTTCATCAGGAATAAAAGATGAAGGGCTTTTGCCCGAAACGTCGATTTCGAAGCTTCTTGGATGCTGCCTGAACTGCTGTGCTCTTCCAGCACCACTAATCCAGAATCTGGTTTCCAGCATCTGCAGTCATTGTTTTTGCCACATAGGGAGATGGTTGTGGTTGTTGAAGGTCAATCGTCTCAGTTCCGGGACATCGCTACAGGAGTTCCTCAGGGTAATGTCCTTGCCTCAACCACCTTCAGTTGCTTCATCAATGACCTTTGGCGAATATCCCACCTCTGATCTTATGTTGGAGAGAAGTCTGAACAATTTTCAGCACCATTCACGACTCCTCAGATACCGAAGCAGTCCATGTTCAAATACAGCAGGACCTGGACAAGATCCAGGTTTGGGCTGACAAATAGCAAGTAACATTTGTGCCACATTTGTGCCTGGCAATGACACTGTCCAGTAAGAAAGAATCTAGCCACATTCCCTTGATGTTCAAGAGCTTGCCCATTATTGAACACCCATAAATCAACAAAATGGAGTTGCTGTTGACAAGAAATTGAGCTGGATCACCTATATAAATACTTTGACTACAAAAACATGTCAGAGACTAGGAATCCTGTAGTAAGTAACTCACCTCCTGACTCTCCAAAGCCTGTCCACCATTTATAAGGCACCAGCCAGGAGTGTGATGGAATACTCTCCACTTGCCTGGATGCGTGCAGCTCCAACACTCAAGAAGCTTGAGACCAGCCAGGACAAAGCAGCTTATTCAATTGCCCCATTCACCACTTTCAATATCAAATCCCACCAATCTTATCTGAAAACAGCAGCAATGTGTACCATCTACAAGATGCACTGTGGAAATGCACCAAGGTGTTCTGGGTATTGAAGAGGCCACTGGATCGAGATAGGAAGGATATTATTAAGCTGGAGAGGGTTCAGAAAATATTTACTAGGATGTCGCCAGGACTGGAAGGTTTAAGATATAAAGAGAGCCTTAATAAGCTGGGACTTTTTCACTGGAGCATAGGAGGTTGAGAGCTGAACTTGTAAGAGGTTTATAAAACCAGGAGGGGTAGAGATAAAGTAAATAGCAGGTGTTTTTTTTTCCCCCTAGGGTAGGGGCTTTCAAGACTGGGGATGTATTCTTAAGGTGAGAGGAGAAAGATTTTAAAACATTTGAGCAACAACTTTTTAAGACAGGGTGGTTTGTGTGTGAAATGAACTTCCGAAGGAAGTGGTGGATGCAGGTTTAAAAAAGACATTTGGATAAAAACATGAGTAAGAAATATTTCAGGAGATATGGGTCAGATGTGGGCAGGTGGGACTGCTTTATCTAGGATTATTGTGAGCATGGACTGGTTGGGAGGGTCAGTTTGACTCTCTGACTCTATGGCTAGTCAGATAGCACCTTTCAAGCACACAACAACTATCATCGAAAAGATCAAGGGCAGCAGGTATATAGGGACACCACCACCAGCAAGTTCCCCTCTAAACTGCACACCATTCTGACTTAGGAATATGTTGCTGTTCCTTCAGTGTCCTAGGTTAAACAATTGAATCTCCCTTCCCAACAGGGTTGTATGTGTCCCTTCACCTAATATACTACAGCGATTCTGGGTGTTCAGGTTTCCACCCACAGTCCGAAGATGTGTAGGTCAGGTGAATTGGCCATGCTAAATTGCCCATAGTGTTCGGTGCATTAGTCAGAGGGAAATGGGTCTGAATGGGTTACTCTTCGGAGGGTTGGTGTGGACTTGTTGGGCCGAACGGCCTGTTTCCACACTGTAGGGAATCTATTCTAATCTAAATCTAAATCTAAATCATATTCTCAAAGGCAATTAGGGATGTGCCGTAAATGCTGGCCCAGCCAGCAGCTCCCACATCCTGTAAGCAAAATCTTCACTAAAGCTTCACTACTTGTTCACCTCTGCCGTCAGATCCAATGATGCGTTGGGCTCTAATTTAATGCTGAAGGCATATGCCAAAGAAAGTTCTTTTTTTTGGGTCTACTGAGGATAGTGAGAAAAGAGCATGTGGCATCATTGACCCTGGCACTCAACAATTATTTGATGCCAGCCCTCTGCCAGTCCACTTGCAGGCACACAGAGCCTCTTGAACACTGAAGAAACATATTTCCAGTTGCCACATCCATTTCCAGAGGCAGAGGGAGCTGGATAGTCCAATGTGTTTCTTTGCCATCGGGGTAAGAAGTCTGACTGCCCCCCCAAGGCCTGACATCAGCCCACAGTTGTTCCAAGAGTTTGTACTAATTCTTTGAATTCACCATGAGCAGCTTCTGGAAGATGTCATGACTGAGTCCCACAGGAGGAATTTTCTGGAAATTCAACTATTCGGAGATTTCCAGTATTTGCAGAACAAAGCATCTCTCGTGAACATGATCATTGACAGCACATACAGACATCTGCTGCTGCCTGAGATTGTTTGGAATGTACAGTGACAGAAAGCATCATCGACATGTGAGGCATTGCAAGACTAAGCTCAGTCAGAACTCAGCCTCTGTAACCTGGGGCCTAGCAGGAGATAGCTTGGACAAAGCTTCCCCTCAGCTATCCATATTTGCTCCAATTCCACCCAGGATTCTTGGAGGATTGATGAAGTACCTGAATGGAGAAAGGGGCCGTGTGCATCCATTCTGGATGTCACTCCCACCATTCCAGGACCATTACAACCTCAACAGTGTTGAAAATCACACAACACTGTCAACCACCTGATCAAGGAGCAGCACTCTGAAAGCTAGTGCTTCCAAATAAACCTATTGCACTATAACCTGATGTTGTGTCATTTTTAACTTTGTCCAGCCCAGTCCAACGCCAGCTCCTCCAAATCATGGCAACCTCAACAGTGCTCAGCTCATTGGTATCTGTCCCGACTAAGGTATGATTGATACAATCTTCAGTGACCTGGTAGGACAAGTGTAGCTTATAAAGAATGGTGACTGTACTTAGGGCACATACTTAATGTAACAGGCACACAAATATCTAGGCACCTTATTGCAAACCTAATCAGTAGATTGCATGAAGGAGAACCAATAGATGTCACATATCTGGATTCCCAAAAGGGGTCAACAAGGTGCTACACAGAAGGTCATTAGATAAGAACTAGTGGAACTGGGGTAATATATTCTCATAGATCAAAGGACAAGAGACAAAGAGTGGGCATAAATGAGGCATTTTCAAGTTGGCATGCAGTGACTGGCAAAATGTCATAAAGATCAATAGCCTCAGTTATTGACAATATATCCTAATGACTGAGATGAAGAGAAAAATATTAATATATTAGATTTCACTGGTGACACAAAGCTAAGCCGAAATGTTAGCTATGTGGAGGACATAGAGGCTGCAGTGGGATATGAACAGGTTAAGAGAGTGTGCAGATAGTAGATGAAGATTAGAACATAGAATATAGAACATAGAACAACACAGCACAGAACAGGCCCTTCAGCCCACGATGTTGTGCCGAACATTTGTCCTAGAGCGGTGCTGAAAAAGCACAGCAGGTCAGGCAGCATCCAAGAAGCAAGAAAATTGATGTTTCGGGAAAAGCCCTTCATCAGAATGAAGGCAGGGAGCCTCCAGGGTAGACTTTAATCCTGATGAAGGGCTTTTGCCTGAAAAGTCGATTTTCCTGCTCCTTGGATGACCTGCTGTGCTTTTCCAGCACCACACTCTAGACTCTGTTCTCCAACATCTGCAGTACCCGCTTTTGCCGAGATGGTAGATGAAGTATAGCATAGTCAAGTGTGAATTTATTCACCAATAAGAATAGAATAGCAGAGTATATTTTAAAAGGTGTGAAGCTTAGAAATAAAATATTGCTGTTCAAAGAAACTTGGGTGAGTTCATATAGGAACACTGAAAGTCAGCATGCAGGTGCATAAAGAAATTCAAAAGGGAGATGGCGGGTTGGTCCTGATTGCAAAGGGATTGGAATGATGAAGAGGTCTTGCTAAGACTGTTTTGGTGAGACCACATTTGGAATACTGTTTGTAGAAGGTCTCCATATGTACAGAATCAGACAGTACAAAAGGGGACCTTTTGGCCCTTTGGGTCTCTATCACCAAACTATACTAACCGCACTAGTCCCACTTTCCCGAACTAAGGCCCTCAACTTTGAATGCCATGACACTTCAACTGGCCATCCAAGTACTTTTTAAAGATTGTGAGGTCTCCTGCCTCAGCTACCCCCCCCCCAGGCAGTGTATTCCACCACCCTCTGGGTATAAAGATTGTTCCCCTAAACCTCTTCAATTTCACTTTAAAATTATGCCCCCCTTGTTCTTGACCCTTTGGCGAGGGGTGCGGGGGTGGAGGCAGCTGCTTTTTATTCAGTCTGTCTGTGCCTCTCATAAGCTCACGCACTTCTGTCAGATTCCCCCCCCATTAACCTTCTTTGCTCCAAAAAAAACAGTCCGAGCTTATCCACTTATCCACTTATCCACTTATTGAAGTGTTCCATCCCAGGCAACATCCTGGGGATCTTTTCCACAATCCCTCCAGGGTAATAATATCCTTTCTATAGTGACCAGAACTGCCCCCAGTACTCCAGCTGCAGCCTAACCAGAGTCCTGTACACTTCCTTCACTACCTCACTGCTCTTATAATCTATGCCTTGACTGAGAAAAGCAAGTGTGAAGAGTGTGTTGCTGGAAAAGCGCAGCAGGTCAGGCGGCACCTAAGGAGCAGGAGAATCGACCTTTCAGGCATAAGCCCTTCATCAGGAATAAGGCTTGTGGGCCAGGGCCCTCTTGACCTGTCCATTGTCTTTCCCATCTATCCGCTGCAATCCCATGGGATTACTGTAGATTTCACCAGTTTCCTCATTTCCCCTTCCTCCACCTTCTCCCAGTCCCAAGCCTCCAACTCGGCACTGCCCTCTTGACCTGTCCATCGTCTTTCCTATCCACCTTCTTTCCTATCCACCTTTTCCCTCCTCTCTGACTTCTCACCTTCTCCCCCACCTTTATCTACCAACTGCATTCCCAACCACCCCCACCCCCCCACCCTGCTACCCCGCCACCCCGCCACCCCGCCACCCCGCCACCCCGCCACATTTATCTCTCAGCCCCCGGCCCACAAGCCTCATTCTGGATGATGAGGCTTATGCCCGAAACGTCGATTCTCCTGCTTCTCGGATGCTGCCTGACCTGCTGTGCTTTTCCAGCACCACACTCCAGACACTGATATCCAACATTTACAGTCCTCACTTTCTCCTGATAAAGGCAAGCTTGTTCTTATGATTAGATTAGATTACAGTGTGGAAACAGGCCCTTCGGCCCAACAAGTCCACACCGACCCGCCGAAGCGCAACCCACCCATACCCCTACATTTACCCCTTGCCTAACACTACGGGCAATTTAGCATGGCCAATTCACCTGACCTGTACATCTTTGGACTGTGGGAGGAAACCGAAGCACCCGGAGGAAACCCACGCAGACACGGGGAGAATGTGCAAACTCCACACAGTCAGTCGCCTGAGGCGGGAATTGAACCCCGGTCTCAGGCGCTGTGAGGCAGCAATGCTAACCACTGTGCCACCGTGCCGCCCACTACTGTATTAAACCTATTCTTAATTGTCCTGCTGCCTTCAGGGACCTGTGGACAAGTGCTCCAAGATCGTTCTGAGTGAAAACATTAGTGAAAGGATGCACTTGCCTTGGAGGCAGTACAGTGTGGGTTCACCGGATTGGTCCCTGGGATGAAGGAATGGTAAGAAGGCAAATGAATTGGGTCCGTATTCTCTAGAGATCAGAAAAATGAGAGGTGATCTCATTGAGATAGATAAGTTTCTTATGGGCAGTGACAGTGGCACTGGTCTCAATACAAGGAGTCAATTGCTTAGAAGTGAATTGAGGAGAAATTCCATCACGTAAAGGATTGTGAATCTGTGTGATTCTCTCCCTCAGAGGGTTGCGGATACTCTAACGGTGAACATATTTAAAGCTTGAATTGATTGGACTAAGGATTGATGGTCCCTTGGGGAATGAACGATATGGGGAGGAGGCAGAAAAGTTGAGGTAAGGCTGATGATCAGCTCTACTCATATTGCATGGCAGAGCAGACTCACTGAGCCAAATGGTCCTGCTCCCAACTCTTGTATTGACTTGGCTAATAAGATTAGATCAGATTACTTACAGTGTGGAAACAGGCCCTTCAGCCTAACAAGTCCACACCGACCCGCCGAAGAGCAACCCACCCAGACTCATTCCCTTACATTTACCCCTTCACCTAACACTACAGGCAACTTAGCATGGCCAATTCACCTAACCTGCACACCTTTGGACTGCGGGAGGAAACCGGAGCACCCGGAGGAAACCCACGCAGACACGGGGAGAATATGCAAACTCCACACAGTCAGTCGCCTGAGGCGGGAATTGAATTCAGGTCTCTGGCATTGTGAGGCAGCAGTGCTAACCACTGTGCCACTGTGCCGCCCTGATGGAGGTAGTAAGTGCCTGGGAGAGGACTTATTGATTAATAACACTTCACCTCCACAGAGTCAATGTTTGGCTTGATTCTCAAGGGCAATAAATGAACTTTTCAGAGCAAGGGAGGTTTGGTCAGTGACCGAGGGCATTCCTGCTCATGGCCTGCTTCTTGCAGCTCCCTCTTCTATGTCAAGTCCTTCCTTCTTCCTGCAGCCCATGGACGCCCCAAAATCACATGTTTATGTAGCATGGTCTCCATTGGACCTCTCAGGGCCCTAGAACTGCGGCACTTTAAAAACAGCTGATACTGTGGGGATTTGAGGTGGGAATGGGGGGCTCTGTAAAATCCCTTGGAAGGCTGTCCTGACCACACTCTCTGCCCACTCCAATCCATCCACAGGGGCAGGCAAGGCTCCAGTTAAGTGGCTAGTTATTTCCTGCCTTGGTGTAGCCTCCCTGCTGGTCCTGAGTTCTGAGGCCGGCCGGAGCAGCTGAGAATTGGGCCTGACAGGTCCCCCTGCTTGTGTGAAACAGGAAGGTATGCATTTTGAGGGTGTCTGCTGAAAATTGGATGTTTTCTGTAGCCCTCCACCCACCTTAGCCCTATAGCTTTGTCTGTCTGTCTGTGGGTTCTACCTCTGTAACCCACCAACCCCTTCCCACCCCACTTCAGAGACACCCTTATCCAGCAACACCTCCAAACCCCACCTTTTGGGTCTCCCCCCCACTGACCCCTGGATTCCAGGCTGAGGAGATGGGGACTCCCTGTAGTCCCAAACCTGGCCATTGCCATGGGTGATGACAGAGCTGCTGAGTTGACACAGGCTGATAACTCCTTCCTTGGAGTGTAAGGTGATTGTGGGGATATGGTGCTTTTTGGAAACACAGTCCTAGACTCATAGAACTCCTACACTGCCGAAGTGGGCTCACACTGACCCTCTGAAGAGCATCCCATCCCAAACCTGCCCCACCTCCATTCCCCCACATTTCCTATTGCTCATTCACCTAGCCTGTATATCCCTGGGCACTATGGGCAATTTAGCTTGGCCAGTCCATCTAACCTCCACATCTTTGGACTATGGGAAGAAACCCACGCGGACACAATGAAGAATGTGCAAAGTCCACACAGACAGTTGCCCGAGGGTGGAATCAAACCCTGGCATTGTGAGGCAACAGTGCTACCCTCTCATTGACTCTTCAAGTGACATCCCACTCTCTGGAAAACCATTCCCCATTTATTCAAAAGATTAGAGGGGTGGCAATAGTGTAATGGTAATGTCACTGGATTCCAGAGCTCCAGGTTAATGTTCTGTGGTTTGAGTCCCACTATGGCAGATGGTGAAATTTGAATTCAGTAAAATCCAGAATGAAGGGCTGGCATTGTAGCTCAGTGGTTAGCACTGCTGCCTCTCAGTGCCAGGGACCTGACATTGATTCCAACTTCGGGCAACTGTCTGCGTGGCTTTTCTCCGGGTGCTCTGGTTTCCTCCTCTCACAGTCCAAAGATGACCAGATTAGGTGGATTGGCCATGCTAAATTGCCCCTTATTGTCCAGGGATGTGCTTTGTAGGGATAAACTCAATAAATCTGCTCCCACACTGTAGGGAATCTATGGTTTTAAGAGTTGGCCCAATGGTGGCCATCTAACTATCTTTGACAATTGTGAAAACCCATCTGGTTTACTAATGTCTTCAAGGGAAGGACATCTGCCATCAATACCTGGTCTGGCCTACATGTGACTCCAGTCTCACAGCAATTTTGGCTAACTCTGTGAATAATTATTAGCTGAGTTGCAGGAGTGCCTGGGTATTAACATCAGTTATATTCACCTTGAGCACTTCTCTCAGTCCACAAGTGCCTAGCTTCAACAACAAGCATTTAGCCCGATGGTAGCTGCGCAGTCAGGATTCTGAAGGATGGATAACTGTCAGAGTGAAACCAATTAGCTCTTAGCTCTTCTGAAATATGTGTTGAAAGAGGCAACTGCAGAGGTAATACAATCGGAACCAAGTCATAACTCAGAGAGTGATTAACAAAGGCTTCATTTTGTAGAAAATGAGGAAAGATATCTTAAAAGTTCACAAAAAGACAACTGTGGCAATTGTGTATTTCATAAATGATAAAACAATGCAATACAAGCTGAACATGGTGTACATAAAGTACAGTAATTCCCATTGCAGTGTAAATGAGTCCAGATGTTTGAGTGGCAAACATATAATGCATACTGTATTGAAATTAAACAACTGGTTTGAATAACAGCAGCTGTGTATGTTACACACTGGTCGATGTCCTGAGATTGCCCAACACAGCTCAATCTCTGATTGCCACAAAAAATGTGAGTGTAATGAGAGCCAGCTGACTGGAAGGTGGTAGCTGGCTAGCACTGCATCAGAACAGAGAGTGTGCAGTACAGGGACACTGACTCATGGTGCTGTCTTCCACTGTCACAGCACTCTGCGATGTACAATGGCTGACAAACATCAACTCAAAAAATTGGGAGCTGACGGAGCAGAAGCAGCTGCTCTCTCAGCTCCTGCAGCAACAGGGACAGGTCTGTAGCTATCCGCAGTGAGCTTGCTCAGTTTTCCCAGGACGTATGGGGTGGTCTCACATGCTGCCACATATGTGTATGATGTTGATAGTAATGCTCTCCTAGTAGTGAAAGATGGAGTAGCATGTTACATTGAGTATGTGTAGGACAGGAAATCTTTAACTCGGAATGTATGTTAGTATTATGTAAGATAGTGGACTAGAATATTTAGAATGTGGAACAATTGGCAGAGAACAGGTGATATAGTAGCCACAGGAAGTGTAGGATTCAATAACACTATCACAAAACCACATAAATGTACTGGATGTATACTATCACTGTAGCTCAGTCTCTAGCTTTCTCATGTATGGAGTCTCAAGATTTGTGGTTTAAGTCATTCCAGAGGCTGGGTGCTTAAAACCAAGACTGACACTCCAGCACAGTACTGAGAGAGCACTGCATTGTTGGAAGGTCAGTACTGAGGGAGCGCTGCACAGCTACAGGGTTAGTGCTGAGGGAATGCCATACTGTCAAAGAATCAGTGTAGAATCATGCAGTACAGAAGAGGCCTTTCAGACCATTGAGTCTGTACTATCAAAAATACGCTACAATCTACACTAGTCATACTTTCCCACACTAGCCTTGAATGCTATGATATTTCAGGTGATCATCCATGTACTTTTTAAAGGTTGTGGTGTTTCCAACTTGAACCACTCTCCCAGGCAGTGGATTCCAGAACTCCACCATCTTCCAGGTGAAATCAATTTTCCTCAAATCCTTTCTAAACCTCCCGTCTTCCACTTTAAAATTATGTCCCCTTGTAATAGACCCTTCAACTAAAGGGAACGGCTGCCTTCTGTTCACAAACAAAGGCAAAAGCTTGCTGGGGAAACTCAGCAGGTCTGGCAGCATCTATGGAGGGAAAGCAGAGTTAGCATTTCAAGTTTAGTGACTCTTCATCAAAATGGATTCACTGATAGTGAGTTTTGAGAAGAATTGTTGCTCAGGTTGAGGTTCTGAATGTAGGTTTGCTCACTGAGCTGGAAGGTTCATATTCAGACATTTCATCACCCTACTCGGCAACATCTTCAGTGAGCCTCCGGAAGAAGCATTGCTGATGATTCCTGCTTTCTATTTATATGTTTGAGTTTCTTTGGGTTGGTGATGTCATTTCCTGTGGTGATATCATTTGCTATGGTAATGTAATTTCCTGTTCTTTTTCTCAGGGGGTGGAAAATCGGGTCCAAATCAATGTGTTTGTTGACAGAGTTCCGGTTGGAATGCCATGCTTCTAGGAATTCTAGTGCGTGTCTCTGTTTGGCTTGTCCTAGGATGGATGTGTTGTCCCAGCCGAAGTGGTGCCCTTCCTCATCTGTATGTAAGGATATTAGTGAGAGACGGTCATGGCGTTTTGTGGCTAGTTGATGTTCATGTATCCTAGTGGCTAGTTGTCTGCCTGTTTACCCAATGTAGTGTTTGTTACAGTTCTTGCACGGTATTTTGTAAATGACATTAGTTTTGCTTCTTGTCTGTATTGGGTCTTTCAAGTTCATTCGCTGCTGTTTTAGTGTGTTGGTGGGTTTGTGGGCTACCATGATGCCAAGGGGTCTAAGTAGTACTCAGGTCCTTGCCTCGTTGGACTTTTTACATACTGTGACAAGAACCCCCCCCCCCCCCCCCCCCCCCGAGTGATCCTGAAATAAGGAGAGGGTACAGAAAAGGTTTGCCAGGATGGGGAATTTTAGCTATGAAGAAACATTTTATAGACTGGGCTTGTTTCCACTGGTATGCAGGAGGTTGAGGGGTGACCTGATAGAAGTTTATAAGATTGTGAATGACAAAGACAGAGTGGAAAGTATGAGGCTTTTTCCCAGGATGGAGGGGTAAATTATTAGAGAACACAGGTCCAAGGTGCAGGGGGAGGAATTTTAAAAGAGATGTGCGAGACATTTCTTTCACACAAAGGGTGGTGAGAGCTTGGGACACGCTGCCAAAAAGAGGTGGTGGAAGCAGATACAACAGCAGCATTCAAGAAGCACCTGGACGGATACATGAATAGGAAGGGAATAGAGTGATACGTGATAGAGTGTAAGTGAAGACAGTTTTAGTATGGAAGGGCAAATTGTGTCAGCACAGACTTGGAGGGCCGAAGGGCCTGTTCCTGTGCTGTATTCTTCTTTATGTTCTTTGTTCTTTGAAAGATATCAGTCCATTGGAGGCTGTTCAGGAAACGTTCACTGGGATGATCCTTTTATGGAGGGATTTTCTTATGAGTAAAAGATATAGAGGCTGGCACTCTATTCACTGGCATGTAGAAGAATGAGAGGTGATCTCATTGAAACATAAATGTTCCTAAAAGGGCTTGACAGGGTAAATGCTGAGAGGATGTTTCTCCTCATGGGAGAGTCTAGGACCAGAGAGAGAGAGCTGTGGGGCAGAGACCTTGTACATGTTTCAGGCTGAGATAGCTAGATCCTTGCTCAATCGGGGAATCAAACATCATGGGGAAAAGGCAGGGAGGTGGACATGAGGAATGTCGGATCAGTCATGATCCCATTGAAAGGAGGGCTGACTGAGCTATTCCTGTTCCTATTTCTTATTATCTCATGGTAGTATAGTGTTCTCATCCTGTTGTCACACCTGTGTAATGTCTATCAGATTATACTTATTCACTTCATTCTGGAAAGATTCCATGAGACTTGAGCAAAGCAAATATAACCCCTCGCCTCAAGAAGGGAAGAAGGCTGGAATGTGTACATCAGTTAGATTGATGTCTGTGTGAGGAAGCTGTCACAATTAACCATTACTGAGAAGATAGCTGTGTACTTAGCAAAACTCAAAGTGATTTGGTAGAGTCGGTATTGTTTCATGAAAGGGAAATCCCTATTTAGCCATTTAATTGGAATTCTTTGAAGGATAATATGTGCTGTGGTTAAAAAAGGTTATTGTGGAAAATTAAGCTAATGGTATAGGGGATGACATATTAGCATGAAGAGAAGATTGGCTCACCGGCAGAAAACAGAGTGCATAGACAAATGGGTCTGTTTCAGATTAACAGGATTCGACAAATGATATGCTGCAAGGGCCTATGCTGGGCCATAGCTTTTTACAATTTATATTAATGATGCAGTTAGAGGGACTTTAGACATGGTGGCTAAATTCACAGAGGGCACAAAGGCAGATGGGAAAGTATGTTGTTAAGATGACATATCATGGATATGGAGAGATTTGGATTCGTAGAATGAATGAGTAAAACATCTAGCAGCTCCATGCTATAAGAAAGACGTTGTTAAAAGTGAAAGGGTTCAGAAAAGATTTACAAGCATGTTGCCATGGTTGGATGGTTTGTGCTCCCAGGTGAGACTGAATAGGCTGGGGCTGTTTTCCCTGAAGTGTCAGAGGCTGAGGGGTGACCTTATAGAGATTTATAAAATTATGAAGGACATTGATAGGGTGAATAGCCTTTTCCCCAGGGTCAGAGAGTCCAAAACTTAGAGGGCAGGATGAAAGAATAGAGAGGAAAGATTTAAAAGGGACCTAAGGGGCTTTTTTTCCCCTGCAGAGAGTGTTGTGGGTATGGAATGAGCTGCCAGAGGAAGTGGTGGAGGAGGTTGGTACAATTACAAGATTTAAAAGGCATCTGAATGGGTGCATGAATAAGAAGGGTTTAGAGGGATATGGGCCACATGCTGGGACTAACTTAATTTAGGATACTGGTCAGCATGGACAAGTTGGACTGAAGGATTTGTTTTATGCTGTACATCTCTATCACTCTTTAACTCTAAGAAGCATAATGTGGGAAAATATGACATTGTCCACTTTGGCTTGGAGAATAAAAAGCAGACTTTTATTTAAATGGAGAAGGACTGCAGAATTCTGTGGAGCAGGGTGAGTGAGCACACGAGTCTTGAAAGGCTGGTATGTGATCAGGAAGACCAATGGGATGCTACTTTTTTATTATGAGGGGAATTGAATATAAAAGTGTTGACATTGTTTTGTTGTTGCACAGGGCATTGGAGAGTCAACATCTCGAATATTTGTGCAGTTTTGGTCTCCCTGTTTAAGAAAGGATATAAATGCATTGGAGGTGGTTTAGAGGAGGATTACTAGGTTGATATCTGAAGTGAGAGGGTTGCCTTATGAGAAAAGATTGGACAGGCTGATCTTGTTTTTGGCAGAATTCAAAAGAGTAATGGTGATTTGATTAAAGTTTAAAGGATCCTGAATAGTCTTGAGAAAGTGGTTATGGAAAGGGTGTTTCTTCTTATGGTGAATCCAGAACTCGGAGAAGTGTTGAAAATCAGGGCTTGCCATCTTAGGATCAGTACGAGGAGAATATTTTTCTTCAGTGTGTCGTGTGACTTTGGAACACTCTGCCTCAGAAAGTGATGGAGGTAGGTCATTGGACATTTTAAAGGCAGAGGTTTTTGTTAGGGGTCAAAGGTCATCAAGGGCAGATGGGAACATAGCATTTGGAGCCCCAACAGATCAGCCATGACCCTTCCTGAATTGCAATACAGACTCAAGAGTGAAACAGTCTATTTAGAAACATAGAAAAAATACAGCGCAGTACAGGCCCTTTGGCCCTCGATGTTGCACCAATCCAAGCCCACCTAACCTATACTAGCCCACTATCCTCCATATGCCTATCCAATGCCCGTTTAAATGCCCATAAAGAGGGAGAGTCCACCACTGCTACTGGCAGGGCATTCCATGAACTCACGACTCGCTGAGTAAAGAATCTACCCCTAACATCTGTCCTATACCTACCACCCCTTAATTTAAAGCTATGTCCCCCCATAATAGCTGACTCCATACGTGGAAAAGGGTTCTCATGATCAACCCTATCTAAACCCCTAATCATCTTGTACACCTCTATCAAGTCACCCCTAAACCTTCTTTGCTCCAATGAAAACAACCCCAAGTGCCTTAGCCTTTCCTCATACGATCTTCCTACCATACCAGGCAACATCCTGGTAAACCTCCTCTGCACCTGTTCCAGTGCCTCCACATCCTTCCTATATTATGTCGACCAAAACTGCACACAATACTCCAGATGCGGCCGCACCAGAGTCTTATTCAACTGCAACATGACCTCAGGACTCCGGAACTCAATTCCTCTACCAATAAAAGCCAGTACTCCATATGCCTTCTTCACTGCACTATTTACCTGGGTGGCAACTTTCAGAGATCTGTGTACATGGACACCAAGATCCCTCTGCTCATCCACACTACCAAGTATCCGACCATTAGCCCAGTACCCCATCTTTTTGTTACTCATACCAAAGTGAATCACCTCACACTTAGCTACATTGAACTCCATTTGCCACCTTTCTGCCCAGCTCTGCAGCTTATCTGTATCCCGCTGTAACCTGACACATCCTTCCTCACTGTCAACAACTCCACCGACTTTCGTATCATCCGCAAACTTGCTCACCCAACCTTCTAGCCCTTCCTCCAGGTCATTTATAAAAATGACAAACAGCAATGGTCCCAAAACAGATCCTTGCGGAACACCGCTAGTAACTGCACTCCAAGATGAACCTTTACCATCAACTACTACCCTCTGTCTTCTTCCAGCCAGCCAATTCCTAATCCAAACCTCCAACTCACCCTCAATGCCATACCTCCGTATTTTTTGCAGTAGCCTACCATGGGGAACCTTATCAAACGCCTTACTAAAATCCATATACACCACATCTACCGCTTTACCCTCGTCCACCTCCTTAGTCACCTTCTCAAAGAATTCAATAAGGTTTGTGAGGCACGATCTGCCCTTCACAAAACCATGCTGACTATCCTTGATCATATTATTCCTATCCAGATGTTCATAAATCCTATCCCTTACGATTCTTTCTAAGACTTTGCCCACAACAGAAGTGAGACTCACCGGTCTATAGTTACTAGACAGAAGTGACACTTACCAGACTATAGTTACTAGACAAAAGTGAGACTCACCGGCCTATAGTTACTAGAAACTCACCGGCCTATAGTTACTAGTTTCTGCTGCCAATTCAGACAATTGGCAGTTTGTAAGTCCCCACACTGAACATGGTACTTCCAATTTTCCGTGGTACTGGAAACAGGACAAGGCCACACTTTGTTTATGTACAGTCCATGGGGGCAGCTGACCATTCAAATCATCAGCCTGGCAAGTGGGAATGCTGCCTGCTACAAGTGCAAAAATGGAGATGCACCAAGTGGAACCAATAAAATCAGATTGGAATTTGCTGCATTTCATTGGAAATCCAGTCAGATCTTTTATACCGATCTTTTGGATATGGTCCCAGGATAACTTTGGGTAAAGTCAGATACCTTTGGTAGAGGTGATGCATCCTTTGAAAGTTTGAAAATTGGTGGGAATAAGACTATAAGGAGCAGCATTAGGTCTTTCTGCCCACTGAGTCTGCTCTTACATCCAATGAAATCATGGCTGATTTGATAATCCTCAACTTCACTTTCATGCCTTCTCCCATTGATCGATCTGTCTGCCTCAGCTTTAAATACATTTAATGACCCAGCCTCGGCAGTCCTCTTCAGTAAAGCCTTCCATAGATACACCACCTTCAACAAATTCAGCCTCATTTCTTCCTTAAATTCAGAAACTATGCACTCTGATCATAACTATCCCACAAAAAGAAGTAACATTTCCATATGTACCCGTGACAAATTCCATATGAATCTGATATGTTCCAATAAAGTCACCATTCACTATTCTGAGAACAGGCCCAACTTACTCAACATCTCCCAATGGACAGGGAGAGTCCCTCCATCCCTGAAACATTCTCTGCCTGTGGTGAACCTTCGCTGGATTGCCTCCAATGCCCGTCTACCTTTTCTTCAATAAATGAATCAAAGCTGTGGTCTGAATAGTGTCTTAAGTAGTTTTGGTACAAGCTCCCTATTTTGATATCCTATTCCCTTTGACATAAAGGCCTATATTCTATTTGCCTTTCCGCCTACCTGCTGAACTTTGATGTTAGCTCTTTGTGGTTAATGCATGAGGGATGCTAATTCTCTCTGCACTATAGCTCTCTTTAGTCTTTTTTCCATTCAAAGAATATTCAGCTGCTTTAGCCTTCCTGCCAAAATGTATAATTTCACATTTCCCCATATATTGTACCCCATCTGCCCACTTGCTTAACCTGTCTATATCCCTCTGCACACTCTGTGTCATCTTTACTATTTACCTTGTGACATGGTGGCACAGTGGTTAGCACTGCTGCCTCACAGCGCCAGAGACCCACGTTCAATTCCCGCCTCAGGTGACTGACTGTGTGGAGTTTGCACGTTCTTCCCGTGTCTGTGTGGGTTTCCTCCGGGTGCTCCAGTTTCCTCCCACAGTCCAAAGATGTGCAGGTCAGGTGAATTGGCCATGCTAACTTGCTGTAGTGATAGGTAAGGGGTAAATGTAGGGGTATGGGTGGGTTGTGCTTCGGCGGGGCAGTGTGGACTTGTTGGGCCGAAGGGCCTGTTTCCACACTGTAATGTAATGTAATCTAAAACAATGGGTAGATCTTTATTATAACAGGAGTTTTGATTCACTCAGTTATACTAGGATGAATTTGATCAGAAGACTGATGCAATCAGTTGGATCAAGAACAATGAGACACAGAAAGCGATCCTGTGGATGGCTACACTTCTTGTGAGCGGTGTCCAACTTTAATGTGTTTTCTACAAACTCAGGCTGTGAAAATGGTGATTTCTTGAGTGGTCCTATTTGGAATTCCAACTTTAATGAGTTTCAGCTTTGTGCAAATAACTTCAACTGGGTCCCAAACCCACAAAACTATTTTCTTTCATAAGTATTTTTGAATGCTAACTAAAGATTGTCCAAGCTAGATCCAGATGGCGTTGGGGTCAATTAGAGGCAGAGGGAGGGTGTTCTGGATTTATTTAAACCGTTGTTCCTCTGATGATGCAAGCGGCTTTTGCTTTCTGATCTATTTTGGTTTTCCCCACCATCTGGTTTTGAACTCATCTCCTTCCCCAGATTGCACTTTGCATCTCATTCATTGCGAATGGTTCAGTTACTGGATGAACCACGATAACTGTCTTCACACGATCATTCTGTGGACCTCACCTTCTCCACCCAATGATGATCTAACAGTCAGGCTAACACCCATTCCCAAGCCTAGGTTGTGGATACATTCCATGTGTTGTTCTGTATGATGGGACCCATTTGTAGGTAATTGGCATTCTCCAGTTATGGGTTTGCTTCTTGGCTACGTGCCCTCCATTGGGAACCAACAATGCAGCAGACCAAACAACCTCTAACCCAAGTGTTCATTGCAGACAGTAGAAGGATTGCAGAAGGCTTCGGGGGTACACAGCCAGGTATATTGGGAGGGGAGAGCAATCGCCCTTTTTATATCTCCTGTGTTTCTTGCTTATTCAAATTGGCAGTGGCTGCTTTAAATCTTTTTAAGGCAGAGAAGACAGATTCGTGATTATCAAAGAGGTGAAAAGATTGTCAAAATAAACAGAAACGTAGAGTTGAGGTTAAAGTCAGGCCAGCCATGACCTTATTGAATCATGACGGAAGGGCTGAGTGGCATACCCTCAATCACTGCAGAGATGTCAGAGAAGGTGCAAGGCAGAGACTTAGGTGGAGGCTCTGAGTCAGGCTTCCGGATCTTTGATCATAAAGTTGTCAGACATCAGCTGCTTCTGAGTAAACCTGCTTTTAGATGGAAGAAGCATCCAACCCCTGCAGACGCCACAACCCCGCAGCTCTGGTGAGAGGAATAGTGTTACCGTTTGGATTGACGTGTTTCTATCAGAACATATTTAAGATGTCATCAACGTTGAACAAGATAGGAAACTAGCAGAAGGCAAGGTCAGTGATTGGACAGGAGAGGCTATGACATGACAAAAGAGTTGGTGATGCAGGATCATGTCTCTAGTGGAGATTTGAATGGCAAGGTCTGGAATAGCTGCTATCTAAAGGCAAAACAAAAAGGACGAGAGAAACAAATGGGAGAGGAACAAAAATAAGCAAAGCAAAAGGAAACAAAATGAGGGAAAAATTCATAATCTAAATTTGTTGAACTCATTGTTCAGTTCACAAAGCTGCAAAGTGTTGAAATGGGCTATTCCTCAAGCTTCAAAGAAGCATATAATCTAAACAATGAGAGGTTGCAGAGCTCTGAGATGGAGTGGGATCTGGGTGTCCTTGTGCAGAAACCACAGAAGGTTAGTTGCAGGTACAGCAAGTAATCAGGAAAGCTCATAGAATATTATGTTTTATTGTGAGGGGTATTGAATGCAAGAGGAGGAAGGTGATAATTCAATTATACAGGGCATTGGTGAGACTGTATCTGGAGTAATGAATACACGAATGGTTACTATATGTAGGGAAGGATATTAATACCAGAACCAGTTCAGAGAAGGTTTACTAGACTAATACCCAGAATGAGCCAATTGCTTTATGAGGAAAGGTTAGACAGACGAGACCTATTTCCTTTGGAATTTAGAAGAGTCAGAGGTGATTTAATTGAAACTGGATCAGGTGGAAGTGGAAAGAATATTTCTCCTTGTGGGAGAATCTAGAACTAGCAGTCACTCATTTTAGACAGAGCTGAGGAAATGTTTTTTCTCTCAGAGGGTTATGAGCCTTTGAAATTCCCTTCCTCAAAAGACCGAATCTTTAAATATTTTTAAGGCAGAGGTAGATAGAGTCTTGATTACCAAGTGGATGAAAAATTATCATGGATATGTAGGAATGTAGAGTTGAGGTTAAAGTCGGGTCGGCCATGATCTTATTGAATGGCAGAAATGGCCGACTCTTGTTGTTTATTGTGTTGTCGGATTGCATTGTGGCAGCAAGCCAAGGACAGGGTGTTCAGAGTTGGTGCAGGGCAGAGAACTCGATGCAAACTGGAAGCTCTGAGTCAGGCTGGCAAACTGAGTGGAGGTTTTCCTCAAAGTTGTACACCCATTGTACACCTGACAGGTACGAATATTTGCCAAGATAGAATTTCAGATTCCCCGACCTCTTTGTCCTACACATTACTCTTTATATCTGGGAAAATGAAAACACAAATCAAGAGGGAATGCACAGAGCAGAACGTGGATGCATACAACTGCAGCAACACTCAGTAGCTGTAAAATTGATATGGCACGACACATTTTGAGATGAATGAACACAGTAAAGCTTCACTTGCTGTCTATATCAATCTCAGAGGCTCCCTATTCAGTCTGCATTCAATCTCCTCAACATCGAGGAGACCTCATAGACTGGACCACAATTTGAACAGCCAGTGCCGTTATCTAAATTGAAATAAGGACAAGCAAATCACTGTCTTAAAAGTAGAAGGAACATTTAAGGCCTTGGGCAGTAAGGTGGAAGGAGGTAAAAGGCTGGTGTCCTGTATTTACATGGCAGAACATCATGCTGGGATAGTGGGGTGGAAGATGAGGACAGGAGAAACCATCTTGAGGTGCTAGGAGAGAGAGGAAGGGATGAGGTGCGAAATATGGGAAACAGCATTGAC
Source organism: Chiloscyllium punctatum (assembly GCF_047496795.1). NCBI lineage: Eukaryota > Metazoa > Chordata > Chondrichthyes > Orectolobiformes > Hemiscylliidae > Chiloscyllium > Chiloscyllium punctatum. Next base: position 26,259,143 of record NC_092783.1, read on the forward strand.
ATGGTTCAGAGTCCTGACCCTATCCACCAAGGTGGGGAAGGTGTACACTTGGTTCAAGAACAGGAAAATAATAGTGAACAGGCTAATATGGAAGGTTACTGGATTAGTGGTGCTGGAAGAGCACAGCAGTTCAGGCAGCATCCAACGAGCTGCTCGTTGGATGCTGCCTGAACTGCTGTGCTCTTCCAGCACCACTAATCCAGTATTTGATTTTCAGAATCTGCAGTCATTGTTTTTACCTAATATGGAAGGTTGCCTCATCTGAACAGATTTGATGGAGTCAGAGAAAGTAGAGAATGGAATTAATCATTGTAGGAAAGCAGACATGGGGAAGAGTAATCGAGTTATTGGATATTTATGGATAGTCTAATCCCCAGACAGAGATGTTAATAAAAGGACGAAAGTAACACTGAAAGAAAGATTGAAATTGAATGACCAGTTCAGAGTCAGAACAAGAAATGGCACCAATCCAGTCATCAATATTATAGAAGCTGGGTTGAGGGAATACAGCATATCCCACAAAAACGTAGACCATTCTTGGAACTAAGTGGGTACTCTTTCACCTGAAGGAAGTGAGAAAGAATCCCTACAGTGTAGAAGTAGGCTATTCAGCCCATTGAGTCCACACCAACATTCCCAAGAACATCCCATACAACCCTGCATTTCCCATGAGCAATCCACCTAACCTGCATATCTTTGGACTGTGGAAGGAAACCAGAGCACCCAGTGGAAGCAATGCAGACGTGGAGATTATGAGCAAACTTCACACAGTCACCCAAGGGTGGAATCAAAAGCTGTGAGCTCGCTTTGTTACCCAATGAGCCACCGCACTGCCCGAGATGGGATAAATGAAAAATACAAAGAGAGAGAAAATTTGGCCGCGAGGAGGAGGAGGGTGATGGCTGGGGATTGTGTGGGCCTTTTCTCTAAGATGGGGACTGAGGTGTAGAGCCATTGAGCATTGATAAGAAAATCTTTTGTAATTTTATAATTGTATGTCAGGTTTCTAAAATTCACAATATTTTGCTTTTGTTTGGAGGAACTCTGTTACCACTGGAGATGATGTGGCTTGGCATCTGTGACCTGTCATAGAGTCATAGAGGTGTACAGCACAGAAACAGACCCTTCAGTCCAACCTGTCCATGCCGACCAGATATCCCAACCCAATCTAGTCCAACATGCCAGCACCCAGCCCATATCCCTCCAAACCCTTCCTGTTCATATACCCATCCAATCCCTTTTAAATGTTGCAATTGTACCAGCCTCCACTACTTTCTCTGGTAGCTCATTTCATACATGTACCACCCCTCATGTCCCTTTTATATCTTTCCCCTCTCACCCTAAACCTATGCCCTCTATCTCTGGACTCCCCAACCTCAGGGAAAAGACTTTGTCTATTTATCCTATCCATGCCCCTCATAATTTTGTAAACCTCTATAAGGTCACCCCTCAGCCTCCGACGCTCCAGGGAAAACAGCCCCAGCCTGTTCAGCCTCTCCCTGTAGCTCAGATCCTCCAACCCTGGCAACATCCTTGAAAATCTTTTCTGAACCCTTTCAAGTTTCACAACATCTTTCTGATAGGAAGGAGACCAGAATTACACGCAATATTCCAACAGTGGCCTAACTAATGTCCTGTACAGCCACTACATGACCTCCCAACTCCTGTACTCAATACTGTGACCAATAAAGGAAAGCATACCAAATGCCTTCTTCACTATCCTATCTACCTGCAACTCCACTTTCAAGGAGTTATGAACTTGCACTCCAAGGTCTCTTTGTTCAGCAATACTTCCTAGGACCTTACCACTAAGTGTATAAGTGCTGCTAAGATTTGCTTTCCCAAAATGCAGTACCTCACAGTTATCTGAATTAAACTCCATCTGCAATTTCTCATCCCATTAGCCCATCTGGTCCAGATCCTGTTGTAATCTGAGGTAATCCTCTTCACTGTCCACTACACCTCCAATTTTGGTATCATCTGCAAACTTACTAACTGTACCTCTTATGCTCACATCCAAATCGTTTATGTAAATGACAAAACGTAGAGGGCCCAGCACCTATCCTTGTGGCACTCCACTGGTCACAGGCCTCCAGTCTGAAAAACAACCCTCCACCACCACCCTCTATCTTCTACCTTTGAGCCAGTTCTGTATCCAAATGGCTAGTTCTCCCTGTATTCCATGAGATCTAGCCTTGCTAATCAGTCTCCCATGGGGAACCTTGTCGAACGCCTTACTGAAGTCCATATAGATCACATCTACTGCTCTGCCCTCATCAATCTTCTTTGTTACTTCTTCAAAAAACTCAATCAAGTTTGTGAGACATGATTTCCCACGCACAAAGCCATGTTGACTATCCCTAATCGGTCCTTCTCTTTCCAAATACATGTACATCCTGTCCCTCAGGATTCCCTCCAATAACTTGCCCACCACCGAGGTCAGGCTCACTGGTCTATAGTTCCTGGCTTGTCCTTACCACCTTCTTTAAATAGTGGCACCACATTAGCCAACTTTCAGCCTTCTGGCACCTCACCTGTGACTATCGATGATACATGTATCTCAGCAAGGGGCCCAGCAATCACTTCCCTAGCTTTCCACAGAGTTCAAGGGTACACCTGATCAGGTCCTGGAGATTTATCCACCTTTATGCGTTTCAAGACATCCAGTACTTCCTCCTCTGTAATCTGGACATTTGTTTAAGCGATCACCATCTATTTCCCTACCTCCATATCCTTTTCCATAGTAAACAGTGATGCAAAATACTCATTTAATATTTCCCCCATCTCCTGCGGTTTCACACAAAGGCCGCCTTGTTGATTTTTGAGGGGCCCTATTTTCTCCCTAGTTACCCTTTTGTCCTTAATGTATTTGTAAAATCCCTTTGGGTTCTCCTTAATTCTATTTGCCAAAGTTATCTCATGTCCCCTTTTTGCCCTCCTGATTTCCCTCTTAAGTATACTCCTACTGCCTTTATACTCTTCTAAGGATTCATTCAATCTATCCCGTCTATAACTGATATATACTTCCTTCTTTTTCTTAACCAAACCCTCAATTTCTTTAATCATCCAGCATTCCCTATACCTACCAGCCTTCCCTTTCACCCTGACAGGAATATACTTTCTCTGGATTCTCGTTATCTCATTTCTGAAGGCTTCCCATTTTCCAGCCGTCCCTTTACCTGCGAACATCTGCCCCAATCAGCATTTGAAAGTTCTTGCCTAATACCATCAAAATTAGCCTTCCTCCAATTTAGAACTTCAACTTTTAGATTTGGTCTATCTTTTTCCATCACTATTTCAAAACTAATAGAATTATAGTCACTGGCCTCAAAGTGCTCCCCCATTGACACCTCAGTCACCTGCCCTGCCTTATTTCCCAAGAGTAGGTCATGTTTTGCACCTTATCTAGTAGGTACATCCGCATACGGAATCAGAAAATTTTCTTGTACACACTTAACAAATTCTTCTCCATCTAAACCCTTAACACTATGGCAGTCTCAGTCTATGTTTGGAAAGTTAAAATCCCCCAATAACCACCCTATTACTCTTACAGATAACCAAGATCTCCTTACAAATCTGTTTCTCAATTTCTCTCTGACTACTTGGGGGGCTCTATAATACAATCCCAATAAGGTGATCATCCCTTTCTTATTTCTCAGTTCCACCCAAATAACTTCCCTGGATGTATTTCTGGGAATATCCTCCCTCAGCACAGCTATAATGCTATCCCTTATCAAAAAAGCCACTCCCCCTCCTCTCTTGCCTCCCTTTGTGTCCTTCCTATAGCATTTGTATCCTGGAACATTGAGCTGTCAGTCCTGTCCATCCCTGAGCCATGTTTCTGTAATTGCTATGGTATCCCAGTCCTATATTCCTAACCATGCCCTGAGTTGATCTGCCTTCCCTGTTAGGCCTCTTGCATTGAAATAAATGCAGTTTATATTATCAGTCCTATCTTGTTCCCTGCTTTGTCCCTGCCTGCCCTGACTGTTTAACTCACGTCTTTTCTCAACTGTACCAGTCTCAGATTGATCTCTTTCCTCACTATCTCTCTGTGTTCCCCCCCCCCCCCCCCCCCCACTCCCCCACCTTAATAATTGAAATCCTCCTGAGCAGCTCTATCAAATCTCCCTGTCAGTATATTATTCCCCTTCCAGTTCAGGTGCAATCTGTCCTTCTTGTACAGGTCACTTCTACCCCAGAAGATATTCCAATGGTCCAAAAATGTGAATCCTTCTCCCATACACCAGCTCCTCAGCCATGCATTCATCTGCTCTATCCTCTTATTCCTGCCCTCACTAGCTCGCAGCACCGGGAGTAATCCAGATATTCCTACTCTCGAGGATCTCCTTCTAAATTCCTGCCTAACTCTCTATATTCTCCCTTCAGAAACTCATCCCGAAGCTGAGAAGCACGATTAAATGGAGAGAAAATGGACAGTATAGGATGTACACAACTGCAGAACACTCAACAGGTTATTGGTGACACGGTGCAACACGTTTTGAAATGTATGAACAAAGTTCAGATACTGCAAGGCTTCACTTACTGCCCATGTCAATCTCAGAGACCACCCCCCCTGCCCTAAGATGCTCCAGCCCTCAGTAACATATGGCTAGTTGGTCTCAGCAGGAAAATGGGAGCCTTAGGGAAGCCTGTGGGCTCTAGCTGCCACAGAACTGGGGGTCCAGGTTATCATCTGGGCCGAGAAATAGCTAGGTTCTAAAGAGGAATCTACACCTTATCAGGGAACATCATTGTGATTGTGGCTGAGATTGTTCTTACAAAGCCCTGCAGAGTATTTACTGTATGTCTCCACAGATCATTAATGTTTAAAGAGGAATTTAAACAGCCAATGCTTAATCGAAAGTAACTACGTCACAAAGTTTCACATTTCTTAAACAAAATCAAAGTTTACTGCAGAAAAAAACAAAGCAGACACTAATAATTTGGCTCTATATTTTGGCAAAAATCAAGTGTAAGTACAGTCTGGAAGTGGGGGGTGGGAGTGTGGATAAGGGGGCTGCTGGCCCAGAAAGGAGACGTGTCAAGCTGTTCTTGCCCTGGGGGCTCCAGGCTGGAGGAAGGAGGATGAAAATTGGGAAGGGGACAACAGTATCTGCGTGCCGGCATATAGTAAAGCCGGAGTGGGAAAGGGGTCATGCCCAAAGTGACATCAGCCACAGTGAGGAGCGCCCAGACATCAAAGGGGTGTGGGACGTATATGACAGGCCCATGGCATCCCCTGGCATCCTCACCTGCAATCCTGAGGGGAGGGGTGAGGAGGTGTGCCACATGTCAGTGAGGCCTAGTCCTGGGAATCAGCAATGTCTCCCCGCCTTGGGGCAGGGACCCTCTGGGATTGACATGGACAGTAAGCAAACTCCCGCTGTGCCTGCATATTGTTCACTCATCTGGATATATGTTGCACCATGTCAGTTTTACAGCTTTTGAACATTGCTGCAGGAGGTGGGTTGTGTGGGGACCTGGGGAGGTGTACAGCTTTATCAGGTTTTCAGAAAGGGCTAACAGTGTTGTCGTTGTAAGAAGGTCAGAGAGCTAGACCTCATAAAACAGCCTGACTGGGGCTGTTAATCTGGTCCAATCAGGGAGCCCTTACAGATAAGAACAGGAGTGTCAGAAGCTCTGTGCACTCTGAGAGACGGCTCTGAGAGACCTGGATCTGTGTCCAGGACTCTCCATGTGTACATAAAGGGTGACCCGGAGATGGGATACTGGCCTCTGTGGAGTTATTTCAAACAGGAAGGGGATTTGTACGGGGTGCGGGGTTTCACCAACACCAAGACATAGAGTCTGGAAACGCAAGTACAGAACAATGAGGAAGATGGCTGTGACCAGATTCAGAGTTGGCAGGGTAAGTGTCTCACCCTGTGATGGAGTGGGGCACTGATGTGAGGACCTGTAAAGGGAAAAAACATTATAATTACATTACAGCATAACCAATGCATGCACTTCCTTGCCCTAGAAATTGCTAAATATTAACATACTAACTTACTCACTTATGGGAGGTAATGGTCAGTGGTATTACTGCTAGATTACTAATCCAGAGATCCAGGTAATGTTCTGGGGACCTGGATTCAAATCTTGCAATGGCAGATGATGGAGCTTGAATTCAATTTTTAACAATTGGAATTAAGACTCTTATGATGACCATAAGCCTATTGCTGATTATTGAAACAACCCAGCTGTTTCACTAATGTCCTTTAGGGAAGGAAACTGGCCTGGTCTAGCCTACATGTAACTCCAGACCTAAAGCAATGTCTGACTCTTAATTGCCATCTGAGCAATTGGAATTGGGCAATAAACCCTGGGCTAGGCAACAACACTGACATCCTGATTTTAAAAAAACACTATCACCTTCAGACACAAGCCAGTGAAATATTTGGGATGATGTAGAGGACAGACAATGGCATCAGGAAGCCCTGTAAATGCTTAGTCCCATTTGTTTCCAGATGCTGTAGCATGATCCATGGTATATGCTGTGTGGCCATTAAGTGGCCATTGAATTCATGGGGAAGTGATGTGTGAAGGAGCTGGGGTGCCCTCAATGCTGAGGGACAGAGGATGGAGACAACACCATCCAAATGTTTGTCTGTCTCAGTTCCTTCAGGTTTCACAAAGAACATTTTAATCACTCCCATTGCAAGTGATCTTGGACAATGCCTTTTCGAGTACAGAGAAGGGAGGGCAAGCTACATGTGCCAGTCTCCATGTCCCAGAGTGGCAACGTTAACACTGGGCACTGGCATAAACATTCAAGGAACAGTGAACGATAAAACAACATCGCTGTGGAAGAAACAAAGAAATGTCCTTAATTCACCAGGAACCAACAATGTGTGCTGACCATAAGTCATGTCAGTATGTTTAATTCTCTGATCAAGTTAGTCCCTGCAAATAATGATGCCACAGGTGAATAAAGTGATGCCAATATTACGTGAAATATTTGCATATGTATTTCAAATGTGAAAAACGTTCGATTAAGCATTAGCTGTTTAAACTCCAATTCAAACATCAATTGTATGTGCAGAGAGACAGTAAATTCCATGTGTTCTCAATAACCAGGGGTTCACTGGAAGGAAAAGACTAGACAGTTAGCGAGAGACTAGTCGGTGTTCTGAAGAAGGGTTACTGGACTTGAAACATTAATTCTTCTTTATCTCCTCAGATGCTGCCCTGAGATTTTCCCAGCATTTTTGATTGAGAGGCCAATTTTGCCTTCTTTGCTGAAAGACTCTGAAAATATGAGTCAATGGGGCAATTCACAAGCCATTAGTAGCCTTTCAGAGAGGAAACTCCCTTGGGATTGATGGGAGGAGGGGAAGATGACACTTCTTGCTGCCTCGGGAACATAGCCAACATAAACCTGTCCTGGTCATATTTTCTTCCACCCGCTCTCATTGGGCAGAAGATATAAAGTTTGAAAATACATATCAGCAGATTTAAGAACAGCTTCTTCCCCTTTGTTGTCAGCTTTATGAACTCTCCCATATATTAGAATTGATCTTTCTCTGCATTTTCACTGTAGCTGTAACACTATATTCTGCATTCTGTTCTATTACCCTGATGCACTTATGTAAAGTATAAATTGTCTGAATACCACTTAAACCAATACTTCTCTCTGTAACTCAGTACATGTTACAATAGTAAATTAAACCAAATCAAAATGATGCTGGGGGCCTTCATGCATCAGGATTTGTGGGGATAAGGATGGAGGATGGTCCCTGTGTACAACAAACATAAATAGTTGGCTCCCACTGTTCCCATCTTCTTGTGGAGATCAATGGCTCTCTCTATCTGCTCAAGCTTGTGGATAATGCATGATTCCCATCAGCTACACACTCTGTAAATGTTTTTCAAGATCCTGGCTATCACACTGAGGCTCTGAAACCTTCTCTCAAGCAAAGCAACATAGATGTCAACGTGTGGGAGACCCTTATTCAGAAGAAAACAACTTGGAGGATGTTCCTGTATGAAGGGACATGATTCCATTGCCAGGAGGAAGTCTAGAAAAGGAACTGGGGCAAGAGGTGCCAGCAGTCTCTTGGCCAAGGACCAATTCCATCTCCCAGAATCACCTGCCACACATGCAGTTGGAGATGTGGCTCCAAGCCTCGACTCATCAACCACGTAAGGACTCACGGAATCCATGGAATTTCCAAGGTGGACTATCAAACTCCTTACCGAGGCATTGCTAATGATCAAACAGTTGCTGCATTTCTGGTTTTAAAGGTTTAAGCTGCAGGTCATTCTTTGGAAGACTGTATTACCATACACAGCAAGGCTGTTTTTATTTTCTTCATTGTGCAAACTTTCAAGGCACTGCAGTACTGATGCTGTTCATTTTTATCCGTTCAAAGCTTTAAATTTTGCATTATTGTAGCACGGCATTATTTTCTTCAATTTAGACTTTTAACGCTGTTAAAAAATTAACATTGTATCTCTGCATTGATTCCAGGAGGTTGAGACTGCGGTCCCGGAAAAGCACAGCAGGTCGGGCAGCATCCGAGGAGCAAGAGAATCAACGTTTCAGGCAAAATCCCTTCATCAGGAATTGATTCCACGAAGCCATCCCACCCTTTATGATCAAATGGAGGTTTTTTCCGCCTTCTGTAGACAAAGTTAAGGTTTCGGTTCTCCAAAAGCAAAATGGACACACTCTCGTCTTTCATGGTCGAAAACATAATAAACACTGCCTTCCATGATACTCCAATAAAACCTTTTGGCTTTCAGCCTTGATAAATCTTCCCACTAGAATTGTGCATTAAATTATTAATGTACCCTTCTTATCTTAATTTTAGAAGTTGCCTTTCATGAGACTCTCTCTTTCATTGTTTCAGATCGCCCCCTTCTCACGTTAGATCTTAATTTCCAAAGATGTAACCTCAAAATAAATTAAAACCTATGGTCCTTGACTTTGCTACCATAACTGTTTATCATGATGTATATTTGCCATGGCGATGGTGCTCATTCCGAGTAGTAACCATTTCTTTCTTAACTTCTATCTTTGGCAACTTGCTTCTTTGCCCTATTAATTAACAATTTCTCTCCTTGTCTGCCAGGATTCTTTTTTTACTTTACTCATAGAGCTCTGAAACAGTTGCTTCCCAGCCAAACCTCAAATTGGGGCTATCCCTATAGAGCTTTATTCTCTCGGGACTCTGTCAGTGCCAAGAATGACTAGTTGCTTTAAGCTCTCTCTAGCTCACACTGTTTGTCCTGCATTGCTTACCATGTCTGACGTGAAGGTTTCAGCCCAAGTGTTGATTCTGTTCTGTCGTTCCTTCTATCAGTTTTGCTGAATGCTTTATTAATTATGAATTACTTTATGAATGCTATATTGTCAAGAGCTTGCAGCTGCTGATTGACTGTGGTTACTGCGTCAATTTAAAACTTCCTCTGGCTCACCAAGAATTTTAAGCTTTACTCACAGACCTTCCAATGTCTGTACATTCACTGCCGATCCCTGACTTGACTGCTCCTACAGCAATGAGATAGCTGGTGAATAGCATTACCTTCTGGAACTGATGAATTTCTAACTAATGTAACTCAGAGCATTGAAAAAAAATAGCTATGATAGATTCAAGTTGGATGATAGGTGCAGAGGTGACTCGGAAGAGACAAATTCAAGCAGAATAGTTAACTTCTTTGATAAAGGTCTAGCCAAACCAGAAGCAATCTTCAAAGTTCAGAACTGAAGAAGTGAATGTGGTAATTTCACCAATAATTCAATCAGTTTGATTTGATTTATTATTGCCACTTGTACTGGGATACAGTGAAAAGCATTGCTTTGTGCACTATCCAGGCAAATTACATATGTACATCAGAGTAATGGAACAGAATGCAGAATATAGTATTACAGCTATGGAGAAGGTGCAAAAAAAGATCATTTTTAATATATGAGGTGTCTGTTCGTAAGTCTGATAAGAGTGGGGAAGAAGCTGTTCTTAAATCTATTGGACAAAGTTTGAAATGACACAATAGCATGTTGTAGTCCAACAGGTTTCGTATCTTCTGCCCGATGTAAATATGTTAACCAAGATGGGAAAGTTCTTTGATTATGGTAACTGTTTTCCCGAGGCAGCGGGAAGGGTAGATGGAGTCAATAGATGGAATGCTGGTTCTTGTGGTGGACTGGGCTGTGTTCACAACTCTCTGTATTTTCTTATGGTCTTGGGCAGAGCAGTTGCTATAACCAAGCTGTGATACATCCAGATAGGATGCTTTCTGTGGAGAATACAAGCCATCAACTTGTTAAAATCAAATCTGTGGGTGAATTGAGAATAAAAATCTGCTGATGCAGATTGAAGGTGTGGTGCATAGAACTTGGTGGAAGCCAACACTGAAAAGGAATGACCCAATTGGGTGGCATGGTGGCACAGTGGTTAGCACTGCTGCCTCACAGTTCCAGAGACCTGGGTTCAATTCCTGACTCAGACTGACTGTGTGGAGTTTGCACATTCTCCCTGTGTCTGCGTGGGTTTCCTCCGGGTGCTCTGGTTTCCTCCTGCAGTCCAAAAATGTGCAGGTCAGGTGAATTGGCCATGCTAAATTGCCCGTAGTGTTAGGTAAAAGGGTAAATGTGGGGGAATGGGTGGGTGGCGGGTCAATGTGGACTTGTTGGGCCGAAGAGCCTGTTTCCACACTGTAAGTAATCTAATCCAATATCCAACAATTCCAGACATGGAAAGGAAGAAATCATCAGTTTTAGAGATTCAGGAAACAGCAAAGAAACAATTGTCTGGTTGCAGCAGGGAAGGCACTTCCTTTGCAAAGGAACTCCAAGGAATTAAAGGTTTACCTCTACAAACATCAGACTATCAGGAAGACAGCTGCCTTCCACCGACCTACAAGTCTCCCATGTTTGAAGAGAATAGTGCAACCTTCACATTGCCTGAATTTGTCAATGCAGTGTCTTGGTGGGAGATGGGATAGTGGTAAATGTAACTACTATTATTAATAATGCAAAATAAAAGCTTGGGAGATTGTGGAAATGTTGTAAATAGATCTGAAAGTGTTTCAAGGGGCTAATGTTGAGGAGTACCACAAGTAAAGCAGCACCCATTATGTTGAGGTCAGATGAACCTATGGACAGAGCAGCTTAGAACCTTGAAGGAGTGAGACCGAACGTCTGATGCTCCTCAAAGTTTGTCTAACCAAGTCTATCATATTAACGTAACCAGTTACTAATTTGGAATAAACCGTTTCTTCATAATTACACAAGATTATTCCTGTCAGTCCAGGATGGGGCTTTCCTGCCCCACACCAGACCAAGCAGACCATGTGGCTTCCTACAATTAAAGAGGAAGGTGGCAGTAACGTTCATCATGAGCAGCAGTTCAAACAGCACACTGAGCTGGCATGACCATTCAATAGCCCTCAGAGTTCCCACCCACAATTTTGTGTCATAAACTCTTGCGTGGCTCTTAGTTGAACACTTCTTGAAAAGCCAAATACCCTTCATTCACTGGTTCCCCCTTAACTACCCTGCAAGTTACATAATCAAAAATTGTAATGGATTTGTCAAACACAATTTCCCTTTCTGCCTGAGAATATTATGTATTTCTAAATGCTAGTTGCAACATTTAAAAGGCATCTGGGTGGGTATGTGGAAGGGTTTAAAGGTATATCGATCAAATGCTGGCAAATAGGACTTGATGAATTTAAGGTATCTGGTCAGCATCCATGAGTTGGGCCAAAGGGTCTGTTTCCAAGCTGTGTATCTCTATGACTCTATGACTCTGTTGTCACCTGCTAAAAAATAGATTCTGTTCCTGAAGTTGATTGATTAACCTGTAGTTCCCATTTTCCCTTCCCTCCTTCCTTGAAATTGGGATTATGTTTGCTACTTTCAAATCCATTGGGACTTTTCCAGAATCCAGGCTACTAGAAGATCAAAGCCAATGCATCTATTGAATAACATCACTTTCCATCACTGCTGACCTTTTTTTGAATGGTTGTGATGGATGCTTACATATTAAACACACATATAATAGACCACTGATGGGAACAAACACAATGACATACCTTTTGTATTCCTTTCATTATCCTTTTGACTGGAGCTAAAAACAGCTCCTGATCACTGTATTAATTTGAGTCTTCCTTATTTATAACAAAACAAACTAAGACCAAGACACTCTTGAAAATGTTGATGGCTAAGCGTTAACCACTAAGCACCCATTACAAATATTAATGCCAGCTTTAATAACATTGGGTAATCCATACCTGGAATGCGGCACTCAATATGTGTAAAGTTGTAGCTGTTCAAATTTTTTTCTCCATGGAACTTCCAGTAAATATTGAGCCAGTTCCTGATGGTTCGAAGGGGTTAATGTTCATATTACATTTGCTTTGCCCATTCTACTCATGCCATACATAATCTGTGAGTGGAGACAGGAAGCTCTGCTCCAGCTCTCAGAGGGAGTAGATGGGTCTGTAGCAGCTCCTTAAGTTCTTAGCCATGATGCCTGACCAAATGCAGTTGTATCGATCATTATTAGGCAGTAAATTTTGTTTAACAACAGAGTGTCTTCTATAGATAGACAATATATCCTTAATAAAAGTGAGGACTGCAGATGCTGGAAACCAGAGTTTAAATCAGAGTGTTGCTGGAAAACCACAGTAGGTCAGGCAGCATCCAAGGAGCAGGAAAATCGACGTTTCGGGCAAAAACCCTTTCTACTGAAGGGCTTTTGCCCGAAATGTCGATTTTCCTGCTCCTCGGATGCTGCCTGACCTGTTGTGCTTTTCCAGCACCCCTCTGATATATCCTTGGTCACTAATCACTAGATAGGTCTGAGACACAGCAAAGACAAAGTCGGATTAGTGACAGGGAACTACCTCACACAATCATTACCCACTCCCACATACAAAATGCCACAAGGTACCAGCTGTGTTCACCTGTGGCTGTATGAGGCGAGTGAACTCCCAATTTAGGCAGAATGCCTTTAGTTTACATTCCTTCCTCCTCATCTTGTTCCCTGATTCACCAGAAATTTCAAAGTGCATCCCAAACTTGGTACCTAAGATGGCGCAGTACGTGGGGAACTTGAAAACTTTGCATTGTCCTCATGTGACAATAAAGCTAATTCCAATTTCAATTCTGAATGAGTGGTGAGGAAGGTTTCAGTAAGTAAGTCAACTATCTGTGTTAAGGGCATATCAGTACAATTTGCACTTCCTCTGCATTGTATGGTGCTGTCTGCTTCTAACTATCTCCATCCGTTGCACCAGAAAAGAAATAGCATTTTGTATAGTTTGTGAATGAGCTTTTATTCATACAATGCCCAATTTGCTCTCTTCCTCTGGCTGAGGATGTGGTTTAGTTGAGTCCTCGTGCTATGTAGGATGAATGAAACTTGCGTGATCTGCTACATCTGGTTATTGTGTATCTTTCCCCACCCAGGGGGAGCGGGTTGTTGGATCAAACATGAGGAAGCCAGAATTACTGTTTGCTTTCCACAGACTCTGCGCACTTACAGATATTGATGTGACAAGTGTTTTGGAATCGCAGCAACTCTGGAATGGTGTCCCCGAAGTAGTGAGATCCGGAGAATTGGCACTCATCAAATCTTAGCCAAGTTTCTTGATGTCAGTTCATATAAATAATTACAACTTATACTCATTGCTCAGAAGAGCCATTAGGGAAATTAAGATTAAATTAAAACACTTTGAGTCTTGAGTAACTCTACATTTATTCATTGCTCAGAGCTCAGGGATATTTTATATAAATGTTTGCTCTCAGGTTGCATGTGACACTGGAAATTTCCACATTGTGGGCAGCACGGTGGCTCAGTGGTTAGTACTGCTACCTCACAGCGCCAGGGATCTGGGTTCAATTCCAACCTCAGGCGACTGTCTCTGTGGAGTTTGCACATTCTCCCCATGTCACTGTGGGTTTGCTCCGGTTTCTTCTGGATGTGAGCATAAGACGTATAATTAGTAAGTTTGCAGATGACACCAAAATTGGAGGTGCAGAGGACAGCAACGAAAGTCACCTCAGATTACAATGAGATCTGGATCAGATGGGCCAATGGGCTGAGGAGTGGCAGATGGAGATAAATGAGAGGTGCTTCATTTTGGAAAAGTAAATAAGAGCAGAACCTATACACTTAATGGTAAAGTCCTGGGGAGTGTTGCTGAACAAAGTGAGCTTGGAGTGCAGTTTCATAGTTCCGTGAAAGTGGAGTCACAGGTAGATAGGATAGTGAAGACAACATTTTCGTAGGCTTTCCTTTATTGGTCAGAGCATTGAGTCTAGGAGTTGGGAGGTCATGTTGAGGCTGTACAGGACATTAGTTAGGCCACTGTTGGAATATTGCATGCAATTCTGGTCTCCCTCCTATTGGAAGGATGTTGTGAAACTTGGAAGGGTTCAGAAAAGATTTACAAGGATGTTGCCAGGGTTGGAGGGTTTGAGCTAAAGGGAGAGGCTGAACAGGCTGGGGCTGTTTTCCCTGGAGCATCAGAGGCTGAGGGGTGACATTATAGAGGTTTATAAAATCATGAGAGGCATGGATAGGGTAAATAGACAAAGTCTTTTCCCTGGGGTGGGGGAGTCCAGAACGAGAGGGCATAGGTTTAGGGTGAGAGGGGAAAGACATAAAAGAGACCTATGGGACAACTTTTTCACATAAAGGGTGGTGTGTGTATGGAATGAGCTGCCATACGAAGTGGTGGAGGCTGGTACAATTGCAACATTTAAAAGGCATCTGGATGGGTATATGAATAGGAAGGGTCTAGAGGGTTTACAGCCTGTTGTCTGTTCCCTTAACTGCTCGATACATTACGACAAATTACTTGCCCTCAGTATCGAATACTTGGGCTAAGGAGGTGAATTGTGGTTAATAACAATAACAATGACTGCCGTCTGTTGTAAAACATCCAAAGGGACTTCAAAGAGCATTAGAACATTACAAATATGGAAATAGACACTCTTAATGATAACACGATGGGATCAAATATGATAACAATGTTATAGATTGCTTGGCTTGTTCTCAAGCAGAGAAATGGAGCCAGTGACAAGGGAATAGAGTTTGTGGCAGTAGCTACAGTCTTTCCAAAATATAATTGGATGTGATATCTGCTATGGGATATTGGATAACAGTCTGATGATTTAGATGTAATAGAGGGTAGACATTGAGAGGTTAGTAAAAACTAAATCTATGTTTTCTGATACTGTCACTAAACATGTAGATAAGAACTAGAAGTGGATCAACGATAGATCCAGAGATGTTATTCCATACCTCTGGAGCAGGTGGGACTTGAACACTGACCTCCTGGTCCAGAGGTAGGGACACTACCACCACACCACAAGTAGGCCCCTCTTTTTTTTGTTACTTTAACCCATTTTTCTAATCAACCTGTTCAGAGATTTTTTACACACCTTTGGAGTAGGTGGGACTTGAACCTGGACCTCATGGTCCAGGGGCAGGGACGCTACCACTACAACACAAGAGGGCCCATGTTCTTTATTTGCGAGACAACTAAAATAAACCTGAGTTACACTGGGGAGGCTGGCAACATCTCCCCTGTTGAATTTGAGGATTTCCCAGAGCTCTGATTCCTGTGTGTTGTTAGCAATTATCATCTCCTCCTTGGGCCACACATGTTGTGCTGGTTTGTGCAGAATAAGAGCTGAATCATAATAAATATTTCAAAGTTTAGGCTGGACACTGGGTTTTTGTAAACTGTTATTCTGAATGTTAATCCATGACACGCACACTGAATCCTACTCATTCACCCCAGGAGCAGTGTGTCTATGGGCATCCGAATATAACAGCTGGCATTTATACTGTTTCTTTATGTACTCTAAGATACTAAGGTGCCTCAAGGGTGTGTTTGCTATCAGATGAGGTTTGTCATAGAGAAACATTGAAACCAGTGATCAAAGGCTTGTCTTAAAGAAGTATGTTATAAAGAGGATCTTAAAGCAGGAGAGGCAGGAAAGGAGGAACAGTTTTAGGCAGGTAAGTCCTGACTTGGGAGTCAAGGCTGCCAATGCATACATGAACAGACAAAAGTCATCACTTGTAAAGAGACGGAGGGGGGTTGAGCAGCAACTAGGTTGTGTCCTAAGGGGGACAGGATAATGGGATGTCGAATGATGGCAGTGACCAGCAGGAGCATATTCTGAAAACATGGATGCAGTGTCACGCAGAATATATTGACCTCACAATGGCACCAAAGGTGAATGGCATCTCCCTTTCATGCAACAATCTCCCCTCTCTGATTTCCTCAGAACACTCCTCGTACCAACAATTCAACTCATTCCCCTCTCTCTAACCATCTCTCCAATGGAGCAGCCAACACTCACCCTCACCCTCATCTTGTCATCGTTCCCTTCCCTTCATCCCTCACAGTCACTCCTCACAAATGTTATCTCCACACATTCCATGTCCCGGAGGCAGAATTCTCTGCTTCCTCTCATCTTTGATCAAATGTTGCAGTGGAGTGGCAGAGAATTGGGGTGAGCCATAGAATCATAGGATCCCTATAGGCCGTTCAGCTCACTGAGTTCACACCAACCTTCCAAAGAGCATTCCTCCCACACCCAACTCCATACCCTATCCCTGTAACTCTGCAATTCCCATGGCTAACCCAGCGAGCCTGCACATCCCTGAACACTATAGGGTATTTTAGCATGGCCAATCCAACCAACTTGTGCATCTTTGGACTGTGGGAGGAAACTGGAGCACCTGGAGGAAACCCACGCAGACACGGGGAGAATGTGCAAACTCCGCACAGACAGTCGCCTGTGGCTGGAATTGAACATGGATCTCTGGCATCATGAGACTCCAGCCTTCTGGCTGCCAAAGCTCCTTCAATGCTGACAGAACAACTGGATTCAGAAAGGTGCATGCAGTGTGAGGAAGCACAAACAGAGGGCTCCACTGTGCAGCTCCCCAGCTCACAGGAACAGGAATGTTCCCAACACTGGGGACTTGGGGAGAGATTGCTGCAGCAGCAGTTGGAGAGGGGATCGCTGTTGAATAACGCTGCTGGAAGGTGAAGGGTGCTCTGGCTCTGCTCAAACAGAGGCTGAAACTTACACTCAGATGGGAGACGGTGTTAAGTGCGACATTTGGAAACAAAAATAACAAGGAAGGTTATTCCCTTGCAGTTTTGATTTTTTCTTTACTTCATTTGTCAACAGTTCTCTCTATCTGTCCTGCCACTTTTAATTAGGAGAACGTGAGGCCTGTAGATACTGGAGATCAGAGTCAGAGGGTGGTGCTGGAAAAGCACAGCAGGTCAGGCAGCGTCCGAGAAGCAGAAGAATCAATGTTTCGGGCATTCTAATGAATGGCTTATGCCCGAGATGTTGACTGTCCTGACTGACCCACTGTGCTTTTCCAGCACCACACTCTTGACTCTGCCACTTTTAATGATTCATGTCCATATATTTCCGGGTCCCTATGCTTCTGCACACCCTTTAGAACCGTACAGTTATTTATATTGTCTCTTTGTGTTCTTTCTACTAAAGTGCAACATCTCACAATTCCCACATGGAACTATATCTGCTCACGTCACCAATTTTTGAAGTTCTAACCGTCCTACTCACAGTTTATGATTCCTCCAAGTTTTGTATTATGTGCAGACTTTGACATTGTCCTTGTATATCAAGATGAAAATCATTTATTTATATACATTGCATTACTGAACCCTTCCTCAGGCCTGAAAACCATTCAGTAATCCCGCACACTCTGTGTGACAAAGGTCCATCAAACTCTCTCTCTCTCTTTCTGTCTCACTGACACATGTCAATCACTGTCTCTCTGAAACGTGTCCATCAGTATCTCTTTCTCTTTGACTGATATCCATCTTGCTCTACCACTCTCACAGATCTCTCTCTCTTTCTCTCTGACAGATCTTTCTCTTCACTCTCTCTGACAGGTTTTTTTCTCTCTCTCTCTGACAGGTTTATCTCTCTCTCTCTCTCCCTCACTCTCTGACAGGTTTCTCACTCTCTGACAGGTTTATCTCTCTCTCTGTCAGGTTTATCTCTCTCTCTCTCTCTCTCCCTCTCTCTCTGACAGGTTTCTCACTCTCTCCCTCTCTCTCTGACAGGTTTCTCACTCTCTGACAGGTTTATCTCTCTCTCTCTCTCTCCCTCTCTCTCTGACAGGTTTCTCACTCTCTCCCTCTCTCTCTGACAGGTTTCTCATTCTCTGACAGGTTTTTCTCTCTCCCTCTCTGACGGGTTTCTCTTCCTCGCTTTCTCTCTCTCTGACTAGTTTTTCTCTCTCTGACAGGTTGTTTTCTCTCTCTCACAGACTGGTTTCTCTCTCTCCCTGACTGGTTTCTCTTTCTTTCTCTCTCTCTCTGACAGGTTTCTCTCTTTCCCTCTCTCTAACAGGTCTCTCTCTCTGTGACAGGTCTCTCTCTGTGTTTCTTTTTCTCTCTCTCCCTCTGCCTCTGACAAGTTTTTCTCTCTCTGGCAGGTTTCTCTCACTTTCTTTCTGACAGGTTTCTCTTTCTCTCTCTCTCTTTCTCTCTCTCTAGAAGGTATCTCCCTGACAGGTTTCTCTCTCTGACAGTCAAAATGTGGGGCTGGAAAAGCACAGCAGGTCAGGCAGCATCCAAAAAGCAGGAGAGTCGACATTTTGGGCATAAGCCCTTCATCAGGAATGTGAAGGGGGAGGGGGTCTGAGAGATAAATAGAGTGGTGGGGGTGGGGCTGGCGGCAAGGTAGATGTGAAGGCAATAGGTGAGTGCAGGTGGGGGGGTGATGGTGTTTTGTTGGTGGGGAAGGTGCAGCGGATAGGTGGGAAGGAAGCTGGGCAGTTAGGACAGGTCAAAAGGGCTGTCTGTCTGACAGTCCTCTCTCTCTCTTTCTCTCTCCCTGAAAAGTCTCTCTCTCTCTCTCTGACAGGTCACTTACTCTCTGACAGCTTTCTCTCTCATATCAGATGTGAAACTGAAAAATTGCTTGTTGAGCTGGTGGACTCTCTGTTGCATGTAGAATAGTAGTCCGTCACATGTTTGGGAAAGGGAGACCTTGAGCTGGGGGAGGGATGAGGAAACGGAAAAGAGGGTGGTGCAGAGAATCTGGAGAGACAATTATTGGTGGAGGTGTTGGAGGGATTGCAAGTATGGAGCATCAAAGATGGGTCCAAATTTGGAGGGTTTAAAATGTACCTGTAGGTCCTGCAGAAGGGTTACACCTGGACTGTTGACTTCTCCACCTCCTGATGCTGCCTGGCTTGCTGTGTCCTTCCAGCCTCCTGCCTGTCTACTGGAAAAGCCTTGTGTCTGGCATTGCTACTCCTCATGCTGTTTCACCGCCCCCCCCCCCCCCCCCCCAAGGTTCTGGGAGATCAGGTTTAATCTGGTGTTAGGTCTTCTCCTCATTAACAATTCTACTCAACACTTCAACTCCCCCTCCCACTCCACCAAGGACATACAGGTCCTTGGACTCCTCCATCACCAGACCATAGCAACACGACAGTTGGAGGAAGAGCGCCTCATCTTCCGCCTAGGAACCCTCCAACCACAAGGGATGAACTCAGATTTCTCCAGTTTCCTCATTTCACCTCCCCCCACCTTGTCTCAGTCAAATCCCTCAAACTCAGCACCGCCTTCCTAACCTGCAATCTTCTTCCTGACCTCTCCGCCCCCACCCCCACTCCGGCCTATCACCCTCACCTTGACCTCCTTCCATCTATCGCATTTCCAACGCCCCTCCCCCAAGTCCCTCCTCCCTACCTTTTATCTTAGCCTGCTGGACACACTTTCCTCATTCCTGAAGAAGGGCTCATGCCCGAAACATCGATTCTCCTGCTCCTTGGGTGCTGCCTGACCTGCTGCGCTTTTCCAGCAACACATTTTCAGCTCTGTGTACTAGAGGAGCCTTGTGTCTGGCATTGCTACTCCTCATCCTGTTTCACCACACCCCCCCCCTCCCCAAGGTTCTGGGGGATCAGGTTTAATCTGGTGTTAAGTCTTCTCCTACCCCTGTACAAAGAACAAAGAACAAAGAAAATTACAGCCCAGGAACAGGCCCTTTGGCCCTCCAAGCCTGTGCCAATTCAGATCCTCTACCTTAACCTAGCGCATATTTTCTAAGGATCTGTATCCCTCTGCTCCCTGCCCATTCATGTATCTGTCTAGATGCACCTTTAAAGGACGCTATCGTGCCCGCCTCTACCACCTCTGCTGGCAACGCATTCCAGGCACTCACCACCCTCTGTGTAAAGAACGTTTCACACATATCTCCCTTAAACTTTTACCCTCTCACCTTGAACTTGTGACCCCTTGTAATTGAGTCCCCCACACTGGGAAAAAGTTTCTTGTTATCCACCCTGTCTATACCTCTCATGATTTTATAGATCTCAATCAGGTCCCCTCACCTAACCTCTGTTTTTATAATGAAAATAACCCTAATCTACTCAACCTCTTTTCATAGCTAGCACCCTCCATACCAGGTAACATCCTGGTGAACCTCCTCTGCACCCTCTCCAAAGCGTCCACATCCTTTTGGTAATGTGGCGACCAGAACTGTACACAGTATTCCAAATGTGGCCGAACCAAAGTCTTATATAACTGTAACATGATCTTGTACTCAATACCCTGTCCGATAAAGGTAAGCATGCCGTATGCGTTCTTGACCACTCTACCAACCTGCATTGCCACCTACAGGGTGCCTGAACATCCAGATCTCTCTGTACATCAATTTTCCCCAGGGCTTTTCATTTGCTGTATAGTTTACTCTTGAATTAGATTTTCCATTACACACCAAGTCGCATTTGCCCGGATTGAACTCCATCTGCCATTTCTCTACCCATCTCTCCAGTTTATCTATATTCTGCTGTATTCTCTGACAGTCCCCTTCACTGTCTGCTATTCCACCAATCTTTGTGTCATTTGCAGACTTGCTAATCAGACCACCTCTGCCTTCCTCCGGATCATTTATATATATCACAAACAACAGTGGCCCCAGCACGGATCCCTGTGGAACACCACTGGTCACAGTTCTCCATTTTGAGAAACTCCCACTCCTACTTGCTGTCTCCTGTTGCCCAGCCAGTTCTCGATCCATCTCGCACATCCTGGACCCCATGTGACTTCACTTTCTCCATCAGCCTTCCATGGGGTTCCTTATCAAATGCCTTACTGAAGTCCACGTATATGACATCTACAGCCCTTTCCTCATCAATCAACTTTGTCACTTTCACAAGGAATTCTATTAAATTGGGAAGAGATGACCTTCCCTGCGCAAAACCTATCACTGATAAGCCCAATTTCTTCCAAATATAAATAGATTCTATCCCTCAGTATCTTCTTCACCACTGACCTCGGGCTCACCGGTCTATAATTACCTGGTTATCCCTGGTCCCCTTCTTAAACAAGGGAACAGCATTAACAATTCTCCAGACCTCTGGGACCTCACTCTAGATTAGATTAGATAACTTACAGTGTGGAAACAGGCCCTTCGGCCCAACAAGTCCATACCAAACCGCCACCCACCCAGACCCATTCCCCTACATTTACCCCTTCACCTAACACTACGGGCAATTTAGCATGGCCAATTCACCTAAACCGTATATTTTTGGATTGTGGGAGGAAACCAGAGCACCCAGAGGAAGCCCACGCAGACACGGGGAGAATGTGCAAACTCCACACAGAGAGTCGCCTGAGATGGGAATTGAACCCTGGTCTCTGGCGCAGTGAGGCAGCAGTGCTAACCACTGTGCCACTGTGCCGCCCAGGATGTCCTAGGATGCTGCAAAGGTATCTGTTAAGGCCCCAGTTATTTCCTCACACGTTTCACTCAGTAATCTGGGACAGCTATATAGAACACAGAATCCCTGCCATGTGGAAACAGGCCATTTGGCCCAACAAGTCCACACTAACCCTCCAAAGAGTAACCCACCCAGTCCCATTTCCCTACGCTATTACTCTACATTTCCCCTGACTAATGCACCGAACCCACACATCCCTAGACACTATGGCCAATTTACATGACCAGTTCACCTAACCTGCATATCTTTGGATTGTGGGAGGAAACTGGAGCACCCAGAGGAAAACCACACAGACATTGGGAGAATGTGAAAACTCCGCACAGACAACCACCCGAGGCTGGGATTGAACCTGGATCCCTGGCGCTGTGAGGCAGCAGTGCTGGCTGTTGAACCAAAGAACCTGTTTCCACACTGTAGGGATTCTAAGCAAAAATTCCAATCAGATATCTATCCCTCTCCTCAAAATCCATCACATCTTTCTCATATATGAATACCGATACAAAGTACTCATTAAGAACCTCATTCTTTTTCTCAGACCCCATGTATAACTTCTCTCCTTTGTCCTTGAGTGGGCCAACCCTTTCTCTGGTTACCCTCTTGCTCCTTATATATGAATAAAAGGCTTTGGGATTTTCCTTAACCCTGTTTGCTAAAGATATCTCATGACCCCTTTTAGCCCTCTTAATTCCTCGTTTCAGATTGGTCCTACTTTCCTGACATTCTTCCAAAGTTTCCTCTGTTTTCAGCTGCCTGCACCTTATATCTGCTTCCTTTTTCCTCTTAGTTAGTCTCACAATTTCACCTGTCATCCGTAGTTCCCTAATCTTGCCGTTTCTATCCCTCATTTTCACAGGGACATAACTGTCCTGCACTCTAATCCACCTCTCTTTAAAAGCCTCCCACATATCAAATGTGGATTTATCCTCAAACAGCTGCTCCCAATCCACATTCCCCAGCTCCTACTGAATTTTGCTGTAGTTGGCCTTCCCCCAGTTTAGCACTCTTGCTTCAGGACCACTCTCGTCTTTGTCTGTGAGTATTCTAAAACTTAAGGAATTGTGATCATTATTCCCAAAGTAATCCCCTATTGAAACTTCAACCATCTGGCTGGGCTCATTCCCCAACACCAGGTTCTGTATGGCCACTTCCTGAGTTGGACTATTCACATACTGCTCCAGAAAACCCTCCTGGATCCTCCTTACAAATCTGGCCATCTAAACCTCAAACACTAATTGAATCCCAGTCAATGTTGGGAAAATTAAAATCTCCCATCAACACCAGCCTGTTGCTGCTACATTTTTCCATACTCTGTTTACATATTTGTACCTCTATCTCACGCTCGCTGCAGTACAGCCCCAACATTGTTACCAAACACTTCCCACCTCTGAGCTCTGCTCTTATTGCCTCACTGCTTGAGCCCTCCATACTGCCCACTTTCAGCACAGCTGTGATATCCTCTCTGGCCACCAATGCAACTCCACCACTCCTTTTACCTTCCTCTCTAACCTGCCTGAAGCATCCTGGGATATTTAGTTGCCAATCGTGACCTTCCCTCAACCAAGTCCCAGTCATAGCAATAAAATCATACTCCCAGGTACGAGTCCAAGCCCTAAGTTTATCTCCCTTACCGATACACTTCTCACAGTAAACAAATGCATCTCAGACCATCTGTCCCTTTGCATTCATTGGCTGCTCCCTGCCCACTCTTCCCCTTAGTCCACAGACTTCATTATCTAGTTCCTGCCAGGCTTCAGTTACTGTCCATTAACGTCCTCACTTGGTTCCCATCCCCCTGCCAAATAAGTTTAAACTCTCCCCATCAGCCAAAGCAAAAACACCCCCAAGGACATTGGTTCCAGTCCGGCCCCAGTGTAAACCGACTATTTCTGATAGTCCCACCTCCCCCAGAACCGGTCCAAATGTCCCAAAAATCTGAACCCCTCCCTCCTGCACCATCTCTCAAGCCACGCATTCATCCTGCCTAGTCTTTCATTTCTACTCTAACAAGCACGTGGCATTGGTAGCAATCCTGGGATTACTAACTCCGAGATCCTACTTTTTAACTTGGCTCCTAACTCCCGATAGTCTGCCTGGAGGACCACATTCCGTTTTTTAAAAATCTATATCATAGGTGCCTATATTCACCATGACAGGAGGCAGATCAAAGAAATCAAATCCAACACCATCCCAGAGTGCAATTAAACCACTCACGCTCAGCTCGTCACTCTCCCCACTTCCACTCAGCTCCTCACTCTCCTCGCTCCCACTCAGCTCCTCACTCTCCTCGCTCCCACTCAGCTCCTCACTCTCCTCGCTCCCACTCAGCTCCTCACTCTTCTCGCCCCCACTCAGCTCCTAACTCTCCCCACTCCCACTCAGCTCCTCACTCTCCCACTCAGCTCCTAACTCTCCCCACTCCCACTCAGCTCCTCACCCTTCTCGCTCCCACTCAGGTCCTCACTCTCCCCCCTCTCACTCAGCTCCTCACTCTCCCTACTCCCACTCAGCTCCTCACACTCCCCTCTCCCACTCAGCTCCTCGTTCTCCTCGATCCCACACAGATCCTCACTCGCAATGGTCCCACTCAGTTCCTCACTCTCCTCGCTCCCACTCAGTTCCTCACTCTCCTCGCTCCCACTCATCTCCTCACTCTCCCCGCTCCCACTCAGCTCCTCACTCTCCCCGCTCCCACTCAGGTCCTCACTCTCCCCACTCCCACTCAGCGTCTCACTCTCCCCATTCCCACTCAGCTCCTCACTCTCCCCACTCCCACTCAGCTCCTCACTCTCCCCATTCCCACTCTACTCCTCACTCTCCCATTCAGCTCCTCACTCTCCCAATCAGCCCGTCACTCTCTCCACTCCCACTCAGCTCCTCGTTCTCCTCGATCCCACACAGATCCTCACTCGCAATGGTCCCACTCAGCTTCTCATTCTCCTCGCTCCCACTCAGCACCTCACTCTTCTCGCCCCCACTCAGCTCCTCTCTCTCTCCACTCCAACTCAGCTCCTCACCCTCCCCTCTCCCACTCAGCACCTCACTCTTCTCGCCCCCACTCAGCTCCTCTCTCTCTCCACTCCAACTCAGCTCCTCACCCTCCCCTCTCCCACTCAGCTCCTCACTCTCCTCGCTCCCAATCAGCTCCTCACTCTCCTAGCTCCCACTCAGCTCCTCACACTCCCCTCTCCCACTCACCTCCTCGTTGTCCTCGATCCCACTCATCTCCTCCCTCTCCCCGCTCCCACTCTACTCCTCACTCTCCCAACTCTCACTCAGCTCCTCACTCTCCTCACTTCCACTCAGCTCCTCGCTCTCCCTGCTCCCACTCAGCTCCTCACTCTCCCCTCTCCCAATCAGCCCGTCACTCTCCCCGCTCCCAATCAGCCCGTCACTCTCCCCTCTCCCAATCAGCCCGTCACTCTCCCCGCTCCCACTCAGCTCCTCACTCTCCCCACTCCCACTCAGCCTCTCACTCTCGCCACTCTCACTCAGCTCCTCACTCTCCTCGCTCCCACTCAGTCTCTCACTCTCTATGCTCCCACTCTGCTCCTCACTCTCCTCACTCTCCCACTCAGCTCCTCACCCGCCCCACTCCTAATCAGCCCGTCACTCTCTCCACTCCCAGTCAGCTCCTCGTTCTCCTCGATCCCACACAGATCCTCACTCGCAATCGTCCCACTCAGCTCCACACTCTCCTCGCTCCCACTCAGCACCTCACTCTTCTCGCCCGCACTCAGCTCCTCACCCGCCCCACTCCCAATCAGCCCGTCACTCTCCCCACTCCCACTCAGCTCTGCACTCTCCCTATTCCCACTCACCTCCTCGTTGTCCTCGATCCCACTCAGCTCCTCACTCTCCCCACTCGCACTCAGCTTCTCACACTCTCCACTCCCAATCAGCTCCTCGCTCTCCCCGCTCCTACTCAACTCCTCGTTCTCCCCGCTCCCACTCTACTCCTCACTCTCCCAACTCTCACTCAGCTCCTCACTCTCCTCACTCCCACTCAGATCGTCACTCTCCACTCCCAATCAGCTCCTCGCTCTCCCCGCTCCTACTCAACTCCTCATTCTCCTCGATCCAACTCAACTCCACATTCTCCTCGATCCCACACAGCTGCTCACTCTCCCCACTCCCACTCAGCTCCTCACTCTCCCCACTCCCACTCAGCTCCTCACTCTCCCCACTCCCACTCAGCTCCTCACTCTCCCCACTACAACTCAGCTCCTCACTCTCCCCACTCCCAGTCAGCTCCTCACTCTCCCCATTCCCACTCAGCTCCTCACTCTCCTCGCTCCCACTCAGCTCCTCACTCTCCCCACTCCCACTCAGCTCCTCACTCTCCCCACTCCCATTCAGCGCCTCACTCTCCCCATTCCCACTCAGCCTCTCACTCTCTCCACTCCCACTCAGCTCCTCACACTCCCCACTACCATTCAGATCCTCATTCTCCTCGCTCCCACTCAGCCCCTCACTCTTCTCGCCCCCACTCAGGTCCTCACTCTCCCTTCTCTCACTCAGCTCTTCACTCTCCCCTCTCCCAATCAGCCCGTCACTCTCTCCACTCCCACTCAGCTCCTTGTTCTCCTCGATCCCACACAGATCCTCACTCGCAATAGTCCCACTCAGCTCCTCAGTCTCCTCACTCCCACTCAGCTCCTCACTCTCCTCGATCACACACAGATCCTAACTCGCCATGGTCCCACTCAGCTCCTCACTCTCCTCGCTCCCACTCAGCTCCTCACTCGCTCCAATCCCACTCAGATCCTCACTCTCCTCACTCCCACTCAGCTCCTCACTCTCCTCACTCCCACTCAGCGCCTCACTCTCCCAACTCTCACTCAGCTCTTCATTCTTCCCTCTCCCAATCAGCCCGTCACTCTCTCCACTCCCACTCAGCACCTCACTCTTCTCGACCCCACTCAGCTCCTCACTCTCCCACTCAGCTCCTCCATCTCCCCACTCCCACTCAGCTCCTCACTCTCTCCAATCTCATGGTCCCACTCAGGTCCTCACTCTCCTCGCACCCACTCAGCACCTCACTCTTCTCGCCCCCACTCAGGTCCTCACTCTCCCCTCTCTCACTCAGCTCCTCACTCTCCTCGCTCCCACTCAGCCTCTGACTCTCCCCACTCCCGCTCCGCTCTGCACTCTCCCTACTCCCGCTCATCTCCTCACTCTCCTCATTCCCACTCAGCTCCTCACTCTCCTCATTCCCACTCAGCTCCTCACTCTCCTAGCTCCCACTCAGCTCCTCACACTCCCCTCTCCCACTCACCTCCTTGTTGTCCTCGATCCCACTCATCTCCTCACTC
The DNA here is from genome assembly GCF_047496795.1 of Chiloscyllium punctatum. Classification (NCBI taxonomy): domain Eukaryota; kingdom Metazoa; phylum Chordata; class Chondrichthyes; order Orectolobiformes; family Hemiscylliidae; genus Chiloscyllium; species Chiloscyllium punctatum. Next base: position 26,286,213 of record NC_092783.1, read on the forward strand.
TCCACATTCCCACTCAGCTCCTCACTCTCCCCACTCCCATTCAGCACCTCACTCTTCTCGCCCCCACTCAAGTCCTCACTCTCCCCTCTCTCACTCAGCTCCTCACTCTCCTCTCTCCCACTCAGCCTCTCGCTCTCCCCACTGCCATTCAGCTCCTCACTCTCCCACTCACCTCCTCACTCTCCCCACTCCCATTCAGCTCTTCACTCTCCCTACTCCCACTCAGCTCGTCACACTCCCCTCTCCCACTCAGCTCCTCGTTGTCCTCGATCCCACTCATCTCATCACTCGCCCCACTCCCACTCAGCTCCTCACTCTGCACGCTCCCAATCGGCTCTACTCCACCCACTCCCACACAGCTCCTCACTATCCCCACTCCCTCTTAGATCCTCTCTCTCCCCACACCCACTTAGCATCTCACTCTTCCCGCTCCCACCCAGCTCCTCACTCTCCCCACTCCCACTCAGCTCCTCACTCTCCCCATTCCCACACAGCTCCTCACTCTCCCCATTCCCACTCATCTCCTCACTCTCCCCATTCCCACTCATCTCCTCACTCTCTCCTCTCCTTCTCCGGCCCTAACTCTCTCCACTCGGACTTAGCTCCGCACTCTCCAAGCTCCCAATCAGGCCCTCACTCTCCCCACTCCCACTCATCTCCTCACTCTTCCCCGTCCCACTCAGCCCCTCGCTCTCCCCGTTCCAACTCAGCCCCTCACTCTCCCCACTCCCACTCAGCTCCTCACTCTCCCCACTCCCACTCAGATCCTCACTCTCATTGCTCCCACTCAGCTCCTCACTCTCTCCGCTCCCATTCAGCTCCTCACTTGCCCCACTCCCACTCAGCTCCTTACTCTCTCCACTCCTGCACAGCTCCTCACTCTCCCCACTCTCACTCAGCCCTTCACGCTCCACGCTCCCAATCGGCTCTACTCTACCCACTCCCATTCAGCTGCTCACTTTCCCCAATCCCACTCAGCTCCTCACTCTCTCCGCTCCCACTCAGCTCCTCACTCTCCCCACTCCCACTCAGCTCCTCACTCTCCCCACTCCCACACAGCTCCTCACTCTCCCCACTCCCACTCAGCTCCTCACTCTCCACGCTCCCAATTGGCTCTACTCTACCCACTCCCATTCAGCTGCTCACTCTCCCGACTCCCACACAGCTCCTCACTCTCCCCATTCCCACACAGCTCCTCACTCTCCCCATTCCCACTCAGCTCTTCTCTCTCCCCACTCCCACACAGCTCCTCACACTCCACGCTCCCAATTGGCTCTCACTCTCCCCACTCCCACTCAGCGCCTCTCACTCTGACCGCTCCCACTCAGCTCCTCACTCTCCCCACTCCCACTCATCTCCTTACTCTCTCCACTCCTGCACAGCTCCTCACTCTCCCCATTCCCACTCAGCTCCTCACACTCTTCGCTCCCACCCAGTTCTTCTCTCTCACACTCAGCTCCTCACTCTCCCCATTCCCACTCAGCTCCTCACTCTCCCCACTCCCACTCAGCTCCTCACTCTCCCCACTCCCACACAGCTCCTCACTCTCCCCACTCCCACTCAGCTCCTCACTCTCCCCATTCCCACTCAGCTCCTCACACTCTTCGCTCCCACTCAGTTCTTCCCTCTCACACTTAGCTCCTCACTCTCCATGCTGCCAATCGGCTCTACTCTACCCACTCCCATTCAGTTGCTCACTCTCCCCACACCCACTCAGCTCCTCACTCTCCCCATTCCCACTCAGCTCCTCACTCTCCTCACTCCCTCTAAGATCCTCTCTCTCCCCGCACCCACTTCGCATCTCACTCTACCCGCTCCCACCCAGCTCCTCACTCTCCCCACACCCACTCAGCTCCTTACTCTCTCCACTCCTGCACAGCTCCTCACACTCTTCGCTCCCACTCAGTTCTTCTCTCTCACACTTAGCTCCTCACTCTCCACGCTCCCAATCGGCTCTACTCTCCCCACTCCCACTCAGCTCCTCACTCTCCCCATTCCCACTCAGCTCCTCACTCTCCCCATTCCCACTCAGCTCCTCACTCTCCTCACTCCCTGTTAGATCCTCACTCTCCCCGCTCCCATCAGCTCCTCTCTCTCCCCACTCCCACACAGCTCCTCACTCTCCCCACTCCCACTCAGCTCCTCACTCTCCCCACTCACTCTTAGCTCCTCTCTCTCCCCACTCCCACTCAGCTCCTCACTCTCCTCACTCACTCTTAGCTCCTCACTCTCCCCACTCCCACTCAGCACCTCACTCTCCTTGGTCCCACTCAGCTCCTCACTCTCCTCACTCTCACTCAGCTCCTCACGCTCCATGCTCCCAATCGGCCACTCACTTTCCCTGATCCCACTCAGCTCCTCACTCTCCCCACTTCCACTCAGCTCCTCACTCTCTCCGCTCCCACTCAGTTCTTCTCTCTCACACTCAGCTCCTCACTCTCCCCAATCCCACTCAGCTCCTCACTCTCCCCGCTCCACTCAGATCCTCACTCTCTCCACTCCCACTCAGCTCCTCACTCTCCTCGCTCCCACTCGGCTCCTCACTCTCCATGCTCCCAATCGGCTGTGTTCTACCCACTCCCAGTCAGCTGCTCACTCTCCCCACGCCCACTCAGGTCCTCACTCTCCTCGGTCCCTCTTAGCACCTCTCTCTCCCGATACCCACACAGCTCCTCACTCTCCCCATTCCCACTCAGCTCCTCACTCTCCTCACTCCCTCTAAGAACCTCTCTCTCCCCGCTCCCACTCAGCTCCTCACTCTCCCCATTTCCACTCAGCTCCTCACACTCTTCGCTCCCACTCAGTTCTTCCCTCTCACACTTAGCTCATCACTCTCCATGCCCCCAATCGGCTCTACTCTACCCACTCCCATTCAGTTGCTCACTCTCCCCACGACCACTCAGGTCCTCACTCTCCTCGGTCCCTCTTAGCATCTCTCTCTGGCGACTCCCACACAGCTCCTCACTCTCCCCATTCCCACACAGCTCCTCACTCTCCCCAATCCCACTCAGCTCCTCACACTCTTCGCTCCCAATTGGCTCTCACTCTCCCCACTCCCACTCACCTCCTTACTCTCCCCATTCCCACTCAGCTCCTCACTCTCCATGCTCCCAATCGGCTCTACTCTACCCACTCCCATTCAGCTGCTCACTCTCCCCACGCCCACTCAGGTCCTCACTCTCTTTGGTCCCTCTTAGCACCTCTCTCTCCCGACTCCCACACAGCTCCTCACTCTCCCCATTCCCACTCAGCTCCTCACTCTCCTCACTCCCTCTTAGATCCTCTCTCTCCCCGCACCCACTCAGCTCCTCACTCTCCTCACTCCCACTCAGCTCCTCACACTCTTCGCTCCCACTCAGTTCTTCCCTCTCACACTTAGCTCCTCACTCTCCACGCTCCCAATTGGCTCTCACTCTCCCCACTCCCACTCAGCTCCTCACTCTTCCCACACCCACTCAGCTCCTCACTCTCCACGCTCCCAATCGGCTCTACTCTCCCCATTCCCACTCAGCTCCTCACTCTCCTCACTCCCTCTTAGATCCTCTCTCTCCCCGCACCCACTTAGCACCTCACTCCCCCCGCTCCCACCCAGTTCCTCACTCTCCCCACTCCCACTCAGCTCCTCTCTCTCCCCAATGCCACTCAGCTCCTCACTCTCCTCACTCACCGTTAGCTCCTCACTCTCCCCACTCCCACTCAGCACCTCACTCTCCTCGGTCCCACTCAGCTCCTCACTCTCCCCACTCTCACTAAGCTCCTCACACTCCACGCGCCCAATCGGCCACTCACTCTCCCCACTCCCACTCAGGTCCACACTCTCCTCGGTCCCTCTTAACACCTCTCTCTCCTGACTCCCACACAGCTCCTCACTCTCCCCATTCCCACTCAGCTCCTCACTCTCCACGCTCCCAATTGGCTCTACTCTACCCACTCCCATTCAGCTGCTCACTCTCCCGACTCCCACACAGCTCCTCACTCTCCCCATTCCCACACAGCTCCTCACTCTCCTCACTCCCTCTTAGATCCTCTCTCTCCCCGCACCCACTCAGCTCCTCACTCTCCCCACTCCCACTCAGGTCCACACTCTCCTCGGTCCCTCTTAACACCTCTCTCTCCTGACTCCCACACAGCTCCTCACTCTCCCCATTCCCACTCAGCTCCTCACTCTCCACGCTCCCAATTGGCTATACTCTACCCACTCCCACTCAGCTCCTCACTCTCCCCATTCCCACTCAGCTCCTCACTCTCCCCATTCCCACTCAGCTCTTCTCTCTCCCCTCTCCCACACAGCTCCTCACACTCCACGCTCCCAATTGGCTCTCACTCTCCCCACTCCCACTCAGCGCCTCTCACTCTGACCGCTCCCACTCAGCTCCTCACTCTCCCCACTCCCACTCATCTCCTTACTCTCTCCACTCCTGCACAGCTCCTCACTCTCCCCAATCCCACTCAGCTCCTCACACTCTTCGCTCCCACCCAGTTCTTCCCTCTCACACTTAGCTCCTCACTCTCCATGCTCCCAATCGGCTCTACTCTACCCACTCCCATTCAGTTGCTCACTCTCCCCACGCCCACTCAGGTCCTCACTCTCCTCGGTCCCTCTTAGCACCTCTCTCTCCCGATACCCACACAGCTCCTCACTCTCCCCATTACCACTCAGCTCCTCACTCTCCTCACTCCCTCTAAGATCCTCTCTCTCCCCGCACCCACTTCGCATCTCACTCTACCCGCTCCCACCCAGCTCCTCACTCTCCCCACACCCACTCAGCTCCTTACTCTCTCCACTCCTGCACAGCTCCTCACACTCTTCGCTCCCACTCAGTTCTTCTCTCTCACACTTAGCTCCTCACTCTCCACGCTCTCAATTGGCTCTCACTCTCCCCACTCCCACTCAGCTCCTCACTCTCCCCATTCCCACTCAGCTCCTCACTCTCCTCACTCCCTGTTAGATCCTCACTCTCCCCGCTCCCATCAGCTCCTCTCTCTCCCCACTCCCACTCAGCTCCTCACTCTCCTCACTCACTCTTAGCTCCTCACTCTCCCCGCTCCCACTCAGCTCCTCACTCTCCTTGGTCCCACTCAGCTCCTCACTCTCCTCACTCTCACTCAGCTCCTCACGCTCCATGCTCCCAATCGGCCACTCACTCTCCCTGATCCCACTCAGCTCCTCACTCTCCCCACTTCCACTCAGCTCCTCACTCTCTCCGCTCCCACTCAGTTCTTCTCTCTCACACTCAGCTCCTCACTCTCCCCAATCCCACTCAGCTCCTCACTCTCCTCGCTCCCACTCAGTTCTTCCCTCTCACACTTAGCTCCTCACTCTCCACGCTCCCAATTGGTTCTCACTCTCCCCACTCCCACTCAGCTCCTCACTCTCCTCGCTCCCACTCGGCTCCTCACTCTCCATGCTCCCAATCGGCTGTGCTCTACCCACTCCCATTCAGTTGCTCACTCTCCCCACGCCCACTCAGGTCCTCACTCTCCTCGGTCCCTCTTAGCACCTCTCTCTCCCGATACCCACACAGCTCCTCACTCTCCCCACTCCCACTCAGCTCCTCACTCTCCTCACTCCCTCTAAGAACCTCTCTCTCCCCGCACCCACTTCGCATCTCACTCTACCCGCTCCCACCCAGCTCCTCACTATCCCCACTCCCACTCAGCTCCTCACTCTCCATGCTCCCAATCGGCTCTACTCTACCCACTCCCATTCAGTTGCTCACTCTCCCCACGACCACTCAGGTCCTCACTCTCCTCGGTCCCTCTTAGCGCCTCTCTCTGGCGACTCCCACACAGCTCCTCACTCTCCCCATTCCCACTCAGCTCCTCACTCTCTTCGCTCCCACTCAGTTCTTCCCTCTCACGCTTAGCTCCTCACACTCCACGCTCCCAATTGGCTCTCACTCTCCCCACTCCCACTCACCTCCTTACTCTCCCTACTCCCACTCAGCCCCTCACTCTCCCCATTCCCACTCAGCTCCTCACTCTCCATGCTCCCAATCGGCTCTACTCTACCCAATCCCATTCAGCTGCTCACTCTCCCCACGCCCACTCAGGTCCTCACTCTCTTTGGTCCCTCTTAGCACCTCTCTCTCCCGACTCCCACACAGCTCCTCACTCTCCCCATTCCCACTCAGCTCCTCACTCTCCCCACTCCCACACAGCTCCTCACTCTCCCCATTCCCACTCAGCTCCTCACTCTCTTCGCTCCCACTCAGTTCTTCCCTCTCACGCTTAGCTCCTCACACTCCACGCTCCCAATTGGCTCTCACTCTCCCCACTCCCACTCACCTCCTTACTCTCCCTACTCCCACTCAGCCCCTCACTCTCCCCATTCCCACTCAGCTCCTCACTCTCCATGCTCCCAATCGGCTCTACTCTACCCAATCCCATTCAGCTGCTCACTCTCCCCACGCCCACTCAGGTCCTCACTCTCTTTGGTCCCTCTTAGCACCTCTCTCTCCCGACTCCCACACAGCTCCTCACTCTCCCCATTCCCACTCAGCTCCTCACTCTCCCCACTCCCACTCAGCTCCTCACTCTCCCCACTCCCACTCAGCTCCTCACTCTCCTCACTCCCTCTTAGATCCTCTCTCTCCCCGCACCCACTTAGCACCTCACTCCCCCCGCTCCCACCCAGTTCCTTACTATCCCCACTCCAACTCAGCTCCTCACTCTCCTCACTCACCGTTAGCTCCTCTCTCTCCCACTCCCACTCAGCACCTCACTCTCCTCGGTCCCACTCAGCTCCTCACTCTCCCCACTCTCACTCAGCTCCTCACACTCCACGCGCCCAATCGGCCACTCACTCTCCCTGATCCCACTCAGCTCCTCACTCTCCCCACTCCCACTCAGGTCCACACTCTCCTCGGTCCCTCTTAACACCTCTCTCTCCTGACTCCCACACAGCTCCTCACTCTCCCCATTCCCACTCAGCTCCTCACTCTCCACGCTCCCAATTGGCTCTACTCTACCCACTCCCATTCAGCTGCTCACTCTCCCCACGCCCACTCAGGTCCTCACTCTCCCCATTCCCACTCAGCTCCTCACTCTCCTCACTCACTCTTAGCTCCTCACTCTCCCCGCTCCCACTCAGCACCTCACTCTCCTTGGTCCCACTCAGCTCCTCACTCTCCTCACTCTCACTCAGCTCCTCACGCTCCATGCTCCCAATCGGCCACTCACTCTCCCTGATCCCACTCAGCTCCTCACTCTCCCCACTTCCACTCAGCTCCTCATTCTCTCCGCTCCCACTCAGTTCTTCTCTCTCACACTCAGCTCCTCACTCTCCCCAATCCCACTCAGCTCCTCACTCTCCTCGCTCCACTCAGATCCTCACTCTCCCCAATCCCACTCAGCTCCTCACACTCTTCGCTCCCACTCAGTTCTTCCCTCTCACACTTAGCTCCTCACTCTCCACGCTCCCAATTGGTTCTCACTCTCTCCACTCCCACTCAGCTCCTCACTCTCCTCGCTCCCACTCGGCTCCTCACTCTCCATGCTCCCAATCGGCTGTGCTCTACCCACTCCCAGTCAGCTGCTCACTCTCCCCACGCCCACTCAGGTCCTCACTCTCCTCGGTCCCTCTTAGCACCTCTCTCTCCCGATACCCACACAGCTCCTCACTCTCCCCACTCCCACTCAGCTCCTCACTCTCCTCACTCCCTCTAAGAACCTCTCTCTCCCCGCACCCACTTCGCATCTCACTCTACCCGCTCCCACTCAGCTCCTCACTCTCCCCATTCCCACTCAGCTCCTCACTATCCCCACTCCCACTCAGCTCCTCACTCTCTTCGCTCCCACTCAGTTCTTCCCTCTCACGCTTAGCTCCTCACACTCCACGCTCCCAATTGGCTCTCACTCTCCCCACTCCCACTCACCTCCTTACTCTCCCTACTCCCACTCAGCCCCTCACTCTCCCCATTCCCACTCAGCTCCTCACTCTCCATGCTCCCAATCGGCTCTACTCTACCCACTCCCATTCAGCTGCTCACTCTCCCCACGCCCACTCAGGTCCTCACTCTCTTTGGTCCCTCTTAGCACCTCTCTCTCCCGACTCCCACACAGCTCCTCACTCTCCCCACTCCCACACAGCTCCTCACTCTCCCCACTCCCACTCAGCTCCTCACTCTCCCCACTCCCACTCAGCTCCTCACTCTCCACGCTCCCAATCGGCTCTACTCTCCCCATTCCCACTCAGCTCCTCACTCTCCTCACTCCCTCTTAGATCCTCTCTCTCCCCGCACCCACTTAGCACCTCACTCCCCCCGCTCCCACCCAGTTCCTTACTATCCCCACTCCCACTCAGCTCCTCACTCTCCTCACTCACCGTTAGCGCCTCTCTCTCCCACTCCCACTCCGCTCCTCACTCTCCCCACTCCCACTCAGCACCTCACTCTCCTCGGTCCCACTCAGCTCCTCACTCTCCCCACTCTCACTCAGCTCCTCACACTCCACGCGCCCAATCGGCCACTCACTCTCCCCACTCCCACTCAGGTCCACACTCTCCTCGGTCCCTCTTAACACCTCTCTCTCCTGACTCCCACACAGCTCCTCACTCTCCCCATTCCCACACAGCTCCTCACTCTCCACGCTCCCAATTGGCTCTACTCTACCCACTCCCACTCAGCTCCTCACTCTCCTCACTCACTCTTAGATCCTCTCTCTCCCCACTCCCACTTAGCACCTCACTCTACCCGCTCCCACCCAGCTCCTCACTCTCCCCACACCCACTCAGCTCCTTACTCTCTCCACTCCAGCACAGCTCCTCACTCTCCCCACTCCCACTCAGCTCCTCACACTCCTCGCTCCCAATCGGCAACTCACTCTACCCACTCCCATTCAGCTGCTCACTCTCCACGCTCCCTCTAAAATCCTCGCTCTCCCCACTCCCACTCAGCTCCTCACTCTCCATGCTCCCAATCGGCTCTACTCTACCCACTCCCATTCAGTTGCTCACTCTCCCCACGCCCACTCAGGTCCTCACTCTCCTCAGTCCCTCTTAGCACCTCTCTCTCCCGATACCCACACAGCTCCTCACTCTCCCCATTCCCACTCAGCTCCTCACTCTCCTCACTCCCTCTAAGATCCTCTCTCTCCCTGCACCCACTTCGCATCTCACTCTACCCGCTCCCACCCAGCTCCTCACTCTCCCCACACCCACTCAGCTCCTTACTCTCTCCACTCCTGCACAGCTCCTCACACTCTTCGCTCCCACTCAGTTCTTCTCTCTCACACTTAGCTCCTCACTCTCCACGCTCCCAATCGGCTCTACACTCCCCACTCCCACTCAGCTCCTCACTCTCCTCACTCACTCTTAGATCCTCTCTCTCCCCGCACCCACTCAGCTCCTCACTCTCTCAGCTCCCATTCAGCTCCTCACTATCCCCACTCCCACTCAGCGCCTCACTCTCACCTCTCCCACTTAGCTCCTCACTCCCCCCACACCCACTCAGCTCCTTACTCTCTCCACTCCTGCACAGCTCCTCACACTCTTCGCTCCCACTCAGTTCTTCTCTCTCACACTTAGCTCCTCACTCTCCACGCTCCCAATTGGCTCTCACTCTCCCCACTCCCACCCAGCTCCTCACTCTCCCCATTCCCACTCAGCTCCTCACTCTCCTCACTCCCTGTTTGATCCTCACTCTCCCCGCTCCCACCCAGCTCCTCACTATCCACAGTCCCACTCAGCTCCTCACTCTCCTTGGTCCCACTCAGCTCCTCACTCTCCTCACTCTCACTCACCTCCTCACGCTCCACGCTCCCAATCGGCCACTCACTCTCCCTGATCCCACTCAGCTCCTCACTCTCCCTGATCCCACTCAGCTCCTCACTCTCCCCACTCCCACTCAGTTCCTCAAAGTCTTCGCTCCCACTCAGTTCTTCTCTCTCACACTCACCTCTTCACTCTCTATGCTCCCACTCAGCTCCTCACTCTCCCCACTCCCACTCAGCCCCTCACTCTCCCCATTCCCACTCAGCTCCTCACTCTCCCCATTCCCACTCAGCTCCTCACTCTCCATGCTCCCAATCGGCTCTACTCTACCCAATCCCATTCAGCTGCTCACTCTCCCCACGCCCACTCAGGTCCTCACTCTCCTCAGTCCCTCTTAGCACCTCTCTCTCCCGACTCCCACACAGCTCCTCACTCTCCCCATTCCCACTCAGCTCCTCACTCTCCTCACTCCATCTTAGATCCTCTCTCTCCCCGCACCCACTCAGCTCCTCACTCTCCTCGCTCCCACTCAGCTCCTCACTCTCTCCGCTCCCACTCAGCTCCTCACTCTCCTCACTCCATCTTAGATCCTCTCTCTCCCCGCACCCACTCAGCTCCTCACTCTCCTCGCTCCCACTCAGCTCCTCACTCTCCTCGGTCCCACTCATCTCCTCACTCTTCCCACTCTCACTCAGCTCCTCACGCTCCACGCTCCCAATCGGCCACTCACTCTCCCTGATCCCACTCAGCTCCTCACTCTCCTCACTCCATCTTAGATCCTCTCTCTCCCCGCAGCCACTCAGCTCCTCACTCTCCTCGCTCCCACTCAGCTCCTCACTCTCCTCGGTCCCACTCATCTCCTCACTCTTCCCACTCTCACTCAGCTCCTCACGCTCCACGCTCCCAATCGGCCACTCACTCTCCCTGATCCCACTCAGCTCCTCACTCTCCTCACTCCCACTCAGTTCCTCAAAGGTCTTCGCTCCCACTCAGTTCTTCTCTCTCACACTCAGCTCTTCACTCTCCACGCTCCCAATCGGCTCTACTCTCCCCACTCCCATTCAGGTCCTCACTCTCCTTGGGCCCTCTTATCACCTCTCTCTCCTGACTCCCACTCAGCTCCTCACTCTCCTCACTCCCTTTTAGATCCTCTCTCTCCCCACACCCACTCAGTTCCTCAATCTCTCTGCTCCCATTCAGCTCCTCACTCTTCCCACTCCCACACAGCTCTTCATTCTCCCCATTCCCACTTAGCACCTCACTCTCCCCACTCCCACTTATCTCCTACCTCTCCCCACTCCCACCCAGCTCCTCACTCTCCCCACTCCTAGTCAGCTCCTTCCTGTCCCGACTCCCAGCGCTGCTGGAAATGAAGAAAATGTAGTTGCGTGAGGAATTGTCCATTAATCATATTGGAACTGCATCAGTTGGTAACAAGTGAATCTGTGGGCTGCTTCATTAATCTGCTTTTAACGTTTGGACTGCTCTTTCCTCCAGACCTTTGGATGGTGGACGCTATGGAGCTGTCCTTACATGTTGAATGCCATTCAACTTTATGAAAGACTCACACTTCCTGCTGCTAGATGATGCCCTGTTGTCTATAACCAACAGTTCTGGCAACTCGTGTCTTGCAAAAGCTGCTCCCAACCTTGTATTCACCTTTCCCGTGCTTGACAAATGCTGTCTGGCACTTTGAATGGGCATCCACAGTATGTAAAAACTAGACCCCATGACAGGACTGGCATAGTCGATATGTAACTGAGTCCGGGTTTACCCAGTCATTCCCATGAAGGTGGGGGAGCTGCTGGATGTCATTTCTGTCCTTGTTGGCACTCTGTTGGCACCCCACCCATATGGCTTATGTCAGTATCAATCGTGGCCAGCAGGCCTCTTGCCAACATGTTTCATTTTGGAAACCCCTGGTTGAATGTGGTAGAGTTCAGCCAGGATCTGGCAGTAACCATTGCTCAGGGCAATCACTCTTGTTCCCCATAATACTATGCTCTCTCCTACTGGGATCTGGTCTTGTTGGGTCCAGAAAGGTTTCAGTTCTGGTTGTGATGGCTGTTTTGTTTCCCCTTTCACTGCCGGCTGTGTCAGTTTGGCCAGATTATGACCTTTTTTGCATCCACAGTCTGATATTGCCAGTGGTGACCGGAAAGGTGTCCAGGAAGTTTAAAACCAGAATGGAGTTGGCTAATATGGCACCACCATTTAAAAACGGTGGTAAGGGAAAGTCAGGGAATCATAGACGGGTGAGCCTGACATTGGTGTTGGGCAAGTTGTTGGAGGGAATCCTGAGGGACAGGATGTGCATGTATTTGGAAAGACAGGGACTGATTCAGGATAGTCAACATGGCTTTGTCATGGGAAATCATGTCTCACAAATTTGATTGAGCTTTTTGAAGAAGTAACAAAGAGGATTGATGAGGGCAGAGTGGAGAATGTGATCTATACAGACATCAGTAAGGCATTTGACAGATTTCATCATGGTAGACTGGTTAGTAAGGTTAGATAACTTGATATACAGGGAGATCTAGCCATTTGGATACAGAACTGGCTCGTAGGTAGAAGGCAGAGGATGGTGGTGGAGGGTTGTTTTTCAGACTGGAGGCCTGTGACCAGTGGAGTGCCACGAGGATCGGTGCTGGGTCCTTTACTTTTCGTCATTTATATAAATGATTTGGATGTGAATGTAAGAGATATAATTAGTAAGTTTGCAGATGACACCAACGTTGGAGGTGTAGTGGACAGCAAAGAGGATTACTTCAGATTACAACAGGATCTTGATCAGATGGGCCAATGGGCTGAGGAGTGGCAGATGGAGTTTAATTCAGATAAATGCAAGGTGCTGGATTTTGGAAAAGCAAATCAGAGCAGGACTCATACACTTAATGGTAAGGTCCTAGGGAATGTTGCTGAACAAAGAGACCTTGGAGTGCAGGTTTATAGTTCATTGAAAGTGGAGTTGCAGGTAGATAGGATAGTGAAGAAGGCGTTTGGTATGCTTTCCTTTATTGGTCAGAGTATTGAGTACAGGAGTTGGGAGGTCATGTTGCAGCTGTACAGGACATTGGTTAGGCCACTGTTGGAATATTGCATGCAATTCTGGTCTCCTTCCTCTCGGAAAGATGTTGTGAAACTTGAAAGGGTTCAGAAAAGATTTACAAGAATGTTGCCAGGGTTGGAGGGTTTGAGCTATAGGGAGAGGCTGAACAGGCTGGGGCTGTTTTCCCTGAAGCATCAGAGGCTGAGGGGTGACCTTATAGAAGTTTATAAAATCATGAGGGGCATGGATAGGATAAATAGACAAAGTCTTTTCCCTGGGGTGGGGGAGTCCAGAACTAGAGGGCATAGGTTTAGAGTGAGAAGGGAAATATATAAAAAAGACCTAAGGGGCAACTTTTTCATACAGTGGGTGGTGCATGTATGGAATGAGCTGCCAGAGGAAGTGGTGGAGGCTGGTACAATTGTAACATTTAAAATGCATCTGGATGGGTATATGAATAGGAAGGGTTTGGAGGGATATGGGCCAAGTGCTGGCAAATGGGACTAGATTGGATTGGGATATCTGGTCAGCTTGGACGAGTTGGACTGAAGAGTCTGTTTCCATGCTGTACATCTCTATGGCTCTTCCATCGGTGGTGTATCTGTCAGTGGGAAGCAGCTCAATGTGTCTGCATTTACTATTTGGCTCCTGGACAATGTTCCAACTTATGACACACTTAGAATGAGAGCCCACCGCTGAATTTGACCTGAAACTGTGGGCAGCATATCCTTGTCTTCTTTAAGTAATCTGAGCTGGCATGTGTGATCTGTTACTATTACCAATTTACATCCATAAAAGTATTGGTGCAACTTTTTCACACTAAAGATGACCACCAAACCTTCCTTCTCTATCCGGACATAACTTCACTTGGCATCAGGCGAAGTCAGGGAAGCATACACTATTGGGTGTTCCTCTCTGCTGGACCACTGTGAGTCAACAACAACCCAATATCATTCAGGGTGACATCACATGTCCGCACCAGATCTCGCTTGGGATCTTGGGTGCCAAGACCTTTGATGATGACAGCTGCTTCCTCACTTCCCGAAATGATGCTTCTTGGCCTTGGGACCATTTCCAAGATTGAACCTTTCTCAGTAACAGGTGTAAGGTGCCAGGATGGAGGCCAAGTTACAGTTGAATTTTCTGTAATAATTCACCAACCCATGGCAAGACCCAAGCTTGGAGGGGGGGGGGGGGCACACATGGGAGCTGGACTACTTTTGATAACCCTCTCTCTTCTAATGGGTGTAACCCGGTCTTTTTGACTCTGTCATCCAAGTAGGTCACTTGTGCTAGCTGCAACACATTTTTTCACTCTGAAGGCATGCACCCACCTTGGAGAAATGTTTATGCATCATGTCCAAGTGCTCTCAGTGCTCGTTATTGGTCTTCCCTGTTTATTAGCATGTCGTCCAGAAAAATAGCAACCTTGTAAAATGTTCTCCGTCATCTGCTGAAAAATGACTTTGGCTGATGATGCCCCAAAAATTAGTTTCATACATTGGTACAAACCCTTATGGGTATTAATTGTAGCATACTTCCAGGTATCCGCATCCAATCACAATTACAGGTTCGCATGGCTCATTCGCAGCTTCCTGAAAGACAGCACACCCCTACTCTGCCAGCTTCACGTGTGAATCCCCTGTGTGAGGGATTGGGTATTTATCTGCCTGTGAGAAGCATTTTGCTTTGTTTAAAATCATCACAAAGTTGAACTGATGATTTGGGTTTCACAATCGGTCCAACCAATGCTGCCCATTCCACAAACGGGACTGGTTTGATGATTCCTTTACTTTCCAGCTTCCTGATTTCTGCCTCTACTTTAGCCCGTAAGGCATGTGGTACCAGCCAGGCCTTGCAGAATCATGGACTTGCTTCCTGCTCAATACTCAGGATGGCATTGGTCCCTTTGATAGTCCCTAGACCTTCCTGAAAAACCTTCAGTAATGTCAGAAATGACATTACCACAGGAAATGACATTACCAACCCAAGGAAACACATAAATAGAAAGTGAGCTACACCATCAGTGCTTCATCCGGAGGCTCACTGAAGATGTTACCTAGTATGGTGACGAAACATCTGAAAATGAACCTTCCAGCTCAGCGAGCAAACCTACATCCAGATTGTCTGTCTTTTCTGACCAGCGCCCATCATTTTGTTTCTCTCTGACAGTTGTCTGTTGTTTTTCTCTCTTTCCTTGCCTGTTGCCCATCAAACTCACACTCTGTCTCCCTGACAGATGTTCATCGCTGTCTCTCTCTCTCTCTCTGACAGGTGTCATTACTCTCTCTCTTGTTGATGGGTTTTCATTATTCTCTTTGTTTTTGATAGCTGTACACCACTGTCATCCTCTCTGTGACAAATGTCCATCGCTAGGCCTCTCTCTCTGAAAATTATCCATCAATCTCTCTCTGTCTGACAAGATTCTCTGGTGCATCTGCAACTTTAGAACATAGAACATAGAACAATTTAGCGCAGAACAGGCCCTTCGGCCCTCGATGTTGCGCCGACCTGTGGACTTTTCTCAGCTCGTCCCCCTACACTATCCCAAAATCATCCATCTGTTTATCTAAGAATTGTTTACATTTCCCTAATGTGGCTGAGTTGACTACCTTAGCAGGTAGGGCATTCCACGTCCTTACCACTCTCTGTGGAAAGAACTTGCCTCTGACATCAGTCTTACAGTTTCTCTGACAGATGTTCGTCACTGACTCTCTCTCTCTCTGCCAGGTGACCATTTCTCTGGTTTTTTTTGCTGCCTCTCTATTTGTGGCTGATGCCCATCACACTCTCTTTCTATCTGATAGGTGTTCGTTATTTCCTCTGTCTGTGACTGTGGTCCCTCTTTCTATTTCTCATTCTGTATATCTCACTGACCATCACTCAGTGTCCTTCCTGTTGATATGCCGACAGTGCAGTTTAGATGAAAAAGACTGCCTCTTGCTTTGAAAAAGTTTTGGAAATCTTCTTGTTGTGAGATGTTCTGATCAAATGCAGGCCTGTTTCTCAACATTTTAAATAGCTTTGTACTAAACTCAAAAATTGCATCATCTTGCGTGTAACGATGAAGAACAATATAGAGTCTGCCTACAAATATCAAGTGACAAATCTTTCAAGTATCCTTTGAGATCTGTGAAATAAACTTGCCTAAGTGTTGTGTGGTCAGATAGTATTCAGCAGACATCTTCATGGGGGGGGGGGGGAAGGAGGTGGGGGGGGGGGGGGAGTGGGGATGAAATGGACTGAAAAATAAACAAGCTTGTCTTGTGGGCAGCCTGAGGCCATTTCATGTTCAGTAAACAACAACTTGAGGTAGTTGAATCCAGTCAGTCTGGAGGTCAAATACCAACGATCACACAGAGTGTTACGTTGTTGGAAGCAGCACACATTGCTGAAGTTGTTTAGGAGCAGAACAGTGCATTCCTGTGGCTCACAAATTGTTTTGAAAAGCTGGTCCTTAGCAATTTGCAATGAAGTCATGTCCCTCTTGCAACCTTCAGAGCACAATTGTCAACAGCCTTCGCTTTACTTTTTAAAAAAAAATCCATGTACAGGAGCTGGCCTGACAGGCAACAGCATCATGTTGTGACCACCTCTCACTTCCTTTGAGGAGCTGGTTGTGGTGAGCTACTGCAGTCTGGGTGCTCTATGTGCTGGATGGAAGGCATTTAGACCAGTGACAGTCAAACCTCAATGATACAGTTACACATCCATTTTGTGTAGGACCTGGAGGGAAACTCAGTGTAATCATAAACCTGTTGCCCCTTGTTCTTCTGGAGGAAGTGGAAAATGTTGTCAAAATAAAAACTTGGCAACTTTCTGCACTGCCCATTGCACAAGCAGAAACTAAATGAAGCCTTTTGTTATATGAGTCAAGATGTTAATGTTCATAAGGCCATAAAACACAAGAGCACAAAGGGACCATTCAACCCATCCAGTCTGTTCCACCATTCAATGAGATCATGGCTGGTCTGATAATCCTCATCTCCACTTTCCTCCCTTTTCCTCACAACTCTTGATACTCTTCCTAATTAAAAGTCTGTCTGTCTCAGCCATGAATACACATAATCACCCAACCTTGGCAGCCCTCGAAAGAACTCTATAGAGTCACAATCTTATGAGAGATAAAACATTCCTTGTCATCTCTGCCTTAAATGTGTGACCCCTTATTCTGGGATGATGCTCTCTGGTCCGACAAGGGAAAATAGCCTTTCCACATCTGCCCTGTCAAATCCTCTAAGGAACTGGTAAGCTTCAATCAGGTTGTCTCTCATTTTCTGAACTCCAATGAGAACATGTCTAACCTATTCAACTTCTCCTCATTAGACATTTGCAGGGATACCTGGGATCAGCCTTGTCTGGACTGCCTCTGATACCAGAATGTCTGTCATAGAGTCATAGAGATGTACAGCATGGAAACAGACCATTCAGTCCAACCCTCCACGCCGACCAGATATCCCAAACCAATCTAGTCCCACCTGCCAGCACCCAGCCCATATCCCTCCAAACCCTTCCTATTCATATACCCATCCAGATGTCTTTTAAATGTAGCAACTGTACCAGCTTCCACCACATCCTCTGGCAGCTCATTCCATACACGTACCACCCTCTGTGTGGAAAAGTTGCCCCTTAGGTCTCTTTTATATCTTTCCCCTCTCACCCTAAACCTATGCCCTCTAGTTCTGGATTCCCCGACTCCAGGGAAAAGACTTTGTCTATTTACCCTATCCATGCCCCTCATAATTTTGTAAACCTCTATAAGGTCACCCCTCAGCCTCTGACACTCCAGGGAAAACAGCCCCAGCCTGTTCAGCCTCTCCCTGTAGCTCAAATCCTCTCAACATCCTTGTAAATCTTTTCTGAACCATTTCAAGTTTCACAACATCTTTCCGATAGGAAGGAGACCAGAATTGCACGCAATATTCCAACAGTAGCCTAATCAATGTCCTGTACAGCCACAACATGACCTCCTAATTTCTGTAATCAATACCCTGACCAATAAAAGAAAGCATACCAAACGCTTTCTTCACTAGCCTATCTATCTGCGACTCCACTTTCAAGGAGCTATGAACCTGCACTTCAAGGGCTCTTTGTTCAGCAACACTCCCTCGGATCTTACCATTAAGTGTATAAGTTCTGCTAAGATTTGCTTTCCCAGAATGCAGCGCCTCGCATTTATCTGAATTAAGCTCCATCTGCATGTCCAAAAGGTCCAAAGAGGTCCAAAACTCTTCGCAGTATTCCAGCTGAGGTCTGAATATAGTCCATGCTATATTGGATCCAGCCATTTGACTGGATGATGTAACGCAGTCTGGTATTGTATTTAGGGACTTCTCCGTAGTGTCTGGAGTGTACAGCTAAGATGTATTTGTACCAGCTCCCTAAGGTCCTAAAATGTGTCTGTCCCAATTGTATTGCTACCTTGCGATAAATCCTATTATCTAAAAACAGTGTATCTTCTGGATAGACTCTATGGCGATGTACACTCTCCCACTAGTCACCAGACAGTACCAAGGCTAACTGATGGTATAGGTGGAGGTGGTGGCAAATGGCCTCAAATAACCTTTACCAAGTTCCATGGGCTGGGGGAGGTGGCAAATATGGCAGGGTCACCAGGATTTGCCATCTGAGAAATAACCATGAGGCTGTAGCATGTCCCCAGCACAAGGAGAAAAAATTCAAAATATCTAAAGAGAAGATAATTAGTTCAACTGAGAGACTCAAGCATGTTGGAAGTGTTATCACTTTCAGAAGGTACAGGCAGTCAGCCAGTGATAACCAACAGAGAAGGAGATAGCAGCAGTTGGATTTTAGTAAAATTCCACGTTGGTTAAGCAAACAAGGGCAGGACTTATGACATTAAAGTAGGGCCTTGAGTCGTGTTGGGGAACAGAGAAACCTAGACATTCAGGTACATCATTCTTTAAAATTTGCATTACAGGTAGACAGGGTGGTGAAGAAGGCATTTAGTATGCTCAGACTTTTGAGCGTAAGAGTTGGGACGTCATGGTGAGATGTTGGTGAGCCTCTTTTGGAGTATTGTGCACAGTTCTGGTTGCCTTGCTAGAGGAAGGAGATTATTAAACTAGACAGGGTTCAGAAGAGATTTACCAGGATGTTGCTGGGAATAGAGGGTTTGAGTTAGAAGGAGAGGCTGGATAGGTTGGGACATTTTCACTGGGGCATAGGAGGTTGAGGGGTGACTTTACAGAGTTTATAAAATCATAAGCGGGATAGATAAGGTGAATGGTAGGTGTCTTTTCCCTAGGGTGGGAGATTTCAAGACAATTGGAAAAACTTTAAGGTGAGAGGAGAGTGATTTAAAAAGGACCTGAGTGGAAATGTTTTAACACAAAGAGTGGTTTGTGCAAGGAATGAACTTTCAGAGGAAGTGGTGGATGCAGGTACAGTTACAGTGTTTAAAAAACATGTAGGTAAGTATATGAATAAGAAGTGTTTGGAGGGATATGGGCCTAGCACTAGTTTAGCTTGGGATTATTGTTGGCAATGGACTGGTTGGATTCGTGGTGCTGGAAGAGCACAGCAGTTCAGGCAGCATCCAAGTAGCTTCGAAATCGACGTTTCGGGCAAAAGCCCTTCATCAGGTTCCTGATTCCTGATGAAGGGCTTTTGCCCGAAACGTCGATTTCGAAGCTACTTGGATGCTGCCTGAACTGCTGTGCTCTTCCAGCAACACTAATCCAGAATCTGGTTTCCAGCATCTGCAGTCATTGTTTTTACCTAATGGACTGGTTGGACCGAAGGATCAGTTTCAATGAAAAATCAGCACTCCTACATTCAGAGTTAGTAAGAAGTTAGGATTAGGGTTAGGGTTGGGGCAAGACCATTGGTTCGGGAAGAGAGAAAAGCCAAATTGAAATTAGAGTGACCTCAGTAACTGAAGGGTCCAGCAGGTAATCTTAGAAATCCCTAAAGGGCAAAAGGAATAAACTTATTAAAAATGGCACTGGGACCAGAAAGAGAAGGCAAGGGAGTGTAAAAGAGAGTTCTCAACTTTCAAAGTGAACTTTGCTGCTGTTGACATTAGACTTGAAAAGGTGCAGCTACAAGGAACAGTGAAAGAAGTTTAGCCTGAGGCTAGAGCATTTGGATAGCCTCAGAATTTACTTGAAGTGGAAATGAGCAAATTTAAAGTGATCTAGTGAAAGACACCAACAGAATAAGAACAATAAAGATTTCAAACTGATACTCAGTAATTCAGATACGATTAATATGGGAAGATTTATAAAGTCTACCATCAAAAAACTTGGTGAAAATATTTTGTGTAAACGAAAGTGCTTGATGTTTTAGCTTGTGAGAGAAGGGGAAATGTCTATTGTACCCTGGAAGAAGTGGGAAACACTATCTTGGAATACCCTCAGACAATTTTCACTGTATCTCGGTACATGTGACAACAATAAATCAAACTCATCATCAAGTCACAGGTAGCCACCGTCCTGATCGTTTAACAATATAAGGAAAACAGCAGGAATACTCCGTAAGCAGTACAGAGATGTAATAGTACAATGAAACTGATTTAAAAAGCTTTTTCATACTAAATTACCATAGAACAGTCAGTATTACAATGTGGAGCTTTATTGAAGAATTCAACACAGTATTACAGGAATTTTGCAGCATTGCTCTCATATTGGGTTTAACAAGCTCAACAGTGAGTTCAATTGAATACGGCATTGGTGCATGTATGAATGCAAGCTTTAAGAACAGCTGATTTTATTGAAATGATACAGTTATAAACAACCTTTACAGCAATAAAATGAATGGGATGTTGAGAAAAGATGGAAGAAGACATAGATTGCACAACAGATTCAAGCGAAGGACCACATTGAACACAAGATTGCTCTTTGTGGATGTGACAGATCTTAAGGTATTGCAATACCTCAAAATTAAGATTGAAACTGAGTAAATGAATACACTATTATATTCAAGTAAGCAAATGATGTTATTGACAGACAAATATCAAATAGAGTACTGACACTTTTTGGAGATGTCCTAAAAGCTTTTGATGGTTATTTCAAATTAAGGAAAAATAACATTCATGAGCAATCAAGATTTAACAGATGATTTCAGCTTTCAGGGAAATCTCTAAACCAATTTCATAATTGTCCTCTATAGCTTTAATGAAAATCTGTAAATATAGACTTTGAAATCAGAATTCATAAGAGACAGAATTGCTGCTGGAATTCTTGATGAAACATTATCAGATTTCTTAAAGTCTAAAGATGTAAATTTCTGTGTAAATTGTGCTTGTAGTAGATCAGAAACTAGATCCGAAGAGGAGAAGATTAACACCTCCTCAAGATGTGTCATTTAAATGGAAACACCATCGAGCACATTACCAACCAAAGCAGAGAATGAATCAAGTAACAGATCTAAGAACTAGTGTTAGTGCTATTGGGTAACAAGACACCAGAGGCACTGACCCCATTCAGTCACTGCAAAGCAGTGCTACATTTGTAAAACTATAGGTCACTCCTAGAAGTAAGACCGAACGGTGGAAGTACTTGTGGTCACCCACATAAAAAGGCATAGACAGTAGAACACACTTAGAAAATATATTTGCATTTGATTAGATAGTTCCATTGAAGAAGGTACCCGAGGCAAACCTAGTGGAACTAACTAATCCAGGTGAACCAGAAGAGACAGAAGTTGTCTGTGTGAATTGACAACCTGTTGATTTTCCACTTGCTACAAGATCAAGTGTTGCTACCTAACAGACCAGTTACCATGACTGAAGAAGCAGAACCAACGGCCCATGGAAAGATTTTTTCACACAGTGAATTGTTAGGGTGTGAACTGTACTGCCTAGGGGTGTGATAGTGGCAGGTTCAAATGATGTATTCAGGAGGGTCATTGGATAATTATTTGGATTAATGTTGTGCATGGTTATGTGGGCGACATGGTGGCACAGTGGTTAGCACTGCTGCCTCACAGCGCCAGAGATCCGGGTTCAATTCCCGCCTCAGGCGGCTGACTGTGTGGAGTTTGCACATTCTCCCCGTGTCTGTGTGGTTTTCCTCTGGGTGCTCCGGTTTCCTCCCACAGTCCAAAGATGTGCAGGTCAGGGTGAATTGGCCATGCTAAATTGTCCATAGTGTTAGGTAAGGGGTAAATGTAGAGGTATGGGTTGTTTGTGCTTCGGTGGGTCGGTGTGGACTTGGGCCGAAGGGCCTGTTTCCACACTGTAAAGTAATCTAATCTTAAAAAAAATTGGCATTAAGGAATAGAGCTGTTGTAGGCAGGATGGACTGAATGGCCTCATTTAATTGGTTCTGTGAAGAATGCATGGTACAAGTGGAATACTGTCAGAAACATTGGAGTGCTATGAGTTATATGAGCAAAGAGAGTTGAACATGTGAATATTATTTGTAGTTAACTCACATTACCCTTGAGCTTGTATTGGCTGGAGCATTATCAGAAGAGGGTGAGGGGACCAGCAGCTTCCCAGAGAACAAATTGATCTCAAAACAAACTGCCCTTGACTAACCAGACAAATGGCAACCAGTAGAAGACTTTATCGTGCTTGCTGGGTTCATGGTGGAACATAAAAAGAAACAAGAATTTGTTCAGATTGCCTACAATACCGTAAAAGAAAATAAACAGTGGCTAGCAAGTCAAAAGGTGCTCACCCAAAATGGACAAATCTAAATGAATCATAGAATCTCTCCAGTATGGAAGCAGGCCATTCAGCCCACATTAATCTTCCAAAGAGAACCTCATCCAGACCCACACCTATCCCTGCAACCCTGCATTTTCCATGGCTAATCCATCTGGACTTCACATCCCTGGACACTAGGGACAATTTCCCATGGCCAATCCACCTAACCTGCACATCTTTGGACTGTGGAAGGAAGCCGAGCAACCAGAGGAAACCCACACAGACACGGGGAGAACATGCAAACTCCATACAGTTGCCCAAGTGTGGAATCAAATCCATGCCCCTAGCACTGTGAGGCAGCAGCACTAACCACTAAGCCACCATGCTGCCCAACATTCAAGAAGAACCAAGGGTGTGTACCATTTGCTGGCACTGTGTGGAAGGATGGTCAAACTAAAGAACCAGCAAGTTGGCTGAGAACACATACTTCAAGCACTGACAATGTTTCATAATCATTGATGATTTACTCATGCCTGACAGAAGATTAGTCATTGCAGTGCCCCTTTGGGAAGATATTTTGGAAGGATATACTGCAGACACTGAGGAATTGCTCAGTGTACAGTCAGGATTCAGTCACCATTGTGGGGGACAGAGATCACAAACAACTTTAATCCCTACAGATCCTGACTAGTCCCAACACTCGCTCTCCCAACCTGACCTGACACCTCCCCCTCAATGACTCTGTACTCCTGATTGCCATTGGACTCCAGGACCAACAACTCCACTCCAACCTACTTTCATTGGTTTTGATTTGATTTTGCATTGTCACATGTGCCAAGATACAGTGAAAAGTTTTGTATTAGGCAAAAGTGAGGGCTGCAGATGCTGGAAACCAGAGTTTAGATCAGAGTGGTGCTGGAAAAGCACAGTAGGTCAGGCAGCATCCGAGGAGCAGGAGAATCGACGTTTCGGGCAAGAACCCTTCATCAGCATTTCTGATGAAGGGCTCTTGCCCGAACATCGATTTTCCTGCTCCTCGGATGCTGCCTGACCTGCTGTGCTTTTCCAGCACCACTCTAATCTAAACAAAAGTTTGGTATTACCTACTAACCCGAGAAATCACACCTTACACAAGTACATCAGGGTAATAGAACAGAATGCCGAATATAGTGTTACAGCTACAGAAGACGCAGCCCTAGAATTAGAGGGGGTAAATTCAGAACTGAAATGCAGAGACATTTCTTCAGCCAGAGAGTGGTGGGCCTGTGGAATTCATTGCCGCAGAGTGCAGTGGAGGCCGGGACGCTAAATGTCTTCAAGGCAGAGATTGATAGATTCCTGTTGCCTCGGGGAATTAAGGGCTACGGGGAGAATGCGGGTAACTGGAGTTGAAGTGCCCATCAGCCATGATTGAATGGCGGAGTGGACTTGATGGGTCGAATGGCCTTACTTCCACTCCTATGTCTTATGGTCTTATGGTTTTAGGAGGTGCAGACAAAGATCTCTAGTATATAAGAGATCCATTCATAAGTCTGATAACAGCAGGGAAGACGCTATTTTTGAATTTGTTCGTATGTGTTTTCAAATCTTTGTACCTTCTCCCTGATGGAAGAGGGTGGAAGAGAGTATAATCTGGGTGGGAGGGTGTTCCATTACGTCAGTTGCTTTCTGAAGCAGTGGGAAGTGTAGACGGCGTCAATGGAATGAAAGCTGGTTTTCATGATGGGCTGGGCTGCGTTCACAACTGTCCGTAATTTCTTGGACAGAGCAGTTGCCATATCACACTGTGATGCATCTGGATAGGAAGCTTTTTTTGCTGCATCCATAAAAATTGGTAAGAGGTTTTGTGGACATGTGAATTTCCAGAGGCTTCGGAGGAAATTGAGGCATTGCTGTGTTTGCTTGACTGTAGCGTCGATGTGGATGGACCAGGACAGATTGGTGGTGATATTCACTCTGAGGAACTTGAAGCTCTCAACCATCTCCACCACAGCACCATTGATACAGACAGGGGCGAGTCCTCCATTCCAGTCCCTGAAGCTGATGACCAGCTCTTCATTTTGCTGATGTTGAAAGAGAGATTGATGTCTTTATACCATGTCACTAAGCTGTCTGTCTCTTTCCTGTATGCTGTCTGATTGTCGCTTGAGATCTGACCCACTATGGTGGTGTCATCAGCAAATTTGTAAATGGAGTTGGAGCTGAATATGGCCATGCAGTTGTAAATGTATAAGGAGTACAATAAGGGGCTGAGTACAAAACCTTGTGAGGCACTGCTGTTGAGGATTATCATGGAGGAGGTGTTGTCACCCACCCTTACTGATTGCAGTCTATGGATCAGGAAGTCAAGGACCCAGTTTTGGATGGGGGAAGACACTCCTAGGTTGTTTGGAATTATGGTGTTGAAGGAGGAGCTAAAGTCAATAAATAGGAGTCTAATGTAGGTATCCTTGATATCCAGATGTTCCAAGGATGAGTGTAAGGCCAGGGAGACTGCGTCTGCCATGTACACATTGCATTGGTAGCTGATTGTAGTGGATCAAGGCAACTGGGAGGATGGAATGGACGTGCGCCATTGCTAACCTCTTGAAGCACTTCATCATGATGGATTATGGAGCCATGGAATGGTAGTCATTCAGGTATGCTGCCTGGTGTTTCTTTGGCACTGAGATGATGGTGGCCTTCTTGTGGGACCTTCACATCGGACAACGGGGAGGTTAAAAATGTCTACGAATACTCCGTCAGCGGGTTCATGCAGGGTCTGAGTGCATGACCAGTAACTTTATCTGGGCCAGTCGTTTTCTGTGGGTTCATCCTCAGGAAGGCCAGTCTAATGTCTGTGGGTACTGGTGCACCTGAGGCTATCAGGCTATCACATCATTTCACTGACCTTCTGGTCAA
This sequence comes from Chiloscyllium punctatum, assembly GCF_047496795.1. NCBI lineage: Eukaryota > Metazoa > Chordata > Chondrichthyes > Orectolobiformes > Hemiscylliidae > Chiloscyllium > Chiloscyllium punctatum. The sequence continues at coordinate 26,311,491 of NC_092783.1, forward strand.
AAGGTACATTGAATGCATTGAGCTCATTGGGGTGGGATGCACTGTTGACAGTGATTTTACTTGACTTCACTTTGTAGCCTGTCATATTGTGGAAGCCTTGCAGCAGTCGTCGTGTATTTGTGTGGTAGGTCTGGGCCTCTAGTATAGTTTAGTATTGTCACTTGGCATCCCTTATGGCTTTGTGAAGATCATACCTAGATTTCTTGTCTCGGTCAGGTCACTCAACTTGAACTCACAAGATCCTTGATACAACCTCCCCTGGCCCAGTACGTTCAGCCTTTGGTACTACAGAAGACTCTAACCAGCAGAGAGTTTTTCCCTGATTGCCATCGACTTCAATTTTCAATTTTACTAGGATTCCTCAGTATGACGCTCAAATGTTCTCTTCATATTCAGCCCTGAGGAAGGGTCACAACCAAAACGTTGAGTTCTCCAGCTCCTGATCTGGCCTGATTTGCTGTGTTCTTCCAGGCTCCTGCTGGCCTACTTCATACTAAAAATGTGTTGAGGGCTCATGCCCGAAGCGTCAATTCTCCTGCTCCTTGGATGCTGCCTGACCTGCTGCGCTTTTCCAGCAACACATTTTTAGCTCTGATCTCCAGCATCTGCAGTCCTCACTTCTTCCTTCATACTAAGCCCGGTGCAGTCTGGAGTCAAGGCCTGGTGCAGACTAGAGGCTAGGTGCTAGCGTGGACTGGGGAATGTTCTTCTGAAATTTTTATTGCTTTATTTTTCTAATTATTTTTCCTTAAGAATTTGTACATAAGAATCTGTACCTTAGGTACCTCGTGAACCTCGTGGTGGTGGCAAATGTGTTCTTACATACTTTTCTGGGGTTAGCACATGGTCTGGCATTGGAATTAGTGTCTGCTGCATTGGTGGGGGTGATGTCCGTGGGGACGGCCCAGTGATGGAAGCTGGCACCTGAGGATCGGTGACCTTGATGTTGGTTGGGTCTGATGTAGACAGTGGTGAGAAGGTGGAAGTGGGAAGGTGATGCAGGCATCATTGATAATAAGCTGGCTCAGAACTGGTGGACTCTTCTTAAACTATATTTTAATTTCTTTTCTCAGTCTTAAAACTATGCAAAATGGTTCTGGATTGCATCCACAGTGGGAACCTTTTCATTGTATTTTAATGTTTTTCTCACTTTAAATACACATGACGATAAAATTCTTCATTCGTTCAAACTAGGAGGAACAGAAGAAACAAAGGAGTTTCTGAAATCTCAGAGCAGTGGACCCTGTCAATGAGGCCGAAGCACAGATCACTGCCGTGGGTCATCCAGCATGTTAATCACAGGGGAAGTCTGCAGGGGTCATCCACAATCTGCCTCAGCTTGTGCAGGAGAAAGTGAGGACTGCAGATGCTGGAGATCAGAGCTGAAAATGTGTTGCTGGAAAAGCGCAGCAGGTCAGGCAGCATCAAAGGAGCAGGAGAATCGATGTTTCGGGCATAAACCCTTCTTCCTGAACAAGGGCTTATGCCCGAAACGTCGATTCTCCGGTTCCTTGGATGCTGCCTGACATGCTGCGCTTTTCCAGCAATACATTTTCAGCTCAGCTTGTGCAGGAACTTGTTGAAGGTACCACACCAGGTGAGTAACCAGCACATGCCAGGGAGAAGCAGGTACCTGTATGCCAACGACATTCCCGCAACCCTGCTCACACATCAAATGCTGAATGCCACACTGTATTGAGCACAGACAATGGTTACATGACAGATGAGTCCACCAACATGTGACCCACACTTGGAAGTTGCACCAATCTGAAGTTCCCTTCAAATCTTTTTGACCATCATTGCTGCTCACTTTAAAATTCCTGAGATGTCCCAGTTCAAGGTGCAAGCCTGAAGAAGTTGGGACTGTTCTCCTTGGAGAGAAGAATGCTGGGAGGAGATCTAATAGAGGTTTTAAAAACTGCGAGCACATGGATTAGATTACTTTTTTGTTAGATTAGATTACTTACAGTGTGGAAACAGGCCCTTCGGCCCAACAAGTCCACACCGCCCCACCGAAGCGCAACCCACCCATACCCCTACATCTACCCCTTACCTAACACTACAGGCAATTTAGTATGGCCAATTCACCTGACCTGCACATCTTTGGACTGTGGGAGGAAACCGGAGCACCCGGAGGAAACCCACGCAGACACGGGGAGAACGTGCAAACTCCACACAGAGAGTCGCCTGAAGCAGGAATTGAACCCGGGTCTCTGGCGCTGTGAGGCAGCAGTGCTAACCACTGTGCCATCGTGCCGACAGAGTGGATAGTTAGCAGCTGCTCTGTTTGTAAAAGAAAAAATGAAATTAGAGGGCATTGATTTAAAGTGATGGACAAATGCAAGAATAAAAGATTTCTTACACAGCTAGTTGTTAGGGAAGGGAAGTACGTTCAACTGAGGCATTCAAAAGGGTATTATTTGGATAGAAACCATGTATAAGGGTATGGGGGAGAAAGCAGGACATTGGCACAAGGTAATGATGTTCATTTGAAGAGTCAATGCAGGCAAAATGGACTCTTTCTGTGCTGTTACAATCCTGTGATTCTAAGCAGCCTCAACCTGAATGTATATGAAATGCAATGATTCCAAATTCACTTTGCAAATGGGCGCTTCATGTTCTTGTTGGTAAAATGTCATGGCATCCAGCAAATGTAGGTCCCATGCTTTTGGCCGTCAAACTCACACTGATTCTGCCCACCCTGAGTGGTGGCCCAGCCCCGCACATTGATAGGAGGGAGTGTTCGGGCTGACATCACAGATGGTGCTGGGTACTGGGACTACTGTGCACCCCTCAACCCCAGCTTGCATGTCCTCTATTACCTCAGACTACCCTGACAGCCAGTTTTGACCCATCCCCTCCCCAATGTGAAGAGTTACCACATCGTCTACAACTGTCCTTCTTGCCCCCAAACCCTGGCATTACACCTTGTGCATGCCCATCATGTTCAATTCCCCTCCCCTTGTGGACAGTCAATGATCTCCCTCCTGTGGCTCAGACCTTGTTCTGAAACTACACTGCCCCCTCCCACCCATTTCAATTCAAACTTCTCCTCATCACAGTGGCTCAGTGGTTAGCCTCATGGCATTGGGGACCCGGGTTTGATTCCACTTTCAGGTGACTGTCTTTGTGGAGTTTGCACATTTTCTCATGGCTGCATGGATTTCCTCCAGGTGTTCCAGTTTTCTCCCAGTCCAAAGATGTGCAGGTTAATTGGGTTGGCCATGGTAAATTGCCCAAAATGTCCAGGGATGTGTAGGCTAGGTGGGTTAGCCATAGGAATTGCAGGGATAGGGTGCAGGACGGTGGGTCTGGGTGGGATGCAGTTTGGAGGATCAGTGTAGACTTGTTGGGCTGAATGGCCTGCTTCCACACTTTAGGGAATCTATGATTTTGTGAACATCTTTATCCCCACAACTATAACGTCTCTGCCCTCCACCACCCATAGCTTTGAATCCTCCACCACTTCTAGCAAGGCAAGCAAAAACCAGAGTTGTGCAGCTAGGGGCAAAACAAGTGAGCCCTAAGAGAGCAAAGATGCAGCCCTAGTGTATTTAAGAGCAGCACGGTGGGTGGCACGGTGGCACAGTGGTTAGCACTTGCTGCCTCACAGAGCCAGAGACCCGTGTTCAATTCCCGCCTCAGGCGACTGACTGTGTGGAGTTTGCATGTTCTCCCCGTGTCTGCGTGGGTTTCCTCCGGGTGCTCCGGTTTCCTCCCACAGTCCAAAGATGTGCAGGTCAGGTGAATTGGCCATGCTAAATTGCCCGTAGTGTTAGGTAAGGGGTAAATGTAGGGGTATGGGTGGGTTGAGCTTCAGCGGGGCGTTGTGGATGTTTTGGGCCGAAGGGCCTGTCTCCACACTGTAAGTAATCTAATCTAAAAAAGAGTGAGATCCTTGTTTGCACATGCAAAGTCTCCTTGCTGTAAACTTCTGAATGCTAGTTATTGCTGCACCCTGCCATGCATATCTGTGCCTTGTCAGCATTCTGCTAGTGTACTGGGGATGGTCATGATAGGGTTGACAGATGCCATGACTGGGGCCCATGGAGTGTCAGCTGACGCCCATTATTCGAGATGGAGATGGTTCGGAGCAGGCAGTGATTTGAATCAACCAGGTACATCCTCTGTTTCCTTATTGAGTTTTCACAACATCAAACTTGTTTGCAGAGTTAGACTCAGAGTGTCATAGTCATACAGCATGGAAACAGGCTCTTTGGACCAACTTGTCTGCACTGACCACAAATCCCATTCTGACCCAGTCCCACTGCCAGCATTTAGTTATATCTCGCCAAACCCTTCCTATCCATATACCCATCCAGATCCTTTTAAATGTTATAATTGTACCAGCCTCCACCACTTCCTCTGTCAGCTCATTGTATACACGCACCACCCTCTGTGTGAAAACATTACTCCTCAGGTCCTTTTTAAATCTTGCCCCTCTCACCTTAACCCTATGCCCTCTAGTTTTGAACTCCCTTAACCTGGAGAAAAGACATTGTTCAGTAGCCCTCCCCAGGACCCTATCCATGCTCCTCATGATTTAATAAATTTCTGCCAGGTCATCCCTTAGCCTCTGACGCTCCTGGGAAAACAGCCTCAGGCTATTATAGCCTATAGCTCAAGCACTCCAATCTTGGCAACATCCTTGTTAATCTTTTCTGAATCCTTTCAAGTTTACCAACATCTTTCCTATAGCAGGGAGACCAGACTTGAACGCAATATTCCAAAAGTGGCCTAACCAAAGTCCTGTACAGCCGCAACATGACTTCCCTCCCAACTCCTATACTCCACGCACCGAACAATAAAGACAAGTGTACCGAAAGCCTTCTTCACCACCCTGTCTACCTGTGACTCCACTTTCGTGAAACTATGAACCTGCAATCCAAGGTTTTTTTGTTCGGTAGCCCTCCCCAGGACCCTACCATTAAGTGTATAAGCCCGGCTCTGATTCCATTGAAGTTGAAAAAACAGAGCACACTATTTGAATATCTTCTTCCCTGACTTGCTATCAACAATCCTTTTGGCTGCATACCCTTTTTTCTGTCTCTGAGCTCTGTCTCCAGCTTCCTGCTCACTCTCTTGCTCCCCCCCATCCCCCACCACTCCACCACCTTCGGTCGTCAGCATAAATAGCACCTTTTCCTAGCTACTATCAGTCCTGAATGGACCTGAAACATTAACTCTGTTTCTTTCTCCACAGATACTGCCAGACCTGCTGAGTTTCTCCCAGCAATACGTTTTTCTTTGTTTCAGATCTTGATTTCTTTCCCAATGTTTTGCATGATGATTGTAACAAGTGGATAAATGGTGAGTCTATGCCCAATTTGAGATCATAGCGGACATTGATGAGGCCTTTTCTGGAATGCTGTGTCCAGTTCTGGTCACCCTGTTATAGAAAGGATATTATTAAGTTGGAGAGGACTCAGGAAAGATTTAGCAGGATGTTGCCAGGAATGGAGGGTTTGAGAAACCAAAGTAGACTAGAAAGACAAAGACTGTTTTCACTGGAGTGTCCGAAACTGAGGGTTGAACTTATTGAGATTTATAAAATTATGAGGGACACAGATAAAGAGAATGGCATGGGTCTTTTCTCTAGAATGGGGGAGTTCAAAATTAGGGAGCATAATTTTTAAGTGAAAGGAGATGAGTTTAAAAAGGAAATGAGGGACAATGTTTTCACACAGAGTGTGGTTCATGTGTGGAATGAACTATCAGAGAAAATGGTGGATGTAGATCCAGTTAAAACGTTTAAAAGACATCTAATTGTACATGAATGGGCAAGGTTTGGAGGGATATGGGCCAAATGCAGGCAAGTGGGACTAGTTTAGCTTGGGAACATAGACGGTGTGGACTCGTTAGACGGAAGGGTCTGTTTCCATGCTGTATGACTCTATGACTGAGGCTTTGAAAAGTTGCTTTGAAACTCATTGGCAATTTTGCAAGAATGTTGCTTTCAGATGATGACTCGCAGATTCTGTTAGAAGATTTTGAAAGATTTCTGACTAAGATTCCAGAAAGATGTGACATATCTGTTTGGTGACAAGCTGGGCAGTAATTCCCAGGCAACGCAGTCTCCCGCTCTCATATGGAATAACCCCACAGTCTGCAACTGGTTGCTCACTTACAATTTATGCTTAACTATGTGCTAGGGTAATCTTAACTTGCGAAGCATGGTGCCAATGGAAAAGTAAGGGAAAAGTAGACAAATTGTTTCATGGTGTTTCATGATGCACAACCCATGAAGCTTGGAGAGTTTAGTACTGGTTAGAAGATGATATTAAAAACCCGTAAAGTGACAAGAAATCTATGATGGAAGTTGTAAAGAGGCAATGTGCGCTCACCTATCCAGTACAAATGAGAGAGACTTTGTCAGTATCACGCAGATCATTTCCTTGAAGGAAGAAAGTTGACAAAGGGAGAGCATGAGAACCTTTCTAAAGTTCAAATTCTTGTCCAATCAGAAAGAAAGCAATAGGCACATAGAAACAGAGAGTTTGCAGCTATTCCAGAATCCACTGGGAGACTCAAGTGAGACAGAGTCTTTGTTAAGACCAATCAATCAACATCACAATCCAAAACATTGGTGCAGTTCATTGTCAAAGTTGAAGTTTCACATTTGCAGAGCCAAAGATGGTGAGTTAGCTTAATGAAAAAAAAGTCAGATACAAACAGAAAAGTAAGACAAGTAAACTCGTAATTTTAGATTACTTACAGTGTGGAAACAGGCCCTTCGGCCCAACAAGTCCACACCGATGCGCAACCCACCCAGACCCATTCCCCTACATTTATCCCTTCACCTAACACTACAGGCAATTTAGCATGGCCAATTCACCTAACCTGCACATTTTTGGACTGTGGGAGGAAACCGACATAGACACGGGGAGAATGTGCAAACCCCACACAGTCAGTCACCTGAGGCGGGAATTGAACCCAGGTCTCTACTACTGTGAGGCACCAGTGCTAACCACTGTGCCACTGTGCCGTTCCTTTCATTATGAATTGTCATGCGATAGTTTTGTTAAATACACCCCAATATTGGTGTTAAGATAACACTGTTTTTATATTTAACATGCTCTGGTAGAATTGACTATGTATGTTGTGATTAGATTAATAATCATGACAATCTGTTAAATTTCAGATATTGCCGATGTTAGCTTATTTTGAGAATCTTAGTGTTAGTCTCATTTCACCTTGTAAAGTATAAGGTATTGTTTTGACATGGGGATAGAGTTTTCTATTGTATTAGTCAATTTGTTATACTGCCCTTTCAGCTACTCTCTCTATTTGGGAAATATAAATAAAGTTAGTTCAAGAATGGTAGCTTGTATTGAATCCATGTGGTGAGTCTTTTTCCAATACAATGTACAAATATCCCTTACAAACATTCGATTTTTAAGACTTTAGTCTCCTGGTTTAGAGCTGGGATGGAAATACAGGATACATGGACCCCATCACAAAATTCCAAAGGGAGAACAGCCCCAGTTTAGATACAGATGAAGGCTCCCTCCTCAAATCCCCATCAAGCACATCCAGGACAGGTGTAGGCTGCTGTTAGATAAAGAGTAGTGCTTCCTCTATACTGTACTTGATATAACTTCACAGATTCCGGTATCCTGTCACCTATATTTAGAAGTCTTAGATACTGATCCAGCTCCCTCAGAACCTGATCTCAGAAAGTACAAAACCTCTGACACTCCTGTTTATATCTGTCAGCCAGGGCTCCCTGATTGGACCCAGTTAACAGCCCCCAATCTGGGAACTCATATTCTATGAGATCGACCTGGCTGACCTCGTACAATCACTACATTCCTCCCTCTCCGAGTCTGTGGATAAAGGCTGGTTAGAACATGGAACATAGAACAGACCAATACAGAACAGTACAGGCCCTTTGGCCCATGATATTGCACCGGCCTTCTATCCTACTCTAAGATTAGACCAACCGACAAACCCTTCATTGTACTAACTTCCATGTGCCTATCCAAGAATCATTTAAATGTCCCTAATATATTTGACTGTACTACCACTGCTGGCAGTGCATTCCATGCATACACCACTCTCTGAGTAAGGAAGCTAACTCTAATATCTCCCCTAAACCTTCCTCTAATCACCTTAAAGTTGTGCCTCCTCGTGATAAACATTTCCACGATGGGAAAAAGTATCCGTCTATTCACTCAGAATGTCAGAAACGTCAATGTTCCTCTCACGAGTGAATACTGAAGCAAAGTATTCATTAAGGACCTCTTCTGACTCCAGGCACAAGTCCCTCCCTGATCAGCCCTACCCTTACTTTGACCATCTTCTTGTTCCTCACATATGTGTAGAATGTCTTCGGGTTTTCCTTAATCCTACCTGCTAAAGCTTTTTCATGCCTCCTTCTGGATCTCCTAAGTCCATTCCTCAGTTCCTTCCTGACTACTTCGTAACCCTCTAAAGCCCTGTCTGATCATTGCCTCCTCAACCTTAAGTAAGCTTTCTTCTTCCTCTGGACTAGATTGCACATCCCTTGTGATTCAACGTTCTTCCAAACCACCATCCCTTTCTTGCTTCAGTGGGAGAAAACTGTCCAGCACCATCAGCAGATGCTTCCTAAACAACCTCCACATTTCTGTTGTACATTTTCCGGAGCACATCTGTTCCCATTTTGGGTGCCCCAGTTCCTGCCTAATTGCATTGTAATTCCCCTCCACCAATTAAATATTTTCCAATAGCATCTATTCCTATCCCTCTCCATGAGTGTAGTAAAGGTCAGGGAGTTGTGATCACTATCACTGAGCTGTTTTACCACTGAAAGAACTGACACCTGACTGGTTTGTTGCCAAGCACTAAATCCAATATGGCCTCCCCTGTAGTTGGCCGATATACATATTGAGTCAGGAATCTTTCCTGGACACACCTGTCAAAATCTACTCTATCCAAACTATTTGAACCTAAGTAGGTTCCAATCAATATTCTGGAAGTTAAAGTCACCCAGGACCACAACCCTGTTACTTCTGCACCTTTCCAAAATCTGCCTCCCAATCTGCTCCTTCATGTCTCTGTGGCTACTGGGGGTCCTGTAGAAAATTCCCAATAAAGTGACTGCTCCTTTCCTGTTTCTGACTTCCACCCATACTGACTCGGTGGACACACCATCCTCGATGATCTCCCTTTCTGCAGCTGTGATACTATCCCTGATTAGCAATGCCATTCCCCCACCTCTTTTACCTCCCCCCCCCATTTCCTTTTGAAATATCTAAACCCTAGAAGGTCCAACAAACATTCCTGCTGCTGTGATATCTAAAACTCCGTAATGACCATGACATCGCAGTTCTAATATTTCTTCCGTGTGTAGCTCCTCCTGGGGTGTTTTAACTCTGCCTCCGTTACGGGCGATGTGTAATGCATAACAGTTCACCTCCTGAGCCTGGAGAGTCTCAGAAGAAATTAATTCTCCTCTTCAGGTGGTAAAAGTGTCAAGACAGTGACACCCAGTATGTCCATCTCAGATTCTGAGGTGTCTTCAGCACTTGATAGAGAGTGAGAAGCTATAGGATCTGGGGCAGTTGGAAAGGCAGTCCGAGCAGCCGGCCATGTTTTTCTCCCACACCGTTTGCGAATTTGCAGCTTTCACATGGTCCATGTTCAGGACCATCACATCGACTTGTACATTATACATCACTGGACCCGACCTCGCGTCGACCATGCCTCTTGCCCATGCGGGGCCCTTCCTGTGGTACCTACATTAAACTTTGTTCCCTGAAGTAAACCGTCTCTCTTGCCTGGTGGAGTCTTATGCTCAGCCTTGGCATTCCTGATGCTGTTTCCCCCAGAGTTTAACCTGGTTCAGAGAGTTATCCCCATTAGCAACTCTGTTGGGGCTATCCCTGTCATTGCATGATGGACGGTTCTAGAATCAAATAGGAACCAGGAAATTTTGGTTATCCTGTGATGTCTCTTTAAAGTCACCTGCAAAGTTTGGACAGCTCTTTCTGCCAAAGGATTGGATAAAGCTCAGTGTGGAGCTGTCCTTATAAAGTCGAATACTGTTCGACTTTAGAAATTACTCATGCAGTTTTTCTATCATCGCCTCTATTTTGATGAATGAGCTCTATGCACATCCAACCACTTTGGGTGGGTGTCCACAATGACTAAGAAAGTTGAGCTGATGAAAGGACCTGCATAATTGACGTGTAACCGAGTCCAGGGTTTACCCAGATATTCCTACGAATGTGGGGGAGCTGCTGCCAGTAATTTTTATCCTTGTTGGCAGCTGTGCCCAATCCATCAGACATAATTTCTCACAAACGTCTTCATTTTAGAAACCCCTGGTGGAGTTCAGCCAGTATCTGGCAGCCACCTTTGCTTGGGATCATCACTCTTGCTCCCCATTATAATATGCCGACCTCTACTGTGATCTGATAACGCTGGGTCCAAAAAGGTTTCAGTTCTAGTTGTGATGGTGTTTTGGTCTCCCCTATCTCACACCAGCTGTTTCAGTTTTGCCAGGAATGATCTTTCTGAGTCCAAAGTCTAATATGGCCAGCTGTGACTAGAAGGGTGTCCAGAAAATTTGAAACCATTACAGACTCTTCCATTGGCGGTACCACTGGCAGTGTATCTGCCAACAGGAGGCAGCTTAATGTCTCTGCATTCGTTGCTTGGCCTCCTGGATGGTGTTCCAATTTGTAATTGTACACACTTAGCTTCTGGCTGAATTTAACGCTGACTCTAATACTAAGGGTGGCACTGCCTTGTCCTTGTTAAGTAGTCTTAACTTGGATTTGCGGTCCATTATTATTACAAATTTACATCTGTAAAGATATTGGTGGAACTTCCTGACTCCAAATATGAAGGGCGTACCTTCCTTCTCTATCTGGGCATATCGACACCCTGTATTAGTCCAAGTCCCGGATGCATACACTTTGGGCATTCCTTTCCATTGGGCGTACATTGATGCCGTACAGGCAGGTATCGCATATCAATACCAAATCTCACTTGGGATCATAGTGTGTGAATATCTTCGACGATGACAATTATTTTTTCACTTCCCTGAAAGACACGGCTTGGATAAATGACTATTTTCAAGGTTGATCCTTTTTTAACAGTTGATGCAAAGGTGCCAGGATGGAGGCCAGGTTATGTATGAACTTTCCGCAATAATTCCCCAGCCCAAGGAAAGACTTAACTCTGGTACAGATGTGGAGCACCTTTAATCACTCTCACCTCATCTTCCAACAGTTCTTGTTGACTCTGTAGCTCAGGTAGGTCACATGAGGTGCCTGGAATACACATTTTTCACTTCTAAGGCATACACCTGCCTGGGAAAAATATCTGAGGACTATGTCCAAATTCACTAAGTACTCCATATTGGTCTTCCCTGTTATGAGCATGGCATCTAAAAAAATGATGACCTTATGAAATGTTCTCCATTGTCCGCTGAAACATTGCACAAGGTGATGATACCCCAGATGGTAGTGTCGTGTATCGATACATACCCTTATGGGTTTTAATTGTAGCTTACATCTGGGAATACTCATGGAACTGCAACTGTAAGTAAGCGTGGCTGATATCCAGCATCGTGAAGGACAGCCCCTCTCCCAGGTTTGTATAGTAATCCTCTGTGAGAGGGAGTGGGGTATTTATCCAGCTGTGAGAAGCAGTTGACTGTTTGTTTAAAATCCCCACAAAGGCAAACTGACTCATCGCGCTTCACAATCAGTATGACCTGTGTTGCCCTGGTTTGGACTGGTTTAATGATTCCTTTGCTTCCCAGCCTTCAGATTTTTGCCTTTACTTTTGTCGTTGAGGCAATTAGAGCTGGGTGGGCCTTGTAGTATCATGCAATTGTGTCCTGGTTAATGTGCAAGGTGGCCTTGGCTCCTTTGATAGTCCCTAAATCTTCTGGAAAAACTTCTGGGTATTTAATTAGGACTCAACCATAATTAGGACAGCCATTTTCTAATCGAAAAATATTGAGCCAGTCAAGGTGAATCTTTCTCAACTAGTTTTGCCACATCAAGATTGGGCCCGAGCCTTCTACTACAGTCAGTGGGAACTGAACCGGCTGTTTTACATAAGAGACCAGAATCGAAGCTGCACTGTTAAACTGCAAAGCTTCTCTGGTGTTGGGTCTCAGTCTGGCTAAGGTCTTGTGCAAACCTAAGGTTTGGAGTGCAGAGTAAATTTTGTTAAAGACTGGTTTTGCAATCATTGAAATGGCTGTGCTGGTATTGACCTCCATTAGAAGCAGGTGACCATTTAACCAGACGTTTACTTTCACTGGTTCTGATTGGGTGTTGCTAAGCAATTTAACTGTTTTAAATCAGACGTAGGCGGGCTTTCCAGGGTATGCACTCTCCAGGATACCAGCCTATGAATCCCCTTACTCAATTTAGATTTAATAGGATTCTATTGCTGACTTGAGTCTGCGTACTGATGGCAAATACTGGCCTGGAACTTGAAGAAAATTTTAACCGTTTGGCTAAGGCTTGACTTTGTTTTGAGATTTTGCTGTGGGCTGCCCTAACGTTCCTCTGTTCAAGGATATGCCCTGATTGAGGTTATGCAATTTCCTTCACTCAAGTTGTGTTCCTCAAGGTCAGTCAGACTGATGAGTGTGTCCACTTCCAGCAGAATACCCTGCAAATCATATGCTCCAATTGTTACATTTTCCAATGATGAAGCAAGTTTTAGTGTCTGTTTGAAGTCCACTTGGACTTTAGCTAATTGCATGGTTACGTCATTAATCCCACATACGAAAATGATTTCTCAGCATCTCATTAAGGGTTAAACCAAAGTCACATGCCTCTGACAGTCACCTTTAACCTCATCAAAAATCCCGATGCGGATTCCCCTGGTTCTCAAATTGCTGAGTAAAACCAGTAACATCTCAGAATTAGAGGAGGCTTGGGGTTGTAATATTCCTGTTGTGAACGAATTTCATCAGGTACATGCCTTTCTCTTGTTAATACTGAAATAGCTCCACAGATGCCGTTATCTCACCACTAAATCTCCTTTATTTACATAGAGAGTCCTTGACAATGAGAGCCAGCTCTCAGAGCTAGCTCTCAGACTGAACATAACCTCTGACCCTCCTGTTTATTTTTTTTTCTTTTTTTAAATTTTTTTCCCCAGCACCAATGGTGTGTGTGTGTGCAGGTGTGAGACACAGTGAGAGACACTCCTGTTTATATCTGTCAGCCAGGTCTCCCTGATTGGGCCAGATTAACAGCTCCAGTCAGGGGACTCATATTCTATGAGGTCCACCTAGCTGACTCATTACAATCACTACAGTACCCATCAAACACCCACAGGACAGAGAAAGCACAAAGTTAGATAGAAAGTAAAGCTTCCTTCAAAAATTGCCATCAAACAGTCCCAGGTACAGCTTGCTGTTCAATACAGAGTAAAATTCACTCTACGCTGTCCCAAGCAAACACTCCCAGGACAGGGACAACACAGAGTTAAATACAGAGTAAAGCTCCCTCTACATTGTCCCCATTATATACTCCCAGGACATGGACAGCACAATGTTAGATACAGAAAAACTCTGATGATGTGATCCACTTCAAATACTCCCAGAATAGGCAAAGTGTGGGGTTAGATTAGAGTGGTGCTGGAAAAACACAGCAGGTCAGGCAGCATCCGAGGAGCAGGAAAATCGACATTTCGGACAAAAGCCCTTCATCATGAATGAAGTCAGGGAGCCTCCAGGGTGGAGAGATGGGGTTAGATACAGTGTAAAGTTCTCTCTACACTGTTCCCATCAAACAGACACGAGCTAGTACAGAATGGGACTCACCCTGAATCAGACTCCATCCCCATTATGCTGCTGTATGAAGGCAGCCTGAATGGACAGACAAATTAAAAGGTCTCTTGTTTGATTCAAGTTTTCCTCTGAGTTTGTTTTCTCACAGTGAGCCTGATCTCCTGCTGTTGGTGCCTGATACCCAGTTTAGGTGCTAGCTGGATAATGGCATATGTACCGCCACTACCCGCTGGTGCTCTGGGAGCTGTCAGCTCTACATAGATTCAGCACAGGGGTTGACTGAACCCATGGTGTCCGAGTGCACAGGCTGTCTCTAGTGCTCAGGTAAAAGTCTGTTCACTACTGCACATCTGGGAGAGTTGAGGGGCCAAACTTTTTGACAAGCTTCAGTTAATCCCTTTTAATTTAATTATATGTTAATATGGTCAAAGGGAAATGAAGGATAGAGAAACCGTTACAAAAATAGGCTGTTTAAACTCTTGGAGATGTTTAAAGCTGAAATTCAGCCAGAAGAGTCAAGGCAGCAGCTTAAGGAGAAGGAAAAGAGTTATTTTCCACGCCAGAAGGTGACCTATAGGGAATATTCTGGCTGTGGAATTGTCGACTCGACAGTCTGTGGAATGCTAACTGGATGTCTTACTATAATACACTTCAAATCTCACACCATCCTGACTTGGAAATATACTGCCATTCCTTCAGTGTCGCTGAATCAAACCCTGGAATTCTCTCCCTTTGGGCATTGTGGGTCAACCTACAGCACGTGGACTGCAGCGGTTCAGGAAGGCAGCTCATGAGCACCTTCTTTGGAAATGAATAATAAATGCCTACGTCCCATGAACAATGGGGTAATTTAACGTAAAGCTAAATGGTATCAGCTTAGGAACTGGAAAAAGTGTGACCTTCAGGGTCACACATCCTTTTTTTTTAGCTTCACTCACAGGATAAGGGCTAGGCTAACATTTATTGTCAATGTCACAGTTAAGAGTCAACTGCGTTGCTGTGGGACTGGAGTGACATGTAGGCCAGACCAGGCAAGGATGGCAGTTTCCTTCCATCACATTCCTCCCCTAACAATCAGTCAATGGATTCAGGGTCATCAGTAATTAATTCTAGATTTTTATTGAATTCAATTTCCACCATCTGCTATGGTGGGATTCAAACTCAATCCCCAGAATATTCCCTGCATCTCTGAACTAACACGAGGCGATCACTTCTCCATCCCACAGCATCCCGAACATTACACTCTATGATCTTCATGTTAGACCCAATGCCTTTTTCCTTTCCGCACCTTATTCCCACTAAGTGAGCTAAACTCAGTACCAATTAGCAGGCCATAAAGTTTGACAAAATCTCAGTTGCCACATTAAGGGATAGTCCTTCTTGGCTGATAGAGCAATTAAACCTTGATGTAGGTTTGCTCATTGAGTTGGAAGGTTTGTTTTCAGGTGTTTTGTCACCATACTAGGTGACATCTTCAGTGAGCCTCCGAATGAAGCTCTGGTGGTGTAGCTCATTTCTATTTATATGTTTGAGTTTCCTAGGGTTGGTGATGTCATTTCCTGTGGTGACATCATTTCCTATGGTGATGTTGTTTCAGGGGGGTGGTAAATGGAATCCAAGTCAATGTGTTTGCTGATAGAGTTCCGGTTGGAATGCCATGCTTCTAGGAATTCTCATGCCTCTCTCTATTTGGCTTGTACTAGGGTGATTGTGTTGTCCCAGTTGAACTGGTGCCCTTCCTTACCTGTATGTAAGGATACGAGTGAGAGTGGGTCATGTCGTTTTGTGGCTACTTGATGTTCATGCATCCTGGTGGCTAGTTTTCTGCCTGTTTGTCCAATGTAGTGTTTGTTGCAGTTCTTGTAAATGACATTAGTTTTGCTTGTTGTCCGTATAGGGTCTTTCAAGTTCATTAGCTGCTGTTTTAGTGTGTTGGTGGGTTTGTGGACTCCCATGATGCTAAGGGGTCTGAGTAGTCTGGCAGTCATTTCCAAGATATCTTTGATGTAGTGCTTCATCCAGAGGCTCACTGAAGATGGTGATGAAACATCTGAAAATGAACATTCCAGCTCAGTGAGCAAACGTACATCCAGAACCTCAAGCTGAGCTACAAATCTTCTCAAAACTCACTAACTAAAACTCTTCAATGGCATCAACAACTTATATTTCTGTATTGCCTTTAGTGTGCTGAACAATCCAAGTAAAATTATTCAACAAAGTTGACATCAATTCAAAGGAAACATAAATAGAGGCAGCTAAAAACAAAGAGGTGAATTTTAAGCAGTATCTGCAAGGGGGAGACCAAGAGTTTGGGAAGCAGTGAGATTTCAAAGGGAATTCTAGTATTCAAAATGAAGGGAATTCACAAGGGACCTGAATTAGAGAAGCACAGATAACTCAGAGGATTCTAAAGCTGGAAAGGGAGAGAAATCAGTTATCGAGGCTTGTGAAGGTTTGTAGCTCAGGTTGAGGTTTAGGGTGTAGGTTTGCTTGCTGAGCTGTAGGTTTGATATCCAGATGTTTCATTACCTGGCTATGTTACATCATCAGTGGCGACCTCCAAGTGAAGCAAAGCTGTTGTCTCCTGCTTTCTATTTATAAATTTGTCCTGGATGGGGTTCCTGGGGTTTGTGGTGATGTCATTTCCTGTTTGTTTTCTGAGGGGTTGATAGATGGCATCTAGATCTATGTGTTTGTTTATGGCGTTGTGGTTGGAGTGCCAGGCCTCTAGGAATTCTCTGGCATGTCTTTGCTTTGCCTGTCCCAGGATAGATGTGTCCCAGTCGAAATGGTGGTTTTTTTCCTCCGTGTGTAGGGCTACGAGGGAGAGAAGGTCGTGTTTTTTTGTGGCTAGCTGGTGTTCGTGTATCCTGGTGGCTAACTTTCTTCCTGTTTGTCCTACGTAGTGTTTGTGGCAGTCCTTGCATGGAATTTTATAGATGACGTTGGTTTTGTCCATGGGTTGCACTGGGTCTTTTAAGTTTGTTAGTTTTTGAAAAAAAAACTCTCTCTGTTCTGCAACACTACCCAGGGCCCTGCCATTAATTGTATCACTCGTGTCCTTGTTTGTTTTACCAAAGTGCAAAAGCTCATATTTATCCAAATTAAACTCCATCTGCCACTCCTCGGACCATTGACCCCATTGATAAAGATCTCTTTGTAATCTTAGATAAGCTCCTTCACTGTGCACTATACCACCAATTTTTATGTCAGCTGCAAACTTACTAACTGTATCTCCTACATATCATCCAAACCAATTATATAACTGACAAACAAAAGTGACCCAGTACCAATCACTGTGGAACACTGTTGGTCACAGGCCTCCAATCGCAAAACCAATTCTCCACCCACCATCCTCTGTCTGCAACTATCAAGCCAACTGGCAAGTTCACCCAAAATCCCAAGTGATCTAACTTTACTAATTAATCTGCCATGCAGAACCTTGTCAGAGGCTTGACTAAAGTCTAAGCAAACAATGTCTTCTGCTTCGCCCTCATTAATCTTTTTGATTATTTCATTAAAAAACTCAATCACGTTTGTGAGGTCAAGTTCCCTTGCACAAAACCGTGCTGACTATCCCTAATCAGTCCTTGCCTCTCCAAATGTATGTTATTCCTATCTTTAAGAATCACCTCCAACATCTTACCCACCACCAATGTCAGACTCACAGGTCTACAGTTTCGAGGCTTCTCTATCCAACCTTTCTTAAATAATAATACAGCATTAGCCACCCTCCAGTCCTCCATACTTCACCTTGTTTATAAATGATACAAGGTGACACAGTGGTTAGCACTGCTACCTAGCAGTGCCGGGGACCTGAGTTCGATGTCTGGGTGACTGTCTGTGTGGAGTTTGCACATTCTCCCTGTGTCTGCGTGAGTCTCCTCCGGGTGCTCTGGTTTCCTCCTGCAGTCTAAAGATATGCAGATTAGGTGAATTGGCCATGGGAAATTGCCCACAGTGTTCAGGGATGTGTAGGTTAGGTGTATTAGTTAGGGGAATGGGTCTGGGTGGGTTGCTCTTCAGAGGGTCAGTGTGGACTTGTTGGGCCAAATGGCCTGTTTCCACACTGTAGGGATTTGATGAAAAACGTCTCTGAAATATTTCTGCTAGGGTCCCTGCAATTTCCTCTCTAATGTCCTGGACCCACTTGATCAGGTTCTGGAGATTTATTTACCTTCATGTTTGCTAAGACTTCCAGCACTTTCTCTTCTGTAATGTGAACTGTTTTCAAAACATCAATATTTCCCTGAGTTCTCGAGCCTCCATTTCTTTCTCAACAGTGAAAACTGATGCAAAATATTCATTTAATATCTATTCCATCTTCTGAGGTCCGACACAAAGATGACCTCGTTAATCTATAAGGGGTTCTACTCTGTATTAGCCAATTTTTTTTCAGATTATACAGATACTGGCAGCAGCAAGAGTTCAAGAAAACAGAAGGCCATTCAGGTTCCTTGTGTGCCTCACCATGGGGGTGGGGGAGGATGGTGATTACTTTAACAGCTGCACTGAAATGGCAACAGAATCCAGCCGAAGAGAGGGTGAAGCCATCACATTCTTACTGTCCAAAAAGTAGCTCAGTACAAGAGAGAAGGGAACACCGCTCAGTATGATTCTGAGTATTGAAATATTAGTGGGGCTAGCTTATAAACAACTGATGTCCCTCAAGGCTGAATCGCTTGAATTCTAATCGAGTAAGTAGGGTCATCGTGTGGGAAGAAGAGGTGATGATTAACAATATGAAGTTGTTTGGTGCTGCTCCTCCTTGTGACCGGTTGACATGGCTTTCTAAACTTTTCTCTTTGACCTTTCACATTATATTGTTTATTCCTTTCAGAATGAAGTATTTCATTGTTTCACTGAGGCACCATGCAGTTTAATGAGACAGCATAAGACAGATATCAATGTCACCGTTATATAATTAGTATTCATAATGGTGCCAATTTTTTTTGTTTAGAGTTGGTAATTGCCTTCTTCTTTGACAGTTCCCTCTCATTATGGTTGAACTGGATGGAGTTTCCTTGGGGAAATGTATGATGAAGCTGTTCCTGCAAATGTCCCTTTTTCTATATCCCTGCCCTCATGTCTGCTTTTAATAATGTATTATCTTGTGTGATTCGTAGATTTGTGCGGCACGGAAAAGACTCTTCCGCCCATCAAGTCTGTACTGGCATAAATAGCACTAAATGTGCATTAATCCCAATTTCCTGCACTTGTCCCATATCCTTGAATGTTATGATATTTGAAGTACACATCCAAATAGTTTTAAAAGGCTGTCAGGTTTCCAGCCTCCACCACCCGCACAGGCAGTGCATTCCAGATTCCCACCACCAACTAAGTGAAAATGTTTTCTTCCCCAAATCCCCTCTGAATCTCCTGCCCCTTACCCTAACCCCATGTCCCCTCGTGATTGACTCCTCAACCAAGGAGAACAACTGCTGTTTATTCAACCTGTCCATATCCTTCATAATCTCAATAATGTCCTCCTTCAGCCTTCCCAGCTCTCAAGAAAACAACCCAAGCTTATCTAGCCTCCCCTTATAGTTCATTTCTCCAGCCCAGGCAATGTTCTGGTGAGCCTCCTCTGATACCCCTCTTAGTACTATCACCTCCTTCCTGCAGTGTGGTGACAAGAACAGTACTCCAGCTGTGGCCTAACCAACACTCTGTACAATTCCAATCTTACTTCCTTGCTCTTGTACTCTGTTTCCTGAATGCTTCAATCTGATCTTCTCCGTACTCTCAGTCAGGGTTAATTTCATCACTGCAGAAAGGAGCTAAGTTGGGTCAATGGATTCAGAATTCAGAACAAGGGACTTTGGAGAGAAAAGGCTGTGGATATTCACAGAAAAGGATGTGCCCTGAATCCTGAAGTCTAATGCCCATATCCAGCACCCAGCATGATCACTAGGGAGAGAGTGGAGCCACAGTGTTCAGGATATGTTTTGAGCAAGCATGGGTTAGTAAGCAGCTTTCACTCAGAAACAGCTTTCAGTATTGAGGTTCCTAAAGCATGGTTTGCAGCATTATGACTTTGTGGAAATGGTTTAAGCCAACTGGAGTTGTTTGGACAGGTCAGGCACGCCATTTCAAAGAACTTTAAACATTTCAAGGAATTGTCACAGAGATTCAATAAATTCAAACAATGTTATTAACAATTGGTGTTGACATCCAGGGAAACTAGACATTTGGGCCTATGGCCTTGGGAAGGCACATCTTTAGCCCCTTTGTGACCTCAGTCCCCTGTTGGGAGAGTGGAGAGGGACGCTTACAGGGGCAGCTTAGGATCAAGCTCCCATCATACATTTCCCAATGAGAATGTCGTCCATATCACCTGTAATTATTTGGTTTGATCTGATCTGATTTATTGTTGTCACATGTACTGAGATACAGTGACACATGGTGTTTTGTGTGCTATAGTACCATACAAAGTGCATCAGGGTAGCAGAACAGAGTGCAGAATACAGTGTTACAGACACAGAGAAGGTGCAGAGATGGAGATCAATATTAACAGTTGAGAGGTTCATTCAAAAGTCTGATAAAAGTGGGGAAGAAGCTTTTCTTTAATCTGCTATTACGTGTATTTAAACGTTTGTATCTTGTGCCCAAGAGAGTAGAAGAGAGCATGACTGGGATGGGAGGGGTAATTAATTATGCTGCTTTCCAGAGACAATGGGAAGTATAGATGGAAGGCTGGTTTGTGCAATGGACTAGCAGTGTTCACAATTCTCTGTAGCTTCTTGGGGTCCTGGGCAGAGCGGTTGCCCTACACACTGTGATGCATCCGGATAGGATGCTTTCTATGGTGCATCTATAAAAATTGCTTAAAGTATTCGTGCAAAATTGCATCCTGAAAAATGAGAGGGAAAAATCAAAGCAATACAGTAATTGCCAACTCAAAACAAAATAAATTGACACAATTATGAATACTAATTATATAGTGGTGAAGAAAAACCAGAATGCAAATCACATCAAAGAGGCAGAAAATGGACATGACAGCTTCACACGTTCTCATCTTTGAGGCATGTGATTGGGGAAACATGTGGCCTGAGGGTGGGGACAAGGCTTGTAGAGAGAAGCCAGTTGTGTACTGGTAACCTCACTTGGCTAGATATTCAGAACCCAAACTCTGATGTAATGCAACACTGATTAGCATGGTGAGCAACCATTGGGTCTTCAGACTGGGGGCCCCTGCATTGCTGCCATTGTACCTGGAAGGCTTACAAGACTTCTGGTGGAACTTCCAACTTCTGCAGTAACCTCCACAGACTGAGGTTGGCATTCAGGTGAGCTAGCTGGGAGGACTACATGTTACAAGTCTAAATGTCTTGTTCAGGGAATGCTGCTCCACATGTATTCCATGGATGTCTGCACTCATACTCTGTGTGGACCACTCTAGGCGACAGAGTGAACCATGTACCTTTTCCAGGGAATTGTGTACTCCTGCATTCACCCCAAGTGATGCTGCCTTTGTCTCTCCAAGCACTTACACTCACATATGGATTCATCCACTCACAGTGCATGAGCTCACAGCCCCTCAAAGAAACTCCACCAGGTGCCCACAGCTCTACTTCTGATACACCAAGTGCTATGCCCCTTAAGGTGACTCCTGAGCTTCTACCTGCCTATGTGCACTGAACCATTGTCATAACTGTCCTCCCTCCTCTGGGGAACATTGTTCTGATTGAGTGTTCTGACTCACTGCATGTTGGTGTGACACTCTTCACTGTGTGATACAGACTCTATACATGCACTACATTTCTCTGATGTGCTGGTATTGGTGCTGATATGCAAGAAACTGGAACTTATTTCAGAACAGAAACCTCTTTTTCTTAGACCAGCAAGTGATTTCAAGCAAGTGCTACCAAACTAGCTCAATCAGGTCCTGTACATCCTTACAGAGAAAAGGGACAATGACAGTAAATCTGCCCTATACTGAGCAATTGAGAACTTGTACAACTCGGCAAGCAGTGATATGGATTACTCTTTCAAACACTTTCGGGTGCAGGAAATAACTGGACAATGATCACAGCCACAACTCACCTGCCTGTCTATGAAATCTCTGAGCAACAGCAATCTTTGTATCTGCTTGGCTGACAGCCATGGCTCCTTTCCAGCCCTCCATCCAATCCCTGACAGAGTTATGTTTTACCACACTGATCCCATCTCCACTTCTTCATTGCCTCCAGTGTCAGGTGGCTACACTTCCTTCCACATCCTCTACCCCACCTCGGCCTCTACCTGAATCTGGCCATTTGGGCAACTCAGTCCCAGGTCCGGTTCGGTCACAGTCCACCAATTTGGCTAAGGTGGGAAATGGTAAATGCAATCTTGCTGTTTATGTACACAATCTCAAAACAGATGCATGAACAATAATGGGAGCACTGTGACTGTCCACACCTGATCATTCTGACCATTGCTAAATCATCATGGACTAAAATGAAGGATAACTCTTGCCTATATTCTGAAAACTATTACCCAGATCTAAATCAACTGAATCCACACTCCTTAATGAATCCATGAGAGACTGACAATCAAGTGGTTAGATTCACATTTCCATGTGAATTGGACTATTCAGCTTTTATTCCTACATTTTTTATTCATTTCAGATCATTGCTGACATACTTCCTTCCTTACTTCCATTTCCTTATATATTCAAATGACAAAATAAACAGAAAACACAAAGTACTATGAATGTTGGAGATGTGATATAAATACAGTAAATGCTGGAGAAACTGAGCTGTGTGTAGAGAGAGAAACAACAGTAATCTTTCAGGTCAATCTCTGTCTTGAAAGCTCCCAAATGACTCCCATCATTCATAGTTTTGGAGGGAAGCGAGTAACACATAGCGATTGACTATTAGCCATTTGTCCTTCATTCACTACCAGATCAAATAATTTCTCTGTAACTATAACCATCAAATTAGATTCATGAAGTCATAGAGATATATAGTCCAGATACAGACCCTTTGGTCTAACTTGTCCATGCCGGCCAGAATATCTTAAATTAATCTCATTTGCCAGCACTTGACCCAATTTACAAACCAATTTTATGTTACTCATCTTCCAAACCTTTGTATATCAAAAAGGTCCTTGTATAATACAGTGAATCTGCATTGTACCCCTCCCATGGCCTTTGGAACCATCCTGAGCTGCAGTAGCCAGAGTTCTGAGCTCTGTCCAACTGAAACACAACTTCCTCCCCTTTGATATTCCAGCCTTTTTGACACTCGTACTGACATTTCATTAGCATCTGATTCCATTTTACACCTTTGCATCAGCTTTCAGAGATCTGAGTGCCCAGATGGCCAAATCCTCCAGTCTTTCTCCCACCGTTAAGAAAATATCCTGATGTTCTTTCTCAGATTCCAAAAGCATGATGTCTGTCTTTTCTACATCAAACTGTATTTTCATCTCTCTACCTTCGGACTTCAGCACCCTTTTGTAATTGGTAGATGTCATCTATCTATCTAGGCACACTATTCCTTTGGAAATACTGCATTGCACTCACAAGAGTTTGAATCCTGTATTCACATTGCTTCTCTTGAACATCCTGACAAATTCCTAACCCAGATTTTATTAATTCTGTGCGTTATCATGTTTGGTAATAATACACAATAAAGCTCTGACTTATAGAGACAAACCAGGGTCAAGATTCAAGACTGCGCTGATACCATGCGATTCCTCAAGAGCTCCCTCCAGCAGATCTGACTCTAGTCTTTCTTACAATCATGATACACTTTTAAACTTAAATTCTAAATCTGTAAAAATTACTTTCCCCAGTGCATGCCCTGTGAAATGTAACCTGCATTCCTCTGTCTCAGATTTTTGATCTGTACATCCTTACCATGAACTGTTTGCACTGCTCATACACAAAGCTTTCCACCTGACTGTGGTACATGTGACAATAAATCAATCAATCGATATGGGCATCAATGGCATGAATGCCCTCAGAGTGTAGGAGTGGGATTCCATTTTGAACTGCAGTTTTGAAACTGCTAGATGTCTTCTTGAACCTCCTCAAAGAACATTTAAGAATCAAGTTCATTGTTGTAGGACTGGGGTCACATAAAGGACAGGCAGGAGGATGGAAGAACAGGCAGCCAGCATCAGGAGCTTTCAGGTGTAATCCTGCTCATAGTTTCTCACTGAGTCAGACATTCAGGGACTCAGTATCCCGAACATTCATCCTTTTATGTCAGCCAGGGTCCTGATTGCCTGCCCCAATCAGGGAGCTCATCATATATGAAGTCCAGCAGGCTGACCTGGTTACAATTACTACACCAAAGAAGTTTACTCCCTAAAAGGTGTTTGCTATTAAAAGGCAAAATAAAGTTGTAAACCTCTGGCAAACTGGTTAACACCCAAACACCAAAGGACCATAGAAACCTTACAGTCTGGAAAAAGGCCATTTATCCCATAAAGTCTGCACGGATCCTCTGAAGAGCCAGATCCAATCCCCATAACCCTTTGATTTCCCATGGCTAATCCACCTAATTTGCACAGCTCTGGACACTAGAACAACCATCCTAACCCTGTAATCCATGCATTTCCCATGGCCAATCTGACTAACCTGCACATCTTTGGACTGTGGGATGCACTCAGAGGAAACCCACACAGACACTCCACACAGACAGGCTGGAATAAGGGACTCTTGGGACATGGTGGCAATATCCTTATGTTAGAATCAGGAGGCCTAGGTTCTAAGAACCACCTTCTCCAGAATAACATCGCTGAATCAGGTTGATCTGGAAATGTGAGTTATCCCTATCTCTGCGATGTAACCCCAGTTGAGTGCCACCTAGGATTAACTTTATTCTTAGATGATTCATCAAATGACTTGCTCCAATACATTCAGCTGTGTTAGTCAGAATGAACAGTCACTGAACACGAAACATTAACACTGCTTTCTTCCCACAGATGCTGCCACACCTGCTACATTTCTCTAGCACTATCCGTTTCTGTTTCAGAGCCCCGCAGCCACAGTTCTTTGTTTAATGTTAATGACTTGCTACACCAATCAGAAAACAAAATGACGTATTACCCAATTGAATGATGCTTGACTATTGGTTTTTGTTTTCAATGTTTCTTTATTTATTATTTTGGGCAGCACAGCAGCTCAGTGGTTAGCACTGCTGCTTCACAGCACCAGGGACCTGTATTCGATTTCATCCTCCAGTCTGGACTTTACACATTCTCCCCATGTCTGTGTGGATGTCCTCCAGGTGCTCCAGTTTCCTCCCACAATCCAAAGATGTGCAGGTTAGGTGGATTGACCATGTTAAGTTGCCCATGCTGTCCAAGGATGGGCAGGCTGGGTGGATTGACCATGTTAAATTGTCCATGCTGACCAGGGATGGGCAGCCTGGGGGGATTGACCATGTTAAATTGTCCATGCTGACCAGGGCTGGGCAGGCTGGGTGGATTGACCATGTTAAATTGCCCATGCTGTCCAGGGATGGGCAGGCTGGGTGGATGCAAGGACTAGAGGGATATGGAGCAAGGGCAAGCTGAAAGGATTAGTTTAATTTGGCGTAATTTTCAGCACAACATCTTGGGCTAAAGAGTCAGTTCCTGTGCTGTACTGTTCTATGTTCTATGGGAAAGGCAGGGTTACGAAGATAGGGTAGGAGGTTGGATCAGAGTGGGAAGCTCTTTGGGGTTGGTGCAGACTTGATGGGCCAAATGACCTCTGTAGGGATTCTATGATATCTCATATCGCAAAATGCTCAAAGAAAATGAGCAAGGAAAGCAATATCTTTTTTCAATGTCCCTGTGATTTGCTCCGGGATTGTCCTGGAGATCAATTGTCAAATCGTGCAGACTCTAGGCCAATC
This sequence comes from Chiloscyllium punctatum, assembly GCF_047496795.1. Lineage (NCBI taxonomy): Eukaryota > Metazoa > Chordata > Chondrichthyes > Orectolobiformes > Hemiscylliidae > Chiloscyllium > Chiloscyllium punctatum. Next base: position 26,337,081 of record NC_092783.1, read on the forward strand.
CTGGGAGATTGGAAACCCTGTTTACATACCCGGAATTGTTGATCACAGTAAGAGCATCCATGGTGTAGCAGAACAGGCTGATAATCAGCCCAGCAATGCTCTACTCAGGCCTTACCACTTCCTAAAGGAAATAAGTCTGTGAAGTGCTTGGCTTAATTGGAAAATAAGTCCCAGAGGTGGAAGGTGAATCATTTTCCTGGTGCACTATCCCATTCTGCGAACATTAAATTCCACCCAACCACAAGGCAATCTGACATTACAATAACACAAGGTATCCATGCATTCTTTTACTGGTTGGAATGCCAGTATGTATATAATCTGCTGAATGAAACATTAAAAAATACCCACAAAATGTGCAGTAGTTGTCATTTCCTCAAGCTGCACAATAGGTTATAAAGTCAGCTCAAGCTTTCTAAATAAATGCAGTCTCAGCATTACATTCTTGTTTATATCAAATAAACACACTAACTCCCCTGAGAATTAACAGCTAGCGTCTGGAATGCCCATCTGTAACAGAATGAAATAATTCTTCCACACAAAATGCTCTTAAACACCGTCCTTCCAGGCCAGCAAGTCAGACACTGTTCATCTGATTCTAGGACAATGCTTGTGGGTTTGGCAGTCCCTCATCTGTTTCGCAGTACAACCTTTGTTGCAGTCATAGACATGTCTTTGATTTGATTCGAAAACCATGGTTCTCAAGGCATGTTAATGGAGTAGGTTTAGCTGTAAACCATACAGCAATAACATCCATCTGATACTGTCTGCCTAGAATAATTCCCATAGCAGAAGGTCCTGTAGCAATGAATCTAGAGAGAATGCGACATATTATTACCTTTAAATCGCCCTCTGTGGATAACAACCTCTTTTTTTTTAATAGATTAGATTACTTACAGTGTGGAAACAGGCCCTTCGGCCCAACAAGTCCACACCGACCCTCCGAAGAGCAACCCACCCAGACCCATCCCCCTACACCTAACACTACGGGCAATTTATCATGGCCAATTCACCTGACCAGCACATTTTTGGATTGTGGGAGGAAACCGGAGCACCCAGAGGAAACCCACGCAGACGCGGGGAGAATGTGCAAACTCCACACAGACAGTCGCCTGAGGCTGGAATTGAACCCGGGTCTCTGGCGCTGTGAGGCAGCAGTGCTAACCACTGTGCCACCGTGCCTCATTTAAGTAAATAGGCTTGGCTCAGTGGGAGTACTCTCACTTCTGAGTCAGAGAAACATGAGCCTGTAATCTAGGTTGCTACTCCAGTGTTGCCTGTTGGATAAGACTTTAAACTGAAGTTCTATTCACTTCTAGTTTTAATGTGGAAGATCCTATGGCACTGTTATGGAGAACAGCAGGACTGTTCTCCTCTGATGTCCTAACAGATAGTTATCCCTTGACTAGCTGATGAGAACACAAAGCCCCTAAAAATAACAATGTGAAGGAAGCTGGAAGGGATGGACGGATTATGAAAAAATCTGTGTAGAAGAGGGTTAGCCAAGTGACTCCTTGGAACTGAAAGATTAAAAGGTTCAAGTACATTGCAGTTCACCTATTATTACAACATACCAAATGAGTTTGGGAAGAAGATGCAAGCAAAGCTTTTACATAGATAATAAATGGATTTTAATGCTTTAATTGTTGGATAAACCAGCTTGGAAGATTCCCTGTGATAGGTTGTTTATCAACAGCCTCCAGGCTGCAATTGCTACATTTTACTGTATACACAGAGCATGTCAGCTGAAGAGAAGATTCTGTCTCTCTAGAAAGGGGAGCAGAAAACCTTAAAGCAGAGCTAGCTGCAAAGATGATGATCAAAGACCAGCTGAATTATTGTGCAAGCCTGATAAAGTTAAATACTTGGATTTGTAATTGACTTTCATCTGAGCACAAGTCTGCTTGGAAGATCGCATTATTCTCCAGCTGACCACATTTCAATCTTGTGAGGAGTTTTCCCAGTTTCATGCGATGAATTTGGACTCTTGTCACACTGTTCCATATCTCTGCAGACCTGCTGACCATATTTATAGTTTGTTGTGTTTGAGATGAAGGGGATGTAATTTAATTCCATTGCTATCATAGAACCATCGCAGTACAGATAGAGGGATTTATCTCTCATTTATTTCTCAGTTCCACAGTTACACCAGCACTATTCCCCACCTTTTCCTCCGCTACATCAATGACTGTGTTGACGCTACCTCGTGCTCCCACAAGGAGATTGAGAGGTTCATCAACTTCACTAACACCCTCCACCCCGACCTCAAATTCACCTGGACCATCTCAGAAACCTCCCTTCCCTTCCTGGACCTCTCCATCTCCATCTCCAGCGACCGACAAGACACAGACATTTCCTACAAACCCACCAACTCCCACAGCTACCTAGACTATACTTCCTCCCACCATACGTACAGTAAAAATGCCACCACTTATTCCCAATGCCTCCACCTCCACCGCATCTGTTCCCAGGATGACCAATTCCACCTCAGGAAGTCCCAGATGGCCTCCTTCTTCCATGATCGCAACTTCCCTTCCAACGTGGTTGATGATGCCCTCCAGCACATCTCCTCCACTTCCTGCTCCTCCGCCCTTGAACACCGCCCCTCCCAATGCAACAAGGACAGAACCCGCCTGGTTCTCACCTTCCACCTCACCAACCTCCATATACATCGCATCATCCTCCGCCACTTCCACTACCTACAAATAGACCCAACCAGCAGTGATATATTTCCCTCCCCACCACTGTCAGCGTTCCGGAGAGACCCTTCCCTCCGGGACTCCCTCATCAGATCCATAGCCTCTAGCAGCCCACATCGCACTCCTGGCATTTTCCCCTGCAATCAGAGGAAGTCCAAAACCTGCGCCCACACCTCCCCCCTCACCTCCGTCCAAGGCCCCAAAAGATCTTTCCACATCCAACAGAAATTTACCTGTACTACCATGCATGTTACCTACTGTATCCATTGCACCTGATGTGGTCTCCTCTACATCAGGGACACAGGGGACCAACTTGCGGATCATTTCAGAGAACATCTCTGGGATACCCGCACCAAACAACCCCACCTCCCGTGGCTAAACATTTTAACTCACCCTCCCACTCTGCCAAGGACATGCAGTTCCTGGGCCTCCTCCATTGCCAAACCCTAACCACCCAAAGCATGGAGGAGAAGGAACGCCTCATCTTCCACCTTGGGACCCTGCAACCACACAGGTTCAATGTGGATTTCACCAGTTTGCTCATTTCCCCTCCCCCCACCTTATCCTAGTCCCAAACCTTCAACCCGGCACCACCCCATCGGCTGGACTTCCCTGTCCATCTTCCTTACTTCCCAGCCATCCCCTCTGACCCCTCTGACCTTCTCCCCCACCTCCATCTACCTAGCACATTCCCAGTTACCTCCCCCCCCCAGCCCCACCTCCCTCCCACTTAATGCACAGCTCCACCCCCCCTCCCCCCCCCACCCCACCCCGGCCCACAAGCCTTACTTCTGATGAAGGGCTTATACCCAACACATTGTTTCTACTGCTCCATTATGAAAGTGATTGCATTCCAAGAGTAATTAATTGGCTGTGACTCACTTTGACCCATCATGAACATAGGAACAGAAGAAGTAGGAGCTGGAATAGATCATTTGACCTTTTGAGCCTTCCTCATCAATCAGTTAAATCCTGGATGCCTTCTGCCTCAACCTGTGAGACCAAAAGTCTATCGATCTCCTGTCTGCTGACTAATCTTTGATCCATTGTACTATATTAGGCCCAGTTCCATGAGCCCTTTTCTTATTTATAGATCGTTAGAGTCATAGAGTCATGCAGCTTGGAAACAGACCTTTTGTCCAACCAGTCCACGCTGACCATATTCCCAAACTAAACTATTCAGTCTGCCTGCGTTTGGTCCATATTCCTCCAATACTTTCCTATTCATGTACTAAGCCAGATGTCTTTTAAATGTTGTAACTGTACCTGTAGCCACCATTTTCTCTGCCAATCCTTTCCATATGAACCCTCTTTGTGTAAACAAGTTGCCCCTCATGTTCTTTTTAAATATTTCTCTTCTCATCTGAATTTTGAACTCCTCCACCCTAGAGAAAAGACCCTGGTCATTCACTGTGTCTGACACTCGTGATTTTATAAACTTCAATATGGGCACCCCTCAACCTCCTACACGCCAGTGAAAAAAGTCCCAGTCTTTCCGGTCTATTTTTATAGCTCAAATCCTCTATTGCCAGCAACATCCTGGTAAATATTTTCTGAGACCTCTCCAGCTTAATACTATCCTTCCTATAACAGGGAGACCAGAACTGCATACAGTACACCAGAAGAGGCCTCACCAATGTCCTGTTCTACCTCAACATGGCGTCCCGACTCCTATACTCAAAGGTATGAGCAATGAAGGCAAGCATGCTAAACAGCTTCTTAATCACCCAGTCTAACTGTGACACAAATTTCAAAGAATAATTACCTGAATCCCTTGATTCCACCCAGGGCCCTACAATTAACTTATTAACCTTTTTTCTGCTGCCGTAACAAATGCCTTTTGAAAATCCAAATATATTATTTTCACAGGTTTCCCTTTATTCCACTTACTACATGCTCAAAATTTCTACAAAATTTTGTTCAACATGATTTCCTCTTACATAAAACCATGTTATCTCACATTAGATTTTCTAAGTGAATTGTCAAGAGTTCCTTCCATGAAAAGTGTTATTGAAACACAAGGTCTTTCTGTTCTTGCTGCGAAGTATTTTCATGAATACACTTTACATGAATCCACCCCTCCGTTTGTGCAATGAACACAGGAATTTGATCACCACGTGCCAGTTGTTGAGGGATTGAATTCCAAGGCATTAGTGCTGGAAATGTCAGGGTGGCATGGGTTTTCTGAAGATGTCTCCACGTGTGATTTTCAGGAATGTGTAGGTTAGGTGCATTAGTCAGGGTAAGTGTAGAGTAATGGGGTAGGGGAATAAGTCTGGATGGGTTACTCTTCATAGGGTCAGTGTGGACTTGTTGGGCCAAATGGCCTGTTTCCACATTGGAGGGATTCTATGATTCTGTGATTTTGTCAGCCACATCTCAGTAGTAGCTGTCACCTCTGAGTTTGTGAGTTGTGCTTTCAAGTTCTATGCAAAGAATGGAGAAGTAATACAGCTGGTATTCCCAGTAGGATACTGAAGGAGTGCTGCATTGCTGGCAAAGGTAGATATTGGCCTGCTTTTCCTTTGAAATAGGAATATAAAATGGTAAGAGCTGAACAAGGTTAAAGTAAAATGTAGAAGTGGAGATACTGGTGATCTGAGATGAAAGAAACAATTACTGGAGAAACTTAACAGGTATGGCAGCATCTGTAAAGAGAAAGCAAGGATAACATGTCGGGTCAAGTGATCCTTCTTCATACACACCTGAAACATTAACTCTGAAAAAGATTAAGGAAGCCACACTGATTTCCAGCTGAATATTTAACCCCCACCCTTTGGTTAGTTAATGTATTGTTGTCTTGCTGTGCACATATTTGTTTTGTCACTTAAATTACATCTGTGTTCTTTATTTATTTTTGGAAATTTTGGGGGTTTCCTTGCTTTTACTCAGGCCCTCTCTCTGCTTTGTAAATGCATCCATGAAATGATATCACTGGACTGTTTTACAATGTTGGGCACTTGGCATCGGACAATATTTTGCTCCTTTTCCTTGATCTCATTCATCGAGAGTCAAGGGCGTCCTGTCTTGTGAGACACACCGGTTTCAGTTTTGTTCATATCTTTTTTCTGAACTCTCTCTATCCCACCTTTGACCATCTCCCACTGCTCACACAGTGATTTCCCTACAAGCAACCGGTTCCATTTCACTTTTGTAATATCACATCTCAGTTTTGTAACATTGGCGTTTCCCCAGTTAAACTTTTTCCCTTATGGTTTCTCCTTGTCCTTTTCCATAAGTAATCTAAATATTATTGTGACCGTTATCACTAAAATGCTGTCCCACTGAAACCCCTTTCCACCTGCCCAGATTCACTCCCAAAGTACAGATTGTCTTTTGTTTGGCCTCAATAGGTCAGAAATGACAACTATGTACTGGCTACAGTACATTCCCCTGAACGCATTTGAAGAATTCTGTGTGCTATGTAGCTTTAACATTGATTTTATCTTGGTTAATATTTGGCTAGTCAAAATCCTCTACCATTATTATCCTTATCCCCTGCAGGGCTCAGAAATCTGTCTTTTCATTTCCTTAAAATTCATTCCCAAGATGTGGGCAACACTGGATAGGCCAGCATTTATTTCCCCTCACGATTTGCCCAGAAATCAGTCAGAAATCAACTCCATAACTGTGGGTCTGGAGTCACTGTAGGCCAAACCAGGTAAGAATGGCAGTTTTCTTCCATAAATGACATTAGAGACCTAGATAGGATTGTTCCCCCTGAGAATCAACAATGGTTTCATGGCCATCATTTTAATTTTTAATTCCAGATCTTTATTGAGTTCAAACTCCACTATCTGTCATGGCAGGTTTCAAACCTAGATCCCCCGAACATTATCTGGGTCTCCAGATTACGAGTCTAGTGATAATGCCACTAGGCCATCACTGCTTCTTCCTCTGGCGCCTCCCTCTGGCTGTTTGAGGATCTGTGGAACAGTTTCAGCAGTATGCTTGTCCCTATTTTGTTTGTCAGTGTCTCCATTTGATGCTCTTTCTCGTGTGTCATCACTCCTGTAGTTGTTTATTTCAGCAAAATTACAAAATGTTGCCCTTCCTTTCTATCCCCTTCTCTGTCTCAGCTGAAAACTGTAACCAGGAACACTGAGCTGCCACCCTGGTCCTTTTGTATGCCATGGTTCAGTAAGGGGTATGGCATTAAACTGCTAAATCAGTCTCCTCAGCTCATCTGCCTTACCTTTGCTCCTGGTCTGATCACATCGAAATACTCTAGTGCAATTCTTACCGACTTCGGTTCCTGCCCTCAGACTTCAGTATTGTGCTCAAACAAACATGATTTTCCAACAAGAATTTCCACTCCACACCCTCACCAATAAAATGTACTCTTTGCGACCAGCCTTGCAATGGTAAATCAGATATCTCAATGCTGCCTATCACTTGGTCGCTAACCATCAAAAAGTCAGAGGTGACAGCTATTGTTCTTTCCATTGTTAACAGGATTTGCCACAATCTAGCTGGTAGCATGCTTATTTCTGAGGTAAGAAGCTGCTGAATTCATATTTCTACTACAGGATCTGACACCAATACCTAGGCTAGCATTGCATTGTAGTGTGGATACTGTGAAAGGCACAATATAAATTCAAGTCTTTTTTTCTTTCCAAAACCAATAGATAACTCACCTACTGGCTATCCATTGTTTTATAATCTACAGTAGCTGCAAATATTTCATGTAGTCTCCAGCTTTTCTAGATATCTAACCATACTGTCTCTCTATTATTCTAAACATTTTTGTAGCTCTTGCTTTGGCATCAATTCTATATATTTTAATTTTTAACCTATAATACTTTCACAATAGTACCATCTAGTCTACCCTACTTGCCAAACAACACACATCAATTCTAGACCTCCTACGATTTTCTCATCCTGGTTCTGTTGCCCAGTATAGTTCCAGGATGACTTACCGATTGCCAAGCTCCTGTCAAGCCTCATTCGGTGCTCTATAATCCAACCATTTCCAGTCTGAGGAAGCATCTTGTGTATTCAAGTCCTAATGGGCTCCAGAATGAACTTAAATTCCTGAAGATCTGGCCTATTAAGTTTACTCCCTCATGGCCCATCTGCAGTTTGCACTTTATTGAAATCGCCTCATTTTATCTAATAAAGCTATGGCAAGTTTCCAATGATGCTAACATTTCTCCCTGACCATGCAACAGTCCGGTCGAAACTTGAGACCATTAATCTAAAATGTCCAAATTACTCAACTGACCTGTTGCATTCCACCATTGAAAATTCCTTTGGTTAAAAGAATACTGCAGTCATAACAATCCATGTGTCACTTTGATCTATGCTTCATATTAACTTGTTTTCCAATCATCCTTTCCTTCTGTGATCTTCATTACCCAAACAACATCTCAGTATTTTGAAAACCTAGATTACATCTCATCTCAAACTTTGCTTCACTGAATTCAGACACTGTTCACAAGTTGGAGAATCATTTGCCTTAGAACATAAGATCAAATGTGGGTCATTCACTCTCTCCCTCAGAGGTGGTCCATTTAGTTCTTCAAGTCTGTTTCACCCCAATATTAGATCAGGGCTAACTTTTTGGTCTGCTCCATTCACCATCCGTCATTCCATATTAGATTAGATTACTTACAGTGTGGAAACAGCAGGCCCTTCAGCCCAACAAGTCCACACTGACCTGCCAAAGCGTAACCCACCCAGACCCATTCCCCTACATTTCACACCATTCACCTAACACTACGGGCAAGTTACAAACCTGTACATTTTTGGATTGTGGGAGGAAACCGGAGCACCCGCATGCAGAGAATGTGCAAACTCCACACAGAAAGTCGCCTGAAGCGGGAATTGAACCCGTGTCTCTGGCGCTGTGAGGCAGCAGTGCTAACTGCTGTGCCACCGTGCCACCCACATATCCCTCAATCATCTTAGGAGGCATAGACTCACAGAGTCATTATGGTATGGATGGGTTCATGCCAACTCTCTATTCAGTAATCCAGACTGTCCCATTCCTCTTGTAGTATTTCTGTGGACATGTGAAATGCCCATTCAATTTCCTTTGGAAATTACCCAGTAAAAATCCAGTCTCAAATCTGAAAGTTGCAATCGACTCTCCGGCAGCACAGGTTTCTGAGAAGCGATTTAAAATTTTCCGCAACATTTTTCATTCAAAAGTGTCTCCAGGATTCACTTCTGAATGTGTTATTATAACTCTGGTCCAAATGTAGCTGGTGAACTTTGTACTTATCAAGTAATCAAGTTCTCTGGGCTGAGGATAGTGGGTGGATAACGGCACGAAGGAGAGGCGAATGACTGGGTGGAGGGAGAGAAAGTTCTGTGGGATGGACCAAGAGCAGGTTGGAGCTGAAAATGCAAAAATGAAAATGTAACTGTTTTCACTCATCATCAACTACCAACTCAGCAATAAGAAACAAGAGCAACGATAAGCCAATTGGCCCTTTGAATATTCACCCCTATCCAATAAGATCATGGATGATATTCTTCCTCAAATCCAGTTGCCCCTATATCTATCCAGTACTCCCTATATCTATCAATTCTCAGGATGCAAAAATCTGGATCTTGACTATGCTTGCTGCCTGAGCGTCACAGCTCTAAAAACAAAGCTCTAAAGTTTCACAATATTTTGACTGGGTAAGGTCTTAGGGAGTGTTGCTGAACAAAGAGACCTTGGAGTGCAGGTTCATAGCTCCTTGAAAGTGGAGTCGCAGGTAGACAGGACAGTGAAGAAGGTGTTTGGTATGCTTTCTTTTATTGGTCAGAGTATTGAGTACAGGAGTTGGGAGGTTATGTTGCGGCTATACAGGACATTGGTTAGGCCACTGTTGGAGTATTGCATGCAATTCTGGTCTCCTTCCTATCGCAAAGATGTTGTGAAACTTGAAAGGGTTCAGAAAAGATTTACAAGGATGTTGCTAGAGTTGGAGGGTATGAGCTATAGGGAGAGGCTGAACAGGCTGGGGCTATTTTCCCTGGAGTGTCAGAGGCTGAGGGGTGACCTTAAACAGGTTTATAAAATTATGAGGGGCATGGGTAGGGTAAATAGACAAAGTCTTTTCCCTGGGGTCGGAGAGTCCAGAACTAGAGGGCATTGGTTTAGGGTGAGAGAGGAAAGATATAAAAGAGACCTAAGAGGCAACTTTTTCACACAGAGGGTGGTACGTGTATGGAATGAGCTGCCAGAGGAAGTGGTGGAGGCTGGTACAATTGCAACATTTAAGAGGCATTTGAATGGGTATATGAATAGGAAGGGTTTGGAGGGATATGGGCCAGGTGCTGGCAGGTGGGTTGGAATATCTGGTCGGCTTGGACAGGTTGGACCGAAGGGTCTGTTTCCGTGCTGTCTATCTATCTCTATGACTGTATGACTCTATGACTGAAGACATTTTTCCTAATATCAGTGCTAAATAGTCATCCCATTGGTCTGAGATTTACTTTGTCATCCAGGTTCCCCAGCCAGGGAAATAGTTTTGCAGCTTTTACCCTCTCAAGTCCCTGAAGTTTCTTTTTGACAATTAGATCACCTCTCATTCTAACCTCCAGGTAATAAACTCAAGTCTATTCAATCTCTTCCCCCATGCCAACTTCCTCATCCGAGGAAAAAGTCTAATGAATGTACAGTCTGCTACCTCTGGAACAGATCTGTCCTTTCTTAGAAAATGAGGCAAAAGGTATGCATAGGGCCTTAACAATATCCAATTGATTATAACCAAGGTCAACTTTACACACAATCTCTTTGCAATAAAAGGCAGTTTATCATTTACCTTATATGACTAATGGCCTAGAAATAGTCAATGCATTCAAAATTCTATAGACTCTGGAGCATTTCCTATGGATTGGATGGTAGCTAATGTAATGTCACTAATTAAAAAAGAAGGTAGTGAGAAAGCAAGAAATGATGGTCTGGTTAGCCTGACATCAGTAGTATGGAAAATGCTACAAGCCATTAAAAAATAAAGCAGTAGGAAAATAGTGACAGGGCTGGACTGAGTTTATTAAAGGGAAATCAAGCTTGACAAATCATAGAATACCTACAGTGTGGAAGCTGGCTATTTGGCCCATTAAGTCCACACTGACCCTTTGAAGGGCATCCAATCCCCCAACTCTATCCTTGTAACCCTGCACTTCCCATGGCTAATCCACCCAACCTGGGACATGACGGGTAATTTAGCACAGCCAATCCATCTAACCTGTACATCTTTGGACTGTGGTAGGAAACTGGAGGAAACTCACACAGATACAGGGAGAATGAGCAAGCTCTGCATAGACAGTTGCCTGAGGTTGGAATCAAACGCAGGTTCCTGGTGCCATGGGGCAATAGTGCTAACCACCGAGCCACTGTGCTACCCATCTATAAGACTTCTTTTGAGGATGTAACTAGTAGAGTTGATAAGAGGGCCCAGCTAATGTACCTTACTTGGACTTTCAGAAAGCTTTTGATAAGGTTCCATATAAGAGATTAGTGCATAAAATTAAATTGCATGATTTTGGGTGAAATGTACTAAGATGGACAGAGAGCGGTTTGGCAGATATGAAACAAATAGTAGAAATATACAGATCTTTCTTCAATTGGCAGGCAGTGACCAGATGAGTACCACAGGGATCAGTGCTTTGACCCTAACTACTCACAATATTTATGAATGATTTAGATGAGGGAATGAAATGCAATATCTCCACGTTTGCAGAGCACAGAAAACTGGGTGAGATGGTGAGCTGCGAAGAGAATACAGAGATCTTTAGGCTGATTTGGACAAGTTTAGGAAGGGGCAAATGCATGGCAGCTGAAATAGAACGTGGATCAATGGAAGGTTGATAGCAAAAAGCATTGATAGCAAAAAAACAGGAAATTGAATTTTTGTCGAATGATGATAGCTTAGGAAAGAGAGAGGTGCAATGAGACCTGGGAATCCCTGTACAACAGTTGCTGAAGGTAGGCATGTAGGTGCAGCAGGTGGTGAAGAAAGCACCATGTTGTGGCGATTTGAGGACAGGAGCAGGGATAACTTATGCAATTGTATAGAGCCTTGATGAGACTACCCCTGGAATATTGTGTGCAGTTTTGATCTCCTCATCTGAGGATGAATGTTCTGGCTATGGAGGGATTGCAATGAAGGTTTATATATGAAGAGACACTGGATTGGCTTGAACTATATTCACTGGAGTTTTGAAGAATTATTGAGATTTCATAAACATTTATAAAATTCAGTAGGGTAAACACAGTAAGGAGATAACTAGAGAGTCCAGAACCAGGGGTCACAGTCTAAGGCTATTCAATAGGTCATTTAGGACAGTGATGAAGTGAAATTTCTTTGCCCATAGACTGGTGGAATTCTCTGCTACAGAAAGCAGTTGAATGTTTTCAAGAAGAATTCGATATATTTCATGGGGCTAAAGGGATTATAGGGTCATGCCAACCAGGCTTCCTATGCTGAACTAGTCCCATTTGCCTGCGTTTGGCACATATCCCTCTGAACCTTTCCTCTCCATATATCTGTCCAAATGTCTTTCAAATGCTGTAATTGTGCTCGCCTCTACCTCTTCTTGTAGCAGCTCATTCCACACATCACCATCCTCTGTCTGAAAATGTTGCCCCTAAGGTCCCTTTCAAACATTTCCTCTCATTTTACTCATTGCTCGGTTCGATGAAGGCACATGTGTAAAATGCCTACTTCACACCCTGTCGACCTGTGACGCCACTTTCAAGGAACTATGTACTGGCACCCCTAGGTCTCTCAGTTGGACAACACTCCCCAGGGCCCTAATGTAAATCCTGCTGTGATTTGTCTTACCAAAATGCAATGTCTCACATATCTCTGAATTAACCTTCATCTCCCATTCCTCAGCCATTGATCAAGATCCCATTATACTCTTAGATAACCTTCTTCACTGTTCACTACGTCACCAGTTTTGGGGTCATCCGCTAACTTACCTCCTATATTCTCATCCAAAATCGTTTGTATAAATGATGAACAAAAGTGGACGCAGTACCAATCCTTGTGGCACCCACCTGGTCACAGGCCTCCAGTTTAGTATGGGGAGAAGCAGGAACATGGTATTGAGTTGAACAATCAGCTATGATTAGGCCCACTGTTGCTACTATTTTCTACATTTCTATGTCAATTGCTTGTTGAATCTGTGTGTTACCTTTTCTTGTACAAGGATGTCTCACATTTCACTGAACGCAATGAGCTCTCTGTGTCTTACCATTGAAAAGATGTTTGACATTTTTGTTCCCATACCAATGTGAGTAACTCCACAAAGGTAAAAATGCCACAGATGCTGGAAATCGGAACGATAAACAGAAAATGCTGAAAATACTCAGCATGGCTGGCTGCGCCTGTGGAGAGAGGATCAGAGTTAACATCTCAGATTAAAAACCTCTCATTGGCACTTGGAAAATTAAGAAACTCAAGCAATTTGAGGGAATTGAAATTGAGAAAGATGCAAGACAGAACAAGTGGCAATGACCGTGATACGGAGGAGGCAGGAGAATGTAAGTGTCAAAATAATTGTGAGTGCAGGAACATAAGGCGTGGCAATGGGGATGAGGAAGGATAATAAAGGTGGGCCTAGATTAGCTGTGAATGACTGAATGACCAAAAGACACCATTACAAAGCCTGTGTCAGTTGAGCTTAATTAAAACACGGCAGGATCTGAGAGACGTCAGTGTGAGAGCAAGTTGGAAAATTAAATAGATGTGGAGCTGGAGAAGCACAGCAGGTCAGACAGCATCGGAGTGGCAGGAAAGTCCACGTTTCGGACTGGGACACTGCATCAGAACATTGACTTTCCTGCCCCTCAGATGCTGTCTGACCTGCTGTGCTTCTCCAGCTCTACATCTATTTAATTTTCCGACTTGCTCTCACATTGCCGTCTCTCAGATCCTGCAGTGTTTTAGTTAAGTTTAGTTAAGACCTGCTGTGCTTCTCCAGTTCCACATCTTTTGACTCTGGCTTCCAGCATTGACAGTCCTTCCTGTCTCCAAGTTGGAAAATTAACTGGCAGGTGATTGGAAGCTTGGGGCTATGGTTGTGGATTGAACAGAGATGTACATTAGGGCAGTTATCCAATTTGCAGTTGATTTACCCTACAGATAGCAGATTACATTGCGAGCAGCAAATGCATAGAATCTCTATAGCATGGAAGCAGTCCATTTGGCCCATCAAGTCCACACTGACCCTCTGAAGAGCATCCCAGACCCACCCTATCTCTGCATTTCCTTCGGTTAATTCACCAAGCCTGTGCATCCCTGGACACTCTGGGCAATATAAAATAGCAAATCCACCTAACCTGCACATCTTTGGATTGTGTGAGGAAACCAGAGACCCAGAGGAAACCCATGCAGACACGGGGAGAACATGCAAACTCCACGCAGACAGTCAATCAAGGCTGGATTTAAATCCAGGTCCCTAGTGCTATGAGGCAGCAGTGCTAACCATTGTGTCACCCAGTAGATTTAGAAAGAATTACATGTAAATTTTTTTTAATTCATTTGTGGGACTTGGGTGTCACTGGCTGCCCAGCATTGATGACCCATCCCTATTTGCCCTTGAGAAGGTGGTGAGGAGTTGCCTTCTTGAATCGCTGCAGTCCACTTGCTGTGGGTTCACCCACAATGCCGGTAGGGAGGGAATTCTAGGATCTTGACCCAACAATTGTGAAAGAACGGTGTTATATCTCCAAGTCAGGATGGTGAGTGGCTTGGAGGGATGTTTGCAGGTGGTGGTGTTCCCAAGGACCTGTTGCCCTTGTCCTTCTGGATGGAAGTGGTCGTGGGTTTGGAAGGTGCTGTCTGTGGTGAATTTCTGCACTGCGTCATGTAGATAATACACACTGCTGCTCCTGAGCGCTGGTGGTGAAAGGATTAATGTTTGTAGATGTGGTGCCAATCAAATGGGTTGCTTCTTGAGTGTTGCTGGAGCTGCACCCATCCGAACAAGTGGGGAGTATTCCATCACACTCCTGACTTGTGCCTTGTAGAAAGTGGACAGGCTTGGGAAATCAGGAGGTGAGTTACTTGCTGCAATATCCCTACTCTCTGAACTGCTCTTGTAGCCACTATGTTTAGATGGTGAGTCCAGTTGAGTTTCTGGTCAATGGTAACCCCAAGGATGTCAACAGTGGGTGGTTCAGTGATGGTAATACCATTGAATGTCAAGGGGCAGTGGTTAGACTGTCTCTTATTGGTGATGGTCATTGTCTGGCATTTGTGAGGCATAAATGTTACTTGCCACTTGTTGGCCCAAGCTTGGATATTGTCCAGATCTTGTTGCATTTGAGCATGGCTTGCATCAGTATTGAAGGAGTTGCGAATGGTGCTGAACATGGTGCAATCATTGGCGAACATCCCCATTTCTGACCTTATGACAGAGGGAAGGTCATTGATGAAGCAGCTGAAGATTGTTGGGCTTAGGACACTACACTGAGGTAGTGTAGGCCCAATCATGGCATTACTGTTGGGGGCATTTGGAGGAGCTAACGGGTCAGTGTCGCCTCTCCAGTGCCAGCATGGAAAATGAAATAGGATGGTAAAATGGGATTCTGAGGTAAACAAGGAGTTGACCGGGATGAAGGGATCAATCCCTTTGGAATGCTAATGGTGGGGGTTAGATAAACGGCAAGTTGTGTTTTGTGGTGACACCACGCTGGAGATGGTGAGGGCAGTCCGGTGGTTGTTGGGATGGAAAATGAAGACAACAGGAATCTGATCATAGATGTGGGAAGAAGGGAAAGGGATGAAAGCAGAAATGCAGGAATGGTCAATCACAAACAATGATATGGTGTATTTCATTTGGAGTAAAAGTGGAAGAAACCCTGGTATGGAAAGTCACAGCATCAGAATAGATAACGTAGAGAGAGAGAGTGGGAGAATGTAATGAGGTCCTCACAGGGTGTAGGCTGGGAGGAAACATAGTTAAGGCAGTCAAGGAAAACAGTGGGCTTTTCTGAATAAGTTTTGATAACCCAATTCCAGATATAGAGGAAGGGAAGGGAAGTGTTGGAGATGGAAAATGTGAAGGATACATTGGAAGGACCTCACAGTGGCCCATAATACAGTGAAGCCCATGGACCTGCTCTTAATGCTGTACAGAGTGCTGCCAACCTTTGGTGGCACAGTTGGTGAAACACACTTTCACAGCAGATGATTTAGAGAGCCCATTGGACAAGGCCCAGCAAAGACTGGTCAATGCATTATCATAGGGCTCAATGGTGCTGACCATATACACAGTGGGTGAATTTTATTCATTCATGGGATGAGGCCATCACTTACTAGGTCAGCATTTATTACCCATCCCTAATTGCCCAGAGGACAGTTAAGAGTCAGCCACATTATTGTGGATCTAGAGTCACATGTAGGCCAGACCAGGTAAGGATGGCAGTTTCCTTCTGAAAGGACATTAGTGAACCAGAAGAGCTTTTCAGACAATTAAGAATGGATTCAAGGTTATCATTGGACTCTTAATTCCTGATACTTATTGAATTCAAATTCAAACTGTGGCAGGATTTGGACTCAGGTTTCCAGGACATAACCTAGGTCTCTGGATTAACAGTCCAGTGATAATGCCATCAGCTCCCCAGGAATGCAAGTGGCATGGGGTAATGAGGAGCATGGAGGAATATGAAATGGGCATGGAGGATTCATTGAGGTGGGTGAGGGTTGAAGGAGGTGAAAGGTGAGGGCTGGGCAGCTGAGCAGCCATGTGGAGAACTGGGCTAATGCCTCTCAGAACCAAGGCATTCTAACCTGCTGCAGCCTTGGGCTTACACAGGCAGGTGGTAGATCGTACCTGCTGACATCGCAAGGAGATGAAATTACAGTGCGAGCAGGAGGATGTGATGTAATCGGCTACACAAAGTCAGTATGCAGCCCTATATTTGCTGGTTCTCAACACCAAGAGGAAACTCTGGCCTTTGGCACGAGACTAATTGAGGACCCGGAGCTCTGCAGCTCTTGTGCCTTTGTCCCAGAGATGAGAGCAACTGCCACTGAGCCATAGCTCGCAACTATGGCAACATCTATAAACAAAATCATCTTTGTAAACTTGTCACTCCACTATCCCCCCACCTCATTCAAAACATTGCAGTGCTGTAACTGGTGGGAAGGGGGAAATTACAGGGTGAGAAGTCTGTTTGGGAAGTTTTCATTTTCAATGTGTACATTAGGATTACTCAAAATGGCAAAACAAAACATGGAGGTGATCTTAAAAATGGGCAGACGTACTGGACCCAATATCACTTTCCTGTTTCATTGCTTTGCTTGAAGACCACATTTGGCCTTTTCTGAGCTCTGCCGCAGGTGTTTGAAAAAAGACAATGGTGAGTCTTAAGGTTTGACCATTATAAACACGAGGGGTCACATGCATTCAAGTACGAAAAGATTGAGAAAATTACAGTCCTGTAATTTGTCACTGCTGTTACCCTTCAACGTTGAAGAATCAGATCATAGAATGCCTAAAGCATGGAAACAGGCTACCTACCACTTGAAGAGTAACCCACCCAGACCCAGTCCTGATGAAGGGCTTTTGCCCAAAACGTCGATTTTCCAGCTCCTCGGATGCTGCCAACCTGCAGTGCTTTTCCAGCACCACTCTAACCTAAACTCCAGACCCATTCCCCTGACTAATGCACCTACACTACACATCCCTAAACACTATGGGTAATTTTAGCGTGGCCAATTCACCTAACCTGCACATCTTTAGACTGTGGGTGGAAACCAGAGCACCCAGAGGAAGCCCGCATAGACATGGGGAGAATGTGCAAGCTCCACACCGATGGTCACCCAAGGTTTATATAATCTCGAGGGGTATAGATAGCATGAATAGTCAAGGTCTTTTCCCCAGGCTCCAAAACTACAGGGCATAGGTTTAAGTGAGAGTGGAAAGATTTAGAAAGGACCTAAGGGGCAACATTTTCACACAGAGAGTGGCGCATGCATGGAATGAGCTGCCAGAGGAAGCGGTGGCAGCTGGTACCATTACAACATTTAAAAGGCACCTGGATGGATACGTGAATAGGAAGGATTTAGAGAGGGGCCAAATGCTGGCAAATGGGACTAGATTAGGATATCTGGTCGGCATGGACAAATTGGACAGGAGGGTCCATGCTGTAAATCTCTCTGACTCAATGACTAAAAGTGTGTATCACGAATATAGTTAAAAATCCAGATGCGATAGGAAGGGGTGAACTTAAATAATTGCTATCACCAGTGAAAAGATGGTAGACACACTCCTGGTTCTAAAGGCTGACAGTTCCTCAGGACCAGATGGCATACATAAGCCATGAAAGACGTTAATAGTAGAAATGAAAAGAGATGTCTTGGTTATAATCTTCCAAAATTCCTTAGATTAGAAGGATCCCAATCAATTGGAAAATTGTAAATGTAAGACCTTTATTGAGGAAAGAAGGGAGATAGAAAGCAGGGACTTTGGACCATTTTCCTGAACATCTGTAACTGAATGTGTTGCCATCCATCATTAAATGCAGTATTGCGGGCTACTTAGCAAAACACAGTGTGATCACACAATATTAACATGTTTTTTACAAAAAGGAAATCTTGATTGATCTATTAGAATGATTTGACAAAGTAACAAGCAAGGTGGTTAAAGGGGAATCTGAAGCCATGACATGCTTCAATTTCCAAAAAAAGCATTTAAGATATCATAGATTCATAGAGTCAAACAGCACGGAAACAGACCCTTCGGTCCAACCAGTCCAAACTGAACATAATCCCAAACTAAACTACTCCCACCTGCCTGCCCCTGGCAGATATCCCTTTCAAACCTTATCTTTTCATGTACTTATCCAAGTGTCTTTTAAACATTGCAATTGTACTCACATCCACCACTTCCTCAAGGCATTAATTCCACATGTGAACCAACCTCTGCATAAAATATTTGCCCTCATGTTTTTTTCAAGTCTCTCTCCTCTCACCTTAAAGATGTGCCCCCCCCACCCCCGAGTTTTGAAATCCCCTATCCTACGGAAAAGACAACTACCGTTAACTCCATCTATACCTCTCATTATTTTATAAATTATATCATGTCGCCTGTGAACCTCTTACGCTCCAGTGAAAAAAGTCCCAACTTATCCAGCCTTTCTTTATAACTCAAACATTCCATAACTTGGGGAACTTGGGGAAGTTAGTGGTGATATCTTGGGGACAGTCCATATCACAGTAGAGGAGGTGTTGGATGTATAAAAATGTATGAAGGTGGATAAATCTCCTGGTCCTGACCAGATATATCCAAGAACCCTGCAAAAGGCTAGAGAAGAAATTGCAGGGGCCCTGGCTGATATTTGTCATCGGTGAGGTCCGAGAAGACTGAAGAGTAGCGAATGTTATGCCCTTATTCAATAAAAGCCTGGGAGCTATAGACCAGTAAGCTTAACCTCTGTGGTATGTAAGTCAATTGAGAAGATTCTGACAGATAAGATATACATACATTTGGAAAGATAGGGTTTGATTAGAAGTAGTCAGCATGGCTTTGTGAGTGGGGGATCATGCCTCAAAAATTTGTTAGAGTTCTTTGATGAAGTGACCAGGAAGGTTGATGGGGGCAGCGTGGTAGACGTAGTATATATGCATTTCAGTAAGGTCTTTGATAAGGTTCCACATGGTAGGCTGCTCTGGAATATTAGATTGCATGAAATCCCCAGGGTGAGCTGGCAAATTAGATACAAAATTGACTTTATAGTAGCAGGTAATAGCAGTAGGATGCTAGTCAGACTGAAGACCTGTGACTATTGGAGTGCATCAGGGTTGGTGCTGGGCCCATTGCTGTTTGTTATCTATATCAATGATTTGGATGAGAATGTACAAGGCATTATTAGTAAGTTTGCAGATGACACTAAAATAGGCAGTATCGTAGACAGTGAGGAAGGTTCTCAGAAATTGCAGCAGGACCTTGATCAGCTGGGGAAGTGAGCCTAGAAATGGAAAATGGAGTTCAATGTAGATAAGTGTAAGATCTTGCATGTTGGAAAGTCAAATCAAGGTAGGAGTTTCATGGTAAATGGTAGGGCCTTAAGGAGTGTGGTGGAACAGACAATTCCACTGTAGACTTCAGGTTCACAGTTCTCTGAAAGTGGAGTCACAGGTAGACAGGGCAGTGAAGAAGGCTTTTGGCACACGGGCCTTCATCAGCCATGGTATTGAGTATAGCCATGGCATTGGGAAGTTATGATGTAGTTATACAGTACATTGGTGAGGCTGCACTTGGAGTATTGTGTTCAGTTTTGGTCACCTTGTTATATGAAGGATGTTATTAAACTGGAAAGAATGCTTAAGAAATTTACAAGAATGTTGCCGGGATTCAATGGCATGAGATCTAGGGAGAGGTTGGACAAGCTAGGACTTTTTTCTTTCAAGTGCAGGAGACTGAGGTGGGAGCCTCATACAGGTGAGTAAGATAATGAAAGGGTGAATGTATTCAGTCCCTTTCCCAGAGTTCAGGAATCAAAGATTAGAGAGCATCAGTTAAAGGTTAGAAGGGAAACAATAAAAGGGATCCTGAGGGGCAACGTTTTTACACAGAGGGTGTTACACATCTAGAATGAGCTATCAGCAGAAGTGGTTGATGTGGGTATTCAGGAATTCCTGAAGAAGGGCTCATGTCCGAAACATTGATTCTCCTGCTCCTTGGATGCTGCCTGACCTGCTGCGCTTTTCCAGCAACCCATTTTCAGCAACCTTACTACTTAGTCTACTGCGTGGAACCTTGATAAAGGCTTCACTAAAATCCAAATAAACAGCATCTACCATTCTGCCGCCATCAATGCTTTTGATAACTTGCTCAAAAAACTGAATCAAGTTTGTGAGACACAATTTTCCTCACACAAAACCATGCCGACTATTCCTAATTAATTTTGCCTCTCTCAATGTCCATAAATTCTATTTTTTATAATCACCTTCAACAATTTACCCACAAACAAAGTCATACTCCCATCAAAGTTTGCTGCAAAATAAAGGAGTGCCCTATATAGTGGGGTAACATATTAACATGGATAAAGGGCTGGTTAGCTAAAAGGAAGCAAAGAGGTGTAACTTGCGGATTGCCATAGGGAACAGTGCTGGGTACTCAACTATTTACACATACCAATGATTTGGACAAACTGATCAAATACATGGTTGCTAAATTTGCTAATAACAGCAAGAGAGGTAGGTAATTGACAAGAGCTGGTAGACAGTCTGTAAAGGGATTTAAACAGCTTCAGTGAATGGACAAAAATGGAAGCTCGAGTATAATGTAAACAAATGTGAACATGTCCTTTTTTGAAGAAAGAATAAGAAAGCACTAATTTTGTATTTAAGTAGAGAGAGAGATTGCAAACCCCAATGGCACAGAGGGAGGAATGTGTCCTGGTAGGTGAAGTACATAGTTAGTATTCAGATACAGCAAGTGATAGAATGTTGGTAATTGCATGGCAAATGGAATGTAAAAGTAGGAATGGCTTACTGCAGTGGCACTAGGTGTTGGTGAGAGCACATATGGACTAGTTTGTACCACTTTATCCCTTATTTGTAAAGAGATGCGTCTACTTTAGTTCAGTGAGGATCCCTGAGATGAAGAAATGTTGAGCAGGTTAGGCCCACATTCACTCAAGTTTAGAAAAATGAGAAATGATCCTCACATAACCACAGAAAGGTTTTGTTCAGTAGTAATACGTGAACATCACTGAATAGGCGAATGCTTATCATATCATAATTGTGTCGGCGGACATTAAACCTAACTAACATTATAGTAGGGATGCACTGGAGACGGTGCAAAGGAGATTTGCCTGGGCTGAAGAGATTTAGCTTTGAAGAGAGATTTGACAGACTGGAGTTATTTTCCTTGGAGCAGAGGAGATCGAGAAGAGATGGGATTGAGCTGTATAAAATTATGCAGGACATAAATAGGGTAAACACCCCCTTGATGGAGGGATAAATGATCGGGGCATAAATTTAAGATAAGGGGCAGAAGGTTTAGAGGAGATGTGAGAAAACATCTTTTCACCCAGAGGGTGGTGAGAATCTGGAACGTACTGCCTGTGAGGATAATAGAGACAAAACCCCTCAAAATATTGAAGAAATATTTAGTTGGGCTCTTGCAATACCAAGGTATACAGAACGATGGGCCAAGTGCTGGAAAATGGGATTAGAATAGTTACGTTTGACCAGCCTGAACACGATGGACTGATCATAGAATCCCTACAGTACGGAAACAGGCCATTCGGCCCAACAAGTCCACACTGATCCTTCAAAGAGCATCACACCCTGGCCCATCCCATTCCTGTAACCATGCATTTCCCACAGCCAACCAATCTAACCTGCACATCTTTGAACTGTGGGAGGAAATCAGAGCATCTAGATGAAACCCACGCAGACAGTTACCTAAGGATGGAATTGAACCTAAGTCCCTGCAAGGCAGCAAGGCAGCAATGTTAACCACTGAACCTCCAGTCTGCCCCAGTGGGGTGGGAAATGATAGGCTTTTTTCTGTGCTGTAGATCTGTCTGACTCTATATTTCAATGAGCATGTCATTGCTGGGGTCTGGAGTCACACGGAGGCCAGACCAGGTAAGGAGGACAGATTTCCTTCTTTAGAGGACATTAATGAACCAGGTATGGTTTTGGAAGGACAGTGCAGAAGGAGGCTGTTCAGATGATTGTGTCTATCCCAGCTCTCTGAATGAACATTCGCACTAAGTGCCATCCTCCTGCCCTTTTTCCTGTGCTCCTGAACGTTGGTTCTGATTAAATGATCATCCAACGCATTCTTGAATGCGTCAATTGAACCTACCTCACATATACTTCCAGATAGTGCAATTCTGATCCTAACGCCTTGTGTGAAAAGGACTTTTTCACGCATCACATTCACTTCTCTTTCAAATGATCTTATACCTGTGCCCTCTCCTCCACTACCTACTCTATCCTGCCCTCTCAGGTCTTTGAAAAAGTCTATCAAATCTTACCGAAACATATAGGATCCTCAGAGAATGGGATGAGGTGTATAGCCAGAGAATGTTTCCTCATGGGGAAATCTAAATCCGGGACAAAGTTTTAGAATAAGAGGTCTCCATTGTCAAAGGAGAGGAAAATTAATATTTTCAGTCAGATGGTTGTTAGAGTTTGGAGGCTGGGTATTTACTTTTTTTTCAGGTGTGAGTTAGATAATTTTTTTGATAGACAAGTGATTCAAAGGCGATGGGGGTGCAGACAAGGGAGTGTAAATAAGACCACACCATACTGGACGTGATCATTGGGCGGCATGGTGGCTCAGTGGTTAGCACTGCTGCCTCACAGTGCCAGGGTGCCAGGTTCGATCCCAGCCTCAGGCAACTGTCTATTTGGAGTTTGCACATTCTCCCCATGTCTGTGTGGGTTTCCTCCCACTGTCCAAGCCAGGTGAATTGGCCATGCTAAATTGTCCATAGTGTTAGATGCATCATTCAGAGGGAAATGGGTCTGAGTGGGTTACTCCTCAGAGGGTTGGTGTGGACTGATTGGGCCGAAGGGCCTGTTTCCACACTGTAGGGAATCTAATCTAATTGTGAATGGTGCAGCAAGCTCAAGGGACCACATGACTTCCCCCTGCTGTGTTCCCATATTGTGACAATCTTGATCTTTCTCCTGCAAAGATTGGGAACTTTGGAGTCCAATTGAACCTCCCAAGATTGGGTTCAGTTGAAGTTTGCAATGTAAGGATAGGGATAAGGAACAAAGGCAGGTCAATGGCCTGGAGGCAGATCAGCAGTGACCAGATAGAACTAGGGGCCACACTATAGGAAGGATGAGCAAACACTGTACCGAGTGCAGAAGAAGTTGAAGAGAATGTTTTCAGGGATGGGAAGCTTCAGTGATGAGGAAATATTGGAGATATTGGGGTTGTTTCCCTTGGAGAGGAGAAGGCTGAGTACAAATTTGATAGAAATGTTTTAAATCATGATCAATCTGGCAGAATAGATAGGGTAATATAGGATCAAGAACCAGAGGTCTCAGTTTTAAAGTGTTTTGCAATTTCAAGATGGGAAAATAATCACGCATGAAGTGGTTTGGATTTAGAATGCAATGCATGGAAGAGTAATGGAGGCAGGTTCAATTGAGGCATTCAGGAGGGCGTTGGATGGTCATTTAAACAGAAACAATGTACAGGGCTATTGGATCGTCATGTTGAGGCTACACAAGATGTTGGTGAGGCCACTTCTGGAGTAGAGTGTCCAGTTCTGTTCGCCCTGTTATCAGAAGGATATTATTAAACTGGAGACAGTTCAGAAAAAGATTTTCTGGGATGTTGCCAGGATTTGAGGGTTTGAGTTATAAGGAGAAGTGGGACTTTTTTTCCTGGATATTAGTAGGTTGAGGGGTGTAGATAAGGCAGGTGCATTTTTCCTAGGGTGAGGGGGCATACTTTCAAGGTGATAGAAGAAAGATTTCAAAAAGACACGAGGGGCAATTTATTTTACACAATGTGTGGTTAGTGTGTGGAATGAACTCCCAGAGGAAGCAGTGGTTACAAAATTTTGAAGATGTTTAGGTAAGTACATGTATAAGAAATGTTTGGAGGGATATGGACCAGGTGTGGGCAGGTGGGACCAGTTTAATCTGGGATTTTGGTTGGATTGAAGGGTCTGTTTCCATGTTATATGACTCAATGACTCTATGTTCAGAGAATGAGTGCAGACACAATGGGCAGAATGGACTATTCTGCATTGTGACAACTCTGTGATTCTGAGTTGCTGAACAGGTTGGAGGAGGTGCTCTGCAATAGGTGAGCTCAGCCAACATAGCAATCGAGGTGAATATTTTTCACTCCCAGAACATTGTCCAGTGAAAATGCCCATGTCTGGATGTTAATAAAACCATATAAAGATCCCCAGATCAAGAGCACAGATTTGGGTCATTTCCTGGCACTCTAAACCCAACCAGGGAAAAAGTGACCTGGAAAGTCAGATTTTTGTTTTGGGCCAATGAAGTCCCTGGGAGTTGGGTCAGGGAGGCTGGATTGACAGTGGAAGCTGTCAGATGCAAAACACAGAAAAATAAATAGCATCCCTGTTGCCCTTGCTGTTCACACTCCTTTCCTGACACACATTCGTTCTGACTCATCCACACCAACTCATGCCATGTGATACCCTACATACTCCGCTATACTTCTTTGCCCAGATACCATGGCCCTTTATAGCCCTATGTTAACTTAATACCAACTCATGCCAACCCAAACCACCCAGCACTCACCCATTGCTTTTACAGTGACATGCCAACTCACCCATTATCCATCATGGAAAGCCTCAGGACCCGTGCAGGGAAAAGGTAAAATAAACTCCTATGAGATAAAGTAATGTGAGAATTACAGGCTTCACACTTTTGAAACAAAGTCTTATTTATAAAAACCTATTTACCAGATATTTATATTCCTTCAAATAAATAAAGCCTTATAACAACGATATTCAATCCCTCATGACAAAAAGCATTAGATTGCCTACTTCCAAATCAAAGCACCTATAACCACCTGTAGCTGTCAATCAAATCATGAAATGACAGACACCCTACTGTGCTAATAAATGGTTGTGAAATCAGTCAGGTCCCGGCATTGAAGTCATAGAACCCTCAGTCTTACGTCAACAGTCAGAGTGAAATAACAAGCAAATAATTTTTGAAATCCTCCAGAAATGTTTTAAAAGCGTTAAAGGGTAGGAGGTGGCTCAGCTTTTCCAGTACTTTGACATAACTGGAAACCCATATTTTTCTCTCTAACTTCTCCACAGCCTTACAGAAGTGGAGGACAAGAACCAGCTCAAGTAGGATGCCTTTCTTGCAAAATGAGCTAGATACACCCAATGGCCTGGCCGTATGTTATGTGATAAACATAGCAAGAAGGAGCCCATTCAGCAGAGGAGAAACATACAGAGAAAGGGGAAGAGTCACTGATGTTTTTATTGTTAGTTGTAGCAGGGAGGATTACTATCAAATGGAAGTGATTTGATAGTTCTTAGACAGTGTAGTCAGTGATTCAGCATTGTAAGAGCTGATGTAAGTATTTTAAGCAATAACATTAGTCATGTATTCAAATAATTTGGAAACAACATTGACTAAACGAGGAACAGTTGATACACTACCAGTGGCATTTTCTTGGAAAAGTGTCATCTCATGTGCACAATCCAAGAAACCTGTGGCTAGTTATCCACTATCTTATGTCCTCCCAAACTCAGGGCTCTGGCATGACCCATCAAAGTTTCCGTGTGTCACGTTTTCTCCTTGAATCAGTTCTGAACCAATACTCTCAAAGGCTCTGAGTCACATCGAGGCTGAGCTCCAGTGACAATGTTCCAGCAACAATCCCGCAGTTCGGTTGAAAGGAGAGTGGCGAATCATCCTGTTATCCTTCGTACATTCCTGTCTTAATTCATGCAACTAAAGAGCAGTTAGAATCACAGAGCTCCCACAGTATTGAAGCAGGGCTTTGAGACTATTAAAGTCCACACCAACCGTCCAAAGAGCATCCACCCCTTACCCTATCCCAGTAGCCCCACATTTCGCATGGCTAATCAACCTAGTCTGCACACAATGGACAATTTAACATGGCTAATCCACATAACCTGCACATCTTTGGGCTGTGGGAGGAAACCAGAGCACCCGGAGGAAACACATGCAGACACAGGGAGAATGTGCGTACTCCACGCAGACTGTTGACCGAGGGTGGAGTTGAACCCTGGTCCTTGGTGCTGTGAGGCAGCAGTGCTCACCACTGAGTCACCGTGCAACAATTAGCATGTGGCTCCTTATTCTCTGTGGAATCTCGCTCTGCTCACCATTGGAGCCATAGTCATTAATATATTAATGGTGACATCACTTCAGAAACAATCATTGGGGAGGTATGGTCAGACATTTCTGGTGTACATAATGAGACGCAGCTCACCTCTTTCTCCTGACAGTTTAACCAATCCATTGTTGTACAATGGTAAGTTGTGAGAGTGAGATTTTGAAGTCCATTCCACCATGGAGTGCATCACAGTTGATCCTGCCTTGATTCTGACATCTCAAAACTGGAGTGCCGGAGACTGAGGGGAGCAGGAATTTGAGTTGCACGAGGCTACTGGGGCCAATTGAGTGCTAATCCGGCCAGCCGTGGAAATGGGAAGCCTCGCGGGTGGTAAAGGTTCATTGCTCACTGAGCTGCTGCAGGACCAACGCGAATCATTTGACAATGTGAGAGTAAGGATGAGGCTAGTGTAGAAAAGAATGACTAAGGGACACAACATCACAAAGTGCTAAAAACTGAATCCACCAAGTGTCTTGTGGGATCTGCCAAGCAGCCGAAGTGCAGCATGATTAAATATGTTGGGTTGATATCAAGATTCGAGAGCTGAAGTCAAATCAAAATGCAGATTGTGTTAATCTAACAGAGGAATGTGAGCATAACCACTATGTTTTTCTTTGCCTAAATTAAACTTTGATAAGTATGTCGAGGTCTCGTGTGGGCGGGTGCAGCTGAGGGAAGGCCCTTCCCCTTGAGCTATAAGAATGAAGGAGTCTGACTTCCACCACATCATCAGCAGGAACTGAAGGATCGCTGTGGGAGGAGAGTCAGACTGCATACGCCACCATGAACCCTACACACAACTCCATCTGCTGCAACTGTGCACTGAAGGTGACCTTCTTTCTATAGCCCTGTCTCAAACTTAGTGCATGTTGTTTAAAATCAACTCGTGGCAGCTGTAATTTTGATAAATCTTGTGGTTTTGGTTGAAAGTCTTGATTTATTTTTGGGAGGTCTTCATTATTTTCTGTCTTATTTCTAAAAAAAAATGTTTGGCTTGAAGCAAATGGGACATCTGACCAGAAACTTTCGTGCTGTCAGAGTGTCATTCCCAAAGTTTAGATTTTACTGGATGTGGAGGACTGATCATAATAGCAAAAAAAAATTGTGGAAAATAAACTTGAAGTGGCTCATGGGAAGAGGGGAGGAACTGGGGGCTGAAGGGAAACACAAGAAAGGAAACACAAGGAAGAGACCGAAAGAAAGAACGCAGGAGGCCAGGGAAGAAGAAAAACAAAGTCACAGAAACTGTGCAAGAGAGAGAGAGAGAGAGGGAGGGAGAAAAAGGCCACAAAAAAGATTAAAGAATGCAAGAAGCCAATCCTGGAAAGAAAATCAGAGAAGATAGACATCCACAGAGTCAGACGGAGTGAAAGAAAGATAAATAGAAGGGGAGACAATGGGAGGGAGAGATAAAAGCAGATAGAAACTAAAAAAAGAGCAATATTGAAGACATTGTTTTTCAAACTCATCCACATCAGCACTTCCTAACTGATTATATTCATATGATTGGAAGTAGGAACTATAGTGCAATGTATCTTGTCAAAGATACTGAGTGGTTGAGGACAAGAAACGAAAACTCTTTCCATCCATTTGACAGAAGCTGTGTTAGAGTGTTTAATTGGTTAAATGTCTGTGTGCTAACTCTCTTACTAGTGGCAAGAGAAATATTTACAGCTGGTTTGGCAGGCAGTCCAGAAGCCAGTGAGTAAGAGAGCTTTCTGAAACTGTAACATATTGCTCGATTTATCAAAAGCGAACAGCCAAACAAATCCCAAAACTGCAAAGAAACTTAAACAGTGTTCAATTTGAGAGAACGAAATGGGTTGAATGGGCAAAACAAAGTTAAAATAGCTATTTGCAGGAGTTGTAACAGTAACCATCTCTGTATATAGCGTGTGTGAAGTCTGTCTATGTTATCTGTTTTGAAAATGTGTAAAGCCTGTATTACAGCCTCTGTATAATCTAGGAACAGTCTGAACAGTCTGCAGAGAATCTGAGTGCAATCATGGAAAGTCTGTCCAGAATCTGTGTACAATTTGTGTTCAGTCTGTATCTATGTACATTTTTATTAAGAAGTGTATATTCTGTAATCTGTATATATCCGGTGAACAGTGCGTGAATAGTTTGTATGAAATCAGTCTGTGTATATTTGTTGCAAAGTCCATAGACAGCTGTGAACACTCAATATACCAAATGTGTATTGCGTGTATTATGTTAAACCTGTCTACTCTCTACCCATGTGCAGTCTACGTATAGTTGTAACTTGTAACTCTGTGCGTCTATTTATATATAATCTCCTCCTGTGGCTGTTTGTGTGTACGAACCTATTTTGTGAAGGTATGTGTTACAAATCCCCCTGTGTATATGACCTCCCCCTGTGGCTGTGCGCACACTATCCCATTCTATAACTGCACCATCCCATCCCATTCTGTGCTAAAACAAAACAGAAAATGCTTGAGAAACTCAGCAGGTCTGGAGACAGAAAACAAAGTTAATGCTTCGAGTCCAGTGTGATTTCTTCTGACCTCACCCTGTTCCTGTGTGTAAATTCTCCCCCCTTCTGACTGTGTATAAACTATCCCTTCCTATGACTGTGTGTACACCATCCTACCCTGTGACTGCATGTACCTGTGTGTACATCATTCTACTCTGTGAGTCTGTCAGGTGCTCAGCAAAAGGTTATAATTAATTAATACTTCTGCATGTCAGGAGTGGATTTCCTTATGGAGAACATCCAAGCACGTTACAACATCTTACACGAGCCTGGGTCATTATCAGGAATCCCCTGCTTGTGTTAATGGACTCTGGGACCACTGTTTCGTATTTGGAGTCCTTGCCCAAGGGATGGGTTTGGGCAGCAGGGAGACCACTGAGATTAATGTTAACAAGCTGACCACCAGCCTGGCACCGGCGCAGCTGATGGGACTATTCTGATAAGAGGCTATCAGGATTTTGTAATGTTAACCCTGTCTCTGTCTGCATGAGCGTTCACAGCGGCTCGCTCATTGTTATTTTGGTATGAGCTGAGCCCTTTTGGCCAATCCTAGTTGTGTGGGCAGCCATATTACTGGTGTCTTTAAATAAAAGCTGATCATGGGGTGGGGGACTAAATTGAAAACATTGAACGTTCCCTCAGTGAGTCTCTTTGTTTCCAATCTGTATAGGTCCATGCACTGACTCACTTCTGGATGCTGTACCCTCTGCTGTGCCTTGTCGCTGTGCCACAGTGGGCAGTGGTTGCTGAGACTCTCTGTGGCTCGGAGCTGGTGGATACACTCCAGTTTGTATGTGGTGATCGGGGTTTTTATTTCAGTAAGTTTCTGGTTAACACCGTTTAATTTGGACGCGTGTCTTCAATTTCAACCCCGCCTTACATTCATTGAAATTAATGTGTACACTTCTACAGACCGCAGGAAAGCATGCTAGAAAATATTTTTCCCACTTTGCGGGTTACTCATTTGGCTGCGAAATTGTCGCTTTTGATATCTGTGCCCCTTAGGGCTTCACATTTAAAGAAGTCACCTGGAAAAGTTGGCACAGTGGCCCAGTGGCTAGCACAATTGCCCCACACCACCAGGAATCAGGGTTCGATTCTAGCCTTGGGCCACAGTCCGTGTGGAGTTTGTACATTCTCCCATGTCTGTGCAAGTTTCCTTTGGGTGTTACAGTGTCTTCCCTTGGTCCAAAAATGTGAAGGTTAGGTGGATTGGCTAAATTGCTCTATTGTATCCAGGGGTATGTGGGTTGGGTGGACTAGCCATGGGAAATGCAGGGTTACAGGGATAGGGTAGGGGGATGGGATACACTTTGGAGGGGTGGTGTGAACATGATGGGCTGAATGGCCTGCTTCCACACTGTGGGAATTCTAAAAGTCAAAACCTCATAAAATCTGACGCCATATTAGCAGAAGTAGGCTATTTGGCTCCTCAAGCCTGCTCTGTCATTTAATATGTCCATGGCTGATCTGAATGTGACCTCAGACCTATATTTCTGCTGACCCTTGATAACCACTGCCTCACTTGTAAATCAAATATTTTTCTAACTCAACCTTGAATATACTCAGTGACCCAGATTCTATTGACTTCTGGGTCAAGTATTTCAACTCCCTGAGAGAAGAAATTCCTCCTCATCTCCATCTTAAAGTGGAGACTCCTAATTCTGAAACTATCCCATGGCTTTAGATGAGGACAAACGCTTTCTCAGCATCCACTCTGTCGATACCCCACAGAGTCTTAATTATCTTATTGGGATTACCTCTCACTCTTCTAGGCTCCAAAGAGTCTCACCCCAATCTGCTCAACCTATCCTCGTTAGAACAAATCCCACCCATCCCAGGAAACAACTTAGTGTACCTTTTTATGAATTCTTAAGAAGTCCTTAAGTTAGGAGACCAAACGTATACACAGTAGGCAAGGATGGCATCCCCAATGCCCTGTACAGATGTAGTAAAGCCCATACTCCGTAAATCCATCTGCCTTCCTAATTATTTTTTCCCAATGACTAAACTAATCCTAGTATTTTTGAAAGCTCTTTACATACTCCTGGCAAATTACTTTCAACAAATTTGGCTACAATACAGTCAATTCCTTCATCCAACTCACTGATTTTCTTTCTTCACTCATGGGATTAGGAATCCCTAATTGCACACAGATACAACTGAGTGGCTTGCTGGATCCATTCCAGAGGGCAGTTAAGAGTTAACCACATTGCTGTATATTTGGAATCCGTGGACAGGCCCTAGAGGCCGTTAGTGAACCAGATGGATTTTTGCACTAATCATTTCAAGGTCATCATTAGATTCTATGTTCAAGTTTTTTTTTATTGTTTTCAAATTCTACAGTACATTACCTGGGCTCTGGATTACTTGTCTAACAACATTACCACTAAGCCATCAGCTTTCTCACTGACTGCAAAGAGTTAAGGTTCCTGTGGTACCCTATTAGTTACAATTTGCTGTCCTGAAAATGACCTATTAACCCCAACTGTCTATTACCTGTTAGTTAGACAGTCCTATTTGCACACTTGTCTATTACCCCCAACACTATGAGCTTATATCCTATGCAGTAGCCTTTAGTATTGGCACCTTATTGACTTCCAAATACAGTACTGATCCCCCTTTATCTACCCTGCATGTCACACCTGCAAAGAACACTAATAAATCTATCAAACATTTCATTTTTAAAAAGCCCTTTCTCAAAACCATGTGGACTCTGCCTGATTGTGTTATGACTTCCTAAATTTCCTGTTATCACCTTCTTAGTATGCTAGGTGCAAGGATTCAGACCATCAGATCCAGGGGTGTTGTTAGCCTTTTGTCCCATTAACTTTCCTAATAATTTTTTTCTCTCTCTTTTACCTTGTTATTTTCCACTCTTCATGGGATGTGTTCTCCAAACGGTGAAGATAGATATAAAGTACTAATCAAAGTCTGCATCATTTCTTTGTTTTCCCAATATTAATAACCAAGTCTCAACTCCTAAGAGACCCACACTTATTTTAGATACTCTCTTCCTTTTTATACAAAGTTTTATAGTCAGCTGCCAAGCCAATGTGGATCAAGTGAATTCTCAATGAAAACCTATCCTTACTGAGATTACTTATATTATGCTTTTCACAGTCTCAAAGAAACTCACAGCAATGGAGTACTTTTAAAATATAGTCACTGTTGTAGTGCAGAAAACATGATTCCTATTAACACAAAGCAATAGACCATCCAACAGCAATGTGATAATGGGCATTTAATCTAGTTAGAGACAGGCATTAAGAAAAATACCGACCAGCACACTGGGAAAAATATCTTCCTTCCTCTTTCTTGAGTGGTGCTTTAAGGTATTTTACATTCACCTGAGTCGGCTGAAGGGACCTTTATTCAATGCTCTTTTCTGATGATGCAGTACTATACTGGAGTATCAGCCTTAATTGGTGTTCAGGTCTGTCAAGTTGACCCTCAATTATTAACCTGGTGCTAAGAATGATAGTGGAATGATAGTGGAATGATAGTGATAGTGGAATTATCACTGGATTGTTAATCCAGAGACTCAGGTCATGTTCTGGGCACCTGGGATCAACTCCTGCCATGGCAGGTGATAAAATTTGAATTCAATAAATATCTGGCATTAAGAGTCAAATGATGACCATGAATCTATTACCAATTGTTGGAGAAAACCCATCTGGTTCACTAATACCCTTTGGCAAGGAAACTGCCATCTTTACCCGTTCTGGCCCGCTTGTGACTCCAGACGCACAGCAATGTTTTTGACTCTTAACCAGGGTAACTAGTGACAGGCAATATATGCTGACCCAGTGACACCCCAAACGAGTTTAAAAAAAGATAGCCAGCTCAATCTGTGCTGTGATGCCCTCCCAACGTTTGGATCATATTCACTCCAGCTTCCACTGGGATCGCAACATTGACTGTCAGAAATCTGAAATCTAAATAGAAAATTTCAGTAACTCACAAGAGGCCAATGATTGCAATTTTGATCAGGACTCAATGACTGTGTGAATAGGGAACGTGGGAGGGAATTGTAGCTTCTGGAATTGGTGAGGAAATTTGGAAAGCACAGTACTGCCCTCCATGATGCTGTGTAGAATGGGGGGGTTAATCTGCTAGCCCCCTCTCTTGACAAAGTTCAGAAATAACTTCTCCTCGGGGGTTCAAAGTCATTTCTGGCCACATGCTCATCTGATTGCATGGTAGAACTGACTCTGAGGGGAAACGGCCTCTTTGTGTCTTTATGTAGCTCTTAACAATGACTGTCACCACTGTGACAAAAAAAATTCACACTGGCTGTCTTCCCAGTAAACATTCCCTATGCACTCTTGCTTGCACATCACTCCAGTCAGACTCTGCATGGTTGACCTCAATGCCTTATGAAATGTCCCAGGAAAAGGCTTTCTTGTCCAAGTAATTACTTGGCAATATGGCATCTATTGAGAAGCATTTACAGCAGTGGGTCTGACATTCCACTATTGTAGGAACACACCATGTGATGTGTCCTGGTTTGCTGTGTGCAATCTGTATTCCCAGATGCTATCATTCATCTGCTAACAGTTCTGGGAGCTGTACTTCTGAGTCAGTCCTCAGAATAAGATTTGTATTGTGGGTTTCTAAGCAATGATTAAGTTATAAGAAGGACTGGGTCCTCCCCACAGTGAGTTATTGGATTGTTTCACCCACAGTCTGAAATTTTACCAGCTTCTGTCAAGGAACCACATGTAAACGAACAATATGTTAGAATTGTTCCAAGCATATAGGAGTCAGTGCAGTTATTGTTTCAGGACCAGGGCCTCCTTCTTATTTCCTGCAAGGAGACTCCACGTGGAACAAACTCAGCATGAAAGCACTTTAAAGCAGATGCTGGGCTCAAAGCCAGATTTAAACTGCACCTCTTTTTGTATCTAATTCAGCCCAGTTTGTGCAAAGATCATGTGACATATGACTTGAATTCATTCAAAACAGTGTACATCAAAATAAAACTGAAGTGTAAGCATTGGCTAATGGAGGTGGGAAAACCAGTAATCCAGCACCATTACTGAGACTTGCCCTTTTCCACATTGAACAGCTCAGAAACATCACTACTCCTTCTCAATTCAGCTCTTCCTATCGGACTTCATCCTTTAGCACTCTGTTCCTACCTGCATGTTGATATGTATCCTTCCTCATTGAAAGAATAGTCAATTAATCTTTACACACTTACAAGGGAGCCCACTCTTCCTCTGCAATATCAATGTCATCAACAATGCTGCTTCCCTCTCTTGTCTGGAATTGTAAATATTTATCTATTTCGTTTCTAATTTCCACTCCACTCTCACCTCTCCCTGGTCAATCACTGACTTCTCTTTTCCCTTGCTCGCCATCTCTGTTTCCATTTCTGGGCCACTGATATCCACTATAAACCCACTGACTCTCACAGTTACCTCAACTGTACATCCTCATGCTTCCTGTAAAGACTCTATTCCATTCTCCCATTTCCTCCATCACTGTTGCATCTGTTCTGATGATACCAGCTTCTACAAGAGGGCCTCCAGAATGCCCACCTTCCTCCTCAACCGGGGATTCTCCACTACTGTGGTTGACAGGATCTCAGCTGTGTCCAACCCATCTACAGTACATCAGCCCTCACTACTTCACTTCCCTCCCACAACAGCAATAGGGCGCCCCCTGTCCTTACCTACCATCCCACCAGCAACCACATCCAGAGAAGCATTAGCCTCCATTTCCACCACCTTCAGCAGAATGCCATCATCAGACACATATTCTCCTCCCTTCCTTGGGCAGCCTTCCGCAGGAGCCATGGCCTCCAGACACCCTGATCCAGTCCTGCTCTGCCCCCAACAGCATCACAGCACCTTCCCATGCAATTGCAGAAGATGTAACACCTACCCATTTACTTCGTCTCCCCTCACCATCCATGGCCCCAGACATACTTTCCAAGTAAAGGAGCAATTTAACTGATTTCACTCAATCTAGACTGGTGTATTATCTGCTCACAATCTGTTGGCCTCTAAACTGAGAGAGGATAGCTAGACTGCGCGACTATTTTGCAAAACATCTACATTCTGTTGGTAAAATGACCCTGAGTTTTCAGGGTGGTCTGCCACTTCAATACATCACTATGTTCCTTGGCCAACATCTCTGTCTCAGACTTGCTGCTCCAATGAAGCTCAGTGCAAGCTAGTAGAACAGGTCTCTTAAGTATGTTTTGCACTAGATCAGAATTTCTTCTAATAATATGCATTGTCATTACTTCTTCTCCTTTTAACCAACAATGCAATGTTACAGTCCTTCAATTCTCAGCAGTGTGTGGTCAGAGAGGATCATGGTCATTGCTTCTACACGTTTCCTTGTTTCCAATAACAGCCTTGAATACATTTCATCTAGGCCTGTGACTTATCCACTTTCAAGCTAACTACCTCCTATATCCAATATTTCACCCTCCTTTTTAATGAAAAGGTCTGCTTCAATTACTCTTTAGTGAAAACAAATACAAAATATTTGTATGTTCGCATATTCTCCCTTCCCATATAGGTTATCTTTCTGTCAATGGCCCTAATCCTTCCTGAACTATCTTCTTGCTCTTTATATATTTATTAAAAAAAGACTTGAGTTTTCCTTGATTTTAATTGCCAATGCTTTTCTCTTGTTTTCTGCATTCTCCAAACTCTCTAAGGTCCTCTTGGCCTTCTGCAGTGTTGAGCCGTTGTCATCTGAGCTAAACTTTCCTCCTTTTCTATTCCCCAATCACGATGTTCTTTCACTCCTGGGCGGTCCGGAATTGAGAATCACTCTCTTTTTCTTTCTGGGCACATGTTTCTCCAGAAATCCCTCTATCTCCTCCTTAAGTCATTCCCATTGCTAAAACTTTCTTCAAGTAGATATGTCAAGTCTACTTTCGAGCCTCCATGGAGGCCAGGATCTCTTCACTAAATCGTCCTTTATTTACATGTGAACAGTTCTTGATTCTAGTACAGTCTCATCCAGAGTCGGTACCAAAGTGCGAGAATTGTTGACACCTCTGTTTATTTCTTTTTGTGTGTGCGCAGGCACTCCTGTTTATATCTGTCAGCCAGGGTTCCCTGATTGGACCAGGTTAACAGCACCAATCAGGGAGCTCAGATTTTATCTGGTCCAGCTGGCTGACCTTGTTGTGGTCACTATATTTACTTTTCCTTCCTGATCTATCTTTATCTTTTTTGATCATGCCTCTGAATCTAACTGAATGATAATCATAATTAATCAATCTAATTGTTACCAAATTTGCTCACTGTAGGCCTCTTGTTTTACATTAGTGTTAAATGTCTTCACTTCCTCAGCAGTGACATTATTGCGGTCTGTTCCAGTAACCTGGATCAGAATGGCCTGGTTCTATAAACACTTGGAACAGACTGATTTTTAAAATGTACTCATTCACAGGATGAGTGCGTTACTGGCTAGGCCAGCATTTAATGTCTATCCCCAATTACCCAGAAGTCAGTAAAGAGTCAACCACACTGCTGTGGATCTGGAGTCACATGTAGGCCAGACCAGGAAAACGTGGTAATTTCCTTCCCTTAAGGACATTCGTGAACCAGATGACACTGATGACATTGGGAACTGGTTAGTCAGGATATTATGTTAACTCAGTGCAATTTAAAACCTCAAAGAATATTTTGTGAGAAAAACATGTGTTGTTATTCAGTGCCAGCAAAAACTGTAACCTTCTGCTCTCCAGGTAAAAGTTCTTCATACATAAAGTACAAATACAGCATAAAGAGGCAGAGTAAAGGCATTGTGGAGGAATGCTGCTTTCGGAGTTGTGACTTGCAGTTATTGGAGTCGTACTGTGCCACTCCCCGGACATCGCGATCTGTACCACCTTTAACCACCGTCAAGCCCCAGGTAAGGAGACTAGTTTCCATGAGGAGGTGCCGCATGGTTTCCCTTAGCGAAACCAAGCGCTGAGATTTACAGTTAATGGTTAAATGGGTGATCAAACAGATGTAAAGTCGAATATATGGGTCCAGGGCTTCCTCAGAATAGAGAGGAAGGAGGGAATGGTGACTGAGCAGTGGGGATCCTGGGAGGGGACAGTGATGGAGCAGAGACAATTCCGGGAGTAGATGGTGATCGAGCAGAAATGATCCTGCGAAGGTATGGTGTCCAAGCAGGGAGATTTCTGGGAGAAGATGATGACTGAGCAGACAGATTCCTGGGAGGCTCTCTTGGGAATTTTGCCACCTGCACAGTAGGACATGACAGGGAGTCCCCCCCATTTTGCTCATATTTGTCAGCCTGTGGTTTCTATTTACTTGACAGAAGCAGGGAACATTGTGCATTTTGTGTCACTAATTGCTAACCTTTGTTGCAATTGACATGTATGCTAACAATGGTGGCACCACTGGTTGCACTATTAGTTTAAAAGGCAGTTTGTCATAGTTACAGAGCTTGTTAAGGGTAAATAAGGGTTCCATTTGTCTGCCACTGGGGTGTTGAGTGGGGATTGAGTGAGTGGTACTGGGAAAGGATGGGTGGGGTGAGTATAGATGGAGGTTAAGTTAGAACAGTGGTCAAGAAGAAGTGAATTGGGGTAGTTGGGAGGTGTCCATCTCTGAGGGCACTTTATAAACCCTTCTACACTCTGTGAACATTTACATTTCTACCTGTCAGGACAAGGCACTGATTCCATTTGAACACAGCCCAGGCAAGATGCAAATGAATAGCATTTATTTATTTAAGGAGTAGCAAAGACATGAGGGAGGAAACAGTAAGAAGAGTGAAGTAAAGAGGATTGGCCCAACTCATCTGTGCTGTAAACACAACATAATATGCCTGGAGCTTTTATCACATGACATCCTGTTTTTAGATGTCTGCTATCATTTGCCACCCTATGGCTACCTGATACATCCATTCCTGTGACATCTCCATGAACTAACCAAGCAGATAGTGAAGATGCCTTTTGAAATGAAAATATTCAAAGAAGCTAAAATCAAAAGTGCCCCCCGTAAACTTGCTTCCAATGCAATGAATAATGATCAAGGGTCTCTCCCTCATATTTTGTCAAATAGTCAATAAACTGTAAGGACTACATGTTTAGTAGTGAGTGCAAAATCAGAAATGTTTTGTGTTGATTCTAAACCGGCAGATGAAGTACAACATGATACAGGGCTTAATGCATTATTCATGCTCTACAGTCCAGACCTATAGCACTGAAACAGTGCAGTCATTGCACTGGCATAACCTGCAGTTTGTACTCCATATAAACGTGCTCCTCCTGCACTCCTCATTTATTTCAATTTTGCCCATCTTCCCTGGCCCCCTCCTCTTGCTTCAGATCTTCCTGTGAATGTACTAATGATTGTGACACTGCAACTCCTTGTGAAGAAATTCCTCCTATATTATTTTATTTGATGGGTTGGTCACTACCTATCCATGCCCACTGGTTCCAACCTTGCTTACAAATGAGAAGAGTTACTCCAAGTCCATCTTCGCGAATCTTTTCCTAATGTCCAAGATCTTGATCGGATTTCCACCTGGTCTTACTAACATAAGAACGAGAAGCAGGAGGAAGCCATCTGGCCCCTTGAGCCTTCTCTGCAATTCAATAAGTTGGTCTTTTTTTGTGGACTCAGATCCACTTAACCCCTGGTCACCATAACCCTTCATCCTTTACAGTTCAAAAATCCGACAATCTTTGTGTTAAAAACATTCAATCAATAGACTCAACTGCTTCACTGGGCAGAGAATTCCACAGATTCACGACCTGTTGGGTGAAGAAGTTCCTCCTCAACTCAGTTC
This sequence comes from Chiloscyllium punctatum, assembly GCF_047496795.1. NCBI lineage: Eukaryota > Metazoa > Chordata > Chondrichthyes > Orectolobiformes > Hemiscylliidae > Chiloscyllium > Chiloscyllium punctatum. The sequence goes on from NC_092783.1 coordinate 26,375,853, forward strand.
GAAATCTGCTCCCCTTTATTTTGAGGCTGTGCTGCCTAGTTCTCACTTCACCCGGCCAGTGGAAACAACCTCCCTGCTTCTGTCGTATCTATTCCCTTCATCATTTTATATGTTTCTATCAGAATCATCCCTCATTCTACTAAATTCCAACAAGTATAGCCCCAGGCTACTCAATCTCTCCTTATAAGCTAACCGTCTCAACTCCAGAATCAACCCAGTGAACTTTCTCTGCACTGCCAGTACATCCTTTCTAGAAATAATAAACATAATAAAAGAAAGTGCTGGAGAAGCTCAGCAGGTCTGGCGGCATTTGTGGTGAGAGAAACAAGCGTTAATATTTTGAACAATCATACTGGATTGGAAAGGTTAGCTCTGATTCTCACTCCACAGACCCACTGACTTTCTCCAGCACTTTTTCTGCTTTTGCTCCTCATGGTCTTGCCATTCCCAGAGAAATTTATTCAAGTTTGTTCAATCTTTCCTGATCATTGTATCCTCTGAATTCTGAATGTCACTGTAAAATCTACCATGCGCTTCCTCAAGTGAAAGAAAGGGTGATAGGACATAGAACAGAGAACATCGAACACAGAACATATAACATACAACAATACAGCACAGAACAGGCCCTTCGGCCCACAATGTTGTGCCGAATATTTGTCCTAGCTTAAGCACCCATCCATGTACCTATCCAATTGCCGCTTAAAGGTCATCAATGATTCTGACTCTGCCACTCCACAGGCAGCGCATTCCATGCCCCCACCACTCTCTGGGTAAAGAACCTACCCCTGACATCCCCCCTATACCTTCCACCCTTCACCATGTTCTTCTTTGGGACTTTGTGTCAAGTCAGATTGTTTAAAAGAGTTGGCTGTTGGGAACTGACTCTGTAGGGATGTCTGTGTGAGTTCCTGACTCCCATCCTCTACTAATGCAGCCATCACCTTAGCTCATACCTGATTACTGTTCTTTGAACAACCTTCTGATAGAATTTTGCTTTGTTCCAGGTTGAAATTTTAAATAACTCATATAAAGAGACGTCCAAGTCTGCCAAGTGGATTTCCAAATTACTGGGGCATAAAACAATGGTGGAAAGCAGACCCTCTGTGAGAAGCCAACATGAAATGCAAGACCTGAGTCCATTCCAGAGTCAAACACCTTTGATGGCACTGTTGAGCAAGTCACCAAAGAAATTTCCAGAACTTCAGATAACAAACTCGCGATAGTACTAAGGAAGGAGAGAAGGCAGGATGCACTAGATTCCACTGCCCTTTCTTGTTCAATGTTACTGTGAATTCAACACTAGTGTTGAAACTTGGAATGGAGAATGGAGTTGGAATGAACCAATGCCTCTTCTTTCATTGAAACATTTTGCTCTTCACTCTATCTCAAGCTGTTTCCCCATTCTCTTCAGCCACCACCTACCCCCACAACCTCACATTCGTAACACCTAGTCTAAGTTGAATGCTAGACTTAACCACCTGGAAAAAATATCCCTCGTAAATTCTACAATGCAAGGGACAGAGAAATTTCAAACTGTTCACTGTCAAATTGCCCTCAGTAAATACAGTATTCTTTATGGGCTCCTTATTTAAAGAACAGTGAAGAAATTCAGACCAAATGTAATATCACACATGAGCTCACTGAGAATCTCAAAACTAAACACAAGAGAATTACGTCTCCACAAGCATCAACAAGAACCAAGCAAGCAGAGAACAGCATCAAGGAACAGGAGCTTGGCCCTGGTCATCCTGTGCTGTGACCGTGGGCCCGAACAGAGACAGTTAGTTTATGAAGATGGACTGGAATGGTAGAATGCTGTGAATGAAAAATCCCTCTCCCAATTTCTGCACTGTTCAAGTGACTGAATGCCGATTATTCAAGAGGCTGGTGTGAATACATTTGCGATGGGCACCATTCTCCAGACCTACTCATCTGTCCAAGTCAGGAGCAAAATGAAATTGAAGGAAGTGCCCCATTGGACAGTTTTGCAAAGACTATTAAGTGCACCTTATTTAATATTGACAGTTCTGAAAATGTTACCTGCCATTGGTTGATGTCAGCGGGTGGTATTGATGTTGATTGTGTCTATAATGTCAAACTTCCTGCTCATATATTTAATGCCTGTTGAATTATTTGTATGTACTCCATTGTAATTTCTCCAGTATCATGTACCAGCATTACACTTCAGTATTACCCTACTACATTACGTTTAAGCGTGACATTACTATAATGCATTAATGTTATGTTACGCGGCATTATGTCACTCTCCCATTCATCCTCAATATTCCTGATAGGTACTTTATAATCCACAACATTTCCTCACCTTTCCATTTGCAAGGATAAAAGATCAATACCATTGGTCCATGATTGCTTGGTCATAGCTGTCGATGATATCATGGAATTGAGGTTCCAAAATGCTTTTATCTAGATCAATCAACTCATTAAACCATCATTTTCCTTGGCAGCAATTCTATCTAGCACTATCTCAGGCTGAACCAGTTCAGAGTCTCAGCATCCTCTTTCACTGGGACCTCTGACCCCATATTCTCACCAAGATGTTCATCTCTGTAATATCACCTTGTTTCTGCTGCGGTCTCAGTTCCATCAGCTGCTGAAACTCTCATCACTGTTTTCTTTTGTCAGCTTCAATTGCATGGAGCTCCCTCCCTAATCCTCTCCATCTCTCTCTCATAGTCTTTCCTCCATTTTGACTCACTTTGAAATCTACCTCTTCGGTGAAGTTTTTGCTCACATTTTTCTATTTTTTATAGCTTAACCACAGTTTGTGCTCCTGTTAACAAAATGGGACATTTCACAAGGTCAAAGGCAATGTATGAATACAAACTGTTGTGAGAACCTTGGCAAAAATGCCACAATGTAGAGAGGGGAAATTGACACTGACTGAGTTAGACATTTTTCTAATAACTCCACTGTCAATCATTTTGTCACCATAAAACATCAGGAGAACAAAGGTGTTGGTGCTCATTTTGAGTACGGATTGCATAGAGATTATGACCCAGAAAAAGACACCTTGGCTCAACCAGTCATTTCCTGCCCCTCTTTGTCATTAAGGAGTCCCAACTGCATTTAGAGGCCTATTTCCTACCCAACAACTGAGTGGGCCCATTTCTATCAATAAAGTGGAGATAATACCTCCTGGAAAAAAAAACAGGGAGCTGATCTCTTCAAAATATTTCTATGATTTCACTGGGAGGAGAGAACATGGAGATTCTTCCTGTCTTTTCACGATGTCACAAGCATAGAACAGCCAATGAAAATGTTCTGTACCTTTGTGATGGTCTTCGAGTTTGTGATGAATGAGTTTGTCATGTTCTACTGTGATTTATTTATAATTCTTTACGCTTTTTGTGAAATCAATGCATTATACTTCAGCAGCAAGCTGGAACTGGTTTCGAATTTTTATTGGACAGAAAATAAATCTCTACAGCATTTAACAAAGTGAGAATGGTGGTGTGTTGCCAACCTAATTGGATATCCAAATATTGCCTTTGCTTTATTTTGGAGACAGAAATTTTGCACCATAATATCTCCGTGGGAATTATTTTACATACGGTTGCAGTGAGACAATGGGCTGGAGGTGCACCCTGCAAAAACTGACTCATAAAGAAGAGTCTGATTCACTCCCAATAAGATCATACAATATAGGAACCAAAGAAGGTCATTCAGCCCATCTGGTCTGCTCCGCCATTCAATGAGATATGGTTAATCTGATAATCCTCATCTCCACTTTCCTGCTTTTACTCATAACCCTTGATTCCCCACCTGATTAAAAATCTCTCTCTCTCAGCCATGGTGTACTTAACCATCCAATCCCAATAGCCCTCCACAGTACAGAGCTCCACAGATTCACTGCCCTCTGAGAGAAGAAATTCCTCCTCATCTCTGTCTTCAATATGTGACCCTTATTCTGAGATGATGCCCTCTGGACCTGAACTCTCCCACAAGGGGAAGTCACCCCTCTACATCTATTCATTCAAATCCTGGAAGAAACAAGGTTTCATGAAGGTCACCTCTCATTCTTCTATCCTTTTGATTTGATTTGATTTATTATTGTCACATGTACCTAGGTACAGTGAAAAGCTTTGTTCTGTATGCAGTACAGATCACAACATACAAAGATCATAGGGTGATTGAACAGAGTGAGGAATACAGCATACAGCTGCAGAGAAGGTGCACAAAAAGCAAGATCAATGTTAGATTTGAAATTTGAGAGGTCCATTCAGAAGTCTAATAACAGCGAGGAAGAAGCTTTTACTGAACATGTTGGTGTGTTTGTACTTCCAAAGAGTATCAGTCCAACCTACTCTGCCTGTCCTCAGAAGGCAGTCCCTTCATGGCTGGGATCAACCTATTGAATCTTCTGTGGACGGCCTTCAATGCCAACATATCTTTCCTTGGTTAAGGGCACAAAACAGTTCACAGTAGCCAAGCTGTGATCTGACTGGTGCCAAGTACAGGTTTAACAAACCTGCCTACTTTTATTTTCTGATCTGTGAAGGAAGGAGCAGGATGTTTCACAGATGGCTCTGCATTCGACATCACTCCTAGTGAGGGTGTTCGGTTCTGCTGCATGTTGATTGGCTAATGTATTTTGTCTTATTTGTTCATGGAATGTGGGCATCCCTGTCTAAGCTGGAAATTACTGCCCGTCCCTCATCGGCCAGAGCACAGTTAAAATGCAACCACATTGTTCAGGGTGTGGAGTCACATATAGGCTGAGCAGAATTCCTAATGGACATTTGTGAACCAGATGGGTTTTTGTGAGAATTGACAGAGGTAACATGATTGCCATTTGGTCAGCTCTCTGATCCAATTTGTTATTGAATTCAAATTTCACCATCTGTTGTGGTAAGATTCAAACCCATGTGGCCTGGGTTCTGGATTACTCATCCAGTGATATCATCACTCCTGGCTCAAGGGATTTGGGATAGTGTGGGAAAGTATATGACCAGCTATGATCTAACTGGATAGTGTGGCAGGCTTGATAGGCTGAATGGCTTTCTCCTTTTCCTGTGGGAGAGGTCTTTCAGGAGCATTGGTGCCTGCAGCAGACAATGGCATCAGTGGAGTAGAGAAACCTGAGAGGGAGGAGACTGATAGGGAAAGGGATAGGACGGAGAAGATGTACCTCTGACTATGAATCTCAAACACAAAGCAGGAAGTTCCTCAACGTGTATACTGCAGAGGCTGATTGAGCACATCAGAGGAAATCAGCAGCAGACTGTACTCCATCAGTTTTGAATTTTTAGTGTTCAGTCTGAGAGCTGCAACTTGGTACCATGCAATTGCATTTAGTGTGATTGTTATATGCCACAAAAGTTCAGGCGATATTAGCCAATAAAGGACACTCTGAGAGAAGAAATTCCTTCCCATCAGTGTATTCACTGATACATTCCTTACTTTGAAAACTGTGGTCTCTCAATTCACCAGTAAGGAGAAACATCCTCTCAGTATCCATATTATCAAGCTCTGATGAGTCTTATGTTACAATAAAATCACCTCCAGTGATTCCAAACGCCAACGAGTAGAGTTCAATCTGCTCAATCTTTCTACATTAGACAACATTGTCAGCCCAGTGTTCAGTAAAGTAGCATGCAGTATTCCAGATAATACAGGTCTCACCTGTGCAGTGTACAGTTGCACAATCTTTCCCTACATTCCTACTCCATTCCCCTTGCAAAAAAAGGTCAACTTTTCATTTGTCAACCTCAGTCTGCTTTCCTGTCTGTTGTCATTTGTTTTGATCATATAACTTACCACAGCATCATGTTAGGTTAAGTGCTACAGAAATACATGTGCCGAGTGTGTGAATGAAGAGCTAAGCTATTCCTATTTAATTCAAAGACAAGCATTTTGTAGACTTGTTCAAGTTTGTATTTGAACACCTATTTCATCCAAGTCTCTGTTCTTTAAGGTTCACTTCGTTTAAACCAAACAGCCTGTCAAATAAGGTAAACTCGAGAGACTAAATAGTGAGAAAACGAACAAACCTTCGATCTGTCTTTAGCAGATCAACAATGGGATACTTATAATTTCTACTACATGGAGGAACTCGGTATAAATGGCTAATGTAAAAGAAACACAGTGCTACTGCTACTGATGTATTTGTTATCGTTTAATGAATGTACTAAACCTATTGTAGCAATTTCTTTAATTAATTCTCAGGGTATGAGTGTTGCTGGCTGGGCCAGCGTTTATTGCCCATCGCTAGTTATAGAGTCATAGAGATGTACAGCATGGAAACAGAACCTTCGGTCCGAAGGTGGTGGTGAGCTCCCTTCTTGAACCATTGCAGTCCTTGGGGTGTAAGGGGCACTCACAATGTTGTGTGGGGGACAACTCCAGGATGTTGATCCAGCAACAGAGAAGAAAAGAGATATATAGGGTGGCATGGTGGTTCAGTGGTTAGCACTGCCGACCCACAGCACCAGGAATCCGGGTTCAATTCCACCCTCAGGTGACTGTCTGCGTGGAGTTTTCATATCTTCCTCATGTCTGTATGGGTTTCCTCCTGGTGCTCCAGTTATCTCCTACAGTCCAAAGATGTGCAGGTTAGGTAGATTGCCATGTTAAATTGCCCATAGTGTCCAGAGATGTGCAGGCCAAGTGGATTAACTATGGGAAGTGCAGGGTTACAGGGATAGGGTAGGGGTGGGTCTGGATGGGTTTGTCTTTTCAGAGTTGGTGGACTTGATGGGCTGAATGGCCTCCTTCCAAATTGTAGGAATTCTATGATATTCCCAACTCAGGATGATGAGTGGCTTGGAGGGGAACTTGCTGGTGGTGTTATTATGGATCTGTTGCCCTTGTCAATCGAGATAGTAGAAGTCACAAATTTGGAAGATGTTATCAAAACAGGTTTGTCAGTTTACTGCAGAGCATCTTCTAAGTGGTGCCCACTGCAGCCACAGTTTGTTCACAGTGGAAGTAGTGAACGTTGAAAATAATGGGTGTTAATCAAATGGGCTGTTTGATCTGGATGGTGTTGAAGTGAGTCAGGAGGTGAGTTACTCACTATGGAATTCCTAGCTTCTGATTAGCTCATGGAGACACAGTAGCAAATGGTTGCTCCAGTTATGTTTTTGAACCTTCCAAACAAGGAGAATCTTTAGATTAGATTAGATTAGATTACCTACAGTGTGGAAACAGGCCCTTCGGCCCAACAAGTCCACACCGACCCGCCGAAGCGTAACCCACCCATTCCCGTACATTTACCCCTTTACCTAACACTACAGGCAATTTAGCATGGCCAATTCACCTAACCTGCACATCTTTGGACTGTGGGAGGAAACCGGAGCACCCGGAGGAAACCCACGCACACACGGGGAGAATGTGCAAACTCCACACAGTCAGTCGCCTGAGTCGGGAATTGAACTCAGGTCTCTGGCACTGTGAGGCAGCTGAGGCAGCAGTGCTGACCACTGTGCCACAGTGCTGCCCACCTATAAGGACAAATCATAGAAAGTACTTGGAGAAACTGAACATGGTTATTTCTTTGTTCCCTGAACCTGCTACTTACGTACCTCGATATCTAGGTAAGAAACGATGTCAAGGAAACAGAGCTCAAGGATTTATATCCAGTGCTCACCTGAAACATAGAAATCAAAAACCAGAATCAAATAAAGCAGGAATAGGCCATTCAGCCCCTCAAGCCTGTGCAATAAGACCACTGCTCTTCTGCTGAGGTCCCAACTTATTCTTGCCAGTTCAGCATAACTTTAACTCCCCGATATTTTAAAACTCCAACCACCTGTTTAAATACTTTCAGTGATCTTGCCTCCACAGCTCTTTGAGAAAGAGAATTCCAGCCATCTCCCAGCCTTGGGGAGGAGAACTCTCTTTATATCTCAGTTTTAAACAAGTGGTGCCTTATTGCGTCCCTTAGTTTCAGATTCCCCAACACCGACCCTGTCAAATCCCATGAGAATTTCAAAAGTTTCAGCAAGATCATGCCTCATTCTTCTAAACTGTAAGAAATAAAGGTCCAACCTGTTTAGCTGTTCTTGATAACTCAACCCTTCATTCTATGAATCGTCATCGTGAATAGCCTCCAATGCTAGTGTATCCTTTTTTAAAAATATGTGGGCCAAAACTGTACAGGGGTGGCCTCATTAACAACCTGCACAGGACTTCCTATTTTTAAACTTCAATCATGTGGTAATAAAGACCAAAATTCTATTTGCTTTCTTCATTACTTGCTGCACTGGCATGCTAATATTGTCTTCAAACACAAGAACACCAAGATCCATCTGCACTGCACTATTTTTAACATCACGCTCTGTTTAAACAGTAGTTTGTCTTTCGATTTTTCTGACCTCATAGTTTCCTCCGTTAAACTCCTTTTTGCCAAATGTTTGCCATTCTTCTACTTTTATCATGTAACGTCTCACCAATTTTTATATCATTAGTTGAGCAGGTGCTGCTTGATAGCACTGTCGATGACACCTTCCATCACTTTACTGATGATCAAGAGTAGACTGATGGGGCGGTAATTACCTGTGTTGGATTTATCTTGTTTTTTGTGTACAGGGCATATCTGGGCAATTTTCTATAGTTGGGTAGATGCCAATGTTGCAACTGTAATGGAAAATCTTAGCTAGGGCAGCAGCACATTCTGGAGTACAAGTCTTCAGTACTATTGCTGGAATGTTGTCAGGGCCTTTGCTATATTCGTGCCTCCAACTGTTTCTTGGTATCACGTAAAGTGAATCAACTTGGCTGAAGACTAGTACCTGCGATGCTGGAGACCGCTGGAGGAGGCCAAGATGGATCATCTACTTGGCATGGCTGGCTGAAGGTTGTTGTGAATGCTTTAGCCTTATCTTTTGCACAGAGGATGGTGATATTTGTGGAGCCTCCTCATCCATTAACATCCATGACTGGCATTATGTGGCAAGACTGGAAAGCTTAGATCCGATTGTCAGATCATTTAGTTCTATCTATCACTTGCTCCTTATGCTGTTTGCCATGCAAGTAGGCCTATTTTTGCACCTTCATCAGTTGACGACTCGTTTTCAGGTGCTGCTCCTGGCATATCCTCCTGTACTTTCCATTGAATCGGGTTTGATCCCCTGGTTTGATGGTAATGGTTGAGTGGGGGAACATGACAGGCCATGAGGTTACAGATTGTGCTGGAGTACAATTCTGCTGCTATTGATGGCCCATAGTGCCTCATGGAGGCCTAGTCTTGAATTGCTAGATCTGATCAAAGTCTGGATTAGAGTGATGCTGGAAAAGCACAGCAGGTCAGGCAGCATCCGAGGAGCAGGGAAATCGATGTTTCCTGATGAAGGACTTTTGCCTGAAACGTCAATTTTCCTGCTCCTTGGATGCTGCCTGACCTGCTGTGTTTTTCCAGCATCATTCTAAACTTGACTCTAATCTCCAGCATCTGCAGTACCTACTTTCGCCCTGTTCAAAATCTGTCCCATTCAGCACTGTGATAGTGCCACACAGCACAATGGAGGTTATTTTCAATGTGAAGGTAGAACTTTGTCTCCACAAGGACTGTGCAGTGGTCAGACTTACTGATAGTGTTGTGGACAGATGCATCTGCAAACAGCAGATTGGTGATGATGAGATCAAGAACATTTTTCCCTCTTGTTCGTTCCCCCTCTACCTGCTGCAGACTCAGTCTGCAGTTGGAGTGTTAGATTTAGGAAGTCTTACTGCAACTGGGGCAGCACAGTGGCTCAGTGGTTAGCACTGCTGCCTCACAGCACCAGGGTCCCAAGTTTGATTCCAGCCTCAGACGACTGTCTGTCTGGAGTTTGCACATTCTCCCCACATCTGCGTGGGGTTTCCTCTGGATGCTCCGGTTTCCTCACATAGTCCAAAGATGTGCAAGTTAGGTGAATTGGCCATGCTCAATTGCGCATTGTATTAGGTGCATTAGACAGAGAGAAAATGGGTCTGGGTGGGGTACGCTTCGGAGGGTCGCTGTGGACTCGTTGAGCTGAAGGACCTGTTTCCACACTGTAGGGAATCTAAGCAACTGTTCAAGGTGCTGGTCAGATCATATCTGGATTACTGTGAGCAGTTCTGGTCCCCTGATTTATGCAGAAAATTTCATTGCAGGAGGTTCAGAAAATGTTCACTCAGATGATCTCAATATGGAGCAAAGGTTCGTATGAGCAAGGGCTAAACAGGTTGGAATGCTACTAACTAGAGTGCAGAAGAATGACAGATGATCTTATTGAAGCATATAGGATTCATGACGGGATTGACAGGATTGACAGGATAAATACTCTGAGGATGTTTCTCCTCATGAGAGAGTTTAAGACCAGAGGGGACCATTTCAGAATAAAGGGGCACCAATTTAATTCTGAGATGAGGAAATATTTCTTCTCCCAGAATGTTATGATTTTTTGGAACTCCTTGCCACAGAGAGTTGTGGGGGCAGAGTCCTTGTGCGTATTTAAGACTGAGATCGATAGATTCTTGATCAATAAGGGAATCAAGGGTTATGAGAAAAGACCAGGAGAGTGGACGTGAGGAATGTTAGCACAACCATGATGCTATTGAATGGCAGAGCAGGCTCGAGGGGCTGAATGGCCTAATATTATAATACCATAATGTACATGTGCTGTCTTGGATCTCCAGAGGTATCTGACAAAGTGCCACATAAAAGATCGTACGACCATAAGACATAGGAGCAGAAATTAGGCCATTTAGCACATTGAGTCTGCTCCCCCATTCAATCATGGATGATAAGTTTTCAGTCCATTCTCCCATTTTCTTTCTGTAACCTTTAATCCCCTTGACAATCAAGAACCTTAGTCTTAAATATTCTCAATGACTTCCACAGCCTTCTGTGGCAATGAATTCTACAGATTCACCACTTTCTGGCTGAAGATGTTTCTCCTTATCTTCATTCTAAAAGGTCTTGTGAGGCAAATGTGAGGTGATGCATTTTGGGAACTCTAATTCTAGAGCGAACTATACTGTAAACAGAAGAGCCTTGGGAAAAGTTGATGAGCAGAGAGATCTGAATGTTCAGGTCCATTGTACCCTGAAGGTTGCTGCACAGGTGGATAGAGTGGTCAAGAAGGCATATAGTATGCTTGCCTTCATTGGACGGGGTATTGAGTATAAGAGCTGGCAGGTCATGTTAAAATTGTACAAGGCATTGGTTCGGCCGCATTTAGAATACCGTGTACAGTTCTGGTCACCACATTACCAAAAGGATGTGGACGGTTTGGAGAGGGTGCAGAGAAGGTTTATGAGGATGTTGCCTGGTATGGAAGGTGCTAGCTATGAAGAGAGGTTGAGTAGGTTAGGATTGTTTTCATTAGAAAAAAGGAGATTGAGGGGGGAACTGATTGACCTCTATAAAATCATGAAGGGTATACACAGGGTAGATAGAGATAAGCTTTTTCCCAGAGTGAGGGATTCAATAACAACAGGTTACGCTTTCAAGGTGAGAGGTGAAAGGTTTAAGGGCAAGTCCTTTACACAGAGGGTGGTAGGTGCCTGGAACGTGTTGCCAGCTGAGGTGGTAGAGGCAGGCACGGTAGATTCATTTAAGATGTGTCTGGACAGATGCATGAGGAGGTGGGGAGCAGAGGGATACCGATCCTTAGGAATTGGGCAACAGGTTTAGACAGTACATTTGGATTGGCTCAGGCTTGGAGGGCCAAAGGGCCTGTTCCTGGGCTGTAAATTTTCTTTGCTCTTTGTTCTTTTGTCTTCCCTTTACTCTAAGACTCTGCCGTCGGATCCTGGTCTCTTTTAGCAATGAAAACATCTTGCCAACATCCACTGTGCCCAGGCCATTCAGTATTCGGTATGTTTCAGTTAGATCACCCCTATTCGAAATTGCATAGCGAATAGACCCAGCGTCTTCAAATGTTCCTCATATGTTAAGCTTTTCATTCCTGGAACCATTTTCTTGAACTTCCTCTGAACATGCTCCAGGGCCAGTACATCCTTCCTGAGGTATGGGGCCCAAACCGCACGCAATATTCCAAATGTGGTCTGACCGGATACTTATAGAGCCTCAAAAGTACATCCCTGCTTTTATATTCAAAACCTCTCAAAATAAATGTCATCTTTGCATTTGCCTTCCTAACTACTGACTCACCCTACAAGTTTACCTTGAGAGAATCCTGGACTAGAACTCCCAAGTCTCTTTACACTTCAGACTTCTGAATTTTCTCCCCAGTTAGAAAATAGTCTATGCCTCTACTCTTCCACCCAAAATTCATGACCTCACGCTTTCCCACGTTGTACTCCATCTACCACTTCTTTGCCCACTCTCCTCACCTGTCCAAATCCTTCTGCAGCCTCCCTGCCTCCTCATTGCTACTTGTCCCTCTACCTATCGTTAAACGTAGCCAGAATGCCCTCAGTTTCTCCATCTAGATCATTAATATATAAAGTGAAAAGTTGTAGCCCAAAATTGAGCCTTGTGGAACACCATTTGTCATTGGCTGCCATCCTGAGAAATAACCCTTTTATCCCCACTCTCTGCTCTCTGCCAGACAGCCAAGCTTCCATACATTATAGCACCTTGCCCTTATGTGATCCAGCAGCCTCCTGTGCGGCATCTTGTCAAAGGCCATCTTGAAGTCCAGGTAGATAATATCCATTGGCTCTCCTTGGTCTAATCTGCTTGTTACAATGGATTCCAGGAGCTTACCCACAATAAAGGTTAGGGTAATCGGTTTGTAATTTTCCGTCTTTTGTTTACTCTATTCTTAAACAGGGGTGTCACATTAGTGATTTTCCAGTTGCCTGGTTCCTGTCCAGTTTTCCAGTCCCTGATTCTAGTGAATCCTGAAAGATCACCGCTAACACTTCCACTATCTCTTCAGTTATCTCCTTCAGAACTCTGGGTTGTAGTCCATCTGGCCCAGGTGATTTATCCACCTTCATGTCATTCAGTTTTTCTGGCATCTTCTTCTTGGTGATGGCCATCCTACTCAGCTCTGCCCTCTCATTCTCTTGAATCTTTGGGATATTACTCGTGTCTTCCACCCTGAAGACTGATGCAAAATAATTATTCAGGTCTGCAGCCATTTCCTTGTTCCCCACTACTATCTCTCCAGCATCATTTTCCAGCTATCCAATATGCATTTTTGCCTATCTTTTGTCCTTTATAGATCTGAAGAAACTCTTACAGTCTTTCTCTATATTACTGGCTAGCTTACCTTTGTACTTTATTTTTTCTCTCATTTTGTTTTTTTGTTGCCCTCTGTTGGTCTTTGTAAGCTTCCCAATTCTCTGCTTTCCCACTACCCTTCACCACATTATGCTTTTTCTTTTGTTTTTACGCTATTCCTCACTTCCCTGGTCAGCCATGGCTGCCTCATTCGCCTTCCTGTACCATGCTTCTTTTTCCTCAGGATGAATCTTTGCTGTGTCTCCTGAATTACTCCCAGAAACTCCTGCCATTGCTGTTCCACTGTCTTCCCTGTTCGGCTCCTCTCCCAGTACATTCTGCCCAGGTCCTCCCTCAAACCTCTGTAGTTGCTTTTATTCAGCTAAGTACCATTACCTCTGATTCTATTTTCTTCCTCTCAAATTGCAGAGTAAATTCAATCATATTATGATCCCTGCTTCCCAAGGGTTCCTTCACCTTCAGCTCCCTTATCAAGTCTGCCCCATTGTACAACACTAAATCCAGTATTACCTGTTCCCTAGTGGGTTCCACTACAAGCTGCTCCAAAAAGCCATCTCATAGACATTCCACAAATTCTTTTTCTTGCAATCCACTGCCAACATGATTTTCCCAGTCCATCTGCAAATTGAACCCCCCCCCACCCAAGATCACTGTAACTTTGCCTTTCCTACACATCTTTTCTATCTCCTGGTGTATCTTGTGCCCCAGCTCCTGGCTACTGGTTAGAGGACTGTACATAACTCCAACTATGGTTTTATTACCTTTGTGGTTCCTTATCCTACCCACACAGATTCTACACCATCTGACCCTACTTCATTTCTTATGACTGATTTAATTTCATTTCTTACTATTAAGGTGACCCCACCCCCTCTGCCCACCTGCCTATGTTTCCGATAGGATGTATATCCTTGGACATCCAGCTCCCAATCCTGATCCCCTTGCAGCCACATCTCCGTGATGTCCATCATGTCACACCTGCCAATTTCAATCTGTGCCATAAGCTGATTTACCTTATTCCTTCTACTGCGTGCATTCAGATACAACACCTTCAGCTCTCCATCTCTCTTCTCATTGTCATTCATTTGTCCAATGTGCTTGTAATTTGATTGCTAACCCTTTCCGTACACTCTGTCCTACTTATGTCTGTTCTGGAGATTTTAAGAACCTCTCCTGAGTTCTGCACTCTTACCTTCTCCTTTAATTCAGATTTTCTAATTTCCCCTATAAGTGACCCCCTTCCACCTGCGCCCCCCCTCCCCTTTTAGTTTAAACCCCTATCTACAGCACTAGTTATGTGATTGGCCAGAACGCTGGTCCGAGTACGGTTTAGATGAAGTCCACCCCATCAGAACAGGTCCCTTCTTCCCCAGTACTGGTGTCAATGTCCCATTAATTCAAACCCATTTCTCCCACACCAATCTTTGAATTCTGCATTTATCTGCTTAGGGCGGCACGGTGGCACAGTGGTTAGCACTGCTGCCTCACAGCGCCAGAGACCCGGGTTCAATTCCTGCCTCCGGTGACTGACTGTGTGGAGTTTGCACATTCTCCCCGTGTCTGCGTGGGTTTCCTCCGGGTGCTCCGGTTTCCTCCTACAGTCCAAAGATGTGCAGGTCAGGTGAATTGGCCATGCTAAATTGCCCATAGTGTTAGGTAAGGGGTAAATGTAGGGGTATGGTGTGGGTTGCGCTTCGGCGGGGCGGTGTGGACTTGTTGGGCTGAAGGGCCTGTTTCCACACTGTAAGTAATCTAATCTAATCTAATCTAATTTAATCTTATTGACCCTGTGCCAATTAGCTCATGGCTCAGGTCGTAATCCAGACATTATTGCCTTTGTAGTTCTGATTTTTAATTTAGCTCCTAGCTGTTCATACTCCCATAGCAGAACCTCTGCCCAAGTTTTATCTGTATTGTTGGTACCTATGTGGACCACGACCACTGGATCTTTATCCTCCCATTCTAGGTTCCTCTGCAACCCAGATGAGACATCCTGAACCTGAGCACCAGGCAGGCAGCACAACCTTCTGGACTTTGATCCTGGTCACAGAGAACAGTGTCTATGCCTCAACTATATTACCCCCAATTACAGCAACATTTCTCCTCTCTTCCCCTACTTGGCTGGCTCCCTGCACCACAGTGCTGTGGTCACTCCCCATTCCCATCCACACAGGGAGCAATACTCTGAACCTGTTGGACAAGGACAGGGGCTGAGGGTCTTGCAACTCTACTTCCCAGATCCCTCTACCTGTCTGTGTCACAGCCACCTCTTCCTGTTCCTGATCACTGTCCGAATTCGAGTTGGTTAGTCTCGGGGGTGTGACTATCTCCAGGTACACAGCATCTAGGCAACTCTCCCCCTCCATGATGTATCACAATGTTTGAAGCTCAGACTCCAGCTCATTGACTCTGAGCTAGAGTTCTGCCAGCAACCAACATTTACCACATACATGGTCACTGGGAACCACCAGCTCCCACATCATGCAGAAACAACAAATCACCTGACCCTCCATCCTTATTTTATTTAATTTGTTTTGATTAGATTATATTCCCTCCAGTTTGGAAACAGGCCCTTCAGCCCAACCAGTCCACACTGGCACTCCACAGAGTAACCCACCCAGAACCATTTTCTCTCTGACTAATACACCTAACATTATGGGTAATTTAGCGTGGCCAATTCACCTAACCTGCACATCTTTGGACTGTGGGAGGAAACCGGAGCACCCGGAGGGGTGCCCACGCAGACATGGGGAGAATGTGCAAACTCCACACAGACGGTCACCCAAGGCTGGAATCGAACCTGGGACCCTGGTGCTGTGAGGCAGCAGTGCTAACCACTGAGCCACCGTGCCGCCCTACAACCTTCTGGACTTTGATCCTGAGTTTGTTGACCATCCCTAATCAGTCTTTAGTTACATCCTTTACCTATACAGAAGACCAATTAATGATAGCCAATAGTCTTGGTGACAATTGCATCTTAAGAATTAGATAACAAACAAAACTTGAGTGAGATGCCAGAAAGTTTCTGATACTTAGCAACACTGACCATCATTAGAAGTCAGGGTAACAGGAAACGTAATCTTGGAATAAAAACAGAAAGGCTCAGTGGGTCAGGCAGCGTTTTCATATGTAAACATTCTGTTATCTGGCTCTCTAACAATCGGCATTCTTTACTAACCAGAATTTCTGATATACTCATAATGTAAATCCTCTTTTCTACATCTGGAAGCTGTTCAGAAGTTAGTTGCTCATCACAGTTTGTCATGCTCCCAGTAAAGGCCTGGTCATCCCCCTCGTTGGCCTCTTTTTGTAACTTTCTAATATTCCATTGTGTACATAATAAATCCCATCCTGCCATAATGACACCCAGTAAACCAGAAAAAAGGTGAGGGGAGAAACACAATATAATCACTTTGATGCAAAAGTAGAAAATGCACAGTTGTCAAAGGTCGAGAAGGATGAAAGTTTTGAGGGAAGATATAACCTTGGCGCATCACAGAGGTCAAAAATAGCAATTGCTGAAGTCTTTCACTAGTTTTGAACTAAATAAATTTGTTGTACAGCAAGATTGTGTTTTATGAGCAGTTTGTGTTTTTACTTCAGAAAATAGTTGTACCTTTCGCCCAGTGCTCATTGAAAACTGTCACGAGGAAATGGAATTGACTGAACTCTATGCATTTCCTGATGGATGGGCTTCAGGACTCAAGTTCATCACACCATCAGAATGTTAGTAAACAAAGACCAATTGACCATTAAGTGGCAGGAAAATACTGCAGATTTCTTAACAAGTTAATTTGTCATTTTATCAAATTTACAATGCAGCTACAACTACATGTTGGTAATGTTAGCTAAATCCTACCCTGGCAGGAGTGAGTGAATCCAGCTCTTCTGGTTGTAAACAGAATAAAGATGGGTTTATGGGGTTTATATGTACAAATTCTCTCATAAAATAAAGCATTTGCTGGTTGGGAAATGTAAGCTTTCTAGGTCACTAGACAGTTACCTGTAATTTCCAATGAACAGAATCAAGCATGGTTGGACAAAACCCTTTCTCAGTTTTGATTTCATCATGTTTTCGCAAGCACAGCGAAAGGATCTTTGGCAAATTGACAAGCCTGAAGATAGAGAAATTATTCTGTGCTAGCGAATTGCCGAACACAACCTCATAAATCTTGAGTTAGTGCGCAATGTGGTATTTGTGGGTGAATCCTATTTCTTTGACTGGGTCTAAAGGCCTGCTTGGTTTTCAGTTGTAAGGAACAGCAACGAGTTAGTCTAAACAAGATGCAGTTTATTTCATGATAGCAATTAGATGGTTACAGGCAGAATTACTGAGACTGTCAAGAGCCATATTTGACCCCATGGGAATTTTGAGCTAGTCTCCTGGGCCATGCACTGGAAATGAGATTAAAATATATAGGTGCTTGTTGATGTGCTAAAGGACGTTTCACTGTGCTGTACACATACATAACTCAATAACTAAGACTTTATGACATCATCAGTTTGAATCACAGAATCCCTACAGTGTGCAGGCCATTCAGCCCATCGAGTCCACATCAACAGTCCAAACAGCATCGCACCCAGAGCCACCCCATCCCTGTAACCCCACATTTCCCACGGATGACCCACACATCCCGGGACACTATGAGCAATTTAGCATGACCAATCCACCTAACCTGCACATCTTTGGACTATGGGAGGAAACCCACATGGACGCAGGGAGAATGTGCAACTGCACATAGACAGTCGCCCAAGAATGGAATCAAGCCTGGGTCCATGGCGCTGTGAGGCAGCAGTGCTAACCACTGAGCCACTCTGCTGCTGTTTGAATGGAGCTTAATGCAGTTTCCTGTTTTAACCCTTTCAGAAGTATTCACTTCTGCAATAAATGGTCCCATTTTCACCACCATTTTCTTGCCCACCCCGAATTGCCTAGAGGCCAATTAAGAACCAACTACATTGCTGAGAGTGTGGATGCCAGACTAGGTGAGGACAGCAGATTTCCTGACTGGCATGGCTTCCACTGCCAGTCCTGGGAAAAGAAGGGAGTCCTGTGACAGTGCTAGCTCATCCGGCAGGACATAAGGACCTTGCATGCCAACTGGGGTATGATTGCCTTGTCTGCCAGGCCCAGGACAAATGCCAGAAACTGTGCATGGCATCTCCAGACTGATAGTGTTTGCCCAGATGTTCAATGGAGGCAAGAGATGCCAGTGAATTCAGGGTACCCCAGCATTGGCATAATGTCTGGGAAAGGTGTGTGGGCAAGATGGAGCAGAAAATTCAGATGCAATGGGTAATTAATGAGCTGAGCTTGGTAAGATAGAGCGAGAGACCTTGCTAGGCCTCACAATGACAACAAAACTTCCAAAAAACTCAACGCAACACAGGCATAGACAAAAACAAAGTAAGATTTAGCCCATTGTCTCAAGTCAATAACCCTTCGTCAAATACTTGCCAGATCATCGCATTCTGGCAAAAAGTCATTGACTTAAAACATTAACTCGGTTTCAGCCTGTAAAGATGCTGCCAGACCTGTTGAGTATTTCCAACATTTTCTGTTTTCATCCTAGATTTCCTGCTTCCGTGGTACATGTATTTGTTTTTCTGAAGGGAATTCTTGGATGGAGTCCATCTGACTGAATGTAAATGAACCATGGTCTATAAAGCATCAAATATGCTGATCAAAGCCTCTGATAATTAATAATGCAGAACTTGAAAATCCTTTGCTATGAGGTTATGGCTGTAACCTGAGGTTGCGTTTCAATGTGGTATCAGTCAGTGCCAGTGAGCTCGCTATTTGCTGACTCAAGAAAGTTTGGAATGAAAGTAACACATCTGTGAAAAAGAGAGAAATTGGCATTCAATCAAATTTGATGGATTTCATTACAAGACTCAAAATGATGCAAAGATCCAACAATGTAACAATGGGAAATACCACAGACAAAAACACAGGGATGAAATACCAGTTCAATTAATCATTTCTTGTTTTCTTATGGAGAAACTGAGGTAAAGAGGTCAAAGTGACACAGTGTAGGACAACACCAAATTTAGGGGAATAAAAGTTAATAAATGGGTACGTTGGTGGAGATGGGTGGGGGGTGGTTTCTGGAGGAGGCAGGAGAAGCCTAGGGAGGGTGAGGAATTCACAAGTTAGAGGCTGTGTGAGGGAATGAGTTGGGAAAGGGGATGGTGGACTTCAATAGAAGTGTTGGAACCAATTTTCTCTACTCCTCAGTTCTTTGACAGAATCTCACTGTATATCCCATCCCTCCAAAGAACTCCCATTCTCAGAGCTACAAAGCACTGTCGTCCAGTATCCTTCCCCATTGTGGGGCGTTATTCAGAATTTGCCAATACCTCTGTCTGACCTTGGAGGATCCTGTCAAACGATGAGCAGTGTCTCACTAAAAAGTGTTGCCTAATGAACATCATACAATACACATCATCCATGTGTCAATCACCTCTCTCTGCCTTTTTAAATTACCCCAGCCATACAAACAAGATCACATCACTCTTCCAGTCCTGACCCTTAAGGCCTACTTTCTTGCATCAACTATTTCATCACATGTTTGAAGATCCTTGGTATCAACTTTCTAAAAGTTTAGCATTTTTGCATTTGCACAGAACCTGCCTGGTGTGGAAATGAGCCATTTAGCCCACCGTATCACACCAACTCCCCTCCCCGAAGAGCATCCCACCCAGACCCAATCTTCTACCATATCCCCGTAACTCTGCATTTCCCATGGCCAATCCACCTAACCTGCACTTCTTGGGCTGTGGGAGGAAACCAGAGCACCCAAAGGAAATCCACACAGACACAGGCAGAATGTGCAAATTCCACACAGTCA
Organism: Chiloscyllium punctatum; assembly: GCF_047496795.1. Taxonomy (NCBI): domain Eukaryota; kingdom Metazoa; phylum Chordata; class Chondrichthyes; order Orectolobiformes; family Hemiscylliidae; genus Chiloscyllium; species Chiloscyllium punctatum. The sequence continues at coordinate 26,395,845 of NC_092783.1, forward strand.
CCTGAGGGTGGATTTGAACCTGTGTCCCTGGCGTGTGAGGCAGCAGTGTTAACCACTGAGCCACCATTTATTGCCCATCGTTATTTAGCCAGTGGGTTGTGGGTCTGGAGTCACATGGACGACATAAAGATTAGATTAGATTAGATTAGATTAGATTACTTACAGTGTGGAAACAGGCCCTTCGGCCCAACAAGTCCACACCGCCCCGCCGAAGCGTAACCCACCCATACCCCTACATCGACATCCACCCCTTTCCTAACACTACGGGCAATTTAGCATGGCCAATTCACCTGACCTGCACATCTTTGGACTGTGGGAGGAAACCGGAGCACCCGGAGGAAACCCACGCAGACACGGGGAGAACGTGCAAACTCCACACAGTCAGTCACCTGAGGCGGGAATTGAACCCGGGTCTCTGGCGCTGTGAGGTAGCAGTGCTAACCACTGTGCCACCGTGCCTACCTAAAATGGTAGGTTACCTTCCCTCAAGGGCATTAGCAAACCAGATGGATTTATCCTGACAATGGATTCATGCTCATCATTAGACTCTTATATCCAGATATTTATTGAATTCAGATTCTACTATTTGCCTTGGCAGATTTGAACTCAGGTCCACAGAACATTGCCTAGATCTGTGGATGAATACTCTAATAGTAATGCCACTAGACAACACCTCCCCTAAATCATAGAGTCCCTACAGTGTGGAAGCAGGTCATTTGACCCATTGAGTCCACAACGACCCTCCGAAGAGCATCCCATCCACACTCACCACCCCTAGCTCTATCCCTGTAACCCTGCATATCTCATGGCTAATCCATCTAATGTACACATCCCTGTGACACTGTGGGCAATTTAGCATGACCAATCCACCGAACCTGCACATTGGTGGACGATGGGAGGAAACCAGAGGATCCAGAGGAAACCCGTGCAGACAGCGAAGGAGTGTGCAAACATGATACAGACAGTTGTTGGAGGGTGGAATTGAAGCCAGCTTCCTGATGCTGCGCGACATCAGTGCTGACAACTGAGCCATTTGCCATCCCTTTGCTTAAAATATATACCACTGGGATATTTTATAACACTAAGGAAGTCAAAGCATATTGTTATTGCTGTTGTTGTTGATGGGTTAGTGAAATCAGTGAATCATTGAAGCCCAACCTTATTCGGGTTGGAAGAGAGGATTTAAGAGATAGATATTCTACTCAATGGTTGAAAATCATCATCAGTGGTGGATTGATACCTGGGTTCCCATGAATCCCAGGAAATGTCGAGGTTCCTGTTAAAGAGTGTCCCAGGTGAAGCTATGGCAGGTTCCATGGTCCTTCCCTGGACAGTACACTGGGCTCTATGTCAGGGCAGCTGAGTCTCTGGGAAGCCCCAGTTACCTGATGGAGCAGGCATTGTGATACTGAGGCCTGAACTAAAATGCAATCTTGTGGGAACATAAGAACAGGGAGCAGCAGTAGGCTGTCTAATCCTTCAAGTTTTAAAGACATTTACTGAAGTAGTGTCAACTACTTCCCTGGGCAAGGAATTCCATCGATTTACAACCCTCTGGGTAAAGAATATCCTTCTCAATTCAGTCCTAAATCTGCTCTCTCTAATTTTGAGACTATGCCCTCTTGTCCTAGTTTCACCTGTCAGAGGAAACATCCTCTCTACTTCTATCTTATCTATTCACTTCATAATTTTATATGTTTCTATAAGATCCCCCCTCCCCTCATTCTACTAAATTCCAATAAATATAATCCCAGACTACTCAGTCTCTCCTCACGAGCCAATCCCCTCAACTCTGGAAACAACCTAGTGAACCTCTTCTGCACTCCCTCTAGTGCCAGTACATCCTTTCTCAAGTAAGGAGTTCAAAACTGCACGCAGAACTCCAGGTGTGACCTCCCCAGCACCCTGTATAGCTGCAACATAACCTCCCTGTTTTTGAACTCAATCCCTTTAATAATGAAGGACAAAATTCCATTTGCCTTCCTAATTACTTGTTGTACCTACAGACCAACCCTCTGTGATTCATGCACAAGGACACCCAGGTCCCTCTGCATAGCAGCATGCTGCAACTTCTTACCATTCAAGTAATAATCCTTTTTACTGTTATTGCTACCAACATGGATGACTTCACATTTGTTAACATTATCTTCCAGCTGCCAGACCTTTGCCCACTCACCCAATGTATCTATGTCCCTCTGCAAAGTTTCACAGTCCTCTGCACATTTTGCTCTGTCACTTATCTTAGTGCCATCTGCAAACTTTGACACACTACACATGGTCCCCAACTCCAAATCATCTATATAAATTGTGGTTCCAACACTGATCCCTGAGGCACACCACTAGTTGCTGATTGCTAGCCAGAATAGCACTCATTTATCCCCACTCTTTGCTTCCTGTTTGTCAACCAATCCTCTATCCATGCTAATATTTTACCCATAATGCCAAGCATCTTTATCTTATGCAGCAGTCTCTTGTGCGGCACCTTTTCGAAGGCCTTTTGCAAATCTAGGTACATGACATCCACTGGGTCCCCATTGTTCACCTTGCTCGTAATGTCTTCATAGAATTCCAAAAGATTTGTTAGCATGACCTGTCCTTCATGAATCCATCCTGCGACTACCCAACGGGACAATTTCTTTCATGATTGTCTTGGTATCTCTTCCTTGATAATGGACTCAACCATCTTCCCCGCTACAGAGGTTAAGCTAACTGGTCATTAATTCCCTATCTTTTGTCTACCCCCCTTTCTAAACAGTGACGTCGCATTTGCTGTTGTCCAACCTGCTGAGACTCCCCCAGAGTCCAGTGAATTTTGGAAAATTACCACAAGTGTACTTGTTGTTTCTCCCGCCATCTCTTTTAGCTCCCTATGGGTGCATTCCATCAGGGTCAGGAGACTTATCTATCCTTGGCTCCATTATCTTGCCCAACACTACCTCTTCCATAATAATGATTGTTTCCAGGTTGTCACCTACCTTCATCTCTTTGTCAATTACTGGCATGTTATCAGTATCCTCCACTGTGAAGAACAATACAAGATATCTGTTCAATGCCTCAGCTATTTCATCATATCCCATAACTAATTGCCCCTTCTCATCTTCCAAAGGACCCACTAGGAGAAAGTGAGGACTGCAGATGCTGGAGGTCATAGTCGAAGAGTGCGGTGCTGGGAAAGCACAGCAGGGCATACAACATCCAAGGAGCAGGAGAGTCAACATTGTGAGCATCAGGAATGTCTGATGTCTACATTCCTGGTGAAGTGCTTGTGTTCGAAACATCGACTCTCCTGCTCCTCGGATGCTGCTTTGGCTGGCTGTGCTTTTCCAGCACCACACACCTCGACTTCAAAGGACTAGCGTTTACTTTAGACACTCTTCTTCATTTTATATATTTGTAGAAACTGTGCCCATGAGCAAGATGATCTTTGGAACTCCTTACTGCAGAGAGTTGCATGAGGGAGGAGGGGAGGGTGGTGCTTAATTAGATTTTATTTTAGATTAGATTACTTACAGCATGGAAACAGGCCCTTCAGCCCAACAAGTCCACACCAACCCGAAGCGCAACCCACCCAGACCCATCCCCCTACATTTACCCCTTCACCTAACACTGTGGTGAATTTAGCACAGCCAATTCACCTAACCTGCCCATCTTTGGGATGTGGGAGGAAACTGGAGCACCCGGAGGAAACCCACGCAGACATGGGGAGAATGTGCAAACTCCACACAGACAGTTGCCTGAGGCAGGGATTGAATCCAGGTCTCTGGCGCTGTGAGGCAGCAGTGCTAACCACTGTGGCACCGTGTTTGGGTTTGGGGGTGGGGGGGGGGGGTGGGGGAGGTGAGGGTAAGGGCGGCAGAGTCCTTTTGAAAAGTTCAGACTCAGATAGATTCTTGATCAGTCAGGAAATAAAGGGTTATAGGGAAAGGACAGGAAAGTGGACATGAGGAATGTCTAATTAGCGAGGATCTGACTGAATATGTAGAACATAGAGCAATACAACGCAGAATAGGACTTCGGCCCTCAATGTTGCGCCAACCTGTGAACTAATTTAAGCCCATCCCCCTACACTATTCCATCATCATCCATGTGCTTATCCAAGGATTGTTTAAATCTCCCTAATGTTCCTGAGTTAACTACATTTGCAGGCAGGGCATTCTCCCTTACCACTCTTTGAGTGAAGAACCTACCTCTAACATCTGTCTTAAATCTATCATCCCTCAATTTGTAGCTATGCCCCCTTGTACAAGCTGGCATCATCATCCTTGGAAAAAGACTCTCACTGTCCACCCTATCTAATCCTCTGATCATTTTGTATGTATCTATTAAATCCCCTCTTTGCCTTCTTCTCTCCAATAATAACAGACCCAAGTCCCTCAGCCTTTCCTCAGAAGACCTTCCCTCCATACCAGGCAACATCCTGGTAAGTCTCCTCTGCACCTTTTCCAATGCTTCCACATCCTTCCTGTAATGGGGCAATATTCAAAGTGTGGCTGCGCTAGTGTTTTGTACAATTGCAGCATAATATTGTGGCTCCGGAACTCAATCCCTCTACCAATAAAACCTAACACAGTGTATGCCTTCTTAACAGCACTATCAACCTGGGTGGCACCTTTCAGAGATCGAGTACATGGACACCAAAATCCCTCTGCACATCCACACTACGAAGAATCTTTCCATTGACCCAGTATTCTGCCTTCCTGCTATTCTTCCCAAAGTGAATAATCTCACATTTATCTTCATTGAACTCCATTTGTCACCTCTCAGCCCAATTCTGCAGTTTATCCAAATCCTCCTGCAACCTGCAACATTCTTCCATACGGTCCACCCCTCCATCGACTTTAGTATCATCTGCAAACTTACTAACTCATTCACCTATGCCTGCATCCAAGTCGTTTATAAAAACGACAAACAGCAATGGTCCCAAAACAGATCCTTGTGGCACACCACTAGTAACCAGACTGCAAGCTGACTATTTTCCGTCAACCACCACTCATTGCCTTCTTACAGAAAGCCAGTTTCTAATCCAAATTTTGTAAATTTCCTTCAATCCCATGCCTCTGCACTTTCTCAAGTGGCCTACAATGATCATCATTTTCAAAGGCTTTACTGAAGTCCATGTATACCATGTCGACTGCCCTACCCTCATCCACATGCTTGGTCACCTTCTCAAAAAACTTAATGAGGTTTGTGAGACATGACATGCCCTTGATGAATCCATATTAACTATTTCCAATTAAATTGTTGCTTGCTAGATAATCATAAATCCTATCTCTTATAATCCTTTCCAAAACCTTTCCTACAATAGACATAAGGCTATAATTACCTGGGTCATCTCTACTGCCCTTCTTGAACAAGGGCACAATATTTGCAATCCTCCAGTCCTCTGGTACTAAACCTGTAGACAACGACGACTCACATAACAAAGCCAAAGGCTCTGCTATCTCCTCCCTAGCGTCCCAGAGAATTCTTGGATAAATCCCATCTGCCCCAGGGGACTTATCTACTTTCACACCTTATAGAATTGATAACACCTCCTCCTTACTAACTTCAATTCTTTCAAGTCTAATAGCCCGTCTAATACCCCTCAGTCTTTTCCTCTACAATATTCTCCTTTTCCTGAGTGAAAACAAATGATAAATATTCGTTCCGCACCTCTCTAGGGTCCACACACAACTTCCCACTTCTGTCTTTGACTGGCCCTATTCCTACCTTAGTCATCCTTTTATTCCTCACATATCTATAGAAAGTTTTAGAGTTCTCCTTTATTCTACCTGCTAAAGACTACTCACGTCACCTCCTTGTTCTTCTTAACTCTCTCTTTAAATCCTTCCTAGCTACTCTGTAACTCTCCATCACCTCATCTGAACCATCTCACCTCAACATCACATATGCCTCCCTTTTCTGCTTAACAAATTGTACAATTTATTTAGTAAACCACGTTCCCTTATCTTATCGTTTCCTCCCTGCCTGACAGGGATATACCTATCAAAGACATGCAATATCTGTTCCTTAAACCAGCTCCACATTTCAATTGTCCCCACCCCCTGCATTTTGCTGCCCCATTCTATGCCTCTTAAGTCTTGCCTAATTGCATTATAATTACCCTTCCCCGAATCTCACTCTTGCCCTGTGGCAAGTACCTATCCCTCTCTATCATTAAACTAAGCCTAACTGAATTATGGTCACTCTCTCGAAAGTGCTCACCTATCACTAAATCAAACACCTGGCCTGGTCCATTACCAAGTACTAGATCCAGTGTGGCTTCCCCTCTCCTTGGTCCTTCGATATACTGTGTCAGGAAACCCTCCTACACACATTGGACAAAAACTGATCCATCTGACGTACGAGAGTTATAGCATTTTCAGTCAATGTTGGGGAAGTTAAAGTCCCCCATAATGACCATCCTGTTCCTTTCACTCCTGCTTAGAATCTATTTGCCAATCCTCTCCTATACATCCCTGGAACTCTGCGGAGGCCTATAAAAAACTCCTAGCAGTGTGACCTCTCCTCTCTTGTTTCTAACCTCAGTCCATACCACCTCAGTAGATGAGTCCTCATTAAATGATCTTTCAGCCACCATTATACCGTCCTTGACTAGCAAAGCCACACCTCTCCCTCTTTTACACCTTCACTGATCTTAATGAAAGATCTGAACCCTGGAACCTGCAACATCCATTCCTGACCTTGCTCTATCCATGTCTCAGTAATGGCCACAACATTGAAATTCCAGGTACCTATCCATGCTGCAAGCTCCCTTACCTTATTCCGGATACACCCGGCATTGAAGTAGACACACTTCAACGTACACTCCTGCGTTTGTGCCCTCCCTACTCTCATCCTCTTGTGCAATGGAACTACAACAAAGGATCCCCCCACTGAGCTCGTTTAAACTGACAAAATTGCACTAGCAAATTTCCACCCCAGGATATTAGTACCTCTCTAGTTCAAGTGAAGACCGTCCTGTTTGAAGAAGACCCACCTTCCCCAGAATGAGCCTCAATTATCCATATGCCTGAAACCCTCCCTCTGTACCATCCCTGCAGCCACGTGTTCAGCTGATATCTCTCCCTGTTCTTTGCCTGGCTATCACGTGGCATGGTAACAGTCCAGAGATAACAACTCTGTTTGTTTTAGCTCTCAGTTTCCACCCTAGCTCATTGAAATCCTGCCTTACATCCCTATCCCTCTTTCTACCCATGTCATTGGAACCTACATGGACCACAACTTGGGGCTGGTCACCCTCTCCCTTCAGGACCCCTAAGACATGATCCGAGACATCACAGACCCTGGCACCTGGGAGGCAACACACCAACCATGAGTCTTGTTCATTCCCACCAAACCTTCTATCTGCTCTCTCACTACTGAGTCCCCAGTGACTAACACTCTCCTCCTTGCCCCCCTTCCCTTCTGTGCAACAGGGGTAGGGTTTGTGCTAGAGACCTGCACCCCAATGCTTGCCCCTGGTCAGTCATCCCCCCCCAACAGTATATAAAACGGTATCCATGTTTTTTAGGGGAACGACCACAGGGGTCCCTGCACTGACTGTTTTCCCCCCTTCGAACAGTCACCCAGTTTTCTTCATGCCTAGGACTAACTACTTCCCTGTAACTCTTATCTATCACAGCCTCTGCCTCCCGAATGATACTATGTTCATCCAGCTCCTGCTCCAGTTCCCTAACACGGTCTTGGAGGAGCAAGAGTTGGGTGCACTTCCTGCAGATGGACTTGGATGGGACACTAATGGCGTCCCTCACCTCAAACATTATGCAGGAGGAACATTCTTCTTTCTGCACTACCACCCCTGCTAGTCCCCTTGTCAGAAAGTTTTAAACAAAGAAGAGAAGCTTACCTGATGTGTCCCTGGTGTATAAGGTTAGAGGAGGTGGATGGGTGGGAGGCCCTATTAAGGGTAGGGTCTCAGGGTTAGAAAACACTCACTTGGGGGGGAGAAAGGTCCTTCCTTAACCAGAAACCTCTGCTCTCCGAGATGCTGCTGCTGCCGATGCTTGAGGGGAAGCTTTTAAAGTTTTAAATCAGTGACTCACATTTCCCGACAGGTCCCTGGTCCAAGCTCCCACTCTTCCTGCTGCTGGCAACTGAAAATCAATATGATGGAGCAGGGTCGAGGGGCGAATGGCTACACCTGTTCCTATTGCTTATGGAGCTGTGGCATGAGTGTGTTAACATTCTGCCTATATGTGTTGTTTGCATGTGTCTGGGTGTGCATTGCATTTGTCTCTGTATGTGTGTGCATGTGTCTGTGTAATTCTGTGTCCGTATGTGTATCTGTATGTCCTATCATCCTGGTGCACTTACTATGTCCACTGCTCTCAATGTGGTCTCCTCTACACTGGGGAGACAGGGCACCAATTTGCTAAACGTTTCAGAGAACATCCAAAAATGTGCAGGTTAGGTGAATTGGCCATGCTAAATTGCCCGTGGTGTCAGGTGAAGGGGTAAATGTAGGGGAATGGGTCTGGGTGGGTTGCGCTTCGGCGGGTCGGTGTGGTCTTGTTGGGCCGAAGGGCCTGTTTCCACATTGTAAGTAATCTAATCTCTGGGATACGCGCACCAATCAACCCCACTATTTCAACTCCCCCTCAACCTCCACCAAGGGCATGCAAGTCCTGGGCCTTCTCCACCACCAAATCCTAACCCCCAATGCCTGAAAGAAGAACACTTCTCCTTCTGCCTTGGGACCCTCCAACCACTCGTCGATTTCACCAATTTCCTCATCTCCCCTCCCCCCCACTTTATCCCAGATCCAACCCTCCAATTCAGCACCACTCTCATGAACTGTCCTACCTGTCCACCTACTTTTGCACTTATCCACTCCACCCTCCCCTCCGCCTTTCACCATCACCCCCTACCTGCATCTGCCTAATGTCTTCCTAGCTACCTTTTCCCCAGCCCCAGCCCCGAGCCTCTCCTTTTTATCTCTCAGCCCCCTTCTCCAACTCCCCACGTTCGTGATGAAGAGCTAATGGCCGACACATCGGCTCTCCTGCTCCTTGGATGCTGTCTGATCTGCTGTGCTTTTCCAGTGCCACATTTTTTGACTGTTGAAGATGATGCTCATTTTGATGTCAGTGTGCATGTTGATATTGTTGCTGGTTTCGGTTGATGCCGGTGTCATTATTGATTTTGGTGTTGTTTTTGCAGTTTGTGTTTGTTGTTGCAGTGTTGGTGGTGTTGATCTTTATGTTGAAGTTGATGCTGGTTTAGTGGTAATGTTAATGTCAGTGTCGATCATGTTGGCTTTGGTGGTCAGGTAGATTTTGCTTTGAATGTTAATGTTGAAGTTGGTGTTCCTTTGGAGATGAATGTTTCTGTTAATGTCGGTATTGTTCCTGATCTTGGTGTCAGTATTCATGATGGTGTTGGTGCAGATAGCATTGGTGGTGCTGAATTTGATGTCAGTGCTGGTTCTAATTTTGATGTTGTTGTTGATATTGATGTCAGTGTTCATGTCAATGTTGTCACTGGTGTTGGTGTCAATCTTGATTTTGATGTTTACATTTGTGTTGGTGTGGATGTTGGTGTTGGTGTTTAGATTGGTATTGATATTGGTGTTGGTGTTTATAATGGTATTGAAATTGGTGTTGGTGTTTAGATTGGTAATGATATTGGTGTTGGTGTTTATAATGGTATTGATATTGGTGTTGGTGTTTAGATTGTTATTCATTTTGGTGTAGGTGTACATAATGGTATTGATATTGGTGTTGGTGTTTAGATTGGTATAGATATTAGTGCTGGTGTTTATAAAGGTATTGATATTGGTGTTGGTATTTAGATTGGTATTGATAATGGTGTTGGTGTTTATAGATTAGATTAGATTAGATTACTTAGATTACTTACAGTGTGGAAACAGGCCCTTCGGCCCAACAAGTCCACACCGCCCCGCTGAAGCGTAACCCACCCATGCCCCTACATCTACATTTACACCTTACCTAACACTATGGGCAATTTAGCATGGCCAATTCACCTGGCCTACACATCTTTGGACTGTGGGAGGAACCCGGAGCACCCGGAGGAAACCCACGCAGACACGGGGAGAACGTGCAAACTCCACACAGTCAGTCGCCTGAGGCGGGAATTGAACCCGGGTCTCAGGCGCTGTGAGGCAGCAGTGCTAACCACTGTGCCACCGTGCCGCCCACAAATAATGGTGTTGATATTGGTGTTGGTGTTTAGATTGGTACTGACATTGGTATTGGTGTTTATAATGGTATTCATATTGGTGTTGGTGATTATAATGGTACTGATATTGGTGTTGGCGTTAAGATTGGTATTGATATTGGCGTTGGTGTTTCTAATGGTATTGATATTGATGTTGGTTTTTATATTGGTTTTGATATTGGTGTTAGTGTTTTGATTGGTATTGATATTGGTGATGGTGTTTATAATGGAATTGATATTGGCGTTGGTGCTTATAATGGTATTGATATTGGAGTTGGTGTTTATAATGGTGTTCATATTGGTTATGGTGTTCATGTTGGTATTGATATTGGTGTTGGTATTTATATTGGAAAAGATATTGGTGTTGTTGATTTGATTGGTATTGATATTGGTTTTGGTGTTGGTAATGGAATTGATATTGGTGTTGGTGTTGATAATGGAATTGATATTGGTGTTGGTGTTTACAATGGTATTGATATTGGTGTTGGTGTTTTTAATGGTATTGATATTGGTGCTGATGTTTAGATTGGAATTGATGTTAGTGTTGGTGTTTACAATGGTTTTGATATTGGTGTTGGTGTTTTTAATGGTATTGATATTGGTGTTGGTGTTTAGATTGGTATTGAAATTGGTGTTGATGTTTAGATTGGTATTGATATTGGTGTTGGTGGTTATAATGTTATTGACATTGGTGCTGGTGTTGAGATTGGTATTGACATTGCTGATGGTGTGTATATTGTTATTGATATTGGCGTTGGTATTTAGATTGGTAATGTTATTGGTGTAGGTGTTTATAATGATATTGACATTGGTGTCGATGTTTAGATTGGTATTGATATTGTTGTTGGTGTTTATAATGGTACTGATATTGGTGTTGGTATTTATAATGGTATTGATATTGGTTTTGGTGTTTATAATGGTATTGATATTGGTGTTGGTGTTTAGATTGGTATTGATATTGGTGCTGTTGTTTAGATTGGTATTGATATTGGCGTTGCTGTTAAGATTGGTATAGATTTTGGTGTTGGTATTTAGATTGGTATTGATATTGGTGTTGATTTTTATAATGGTATTGATATTGGTATTGGTGTTGAGATTGGTATTGATATTGGTGCTGGTGTTTAGATTGGTATTGATATTGGTATTGGTCTTTAGATTGGAATTGATAATGGTGGTGGTTTTATAATTGTATTGCTATTGGTGTTGGTGTTTAGATTGGCATTGATATTGGTGTTGGTTTTTATAATGGTATTGATATTGGTGTTGGTGTTTAGATTGGTATTGATATTGGTGTTGGTGTTTAGATTGGAATTAACAATGGTGTTGGTGTTTATAATGGCATTGATAGTGGTGTTGGTGTTTAGATTTGTATTGATCTCGGTGTTGGTGTTTATAATGGTACTGATACTGGTGTTGGTGTTGAGATTAGTGTTGATATTGTTGTTGGTGTTTAGATTGGTATTGATATTGGTGTTGGTGGTTATAATGGTATTGACATTGGTGTTGGTGTTTAGACTGGTATTGATATTGCTGATGGTGGTTATAATGTTATTGATATTGGTGTTGGTATTTAGATTTGTATTGATCTCGGTGTTGGTGTTTATAATGGTACTGATACTGGTGTTGGTGTTTAGATTGGTGTTGATATTGGTGTTGGGGATTAGATTGGTATTCATGTTTGTGTTGGTATGTATAATGGTATTGATATTGGTGTTGGTGTTTATAATGGAATTGATATTGGTGTTGGTGATTTTAATGGCATTCATATTGGTGTTGGTGCTGGCGTTTAGACTGGTATTGATATTGGCGTTGATGTTTATAATGGTATTGACATTGGTGTTCGTTTTTATATTGGAATTGATATTGGTGTTGGTGTTTTGATTGGTATTGATATTGGTGTTGGTGTTTATAATGGTATTGATATTGGTGTTGGTGTTTAGATTGGTATTAATATTGGTGCTGGTGTTGATAATGGAATCGATAATGGTGTTGGTGTTTAGATTGGTATTGCTATTGGTGTTGGTGTTTATAATGGTATTGATATTGGTGTTGGTGTTTACATTGGTATTGATATTGGTGTTGGTGTTGATAATGGTATTGATATTGTTGTTGGTGTTTAGATTGGTATTGAGTTTGTTGTTGGTGTTTAGATTTGTATTGACATTGGTGTTGGTGTTTAGATTGGTATTGATATTGCTGATGGTGTTCATAATGTTATTGATATTGGTGTTGGTATTTAGATTGGTATTGATATTTGTGTTGGTTATGATGATGATGATATTGATATTGGTGTTGGTGTTTATAATGGTATTGATATTGGTGTTGGTGATTATAATGGTATTCATAATGGTGTTGGTGCTTATATTGGTGTTGATATTGGTGTTGGTGCTTATATTGGTATTGATATTGGTGTTGGGATTTTGATTGGTATTAATATTGGTGTTGGTGTTTATAATGGTATTGATCTTCGTGTTGGTTTTTATATTGGTAGTGATATTGGTGTTGGTGTTTTGATTGGTATTGATATTGGTGTTGGTGTTTATAATGGAATTGATATTGGTGTTGGGATTTAGACTGGTATTGATATTGGTGTTGGTGTTTATAATGGTATTGATATTGGTGTTGGTGTTTAGATTGGTATTAATATTAGTGTTGGTGTTGATAATGGTATTGATATTGGTGTTGGTGGTTATAATGTTTTTGACATTGGTGCTGGTGTTGAGATTGGGATTGATATTGCTGATGGTTTGTATAATGTTATTGATATTGGTGTTGGTGTTAAGATTGGTAATGATATTGGTGTTGGTGTTTATAATGATATTGACATTGGTGTTGATGTTTATAATGGTATTCATATTGGTGTTGGTGTTTATAATGGCATTGATATTGGTGTTGGTGCTTATAATGGTATTCATATTGTTGGTGCTTATATTGGTTATGACATTGGTGTTGGCGTTTAGATTGGTATTGATATTGGCGTTGGTGTTTATAATGGTATTGATATTGATGTTGGTTTTTATATTGGTTTTGATATTGGTGTTGGTGTTTTGATTGCTATTGATATTGGTGTTTGTATTTATAATGGAATTGATATTGGTGTTGGGATTTAGATTGGCATTGATGTTGGTGTTGGTGTTTATAATGGTACTGATATTGCTGTTGATTTTTAGATTGGTATTGATATTGGTGTTGGGATTTAGATTGGTATTAATATTGGTGTTGGTGTTTATAAGGGTATTGATATTGGTGTTGGGGTTTAGATTGGTATTGATATGGGTGTTGGTGTTTATAATGGTATTGATATTGGTGTTGGTGATTATAATGGTATTGATATTGGTGTTGGCGTTTAGATTGGTATTGATATTGGCATTGGTGTTTATAATGGTATTGATCTTCGTGTTGGTTTTTATATTGGTAGTGATATTGGTGTTGGTGTTATGATTGGTATTGATATTGGTGTTGGTGTTTATAATGGAATTGATATTGGTGTTGGGATTTAGACTGGTATTGATATTGGTGTTGGTGTTTATAATGGTATTGATATTGGTGTTGGTGTTTAGATTGGTATTAATATTAGTGTGGGTGTTGATAATGGTATTGATATTGGTGTTGGTGGTTATAATGTTTTTGACATTGGTGCTGATGTTGAGATTGGTATTGATATTGCTGATGGTTTGTATAATGTTATTGATATTGGTGTTGGTGTTAAGATTGGTAATGATATTAGTGTTGGTGTTTATAATGATATTGACATTGGTGTTGATGTTTATAATGGTATTCATATTGGTGTTGGTGTTTATAATGGCATTTGTATTGGTGTTGGTGCTTATAATGGTATTCATATTGTTGGTGCTTATATTGGTTATGATATTGGTGTTGGCGTTTAGATTGGTATTGATATTGGCGTTGGTGTTTATAATGATATTGATATTGATGTTGGTTTTTATATTGGTTTTGATATTGGTGTTGGTGTTTTGATTGCTATTGATATTGGTGTTTGTATTTATAATGGAATTGATATTGGTGTTGTGATTTAGATTGGTATTGATGTTGGTGTTGGTGTTTATAATGGTACTGATATTGCTGTTGATTTTTAGATTGGTATTGATATGAGTGTTGGTGTTTATAATGGTATTGATATTGGTGTTGGTGATTATAATGGTATTCATATTGGTGTTGGCGTTTAGATTGGTATTGATATTGGCATTGGTGTTTATAATGGTATTGATCTTCGTGTTGGTATTTATATTGGTAGTGATATTGGTGTTGGTGTTTTGATTGGTATTGATATTGGTGTTGGTGTTTATAATGGAATTGATATTGGTGTTGGGATTTAGACTGGTATTGATATTGGTGTTGGTGTTTATAATGGTATTGATATTGGTGTTGGTGTTTAGATTGGTATTAATATTAGTGTTGGTGTTGATAATGGTATTGATATTGGTGTTGGTGGTTATAATGTTTTTGACATTGGTGCTGATGTTGAGATTAGTATTGATATTGCTGATGGTTTGTACAATGTTATTGATATTGGTGTTGGTGTTAAGATTGGTAATGATATTGGTGTTGGTGTTTATAATGATATTGACATTGGTGTTGATGTTTATAATGGTATTCATATTGGTGTTGGTGTTTATAATGGTATTGATATTGGTGTTGGTGCTTATAATGGTATTCATATTGTTGGTGCTTATATTGGTTATGATATTGGTGTTGGCGTTTAGATTGGTATTGATATTGGCGTTGGTGTTTATAATGGTATTGATATTGATGTTGGTTTTTATATTGCTATTGATATTTGTGTTTGTATTTATAATGGAATTGATATTGGTGTTGGGATTTAGATTGCTATTGATGTTGGTGTTGGTGTTTTTTAATGGTACTGATATTGCTGTTGATTTTTAGATTGGTATTGATATTGGTGTTGGTGTTTATAATGTTATTGATATTGGGGTTAGTGCTTATAATGGTATTGATATTGGTTTTGTTGTTAATGTTAGTATTGATATTGGTGTTGGCGTTTAGATTGGTATTGATATGGGTGTTTGTATTTATATTGGTAATGATGTTGGTGTTGGTGTTTTGATTGGTATTGATATTGGTTTTGGTGTTAATAATGGAATTGATATTGATGTTGGTGTTGATAATGGAATTGATCTTGGTGTTGGTGATTTGATTGTTATTGATATTGGTTTTGGTGTTTTTAATGGTATTGATATTGGTGCTGGTGTTTAGATTGGAATTGATATTAGTGTTGGTGTTTAGATTGGTATTGATATTGATGCTGGTGTTTAGATTGGTATTGATATTGGCGTTGACGTTAAGATTGGTATAGATATTGGTGTTGGTGTTTAGATTGGTATTGATATTGTTGTTGGTTTTTATAATGGTATTGATATTGGTGTTGGTGTTTCGATTGGTATTGATATTGGCGTTGATGTTAAGATTGGTATTGATATTGTTGTTGGTTTTTATAATGGTATTGATATTGGTGTTGGTGTTTAGATTGGTATTGATATTGTTGTTGGTGTTTGCAATGGTATTGATATTGGTGTTGGTGTTTAGATTGGTATTGATATTCGTGTTGGCTTTTAACATGGTATTGATATTGGTGTTGGTGTTTAGATTGGTATTGATATTGTTGTTGGTGTTTAGATTGGAATAGATATTGGTGTTGGTTTTATAATTGTATTGATATTGGTGTTGGTGTTTAGATTGGTATTGATATTGGTGTTGGTTTTTATAATGGTATTGATATTGGTGTTGGTGTTTATAATAGCATTGATATTGGTGTTGGGATTTAGATTGATATTGATATTGGTGTGGGTGTTTATAATGGTATTGATATTGGTGATGGTGGTTATAATGTTATTGATATTGGCGTTGGTGCTTGTAATGGTATTGATATTGGTGTTGGTATTTATAATGGTATTGATATTGGTGTTGGTGTTTATAATCGTATTGATATTGGTGTTGGTGTTTATCATGGTATTCATATTGTTGGTGTTTATAATGGTATTGGTAGTGGTGTTGTTTTTTGTATTGGTATTGATATTGGTGTTGGTGGTTTGATTGGTATTGATATTGGTGTTGGTGTTTATAACGTTATTGATATTGGCGTTGGTGTTTATATTGGTATTGATATTAGTGTTAGTCTTGATAATGGTATTGATATTGGTGTTGGTGTTTAGACTGGAATTGAAATTGGTGTTGGTGTTTAGATTGGTATTGATGTTGGTGTTGTTGGTTATGATTTTATTGACATTGGTGTTGTTGTTTTGATTGGTCTTGATATTGGTGTTGGTGTTTATAATGGTATTGATATTGGTGTTGGTATTTATAATGGTATTGATATTGGTGTTGGTGTTTATCATGGTATTCAGAGTGTTGGTCCTTATATTGGTATTGTTATTGGCGTTGGCATTTGGATTGGTATTGATATTGGCGTTGGTGTTTATAATGGTATTGGTAGTGGTATTGTTTTTTGTATTGGTATTGATATTGGTGTTGGTGGTTTGATTGGTATTGATATTGGTGTTGGTGTTTATAAAGGCATTGATATTGGTGTTGGAGACTAGATTGGTTTTGAAATTGGTGTTCGTGCTTTTAATGTTTTTGATGTTGGCGTTGGTGTTTAGATTGGTATTGAAATTGGTGTTGATGTTTAGATTGGTATTGATATTGGTGTTGGTGTTTATAATGGTATTGACATTGATGTTGGTGTTTAGACTGGAATTGAAATTGGTGTTGGTGTTTATAATGTCATTGATATTGGTGTTGGTATTTAGATTGGTATTGATATTGGTGTTGGTGTTTATAATGATATTGATATTGGCGTTGGGGTTTAGATTGGTATTCATGTTTGTGTTGGTATGTATAATGGTATTGATATTGGTGTTGGTGTTTATAATGGCATTCATATTGGTGTTGGTGCGTATATTGATATTGATATTGGTGTTGGCATTTAGATTGGTACTGATATTTTCGATGGTGTTTATAATGGTATTGATGTTGGTGTTGGTTTTTATATTGGTATTGATATTGGTATTAGTGTTTTGATTGGTATTGATATTGATGTTGGTGTTTATAATGGTTTTGATATTGGTGTTGGTGTTTTGATTGGTATTAATATTGGTCTTGGTGTTTATAATGGCATTCATATTGGTGTTGGTGCGTATATTGATATTGATATTGGTGTTGGCATTTAGATTGGTATTGATATTGGAGTTGGCAATTAGATTGGAATTGATATTGGTGTTGGTGTTTATATTGGTATTGAATATTGGTATTGGTGTTTATATTGGTATTGATATTGATGTTGGTGTGTAGATTGGTAATGATATTGGTGTTGGTTTTTATACTGGTATTGATAATGGTGTTGGTGTTTAGATCGGAATTGATATTGGTGTTGGTGTTTACAATGGTATTGATAGTGGTGTTGGTGTTTAGATTGGTATTGATTTTGGTGTTGGTTTTTTTAATGGTATTGATATTGGTGTTGGTGTTTATATTGGTATTGATATTGGTGTTGTTGATAATAATGTTATTGATATTGGTGTTGGTATTTAGATTAGTATTGATATTCGTGTTGGTGTTAAAAAAGGTATTAATATTGGTGTTGGTATTTAGATACATATTGATATTGGTGTTGGTGTTTATAATGATATTGATATTGGTGTTGGTGTTTATAATGGTATTGAAGTTGGTGTTGGTGTTTGTATTGGGATTGTTATTGATGTTGGTGTTTATAAAGGTATTAACATTGGTTTTGGTGTTTAGATTGGTATTGATATTGGTGTTGGTGTTTAGATTGGAATTGATATTGGTGTTGGTGTTTATAATGGTATTGATCGTGGTGTTAGTGTTTAGATTGGTATAGATATTGCTGATGGTGTTCTCATGTTATTGAAATTGGTGTTGGTATTTAGATTGGTATTGATATTGGTGTTGGTGTTTATAATGATATTGATATTGTTATTGGTGTTTAGATTGGTATTGATATTGGTGTTGGTGTTTATAATAGTATTGATATTGGTGTTGGTATTTAGATTGGTATTGATATTGGTGTTGCTGTTTATAATGATATTGATATTGTTGTTGGTGTTTAGATTGGTATTGATATTGGTGTTGGTGTTTTTAATAGTATTGATATTGGTGTTGGGGTTTAGTTTGGTATCCTTGTTGGTGGTGGTGTTTATAATGGTATTGATGTTGTTGTTGGGGTTTAGATTGGTATTCATGTTGGTGATGGTGTTTATAATGATATTCATATTGGTGTTGGTGATTATAATGGTATTGATACTGGTGTTGGCGTTTCGATTGGTATTGATATTGGCATTGGTGTTTATAATGGTATTGATATTGATGTTGGTTTTTATATTGGTTTTGATATTGGTGTTGGTGTTTTGATTGGTATTGATATTGGTGTTGGTAGTTATAATGGAATTGATATTAGTGTTAGTGTTTAGATTGGTATTGATATTGGTGTTGGTGCTTATAATGGTATTGATCTTGGAGTTGGTGGTTATAATGGTATTCATGTTTGTGTTGGTGTTTATAATGGTATTGATGTTGGTGTTGGGGTTTAGATTGGTATTCATGTTGGTGATGGTGTTTATAATGATATTCATATTGGTGTTGGTGATTATAATGGTATTGATACTGGTGTTTGCGTTTAGATTGGTATTGATATTGGCTTTGGTGTTTATAATGGTATTGATATTGATGTTGGTGGTTATAATGTTTTTGACATTGGTGCTGGTGTTGAGATTGGGATTGATATTGCTGATGGTTTGTATAATGTTATTGATATTGGTGTTGGTGTTAAGATTGGTAATGATATTGGTGTTGGTGTTTATAATGATATTGACATTGGTGTTGATGTTTATAATGGTATTCATATTGGTGTTGGTGTTTATAATGGCATTGATATTGGTGTTGGTGCTTATAATGGTATTCATATTGTTGGTGCTTATATTGGTTATGATATTGGTGTTGGCGTTTAGATTGGTATTGATATTGGCGTTGGTGTGTATAATGGTATTGATATTGATGTTGGTTTTTATATTGGTTTTGATATTGGTGTTGGTGTTTTGATTGCTATTGATATTGGTGTTTGTATTTATAATGGAATTGATATTTGTGTTGGGATTTAGATTGGTATTGATGTTGGTGTTGGTGTTTATAATGGTACTGATATTGCTGTTGATTTTTAGATTGGTATTGATATTGGTGTTGGGATTTAGATTGGTATTAATATTGGTGTTGGTGTTTATAAGGGTATTGATATTGGTGTTGGGGTTTAGATTGGTATTGATATGGGTGTTGGTGTTTATAATTGTATTGATATTGGTGTTGGTGATTATAATGGTATTGATATTGGTGTTGGCGTTTAGATTGGTATTGATATTGGCATTGGTGTTTATAATGGTATTGATCTTCGTGTTGGTTTTTATATTGGTAGTGATATTGGTGTTGGTGTTTTGATTGGTATTGATATTGGTGTTGGTGTTTATAATGGAATTGATATTGGTGTTGGGATTTAGACTGGTATTGATATTGGTGTTGGTGCTTATAATGGTATTGATATTGGTGTTGGTGTTTAGATTGGTATTAATATTAGTGTTGGTGTTGATAATGGTATTGATATGGGTGTTGGTGGTTATACTGTTTTTGACATTGGTGCTGATGTTGAGATTGGTATTGATATTGCTGATGGTTTGTATAATGTTATTGATATTGGTGTTGGTGTTAAGATTGGTAATGATATTGGTGTTGGTGTTTATAATGATATTGACATTGGTGTTGATGTTTATAATGGTATTCATATTGGTGTTGGTGTTTATAATGGCATTTGTATTGGTGTTGGTGCTTGTAATGGTATTCATATTGTTGGTGCTTATATTGGTTATGATATTGGTGTTGGCGTTTAGATTGGTATTGATATTGGCGTTGGTGTTTATAATGGTATTGATATTGATGTTGGTTTTTATATTGGTTTTGATATTGGTGTTGGTGTTTTGATTGCTATTGATATTGGTGTTTGTATTTATAATGGAATTGATATTGGTGTTGTGATTTAGATTGGTATTGATGTTGGTGTTGGTGTTTATAATGGTACTGATATTGCTGTTGATTTTTAGATTGGTATTGATATTGGTGTTGGGGTTTAGATTGGTATTGATATGGGTGTTGGTGTTTATAATGGTATTGATATTGGTGTTGGTGATTATAATGGTATTGATATTGGTGTTGGCGTTTAGATTGGTATTGATATTGGCATTGGTGTTTATAATGGTATTGATCTTCGTGTTGGTTTTTATATTGGTAGTGATATTGGTGTTGGTGTTTTGATTGGTATTGATATTGGTGTTGGTGTTTATAATGGTATTGATATTGGTGTTGGTGTTTAGATTGGTATTAATATTAGTGTTGGTGTTGATAATGGTATTGATATTGGTGTTGGTGGTTATAATGTTTTTGACATTGGTGCTGATGTTGAGATTAGTATTGATATTGCTGATGGTTTGTACAATGTTATTGATATTGGTGTTGGTGTTAAGATTGGTAATGATATTGGTGTTGGTGTTTATAATGATATTGACATTGGTGTTGATGTTTATAATGGTATTCATATTGGTGTTGGTGTTTATAATGGTATTGATATTGGTGTTGGTGCTTATAATGGTATTCATATTGTTGGTGCTTATATTGGTTATGATATTGGTGTTGGCGTTTAGATTGGTATTGATATTGGCGTTGGTGTTTATAATGGTATTGATATTGATGTTGGTTTTTATATTACTATTGATATTTGTGTTTGTATTTATAATGGAATTGATATTGGTGTTGGGATTTAGATTGCTATTGATGTTGGTGTTGGTGTTTATAATGGTACTGATATTGCTGTTGATTTTTAGATTGGTATTGATATTGGTGTTGGTGTTTATAATGTTATTGATATTGGGGTTAGTGCTTATAATGGTATTGATATTGGAGTTGGGTTTATAATGGTATTCATATTGGTTTTGTTGTTTATGTTAGTATTGATATTGGTGTTGGCGTTTAGATTGGTATTGATATTGGTGTTTGTATTTATATTGGTAATGATATTGGTGTTGGTGTTTTGATTGGTATTGATATTGGTTTTGGTGTTAATAATGGAATTGATATTGGTGTTGGTGTTGATAATGGAATTGATCTTGGTGTTGGTGATTTGATTGGTATTGATATTGGTTTTGGTGTTTTTAATGGTATTGATATTGGTGCTGGTGTTTAGATTGGAATTGATATTAGTGTTGGTGTTTAGATTGGTATTGATATTGATGCTGGTGTTTAGATTGGTATTGATATTGGCGTTGACGTTAAGATTGGTATAGATATTGGTGTTGGTGTTTAGATTGGTATTGATATTGTTGTTGGTTTTTATAATGGTATTGATATTGGTGTTGGTGTTTCGATTGGTATTGATATTGGCGTTGATGTTAAGATTGGTATTGATATTGTTGTTGGTTTTTATAATGGTATTGATATTGGTGTTGGTGTTTAGATTGGTATTGATATTGTTGTTGGCGTTTGCAATGGTATTGATATTGATGTTGGTGTTTAGATTGGTATTGATATTCGTGTTGGCTTTTCACATGGTATTGATATTGGTGTTGGTGTTTAGATTGGTATTGATATTGTTGTTGGTGTTTAGATTGGAATAGATATTGGTGTTGGTTTTATAATTGTATTGATATTGGTGTTGGTGTTTAGATTGGTATTGATATTGGCGTTGGTTTTTATAATGGTATTGATATTGGTGTTGGTGTTTATAATAGCATTGATATTGGTGTTGGGATTTAGATTGATATTGATATTGGTGTGGGTGTTTATAATGGTATTGATATTGGTGATGGTGGTTATAATGTTATTGATATTGGCGTTGGTGCTTGTAATGGTATTGATATTGGTGTTGGTATTTATAATGGTATTGATATTGGTGTTGGTGTTTATAATCGTATTGATATTGGTGTTGGTGTTTATCATGGTATTCATATTGTTGGTGTTTATAATGGTATTGGTAGTGGTGTTGTTTTTTGTATTGGTATTGATATTGGTGTTGGTGGTTTGATTGGTATTGATATTGGTGTTGGTGTTTATAAAGGCATTGATATTGGTGTTGGAGACTAGATTGGTTTTGAAATTGGTGTTCGTGCTTTTAATGTTTTTGATGTTGGCGTTGGTGTTTAGATTGGTATTGAAATTGGTGTTGATGTTTAGATTGGTATTGATATTGGTGTTGGTGTTTATAATGGTATTGACATTGGTGTTGGTGTTTAGATTGGTATTGATATTGCTGATGGTGTTTATAATGTCATTGATATTGGTGTTGGTATTTAGATTGGTATTGATATTGGTGTTGGTGTTTATAATGATATTGATATTGGCGTTGGGGTTTAGATTGGTATTGAAATTGGTGTTGATGTTTAGATTGGTATTGATATTGGTGTTGGTGTTTATAATGGTATTGACATTGGTGTTGGTGTTTAGATTGGTATTGATATTGCTGATGGTGTTTATAATGTCATTGATATTGGTGTTGGTATTTAGATTGGTATTGATATTGGTGTTGGTGTTTATAATGATATTGATATTGGCGTTGGGGTTTAGATTGGTATTCATGTTTGTGTTGGTATGTATAATGGTATTGATATTGGTGTTGGTTTTTATAATGGCATTCATATTGGGTGGTGCGTATATTGATATTGATATTGGTGTTGGCAATTAGATTGGTACTGATATTGTCGATGGTGTTTATAATGGTATTGATGTTGGTGTTGGTTTTTATATTGGTATTGATATTGGTATTAGTGTTTTGATTGGTATTGATATTGATGTTGGTGTTTATAATGGTTTTGATATTGGTGTTGGTGTTTCGATTGGTATTAATATTGGTGTTGGTGTTTATAATGTTATTGATATTGGCGTTGGTGCTTATAATGGTATTGATATTGGTGCTGGTGTTTATATTGGTATTGATATTGGAGTTGGCAATTAGATTGGAATTGATATTGGTGTTGGTGTTTATATTGGTATTGAATATTGGTATTGGTGTTTATATTGGTATTGATATTGATGTTGGTGTGTAGATTGGTAATGATATTGGTGTTGGTTTTTATACTGGTATTGATAATGGTGTTGGTGTTTAGATCGGAATTGATATTGGTGTTGGTGTTTACAATGGTATTGATAGTGGTGTTGGTGTTTAGATTGGTATTGATTTTGGTGTTGGTTTTTTTAATGGTATTGAAATTGGTGTTGGTGTTTATATTGGTATTGATATTGGTGTTGTTGTTAATAATGTTATTGATATTGGTGTTGGTATTTAGATTAGTATTGATATTCGTGTTGGTGTTAAAAAAGGTATTAATATTGGTGTTGGTATTTAGATACATATTGATATTGGTGTTGGTGTTTATAATGATATTGATATTGGTGTTGGTGTTTATAATGGTATTGAAGTTGGTGTTGGTGTTTGTATTGGGATTGTTATTGATGTTGGTGTTTATAAAGGTATTAACATTGGTTTTGGTGTTTAGATTGGTATTGATATTGGTGTTGGTGTTTAGATTGGAATTGATATTGGTGTTGTGATTTAGATTGGTATTGATGTTGGTGTTGGTGTTTATAATGGTACTGATATTGCTGTTGATTTTTAGATTGGTATTGATATTGGTGTTGGGGTTTAGATTGGAATTGATCGTGGTGTTAGTGTTTAGATTGGTATAGATATTGCTGATGGTGTTCTCATGTTATTGATATTGGTGTTGGTATTTAGATTGGTATTGATATTGGTGTTGGTGTTTATAATGATATTGATATTGTTATTGGTGTTTAGATTGGTATTGATATTGGTGTTGGTGTTTATAATAGTATTGATATTGGTGTTGGTACTTAGATTGGTATTGATATTGGTGTTGCTGTTTATAATGATATTGATATTGTTGTTGGTGTTTAGATTGGTATTGATATTGGTGTTGGTGTTTTTAATAGTATTGATATTGGTGTTGGGGTTTAGTTTGGTATCCTTGTTGGTGGTGGTGTTTATAATGGTATTGATGTTGGTGTTGGGGTTTAGATTGGTATTCATGTTGGTGATGGTGTTTATAATGATATTCATATTGGTGTTGGTGATTATAATGGTATTGATACTGGTGTTGGCGTTTCGATTGGTATTGATATTGGCATTGGTGTTTATAATGGTATTGATATTGATGTTGGTTTTTATATTGGTTTTGATATTGGTGTTGGTGTTTTGATTGGTATTGATATTGGTGTTGGTAGTTATAATGGAATTGATATTAGTGTTAGTGTTTAGATTGGTATTGATATTGGTGTTGGTGCTTATAATGGTATTGATCTTGGAGTTGGTGGTTATAATGGTATTCATGTTTGTGTTGGTGTTTATAATGGTATTGATGTTGGTGTTGGGGTTTAGATTGGTATTCATGTTGGTGATGGTGTTTATAATGATATTCATATTGGTGTTGGTGATTATAATGGTATTGATACTGGTGTTTGCGTTTAGATTGGTATTGATATTGGCGTTGGTGTTTATAATAGTATTGATATTGATGTTGGTTTTTATATTGGTTTTGATATTGGTGCTGGTGTTTTGATTGGTATTGATATTGGTGTTGGTAGTTATAATGGAATTGATATTAGTGTTGGTGTTTAGATTGGTATTGATATTGGTGTTGGTGTTTATAATGGTACTGATATTGCTGTTGATTTTTAGATTGGTATAGATATTGGTGTTGGTGTTTATAATGTTATTGATATTGGCGTTGGTGCTTATAATGGTATTGATCTTGGAGTTGGTGGTTATAATGGTATTCATGTTTGTGTTGGTGTTTATGGTGGTATTGATATTGGTGTTGGTGTTTAGATTGGTATTGTTATTGGTGTTTGTATTTATATTGGTAATGATATAGGTGTTGTTGTTTTGATTGGTATTGATGTTGGTTTTGGTGTTAATAATGGAATTGACATTGGTGTTGGTGTTGGTGTTGATAACGGAATTGATATTGGTGTTGGTGTTTAGATTGGTATTGGTATCGGTGTTGGTGTTTTTAATGGTATTGATATTGGTGCTGGTGTTTAGATTGGAATTGATATTAGTGTTGGTGTTTAGATTGGTATTGATATTGGTGGTGTTTTTAATGATATTGATATTGGTGCTGGTGTTTAGATTGGAATTGATATTGCATTGATGTTAAGATTGGTATAGATATTGGTGTTGGTGTTTAGATTGGTATTGACATTGGTGTTAATTTTTAGAATGGCATAGATATTGGTATTGGTGTTGAGATTGGTATTGATATTAGTGTTGGTGCTTACAATGGTGTTGAGATTTGTGTTGGTGTTTAGATTGGTGTTGATATTCGTGTTGGTTTTTATCATGGTATTTATATTGGTGTTGTTGTTTTGATTGGTATTGATATTGGTGTTGCTGTTGATAATGGAATTGATATTGGTGTTGGTGTTTAGATTGGTATTGATAACGGTGTTGGTGTTCATAATGGAATTGATATTGGTGTTAATAATTAGGTTGGTATTGATATCGGTGTTGGTATTTACAATGGTATTGACATTGGTGTTGGTGTTTAGATTGGTATTGATATTGGTGTTGGTGTTTAGATTGTTATTGATATTGGCATTGGTGTTTAGATTGGTATTGATATTGGTGTTGGTGTTTATAATGGTATTGATATTGGTGTTGGTGATTAGATTGGTATTGATATTGGTGTTGGTGTTTAAAATGGTATTGATATCGGTGTTGGTGTTTAGATTGGTATTGATATTGTTGTTGGTGCTTAGATTGGTATTGATATTGGTATTGGTGTTTAGATTGGAATTGATAATGGTTGCGGTTTTATAATTGTATTGCGATTGGTGTTGGTATTTAGATTGGCATTGAGATTGGTGTTGGTTTTTATAATGGTAGTGATATTGGTGTAGGTGTTTAGATTGGTATTGATAACGGTGTTGGTGTTTAGACTGGCATTGATAACGGTGTTGGTGTTTATAATGGCATTGATAGTGGTGCTGGGGTTTAGATTGGAATTGATATTGGTGTTGGTGTTTATAATTGTATTGATATAGGTGTTGGTGTTTAGATTTGTATGAATATCGGTCTTGGTGTTTATAATGGTACTGATACTAGTGTTGGTGTTTAGATTGGTATTGATATTGGTGTTGGTGTTTAGATTGTTATTCATTTTGGTGTAGGTGTACATAATGGCATTGATATTGGTGTTGGTGTTTAGATTGGTATTGATATTGGTGCTGGTGTTTATAAAGATATTGATATTGGCGTTGGTGTTTAGATTGGCATTGATAAAGGTGTTGGTGTGTATAATGGTATTGATATTGGTGTTGGTGTTTATAATGGTATTGATATTGGTGTTGGTGTTTAGATTGGTACTGACATTGGTGTTGGTGTTTATAATAGTATTGATATTGGTGTAGGTGATTATAATGGTAATGATATTGGTGTTGGTGTTTAGATTGGTATTGATAACGGTGTTGGTGTTTATAATGGAATTGATATTGGTGTTGGTGTTTAGATTGGTATTGATATTGGTGTTGGTATTTATAAAGGTATTGATATTTGTGTTGGTGTTTAGATTGGTATTGATATTGGCGTTGGTGTTTAGATTGGTATTGATAGCGGTGTTGGTGTTTATAATGGTATTGATACTGTGTGTTGGTGTTTAGATTGGTATTGATATTGGTGTTGGTGTTTAAAGTGGTATTGATAGCGGTGTTGGTGTTTAGATTGGTATTGATATTTTTGTTGGTGCTTAGATTGGAATTGATAATGGTGTTGGGTTTTATAATGGCAGTGATATTGGTTTTGGTGTTTAGAATGGTATTGATATTGGTGTTGGTGTTTAGATTGGAATTGATATTAGTGTTGGTGTTTACAATGGCATTGAGAGTGGTGTTGGTGTTTAGATTGGTATTGATATTGGTGTTGGTTTTTATAATTGTATTGAAATTGGTATTGGTGTATATATTGGTATTGATATTGGTCTTGGTGTTTATAATGGTATTGATATTTGTGTTGGTGTTTAGATTGGAATTGATAATGGTGTTGGTGTTTATAATTGTATTGATATCGGTGTTGGTGTTTATAATGGTATTGATATTGGTGTTGGTGTTTAGATTGGTATTGATATTGGTGGTGGTTGTTATAATTGTATTGACATTGGTGTTGGTGTTTAGATTGGTATTGATATTGCTGATGGTGTTTATAATGTTATTGATATTGGTGTTGGTTATTATGATGGTATTGATATTGGTGTTGGTGTTTAGATTGGTATTGATATTGGTGTTGGTGTTTATAAGGGTATTGGTATTGGTGTTGGGGTTTAGATTGGTATTTATGTTGGTGTTGGTAGTTATAATGGTATTCATATTGGTGTTGGTGTTTATAATGGTATTGATATTGGTGTTGGTGATTATAATGGTATTCATATTGGTGTTGGTGCTTATATTGGTATTGATATTGGTGTTGGCGTTTAGATTGGTAAAGATATTGGCGTTGGTGTTTATAATAGTATTGATATTGGTGTTGGTTTTTATATTGGTATTGATATTGGTGTTGGTGTTTTGATTGGTATTGATATTGGTGTTGGTGTTTATAATGGAATTGATATTGGTGTTGGGATTTAGATTGGTATTGATATTGGTGTTGGTGTTTATAATGGTATTGACATTGGTGTTGGTGTTTAGATTGGTATTAATATTGGTGTTGGTGTTGATAATGGAATTGATATTGGTGTTGGTGTTTAGATTGGTATTGCTATTGGTGTTGGTGTTTATAATGGTATTGATATTGGTGTTGGTGTTTAGATTGGTATTGATATTGGTGTTGGTGATGGAAATGTTATTGATATTGGCGTTGGTGTTTAGTTTGGTATTGATATTAGTGTTGGTGTTGATAATGGTATTGATATTGGTGTTGGTGTTTAGATTAGTATTGAAATTGGTGTTGGTGTTTAGATTGGAATTGATATTGGTGTTGGTGGTTATAATGTTATTGATACTGGTGTTGGTGTTGAGATTGGTATTGTAATTGCTGTTGGTGTTTATAATGGTACTGATATTGGTGTTGGTATTTATAATGGTATTGATATTGGTGTTGGTGTTTATAATGGCATTGATATTGGTGTTGGTGTTTATAATGGTCTTCATATTGTTGGTGCTTATATTGGTATTGATATTGGCGTTGGCATTTTGAGTGGTATTGATATCGGCGTTGGTGTTTATAATGGTATTGGTAGTGGTGTTGGTTTTTGTATTGGTATTGATATTGGTGTTGGTGTTTATAAAGGAATTTATACTGGTGTTGGTGTTTAGATTGGTATTGAAATTGGTCTTTGTGCTTATAATGTTATTGATGTTGGCATTGGTGTTTAGATGGGTGTTGAAATTGGTGTTGGTATTTATAATTGCATTGACATTGGTGTTGGTGTTTAGATTGGTATTGATATTGCTGATGGTGTTTATAATGTCATTGATATTGGCGTTGGTATTTAGATTGGTATTCATGTTAGTGTTGGTATTTATAATGGTATTGATATTGGTGTTGGTGTTTATAATGATATTGACATTGGTGTTGATGTTTAGATTGGTATTGATATTGGTGTTGGTGTTTATAATGGTACTGATATTGGTGTTGGTATTTATAATGGTATTGATATTGGTGTTGGTGTTTATAATGGTATTGATATTGGTGTTGGTGTTTATAATGGTATTCATATTGTTGGTGCTTATATTGGTATTGATATTGGCGTTGGCATTTTGAGTGGTATTGATATTGGCGTTGGTGTTTATAATGGTATTGGTAGTGGTGTTGGTGTTTAGATTGGTATTGAAATTGGTCTTTGTGCTTATAATGTTATTGATGTTGGCATTGGTGTTTAGATGGGTGTTGAAATTGGTGTTGGTGTTTATAATTGCATTGACATTGGTGTTGGTGTTTAGATTGGTATTGATATTGCTGATGGTGTTTATAATGTCATTGATATTGGCCTTGGTATTTAGATTGGTATTCATGTTAGTGTTGGTATTTATAATGGTATTGATATTGGTGTTGGTGTTTTTAATGGTATTGATATTGGCTTTGGTGTTTATAATGGCATTCATGTTGGTGTTCGCGTGTATATTGATATTGATATTGGTGTTGGCTTTGAGATTGGTACTGATATTGGCGATGGTGCTTATAATTGTATTGATATTGGTGTTGGTGTTTATATTGGTACTGATATTGGTGTTGGTATTTATAATGGTATTGATATTGGTGTTGGTGTTTAGATTGGTATTAATATTGGTCTTAGTGTTGATAATGTTATTGATATTGGCGTTGGTACTTATAATGGTATTGATATTGGTGCTGGTGTTTATATTGGTATTGACATTGGAATTGGCATTTAGATTGGAATTGAAATTGGTGTTGGTGTTTATATTGGTATTGATATTGGTATTGGTGGTATTCGTGGTATTGATATTGATGTTGGTGTGTAGATTGGTAATGATATTGGTGTTGGTTTTTATAATGGTATTGATAATGGTGTTGGTGTTTAGATTGGAATTGATATTGGTGTTGGTGTTTATAATGGTATTGGTAGTGGTGTTGGTGTTTAGATTGGTATTGATATTGATCTTGTTTTTTATAATGGTATTGATATTGGTGTTGGTGTTTAGATTGGTATTGATATTTGTGTTGGTGTTAATAAAGGTATTAATATTGGTGTTGGTATTGATATTGGTGTTGGTGTTTATAATGGGATTGAAGTTGGTGTTGGTGTTTATATTGGGATTGATATTGATGTTGGTGTTTATAAAGGTATTGACATTGGTATTGATGTTTAGATTGGTATTGATATTGGTGTTGGTTTTTATAATGGTATTGATAGTGGTGTTGGTATTTAGATTGGTATTGATATTGGTGTTGGAGTTTATAATGATATTGATATTGTTGTTGGTGTTTAGATTGGTATCGACATTGGTGTTGGGGTTTATAATAGTTTTGATGATGGTGGTGCGGTTTAGATTGGTATTCTTGTTGGTGTTGGTACTTATAATGGTATTGATATTGGGTGTCGGTGTTTATAATGGTATTGATATTGGTATTGGTGTTTATAATGGTATTCATATTGGTGTTGGTGATTATAATGGTACTGATATTGGTGTTGGCGTTAAGATTGGTATTGATATTGGCGTTGGTGTTTCTAATGGTATTGATATTGATGTTGGTTTTTATATTGGTTGTGATATTGGTGTAAGTGTTTTGATTGGTATTGATATTGGTGATGGTGTTTATAATGTCATTGATATTGGCCTTGGTATTTAGATTGGTATTCATGTTAGTGTTGGTATTTATAATGGTATTGATATTGGTGTTGGTGTTTTTAATGGTATTGATATTGGCTTTGGTGTTTATAATGGCATTCATGTTGGTGTTCGCGTGTATATTGATATTGATATTGGTGTTGGCTTTGAGATTGGTACTGATATTGGCGATGGTGCTTATAATTGTATTGATATTGGTGTTGGTGTTTATATTGGTACTGATATTGGTGTTGGTATTTATAATGGTATTGATATTGGTGTTGGTGTTTAGATTGGTATTAATATTGGTCTTAGTGTTGATAATGTTATTGATATTGGCGTTGGTACTTATAATGGTATTGATATTGGTGCTGGTGTTTATATTGGTATTGACATTGGAATTGGCATTTAGATTGGAATTGAAATTGGTGTTGGTGTTTATATTGGTATTGATATTGGTATTGGTGGTATTCGTGGTATTGATATTGATGTTGGTGTGTAGATTGGTAATGATATTGGTGTTGGTTTTTATAATGGTATTGATAATGGTGTTGGTGTTTAGATTGGAATTGATATTGGTGTTGGTGTTTATAATGGTATTGGTAGTGGTGTTGGTGTTTAGATTGGTATTGATATTGATCTTGTTTTTTATAATGGTATTGATATTGGTGTTGGTGTTTAGATTGGTATTGATATTTGTGTTGGTGTTAATAAAGGTATTAATATTGGTGTTGGTATTGATATTGGTGTTGGTGTTTATAATGGGATTGAAGTTGGTGTTGGTGTTTAGATTGGTATTGATATTGATCTTGTTTTTTATAATGGTATTGATATTGGTGTTGGTGTTTAGATTGGTATTGATATTTGTGTTGGTGTTAATAAAGGTATTAATATTGGTGTTGGTATTGATATTGGTGTTGGTGTTTATAATGGGATTGAAGTTGGTGTTGGTGTTTATATTGGGATTGATATTGATGTTGGTGTTTATAAAGGTATTGACATTGGTATTGATGTTTAGATTGGTATTGATATTGGTGTTGGTTTTTATAATGGTATTGATAGTGGTGTTGGTATTTAGATTGGTATTGATATTGGTGTTGGTGTTTATAATGATATTGATATTGTTGTTGGTGTTTAGATTGGTATCGACATTGGTGTTGGGGTTTATAATAGTTTTGATGATGGTGGTGCGGTTTAGATTGGTATTCTTGTTGGTGTTGGTACTTATAATGGTATTGATATTGGGTGTCGATGTTTATAATGGTATTGATATTGGTATTGGTGTTTATAATGGTATTCATATTGGTGTTGGTGATTATAATGGTACTGATATTGGTGTTGGCGTTAAGATTGGTATTGATATTGGCGTTGGTGTTTCTAATGGTATTGATATTGATGTTGGTTTTTATATTGGTTGTGATATTGGTGTAAGTGTTTTGATTGGTATTGATATTGGTGATGGTGTTTATAATGTCATTGATATTGGCCTTGGTATTTAGATTGGTATTCATGTTAGTGTTGGTATTTATAATGGTATTGATATTGGTGTTGGTGTTTTTAATGGTATTGATATTGGCTTTGGTGTTTATAATGGCATTCATGTTGGTGTTCGCGTGTATATTGATATTGATATTGGTGTTGGCTTTGAGATTGGTACTGATATTGGCGATGGTGCTTATAATTGTATTGATATTGGTGTTGGTGTTTATATTGGTACTGATATTGGTGTTGGTATTTATAATGGTATTGATATTGGTGTTGGTGTTTAGATTGGTATTAATATTGGTCTTAGTGTTGATAATGTTATTGATATTGGCGTTGGTACTTATAATGGTATTGATATTGGTGCTGGTGTTTATATTGGTATTGACATTGGAATTGGCATTTAGATTGGAATTGAAATTGGTGTTGGTGTTTATATTGGTATTGATATTGGTATTGGTGGTATTCGTGGTATTGATATTGATGTTGGTGTGTAGATTGGTAATGATATTGGTGTTGGTTTTTATAATGGTATTGATAATGGTGTTGGTGTTTAGATTGGAATTGATATTGGTGTTGGTGTTTATAATGGTATTGGTAGTGGTGTTGGTGTTTAGATTGGTATTGATATTGATCTTGTTTTTTATAATGGTATTGATATTGGTGTTGGTGTTTAGATTGGTATTGATATTTGTGTTGGTGTTAATAAAGGTATTAATATTGGTGTTGGTATTGATATTGGTGTTGGTGTTTATAATGGGATTGAAGTTGGTGTTGGTGTTTAGATTGGTATTGATATTGATCTTGTTTTTTATAATGGTATTGATATTGGTGTTGGTGTTTAGATTGGTATTGATATTTGTGTTGGTGTTAATAAAGGTATTAATATTGGTGTTGGTATTGATATTGGTGTTGGTGTTTATAATGGGATTGAAGTTGGTGTTGGTGTTTATATTGGGATTGATATTGATGTTGGTGTTTATAAAGGTATTGACATTGGTATTGATGTTTAGATTGGTATTGATATTGGTGTTGGTTTTTATAATGGTATTGATAGTGGTGTTGGTATTTAGATTGGTATTGATATTGGTGTTGGTGTTTATAATGATATTGATATTGTTGTTGGTGTTTAGATTGGTATCGACATTGGTGTTGGGGTTTATAATAGTTTTGATGATGGTGGTGCGGTTTAGATTGGTATTCTTGTTGGTGTTGGTACTTATAATGGTATTGATATTGGGTGTCGGTGTTTATAATGGTATTGATATTGGTATTGGTGTTTATAATGGTATTCATATTGGTGTTGGTGATTATAATGGTACTGATATTGGTGTTGGCGTTAAGATTGGTATTGATATTGGCGTTGGTGTTTCTAATGGTATTGATATTGATGTTGGTTTTTATATTGGTTGTGATATTGGTGTAAGTGTTTTGATTGGTATTGATATTGGTGATGGTGTTTATAATGTCATTGATATTGGCCTTGGTATTTAGATTGGTATTCATGTTAGTGTTGGTATTTATAATGGTATTGATATTGGTGTTGGTGTTTTTAATGGTATTGATATTGGCTTTGGTGTTTATAATGGCATTCATGTTGGTGTTCGCGTGTATATTGATATTGATATTGGTGTTGGCTTTGAGATTGGTACTGATATTGGCGATGGTGCTTATAATTGTATTGATATTGGTGTTGGTGTTTATATTGGTACTGATATTGGTGTTGGTATTTATAATGGTATTGATATTGGTGTTGGTGTTTAGATTGGTATTAATATTGGTCTTAGTGTTGATAATGTTATTGATATTGGCGTTGGTACTTATAATGGTATTGATATTGGTGCTGGTGTTTATATTGGTATTGACATTGGAATTGGCATTTATATTGGAATTGAAATTGGTGTTGGTGTTTATATTGGTATTGATATTGGTATTGGTGGTATTCGTGGTATTGATATTGATGTTGGTGTGTAGATTGGTAATGATATTGGTGTTGGTTTTTATAATGGTATTGATAATGGTGTTGGTGTTTAGATTGGAATTGATATTGGTGTTGGTGTTTATAATGGTATTGGTAGTGGTGTTGGTGTTTAGATTGGTATTGATATTGATCTTGTTTTTTATAATGGTATTGATATTGGTGTTGGTGTTTAGATTGGTATTGATATTTGTGTTGGTGTTAATAAAGGTATTAATATTGGTGTTGGTATTGATATTGGTGTTGGTGTTTATAATGGGATTGAAGTTGGTGTTGGTGTTTAGATTGGTATTGATATTGATCTTGTTTTTTATAATGGTATTGATATTGGTGTTGGTGTTTAGATTGGTATTGATATTTGTGTTGGTGTTAATAAAGGTATTAATATTGGTGTTGGTATTGATATTGGTGTTGGTGTTTATAATGGGATTGAAGTTGGTGTTGGTGTTTATATTGGGATTGATATTGATGTTGGTGTTTATAAAGGTATTGACATTGGTATTGATGTTTAGATTGGTATTGATATTGGTGTTGGTTTTTATAATGGTATTGATAGTGGTGTTGGTATTTAGATTGGTATTGATATTGGTGTTGGTGTTTATAATGATATTGATATTGTTGTTGGTGTTTAGATTGGTATCGACATTGGTGTTGGGGTTTATAATAGTTTTGATGATGGTGGTGCGGTTTAGATTGGTATTCTTGTTGGTGTTGGTACTTATAATGGTATTGATATTGGGTGTCGGTGTTTATAATGGTATTGATATTGGTATTGGTGTTTATAATGGTATTCATATTGGTGTTGGTGATTATAATGGTACTGATATTGGTGTTGGCGTTAAGATTGGTATTGATATTGGCGTTGGTGTTTCTAATGGTATTGATATTGATGTTGGTTTTTATATTGGTTGTGATATTGGTGTAAGTGTTTTGATTGGTATTGATATTGGTGATGGTGTTTATAATGTCATTGATATTGGCCTTGGTATTTAGATTGGTATTCATGTTAGTGTTGGTATTTATAATGGTATTGATATTGGTGTTGGTGTTTTTAATGGTATTGATATTGGCTTTGGTGTTTATAATGGCATTCATGTTGGTGTTCGCGTGTATATTGATATTGATATTGGTGTTGGCTTTGAGATTGGTACTGATATTGGCGATGGTGCTTATAATTGTATTGATATTGGTGTTGGTGTTTATATTGGTACTGATATTGGTGTTGGTATTTATAATGGTATTGATATTGGTGTTGGTGTTTAGATTGGTATTAATATTGGTCTTAGTGTTGATAATGTTATTGATATTGGCGTTGGTACTTATAATGGTATTGATATTGGTGCTGGTGTTTATATTGGTATTGACATTGGAATTGGCATTTAGATTGGAATTGAAATTGGTGTTGGTGTTTATATTGGTATTGATATTGGTATTGGTGGTATTCGTGGTATTGATATTGATGTTGGTGTGTAGATTGGTAATGATATTGGTGTTGGTTTTTATAATGGTATTGATAATGGTGTTGGTGTTTAGATTGGAATTGATATTGGTGTTGGTGTTTATAATGGTATTGGTAGTGGTGTTGGTGTTTAGATTGGTATTGATATTGATCTTGTTTTTTATAATGGTATTGATATTGGTGTTGGTGTTTAGATTGGTATTGATATTTGTGTTGGTGTTAATAAAGGTATTAATATTGGTGTTGGTATTGATATTGGTGTTGGTGTTTATAATGGGATTGAAGTTGGTGTTGGTGTTTATATTGGGATTGATATTGATGTTGGTGTTTATAAAGGTATTGACATTGGTATTGATGTTTAGATTGGTATTGATATTGGTGTTGGTTTTTATAATGGTATTGATAGTGGTGTTGGTATTTAGATTGGTATTGATATTGGTGTTGGTGTTTATAATGATATTGATATTGTTGTTGGTGTTTAGATTGGTATCGACATTGGTGTTGGGGTTTATAATAGTTTTGATGATGGTGGTGCGGTTTAGATTGGTATTCTTGTTGGTGTTGGTACTTATAATGGTATTGATATTGGGTGTCGGTGTTTATAATGGTATTGATATTGGTATTGGTGTTTATAATGGTATTCATATTGGTGTTGGTGATTATAATGGTACTGATATTGGTGTTGGCGTTAAGATTGGTATTGATATTGGCGTTGGTGTTTCTAATGGTATTGATATTGATGTTGGTTTTTATATTGGTTGTGATATTGGTGTTAGTGTTTTGATTGGTATTGATATTGGTGATGGTGTTTATAATGGAATTGATATTGGCGTTGGTGCTTATAATGGTATTGATATTGGAGTTGGTGTTTATAATGGTGTTCATATTGGTTATGGTGTTCATGTTGGTATTGATATTGGTGTTGGTATTTATAATGGCATTGATATTGGTGTTGGTGTTTATCATGGTATTCAGAGTGTTGGTGCTTATATTGGTATTGTTATTGGCGTTGGCATTTGGATTGGTATTGATATTGGCGTTGGTGTTTATAATGGTATTGGTAGTGGTGTTGTTTTTTGTATTGGTATTGATATTGGTGTTGGTGGTTTGATTGGTATTGATATTGGTGTTGGTGTTTATAAAGGCATTGATATTGGTGTTGGAGATTAGATTGGTTTTGAAATTGGTGTTCGTGCTTGTAATGTTTTTGATGTTGGCGTTGGTGTTTAGATTGGTATTGAAATTGGTGTTGATGTTTAGATTGGTATTGATATTGGTGTTGGTGTTTATAATGGTATTGGCATTGGTGTTGGTGTTTAGATTGGTATTGATATTGCTGATGGTGTTTATAATGTCATTGATATTGGTGTTGGTATTTAGATTGGTATTGATATTGGTGTTGGTGTTTATAATGATATTGATATTGGTGTTGGTGTTTAGATTGGTATTGATATTGGTGTTGGTGTTTATAATGGTATTGATATTGGTATTGGTGTTTATAATGGTATTCATATTGGTTTTGGTGATTATAATGGTACTGATATTGGTGTTGGCGTTAAGATTGGTATTGATATTGGCGTTGGTGTTTCTAATGGTATTGATATTGATGTTGGTTTTTATATTGGTTTTGATATTGGTGTTAGTGTTTTGATTGGTATTGATATTGGTGATGGTGTTTATAATGGAATTGATATTGGCGTTGGTGCTTATAATGGTATTGATATTGGAGTTGGTGTTTATAATGGTGTTCATATTGGTTATGGTGTTCATGTTGGTATTGATATTGGTGTTGGTATTTATATTGGAAAAGATATTGGTGTTGTTGATTTGATTGGTATTGATATTGGTTTTGGTGTTGGTAATGGAATTGATATTGGTGTTGGTGTTGATAATGGAATTGATATTGGTGTTGGTGTTTACAATGGTATTGATATTGGTGTTGGTGGTTATAATGTTATTGACATTGGTGCTGGTGTTGAGATTGGTATTGACATTGCTGATGGTGTGCATATTGTTATTGATATTGGCGTTGGTATTTAGATTGGTAATGTTATTGGTGTAGGTGTTTATAATGATATTGACATTGGTGTCGATGTTTAGATTGGTATTGATATTGTTGTTGGTGTTTATAATGGTACTGATATTGGTTTTGGTGTTTATAATGGTATTGATATTGGTGTTGGTGTTTAGATTGGTATTGATATTGG
Organism: Chiloscyllium punctatum; assembly: GCF_047496795.1. NCBI lineage: Eukaryota > Metazoa > Chordata > Chondrichthyes > Orectolobiformes > Hemiscylliidae > Chiloscyllium > Chiloscyllium punctatum. The sequence goes on from NC_092783.1 coordinate 26,433,535, forward strand.
TGCTGTTGTTTAGATTGGTATTGATATTGGCGTTGCTGTTAAGATTGGTATAGATTTTGGTGTTGGTATTTAGAATGGTATTGATATTGGTGTTGATTTTTATAATGGTATTGATATTGGTATTGGTGTTGAGATTGGTATTGATATTGGTGCTGGTGTTTAGATTGGTATTGATATTGGTATTGGTCTTTAGATTGGAATTGATAATGGTGGTGGTTTTATAATTGTATTGCCATTGGTGTTGGTGTTTAGATTGGCATTGATATTGGTGTTGGTGTTTATAATGGTATTGGTAGTGGTGTTGGTGTTTAGATTGGTATTGATATTGATCTTGTTTTTTATAATGGTATTGATATTGGTGTTGGTGTTTAGATTGGTATTGATATTTGTGTTGGTGTTAATAAAGGTATTAATATTGGTGTTGGTATTGATATTGGTGTTGGTGTTTATAATGGGATTGAAGTTGGTGTTGGTGTTTATATTGGGATTGATATTGATGTTGGTGTTTATAAAGGTATTGACATTGGTATTGATGTTTAGATTGGTATTGATATTGGTGTTGGTTTTTATAATGGTATTGATAGTGGTGTTGGTATTTAGATTGGTATTGATATTGGTGTTGGTGTTTATAATGATATTGATATTGTTGTTGGTGTTTAGATTGGTATCGACATTGGTGTTGGGGTTTATAATAGTTTTGATGATGGTGGTGCGGTTTAGATTGGTATTCTTGTTGGTGTTGGTACTTATAATGGTATTGATATTGGGTGTCGGTGTTTATAATGGTATTGATATTGGTATTGGTGTTTATAATGGTATTCATATTGGTGTTGGTGATTATAATGGTACTGATATTGGTGTTGGCGTTAAGATTGGTATTGATATTGGCGTTGGTGTTTCTAATGGTATTGATATTGATGTTGGTTTTTATATTGGTTGTGATATTGGTGTTAGTGTTTTGATTGGTATTGATATTGGTGATGGTGTTTATAATGGAATTGATTTTGGCGTTGGTGCTTATAATGGTATTGATATTGGAGTTGGTGTTTATAATGGTGTTCATATTGGTTATGGTGTTCATGTTGGTATTGATATTGGTGTTGGTATTTATAATGGCATTGATATTGGTGTTGGTGTTTATCATGGTATTCAGAGTGTTGGTGCTTATATTGGTATTGTTATTGGCGTTGGCATTTGGATTGGTATTGATATTGGCGTTGGTGTTTATAATGGTATTGGTAGTGGTGTTGTTTTTTGTATTGGTATTGATATTGGTGTTGGTGGTTTGATTGGTATTGATATTGGTGTTGGTGTTTATAAAGGCATTGATATTGGTGTTGGAGATTAGATTGGTTTTGAAATTGGTGTTCGTGCTTGTAATGTTTTTGATGTTGGCGTTGGTGTTTAGATTGGTATTGAAATTGGTGTTGATGTTTAGATTGGTATTGATATTGGTGTTGGTGTTTATAATGGTATTGGCATTGGTGTTGGTGTTTAGATTGGTATTGATATTGCTGATGGTGTTTATAATGTCATTGATATTGGTGTTGGTATTTAGATTGGTATTGATATTGGTGTTGGTGTTTATAATGATATTGATATTGGTGTTGGTGTTTAGATTGGTATTGATATTGGTGTTGGTGTTTATAATGGTATTGATATTGGTATTGGTGTTTATAATGGTATTCATATTGGTTTTGGTGATTATAATGGTACTGATATTGGTGTTGGCGTTAAGATTGGTATTGATATTGGCGTTGGTGTTTCTAATGGTATTGATATTGATGTTGGTTTTTATATTGGTTTTGATATTGGTGTTAGTGTTTTGATTGGTATTGATATTGGTGATGGTGTTTATAATGGAATTGATATTGGCGTTGGTGCTTATAATGGTATTGATATTGGAGTTGGTGTTTATAATGGTGTTCATATTGGTTATGGTGTTCATGTTGGTATTGATATTGGTGTTGGTATTTATATTGGAAAAGATATTGGTGTTGTTGATTTGATTGGTATTGATATTGGTTTTGGTGTTGGTAATGGAATTGATATTGGTGTTGGTGTTGATAATGGAATTGATATTGGTGTTGGTGTTTACAATGGTATTGATATTGGTGTTGGTGGTTATAATGTTATTGACATTGGTGCTGGTGTTGAGATTGGTATTGACATTGCTGATGGTGTGCATATTGTTATTGATATTGGCGTTGGTATTTAGATTGGTAATGTTATTGGTGTAGGTGTTTATAATGATATTGACATTGGTGTCGATGTTTAGATTGGTATTGATATTGTTGTTGGTGTTTATAATGGTACTGATATTGGTTTTGGTGTTTATAATGGTATTGATATTGGTGTTGGTGTTTAGATTGGTATTGATATTGGTGCTGTTGTTTAGATTGGTATTGATATTGGCGTTGCTGTTAAGATTGGTATAGATTTTGGTGTTGGTATTTAGAATGGTATTGATATTGGTGTTGATTTTTATAATGGTATTGATATTGGTATTGGTGTTGAGATTGGTATTGATATTGGTGCTGGTGTTTAGATTGGTATTGATATTGGTATTGGTCTTTAGATTGGAATTGATAATGGTGGTGGTTTTATAATTGTATTGCCATTGGTGTTGGTGTTTAGATTGGCATTGATATTGGTGTTGGTTTTTATAATGGTATTGATATTGGTGTTGGTGTTTAGATTGGTATTGATATTGGTGTTGGTGTTTAGATTGGAATTAATAATGGTGTTGGTGTTTATAATGGCATTGATAGTGGTGTTGGTGTTTAGATTTGTATTGATCTCGGTGTTGGTGTTTATAATGATACTGATACTGGTGTTGGTGTTTAGATTGATGTTGATATTGGTGTTGGGGTTTAGATTGGTATTGATATTGGTGTTGGTAGTTATAATGGAATTGATATTAGTGTTGGTGTTTAGATTGGTATTGATATTGGTGTTGGTGTTTATAATGGTACTGATATTGCTGTTGATTTTTAGATTGGTATAGATATTGGTGTTGGTGTTTATAATGTTATTGATATTGGCGTTTGTGCTTATAATGGTATTGATCTTGGAGTTGGTGGTTATAATGGTATTCATGTTTGTGTTGGTGTTTATGGTGGTATTGATATTGGTGTTGGTGTTTAGATTGGTATTGTTATTGGTGTTTGTATTTATATTGGTAATGATATAGGTGTTGTTGTTTTGATTGGTATTGATGTTGGTTTTGGTGTTAATAATGGAATTGACATTGGTGTTGGTGTTGGTGTTGATAACGGAATTGATATTGGTGTTGGTGTTTAGATTGGTATTGATATCGGTGTTGGTGTTTTTAATGGTATTGATATTGGTGCTGGTGTTTAGATTGGAATTGATATTAGTGTTGGTGTTTAGATTGGTATTGATATTGGTGGTGTTTTTAATGATATTGATATTGGTGCTGGTGTTTAGATTGGAATTGATATTGCATTGATGTTAAGATTGGTATAGATATTGGTGTTGGTGTTTAGATTGGTATTGACATTGGTGTTAATTTTTAGAATGGCATAGATATTGGTATTGGTGTTGAGATTGGTATTGATATTAGTGTTGGTGCTTACAATGGTGTTGAGATTTGTGTTGGTGTTTAGATTGGTGTTGATATTCGTGTTGGTTTTTATCATGGTATTTATATTGGTGTTGTTGTTTTGATTGGTATTGATATTGGTGTTGCTGTTGATAATGGAATTGATATTGGTGTTGGTGTTTAGATTGGTATTGATAACGGTGTTGGTGTTCATAATGGAATTGATATTGGTGTTAATAATTAGGTTGGTATTGATATCGGTGTTGGTATTTACAATGGTATTGACATTGGTGTTGGTGTTTAGATTGGTATTGATATTGGTGTTGGTGTTTAGATTGTTATTGATATTGGCATTGGTGTTTAGATTGGTATTGATATTGGTGTTGGTGTTTATAATGGTATTGATATTGGTGTTGGTGATTAGATTGGTATTGATATTGGTGTTGGTGTTTAAAATGGTATTGATATCGGTGTTGGTGTTTAGATTGGTATTGATATTGTTGTTGGTGCTTAGATTGGTATTGATATTGGTATTGGTGTTTAGATTGGAATTGATAATGGTTGCGGTTTTATAATTGTATTGCGATTGGTGTTGGTATTTAGATTGGCATTGAGATTGGTGTTGGTTTTTATAATGGTAGTGATATTGGTGTAGGTGTTTAGATTGGTATTGATAACGGTGTTGGTGTTTAGACTGGCATTGATAACGGTGTTGGTGTTTATAATGGCATTGATAGTGGTGGTGGGGTTTAGATTGGAATTGATATTGGTGTTGGTGTTTATAATTGTATTGATATAGGTGTTGGTGTTTAGATTTGTATGAATATCGGTCTTGGTGTTTATAATGGTACTGATACTAGTGTTGGTGTTTAGATTGGTATTGATATTGGTGTTGGTGTTTAGATTGTTATTCATTTTGGTGTAGGTGTACATAATGGCATTGATATTGGTGTTGGTGTTTAGATTGGTATTGATATTGGTGCTGGTGTTTATAAAGATATTGATATTGGCGTTGGTGTTTAGATTGGCATTGATAAAGGTGTTGGTGTGTATAATGGTATTGATATTGGTGTTGGTGTTTATAATGGTATTGATATTGGTGTTGGTGTTTAGATTGGTACTGACATTGGTGTTGGTGTTTATAATAGTATTGATATTGGTGTAGGTGATTATAATGGTAATGATATTGGTGTTGGTGTTTAGATTGGTATTGATAACGGTGTTGGTGTTTATAATGGAATTGATATTGGTGTTGGTGTTTAGATTGGTATTGATATTGGTGTTGGTATTTATAAAGGTATTGATATTTGTGTTGGTGTTTAGATTGGTATTGATATTGGCGTTGGTGTTTAGATTGGTATTGATAGCGGTGTTGGTGTTTATAATGGTATTGATACTGTGTGTTGGTGTTTAGATTGGTATTGATATTGGTGTTGGTGTTTAAAGTGGTATTGATAGCGGTGTTGGTGTTTAGATTGGTATTGATATTTTTGTTGGTGCTTAGATTGGAATTGATAATGGTGTTGGGTTTTATAATGGCAGTGATATTGGTTTTGGTGTTTAGAATGGTATTGATATTGGTGTTGGTGTTTAGATTGGAATTGATATTAGTGTTGGTGTTTACAATGGCATTGAGAGTGGTGTTGGTGTTTAGATTGGTATTGATATTGGTGTTGGTTTTTATAATTGTATTGAAATTGGTATTGGTGTATATATTGGTATTGATATTGGTCTTGGTGTTTATAATGGTATTGATATTTGTGTTGGTGTTTAGATTGGAATTGATAATGGTGTTGGTGTTTATAATTGTATTGATATCGGTGTTGGTGTTTATAATGGTATTGATATTGGTGTTGGTGTTTAGATTGGTATTGATATTGGTGGTGGTTGTTATAATTGTATTGACATTGGTGTTGGTGTTTAGATTGGTATTGATATTGCTGATGGTGTTTATAATGTTATTGATATTGGTGTTGGTTATTATGATGGTATTGATATTGGTGTTGGTGTTTAGATTGGTATTGATATTGGTGTTGGTGTTTATAATGGTATTGATATTGGTGTTGGTGATTATAATGGTATTCATATTGGTGTTGGTGCTTATATTGGTATTGATATTGGTGTTGGCGTTTAGATTGGTAAAGATATTGGCGTTGGTGTTTATAATAGTATCGATATTGGTGTTGGTTTTTATATTGGTATTGATATTGGTGTTGGTGTTTTGATTGGTATTGATATTGGTGTTGGTGTTTATAATGGAATTGATATTGGTGTTGGGATTTAGATTGGTATTGATATTGGTGTTGGTGTTTATAATGGTATTGACATTGGTGTTGGTGTTTAGATTGGTATTAATATTGGTGTTGGTGTTGATAATGGAATTGATATTGGTGTTGGTGTTTAGATTGGTATTGCTATTGGTGTTGGTGTTTATAATGGTATTGATATTGGTGTTGGTGTTTAGATTGGTATTGATATTGGTGTTGGTGATGGAAATGTTATTGATATTGGCGTTGGTGTTTAGTTTGGTATTGATATTAGTGTTGGTGTTGATAATGGTATTGATATTGGTGTTGGTGTTTAGATTAGTATTGAAATTGGTGTTGGTGTTTAGATTGGAATTGATATTGGTGTTGGTGGTTATAATGTTATTGACATTGGTGCTGGTGTTGAGATTGGTATTGAAATTGCTGTTGGTGTGTATATTGTTATTGATACTGGTGTTGGTATTTAGATTGGTATTGATATTGGTGTTGGTGTTTATAATGGTACTGATATTGGTGTTGGTATTTATAATGGTATTGATATTGGTGTTGGTGTTTATAATGGCATTGATATTGGTGTTGGTGTTTATAATGATCTTCATATTGTTGGTGCTTATATTGGTATTGATATTGGCGTTGGCATTTTGAGTGGTATTGATATCGGCGTTGGTGTTTATAATGGTATTGGTAGTGGTGTTGGTTTTTGTATTGGTATTGATATTGGTGTTGGTGTTTATAAAGGAATTTATACTGGTGTTGGTGTTTAGATTGGTATTGAAATTGGTCTTTGTGCTTATAATGTTATTGATGTTGGCATTGGTGTTTAGATGGGTGTTGAAATTGGTGTTGGTGTTTATAATTGCATTGACATTGGTGTTGGTGTTTAGATTGGTATTGATATTGCTGATGGTGTTTATAATGTCATTGATATTGGCGTTGGTATTTAGAATGGTATTCATGTTAGTGTTGGTATTTATAATGGTATTGATATTGGTGTTGGTGTTTATAATGATATTGACATTGGTGTTGATGTTTAGATTGGTATTGATATTGGTGTTGGTGTTTATAATGGTACTGATATTGGTGTTGGTATTTATAATGGTATTGATATTGGTGTTGGTGTTTATAATGGTATTGATATTGGTGTTGGTGTTTATAATGGTATTCATATTGTTGGTGCTTATATTGGTATTGATATTGGCGTTGGCATTTTGAGTGGTATTGATATTGGCGTTGGTGTTTATAATGGTATTGGTAGTGGTGTTGGTGTTTAGATTGGTATTGAAATTGGTCTTTGTGCTTATAATGTTATTGATGTTGGCATTGGTGTTTAGATGGGTGTTGAAATTGGTGTTGGTGTTTATAATTGCATTGACATTGGTGTTGGTGTTTAGATTGGTATTGATATTGCTGATGGTGTTTATAATGTCATTGATATTGGCCTTGGTATTTAGATTGGTATTCATGTTAGTGTTGGTATTTATAATGGTATTGATATTGGTGTTGGTGTTTTTAATGGTATTGATATTGGCTTTGGTGTTTATAATGGCATTCATGTTGGTGTTCGCGTGTATATTGATATTGATATTGGTGTTGGCTTTGAGATTGGTACTGATATTGGCGATGGTGCTTATAATTGTATTGATATTGGTGTTGGTGTTTATATTGGTACTGATATTGGTGTTGGTATTTATAATGGTATTGATATTGGTGTTGGTGTTTAGATTGGTATTAATATTGGTCTTAGTGTTGATAATGTTATTGATATTGGCGTTGGTACTTATAATGGTATTGATATTGGTGCTGGTGTTTATATTGGTATTGACATTGGAATTGGCATTTAGATTGGAATTGAAATTGGTGTTGGTGTTTATATTGGTATTGATATTGGTATTGGTGGTATTCGTGGTATTGATATTGATGTTGGTGTGTAGATTGGTAATGATATTGGTGTTGGTTTTTATAATGGTATTGATAATGGTGTTGGTGTTTAGATTGGAATTGATATTGGTGTTGGTGTTTATAATGGTATTGGTAGTGGTGTTGGTGTTTAGATTGGTATTGATATTGATCTTGTTTTTTATAATGGTATTGATATTGGTGTTGGTGTTTAGATTGGTATTGATATTTGTGTTGGTGTTAATAAAGGTATTAATATTGGTGTTGGTATTGATATTGGTGTTGGTGTTTATAATGGGATTGAAGTTGGTGTTGGTGTTTATATTGGGATTGATATTGATGTTGGTGTTTATAAAGGTATTGACATTGGTATTGATGTTTAGATTGGTATTGATATTGGTGTTGGTTTTTATAATGGTATTGATAGTGGTGTTGGTATTTAGATTGGTATTGATATTGGTGTTGGTGTTTATAATGATATTGATATTGTTGTTGGTGTTTAGATTGGTATCGACATTGGTGTTGGGGTTTATAATAGTTTTGATGATGGTGGTGCGGTTTAGATTGGTATTCTTGTTGGTGTTGGTACTTATAATGGTATTGATATTGGGTGTCGGTGTTTATAATGGTATTGATATTGGTATTGGTGTTTATAATGGTATTCATATTGGTGTTGGTGATTATAATGGTACTGATATTGGTGTTGGCGCTAAGATTGGTATTGATATTGGCGTTGGTGTTTCTAATGGTATTGATATTGATGTTGGTTTTTATATTGGTTGTGATATTGGTGTTAGTGTTTTGATTGGTATTGATATTGGTGATGGTGTTTATAATGGAATTGATATTGGCGTTGGTGCTTATAATGTTATTGATATTGGAGTTGGTGTTTATAATGGTGTTCATATTGGTTATGGTGTTCATGTTGGTATTGATATTGGTGTTGGTATTTATAATGGCATTGATATTGGTGTTGGTGTTTATCATGGTATTCAGAGTGTTGGTGCTTATATTGGTATTGTTATTGGCGTTGGCATTTGGATTGGTATTGATATTGGCGTTGGTGTTTATAATGGTATTGGTAGTGGTGTTGTTTTTTGTATTGGTATTGATATTGGTGTTGGTGGTTTGATTGGTATTGATATTGGTGTTGGTGTTTATAAAGGCATTGATATTGGTGTTGGAGATTAGATTGGTTTTGAAATTGGTGTTCGTGCTTGTAATGTTTTTGATGTTGGCGTTGGTGTTTAGATTGGTATTGAAATTGGTGTTGATGTTTAGATTGGTATTGATATTGGTGTTGGTGTTTATAATGGTATTGGCATTGGTGTTGGTGTTTAGATTGGTATTGATATTGCTGATGGTGTTTATAATGTCATTGATATTGGTGTTGGTATTTAGATTGGTATTGATATTGGTGTTGGTGTTTATAATGATATTGATATTGGTGTTGGTGTTTAGATTGGTATTGATATTGGTGTTGGTGTTTATAATGGTATTGATATTGGTATTGGTGTTTATAATGGTATTCATATTGGTTTTGGTGATTATAATGGTACTGATATTGGTGTTGGCGTTAAGATTGGTATTGATATTGGCGTTGGTGTTTCTAATGGTATTGATATTGATGTTGGTTTTTATATTGGTTTTGATATTGGTGTTAGTGTTTTGATTGGTATTGATATTGGTGATGGTGTTTATAATGGAATTGATATTGGCGTTGGTGCTTATAATGGTATTGATATTGGAGTTGGTGTTTATAATGGTGTTCATATTGGTTATGGTGTTCATGTTGGTATTGATATTGGTGTTGGTATTTATATTGGAAAAGATATTGGTGTTGTTGATTTGATTGGTATTGATATTGGTTTTGGTGTTGGTAATGGAATTGATATTGGTGTTGGTGTTGATAATGGAATTGATATTGGTGTTGGTGTTTACAATGGTATTGATATTGGTGTTGGTGGTTATAATGTTATTGACATTGGTGCTGGTGTTGAGATTGGTATTGACATTGCTGATGGTGTGCATATTGTTATTGATATTGGCGTTGGTATTTAGATTGGTAATGTTATTGGTGTAGGTGTTTATAATGATATTGACATTGGTGTCGATGTTTAGATTGGTATTGATATTGTTGTTGGTGTTTATAATGGTACTGATATTGGTTTTGGTGTTTATAATGGTATTGATATTGGTGTTGGTGTTTAGATTGGTATTGATATTGGCGTTGCTGTTAAGATTGGTATAGATTTTGGTGTTGGTATTTAGAATGGTATTGATATTGGTGTTGATTTTTATAATGGTATTGATATTGGTATTGGTGTTGAGATTGGTATTGATATTGGTGCTGGTGTTTAGATTGGTATTGATATTGGTATTGGTCTTTAGATTGGAATTGATAATGGTGGTGGTTTTATAATTGTATTGCCATTGGTGTTGGTGTTTAGATTGGCATTGATATTGGTGTTGGTTTTTATAATGGTATTGATATTGGTGTTGGTGTTTAGATTGGTATTGATATTGGTGTTGGTGTTTAGATTGGAATTAATAATGGTGTTGGTGTTTATAATGGCATTGATAGTGGTGTTGGTGTTTAGATTTGTATTGATCTCGGTGTTGGTGTTTATAATGATACTGATACTGGTGTTGGTGTTTAGATTGATGTTGATATTGGTGTTGGGGTTTAGATTGGTATTGATATTGGTGTTGGTGGTTATAATGGTATTGACATTGGTGTTGGTGTTTAGATTGGTATTGATATTGCTGATGGTGGTTATAATGTTATTGATATTGGTGTTGGTATTTAGATTTGTATTGATCTCGGTGTTGGTGTTTATAATGATACTGATACTGGTGTTGGTGTTTAGATTGATGTTGATATTGGTGTTGGGGTTTAGATTGGTATTCATGTTTGTGTTGGTATGTATAATGGTATTGATATTGGTGTTGGTGTTTATAATGGAATTGATATTGGTGTTGGTGATTTTAATGGCATTCATATTGGTGTTGGTGCTGGCGTTTAGACTGGTATTGATATTGGCGTTGATGTTTATAAATAGTATTGACATTGGTGTTGGTTTTTATATTGGAATTGATATTGGTGTTGGTGTTTTGATTGGTATTGATTTTGGTGTTGGTGTTTATAATGGAATAGATATTGGTGTTGGTGATTAGATTGGTATTAATATTGGTGTTGGTGTTGATAATGGAATCGATAATAGTGTTGGTGTTTAGATTGGTATTGCTATTGGTGTTGGTGTTTATAATGGTATTGATATTGGTGTTGGTGATTGGATTGGTATTGATATTGGTGTTGGTGTTGATAATGGTATTGATATTGTTGTTGGTGTTTAGATTGGTATTGACTTTGTTGTTGGTGTTTACATTGGTATTGATATTGGTGGTGGTTGTTATAATGGTATAGAGATTGGTATTGGTTTTTAGATTGGTATTGATAGTGGTGTTGGGGTTTAGATTGGTATTAATATTGGTGTTGGTGTTTATAATGGTATTGATATTAGTGTTGGTGTTTAGATTGGTATTAATATTGGTGCTGGTGTTGATAATGGAATCGATAATGTTGTTGGTGTTTAGATTGGTATTGCTATTGGTGTTGGTGTTTATAATGCTATTGATATTGTTGTTGGTGTTTAGATTGGTATTGAGTTTGTTGTTGGTGTTTAGATTTGTATTGACATTGGTGTTGGTGTTTAGATTGGTATTGATATTGCTGATGGTGTTCATAATGTTATTGATATTGGTGTTGGTATTTAGATTGGTATTGATATTTGTGTTGGTTATGATGATGATGATATTGATATTGGTGTTGGTGTTTATAATGGTATTGATATTGGTGTTGGTGATTATAATGGTATTCATAATGGTGTTGGTGCTTATATTGGTGTTGATATTGGTGTTGGTGCTTATATTGGTATTGATATTGGTGTTGGGATTTTGATTGGTATTAATATTGGTGTTGGTGTTTATAATGGTATTGATCTTCGTGTTGGTTTTTATATTGGTAGTAATATTGGTGCTGGTGTTGATAATGGAATCGATAATGGTGTTGGTGTTTAGATTGGTATTGCTATTGGTGTTGGTGTTTATAATGGTATTGATATTGGTGTTGGTGTTTACATTGGTATTGATATTGGTGTTGGTGTTGATAATGGTATTGATATTGTTGTTGGTGTTTAGATTGGTATTAATATTAGTGTTGGTGTTGATAATGGTATTGATATTGGTGTTGGTGGTTATATTGGTATTGATATTGGTGCTGGGATTTTGATTGGTATTAATATTGGTGTTGGTGTTTATAATGGTATTGATCTTCGTGTTGGTTTTTATATTGGTAGTGATATTGGTGTTGGTGTTTTGATTGGTATTGATATTGGTGTTGGTGTTTATAATGGAATTGATATTGGTGTTGGGATTTAGACTGGTATTGATATTGGTGTTGGTGTTGATAATGGTATTGATATTGGTGTTGGTGGTTATAATGTTTTTGACATTGGTGCTGGTGTTGAGATTGGGATTGATATTGCTGATGGTTTGTATAATGTTATTGATATTGGTGTTGGTGTTAAGATTGGTAATGATATTGGTGTTGGTGTTTATAATGATATTGACATTGGTGTTGATGTTTATAATGGTATCCATATTGGTGTTGGTGTTTATAATGGCATTGATATTGGTGTTGGTGCTTATAATGGTATTCATATTGTTGGTGCTTATATTGGTTATGATATTGGTGTTGGCGTTTAGATTGGTATTGATATTGGCGTTGGTGTTTATAATGGTATTGATATTGATGTTGGTTTTTATATTGGTTTTGATATTGGTGTTGGTGTTTTGATTGCTATTGATATTGGTGTTTGTATTTATAATGGAATTGATATTGGTGTTGGGATTTAGATTGGTATTGATGTTGGTGTTGGTGTTTATAATGGTACTGATATTGCTGTTGATTTTTAGATTGGTATTGATATTGGTGTTGGGATTTAGATTGGTATTAATATTGGTGTTGGTGTTTATAAGGGTATTGATATTGGTGTTGGGGTTTAGATTGGTATTGATATGGGTGTTGGTGTTTATAATGGTATTGATATTGGTGTTGGTGATTATAATGGTATTGATATTGGTGTTGGCGTTTAGATTGGTATTGATATTGGCATTGGTGTTTATAATGGTATTGATCTTCGTGTTGGTTTTTATATTGATAGTGATATTGGTGTTGGTGTTTTGATTGGTATTGATAGTGGTGTTGGTGTTTATAATGGAATTGATATTGGTGTTGGGATTTAGACTGGTATTGATATTGTTGTTGGTGTTTATAATGGTATTGATATTGGTGTTGGTGTTTAGATTGGTATTAATATTAGTGTTGGTGTTGATAATGGTATTGATATTGGTGTTGGTGGTTATAATGTTTTTGACATTGGTGCTGATGTTGAGATTAGTATTGATATTGCTGATGATTTGTATAATGTTATTGATATTGGTGTTGGTGTTAAGATTGGTAATGATATTGGTGTTGGTGTTTATAATGATATTGACATTGGTGTTGATGTTTATAATGGTATTCATATTGGTGTTGGTGTTTATAATGGTATTGATATTGGTGTTGGTGCATATAATGGTATTCATATTGTTGGTGCTTATATTGGTTATGATATTGGTGTTGGCGTTTAGATTGGTATTGATATTGGCGTTGGTGTTTATAATGGTATTGATATTGATGTTGGTTTTTATATTGCTATTGATATTTGTGTTTGTATTTATAATGGAATTGATATTGGTGTTGGGATTTAGATTGCTATTGATGTTGGTGTTGGTGTTTATAATGGTACTGATATTGCTGTTGATTTTTAGATTGGTATTGATATTGGTGTTGGTGTTTATAATGTTATTGATATTGGGGTTAGTGCTTATAATGGTATTGATATTGGAGTTGGGTTTATAATGGTATTCATATTGGTTTTGTTGTTTATGTTAGTATTGATATTGGTGTTGGCGTTTAGATTGGTATTGATATTGGTGTTTGTATTTATATTGGTAATGATATTGGTGTTGTTGTTTTGATTGGTATTGATATTGGATTTGGTGTTAATAATGGAATTGATATTGGTGTTGGTGTTGATAATGGAATTGATCTTGGTGTTGGTGATTTGATTGGTATTGATATTGGTTTTGGTGTTTTTAATGGTATTGATATTGGTGCTGGTGTTTAGATTGGAATTGATATTAGTGTTGGTGTTTAGATTGGTATTGATATTGATGCTGGTGTTTAGATTGGTATTGATATTGGCGTTGATGTTAAGATTGGTATAGATATTGGTGTTGGTGTTTAGATTGGTATTGATATTGTTGTTGGTTTTTATAATGGTATTGATATTGGTGTTGGTGTTTCGATTGGTATTGATATTGTTGTTGGTGTTTGCAATGGTATTGACATTGGTGTTGGTGTTTAGATTGGTATTGATATTCGTGTTGGTTTTTAACATGGTATTGATATTGCTGTTGGTGTTTAGATTGGTATTGATATTGTTGTTGGTGTTTAGATTGGAATAGATATTGGTGTTGGTTTTATAATTGTATTGATATTGGTGTTGGTGTTTGGATTGGTATTGATATTGGTGTTGGTTTTTATAATGGTATTGATATTGGTGTTGGTGTTTATAATAGCATTGATATTGGTGTTGGGATTTAGATTGATATTGATATTGGTGTGGGTGTTTATAATGGTATTGATATTGGTGATGGTGGTTATAATGTTATTGATATTGGCGTTGGTGCTTGTAATGGTATTGATATTGGTGTTGGTATTTATAATGGTATTGATATTGGTGTTGGTGTTTATAATCGTATTGATATTGGTGTTGGTGTTTATCATGGTATTCATATTGTTGGTGGTTATAATGGTATTGGTCGTGGTGTTGTTTTTTGTATTGGTATTGATATTGGTGTTGGTGGTTTGATTGGTATTGATATTGGTGTTGGTGTTTATAACGTTATTGATATTGGCGTTGGTGTTTATATTGGTATTGATATTAGTGTTAGTCTTGATAATGGTATTGATATTGGTGTTGGTGTTTAGACTGGAATTGAAATTGGTGTTGGTGTTTAGATTGGTATTGATGTTGGTGTTGTTGGTTATGATTTTATTGACATTGGTGTTGTTGTTTTGATTGGTCTTGATATTGGTGTTGGTGTTTATAATGGTATTGATATTGGTGTTGGTATTTATAATGGTATTGATATTGGTGTTGGTGTTTATCATGGTATTCAGAGTGTTGGTCCTTATATTGGTATTGTTATTGGCGTTGGCATTTGGATTGGTATTGATATTGGCGTTGGTGTTTATAATGGTATTGGTAGTGGTATTGTTTTTTGTATTGGTATTGATATTGGTGTTGGTGGTTTGATTGGTATTGATATTGGTGTTGCTGTTAAGATTGGTATAGATTTTGGTGTTGGTATTTAGAATGGTATTGATATTGGTGTTGATTTTTATAATGGTATTGATATTGGTATTGGTGTTGAGATTGGTATTGATATTGGTGCTGGTGTTTAGATTGGTATTGATATTGGTATTGGTCTTTAGATTGGAATTGATAATGGTGGTGGTTTTATAATTGTATTGCCATTGGTGTTGGTGTTTAGATTGGCATTGATATTGGTGTTGGTTTTTATAATGGTATTGATATTGGTGTTGGTGTTTAGATTGGTATTGATATTGGTGTTGGTGTTTAGATTGGAATTAATAATGGTGTTGGTGTTTATAATGGCATTGATAGTGGTGTTGGTGTTTAGATTTGTATTGATCTCGGTGTTGGTGTTTATAATGATACTGATACTGGTGTTGGTGTTTAGATTGATGTTGATATTGGTGTTGGGGTTTAGATTGGTATTGATATTGGTGTTGGTGGTTATAATGGTATTGACATTGGTGTTGGTGTTTAGATTGGTATTGATATTGCTGATGGTGGTTATAATGTTATTGATATTGGTGTTGGTATTTAGATTTGTATTGATCTCGGTGTTGGTGTTTATAATGATACTGATACTGGTGTTGGTGTTTAGATTGATGTTGATATTGGTGTTGGGGTTTAGATTGGTATTCATGTTTGTGTTGGTATGTATAATGGTATTGATATTGGTGTTGGTGTTTATAATGGAATTGATATTGGTGTTGGTGATTTTAATGGCATTCATATTGGTGTTGGTGCTGGCGTTTAGACTGGTATTGATATTGGCGTTGATGTTTATAAATAGTATTGACATTGGTGTTGGTTTTTATATTGGAATTGATATTGGTGTTGGTGTTTTGATTGGTATTGATTTTGGTGTTGGTGTTTATAATGGAATAGATATTGGTGTTGGTGATTAGATTGGTATTAATATTGGTGTTGGTGTTGATAATGGAATCGATAATAGTGTTGGTGTTTAGATTGGTATTGCTATTGGTGTTGGTGTTTATAATGGTATTGATATTGGTGTTGGTGATTGGATTGGTATTGATATTGGTGTTGGTGTTGATAATGGTATTGATATTGTTGTTGGTGTTTAGATTGGTATTGACTTTGTTGTTGGTGTTTACATTGGTATTGATATTGGTGGTGGTTGTTATAATGGTATAGAGATTGGTATTGGTTTTTAGATTGGTATTGATAGTGGTGTTGGGGTTTAGATTGGTATTAATATTGGTGTTGGTGTTTATAATGGTATTGATATTAGTGTTGGTGTTTAGATTGGTATTAATATTGGTGCTGGTGTTGATAATGGAATCGATAATGTTGTTGGTGTTTAGATTGGTATTGCTATTGGTGTTGGTGTTTATAATGCTATTGATATTGTTGTTGGTGTTTAGATTGGTATTGAGTTTGTTGTTGGTGTTTAGATTTGTATTGACATTGGTGTTGGTGTTTAGATTGGTATTGATATTGCTGATGGTGTTCATAATGTTATTGATATTGGTGTTGGTATTTAGATTGGTATTGATATTTGTGTTGGTTATGATGATGATGATATTGATATTGGTGTTGGTGTTTATAATGGTATTGATATTGGTGTTGGTGATTATAATGGTATTCATAATGGTGTTGGTGCTTATATTGGTGTTGATATTGGTGTTGGTGCTTATATTGGTATTGATATTGGTGTTGGGATTTTGATTGGTATTAATATTGGTGTTGGTGTTTATAATGGTATTGATCTTCGTGTTGGTTTTTATATTGGTAGTAATATTGGTGCTGGTGTTGATAATGGAATCGATAATGGTGTTGGTGTTTAGATTGGTATTGCTATTGGTGTTGGTGTTTATAATGGTATTGATATTGGTGTTGGTGTTTACATTGGTATTGATATTGGTGTTGGTGTTGATAATGGTATTGATATTGTTGTTGGTGTTTAGATTGGTATTAATATTAGTGTTGGTGTTGATAATGGTATTGATATTGGTGTTGGTGGTTATATTGGTATTGATATTGGTGCTGGGATTTTGATTGGTATTAATATTGGTGTTGGTGTTTATAATGGTATTGATCTTCGTGTTGGTTTTTATATTGGTAGTGATATTGGTGTTGGTGTTTTGATTGGTATTGATATTGGTGTTGGTGTTTATAATGGAATTGATATTGGTGTTGGGATTTAGACTGGTATTGATATTGGTGTTGGTGTTGATAATGGTATTGATATTGGTGTTGGTGGTTATAATGTTTTTGACATTGGTGCTGGTGTTGAGATTGGGATTGATATTGCTGATGGTTTGTATAATGTTATTGATATTGGTGTTGGTGTTAAGATTGGTAATGATATTGGTGTTGGTGTTTATAATGATATTGACATTGGTGTTGATGTTTATAATGGTATCCATATTGGTGTTGGTGTTTATAATGGCATTGATATTGGTGTTGGTGCTTATAATGGTATTCATATTGTTGGTGCTTATATTGGTTATGATATTGGTGTTGGCGTTTAGATTGGTATTGATATTGGCGTTGGTGTTTATAATGGTATTGATATTGATGTTGGTTTTTATATTGGTTTTGATATTGGTGTTGGTGTTTTGATTGCTATTGATATTGGTGTTTGTATTTATAATGGAATTGATATTGGTGTTGGGATTTAGATTGGTATTGATGTTGGTGTTGGTGTTTATAATGGTACTGATATTGCTGTTGATTTTTAGATTGGTATTGATATTGGTGTTGGGATTTAGATTGGTATTAATATTGGTGTTGGTGTTTATAAGGGTATTGATATTGGTGTTGGGGTTTAGATTGGTATTGATATGGGTGTTGGTGTTTATAATGGTATTGATATTGGTGTTGGTGATTATAATGGTATTGATATTGGTGTTGGCGTTTAGATTGGTATTGATATTGGCATTGGTGTTTATAATGGTATTGATCTTCGTGTTGGTTTTTATATTGATAGTGATATTGGTGTTGGTGTTTTGATTGGTATTGATAGTGGTGTTGGTGTTTATAATGGAATTGATATTGGTGTTGGGATTTAGACTGGTATTGATATTGTTGTTGGTGTTTATAATGGTATTGATATTGGTGTTGGTGTTTAGATTGGTATTAATATTAGTGTTGGTGTTGATAATGGTATTGATATTGGTGTTGGTGGTTATAATGTTTTTGACATTGGTGCTGATGTTGAGATTAGTATTGATATTGCTGATGATTTGTATAATGTTATTGATATTGGTGTTGGTGTTAAGATTGGTAATGATATTGGTGTTGGTGTTTATAATGATATTGACATTGGTGTTGATGTTTATAATGGTATTCATATTGGTGTTGGTGTTTATAATGGTATTGATATTGGTGTTGGTGCATATAATGGTATTCATATTGTTGGTGCTTATATTGGTTATGATATTGGTGTTGGCGTTTAGATTGGTATTGATATTGGCGTTGGTGTTTATAATGGTATTGATATTGATGTTGGTTTTTATATTGCTATTGATATTTGTGTTTGTATTTATAATGGAATTGATATTGGTGTTGGGATTTAGATTGCTATTGATGTTGGTGTTGGTGTTTATAATGGTACTGATATTGCTGTTGATTTTTAGATTGGTATTGATATTGGTGTTGGTGTTTATAATGTTATTGATATTGGGGTTAGTGCTTATAATGGTATTGATATTGGAGTTGGGTTTATAATGGTATTCATATTGGTTTTGTTGTTTATGTTAGTATTGATATTGGTGTTGGCGTTTAGATTGGTATTGATATTGGTGTTTGTATTTATATTGGTAATGATATTGGTGTTGTTGTTTTGATTGGTATTGATATTGGATTTGGTGTTAATAATGGAATTGATATTGGTGTTGGTGTTGATAATGGAATTGATCTTGGTGTTGGTGATTTGATTGGTATTGATATTGGTTTTGGTGTTTTTAATGGTATTGATATTGGTGCTGGTGTTTAGATTGGAATTGATATTAGTGTTGGTGTTTAGATTGGTATTGATATTGATGCTGGTGTTTAGATTGGTATTGATATTGGCGTTGATGTTAAGATTGGTATAGATATTGGTGTTGGTGTTTAGATTGGTATTGATATTGTTGTTGGTTTTTATAATGGTATTGATATTGGTGTTGGTGTTTCGATTGGTATTGATATTGTTGTTGGTGTTTGCAATGGTATTGACATTGGTGTTGGTGTTTAGATTGGTATTGATATTCGTGTTGGTTTTTAACATGGTATTGATATTGCTGTTGGTGTTTAGATTGGTATTGATATTGTTGTTGGTGTTTAGATTGGAATAGATATTGGTGTTGGTTTTATAATTGTATTGATATTGGTGTTGGTTTTTATATTGGTTTTGATATTGGTGTTGGTGTTTTGATTGGTATTGATATTGGTGTTGGTGTTTATAATGGTATTGATATTGATGTTGGTTTTTATATTGGTTTTGATATTGGTGTTGGTGTTTTGATTGGTATTGATATTGGTGTTGGTAGTTATAATGGAATTGATATTAGTGTTGGTGTTTAGATTGGTATTGATATTGGTGTTGGTGGTTATAATGGTATTCATGTTTGTGTTGGTGTTTATAATGGTATTGATGTTGGTGTTGGTGTTTAGATTGGTATTCATGTTGGTGATGGTGTTTATAATGATATTCATATTGGTGTTGGTGATTATAATAGTATTGATACTGGTGTTTGCCGTTAGATTGGTAGTGATATTGGCGTTGGTGTTTATAATGGTATTGATATTGATGTTGGTTTTTATATTGGTTTTGATATTGGTGCTGGTGTTTTGATTGGTATTGATATTGGTGTTGGTAGTTATAATGGAATTGATATTAGTGTTGGTGTTTAGATTGGTATTGATATTGGTGTTGGTGTTTATAATGGTACTGATATTGCTGTTGATTTTTAGATTGGTATAGATATTGGTGTTGGTGTTTATAATGTTATTGATATTGGCGTTGGTGCTTATAATGGTATTGATCTTGGAGTTGGTGGTTATAATGGTATTCATGTTTGTGTTGGTGTTTATGTTGGTATTGATATTTGTGTTGGTGTTTCGATTGGTATTGTTATTGGTGGTTGTATTTATATTGGTAATGATATTGGTGTTGTTGTTTTGATTGGTATTGATGTTGGTTTTGGTGTTAATAATGGAATTGACATTGGTGTTGGTGTTGGTGTTGATAACGGAATTGATATTGGTGTTGGTGTTTAGATTGGTATTGATATCGGTGTTGGTGTTTTTAATGGTATTGATATTAGTGTTGGTGTTTTGATTGGTATTGATATTGGTGGTATTTTTAATGGTATTGATATTAGTGCTGGTGTTTAGATTGGAATTGATATTGGCATTGATGTTAAGATTGGTATAGATATTGGTGTTGGTGTTTAGATTGGTATTGATATTGGTGTTGATTTTTATAATGGCATAGATATTGGTATTGGTGTTGAGATTGGTATTGATATTAGTGTTGGTGCTTACAATGGTATTGAGATTTGTGTTGGTGTTTAGATTGGTGTTGATATTCGTGTTGGTTTTTATCATGGTATTGATATTGGTGTTGTTGTTTTGATTGGTATTGATATTGGTGTTGCTGTTGATAATGGAATTGATATTGGTGTTGGTGTTTAGATTGGCATTGATATTGGTGTTGGTGTTTATAATGGTATTGATAATGTTGTTGGTGTTTAGATTGGCATTGATAATGGTGTTGGTGTTTATAATGGTATTGATATTTGTGTTGGTTTTTAGATTGGTATTGATATTGGTGTGGGTGTTTATAATGGTATTGATATTGGTGATGGTGGTGATAATGTTATTGATATTGGCGTTGGTGCTTGTAATGGTATTGATATTGGTGTTGGTGTTTATAATGGTATTCATATTGGAGTTGGTGTTTATATTGGTATTGATATTGGTGTTGGTGTTTAGATTGGTATTGATATTGGGGTTGGTGTTTATTATGGTATTGATATTGGTGTTGGGTTTTATATTGGTATTGATATTGGTGTTGGTGTTTATAATGTTATTGATATTGGCGTTGGTGTTTATATTGGTATTGATATTAGTGTTGGTCTTGATAATGGTATTGATATTGGTGTTGGTGTTTAGACTGGTATTGAAATTGGTGTTGGTGTTTAGATTGGTATTGATATTGGTGTTGGTGTTTAGATTGGTATTGTTATTGGTGTTTGTATTTATATTGGTATTGATATTGGTGTTGTTGTTTTGATTGGTATTGATGTTGGTTTTGGTGTTAATAAAGGTATTGATATTGGTGTTGGTGTTTATAATCGTATTGATGTTGGTGTTGGTGTTTATTATGGTATTCATATTGTTGGTGCTTATATTGGTATTGTTATTGGCGTTGGCATTTGGATTGGTATTGATATTGGCTTTGGTGTTTATAATGGTATTGGTAGTGGTGTTGTTTTTTGTATTGGTATTGATATTGGTGTTGGTGGTTTGATTGGTATTGATATTGGTGTTGGTGTTTATAACGTTATTGATATTGGCGTTGGTGTTTATATTGGTATTGATATTAGTGTTGGTCTTGATAATGGTATTGATATTGGTGTTGGTGTTTAGACTGGAATTGATATTGGTGTTGGTGTTTATATTGGTATGGATGTTGTTGTTGTTGGTTATGATTTTATTGGCATTGGTGTTGTTGTTTTGATTGGTCTTGATATTGGTGTTGGTGTTTATAATGGTATTGATATTGGTGTTGGTATTTATAATGGTATTGATATTGGTGTTGGTGTTTATCATGGTATTCAGAGTGTTGGTGCTTATATTGGTATTGTTATTGGCGTTGGCATTTGGATTGGTATTGATATTGGCGTTGGTGTTTAAAATGGTATTGGTAGTGGTGTTGTTTTTTGTATTGGTATTGATATTGGTGTTGGTGGTTTGAATGGTATTGATATTGGTGTTGGTGTTTATAAAGGCATTGATATTGGTGTTGGAGATTAGATTGGTTTTGAAATTGGTGTTCGTGCTTGTAATGTTTTTGATGTTGGCGTTGGTGTTTAGATTGGTATTGAAATTGGTGTTGATGTTTAGATTGGTATTGATATTGGTGTTGGTGTTTATTATGGTATTGACATTGGTGTTGGTGTTTAGATTGGTATTGATATTGCTGATGGTGTTTATAATGTCATTGATATTGGTGTTGGTATTTAGATTGGTATTGATATTGGTGTTGGTGTTTATAATGATATTGATATTGGTGTTGGTGTTTTGAATGGTGTTGATATTGGCGTTGGGGTTTAGATTGGTATTCATGTTTGTGTTGGTATGTATAATGGTATTGATATTGGTGTTGGTGTTTATAATGGCATTCGTATTGGTGTTGGTGCGTATATTGATATTGATATTGGTGTTGGCATTTAGATTGGTACTGATATTGTCGATTGTGTTTATAATGGTATTGATGGTGGTGTTGGTTTTTATATTGGTATTGATATTGGTATCAGTGTTTTGATTGGTATTGATATTGATGTTGGTGTTTATAATCGTTTTGATATTGGTGTTGGTGTTTGGATTGGTATTAATATTGGTGTTGGTGTTTATCATGTTATTGATATTGGCGTTGGTGCTTATAATGGTATTGATATTGGTGCTGGTGTCTATATTGGTATTGATATTGGAGTTGGCAATTAGATTGGAATTGATATTGGTGTTGGTGTTTATATTGGTATTGAATATTGGTATTGGTGTTTATATTGGTATTGATATTGATGTTGGTGTGTAGATTGGAAATGATATTGGTGTTGGTTTTTATACTGGTATTGATAATGGTGTTGGTGTTTAGATCGGAATTGATATTGGTGTTGGTGTTTACAATGGTATTGATAGTGGTGTTGGTGTTTAGATTGGTATTGATATTGGTGTTGGTTTTTTTTAATGGTATTGAAATTGGTGTTGGTGTCTATATTGGTATTGATATTGGTGTTGTTGTTTATAATGTTATTGATATTGGTGTTGGTATTTAGATTAGTATTGATATTCGTGTTGGTGTTAAAAAAGGTATTAATATTGGTGTTGGTATTTAGATACATATTGATATTGGTGTTGGTGTTTATAATGATAATGATTTTGGTGTTGGTGTTTATAATGGGATTGAAGTTGGTGTTGGTGTTTACATTGGGATTGTTATTGATGTTGGTGTTTATAAAGGTATTGACATTGGTGTTGGTGTTTAGATTGGTATTGATATTAGTGTTGGTTTTTAAAATGGTATTGATATTGGTGTTGGTGTTTAGATTGGAATTGATATTGGTGTTGGTGTTTATAATGGTATTGATCGTGGTGTTAGTGTTTAGATTGGTATAGATATTGGTGATGGTGTTCTCATGTTATTGATATTGGTGTTGGTATTTAGATTGGTATTGATATTGGTGTTGGTGTTTATAATGATATTGATATTGTTATTGGTGTTTAGATTGGTATTGATATTGGTGTTGGTGTTTATAATAGTATTGATATTGGTGTTGGTATTTAGATTGGTATTGATATTGGTGTTCGTGTTTATAATGGTATTGATATTGATGTTGGTTTTTATATTGGTTTTGATATTGGTGTTGGTGTTTTGATTGGTATTGATATTGGTGTTGGTGTTTATAATGGTATTGATATTGATGTTGGTTTTTATATTGGTTTTGATATTGGTGTTGGTGTTTTGATTGGTATTGATATTGGTGTTGGTAGTTATAATGGAATTGATATTTGTGTTAGTGTTTAGATTGGTATTGATATTGGTGTTGGTGCTTATAATGGTATTGATCTTGGAGTTGGTGGTTATAATGGTATTCATGTTTGTGTTGGTGTTTATAATGGTATTGATGTTGGTGTTGGAGTTTAGATTGGTATTCATGTTGGTGATGGTGTTTATAATGATATTCATACTGGTGTTGGTGATTATAATGGTATTGATACTGGTGTTTGCGTTTAGATTGGTATTGATATTGGCGTTGGTGTTTATAATGGTATTGATATTGATGTTGGTTTTTATATTGGTTTTGATATTGGTGTTGGTGTTTTGATTGGTATTGATATTGGTGTTGGTAGTTATAATGGAATTGATATTAGTGTTGGTGTTTAGATTGGTATTGATATTGGTGTTGGTGTTTATAATGGTACTGATATTGCTGTTGATTTTTAGATTGGTATAGATATTGGTGTTGGTGTTTATAATGTTATTGATATTGGCGTTGGTGCTTATAATGGTATTGATCTTGGAGTTGGTGGTTATAATGGTATTCATGTTTGTCTTGGTGTTTATGTTGGTATTGATATTGGTGTTGGTGTTTAGATTGGTATTGTTATTGGTGTTTGTATTTATATTGGTAATGATATTGGTGTTGTTGTTTTGATTGGTATTGATGTTGGTGTTTGTATTTATATTGGTAATGATATTGGTGTTGTTGTTTTGATTGGTATTGATGTTGGTTTTGGAGTTAATAATGGAATTGATATTGGTGTTGGTGTTGGTGTTGATAACGGAATTGATATTGGTGTTGGTGTTTAGACTGGTATTGATATCGGTGTTGGTGTTTTTAATGGTATTGATATTGGTGCTGGTGTTTAGATTGGAATTGATATTAGTGTTGGTGTTTAGATTGGTATTGATATTGGTGGTGTTTTAATGGTATTGATATTGGTGCTGGTGTTTAGATTGGAATTGGTATTGACATTGATGTTAAGATTGGTATCGATATTGGTGTTGGTGTTTAGATTGGTATTGATATTGGTGTTGATTTTTATAATGGCATAGATATTGGTATTGGTGTTGAGATTGGTATTGATATTAGTGTTGGTGCTTACAATGGTATTGAGATTTGTGTTGGTGTTTAGATTGGTGTTGATATTCGTGTTGGTTTTTATCATGGTATTGATATTGGTGTTGTTGTTTTGATTGGCATTGATATTGGTGTTGGTGTTTATAATGGTATTGATAATGTTGTTGGTGTTTAGATTGGCATTAATAATGGTGTTGGTGTTTATAATGGTATTGATATTTGTGTTGGTTTTTAGATTGGTATTGATATTGGTGTGGGTGTTTATAATGGTATTGATATTGGTGTTGGTATTTATTATGGTATTCATATTGTTGGTGCTTATATTGGTATTGTTATTGGCGTTGGCATTTGGATTGCTATTGATATTGGCATTGGTGTTTATAATGGTATTGGTAGTGGTGTTGTTTTTTGTATTGGTATTGATATTGGTGTTGGTGGTTTCATTGGTATTGATATTGGTGTTGGTGTTTATAACGTTATTGATATTGGCGTTGGTGTTTATATTGGTATTGATATTAGTGTTGGTCTTGATAATGGTATTGATATTGGTGTTGGTGTTTAGAATGGAATTGATATTGGTGTTGGTGTTTATATTGGTATGGATGTTGGTGTTGTTGGTTATGATTTTATTGGCATTGGTGTTGTTGTTTTGATTGGTCTTGATATTGGTGTTGGTGTTTATAATGGTATTGATATTGGTGTTGGTATTTATAATGGTATTGATATTGGTGTTGGTGTTTATCATGGTATTCAGAGTGTTGGTGCTTATATTGGTATTGTTATTGGCGTTGGCATTTGGATTGGCATTGATATTGGCGTTGGTGTTTATAATGGTATTGGTAGTGGTGTTGTTTTTTGTATTGGTATTGATATTGGTGTTGGTGGTTTGATTGGTATTGATATTGGTATTGGTGTTTATAAAGGCATTGATATTGGTGTTGGAGATTAGATTGGTTTTGAAATTGGTGTTCGTGCTTGTAATGTTTTTGATGTTGGCGTTGGTGTTTAGATTGGTATTGAAATTGGTGTTGATGTTTAGATTGGTATTGATATTGGTGTTGGTGTTTATAATGGTATTGACATTGGTGTTGGTGTTTAGATTGGTATTGATATTGCTGATGGTGTTTATAATGTCATTGATATTGGTGTTGGTATTTAGATTGGTATTGATATTGGTGTTGGTGTTTATAATGGTATTGATATTGGCGTTGGGGTTTAGATTGGTATTCATGGTTGTGTTGGTATGTATAATGGTATTGATATTGGTGTTGGTGTTTATAATGGCATTCATATTGGTGTTGGTGCGTATATTGATATTGATATTGGTGTTGGCATTTAGATTGGTACTGATATTGTCGATGGTGTTTATAATGGTATTGATGTTGGTGTTGGTTTTTATATTGGTATTGATATTGGTATCAGTGTTTTGATTGGTATTGATATTGATGTTGGTGTTTATAATGGTTTTGATATTGGTGTTGGTGTTTTGATTGGTATTAATATTGGTGTTGGTGTTTATAATGTTATTGATATTGGCGTTGGTGCTTATAATGGTATTGATATTGGTGCTGGTGTCTATATTGGTATTGATATTGGAGTTGGCAATTAGATTGGAATTGATATTGGTGTTGGTGTTTATTATGGTATTGACATTGGTGTTGGTGTTTAGATTGGTATTGATATTGCTGATGGTGTTTATAATGTCATTGATATTGGTGTTGGTATTTAGATTGGTATTGATATTGGTGTTGGTGTTTATAATGATATTGATATTGGTGTTGGTGTTTTGAATGGTGTTGATATTGGCGTTGGGGTTTAGATTGGTATTCATGTTTGTGTTGGTATGTATAATGGTATTGATATTGGTGTTGGTGTTTATAATGGCATTCGTATTGGTGTTGGTGCGTATATTGATATTGATATTGGTGTTGGCATTTAGATTGGTACTGATATTGTCGATTGTGTTTATAATGGTATTGATGGTGGTGTTGGTTTTTATATTGGTATTGATATTGGTATCAGTGTTTTGATTGGTATTGATATTGATGTTGGTGTTTATAATCGTTTTGATATTGGTGTTGGTGTTTGGATTGGTATTAATATTGGTGTTGGTGTTTATCATGTTATTGATATTGGCGTTGGTGCTTATAATGGTATTGATATTGGTGCTGGTGTCTATATTGGTATTGATATTGGAGTTGGCAATTAGATTGGAATTGATATTGGTGTTGGTGTTTATATTGGTATTGAATATTGGTATTGGTGTTTATATTGGTATTGATATTGATGTTGGTGTGTAGATTGGAAATGATATTGGTGTTGGTTTTTATACTGGTATTGATAATGGTGTTGGTGTTTAGATCGGAATTGATATTGGTGTTGGTGTTTACAATGGTATTGATAGTGGTGTTGGTGTTTAGATTGGTATTGATATTGGTGTTGGTTTTTTTTAATGGTATTGAAATTGGTGTTGGTGTCTATATTGGTATTGATATTGGTGTTGTTGTTTATAATGTTATTGATATTGGTGTTGGTATTTAGATTAGTATTGATATTCGTGTTGGTGTTAAAAAAGGTATTAATATTGGTGTTGGTATTTAGATACATATTGATATTGGTGTTGGTGTTTATAATGATAATGATTTTGGTGTTGGTGTTTATAATGGGATTGAAGTTGGTGTTGGTGTTTACATTGGGATTGTTATTGATGTTGGTGTTTATAAAGGTATTGACATTGGTGTTGGTGTTTAGATTGGTATTGATATTAGTGTTGGTTTTTAAAATGGTATTGATATTGGTGTTGGTGTTTAGATTGGAATTGATATTGGTGTTGGTGTTTATAATGGTATTGATCGTGGTGTTAGTGTTTAGATTGGTATAGATATTGGTGATGGTGTTCTCATGTTATTGATATTGGTGTTGGTATTTAGATTGGTATTGATATTGGTGTTGGTGTTTATAATGATATTGATATTGTTATTGGTGTTTAGATTGGTATTGATATTGGTGTTGGTGTTTATAATAGTATTGATATTGGTGTTGGTATTTAGATTGGTATTGATATTGGTGTTCGTGTTTATAATGGTATTGATATTGATGTTGGTTTTTATATTGGTTTTGATATTGGTGTTGGTGTTTTGATTGGTATTGATATTGGTGTTGGTGTTTATAATGGTATTGATATTGATGTTGGTTTTTATATTGGTTTTGATATTGGTGTTGGTGTTTTGATTGGTATTGATATTGGTGTTGGTAGTTATAATGGAATTGATATTTGTGTTAGTGTTTAGATTGGTATTGATATTGGTGTTGGTGCTTATAATGGTATTGATCTTGGAGTTGGTGGTTATAATGGTATTCATGTTTGTGTTGGTGTTAATAATGGTATTGATGTTGGTGTTGGAGTTTAGATTGGTATTCATGTTGGTGATGGTGTTTATAATGATATTCATACTGGTGTTGGTGATTATAATGGTATTGATACTGGTGTTTGCGTTTAGATTGGTATTGATATTGGCGTTGGTGTTTATAATGGTATTGACATTGATGTTGGTTTTTATATTGGTTTTGATATTGGTGTTGGTGTTTTGATTGGTATTGATATTGGTGTTGGTAGTTATAATGGAATTGATATTAGTGTTGGTGTTTAGATTGGTATTGATATTGGTGTTGGTGTTTATAATGGTACTGATATTGCTGTTGATTTTTAGATTGGTATAGATATTGGTGTTGGTGTTTATAATGTTATTGATATTGGCGTTGGTGCTTATAATGGTATTGATCTTGGAGTTGGTGGTTATAATGGTATTCATGTTTGTCTTGGTGTTTATGTTGGTATTGATATTGGTGTTGGTGTTTAGATTGGTATTGTTATTGGTGTTTGTATTTATATTGGTAATGATATTGGTGTTGTTGTTTTGATTGGTATTGATGTTGGTTTTGGAGTTAATAATGGAATTGATATTGGTGTTGGTGTTGGTGTTGATAACGGAATTGATATTGGTGTTGGTGTTTAGACTGGTATTGATATCGGTGTTGGTGTTTTTAATGGTATTGATATTGGTGCTGGTGTTTAGATTGGAATTGATATTAGTGTTGGTGTTTAGATTGGTATTGATATTGGTGGTGTTTTAATGGTATTGATATTGGTGCTGGTGTTTAGATTGAAATTGATATTGACATTGATGTTAAGATTGGTATAGATATTGGTGTTGGTGTTTAGATTGGTATTGATATTGGTGTTGATTTTTATAATGGCATAGATATTGGTATTGGTGTTGAGATTGGTATTGATATTAGTGTTGGTGCTTACAATGGTATTGAGATTTGTGTTGGTGTTTAGATTGGTGTTGATATTCGTGTTGGTTTTTATCATGGTATTGATATTGGTGTTGTTGTTTTGATTGGCATTGATATTGGTGTTGGTGTTTATAATGGTATTGATAATGTTGTTGGTGTTTAGATTGGCATTAATAATGGTGTTGGTGTTTATAATGGTATTGATATTTGTGTTGGTTTTTAGATTGGTATTGATATTGGTGTGGGTGTTTATAATGGTATTGATATTGGTGTTGGTATTTATTATGGTATTCATATTGTTGGTGCTTATATTGGTATTGTTATTGGCGTTGGCATTTGGATTGCTATTGATATTGGCATTGGTGTTTATAATGGTATTGGTAGTGGTGTTGTTTTTTGTATTGGTATTGATATTGGTGTTGGTGGTTTGATTGGTATTGATATTGGTGTTGGTGTTTATAACGTTATTGATATTGGCGTTGGTGTTTATATTGGTATTGATATTAGTGTTGGTCTTGATAATGGTATTGATATTGGTGTTGGTGTTTAGAATGGAATTGATATTGGTGTTGGTGTTTATATTGGTATGGATGTTGGTGTTGTTGGTTATGATTTTATTGGCATTGGTGTTGTTGTTTTGATTGGTCTTGATATTGGTGTTGGTGTTTATAATGGTATTGATATTGGTGTTGGTATTTATAATGGTATTGATATTGGTGTTGGTGTTTATCATGGTATTCAGAGTGTTGGTGCTTATATTGGTATTGTTATTGGCGTTGGCATTTGGATTGGTATTGATATTGGCGTTGGTGTTTATAATGGTATTGGTAGTGGTGTTGTTTTTTGTATTGGTATTGATATTGGTGTTGGTGGTTTGATTGGTATTGATATTGGTATTGGTGTTTATAAAGGCATTGATATTGGTGTTGGAGATTAGATTGGTTTTGAAATTGGTGTTCGTGCTTGTAATGTTTTTGATGTTGGCGTTGGTGTTTAGATTGGTATTGAAATTGGTGTTGATGTTTAGATTGGTATTGATATTGGTGTTGGTGTTTATAATGGTATTGACATTGGTGTTGGTGTTTAGATTGGTATTGATATTGCTGATGGTGTTTATAATGTCATTGATATTGGTGTTGGTATTTAGATTGGTATTGATATTGGTGTTGGTGTTTATAATAATATTGATATTGGTGTTGGTGTTTAGATTGGTATTGATATTGGTGTTGGTGTTTATAATGGTATTGATATTGGCGTTGGGGTTTAGATTGGTATTCATGTTTGTGTTGGTATGTATAATGGTATTGATATTGGTGTTGGTGTTTATAATGGCATTCATATTGGTGTTGGTGCGTATATTGATATTGATATTGGTGTTGGCATTTAGATTGGTACTGATATTGTCGATGGTGTTTATAATGGTATTGATGTTGGTGTTGGTTTTTATATTGGTATTGATAATGGTATCAGTGTTTTGATTGGTATTAATATTGGTGTTCGTGTTTATAATGTTATTGATATTGGCGTTGGTGCTTATAATGGTATTGATATTGGTGCTGGTGTCTATATTGGTATTGATATTGGAGTTGGCAATTAGATTGGAATTGATATTGGTGTTGGTGTTTATATTGGTATTGAATATTGGTATTGGTGTTTATATTGGTATTGATATTGATGTTGGTGTGTAGATTGGTAATGATATTGGTGTTGGGTTTTATACTGGTATTGATAATGGTGTTGGTGTTTAGATCGGAATTGATATTGGTGTTGGTGTTTACAATGGCATTGATAGTGGTGTTGGTGTTTAGATTGGTATTGATATTGGTGTTGGTTTTTTTAATGGTATTGAAATTGGTGTTGGTGTTTATATTGGTATTGATATTGGTGTTGTTGTTTATAATGTTATTGATATTGGTGTTGGTATTTAGATTAGTATTGATATTCGTGTTGGTGTTAAAAAAGGTATTAATATTGGTGTTGGTATTTAGATACATATTGATATTGGTGTTGGTGTTTATAATGATAATGATTTTGGTGTTGGTGTTTATAATGGGATTGAAGTTGGTGTTGGTGTTTACATTGGGATTGTTATTGATGTTGGTGTTTATAAAGGTATTGACATTGGTGTTGGTGTTTAGATTGGTATTGATATTAGTGTTGGTTTTTAAAATGGTATTGATATTGGTGTTGGTGTTTAGATTGGAATTGATATTGGTGTTGGTGTTTATAATGGTATTGATCGTGGTGTTAGTGTTTAGATTGGAATAGATATTGGTGATGGTGTTCTCATGTTATTGATATTGGTGTTGGTATTTAGATTGGTATTGATATTGGTGTTGGTGTTTATAATGATATTGATATTGTTATTGGTGTTTAGATTGGTATTGATATTGGTGTTGGTGTTTATAATAGTATTGATATTGGTGTTGGTATTTAGATTGGTATTGATATTGGTGTTCGTGTTTATAATGGTATTGATATTGATGTTGGTTTTTATATTGGTTTTGATATTGGTGTTGGTGTTTTGATTGGTATTGATATTGGTGTTGGTGTTTATAATGGTATTGATATTGATGTTGGTTTTTATATTGGTATTGCTATTGGTGTTGGTGTTTTGATTGGTATTGATATTGTTATTGGTGCTTGGATTGGTATTGATATTGGTGTTGGTGTTTCGATTGGTATTGATATTGGTGTTGGTTTTATAATTGTATTGATATTGGTGTTGGTGTTTAGATTGGTATTGATATTGGTGTTGGTTTTTATAATGGTATTGATATTGGTGTTGGTGTTTAGATTGGTATTGATATTGTTGTTGGTGCTTGGATTGGTATTGCTATTGGTGTTCGTGTTTAGATTGGTGTTGATATTTGTTTTGGTGTTTAGATTGGAATTGATATTGGTGTTGGATTTATAATTGTATTGATATTGGTGTCGGTGTTTAGATTGGTATTGATATTGGTTTTGGTTTTTATAATGGTATTGATATTGGTGTTGGCATTAAGATTGGTATTGATATTGGTGTTGGTGTTTATATTGGTATTGATATTGGTGTTGGCGTTTAGATTGGTATTGATATTGGTGTTGGTAGTTATAATGGAATTGATATTTGTGTTAGTGTTTAGATTGGTATTGATATTGGTGTTGGTGCTTATAATGGTATTGATCTTGGAGTTGGTGGTTATAATGGTATTCATGTTTGTGTTGGTGTTTATAATGGTATTGATGTTGGTGTTGGTGTTTAGATTGGTATTCATGTTGGTGATAGTGTTTATAATGATATCCATATTGGTGTTGGTGATTATAATGGTATTGATACTGGTGTTTGCGTTTAGATTGGTATTGATATTGGCGTTGGTGTTTATAATGGTATTGATATTGATGTTGGTTTTTATATTGGTTTTGATATTGGTGTTGGTGTTTTGATTGGTATTGATATTGGTGTTGGTAGTTATAATGGAATTGATATTAGTGTTGGTGTTTAGATTGGTATTGATATTGGTGTTGGTGTTTATAATGGTACTGATATTGCTGTTGATTTTTAGATTGGTATAGATATTGGTGTTGGTGTTTATAATGTTATTGATATTGGCGTTGGTGCTTTTCATGGTTTTGATCTTGGAATTGGTGGTTATAATGGTATTCATGTTTGTCTTGGTGTTTATGTTGGTATTGATATTGGTGTTGGTGTTTAGATTGGTATTGTTATTGGTGTTTGTATTTATATTGGTAATGATATTGGTGTTGTTGTTTTGATTGGTATTGATGTTGGTTTTGGTGTTAATAATGGAATTGATATTGGTGTTGGTGTTGGTGTTGATAACGGAATTGATATTGGTGTTGGTGTTTAGACTGGTATTGTTATCAGTGTTGGTGTTTTTAATGGTATTGATATTGGTGCTGGTGTTTAGATTGGAATTGATATTAGTGTTGGTGTTTAGATTGGTATTGATATTGGTGGTGTTTTTAATGGTATTGATATTGGTGCTGGTGTTTAGATTGGAATTGATATTGACATTGATGTTAAGATTGGTATAGATATTGGTGTTGGTGTTTAGATTGGTATTGATATTGGTGTTGATTTTTATAATGGCATAGATATTGGTATTGGTGTTGAGATTGGTATTGATATTAGTGTTGGTGCTTACAATGGTATTGAGATTTGTGTTGGTGTTTAGATTGGTGTTGATATTCGTGTTGGTTTTTATCGTGGTATTGATATTGGTGTTGTTGTTTTGATTGGTATTGATATTGGTGTTGCTGTTGATAATGGAATTGATATTGGTGTTGGTGTTTAGATTGGCATTGACATTGGTGTTGGTGTTTATAATGGTATTGATAATGTTGTTGGTGTTTAGATTGGCATTGATAATGGTGTTGGTGTTTATAATGGTATTGATATTTGTGTTGGTTTTTAGATTGCTATTGATATTGGTGTGGGTGTTTATAATGGTATTGATATTGGTGTTGGTATTTATAGTGGTATTGATATTGGTGTTGGTGTTTATTATGGTATTCATATTGTTGGTGCTTATATTGGTATTGTTATTGGCGTTGGCATTTGGATTGGTATTGATATTGGCATTGGTGTTTATAATGGTATTGGTAGTGGTGTTGTTATTTGTATTGGTATTGATATTGGTGTTGGTGGTTTGATTGGTATTGATATTGGTGTTGGTGTTTATAACGTTATTGATATTGGCGTTGGTGTTTATATTGGTATTGATATTAGTGTTGGTCTTGATAATGGTATTGATATTGGTGTTGGTGTTTAGAATGGAATTGATATTGGTGTTGGTGTTTATATTGGTATGGATGTTGGTGTTGTTGGTTATGATTTTATTGGCATTGGTGTTGTTGTTTTGATTGGTCTTGATATTGGTGTTGGTGTTTATAATGGTATTGATATTGGTGTTGGTATTTATAATGGTATTGATATTGGTGTTGGTGTTTATCATGGTATTCAGAGTGTTGGTGCTTATATTGGTATTGTTATTGGCGTTGGCATTTGGATTGGTATTGATATTGGCGTTGGTGTTTATAATGGTATTGGTAGTGGTGTTGTTTTTTGTATTGGTATTGATATTGGTGTTGGTGGTTTGATTGGTATTGATATTGGTATTGGTGTTTATAACGTTATTGATATTGGTGTGGGTGTTTGGATTGGAATTGATATTGGCGTTGGTGTTTATAATGGTCTTGGTATTGGTGCTTGTGTTTCGATTGGTAAGGTATTAGTGTTGGTGTTTACAATGGTATTATATTGGTGTTAGTGTTTAGTTTGGTGTTGATATTGGTTTTGGCTTTTATAATGGTATTGACATTGGTGTTGGTGTTTAGATTGGTATTGATATTGTTGTTAGTGCTTGGATTGGTATTGATATTGGTATTGGTGATTAGATTGGTATTGATATTGGTGTGGTTGTTTGGATTGGAATTGATATTGGTGTTGGTGTTTATAATGGTATTGTTATTGGCGCTGGTGTGTTGATTGGTAATGTATTAGTATCGGTGTTTACAATGGTATTGATATTGCTGATGTTATTCAGATTGGTGTTGATATTGGTGTTGGTGTTTCATGAGATTGATAGTTGTGTTGGTGTTTATAATGGTATTTATATTTGTGTTGGTGTTCATAAAGGTATTCATATTGGTGTTTGTTTTTATATTGGTATTGATATTGGTGTTGGCAATCAGATTGGTACTGATATTGGTGTTGGTTTTTATAATGGTATTGCTATTGGTGTTGGTGTTTTGATTGGTATTGATATTGTTATTGGTGCTTGGATTGATATTGATATTGGTGTTGGTGTTTAGATTGGTATTGATATTGGTGTTGGTTTTTTATAATGTTATTGAAATTGGTGCTGGTGCTTAGATTGGTATTGATATTGGTGTTGGTGTTTAGATTGGAATTGACATTGGTGTTGATGTTTATAATGGTATTGATATTGGTGCTGGTGTTTAGATTGGTATTGTTATTAGAGTTGGTGTTTACAATGGTATTGATATTGGTGTTGGTGTTTAGATTAGTATTGATATTTCTGATGGTGTTTATAATGTTATTGATATTGGTGTTGTTATACAGATTGGTGTTGATATTGGTGTTGGTTTTTTCATGACATTGATATTTGTGTTGGTGTTTAGATTGGTATTGATATTGGTGTTGTCGTTTATAATGGTATTGATGTTGGTGTTGGTGTTTAGATTGGTCTTCATGTTGGTGTTGGCATTTATAATGGTTTTGATATTGG
Organism: Chiloscyllium punctatum; assembly: GCF_047496795.1. Taxonomy (NCBI): domain Eukaryota; kingdom Metazoa; phylum Chordata; class Chondrichthyes; order Orectolobiformes; family Hemiscylliidae; genus Chiloscyllium; species Chiloscyllium punctatum. Next base: position 26,469,118 of record NC_092783.1, read on the forward strand.
TGTTGGTGTTTAGATTGGAATTGATATTGGTGTTGGCATTTAGATTGGTGTTGATATTGGCGTTGGTGTTTGTAATGGTATTGATATTGATGTTGGCTTTTATATTGGTATTAATATTGGTGTTGCTGTTTTGATTGGTATTGACATTGGTGTTGTTGTTTATATTGGTATTGATATTGGCGTTGGTGCTTATAATTGTATTGATATTGGTGTTGGTGTTTATAATGGTATTCATATTGTTGTTGGTGTTTATATTGGTATTGATATTGGTGTTGGCGTTTAGATTGGTATTGATATTGGTGTTGGTTTTTAATATGGTATTGATATTGGTGTTGTTGATAATGGAATTGATATTGGTGTTGTTGTTTTGATTTGTATTGATATTGGTGTTGGTGTTGATAATGGAATTTATATTGGTGTTGGGATTTGGATTGGTATTGATATTGGTGTTAGTGTTTATAAAAGTATTGATATTGGTGCTGGGGTATAGATTGGAATTGATACCAGTGTTGGTGTTTACAATGGTATTCATAGTGTTGTTGGTATTTAGATAGGTATTGATATTGGTGTTGGTTTTTATAATGGTATTGATATTGGTGTTGGTGTTTAGATTGGTATTGATATTGGTGTTGGTGTTTAGATTGGAATTGACATTGGTGTTGATGTTTATAATGGTATTGATATTGTTGCTGGTGTTTAGATTGTTATTGATATTATTGTTGGTGTTTATAATGGAATTGATATTGGTGTTGGTGTTTAGATTGGTATTGATGTTGGTGTTGGTGTTCATAATGGTATTGATATTGGCGTTGGTGCTCATAGTGGTATTGATATTGGTGTTGGTGTTAATAATGGTATTGATATTGGTATTGGTGTTTACATTGGTATTGATATTGGTGTTGGTGTTTATAATGGTATTTATATTTGTGTTGGTGTTCATAAAGGTATTCATATTGGTGTTTGTTTTTATATTGGTATTGATATTGGTGTTGGCATTAAGATTGGTACTGATATTGGTGTTGGTTTTTATAATGGTATTGCTATTGGTGTTGGTGTTTTGATTGGTATTGATATTGTTATTGGTGCTTGGATTGGTATTGATATTGGTGTTGGTGTTTAGATTGGTATTGATATTGGTGTTGGTTTTTATAATGTTATTGAAATTGGTGCTGGTGCTTAGATTGGTATTGATATTGGTGTTGGTGTTTAGATTGGAATTGACATTGGTGTTGATGTTTATAATGGTCTTGATATTGGTGCTGGTGTTTAGATTGGTATTGTTATTAGAGTTGGTGTTTACAATGGTATTGATATTGGTGTTGGTGTTTAGATTAGTATTGATATTGCTGATGGTGTTTATAATGTTATTGATATTGGTGTTGTTATACAGATTGGTGTTGATATTGGTGTTGGTTTTTTCATGACATTGATATTTGTGTTGGTGTTTAGATTGGTATTGATATTGGTGTTGGCGTTTATAATGGTATTGATGTTGGTGTTGGTGTTTAGATTGGTCTTCATGTTGGTGTTGGCATTTATAATGGTTTTGATATTGGTGTTGGTGTTTAGATTGGAATTGATAGTTGTGTTGGCATTTAGATTGGTGTTGATATTGGCGTTGGTGTTTATAATGGTATTGATATTGATGTTGGTTTTTATATTGGTATTAATATTGGTGTTGCTGTTTTGATTGGTATTGACATTGGTGTTGTTGTTTATATTGGTATTGATATTGGCGTTGGTGCTTATAATTGTATTGATATTGGTGTTGGTGTTTATAATGGTATTCATATTGTTGTTGGTGTTTATATTGGTATTGATATTGGTGTTGGCGTTTAGATTGGTATTGTTATTGGTGTTGGTTTTTAATATGGTATTGATATTGGTGTTTGTTTTTATATTGGTATTGATATTGGTGTTGTTGATAATGGAATTGATATTGGTGTTGTTGTTTTGATTTGTATTGATATTGGTGTTGGTGTTGATAATGGAATTTATATTGGTGTTGGGATTTGGATTGGTATTGATATTGGTGTTAGTGTTAATAAAAGTATTGATATTGGTGCTGGGGTATAGATTGGAATTGATACCAGTGTTGGTGTTTACAATGGTATTCATATTGTTGTTGGTATTTAGATAGGTATTGATATTGGTGTTGGTTTTTATAATGGTATTGATATTGGTCTTGATGTTTATAATGGTATTGATATTGATGTTGGTGTTTAGATTGGTATTGATGTTGGTGTTGATGTTTATAATGGTATTGATATTGGCGTTGGTGCTCATATTGGTATTGATACTGGTGTTGGTGTTAATAATGGTATTGATATTGGTATTGGTGTTTACATTGGTATTGATATTGGTGTTGGTGTTTATAATGGTATTTATATTTGTGTTAGTGTTTATAAAGGTATTCATATTGGTGTTTGTTTTTATATTGGTATTGATATTGGTGTTGGCATTAAGATTGGTACTGATATTGGTGTTGGTTTTTATAATGGTATTGCTATTGGTGTTGGTGTTTTGATTGGTATTGATATTGTTATTGGTGCTTGGATTGGTATTGATATTGGTGTTGGTGTTTAGATTGGTATTGATATTGGTGTTGGTTTTATAATTGTATTGATATTGGTGTTGGTGTTTAGATTGGTATTGATATTGGTGTTGGTTTTTATAATGGTATTGATATTGGTGTTGGTGTTTAGATTTGAATTGATATTGGTGTTGGTGTTGAGATTGGAATTGACATTGGTGTTGATGTTTATAATGGTATTGATATTGGTGCTGGTGTTTAGATTGGTATTGTTATTAGAGTTGGTGTTTACAATGGTATTGATATTGGTGTTGGTGTTTAGATTAGTATTGATATTGCTGATGGTGTTTATAATGTTATTGATAGTGGTGTTGTTATACAGATTGGTGTTGATATTGGTGTTGGTTTTTTCATGACATTGATATTTGTGTTGGTGTTTAGATTGGTATTGATATTGGTGTTGGCGTTTATAATGGTATTGATGTTGGTGTTGGTGTTTAGATTGGTCTTCATGTTGGTGTTGGCATTTATAATGGTTTTGATATTGGTGTTGGTGTTTAGATTGGAATTGATAGTTGTGTTGGCATTTAGATTGGTGTTGATATTGGCGTTGGTGTTTATAATGGTATTGATATTGATGTTGGTTTTTATATTGGTATTAATATTGGTGTTGCTGTTTTGATTGGTATTGATATTGGTGTTGTTGTTTATATTGGTATTGATATTGGCGTTGGTGCTTATAATTGTATTGATATTGGTGTTGGTGTTTATAATGGTATTCATATTGTTGTTGGTGTTTATATTGGTATAGATATCGGTGTTGGCGTTTAGATTGTTATTGATATTGGTGTTGGTTTTTAATATGGTATTGATATTGGTGTATGTTTTTATATTGGTATTGATATTGGTGTTGTTGATAATGGAATTGATATTGGTGTTGTTGTTTTGATTTGTATTGATATTGGTGTTGGTGTTGATAATGGAATTTATATTGGTGTTGGGATTTGGATTGGTATTGATATTGGTGTTAGTGTTTATAAAAGTATTGATATTGGTGCTGGGGTATAGATTGGAATTGATACCAGTGTTGGTGTTTACAATGGTATTCATATTGTTGTTGGTATTTAGATAGGTATTGATATTGGTGTTGGTTTTTATAATGGTATTGATATTGGTCTTGATGTTTATAATGGTATTGATATTGATGTTGGTGTTTAGATTGGTATTGATGTTGGTGTTGATGTTTATAATGGTATTGATATTGGCGTTGGTGCTCATATTGGTATTGATATTGGTGTTGGTGTTAATAATGGTATTGATATTGGTATTGGTGTTTACATTGGTATTGATATTGGTGTTGGTGTTTATAATGGTATTTATATTTGTGTTAGTGTTTAAAAAGGTATTCATATTGGTGTTTGTTTTTATATTGGTATTGATATTGGTGTTGGCATTAAGATTGGTACTGATATTGGTGTTGGTTTTTATAATGGTATTGCTATTGGTGTTGGTGTTTTGATTGGTATTGATATTGTTATTGGTGCTTGGATTGGTATTGATATTGGTGTTGGTGTTTAGATTGGTATTGATATTGGTGTTGGTTTTATAATTGTATTGATATTGGTGTTGGTGTTTAGATTGGTATTGATATTGGTGTTGGTTTTTATAATGGTATTGATATTGGTGTTGGTGTTTAGCTTTGAATCGATATTGGTGTTGGTTTTTATCATGGTTATGATAGTGGTGTTGGTGTTTAGATTTGTGTTGATATTGGTGTTGGTTTTTATAATGTTATTGAAATTGGTGGTGGTGTCTATATTGGTATTGATATTGGTGTTGGTGTTTAGATTGGAATTGATATTGGTGTTGGTGTTTATAATGGCATTAATATTGGTGTTGGTGTTTAGATTGGAATTGATATTGGTGTTGGTGTTTATAATGGTATTGATAGTGGTGCTGGTGTTTAGATTGGTATTGATATTGGTGTTGGTGTTTGGATTGGAATTGACATTGGTGTTGATGTTTATAATGGTATTGATATTGGTGCTGGTGTTTAGATTGGTATTGTTATTAGAGTTGGTGTTTACAATGGTATTGATATTGGTGTTGGTCTTTAGTTTAGTATTGATATTGCTGATGGTGTTTATACTGTTATTGATATTGGTGTTGTTATACAGATTGGTGTTGATATTGGTGTTGGTTTTTTCATGACATTGATATTTGTGTAGGTGTTTAGATTGGCATTGATATTGGTGTTGGCGTTTATAATGGTATTGATGTTGGTGTTGGTGTTTAGATTGGTCTTCATGTTGGTGTTGGCATTTATAATGGTTTTGATATTGGTGTTGGTGTTTATAATGGAATTGATATTGATGTTGGTGTTTAGATTGGTATTGATGTTGGTGTTGGTGTTCATAATGGTATTGATATTGGCGTTGGTGCTCATACTGTTATTGATATTGGTGTTGGTGTTAATAATGGTATTGATATTGGTATTGGTGTTTACATTGGTATTGATATTGGTGTTGGTGTTTATAATGGTATTTATATTTGTGTTGGTGTTTATAAAGGTATTCATATTGGTGTTTGTTTTTATATTGGTATTGATATTGGGGTTGGCGTTTAGATTGGTATTGATATTGGTGTTGGTTTTTATAATGGCATTGATATTGGTGTTTGTTTTTATATTGGTATTGATATTGGTGTTGTTGTTGATAATGGAATTGATATTGGTGTTGTTTTGATTGGTATTGATATTGGTGTTGGTGTTTAGATTGGTATTGATGTTGGTGTTGATGTTTATAATGGTATTGATATTGGCGTTGGTGCTCATACTGGTATTGATATTGGTGTTGGTGTTAATAATGGTATTGATATTGGTATTGGTGTTTACATTGGTATTGATATTGGTGTTGGTGTGTATAATGGTATTTATATTTGTGTTGGTGTTTATAAAGGTATTCATATTGGTGTTTGTTTTTATATTGGTATTGATATTGGGGTTGGTGTTTAGATTGGTATTGATATTGGTGTTGGCTTTTATAATGGCATTGATATTGGTGTTTGTTTTTATATTGGTATTGATATTGGTGTTGTTGATAATAATGGAATTGATATTGGTGTTGTTTTGATTGGTATTGATATTGGTGTTGGTTTTGATAATCGAATTTATATTGGTGTTGGTGTTTAGATTGGTATTGATATTGTTGTTGGTGCTTGGATTGGTATTGATATTGATGTGGGTGTTTAGATTGGTATTGATATTAGTGTTCGTGTTTATAATGATATTGATATTGGTGTTGGTGTTTAGTTTGGTATTGATATTGGTGTTGGTTTTTATAATGTTATTGATATTGGTGTGGGTGTTTGGATTGGACTTGATATTGGTGTTGGTGTTTATAATGGTCTTGGTATTGGTGCTTGTGTTTCGATTGGTAAGGTATTAGTGTTGGTGTTTACAATGGTATTGATATTGGTGTTAGTGTTTAGTTTGGTGTTGATATTGTTTTTGGCTTTTATAATGGTTTGATATTGGTGTTGGTGTTTAGATTGGTATTGATATTGTTGTTAGTGCTTGGATTGGTATTGATATTGGTATTGGTGATTAGATTGGTATTGATATTGGTGTGGTTGTTTGGATTGGAATTGATATTGGTGTTGGTGTTTATAATGGTATTGTTATTGGTGCTGGTGTTTCGATTGGTAAGGTATTAGTGTCGGTGTTTACAATGGTATTGATATTGGTGTTAGTGTTTAGTTTGGTATTGATATTAGTGTTGGTTTTTATAATGGTATTGATATTGATGTTGGTGTTTAGATTGGTATTGATATTGTTGTTGTTGCTTGGATTGGTATTGCTATTGGTGTTCGTGTTTAGATTGGTGTTGATATTTGTTTTGGTGTTTAGATTGGAATTGATATTGGTGTTGGATTTATAATTGTATTGATATTGGTGTTGGTGTTTAGATTGGTATTGATATTGGTTTTGGTTTTTATAATGGTATTGATATTGGTGTTGGCATTAAGATTGGTATTGATATTGGTGTTGGTGTTTATAATGGTATTGATATTGGAGTTGGGATTTGGATTGGTATTCATCTTGGTGTTGGTGTTTATATTGGTATTGATATTGGTGTTGGCGTTTAGATTGGTATTGATATTGGTGTTGGTGTTGATAATGGAATTGATATTGGTGTTGATGTTTAGATTGGTATTGATATTTGTGTTGGTGTTTACAATAGTATTGATATTGGTGTTGGCATTAAGATTGGTATTGATATTGGTGTTGGTTTTTATAATGGAATTGATATTGGTGTTGATGTTTTTATTGGTATTGATATTGGTGTTGGTGTTTACAATGGTATTGATATTGGTGTTGGCATTAAGATTGGTATTGATATTGGTGTTGGTGTTTATAATGGTATTGATATTGGAGTTGGGATTTTGATTGGTATTCATCTTGGTGTTGGTGTTTATATTGGTATTGATATTGGTGTTGGCGGTTAGATTGGTCTTGATATTGGTGTTGGTTTTTAATATGGTATTGATATTGGTGTTGGTGTTTACAATAGTATTGATATTGGTGTTGGCATTAAGATTGGTATTGATATTGGTGTTGGTTTTTATAATGGTATTGCTATTGGTGTTGGTGTTTTGATTGGTATTGATATTGTTATTGGTGCTTGGATTGGTATTGATATTGGTGTTGGTGTTTAGATTGGTATTGATATTGGTGTTGGTTTTATAATTGTATTGATATTGGTGTTGGCGTTTAGATTGGTATTGAGATTGGTGTTGGTTTTTATAATGGTATTGATATTGGTGTTGGTGTTTAGATTTGAATTGATATTGGTGTTGGTTTTTATAATGGTTATGATAGTGGTGTTGGTGTTTAGATTTGTGTTGATATTGGTGTTGGTTTTTATAATGTTATTGAAATTGGTGGTGGTGTCTATATTGGTATTGAAAATGGTGTTGGTGTTTATAATGGTATTGATGTGGGTGTTGGTGTTTAGATTGGAATTGATATTGGTGTTGGTGTTTAGATTGGTACTGATATTGATGTTGGTGTTTATAATGGCATTGATATTGGTGTTGATGTATAGATTGGAATTGATATTGGTGTTGGTGTTTATAATGGCATTGATAGTGGTGCTGGTGTTGAGATTGGTATTGATATTGGTGTGGGTTTATATAATGATAAAGATATTGGTATTGGTGTTTAGATTGGTATTGATATTGGTGTTGGTGTTTAGATTGGAATTGACATTGGTGTTGGTGTTTAGATTAGTATTGATATTGCTGAAGGTGTTTATAATGTTATTGATATTGGTGTTGTTATTCAGATTGGTGTTGATATTGGTGTTGGTTTTTTCATGACATTGATATTTGTGTTGGTGTTTATAATGGTATTGATGTTGGTGTTGGGGACTAGATGGGTCTTCATGTTGGTGTTGGTATTTATAATGGTATTGATATTGGTGTTGGTGTTTAGATTGGAATTGATATTGGTGTTGGTGTTTATAATGGTATTGATGTGGGTGTTGGGGTTTAGATTGGTCTTCATGTTGGTGTTGGTATTTATAATGGTATTGATATTGGTGTTCGTGTTTAGTTTGGTGTTGATATTGTTTTTGGCTTTTTTAATGGGATTGATATTGGTGTTGGTGTTTAGATTGGTATTGATATTGTTGTTAGTGCTTGGATTGGTATTGATATTGGTATTGGTGATTAGATTGGTATTGATATTGGTGTGGTTGTTTGGATTGGAATTGATATTGGTGTTGGTGTTTATAATGGTATTGTTATTGGTGCTGGTGTCTCGATTGGTAAGGTATTAGTGTCGGTGTTTACAATGGTATTGATATTGGTGTTAGTGTTTAGTTTGGTTTTGATATTAGTGTTGGTTTTTATAATGGTATTGATATTGGTGTTGGTGTTTAGATTGGTATTGATATTGTTGTTGGTGCTTGGATTGGTATTGCTATTGGTGTTCGTGTTTAGATTGGTGTTGATATTTGTTTTGGTGTTTAGATTGGAATTGATATTGGTGTTGGATTTATAATTGTATTGATATTGGTGTTGGTGTTTAGATTGGTATTGATATTGGTTTTGGTTTTTATAATGGTATTGATATTGGTGTTGGCATTAAGATTGGTATTGATATTGGTGTTGGTGTTTATAATGGTATTGATATTGGAGTTGGAATTTTGATTGGTATTCATCTTGGTGTTGGTGTTTATATTGGTATTGATATTGGTGTTGGCGTTTAGATTGGTATTGATATTGGTGTTGGTGTTGATAACGGAATTGATATTGGTGTTGATGTTTAGATTGGTATTGATATTTGTGTTGGTGTTTACAATAGTATTGATATTGGTGTTGGCATTAAGATTGGTATTGATATTGGTGTTGGTTTTTATAATGGAATTGATATTGGTGTTGATGTTTTGATTGGTATTGATATTGGTGTTGGTATTGATAATGGAATTTATATTGGTGTTGGTGTTTAGATTGGTATTGATATTGTTGTTGGTGCTTGGATTGGTATTGATATTGATGTGGGTGTTTAGATTGGTATTGATATTAGTGTTCGTGTTTATAATGATATTGATATTGGTGTTGGTGTTTAGTTTGGTATTGATATTGGTGTTGGTTTTTATAATGTTATTGATATTGGTGTGGGTGTTTGGATTGGACTTGATATTGGTGTTGGTGTTTATAATGGTCTTGGTATTGGTGCTTGTGTTTCGATTGGTAAGGTATTAGTGTTGGTGTTTACAATGGTATTGATATTGGTGTTAGTGTTTAGTTTGGTGTTGATATTGTTTTTGGCTTTTATAATGGTATTGATATTGGTGTTGGTGTTTAGATTGGTATTGATATTGTTGTTAGTGCTTGGATTGGTATTGATATTGGTATTGGTGATTAGATTGGTATTGATATTAGTGTGGTTGTTTGGATTGGAATTGATATTGGTGTTGGTGTTTATAATGGTATTGTTATTGGTGCTGGTGTTTCGATTGGTAAGGTATTAGTGTCGGTGTTTACAATGGTATTGATATTGGTGTTAGTGTTTAGTTTGGTATTGATATTAGTGTTGGTTTTTATAATGGTATTGATATTGGTGTTGGTGCTTGGATTGGTATTGCTATTGGTGTTCGTGTTTAGATTGGTGTTGATATTTGTTTTGGTGTTAAGATTGGAATTGATATTGGTGTTGGATTTATAATTGTATTGATATTGGTGTTGGTGTTTAGATTGGTATTGATATTGGTTTTGGTTTTTATAATGGTATTGATATTGGTGTTGGCATTAAGATTGGTATTGATATTGGTGTTGGTGTTTATATTGGTATTGATATTGGTGTTGGCGTTTAGATTGGTATTGATATTGGTGTTGGTGTTGATAATGGAATTGATATTGGTGTTGATGTTTAGATTGGTATTGATATTTGTGTTGGTGTTTACAATAGTATTGATATTGGTGTTGGCATTAAGATTGGTATTGATATTGGTGTTGGTTTTTATAATGGAATTGATATTGGTGTTGATGTTTTGATTGGTATTGATATTGGTGTTGGTGTTTACAATGGTATTGATATTGGTGTTGGCATTAAGATTGGTATTGATATTGGTGTTGGTGTTTATAATGGTATTGCTATTGGTGTTGGTGTTTTGATTGGTATTGATATTGTTATTGGTGCTTGGATTGGTATTGATATTGGTGTTGGTGTTTCGATTGGTATTGATATTGGTGTTGGTTTTATAATTGTATTGATATTGGTGTTGGTGTTTAGATTGGTATTGATATTGGTGTTGGTTTTTATAATGGTATTGATATTGGTGTTGGTGTTTAGATTGGTATTGATATTGTTGTTGGTGCTTGGATTGGTATTGCTATTGGTGTTCGTGTTTAGATTGGTGTTGATATTTGTTTTGGTGTTTAGATTGGAATTGATATTGGTGTTGGATTTATAATTGTATTGATATTGGTGTCGGTGTTTAGATTGGTATTGATATTGGTTTTGGTTTTTATAATGGTATTGATATTGGTGTTGGCATTAAGATTGGTATTGATATTGGTGTTGGTGTTTATATTGGTATTGATATTGGTGTTGGCGTTTAGATTGGTATTGATATTGGTGTTGGTGTTGATAATGGAATTGATATTGGTGTTGATGTTTAGATTGGTATTGATATTTGTGTTGGTGTTTACAATAGTATTGATATTGGTGTTGGCATTAAGATTGGAATTGATATTGGTGTTGGTGTTTATAATGGTATTGATGTGGGTGTTGGGGTTTAGATTGGTCTTCATGTTGGTGTTGGTATTTATAATGGTATTGATATTGGTGTTCGTGTTTAGTTTGGTGTTGATATTGTTTTTGGCTTTTTTAATGGGATTGATATTGGTGTTGGTGTTTAGATTGGTATTGATATTGTTGTTAGTGCTTGGATTGGTATTGATATTGGTATTGGTGATTAGATTGGTATTGATATTGGTGTGGTTGTTTGGATTGGAATTGATATTGGTGTTGGTGTTTATAATGGTATTGTTATTGGTGCTGGTGTCTCGATTGGTAAGGTATTAGTGTCGGTGTTTACAATGGTATTGATATTGGTGTTAGTGTTTAGTTTGGTTTTGATATTAGTGTTGGTTTTTATAATGGTATTGATATTGGTGTTGGTGTTTAGATTGGTATTGATATTGTTGTTGGTGCTTGGATTGGTATTGCTATTGGTGTTCGTGTTTAGATTGGTGTTGATATTTGTTTTGGTGTTTAGATTGGAATTGATATTGGTGTTGGATTTATAATTGTATTGATATTGGTGTTGGTGTTTAGATTGGTATTGATATTGGTTTTGGTTTTTATAATGGTATTGATATTGGTGTTGGCATTAAGATTGGTATTGATATTGGTGTTGGTGTTTATAATGGTATTGATATTGGAGTTGGAATTTTGATTGGTATTCATCTTGGTGTTGGTGTTTATATTGGTATTGATATTGGTGTTGGCGTTTAGATTGGTATTGATATTGGTGTTGGTGTTGATAACGGAATTGATATTGGTGTTGATGTTTAGATTGGTATTGATATTTGTGTTGGTGTTTACAATAGTATTGATATTGGTGTTGGCATTAAGATTGGTATTGATATTGGTGTTGGTTTTTATAATGGAATTGATATTGGTGTTGATGTTTTGATTGGTATTGATATTGGTGTTGGTGTTTACAATGGTATTGATATTGGTGTTGGCATTAAGATTGGTATTGATATTGGTGTTGGTGTTTAGATTGGAATTGACATTGGTGTTGATGTTTATAATGGTATTGATATTGGTGCTGGTGTTTAGATTGGTATTGTTATTAGAGTTGGTGTTTACAATGGTATTGATATTGGTGTTGGTGTTTAGATTAGTATTGATATTGCTGATGGTGTTTATACTGTTATTGATATTGGTGTTGTTATACAGATTGGTGTTGATATTGGTGTTGGTTTTTTCATGACATTGATATTTGTGTAGGTGTTTAGATTGGTATTGATATTGGTGTTGGCGTTTATAATGGTATTGATGTTGGTGTTGGTGTTTAGATTGGTCTTCATGTTGGTGTTGGCATTTATAACGGTTTTGATATTGGTGTTGGTGTTTATAATGGAATTGATATTGATGTTGGTGTTTAGATTGGTATTGATGTTGGTGTTGGTGTTCATAATGGTATTGATATTGGCGTTGGTGCTCATACTGGTATTGATATTGGTGTTGGTGTTAATAATGGTATTGATTTTGGTATTGGTGTTTACATTGGTATTGATATTGGTGTTGGTGTTTATAATGGTATTTATATTTGTGTTGGTGTTTATAAAGGTATTCATATTGGTGTTTGTTTTTATATTGGTATTGATATTGGGGTTGGTGTTTAGATTGGTATTGATATTGGTGTTGGTTTTTATAATGGCATTGATATTGGTGTTTGTTTTTATATTGGTATTGATATTGGTGTTGTTGATAATGGAATTGATATTGGTGTTGTTTTGATTGGTATTGATATTGGTGTTGGTGTTTAGATTGGTATTGATGTTGGTGTTGATGTTTATAATGGTATTGATATTGGCGTTGGTGCTCATACTGGTATTGATATTGGTGTTGGTGTTAATAATGGTATTGATATTGGTATTGGTGTTTACATTGGTATTGATATTGGTGTTGGTGTGTATAATGGTATTTATATTTGTGTTGGTGTTTATAAAGGTATTCATATTGGTGTTTGTTTTTGTATTGGTATTGATATTGGGGTTGGTGGTTATAACGGTATTGATATTGGTGTTGGTGTTTTGATTGGTATTGATATTGGTGTTGATAATGGAATTGATGTTGGTATTGGTGTTTAGATTGGTATTGATATTGGTGTTGGTTTTTATAATGGCATTGATATTGGTGTTTGTTTTTATATTGGTATTGATATTGGTGTTGTTGTTGATAATGGAATTGATATTGGTGTTGTTTTGATTGGTATTGATATTGGTGTTGGTATTGATAATGGAATTTATATTGGTGTTGGTGTTTAGATTGGTATTGATATTGTTGTTGGTGCTTGGATTGGTATTGATATTGATGTGGGTGTTTAGATTGGTATTGATATTAGTGTTCGTGTTTATAATGATATTGATATTGGTGTTGGTGTTTAGTTTGGTATTGATATTGGTGTTGGTTTTTATAATGTTATTGATATTGGTGTGGGTGTTTGGATTGGACTTGATATTGGTGTTGGTGTTTATAATGGTCTTGGTATTGGTGCTTGTGTTTCGATTGGTAAGGTATTAGTGTTGGTGTTTACAATGGTATTGATATTGGTGTTAGTGTTTAGTTTGGTGTTGATATTGTTTTTGGCTTTTATAATGGTATTGATATTGGTGTTGGTGTTTAGATTGGTATTGATATTGTTGTTAGTGCTTGGATTGGTATTGATATTGGTATTGGTGATTAGATTGGTATTGATATTAGTGTGGTTGTTTGGATTGGAATTGATATTGGTGTTGGTGTTTATAATGGTATTGTTATTGGTGCTGGTGTTTCGATTGGTAAGGTATTAGTGTCGGTGTTTACAATGGTATTGATATTGGTGTTAGTGTTTAGTTTGGTATTGATATTAGTGTTGGTTTTTATAATGGTATTGATATTGGTGTTGGTGCTTGGATTGGTATTGCTATTGGTGTTCGTGTTTAGATTGGTGTTGATATTTGTTTTGGTGTTAAGATTGGAATTGATATTGGTGTTGGATTTATAATTGTATTGATATTGGTGTTGGTGTTTAGATTGGTATTGATATTGGTTTTGGTTTTTATAATGGTATTGATATTGGTGTTGGCATTAAGATTGGTATTGATATTGGTGTTGGTGTTTATATTGGTATTGATATTGGTGTTGGCGTTTAGATTGGTATTGATATTGGTGTTGGTGTTGATAATGGAATTGATATTGGTGTTGATGTTTAGATTGGTATTGATATTTGTGTTGGTGTTTACAATAGTATTGATATTGGTGTTGGCATTAAGATTGGTATTGATATTGGTGTTGGTTTTTATAATGGAATTGATATTGGTGTTGATGTTTTGATTGGTATTGATATTGGTGTTGGTGTTTACAATGGTATTGATATTGGTGTTGGCATTAAGATTGGTATTGATATTGGTGTTGGTGTTTATAATGGTATTGCTATTGGTGTTGGTGTTTTGATTGGTATTGATATTGTTATTGGTGCTTGGATTGGTATTGATATTGGTGTTGGTGTTTCGATTGGTATTGATATTGGTGTTGGTTTTATAATTGTATTGATATTGGTGTTGGTGTTTAGATTGGTATTGATATTGGTGTTGGTTTTTATAATGGTATTGATATTGGTGTTGGTGTTTAGATTGGTATTGATATTGTTGTTGGTGCTTGGATTGGTATTGCTATTGGTGTTCGTGTTTAGATTGGTGTTGATATTTGTTTTGGTGTTTAGATTGGAATTGATATTGGTGTTGGATTTATAATTGTATTGATATTGGTGTCGGTGTTTAGATTGGTATTGATATTGGTTTTGGTTTTTATAATGGTATTGATATTGGTGTTGGCATTAAGATTGGTATTGATATTGGTGTTGGTGTTTATATTGGTATTGATATTGGTGTTGGCGTTTAGATTGGTATTGATATTGGTGTTGGTGTTGATAATGGAATTGATATTGGTGTTGATGTTTAGATTGGTATTGATATTTGTGTTGGTGTTTACAATAGTATTGATATTGGTGTTGGCATTAAGATTGGTATTGATATTGGTGTTGGTTTTTATAATGGAAGTGATATTGGTGTTGATGTTTTTATTGGTATTGATATTGGTGTTGGTGTTTACAATGGTATTGATATTGGTGTTGGCATTAAGATTGGTATTGATATTGGTGTTGGTGTTTATAATGGTATTGCTATTGGTGTTGGTGTTTAGATTGGTATTGATATTGATGTTGGTGTTTATAATGGCATTGATATTGGTGTTGATGTATAGATTGGAATTGATATTGGTGTTGGTGTTTATAATGGCATTGATAGTGGTGCTGGTGTTGAGATTGGTATTGATATTGGTGTGGGTTTATATAATGATAAAGATATTGGTATTGGTGTTTAGATTGGTATTGATATTGGTGTTGGTGTTTAGATTGGAATTGACATTGGTGTTGGTGTTTAGATTAGTATTGATATTGCTGAAGGTGTTTATAATGTTATTGATATTGGTGTTGTTATTCAGATTGGTGTTGATATTGGTGTTGGTTTATTCATGACATTGATATTTGTGTTGGTGTTTATAATGGTATTGATGTTGGTGTTGGGGATTAGATAGGTCTTCATGTTGGTGTTGGTATTTATAATGGTATTGATATTGGTGTTGGTGTTTAGATTGGAATTGATATTGGTGTTGGTGTTTATAATGGTATTGATATGGGTGTTGGGGTTTAGATTGGTCTTCATGTTGGTGTTGGTATTTATAATGGTATTGATATTGGTGTTGGTGTTTAGATTGGAATTGATATTGGTGTTGGTGTTTAGACTGGTATTGATATTGGCGTTGGTGGTTATAATGGTATTGATATTGATGTTGGTTTTTATATCGGTATTAATATTGGTGTTGCTGTTTTGATTGGTATTGATATTGGTGTTGTTGTTTATATTGGTATTGATATTGGCGTTGGTGCTTATAATTGTATTGATATTGGTGTTGGTGTTTATAATGGTATTCATATTGTTGTTGGTGTTTATATTGGTATTGATATTGGTGTTGGCATTTAGATTGGTATTTATATTGGTGTTGGATTTTAATATGGTATTGATGTTGGTTTTTGTTTTTATATTGGTATTGATATTGGTGTTGGTGTTGATAATGGAATTGATATTGGTGTTGGTGTTTATAATGGTATTGATATTGGTGTTGGTGTTGAGATTGGTATTGATATTGGTGTTGGTGTTGATAATGAAATTTATATTGGTGTTGGGGTTTAGATTGGTATTGATATTGGTGTTAGTGTTTATAAAAGTATTGATATTGGTGCTGGGGTATTGATTGGAATTGATACCAGTGTTGGTGTTTACAATGGTATTGATATTGTTGTTGGTATTTAGATTGGTATTGATATTGGTGTTGGTTTTTACAATGGTATTGATATTGGTGCTGGTGTTGAGATTGGTATTGATATTGGTGTTGGTGTTTATAATGGTATTGATATTGGTGTTGGTGTTGAGATTGGTATTGATATTGTTGTTAGTGCTTGGAATGGTATTGATATTGGTATTGGTGGTTAGAATGGTATTGATATTAGTGTGGTTGTTTGGATTGGAATTGATATTGATGTTGGTGTTTATAATGGTATTGTTATTGGTGCTGGTGTTTCGATTGGTAAGGTATTAGTGTCGGTGTTTACAATGGTATTGATATTGGTGTTAGTGTTTAGTTTGGTATTGATATTGGTGTTGGTTTTTATAATGGTATTGATATTGGTGTTGGTGTTTAGATTGGTATTGATATTGTTGTTGGTGCTTGGATTGGTATTGCTATTGGTGTTCGTGTTTAGATTGGTGTTGATATTTGTTTTAGTGTTTAGATTGGAATTGATATTGGTGTTGGTTTTTATAATGGTATTGATATTGGTGTTGGTGTTTAGATTGGTATTGATATTGGTGTTGGTGGTTATAATGGTATTGATATTGATGTTGGTTTTTATATTGGTATTCATATTGTTGTTGGTGTTTATATTGGTATTGATATTGGCGTTGGCGTTTAGATTGGTATTTATATTGGTGTTGGATTTTAATATGGTATTGATGTTGGTTTTTGTTTTTATATTGGTATTGATATTGGTGTTGGTGTTGATAATGGAATTGATATTGGTGTTGTTGTTTTGATTGGTATTGATATTGGTGTTGGTGTTGATAATGGAATTGATATTGGTGTTGTTGTTTTGATTGGTATTGATATTGGTGTTGGTGTTGATAATGAAATTTATATTGGTGTTGGGGTTTAGATTGGTATTGATATTGGAGTTAGTGTTTATAAAAGTATTGATATTGGTGCTGTGGTATAGATTGGAATTGATACCAGTGTTGGTGTTTACAATGGTATTGATATTGTTGTTGGTATTTAGGTTGGTATTGATATTGGTGTTGGTTTTTATAATGGTATTGATATTGGTGTTGGTGTTTAGATTGGAATTGACATTGGTGTTGATGTTTATAATGGAATTGACATTGATGTTGGTGTTTAGATTGGTATTGATGTTGGTGTTGGTGTTCATAATGGAATTGATATTGGCGTTGTTGCTCATACTGGTATTGATATTGGTGTTGGTGTTTATAATGGTATTGATATTGGTGTTGTTGTTTTGATTGGTATTGATATTGGTGTTGGTGTTTATAATGGTATTTATATTTGTGTTGGTGTTTTTAAAGGTATTCATATTGGTGTTTGTTTTTATATTGGTATTGATATTGGGGTGGGGGTTTAGATTGGTATTGATATTGGTGTTGGTTTTTATAATGGCATTGATATTGGTGTTTGTTTTTATATTGGTATTGATATTGGTGTTGTTGTTGATAATGGAATTGATATTGGTGTTGGTGTTTAGATTGGCATTGATGTTGGTGTTGGTGTTCATAATGGTATTGATATTGGCGTTGGTGCTCATACTGGTATTGATATTGGTGTTGGTGTTAATAATGGTATTGATATTGGTATTGGAGTTTACATTGGTATTGATATTGGTGTTGGTGTTTATAATGGTATTTATATTTGTGTTGGTGTTTATAAAGGTATTCATATTGGTGTTTGTTTTTATAGTGGTATTGATATTGGGGTTGGCGTTTAGATTGGTGTTGATATTGGTGTTGGTTTGTATAATGGCATTGATATTGGTGTTGGGGTTTAGATTGGTATTGATATTGGTGTTGGTGTTTATAATGGTATTGATATTGGTGCTGGTGTTGAGATTGGTATTGATATTGGTGTTGGTGTTTATAATGGTATTGATATTGGTGCTGGTGTTGAGATTGGTATTGATATTGGTGTTGGTGTTTATAATGGTATTGATATTGATGTGGGTGTTTAGATTGGTATTGATATTAGATTTCGTGTTTATAATGATATTGATATTGGTGTTGGTGTTTAGTTTGGTATTGATATTGGTGTTAGTTTTTATAATGTTATTGATATTGGTGTGGGTGTTTGGATTGGAATTGATATTGGCGTTGGTGTTTATAATGGTCTTGGTATTGGTGCTTGTGTTTCGATTGGTAAGGTATTAGTGTTGGTGTTTACAATTGTATTATATTGGTGTTAGTGTTTAGTTTGGTGTTGATATTGGTTTTGGCTTTTATAATGGTATTGACATTGGTGTTGGTGTTTAGATTGGTATTGATATTGTTGGTAGTGCTTGGATTGGTACTGATATTGGTATTGGTGATTAGATTGGTATTGATATTAGTGTGGTTGTTTGGATTGGAATTGATATTGGTGTTGGTGTTTATAATGGTATTGTTATTGGTGCTGGTGTTTCGATTGGTAAGGTATTAGTGTCGGTGTTTACAATGGTATTGATATTGGTGTTAGTGTTTAGTTTGGTATTGATATTGGTGTTGGTTTTTATAATGGTATTGATATTGGTGTTGGCATTAAGATTGGTATTGATATTGGTGTTGGTTTTTATAATGGTATTGCTATTGGTGTTGGTGTTTTGATTGGTATTGATATTGTTGTTGTTGCTTGGATTGCTTTTGCTATTGGTGTTCTTGTTTAGATTGGTGTTGATATTTGTTTTGGTGTTTAGATTGGAATTGATATTGGTGTTGGATTTATAATTGTATTGATTTTGGTGTCGGTGTTTAGATTGGTATTGATATTGTTTTTTGTTTCTATAATGGTATTGATATTGGAGTTGGGATTTTGATTGGTATTCATCTTGGTGTTGGTGTTTATATTGGTATTGATATTGGTGTTGGCGTTTAGATTGGTATTGATATTGGTGTTGGGGTTGATAATGGAATTGATATTGGTGTTGATGTTTAGATTGGTATTGATATTGGTGTTGGTTTTTACAATGGTATTGATATTGGTGTTGGCATTAAGAGTGGCATTGATATTGGTGTTGGTTTTTATAATGGTATTGCTATTGGTGTTGGTGTTTTGATTGGTATTGATATTGTTATTGGTGCTTGGATTGGTATTGTTATTGGTGTTGGTGTTTCGATTGGTATTGATATTGGTGTTGGTTTTATATTTGTATTGATATTGGTGTTGCTGTTTAGCTTGGTATTGATATTGGTGTTGGTTTTTATAGTGGTATTGATATTGGTGTTGGTGTTTAGATTTGTGTTGATATTGGTGTTGGTTTTTATAATGTTATTGAAATTGGTGGTGGTGTCTATATTGGTCTTGATATTGGTGTTGGTGTTTATAATGGTATTGATATTGGTGTTGTTGTTTATAATTGTATTGATATGGGTGTTGGTGTTTATAATGGCATTGATATTGGTGTTAATGTTTAGATTGGAATTGATATTGGTGTTGGTGTTTATAATGGCATTGATAGTGGTGCTGTTGTTTCGATTCGTATTGATATTGGTGTTGGTTTTTATAATGGTATTGATATTGGTATTGGTGTTTAGATTGGTATTGATATTGGTGTTAGTGTTTAGATTGGAATTGACATTGGTGTTGATGTTTATAATGGTATTGATATTGATGTTGGTGTTTAGATTAGTATTGATATTGCTGATGGTGTTTATAATGTTATTGATATTGGTGTTGTTTTTCAGATTGGTGTTGATATTGGTGTTGGTTTTTTCATGACATTCATATTTGTGTTGGTGTTTAGATTTGTATTGATATTGGTGTTGGTATTTATAATGGTATTGATGTTGGTGTTGGGGTTTAGATTGGTCTTCATGTTGGTGTTGGTATTTATAATGGTATTGACATTGGTGTTGGTGTTTAGATTGGAATTGATATTGGTGTTGGCGTTTAGACTGGTATTGATATTGGCGTTGGTGGTTATAATGGTATTGATATTGATGTTGGGTTTTTATATTGGTATTAATATTGGTGTTGCTGTTTTGATTGGTATTGACATTGGTGTTGTTGTTTATATTGGTATTGATATTGGCGTTGGTGCTTATAATTGTATTGATATTGGTGTTGGTGTTTATAATGGTATTCATATTGTTGTTGGTGTTTATATTGGTATTGATATTGGTGTTGGCGTTTAGATTGGTATTGATATTGGTGTTGGATTTTAATATGGTATTGATGTTGGTGTTTGTTTTTATATTGGTATTGATATTGGTGTTGGTGTTGATAATGGAATTGATATTGGTGTTGTTTTGATTGGTATTGATATTGGTGTTGGTGTTGATAATGAAATTTATATTGGTGTTGTGGTTTAGATTGGTATTGATATTGGTGTTAGTGTTTATAAAAGTATTGATATTGGTGCTGGGGTATAGATTGGAATTGATACCAGCGTTGGTGTTTACAATGGTATTCATATTGTTGTTGGTATTTTGATTGGTATTGATATTGGTGTTGGTTTTTATAATGGTATTGATATTGGTGTTGGTGTTTAGATTGGTATTGATATTGGTGTTGTTGATAATGGAATTGATATTGGTGTTGTTGTTTTGATTTGTATTGATATTGGTGTTGGTGTTGATAATGGAATTTATATTGGTGTTGGGATTTAGATTGGTATTGATATTGGTGTTAGTGTTAATAAAAGTATTGA
This sequence comes from Chiloscyllium punctatum, assembly GCF_047496795.1. Taxonomy (NCBI): domain Eukaryota; kingdom Metazoa; phylum Chordata; class Chondrichthyes; order Orectolobiformes; family Hemiscylliidae; genus Chiloscyllium; species Chiloscyllium punctatum. The sequence continues at coordinate 26,489,953 of NC_092783.1, forward strand.
TATTGGTGCTGGGGTATAGATTGGAATTGATACCAGTGTTGGTGTTTGCAATGGTATTCATATTGTTGTTGGTATTTAGATTGGTATTGATATTGGTGTTGGTTTTTATAATGGTATTGATATTGGTGTTGGTGTTTAGATTGGTATTGATATTGGTGTTGGTGTTTAGATTGGAATTGACATTGGTGTTGATGTTTATAATGGTATTGATATTGTTGCTGGTGTTTAGATTGTTATTGATATTATTGTTGGTGTTTATAATGGAATTGATATTGATGTTGGTGTTTAGATTGGTATTGATGTTGGTGTTGGTGTTCATAATGGTATTGATATTGGCGTTGGTGCTCATAGTGGTATTGATATTGGTGTTGGTGTTAATAATGGTATTGATATTGGTATTTGTGTTTACATTGGTATTGATATTGGTGTTGGTTTTTATAATGGTATTGATATTGGTGTTGGTGTTTAGATTGGTATTGATATTGTTGTTGGTGCTTGGATTGGTATTGCTATTGGTGTTCGTGTTTAGATTGGTGTTGATATTTGTTTTAGTGTTTAGATTGGAATTGATATTGGTGTTGGTTTTTATAATGGTATTGATATTGGTGTTGGTGTTTAGATTGGTATTGATATTGGCGTTGGTGGTTATAATGGTATTGATATTGATGTTGGTTTTTATATTGGTATTCATATTGTTGTTGGTGTTTATATTGGTATTGATATTGGTGTTGGCGTTTAGATTGGTATTTATATTGGTGTTGGATTTTAATATGGTATTGATGTTGGTTTTTGTTTTTATATTGGTATTGATATTGGTGTTGGTGTTGATAATGGAATTGATATTGGTGTTGTTGTTTTGATTGGTATTGATATTGGTGTTGGTGTTGATAATGGAATTGATATTGGTGTTGTTGTTTTGATTGGTATTGATATTGGTGTTGGTGTTGATAATGAAATTTATATTGGTGTTGGGGTTTAGATTGGTATTGATATTGGAGTTAGTGTTTATAAAAGTATTGATATTGGTGCTGTGGTATAGATTGGAATTGATACCAGTGTTGGTGTTTACAATGGTATTGATATTGTTGTTGGTATTTAGGTTGGTATTGATATTGGTGTTGGTTTTTATAATGGTATTGATATTGGTGTTGGTGTTGGTGTTTAGATTGGAATTGACATTGGTGTTGGTTTTTATAATGGTATTGATATTGGTGTTGGTGTTTAGATTGGTATTGATGTTGGTGTTGGTATTCATAATGGAATTGATATTGGCGTTGGTGCTCATACTGGTATTGATTTTGGTGTTGGTGTTTATAATGGTATTGATATTGGTGTTGTTGTTTTGATTGGTATTGATATTGGTGTTGGTGTTTATAATGGTATTTATATTTGTGTTGGTGTTTATAAAGGTATTCATGTTGGTGTTTGTTTTTATATTGGTATTGATATTGGGGTGGGCGTTTAGATTGGTATTGATATTGGTGTTGGTTTTTATAATGGCATTGATATTGGTGTTTGTTTTTATATTGGTATTGATATTGGTGTTGTTGTTGATAATGGAATTGATATTGGTGTTGGTGTTTAGATTGGTATTGCTATTGGTGTTGGTGTTTAGATTGGAATTGACATTGGTGTTGATGTTTATAATGGTATTGATATTGTTGCTGGTGTTTAGATTGGTATTGATATTAGTGTTGGTGTTTATATTGGAATTGATATTGATGTTGGTGTTTAGATTGGTATTGATGTTGGTGTTGGTGTTCATAATGGTATTGATATTGGCGTTGGTGCTCATACTGGTATTGATATTGGTGTTGGTGTTAATAATGGTATTGATATTGGTATTGGTGTTTACATTGGTATTGATATTGGTGTTGGTGTTTATAATGGTATTTGTATTTGTGTTGGTGTTTATAAAGGTATTCATATTGGTGTTTGTTTTTATAGTGGTATTGATATTGGGGTTGGCGTTTAGATTGGTGTTGATATTGGTGTTGGTTTGTATAATGGCATTGATATTGGTGTTGGGGTTTAGATTGGTATTGATATTGGTGTTAGTGTTTATAAAGGTATTGATATTGGTGCTGGGGTATAGATTGGAATTGATACCAGTGTTGGTTTTTACAATGGTTTTCATATTGTTGTTGGTGTTTAGATTGGTATTGATATTGATGTTGGTGTTCATAATGGTATTGATATTGGTGCTGGTGTTGAGATTGGTATTGATATTGGTGTTGGTGTTTATAATGGTATTGATATTGGTGTTGGTGTTGAGATTGGTATTGATATTGTTGTTAGTGCTTGGATTGGTATTGATATTGGTATTGGTGGTTAGAATGGTATTGATATTAGTGTGGTTGTTTGGATTGGAATTGATATTGATGTTGGTGTTTATAATGGTATTGTTATTGGTGCTGGTGTTTCGATTGGTAAGGTATTAGTGTCGGTGTTTACAATGGTATTGATATTGGTGTTAGTGTTTAGTTTGGTATTGATATTGGTGTTGGTTTTTATAATGGTATTGATATTGGTGTTGGTGTTTAGATTGGTATTGATATTGTTGTTGGTGCTTGGATTGGTATTGCTATTGGTGTTCGTGTTTAGATTGGTGTTGATATTTGTTTTAGTGTTTAGATTGGAATTGATATTGGTGTTGGTTTTTATAATGGTATTGATATTGGTGTTGGTGTTTAGATTGGTATTGATATTGGCGTTGGTGGTTATAATGGTATTGATATTGATGTTGGTTTTTATATTGGTATTCATATTGTTGTTGGTGTTTATATTGGTATTGATATTGGTGTTGGCGTTTAGATTGGTATTTATATTGGTGTTGGATTTTAATATGGTATTGATGTTGGTTTTTGTTTTTATATTGGTATTGATATTGGTGTTGGTGTTGATAATGGAATTGATATTGGTGTTGTTGTTTTGATTGGTATTGATATTGGTGTTGGTGTTGATAATGGAATTGATATTGGTGTTGTTGTTTTGATTGGTATTGATATTGGTGTTGGTGTTGATAATGAAATTTATATTAGCGTTGGGGTTTAGATTGGTATTGATATTGGAGTTAGTGTTTATAAAAGTATTGATATTGGTGCTGTGGTATAGATTGGAATTGATACCAGTGTTGGTGTTTACAATGGTATTGATATTGTTGTTGGTATTTAGGTTGGTATTGATATTGGTGTTGGTTTTTATAATGGTATTGATATTGGTGTTGGTGTTGGTGTTTAGATTGGAATTGACATTGGTGTTGGTTTTTATAATGGTATTGATATTGGTGTTGGTGTTTAGATTGGTATTGATGTTGGTGTTGGTATTCATAATGGAATTGATATTGGCGTTGGTGCTCATACTGGTATTGATTTTGGTGTTGGTGTTTATAATGGTATTGATATTGGTGTTGTTGTTTTGATTGGTATTGATATTGGTGTTGGTGTTTATAATGGTATTTATATTTGTGTTGGTGTTTATAAAGGTATTCATGTTGGTGTTTGTTTTTATATTGGTATTGATATTGGGGTGGGCGTTTAGATTGGTATTGATATTGGTGTTGGTTTTTATAATGGCATTGATATTGGTGTTTGTTTTTATATTGGTATTGATATTGGTGTTGTTGTTGATAATGGAATTGATATTGGTGTTGGTGTTTAGATTGGTATTGCTATTGGTGTTGGTGTTTAGATTGGAATTGACATTGGTGTTGATGTTTATAATGGTATTGATATTGTTGCTGGTGTTTAGATTGGTATTGATATTAGTGTTGGTGTTTATATTGGAATTGATATTGATGTTGGTGTTTAGATTGGTATTGATGTTGGTGTTGGTGTTCATAATGGTATTGATATTGGCGTTGGTGCTCATACTGGTATTGATATTGGTGTTGGTGTTAATAATGGTATTGATATTGGTATTGGTGTTTACATTGGTATTGATATTGGTGTTGGTGTTTATAATGGTATTTGTATTTGTGTTGGTGTTTATAAAGGTATTCATATTGGTGTTTGTTTTTATAGTGGTATTGATATTGGGGTTGGCGTTTAGATTGGTGTTGATATTGGTGTTGGTTTGTATAATGGCATTGATATTGGTGTTGGGGTTTAGATTGGTATTGATATTGGTGTTAGTGTTTATAAAGGTATTGATATTGGTGCTGGGGTATAGATTGGAATTGATACCAGTGTTGGTGTTTACAATGGTTTTCATATTGTTGTTGGTGTTTATAATGGTATTGATATTGGTGCTGGTGTTGAGATTGGTATTGATATTGGTGTTGGTGTTTATAATGGTATTGATATTGGTGCTGGTGTTGAGATTGGTATTGATATTGTTGTTAGTGCTTGGATTGGTATTGATATTGGTATTGGTGATTAGATTGGTATTGATATTGGTGTGGTTGTTTGGATTGGAATTGATATTGATGTTGGTGTTTATAATGGTATTGTTATTGGTGCTGGTGTTTCGATTGGTAAGGTATTAGTGTCGGTGTTTACAATGGTATTGAATTTGGTGTTAGTGTTTAGTTTGGTATTGATATTGGTGTTGGTTTTTATAATGGTATTGATATTGGTGTTGGTGTTTAGATTGGTATTGATATTGTTGTTGGTGCTTGGATTGGTATTGCTATTGGTGTTCGTGTTTAGATTGGTGTTGATATTTGTTTTGGTGTTTAGATTGGAATTGTAATTGGTGTTGGATTTATAATTGTATTGATATTGGTGTCGCTGTTTAGATTGGTATTGATATTGGTGTTGGTTTTTATAATGGTATTGATATTGGTGTTGGTGTTTAGATTGGTATTGATGTTGGTGTTGGTATTCATAATGGAATTGATATTGGCGTTGGTGCTCATACTGGTATTGATTTTGGTGTTGGTGTTTATAATGGTATTGATATTGGTGTTGTTGTTTTGATTGGTATTGATATTGGTGTTGGTGTTTATAATGGTATTTATATTTGTGTTGGTGTTTATAAAGGTATTCATGTTGGTGTTTGTTTTTATATTGGTATTGATATTGGGGTGGGCGTTTAGATTGGTATTGATATTGGTGTTGGTTTTTATAATGGCATTGATATTGGTGTTTGTTTTTATATTGGTATTGATATTGGTGTTGTTGTTGATAATGGAATTGATATTGGTGTTGGTGTTTAGATTGGTATTGATATTGGTGTTGGTGTTTAGATTGGAATTGACATTGGTGTTGATGTTTATAATGGTATTGATATTGTTGCTGGTGTTTAGATTGGTATTGATATTAGTGTTGGTGTTTATATTGGAATTGATATTGATGTTGGTGTTTAGATTGGTATTGATGTTGGTGTTGGTGTTCATAATGGTATTGATATTGGCGTTGGTGCTCATACTGGTATTGATATTGGTGTTGGTGTTAATAATGGTATTGATATTGGTATTGGTGTTTACATTGGTATTGATATTGGTGTTGGTGTTTATAATGGTATTTGTATTTGTGTTGGTGTTTATAAAGGTATTCATATTGGTGTTTGTTTTTATATTGGTATTGATATTGGGGTTGGCGTTTAGATTGGTGTTGATATTGGTGTTGGTTTGTATAATGGCATTGATATTGGTGTTGGGGTTTAGATTGGTATTGATATTGGTGTTAGTGTTTATAAAGGTATTGATATTGGTGCTGGGGTATAGATTGGAATTGATACCAGTGTTGGTGTTTACAATGGTTTTCATATTGTTGTTGGTGTTTATAATGGTATTGATATTGGTGCTGGTGTTGAGATTGGTATTGATATTGGTGTTGGTGTTTATAATGGTATTGATATTGGTGCTGGTGTTGAGATTGGTATTGATATTGTTGTTAGTGCTTGGATTGGTATTGATATTGGTATTGGTGATTAGATTGGTATTGATATTGGTGTGGTTGTTTGGATTGGAATTGATATTGATGTTGGTGTTTATAATGGTATTGTTATTGGTGCTGGTGTTTCAATTGGTAAGGTATTAGTGTCGGTGTTTACAATGGTATTGATATTGGTGTTAGTGTTTAGTTTGGCATTGATATTGGTGTTGGTTTTTATAATGGTATTGATATTGGTGTTGGTGTTTAGATTGGTATTGATATTGTTGTTGGTGCTTGGATTGGTATTGCTATTGGTGTTCGTGTTTAGATTGGTGTTGATATTTGTTTTGGTGTTTAGATTGGAATTGTAATTGGTGTTGGATTTATAATTGTATTGATATTGGTGTCGCTGTTTAGATTGGTATTGATATTGGTGTTGGTTTTTATAATGGTATTGATATTGGTGTTGGTGTTTAGATTTGAATTGATATTGGTGTTGGTTTTTATAATGGTTATGATAGTGGTGTTGGTGTTTAGATTTGTGTTGATATTGGTGTTGGTTTTTATAATGTTATTGAAATTGGTGGTGGTGTCTATATTGGTATTGATATTGGTGTTGGTGTTTATAATGGTATTGATATGGGTGTTGGTGTTTAGATTGGAATTGATATTGGTGTTGGTGTTTAGATTGGTATTGATATTGATGTTGGTGTTTATAATGGCATTGATATAGGTGCTGATGTTTAGATTGGAATTGATATTGGTGTTGGTGTTTATAATGGTATTGATAGTGGTGCTGGTGTTTAGATTGGTATTGATGTTGGTGTTGGTTTTTATAATGGTATTGATATTGGTATTGGTGTTTAGATTGGTATTGATATTGGTGTTGGTGTTGATGTTTATAATGGTATTGATATTGGTGCTGGTGTTTAGATTGGTATTGTTATTAGTGTTGGTGTTTATAATGGTATTGATGTTGGCGTTGGGGTTTAGATTGGTATTCATGTTGGTGTTGGTATTTATAATGGTATTGATATTGGTGTTGGTGTTTAGATTGGAATTGATATTGGTGTTGGTTTTTATAATGGTTATGATAGTGGTGATGGTGTTTAGATTTGTGTTGATATTGGTGTTGGTTTTTATAGTGGCATTGATATTGGTGTTGGTGTTTAGATTTGAATTGATATTGGTGTTGGTTTTTATAATGGTTATGATAGTGGTGTTGGTGTTTAGATTTGTGTTGATATTGGTGTTGGTATTTATAATGTTATTGAAATTGATCGTGGTGTCTATATTGGTATTGATATTGGTGTTGGTGTTTATAATGGTATTGATATGGGTGTTGGTGTTTATAATGGCATTGATATTGGTGTTGGTGTTTAGATTGGAATTGATATTGGTGTTGGTGTTTATAATGGCATTGATAGTGGTGCTGGTGTTTAGATTGGTATTGATATTGGTGTTGGTTTTTATAATGGTATTGATATTGGTATTGGTGTTTAGATTGGTATTGATATTGGTTTTGGTGTTTAGATTGGAATTGACATTGGTGTTGATGTTTATAATGGTATTGATATTGGTGCTGGTGTTTAGATTGGTATTGTTATTAGTGTTGGTGTTTACAATGGTATTGATATTGGTGTTAGTGTTTAGTTTGGTGTTGATATTGGTTTTGGCTTTTATAATGTTCTTGATATTGGTGTTGGTGTTTAGATTGGTATTGATATTGTTGTTAGTGCTTGGAGTGGTATTGATATTGATGTGGGTGTTTAGATTGGTATTGATATTAGTGTTCGTGTTTATAATGATATTGATATTGGTGTTGGTGTTTAGTTTGGTATTGATATTGGTGTTGGTTTTTATAATGTTATTGATATTGGTGTGGGTGTTTGGATTGGAATTGATATTGGTGTTGGTGTTTATAATGGTCTTGGTATTGGTGCTTGTGTTTCGATTGGTAAGGTATTAGTGTTGGTGTTTACAATGGTATTGATATTGGTGTTAGTGTTTAGTATGGTGTTGATATTGGTTTTGGCTTTTATAATGGTATTGATATTGGTGTTGGTGTTTAGATTGGTAATGATATTGTTGTTAGTGCTTGGATTGGTATTGATATTGGTATTGGTGATTAGATTGGTATTCATATTGGTGTGGTTGTTTGGATTGGAATTGATATTGGTGTTGGTGTTTATAATTGTATTCATATTGTTGTTGGTGTTTATATTGGTATTGATATTGGTGTTGGCGTTTAGATTGGTATTGATATTGGTGTTGGATTTTAATATGTTATTGATGTTGGTGTTTGTTTTTATATTGGCATTGATATTGGTATTGGTGTTGATAATGGAATTGATATTGGTGTTGTTGATTGATTGGTATTGATATTGGTGTTGGTGTTGATAATGAAATTTATATTAGTGTTGGGGTTTAGATTGGTATTGATATTGGTGTTAGTGTTTATAAAAGTATTGATATTGGTGCTGGGGTATAGATTGGAATTGATACCAGCGTTGGTGTTTACAATGGTATTCATATTGTTGTTGGTATTTAGATTGGTATTGATATTGGTGTTGGTTTTTATAATGGTATTGATATTGGTTTTGGTGTTTAGATTGGTATTGATATTGGTGTTGGCGTTTAGATTGGAATTCATATTGGTGTTGGTTTTTAATATGGTATTGATATTGGTGTTTGTTTTTATATTGGTATTGATATTGGTGTTGTTGATAATGGAATTGATATTGGTGTTGTTGTTTTGATTTGTATTGATATTGGTGTTGGTGTTGATAATGGAATTTGTATTGGTGTTGGGATTTAGATTGATATTGATATTGGTGTTAGTGTTTATAAAAGTATTGATATTGGTGCTGGGGTATAGATTGGAATTGATACCAGTGTTGGTGTTTACATTGGTATTCATATTGTTGTTGGTATTTAGATTGGTATTGATATTGGTGTTGGTTTTTATAATGGTATTGATATTGGTGTTGGTGTTTAGATTGGAATTGACATTGGTGTTGATGTTTATAATGGTATTGATATTGTTGCTGGTGTTTAGATTGGTATTGATATTAGTGTTGGAGTTTATAATGGAATTGATATTGATGTCGGTGTTTAGATTGGTATTGATGTTGGTGTTGGTGTTCATAATGGTATTGATATTGGCGTTGCTTCTCATACTGGTATTGATATTGGTGTTGGTGTTAATAATGGTATTGATATTGGTATTGGTGTTTACATTGGTATTGATATTGGTGTTGGTGTTTATAATGGTATTTATATTTGTGTTGGTGTTTATAAAGGTATTCATATTGGTGTTTGTTTTTATATTGGTTTGATATTGGGGTTGGCGTTTAGATAGGTATTGATATTGGTGTTGGTCTTTATAATGGCATTGATATTGGTGTTTGTTTTTATATTGGTATTGATATTGGTGTTGTTGTTGATAATGGAATTGATATTGGTGTTGTTGTTTTGATTGGTATTGATATTGGTGTTGGTATTGATAATGGAATTTATATTGGTGTTGTGGTTTAGATTGGTATTGATATTGGTGTTAGTGTTTATAAAGGTATTGATATTGGTGCTGGGGTATAGATTGGAATTGATACCAGTGTTGGTTTTTACAATGGTTTTCATATTGTTGTTGGTGTTTAGATTGGTATTGATATTGATGTTGGTGTTCATAATGGTATTGATATTGGTGCTGGTGTTGAGATTGGTATTGATATTGGTGTTGGTGTTTATAATGGTATTGATATTAGTGTTGGTGTTGAGATTGGTATTGATATTGTTGTTAGTGCTTGGATTGGTATTGATATTGGTATTGGTGATTAGATTGGTATTGATATTGGTGTGGTTGTTTGGATTGGAATTGATATTGATGTTGGTGTTTATAATGGTATTGTTATTGGTGCTGGTGTTTCGATTGGTAAGGTATTAGTGTCGGTGTTTACAATGGTATTGAATTTGGTGTTAGTGTTTAGTTTGGTATTGATATTGGTGTTGGTTTTTATAATGGTATTGATATTGGTGTTGGTGTTTAGATTGGTATTGATATTGTTGTTGGTGCTTGGATTGGTATTGCTATTGGTGTTCGTGTTTAGATTGGTGTTGATATTTGTTTTGGTGTTTAGATTGGAATTGTAATTGGTGTTGGATTTATAATTGTATTGATATTGGTGTCGCTGTTTAGATTGGTATTGATATTGGTGTTGGTTTTTATAATGGTATTGATATTGGTGTTGGTGTTTAGATTTGAATTGATATTGGTGTTGGTTTTTATAATGGTTATGATAGTGGTGTTGGTGTTTAGATTTGTGTTGATATTGGTATTGGTTTTTATAATGTTATTGAAATTGGTGGTGGTGTCTATATTGGTATTAATATTGGTGTTGGTGTTTATTATGGTATTGATATGGGTGTTGGTGTTTAGGTTGGAATTGATATTGGTGTTGGTGTTTATAATGGTATTGATAGTGGTGCTGGTGTTTAGATTGGTATTGATGTTGGTGTTGGTTTTTATAATGGTATTGATATTGGTATTGGTGTTTACATTGGTATTGATATTGGTGTTGGTTTTTAGATCGGAATTGACATTGGTGTTGATGTTTATAATGGTATTGATATTGGTGTTGGTGTTTAGATTAGTATTGATATTGGTTTTGGTGTTTATAATGGTATTGATGTTGGTGTTGGGGTTTAGATTGGTCTTCATGTTGGTGTTGGTATTTATAATGGTATTGATATTGGTGTTGGTGTTTAGATTGGAATTGATATTGGTGTTGGTTTTTATAATGGTTATGATAGTGGTGTTGGTGTTTAGATTTGTGTTGATATTGGTGTTGGTGTTTAGATTTGAATTGATATTGGTGTTGGTTTTTATAATGGTTATGATAGTGGTGTTGGTGTTTAGATTTGTGTTGATATTGGTGTTGGTTTTTATAATGTTATTGAAATTGATGGTGGTGTCTATATTGGTATTGATATTGGTGTTGGTGTTTATAATAGTATTGATATGGGTGTTGTTGTTTATAATGGCATTGATATTGGTGTTGATGTTTAGATTGGAATTGATATTGGTGTTGGTGTTTATAATGGCATTGATAGTGGTGCTGGTGTTTAGATTGGTATTGATATTGGTGTTGGTTTTTATAATGGTATTGATATTGGTATTGGTGTTTAGATTGGTATTGATATTGGTGTTGGTGTTTAGATTGGATTTGACATTGGTGTTGATGTTTATAATGGTATTGATATTGGTGCTGGTGTTTAGATTGGTATTGATATTGCTGATGGTGTTTATAATGTTATTGATATTGGTGTTGTTATTCAGATTGGTGTTGATATTGGTGTTGGTTTTTTCATGACATTGATATTTGTGTTGGTGTTTAGATTGGTATTGATATTGGTATTGGTGTTTATAATGGTATTGATGTTGGTGTTGGGGATTAGACTGGTCTTCATGTTGGTGTTAGTATTTATAATGGTATTGATATTGGTGTTGGTGTTTAGATTGGAATTGATATTGGTGTTGGCCTTTAGACTGGTGTTGATATTGGCATTGGTGGTTATAATGGTATTGATATTGATGTTGGTTTTTATATTGGTATTAATATTGGTGTTGCTGTTTTGATTGGTATTGATATTGGTGTTGTTGTTTATATTGGTATTGATATTGGCGTTGGTGCTTATAATTGTATTGATATTGGTGTTGGTGTTTATAATGGTATTCATATTGTTGTTGGTGTTTATATTGGTATTGATATTGGTGTTGGCGGTTAGATTGGTATTGATATTGGTGTTGGATTTTAATATGGTATTGATGTTGGCGTTTGTTTTTATATTGGTATTGATATTGGTGTTGGTGTTGATAATGGAATTGATATTGGTGTTGTTGTTTTGATTGGTATTGATATTGGTGTAGGTGTTGATAATGGAATTGATATTGGTGTTGTTGTTTTGATTGGTATTGATATTGGTGTTGGTGTTGATAATGAAATTTATATTGGTGTTGGGGTTTAGATTGGTATTGATATTGGTGTTAGTGTTTATAAAAGTATTGATATTGGTGCTGGGGTATAGATTGGAATTGATACCAGTGTTGGTGTTTACATTGGTATTCATATTGTTGTTGGTATTTAGATTGGTATTGATATTGGTGTTGGTTTTTATCATGGTATTGATATTGGTGTTGGTGTTTAGATTGGTATTGATATTGGTGTTGGCGTTTAGATTGGTATTGATATTGGTGTTGGTTTTTAATATGGTATTGATATTGCTGTTTGTTTTTATATTGGTATTGATATTGGTGTTGTTGATAATGGAATTGATATTGGTGTTGTTGTTTTGATTTGTATTGATATTGGTGTTGGTGTTGATAATGAAATTTATATTGGTGTTGGGGTTTAGATTGGTATTGATATTGGTGTTAGTGTTTATAAAAGTATTGATATTGGTGCTGGGGTATAGATTGGAATTGATACCAGTGTTGGTGTTTACATTGGTATTCATATTGTTGTTGGTATTTAGATTGGTATTGATATTGGTGTTGGTTTTTATAATGGTATTGATATTGGTGTTGGTGTTTAGATTGGTATTGATATTGGTGTTGGCGTTTAGATTGGTATTGATATTGGTGTTGGTTTTTAATATGGTATTGATATTGCTGTTTGTTTTTATATTGGTATTGATATTGGTGTTGTTGATAATGGAATTGATATTGGTGTTGTTGTTTTGATTTGTATTGATATTGGTGTTGGTGTTGATAATGAAATTTATATTGGTGTTGGGATTTAGATTGGTATTGATATTGGTGTTAGTGTTTATAAAAGTATTGATATTGGTGCTGGGGTATAGATTAGAATTGATACCAGTGTTGGTGTTTACAATGGTATTCATATTGTTGTTAGTATTTAGATTGGTATTGATATTGGTGTTGGTGTTTAGATTGGAATTGATATTGGTGTTGGCGTTTAGACTGGTATTGATATTGGCATTGGTGGTTATAATGGTATTGATATTGATGTTGGTTTTTATATTGGTATTAATATTGGTGTTGCTGTTTTGATTGGTATTGATATTGGTGTTGTTGTTTATATTGGTATTGATCTTGGCGTTGGTGCTTATAATTGTATTGATATTGGTGTTGGTGTTTATAATGGTATTCATATTGTTGTTGGTGTTTATATTGGTATTGATATTGGTGTTGGCGGTTAGATTGGTATTGATATTGGTGTTGGATTTTAATATGGTATTGATGTTGGCGTTTGTTTTTATATTGGTATTGATATTGGTGTTGGTGTTGATAATGGAATTGATATTGGCGTTGTTGTTTTGATTGGTATTGATATTGGTGTTGGTGTTGATAATGGAATTGATATTGGTGTTGTTGTTTTGATTGGTATTGATATTGGTGTTGGTGTTGATAATCAAATTTATATTGGTGTTGGGGTTTAGATTCGTATTGATATTGGTGTTAGTGTTTATAAAAGTATTGATATTGGTGCTGGGGTATAGATTGGAATTGATACTAGTGTTGGTGTTTACATTGGTATTCATATTGTTGTTGGTATTTAGATTGGTATTGATATTGGTGTTGGTTTTTATAATGGTATTGATATTGGTGTTGGTGTTTAGATTGGTATTGATATTGGTGTTGGCGTTTAGATTGGTATTGATATTGGTGTTGGTTTTTAATATGGTATTGATATTGCTGTTTGTTTTTATATTGGTATTGATATTGGTGTTGTTGATAATGGAATTGATATTGGTGTTGTTGTTTTGATTTGTATTGATATTGGTGTTGGTGTTGATAATGAAATTTATATTGGTGTTGGGATTTAGATTGGTATTGATATTGGTGATTGTGTTTATAAAAGTATTGATATTGTTGCTGGGGTATAGATTAGAATTGATACCAGTGTTGGTGTTTACAATGGTATTCATATTGTTGTTAGTATTTAGATTGGTATTGATATTGGTGTTGGTTTTTATAATGGTATTGATATTGGTGTTGGCGTTTAGATTGGTATTGATATTGGTGTTGGTGTTTAGATTGGAATTGACATTGGTGTTGATGTTTATAATGGTATTGATATTGTTGCTGGTGTTTAGATTGGTATTGATATTAGTGTTGGTGTTTATAATGGAATTGATATTGATGTTGGTGTTTAGATTGGTATTGATGTTGGTGTTGGTGTTCATAATGGAATTGATATTGGCGTTGCTGCTCATAGTGGTATTGATATTGGTGTTGGTGTTAATAATAGTATTGATATTGGTATTGGTGTTTACATTGGTATTGATATTGTTGTTGGTGTTTATAATGGTATTTATATTTGTGTTGGTGTTTATAAAGGTATTCATATTGGTGTTTGTTTTTATATTGGTTTGATATTGGGGTTGGCGTTTAGATAGGTATTGATATTGGTGTTGGTGTTTATAATGGCATTGATATTGATGTTTGTTTTTATATTGGTATTGATATTGGTGTTGTTGTTGATAATGGAATTGATATTGGTGTTGTTGTTTTGATTGGTATTGATATTGGTGTTGGTATTGATAATGGAATTTATATTGGTGTTGTGGTTTAGATTGGTATTGATATTGGTGTTAGTGTTTATAAAGGTATTGATATTGGTGCTGGGGTATAGATTGGAATTGATACCAGTGTTGGTTTTTACAATGGTTTTCATATTGTTGTTGGTGTTTAGATTGGTATTGATATTGATGTTGGTTTTCATAATGGTATTGATATTGGTGCTGGTGTTGAGATTGGTATTGATATTGGTGTTGGTGTTTATAATGGTATTGATATTGGTGTTGGTGTTGAGATTGGTATTGATATTGTTGTTAGTGCTTGGATTGGTATTGCTATTGGTGTTCGTGTTGAGATTGGTGTTGATATTTGTTTTGGTGTTTAGATTGGAATTGATATTGGTGTTGGATTTACAATTGTATTGATATTGGTGTCGGTGTTTAGATTGGTATTGATATAGGTTTTGGTTTTTATAATGGTATTGATATTGGAGTTGGGATTTTGATTGGTATTCATATTGGTGTTGGTGTTTATATTGGTATTGTAATTGGTGTTGGCGTTTAGATTGGTATTGATATTGGTGTTGTTGTTAACAATATTATTTATATTGGTGTTGGTTTTTATAATGGTATTGCTATTGGTGTTGGTGTTTTGATTGGTATTGATATTGTTATTGGTGCTTGAATTGGTATTGATATTGGTGTTGGTGTTTCGATTGGTATTGATATTGGTGTTGGTTATATAATTGTATTGATATTGATGTTGGTGTTTAGATTGATGTTGATATTGGTGTTGGTTTTTATTATGGTATTGATATTTGTGTTGGTGTTTAGATTTGAATTGATATTGGTGTTGGTTTTTATTATGATTATGGTAGTGGGGTTTGTGTTTAGATTTGTGTTGATATTGGTTTTGGTTTTTATAATGTTGTTGAAATTGGTGGTGGTGTCTATATTGGTATTGATATTGGTGTTGGTGTTTATAATGGTATTGATATGGGTGTTGGTGTTTCGATTGGAATTGATATTGGTGTTGGTGTTTAGATTGGTATTGATATTGATGTTGGTATTTATAATGGCATTGATATTGGTGTTGATGTTTAGATTGGAATTGATATTGGTGTTGGTGTTTATAATGGTATTGGTATTAGTGCTTGTGTTTCGATTGGTAAGGTATTAGTGTTGGTGTTTACAATGGTATTGATATTGGTATTAGTGTTTAGTTTGGTGTTGATATTGGTTTTGGCTTTTATAATGGTATTGATATTGGTGTTGGTGTTTAGATTGGTATTGATATTGTTGTTGGTGCTTGGATTGGTATTGCTATTTGTGTTCGTGTTTAGTTTGGTGTTGATATTGGTTTTCGCTTTTATAATGGTATTGTTCCTGGCGTTGGTGTTTAGATTGGTATTGATATTGGTGTTGGTGTTTAGATTGGTATTGATATTGGTGTTGGTGTTTATAATATTATTGATATTGGTGTTGGTGTTTAGATTGGTATTGATATTGGTGTTTGTGTTTAGATTTGTACTGATATTTGTGTTGGTATTTATAATGGTATTGACATTGGTGTTAATGTTTCGATTGGTCTTGAGAGTGGTGTTGGTGTTTCTAATGTTATTGATATTGGTGTTGGTATTTCGATTGGTATTGATATTGGTGTTGGTTTTTACAACTGCATTGATATTGGTGTTGGTGTTGAGATTGTTATTGATATTGGTGTTGGTGTTTATAATGGAATTGATATTGGTGCTGGTTTTTAGATTGGTACTGATATTGGTGCTTGTGTTTATAATGGTATCGATTTTGGTGTTGGTTTTTATAATGGTATTCATATTGGTGTTGGTGATTAGATTGGTATTGATATTGGTGTTGGTGTTTATAATGGTATTGATCCTGGCGTTGGTGTTTAGATTGGTATTGATATTAATGTTGGTGTATTGATTGGTATTGATATTGGTGTTGGTGTTTAAAATTGGAATTGATATTGGTGTTGGTGTTTAGATTGGTACTGATATTTGTGTTTGTGTTTATAATGGTATCGATTTTGGTGTTGGTTTTTATAATGGTATTCATATTGGTGTTGGTGTTTAGATTGTTATTGATATTATTGTTGATGTTTAGATTGGTTATGATATTGGTTTTGGTGTTTATAATGGTATTGACACTGGTGTTGGTGTTTAGATTAGTATTGATATTGGTGTTGGTGTTTATAATGTTCTTGAAATTGGTGTTGGTATGTGGATTGGTATTGATTTTGGTGTTGGTGTTTATAATGGCATTGATATTGGTGTTGGTGTTTAGATTGGTATTGATATTGGTGTTGGTTTTTACAACGTTATTGATATTGGTGTGGATATTTCGTTTGGTATTCTTATTGGTGTTGGTGTTTACAATGGTATTGATATTGGTGTTGGTTTTTAGAATGGTATTGATATTGGTGTTGGTGTTTAGATTTATATTGATATCAGTGTTGATGTTTATAATGATATTGATATTGGTGTTGTGTTTGGATTGGTATTGATATTGTTGTTGGTGTTTATAATGGCATTGATATTGGGGCTGGTGTTTAGATTGGTATTGATAGTGGTGTTATTGTTTCTAATGTTATTGATATTGGTGTTGGTATTTCGATTGGTATTGATATTGGTGTTGGTTTTTACAACGGTATTGATATTGGTGTTGGTATTTGGATTGGTATTCATATTGGTGCTGGTGTTTATAATGGTATCGATATTGGTGTTGGTGTTTTGATTGGTATTGATATTGGTGTTGGTGTTTAAAATTGGAATTGATATTGGTGTTGGTGTCTAAATTGGTATTGATATTAGTGTTGGTATTTAGATTGGTATTCGTATTTGTGTTGGTGTTTATAATGCTATTGATATTGGTGTTGGTTTTTTGATTGTTATTGATATTGGTGTTGGTGTTTATAATGGAATTGATATTAGTGTTAGTGTTTGTAATGGTATTGACATTGGTGTTGGTGTTTAGATTGGTATTGATATTGCTGTTGGTGTTTATAATATTATTGATATTGGTGTTGGTGTTTAGATTGGTGTTGATATTGGTGTTGGTGTTTAGATTTGTACTGACATTGGTGTTGGTATTTATAATGGTATTGACATTGGTGTTGATGTTTAGATTGGTCTTGATAGTGGTGTTGGTGTTTCTAATGTTATTGATATTGGTGTTGGTATTTCGATTGGTATTGATATTGGCGTTGGTTTTTACAATGATATTGATATTGGTTTTGGTGTTTAGATTGGTATTGATATTGGTGTTGGTTTTTATAATGGTATTGATCCTGGCATTGGTGTTTAGATTGGTATTGATATTGGTGTTGGTGTTTAGATTGGTATTGATATTGGTGTTGGTGTTTATAATATTATTGATATTGGTGTTGGTGTTTAGATTGGTATTGATATTGGTGTTTGTGTTTAGATTTGTACTGATATTGGTGTTGGTATTTATAATGG
This sequence comes from Chiloscyllium punctatum, assembly GCF_047496795.1. NCBI lineage: Eukaryota > Metazoa > Chordata > Chondrichthyes > Orectolobiformes > Hemiscylliidae > Chiloscyllium > Chiloscyllium punctatum. The sequence continues at coordinate 26,507,789 of NC_092783.1, forward strand.
TATTGACATTGGTGTTAAATTTTAGATTGGTCTTGAGAGTGGTGTTGGTGTTTCTAATGTTATTGATACTGGTGATGGTATTTCGATTGGTATTGATATTGGCGTTGGTTTTTACAATGATATTGATATTGGTTTTGGTGTTTAGATTGGTATTGATATTGGTGTTGGTTTTTATAATGGTATTGATCCTGGCATTGGTGTTTAGATTGGTATTGATATTGGTGTTGGTGTTTAGATTGGTATTGATATTGGTGTTGGTGTTTATAATATTATTGATATTGGTGTTGGTGTTTAGATTGGTATTGATATTGGTGTTTGTGTTTAGATTTGTACTGATATTGGTGTTGGTATTTATAATGGTATTGACATTGGTGTTAAATTTTAGATTGGTCTTGAGAGTGGTGTTGGTGTTTCTAATGTTATTGATACTGGTGATGGTATTTCGATTGGCATTGATATTGGTGTTGGTTTTTACAACTGTATTGATATTGGTGTTGGTGTTTAGATTGGTTTTGATATTGGTGTTGGTGATTATAATGGTATTGATGTTGGTGTTGGTATTTAGATTGGTATTCATATTGGTGTTGGTGTTTATAATGATATTGATATCGGTGTTGGTTTTTTTGATTGGTATTGATACGGGTGTTGATGTTTATAATGGAATTGATAATGGTGTTGGTGTTTAGATTAGTACTGACTTTGGTGTTTGTCTTTATAATGTATCGATTTTGTTGTTGGTGTTTATAATGGTATTCATATTGGTGTTGGTGTTTCGACTGGTATTGATATTGGTGTTGGTGTTTGTAATGATATTGATACTGCTTTGTTGGTGTTTAGATTGGTATTGATATTGGTGTTGGTGTTTAGATTGGTATTGATATTGGTATTGGTGTTTATAATATTATTGATATTGGTGTTGGTGTTTAGATTGGTATTGATATTGGTGTTTGTGTTTAGATTTGTACTGATATTTGTGTTGGTATTTATAATGGTATTGACATTGGTGTTAATGTTTAGATTGCTCTTGAGAGTGGTGTTGGTGTTTCTAATGTTATTGATATTGGTGTTGGTATTTCGATTGGTATTGATATTGGTGTTGGTTTTTACAACTGTATTGATATTGGTGTTGGTGTTTAGATTGGTTTTGCTTTTGGTGTTGGTGATTATAATGGTATTGATGTTGGTGTTGGTATTTAGATTGGTATTCATATTGGTGTTGGTGTTTATAATGATATTGATATCGGTGTTGGTTTTATTGATTGGTATTGATATGGGTGTTGATATTTATAATGGAATTGATATTGGTGTTGGTGTTTACATTGGTACTGATAGTAGTGTTTGTGTTTATAATGGTATCGATTTTGGTGTTGGTGTTTATAATGGTATTCATATTGGTGTTGGTGTTTCGACTGGTATTGATATTGGTGTTGGTGTTTGTAATGATATTGATACTGCTTTGTTGGTGTTTACATTGGCATTGATATTGGTGTTGGTGTTTAGGTTAGTATTGATATTGGTGCTGTTGTTTATAATGGTATTGACACTGGTGTTGGTGTTTAGATTAGTATTGATATTGATGTTGGTGTTTATAATGTTATTGATATTTGTGTTGGTTTTTAGATTAGTATTGGTATTGGTGTTGGTGTTTATAATGGTATCGATTTTGGTGTTGGTGTTTATAATGGTATTCATATTGGTGTTGGTGTTTCGACTGGTATTGATATTGGTGTTGGTGTTTGTAATGATATTGATACTGCTTTGTTGGTGTTTACATTGGCATTGATATTGGTGTTGGTGTTTAGGTTAGTATTGATATTGGTGCTGTTGTTTATAATGGTATTGACACTGGTGTTGGTGTTTAGATTAGTATTGATATTGATGTTGGTGTTTATAATGTTATTGATATTTGTGTTGGTTTTTAGATTAGTATTGGTATTGGTGTTGGTGTTTATAATGGTATTGATATTGGTGTTGGTGTTTAGATTAGTATTGATATTGGTGTTGGCGTTTATAATGGTATTGACATAGGTGTTTGTGGTTAGATTGGTATACATATTTGTGTTGGTGTTTAAAACGGTATTGATATTGATGTTGGTGTTTAGAATGTTATTGATATTTGTGTTGGTATTTATACTGGTATTCGTATTGGTGTTGGTGTTCATATTGGTATTGATATTTGAGTTTGCATTTAGCTTGGTAATGATATTGGTGTTGGTGTTTATAATGGTATTGACATTGGTGTTGGTGTTTAGATTGGTATTGATATTGGTGTTTGTGTTTAGATTTGTACTGATATTTGTGTTGGTATTTATAATGGTATTGACATTGGAGTTAATGTTTCGATTGGTGTTGAGAGTGGTGTTGGTGTTTCTAATGTTATTGATATTGGTGTTGGTATTTCGATTGGTATTGATATTGGTGTTGGTTTTTACAACTGCATTGATATTGGTGTTGGTGTTGAGATTGTTATTGATATTGGTGTTGGTGTTTATAATGGAATTGATATTGGTGCTGGTTTTTAGATTGGTACTGATATTGGTGCTTGTGTTTATAATGGTATCGATTTTGGTGTTGGTTTTTATAATGGTATTCATATTGGTGTTGGTGATTAGATTGGTATTGATATTGGTGTTGGTGTTTATAATGGTATTGATCCTGGCGTTGGTGTTTAGATTGGTATTGATATTAATGTTGGTGTATTGATTGGTATTGATATTGGTGTTGGTGTTTAAAATTGGAATTGATATTGGTGTTGGTGTTTAGATTGGTACTGATATTTGTGTTTGTGTTTATAATGGTATCGATTTTGGTGTTGGTTTTTATAATGGTATTCATATTGGTGTTGGTGTTTAGATTGTTATTGATATTATTGTTGGTGTTTATAATGGTATTGACACTGGTGTTGGTGTTTACATTGATATTGATATTGGTGTTGGTGTTTAGATTGGTTATGATATTGGTTTTGGTGTTTATAATGGTATTGACACTGGTGTTGGTGTTTAGATTAGTATTGATATTGGTGTTGGTGTTTATAATGTTCTTGAAATTGGTGTTGGTATGTGGATTGGTATTGATTTTGGTGTTGGTGTTTATAATGGCATTGATATTGGTGTTGGTGTTTAGATTGGTATTGATATTGGTGTTGGTTTTTACAACGTTATTGATATTGGTGTGGATATTTCGTTTGGTATTCTTATTGGTGTTGGTGTTTACAATGGTATTGATATTGGTGTTGGTTTTTAGAATGGTATTGATATTGTGGATGGTGTTTAGATTTATATTGATATCAGTGTTGATGTTTATAATGATATTGATATTGGTGTTGTGTTTGGATTGGTATTGATATTGTTGTTGGTGTTTATAATGGCATTGATATTGGGGCTGGTGTTTAGATTGGTATTGATAGTGGTGTTATTGTTTCTAATGTTATTGATATTGGTGTTGGTATTTCGATTGGTATTGATATTGGTGTTGGTTTTTACAACGGTATTGATATTGGTGTTGGTATTTGGATTGGTATTCATATTGGTGCTGGTGTTTATAATGGTATCGATATTGGTGTTGGGGTTTTGATTGGTATTGATATTGGTGTTGGTGTTTAAAATTGGAATTGATATTGGTGTTGGTGTCTAAATTGGTATTGATATTAGTGTTGGTATTTAGATTGGTATTCGTATTTGTGTTGGTGTTTATAATGCTATTGATATTGGTGTTGGTTTTTTGATTGTTATTGATATTGGTGTTGGTGTTTATAATGGAATTGATATTAGTGTTAGTGTTTGTAATGGTATTGACATTGGTGTTGGTGTTTAGATTGGTATTGATATTGCTGTTGGTGTTTATAATATTATTGATATTGGTGTTGGTGTTTAGATTGGTGTTGATATTGGTGTTGGTGTTTAGATTTGTACTGACATTGGTGTTGGTATTTATAATGGTATTGACATTGGTGTTGATGTTTAGATTGGTCTTGATAGTGGTGTTGGTGTTTCTAATGTTATTGATATTGGTGTTGGTATTTCGATTGGTATTGATATTGGCGTTGGTTTTTACAATGATATTGATATTGGTTTTGGTGTTTAGATTGGTATTGATATTGGTGTTGGTTTTTATAATGGTATTGATCCTGGCATTGGTGTTTAGATTGGTATTGATATTGGTGTTGGTGTTTAGATTGGTATTGATATTGGTATTGGTGTTTATACTATTATTGATATTGGTGTTGGTGTTTAGATTGGTATTGATATTGGTGTTTGTGTTTAGATTTGTACTGATATTTGTGTTGGTATTTATAATGGTAATGACATTGGTGTTAATGTTTAGATTGGTCTTGAGAGTGGTGTTGGTGTTTCTAATGTTATTGATATTGGTGTTGGTATTTCGATTGGTATTGATATTGGTGTTGGTTTTTACAACTGTATTGATATTGGTGTTGGTGTTTAGATTGGTTTTGCTTTTGGTGTTGGTGATTATAATGGTATTGATGTTGGTGTTGGTATTTAGATTGGTATTCATATTGGTGTTGGTGTTTATAATGATATTGATATCGGTGTTGGTTTTATTGATTGGTATTGATATGGGTGTTGATATTTATAATGGAATTGATATTGGTGTTGGTGTTTACATTGGTACTGATAGTAGTGTTTGTGTTTATAATGGTATCGATTTTGGTGTTGGTGTTTATAATGGTATTCATATTGGTGTTGGTGTTTCGACTGGTATTGATATTGGTGTTGGTGTTTGTAATGATATTGATACTGCTTTGTTGGTGTTTACATTGGCATTGATATTGGTGTTGGTGTTTAGGTTAGTATTGATATTGGTGCTGTTGTTTATAATGGTATTGACACTGGTGTTGGTGTTTAGATTAGTATTGATATTGATGTTGGTGTTTATAATGTTATTGATATTTGTGTTGGTTTTTAGATTAGTATTGGTATTGGTGTTGGTGTTTATAATGGTATTGATATTGGTGTTGGTGTTTAGATTAGTATTGATATTGGTGTTGGCGTTTATAATGGTATTGACATAGGTGTTTGTGGTTAGATTGGTATTCATATTTGTGTTGGTGTTTAAAACGGTATTGATATTGATGTTGGTGTTTAGAATGTTATTGATATTTGTGTTGGTATTTATACTGGTATTCGTATTGCTGTTGGTGTTTATATTGGTATTGATATTTGAGTTTGCATTTAGATTGGTAATGATATTGGTGTTGGTGTTTATAATGGTATTGACATTGGTGTTGGTGTTTAGATTGGTATTGATATCGTTGTTTTTGTTTATAATAATATTGATATAGGTGTTGGTATTTAGATTGGTTTTGATATTAGTGTTGGTGTTTATAATGGTATTGATATTGGTGTTGGTGTTTATAATGGTATTCATTTTGGTTTTGGTGTTTATATTGGTATTGATATTGGTGTTGGTATTTAGATTAGCATTGATATTGGTGTTGGTGTTTATAATGGTATTGACATTTGTGTTGGTGTTTATAATGGTATTCATTTTGGTTTTGGTGTTTATATTGGTATTGATATTGGTGTTCGCTTTTATATTGATATTGATATTGGTGTTGGTGTTATGATTGGTATTGATATTGGTGTTGGAGTTTATAATGGAATTGATATTGCTGTTGGTTTTTATAATGGCATTGATATTGGTGTTGGCATTTCGATTGGTATTCATAATGGTGCTGGTGTTTATAATGGTATTGATAATGGTGTTGGTGTTTTGATTGGTATTGATATTGGTGTTGGTGTTTTCATTGTCATTGATATTGATGTTGGTGTTTATAATGGTATTGAAATCAGTGTTGGTGTTCATATTGGTATTGATATTGGTGTTAGTGTTTATCATGGTATTGATACTGGTGTTGGTTTTTACAATGATATTGATATTGGTTTTGGTGTTTAGATTGGTATTGATATTGGTGTTGGTGTTTATAATGGTATTGATCCTGGCGTTGGTGTTTAGATTAGTATTGGTATTGGTGTTGGTGTTTATAATGGTATTGATATTGGTGTTGGTGTTTAGATTAGTATTGATATTGGTGTAGGTGTTTATAATGGTATTGACATAGGTGTTTGTGGTTAGATTGGTATTCATATCTGTGTTGGTGTTTAAAACGGTATTGATATTGATGTTGGTGTTTAGAATGTTATTGATATTTGTGTTGGCATTTATAATGGTATTCGTATTGGTGTTGGCGTTTAGATTGGTAATGATATTGGTGTTGGTGTTTATAATGTTATTTACATTGGTGTTGGTGTTTAGATTGGTATTGATATTCTTGTATTTGTTTATAATGATATTGATATAGGTGTTGGTATTTAGATTGGTTTCGATATTAGTGCTGGTGTTTATAATGGTATTGATATTGGTGTTGGTGTTTATAGCGTTATTGATATTGGTTTTGGTGCTTATAATGGCATTGATATTGGGGTTGATGTTTATAACCGTATTGATATTGGTTTTGTTGCTTATAATGGTTTTGATATTGGTGTTGGTATTTAGATTGGTATTGATATTGGTGTTGGTGTTTATAATGGTATTGACATTTGTGTTGGTGTTTATAATGGTATTCATTTTGGTTTTCGTGTTTATATTGGTATTGATATTGGTGTTTGCTTTTATATTGGTATTGATATTGGTGTTGGTGTTTTGATTGGTATTGATATTGGTGTTGGAGTTTATAATGGAATTGACATTGCTGTTGGTTTTTATAATGGGATTGATATTGGTGTTGGTATTTAGATTGGTTTTGATATTGGCGTTGGTGTTTCGATTGATATTGAGATTGGTGTTGGTGTTTAGATTGGTATTGATATTGGTCTTGGCATTTAGATTGGTATTGATATTGATGTTGGTTTTTATAATGGTAGCGACATTAGTGTTTTTGTTTAGATTGGTATTGATATTGGCGTTGGTGTTTATCATGGTATTGATATTGGTGTTGGTGTCTATATTGGTATTGATATTAGTGTTGGTGTTTAGAATGGTATTCATATTGGTGTTGGTGTTTATAACAGTATTGATATTGGTGTTGGTGTTTAGATTGGTTATGATATTGGTGTTGGTGTTTAGATTAGTATTGATATTGGTGTAGGTGTTTATAATGGTATTGACATAGGTGTTTGTGGTTAGATTGGTATTCATATCTGTGTTGGTGTTTAAAACGGTATTGATAATAATGTTGGTGTTTAGAATGTTATTGATTTTTGTGTTGGCATTTATAATGGTACTCATATTGGTGTTGGCGTTTAGATTGGTAATGATATTGGTGTTGGTGTTTATAATGTTATTTACATTGGTGTTGGTGTTTAGATTGGTATTGATATTCTTGTATTTGTTTATAATGATATTGATATAGGTGTTGGTATTTAGATTGGTTTTGATATTAGTGCTGGTGTTTATAATGCTATTGATATTGGTGTTGGTGTTTATAGTGTTCTTGATATTGGTTTTGGTGCTTATAATGGCATTGATATTGGGGTTGATGTTTATAACCGTATTGATATTGGTTTTGTTGCTTATAATGGTTTTGATATTGGAGTTGGTATTTAGATTGGTATTGATATTGGTGTTGGTGTTTATAATGGTATTGACATTTGTGTTGGTGTTTATAATGGTAATCATTTTGGTTTTGGTGTTTATAATGGTATTGATATTGGTGTTCACTTTTATATTGGTATTGATATTGGTGTTGGTGTTTTGATTGGTATTGATATTGGTGTTGGAGTTTATAATGGAATTGACATTGCTGTTGGTTTTTATAATGGTATTGATATTGGTGTTGGTATTTAGATTGGTTTTGATATTGTCGTTGGTGTTTAGATTGGTATTGATATTGGTGTTGGTGCTTAGATTGTAATTGATATTGGTGTTGGTTTTATGATGGTATTGATATTGGCGTTGGTGTTTCGATTGATATTGAGATTGGTGTTGGTGTTTAGATTGGTATTGATATTGGTCTTGGCGTTTAGATTGGTATTGATATTGGTGTTGGTTTTTATAATGGTAGCGACATTAGTGTTTTTGTTTAGATTGGTATTGATATTGGCGTTGGTGTTTATCATGGTATTGATATTGGTGTTGGTGTCTATATTGGTATTGATATTAGTGTTGGTGTTTAGAATGGTATTCATATTGGTGTTGGTGTTTATAACAGTATTGATATTGGTGTTGGTGTTCATAATCGTATTGATATTGGTGTTTGTGTTTAGATTGGTATTGATATTGGTGTTGGTGTTTATAATGGTATTGATATTTGTGTTGGTGTTTACAATGGTATTCATATTGGTGTTGCTGTTTATATTGGTATTGATATTGGTGTTGGCTTTTAGATTGGTATTGATATTGGTGTTGGTGTTTATGAAGGTATTGATATTGGTGTTGGTGTTTAGATTGGTATGGAAATTGGTGTGGGTGTTCATATTGATATTGATATTGGTGTTGTTGGTTATAATGGTATTGATATTGGTGTTGGTGTTTAGATTGGCAATGTTATTGGCGTTGCAGTTTAGATTGGTATTGATGTTGGTGTTCGTGTTTATAATGGTATTGAAATTAGTGTTGGTGTTTATATTGTTATAGAGATTGGTGTTGGTGTTTGTAATGGTATTGGTGTTGGTGGTTAGATTGGTATTGATATTGGTGTTATTTTTTTCACTGTCATTGATATTGGTGGTGGTGTTTATAATGGTATTGAAATTAGTGTTGGTGTTTATATTGTTATTGATATTGGTGTTAGTGTTTGTAATGGTATTGACATGGGTGTTGGTGTTTAGATTGCTATTGATATTGGTGTTGGTGTTTATAGTGGTATTGATATTGGTGTTGGTGTTTAGATTGGTATTGATTTTGCTGTTGGTGTTTAGATTTGTACTGATATTGGTGTTGGTGTTTATAATGGTATTGACATTGATTATGGTGTTTAGATTGTTCTTGATAGTGGTGTTGGTGTTTATAATGTTATTGATATTGGTGTTGGTATTTCGATTGGTATTGATATTGGTGTTGGTTTTTACAACGGTATTGATATTGGTGTTGGTATTTAGATTGGTATTCATAATGGTGCTGGTGTTTATAATGGTATTGAAAATGGTGTTGGTGTTTTCATTTTCATTGATATTGGTGGTGGTGTTTATAATGGTATTGAAATTAGTGTTGGTGTTCATATTGTCATTGATATTGTTGTTGGTGTTTGTAATGGTATTGACATGGGTGTTGGCGTTTAGATTGGTATTGATATTGGTGTTGGTGTTTATAATGGTATTGATCCTGGCGTTGGTGTTTAGTTGGTATCGATCTTGTTGTTGGTGTTCCGATTGGTATTGATATTGGTGTTGGTGTTTATAATATTATTGATATTGGTTTTGGTGTTTAGATTGGTATTGATATTGGTGTTGGTATTTAGATTTGTACTGATATTGGTGTTGGTGTTTATAATGGTATTGACATTGGTGTTGATGTTTAGATTGGAATTGATCGTGGTGTTGGTGTTTCTAATGTTATTGATATTAGTGTTGGTATTTCAATTGGTATTGATATTGGTGTTGGTTTTTACAATGGTATTGATATTGGTGTTGGTGTTTAGATTGGTGTTGATATTGGTGTTGGTGTTCATAATGGTATTGATATTGGTGTTGGTATTTAGATTGGTATTCATATCAGTGTTGGTGTTTTTAATGGTATTGATATTGGTGTTGGTTTTCTGATTGGTATTGATATGGGTGCTGATGTTTATAATAGAATTGATATTGGTGTTGGTGTTTAGATTGGTACAGATATTGGTGTTTGTGTTTGTAATGGTATCGATTTTGGTGCTGGTGTTTTTAATGGTATTCATATTGGTGTTTGTGTTTAGATTAGTATTGATATTGGTGTTGGTGTTTGTAATTGTATTGATATTGGTGTTGGTGTTTAGATTAGTATTGATATTGGTGTTGGTGTTTATAATGGTATTGATATTGGTGTTGGTGTTTATAACGTTATTGATACTGGTTTTGGTGCTTATAATGATATTGATACTGGTTTTGATGTTTATATTGGTATTGATATTGGTGTTCGCTTTTATATTTGTATTGATATTGGTGTTGGTGTTTCGATTGATATTGATATTGGTGTTGGTGTTTAGATTGGTATTGATATTGGTGTTGGTGTTTAGATTGGTATTGATTTGGTGTTGGTTTTTATAATGGTAGCGACATTAGTGTTTTTGTTTAGATTGGTATTGTTATTGGCGTTGGTGTTTATAATGGTATTGATATTGGTTTTGTTGTGTATATTGGTATTGATATAAGTGTTGGTGTTTAGAATGGTATTCATATTGGTGTTGGTGTTTATAACAGTATTGATATTGGTGTTGGTGTTCGTAATCGAATTGATATTGGTGTTTGTGTTTAGATTGGAATTGATATTGGTGTTGGTGTTTATAATGGTATTGATATTTGTGTTGGTGTTTCCAATGGTATTCATAATAGTGTTGGTGTTTATATTGGTATTGATATTGGTGTTGGCGTTTAGATTGGTATTGATATTGGCATTGGTGTTTATAATGGTATTGATATTGGTGTTGGTGTTTATATTGGTATTGATGTTAGTGTTGGTGTTTAGAATGGTATTAATATTGGTGTTGGTGTTTATAACAATATTGATATTGGTGTTGGTGTTCGTAATCGTATTGATATTGGTGTTTGTGTTTAGATTGGAATTGATATTGGTGTTTGTGTTTATAATGGTATTGTTATTTGTGTTGGTGTTTACAATGGTATTCATAATAGTGTTGGTGTTTATATTGGTATTGATATTGGTGTTGGTGTTTAGATTGGTATTGATATTGGTGTTGGTGTTTAGATTGGTATTGATAGTGGTGTTGGTGTTTCTAATTTTATTGATATTGGTGTTGGTATTTCGATTGGTCTTGACATTCGTGTTGGTTTTTACAACGGTATTGATATTGGTATGTGTGTTTAGATTGGTTTTGATATTGGTGTTGGTATTTATACTGGTATTGATATTGGTGTTGGTATTTATAATGGTACTGATATTGGTGTTGGTATTTAGATTGGTATTCATATTGGTGTTGGTGTTTATAATGGTATTGATATTGGTGTTGGTGTTTTGATTGGTATTGATATTGGTGTTGATGTTTATAATGGAATTAATGTTGGTGTTGGTGTTTAGATTGGTACTGATATTGTTGTTTGTGTTTATAGTGGTATCGATTTTGGTGCTGATGTTTATGATGGTATTCATATTGGTGTTGGTGTTTAGATTTTTATTGATATTGGTGTTGGTGTTTATAATGGTATTGATATTTGTGTTGGTGTTTACAATGGTATTCATATTGGTGTTGGTGTTTATATTGGTATTGATATTGGTGTTGGCGTTTAGATTGCTCTTGATATTGGTGTTGGTGTTTAGATTGGTATTGAAATTGGTGTGGGTGTTCATATTGATATTGATATTGGTGTTGGTGGTTATAATGGTATTGATATTTTTGTTGATGTTTAGATTGGTATTGATATTTGTGTTTGTGTTTATATTGGTATTGATATTAGCGTTGGAGTTTAGATTGGTATTGATATTTGTGTTGGTGTTTATAATGGTATTGAAATTAGTGTTGTTGTTTATATTGTTATTGATATTGGTGTTGGTGTTTGTAATGGTATTGATATTGGTGTTGGCGGTTAGATTGGTATTGACATTAGTATTGTTGTTTCCATTGTCATTGATATTGGTGGTGGTGTTTATAATGGTATTGAAATTAGTGTTGGTGTTTATATTGTTATTGATATTTGTGTTGGTGTTTGTAATGGTATTGACATGGGTGTTGGTGTTTAGATTGCTGTTGATAGTGGTGTTGGTGTTTCTAATGGTGTTGATATTGGTGTTGGTGTTTAGCTTGGTATTGATTTTTCTGTTGGTGTTTAGATTTGTACTGATATTGGTGTTGGTGTTTATAATGGTATTGACATTTTTTTTGGCGTTTAGATTGTTATTGATAGTGGTGTTGGTGTTTATAATGTTATCGATACAGGTGTTGGTATTTCGATTGGTATTGATATTGGTGTCGGTTTTTACAATGGTACTGATATTGGTGTTGGTGTTTAGATTGGTTTTGATATTGGTGTTGGTGTTTATAATGGTATTGATATTGGTGTTGGTGTTTTGATTGGTATTGATATTGGTGTTGATAATGGAATTGATGTTGGTATTGGTGTTTAGATTAGTATTGATATTGGTGTTGGTGTTTATAATGGCATTGATATTGGTGTTGGTGTTTAGATTGGTACCGATATTGGTGTTTGTGTTTATAAAGGTATCGATTTTGGTGTTGGTGTTTATAATGGTATTAATATTGTTGTTGGTGTATCGTTTTTTATTGATATTGGTGTTGGTGTTTATAATGGAATTGATACTGGTGTTGGTGTTTAGATTTGTATTGATATTGGAGTTGGTGTTTAGATTAGTATTGATATTGGTGTTGGTGTTTAAAATGTTATTGATATTGGATTGGTGATTAGATCGGTCTTGATGTTGGTGTTGGTTTTTACAACAGTTTTGATATTGGTGTTGGTGTTTAGATTGGTATTGATAGTGGTGTTGGTGTTTCTAATTTTATTGATATTGGTGTTGGTATTTCGATTGGTCTTGACATTCGTGTTGGTTTTTACAACGGTATTGATATTGGTGTGTGTGGTTAGATTGGTTTTGATATTGGTGTTGGTATTTATACTGGTATTGATATTGGTGTTGGTATTTATAATGGTACTGATATTGGTGTTGGTATTGAGATTGGTATTCATATTGGTGTTGGTGTTTATAATGGTATTGATATTGTTGTTGGTGTTTAGATTGGTATAGATATTTGTGTTTGTGTTTATATTGGTATTGATATTGGCGTTGGAGTTTAGATTGGTATTGATATTGGTGTTGGTGTTTATAATGGTATAGAAATTAGTGTTGGTGTTTATATTGTTGTTGATATTGGTGTTGGTGTTAGTAATGGTATTGATATTGGTGTTGGTGGTTAGATTGGTATTGATATTGGTGTTGTTGTTTTCATTGTCATTGATATTGGTGGTGGTGTTTATAATGGTATTGAAATTAGTGTTGGTGTTTATATTGTTGTTGATATTGGTGTTGGTGTTTGTAATGGTATTGACATGGGTGTTGGTGTTTAGAATGCTATTGATATTGGTGTTGGTGTTTATAATGGTATTGATATTGGTGTTGGTGTTTAGCTTGGTATTGATTTTGCTGTTGGTGATTAGATTTGTACTGATATTGGTGTTGGTGTTTAATATGGTATTGACATTAGTTTTGGTGTTTAGATTGTTATTGATAGTGGTGTTGGTGTCTATAATGTTATTGATATTGGTGTTGGTATTTCGAGTGGTATTGATATTAATGTTGGTTTTTACAACGGTATTGATATTTGTGTTGGTGTTTAGATTGGTTTTGATATTGGTGTTGGTGTTTATAATGGTATTGATATTGGTGTTGGTATTTACATTGGTATTCATACTGGTGTTGGTGTTTATAATGGTATTGATATTGGTGTTGGTTTTTACAACGGTATTGATATTTGTGTTGGTGTTTAGATTGGTTTTGATATTGGTGTTGGTTTTTATAATTATATTGATATTGGTGTTGGTGTTTAGATTGGTTTTGATATTGGTGTTGGTGTTTATAACGGTACTGATAGTGGTGTTGGTGTTTTGATTGGTATTGATATTGGTGTTGGTTTTTACAACGGTGTTGATATTGGTGTTGGTGTTTATAATGGTATTGACATTGGATTTGGTGCTTGGACTGGTATTGATATTGGTGTTGGCGTTTATAATGTTATTGATATTGGTGTTGTTATTCAGATTGGTGTTGATATTGGTGTTGGTTTTTTCATGACATTAATATTTGTGTTGGTGTTTAGATTGGTATTGATATTGGTATTGGTGTTTATAATGGTATTGATGTTGGTGTTGGGGATTAGATTGGTCTTCATGTTGGTGTTAGTATTTATAATGGTATTGATATTGGTGTTGGTGTTTAGATTGGCTTTGATAGTGGTGTTCGTATTTATATTGTTATTGATATTGGTGTTGAAGTTTGTAATGGTATTGATACAGGTGTTGATATTTGGATTGGTATTGATATTTGTGTTGGTGTTCATAATAGTATTGATATTGGTGAAGGTTTTTATATTGGTATTGATATTGGTGTTGGCATTTACAGTGGTATTATATTGGGGTTTGTGTTTACAATGGTATTGTTATTGATGTTTGTGTTTTGATTGGTATTGATATTGGTGTTGGTGTTTATAATGGAATTGATATTGGTGTTCGTGTTTATATTGTTATTGATATTGGTGTTGATGTTTGTAATGGTATTGATACTGGTGTTGATGTTTAGATTGGTATTGATATTGGTGTTGGTGTTTAGATTGGTACCGATATTGGTGTTTGTGTTTATAAAGGTATCGATTTTGGTGTTGGTGTTTATAATGGTATTAATATTGTTGTTGGTGTATCGATTTTTATTGATATTGGTGTTGGTGTTTATAATGGAATTGATACTGGTGTTGGTGTTTAGATTTGTATTGATATTGGAGTTGGTGTTTAGATTAGTATTGATATTGGTGTTGGTGTTTAAAATGTTATTGATATTGGATTGGTGATTAGATCGGTCTTGATGTTGGTGTTGGTTTTTACAACAGTTTTGATATTGGTGTTGGTGTTTAGATTGGTATTGATAGTGGTGTTGGTGTTTCTAATTTTATTGATATTGGTGTTGGTATTTCGATTGGTCTTGACATTCGTGTTGGTTTTTACAACGGTATTGATATTGGTGTGTGTGTTTAGATTGGTTTTGATATTGGTGTTGGTATTTATACTGGTATTGATATTGGTGTTGGTATTTATAATGGTACTGATATTGGTGTTGGTATTTAGATTGGTATTCATATTGGTGTTGGTGTTTATAATGGTATTGATATTGGTGTTGGTGTTTTGATTGGTATTGATATTGGTGTTGATGTTTATAATGGAATTAATGTTGGTGTGGGTGTTTAGATTGGTACTGATATTGTTGTTTGTGTTTATAGTGGTATCGATTTTGGTGCTGATGTTTATGATGGTATTCATATTGGTGTTGGTGTTTAGATTTTTATTGATATTGGTGTTGGTGTTTATAATGGTATTGATATTTGTGTTGGTGTTTACAATGGTATTCATATTGGTGTTGGTGTTTATATTGGTATTGATATTGGTGTTGGCGTTTAGATTGCTCTTGATATTGGTGTTGGTGTTTAGATTGGTATTGAAATTGGTGTGGGTGTTCATATTGATATTGATATTGGTGTTGGTGGTTATAATGGTATTGATATTTTTGTTGATGTTTAGATTGGTATTGATATTTGTGTTTGTGTTTATATTGGTATTGATATTAGCGTTGGAGTTTAGATTGGTATTGATATTTGTGTTGGTGTTTATAATGGTATTGAAATTAGTGTTGTTGTTTATATTGTTATTGATATTGGTGTTGGTGTTTGTAATGGTATTGATATTGGTGTTGGTGGTTAGATTGGTATTGACATTAGTATTGTTGTTTCCATTGTCATTGATATTGGTGGTGGTGTTTATAATGGTATTGAAATTAGTGTTGGTGTTTATATTGTTATTGATATTTGTGTTGGTGTTTGTAATGGTATTGACATGGGTGTTGGTGTTTAGATTGCTGTTGATAGTGGTGTTGGTGTTTCTAATGGTGTTGATATTGGTGTTGGTGTTTAGATTGGTATTGATTTTTCTGTTGGTGTTTAGATTTGCACTGATATTGGTGTTGGTGTTTATAATGGTATTGACATTTTTTTTGGTGTTTAGATTGTTATTGATAGTGGTGTTGGTGTTTATAATGTTATCGATACAGGTGTTGGTATTTCGATTGGTATTGATATTGGTGTCGGTTTTTACAACGGTACTGATATTGGTGTTGGTGTTTAGATTGGTTTTGATATTGGTGTTGGTTTTTATAATGGTATTGATATTGGTGTTGGTGTTTAGATTGGTTTTGATATTGGTGTTGGTTTTTATAATGGTATTGATATTGGTGTTGGTGTTTAGATTGGTTTTGATATTGGTGTTGGTGTTTATAACGGTATTGATATTGGTGTTGGTGTTTTGATTGGTATTGATATTGGTGTTGATAATGGAATTGATGTTGGTATTGGTGTTTAGATTAGTATTGATATTGGTGTTGGTGTTTATAATGGCATTGATATTGGTGTTGGTGTTTAGATTGGTACCGATATTGGTGTTTGTGTTTATAAAGGTATCGATTTTGGTGTTGGTGTTTATAATGGTATTAATATTGTTGTTGGTGTATAGATTTTTATTGATATTGGTGTTGGTGTTTATAATGGAATTGATACTGGTGTTGGTGTTTAGATTTGTATTGATATTGGAGTTGGTGTTTAGATTAGTATTGATATTGGTGTTGGTGTTTAAAATGTTATTGATATTGGATTGGTGATTAGATCGGTCTTGATGTTGGTGTTGGTTTTTACAACAGTTTTGATATTGGTGTTGGTGTTTAGATTGGTATTGATAGTGGTGTTGGTGTTTCTAATTTTATTGATATTGGTGTTGGTATTTCGATTGGTCTTGACATTCGTGTTGGTTTTTACAACGGTATTGATATTGGTGTGTGTGGTTAGATTGGTTTTGATATTGGTGTTGGTATTTATACTGGTATTGATATTGGTGTTGGTATTTATAATGGTACTGATATTGGTGTTGGTATTTAGATTGGTATTCATATTGGTGTTGGTGTTTATAATGGTATTGATATTGGTGTTGGTGTTTAGATTGGTACTGATATTGTTGTTTGTGTTTATAGTGGTATCGATTTTGGTGCTGATGTTTATGATGGTATTCATATTGGTGTTGGTGTTTAGATTTTTATTGATATTGGTGTTGGTGTTTATAATGGTATTGATATTTGTGTTGGTGTTTACAATGGTATTCATATTGGTGTTGGTGTTTATATTGGTATTGATATTGGTGTTGGCGTTTAGATTGCTCTTGATATTGGTGTTGGTGGTTATAATGGTATTGATATTGGTGTTGGTGTTTAGATTGGTATTGATATTTGTGTTGGTGTTTATAATGGTATTGGTGTTGGTGTTTAGATTGGTGTTAATATTGGTGTTGGTGTTTATAACAGTATTGATATTGGCGTTGGTGCTTATAATGGTATTGATAATGGTGTTGGTGTTTATAATGGTATTGATATTGGTGTTGGTGGATATAAAGGCTTTGATATTGGTGTTGCTGTTTACAATGGGATTCATATTGGTGCTGGTGTTTATATTGGTATTGATATTGGTGTATGCTTTTAGATTGGTATTGATATTGGTGTTGGTATTCATAATGGTATTGATATTGTTGTAGGTTTTTATATTGGTATTGATATTGGCGTTGGAGTTTAGATTGGTATTGATATTGGTGTTGGTGTTTATAATGGTATAGAAATTAGTGTTGGTGTTTATATTGTTGTTGATATTGGTGTTGGTGTTAGTAATGGTATTGATATTGGTGTTGGTGGTTAGATTGGTATTGATATTGGTGTTGTTGTTTTCATTGTCATTGATATTGGTGGTGGTGTTTATAATGGTATTGAAATTAGTGTTGGTGTTTATATTGTTGTTGATATTGGTGTTGGTGTTTGTAATGGTATTGACATGGGTGTTGGTGTTTAGATTGCTATTGATATTGGTGTTGGTGTTTATAATGGTATTGATATTGGTGTTGGTGTTTAGCTTGGTATTGATTTTGCTGTTGGTGATTAGATTTGTACTGATATTGGTGTTGGTGTTTAATATGGTATTGACATTAGTTTTGGTGTTTAGATTGTTATTGATAGTGGTGTTGGTGTCTATAATGTTATTGATATTGGTGTTGGTATTTCGAGTGGTATTGATATTAATGTTGGTTTTTACAACGGTATTGATATTTGTGTTGGTGTTTAGATTGGTTTTGATATTGGTGGTGGTGTTTATAATTATATTGATATTGGTGTTGGTGTTTAGATTGGTTTTGATATTGGTGTTGGTGTTTATAACGGTACTGATATTGGTGTTGGTGTTTTGATTGGTATTGATATTGGTGTTGATAATGATATTGATATTGGCATTGGTGTTTAGATTAGTATTGATATTGGTGTTGGTGTTTATAATGGCATTGATATTGGTGTTGGTGTTTAGATTGGTACCGAAATTGGTGTTTGTGTTTATAAAGGTATCGATATTGGTGTTGGTGTTTATAATGGTATTAATATTGTTGTTGGTGTATAGATTTGTATTGATATTGGTGTTGGTGTTTATAATGGAATTGATACTGGTGTTGGTGTTTAGATTTGTATTGATATTGGAGTTGGTGTTCAGATTAGTATTGATATTGGTGTTGGTGTTTAAAATGTTATTGATCTTGGATTGGTGATTAGATTGGTCTTGATATTGGTGTTGGTGTTTAGATTGGTATTGATAGTGGTGTTGGTGTTTCTAATGTTATTGATATTGGTGTTGGTATTTCGATTGGTCTTGATATTCGTGTTGGTTTTTACAACAGTATTGATATTGGTGTGTGTGTTTAGATTGGTTTTGATATTGGTGTTGGTATTTATATTGGTATTGATACTGGTGTTGGTATTTAGATTGTTATTCATATTGGTGTTGCTGTTTATAATGGTATTGATATTGGTGTTGGCATTTTGATTGGTATTGATATTTGTGTTGATAATGGAATTGATGATGTTATAGGTGTTTAGATTAGTACTGACATTGGTGTTTGTCTTTATAGTGGTTTCGATTTTGGTGCTGGTGTTCATAATGGTATTCAAATTGGTGTTGGTGTTTCGATTGTTATTGATATTGGCACTGGTGTTTTTAATGGTATTGATACTGGTGTTGATGTTTAGATTGGTATTGATATTGGTGTTGGTTTTTAGATTGGTATTTATATTGGTGTCGGTGTTTATAATGGTATTGACACTGGTGTTGTTGTTTAGATTGGTATTGATATTGGTGTCGGTGTTTATAATGTTATTGATATAGGTGTTGGTATTTAGATTGGTATTGGTGTTGGTGTTGGTGTATATAATTGCATTGATAGAGGTGTTGGTGTTTAGATTGGTATTGATATTGATGTTGGCGTTTAAAATGTTTTTGATATTTGTGTTGGTGTTTATAATGGTATTCGTATTGTTGTTGGTGTTTACATTGGTATTGATATTGGTGTTGTCTTTTAGATTGGTGTTGATATTGGTGTTGGTGTTTGGGTTGGTATTGATATTAGTGTTGGTGTATATAATGGAATTGATATTGGTGTTGGTATTTAGATTGGTATTGATATTAGTCTCGGTGTTTAGATTTGTACTGATATTAGTTATGGTGTTGAAAATAGTATTGACATTGGTATTGCTGTTTAGATTGGTGTTGATAGTGGTGATGGTGTTATTAATGTTATTGATATTGGTGTTGGTATTTCGATTGGTATTGATATTGGTGTTGGTTTTTACAAAGGTATTGATATTGGTGTTGGTGTTTAGATTTGTTTTGATATTGGTGTTGGTGTTTATAATGGTATTGATATTGGTGTTGGTATTTACATTGGTATTCATACTGGTGTTGGTGTTTATAATGGTATTGATATTGGTGTTGGTTTTTTGATTGGTATTGATATTGGCGTTGGGGTTTATAATGGAATTGATATTGGTGTTGGTATTTATAATGGTATTGACATTGGTGTTGGTGTTTAGATTGGTATTGATAGTGGTGTTGGTGTTTCTAATGTTATTGATATTGGTGTTGGTATTTCGATTGGTATTGATATTGGTGTTGGTTTTTACAACGGTGTTGATATTGGTGTTGGTGTTTATAATGGTATTGACATTGGATTTGGTGCTTGGACTGGTATTGATATTGGTGTTGGCGTTTATAATGGTATTGACATTGGTGTTGGTGTGCAGATTGGTATTGATATTGGTGTTGGTGTTTAGATTGGCTTTGATAGTGGTGTTCGAATTTATATTGTTATTGATATTGGTGTTGATGTTTGTAATGGTATTGATACAGGTGTTGATGTTTGGATTGGTATTGATATTTGTGTTGGTGTTCATAATAGTATTGATATTGGTGAAGGTTTTTATATTGGTATTGATATTGGTGTTGGCATTTACATTGGTATTGATATTGGGGTTTGTGTTTACAATGGTATTGTTATTGATGTTTGTGTTTTGATTGGTATTGATATTGGTGTTGGTGTTTATAATGGAATTGATATTGGTGTTCGTGTTTATATTGTTATTGATATTGGTGTTGATGTTTGTAATGGTATTGATACTGGTGTTGATGTTTAGATTGGTATTGATATTGGTGTTGTTGTTTTGATTGGCATTTATATTGGTGTTGGTGTTAATAATTGTATTGATATTGGTGTTGGTGTTTAGATTGGTATTAATATTGGTGTTGGTGTTTATAATAGTATTGATTTTGGTGTTGGTGTTTACATTGGTATTGATATTGGTGTTGGTGTTTATAATGGTATTGATGTTGGTTTTGATGTTTGGATTTGTATTGATATTGGTGTTGGTGTTTATAATGGTATTGATATTGTTGTTCATGTTTATATTGATCTTGATATTGGTGTTGGTGTTTGTAATGGTATTGATGTTGGTCTTGATGTTTAGATTGGTATTGATATTGGTGTTGGTGTTTATAACGGTATTGATATTGCTGTTGGTGTTAATAACGGTATTGATATTGGTGTTGGTGTTTACATTGGCATTGATACTGGTGTTGGTGTTTAGATTGGCTTTGATATTGGTGTTGGTTTTAATAATGGTATTGATATCGGACTGAGCGTTTAGACTGGCATTGATATTGGTGTTGGTGTTTGGATTGGTACTGATATTGGTGTTGGTGTTTATAATGGAATTGATATGTGTGTTGGTGTTTACATTTGTACTGATATTGGTGTTGGTTTTGTACAATGGTATTGATACTGGTGTTGGTGTTTAGATTGGTATTGATATTGGTGTTGGTGTTTATAATGGTGTTACTATTGGTGTTGGTGTTTATAACGGTATTGATATTGGCGTTGGTGCTTATAATGGTATTGATAATGGGTGTTGGTGTTTATAATGGTATTGATATTGGTGTTGGTGTTTAGATTGGTATTGATATTGGTGTTGGTGTATATAAAGGCCTTGATATTAGTGTTGCTGTTTGCAATGGTATTCATATTGGTGATGGTGTTTATATTGGTATTGATATTGGTGTATGCATTTAGATTGGTATTGATATTGGTGTTGGTGTTCATAATGGTATTGATATTGGTATAGGTTTTTATATTGGAATTGATATTGGTGTAGGTGTTTTGATTGTTATTGATATTGGTGTTGGTGTTTGTAATGGAATTGATGTTGGAGTCGGTGTTTAGATTGGTATTGACATTGGTGTTGGTATTTAGATTGGTATTGATATTGGTGTTGGCGTTTATAATGGAATTGATACTGGTGTTGGCGTTCAGATTGGTATTGATATTGGTGTTGTTGTTTATAATGGCTTTGATATTGGTGCTGGTTTTAATAATGGTATTGATATCGGACTGGGTGTTTAGATTGGCATTCATATTGGTGTTGGTGTTCATAATAGTATTGATAATGGTGATGGTGAATATAATGGATTTGATATTGGTGTTGGTTTTTAGATTGTTATTGATATTGGTGTTGGTGTTTATAATGGTTTTGTTAGAGGTGTTGGTGTTTATAATGGAATTGATGTTGATGTTGGTGTTTAGATTGGTATTGATGTTGGTGTTGTTGTTTAGATTGGCTTTGATTTTGGTGTTCGTGTTTATTTTGTTATTGATATTGGTGTTGGTCTTTGTAATGGTATTGATGTTGGTGTTTATGATGGTATTGATATTGGTGTTGGTGTTGATAATGGTATTGATGTTGTTGTTGATGTTTAGATTGGTATTGATATTGGTGTTGGTGTTTGGATTTGTACTGATATTGGTGTTCGTTTTTTACAATGGTATTTATATTGGTGTTGGTGTTTAGATTGGTATTGATATTTGTGTTGGTGTTTATAATGGTATTGGTGTTGGTGTTTAGATTGGTGTTAATATTGGTGTTGGTGTTTATCACAGTATTGATGTTGGCGTTGGTGCTTATAATGGTATTGATAATGGTGTTGGTGTTTATAATGGTATTGATATTGGTGTTGGTGTTTAGATTGGTATTGATATTGGTGTTGGTGGATATAAAGGCTTTGATATTGTTGTAGTTGTTTTGATTGTCATTGATATTGGTGTTGGTGTTTATAATGGTATTGATATTGGTGTATGCTTTTAGATTGGTATTGATATTGGTGTTGGTATTCATAATGGTATTGATATTGTTGTAGGTTTTTATATTGGTATTGATATTGGTAATGGTGTTTAGTTTTGTACTGATATTGGTGTTGGTGTTTATAATTGTAATGACATTGGTGTAGGTGTTTACATTGGTATTGATATTGGTGTTGGTGTTTGTAATGGAATTGATGTTGGAGTCGGTGTTTAGATTGGTATTGACATTGGTGTTGTTGTTTATAATGGCTTTGATATTGGTGCTGGTTTTAATAATGGTATTGATATCGGACTGGGTGTTTAGATTGGCATTCATATTGGTGTTGGTGTTCATAATAGTATTGATAATGGTGATGGTGAATATAATGGATTTGATATTGGTGTTGGTTTTTAGATTGTTATTGATATTGGTGTTGGTGTTTATAATGAATTGATATTGGTGTTGGTATTTATAATGGTATTGACATTGGTGTTGGTGTTTAGATTGGTATTGATAGTGGTGTTGTTGTTTAGATTGGCTTTGATATTGGTGTTCGTGTTTATTTTGTTATTGATATTGGTGTTGGTCTTTGTAATGGTATTGATGTTGGTGTTTATGATGGTATTGATATTGGTGTTGGTGTTGATAATGGTATTGATGTTGTTGTTGATGTTTAGATTAGTATTGATATTGGTGTTGGTGTTTGGATTTGTACTGATATTGGTGTTCGTTTTTTACAATGGTATTTATATTGGTGTTGGTGTTTAGATTGGTATTGATATTTGTGTTGGTGTTTATAATGGTATTGGTGTTGGTGTTTAGATTGGTGTTAATATTGGTGTTGGTGTTTATAACAGTATTGATATTGGCGTTGGTGCTTATAATGGTATTGATAATGGTGTTGGTGTTTATAATGGTATTGATATTGGTGTTGGTGTTTAGATTGGTATTGATATTGGTGTTGGTGGATATAAAGGCTTTGATATTGGTGTTGCTGTTTACAATGGGATTCATATTGGTGCTGGTGTTTATATTGGTATTGATATTGGTGTATGCTTTTAGATTGGTATTGATATTGGTGTTGGTATTCATAATGGTATTGATATTGTTGTAGGTTTTTATATTGGTATTGATATTGGTAATGGTGTTTAGTTTTGTACTGATATTGGTGTTGGTGTTTATAATTGTAATGACATTGGTGTAGGTGTTTACATTGGTATTGATATTGGTGTTGGTGTTTATAATGGTATTGATATTGGTGTTCGTTTTTATATTGTTATTGATATTGGTGTTGGTGTTTGAAATGGTATTGATGTTGGGGTTGACATTGAGATTTGTATTGATATTGTTGTAGTTGTTTTGATTGTCATTGATATTGGTGTTGGTGTTTATAATGGTATTGATATTGGTGTTGGTGTTTAGATTGGTTTTGATATTGGTGTTGGTGTATCTAATTGTGTTGATATTGATGATGGTGTTTTGATTGGTATTGATATCGGTGTTGGTGTTTGTAATGGTATTGATATTGGGGTTGGTGTTTAGATTGGAATTGATATTGGTGTTGGTGTTTATAATGGTTTTGTTAAAGGTGTTTGTGTTTAGATTGGTATTGATATTGGTGTTGGTGTTTTGATCAGTTCTGATATTCGTGTTGTTGTTTATAATGGTATTGACATTGGTGTTGGTGTTTACATTGGTATTGATATTGGTGTTGGTGTTTATAATGGTATTGATATTGCTGTTGGTGTTGATAATGGTATTCATATTGGTGTTGGTGTTTATAACGGTATTGATATTGGAGTTGGTGCTTATACGGGTATTGTTATTGGTGTTGGTGTTAATAACGGTATTGATATTGGTGTTGGTGTTCATAATAGCATTGATATTGGTGAAGGTTTTTATATTGGTATTGATACTGGTGTTGGCGTTTACATTGGTATTGATATTGGAGTTTGTGTTTACAATGGTATTGATATTGATGTTTGTGTTTAGATTGGTACTGATATTGGTGTTGGTGATTATAATGGAATTGATATTGGTGTTCGTGTTTATATTGTTATTGATATTGGTGTTGATGTTTGTAATGGTATTGATATTGGTGTTGATGTTTAGATTGGTATTGATATTGGTGTTATTGTTTTGATTGGCATTGATGTTGGTGTTGGTAATTATAATTGTTTTGATATTCGTGTTGGTGATTATAATGGTATTCGTATTGTTGTTGGTGTTTATATTGGTATTGATATTGGTGTTGGCGTTTAGATTGGTGTTGATATTGGTGTTGGTGTTTTGATTGGTATTGATATTAGTGTTGGTGTATATAATGGAATTGATATTGGTGCTGATTTTTAGATTGGTATTGATATTAGTCTCGGTGTTTAGATTTGTACTGATATTTGTTATGGTGTTGAAAATAGTATTGACATTGGTGTTGCTGTTTAGATTGGTATTGATAGTGGTGTTGGTGTTATTAATGTTATTGATATTGGTGTTGGTTTTTCGATTGGTATTGATATTGGTGTTGGTTTTTACAAAGGTATTGATATTGGTGTTGGTGTTTAGATTTGTTTTGATATTGGTGTTGGTGTTTATATTGGTATTGATATTGGTGTTGGTCTATACATTGGTATTCATACTGGCGTTGGTGTTTATAATAGTATTGATATTGGTGTTGGTTTTTTGATTGGTATTGAGATTGGCGTTGGGGTTTATAATGAATTGATATTGGTGTTGGTATTTATAATGGTATTGACATTGGTGTTGGTGTTTAGATTGGTATTGATAGTGGTGTTGGTGTTTCTAATGTTATTGATATTGGTGTTGGTATTTCGATTGGTATTGATATTGGTGTTGGTTTTTACAACGGTGTTGATATTGGTGTTGGTGTTTATAATGGTATTGACATTGGTTTTGGTGCTAGGATTGGTATTGATATTGGTGTTGGTGTTCATAATGGTATTGACATTGGTGTTGGTGTGCAGATTGGTATTGATAGTTGCGTTTTTGTTTATAATGTAATTGATATTGGTATTGGTATTTCGATTGGTATCGATATTGGTGTTGGTGTTTACATTGGTATTGATGTTGGTGTTGGTGGTTAATGGTATTGATATTGGTGTTGGTTTTTATAATGGTATTCATATTGGTGTTTATTTTGGTATTGATATTGGTGTTGGAGTTCATAATGGTATTGATATTGATGTTTGTGTTTAGATTGGTATTGATATTGGTGTTGGTGTTTAGATTGGCTTTGACAGTGGTGTTCGAGTTTATATTGTTATTGATATTGGTGTTGATGTTTGTAATGGTATTGATACTGGTGTTGATGTTTGGATTGGTATTGATATTGGTGTTGGTGTTCATAATAGTATTGATATTGGTGAAGGTTTTTATATTGGTATTGATATTGGTGTTGGCATTTACATTGGTATTGATATTGGGGTTTGTGTTTACAATGGTATTGTTATTGATGTTTGTGTTTTGATTGGTATTGATATTGGTGTTGGTGTTTATAATGGAATTGATATTGGTGTTCGTGTTTATATTGTTATTGATATTGGTGTTGATGTTTGTAATGGTATTGATATTGGTGTTGATATTTAGATTGGTATTGACATTGGTGTTGTTGTTTTGATTGGCACTGATATTGGTGTTGGTGTATATAATTGTATTGATATTGGTGTTGGTGTTTATAATAGTATTGATATTGGTGTTGGAGCTTTCATTGGTATTGATATTGGTGTTTGTGTTTATAATGGTATTGATGTTGGTTTTGATGTTTAGATTTGTATTGATATTGGTGTTGGTGTTTATAATGGTATTGATATTGTTGTTCATGTTTATATTGATCTTGATATTGGTGTTGGTGTTTGTAATGGTATTGATGTTGGTCTTGATGTTTAGATTGGTATTGATATTGGTGTTGGTGTTTATAACGGTATTGATATTGCTGTTGGTGTTAATAACGGTATTGATATTGGTGTAGGTGTTTATAATGGTTTTGTTAGAGGTGTTTGTGTTTATGATGGTATTGATATTGGTGTTGGTGTTTATAATTGTATTGATGATGGTGATGTT
Source organism: Chiloscyllium punctatum (assembly GCF_047496795.1). Taxonomy (NCBI): domain Eukaryota; kingdom Metazoa; phylum Chordata; class Chondrichthyes; order Orectolobiformes; family Hemiscylliidae; genus Chiloscyllium; species Chiloscyllium punctatum. Next base: position 26,534,264 of record NC_092783.1, read on the forward strand.
GTTTATAATGGAATTGATATTAGTTTTGGTGTTTCGATTTGTACTGATATTGGTGTTGGTTTTTTACAATGGTATTAATATTGGTGTTGGTGTTTAGATTGGTATTGATATTTGTGTTGGTGTTTATAACGGTATTGATATTGGCGTTGGTGTTTATAATGGAATTGATGTTGATGTTGATGTTTAGATTGGTATTGATGTTGGTGTTGTTGTTTAGATTGGCTTTGATATTGGTGTTCGTGTTTATTTTGTTATTGATATTGGTGTTGGTCTTTGTAATGGTATTGATGTTGGTGTTTATAATGGAATTGATATTGGTGTTCGTGTTTATATTGTTATTGATATTGGTGTTGATGTTTGTAATGGTATTGATATTGGTGTTGATATTTAGATTGGTATTGACATTGGTGTTGTTGTTTTGATTGGCATTGATATTGGTGATGGTGTATATAATTGTATTGATATTGGTGTTGGTGTTTATAATAGTATTGATACTGGTGTTGGAGCTTTCATTGGTATTGATATTGGTGTTTGTGTTTATAATGGTATTGATGTTTGGATTTGTATTGATATTGGTGTTGGTGCTTATAATGGTATTGATATTGTTGTTCATGTTTATATTGATCTTGATATTGGTGTTGGTGTTTGTAATGGTATTGATGTTGGTCTTGATGTTTAGATTGGTATTGATATTGGTGTTGGTGTTTATAACGGTATTGATATTGCTGTTGGTGTTAATAACGGTATTGATATTGGTGTTGGTGTTTACATTGGCATTGATACTGGTGTTGGTGTTTAGATTGGCTTTGATATTGGTGTTGGTTTTAACAATGGTATTGATATCGGACTGGGCGTTTAGACTGGCATTGATATTGGTGTTGGTGTTTGGATTGGTACTGATATTGGTGTTGGTGTTTATAATGGAATTGATATGTGTGTTGGTGTTTACATTTGTACTGATATTGGTGTTGGTTTTGTACAATGGTATTGATACTGGTGTTGGTGTTTAGATTGGTATTGATATTGGTGTTGGTGTTTATAATGGTGTTAATATTGATGTTGGTGTTTATAACTGTATTGATATTGGCGTTGGTGCTTATAATGGTATTGATAATGGGTGTTGGTGTTTATAATGGTATTGATATTGGTGTTGGTGTTTAGATTGGTATTGATATTGGTGTTGGTGTATATAAAGGCCTTGATATTAGTGTTGCTGTTTGCAATGGTATTCATATTGGTGTTGGTGTTTATATTGGTATTGATATTGGTGTATGCATTTAGATTGGTATTGATATTGGTGTTGGTGTTCATAATGGTATTGATATTGGTATAGGTTTTTATATTGGAATTGATATTGGTGTAGGTGTTTTGATTGTTATTGATATTGGTGTTGGTGTTTGTAATGGAATTGATGTTGGAGTCGGTGTTTAGATTGGTATTGACATTGGTGTTGGTATTTAGATTGGTATTGATATTGGTGTTGGCGTTTATGATGGAATTGATACTGGTGTTGGCGTTCAGATTGGTATTGATATTGGTGTTGTTGTTTATAATGGCTTTGATATTGGTGCTGGTTTTAATAATGGTATTGATATCGGACTGGGTGTTTAGATTGGCATTCATATTGGTGTTGGTGTTCATAATAGTATTGATAATGGTGATGGTGAATATAATGGATTTGATATTGGTGTTGGTGTTTAGATTGTTATTGATATTGGTGTTGGTGTTTATAATGGTTTTGTTAGAGGAGTTGGTGTTTATAATGGAATTGATGTTGATGTTGGTGTTTAGATTGGTATTGATGTTGGTGTTGTTGTTTAGATTGGCTTTGATATTGGTGTTCGTGTTTATTTTGTTATTGATATTGGTGTTGGTCTTTGTAATGGTATTGATGTTGGTGTTTATGATGGTATTGATATTGGTGTTGGTGTTGATAATGGTATTGATGTTGTTGTTGATGTTTAGATTGGTATTGATATTGGTGTTGGTGTTTGGATTTGTACTGATATTGGTGTTCGTTTTTTACAATGGTATTTATATTGGTGTTGGTGTTTAGATTGGTATTGATATTTGTGTTGGTGTTTATAATGGTATTGGTGTTGGTGTTTAGATTGGTGTTAATATTGGTGTTGGTGTTTATAACAGTATTGATATTGGCGTTGGTGCTTATAATGGTATTGATAATGGTGTTGGTGTTTATAATGGTATTGATATTGGTGTTGGTGGATATAAAGGCTTTGATATTGGTGTTGCTGTTTACAATGGGATTCATATTGGTGCTGGTGTTTATATTGGTATTGATATTGGTGTATGCTTTTAGATTGGTATTGATATTGGTGTTGGTATTCATAATGGTATTGATATTGTTGTAGGTTTTTATATTGGTATTGATATTGGTAATGGTGTTTAGTTTTGTACTGATATTGGTGTTGGTGTTTATAATTGTAATGACATTGGTGTAGGTGTTTACATTGGTATTGATATTGGTGTTGGTGTTTATAATGGTATTGATATTGGTGTTCGTGTTTATATTGTTATTGATATTGGTGTTGGTGTTTGAAATGGTATTGATGTTGGGGTTGACGTTTAGATTTGTATTGATATTGTTGTAGTTGTTTTGATTGTCATTGATATTGGTGTTGGTGTTTATAATGGTATTGATATTGGTGTATGCTTTTAGATTGGTATTGATATTGGTGTTGGTATTCATAATGGTATTGATATTGTTGTAGGTTTTTATATTGGTATTGATATTGGTAATGGTGTTTAGTTTTGTACTGATATTGGTGTTGGTGTTTATAATTGTAATGACATTGGTGTAGGTGTTTACATTGGTATTGATATTGGTGTTGGTGTTTGTAATGGAATTGATGTTGGAGTCGGTGTTTAGATTGGTATTGACATTGGTGTTGTTGTTTATAATGGCTTTGATATTGGTGCTGGTTTTAATAATGGTATTGATATCGGACTGGGTGTTTAGATTGGCATTCATATTGGTGTTGGTGTTCATAATAGTATTGATAATGGTGATGGTGAATATAATGGATTTGATATTGGTGTTGGTTTTTAGATTGTTATTGATATTGGTGTTGGTGTTTATAATGAATTGATATTGGTGTTGGTATTTATAATGGTATTGACATTGGTGTTGGTGTTTAGATTGGTATTGATAGTGGTGTTGTTGTTTAGATTGGCTTTGATATTGGTGTTCGTGTTTATTTTGTTATTGATATTGGTGTTGGTCTTTGTAATGGTATTGATGTTGGTGTTTATGATGGTATTGATATTGGTGTTGGTGTTGATAATGGTATTGATGTTGTTGTTGATGTTTAGATTAGTATTGATATTGGTGTTGGTGTTTGGATTTGTACTGATATTGGTGTTCGTTTTTTACAATGGTATTTATATTGGTGTTGGTGTTTAGATTGGTATTGATATTTGTGTTGGTGTTTATAATGGTATTGGTGTTGGTGTTTAGATTGGTGTTAATATTGGTGTTGGTGTTTATAACAGTATTGATATTGGCGTTGGTGCTTATAATGGTATTGATAATGGTGTTGGTGTTTATAATGGTATTGATATTGGTGTTGGTGTTTAGATTGGTATTGATATTGGTGTTGGTGGATATAAAGGCTTTGATATTGGTGTTGCTGTTTACAATGGGATTCATATTGGTGCTGGTGTTTATATTGGTATTGATATTGGTGTATGCTTTTAGATTGGTATTGATATTGGTGTTGGTATTCATAATGGTATTGATATTGTTGTAGGTTTTTATATTGGTATTGATATTGGTAATGGTGTTTAGTTTTGTACTGATATTGGTGTTGGTGTTTATAATTGTAATGACATTGGTGTAGGTGTTTACATTGGTATTGATATTGGTGTTGGTGTTTATAATGGTATTGATATTGGTGTTCGTTTTTATATTGTTATTGATATTGGTGTTGGTGTTTGAAATGGTATTGATGTTGGGGTTGACATTGAGATTTGTATTGATATTGTTGTAGTTGTTTTGATTGTCATTGATATTGGTGTTGGTGTTTATAATGGTATTGATATTGGTGTTGGTGTTTAGATTGGTTTTGATATTGGTGTTGGTGTATCTAATTGTGTTGATATTGATGATGGTGTTTAGATTGGTATTGATATCGGTGTTGGTGTTTGTAATGGTATTGATATTGGGGTTGGTGTTTAGATTGGAATTGATATTGGTGTTGGTGTTTATAATGGTTTTGTTAAAGGTGTTTGTGTTTAGATTGGTATTGATATTGGTGTTGGTGTTTTGATCAGTTCTGATATTCGTGTTGTTGTTTATAATGGTATTGACATTGGTGTTGGTGTTTACATTGGTATTGATATTGGTGTTGGTGTTTATAATGGTATTGATATTGCTGTTGGTGTTGATAATGGTATTCATATTGGTGTTGGTGTTTATAACGGTATTGATATTGGAGTTGGTGCTTATACGGGTATTGTTATTGGTGTTGGTGTTAATAACGGTATTGATATTGGTGTTGGTGTTCATAATAGCATTGATATTGGTGAAGGTTTTTATATTGGTATTGATACTGGTGTTGGCGTTTACATTGGTATTGATATTGGAGTTTGTGTTTACAATGGTATTGATATTGATGTTTGTGTTTAGATTGGTACTGATATTGGTGTTGGTGATTATAATGGAATTGATATTGGTGTTCGTGTTTATATTGTTATTGATATTGGTGTTGATGTTTGTAATGGTATTGATATTGGTGTTGATGTTTAGATTGGTATTGATATTGGTGTTATTGTTTTGATTGGCATTGATGTTGGTGTTGGTAATTATAATTGTTTTGATATTCGTGTTGGTGATTATAATGGTATTCGTATTGTTGTTGGTGTTTATATTGGTATTGATATTGGTGTTGGCGTTTAGATTGGTGTTGATATTGGTGTTGGTGTTTTGATTGGTATTGATATTAGTGTTGGTGTATATAATGGAATTGATATTGGTGCTGATTTTTAGATTGGTATTGATATTAGTCTCGGTGTTTAGATTTGTACTGATATTTGTTATGGTGTTGAAAATAGTATTGACATTGGTGTTGCTGTTTAGATTGGTATTGATAGTGGTGTTGGTGTTATTAATGTTATTGATATTGGTGTTGGTTTTTCGATTGGTATTGATATTGGTGTTGGTTTTTACAAAGGTATTGATATTGGTGTTGGTGTTTAGATTTGTTTTGATATTGGTGTTGGTGTTTATATTGGTATTGATATTGGTGTTGGTCTATACATTGGTATTCATACTGGCGTTGGTGTTTATAATAGTATTGATATTGGTGTTGGTTTTTTGATTGGTATTGAGATTGGCGTTGGGGTTTATAATGAATTGATATTGGTGTTGGTATTTATAATGGTATTGACATTGGTGTTGGTGTTTAGATTGGTATTGATAGTGGTGTTGGTGTTTCTAATGTTATTGATATTGGTGTTGGTATTTCGATTGGTATTGATATTGGTGTTGGTTTTTACAACGGTGTTGATATTGGTGTTGGTGTTTATAATGGTATTGACATTGGTTTTGGTGCTTGGATTGGTATTGATATTGGTGTTGGTGTTCATAATGGTATTGACATTGGTGTTGGTGTGCAGATTGGTATTGATAGTTGCGTTTTTGTTTATAATGTAATTGATATTGGTATTGGTATTTCGATTGGTATCGATATTGGTGTTGGTGTTTACATTGGTATTGATGTTGGTGTTGGTGGTTAATGGTATTGATATTGGTGTTGGTTTTTATAATGGTATTCATATTGGTGTTTATTTTGGTATTGATATTGGTGTTGGAGTTCATAATGGTATTGATATTGATGTTTGTGTTTAGATTGGTATTGATATTGGTGTTGGTGTTTAGATTGGCTTTGACAGTGGTGTTCGAGTTTATATTGTTATTGATATTGGTGTTGATGTTTGTAATGGTATTGATACTGGTGTTGATGTTTGGATTGGTATTGATATTGGTGTTGGTGTTCATAATAGTATTGATATTGGTGAAGGTTTTTATATTGGTATTGATATTGGTGTTGGCATTTACATTGGTATTGATATTGGGGTTTGTGTTTACAATGGTATTGTTATTGATGTTTGTGTTTTGATTGGTATTGATATTGGTGTTGGTGTTTATAATGGAATTGATATTGGTGTTCGTGTTTATATTGTTATTGATATTGGTGTTGATGTTTGTAATGGTATTGATATTGGTGTTGATATTTAGATTGGTATTGACATTGGTGTTGTTGTTTTGATTGGCACTGATATTGGTGTTGGTGTATATAATTGTATTGATATTGGTGTTGGTGTTTATAATAGTATTGATATTGGTGTTGGAGCTTTCATTGGTATTGATATTGGTGTTTGTGTTTATAATGGTATTGATGTTGGTTTTGATGTTTAGATTTGTATTGATATTGGTGTTGGTGTTTATAATGGTATTGATATTGTTGTTCATGTTTATATTGATCTTGATATTGGTGTTGGTGTTTGTAATGGTATTGATGTTGGTCTTGATGTTTAGATTGGTATTGATATTGGTGTTGGTGTTTATAACGGTATTGATATTGCTGTTGGTGTTAATAACGGTATTGATATTGGTGTTGGTGTTTATAATGGTTTTGTTAGAGGTGTTTGTGTTTATGATGGTATTGATATTGGTGTTGGTGTTTATAATTGTATTGATGATGGTGATGTTGTTTATAATGGAATTGATATTGGTTTTGGTGTTTCGATTTGTACTGATATTGGTGTTGGTTTTTTACAATGGTATTAATATTGGTGTTGGTGTTTAGATTGGTATTGATATTTGTGTTGGTGTTTATAACGGTATTGATATTGGCGTTGGTGTTTATAATGGAATTGATGTTGATGTTGATGTTTAGATTGGTATTGATGTTGGTGTTGTTGTTTAGATTGGCTTTGATATTGGTGTTCGTGTTTATTTTGTTATTGATATTGGTGTTGGTCTTTGTAATGGTATTGATGTTGGTGTTTATAATGGAATTGATATTGGTGTTCGTGTTTATATTGTTATTGATATTGGTGTTGATGTTTGTAATGGTATTGATATTGGTGTTGATATTTAGATTGGTATTGACATTGGTGTTGTTGTTTTGATTGGCATTGATATTGGTGATGGTGTATATAATTGTATTGATATTGGTGTTGGTGTTTATAATAGTATTGATACTGGTGTTGGAGCTTTCATTGGTATTGATATTGGTGTTTGTGTTTATAATGGTATTGATGTTTGGATTTGTATTGATATTGGTGTTGGTGCTTATAATGGTATTGATATTGTTGTTCATGTTTATATTGATCTTGATATTGGTGTTGGTGTTTGTAATGGTATTGATGTTGGTCTTGATGTTTAGATTGGTATTGATATTGGTGTTGGTGTTTATAACGGTATTGATATTGCTGTTGGTGTTAATAACGGTATTGATATTGGTGTTGGTGTTTACATTGGCATTGATACTGGTGTTGGTGTTTAGATTGGCTTTGATATTGGTGTTGGTTTTAACAATGGTATTGATATCGGACTGGGCGTTTAGACTGGCATTGATATTGGTGTTGGTGTTTGGATTGGTACTGATATTGGTGTTGGTGTTTATAATGGAATTGATATGTGTGTTGGTGTTTACATTTGTACTGATATTGGTGTTGGTTTTGTACAATGGTATTGATACTGGTGTTGGTGTTTAGATTGGTATTGATATTGGTGTTGGTGTTTATAATGGTGTTAATATTGATGTTGGTGTTTATAACTGTATTGATATTGGCGTTGGTGCTTATAATGGTATTGATAATGGGTGTTGGTGTTTATAATGGTATTGATATTGGTGTTGGTGTTTAGATTGGTATTGATATTGGTATTGGTGTATATAAAGGCCTTGATATTAGTGTTGCTGTTTGCAATGGTATTCATATTGGTGTTGGTGTTTATATTGGTATTGATATTGGTGTATGCATTTAGATTGGTATTGATATTGGTGTTGGTGTTCATAATGGTATTGATATTGGTATAGGTTTTTATATTGGAATTGATATTGGTGTAGGTGTTTTGATTGTTATTGATATTGGTGTTGGTGTTTGTAATGGAATTGATGTTGGAGTCGGTGTTTAGATTGGTATTGACATTGGTGTTGGTATTTAGATTGGTATTGATATTGGTGTTGGCGTTTATGATGGAATTGATACTGGTGTTGGCGTTCAGATTGGTATTGATATTGGTGTTGTTGTTTATAATGGCTTTGATATTGGTGCTGGTTTTAATAATGGTATTGATATCGGACTGGGTGTTTAGATTGGCATTCATATTGGTGTTGGTGTTCATAATAGTATTGATAATGGTGATGGTGAATATAATGGATTTGATATTGGTGTTGGTGTTTAGATTGTTATTGATATTGGTGTTGGTGTTTATAATGGTTTTGTTAGAGGAGTTGGTGTTTATAATGGAATTGATGTTGATGTTGGTGTTTAGATTGGTATTGATGTTGGTGTTGTTGTTTAGATTGGCTTTGATATTGGTGTTCGTGTTTATTTTGTTATTGATATTGGTGTTGGTCTTTGTAATGGTATTGATGTTGGTGTTTATGATGGTATTGATATTGGTGTTGGTGTTGATAATGGTATTGATGTTGTTGTTGATGTTTAGATTGGTATTGATATTGGTGTTGGTGTTTGGATTTGTACTGATATTGGTGTTCGTTTTTTACAATGGTATTTATATTGGTGTTGGTGTTTAGATTGGTATTGATATTTGTGTTGGTGTTTATAATGGTATTGGTGTTGGTGTTTAGATTGGTGTTAATATTGGTGTTGGTGTTTATAACAGTATTGATATTGGCGTTGGTGCTTATAATGGTATTGATAATGGTGTTGGTGTTTATAATGGTATTGATATTGGTGTTGGTGGATATAAAGGCTTTGATATTGGTGTTGCTGTTTACAATGGGATTCATATTGGTGCTGGTGTTTATATTGGTATTGATATTGGTGTATGCTTTTAGATTGGTATTGATATTGGTGTTGGTATTCATAATGGTATTGATATTGTTGTAGGTTTTTATATTGGTATTGATATTGGTAATGGTGTTTAGTTTTGTACTGATATTGGTGTTGGTGTTTATAATTGTAATGACATTGGTGTAGGTGTTTACATTGGTATTGATATTGGTGTTGGTGTTTATAATGGTATTGATATTGGTGTTCGTGTTTATATTGTTATTGATATTGGTGTTGGTGTTTGAAATGGTATTGATGTTGGGGTTGACGTTTAGATTTGTATTGATATTGTTGTAGTTGTTTTGATTGTCATTGATATTGGTGTTGGTGTTTATAATGGTATTGATATTGGTGTTGGTGTTTAGATTGGTTTTGATATTGGTGTTGGTGTATCTAATTGTGTTGATATTGATGATGGTGTTTAGATTGGTATTGATATCGGTGTTGGTGTTTGTAATGGTATTGATATTGGGGTTGGTGTTTAGATTGGAATTGATATTGGTGTTGGTGTTTATAATGGTTTTGTTAAAGGTGTTTGTGTTTAGATTGGTATTGATATTGGTGTTGGTGTTTTGATCAGTTCTGATATTCGTGTTGTTGTTTATAATGGTATTGACATTGGTGTTGGTGTTTACATTGGTATTGATATTGGTGTTGGTGTTTATAATGGTATTGATATTGCTGTTGGTGTTGATAATGGTATTCATATTGGTGTTGGTGTTTATAACGGTATTGATATTGGAGTTGGTGCTTATACGGGTATTGTTATTGGTGTTGGTGTTAATAACGGTATTGATATTGGTGTTGGTGTTCATAATAGCATTGATATTGGTGAAGGTTTTTATATTGGTATTGATACTGGTGTTGGCGTTTACATTGGTATTGATATTGGAGTTTGTGTTTACAATGGTATTGATATTGATGTTTGTGTTTAGATTGGTACTGATATTGGTGTTGGTGATTATAATGGAATTGATATTGGTGTTCGTGTTTATATTGTTATTGATATTGGTGTTGATGTTTGTAATGGTATTGATATTGGTGTTGATGTTTAGATTGGTATTGATATTGGTGTTATTGTTTTGATTGGCATTGATGTTGGTGTTGGTGATTATAATTGTTTTGATATTCGTGTTGGTGATTATAATGGTATTCGTATTGTTGTTGGTGTTTATATTGGTATTGATATTGGTGTTGGCGTTTAGATTGGTGTTCATATTGGTGTTGGTGTTTTGATTGGTATTGATATTAGTGTTGGTGTATATAATGGAATTGATATTGGTGCTGATTTTTAGATTGGTATTGATATTAGTCTCGGTGTTTAGATTTGTACTGATATTTGTTATGGTGTTGAAAATAGTATTGACATTGGTGTTGCTGTTTAGATTGGTATTGATAGTGGTGTTGGTGTTATTAATGTTATTGATATTGGTGTTGGTTTTTCGATTGGTATTGATATTGATGTTGGTTTTTACAAAGGTATTGATATTGGTGTTGGTGTTTAGATTTGTTTTGATATTGGTGATTGTGTTTATATTGGTATTGATATTGGTGTTGGTATTTACATTGGTATTCATACTGGCGTTGGTGTTTATAATAGTATTGATATTGGTGTTGGTTTTTTGATTGGTATTGAGATTGGCGTTGGGGTTTATAATGGAATTGATATTGGTGTTGGTATTTATAATGGTATTGACATTGGTGTTGGTGTTTAGATTGGTATTGATAGTGGTGTTGGTGTTTCTAATGTTATTGATATTGGTGTTGGTATTTCGATTGGTATTGATATTGGTGTTGGTGTATATAATTGTATTGATATTGGTGTTGGTGTTTATAATAGTATTGATATTGGTGTTGGAGCTTTCATTGGTATTGATATTGGTGTTTGTGTTTATAATGGTATTGATGTTGGTTTTGATGTTTGGATTTGTATTGATATTGGTGTTGGTGTTTATAATGGTATTGATATTGTTGTTCATGTTTATATTGATCTTGATATTGGTGTTGGTGTTTGTAATGGTATTGATGTTGGTCTTGATGTTTAGATTGGTATTGATATTGGTGTTGGTGTTTATAACGGTATTGATATTGCTGTTGGTGTTAATAACGGTATTGATATTGGTGTTGGTGTTTACATTGGCATTGATACTGGTGTTGGTGTTTAGATTGGCTTTGATATTGGTGTTGGTTTTAATAATGGTATTGATATCGGACTGAGCGTTTAGACTGGCATTGATATTGGTGTTGGTGTTTGGATTGGTACTGATATTGGTGTTGGTGTTTATAATGGAATTGATATGTGTGTTGGTGTTTACATTTGTACTGATATTGGTGTTGGTTTTGTACAATGGTATTGATACTGGTGTTGGTGTTTAGATTGGTATTGATATTGGTGTTGGTGTTTATAATGGTGTTAATATTGGTGTTGGTGTTTATAACTGTATTGATATTGGCGTTGGTGCTTATAATGGTATTGATAATGGGTGTTGGTGTTTATAATGGTATTGATATTGGTGTTGGTGTTTAGATTGGTATTGATATTGGTGTTGGTGTATATAAAGGCCTTGATATTAGTGCTGCTGTTTGCAATGGTATTCATATTGGTGATGGTGTTTATATTGGTATTGATATTGGTGTATGCATTTAGATTGGTATTGATATTGGTGTTGGTGTTCATAATGGTATTGATATTGGTATAGGTTTTTATATTGGAATTGATATTGGTGTAGGTGTTTTGATTGTTATTGATATTGGTGTTGGTGTTTGTAATGGAATTGATGTTGGAGTCGGTGTTTAGATTGGTATTGACATTGGTGTTGGTATTTAGATTGGTATTGATATTGGTGTTGGCGTTTATGATGGAATTGATACTGGTGTTGGCGTTCAGATTGGTATTGATATTGGTGTTGTTGTTTATAATGGCTTTGATATTGGTGCTGGTTTTAATAATGGTATTGATATCGGACTGGGTGTTTAGATTGGCATTCATATTGGTGTTGGTGTTCATAATAGTATTGATAATGGTGATGGTGAATATAATGGATTTGATATTGGTGTTGGTGTTTAGATTGTTATTGATATTGGTGTTGGTGTTTATAATGGTTTTGTTAGAGGAGTTGGTGTTTATAATGGAATTGATGTTGATGTTGGTGTTTAGATTGGTATTGATGTTGGTGTTGTTGTTTAGATTGGCTTTGATATTGGTGTTCGTGTTTATTTTGTTATTGATATTGGTGTTGGTCTTTGTAATGGTATTGATGTTGGTGTTTATGATGGTATTGATATTGGTGTTGGTGTTGATAATGGTATTGATGTTGTTGTTGATGTTTAGATTGGTATTGATATTGGTGTTGGTGTTTGGATTTGTACTGATATTGGTGTTCGTTTTTTACAATGGTATTTATATTGGTGTTGGTGTTTAGATTGGTATTGATATTTGTGTTGGTGTTTATAATGGTATTGGTGTTGGTGTTTAGATTGGTGTTAATATTGGTGTTGGTGTTTATAACAGTATTGATATTGGCGTTGGTGCTTATAATGGTATTGATAATGGTGTTGGTGTTTATAATGGTATTGATATTGGTGTTGGTGGATATAAAGGCTTTGATATTGGTGTTGCTGTTTACAATGGGATTCATATTGGTGCTGGTGTTTATATTGGTATTGATATTGGTGTATGCTTTTAGATTGGTATTGATATTGGTGTTGGTATTCATAATGGTATTGATATTGTTGTAGGTTTTTATATTGGTATTGATATTGGTAATGGTGTTTAGTTTTGTACTGATATTGGTGTTGGTGTTTATAATTGTAATGACATTGGTGTAGGTGTTTACATTGGTATTGATATTGGTGTTGGTGTTTATAATGGTATTGATATTGCTGTTGGTGTTGATAATGGTATTCATATTGGTGTTGGTGTTTATAACGGTATTGATATTGGAGTTGGTGCTTATACGGGTATTGTTATTGGTGTTGGTGTTAATAACGGTATTGATATTGGTGTTGGTGTTCATAATAGCATTGATATTGGTGAATGTTTTTATATTGGTATTGATACTGGTGTTGGCGTTTACATTGGTATTGATATTGGAGTTTGTGTTTACAATGGTATTGATATTGATGTTTGTGTTTAGATTGGTACTGATATTGGTGTTGGTGATTATAATGGAATTGATATTGGTGTTCGTGTTTATATTGTTATTGATATTGGTGTTGATGTTTGTAATGGTATTGATATTGGTGTTGATGTTTAGATTGGTATTGATATTGGTGTTATTGTTTTGATTGGCATTGATGTTGGTGTTGGTAATTATAATTGTTTTGATATTCGTGTTGGTGATTATAATGGTATTCGTATTGTTGTTGGTGTTTATATTGGTATTGATATTGGTGTTGGCGTTTAGATTGGTGTTGATATTGGTGTTGGTGTTTTGATTGGTATTGATATTAGTGTTGGTGTATATAATGGAATTGATATTGGTGCTGATTTTTAGATTGGTATTGATATTAGTCTCGGTGTTTAGATTTGTACTGATATTTGTTATGGTGTTGAAAATAGTATTGACATTGGTGTTGCTGTTTAGATTGGTATTGATAGTGGTGTTGGTGTTATTAATGTTATTGATATTGGTGTTGGTTTTTCGATTGGTATTGATATTGGTGTTGGTTTTTACAAAGGTATTGATATTGGTGTTGGTGTTTAGATTTGTTTTGATATTGGTGTTGGTGTTTATATTGGTATTGATATTGGTGTTGGTCTATACATTGGTATTCATACTGGCGTTGGTGTTTATAATAGTATTGATATTGGTGTTGGTTTTTTGATTGGTATTGAGATTGGCGTTGGGGTTTATAATGAATTGATATTGGTGTTGGTATTTATAATGGTATTGACATTGGTGTTGGTGTTTAGATTGGTATTGATAGTGGTGTTGGTGTTTCTAATGTTATTGATATTGGTGTTGGTATTTCGATTGGTATTGATATTGGTGTTGGTTTTTACAACGGTGTTGATATTGGTGTTGGTGTTTATAATGGTATTGACATTGGTTTTGGTGCTTGGATTGGTATTGATATTGGTGTTGGTGTTCATAATGGTATTGACATTGGTGTTGGTGTGCAGATTGGTATTGATAGTTGCGTTTTTGTTTATAATGTAATTGATATTGGTATTGGTATTTCGATTGGTATCGATATTGGTGTTGGTGTTTACATTGGTATTGATGTTGGTGTTGGTGGTTAATGGTATTGATATTGGTGTTGGTTTTTATAATGGTATTCATATTGGTGTTTATTTTGGTATTGATATTGGTGTTGGAGTTCATAATGGTATTGATATTGATGTTTGTGTTTAGATTGGTATTGATATTGGTGTTGGTGTTTAGATTGGCTTTGACAGTGGTGTTCGAGTTTATATTGTTATTGATATTGGTGTTGATGTTTGTAATGGTATTGATACTGGTGTTGATGTTTGGATTGGTATTGATATTGGTGTTGGTGTTCATAATAGTATTGATATTGGTGAAGGTTTTTATATTGGTATTGATATTGGTGTTGGCATTTACATTGGTATTGATATTGGGGTTTGTGTTTACAATGGTATTGTTATTGATGTTTGTGTTTTGATTGGTATTGATATTGGTGTTGGTGTTTATAATGGAATTGATATTGGTGTTCGTGTTTATATTGTTATTGATATTGGTGTTGATGTTTGTAATGGTATTGATATTGGTGTTGATATTTAGATTGGTATTGACATTGGTGTTGTTGTTTTGATTGGCACTGATATTGGTGTTGGTGTATATAATTGTATTGATATTGGTGTTGGTGTTTATAATAGTATTGATATTGGTGTTGGAGCTTTCATTGGTATTGATATTGGTGTTTGTGTTTATAATGGTATTGATGTTGGTTTTGATGTTTAGATTTGTATTGATATTGGTGTTGGTGTTTATAATGGTATTGATATTGTTGTTCATGTTTATATTGATCTTGATATTGGTGTTGGTGTTTGTAATGGTATTGATGTTGGTCTTGATGTTTAGATTGGTATTGATATTGGTGTTGGTGTTTATAACGGTATTGATATTGCTGTTGGTGTTAATAACGGTATTGATATTGGTGTTGGTGTTTATAATGGTTTTGTTAGAGGTGTTTGTGTTTATGATGGTATTGATATTGGTGTTGGTGTTTATAATTGTATTGATGATGGTGATGTTGTTTATAATGGAATTGATATTGGTTTTGGTGTTTCGATTTGTACTGATATTGGTGTTGGTTTTTTACAATGGTATTAATATTGGTGTTGGTGTTTAGATTGGTATTGATATTTGTGTTGGTGTTTATAACGGTATTGATATTGGCGTTGGTGTTTATAATGGAATTGATGTTGATGTTGATGTTTAGATTGGTATTGATGTTGGTGTTGTTGTTTAGATTGGCTTTGATATTGGTGTTCGTGTTTATTTTGTTATTGATATTGGTGTTGGTCTTTGTAATGGTATTGATGTTGGTGTTTATAATGGAATTGATATTGGTGTTCGTGTTTATATTGTTATTGATATTGGTGTTGATGTTTGTAATGGTATTGATATTGGTGTTGATATTTAGATTGGTATTGACATTGGTGTTGTTGTTTTGATTGGCATTGATATTGGTGATGGTGTATATAATTGTATTGATATTGGTGTTGGTGTTTATAATAGTATTGATACTGGTGTTGGAGCTTTCATTGGTATTGATATTGGTGTTTGTGTTTATAATGGTATTGATGTTTGGATTTGTATTGATATTGGTGTTGGTGCTTATAATGGTATTGATATTGTTGTTCATGTTTATATTGATCTTGATATTGGTGTTGGTGTTTGTAATGGTATTGATGTTGGTCTTGATGTTTAGATTGGTATTGATATTGGTGTTGGTGTTTATAACGGTATTGATATTGCTGTTGGTGTTAATAACGGTATTGATATTGGTGTTGGTGTTTACATTGGCATTGATACTGGTGTTGGTGTTTAGATTGGCTTTGATATTGGTGTTGGTTTTAACAATGGTATTGATATCGGACTGGGCGTTTAGACTGGCATTGATATTGGTGTTGGTGTTTGGATTGGTACTGATATTGGTGTTGGTGTTTATAATGGAATTGATATGTGTGTTGGTGTTTACATTTGTACTGATATTGGTGTTGGTTTTGTACAATGGTATTGATACTGGTGTTGGTGTTTAGATTGGTATTGATATTGGTGTTGGTGTTTATAATGGTGTTAATATTGATGTTGGTGTTTATAACTGTATTGATATTGGCGTTGGTGCTTATAATGGTATTGATAATGGGTGTTGGTGTTTATAATGGTATTGATATTGGTGTTGGTGTTTAGATTGGTATTGATATTGGTATTGGTGTATATAAAGGCCTTGATATTAGTGTTGCTGTTTGCAATGGTATTCATATTGGTGTTGGTGTTTATATTGGTATTGATATTGGTGTATGCATTTAGATTGGTATTGATATTGGTGTTGGTGTTGATAATGGTATTGATATTGGTATAGGTTTTTATATTGGAATTGATATTGGTGTAGGTGTTTTGATTGTTATTGATATTGGTGTTGGTGTTTGTAATGGAATTGATGTTGGAGTCGGTGTTTAGATTGGTATTGACATTGGTGTTGGTATTTAGATTGGTATTGATATTGGTGTTGGCGTTTATGATGGAATTGATACTGGTGTTGGCGTTCAGATTGGTATTGATATTGGTGTTGTTGTTTATAATGGCTTTGATATTGGTGCTGGTTTTAATAATGGTATTGATATCGGACTGGGTGTTTAGATTGGCATTCATATTGGTGTTGGTGTTCATAATAGTATTGATAATGGTGATGGTGAATATAATGGATTTGATATTGGTGTTGGTGTTTAGATTGTTATTGATATTGGTGTTGGTGTTTATAATGGTTTTGTTAGAGGAGTTGGTGTTTATAATGGAATTGATGTTGATGTTGGTGTTTAGATTGGTATTGATGTTGGTGTTGTTGTTTAGATTGGCTTTGATATTGGTGTTCGTGTTTATTTTGTTATTGATATTGGTGTTGGTCTTTGTAATGGTATTGATGTTGGTGTTTATGATGGTATTGATATTGGTGTTGGTGTTGATAATGGTATTGATGTTGTTGTTGATGTTTAGATTGGTATTGATATTGGTGTTGGTGTTTGGATTTGTACTGATATTGGTGTTCGTTTTTTACAATGGTATTTATATTGGTGTTGGTGTTTAGATTGGTATTGATATTTGTGTTGGTGTTTATAATGGTATTGGTGTTGGTGTTTAGATTGGTGTTAATATTGGTGTTGGTGTTTATAACAGTATTGATATTGGCGTTGGTGCTTATAATGGTATTGATAATGGTGTTGGTGTTTATAATGGTATTGATATTGGTGTTGGTGGATATAAAGGCTTTGATATTGGTGTTGCTGTTTACAATGGGATTCATATTGGTGCTGGTGTTTATATTGGTATTGATATTGGTGTATGCTTTTAGATTGGTATTGATATTGGTGTTGGTATTCATAATGGTATTGATATTGTTGTAGGTTTTTATATTGGTATTGATATTGGTAATGGTGTTTAGTTTTGTACTGATATTGGTGTTGGTGTTTATAATTGTAATGACATTGGTGTAGGTGTTTACATTGGTATTGATATTGGTGTTGGTGTTTATAATGGTATTGATATTGGTGTTCGTGTTTATATTGTTATTGATATTGGTGTTGGTGTTTGAAATGGTATTGATGTTGGGGTTGACGTTTAGATTTGTATTGATATTGTTGTAGTTGTTTTGATTGTCATTGATATTGGTGTTGGTGTTTATAATGGTATTGATATTGGTGTTGGTGTTTAGATTGGTTTTGATATTGGTGTTGGTGTATCTAATTGTGTTGATATTGATGATGGTGTTTAGATTGGTATTGATATCGGTGTTGGTGTTTGTAATGGTATTGATATTGGGGTTGGTGTTTAGATTGGAATTGATATTGGTGTTGGTGTTTATAATGGTTTTGTTAAAGGTGTTTGTGTTTAGATTGGTATTGATATTGGTGTTGGTGTTTTGATCAGTTCTGATATTCGTGTTGTTGTTTATAATGGTATTGACATTGGTGTTGGTGTTTACATTGGTATTGATATTGGTGTTGGTGTTTATAATGGTATTGATATTGCTGTTGGTGTTGATAATGGTATTCATATTGGTGTTGGTGTTTATAACGGTATTGATATTGGAGTTGGTGCTTATACGGGTATTGTTATTGGTGTTGGTGTTAATAACGGTATTGATATTGGTGTTGGTGTTCATAATAGCATTGATATTGGTGAAGGTTTTTATATTGGTATTGATACTGGTGTTGGCGTTTACATTGGTATTGATATTGGAGTTTGTGTTTACAATGGTATTGATATTGATGTTTGTGTTTAGATTGGTACTGATATTGGTGTTGGTGATTATAATGGAATTGATATTGGTGTTCGTGTTTATATTGTTATTGATATTGGTGTTGATGTTTGTAATGGTATTGATATTGGTGTTGATGTTTAGATTGGTATTGATATTGGTGTTATTGTTTTGATTGGCATTGATGTTGGTGTTGGTGATTATAATTGTTTTGATATTCGTGTTGGTGATTATAATGGTATTCGTATTGTTGTTGGTGTTTATATTGGTATTGATATTGGTGTTGGCGTTTAGATTGGTGTTGATATTGGTGTTGGTGTTTTGATTGGTATTGATATTAGTGTTGGTGTATATAATGGAATTGATATTGGTGCTGATTTTTAGATTGGTATTGATATTAGTCTCGGTGTTTAGATTTGTACTGATATTTGTTATGGTGTTGAAAATAGTATTGACATTGGTGTTGCTGTTTAGATTGGTATTGATAGTGGTGTTGGTGTTATTAATGTTATTGATATTGGTGTTGGTTTTTCGATTGGTATTGATATTGATGTTGGTTTTTACAAAGGTATTGATATTGGTGTTGGTGTTTAGATTTGTTTTGATATTGGTGATTGTGTTTATATTGGTATTGATATTGGTGTTGGTATTTACATTGGTATTCATACTGGCGTTGGTGTTTATAATAGTATTGATATTGGTGTTGGTTTTTTGATTGGTATTGAGATTGGCGTTGGGGTTTATAATGGAATTGATATTGGTGTTGGTATTTATAATGGTATTGACATTGGTGTTGGTGTTTAGATTGGTATTGATAGTGGTGTTGGTGTTTCTAATGTTATTGATATTGGTGTTGGTATTTCGATTGGTATTGATATTGGTGTTGGTGTATATAATTGTATTGATATTGGTGTTGGTGTTTATAATAGTATTGATATTGGTGTTGGAGCTTTCATTGGTATTGATATTGGTGTTTGTGTTTATAATGGTATTGATGTTGGTTTTGATGTTTGGATTTGTATTGATATTGGTGTTGGTGTTTATAATGGTATTGATATTGTTGTTCATGTTTATATTGATCTTGATATTGGTGTTGGTGTTTGTAATGGTATTGATGTTGGTCTTGATGTTTAGATTGGTATTGATATTGGTGTTGGTGTTTATAACGGTATTGATATTGCTGTTGGTGTTAATAACGGTATTGATATTGGTGTTGGTGTTTACATTGGCATTGATACTGGTGTTGGTGTTTAGATTGGCTTTGATATTGGTGTTGGTTTTAATAATGGTATTGATATCGGACTGAGCGTTTAGACTGGCATTGATATTGGTGTTGGTGTTTGGATTGGTACTGATATTGGTGTTGGTGTTTATAATGGAATTGATATGTGTGTTGGTGTTTACATTTGTACTGATATTGGTGTTGGTTTTGTACAATGGTATTGATACTGGTGTTGGTGTTTAGATTGGTATTGATATTGGTGTTGGTGTTTATAATGGTGTTAATATTGGTGTTGGTGTTTATAACTGTATTGATATTGGCGTTGGTGCTTATAATGGTATTGATAATGGGTGTTGGTGTTTATAATGGTATTGATATTGGTGTTGGTGTTTAGATTGGTATTGATATTGGTGTTGGTGTATATAAAGGCCTTGATATTAGTGCTGCTGTTTGCAATGGTATTCATATTGGTGATGGTGTTTATATTGGTATTGATATTGGTGTATGCATTTAGATTGGTATTGATATTGGTGTTGGTGTTCATAATGGTATTGATATTGGTATAGGTTTTTATATTGGAATTGATATTGGTGTAGGTGTTTTGATTGTTATTGATATTGGTGTTGGTGTTTGTAATGGAATTGATGTTGGAGTCGGTGTTTAGATTGGTATTGACATTGGTGTTGGTATTTAGATTGGTATTGATATTGGTGTTGGCGTTTATGATGGAATTGATACTGGTGTTGGCGTTCAGATTGGTATTGATATTGGTGTTGTTGTTTATAATGGCTTTGATATTGGTGCTGGTTTTAATAATGGTATTGATATCGGACTGGGTGTTTAGATTGGCATTCATATTGGTGTTGGTGTTCATAATAGCATTGATAATGGTGATGGTGAATATAATGGATTTGATATTGGTGTTGGTGTTTAGATTGTTATTGATATTGGTGTTGGTGTATATGATGGTATTGATATTGGTGTTGGTGTTTATAATTGTATTGATGATGGTGTTGGTGTTTATAATTGTATTGATGATGGTGATGTTGTTTATAATGGAATTGATATTGGTGTTGGTGTTTCGATTTGTACTGATATTGGTGTTGGTTTTTTACAATGGTATTATTATTGGTGTTGGTGTTTAGATTGGTATTGATATTTGTGTTGGTGTTTATAACGGTATTGATATTGGCGTTGGTGCTTATAATGGTATTGATAATGGTGTTGGTGTTTAGATTGTTATTGATATTGGTGTTGGTGTTTATAATGTGTTTGTTAAAGGTGTTTGTGTTTAGATTGGTATTGATATTGGTGTTGGTGTTTATGATGGAATTGATATTGGTGTTGGTGTTTATAATGGAATTGATGTTGATGTTGATGTTTAGATTGGTATTGATGTTGGTGTTGTTGTTTAGATTGGCTTTGATATTGGTGTTCGTGTTTATTTTGTTATTGATATTGGTGTTGGTCTTTGTAATGGTATTGATGTTGGTGTTTATGATGGTATTGATATTGGTGTTGCTGTTGATAATGGTATTGATGTTGTTGTTGATGTTTAGATTGGTATTGATATTGGTGTTGGTGTTTGGATTTGTACTGATATTGGTGTTCGTTTTTTACAATGGTATTTATATTGGTGTTGGTGTTTAGATTGGTATTGATATTTGTGTTGGTGTTTATAATGGTATTGGTATTGGTGTTGGTGTTTAGATTGGTGTTAATATTGGTGTTGGTGTTTATAACAGTATTGATATTGGCGTTGGTGCTTATAATGGTATTGATACTGGTGTTGGTGTTTATAATGGTATTGATATTGGTGTTGGTGTTTAGATTGGTATTGATATTGGCATTGGTGTATATAAAGGCTTTGATATTGGTGTTGCTGTTTACAATGGGATTCATATTGGTGCTGGTGTTTATATTGGTATTGATATTGGTGTATGCTTTTAGATTGGTATTGATATTGGTGTTGGTATTCATAATGGTATTGATATTGTTGTAGGTTTTTATATTGGTATTGATATTGGTAATGGTGTTTAGTTTTGTACTGATATTGGTGTTGGTGTTTATACTTGTAATGACATTGGTGTAGGTGTTTACATAGCTAATGATTTTGTTGTTGGTGTTTATATTGTTATTGATATTGGTTTTTGGTATTTAGATTGGTATTGTTATTGGTGTTGGTTTTAACAATGGTATTGATATTGGTGTTGGTGTTTAGATTGGTATTGATATTGGTGTTGGTGTTTATAATGGTATTGATATTGGTGTTGGTTTTTAGATTGGTGTTAATATTGGTGTGGGTGTTTATAACGGTATTGATATTGGCGTTGGTGCTTATAATGGTATTGATAATGGTGTTGGTGTTTATAATGGTATTGATATTGGTGTTGGTATTTAGATTGGTATTGATATTGGTGTTGGTGTATATAAAGGCCTTGATATTAGTGTTGCTGTTTGCAATGGTATTCATATTGGTGTTGGTGTTTATATTGGTATTGATATTGGTGTATGCATTTAGATTGGTATTGATATTGGTGTTGGTGTTTGTAATGGAATTGATTTTGGAGTCGGTGTTTAGATTGGTATTGACATTGGTGTTGGTATTTAGATTGGTATTAATATTGGTGTTGGCTTTTATGGTGGAATTGATACTGGTGTTGGCGTTCAGATTGGTATTGATATTGATGTTGCTGTTTAGATTGGCTTTGATATTGGTGTTGGTTTTAATAATGGTATTGATATCGGACTGGGTGTTTAGATTGGCATTCATATTGGTGTTGGTGTTTATAATGGTATTGATAATGGTGGTGGTGTATATAATGGAATTGATATTGGTGTTGGTGTTTAGATTGTTATTGATAATGGTGTTGGTGTTTATAATGGTTTTGTTAAAGGTGTTTGTGTTTAGATTGGTATTGATATTGGTGTTGGTGTTTATGATGGTATTGATATTGGTCTTTGTGTTTATATTGGTATTGATGTTGTTGTTGATGTTTTGATTGGTATTGATATTGGTGTTGGTGTTTAGATTTGTACTGATATTGGTGTTGTTTTTTACAATGGTATTGATATTGGTGTTGTTGTTTAGATTGGTATTGATATTTGTGTTGGTGTTTATAATGGTATTGATATTGGCATTGGTGTTTTTATTGGTGTTAATATTGGTGTTGGTGTTTATAACGGCATTGATATTGGCGTTGGTGCTTATAATGGTATTGATAATGGTGTTGGTGTATATAAAAGCTTTGATATTGGTGTAGCTGTTTACAATAGTATTCATATTGGTGCTGGTGTTTATATTGGTATCGATATTGGTGTTAGCATTTAGATCGGTATTGATATTGGTGTTGGTGTTCATAATGGTATTGATATTGGTGTAGGTTTTTATATTGGTATTGATATTGGTGTTGATGTTTAGTTTTGTACTGATATTGGTGTTGGTGTTTATATTGTTATTGATATTTGTGTTGGTATTTAGATTGCTATTGAAATTGGTGTTGGTGTTTATAATGGTTTTGTTAAAGGTGTTTGTGTTTAGATTGGTATTGATATTGGTGTTAGTGTTTATGATGGAATTGATATTGGTGTTGGTGTTTGTAATGCTATTGATGTTGTTGTTGATGTTTGGATTGGAATTGATATTGGTGTCCGTGTTTACATTTGTACTGATATTTGTGTTGGTTTTTTACAATGGTATTGATATTGGTGTTGGTGTTTATAATGGTATTTATATTGGTGTTGGTGTTTAGATTGGTGTTAATATTGGTGTTGGTGTTTATAACGGTATTGATATTGGCGTTGGTGCTTATAATGGTATTGATAATGGTGTTGGTGTTTATAATGGTATTGATATTGGTGTTGGTGTTTAGATTGGTATTGATATTGGTGTTGGTGGATATAAAGGCTAAGGTATTGGCGTTGCTGTTTACAATGGGATTCGTATTGGTGCTGGTGTTGATATTGGTATTAATATTGGTGTATGCTTTTAGATTGGTATTGATATTGGTGTTGGTATTCATAATGGTATTGATATTGGTGTAAGGTTTTATATTGGTATTGATATTGGTATTGGAGTTTAGTTTTGTACTGATATTGGTGTTGGTGTTTATACTTGTAATGACATTGGTGTAGGTGTTTAGATTGCTAATGATTTTGTTGTTGGTGTTTATATTGTTATTGATATTGGTTTTGGTATTTAGATTGGTATTGTCATTGGTGTTGGTTTTAACGATGGTATTGATATTGGTGTTGGTGTTTAGATTGGTGTTAATATTGGTTTTGGTGTTTATAACGGTATTGATATTGGTGTTGGTGTTTAGATTGTTATTGATATTGGTGTTGGTGTTTATAATGGTATTGATATTGGTGTTGGTTTTTAGATTGGTGTTAATATTGGTTTTGGTGTTTATAACGGTATTGATATTGGTGTTGGTGTTTAGATTGGTATTGATATTGGTGTTGGTGTATATAAAGGCCTTGATATTTGTGTTGCTGTTTGCAATGGTATTCATATTGGTGTTGGTGTTTATATTGGTATTGATATTGGTGTATGCATTTAGATTGGTATTGATATTGGTGTTGGTGTTCATAATGGTATTTATATTGGTATATGTTTTTATATTGGAATTAATATTGGTGTTGGTGTTTTGATTGTTATTGATATTGGTGTTGGTGTTTGTAATGGAATTGATGTTGGAGTCGGTGTTTAGATTGGTATTGACATTGGTGTTGGTATTTAGATTGGTATTAATATTGGTGTTGGCGTTTATGATGGAATTGATACTGGTGTTGGCGTTCAGATTGGTATTGATATTGGTGTTGGTTTTAATAATGGTATTGATATCGGACTGGGTGTTTAGATTGGCATTCATATTGGTGTTGGTGTTTATAATGGTTTTGTTAAACATGTTTGTGTTTCGATTGGTATTGATATTGGTGTTAGTGTTTATGATGGAATTGATATTGGTGTTGGTGTTTGTAATGGTATTGATGTTGTTGATGTTTGGATTGGTATTGATATTGGTGTCGGTGTTTCCATTTGTACTGATATTTGTGTTGGATTTTACAATGGTATTGATATTGGTGTTGGTGTATATAATGGTATTTATATTGGTGTTGATGTTTAGATTGGTGTTAATATTGGTGTTGGTGTTTATAACGGTATTGATATTGGCGTTGGTGCTCATAATGGTATTGATAATGGTGTTGTTGTTTATAATGGTATCGATATTGATCTTGGTGTTTATATTGGTATTGATATTGGTGTTGGTGTATATGAAGGCCTTGATATTAGTTTTGCTGTTTGCAATAGTATTCATATTGGTATTGGTGTTTATATTGGTATTGATATTGGTGTATGCAATTAGATTGGTATTGATATTGGTGTTGGTGTTCATGATGGTATTGGTATTGATATAGGTTTTTATATTGGTATTGATATTGGTGTTGGTGTTTTGATTGTTATTGATATTGGTGTTTGTGTTTGTAATGGAATTGATGTTGGAGTCGGTGTTTAGATTGGTATTGATATTGGTGTTGGCGTTTATGATGGAATTGATGCTGGTGTTGGCTTTCAGATTGGTATTGATATTGGTGTTTGTGTTTAGAATTGCTTTGATATTGGTGTTGGTTTTACTAATGGAATTAATATCGGACTGGGTGTTTAGATTGGCATTCATATTGGTGTTGGTGTTTATAATGGTATTGATAATGGTGATGGTGTATATAATGGAATTGATATTGGTGTTGGTGTTTAGATTGTTATTGATATTGTTGTTGGTGTTTATAATCGTTTTGTTAAAGGCGTTTGTGTTCAGATTGGTATTGATATTGGTGTTGGTGTTTAGATTTGTACTGATATTGGTGTTGGTTTTTTACAATGGTATTGATATTGGTGTTGGTGTTTAGATTGGTATTGATATTTCTGTTGGTGTTTATAATGGTTTTGATATTGGTGTTGGTGTTTAGATTGGTGTTAATATTGGTGTTGGTGTTTATAACGGTATTGATATTGGCGTTGGTGCTTATAATGGTATTGATAATGGTGTTGGTGTTTATAATGGTATTGATATTGGTGTTGGTGTTTAGATTGGTATTGATATTGGTGTTGGTGTATATAAAGGCTTTGATATTGGTGTTGCTGTTTACAATGGTATTCATATTGGTGCTGGTGTTTATATTGGTATTGATATTGGTGTATGCATTTAGATTGGTATTGATATTGGTGTTGGTGTTCATAATGGTATTGATATTGGTGTAGGTTTTTATATTGGTATTGATATTGGTGTGGGTGTTTAGTTTTGTACTGATATTGGTGTTGGTGTTTATAATTGTAATGACATTGGTGTAGGTGTTTAGATTTCTAAAGATTTTGGTGTTGGCGTTTATATTGTTATTGATATTGGTGTTGGTATTTAGATTGTTATTGATATTGGTGTTGGTGTGTATAATGGTTTTGTTAAAGGTGTTTGTGTTTAGATTGGTAATGATATTTGTGTTGGTGTTTATGATGGAATTGAAATTGGTGTTGGCATTTGTAATGGTATTGATGTTGTTGTTGATGTTTAGATTGGTATTGATATTGGTGTTGGTGTTTACATTTGTACTGATATTGGTGTTGGTTTTTTAGAATGGTATTGATATTGGTGTTGGTGTTTATAATGGTATTTATATTGGTGTTGGTGTTTAGATTGGTGTTAAAATTGGTGTTGTTGTTTATAACGGCATTGATATTGGCGTTGGTGCTTAGAATGGTATCGATAATGGTGTTGTTGTTTATAATGGTATTGATATTGATCGTGGTGTTTAGATTGGTATTGATATTGGTGTTGGTGTATATGAAGGCCTTGATATTAGTTTTGCTGTTGGCAATGGTATTCATATTGGTGTTGGTGTTTATATTGGTATTGATATTTGTGTATGCATTTATATTGGTATTGATATTGGTGTTGGTGTTCATAATGGTATTGATATTGGTATAGGTTTTTATATTGGTATTGATATTGGTGTTGGTGTTTGTAATGGAATTGATGTTGGAGTCGGTGTTTCGATTGGTATTGATATTGGTGTTGGTATTTAGATTGGTATTGATATTGGTGTTGGCGTTTATGATGGAATTGATACTGGTGTTGGCTTTCAGATTTGTATTGATATTGGTGTTGGTGTTTAGAATGGCATTGATATTGGTGTTGGTTTTAATAATGGTATTGATATCGGACTGGGTGTTTAGATTGGCATTCATATTGGTGTTGGTGTTTATAATGGTATTGATAATGTTGATGGTGTATATAATGGAATTGATATTGGTGTTGGTGTTTATATTGTTATTGATATTGGTGTTGGTCTTTATAATGGTTTTGTTAAAGGTGTTTGTGTTTAGATTGGTATTGATATTGGTGTTGGTGTTTATGATGGTATTTATATTGGTGTTGGTGTTTATAATGGTATTGATGTTGTTGTTGATGTTTGGATTGGTATTGATATTGGTGTTGGTGTTTGCATTTGTACAGATATTGGTGTTCGTTTTTTACAATGGTATTTATATTGGTGTTGGTGTTTAGATTGGTATTAATATTTCTGTTGGTGTTTATAATGGTATTGATATTGGTGTTGGTGTTTAGATTGGTTTTAATATTGGTGTTGGTGTTTATAACGGCATTGATATTGGCGTTGGTGCTTATAATGGTATTGATAATGATGTTGGTGTTTATAATGGTATTGATATTGGTGTTGGTGTTTAGATTGGTATTGATATTGGTGTTGGTGTATATAAAGGCTTTGATATTGGTGTTGCCGTTTACAATGGTATTCATATTGGTGCTGGTGTTTATATAGGTATTGATATTGGTGTATGCATTTAGATTGGTATTGATATTGGTGTTGGTGTTCATAATGGTATTGATATTGGTGTAGGTTTTTATATTGGTATTGATATTGGTATTGGTGTTTAGGTTTGTACTGATATTGGTGTTGGTGTTTATAATTGTAATGACATTGGTGTAGGTGTTTAGATTGCTAATGATTTTGGTGTTGGTGTTTATATTGTTATTGATATTGGTGTTGGACTTCAGATTGGTATTGATATTGGTGTTGGTTTTTACAATGGTATTGATATTGATGTTGGTGGTTATAATGGTATTGATATTAGTGTTGGTGTTTCGATTGGTATTGATATTGGTGTTCGTGTTTATAACGGTATTGATATTGGAGTTGGTGTTTATAATGGTATTGAAGTTGGTGTTGGTGTTTAGATTGGTATTGGTATTGGTGTTGGGGTTGATAATGGAATTGATATTGGTGTTGTTGTTTATATGGTTATTGATATTGGTGTTGGTGTTTGTAATGGTATTGATATTGCTGTTGGTGGTTAGATTGGTATTGACATTAGTATTGTTGTTTCCATTGTCATTGATATTGGTGGTGGTGTTTATAACGGTATTGAAATTAGTGTTGGTGTTTATATTGTTATTGATATTTGTGTTGGTGTTTGTAATGGTATTGACATGGGTGTTGGTGTTTAGATTGCTATTGATAGTGGTGTTGGTGTTTATAATGGTGTTGATATTGGTGTTGGCGTTTAGATTGGTATTGATTTTTCTGTTGGTGTTTAGATTTGTACTGATATTGGTGTTGGTGTTTATAATGGTATTGACATTGTTTTTGGTGTTTCGATTGGTATTGATATTGGTGTCGGTTTTTACAACGGTCCTGATATTGGTGTTGGTGTTTAGATTGGTTTTGATATTGGTGTTGGTTTTTATAATGGTATTGATATTGGTGTTGGTGTTTAGATTGGTTTTGATATTGGTGTTGGTGTTTATAACGGTATTGATATTGGTGTTGGTGCTTTGATTGGTATTGATATTGGTGTTGATAATGGAATTGATGTTGGTATTGGTGTTTAGATTAGTATTGATATTGGTGTTGTTGTTTATAATGGCATTGATATTGGTGTTGGTGTTTAGATTGGTACCGATATTGGTGTTTGCGTTTATAAAGGTATCGTTTTTGGTGTTGGTGTTTATAATGGTATTAATATTGTTGTTGGTGTATAGATTTTTATTGATATTGGTGTTGGTGTTTATAATGGAATTGATATTGGTGTTGGTGTTTAGATTTGTATTGATATTGGAGTTGGTGTTTAGTTTAGTATTGATATTGGTGTTGGTGCTTAAAATGTCATTGATATTGGATTGGTGATTAGATTTGTCTTGATGTTGGTGTTGGTTTTTACAACAGTTTTGATATTGGTGTTGGTGTTTAGATTGGTATTGATAGTGGTGTTGGTGTTTCTAATTTTATTTATATTGGTGTTGGTATTTCGATTGGTCTTGACATTCGTGTTGGTTTTTACAACGGTATTGATATTGGTGTGTGTGTTTAGATTGGTTTTGATATTGGTGTTGGTATTTATACTGGTATTGATATTGGTGTTGGTATTTATAATGGTACTGATATTGGTGTTGGTATTTAGATTGGTATTCATATTGGTGTTGGTGTTTATAATGGTATTGATATTGGTGTTGGTGTTTTGATTGGTATTGATATTGGTGTCGATGTTTATAATGGAATTAATGTTGGTGTTGGTGTTTAGATTGGTACTGATATTGTTGTTTGCATTTATAGTGGTATCGATTTTGGTGCTGATGTTTATGATGGTATTCATATTGGTGTTGGTGTTTAGATTGGTATTGATATTGGTGTTGGTGTTTATAATGGTATTGATATTGGTGTTGGTTTTTAGATTGGTGTTAATATTGGTTTTGGTGTTTATAACGATATTGATATTGGCGTTGGTGCTTATAATTGTATTGATAATGGTGTTGGTGTTTAGACTGGTATTGATACTGGTGTTGGTGTATATAAAGGCCTTGATATTTGTGTTGCTGTTTGCAATGGTATTCATATTGGTGTTGGTGTTTATATTGGTATTGATATTGGTGCATGCATTTAGATTGGTATTGATATTGGTGTTGGTGTTCATAATGGTATTTATATTGGTATATGTTTTTATATTGGAATTAATATTGGTGTTGGTGTTTTGATTGTTATTGATATTGGTGTTGGTGTTTGTAATGGAATTGATGTTGGAGTCAGTGTTTAGATTGGTATTGACATTGGTGTTGGTATTTAGATTGGTATTAATATTGGTGTTGGCGTTTATGATGGAATTGATACTGGTAAGACCATAAGACCATAAGACATAGGAGTGGAAGTAAGGCCATTCGGCCCATCGAGTCCACTCCGCCATTCAATCATGGCTGATGCGCATTTCAGCTCCACTTGCCAGCGTTCTCCCCGTAGCCCTTAATTCCTCTAGACAACAAGAACCTATCAATCTCGGCCTTGAAGACATTTAGCGTCCCGGCTTCCACTGCACTCCGTGGCAATGAATTCCACAGGCCCACCACTCTCTGGCTGAAGAAATGTCTCCGCATTTCCGTTCTGAAATGACCCCCTCTAATTCTAAGGCTGTGTCCACGGGTCCTAGTCTCCTCGCCTAACAGAAACAATTTTCTAGCATCCACCTTTTCAAAGCCATGTATTATTTTGTATGTCTCTATTAGATCTCCCCTTAATCTTCTAAACTCCAACGAATACAATCCCAGTATCCTCAGCCGTTCCTCATATGCTAGACCTGTCATTCCAGGGATCATCCGTGTGAATCTCCGCTGGACACGTTCCAGTGCCAGTATGTCCTTCCTGAGGTGTGGGGACCAAAACTGGACACAGTACTCCAAATGGGGCCTAACCAGAGCTTTATAAAGTCTTAGTAGTACATCTCTGCTTTTATATTCCAACCCTCTTGAGATAAGAGACAACATTGCATTCGCTTTCTTAATCACAGACTCAACCTGCATGTTTACCTTTAGAGAATCCTCGACTAGCACTCCCAGATCCCTTTGTGCTTTGGCTTTATTAAGTTTCTCACCATTTAGAAAGTAGTCCATTCCTATATTCTTTTTGCCAAAGTGCAAGACCTCGCACTTGCTCACGTTAAATTCCATCAGCCATTTCCTGGACCACTCTCCCAACCTGTCTAGATCCTTCTGTAGCCTCCCCACTTCCTCAGTACTACCTGCCTGTCTACCTAACTTTGTATCATCGGCAAACTTCGCTAGAATGCCCCCGGTTCCCTCATCCAAATCATTAATATATAATGCGAACAGCTGTGGCCCCAGCACCGAACCCTGCGGGACACCACTCGTCACCGGCTGCCATTCTGAAAAAGAACCTTTTATCCCAACTCTCTGCCTTCTGTTAGATAGCCAATCCTCAATCCATCCCAGCAGCTCACCTCGAACACCATGGGCCCTCACCTTGCTCAGCAGTCTCCCGTGTGGCACCTTATCAAAGGCCTTTTGAAAGTCCAGATAGACCACATCCACTGGGTTCCCCGGGTCTAACCTACTTGTTACCTCTTCAAAAAATTCCAACAGGTTTGTCAGGCATGACCTCCCTTTACTAAATCCATGTTGACTTGGTGTTGGCGTTCAGATTGGTATTGATATTGGTGTTGGTTTTAATAATGGTATTGATATCGGACTGGGTGTTTAGATTGGCATTCACATTGGTGTTGGTGTTTATAATGGTATTGATAATGGTGATGGTGTATATAATGGAATTGATATTGTGTTGGTGTTTAGATTGTTATTGATATTGGTGTTGGTGTTTATAATGGTTTTGTTAAACATATTTGTGTTTCGATTGGTATTGATATTGGTGTTAGTGTTTATGATGGAATTGATATTGGTGTTGGTGTTTGTAATGGTATTGATGTTGTTGATGTTTGGATTGGTATTGATATTGGTGTCGGTGTTTCCATTTGTACTGATATTTGTGTTGGATTTTACAATGGTATTGATATTGGTGTTGGTGTATATAATGGTATTTATATTGGTGTTGATGTTTAGATTGGTGTTAATATTGGTGTTGGTGTTTATAACGGTATTGATGTTGGCGTTGGTGCTCATAATGGTATTGATAATGGTGTTGTTGCTTATAATGGTATCGATATTGATCTTGGTGTTTATATTGGTATTGATATTGGTGTTGGTGTATATGAAGGCCTTGATATTAGTTTTGCTGTTTGCAATGGTATTCATATTGGTATTGGTGTTTATATTGGTATTGATATTGGTGTATGCAATTAGATTGGTATTGATATTGGTGTTGGTGTTCATGATGGTATTGATATTGGTGTAGGTTTTTATATTGGTATTGATATTGGTGTTGGTGTTTTGATTGTTATTGATATTGGTGTTTGTGTTTGTAATGGAATTGATGTTGGAGTCGATGTTTAGATTGGTATTGATATTGGTGTTGGCGTTTATGATGGAATTGATGCTGGTGTTGGCTTTCAGATTGGTATTGATATTGGTGTTTGTGTTTAGAATGGCTTTGATATTGGTGTTGGTTTTATTAATGGAATTAATATCGGACTGGGTGTTTAGATTGGCATTCATATTGGTGTTGGTGTTTATAATGGTATTGATAATGGTGATGGTGTATATAATGGAATTGATATTGGTGTTGGTGTTTAGAATGGCTTTGATATTGGTGTATGCAATTAGATTGGTATTGATATTGGTGTTGGTGTTCATGATGGTATTGATATTGGTGTAGGTTTTTATATTGGTATTGATATTGGTGTTGGTGTTTTGATTGTTATTGATATTGGTGTTTGTGTTTGTAATGGAATTGATGTTGGAGTCGATGTTTAGATTGGTATTGATATTGGTGTTGGCGTTTATGATGGAATTGATGCTGGTGTTGGCTTTCAGATTGGTATTGATATTGGTGTTTGTGTTTAGAATGGCTTTGATATTGGTGTTGGTTTTATTAATGGAATTAATATCGGACTAGGTGTTTAGATTGGCATTCATATTGGTGTTGGTGTTTATAATGGTATTGATAATGGTGATGGTGTATATAATGGAATTGATATTGGTGTTGGTGTTTAGAATGGCTTTGATATTGGTGTTGGTTTTATTAATGGAATTAATATCGGACTGGGTGTTTAGATTGGCATTCATATTGGTGTTGGCGTTTATAATGGTATTGATAATGGTGATGGTGTATATAATGGAACTGATATTGGTGTTGGTGTTCAGATTGGTATTGATATTGGTGTTGGTGTTTATTATGGTATTTATATTGGTGTTGGTGTTTATAATGTCTATTGATGTTGTTGTTGATGTTTTGATTGGTATTGATATTGGTGTTGGTGTTTAGATTTGTACTGATATTGGTGTTGGTTTTTTACAATGGTATTGATATTGGTGTTGGTGTTTAGATTGGTATTGATATTTGTGTTGGTGTTTATAATGGTTTTGATATTGGTGTTGGTGTTTAGATTGGTGTTAATATTGGTGTTGGTGTTTATAACGGTATTGATATTGGCGTTGGTGCTTATAATGGTATTGATAATGGTGTTGGTGTTTATAATGGTATTGATATTGGTGTTGGTGTTTAGATTGGTATTGATATTGGTGTTGGTGTATATAAAGGCTTTGATATTGGTGTTGCTGTTTACAATGGTATTCATATTGGTGCTGGTGTTTATATTGGTATTGATATTGGTGTATGCATTTAGATTGGTATTGATATTGGTGTTGGTGTTCATAATGGTATTGATATTGGTGTAGGTTTTTATATTGGTATTGATATTGGTGTGGGTGTTTAGTTTTGTACTGATATTGGTGTTGGTGTTTATAATTGTAATGACATTGGTGTAGGTGTTTAGATTTCTAAAGATTTTGGTGTTGGCGTTTATATTGTTATTG
Organism: Chiloscyllium punctatum; assembly: GCF_047496795.1. Classification (NCBI taxonomy): domain Eukaryota; kingdom Metazoa; phylum Chordata; class Chondrichthyes; order Orectolobiformes; family Hemiscylliidae; genus Chiloscyllium; species Chiloscyllium punctatum. Next base: position 26,567,768 of record NC_092783.1, read on the forward strand.
ATATTGGTGTTGGTATTTAGATTGTTATTGATATTGGTGTTGGTGTGTATAATGGTTTTGTTAAAGGTGCTTGTGTTTAGATTGGTAATGATATTTGTGTTGGTGTTTATGATGGAATTGAAATTGGTGTTGGCATTTGTAATGGTATTGATGTTGTTGTTGATGTTTAGATTGGTATTGATATTGGTGTTGGTGTTTACATTTGTACTGATATTGGTGTTGGTTTTTTAGAATGGTATTGATATTGGTGTTGGTGTTTATAATGGTATTTATATTGGTGTTGGTGTTTAGATTGGTGTTAAAATTGGTGTTGTTGTTTATAACGGTATTGATATTGGCGTTGGTGCTTAGAATGGTATCGATAATGGTGTTGTTGTTTATAATGGTATTGATATTGATCGTGGTGTTTAGATTGGTATTGATATTGGTGTTGGTGTATATGAAGGCCTTGATATTAGTTTTGCTGTTGGCAATGGTATTCATATTGGTGTTGGTGTTTATATTGGTATTGATATTTGTGTATGCATTTATATTGGTATTGATATTGGTGTTGGTGTTCATAATGGTATTGATATTGGTATAGGTTTTTATATTGGTATTGATATTGGTGTTGGTGTTTGTAATGGAATTGATGTTGGAGTCGGTGTTTAGATTGGTATTGATACTGGTGTTGGCTTTCAGATTTGTATTGATATTGGTGTTGGTGTTTAGAATGGCATTGATATTGGTGTTGGTTTTAATAATGGTATTAATATCGGACTGGGTGTTTAGATTGGCATTCATATTGGTGTTGGTGTTTATAATGGTATTGATAATGGTGATGGTGTATATAATGGAATTGATATTGGTGTTGGTGTTTATATTGTTATTGATATTGGTGTTGGTCTTTATAATGGTTTTGTTAAAGGTGTTTGTGTTTAGATTGGTATTGATATTGGTGTTGGTGTTTATGATGGTATTTATATTGGTGTTGGTGTTTATAATGGTATTGATGTTGTTATTGATGTTTGGATTGGTATTGATATTGGTGTTGGTGTTTGCATTTGTACAGATATTGGTGTTCGTTTTTTACAATGGTATTTATATTGGTGTTGGTGTTTAGATTGGTATTAATATTTGTGTTGGTGTTTATAATGGTATTGATATTGGTGTTGGTGTTTAGATTGTTTTTAATATTGGTGTTGGTGTTTATAACGGCATTGATATTGGCGTTGGTGCTTATAATGGTATTGATAATGATGTTGGTGTTTATAATGGTATTGATATTGGTGTTGGTGTTTAGATTGGTATTGATATTGGTGTTGGTGTATATAAAGGCTTTGATATTGGTGTTGCCGTTTACAATGGTATTCATATTGGTGCTGGTGTTTATATAGGTATTGATATTGGTGTATGCATTTAGATTGGTATTGATATTGGTGTTGGTGTTCATAATGGTATTGATATTGGTGTAGGTTTTTATATTGGTATTGATATTGGTATTGGTGTTTAGGTTTGTACTGATATTGGTGTTGGTGTTTATAATTGTAATGACATTGGTGTAGGTGTTTAGATTGCTAATGATTTTGGTGTTGGTGTTTATATTGTTATTGATATTGGTGTTGGACTTCAGATTGGTATTGATATTGGTGTTGGTTTTTACAATGGTATTGATATTGATGTTGGTGGTTATAATGGTATTGATATTGGTGTTGGTGTTTCGATTGGTATTGATATTGGTGTTCGTGTTTATAACGGTATTGATATTGGAGTTGGTGTTTATAATGGTATTGAAGTTGGTGTTGGTGTTTAGATTGGTATTGGTATTGGTGTTGGTGTTTATAATGGAATTGATATTGGTGTTGTTGTTTATATGGTTATTGATATTGGTGTTGGTGTTTGTAATGGTATTGATATTGCTGTTGGTGGTTAGATTGGTATTGACATTAGTATTGTTGTTTCCATTGTCATTGATATTGGTGGTGGTGTTTATAACGGTATTGAAATTAGTGTTGGTGTTTATATTGTTATTGATATTTGTGTTGGTGTTTGTAATGGTATTGACATGGGTGTTGGTGTTTAGATTGCTGTTGATAGTGGTGTTGGTGTTTATAATGGTGTTGATATTGGTGTTGGCGTTTAGATTGGTATTGATTTTTCTGTTGGTGTTTAGATTTGTACTGATATTGGTGTTGGTGTTTATAATGGTATTGACATTGTTTTTGGTGTTTAGATTGTTATTGATAGTGGTGTTGGTGTTTATAATGTTATTGATACAGGTGTTGGTATTTCGATTGGTATTGATATTGGTGTCGGTTTTTACAACGGTACTGATATTGGTGTTGGTGTTTAGATTGGTTTTGATATTGGTGTTGGTTTTTATAATGGTATTGATATTGGTGTTGGTGTTTAGATTGGTTTTGATATTGGTGTTGGTGTTTATAACGGTATTGATATTGGTGTTGGTGTTTTGATTGGTATTGATATTGGTGTTGATAATGGAATTGATGTTGGTATTGGTGTTTAGATTAGTATTGATATTGGTGTTGGTGTTTATAATGGCATTGATATTGGTGTTGGTGTTTAGATTGGTACCGATATTGGTGTTTGTGTTTATAAAGGTATCGATTTTGGTGTTGGTGTTTATAATGGTATTAATATTGTTGTTGGTGTATAGATTTTTATTGATATTGGTGTTGGTGTTTATAATGGAATTGATACTGGTGTTGGTGTTTAGATTTGTATTGATATTGGAGTTGGTGTTTAGATTAGTATTGATATTGGTGTTGGTGCTTAAAATGTCATTGATATTGGATTGGTGATTAGATTTGTCTTGATGTTGGTGTTGGTTTTTACAACAGTTTTGATATTGGTGTTGGTGTTTAGATTGGTATTGATAGTGGTGTTGGTGTTTCTAATTTTATTTATATTGGTGTTGGTATTTCGATTGGTCTTGACATTCGTGTTGGTTTTTACAACGGTATTGATATTGGTGTGTGTGTTTAGATTGGTTTTGATATTGGTGTTGGTATTTATACTGGTATTGATATTGGTGTTGGTATTTATAATGGTACTGATATTGGTGTTGGTATTTAGATTGGTATTCATATTGGTGTTGGTGTTTATAATGGTATTGATATTGGTGTTGGTGTTTTGATTGGTATTGATATTGGTGTCGATGTTTATAATGGAATTAATGTTGGTGTTGGTGTTTAGATTGGTACTGATGTTGTTGTTTGTGTCTATAGTGGTATCGATTTTGGTGCTGATGTTTATGATGGTATTCATATTGGTGTTGGTGTTTAGATTTTTATTGATATTGGTGTCGGTTTTTACAACGGTACTGATATTGGTGTTGGTGTTTAGATTTTTATTGATATTGGTGTTGGTGTTTATAATGGTATTGATATTTGTGTTGGTGTTTACAATGGTATTCATATTGGTGTTGGTGTTTATATTGGTATTGATATTGGTGTTGGCGTTTAGATTGCTCTTGATATTGGTGTTGGTGTTTAGATTGGTATTGAAATTGGTGTGGGTGTTCATATTGATATTGATATTGGTGTTGGTGGTTATAATTGTATTGATATTTGTGTTGATGTTTAGATTGGTATTGATATTTGTGTTTGTGTTTACATTGGTATTGATATTGGCGTTGGAGTTTAGATTGGTATTGATATTGGTGTTGGTGTTTATAATGGTATAGAAATTAGTGTTGGTGTTTATATTGTTGTTGATATTGGTGTTGGTGTTAGTAATGGTATTGATATTGGTGTTGGTGGTTAGATTGGTATTGATATTGGTGTTGTTGTTTTCATTGTCATTGATATTGGTGGTGGTGTTTATAATGGTATTGAAATTAGTGTTGGTGTTTATATTGTTGTTGATATTGGTGTTGGTGTTTGTAATGGTATTGACATGGGTGTTGGTGTTTAGATTGCTATTGATATTGGTGTTGGTGTTTATAATGGTATTGATATTGGTGTTGGTGTTTAGCTTGGTATTGATTTTGCTGTTGGTGATTAGATTTGTACTGATATTGGTGTTGGTGTTTAATATGGTATTGACATTAGTTTTGGTGTTTAGATTGTTATTGATAGTGGTGTTGGTGTTTATAATGTTATTGATATTGGTGTTGGTATTTCGAGTGGTATTGATATTAGTGTTGGTTTTTACAACGGTATTGATATTGGTGTTGGTGTTTAGATTGGTTTTGATATTGGTGTTGGTGTTTATAATTATATTGATATTGGTGTTGGTGTTTAGATTGGTTTTGATATTGATGTTGGTGTTTATAACGGTACTGATATTGGTGTTGGTGTTTTGATTGGTATTGATATTGGTGTTGATAATGGTATTGATATTGGCATTGGTGTTTAGATTAGTATTGATATTGGTGTTGGTGTTTATAATGGCATTGATATTGGTGTTGGTGTTTAGATTGGTACCGAAATTGGTGTTTGTGTTTATAAAGGTATCGATTTTGGTGTTGGTGTTTATAATGGTATTAATATTGTTGTTGGTGTATAGATTTATATTGATATTGGTGTTGGTGTTTATAATGGAATTGATACTGGTGTTGGTGTTTAGATTTGTATTGATATTGGAGTTGGTGTTCAGATTAGTATTGATATTGGTGTTGGTGTTTAAAATGTTATTGATCTTGGATTGGTGATTAGATTGGTCTTGATATTGGTGTTGGTGTTTAGATTGGTATTGATAGTGGTGTTGGTGTTTCTAATGTTATTGATATTGGTGTTGGTATTTCGATTGGTCTTGATATTCATGTTGGTTTTTACAACGGTATTGATATTGGTGTGTGTGTTTAGATTGGTTTTGATATTGGTGTTGGTGTTTAGATTTTCATTGATATTGGTGTTGGTGTTTATAATGGTATTGATATTTGTGTTGGTGTTTACAATGGTATTCATATTGGTGTTGGTGTTTTTATTGGTATTGATATTGGTGTTGGCGTTTAGATTGCTCTTGATATTGGTGTTGGTGTTTAGATTGGTATTGAAATTGGTGTGGGTGTTCTTATTGATATTGATATTGGTGTTGGTGGTTATAATGGTATTGATATTTGTGTTGATGTTTAGATTGGTATTGATATTTGTGTTTGTGTTTATATTGGTATTGATATTGGCGATGGAGTTTAGATTGGTATTGATATTGGTGTTGGTGTTTATAATGGTATAGAAATTAGTGTTGGTGTTTATATTGTTGTTGATATTGGTGTTGGTGTTAGTAATGGTATTGATATTGGTGTTGGTGGTTAGATTGGTATTGATATTTGTGTTGATGTTTAGATTGGTATTGATATTTGTGTTTGTGTTTATATTGGTATTGATATTGGCGTTGGAGTTTAGATTGGTATTGATATTGGTGTTGGTGTTTATAATGGTATAGAAATTAGTGTTGGTGTTTATATTGTTGTTGATATTGGTGTTGGTGTTAGTAATGGTATTGATATTGGTGTTGGTGGTTAGATTGGTATTGATATTGGTGTTGCTGTTTTCATTGTCATTGATATTGGTGGTGGTTTTTATAATGGTATTGAAATTAGTGTTGGTGTTTATATTGTTGTTGATATTGGTGTTGGTGTTTGTAATGGTATTGACATGGGTGTTGGTGTTTAGATTGCTATTGATATTGGTGTTGGTGTTTATAATGGTATTGATATTGGTGTTGGTGTTTAGCTTGGTATTGATTTTGCTGTTGGTGATTAGATTTGTACTGATATTGGTGTTGGTGTTTAATATGGTATTGACATTAGTTTTGGTGTTTAGATTGTTATTGATAGTGGTGTTGGTGTTTATAATGTTATTGTTATTGGAGTTGGTATTTCGAGTGGTATTGATATTAGTGTTGGTTTTTACAACGGTATTGATATTGGTGTTGGTGTTTAGATTGGTTTTGATATTGGTGTTGGTGTTTATAACGGTACTGATATTGGTGTTGGTGTTTTGATTGTTATTGATATTGGTGTTGATAATGGTATTAATATTGGCATTGGTGTTTAGATTAGTATTGATATTGGTGTTGGTGTTTATCATGGCATTGATATTGGTGTTGGTGTTTAGATTGGTACCGAAATTGGTGTTTGTGTTTATAAAGGTATCGATTTTGGTGTTGGTGTTTATAATGGTATTAATATTGTTGTTGGTGTATAGATTTGTATTGATATTGGTGTTGGTGTTTATAATGGAATTGATACTGGTGTTGGTGTTTAGATTTGTATTGATATTGGAGTTGGTGTTCAGATTAGTATTGATGTTGGTGTTGGTGTTTAAAATGTTATTGATCTTGGATTGGTGATTAGATTGGTCTTGATATTGGTGTTGGTGTTTAGATTGGTATTGATAGTGGTGTTCGTGTTTCTAATGTTATTGATATTGGTGTTGGTATTTCGATTGGTCTTGATATTCATGTTGGTTTTTACAACGGTATTGATATTGGTGTGTGTGTTTAGATTGGTTTTGATAATGGTGTTGGTGTTTAGATTTTTATTGATATTGGTGTTGGTGTTTATAATGGTATTGATATTTGTGTTGGTGTTTACAATGGTATTCATATTGGTGTTGGTGTTTTTATTGGTATTGATATTGGTGTTGGCGTTTAGATTGCTCTTGATATTGGTGTTGGTGTTTAGATTGGTATTGAAATTGGTGTGGGTGTTCATATTGATCTTGATATTGGTGTTGGTGGTTATAATGGTATTGATATTTGTGTTGATGTTTAGATTGGTATTGATATTTGTGTTTGTGTTTATATTGGTATTGATATTGGCGTTGGAGTTTAGATTGGTATTGATATTGGTGTTGGTGTTTATAATGGTATAGAAATTAGTGTTGGTGTTTATATTGTTGTTGATATTGGTGTTGGTGTTAGTAATGGTATTGATATTGGTGTTGGTGGTTAGATTGGTATTGATATTGGTGTTGCTGTTTTCATTGTCATTGATATTGGTGGTGGTTTTTATAATGGTATTGAAATTAGTGTTGGTGTTTATATTGTTGTTGATATTGGTGTTGGTGTTTGTAATGGTATTGACATGGGTGTTGGTGTTTAGATTGCTATTGATATTGGTGTTGGTGTTTATAATGGTATTGATATTGGTGTTGGTGTTTAGCTTGGTATTGATTTTGCTGTTGGTGATTAGATTTGTACTGATATTGGTGTTGGTGTTTAATATGGTATTGACATTAGTTTTGGTGTTTAGATTGTTATTGATAGTGGTGTTGGTGTTTATAATGTTATTGTTATTGGAGTAGGTATTTCGAGTGGTATTGATATTAGTGTTGGTTTTTACAACGGTATTGATATTGGTGTTGGTGTTTAGATTGGTTTTGATATTGGTGTTGGTGTTTTTAACGGTACTGATATTGGTGTTGGTGTTTTGATTGTTATTGATATTGGTGTTGATAATGGTATTGATATTGGCATTGGTGTTTAGATTAGTATTGATATTGGTGTTGGTGTTTATAATGGCATTGATATTGGTGTTGGTGTTTAGATTGGTACCGAAATTGGTGTTTGTGTTTATAAAGGTATCGATTTTGGTGTTGGTGTTTATAATGGTATTAATATTGTTGTTGGTGTATAGATTTGTATTGATATTGGTGTTGGTGTTTATAATGGAATTGATACTGGTGTTGGTGTTTAGATTTGTATTGATATTGGAGTTGGTGTTCAGATTAGTATTGATATTGGTGTTGGTGTTTAAAATGTTATTGATCTTGGATTGGTGATTAGATTGGTCTTGATATTGGTGTTGGTGTTTAGATTGGTATTGATAGTGGTGTTGGTGTTTCTAATGTTATTGATATTGGTGTTGGTATTTCGATTGGTCTTGATATTCGTGTTGGTTTTTACAAAGGTATTGATATTGGTGTGTGTGTTTAGATTGGTTTTGATATTGGTGTTGGTGTTTAGATTTTTATTGATATTGGTGTTGGTGTTTATAATGGTATTGATATTTGTGTTGGTGTTTACAATGGTATTCATGTTGGTGTTGGTGTTTATATTGGTATTGATATTGGTGTTGGTGTTTAGATTGCTCTTGATATTGGTGTTGGTGTTTAGATTGGTATTGAAATTGGTGTGGGTGTTCATATTGATATTGATATTGGTGTTGGTGGTTATAATGGTATTGATATTTGTGTTGATGTTTAGATTGGTATTGATATTTGTGCTTGTGTTTATATTGGTATTGATATTGGCGTTGGAGTTTAGATTGGTATTGATATTGGTGTTGGTGTTTATAATGGTATAGAAATTAGTGTTGGTGTTTATATTGTTGTTGATATTGGTGTTGGTGTTAGTAATGGTATTGATATTGGTGTTGGTGGTTAGATTGGTATTGATATTGGTGTTGTTGTTTTCATTGTCATTGATATTGGTGGTGGTGTTTATAATGGTATTGAAATTAGTGTTGGTGTTTATATTGTTGTTGATATTGGTGTTGGTGTTTGTAATGGTATTGACATGGGTGTTGGTGTTTAGATTGCTGTTGATGGTGGTGTTGGTGTTTATAATGGTGTTGATATTGGTGTTGGTGTTTAGATTGGTATTGATTTTTCTGTTTGTGTTTAGATTTGTACTGATATTGGTGTTGGTGTTTATAATGGTATTGACATTGTTTTTGGTGTTTAGATTGTTATTGATAGTGGTGTTGGTGTTTATAATGTTATCGATACAGGTGTTGGTATTTCGATTGGTATTGATATTGGTGTCGGTTTTTACAACGGTACTGATATTGGTGTTGGTGTTTAGATTTTTATTGATATTGGTGTTGGTGTTTATAATGGTATTGATATTTGTGTTGGTGTTTACAATGGTATTCATATTGGTGTTGGTGTTTTTATTGGTATTGATATTGGTGTTGGCGTTTAGATTGCTCTTGATATTGGTGTTGGTGTTTAGATTGGTATTGAAATTGGTGTGGGTGTTCATATTGATATTGATATTGGTGTTGGTGGTTATAATGGTATTGATATTTGTGTTGATGTTTAGATTGGTATTGATATTTGTGTTTGTGTTTATATTGGTATTGATATTGGCGTTGGAGTTTAGATTGGTATTGATATTGGTGTTGGTGTTTATAATGGTATAGAAATTAGTGTTGGTGTTTATATTGTTGTTGATATTGGTGTTGGTGTTAGGAATGGTATTGATATTGGTGTTGGTGGTTAGATTGGTATTGATATTGGTGTTGTTGTTTTCATTGTCATTGATATTGGTGGTGGTGTTTATAATGGTATTGAAATTAGTGTTGGTGTTTATATTGTTGTTGATATTGGTGTTGGTGTTTGTAATGGTATTGACATGGGTGTTGGTGTTTAGATTGCTATTGATATTGGTGTTGGTGTTTATAATGGTATTGATATTGGTGTTGGTGTTTAGCTTGGTATTGATTTTGCTGTTGGTGATTAGATTTGTACTGATATTGGTGTTGGTGTTTAATATGGTATTGACATTAGTTTTGGTGTTTAGATTGTTATTGATAGTGGTGTTGGTGTTTATAATGTTATTGTTATTGGAGTTGGTATTTCGAGTGGTATTGATATTAGTGTTGGTTTTTACAACAGTATTGATATTGGTGTTGGTGTTTATAACTGTACTGATATTGGTGTTGGTGTTTTGATTGTTATTGATATTGGTGTTGATAATGGTATTGATATTGGCATTGGTGTTTAGATTAGTATTGATATTGGTGTTGGTGTTTATCATGGCATTGATATTGGTGTTGGTGTTTAGATTGGTACCGAAATTGGTTTTGTGTTTATAAAGGTATCGATTTTGGTGTTGGTGTTTATAATGGTATTAATATTGTTGTTGGTGTATAGATTTGTATTGATATTGGTGTTGGTGTTTATAATGGAATTGATACTGGTGTTGGTGTTTAGATTTGTATTGATATTGGAGTTGGTGTTCAGATTAGTATTGATATTGGTGTTGGTGTTTAAAATGTTATTGATCTTGGATTGGTGATTAGATTGGTCTTGATATTGGTGTTGGTGTTTAGATTGGTATTGATAGTGGTGTTGGTGTTTCTAATGTTATTGATATTGGTGTTGGTATTTCGATTGGTCTTGATATTCATGTTGGTTTTTACAACGGTATTGATATTGGTGTGTGTGTTTAGATTGGTTTTGATATTGGTGTTGGTGTTTAGATTTTTATTGATATTGGTGTTGGTGTTTATAATGGTATTGATTTTTGTGTTGGTGTTTACAATGGTATTCATGTTGGTGTTGGTGTTTATATTGGTATTGATATTGGTGTTGGTGTTTAGATTGCTCTTGATATTGGTGTTGGTGTTTAGATTGGTATTGAAATTGGTGTGGGTGTTCATATTGATATTGATATTGGTGTTGGTGGTTATAATGGTATTGCTATTTGTGTTGATGTTTAGATTGGTATTGATATTTGTGCTTGTGTTTATATTGGTATTGATATTGGCGTTGGAGTTTAGATTGGTATTGATATTGGTGTTGGTGTTTATAATAGTATAGAAATTAGTGTTGGTGTTTATATTGTTGTTGATATTGGTGTTGGTGTTAGTAATGGTATTGATATTGGTGTTGGTGGTTAGATTGGTATTGATATTGGTGTTGTTGTTTTCATTGTCATTGATATTGGTGGTGGTGTTTATAATGGTATTGAAATTAGTGTTGATGTTTATATTGTTGTTGATATTGGTGTTGGTGTTTGTAATGGTATTGACATGGGTGTTGGTGTTTAGATTGCTATTGATATTGGTGTTGGTGTTTATAATGGTATTGATATTGGTGTTGGTGTTTAGCTTGGTATTGATTTTGCTGTTGGTGATTAGATTAGTATTGATATTGGTGTAGGTGTTTATAATGGTATTGACATAGGTGTTTGTGGTTAGATTGGTATTCATATCTGTGTTGGTGTTTAATATGGTGTTGGTGTTTAGATTGGTTTTGATATTGGTGTTGGTGTTTATAATTATATTGATATTGGTGTTGGTGTTTAGATTGGTTTTGATATTGGTGTTGGTGTTTAGATTAGTATTGATATTGGTGTAGGTGTTTATAATGGTATTGACATAGGTGTTTGTGGTTAGATTGGTATTCATATCTGTGTTGGTGTTTAAAACGGTATTGATAATAATGTTGGTGTTTCGAATGTTATTGATATTTGTGTTGGCATTTATAATGGTACTCATATTGGTGTTGGTGTTTAGATTGGTACCGAAATTGGTGTTGGTGTTTATAATGGAATTGATATTGGTGTTGTTGTTTATATTGTAATTGATATTGGTGTTGGTGTTTGTAATGGTATTGATATTGGTGTTGGTGGTTAGATTGGTATTGACATTAGTATTGTTGTTTCCATTGTCATTGATATTTGTGGTGGTGTTTATAATGATATTGAAATTAGTGTTGGTGTTTATATTGTTATTGATATTTGTGTTGGTGTTTGTAATGGTATTAACATGGGTGTTGGTGTTTAGATTGCTGTTGATAGTGGTGTTGGTGTTTATAATGGTGTTGATATTGGTGTTGGTGTTTAGATTGGTATTGATTTTTCTGTTGGTGTTTAGATTTGTACTGATATTGGTGTTGGTGTTTATAATGGTATTGACATTGTTTTTGGTGTTTAGATTGTTATTGATAGTGGTGTTGGTGTTTATAATGTTATCGATACAGGTGTTGGTATTTCGATTGGTATTGATATTGGTGTCGGTTTTTACAACGGTACTGATATTGGTGTTGGTGTTTAGATTGGTTTTGATATTGGTGTTGGTTTTTATAATGGTATTGATATTGGTGTTGGTGTTTAGATTGGTTTTGATATTGGTGTTGGTGTTTATAACGGTATTGATATTGGTGTTGGTGTTTTGATTGGTATTGATATTGGTGTTGATAATGGAATTGATGTTGGTATTGGTGTTTAGATTAGTATTGATATTGGTGTTGGTGTTTATAATGGCATTGATATTGGTGTTGGTGTTTAGATTGGTACCGATATTGGTGTTTGTGTTTATAAAGGTATCGATTTTGGTGTTGGTGTTTATAATGGTATTAATATTGTTGTTGGTGTATAGATTTTTATTGATATTGGTGTTGGTGTTTATAATGGAATTGATACTGGTGTTGGTGTTTAGATTTGTATTGATATTGGAGTTGGTGTTTAGATTAGTATGATATTGGTGTTGGTGCTTAAAATGTTATTGATATTGGATTGGTGATTAGATTTGTCTTGATGTTGGTGTTGGTTTTTACAACAGTTTTGATATTGGTGTTGCTGTTTAGATTGGTATTGATAGTGGTGTTGGTGTTTCTAATTTTATTGATATTGGTGTTGGTATTTCAATTGGTCTTGACATTCGTGTTGGTTTTTACAACGGTATTGATATTGGTGTGTGTGTTTAGATTGGTTTTGATATTGGTGTTGGTATTTATACTGGTATTGATAATGGTGTTGGTATTTATAATTGTACTGATATTGGTGTTGGTATTTAGATTGGTATTCATATTGGTGTTGGTGTTTATAATGGTATTGATATTGGTGTTGGTGTTTTGATTGGTATTGATATTGGTGTCGATGTTTATAATGGAATTAATGTTGGTATTGGTGTTTAGATTGGTACTGATGTTGTTGTTTGTGTCTACAGTGGTATCGATTTTGGTGCTGATGTTTATGATGGTATTCATATTGGTGTTGGTGTTTAGATTTTTATTGATATTGGTGTTGGTGTTTATAATGGTATTGATATTTGTGTTGGTGTTTACAATGGTATTCATATTGGTGTTGGTGTTTATATTGGTATTGATATTGGTGTTGGCATTTAGATTGCTCTTGATATTGGTGTTGGTGTTTAGATTGGTATTGAAATTGGTGTGAGTGTTCATATTGATATTGATGTTGGTGTTGGTGGTTATAATGGTATTGATATTTGTGTTGATGTTTAGATTGGTATTGATATTAGTGTTTGTGTTTATATTGGTATTGATATTGGCGTTGGAGTTTAGATTGGTATTGATATTGGTGTTGGTGTTTATAATGGTATAGAAATTAGTGTTGGTGTTTATATTGTTGTTGATATTGGTGTTGGTGTTAGTAATGGTATTGATATTGGTGTTGGTGGTTAGATTGGTATTGATATTGGTGTTGTTGTTTTCATTGTCATTGATATTGGTGGTGGTGTTTATAATGGTATTGAAATTAGTGTTGGTGTTTATATTGTTGTTGATATTGGTGTTGGTGTTTGTAATGGTATTGACATGGGTGTTTGTGTTTAGATTGCTATTGATATTGGTGTTGGTGTTTATAATGGTATTGATATTGGTGTTGGTGTTTAGCTTGGTATTGATTTTGCTGTTGGTGATTAGATTTGTACTGATATTGGTGTTGGTGTTTAATATGGTATTGACATTAGTTTTGGTGTTTAGATTGTTATTGATAGTGGTGTTGGGGTTATTAAGTTATTGATATTGGTGTTGGTATTTCGAGTGGTATTGATATTAGTGTTGGTTTTTACAACGGTATTGATATTGGTGTTGGAGTTTATAATTATATTGATATTGGTGTTGGTGTTTAGATTGGTTTTGATATTGGTGTTGGTATTTATATTGGTATTGATACTGGTGTTGGTATTTAGATTGGTATTCATATTGGTGTTGCTGTTTATAATGGTGTTGATATTGGTGTTGGCGTTTTGATTGGTATTGATATTGGTGTTGATAATGGAATTGATGATGGTATAGGTGTTTAGATTAGTACTGACATTGGTGTTTGTGTTTATAGTGGTTTCGATTTTGGTGCTGGTGTTCATAATGGTATTCAAATTGGTGTTGGTGTTTCGATTGTTATTGATATTGGCACTGGTGTTTTTAATGGTATTGATACTGGTGTTGATGTTTAGATTGGTATTGATATTGGTGTTGGTGTTTAGATTGGTATTGATATTGGTGTCGGTGTATATCATGGTATTGACACTGGTGTTGTTGTTTAGATTGGTATTGATATTGGTGTCGGTGTTTATAATGTTATTGATATAGGTGTTGGTATTTAGATTGGTATTGGTATTGGTGTTGGTTTTTATAATTGTATTGATAGAGGTGTTGGTGTTTAGATTGGTATTGATATTGATGTTGGTGTTTAAAATGTTTTTGATATTTGTGTTGATGTTTATAATGGTATTCGTATTGTTGTTGGTGTTTACATTGGTATTGATATTGGTGTTGTCTTTTAGATTGGTGTTGATATTGGTGTTGGTGTTTGGGTTGGTATTGATATTAGTGTTGGTGTATACAATGGAATTGATATTGGTGTTGGTATTTATATTGGTATTGATACTGGTGTTGGTATTTAGATTGGTATTCATATTGGTGTTGCTGTTTATAATGGTGTTGATATTGGTGTTGGCGTTTTGATTGGTATTGATATTGGTGTTGATAATGGAATTGATGATGGTATAGGTGTTTAGATTAGTACTGACATTGGTGTTTGTGTTTATAGTGGTTTCGATTTTGGTGCTGGTGTTCATAATGGTATTCAAATTGGTGTTGGTGTTTCGATTGTTATTGATATTGGCACTGGTGTTTTTAATGGTATTGATACTGGTGTTGATGTTTAGATTGGTATTGATATTGGTGTTGGTGTTTAGATTGGTATTGATATTGGTGTCGGTGTATATCATGGTATTGACACTGGTGTTGTTGTTTAGATTGGTATTGATATTGGTGTCGGTGTTTATAATGTTATTGATATAGGTGTTGGTATTTAGATTGGTATTGGTATTGGTGTTGGTTTTTATAATTGTATTGATAGAGGTGTTGGTGTTTAGATTGGTATTGATATTGATGTTGGTGTTTAAAATGTTTTTGATATTTGTGTTGATGTTTATAATGGTATTCGTATTGTTGTTGGTGTTTACATTGGTATTGATATTGGTGTTGTCTTTTAGATTGGTGTTGATACTGGTGTTGGTGTTTGGGTTGGTATTGATATTAGTGTTGGTGTATATAATGGAATTGATATTGGTGTTGGTATTTAGATTGGTATTGATATTAGTCTCGGTGTTTAGATTTGTACTGATATTAGTTATGGTGTTGAAAATAGCATTGACATTGGTATTGCTGTTTAGATTGGTGTTGATAGTGATGATGGTGTTATTAATGTTATTGATATTGGTGTTGGTATTTCGATTGGTATTGATATTGGTGTTGGTTTTTACAAAGGTATTGATATTGGTGTTGGTGTTTAGATTTGTTTTGATATTGGTGTTGGTGTTTATAATGGTATTGATATTGGTGTTGGTATTTACATTGGTATTCATACTGGTGTTGGTGTTTATAATGGTATTGATATTGGTGTTGGTTTTTTGATTGGTATTGATATTGGCGTTGGGGTTTATAATGGAATTGATATTGGTGTTGGTATTTATAATAGTATTGACATTGGTGTTGGTGTTTAGATTGGTATTGATAGTGGTGTTGGTGTTTCTAATGTTATTGATATTGGTGTTGGCATTTCGATTGGTATTGATATTGGTGTTGGTTTTTACAACGGTGTTGATATTGGTGTTGGTGTTTATAATGGTATTGACATTGGATTTGGTGCTTGGACTGGTATTGATATTGGTGTTGGCGTTTATAATGGTATTGACATTGGTGTTGGTGTGCAGATTGGTATTGATATTGGTGTTGGTGTTTAGATTGGCTTTGATAGTGGTGTTCGAATATATATTGTTATTGATATTGGTGTTGATGTGTGTAATGGTATTGATACCGGTGTTGATGTTTGGATTGGTATTGATATTTGTGTTGGTGTTCATAATAGTATTGATATTGGTGAAGGTTTTTATATTGGTATTGATATTGGTGTTGACATTTACATTGGTATTATATTGGGGTTTGTGTTTACAATGGTATTGTTATTGATGTTTGTGTTTTGATTGGTATTGATATTGGTGTTGGTGTTTATAATGGAATTGATATTTTTGTTCGTGTTTATATTGTTATTGATATTGGTGTTGATGTTTGTAATGGTATTGATACTGGTGTTGATGTTTAGATTGGTATTGATATTGGTGTTGTTGTTTTGATTGGCATTTATATTGGTGTTGGTGTTAATAATTGTATTGATATTGGTGTTGGTGTTTAGATTGGTATTGATATTGGTGTTGGTGTTTACATTGGTATTGATATTGGTGTTGGTGTTTATAATGGTATTGATATTGGTGTTCGTGTTTATATTGTTATTGATATTGGTGTTGGTGTTTGAAATGGTATTGATGTTGGGGTTGACGTTTAGATTTGTATTGATATTGTTGTAGTTGTTTTGATTGTCATTGATATTGGTGTTGGTGTTTATAATGGTATTCATATTGGTGTTGGTGTTTAGATTGGTTTTAATATTGGTGTTGGTGTATCTAATTGGGTTGATATTGATGATGGTGTTTAGATTGGTATTGATATCGGTGTTGGTGTTTGTAATGGTATTGATATTGGGGTTGGTGTTTAGATTGGAATTGATATTGGTGTTGGTGTTTATAATGGTTTTGTTTAAGGTGTTTGTGTTTAGATTGGTATTGATATTGGTGTTGGTGTTTATAATGGCATTGATATTGGTGTTGGTGTTTAGATTGGTACCGAAATTGGTGTTTGTGTTTATAAAGGTATCGATTTTGGTGTTGGTGTTTATAATGGTATTAATATTGTTGTTGGTGTATAGATTTGTATTGATATTGGTGTTGGTGTTTATAATGGAATTGATACTGGTGTTGGTGTTTAGATTTGTATTGATATTGGAGTTGGTGTTCAGATTAGTATTGATATTGGTGTTGGTGTTTAAAATGTTATTGATCTTGGATTGGTGATTAGATTGGTCTTGATATTGGTTTTGGTGTTTAGATTGGTATTGATAGTGGTGTTGGTGTTTCTAATGTTATTGATATTGGTGTTGGTATTTCGATTGGTCTTGATATTCGTGTTGGTTTTTACAACGGTATTGATATTGGTGTGTGTGTTTAGATTGGTTTTGATATTGGTGTTGGTGTTTAGATTTTTATTGGTATTGGTGTTGGTGTTTATAATGGTATTGATATTTGTGTTGGTGTTTACAATGGTATTGATATTGGTGTTGGTGTTTATATTGGTATTGATATTGGTGTTGGCGTTTAGATTGCTCTTGATATTGGTGTTGGTGTTTAGATTGGTATTGAAATTGGTGTGGGTGTTCATATTGATATTGATATTGGTGTTGGTGGTTATAATGGTATTGATATTTGTGTTGATGTTTAGATTGGTATTGATATTTGTGTTTGTGTTTATATTGGTATTGATATTGGCGTTGGAGTTTAGATTGGTATTGATATTGGTGTTGGTGTTTATAATGGTATAGAAATTAGTGTTGGTGTTTATATTGTTGTTGATATTGGTGTTGGTGTTAGTAATGGTATTGATATTGGTGTTGGTGGTTAGATTGGTATTGATATTGGTGTTGTTGTTTTCATTGTCATTGATATTGGTGGTGGTGTTTATAATGGTATTGAAATTAGTGTTGGTGTTTATATTGTTGTTGATATTGGTGTTGGTGGTTGTAATGGTATTGACATGGGTGTTGGTGTTTAGATTGCTATTGTTATTGGTGTTGGTGTTTATAATGGTATTGATATTGGTGTTGGTGTTTAGCTTGGTATTGATTTTGCTGTTGGTGATTAGATTTGTACTGATATTGGTGTTGGTGTTTAATATGGTATTGACATTAGTTTTGGTGTTTAGATTGTTATTGATAGTGGTGTTGGTGTTTATAATGTTATTGATATTGGTGTTGGTATTTCGAGTGGTATTGATATTAGTGTTGGTTTTTACAACGGTATTGATATTGGTGTTGGTGTTTAGATTGGTTTTGATATTGGTGTTGGTGTTTATAATTATATTGATATTGGTGTTGGTGTTTAGATTGGTTTTGATATTGATGTTGGTGTTTATAACGGTACTGATATTGGTGTTGGTGTTTTGATTGGTATTGATATTGGTGTTCATAATGGTATTGATATTGGCATTGGTGTTTAGATTAGTATTGATATTGGTGTTGGTGTTTATAATGGCATTGATATTGGTGTTGGTGTTTAGATTGGTACCGAAATTGGTGTTTGTGTTTATAAAGGTATCGATTTTGGTGTTGGTGTTTATAATGGTATTAATATTGTTGTTGGTGTATAGATTTGTATTGATATTGGTGTTGGTGTTTATAATGGAATTGATACTGGTGTTGGTGTTTAGATTTGTATTGATATTGGAGTTGGTGTTCAGATTAGTGTTGATATTGGTGTTGGTGTTTAAAATGTTATTGATCTTGGATTGGTGATTAGATTGGTCTTGATATTGGTTTTGGTGTTTAGATTGGTATTGATAGTGGTGTTGGTGTTTCTAATGTTATTGATATTGGTGTTGGTATTTCGATTGGTCTTGATATTCGTGTTGGTTTTTACAACGGTATTGATATTGGTGTGTGTGTTTAGATTGGTTTTGATATTGGTGTTGGTATTTATATTGGTATTGATACTGGTGTTGGTATTTAGATTGGTATTCATTCTGGTGTTGCTGTTTATAATTGTGTTGATATTGGTGTTGGCGTTTTGATTGGTATTGATATTGGTGTTGATAATGGAATTGATGATGGTATAGGTGTTTAGATTAGTACTGACATTGGTGTTTGTGTTTATAGTGGTTTCGATTTTGGTGCTGGTGTTCATAATGGTATTCAAATTGGTGTTGGTGTTTCGATTGTTATTGATATTGGCACTGGTGTTTTTAATGGTATTGATACTGGTGTTGATGTTTAGATTGGTATTGATATTGGTGTTGGTGTTTAGATTGGTATTGATATTGGTGTCGGTGTATATCATGGTATTGACACTGGTGTTGTTGTTTAGATTGGTATTGATATTGGTGTCGGTGTTTATAATGTTATTGATATAGGTGTTGGTATTTAGATTGGTATTGGTATTGGTGTTGGTTTTTATAATTGTATTGATAGAGGTGTTGGTGTTTAGATTGGTATTGATATTGATGTTGGTGTTTAAAATGTTTTTGATATTTGTGTTGATGTTTATAATGGTATTCGTATTGTTGTTGGTGTTTACATTGGTATTGATATTGGTGTTGTCTTTTAGATTGGTGTTGATATTGGTGTTGGTGTTTGGGTTGGTATTGATATTAGTGTTGGTGTATATAATGGAATTGATATTGGTGTTGGTATTTAGATTGGTATTGATATTAGTCTCGGTGTTTAGATTTGTACTGATATTAGTTATGGTGTTGAAAATAGCATTGACATTGGTATTGCTGTTTAGATTGGTGTTGATAGTGGTGATGGTGTTATTAATGTTATTGATATTGGTGTTGGTATTTCGATTGGTATTGATATTGGTGTTGGTTTTTACAAAGGTATTGATATTGGTGTTGGTGTTTAGATTGGTATTGATAGTGGTGTTGGTTGATTCTAATGTTATTGATATTGGTGTTGGTATTTCGATTGGTCTTGATATTCGTGTTGGTGTTTATAATGGTATTGATATTGGTGTTGGTTTTTTGATTGGTATTGATATTGGCGTTGGGGTTTATAATGGAATTGATATTGGTGTTGGTATTTATAATGGTATTGACATTGGTGTTGGTGTTTAGATTGGTATTGATAGTGGTGTTGGTGTTTCTAATGTTATTGATATTGGTGTTGGCATTTCGATTGGTATTGATATTGGTGTTGGTTTTTACAACGGTGTTGATATTGGTGTTGGTGTTTATAATGGTATTGACATTGGATTTGGTGCTTGGACTGGTATTGATATTGGTGTTGGCGTTTATAATGGTATTGACATTGGTGTTGGTGTGCAGATTGGTATTGATATTGGTGTTGGTGTTTAGATTGGCTTTGATAGTGGTGTTCGAATTTATATTGTTATTGATATTGGTGTTGATGTTTGTAATGGTATTGATACCGGTGTTGATGTTTGGATTGGTATTGATATTTGTGTTGGTGTTCATAATAGTATTGATATTGGTGAAGGTTTTTATATTGGTATTGATATTGGTGTTGGCATTTACATTGGTATTATATTGGGGTTTGTGTTTACAATGGTATTGTTATTGATGTTTGTGTTTTGATTGGTATTGATATTGGTGTTGGTGTTTATAATGGAATTGATATTGGTGTTCGTGTTTATATTGTTATTGATATTGGTGTTCATGTTTGTAATGGTATTGATACTGGTGTTGATGTTTAGATTGGTATTGATATTGGTGTTGTTGTTTTGATTGGCATTTATATTGGTGTTGGTGTTAATAATTGTATTGATATTGGTGTTGGTGTTTAGATTGGTATTGATATTGGTGTTGGTGTTTACATTGGTATTGATATTGGTGTTGGTGTTTATAATGGTATTGATATTGGTGTTCGTGTTTATATTGTTATTGATATTGGTGTTGGTGTTTGAAATGGCATTGATGTTGGGGTTGACGTTTAGATTTGTATTGATATTGTTGTAGTTGTTTTGATTGTCATTGATATTGGTGTTGCTGTTTATAATTGTATTCATATTGGTGTTGGTGTTTAGATTGGTTTTGATATTGGTGTTGGTGTATCTAATTGTGTTGATATTGATGATGGTGTTTAGATTGGTATTGATATCGGTGTTGGTGTTTGTAATGGTATTGATATTGGAGTTGGTGTTTAGATTGGAATTGATATTGGTGTTGGTGTTTATAATGGTTTTGTTAAAGGTGTTTGTGTTTAGATTGGTATTGATATTGGTGTTGGTGTTTATGATGGTTTTGATATTGGTCTTTGTGTTTATATTGGTATTGATGTTGTTGTTGATATTTTGATTGGTATTGATATTGGTGTTGGTGTTTTGATCAGTTCTGATATTCGTGTTGTTGTTTATAATGGTATTGACATTGGTGTTGGTGTTTACATTGGTATTGATATTGGTGTTGGTGTTTATAATGGTATTGATATTGCTGTTGGTGTTGATAATGGTATTCATATTGGTGTTGGTGTTTATAACGGTATTGATATTGGAGTTGGTGCTTATACGGGTATTGTTATTGGTGTTGGTGTTAATAACGGTATTGATATTGGTGTTGGTGTTCATAATAGCATTGATATTGGTGAAGGTTTTTATATTGGTATTGATACTGGTGTTGGCGTTTACATTGGTATTGATATTGGAGTTTGTGTTTACAATGGTATTGATATTGATGTTTGTGTTTAGATTGGTACTGATATTGGTGTTGGTGATTATAATGGAATTGATATTGGTGTTCGTGTTTATATTGTTATTGATATTGGTGTTGATGTTTGTAATGGTATTGATATTGGTATTGATGTTTAGATTGGTATTGATATTGGTGTTATTGTTTTGATTGGCATTGATATTGGTGTTGGTGATTATAATTGTTTTGATGTTCGTGTTGGTGATTATAATGGTATTCGTATTGTTGTTGGTGTTTATATTGGTGTTGATATTGGTGTTGGCGTTTAGATTGGTGTTGATATTGGTGTTGGTGTTTTGATTGGTATTGATATTAGTGTTGGTGTATATAATGGAATTGATATTGGTGCTGATTTTTAGATTGGTATTGATATTAGTCTTGGTGTTTAGATTTGTACTGATATTAGTTATGGTGTTGAAAATAGTATTGACATTGGTGTTGCTGTTTAGATTGGTATTGATAGTGGTGTTGGTGTTATTCATGTTATTGATATTGGTGTTGGTTTTTCGATTGGTATTGATATTGGTGTTGGTTTTTACAAAGGTATTGATATTGGTGTTGGTGTTTAGATTTGTTTTGATATTGGTGTTGGTGTTTATATTGGTATTGATATTGGTGTTGGTATTTACATTGGTATTCATACTGGCGTTGGTGTTTATAATAGTAGTGATATTGGTGTTGGTTTTTTGATTGGTATTGATGTTGGCGTTGGGGTTTATAATGGAATTGATATTGGTGTTGGTATTTATAATGGTATTGACATTGGTGTTGGTGTTTAGATTGGTATTGATAGTGGTGTTGGTGTTTCTAATGTTATTGATATTGGTGGTGGTATTTCGATTGGTATTGATATTGGTGTTGGTTTTTACAACGGTGTTGATATTGGTGTTGGTGTTTATAATGGTATTGACATTGGTTTTGGTGCTTGGATTGGTATTGATATTGGTGTTGGTGTTCATAATGGTATTGACATTGGTGTTGGTGTGCAGATTGGTATTGATAGTTGCGTTTTTGTTTATAATGTAATTGATATTGGTATTGGTATTTCGATTGGTATCGATATTGGTGTTGGTGTTTACATTGGTATTGATGTTGGTGTTGGTGGTTAATGGTATTGATATTGGTGTTGGTTTTTATAATGGTATTCATATTGGTGTTTATTTTGGTATTGATATTGGTGTTGGAGTTCATAATGGTATTGATATTGATGTTTGTGTTTAGATTGGTATTGATATTGGTGTTGGTGTTTAGATTGGCTTTGACAGTGGTGTTCGAGTTTATATTGTTATGGATATTAGTGTTGATGTTTGTAATGGTATTGATACTGGTGTTGATGTTTGGATTGGTATTGATATTGGTGTTGGTGTTCATAATAGTATTGATATTGGTGAAGGTTTTTATATTGGTATTGATATTGGTGTTGGCATTTACATTGGTATTGATATTGGGGTTTGTGTTTACAATGGTATTGTTATTGATGTTTGTGTTTTGATTGGTATTGATATTGGTGTTGGTGTTTATAATGGAATTGATATTCGTGTTCGTGTTTATATTCTTATTGATATTGGTGTTGATGTTTGTAATGGTATTGATATTGGTGTTGATATTTAGATTGGTATTGACATTGGTGTTGTTGTTTTGATTGGCATTGATATTGGTGTTGGTGTATATAATTGTATTGATATTGGTGTTGGTGTTTATAATAGTATTGATATTGGTGTTGGAGCTTTCATTGGTATTGATATTGGTGTTTGTGTTTATAATGGTATTGATGTTGGTTTTGATGTTTGGATTTGTATTGATATTGGTGTTGGTGTTTATAATGGTATTGATATTGGTGTTCATGTTTATATTGATCTTGATATTGGTGTTGGTGTTTGTAATGGTATTGATGTTGCTGTTGGTGTTAATAACGGTATTGATATTGGTTTTGGTGTTTATAACGGTATTGATATTGGTGTTGGTGTTAATAACGGTATTGATATTGGTTCTGGTGTTTACATTGGTATTGATACTGGTGTTGATGTTTAGATTGGCTTTGATATTGGTGTTGGTTTTAATAATGGTATTGATATCGGACTGGGCGTTTAGACTGGCATTGATATTGGTGTTGGTGTTTGGATTGGTACTGATATTGGTGTTGGTGTTTATAATGGAATTGATATGTGTGTTGGTGTTTACATTTGTACTGATATTGGTGTTGGTTTTGTACAATGGTATTGATACTGGTGTTGGTGTTTAGATTGGTATTGATATTGGTGTTGGTGTTTATAATGGTGTTAATATTGGTGTTGGTGTTTATAACGGTATTGATATTGGCGTTGGTGCTTATAATGGTATTGATAATGGGTGTTGGTGTTTATAATGGTATTGATATTGGTGTTGGTGTTTAGATTGGTATTGATATTGGTGTTGGTGTATATAAAGGCCTTGATATTAGTGTTGCTGTTTGCAATGGTATTCATATTGGTGTTGGTGTTTATATTGGTATTGATATTGGTGTATGCATTTAGATTGGTATTGATATTGGTGTTGGTGTTCATAATGGTATTGATATTGGTATAGGTTTTTATATTGGAATTGATATTGTTGTAGGTGTTTTGATTGTTATTGATATTGGTGTTGGTGTTTGTAATGGAATTGATGTTGGAGTCGGTGTTTAGATTGGTATTGACATTGGTGTTGGTATTTAGATTGGTATTGATATTGGTGTTGGCGTTTATGATGGAATTGATACTGGTGTTGGCGTTCAGATTGGTATTGATATTGGTGTTGTTGTTTATAATGGCTTTGATATTGGTGCTGGTTTTAATAATGGTATTGATATCGGACTGGGTGTTTAGATTGGCATTCATATTGGTGTTGGTGTTCATAATAGCATTGATAATGGTGATGGTGAATATAATGGATTTGATATTGGTGTTGGTGTTTAGATTGTTATTGATATTGGTGTTGGTGTATATGATGGTATTGATATTGGTGTTGGTGTTTATAATTGTATTGATGATGGTGATGTTGTTTATAATGGAATTGATATTGGTGTTGGTGTTTCGATTTGTACTGATATTGGTGTTGGTTTTTTTTACAATGGTATTAATATTGGTGTTGGTGTTTAGATTGGTATTGATATTTGTGTTGGTGTTTATAACGGTATTGATATTGGCGTTGGTGCTTATAATGGTATTGATAATGGTGTTGGTGTTTATATTGTTATTGATATTGGTGTTGGTGTTTATAATGTGTTTGTTAAAGGTGTTTGTGTTTAGATTGGTATTGATATTGGTGTTGGTGTTTATGATGGAATTGATATTGGTGTTGGTATTTATAATGGAATTGATGTTGATGTTGGTGTTTAGATTGGTATTGATGTTGGTGTTGTTGTTTAGATTGCCTTTGATATTGGTGTTCGTGTTTATTTTGTTATTGATATTGGTGTTGGTCTTTGTAATGGTATTGATGTTGGTGTTTATGATGGTATTGATATTGGTGTTGGTGTTGATAATGGTATTGATGTTGTTGTTGATGTTTAGATTGGTATTGATATTGGTGTTGGTGTTTGGATTTGTACTGATATTGGTGTTCGTTTTTTACAATAGTATTGATATTGGTGTTGGTGTTTAGATTGGTATTCATATTTGTGTTGGTGTTTATAATGGTATTGGTATTGGTGTTGGTGTTTAGATTGGTATTGATATTGGTGTTGGTGGATATAAAGGCTTTGATATTGGTGTTGCTGTTTACAATGGGATTCATATTGGTGCTGGTGTTTATATTGGTATTGATATTGGTGTATGCTTTTAGATTGGTATTGATATTGGTGTTGGTATTCATAATGGTATTGATATTGGTGTAGGTTTTTATATTGGTATTGATATTGGTAATGGTTTTTAGTTTTGTACTGATATTGGTGTTGGTGTTTATAATTGTAATGCCATTGGTGTAGATGTTTAGATTGCGAATGATTTTGTTGTTGGTGTTTATATTGTTATTGATATTGGTTTTTGGTATTTAGATTGGCATTGTTATTGGTGTTGGTTTTAACTATGGTATTGATATTGGTGTTGGTGTTTAGATTGGTATTGATATTGGTGTTGGTGTTTATAATGGTATTGATATTGGTGTTGGTTTTTAGATTGGTGTTAATATTGGTGTGGGTGTTTATAACGGTATTGATATTGGTGTTGGTGCTTATAATGGTATTGATAATGGTGTTGGTGTTTATAATGGTATTGATATTGGTGTTGGTATTTAGATTGGTATTGATATTGGTGTTGGTGTATATAAAGGCCTTGATATTAGTGTTGCTGTTTGCAATGGTATTCATATTGGTGTTGGTGTTTATATTGGTATTGATATTGGTGTATGCATTTAGATTGGTATTGATATTGGTGTTGGTGTTTGTAATGGAATTGATTTTGGAGTCGGTGTTTAGATTGGTATTGACATTGGTGTTGGTATTTAGATTGGTATTAATATTGGTGTTGGCGTTTATGGTGGAATTGTTACTGGTGTTGGCGTTCAGATTGGTATTGATATTGGTGTTGCTGTTTAGATTGGCTTTGATATTGGTGTTGGTTTTAATAATGGTATTGATATCGGACTGGGTGTTCAGATTGGCATTCATATTGGTGTTGGTGTTTATAATGGTATTGATAATGGTGATGGTGTATATAATGGAATTGATATTGGTGTTTGTGTTTAGATTGTTATTGATAATGGTGTTGGTGTTTATAATGGTTTTGTTAAAGGTGTTTGTGTTTAGATTGGTATTGATATTGGTGTTGGTGTTTATGATGGTATTGATATTGGTCTTTGTGTTTATATTGGTATTGATGTTGTTGTTGATGTTTTGATTGGTATTGATATTGGTGTTGGTGTTTAGATTTGTACTGATATTGGTGTTAGTTTTTTACAATGGTATTGATATTGGTGTTGTTGTTTAGATTGGTATTGATATTTGTGTTGGTGTTTATAATGGTATTGATATTGGCATTGGTGTTTTGATTGGTGTTAATATTGGTGTTGGTGTTTATAACGGTGTTGATATTGGCGTTGGTGCTTATAATGGTATTGATAATGGTGTTGGTGTTTATAATGGTATTGATATTGGTGTTGGTGTTTAGATTGGTATTGATATTGGTGTTGGTGTATATAAAGGCTTTGATATTGTTGTAGCTGTTTACAATAGTATTCATATTGGTGCTGGTGTTTATATTGGTATCGATATTGGTGTTAGCATTTAGATCGGTATTGATATTGGTGTTGGTGTTCATAATGGTATTGATATTGGTGTAGGTTTTTATATTGGTATTGATATTGGTGTTGATGTTTAGTTTTGTACTGATATTGGTGTTGGTGTTTATAATTGTAATGACGTTGGTGTTGGTGTTTAGATTGGTATTGGTATTGGTGTTGGTGTTTATAATGGTTTGGTAAAGGTGTTTGTGTTTAGATTGGTATTGATATTGGTGTTCGTGTTTATGATGGAATTGATATTGGTGTTGGTGTTTGTAATGCTATGGATGTTGCTGTTGATGTTTGGATTGGTATTGATATTGGTGTCCGTGTTTACATTTGTACTGATATTTGTGTTGGTTTTTTACAATGGTATTGATATTGGTGTTGGTGTGTATAATGGTATTTATATTGGTGTTGGTGTTTAGATTGGTGTTAATATTGGTGTTGGTGTTTATAACGGTATTGATATTGGCGTTGGTGCTTATAATGGTATTGATAATGGTGTTGGTGTTTATAATGGTATTGATATTGGTGTTGGTGTTTAGATTGGTATTGATATTGGTGTTGGTGGATATAAAGGCTAAGGTATTGGCGTTGCTGTTTACAATGGGATTCATATTGGTGCTGGTGTTGATATTGGTATTAATATTGGTGTATGCTTTTAGATTGGTATTGATATTTGTGTTGGTATTCATAATGGTATTGATATTGGTGTAAGGTTTTATATTGGTATTGATATTGGTATTGGAGTTTAGTTTTGTACTGATATTGGTGTTGGTGTTTATACTTGTAATGACATTGGTGTAGGTGTTTAGATTGCTAATGATTTTGTTGTTGGTGTTTATATTGTTATTGATATTGGTTTTGGTATTTAGATTGGTATTGTCATTGGTGTTGGTTTTAACAATGGTATTGATATTGGTGTTGGTGTTTAGATTGGTATTGATATTGGTGTTGGTGTTTATAATGGTATTGATATTGGTGTTGGTTTTTAGATTGGTGTTAATATTGGTGTTGGTGTTTATAACGGTATTGATATTGGCGTTGGTGCTTATAATTGTATTGATAATGGTGTTGGTGTTTAGATTGGTATTGATATTGGTGTTGGTGTATATAAAGGCTTTGATATTAGTGTTGCTGTTTGCAATGGTATTCATATTGGTGTTGGTGTTTATATTGGTATTGATATTGGTGTATGCATTTAGACTGGTATTGATATTGGTGTTGGTGTTCATAATGGTATTGATATCGGACTGGGTGTTTAGATTGGCATTGGTATTGGTGTTGGTGTTTATAATTGTATTGATAATGGTGATGATGTTTATAATGGAATTGATATTGGTGTTGGTGTTCAGATTTTTATTGATTTTGTTGTTGGATGATTTTAATGGTTTTGTTAAAGGTGTTTGTGTTCAGATTGGCATTGATATTGGTGTTGGTGTTTATAATGGTTTTGATATTGGTGTTGGTGTTTAGATTGGTATTGATATTGTTGTTGGTGTTTAGATTTGTATTTTAATTGGTGTGGGCGTTTATAATGGTATTAATATTGGTGTTGGTCATTAGATTGGTATTCATATTGGTATTGGTGTTTAGATTGGTATTGATATTGGTGTTGGTGTTAAGATTGGTTTTTGATATTGGTGTTGGTGTTTATAATGGCATTGATATTGGTGTTGCTGTTTATAATGGTATTGATATTGGTGTAGGTTTTTATATTGGTATTCATATTGGTGTTGGTGTTTTGATTGGTATTGATATTGGTGTTTCTGTTTGTAATTGAATTGATGTTGGCGTTGGTGTTTACATTGGTATTGATATTGGTGTTTGTTTTTGTAATGGTATGAATATTGGTATTGGTGTTTAGATTGGTATTGATATTGGTGTTGGCGTTTATGATGGAATTGATACTGGTGTTGGTGATAAGATTGGTTTTGGTATTGGTGTTCGTTTTAATAATGATATTGATATCGGACTGGTTGTTTAGATTGTCACTGATATTGGTGATGCTGTTTTTAATGGTATTGATAATGGTGATGGTGTTTATAATGGAATTGATATTGGTGTTGCGGTTTCGATTGTTATTGATATTGGTGTTGGTGTTTATAATCATATTGATATTGGTGTTGGTGTTTATAATGGTTTTGATATTGGTGTTGGTGTTTAGATTGGGATTGATATTGGTGTTGGTGTTTATTATTTAATTGATATTGGTGTTGGTGTTTAGATTGGGATTTATATTGGTGTTGGCATTTATAATGGTATTGATGTAGGTGTTGGTGTTTAGATTGGTATTGATATTGGTGTTGGTGTTTAGATTTGCAATGATATTGGTGTTGGTGTTTATAATTGTAATGACATTGGTGTTGGTGTTGAGATTGCTAATGATATTGGTGTTGGTGTTTATAATGGTATTGATATTGGTGTTGGCATTTACATTGGTATTGATATTGGTGTTTGTGCTCATAATGGCATTGATATCGATGTTTGTGTTTAGACTGGTATTGATATTGGTGTTGGTGTTTAGATTGGCATTCATATTTGTGTTTATAGCTGTATTGATATTGGCGTCAGTGCTTATAATGGTATTGATCATGGTGTTGGTGTTTATGATTGTATTGATATTGGTGTTGGTGTTTGGATTTGTATTGATATTGGTGTTGGTGTTTCTAATGGCATTGATATTGGTGTTGGTGTTTATCATGTTATTCATATTGGTGTAGGTTTTTATATTGTTATTGACATTGGTGTTTGTTTTTTGATTGGTATTGATATTGGTGTTGGTGTTTGTAATGGAATTGATGTTGGCGTTGGTGTTTAGATTGGTACTGATATTGGTGTTGGTGTTTATAATGGTATTGATATTGGTGTTGGTGTTTAGATTGGTATTGATATAGGTGTTGTTGTTTAGATTGGCTTTGATATTGGTGTTGGTTTTAATAATGGTATTGATATCCGACTAGGTGTTTAGGTCGGCATTGATATTGGTGTTGGTGTTTATAATTGTATTGATAATGGTGATGGTGTTTATAATGGAATTGATATTGTTCTTGGTGTTCAGCTTGTTATTGATATTGGTGTTGGTGTTTATAATGGTTTTGATATTGGTGTTGGTGTTTAGATTGGTATTCATATTGGTATTGGTGTTTAGATTGGTATTCATATTGGTGGTGGTGTTTACCAACGATATTGATATTGGAGTTGGTGCTGATACTGGTATTGATATTGGTGTAGGTGTTAATAACAGTATTGATATTGGTGTTGGGGTCTATAATGGTATTGATATTGGGGTTGGTGTTTATAATGGTATTGATATTAGTGCTGGTGCTTGTAATGGTATTGATATTGCTGTTGATGTTTAAATTGGTATTGATATTGGTGTTGGTGTTGATAATGGAATTGATATTGGTGTTGGTGTTTATCATGGTATTCATATTGGTGTAGGTTCTTATATTGGTATTGATATTGGTGTTGGTAATTTGATTGGTATTAGTGTTGGTGTTTGCAGTGGAATTGATGTTGGCGTTGGTGTTTAGATTGGTATTGATATTGGTGTTGGAGTGTAGATTGGTATTGATATTGGTGATGGTGTTTAGTTTGGCTTTGATCTTGGTGTTGGTTTTAATAATGGTATTGATATCGGAATGGGTGTTTAGATTGGCATTGATATTGGTGTTGGTGTTAATAATTGTTTTGATAATGGTGATTGTGTTTTTGATGGTATTGATATTGACGTTGGTGTTTAGATTTGTATTGTAATTGGTGTTTGCGTTCATAATGGTATTAATATTTGTGTTGGTCTTTAGATGGGTATTCATATTGGTATTGGTGTTTAGATTGGTATTCATATTGGTGTTGGTGTTTTGATTGGCATTTATATTGGTGTTGGTGTTTATAATTGTATTGATATTGGTGTTGGTGTATAGATTGGTATTGATATTGATGTTAGTGGTAATGATGGTATTGATATTGGTGTTGGTCTTTATAATGGTATTGATATTGGTGTTGGTGTTTAGATTTGTATTCATATTGGTGTTGGTGTTTATAATGGTATTGATATTGGTGATGGTGTTTAGTTTGGCTTTGATCTTGGTGTTGGTTTTAATAATGGTATTGATATCGGAATGGGTGTTCAGATTGGCATTGATATTGGTGTTGGTGTTAATAATTGTTTTGATAATGGTGATGGTGTTTTTGATGGTATTGATATTGACGTTGGTGTTTAGATTTGTATTGTAATTGGTGTGGGCGTTCATAATGGTATTAATATTTGTGTTGGTCTTTAGATGGGTATTCATATTGGTATTGGTGTTTAGATTGGTATTCATATTGGTGTTGGTGTTTTGATTGGCATTTATATTGGTGTTGGTGTTTATAATTGTATTGATATTGGTGTTGGTGTTTAGATTGGTATTGATATTGATGTTAGTGATAATGATGGTATTGATATTGGTGTTGGTCTTTATAATGGTATTGATATTGGTGTTGGTGTTTAGATTGGTATTCATATTGGTGTTGGTGTTTATAATGGTATTGATATTGGTGATGGTGTTTAGTTTGGCTTTGATCTTGGTGTTGGTTTTAATAATGGTATTGATATCAGAATGGGTGTTTAGATTGGCATTGATATTGGTGTTGGTGTTAATAATTGTTTTGATAATGGTGATGGTGTTTTTGATGGTATTGATATTGACGTTGGTGTTTAGATTTGTATTGTAATTGGTGTGGGCGTTCATAATGGTATTAATATTTGTGTTGGTCTTTAGATGGGTATTCATATTGGTATTGGTGTTTAGATTGGTATTCATATTGGTGTTGGTGTTTTGATTGGCATTTATATTGGTGTTGGTGTTTATAATTGTATTGATATTGGTGTTGGTGTTTAGATTGGTATTGATATTGATGTTAGTGATAATGATGGTATTGATATTGGTGTTGGTCTTTATAATGGTATTGATATTGGTGTTGGTGTTTAGATTGGTATTCATATTGGTGTTGGTGTTTATAATGGTATTGATATTGGTGTTGGTGTTAAGATTGGAATTGATATTGGCGTTGGTGTTTATAATGGCATTGATATTGTTGTTGGTGTTTATCATGGTATTCATATTGGTGTTGGTATTTATACTGGTAGTGATATTGGTGTACGCGTTTAGATTGGTATTGATATTGGTGTTGGTGTTCATAATGGTATTGATATTGGTGGTGGTGATTGTAATGAAATTGATGTTGGCGTTGGTGTTTAGATCAGTATTGATAATGGTGTTGGTGTTTAGATTGGAATTGATATTGGTGTTGGCGTTTATGATGGAATTGATACTGGTGTTGGTGTTTAGATTGGTATTGATATTGGTGTTGGTGTTTAGATTGGCTTTGATCTTGGTGTTGATTTTAATAGTGGTATTGATATCGGACTTGGTGTTTAGATTGGCATTGATATTGGTGTTGGTGTTTATAATTGTATTGATATTGGTGTTGGTATTCAGATTTGTATTGATATCGGTGTAGGTGTTCAGATTGTAATAGATATTGGTGTTAGATGATTATAATGGTTTTGTTAAAGGTTTTTCTGTTCATATTGGCATTGATATTGGTGTTGGTGTTTATAATGGTTTTCATATTGGTGTTGGTGTTTAGATTGGTATTCATATTGGTGTTGGTGTTTAGATTGGTGTTAATATTGGTGTTGGTGCTCATAATGGTATTGATATTGGCGTTGGTGTATATAAAGGCTTTGATATTAGTGTTGCTGTTTGCAATGGTATTCATATTGGTGTTGGTGTTTATATTGGTATTGATATTGATGTAAGCATTTAGATTGGTATTGATATTGGTGTTGGTGTTCATAATGGTAATGATATTGGTATAGGTTTTTATATTGGTATAGATATTGGAGTTGGTGTTTTGATTGTTATTGATATTGGTGTTGGTATTTAGATTGGTATTGATATTGGTGTTGGCGTTTATGACGGAATTGATACTGGTGTTGGTGTTCAGATTGGTATTGATATTGGTGTTGGTGTTTAGATTGGCTTTGATATTGGTGTTTGTGTTTATAATGGTATTGATGTTGTTGTTGATGTTTAGATTGGTATTTTATATTGGTGTTGGTCTTTGTAATGGTATTGATATTAGTGTTGTTGTTTTGATTGACATTGACATAATGGTATTGATAATGGTGTTGGTGTTTATAATGGTATTGATGTTGGTGTTGGTGTTTAGATTGGTATTGATATTGGTGTTGGTGTATATAAAGGCTTTGATATTGGTGTTGCTGTTTACAATGGTATTCATATTGGTGCTGGTGTTTATATTGGTATTGATATTGGTGTATGCATTTAGATTGGTATTGATATTGGTGTTGGTGTTCATAATGGAATTGATATTGGTGTAGGTTTTTATATTGGTATTGATATTGGTGTTGGTGTTAAGT
Source organism: Chiloscyllium punctatum (assembly GCF_047496795.1). Classification (NCBI taxonomy): domain Eukaryota; kingdom Metazoa; phylum Chordata; class Chondrichthyes; order Orectolobiformes; family Hemiscylliidae; genus Chiloscyllium; species Chiloscyllium punctatum. The sequence goes on from NC_092783.1 coordinate 26,600,678, forward strand.
GTTGTACTGATATTGGTGTTGGTGTTTATAATTGTAATGACATTGGTGTAGGTGTTTAGATTGCTGATAATTTTGGTGTTGGTGTTTATATTGTTATTGATATTGGTGTTGGTATTTAGATTGTTATTGATATTGGTTTTGGTGTTTATAAAGGTTTTGTTAAAGGTGTTTGTGTTTAGATTGGTATTGATATTGGTGTTGGTGTTTATGATGGAATTGATATTGGTGTTGGTGTTTGTAATGGTATTCATGTTGTTGTTGATGTTTAGATTGGTATTAATATTGGTGTTGGTGTTTACATTTGTACTGATATTGGTGTTGGTTTTTGACAATGGTATTGATATTGGTGTTGGTGTTTAGATTGGTATTGATTTTGGTGTTGGTGTTCATAATGGTATTGATATTGGTGTAGGTTTTTATATTGGTATTGATATTGGTATTGGTGTTTAGTTTTGTACTCATATTGGTGTTGGCGTTTATAATTGTAATGACATTGGTGTAGGTGTTTAGATTGGTATTGGTATTGGTGTTGGTGTTGATAATGGAATTGATATTGGTGTTGGTGTTTATCATGGGATTCATATTGGTGTAGGTTTTTATATTGGTATTGATATTGGTGTTGGTATTTTGATTGGAATTGATATTAGTGTTGGTGTTTATAGTTGTATTGATATTAGTATTGGTGTTTAGATTGGTATTGATATTGATGTTGGTATTTATATTGGTATTGATATTGGGATTGGTGTTTAGATTGTCTTTGATCTTGGTGTTGGTTTTAATAATGGTATTGATATCGGACTGGGTGTTTAGATTGGCATTGATATTGGTGTTGGTGTTCAGATTGTTGTTGATTTTAGTGTAGGATGATTATAATGGTTTTGTTAAAGGTGTTTGTGTTCAGATTGGCATTGATATTGGTGTTGGTGTTTACAATGGTTTTGATATTGGTGTTTTTGTTCAGATTGGCATTGATATTGGTGTTGGTGTTTATAATGGTTTTGATATTGGTGTTTTTGTTTAGATTGGTATTCATATTGGTGTTGGTCTTTAGATTGGTATTCATATTGGTATTGGTGTTTAGATTGGTATTCATACTGGCACTGGTGTTTATAACGGTATTGATATTGGCGTTGATGCTTATACTGTTATTGATATTGGTGTTGTTGTTTAGATTGGTATTGATATTGGTGTTGGTGTTTATAATTGTAGTGATATTGGTGTTGCTGTTTATAATGGTATTCATATTGGTGTTGCTGTCTATAATGGTATTGATATTGGTGTTGGTGTTTATAATTGTAGTGATATTGGTGTTGCTGTTTATATTGGTATTCATATTGGTGTTGGTGTTTTGATTGGTATTGATATTGGTGTTGGTGTTTAGATTGGTATTGATATTGGCATTGGTGCTTATACTGGTATTGATATTGGTGTTGGTGTTTAGATTTGAACTGATATTGGTGTTGGTGTTTATAAGTGTAATGATATTGGTGTTGGTGTTTAGATTGGTATTGATATTGGTGTTGGTATTTGTAATGGTATTCATATTGGTGTTGGTGTTTAGATTGGAATTGATATTGGTGTTGGTGTTTAGATTTGTACTGATATTTGTGTTGGTGTTTATAACTGTAATGACTTTGGTTTTGGTGTTTAGATTGTTATTGATATTGGTGCTGGTGTTTAGATTGGTATTGATAGTGGTGTTGGTGTTTATAATGGTATTGATATTGGTGCTGGTGTTTAGATTGGAATTGATATTGGTGTTGGCGTTTATGATGGTATTGATATTGGTGTTGGTGTTTATATTGGTATTGATATTGGGGTTGGCGTTTACATTGGTATTGATATTGGCATTGGTGCTTATACTGGTATTGATATTGGTGTTGGTGTTAATAATGATATTGATATTGGTATTGGTGTTTACATTGGTATTGATATTGGTGTTGGTCTTTGTAATGGTATTGACACTTGTGTTGGTGTTTATATTGATGTTCATATTGGTGTTAGTGTTTCTATTGGTATTGATATTGGTGTTGGTCTTCACAATGGTATAGATATTGGTGTTGTTTTTTATATTGATATTGACATTGGTGTTGGTGTTTTGATTGGTATTGATATTGGTGTTGTTGCTTATAATGGTATTGATATTGGTGTTGGTGTTTAGATTGGTATTGATATTGGTGTTGGTGTTTATAATTGTATTGATATTGGTGTTGGTGTTTATAATGGTTTTGATATTGGTGTTGGTGTTTAGATTGGGATTGATATTGGTGTTGGTGTTATAATGGTATTGATATTGGTGTTGGTGTTTAGATTGGGATTTATATTGGTGTTGGCATTTATAATGGTATTGATGTAGGTGTTGGTGTTTAGATTGGTATTGATATTGGTGTTGGTGTTTAGATTTGCAATGATATTGGTGTTGGTGTTTATAATTGTAATGACATTGGTGTTGGTGTTGAGATTGCTAATGATATTGGTGTTGGTGTTTATAATGGTATTGATATTGGTGTTGGCATTTACATTGGTATTGATATTGGTGTTTGTGTTCATAATGGCATTGATATCGATGTTTGTGTTTAGACTGGTATTGATATTGGTGTTGGTGTTTAGATTGGTATTGATATTGGTGTTGGTGTTTAGATTGGCTTTGATCTTGGTGTTGATTTTAATAGTGGTATTGATATCGGACTGGGTGTTTAGATTGGCATTGATATTGGTGTTGGTGTTTATAATTGTATTGATATTGGTGTTGGTATTCAGATTTGTATTGATATCGGTGTAGGTGTTCAGATTGTAATAGATATTGGTGTTGGATGATTATAATGGTTTTGTTAAAGGTTTTTCTGTTCATATTGGCATTGATATTGGTGTTGGTGTTTATAATGGTTTTCATATTGGTGTTGGTGTTTAGATTGGTATTCATATTGGTGTTGGTGTTTAGATTGGTGTTAATATTGGTGTTGGTGTTCATAATGGTATTGATATTGGCGTTGGTGTATATACAGGCTTTGATATTAGTGTTGCTGTTTGCAATGGTTTTCATATTGGTGTTGGTGTTTATATTGGTATTGATATTGATGTAAGCATTTAGATTGGTATTGATATTGGTGTTGGTGTTCATAATGGTATTGATATTGGTATAGGTTTTTATATTGGTATAGATATTGGAGTTGGTGTTTTGATTGTTATTGATATTGGTGTTGGTATTTAGATTGGTATTGATATTGGTGTTGGCGTTTATGACGGAATTGATACTGGTGTTGGTGTTCAGATTGGTATTGATATTGGTGTTGGTGTTTAGATTGGCTTTGATATTGGTGTTGGTGTTTATTATGGTATTGATGTTGTTGTTGATGTTTAGATTGGTATTGATATTGGTGTTGGTGTTTATAATGGTATTGATATTGGTGTTGCTGTTTATAATTGTATTGATATTGGTGTAGGTTTTTATATTGGTATTCATATTGGTGTTGGTGTTTAGATTGGCTTTGATATTGGTGTTGGTTTTAATAATGGTATCGATATCGGACTGGGTGTTTAGATTGGCATTGATATTGGTGTTGGTGTTTATAATTGTATTGATAATGGTGATGGTGTTTATAATGGAATTGATATTGGTGTTGGTGTTCAGATTTTTATTGATTTTGTTATTGGATGATTTTAATGGTTTTGTTAAAGGTGTTTGTTTTCAGATTGGCATTGATATTGGTGTTGGTGTTTATAATGGTTTTGATTTTGGTGTTGGTGTTTAGATTGGTATTGACATTGGTGTTGGTGTTTTGATTTGTATTGATATTGGTGTTGGTGTTTATAATGGTATTGATATTGGTGTTGGTGTTTAGATTGGCTTTGATATTGGTGTTGGTTTTAATAATGGTATTGATATCCGACTAGGTGTTTAGGTCGGCATTGATATTGGTGTTGGCGTTTATAATTGTATTGATACTGGGGTTTGTGTTTATAATGGTATTGATATTGATGTTTGTCCTTAGATTGGTATTGATATTGGGTTTCGTGTTTATAATGGAATTGATACTGGTGTTGGTGTTTAAATTGTTATTGATATTGGTGTTGGATGATTATAATGGTTTTGTTAAAGGTGTTTGTGTTCAGATTGACATTGATATTGGGTTTGGTGTTTATAATGGAATTGATACTGGTGTTGGTGTTTAGATTGTTATTGATATTGGTGTTGGATGATTATAATGGTTTTGTTAAAGGTGTTTGTGTTCAGATTGACATTGATATTGGTGTTGGTGTTTATAATGGTGTTCATATTGGTGTTGGTCTTCAGATTGGTATTCATATTGGTATTGGTGTTTAAATTGGCATTGATATTGGTTTTGGTGTTTATAACGGTATAGATATTGGCGTTGGTGCTTATACTGGTATTGATATTGGTGTTGGTGTTAATAACGGTATTGATATTGATGTTGGTGTTTACATTGGTATTGATATTGGTGTTGGGGTCTATAATGGTATTGATATTGGTGTTGGTGTTCACAATGGTATTGATATTGGTGTTGGTTTTTATATTGATATTGATATTGGTGTTGGTGTTTAGATTGGTATTGATGTTGGTGTTGGTGTTTAGATTGGCTTTGATATAGGTGTTCGTGTTTATATTGTATTTAATATTGGTGTTGGTCTTTGTAATGGTATTGATATTGGTGATGTTTAGATTGGTATTGATATTAGTGTTGTTGTTTTGATTGACATTGACATAATGGTATTGATAATGGTGTTGGTGTTTATAATGGTATTGATGTTGGTGTTGGTGTTTAGATTGGTATTGATATTGGTGTTGGTGTATATAAAGGCTTTGATATTGGTGTTGCTGTTTACAATGGTATTCATATTGGTGCTGGTGTTTATATTGGTATTGATATTGGTGTATGCATTTAGATTGGTATTGATATTGGTGTTGGTGTTCATAATGGAATTGATATTGGTGTAGGTTTTTATATTGGTATTGATATTGGTGTTGGTGTTAAGTGTTGTACTGATATTGGTGTTGGTGTTTATAATTGTAATGACATTGGTGTAGGTGTTTAGATTGCTAATAATTTTGGTGTTGGTGTTTATATTGTTATTGATATTGGTGTTGGTATTTAGATTGTTATTGATATTGGTGTTGGTGTTTATAAAGGTTTTGTTAAAGGTGTTTGTGTTTAGATTGGTATTGATATTGGTGTTGGTGTTTATGATGGAATTGATATTGGTGTTGGTGTTTGTAATGGTATTCATGTTGTTGTTGATGTTTAGATTGGTATTGATATTGGTGTTGGTGTTTACATTTGTACTGATATTGGTGTTGGTTTTTGACAATGGTATTGATATTGGTGTTGGTGTTTAGATTGGTATTGATTTTGGTGTTGGTGTTCATAATGGTATTGATATTGGTGTAGGTTTTTATATTGGTATTGATATTGGTATTGGTGTTTAGTTTTGTACTCATATTGGTGTTGGCGTTTATAATTGTAATGACATTGGTGTAGGTGTTTAGATTGGTATTGGTATTGGTGTTGGTGTTGATAATGGAATTGATATTGGTGTTGGTGTTTATCATGGGATTCATATTGGTGTAGGTTTTTATATTGGTATTGATATTGGTGTTGGTATTTTGATTGGAATTGATATTAGTGTTGGTGTTTATAGTTGTATTGATATTAGTATTGGTGTTTAGATTGGCTTTGATCTTGGTGTTGGTTTTAATAATGGTATTGATATTGGACTGGGTGTTTAGATTGGCATTGATATTGGTGTTGGTGTTCAGATTGTTGTTGATTTTAGTGTAGGATGATTATAATGGTTTTGTTAAAGGTGTTTGTGTTCAGATTGGCATTGATATTGGTGTTGGTGTTTATAATGGTTTTGATATTGGTGTTTTTGTTTAGATTGGTATTCATATTGGTGTTGGTCTTTAGATTGGTATTCATGTTGGTATTGGTGTTTAGATTGGTATTCATATTGGCGCTGGTGTTTATAACGGTATTGATATTGGCATTGATGCTTATTCTGTTATTGATATTGGTGTTGTTGTTTAGATTGGTATTGATATTGGTGTTGGTGTTTATAATTGTAGTGATATTGGTGTTGCTGTTTATAATGGTATTCATATTGGTGTTGCTGTCTATAATGGTATTGATATTGGTGTTGGTGTTTATAATTGTAGTGATATTGGTGTTGCTGTTTATATTGGTATTCATATTGGTGTTGGTGTTTTGATTGGTATTGATATTGGTGTTGGTGTTTGTAATGGAATTGATGTTGGCGTTGATGTTCAGATTGGTATTGATATTGGTGTTTGTTTTTGAAATGGTATGGATATTGGTATTGGTGTTTAGATTGGTATTGATACTGGTGTTGGCGTTTTTAATGGAATTGATACTGGTGTTGGTGATCAGATTGGTTTTGGTATTGGTGTTGGTTTTAATAATGGTATTGATATTGGACTGGGTGTTTAGATTGTCACTGATATTGGTGATGGTGTTTTTAATGGTATTGATAATGGTGATGGTGTTTATAATGGAATTGATATTGGTGTTGGTGTTTACATTTGTATTGATATCAGTGTTGGTATGTATAAAGGTATTGATATTGGTGTTGGTGTTTAGATTTGTATTGTAATTGGTGTGGGCGTTTATACTGGTATTGATATTGGTATTGGTGTTTAGATTGGTATTCAAATTGGTGTTGGATTTATAACGATATTGGAGTTGGTGCTTCTGCTGGTATTGAAATTGGTTTTGGTGTTAATAATGGTATTGATATTGGTGTTGGTGTTTAAATTTGTACTAATATTGGTGTTGGTGTTTATAATTGTAATGACATTGGTGTTGGTGTTTAGATTGGTATTGATATTGGTGTTGGTACTTGTAATTGTATTGATATTGGTGTTGATGTTTAGAATGGTATTGATATTGGTGTTGTTGTTTTGATTGGCATTTATATTGGTATTGGTGTTTATAATTGTATTGATATTGTTGTTGGTGTTTAGATTGGTATTGATATATGTGTTTGTGTTTATAATTGTAGTGATATTGGGGTTAGTGTTTAGATTGGTATTGATATTGGTGTGGGTGTTTATAATGGTATTGATATTGATGTTTGTGTTTAGATTGGTATTGATATTCGTGTTGGTGTTTATATTGGTATTGATATTGGTGTTGGTGTTTAGATTGGAATTGATATTGGTGTTGGCGTTTATGATGGTATTGATATTGGTGTTGGTGTTTATATTGGTATTGATATTGGGGTTGGCGTTTACATTGGTATTGATATTGGCATTGGTTCTTATACTGGTATTGATATTGGTGTTGGTGTTTAGATTTGAACTGATATTGGTGTTGGTGTTTATAAGTGTAATGACATTGGTGTTGGTGTATAGATTGGTATTGATATTGGTGTTGGTATTTGTAATGGTATTCATATTGGTGTTGGTGTTTAGATTGGTATTGATATTGGTGTTGGTGTTTAGATTTGTACTGATATTTGTGTTGGTGTTTATAACTGTAATGACTTTGGTTTTGGTGTTTAGATTGTTATTGATATTGGTGCTGGTGTTTAGATTGGTATTGATAGTGGTGTTGGTGTTTATAATGGTATTGATATTTATGTTTGTGTTTAGATTGGTATTGATATTCGTGTTGGTGTTTATATTGGTATTGATATTGGTGTTGGTGTTTAGATTGGAATTGATATTGGTGTTGGCGTTTATGATGGTATTGATATTGGTGTTGGTGTTTATATTGGTATTGATATTGGGGTTGGCGTTTACATTGGTATTGATATTGGCATTGGTGCTTATACTGGTATTGATATTGGTGTTGGTGTTTAGATTTGAACTGATATTGGTGTTGGTGTTTATAAGTGTAATGACATTGGTGTTGGTGTTTAGATTGGTATTGATATTGGTGTTGGTATTTGTAATGGTATTCATATTGGTGTTGGTGTTTAGATTGGTATTGATATTGGTGTTGGTGTTTAGATTTGTACTGATATTTGTGTTGGTGTTTATAATTGTAATGACTTTGGTTTCGGTGTTTAGATTGTTATTGATATTGGTGCTGGTGTTTAGATTGGTATTGATAGTGGTGTTGGTGTTTATAATGGTATTGATATTGATGTTTGTGTTTAGATTGGTATTGATATTCGTGTTGGTGTTTATATTGGTATTGATATTGGTGTTGGTGTTTAGATTGGAATTGATATTGGTGTTGGCGTTTATGATGGTATTAATATTGGTGTTGGTGTTTATATTGGTATTGATATTGGGGTTGGCGTTTACATTGGTATTGATATTGGCATTGGTGCTTATACTGGTATTGATATTGGTGTTGGTGTTAATAATGGTATTGATATTGGTATTGGTGTTTACATTGGTATTGATATTGGTGTTGGTCTTTGTAATGGTATTGATACTTGTGTTGGTGTTTATAATGATGTTCATATTGGTGTTAGTGTTTCTATTGGTATTGATATTGGTGTTGGTCTTCACAATGGTATAGATATTGGTGTTGTTTTTTATATTGATATTGACATTGGTGTTGGTGTTTTGATTGGTATTGATATTGGTGTTGTTGCTTATAATGGTATTGATATTGGTGTTGGTGTTTAGATTGGTATTGATATTGGTGTTGGTGTTTATAATTGTATTGATATTGTTGTTGGTGTTTATAATGGTTTTGATATTGGTGTTGGTGTTTAGATTGGGATTGATATTGGTGTTGGTGTTTATAATGGTATTGATATTGGTGTTGGTGTTTAGATTTGCAATGATATTGGTGTTGGTGTTTATAATTGTAATGACATTGGTGTTGGTGTTGAGATTGCTAATGATATTGGTGTTGCTGTTTATAATGGTATTGATATTGGTGTTGGTTTTTATAATTGTAATGACATTGATGTTGGTGTTGAGATTGCTAATGATATTGGTGTTGGTGTTTATAATGGTATTGATATTGGTGTTGGCATTTACATTGGTATTGATATTGGTGTTTGTGTTCATAATGGCATTGATATCGATGTTTTGTGTTTAGACTGGTATTGATATTGGTGTTGGTATTTAGATTGGCATTCATATTTGTGTTTATAGCTGTATTGATATTGGCGTTAGTGCTTATAATGGTATTGATCATGGTGTTGGTGTTTATGATTGTATTGATATTGGTGTTGGTGTTTGGATTTGTATTGATATTGGTGTTGGTGTTTCTAATGGCATTGATATTGGTGTTGGTGTTTATCATGTTATTCATATTGGTGTAGGTTTTTATATTGTTATTGCCATTGGTGTTGGTGTTTTGATTGGTATTGATATTGGTGTTGGTGTTTGTAATGGAATTGATGTTGGCGTTGGTGTATGGATTGGTATTGATATTGGCGTTGGTGTTTATAATGGTATTGATATTGGTGTTGGTGTTTAGATTGGTATTGATATAGGTGTTGTTGTTTAGATTGGCTTTGATATTGGTGTTGGTTTTAATAATGGTATTGATATCCGACTAGGTGTTTAGGTCGGCATTGATATTGGTGTTGGTGTTTATAATTGTATTGATAATGGTGATGGTGTTTATAATGGAATTGTTATTGGTCTTGGTGTTCAGCTTGTTATTGATATTGGTGTTGGTGTTTATAATGGTTTTGATATTGGTGTTGGTGTTTAGATTGGTATTGGTGTTTAGATTGGTATTCATATTGGTGGTGGCGTTTACCAACGATATTGATATTGGCGTTGGTGCTAATACTGGTATTGATATTGGTGTTGGTGTTAATAACGGTATTGATATTGGTGTTGGGGTCTATAATGGTATTGATATTGGTGTTGGTGTTTGTAATGGTATTGATATTGGTGTTGGTGTTTATATTGGTATTGATATTGAGTTTAGCGTTTACATTGGTATTGATATTGGGGTTGGTGTTTATAATGGTATTGATATTGGTGCTGGTGCTTGTAATGGTATTGATATTGCTGTTGATGTTTAAATTGGTATTGATATTGGTGTTGGTGTTGATAATGGAATTGATATTGGTGTTGGTGTTTATCATGGTATTCATATTGGTGTAGGTTCTTATATTGGTATTGATATTGGTGTTGGTATTTTGATTGGTATTAGTGTTGGTGTTTGCAGTGGAATTGATGTTGGCGTTGGTGTTTAGATTGGTATTGATATTGGTGTTGGAGTGTAGATTGGTATTGATATTGGTGATGGTGTTTAGTTTGGCTTTGATCTTGGTGTTGGTTTTAATAATGGCATTGATATCGGAATGGGTGTTTAGATTGGCATTGATATTGGTGTTGGTGTTAATAATTGTTTTGATAATGGTGATGGTGTTTTTGATGGTATTGATATTGACGTTGGTGTTTAGATTTGTATTGTAATTGGTGTGGGCGTTCATAATGGTATTAATATTTGTGTTGGTCTTTAGATGGGTATTCATATTGGTATTGGTGTTTAGATTGGTATTCATATTGGTGTTGGTGTTTTGTTTGGCATTTATATTGGTGTTGGTGTTTATAATTGTATTGATATTAGTGTTGGTGTTTAGATTGGTATTGATATTGACGTTAGTGATAATGATGGTATTGATATTGGTGTTGGTCTTTATAATGGTATTGATATTGGTGTTGGTGTTTAGATTGGTATTCATATTGGTGTTGGTGTTTATAATGGTATTGATATTGGTGTTGGTGTTTAGATTGGAATTGATATTGGCGTTGGTGTTTATAATGGCATTGATATTGTTGTTGGTGTTTATCATGGTATTCATATTGGTGTTGGTATTTATAATGGTAGTGATATTGGTGTACGCGTTTAGATTGGTATTGATATTGGTGTTGGTGTTTATAATGGTATTGATATTGGTGGTGGTGATTGTAATGAAATTGATGTTGGCGTTGGTGTTTAGATCAGTATTGATAATGGTGTTGGTGTTTAGATTGGAATTGATATTGGTGTTGGCGTTTATGATGGAATTGATACTGGTGTTGGTGTTTAGATTGGTATTGATATTGGTGTTGGTGTTTAGATTGGCTTTGATCTTGGTGTTGATTTTAATAGTGGTATTGATATCGGACTGGGTGTTTAGATTGGCATTGATATTGGTGTTGGTGTTTATAATTGTATTGATATTGGTGTTGGTATTCAGATTTGTATTGATATCGGTGTAGGTGTTCAGATTGTAATAGATATTGGTGTTGGATGATTATAATGGTTTTGTTAAAGGTTTTTCTGTTCATATTGGCATTGATATTGGTGTTGGTGTTTATAATGGTTTTCATATTGGTGTTGGTGTTTAGATTGGTATTCATATTGGTGTTGGTGTTTAGATTGGTGTTAATATTGGTGTTGGTGTTCATAATGGTATTGATATTGGCGTTGGTGTATATAAAGGCTTTGATATTAGTGTTGCTGTTTGCAATGGTATTCATATTGGTGTTGGTGTTTATATTGGTATTGATATTGATGTAAGCATTTAGATTGGTATTGATATTGGTGTTGGTGTTCATAATGGTATTGATATTGGTATAGGTTTTTATATTGGTATAGATATTGGAGTTGGTGTTTTGATTGTTATTGATATTGGTGTTGGTATTTAGATTGGTATTGATATTGGTGTTGGCGTTTATGACGGAATTGATACTGGTGTTGGTGTTCAGATTGGTATTGATATTGGTGTTGGTGTTTAGATTGGTATTGATATTGGTGTTGGTGTTTATAATGGTATTGATGTTGTTGTTGATGTTTAGATTGGTATTGATATTGGTGTTGGTGTTTATAATGGTATTGATATTGGTGTTGCTGTTTATAATGGTATTGATATTGGTGTAGGTTTTTATATTGGTATTCATATTGGTGTTGGTGTTTAGATTGGCTTTGATATTGGTGTTGGTTTTAATAATGGTATCGATATCGGACTGGGTGTTTAGATTGGCATTGATATTGGTGTTGGTGTTTATAATTGTATTGATAATGGTGATGGTGTTTATAATGGAATTGATATTGGTGTTGGTGTTCAGATTTTTATTGATTTTGTTATTGGATGATTTTAATGGTTTTGTTAAAGGTGTTTGTTTTCAGATTGGCATTGATATTGGTGTTGGTGTTTATAATGGTTTTGATATTGGTGTTGGTGTTTAGATTGGTATTGACATTGGTGTTGGTGTTTTGATTTGTATTGATATTGGTGTTGGTGTTTATAATGGTATTGATATTGGTGTTGGTGTTTAGATTGGTATTGATATTGGTGTTGGTGTTTAGATTGGCTTTGATATTGGTGTTGGTTTTAATAATGGTATTGATATCCGACTAGGTGTTTAGGTCGGCATTGATATTGGTGTTGGCGTTTATAATTGTATTGACACTGGGGTTTGTGTTTATAATGGTATTGATATTGATATTTGTACTTAGATTGGTATTGATATTGGGTTTCGTGTTTATAATGGAATTGATACTGGTGTTGGTGTTTAAATTGTTATTGATATTGGTGTTGGATGATTATAATGGTTTTGTTAAAGGTGTTTGTGTTCAGATTGACATTGATATTGGTGTTGGTGTTTATAATGGTGTTCATATTGGTGTTGGTCTTCAGATTGGTATTCATATTGGTATTGGTGTTTAAATTGGTATTGATATTGGTTTTGGTGTTTATACCGGTATAGATATTGGCGTTGGTGCTTATACTGGTATTGATATTGGTGTTGGTGTTAATAACGGTATTGATATTGATGTTGGTGTTTACATTGGTATTGATATTGGTGTTGGGGTCTATAATGGTATTGATATTGGTGTTGGTGTTCATAATGGTATTCATATTGGTGTTGGTGTTTATATTGGTATTGATATTGAAGTTGGCATTTACATTGGCATTTATGTTGGTGTTGGTGTTTATAATTGTATTGATATTGTTGTGTGTGTTTAGATTGGTATTGATATTGATGTTAGTGATAATGATGGTATTGATATTGGTGTTGGTCTTTATAATGGTATTGATATTGGTGTTGGTGTTTAGATTGGAATTAATATTGGCGTTGGTGTTTATAATGGCATTGATATTGTTGTTGGTGTTTATCATGGTATTCATATTGGTGTTGGTATTTATAATGGTAGTGATATTGGTGTAGGCGTTTAGATTGGTATTGATATTGGTGTTGGTGTTCATAATGGTATTGATATTGGTGGTGGTGATTGTAATGAAATTGATGTTGGCGTTGGTGTTTAGATCAGTATTGATAATGGTGTTGGTGTTTAGATTGGAATTGATATTGGTGTTGGTGTTTAGATTTGTACTGATATTTGTGTTGGTGTTTATAACTGTAATGACTTTGGTTTCGGTGTTTAGATTGTTATTGATATTGGTGCTGGTGTTTAGATTGGTATTGATAGTGGTGTTGGTGTTTATAATGGTATTGATATTGATGTTTGTGTTTAGATTGGTATTGATATTCGTGTTGGTGTTTATATTGGTATTGATATTGGTGTTGGTGTTTAGATTGGAATTGATATTGGTGTTGACGTTTATGATGGTATTGATATTGGTGTTGGTGTTTATATTGGTATTGATATTGGGGTTGGTGTTTACATTGGTATTGATATTGGCATTGGTGCTTATACTGGTATTGATATTGGTGTTGGTGTTAATAATGGTATTGATATTGGTATTGGTGTTTACATTGGTATTGATATTGGTGTTGGTCTTTGTAATGGTATTGACACTTGTGTTGGTGTTTATATTGATGTTCATATTGGTGTTAGTGTTTCTATTGGTATTGATATTGGTGTTGGTCTTCACAATGGTATAGATATTGGTGTTGTTTTTTATATTGATATTGACATTGGTGTTGGTGTTTTGATTGGTATTGATATTGGTGTTGTTGCTTATAATGGTATTGATATTGGTGTTGGTGTTTAGATTGGTATTGATATTGGTGTTGGTGTTTATAATTGTATTGATATTGGTGTTGGTGTTTATAATGGTTTTGATATTGGTGTTGGTGTTTAGATTGGGATTGATATTGGTGTTGGTGTTTATAATGGTATTGATATTGGTGTTGGTGTTTAGATTGGGATTTATATTGGTGTTGGCATTTATAATGGTATTGATGTAGGTGTTGGTGTTTAGATTGGTATTGATATTGGTGTTGGTGTTTAGATTTGCAATGATATTGGTGTTGGTGTTTATAATTGTAATGACATTGGTGTTGGTGTTGAGATTGCTAATGACATTGGTGTTGGTGTTTATAATGGTATTGATATTGGTGTTGGCATTTACATTGGTATTGATATTGGTGTTTGTGTTCATAATGGCATTGATATCGATGTTTTGTGTTTAGACTGGTATTGATATTGGTGTTGGTATTTAGATTGGCATTCATATTTGTGTTTATAGCTGTATTGATATTGGCGTTAGTGCTTATAATGGTATTGATCATGGTGTTGGTGTTTATGATTGTATTGATATTGGTGTTGGTGTTTGGATTTGTATTGATATTGGTGTTGGTGTTTCTAATGGCATTGATATTGGTGTTGGTGTTTATCATGTTATTCATATTGGTGTAGGTTTTTATATTGTTATTGACATTGGTGTTGGTGTTTTGATTGGTATTGATATTGGTGTTGGTGTTTGTAATGGAATTGATGTTGGCGTTGGTGTATGGATTGGTATTGATATTGGTGTTGGTGTTTATAATGGTATTGATATTGGTGTTGTTGTTTAGATTGGTATTGATATAGGTGTTGTTGTTTAGATTGGCTTTGATATTGGTGTTGGTTTTAATAATGGTATTGATATCCGACTAGGTGTTTAGGTCGGCATTGATATTGGTGTTGGTGTTTATAATTGTATTGATAATGGTGATGGTGTTTATAATGGAATTGATATTGGTCTTGGTGTTCAGCTTGTTATTGATATTGGTGTTGGTGTTTATAATGGTATTGATATTGATATTTGTCCTTAGATTGGTATTGATATTGGGTTTCGTGTTTATAATGGAATTGATAGTGGTGTTGGTGTTTAAATTGTTATTGATATTGATGTTGGATGATTATAATGGTTTTGTTAAAGGTGTTTGTGTTCAGATTGAAATTGATATTGGTGTTGGTGTTTATAATGGTGTTCATATTGGTGTTGGTCTTCAGATTGGTATTCATATTGGTATTGGTGTTTAAATTGGTATTGATATTGGTTGTGGTGTTTATACCGGTATAGATATTGGCGTTGGTGCTTATACTGGTATTGATATTGGTGTTGGTGTTAATAACGGTATTGATATTGATGTTGGTGTTTACATTGGTATTGATATTGGTGTTGGGGTCTATAATGGTATTGATATTGGTGTTGGTGTTCATAATGGTATTCATATTGGTGTTGGTGTTTATATTGGTATTGATATTGAAGTTGGCATTTACATTGGCATTTATATTGGTGTTGGTGTTTATAATTGTATTGATATTGGTGTGGGTGTTTAGATTGGTATTGATATTGATGTTAGTGATAATGATGGTATTGCTATTGGTGTTGGTCTTTATAATGGTATTGATATTGGTGTTGGTGTTTAGATTGGTATTCATATTGGTGTTGGTGTTTATAATGGTATTGATATTGGTGTTGGTGTTTAGATTGGAATTGATATTGGCGTTGGTGTTTATAATGGCATTGATATTGTTGTTGGTGTTTATCATGGTATTCATATTGGTGTTGGTATTTATAATGGTAGTGATATTGGTGTACGCGTTTAGATTGGTATTGATATTGGTGTTGGTGTTTATAATGGTATTGATATTGGTGGTGGTGATTGTAATGAAATTGATGTTGGCGTTGGTGTTTAGATCAGTATTGATAATGGTGTTGGTGTTTAGATTGGAATTGATATTGGTGTTGGTGTTTAGATTTGTACTGATATTTGTGTTGGTGTTTATAACTGTAATGACTTTGGTTTCGGTGTTTAGATTGTTATTGATATTGGTGCTGGTGTTTAGATTGGTATTGATAGTGGTGTTGGTGTTTATAATGGTATTGATATTGATGTTTGTGTTTAGATTGGTATTGATATTCGTGTTGGTGTTTATATTGGTATTGATATTGGTGTTGGTGTTTCGATTGGAATTGATATTGGTGTTGGCGTTTATGATGGTATTGATATTGGTGTTCGTGTTCATATTGGTATTGATATTGGGGTTGGCGTTTACATTGGTATTGATATTGGCATTGGTGCTTATACTGGTATTGATATTGGTGTTGGTGTTAATAATGGTATTGATATTGGTATTGGTGTTTACATTGGTATTGATATTGGTGTTGGTCTTTGTAATGGTATTGATACTTGTGTTGGTGTTTATAATGATGTTCATATTGGTGTTAGTGTTTCTATTGGTATTGATATTGGTGTTGGTCTTCACAATGGTATAGATATTGGTGTTGTTTTTTATATTGATATTGACATTGGTGTTGGTGTTTTGATTGGTATTGATATTGGTGTTGTTGCTTATAATGGTATTGATATTGGTGTTGGTGTTTAGATTGGTATTGATATTGGTGTTGGTGTTTATAATTGTATTGATATTGGTGTTGGTGTTTAGATTGGGATTTATATTGGTGTTGGCATTTATAATGGTATTGATGTAGGTGTTGGTGTTTAGATTGGTATTGATATTGGTGTTGGTGTTTAGATTTGCAATGATATTGGTGTTGGTGTTTATAATTGTAATGACATTGGTGTTGGTGTTGAGATTGCTAATGATATTGGTGTTGCTGTTTATAATGGTATTGATATTGGTGTTGGCATTTACATTGGTATTGATATTGGTGTTTGTGTTCATAATGGCATTGATATCGATGTTTTGTGTTTAGACTGGTATTGATATTGGTGTTGGTATTTAGATTGGCATTCATATTTGTGTTTATAGCTGTACTGATATTGGCGTTAGTGCTTATAATGGTATTGATCATGGTGTTGGTGTTTATGATTGTATTGATATTGGTGTTGGTGTTTGGATTTGTATTGATATTGGTGTTGGTGTTTCTAATGGCATTGATATTGGTGTTGGTGTTTATCATGTTATTCATATTGGTGTAGGTTTTTATATTGTTATTGACATTGGTGTTGGTGTTTTGATTGGTATTGATATTGGTGTTGTTGTTTGTAATGGAATTGATGTTGGCGTTGGTGTATGGATTGGTACTGATATTGGTGTTGGTGTTTATAATGGTATTGATATTGGTGTTGGTGTTTAGATTGGTATTGATATAGGTGTTGTTTAGATTGGCTTTGATATTGGTGTTGGTTTTAATAATGGTATTGATATCCGACTAGGTGTTTAGGTCGGCATTGATATTGGTGTTGGTGTTTATAATTGTATTGATAATGGTGATGGTGTTTATAATGGAATTGATATTGGTCTTGGTGTTCAGCTTGTTATTGATATTGGTGTTGGTGTTTATAATGGTTTTGATATTGGTGTTGGTGTTTAGATTGGTATTCATATTGGTATTGGTGTTTAGATAGGTATTCATATTGGTAGTGGTGTTTACCAACGATATTGATATTGGCGTTGGTGCTGATACTGGTATTGATATTGGTGTTGGTGTTAATAACAGTATTGATATTGGTGTTGGGGTCTATAATGGTATTGATATTGGTGTTGGTGTTTGTAATGGTATTGATATTGGTGTTGGTGTTTATATTGGTATTGATATTGAGTTTAGCGTTTACATTGGTATTGATATTGGGGTTGGTGTTTATAATGGTATTGATATTGGTGCTGGTGCTTGTAATGGTATTGATATTGCTGTTGATGTTTAAATTGGTATTGATATTGGTGTTGGTGTTGATAATGGAATTGATATTGGTGTTGGTGTTTATCATGGTATTCATATTGGTGTAGGTTCTTATATTGGTATTGATATTGGTGTTGGTATTTTGATTGGTATTAGTGTTGGTGTTTGCAGTGGAATTGATGTTGGCGTTGTTGTTTAGATTGGTATTGATATTGGTGTTGGAGTGTAGATTGGTATTGATATTGGTGATGGTGTTTAGTTTGGCTTTGATCTTGGTGTTGGTTTTAATAATGGCATTGATATCGGAATGGGTGTTTATATTGGCATTGATATTGGTGTTGGTGTTAATAATTGTTTTGATAATGGTGATGGTGTTTTTGATGGTATTGATATTGACGTTGGTGTTTAGATTTGTATTGTAATTGGTGTGGGCGTTCTTAATGGTATTAATATTTGTGTTGGTCTTTAGATGGGTATTCATATTGGTATTTGTGTTTAGATTGGCATTTATATTGGTGTTGGTGTTTATAATTGTATTGATATTGGTGTTGGTGTTTAGATTGGTATTGATATTGATGTTAGTGATAATGATGGTATTGATATTGGTGTTGGTCTTTATAATGGTATTGATATTGGTGTTGGTGTTTAGATTGGTATTCATATTGGTGTTGGTGTTTATAATGGTATTGATATTGGTGTTGGTGTTTAGATTGGAATTGATATTGGCGTTGGTGTTTATAATGGCATTGATATTGTTGTTGGTGTTTATCATGGTATTCATATTGGTGTTGGTATTTATAATGGTAGTGATATTGGTGTACGCGTTTAGATTGGTATTGATATTGGTGTTGGTGTTCATAATGTTATTGATATTGGTGGTGGTGATTGTAATGAAATTGATGTTGGCGTTGGTGTTTAGATCAGTATTGAAAATGGTGTTGGTGTTTAGATTGGAATTGATATTGGTGTTGGCGTTTATGATGGAATTGATACTGGTGTTGGTGTTTAGATTGGTATTGATATTGGTGTTGGTGTTTAGATTGGCTTTGATCTTGGTGTTGATTTTAATAGTGGTATTGATATCGGACTGGGTGTTTAGATTGGCATTGATATTGGTGTTGGTGTTTATAATTGTATTGATATTGGTGTTGGTATTCAGATTTGTATTGATATCGGTGTAGGTGTTCAGATTGTAATAGATATTGGTGTTGGATGATTATAATGGTTTTGTTAAAGGTTTTTCTGTTCATATTGGCATTGATATTGGTGTTGGTGTTTATAATGGTTTTCATATTGGTGTTGGTGTTTAGATTGGTATTCATATTGGTGTTGGTGTTTAGATTGGTATTAATATTGGTGTTGGTGTTCATAATGGTATTGATATTGGCATTGGTGTATATAAAGGCTTTGATATTAGTGTTGCTGTTTGCAATGGTATTCATATTGGTGTTGGTGTTTATATTGGTATTGATATTGATGTAAGCATTTAGATTGGTATTGATATTGGTGTTGGTGTTCATAATGGTATTGATATTGGTATAGGTTTTTATATTGGTATAGATATTGGAGTTGGTGTTTTGATTGTTAATGATATTGGTGTTGGTATTTAGATTGGTATTGATATTGGTGTTGGCGTTTATGACGGAATTGATACTGGTGTTGGTGTTCAGATTGGTATTGATATTGGTGTTGGTGTTTAGATTGGATTTGATATTGGTGTTGGTGTTTATAATGGTATTGATGTTGTTGTTGATGTTTAGATTGGTATTGATATTGGTGTTGGTGTTTATAATGGTATTGATATTGGTGTAGGTTTTTATATTGGTATTCATATTGGTGTTGGTGTTTAGATTGGCTTTGATATTGGTGTTGGCTTTAAAAATGGTATCGATATCGGACTGGGTGTTTAGATTGGCATTGATATTGGTGTTGGTGTTTATAATTGTATTGATAATGGTGATGGTGTTTATAATGGAATTGATATTGGTGTTGGTGTTCAGATTTTTATTGATTTTGTTATTGGATGATTTTAATGGTTTTGTTAAAGGTGATTGTTTTCAGATTGGCATTGATATTGGTGTTGGTGTTTATAATGGTTTTGATATTGGTGTTGGTGTTTAGATTGGTATTGACATTGGTGTTGGTGTTTTGATTTGTATTGATATTGGTGTTGGTGTTTATAATGGTATTGATATTGGTGTTGGTGTTTAGATTGGTATTGATATTGGTGTTGGTGTTTAGATTGGCTTTGATATTGGTGTTGGTTTTAATAATGGTATTGATATCCGACTAGGTGTTTAGGTCGGCATTGATATTGGTGTTGGCGTTTATAATTGTATTGATACTGGGGTTTGTGTTTATAATGGTATTGATATTGATGTTTGTCCTTAGATTGGTATTGATATTGGGTTTCGTGTTTATAATGGAATTGATACTGGTGTTGGTGTTTAAATTGTTATTGATATTGGTGTTGGATGATTATAATGGTTTTGTTAAAGGTGTTTGTGTTCAGATTGACATTGATATTGGGTTTGGTGTTTATAATGGAATTGATACTGGTGTTGGTGTTTAGATTGTTATTGATATTGGTGTTGGATGATTATAATGGTTTTGTTAAAGGTGTTTGTGTTCAGATTGACATTGATATTGGTGTTGGTGTTTATAATGGTGTTCATATTGGTGTTGGTCTTCAGATTGGTATTCATATTGGTATTGGTGTTTAAATTGGTATTGATATTGGTTTTGGTGTTTATACCGGTATAGATATTGGCGTTGGTGCTTATACTGGTATTGATATTGGTGTTGGTGTTAATAACGGTATTGATATTGATGTTGGTGTTTACATTGGTATTGATATTGGTGTTGGGGTCTATAATGGTATTGATATTGGTGCTGGTGTTCATAATGGTATTCATATTGGTGTTGGTGTTTATATTGGTATTGATATTGAAGTTGGCATTTACATTGGTATTGATATTGGTGTTGGTGTTCACAATGGTATTGATATTGGTGTTGGTTTTTATATTGATATTGATATTGGTGTTGGTGTTTAGATTGGTATTGATGTTGGTGTTGGTGTTTAGATTGGCTTTGATATTGGTGTTCGTGTTTATATTGTATTTAATATTGGTGTTGGTCTTTGTAATGGTATTGATATTGGTGATGTTTAGATTGGTATTGATATTAGTGTTGTTGTTTTGATTGACATTGACATAATGGTATTGATAATGGTGTTGGTGTTTATAATGGTATTGATGTTGGTGTTGGTGTTTAGATTGGTATTGATATTGGTGTTGGTGTATATAAAGGCTTTGATATTGGTGTTGCTGTTTACAATGGTATTCATATTGGTGCTGTTGTTTATATTGGTATTGATATTGGTGTATGCATTTAGATTGGTATTGATATTGGTGTTGGTGTTCATAATGGAATTGATATTGGTGTAGGTTTTTATATTGGTATTGATATTGGTGTTGGTGTTAAGTGTTGTACTGATATTGGTGTTGGTGTTTATAATTGTAATGACATTGGTGTAGGTGTTTAGATTGCTAATAATTTTGGTGTTGGTGTTTATATTGTTATTGATATTGGTGTTGGTATTTAGATTGTTATTGATATTGGTGTTTGTGTTTATAAAGGTTTTGTTAAAGGTGTTTGTTTTTAGATTGGTATTGATATTGGTGTTGGTGTTTATGATGGAATTGATATTGGTGTTGGTGTTTGTAATGGTATTCATGTTGTTGTTGATGTTTAGATTGGTATTGATATTGGTGTTGGTGTTTACATTTGTACTGATATTGGTGTTGGTTTTTGACAATGGTATTGATATTGGTGTTGGTGTTTAGATTGGTATTGATTTTGGTGTTGGTGTTCATAATGGTATTGATATTGGTGTAGGTTTTTATATTGGTATTGATATTGGTATTGGTGTTTAGTTTTGTACTCATATTGGTGTTGGCGTTTATAATTGTAATGACATTGGTGTAGGTGTTGAGATTGCAAATGACATTGGTGTTGGTGTTTATAATGGTATTGATATTGGTGTTGGCATTTACATTGGTATTGATATTGGTGTTTGTGTTTATAAAGGTATTGATATTGGAGTTGGTGTTTATAATGGTATTGAAGTTGGTGTTGGTGTTTAGATTGGTATTGGTATTGGTGTTGGTGTTGATAATGGAATTGATATTGGTGTTGGTGTTTATCATGGGATTCATATTGGTGTAGGTTTTTATATTGGTATTGATATTGGTGTTGGTATTTTGATTGGAATTGATATTAGTGTTGGTGTTTATAGTTGTATTGATATTAGTATTGGTGTTTAGATTGGTATTGATATTGGTGTTAGTATTTATATTGGTATTGATATTGGGATTGGTGTTTAGATTGGCTTTGATCTTGGTGTAGGTTTTAATAATGGTATTGATATCGGACTGGGTGTTTAGATTGGCATTGATATTGGTGTTGGTGTTTACAATGGTTTTGATATTGGTGTTTTTGTTCAGATTGGCATTGATATTGGTGTTGGTGTTTATAATGGTTTTGATATTGGTGTTTTTGTTTAGATTGGTATTCATATTGGTGTTGGTCTTTAGATTGGTATTCATATTGGTATTGGTGTTTAGATTGGTATTCATATTGGCGCTGGTGTTTATAACGGTATTGATATTGGCGTTGATGCTTATACTGTTATTGATATTGGTGTTGTTGTTTAGATTGGTATTGATATTGGTGTTGGTGTTTATAATTGTAGTGATATTGGTGTTGCTGTTTATAATGGTATTCATATTGGTGTTGCTGTCTATAATGGTATTGATATTGGTGTTGGTGTTTATAATTGTAGTGATATTGGTGTTGCTGTTTATATTGGTATTCATATTGGTGTTGGTGTTTTGATTGGTATTGATATTGGTGTTGGTGTTTGTAATGGAATTGATGTTGGCGTTGGTGTTCAGATTGGTATTGATATTGGTGTTTGTTTTTGAAATGGTATGGATATTGGTATTGGTGTTTAGATTGGTATTGATACTGGTGTTGGCGTTTTTAATGCAATTAATACTGGTGTTGGTGATCAGATTGGTTTTGGTATTGGTGTTGGTTTTAATAATGGTATTGATATTGGACTGGGTGTTTAGATTGTCACTGATATTGGTGATGGTGTTTTTAATGGTATTGATAATGGTGATGGTGTTTATAATGGAATTGATATTGGTGTTGGTGTTTACATTTGTATTGATATCGGTGTTGGTGTGTATAAAGGTATTGATATTGGTGTTGGTGTTTAGATTTGTATTGTAATTGGTGTGGGCGTTTATACTGGTATTGATATTGGTATTGGTGTTTAGATTGGTATTCAAATTGGTGTTGGATTTATAACGATATTGGAGTTGGTGCTTCTGCTGGTATTGAAATTGGTTTTGGTGTTAATAATGGTATTATATTGGTGTTGGTGTTTACATTTGTACTAATATTGGTGTTGGTGTTTATAATTGTAATGACATTGGTGTTGGTGTTTAGATTGGTATTGATATTGGTGTTGGTATTTGTAATGGTATTGATATTGGTGTTGATGTTTAGAATGGTATTGATATTGGTGTTGCTGTTTTGATTGGCATTTATATTGGTATTGGTGTTTATAATTGTATTGATATTGTTGTTGGTGTTTAGATTGGTATTGATATATGTGTTGGTGTTTATAATTGTAGTGATATTGGGGTTAGTGTTTAGATTGGTATTGATATTGGTGTGGGTGTTTATAATGGTATTGATATTGATGTTTGTGTTTAGATTGGTATTGATATTCGTGTTGGTGTTTATATTGGTATTGATATTGGTGTTGGTGTTTAGATGGGAATTGATATTGGTGTTGGCGTTTATGATGGTATTGATATTGGTGTTGGTGTTTATATTGGTATTGATATTGGGGTTGGCGTTTACATTGGTATTGATATTGGCATTGGTGCTTATACTGGTATTGATATTGGTGTTGGTGTTTAGATTTGAACTGATATTGGTGTTGGTGTTTATAAGTGTAATGACATTGGTGTTGGTGTTTAGATTGGTATTGATATTGGTGTTGGTATTTGTAATGGTATTCATATTGGTGTTGGTGTTTAGATTGGTATTGATATTGGTGTTGGTGTTTAGATTTGTACTGATATTTGTGTTGGTGTTTATAACTGTAATGACTTTGGTTTTGGTGTTTAGGTTGTTATTGATATTGGTGCTGGTGTTTAGATTGGTATTGATAGTGGTGTTGGTGTTTATAATGGTATTGATATTGATGTTTGTGTTTAGATTGGTATTGATATTCGTGTTGGTGTTTATATTGGTATTGATATTGGTGTTGGTGTTTAGATTGGAATTGATATTGGTGTTGGCGTTTATGATGGTATTGATATTGGTGTTCGTGTTCATATTGGTATTGATATTGGGGTTGGCGTTTACATTGGTATTGATATTGGCATTGGTGCTTATACTGGTATTGATATTGGTGTTGGTGTTAATAATGGTATTGATATTGGTATTGGTGTTTACATTGGTATTGATATTGGTGTTGGTCTTTGTAATGGTATTGATACTTGTGTTGGTGTTTATAATGATGTTCATATTGGTGTTAGTGTTTCTATTGGTATTGATATTGGTGTTGGTCTTCACAATGGTATAGATATTGGTGTTGTTTTTTATATTGATATTGACATTGGTGTTGGTGTTTTGATTGGTATTGATATTGGTGTTGTTGCTTATAATGGTATTGATATTGGTGTTGGTGTTTAGATTGGTATTGATATTGATGTTGGTGTTTATCATTGTATTGATATTGGTGTTGGTGTTTATAATGGTTTTGATATTGGTGTTGGTGTTTAGATTGGGATTGATATTGGTGTTGGTGTTTATAATGGTATTGATATTGGTGTTGGTGTTTAGATTGGGATTTATATTGGTGTTGGCATTTATAATGGTATTGATGTAGGTGTTGGTGTTTAGTTTGGTCTTGATATTGGTGTTGGTGTTTAGATTTGCAATGATATTGGTGTTGGTGTTTATAATTGTAATGACATTGGTGTTGGTGTTGAGATTGCTAATGACATTGGTGTTGGTGTTTATAATGGTATTGATATTGGTGTTGGCATTTACATTGGTATTGATATTGGTGTTTGTGTTCATAATGGCATTGATATCGATGTTTGTGTTTAGACTGGTATTGATATTGGTGTTGGTATTTAGATTGGCATTCATATTTGTGTTTATAGCTGTATTGATATTGGCGTTAGTGCTTATAATGGTATTAATCATGGTGTTGGTGTTTATGATTGTATTGATATTGGTGTTGGTGTTTGGATTTGTATTGATATTGGTGTTGGTGTTTCTAATGGCATTGATATTGGTGTTGGTGTTTATCATGTTATTCATATTGGTGTAGGTTTTTATATTGTTATTGCCATTGGTGTTGGTGTTTTGATTGGTATTGATATTGGTGTTGGTGTTTGTAATGGAATTGATGTTGGCGTTGGTGTTTAGATTGGTATTGATATTGGTGTTGGTGTTTATAATGGTATTGATATTGGTGTTGGTGTTTAGATTGGTATTGATATAAAAGTTGTTGTTTAGATTGGCTTTGATATTGGTGTTGGTTTTAATAATGGTATTGATATCCGACTAGGTGTTTAGGTCGGCATTGATATTGGTGTTGGTGTTTATAATTGTATTGATAATGGTGATGGTGTTTATAATGGAATTGATATTGGTCTTGGTGTTCAGCTTGTTATTGATATTGGTGTTGGTGTTTATAATGGTTTTGATATTGGTGTTGGTGTTTAGATTGGTATTCATATTGGTATTGGTGTTTAGATTGGTATTCATATTGGTGGTGGTGTTTACCAATGATATTGATATTGGCGTTGGTGCTGATACTGGTATTGATATTGGTGTTGGTGTTAATAACAGTATTGATATTGGTGTTGGGGTCTATAATGGTATTGATATTGGTGTTGGTGTTTGTAATGGTATTGATATTGGTGTTGGTGTTTATATTGGTATTGATATTGAGTTTAGCGTTTACATTGGTATTGATATTGGGGTTGGTGTTTATAATGGTATTGATATTGGTGCTGGTGCTTGTAATGGTATTGATATTGCTGTTGATGTTTAAATTGGTATTGATATTGGTGTTGGTGTTGATAATGGAATTGATATTGGTGTTGGTGTTTGTCATGGTATTCATATTGGTGTAGGTTCTTATATTGGTATTGATATTGGTGTTGGTATTTTGATTGGTATTAGTGTTGGTGTTTGCAGTGGAATTGATGTTGGCGTTGTTGTTTAGATTGGTATTGATATTGGTGTTGGAGTGTAGATTGGTATTGATATTGGTGATGGTGTTTAGTTTGGCTTTGATCTTGGTGTTGGTTTTAATAATGGCATTGATATCGGAATGGGTGTTTATATTGGCATTGATATTGGTGTTGGTGTTAATAATTGTTTTGATAATGGTGATGGTGTTTTTGATGGTATTGATATTGACGTTGGTGTTTAGATTTGTATTGTAATTGGTGTGGGCATTCATAATGGTATTAATATTTGTGTTGGTCTTTAGATGGGTATTCATATTGGTATTGGTGTTTAGATTGGTATTCATATTGGTGTTGGTGTTTTGATTGGCATTTATATTGGTGTTGGTGTTTATAATTGTATTGATATTGGTGTGGGTGTTTAGATTGGTATTGATATTGACGTTAGTGATAATGATGGTATTGATATTGGTGTTGGTCTTTATAATGGTATTGATATTGGTGTTGGTGTTTAGATTGGTATTCATATTGGTGTTGGTGTTTATAATGGTATTGATATTGGTGTTGGTGTTTAGATTGGAATTGATATTGGCGTTGGTGTTTATAATGGCATTGATATTGTTGTTGGTGTTTATCATGGTATTCATATTGGTGTTGGTATTTATAATGGTAGTGATATTGGTGTACGCGTTTAGATTGGTATTGATATTGGTGTTGGTGTTCATAATGGTATTGATATTGGTGGTGGTGATTGTAATGAAATTGATGTTGGCGTTGGTGTTTAGATCAGTATTGATAATGGTGTTGGTGTTTAGATTGGAATTGATATTGGTGTTGGCGTTTATGATGGAATTGATACTGGTGTTGGTGTTTAGATTGGTATTGATATTGGTGTTGGTGTTTAGATTGGCTTTGATCTTGGTGTTGATTTTAATAGTGGTATTGATATCGGACTGGGTGTTTAGATTGGCATTGATATTGGTGTTGGTGTTTAGATTGGTATTGATATTGATGTTGGTGTTTATCATTGTATTGATATTGGTGTTGGTGTTTATAATGGTTTTGATATTGGTGTTGGTGTTTAGATTGGGATTGATATTGGTGTTGGTGTTTATAATGGTATTGATATTGGTGTTGGTGTTTAGATTGGGATTTATATTGGTGTTGGCATTTATAATGGTATTGATGTAGGTGTTGGTGTTTAGTTTGGTCTTGATATTGGTGTTGGTGTTTAGATTTGCAATGATATTGGTGTTGGTGTTTATAATTGTAATGACATTGGTGTTGGTGTTGAGATTGCTAATGACATTGGTGTTGGTGTTTATAATGGTATTGATATTGGTGTTGGCATTTACATTGGTATTGATATTGGTGTTTGTGTTCATAATGGCATTGATATCGATGTTTGTGTTTAGACTGGTATTGATATTGGTGTTGGTATTTAGATTGGCATTCATATTTGTGTTTATAGCTGTATTGATATTGGCGTTAGTGCTTATAATGGTATTAATCATGGTGTTGGTGTTTATGATTGTATTGATATTGGTGTTGGTGTTTGGATTTGTATTGATATTGGTGTTGGTGTTTCTAATGGCATTGATATTGGTGTTGGTGTTTATCATGTTATTCATATTGGTGTAGGTTTTTATATTGTTATTGCCATTGGTGTTGGTGTTTTGATTGGTATTGATATTGGTGTTGGTGTTTGTAATGGAATTGATGTTGGCGTTGGTGTTTAGATTGGTATTGATATTGGTGTTGGTGTTTATAATGGTATTGATATTGGTGTTGGTGTTTAGATTGGTATTGATATAAAAGTTGTTGTTTAGATTGGCTTTGATATTGGTGTTGGTTTTAATAATGGTATTGATATCCGACTAGGTGTTTAGGTCGGCATTGATATTGGTGTTGGTGTTTATAATTGTATTGATAATGGTGATGGTGTTTATAATGGAATTGATATTGGTCTTGGTGTTCAGCTTGTTATTGATATTGGTGTTGGTGTTTATAATGGTTTTGATATTGGTGTTGGTGTTTAGATTGGTATTCATATTGGTATTGGTGTTTAGATTGGTATTCATATTGGTGGTGGTGTTTACCAATGATATTGATATTGGCGTTGGTGCTGATACTGGTATTGATATTGGTGTTGGTGTTAATAACAGTATTGATATTGGTGTTGGGGTCTATAATGGTATTGATATTGGTGTTGGTGTTTGTAATGGTATTGATATTGGTGTTGGTGTTTATATTGGTATTGATATTGAGTTTAGCGTTTACATTGGTATTGATATTGGGGTTGGTGTTTATAATGGTATTGATATTGGTGCTGGTGCTTGTAATGGTATTGATATTGCTGTTGATGTTTAAATTGGTATTGATATTGGTGTTGGTGTTGATAATGGAATTGATATTGGTGTTGGTGTTTGTCATGGTATTCATATTGGTGTAGGTTCTTATATTGGTATTGATATTGGTGTTGGTATTTTGATTGGTATTAGTGTTGGTGTTTGCAGTGGAATTGATGTTGGCGTTGTTGTTTAGATTGGTATTGATATTGGTGTTGGAGTGTAGATTGGTATTGATATTGGTGATGGTGTTTAGTTTGGCTTTGATCTTGGTGTTGGTTTTAATAATGGCATTGATATCGGAATGGGTGTTTATATTGGCATTGATATTGGTGTTGGTGTTAATAATTGTTTTGATAATGGTGATGGTGTTTTTGATGGTATTGATATTGACGTTGGTGTTTAGATTTGTATTGTAATTGGTGTGGGCATTCATAATGGTATTAATATTTGTGTTGGTCTTTAGATGGGTATTCATATTGGTATTGGTGTTTAGATTGGTATTCATATTGGTGTTGGTGTTTTGATTGGCATTTATATTGGTGTTGGTGTTTATAATTGTATTGATATTGGTGTGGGTGTTTAGATTGGTATTGATATTGACGTTAGTGATAATGATGGTATTGATATTGGTGTTGGTCTTTATAATGGTATTGATATTGGTGTTGGTGTTTAGATTGGTATTCATATTGGTGTTGGTGTTTATAATGGTATTGATATTGGTGTTGGTGTTTAGATTGGAATTGATATTGGCGTTGGTGTTTATAATGGCATTGATATTGTTGTTGGTGTTTATCATGGTATTCATATTGGTGTTGGTATTTATAATGGTAGTGATATTGGTGTACGCGTTTAGATTGGTATTGATATTGGTGTTGGTGTTCATAATGGTATTGATATTGGTGGTGGTGATTGTAATGAAATTGATGTTGGCGTTGGTGTTTAGATCAGTATTGATAATGGTGTTGGTGTTTAGATTGGAATTGATATTGGTGTTGGCGTTTATGATGGAATTGATACTGGTGTTGGTGTTTAGATTGGTATTGATATTGGTGTTGGTGTTTAGATTGGCTTTGATCTTGGTGTTGATTTTAATAGTGGTATTGATATCGGACTGGGTGTTTAGATTGGCATTGATATTGGTGTTGGTGTTTATAATTGTATTGATATTGGTGTTGGTATTCAGATTTGTATTGATATCGGTGTAGGTGTTCAGATTATAATAGATATTGGTGTTGGATGATTATAATGGTTTTGTTAAAGGTTTTTCTGTTCATATTGGCATTGATATTGGTGTTGGTGTTTATAATGGTTTTCATATTGGGTTTGGTGTTTAGATTGGTATTCATATTGGTGTTGGTGTTTAGATTGGTGTTAATATTGGTGTTGGTGTTCATAATGGTATTGATATTGGCGTTGGTGTATATAAAGGCTTTGATATTAGTGTTGCTGTTTGCAATGTTATTCATATTGGTGTTGGTGTTTATATTGGTATTGATATTGATGTAAGCATTTAGATTGGTATTGATATTGGTGTTGGTGTTCATAATGGTATTGATATTGGTATAGGTTTTTATATTGGTATAGATATTGGAGTTGGTGTTTTGATTGTTATTGATATTGGTGTTGGTATTTAGATTGGTATTGATATTGGTGTTGGCGTTTATGACGGAATTGATACTGGTGTTGGTGTTTAGATTGGCATTGATATTGGTGTTGGTGTTTATAATTGTATTGATAATGGTGATGGTGTTTATAATGGAATTGATATTGGTGTTGGTGTTCAGATTTTTATTGATTTTGTTATTGGATGATTTTAATGGTTTTGTTAAAGGTGATTGTTTTCAGATTGGCATTGATATTGGTGTTGGTGTTTATAATGGTTTTGATATTGGTGTTGGTGTTTAGATTGGAATTGACATTGGTGTTGGTGTTTTGATTTGTATTGATATTGGTGTTGGTGTTTATAATGGTATTGATATTGGTGTTGGTGTTTAGATTGGTATTGATATTGGTGTTGGTGTTTAGATTGGCTTTGATATTGGTGTTGGTTTTAATAATGGTATTGATATCCGACTAGGTGTTTAGGTCGGCATTGATATTGGTGTTGGCATTTATAATTGTATTGATACTGGGGTTTGTGTTTATAATGGTATTGATATTGATGTTTGTCCTTCGATTGGTATTGATATTGGGTTTCGTGTTTATAATGGAATTGATACTGGTGTTGGTGTTTAAATTGTTATTGATATTGGTGTTGGATGATTATAATGGTTTTGTTAAAGGTGTTTGTGTTCAGATTGACATTGATGTTGGGTTTGGTGTTTATAATGGAATTGATACTGGTGTTGGTGTTTAGATTTTTATTGATATTGGTGTTGGATGATTATAATGGTTTTGTTAAAGGTGTTTGTGTTCAGATTGACATTGATGTTGGGTTTGGTGTTTATAATGGTTTTGATATTGGTGTTGGTGTTTAGATTGGTATTGACATTGGTGTTGGTGTTTTGATTTGTATTGATATTGGTGTTGGTGTTTATAATGGTATTGATATTGGTGTTGGTGTTTAGATTGGTATTGATACTGGTGTTGGTGTTTAAATTGTTATTGATATTGGTGTTGGATGATTATAATGGTTTTGTTAAAGGTGTTTGTGTTCAGATTGACATTGATGTTGGGTTTGGTGTTTATAATGGTTTTGATATTGGTGTTGGTGTTTAGATTGGTATTGACATTGGTGTTGGTGTTTTGATTTGTATTGATATTGGTGTTGGTGTTTATAATGGTATTGATATTGGTGTTGGTGTTTAGATTGGTATTGATACTGGTGTTGGTGTTTAAATTGTTATTGATATTGGTGTTGGATGATTATAATGGTTTTGTTAAAGGTGTTTGTGTTCAGATTGACATTGATGTTGGGTTTGGTGTTTATAATGGAATTGATACTGGTGTTGGTGTTTAGATTGGTATTGACATTGGTGTTGGTGTTTTGATTTGTATTGATATTGGTGTTGGTGTTTATAATGGTATTGATATTGGTGTTGGTGTTTAGATTGGTATTGATACTGGTGTTGGTGTTTAAATTGTTATTGATATTGGTGTTGGATGATTATAATGGTTTTGTTAAAGGTGTTTGTGTTCAGATTGACATTGATATTGGTGTTGGTGTTTATAATGGTGTTCATATTGGTGTTGGTCTTCAGATTGATATTCATATTGGTATTGGTGTTTAAATTGGTATTGATATTGGTTTTGGTGTTTATAACGGTATTGATATTGATGTTGGTGTTTACATTGGTATTGATATTGGTGTTGGGGTCTATAATGGTATTGATATTGGTGTTGGTGTTCATAATGGTATTCATATTGGTGTTGGTGTTTATATTGGTATTGATATTGAAGTTGGCATTTACATTGGTATTGATATTGGTGTTGGTGTTCACAATGGTATTGATATTGGTGTTGGTTTTTATATTGATATTGATATTGGTGTTGGTGTTTAGATTGGTATTGATGTTGGTGTTGGTGTTTATAATTGTATTGATATTGGTGTGGGTGTTTAGATTGGCATTGATATTGGTGTTGGTGTTCAGATTGTTGTTGATTTTGGTGTAGGATGATTATAATGGTTTTGTTAAAGGTGGTTGTGTTCAGATTGGCATTGATATTGGTGTTGGTGTTTATAATGGTGTTCATATTGGTGTTGGTCTTCAGATTGATATTCATATTGGTATTGGTGTTTAAATTGGTATTGATATTGGTTTTGGTGTTTATAACGGTATTGATATTGATGTTGGTGTTTACATTGGTATTGATATTGGTGTTGGGGTCTATAATGGTATTGATATTGGTGTTGGTGTTCATAATGGTATTCATATTGGTGTTGGTGTTTATATTGGTATTGATATTGAAGTTGGCATTTACATTGGTATTGATATTGGTGTTGGTGTTCACAATGGTATTGATATTGGTGTTGGTTTTTATATTGATATTGATATTGGTGTTGGTGTTTAGATTGGTATTGATGTTGGTGTTGGTGTTTAGATTGGCTTTGATATTGGTGTTCGTGTTTATATTGTATTTAATATTGGTGTTGGTCTTTGTAATGGTTTTGATATTGGTGATGTTTAGATTGGTATTGATATTAGTGTTGTTGTTTTGATTGACATTGACATAATGGTATTGATAATGGTGTTGGTGTTTATAATGGTATTGATGTTGGTGTTGGTGTTTAGATTGGTATTGATATTGGTGTTGGTGTATATAAATTCTTTGATATTGGTGTTGCTGTTTACAATGGTATTCATATTGGTGCTGGTGTTTATATTGGTATTGATATTGGTGTATGCATTTAGATTGGTATTGATATTGGTGTTGGTGTTCATAATGGAATTGATATTGGTGTAGGTTTTTATATTGGTATTGATATTGGTGTTGGTGTTAAGTGTTGTACTGATATTGGTGTTGGTGTTTATAATTGTAATGACATTGGTGTAGTTGTTTAGATTGCTAATAATTTTGGTGTTGGTGTTTATATTGTTATTGATATTGGTGTTGGTATTTAGATTGTTATTGATATTGGTGTTTGTGTTTATAAAGGTTTTGTTAAAGGTGTTTGTGTTTAGATTGGTATTGATATTGGTGTTGGTGTTTATGATGGAATTGATATTGGTGTTGGTGTTTGTAATGGTATTCATGTTGTTGTTGATGTTTAGATTGGTATTGATATTGGTGTTGGTGTTTACATTTGTACTGATATTGGTGTTGGTTTTTGACAATGGTATTGATATTGGTTTTGGTGTTTAGATTGGTATTGATTTTGGTGTTGGTGTTCATAATGGTATTGATATTGGTGTAGGTTTTTATATTGGTATTGATATTGGTATTGGTGTTTAGTTTTGTACTCATATTGGTGTTGGCGTTTATAATTGTAATGACATTGGTGTAGGTGTTTAGATTGGTATTGGTATTGGTGTTGGTGTTGATAATGAAATTGATATTGGTGTTGGTGTTTATCATGGGATTCATATTGGTGTCGGTTTTTATATTGGTATTGATACTGGTGTTGGCGTTTTTAATGCAATTAATACTGGTGTTGGTGATCAGATTGGTTTTGGTATTGGTGTTGGTTTTAATAATGGTATTGATATTGGACTGGGTGTTTAGATTGTCACTGATATTGGTGATGGTGTTTTTAATGGTATTGATAATGGTGATGGTGTTTATAATGGAATTGATATTGGTGTTGGTGTTTACATTTGTATTGATATCGGTGTTGGTGTGTATAAAGGTATTGATATTGGTGTTGGTGTTTAGATTTGTATTGTAATTGGTGTGGGCGTTTATACTGGTATTGATATTGGTATTGGTGTTTAGATTGGTATTCAAATTGGTGTTGGATTTATAACGATATTGGAGTTGGTGCTTCTGCTGGTATTGAAATTGGTTTTGGTGTTAATAATGGTATTATATTGGTGTTGGTGTTTACATTTGTACTAATATTGGTGTTGGTGTTTATAATTGTAATGACATTGGTGTTGGTGTTTAGATTGGTATTGATATTGGTGTTGGTATTTGTAATGGTATTGATATTGGTGTTGATGTTTAGAATGGTATTGATATTGGTGTTGCTGTTTTGATTGGCATTTATATTGGTATTGGTGTTTATAATTGTATTGATATTGTTGTTGGTGTTTAGATTGGTATTGATATATGTGTTGGTGTTTATAATTGTAGTGATATTGGGGTTAGTGTTTAGATTGGTATTGATATTGGTGTGGGTGTTTATAATGGTATTGATATTGATGTTTGTGTTTAGATTGGTATTGATATTCGTGTTGGTGTTTATATTGGTATTGATATTGGTGTTGGTGTTTAGATGGGAATTGATATTGGTGTTGGCGTTTATGATGGTATTGATATTGGTGTTGGTGTTTATATTGGTATTGATATTGGGGTTGGCGTTTACATTGGTATTGATATTGGCATTGGTGCTTATACTGGTATTGATATTGGTGTTGGTGTTTAGATTTGAACTGATATTGGTGTTGGTGTTTATAAGTGTAATGACATTGGTGTTGGTGTTTAGATTGGTATTGATATTGGTGTTGGTATTTGTAATGGTATTCATATTGGTGTTGGTGTTTAGATTGGTATTGATATTGGTGTTGGTGTTTAGATTTGTACTGATATTTGTGTTGGTGTTTATAACTGTAATGACTTTGGTTTTGGTGTTTAGGTTGTTATTGATATTGGTGCTGGTGTTTAGATTGGTATTGATAGTGGTGTTGGTGTTTATAATGGTATTGATATTGATGTTTGTGTTTAGATTGGTATTGATATTCGTGTTGGTGTTTATATTGGTATTGATATTGGTGTTGGTGTTTAGATTGGAATTGATATTGGTGTTGGCGTTTATGATGGTATTGATATTGGTGTTCGTGTTCATATTGGTATTGATATTGGGGTTGGCGTTTACATTGGTATTGATATTGGCATTGGTGCTTATACTGGTATTGATATTGGTGTTGGTGTTAATAATGGTATTGATATTGGTATTGGTGTTTACATTGGTATTGATATTGGTGTTGGTCTTTGTAATGGTATTGATACTTGTGTTGGTGTTTATAATGATGTTCATATTGGTGTTAGTGTTTCTATTGGTATTGATATTGGTGTTGGTCTTCACAATGGTATAGATATTGGTGTTGTTTTTTATATTGATATTGACATTGGTGTTGGTGTTTTGATTGGTATTGATATTGGTGTTGTTGCTTATAATGGTATTGATATTGGTGTTGGTGTTTAGATTGGTATTGATATTGATGTTGGTGTTTATCATTGTATTGATATTGGTGTTGGTGTTTATAATGGTTTTGATATTGGTGTTGGTGTTTAGATTGGGATTGATATTGGTGTTGGTGTTTATAATGGTATTGATATTGGTGTTGGTGTTTAGATTGGGATTTATATTGGTGTTGGCATTTATAATGGTATTGATGTAGGTGTTGGTGTTTAGTTTGGTCTTGATATTGGTGTTGGTGTTTAGATTTGCAATGATATTGGTGTTGGTGTTTATAATTGTAATGACATTGGTGTTGGTGTTGAGATTGCTAATGACATTGGTGTTGGTGTTTATAATGGTATTGATATTGGTGTTGGCATTTACATTGGTATTGATATTGGTGTTTGTGTTCATAATGGCATTGATATCGATGTTTGTGTTTAGACTGGTATTGATATTGGTGTTGGTATTTAGATTGGCATTCATATTTGTGTTTATAGCTGTATTGATATTGGCGTTAGTGCTTATAATGGTATTAATCATGGTGTTGGTGTTTATGATTGTATTGATATTGGTGTTGGTGTTTGGATTTGTATTGATATTGGTGTTGGTGTTTCTAATGGCATTGATATTGGTGTTGGTGTTTATCATGTTATTCATATTGGTGTAGGTTTTTATATTGTTATTGCCATTGGTGTTGGTGTTTTGATTGGTATTGATATTGGTGTTGGTGTTTGTAATGGAATTGATGTTGGCGTTGGTGTTTAGATTGGTATTGATATTGGTGTTGGTGTTTATAATGGTATTGATATTGGTGTTGGTGTTTAGATTGGTATTGATATAAAAGTTGTTGTTTAGATTGGCTTTGATATTGGTGTTGGTTTTAATAATGGTATTGATATCCGACTAGGTGTTTAGGTCGGCATTGATATTGGTGTTGGTGTTTATAATTGTATTGATAATGGTGATGGTGTTTATAATGGAATTGATATTGGTCTTGGTGTTCAGCTTGTTATTGATATTGGTGTTGGTGTTTATAATGGTTTTGATATTGGTGTTGGTGTTTAGATTGGTATTCATATTGGTATTGGTGTTTAGATTGGTATTCATATTGGTGGTGGTGTTTACCAATGATATTGATATTGGCGTTGGTGCTGATACTGGTATTGATATTGGTGTTGGTGTTAATAACAGTATTGATATTGGTGTTGGGGTCTATAATGGTATTGATATTGGTGTTGGTGTTTGTAATGGTATTGATATTGGTGTTGGTGTTTATATTGGTATTGATATTGAGTTTAGCGTTTACATTGGTATTGATATTGGGGTTGGTGTTTATAATGGTATTGATATTGGTGCTGGTGCTTGTAATGGTATTGATATTGCTGTTGATGTTTAAATTGGTATTGATATTGGTGTTGGTGTTGATAATGGAATTGATATTGGTGTTGGTGTTTGTCATGGTATTCATATTGGTGTAGGTTCTTATATTGGTATTGATATTGGTGTTGGTATTTTGATTGGTATTAGTGTTGGTGTTTGCAGTGGAATTGATGTTGGCGTTGTTGTTTAGATTGGTATTGATATTGGTGTTGGAGTGTAGATTGGTATTGATATTGGTGATGGTGTTTAGTTTGGCTTTGATCTTGGTGTTGGTTTTAATAATGGCATTGATATCGGAATGGGTGTTTATATTGGCATTGATATTGGTGTTGGTGTTAATAATTGTTTTGATAATGGTGATGGTGTTTTTGATGGTATTGATATTGACGTTGGTGTTTAGATTTGTATTGTAATTGGTGTGGGCATTCATAATGGTATTAATATTTGTGTTGGTCTTTAGATGGGTATTCATATTGGTATTGGTGTTTAGATTGGTATTCATATTGGTGTTGGTGTTTTGATTGGCATTTATATTGGTGTTGGTGTTTATAATTGTATTGATATTGGTGTGGGTGTTTAGATTGGTATTGATATTGACGTTAGTGATAATGATGGTATTGATATTGGTGTTGGTCTTTATAATGGTATTGATATTGGTGTTGGTGTTTAGATTGGTATTCATATTGGTGTTGGTGTTTATAATGGTATTGATATTGGTGTTGGTGTTTAGATTGGAATTGATATTGGCGTTGGTGTTTATAATGGCATTGATATTGTTGTTGGTGTTTATCATGGTATTCATATTGGTGTTGGTATTTATAATGGTAGTGATATTGGTGTACGCGTTTAGATTGGTATTGATATTGGTGTTGGTGTTCATAATGGTATTGATATTGGTGGTGGTGATTGTAATGAAATTGATGTTGGCGTTGGTGTTTAGATCAGTATTGATAATGGTGTTGGTGTTTAGATTGGAATTGATATTGGTGTTGGCGTTTATGATGGAATTGATACTGGTGTTGGTGTTTAGATTGGTATTGATATTGGTGTTGGTGTTTAGATTGGCTTTGATCTTGGTGTTGATTTTAATAGTGGTATTGATATCGGACTGGGTGTTTAGATTGGCATTGATATTGGTGTTGGTGTTTATAATTGTATTGATATTGGTGTTGGTATTCAGATTTGTATTGATATCGGTGTAGGTGTTCAGATTATAATAGATATTGGTGTTGGATGATTATAATGGTTTTGTTAAAGGTTTTTCTGTTCATATTGGCATTGATATTGGTGTTGGTGTTTATAATGGTTTTCATATTGGTGTTGGTGTTTAGATTGGTATTCATATTGGTGTTGGTGTTTAGATTGGTGTTAATATTGGTGTTGGTG
The DNA here is from genome assembly GCF_047496795.1 of Chiloscyllium punctatum. Taxonomy (NCBI): domain Eukaryota; kingdom Metazoa; phylum Chordata; class Chondrichthyes; order Orectolobiformes; family Hemiscylliidae; genus Chiloscyllium; species Chiloscyllium punctatum. The sequence goes on from NC_092783.1 coordinate 26,638,645, forward strand.
TTCATAATGGTATTGATATTGGCGTTGGTGTATATAAAGGCTTTGATATTAGTGTTGCTGTTTGCAATGGTATTCATATTGGTGTTGGTGTTTATATTGGTATTGATATTGATGTAAGCATTTAGATTGGTATTGATATTGGTGTTGGTGTTCATAATGGTATTGATATTGGTATAGGTTTTTATATTGGTATAGATATTGGAGTTGGTGTTTTGATTGTTATTGATATTGGTGTTGGTATTTAGATTGGTATTGATATTGGTGTTGGCGTTTATGACGGAATTGATACTGGTGTTGGTGTTTAGATTGGCATTGATATTGGTGTTGGTGTTTATAATTGTATTGATAATGGTGATGGTGTTTATAATGGAATTGATATTGGTGTTGGTGTTCAGATTTTTATTGATTTTGTTATTGGATGATTTTAATGGTTTTGTTAAAGGTGATTGTTTTCAGATTGGCATTGATATTGGTGTTGGTGTTTATAATGGTTTTGATATTGGTGTTGGTGTTTAGATTGGTATTGACATTGGTGTTGGTGTTTTGATTTGTATTGATATTGGTGTTGGTGTTTATAATGGTATTGATATTGGTGTTGGTGTTTAGATTGGTATTGATATTGGTGTTGGTGTTTAGATTGGCTTTGATATTGGTGTTGGTTTTAATAATGGTATTGATATCCGACTAGGTGTTTAGGTCGGCATTGATATTGGTGTTGGCGTTTATAATTGTATTGATACTGGGGTTTGTGTTTATAATGGTATTGATATTGATGTTTGTCCTTCGATTGGTATTGATATTGGGTTTCGTGTTTATAATGGAATTGATACTGGTGTTGGTGTTTAAATTGTTATTGATATTGGTGTTGGATGATTATAATGGTTTTGTTAAAGGTGTTTGTGTTCAGATTGACATTGATGTTGGGTTTGGTGTTTATAATGGAATTGATACTGGTGTTGGTGTTTAGATTTTTATTGATATTGGTGTTGGATGATTATAATGGTTTTGTTAAAGGTGTTTGTGTTCAGATTGACATTGATATTGGTGTTGGTGTTTATAATGGTGTTCATATTGGTGTTGGTCTTCAGATTGATATTCATATTGGTATTGGTGTTTAAATTGGTATTGATATTGGTTTTGGTGTTTATAACGGTATTGATATTGATGTTGGTGTTTACATTGGTATTGATATTGGTGTTGGGGTCTATAATGGTATTGATATTGGTGTTGGTGTTCATAATGGTATTCATATTGGTGTTGGTGTTTATATTGGTATTGATATTGAAGTTGGCATTTACATTGGTATTGATATTGGTGTTGGTGTTCACAATGGTATTGATATTGGTGTTGGTTTTTATATTGATATTGATATTGGTGTTGGTGTTTAGATTGGTATTGATGTTGGTGTTGGTGTTTAGATTGGCTTTGATATTGGTGTTCGTGTTTATATTGTATTTAATATTGGTGTTGGTCTTTGTAATGGTTTTGATATTGGTGATGTTTAGATTGGTATTGATATTAGTGTTGTTGTTTTGATTGACATTGACATAATGGTATTGATAATGGTGTTGGTGTTTATAATGGTATTGATGTTGGTGTTGGCGTTTAGATTGGTATTGATATTGGTGTTGGTGTATATAAATTCTTTGATATTGGTGTTGCTGTTTACAATGGTATTCATATTGGTGCTGGTGTTTATATTGGTATTGATATTGGTGTATGCATTTAGATTGGTATTGATATTGGTGTTGGTGTTCATAATGGAATTGATATTGGTGTAGGTTTTTATATTGGTATTGATATTGGTGTTGGTGTTAAGTGTTGTACTGATATTGGTGTTGGTGTTTATAATTGTAATGACATTGGTGTAGTTGTTTAGATTGCTAATAATTTTGGTGTTGGTGTTTATATTGTTATTGATATTGGTGTTGGTATTTAGATTGTTATTGATATTGGTGTTTGTGTTTATAAAGGTTTTGTTAAAGGTGTTTGTGTTTAGATTGGTATTGATATTGGTGTTGGTGTTTATGATGGAATTGATATTGGTGTTGGTGTTTGTAATGGTATTCATGTTGTTGTTGATGTTTAGATTGGTATTGATATTGGTGTTGGTGTTTACATTTGTACTGATATTGGTGTTGGTTTTTGACAATGGTATTGATATTGGTTTTGGTGTTTAGATTGGTATTGATTTTGGTGTTGGTGTTCATAATGGTATTGATATTGGTGTAGGTTTTTATATTGGTATTGATATTGGTATTGGTGTTTAGTTTTGTACTCATATTGGTGTTGGCGTTTATAATTGTAATGACATTGGTGTAGGTGTTTAGATTGGTATTGGTATTGGTGTTGGTGTTGATAATGAAATTGATATTGGTGTTGGTGTTTATCATGGGATTCATATTGGTGTCGGTTTTTATATTGGTATTGATATTGGTGTTGGTATTTTGATTGGAATGGATATTAGTGTTGGTGTTTATAGTTGTATTGATATTAGTATTGGTGTTTAGATTGGTATTGATATTGGTGTTGGTATTTATATTGGTATTGATATTGGGATTGGTGTTTAGATTGGCTTTGATCTTGGTGTTGGTTTTAATAATGGTATTGATATCGGACTGGGTGTTTAGATTGGCATTGATATTGGTGTTGGTGTTCAGATTGTTGTTGATTTTGGTGTAGGATGATTATAATGGTTTTGTTAAAGGTGGTTGTGTTCAGATTGGCATTGATATTGGTGTTGGTGTTTATAATGGTTTTGATATTGGTGTTTTTGTTTAGATTGGTATTGATATTGGTGTTGGTGTTTAGATTTGTATTGTAATTGGTGTGGGCGTTTATAATGGTATTAATATTGGTGTTGGTCTTTAGATTGGTATTCATATTGGTATTGGTGTTTAGATTGGTATTCATATTGGTGCTGGTGTTTATAACGGTATTGATATTGGCGTTGATGCTTATACTCTTATTGATATTGGTGTTGTTGTTTAGATTGGTATTGATATTGGTGTTGGTGTTTATAATTGTAGTGATATTGGTGTTGCTGTTTATAATGGTATTCATATTGGTGTTGCTGTCTATAATGGTATTGATATTGGTGTTGGTGTTTATAATTGTAGTGATATTGGTGTTGCTGTTTATATTGGTATTCATATTGGTGTTGGTGTTTTGATTGGTATTGATATTGGTGTTGGTGTTTGTAATGGAATTGATGTTGGCGTTGGTGTTCAGATTGGTATTGATATTGGTGTTTGTTTTTGAAATGGTATGGATATTGGTATTGGTGTTTAGATTGGTATTGATACTGGTGTTGGCGTTTTTAATGGAATTGATACTGGTGTTGGTGATCAGATTGGTTTTGGTATTGGTGTTGGTTTTAATAATGGTATTGATATTGGACTGGGTGTTTAGATTGTCACTGATATTGGTGATGGTGTTTTTAATGGTATTGATAATGGTGATGGTGTTTATAATGGAATTGATATTTGTGTTGGTGTTTACATTTGTATTGATATCGGTGTTGGTGTGTATAAAGGTATTGATATTGGTGTTGGTGTTTAGATTTGTATTGTAATTGGTGTGGGCGTTTATACTGGTAGTGATATTGGTATTGGTGTTTAGATTGGTATTCAAATTGGTGTTGGATTTATAACGATATTGGAGTTGGTGCTTCTGCTGGTATTGAAATTGGTGTTGGTGTTAATAATGGTATTGATATTGGTGTTGGTGTTTACATTTGTACTGATATTGGTGTTGGTGTTTATAACTGTAATGACATTGGTGTTGGTGTTTAGATTGGTATTGATATTGGTGTTGGTATTTGTAATGGTATTGATATTGGTGTTGATGTTTAGAATGGTATTGATATTGGTGTTGTTGTTTTGATTGGCATTTATATTGGTATTGGTGTTTATAATTGTATTGATATTGTTGTTGGTGTTTAGATTGGTATTGATATATGTGTTGGTGTTTATAATTGTAGTGATATTGGGGTTAGTGTTTAGATTGGTATTGATATTGGTGTGGGTGTTTATAATGGTATTGATATTGATGTTTGTGTTTAGATTGGTATTGATATTCGTGTTGGTGTTTATATTGGTATTGATATTGGTGTTGGTGTTTAGATTGGAATTGATATTGGTGTTGGCGTTTATGATGGTATTGATATTGGTGTTGGTGTTTATATTGGTATTGATATTGGCATTGGTGCTTATACTGGTATTGATATTGGTGTTGGTGTTTAGATTTGAACTGATATTGGTGTTGGTGTTTATAAGTGTAATGACATTGGTGTTGGTGTTTAGATTGGTATTGATATTGGTGTTGTTATTTGTAATGGTATTCATATTGGTGTTGGTGTTTAGATTGGTATTGATATTGGTGTTGGTGTTTAGATTTGTACTGATATTTGTGTTAGTGTTTGTAACTGTAATGACTTTGGTTTTGGTGTTCAGATTGTTATTGATATTGGTGCTGGTGTTTAGATTGGTATTGATAGTGGTTTTGGTGTTTATAATGGTATTGATATTGATGTTTGTGTTTAGATTGGTATTGATATTGGTGTTGGTGTTTATAATGGAATTGATATTGATGTTGCTGTTTATATTGGAATTGATATTGGTGTTGGCGTTTATGATGGTATTGATATTGGTGTTGGTGTTTTTATTGGTATTGATATTGGGGTTGGCATTTACATTGGTATTGATATTGGCATTGGTGCTTATACTGGTATTGATATTGGTGTTGGTGTTAATAATGGTATTGATATTGGTATTGGTGTTTACATTGGTATTGATATTGGTGTTGGTCTTTGTAATGGTATTGATACTTGTGTTGGTGTTTATAATGATGTTCATATTGGTGTTAGTGTTTCTAATGGTATTGATATTGGTGTTGGTCTTCACAATGGTATAGATATTGGTGTTGTTTTTTATATTGATATTGACATTGGTGTTGGTGTTTTGATTGGTATTGATATTGGTGTTGTTGCTTATAATGGTATTGATATTGGTGTTGGTGTTTAGATTGGTATTGATATTGGTGTTGGTGTTTAGATTTGGACTGATATTTGTGTTGGTGTTTATAATTGTAATGACTTTGGTTTTGGTGTTTAGATTGTTATTGATATTGGTGCTGGTGTTTAGATTGGTATTGATAGTGGTGTTGGTGTTTATAATGGTATTGATATTGGTGTTGTTGTTTAGATTGGTATTGATATTGGAGTTGGAGTTTATAATTGTATTGATATTGGTGTTGGTATTCAGATTTGTATTGATATTGGTGTTGGTGTTTATAATGGCATTGATATTGGTGTTGGTGTTCAGATTGGTATTGATATTGGTGTTGGTGTTTGAAATGGTATTGACGTTGGTGTTGGTGTTTAGATTGGTATTGATATTGGTGTTGGTGTTTACAATGGTATTGATATTGATGTTGGTGTTTAGATTAGTATTGATATTCGTGTTGGTGTTTAGAATAGTATTGATGTTGGTGTTGGTGTTTAGATTGGTATACATATTGGTGTTGGTGTTTAGATTTGTACTGATATTGGTGTTGGTGTTTATAAGTGTAATGACATTGGTTTTGGTGTATAGATTGGTATTGATATTGGTGCTGGTGTTTAGATTGGTATTGATAGTGGTGTTGGTGTTTATAATGGTATTGATATTGGTGTTGTTGTTTAGATTGGTATTGATATTGGTGTTGGAGTTTATAATTGTATCGATATTGGTGTTCGTGTTCAGATTGGTATTGATATTGGTGTTGGTGTATATAATGGTATTGATATTGGTTTTTTGTAATGGTATTGATGTTGGTGTTGGTGTTTAGATTGGTATTGATATTAGTGTTGGTGTTAAGATTTGTACTGATATTAGTGTTGGTGTTTATAATTGTAATGACAATTATGTTGGTGTTTAGATTGGTATTGATGTTGGTGTTCGTGTTGGTATTGATGTTGGTGTTAATATTGGTGTTGGTGTTTAGATTGGTATTCATATTGGTGTTGGTGTTGATAACGGTATTGCTTTTGGCGTTGGTGCTTTTAATGGTATTGAAAGTGGTGTTGGTGTTTATAATGTTATTGATATTGGTGTTGGTGTTTAGATTGGAATTGATATCGGTGTTGGTGTTTATAATGGCATTGATATTGGTGTTGGTGTTTATCATGGTAGTCATATTGGTGTTGGTGTGTATATTGGTATTGATATGGGTGTACGCTTTTAGATTGGTATTGATATTGGTGTTGGTGTTCATAATGGTATTGATATTGGTGTAGGTTTTTATAATGGTATTGATATTGTTGTTGGTGTTTTGTTTGGTATTGATATTGATGTTGGTGTTTGTAATGGAATGAAAGTTGGCTTTGGTGTTTAGTTTGGTATTGATATTGGTGTTGGTGTTTACAATGGTATTGATATTGGTGTTGGTGCTTAGATTGGTATTGATATTGGTGTTGGCGTTTTTGATGGAATTGATACTGGTGTTGGTGTTTAGATTGGTATTGATATTGGTGTTGGTGTTTAGAATTTTATTGTAATTCGTGTGGGCTTGTATAATGGTATTGATATTGGTGTTGGTGTTTAGATTGGTATTCATATTGGTGTTGGTGTTTAGATTGGAATTGATATTGGTGTTGGCGTTTATGATGGTATTGATATTGGTGTTGGTGTTTATATTGGTATTGATATTGGCATTGGTGCTTATACTGGTATTGATATTGGTGTTGGTGTTTAGATTTGAACTGATATTGGTGTTGGTGTTTATAAGTGTAATGACATTGGTGTTGGTGTTTAGATTGGTATTGATATTGGTGTTGTTATTTGTAATGGTATTCATATTGGTGTTGGTGTTTAGATTGGTATTGATATTGGTGTTGGTGTTTAGATTGGTATTGATATTGGTGTTGCTGTTTATCATGGCATTGATATTGATGTTGGTGTTTATCATGGTAGTCATATTGGTGTTGGTGTTTATATTGGTATTGATATTGGTGTTGGTGTTCGTAATGGTATTGATATTGGTGTAGGTTTTTATATTGGTATTGATATTGTTGTTGGTGTTTTGATTGGTATTGATATTGATGTTGGTGTTTGTAATGGAATGGAAGTTGGCTTTGGTGTTTAGTTTGGTATTGATATTGGTGTTGGTGTTTACAATGGTATTGATATTGGTGTTGATGCTTAGATTGGTATTGATATTGGTGTTGGTGCTTAGATTGGTATTGATATTGGTGTTGGCATTTTTGATGGAATTGATACTGGTTTTGGTGTTTAGATTGGTATTGATATTGGTGTTGGTTTTTATATTTATATTGATATTGGTGTTGGTGTTTTGACTGGTATTGATATTGGTGTTGTTGCTTATAATGGAATTGATATTGATGTTTGTGTTTAGATTGGTATTGATATTGGTGTTGGTGTTTATACTGGAATTGATATTGGTGTTGGTGTTTAGATTGGCATTGATAATGGTGTAGGTTTTTATATTGGTATTGATATTGGTATTGGTGTTTAGTTTTGTACTCATATTGGTGTTGGTGTTTATAATTGTAATGACATTGGTGTAGGTTTTGAGATTGTTATTGGTATTGGTGTTGGTTTTGATAATGGAATTTATATTGGTGTTGGTGTTTATCATGGGATTCATATTGGTGTAGGTTTTTATATTGGTATTGATATTGGTGTTGGTATTTTGATTGGAATTGATATTAGTGTTGGTGTTTATCGTTGTATTGATATTAGTATTGGTGTTTAGATTGGTATTGATTTTGGTGTTGGTGTTTAGATTGGCTTTGATCTTGGTGTTGGTTTTAATAATGGTAATGATATCGGACTGGGTGTTTAGATTGGCATTGATATTGGTGTTGGTGTTCAGATTGTTGTTGATTTTGGTGTAGGATGATTATAATGGTTTTGTTAAAGGTGTTTGTGTTCAGATTGGCATTGATATTGGTGTTGGTGTTTATAATGGTTTTGATATTGGTGTTGGTGTTTAGATTGGTATTGATATTGGTGTTGGTGTTTAGATTTGTATTGTAATTGGTGTGGGCGTTTATAATGGTATTAATATTGGTGTTGGTCTTTAGATTGGTATTCTTATTGGTATTGGTGTTTAGATTGGTATTCATATTGGTGCTGGTGTTTATAACGGTATTGATATTGGCGTTGATGCTTATACCGTTATTGATATTGGTGTTGTTGTTTAGATTGGTATTGATATTGGTGTTGGTGTTTATAATGTTATTGATATTGGTGTAGGTTTTTATATTGGTATTTATATTGGTGTTGGTGTTTTGATTGGTATTGATATTGGTGTTGGTGTTTGTAATGGAATTGATGTTGGCGTTGGTGTTTAGATTGGTATTGATATTGGTGTTTGTGTATGAAATGGTATGGATATTGTTATTGGTGTTTAGAATGGTATTGATACTGGTGTTGGCGTTTTTAATGGAATTGATACTGGTGTTGGTGATCAGATTGGTTTTGGTATTGGTGTTGGTTTTAATAATGGTATTGATATTGGACTGGGTGTTTAGATTGTCACTGATATTGGTGATGGTGTTTTTGATGGTATTGATAATGGTGATGGTGTTTATAATGGAATTGATATTGGTGTTGAGGTTTAGATTGTTATTGATATTGGTGTTGGTGTTTATAATTGTATTGATATTGGTGTTGGTGTTTACATTTGTATTGATATCGGTGTTGGTGTTTATAAAGGTATTGACATTGGTGTTGGTGTTTAGATTTGTATTGTAATTTGTGTGGGCGTTTATACTGGTATTGATATTGGTATTGGTGTTTAGATTGGTATTCAAATTACTGTTGGATTTATAACGGTTTTGATATTCGAGTTGGTGCTTCTGCTGGTATTGAAATTGGTGTTGGTGTTAATAATGGTATTGATATTGGTGCTGGTGTTTACATTAGTACTGATATTGGTGTTGGTGTTTATAATTGTAATGACATTGGTGTTGGTGTTTATATTGGGATTGATATTGGTGTTGGTATTTGTAATGGTTTTGATATTGGTGTTGATGTTTAGAATGGTATTGATATTGGTGTTGTTGTTTTGATTGGCATTTATATTGGTGTTGGTGTTTATAATTGTATTGATATTGGTGTTGGTGTTTAGATTGGTATTGATATTGGTGTTGCTGTTTATACTGGTATTAATATTGTTGTTGGTGTTTATATTGGTATTGATATATGTGTTGGTGTTTATGATTGTAGTGATATTGGTGATAGTGTTTAGATTGGTATTGATATTGGTGTGGGTGTTTATAATGGTATTGATATTGATGTTTGTGTTTAGATTGGTATTGATATTGGTGTTGGTGTTTATAATGGTATTGATATAAGTGTTGGTGTTTAGATTGGAATTGATATTGGTGTTGGCGTTTATGATGGTATTGATATTGGTGTTGGTGTTTATATTGGTATTGATATTGGGGTTGGCGTTTACATTGGTATTGATATTGGCGTTGGAGCTTATACTGGTATTGATATTGGTGTTGGTGTTAATAATGGTATTGATATTGGTATTGGTGTTTACATTGGTATTGATATTGGTGTTGGTCTTTGTAATGGTATTGATACTTGTGTTGTTGTTTAGAATGATGTTCATATTGGTGTTAGTGTTTATATTGGTATTGATATTGGTGTTGGTCTTCATAATGGTATTGATATTGGTGTTGTTTTTTATATTGATATTGACATTGGTGTTGGTGTTTTGATTGGTATTGATATTGGTGTTGTTGCTTATAATGGTATTGATATTGGTGTTGGTGTTTAGATTGGTATTCATATTGGGGTTGGTGTTTGCATTGGTATTGATATTTGTGTTGGTGTTTATAACTGTAATGATTTTGGTTTTGGGGTTTAGATTGTTATTGATATTGGTGCTGGTGTTTAGATTGGTATTGATAGTGGTGTTGGTGTTTATAATGGTATTGATATTGGTGTTGTTGGTTAGATTGGTATTGATTTTGGTGTTGGTGTTTATAATTGTATTGATATTGGTGTTGGTGTTTAGATCGGTATTGATATTGGTGTTGGTGTTTACTCTGGTATTGATATTGGTGTTGGTGTTTAGATTGGTATTGATTTTGGTGTTGGTGTTTATAATAGTATTGATGTTCGTGTTGGTGTTTAGATTTGTCTACATATTGGTGTTGGTGTTTAGATTTGTACTGATATTGGTGTTGGTGTTTATAAGTGTAATGACATTGGTTTTGGTGTTTAGATTGGAATTGATATTGGTTTTGGTTTTTATATTTATATTGATATTTGTGTTGGTGTTTTGATTGGTATTGATATTGGTGTTGGTGTTTATACTGGAATTGATAATGATGTTAGTGTTTAGATTGGTATTGATGTTGGTGTTAGTGTTTAGATTGGCTTTGATGTTGGTGTTCGTGTTTATATTGTTATTTGTATTGGTGTTGGTGTTTGTAAAGGCATTGATATTGATGGTGGTGTTTAGATTGGTATTGATATTGGCGTTGGTGTTTGTAATGGTATTGATGTTGGTGTTGGTGTTTCAATTGGTATTGATATTGGTGTTGGTGTTTACAATGGTATTGATAATGGTGTTGTTGTTTAGATTGGTATTGATATTGTTGTTGGTGCTTATAATTGTATTGAAATTGGTGTTGGTGTTTAGATTTGTATTGGTATTGGTGTTGGTGTTTATAATGGTATTGATATCGGTGTTGGTGTTTAGATTGGTATTGATATTGGCGTTGGTGTTTGTAATGGTATTGATGTTGGTGTTGGTGTTTCAATTGGTATTGATATTGGTGTTGGTGTTTACAATGGTATTGATAATGGTGTTGGTGTTTAGATTGGTATTGATATTGCTGTTGGTGTTTATAATGGTATTGATATTGTTGTTGGTGTTTAGATTGGTATTCATATTGGTGTTGGTGTTCAAATTGGTATTGGTATTGGTGTTGGTGTTTAGATTTGTACTGATATTGGTGTTGGCGTTTACATTGGTATTGATATTGGCGTTGGTGCTTATACTGATATTGATATTGGTGTTGGTGTTAATAATGGTATTGATTTTGGTATTGGTGTTTAGATTGGTATTGATATTGGTGTTGGTGTTTATAATGGTATTGATATTTGTGTTGGTGTTTATAATGGTATTCAACTTGGTGTTGGTGTTTATATTGGTATTTATATTGGGGTTGGCGTTTACATTGGTATTGATATTGGTGTTGGTGTTCATAATGGTATTGATATTCGTGTTGGTCTTTATAATGGAATTGATATTGTTGTTGGTTTTTCGATTGGTATTGATATTGGGTTGGTGTTTATAATTGTATTGAAATTGGTGTTGGTGTTTAGATTGGTATTGATATTGCTGTTGGTGTTTATAATGGTATTGATATTGTTGTTGGTGTTTAGATTGGTATTCATATTGGTGTTGGTGTTCAAATTGGTATTGGTATTGGTGTTGGTGTTTAGATTTGTACTGATATTGGTGTTGGCGTTTACATTGGTATTGATATTGGCGTTGGTGCTTATACTGATATTGATATTGGTGTTGGTGTTAATAATGGTATTGATTTTGGTATTGGTGTTTAGATTGGTATTGATATTGGTGTTGGTGTTTATAATGGTATTGATATTTGTGTTGGTGTTTATAATGGTATTCAACTTGGTGTTGGTGTTTATATTGGTATTTATATTGGGGTTGGCGTTTACATTGGTATTGATATTGGTGTTGGTGTTCATAATGGTATTGATATTCGTGTTGGTCTTTATAATGGAATTGATATTGTTGTTGGTTTTTCGATTGGTATTGATATTGGGTTGGTGTTTATAATGGTATTGATATTGATGTTTGTGTTTAGATTGGTATTGATATTGGTATTGGTGTTTATAATGGAATTGATATTGATGTTGGTGTTTAGATTGATATTGATGTTGGTGTTTGTAACGAAATGGATGTTGGCTTTGGTGTTTAGTTTTGTATTGATATTGGTGTTGGTGTTTATAATGGTATTGATATTGGTGTTGGTGTTTAAATTGGTAATGATATTGGTGTTGGCTTTTATGATTGAATTGATACTGGTCTTGGTGTTTAGATTGGTATTGATATTGGTGTTGGCGTTTATGATGGAATTGATACTGGTGTTGGTCTTTAGATGGGAATTGATATTGGTGTTGGTGTTTAGATTTTTATTGTAATTGGTGTGGGCTCTTATAATGGTATTGATATTGGTGTTGGTCTTGCGATTGGTATTCATATTGGTATTGGTGTTTAGATTGTTATTCATATTGGTGTTGGTGTTTACAACAGCATTGATATTGGGGTTGGCGTTTATTTTGGTATTGATATTAGTGTTGGTGTTCATAATGGTATTGATATTGGTGTTGGTTTTTATATTGATATTGATATTGGTGTTGGTGTTTAGATTTGTATTGATATTGGTGTTGGTGTTTATAATTTTATTGAATGTGGTGTTGGTGTTTAGATTGGTATTGATATTGGTGTTGGTGTTTACAATGGTATTGATATTGGTGTTGGTGTTTAGATTGGTATTGATATTGGTTTGGTGTTTATAACAGTATTGATTTTGGTGTTGATTTTTAGATTGGTATTCATATTGGTGTTGGTGTTTAGAATGGTATTGATATTGGTGTTAGTGTTTAGATTTGTACTGATATTGGTGTTTGTGTTCATCAGTGTAATGACATTGGTTTTGCTGTTTAGATTGGTCTTGATATTGGTGCTGGTGTTTAGATTGGTATTGATAGTGGTGTTGGTGTTTATAATGGTAATGATATTGGTGTTGTTGTTTAGATTGGTATTGACATTGGTGTTGGAGTTTATAATTGTATTGATATTGGTATTGGTGTTCAGATTGGTATTGATATTGGTGTTGGGGTTTATAATGGCATTGATATTGGTGTTGGTGTTCAGATTGGTATTGATATTGGTGTTGGTGTTTATATTGGTATTGATATTGGTGTACGTGTTTAGATTGGTATTGATATTGGTGTTGGTGTTCATAATGGTATTGATATTGGTGTAGGTTTTTATATTGGTATTGATATTGTTGTTGGTGTTTTGATTGGTATTGATATTGATGTTGGTGTTTGAAATGGAATGCCTGTTGGCTTTGGTGTTTAGTTTGGTATTGATATTGGTGTTGGTGTTTACAATAGTATTGATATTGGTGTTGGTGTTTAGATTGGTTTTGATATTGGGTTTGTTGTTTATAATTATATTGATATTGATGTTTGTGTGTAGATTGGTATTGATAATTGTGTTGGTGTTTATACTGATATTGATATTGGTGTTGGTGTTAATAATGGTATTGATATTGGTATTGGTGTTTAGATTGGTATTGATATTGGTGTTTATAATGGTATTGATATTTGTGTTGGTGTTTATAATGGTATTCAACTTGGTGTTCGTGTTTATATTGGTATTGATATTGCGGTTGGCGTTTACATTGGTATTGTTATTGGTGTTGGTGTTCATATTCGTATTGATATTGGTGTTGGTTTTTGTATTGATATTGATATTGGTGTTCGTGTTCAGATTGGTATTGATATTGGTGTTGGTGTTTACAATGGTATTGATATTGGTTTTGGTTTTTGTAATGGTATTGATGTTGGTGTTGGTTTTTAGATTCGTATTGATATTAGTGTTGGTGTTTGGATTTGTACAGATATTAGTGTTGGTGTTTCTAATTGTAATGACATTGGTGTTGGTGTTTAGACTGGTATTCATAATGGTGTTGGTGTTTATAACGGTATTGCTTTTGGCATTGGTGCTTATAATGGTATTGATAATGGTGTTGGTGTTTATAATTTTATTGATATTGGTGTTTGTGTGTAGATTAGAATTGATATTGGTGTTGGTGTTTATTATGGCATTGATATTGGTGTTGATATTTATCATGGTAGTCATATTGGTGTTGGTCTTTATATTGGTAATGATATTGGTGTACGCATTTAGATTGGTATTGATATTGGTGTTGGTGTTCATAATGCTATTGATATTGGTGTAGGTTTTTATATTGGTATTGATATTTTTGTTGGTGTTTTGATTGGTATTGATATTGATATTGGTGTTTGTAATGGAATGGATGTTGGCTTTGGTGTTTAGTTTGGTATTGATATTGGTGTTGGTGTTTACAATGGTATTGATATTGGTGTTGGTGTTTAGAATGGTATTGATATTGCTGTTGGCGTTTATGATGGAATTGATACTGGTGTTGGTGTTTAGATTGGTATGGATATTGGTGTTGGTGTTTAGTTTGGTCGTGATAATGGTGATGTTGTTTATAATGGAATTGATATTGGTGTTGGTGTTCAGATTGTAATAGATATTGGTGTTGGATGATTATAATGGTTTTGTTAAAGGTTTTTCTGTTCATATTGGCATTGATATTGGTGTTGGTGTTTATAATGGTTTTCATATTGGTGTTGGTGTTTAGATTGGTACTGATATTGGTGTTGGTGTTTAGATTTATATTGTAATTGGTGTGGGCGTTTATAATGGTATTGATATTGGTGTTGGTCTTTAGATTGGTAATCATACAGGTATTGGTGTTTAGATTGGTATTCGTATTGGTGTAGATGTTTATAACAGTATTGACATTGGGGTTGGCTTTTCCATTGGTATTGATATTGGTGTTGGTATTTAGATTGGTATTGGTATTGGTGTTGGTGTTTATAATGGAATTGATATTGTTGTTGGTGTTTCGATTGGTATTGATATTTGCGTTGGTGTTTATAATTGTATTGATATTGATGTTTGTGTTTAGATTGGTATTGACATTGGTGTTGGTGTTTATAATGGAATTGATATTGTTGTTGGTGTTTCGATTGGTATTGATATTTGCGTTGGTGTTTATAATTGTATTGATATTGATGTCTGTGTTTAGATTGGTATTGATATTGGTGTTGGTGTTTATAATGGTATTGATATTGATGTTGGTATTTGTAATGGAATGGATGTTGGCTTTGGTGTTTTTTTAGTATTGATATTGGTGTTGGTGTTTTTAATGGTATTGATATTGGTGTTGGTGTTTAGATTGGTATTGATATTGGTGTTGGCATTTATGATGGAATTGATACTGGTGTCGGTGTTTAGATTGATATTGATATTGGTGTTGTTGTTTAGATTGTTTTTGATGTTGGGTTTGTTGTTTTTAATGGTATTGATATTGATGTTTGTGTTTAGATTGGTATTGATATTGGTGTTGGTGTTTATAATGGAATTGATATTGGTGTTGGTGTTTATATTGGTATTGATATTGGGGTTGGTGTTTACATTGGTGTTGATATTGGCGTTTGTGTTTAAACTGATATTGATATTGGTGTTGGTGTTCAGATTGGTATTGATATTGGTGTTGGTGTATATAATGGCATTGATATTGGTGTTGATGTTTATCATGGTAGTCATATTGGTGTTGGTGTTTATATTGGTATTGATATTGGTGTACGCGTTTAGATTGGTATTGATATTGGTGTTGATATTTATCATGTTAGTCATATTGGTGTTGGTGTTTAGATTGCTATTGATATTGGTGTTGGTGTTCATAATGGTATTGATATTGGTGCAGGTTTTTATATTGGTATTGATATTGTTGTTGGTGTTTTCATTGGTAATGATATTGATGTTGGTGTTTGTAATGGAATGGATGTTGGCTTTGGTGTTTAGTTTGGTATTGATATTGGTGTTGGTGTTTACAATGGTATTGATATTGGTGTTGGTGTTTAGATTGGTATTGATATTGATGTAGGCGTTTATGATGGAATTGATACTGGTGTTGGTGTTTAGATTGGTATTGATATTGGTGTTGGTGTTTAGATTTTTATTGTAATTGGTGTTCGCTTTTATAATGGTATTGATATTGGTGTTTGTCTTCAGACTGGTATGCATATTGGTATTGTTGTTTAGATTGGTATTCATATTGGTGTTGGTGTTTACAACGGTATTGATATTGGTGTTGGCGTTTACATTGGTATTTATATTGGTGTTGGTGTTCATAATGGTATTGATATTGGTGTTGCTTTTTATATTGATATTAATATTGGTGTTGGTGTTTAGATTTGTACTGATATTGGTGTTGGTGTTTATAATTGTAATGACATTTGTGTTGGTGTTTAGATTGATATTGATATTGATGTTGGTGTTTAGAACTGTATTGATATTGTTGTTGGTGTTTAGATTGGTATTGATATTGGTGTTGGCGTTTATAATGGTATTGATATTGGTGTTGGTGTTTAGATTGGTATTGATGTTGGTGTTGGCGTTTATGATGGAATTGATACAGGTTTTGATGTTTAGATTGGTATTGATATTGGTGTTGGTGTTTAGTTTGGCTTTGATCTTGGTGTTGGTTTTAATAATGGTATTGATATCGGGCTGGGTGTTTAGATTGGCATTGATATTGGTGTTGGTGTTTAGATTTGAAATGTAATTGATGTGGGCGTTTTTAATGGTATTGATATTGGTGTTGGTGTTTAGGTTGGTATTGATATTGGTGTTGGTCTTTATAATAGTATTGATATTGGTGTTGGTGTTTAGATTTGTATTGATATCCGTGTTGGTGTTTATAAGGGTATTGATATTGGTGTTTGAGTTTAGATTGGTATTGATATTGGTGTTGGTTTTTATATGGATATTGGTATTGGTGTTGGACTTTAGATTGATATTGATGTTGGTGTTGGCGTTTATGATGGAATTGATGCTGGTGTTGATGTTTGGATTGGTATTGATATTGGTGTTGGTGTTTAAAATGGTTTTCATATTGGTGTTGGTGTTTAGATTGGTATTGATATTGGTGTTGGTGTTTATAACGGTATTGATATTAGGGTTGGCGTTTACATTGGTATTGATATTGATGTTGGTATTTAGATTGGTATTGGTATTGGTGTTGGTGTTTATAATGGTATTGATATTGGTGTTGGTGTTTAAAATGGTTTTCATATTGGTGTTGGTGTTTAGATTGGTATTGATATTGGTGTTGGTGTTTATAACGGTATTGATATTAGGGTTGGCGTTTACATTGGTATTGATATTGATGTTGGTATTTAGATTGGTATTGGTATTGGTGTTGGTGTTTATAATGGTATTGATATTGGTGTTGGTGTTTAGATGTGTATTGATATTGGTGTTGGTTTTTATATGGATATTGGTATTGGTGTTGGAGTTTAGATTGGTATTGATGTTGGTGTTGGTGTTTAAAATGGTTTTCATATTGGTGTTGGTGTTTAGATTGGTATTGATATTGGTGTTGGTGTTTAGATGTGTATTGTAATTGATGTGGGCGTTTTTAATGGTATTGATATTGCTTTTGGTCTTTAGATTGGTAATTTTACTGGCATTGGTGTTTAGATTGGTATTCGTATTTGTTTTGGTGTTTATAACGTTATTGACATTGGGGTTGGCGTTTTCATTGGTATTGATATTGGTGTTGGTATTTAGATTGGTATTGGTATTGGTGATGGTGTTTATAATTGTATTGATATTGGTGTTGGTGTTTCGATTGGTATTGATAATGGTGTTGGTGTTTAAATTGGTATTGATTTTGGGGTTGGCGTTTATATTGGTATTGATATTGGCGTTGGTGCTCATACTGGTATTGATATTGGTGTTGGTTTTTATATTGATATTGATGTTGGTGTTGGTGTTTTGATTGGTATTGATATTGCTTTTGTTGTTGCTTACAATGGAATTGATATTGATGTTTGTGTTTAAATTGGTATTGATATTGGTGTTGGTGTTTAGGTTGGTATTGATATTGGTGTTGGTGTTTATAATTGTATTGATATTGGTGTTGGTGTTTAGATTTGTATTGATATCCGTGTTGGTGTTTATAAGGGTATTGATATTGGTGTTGGAGTTTAGATTGGTATTGATATTGGTGTTGGTTTTTATATGGATATTGGTATTGGTGTTGGAGTTTAGATTGGTATTGATATTGGTTTTGGTGTTTGTAAATGTATTGATGTTGGTGTTGGTGTTTAGATTGATATTGATATTGGTGTTGGTGTTTAGATTTTTACTGATATTGGTGTTGGTGTGTATAACTGTAATAACATTGGTGTTGGTGTTTAGATTGGTATTGATATTGGTGTTGGTATTTAGGTTGGTATTGATATTGGTGTTGGTTTTTACAATGGCACTGATATTGGTGTTCGTGTTTAGATTGGTAGTGCTATTGGTGTTGGTGTTTGTAATGGTATAGATATTGGTGTTGGTGTTTAGATTGGTATTCATATTGGTCTTGGTGTTTAGATTGGTATTGTAATTGGTGTGGGCGTTTATAATGGTATTGATATTGGTGTTAGTCTTTAGATTGTTAATCATACTGGTATGGGTGTTTATATTGGTATTCGTATTGGTGTTGTTGTTTATAACGGTATTGATATTAGGGTTGGCGTTTTCATTGGTATTGATATTGGTGTTGGTATTTAGATTGGTATTGGTATTGGTGATGGTGTTTATAATTGTATTGATATTGGTGTTGGTGTTTCGATTGGTATTGATAATGGTGTTGGTGTTTAAATTGGTATTGATTTTGGGGTTGGCGTTTATATTGGTATTGATATTGGCGTTGGTGCTCATACTGGTATTGATATTGGTGTTGGTTTTTATATTGATATTGATGTTGGTGTTGGTGTTTTGATTGGTATTGATATTGCTTTTGTTGTTGCTTACAATGGAATTGATATTGATGTTTGTGTTTAAATTGGTATTGATATTGGTGTTGGTGTTTAGGTTGGTATTGATATTGGTGTTGGTGTTTATAATTGTATTGATATTGGTGTTGGTGTTTAGATTTGTATTGATATCCGTGTTGGTGTTTATAAGGGTATTGATATTGGTGTTGGAGTTTAGATTGGTATTGATATTGGTGTTGGTTTTTATATGGATATTGGTATTGGTGTTGGAGTTTAGATTGGTATTGATATTGGTTTTGGTGTTTGTAAATGTATTGATGTTGGTGTTGGTGTTTAGATTGATATTGATATTGGTGTTGGTGTTTAGATTTTTACTGATATTGGTGTTGGTGTGTATAACTGTAATAACATTGGTGTTGGTGTTTAGATTGGTATTGATATTGGTGTTGGTATATAGGTTGGTATTGATATTGGTGTTGGTTTTTACAATGGCACTGATATTGGTGTTCGTGTTTAGATTGGTAGTGCTATTGGTGTTGGTGTTTGTAATGGTATAGATATTGGTGTTGGTGTTTAGATTGGTATTCATATTGGTCTTGGTGTTTAGATTGGTATTGTAATTGGTGTGGGCGTTTATAATGGTATTGATATTGGTGTTAGTCTTTAGATTGTTAATCATACTGGTATGGGTGTTTATATTGGTATTCGTATTGGTGTTGTTGTTTATAACGGTATTGATATTAGGGTTGGCGTTTACATTGGTATTGATATTGGTGTTGGTATTTAGATTGGTATTGGTATTGTTTTGGTGTTTATAATGGTATCGATATTGGCGGTGGTTTTTTGATTGTTATTGATATTGGTCTTGGTGTTTAGATTTGTATTGTAATTGGTGTGGGTGTTTATAACGGTATTCATATTGGTGTTGGTCTTTAAGTTGGTAATCATACAGGTATTGGTGTTTAGATTGGTATTCGTATTGGTGTTGATGTTTATAACGTTATTGATATTAGGGTTGGCGTTTACATTGGTATTGATATTGGTGTTGGTATTTAGTTTGGTATTGGTATTGTTTTGGTGTTTATAATGGTATCGATATTGGCGGTGGTTTTTTGATTGTTATTGATATTGGTCTTGGTGTTTAGATTTGTATTGTAATTGGTGTGGGCGTTTATAACGGTATTCATATTGGTGTTGTTCTTTAAGTTGGTAATCATACAGGTATTGGTGTTTAGATTGGTATTCGTATTGGTGTTGATGTTTATAACGTTATTGATATTAGGGTTGGCGTTTACATTGGTATTGATATTGGTGTTGGTATTTAGTTTGGTATTGGTATTGGTGTTGGTGTTTATAATGGTATTGATATTGGTGTTGGAGTTTTGATTGGTATTGACATTGGTGCTGTTGCTTATAATGGAATTGATATTGATGTTTGTGTTTAGATTGGTATTGATATTGGTGTTGGTGTTTATAATGGAATTGATATTGATGTTGGTGTTTAGATTGGTATTGATGTTGGTGTTAGTGTTTTGATTGGCTTTGATGTTGTTGTTCGTGTTTATATTGTTATTGGT
This sequence comes from Chiloscyllium punctatum, assembly GCF_047496795.1. Taxonomy (NCBI): domain Eukaryota; kingdom Metazoa; phylum Chordata; class Chondrichthyes; order Orectolobiformes; family Hemiscylliidae; genus Chiloscyllium; species Chiloscyllium punctatum. The sequence continues at coordinate 26,658,881 of NC_092783.1, forward strand.
ATTGGTGTTGGTCTTTGTAAGGGTATTGATATTGGAGTTGGTGTTTAGATTGGTATTCATATTGGTGTTGGTGTTTACATTTGTATTGATATCAGTCTTGGTGTTTATAAAGGTATTGATATTTGTGTTGGTGTTTAGATTGGTATTGATATTAGTGTTGGTGTTTATAATGGTATTGATATTGGTGTTGGTGTTTAGATTGGTATTGATATTGGTGTTGGTATTTAGATTGGTATTGATATTGATGTTGGTGTTTAGATTTGTACTGACATTGGTGTTGGTGTTTATAATTGTAATGACATTTGTGTTGGTGTTTAGATTGGTATTGATATTGGTGTTGGTGTTTATAATGTTATTGATATTGGTGTTGGTATTTAGTTTGGTATTGATATTGGTGTTGGTTTTTACAATGGCACTGATATTGGTGTTGGTGTTTTGGTTGCTATTGATATTGATGTTGATGTTTATAATTGTATTGATATTGGTGTTGGTGTTTATAATTGTAATGACATTTGTGTTGGTGTTTAGATTGGTATTGATATTGGTGTTGGTATTTAGGTTGGTATTGATATTGAAATTGGTTTTTATATCGATATTGATATTGGTGTTGGTGTTTAGATTTGTATTGATATTGGTGTTGGTGTTTATAATTGTAATGACATTGGTGTTGGTGTTTAGATTGGTATTGATATTGGTGTTGGTATTTAGGTTGGTGTTGATATTGGTGTTGGTTTTTACAATGGCACTGATATTGGTGTTCGTGTTTGGATTGGTAGTGCTATTGGTGTTGGTGTTTGTAATGGTATTGATATTGGTGTTGGTGTTTAGATTGGTATTCATATTGGTGTTGGTGTTTAGATTGGTATTGTAATTGGTGTGGGCGTTTATAATGGTATTGATATTGGTGTTGGTCTTTAGATTGGTAATCATACTGGTATGGGTGTTTATATTGGTATACGTATTGGTGTTGTTGTTTATAACGGTATTGATATTAGGGTTGGCGTTTACATTGGTATTGATATTGGTGTTGGTATTTAGATTGGTATTGGTATTGTTGTTGGTGTTTATAATGGTATCGATATTGGCGTTGGTTTTTTGATTGTTATTGATATTGGTGTTGGTGTTTAGATTTGTATTGTAATTGGTGTGGGCGTTTATAATGGTATTCATATTGGTGTTGGTCTTTAAGTTGGTAATCATACTGGTATTGGTGTTTAGATTGGTATTCATATTGGTGTTGATGTTTATAACGGTATTGATATTAGGGTTGGCGTTTACATTGGCATTGATATTGGTGTTGGTATTTAGTTTGGTATTGGTATTGGTGTTGGTGTTTTGATTGGTATTGATATTGGTGTTGTTGCTTATAATGGAATTGATATTGATGTTTGTGTTTAGATTGGTATTGGTATTGGTGTTGGTGTTTATAATGGAATTGATATCGATGTTGGTGTTTAGATTGGTATTGATGTTGGTGTTAGTGTTTAGATTGGCTTTGATGCTGGTGTTCGTGTTTATATTGTTATTGGTATTGGTGTTGGTCTTTGTAATGGTATTGATATTGGAGTTGGTGTTCAGATTTGTATTGATATTGGTGTTGGTGTTTATAATTGTATTGATATTGGTGTTGGTGTTTACATTTATATTGATATCAGTCTTGGTGTTGATAAAATATTGATATTGGTGTTGGTGTATTTAAAGGTATTGATATTGGTGTTGGTGTTTAGATTGGTAATGATATTGATGTTGGTGTTTACAATGGTATTGATATTGGTGTTGGTGTTTAGATTGCAATTGATATTGGTGTTGGTGTTTATAATGGTATTGATATTGATGTTGGTGTTAAGATTTGTACTGACATTGGTGTTGGTGTTTATAATTGTAATGACATTTGTGTTGGTGTTTAGATTGGTATAGATATTGGTGTTGGTGTTTATAATGTTATTGATATTGGTGTTGGTATTTAGGTTGGTATTGATATTGGTGTTGGTTTTACAATGGCACTGATATTGGTGTTGGTGTTTAGATTGGTATTGATATTGGTGTTGGTGTTCATAATGGTATTGATATTGGTGTTGGTGTTCAGATTGGTATTGATATTGGCGTTGGTACTTATACTGATATTGATATTGGTGTTGGTTTTAATAATGGTATTGATATCGGACTGGGTGTTTAGATTGGCATTGATATTGGTGTTCGTGTTTAAAATGGTTTTCATATTGGTGTTGGTGTTTAGATTGGTATTGATATTGGTGTTGGTGTTTAGATGTGTATTGTAATTGATGTGGGCGTTTTTAATGGTATTGATATTGCTTTTGGTCTTTAGATTGGTAATTTTACTGGCATTGGTGTTTAGATTGGTATTCGTATTGGTTTTGGTGTTTATAACGTTATTGACATTGGGGTTGGCGTTTTCATTGGTATTGATATTGGTGTTGGTATTTAGATTGGTATTGGTATTGGTGATGGTGTTTATAATTGTATTGATATTGGTGTTGGTGTTTATAATGGTATTGATATTTGTGTTGGTGTTTATAATGGTATTCAACTTGGTGTTGGTGTTTATATTCGTATTGATATTGGGGTTGGCGTTTACATTGGTATTGATATTGGTGTTGGAGTTCATAATGGTATTGATATTGGTGTTGGTTTTTCTATTGATATTGATATTGGTGTTCGTGTTCAGATTGGTATTGATATTGGTGTTGGTGTATACAATGGTATTGATATTGGTTTTGGTTTTTGTAATGGTATTGATGTTGGTGTTGGTTTTCAGATTGGTATAGATATTAGTGTTGGTGTTTATATTTGTATTGATATTAGTGTTCGTGTTTATAATTGTAATGACATTGGTGTTGGTGTTTAGATTGGTATTGATGTTGGTGTTGGTGTTTATAATGGTGTTGATATTGGTGTTGTTGTTTAGATTGGTATTCATATTGGTGTTGGTGTTCATAACGGTATTGCTTTTGGCGTTGGTGCTTATCGTGTTATTGATAATGGTGTTGGTGTTTATAATTTTATTGATATTGGTGTTGGTGTTTAGATTAGAATTGATATTGGTGTTGGTGTTTATATTGGTATTGATATTGGTGTACGCGTTTACATTGGTATTGATATTGGTGTTGGTGTTCATAATGGTATTGATATTGGTGTAGGTTTTTATATTGGTGTTGATATTTTTGTTGGTGTTTTGATTGGTATTGATATTGGTGTTGTTGCTTACAATGGAATTGATATTGATGTTTGTGTTTAAATTGGTATTGATATTGGTGTTGGTGTTTAGGTTGGTATTGATATTGGTGTTGGTGTTTATAATTGTATTGATATTGGTGTTGGTGTTTAGATTTGTATTGATATCCGTGTTGGTGTTTATAAGGGTATTGATATTGGTGTTGGAGTTTAGATTGGTATTGATATTGGTGTTTGTTTTTATATGGATATTGGTATTGGTGTTGGAGTTTAGATTGGTATTGATATTGGTTTGGTGTTTGTAAATGTATTGATGTTGGTGTTGGTGTTTAGATTGGTATTGATATTGGTGTTGGTGTTTAGATTTGTACTGATATTATGTGTTGGTGTTTATAATTGTAATGACATTGGTGTTGGTGTTTAGATTGGTATTGATATTGGTGTTGGTATTTAGGTTGGTATTGATATTGGTGTTGGTTTTTACAATGGCACTGATATTGGTGTTCGTGTTTAGATTGGTTGTGCTATTGGTGTTGGTGTTTATAATTGTAATGACATTTGTGTTGGTGTTTAGATTGGTATTGATATTGGTGTTGGTGTTTAGATTGGTATTGATGTTGGTGTTGGTGTTCATAATGGTATTGATATTGGCGTTGGTGCTCATACTGGTATTGATATTGGTGTTGGTGTTTATAATGGTATTGATATTGTTATTGGTGTTTATAATGGTATTCATATTGATGTTGGTGTTTATATTGGTATTGATATTGGGGTTGGCGTTTACATTGGTATTGATATTAGTGTTGGTGTTCATAATGGCATTGATATTGGTGTTGGTTTTTATCTTGATATTTATATTGGTGTCGGTGGTTAGATTAGTATTGATATTGTTGTTGGTGTTTAGGTTGGTATTAATATTGATGCTGGTGTTTAGATTTGTACTGATATTGGTGTTGGTGTTTATAATTGTAAACACATTGGTGTTGGTGTTTAGATTGGTATTGATATTGGTGTTGGTGTTTATAATGTTATTGATATTGGTGTTGGTATTTAGGTTGGTATTGATATTGGTGTTGGTTTTTACAATGGCACTGTTATTGGTGTTGGTGTTTAGAGTGGTATTGATATTGCTGTTGGTGTTTAGATTGGGATTGATATTGGTGTTGGTGTTTATAATGGCATTGATATTGTTGTTGGTGTTTATCATGGTATTCATATTGGTGTTGGTATTTATATTGTTCTTGATATTGGTGTACGCGTTGAGATTGGTATTGATATTGGTGTTGGTGTTCATAAAGGTATTGATATTGGTGTTGGTGATTGCAATGGAATTGATGTTGGCGTTGGTGTTTAGATTGGCATTGACATTGGTGTTGTTATTTATAATGGTATTGATATTGGTGTTGGTGTTTAGATTGGAATTGATATTGGTGTTGGCGTTTATGATGGAATTGATACTGGTGTTGGTGTTTAGATTGGTATTGATATTGGTGTCGGTGTTTAGATTGGCTTTGATCTTGGTGTTGGTTTTAATAATTGTATTGATACCGGACTGGGTGTTTAGGTTGGCATTGATATTGGTGTTGGTGTTTATAATGTTTTTCATAATGGTATTGGTGTTTAGATTGGTATTGATATTGGTGTTGGTGTTTAGATTTCTATCGTAATTGGTGTGGGTGTTTATAATGGTATTGATATTGGTGTTGGTCTTTAGATTGGTAATCATACTGGTATTGGTGTTTAGATTGGTATTCGTATTGGTTTTGGTTTTTATAACGGTATTGACATTTGGGTTGGCGTTTACATTGATATTGATATTGGTGTTGGTATTTAGATTGGTATTGGTATTGGTGTTTATAATGGTATTGATATTGGTGTTGGTGTTTCGATTGGTATTGATATTGGTGTTGGTGTTTATAATGGAATTGATATTGGTGTTTGTGTTTAGATTGGAATTGATATTGGGTTTGGTGTTTATAATGGTATTGATATTGATGTTTGTGTTTAGATTGGTATTGATGTTGGTATTGGTGTTCATAATGGTATTGATATTGGCGTTGGTGCTCATACTGGTATTGATATTGGTGTTGGTGTTAATAATATAATGGTATTGATATTGTTATTGGTGTTTACATTGGTATTGATATTGGTGTTGGTGTTTATAATGGTATTGATATTTGTGTTGGTGTTTATAATGGTATTCATATTGGTGTTGGTGTTTATATTGGTATTGATATTGGTGTTGGTGTTTATAATGGAATTGATAATGGTGTTGGTGTTTAGATTGGAATTGATATTGGGGTTGGTGTTTATAATGGAATTGATATTGGTGTTTGTGTTTAGATTGGAATTGATATTGGGGTTGGTGTTTATAATGGTATTGATATTGATGTTTGTGTTTAGATGGGTATTGATGTTGGTATTGGTGTTCATAATGGTATTGATATTGGCGTTGGTGCTCATACTGGTATCGATATTGGTGTTGGTGTTAATAATGGTATTGATATTGGTATTGGTGTTTACATTGGTATTGATATTGGTGTTGGTGTTTATCATGATATTGATATTTGTGTTGGTGTTTATAATGGTATTCATATTGGTGTTGGTGTTTATATTGGTATTGATATTGGGGTTGGCGTTTACATTGGTATTGATATTGGTGTTGGTATTTATATTGGTATTGGTATTGGTGTTGGTGTTTATAATGGTATTGATATTGGTGTTGGTGTTTTGATTGGTATTGATATTGGTGTTGGTGTTTATAATGAAATTGATAATGGTGTTGGTGTTTAGATTGGAATTGATATTGTGGTTGGTGTTTGTAATGGTATTGATATTGGTGTTGGTGTTTAGTTTGGTATTCATATTGGTGTTGGTGTTTAGATTGGTATTGTAATTGGTATGGGCGTTTAGTATGGTATGGATATTGGTGTTGGTCTTTAGATTAGTAATCATACTGGTATTGGTGTTTATATTGGTATTCGTGTTGGTGTTGTTGTTTATACGGTATTGTTATTAGGGTTGGCGTTTACATTGATATTGATATTGGTGTTGGTATTTAGATTGGTATTGGTATTGGTGTTGGTGTTTATAATGGTATTGATATTGGTGTTGGTGTTTTGATTGGTATTGATATTGGTGTTGGTGTTTATAATGGAATTGATAATGGTGTTGGTGTTTAGATTGGAATTGATATTGGGGTTGGTGTTTATAATGGTATTGATATTGATGTTTGTGTTTAGATTGGTATTGATATTGGTGTTGGTGTTCATAATGGTATTGATATTGGCGTTGGTGCTCATACTGGTATTGATATTGGTGTTGGTGTTAATAATGGTATTGATATTGGTATTGGTGTTTACATTGGTATTGATATTGGTGTTGGTGTTTATAATGTTATTGATATTTGTGTTGGTGTTTATAATGGTATACGTATTGGTGTTGGTGTTTATATTGGTATTAATATTGGGGTTGGCGTTTACATTGGTATTGATATTGGTGTTGGTATTTAGATTGGTATTGGTATTGGTGTTGGTGTTTATTACGGTATTGATATTGGTGTTGGTGTTTCGATTGGTATTGATATTGGTGTTGGTGTTTATAATGGAATTGATAATGGTGTTCGTGTTTAGATTGGAATTGATGTTGGGATTGGTGTTTGTAATGGTATTGATATTGGTGTTGGTGTTTAGTTTGTTATTCATATTGGTGTTGGTGTTTAGATTGGTATTGTAATTGGTGTGGGCGTTTATTATGGTATGGATATTGGTGTTGGTCTTTAGATTGGTAATCATACTGGTATTGGTGTTTAGATCGCTATTCGTATTGGTTTCGGTGTTTATAACGTTATTGACATTGGGGTTGGCGTTTTCATTGGTATTGATATTGGTGTTGGTGTTTAGATTGGTATTGGTATTGGTGATGGTGTTTATAATGGTATTGATATTGGTGTTGGTGTTTAGATTGTTATTGATATTGGGGTTGGTGTTTATAATGGAATTGATATTGATGTTGGTGCTTAGATTGGGATTAATGTTGGTGTTGGTGTTTATAATAGTTTTGATAATGGTGTTGGTGTTTATATTGGTATTGATTTTGGGGTTGGCATTTACATGGGTATTGATATTGGCGTTTGTGCTCATACTGGTATTGAGATTGGTGTTGGTGTTAATAATGGTATTGATATTGGTATTGCTGTTTACATTGGTATTGATATTGGTGTTGGTGTTTATAATGGTATTGATATTTGTGTTGGTGTTTATAATGGTATTCATATTTGTGTTGGTGTTTATATTGGTATTGATATTGGGTTTGGCGTTTACATTGGTGTTGATATTGGTGTTGGTGTTCATAATGGCATTGATATTGGTGTTGGTTGTAATCTTGATATTGATATTGGTGTTGGTGTTTTGATTGGTATTGATATTGGTGTTGTTGCTTATAATGGAATTGATATTGATGTTTGTGTTTAAATTGGTATTGATATTGGTGTTGGTGTTTATAATGGAATTGATATTGATGTTGGTGTTTAGATTGGTATTGATGTTGGTGTTAGTGCTTAGATTGGCGTTGATGTTGGTGTTCGTGTTTATAGTGTTATTGGAATTGATGTTGGTCTTTGTAAAGGTATTGATGTTGGTGTTGGTGTTTAGATTGGTATTGATATTGGTGTTAGTGTTTATAATGGTATTGATATTGGTGTTGGTGTTTAGATTGGTATTGATATTGGTGTTGTTTTCTATATTGATATTGATATTGGTGTTGGTGTTTATAATGGTATTGATATAGGTGTTGGTGTTTAGATTGGTATTGATATTGGTTTTGGTGTTTGTAAAGGTATTAATGTTGGTGGTGGTGTTTAGATTGGTATTGGTATTGGTGTTGGTGTTTAGATTTGTATTGATATCCGTGTTGGTGTTTACAATGGTATTGATATTGGTGTTGGTGCTTATAATGGTATTGATAATGGTGTTGGTGTTTACAATGGTATTGATATTGGTGTTGGTATTTAGATTGGTATTGGTATTGGTGTTGGTGTTTATAATGGTATTGATATTGGTGTTGGTGTTTTGATTGGTATTGATATTGGTGTTGGTGTTTATAATGGAATTGATAATGGTGTTGGTGTTTAGATTGGAATTGATATTGGGGTTGGTGTTTATAATGGTATTGATATTGATGTTTGTGTTTAGATTGGTATTGATATTGGTGTTGGTGTTCATAATTTTATTGATATTGGCGTTGGTGCTCATACTGGTATTGATATTGGTGTTGGTGTTAATAATGGTATTGATATTGGTATTGGTGTTTACATTGGTATTGATATTGGTGTTGGTGTTTATAATGTTATTGATATTTGTGTTGGTGTTTATAATGGTATACGTATTGGTGTTGGTGTTTATATTGGTATTAATATTGGGGTTGGCGTTTACATTGGTATTGATATTGGTGTTGGTATTTAGATTGGTATTGGTATTGGTGTTGGTGTTTATTACGGTATTGATATTGGTGTTGGTGTTTCGATTGGTATTGATATTGGTGTTGGTGTTTATAATGGAATTGATAATGGTGTTCGTGTTTAGATTGGAATTGATGTTGGGATTGGTGTTTGTAATGGTATTGATATTGGTGTTGGTGTTTAGTTTGTTATTCATATTGGTGTTGGTGTTTAGATTGGTATTGTAATTGGTGTGGGCGTTTATTATGGTATGGATATTGGTGTTGGTCTTTAGATTGGTAATCATACTGGTATTGGTGTTTAGATCGCTATTCGTATTGGTTTCGGTGTTTATAACGTTATTGACATTGGGGTTGGCGTTTTCATTGGTATTGATATTGGTGTTGGTGTTTAGATTGGTATTGGTATTGGTGATGGTGTTTATAATGGTATTGATATTGGTGTTGGTGTTTAGATTGTTATTGATATTGGGGTTGGTGTTTATAATGGAATTGATATTGATGTTGGTGCTTAGATTGGGATTAATGTTGGTGTTGGTGTTTATAATAGTTTTGATAATGGTGTTGGTGTTTATATTGGTATTGATTTTGGGGTTGGCATTTACATGGGTATTGATATTGGCGTTTGTGCTCATACTGGTATTGAGATTGGTGTTGGTGTTAATAATGGTATTGATATTGGTATTGCTGTTTACATTGGTATTGATATTGGTGTTGGTGTTTATAATGGTATTGATATTTGTGTTGGTGTTTATAATGGTATTCATATTTGTGTTGGTGTTTATATTGGTATTGATATTGGGTTTGGCGTTTACATTGGTGTTGATATTGGTGTTGGTGTTCATAATGGCATTGATATTGGTGTTGGTTGTAATCTTGATATTGATATTGGTGTTGGTGTTTTGATTGGTATTGATATTGGTGTTGTTGCTTATAATGGAATTGATATTGATGTTTGTGTTTAAATTGGTATTGATATTGGTGTTGGTGTTTATAATGGAATTGATATTGATGTTGGTGTTTAGATTGGTATTGATGTTGGTGTTAGTGCTTAGATTGGCGTTGATGTTGGTGTTCGTGTTTATAGTGTTATTGGAATTGATGTTGGTCTTTATAAAGGTATTGATGTTGGTTTTGGTGTTTAGATTGGTATTGATATTGGTGTTAGTGTTTATAATGGTATTGATATTGGTGTTGGTGTTTAGATTGGTATTGATATTGGTGTTGTTTTCTATATTGATATTGATATTGGTGTTGGTGTTTATAATGGTATTGATATAGGTGTTGGTGTTTAGATTGGTATTGATATTGGTTTTGGTGTTTGTAAAGGTATTAATGTTGGTGGTGGTGTTTAGATTGGTATTGGTATTGGTGTTGGTGTTTAGATTTGTATTGATATCCGTGTTGGTGTTTACAATGGTATTGATATTGGTGTTGGTGCTTATAATGGTATTGATAATGGTGTTGGTGTTTACAATGGTATTGATATTGGTGTTGGTGTTTAGATTGGTATTGATATTGGTGTTGGCGTTTATAATGGTTTTGATATTGGTGTTGGTGGTTAGATTGGTATTGATATTGGTGTTGGTGTTTAGATTGGTATTGATATTGATGTTGGTGTTTAGATTTGTACTGATATTGGTGTTGGTGTTTATAATTGCAATGACATTGGTGTTGGTGTTTAGATTGGTATTGATATTAGTGTAGGTGTTTGTAAAGGTATTGATGTTGGTGGTGGTGTTTAGATTGGTATTGATATTCGTGTTGTTGTTTATACTTGTTTTAATATTGGTGTTGGTGTTTAGATTTGTATTGATATCCGTGTTGGTGTTTATAATGGTATTGACATTGGGGTTGGCGTTTACATTGGTATTGATATTGGTGTTGGTGTTTACAATGGTATTGATATTGGTGTTGGTGGTTAGATTAGTATTGATATTGTTGTTGGTGTTTAGGTTGGTATTAATATTGATGCTGGTGTTTAGATTTGTACTGATATTGGTGTTGGTGTTTATAATTGTAAACACATTGGTGTTGGTGTTTAGATTGGTATTGATATTGGTGTTGGTGTTTATAATGTATTGGCTTTGATATTGGTGTTGGTTTTAATAATTGTATTGATACCGGACTGGGTGTTTAGGTTGGCATTGATATTGGTGTTGGTGTTTATCATGGTATTCATATTGGTGTTGGTATTTATATTGTTCTTGATATTGGTGTACGCGTTGAGATTGGTATTTATATTGGTGTTGGTGTTCATAAAGGTATTGATATTGGTGTTGGTGATTGCAATGGAATTGATGTTGGTGTTGGTGTTTAGATTGGCATTGACATTGGTGTTGTTATTTATAATGGTATTGATATTGGTGTTGGTGTTTAGATTGGAATTGATATTGGGGTTGGTGTTTATTATGGTATTGATATTGATGTTTGTGTTTAGATTGGTATTGATGTTGGTATTGGTGTTCATAATGGTATTGATATTGGCGTTGGTGCTCATACTGGTATTGATATTGGTGTTGGTGTTAATAATGGTATTGATATTGGTATTGGTGTTTACATTGGTATTGATATTGGTGTTGGTGTTTATATTGGTATTGATATTTGAGTTGGTGTTTATGATGGTATTCATGTTGGTGTTGGTGTTTATATTGGTATTGATATTGGGGTTGGCGTTTACATTGGTATTGATATTGGTGTTGGTATTTATATTGGTATTGGTATTGGTGTTGGTGTTTAAAATGGTATTGATATTGGTGTTGGTGTTTTGATTTGTATTGATATTGGTGTTGGTGTTTATAATGGAATTGATAATGGTGTTGGTGTTTAGATTGGAATTGATATTGGGGTTGATGTTTGTAATGGTATTGATATTGGTGTTGGTGTTTAGTTTGGTATTCATATTGGTGTTGGTGTTTAGATTGGTATTGTAATTGGTGTGGGCGTTTATTATGGTATGGATATTGGTGTTGGTCTTTAGATTGGTAATCATACTGGTATTGGTGTTTATATTGGTATTCGTGTTGGTGTTGTTGCTTATAACGGTATTGATATTAGGGTTGGCATTTACATTGGTATTGATATTGGTGTTGGTATTTAGATTGGTATTGGTGTTTATAATGGTATCGATATTGGCGTTGTTGTTTTGATTGTTATTGATATTGGTGTTGGTGTTTAGATTTGTTTTGTAATTGGTGTGGGCGGTTATGATGGTATTCATATTGGTGTTGGTCTTTAAGTTGGTAATCATACTGGTATTGGTGTTTAGATTGGTATTCGTATTGGTTTTGGTTTTTATAATGGTATTGACATTGGGGTTGGCGTTTACATTGGTATTGATATTGGTGTTGGTATTTAGTTTGGTATTGGTATTGGTGTTGGTGTTTATAATGGTATTGGTATTGGTGTTGGTGTTTTGATTCGTATTGATATTGGTGTTGGTGTTTATAATGGAATTGATAATGGTGTTGGTGTTTAGATTGGAATTGATATTGGGGTTGGTGTTTATAATGGTATTGATATTGATGTTTGTGTTTAGATTGGTATTGATATTGGTGTTGGTGTTTATAATGGAATTGATATTGATGTTTGTGTTTAGATTGGTATTGATATTGGTGTTGGTGTTCATAATGGTATTGATATTGGCGTTGGTGGTCATACTGGTATTGATATTGGTGTTGGTGTTAATAATGGTATTGATATTGGTATTGGTGTTTACATTGGTATTGATATTGGTGTTGGTGTTTATAATGTTATTGATATTTGTGTTTGTGTTTATAATGGTATACGTATTGGTGTTGGTGTTTATATTGGTATTAATATTGGGGTTGGCGTTTACATTGGTATTGATATTGGTGTTGGTCTTTAGATTGGTAATCATACTGGTATTGGTATTTATATTGATATTCGTATTGTTGTTGTTGTTTATAACGGTATTGATATTAGGGTTGGCGTTTACATTGGTATTGATATTGGTGTTGGTATTTAGATTGGTATTGGTATTTGTGTTGGTGTTTATAATGGTATCGATATTGGCGTTGGTATTTTGATTGTTATTGATATTGGTGTTGGTGTTTAGATTTGTTTTGTAATTGGTGTGGGCGTTTATAATGGTATTCATATTAGTGTTGGTCTTTAGATTGGTAATCATACTGGTATTGGTGTTTAGATTGGTATTCGTATTGGTTTTGGTTTTTATAACGGTATTGACATTGGGGTTGGTGTTTACATTGGTATTGATATTGGTGTTGGTGTTTCGATTGGTATTGATATTGGTGTTGGTGTTTATAATGGAATTGATAATGGTGTTGGTGTTTAGATTGGTATTGGTATTGGTGTTGGTGTTTATAATGGTATTGATATTGGTGTTGGTGTTTCGATTGGTATTGATATTGGTGTTGGTGTTTATAATGGAATTGATAATGGTGTTGGTGTTTAGATTGGAATTGATATTGGGGTTGGTGTTTATAATGGTATTGATATTGATGTTTGTGTTTAGATTGGTATTGATATTGGTGTTGGTGTTTATAATGAAATTGAAATTGATGTTGGTGTTTAGATTGGTATTGATGTTGGTGTTGGTGTTCATAATGGTATTGATATTGGCGTTGGTGCTCATACTGGTATTGATATTGGTGTTGGTGTTTATAATGGTATTGATATTGTTATTGGTGTTTATAATGGTATTCATATTGATGTTGGTGTTTATATTGGTATTGATATTGGGGTTGGCGTTTACATTGGTATTGATATTAGTGTTGGTGTTCATAATGGCATTGATATTGGTGTTGGTTTTTATCTTGATATTTATATTGGTTTCGGTGGTTAGATTAGTATTGATATTGTTGTTGGTGTTTAGGTTGGTATTAATATTGATGCTGGTGTTTAGATTGGTATTGATATTGGTGTTGGTGTTTATAATGTTATTGATATTGGTGTTGGTATTTAGGTTGGTATTGATATTGGTGTTGGTTTTTACAATGGCACTGTTATTGGTGTTGGTGTTTAGAGTGGTATTGATATTGCTGTTGGTGTTTAGATTGGGATTGATATTGGTGTTGGTGTTTATAATGGCATTGATATTGTTGTTGGTGTTTATCATGGTATTCATATTGGTGTTGGTATTTATATTGTTCTTGATATTGGTGTACGCGTTGAGATTGGTATTTATATTGGTGTTGGTGTTCATAAAGGTATTGATATTGGCGTTGGTGCTCATACTGGTATTGATATTGGTGTTGGTGTTAATAATGGTATTGATATTGGTATTGGTGTTTACATTGGTATTGATATTGGTGTTGGTGTTTATAATGTTATTGATATTTGTGTTTGTGTTTATAATGGTATACGTATTGGTGTTGGTGTTTATATTGGTATTAATATTGGGGTTGGCGTTTACATTGGTATTGATATTGGTGTTGGTCTTTAGATTGGTAATCATACTGGTATTGGTATTTATATTGATATTCGTATTGTTGTTGTTGTTTATAACGGTATTGATATTAGGGTTGGCGTTTACATTGGTATTGATATTGGTGTTGGTATTTAGATTGGTATTGGTATTTGTGTTGGTGTTTATAATGGTATCGATATTGGCGTTGGTATTTTGATTGTTATTGATATTGGTGTTGGTGTTTAGATTTGTTTTGTAATTGGTGTGGGCGTTTATAATGGTATTCATATTAGTGTTGGTCTTTAGATTGGTAATCATACTGGTATTGGTGTTTAGATTGGTATTCGTATTGGTTTTGGTTTTTATAACGGTATTGACATTGGGGTTGGTGTTTACATTGGTATTGATATTGGTGTTGGTGTTTCGATTGGTATTGATATTGGTGTTGGTGTTTATAATGGAATTGATAATGGTGTTGGTGTTTAGATTGGTATTGGTATTGGTGTTGGTGTTTATAATGGTATTGATATTGGTGTTGGTGTTTCGATTGGTATTGATATTGGTGTTGGTGTTTATAATGGAATTGATAATGGTGTTGGTGTTTAGATTGGAATTGATATTGGAGTTGGTGTTTATAATGAAATTGAAATTGATGTTGGTGTTTAGATTGGTATTGATGTTGGTGTTGGTGTTCATAATGGTATTGATATTGGCGTTGGTGCTCATACTGGTATTGATATTGGTGTTGGTGTTTATAATGGTATTGATATTGTTATTGGTGTTTATAATGGTATTCATATTGATGTTGGTGTTTATATTGGTATTGATATTGGGGTTGGCGTTTACATTGGTATTGATATTAGTGTTGGTGTTCATAATGGCATTGATATTGGTGTTGGTTTTTATCTTGATATTTATATTGGTGTCGGTGGTTAGATTAGTATTGATATTGTTGTTGGTGTTTAGGTTGGTATTAATATTGATGCTGGTGTTTAGATTTGTACTGATATTGGTGTTGGTGTTTATAATTGTAAACACATTGGTGTTGGTGTTTAGATTGGTATTGATATTGGTGTTGGTGTTTATAATGTTATTGATATTGGTGTTGGTATTTAGGTTGGTATTGATATTGGTGTTGGTTTTTACAATGGCACTGTTATTGGTGTTGGTGTTTAGAGTGGTATTGATATTGCTGTTGGTGTTTAGATTGGGATTGATATTGGTGTTGGTGTTTATAATGGCATTGATATTGTTGTTGGTGTTTATCATGGTATTCATATTGGTGTTGGTATTTATATTGTTCTTGATATTGGTGTACGCGTTGAGATTGGTATTTATATTGGTGTTGGTGTTCATAAAGGTATTGATATTGGTGTTGGTGATTGCAATGGAATTGATGTTGGCGTTGGTGTTTAGATTGGCATTGACATTGGTGTTGTTATTTATAATGGTATTGATATTGGTGTTGGTGTTTAGATTGGAATTGATATTGGTGTTGGCGTTTATGATGGAATTGATACTGGTGTTGGTGTTTAGATTGGTATTGATATTGGTGTCGGTGTTTAGATTGGCTTTGATCTTGGTGTTGGTTTTAATAATTGTATTGATACCGGACTGGGTGTTTAGGTTGGCATTGATATTGGTGTTGGTGTTTATAATGTTTTTCATAATGGTATTGGTGTTTAGATTGGTATTGATATTGGTGTTGGTGATTAGATTTGTATCGTAATTGGTGTGGGTGTTTATAATGGTATTGATATTGGTGTTGGTCTTTAGATTGGTAATCATACTGGTATTGGTGTTTAGATTGGTATTCGTATTGGTTTTGGTTTTTATAACGGTATTGATATTTGGGTTGGCGTTTACATTGATATTGATATTGGTGTTGGTATTTAGATTGGTATTGGTATTGGTGTTTATAATGGTATTGATATTGGTGTTGGTGTTTCGATTGGTATTGATATTGGTGTTGGTGTTTATAATGGAATTGATATTGGTGTTTGTGTTTAGATTGGAATTGATATTGGGTTTGGTGTTTATAATGGTATTGATATTGATGTTTGTGTTTAGATTGGTATTGATGTTGGTATTGGTGTTCATAATGGTATTGATATTGGCGTTGGTGCTCATACTGATATTGATATTGGTGTTGGTGTTAATAATATAATGGTATTGATATTGTTATTGGTGTTTACATTGGTATTGATATTGGTGTTGGTGTTTATAATGGTATTGATATTTGTGTTGGTGTTTATAATGGTATTCATATTGGTGTTGGTGTTTATATTGGTATTGATATTGGTGTTGGTGTTTATAATGGAATTGATAATGGTGTTGGTGTTTAGATTGGAATTGATATTGGGGTTGGTGTTTATAATAGAATTGATATTGGTGTTTGTGTTTAGATTGGAATTGATATTGGGGTTGGTGTTTATAATCATATTGATATTGATGTTTGTGTTTAGATGGGTATTGATGTTGGTATTGGTGTTCATAATGGTATTGATATTGGCGTTGGTGCTCATACTGCTATCGATATTGGTGTTGGTGTTAATAATGGTATTGATATTGGTATTGGTGTTTACATTGGTATTGATATTGGTGTTGGTGTTTATCATGATATTGATATTTGTGTTGGTGTTTATAATGGTATTCATATTGGTGTTGGTGTTTATATTGGTATTGATATTGGGGTTGGCGTTTACATTGGTATTGATATTGGTGTTGGTATTTATATTGGTATTGGTATTGGTGTTGGTGTTTATAATGGTATTGATATTGCTGTTGGTGTTTAGATTGGGATTGATATTGGTGTTGGTGTTTATAATGGCATTGATATTGTTGTTGGTGTTTATCATGGTATTCATATTGGTGTTGGTATTTATATTGTTCTTGATATTGGTGTACGCGTTGAGATTGGTATTGATATTGGTGTTGGTGTTCATAAAGGTATTGATATTGGTGTTGGTGATTGCAATGGAATTGATGTTGGCGTTGGTGTTTAGATTGGCATTGACATTGGTGTTGTTATTTATAATGGTATTGATATTGGTGTTGGTGTTTAGATTGGAATTGATATTGGTGTTGGCGTTTATGATGGAATTGATACTGGTGTTGGTGTTTAGATTGGTATTGATATTGGTGTCGGTGTTTAGATTGGCTTTGATCTTGGTGTTGGTTTTAATAATTGTATTGATACCGGACTGGGTGTTTAGGTTGGCATTGATATTGGTGTTGGTGTTTATAATGTTTTTCATAATGGTATTGGTGTTTAGATTGGTATTGATATTGGTGTTGGTCTTTAGATTGGTAATCATACTGGTATTGGTGTTTAGATTGGTATTCGTATTGGTTTTGGTTTTTATAACGGTATTGACATTTGGGTTGGCGTTTACATTGATATTGATATTGGTGTTGGTATTTAGATTGGTATTGGTATTGGTGTTTATAATGGTATTGATATTGGTGTTGGTGTTTCGATTGGTATTGATATTGGTGTTGGTGTTTATAATGGAATTGATATTGGTGTTTGTGTTTAGATTGGAATTGATATTGGGTTTGGTGTTTATAATGGTATTGATATTGATGTTTGTGTTTAGATTGGTATTGATGTTGGTATTGGTGTTCATAATGGTATTGATATTGGCGTTGGTGCTCATACTGGTATTGATATTGGTGTTGGTGTTAATAATATAATGGTATTGATATTGTTATTGGTGTTTACATTGGTATTGATATTGGTGTTGGTGTTTATAATGGTATTGATATTTGTGTTGGTGTTTATAATGGTATTCATATTGGTGTTGGTGTTTATATTGGTATTGATATTGGTGTTGGTGTTTATGATGGAATTGATAATGGTGTTGGTGTTTAGATTGGAATTGATATTGGGGTTGGTGTTTATAATGGAATTGATATTGGTGTTTGTGTTTAGATTGGAATTGATATTGGGGTTGGTGTTTATAATCATATTGATATTGATGTTTGTGTTTAGATGGGTATTGATGTTGGTATTGGTGTTCATAATGGTATTGATATTGGCGTTGGTGCTCATACTGGTATCGATATTGGTGTTGGTGTTAATAATGGTATTGATATTGGTATTGGTGTTTACATTGGTATTGATATTGGTGTTGGTGTTTATCATGATATTGATATTTGTGTTGGTGTTTATAATGGTATTCATATTGGTGTTGGTGTTTATATTGGTATTGATATTGGGTTTGGCGTTTACATTGGTATTGATATTGGTGTTGGTATTTATATTGGTATTGGTATTGGTGTTGGTGTTTATAATGGTATTGATATTGGTGTTGGTGTTTTGATTGGTATTGATATTGGTGTTGGTGTTTATAATGAAATTGATAATGGTGTTGGTGTTTAGATTGGAATTGATATTGGGGTTGGTGTTTGTAATGGTATTGATATTGGTGTTGGTGTTTAGTTTGGTATTCATGTTGGTGTTGGTGTTTAGATTGGTATTGTAATTGGTATGGGCGTTTATTATGGTATGGATATTGGTGTTGGTCTTTAGATTAGTAATCATACTGGTATTGGTGTTTATATTGGTATTCGTGTTGGTGTTGTTGTTTATACGGTATTGTTATTAGGGTTGGCGTTTACATTGGTATTGATATTGGTGTTGGTATTTAGATTGGTATTGGTATTGGTGTTGGTGTTTATAATGGTATCGATATTGGTGTTGTTGTTTTGATTGTTATTGATATTGGTGTTGGTGTTTAGATTTGTTTTGTAATTGGTGTGGGCGGTTATGATGGTATTCATATTAGTGTTGGTCTTTAGATTGGTAATCATACTGGTATTGGTGTTTAGATTGGTATTCGTATTGGTTTTGGTTTTTATAACGGTATTGACATTGGGGTTGGCGGTTACATTGGTATTGATATTGGTGTTGGTATTTAGATTGGTATTGGTATTGGTGTTGGTGTTTATAATGGAATTGATAATGGTGTTGGTGTTTAGATTGGAATTGATATTGGGGTTGGTGTTTATAATGGTATTGATATTGATGTTTGTGTTTAGATTGGTATTGATATTGGTGTTGGTGTTCATAATGGTATTGATATTGGCGTTGGTGCTCATACTGGTATTGATATTGGTGTTGGTGTTAATAATGGTATTGATATTGGTATTGGTGTTTACATTGGTATTGATATTGGTGTTGGTGTTTATAATGTTATTGATATTTGTGTTGGTGTTTATAATGGTATACGTATTTGTGTTGGTGTTTATATTGGTATTAATATTGGGGTTGGCGTTTACATTGGTATTGATATTGGTGTTGGTATTTAGATTGGTATTGGTATTGGTGTTGGTGTTTATTACGGTATTGATATTGGTGTTGGTGTTTCGATTGGTATTGATATTGGTGTTGGTGTTTATAATGGAATTGATAATGGTGTTCGTGTTTAGATTGGAATTGATGTTGGGATTGGTGTTTGTAATGGTATTGATATTGGTGTTGGTGTTTAGATTGGAATTGATATTGGGGTTGGTGTTTATAATCATATTGATATTGATGTTTGTGTTTAGATGGGTATTGATGTTGGTATTGGTGTTCATAATGGTATTGATATTGGCGTTGGTGCTCATACTGGTATCGATATTGGTGTGGTGTTAATAATGGTATTGATATTGGTATTGATATTGGTGTTGGTGTTTATAATGTTATTGATATTTGTGTTTGTGTTTATAATGGTATACGTATTGGTGTTGGTGTTTATATTGGTATTAATATTGGGGTTGGCGTTTACATTGGTATTGATATTGGTGTTGGTCTTTAGATTGGTAATCATACTGGTATTGGTGTTTATATTGGTATTCGTGTTGGTGTTGTTGCTTATAACGGTATTGATATTAGGGTTGGCATTTACATTGGTATTGATATTGGTGTTGGTATTTAGATTGGTATTGGTATTGGTGTTGGTGTTTATAATGGTATCGATATTGGCGTTGTTGTTTTGATTGTTATTGATATTGGTGTTGGTGTTTAGATTTGTTTTGTAATTGGTGTGGGCGGTTATGATGGTATTCATATTGGTGTTGGTCTTTAAGTTGGTAATCATACTGGTATTGGTGTTTAGATTGGTATTCGTATTGGTTTTGGTTTTTATAATGGTATTGACATTGGGGTTGGCGTTTACATTGGTATTGATATTGGTGTTGGTATTTAGTTTGGTATTGGTATTGGTGTTGGTGTTTATAATGGTATTGGTATTGGTGTTGGTGTTTTGATTGGTATTGATATTGGTGTTGGTGTTTATAATGGAATTGATAATGGTGTTGGTGTTTAGATTGGAATTGATATTGGGGTTGGTGTTTATAATGGTATTGATATTGATGTTTGTGTTTAGATTGGTATTGATATTGGTGTTGGTGTTTATAATGGAATTGATATTGATGTTTGTGTTTAGATTGGTATTGATATTGGTGTTGGTGTTCATAATGGTATTGATATTGGCGTTGGTGGTCATACTGGTATTGATATTGGTGTTGGTGTTAATAATGGTATTGATATTGGTATTGGTGTTTACATTGGTATTGATATTGGTGTTGGTGTTTATAATGTTATTGATATTTGTGTTTGTGTTTATAATGGTATACGTATTGGTGTTGGTGTTTATATTGGTATTAATATTGGGGTTGGCGTTTACATTGGTATTGATATTGGTGTTGGTCTTTAGATTGGTAATCATACTGGTATTGGTATTTATATTGATATTCGTATTGTTGTTGTTGTTTATAACGGTATTGATATTAGGGTTGGCGTTTACATTGGTATTGATATTGGTGTTGGTATTTAGATTGGTATTGGTATTTGTGTTGGTGTTTATAATGGTATCGATATTGGCGTTGGTATTTTGATTGTTATTGATATTGGTGTTGGTGTTTAGATTTGTTTTGTAATTGGTGTGGGCGTTTATAATGGTATTCATATTAGTGTTGGTCTTTAGATTGGTAATCATACTGGTATTGGTGTTTAGATTGGTATTCGTATTGGTTTTGGTTTTTATAACGGTATTGACATTGGGGTTGGTGTTTACATTGGTATTGATATTGGTGTTGGTGTTTCGATTGGTATTGATATTGGTGTTGGTGTTTATAATGGAATTGATAATGGTGTTGGTGTTTAGATTGGAATTGATATTGGGGTTGGTGTTTATAATGGTATTGATATTGATGTTTGTGTTTAGATTGGTATTGATATTGGTGTTGGTGTTTATAATGAAATTTAAATTGATGTTGGTGTTTAGATTGGTATTGATGTTGGTGTTGGTGTTCATAATGGTATTGATATTGGCGTTGGTGCTCATACTGGTATTGATATTGGTGTTGGTGTTTATAATGGTATTGATATTGTTATTGGTGTTTATAATGGTATTCATATTGATGTTGGTGTTTATATTGGTATTGATATTGGGGTTGGCGTTTACATTGGTATTGATATTAGTGTTGGTGTTCATAATGGCATTGATATTGGTGTTGGTTTTTATCTTGATATTTATATTGGTGTCGGTGGTTAGATTAGTATTGATATTGTTGTTGGTGTTTAGGTTGGTATTAATATTGATGCTGGTGTTTAGATTTGTACTGATATTGGTGTTGGTGTTTATAATTGTAAACACATTGGTGTTGGTGTTTAGATTGGTATTGATATTGGTGTTGGTGTTTATAATGTTATTGATATTGGTGTTGGTATTTAGGTTGGTATTGATATTGGTGTTGGTTTTTACAATGGCACTGTTATTGGTGTTGGTGTTTAGAGTGGTATTGATATTGCTGTTGGTGTTTAGATTGGGATTGATATTGGTGTTGGTGTTTATAATGGCATTGATATTGTTGTTGGTGTTTATCATGGTATTCATATTGGTGTTGGTATTTATATTGTTCTTGATATTGGTGTACGCGTTGAGATTGGTATTGATATTGGTGTTGGTGTTCATAAAGGTATTGATATTGGTGTTGGTGATTGCAATGGAATTGATGTTGGCGTTGGTGTTTAGATTGGCATTGACATTGGTGTTGTTATTTATAATGGTATTGATATTGGTGTTGGTGTTTAGATTGGAATTGATATTGGTGTTGGCGTTTATGATGGAATTGATACTGGTGTTGGTGTTTAGATTGGTATTGATATTGGTGTCGGTGTTTAGATTGGCTTTGATCTTGGTGTTGGTTTTAATAATTGTATTGATACCGGACTGGGTGTTTAGGTTGGCATTGATATTGGTGTTGGTGTTTATAATGTTTTTCATAATGGTATTGGTGTTTAGATTGGTATTGATATTGGTGTTGGTGTTTAGATTTGTATCGTAATTGGTGTGGGTGTTTATAATGGTATTGATATTGGTGTTGGTCTTTAGATTGGTAATCATACTGGTATTGGTGTTTAGATTGGTATTCGTATTGGTTTTGGTTTTTATAACGGTATTGACATTTGGGTTGGCGTTTACATTGATATTGATATTGGTGTTGGTATTTAGATTGGTATTGGTATTGGTGTTTATAATGGTATTGATATTGGTGTTGGTGTTTCGATTGGTATTGATATTGGTGTTGGTGTTTATAATGGAATTGATATTGGTGTTTGTGTTTAGATTGGAATTGATATTGGGTTTGGTGTTTATAATGGTATTGATATTGATGTTTGTGTTTAGATTGGTATTGATGTTGGTATTGGTGTTCATAATGGTATTGATATTGGCGTTGGTGCTCATACTGGTATTGATATTGGTGTTGGTGTTAATAATATAATGGTATTGATATTGTTATTGGTGTTTACATTGGTATTGATATTGGTGTTGGTGTTTATAATGGTATTGATATTTGTGTTGGTGTTTATAATGGTATTCATATTGGTGTTGGTGTTTATATTGGTATTGATATTGGTGTTGGTGTTTATAATGGAATTGATAATGGTGTTGGTGTTTAGATTGGAATTGATATTGGGGTTGGTGTTTATAATGGAATTGATATTGGTGTTTGTGTTTAGATTGGAATTGATATTGGGGTTGGTGTTTATAATGGTATTGATATTGATGTTTGTGTTTAGATGGGTATTGATGTTGGTATTGGTGTTCATAATGGTATTGATATTGGCGTTGGTGCTCATACTGGTATCGATATTGGTGTTGGTGTTAATAATGGTATTGATATTGGTATTGGTGTTTACATTGGTATTGATATTGGTGTTGGTGTTTATCATGATATTGATATTTGTGTTGGTGTTTATAATGGTATTCATATTGGTGTTGGTGTTTATATTGGTATTGATATTGGGGTTGGCGTTTACATTGGTATTGATATTGGTGTTGGTATTTATATTGGTATTGGTATTGGTGTTGGTGTTTATAATGGTATTGATATTGGTGTTGGTGTTTTGATTGGTATTGATATTGGTGTTGGTGTTTATAATGAAATTGATAATGGTGTTGGTGTTTAGATTGGAATTGATATTGTGGTTGGTGTTTGTAATGGTATTGATATTGGTGTTGGTGTTTAGTTTGGTATTCATATTGGTGTTGGTGTTTAGATTGGTATTGTAATTGGTATGGGCGTTTAGTATGGTATGGATATTGGTGTTGGTCTTTAGATTAGTAATCATACTGGTATTGGTGTTTATATTGGTATTCGTGTTGGTGTTGTTGTTTATACGGTATTGTTATTAGGGTTGGCGTTTACATTGATATTGATATTGGTGTTGGTATTTAGATTGGTATTGGTATTGGTGTTGGTGTTTATAATGGTATTGATATTGGTGTTGGTGTTTTGATTGGTATTGATATTGGTGTTGGTGTTTATAATGGAATTGATAATGGTGTTGGTGTTTAGATTGGAATTGATATTGGGGTTGGTGTTTATAATGGTATTGATATTGATGTTTGTGTTTAGATTGGTATTGATATTGGTGTTGGTGTTCATAATGGTATTGATATTGGCGTTGGTGCTCATACTGGTATTGATATTGGTGTTGGTGTTAATAATGGTATTGATATTGGTATTGGTGTTTACATTGGTATTGATATTGGTGTTGGTGTTTATAATGTTATTGATATTTGTGTTGGTGTTTATAATGGTATACGTATTGGTGTTGGTGTTTATATTGGTATTAATATTGGGGTTGGCGTTTACATTGGTATTGATATTGGTGTTGGTATTTAGATAGGTATTGGTATTGGTGTTGGTGTTTATTACGGTATTGATATTGGTGTTGGTGTTTCGATTGGTATTGATATTGGTGTTGGTGTTTATAATGGAATTGATAATGGTGTTCGTGTTTAGATTGGAATTGATGTTGGGATTGGTGTTTGTAATGGTATTGATATTGGTGTTGGTGTTTAGTTTGTTATTCATATTGGTGTTGGTGTTTAGATTGGTATTGTAATTGGTGTGGGCGTTTATTATGGTATGGATATTGGTGTTGGTCTTTAGATTGGTAATCATACTGGTATTGGTGTTTAGATCGCTATTCGTATTGGTTTCGGTGTTTATAACGTTATTGACATTGGGGTTGGCGTTTTCATTGGTATTGATATTGGTGTTGGTGTTTAGATTGGTATTGGTATTGGTGATGGTGTTTATAATGGTATTGATATTGGTGTTGGTGTTTAGATTGTTATTGATATTGGGGTTGGTGTTTATAATGGAATTGATATTGATGTTGGTGCTTAGATTGGGATTAATGTTGGTGTTGGTGTTTATAATAGTTTTGATAATGGTGTTGGTGTTTATATTGGTATTGATTTTGGGGTTGGCATTTACATGGGTATTGATATTGGCGTTTGTGCTCATACTGGTATTGAGATTGGTGTTGGTGTTAATAATGGTATTGATATTGGTATTGCTGTTTACATTGGTATTGATATTGGTGTTGGTGTTTATAATGGTATTGATATTTGTGTTGGTGTTTATAATGGTATTCATATTTGTGTTGGTGTTTATATTGGTATTGATATTGGGTTTGGCGTTTACATTGGTGTTGATATTGGTGTTGGTGTTCATAATGGCATTGATATTGGTGTTGGTTGTAATCTTGATATTGATATTGGTGTTGGTGTTTTGATTGGTATTGATATTGGTGTTGTTGCTTATAATGGAATTGATATTGATGTTTGTGTTTAAATTGGTATTGATATTGGTGTTGGTGTTTATAATGGAATTGATATTGATGTTGGTGTTTAGATTGGTATTGATGTTGGTGTTAGTGCTTAGATTGGCGTTGATGTTGGTGTTCGTGTTTATAGTGTTATTGGAATTGATGTTGGTCTTTGTAAAGGTATTGATGTTGGTGTTGGTGTTTAGATTGGTATTGATATTGGTGTTAGTGTTTATAATGGTATTGATATTGGTGTTGGTGTTTAGATTGGTATTGATATTGGTGTTGTTTTCTATATTGATATTGATATTGGTGTTGGTGTTTATAATGGTATTGATATAGGTGTTGGTGTTTAGATTGGTATTGATATTGGTTTTGGTGTTTGTAAAGGTATTAATGTTGGTGGTGGTGTTTAGATTGGTATTGGTATTGGTGTTGGTGTTTAGATTTGTATTGATATCCGTGTTGGTGTTTACAATGGTATTGATATTGGTGTTGGTGCTTATAATGGTATTGATAATGGTGTTGGTGTTTACAATGGTATTGATATTGGTGTTGGTATTTAGATTGGTATTGGTATTGGTGTTGGTGTTTATAATGGTATTGATATTGGTGTTGGTGTTTTGATTGGTATTGATATTGGTGTTGGTGTTTATAATGGAATTGATAATGGTGTTGGTGTTTAGATTGGAATTGATATTGGGGTTGGTGTTTATAATGGTATTGATATTGATGTTTGTGTTTAGATTGGTATTGATATTGGTGTTGGTGTTCATAATTTTATTGATATTGGCGTTGGTGCTCATACTGGTATTGATATTGGTGTTGGTGTTAATAATGGTATTGATATTGGTATTGGTGTTTACATTGGTATTGATATTGGTGTTGGTGTTTATAATGTTATTGATATTTGTGTTGGTGTTTATAATGGTATACGTATTGGTGTTGGTGTTTATATTGGTATTAATATTGGGGTTGGCGTTTACATTGGTATTGATATTGGTGTTGGTATTTAGATTGGTATTGGTATTGGTGTTGGTGTTTATTACGGTATTGATATTGGTGTTGGTGTTTCGATTGGTATTGATATTGGTGTTGGTGTTTATAATGGAATTGATAATGGTGTTCGTGTTTAGATTGGAATTGATGTTGGGATTGGTGTTTGTAATGGTATTGATATTGGTGTTGGTGTTTAGTTTGTTATTCATATTGGTGTTGGTGTTTAGATTGGTATTGTAATTGGTGTGGGCGTTTATTATGGTATGGATATTGGTGTTGGTCTTTAGATTGGTAATCATACTGGTATTGGTGTTTAGATCGCTATTCGTATTGGTTTCGGTGTTTATAACGTTATTGACATTGGGGTTGGCGTTTTCATTGGTATTGATATTGGTGTTGGTGTTTAGATTGGTATTGGTATTGGTGATGGTGTTTATAATGGTATTGATATTGGTGTTGGTGTTTAGATTGTTATTGATATTGGGGTTGGTGTTTATAATGGAATTGATATTGATGTTGGTGCTTAGATTGGGATTAATGTTGGTGTTGGTGTTTATAATAGTTTTGATAATGGTGTTGGTGTTTATATTGGTATTGATTTTGGGGTTGGCATTTACATGGGTATTGATATTGGCGTTTGTGCTCATACTGGTATTGAGATTGGTGTTGGTGTTAATAATGGTATTGATATTGGTATTGCTGTTTACATTGGTATTGATATTGGTGTTGGTGTTTATAATGGTATTGATATTTGTGTTGGTGTTTATAATGGTATTCATATTTGTGTTGGTGTTTATATTGGTATTGATATTGGGTTTGGCGTTTACATTGGTGTTGATATTGGTGTTGGTGTTCATAATGGCATTGATATTGGTGTTGGTTGTAATCTTGATATTGATATTGGTGTTGGTGTTTTGATTGGTATTGATATTGGTGTTGTTGCTTATAATGGAATTGATATTGATGTTTGTGTTTAAATTGGTATTGATATTGGTGTTGGTGTTTATAATGGAATTGATATTGATGTTGGTGTTTAGATTGGTATTGATGTTGGTGTTAGTGCTTAGATTGGCGTTGATGTTGGTGTTCGTGTTTATAGTGTTATTGGAATTGATGTTGGTCTTTGTAAAGGTATTGATGTTGGTTTTGGTGTTTAGATTGGTATTGATATTGGTGTTAGTGTTTATAATGGTATTGATATTGGTGTTGGTGTTTAGATTGGTATTGATATTGGTGTTGTTTTCTATATTGATATTGATATTGGTGTTGGTGTTTATAATGGTATTGATATAGGTGTTGGTGTTTAGATTGGTATTGATATTGGTTTTGGTGTTTGTAAAGGTATTAATGTTGGTGGTGGTGTTTAGATTGGTATTGGTATTGGTGTTGGTGTTTAGATTTGTATTGATATCCGTGTTGGTGTTTACAATGGTATTGATATTGGTGTTGGTGCTTATAATGGTATTGATAATGGTGTTGGTGTTTACAATGGTATTGATATTGGTGTTGGTGTTTAGATTGGTATTGATATTGGTGTTGGCGTTTATAATGGTTTTGATATTGGTGTTGGTGGTTAGATTGGTATTGATATTGGTGTTGGTGTTTAGATTGGTATTGATATTGATGTTGGTGTTTAGATTTGTACTGATATTGGTGTTGGTGTTTATAATTGCAATGACATTGGTGTTGGTGTTTAGATTGGTATTGATATTAGTGTAGGTGTTTGTAAAGGTATTGATGTTGGTGGTGGTGTTTAGATTGGTATTGATATTCGTGTTGTTGTTTATACTTGTTTTAATATTGGTGTTGGTGTTTAGATTTGTATTGATATCCGTGTTGGTGTTTATAATGGTATTGACATTGGGGTTGGCGTTTACATTGGTATTGATATTGGTGTTGGTGTTTACAATGGTATTGATATTGGTGTTGGTGGTTAGATTAGTATTGATATTGTTGTTGGTGTTTAGGTTGGTATTAATATTGATGCTGGTGTTTAGATTTGTACTGATATTGGTGTTGGTGTTTATAATTGTAAACACATTGGTGTTGGTGTTTAGATTGGTATTGATATTGGTGTTGGTGTTTATAATGTATTGGCTTTGATATTGGTGTTGGTTTTAATAATTGTATTGATACCGGACTGGGTGTTTAGGTTGGCATTGATATTGGTGTTGGTGTTTATCATGGTATTCATATTGGTGTTGGTATTTATATTGTTCTTGATATTGGTGT
Source organism: Chiloscyllium punctatum (assembly GCF_047496795.1). NCBI lineage: Eukaryota > Metazoa > Chordata > Chondrichthyes > Orectolobiformes > Hemiscylliidae > Chiloscyllium > Chiloscyllium punctatum. The sequence continues at coordinate 26,687,269 of NC_092783.1, forward strand.
ACGCGTTGAGATTGGTATTTATATTGGTGTTGGTGTTCATAAAGGTATTGATATTGATGTTGGTGATTGCAATGGAATTGATGTTGGTGTTGGTGTTTAGATTGGCATTGACATTGGTGTTGTTATTTATAATGGTATTGATATTGGTGTTGGTGTTTAGATTGGAATTGATATTGGGGTTGGTGTTTATTATGGTATTGATATTGATGTTTGTGTTTAGATTGGTATTGATGTTGGTATTGGTGTTCATAATGGTATTGATATTGGCGTTGGTGCTCATACTGGTATTGATATTGGTGTTGGTGTTAATAATGGTATTGATATTGGTATTGGTGTTTACATTGGTATTGATATTGGTGTTGGTGTTTATATTGGTATTGATATTTGAGTTGGTGTTTATGATGGTATTCATGTTGGTGTTGGTGTTTATATTGGTATTGATATTGGGGTTGGCGTTTACATTGGTATTGATATTGGTGTTGGTATTTATATTGGTATTGGTATTGGTGTTGGTGTTTAAAATGGTATTGATATTGGTGTTGGTGTTTTGATTTGTATTGATATTGGTGTTGGTGTTTATAATGGAATTGATAATGGTGTTGGTGTTTAGATTGGAATTGATATTGGGGTTGATGTTTGTAATGGTATTGATATTGGTGTTGGTGTTTAGTTTGGTATTCATATTGGTGTTGGTGTTTAGATTGGTATTGTAATTGGTGTGGGCGTTTATTATGGTATGGATATTGGTGTTGGTCTTTAGATTGGTAATCATACTGGTATTGGTGTTTATATTGGTATTCGTGTTGGTGTTGTTGCTTATAACGGTATTGATATTAGGGTTGGCATTTACATTGGTATTGATATTGGTGTTGGTATTTAGATTGGTATTGGTGTTTATAATGGTATCGATATTGGCGTTGTTGTTTTGATTGTTATTGATATTGGTGTTGGTGTTTAGATTTGTTTTGTAATTGGTGTGGGCGGTTATGATGGTATTCATATTGGTGTTGGTCTTTAAGTTGGTAATCATACTGGTATTGGTGTTTAGATTGGTATTCGTATTGGTTTTGGTTTTTATAATGGTATTGACATTGGGGTTGGCGTTTACATTGGTATTGATATTGGTGTTGGTATTTAGTTTGGTATTGGTATTGGTGTTGGTGTTTATAATGGTATTGGTATTGGTGTTGGTGTTTTGATTGGTATTGATATTGGTGTTGGTGTTTATAATGGAATTGATAATGGTGTTGGTGTTTAGATTGGAATTGATATTGGGGTTGGTGTTTATAATGGTATTGATATTGATGTTTGTGTTTAGATTGGTATTGATATTGGTGTTGGTGTTTATAATGGAATTGATATTGATGTTTGTGTTTAGATTGGTATTGATATTGGTGTTGGTGTTCATAATGGTATTGATATTGGCGTTGGTGCTCATACTGGTATTGATATTGGTGTTGGTGTTAATAATGGTATTGATATTGGTATTGGTGTTTACATTGGTATTGATATTGGTGTTGGTGTTTATAATGTTATTGATATTTGTGTTTGTGTTTATAATGGTATACGTATTGGTGTTGGTGTTTATATTGGTATTAATATTGGGGTTGGCGTTTACATTGGTATTGATATTGGTGTTGGTCTTTAGATTGGTAATCATACTGGTATTGGTATTTATATTGATATTCGTATTGTTGTTGTTGTTTATAACGGTATTGATATTAGGGTTGGCGTTTACATTGGTATTGATATTGGTGTTGGTATTTAGATTGGTATTGGTATTTGTGTTGGTGTTTATAATGGTATCGATATTGGCGTTGGTATTTTGATTGTTATTGATATTGGTGTTGGTGTTTAGATTTGTTTTGTAATTGGTGTGGGCGTTTATAATGGTATTCATATTAGTGTTGGTCTTTAGATTGGTAATCATACTGGTATTGGTGTTTAGATTGGTATTCGTATTGGTTTTGGTTTTTATAACGGTATTGACATTGGGGTTGGTGTTTACATTGGTATTGATATTGGTGTTGGTGTTTCGATTGGTATTGATATTGGTGTTGGTGTTTATAATGGAATTGATAATGGTGTTGGTGTTTAGATTGGTATTGGTATTGGTGTTGGTGTTTATAATGGTATTGATATTGGTGTTGGTGTTTCGATTGGTATTGATATTGGTGTTGGTGTTTATAATGGAATTGATAATGGTGTTGGTGTTTAGATTGGAATTGATATTGGGGTTGGTGTTTATAATGGTATTGATATTGATGTTTGTGTTTAGATTGGTATTGATATTGGTGTTGGTGTTTATAATGAAATTGAAATTGATGTTGGTGTTTAGATTGGTATTGATGTTGGTGTTGGTGTTCATAATGGTATTGATATTGGCGTTGGTGCTCATACTGGTATTGATATTGGTGTTGGTGTTTATAATGGTATTGATATTGTTATTGGTGTTTATAATGGTATTCATATTGATGTTGGTGTTTATATTGGTATTGATATTGGGGTTGGCGTTTACATTGGTATTGATATTAGTGTTGGTGTTCATAATGGCATTGATATTGGTGTTGGTTTTTATCTTGATATTTATATTGGTGTCGGTGGTTAGATTAGTATTGATATTGTTGTTGGTGTTTAGGTTGGTATTAATATTGATGCTGGTGTTTAGATTTGTACTGATATTGGTGTTGGTGTTTATAATTGTAAACACATTGGTGTTGGTGTTTAGATTGGTATTGATATTGGTGTTGGTGTTTATAATGTTATTGATATTGGTGTTGGTATTTAGGTTGGTATTGATATTGGTGTTGGTTTTTACAATGGCACTGTTATTGGTGTTGGTGTTTAGAGTGGTATTGATATTGCTGTTGGTGTTTAGATTGGGATTGATATTGGTGTTGGTGTTTATAATGGCATTGATATTGTTGTTGGTGTTTATCATGGTATTCATATTGGTGTTGGTATTTATATTGTTCTTGATATTGGTGTACGCGTTGAGATTGGTATTTATATTGGTGTTGGTGTTCATAAAGGTATTGATATTGGTGTTGGTGATTGCAATGGAATTGATGTTGGCGTTGGTGTTTAGATTGGCATTGACATTGGTGTTGTTATTTATAATGGTATTGATATTGGTGTTGGTGTTTAGATTGGAATTGATATTGGTGTTGGCGTTTATGATGGAATTGATACTGGTGTTGGTGTTTAGATTGGTATTGATATTGGTGTCGGTGTTTAGATTGGCTTTGATCTTGGTGTTGGTTTTAATAATTGTATTGATACCGGACTGGGTGTTTAGGTTGGCATTGATATTGGTGTTGGTGTTTATAATGTTTTTCATAATGGTATTGGTGTTTAGATTGGTATTGATATTGGTGTTGGTGATTAGATTTGTATCGTAATTGGTGTGGGTGTTTATAATGGTATTGATATTGGTGTTGGTCTTTAGATTGGTAATCATACTGGTATTGGTGTTTAGATTGGTATTCGTATTGGTTTTGGTTTTTATAACGGTATTGATATTTGGGTTGGCGTTTACATTGATATTGATATTGGTGTTGGTATTTAGATTGGTATTGGTATTGGTGTTTATAATGGTATTGATATTGGTGTTGGTGTTTCGATTGGTATTGATATTGGTGTTGGTGTTTATAATGGAATTGATATTGGTGTTTGTGTTTAGATTGGAATTGATATTGGGTTTGGTGTTTATAATGGTATTGATATTGATGTTTGTGTTTAGATTGGTATTGATGTTGGTATTGGTGTTCATAATGGTATTGATATTGGCGTTGGTGCTCATACTGGTATTGATATTGGTGTTGGTGTTAATAATATAATGGTATTGATATTGTTATTGGTGTTTACATTGGTATTGATATTGGTGTTGGTGTTTATAATGGTATTGATATTTGTGTTGGTGTTTATAATGGTATTCATATTGGTGTTGGTGTTTATATTGGTATTGATATTGGTGTTGGTGTTTATAATGGAATTGATAATGGTGTTGGTGTTTAGATTGGAATTGATATTGGGGTTGGTGTTTATAATGGAATTGATATTGGTGTTTGTGTTTAGATTGGAATTGATATTGGGGTTGGTGTTTATAATCATATTGATATTGATGTTTGTGTTTAGATGGGTATTGATGTTGGTATTGGTGTTCATAATGGTATTGATATTGGCGTTGGTGCTCATACTGCTATCGATATTGGTGTTGGTGTTAATAATGGTATTGATATTGGTATTGGTGTTTACATTGGTATTGATATTGGTGTTGGTGTTTATCATGATATTGATATTTGTGTTGGTGTTTATAATGGTATTCATATTGGTGTTGGTGTTTATATTGGTATTGATATTGGGGTTGGCGTTTACATTGGTATTGATATTGGTGTTGGTATTTATATTGGTATTGGTATTGGTGTTGGTGTTTATAATGGTATTGATATTGCTGTTGGTGTTTAGATTGGGATTGATATTGGTGTTGGTGTTTATAATGGCATTGATATTTTTGTTGGTGTTTATCATGGTATTCATATTGGTGTTGGTATTTATATTGTTCTTGATATTGGTGTACGCGTTGAGATTGGTATTGATATTGGTGTTGGTGTTCATAAAGGTATTGATATTGGTGTTGGTGATTGCAATGGAATTGATGTTGGCGTTGGTGTTTAGATTGGCATTGACATTGGTGTTGTTATTTATAATGGTATTGATATTGGTGTTGGTGTTTAGATTGGAATTGATATTGGTGTTGGCGTTTATGATGGAATTGATACTGGTGTTGGTGTTTAGATTGGTATTGATATTGGTGTCGGTGTTTAGATTGGCTTTGATCTTGGTGTTGGTTTTAATAATTGTATTGATACCGGACTGGGTGTTTAGGTTGGCATTGATATTGGTGTTGGTGTTTATAATGTTTTTCATAATGGTATTGGTGTTTAGATTGGTATTGATATTGGTGTTGGTCTTTAGATTGGTAATCATACTGGTATTGGTGTTTAGATTGGTATTCGTATTGGTTTTGGTTTTTATAACGGTATTGACATTTGGGTTGGCGTTTACATTGATATTGATATTGGTGTTGGTATTTAGATTGGTATTGGTATTGGTGTTTATAATGGTATTGATATTGGTGTTGGTGTTTCGATTGGTATTGATATTGGTGTTGGTGTTTATAATGGAATTGATATTGGTGTTTGTGTTTAGATTGGAATTGATATTGGGTTTGGTGTTTATAATGGTATTGATATTGATGTTTGTGTTTAGATTGGTATTGATGTTGGTATTGGTGTTCATAATGGTATTGATATTGGCGTTGGTGCTCATACTGGTATTGATATTGGTGTTGGTGTTAATAATATAATGGTATTGATATTGTTATTGGTGTTTACATTGGTATTGATATTGGTGTTGGTGTTTATAATGGTATTGATATTTGTGTTGGTGTTTATAATGGTATTCATATTGGTGTTGGTGTTTATATTGGTATTGATATTGGTGTTGGTGTTTATGATGGAATTGATAATGGTGTTGGTGTTTAGATTGGAATTGATATTGGGGTTGGTGTTTATAATGGAATTGATATTGGTGTTTGTGTTTAGATTGGAATTGATATTGGGGTTGGTGTTTATAATCATATTGATATTGATGTTTGTGTTTAGATGGGTATTGATGTTGGTATTGGTGTTCATAATGGTATTGATATTGGCGTTGGTGCTCATACTGGTATCGATATTGGTGTTGGTGTTAATAATGGTATTGATATTGGTATTGGTGTTTACATTGGTATTGATATTGGTGTTGGTGTTTATCATGATATTGATATTTGTGTTGGTGTTTATAATGGTATTCATATTGGTGTTGGTGTTTATATTGGTATTGATATTGGGTTTGGCGTTTACATTGGTATTGATATTGGTGTTGGTATTTATATTGGTATTGGTATTGGTGTTGGTGTTTATAATGGTATTGATATTGGTGTTGGTGTTTTGATTGGTATTGATATTGGTGTTGGTGTTTATAATGAAATTGATAATGGTGTTGGTGTTTAGATTGGAATTGATATTGGGGTTGGTGTTTGTAATGGTATTGATATTGGTGTTGGTGTTTAGTTTGGTATTCATGTTGGTGTTGGTGTTTAGATTGGTATTGTAATTGGTATGGGCGTTTATTATGGTATGGATATTGGTGTTGGTCTTTAGATTAGTAATCATACTGGTATTGGTGTTTATATTGGTATTCGTGTTGGTGTTGTTGTTTATACGGTATTGTTATTAGGGTTGGCGTTTACATTGGTATTGATATTGGTGTTGGTATTTAGATTGGTATTGGTATTGGTGTTGGTGTTTATAATGGTATCGATATTGGTGTTGTTGTTTTGATTGTTATTGATATTGGTGTTGGTGTTTAGATTTGTTTTGTAATTGGTGTGGGCGGTTATGATGGTATTCATATTAGTGTTGGTCTTTAGATTGGTAATCATACTGGTATTGGTGTTTAGATTGGTATTCGTATTGGTTTTGGTTTTTATAACGGTATTGACATTGGGGTTGGCGGTTACATTGGTATTGATATTGGTGTTGGTATTTAGATTGGTATTGGTATTGGTGTTGGTGTTTATAATGGAATTGATAATGGTGTTGGTGTTTAGATTGGAATTGATATTGGGGTTGGTGTTTATAATGGTATTGATATTGATGTTTGTGTTTAGATTGGTATTGATATTGGTGTTGGTGTTCATAATGGTATTGATATTGGCGTTGGTGCTCATACTGGTATTGATATTGGTGTTGGTGTTAATAATGGTATTGATATTGGTATTGGTGTTTACATTGGTATTGATATTGGTGTTGGTGTTTATAATGTTATTGATATTTGTGTTGGTGTTTATAATGGTATACGTATTTGTGTTGGTGTTTATATTGGTATTAATATTGGGGTTGGCGTTTACATTGGTATTGATATTGGTGTTGGTATTTAGATTGGTATTGGTATTGGTGTTGGTGTTTATTACGGTATTGATATTGGTGTTGGTGTTTCGATTGGTATTGATATTGGTGTTGGTGTTTATAATGGAATTGATAATGGTGTTCGTGTTTAGATTGGAATTGATGTTGGGATTGGTGTTTGTAATGGTATTGATATTGGTGTTGGTGTTTAGATTGGAATTGATATTGGGGTTGGTGTTTATAATCATATTGATATTGATGTTTGTGTTTAGATGGGTATTGATGTTGGTATTGGTGTTCATAATGGTATTGATATTGGCGTTGGTGCTCATACTGGTATCGATATTGGTGTGGTGTTAATAATGGTATTGATATTGGTATTGATATTGGTGTTGGTGTTTATAATGTTATTGATATTTGTGTTTGTGTTTATAATGGTATACGTATTGGTGTTGGTGTTTATATTGGTATTAATATTGGGGTTGGCGTTTACATTGGTATTGATATTGGTGTTGGTCTTTAGATTGGTAATCATACTGGTATTGGTGTTTATATTGGTATTCGTGTTGGTGTTGTTGCTTATAACGGTATTGATATTAGGGTTGGCATTTACATTGGTATTGATATTGGTGTTGGTATTTAGATTGGTATTGGTATTGGTGTTGGTGTTTATAATGGTATCGATATTGGCGTTGTTGTTTTGATTGTTATTGATATTGGTGTTGGTGTTTAGATTTGTTTTGTAATTGGTGTGGGCGGTTATGATGGTATTCATATTGGTGTTGGTCTTTAAGTTGGTAATCATACTGGTATTGGTGTTTAGATTGGTATTCGTATTGGTTTTGGTTTTTATAATGGTATTGACATTGGGGTTGGCGTTTACATTGGTATTGATATTGGTGTTGGTATTTAGTTTGGTATTGGTATTGGTGTTGGTGTTTATAATGGTATTGGTATTGGTGTTGGTGTTTTGATTGGTATTGATATTGGTGTTGGTGTTTATAATGGAATTGATAATGGTGTTGGTGTTTAGATTGGAATTGATATTGGGGTTGGTGTTTATAATGGTATTGATATTGATGTTTGTGTTTAGATTGGTATTGATATTGGTGTTGGTGTTTATAATGGAATTGATATTGATGTTTGTGTTTAGATTGGTATTGATATTGGTGTTGGTGTTCATAATGGTATTGATATTGGCGTTGGTGGTCATACTGGTATTGATATTGGTGTTGGTGTTAATAATGGTATTGATATTGGTATTGGTGTTTACATTGGTATTGATATTGGTGTTGGTGTTTATAATGTTATTGATATTTGTGTTTGTGTTTATAATGGTATACGTATTGGTGTTGGTGTTTATATTGGTATTAATATTGGGGTTGGCGTTTACATTGGTATTGATATTGGTGTTGGTCTTTAGATTGGTAATCATACTGGTATTGGTATTTATATTGATATTCGTATTGTTGTTGTTGTTTATAACGGTATTGATATTAGGGTTGGCGTTTACATTGGTATTGATATTGGTGTTGGTATTTAGATTGGTATTGGTATTTGTGTTGGTGTTTATAATGGTATCGATATTGGCGTTGGTATTTTGATTGTTATTGATATTGGTGTTGGTGTTTAGATTTGTTTTGTAATTGGTGTGGGCGTTTATAATGGTATTCATATTAGTGTTGGTCTTTAGATTGGTAATCATACTGGTATTGGTGTTTAGATTGGTATTCGTATTGGTTTTGGTTTTTATAACGGTATTGACATTGGGGTTGGTGTTTACATTGGTATTGATATTGGTGTTGGTGTTTCGATTGGTATTGATATTGGTGTTGGTGTTTATAATGGAATTGATAATGGTGTTGGTGTTTAGATTGGAATTGATATTGGGGTTGGTGTTTATAATGGTATTGATATTGATGTTTGTGTTTAGATTGGTATTGATATTGGTGTTGGTGTTTATAATGAAATTTAAATTGATGTTGGTGTTTAGATTGGTATTGATGTTGGTGTTGGTGTTCATAATGGTATTGATATTGGCGTTGGTGCTCATACTGGTATTGATATTGGTGTTGGTGTTTATAATGGTATTGATATTGTTATTGGTGTTTATAATGGTATTCATATTGATGTTGGTGTTTATATTGGTATTGATATTGGGGTTGGCGTTTACATTGGTATTGATATTAGTGTTGGTGTTCATAATGGCATTGATATTGGTGTTGGTTTTTATCTTGATATTTATATTGGTGTCGGTGGTTAGATTAGTATTGATATTGTTGTTGGTGTTTAGGTTGGTATTAATATTGATGCTGGTGTTTAGATTTGTACTGATATTGGTGTTGGTGTTTATAATTGTAAACACATTGGTGTTGGTGTTTAGATTGGTATTGATATTGGTGTTGGTGTTTATAATGTTATTGATATTGGTGTTGGTATTTAGGTTGGTATTGATATTGGTGTTGGTTTTTACAATGGCACTGTTATTGGTGTTGGTGTTTAGAGTGGTATTGATATTGCTGTTGGTGTTTAGATTGGGATTGATATTGGTGTTGGTGTTTATAATGGCATTGATATTGTTGTTGGTGTTTATCATGGTATTCATATTGGTGTTGGTATTTATATTGTTCTTGATATTGGTGTACGCGTTGAGATTGGTATTGATATTGGTGTTGGTGTTCATAAAGGTATTGATATTGGTGTTGGTGATTGCAATGGAATTGATGTTGGCGTTGGTGTTTAGATTGGCATTGACATTGGTGTTGTTATTTATAATGGTATTGATATTGGTGTTGGTGTTTAGATTGGAATTGATATTGGTGTTGGCGTTTATGATGGAATTGATACTGGTGTTGGTGTTTAGATTGGTATTGATATTGGTGTCGGTGTTTAGATTGGCTTTGATCTTGGTGTTGGTTTTAATAATTGTATTGATACCGGACTGGGTGTTTAGGTTGGCATTGATATTGGTGTTGGTGTTTATAATGTTTTTCATAATGGTATTGGTGTTTAGATTGGTATTGATATTGGTGTTGGTGTTTAGATTTGTATCGTAATTGGTGTGGGTGTTTATAATGGTATTGATATTGGTGTTGGTCTTTAGATTGGTAATCATACTGGTATTGGTGTTTAGATTGGTATTCGTATTGGTTTTGGTTTTTATAACGGTATTGACATTTGGGTTGGCGTTTACATTGATATTGATATTGGTGTTGGTATTTAGATTGGTATTGGTATTGGTGTTTATAATGGTATTGATATTGGTGTTGGTGTTTCGATTGGTATTGATATTGGTGTTGGTGTTTATAATGGAATTGATATTGGTGTTTGTGTTTAGATTGGAATTGATATTGGGTTTGGTGTTTATAATGGTATTGATATTGATGTTTGTGTTTAGATTGGTATTGATGTTGGTATTGGTGTTCATAATGGTATTGATATTGGCGTTGGTGCTCATACTGGTATTGATATTGGTGTTGGTGTTAATAATATAATGGTATTGATATTGTTATTGGTGTTTACATTGGTATTGATATTGGTGTTGGTGTTTATAATGGTATTGATATTTGTGTTGGTGTTTATAATGGTATTCATATTGGTGTTGGTGTTTATATTGGTATTGATATTGGTGTTGGTGTTTATAATGGAATTGATAATGGTGTTGGTGTTTAGATTGGAATTGATATTGGGGTTGGTGTTTATAATGGAATTGATATTGGTGTTTGTGTTTAGATTGGAATTGATATTGGGGTTGGTGTTTATAATCATATTGATATTGATGTTTGTGTTTAGATGGGTATTGATGTTGGTATTGGTGTTCATAATGGTATTGATATTGGCGTTGGTGCTCATACTGCTATCGATATTGGTGTTGGTGTTAATAATGGTATTGATATTGGTATTGGTGTTTACATTGGTATTGATATTGGTGTTGGTGTTTATCATGATATTGATATTTGTGTTGGTGTTTATAATGGTATTCATATTGGTGTTGGTGTTTATATTGGTATTGATATTGGGGTTGGCGTTTACATTGGTATTGATATTGGTGTTGGTATTTATATTGGTATTGGTATTGGTGTTGGTGTTTATAATGGTATTGATATTGGTGTTGGTGTTTCGATTGGTATTGATATTGGTGTTGGTGTTTATAATGGAATTGATAATGGTGTTGGTGTTTAGATTGGAATTGATATTGGGGTTGGTGTTTATAATGGTATTGATATTGATGTTTGTGTTTAGATTGGTATTGATATTGGTGTTGGTGTTTATAATGAAATTGAAATTGATGTTGGTGTTTAGATTGGTATTGATGTTGGTGTTGGTGTTCATAATGGTATTGATATTGGCGTTGGTGCTCATACTGGTATTGATATTGGTGTTGGTGTTTATAATGGTATTGATATTGTTATTGGTGTTTATAATGGTATTCATATTGATGTTGGTGTTTATATTGGTATTGATATTGGGGTTGGCGTTTACATTGGTATTGATATTAGTGTTGGTGTTCATAATGGCATTGATATTGGTGTTGGTTTTTATCTTGATATTTATATTGGTGTCGGTGGTTAGATTAGTATTGATATTGTTGTTGGTGTTTAGGTTGGTATTAATATTGATGCTAGTGTTTAGATTTGTACTGATATTGGTGTTGGTGTTTATAATTGTAAACACATTGGTGTTGGTGTTTAGATTGGTATTGATATTGGTGTTGGTGTTTATAATGTTATTGATATTGGTGTTGGTATTTAGGTTGGTATTGATATTGGTGTTGGTTTTTACAATGGCACTGTTATTGGTGTTGGTGTTTAGAGTGGTATTGATATTGCTGTTGGTGTTTAGATTGGGATTGATATTGGTGTTGGTGTTTATAATGGCATTGATATTGTTGTTGGTGTTTATCATGGTATTCATATTGGTGTTGGTATTTATATTGTTCTTGATATTGGTGTACGCGTTGAGATTGGTATTGATATTGGTGTTGGTGTTCATAAAGGTATTGATATTGGTGTTGGTGATTGCAATGGAATTGATGTTGGCGTTGGTGTTTAGATTGGCATTGACATTGGTGTTGTTATTTATAATGGTATTGATATTGGTGTTGGTGTTTAGATTGGAATTGATATTGGTGTTGGCGTTTATGATGGAATTGATACTGGTGTTGGTGTTTAGATTGGTATTGATATTGGTGTCGGTGTTTAGATTGGCTTTGATCTTGGTGTTGGTTTTAATAATTGTATTGATACCGGACTGGGTGTTTAGGTTGGCATTGATATTGGTGTTGGTGTTTATAATGTTTTTCATAATGGTATTGGTGTTTAGATTGGTATTGATATTGGTGTTGGTCTTTAGATTGGTAATCATACTGGTATTGGTGTTTAGATTGGTATTCGTATTGGTTTTGGTTTTTATAACGGTATTGACATTTGGGTTGGCGTTTACATTGATATTGATATTGGTGTTGGTATTTAGATTGGTATTGGTATTGGTGTTTATAATGGTATTGATATTGGTGTTGGTGTTTCGATTGGTATTGATATTGGTGTTGGTGTTTATAATGGAATTGATATTGGTGTTTGTGTTTAGATTGGAATTGATATTGGGTTTGGTGTTTATAATGGTATTGATATTGATGTTTGTGTTTAGATTGGTATTGATGTTGGTATTGGTGTTAATAATATAATGGTATTGATATTGTTATTGGTGTTTACATTGGTATTGATATTGGTGTTGGTGTTTATAATGGTATTGATATTTGTGTTGGTGTTTATAATGGTATTCATATTGGTGTTGGTGTTTATATTGGTATTGATATTGGTGTTGGTGTTTATGATGGAATTGATAATGGTGTTGGTGTTTAGATTGGAATTGATATTGGGGTTGGTGTTTATAATCATATTGATATTGATGTTTGTGTTTAGATGGGTATTGATGTTGGTATTGGTGTTCATAATGGTATTGATATTGGCGTTGGTGCTCATACTGGTATCGATATTGGTGTTGGTGTTAATAATGGTATTGATATTGGTATTGGTGTTTACATTGGTATTGACATTGGTGTTGGTATTTATCATGATATTGATATTTGTGTTGGTGTTTATAATGGTATTCATATTGGTGTTGGTGTTTATATTGGTATTGATATTGGGGTTGGCGTTTACATTGGTATTGATATTGGTGTTGGTATTTATATTGGTATTGGTATTGGTTTTGGTGTTTATAATGGTATTGATATTGGTGTTGGTGTTTTGATTGGTATTGATATTGGTGTTGGTGTTTATAATGAAATTGATAATGGTGTTGGTGTTTAGATTGGAATTGATATTGGGGTTGGTGTTTGTAATGGTATTGATATTGGTGTTGGTGTTTAGTTTGGTATTCATGTTGGTGTTGGTGTTTAGATTGGTATTGTAATTGGTATGGGCGTTTATTATGGTATGGATATTGGTGTTGGTCTTTAGATTAGTAATCATACTGGTATTGGTGTTTATATTGGTATTCGTGTTGGTGTTGTTGTTTATACGGTATTGTTATTAGGGTTGGCGTTTACATTGGTATTGATATTGGTGTTGGTATTTAGATTGGTATTGGTATTGGTGTTGGTGTTTATAATGGTATCGATATTGGTGTTGTTGTTTTGATTGTTATTGATATTGGTGTTGGTGTTTAGATTTGTTTTGTAATTGGTGTGGGCGGTTATGATGGTATTCATATTAGTGTTGGTCTTTAGATTGGTAATCATACTGGTATTGGTGTTTAGATTGGTATTCGTATTGGTTTTGGTTTTTATAACGGTATTGACATTGGGGTTGGCGGTTACATTGGTATTGATATTGGTGTTGGTATTTAGATTGGTATTGGTATTGGTGTTGGTGTTTATAATGGAATTGATAATGGTGTTGGTGTTTAGATTGGAATTGATATTGGGGTTGGTGTTTATAATGGTATTGATATTGATGTTTGTGTTTAGATTGGTATTGATATTGGTGTTGGTGTTCATAATGGTATTGATATTGGCGTTGGTGCTCATACTGGTATTGATATTGGTGTTGGTGTTAATAATGGTATTGATATTGGTATTGGTGTTTACATTGGTATTGATATTGGTGTTGGTGTTTATAATGTTATTGATATTTGTGTTGGTGTTTATAATGGTATACGTATTGGTGTTGGTGTTTATATTGGTATTAATATTGGGGTTGGCGTTTACATTGGTATTGATATTGGTGTTGGTATTTAGATTGGTATTGGTATTGGTGTTGGTGTTTATTACGGTATTGATATTGGTGTTGGTGTTTCGATTGGTATTGATATTGGTGTTGGTGTTTATAATGGAATTGATAATGGTGTTCGTGTTTAGATTGGAATTGATGTTGGGATTGGTGTTTGTAATGGTATTGATATTGGTGTTGGTGTTTAGTTTGTTATTCATATTGGTGTTGGTGTTTAGATTGGTATTGTAATTGGTGTGGGCGTTTATTATGGTATGGATATTGGTGTTGGTCTTTAGATTGGTAATCATACTGGTATTGGTGTTTATATTGGTATTCGTATTGTTGTTGTTGTTTATAACGGTATTGATATTAGGGTTGGCGTTTACATTGGTATTGATATTGGTGTTGGTATTTAGATTGGTATTGGTATTTGTGTTGGTGTTTATAATGGTATCGATATTGGCGTTGGTGTTTTGATTGTTATTGATATTGGTGTTGGTGTTTAGATTTGTTTTGTAATTGGTGTGGGCGTTTATAATGGTATTCATATTAGTGTTGGTCTTTAGATTGGTAATCATACTGGTATTGGTGTTTAGATTGGTATTCGTATTGGTTTTGGTTTTTATAACGGTATTGACATTGGGGTTGGTGTTTACATTGGTATTGATATTGGTGTTGGTATTTAGATTGGTATTGGAATTGGTGTTGGTGTGTATAATGGAATTGATATTGGTGTTTGTGTTTAGATTGGAATTGATATTGGGTTTGGTGTTTATAATGGTATTGATATTGATGTTTGTGTTTAGATTGGTATTGATGTTGGTATTGGTGTTCATAATGGTATTGATATTGGCGTTGGTGCTCATACTGGTATTGATATTGGTGTTGGTGTTAATAATATAATGGTATTGATATTGTTATTGGTGTTTACATTGGTATTGATATTGGTGTTGGTGTTTATAATGGTATTGATATTTGTGTTGGTGTTTATAATGGTATTCATATTGGTGTTGGTGTTTATATTGGTATTGATATTGGTGTTGGTGTTTATAATGGAATTGATAATGGTGTTGGTGTTTAGATTGGAATTGATATTGGGGTTGGTGTTTATAATGGAATTGATATTGGTGTTTGTGTTTAGATTGGAATTGATATTGGGGTTGGTGTTTATAATCATATTGATATTGATGTTTGTGTTTAGATGGGTATTGATGTTGGTATTGGTGTTCATAATGGTATTGATATTGGCGTTGGTGCTCATACTGGTATCGATATTGGTGTTGGTGTTAATAATGGTATTGATATTGGTATTGGTGTTTACATTGGTATTGATATTGGTGTTGGTGTTTATCATGATATTGATATTTGTGTTGGTGTTTATAATGGTATTCATATTGGTGTTGGTGTTTATATTGGTATTGATATTGGGGTTGGCGTTTACATTGGTATTGATATTGGTGTTGGTATTTATATTGGTATTGGTATTGGTGTTGGTGTTTATAATGGTATTGATATTGGTGTTGGTGTTTAGATTTGTTTTGTAATTGGTGTGGGCGGTTATGATGGTATTCATATTAGTGTTGGTCTTTAGATTGGTAATCATACTGGTATTGGTGTTTAGATTGGTATTCGTATTGGTTTTGGTTTTTATAACGGTATTGACATTGGGGTTGGCGGTTACATTGGTATTGATATTGGTGTTGGTATTTAGATTGGTATTGGTATTGGTGTTGGTGTTTATAATGGAATTGATAATGGTGTTGGTGTTTAGATTGGAATTGATATTGGGGTTGGTGTTTATAATGGTATTGATATTGATGTTTGTGTTTAGATTGGTATTGATATTGGTGTTGGTGTTCATAATGGTATTGATATTGGCGTTGGTGCTCATACTGGTATTGATATTGGTGTTGGTGTTAATAATGGTATTGATATTGGTATTGGTGTTTACATTGGTATTGATATTGGTGTTGGTGTTTATAATGTTATTGATATTTGTGTTGGTGTTTATAATGGTATACGTATTGGTGTTGGTGTTTATATTGGTATTAATATTGGGGTTGGCGTTTACATTGGTATTGATATTGGTGTTGGTATTTAGATTGGTATTGGTATTGGTGTTGGTGTTTATTACGGTATTGATATTGGTGTTGGTGTTTCGATTGGTATTGATATTGGTGTTGGTGTTTATAATGGAATTGATAATGGTGTTCGTGTTTAGATTGGAATTGATGTTGGGATTGGTGTTTGTAATGGTATTGATATTGGTGTTGGTGTTTAGTTTGTTATTCATATTGGTGTTGGTGTTTAGATTGGTATTGTAATTGGTGTGGGCGTTTATTATGGTATGGATATTGGTGTTGGTCTTTAGATTGGTAATCATACTGGTATTGGTGTTTATATTGGTATTCGTATTGTTGTTGTTGTTTATAACGGTATTGATATTAGGGTTGGCGTTTACATTGGTATTGATATTGGTGTTGGTATTTAGATTGGTATTGGTATTTGTGTTGGTGTTTATAATGGTATCGATATTGGCGTTGGTGTTTTGATTGTTATTGATATTGGTGTTGGTGTTTAGATTTGTTTTGTAATTGGTGTTGGCGTTTATAATGGTATTCATATTAGTGTTGGTCTTTAGATTGGTAATCATACTGGTATTGGTGTTTAGATTGGTATTCGTATTGGTTTTGGTTTTTATAACGGTATTGACATTGGGGTTGGTGTTTACATTGGTATTGATATTGGTGTTGGTATTTAGATTGGTATTGGTATTGGTGTTGGTGTGTATAATGGTATTGATATTGGTGTTGGTGTTTCGATTTGTATTGATATTGGTGTTGGTGTTTATAATGGAATTGATAATGTTGTTGGTGTTGAGATTGGAATTGATATTGGGGTTGGTGTTTATAATGGTATTGATATTGATGTTTGTGTTTAGATTGGTATTGATATTGGTGTTGGTGTTTATAATGAAATTGATATTGATGTTGGTGTTTAGATTGGTATTGATGTTGGTGTTGGTGTTCATAATGGTATTGATATTGGCGTTGGTGCTCATACTGGTATTGATATTGGTGTTGGTGTTTATAATGGTATTGTTATTGTTATTGGTGTTTATAATGGTATTCATATTGATGTTGGTGTTTATATTGGTATTGATATTGGGGTTGGCGTTTACATTGGTATTGATATTTGTGTTGGTGTTCATAATGGCATTGATATTGGTGTTGGTTTTTATCTTGATATTTATATTGGTGTCGGTGTTTTGATTGGTATTGATATTGGTGTTGTTGCTTATAATGGAATTGATATTGATGTTTGTGTTTAAATTGGTATTGATATTGGTGTTGGTGTTTATAATGGAATTGATGTTGATGTTGGTGTTTAGATTGGTATTGATGTTGGTGTTAGTGTTTAGATTGGCTTTGATGTTGTTGTTCGAGTTTATATTGTTATTGGTATTGATGTTGGTCTTTGTAATGGTATTGATGTTGGTGTTGATGTTTAGGTTGGTATTGATATTGGT
Organism: Chiloscyllium punctatum; assembly: GCF_047496795.1. NCBI lineage: Eukaryota > Metazoa > Chordata > Chondrichthyes > Orectolobiformes > Hemiscylliidae > Chiloscyllium > Chiloscyllium punctatum. The sequence continues at coordinate 26,704,965 of NC_092783.1, forward strand.
GTTGGCGTTTATAATTGTATTGATATTGGTGTTGGTGTTTAGATTGGTTTTGGAATTGGTGTTGGTGTTCATTATGGTATTGATATTGGTGTTGGTGTTTCGATTGGTATTGATATTGGTGTTGTTGTTTATAATGGAATTGATAATGGTGTTGGTGTTTAGATTGGAATTGATATTGGGGTTGGTGTTTATATTGGTATTGATATTGATGTTTGTGTTTAGATTGGTATTGATAATGGTGTTGGTGTTTATAATGGAATTGATATTGATGTTGGTGTTTAGATTGGTATTGATGTTGGTTTTGGTGTTCATAATGGTAATGATATTGGCGTTGGTGCTCATACTGGTATTGATATGGGTGTTGGTGTTAATAATGGTATTGATATTGGTATTGGTGTTTACATTGGTATTGATATTGGTGTTGGTGTTTATAATGGTCTTCATATTGGTGTTGGTGTTTATATTGGTATTGATATTAGGGTTGGCGTTTACATTGGTATTGATATTGGTGTTGGAATTTAGATTGGTATTGGTATTGGTGTTGGTGTTTATAATGGTATTGATATTGGTGTTGGTGTTTCAATTGGTATTGATATTGGTGTTGGTGTTTATAATGGAATTGATAATGGTGTTGGTGTTTAGATTGGAATTGATATTGGGGTTGGTGTTTATAATGGTATTGATATTGATGTTTGTTTTTAGATTGGTATTGATATTGGTGTTGGTGTTTATAATGGAATTGATATTGATGTTGGTGTTTACATTGGTATTGATGTTAGTGTTGGTGTTCATAATGGTATTGATATTGGCGTTGGTGCTCATACTGGTATTGATATTGGTGTTGGTGTTAATAATGGTCTTGATATTGGTATTGGTGTTTACATTGGTATTGATATTGGTGTTGGTGTTTGCATGGTATTGATATTTATGTTGGTGTTTATAATGGTATTCATTTTGGTGTTGGTGTTTATATTGGTATTGATATTGGGGTTGGCATTTACATTGGTATTGATATTGGTGTTGGTATTTATATTGGTATTGGTATTGGTGTTGGTGTTTATAATGGTGTTGATATTGGTGTTGGTGTGTAGATTTGTATTGATATTGGTGATGGTGTTTGTAATATTATCGATATTGGTGTTGGTATTTAGGTTGGTATTGATATTGGTGTTGGTTATTACAATGGCACTGATATTGGTGTTGGTGTTTAGATTGGTATTGATATTGGTGTTGGTGTTCTGATTTGTACTGACATTGGTGTTGGTGTTTATAATTTTAATGACATTTGTGTTGGTGTTTTGATTGGTATTGATATTGGTGTTGGTGTTTTTAATATTATTGATATTGGAGTTGGTATTTATGTTGGTATTGATATTGGTGTTGGTTTTTACAATGGCACTGATATTGGTGTTGGTGTTTAGATTGGTATTGATTTATTGTTGGTGTTCATAATGGTATTGACATTGGTGTTGGTGTTTAGATTGGAATTGATATTGGTGTTGGTGTTTATCATGGTATTCATATTGGTGATGGTATTTATATTGTTCTTGCTATTGGTGTACGCGTTAAGATTGGTATTGATATTGGTGTTGGTGTTCATAAAGTTATTGATATTGGTGTTGGTGATTGTAATGGAATTGATGTTGGCGTTAGTGTTTAGATTGGCATTGACATTGGTGTTGTTGTTTATAATGGTATTGATATTGGTGTTGGTGTTTAGATTGGAATTGATGTTGGTGTTGGCGTTTATGATGGAATTGATACTGGTGTTGGTGTTTAGATTGGTATTGATATTGGTTTTGGTGTTTAGTTTGGCTTTGATCTTGGTGTTGGTTTTAATAATGGTATTGATATTGGACTGGGTGTTTAGATTGGCATTGATATTGGTATTGGTGTTCATAAAGGTATTGATATTGGTGTTGGTGTTTAGATTGGTATTCATATTGGGGTTGGTGTTTATAACGGTATTGCTTTTGGCGTTGGTGTTTATCATGGTATTCATATTGGTGTTGGTGTTTATATTGGTCTTGATATTTGTGTATGCATTTAGATTGGTATTGATATTGGTGCTGGTGTTCATAATGGTATTGATATTGGCGTAGGTTTTTATGTTGGTATTGATATTAGTGTTTGTGCTTTGATTGGTATTGATATTGGTCTTGGAGTTTGTAATGGAATTGATGTTGGCGTTGATGTTTAGATTGGTATTGATATTGGTGTTGGTGTTTATAATGGTATTGATATTGGCGTTGGTGTTTTGATTGGTATTGATATTGCTGTTGGCGTTTATGATGGAATTGATACTGTTGTTGGTGTTTAGGTTGGTATTGATATTGGTGTTGGTGTTTAGATTAGCTTTGATATTGGTGTTGGTTTTAATAATGGTATAGATATCAGACTGGGTGCTTAGATTGGCATGTATATTGGTGTTGGTGTTTTAAATGGTTTTCATATTGGTGTTGGTGTTTAGATTGGTATTGATATTGGTGTTGGTGTTTACAATGGTATTGATATTGCTGTTGGTGGTTAGATTAGTATTGATATTGGTGTTGATGTTTAGGTTGGTATTGATATTGGTGTTGGCGTTTATAATTGTATTGATATTGGTGTTGGTGTTTATAATGTTATTGATATTGGTGTTGGTATTTAGGTTGGTATTGATATTGGTGTTGGTTTTTACAATGGCACTTTTATTGGTGTTGGTGTTTAGAGTGGTATTGATATTGGTGTTGGTGTTTATAATGGTATTGATATTGGTGTTGGTGTTTAGATTGGGATTGATATTGGTGTTGGTGTTTATAATGTTATTGATATTGGTGTTGGTGTTTATCATGGTATTCATATTGGTGTTGGTATATATATTGTTATTGATATTGGTGTACGCGTTTAGATTGGAATTGATATTGGTGTTGGTGTTCGTAAAGGTATTGATATTGGTGTTGGTGATTGTAATGAAATTGATGTTGGCGTTGGTGTTTAGATTGGCATTGACATTGTTGTTGTTATTTATAATGGTATTGATATTGGTGTTGGTTCTTAGATTGGAATTGATATTGGTGTTGGCGTTTATGATGGAATTGATACTGGTGTTGGTGTTTAGATTGGTATTGATGTTGGTGTTGGTGTTTAGATTAGTATTGTAATTGGTGTGGGCGTTTATAATGGTATTGATATTGCTTTTGGTCTTTAGATTGGTAATCATACTGGCATTGGTGTTTAGATTGGTATTGGTATTGGTTTTGGTGTTTATAACGTTATTGACATTGGGGTTGGCGTTTAAATTGGTATTGATATTGGTGTTGGTGTTTCGATTGGTATTGATATTGGTGTTGGTGTTTAGATTGGTATTGGAATTGGTTTTGGTGTTTATAATGGTATTGATATTGGTGTTGGTGTTTTGATTGGTATTGATATTGATGTTGGTGTTTATAATGGAATTGATAATGGTGTTGGTGTTTAGATTGGAATTGATATTGGGGTTGTTGTTTATAATGGTATTGATATTGATGTTTGTGTTTAGATTGGTATTGATATTGGTGTTGGTGTTTATAATGGAATTGATATTGATGTTTGTGTTTAGATTGGTATTGATATTGGTGTTGGTGTTCATAATGGTATTGATATTGGCGTTGGTGCTCATACTGGTATTGATATTGGTGTTGGTGTTAATAATGGTATTGATATTGGTGTTGGTGTTTACATTGGTATTGATATTGGTGTTGGTGTTTATAATGTTATTGATATTTGTGTTGGTGTTTATAATGGTATACGTATTGGTGTTGGTGTTTATATTGGTAGTAATATTGGGGTTGGCGTTTACATTGGTATTGATATTGGTGTTGGTATTTAGATTGGTATTGGTATTGGTGTTGGTGTTTATAATGGTATTGATATTGGTGTTGGTGTTTCGATTGGTATTGATATTGGTGTTGGTGTTTATAATGGAATTGATAATGGTGTTGGTGTTTAGATTGGAATTGATATTGGGATTGGTGTTTGTAATGGTATTGATATTGGTGTTGGTGTTTAGTTTGGTATTCATATTGGTGTTGGTGTTTAGATTGGTATTGTAATTGGTGTGGGCGTTTATTATGGTATGGATATTGGTGTTGGTCTTTAGATTGGTAATCATACTGGTATTGGTGTTTATATTGGTATTCGTATTGTTGTTGTTGTTTATAACGGTATTGATATTAGGGTTGGCGTTTACATTGGTATTGATATTGGTGTTGGTATTTAGATTGGTATTGGTATTTGTGTTGGTGTTTATATTGGTATTGATATTGGTGTTGGTGTTTTGATTGGTATTGATATTGATGTTCGTGTTTGTAATGGAATTGATGTTGGCGTTGGTGTTTCGATTTGTATTGATATTGGTGTTGGTGTTTAGATTGATATTGATATTGGTGCTGGCGTTTATGATGGAATTGATACTGGTGTTGGTTTTTAGATTGGTATTGATATTGGTGTTGGTGTTTAGATTGGCTTTGATATTGATGTTGGTGTTTAGATTGGTATTCATATTGGTATTGGTGTTTAGATTGGTATCCATATTAGTGACGGTGTTTACAACGGTATTGATATTGCGGTTGGCATTTACGTTGGCATTTAAATTTATATTGGTGTTGGTGTTTATAATTGTATTGATAATGGTGACGGTGTTTATAATGGAATTGATATTGGTGTTGGTGTTCAGATAGTTATTTATATTTATTCTGGATGATTATAATGGTTATGTTAAAGGTGTTTGTGTTCAGATTGGCATTGATATTGGTGTTGGTGTTTATAATGGTTTTGATATTGATGTTGGTGTTTGTAAAGGTATTGATGTTGGTGTTGGTGTTTAGATTGGATTGATATTGGTGTTGGTGTTTACAATGGTATTGATATTGGGGTTGGCGTTTGCATTGGTATTGATATCGGTGTTGGTGTTCATAATGATATTGATATTGGTGTTGGTTTTTATATTTATTTTGATATTGATGTTGGTGTTTTGATTGGTATTGATATTGATGTTGGTGTTAATAATGGAATTGATATTGGTGTTGGTTTTTATAATGGTACTGATATCGGTCTTGGTGTTTAGATTATCATTGATATTAGTGTTGGTGTCTATAATGGTATTGATAATGGTGATGGTGTTTAAAATGGAATTGATGTTGGCGTTGGTGTTTAGGTTGGTATGGACATTGGTGTTGGTTTTGGAATGGTATTGCTATCGGCGTTGGTGTTTAGATTTGTATTGTTATTGGTGTTAGTGTTTATAATGGTATTGATATTGGTGTTGGCATTTACATTGGTATTGATATTGGTGTTGGTGTTTATAATGGAATTGATATTGGTGTTGGTGTTCAGATAGTTATTTATATTGGTGTTGGATGATTATAATGGTTATGTTAAAGGTGTTTGTGTTCAGATTGGCATTGATATTGGTGTTGGTGTTTATAATGGTTTTGATATTGATGTTGGTGTTTAGATTGGTATTCAGATTGGTCCTGGTGTTTAGATTGGTATTCATATTAGTGATGGTGTTTACAACGGTATTGATATTGGGGTTGGCGTTTATAATTGTATTGATAATGGTGACGGTGTTTATAATGGAATTGATATTGGTGTTGGTGTTCATATAGTTATTTATATTGGTGTTGGATGATTATACTGGTTATGTTAAAGGTGTTTGTGTTAAGATTGGCATTGATATTGGTGTTGGTGTTTATAATGGTTTTGATATTGATGTTGGTGTTTAGATTGGTATTCAGATTGGTATTGGTGTTTAGATTGGTATTCATATTAGTGATGGGGTTTACAATGGTATTGATCATGTGGTTGGCGTTTACATTGGTATTGATGTTGGTGTTGGTGTTTATATTGATATTGATATTGGTGTTGGTGTTTATAATGGTATTGGTATAGGTGTTGGTGTTTAGATTGGTATTGATAATGGTTTTGGTGTTTGTAAAGGTATTGATATTGGTGTTGGTGTTTAGATTAGTATTTATATTGGTGTTGGTGTTTACATTTGTCCTGATATTGGTATTGCTGTTTCTAATTGTAATGACATTGGTGTTGGTGTTTCGATTGGTATTGATATTGGTGTTGGTTTTTAGATTGGTATTGATATTGGTGTTGGTGTTGATAATGGTATTGATATTGGTGTTGGTGTTTAGATTGGTATTCACATTGGTGTTGGTGTTTATAACGGAATTGCTTTTGGCGTTGGTGCTTATAATGGTATTGATAATGGTGTTGATGTTTATAATGTTATTGATATTGGTGTTGGTGTTTAGATTGGAATTGATATTGGTGTTAGTGTTTATAATGGCACTGATATCGGTGTTGGTGTTTATCATGGCATTCATATTGGTGTTGGTGTTTATATTGGTCTTGATATTTGTGTACGCATTTAGATTGGTATTGATATTGGTGTTGGTGTTCATAATGGTATTGATATTGGTGTAGGTTTTATATTGGTATTGATATTGGTGTTGGAGTTTGTAATGGAATTGATGTTGGCGTTCATGTTTAGATCGGTATTGATATTGCTGTTGACGTTTATGATGGAATTGTTATTGGTGTTGGTGTTTTGATTGGTATTGATATTGATGTTTGTGTTAATAATGAAATTGATATTGATGTTGGTGTTTAGAGTGGTATGGATATCGGTGTTGGTGTTTAGATTGGCTTTGATATTGGTGTTGGTTTTTATCATGGTAGTGATATCGGTCTTGTTGTTTAGATTATCATTGATATTAGTGTTGATGTTTATAATGGTATTGATAATGGTGATGGTGTTTAAAATGGTATTGATATTGGCGTTGTTGTTTAGATTGACATTGATATTGGTGTTGGTGTTTATAATGGAATTGATGTTGGCGTTGGTGTTTAGATTGGTATGGATATTGGTGTTGGTTTTTGTAATGGTATTGCTATCGGCGTTGGTGTTTAGATTTGTATTGTTATTGGTGTTAGTGTTTATAATGGTATTGATATTGGTGTTGGTGTTGATATTGTTATTGATATTGGTGTTGGTGTTTATAATGGTATTGATAGAGGTGTTGGTGTTTAGATTGGTATTGATATTGGTTTTGGTGTTTGTAAAGGTATAGATGTTGGTGTTGGTGTTTCGATTGGTATTGATATTGGTGTTGGTGTTTACATTTGTAGTGATATTGGTGTTGGTGTTTATAATTGTAATGACATTGGCGTTGGTGTTTAGATTGGTATTGATATTGGTGTTGGTGTTTATAATGTTATTGATATTGGTGTTGGTATTTAGGTTGGTAGTGATATTGGTGTTGATTTTTAGCATGGCACTGATTTTGGTGTTGGTGTTTAGGTTGGTATTGATATTGGTGTTGGTTTTTATAATGATATTGATATTGGTGTTGTTGTTTAGATTGGTATTGATTTTGGGGTTGGTGTTTATAATGGTATTGATATTGGTGTTGGTGTTTAGATTGGAATTCATATTGTTGGTGGTGTTTAGATTGATATTCGTGTTGGTGTTTAGATTTGTACTGATATTGGTGATGGTGTTTATAATTGTAATGATATTGGTTTTGGTGTTTAGATTGGTATTGATATTCGTGTTGGTGTTTATAATGCTATTGATATTGGTGTTAGTGTTTAGATTGGTATTGATATGGGTGTTGGTGTTCATAATGGTATTGATATTGGTGTAGGTTTTTACATTGGTATTGATATTGGGGTTGGTGTTTTGATTGGTATTGATATTGATGTTGGTGTTTGTAATGGAATTGATTTTAGCGTTGGTGTTTAGATTGGTATTGATATTGGTGTTGGTGTTTATAATGGTATGGATATTGGTGTTGGAGTTTAGATTAGTATTGATATTGGTGTTGGTGTTTAGATTGGCTTTGATATTGATGTTGGTGTTTAGATTGGTATTCAGATTGGTATTGGTGTTTAGATTGGTATTCATATTAGTGATGGTGTTTACAAGGGTATTGATATTGGGGTTGGCGTAACATTGGTATTGATATTGGTGTTGGTGTTTATATTGATATTGATATTGGTGTTGGTGTTTATAATGGTATTGATATAGGTGTTGCTGTTTATAATGGTATTGATAGTGGTATTGGTGTTTAGATTGGTATTGATATTGGTTTTGGTGTTTGTAAAGGTATTGATGTTGGTTTTGGTATTTAATTAGTTATTGATATTGGTGTTGGTTTTTACAATGGCACTAATATTGGTGTTGGTGTTTCGATTGGTATTCATATTGGGGTTGGTGTTTATAACGGTATTGCTTTTGGCGTTGGTGCTTATAATGGTATTGATAATGGTGTTGGTGTTTATGATGTTATTGATATTGGTGTTTGTGTTTAGATTGGAATTGATATTGGTGTTAGTGTTTATAATGGCATTGATATTGGTGTTGGTGTTTATCATGGTATTCATATTGGTGTTGGTGTTTATATTGGTCTTGATATTTGTGTACACATTTAGATTGGTATTGATATTGGTGTTGGTGTTCATAATGGTATTGATATTGGTGTAGGTTTTTATATTGGTATTGATATTGGTGTTTGTGTTTTGATTGGTATTGATATTGGTGTTGGCGTTTTTGATGGAATTGATACAGTTGTTGGTGTTTAAGTTGGTATTGATATTGGTGTTGGTGTTTAGATTGGCTTTGATATTGGTGTTGGTTTTAATAATGGTAGAGATATCAGACTGGGAGCTTAGATTGGCATTGATATTCGTGTTGGTGTTCATAATTGTATTGATAATGGTGACAGTGTTTATAATGGAATTGATATTGGTGTTGGTGTTCAGATTGTTATTTATATTTATGTTGGATGATTATAATGGTTATGTTAAAGGTGTTTGTGTTCAGATTGGCATTGATATTGGTGTTGGTGTTTATAATGGTTTTGATATTAATGTTGGTGTTTAGATTGGTATTCAGATTGGCATTGGTGTTTAGATTGGTATTCATATTAGTGATGGCGTTTACAACGGTATTGATATTGGGGTTGGCGTTTACATTGGTATTGATATTGGTGTTGGTGTTTATATTGATATTGATATTGGTGTTGGTGTTTATAATGATATTGATATAGGTGTTGGTGTTTAGATTGGTATTGATAATGGTTTTGGTGTTTGTAAAGGTATTGATGTTGGTGTTGGTGTTAAGATTGGTATTGATATTGGTGTTGGTGTTTCGATTTGTGCTGATATTGGTGTTGGCGTTTACAATTGTAATGACATTGGTTTTGGTGTTTAGATTGGTATTGATATTGGTGCTGGTTTGTCGATTGGTATTCATAGTGATGTTGGTGTTTATAATGGTATTGATATTGGTGTTGATGTTTAGATTGGAATTGATACTGGTGTTGGTGTTTATAATGGCATTGATATTGGTGTTGGTGTTTATCATGGTATTCATATTGGTGTTGGTGTTTATATTGGTATTGATATTGGTGTACGTGTTTAGATTGGTATTGATATTGGTGTTGGTGTTCATAATGGTATTGATATTGGTGTAGGTTTTTCTATTGGTATTGATATTGGTGTTGGTGTTTTGATTGGTATTGATATTGATGTTGGTGTTTGTAATGGAATTGATGTTGGCGTTGGTGTTTCGATTGGTATTGATATTGGTGTTGGTATTTATAATGGTATGGATATTGGTGTTGGTTTTTAGATTGATATTGATATTGGTGCTGGCGTTTATGCTGGAATTGATACTGGTGTTGGTTTTTAGATTGGTATTGATATTGGTGTTGGTGTTTAGATTGGCTTTGATATTGATGTTGGTGTTTAGATTGGTATTCATATTGGTATTGGTGTTTAGATTGGTATCCATATTAGTGACGGTGTTTACAACGGTATTGATATTGCGGTTGGCGTTTACATTGGTATTGATATTGGTGTTGGTGTTTATAATTGTATTGATAATGGTGACGGTGTTTATAATGGAATTGATATTGGTGTTGGTGTTCAGATAGTTATTTATATTGGTGTTGGATGATTATAATGATTATGTTAAAGGTGTTTGTGTTCAGATTGGCATTGATATTGGTGTTGGTGTTTATAATGGTTTTGATATTGATGTTGGTGTTTAGATTGGTATTCAGATTGGTATTGGTGTTTAGATTGGTATTCATATTAGTGATGGTGTTTACAACGGTATTGATATTGGGGTTGGCGTTTACATTGGTATTGATATTGGTGTTGATGTTTATATTGATATTGATATTGGTGTTGGTGTTTATAATGGTATTGATATAGGTGTTGGTGTTTAGATTGGTATTGATAATGGTTTTGGTGTCTGTAAAGGTATTGATGTTGGTGTTGGTGTTTAGATTGGTATTGATATTGGTGTTGGTGTTTAGATTTGTACTGATATTGGTGTTGGTGTTTCTAATTGTAATGACATTGGTGTTGGTGTTTCGATTGGTATTAATATTGGTTTTGGTGTTTGTAATGGGATTGATGTTGGTGTTGGTGTTTAGATTGGTATTGATATTGGTGTTGGGGTTTAGATTTGTACTGATATTAGTGTTGGTTTTTATAATTGTAATGACATCGGTGTTGTTGTTTAGATTGGTATTGATATTGGTGTTGGTGTTTAGATTGGAATTGATATTGGTGTTGGTGTTTGTAATGGTATTGCTTTTGGCGTTGGTGCTTATAAGGGTATTGATTATGGTGTTGGTGTTTATAATGTTATTGATATTGGTGTTGGTGTTTAGATTGGAATTGATATTGGTATTGGTGTTTATAATGGTATTGATATTGGTGTTGGTGCTTATCATGGTATTCATATTAGTTGTGATGTTTATATTGGTATTGATATTGGTTTACGTGTTTAGATTGGTATTGATATTGGGGTTGGTGTTCATAATGGTATTGATATTGGTGTAGGTTTTTATATTGATATTGATATTGGTGTTGGTGATTATAATGGTAGTGATATAGGTGTTGGTGTTTAGATTGGTATTGATATTGGTTTTGGTGTTTGTAATGGTATTGATATTGGTGTTGGTATTTATCATGGTATTCATATTAGTTGTGATGTTTATATTGGTATTGATATTGGTTTACGCGTTTAGATTGGTATTGATATTGGGGTTGGTGTTCATAATGGTATTGATATTGGTGTAGGTTTTTATATTGATATTGATATTGGTGTTGGTGATTATAATGGTAGTGATATAGGTGTTGGTGTTTAGATTGGTATTGATATTGGTTTTGGTGTTTGTAATGGTATTGATGTTGGTGTTCGTGTTTAGATTGGTACTGATATTGTAGTTGGTGTTTATAATTGTAATGACATTGGCGTTGGTGTTTAGATTGGTATTGAGATTGGGGTTGGTGTTTATCATGTTATTGATATTTGTGTTGGTATTTAGGTTGGCATTAATATTGGTGTTGGTTTTTACAATGGCACTGATATTGGTGTTGGTGTTTAGATTGGTATTCATATTGGTATTGGTGTTTGTAACTGTATTGCTTTTGTCATTGTTGGTGTTTATCATGGTATTCATATTGGTGTTGATGTTTGTATTGGTATTGATATTGGTTTACGCGTTTAGATTGGTATTGATATTGGGGTTGGTGTTCATAATGGTATTGATATTGGCGTTGCTGTTTAGATTGGTATTGATATTGGTGTTGGCGTTTATGATGGAATTGCCACTGGTGTTGGTGTTTAGATTGGCTTTGATATTGGTGTTAGTGTTTACATTGGTATTGATATTTGTGTTGGTGTTTAGATTTGTATTGTTATTGGTGTGGGTTTTTATCATGGTATTGATATTGGTGTTGGTCTTTAGATTGGTCTTAATATTGGTATTGGTGTTTAGATTGGCATTCATATTGGTGTTGGTGTTTACAACAGTATTGATATTGGGGTTGGTGTTTACATTGGTATTGATATTGGTGTTGATGTTCATAATGTTATTGATATTGGTGTAGGTTTTTATATTTAAATTGATATTGGTGTTGGTGTTTATAATGGTATTGATATAGATGTTGGAGTTTAGATTGGTATTGAAATTAGTTTTGGTGTTTGTAATGGTATTGATGTCGGTGTTGGTGTTTAGATTGGTATTGATATTGGTGTTGGTGTTTAGATTTGTACTGATATTGGTGTTGGTGATCAGATTTGTATTGTAATTGGTGTGAGCTTTTATAATGGTATTGATATTGGTGTTGGTCTTTAGATTGGTTTTAATATTGGTATTGGTGTTTAGATTGGTATTCATATTGGCGTTGGTGTTTACAACAGTATTGATGTTGGGGTTGGCATTTACATTGGTATTGATATTGGTGTTGGTGTCCATAATGGTATTGATATTGGTGTTGGTTTTTATATTGATATTGATATTGGTGTTGGTGTTTATAATGGTATTATATAGGTGTTGGTGTTCAGATTGGTATTGATATTGGTTTTGGTGTTTGTAATGGAATTGATGTTGGTGTTGGTGTTTAGATTGGTACTGATATTGTTGTTGGTGTTTATAATTGTAATGACATTGGCGTTGGTGTTTAGATTGGTATTGATATTGGGGTTGGTGTTTATAATGTTATTGATATTGGTGTTGGTATTTAGGTTGGCATTGATATTGGTGTTGGTTTTTACAATGGCACTGATATTGGTGTTGGTGTTTAGATTGGTATTGATACTGGTGTTGGTGTTTATAATGGTATTGATATTGGTGTTGGTGTTTATCATGGTATTCATATTGGTGTTGGTGTTTGTAACTGTATTGCTTTTGTCGTTGGTGCTTATAATGGTATTGATGATGGTGTTGGTGTTTATAATGTTATTGAGATTGGTCTTGGTGTTTAGATTGGAATTGATATTGGTGTTGGTGTTTATAATGGCATTGATATTGGTGTTGGTGTTTATCATGGTATTCATATTGGTGTTGATCTTTATATTGGTATTGATATTGGTTTACGCGTTTAGATTGGTATTGATATTGGGGTTGGTGTTCATAATGGTATTGATATTGCTGTAGGTTGTTATATTGATATTGATATTGGTGTTGGTGTTTTGATTGGTATTGATATTGGTGCTGGTGTTTGTAATGGAATTGATGTTGGCATTGGTGTTTAGATTCGTATTGATATTGGTGTTGGTGTTTATAATGATATTGATATTGGTGTTGGTATTTAGCTTGGTATTGATATTGGTGTTGGCGTTTATGATGGAATTGATACTGGTGTTGGTGTTTAGACTGGTATTGATATAGGTGATGGTGTTTAGATTGGCTTTGATATTGGTGTTGGTTTTACTAATGGTATTGATATCAGACTGGGTGTTGGGATCGGCTTTGATATTGGTGTTGGTGTTTATAATTGTTTTGATAATGGTGACGGTGTTTATAATGGAATTGATATTGGTGTTGGTGTTCAGATTGTTATTGATATTGGTGTTGGATGATTGTACTGGTTATGTTAAAGGAGTTTGTAATCATATTGGCATTGATATTGGTATTGGTGTTTAGAGTTATATTGATATCGGCATTGGTGTTTATAATGGTATTGATATTGGTGTTGGTGTTTAGAATTGTGCTGATATTGGTCTTGGTGTTTTTAATGGTATTGATATTGGTGTTGTTGTTTAGATTGGTGGTGATATTGGTGCTGTTCTAATATAATGGAATTGATATTGGTGTTGTCGTATAGATTGGTACTGATATTGTTGTTGGTGTTCATAATTGTAATGATATTGGTGTTGGTGTTTACATTGGTATTGATGTTGGTGTTGGTGTTTATAATGGTATTGATATTGGTGTTGGTGTTTAGATTCGTATTGATATTGGTGTTGGTGTTTAGATTTATACTGATATTGGTGTTGGTGTTTATAATGGTATTGAAATTGGTGTTGGTGTTTAGATTGGTATTGATATTGGTGTTGGTGTTTAAAATGTTATTGATATTGGTGTTGATATTTCGATTGGTATTAATATTAGTGTTGGTGTTAATAACGGTATTGATATTGGTGTTGCTGTTTATAACGGTCTTCATATTGGTGTTGGTGTTTAGATTGGTATTGATATTGGTGTTGGTTTTATAATGGTATTGATATTGGTGTTGGTGTTTAGATTGGTATTGATATTGGTGTTGCTGTTTAGATTTGTATTGTAATTGGTGTGGGCTTTTATAATGGCATTGATATTGCTGTTGGTCTTTAGATTGGTATTCATATTGGTATTGGTGTTTAGATTGGTATTCATTTTGGTGATGGTGTTTACAACGGTATTGATATTGGAGTTGGTGTTTACATTTGTATTGATATTGGTGTTGGTGTTCATAATGGCATTGATATTGATGTTGGTCTTTAGATTGGTATTCATATTGGTATTGGTGTTTAGATTGGTATTCATTTTGGTGTTGGTGTTTACAACGGTATTGATATTGGTGTTGGTGTTCATAATGGCATTGATATTGATGTTGGTTTTTATATTTATATTGATATTGGTGTTGATGTTTTGATTGGTATTGATATTGGTGCTGGTGTTGGTGATAATAATGGAATTCATATTGGTGTTGGTGTTTAGAATAGTATTGATATTGGTGTTGGTTTTTATAATGGTATTGAGACAGGTGTTGGTGTTTAGATTGGTATTGATATTGGTGTTGTTTCTTATAATGTTCTTGATGTAGGTGTTCGTATTTTGATTGGTATTCATATTGGTGTTGGTGTTTATAACGGTATTGATATTGGTGTTGGTGTATATAATTGTTTTGATAATGGTGACGGTGTTTATAATGGAATTGATATTGGTGTTGGTGTTCAGATTGTTATTGATATTGGTGTTGGATGATTATACTGGTTATGTTAAAGGAGTTTGTAATCATATTGGCATTGATATTGGTATTGGTGTTTAGAGTTATATTGATATTGGCATTGGTGTTTATAATGGTATTGATACTGGTGTTGGTGTTTAGAATTGTGCTGATATTGGTCTTGGTGTTTTTAATGGTATTGAAATTGGTGTTGTTGTTTAGATTGGTGGTGATATTGGTGCTGGTCTAATATAATGGAATTGATATTGGTGTTGTTTCTTATAATGTTCTTGATATTGGTGTTCGTATTTTGATTGGTATTCATATTGGTGTTGGTGTTTATAACGGTATTGATATTGGTGTTGGTGTATATAATCGTATTGATATTGGTGTTTGTGTTTAGATTGGTATTGATATTCATGTTGGTGTTTATAATGGTATTGATATTGGTGTAGGTGTTTATAATGGTATTCTTATTGGTGTTGGTGTTTATATTGGTATGGATATTGGTGTTGGCATTTAGATTGGTATTGAAATTGGTCTTGGAGTTTAGGAAGGCATTGATATTGGTGTTGGTTTTTATATTGGTATTGATATTGGTGTTGGTGTTTAGAATGGTGCTGATATTGGTCGTGGTGTTTTTAATGGTATTGATATTGGTGTTGGTGTTTAGATTGGTATTGATATTGTTGTTGGTGTTCATAATTGTAATGATATTGGTGTTGGTGTTTACATTGGTATTGATATTCTTGTTGGAGTTTGGATTGGTATTGATATTGATGTTGCTGTTCAGATTGTTATTGATATTGGTGTTGGTGTTAAAAAATGGTATTGATATTGGTGTTGGTGTTTAGATTGGTAATGACACTGGTGTTGGTGTTTATAATGGTATAGATAAAGGTGTTGGTGTTTAGATTGGTATTGATAATGGTGTTGGTGTTTAGATTTGTACTGATATTAGTGTTGGTTTTTATAATTGTAATGACATCGGTGTTGTTGTTTAGATTGGTATTGATATTGGTGTTGGTGTTTAGATTGGAATAGATATTGGTGTTGGTGTTTGTAATGGTATTGCTTTTGGCTTTGGTGCTTATAAGGGTATTGATTATGGTGTTGGTGATTATAATGTTATTGATATTGGTGTTGGTGTTTAGATTGGAATTGATATTGGTATTGGTGTTTATAATGGTATTGATATTGGTGTTGGTATTTATCATGGTATTCATATTAGTTGTGATGTTTATATTGGTATTGATATTGGTTCACGTGTTTAGATTGGTATTGATATTGGGGTTGGTGTTCATAATGGTATTGATATTGGTGTAGGTTTTTATATTGATATTGATATTGGTGTTGGTGATTATAATGGTAGTGATATAGGTGTTGGTGTTTAGATTGGTATTGATATTGGTTTTGGTGTTTGTAATGGTATTGATGTTGGTGTTCGTGTTTAGATTGGTACTGATATTGTAGTTGGTGTTTATAATTGTAATGACATTGGCGTTGGTGTTTAGATTGGTATTGAGATTGGGGTTGGTGTTTATCATGTTATTGATATTTGTGTTGGTATTTAGGTTGGCATTAATATTGGTGTTGGTTTTTACAATGGCACTGATATTGGTGTTGGTGTTTAGATTGGTATTCATATTGGTATTGGTGTTTGTAACTGTATTGCTTTTGTCGTTGGTGCTTATAATGGTATTGATAATGGTGTTGGTGTTTATAATGTTATTGATATTGGTCTTGGTGTTTAGATTGGAATTGATATTGGTGTTGGTGTTTATAATGGCATTGATATTGGTGTTGGTGTTTATCATGGTATTCATATTGGTGTTGATGTTTGTATTGGTATTGATATTGGTTTACGCGTTTAGATTGGTATTGATATTGGGGTTGGTGTTCATAATGGTATTGATATTGGTGTTGGTGTTTCGATTGGTACTGATATTGGAATTGGTTTTTATATTGGTATTGATATTGGTGTTCGTGTCATTTTTGATATTGATATTGGTGTTGGAGTTTAGATTGGAATTGAAATTGATATTGGTGTTTATATTGGTATTGATATTGGTGTTGGTGTTCATAATGGTATTGATATTGGTGTTGGTGTTTAGATTGGTATTGATATTGGTGTTGGTGTTTGTAATGGTATCGATATTGGTGTTCGTGTATATATTGTTATTGATATTGGAGTTAGTGTTTGTAATGGTATTGATACTGGTGTTGATGTTTTAGATTTGTATTGATATTGGTGTTGTTGTTTATAATGGTATTGATATCGGTGTTGATGTTTAGAGTGTTCTTGATATTGGTGTTGGTATTTATAATTGTATAGATAATGGTGTTGGTGATTAGATTGGTACTGATATCGGTGTTGGTGTTTATAATGGTATTGATATTGGTGTTGGTGTTTAGATTGGTATTGATATTGGTGTTGGTGTTTGTAATGATATTGATGATGGTATTGGTGTTTAGTTTGGTATTGATATTTTTGTTGGTGTTTCGATTTGTACTGATATTGCTGTTGGTGTTTATAATGGTACTGACATTGGTGTTGGTGTTTAGATTGATTTTATTATTGGGTTTTTTTATCATGTTAATGATATTAGTGTTGGTATTTAGATTGGTACTGATATTGGTGTTGGTTTTTACACTGGTATTGATATTGGTGTTGGTGTTTAGATTGGTATTGATATTGGTGTTGGTGTTTAGAGTTGTATTGATATTGGCATTGGTGTATTTAATGGTATTGATATTGGGGTTGGTGATTAGATTGGTATTGATATTGGTGTTGGTGTTTATAATGGTTTTGATATTGGTGTTGGTGTTTAGATTGGTATTGACACTGGTGCTGGTGTTTAGATTGGTATTGATATTGGTGTTGGTGTTTAGATTTGTACTGATATTGGTGTTGGTGTTTATAATGGTATTGATATTGGTGTTGGTGTTTAGATTGGTATTGATATTGGTGTTGGTGTTTATAATGGTATTGATATTGGTGTTGGTGTTTCGATTGGTATTGATATTGGTGTTGGTGTTTATAATGTTATTGATATTGGTGTTGGTGTTTAGATTGGTATTCATGTTGGCGTTTGTGTTTATAACGGTATTGATATTGGTGTTGGTGTTTATAATGGTATTGATATTGGTGTTGGTGTTTAGATTGGTATTGATATTGGTGTTGGTGTTTATAATGTTATTGATATTGTTGTTGGTGTTTAGATTGGTATTCATGTTGGCGTTTGTGTTTATAACAGTATTGATATTGGTGTTGGTGTATAGATTGGTATTGACATTGGTGTTGGTGTTAAAAATGGTATTCAGACTGGTGTTTGTGTGTAGATTGGTATTGATATTGGTGTTGGTGTTTATAATGTTATTGATATTGTTGTTTATATTTAGATTGGTATTCGTATTGGTGTTGGTTTTATAATGGTATTGATATTGGTGTTGGTGTTTATAATGATTTTGATATTGGTTTTGGTGTTTAGATTGGTATTGATATTGGTGTTGGCGTTTACATTGGTATTTATATTTTTGATGGTGTTCATAATGGTATTGATATTGGTGTTGTTTTTTATATTCATATTGATATTGGTGTTGGTGTTTTGAGTGGTATTGATATTGGTGTTGGTGTTTATAATGGAATTGATATTGATGTTTGTGTTTAGGTTGGTATTGATGTTGGTGTATGTGTTTAGATTGGCTTTGATATTGGTGTTGGGTTTTATAATGGCATTGATATCGTAGTTGGTGTTTAGATTGGCATTGATACTGGTGTTGGTGTTTTTAATGGTATTGATATTGGTGTTGGTGTTTATAATTGTATTGATATTGGTGTTGGTGTCTAGATTGTTATTGATATTGGTGTTGGTGTTTATAATGGTATTGATAATGATGTTGGTTTTTAGTTTGGTATGGATATTGGTGTGGGTTTTTATAATGGTATTGATATCGGTGTTGGTGTTTAGATTTTTACTGATATTGGTATTGGTCTTTAATTTGGAATTGATATAGGTGTTGGTGTTTATAATGGTATTGATGTTGGTGTTGATGTTTAGATTGGCATTGATGTTGGTGTTGGTGATTATAATGGTATTGATATTGGTGTTGGTATTTATAATGGAATTGATATTTGTGTTGGTGTTTAGATTTGGTATTGATATTGGTGTTGGTGTTTATGATGGTATTGATATTGGTGTTGGTGTTTATAATGGAATTAATATTGATGTGGGTGTTAGAAAGTTATTGATATTGGTGTTGGCGTTTAGATTGGCTTTGTTATTGGTGTTGATTTTTATAATGGTAGTGATATCGGACTTGGTGTTTAGATTATCATTGATATTGGTGTTTGAGCTTATAAAGGTATACAAATTGGTGTTGGTGTTTAGAGTGGTATTGAAATTGTTGTTGGTGTTAGATTGGTATTGATATTGGTGTTGGTGTTTATAACGGTATTGATATTGGTGTTGGTGTTTATAATGATATTGATATTGGTTTTGGTGTTTAGATTGTTATTGATATTGGTGTTTGTGTTTATAATGGTATTCATATTGGTGTTGGTGTTTAAATTGGTATTGATATTGGTGTTGGTGTTAATAATGGTATTGACACTGATGTTGGTGTTTAGATTGGTATTGATATTGGTGTTGGTGTTTATAATTGTATTGATATTGGTGTTGGTGTTTATAATCTTATTGATATTGGTGTTGTGTTTAGATTGGAATTGATATTGATGTTGGTGTTCATAATGGTATTGATATAGGTGTTGGTGTTTATAATGGTTTTGATATTGGTGTTGGTGTTTAGATTGGTATTGATATTAGTGTTGGTGTTTAGATTTGTATTGTAATTGGTGTGGACATTTATAATGGTATTGATATTGGTGTTGGTTTTATAACGGCATTTATATCGGAGCTTGTGTTTAGATTGGCATTGATACTGGTGTTGGTGTTTATAATGGTATTGGTATTGGTGTTGGTGTTTAGATTGTTATTGATATTGGTGTTGGTGTTTATAATGGTATTGATAATGGTGTTGGTGATTAGATTGGTATGGATATTTGTGTTGGCTTTTATAATGGTATTGATATCGGTGTTGGTGTTTAGATTTGTATTGATATTGGCATTGGTGTTTAAATTGGAATTGATATTGGTCTTGGTGTTTATAATGGTATTGATATTGGTGTTGGTGTTTATAATCGTATTAATTTTGGTGTTGTGTTTAGATTGGAATTGATATTGATGTTGGTGTTCATAATGGTATTGATATAGGTGTTGGTGATTATAATGGTATTGATATTGGTGTTGGTGTTTATACTGGTATTGATATTGGTGTTGGTTGTTATATTGGTATTGATATTGGTGTTGTGTTTAGATTGGAATTGATATTGATGTTGGTGTTCATAATGGTATTGATAAAGTTGTTGGTGTTTATAATGGTTTTGATATTGGTGTTGGTGTTTAGATTGGTATTGATATTGGTGTTGGTGTTTATACTGGTATTAATATTGCTGTTGGTGTTAATAATGGTATTGATATTGGTGTTGGTGTTTACATTGAGATTGATATTGGTGTTGGTGTTTATAATGGAATTGATATTGGTGTTCGTGTTTATAATGGTATTCATATTGGTGTTGGTGTTTATATTGGTGTTGATATTAGTGTTGGTGTTTATAATGGAATTGATATTGATGTTTGTGTTTAGATTGGTATTGATAATGGGGTTGTTGCTTATAATGGTATTGATATTGATGTTTGTGTTTAGATTGGTATTGATATTGGTGTTGGTGTTTATAATGGGATTGATATCGGTGTTGATGTTTAGATTGGTATTGATGCTGGTGTTGGTGTTTAGATTGGCTTTGATATTGGTGTTGGTTTTGTAACGGCATTTATATCGGAGCTGGTGTTCAGATTGGCATTGATACTGGTGTTGGTGTTTATAATGGTATTGGTATTGGTGTTGGTGTTTAGATTGTTATTGATATTTGTGTTGGTGTTTATAATGGTATTGATATCGATGTTGGTGTTTATAATCTTATTGATATTGGTGTTGTGTTTAGATTGGAATTGATATTGATGTTGGTGTTCATAATGGTTTTGATATAGGTGTTGGTGTTTATAATGGTTTTGGAATTTAGGTTGGTGTTTAGGTTGGTATTGATATTGGTGTTTTGTTTATAATGTTATTGATATTGGTGTTGGTGTTTAGATTGGTATTGATATTGTTGTTCTTGTTTCGGTTGGTATTCATATTGGTGTTGGTATTTATAATGGTATTGATATTGATGATGGTGTTTAGTTTGGTATTGACATTGGTGTTGGTGTTTATCATAGTATTGACATTGCTGTTGGTGTTTGGATTGGTATTGATATTGGTGCTGGTGTTTATAATGTTATTGATATTAGTGTTGGTGTTTAGATTGGTATTGATATTGGTGTTGGTGTTTAGATTGGAATTGATATTGCTGTTGTTTTTATGATGGTATTGATATTGGTGTTGGTATTTAGATTCATATTTATATTGTTTTTGGTGTTTATAATGCTATTGATATTGATGTTGGTGTTTAGATTGGTATTGATATTGGTGTAGGTTTTTATAATGTTATTGATACTGGTGTTGGTGTTTTGATTGGTATTGATATTGGTGTTGGTGTTTATAATTGTATTGATGTTGGTGTTGGTGTTTAGATTGGTATTGACATTGGTGTTAGAGTTTATAATGGTATTGCTATTTGTGTTGGTGTTTATAATGGTATTAGTATTGGTGTTGGTGTTTAGATTGGTATTGATATTGGTGTTGGTTTTTTTAGTGGTATTGATATTGGTGTTGGTGTTTAGGTTGGTATTGATATTAGTGTTGGAGTTTACAATGGTATTGACATTGGTGTTGAGTTTAGATCGGTATTGATATTGGTGTTGGTGTTTATAATGTCATTGAAATTGGTGTTGGTGTTTAAATTGGTATTGGTATTGGTATTGGCGTTTAGATTGATATTGATACTGGTGTTGGTGTTCATAATGGCATTGATATTGGTGTTGGTCTTATATTGGTATTGATATTGGTGTTGGTGTTTGAATTGGTTATGATATTGGTGTTGGTGTTGATAATGGAATTGATATTGGTGTTGGTGCTTAGATTGGTATGGATATTGGTGTTGATGCTTATAATGGTATTGATATTGGTGTTGGTTTTTGGATTGGTATTGATATTGGTGTTGGTGCTTACAATGGAATTGATATTGGTGTTGGTGTATGGACTGGTATTGACTGCTTTTGGGAGAGACAGACAGAGAGAGACTCATAATCAGAAACTGTATTTGGAAAGTACTGGTATTATTGGGATCTTGCTTTGTGAAAATTACATTGGGGGCATTTTGCTTGTAGAGCGGTTGGTGTTTAGATTGGTACTGATATATTTGTTGGTGTTTAGAATGGTATTGATATTGGTGTCGGTGTTTATAATGGTATTGGTATTGGTGTTGATTAGATTGGTATTTATATTTTTATTGGTGTTTAGATTGGTATTGATATTGGTGTTGGCGTTTAGATTGATATTGATAATTGGTTTTGGTGTTTAGATTGGCTTTGATCTTGGTGTTCCCGTTCAGATTGGTATTGACTTTGGTGTAGGTGTTTAGAATGGTACTGATATTGGTGTTGGTATTGAGATTGGAAATGATATTGGTGTTGGTGTTTACAATGGGATTGATATTGGTGTTGGTGTTTAGACTGGTATTGGTATTGGTGTTGATTAGATTGGTATTGATATTTTTATTGGTGTTTAGATTGGTATTGATATTGGTGTTGGCGTTTAGATTGATATTGATAATTGGTTTTGGTGTTTAGATTGGCTTTGATCTTGGTGTTCCCATTCAGATTGGTATTGACTTTGGTGTAGGTGTTTAGAATGGTATTGATATTGGTGTTGGTATTGAGATTGGAAATGATATTGGTGTTGGTGTTTACAATGGGATTGATATTGGTGTTGGTGTTTAGACTGGTATTGATCGTGGTGTTGGTGTTTATAATTGTGCTGATGTTGGTGTTGGTGCTTAGAATGGTATTGATATTGCTGTTGTTGTTTAGATTGTTATTGATATTGGTGTTGGGGTTTATAATGGTATTGATATTGGTGTTGGTGTTTATAATGGTATGGATAATGGTGTTGGTGTTTAGATTGGTATTGATATTGATGTTGGTGTTTATAATGATATTGATATTGGTGTTAGTGTTTATACTGGTATTGATATTGGTGTTGGTTTTATATTAGTATTATATTGTTGTTGGTGTTTATAATTATAAGGATATTGGTGTTGGTGTTTAGATTGGTATTGATATTGGTGTTGGGGTTTATAATGTTAAGGAGATTGGTGTTGGTGTTTAGACTGGTATTGATATTGTTGGTTTGTATAATGGTCTTGATATTGGTGTTGGTGTTGAGACTGGCATTGATATTGGTTTTGGTGTTTAGATTGGTATTCATAATGGGTTTGGTGCTTAGAATGGAATTGATATTGGTGTTGGTGTTTAGATTGATATTGATAATGGTGTTGTTGTTTATAATGGTATTGATATTGGTGTTGGTGTATAGATTTGTATTGACATTGGAGTTGGTGATTATAGTTGCATTGTTATTGGCGTTGATGTTTAGATCAGTATTGATATTGGTGTTGATGTTTGTAATGGTATTGATATTGATGTTGGTGTTTATAATGGTATTGGTACTGGTGTTGGTCTTTACATTGGTATTGATATTAGTGTTGGTGCTTAGATTGGGATTGATATTGGTGTTGGTGTTTAGACTGGTATTGATAGTGGTGTTGGTGTTTGGAATGGTATTGATATTGGTGTTGGCATTTAGATTGGTA
Source organism: Chiloscyllium punctatum (assembly GCF_047496795.1). NCBI lineage: Eukaryota > Metazoa > Chordata > Chondrichthyes > Orectolobiformes > Hemiscylliidae > Chiloscyllium > Chiloscyllium punctatum. The sequence continues at coordinate 26,728,606 of NC_092783.1, forward strand.
TTCATGTTGGCGTTTGTGTTTATAACAGTATTGATATTGGTGTTGGTGTATAGATTGGTATTGACATTGGTGTTGGTGTTAAAAATGGTATTCAGACTGGTGTTTGTGTGTAGATTGGTATTGATATTGGTGTTGGTGTTTATAATGTTATTGATATTGTTGTTTATATTTAGATTGGTATTCGTATTGGTGTTGGTTTTATAATGGTATTGATATTGGTGTTGGTGTTTAGATTTGTATTGTAATTGGTGTGGGTGTTTATAATGGTATAGATGTTGGCGTTGGTGCTGATAGTGGTATTGATATTGGTGTTGGTGTTAATAATGGTATGATATTCGTGTTGGTGTTTAGTTTGGTATTGATATTGGTGTTGGTGATTATAATGGTATTGATATTGGTGTTGGTGTTTATAATGGTATTCATATTTGTGTTGATGTTGATATTGGTATTGATATTGGTGTTGGCGTTTACATTGGTATTTATATTTTTGATGGTGTTCATAATGGTATTGATATTGGTGTTGTTTTTTATATTCATATTGATATTGGTGTTGGTGTTTTGAGTGGTATTGATATTGGTGTTGGTGTTTATAATGGAATTGATATTGATGTTTGTGTTTAGGTTGGTATTGATGTTGGTGTATGTGTTTAGATTGGCTTTGATATTGGTGTTGGGTTTTATAATGGCATTGATATCGTAGTTGGTGTTTAGATTGGCATTGATACTGGTGTTGGTGTTTTTAATGGTATTGATATTGGTGTTGGTGTTTATAATGGTATTGATAATGATGTTGGTTTTTAGTTTGGTATGGATATTGGTGTGGGTTTTTATAATGGTATTGATATCGGTGTTGGTGTTTAGATTTTTACTGATATTGGTATTGCTCTTTAATTTGGAATTGATATAGGTGTTGGTGTTTATAATGGTATTGATGTTGGTGTTGATGTTTAGATTGGCATTGATGTTGGTGTTGGTGATTATAATGGTATTGATATTGGTGTTGGTATTTATAATGGAATTGATATTTGTGTTGGTGTTTAGATTTGGTATTGATATTGGTGTTGGTGTTTATGATGGTATTGATATTGGTGTTGGTGTTTATAATGGAATTAATATTGATGTGGGTGTTAGAAAGTTATTGATATTGGTGTTGGTGTTTAGATTGGCTTTGTTATTGGTGTTGATTTTTATAATGGTAGTGGTATCGGACTTGGTGTTTAGATTATCATTGATATTGGTGTTTGAGCTTATAAATGTATACAAATTGGTGTTGGTGTTTAGAGTGGTATTGAAATTGTTGTTGGTGTTAGATTGGTATTGATATTGGTGTTGGTGTTTATAACGGTATTGATATTGGTGTTGGTGTTTATAATGATATTGATATTGGTTTTGGTGTTTAGATTGTTATTGATATTGGTGTTTGTGTTTATAATGGTATTCATATTGGTGTTGGTGTTTAAATTGGTATTGATATTGGTGTTGGTGTTAATAATGGTATTGACACTGATGTTGGTGTTTAGATTGGTATTGATATTGGTGTTGGTGTTTATAATTGTATTGATATTGGTGTTGGTGTTTATAATCTTATTGATATTGGTGTTGTGTTTAGATTGGAATTGATATTGATGTTGGTGTTCATAATGGTATTGATATAGGTGTTGGTGTTTATAATGGTTTTGATATTGGTGTTGGTGTTTAGATTGGTATTGATATTAGTGTTGGTGTTTAGATTTGTATTGTAATTGGTGTGGACATTTATAATGGTATTGATATTGGTGTTGGTTTTATAACGGCATTTATATCGGAGCTTGTGTTTAGATTGGCATTGATACTGGTGTTGGTGTTTATAATGGTATTGGTATTGGTGTTGGTGTTTAGATTGTTATTGATATTGGTGTTGGTGTTTATAATGGTATTGATAATGGTGTTGGTGATTAGATTGGTATGGATATTTGTGTTGGCTTTTATAATGGTATTGATATCGGTGTTGGTGTTTAGATTTGTATTGATATTGGCATTGGTGTTTAAATTGGAATTGATATTGGTCTTGGTGTTTATAATGGTATTGATATTGGTGTTGGTGTTTATAATCGTATTAATTTTGGTGTTGTGTTTAGATTGGAATTGATATTGATGTTGGTGTTCATAATGGTATTGATATAGGTGTTGGTGATTATAATGGTATTGATATTGGTGTTGGTGTTTATACTGGTATTGATATTGGTGTTGGTTGTTATATTGGTATTGATATTGGTGTTGTGTTTAGATTGGAATTGATATTGATGTTGGTGTTCATAATGGTATTGATAAAGTTGTTGGTGTTTATAATGGTTTTGATATTGGTGTTGGTGTTTAGATTGGTATTGATATTGGTGTTGGTGTTTATACTGGTATTAATATTGCTGTTGGTGTTAATAATGGTATTGATATTGGTGTTGGTGTTTACATTGAGATTGATATTGGTGTTGGTGTTTATAATGGAATTGATATTGGTGTTCGTGTTTATAATGGTATTCATATTGGTGTTGGTGTTTATATTGGTGTTGATATTAGTGTTGGTGTTTATAATGGAATTGATATTGATGTTTGTGTTTAGATTGGTATTGATAATGGGGTTGTTGCTTATAATGGTATTGATATTGATGTTTGTGTTTAGATTGGTATTGATATTGGTGTTGGTGTTTATAATGGGATTGATATCGGTGTTGATGTTTAGATTGGTATTGATGCTGGTGTTGGTGTTTAGATTGGCTTTGATATTGGTGTTGGTTTTGTAACGGCATTTATATCGGAGCTGGTGTTCAGATTGGCATTGATACTGGTGTTGGTGTTTATAATGGTATTGATAATGGTGATGGTGTTTATAATGGTATTGGTATTGGTGTTGGTGTTTAGATTGTTATTGATATTTGTGTTGGTGTTTATAATGGTATTGATATCGATGTTGGTGTTTATAATCTTATTGATATTGGTGTTGTGTTTAGATTGGAATTGATATTGATGTTGGTGTTCATAATGGTTTTGATATAGGTGTTGGTGTTTATAATGGTTTTGGAATTTAGGTTGGTGTTTAGGTTGGTATTGATATTGGTGTTTTGTTTATAATGTTATTGATATTGGTGTTGGTGTTTAGATTGGTATTGATATTGTTCTTGTTTCGGTTGGTATTCATATTGGTGTTGGTATTTATAATGGTATTGATATTGATGTTGGTGTTTAGTTTGGTATTGACATTGGTGTTGGTGTTTATCATAGTATTGACATTGCTGTTGGTGTTTGGATTGGTATTGATATTGGTGCTGGTGTTTATAATGTTATTGATATTAGTGTTAGTGTTTAGATTGGTATTGATATTGGTGTTGGTGTTTAGATTGGAATTGATATTGCTGTTGTTTTTATGATGGTATTGATATTGGTGTTAGTATTTAGACTCATATTTATATTGTTTTTGGTGTTTATAATGCTATTGATATTGATGTTGGTGTTTAGATTGGTATTGATATTGGTGTAGGTTTTTATAATGTTATTGATACTGGTGTTGGTGTTTTGATTGGTATTGATATTGGTGTTGGTGTTTATAATTGTATTGATGTTGGTGTTGGTGTTTAGATTGGTATTGACATTGGTGTTAGAGTTTATAATGGTATTGCTATTTGTGTTGGTGTTTATAATGGTATTAGTATTGGTGTTGGTGTTTAGATTGGTATTGATATTGGTGTTGGTTTTTTTAGTGGTATTGATATTGGTGTTGGTGTTTAGGTTGGTATTGATATTAGTGTTGGAGTTTACAATGGTATTGACATTGGTGTTGAGTTTAGATCGGTATTGATATTGGTGTTGGTGTTTATAATGTCATTGAAATTGGTGTTGGTGTTTAAATTGGTATTGGTATTGGTATTGGCGTTTAGATTGATATTGATACTGGTGTTGGTGTTCATAATGGCATTGATATTGGTGTTGGTCTTATATTGGTATTGATATTGGTGTTGGTGTTTGAATTGGTTATGATATTGGTGTTGGTGTTGATAATGGAATTGATATTGGTGTTGGTGCTTAGATTGGTATGGATATTGGTGTTGATGCTTATAATGGTATTGATATTGGTGTTGGTTTTTGGATTGGTATTGATATTGGTGTTGGTGCTTACAATGGAATTGATATTGGTGTTGGTGTATGGACTGGTATTGACTGCTTTCGGGAGAGACAGACAGAGAGAGACTCATAATCAGAAACTGTATTTGGAAAGTACTGGTATTATTGGGATCTTGCTTTGTGAAAATTACATTGGGGGCATTTTGCTTGTAGAGCGGTTGGTGTTTAGATTGGTACTGATATATTTGTTGGTGTTTAGAATGGTATTGATATTGGTGTCGGTGTTTATAATGGTATTGGTATTGGTGTTGATTAGATTGGTATTTATATTTTTATTGGTGTTTAGATTGGTATTGATATTGGTGTTGGCGTTTAGATTGATATTGATAATTGGTTTTGGTGTTTAGATTGGCTTTGATCTTGGTGTTCCCGTTCAGATTGGTATTGACTTTGGTGTAGGTGTTTAGAATGGTACTGATATTGGTGTTGGTATTGAGATTGGAAATGATATTGGTGTTGGTGTTTACAATGGGATTGATATTGGTGTTGGTGTTTAGACTGGTATTGGTATTGGTGTTGATTAGATTGGTATTGATATTTTTATTGGTGTTTAGATTGGTATTGATATTGGTGTTGGCGTTTAGATTGATATTGATAATTGGTTTTGGTGTTTAGATTGGCTTTGATCTTGGTGTTCCCGTTCAGATTGGTATTGACTTTGGTGTAGGTGTTTAGAATGGTATTGATATTGGTGTTGGTATTGAGATTGGAAATGATATTGGTGTTGGTGTTTACAATGGGATTGATATTGGTGTTGGTGTTTAGACTGGTATTGATCGTGGTGTTTATAATTGTGCTGATGTTGGTGTTGGTGCTTAGAATGGTATTGATATTGCTGTTGTTGTTTAGATTGTTATTGATATTGGTGTTGGGGTTTATAATGGTATTGATATTGGTGTTGGTGTTTATAATGGTATGGATAATGGTGTTGGTGTTTAGATTGGTATTGATATTGATGTTGGTGTTTATAATGATATTGATATTGGTGTTAGTGTTTATACTGGTATTGATATTGGTGTTGGTTTTATATTAGTATTATATTGTTGTTGGTGTTTATAATGTTAAGGAGATTGGTGCTGGTGTTGAGACTGGTATTGATATTGTTGGTTTGTATAATGGTCTTGATATTGGTGTTGGTGTTGAGACTGGCATTGATATTGGTTTTGGTGTTTAGATTGGTATTCATAATGGGTTTGGTGCTTAGAATGGAATTGATATTGGTGTTGGTGTTTAGATTGATATTGATAATGGTGTTGTTGTTTATAATGGTATTGATATTGGTGTTGGTGTATAGATTTGTATTGACATTGGAGTTGGTGATTATAGTTGCATTGTTATTGGCGTTGATGTTTAGATCAGTATTGATATTGGTGTTGATGTTTGTAATGGTATTGATATTCATGTTGGTGTTTATAATGGTATTGGTACTGGTGTTGGTCTTTACATTGGTATTGATATTAGTGTTGGTGCTTAGATTGGGATTGATATTGGTGTTGGTGTTTAGACTGGTATTGATAGTGGTGTTGGTGTTTGGAATGGTATTGATATTGGTGTTGGCATTTAGATTGGTATTGATACTGGTGTTGGCATTTATAATAGTATTAATATTGGTGTTGGTGTTTAGATTGGTATTGATATTGGTGTTGGTGTTTATAATTGTATTGATATTGGTGTTGGTGTTTATAATGGTATTGATATTGGTTTTGGTGTTGATAATGGAATTGATATTAGTGTTGGTGTTTATAATTGTATTGATGTTGGTGTTGGTGATTAGGTTGGTATTGATATTGGTGTTTGGTCTTATAATGATATTGACATTGGTTTAGTGTTTAGATCGGTATTGATATTGGTGTTGGTTTTTATAAGGTCATTGAAATTGGTGTTGGTGTTTAGATTGGTATTGATATTGGTCTTGGCGTTTTGATTGATATTGATAATTGGTGTTGGTGTTTAGATTGGTATTGATATTGGCGTTGGTGTTTAGATTAGTATTGATATTGGTGTTGGCGGTTAGATTGATATTGATAATTGGTGTTGGTGTTTAAATTGGTATTGATATTGATGTTGGTGTTAAGATTGGTATTGATTTTGGTGTTGGTGTTTAGACCGGTATTGATAGTGGTGTTAGTGTTTATAATGGTATTGATATTGGTAATGGTGTTTAGAATGGTATTGATATTGGTGTTGGTGTTTAGATTGGTATTGATATGGTTGTTGGTGCTTATAATGGTATGGATAATGGTGTTGGTGTTTAGATTGGTATTGATATTGACGTTTGGAATGGTATTGATGTTGGCGTTGGTGTTTAGATTGGTATTGATATTGGTGTTGATGTTTATAAAGGTATGGATATTGGTGTTGGTGTTTTGATTGGTATTGATATTGATGTGGGTGTTGATAATGGTATTGATAATGGCATTGGTGTTTATAATGGTAATGATATTGGTGTTGGTGTTTAGATTGATATTGATATTGGTGATGGTGTTTATAATGGTATTGATATTAATGTTGGTGTTTAGGTTGGTATTGATATTAGTGTTGGTGATTAAAATAGTCATGATATTGGTGTTGGTCTTTAGATTTGTATTGATATTGGTGTTGTTGGTTATAATGGAATTGATATTGGTGCTTGTGTTTAGATTGGTACTGATATTGGTGTTAGCATTTAGATTGGTATTGATATTGATGTTGGTGTTTATAATGGTATTGACATTGGCGTTGATGGTTAGTTTGGTATTGATGTTGGTGTTGTTGTTTATAATGTTTTTGATATTGGTGTTGGTGTTTAGATTGGTATTGATATTGGTGTTGGTATTTATAATGGTATTGATATTTGTGTTGGTGTTTAGGTTGGTATTGATATTGGTGTTGCTGTTTAAAATAGACAAGATTTGGGGTTTGGTTTTTAGATTTGTATGGATATTAGTGTTGTTGGTTATAATGGAATTGATATTGGTGCTTGTGTTTAGATTGGTACTGATATTGGTGTTCGCATTTAGATTGGTATTGATATTGATGTTGGTGTTTATAATGGTATTGACATTGGCGTTGATGGTTAGTTTGGTATTGATGTTGGTGTTGTTTATAATGTTTTTGATATTGGTGTTGGTGTTTAGGTTGGTATTGATATTGGTGTTGCTGTTTAAAATGGTCAAGATTTGGGGGTTGGTTTTTAGATTTGTATGGATATTGATGTTGTTGGTTATAAAAGAATTGATATTGGTTCTTGTGTTTAGATTGGTACTGATATTGGTGTGTGCATTTAGATTGGTATTGATATTGATGTTGGTGTTTATAATGGTATTGACATTGACGTTGATGGTTAGATTGGTATTGATATTGGTGTTTTGTTCATAATGTTTTTGATATTGGTGTTGGTGTTTAAATTGGTATTGATATTGGTGTTGGTGTTTATAATGTTATTGACATTGGTGTTGGGCTTTAGATTGGTACTGATATTGGTGCTGGTGTGTATAATGTTATTGATATTAGTGTTGGTGTTTAGATTGGTATTGATATTTGTGTTGGTGTTTAGATTGGAATTGATATTGCTGTTGTTTTTATGATGGTATTGATATTGGTGTTGGTATTTAGATTCATATTTATATTGTTTTTGGTGTTTATAATGCTATTGATATTGATGTTGGTTTTTATATTGGTATTGATATTGGTGTAGGTGTTTATAATGGTAATGATATTGGTGTTGGTGTTTAGATTGATATTGATATTGGTGATGGTGTTTATAATGGTATTGATATTAATGTTGGTGTTTAGGTTGGTATTGATATTAGTGTTGGTGATTAAAATAGTCATGATATTGGTGTTGGTCTTTAGATTTGTATTGATATTGGTGTTGTTGGTTATAATGGAATTGATATTGGTGCTTGTGTTTAGATTGGTACTGATATTGGTGTTAGCATTTAGATTGGTATTGATATTGATGTTGGTGTTTATAATGGTATTGACATTGGCGTTGATGGTTAGTTTGGTATTGATGTTGGTGTTGTTGTTTATAATATTTTTGATATTGGTGTTGGTGTTTAGATTGGTATTGATATTGGTGTTGGTGTTTATAATGGTATTGATATTGGTGTTGGTGTTTAGGTTGGTATTGATATTGGTGTTGCTGTTTAAAATAGACAAGATTTGGGGTTTGGTTTTTAGATTTGTATGGATATTAGTGTTGTTGGTTATAATGGAATTGATATTGGTGCTTGTGTTTAGATTGGTACTGATATTGGTGTTCGCATTTAGATTGGTATTGATATTGATGTTGGTGTTTATAATGGTATTGACATTGGCGTTGATGGTTAGTTTGGTATTGATGTTGGTGTTGTTTATAATGTTTTTGATATTGGTGTTGGTGCTTAGATTGGTATTGATATTGGTGTTGGTGTTTATAATGGTATTGATATTGGTGTTGGTGTTTAGGTTGGTATTGATATTGGTGTTGCTGTTTAAAATGGTCAAGATTTGGGGGTTGGTTTTTAGATTTGTATGGATATTGGTGTTGTTGGTTATAAAAGAATTGATATTGGTTCTTGTGTTTAGATTGGTACTGATATTGGTGTGTGCATTTAGATTGGTATTGATATTGATGTTGGTGTTTATAATGGTATTGACATTGACGTTGATGGTTAGATTGGTATTGATATTGGTGTTTTGTTCATAATGTTTTTGATATTGGTGTTGGTATTTAAATTGGTATTGATATTGGTGTTGGTGTTTATAATGTTATTGACATTGGTGTTGGGCTTTAGATTGGTACTGATATTGGTGCTGGTGTGTATAATGTTATTGATATTAGTGTTGGTGTTTAGATTGGTATTGATATTTGTGTTGGTGTTTAGATTGGAATTGATATTGCTGTTGTTTTTATGATGGTATTGATATTGGTGTTGGTATTTAGATTCATATTTATATTGTTTTTGGTGTTTATAATGCTATTGATATTGATGTTGGTTTTTATATTGGTATTGATATTGGTGTAGGTGTTTATAATGTTATTGATTCTGGTGTTGGTGTTATGATCGGTATTGATATTGGTGTTGGTCTTTATTATTGTATTGATGTTGGTGTTGGTGTTTAGGTTGGTATTGATATTAGTGTTGGAGTTTACAATGGTATTGACATTGGTGTTGAGTTTAGATCGGTATTGATATTGGTGTTGGTGTTTATAGTGTCATTGAAATTGGTGTTGGTGTTTAAATTGGTATTGGTATTGGTATTGGCGTTTAGATTGATATTGATACTGGTGTTGGTGTTCATAATGGCATTGATATTGGTGTTGGTCTTATATTGGTATTGATATTGGTGTTGGTGTTTTAATTGGTTATGATATTGGTGTTGGTGTTGATAATGGAATTGATATTGGTGTTGGTGTTTATAATGGTATTGACATTGACGTTGATGGTTAGATTGGTATTGATATTGGTGTTTTGTTCATAATGTTTTTGATATTGGTGTTGGTGTTTAAATTGGTATGGATATTGGTGTTGATGCTTATAATGGTATTGATATTGGTGTTGGTTTTTGGATTGGTATTGATATTGGTGTTGGTGCTTATAATGGAAGTGATATTGGTGTTGGTGTTTAGACTGGTATTGACTGGTATAGGGAGAGACAGACAGAGAGAGACTCATAATCAGAAACTGTATTTGGAAAGTACTGGTATTATTGGGATCTTGCTTTGTAAAAATTACATTGGGGGCATTTTGCTTGTGGAGTGGTTGGTGTTTAGATTGGTACTGATATATTTGTTGGTGTTTAGAATGGTATTGATATTGGTGTCGGTGTTTATAATGGTAATGGCATTGGTGTTGATGATTAGATTGGTATTGATATTTTTATTGGTGTTTAGATTGGTATTGATATTGGTGTTGGCGTTTAGATTGATATTGATAATTGGTTTTGGAGTTTAGATTGGCTTTGATCTTGGTGTTCCCGTTCAGATTGGTATTGACTTTGGTGTAGGTGTTTAGAATGGTATTGATATTGGTGTTGGTATTGAGATTGGAAATGATATTGGTGTTGGTGTTTACAATGGTATTGATATTGGTGTTGGTGTTTAGACTGGTATTGATAGTGGTGTTGGTGTTTATAATTGTGCTGATGTTGGTGTTGGTGCTTAGAATGGTATTGATATTGCTGTTCTTGTTTAGATTGTTATTGATATTGGTGTTGGGGTTTATAATGGTATTGATATTGGTGTTGTTGTTTATTATGGTATGGATAATGGTGTTGGTGTTTAGATTGGTATTGATATTGATGTTGGTTTTTATAATGATATTGATATTGGTGTTGGTGTTTAGATTGGTATTGATATTGGTGTTGGTGTTTATAATGTTATTGAAAATGATGTTGGTGTTTTGATTGGTATTGATATTGGTGCTGGTGTTTAGATTGGTATTGATATTGGTGTTGGTATCTATAATGGTATTGATATTGGTGTTGGTGTTCAGATTGGTATTGATATTGTTGATAGTATTTATAATGGTATTGATATTGGTTTTGATGTTTGTAATGGTCTTGATATTGCTGTTGGTGTTTGGATTGGTATTCATGTTGGTGTTTGGAAAGGAATTGATCTGTGTGTTGGTGTTTAGATTGGTAGTGATATTGGTGTTGTTGTTTAGATTGTTATTGATATTGGTGTTGGTGTTTAGAATGGTATTAATATTATTAATGGTGTTTAGAATGGTATTGATATTGGTGTTGGTGTTTAGATTGGTATTGATATGGTTCTTGTTGTTTAGATTGGTATTGATATTGATTGTTGGAAAGGTATTGATCTTGGCATTGGTGTTTATAATGGTATCGATATTGGTGTTTGCATTTAGATTGGTATTGATGTCGGTGTTGGTGTTTATACTGGTATTGATATAGGTTTTGGTGATTATGATGGTGTTCATATTGGTGTTGGTGTTTATAATGGTATTGATATTGCTCTTGTTGTTTAGATTGGTGTAATATTAGTGTTGGTGTTTATAATAGTATTGATATTGGTGTTGCTGTTTATATTGGAATTGATATTGGTGTTGGTGTTTGGATTGGTATTGACACTGGTGTTGGTGTTAATAATAGTATTAATATTGGTGTTGGTGATTACGTTGGTATTGATATTGGTTTTGGTGTTTATAATTGTATTGATATTAGTGTTGGTGTTTAGATTGTTTTTGATATTGGTGTTGGTGTTTATATTGGTATTGATATCGGATTTGTTGTTTTGAAAGGTATTGATATTGATGTTGGTGTTTATGATGGGATTGGTGTTTGGAATGGCATTTTTATTGGTGTTGGTGTTTAGATTGGTATTGATATTGATGTTGGTGTTTATAATGGTATTGATAGTGGTGTTGGTGTCAATAATGGTATTGATATTGGCGTTGTTTTTTAGATTGGAATTGATATTGGTGTTGGTGTTTATAATGGTATTGATATTGGTGTTGGTGTCAATCATCGTATTGATATTGGTGTTGGTGTTAATAAAGGAATTGATCTTGGTGTTGGTGTCAATAATGGTATTGATATTGGTGTTGGTTTTTAGATTGGAATTGATATTGACATTGTTGTTAATAATGATATTGATATTGGTGTTGGTATTTATGATGGTAAGGATATTGGTGTTGGTGTTTAGATTGGTATTGATCTTGGTGTTGGTGTTTATAATGGTATTAATGCTGGTGTTGGTGTTTAGACTGGTATTGATATTGCTGTTGGTTTTAATAATATTCTTGATTTTGGTGTTGGTCTGTAGATTGATATTGAAACTGGTTTTGGTGTTTAGATTGGTATTGATCTTGGTATTGGTGTTTACAATGGTATTGTTATTGGTGTTTATAATGGCATTGATATTGGTGTTGGTGTACATAATGCTATTGGTATTGGTGTTTATAATGGTATTGATATTGGTGTTGGTGTTTACAATGGTATTGATATCGGTGTTGGTGTTTATATTGGTATTGATATTGGTGTTGGTGTTTATATTGGTATTGATATTTGTGTTGTTGTTTGTAATTGTATTGATATTGTTGTTGGTGTTTATATTGGTATTGATATTGGTGTTGGTGCTTGTATTGGTATTGATATAGATGTTGGTGTTTACATTGGTGTTGATATTGGTGTTGGTGTTTATAATGGTGTTGATATTGGTGTTGGTGTTTCGATTGGTATTGAAATTGTTGTTGGTGTTTAGATTGGTATTGATATCAGTGTTGGTGTTTATAATGGCATTGACATTGGTGTTGGTGTGTAGATTTGTATTGATATTGTAGTTGGAGTTTATAATGGTATTGGTATTGGTGCTTGTGTTTCGATTGGTATTGAAATTGTTGTTGGTGTTTAGATTGGTATTGATATTAGTGTTGGTGTTTATAATGGCATTGACATTGGTGTTGGTGTGTAGATTTGTATTGATATTGTAGTTGGAGTTTATAATGGTATTGATATTGGTGTCGGTCTTTAAAATGGTCTTGATATTGGTGTTGGTGTTTAGACTGGTATTGATATTGGTGTTGGTGATTAGATTGGTATTGATTTTGGTGTTGGTGTTTAGACTGGTATTGATAGTGGTGTTGGTGTTTATAATGGTATTGATATTGGTGTTGGTGTTTACAATGGTATTGATATCGGTGTTGGTGTTTATATTGGTATTGATATTGGTTTTGGTGTTTATATTGGTATTGATATTTGTGTTGTTGTTTGTAATTGTATTGATATTGTTGTTGGTGTTTATATTGGTATTGATATTGGTGTTGGTGCGTGTAATGGTATTGATATAGGTGTTGTTGTTTACATTGGTGTTGATATTGGTGTTGGTGTTTATAATGGTGTTGATATTGGTGTTGGTGTTTCGATTGGTATTGACAATGTTGTTGGTGCTTAGATTGGTATTGATATTAGTGTTGGTGTTTATAATGGCATTGACATTAGTGTTGGTGTGTAGATTTGTATTGATATTGATGTTGGTGTTTATAATGGTATTGATATTGGTGTAGGTCTTTAAAATGGTCTTGATATTGGTGTTGGCGTTTAGCTTGGTGTTGATATTCGTGTTGGTGTTTATAATGGTATTGACTTTGGTGTTGGTGTTTAGATTAGTATTGATAATGGTGTTGGTTTTTATAAAGGTATTGATATTCGTGTTGGTGTTTTTAATGGTATAGATATTCGTGTTTGTGTTTAGATTGGTATTAATATTGGTGTTGGTGTTTATAATGGTATTGGTATTGGTGTTGGTGTTTATAATGTATTGAAATAGGCGTTGGTGTTTAGATTTGTATTCATATTGGTGTTGGTGTTTATAATGGTATTGATGTTGGTGTTGGTGTTTATAATGGTATTGATATTGGTGTTGGGGTTTATAATGGTATTGATATTGGCGTTGGTGTTTAGATTGGTATTGATATTGGTTTTGGTGTTTCGATTGGTATTGATATTGGTGTTGGTGGGCATAATGATATTGAGACTGGTGTTGGTGTTTATAATCGTATTATTATTGGTGTTGGTGTTTAGATTGGTGTTGATGTTTATAATGGTATTGATGTTGGTGTTGGTGCATAGATCGGTATTGAAATTGGTGTTAGTGTTTATAATGGCATTGATATTTGTGTTGGTGTTTATAATGGTATTTTTATTGGTGTTGGTGTTTAGATTGGTATTGATATTGGTGTTGGTTTTTTCAATGGTATTGATAGTGATGTTGATCTTTAAAATGGTATTGATATTGGTGTTGGTGTGTAGATTGGTCTTGAAATTGATGTTGGTGTTTATACTGGGATTGATATTGGTGTTGGTGTTTAGATTTTTATTGATATTGTTGTTTGTGTTTATATTGGTATTGATGTTGGAGTTCGTGTTTAGATTGGTATTGATATTGGTGTTGGTGTTTATAATGGGATTGATATTGGTGTTGGTGTTTAGATTGGTATAATATTGGTGTTGGTGTTTATAATGGTATTGATATTGGTGTTGGTTTTTAGAATGGTATTGATATTGGTGTTGGTGTTTAGATTGGTATTGATACTGGTGTTGGTGTTTATAATATTATTAATATTGGTGTTGGTGTTTAGATTGGTATTGATATTGATGTTGGTGTTTAAAATTGTATTGATATTGGTGTTGGTGTTTAGATTGTTATTGATATTGGTGTGGGTGTTAAGAATGGTATTGATATTGGATTTGGTGCGTATAACGGTACTGGTATTGGTTTTGGTGTTTTGTAAGGTATTGATTTTGGTGTTGGTGTTTAGATTGGTATTGATATTGGTGTTGGTGTTTAGATTGCAATTGATATTTATGTTAGTGTTTATAATGGTATTGATATTGGTGTTGGTCTTTATAATGGTATTGATATTGGTGTTGGTGTTTAGACTGGTATTGATATTGGTGTTGGTGATTAGATTGGTATTGATTTTGGTGTTGGTGTTTAGACTGGTATTGATAGTGGTGTTGGTGTTTATAATGGTATTGATATTGGTGTTGGTGTTTACAATGGTATTGATATCGGTGTTGGTGTTTATATTGGTATTGATATTGGTTTTGGTGTTTATATTGGTATTGATATTTGTGTTGTTGTTTGTAATTGTATTGATATTGTTGTTGGTGTTTATATTGGTATTGATATTGGTGTTGGTGCTTGTAATGGTATTGATATAGGTGTTGGTGTTTACATTGGTGTTGATATTGGTGTTGGTGTTTATAATGGTGTTGATATTGGTGTTGGTGTTTCGATTGGTATTGACAATGTTGTTGGTGCTTAGATTGGTATTGATATTAGTGTTGGTGTTTATAATGGCATTGACATTAGTGTTGGTGTGTAGATTTGTATTGATATTGATGTTGGTGTTTATAATGGTATTGATATTGGTGTAGGTCTTTAAAATGGTCTTGATATTGGTGTTGGTGTTTAGCTTGGTGTTGATATTCGTGTTGGTGTTTATAATGGTATTGACTTTGGTGTTGGTGTTTAGATTAGTATTGATAATGGTGTTGGTTTTTATAAAGGTATTGATATTCGTGTTGGTGTTTTTAATGGTATAGATATTCGTGTTTGTGTTTAGATTGGTATTAATATTGGTGTTGGTGTTTATAATGGTATTGGTATTGGTGTTGGTGTTTATAATGTATTGAAATAGGCGTTGGTGTTTAGATTTGTATTCATATTGGTGTTGGTGTTTATAATGGTATTGATGTTGGTGTTGGTGTTTATAATGGTATTGATATTGGTGTTGGGGTTTATAATGGTATTGATATTGGCGTTGGTGTTTAGATTGGTATTGATATTGGTTTTGGTGTTTCGATTGGTATTGATATTGGTGTTGGTGGGCATAATGATATTGAGACTGGTGTTGGTGTTTATAATCGTATTATTATTGGTGTTGGTGTTTAGATTGGTGTTGATGTTTATAATGGTATTGATGTTGGTGTTGGTGCATAGATCGGTATTGAAATTGGTGTTAGTGTTTATAATGGCATTGATATTTGTGTTGGTGTTTATAATGGTATTTTTATTGGTGTTGGTGTTTAGATTGGTATTGATATTGGTGTTGGTTTTTTCAATGGTATTGATAGTGATGTTGATCTTTAAAATGGTATTGATATTGGTGTTGGTGTGTAGATTGGTCTTGAAATTGATGTTGGTGTTTATACTGGGATTGATATTGGTGTTGGTGTTTAGATTTTTATTGATATTGTTGTTTGTGTTTATATTGGTATTGATGTTGGAGTTCGTGTTTAGATTGGTATTGATATTGGTGTTGGTGTTTATAATGGGATTGATATTGGTGTTGGTGTTTAGATTGGTATAATATTGGTGTTGGTGTTTATAATGGTATTGATATTGGTGTTGGTTTTTAGAATGGTATTGATATTGGTGTTGGTGTTTAGATTGGTATTGATACTGGTGTTGGTGTTTATAATATTATTAATATTGGTGTTGGTGTTTAGATTGGTATTGATATTGATGTTGGTGTTTAAAATTGTATTGATATTGGTGTTGGTGTTTAGATTGTTATTGATATTGGTGTGGGTGTTAAGAATGGTATTGATATTGGATTTGGTGCGTATAACGGTACTGGTATTGGTTTTGGTGTTTTGTAAGGTATTGATTTTGGTGTTGGTGTTTAGATTGGTATTGATATTGGTGTTGGTGTTTAGATTGCAATTGATATTTATGTTAGTGTTTATAATGGTATTGATAATGACGTTGGTGTTTAGATTGGTATTGATATTGCTGTTAGTGTTTATAATGGTATTGATATTGGTGTTAGTGTTTATAATGGTATTGATATTGGTGATGTTGTTTAAAATGGTATTGATATTGTTTTTGGTGTTTGAAATGGTATTGATATTGGTGTTGGTGTTTAGATTGGTATTGATATTGGTGTTGGTGTTTAGATTGGTATTGATCTTGGTTTTGGTGTTTCGATTGGTATTGATATTGGTATTGGTGTGTATAATGGTATTAGTGCTGGTGTTGGCATTTATAATCGTATTATTATTGGTGTTGGTGTTTAGATTGGTATTAATATTGGTGTTGGTGTTGGTGTGTATATTTGTATTGATAATGATTTTGGTGTTTATAATGGTATTGATATTGGTGTCGGTCTTTTAAATGGTCTTGATATTGGTGTTGGTGTTTAGCTTGGTGTTGATACTGGTGTTGGTGTTTATAATAGTATTAATATTGGTGTTGGTGTTTAGATTTGTATTGGTATTGGTGTTGGTGTTTATATTGGTTTTGGTATTGGTATTGGTGTTTATAATGGATTGAAATAGGGGTTGGTGTTTAGATTTGTATTGATATTGGTGTTGGTGTTTATAATGGTATTGATGTTGGTGTTAGTGTTTATAATGGTATTGATATTGGCGTTGGTGTTTAGATTGGTATTGATCTTGGTTTTGGTGTTTCGATTGGTATTAATATTGGTGTTGGTGTGCATAATGGCATTGAGACTGGTGTTGGTGTTTATAATCGTATTATTATTGGTGTTGGTGTTTAGATTGGTATTGATATTGGTGTTGGTGTTTATAATGGTATTGATGTTGGTGTTGGTGTTTAGATTGGCATTGACATTGGTGTTAGTGTTTATAATGGTATTGATATTTGTGTTGGTGTTTATAATGGTATTAGTATTGGTGTTGGTGTTTAGATTGGTATTGATATTGGTGTTGGTTTTTTTAATGGTATTGAAATTGATGTTGATTTTTAAAATGGTATTGATATTTGTGTTGGTGTGTAGATTGGCCTTGATATTGATGTTGGTGTTTATATTGGGATTGATATTGGTGTTGGTGTTTAGATTGGTATTGATATTGGTGTTGGTGTTTATAATGGTATTGTTATTCGTTTTTATAATGGTATTGATATTGGTGTTGGTGTTTAGATTTTTATTCATATTGGTGTTTGTGTTTATATTGGTATGGATGTTGGGGTTCATGTTTAGATTGGTATGGATGTTGGTGTTGGTGTTTAGATTGGTATTGCTATTGGTGATGGTGTTTAAAATGGTATTGATACTGTTTTTGGTGTTTGAAATGGTATTAATATTGGTGTTGGAGTTGAGAATGGTATTGATATTGGTGTTGGTGTTTACAATAGAATTGGTATTGGTCTTGGTGTTTATAATGTATTGAAATAGGTGTTGGTGCTTAGATTGGTATTGATCTTGGTTTTGGTGTTTCGATTAGTATTGATATTGGTGTTGGAGTGTATAATGGTATTAGTGCTGGTTTTGGCGTTTATAATCGTATTATTATTGGTGTTGGTGTTTAGATTGGTATTGATATTGGTGTTGGTGTTTATAATGGTATTGATGTTGGTGTTGGTGTTGGTGAGTAGATTTGTATTGATATTGAAGTTGGTGTTTATAATGGTGATGATATTGGTGTCGGTCTTTAAAATGGTCTTGATATTGGTGTTGGTGTTTAGCTTGGTGTTGATATTGGTGTTGGTGTTTATAATGGTATTGACTTTTGTGTTGGTGTTTAGATTCGTATCGATATTGGTGTTGGTTTTTATAATGGTATTGATATTCGTGTTGGTGTTTTTAATGGTATTGATATTTGTGTTTGTGTTTAGCTTGGTGTTGATATTGGTGTTGGTGTTTATAATGTATTGAAATAGTTGTTGGTGTTTAGATTTGTATTGATATAAGTGGTTGTTTATAATGGTATTGACGTTGGTGTTGGTGATTTTAATGGTATTGACATTGGTGTTGGTGTTTATAATGGTATTGAAATTGGCATTGGTGTTTAGATTGGTATTGATATTAGTGTTGGTGTTTATAATGGCATTGACATTGGTGTTGGTGTTTATAATCGTATTATTATTGGTGTTGGTGTTTAGATTGGTATTGATATTGGTGTTGGTGTTTATAATGGTATTGATGTTGGTGTTGGTGTTTATAATGGTATTGATATTGGTGTTGGTGTTTATAATGGTATTGATATTGGCGTTGGTGTTTAGATTGGTATTGATATTAGCTTTGGTGTTTATAATGGCATTGACATTGGTGTTGGTGTTTATAATCGTATTATTATTGGTGTTGGTGTTTAGATTGGTATTGATATTGGTGTTGGTGTTTATAAGGGTATTGCTGTTGGTGTTGGTGTTGAGAATGGTATTGATATTGGTGTTAGTGTTTATAATGGTTTTGATAATTGTGTTGGTGTTTATAATGGTATTATTATTGGTGTTGGTGTTTAGATTCGTATTGATATTGGTGTTGGTTTTTTTAATGGTATTGATATTGATGTTGATCTTTAAAATGCTATTGATATTTGTGTTGGTGTGTCGATTGGCCTTGATATTGATGTTGATGTTTATATTTGGATTGATATTAGTGTTGGTGTGTAGATTGGTATTGGTATTGGTGCTGGTGTTTATATTGGTATTGATATTGGAGTTGGTATCTAGATTGGCATTGATATTGGTGTTGGTGTTTATAATGGTATTGTTATTTGTTTTTATAATGGTATTGATATTGGTGTTGGTGTTTAGATTTTTATTCATATTGGTGTTTGTTTTTATGTTGGTATTGATGTTGGGGTTCGTGTTTAGATTGGTATTGATATTGGTGTTGGTGTTTACAATGGGATTGATATTGGTTTTGGTGTTTGGATTGGTATAGTATTGGTGTTGTTGTTTTTAATGGTATTGATATTGGTGTTGGTTTTTAGAATGGTATTGATATTGGTGTAGGTGTTTATAATTGTATTGATGTTGGTGTTGGTGTTTATAGTGTTATTGATATTGGTGTAGGTGTTTAAATTGGTATTGATACTGGTGTTGGTGTTTATAATGGTATTAATATTGGTTTTCGTGTTTATAACGGTATTGATATTGGTTTTGGTGTTTTGAAAGGTATTGATATTGGTGTTGGTGTTTAGATTGGAATTGATATTTGTGTTAGTGTTTATAATGGTATTAATAATGATGTTGGTGTTTAGATTGGTATTGATATTAGTGTTGGCGTTTATAATTGTATTGATGTTGGTGTTGGTGTTTATAGTGTTATTGATATTGGTGTTGGTGTTTATAATGGTATTGATATTGGCGTTGGTTTTTAGATTGGTATTGATCTTGGTTTTGGTGTTTCGATTGGTATTGATATTGGTGTTGGTGTGCATAATGGTATTGAGACTGGTGTTGGTGTTTATAATCGTATTATTATTGGTGTTGGTGTTTAGATTGGTATTGACATTGATGTTACTGTTTATAATGGTATTGATATTTGTGTTGGTGTTTATAATGGTAATATTATTAGTGTTGGTGTTTAGATTGGTATTGATATTGGTGTTGCTTTTTTTAATGGTATTGGTATTGATGTTGATCTTTAAAATGGTATTGATATTGGTGTTGGTGTGTAGATTGGTCTTGAAATTGATGTTGGTGTTTATACTGGGATTGATATTGGTGTTTGTGTTTAGATTGGTATTGATATTGGTGTTGGTGTTTAGATTGGAATTGATATTTGTGGTGGTGTTTATTATGGTATTGATAATGATGTTGGTGTTTAGATTGGTATTGATATTCGTGTTGGTGTTTATAATGGTATTGATATTGGTGTTGGTGTTTAGATTGGTATTGATATTGGTGATGGTGTTTAAAATGGTATTGATATTGGTTTTGGTGCTTTAAATGGTATTAATATTGGTGTTGGTGTTGACATTGGTATTGATATTGATGTTGGTGTTTACAATGGTATTTGTATTGGTCTTGGTTTTTATAATGTATTGAAATAGGTGTTGGTGTTTAGATTTGTATTGATGTTGGTGTTGGTTTTTATAATGGTATTGATGTTGGTGTTGGTGTTTATAATGGAATTGATATTGGTGTCGGTGATTATAATGGTATTGATATTGGCGTTGGTGTTTAGATTAGTGTTGATCTTGGTTTTGGTGTTTCAATTGGTATTGATATTGGGGTTGGTGTGTATAATGGTATTGAGACTGGTGTTGGTGTTTATAATCGTATTATTGTTGGTGTTGGTGTTTTGATTGGTATTGATATTGGTGTTGGTGTGTATAATGGTATTGATGTTGGTGTTGGTGTTTAGATTGGTATTGACATTGGTGTTAGTGTTTATAATGGTATTGATGTTTGTGTTTGTGTTTAGCTTGGTGTTGATATTGGTGTTGGTGTTTATAATGTATTGAAATAGTTGTTGGTGTTTAGATTTGTATTGATATAAGTGGTTGTTTATAATGGTATTGACGTTGGTGTTGGTGATTTTAATGGTATTGACATTGGTGTTGGTGTTTATAATGGTATTGAAATTGGCATTGGTGTTTAGATTGGTATTGATATTAGTGTTGGTGTTTATAATGGCATTGACATTGGTGTTGGTGTTTATAATCGTATTATTATTGGTGTTGGTGTTTAGATTGGTATTGATATTGGTGTTGGTGTTTATAATGGTATTGATGTTGGTGTTGGTGTTTATAATGGTATTGATATTGGTGTTGGTGTTTATAATGGTATTGATATTGGCGTTGGTGTTTAGATTGGTATTGATATTAGCTTTGGTGTTTATAATGGCATTGACATTGGTGTTGGTGTTTATAATCGTATTATTATTGGTGTTGGTGTTTAGATTGGTATTGATATTGGTGTTGGTGTTTATAAGGGTATTGCTGTTGGTGTTGGTGTTGAGAATGGTATTGATATTGGTGTTAGTGTTTATAATGGTTTTGATAATTGTGTTGGTGTTTATAATGGTATTATTATTGGTGTTGGTGTTTAGATTCGTATTGATATTGGTGTTGGTTTTTTTAATGGTATTGATATTGATGTTGATCTTTAAAATGCTATTGATATTTGTGTTGGTGTGTCGATTGGCCTTGATATTGATGTTGATGTTTATATTTGGATTGATATTGGTGTTGGTGTGTAGATTGGTATTGGTATTGGTGCTGGTGTTTATATTGGTATTGATATTGGAGTTGGTATCTAGATTGGCATTGATATTGGTGTTGGTGTTTATAATGGTATTGTTATTTGTTTTTATAATGGTATTGATATTGGTGTTGGTGTTTAGATTTTTATTCATATTGGTGTTTGTTTTTATGTTGGTATTGATGTTGGGGTTCGTGTTTAGATTGGTATTGATATTGGTGTTGGTGTTTACAATGGGATTGATATTGGTGTTGGTGTTTGGATTGGTATAGTATTGGTGTTGTTGTTTTTAATGGTATTGATATTGGTGTTGGTTTTTAGAATGGTATTGATATTGGTGTAGGTGTTTATAATTGTATTGATGTTGGTGTTGGTGTTTATAGTGTTATTGATATTGGTGTAGGTGTTTAAATTGGTATTGATACTGGTGTTGGTGTTTATAATGGTATTAATATTGGTTTTCGTGTTTATAACGGTATTGATATTGGTTTTGGTGTTTTGAAAGGTATTGATATTGGTGTTGGTGTTTAGATTGGAATTGATATTTGTGTTAGTGTTTATAATGGTATTAATAATGATGTTGGTGTTTAGATTGGTATTGATATTAGTGTTGGCGTTTATAATTGTATTGATGTTGGTGTTGGTGTTTATAGTGTTATTGATATTGGTGTTGGTGTTTATAATGGTATTGATATTGGCGTTGGTTTTTAGATTGGTATTGATCTTGGTTTTGGTGTTTCGATTGGTATTGATATTGGTGTTGGTGTGCATAATGGTATTGAGACTGGTGTTGGTGTTTATAATCGTATTATTATTGGTGTTGGTGTTTAGATTGGTATTGACATTGATGTTACTGTTTATAATGGTATTGATATTTGTGTTGGTGTTTATAATGGTAATATTATTAGTGTTGGTGTTTAGATTGGTATTGATATTGGTGTTGCTTTTTTTAATGGTATTGGTATTGATGTTGATCTTTAAAATGGTATTGATATTGGTGTTGGTGTGTAGATTGGTCTTGAAATTGATGTTGGTGTTTATACTGGGATTGATATTGGTGTTTGTGTTTAGATTGGAATTGATATTTGTGGTGGTGTTTATTATGGTATTGATAATGATGTTGGTGTTTAGATTGGTATTGATATTCGTGTTGGTGTTTATAATGGTATTGATATTGGTGTTGGTGTTTAGATTGGTATTGATATTGGTGATGGTGTTTAAAATGGTATTGATATTGGTTTTGGTGCTTTAAATGGTATTAATATTGGTGTTGGTGTTGACATTGGTATTGATATTGATGTTGGTGTTTACAATGGTATTTGTATTGGTCTTGGTTTTTATAATGTATTGAAATAGGTGTTGGTGTTTAGATTTGTATTGATGTTGGTGTTGGTTTTTATAATGGTATTGATGTTGGTGTTGGTGTTTATAATGGAATTGATATTGGTGTTGGTGATTATAATGGTATTGATATTGGCGTTGGTGTTTAGATTAGTGTTGATCTTGGTTTTGGTGTTTCAATTGGTATTGATATTGGGGTTGGTGTGTATAATGGTATTGAGACTGGTGTTGGTGTTTATAATCGTATTATTGTTGGTGTTGGTGTTTTGATTTGTATTGATATTGGTGTTGGTGTGTATAATGGTATTGATGTTGGTGTTGGTGTTTAGATTGGTATTGACATTGGTGTTAGTGTTTATAATGGTATTGATATTTGTGTTGGTGTTTATAATGGTATTATTATTGGTGTTGGTGTTAAGTTTGGTAATGATATTGGTGTTGGTTTTTTTAATGATATTGATATTGATGTTGATCTTTAAAATGGTATTGATATTTGTGTTGGTGTGTAGATTGGTCTTGATATTGATGTTGGTGTTTATACTGGGATTGATATTGGTGTTGGCGTTTAGATTGGTATTGGTATTGGTGTTGGTGTTTATATTGGTATTTATATTGGAGTTGATGTTTAGATTGGTATAGACATCGGTGTTGGTGTTTATAATGGTATTGTTATTTGTTTTTATCATGGTATTGATATTGGTGTTGGTGTTAAGATTTTTATTCATATTGATGTTTGTGTTTATATTGGTATTGATGTTGGTGTTGGTGTTTAGATTGGTATTGATATTGGTGTTGGTGTTTATAATGGGATTGATATTGGTGTTGGTTTTTAAATGGTATTGATATTGGTGATGGTGTTTATAATGGTATTGATGTTGGTGTTGGTGTTTAGATTGGTATTGACATTGGTGTTAGAGTTTATAATGGTATTGATATTGGTGTTGGTGTTTATAATGGTATTATTATTCGTGTTGGTGTTTAGATTGGTATTGATATTGGTGTTGGTTTTTTTAGTGGTATTGATATTGATGTTGATCTTTAAAATGGTATTGATATTGGTGTTGGTGTTTGAAATGGTATTAATATTGGTGTTGGTGTTGACATTGGTATTGATATTGATGTTGGTGTTTACAAGGGTATTGGTATTGGTCTTGGTGTTTATAATGTATTGAAATAGGTGTTGGTGTTTAGATTTGTATTGATATTGGTGTTGGAGTTTATAATGGTATTGATGTTGGTGTTGGTGTTTATAATGGAATTGATATTGGTGTTGGTGTTTATAAAGGTATTGATACTGGCGTTGGTGTTTAGATTGGTATTGATCTTGATTTTGGTGTTTATAATGGTATTGACGTTGGTGTTGGTGTTTATAATGGTATTGATATTGGTGTTGGTGTTTATAATGGTATTGATATTGTCGTTGGTGTTTAGATTGGTATTGATATTAGTGTTGGTGTTTATAATGCCATTGACATTGGTGTTGGTCTTTATAATCGTATTATTATTGGTGTTGGTGTTTAGATTGGTATTGATATTGGCGTTGGTGTTTATTATGGTATTGCTGTTGGTGTTGAGAATGGTATTGACTTTGGTGTTAGTGTTTATAATGGTATTGATATTTGTGTTGGTGTTTATATTGGTATTATTATTGGTGTTGGTGTTTAGATTGGTTTTGATATTGGTGTTGGCTTTTTTAATGGTATTGATATTGATGTTGATCTTTAAAATGGTATTGATATTTGTGTTGGTGTGTAAATTGGTCTTGATATTGATGTTGGTGTTTATACTGGGATTGATATTGGTGTTGGTGTTTAGATTGCTATTGGTATTGGTGCTGGTGTTTATAATGGTATTGTTATTTGTTTTTATAATGGTATTGATATTGGTGTTGGTGTTTAGATTTTTATTCATATTGGTGTTTGTGTTTATATTGATATTGATGTTGGGGTTCGTGTTTAGATTGGTATTAATATTGGTGTTGGTGTTTACAATGGGATTGATATTGGTGTTGGTGTTTGGATTGGTTTAGTATTGGTGTTGGAGTTTATAATGGTATTGATACTGGTGTTGGTGTTTATAATAGTATTAATATTGGTATTTGTGTTTAGATTGGTATTGATATTGGTGTTGGTGTTTATAATTCGATTGATATTGGTGTTGGTTTTTAGAAGGGTATTGATATTGGTGTTGGTGTTTAAATTGGTATTGATACTGGTGTTGGTGTTTATAATAGTATTAATATTGGTGTTGGTGTTTAGATTGGTATTGATATTGGTGTTGGTGTTTATAATTGGATTGATATTGGTGTTGGTTTTTAGAAGGGTATTGATATTGGTGTTGGTGTTTAAATTGGTATTGATACTGGTGTTGGTGTTTATAATAGTATTAATATTGGTGTTGGTGTTTAGATTGGTATTGATATTGGTGTTGGTGTTTATAATTGGATTGATATTGGTGTTGGTGTTTATAATGGTATTGATATTGGTTTTGGTGTTTTGAAAGGTATTGATATTGGTGTTGGTGTTTAGATTGGTATAGATATTGTTGTTTGTGCTTAGATTGGAATTGATATTTGTGTTAGTGTTTATAATGGTATTGATAATGATGTTGGTGTTTAGATTGGTATTGATATTAGTGTTGGTGTTTATAATGGTATTGGTTTTGGTGTTGGTGTTTAGAATATATTGAAATAGGTGTTGGTGTTTAGATTTGTATTGGCATTGGTGTTGGTGTTTATAATTGTAGTGATGTTGGTGTTGGTGTTTATAGTGGTATTGATATTGGTGTTGGTGTTGATAATGGTATTGATATTGGCGTTGGTGTTTAGATTGGTATTGATCTTGGTTTTGATGTTTCGATTGGTATTGATATTGGTGTTGGTGTGTATAATGGAATTGAGACTGGTGTTGGTGTACATAATCGTATTATTGTTGGTGTTGGTGTTCGATTGGTATTGATATTGGTGTTGGTGTTTATAATGGTAATGATGTTGGTGTTGGTGTTTAGATTGGTATTGACATTGGTGTTAGTGTTTATAATGGTATTGATATTTGTGTTGGTGTTTATAATGGTATTATTATTGGTGTTGGTGTTAAGATTGGTATTGATATTGGTGTTGGTTTTTTTAATGGTATTGATATTGATGTTGATCTTTAAAATGGTATTGATATTTGTGTTGGTGTGTAGATTGGTCTTGATATTGATGTTGGTGTTTATACTGGGATTGATATTGGTGTTGGTGTTTAGATTGGAATTGGTATTGGTGCTGGTGTATATATTGGTATTTATATTGGAGTTGGTGTTTAGATTGGTATTGACATTGGTGTTGGTGTTTATAATGGTATTGTTATCTGTTTTTATAATCGTATTGATATTGGTGTTGGTGTTTAGATTTTTATTCATATTGATGTTTGTGTTTATATTGGTATTGATGTTGTGGTTCGTGTTTAGATTGGTATTGATATTGGTGTTGGTGTTTATAATTGGATTGATATTGGTGTTGGTGTTTAGATTGGTATAATAGTGGTGTTGGTGTTAATGATGGTATTGATATTGGTGTTGGTTTTTACAATGGTATTGATATTGGTGTTGGTGTTTAGATTGGTATTGATATTGGTGTTGGTGTTTATAATTGTTTTGATATTGGTGTTGGTGTTTAGATTTTTATTGATATTCATGTGGGTGTTTAGATTGGTATTGATATTGGTGTTGGTGTTTAGATTGGTATTGATATTGGTGTAGGTGTTTAGATTGGAATTGATATTTGTGTTAGTGTTTATAATGGTATTGATATTGGTGTTGGTCTTTATAATGGTATTGGTATTGGTGTTGGTGTTTATAATGGTACTGATGTTGGTGCTGGTGTTTATAATGGTATTGATAATGAAGTTGGTGTTTAGATTGGTATTGATATTGGTGTTGGTGTTTGATATTGGTTTATACGGGTATTATTATTGGTGTTGGTGTTTCGATTGGTGTTGATCTTGGTTTTGGTGTTTCGATTGGTATTGATATTGGTGTTGGTGTTTATAATGGTATTGAGATTGGTGTTGGTGTTTAGATTGGTATTGATATTGGTTTTTTTTCATAATGGTATTGATATTGATGTTGATCTTTAAACTGGTATTGATATTGGTGTTTGCGTGTAGATTGGTCTTGATAGTGATGTTGGTGTTTATACTGGGATTGATATTTGTGTTGGTGTTTAGATTGGTATTGATATTGGTCCTGGTGTTTATACTGCAATTGATATTGGTGTTGGTGTTTAGATTGTTATTGATATTGGTGTTGGTGTTTATAATGGTATTGATATTAGTTTTTGTGTGTAGAACGGTATTGATATTGGTTTTGGTGGTTTAAAAGGTATTGATATTGCTGTTGGTGTTTAGATTGGTATTGATATTGGTGTTGGTGTTTAGATTGGAATTGATATTGGTGTTGGTGTTTATAATGGTATTGATATTTTTGTTGGTGTTTAGATTGGTATTGCTATTGGTGATGGTGTTTAAAATGGTATTGATATTGGTTTTGGTGTCTGTAATGGTATTAGTATATGTGTTGGTGTTGAGTTTTGTATGGATATTGGCGTTGGTGTTTATAATTGTATTGATATTGGTTTTTGAGTATTGAATGGTATTGATATTCATGTTGGTGTTTGTAATGATATTGATGATGGTGTTTGTGTTTAGATTGGTATTGATATTGGTGTTAATGTTTATAGAGGTATTGATATTGGTGTTGGTGTTTAGATTGTTATTGTTATTGGTGTTGGCGTTTAGATTGGTATTGTTAATTGGTTTTGAGATTGTTATTGATACTGGTGTTTGTGTTTATACTGGTGTTGATATTGGTGTTGGTGTTTAGAATGGTATTGATATTGATGTTGGTATTTAAATTGGTATAGATATTGGTGTTGGTGTTAATATTGGTATTGAAATTTGTGTTGGTGTTTAGATTGGAATTGATATTGTCGTTGGTGTTTATAATTGTATTGATATTGGTTTTGGTGTTTAGAATTGTATTGATGTTGGTATTGGTGTTTAGATTGGAATTGATATTGGTGTTGGTGTTTAGATTGGAATTGATATTGGTGTTGGTGTTTATAATGGTATTGATATTTTTGTTGGTGTTTAGATTGGTATTGCTATTGGTGATGGTGTTTAAAATGGTATTGATATTGGTTTTGGTGTCTGTAATGGTATTAGTATTTGTGTTGGTGTTGAGTTTTGTATGGATATTGGCGTTGGTGTTTATAATTGTATTGATATTGGTTTTTGAGTATTGAATGGTATTGATATTCATGTTGGTGTTTGTAATGGTATTGATGATGGTATTTGTGTTTAGATTGGTATTGATATTGGTGTTAATGTTTATAGAGGTATTGATATTGGTGTTGGTGTTTAGATTGTTATTGTTATTGGTGTTGGCGTTTAGATTGGTATTGTTAATTGGTTTTGAGATTGTTATTGATACTGGTGTTTGTGTTTATACTGGTGTTGATATTGGTGTTGGTGTTTAGAATGGTATTGATATTGATGTTGGTATTTAAATTGGTATAGATATTGGTGTTGGTGTTAATATTGGTATTGAAATTTGTGTTGGGGTTTAGATTGGTATTGATATTGTCGTTGGTGTTTATAATTGTATTGATATTGGTTTTGGTGTTTAGAATTGTATTGATGTTGGTATTGGTGTTTAGATTGGAATTGATATTGGTATTGGTGTTTATAATAGTATTGATGTTGGTGTTGGTTTTTAGATTGGTATTGATATTGGTGTTGGTCTGTAGATTGGTATTGAAGCTGGTTTTGGTGTTTAGATTGGTATTGATTTTGGTATTGGTGTTTACAATGGTATTGTTATTGGTGTTTATAATGGCATTGATATTGGTGTTGGTGTTTATAATGGTATTGTGATTGATGTTTATAATGGTATTGATATTGGTGTTGGTCTTTTTGTTGGTATTGATATTGGTTTTGGTGTTTATATTGGTATTGATATTGGAGTTGGTGTTTAGATTGGTATTGATATTGGTGTTGGTGTTTACAATGGTATTGATATTGGTTTTTCTGCTTGTAATGGTATTGATATTGGTGTTGGTGTTTATGTTGGTATTGATATTGTTTTTGGTGTTTATATTGGTATTGAGATTGGTGTTGGTGCTTATAATCATATTATTGGTGTTGATGTTTAGATTGGTATTGATATTGGTGTTTGTGTGTAGACTGGTATTGATATTGGTGTTGGTGTTTCGATTGGTATTGATATTTTTGTTGGTGTTTAGATTGATATTGATATTAGTGTTGGAGTTTATAATAGCATTGACATTAGTGTTGGTGTGTAGATTGGTATTGATATTGGTGTTGGTGTTTATAATGGTATTGATATTGGTGTTGGTCTTTAAAATGGTCTTGATATTGGTGTTGGTGTTTTGCTTGGTGTTGGTGTTTATAATGGTATGGACTTTGGTGTTGGTGTTTAGATTCGTATTGATATTGTTGTTGGTTTTTATAATCGTATTGATATTCGTGTTGGTGTTATGAATGGTATTAATATTTGTGTTTGTGTTTAGATTGGTATTGATATTAGTGCTGGTGTTTATAATGGTATTGGTATTGGTGTTGGTGTTTATAATGTATTGAAATTGGAGTTGGTGTTTCGATTTGTTTTGATATTGGTGTTGGTGTTTATAATGGTATTGATGTTGGTGTTGGTGTTTATAATGGGATTGATATTGGTGTTGGTGTTGATAATGGTATTGATATTGGCGTTGGTTTTTAGATTGGTATTGATATTGGTGTTGCTGTTAATAATGGTGTTGATATTGGTGTTGGTGCTTATAATGGTAAAGATATTGGTGTTGGTGTTTAGATTGGTATTGATATTGGTATTGGTGTTTATATTGGTATTAATGCTGGTGTTGGTATTTAGACTGGTATTGATATTGCTGTCGGTTTTAATAATGTTATTGATATTGGTGTTGGTCTGTAGATTGGTATTGAAGCTGGTTTTGGTGTTTAGATTGGTATTGATTTTGGTATTGGTGTTTACAATGGTATTGTTATTGGTGTTTATAATGGCATTGATATTGGTGTTGGTGTTTATAATGGTATTGTGATTGATGTTTATAATGGTATTGATATTGGTGTTGGTGTTTATGTTGGTATTGATATTGGTTTTGGTGTTTATATTTGTATTGATATTGGTGTTGGTGTTTGTAATTGGATTGATATTGTTGTTGGTGTTTATATTGGTATTGAGATTGGTGTTGGTGCTTATAATCGTATTATTATTGTTGTTGGTGTTTATATTGGTATTGATATTGGTGTTGGTGTTTATAATGGTATTGATATTGGTGTTGGTGTTTCGATTGGTATTGATATTTTTGTTGGTGTTTAGATTGATATTGATATTAGTGTTGGAGTTTATAATGGCATTGACATTAGTGTTGGTGTGTAGATTGGTATTGATATTGGTGTTGGTGTTTATAATGGTATTGATATTGGTGTTGGTCTTTAAAATGGTCTTGATATTGGTGTTGGTGTTTTGCTTGGTGTTGGTGTTTATAATGGTATGGACTTTGGTGTTGGTGTTTAGATTCGTATTGATATTGGTGTTGGTTTTTATAATCGTATTGATATTCGTGTTGGTGTTATGAATGGTATTAATACTTGTGTTTGTGTTTAAATTGGTATTGATATTAGTGCTGGTGTTCACAGTGGTATTGGTATTGGTGTTGGCGTTTATAATGTATTGAAATTGGTGTTGGTGTTTCGATTTGTATTGATATTGGTGTTGGTGTTTATAATGGTATTGATGTTGGTGTTGGTGTTTATAATGGGATTGATATTAGTGTTGGAGTTGATAATGGTATTGATATTGGCGTTGGTGTTTAGATTGGTATTAATCTTGGTTTTGGTGTTTCGATAGGTATTGATATTAGTGTTGGTCTTTATAATGGTATTGAGATTGGTGTTGGTGTTTATAATCGTATTATTATTGGTGTTGTTGTTTAGATTGGTATTGATATTGGTGTTGGTTTTTTTAGTGGTATTGATATTGATGTTGATCTTTAAAATGGTATTGATATTGGTGTTGGTGTGTAGATTGGTCTTGATATTGATGTTGGTGTTTATACTGGGATTGATATTGGTGTTGGTGTTTAGATTGGTATTGATATTGGTGCTGGTGTTTATAATGGAATTGATATTGGTGTTGGTGTTTAGATTGATATTGATATTGGTGTTGGTGATTATAATGGTATTGGTATTGGTTTTGGTATGTATAACGGCATTGATATGGGTTTTGGTGTTTTGAAAGGTATTGATATTGGTGTTGGTTTTTCGATTGGTAGTGATATTTGTGTTGGTGTTTAGATTGGAATTGATATTTGTGTTAGTGTTTATAATGGTATTGGTATTGGTGTTGGTGTTTGGATTGGTATTGATATTGGTGTTGGTGTTTAGAATGATATTGATGTTGGTATTGGTATTTAGATTGGAATTGATATTTGTGTTAGTGTTTATAATAGTATTGATGTTTGTGTTGCTGTCTAGATTGAAATTGATATTGATGTTGGTGTTTATAATGGGATTGATATTGATTGTGGACATTATGTTGGTGTTGATAATGGTGTTGGTGTTTAGTATTGTATTGTTTTTGGTGTTGGTGTTTAGGTTAGTATTGATATTGGTGTTGGTGTTTATAATGGTATTGATATTCCTGTCGGTGTTTAGATTGGTATTGATATTGGTGTTGGTGTTTAGACTGGTATTGATATTGTTGTTGGGGTTTATAATGGTATTGATATTGGTGTTCGTGTTTAGATTGGTATTGATATTGGTGTTGGTGTTTACAATGGTATTGATATTGGTGTTGGTGTTGAGACTGGTATTGATATTGTTGTTGGTGTTTATAATGGTATTGATATTGGTGTTGGTGGTTATAATGGTATTGATATTGGTGTTGGTGTTTAGATTGGTATTGATCTTGGTTTTGGTGTTTCGTTTGGTATTGATATTGGTGTTGGCGTTTATAATGGTATTGAGATTAGTGTTGGTGTTTATAATCGTATTATTGGTGTTGGTGTTTAGATTGGCATTGATATTGGTGTTGATGTTTATAATGGTATTGATGTTGGTGTTGGTGTTTAGATTGGTATTGACATTGTTGTTAGAGTTTATAATGGTATTGCTATTTGTGTTGGTGTTTATAATGGTATTAGTATTGGTGTTGGTGTTTAGATTGGTATTGATATTGGTGCTGGTGTTTATAATTGTATTGATATTGGTGTTGGTGATTAGATTGATATTGATATTGGTGTTGTTGACTATAATGGTATTGATATTGGTGTTGGTGTTTATAATGGTATTGATGTTGGTGTTGGTGTTTATAATGGGATTGATATTGGTGTTGGTGTTTATAATGGTATTGATATTGGCGTTGGTGTTTAGATTGGTATTGATCTTGGTTTTGGTATTTCGATTGAATAGATATTAGTGTTGGCATTTATAATGGTATTGAGATTGGTGTTGGTATTTATAATCGTATTATTATTGGTGTTGGTGTTTAGATTGGTATTGATATTGGTGTTGATGTTTATAATGGTATTGATGTTGGTGTTGGTGTTTAGATTGGTATTGACATTGGTGTTAGAGTTTATAATGGTATTGATATTTGTGTTGGTGTTGATAATGGTATTATTATTAGTGTTGGTGTTTAGATTGATATTGATATTGGTGTTGGTTTTTTTAGTGGTATTGATATTGATGTTGATCTTTAAAATGGTATTGATATTGGTGTTGGTGTGTAGATTGGTCTTGATATTGATGTTGGTGTTTATAATGGGATTGATATTGGTGTTGGTGTTTAGATTGGAATTGATATTTGTGTTAGTGTTTATAATAGTATTGATGTTTGTGTTGCTGTTTAGATTGGTATTGATATTGATGTTGGTGTTTATAATGGGATTGATATTGATTGTGGACATTATGTTGGTGTTGATAATGGTGTTGGTGTTTAGTATTGTATTGTTTTTCGTGTTGGTGTTTAGTTTGGTCTTGATATTAGTGTTGGTGTTTATAATGGTATTGATATTGGTGTTGCTGTTAATAATGGTATTGATATTGGTGTTGGTGCTTATAATGGTAAGGATATTGGTGTTGGTGTTTAGATTGGTATTGATATTGGTATTGGTGTTTATAATGGTATTAATGCTGGAGTTGTTGAGACTGACTGGTATTGATATTGCTGTTGGTTTTAATAATGTTATTGTTATTGGTGTTGGTCTGTAGATTGGTATTGATGCTGGTTTTGGTGTTTAGATTGGGATTGATCTTAGTATTGGTGTTTACAATGGTATTGTTATTGGTGTTTATAATGGCATTGATATTGGTGATGGTGTTTATAATGGTATTGTGATTGATGTTTATAATGGTATTGATATTGGTGTTGGTCTTTAGATTGGTATTGATATTGGTGTTGGTGTTTACAATGGTATTGATGTTGGTTTTGGTGCTTGTAATGGTATTGATATTTGTGTTGATGTTTATGTTGGTATTGATATTGGTTTTGGTGTTTATATTGGTATTGATATTGGTGTTGGTGTTTGTAATTGGATTGATATTGTTGTTGGTGTTTATATTGGTATTGAGATTGGTGTTGGTGCTTATTATCGTATTATTATTGGTGTTGGTGTTTAGATTGGTATTGATATTGGTGTTGGTGTTGCTAATGGTATTGATATTGGTGTTGGTGTTTTGATTGGTATTGATATTGTTGTTGGTGTTTAGATTGATATTGATTTTAGTGTTGGAGTTTATAATGGCATTGACATTAGTGTTGGTGTGTAGATTGGTATTGATATTGGTGTTGGTGTTTATAATGGTATTGATATTGGTGTTGGTCTTTAAACTGGTCTTGATATTGGTGTTGGTGTTTTGCTTGGTGTTGATAATGGTGTTGGTGTTTATAATGGTATGGACTTTGGTGTTGGTGTTTAGATTCGTATTGATATTGGTGTTGGTTTTTATAATCGTATTGATATTCGTGTTGGTGTTATTAATGGTATTAATATTTGTGGTTGTGTTTAGATTGGTATTGATATTAGTGCTGGTGTTTATAATGGTATTGGTATTGTTGTTGGTGTTTATAATGTATTGAAATTGGTGTTGGTGTTTAGATTTGTATTGATATTGGTGTTGGTGTTTATAATGGTATTGATGTTGGTGTTGGTGTTTATAATGGGATTGATATTGGTGTTGGTGTTTATAATGGTATTGATATTGGCGTTGGTGTTTAGATTGGTATTGATCATGGTTTTGGTATTTCGATTGAATAGATATTAGTGTTGGCATTTATAATGGTATTGAGATTGGTGTTGGTGTGTATAATCGTATTATTATTGGTGTTGGTGTTTAGATTGGTATTGATATTGGTGTTGATGTTTATAATGGTATTGATGTTGGTGTTGGTGTTTAGATTGGTATTGACATTGGTGTTAGAGTTTATAATGGTATTGATATTTGTGTTGGTGTTGATAATGGTATTATTATTAGTGTTGGTGTTTAGATTGATATTGATATTGGTGTTGGTTTTTTTAGTGGTATTGATATTGATGTTGATCTTTAAAATGGTCTTGATATTGGTGTTGGTGTGTAGATTGGTCTTGATATTGATGTTGGTGTTTATAATGGGATTGATATTGGTGTTGGTGTTTAGATTGGAATTGATATTTGTGTTAGTGTTTATAATAGTATTGATGTTTGTGTTGCTGTTTAGATTGGTATTGATATTGATGTTGGTGTTTATAATGGGATTGATATTGATTGTGGACATTATGTTGGTGTTGATAATGGTGTTGGTGTTTAGTATTGTATTGTTTTTGGTGTTGGTGTTTAGTTTGGTATTGATATTGGTGTTGGTGTTTATAATGGTATTGATATTGGTGTTGCTGTTAATAATGGTATTGATATTGGTGTTGGTGCTTATAATGGTAAGGATATTGGTGTTGGTGTTTAGATTGGTAATGATATTGGTATTGGTGTTTATAATGGTATTAATGCTGGTGTTGGTGTTTAGACTTATATTGATATTGCTGTTGGTTTTAATAATGTTATTGATATTGGTGTTGGTCTGTACATTGCTATTGATGCTGGTTTTACTGTTTAGATTGGTATTGATCTTGGTATTGGTGTTTACAATGGTATTGTTATTGGTGTTTATAATGGCATTGATATTGGTGTTGGTGTTTATAAGGGTATTGTGATTGATGTTTATAATGGTATTGATATTGGTGTTGGTGTTTAGACTGGTATTGATATTGTTGTTGGGGTTTATAATGGTATTGATATTGGTGTTGGTGTTTAGATTGGTAATGATATTGGTGTTGGTGTTTACAATGGTATTGATATTGGTTTTGGTGCTTGTAATGGTATTGATATTGGTGTTGGTGTTTGTAATTGGATTTATATTGTTGTTGTTGTTTGTATTGGTATTGAGATTGGTGTTGGTGCTTATAATCGTATTGTTATTGGTGTTGGTGTTTATAAAGGTATTGATGTTGGTGTTGGTGTCTATAATGATATTGATAATGGTGTTGGTTTTTAGTTTGGTATTGATATTGGTGTTGCTGATAATAACGGTATTGATATTGGTTTTGGTGTTTTGAAAGGTCTTGATATTGGTTTTGGTGTTTAGATTGGTATTGATATTGGTGTTGGTGTTTAGATTGGTATTGATATTGGTGTTGGTGTTTATAATAGTATTGATCTTGGTGTTGCTGTTTAGATTGGTATTGATATTGATGTTGGTGTTTATAATGGGATTGATATTGATTGTGGACATTATGTTCGTGTTGATAATGGTGTTGGAGTTTAGTATGGTATTGTTTTTGGTATTGGTGTTTAGTTTGGTATTGATAGTGGTGTTGGTGTTTATAATGGTATTGATATTGCTGTCGGTGTTTAGACTGGTATTGATATTGATGTTGGTGTTTATAATGGTATTGATGTTGGTGTTGGTGTCTGTAATGGTATTGATAATGGTGTTGGTTTTTAGTTTGGTATTGATATTGGTGTTGCTGATAATAACGGTATGGATATTGGTTTTGGTGTTTTGAAAGGTCTTGATATTGGTGTTGGTGTTTAGATTGGTATTGATATTGGTGCTGGTGTTAAGAATGGTATTGATGTTGGTATTGGTGTTTAGATTGGACTTGATATTTGTGTTAGTGTTTATAATAATATTGATGTTGGTGTTGCTGTTTAGATTGGTATTGATATTGATGTTGGTGTTTATAATGGGATTGATATTGATTGTGGACATTATATTGGTGTTGATAATGGTGTTGGTGTTTAGTATGGTATTGTTTTTGGTATTGGTGTTTAGTTTGGTATTGATATTGGTGTTGGTGTTTATAATGGTTGTGATATTGCTGTCAGTGTTTAGATTGGTATTGATATTAGTGTTGCTGTTAATAATGGTATTGATATTAGTGTTGGTGCTTATAATGGTAAGGATATTGGTGTTGGTGTTTAGATTGGTATTGATATTGGTATTGGTGTTTATAATGGTATTAATGCTGGTGTTGGTGTTTAGACTGGTATTGATTTTGCTGTTGGTTTTAATAATGTTATTAATATTGGTGTTGGTCTGTAGATGGGTATTGATGCTGGTTTTGGTGTTTAGATTGGTATTGATCTTGGTATTGGTGTTTACAATGGTATTGTTATTGGTGTTTATAATGGCATTGATATTGGTGTTGGTGTATATAATGGTATTGTGATTGATGTTTATAATGGTATTGATATTGGTGTTGGTGTTTAGACTGGTATTGATATTGTTGTTGGGGTTTATAATGGTATTGATATTGGTGTTGGTGTTTAGATTGGTATTGATATTGGTTTTGGTGTTTATATTGGTATTGATATTTGTGTTGTTTTTTGTAATTGTATTGATATTGTTGTTGGTGTTTATATTGGTATTGATATTGGTGTTTGTGCTTGTATTGGTGTTGATATTGGTGTTGGTGTTTGTAATTGGATTGATGTTGTTGTTGGTGTTTATATTGGTATTGAGATTGGTGTTGGTGCTTATAATCGTATTATTATTGGTGTTGGTGTTTAGATTGGTATTGATATTGGTGTTGGTGTTTACAATGGTATTGATATTGGTTTTGGTGCTTGTAATGGTACTGATATTGGTGTTGGTGTTTATGTTGGTATTGATATTGGTTTTGGTGTATATATTGGTATTGATATTGGTGTTGGTGTTTGTAATTGGATTGATATTGTTCTAGTGTTTATATTGGCATTGAGATTGGTGTTGGTGCTTATAATCGTATTATTATTGGTGTTGGTGTTTATATTGGTATTGATATAGGTGTTGGTGTTTATAATGCTATTGATATTGGTGTTGGTGTTTCGATTGGTATTGATATTGTTGTTGGTGTTTAGACTGGTATTGATATTAGTGTTGGAGTTTATAATGGCATTGAAATTGGTGTTGGTGTGTAGATTGGTATTGATCTTGATGTTGGTGTTTATAATTGTATTGATATTGGTGTTGGTGTTAAGATTGATATTGATATTGGTGTTGCTGATTATCATGGTATTGATATTGGTTTTCATGTGTATAATGGTATTGATATTGGTTTTGGTGTTTTGAAATGTATTGATATTGGTGTTGGTGTTTATAATGGGATTGATATTGATTGCGGACATTATGTTGGTGATGATAATGGTGTTGGTGTTTAGTATGGTATTGTTTTTGGTGTTGGTGTTTAGTTTGGTGTTGATATTGGTGTTGGTGTATATAATGGTATTGATATTGCTGTCGGTGTTTAGATTGGTATGGATATTGATGTTGGTGTTTAATATGGTATTGATGTTGGTGTTGGTGTCTATAATGGTATTGATATTGGTGTTGGTTTTCAGATTGGTATTGATATTGGTGTTGCCTTTAATAATGCTATTGATATTGGTGTTGTTGATTATAATGGTAAGGATATTGATGTTGGTGTTTAGAATGGTATTGATATTGGTATTGGTGTTTATAATGGTATTAATGCTGGTGTTGGTGTTTAGACTGGTATTGATATTGCTGTTGGTTTTAATAATGTTATTGATATTGGTGTTGGTCTGTAGATTGGTATTGATGCTGGTTTTGGTGTTTAGATTGGTATTGATCTTGGTATTGGTGTTTACAATGGTATTGTTATTGGTGTTTATAATGACATTGATATTGGTGTTGGTGTTTATAATGGTATTGTGATTGATGTTTATAATGGTATTGATATTGGTGTTGGTGTTTAAACTGGTATTGATGTTGTTGTTGGGGTTTATAATGGTATTGATATTGGTGTTGGTGTTTAGATTGGTATTGATATTGGTGTTGGTGTTGACAATGGTATTGATATTGGTTTTGCTACTTGTAATGGTATTGATATTGGTGTTGGTGTTTATGTTGGTATTGAAATTGGTTTTTTGTGTATATATTGGTATTGATATTGGTGTTGGTGTTTGTAATTGGATTGATATTGTTGTTGGTGTTTATATTGGTATTGAGATTGGTGTTGGTGCTTATAATCGTATTATTATTGGTGTTGGTGTTTAGATTGGTATTGATATTGGTGTTGGTGTTTATAATGCTATTGATATTGGTGTTGGTCTTTCGATTGGTATTGATATTGTTGTTGGTTTTTAGATTGGTATTGATATTAGTGTTATAGTTTATAATGGTATTGATAATGATGTTGGTGTTTAGATTGGTATTGATATTGGTGTTGGCATTTAGAATGGTATTGATGTTAGTATTGGTGTTCAGATTGGAATTGATATTTGTGTTAGTGTTTATAATAGTATTGATGTTGGTGTTGCTGTTTAGATTGGTATTGATATTGATGCTCGTGTTTATAATGGGATTGATATTGATTGTGGACATTATGTTGGTGTTGATAATGGTGTTGGTGTTTAGTATGGTATTGATTTTGGTGTTTGTGTTTGTAATGGTATTGATATTGCTGTCGGTGTTTAGATTGTTATTGATATTGATGTTGGTGTTTATAATGCTATTGATATTGGTGTTGGTGTGTATAATGGTATTGATATTGGTGTTGGTTTTTAGATTGATATTGATATTAGTGTTGGAGTTTATAATGGCATTGACATTAGTGTTGGTGTGTCGATTGGTATTGATGTTGGTGTTGTTGTCTATAATGGTATTGATATTGGTGTTGGTTTTTAGATTGGTATTGATATTGGTGTTGCTGTTAATAATTGTATTGATATTGGTGTTGGTGCTTATAATGGTAAAGATATTGGTGTTGGTGTTTAGATTGGTATTGATATTGGTATTGGTGTTTATAATGGTATTAATGCTGGTATTGGTGTTTAGACTGGTATTGATATTGTTGTTGGTTTTAATAATGTTATTGATATTGTTGTTGGTCTGTAGATTGGGATTGATGCTGGTTTTGGTGTTTAGATTGGTATTGATCTTGGTATTGGTGTTTACAATGGTATTGTTATTGGTGTTTATAATGGCATTGATATTGGTGTTGGTGTTTATAATGGTATTGTGATTGATGTTTATAATGGTATTGATATTGGTGTTGGTGTTTAGACTGGTATTGATATTGTTGTTGGGGTTTATAATGGTATTGATAGTGGTGTTGGTGTTTAGATTGGTATTGATATTTGTGTTGGTGCTTACAATGGTCTTGATATTGGTTTTGGTGCTTGTAATGGTATTGATATTGGTGTTGGTGTTTATGTTGGTATTGATATTGGTTTTGGTGTTTATATTGGTATTGATATTGGTGTTGGTGTTTGTAATTGGATTGATATTGTCGTTGAAGTTTAGATTGGTATTGAGATTGGTGTTGGTGCTTATAATCATATTATTATTGGTGTTGGTGTTTATAATGATATTGATGTTGGTGTTGGTGTTTATAATGGTATTTATATTGGTGTTGGTGTTTCGATTGGTATTGATATTGGTGTTGGTGTGTAGATTGGTATTGATATTAGTGTTGGAGTTTATAATGGCTTTGACATTGGTGTTGGTGTTTCGATTGGTATTGATATTGGTGTTGGTGTTTATAATGGTATTGATATTTGTGTTGGTCTTTAACATAGTCTTGATATTGGTGTTGGTGTTTATAATGGTATGGACTTTGGTGTTGGTGTTTAGATTCGTATTGATATTAGTGTTGGTTTTTATAATCGTATTGATATTCGTGTTGGTGTTATTAATGGTATTAATATTTGTGGTTGTGCTTAGATTGGTATTGATATTAGTGCTGGTGTTTATAATGGTATTTGTATTGTTGTTGGTGTTTATAATGTTTTGAAATTGGTGTTGGTGTTTAGATTTGTATTGATATTGGTGTTGGTGTTTATAATGGTATTGATGTTGGTGTTGGTGTTTATAATGGGATTGATATTGGTGTTGGTGTTTATAATGGTATTGATATTGGCTTCGGTGTTTAGATTGGTATTGATCTTGGTTTTGGTATTTCGATTGGTATTGATATTGGTGTTGGCGTTTATAATGGTATTGAGATTGGTGTTGGTGTATATAATCGTATTATTATTGGTGTTGATGTGTGTAATGGTGTTGATGTTGGTGTTGGTGTTTAGATTGGTATTGACATTGGTGTTAGAGTTTATAATGGTATTGATATTTGTGTTGGTGTTTATAATGGTATTATTATTGGTGTTGATGTTTAGATGGGTATTGAGATTGATGTTGGTTTTTTTAGAGGAATTGATATTAATGTTGATCTTTAAAACGGTATTGATATTGGTGTTGGTGTTTAGATTGGTCTTGATATTGATGTTGGTGTTTATACTGGGATTGATATTGGTGATGGTGTTTAGATTGGTATTGATATTGTTGCTGGTGTTTATAATTGTATTGATATTGGTGTTGGAGTTTAGATTGATATTGATATTGGTGTTGGTGATTATAATGGTATTGATATTGGTTTTGGTGCGTATAACGGTATTGATATTGGTTTTGGTGTTTTGAAAGGTATTGATATTGGTGTTGGTGTTTAGACTGGTATTGATATTGGTGTTGGTGTTTAGATTGGAATTGATATTTGTGTTGGTGTTTATACTGCGATTGATATTGGTGTTGGTGTTTAGATTGGTATTGATATTGGTGCTGGTGTTTATAATTGTATTGATATTGGTGTTGGTGTTTAGATTGATATTGATATTGGTGTTGGTGATTATAATGGTATTGATATTGGTTTTGGTGCGTATAACGGTATTGATATTGGTTTTGGTGTTTTGAAAGGTATTGATATTGGTGTTGGTGTTTAGACTGGTATTGATATTGGTGTTGGTGTTTAGATTGGAATTGATATTTGTGTTGGTGTTTATACTGCGATTGATATTGGTGTTGGTGTTTAGATTGGTATTGATATTGGTGCTGGTGTTTATAATTGTATTGATATTGGTGTTGGTGTTTAGATTGATATTGATATTGGTGTTGGTGATTATAATGGTATTGATATTGGTTTTGGTGTTATAACGGTATTGATATGGGTTTTGATGTTTTGAAAGGTATTGATATTGGTGTTGGTGTGTAGATTGGTATTGATATTGGTGTTGGTGTTTAGATTGGAATTGATATTGGTGTTGGTGTTTATAATGGTATTGATAATGATGTTGGTGTTTAGATTGGTATTGATATTGGTGTTGGTGTTTAGAATGGTATTGATGTTGGCATTGGTGTTTAGATTGGAATTGATATTTGTGTTAGTGTTCATAATAGTATTGATGTTGGTGTTGCTGTTTAGATTGGTATTGATTTTGATGTTGGTGTTTATAATGGGATTGATATTGATTGTGGACATTATGTTGGTGTTGATAATGGTGTTGGTGTTTAGTATTGTATTGTTTTTGGTGTTGGTGTTTAGTTTGGTATAGATATTGGTGTTGGTGTTTAGAATGGTATTGATATTGCTGTCGGTGTTTAGATTGGTATTGATATTGGTGTTTATAATGGTATTGATGTTGGTATTGGTGTCTATAATGGTATTGATATTGGGGTTGGTGTTTATATTGGTATTGAGATTGGTGTTAGTGCTTATAATCCTATTATTATTGGTTTTGGTGTTTATAATGGTATTGATTTTGGTGTTGGTGTCTATAATTGTATTGATATTGGTGTTGGTTTTTAGTTTGGTATTGATATTGGTGTTGCTGATAATAACGGTATTGATATTGGTTTTGGTGTTTTGAAAGGTATTGATGTTGGTGTTGGTGTTTAGATTGGTATTGATATTGGTGTTGGTGTTTAGATTGGAATTGATATTTGTGTTAGTGTTTATAATGGTATTGATAATGATGTTGGTGTTTAGATTGGTATTGATATTGGTGTTGGTGTTTAGAATGGTATTGATGTTGGTATTGGTGTTTAGATTGGAATTGATATTTGTGTTAGTGTGTATAATAGTATTGATGTTGGTGTTGCTGTTTAGATTGGTATTGATATTGATGTTGGTGTTTATAATGGGATTGATATTGATTGTGGACATTATGTTGGTGTTGATAATGGTGTTTGTGTTTAGTATGGTATTGTTTTTGGTGTTGGTGTTTAGTTTGGTATTGATATTGGTGTTGGTGTTTGTAATGGTATTGATATTGCTGTCGGTGTTTAGATTGATATTGATATTGATGTTGGTGTTTATAATGGTATTGATGTTGGTGTTGGTGTGTATAATGGTATTGATCTTGGTGTTGCTGGAAATGATATTGGTGTTGGTGCTTATAATGGTAAGGATATTGGTGTTGGTGTTTAGATTGGTATTGATATTGCTGTTGGTTTTAATAATGTTATTGATATTGGTGTTGGTCTGTAGATTGGTATTGAAGCTGGTTTTGGTGTTTAGATTGGTATTGATCTTGGTATTGGTTTTTACAATGTTATTGTTATTGTTGTTTATAATGGCATTGATATTGGTGTTGGTGTTTATAATGGTATTGTGATTGATGTTTATAATGGTATTGATATTGGTGTTGGTGTTTAGACTGGTATTGATATTGTTGTTGGGGTTTATAATGGTATTGATAATGGTGTTGGTGTTTAGATTGGTATTGATATTGGTTTTGGTGCTTATATTGGTATTAATATTGGTGTTGGTGCTTCTATTGGTATTGATATTGGTGTTGGTATTTGTAATTGGATTGATATTGTTGTTGGTGTTTATATTGGTATTGAGATTGGTGTTGGTGCTTTTCATCGTATTATTATTGGTGTTGGTGTTTAGATTGGTATTGATATTGGTGTTGGTGTTTATAATGGTATTGACATTGGGGTTGGTGTTTCGACTGGTATTGATATTGCTGTTGGTTTTAATAAAGTTATTGATATTGGTGTTGTTCTGTAGATTGGTATTGATGCTGGTTTTAGTGTTTAGATTGGTATTGATCTTAGTATTGGTGTTTACAATGGTATTGTTATTGGTGTTTATAATGGCATTGATATTGGTGTTGGTGTTTATAATGGTATTGATATTGGTGTTGGTGTTTACAATGGTATTGATATTGGTTTTGCTGCTTGTAATGGTATTGATATTGGTGTTGGTGTTTATGTTGGTATTGATATTGGTTTTGGTGTATATATTGGTATTGATATTGGTGTTGGTGTTTGTAATTGCATTGATATTATTGTTGGTGTTTATATTGGTATTGAGATTGGTGTTGGTGCTTATTATCGTATTATTATTGGTGTTGGTGTTTAGATTGGTATTGATATTGTTGTTGGTGTTTAGATTGGTATTGATATTAGTGTTGGAGTTTATAATGGCATTGACATTGGTGTTGGTGTGTAGATTGGTATTGATATTGATGTTGGTGTTTATAATGGTATTGATATTGGTGTTGGTCTTTAAAATGGTCTTGATATTGGTGTTGGTGTTTTGCTTAGTGTTGATATTGGTGTTGGTGTTTATAATGGTATGGACTTTGGTGTTGGTTTTTAGATTCGTATTGATAATAGTGTTGGTTTTTATAATCGTTTTGATATTCGTGTTGGTGTTATTAATGGTGTTAATATTTGTGGTTATGTTTAGATTGGTATTGATATTAGTGCTGGTGTTTATAATGGTATTGGTATTGGTGTTGGTGTTTCGATTGGCATTGATATTGGTGTTGGTGTGTAGATTGGTATTGATATTAGTGTTGGAGTTTATAATGGCTTTGACATTGGTGTTGGTGTTTCGATTGGTATTGATATTGGTGTTGGTGTTTATAATGGTATTGATATTTGTGTTGGTCTTTAACATAGTCTTGATATTGGTGTTGGTGTTTATAATGGTATGGACTTTGGTGTTGGTGTTTAGATTCGTATTGATATTGGTGTTGGTGTTTATAATGGTATTAATATTGGGGTTGGTGTTTCGACTGGTATTGATATTGTTGTTGGTGTTTAGATTGGTATTGATATTAGTGTTGGAGTTTATAATGGCATTGACATTGGTGTTGGTGTGTAGATTGGTATTGATATTGATGTTGGTGTTTATAATGGTATTGATATTGGTGTTGGTCTTTAAAATGGTCTTGATATTGGTGTTGGTGTTTTGCTTAGTGTTGATATTGGTGTTGGTGTTTATAATGGTATGGACTTTGGTGTTGGTTTTTAGATTCGTATTGATATTAGTGTTGGTGTTTATAATCGTTTTGATATTCGTGTTGGTGTTA
This sequence comes from Chiloscyllium punctatum, assembly GCF_047496795.1. NCBI lineage: Eukaryota > Metazoa > Chordata > Chondrichthyes > Orectolobiformes > Hemiscylliidae > Chiloscyllium > Chiloscyllium punctatum. Next base: position 26,773,210 of record NC_092783.1, read on the forward strand.
TTAATGGTGTTAATATTTGTGGTTATGTTTAGATTGGTATTGATATTAGTGCTGGTGTTTATAATGGTATTGGTATTGGTGTTGGTGTTTCGATTGGCATTGATATTGGTGTTGGTGTGTAGATTGGTATTGATATTAGTGTTGGAGTTTATAATGGCTTTGACATTGGTGTTGGTGTTTCGATTGGTATTGATATTGGTGTTGGTGTTTATAATGGTATTGATATTTGTGTTGGTCTTTAACATAGTCTTGATATTGGTGTTGGTGTTTATAATGGTATGGACTTTGGTGTTGGTGTTTAGATTCGTATTGATATTAGTGTTGGTTTTTATAATCGTATTGATATTCGTGTTGGTGTTATTAATGGTATTAATATTTGTGGTTGTGTTTAGATTGGTATTGATATTAGTGCTGGTGTTTATAATGGTATTGGTATTGTTGTTGGTGTTTATAATGTTTTGAAATTGGTGTTGGTGTTTAGATTTGTATTGATATTGGTGTTGGTGTTTATAATGGTATTGATGTTGGTGTTGGTGTTTATAATGGGATTGATATTGGTGTTGGTGTTTATAATGGTATTGATATTGGCTTCGGTGTTTAGATTGGTATTGATCTTGGTTTTGGTATTTCGATTGGTATTGATATTGGTGTTGGCGTTTATAATGGTATTGAGATTGGTGTTGGTGTATATAATCGTATTATTATTGGTGTTGATGTTTGTAATGGTGTTGATGTTGGTGTTGGTGTTTAGATTGGTATTGACATTGGTGTTAGAGTTTATAATGGTATTGATATTTGTGTTGGTGTTTATAATGGTATTATTATTGGTGTTGATGTTTAGATGGGTATTGATATTGATGTTGGTTTTTTTAGAGGAATTGATATTAATGTTGATCTTTAAAACGGTATTGATATTGGTGTTGGTGTTTAGATTGGTCTTGATATTGATGTTGGTGTTTATACTGGGATTGATATTGGTGATGGTGTTTAGATTGGTATTGATATTGGTGCTGGTGTTTATAATTGTATTGATATTGGTGTTGGTGTTTAGATTGATATTGATATTGGTGTTGGTGATTATAATGGTATTGATATTGGTTTTGGTGCGTATAACGGTATTGATATTGGTTTTGGTGTTTTGAAAGGTATTGATATTGGTGTTGGTGTTTAGACTGGTATTGATATTGGTGTTGGTGTTTAGATTGGAATTGATATTTGTGTTGGTGTTTATACTGCGATTGATATTGGTGTTGGTGTTTAGATTGGTATTGATATTGGTGCTGGTGTTTATAATTGTATTGATATTGGTGTTGGTGTTTAGATTGATATTGATATTGGTGTTGGTGATTATAATGGTATTGATATTGGTTTTGGTGTTATAACGGTAATGATATGGGTTTTGATGTTTTGAAAGGTATTGATATTGGTGTTGGTGTGTAGATTGGTATTGATATTGGTGTTGGTGTTTAGATTGGAATTGATATTGGTGTTGGTGTTTATAATGGTATTGATAATGATGTTGGTGTTTAGATTGGTATTGATATTGGTGTTGGTGTTTAGAATGGTATTGATGTTGGCATTGGTGTTTAGATTGGAATTGATATTTGTGTTAGTGTTCATAATAGTATTGATGTTGGTGTTGCTGTTTAGATTGGTATTGATTTTGATGTTGGTGTTTATAATGGGATTGATATTGATTGTGGACATTATGTTGGTGTTGATAATGGTGTTGGTGTTTAGTATTGTATTGTTTTTGGTGTTGGTGTTTAGTTTGGTATAGATATTGGTGTTGGTGTTTAGAATGGTATTGATACTGCTGTCGGTGTTTAGATTGGTATTGATATTGGTGTTTATAATGGTATTGATGTTGGTATTGGTGTCTATAATGGTATTGATATTGGGGTTGGTGTTTATATTGGTATTGAGATTGGTGTTAGTGCTTATAATCCTATTATTATTGGTTTTGGTGTTTATAATGGTATTGATTTTGGTGTTGGTGTCTATAATTGTATTGATATTGGTGTTGGTTTTTAGTTTGGTATTGATATTGGTGTTGCTGATAATAACGGTATTGATATTGGTTTTGGTGTTTTGAAAGGTATTGATGTTGGTGTTGGTGTTTAGATTGGTATTGATATTGGTGTTGGTGTTTAGATTGGAATTGATATTTGTGTTAGTGTTTATAATGGTATTGATAATGATGTTGGTGTTTAGATTGGTATTGATATTGGTGTTGGTGTTTAGAATGGTATTGATGTTGGTATTGGTGTTTAGATTGGAATTGATATTTGTGTTAGTGTGTATAATAGTATTGATGTTGGTGTTGCTGTTTAGATTGGTATTGATATTGATGTTGGTGTTTATAATGGGATTGATATTGATTGTGGACATTATGTTGGTGTTGATAATGGTGTTTGTGTTTAGTATGGTATTGTTTTTGGTGTTGGTGTTTAGTTTGGTATTGATATTGGTGTTGGTGTTTGTAATGGTATTGATATTGCTGTCGGTGTTTAGATTGATATTGATATTGATGTTGGTGTTTATAATGGTATTGATGTTGGTGTTGGTGTGTATAATGGTATTGATCTTGGTGTTGCTGGAAATGATATTGGTGTTGGTGCTTATAATGGTAAGGATATTGGTGTTGGTGTTTAGATTGGTATTGATATTGCTGTTGGTTTTAATAATGTTATTGATATTGGTGTTGGTCTGTAGATTGGTATTGAAGCTGGTTTTGGTGTTTAGATTGGTATTGATCTTGGTATTGGTTTTTACAATGTTATTGTTATTGTTGTTTATAATGGCATTGATATTGGTGTTGGTGTTTAGACTGGTATTGATATTGTTGTTGGGGTTTATAATGGTATTGATAATGGTGTTGGTGTTTAGATTGGTATTGATATTGGTTTTGGTGCTTATATTGGTATTAATATTGGTGTTGGTGCTTCTATTGGTATTGATATTGGTGTTGGTATTTGTAATTGGATTGATATTGTTGTTGGTGTTTATATTGGTATTGAGATTGGTGTTGGTGCTTTTCATCGTATTATTATTGGTGTTGGTGTTTAGATTGGTATTGATATTGGTGTTGGTGTTTATAATGGTATTGACATTGGGGTTGGTGTTTCGACTGGTATTGATATTGCTGTTGGTTTTAATAAAGTTATTGATATTGGTGTTGTTCTGTAGATTGGTATTGATGCTGGTTTTAGTGTTTAGATTGGTATTGATCTTAGTATTGGTGTTTACAATGGTATTGTTATTGGTGTTTATAATGGCATTGATATTGGTGTTGGTGTTTATAATGGTATTGATATTGGTGTTGGTGTTTACAATGGTATTGATATTGGTTTTGCTGCTTGTAATGGTATTGATATTGGTGTTGGTGTTTATGTTGGTATTGATATTGGTTTTGGTGTATATATTGGTATTGATATTGGTGTTGGTGTTTGTAATTGCATTGATATTATTGTTGGTGTTTATATTGGTATTGAGATTGGTGTTGGTGCTTATTATCGTATGATTATTGGTGTTGGTGTTTAGATTGGTATTGATATTGGTGTTGGTGTTTATAATGGTATTAATATTGGGGTTGGTGTTTCGACTGGTATTGATATTGTTGTTGGTGTTTAGATTGGTATTGATATTAGTGTTGGAGTTTATAATGGCATTGACATTGGTGTTGGTGTGTAGATTGGTATTGATATTGATGTTGGTGTTTATAATGGTATTGATATTGGTGTTGGTCTTTAAAATGGTCTTGGTATTGGTGTTGGTGTTTTGCTTAGTGTTGATATTGGTGTTGGTGTTTATAATGGTATGGACTTTGGTGTTGGTTTTTAGATTCGCATTGATATTAGTGTTGGTTTTTATAATCGTTTTGATATTCGTGTTGGTGTTATTAATGGTGTTAATATTTGTGGTTATGTTTAGATTGGTATTGATATTAGTGCTGGTGTTTATAATGGTATTGGTATTGGTGTTGGTGTTAATAATGTATTGAAATTGGTGTTGGTGTTTCGATTTGTATTGATATTGGTGTTGGTGTTTATAATGGTATTGATGTTGGTGTTGGTGTTTATAATGGGATTGATATTGGTGTTGGTGTTTATAATGGTATTGATATTGGCGTTGGTGTTTAGATTGGTATTGATCTTGGTTTTGGTGTTTCAATTGGTATTGATATTGGTGTTGGCGTTTATAATGGTATTGATGTTGGTATTGGTGTTTAGATTGTAATTGATATTTGTGTTAGTGTTTATAATAGTATTGATGTTGGTGTTGCTGTTTAGATTGGTATTGATATTGATGTTGGTGTTTATAATGGGATTGATATTGATTGTGGACATTATGTTGGTGTTGATAATGGTGTTGGTGTTTAGTATGGTATTGATTTTGGTGTTTGTGTTTGTAATGGTATTGATATTGCTGTCGGTGTTTAGATTGTTATTGATATTGATGTTGGTATTGGTGTCTATAATGGTATTGATATTGGTGTTGGTTTTTAGATTGGTATTGACATTGGTGTTGCTATTAATAATGGTATTGATATTGGTGTTGGTGCTTATAATGGTAAGGATATTGGTGTTGGTGTTTAGATTGGTATTGATATTGCTGTTGGTTTTAATAATGTTATTGATATTGGTGTTGGTCTGTAGATTGGTATTGAAGCTGGTTTTGGTGTTTAGATTGGTATTGATCTTGGTATTGGTGTTTACAATGGTATTGTTATTGGTGTTTATAATGGCATTGATATTGGTGTTGGTGTTTATAATGGTATTGTGATTGATGTTTATAATGGTATTGATATTGGTGTTGGTGTTTAGACTGGTATTGATATTGTTGTTGGGGTTTATAATGGTATTGATATTGGTGTTGGTGTTTAGATTGGTATTGATATTGGTTTTGGTGTTTATTTTGGTATTGATATTTGTGTTGTTGTTTGTAATTATATTGATATTCTTGTTGTTGTTTATATTGGAATTGATATTGGTGTTGGTGCTTCTATTGGTATTGATATTGGTGTTGGTATTTGTAATTGGATTGATATTGTCGTTGGTGTGTATATTGGTATTGAGATTGGTGTTGGTGCTTATAATCGTATTATTATTGATGTTGGTGTTTAGATTGGTATTGATATTGGTGTTGGCGTTTATAATGGTATTGATATTGGGGTTGGTGTTTCGACTGGTATTGATATTGTTGTTGGTGTTTAGATTGGTATTGATATTAGTATTGGAGTTTATAATGGCATTGACATTGGTGTTGTTGTGTAGATTGGTATTGATATTTGTGTTGGTCTTTAAAATGGTCTTGGTATTGGTGTTGGTGTTTTGCTTGGTGTTGATATTGGTGTTGGTGTTTATAATGGTATGGACTTTGGTGTTGGTTTTTAGATTCGTATTGATATTAGTGTTGGTTATTATAATCGTATTGATATTCGTGTTGGTGTTATTAATGGTATTAATATTTGTGGTTGTGTTTAGATTGGTATTGATATTAGTGCAAGTGTTTATAATGGTATTGGTATTGGTGCTGGTGTTTATAATGTATTGATATTGGTGTTGGTGTTTTTAATGGAATTGATGTTGGTGTTGGTGTTTATAATGGGATTGATATTGGTGTTGGTGTTTATAATGGGATTGATATTGGCATTGGTGTTTAGATTGGTATTGATCTTGGTTTTGTTGTTTCGATTGGTATTGATATTGGTGTTGGCGTTTATAATGGTATTGATATTGGTGTTGGTGTTTAGATTGGTATTGACATTGGTGTTACAGTTTATAATGGTATTGAGATTGGTGTTGGTGTTTATAATGGTATTATTATTGGTGTTGGTGTTTAGATTGGAAATGATATTGGTGTTGGTTTTTTTAGAGGTATTGATATTGATGTTGATCTTTAAAACGGTATTGATATTGGTGTTGGTGTGTACATTGGTCTTGATATTGATGTTGGTGTTTATACTGGGATTGATATTGGTGTTGGTGTTTAGATTTGTATTGATATTGGTGCTGGTGTTTATAATTGTATTGATATTGGTGTTGGTGTTTAGATTGATATTGATATTGGTGTTGATGTTTATAATGGTATTGATGTTGGTGTTGGTGTTTAGATTGGTATTGACATTGGTGTTAGAGTTTATAAAGGTATTGATATTTGTTTTGGTGTTTATAATGGTATTATTATTGGTGTTGGTGTTTAGATTGGTATTGATATTGGTGTTGCTGTTAATAATGGAAATGATATTGGTGTTGGTGCTTATAATGGTAAGGATATTGGTGTTGGTGTTTAGATTGGTATTGATATTGCTGTTGGTTTTAATAATGTTATTGATATTGGTGTTGGTCTGTAGATTGGTATTGAAGCTGGTTTTGGTGTTTAGATTGGTATTGATCTTGGTATTGGTTTTTACAATGTTATTGTTATTGTTGTTTATAATGGCATTGATATTGGTGTTGGTGTTTATAATGGTATTGTGATTGATTTTTATAATGGTATTGATATTGGTGTTGGTGTTTAGACTGGTATTGATTTTGTTGTTGGTGTTTATAATGGTATTGATAATGGTGTTGGTGTTTAGATTGGTATTGATATTGGTTTTGGTGTTTATATTGGTATTGATATTTGTGTTGTTTGTAATTGTATTGATATTGTTGTTGGTGTTTATATTGGTATTGATATTGGTGTTGGTGCTTCTATTGGTATTGATATTGGTGTTGGTATTTGTAATTGGATTGATATTGTTGTTGGTGTTTATATTGGTATTGAGATTGGTGTTGGTGCTTATAATCATATTATTATTGGTGTTGGTGTTTAGATTGGTATTGATATTGGTGTTGGTGTTTATAATGGTATTGATATTGGGGTTGGTGTTTCGACTGGTATTGATATTGCTGTTGGTTTTAATAATGTTATTGATATTGGTGTTGTTCTGTAGATTGGTATTGATGCTGGTTTTGGTGTTTAGATTGGTATTGATCTTAGTATTGGTGTTTACAATGGTATTGTTATTGGTGTTTGTAATGGCATTGATATTGGTGTTGGTGTTTATAATGGTATTGATATTGGTGTTGGTGTTTACAATGGTATTGATATTGGTTTTACTGCTTGTAATGGTATTGATATTGGTGTTGGTGTTTATGTTGGTATTGATATTGGTTTTGGTGTATATATTGGTATTGATATTGGTGTTGGTGTTTGTAATTGGATTGATATTGTTGTTGGTGTTTATATTGGTATTGAGATTGGTGTTGGTGCTTATAATCGTATTATTATTGGTGTTGGTGTTTAGATTGGTATTGATATTGGTGTTGTTGTTTAGATTGGTATTGATATTGATGTTGGTGTTTATAATGGTATTGATATTGGTGTTGGTCTTTAAAATGGTCTTGATATTGGTGTTGGTGTTTTGCTTAGTGTTGATATTGGTGTTGGTGTTTATAATGGTATGGACTTTGGTGTTGGTTTTTAGATTCGTATTGATATTAGTGTTGGTTTTTATAATCGTATTGATATTCGTGTTGGTGTTATTAATGGTATTAATATTTGTGGTTGTGTTTAGATTGGTATTGATATTCGTGCTGGTGTTTATAATGGTATTGGTATTGGTGTTGGTGTTTATAATGTATTGAAATTGGTGTTGGTGTTTAGATTTGTATTGATATTGGTGTTGGTGTTTATAATGGTATTGATGTTGGTGTTGGTGTTTAGATTGGTATTGATCTTGGTTTTGGTGTTTCAATTTGTATTGATATTGGTGTTGGCGTTTATAATGGTATTGAGATTGGTGTTGGTGTTTAGATTGTAATTGATATTTGTGTTAGTGTTTATAATAGTATTGATGTTGGTGTTGCTGTTTAGATTGGTATTGATATTGATGTTGGTGTTTATAATGGGATTGATATTGATTGTGGACATTATGTTGGTGTTGATAATGGTGTTGGTGTTTAGTATGGTATTGATTGTGGTGTTTGTGTTTGTAATGGTATTGATATTGCTGTCGGTGTTTAGATTGTTATTGATATTGATGTTGGTGTTTATAATGCTATTGATGTTGGTGTTGGTGTCTATAATGGTATTGATATTGGTGTTGGTTTTTAGATTGGTATTGACATTGGTGTTGCTATTAATAATGGTATTGATATTGGTGTTGGTGTTTAGATTGGTATTGATATTAGTTTTGGTGTTTATTTTGGTATTGATATTTGTGTTGTTGTTTGTAATTACATTGATATTGTTGTTGTTGTTTATATTGGAATTGATATTGGTGATGGTGCTTCTATTGGTATTGATATTGCTGTTGGTATTTGTAATTGGATTGATATTGTCGTTGGTGTTTATATTGGTATTGAGATTGTTGTTGGTGCTTATAATCGTATTATTATTGGTTTTGGTGTTTAGATTGGTATTGATATTGGTGTTGGTGTTTATAATGGTATTGATATTGGGGTTGGTGTTTCGACTGGTATTGATATTGTTGTTGGTGTTTAGATTGGTATTGATATTAGTGTTGGAGTTTATAATGGCATTGACATTGGTGTTGGCGTGTAGATTGGTATTGATATTGATGTTGGTGTTTATAATGGTATTGATATTTGTGTTGGTCTTTAAAATGGTCTTGATATTGGTGTTGGTGTTTTGCTTGGTGTTGATATTGGTGTTGGTGTTTAAAATGGTATGGACTTTGCTGTTGGTGTTTAGATTCGTATTGATATTAGTGTTGGTTTTTATAATCGTATTGATATTCGTGTTGGTGTTATTAATGGTATTAATATTTGTGGTTGTGTTTAGATTGGTATTGATATTCGTGCAAGTGTTTATAATGGTATTGGGATTGGTGTTGGTGTTTATAATGTATTGATATTGGTGTTGGTGTTTATAATGGAATTGATGTTGGTGTTGGTGTTTATAATGGGATTGATATTGGTGTTGGTGTTTATAATGGGATTGATATTGGCGTTGGTGTTTAGATTGGTATTGATCTTGGTTTTGTTGTTTCGATTGGTATTGATATTGGTGTTGGCGTTTATAATGGTATTGATTTTGGTGTTGGTGTTTATAATCGTATTATTATTCGTCTTAGTGTTTAGATTGGTATTGATATTGATGTTGGTGTTTATAATGGGATTGATATTGATTGTGGACATTATGTTGGTGTTGATAATGGTGTTGGTGTTTAGTATGGTATTGTTTTTGGTGTTGGTGTTTAGTTTGGTATTGATATTGGTGTTGGTGTTTATAATGTTATTGATATTGCTGTCAGTGTTTAGATTGATATTGATATTGATGTTGGTGTTTATAATGGTATTGATGTTGGTGTTGGTGTCTATAATGGTATTGATATTGGTGTTGGTTTTTAGATTGGTATTGATATTGGTGTTGCTGTTAATAATGGTATTGATATTGGTGTTGGTGCTTATAATGGTAAGGATATTGGTGTTGGTGTTTAGATTGGTATTGATCTTATTATTAGTGTTTATAATGGTATTAATGCTGGTGTTGGTGGTTAGACTGGTATTGATATTGCTGTTGGTTTTAATAATGTTATTGATATTGGTGTTGGTCTGTGGATGGGTATTGATGCTGGTTTTGGTGTTTAGATTGGTATTGATCTTCCTGTTGGTGTTTACAATGGTATTGTTATTGGTGTTTATAATGGCATTGATATTGTTGTTGGTGTTTATAATGGTATTGTGATTGGAGTTTATAATGGTATTGATATTGTTGTTGGGGTTTATAATGGTATTGATATTGCTGTCAGTGTTTAGATTGATATTGATATTGATGTTGGTGTTTTTAATGGTATTGATGTTGGTGTTGGTGTCTATAATGGTATTGATATTGGTGTTGGTTTTTAGATTGGTATTGATATTGGTGTTGGTCTCTAAAATGGTCTTGGTATTGGTGTTGGTGTTTTGCTTGGTGTTGGTGTTTATAATGGTATGGAATTTGGTGTTGGTGTTTAGATTCGTATTGATATTAGTGTTGGTTTTTATAATCGTATTAATACTCGTGTTGGTGTTATGAATGGTATTATTATTTGTGTTTGTTTTTAGATTGGTATTGATATTGGTGCTGGTGTTTATAATGGTATTGGTATTGGTGTTGGTGTTTATAATGTATTGAAATTGGTGTTGGTGTTTTGATTGGTATTGATGTTGGTGTTGGTGTTTATAATGGGATTGATATTGGTGTTGGTGTTTATAATGGTATTGATATTGGCGTTGTTGTTTATAATGGTATTGGGATTGGTGTTGGTGTTTATAATCGTATTATTACTGATGTTGGTGTTTAGATTGGTATTGATATTGGTGTTGGTGTTGGTGTTTACATTGGTGTTGATATTGGTGTTGGTGTTGCACTTGTATTCTTATTGGTGTTTATAATGGTATTAATGCTGGTGTTGGTGTTTAGACTGGTATTGATATTGCTGTTGGTTTTAATAATGTTATTGATATTGGTGTTGGTCTGTATATTGGTATTGATACTGGTTTTGGTGTTTAGATTGGTATTGATCTGGGTATTGGTGTTAACAATGGTATTGGTATTCGTGTTTATAATGGCATTGATATTGGTGTTGGTGTTGAGACTGGTATTGATATTGTTGTTGGGGTTTATAATGGTATTGATATTGGTGTTGGTGTTTAGATTGGTATTGATATTGGTGTTGGTGTTTACAATGGTATTGATATTGATTTTGGTGCTTGTAATGGTATTGATATTGGTGTTGGTGTTTATGTTGGTATTGATATTGGTTTTGGTGTATATATTGGTAATGATATTGGTGTTGGTGTTTATAATGGTATTGATATTAGTGTTGGTGTTTAGATTGGTATTGATATTGTTGTTGATGTTTATAATAGTATTGATATTGGTGTCGGTGTCTATAATGGTATTGATATTGGTTTTGGTGCTTGTAATGGTATTGATATTGGTGTTGGTGTTTATGTTGGTATTGATATTGGTTTTGGTGAATATATTGGTATAGATATTGGTGTTGGTATTTATAATGGTATTGATATTGGTGTCGGTGTTTAGATTGGTATTGACATTGATGTTGGTGTTTTAATGGTATTGATATTGGTTTCGGTGTCTATAGTGGTATTGATATTGGTGTTGGTTTTTAGATTGGTATTGATATTGCTGTTAAGAATGGAATTGATATTGGTGTTGGTGTTTATAATGATAAGGATATTGGTGTTGTTGTTTAGTTTGGTATTGATATTGGTGTTGTTGTTTATAATGGCATTAATGCTGGTGGTGCTGTTTAGACTGGTATAGATAGTGATGTTGGTTTTAATAATATTATTGATACTGGTGTTGGTCTGTAGATTGATGTTGATAATGGTTTTGGTGTTTAGATTGGTATTTATCTTGGTATTGGTGTTTACAATGGTATTGTTATTGGTGTTTATAATGGCATTGATGTTGGTGTTTATAATGGTATTGTGATTGATGTTTATAATGGTATTGATATTGGTGTTGGTGTTTAGATTGATATTGATATTGGTGTTGGTGTTAACAATGGTATTGATATTGGTTTTGGTGCTTGTAATGGTATTGATATTGGTGTTGGTGTTTATGTTGGTATTGATATTGGTTTTGGTGTTTAGAATAGTATTGATATTGGTGTTGGTGTTTATAATGGTATTGAGATTGGTGTTGGTGCTTATAATCGTATTATTATTGGTGTTGGTGTTTAGATTGATATTGATATTGGTGTTGGTGTTTATATTGGTATTGCGATTGGTGTTTATCATGGCATTGATATTGGTGTTGGTGTTTAGACTGGTATTGATATTGTTGCTGGGGTTTATAATGGTATTGATATTGGTGTTGGTGTTTAGATTGGTATTGATATTGGTGTTGGTGTTTACAATGGTATTTATATTGATTTTGGTGCTTCTAATGGTATTGATATTGGTGTTGGTGTTTATGTTGGTATTGATATTGGTTTTGGCGTTTATATTGTTATTGATATTGGTGTTGGTGTTTGCAATTGTATTGATATTGTTGTTGGTGCTTATATTGGTATTGATATTGGTGTTGGTGTTTACATTGGTGTTGATATTGGTGTTGGTGTTGCACTTGTATTCTTATTGGTGTTTATAATGGTATTAATGCTGGTGTTGGTGTTTAGACTGGTATTGATATTGCTGTTGATTTTAATAATGTTATTGATATTTGTGTTGGTCTGTAGATTGGTATTGATGCTGGTTTTGGTGTTCAGATTGGTATTGATCTTGGTATTGGTCTTTACAATGGTAATGTTATTGGTGTTTATAATGGCATTGATATTGGTGTTGGTGTTTATAATGGTATTTTATTAGTGTTTATAATAGCATTGATATTGGTGTTGGTGTTTATAATGGTATTGTTATTGGTGTTTATAATGGTATTGATATTGGTGTTGGTGTTTAGACTGGTATTGATATTGTCGTTGGTGTTTATAATGGTACTGATATTGGTGTTGGTGTTTAGATTGGTATTGATATTGGTATTGGAGTTTATAATGGTATTGATACTGGTTTTGGTGCTGGTAATGGTATTGATATTGGTGTTGGTGTTTATATTGGTATTGATATTGGTGTTGGTGTTTGTAATTGCATTGATATTATTCTTAGTGTTTATATTGGTATTGATATTAGTGTTGGTGCTTATATTGGTGTTGGTGTTTACATTACTGTTGATATTGGTTTTGGTATTTGCACTTGTATTGTTAATGGTGTTTATAATGGCATTGATATTGGTGTTGGTGTTTATAATGGGATTGATATTGGTGTTGGTGTTTAGAATGGTATTGATATTGGTGTTTGTGTTTAGATTGGTATTGATACTGGTGTTGGTGTTTATAATAGCATTAATATTGGTGTTGGTGTTTATAATGGTATTGATATTGGTGTTGGTGTTTAGATTGGTATTGATATGGGTGATGGTGTTTATAATGGTATTGATATTGGCTTTGGTGGTTCTAATGGTATTGATATTGGTGTTGTTGTTTTCATTGGTCTTGATTTTGGTGTTGGTGTTTATAATGGTATTGATATTGGTATTGGTGTTTAGATTGGCATTGATATTGGTGTTGGTATTTAGATTGGAATTGATATTTGTGTTAGTGTTTATAATGGTATTGATAATGATGTTGGTGTTTAGATTGGTATTGATATTTGTGTTGGTGTTTATAATGGTATTGATATTGGTGTTGGTGTTTAGATTGGGCTTGATATTAGTGTTGGTGTTTATAATGGTATTGATCATGGTGTTGTTGTTTAGTTTGGTATTGATATTGGTGTTGTTGTTTATAATGGCATTAATGCTGGTGGTGCTGTTTAGACTGGTATAGATAGTGATGTTGGTTTTAATAATATTATTGATACTGGTGTTGGTCTGTAGATTGATGTTGATAATGGTTTTGGTGTTTAGATTGGTATTTATCTTGGTATTGGTGTTTACAATGGTATTGTTATTGGTGTTTATAATGGCATTGATGTTGGTGTTTATAATGGTATTGTGATTGATGTTTATAATGGTATTGATATTGGTGTTGGTGTTTAGACTGGCATTAATATTGTTGTTGGGGTTTATAATGGTATTGATATTGGTGTTGGTGTTTAGATTGATATTGATATTGGTGTTGGTGTTAACAATGGTATTGATATTGGTTTTGGTGCTTGTAATGGTATTGATATTGGTGTTGGTGTTTATGTTGGTATTGATATTGGTTTTGGTGTTTAGAATAGTATTGATATTGGTGTTGGTGTTTATAATGGTATTGAGATTGGTGTTGGTGCTTATAATCGTATTATTATTGGTGTTGGTGTTTAGATTGATATTGATATTGGTGTTGGTGTTTATAATGGTATTGCGATTGGTGTTTATCATGGCATTGATATTGGTGTTGGTGTTTAGACTGGTATTGATATTGTTGCTGGGGTTTATAATGGTATTGATATTGGTGTTGGTGTTTAGATTGGTATTGATATTGGTGTTGGTGTTTACAATGGTATTTATATTGATTTTGGTGCTTCTAATTGTATTGATATTGGTGTTGGTGTTTATGTTGGTATTGATATTGGTTTTGGCGTTTATATTGTTATTGATATTGGTGTTGGTGTTTGCAATTGTATTGATATTGTTGTTGGTGCTTATATTGGTATTGATATTGGTGTTGGTGTTTACATTGGTGTTGATATTGGTGTTGGTGTTGCACTTGTATTCTTATTGGTGTTTATAATGGTATTAATGCTGGTGTTGGTGTTTAGACTGGTATTGATATTGCTGTTGATTTTAATAATGTTATTGATATTTGTGTTGGTCTGTAGATTGGTATTGATGCTGGTTTTGGTGTTCAGATTGGTATTGATCTTGGTATTGGTCTTTACAATGTTATTGTTATTGGTGTTTATAATGGCATTGATATTGGTGTTGGTGTTTATAATGGTATTTTATTAGTGTTTATAATAGCATTGATATTGGTGTTGGTGTTTATAATGGTATTGTTATTGGTGTTTATAATGGTATTGATATTGGTGTTGGTGTTTAGACTGGTATTGATATTGTCGTTGGTGTTTATAATGGTACTGATATTGGTGTTGGTGTTTAGATTGGTATTGATATTGGTATTGGAGTTTATAATGGTATTGATACTGGTTTTGGTGCTGGTAATGGTATTGATATTGGTGTTGGTGTTTATATTGGTATTGATATTGGTGTTGGTGTTTGTAATTGCATTGATATTATTCTTAGTGTTTATATTGGTATTGATATTAGTGTTGGTGCTTATATTGGTGTTGGTGTTTACATTGCTGTTGATATTGGTTTTGGTATTTGCACTTGTATTGTTAATGGTGTTTATAATGGCATTGATATTGGTGTTGGTGTTTATAATGGGATTGATATTGGCGTTGGTGTTTAGAATGGTATTGATATTGGTGTTTGTGTTTAGATTGGTATTGATACTGGTGTTGGTGTTTATAATAGCATTAATATTGGTGTTGGTGTTTATAATGGTATTGATATTGGTGTTGGTGTTTAGATTGGTATTGATATGGGTGATGGTGTTTATAATGGTATTGATATTGGCTTTGGTGGTTCTAATGGTATTGATATTGGTGTTGGTGTTTAGATTGGAATTGATATTTGTGTTAGTGTTTATAATGGTATTGATAATGATGTTGGTGTTTAGATTGGTATTGATATTTGTGTTGGTGTTTATAATGGTATTGATATTGGTGTTGGTGTTTAGAATGGGCTTGATATTAGTGTTGGTGTTTATAATGGTATTGATCATGGTGTTGGTGTTTAGATTGGTATTGATATTGGTGTTGGTATTTAGATTGGAATTGATATTTGTGTTAGTGTTTATAATGGTATTGATAATGATGTTGGTGTTTAGATTGGTATTGATATTTGTGTTGGTGTTTATAATGGTATTGATATTGGTGTTGGTGTTTAGATTGGGCTTGATATTAGTGTTGGTGTTTATAATGGTATTGATCATGGTGTTGGTTTTTAGATTGGTATTGATATTGGTGTTAATGTTTATAGAGGTATTGATATCGGTGTTGGTGTTTAGATTAGTATTTTTAAAGGTGTTGGTGCTTATAATGATATTGATATTGGTGTTGGCGTTTAGATTGGTATTGATAATTGGTGTTTGGATTGGTATTAATACTGGTGTTTGTGTTTATAATGGTCTTGATATTGGTGTTGCTGTTTAGAATGGTATTGATATTGGTGTTGGTATTTAAATTGGTATAGATATTGGTGTTGGCGTTTATAATGGTATTGATATTAGTGTTGGTGTTTAGATTGTTATTGATATTGTTGTTGGTGTTTATAATTGTGTTGATATTGGTGTTGGTGTTTAGAATGGTATTGATGTTGGTGTTGGTGTTTAGATTGGTATTGATATTGGTGATGGTGTTTATACTGGTATTGACATTGGTGTTGGTGTTTAGATTGGTATTGATATTGATGTTGGTGTTTATAATGGAATTGATATTGATTGTGGAGAATATATTGGTGTTGATAATAGTGTTGGTGTTTAGTATGGTATTGTTATTGGTGTTGGTGTTTAGTTTGGTATTGATATTGGTGTTAGTGTTTATAATGGTATTGTTATTGGTGTTTATAATGGTATTGATATTGGTGTTGGTGTTTAGACTGGTATTGATATTGTTGTTGCGGTTTATAATGGTATTGACATTGGTGTTTGTGTTTAGATTGGTATTGATATTAGTGTTGGAGTTTACAATGGTATTGATATTGGTTTTGGTGCTTGTAATGGTATTGATATTGGTGTTGGTGTTTATATTGGTATTGATATTGGTTTCGGTGTTTATATTGGTATTGATATTGGTGTTGGTGTTTGTAATTGTATTGATATTGTTGTTAGTGTTTATATTGGTATTGATATTGGTGTTGGTGCTTATATTGGTGTTGGTGTTTACATTGCTGTTGATATTGGTTTTGGTATTTGCACTTGTATTGTTAATGGTGTTTATAATGGCATTGATATTGGTGTTGGTGTTTATAATGGGATTGATATTGGTGTTGGTGTTTAGATTGGTATTGATATTTGTGATGGTGTTTATAATGGTATTGATATTTTTGTTGGTGTTTAGAATGGTATTGATATTGGTGTTTGTGTTTAGATTGGTATTGATACTGGTGTTGGTGGTTATAATAGCATTAATATTGGTGTTGGTGTTTGATTGGTATTGATATTGGTGTTGGTGTTTATAATGGTGTTGATATTGGTGTTGGTGTTTAGATTGTGATTGATATTGGTGTTGGTGTTTAGAATGGTATCGATATTGGTTTTGGTGTTTATCACGGTATTGATATTGGTTTTTTGTGTTTTGAAAGGTATTGATATTGGTGTTTGTGTTTAGATTGGTATTGATATTTGTGTTAGTGTTTATAATGGTATTGATAATGATGTTGGTGTTTAGATTGGTATTGATATGGGCGATGGTATTTATAATGGTATTGATATTGGCTTTGGTGTTTGTAATGGTATTGATATTGGTGTTGGTGTTGAGATTGGTATGGATATTGGCGTAGGTCTTTATAATTGTCTTGATATTGGTGTTGGTGTTTAGATTGGTATTGATATTGGTGTTGGTATTTAGATTGGAATTGATATTTGTGTTAGTGTTTATATTGGTATTGATAATGATGTTGGTGTTTAGATTGGTATTGATATTTGTGTTGGTGTTTATAATGGTATTGATATTGGTGTTGGTGTTTAGATTGGGCTTGATATTGGTGTTGGTGTTTATAATGGTATTGATCATGGTGTTGGTGTTTAGATTGGTATTGATATTGGTGTTAATGTTTATAGAGGTATTGATATCGGTGTTGGTGTTTAGATTGGTATTTTTAAAGGTGTTGGTGCTTATAATGGTATTGATATTGGTGTTCGTGTTTAGACTGGTATTGATATTGATGTTGGGGTTTATAATAGTATTGATATTGGTGTTGGTGTTTGCAATGGTATTGATATTGGTTTTGGTGCTTGTAATGGTATTGATATTGGTGTTGGTGTTTATGTTGGTATTGATATTGGTTTTGGTGTTTATATTGTTATTGATATTGGTGTTGGTGTTTGCAATTGCATTGATGTTGGGCTGGGGTTGATGATTGTGTTGGGGTTGATGTTGGGCTGGGGTTGATGTGCGCTGGGGTTGATGTGTGCTGGGGTTGATGTTGGTTTGGGGTTGATGTTGGGATGGGGTTGATGTTGAGCTGAGGTTGATGTTTGTGTTGGGGTTGATGTTGGGTTGGGGTTGATGTGCGCTGGGGTTGATGTGCGCTCAGGTTGATGTTGGTTTGGGGTTGATGTTGGGATGGGGCTGATGTTGAGCTGAGGTTGATGTTTGTGTTGGGGTTGATGTTGGGTTGGGGTTGATGTTTGTGTTGGGGTTGATGTTGGGCTGGGGCTGATGTTGGGCTGGGGTTGATGTTTGTGTTGGGGTTGATGTTAGGCTGGGGTGGATGTTGCGCTGGGATTGATGTTGGGCTGGGGCTGATGTTGGGCTGGGTTTGATGTTTGTGTTGGGGTTGATGTTAGGCTGGGGTTGATGTTGCGCTGGGGTTGATGGTGGGCTGGGGCTGATGTTGCGCTGGGGTTGATGTTGAGCTGGGGCTGATGTTTGTGTTGGGGTGGATATTGGGCTGGGGCTGATGTTGGGCTGGGGTTGATGTTGGTCTGGTGTTGATGTTGGCCTGAGGTTGATGTTGGGTTGGGGTTGATGTTGGGCTGGGGTTGATTTTTGTGTTGGGGTTGATGTTGGGCTGGGGCTGATGTTGGGCTGGGGTCGATGCCGGGTTGGGGTTGGTTTTGGGCTGTTGCTGATGTTGGGCTGGTGCTGATGTTGGGCTAGGGTTGATGTTTGTGTTGGGGTTGATGTTGGGCTGGGGTTGATGTTGGATGGGGTTGATGTTTGTGTTGGGGTTGATGTTGGGTTGGGGTTGATGTTGGGCTGGGGTTGATGTTGGGCTGGGGTTGATGTTTGTGTTGCGGTTGATGTTGGGCTGGTGTTGATGTTGGGCTGGCGATGATGTTGGGTTGGGGTTGATTTTGGGCTGGGGTTGATGTTTGTGTTGGGGTTGATATTGGGCTGGGGCTGATGTTGGGCTGAGTTTGATGTTAGGCAGGGGTTGATGTTTGTGTTGGGGTTGATGTTGGGTTGGGGTTGATGTTGGGCTGGTGCTGGTGTTTGGCTGGGGTTGATATTGGGCTGGTGCTGGTGTTCGGCTGGGGTTGATGTTGACTGGGGTTGATGTTGGACTGGGGTTGATTTTGGGCTGGTGATGATGTTGGGCTGGTGCTGATGTTGGGCTAGGGTTGATGTTGGTTTGGGGTTGATGTTGTGTTGGGGTTGATGTTGGGTTGGGGTTAATGTTTGTGTTGGGGTTGATGTTGGGCTGGGGTTGATGTTTGTGTTGGGGTTGATGTTGGGCTGGGGTTGATGTTGGGCTGGTGCTGATGTTGGGCTGGGGTTGATATTGGGTTGGGGCTGATGTTGGGCTGGGGTTGATGTTGGGCTGGGGTTGAAGTTGGGCTGGGGTTGATATTGAGCTGGGAATGACGTTGGGCTTGGGTTGATGTTGGGCTGGGGTTGATGTTGGGTTGGGGTTGATGATTGTGTTGGGGTTGATGATTGTGTTGGCGTTGATGTTGCGCTGGGGTTGATGTTGGGCTGGGGTTGATATTTGTGTTGGGATTGATGTTGGGCTGGGGTTGATGTTGGGCTGAGGTTAATGTTGGGCTGGCGTTGATGTTGAACTGGGGTTGATGTTGGGCTGGGGTTGATGTTGGGCTGGGGTTGATGTTTGTGTTGGGGCTGATGTTGGGTTGGGGTTGATGTTCAGTTGGGGTTGATGTTGGGCTGGGGTTGATGTTTGTTTTGGGGATGATGTTGGGCTGGCGTTAATGTTGGGCTGGTGCTGATGTTGGGCTGGGTTGATATTGGGCTGGGGCTGTGTTGGGCTGGGGTTGATGTTGGGCTGGGGTTGATGTTGGGCTGGGGTTAACATTGGGCTGGGGATGACGTTGGGCTGGGGTTGATGTTTGTGTTGGGGTTGAAGTTGGGCTGGGGTTGACGTTGGGCTGGGGTTGATGTTTGTGTTGGGGTTGATGTTGGGCTGGGGTTGATGTTGGGCTGGGGTTGATGTTTGTGTTGGGGTTGATGTTGGGCTGGGGTTCATGTTGGGCTGGGGTTGATGTTGTGCTGGTGCTGATGTTGGGCTCGGGTTGATATTGGGCTGGGGCTGATTTTGGTCTGGGGTTGTTGTTGGGCTGGGGTTGATGTTGGGCTGGGGTTGATGTTGGTCTGTGGTTGATGTTGGGCTGGGGTTGATATTGGGCTGGGGAAGACGTTTGACTGGGGTTGATGTTGGGCTAGGGTTGATGTTGGGTTGGGGTTGATGTTTGTGTTGGGGTTGATGTTGGGCTGGGGTTGATGTTGGATGGGGTTGATGTTTATGTTGGGGTTGATGTTGGGTTGGGGTTGATGTTGGGCTGGGGTTGATGTTGGGCTGGTGCTGGTGTTCGGCTGGGGTTGATGTTGACTGGGGTTGATGTTGGACTGGGGTTGATTTTGGGCTGGTGATGATGTTGGGCTGGTGCTGATGTTGGGCTAGGGTTGATGTTGGTTTGGGGTTGATGTTGTGTTGGGGTTGATGTTGGGTTGGGGTTAATGTTTGTGTTGGGGTTGATGTTGGGCTGGGGTTGATGTTTGTGTTGGGGTTGATGTTGGGCTGGGGTTGATGTTGTGCTGGTGCTGATGTTGGGCTCGGGTTGATATTGGGCTGGGGCTGATTTTGGTCTGGGGTTGTTGTTGGGCTGGGGTTGATGTTGGGCTGGGGTTGATGTTGGTCTGTGGTTGATGTTGGGCTGGGGTTGATATTGGGCTGGGGAAGACGTTTGACTGGGGTTGATGTTGGGCTAGGGTTGATGTTGGGTTGGGGTTGATGTTTGTGTTGGGGTTGATGTTGGGCTGGGGTTGATGTTGGATGGGGTTGATGTTTGTGTTGGGGTTGATGTTGGGTTGGGGTTGATGTTGGGCTGGGGTTGATGTTGGGCTGGGGTTGATGTTTGTGTTGCAGTTGATGTTGGGCTGGTGTTGAAGTTGGGCTGGCGATGATGTTGGGTTGGGGTTGATTTTGGGCTGGGGTTGATGTTTGTGTTGGGGTTGATATTGGGCTGGGGCTGATGTTGGGCTGAGTTTGATGTTAGGCAGGGGTTGATGTTTGTGTTGGGGTTGATGTTGGGTTGGGGTTGATATTGGGCTGGTGCTGGTGTTTGGTTGGGGTAGATGTTGGGCTGGTGCTGGTGTTTGGCTGGGGTTGATGTTGAGCTAGTGCTGATCTTGGGCTGGGGTTCATGTTGGGCTGGGGTTGATGTTGGGTTGCATTTGGTATTGGGCTGGGGCTGCTGTTGGGCTGTGGTTGATGGTGGGCTGGGGTTCATGTTGGACTGAGGTTGATATTGGGCTGGGGCTGATATGGGCTGGGGTTGATGTTTGTCTTGGGGCTAATGTTGGGTGGGGGTTGATGTTTGTGTTGGGGTTGATGTTGGGTTGGGGTTGATGATGGGCTGGGGTTGATGTTGGGTTGAGGTTAATGTTGGGCTGGGGTTGATGTTGGGTTGGGGTTGATGTTGGGCTTGGGTTGATGTTGGGTTGGGGTTGATGTTGGGCTGGGGTTGATGTTGGGCTGGGGATGATTTTGGGCTGGGGTTTATGTTGGGCTGCGGATGAAGTTGGGTTGGGGTGATGTTGGGTTTGGTTGATATTTGAGTTGAGGCTGATGTTGGGCTTGTGCTGATGTTGGGCTGTGGTTGATATTGGGCTGGGGCTGATGTTGGGCTGGGGTTGATGTTTGTGTTGGGGTTGATGTTGGACTGGGGTTGATGTTGGCTGGGGTTGATGTTGGGCTGGGGTTGATGTTGGGCTGGGGTTGATGTTTGTGTTGCGGTTGATGTTGGGCTGGTGTTGATGTTGGGCTGGCGATGATGTTGGGTTGGGGTTGATTTTGGGCTGGGGTTGATGTTTGTGTTGGGGTTGATATTGGGCTGGGGCTGATGTTGGGCTGAGTTTGATGTTAGGCAGGGGTTGATGTTTGTGTTGGGGTTGATGTTGGGTTGGGGTTGATGTTGGGCTGGTGCTGGTGTTTGGCTGGGGTTGATATTGGGCTGGTGCTGGTGTTCGGCTGGGGTTGATGTTGACTGGGGTTGATGTTGGACTGGGGTTGATTTTGGGCTGGTGATGATGTTGGGCTGGTGCTGATGTTGGGCTAGGGTTGATGTTGGTTTGGGGTTGATGTTGTGTTGGGGTTGATGTTGGGTTGGGGTTAATGTTTGTGTTGGGGTTGATGTTGGGCTGGGGTTGATGTTTGTGTTGGGGTTGATGTTGGGCTGGGGTTGATGTTGGGCTGGTGCTGATGTTGGGCTGGGGTTGATATTGGGTTGGGGCTGATGTTGGGCTGGGGTTGATGTTGGGCTGGGGTTGAAGTTGGGCTGGGGTTGATATTGAGCTGGGAATGACGTTGGGCTTGGGTTGATGTTGGGCTGGGGTTGATGTTGGGTTGGGGTTGATGATTGTGTTGGGGTTGATGATTGTGTTGGCGTTGATGTTGCGCTGGGGTTGATGTTGGGCTGGGGTTGATATTTGTGTTGGGATTGATGTTGGGCTGGGGTTGATGTTGGGCTGAGGTTAATGTTGGGCTGGCGTTGATGTTGAACTGGGGTTGATGTTGGGCTGGGGTTGATGTTGGGCTGGGGTTGATGTTTGTGTTGGGGCTGATGTTGGGTTGGGGTTGATGTTCAGTTGGGGTTGATGTTGGGCTGGGGTTGATGTTTGTTTTGGGGATGATGTTGGGCTGGCGTTAATGTTGGGCTGGTGCTGATGTTGGGCTGGGTTGATATTGGGCTGGGGCTGTGTTGGGCTGGGGTTGATGTTGGGCTGGGGTTGATGTTGGGCTGGGGTTAACATTGGGCTGGGGATGACGTTGGGCTGGGGTTGATGTTT
Source organism: Chiloscyllium punctatum (assembly GCF_047496795.1). Classification (NCBI taxonomy): domain Eukaryota; kingdom Metazoa; phylum Chordata; class Chondrichthyes; order Orectolobiformes; family Hemiscylliidae; genus Chiloscyllium; species Chiloscyllium punctatum. The sequence goes on from NC_092783.1 coordinate 26,795,751, forward strand.
GTGTTGGGGTTGAAGTTGGGCTGGGGTTGACGTTGGGCTGGGGTTGATGTTTGTGTTGGGGTTGATGTTGGGCTGGGGTTGATGTTGGGCTGGGGTTGATGTTTGTGTTGGGGTTGATGTTGGGCTGGGGTTCATGTTGGGCTGGGGTTGATGTTGTGCTGGTGCTGATGTTGGGCTCGGGTTGATATTGGGCTGGGGCTGATTTTGGTCTGGGGTTGTTGTTGGGCTGGGGTTGATGTTGGGCTGGGGTTGATGTTGGTCTGTGGTTGATGTTGGGCTGGGGTTGATATTGGGCTGGGGAAGACGTTTGACTGGGGTTGATGTTGGGCTAGGGTTGATGTTGGGTTGGGGTTGATGTTTGTGTTGGGGTTGATGTTGGGCTGGGGTTGATGTTGGATGGGGTTGATGTTTATGTTGGGGTTGATGTTGGGTTGGGGTTGATGTTGGGCTGGGGTTGATGTTGGGCTGGTGCTGGTGTTCGGCTGGGGTTGATGTTGACTGGGGTTGATGTTGGACTGGGGTTGATTTTGGGCTGGTGATGATGTTGGGCTGGTGCTGATGTTGGGCTAGGGTTGATGTTGGTTTGGGGTTGATGTTGTGTTGGGGTTGATGTTGGGTTGGGGTTAATGTTTGTGTTGGGGTTGATGTTGGGCTGGGGTTGATGTTTGTGTTGGGGTTGATGTTGGGCTGGGGTTGATGTTGTGCTGGTGCTGATGTTGGGCTCGGGTTGATATTGGGCTGGGGCTGATTTTGGTCTGGGGTTGTTGTTGGGCTGGGGTTGATGTTGGGCTGGGGTTGATGTTGGTCTGTGGTTGATGTTGGGCTGGGGTTGATATTGGGCTGGGGAAGACGTTTGACTGGGGTTGATGTTGGGCTAGGGTTGATGTTGGGTTGGGGTTGATGTTTGTGTTGGGGTTGATGTTGGGCTGGGGTTGATGTTGGATGGGGTTGATGTTTGTGTTGGGGTTGATGTTGGGTTGGGGTTGATGTTGGGCTGGGGTTGATGTTGGGCTGGGGTTGATGTTTGTGTTGCAGTTGATGTTGGGCTGGTGTTGAAGTTGGGCTGGCGATGATGTTGGGTTGGGGTTGATTTTGGGCTGGGGTTGATGTTTGTGTTGGGGTTGATATTGGGCTGGGGCTGATGTTGGGCTGAGTTTGATGTTAGGCAGGGGTTGATGTTTGTGTTGGGGTTGATGTTGGGTTGGGGTTGATATTGGGCTGGTGCTGGTGTTTGGTTGGGGTAGATGTTGGGCTGGTGCTGGTGTTTGGCTGGGGTTGATGTTGAGCTAGTGCTGATCTTGGGCTGGGGTTCATGTTGGGCTGGGGTTGATGTTGGGTTGCATTTGGTATTGGGCTGGGGCTGCTGTTGGGCTGTGGTTGATGGTGGGCTGGGGTTCATGTTGGACTGAGGTTGATATTGGGCTGGGGCTGATATGGGCTGGGGTTGATGTTTGTCTTGGGGCTAATGTTGGGTGGGGGTTGATGTTTGTGTTGGGGTTGATGTTGGGTTGGGGTTGATGATGGGCTGGGGTTGATGTTGGGTTGAGGTTAATGTTGGGCTGGGGTTGATGTTGGGTTGGGGTTGATGTTGGGCTTGGGTTGATGTTGGGTTGGGGTTGATGTTGGGCTGGGGTTGATGTTGGGCTGGGGATGATTTTGGGCTGGGGTTTATGTTGGGCTGCGGATGAAGTTGGGTTGGGGTGATGTTGGGTTTGGTTGATATTTGAGTTGAGGCTGATGTTGGGCTTGTGCTGATGTTGGGCTGTGGTTGATATTGGGCTGGGGCTGATGTTGGGCTGGGGTTGATGTTTGTGTTGGGGTTGATGTTGGACTGGGGTTGATGTTGGCTGGGGTTGATGTTGGGCTGGGGTTGATGTTGGGCTGGTGCTGATGTTGGGCTGGGGTTGATGTTTGTGTTGGGGTTGATGTTGGACAGGGGTTGATTTTGGGCTGGGGTTGATGTTGGGCTGGGGTTGATGTTGGGCTGGTGCTGATGTTGGGCTGGGGTTGATGTTTGTGTTGGGGTTGATGTTGCACAGGGGTTGATTTTGGGCTGGGGTTGATGTTGGGCTGGGGTTGATGTTGGGCTGGGGTTGATTTTTGTGTTGGGGTTGATGTTGGACTGGGGTTGATGTTGGGCTGGGGTTGATGTTGGTCTGGTGTTGATGTTGGGCTGATGATGATGTTGGGCTGGTGCTGATGTTGGGCTAGGGTTGATGTTGGTTTGGGGTTGATGTTGGGTTGGGGTTGATGTTGGGTTGGGGTTAATGTTGGGCTGTGGTTGATGTTGGGCTTGGGTTGATGTTGTGCTTGGGCTGATGTTGGGCTGGGGCTGATGTTGAGCGGGAGTTGATGTTGGGTTGGAGTTGATGTCGGGCTGGGGTTGAGATTGGGCTGGGATTGATGTTGGGCTGGTGCTGATGTTGGGCTGGGGTTGATGTTGGCTGGGGTTGATGTTGGACTGGGGTTGATTTTGGGCTGGTGATGATGTTGGGCTGGTGCTGATGTTGGGCTAGGGTTGATGTTGGGTTGGGGTTAATGTTGGGCTGTGGTTGATGTTGGGTTGGGTTGATGTTGGGTGGGAGTTGATATTGGGTTGGGGTTTGTGTTGGGCTGGGGTTGATGTTGGGCTGGGGCTGATGTTGGGCGGGAGTTGATGTCGGGCTGGGGTTGAGATTAGGCTGGGATTGATGTTGGGCTGGGATTGATGTTGGGCTGTGGCTGATGTTGGGCTGGGGTTAATGTTGGGTTGGGGTTGATGTTTGTGTTGGGGTTGATGTTGGGCTGGGGCTGATGTTGGGCTGGGGTTGATGTTTGGCTAGGGGTGATGTTGGGCTCGGATTAATGTTGAGCTGGGATTCATGTTTGTGTTGGGGTTGATGTTGTGTTTTGGCTAATGTTGGGCTGGGTTTGGTGTTTGTGTTGGGGTTGATGTTGGGCTGGGGCTGATATTGAGCTCGGGTTAATGTTGGGATGAGGTTGATGTTGGGCTGAGGTTGATGTTGGGTTGGGGTTGATGTTGGGCTGTGGTTGATGATGAGCTCGGGTTAATGTTGGGATGAGGTTGATGTTGGGCTGAGGTTGATGTTGGGATGAGGTTGATGTTGGGCTGAGGTGGATGTTGGGATGAAGTTGATGTTGGGATGAGGTTGATGTTGGGCTGAGGTGGATGTTGGGATGAAGTTGATGTTGGGCTGATGTTGATGTTGGGTTGGGGTTGATGTTGGGCTGGGGTTGATGTTGAGCTCGGGTTAATGTTGGGATGAGGTTGATGTTGGGCTGAGGTTGATGTTGGGTTGGGGTTGAGGTGGGGCTGGGGTTGATGTTAGGTTGGGGTTGATGTTGGGTTGGGGTTGATGTTAGGTTGTGGTTGATGTTGGGTTGGGGTTGATGTTGGGCTGGGGTTGATGTTGGGTTGGGTTTGATGTTGGGCTGGGGTTGATGTTGGGATGGGGTAGACGTTGGGCTGGGGGTGATGTTGGGCTGGGGTTGATGTTGGGCAGGGGTTGGTGTTGGGCTTGGGTTGATATTGGACTGGGGCTGATGTTGGACTGGGGATGATGTTGGGTTGGGGTTGATGTTGGGCTGTGGTTGATGTTTGTGTTGGGGTTCAGGTTGGGCTGAGGTTGATGTTGGACTGGGATTGATGTTGGGCTGTGGTTGATGTTGGGCTGGGTTTGATGTTTGTGTTGGGGTTGATGTAGGGTTGGGGTTGATATTTATGTTGGGGTTCACGTTGGGCTTAGGTTGATGTTGGACTGGGATTGATGTTGGGCTGTGGTTGATGTTGGGCTGGGTTTGATGTTTGTGTTGGGGTTGATGTAGGGTTGGGGTTGATACTTATGTTGGGGTTGATGTTGGACTGGGGTTGATGTTGGCTGGGGTTGATGTTGGGCTGGGGTTGATGTTGGGCTGGTGCTGATGTTGGACTGGGGTTGATGTTTGTCTTGGGGCTAATGTTGGGTGGGGGTTGATGTTTGTGTTGGGGTTGATGTTGGGTTGGGGTTGATGATGGGCTGGGGTTGATGTTGGGTTGAGGTTAATGTTGGGCTGGGGTTGATGTTGGGTTGGGGTTGATGTTGGGCTTGGGTTGATGTTGGGTTGGGGTTGATGTTGGGCTGGGGTTGATGTTGGGCTGGGGATGATTTTGGGCTGGGGTTTATGTTGGGCTGCGGATGAAGTTGGGTTGGGGTTGATGTTGGGTTTGGTTGATATTTGAGTTGAGGCTGATGTTGGGCTTGTGCTGATGTTGGGCTGTGCTTGATATTGGGCTGGGGCTGATGTTGGGCTGGGGTTGATGTTTGTGTTGGGGTTGATGTTGGACTGGGGTTGATGTTGGCTGGGGTTGATGTTGGGCTGGGGTTGATGTTGGGCTGGTGCTGATGTTGGACTGGGGTTGATGTTTGTGTTGGGGTTGATGTTGGACAGGGGTTGATGTTGGGCTGGGGTTGATGTTGGGCTGGGGTTGATGTTGGGCTGGGGTTGATTTTTGTGTTGGGGTTGATGTTGGACTGGGGTTGATGTTGGGCTGGGGTTGATGTTGGTCTGGTGTTGATGTTGGGCTGATGATGATGTTGGGCTGGTGCTGATGTTGGGCTAGGGTTGATGTTGGTTTGGGGTTGATGTTGGGCTGTGGTTGATGTTGGGCTTGGGTTGATGTTGTGCTTGGGCTGATGTTGGGCTGGGGCTGATGTTGAGCGGGAGTTGATGTTGGGTTGGAGTTGATGTCGGGCTGGGGTTGAGATTGGGCTGGGATTGATGTTGGGCTGGTGCTGATGTTGGGCTGGGGTTGATGTTGGCTGGGGTTGATGTTGGACTGGGGTTGGTTTTGGGCTGGTGATGATGTTGGGCTGGTGCTGATGTTGGGCTAGGGTTGATGTTGGTTTGGGGTTGATGTTGTGTTGGGGTTGATGTTGGGTTGGGTTAATGTTGGGCTGTGGTTGATGTTGGGCTTGGGTTGATGTTGGGTGGGAGTTGATATTGGGTTGGGGTTTGTGTTGGGCTGGGGTTGATGTTGGGCTGGGGCTGATGTTGGGCGGGAGTTGATGTCGGGCTGGGGTTGAGATTAGGCTGGGATTGATGTTGGGCTGGGATTGATGTTGGGCTGTGGCTGATGTTGGGCTGGGGTTAATGTTGGGTTGGGGTTGATGTTTGTGTTGGGGTTGATGTTGGGCTGGGGCTGATGTTGGGCTGGGGTTGATGTTTGGCTAGGGGTGATGTTGGGCTCGGATTAATGTTGAGCTGGGATTCATGTTTGTGTTGGGGTTGATGTTGGGTTTTGGCTGATGTTGGGCTGGGTTTGGTGTTTGTGTTGGGGTTGATGTTGGGCTGGGGCTGATATTGAGCTCGGGTTAATGTTGGGATGAGGTTGATGTTGGGCTGAGGTTGATGTTGGGTTGGGGTTGATGTTGGGCTGTGGTTGATGATGAGCTCGGGTTAATGTTGGGATGAGGTTGATGTTGGGCTGAGGTTGATGTTGGGATGAGGTTGATGTTGGGCTGAGGTGGATGTTGGGATGAGGTTGATGTTGGGCTGATGTTGATGTTGGGCTGATGTTGATGTTGGGTTGGGGTTGATGTTGGGCTGGGGTTGATGTTGAGCTCGGGTTAATGTTGGGATGAGGTTGATGTTGGGCTGAGGTTGATGTTGGGTTGGGGTTGATGTTGGGTTGGGGTTGATGTTAGGTTGTGGTTGATGTTGGGTTGGGGTTGATGTTGGGCTGGGGTTGATGTTGGGTTGGGTTTGATGTTGGGCTGGGGTTGATGTTGGGATGGGGTAGACGTTGGGCTGGGGGTGATGTTGGGCTGGGGTTGATGTTGGGCAGGGGTTGGTGTTGGGCTTGGGTTGATATTGGACTGGGGCTGATGTTGGACTGGGGATGATGTTGGGTTGGGGTTGATGTTGGGCTGTGGTTGATGTTTGTGTTGGGGTTCAGGTTGGGCTGAGGTTGATGTTGGACTGGGATTGATGTTGGGCTGTGGTTGATGTTGGGCTGGGTTTGATGTTTATGTTGGGGTTGATGTAGGGTTGGGGTTGATATTTATGTTGGGGTTGATGTTGGGCTGGGGTTGATGTGTGCTGGGGTTGATGTTGCACTGGGATTGATGTTGGGCTGGGTTTGATGTTTGTGTTGGGGTAGATGTTGGGCTGGGGTTGATGTTGGGCTGGGATTGATGTTGGGCTGGGGTTGATGTTTGTTTTGGGGTTGATGTTTGTGTTTGGGTTGATGTTGGGCTGGGGTTGATGTTGGGTTCAGGTTGATGTTGGGGTGGGTTTGATGTTGTGTTGGGGTTGATGTTGGGTTGTGGTTGATTATGGGCTGAGGTTGATGTTGGGTTGGGGTTGATGTTGGGCTGAGGTTGATGTCGTGTTGGGGTTGATGTTAGGTTGGGTTTGATGTTGGGCTGAGGTTGATGTTGTGTTGGAGTTGATGTTGGGGTGGGGTTGATTTTGGGCTGGGGTTGATTATGGGTTTGGGTTGATTTGGTGTTTTTGTTGATGTTGATGATATTAATGCTGATGTTGCTGGTAGTGGTGGTAGTTTTGCTGTTGATGTTGCACTTGGTATTAGTGTTGGTGTTGGTTATGTTGTTTATGTTGGTGCAGGTGTTGGTGCTCACATGGATATCCATGTTGATTTTAATGTGGTGTTCATTTTGTTGTTGGTGTTGAGGTTTGTGTTCTTGTTGAAGTTGTTGTTGATGTTGGTATTGGTGTTGGTGTTGGTGCTGGTGTTGGTGTTGGTGTTGGTGCTGGTGTTCGTATTGGTGCTGTTGTTGATATTGGTGCTGGCATTGGTGTTGGTGTTGGTATTGGTGTTGGTGCTGGTGGTGGTGTTGGTGCTGGTATTGGTGTTGGTGCTGGCATTGGTGTTTGTGCTGGTATAGGTGTTGGTGCTGGTGTTGATGTTGGTGTTGGTGTTGGTGCTGGTATTGGTGTTGGTGCTGGTATTGGTGTTGGTGTTGGTGTTGGTGCTGGTATTGGTGTTGGTGCTGGTATTGGTGTTGGTGCTGGTATTGGTGTTGGTGCTGGTGTTGGTGTTGGTGCTGGTATTGATGATGTTGATGCTGCTGTTGGTGTTTTATATTGTGTTGATATTAACGTTGATGCTGTTGGTGTTGATGTTTATTGTGATGTTGACCTTAATATTAATTTTAGTGTCAGTGTTTACATTGATATTGGTGTCGGCATTAGTGTTAATGTTGGTTTTGATGTTGGTGTTGGTGCTGAAGTTACTTTGACTTTAATGTTAGTGTTGATAACAATGTTGATGTTAAAATTGCTGTTGATGTTGATTCTCATGTTAACGTTGGTGTTGGGGTCCATGTTATTGTTAATGTCCATGTTCAGGTCCATGTTGGTATTAATGTTTATTTTGGCATTGATGTTGGTATTTCTGTTGGTTTTCATGTTGATTTTGGTGTAAGTGTTGATTTTGATTTTGGTGTTCTTGCTGGTGTTGGTGTTAAAGTGAATGTTTGTGATGATGGTGATGCTGTTTATGTTGAACTTAATGATGGTGTTGCTGTTGGGATTGCAGCTACTGTTGATATTGATGCTTTATGTTGAAGTGGGTGTTGGTGTTGATGATGATATTGGTGTTGATGTTGGTGCTGCTGTTGATGCTGATGCTGATATTGCTGTTGGTGCAAATGCTTGTTATGATATTGGTCTTCATGTTAATAATGATTTTGATTATAGTGTTCATATTAATATTGGTGTTGGTATTGATAATGCCGTTGTTGATGTCGAAGTCGATGTTGACTTTGGTGCTCATTTTGTCATTGATGTTGATGTTGATTTAGTTGCTCATGTCGATTTTGGTTTTGATGTTCATGTTGATGGTTCTTGGATTGGAGTTGGCTATTGTGTTGCAGTTGTTGGTGTTGCTTTATATTGTTGACGCAGGTGATGAGTGTTCTTGCTAACATTGGTGTTGGTGTTTATGTTAATGTTGGTGTTGCTGCTCACGATATTCTTGGTGTTGGTGGTAGTGTTGATGTTGGTGATATTATTGCTATTGTTGTTGCTGGTTTTGTCACTAGTGTTCATATTGATTGTTGTTGGTTTGCTGTGATGTTAAGGTTGACATGAGTGGTGGCATTGATGTTGGTGCTGACAATGATGTTGGAGCTTTTGGTACTGTTCATGTTGAAGTTGATTATGGTGTTTATGCTATCGATGTTGATGCTATCTATTGACATTGGTTGTGGTGTTGGTGCCTATTTTGGTGGTGTTTATTTTGAAACTGATTTTGGTGGCAGTGTTCCTGTCAATATTAGTGCTGGTATTGGTGTTGATGTAGATGTTGATGATGTGTTCTTGTGGGTGCCAATGTAGCTGTTCATTTTGAGGTTGATGATGATGTTGACATTGTTTTTAATGTTGATTCTTTGTTCTCACGTTGATTTTGGTGTTAGTGTTGGTGTTGGTGTTTGTGTTGGTGTTGGTGTTGGTGTTGGTGTTGATGTTGGTGTTGGTGTTGGTGTTGGTGTTGGTGTTGTTGTTGATGTTGATGTTGGTGTTGGTGTTGGTGTTGATGTTGGTGTTGGTATTGGTGTTGATGTTGGTGTTGGTGTTAGTGTTGGCATTGACATTAGTGTTGGTGTCGGTATTGGTGTTGATGTTGGAGTTGGTGTTGGTGTTGGTGTTGATGTTGATGTTGGTGTTGATGTTGGTGTTGGTGGTGTTGGTGTTGGTGTTAGTGTTGATGTTGGTGTTGGTGTTGGTGTTGGTGTTGATGTTAGTGTTGGTGTTAGTGGTGTTGCTGTTGGTGTTAGTGGTGTTGGTGTTGATGTTGGAGTTGGTGTTGGTGTTGGTGTTGATGTTGGTGTTGGTGTTGTTGGTGTTGGTGTTGGTGTTGGTGTTGGTGTTGGTGTTGGTGTTGGTGTTAGTGTTGGTGTTAGTGTTGATGTTAGTGTTGGTGTTGGTGTTGGTGTTGATGTTGGTGTTGGTGTTGGTGTTGGTGTTGGTGTTGGTATTGATTTTGGTGTTAGTGTTGATGTTGGTTTTGTCATTGTTGGTGTTAATGTTGACATTGATGTTAATGTTGGTGTTGATTTTAGTGCTCATTTTAACATTGGTGTTAGTTTTATGTTGATGGTAATGTCAGTTTTCATGTTTATTTTGGTCCTGATATTGATATTGCTGTTGCATGCTGGTTTGGTGTTGATGGTAGTGTTAAGGCTGCTGTCAGTGTCAATGTTAGCGTTATTCTTGACTTTGGTGATGTTGATGTTAATGCTGATGTTGACTGTTATGTTGTGCTAGTGTTGGTGTTGGTGGCTGTATTGATGTTGATGTTGGTGCTAAATTTGCAGTTGGTGTTGATCCTTATTTTGGTGCTGTGGATGGTGGTTTTGCTATTGATTGTGGTGCCAGTGTTCATGTCAATATTGGTGCTGGTGTTGGTTTTGATGTGTTGATGTTGGTGTTGGTGTTAGTTCTGGTGTTTGCGTTGACGTTGCTGTTGCTGAAGGTGTATTGTGCTGATGTCGAAGTTGATGCTTATTTTGAATTTGGTTAGGTTTGGAGCTGGTATTGGCATTGTTGTTATTTACCATGTTAAATGGTGGTGTTCATATTTATGTTGGTATTGCTTTTGGTGTTGGGTTTGTTGATGTTGGTTTTCATGTTAAAGTAGATGTTTGTGTTGTGGTTGGTATTGGTGTTGACGTTGCTGTTGTTGATATAATGGTGTTGATGTTGATGTGAGTGTTGGTGATGGGATTTGTACTGATGTTTATGTTGATTTTGGTGCATCTGTTGGCTTTAGTGTTGTTGTCCATGTTGATGTTAATGTCAGTGTACATGCTGATATTATTGTTGAGATTAGCATCTATTGTTGGTACTAGTTAGGTATTAATGCCAAAGTTACTGTTGGTGTTACTGTTGTTGATGTTGTAGTTGATGTCAATGTTGCTGTTGGTATTGAAGTTTATTTTAATATTTTTGTAAATATTGATTTTGGTGTCAGTGTTCATGTCAATTTTGGTGTTGTTAATGTGGGTGTGGATGCTGGTGATGGTAGCTTTGGTGCTGATGTTGGTTTTATTGTTGATGTTGATGTTAATATTGGCATTGGTGTTGAGTTTGATGTTGGCTTTGGTGTTGGTGTTGTGTTGCTTTGTTCTGATGTTGGTGCTGGCATTGTGCTGGCATTGATGTCGTAGTTGGTGTTGAGTTTGTTGTATGGGTTCATATTTTTGTTGGTGTTGATCTCGGTGGCACTGATATTGGTGTTGATGCTGAGTTGATTATGGTGCTCACATTGATGTGAGTGCTGGTGCTGTGGTTGGTGTTGATGCTGAGTTGATTATGGTGCTCACGTTGGTGTTAGTGCTGGTGCTGTGGTTGGTGTTGATGTTGGGTTGATTATGGTGCTCACGTTGATGTGAGTGCTGATGCTGTGGTTGGTGTTGATGCTGAGTTGATTATGGTGCTCACGTTGATGTGAGTGCTGGTGCTGTGGTTGGTGTTGATGCTGAGTTGATGTTGGTGCTGATATTCTTGGTGTTGGCATTCATGCTATTGTTGGTGTTGATTTTGGTAGTGGGGTTCAGTTTGATGTTCCTCTTGATGTTAATGTGTTTTGTAGATGTTTGTGTTGATGTCAGATTTCGTACCAGTATTCATGTTGATGTTGGTGTTCGGGTTGATATTAATGCTTTGCTTGAGTTTGACCGATTTGGTTGATGTTTGTGTTGGTGTTGGATTTGGTGCCGGTATTCATAATGATGTAGTTTTTGTTGTTGATGTTTGTGATATGAATTTTACTGTGGATGTTGGTGCTGATGTTAGTATTCATGTTGATTTTGCTCCTGGTGTCGATTTTAGTGTTAGTATTGATGTCAATGGTGGTTTTAATGTTGTTGTTGGTGCTGGTGTTGATTATGGTGCTCAGGTTGGTGCTGGTAGTGTTGCTGATGTTGGTGTTTCTGACGATGCTCATATCAATGTTGATGTGGTGCTAATGTTTTTGGGGTGTCGATATGGATATTGATTGTGGTGTTCCTTTTGATGTGGATACATTTTGTTGAAGTTTGTGTTGGTGTTGTTGGTGCTGGTATTGGTGCTGGTGTTGATGTTGATGTTGGTGTTGGTGTTGGTGTTGGTGCTGGTGTTGATGCTGGTGTTGGTGCTGGTGTTGGTGCTGGTGTTGGTGTTGGTGTTGGTGTTGATGTTGGTGCTGGTGTTGATGTTGATGTTGCCTTTGATGTTGGTGTTGGCAGCAACATCATCAACAACACTAGCATCAACATCAACACTAGTATCAATATCAGCAAAAGCTTCAACATACAGCACCAGTGTCAACATCAATATTACCAGTAACACCAAACCAATACCAACACCAGCATCAACATCAGTATCAACAATAATATCAATGGCAATACCAATACCAATGCCAGCATTGATATCAATAGGTTATTCAACAAGTCAGAGCTTGGCATCTAAAAGCATGACTCCACTCAAGTTCCTGAATCTCCTGAGTTCCTGGATCCTTTTGGGGCTCGTCCTTGGTTTCAGAGGAACTGCCCTCACGCTGTTGATTTTCTTGCCCAACTCCATTCAGACCTGCCTGGCTTGTGAGGCTGGTTTCTCCCTTGTCCCCAGGATGTAGCACTTTACATCAATCGCCCAGCAGCCCCTTTCAGTGACATGTTTCTTACCCATTGCAGATTGCCCCAGTCTCCTTTTCACACCAGGAAGTAATATTAAACAGCGCCATTCAACATCATACAGCCATATTGTACACACACTACTAGAGGGATGTGGAGGCTTTGGTGCAGGTATAGAAAAGCTTCACCAGGGTGTTGCATGCTTTGGAAAGTATTAGCTATGAGGAGAGATTAGGCACTTCAACATCACAGGCTGATGGATGACTTCATAGAAGTTGATGAAATTATGAGAGGCATGGTTAGTCTGAGTCTTTTTTGCATGGTAGAATTATCAATTACTAAGGGACACTGGTTTAGAGTAAAAGAGGGAAAGGGGAAAGCTGGTGTGAGAGTCAAGTGTTTTACACAGAGAGTGGTAAGTGCCTGGAATGTATTGCAAGAGGAGTTGGGAGAGGCAGATACAATAGCACATTTACAGAGTCATACAGTAAAGGTCTACAGCATGGAAACAGGCCTTTCTGCCCAACTTGCCTGTGCCACCGAGTTTTCTTAAATTAAACTTGTCCCATTTGCCTGCGTTTGGCCCATATCCCTCTGTACATTTCTCATCCTAGTACTTGTCTAAGTGCTTCCTAAATGACAGAAGTCATGATTTGGAGGTGTCAGTGTTGGACTGGAGTGGACAAAGTTAAAAATCACACAACACCAGGTTATAGTCCAACAGGTTTAATTGGAAGCATCAGCTTTCAGAGCACCGCTCCTTCATCAGGTGATTGTCACAACCACCTGATGAAGGAGCGACCACTCCGAAAGCTAGTGCTTCCAATTAAACCTGTTGGACTATAATCTGGTGTTGTGTGATTTTTAACTAAATGACGAAAATGGACCATCTCGTGGCAAAAGGCTTTTAGTTTAGATGGTGTCATGTGTCAGCGAGGGCTTGGTGAGCTGAAGGGCTTGTTCCCGTGCCTGTAGTTTTCTTTGTTCTTTCTTCTGCCACCCCTCAGTCTCCCTGTACTATGAAATCCTCTCTGATTCATCAGGAAATTCCTGAAATAGGATATGAGCTCTACGGCAAAGTTAAACAGCCATCATAAAGTTCATTGATAGAATGAAACGAATCTTGACCATTGACTGACTATTCCACCCCTCCCACACACAAGCCCACTGCCCAGTGCGTGTGGGTCTGTTGATATCTAATTCTGATCAGTAACACCCCAGAGTCTTGAATCCAGCAGTTTTCCTGGCCTCAGGGCTTGCTTTGTTGTAAACTGATCAAGGTAAAACATGACAGTGTAAAGCAGGTTACAATGATTCCACATTCCACCCAATGGAAATAATTTACAGTATCTCATTAACTCAAATCTACCCCATTAATCAAGATTAATGACTTCATTGTTAAGCAATGTATATGTTCTGCTTTCTGAGGAAGGGAGCCAAAATATAGACCAAGCACTCTTGGTGTGTTAAAGTAATTCTAATTAAATTTTTAACCATGAACTGACATGGTACAGCATCACTGCAAGAGTTTACAAACCAATCCCACAGCTGGTTAGATCTTTCACATTGCCCTATGATGCTAAAGGTAACACATCAAAATGTTCCAAATGTCACACCACAGAGTGTGGTGCCAAAAGAAACTGGCCTCCGAAACTTCCAGCATGCCACCTCATTATGTAGGCTGGGTGCTGGGCGTCACTCTCTGTTGGTAATTGCAAACAGTTGCATGGTTTGTTTGCTTTATAAAGGACAAGCCAGTCCATAACCACAGAGAGAAAAGAAAGAGGCAAGATCCTGCCAGCCTGACAACGCTCAGTTGGCGTGACGCAGCCGTGTTGGAGGGAAGTCAATAGTGGGCGAGGGAGACCCTGGTGGCTTGGAGAAAGCCCAACGAGGCAAGTGCCTTCTATTACTGCATCTCGTCAGCTTCCCCTTGAAACCCACTCTGTCAGGACACAGGAATATTTGGTACATTTGAACAAATCTTTCCTCTGCTGATACATTGGTGCTGACATATGTAAGCTCTGTTTCTAATGTTTTGTATTAATTGAATGGCTTCATTTGCTCCCGTGAACAAGCCAATTTCATATCCTCATTTGAGGTACTTGAGGATTGCTGCTTGTTGAGCATTGTCTCTGTTACTGGGACTGACAATTCCCCCAGAAAAAACAAAATCACTAAAATGTTGTTCTTGAGTTTGTTAGTTAAGCATCTGGCAACAAATTCAAATCTGCGGGATCAATTTGCTCATGAGTCTATTTTAGCTGGCTGAACACCATCAGTAAGCATACCCTCAAAGAACTCAAGTCAGTCATTTTGCTCTTTCTTGTTCTCGGTACTTGTGTCTTTGAGGAAACTTTGCTGCTATTTATTGTCTGATAAAATCCTGTAAAGTCTGTGGTTCCCTTAATGTTGACTCTTCATTCGAGGTTTGACTATCTGTCTAGGAAGCGCGAAGGAAAAGCCTACTTTATGGAAACAGATTGAGCAGTTTAGACCGTTACATTCTGAAGTTTAGACGATTGAGAGAAGTTCTAATTGAGCTCTTCAAGATCATAGAATAGAATCACTGCAGTGTGGAAACAGGCCGTTCAAGTTCACAGCAAACCATCAAACAGCATCCTGCCCAGCACCCCACCTTAAAACAGAACAGCCAGGGAATTCCTAGAGGCATGGCACTCATCCACAGATTCAATCAATAAGCACATCGACCTGGACCCAATATACCAGCCACTGCAGTGGACGGCTGGAACTGACAACCGGAAGCGGCAGATTCAAACCACTACAAATGCCGGAGGAAAGATCACAGAAGCGCTTCACAGGAGGTTCCCAAGCACTGAGGATGTCACCTAGGCAGGGGACGAAACATCTGCAGCACAAATTCCCAGCTCGGCGAACAGAACCACAACAACGAGCACCCGAGCTACAAATCTTCTCACAAACTTTGAACCCCACTTTATCCCTGTCAGCCCACAATTCCTATCACTTATTCACCTAACCTGCACAGCCTTGGATACCAAGAAGAATTTAGCACTCACCATTCTCTCCACCCCTCTCTTCAAACTCCCCTCACTTCGCCCCCTGTCCTACCCCCTCCACATTCCCCTTGCTCTCTTCACCATCTCTCCTTGTCCTGCTCCTCACACTCTCATCGTTCTCATTCTCACCCCTTCTTCTGATCAGGCCATTAGATTACAAGACATAGGAGCAGAGGCAGGCCATTCAGCCCATCGAATCTGCTCTAACATTCAATGGGATCATGGCTGATCTGATAATTCTCAACTCCTGCCTTTATTCCATAATCTTTGATTCTCTTTCTGATTTAAAATCCATCTGTCTCAGTCTTGAGTACAGTTAACGACACAATCTCAACAGCCTTCTGTGATAAAGAATTCCAGAGATTCTCTCCCCTCTGAGAGAAAAAAATATCTTCCTCATCTCTGTCTTCAATTTCTTCAACTGTCTTCCTTTTCTCTGAGATCATGCCTGCTGGTCCTAGACGCTGTCTTCTAAATTCCAATGATTATAATCCCAAGTTACTTAACATCTCCTCACCAAAAAAATCCCTGCATTCCTGGAATTAGCCAAATGAACTTTCTCTGGACTGCCTCCAATGCCAGTCTATCCCCCCTTAGATTAGAGGACCAAATCTCTTCACAATATTCCAGTTGTGGTCTGACAATAGTCTTGTATAATTTTAGGAAAGCCCCCTGATTTTATATTCCATTCCCTCTGAAATAAAGGCTAACATTCTAATTGTCTTCCCTATGACACACTGAACATTTTTGCTCACTTTTATGATTCATAATCAAGGACTCCCAAATCCCTCTGCATGTGTATCTTTCTCCAGTCTTTCCCCATTTAATTAATATTCAGTTCCTCTATTATTTCTTCCAAAGCGTATAACCTCACATTTTCCGATGTTATATTCTACT
Organism: Chiloscyllium punctatum; assembly: GCF_047496795.1. Taxonomy (NCBI): domain Eukaryota; kingdom Metazoa; phylum Chordata; class Chondrichthyes; order Orectolobiformes; family Hemiscylliidae; genus Chiloscyllium; species Chiloscyllium punctatum. The sequence goes on from NC_092783.1 coordinate 26,811,304, forward strand.
TACCAAGTTCTTGCCCAGCCGCTAAACCTGTCCACAAGAGAGGAGGAGATTGGCAATTATTAGATTAGATTAGATTCCCTACAGTGTGGAAACAGGCCCTTTGGCCCAACAAGTCCACACCGACCCTCCGAAGAGCAACCCACCCAGACCCACTTCCCCAACCTACATTTATTAATGCACCTAACACTATAGGTAATTTAGCATGGCCAATTCACCTAATCTGCACATCTTTGGACTGGAGGAGGAAACCAGAGGACCCGGTGGAAACCCACACAGACACGGGGATAATGTGCAAATTCCACAGGGACAGTCGCCCGAGGCTGGAATCGAACTGGGTCCCTGGCGCTGTGAGGTTGCAGTGCTAACCACTGAGCTACAATGTCTCCCAGTAAAGGAGGAAGCCATAGCAACATTGGATAGAAGGAAAATTGAAAATGGAGGAGCTATTTAAAAGATTAATTGTACCCAAGCTGAAAAACATCATTCAACTTGGGTACATCCTGAGAGAAATAAGGATGGAAATGTAGATGTTGGCCACAGTTTTCCAATCCTCCTTCATTCGAGGAGTATTACTAGACAATGAGAGAATTATAAATGTTACAGTGTTGATTTAAAAAGGAGAGTCCAGATGCTAAAATTCAGTAATGGTAATGCTGGGTAAACTTTTTGCCATAATAGAGTCATAGAGATATAGAGCATGGAAACAGGCCATTCAAACCAATGCGTCCATGCCAAACAGATGATATCATAAAAGAATCTAATCCCATTTGCCAACATTTGGCCCATATCCCTCGAAATCCTTCCTACTCATATACCCATCCAGATGCCTTTTAAATGTAATTGTGCCCACCTCTACCACTTGATTTGGTAGTTCATGTCATACATGCACTATCCACTAAGTGAAAAAATCCTCTAAGTTGCCCTTCAGGTCCATTTTAAATCTTTCCCCTCTCAACTTGAACCTATGCTCTCTAGTTTTGGACTCCCCTAATCTGGGAAAAAAGACCTTGGCTATTCACCCTATCCATATCCCTCATGATTGTATAAATCTCTACAAGGTCACCCCTCAGCCTCTGATGCTCCAGGGAAAATAGCCCCAGCCTATTCAACCTCTCCAACCCTGGCAAAAACATTGCAACCTTTTCTGCAACCTTTCAAGTTTAACAGTATCTTTCCAAAAGCAGTGAGACCAGAATTGAATATCTCACCAATGTCCTGTACAGCTGCAACATAACCTCCCAACTCCTGTACTCAATGCACTGACCAATGAAGGGAAGTGTACCAACCACTTCCTTCATAACCCTGTCTACCTAAAACTCCACTCTCATGGAGCTAAGAATCTGCACCCCAAGGTCTCTTTGTTCAGCAAGAAGCCTTTAGTAGCCTGAGGAAACTTGACAAGGTGGATCAGCTAGGATCTCACTGAATGGTCAATGACCTAAACTTTCTCTTCAGTCCTATGCTTCTACATTCAGCATTAGGAACACAGTTTTGTTATGTTCTGTTAATTACATGAATTCAGATGGGCAGGACATGGCTTCATGGTTTGCAACTGCCATGAAACCCAAATGTCTGAAATATGAAGCTTGCTTCAGGGAAATGTAGACCGGTAAATAGACCGAAGAAACTTAACATTGAAAAATGTGAAGTGGCATATCGGGTCATAGAATTAGGATTAGACCATTTTGCCCTCAAAACTGTTCTACCATCATTCTCTGAGAGGATGGATTATTTTTCTGACGGAATTGTGACCTTGCCTCATAAAAAGAATGAAATAGGAGGAGGAGTAGGCAATCCAGTGCATTGTCTCTCTCAAGACCCTTGACTTCTTTGTCAATCAAAAATCTGTCAAACTCAACTGTGGTTAGCACTGCTGCCTCACAGCGCCAGAGACCCGGGTTCAATTCCCGCCTCAGGCGACTAACTGTGTGGAGTTTGCACGTCCTCCCCGTGTCTGCGTGGGCTTCCTCCGGGTGCTCCGGTTTCCTCCCACAGTCCAAAGATGTGCAGGTCAGGTGAATTGGCAATGCTAAAATTGCCCGTAGTGTTAGGTAAGGGGTAGATGTAGGGGTATGGGTGGGTTGCGCTTCGGCGGGTCGGTGTGGACTTGTTGGGCCGAAGGGCCTGTTTCCACACTGTAAGTAATCGTAATCTTATAAATTGTGAATATCTTCAAAGCACCAGCTTTCAGTGATCGCTGATGAGGAGAATTCTAAAAAAAACTCTTCTGAGAGAAGAAATCCTCTGTCTTAAATCGGAGATTTTTATTTTGGAACTGTATCCCTGAGTGATTGGAGCTGTCCACTCTGCATTGTCTCTGTTAATTTCCCTCAGTATCATATGTTTCAGTAAGGTCACCACTCATTCCTGTAAACTGCAATGAGTGTTGACTCAAACTGTTCAATCTCTTTTTAGAAGACAAACCCCTCAGGTTGTTGTATTGGCAGAGGGACTATCATCTGGACTTTGAATTTACAACCCAAGACCTCAACAAATCTGACTGGACCAGCCATGGAAATACTGCAGCTACAAGCACAGGTTAGAAGCTGGGAATCCTGAACCCTGGATTAAATATTAGTGGATCAAGGACTAAAAGTGTGAAAGCCACGCCAGAAACAGGACATGAGATAACTTATTGTTGAGCATTTGCAAATAACCAGGCACAAATCCATCAATTAATAATAACAATAGCCATTCCAGCAGCTACTTGAATGGATCTTCCCTAAGGAAGGACATCAAAGATTTCTGACAAAATGGCGAATCTCACTCTTCCTCCTCGATGTTATTCCGACAGCTGTTGTAATCAGCTGCAGTTGAGTGAAATCTTGTTTGTGTGCAAATGAGCCTATCTATGTCCCTGAGCAGCTGTCCTCAGTGAGATAGTAAGTGAGCTTGGAAGATAAAAATTGTGGAAAAATGGCACCTTTTCAAAAAGAGACCATCTGAGGGAAAACATCTGTTTGCTTTGATGCTGCATGCAATCACTCACAGGTGTTTCAGAGGCAGTGATCTTTCCCAAAAGTTATTTTAATTACTGAGGTTTGAGCACGCTCCATAACACATTTCTAAAAAGCCAGACTGCTCCAAAAAGAATCAGGGCTTTGATAATCGTGGAATGAAGTTCTTCATACCAGGAAAAATGTGGGAGGTTGTGGCGGAGTTGGGGGTTACTTTAAATTCTCCTGGGAAAAGGTTCCTGTGGTTCTAAGCAGTTGGCAGTAAAAACGTCTCCCATCTCCTCATTGTTCACAGAAACAACTTACATCTCAGGAAGCAGAGATGTAACCTGCAGCATTCTTAAGCCATTTGACTGAAGAAGTCTCCAAGACAGTCACTTGACAGAGGAATCACATGCTGCTGAAACAAAGTCTGAAGGGGTATTTGTGTGAAGGGCTTGATTGATTGATTTATTGTTGTTACGTGCACCGAAATACAGGGAAACATGTTGTTTTGCGTGCTACGCAGGCAGATCGTACCAAACAAAGTACATCAGGGTCACAGAAGAGAGCACAGTGCTACAGCCACAGAGAAGGTGTAAAGATCAGAATTAACATTTGAGACGTTCATTCAACAGTTTGATAACAGCAGGGGAGATGCTGTTCTTGAATCTGTTCGTATGTGTACGTCAAATTTTTGGATATTCTAGAGTCAAAAAAGGTGGCTCTGGAAGAGCACAGCAGGTCAGGCAGCATCCGAGGAGCAGGAGAATCGATGTTTCAGCCATAAGCCCTTCAATTGGAAGGTGGAGGGGGAAGCTGGTGAAGAGATAAATAGAAGGGTGGTGTGGGGAAGGTAGCTGGGTAGACAATAGGTGAATGCAGGTGGGAGGGGACCAATGGTGATAGGTCAGTAGGGAGAGTGGATCGGATAGGTAGGAAGAAAAATTGATGGGTCATGGGAGCAGTGCTGAGTTGGAGGGTTCAGTTGGGATGAGGTGGGGGAAGGGGAGATTTGGAAACTAGTGAAGTCTACGTTGATGCTGTGTGGTTGAAGGGTCCCAAGGCAGAAGATGAGGCTTTCTTCCTTCAGCTCTTAGGTGGTTTGGATTTGGCGGTGGAGGCAGCCCAGGACGTACATTTTCTTGGTGGAGTGGGAGGCGGAGTTGAAATGGTCAGCCGCAGGGCAGTGGGGTTGCTTGGCGCCTGTGTCCCAGAAATATTCCCTGAAATGTTCCACAAGTTGATGTCCTATCACCTTGGTGTACAAGAGAACACATTAAGCGCAACGGACGCAGTAGATGTGGTGGGTGGATGTGCAGGAAAATCTCTGCTGGATGTGGAGGGAGGTGAGGGGGGAGGTGTGGGTGCAGGTTTTGCACCTCATGCGGTGGCAAGGAAAGGTGCTGGGTGTGGAGGGTGGGTTGGCGGGGGCCGTGGACCTAACAAGGGATTCGTGGAGGGAATGGTCTCTGCAGAACGCAGATGGGGTGGGGAGGAAGGGTGGGGTCTGTCAGTAGGTGGCGAAAATGATGGAGGATGATGCGCTGTATCCAGAGTTTAGTGGTGTGGAAGATGAGGACCAGGTGGTTCTATCCTTGTTGCAGTTGGATGTTGTTGATCACGTGGGAGGTGAGGCTGTGGACCCTGAAATAACAGGGATGGCAGGATGACTCATTGGTTAACATTGCTGCCTCACAGCACCATGGCCAGGGCCAGGGTTCAATTCCAGCCTCATGTGACTGTCTGTGTGAAGTTTGCACATTCTCTTTGCCTGCATGTGTTTCCTCCGGGTGCTCTGGTTTCCTCCCACAATCCAACGATGTATAGGTCAGGTGAATTGGCCATGCTAAATTGCCCACAGTGTTCAGGGATGTGTAGGGTTGGGTGCATTAGTCAGGGATTAAATGTAGGGAATGGGTCTGGATGGGGTTATTCTTTGGAGGGTCGGTGTGAACTTGTTGGGTCAAAGAGCCTGTTTCCATACTGGAATCCTATTATCTATGATCTGGATGTCCTGGAGTGGAATTTTTCCTCCTGGGAGCAGATATGGCAGAGGCGGAGGAATTGGAAGAAGCGATATTCTACCCAATGGAAGAGGGTGGAATAGAGTATAAATGCAGTGGGACTGGTCTTTGATTATGTCGACTGCCTTCCCAAGGCAGCAGGAAGTATTGATGGGATTAATGGATGGAAGGCTGGTTCGCATGATGGACTGTGCTGTGCTCAGTACTCTCTGTAGTTTCTTGGGCAGAGCAGTTACCATACCATGCTGCAATGCATCCAGATAGGATGCTTTCTATGGTGCATCTATAAAAATCGGTGAGAGTCTTTGTGGGCATGCCAAGTTTCCTTAGCCTCCTACGAAGTGGAGGCATTGTTGTGCTCCTTTGACTGTCATGTCGACATGGTTGGACGAGAGCATGTTGGTGACCATGACTCCGAGGAACTTGATGCTTTCGGCCATTTCCACCTCAGCACCACTGATACAGACAGGGGCGTGGCCTCTACTTTGCTTCCTGAAGTCAAGGACCAGCTCCTTTATTTTGCTGATATTGATGGAGAGATTGTTGCCTTTATACCATGCCTCTAAACATTCAATCTCTTTCCTGTATCCTATCTATTTATTGTTTGTGATCCAACCTACAACAGTGGTGCCATCAGAAAACTTGTAAATGGACAGTTGTTACTTCCTGCTCAGTCATTTGTGATGGGGGTTTCCCTCGTGCACTTAGACAGTATCCAAGAGAAAGCTGACAGGTTAGCAAAGCAGAAACCTGTGAATGCTCTCCAGTCACATTTTGTGAAGGATATTTCATAAGGAATGAGCAAAAGGCTGTTAATTAAGATGCGTGATAAAAAGGTCATTTACATGTTGGGAAGTTGTGACGAGTAATATAGCACAAGGATCAGGGCTTGGGTCTCAGCTATTTACAATCACTATCAATTACATATATAAATGAATGTTGGTGCCCTTGTGGTGCAGTAGTGGTGTCCCTCCTCTGACCTGGAAGTCCTAGAGTCAAGTCCCACCTGCTCCTGAGGTGTGTAATAACATCTCTGTACAGACATATTAAAAGAATAGATACTTATATGTTCAATACCCTTACGGAAGATCATTGAAAACACAAAAGAAATTTTCAGGTAGATTCAAAAAGATTGCAAAGGGATATAAATGTAGGTTTCCTCCAGGTGCTCTGGTTTCCTCCCACAGTCCAAAGATGTACAGCTTAAGTGGATTGGCCATGGGAAATTGCCCATACTGTGCAGGGATGTGTAGGTTCGGTGAATTAGCTATGGGGAACGCAGAAATCGGGTGGATCTGGGTGGGATACTCTTTGGAGGGCCAGTGTGGATTCGATGGGCTGAATGGCCTGTTTCCATACTGTAGGGATTCTATGATAAACTGGTTCAGTGACTGAACATAGAAAATAATGTGGGTAAATGTGAAAGCATCCACTGTAGTAATAAGGTGAAACATTTTTAAATACTCAGAGACAGTAACTGTTTGGCGATCCTTATACATGGATGGCAGAAAATTAGCAAATTATAACAATAAGTTGGAAAGGTCAATAATAATTTAGCCAACATTACAAGGAGCTTAGTTTTAGTGAGATCACACCAGAAATACTGTGCACAATTTCAGTCTCTTTAACTACAAACATTAGTCTGAGAGAGCATGCAAATTATGTTAAAATATTTTGATTGTGGGATTAGAGAGGAGACTTGAAAACTGTCTTCTCTAAAGTTTAACAAAAGTAAGAGACAATTTCACTGATACACATGAAATTCCTGGAGAACTCAAGCTTAGATGTTGGGAATTATTCCCCTTGGTCAGAGAAATAGGGCAGATGGGTGGGGGGTGGGGGGGGGGGGGTGGGGGTGGAGGAGTAGGGGGGGAGGGAGGAGTGGGGGGGGTTGGGGATGGTGATGGATCACAGTCTCAGGATAATTGATGGTTAATATTAACATTGGTTGTTAAGAGACTGTGGGGAGAGAAACGTCCTCACTCCGAGTGCTGTTAGCCTTTGGAAAGTTGCTGCCAGATTCGACCAGAAATGAATTGCTCTAGTCATGTATTTATACAATACAATGACTACAACAGCAGGTCAGACGTGAGGAATACTGAAGCGAGTAACTCGTCTCCTGACTCTCCAAAGCCTGTCCACTATCTACAAGGCACAAGTCAGGAAGGTGATGGAATACTCCCCACTTGCCTGGATGGGGGCAACTCCAACAGTCAAGAAGCTTGACACCATCCAGGACAAAGCAGAATGCTTGATAGGCACCAAGTCGACCACCTTCAACATTCATTCCCTCCATCAATGTTTAGTGGCAGTAATGTGTACCTTCCACAAGATACACAGCGGAAATTCACCAAGACTCTTCCAACAACACCTACCAAACCCATGACCTCGACCATTTAGGAGGACAAGGCAGCAAATTCATTTGAACACCACCCCTTGCAAGTTACCCTCCAAGCCACTCACTATTTTAACTTGGAAATATGTCTCTGTTCTGTGTCTTACATATTTTGGAAATATATCTTCACTGTCGCTGGCTCAAAATCCTGGCATTCCCTCACTAACCAAAAGGTTATTCAAGAGGCGGCACGGTGGCACAGTGGTTAGCACTGCTGCCTCACAGCGCCAGAGACCCGGGTTCAATTCCCGCCTCAGGCGACTGACTGTGTGGAGTTTGCACATTCTCCCTGTGTCTGCGTGGGTTTCCTCCGGGTGCTCCGGTCTCCTCCCACAGTCCAAAGATGTGCAGGTCAGGTGAATTGGCCATGCTAAATTTTCCGTAGTGTTAGGTAAGGGGTAGATGTAGGGGTATGGGTGGGTTGCGCTTCGGCGGGGCGTTGTGGACTTGTTGGGCCGAAGGGCCTGTTTCCACACTGTAAGTGATCTAATCTAAGGATCACACATTTGTACATTGTACATGGCAGCTCGCCACTACCTTGTACAGGGCAATAAATGTTGCCTGAGATAGCAATGCCCACATCCCCTGAATGGGTATTTAAAAAAGAAAGCTATTGGGAGTTAAGTCATGAAGGATGTTCCCAGCTGAGACTAATAGATTTTGGTCTGTAAGGGGATGAACTAATATAGCTGTAGGGTGGGTAAGTGAGCTAGCATAAGTCAGTAATGAGCTCATTGAATGGCAGAACAAGCTCGAGCAAGGTCAGAATGGACCACCTTTGCTCCTAATCCAAATCCCAATAGAACTTATGGATTCATGGACAAATAAACAAGTAGTACTGGGGAAATTGATGGTTCTAAAAGCCAGCAATTGCCCATTCCCAGTACAGAATCCTGCCTAGTCCCAGGAAACAATCCTGTCCATTCCCAGTCTTACCCATTCCCATGAAAGACTGTTGAATCGGTTTGTCTCTCAAAGAACATAGAACACAGAATGGTGCAGTACAGGCCCTTTGACCCCTGATGATGTACTAACCTGTGGAACCAATCTGAAGCCTATCTATTCTACACTATTCCATTCTCATCCATATGTCGATCCAGTGACCCTTTAAATGCCCTTAAATTTGGCGAGTCCACTACTGTTGCAGGCAGGGCATTCCACCCCTATTACACTCTTAGTAAAGAAACTACCTCTGACATCTGTCCTATATCTTTCACTCCTCAATTTAAAGCTGTGTTCCCTCATGCTAGCAATCACCTTCTGTGGAAAAAGCCTCTCACTGTCCAACCTATCTAACCCTCTGATTATCTTATATGTCTCAATTAACTGACCTCTCAACCTTCTTCTCTCTAACGAAAACAGCCTCAAGTCCAACAGCCTTTCCTCATAAGACCTTCCCTCCATACCAGGCAACATCCTAGTAAATCTCCTCTGATCCCTTTCCAAAGCTTCCACATCCTTCTTATAATGCAGTGACCAGAACTGCATGCAATACTCCCTCCCTTTACCAATAAAAGCTAACACACTGTATGCCTTCTTAAAAACCCTATCAACTTGGGTGCAACTGTCAAGGATCTATGTACCTGAACATTGAGATCTCTCTGCTGATCTACACTACCAAGAATCTTAAAAATGGCTCAGTACTTTGCATTCCTGTCACTCCTTCCAAAGTGAATCACCTCACACTTTTCCACATTAAACTCCATTTGCCACTTTTCAGCTCAGCTCTGCAGCTTGTCTATGTCTCTCTGTAACCTACAATATCCTTCATCACTATTCACAAGTTACTGACCTTAGTGTCATCTGCAAATTTACTAATCCATCCTTCTATGCCCTCATCCAGGTCATTTATAAAAATGACAAACAGCAGTGGACCCAAAACAGATTCTTGTGGTGCCCTGCTAGTAACTGAACTCCAGGATGAATCTTTCAGCTAGCCAATTTCTGATCCAAACTGCTAAATCACCCTCAATCCCATGCTTCTGTATTTTGTACAATAGCCTACCATGGAGAACCTAATCAAACACCTTACATATACACCACATCAACCACTTTACCTTCATCCTCCTGTTTGGTCACCTTCTCAAAGAACTCAATAAGATTTGTGAGGCACGACCTACCCTTCACAAAACTGAGTTGACTATGCCTAATCAATTTATTCCTCTCCAGATGATTATAAATCCTATCTTTCACAACCCTTTCCAACACTTTATCCACAACCGAAGTAAGGCTCACTTGTCTTTAATTACCAGGGTTGTCTCGACTCCCCTTCTTGAACAAGGGGACAGCATTTGCTATCCTCCAGTCTTCTGGCACTATTCCTGTAGACAATGACAACATAAAGATCAAATGCAGAGGCTCGGCAATCTCCTCCCTGCCAATCTCCCCTCCTCAGGCACCCAATCTCAGCGTGGGCGTCATTGTTTTGAAATGATATTGTTGTTTTTTTTCAGTTTAGAAAAGAGAACTGGTTCTGGATGGCCTTTCTGAGATAAAGTTGTCTTTATCATGACAAAGCGCAGTAATCAACTGGAAAAGCCTGTTTCAGTGAGTCTAAGAATGTCTCACTGCAGATGAGTTACACAATGTGTGAGCGACCTTCACAGAGTGCACAGCAATCCCATTTCCAAATGGAGCAAATGTGAACTTCATTAAACAGCTCATGTATCACTATTAAATGTTCAGCAAGTATTCTCAATCTCCCGAGACAAAGCTCCCTCAAATCTGAGTCTGCCTCTGTAGCTGTATACCTGACTCTCAGTTATGAGTTCCCTTCAGTTTGGAAGGCCGGCAATTGACATGAGAGGCATCATGCCAGTCTGCTGCCCAGTGCTAGGGTATTGGGTTGTACTGGAACTGCATTTTGAAGTGTACAAGATGGATTAGACCAGTATGTTTCCTACACCAGATTTAGTGCTTTCTTTTCCCCTCTGTATGAGTTGCCAACGAGAGTGTCATTCTTATTGATTTCAAGAAGACTATCAAGACCTCCCATTGGTAGTCACTCTTACACATTGTAAGATTGCACAGTGCCCTGGGAGAGGTATAGTGACAGTATCCAATCATCTATACTACAGCTTCAGCATCAGTATCACGTCCAGCACAGATTTGTTCAGCATCAGCAAAGGAGTAGAAGCAAAGGTGGAAGACAGAGGGTGGTGGTGGAGGGTTGTTTTTCAGACTGGAGGCCTATGACCAGTGGAGTGCCACAAGGATCGGTGCTGGTTCCTCTACTTTTTGTCATTTACATAAATGATTTGGATGTGAGCATAAGAGGTACAGTTAGTAAGTTTGCAGATGACACCAAAATTGGAGGTGTAGTGGATAGCGAAGCAGGTTACCTCGGATTACAACAGGATCTGGACCAGATGGGCCAATGGGCTGAGAAGTGGCAGATGGAGTTTAATTCAGATAAACATGAGGTGCTGTATTTTGGGAAAGCAAATCTTAGCAGGACTTATATACTTAATGGTAAGGTCCTAGGGAGTGTTGCTGAACAAAGAGACCTTGGAGTGCTGGTTCATAGCTCCTTGAAAGTGGAGTCGCAGGTAGATAGGATATTGAAGAAGGCATTTGGTATGCCTTCCTTTATTGGTCAGAGTATTGAGTACAGGAGTTGGGAGGTCATGTTGCAGCTGTACAGGACTTTGGTTAGGCTACTATTGGAATATTGCTTGCAATTCTCGTCTCCTTCCTATCGGAAAGATGTTGCAAAACATGAAAGGGTTCAGAAAAGACTTATAAGGATGTTGCCAGAGTCGGAGAATTTGAGCAATAGGGAGAGGCTGAACAGTCTGGGACTGTTTTCCCTGGAGTGTCGGAGGCTGAGGGGTGACCTTATAGAGGTTTACAAAATTATGAGGGGCATGGATCAGGTAAATAGACAAAGTCTTTTCCCTGGGGTCAGGCAGTCCAGAACTAGAGGGCATAGGTTTAGGGTGAGAGGGGAAAGATATAAAAGAGACCTAAGGAGCAACTTTTTCACGCAGAGGGTGGTACATGTATGGAATGAGCTGCTAGAGGATGTGGTGGAGGCTGGTACAATTGCAACATTTAAGACGCATTTGGATGGGTATATGAATAGGAAGGGTTTGGAGGGATATGGGCTGGGTGCTGGCAGGTGGGAGTAGATTGGGTTGGGATATCTGGTCGGCATGGACAGGTTGGACCGAAGGGTCTGTTTCCATGCTGTACATCTCTATGACTCTATGAGTATGGCAAAGTTATATACACTTCCCATTCTTTTGACCTCTTGATTATCGGGTTAATCATGAGGAAACTGATGGGGTACAGATTTTGGCCTCCCGTGGCAGCACCACCTGCAGATGGACCTGCGTTTTGCATGTGGACATGGCTTAGTTGGTACATGACCACCAGTCTTAAGGGTCGTGCCATCAAGGTGGGTCCACCCATCATCTGTGGGAGACCAAGACAATGATGACTAGATGGTAACAAAGGGGCCCACCCTCGAGAATCATCAGTCAAAGAAATTCAGGGCCACCACCACCCATCTAGTGAGGACATGACATCTCCAGGTAGGATGATGTGGAGATTGATGTCCACTCAAAAAAAAACAATGCAGCATCAATCTTCCAGTGATTCCACACAATTTGGGTATCCAACAGCATCAACACACCCACTGCAATGCTCCAAGGCCATTGTGCCAACTGCAATCAACACCATTGACATAGCGAAAGTATTCACATATGTGAACCTTTTCACAAGTGCTGTTGCCCACATCCAATGAATATATAAAGAATTCAGAGCAGCAGTTCTCATTTTCAATTGCTGGCACTTCTGGAGTAGAGTTCAAACACTTCATCTGTTGGTTTGAAAGGAGGAAGTCTCCCTCTGAGCTTGTGATATTCATATATGATATCCATCCACATAATCTAACATGAAAATTTCTTTTTATCCATTCATATGATGTGATCACCATTGGCTGAGCCAGCATTCATAGCTTGTCCCTGGTAGTCCCTTGAAAAGGTGGTGTTGAGCTGCCTTCTTGAACTGCTGCCGACTGTGTGCAATGGGTTGACTCGCAATGCCGTTAGGGAGGAAATTCCAGGATTTTGACTCAGTGTCACTGAAGAAAAGGTGATATATTTCCAAGTCAGGATGGCGAGTGGCATGGAGGGGAACTTGAAAGGAGTGGTGTTTCCATGTATCGGCTGCCCTTGTCTTTCCAGATGGTAGTACAGTCTCTTGGTATGGCCAAGTTAATCAGTGATTATGCTTCATATATACAAATTTATAGATGAATGTGGGTACGTTTGGTGAATGGGCCAAAATTTGACAGATGGAGTTAATGTGGACAAATGCGCAGTGGTCCATTTTGGTTGGAGGAATAGAAATGCAATGTATTAACTGAATGGAGAGAAACTCCAGAGTGCTTCAGTGCAGAGGGATCTGGGTGCTCTTGTGCATGAATCACGAAAACTATTATGCAGGGACAGCAAATAGAGTTTCTCTATTTTTTGCAAAAGGAATTAAGTTTAAAATAACGAAGGGTTGCTGCAACTTTCAATGCACATATACACCCAGGTTCCACTGGCTTCTGCACCACGTTTTGAATTATATCTTGATTTCATATTGTTTCGCACTCCTCTGAACCTCATCTGCCATCTGTCTGCCCCCTCCACCAACTTGTCAATGTCCTTTTGGAACTCTCCTCACAGTTTACAATTCTTCCAAAAATAGAGTCATCTGAAAATTTTAATATTGTCCCCTGCACATCAAGATGCAGATCATTAATATATACTCACCCTCAAATAATGCTGTCAGAGCCTTATCTGTGAGAGCCTTTGATTAACAGATCATTGGGAAGTAAGGAATTTCTGATAATGCGGCACTCCCTCAAAACAGTCCTGGAAATTCAATCTTGTTTTTCAAACTCAATTCACTGGAATGGGCATTAAACTCAAACCCTTTAGACTCCTGCTCTTTCTATATAAATCCACTGCTCTCTACAGGCCCACTCCCTGCTCTGTTCAAGTCTCACTACCATTAGCTAACCACAGTAAGCTATCCCATGTATCTCGGTTTTCACAGCTGTGCTCTTGGCTTTATTGCCCCTTCCTATGTGCCAGCAATGACGAGACGTCACTCTACCAACCCTGACAGCTCTCTCTCTCTCTCTCTGACTTGATTCAGAGAACAGAGGAGGGCAGTTATGGAAAGGGTGGAGTTGCTTAGGGACCACAGAATGGGGGGATTCTGCCAATACCACAGCAAAAGAGGGGTTGGCAGTGATACTGCACAGGATAGAAATAAATAAAGGAGACGTTTTAAAAAGGTGGAAACAGTCAAAGTAGAAGATTCCCCAGACCAATGGGATGCATCATAACGATCCTGAGGAAATTAAAAGTGGAAGTTGTGAAAGGTCTGGCCAAAATCATCCGATCCTGCTTAACATAGGGCTCACAGCAGTGGAAGTGAGAACTGTGAATGTCCCAGTCCAATTCAAAACACAGTGACAACTAGACCCAGCAATTATAGACTACCCAGCTTAATGCCAGCAGTGACAACGTTATCAGAGAATAATCTGAGACAAAATTCATTATAACTTCAAAAAGTGTCAATTAATAATTGAAAGCCATCACAGATCTGTCAAATGTAAATCTTGCTTCACTAATGAACAGAGCTGATGAGGTTAACAGAGGTTTAGGTGACAAATCTGTTCTTCAAAAATGTACTTGATGAGACGCCATATAACAGGCTTACAGCAAAACTGAAGACCTAAGGAATGAAGTGGCAGCTCAGCATGGAGACAAAACTAGCTACAGCATCAAAACCATACAGCAGGACGGCACTGTACAGACCCTTCAGCCCTCGATGTTGTGCCAACCTTTATCCTACTCTAAGATCAAACTAAACTACATACTCTACATTTTACTGTTATCCATGTGCCTATCCAAGACTCACTTAAATGTCGCTAATGTGTCTCTGACTCTACTACTACTGCTGGCAGTGCATTCCACACACCCACCATTCTCTGAGTAAAGAACCAACCACTGATATCTCCCCTAAACTTTCCTCCAATAACCTTAAAATTATGTCCTCTCTTGATAGCCATTTCTGCCCTGGAAAAAAAATCCCTGGCTGTCCATTCTATCTATGCCTCTCATCGTCTTGTACATCTCTATCAAGTCACTTTTCATCCTTGAGAAAAGCTCTAGCTCCCTCAACCTTTCCTTATAAGACATGCCCTCCAGTCCAGGCAGCATCCTGGTAAATCTCCTCTGCATCCTCTCTTAAGCATCTACATCCTTCCTATAATGAGACGAGCAGATCTGAACATAATATTCCAAGTGTGGTCTAATGCTCCTCCAATGCTAGCACTCAACATTGCTCACCACCTCCACTGCTGCAAACTGAAGCCCCTTACCCCACTACCAAACCTAACACCACTGTGTCCATCACGAGAGAATGGACCCACTAACCCTTGCTCACTCCCCCCACTCCCAGCGATCAAATAGCATCCATCCTTTCTAACTTACCCTGAGCACCTTGTTACTTCTTGGACACTCCTTCTTAAAGGGCACTCTGTTAGTCTGGAATGCTGCCCCTACCCAGCAGGCACCTTACGCGCCTAATACCTTAACATCCTCCACCCACCTTGTACCCTAACCTCCCCCTTATCTATGTACTTCCCCTTTGACAGCAGCTATTTAAATGACTGAGATGCTTTCAGAATGTGGCAGTAAACGCTGTTAAAAAGGGGGCTTGGTTACCTTCCCCCATCTATCTTGCACTACAAGGGACCTGTCCGAATGGAAGTTCAGCTCTGCATTTCTGGAATCTCCTCTCAGACACACTTCCATTCGGTAATAAAGGGGGTCAAGCGGCAATTTGAGTGTACTCGCCATCACTCAGAAACAATGGCTTGTTGATGTCCCATCAAGTCCAGTTCTGGACACCTGACATTGTGAAGGATAGGCAGACCCCAGAGTAGATGCTGAGGAAGTCTCCAGAATGGTCTGAGGGCAGATTCATTCAATGTGGAGAGATAATGTTGGGAATGCTTTCCTAAAAATAGAGAAATTTTCAGTAGGGGGGAGGGTAGCTTTTGCAAAGTGCTTTCAGTCAAAATGTTGAATGGTTTACATACATTCTCTAAGTAGTTTCCTGTGGCAGAAAAGGTTGGTAACCAGAGAACACAGCTCGAAGGTAATTAGTAAAATACCCAAAGGAAAAAATGAGATTTCTTCTCTATATGCAGCAAATTATTATGATGTGGAATGCACAACCTAACTGGGTGGTGGGAGCAGATTCAATACATTTCAAAAAGGGAATTGGATAAATACTTGAAAAGGAAATATTTGCGGAGCTCTGGAAAAGAGTTGGGGACTGTGATTGATTAGATAACTCTTTCATTTGGATGGAGTTGGCTTAGGCACAATAGCATATTGTTAGGAAATCACAAACTCGATTAAATGAGTCCTTGCAATTTAGACTCAAGCATATTGTCGAAATATGAGTTTATGTTTCCGACACCAATACTATAATAATGGTCAGGGTTATACAATTGATTCAAGCAACCTACATTCTCAGGGACCTTTCAGAACGGAGATAAGGAGAAACGTATTCACCCAGAGGGTGGTGAATCTATGGAATTCATTGCCACAGAAGGCAATGGAGGCCAGGTCATTGAGTACATTTAAGACAGAGATCGATAGGTTCTTGATTGTCAAGGGGATTAAGGGTTACAGGGGGAAAGCGGGAGAATGGGGTTGAGAAACTTATCAGCCATGATTGAACGGTGGAGTAGATGTGATGGGCCAAGTGTCCTAATTTCTGTTCCTTTGTCTTAAGGTATTATGGTCTTAAGACTGAGGGGGAATTTTACAGAAATATATAAGATCATGAAAGGCATGGATAGGGTGAATGCACTCAGTCTTTTTCCCAGTGTTGGAGACTCAAGGATGAGAGGGCATCAGTTTAAGGTAAGAGGGGAAAGGATAAAAGGGAAGCTGGGCAGCAATTTTTTTACTCAGATGGTGGTACGCATTTGGAATGAGCTGCCAATGGAAGTGGTTGAGGTGGGTACATTAACAACATTTAAAAGGCATTTGGTCAAATCCATGAATAAGAAAGGTTTAGAAGGATGCAGGCCAGTGCTGGGAAATGGGGTTAGCATGGGTGGACATTTTGGTCAGCATGGACCAGTTTGGGCCAAAGGGCCTGTCTCCATGCTGTAGGACTCTATGACTTTATGACCATAGTGCCTTGATATAGGGAGCCATTCAAAGGCAGGGAGAAAGGTGTAGCTGAAATTGGGGATAGGGCAGCACAGTGGTTAGCACTGTTGCCTCACAGCGTCAGGGACCCGGGTTCAATTCCCACCTCGAGCAACTGTCTGTGTGGAGTTTGCACATTCTCCCCGTGTCTGCGCGGGTTTCCTCCACGTGCTCCTGTTTCCTCCTAGAGTCCAAAGATGTGCAGGTTAGGTGAATTGGCCATGCTAAATTGCCCGTAGTGTGAGGTGCATTAGTCAGAGGGAAATGGGTCTGGGTGGGTTACTCTTCGGAGGGTCAGTGTGGACTGGTTGGACCGAAGGGCCTGTTTCCACACTGTAGGGAATCTAATCTAATCTAATCCAATAGTTTGTCAGGAGAATAGACACTGTTCTCTATGGCTAGGAGTGAGAGTGCCAACATCATGGTGGCACAGTCATTAGCACCGCTGCCCCTCAGCGCCAGGGACCTTAGTTTGATTCCAACCTTGAGTGACCGTCTATGTGGATTTTGCGCATTTTCTCTGTGTCTGTGTGGGTTTTGACTGTTTCCTTCATGTACAAGATGTTGAGAGGCATAGAAAGAGTGGCTAGCCAGAGACTACTCTTCCCATAGCAGAATTATCTACCCTGTGGGGACATAATTTTAAGGTGATTGGAGGAAGGTTCCTGGGAGATGCCAGAGGTAGGTTCTTTACAGAGAGAGTGTTGGGTGTGTGGAATACACTGCCAGAAGTGGTATTAGAGTCAGATACATGAGGGACATATAAGCAACTTTTGGATAGACACATGGAAGTTAATAGAATGCAGTGTATTAGATTAGATTAGATTACATTATAGTGTGGAAACAGGCCCTTCAGCCCAACAAGTTCACACCGACCCGCCAAAGCGCAACCCACCCATACCCCTATACCTCACACTACGGGCAGTTTAGCATGGCCAATTCACCTGACCTGCACATCTTTGGACTGTGGGAGGAAACCGGAGCACCCGGCGGAAACCCACGCAGACACGGGGAGGACGTGCAAACTCCACACAGTCAGTCGCCTGAGGCAGGAATTGAACCCGGGTCTCTGGCGCTGTGAGGCAACAGAGCTAACCACTGTGCCACCGTGATGTGTGTAGGTTGGGCTGATCTTAGAGTAGGATAGAAGGCTAGCACAACATTGAGGGCCGAAGGGCTGGTACTGTGCTGTACTGTTCTATGTTCTATGAGTGTCAAAAGTTGTGTTGCCTGCCTGCTGTCCAGGTTCAGGCATCTGGGCTGCAGAGGAACCTGGAGTGGGAGGGCAAAGAAACAGAGACCCTGACGGGAGTTCGATCGAGGCCTCCCAGCAGTAGTCAGGACCTGCAGAAGAAAATAAATCAGGAGATAGGAAAAGCAAGCAAGGAATAAACTATTCCAATAATCATGTGGGACTTCAATATGCAGGTGGACTGGGAAAAGTCAAGTTGGTAGTGGATCCTAAGAAAAGGAATTTGTGGAATGCCAATGAAATGGTTTTTTTCAAGCAGCTTGTGGTAGAGCCCACCAAGTAGCAGGCAATACTGGATTTGGTGATTTGTAATGAGGCAGAATGGATTAGGGAGCTTAAGGTGAAGGAACTCCTGGGGACCAGTGACAATAACATGATAGAATTCACCCTGCAATTTGAGAGGGAGAAGCTGGAACTAGATGTAACAGTGTTATAATTAAGTAAAGGTAACTACAAAGACATGAGGAGGGAGCTGGCTGGAGTAGTTTGGAAGGGGAGCCTAACAGGGAAGACAGTGGAGCAGCAATGGCAGGAGTCTCTGGGGAGGCCCAGGAAAAATTCATCACAAGGAAGAAGAAACATACTAAGGGGAGGATGAGGAGCCATGGTTGATAGGGGAAGCCGGACGCAGCATAAAAACAAAAGAAAAACCATACAATGTTGTGAAGATTAGTGGGTGGTCTTGAAAAACCAGCAGACAATAACTAAAAATGCAATAAAGGGTGAGAAAGTGAAAATATCAGGGTAAGTTCATTTGCAATGTAAACAAAGATTTCAAGATTTTTTTTCCAATATCTACAAGGTGAGAACGAAAACAAAGTGGACATTGGTTCACTGAAAAATGAGGGTGGAGCAGTAAGTAGTGGGGAACAAATAAACGGTGAGGAACTGGATAGATACTTTGCATCAGTCTTCACAATGGAAGACACCAACAACATACCAGAACTTCAAGAGAGTGAAGGGACAGAGGTGAGTGTAGTGACCATCACTAAGGACAATGTACTGGGGCAGCTGATAGGTCTGAAGGTGAATAAATCATCCAGACCAGATACACTGAATCCCACACTTCTGATGGAGAGAGCTGAATAGATTGTAGAGGCATTGATACTGATCTTTCAGAAATCACTGGAGTCAGGGACGATCCCAGAAGACTTGAAAATGGCTAATGTAACAGCCCTGTTTAACAAGGTATAGAGGCAGAAGACAGGAAACTGTAGGCTGATTAACCTGACCTCAGTCATTGGTAAGGTTTTAAAACCATTTTTAAGGATGAAATTGCAGAGTGCTTGGAAGTGCATGGTTAAATAGAGCTGAGTCAGCATGGCTTTGTTAAGGGGAATCTGTTAGAATTCCTTGAGGTGGCAACAAGCAAATTAGACAATGGAGAGATCATGAAGATGATGTATTTGGATTTCCAGAAGGCCTTTGAAAATGTGACATACAAGAGGCTGCTAAATAAGAGCTTATGGTGCTAGGGGCAAGGTTCTGGTATGGACAGAGGACTGGCTGACTGACAGGCAGTGGGGCGGAAAGAGGTCATTTATCAGGATGGCAGCTGGTGACTAACTCCCCCAGGGATCCATAACTATTCACATTATACATTAATGCTCTGGCCTAAGGAATTGAGGGCATTGATGCTAAGTTTGCAGATGGCACAAAGCTGGTGGAGGAATAAGGAGAGTTGAGGAAGTGGGGAGGCTGCAAAAGGAAGTGTTTAAGCCAGGAGAGTGGGCAAAGAAGTAACAGTTGAAATACAATGTGGGAAAGTATGAGGTTGCGCACTTTCATGGGAAGAATAGACTATTTTGTAAATGGGGCAAGGCTTCAGAAATCTGAAACACAAAGGAACTTGGGGTCAGGATTCTCTATGGTTAATTTACAGGGCCAATTGGCAATTAGAAAGACAAATGCAATGTTAGCATTCATTTCAAAAGGGCTCGTGTACAAGAGCAGAGGTGTATTGCTGAGGCTGTATAAGGCTCTGGACAGACAACATTAGGATTATCCTGAACAGTTTAGGACTCTATATTTAAGGAAGGATGTGCTGGCATTGGAGGGGGTGGGGGCGGATGCAGAGGGGGTTTACAAGAATGATCCTGGAGTGAAAGTGTTCATCATTGAGAAGTAGACTCTAGGTCTGTACTCAATAGAGTTTAGAAGGATGAGGGGGCATCTCATTAAAACTCATGAATCCTGATAGACCTGAACAGAGTAGATTTGGAGAAGATGTTTCCACTATTAGGAGAGACCAGGTCAGAGGGCACAGTGTGAAGTGGTGACCCTTGGGAACTGAGTTGAGGAGGAATTTCTTCAGCCAGAGGGTGGTGACTCTCGGAACTCATTGCTGCAGAGGTCTCCGGAGGCCAAGTCATTGAATGTATTTCAGATAAAGATAGATGGCTTCTTGTTTGGTAAGGGAATCAAGGATTATGAGGTTTTGGGAAATACATCAGCCATGATTGAATGGGGGAGCAGACTTGATGGGCCAAAGAGCCTAATTCTGCTCCTCTATCTGATGGCCTTATGGGAATTCCCCCACTCTACTCCAAATGATGTAGCAGGATCATGTCCATATATCTTCAATTCCCTGCAAAGCCTCAGTTTGAGGCCTCCTCCGAAAGATAGTGCCTACAACTCTTCCAATACTACAGCACTCAATTGTCATCCATTCAGTTTTACACACAGATCTCTGAAGATGGTCTTGAACCAACTAGTATTAGATTCAGAGGCTAAATTGAAATCCACTGAGTCACAGCAAACAATCAGACCGCTCCTTATAACATTTATTGTAGCTCCAGCTTGTATTCTCAAAAGTCAGATCTTTATTACTTGGATGATTAATTGGTGAATCATATAAACAGGAAAAATTGAGATTATAATGCTGTTAGTGATATTGGTGATTCCTATCTCAAAACTGGCTATAATTGCTTCTGACTGTTCAGTGGTAACGGGAGCTGTGGATTGTTGGTTATTCCAGTTGTGTATCATCGTTTCTGTCATTGATTTAAGCGCATTATCTGTTATCTTTGAAAAGCATTCATTTCCTTTCCCATTTCATTCTGGGGTTTTGTAAAAGCCATCTTGGCTATGGGACTCCTGAAGGAATAATGCCATACAGACCAAACAACACAGTCTCTCCACAGTTATTGAAGATGTTTACAAACTTATCTGTAGATCAGTGGCCACAACAACCATAGGCTCACAGTTTACTTCCAGTATGAAAGGAATATGATATTTACCATGAGTCTGCCAAGCGTGTTATTATGAACAAATCCCTCCACTTGCCTTAACAATAGCTCCTCCTTGTTTGTGTAACTATCCTGCAGGCCCACAGCTCTTGCTCTTCTTAATTAACCTCAAGAATCAGGAGCTGGAGAGGTATTCGGGCCCTTGAGGTGAGCTGGACATTCGATAGGATCATGGCTGAGCTGACTGTGGCTACAGCTCCTTTACCTGTTCTTAATAAACATTGCCTTCCTTATCGATCAAAAACTTCTCTCACTCATTCTTGATGGTATTCGATCATCTAATTACCACTGCTCTCTGGGGGAGGGAATTCCAGTGACACTGAGAGAAAAAATATCCACTACATCTCCGTCTGAAATGGGAGTGCCCTTAGTTTGAAACAGTGTGTCCTAGTTCTAGTGTCAGACTAAACATCCTTTCAGCGCCCACACTTCCAACTCCCCTCAGGATCCTATATGGTTCACATTTTGAAACTCCAATGACTTTGAGCTCCACTTTTCCACTGTCGAGTAATCCCATTGTGAGTACTATAGAAGCTGCACAGTCAGCATGACGGCAGTTGCATTGTTGATATTATCAGGAGGTGGCGGGTGTCTGGAATTCATTGTCTGATCTTGACTGAGTTAACAAGAACTTGGATCTGTTTGTGGAACCCTGGATCTGGCATGGCAAAAAACCAAGAGCTGGGAAGTGGGATAGAATGGATGGTTAGTTTATTCATAATGAATAGTGTGGACACAATGGACAGAATGGTTTCCTTCCGTGCCATAACATTTCTAAGGTTCTATAAGGACTATGGAAAATCTATTGTGATTATCATTGTAATTTTACTTTTAAGAGTGTGATGTGAGTATCATTGGCTAGGCCAGTAGTTATTGTCTATTTCTAGCTCCCTTGATAGGGTGGTAGTGAGCTATCTTCTCAAACTACAGTCAGCATGTAGAAACATGCAATGCTGTTGGGGAGAGAGTTCCCAGAATTTGATCCAGTGACACTGAAGCAATGGCAATATATTTCCAAGTCAGGATGGTGAGAGGCTTGATAAGGGACTTGCAGGTGGTGGTGTTCCCATGTATCTGCTGTCCTTGTCCTTCCAGACAGAAGCAGTCTTGAGTTTGTAGGTGCTATTGGAGGAGCTTCAGTTAGTTGTTGCAGGACACCTTGTTGATGGCACTATTTGTAAATGGTAGAGGGAATGGGTCCATTAATAGCAAAATTTGGAAAACATAATTTGGAGAATAGGACAAGACCCGACACAATCAGCATGGATTTACAAAAGGGAAGTCATGCTTGATGATTCCACTGGAGCTTTCAAAGATGTAATTCATAGAGTTGACGCAGTGGATGTGATCTATTTGAACTTTCAGAAAGCATTTGACAAAGTATCAGATAAGAGATCAGTGTGTGAAATTAAGGTGCATGGAATTGTGGGGTAGTGAACTAGGATGACTACAAACATCCTGACTTGGAAATATATTGCTGTTCCTTCACTGTTGTGGGGTCAAAATCCTGGAGCGCACTCCCTCTACTGGCTCCAAATGGCCTGCAGTGGTTCAAGAACGCATCCCACCACCTCCTTATCAAGAGAACGATTAATGGGCAATAAATGTTGGCCCACTCAGTGATGCTACACATCCCATGAGTGAATACGAAGAATCTCATTCATTACTTGCCGTCTGCAGCACTCCTTCTCAGTACTGACCCTCTGACAGTGCAGCACTCCCTCAGTACTGACCCTCTGACAGTGCGGTACTCCCTCAATACTGACCCTCTGACAGTGCAGCACTCGCTCAGTACTGACCGTCTGGCAGTGTGGCACTAGCTCAGTACTGACCCTCTGAGAGTGCAACACTCCCTCAGCACTGACCCTCAGACATTGCAGCACTCCCTCAGTACTGACCCTCTGACAGTGCGGCACTCCCTCAGTACTGACCCTCTGACAGTGCGACACTCCCTCAGTACTGACCCTCTGACAGGGCGGCACTCCCTCAGTACTGACCCTCTGACAGTGCGGCACTCCCTCAGCACTGACCTTCTGACAATGCGGCACTCCCTCAGTACTGACCCTCTGACAGTGCAGCACTCCCTCAGTACTGGCCCTCTGACGGTGCAGCACTCCCTCAGTAGTGACCCTCTGACAGTGCAGCACACCCTCAGAACTGACCCTCTGACAGTGTGGCACACCCTCAGAACTGACCCTCTGACAGTGCGGCACACCCTCAGAACTGACCCTCTGACAGTGCAGCACTCCCTCAGTACTGACCATCTGACAGTGCAGCACTCCCTCAGTACTGACCCTCGGACAGTGCGACACTCCCTCAGTACTGACCCTCTGACAGTGCAGCACTCCCTCAGCACTGACCCTCTGATAGTGTGGCACTCCCTCAGTACTGACCTTCTGACAGTGCAGTACTCCCTCAGCACTGGCCCTCTGACAGTGCAGCACTCCCTCAATACTGACCCTCTGACAGTGCGGCACTCCCTCAGTACTGGCCCTCTGATGGTGCAGCACTCCCTCAGTACTGACCCTCTGACAGTGCAGTACTCCCTCAGCATTGACCCTCTGACAGTGCGGCACTCCCTCAGTACTGAACTTCTGACAGTGCGGCACTACCTCAGTACTGACCCTCTGACAGTGCAGTACTCCCTCAGTACTGACCCTCTGACAGTGCGACACTCCCTCAGTACTGATCCTCTGACAGTGCGGCACTCCCTCAGTCGTAACCCTCTGACAGTGCGGCATTCCCTCAGTACTGACCCTCCGACAGTGCGGCACTACCTCAGCACTAACCCTCCGACAATGCAGCACTCCCTCAGTAGTTACCCTGACAGTGCAGCGCTCCCTCAGCACAAACCCTCCGACAGTGTGGCACTCCCTCTGTACTAACCCTCTGACAGTGCGGCACTCCCTCAGCACTAACCCTCCGACAGTGCGGCTCTCCCTCAGTCCTAACCCTCCAACAGTGCGGCACTCCCTCAGTACTAACCGTCCGACTGTGCGGCACTCCCTCAGCACTGACCCTCCGACAGTGCGGCACTCCCTCAGTCCTAACCCTCCGACAGTGCAGCACTCCCTCAGCACTGACCCTCCGACAGTGCAGCACTCCCTCAGTCCTAACCCTCCGACAGTGCGACACTCCCTCAGTACTGACCCTCTGACAGTGCGGCAATGCCTATCAATGAACCTTCGGACAGTTTGGATCAAACTTCTCTCTGTTATTGTCTTTTGGCTGGTGACAGACCTTGCTGAGGAGCTGAAAACTAAGGAGCCAAGTATTCTCTTAACTGTTCCTTCTGTACACGATTTCCTGATTGAACATGTGAACATGAAGCTAAACTTCACCGTGCAGCATTCCTCAATTATCTGGATTTAATGCTTAGCTTCTGTAACACAAGGATTTTAATGCCAAGTAATCCCCAAAGGCAGGGGAAGATTTCTGTGTTTCCTATCTTCACTTGTGTTTCCCTGCATGGTGTGTTTGTTTGCTGTCCTTTGTCAGATTGAGTCGATGGTTCAATGATTAAAATAGGGTGTGGTCTCCTTTCCAGCAATGTTAATTCAAGCATCATCCAGGTCCAACTATAACAATTTCTGGTGAACTTGCAAAGGGTTTATCTTGAAAACTCAGTTGCATTTGTCTCCTGCCAAGCGAAGTCACAAGTAAATAAAATTCTATCCATGAGCAGCGCCTCACATTGACTAATTTATGTGCAAGGCCAGCTTTGAAATCTCCTTCAGGCATCAGGCAAAAGGTTGAATGAGGATGTTTCATTCCAAAGGGATCATCCACTCCAAATGTGAGAGAGGTCAGACATGCAAACACTCCAAACTACTTAGCCCAGGTCTATAAATCTATGGGAGGAACACAAGAATAATAGATCTGGAACAATAAAAATCCATTCATTTTTTTGTTATCAGAATAGGCTCCAAATTCTTGGGCATTCAGTGAACCAACACAGGAAGACAAACAAGCAATGATTCCCAGGGGCATTAGTATCCTCTCTGTCTTGGTTGGCAGCCATCCTGCTTGTGATCAGGCTCATCGTTTCAAATCCTCTTTGGAGATGGTCAGCGTCTTGGTTTGGTGGGGGGGAATGGAATGCCATCCATGTGGTGGATTTGGTAACAGACAGTGTCTTTATTAATCAGCTTTGACAAAGGGTCAGTTAGACTCGAAACGTCAGCTCTTTTCTCTCCTTACAGCTGCTGCCAGAGCTGCTGAGATTTTCCAGCATTTTCTCTTTTGGTTTCAGATTCCAGCATCTGCAGTAATTTGCTTTTATCTTTCTTAATCATTTGCTTGTGGGCTTTTGGGAAAGGCCCATTACTCAAATACTTCAGTTCTTGATCAGAAGAAGTGGCATTGAGAAGGCAGGAACTAAGAAATAACCATTTTCCTTGATGGTGACACCCATTATCCTAGACCCCCAACCCATAAACCATGTCCTACCGTCACACACTTTTGGGCTATGGATAACCAATGTGGGTAAGTTGGTCAACCACTTAACTGTCATCAATCCTCCTTACAAATCTAAAAGTCTATCTGTTTATCAATGGGAGACAATGGAAGACAATAGAGTTTTCACCAAGAACCACTTGCTCTGCCTAATAGGCTTATTTAATGATACTGATAGGTAGAATTAACATGAACATAATTAACGTCAGGCTGATTCTTGAAATGGCAGGACTGACGTATGAAAGGTGCCTGGATCAATTCGGACTATATTTTAGGAAAGTAAGGTATCTCATAGAATCTCATAGAAACCTATGAAACTCAACAGAACAAGACAGGGTAAACACAGGAAGGATATTCCCAATGACTAGGTAATCCAGAACCAGAGGGCCACAGTCGAAGGGGACAGGGAAGATTGAGATAGGAGAATTTTCTTCACACAAGGGGTGTGAGCTTGTTGAATTCTCTGCCACAGAAAGCAGTTGAGACCAGAACATTACATTTTTTCAAGAAAGAATTAGTTATCTTAGATCTAAGTTAGATCTTAAGTCTAAAAGGATCAAAGGGTACGGGGAGAAAGCCGGAACAGAGTACAGAATTGAATGCTGAGATGCTGCTCATCTGAGCCATGATCATGTTGAATGGTGGCGCAGGGTTGAAGGGTCACATGACCTACACCTGCTCCTATTTTATACGTTTCTAACATGAACTTATTAGGCATAATTACAACTATCAGTCACCAGGAACAGTAACGTCTGTTTCAATCAGGATCACTTGTATTGACGGCACAGTTCCCCAACCAAAGACAGTGTGGAGCTAAAGCAAGTATAAAATTAACTCTTGCAGAAATATTACCTTAAACTACGCTCACCTGTGACCTGGGAAGTGTTTGGCAAAGTAGGGTCCAACTCAGCATAACTTTGTCAACGGGAAGTCGTACCTGACAAATCTGTTAGAATTTTTTGAGGAGGTAATGAGTAAGTTAGACAAAGAAGACTCAGTGGATGTGATGTGTTTGAATTTCCAGAAGACCTTTGACAAGGTGCCACACAAGCAGTTGCTAAATAAAATGGTGTTAAGGGCAAGGTACTGGCGTGGATAGAGGATTGACTGGCTGGCAGAAGCCAGACAGTAGGGATAAAGGGGTCTTTTTCACGATAGCAGCCACTGACTACTAAAGGTCCTCAGGGGTCAGTGTTGGGACAACAACGATTCACGTTATATGTTAACAATTTAGACTGAGGGCGTTTTTGCTAAGTTTATCGATGATGCAAAGATAGGTGGATGGACAAGAATGTTAAGGAACTGGGTAGGCTGCAGAAGGACTTGGACAGGCTAGGAGAGTGGGGAAAGAAGTGGTAGACGGAACACAACGCGGGGAAACTGTGAGGTTACGCACTTTGGTCAGAAGAATAGAGGCATAGAGTATTTTCTCAGGGGGGGGAAGGCTTCAGAAATCTAAAGTACAAAGGATCTTGGGACTCCTGGTTCAGGAATCTCTTCAGTTAACATGCAGGTTCAGTTGGCAGTTAGAAAGGCAAATGCAGTGTTAGCAATCATTTCAAGAGAGCTCGAATACAAGAGCAGAAAAGTGATGCTGACGCTGCATAAGGCTCTCATCAGAATGCATTTGGAATATTGTGAGCAGTTTTGGGGCCCATATCGAAGGAAGGATGTGCTGGCATTGGAGGGGGTCTAGAAGATGTTTATAACAGTGATCCCTGTGATGAACAATTTGTCATCTGAGGAAGAGTTGAGGACTCTGAGTCTGTACTCAATGAAGTTTAGAAGGATGAGGAAGAATCTGTTTAGAACTTACAGAAAATGGGAAGCCTGGATAGAATGAACATGGAAAAGGTATATCCATTTGTATGAGACACCAGGACCCAAGGGAATAGACTCAGAATGAAGGAACTACTCTTTCAAAGCAAGATGAGGAGGAATTTCTTCAAACAGATGGCATTGAATGTGTGGAATTCATTACCACAGAGTTGTGGAGGCCTAGTCATTGAGTGTATTTAAGACAAAATTCGATTGGTTCTTTATTAAGGGATCAAAGGTTATTGGAAATGGGGCTGAGAAACATATCAGCCATGATCAAATGAAGGAGAAGACTCGATGGGCTGAATGGCCTAATTCTGCTCCCGTATTTTATGGTCTTGTGGTCTTTTGGGATCCGGTGATGATACCAAGTTTCAGATGGTACCATTAAGGCAGCAACCATCATCTCCCAAGTGACAGTTCCATTGATTAGATCCTCCTTGTGGGTGGCACGGTGGCACAGTGGTTAGCATTGCTGCCTCACAGTGCCAGAGACCCGGGTTCAATTCCTGCCTCAGGCAACTGTCTGTGTGGAGTTTGCACATTCTCCCCGTGTCTGCGTGGGTTTCCTCCGGGTGCTCTGGTTTCCTCCCACAGTCGAGAAATGTGCAGGTCAGGTGAATTGGCCATGCTAAATTGCCTGTAGTGTGAGTTGAAGGGGTAAATATAGGGGAATGGGTCTGGATGGATTGCGCTTCGGTGGGTTGGCGTGAACTTGTTGGGCCGAAGGGCCTGTTTCACACTGTAAGTAAGTAATCTGTCTCCAGATGACCAGCAATTGTTGGTGATTGGGCATCCCAATGGCCCACTGAGATGCAACTCATAAGGTGAGCCCTTCATAAAGGCAATAATAGACAGCTCCCAGTGACACTCAAGCTTGAGTTAAGAAACCCATCACCTCCATTAAATATCACCTTTCAGCTAAAAATCAAAACTGAACTTTTAAAAATCTGTTCATAGGATTTCAGCCATCGCTAATTATCCTGGAGAAGCCAATGGGTAACTGTCTTGCTAAACTGGTTCAGCCATTGGGATATGCCAGGATTTGGACCCCAAAGAGAAGCACAGAAGGAACAGTGGTATACTTCCAAGTCGGGATGGTGAATGGCTTGGAGGGGAACTTGCAGATGGTGGCATTCCCATGTATCTGCTGCCCTTGTCCTTCTGGATGGAAGAGATCATGGGTTTGGAAGGTGCTATTGGAGGAGCATTGGTGAGTTGCTACAGTAGATGGTACACTCAGCTGCTACTGTGAGCCCCTGGTGGAGGTAGTGAAGTTTGAGGGTGGTAGATAAGGTACCAATCATGTGGAAGCTTCTCCCTAGATAATGTCAACCATCTTGATTTTTGTTGGAGCTGCACTCATCCAAGAGAGTGACTGGTCTATCAAATTTAGTAGGCGGCACGGTGGCACAATGGTTAGCACTGCTGCCTCACAGCACCAGAGACCCGGGTACTATTCCTGCCTCAGACAACTGTCTGTGTGGGGAATGGATCTGGGTGGGTTGCTCTTCAGAGGGTTGGTGTGGACTTGTTGGGCCGAAGGGCCTGTTTCAACACTGTAAGTAATCTAATCTAAAAAAAAATTCCTGATTTGTGTCTTGTTGATGGTGGACAGACTTTAGGGAGACAGGAAATTGCTTGCTTGCTCCAGAATCCCCAATCTCTGGCCTGCTGTAGTATCCACAATTCAGTTTCTGCTCAATGATGTTGATTCAGTGATGGTCACCTCATGGAACAGAGGTGGGTAGGTTCTCTCTTGCTGGAGATGGTCAGTCATTGTGTGACACCAATGTTGCTCACTATTTGTCAGCTTAAGCCTGAATTATTGTATGCAGATAGGAGCTGCTTCAGTGATTTCCTGGGACTGAGGTGATTGACTTCCATCGACGACAACTGTCTTACTTTTTGTTAGGTATGTCTTCAGCCAAGGTATTGCTTCCCATTTTGCTAGGGCTCCTTGATGCTACACTGAGTCGAATGCAGCCATGATTTCAAGGTGAGTCACTGTCTCCTCACCTCTTGAATTCAGTTCATTTGTCTGTGCTAGAACCAAAGGGAAGTTGCCAAAGAAATGTCCATGTAAGCAAAATTGTATTTCTTAAAGAAAAACCTTATTTTACAAATAATTATAATTTGACAAGAAATAACGCATGTAACTTTATTTCTTCTTCATTCCTTCATGCTCTCAATGAACCACCTGACTTATCATTTCTATTGCTATCAGCTTGGCTTTGATCCCTCAGCCTTCTCTGACTCCGTCAAACCTGAACTCTGACAACTAACTCCATTCAAGGTGAGCACTGTGGCAATGATTGATTTGGCTTGATCAAAGACCCTGCCGTACTTTGCTCCGCTGGCTAATTCTGTAACTTCCACAAACGTGTTCACTGCCTTTCTAACTCCTGCTTTTGACTGTGGAAGGGGCTGAGACTATCAGAGGTTTCTCACTCTGTCCCTTTGTCAGATTACCTCCTTCAAGCAATTCAACTGCTTGACACTGATGGAGTTTTTCTTTCATTTTCACTAGATACATGAATGTACCTGGTCTCTACAATAACTCCAATCACCCAAATTCTCATCACCTCAATGGTTTGCTCCTGACCAGTACCTGGCCTTGTGTTAAACGTGCCTCATATCTATGCAGGGCCATTTCCATGGTTCCGACACCAGCAGAGCTATGTCTACATCTGATCCTGTGTAACTTTTTGCCAACATCTTCATTTTTGTAAACCCTTGGACGACCCTGGTGGAGTTCAGCCAGTATCTGGCAGTGACCTTTGCTCAGGACAATCACTCTTGCTCCCCATAATAATATGCCACCCTTGACTATGATTTGGTCTCTCCAGGTCCAAAAAGGTTTCGATTCTGGTTGTAACCCACTTTGGTTTCCCCCATCACCACCAACTGTTTCAGTTTTGTCAGGACCGGACCTTCCTGTATCCAAAATTTGATATTGTCAGCTGTAAGTGAAAATGTGTTCAGAAAAGTTAAAACCATTATGGACTCATCCGGCGACAGTACCACTGGTGTTAGATCTGCCAGCAGGAGGCAGCTCAATGCGTCTGTATTTGCTACTTGACCTCTCAGCGGATGTTACAACTTGTAATTATACACTCCTCCGATCAGACCCCACTGCTGAATTCAGCCTGAAGCTATGGGTGGCATTGCCTTGACCTATTTAATTAGCACTAGCAGAGGTTTGTGGTCCATTATTATGACAAATTTACACCCATAAAGATATTGGTGGAACTTTCCATATATGACCGCCAATCTTCCATCTCTATCTGGGCGTATTTACGCCTTGCATTAGCCAAAGCGTACGCTATTGGGCTTTCCTCTCCATGGGCCCACCTGTGAACTAATACTACCCTGATGCTGTTCGGTGAGGCATCACCTGGCAATACCAGCTCTCACTTGGGATTACAGTGTGCCAAGATGATAGCCACTTCTCCTCTTCTCTAAAAGCTATTGCTTGTCTACGTTACCATTCCAAGCCTGACTCTTCTTAAAGAGTCAATGCAAAGGTGTCAGAATTGAGGCCAGGTTATGTATTAACTTTCTGTGACAGTTCACCAGGCCAAGGAAAGACCAGTACAGACTGGAAGCTGGGGAGCCTTTGATCACCCTTACTTTATCTTTTAACAGGTCTAATCTGACCTTGTCAACTTTATCGCCCAAGTGAGTCACCAGGGGTGCCTGGAATAGACATCTTTCCCTTCTAAGGTATACACCCACCTGGGAGAAACATCTATGGACTATGTCCAAGTGCTCCTTATTGGTCTTCCCTGTTCTTAGCACGCCACCTAGATAAATGGTGACCTGTGGTATACCTTGTAAAATGTTCTGCATTGTCTAGTAAAAAATGGCACAGCCTGACAATACCCCAAATGGCAGTCTCGTATGCTGGTGCAAACCCTTATGGGTAATAATTGTAGCATACTTTTGGGAATCCTCATCCAACGCAATTCCAGGTACGCATGGCTCATGACCAACTTCATGAAGAACAGCATCCCCCCCCCCTCCCCCTGCCAGCTTTGCATGTGAATCCTCTGAGAGAGAGATTGGGTATTTATCCAGCTATGAGAAGTAATTTACCATTTGTTTAAAATCCCCACAAAGGCGAACCGACTCATTAGGCTTCATAATCGGTATGACTGGTGTGGCCCATTCTGCAAATTAATTATGCCTCCACTTTCCAGCTTTCTGATTTCAGCTTCTACTTTTGCCTGTAAATCAAATGGCACTGAGCAGGCCTTGCAGAATCGTGGAATTGCTTTCTGCTCAATATGCAAGGTGGCCTTGGCTCCGTGGACAGTTCCTAGGCCTTCCTGAAAAGCGTTCAGGTATTTAATTTATTTTTCTTCAGCTCTCAGAGTGAACAGGATGTCTGACACTCCTATTGCTTTTTTTTCTCCTTTTGTTTTTCTTTTTATTTTTTCTCTTTCTTAAATTACCCCCACAATCCCGCCTAACTGCGGTAGTGCTTATTTTTCCCCCAGCACCCATGGTGTGTGTGTGTGTAGGTGTGAGACACAGTGAAAGACACAAGGTGCATGAACCTTTATTCATTTTCCAGGTGTTTAATTATGACTTTGCTCAGGCAGCCATATTCTAGTTGATAAATGTTGAGCCAATCAAGTTGAATTTTTCTCAACCAATTTTGCCTCATCAAGTTTGGACCCAATCCTTTTACGACAGTCAGTGGTAACTGAACTAGCTGTTCTCATAAGAGACTGAAACCAGAGTTGTACCCTTAAATCTGTAAAGGTTCCCCAGTGTAATCATGCAGTCTGGCCGAAGTCTTGTATGAACTTAAATGTTGGCATCCAGAACAAATTTTGTTAAAGATTTGTTCTGCAATCACTGAAACGGCCAGCCCAGTACTGACTTCCACCATTTAACCAGATGTTGATTTTGATTGGATCTGATTTGGATGTTGCTAAGCAATTTAACTCTTCCAAACCAGATATACATGGACCTTCCAGATTGTGCACCCTCCTGGATACCAGCCTATGAGTTCTTTTATTCCAGTCAGGCTGAGTTGGACTCCTATACTGTCTTGAGTCTGCATACCGGCAGTAACTACAATGGCGGCCCAGATCCTGAAGAAAGCATTAGCTGTTTGTCTGAGGCTTGGCTTTATTTTGGAGATTTGCTGTGGGCTGACCAAGACAGCCTCTGTTCAGGATATGTCCTGAGTGAGGCTATGCAATCACCTTTAATCATGTGGTGTTCCCCAAGTTCAGTTAGACTGCTGAAGGTGTTGACTCCCATCAGAATACCCTGCAACTCAAATGCTCCAGTTGCAGCATTTTCCAATGATAAAACCAGTTGTGGTGCCTGTTTGAAATCCAGCTGGGCTTCAGCTAATAGGCACTTTTACATGATTACATCATTAATCTCACATACCAAAATGTCTCGCAGCATCTTATCAAGGATTACAGTAAAGTCACATGCCTCTGCCAGTTGTCTTAACCTAATCAAAATCCTGATACAGATTCCCTTGGTTATTGAATTGCCGAGTAAAACTAATAGCATCACAGAGTTAGAGGAGGCTTGGGGTCATAATATTCCTTAACTAGATCTGTCAACTCTTGAAAGGTTTCAGTATTAGGTACTCAGGGAAAGTTAGGCTCCCCCTAATAACCAAAAAGACTACGGGTCCACAAGCTGTCGGGAGCATTACTAGTTCCTTTTCATCTGCCTAGTGTCAGTTGGCTGGGAAAAAAAACCATGTAAACTTTCTACGTACAGTGCCCAGTCTTTAACGGCAGGGTCAAATGGGTCAAGCTACCCAAATAGCTGAATAGTGCCAGAAATGCTAACCCCAAACCAAAGACAATTGCTGTAAGTGCATTTCTTCAGGACTGTGCTTTTCATAGAAGTATCATAGAATCCCCACAGTGTGGAAATGGGTCATTTGGTCCAACAAGCCCATACCAACCCTCCGAACCCCTTCCCCTATTACTCTATATTTACCCCAACTATTGAACCTATGCTAAATATCCCTGAACACTATGGGCAATTTAACATGGCAAATTTATCTAAACTGCACATCTTTGGACTATGGGAGGAAACCCACACAGATATGGGAAGAATGTGCAGACTCCACACAGAGGCTGGAATCGAACCGGGTCCCTGGCGCTGTTAGGCAGCAGTGCTACCCACTAAGCCAACATGCTACCATGTCTGATCACCACTGAAATACCTCCAGAGTTCGGTATCCCATCACAAAGTCATCCTTTATTTACATGTGGAGAGTCTTTGAATCTGATCTATGTCCCTCAGAGCCAGCAAGTGAGCAGAACCTCTGACCCTCCTGTTTATATTTTTTCTTTTTTTTTCTTTTTTTTCTACCGCCTAACTTGCGGTAGTGCTTATTTTTTCCCCAGCACCCATGTTGTGTGTGTGTGCAGGTGTGAGACACAGTGAAAGACACAAAGTGCACGAATCTTCATTCAATTTCCACCACCAGGAAGATAGGAAAAACACCCGAGTGGCCGGTGACAGCACTGCCCTTCACATCAAAGGGCAATGCTGTGTGATCAAAACAGTGAAGGGGAGGGCAGGGATTAAATCAAAATAGAGTTGGAGGGGGAAATGACACTCCTGTTTATATCTGTCAGCCAAGAGTTCCTGTTTGGGCCAGGTTAACAGCCCCAACCAGTTAACTCATATTCAATGAGGTCTATCTGGTTGACAATAGACAATAGACAATAGACAATAGATGCAGGAGTAGGCCATTCAGCCCTTCGAGCCTGCACCGCCATTCAATATGATCATGGCTGATCATTCCCTGCATCTATCATTGCATAGCCTCACTCAGGACATATCCTGAACAGAGGCTGTCTTGGTCAGCCCTCAGCAATATGATCATGGCTGACCTCAATACAATCACTGCACTCCCTAAGTGCAGCTTTAGGACCAGTTTTTATGTTACATGTCACGCTGACTCATCACACACGTAGAAAGGACAAAGTGCTCTAGGTTCCTCAAAACTATCATTAGAAATTCCACAGGTGTGTCATCATGTCACTCAGTCCGAATTTATCAACTGACATGTAAAAAGTAAAAGAAAGTGTTTTGTTCTGATTAAATACATCCCCTGCTCAAACACAAACAGTTAGTATCAAACTAATGGAGGTCTGTTAGCTCAATCAACTAGCTGGCTAGTTTGTAATGCAGAGTGATGCCTGCAGCGTGGATTCAATTGCCGCACCACCATAAAGTACTCTCCTTCTCAACCTTTCCCTTCACCTGAGGCATGGAAACTCCTGGGACAACGCACCAACAGTTGTCTCTGTCTCCAATGAGAGAGCATAAAATAATGGCAACTTTGCCTTTACCTCTCACCAACAGACAGGGGAGTATATGAAAATGCTTAGAGTTATAACATACAATAAAAGGAGTGAAATTGGATATACCATTTGATGTCATTCTAGACCCTGTTGACCCTCCAAAGCCCTCTTGAGTATGAGAGTCATACAGCATGGAAACAGATACTTCAATCCAACTCGCCCATACCGAACAGACATCCCAGTCTGACCTTGTCCCATCTGCCAACATTTGGCTTATACCCATCTAATCCTTTCCTAATCCTATACCCAATCAGATACCTTTTAAAAGTTCTAATTGTACCTGCCTTCACCACCTCCTTTGGGGCTAGTAGCAAAATTGGGAGAATTGTCTCACAGACTAGTCAAGCAGCAGCTTGGCAAGGCAATACTCACAGGATAATGCCTTACAGACAATGTCCCAGACCCCACCATCACCATCCCTGGGGTATGACCAGTTTTAATACTTGATGACACAGTGTATACAGTCGAGAGGGAGTTGTCCCGGGAGTCCTGAACATTGACTTCAGACCCCATTGCAGTCTCATAGCTCCTGCTGATTACCACGCACCATCCTCCTTCAGCTGACGAATCAGTGCTCCACCATGTTGAACACAACTCAGAAGCTGAACTGAGAGTAGCAATGGTACAGAACATCTACCACCAAGAGTGGCTCATTAGCACCACTCCTGACTGATTTGACTGAGTTCCATAGGAAGTAGCTGCCAGACTGGCTCTGCAGCAGGTGATGAGGGAACCAAGGAGAGAAAGAAAATGACTTAAACTTATCCTTACCGATCAACCTGTAACAGGTACAGCGATCCACACTGGCATGGGTAAGTGTGACCTCTGCACAGTCCTGCACTGAACAGATGAAGTCCTGCCTTCATACTGAGGATACTCCTCGTCATGTTGTCTGGCACTGCTGTATGGAATGGATTTCGAGCAACTCAGGACTGGACTTCAATGAGACACTATGGATCATCAGCAGAAGTATATTCAACCAGCATATGTAACTCATAGCCTGACATATCCCACACTATGCCACAACCAATGTAATAACACTGGGGTTATCGAAATGTAATACAGTTGGGATACATGAATTCTGTTTGCTTGAAGATCTCTGATGGGTTTATTTACAGCGTTTGGGAAATAATCCCCAGACATAATCTGTGAGTAAAGTTTGACAGTGCGGAGTGTCTGTGGTCATGTGATCACATGGGGGAACCCAAGCATGTTAAGCTCTTAAAGGTACATCACTGCAAAGCTGATAGCACATATCCTTTTCTTTTCCAAAGGGAGCTCTCCTGTTCTACAAATAAAGCAAATAAACATTGTGTAACAGTAAACTTAGTTAGCAGAACAGATTGCAAAACCTACAAGTGCAGAATTTAATAGACTAAATATTGTTTCAGCAGTTTAACAGCTCATTGTAAGAGGGCAATGTACTGGAAGCGTGCATGTTGTCCTTGGCTGGTCTTAGTCTATCAATGTGTTGTCAGTGTGTTGACTGTTGTTCTGGTCTTCCATCACCATTTGTTCTTGTGGGTTTTTGGTGCACAATTAGCATATTGTATACTCCTTCACTTGTTTTCGGTCACCCCTCCTTTAGGTGTCATGACCTGGGCTGAGGCTAATTATCACAATATTAGGCAGGAACTGAGGAATGTAGATTGGAAGTGGCTGTCTAAGGGTAAATCCACATTTAGCACATTAAAAGGCCATTTGATTTGAGTTCAAGACCAGCATGCTCCTGTGAAAATGAGGGAAAAGGATGGCTAAATTCGGGAACCTTGGATGATAAGAGAAATTGAGAGCTTAGTCAAAAAGAAAAAGGAGGAATGTGTGAGGTTTAGGAACCTAAAGACAGACAGAACCCCCAATGAAAAGAAAAATAGCAGGAAAAATCTCAAATAAGGACTTGGGGGGGCTAAAAGGGGACATGAAATGACTTTGGCAAACAGAATTAAAAATCACACACACCACCAGATTAGATTAGATTACTTACAGTGTGGAAACAGGCCCTTCAACCCAACAAGTCCACACTGCCCCGCTGAAGCGCAACCCACCCATACATTTACCCCTTACCTAACACCACAGGCAATTTAGCATGGCCAATTCACCTAACCTGCACATCTTTAGACTGTGGGAGGAAACCGGAGCACCCGGAGGAAACCCACGCAGACACAGGGAGGACATGCAAACTCCACACAGAGAGTCGCCTGAGGCAGGAATTGAACCCAGGTCTCTGGTGCTGTGAGGCAGCAGTGCTAACCACTGTGCCACCGTGCTGCCCATCAGGTTATAGTCCAACAGGTTTGTTTGAAAGTACGTGTGATTTTTTACTTTATCCACCCCAGTCCAACATCGGAACCTCCACATTTTGTCAAACTGGGTTAAGGAAATCCCAAGGTGTTTTATATACATATAAGGAGCAAGCGGCTAGCTTGGGAAAGGGTAGCTCCACTCAAGAACAAGGGAGGGGATTTATGGGAGGAGCTGGAGGAAGTGGGTGAGGACCTTAACAAATGTGAAAGGCTTATGCCTGAAACGTCGATTCTCCTGCTCCTCAGATACTGCTTGACTGACTGTGCTTTTCCATTGCCACTCTCTTCGAATGTGGAACGTTGCCCAGGTATGTCCTGTACTTCCAAAGAAACCTGTTAGACTATAACCTGGTGTTATGTGATTTTGACATAAAAAGCAGGACAACTTCAACCTGGCCATTTACCATCCCATCAGTCTGCTCTTGATCATCAGGAAAATGATGGATAGTGTCATCAACAGTGCTATCAAACGGCGCCTGCTCAGCAACAAGTTGCCCAGTGATGTCCAGTTTGGGTTCTGCCAGGGCCACTTAGCTCCTGACCTATTACAGCCTTGATTCAAACATGGACAAAAGAGCTGAATCCCAGAGAGGAGGGGTGTGTGACAGCCCTTGGCATCAAGGTCATATTCGACAGAGTGTAACATCAAGGACCCCCAGTCAATGGGAATCAGGGGTAAAATCTCTCTGAATGGATTACAAAAATGGGGAGGTGTTGCTAAAGCTGTACAAGGCATTAGCTAGATCACAGCTGGAATACCATGAACAGTTTTAATCATCTTTGTAAGCAAACATATATTCGCACTGGAGGCAGTACAAAGGAGGTTCACTAAGTTGATCCTGGGTGTGGATGGATTTTCTTATGAGGAGAGATTGAGTAAAATGACCCATACTCATTGGAGGCTAGAAGAATGAAGGGCAACCTTATTGAAGCGTAAGAGTCTTAGAGTACTTGACAGGGTAGATGTGGAAAGATGTGAGAGAGTCTTAGACCAGAGGGCATCATCTCAGCGAAACTTGCCGTGCATTTAAGACAGAGATGAGGAGGAATTTCTTCTCTCAAAGGTTGTGAATCTGTGGAACACTTCACTACAAAAGGATTTCAAAGCTAGGTCATCAGGTACATAAATCCCTGAAAGTTGCCACCCAGGTTGATAGAGTTGTTAAGAAGGCATAT
Source organism: Chiloscyllium punctatum (assembly GCF_047496795.1). Classification (NCBI taxonomy): domain Eukaryota; kingdom Metazoa; phylum Chordata; class Chondrichthyes; order Orectolobiformes; family Hemiscylliidae; genus Chiloscyllium; species Chiloscyllium punctatum. Next base: position 26,849,514 of record NC_092783.1, read on the forward strand.
GGTGTGTTAGCTTTTATTGGTAGAGGGATTGAGTTTTGGAGCCATGAGGTCATGCTGCAGCTGTACAAAACCCTAGAGCAGCTGCACTTGGAGAATTGCATGCAGTTCTGGTCACTGCATTGTAGGAAGGATGTGGAAGCTTGAAAAAGGTTCAGAGGAGATTTACCGGGCTGTTGCCTGGTATGGAGGGAAAGGAAAGGCTGAGGTACTTGAGGCTGTTTTCATTAGAGAGAAGAAGGTTGAGAGGTTACTTAATTGAGGCATATTAGACAATTAGAAGGTTAGATAGGGTGGACAGTGAGAGGCTTTTTCCAAGGATGGTAATGGCTAGCATGAGGGATGTAGTTTATAGGGCAGATAGATATAAGACAGATTTCAGAGGTAGTTTCTTTACCTCAGAGAGTAGTAGAGGCGTGGAACACACTACCTGCAACAGTAGTAGACTCGTCAAATTTAAGGGCATTTAAATGGACATGGGATAGACACATGGACGCGAACGGAATAGTTTAGGTTAGCTGGGCTTCAGGTTGGTGCAACATTGAGGGCCGAAGGGCCTGTACTGCGCTGGAAGGTTCTATGTTCTAGGTATATTCAAGGCTGAGATCGGCAGATTTTTAATCATGGGAATCACGGTAACGGGGAAAAGGCAGGAAAGTGGAGTTGAGGATTATCAAATCTGCCATTATCTCATTGAACAGTGAAGCAGATTTGATGGGCTGAATGGCCTCATGCTGCTCCTAAGGTCGTAAGTTTGAACCTCTTCGATCAGATATTTTTCCCCCTGCTGCTTTACAGGACCAGATCTTATCAATGTCACTGATGATGTTCTGTGACTGTGACAAAGATAAACCAACCCTCTTACCCTTCTTGACCTGTCTGTGGCTTTTGCCTTCCTCCATTGCCTTACTGAGAGTGGTTGCTCTCCTCTGGTTTCCCTCTCACTTAATCTGTTATAATCTGAAGATCTACATGAACACTATCTGTCTGTACTCCCATTCTCACCTCAGAGGGTTTCATTGCATTGGTCCACCCTTTATGGGCAGAGCATTGCAGTGATTTGCTATTGTTTATTACGTGATTGATGACTAGAAGACTTGTCCACCTGACCCCTGCCACCAGGCACATTGGGAGCACTTACAGGTTCACTATCAATGTGCCTGGCTATGTTACTATCGAACTAAGATAAAAGGTAGAGAGGAGGGATTTGGGGGAGGGGCATTAGAAATGCGATAGGTGGAAGGAGGTCAAGGTGAGGGTGATAGGCTGGAGTGGGGGTGGGGGCAGAGAGGTCAGGAAGAAGATTGCAGTTTAGGAAGGTGGTGCTGAGTTCGAGGGATTTGACTGAGACAAGGTGGGGGGAGGGGAAATGAGGAAACTGGAGAAATCTGAGTTCATCCCTTGTGGTTGGAGGGTTCCTAGGCAGAAGATGAGGCGCTCTTCCTCCAACCGTCGTGTTGCTATGGTCTGGCGATGGAGGAGTCCAAGGACCTGCATGTCCTTGGTGGAGTGGGAGGGGGAGTTGAAGTGTTGAGCCACGAGGTGGTTGGGTTGGTTGGTTCGGGTGTCCCAGAGGTGTTCTCTGAAACGTTCCGCAAGTAGGCGGCCTGCCTCCCCAATATTAGAGGAGGCCAAATCGGGTGCAGCGGATGCAGTAGATGACGAGTGTGGAGGTGCGGGTGAATTTGTGGCGGATATGGAAGGATCCCTTGGGGCCTTGGAGGGAAGTAAGGGGGGAGGTGTGGGCGCAAGTTTTGCATTTCTTGCAGTTGCAGGGGAAGGTGCCGGGAGTGGAGGTTGGGTTGGTGGGGGGTGTGGACCTGACGAGGGAGTCACGGAGGGAGTGGTCTTTTTGGAACGCTGATAGGGGAGGGGAGGGAAATATATCCCTGGTGGAGGGGTCCATTCGGAGGTGGCGGAAATGACGACAGATGATACGATGTATTTGGAGGTTGGTGGGGTGGTAGGTGAGGAGCAGTGGGGTTCTGTCCTGGTGGCGATTGGAGGGGCGGGGCTGAAGGGCAGAGGAGTGGGAAGTGGAAGAGATGTGGTGGAGGGCATCGTCGATCACGTCTGAGGGGAAATTGCAGTCTTTGAAGAAGGAGGCCATCTGGGTTGTACAGTATTGGAACTGGTCCTCCTGGGAGCAGATGCGGCGGAGACGAAGGAATTGGGAATATGGGATGGTGTTTTTACAGGGGGAAGGGTGGGAGGAGGTGTAGTCTAGGTAGCTGTGTGAGTCAGTCGGTTTATAGTAAATGTCCGTGTTGATTCGGTCACCCGAGATAGAAATGGAAAGGTCTAGGAAGGGGAGGGAGGAGTCAAATCCCTCGAACTCAGCACGACCTTCCTAACCTGCAATCTTCTTCCTGACCTCTCCGCCCCCACCCCCACTCCGGCCTATCACCCTCACCTTGATCTCCTTCCACCTATCGCATTTCCAAAGCCCCTCCCCCAAGTCCCTCCTCCCTACCTTTTATCTTAGCCTGCTGGACACACTTTCCTCATTCCTGAAGAAGGGCTCATGCCCGAAACGTCGATTCTCCTGCTCCTTGGATGCTGCCTGACCTGCTGCGCTTTTCCAGCAACACATTTTCAGCTCTGATCTCCAGCATCTGCAGTCCTCACTTTCTCCTGTGTTACTATCACACCTTCTATGACCAACAATGCCTGCAGGGTCTGGCCCAGAGGCAGGGATCCGACCGACTCAGCTACAAGGCCATATCTACACAAACATACCAAACTTCATGAGCTTGGCATCACTCTGTATGTATCAACTGCCTCTGATATGTCAGTGTTTCTCTGATATCCCATCCTGGATGAGCTGCAATTTCGTCCTATTAAACATAGGTTTATAAAATCATGAGGGGCATGGATTAGGTGAATAGCCAAGGTCTTTTTGGCAGGATAGGGGAGTCCAAAACTAGAGAACATATTTTTCAGAGTGAGAGGGAAATGATTTATAAGGGACCTATTCGTGCAGAGGGTGGTGTGTGCATGGAATAAGCTGTCAGAGGAAGTGGTGCAATGACATTTAAAAGGTATCTGGATGGGAATATGAATAGAAAGGGTTTAGACAGGGCAAACGGGACTAGACCACTTTAGGGTAGCTGATCAGTATGGATGAGTTAGACCAAAGGGTCTGTTTTTGTGCTGTATAATCCTATGGCTCTATAGCCTAACAATGAACTGAATGACTGAAATCGATGTTTTTGGTGGATTCCCTTACCAATAAATACATACCAGATCCGACTCCCTCCATCAGTATTTCTCTCAGGCAGCTCTCAACTGTCAGCAACATTGGTATCCTGTTTGAACCACAAATTGGGCCCATATTCTCTCACAATGCCTTGATATTTGTACCAAAGCCTGGCTAACATGGCCTTGGCCCATCCGCTGCTGAAATCACCACCCACACCTTTATTACAACCAGATTATCCTGCACTCTGAGCCAGCCTTAGACCTTCCACCTTCAGTAACTTGTGCCCACTGAAGCCTGTTCATATCTTCGGAAGCTACACTGAATCCCTCTCCAGCAGCACCTTCATGTTCAAATTCACGTCCTTCTGCCCTCACATCTGCCTCTGACTGTAATCTGTTTCTGGCCCTCTTGAGTTCTTCAGCCTTGCCCATGTCCTATTTTAATCACTTCACCTTTGCTGCATTCAGTTTCCAAAACAACCCAGAGATATGCCCCGGCTTGTTTGATCTCTTAGAATTGCAACATAAAAACAAGCAACTGTTGTTCCAAATGTCTTTACTGAGAGAGAGAGTATCATATTTATTTACAGAAAACACTCAATACTTTGAATGCTGCGGAGAATTTATTTCTGCCATCTCTTGGTTTTTCTGTTCCTCCCCGCTCACCCAGTTTAATTAAGAGCAGACTTCTGGTACACATCCTTAGCCGACCTTGGTTAAAAAAGTTAAACATAAGAACATCAATGGAACGGCTGGGCAACATATCAAGCTGCACACAGAATGTCAATGATAAAGTAACAGAAAATCCTCAAAGCACATGTTTCTTTAATTAGACGGTGGCTGGTGGCTGTGTGGGCACTGACAGTGGAATTAATCACTTTCTTACAATGAAACAGTGCAATATGAGGCCTTTCAGCCCATCATTCCTTCACCAGCTCTTTAAAGGAACCAATCAATCAATCTCACTCTCCTGCTCTTTCCCTACAGCCCTGCAAATGTTTCCACTGCGTGGATTTTTCTAACTCCCTTTTTGATAGTTCTATTGATGGGTTTCCACCAGTCTTTCAGGCAGATCATAATTCTGCATTATTTGAGGATAGTGGACTTTTTAGGACAATATGTGTTATTTTTGCTGAACAAACGAACATAAAACTAACAGATAGGTGAGAATGTAAATTCATTGACTGTTGAGTGAATCCCTCTGCGTTTATATGAAATACTGATGAGTGTCAAGGGAACTTCAGTTAAAAATCACACAACGCCAGGTTATAGTCCAACGGGTTTAATTGGAAACACACTAGCTTTTGGACTGCTGCTCCGAATGAAGCTAGTGCTTCCAAATAAACCTGTTGGACTAAAACCCAGTGTTGTGTGATTTTTAACTTTGTACACCTCAGTCCAACACTGACGTCTCCAAATCAAGGGAACTTCAGACAGCAATATTTCAAAGGGAAAGATGCCATGTGAAAACTGAATGGTGATCTCCTGTGGCTGCAGAGACAATGAGGCATTGATTACCAGTTCGGCAATCCATCTCCTATGGGTTATGTCCCAGATTGAGAAGATGGTGTGAGTTGAAGGAAAGGCTGAACTGGGCAAACAGTATGTTTGTGTTTTCACTTGTACGCACAAGTTCGAAACTTTAAAATGCAACTGTGCCAGTGTGTTCAAGTGCTGGTGTGCATGCATGAGGTTCACGTTCCACTGTGTTAAAAGGTGCTTTGAAGGGGCTCAGGTGAGAACTTCTACTAAACACTCCCATGCGTGTGGAGGTTAAAAAAAAATGACGTCTGTCTCTCTGATTACTGAAAACAAGTCAACCCATCAAAGCCACTGTTGGAGAAAACTGGACAAACTCCTTGAAGCTAACTGCAGACACAAGTGTCTCCAAATCACCTCTTAACTGACAAAGAAAGCATTACCAGAGTTGCCCATCTTAATGCCCACAACATTGTCACAGACAAGCTGAAAACAGATTGTTTTTTTGACTTTAGCTTTCTGGACCCATCTCTCATTTCTACGCTGTATGTATGTACATATGTGTGTCATATTTCTTTAAATATTTTCTCCCATTTTAGGAGCAAATAAACTTGCTTCCTCTTTAATTCAAGAAAGCCTGGCTTCGTTTAAAACCGAAATGCATTTGGGCTGGGGAAAGCTATCCACAAAGGAAGGCATCCCTTTATAATCAACCTTGTTGTGAGAAGCTCAGAGAGTGGTTCAGGAAAGAAGGGGAGGCAGTTCGTTCCTTCTCACCCAATAACTTGATAATTTCGGAGTATCCATCTGGAATCCAGAAATTGGGAACTTTTGAACAAAGACAAAGAACAAAGAAAGTTTACAGCCCAAGAACAGGCCCTTCGGCCCTCCAAGCCTGAGCCGATCCAAACGTACTGTCTAAACCATTCGGTCAATTCCTAAGGATCTGTATCCCTCTGCTCCCCACCTACTCATGCATCTGACCAGATACATGTTAAATGAATCTACTGTGCCTGCCTCTACCACATCTGCTGGCAACTCGTTCCAGGCACCTACCACCCTCTGTGTAAAGTACTTGCCACCTGTATCCCCCTTAAACCTTTCACCTCTCACCTTGAAAGTGTGACCTCTTATTATTGAATCCCTCACTCTGGGAAAAAGCTTTTCTCTATCCACCCTGTCTATACCTTTCATGATTTTGTAGACCTCAATCAGATCCCCCTTCAATCTCCTTTTTTCTAATGAAAATAAACCTAACCTACTCAACCCCTCTTCATTGCTAGCACCTTCTATACCAGGCAACATCCTCGTAAAGCTTCTCTGCTCCCTCTCCAAAGCGTCCATATCTTTTTGGTAATGTGGTGACCAGAACTGAACACAGTATTCTAAATGTGGCCGAACCAATGTCTTGTACAATTTTAACATGACCTGCCAGCTCTTATACTCAATACCCCGTCTGATGAAGGCAAGCATGCTAAATGCCTTCTTGACCACTCTATCCACCTGTGCAGCAACCTTCAGTGTACAATGGACCTGAACTCCTAGATCTCTCTGCCCATCGACTTTTCCCAAGGCTCTTCCGTTTACAGTATAGTTCGCTCTAGAATTAGACTTCCCAAAATGCATCACCTCACATTTGCCCGGATTGAACTCCATCTGCCACTTCTCCACCCACTCTCCAGTCTATCTATATTCTCCTGTATTCTTTGACAGTCCCCTATGCTTTCTGCTCCTCCACCAATCTTTGTGTCATCTGCAAACTTACTGATCAGAACAACAATACCCTCTTCCAGATCATTTATGTATATCACAAACAACAGTGGCCCCTACACTGACTCCTGTGGAACACTACTGGTTACCTTTCTCCATTTCGGGAAACTCCCTTCAACTACTACTCTCTGTCTCCTGTTGCTCAACCAGTTCTTTATCCACCTCGCTAGAACACCCTGCACACCATGTGACTTCACTTTCTCCATTAGTTTATCATGGGGAACCTTATCAAACACCTTACTAAAGTCCATGTATATAAAATCTACAGCCTTTCCTTCAGCTATCAACTTGGTCACTTCCTCAAAGAACTCTATTGAGTTAGTGAGGCATGATCTTCCCCGCACAAAACCATGTTGCCTATCACTGATAAGCCCATTCTTTTCCAAATATAAATAGATTTTATCCCTCAGTACCTTCTCCAGCAACTTTCCCACCACTGACGTCAGGCTCACTGGTCTGTAGTTACTCAGTGAAACTGTCCCTCCACCACGACCATATCCCCACTCACCCCCACCACTGTCCTAAACAGCGAGATCCCTTCTTCCTTGCTGGCTCTTTTGTGAATTGTTTTAAATCTGTCGCTTTCTGTTTCCCTCTCTCTCTTATTCCCAACAATATCACTCAAAACCACAAGTTGACGTGGCCAACAAAAACAGAAATTGCTGGAAAAGCTCAGCAGATCTGACAGCACCTGCACCAAGAAATCAGAATTAGCGTTTCGGGCCCAGTGACTCTTCCTCAGAACTGGGGTGAACGCTGATTTCTCACCACAGATGCTGCCAGACCTACTGAGCTTTTCCAGCAATTTCTGTTTTTGTTGATGATTTACAGCATCAGCAGTTTTTTTTTGGTTTTTATTCACATAGTCAGTTTGATCTCACCACTGCAAGATCTCTCCATTTTGTTGAATTTGTCACACTTCTTGCCTGGCATCCAATATTGGATAAGCACAAGTTGTCTACTTCAAAGACATTGAGATGATTTGCATATAATGACTGACAATGACCTTGGAACTCTCTTAACCTCAGTTTCCCAATAGACACTGTAGATCCTGATTAACCCAATGGGGATTGAGTATGGTATATCTACCTTAATCGCTCTCTCACCTGCTATAGAATACCTCCTGTTTCGAAACAGATTCACAAGAATATTCTGATTCAGGGCCCTCCTGTGCACAGCATAACTATCTGTGAATTTTCTCTGTGTCACTGTAGCTTTGCAAACACAAAGCTCCCTACTGTTTCTCGATCACTCTGCTGGTCACACAGTTCCATGTTCTCATTGCAGTTAGAGTCAGGCTCAATAACAATGCAGTCAGCTACAGTATTGCAATTAACCAATGCTGAAGTTTATTAGACCGGAACAATGATCTGACATGCTTGGAATGTGAAATTCTTAACAAAATGTCTGAATGTGTGCTCTTGGTCTTGTGGTCTCTACTGGAATGGTTTTGATTTTGTTTTAGTGATCTCACAGGGCTAAGGGATGATCAAGTTTGCTTGGTCGTCTGCTCCTGTTCATTCTGGTTAACAGTAGCAAGGAGTGGGGATTGATGTAGGAGACCCTCATGTGGTTAGTACAGTAGTAACTATGCTGCTCCATCAGGAATTGGCCAGACCACTGTTGTATCCGATTGCGTATCCTCATCATTCAGACTGTAGGAAGGGGCTGTGAACCCTGTTACTTGAGGGAGTGTTAGGCCATTAGCAGACAAGTCCATACATCGTCTGTGATACTGATCAGAGCAAGTCATATATTACTTCAAGGGCTTTCCTTGCAGCTTCTCTTTATCATTTTCTCTTCATAGAACATGGAAAGGTACACTACTGAAAGAGGCCATTCACCCCATTAAACCAGTGCTGTCTCTTTGACAGGGCTATCCAATTAATCCCACTTCCCTGCATGGTCCTGCCATTATTTGGCTTCCAAGTATATCTGAAATTCACCTTTGAAATGTCTTGTATGATAAAGTAACAGAAAATCCTCAAAGCACATGTTTCTTTAATTAATTAGTGGCTCTGTAGACACTGACAATGGAATAAATCACTTTCTCAGAATGAAACAGTATAAAATGAGGCCTTTCAGCTCATTGTACCTCTACCAGCTTTCTGATGGAATCAACCAATCAATTTGATTCTTCATTCTTTCCCTATTGCCCTGCAAATGTTCCACTTTGTGGATTTATTTAATTCCCTTTTGAATGTTTCTATTAAATCAGTTTCCACCACTCTTTCAGGCAGAACATTCTAGATCACAACAAGCCAATGAGAGGTGTGTCTCCACTGTTCTGGCCAGTGAATTCCACACCAGAACGACTCACTCAGAAAAAATATAGTCTTCTCATTCCTTTCCCTGGATCTTTTGCTGTGCTCTGCTTTCAACTACTTTCTGTCTCTTCACTCTTTCCCTCCTCTCACCTCCTCTCCTCTCCATTCTTATCCTCTTCACTTATCCCCTCCTGACACCTCCCTTCTCCTCTCCTTTCCTCCTCACATCACTCCTCCAATTCTTTCCTTCCCTGCCTCCCTCCTTACTGTCCCAACTCCACTCCTTCCCATTATCCCTTTTCCTCCTACATCTTCCTTCTGTGCTCTCTCCTCCAGTACTTCTCCCTCTCCTCTCCTCCTCGATTCAACTTTATCTCTCTCTCCTGCTGTTATACAGTTGTTCAAACCCTTATATTTTGTAACAGCAGTAAAACTGAGGAGAGACAATTGGATGCTATTAATTTGATGGTCATTGTGATGAATTGCCTATTGGTAGTGAGCAGTATCTGGAGCTCACTTGTCAATGTATAAATAGAATGCCATTGACTTTGTTGGGTTTGGAGATGCATGTTTGTAATCTGCAACTCTGTAAATAAGAGCTTATAATAGTGTGCAAAGATTGGCTCCAGTTAAACTCTTCATCATGGGCTTTCTGAAATAGAACAGAGGTTTCTAACATCTTCAATTTTCAACTTCTGTCTTCAAAAATGTAAAAGTAGGAGGGGCCTTCTTGTTTAATACATTTTCTTAAGCTAAAAGCAGCTTACAAAACAAAAGCACTAACCAGTTGTAATCAGCACACTGCCATTTATTCCCTTCCCCAAAAGACAGTCTCTTTTTTTTCCAGTGCCGTTGACCGTTTTTCTCAGGAACCTTCAGTGGCAGTTAACTGAAGTTGGGCTTTCCTTCACTTCCTTTCCGTCCCATCTAACATGAGGAATGACACCTCCATTGTTCCCAACAGCTGGGGAAGGCCATTATCATCCACCCCCCCTCAACTCCCTATCCGATATTTCCTTAAGAGTCTGCTCTGACAAAACTCAATGGTGAGCTGTTTGTGGAGGTGCAGCTGGTTCCAGTAAGTCTTTAGTTAAGTGCTGGCTGGGCCCCAATTTGAGGTCAGACTTTGAGCCTTATACAAGGCCTTGGTACGACTACACCTGGAGTATTTGTGCAATTTCAATGTCCTTATTCTGAGCAAGGATGTTCTAGCTAAGGAGGGAGTGGAACAAAGGTTTACTGGGTTGGTTTCTGGGACAAAAAAACTGATGTACAAAGAGAGACTGGATCAGTTAAGATCGTATATGTACTGGATTGAGGGCGATCTCATCACAATCCATACGATGTCAACAGGACTAGACCCAGGCATGAAAAATGTTTTCAGTTCTGGGGAGTCCAGAACCAGGGATCGCAGTCTAAGGATATGGGGCAGAACAATGAGGATTGAGACAAGGAGAAATTTCTTCACCAAGAGAGTGGTGAGTCTGTGGAACTCTATGCCTCAGAAAGTGGTTGAGGTCAAATGATTGAATGTTTTCAAGAAGGAGTTAAATACACTTCTTAGGACTAAAAGGTTCAAAGGGTATAAGGGAGAAAGTGGTAACATGGTATGGAGTTGGATCATCAGCCATGATCATATTGATTAAGTTACTAGATTAGATTACATTACAGTGTGGAAACAGGCCCTTCAGCCCAACAAGTCCACACCGACGCGCAACCCATCCATACCCCTACATTTACCCCTTACCTAACACTACGGGCAATTTAGAATGGCCAATTCACCTAACCTGCACATCTTTGGACTGTGGGAGGAAACCAGAGCACCCGGAGGAAACCCACGCAGACACGGGGAGAACGTGCAAACTCCACACAGTCAGTCACCTGAGGCGGGAATTGAACCCGGGTCTCTGGCGCTGTGAGGCAGCAGTGCTAACCACTGTGCCACCGTGTCGCCCACCAATGGCAGATCAGGCTCAAAAGACTGAATTGTCTATTCAATCTTATTTTCTATGCTTTCTGATTGGTGGATCCTCATTGCTCAGAGTCAAATTAGGGCTTGAATCTGGGTAGGGCCTAATCTCTGTCTGGACAAGTATGGGCAGCACAGTGGCTCAGTGGTTAACACTGCTGCCTCAGGGTTCAATTCCACCCTCAGGTGACTGTCTGTGTAGAGTTTGCACATTCTCCCTGTGTCCCTGTTTCCTCTGGGTGCAGTGGTTTCCTCCCACAATCCACAGATGTGTAGGTTAGGTGGATTACCCATGCTAAATTGCCTGTATATCCAGGGATGTGCAGGGGAGTTGGATGAAGCATGGGAAATGCAGGATGACAGGGATAGGTTATGGGTATGAGTCTGGGTGGGATGCTGTTCAGTGGGTCGGTATGGACTCAATGGGCCGAATGGACTGCTTCCACACTGTAGGGGTTCTATGATTCTATAAGTACAATTTCCACCTTGATCTGATTTCAATAATTTTGGCAACTGACAAATTAGTTTGTGGAAAAAAATGGCCACATATTTATCCACAGCCAGCTCCCAGCAAGAAGGCAATATGACAATAATGAGATTTTGGTTGAGGGTTTATTAGCAAATAGGACAACAGTTTTCTCCTCTCCTTCTGGCCTGGGCTGGTTAACCACTGATATGTTGACCTGTACCCAATGCACATACTCACTGCGTGATCTTACCTGTGAAGGATGGGCTTTAGATATGTACACTGGAGAGTGGGAGGTGGGGGCAGCAGTGTATTCACGGGGACAGGGAAATATGAAGAAGAGAAAATGATTTCAATGCCTTAGTTATACCATAAAGGAACAGCGTAGAGAAAGCTGTTTACTGTTAATTCTGTTTCTCGTCTTCAATTTACATTGGGCCTTTTCCAGGATTCTAATCCCATAATAGAGTGTGGCTGTTATGATATCAAAACCCATGCTCAATTCATGGAATGTCAGCTATTTCCCTCTCTCTCCCTCGCTCATTTCTTCACTAGAAGTGAAAGGATCTGCTCTTTAAATTTCCCTTCAAAATGAGTTTGTTGACATGCCCTTCAGTATCTCCCTGGCAGATCATGCGTTTTGTATTTCAACTCATTAAACCGATGTATGGGAAATTCTCCCAAGTCCGAAGACATTCTCACATCATCTTGGAGTCAGGAGCAGTGTTAGGTGGGGACTGAGAAGAGATCTGTGGGGGTCTACGACGCAGTCAGGTTACCACATAGATTAAAGAAGTGACTGTTCACCAACAAGCACGGTTTGACAATGACAAAATACTCCTGATTTGGAGATGCCGGTGTTGGACTGGGGTGGACCAAGTTAAAAATCACACAAGACCTGGTTATAGTCCAACAGGTTTAATTGGAAGCACTAGCTTTCGGAGCGCCACTCCTTCATCAGGTGGTTACAAATACCTGATGGAGGAGCAGCGCTCTGAAAGCTAGTGCTTCCAATTAAGCCTGTTGGACTATAACCTGAAAATACTCCTGTAGAGATTTGCCTTTTACCCTTAAATGTCCTTCAGTGGTGCTCCTACAGTGTGATTCATTTAGAAGCATTCTTGCCTCAGACTGCTATGATTTCAATCAGCTTCAGGAGTATGTAATCCAACCTGACACTCCCAATGGAGGAGCTATTGTTGTTCATGAGGGACGTTAAAACTGGGAGACAGGCCGCCTACTTGCGGAACGTTTCAGAGAACACCTCTGGGACACCCGAACCAACCAACCCAACCACCCCGTGGCTCAACACTTCAACTCCCCCTCCCACTCCACCAAGGACATGCAGGTCCTCCATCGCCAGACCATAGCAACACGACGGCTGGAGGAAGAGCGCCTCATCTTCCGCCTAGGAACCCTCCAACCACAAGGGATGAACTCAGATTTCTCCAGTTTCCTCATTTCCCCCACTCCCTACCTTGCCTCAGTCCCAACCCTCGAACTCAGCACCACCTTCCTAACCTGCAATCTTCTTCCTGACCTCTCTGCCCCCACCCCCACTCCGGCCTATCACCCCCACCTTAACCTCCTTCCACCTATCACATTTCCAACACCCCTCCCCCAAGTCCCTCCTCCCTACCTTTTATCTTAGCCTGCTGGACACACTCCCCTCATTCCTGAAGAAGGGCTCATGCCCGAAACGTCGATTCTCCTGTTCCTTGGATGCTGCCTGACCTGCTGTGCTTTTCCAGCAACACATTTTCAGCATGAGAGATGTTAAACTGATACCTTGTCTCCTCCCCCAAATGGATATAAAACATGTATTCTCTAGTGTCTTTATCAATAGTTTTTCTTCAGTCACTGTCATAATAATAATTTATCTTGATTTTACTCATTCCCGAAAGAACAATATGATTTGGGTTTCCTCATCTATATATTATGAAAAGCTCAGATCCAAATTCAGCAGATAATAGGGAAGGCAAATGGAATGTTGGCATTTATTTCAAAAGGAATGGTTTTGCTAAACCTATCCAAGGTACTAATCAGATCATAACTGGAATGCTGTGAACAGTCTTGGCCCCTAATCTACCAAAACGTAGACTAGCATTGCAGGCAGTCCAGTGAAGTTGAGAGTGTGTTGCTGGAAAAGCACAGCAGGTCAGGCAGCATCCAAGGAGCAGGAAAATTGATGTTTCGGGCTGGAGCCCTTCAACAGGAATGACTCCTGATGAAGGGCTCCGGCTCAAAGCATCGATTTTCCTGCTCCTTGGATGCTGCCTGACCTGCTGCGCTTTTCCATCAACACACTCTCAACTCTGATCTCCAGCATCTGCAGTCCTCATTGTCTCCCCAGTCCAGAGAAGGTTTGCGAGATTTATGCTGGTATGAAGGGATTGTCGTTTGGGGAAAGATTGCATATGTTGGGCCTGTACTCATTGGAATTTAGAAGAATGAGAGAGGCCTTAATTAAAGTCTTCACAATTCTTCAAGGATTCCACTGGGGAGCTGTGGAGGGGTTGTTTCACCTTGTGGAAGAGTCTAGGATCGGAGGGATCATCTCAGAATAAGGAACAAAAACAGTGATTGCTGAAAAATCTCAGCAGGTCGGACAGCATCTGTGGAGAGAATCAGAGTTACCATTCAGGTCCAGTGACCCTTCTTCAGAATCTCAGAATAAGGGGTCGCATGTTTAAGACAGAGATGAAGAAGAATTTTCTTCTCTCAAAGAGTAGTGAATCTGTGGAATTCTTTATTCCAAATGACTGTTGAGGTTGGGTCATTAAGTATTTTCAAGGTTGAGTTAACAGATTATTAAACAGTAAGATAATCATGGGTTTTGGAAAAAAAGGCAGGAAAGTGGATCATAATCTCATTGAATGGTGGAGCAGACTCAGTGGCCTACTCCTGCTCTTATGCCTTATGTTCTTCTGGAGAAAGGTGACCAGTGGTGTCCCACAGGGATCAGTGCTGGGGCCACTGTTGTTTGTAATATACATAAATGATCTGGAAGAGGGTATTGTTGTTCTGATCAGTAAGTTTGCAGATGACACGAAGATTGGTGGAGTAGCAGAAAGCATAGGGGACTGTCATAGAATACAGGAGAATATAGATAGACTGGAGAGTGGGTGGAGAAGTGGCAGATGGAGTTCAATCCGGGCAAATGTGAGGTGATGCATTTTGGGAAGTCTAATTCTAGAGCGAACTATACTGTAAACGGAAGAGCCTTGGGAAAAGTTGATGAGCAGAGAGATCTAGGAGTTCAGGTCCATTGTACCCTGAAGGTTGCTGCACAGGTGGATAGAGTGGTCAAGAAGGCATATGGTATGCTTGCCTTCATCGGACGGGGTATTGAGTATAAGAGCTGGCGGGTCATGTTAAAATTGTACAAGACATTGGTTCGGCCTCATTTAGAATACTGTGTTCAGTTCTGGTCACCACATTACCAAAAGGATGTGGACGCTTTGGAGAGGGAGCAGAGAAGGTTTGCGAGGATGTTGCCTGGTATGGAAAGTGCAAGCTATGAAGAGAGGTTGAGTAGGTTAGGATTGTTTTCATTAGAAAAAAGGAGATTGAGGGAGGACCTGATTGAGATTTACAAAATCATGAAGGGTATAGACAGGGTGGATAGAGATAAACTTTTTCCCAGGGTGAAGGATTCAGTAACGAGAGGTCACATTTTCAAGGTGAGAGGTGAAAGGTTTAAGGGGGATACACGTGGCAAGTACTTTACTCAGAGGGTGGTAGGTGCCTGGAACATATTGCCTGCAGAGGTTGTAGAGGCAGGCACGGCAGATTCATTAAAGATGTGTTTGGACAGATGCATGAGTAGGTGGGGAGCAGAGGGTTACAGATCCTTAGGAATTGGGCGATAGGCTTAGAGAGTGGATTTGGATCGGCTCAGGCTTGAAGGGCCAAAAGGGTCTGTTCCTGGGCTGTAAATTTTCTTTGTTCTTTGTTCTTTTGTTGTGGGATCTTGCTGTGTGCACATTGGTTATGAATTTCCCACAACAGTAACTGCAATTTAAAAATAAATCATTGGCTTCTCTGGATGTAACCTATCTTTATTCAGTGAGAGCTCATTGTTGCTAAAGTCTCACTGAGCCAAAGTGTGCAAGAGCTGACTGAAAACTTGGCTTCAACAGTGTTACAGCTAAGATGGGAACCACTCACTGAGTCTGCTTTGGTTCACACAGAAGATAGAAAGAGACCTGTCCCTGATTACAATGCACTTAATCAAGCAACAATATTCCAAACATGTTGGATGTCTGAGGAAAGCACTGCTTCATTTAAGGCAAGTAAGCACGCAAGGAACTGTCTTGGGGATCGTGGAAATGGAAACAATTAGCACAAAAAAGTTAAACAAGGAGCTGTCTCTGTTTATTTTAGTTCATGTTTCTGGCACATTGCATTTGCTCTTTAATCTGTCGACCATCAGTGCTGGGAAAGAAAAGTGTTATCAACTTCTGAGAAATGGCATCAGTGTAAAGAGCTCCCAGACCAAAGGGCAGGGAAATCCAACTCTACACAGTCCCAGTAAGGCCACAGAGCAGGGGAAACCATCTCTACACAGCCCCAGTAAGGCCACAGAGCAGGGAAAACCCTCTCTACACAGTCCCAGTCAGGCCTCAGGGAGGAAAAACCATCTCTACACAGACCCAGTAAGGCCACAGAGCAGGGGAAACCATCTCTACACAGCCCCAGTAAGGTCACAGGGAGGGAAAACCATCTCTACACAGTCCAAGGAAGACCACAGGGAGGGAAAACCACCTCTACACTGCCCCAGTAAGACCACAGGGCAGGGAAAACCATCTCTACACAGACCCAGTAAGGCCACAGAGCAGGGGAAACCATCTCTACACAGTCCCAAGAAGACAACAGGGAGGGAAAACCATCTCTACACAGACCCAGAAAGACCACAGGGAGGGAAAACCATCTCTACGCAGACCCAGTAAGGCCACAGAGCAGGGGAAACCATCTCTACACAGTCCCAGTAAGGCCACAGAGCAGGGGAAACCATCTCTACACAGACCCAGGAAGACCACAGGGAGGGAAAACCATCTCTACACAGACCCAGTAAGGCCACAGAGCAGGGGAAACCATCTCTACACAGACCCAGGAAGACCACAGGGAGGGAAAACCATCTCTACGCAGACCCAGTAAGGTCACAGGGCAGGGAAAACCATATCTACACAGACCCAGTAAGGTCACAGTGCAGAGAAAACCATCTCTACACAGCCCCAATAAGGCCACAGGGCAGGGAAAACCATATCTACACAGACCCAGGAAGGTCACAGTGCAGAGAAAACCATCTCTACACAGCCCCAATAAGGCCACAGGGCAGGGAAAACCATATCTACACAGACCCAGGAAGGCCACAGAGCAGGGAAAACCATCTCTACACAGTCCCAGGAAGACCACAGGGAGGGAAAACCATCCGTGTATGGTCCGAGTAAGACCACAGGGAGGGAAAACCCTCTCTACACAGTCCCAGTAAGACCACAGGGAGGAAAAATCATCTGTATACGGTCCGAGTAAGACCACAGGGAGGGAAAACCATCTCTACACAGTCCCAATAGGGTAACAGGGCAGGGAAAACCATCTCTACACAGCCTCAGTAAGGCCACAGGGAGGGAAAACCATCTGTACACAGTCCCAGTAAGGTCACAGAGCAGGGAAAACCATCTCTCCATCGCCCCAGTACGGCCACATTGTACATCAAAAGAAACACTTTCTTATAAATCGGAGAGGGAAAGAAGAGTGTTATGGCCAATGGGTCCACCCTCGGTCAGCGCTCATAATAAAACATCAAGTTTTATTATGACTTGATGTTAATTCATTCTGAGCATTATTTCATTATTTAATTACTTTTTTTTGTGTAATGTAAGATGTTTTTTATATGCTTTGATTATTTGTAGGCTAGATTAGTACTTTCTTGAGTTTTTTTCTCCTTTTTTTGTTTGTTGTGTTTTGGTTGTTATTTATTTAATATTTAATTGTATATTAGTGTTTATATTTGATTGTGCTATTTTGTAAGTTTGTAAAAAAAGTTTTAAAAAATTACTTTTTCTTCAATAAAAATATCTAATAATAAAAACACTAAACAGATAAATCCATCTCTATATGCCTAACAATATGTCACTGACCAGGCAACAAGCAATTCTCCCTCTATCTCCCCCACCATACATTCCCAAGGACTGAGATAGCATGAGTATTAGCGCAAGTGTACATTTTCCCTTGTGGTCTAGTGGTTGGGTTTGGTGCTGTCACTGCTGTGGCCCTGAGTTCAGTCCCTGGTCAGGGTGGGTTTGCATTGGAGGAGGAGCAGGGAATGTTGCCTGGATGAAGACTCGACAAAGTGAGACTGGAAAAGCTGGGTTGTTTTCTTTGGAGGGGAGAAGGATGAGGGGGCCAGAATGAGGTGTAGAAAGGGCATGGACAGAGTAGACTGTTCCCCTCAATTGACAGGTGAATAACAAGGACACACAGATTTAAGGTGGGAAGGCAGCAGGTTTATGTAGAATTTGAGGAAAAACATTCTTTCACCCTGAGACTCATGGGGTATGGAATGCACTGCCTGGGAGGGGAGTTGGATGAGCACTGAAATGTTGTAACATTGAAGGCTATGAGTCCAGTGTGGAAAAGTCAAATATGTGTTGTTTTAGTGTATTTTTGCCAGGACAGTATGGATAGGCCAAAGGCCCTCTGATTCTAAGATTCAATGTTACATTATCCCCATCAAACACTCCAAGGACAGAGACAGCGTGGGGTTAGATACAGAGTAACAGCTCCTTCTACGCTGACTAATCAAACACTCCAAGGACAGAGGCAGCGTGGGGTTAGGTATAGATTAGATTAGATTACTTACAGTGTGGAAACAGGCCCTTCGGCCCAACAAGTCCACACCACCCCGCCGAAGCGCAACCCACCCATACCCCTGCATTTACCCCTTACCTACCACTACGGGCAATTTTGCATGGCCAATTCACCTGACCTGCACATCTTTGGACTGTGGGAGGAAACCGGAGCACCCGGAGGGAACCCACGCAGACATGGGGAGAACGTGCAAACTCCACACAGTCAGTCGCCTGAGGCGGGAATTGAACCCGGGTCTCTGGCGCTGTGAGGCAGCAGTGCTAACCACTGTGCCACCGTGCCGCCCAAGGACAGTGTGGGGTTAGATATAGAGGAACAGCTCGTTTCATGCTGAATAATCAAACACTCCAATGACAGGGACAGCATGGAGTTAGATATAGAGTAACAGCTCCTTCTATGCTGTCTAATCAAACACTCCCAGGACTGGGACAACGCAGGGTTAGATACAGAGAAACAGCTCCTTCTACACTGACTAATCAAACACTCCCAAAACAGGGACAGCACGGGCTTAGATACAGAGTAAATGCTCCTTCTACGCTGACTAATCAAACACTCCCAGGACGGGGACAGCGCAGGGTTAGATACAGAGTAACAGCTCCTTCTACCCTGACTAATCAAACATTCCCAGGACAGAGGCAGCGCGGGGTTCAATATAGAGTAACAGCTCCTTCTACGCTGACTAACCAAATACTCCCAAAACAGGGACAGCGTGGGATTAGGTGCAGAGTAACAGCTCCTTCTACGCTGACTAATCAAACACTCCCAGGATAGGGACAGCGCAGGGTTAGATACAGAGTAACAGCTCCTTCTACGCTGACTAATCAAACACTCCCAAAACAGGGACAGCACGGGCTTAGATTCAGAGTAACAGCTCCTTCTACGCTGACTAATCAAACACTCTGAGGACAGGTACAGCGTGGGATTAGATGCAGCGTAACAGCTCCTTCTACGCTGACTAATCAAATACTCCCAAAACAGGGACAGTGTGGGATTAGGTGCAGAGTAACAGGTCTTTTTACGCTGACTAATCAAACACTCCAAGGACAGAGACAGTGCGGAGTTAAATATGGATTAACAGCTCCTTCTACACTGACTAATCAAACACTCCCAAAAAAGGGACAGCGCAGGGTTAGATATAGAGTAACAGCTCCTTCTGCGCTGACTAATCAAACATTCCCAGGACAGGGACAACACGGGGTTAGATATAGAGTAACAGCTCCTTCTACGCTGACTAATCAAACACTCCCAAAGAAGGGACAGCGCAGGGTTAGATACAGAGTAACAGCTAATTCTACGCTGACGAATCAAACACTCCCAGCACAGGGACAACGCGGGTCTGGATATAGAGTAACAGCTCCTTCTATGCTGAATAAACAAACATTCCCAGCACAGGGACAACACGGGTCTAGATACAGAGTAACAGCTCCTTCTACGCTGACAAATCAAACACTCCCAGGACAGGGAATGCGTGAGGTTAGAAATAGAATAACAGGTATTTCTACACTGACGAATCAAACTCTCTCAGGACAGGGGCAGCACAGGGTTAGATATAGAGTAACAGCTCCTTCTACGCTGACTAATCAAACACTCCCAGGACAGGGACAGCGTGGGGTTAGATATAGAGTAACAGTTCCTTCTACGCTGACGAATCAAACACTCCCAGGACAGGGACAGTGCGGGGTTAGATACAGAGTAACAGCTCCTTCTACACTGACGAATCAAACACTCCCAGGACAGGGACAGTGTGGGTTAGGTACAGAGTAACAGCACCTTCTACACTGACTAATCAAACACTCCCAGGACAGGGACAGTGTGGGTTAGGTACAGAGTAACAGCACCTTCTACACTGACTAATCAAACACTCCCAGGACAGGGACAGCGTGGGGTTAGATATAGAGTAACAGCTCCTTCTACGCTGACGAATCAAACACTCCCAGGACAGGGACAGTGCGGGGTTAGATACAGAGTAACAGCTCCTTCTACACTGACGAATCAAACTCTCTCAGGACAGGGGCAGCACAGGGTTAGATATAGAGTAACAGCACCTTCTACGCTGACTAATCAAACACTCCCAGGACAGGGACAGCGCTGAGTTAGAAACAGAGTAACAGCACCTTCTACGCTGTCTAATCAAACACTCCCAGGACAGGGACAGCGCAGGGTTAGAAACAGAGTAACAGCACCTTCTACGCTGTCTAATCAATCTCTCCTAAAACAGGGAAAGCACGGTGTGAGATTCAGACTAACACCTCCTTCTATGCAGACTAATCAATCTCTTATAAAACAAGGAAAGCATGGGGTGAGATACAGAGTAACAGCTCCTTCTAGTGTGATGAATCAAACGCTCCCAGGATAGAGACAGCGCGGGGTTAGGTACAGAGTAACACATCCTTCTACACTGGTAATCAAACACTCCCAGGACAGGAGCAGCGCGAGGTTAGATATAGAGTAACAGTTCCTTCTGTGCTGACTAATCAAACACTCCCAGGACAGGGACAGCGCGGGGTTAGATACAGAGTAACAATTCCTTCTACGCTGACTGATCAAACACTCCCAATACAGGGACAGCGTGGGGTTAGAGTTAGAGTAACAGCTAATTCTACGCTGACGAATCAAACACTCCCAGCACAGGGACAACGCGGGTCTAGATACAGAGTAACAGCTCCTTCTACGCTGACGAATCAAACACTGCCAGGAGAGGGACAGTGCGGGGTTAGATACAGCGAAAGAGCTCCTTCTACGCTGACAATTCAATCACTCCCTAAACAGGGAATGAACGGGGTTAGATACAGCATAACAGCTCCTTCTACGCTGAATAATCAAACACTCCCAGGACAGGGACAGCGCGTGGTGTTAGATACAGAGTAACAGCTCATTCCACGCTGACTAATCAAACACTCCGAGGACAGGAACAGTGCAGGGTTAGATATAGAGTAACAGCTCCTTCTACGCTGAGTAATCAAACACTCCCAGGACAGGGACAGCGTGGTGTTAGATACAGAGTAACAGCTCATTCTACGCTGACTAATCAAACACTCCCAGGACAGGGACAGCGCTGGGTTAGATACAGAGTAACAGCTCCTTCTACGCTGACTAATCAAACACTCCCAGGACAGGGACAGCGCAGGGTTAGATATAGAGAAACAGCTCCTTCTACACTGACTAATCAAACATTCCCAGGACAGCGACAGCGCAGAGTTAGATATAGAGTAACAGCTCCTTCTACGCTGAGTAATCAAACACTCCCAGGACAGGGGCAGCACGGGTTTAGATACAGAGTAACAGATCCTTCAATGCTGACTAATCACACAATCCCAGGGCAGGGACAGCGTGGGGTTAGATATCGTGTAACAGTTTCTTCTACGCTGACTAATCAAACACTCCCAAAGCAGGGACAGTGCGGGGTTAGATTCAGACTAACCGCTCCTTCTACACTGACAAATCAAATACTCCCAGGACAGGGACAGCACGGTATTAGATATAGAGTAACAGCTCCTTCCATGTTGACTAATCAAACATTCCCAGGCCAGGGACAGCGTGGGGTTCGATACAGAGTTACAGCTCCTTCTACGCTGACTAATCAAACACTCCCAAAACAGGGACAGCGCAGGGTTAGATATAGACTAACAGCTCCTTCTGCGCTGACGAATCATACACTCCCAGGACAGGGAAAGCACGGTGTTAGATATAGAGTAACAGCTCCTTCTACGCTGACTAATCAAACACTCCCAGGACAGCGACAGCGCGGGGTTAGATACAGAGTAACAGCTCCTTCTACGCAGAATAATCAATCACTCCCATGACAGGGACAGTGCAGGGTTAGATACAGAGTAACAGCTCCTTCTACGCTGACTAATCAAACAATCCCAGGACAGGGGCACCGCAGGGTAAGATATAGAGTAACAGCTCCTTCTACACTGACTAATCAAACACTCCCAGGACAGCGACAGTGCAAGGTTAGATATAGAGTAACAGCTCCTTCTACACTGAGTAATCAAACACTCCCAGGACAGGGGCAGTGCAGGTTTAGATACAGAGTAACAGATCCTTCTACACTGACTAATTAAACAATCCCAGAACAGTGACAGTGCGGGGTTAGATATCGTGTGACAGCTCCTTCTACGCTGACTAATCACACAATCCCAGGACAGGGACAACGAGGGGTTAGATACAGAGTAACAGCTCACTTTACGCTGACAAATCAAAAACTCCCAGGACTGGGACAGCACGGGTTTACAGACAGAGTAAGAGCCCTTTCTACGCTGACTAATCAAACTCTCACAGGACAGGGACAGCACAGGGTCGATACAGAGTAACAGCTCCTTCTATGCTGACTAATCAAACACTCCCAGGACAGAGACTGCGTGGGGTTAGATACAGAGAAACAGCTCCTTGTATGCTGACTAATCAAACTCTCAGTATAGGGACAGCGTGGGGTTAGATATACAGATACAGCTCCTTCAAGGTTGACTAATCAAGTACTCCCAGGACAGGGACAGCATGGTGTTAGATAATGAGGAACATCTCCTTCTACGCTGACTCATCAAAATCTCCCAGGACAGGGACAGCGTGGGGTGAGATACAGAGTAACAGATCCTTCAACGCTGACTAATCAAATAGTCGCGCAACAGGGACAGTGTGGGATTAGATGCAGAGTAACAGCTCCTTCAGTCTGACTAATCAAACACTCAGGACAGGGACAGCGCGGGCTTAGTTATAGAGTAACATCTCATTCTACGCTGACTAATCAAACACTACCAGGACAGAGACTGCGTGGGGTTAGATATGGAGTAACAGCTCCTTGTATGCTGACTAATCAAACTCTCTCAGGACAGAGACCGCGCCGGGTTAGACATAGAGTAACAGCTCCTTCTAAGCTGTCTCATCAAACACTCCCAGGGCAGGGACAGCATCGGGTTAGATACAGACTAGCAGCTCCTTCTACGCTGGCTAATCAAACAATCCTAGGACAGGGACCGCGCAGGGTTAAATACAGAGTAACAGATCCTTCTTCGGTGACTAATCAAAGACTCCCAGGACAGAGACAGTGCGTGGTTAGATACAGAATAACAGCTCTTTCCAAGCTGACGAATTAAACACTCCCAAGACAGGGACAGCGCGGGGTTAGATATAGAGTAACAGCTCCTTCCATGCTGACTAATCAAACACTCCCAGGACATGGACAGCGCGGGGTTAGATATAGAGTAACAGCTCCTTCTACGCTGACTAATCAAACACTCCCAGGACAGGTACAGCACGGGGTTAGATATAGAGTAACAGCCCCTTCTATGCTGACTAATCACACAATCCCAGGAGAGGGACACCGCGTGGTTCGATACAGATTAACAGCTCTTTCTACGCTGACTGGTCAAACCCTCCCAGTACCGGGACAACATGGGGTTAGATACAGAGTAACAGATCCTTCTACGCTGACGAATCAAATAGTCGTGCAACAGGGACAGCGTGGGGTTAGATTTGGACTAACAGCTCCTTGTATGCTGACTAATCAAACTCTCAGGACAGGGACAGCATGGGTTAGATATACAGTTACAGCTCCTTCTACACTAACTAATCAAACACTCCCATGACTGGGGCAGCGTGGGGTTAGATACAGAGTAACAGCTCCTTCTATGCTGTCTAATCAAACACTCCCAGAACAGGGACAGCGCGGGGTTAGAAACAGTGTAAAAGCTCCTTCTATGCTGCCTAATCAAACATTCCCAGGACAGGGACAGCGTGGGGTTAGATATAGAGTAACAGCTCCTTCTACACTGACTAATCAAACACTCCCAGGACAGAGACTGCGTGGGGTTAGATACAGAGAAACAGCTCCTTGTATGCTGACTAATCAAACTCTCTCAGGACAGAGACCGCGCCGGGTTAGACATAGAGTAACAGCTCCTTCTAAGCTGTCTCATCAAATACTCCCAGGGCAGGGACAGCATCGGGTTAGATACAGACTAGCAGCTCCTTCTACGCTGACTAATCAAACAATCCCAGTACAGGGACAGCGCAGGGTTAGATAGAGAGTAACAGCTCCTTCTACACTGACTAATCAAACACTCCCAAGACAGTGACAGCGTGGGGTTAGATATAGAGTAACAGCTCCTTCTACGCTGACAAATCAAACACTCCCAGGACAGGGACAGCACAGGGTTAGATGCAGAGTAACAGCTCCTTCTACGCTGACTAATTAAATAGTCGCGCAACGGGGACAGCGTGGGGTTAGATGCAGAGTAACAGCTCCTTCAGTCTGATTAATCAAAATCTCAGGACAGGGACAGCATGGGTTAGATATACAGTTACAGCTCCTTCTACACTGACTAATCAAACACTCCCAGGACAGGGGCAGCGCGAGGTTAGATACAGAGTAACAGCTCCTTCTACGCTGACTAATCAAACACTCCCAGGACTGGGACAGCACAGGGTTAGCTATAGAGTAACAGCACCTTCTACACTGACTAATCAACACTCCCAGGACAGGGACAGCGCAAGGTTAGATATAGAGTAACAGCTCCTTCTACGCTGCTTAATCAAACATTCCCAGGACAGGGACAACACGGGGTTAGATACAGAGTAACAGCTCCTTCTACGCTGCTTAATCTAACATTCCCAGGACAGGGACAGCGTGGGGTTAGATATAGAGTAACAGCACCTTCTACACTGACTAATCAACACTCCCAGGACAGGGACAGCGCAAGGTTAGATACAGAGTAACAGCTCCTTGTACGCTGATGAATCAAACACTCCCAGGACAGCGACAATGCTGGGTTAGATACAGAGTAACAGCTCCTTCTACGCTGACTAATCAAACACTCCCAAAACAGGGACAGCGCGGGGTTAGATATAGAGTAACAGCTCCTTCTACGCTGACTAATCAAACACTCCCAGGACTGGGACAGCACAGGGTTAGCTATAGAGTAACAGCACCTTCTACGCTGACTAATCAACACTCCCAGGACAGGGGCAGCGCGAGGTTAGATATAGAGTAACAGCTCCTTCTACGCTGACTAATCAAACACTCCCAAAACAGGGACAGCGCGGGGTTAGATATAGAGTAACAGCTCCTTCTACGCTGACTAATCAAACACTCCCAGGACTGGGACAGCACAGGGTTAGCTATAGAGTAACAGCACCTTCTACGCTGACTAATCAACACTCCCAGGACAGGGGCAGCGCGAGGTTAGATATAGAGTAACAGCTCCTTCTGTTATGACTAATCAAACACACCCAGGACATGGAGAGCTCAGGGTTAGATATAGAGTAACAGCTCCTTCTATTATGACTAATCAAACATTCCCAGGACGGGGACAACGCGGGGTGAGATACAGAGTAACAGCTCCTTCTATGATGACTAATCAAACACTCCCAAAACAGGGACAGCGCAGGGTTAGATATAGAGTAACAGCTCCTTCTATTATGATTAATCAAACACTCCCAGGACTGGGATAGCACAGGGTTAGCTATAGAGAAACAGCTAATTCTACGCTGACAAATCATACACTCCCAGGACAGGGACAGCGTTGTGTTCGATACAGAGTAACAGCTCCTTCTACGCTGTCTAATCAAACACTCCCAGAACAGGGACAGCGCGGGGTTAGATACAGTGCAAGAGCTCCTTCTATGCTGCCTAATCAAACATTCCCAGGACAAGGACAGCGTGGGGTTAGATATAGAGTAACAGCACCTTCTACACTGACTAATCAACACTCCCCGGACAGGGACAGCGCAAGGTTAGATATAGAGTAACTGCTCCTTCTACGCTGACTAATCAACACTCCCAGGACAGGGACAACACGGGGTTAGATACAGAGTAACAGCTCCTTCTACGCTGACTAATCAAACACTCCCAGGACAGGGACAGCATGGGGTTAGATAAAGAGTAACAGCTCTTTCTACACTGACTAATCAACACTCCCAGGACAGGGACAGCGTGGGATTAGATACGGACTAACAGCTCCTTGTATGCTGACTAATCAAACTCTCAGGACAGGGACAGCATGGGTTAGATATACAGTTATAGCTCCTTCTACACTGACTAATCAAACTCTGTCAGGACAGGGACTGCGCCAGGTTCGACATAGAGTAACAGCTCCTTCTACGCTGTCTAATCAAACACTCCCAGGGCAGGGACAGCGCAGGGTTAGATACAGAGTAACAGCTCCTTCTATGCTGACTAATCAAACACTCCCAGGACAGGGCCAGCGCAGGGTTAGATACAGAGAAACAGCTCCTTCTACACTGACTAATCACACAATCCCAGGACAGGGACAGCGTGGGGTTAGATACCGAGTAACAGATCCTTCTACGCGGACTAATCAAACACTCCCAGGACAGGGACAGCGCAGGGTTAGATACAGAGTAACAGCTCCTTCTACGCTGACTAATCAAACACTCCCAGGACAGTGCCAGCGCAGGGTTAGATACAGAGAAACAGCTCCTTCTACACTGACTAATCACACAATCCCAGGACAGGGACAGCGTGGGGTTAGATACCGAGTAACAGATCCTTCTACGCGGACTAATCAAACACTCCCAGGACAGGGACAGCGTGGGGTTAGATATACAGTAACAGTTCCTTCGGCGCTGACCAATCAAACACTCCCAGGACAGGGACAGCATGGGGTTAGATACAGAGTAACAGCTCTTTCTACACTGACTAATCAAACTCTCTCAGGACAGTGACTGCACAGGGTTAGATATACAGTAACATCTCCTTCTACGCTGACTAATCAAACACTCCCAAAACAGGGACAGCGCGGGGTTAGATATAGAGTAACAGCTCCTTCTATGCTGACTCATCAAACACTCCCAAGACAGGGACAGCGTGGGGTTAGATACAGAGTAACGGCACCTTCTATGCTGACTAATTACACAATCCCAGGACAGTGACAGTGTGTGGTTAGATACAGATTAACAGCTCCTTCTACACTGACCAATCAAACACTCCCAGGACTGGGACAGCACAGGGTTAGCTATAGAGAAACAGCTAATTCTACGCTGATTAATCAAACACTCCCAGGACAGGGACAGCGTTGTGTTAGATACAGAGTAACAGCTCTTTCTACGCTGCTTAATCAAACATTCCCAGGACAGGGACAGCGCAAGGTTAGATATAGAGTAACTGCTCCTTCTACGCTGACTAATCAAAAACTCCCAAAACAGGGACAGCACGGGGTTAGATACAGAGTAACAGCTCCTTGTACGCTGATGAATCAAACACTCCCAGGACAGCGACAATGCTGGGTTAGATACAGAGTAACAAATCCTTCTACGCTGACTAATCAAACTCTCAGGACAGGGACAGCGTGGGGTTAGATACAGAGTAACAGTCCTTCTACGCTGACTAATCAAACACTCCCAAAACAGGGACAGCGTGGGGTTAGATATAGAGTAACTGCTCCTTGTACGCTGACGAATCAACACTCCCAGGACAGGGACAGCGCAAGGTTAGATATAGAGTAACTGCTCCTTCTACGCTGACTAATCAAAAACTCCCAAAACAGGGACAGCACGGGGTTAGATACAGAGTAACAGCTC
Organism: Chiloscyllium punctatum; assembly: GCF_047496795.1. NCBI lineage: Eukaryota > Metazoa > Chordata > Chondrichthyes > Orectolobiformes > Hemiscylliidae > Chiloscyllium > Chiloscyllium punctatum. The sequence continues at coordinate 26,877,076 of NC_092783.1, forward strand.
CTTGTACGCTGATGAATCAAACACTCCCAGGACAGCGACAATGCTGGGTTAGATACAGAGTAACAGCTCCTTCTACGCTGACTAATCAAACTCTCAGGACAGGGACAGCGTGGGGTTAGATACAGAGTAACAGTCCTTCTACGCTGACTAATCAAACACTCCCAAAACAGGGACAGCGCGGGGTTAGATATAGAGTAACAGCTCCTTCTACGCTGACTAATCAAACACTCCCAGGTCGGGGACAACACGGGGTGAGATACAGAGTAACAGCTCCTTCTACACTGACGAATCAAACACACCCAGGACAGGGACAACGCGGGGTTAGATATAGAGTAACAGCTCCTTCTATGCTGACTAATCAAACACTCCCAAGACAGGGACAGCGTGGGGTTAGATACAGAGTAACGGCACCTTCTATGCTGACTAATTACACAATCCCAGGACAGTGACAGTGTGTGTTTAGATACAGATTAACAGCTCCTTCTACACTGACCAATCAAACACTCCCAGGACTGGGACAGCACAGGGTTAGCTATAGAGAAACAGCTAATTCTACGCTGATTAATCAAACACTCCCAGGACAGGGACAGCGTTGTGTTAGATACAGAGTAACAGCTCCTTCTACGCTGCTTAATCAAACATTCCCAGGACAGGGACAGCGCAAGGTTAGATATAGAGTAACATCTCCTTCTACGCTGACTAATCAAAAACTCCCAAAGCAGGGACAGCGTGGGTTTAGATACGGACTAACAGCTCCTTCTACGCTGCTTAATCAAACATTCCCAGGACAGGGACTGCGTGGGGTTAGATATAGAGTAACAGCACCTTCTACACTGACTAATCAACACTCCCAGGACAGGGACAGCGCAAGGTTAGATACAGAGTAACAGCTCCTTGTACGCTGATGAATCAAACACTCCCAGGACAGCGACAATGCTGGGTTAGATACAGAGTAACAGCTCCTTCTACGCTGACTAATCAAACTCTCAGGACAGGGACAGCGTGGGGTTAGATACAGAGTAACAGATCGTTCTACGCTGACTAATCAAACACTCCCAAAACAGGGACAGCGCGGGGTTAGATATAGAGTAACAGCACCTTCTACGCTGACTAATCAACACTCCCAGGACAGGGGCAGCGCGAGGTTAGATATAGAGTAACAGCTCCTTCTGTTATGACTAATCAAACACACCCAGGACATGGAGAGCTCAGGGTTAGATACAGAGTAACAGCTCTTTCTACGCTGACTAGTCAAACACTCCCAAAACAGGGACAGCGCAGGGTTAGATATAGAGTAACAGCTCCTTCTATTATGACTAATCAAACATTCCCAGGACGGGGACAACGCGGGATGAGATACATAGTAACAGCTCCTTCTACGATGACTAATCAAACACTCCCAGGTCGGGGACAACACGGGGTGAGATACAGAGTAACAGCTCCTTCTACACTGACGAATCAAACACACCCAGGACAGGGACAATGCGGGGTTAGATATAGAGTAACAGCTCCTTCTATGCTGACTAATCAAACACTCCCAAGACAGGGACAGCGTGGGGATAGATACAGAGTAACGGCACCTTCTATGCTGACTAATTACACAATCCCAGGATAGTGACAGTGTGTGGTTAGATACAGATTAACAGCTCCTTCTACACTGACCAATCAAACACTCCCAGGACTGGGACAGCACAGGGTTAGCTATAGAGAAACAGCTAATTCTACGCTGATTAATCAAACACTCCCAGGACAGGGACAGCGTTGTGTTAGATACAGAGTAACAGCTCCTTCTACGCTGCTTAATCAAACATTCCCAGGACAGGAACAGCGCAAGGTTAGATGTAGAGTAACTGCTCCTTCTACGCTGCTTAATCAAACATTCCCAGGACAGGGACAGCGCAAGGTTAGATATAGAGTAACTGCTCCTTCTACGCTGATTAATCAAAAACTCCCAAAGCAGGGACAGCGTGGGTTTAGATACGGACTAACAGCTGCTTCTACGCTGCTTAATCAAACATTCCCAGGACAGGGACAGCGTGGGGTTAGATATAGAGTAACAGCACCTTCTACACTGACTAATCAACACTCCCAGGACAGGGACAGCGCAAGGTTAGATACAGAGTAACAGCTCCTTGTACGCTGATGAATCAAACACTCCCAGGACAGCGACAATGCTGGGTTAGATACAGAGTAACAGCTCCTTCTACGCTGACTAATCAAACTCTCAGGACAGGGACAGCGTGGGGTTAGATACAGAGTAACAGATCCTTCTACGCTGACTAATCAAACACTCCCAAAACAGGGACAGCGCGGGGTTAGATATAGAGTAACAGCTCCTTCTACGCTGACTAATCAAACACTCCCAGGACTGGGACAGCACAGGGTTAGCTATAGAGTAACAGCACCTTCTACGCTGACTAATCAACACTCCCAGGACAGGGGCAGCGCAAGGTTAGATATAGAGTAACAGCTCCTTCTGTTATGACTAATCAAACACACCCAGGACATGGAGAGCTCAGGGTTAGATATAGAGTAACAGCTCTTTCTACGCTGACTAATCAAACACTCCCAAAACAGGGACAGCGCAGGGTTAGATATAGAGTAACAGCTCCTTCTATTATGACTAATCAAACATTCCCAGGACGGGGACAACGCGGGGTGAGATACAGAGTAACAGCTCCTTCTATGATGACGAATCAAACACTCCCAAAACAGGGACAGCGCAGGGTTAGATATAGAGTAACAGCTCCTTCTATTATGACTAATCAAACACTCCCAGGACTGGGATAGCACAGGGTTAGCTATAGAGAAACAGCTAATTCTACGCTGACAAATCATACACTCCCAGGACAGGGACAGCGTTGTGTTCGATACAGAGTAACAGCTCCTTCTACGCTGTCTAATCAAACACTCCCAGAACAGGGACAGCGCGGGGTTAGATACAGTGCAAGAGCTCCTTCTATGCTGCCTAATCAAACATTCCCAGGACAAGGACAGCGTGGGGTTAGATATAGAGTAACAGCACCTTCTACACTGACTAATCAACACTCCCAGGACAGGGACAACACGGGGTTAGATACAGAGTAACAGCTCCTTCTACGCTGACTAATCAAACACTCCCAGGACAGGGACAACACGGGGTTAGATACAGAGTAACAGCTCCTTCTACGCTGACTAATCAACACTCCCAGGACAGGGACAGCGTGGGATTAGATACGGACTAACAGCTCCTTGTATGCTGACTAATCAAACTCTCAGGACAGGGACAGCATGGGTTAGATATACAGTTATAGCTCCTTCTACACTGACTAATCAAACTCTCTCAGGACAGGGACTGCGCCAGGTTAGACATAGAGTAACAGCTCCTTCTACGCTGTCTAATCAAACACTCCCAGGGCAGGGACAGCGCAGGGTTAGATACAGAGTAACAGCTCCTTCTATGCTGACTAATCAAACACTCCCAGGACAGGGCCAGCGCAGGGTTAGATACAGAGAAACAGCTCCTTCTACACTGACTAATCACACAATCCCAGGACAGGGACAGCGCAGGGTTAGATACCGAGTAACAGATCCTTCTACGCGGACTAATCAAACACTCCCAGGACAGGGACAGCGCAGGGTTAGATACAGAGTAACAGCTCCTTCTACGCTGACTAATCAAACACTCCCAGGACAGTGCCAGCGCAGGGTTAGATACAGAGAAACAGCTCCTTCTACACTGACTAATCACACAATCCCAGGACAGGGACAGCGTGGGGTTAGATACCGAGTAACAGATCCTTCTACGCGGACTAATCAAACACTCCCAGGACAGGGACAGCGTGGGGTTAGATATACAGTAACAGTTCCTTTGGCGCTGACCAATCAAACACTCCCAGGACAGGGACAGCATGGGGTTAGATACAGAGTAACAGCTCTTTCTACACTGACTAATCAAACTCTCTCAGGACAGTGACTGCACAGGGTTAGATATACAGTAACAGCTCCTTCTACGCTGACTAATCAAACAGTCCCAAAACAGGGACAGCGCGGGGTTAGATATAGAGTAACAGCTCCTTCTACGCTTACTAATCAAACACACCCAGGACAGGGACAACGCAGGGTTAGATATAGAGTAACAGCTCCTTCTATGCTGACTCATCAAACACTCCCAAAACAGGGACAGCGCGGGGTTAGATACAGAGTAACGGCACCTTCTATGCTGACTAATTACACAATCCTAGGACAGTGACTGTTTGTGGTTAGATACAGATTAACAGCTCCTTCTACACTGACCAATCAAACACTCCCAGGACTGGGACAGCACAGGGTTAGCTATAGAGAAACAGCTAATTCTACGCTGATTAGTCAAACACTCCCAGGACAGGGACAGCATTGTGTTAGATACAGAGTAACAGCTCCTTCTACGCTGCTTAATCAAACATTCCCAGGACAGGGACAGCGCAAGGTTAGATATAGAGTAACTGCTCCTTCTACGCTGACGAATCAACACTCCCAGGACAGGGACAGCGCAAGGTTAGATATAGAGTAACAGCTCCTTCTACGCTGACTAATCAAACACTCCCAAAACAGGGACAGCGCGGGGTTAGATATAGAGTAACAGCTCCTTCTACGCTGACTAATCAAACACTCCCAGGTCGGGGACAACACGGGGTGAGATACAGAGTAACAGCTCCTTCTACACTGACGAATCAAACACACCCAGGACAGGGACAACGCGGGGTTAGATATAGAGTAACAGCTCCTTCTATGCTTACTAATCAAACACTCCCAAGACAGGGACAGCGTGGGGTTAGATACAGAGTAACGGCACCTTCTATGCTGACTAATTACACAATCCCAAGACAGTGACAGTGTGTGGTTAGATACAGATTAACAGCTCCTTCTACACTGACCAATCAAACACTCCCAGGACTGGGACAGCACAGGGTTAGCTATAGAGAAACAGCTAATTCTACGCTGATTAATCAAACACTCCCAGGACAGGGACAGCGTTGTGTTAGATACAGAGTAACAGCTCCTTCTACGCTGCTTAATCAAACATTCCCAGGACAGGGACAGCGCAAGGTTAGATATAGAGTAACTGCTCCTTCTACGCTGATTAATCAAAAACTCCCAAAGCAGGGACAGCGTGGGTTTAGATACGGACTAACAGCTGCTTCTACGCTGCTTAATCAAACATTCCCAGGACAGGGACAGCGTGGGGTTAGATATAGAGTAACAGCACCTTCTACACTGACTAATCAACACTCCCAGGACAGGGACAGCGCAAGGTTAGATACAGAGTAACAGCTCCTTGTACGCTGATGAATCAAACACTCCCAGGACAGCGACAATGCTGGGTTAGATACAGAGTAACAGCTCCTTCTACGCTGACTAATCAAACTCTCAGGACAGGGACAGCGTGGGGTTAGATACAGAGTAACAGATCCTTCTACGCTGACTAATCAAACACTCCCAAAACAGGGACAGCGCGGGGTTAGATATAGAGTAACAGCTCCTTCTATGCTGACTAATCAAACACTCCCAGGACTGGGACAGCACAGGGTTAGCTATAGAGTAACAGCACCTTCTACGCTGACTAATCAACACTCCCAGGACAGGGGCAGCGCGAGGTTAGATATAGAGTAACAGCTCCTTCTGTTATGACTAATCAAACACACCCAGGACATGGAGAGCTCAGGGTTAGATATAGAGTAACAGCTCTTTCTACGCTGACTAATCAAACACTCCCAAAACAGGGACAGCGCAGGGTTAGATATAGAGTAACAGCTCCTTCTATTATGACTAATCAAACATTCCCAGGACGGGGACAACGCGGGGTGAGATACAGAGTAACAGCTCCTTCTATGATGACGAATCAAACACTCCCAAAACAGGGACAGCGCAGGGTTAGATATAGAGTAACAGCTCCTTCTATTATGACTAATCAAACACTCCCAGGACTGGGATAGCACAGGGTTAGCTATAGAGAAACAGCTAATTCTACGCTGACAAATCATACACTCCCAGGACAGGGACAGCGTTGTGTTCGATACAGAGTAACAGCTCCTTCTACGCTGTCTAATCAAACACTCCCAGAACAGGGACAGCGCGGGGTTAGATACAGTGCAAGAGCTCCTTCTATGCTGCCTAATCAAACATTCCCAGGACAAGGACAGCGTGGGGTTAGATATAGAGTAACAGCACCTTCTACACTGACTAATCAACACTCCCAGGACAGGGACAGCGCAAGGTTAGATATAGAGTAACTGCTCCTTCTACGCTGACTAATCAACACTCCCAGGACAGGGACAACACGGGGTTAGATACAGAGTAACAGCTCCTTCTACGCTGACTAATCAACACTCCCAGGACAGGGACAGCGTGGGATTAGATACGGACTAACAGCTCCTTGTATGCTGACTAATCAAACTCTCAGGACAGGGACAGCATGGGTTAGATATACAGTTATAGCTCCTTCTACACTGACTAATCAAACTCTCTCAGGACAGGGACTGCGCCAGGTTAGACATAGAGTAACAGCTCCTTCTACGCTGTCTAATCAAACACTCCCAGGGCAGGGACAGCGCAGGGTTAGATACAGAGTAACAGCTCCTTCTATGCTGACTAATCAAACACTCCCAGGACAGGGCCAGCGCAGGGTTAGATACAGAGAAACAGCTCCTTCTACACTGACTAATCACACAATCCCAGGACAGGGACAGCGTGGGGTTAGATACCGAGTAACAGATCCTTCTACGCGGACTAATCAAACACTCCCAGGACAGGGACAGCGCAGGGTTAGATACAGAGTAACAGCTCCTTCTACGCTGACTAATCAAACACTCCCAGGACAGTGCCAGCGCAGGGTTAGATACAGAGAAACAGCTCCTTCTACACTGACTAATCACACAATCCCAGGACATGGACAGCGTGGGGTTAGATACCGAGTAACAGATCCTTCTACGCGGACTAATCAAACACTCCCAGGACAGGGACAGCGTGGGGTTAGATATACAGTAACAGTTCCTTCGGCGCTGACCAATCAAACACTCCCAGGACAGGGACAGCATGGGGTTAGATACAGAGTAACAGCTCTTTCTACACTGACTAATCAAACTCTCTCAGGACAGTGACTGCACAGGGTTAGATATACAGTAACAGCTCCTTCTACGCTGACTAATCAAACAGTCCCAAAACAGGGACAGCGCGGGGTTAGATATAGAGTAACAGCTCCTTCTACGCTTACTAATCAAACACACCCAGGACAGGGACAACGCAGGGTTAGATATAGAGTAACAGCTCCTTCTATGCTGACTCATCAAACACTCCCAAAACAGGGACAGCGCGGGGTTAGATACAGAGTAACGGCACCTTCTATGCTGACTAATTACACAATCCTAGGACAGTGACAGTGTGTGGTTAGATACAGATTAACAGCTCCTTCTACACTGACCAATCAAACACTCCCAGGACTGGGACAGCACAGGGTTAGCTATAGAGAAACAGCTAATTCTACGCTGATTAGTCAAACACTCCCAGGACAGGGACAGCATTGTGTTAGATACAGAGTAACAGCTCCTTCTACGCTGCTTAATCAAATATTCCCAGGACAGGGACAGCGCAAGGTTAGATATAGAGTAACTGCTCCTTCTACGCTGACGAATCAACACTCCCAGGACAGGGACAGCGCAAGGTTAGATATAGAGTAACTGCTCCTTCTACGCTGACTAATCAAAAACTCCCAAAACAGGGACAGCACGGGGTTAGATACAGAGTAACAGCTCCTTGTACGCTGATGAATCAAACACTCCCAGGACAGCGACAATGCTGGGTTAGATACAGAGTAACAGCTCCTTCTACGCTGACTAATCAAACACTCCCAGGTCGGGGACAACACGGGGTTAGATACAGAGTAACAGTCCTTCTACGCTGACTAATCAAACACTCCCAAAACAGGGACAGCGCGGGGTTAGATATAGAGTAACAGATCCTTCTACGCTGTCTAATCAAACACTCCCAGGGCAGGGACAGCGCAGGGTTAGATACAGAGTAACAGCTCCTTCTATGCTGACTAATCAAACACTCCCAGGACAGGGCCAGCGCAGGGTTAGATACAGAGAAACAGCTCCTTCTACACTGACTAATCACACAATCCCAGGACAGGGACAGCGTGGGGTTAGATACCGAGTAACAGATCCTTCTACGCGGACTAATCAAACACTCCCAGGACAGGGACAGCGCAGGGTTAGATACAGAGTAACAGCTCCTTCTACGCTGACTAATCAAACACTCCCAGGACAGTGCCAGCGCAGGGTTAGATACAGAGAAACAGCTCCTTCTACACTGACTAATCACACAATCCCAGGACATGGACAGCGTGGGGTTAGATACCGAGTAACAGATCCTTCTACGCGGACTAATCAAACACTCCCAGGACAGGGACAGCGTGGGGTTAGATATACAGTAACAGTTCCTTCGGCGCTGACCAATCAAACACTCCCAGGACAGGGACAGCATGGGGTTAGATACAGAGTAACAGCTCTTTCTACACTGACTAATCAAACTCTCTCAGGACAGTGACTGCACAGGGTTAGATATACAGTAACAGCTCCTTCTACGCTGACTAATCAAACAGTCCCAAAACAGGGACAGCGCGGGGTTAGATATAGAGTAACAGCTCCTTCTACGCTTACTAATCAAACACACCCAGGACAGGGACAACGCAGGGTTAGATATAGAGTAACAGCTCCTTCTATGCTGACTCATCAAACACTCCCAAAACAGGGACAGCGCGGGGTTAGATACAGAGTAACGGCACCTTCTATGCTGACTAATTACACAATCCTAGGACAGTGACAGTGTGTGGTTAGATACAGATTAACAGCTCCTTCTACACTGACCAATCAAACACTCCCAGGACTGGGACAGCACAGGGTTAGCTATAGAGAAACAGCTAATTCTACGCTGATTAGTCAAACACTCCCAGGACAGGGACAGCATTGTGTTAGATACAGAGTAACAGCTCCTTCTACGCTGCTTAATCAAATATTCCCAGGACAGGGACAGCGCAAGGTTAGATATAGAGTAACTGCTCCTTCTACGCTGACGAATCAACACTCCCAGGACAGGGACAGCGCAAGGTTAGATATAGAGTAACTGCTCCTTCTACGCTGACTAATCAAAAACTCCCAAAACAGGGACAGCACGGGGTTAGATACAGAGTAACAGCTCCTTGTACGCTGATGAATCAAACACTCCCAGGACAGCGACAATGCTGGGTTAGATACAGAGTAACAGCTCCTTCTACGCTGACTAATCAAACACTCCCAGGTCGGGGACAACACGGGGTTAGATACAGAGTAACAGTCCTTCTACGCTGACTAATCAAACACTCCCAAAACAGGGACAGCGCGGGGTTAGATATAGAGTAACAGCTCCTTCTACGCTGACTAATCAAACACTCCCAGGTCGGGGACAACACGGGGTTAGATACAGAGTAACAGCTCCTTCTACACTGACGAATCAAACACACCCAGGACAGGGACAACGCGGGGTTAGATATAGAGTAACAGCTCCTTCTATGCTGACTAATCAAACACTCCCAAGACAGGGACAGCGTGGGGTTAGATACAGAGTAACGGCACCTTCTATGCTGACTAATTACACAATCCCAGGACAGTGACAGTGTGTGGTTAGATACAGATTAACAGCTCCTTCTACACTGACCAATCAAACACTCCCAGGACTGGGACAGCACAGGGTTAGCTATAGAGAAACAGCTAATTCTACGCTGATTAATCAAACACTCCCAGGACAGGGACAGCGTTGTGTTAGATACAGAGTAACAGCTCCTTCTACGCTGCTTAATCAAACATTCCCAGGACAGGGACAGCGCAAGGTTAGATATAGAGTAACTGCTCCTTCTACGCTGACTAATCAAAAACTCCCAAAGCAGGGACAGCGTGGGTTTAGATACGGACTAACAGCTCCTTCTACGCTGACTTATCAAACTCTCAGGACAGGGACAGCGTGGGGTTAGATACAGAGTAACAGCTCCTTCTACGCTGACTAATCAAACACTCCCAGGTCGGGGACAACACGGGGTGAGATACAGAGTAACAGCTCCTTCTACACTGACGAATCAAACACACCCAGGACAGGGACAACGCGGGGTTAGATATAGAGTAACAGCTCCTTCTATGCTGACTAATCAAACACTCCCAAGACAGGGACAGCGTGGGGTTAGATACAGAGTAACGGCACCTTCTATGCTGACTAATTACACAATCCCAGGACAGTGACAGTGTGTGGTTAGATACAGATTAACAGCTCCTTCTACACTGACCAATCAAACACTCCCAGGACTGGGACAGCACAGGGTTAGCTATAGAGAAACAGCTAATTCTACGCTGATTAATCAAACACTCCCAGGACAGGGACAGCGTTGTGTTAGATACAGAGTAACAGCTCCTTCTACGCTGCTTAATCAAACATTCCCAGGACAGGGACAGCGCAAGGTTAGATATAGAGTAACTGCTCCTTCTACGCTGACTAATCAAAAACTCCCAAAGCAGGGACAGCGTGGGTTTAGATACGGACTAACAGCTCCTTCTACGCTGACTTATCAAACTCTCAGGACAGGGACAGCGTGGGGTTAGATACAGAGTAACAGATCCTTCTACGCTGACTAATCAAACACTCCCAGGACAGGGACAGCGTGGGGTTAGATATACAGTAACAGTTACTTCGGCGCTGATCAATCAAACACTCCCAGGACAGGGATAGCGTGGGGTTAGATACAGAGTAACAGGTCTTTCTACACTGACTAATCAAACTCTCTCAGGACAGTGACTGCACGGGCTTAGATATAGAGTAACAGTTCCTTCTACGCTGACTAATCAAACACTCCCATGACTGGGGTGGGGTTAGATACAGAGTAACAGCTCCTTCTATGATGACTAATCAATCACTCCCAGGACAGGGACAGCGCAGGGTTAGATACAGAGTAACAGCTCCTTCTATGCTGCCTAATCAAACATTCCCAGGACAGCGACAGCGTGGGGTTCAATACAGAGTAACAGCTCATTCTACACTGACTAGTCAAACACTCCCAGGACAGGGACAGCACGGGGTCAGATACAGAGTAACAGCTCCTTCTATGCTGACGAATGAAACACTCCCAAGACAGGGACAACGTGCTGTTAGATATAGAGTAACAGTTCCTTCTACGCTGACTAATCAAACACTCCCAGAACAGAGACAGCCTGGGGTTCGATACAAAGTAACATCTCATTCTACGCTGACTAATCAAACATTCCCAAAACAAGGTCAGCGCCTGTTTAGATACAGAGTAACAGCTCCTTCTACGCTGACTAATCAAACTCTCCCAGGACTGGGATAGCACAGGGTTAGCGATAGAGAAACAGCTCCTTCTACGCTGACTAATCAAACACTCCCAGGACAGGGACAGCGCGGGGTTAGATATAGAGAAACAGCTCCTTCTACGCTGACTAATCAAACACTCCCAGGACAGGGACAGCGCGTGGTTAGATACAGAGTAACAGCTCTTTCTACACAGACTAATCAAACTGTCTCAGGACAGGGAATATGTGGTGTTATATACAAGTAACAGATCCTTCTACGCTGACTAATCAAACACTCCCAAAACAGGGACAGCGCAAGGTTAGATACAGAATAACAGCTCCTTCTACGCTGACTAATCAAACACTCCCAGAACAAGGACAGCGCGGGGTTAGATACAGAGTAACAGCTCCTTCTACGCTGACTAATCAAACACTCCCAGGACAGGGACAGCGCGTGGTTAGATACAGAGTAATAGCTCCTTCTACGCTGACTAATCAAACACTCCCAGGACAGGGACAGCGCGTGGTTAGATACAGAGTAATAGCTCCTTCTACGCTGACTAATCAAACACTCCCAGGACAGGGACAGCGCGTGGTTAGATACAGAGTAATAGCTCCTTCTACGCTGACTAATCAAACACTCCCAGGACAGGGACAGCGCGTGGTTAGATACAGAGTAATAGCTCCTTCTACGCTGACTAATCAAACACTCCCAGGACAGGGACAGCGCGTGGTTAGATATAGAGTAACTGCTCCTTCTACACTGACTAATCAAACACTCCTAGAACAAGGACAGCACAGGGTTAGATACAGAGTAAAGTTCTCTCTACACTGTCCCCATCAAACACTCTCCGGACACGGTCAGCACCATTTTAGATATAGAGTAAAGCTGCCTCTACACTGTCCCCCCATCAAACACTCCCATGACAGGGACAGCACAGGGTTAGATGCAGAGTAAAGCTCTCTCTGCACTGGCCCCCATCATACCCTCCCAGGACAGGGACAGCATTGGGTTAAATGCTGAGTTAAGCTCTCTCTACACTGTCCCCTGGCAAACAGACCCAGGACAGGGTCAGCATGGACTTAAATACAGAGTAAAGCTCCCTGTACACTGTCCCCATCAACCACTCCCAGAACTGGGACAGCACGAGATTCGGCACAGCCTGAAGCTCCCTCTACGCTGTCCCCATCAAACACTGCCAGGACAGGGACAGAATTAGGTTAGACACAGAGTTAAATTTCCTTTCTCTGTGGCATCAATGTTCCTAGAGGCAAACCTCAGAAGAACAGCCTTTCCTGCAGCAGCTGAATATTTCAAACACCCAGCCCAGCAAAATGTGGTAGCCCAGGTTTAAAATTATCAATGTTTACTGAATTAAAGACTAAGCTTCCTTGTGCTAACTGCAGAATGGGTTGGACCCACTGAATATGTTTACCTCAGATTCTTTACAGCGGTCAGCTGAGAATTTGACTTTTTCTGGTTCCAGATTTGAGGACAGAGTCCTCAGTCCCTGCTCCAGCTCTTGTTGTCACCAGTTCTATTCCAACAGAAAGTAATATATGTCCAGCATAATTCATGGGAATCGTGATAAAGCAGAAGCAACTGGATCTAAAGGTTACTCACCGAAACATTGATGATTCAGTTATTGGGCTGTGTGCAGTGAAATAATGGAAAAATCATCCGGCAGTCCCCAGAAAACGACACTAAATTGACCACAGTGACATAGATCAATGTCTCCACCTCATTCTGTGATCAAAACCCCACCACAAGTGACCTCTCACTGACTCACAAACTCTTTGAAGTGATGGGGTCAGAAGTGGACTGAACATGCATCTACTCAACTCATTGCAATGTTATTCTGAGCTTCTCGACTGAGACTGTATAGGTTAGATTACATTACAGTGTGCAAACAGGCCCTTCGGCCCAACAAGTCCACACCGACCCGCCGAAGTGCAACCCACCCATACCCCTACATTTACCCCTTACCTAACACTACGGGCAATTTAGCATGGCCAATTCATCTGACCTGCACATCTTTGGACTGTGGGACGAAACCGGAGCACCCGGAGGAAACCCACGCAGACGTGGGGAGAACGTGCGGGAATTGAACCCAGGTCTCTGGCGCTGTGAGGCAACAGTGCTAACCACTGTGCCACCGTGCCGTCCTAAAGGATCATTGGTCCATTTTAATTTACTCTTGGTTATGTCTGTAGGCACTAATACTGGCACACAGAACCGTAACCATATCCCTTAACCATGAGGTCAGCTGCTCTTAAAGCAAGGAAGGTAGGAATATGGACTATGGGCAGGCAGAAGGGATTAGTTTAACTTGGCATCATGTTCAGCACAACATTGTGGATTGAAAGGCATGTCCCTCTGTTGTTTTGTTCTATGTTCTATGTTCTATGTTCTATGTTCTATGTTCTGCGTCACCGGGGACTATAATCACAACTGGTGACCCAGAGTCAACCCTGATGCTGTCACTTCATTGCCACTTATAAACTCAGAAGGCCAGGAGGAATGATATGTGGAGTGAAAAAGAGTCCTGATGCAGTGTTTCGAAGCTGCCCAGAGCAGATCAACACTCAAACTGTCCACCCACAAGCCAGCTGAGGAGTTGATAGGATTTGACCAGAGTTTCTGAAGAACATTGGATCGCAAGACAGGAAATGGCTTTAAAAGTCAAAGCTGTTTACCCACATTCATAGCCCACACACCATTCCAGACATTTTAAAGTGATGTGCAAACAAAGCAAGGGTAATGTGAGAATTAATTTTTTCTCATACATTGCCTGGAAATGGTTTAGCGGCAGGTTCAACTGAGGCATTCATGAGGGCACTTGATGATCAATTCAATAGCTGTAGTAATATGGGGGATTGGCACTCGGTAACAGAACCAGTACAGACATGATGGGCTGAACGACCTGCACGATTTCAGTTCTGTGAATCTATGAGTTTGCTTCCATCCAACACAGTGAATGTTGTCAAGCCAAGGAAGATACCCAGAGATTCATGTAACTATCATCCCATCACCCTGCTCTCAATAATATTTAATATTAGACATCTGCCCCTGCATAACACACAGAGTCCCCCCCTGGAAACAATCCCAGCAGACAGGTCTACACGCTGACTGCAACTGCTCTGCTCTGAGTGAGTGCTGACACTGACCTCTCACATTGTGGCCTGATTTAGGCCTCAAGACAGAAACCACTATTGCTGGCTTGTGCTGGGCCTGTGACACAGAGCAGTACACACTCACCAAAACTGCACAGCCAGTGACCAAGAACCTCCCGTGAAAACTCGCAAGTCATCAATTCCTTGTTCAAACATTGACTGCTCCATGCTCACATGACTTGGCCCTGGATAATCAGACTGGAGAAGCCCAAGACATTGAGGAAACACTCAGTGAAGATCCACATTCTCTGGAAGCCTACTTTATAAATTGGGGATTTCAATTAAACCCTGAACAATACCATCATTTCAACAACTCAGCTGAGCAATCGAAAGCTGGGGAAGATCTTGAAACCAGTTCTCTTGCTGACCTCTCACTCGTGACAATCACAAAACACCTTGACATCATTCTTAATGGTGTATTGGCCTACATCCTGATTGTCAGAACCACAGGGTCAAAATGTCACAGAACTTCTTGTGGAAACTGGTGGACCCACATAATGCACAGCGTTTCACTTGCCTCGATCCAGAATATTACTACTCCACCCAGCTCAGGAACCATCACGTTAGCCACTTCCAGACGTTATGGTGCAATTATTAGTCATACAACATGGAAAGAGGCCCTTTGGTCCAATTCATCCATTCTGACCAGGTTTCCCAAGCTAAGCTAATCCCATTTGCTTGCCATCATCCCTCTAAACCTTTCCTATTTCTGTACCTGTCCAAATGTCTTTTAAATATTGTAACCACATCTATCACTTCCTCTGGCAGATCATAGCACATCCAAACTACCCTCCTCATGAAAACCTTGCCCCTCAGGTCCCTTTTAAATCTCTCCCCTCTCACCTTAAACCTATGCCCTCTAGTTTGGGACTCCGCCATCAGAGGGAAAAGATCTTTGCTATTCATCTATCCGCATGATTTTATAAACCTCCATAAGGTCACCTCTCAGCATCCAACATTCCAGGGAAACAAAGTCCCAGCCTATCCAGCCTCTCCTTATAAATCAAGCATTCTAGGCTCAGTAACACCTTTGCAAATCTTTTCTGCACCTTTTCCAATTTAATAACCTTGGGTGGCATCCTGAGCTCATTTTGTCCCTTTTTATTCTGGCTTCCGTGTGATAAACTCAAATTCCAAACTGTTTTGAACCCTGACTGCTGTTTTTATAAAGGTTTGCGAACTTGGTCTCTGAAGTCACCCTGTTCCTCCAGATTTCCAAATGTCTCGCCGTTGATCCACCTCAAAAAGCATCATCAGCTGACTGTTGATGCACGCCCTCAAAAATACCCCAATACACTCGGCCAAAGTCCCATAGTGGTAAAAACAATAACTGCAGATGCTGGAAACCAGATTCTGGATTAGTGGTGCTGAAAGAGCACAGCAGTTCAGGCAGCATCCAACGAGCAGCGAAATCGACGTTTCGGGCAAAAGCCTGATTCCTGATGAATGGCTTTTGCCCGAAACGTCGATTTCGCTGCTCATTGGATGCTGCCTGAACTGCTGTGCTCTTCCAGCACCAGTAATCCAGAACAAAGTCCCATAGTCCCTGCTGGAGGAACACTCCAGTTTTTACACATTATAGCAGCCTCATTTTGTGATGACACCCACCCTGGTTGACTGCAGGCATCACTAACACATGCTGGTGACTGACGTGAGTGGTGAAATCCCACGTTCCATCCTTCCACTGGGAGCCTAGACAATCCTCAACACCCTGAGGATAGGATGGGGAAGGCGAGTAACAGCTCAATTTGTGAATGTAGCCACAGCCTGAACTTGTGTTCTAACAGACCCATCGCTGGACCCATCCCAAGCACGCACATTGCATCAGCTGAAGCTGAAGAATGAATTGTTACCCTCAACATCAAACTATAACTGCTTCCCCAGCCACGCACACAGAAACTTGCATATCCTCCATTTCTTTCTCTGTCATGTTTATGCATGTCCCTATTCAAAGAATCGATGCAAATCATCTCAACTACTCTAGTGTTAGCCCGTTCTCCAGGAAACAATGTCCCTTCTGAATTCTTGACTGGATTTACTGATGGGGCACTAATTTGGACAAGTCAATAAGCAAAATAGCTTTCTCAACATTTATTTGATCAAAGCCCCAATAATTTTGGAAACTATGAGGTGATTCCTCAGCTTTCTCTTTTCTCGAGAGTAAAGCTCCCATCTGTTCAGCCATTCCAAGGTCTCTCTTGAAAGTGGTTACTAAGTCTGATTCCACCATACTTTCCTCTGCCATGTTTCTGTTAGTCACTCATGGGTGTTACTGGCTGGGCCAGCATGTCCCTAGTTGCCCTTGAGAAGGTGGTGGTGAGCTGCCTTCTTGAATTGCTGTAGGTCGATCCACAATGCCATTAGGGAGGGAATTCCAGGATTTTGTCCCAGTGACAGTGAAATAATTGTGATATATTTCTAAGTCAGGACAATGACTGGCTTGGCGGAGAACATGAAGGTGGTGCTATTCCCAAGTATCTTCTGTCCTTGTCCTTCTGGAAGGAAGTGGTTGTGGCTTTGGAAGGTGTTGTCTGAGGTTCTTTGGCATATTTCTACAGCGCATCTTGTAGATGGTACACACTGCTGCTATCAATGGTGAAGGGAGTGGATGCTTGTGAACGTGATGCCAATAAGTGGGCTGCTTTGTCCTGGATGGTATCTAGCTTCTTGAGTGTTATTGGAACTGTATCCATGTAGATGGTGGGGAGTATTCCATCACACTCCTGACTTGTGCCCTGTGGACAGGCTTTTGAGAGTCAGGAGATTTGTTACTCACTACAAGATTCCTAGCTTCTAATCTAATCAGATAATTCATCTCTTGCGTTTTGGCTGACCTTAAGTCTGAATCATCTGATGACCAGTAGGAACGGTCCTTCCCTCTTTACTCTGTCAACTGGACCTTGATCAAACACATCAAGTGAACTCCCATCCACCTTCCTTGCTCGCTCTGAAGAGAATAATCACTGTTTCCAGATATCTTCCCATGATATAAATTGAGCATGTGAGAGGACGTCTGTACAAAGGTAATAAGTTATATCGGTGGAATTTGAGCATTGATTTTGACTGTAAATTTAATTTGACATATTCGTAGTGATGTGTCCAAGATATTAGATGGATGCCAGGCCAGAACAGCACATGAAAACCCAGATTATCTTATTGTTTGTTTAATTTCCTTGTGGATCAATAATGAGAGGCTAAAGAAATGGAGAAATGGAGTGACTTCAGAGGCCAGGTACACACATCATTTTAAAAAAAAGGTGCCAGGTTAAAAAAAATAGTCAAAAAGGCCAAAGGAATCTAGGCCTTGAAGAATTTCAATAATTAGCTGTATTGTCAAACATACTCACATGAATACAGTGAAAAGTTTCCAAGTAGCCATATACGGAGCCATCCTATGTACTAAGGTACGCAGTTATAGATTCTTCAGTACGAGGTCTTAAGGGGAAAAAAATCAGTAAAATAAAGAAATTTAAAAATTCAGAAATAAATTAGATAAATGGAAAAATAAGAGTTCAGAATAACAGTCCTTCCAACCCAGACTGCGCCAAGCTCCAACTCGAGAACCAGAGTCTGAATCCACGCTGAAGTTGGGAGTTTAGTTCCATGTAAAGGTTGACAGTCAAGTCCATGCTGAATCCAAGTGTTTGAATCCACGCTGAGGCCGGGGGTTCGAGTCCAGGCTGAGGTCGGGGGTTCGAGTCCACGCTGAGGTCGGGGGTTCGAGTCCACACTGAGGCCGGGAGTTCGAGTCCACACTGAGGCCAGGGTTTCGAGTTCACACTGAGGCCGGGAGTTCGAGTCCACACTGAGGCCGGGGTTTCGAGTTCACACTGAGGCCGGGGGTTCGAGTCCACACTGAGGCCGGGGATTCGAGTCCGCGCTGAGGCCGGGAGTTTGTGTCCACACTGAGACCGGGGATTCGAGTCCAGACTGAGGCCGGGTTTTTGTGTCCATGCTGAGGCCAGGAGTTCGGGTCCACACTGAGGCCGGGAGTTTGAGTCCACACTGAGGCCGGGAATTCGAGTCCACACTGAGGCCGGGAGTTCCAGTCCATGCTGAGGCTGGGTATTTGTGTCCGCGCTGAGGCCGGGAGTTCGAGTCCACGCTGAGGTCGGGAGTTCGTGTCCACGCTGAGGCCGGGAGTTCAAGTCCACACTGAGGTGGGGAGTTCGAGTCCACGTTGAGGCCAGGAGTTCGTGTCCACACTGGGGCCGGGAGTTCGAGTCCACGTTGAGGCCGGGAGTTCAAGTCCACGCTGAGGCTGGGAGTTCGGGTCCACACTGAGGCCGGGAGTTCGGGTCCACACTGAGGCCGGGAGTTCAAGTCCACGCTGAGGCCGGGAGTTCGAGTCCACACTGAGGCCGGGAGTTCGGGTCCACACGGAGGTGGGGAGTTCGAGTCCACGTTGAGGTCGGGAGTTCAAGTCCACGTTGAGGCCGGGAGTTCGTGTCCACACTGGGGCCGGGAGTTCGAGTCCACGTTGAGGCCGGGAGGTCGAGTGCACGCTGAGGCCGGGAGTTTGGGTCCACACTGAGGCCGGGAGTTCGGGTCCACACTGAGACCGGGAGTTCGAGTCCACACTGAGGCCGGGAGTTCGAGTCCACACTGAGGCTGGGAGTTCGGGTCCACACTGAGGCCGGGAGTTCGAGTCCACGCTGAGGCCGGGGGTTCGAGTCCACGCTGAGGCCGGGGGTTCGAGTCCACAATGAGGCCAGGAGTTCGGGTCCACACTGAGGCCAGGGATTCGAGTCCACACTGAGGCCAGGTGTTCAGGTCCACACTGAGGCCGGGAGTTCGAGTCCACACTGAGGCCAGGGATTCGAGTCCACACTGAGGCCGGGGTTTCGAGTTCACACTGAGGCCGGGAGTTTGTGTCCACACTGAGACCGGGGATTCGAGTCCAGACTGAGGCCGGGTTTTTGTGTCCATGCTGAGGCCAGGAGTTCGGGTCCACACTGAGGCCGGGAGTTCAAGTCCACACTGAGGCCCGGAGTTTGAGTTCACACTGAGGCCGGGAATTCGAGTCCACACTGAGGCCGGGAGTTTCAGTCCATGCTGAGGCCGGGTATTTGTGTCCGCGCTGAGGCCGGGAGTTCAAGTCCACGCTGAGGCCGGGAGTTCATGTCCACACTGAGGCCGGGAGTTCAAGTCCACACTGAGGTGGGGAGTTCGAGTCCACACTGAGGCCGGGAGTTCGGGTCCACACTGAGGCCGGGAGTTCGAGTCCACGCTGAGGCCGGGTGTTCGAGTCCACACTGAGGCCGGGGTTCGAGTCTATGCTGAGGCCAGGAGTTCGGGTCCACACTGAGGCCGGGAGTTCGAGTCCACACTGAGGCCGGGAATTCGAGTCCACACTGAGGCCAGGAGTTCGGGTCCACACTGAGGCCGGGAGTTCGAGTCCACGCTGAGGCCGGGGGTTCGAGTCCACGCTGAGGCCGGGGGTTCGAGTCCACACTGAGGCCAGGAGTTCGGGTCCACACTGAGGCCAGGGATTCGAGTCCACACTGAGGCCAGGTGTTCAGGTCCACACTGAGGCCGGGAGTTCGAGTCCACACTGAGGCCAGGGATTCGAGTCCACACTGAGGCCGGGGTTTCGAGTTCACACTGAGGCCGGGAATTCGAGTCCACACTGAGGCCGGGAGTTTCAGTCCATGCTGAGGCCGGGTATTTGTGTCCGCGCTGAGGCCGGGAGTTCAAGTCCACGCTGAGGCCGGGAGTTCATGTCCACACTGAGGCCGGGAGTTCAAGTCCACACTGAGGTGGGGAGTTCGAGTCCACACTGAGGCCGGGAGTTCGGGTCCACACTGAGGCCGGGAGTTCGAGTCCACGCTGAGGCCGGGTGTTCGAGTCCACACTGAGGCCGGGGTTCGAGTCTATTCTGAGGCCAGGAGTTCGGGTCCACACTGAGGCCGGGAGTTCGAGTCCACACTGAGGCCGGGAATTCGAGTCCACACTGAGGCCAGGAGTTCGGGTCCACACTGAGGCCGGGAGTTCGAGTCCACGCTGAGGCTGTGGATTCGAGTCCGCGCTGAGGCCGGGTGTTGGTGTCCATGCTGAGGCCAGGAGTTTGGGTCCACACTGAGGCCGGGGATTCGGGTCCACACTGAGGCCGGGGATTCGAGTCCACACTGAGGCCGGGGGTTTGTGTCACGCTGAGGCCGGGGGTTCTAGTCCATGCTGAGGCCGAGTGTTCGACTCCACGCTGAGGCCGGGGGTTCGAGACCACGCTCAGGCCGGGAGTTTGTGTCCACGCTGAGGCCTGGAGTTCGAGTCCACGCTGAAGTCGGGAGTTCGAGTCCACGCTGAGGCCGGGTGTTCGAGTCCACACTGAGGCCGGGGTTCGAGTCTATGCTGAGGCCAGGAGTTCGGGTCCACACTGAGGCCGGGAGTTCGAGTCCACACTGAGGCCGGGAATTCGAGTCCACACTGAGGCCAGGAGTTCGGGTCCACACTGAGGCCGGGAGTTCGAGTCCACGCTGAGGCTGTGGATTCGAGTCCGCGCTGAGGCCGGGTGTTGGTGTCCATGCTGAGGCCAGGAGTTTGGGTCCACACTGAGGCCGGGGATTCGGGTCCACACTGAGGCCGGGGATTCGAGTCCACACTGAGGCCGGGGGTTTGTGTCACGCTGAGGCCGGGGGTTCTAGTCCATGCTGAGGCCGAGTGTTCGACTCCACGCTGAGGCCGGGGGTTCGAGACCACGCTCAGGCCGGGAGTTTGTGTCCACGCTGAGGCCTGGAGTTCGAGTCCACGCTGAAGTCGGGAGTTCGAGTCCACGCTGAGGCCGGGTGTTTGTGTCCGCGATGAGGCTTTGAGTTTGAGTCCACACTGAGGCCGGGAGTTTGAGTCCACACTGAGGCCGGGAGTTCGAGTCCACGCTGAGGCCGGGTGTTCGAGTCCACACTGAGGCCGGGGTTCGAGTCTATGCTGAGGCCAGGAGTTCGGGTCCACACTGAGGCCGGGAGTTCGAGTCCACACTGAGGCCGGGAATTCGAGTCCACACTGAGGCCAGGAGTTCGGGTCCACACTGAGGCCGGGAGTTCGAGTCCACGCTGAGGCCGGGGGTTCGAGTCCACGCTGAGGCCGGGGGTTCGAGTCCACACTGAGGCCAGGAGTTCGGGTCCACACTGAGGCCAGGGATTCGAGTCCACACTGAGGCCAGGTGTTCAGGTCCACACTGAGGCCGGGAGTTCGAGTCCACACTGAGGCCAGGGATTCGAGTCCACACTGAGGCCGGGGTTTCGAGTTCACACTGAGGCCGGGAGTTTGTGTCCACACTGAGACCGGGGATTCGAGTCCAGACTGAGGCCGGGTTTTTGTGTCCATGCTGAGGCCAGGAGTTCGGGTCCACACTGAGGCCGGGAGTTCAAGTCCACACTGAGGCCCGGAGTTTGAGTTCACACTGAGGCCGGGAATTCGAGTCCACACTGAGGCCGGGAGTTTCAGTCCATGCTGAGGCCGGGTATTTGTGTCCGCGCTGAGGCCGGGAGTTCAAGTCCACGCTGAGGCCGGGAGTTCATGTCCACACTGAGGCCGGGAGTTCAAGTCCACACTGAGGTGGGGAGTTCGAGTCCACACTGAGGCTGGGGTTCGAGTCTATGCTGAGGCCAGGAGTTCGGGTCCACACTGAGGCCGGGAGTTCGAGTCCACACTGAGGCCGGGAATTCGAGTCCACACTGAGGCCAGGAGTTCGGGTCCACACTGAGGCCGGGAGTTCGAGTCCACGCTGAGGCTGTGGATTCGAGTCCGCGCTGAGGCCGGGTGTTGGTGTCCATGCTGAGGCCAGGAGTTTGGGTCCACACTGAGGCCGGGGATTCGGGTCCACACTGAGGCCGGGGATTCGAGTCCACACTGAGGCCGGGGGTTTGTGTCACGCTGAGGCCGGGGGTTCTAGTCCATGCTGAGGCCGAGTGTTCGACTCCACGCTGAGGCCGGGGGTTCGAGACCACGCTCAGGCCGGGAGTTTGTGTCCACGCTGAGGCCTGGAGTTCGAGTCCACGCTGAAGTCGGGAGTTCGAGTCCACGCTGAGGCCGGGTGTTCGAGTCCACACTGAGGCCGGGGTTTGAGTCTATGCTGAGGCCAGGAGTTCGGGTCCACACTGAGGCAGGGAGTTCGAGTCCACACTGAGGCCGGGAATTCGAGTCCACACTGAGGCCAGGAGTTCGGGTCCACACTGAGGCTGGGAGTTCGAGTCCACGCTGAGGCTGTGGATTCGAGTCCGCGCTGAGGCCGGGTGTTGGTGTCCATACTGAGGCCAGGAGTTTGGGTCCACACTGAGGCCGGGGATTCGGGTCCACACTGAGGCCGGGGATTCGAGTCCACACTGAGGCCGGGGGTTTGTGTCACGCTGAGGCCGGGGGTTCTAGTCCATGCTGAGGCCGAGTGTTCGACTCCACGCTGAGGCCGGGGGTTCGAGACCACGCTCAGGCCGGGAGTTTGTGTCCACGCTGAGGCCTGGAGTTCGAGTCCACGCTGAAGTCGGGAGTTCGAGTCCACGCTGAGGCCGGGTGTTTGTGTCCGCGATGAGGCTTTGAGTTCGAGTCCACACTGAGGCCGGGAGTTTGAGTCCACACTGAGGCCGGGTGTTCGAGTCCACACTGAGGCCGGGAGTTCGAGTCCACACTGAGGCCGGGAGTTCGAGTCCACACTGAGGCCGGGTGTTCGAGTCCACACTGAGGCCGGGAGTTCGAGTCCACACTGAGGCCGGGTGTTCGAGTCCACACTGAGGCCGGGAGTTTGTGTCAAGCTGAGGCCGGGAGTTTGTGTCCACACTGAGGCTGGGAGTTTGAGTCCACACTGAGGCCGGGTATTTGTGTCCAGGCTGAGGCCGGGAGTTCGAGTCCACACTGAGGCCGGGAGTTTGAGTCCACGCTGAGGCTGGGAGTTTGAGTCCACACTGAGGCCGGGTATTTGTGTCCAGGCTGAGGCCGGGAGTTTGTGTCCACACTGAGGCCTGGAGTTCGAGTCCACGCTGAAGTCGGGAGTTCGAGTCCACGCTGAGGCCGGGTGTTCGAGTCCACACTGAGGCCGGGGTTCGAGTCTATGCTGAGGCCAGGAGTTCGGGTCCACACTGAGGCCGGGAGTTCGAGTCCACACTGAGGCCGGGAGTTCATGTCCACGCTGAAGTCGGGAGTTCGAGTCCACGCTGAGGCCGGGTGTTCGAGTCCACACTGAGGCCGGGGTTCGAGTCTATGCTGAGGCCAGGAGTTCGGGTCCACACTGAGGCCGGGAGTTCGAGTCCACACTGAGGCCGGGAATTCGAGTCCACACTGAGGCCAGGAGTTCGGGTCCACACTGAGGCCGGGAGTTCGAGTCCACGCTGAGGCTGTGGATTCGAGTCCGCGCTGAGGCCGGGTGTTGGTGTCCATGCTGAGGCCAGGAGTTTGGGTCCACACTGAGGCCGGGGATTCGGGTCCACACTGAGGCCGGGGATTCGAGTCCACACTGAGGCCGGGGGTTTGTGTCACGCTGAGGCCGGGGGTTCTAGTCCATGCTGAGGCCGAGTGTTCGACTCCACGCTGAGGCCGGGGGTTCGAGACCACGCTCAGGCCGGGAGTTTGTGTCCACGCTGAGGCCTGGAGTTCGAGTCCACGCTGAAGTCGGGAGTTCGAGTCCACGCTGAGGCCGGGTGTTTGTGTCCGCGATGAGGCTTTGAGTTTGAGTCCACACTGAGGCCGGGAGTTTGAGTCCACACTGAGGCCGGGAGTTCGAGTCCACGCTGAGGCCGGGTGTTCGAGTCCACACTGAGGCCGGGGTTCGAGTCTATGCTGAGGCCAGGAGTTCGGGTCCACACTGAGGCCGGGAGTTCGAGTCCACACTGAGGCCGGGAATTCGAGTCCACACTGAGGCCAGGAGTTCGGGTCCACACTGAGGCCGGGAGTTCGAGTCCACGCTGAGGCCGGGGGTTCGAGTCCACGCTGAGGCCGGGGGTTCGAGTCCACACTGAGGCCAGGAGTTCGGGTCCACACTGAGGCCAGGGATTCGAGTCCACACTGAGGCCAGGTGTTCAGGTCCACACTGAGGCCGGGAGTTCGAGTCCACACTGAGGCCAGGGATTCGAGTCCACACTGAGGCCGGGGTTTCGAGTTCACACTGAGGCCGGGAGTTTGTGTCCACACTGAGACCGGGGATTCGAGTCCAGACTGAGGCCGGGTTTTTGTGTCCATGCTGAGGCCAGGAGTTCGGGTCCACACTGAGGCCGGGAGTTCAAGTCCACACTGAGGCCCGGAGTTTGAGTTCACACTGAGGCCGGGAATTCGAGTCCACACTGAGGCCGGGAGTTTCAGTCCATGCTGAGGCCGGGTATTTGTGTCCGCGCTGAGGCCGGGAGTTCAAGTCCACGCTGAGGCCGGGAGTTCATGTCCACACTGAGGCCGGGAGTTCAAGTCCACACTGAGGTGGGGAGTTCGAGTCCACACTGAGGCTGGGGTTCGAGTCTATGCTGAGGCCAGGAGTTCGGGTCCACACTGAGGCCGGGAGTTCGAGTCCACACTGAGGCCGGGAATTCGAGTCCACACTGAGGCCAGGAGTTCGGGTCCACACTGAGGCCGGGAGTTCGAGTCCACGCTGAGGCTGTGGATTCGAGTCCGCGCTGAGGCCGGGTGTTGGTGTCCATGCTGAGGCCAGGAGTTTGGGTCCACACTGAGGCCGGGGATTCGGGTCCACACTGAGGCCGGGGATTCGAGTCCACACTGAGGCCGGGGGTTTGTGTCACGCTGAGGCCGGGGGTTCTAGTCCATGCTGAGGCCGAGTGTTCGACTCCACGCTGAGGCCGGGGGTTCGAGACCACGCTCAGGCCGGGAGTTTGTGTCCACGCTGAGGCCTGGAGTTCGAGTCCACGCTGAAGTCGGGAGTTCGAGTCCACGCTGAGGCCGGGTGTTCGAGTCCACACTGAGGCCGGGGTTTGAGTCTATGCTGAGGCCAGGAGTTCGGGTCCACACTGAGGCAGGGAGTTCGAGTCCACACTGAGGCCGGGAATTCGAGTCCACACTGAGGCCAGGAGTTCGGGTCCACACTGAGGCTGGGAGTTCGAGTCCACGCTGAGGCTGTGGATTCGAGTCCGCGCTGAGGCCGGGTGTTGGTGTCCATACTGAGGCCAGGAGTTTGGGTCCACACTGAGGCCGGGGATTCGGGTCCACACTGAGGCCGGGGATTCGAGTCCACACTGAGGCCGGGGGTTTGTGTCACGCTGAGGCCGGGGGTTCTAGTCCATGCTGAGGCCGAGTGTTCGACTCCACGCTGAGGCCGGGGGTTCGAGACCACGCTCAGGCCGGGAGTTTGTGTCCACGCTGAGGCCTGGAGTTCGAGTCCACGCTGAAGTCGGGAGTTCGAGTCCACGCTGAGGCCGGGTGTTTGTGTCCGCGATGAGGCTTTGAGTTCGAGTCCACACTGAGGCCGGGAGTTTGAGTCCACACTGAGGCCGGGTGTTCGAGTCCACACTGAGGCCGGGAGTTCGAGTCCACACTGAGGCCGGGAGTTCGAGTCCACACTGAGGCCGGGTGTTCGAGTCCACACTGAGGCCGGGAGTTCGAGTCCACACTGAGGCCGGGTGTTCGAGTCCACACTGAGGCCGGGAGTTTGTGTCAAGCTGAGGCCGGGAGTTTGTGTCCACACTGAGGCTGGGAGTTTGAGTCCACACTGAGGCCGGGTATTTGTGTCCAGGCTGAGGCCGGGAGTTCGAGTCCACACTGAGGCCGGGAGTTTGAGTCCACGCTGAGGCTGGGAGTTTGAGTCCACACTGAGGCCGGGTATTTGTGTCCAGGCTGAGGCCGGGAGTTTGTGTCCACACTGAGGCTGGGAGTTTGAGTCCACACTGAGGCCGGGTGTTCGAGTCCACACTGACGCCGGGAGTTTGTGTCAAGCTGAGGCCGGGAGTTTGTGTCCACACTGAGGCTGGGAGTTTGAGTCCACACTGAAGCCAGGTATTTGTGTCCAGGCTGAGGCCGGGAGTTTGAGTCCACACTGAGGCCGGGAGTTTGAGTCCACTCTGAGGCTGGGAGTTTGAGTCCACACTGAGGCCGGGTATTTGTGTCCATGCTGAGGCCGGGAGTTTGAGTCCACACTGAGGCCGGGTGTTCGAGTCCACACTGAGGCCGGGAGTTTGAGTCCACGCTGAGGCCGGGAGTTCGAGTCCACACTGAGGCCGGGTGTTTGTGTCCACACTGAGGCCAGGTGTTCGAGTCCATGCTGAGGCCGGGAGTTCGAGTCCACACTGAGGCTGGGTATTTGTGTCCGCGCTGAGGCTGGGAGTTCGAGTCCACGCTGAGGCCGGGAGTTTGAGTCCACGCTGAGGCCGGGAGTTCGAGTCCACACTGAGGCCGGGTGTTTGTGTCCACACTGAGGCCAGGTGTTCGAGTCCACACTGAGGCTGGGTATTTGTGTCCGCGCTGAGGCTGGGAGTTCGAGTCCACACTGAGGCCGGGAGTTCGAGTCCACACTGAGGCTGGGAGTTCGAGTCCACGCTGAGGCCGGGAGTTCGAGACCACGCTGAGGCTGGGTATTTGTGTCCGCGCTGAGGCTGGGAGTTCGAGTCCACACTGAGGCTGGGAGTTTGTGTCCGCGCTGAGGCCGGGTGTTTGTGTCCACGCTGAGGCCGGGAGTTCGAGTCCATGCTGCGGCCAGGGGTTTGACTCCATGCTGAGGCCAGGAATTCGAGTTCACACTGAGGCTGGGAGTCTGAGTCCATGCTTTGTCCGGGAATCAGAGTCACACTAAGACTGGAAGGTCAAGTTCTCACTGAGGCCAGAAGTTTGGGTCCACGCTGAGGCCAGGAGTTCGAGTCCACACTGAGGCCAGGAGTCCGAGTTCACACTGAGGCCGGGAGCCCAAGTCCACGATTTAACCAACGTGTGATAACAGGGAACTTAACAATTATTCCAGAATTACCAATCGTTCCATACTCCTCACATCAACATTCCCCCTTTCCAACATCAAAAATGTCAGGATATTTACATTCCAATCCAATTTAATAAGTTCAATTGCAACATGATTAGTCATGGAGAGGGTTAGGAGCAGACAGTGTGGGAAAGTATTTAATTGGGGGGGGGTGGAGGGAATTACAATGCTATTAGGCAGGAGTTGTGAAGCATTAAATTGCGAACAGATATTCTCAGGGAAATGCACAACAGAAATGTGGAGGTTATTCGGGGAGCACTTGCTGCGAGTGCTGGATAGGTTTGTCCCACTGAGGCAAGGAAGGGATGGTAGGGTGAGAAGAGATGTGGAACCCCTAGTCAAGAGGATCAGACAGGGCTCTAGAGGGTTACAAGGAAGGAACTGAAGAATGAAGTTAGGACAAGTAGAAGGCGGCATGAGAAAGCTTTATCAAGTAGGATTAAGGAAAACCCAAAGGTGTTCTACACTGATGTGAGGAGCAAGACGATGGTCAAAGTGAGGGTAGCCCCAATGAGGGAAAGTGGAGGGAACCTGTGCCTGGAGTTGGAGGAGTTAGGGGAGGGCCTTAATGAATACTTTGCTTCAGTATTCACTACTGAGAGGGACCTGGACATTTCTGACATCAGGAAGAAACAGACTGATACGCTCGAACAGGTTGATGTTAAGAAGGAGAATGTACTGGAAATTTTGAAAAACATGAAGATAGGTAAGTCACCTGGGCCAGACGGGATATACCCAAGGTTACAATGGGACGTGAGGGAAGAGATTGCTGCACTTTTGGAATGAACTTTGCTTCCTCAATTGTCCACTGGAGTAGTACCAGATGATTTGAGGGTGTCAAATGTTATTCGCTTGTTCAAGAAAGGGAATAGGGATAATCCTGGGAATTACAGACCAGTCAACGTATTGGAGAGGATTCTGAGAGACAGAATTTATGATTATTTGGAAAAGCATAGCTTGATTAAAGATAGTCAGCATGGTTTTGAGAGAGGCAGGTCATGCCTTACAAATTTTATTGAGTCCTTTGAGGATGTGACAAAACACATTGATGAAGGTAGAGCAGTCGATGTGGTGTGCATGGATTTTAGCAAGGTGTTTAACAAGGTTCCCCATGATAGGCTCATTCAGAGAGTAAGGAGGCATGGGATACAGGGAAATTTGGCTGTCTAGATACAGAATTAGTTTGTCCATAGAAGACAGAGGGTGCTAGTTTATGAAAAGTATTCAGCCTGGAGCTCAATGACCAGTGGTGTTCCACAGGGATCTGTTCTGGGACCTCTGCTGTTTGTGATTTTTATAAATGACTCGGACAAGGAAGTGAAAGGGTGGGTTAGTAAGTTTGTTGGTAACATGAAGGTTGGTGGAGTTGTGGATAGTGTGGAAAGCTGTTATAGGTTGCAACGGGACATTGACAGGTTACAGAACTAGGCTGAGAAGTGGCAGATGGAAAAGTGTGTGAAGTGATTCATTTTGGAATTTGAATCCAGATTACAGGGTTAAAGACAGGCTTCTTGGCAGTGTGGGGGAACAGAGGGATTGGCATCTCCATCTATAGCTCCCTCAGAGTTATCACCCAAGTTGATAGGGTTGTTAAAAAGGTGTAATAGTGTGTTGATTCATTCACAGGGGGATTGAGTTTAAGAGGGTGAGGTTTTGCTGCAGCTCTATAAAGCCCTGGTTAGACCACACTTGGAATTTTGTGTTCAGTTCTGGTCACCTCATTATACGAAGGAAGTGGAAGCGTTAGAGAGGGTGCAGAGGAGATTTACCAGGGTGCTGCCTGGACTGGAGGGAATGGCTTATGAAGGAAGGTTGAGGCTTTTCTCATTGGAGTGAAGAAGGATGAGGGGTGACTTGATAGAGGTGTACAAGATGATGAGAGGCATAGATAGAGTGGATAGCCAGAGACATTTTTTCCCAGGGCAGAAATGGCTAACACGAGGGGGGCATAATTTTAAGGTGATTGGAGAAAGGTTTAGGGGAGGTGTCAGAGGTCGGTTCTTTACACAGAGAGTGTTGGGTGCGTGGAATGTACTGCCAATGGTGGTAGTAGAGCCGGAGATATTAGCGACTCTTGGATAGGCACATGGGTGATAGTAAAATGTAGGATATGTAGGTTAGTCTGATCTTAGAGTAGGATAACAGCTCGGCACAACATTGAAGGCTGGAGGCCCTGTAGTGTGCTGTACTGTTCTATGTTCTGTGTTCTATGATCATACAAAATAAAACTAGCCTTATTGTTGAACCCACAAAACATCTGTAACAAGGTGAACAGATTAATGGCACTATTGGTGCTGAACAGGTTTGATACTGTCCCTGTTACTCTCGGGTGTGATCGCATATTGATGGAAGTTGGGAACAAATTATTTTAGGATGCTTGTCTTATAGAAAAGAAAGGCAAAGTTGGGAAGAAGTCGGTGGTTGGGGATTCTTGAGGGTTAAATGTTTTAAACAGGCAGGAGAAAAAACGCATGAGGAGCAAATTACTGGAGATGCTGGAATCTGTCCTAAAAACAAAAAGTCATGCTGGAAATCAGAACTGGCCAGGCAGCATCTGTGGAGAGAGAGAGAGAGAGAGAGAGAGAGAGTGCAAATTAATATTTCAACATTTCAAGTGTAACTGACATTTCACGTCAACTCTGATAAACAGTCATCTAGACTCCAAACATCAGTTTGCTGTCTCTCCATGGACGCTGCCTGACCCGCTGTGATCTCCAGCATTTCTTGTTTTCAGAAAAAAAAACTCATTCCTGAAAATCAGTCCATAAAATTGTTAGGAGACGCTTTTTAGAAATTTAACACTGTGAAGGAGGTAGGAGACGTAAAGGACAGAAAACTCCGGTAGAACTCAGAACATAGAATCCGATGAAAAGGCCATTCAGCCCATTAAGTCTGCACCAACCCTCCAAAGAGCATCCCAACCAGACCCAAGCCTTGCATTTACCACCTTGGCTAACTCACCTAGCCTGCACACTATGGGACAATTTAGCATGGTCAATCCACCTAACCTGCACATCTTTGCACAGTTGGAAACAGTTTATTGCACCATTCTTCCATAATTGTAGAAGTGGGAAGATTTAATATAATCAGAAGTTTAAAGGAACTTGCACCAAAGCTAATGAAATATTCAAAAGCATCTTCAATATTTGTACAGATTGGACAAGTCAAATAACTGACGGATGAGTTCCCGTCAGGGAGTGCACTGAAGAAAGATGCTGCCACGGTGAGCTGGAGCCAAAGACCAACAGGGGAAACAGTAACGGAACGGTGGGTAACGTTTGGGAAGCCAATGGTCCAGCTACTGACAGGGTACGTTCTGAACTAAAGCCAGGCTGCTTGAATGATGGGGGAGATAGAAAATAAGAGTGTGTGCGATGCATGTCAGGTAAGGTGTGCTTTTATTGGTCAGTGCATTGAGTATGGAAGTTGGGAGGTCATGATGTGGCTGTACAGGACATTAGCGAGGCCACTTTGGAATATTGCATTCAATTCTGGTGTCCCTGCTATAGCTCCTGTCTCATGCCATCAAAATTGGCCTGATTCCAATTTAGACTTTTAACTTTTAGATCCTTTTCCATTGCTATCTTAAAACTAAGAATTTTCCAAGAGAAAGTCAGGTTTTGCTCACTCTCGTGTAGGTACATCCATGTACTAAATAAGAAAATTTTCTTGTACACACTTAACAAATTCCTCTGCATCCGAGCCCTTAACACTGTAGCAGTCCCAGTCAATGTTTGGAAAGTTAAAATCCCCTACAATTACTCCTCAATTATTTTTACAGATATCTGAGATCTCCCTGCATATTTGCTTCTTAATTTCTGCTGACTATTGGGGGAGGCTGCTGTACAATCTCAGTAACGAGATTCCTGAAGAAGGGCTCATGCCCGAAACGTTGATTCTCCTGCTCCTTGGATGCTGCCTGACCTGCTGCGCTTTTCCAGCAACACATTTTCAGCTCCGATCTCCAGCATCTG
This sequence comes from Chiloscyllium punctatum, assembly GCF_047496795.1. Taxonomy (NCBI): domain Eukaryota; kingdom Metazoa; phylum Chordata; class Chondrichthyes; order Orectolobiformes; family Hemiscylliidae; genus Chiloscyllium; species Chiloscyllium punctatum. Next base: position 26,908,464 of record NC_092783.1, read on the forward strand.
CAGTCCTCACTTTCTCCTCGTACAATCTCAGTAAGTTGATTATCCCTTTCTTATTTCTCAGTTCCACCTACATAGCTTCACTCAATGATCACCGAGTAATATCCTCTCCATGTACGACTGTAATATTTTCCCGTACCAAGAACGCCACTCTCCCTCCTTGTATGCCTCCCTTTCTATCTTTCCTATAGCATCTATACAGTGGAACTCTAAGCTACCAATCCCATCCCTCCCTAAGCAACATTTCTGTAGTATTAATGATAGCCCAGTCCCATGCTCCCAACCATGCCCTAAGTTCACCTGCTTTACCCATCAAGCTTGTTGCATTGAAATAAATGCAGTTTAATTTATCAATCTTACCTCATTCTCTGCCATGTTCTTGCCTGCCTTGACTATTAAACTTGCTCCCCTTTACTACTGTACCAACCTCAGCTTTTGTCTTTTCTCATTATCAATTAATGGATAAAATGCTTATACTTTTGGGTTCATGACAGATGGAGTAAACTCTTTAAGGCAATTAGTTTAGTTTTAACTTCAGGATGGAAGGTTGTCATGTTTTCATTCCGAAGACTCCAGAGTTGAGTTCAGAAGATAAGAGGTTTCTCCTACCTGGAGAATTGAGTCAGACCGGGGGAACCAATCACTCTTGCAGAAGTGGTTCCTAATCTGTGGAGATTCTGATATAAGAACATTTGAATAGTAATCTTTAAGTTGTTAGAACTGAAAAAGATTATGATTTCAGAATTGTGAGAGCTTCTTTCCAGCAGAATGGAGAATGAACGGTAAAATTTGTCTCCACAATTCTGAGCACGAAAGAACATTGATCACAAAAAAATTTAAAAAGTGAGGTCGGAGTGATTTTCCTCTAGGACTTAGCCTCTGTAACAGATGGCGTTGTGAAACAAGTTGTTTTTATGTTTATGTTAAGACCTTTCAAACTGTCCTCTGTATATGTGGCTTTCTTTGTTTTTATCTTTGTTTGTAAGAAATTTAAGTGCTGATGTTATAAAATATCTGCAGCCTCATGTGAAAATGACTAACCATGGTAATTAAGTGCAAAACTGAACGATATGGATCTAACAAGTGGAGGTTTCAGTCTGACCTGGCCAATATTACCAGCAACTGGTGGTTCCAGGTCCCATACAAGAACACAGGCAAAAAATAGGTGGATGTTCAGACACCAAGCCCCGTTGTGTCTGATCTGATATTTCTTTCTTTATTCGTTCAGCGACCAATGTTTATTGTCCACTTCTAGTTGCCCTTGAGAAGTTGGTGGTCAGTTACTGTTGAACCATATATACGTATACCCACAATGTCATTAGGATGTTTACCAAGCAACAGTGGAAGAATGGTCATATATTTCCAAGACAGAACGGTGAGTGGCTTGGAGAGAAACCTGCAGGGTTGGTGTTCCCATGTATCGGCCACCCACGTTCCTCTACATGGAAGGAGCCATGGATTTGGAAGGTGCTGTTGGAGGTACATTGGTGAAATTGCTGTTGCTACCAGACCTGCTGGGTTTCTCCAGCATTTCTATATTTGTTCCAGATTCCCAGTATACGTAGTATTTTGCTTTTATTTGAATGCTCTACCTGTGTCTGTTTGCAGGCCAAGGTTTCCTTTGATCAATGATGTTGGCCAAGGGATATTATTGACGAGGCCTTTGGGTGAGCTTCAATCTTCTTCTTTAAATTGATGTCATCAAATCTATTTCATCCATTGGAAAAGCAGCTAAAGCTTGAGCCTAATGTTTCAGCTATGACCATGCAGCACTCCTTCAGTACTACACTGCATTACCAACCTGGATTACAGCCTCATACCACTGCAATGATACACAAGCTCCTGACTCAGAGTGTACTTCAGGAAACAAACAAAATGTCTGTGGGGAGTTCCTCTCGGGTGTCACCCCAGACTGCAGCAGAGACAGATGTGAAGGCTGAATTCTTGAAGACTGGGATCTGTATTTAGAGCATTTTCAATAAACCAACGTATTCAGTTACTTCATGTTTGGTGCTTCTAAGCGGAAACAGATGGATTTCCCAGAAGTGGTCCTTTATTGACCCACAATCAAAGCAGCGAGGCTTAGGTCTGGTATGCCAACTGCATGCTTGACTGGAACTTTATCATAAGAAGAAATTATAGGCCAGCGAAATATTTGCCATGAGGTCTACTTTCATTTAGGTTTTCAATTACACAGCCCAAGTTGGCATCTTCTCACACTGCCACCCAGTTTTAGCTAACGGTTTCCAGTCACTGTTCTTGGTCAGATCCATTTAATGGTAGTATCCTGGGAGTGTTGCTGAATAAAGAGACCTTGGAGTCATTGAAGGTGGAGTCATAGGTAAACAGAATAGTGAAGGAGGTGTTTGGTACACTTGCCTTTAGTGGTCAATGCACTGTGTGTAGGAGTTGGGAAGTCATGTTGCAGCTGTATAGGACATTGGTTAGGCCATTTTTGGCATATTTCATTCAGTTCAGGTCTCCCTGCTTGAGGAAAGATGTTGTGAAACTTGAAAGGGTTCAGAAAAGATTTACAAGGATGTTGCTGAGGTTAAAGGGTTTGAGCTATAGGGAGATGCTGAATAGGCTGAGACTGTGGAATGTCAGAGGCTGAGGGGTTCACTATAGGGGTTTATAAAATCATGAGGGCCATGGATAGGATAAATAGACAAGATCTTTTCCCTGGGGTGTGGGAGTCCACTATTCAAGGGCATAGGTTTAGGGTGAGAGAGGAAAGATATAAAAGGGACCTAAGGGGCAACCTTTCGTGCAGAGGGTGGTGCGTGTGTGGAATGAGTTGCCAGAGGAAGTAGTAGAGGCGGGTACAACTACAGCATCTAAAAGGCATCTGGATGGGTATATAAAGGGTTTAGAGGAATATGGGCCAAATGCTAGCAAATGGAACTGGATTAGGTTAGTATATCTGGTTGTCTTTGACGCGTTGGACCGAAGGATCTGTTTCTCTCCTACACATCTCTTCACACTCTGCTTTGTTTAAGGACTCCATTCTATTCTCCGAGATTCTCCAGCATCTTGGTTCCAGTGATGCCACCGTGCACAATGGTGCTTTGAGTATATTTTCCTATTCCTTCAACCGAACATTATCTCACCCATTGTGGTAGACAAAGCTCTCATCCATTTCCATCTCATTACAATTCTTCCTTCAGCTTAAAAAATATCCATTGACCATTCCTTTCTGTTTCCTATCACACAGCCATTGTTGTTGTCCCTCTTATACCATGACCTGACAAGGCTTTTGTTGTCTGGCACTATATGAAACACCTTCTGGAAATCCATGTATTCTGGATGTAGATTTGCTCGCTGAGCTGGAAGGTTCGTTTTCAGACATTTCATCACCATATTAGGTAACATCATCAGTGAGCCTCTGGATGACGCACCCGTGATGTAGCCCACTTATTATTTATATATTTGGGTTTCCTTGAGTTGGTGATGCCATTTCCTGTGGTGACATCATTTCCTATGACGATGTCATTTATTGTTCTTTTTCTCAGGGAGTGGTAAATGGGATCTAAGTCAATATGTTTGTTGATAGAATTCCAGTTGAATCGGATAGAATTCCATCTATTCCACTAAAACAACATTAACCTTCATGGAGCCTTTCTATTAACTCTTCAAAACATTTCAGCATGTTCATTAACCAGGAGTTTTCCTTTAGAAATCATGCTGACTCTTCCTCCATCAACTCATTTCACCCTCAATAAGTGTTTTTTTCAATCTTCCCCACTACTAAAGTTCAACTCTCTACTCTGCAATAATCCTTACCGTGTTTCTTAAACAAAGCTGCAGTGTTTGCATTTGCCATAGTCTTCTTGCTCCTCTCCTGAGTCCAAGGGAAGCTTGAAAGCTTATGGTCAGTGCAATTTCACCCCTAAATTCCTTCAAAATCTTTGGATGCATATCATCTCCACATTTGCTTGTAATTCATATCAATGATTAGATTAGATTACTTACAGTGTGGAAACAGGCCCTTCGGCCCAACAAGTCCACACCGACCTGCCGAAGTGCAACCCACCCAGACTCATTCCCCTACATTTACCCCTGCCCCTAACACTACAGGCAATTTAGCATGGCCAATTCACCTAACTTGCACATTTTTAGACTGTGGGAGGAAACCATAGCAAACCCATGCAGACACAGGGAGAATGTGCAAACTCCACACAGTCAGTCGCCTGAGGCGGGCATTGAACCTGGGTCTCTGGCACTGTGAGGCAGCAGTGCTAACCACTGTGCCACTGTGCCGCCCAAATGAGTTAGATAAGAATACAGAAGGCATGGTTAGTAAGTGTTCAGATGGCACCAGTATTGGTGATATACAGTATTAGACAGTGAAAAAGGTTCTCTAAGACTACAAAGACATCTCGATCATTGGGTCAATGGGCTGAAGAGTGGCAGATGGACTTTAATTTGCATAAATACAAGGTATTGTAGTTTGGTGAAACAAAGACAAGGCTTATACAATGAAAAGTATGGCCTTGGGTAGTGTTGTAGTGTTCAGAGACCTAGGGCTTCAGGTACATAATTTTCTGAAGTTTGCATCGCATATAGATATGGTGGTTAAAAAAACATTTAGAGCACTTGCCTTCATTGCTCAGAGTATAGGAGCTGGGAAGTCATGTTGAGATTGTACAGGATGTCAGTGAAGCTTCTTCTGGAGTACCATATTCAGTTCTGGTCACCTTGTTAGAGGAAAGATATTATTAAGCTGAAGAGAATTCAGAAAAGATTTATGAGGATATTGCCAGGAATGAAAGGTTCGACTTATAAGGAGAACTCCTCTCACTGGAGCATAAGAGGTGACCTTATCAGGGTTTATAAAATTATGAGGAGTATTGATAAAAAGTATGGTAGATGTCTTTACCTAGAGAGGGGATTTCAAGATGAGGGGGCATATTTTTAAGGTGAGAGGAGAAAGATTGAAAAGAGCAATAATAGGCAAGGTTTTTTACACAGAGTGATTCATATGTAGAATGAACTACCAGAAGAAGTGATGGATGCAGCTACAATGTTTAAAATATAAGAAATAGTTGGAGGGATTTGGGCCAAGTGCAGGCAGATGGGACTAGTTTAGTTTGGGATTATGATTGGCATGGACTGATTGGACTGAAGGGTTCGTTTCCGTGCTATATGACTCCATGGCCCCGGTGCTTTTAAGAATCCATAGTTTGTCCAGGACTTCTTCTTTTTTATTATTGACCCCCTCTAGTGAGAAGCTTTCCTCCTCTGTCACCAACCTGCACTTTGATAAAAAACAGATGCAAAATATTCATTTAACACCTGAGACACGCCCCTGCCTCCATGAGCAAATCCCTGGTGTGATCCCTAATCTGCCCGACTTTTCCTTTAACCACTCATTAATTATAGAAACCTGTAGAGGAACTACCCTCTTGGTTAGCCACTAGCCTTTCTCATGTTTCCTCTTTGCTTCTCTTCTTTGTTTTTTCACCTCTTCTGTGAAGCTTCAGGATTTCTTGTAGTTCACAATTGTATTTTCTGCCTTATGTGTGTCATAATCACATTTTTTAGACTTTGACTGAATTTCTATCTCCAGTGACATCCAGACAAATTGAGAAAAATTGTTTGGCCTGTCACATGTAAGTATATATCTGCATTGCATGTGAACTATCTGCTGTTTGGATTCCACCCCTGGGCGACTGTCTGTATGGAGTTTGCACATTTGTGGGCGGCACGGTGGCACAGTGGTTAGCACTGCTGCCTCACAGCGCCGGAGACCCGGGTTCAATTCCTGCCTCAGGCGACTGACTGTGTGGAGTTTGCACATTCTCCCCGTGTCTGCGTGGGTTTCCTCCGGGTGCTCCGGTTTCCTCCCACAGTCCAAAGATGTGCAGGTCAGGTGAATTGGCCATGCTAAATTGCCCATAGTGTTAGGTAAGGGGTAAATGTAGATGTAGGGGTATGGGTGGGTTACGCTTCGGCGGGGCGGTGTGGACTTGTTGGGCCGAAGGGCCTGTTTCCACACTGTAAGTAATCTAATTCTCCCCGTGTCTGCGTGGGTTTCCTCTGGCTGGTCTGGTTTCCTCCCACAGTCCAAAGCTGTGCAGGTTAGGTGGATTGACCATGGGAAATTGTTCCTAGTGTTCAGGGATGTGCAGGCTAGGTGGTGTAACCATGGGAAATATGGGATAGGAGGCTGGGTCAGGGTAGGATGTTCTTTGCAGAATCAGTGTAGACGTGTCAGCTGAATGGCCTCCTTCTGCACAGTAGAGATTCTCTGATATTACCTTGTATGTCCCATCCTCTCCACTGCTTACTAGTTTGAATGAAGGTACCGCACTGTTTCTCACCACCAGATCAGTTAGCTGTTGCCATCCTCTTTTAGTGTAAAGATTCCCAGGTCTGTTGTGGTAGAGGAATCCACGCGCTAGGCTAGGAAGAAGCAGTACTTATATTAAACAGAATGTCACTTCTTACAGGGCAGTGGAAAAGACTGAATATTGTTGATGTTTTGGGATAGTAATCTGGAATGAAAGCTGAGAAACTACTGCAATTGGAAAACCAGACGCATTTGTAAATTGCAAATCCAAATATTATTGAGCTATGCAATATAATGTTGCGTATTGGGAGTAATGAGAGAGAGAGATTTTGAAACTGAGCAGCACTGAGAATCTGTTGCATTAAGGGAAGTCTGCCTGACAGTAGCTCTCTGAATGATTGAGCTGCAGTGTGCTAAAAAGCTGTGAAAAGCAGTAGAATGGAAGAAATATCTGCAGACACATCACTCCTCTCTCTCTCTCTCTCTCTCTCTTCATATGACTGTCTCCCTTTCACTTTCTCCCTCTCACTCTCTCCTTGAAAGGATAAACAGAAAATCCAAGAAAGTTTAAAAGTAAGAATTCATACTAGAAGAGACTGAAGTTCACCTGATAAACCATCGAATGGAGAAATCAGACATCTTCACCGCAAACATCAAAACTGCTGTGAGAAAATAACTGACCCCTGGTCTTCTGGACTTTACAATTTTTATTCAAATGCAACAAGATCTGGACAAGAGGCAAGTGACATTCATAGTATTAGTAATAGAATAGAAGTAGGATTAGGTCATTTGGCCCATCGAGTCTGCTCTGTCATTCATTAAGATCATGGCTGATCTATCCATTGTCTCAGCTCCTCCTACCTGCATTATCCCCATAACCCTTAATTCCCCTACCGTACAAAACCCCATCCAACTGTGTCTTGAATATATTTAATGAAGCTGCCACTACTGCTTCCTTAGGCAGAGGATTCCATAGATTCACTATTCTCTGGGAAAAGCAGTTCCTCTTCATCTCATTCCTAAATCTACTCCCCTTAATCTTGGGGCCATGTCCCCTAGTCCTAGTCTCACCCACCAGTGGAAAAAACTTGCCTGCCTCTTTCTTATATATCCCTTTCTATAAGATCCTCTCTCATTCTTCTAAATTCTAGTGAGTACAGTCCCAGGCGGCTCAATCTCCCCTCATCTCCGGAATCAACCTGGTGATCCTCCTCCCCACCACCTCCAAAGCCAGTATATCCTTCCTCCAGTAAGGAGACCAGAACTGCACACAATACTCCAGCTGCGGCCTCACCAACACCTTGTACAATTGCAGCAGAACCTCCCTGCTCTTAAATTCAATCCCTCGAACAATGGAAGCCAATATTTCGTTCACCTTTCTGATTACCCATTGCACATGCAAATCAACACTTAGTGATTCATGTATAAGCACAACAGCATGCTGCAATTTTTCTCCATTAAAATAATATTCTGACATACTTATTTTTTACTTCCAAAGTGGATAACCTCCCATTTGCCAACACTGTGCTCCATCTGCCAGACCCTTGCCCACTCAGTTAACCTATCTAAATCTCTCTGCAGACCCTTCACATCCTCTGCAGTTTGCCTTTCTGCTCAATTTGGTATCATCAGCAAACTTGAATACATTACACTTGGTCTCCTCTTCCAAATCATTTATATATATATCATGAACAGTTGTGGGCCCAACACTGACCCCTGGAACATCCCACTCACCACTGATCCCCAACCAGAGAAACACCCATTTATTCTGACTCCCTGCTTTCTATTGGTTAACCAGTCCTCTATACATGCTAGTACATTCCCCACAACTCTATGCATTCTTATCTTATGAATGAGTCTTTTATATGTGGCACCTTATCGGACACCTTCCAGAAATCCAAGTATACAACATCCACCTGTTCCCCTCCATCCACCATGCTTGTTACATCCTCAAAGAACTCCAGTAAGTTTGTCAAACATGACCTTCCCTTCCTGAATCTATCCCTGATCACCTCCACCATTTTCCTGACTACAGATGTTAAGCTAACTGGCCTATAATTACCTGCCTTTTAAACAGTGGCATGAAATTCACTATCTTCCAGTTTGCTGGGACCTTCTTGGGCTCCAGTGAATTTTGGTAAATTACCATTAAGGCATCTGCTATAACTTCTGCCATTTCTTTCAGCACCCTGGGATGCATTCCATCAGGACCAGGAGACTTATCCACCTTTAGGCCTCAAGTTTGCTCAACACTACCCCTTTAGTGATAATAAGTGCATTGTGATCAACACCTCCCATCATATCCTTAACTTCATTCTTTGGCATGTTAGACACATCTTCCACTGTGAAGACTGACAGTTATTCAAAGCCTCGGCCATTTCAGCATTACCCAATATTAATTCCCCTTTCTCACCCCGAAATTGCGCCACACACAGGCTATGACAGGGCGGCACGGTGGCACAGTGGTTAGCACTGCTGCCTCACAGTGCCAGAGACCCGGGTTCAATTCCTGACTCAGGCGACTGACTGTGTGGAGTTTGCACATTCTCCCCGTGCCTGCGTGGGTTTCCTCCGGGTGCTCTGGTTTCCTCCTACAGTCCAAAGATGTGCAGGTCAGGTGAATTGGCCATGCTGAATTGCCCGTAGTGTTAGGTAAAGGGGTAAATGTAGGGGAAAGGGTGGGTTGCGTTTCAGCGGGTCGGTGTGGACTGGTTGGGCCGAAGGGCCTGTTTCCACACTGTAAGTAATCTAATCTAAAACCAACAAGAGACAATCTAACAACTGCCCCTTGATATTCAATGGTGTTACAATCACTGAATCCCCTAGGAGAAAGTGAGGACTACAGATGCTGGTGATCAGAGTTGAGAGTGTGGTGCTGGAAAAGTACAGCAGCTCAGTCAGCATCCGAGGAGCAGGAGAATTGATGTTGCATGGAAGTTCCCTTATCACTGAATCCTCACCTTAACTGGACTCACCACATATACATAGTGGTTACAACAGCAAGTCAGAGACTATGAATACTGTAGCGAGTAACTCACCTCCTGACTCCACAAAGACTGTCCACCATCTACAAGGCACAAGACAGGACTGTGATGGAATACTCCCCACTTGCCTGGATGAGTGCAACCCTAACAATACTCAAAAAACTTGACACCATCCGGGACAAAGCAGCTTGTTTGATTAGCACTATATCCACATTGGCACGGTGGCACAGTGGCACAGTGGTTAGCACTGCTGCCTCACAGCGCCAGAGACCGGGGTTCAATTCCCGCCTCAGGTGACTGACTGTGTGGAGTTTGCACGTTCTCCCCGTGTCTGCGTGGGTTTCCTCCGGGTGCTCCGGTTTCCTCCCACAGTCCAAAGATGTGTAGGTCAGGTGAATTGGCCATGCTAAATTGCCCGTAGTGTTAGGTAAGGGGTAGATGTAGATGTAGATGTAGGGGTATGGGTGGGTTACGCTTCGGCGGGGCGGTGTGGACTTGTTGGGCCGAAGGGCCTGTTTCCACACTGTAAGTAATCTAATCTAAAAAAAAACTGGGCGGCATGGTGGCACAGTGGATAGCACTGCTGCCTCACGGCGCTAGAGACCCGGGTTCAATTCCCGCCTCAGGCGACTGACTGTGTGGAGTTTGCACGTTCTCCCGTGTCTGCTTGGGTTTCCTCCGGGTGCTCCGGTTTCCTCCCACAGTCCAAAGATGTGCAGGACAGGTGGATTGGTCCATGCTAAATTGCCCGTAGTGTTAAGTAAGGGGTAGATTTAGGGGTATGGGTGGGTTGTGCTTCGGCGGGGCGGTGTGGACTCGTTGGGCCGAAGGGCCTGTTTCCACACTGTAAGTATTCTAAATAAAAAGTAATCTAAATTCATCCACTCCCTCCATCACCGATGCTCAGTAGCAGCGGTGTGTAATATTCACAAGATGCACTGCAGAAATTCACCAATGATCCTCACAACATCTTCCAAACCCACGACCACTTCCCTCTAGAAGGACAAGGGAAGCAGATATGTGGGAATACCACTAGCTTCAAGTTCCCCTCTTAGCCCCTCACCGCCCAGACTTGGAAATATATCACCGTTCCTTCACTGTCACTAGGTGAAAATGCTGGAATTCCCTCCCTAATGGTATTGTGGGTTCACTCACAGCAGGTGGACTGCAGTGGTTCAAGAAGGCAGCTCACCACCACCTTCTCAAGGGGCAACTAGGGACTGGCAATAAATGCTGGTCAGCCAGCGATGTTCACAGCCTACAAAAATTAATATTCAAAAGAAGCTGTTTTTCTAGATTTTTCTTGTATGTAATATATGTGTTCAGCCACTTAGAATCATCAAATCCTCACAGTGTGGAAGCAGGCCATCGAGCCCACAAAGACCCTCACCTCCCCCCCCCCCCCCTCCCCCCCCCCCGCCCCCACCTTATTCCTGCAGCCCTACATTTCCCATGATCTATCTACCTAACCTGCACATCTTTGGACTTGGTAATAGTCAATGGCCGACCAAGCTGGAACTCGTTATCTGAGCCCTTTATAAGACAGAGTCTGGCAAAAGGCTATTGTGACATAGTAATAGCCCTGCCCCTGGACCAGGAGGCCCAGGTTCAAGTCCCACCTGCTCCAGAAGTGTTAATAACATCTCTGAACCGGTTGAATTTAAATAGAAGTTATAGGACAAGACCCTTTGTATTGGTATATTTAGCTTCCAAAACGTGCAAATGCACCATCATGTGAACTGAACTCACAGTCTAAGTTGGTTGTAAAAAAGCAGACCCTGGCAAGATGCTCTTGAGGCACAATGGTAGTGGCCCTGCCTCTCGACCAGGAGAGCTGGCTTCATGTCTCACCTGCTGTGTCTATACATCACTGAACAGGTTCATTAGCTAAACAGGTTAATGTTTTGAAAATCCAGACTCAGGATTGGATCGGCAGAACTGTCTCGTCCAAGCTGGTGTTCAACAATAAATGGTGTTCCTTTCCAGTCAGGCTTCCTTAGTTATTACAAAAGGGAGCAGTTTAAGGTGCATAAGGCGAAATTCCTACTTTTTTCTTGTTAAAAGAAACAGCATTCTTTTAACTCTTATTGATAAATGCTGGTGCGAATTGTCTTTGTCCTGAGCAGAAGTCATTCAGACAAATTGGTCGTCTCGGTAGCCTCATTGAGATTTTTGTACAATTAAGTACAATTAACAATACTGTTTTCCCAGTTATGTCATGGCACAAGCAATTAATTAGCAGTTACATTGGTGTGCTAGACTCTATGACAATCTCCATGAGGAATAGCTGGATGATAGGCTGTACTATCTTGACATTGGCCTAAACAGTTCTTCAACCACCCCAAATATGGCATCATGACAGGGCAAAAGCACTCATCACCATTCAGATAGTGTGTAAACAGTGCTCTCCCACTTGTGGGTGAGAAACATTTGCTCATTTCCCCTCTAATCATTCCACTTTAAGTCTGTCCCCCAGTCACTCATGAAATCCATCCAATGTGAAAGCAGGCCATTTGAGTCCACACTGAAGCATCCAACCCAGACCTACCCCTCCCATGGCTAACCCAAGTAGCCTGCATATCCATGGACACTAATGCATGGCCAATCCACCTAATCTGCACATCTTTGGACTGTGGGAGGAAACCCACACAGACACAGGGCGAACGTGCAAACTCCACACAGTCAGTCACCCAAGGATGAAATCAAACCTGAGAATCTGGGACTGAGAGGTAGCAGTGCTAACCACTGAGCCATCCACTCACTCCTCTGCTGTGGAAAACACTCCCTTCGCATCAACTCAACCTTGGTCTCTCATAACCTTGTGCACCTCACTCTAATCTCCCCTCAGCCACCTGTGTTGTGAGTAATATATCCTCAGCTTTTCCAGTCTCTCCTCATCCCTGCAATGCTGCAGTCCTCGCAACATTCTTATTAATCTCTTTTGACCTTCCCTCTCTTTCCTTGACTATAGAATTTTCTGTCAGTCAACATGAATCTTCACGCACCTGATCACAGATACCATCTCTTTTATACTTACAGCCCCTTCCCTCACATACCCCCACCCCAGTCCCTCCATAGAATTTATCATATTTCTATGTTCCTTCAGTTCTGAAGGAATGTCCTTGACCTGATAAGTAAGTTCTGTTCTCCAGCTGCCAGAATTGCTGAGTATTTCCAGGAATATCTGGTTTTCTCTCAGTTATTCCTGAAGTTGTTTTTATACAGTTCTTAATTAATATAGTTATATTGGGACTCAAACACAAGCTTTCACTAGAAATTCCTACTCATTTGAAATCTGCTTCTCATTTTGACAAATCAAACAGTTTTGTTGCTGTCACATCACTGGGTTTATTTTGGGACCTGGTTAGTGATACTGCTTTTGCTGGGGATACATATGTTCTGCAACTGCAGGACTGTCTTTTATAGAGATTCCTGATATGAGATTAAGGGCAGTGGTCAATTCAGCTGGAAGGGGAGTGCCACCTAACATGTCCTGAAATAACCCCTGTGATGTGCTTTAACTCCCATGGTGGCTCAGTGGTTAGCACAGTTACCCCATGCCACCAGGGACCCAGGTTCAATCCCAGCCTTGGGCGATTGTCTGTGTCAAGTTACACATTCTCCCCGTGTCTGCGTGGGTTTCCTCCGAGTGCTCCAGTTATCTCCCTCAGTCCAAAGATGTGCAGGTTAGGTGAATTAGCCGAGCTAAATTGCCCAGGGTGTTCAGGAATGTATAGGTTGGGTATGTTGATCAAGAGGAGAAAGTGAGGACTGCAGATGCTGGAGATCAGAGCTGAAAATGTGTTGCTGGAAAAGCGCAGCAGGTCAGGCAGCATCCAAGGAGCAGGAGAATCGATGTTTCGGGCATCAGCCCTTCTTCAGGAATGAAGAAGCCATTCCTGAAGAAGGGCTGATGCCCGAAACGTTGATTGTCCTGTTCCTTGGATGCTGCCTGACCTGCTGCGCTTTTCCAGCAACACATTTTCAGCCATGTTGATCAAGAGTAATTGTGGAGTAATAGGGTAGGGGAATGGAGCTGCATGGGTTACTTTTCAGAGAGTTGGTGTAGATATATTAGGCCAAATGGTGTGTTTCCACATTGTAGGAATTATATTTGTTCACCTCCCGACTTGTTATATTAATTAGCATTTCATAGAAGATCTTGAAGTATTGTGAGTTAAGGTGAGATGGGCAAAAATATGGCAAATGGAATAAAATGTGGGAAAATGCACTTTGATGGAGGAGCTGAATATTATTTTTGTGGAGAAATACTGCAGAAAGTTGCAATAGAGAGGGAATTGTGAGTCCTCATCAGTGTACACAAAAAGTTCAGTGGGAAATATTCACATGTAAGTACACGTGACTGTAGTTAACAACTTGTATTACCTGTAATAAAAGTTCTTTAACACTGGGTCTGGCTCCGTCTTATGTCAAAGGAGTTAACATTATTAACATCATGATAGTTGCAAATCATCATAACATCATCACTTCAAATACAAACTATCAATGATAATGCAAAACTGGCTAACACCGCATTTGTAAGATGGAAGTATAAACGTTTACTCCTCTAAAAAAACCCAGCACACGCGCGCGCGCACACACACACACACTCCATACATATACAATACTCACTCTCACAAAAGCACACCACACATTCTCACATACCACATACTATCGTACCTATACCACACACTCTCACACACCATAAGTACCCCCCCCACACACACACACAGACACACATACACACACGCACACATGCATTAATGGAAAAACATATATTTCTCTCTGTGGAGATTTACTTTGTAAAAACAAATCATTTTCGTCGACTAAGTCTTAATTCTTGAAAGCAAGACAGACAAGGTTTGGAATATTCAAATAGTTGCCTTTGTGAGCGCAATCAGACAATGTGTGTAGACAGGTGTTAACAAACAGGCGCAGATGTTTCTGGCATCATTGCTACTGTAGTTCGCTCAGGAAACATAATAATGAGAATTCCTCAGGACAGTCTTCAGGAAGTCAATCAAGGGCAAAGAACTGTGGATGTTGAAAATCTGAAACACAGAAAAACTCAGCAGGTCAGGCAGCATCTATGGTGCCTGATGAAGGGCTTTTGCCCAAAGCGTCGATTTTCCTGCTCCTCGGATGCTGCCTGACTTGCTGTGCTCTTCCAGCACCACTAATCCAGAATCTGGTTTCCAGCATCTGCAGTCATTGTTTTTACCACAAGCAAAATCAAATCAGAGTAAGCTGAGCTGGGAGAACTGGCTGCTCCCTCTTTATTGTATGTGTCTTTTTTAACTTAAAAGCCTGAGGCTTTTGCCCAGGAAATGTAGCAATGTGAGGTTACCCATGGGTCTGTGGTAGAGTGTGGTGCTGAGGTGCCCATCCTTGATGGAGATGCATGTGTCAAAGAATGACACACTGATTCAACAAATGAGTCCTACAACTTATCTGCTTTACCTCGATCACAACGTCTTCACCTTTGACAACTAGTTCTTCATCCAAGCACATGGAACAGCCATGGGGACCAAATTTGCACCTCAATATGCCAACATTTTCATGCACAGGTTTGAACAAGACTTCTTCTCTACGCAGGATCTCCAACCAACATTAAACACCAGGTACATTGACAACACTTTCCTCCTTTGAACCCATGGCGAGGGGTCACTGATAAAACTACGCAGTGATATCAACAAGTTTCATCCCACCATCAAACTCACCATGGACCACTCTCGACTATCTGTCGCATTCTTGGACACATGCATCTCCATCAAGGACGGACACCTCAGCTCCACACTCTACCGCAAACCCACAGACAACCTCACAATGCTACACTTCTCCAGCTTCCACCCAAAACATATTAAAACAGCTATTCCCTATGGACAAACCCTATGCATACATCGGATCTGTTCAGGTGAGGAGGAATATGATGGACACCTGGAAGTACTCAGGGATGCCCTCATAAGAACGGGGTACGATGCTCAACTCATCGACCGCCAGTTCCGACGTGCCACAGCGAGGAACCGTAATGACCTCCTCACGAGACAGACACGGGCTGCAACCGACAGGATACCCTTCGTTGTTCAGTGCTTCCGAGGAGCTGAAAAACTACACCATGGTCTTCACAGCCTGCAACACATTATCGTTGAGGATGAGCACCTCACCAAGACCTTCCCCATACCTTCACTTCTCGCCTTTAAGCAACCACCAAATCTCAAACAGATCATTGTAGCAAGCTGCCCGGCTCTAAGGGCAACTCCATACAACCCTGTCACGGTAGGCACTGCAAGGCATGTCAGAGTGTGGACACGGATACTACTATTACACGTGGGGACACCTCCCACCATCTAAGTGGCAGGTACTCATACGACTCAGCCAACGTTGTCTATCTCATACGCTGCAGGCAAGGATTACCTGAGACATGGCACATTGGCAAGACCAAGCAGAGGCTATGACAACGGATGAATGGACACTGCACAACAGTCAACAGATAGGAGTGTTCCCTCCCAGTCAGAGAACACTTCAGCGTTCCGGGACATTCAACCTCAGACCTTCGGGTGACCGTCCTTCAAGGCAGACTTCAGGACAGGCAGCAATGAAAGGTAGCCGAGCAGAGGCTGATAGCTAAGTTCAATACCTGTGGGGATGGCCTCAACTGGGACATGGGGTTCACATCACACCACTGGTGACCCCATTGCATTGTACATGCACACAGACACACACAAACACAAAGACACACACACTCACACTCACACATACACACACCGTCTCACAGACACTCATAACCCAACCCACTACCGCCTTCTCCCCACATGCATACCCACATGCACACATATACATATAAGTTGTGGGGTGAATTTGTACTTGCAGAATTACATTTTATTTTGCTCAAAAACTGCATGAAGCCATGCAAGATTCTGTAAATCCATTTTTTAGATTAGAATCAGTTTGACTATTGTGGCACAGAGAGCCTCACAGGGAGTTAACACCTTCAGTGCATTATCTGGGCCAACATGACACCAATTGTTAAGGTTCACTTGAGAATGTAACTTTAAAAAAGTTCTGCGATTTACATATGAAAGAACTGAAACCTATGTGGTCATTCGCAAAGATGAGACTTAACAAACAATCCAGGTCTTTTTCAATATATAATTTCAGTTACATCACACTGTAAAGAGTTAAAAATCACACAACACCAGGTTATAGTCCAACAGGTTGAATTGGAAGCACTAGCTTTCGGAGCGCTGCTCCTTCATCAATGATTGTGGAATACACGATTGTAGGACACAGAATTTATAGCAAAAGTTTACAGTGTGATGTAACTGAAATTATACATTGAAAAATATCTCTATTGTTTGTTAAGTCTCTCATCTGTTAGAATGACCATGTTAGTTTCACTTCTTTCATACGTAAATCGCAAAAATTTTATTTAAAATTTACATTCTCAAGTGAACTTTAACATTGGTGTCAGCCCAGATAATGTGTTGAAGGTGTTAGCCTCCTGTGTGCTTTTGTCTGTACCATAATGTTTAGACTGATTCTAAACATTATGGGTTAACAGCGTGGGTTTCCTCCGCGTGCTCCGGTTTCCTCCCACAGTCCAAAGATGTGCAGGTCAGGTGAATTGGCCATGCTAAATTGCCCGTAGTGTTAGGTAAGGGGTAAATGTAGGGGTATGAGTAGGTTGCGCATCGGCGGAGCAGTGTGGACTTGTTGAGCCGAAGGGCCTGTTTCCACACTGTAAGTAATCTAATCTAATCTAATCTAATCTAAAAAATGAATTAACAGAGTCTTACATGAATGCATGCAGTTTTTGAGCTCTGAGTTCTACATGAATGCATGCAGTTTTTGAGCAAAGTACAATATAACTCTGCAAATACAAATTCACCCCACAAAAGTATATGTGTATGTGTGCATGTGGGTTTGTTTGTGTATGTGTGCGTGTATGTGTGTGTGTGTGGGGGGGGGAGGGTAAGGGGGTTGTGAGTGTCTGTGAGAGAGTGTATATGTGCATGTGTGAGTGTAAGGGGGTCTAATTCTGTGAGAGGGTGTATGTGGGAGTGTGTGTGTCTGAGCATAGGCTACGGCAACAGATGAATGAGCACTGCACAACAATCAACAGAAAGGAGTGTTCCCTCTCAGTTGGAAAACACTTCATGGTCCAGGACATTCGACCTCGGACCTTCGGGTGACCATCCTCCAAGGCTGACTTTGGGACAGGCAGCAGAGAAAAGTAGTCAAGCAGAGGCTGATAGCTACTTTCCGTACCCACAGGGAGGGCCTTAACCTGGACCTTGCGTTCATGTCACACTATAGGTGACCACCATTGCACTATACACACACACACACACACATAGACAATCTCACAAACGCAGACACACACTCCGACAGACACACATACTCCCACACTCACACATGCACCCTCTCATAGATTTAGACCCTTTTACACTTACATGCACACACATATACACTCTCTCTCAAAGACACTCACAGGCACTCCTACCCCGCCCCCTCCACACACACACACACACACACACACACCCACACAAACACAAACCGACATGCACACATACACATATACGTTTATGGGATGAATTTGTACTTGCATAGTTACATTGTACTTTGCTCAAAAACTGCATGCATCCATGTAAGATTCTGTTAATTCATTTTTTAGATTAGAATCAGTCTAAACATTATGGCACAGACAGCAGCACACAGGGGGCTAACACCTTCAACACATTATCTGGGCTGACACCAACTGTTAAAGTTCATTTGAGAATGTAACTTTTAAAAAAATGTTTTGCGATTTACATATTAAAGCAGTGAAACTATCATGGTATTCTAACAGATAAGAGACTTAACAAACAATAGAGGTATTTTTCAATGTATAATTTCAGTTACATCACGCTGTAAACTTTTGTATAAATTCTGTGCCTTACAATTGTGTTCTCCACAACCACCTGATGAAGGAGCGTCGCTCTGAAAGCTAGTGCTTCCAATTAAATCTGTTGGACTATAACCGGGTATTGTGTGATTTTTAATTTTGGTTAAGTGTATATGTGATGGCGTAAGTATGAGAGGGTGCCCATCTTAGTGTGAGTGAGGGGGGTGTATTTAGGCGCATATGAGAGAGAGCTTGTGTGTGGTGGAGGGTCTGCATGGGTGTGTATGTAGGAGTGTGTGTGTGTGTGTGTGTGTGTGTGTGTGTGTGTGTGTGTGTGTGTGTGTGTGGTGCATTGGGCTCACCTGTAGTGCGCTATGAACCCAAGGTCTGGTTGAGGTAATTCCCATCTACTCAGCCACTCTGTGTTGTTGATTGTTCCACCACCTTGGAAGATGGTCACCCGAAGGTCCAAGGCCGAACATCTAATGCCTCAGGGCATTCTTGCCTGCAGTTATATGAGATAGACCACATTGGCTGAGTCACATGAGTACTCACCCCATATATGATTGGTGGTGTCCCCACGTGTAACGATGTTACCCATGTCAATACTCTGACACATTTTGCAGCGGCTGCTGTGGCAAGGTTGTATGGTGTTGTTGTCCTGAAGGCTGGCCCGTTTGCTATGAACAATGGTCTGTTTGAGGTGTGGTGGTTGTTTAAAGGTGAGAAGTGGAGGCGTGGGGAAGGTCTTGGCGAGGTGCTCATCCTCAACGATAATGTGCTGCAGGCTGCCAAGAACATGGTGTAGTCATTCTGCTCCCAGGAAGTACTGGACAAGGAAGGGTACCCTGTCTTCACCTCTGTCTCAACCTTTCTTCATTGAACAAAAAACCAGGACGAAATACACCTCATAAAGCCATAGTGTCATCACAAGTCCCAGCCATAAGACGTGATTTTTTTTCTTTGAAGTACCTTAGAACTTTGCTTATTGGTTAACTCTTCTTTATGGTATCGTCCATGGGATTGTATGTACCCAATCTTCAATTTTTGTTCGCTGGATTTGTTCCTCCATCTGACTGTAAATCTGTGTTGCGATACATGATTTTATAATTTCAACGTTTCTCTTCCCCTCTGAGCAATTCAATTGCTGGTGAACTGAACTTATACATTTCCTCAATGTGTTCCTTCGAGGTTCATTCTTTCTTAATGAGATACTCTTTGGTGTTATTGGGGCTTCCTTTGGATGGTGAAGATGTTGGTTGAACATGTCTGCTGATCACCTCAGCACCAAATAACAGACTTTGACATAAATCATTATTTACTGTGTGTATTACAACGTGACTCAATTTAGTTTTAACTCTATCGTCTCAAGTAGTGTAGAATCTCTTTACTCGCACTTCATTTTGATTTAGTCACAACTTGGAATTTGAACTTTCTTCAGTTTTGATAGCAATGGAAATCATTTCAGCCAAACCACTATAACCATCCTATTTTATGATAGGAAACATTTTTTTAACTCCAACATAACTAATCAAGAGATTCTGCTTTTTGTCTAGATGCCACTATAAGCTTACAAAGCTCATCAATGCTTTCTGCAGCTTTTCCTGAATCTTTTTGTGCTTAAGCCCTTCTATCTTTTGAATGAGATTGAGGTCAATTCAAATGTTTGTATTCAGGAGTGGAAAGTTTGGTTGTGATGTACATTTTGGCTGTGGAACAGTCTTGAGGGGCTGATTGGACTCCATCTGCCCCTATGTAGGTATTTGGTGTCCCCTATACTTATAACATGCACTTCATATTAAGTATGACAGCCCCTGAACTATGTAGTTGAGAATCTATCAGCTGAAGTCAAGTTTTGTCAAACAAACCTTTTGTCCAATAATATTATGATACTTGCTCCCATGCCTAACATGAATTCTGTGAGATCCCCATTGATATAAATGTCTACATGCCAAAGTGCTTGCTCTGAGTCACTAATTCCCTTTAGAAAATCCTTGCATTCTCCTCCAGCAGAGTATTCTACCTCATTTATCTCTTTGACTCAGTAGTTCTTGATCCCTTGCTTTGTTATGATCATGTCCAACTCTGGCATGGTTTCTGATAGTGACTAATTTTCTATATTAAAGCATTTATTATTAAAACTGGACACTGTCCCACAGTGTTGGCAAAGACTGTTACAGTTTGATATCTGTCCTATCAATTGCATTGGCTTTTCTAGTGTGTCTTTTGTGGTATTGAACTTTAGGAGTCTGCAGCCATCTCCTGTAATATTTTCTCTTTCCCTGTTAGGATTGATCAGTCTTACTGCAGAACTCTGCTTCACTCACCATCTGAGTAGCTTCTCGAAGATGTGGATTTTTTTAATGCTGTATTAGATCTGGCAAACACCCATCTGTAAAGGCCTACAAAAATCCAATCTCTTATCAATTCTGATTTTGAATCATCAGAGTTGTATCACTCCATTAGCTTGTAGAGAGTTAATAAAATCATCTGTAGATTCACCTGGATGGTGCACTCTTAGGTTAAAGTTTACCCTTTCAAGAATTTTGTTATTTATGAGATTGAAATAACTATCAACGGCTTTCAATACCTCTTTATTGATACATATATATATGTTTCATTTAACTCTTTGTCAGCAATAAAACTATTTTCTATATTTCCAGTTGTGTGTTTGGCCCATCTCTGAAATTAAGTTATCCTTGGGATATTATTTTTGATGCTACAGCTCCTAACATGATTAGACAGTTTAACTTCTTTAAATGTTTCTATTCTGTAATAGTGGTGTTTTCCCATACTCAAGGGCTTCCAAAACTTCATGACTTTGATTGAGGTTCCCCAACTCATTGGAACTTCAAAATAGCACTTGTGACATTCTCTATGTTTCGAGAAATAAGTTCTGGGTTAGACTGGACCCACTTCCTGAAATCTACTTTAAGCATTTGGTTCACAATTTCTACCTCTCCACGTCAGGATTATTTTGTGGCCCTCTTAGTTACTTTATCTACTCTACCTGGTGTTAACCATGCACTATGGCAGTGACCATTCGATCAGAACTGCAACCTTTAAAACATCTCTGTCCTTCCTGCCCGGATTACAGTGCTGGTTAAGATTTCCTCTTTTGTGCAAGACATATTTGATTTTGACTGATATCACGCTCAATCACAACCTGATGAAGGAGCAGCGCTCCGAAAGCAAGTGCTTCCAATTAAACCTGTTGGACTATAACCTGGTGTTGTGTGATTTTTAACTTTTTACCTCAATGTCTGGTCAACTCATTGGCTCAACTCAGGCTCAGAACTGCTCCCACAGACCACTGCAAATCGACCTGTAATCTACCTCAGAGCAGCAGATTTCAGTTGGTCCTGTCTGGTCTGAAATGCTTTTTGTTTTAGCACCTGAGGTATTTTCTGTGTCAAGTGCTGCCCCCTGATGATTGTGGGGTTTGTTATTGTCAATACTCAGTAGGATCTGCTTCTCTGAGTCACCAGCAAGATATCTTCATGCTTTTTCTGAAAGCTCTATATCCTAAGTTCTCCTTATTGGCACTTTTAGAAATAGTACTAGATCACTTTGATACAAAAGATCAGTTACCACCATGTTGCATGTAGACTCTGCCGTATAAAGTAATCATGATGTAAGGGTTATCAGTGGAGATTGGATTGGGCTCCATATAATCTGACAATGTCATTTAGTCTTGGGTAGAGAACTGGGTTCTGTGTCCCGATAGACACAGATATGTCATCTCAAGCTCAGTGATTATGCCGAACTAAATATCTGTCATTAACATGCAATAATTTATACCTTATTGTTAAGTCAAGTGCCTCATCATGTTAAGAATCAATAGAAGCTGATCCTCTCTCACTGCCAATTAGAGACTCCCTCAGGTATGTATACAGAGGTCAATTAGTGGCAGCACTCTAACCCAAACTCAAAATGACAGTGCTGGGTACTGCAATGAATGACATGGGAATCATCAATTGCTCACTATATAACTACCTTGGGGTAACATTTTTCTCATCCACTCAGGGATGTGGGTGTCTTGGCTGGGACACCATTTGTTGCCCAGCCTTTATTGCCTTGAGAAGGTGGTGGTGAGCTGTTTTCTTGAACTGCTGTAACATGTGTTAGAGGTCGCCCTTAGAGAGGGAATTCCAGGACTTTGACCCAGCGACACTGAAGAAATGGTGACATACCTTCAAGTCTGGACGGTGAGTGGCTTGGAGAGGAACTTGCAGGTGGTTGTGTTTGTATGCACTGCCTTTACCTTCAAGATGGTAGTGGTCATGGGTTTGGAAACTGCTGCCTTAGGAGCTTTGGCAAATTGCTACAATTCATCATGTAGATGGTCCACATCACTCCGACTGAGCATCGGTGATGGGGGGTGTTTGTGTATATTGCGCCAATCAAGTGAGCTGCTTCATTCTGGATGGTGTTAAATGTGTTGAGTGTTATAGAGTCAAAGAGTCACAGATACGTACAGCATGGAAACAGACCCTTCAGTCCAACTCATCCATGCTGACCAGACATCCTAAATTAATCTACTCCCATTTGCCAGCTTTTGGCCTATATACCTCCAAATATTAATCATATACCCATCCAAGTGTCTTTTAAAAGCTGTAATTGTACCGGCCTCCACCACTTCCTCTGGCAGTTCATTCCATACATGCACAACACTCTGCGTGAAAAGGT
Source organism: Chiloscyllium punctatum (assembly GCF_047496795.1). NCBI lineage: Eukaryota > Metazoa > Chordata > Chondrichthyes > Orectolobiformes > Hemiscylliidae > Chiloscyllium > Chiloscyllium punctatum. The sequence continues at coordinate 26,931,310 of NC_092783.1, forward strand.
TGCCCCTTAGGTGCCATTTATATCTTTCCCCTAAACCTATGCCCTCTAGTTCTGGACTTCCCCACCCCAGGGAAAAGACCTTGTCTATTTATCCTATCCATGCGCCTCATAATTTTGTAAACGACTATAAGATCACCCCTCAGACTCCAATGCTCCAGGGAAAACAGCTCCATCCTGTTCAGCCCCTCCCTATAGCTCAAATGCTCCAACCCTGGCAACATCCATGTAAATCTTTCAGGTTTCACAACATCGTTCTGAAAGGAAAGAGATCAGAATTGCACACAATATTCCAAAAGTGGCCTAATCATTGTCCTGTACAGCTGCAACATGACCTCCCAACTCTTGTACTCAATGCTCTAACCAATAAAGAAAAGCATATAAAATGCCTTCTTCACTATCATACCTACCTGTGACTCTACTTCCAAGGAGCTATGAACCTGCACTCCAAGCTCTCTTTGTTCAGCAACACTCCTCAGGACCTGACCATTAAGAGTATAAGTCCTGCTTTAATTTTTTTTCCCAAAATGCAGCACCTCGTATCTATCTAAATTAAGCTATCCCTGCCACTCCTCAGCTCACTGGCCCATCTGATCAAGCTCCCATTGTGCTTTGAGGTAATTTTCTTTGTTGTCCAATACACCTCCAATTTTGGTATCATCAGCAAACCTACAAGTTATACCTCCTATATGAGCAACCGAATGATTGATATAGATGACAAAAAGTAGTGGACCCAGCACCGATCCTGTGGCATACCACTGGCCACATGCCACCAGTCCGAAAAACCACCCTCCACCACTACCCTCTGTCTTCTACCATCGAGCCAGTTCTGTATCCAAATGGCTCATTCTCCCTGTATTCCATGAAATTTCACCTTGCTAACCAGTCTCCCATGAGGAACCTGGTTGAATGCCAGCTTCTGACTTCTTCTTGTCTTCTTCTGGAAGGAGTATTAACATGGCTTGTCCAGTGCAGCTTCTGGTCAATGGTAACCCCAAGTTGTTGTTGGTGGAGGATTCAGTGATGGTAATGTAACTGAATGTGAAGGAACAATGGGTAAATTCTCTCTTGTTGGAGGTGGCCATTGTATGATACTCACATAGCATGTCTGTTATTTGTTTCAAGTCTACAAGTCTAGATATTGTCCCAGTCTCACCCCACTTGATACAACCTGCTTCATGAAAAACAACAATGAAAAAGATTTATCCCACGTGGGAGGACGAATCTCAGAATAGTGTGTTTGCCATGTTATGAACATTACTGCTTTAAAAAGATATGGCCTCTCAGAAGCAATGCTTAACTGGAGAGGCAGTTTACAAAACTGCAGCACAGAAGGAATCCAGCAGATCGAAACGCTGATCCCGATGCTGGTAAGAAACATAACACAGGCAACATCCACTTTGAAATGATTTTAAAAATTAGTCACACTTGGCACATACAGTGTCCTTCACAAAGAAGAGTCTATAGGGGCTGTCCCAATTTAAAGTTTAGCTGGAATGGAACCATTTTGGATCTCTGGGAATAAAGTTAAAGATGCCTGCAGGCAAGGAAAAAATACACTTTAAAATAACGGCGCAAATGAAGAGGCTGGGAGAATAGAAGTTAAAAAAGACCATTGACTGACTACAATTGTTGTTCCCATTGTAATAAGTTTACTCCACACTCAATGGTATTAATACAGTAATAATGTCAAGGTCAATTATTGTAATTTCTACTAAGGTCACAGCATAAGTAATGCCTCAGAATAGATTCATAGCAACAAAAGAGCAATTTAAAGGAGACACAGACCCTGACAGAAGAGGGTAAGGAGAAAACATTTAGACTTTGGTAAGTGATGCATATTGAAACCATGGATTCAACAGGAAGATCTATTAAAGCTTGTTTGTAAAGGGAAGTTCATTGTGTTTTCAATTGTAGAAGCAGGAAAATAATTCTTTTCATTTGAAGAAGAAAAAAATCTGTCCAAGCCTCAGAAGATTGGAAAATATCCATTTTGTCGGCAGGAGGTGGGAAACCGCCATTAAAGAAGGTGTGAAAAGCTCCAGCAAGTCTTACAGAGATGCATCAGTTGTATTTTGCAGAATTCAAAACATTAAAAGTAAAACGCTTCAGCATTGCCATAAAACAGAATTCAAAGCATTATTGGAGGACAAGAATAGAGTATTGCTGTCATACAATATTTAAAAACACAAAGAGAGTTTAAAACAAGACAATTAAAACAGCATTGAGATGGAGCAAAGTTAAATGCTTAAAAACCATCAGATTACACAGTATTGAGACAATGCAAGAGTAAACAGCGTTAAAATAACAAAGATAGATAACTACACCAAAAAGGAATGGAAAAAGAAATAATACTGTCTCAAACATTTCATATCAAGATAGATTGAACAGAACACAGGATTGTAAATCCTGGAGAAAACAATATGTAAAATATGCAATTACCTCAAAACTCAATATTAAATCTCAAGCTGAACAAGTCAATGTACAATTGTTCTCGGTTATACAAAAGATACGAGATACTTCTGAAGAGGTTTTGACAGCTTTCAGTAATTGTTTCAATCTAAGACTAAATAAATTCGGAAAAGAGGCAGATTTAAGGAAGAGTTCTGAATCTAATGAAATCTATAGATAATTACAAGCATGGCATCTGCAGATTAGGGGAGAACTGTGACAAAGGAATCAGAATTAAAAAGAAACAGAATTGTTGTAGGAATAAACTAATTCTTTTTACTAGGCAGAAGTGGGTACTGCAGATACTGGAAATTAGAGTCAAGATTAGAATGGTGCTGGAAAAACACAGCAGATCAGGCAGGATCCAAGGAGCAGGAAAATCGATGTTTCAGCCAAACACCCTTCATCAGGAATCCTGATGAAGAACTTTTGTCCGAAATGTCGATTTTCCTGCTCCTCGGATGCTGCCAGACCTGCATTGCTTTTCCAGCACCACTCTAATCTTGATTTTGTTTATTGTCAAAGGAAGATTTAACTTTGGAGAAAGCTATTCAAATTTGGTGGAAGGAGACCAGAAAGAATGACAGACAAATCCTGTCAGAAGGGTAACCATATCACAGGAGAGCAACAGAATCAATCCACCATTTCTAGATATAAAAGTTTTACAGACCCCAGTGACAAACCAACTCATGGTCAGACCAAGTAACAGAGTGGTGGAAGTATATCGCATGAAATCAGGCCCTTCAGCCCAACTCATTCATGTCAACTAGATTTCCTAAACTGAACTAATCCTACTTAGAGTCATAGAGTCATAGAGATGTATAGAACAGAAACAGACCCTTAGTCCAACTCGTCCATGCCGACCAGATATCCTAACCTAATTTAGTCCCATTAGCCAGCATTTGTCCCATATCCCTCTAAATCCTTCCTATTCATATATCCATCCTGATGCCTTTTAAATGCTGTCATTGTACCAGCCTCCACCATTTCCTCTGGCAGCTCATTCCATTCACCCGTCACCCTCTCTGTGAAAATGTTGCCCCTTAAGTCCCTTTTATATTTTTCCCCACTCGGTCACCCCAGGGAAAAGATCTTGTCTATTCACCCTATCCATGCCCCTCATGATTTTATTAACCTCTATAAGGTCACCCCTCAGCCTCTGACGCTCCAGGGAAAACAGCTCCAGCCTGTTCAGCCTGTCCCGATAGCTCAAAACCTCCAACTCTGGCAACATCCTTGTAAATCTTTTCTGAACTCTTTCAAGTTTCACAACGTCCTTCCGATAGGAAGGAGACCAGAACTGCACGTAATATTCCAAAAGTGACCTAACCAATGTCCTGTATAGCCGTAATATGACCTCCCAACTCCTATACTCAATGCTCTGACCAATAAAGAAAAGCATACCAAGTGCATTCTTCACTATCCTATCTACCTGCAACTCCACTTTCAAGGAACTATTAACCTGCACTCCAAGGTCTCCTTCGGGTATGTGGTCCTGGAGAAGCACAGCAGGTCAGGCAGCATCCAAGGAACAGGAGAATCAACATTTCGGGCATGAGCCTTTCATCAGGAATCTGAATTGCTGATGAAGGACTTACTCCTGAAACATTGATTCTCCTGCTCCTCAGATGCTGCCTGACCTGCTGTGCCTTTCCAGCACCACATACTCGACTCTAATCGCCAGCATCTGCAGGCCTCACTTTCTCCTCCAAGCTCTCTTTGTTCAGCAACACTCCTCGGGACCATACTACTAAGGGTAGAAGTCCTGCTCTGATTTGCTTTCCTAAAATGTAGCACCTCGCAATGATCCAAACTAAATTCGTTCTGCCACTCCTCAGCCCATCCGATCAAGATCCCATTATAATCTAAGGTAACCTTCTTCACTGTCCACTATACCTCTAATTTTGGTGTCATCTGCAAACTTCCTAACTATACCTCTTATGTTCATATCCAAATCATTGACAGAAGTAACAAAAAGCAGTGGACCCAGCACTAATCCTTGTGGCTGTCCATGGTCACAAGCCTCCAGTCTGAAAAACAACCCTCCACCTTTGAGCCAGTTCTGTATCCAAATGGTTAGTTCTCCCTGCATCCCATGAGATCTAACCTTGCTAACCAGTCTCCCATTAGGAATCTTGTCGAACACCTTACTGAAGTCCCTATAGATCACATCTACCACTCTGTCCTCATCGATCCTCTTTGTTACTTCTTCAAAAAACTCAATCAAGTTTGTGAGGCATGATTTCCCATGCACAAAGCAATGTTGACTATTCCTAATCAGTCCTTGCCTTTCCAAATACTTGTACATCCTGTCCATCAGGATTCCCTCCAATAACTTGCCCACCACCAATGTTAGGCTCACCGGTCTATAGTTCCCTGGCTTGTCCTTGCCACCTTTCTTAGATAGTGGCACTATGTTAGCCAACCTCTAGTGTTCCGGTACCTCATCTGTGACTATTGATGGTACATATATCTCAGCAAGGAGCCCAGCGATCACTTCTCGAGCTTCCCACAGAGTTCCGGGGTACACCTGATCAGGTCCTGGGGATTTATCCACCTTTATGCGTTTCAAGACATCCAGCACTTCCTTCTCTGTAATATGGCCATTTTTCAAGATGTCACCATCTATTTACCCACATTCTATATCTTCCATGTCCTTCTCCTCAATAAACACTGATGCAAAATACTCATTTAGTATCTCCCTCATCTCCTGTGACTTCACACATAGGCCACCTTGCTGATCTCTGAGGGGCCCTTGTGTCTCCCTGGTTACCCTTTCATCCTTAATGTATTTATAAAGACTCTTTGGATTCTTCTTAACTCTATTTTCCAAAGTTATCTCATGTCCCCTTTTTGCCCTCCTGATTTCCCTCTTAAGTATACTCCTACTGCCTTTATACTCTAAGGATTCACTTGATCTATCCTGTCTATACCTGACATATGCTTCCTTCTTTTTCTTAACCAAACCCTCAATTTCTCTAGTCATCCAGCATTCCCTATACCTACCAGCCTTTCCTTTCACCCTGACAGGAATATACTTTCTCTGGATTCTTGTTATCTCATTTCTGAAGGCTTCCCATTCTCCAGCCGTCCCTTTACCTGCGAACATCTGCCTCCAATCAGCTTTTGAAAGTTCTTGCCTAATGCCGTCAAAATTGGCCTTTCTCCAATTTAGAACTTCAACTTTTAGATCTGGTCTATCTTTTTCCATCAATATTTTTAGAATTATGGTCACTGACCCCAAAGTGCTCTCCCACTGATACCTCAGTGACCTGCCCTGCCTTATTTCCCAAGAGTAGGTCAAGTTTTACACCTTCTCTAGTAGGTACATCCACAGACTAAATCAGAAAATTTTCTTGTACACACTTAACAAATTCATCTCCATCTAAATCCTTAACACTATGGTGGTCTCAGTCTATGTTTGGAAAGTTAAAATCCCCTACCATAACCACCCTATTATTCTTACAGGTAACTGAAATCTGCATTTGGCCCATTCCCCTCTAAATCTTTCCATCCATGTACCTGTCCAAATGTTTTTAATGGTGTAATTGTACCCACCTCTACCACTTCCTCTAGCAGCTTGGTCCCTACACACACTACCATCCGCACGAAAAAATTACCGCTGAGGTCCCTTTTAAATCTATCACCTTTCACCTTAAACCTGGATCCTTGAGTTTTGACCTCCCTAACCTGGGGAAAAGACCTTGGTTGTTCATCTTATTTGTATCCCTCATGATTTTACAAATCTCTGTAAGGTCATCCCTCAGCCTCCAACACTCCAGGGAAATTTCCCAGGCTATCAAACCTCTCCTTATAACTCAAACCTTCCAGTCTCCGTAACATCCTTGTAAATCCTTATTGCACTCTTTGCAGTTTAATGATATCATTCCTTTTGCAGGCCAACCAGAATTATACGCAGCACTCCAAATGTTGCCTTACCAATGTCTTCTACAGCTATAACATGATGTCCCAACTCCTCTACTCAATGCTCTGAGCAATGAAGGCAAGCATGCTAAACACCTTTTTCCCCACCCTGTCTACCTGCACCTTCATAATTCTGTGATTCTATAACAAAAGAACGCTACATTTGTAAAAGTATCAGTAACTTCCAGATGTGCACACAGTTTCAGAACAGCAGAAATGTTACTGATTTATGTGAACTAAGTTTAACAAAAACTTACGTCGATGGGCATCCCAGATAGATTAAGCTTATTCCAAGAACGAGTGTCACTGCCAGATCAGATCAGACACCATGGCTAAAAAAATCTTATAAAGGTGAAACCACTTTGACCAGATAGAATAACTCCAAAACTTAAAGGCATATCACAAGTAATGTTGCAACATAAAGAGTATAAGAGGGTACACTGTGCTTATGTAATTTACAACTAACCCTTCTCCCCTTTGAACTTTTGTGCGTGTCTTGACTTCAACTACCTCATGGCTGCAGTGGGAGTTCAATTAGTTGCAAGAGAGCAACTTTCACATTCTAAGGAATTTGCCCAAATTGATGTTGCAATCCCTGGTACCAGGCAAACAACACAACTTTCTGGAATCTCACTCTCAACCACAGAGAATTCAATTTAGTCCCCTGACTAAACTACACCTGCCAGCACCATCTTCCTACTAACTGCCCCTTGGTTGAAAAGCTTCTTGTACCATGGTGCCATGGTCAGTTTGCTCATCCACCCAGCAGCCCTCACTCTCATTCATACAAGCTGCAAGAAACTCTAACCTGATCAATAAAGTTGGATGAATGAAATGTGGTGGATGTTGTCTATCTGGACTGCAAGAATGCTTTCAGCAAAGTAACACATAAAAAGCTAGTTAACAACATTTAGGTTCATAGAAGGGTCACTGTCCAATCAGATACAATCTTGATTAAAGGAAATAGTGTTGAATGGCTTCTTCAGGCTGGAGGAGGGTGGAGAGTTGGTGTTCTGCAGGGGTCAGTTCTAGAGCCACTTGTTTTTATTTCCATATGAAACAACGTGGGATATCAGAATTAAGGGTGAAACTTCAAAATTTGCCAATGATACCAAATGTGGTGATACTGAATAAACAGAGAGGATGACACCAATTGACTGCCATAGGATGGGTGAATGGGTAGACAAGACTCAGGTGGAGTTAAGACAGAGAGACATAACTCAATGCATTTTGACTTAAGGGAAAGGGCCTACCAATAAAACTGAATGGCTTGAATGTTAAGAGTGTGCAGGGCAGGGGGATCTGGCACCGCAAACGCATTATTCTTTGAAGGTGGCAGGATGTACTGTGGTTAGCAGATGAAATCTTGAGCGTCAGAAGTAGAGGCATTATTTACTAAAGTTACACTGAATCCTTATAAAGCTTAAGTTAATAGGAAGGATATTATTAAACTGGAGAGAGTTCAGAAAAGATTTATCAGGATGTTGCCAGTACAGGAGGGCTTGCTTTATGGGGAGATGCTGGCTAGGTTAGGCTTTTCTCCCTGAAGCTTAGGAGGTTGAGGGGTGACTTTATTGGGGGAGGGGGGGTGTCAAATCATGAGGGGTATAGAAAAGGTGAGGAACAAAGGGCTGGGGAGTTCAAAATTAGGGAGTCATATTTTTAAGATGAGAGGAGAAAGATTTAAAAGGGACATGAGACACAACTTTTTCACACAGTGATTTGTATGTGGAATGAACTGCCACAGGAAGTGGTAGAGCAAGTACAATTGCAACATTTAAAAAAACATTTGCACAGGTTTTGGGAAGGTTTAGGGAGACGTGGCCCAGACATAGGCAAATGGCATTTGTTTAGTTTGGGAAACTTGGTCAGCATAGACTGGTTGGACCGAAGGATGTGGGTCCCTGTTGCATGACTCTATGACTCTATAATTAAAAGATCATGATGTTCAGTTCTAATTGCCTGACTTTAAGATCAATGTGAGGGTCCGTGAGAGAACGCACAGGACATTTGCCAGAACGGTTCCAGGGGTGAGGGCTTTTACAAATAAAGGTTAGGTTGGAGAGGCTGAGGTTATTTTCATAGATTCATAGAGTTATACAGCATGGGAAATGGACTCTTTGATACTTCTATCCATACCTACCAAACATCTGAAACTGATCTAATCCCATTTGCCAGCATTTAGCCCATATCCCTAAAAATGCTTCCCATTTATATACCCATCCAGATGCCTTTTAAATGTTGTCATTGTACTTGCCTCCCCAGCTCCTCTGACAGTTCGTTCCAAACACACAACACCCTCTGTGTGAAAACATTGTCCTTCAACTCACTTTTAAATCTTTCCCCTCTCATCTTAAGCCTATGCCCTCTAGCTTTGGACTCACTGAACCTTGACTATTCACTGCATCTATGCCCCTCATGACTTTATAAACCTCAATTAGACCATAAGAAAATAAGACTATAAGTCCACTCCGCCATTCAGTCATGGCTGATGGGCATTTCCACGCCACTTACCCACACTCTCCCTGTATCCCTTAATTCCTTGCAAGGTTAAGAATTTATCAATCTCTGCCTTGAAGATATTTAATGTCCTGGCCTCCACTGCGCTCTATGGCAATGATTTCCACAGGCCCACCACTCTCTGGCTGAAGAAATGTTTCCTCAATTCCATTCTAAATTGACCCCCTCTAATTCTAAGGCTGTGCCCACGGGTCCTAGTCTCCCCCACCTGATGGACACAAATTCCCAGCGTCCACCCTTTCTAAGCCATGCATTATCTTGTAAATTTCTCTTGGATCTCCCCTCAACCTTCTAAACTCTAATGAACACAATCCCAGGATCCTCAGCCATTCATCACATGTTAGACCTACCATTCCAGGGATCATCCGTGTGAATCTCCACTGGACACACTGCAGTTCCAGTATGTCCTTCCTGAGGTGTGAGGCCCAAAACTGGACACAGTATTCCAAATGGGGCCTAACCAGAGCTTTATAAAGTCTCAGAAGCACATCGCTGCTTTTACATTCCAACCCTCTTGAGATAAATGACAACATTATATTTGCTTCCTTAACCACAGACTCAAGCTGCAAATCAACCTTTAGGGAATCCCAGATTAGCACTCCCAGATCCCTTTGTACTTTGGCTTTATGAATTTTCTCGCCATTTAGAAAATAGTCCATGCTTGTGTTCTTTTTTCCAAAGTGCAAGACCTCACATTTGTTCACATTGAATTTCATCAGCCATTTCCTGGACCACTCTCCTAAACTGTCTAAATCTTTGTGCAGTCTCCCCACCTCCTCAGTACTACCTGCCTGTCCACCTAACTTCGTATCATCGGCAAACTTCGCTAGAATTTCCCCAGTCCCTTCATCCAGATCATTAATATATAAAGTGAACAGCTGGGGCCCCAACACTGAACCCTATGGGTCACCACTTGTCACTAGCTGCCATTCTAAAAAACAACCTTTTATCCCAACTCTCTGCCTTCTGTCAGACAGCCAATCCTCAATCCATCCCAGTAGCTCACCTCAAACACCATGGGCTCTCACCTTACTCAGCAGCCTCCCGTGAGGCACCTTATCAAAGGCCTTTTGGAATTCTGGTCGATAACATCCACTGGGTTTCCCTGGTCTAACCTACTTGCTAACTCTTCAAAGAATTCTAACAGGTTTGTGAGGCACGACTTCCCCTTACTAAATCCATGCTGACTTGTTCTAATCCGACCCTGCATTTCCAAGAATTTAGAAATCTCATCCTTAACGATGGATTCTAGAATTTTATCTAGAACCGAGGTTAAGCTAATTGGTCTATAACTTTCCATCTTTTGTCTTGATTCTTTCTTGAACAAGGGTTTTACAACAGTGATTTTCCAATCATCTGGGACTTTCCCTGACTCCAGTGAGTTTTGAAAGATTACAATCAAATGCTTCCACTATTTCTTCAGCCAACTCTCTCAGAACTCTAGGATGTAGCCCATCTGGACCAGGACATTTATCAATTTTTAGACCTTCCAGCTTTTCTAGCACTTTCTCGTTTGTAATGACTACCATACTCAACTCTGCCCCTTGACTCTCCTTAATTGTTGGAATATTATTCATGTCTTCTACTATGAAGACTGACACAAAGTATTTTCTAAGTTCTTCAACTATTTCCTTATCACCCATCACTAGCCTTCCTGTATCAATTTGGAGTGGCCCAATTTCTACTTTTGCCTCTCATTTGTTTCTTATGTATTCAAAGAAACTTTGACTGTCATTTCTAATATTACTGGCTAGCCTACCTTCATATTTGATGATCCTTTCCTTCCTTATTTCTCTCTTTGTTATCCTCTGTTTGTTTTTGTAATCTTCCCAATCTTCTGATTTCCCAGTGCTCTTGGCCACTTTATAGGCTCTCTCTTTTTCTGTGATACATTTCCTGACTTCCTTTGTCAGCCATGACTATCTAATTCCACTCCCCCCAACCCCAGATAATCTTTCTTTTCTTTGGGATGAACCCCTGTACTGTGTCCTCAATTACACCCAGAAACCCCTGCCATTGTTGCTCTACTATCTTCCCCACTAGGCTCTGCTTCCAGTCGATGTTTGTCAGTTCCTCTCTCATGCCCCTGTAATTACCTTTATTTAACTGTAACACTGTGGCACAGTGGTTAGCACTGCTGCCTCACAGCACCAGAGACCTGGGTTCAATTCCCGCCTCAGGCGACTGACTGTGTGGAGTTTGCACGTTCTCCCCGTGTCTGCGTGGGTTTCCTCCGGGTGCTCCGGTTTCCTCCCACAGTCCAAAGATGTGCAGGTCAGGTGAATTGGCCATGCTAAATTGTCCGTAGTGTTAGGTAAGGGGTAGATGTAGATGTAGGGGTATGGGTGGGTTGCGCTTCGGCGGGGCGGTGTGGACTTGTTGGGCCGAAGGGCCTGTTTCTACACTGTAAGTAATCTAATCTAATCTAATTACATCCAACTCTACCATATTATGATCACTGCCTACTAAGTGTTCCTTGACTTTAAGATGTTTTATAAAGTCTGGCTCGTTACATAGCACTGAGTGCAGAATAGCCTGCTCCCTTGTGGGCTCCATGACAAGCTGTTCCAAAAAGCCATCCTGTAAGCATTCCATGAATTCCACTGACAACATTATTCACCCAGTCCATTTGTATATTGAAGTCTCCCATGATCACCGTGACCTTGCCTTTCTGACATGCCCTATCTATTTCTTGGTACATCGTGCACCCCTCATCCTGACCACTGCTGAGAGGTCTGTACATAACTCCCATTATGGTTTTTTTTTGCTTTTGTGGTTCCTCAGCTCCACCCACACAGACTCCACATCATCTGATCCTATGTCATTCAGTGCCATAGATTTAATTTCATTCTTAACTAACAAGGCAACCCCGCCCTCTCTGCCCATCTCCCTGTCTTTTCAATAAGTTGCAAATCCTTGGATACTTAACTGTTATTCATGAAGCCCCTCCAGCCACATCTCTATGATGCCTACCACGTCAGAATCATTCACGATGATTTGTGCTGTTAATTCATCTACTTTGTTAAGAATACTATGAGCAAATTAGCTCTCCCTTCAGCCTCCAGGGAAAACAGCCCCAGCCTATTCAGGTTCTCCCTCTAACTCAAACACTCCAACCCTGTGTCACAAAGCTAATCCCTTTTTTTTCTAAAAGCTGTTCCTTGGCTCAAGGAGACTCTGTCCTTGACTTTTCTCAGAGGGGCAATAAACCAGGCTGGGCTCAAATCAGTCTGGTTTGGTACAGAGATGAAAAGGATTTTGAGAGGCCTTTTGTTTATATGTAAACCGATGAGACTTCAGGCCAAAGTGGTCATGTTTTCAAAGTGACCTGTATAATGAAAGGGGAGTGGTCAACTCTCTCGCTGAGCTGAGCTGAGCTGAGCAGTCATTACTTCAATCTTGAGCTGGTTGGAAGTTCAACAGGGAGCTGTGTGGAAATTCTCTCCTCTTTCTGCCCTTCAACTTCAACCTGTAAGCATGCATTCCTTTTGTAGTGGCCTATCTCTTTTTTAAGTAGGAACTTAAAAAAGTTCCATTTTTAAGGAGGTTTGCTTATTGGGACTGTTGTGTATATTCAGAACAGCATAATTAAGTCCAGTTGGACAGGCTGAGTTCTGTAGGAGTTCTTTATTCTGTCCTTTGTGTTTCATTCTGTAACTTTGTGAATCAACTTTTGTCTGTTTTAAAATATAGTAGTCAACCTTATTCCAGGTAATTTTCACTGTACACTTACTGAAACAAATTGCAAAGTTATGGTCAGGAGCTGCCTGCTTAAGAATATTTTGAGTGGTCTGGTCTAGTCAATAACACTTGGCAGCATCCCTGTAAATCTTTCTGGACGCTTTCAAGTTTAAAGATATCCCTTCAATAGAAGGGTGACCAGAATTGTACTCAGTATTCTAAAAGTGGCCTCAGCAATGTGATTTCCCAACTCCTCTACTCAACGTTCTGACCAAAGAAAACAAATGTGCCAAACGTCCTCTCCACTATCCTGTCTATCTGAGACTCCACTTTCAAGAAACTGTGCATCTGCACCCCTAGGTCTCTTTGTTTGGTAACACTCTCCAGGGTCCTATCATTAACTGTATAAGCCATTGGAGAGCTGTCAGTCTCTGATGCAGACGGAGCTCTCTGAGCCATGTCTTCCTCTCACTAATGGGGCAGAGGTTCCACTCCAGTTCGGAAGCAGCAGGGCAAGCTCCCACATAGAAACAAGCGCAGCCCCAGGGATTACACATGGGGCATGATAACAATAACTCTTGACCATTGCTCCAGTCATGTCCATAACCACCAGCATCTCAGCCGCCTCTATTATTAGAGACAGGAATGATTGTTGTGTCTTCTCCACAGGCTACCATTCACAACTCAAGATGCAGGAGCCCTTTATTGACTAAACACTTGCAATGTTGACATCTAATGTGTGCACAATGCTCTCTATTTTAGATGCTTTCACATCCATTTTAGTTCTGTCAGATGGATACATTGAAGTGATTGATCACAGAGCTCTCTCAGTCTGAACCATCCTATTTCACCAGTTCTTTTACCCTAGGCATTGTGTCAATCCCTAGATGGTGTTCTGTCCACTGCTTACTGCTTCATGAGCCAAGGTGGGCACATTTACTGCTCAGACCAAGTATCAGAACATGTACTGTGGTAACCAGAGATCCCTCTGATAGCCTGAGTTAATTACAGGTCAAGCATCTGGACAGAAATTCTGAGTTACTTGGTAGAGCACATCAGAAAACAGCAGACTGTCTACAGCTGGACAGATGTATGAGCAGACTCCACTCTGAACAATTCCTGTATCCAATCAAAATTTTTGGCAGTTGTGCAATATAGTGATTGGAGACTGGGTCTGTATGGGTGGACTTCATGATTGGGGTTAATAACCTTGTCTACAAGATCTTGCTCAAAGTGCCAGGACTTCAGACTTCATTAATATTTGGGAGTGATTCATTCTGATCAAATATTTTACCACAATCAAGTCCTGGGATACAGAGAAGATAGCCCTCCCTTTTAAATTCTGTTCTAGATATGAAGTCTTAATAAATCTGTGACTGTAGGCAACATTTGGACCAGTTGGCAATAATTCCACCTTTGATCATTTGGCAAGTGAAAGGTGTCAGAAAGAACAACAGGAACCTATCAACTTTGTTGGAATCTTCAGCAAGAGGCTCACTGGGTTCAGTTCAACAATTGGTCATTTGGTCTGGAATTATTTATCTTCAAATAAAACAGTGACCCGTCTGATTATCCGAGGAAGGATGTGCGTGGAATGATGCTTATGTACACAGGCTTGTACTGGTCTGAGTAAATTGGAATAATTTTGTATATTTCTGCGTGCGAGAGCATGTGTTTGTAGCTCAGCTGGCAAGACAGTTAGTTCACAATACAGACTGAACCCCACACAATTCCTGTACTGGCCGGCATCACCATGACATCTCTACTTCTCATCCATGCCTGAGGTGCAGTGACCTTCTGGCTAAACTGACCACTTCTAAAATGAAAACATGCCATGTGTATATCTGCTGTTCTACATGAGGACGGAGTTGAGTGGGGAATCTATGTGTCGGGGCATATTTGTGTGGGAGAAAGGGGTAATATCACTGAACTAGCAACGTGGAAGCTTATGCTAATGGCCTGGTTTCAAATCCCTCCAAGGTAGTTAGCAGAATTTCAGTCCAATTAATGACCTCAGTTAATTAAAACAAATTCTGAAATATTAAGCTAAGTCACATCATGGAGCCATCATTTATTGTTTCAAAAACCCATCTGGGTCACTAAAGTCCTTTGAGGGAAGGAACTCTTTTATCTTTATCTTGTCTGGCCTATATGTGACTCCAGACCCACAGCAATGTCATTGACAGTTAGAACCCTGTGGGCAGTTTGTTTAAAATATTCACTCAAGGGATGAGGATGTTGCTGGCTAGGCCAGAATTTATTGCCCATTCCTAATTTCCCAGAGGGCATTTGAGAGTCAACCATATTGCTTCACAAATGATTCCCGCCCAAATGACCAGTTATTTAACTGAACCCAGCGAGCCTCTTGCTGAAGCTTCCACTAAAGTTGATAGGTTCCTGTTGTTCTTTCTGACACCTTTCACTTGTCCAAGTGGGTTACATTAGGCCAGACCAGGTAAGGATGGCAATTTCCTTCTCTAAAGTACACTAGTGAGCCAGATGGGATTTTGCTGACAATCAACAATAGATTCACTGTCATCAGTAGATTCTTTATTCCAGTTTTTTATTAAATTCAAAGTCTATCATCTGCTGTGGCAGGACTCGAACCTGGGTCCCCAGAACGTTGTCTGAATTTGGAAGGGCAACAAATGCTGGCATTGCCAGTCTTACGTTGACCATATTCCATGAACTAATATCAAAAGTTGTATGTACACTGTTTATTTTGTATGGGATGTGTGTAAGAGATGGAGCTGTCTGGGTGTGTACATGAGACTCTGCATTGCTGCAGTGAGTAATCATTGTTTCCTCAGACTAATGTCAGAAAGGTTTCCTGATCCTATAAGGTCAAAGGGAAGTGAAGTTACAACTAAATAACAGGGCACAGAGAATGAACTGATCTTCCTTGTTCCAATAAACCCTTGTGCTTACCCTGGGAACATGGTGTCTGCTATTATTCATGCTCTCACATGTACATTAGCTTATCACAAGAAGAAAATTCTGTCAAGAATGATAAAGAAATTACAACACCGACACCAGCCATTTGGCCCATGCAATTCACATGAGTTTGTTCCCACCTGACCTCATCTAACCCTCCCAATATATTCTTCTATCACTTTCCCACTTGTCTGCTTTTGAGATTGGCCTTAAAGGATCAATACTTTGTCACTCCATGCTCACTATTCTCACCATCCAGCAGAAGGAAGATTTTTCTGAATTTCAGACTGTATATATCTGTGGGTCTCTAATAAATGTAATAGTCAGTCTCCTCAAAAGTGGAAATACTTTCTTTCCACCTACATCATCAAACCACCTTATCATTTCAAATTCCACAGATTAGTCTAATTGTCTGCAACAAGATCTGATTATTCCCAAGTCAACTGGTTCAAGAACACATACACTTTTCCTTTTCCCCGATCTTCAAACTCTTCCAGCTCACGAGTGGGTCAGAAGATTCACTGATAGACCTGCTGGAAATAATACCTTTTGCAGCACTCTGCATTTCAGAAAGGCGAAAGTGAAGAAATGGTGATGACAAAGGCATTGAGGTGCCCTCTACCTTGGAAAACTGAGAAACCTACCTCATTATCCTGCAAACCAGGGGCACTGGGTAATGGGGCACAGTGTATCTAGATGAGATTTGGTGAGACCAGCACATAAAGAAAATCTCAGGATCTAGGCGTTGGGAGGGAAATTAATATCCGTGAATGGGAGAAAAGGTCAGGCCTCCATTACTCAGCTTCAGGATGGATATCTCTGAAGCAAACTCATCGATCTTAGATGTTCAGCTGGTGGTTGGGATTAGGGGCAGTTCCCTGATAACCCTTGATGCCCCTGATGATTTATCTACCCCCCCTCCTCTTAAAAATAATCTAATGAACCCATGTTCTAAGGCAGAGAGTTACAAAGTCATATAAAGAAAAGAGTTCTCCCAAGCCCACTCCTAAATTTGAAATCTGTGCCCGCTAACTCTTGACCCATCCCCAACAGGAAACATCCTTTCCACTTCCACCATGTCAAGATCATTCAGGATCTTATACATTTTAGTCAAATCACTCCTTGCTCTCTAAACTGCAGTGGAACCAAGCCCAGTCTATCCAAACATTCCTCCTCAGACAGCTCACTCATTCCTGGCACCGATTCAATAAATGTCCTGTCAACCACTTCCAATGCATTTACATCCTTCCTCAAATTGAAGAACAAAACCACACACAGTTTTTGAGTCATGGTCACACCAAGGCCTTGTGAAGTTGAAGCATAACATCCTTACTTTTATCAACAGTTCCAAAAGACAGTATTCTATGAGCCTTCTCAATTATGTGCCGTATATGCATCACCCTTTTGTGACTCATGCACCAAGACACCTAGACCCTTCTGTGTCTCTGAACTCCACAGTTGTTCACCATTCAAATAATATCCCGCCCTGTTATTCTTCCTGCCAAGGTGAACAGTTTCACTTTTGCCCACATTGTGCTCAACCCATTTATAACCATCAGCAAACTCCTTATATCTTTTTCATAACATACTTTCCAACCTATCCTGGTGCCATCTATAAACTTAGCAACCAAGCCTTCACTTCCCTCCTCTAGGTCATTGATACAAATTGTGAAAAAGTTGCAATGCCTACTGCAGACCCCTGGGGGACTGGAATCTTTACATTCAATCAGATGAAGACATTATTTATACTCTCTGTTTTCTGCCAGCCAGCCAATTTCTTCTATCCATGTGACCCTCTCCACCTGTATTTCCCAACCAGGTTCCAACTGTGACCCTATTTCAAGGCCTTGTCATGGCTCCTCGGTGAGAATGAAAGTGCCCATAGCCTGTTAAAATAGGAAAATGGGAAAATTCATCCAAACTCTACAGTACCAGTACTGCAATGGCTCCTGCGATGCCAGGATGTGAGCTCATGACTTCCGCCCACCCTTCCCAGTTCCTGCTTTATACCATAAACGTTTATTTTCTGCTCTGACTTTTGGTGTGGCATTTTATCAAATACCTTCTGGAAGGAAAGAGATGGACAGCTTAATGGCATGGTGTAAAGATAACAACCTTTCCCTCACCATCCGAAAAATGGAGGAACTGGTCATTGTGAAGTGGAGGACACACCCCGATCTGTGTCAGTAGTGCTGAAGCGGGGGTGGTCGAGAGCTTCAAGTTCCTAAGAGTAAATATCCACCAACAATCTGTCTTGGTCCATCCCCATCAGCTCTATTGTCGAAAAAACACGCCCTTTACTTCCTCAGGAGTCTAAGGAAATCCGGCATGATCACAATGTCTCCCACCAATTTTTATAGGGGCACCATGGAAAGCATCCTATCCGGATACATCACAGCTTGGTGCGGCAACCACTCTGCCCAAGACCACAAGAAGTTACAGAAAATGGTGAAGGTAGCCCAGGCAATCATGAAAACCAGCCTTTCTTCCATGGACTCAGTCTGCATTTCCAGTTGTCTTGGGAACACAGCCAACATAATCAACGACCCATCACAGTCCAGGTATACTCTCCACCACCCTCTCCCAACATGCTGAAGTTACAGAAGTTTGAAAACATGTACCAAGAGATTCAAGACCAGCTTCTTCCCCACTGTTATCAGACATTTGAATGGACTTGTCATACATTAGAGTTGATCTTTCTCTGCATCTTCTCTGTAGCTGTAACACTGTATTCTGCACTTTGTTCTATTACCCTGATGTACTTATGTAATTATGCAAAGCAATACTTTTCACTGTATTTCGGTGCATGAGACAATTGTAAATCAAATCAAATCAAATAATCCAAACGCAACATGTCAATAGGCCCCTTGCATCTATTGTGTATGTTCCTCTTTCACAGAACTCCAATAGATTGGTTAAATGTAATTCACCCTCCACAAAACCATACTGACTGTTCCCAATTACAGAGGAACTTCGGTTATCTGGCATTCGATTGTCTGAATATTGGATTATCTGGTAAGATCACAAGGTCCCGATGCTTTGCTAAACCATGTGATTCGGTATTTGATTATCGGGAATTCGATTAACCGAACAAAATATTCCCTGCCCATGTCCTTCGGATAATGGAGGTTCCTCTGTACCTGGAATTTTTCAAAGTTCCCAGTTAAAACCCCCTTACTGATCAATTCTAACACCTTCACCATTTCAGACATCAAGGTAAGTAACCTGTAGCTTCATGTTTCCCACCTCCTTCTCTTCTTGAATATAAGGGTTATTATTACCATACTCCAGTCTTATAAAAGCTTTCCAGATCCAGGAAAGTTTGGAAAATTAGAACCAATCCATTGACTACACCATTAGCTGTCTCTTTTAAACCTCTAGAATAAAACCATCAGGATCCAGGGAATGGTTAGTACACAGCTCCATCAGTTTGTTTCTTGCTGCATTCACATGAGATTGTAATTCCTTCTCTCTTTTCCATCTCCAGATTTACAGGATTGCTTTTTGTATCCTCTATAGTGAACACAAAGTGAAATATTTGTTCACTTTACCTGATGTTTCCATCCCCAAAGCCCCAACGAGACCTTTACCTCCTTCTTGCCAATCACTGACCCAGTGCTCCTAACCCCAGACCCCAAACCCCAAACTCAGCTCCTCAGCTCACAGGTCCAGTTCTCCACCCCTCAGGTGCTGACCAGCTTGCAGGCTTTGATCCCAGTACAGAGTCCTGAGGCAGCACCTAGAGCTCCTGGTCCCCACTCGTCAACTCCCAGCTCTTCACCCAGCCCCTAACCAGCCCCACCACTCAGGCCACAGCCTCCAGCTACCCAATCACAATCCACTCAGTCACCTGGCTTGCAGCCCATAGTCCCAACTCTTGGCACTATTCCTCATATCCCGTATCTCAAATACCAGCCTCGGGCTCCCATTGTGCAGGTGCCCATTCCTCATGGTCCCATTCCCAGGATCCCATTCCCCAGGCTCCCATTCTCCAGGCGCCCATTCCCTAGGCTCTCATTCCCTCGGCTCCCATTTCCCATGGTCCAATTTCCTCGGTTCCCATTCCTCAGGCTCCCATTCCACTGACTCCCATTCCCTAGGCTCCCACTCCTCTAGACCCTGATTCCCATGTTCCCATTTCCCAGGCTCCTATTTCCCAGGTTCCCATTTCCCAGGGTCCCATTCCCTATGCTCACATTCCCCCAGCTCCCATTCCCCAGGCTTCCATTACCTGGCTGAAAAATGCGTTGCTGGAAAAGCGCAGCAGGTCAGGCAACATCCAAGGAGCAGGAGAATCAATGTTTCAGGCATAAGTCCTTCTTCAGGCTTATGCCCGAAACATCAATTCTCCTGCTTCTTGGATGCTGCCTGACCTGCTGCACTTTTCCAGCAACATATTTTTCAGCTCTGATCTCCAGCATCTGCACTTTCTCCCATTACCTGGCTCCCATTCCCCCAACTCTCATTCCCCAGGTTCCCATTTTGCAGGTTCCTGTTCCCTATGCTCCCATTCCCCCAGCTCCCATTCCCCAGGCTCCCATTTCCCTGGCTCCCATTCCCCTAGCTCCCATGCTCCTATTCCACCGACTTCCACTCCCTAAACTCCCATTCCCCAGGCTCCCAGTCTCCCATTCTCATGGGTCCCATTCCCCTGGTTCCCCTTCCCCGGCTCTCATGCCAAAGGCTCCAGGCTTCCATTCCCCCGGTTCCCTTTCCCATGGTCCCCATTTCCCAGGCTCCCATCCCCCAGGTTCCCATTCTCCTGGTTCCCATTCCCCCAGCTCCCATTCCCTTGGCTCCCAGTCTTAACCCCTGTCTTCCCTCAGCACACAGCTTGAGCTCCCAAGTCTCAGCTCCTATGCATTTCCCACAGTCCAAGTCTATGATGAAATCAGAAACATTTTTCAGTCATCTGCTGTTTTGTTTATCTTGCATCCACTTGAAAAACAAGTCATTGAAATTTCGCAGAACTCAGAATCACAGAATTATTACAATGCAAAAGCCACTGTCTCTGCATTAGTTCTCGGACCTCTTGCCAATCTCCAGCCTTTTCCCCATAACCCTGAACATCCTATTCAAAAGAACCAGCCATCAATTGGACTTGCATCTACCATTTCCACTCCCTAACTACTCGCTGTGGGGGAAAGGTTTCTTTCTCATTTTATCCTTGCTTTGTTTGCACATTACTTGAAAGTTAGTCACTTATTGAGGAACTCTGCTCAGGTCCCAGTGAAGTCGCTGTGAGTAGCAGCAATGGTCTGACCTCAGTTCCCGATCACATGATAAGGACAGACGTTAAAGCACGGTTTGCATCTCCTGAATCATTGAAATCAGGTTGAACGCACTCAATGTGTTCTGAAGGAACAGCACGATGCAGAGATCACAGATTTCTGACTGCAATTCAGAAATGAAAATCTTTTTATTGTGAGTCACAGCATGTGTTGTACACACAGCTGGCTGCTGGCCAGCTGGAACATTACAAGGAATGGACAATAAACAAGTGCAGTGTCTCTGAATCCTGTTGTTTACAGGCACAAGCCTCAGGGCATCGCACAGCAGGCTGGGCTCTAGCCCAGCATCAGCCCCTCCAATCTGCCTTAGGTCAGTAGGCAGCATCACATTGTAAGTTTAGTTTGTAATGTTGATGTCAAGTTGATCCTGAGGGTTTTATGCCTGACCTCCTGCCTGTACCGCCTTCATCAATTAATCAGCCTGTTTTTATTCTGAAAAAAAAGATTCTTTGCCAACTGTTTTCGTTAGCTAATAAACAAAAGATAAAATTGTTTTTCAACTTTCTTCCTGGCTTTGTACATCACAATGTCCAGGTTAGTCCTCGACTGTCAGAGATTACAGGGAAATCGATGAGCCCTGGGATCAATATTGTGGGCAGTGTTTAGTGGATAGAATTTCCAGCAATTCAGTAAACAGGTTCTGTGAGATTTTTGATCGGATGCGTCGGTAAGGCTGCTAAATTAAAACATAAGGGACCCCTGTAGAAAACAAGGCATTTAGTACAAAACAGACTGGTTCTATTAAACTTATGTGTATCACTGGTTAGGCCTCAACTGCAATCCTGGCGTCAGATTTTAGGAAGAGCATCAAAGTCTGGACAGAAGAGATTGACCTGAATTACACCAGGGATGTGGGACTTCAGTTTCGTGAACAGGATGAGATTGGTCTCTGAAACAACTCCAAGGAGGCAGGAATTCCATCGTCAAATCACTCTTTATTTACATGTGCATAGTGCATAGGTTCTGATCATCCAGCTCAAAGCCAGTCCCTAGACTGAGGAGCCCTTCTCAATCGCCCGTTTATCGTTGTCAGCCAGGGCTCCCTGATTGGCCCAGGGTAACAACCCCAATCAGGGAAATCATAGTCAGTGGGATCCACCTGGCCTTGGTTCCAATCACTACATGCTTCTTAGAGCAGAGTCAGTTTGGGGGGAGTTTTAAGGTAGTTACAACATAACTAGAAAGGGTTTAAATTGGTGAACAAGCAGAGTGTGTCTAGTGCCACAGGAATCATCACAACAGGCACCAATTTAAAATAATCAGTAAAAGACCCAGAGGAAAGGAGGATAATTCTTTAATGCAGTGATCTAGAGTGCTCTGTCTGAAAGAATAATAGAATCAGGTTAAATCATAACTTTCAAAGGGGAATGGATAAATACTTAAAAATTAGTAAAATGCAGATTCCTGGGCAAAAAGTAGAGGGAGTAGGACGGTTCAAAGGCTCTGTCAGGGACCTGGGACATACAGAACTCACTGCATGGCCAACCTGCCGAGTAATTTACAACAGTTGCACCTTTGAGGGAAGATTAAGAAATTAGATCAAGCGAATTTAATGAGGCTACAATACATAATGGACTAAAATATCACCCGCCACTCATTGTGAAGACTAATATAACACAGTGACCCAGCTTCAGTCAGGCCAAAAGCCCTTGTCCAGGGATGAAGGCACGATGATGTCCCACAATATCTACGCATCACACCATGGAGAATATGGTCCTTATACAGGGCACCAGCAAGCCATTCAGCCCTACCATCCTATTCTACCATCTCATTCAATCATTTTGTGTCTTGGTCTGGGAAATTAATTTACGGTTGTTCTGGATACTCTCACCAGAGCCAACGTGCCTAACTTTTTAAAGCCATTATCACTTTCAGTACCTACATCAAATCAACCCCCTCAAATTGTATTCTCCCAAAAAGGGAAATAGAGTTACTGAGTTACAGGTTACGGCAGGAGATTTAGCAGCCTTCTTTCCTATCCATTGATATGGCAGAAGGTTTAAGATCCAGCTCAAAGATTGACAAAGGCATGACCCAGGGCTCTGTCGGCAATAGAAGAGACTTGGGAAGAGCTATCTGACTGAGTTAGATGCAAACAGTTGTGAAGGCGATGTTTGAAACTCAATGGTGGGTTAACACTGAGGTTTCAAATGGGTTTAGGGGAAGGATAAACAGTAGCAAAGATCCAAAATACAAATAGATATACCATAGATCATCACACAATGGGAAGAAAACTGAAACTAAATGCAGGAAAATTGGGATTAGTCCAGTTTAGGAAACCTGGAGGAGTAAGGCTGAAGTTTCCATGCTGTACAACTCTAGGGTTCTATGATTCCATGTTCAGGCAAATTTCAGAAAAGTGTGAGAACGGCAAAGTAGCGATAATGGGGCATTTCATTAACCCCAACATTGACAAGGGAAATAATGCTTCAAATAGATGAGATTTCCAAAGAGGACATGATGGGATGAATAGCCTCTTTCTGTCCTCTATTTTTTCTAAGGTTCCATGTTTGAAATAATTTCATGATCGGTATGCTTGCCAGTGCAATGAGAAAAGACGCAATCCTGGTTCCAGTGAAATGGGAAAGTGGAGAATTTGGGAACCAGCGATCACAGCGTTATTATACTTGGAGCTGTTATAGCAGAGAACAAGGTACAATCAAATGCGAAAACGCAGAATAAGAGGAAAGTTCATTTCTAAGTTGAAAAGGCTTCTCGTCGATAGGAATTGAAATCACAGCATGGCAGCTCACACGATAAAGAAGAAACAAAAAAACCTTCAAAGAGAAGATGGTTCAGGCATAGACCAAACGTATTTCCACAAGGGATAAAAAAGGACCAGCAGTACTCTAGCACTGGAAAGACCCCCCTTGTCTACTATTCAAGTTATATGTACATGACCCTTCAATGATTTTTAACCTCCACCATTCCCCAACATGCCAGATGAGGAGAGGATGACTGTTAGCTACAAAGTGTGGGATGTGCGACTTTGCTGAATGTCTCATGGAGGCCGATATAAACTGTATCCAGAGATATTCTTCATCTGCTACTACAGTCAATTTATCAAAAGTCAGAAGCCACATGACACCAGGTTATAGTCCAACAGGTTTATTTAACATCGCAAGCTTTCAGAGTGCTGCTCTTGTCAGCCTAGAAAGAAGCAATGCTCTCAAAGCTTGTGATTTTAAATAAACCTGTTGGACTATAACCTGGTGTTGTGCGACTTCTGACTTTGCCCAGCGCTGGCATTTCCACTTCATGTTTATCATAGTGGTCTGCCCTGACCCTTAAAAACCCACATGACCAACTCTGATTTCTCAAAGTACTCAATCACTCAGTCTTTAGTTACAGATTCCAATAGACTCCTCGCAACAGATGATATACTGACAGATTCAGTATATCTCCTGGGTTTCTCTCCTTCACCATTCTTAAGTACTGGAGTTATTTTTGCAATTTTCCGATCCATAAAGAAAATGCCTAAATCAAAAGAAAACCCTTTCGAAGATTATGGGTAAAGCATGTTGGTTGAAATTTAAAGTGTTTTCCAGAGACAGCTCCATTAATATTGCCAGATTGGATTAGGTGTTCAAAACTTTGGGGTGAAACTTTAACCCATAACTTACTCAGAGCTAGAACTGAATGTTAGGAGAGTGTGCTATCCAAATATTAATTTAGAATATCATTGACGAACATACATCTAAATCTTAGAATGTTTTAGAAAGCAAAGATTTCATTCTTTGTCATCAAAAGAGATAGGCTGCGGCAAGGGAAAACCACGCTTTTACAATTGCAAAAAAACACGAAGCTGCTCCACTGGTATCTTGAAGACTCGCTCAGAGAGGTCTCATGACCCAGTTATTAAAGTAATTGGATTTGGACACAAAAGCTTTGAGATAACTTGTCTGAGGGCAACAGCTTTTGCCTTTTTTTAAATCTGAAAACCCACTTGTCAGAAATTAACATCCATTGAAAGACCTCAAGATGAGCATTCGTAAAGAAGAGTTAGAACACTTTTGTCTTCAGAAGAATGATTTCAGCCAGACATAACTGATCCAGGAAGACCCTCCAGTGTCACCAGCTGGAGTGCAGTGACCTCAGCTAAGCACAAGCATTTACACAACCTATAAATATTTTTCCCCGGGATATAATTGTCACTTGGCTGAAGCAATGTTGAAATAACATTGTGCAAAGTTCTTAGGTTTTTTTCTCAGACTTTGAGAGTTGCATCTGTATGTCGCTATTGCTCAGGGTGGCACGGTGGCTCAGTGGTTAGCACTGCTGCCTCACAGCACCAGGGACCCGGTTTCAATTCCAGCTTCAGGTAACTGTCTGTATGGAGTTTGCACATTCTCCCCGTGCCTGCATGGATTGCTTTTGGGTGCTCTGGTTTCCTCACACAATCTAAATATGTGCAGGTTAGGCGGATTGGCCACGCTAAATTGCCCAGGGTATCCAGGGATTTTCAGGCTGGGTGGATTAACCATGGGAAAATACAGGGTTACAGGGATAGGGTGGGATGGTCTTTGGAGGGTTGGTGTGGACTCAATGGGCTAAATGGCTTGCTTCCACACTGTAGGGATTCTATTATTCTCAAGAAAGGAAAGCTGTAAATATTTTCACGCATTGAAATTTTGTTAATAATCTTTACATCTTTTCTCCAAATTTAGTCAGAGGAGTAGTTACCATGTACAGATCACAGACATGGCTGCTTGTTTATTGGGAGAACTGGTTATCATAAAATTCTGTTGTACTCCCATTGACCCATTTGAGTTCAACTTAGCATGGTGCCACACTGAGATTTTCCATATTAGTTAAAGTGGGTGTCTCTTTAGTGAGCATTCAGGTTGCAGTTCACCTGTTGCAACTGTTCAAATGACCCCCTGTCCCCAGGACTTGCATGGGGAACAAAGGCTGATGTCTAAGACTAGCATTCCATTCCACTTCTGCTAAGGAATCTCAGAACCTCAGCAACCTAATGTGATTGCAGTTACCAGACCTCATCCTCCAGTCCTCAGAGGTAGTGTTCAGTATCAGAATGTCTCCCAGGGGCAAAACCTTGAAGTTAATTCCTTGGCTGTGTTGCTGAACAAAGAGACCTTGGAGTGCAGATTCATTCAGTTCCGTGAAAGTGGAGTCACAGGTGGATAGGATAGTGAAGACGGCATTTTCGTAGGCTTTCCTTTATTGGTCAGAGCATTGAGTATAGGAGTTGGGAAGTCATGTTGGCTGGGGCTGTTTGTCCTGGAGCATCAGAGGCTGAGGGTTGACCTTATAAACATTTATAAAATCAGGAGGGGCATGGATAGGGTAAATCAATGAGGTCTTTTCCTTGGTGTGGGGGAGTCCAGAACCAGAGGGCTTCGGTTTAAAGTGAGAGGGGAAAGATATAAAAGGGACCTAAGGTGCAACTTTTTCACTCAGAGGGTGGTGCATGTATGGAATGAGCTGCCAGAGGAAGTGGTGGAGGCTGGCACAATAACAGCATTTAAAAAGCATCTGGATGGACATATGAATAGGAAGAGTTTAGAGGGATATGGGCCAGGTGTTGGCAAATGGGACGAGATTAAGTTAGGATATCTGGTCGGCATGGACGGGTTGGACCGAAGGGTTTGTTTTTGTGCTGTACATCTCTATGCCTCTGTGACTCAAAGTAAATTCACCATCACTCAAAATGCCATGATCCAAAGTTGCTGTGCATAGAGGCTGGAAAAGGCTGTATCCTGGTGCTTTTTGCAAATTCAGTCCAAATCAGATGTCTCATGCCAGTGTTCAGGGGCATTCTGAAACCTCAGGGTGAAGCATTCAAGTATGTGAGCGATTCGATACATGTACCCTCCCCTGTGGTCCCACAGACTACAGAAACCCAATTCAACTGCCCTTTGAGTGACTGTCAGTGCTGCATCTCAGACTCTGTAATAGACTCCGTAACATGATGTTACTCTACATTCTTTAGTGAAGAACAAAATATGATCATAACATCATTGGTACAAAATTCCAGAAATCCTGGAAAATATGTGACATTGCTATTTAGTATAGAATCTTCCTTAAAAGGAGGAGGCAGTGTTACTTTCTGTGTGGTTGCTGGATGGTCAGATTTCTCAATCCTGACCATTGAGGTGACCTTGCTTTTGATTTGTTGTTTGCTGGATCAGATGCCTAAGATATTGAAAATCCCTGCACTTCAGAGCAGTCATCATTGCCCAATTATTGCACCAAAATGCTTCCATTTTGGAACTTAAACTGCAATAGATGCAGAGTAAAATTCTCTCTGCAATGTTCCAAAAAGACACATCAGTCACAGTTCCTTAAATTATCTTGGGTGCAGCCTTCTTCACTGTTCATGGCTGCTCCAGGGCACATGGGCAAACTCTCCCATTATGGACAATTTACATGCTGGGGTGAGTTTATATAGCAAATGTATTAATACATCAAGAACACAGTAAGCAAAGAATTAAGCCCTTAAAGAAGTCAAATGATAGGGGGTAATGAGAACCTCAACTTACCCTACAGGCTAATTTTGCTATATAATGTGAACTGGGGACAGTGGATGGGTCATTATACTGCCCAGAGGAATTGTCCATTATACCTTTTGGCTGTGCCCCATTTCAGAGGGATAGGAGAGAAACCTGAATAATAGTGGCTCCTGTGGGCCAATAGGAAGAGTGGAATTTTTAGCAGTGCAGCCATTGGTTCCAGAAAGCACACAGGGTGATTGTCATATCTTGTTTCAGTGTTGGCAGTGAGCAAAGGAGAGTTTGCTGGTGAAAAGACAGTGAAACCTGGCAACTGGGTCAGGAGATCTGACAGCCAATGTCAAAATGTTGGACATGAATGTGAGAGCAATGATTGGTCAACTAAAGGACTGTTTGGTAATTTGCTGTTCAACAGCTTTCTGCTGTTCCAATGAGTCAACAAGAACACTGGTCAAACTGACTGCATTGTCGGCAAGCAGGGGTTCATAATAATGAACACAGCGTGATTGATTTTAATTTTCCCAAAATCCAAGGCAATTCTCCATCACAAGCCATCTCTCTATCCAAGTCTACTTTCCAATCAACCAGCATTCTTAAGACAAATGATGACTTTTCTCTTGAATTGGAGTGCTTGCAAATTGGCCTAATGGAAACAAGATGAAAGCTTTAACAAAATATATGTTTTTCAGCAAAACTCAAGTTCTGGACTACCAAAGAAATATTTCCAATATCCTTTGATTCTGGAAAGGGTCCTATTGGATTGTAAAATAGAGGATGGAACTCCAGGCCAGTTAGTTTAACATCTCATAGAGTCATAGAGTCATTGAGTCTAACAGCACGGAGACAGGCCCTTTGGCCCAAACTAGCCCATGCTGAACTAAATGTCCATCACACTAACCCCATTTCATTGCAGTTGGCCCACTCTAATCCTTTCCTATTCATGTGTTTGTCCAAATGCTTTTTAAATGTTGTTAATGTACCTGCCTCAATCACTTCCACTGCAGCTCATTCCATACGTGTGTCTCTCTCTGTGTAAAAAAGGTGTCCCTTAGTTTCCTTTTTATTCTTTCCCTTCTAACTGATGTCCTCTAGTCCTCGATTCCCCAACGCTGGGAAAAAGTCTGAGTGCATTCACCCTACCCATGCTTCTCATGATCTTATACACTTCAATAAGATCCCCCTTCTGTCTCCTATGCTCTGAAGAAAAAAAACCCTAGCTTGTCCAACCTCTCCCTAGAACTCAGACCCTTGACTCCTAGCAATATTTTTGTAAATTTCTTCTGCACTCGTTCCAGTTTAATAACATCTTTCCTGTAGCAAGGTGACCAAAACTGAACACAATATTCCAGTGTGGCCTCACCAACATCCTGTAAAACGACAATATTACTTCCCAACTTCTATGCTAACAGCCCTGACTGATGAAGGCCAGTATGCTAAGAGCCTCCTTCACTGCCATGTCTACCTGTGACTCCACTTTCAGAGAACCATGCACCTGAACTCCAAGATCCCTCTGTTCCACTACACTCCTACCATTCACCATGAATTTCCTACCTTGATTTGACTTTCCAAACTAAAAGACCTCACACGTATCCAAATTAAACGCCATTTGCCATTTCTTGGCCCACTTCCCCAGCTGACCAAGATCTTCTGCAATTCCTGGTAACCTTCCTCACCGTCCACGATACAGCCACGCAGACACAGGGAAAATGTGCAAACTCCACACAGTAACCTGAGGGTGGAAGCGAACTCAGGTCCTTGGTGCTGTGAGACATCACTGAGCCACTGTGCCACCTGAGAGTTGGGCACGGACTATAGTAACAAGGGCTAGGAGTGACAGTGTCCTGGGCCTCACGTTGATGGGTTAGACCGGCCTGTTCCCCCTTCGTTCCATGAACAACATTGATCTTCTACTATGAGAGAAAATCAGAGCCCCATCAATTGAAACTCCACTGCCTCAATCCGAGTCTCAGAACAGAGGCCCTACTTCCACCACTCACCATATCTCCGGTTAGTCGTCCACCTAATCAATCAGGTGCTAAACCTTTTTTCAGAACCGTCACTGGCTTTTATGTAAGGCATGATATTTAGAGACTTGCAAAACATGTTTAAAAGTACCAGATAAGGATGAACTCTTAAGCCACTTGACAGCAAATGCTGTGGGTCTGCTTGGAGCTGAAATTGTTCAAATTCATTTCATGTTGAACCCTAACAGCCAGCAAATTCAAACCACTTCAATAAGCACCAAATAAAAAATTGGCAGCTCCCTCCACGAGTTGGCTAGGGTCATTGGCAGGCTATCCAACACACTGAAGGAATAAAACTGTTTGAAAGCTTCTCTGTGTCATGCAGGTTATTTGAACATTGAGCCCATGTTTGGCAGAGAGCGTTGTTATTAAGCATTGCAATGAACAAAGTCCTTTGGGGTAAACAGCTTCAGAAACCTTTCTTTGTTTACCTGAAGGAGTTTGCTTCTCTGGTTTCCAGTTTTGTGGTGCTTACCAGTCATGTCTTCAAAAAAGCACTTTTAAATCTGATGATAGCTGTGGGATGTAAATATATACAAAGTTATTTGTAAACTCCCTGTGATTCACAAACATTAAAGCGATCTCTGCACCAGTTAATCAACATTCCATTGGCAGATGGTTCACCCTCATGGCTTCCCAGTTCAGCTTTTCCCTCATCCTCACCCAGAAAAAGGGACAAGCTGGGATCACCGTGGAAAAGACAGTTTGAGCTGAAGAAAAAAAGGTTTCCAGCTCAAACTCTTTCCTTGCCAGCTCTTTCTCTCTTGGAAATTCAGGTATTAAGCATGAACAATAATTGGATCTCTCTCAAGACTGGCCCAGCAAGTTTCATTTCAAAAGACCATTTTCATAGAATCCCTAGAGTGTGGAAAGAGGCCAATCAGCCCACTAAGTCTGCATTGACCCTCTCAAGGTTATCCCACCCAAATCCCCATCCTAACTCAATAAGCCCACATTTGCAATAGCTAACATTGACCAGCTAGTCTGCACATGGGCAATTTAGTGTGGCCAATCCATCGATTCTGCTTGTCTTGGGCTGTGGGAGGAAACCAGAGCCCCCAGACGAAACACACACAGATATGGGTAGAATATGCAAACTCCACACAGACAGTCACCCGAGGCTGGAATCATACCCACGTCCCTGATGCTATGAGGCAGCAGTGCTAACCACTGAGCCACCATACTGCCCTGATTGCATACACTACACCAAACAGTAGCTTAGTTGGCAACTGAGTTAGAAGGTTGCAGATCACAGGTGCACTATGGACCTCAGTGTAAATCAATGGAACATTTGGAGGGAGATACTATCATTCAGATGAAACAAGGGTGACTTGGGAAAAGTGTTTTCATGTAGCGAGTAGTTCAGGAATGGAATGCTCTGCCTGGAAGTATGGTGTAGGCAGATTCAATCAAAACATTCAGGAGGGTATGAGATGGTTATTTGGATAGAAATGGTGTGCATAAATATGGGGGGATGGCAGGAGATTGGCACTGAATAATAGAACGGTGCAGGCAGGAGGGCTGAATAGCCACTTTTGACACTATAACAATTCATTGATATGAACAAGTGAGTTCACTGATAGAATAGGTCCATTGCCCAGTAAAAACCATCACACTGCATTCTGATGAACTTTGGATGGGACCATGCGTCAGTGCTTTCTTTTTTGAATTTTCACCATTGAGCTTTTCTCCTTGGGCCTATCTGTGTGGCACTGTCAATTCAGGGTGGATTCATGCTAAAGGACCATTGCTGGATTTGGGTTGAGTTGGCCCAAGCTTGCATCACTGATGAGCTTCGTATCCCCTCTGTCTAAGCTCCATTTGAACCCATGGATTGCAACTAACACACTCCCTAAATACAAGCCCTCAGCCACTCTGCGGAGCACCCATCTTGTAAAGGTTTCAATCCATTAGATGCACCTCCATATACCTCCAACTCAGCCTTGCCTTTTCATAACTGTGTGCCTCAGCTGGCTCACTGCTCAAACATGTTTGAGTTCAGATTCCCTTCACTTCCTGGGTTACATTAAATAAAATCACACTGCAACCTCAAACATCCCATCTCCCATTATTGCACAGGCTGCTTCTCCTCAAGCTGTGTTTGGATGCAGAGAGAGTGACTGCCATTCTGAGACATTTTGTGGTTATCAACAATTATCCATGTATTACATAGTATTTCCATATATGGGGAATGGAATTCTCTGTGTTTGATGTGGAATTTTAGAGGTTTCTTGTATCTCAAAATGTTTGTAGTGAAACATGCCATTCATTTATAGAATTGCAAAGCACCAAATCTCTCATTTCCTCCTGAATATAACCGAACAGGATGTCTGACCTTTACCAACTGAGGCTCGCCCATGAATTGGAATCTCTTGTAACTCCAAGCAGTTCGGACTTCCAGAGTTTGCACTTCTGACAGAGTTTGGCTCAAAACGTGTCTCATCTGAGAAGGTTTGCAGAGGACTTTCTGCCAGAGCTGGACACAGGAGTGACTATAGAATTCTCCACAAACGTGGTGTTGGTGGGTTTCACTGAGAGGACATCAGTTGATTACCGTAAAGTGGGAGAGTCAGTGGGAAGTGGTGGAGACTAATGAGTGGTGTATTGGATGGGATTAGGTTTGATGGAGTTGGGTTGGGTGGGGTGGGATCAGATGGGATGCACTTTGGGAAGGATGGGTAGAGTTGGGGCATGGTTGGGGGCAGGGTTACATTGGGTGGGATTGTAGGCAATTGGAGATCCAAAGAATTTAGACCCAATGTGTAACCTCTTGTGACTTTACAGGGTCCTACAAGATCAAATGGTCCCGTCCAGATCAAGTAATCCCGTAAGGTATCTGAATGGGCTATCTATAACAACTTGCTTTAAAGCATTGGTGACATTAGATTTGACAACAGGGAAACAGGCTATTAGCAAGGCTTGTTCTCGATTAGTGGTGCTGGAAGAGCACAGCAGTTCAGGCAGCATCCAAGTACCTTCGAAATCGACGTTTCGGGCAAAAGCCCTTCATCAGGAATAAAGGTAGTGAACCTGAAGCATGGAGAGATAAGCTAGAGGAGGGTGGGGGTGGGGAGAAAGTAGTATAGAGTACAATGGGTGAGCGGGGAAGGGGATGAAGGTGATAGGTCAAGGAGGAGAGGGTGGAGTGGATAGGTGGAAAAGAAGATAGGCAGGTAGGACAAGTCCGGACAAGTCAAGGGGACAGTTACTGAGCTGGAAGTTTAGAACTAGGGTGAGGTGGGGGAAGGGGAAATGAGGAAACTGTTGAAGTCCACATTGATGCCCTGGGGTTGAAGTGTTCCGAGGGGGAAGATGAGGCATTCTTCTTCCAGGCGTCTGGTGGTGAGGGAGCGGCGGTGAAGGAGGCCCAGGACCTCCATGGCCTCGGCAGAGTGGGAGGGGGAGTTGATATGTTGGGCCACGAGGCGGTGTGGTTGATTGGTGCGGGTGTCCCAGAGATGTTCCCTAAAGCGCTCTGCTAGGAGGCACCCAGTCTCCCCAATGTAGAGGAGACCGCATCGGGAGCAACGGATACAATAAATGATATTAGTGGATGTGCAAGTAAAACTTTGATGGATGTGGAAGGCTCCTTTAGGGCCTTGGATAGAGGTGAGGGAGGAGGTGTGGGCATAGGTTTTACAGTTCCTGCGGTGGCAGGGGAAAGTGCCAGGATTGGAGGGTGGGTCGTAGGGGGGTGTGGACCTGACCAGGTAGTCATGGAGGGAACGGTCTTTGCGGAAGGAAGAAAAGGGTGGGGAGGGAAATATATCCCTGGTAGTGGGGTCTGTTTGGAGGTGGCGGAAATGTCGGCGGATGATTTGGTTTATGCGAAGGTTTGTAGGGTGGAAGGTGAGCACCAGGGACGTTCTGTCCGCCTTCCGCAAAGACCGCTCCCTCCGTGACTACCTGGTCAGGTCCACGCCCCCAAACAACCCACCCTCCAATCCTGGCACTTTCCCCTGCCACCGCAGGAACTGTAAAACCTGCGCCCACACCTCCTCCCTCACCTCTATCCAAGGCCCTAAAGGAGCCTTCCACATCCATCAAAGTTTTACTTGCACATTCACTAATATCATTTATTGTATCCGTTGCTCCCGATGCGGTCTCCTCTACATTGGGGAGACTGGGCGCCTCCTAGCAGAGCGCTTTAGGGAACATCTCTGGGACACCCGCACCAATCAACCACATCGCCTCGTGGCCCAACATTTCAACTCCCCCTCCCACTCTGCCAAGGACATGGAGGTCCTGGGCCTCCTTCACCGCCGCTCCCTCACCACCAGACGCCTGGAGGAAGAATGCCTCATCTTCCGCCTTGGAACACTTCAACCCCAGGGCATCAATGTGGACTTCAACAGCTTCCTCATTTCCCCTTCCACCACCTCACCCTAGTTTCAAACTTCCAGCTCAGTAACTGTCCCCTTGACTTGTCCGGACTTGTCCTATCTGTCTATCTCCTTTTCCACCTATCCACTCCACCCTCTCCTCCTTGACCTGTCACCTTCATCCCCTCCCCCACTCACCCATTGTACTCTATGCTACTTTCTCCCCACCCCCACCCTCCTCTAGCTTATCTCTCCACGCTTCAGGCTCACTGCCTTTATTCCTGATGAAGGGCTTTTGCCCGAAACGTCGATTACGAAGCTACTTGGATGCTGCCTGAACTGCTGTGCTCTTCCAGCACCACTAATCCAGAATCTGGTTTCCAGCATCTGCAGTCATTATTTTTACCTTATTAGCAAGGCTTGGCTATGCAAACCTTTATCCATATCGACCTCCTCTCATCCTTTCCTCATGAGTCTAGTTAGTGTGTATTGATACTTTCTGACATAACCTTTCTTTATGCTAGTGAGCTCAAAACCCATCAGGACATTGAAGAAGGTTAACACTGCTCCTCTTCTGTGAGAACCTCTTTTCTCTGTCCCAATTTATCCCGCAAGATGTTTGACCCAAGCTTGTTGTGGACAGGCCATGAATGGTTGAGAACGATTAGAGGTGGTTCCTCACACAATGCGCTCGGAATGGAATGTTCTAAACATAACACTGGTGCCATTGAGGGTTTTGTGGTGCCATGGTATTGTCCTTACCACTGGATCAAGAGGCCTGGCTTCAAGTCCTACCTGCTCCAGAAATGTGTAGTAGCCTCCCTGAACCTTAAGAGAAATATTTAAAATTAGCACCACAAGAGCCAAATTTGAAAACAGACCTTCCCAAGGTGTGCAGGTTAGATGGATTAGCCATGCCAAATTACCCATATTGGCCAGGGATATGTAGGTCATGTGGATCAGCCATTTTAAATGGCCCATAGTATCCAGGGATTTGTAAATTAGATGGATTGACCATGGGAAATGCACGGTTACAGGGATAGGGTCGGGTAGGGTAGGGGAGTGGGTCTGAGTGGGATGCTCTTCAGATGGTCAGTCTGGACTCTGATGTTCTGAATTACCTGTTTCCACATTACGGGAATTCTACGATTCTATTCTATGATTCCAAGATGTTTCAACCACTCAGAATGAACAACAATATTTTTTCTGGCATATTAGTTAGCCTCCTCAAATCAATGCAAGGTTCCCTACATCTTCTAGCAAGGAGATTAAGGCATGTTTCAGGGAATCTGAGCATCAGGCCTGCTTTGCTCATGTTTATCAGGCCTAGCAAGGAACTGTCAATGAGAAAACCAGCTGCCAGCTTCGCAGCATGTCATCGTTCCTCTTTCCTGATGTGATCAACCTTCCTTTGGCCAACCATCGATCTGACAAGCATCCCATGTTGACCTGGTTCACTGAGCTTCCACATGAGAAGAGCTCAGCTGCCTATAGTGGAGTGAAAATGCCTGTATCTCCCTCAGTGGTTACAAGCTGGCCTTGAGACTTAAATCCCTGGTCTGCCTTCAGGCATCCTGATGTTGGTAATCACTCAGTTTATACAGCCCACTTCAAGCTTGAAGCAAGCCCAAGAGGAATCTAAGGCACAGTAGACTCCCCAAATGAGTCATGCTGTCACTGTGATGAGTCTCAAGCATCACTCCAGGACAGTCCTAGCCAGATATTGGATTGGGATGGGCTGCCTGAGTCCCAAATCGCT
Organism: Chiloscyllium punctatum; assembly: GCF_047496795.1. Taxonomy (NCBI): domain Eukaryota; kingdom Metazoa; phylum Chordata; class Chondrichthyes; order Orectolobiformes; family Hemiscylliidae; genus Chiloscyllium; species Chiloscyllium punctatum. Next base: position 26,966,686 of record NC_092783.1, read on the forward strand.
GTCAGATTTTCTCTTATTGATGTACTATTTGGAGACTGTGAGGAAGGGAATTCCAGGATTTTGACCCAGTGTCAGTGAAGGAACAGTGATATATTTCCAAGTCAGGATGTTGAGCAGCTGAAAGGGGCACTTACAGATAATGGTGCTGTCATGTATCTGCTGCCTTTGTCTTTCTAGATGGAGATCATTGTAGGTTTGGAAGGGGCTGTCCAAGGATCTTTTGTGAGTTTTTGTAATGCATCTTAAAGATAGTACCCACTGCTGCTACTGAGCGCCAGTTGTGGAGGGAATGAATGCTTGTGGATGTGGTGTCAATCCAGTCGGCTGCTTTGATCTGGATGATATCAAGCTGCTTGAGCATTGTTCGAGCTGTGGCAAGAGAGGAGTATTTCATCATCCTCCTGACTTGTGCCTTGTAGATACTGGACAGGCTTTGGAGAGACAGGAGGTGAGTTACTCGCTGCAAAATTCTTCACCTTTGATCTGCTGCTGTAGTCACTGTTTATATAGGAAGTCTAGTTCAGCTTCTAGTCAATGGTAATCCACAAGATGTTGAAGTGATGGTGATGCCATTGAATGTCAAGGGTCGATGGTTAGGTTGTTTCTTGTTGGCAATGGTCATTGCCTTGCCTTACTTGTCACTTAGCAGCACAAGATTGGATGTTCTCCAGGTCTTGATGCATTTGGACATGGACTGCTTCAGTATTAAGGATTCGTGAATAGTGTTGGATATTGTGTGATCATCATCGGCAAACATCCCCACTTCTACCCTTATGATAATGGGAAGGTCATTGATGGAGCAGCTGAAGATGGTTGGGCCAAGGACACCACCCTTGAGGGACTCCTGCAGAGATATCCTGGAGCTGAGATGACTGATCTCCAACAGCCACAACCATCTTCCTATGTGCCAGGTCTGACTCCAACCAGTGGGGACTTTTTCCTCTGATTCCCATTGACTCTGGTTTCGCTACAGCTGCTTGATGCCTCACTTGGTCAAATATGACCTTGATGTCAAAGGCCTTGGTGGAACCCAAACTGGGCATCACTGAGCAGGTTTGTGCTGAGCAGTTACTGCTGGATAGCACTTTACTGATGATCAAGAGTAGACTGATGAGGTGGTAAATGGCTGGGTTGAATTTGTCCTGCTTTTGAATTGTCCTAAATTTGTCCTATAGGACATACCTGGGCAATGTCAGGTGGATGCCAGCGCCGTAACTGTATGCACGAAGCAGGATAAATCTAATCTGGCCAATTATTGTTCAGGAACTGGAACAACGTGGCTGGAAGAGCACAAGTTATGAGTTCTTGAGTTTTGGAGCACAAGTCTTCAGTTATATTGTTGGAATACTGTCAGGGCCCTCAGCTGTTACAGTATCCAATGCCTCCAACTATTTCTTGATATCAAGTGGAGTGAATTGACTTGGTTGAAGAGCGTTATCTGTGATGCCGGGAACCGCTAGACAAGGTGAGATGGATCATTCACTCCACACTTAGAGTTATAGAGTCATAGACACATACAGCATGGAAACAGACCCTTCAGTCCAACTCATCCATGCCAAACAGATATCCTAAAATAATCTAGTCTCATTTGGCCCATATCCCTCTCAACCATTCCTAATCATATACCCATCCAGATGCCTTTTAAATGTTGTAATTGTACCAGCCACCACCACTTCCTCTGGCAGTTCATGCTATACACACACCACCCTCTGCATGAAAAGGTTTCCTTTCGATCTCTTTTAAATTTTTCTTCTCTCACCTTAAACCCACGGCCTGGAGTTTTGGAGTTTCCCACCATGGGAAAAGGACCTTGTCTATTTAGCCAATCCATGCCCGTCATGATTTTGTAAACCTCTGTAAGGTCACCCCTCAGCCTCCGACACTCCAGGGAAAACAGCCCCAGCCTGTTCAGCCTCTCCCTCTAAGTCAAACCCTCCAACTCTGGCAACATCCCTGTAAATCTTTTCTGAACACTTTCAAGTTTCTAAACATCCTTCCTATAGCAGGGAGATTGGAATTGAATGCAGTATTCCAAAAGAGACCTAACCAATGTCCTGTTCAGCTGTAATATGATCTCGCAACTCCTGTACTCAATGCACTTCAGACTAAAGATTGCTGTGAGTGCTTCAGCCTTTTCTCTTGCAATGATATACTGGATTATTCTATCATTGAGCATGCGGATATTTGTGGAGCATCTTCCTCCAGTGAGTTGTTTAATTGTCCATTTATAATTGGATGTGGCATGACTGCGAAGCTTAGATCTGATCCATTGGTTGTGGGATTGCTGCTTATGCTGTTTGGCAAGCAAGTAATCCTGTTTGGTAGCTTCACCAGGTTGACCCCTCATCTTTAGGTATTCCTAGTGCTGCTCCTGGCATGCAATCTCCATTATACCAAAGTTAATCCCCTGGCTTGGTAGTACTGGTTGAATTGGGGATATGCCAGGCCATGAGGTTACAGAACGTGCTGGAGTACAATTCTGCTGCCGTTGAAAGCCCACAGTGACTCATGGACACCATGTCTTGAGTCGCTAGATTGGTTCAAAGTCTGTCCCATTTAGCACAGTGATAGTGCCCACACAACATGATAGATAGCATTGTCAAAGTGAAGATTAGACTTTGTCTCCACAAGGACAGTGCAGTGGTCACTGTTACTGATGCTGTCATGGACAGATGCATCTGCAACCGACAAACTGATAAGCCTGAGGTCAAGTGCGCTTTTTTTTCTCTCTTGTTAGTTCTCTCACCACCTGCCGCTGACCCAATCTAGCAGCTATGTCTTGCATCTAATTCAATCAGTAATACCGCTGCCGAACCACTCTTGGTGGTGGACATTGAAACCCCTCCCCAGAGGATATATGGCATTTTTGATACCCTAAGTCCTTCCTCCAAATGTTGTTCAACATGAAGGAGCACTAACTCGTCAGCTGAGGAGGGTGGGATATAGTGACCAGAAGGAGGTTTCCTTGCCTGTGTTTAACCTGAAGCCATAAGATTTCATGGGGTCTGGAGTCAATATTAAGGACTTCCAGGGAGCACCCTCTCAACTGTGTACCACTCTGCTAATGGGACAGAATACACCCAAAGGGGCGGCACGGTGGCACAGTGGTTAGCACTGCTGCCTCACAGTGCCAGAAACCTGGGTTCAATTCCCACCTCAGGCGACTGTCTGTGTGGAGTTTGCACATTCTCCCCGTGTCTGTGTGGGTTTCCTCCGGGTGCTCCGGTTTCCTCCCACAGTCCAAAGATGTGCAGGTTAGGTGAATTGGCCATGCTAAGTTGCCCGTAGTGTTAGGTGCAGGGGTAAATGTAAGGGAATGGGTCTGGGTGGGTGCGCTTCGGCGGGTCGGTGTAGACTTGTTGGGCTGAAGGGCCTGTTTCCACACTGTAAGTAATCTAATCCAATCTAATCTAATCAAACAAAAATGCCAGGCTGTTGCTCCTTACCTAGTCTGTGAGACAACTGTCCCAATTTTAGCTAAATCCCTGAATGCCAGTAGAAACGATTGTGTAAGATCAACAGGGTTGAGATTGCCCATGTCAGGTGATCCATCTGAGTTCATTCCTCCCTTTAGGTTTTGTAGAGGTTTGATGTCACTGAGTGGCTTGCTAGAGCCATTTCAGATTGCAGTTGAGAATCAAAGACATTGCTGTGCACTTGGAGTTGCATGTCGACCTTTCCAGGGAAGGACAGCAGAAGCTTTCTTGAAGGTGAACAAAGCGGGTTTTTTTTTCATGGCAATTAACGATGTTTACCATTGGAGTAACATCTGCTGATTTCACATTTTATTCAGTTTAAACCCGTTGGATTCGAACCCACATCCCGAGAACTTTAACCTGGGGCTCTGGACCCTCCCACATTGGTGAAAGATTTGCACTGAAGAAATTTTCAGGGCAGAAGGAAGAAGGAACAGAATTTGGAGGAGTGTGTGTACGTTTTTGAAAGATGCAAAATGCCATTGAAACAGTTAAAACACTCAGCCTCTATCTCTCCCTTTCTCTCTCTCTCTCTCTCTCTCTCTCTCTCTCTCTCCCCCTTCAGTTTATTTCGGCATAACCACAGCCTGGTTCTGATTTTGAATAATTAAAATCACATTTCCATGTTGTGTAACCTCAATGAACCAATTGGATTTGGTTTCCCGCTTCTGACCCCAGCATCAAGAAAAATAAATTGACCAGTTCCAGCCAACTGGGTTGTTTACACATAGTACAGCATTGAGTGACCAACACTGGGCTCGGGAACATAGCTCCCAGCTATTCACCAACCTCCTTTCCTGCACTTACATCAAAATTAAAGTTCAGAAACTGCCATTCAATGTAACTGGCCTGTGTTCACACAGGCCTCCCTCATCTAATTTTATCACCATATGCTTCTTAATCTTTCTCTTCTGTGTAATCCACCTCGACCATTCCTTGCGGTCATGAGTTCCAACATTGTAACCACCCTCAGCTAACACAGTGCTGGACCTGGCGAAGTGGCAGAACTCTCAACAGTCAGCAGGTCGTGGTTCCAAATCCGACGCAGTTTCTCTCGGAATTGAGATAATGCAGGACTCTTGGAAGTGCTGCCCTTCAGTGGGGATGTTAATCTGTGCCAGAATGCCCCAAAGAAATTCAGGAATTTTCTTGATGGTGACCCAGTAAAGATTGTTCCTGTGGTCAACATGATTAAAATGTACAATTGGATTAATTTCACACTGTAGTTTGTGAAATCTTGCTGGGTGCAGACTGATTGCTGTTTCCTCCGTTCCTATAGTGACTACACTTCAGAAGTATTTCGCTCACTGTGAGAGGGTTTCCTGATTTCCTTTCTGGATTTACCAGAGACTGTTCTTTATTTATATTCGAACTTCCCAAAGAGAAAACATTTTACCCACACCCGCCCAGTTAAAACCTTTCTGGATTTTAATCATGTTGATCAGGTCACCCCTCAGCCTCTTGGTTTCTCTAGCAAGCAACCCTAGCCTTTTCCCAATGGTTACTATCTTTCAGTCCTGGACAGGAGTATAATGGAACTCTCCAACAACAACAATATGAGCTTATAAACCACTTTTTCTGTCATAAAATGGTCACCAAGATAGTCATTAAACAAAAAAAACTGACAATAAATTTCTTATGGAGCACACAGGGAGGTGTTCAAATGTTTGATCAATTAATAGGCCATCTTGAAACAGGAGAGATTTGAGGAGGAAATTTCACTTGCTGCCATTCTTTTATTTTTTTTGTGCGATGTGGGCATCTCTAGCTGGACCAGCGTTTATTGCCCATCCCTAGTTGCCCTTGAGAAGGTGGTGAGCTACCCACTTCAACTTCTGCATTTCATATGTTGTGAGCAGACATACAGTTCTAGTAATGGGGGAGTTCCAGAATTTTGACCAAGTGACATTGAAGGAACAGCGATATACTTCCGAGTCAGGATGGTGTGTGTCTTGCAGGGGAGCTTGCTGCTGGTGGTGGCCCAGTACTTGCGCTTTTTGGTTGGACTTGTGGGATTGGACAGTGCTATTGGAAAATCCTTAGTGCATTGATAAATTGGCAAAAGGCAGATAACGCAAATTAGGATGCACAGAATCCTGGAATTAGAGGAACACAGGCAGCAGACATTTGGAGGTTGAAGAATTTAGTAACGATTGGAAGCATCTGATGTCGTGAAGAGATGTGAAGAAAAAGTTGAGATGTTAAACCCACACTGAGGAGACCAGACACAGTGTCGGTGAGATAGTACATACTGATGCCCTCATGACTTGAGTCAAATACTTCTGGCTCATTCTGTGGTTACAGCCCCAGGATATGTGCCAAGTGGCATGGTGGCTCAGTGGATAGCAGTGCTGCCTCACAGCACAAGGGACCTGGGCTCAATTCCACCCTCAGGTGACTGTCAGTGCGGAGTTTGCACATTCACCCCGTGTCTGCATAGGTTTCCTCCAGGTGTTCTGGTTTTGTCTCACAGTCCAAAGATGAGTAGGTTGGGTGGATTGGCCAAGGGAAATTGTCCTGTCATGTTCCAGGATGTGCAGGATTAGCCATGGGAAATGCAGAGTTACAGGCTTCAGATGGCTTTGGGTAGTATGCTTTTCAGGGAGTTGGCGTGGACTCGACGGGCTGAACGACCTGCTTCCACACTGTAGGGATTCTATGATTGTCCTCTAACACATGGTCACCACACTATAGGAAGGATGCGAATACACCTGATGGGATGCAGAGGAGATTCACCAGGACATTGCTTAAAGTGAAAGGCAAAAGATTTGGGGATGATTTGATGAAGCACTCTTACACCCAGAGGGTGGTGGGGTCTGGAATCCACTGCTAGGAGGACAGCTGAGGCAGGAAATCTCACAACCTTTAAAAAGGCCTTGGATGAGAACTTGAAGTGTCATAACATTGGGGCTGGTATGGGAGAGTGGGACTAGTCTGGGTAGCAGTATATTTTTGGCAATACAGACTCAATGGGCCAAAGACCCTCTTCTGTACTGTCTGATTCTATGACTACATGCTGCACCCACAGATCCTAGGAAAAAGAGAGAGTAGGTTATTGTGCATAGAGTGAATATGTTCATGCTAACAGGCATTCAGTGTTAAAGAGAGGATTTGTATTTATATAACACCTTTCAGGGCATTCCCCAAAGTGATTCCAAAAGCCACATAGCCAAGACTGCAACCAATCAGGGATCCCATTTGGATCTCTGTTTCCGAGCTCTCCTTTGAGAAGGCTTTCCTCACCTCTTGCCTTTCGGCGATGTAGGCACAGTGGTAGATTTGGACTGGAGCAAATAGTGCATTGTTCTTGCTTCATGTAACTACCAGGAAAGACAGAAGAGCACTAGCTGGGCCCCTGTCCAGCAATTCCCATGTCCCAATTCACCAGCATATTGTGTGTAGCTGTTGACTTCAATTTCCTGAGTCACAATTCTTGGCTTTGGACACAAATGGACGAACATCAAAGTCAGCGTTGCATCACAGAGAGTCCCAGGGCTGATGAAAACAAAATCTCCTCACTGATTGAGCAATAGAACTTTCTGGCAAAGCAGAAACAGGAGCGTCTTCCATTTGATGTAACTGTTGATATCAGTGAAACATTGGCTAGGGTCAAATTGACGCGGAGTGGGATTTAGACATGATTCTGCCAAAGGGCAGGGATTGGCCATGTTACCATTCTCACAGACTGCTTCAATCAGACTTTCACTCTCAATGACGCAGCCTATCAAGCTATCACGACAAGAACTGAATTAGAGGGAGAATGAAGTCCTCACATCACATCTTGATGGCACATGCTTTATTACTGACGATACTGACAAATGGGAAATAGTGCATTTTAACTGGTGCTTCATAGGGCCCATGTCATTGAATCAAATGGCCAGAAGTCTCACATTTAAGCAGACTCAGAGGATGACCTGTTCCTTTGTCAATCAAAATTCGCCTCCATTAATTCCTTTTCTGATTTACTCTCTCTTCAACCTGTCCTCTTCTGAAACCTACCCCTCAGATGAAGATCTACAAAACTCACTCAGCAAGATATCAACACACATAGCGCCATCCTTAGGAAACACATGCATACAGCATGGGGTTAGATACAGATTAAAACTCCCTTTCCCCCATTAAATACCCCCGGGACAAGAGCAACACAGGGTTAGATACAGTGTAAAACTCCTCCAGTACTGTCCCCACCTAACAATCCCAGGACAGAGACTGCATGGGGTTAGATACAAAGCAAAGCTCCATCCATATTTTTGTCACCTAAAAAAACTCACAGAACAGGGACAGCACAGTGTTAGATACAGAGTAACAATCCCACTGTACTGTCCCCATCAACCACTCCCAGCAAAGGGAAAGCACGCGATTAGATAAAAGTAAGGTTCCCTCTGTACTATTCCATCAAACTTTTCCAGGAAAGTGATAGTATAAGGTTAGAAACTTTGTTCCCATCAAACACGGGGTTAGATACAGAGTAAATCTTCCTCTGCACTGACCCCCATCAAACACCCAGGATAGGAGCAGCACAAGGTTAGATACAGAATAAAGCTGTGGAAGTCCTGGCGGGTAGAGCTGGAAGTAAGATTGAGGAGAGACATCAAAGCTGCAAATCCAGAAGTAAGACATTTCGGAGAGGGAGAAGGGAAGCGCTGGCTGAAACTGTGACAGTTGGAAGCAAGAATGGAAAGCCAGCTGGGGGAAGCCAGGAAGATACAAATGATCCTGATATGAATGGGGTTATTATTGGGTGGGGTCCAGCAATGAGGTGATGGTGTAGAGCTGTCTGAAGGTTAGGGACTAGAGACTGGGTGTGTGATAACCAGTGAGTTCTTAGGCCAGGGAGTCTTTGGGTCAGTGACAGGTTTTGCTGTGTTGAGAGTTTTCTTCAGGACGTCGATCCCATTCTGGGGAAACTGGCTTCCTCCATATTGGATCTCCTGTCAGGGATCTGGTAATGTGAACATGGGGATCGAGATCCAGATGGGTGCTGAATGTGAGCTCACTAGAGCATGGATGAAACAGGGATGGTGTCAGTACCTGAGTAAGCACAGCACAGGGGAGAGCAAGTGGGCAATCCTAATGTGTAGCCTAATCCAATCCATAAACTGAGTGTCTATCTCTGTGTGCAGAGTAGCAGCATTCCAGGGAAAGGAGCTAGTGCACTATAATGTGCAGCATTGAAATACAGAACCATATTGTCAGTGGGTCAGAGATGTGCCATAGTAATGCAGAGAGGCTGGTACATGTTTGATACCAATACATGGCAAAGGGATGCAGGCAATCACTGCCTGTGTGGCATGCTCTTGGGTGTTGGCGCCTGATGGATGTCCAGAGGAGTCGCAGTGAGCTGGAGTTATCAAGTACTCAGTCTCACTTTCATGTCATCAATTGTGATACAAATAGCCTTCAGAAAATGCCAATCAACACAGTCAAGCAGGAAGGAAGAATTGAAGGAAATTCTCATTAGTCAGGAAATGGGATTGGGGAAATTGATGGGATTGAAATCTGATGCTCTGCATCCCAGAGAACTTAAGGAAGTGACCCTAGAAAAAGGTGGATGGATTGTGATCATTTTCCAACATTCTGTCGACCCTGGAAGAGTTCAGATGGACTGGAGGGTCGCTCATGTAACCCCACTCTTTAAGAAGGGTGGGAGAGAGAAAATGGGGAATTATAGATCGGTTAGCCTGACATTGGTGGTGAGGAAAATGCTGGAGTTAATCATTAAGGATGTAACAACTGAGTATTTGGAAAGCAGTGACAGAATTGATCCTAGTCGGTGTGGGTTCACTAAAGGGAAATCATGTTTGACAAGCTTCCTGGAACTTTTTGAGGATGTGACCACAGAGTAGACCAGGGTAAATCAGTAGACATTGTGTACCTGAACTGTTTCTGACAAGGTTCCAAGCAAGAGATTAGGATGGAAAATTTAAAGTTCATGGTAATACAGGTAATGTATTGACATGGATAGGGAACTGGTTGGCAGACACGAAGCAGAGAGTTGGAATAAACGGGTCCTTTTCAGAGTGGCAGGTGGGGTGCCGCAGGGTTCAGTGCTGGGACCCCAGCTGTTCACAATATACGTTAACAATTTGGATGAAGGAATTGAATGCCATATCTCCAAACTGACAGACAACCCTAAGCTGGGTGGCAGTGTGTGCTGGCAGGAGGGTGCAAAGATGCTGCAGGGTGGCTTGGGCAGACTGGCTGAGTGGGCAAAAACTTGGCAATTGCGATATAATGTGGATAAATTTGAGGTTATCCACTTTCGTGGCAAAAGCAGGAAGGCAGCTTATTATCTGAATGGTGGCAGTTTAGGAGAAGGTGAGGTGTAACAAGATCTAGTTGCCATGGTGGAACAGTGGCTGAAGGTTGGCACGCAGGTGCAGCAGGCGGTGAGGAAAGCTAATGGCACGCTGGCCTTCATAGTGAGAGGATCTAAGTATCGGAGTAAGGATACCTTACTGCCATTGTACGGGGCCTTGGTGAAGTCACACCTTGAGTATTGTGTGCTGTTGTGGTCTCCTAGTCTGAGGAAGGACATTCGTGTTATTGAGGGAGTCCAGCGAAGGTTCATCACACTGATTGCTGGGATGGCAGGACTGACACGTGAGGGAAGACTGGTTCGATTTGGTGTGTACTCGCTGGAATTTAGAAAAATGAGGAGGAATCTCATAGAAACATATAAAATCCTGATGGGACTGGACTGGATAGAATGTGGGTAGAATATTCCTGATCTTGGGAATGTCCAGAACTAGGGGTCACAGTCTAAGAATAAGGGGCAAACCATTCAGGACTGAGATGAGGAAGAATTTCTTCACTCGGAGAGTTGTAAACCTGTGGAATTCTCTCCCACAGGAAGCTGTTGGGGCCAGTTCATTAGATAGATTCAAGAGGGAGATGAACATGGAACTTGGGGCTAAAGGGATCAAGGGGTACGGGGGGAGGGCAGGAATGGGATACTGAGATTGCATGATCAGTATACCATTGAATTGTATTGAATGGTGTTACAGGCTTGGAGGGTCGAATGGCCTACTCCTGCACCTATTTTCTATGTTTCTATGTTTCTATCTAGCAAGCAGGAGAACAGGAAACTGCACAATAATGAGGTAATGTTATCTATTAATGACACCTTAATGTATGCACGTGTCCTCTCGCCACTCACTAGCAAGATTCTCATCTCACCATCCAACGCTTGGTCAGAAAATAGGACTTTTTGCCCTTGACATTGAGGTGCTTTTCGCTGGCCGTTATAATGATTTCCCCAAAATTCTCTTCATGGTCCACATCACTCAGGGACTGGGAAATTTCTGACCATGGCCTTTATACGCCTCTACTTTTGGAAGAGATAGAACGCCATTTCAAAAATATGCATTCCATCACAAGCGATGTGACTCACAGACAACGAAATACAGACTTAAGTATGTTTGTCCTTATTCCCGTTTTACATAAATCTTATAGAATCTGTTGTCATCTCTTAAATCCTTAAGTTATTTCATAATTTTACATGAAGGACAGGGCACCTGCAACCTTTACCAGCATTGTCAATTCTTTTTATACTCAATGGTTGAAACAATGACTCCAACTGAACATGTCTTACATTTTGGATTATAACTTTTTCACTGGACAATTGTGGATTATGAACAGCACAGATAGTTGTTTCATTGCAATTGTGTCAGACATGGACATCAATGTTTTGAAGAGCCTGCAATAATCCCAAAATTTCTTTTCTTATGGTAGAGTGCTTCCTCCGATATTAACTTAGCTTCTTGGAAAAATGCATTACTGTCTCCTTGACTTCCAGCATCACCTTACAATAAGACTGCACCAACCCCTGAGAGACTAGCATTAATTGTTGTTTTAAAGGGTTTTATAAAATTAGAGGTGACCAGCACTGGTTTATTTATTAGGATAGCCTTCAGTCTTTCAAAGGTTTTTTTGGCTGAAAGAACCCAAGTCCTGCCAACTGATTTGCATTGGTGTTGGATTCAGCATTGGGGTGGAAGAGCCCAAATCCAGGCCCAAGGCTGAGGCAATTCACATGAAGGACAGTAATGTTAAACTTCTATTTTTATTTCTTCATTTTTACCTTGATATGTCCTATGTCTTGGTTTATTTTCTGCGTTTCTAAGATGGTGCTGAATAGTAGCGACATTATGAAACACTGTATTTGTAACAAATGCATGTAACACGTCCATGTGACAATAAACCAATCAATCAATCAATTTATCTGTTTCCATAACAAAATCATCAACATTAAAACTATTGAGCTGAACAGAGCACAAACTTCCCATAATTCCACATAGTCCTAAAAAATCTCAAGATTCTGCATGTAATTTTAGAACTCTGCTTTTGTGACCACATTTACATTTCTGCAGTCCATGCAGAATCTAGTTGATCCATCTGGCTTAGGAACTAACACTATTCCTGAATTCCAGCTGCTTTGAGTCACTTCAGTTGAGTGGTTTCCCAGGATGCACTGAATCTCTGTTTCCGCCTGAGCTTGTTTGTCTGGGCTCAGCCAATAAGGATGCTGTTTGATTGGTCCTGCCTTTCCTAAAACCACATTGTGTCACACTAATGTCATACATCCAGGTGAAGATTTATTATACTTCCGAAGTAATCTTACTAGATCATTCCATTGTCCTTTCCTTAAATATGTAAAATTCTCTTCCTTATCCTCTTAACTATGTAAACATATTTATGTATGAACCAAAACTTCTTAATACAATCAGGAATACTTCCCAAATCAGCCATTTTACTAACCATCCTAAACACTTTGCATGTACCACTAACTTTCACTTTCAGAGGTTCACTTTGCAAAGGCAACTGTGCGAGTACTCCATCTCCCACTTGGAACACTCTAGTTGCGGAATATTTATCTGCACATTCTTTCAACATTGCATATGAAATTTCAAATGCCCTTATGCTACCCAACATATTTCTGTGAGTCGACATGTAATCCATCATTAAGGATTCATCTTGCTGTTTCAAAGACATTTCCTTAATAAATTTCACTGAACCTCTAATCTCATGACCATAAATCAATTCAAATGGTCTAAATCCATTCAGAGAGTCCTGATAACAATAATAAGTCAACTAAGGACCCTCTTGTGCTGCAGTGGCAGTGTCCCTATCCTGGACCAAGAGACTTAGATTCAAGTCCCACCTGGTCCAGAAATACATAATAATATCTCTGAGGAGGCTGATTAGGAAAATTTGCTTACAAATGATAAAAGGTAATCTATTCGGTCATCCCTTTGGTATTGGTGACAGTATCTTAATCATGGTTTTTATGGAGTGTTGGCACCTCTCAAAAGCTCCTTAATTTTGTGCAATTGATTTTAGATGTTCTATATCCAAACTGCTAATGAAGTGCCCACACAGTCAGAGTATATAAGGAGTAGAGTAAGGAACTGGGTACGCAGCCTTGCAGGATACCGGTGTTGAGGATTATGGTGGAATATTGTTGGATCTTGACTTATGATGTTCATCTCCAGCCTCAGTACTCTCCCTTCTGATCTGTAGGGGAGATCTGGGAGCATTCCCAACTTTCCATTCCTTACCTTGGCTCCCTGTTGTTCCTTCACTCTCTCATTTTCTATCCCTGTCAAGTTTATGAAGATGACAGAAAAAAGGGTTCAGTTTTATGAATTACTTCATAACTACAGGCATTATTATTGACGTCTGTTTAGTGGTTGCAACTCTTTGATCCTCAACATGAGGTTCTTATCATAGGAGGTAGTGAGTGTTTAATTTCTCGGAGAAAATATATGCTCCAAGAGCCACATGGCTTCAGCTTCTCGTACTGACAGAATTATTTTTCTTAACACTTTCAAATTCAGTGTGGACTTGGCCAGGCTGCTTCAGGCACTAACTGAGAAACGTCCTTTGACAGTGAAGTTTAAGTTTCCTGTGCTTCACCCATCACCTGCCTCTCCATGACCAGGGTTCTGGACAGTTCCCAAACAACATGAAAGATGCCTCCACATTGTACCCCTTAAATGTTTGGTAGGGTCTATGCCAAAGTAAACATTACTGGACACACAAATCTTTAGTAATATTCTCCCCGCCACAGCCTGCTGGTGGGAAGAATATTGGATTGTGTTCAGCTTCTGGGAAGATCAGTGGACACCGGTCAGAATGCCAACACATCTCAAAGGTTCACATTGCAGCAGGAATCATTAGAGGGAATATTGCCAGTCACTGATGTCCCTATTTTCAACTGCATCATTTTAAGCTGACAATCTTCCATAGAAACATAGACAATAGGTACAGGAGTAGGCCATTTGGCCCTTGGAGCCTGCACCACCATTCAATACGATCATGGCTGGTCGTGCTATTTCAGTATCCCATTCTGGCTTTCTCTCCATAGCCCTTGATCTTTTTAGACACAAGAGCCATGTCCGGCTTCCTCTTAAATATATTGAACGAACTGGCCCCAACAGTTTCCTGTGGGACAGAATTCCACAGGTTCACGACTCTCTGAATGAAGAAATTCTTCCTCATCTCAATCCTGAATGGCTTACCCATTATTTTTAGACTGTGACCCCTAGTTCTGGACTACCCCTTACACTGGGAACATTCTTCCCCCATCTAGCCTGTTCAGTCCCATATGTTTCCATGACTTTCTTCTTTCTTCCTGAAATCTCTAGGTGTAACTTTCTCATTTTCACTATCATTTATATTCTTTTCGATTCCATCTGCCTTTCTTCTTCTCTCTCTGCTCTTTCCTTGCCTTCTTCTAACATCTCTAATTTCCTCATAATTCTCCTCATGCTCAAATCGTTTCAACTCGAATTGAATATCACCTGATTCCAGTAATTCACCACCCACCATACATGGTCTATCTTGCATTTCTACTAACCCCAGTTGGTGGTCCACACCTCAATTATCTTTGCCTCCCTAGCTCGGTCAGGCAATGGTTCCTTAAGGTTATTGTGAATCCAAACAACCTGGGTTTAGAAAGGTCACTTAAGGCTATCAGGGACAACTCTGCCACCTGCAGGAAATTGTTTGCCATTTCCACGTCTTTTTTTTGCCGGACAGACCCTTCACCCATATTAATGACTGAAGCCACACCCAAAGCTTCGAGGCATAGAGATCTACAGCACAGAATAAGGCCCTTCAGCCCATTGATTCTGCACCAGTCAAAAACAGCCACCTAACTATGCTAATCCTATGTTCCAGTATTTGACCTTGTGTGCGTTGGTACAGGAAGTAAATACCTCTGAAATGTTATGGAAGGTTTCTGCCTCAGTACCCTTACAGAGTGTGAGTCCAAGATTCCCACCACCCTCTGGGTGAAAAAGCTTTCTTCACATCTCCTCTACCTTACCGTAAATCTATGCCGCTGGTCATTAATCCCTCCTTCAAAGGGAAAAGTTACTTCCCCCCTATCACTGGCCCTCATAATTTGATCCATCTCAATCATGTCCCTTATCAATACTCTCTGCTGCAAGAAGAACAGCCCTAATCTGTCCCATCTCATTTCATGAAACTTTCCAGCCCAGCAACAGCTGGTAAATCTCCTCTGGCCTCTCTCCAGTGCTATCACATCCCTCCTATAGCATGGATTTCAGAACTGCACACAGTACTCTTAACTGTGACCTAACTACCATTTTATGCAGTTCCACCTCCCTGCTGTTAAATGTTTAGATTCAGTGTCACATAAGATGAAAAAGCTAATTAGTAAGCTTACTGCAGAAGAACGACAAGTGACCACGGTATGATAAAATTTTACCTTGTGTTTGAAAATGAGGCATTTCAATTTGAAGCACGGGGTTAAATTTAAACAAATGAAAATATAAAGGCAGGAGGTACAAATTGAATTAGGTGGAATGGGAAAATCTATTAAAAGGCCTGACTGTACACAGACAATGGATAGTCTTTAAAGATCTCGAATATAGCTTTCTGTCATACTATATTCCTTCAAGGCACAATTACCTCAAAAACACCAAAGCAAAAGAAGTTGAGGATTGTATGAGGTTAAAAGAAAAAAAAGCCATAAAGTTGCTGGAGATGGTAATAAAGCTGAGGATTGGAAGGTTTTTAGAACATAGTGAGGGAGGACAAAGTGATAAGCTAAGGTAGAAACAAATAAAAATTACGAGATAACATACATTTAAGGAAAAAGTAAACTGTGATAATATCTATAGGTACATAAAATTCTTACTTTGCATCAGTTGTCACTGAGGAAGAAATCCCACAGAATTAGAGATCCAAGTTACTAGAGAGATTGAGGACCATAAGTCCATAAGAAATAGGAACACGAGTAGACCATTCAGCACCTTGAGCCTGCTCCGTCATTCAATAGGATTGTGGTAGACCCAACATTCCTCATGTTCACTTTTCTGCCATTTCCCCATTTATCCCTGATTTCTGTTCTGATCTAAGCCTTGGGAGTTGAAGGAAATTAGCATTAGTAAGAGGATTGTGGTGGAGAAATGGATGGGGCTGCTGGGACCAACATTCTCTCCAAGCTGTGTGGCCAAGTGATCATGATCAGTGAGATGGCGGCGAAAGCCCCACACCTCAGATGTTCACACAGGGGCAGCAAAACCTACAGGGAATGTTACCCAGGTCCTGAGAAAACAGACAGCTCCAAACCTGCTAGCATTCTAAGTTGCAAAATCAATTGTCAATGCTAAACTCATGTCGCTTACAGTAATTTGTGCAAACTTTTAAGCCAAGCCTGATGCATCATTTAATCCAATGCAATGTAAACTGTAGTTATGTACTGCATAAGTGGCTTCCATTTATCAAGATTGAGCCAATTTTGTGTGTGCATACTTCCCCACGTTGTGTCAATAACATCAACAAATGCCAACAGGAAGGATTAGTGGCAGGTAATCTGCCAAAGGCATCTCAGATGGTACTGGTGAACACCAACCATGACAAATACCATACTGACCGAGGGTGATTTCTCCTTGTATAGCATGGTGGCATCAGGTGGACACCTCTGCTTCAGGTAATATGAGGGTAGTCATGGCCTCTGAAAAAGTAGTCACTTCTACAGAAACCACAGTCATAAGAAAAGAAGAAAACATTTCAATCAGACAACTGAGTATACCTTTAAATTTTCTTCAACCTAAGGCCTTAATGAACCAGGCTGATGATGTGAATGTAGCAGCCAGCAGATAAAAGAACTGCAGAGGTAATAGTAACACTTAGCCTTCCTATAGAATGTACTTATTGCTTAACTATTTGATTATTACTTTACATTAACTACCAATCGCATAATGAGGAGAGCAAGATTTAACAGAAGAATACAGGTCAACCTGTTGACAACCTTTCTTGATTGTTTTTTATAATTGTTTGATTTAGAAAATACAATGATTTACAAACAGATCTAAGTTGAAATGGAATCGTCAACTGAATTTCTGATACGTCTTTTTCAGATACAAGATCTCACACTGGAAAGAGCCAATTAGATGGATGTATATGCTGAGGCACAAAGAACAGCACAAGAGAATGATCAGAACGAAAAATTAACCAAGCTCAAGATGATCAGCCGGATTTGTCAACTTTCTAAGCTATAAAAATACCGAAGTATCGCACATTAGAAAGTCACTTCGTTCTTCAAATCCTTTGATGCTAGAACTCGCTGTTCCAGTTGTGGGGTAATAAATCAAGCAGTGTCAGCATTTATCACACTAGTGCAACATTTCCAGTGGCAGACTGAAAGCTAATAACACCCTTTGAACCACAGAACGAACAATGCTTACTTATACATAACGCTGTACAGCAGGGGTGATGGAATTAGTGCCTGGCAAAAAGGGGGGAAGAGGGTAAATTTCAGTTAGCATTGATTCCCCTCTTGAATCTTAGGATCCCTACAGTGTGAAAGCAGGCCATTCAGCCCATCAGCTGCACACCAAGCCTTCTTAGAAGTGAATCCAAAAAGAGCATCCCAGCCTGACCCACCCCATCTCTGTCACCCCTGAATTTCCCATGCTTAGTTCACGTTGCCTGCACACTATCAACAAATTAGCAGAGCCAGCCCAATTAATCTGCATGTCTTTGGACTATGGAGCAACCAGAGGGAACCCCTGCAGATGCAGGGAGGAAGTACAACCTCCACACAGACAATCACCCAAGGATTGAATCTAACCCAGGTTCCTGGCGCTGGGAGGCAGCAATGCTAACCATTGTGCCACTGTGATACATTGTTTGATTCAATGGTATCCTTTTTCTCAGTCCTGTTCTTCACTGAAGTAGACCTAAGAGCGTTCCCCAGTCTCTGTGATTTTTTTTCTTAGATTTGAATCTTGAAGCAAAATCTCTTGAAGATTAAATCGAAATTACGCTTATTAACTAAACATTTAAAACGCAGGGAAATCGCTTTGTTACTTAATTCCCACTCAAGCACACAAAGATAGAAAGAAAGAAAGAAAGAGAGAAGGGAGGTAGTTACAACTTATGAATTTGCTTAAAAATGAATGATGTTGATATTCGTTTATGTGACTTAGAATCTAATGAGTCAGTATCCAACTGGGAATCTGTCAGTTGACTAGCCTTGTAGCAAACCTGGGAGCTGGGATGCAGATAGATGACTGTGAAAGGTGGACTAATATTTCTTCTGCTCGGAAAATGAATAGTTGGGCAGGAAAATTCCATGTTTGCTTTCAGTGATGAAACTTTAGAGGTAAAAACAATGACTGCAGATGCTGGAAACCAGATTCTGGATTAGAGTGGTGCATGAAAAGCACAGCAGGTCAGGCGGAGCATCCGAGGAGCAAGAAAATCGACGTTTCGGGCAAAAGCCCTTCATCAGGAATAGAGCCCAGGCTTTTTTAGCTGCTAAAGTCTGGAACTGCTCTTCTGGTTAAGACAGCAACTGAATTAAGATTGCATTGTATTTTTAAACAAATTAATAAGGGCTGATTTTCAGTCAGGTGGCAAAAACTTGGCATTTCAGGCACTGAAGACTCATCTCAGCGAGTTAACTGGAAGGTCGTTGAGTTCATAGTATAGGTTTATCTCCCTCAGCAGAGTTTTTTTTTAATATATTCATTCAAGAGATGTTAACAAGGGAGGCCAACAATGGTTATCCATTCCTATTGCCCAGAGGACAGTTAAGAATCAAGGTTGCTGTGGGTTGGGAGTTACACGTGGGCCAGACTAGGGAAGGACGGCAGATTACCTTCCATAAAGGACATTGATGAAGCAGATGGGTTTTTGCAACAATTGACAGCATTTACATGGTTGAACATTATGCCAAATTTCTATTTGGGATTATGTTTACTGAATTCAAATTCCACCATCTGTCATGGTGACAATTGAACCCACACACACAGAGCATTAGCCAGGGACAATCCAGGAATTACAGTCCAGGGACAACATCAGTACACCATCAGGTGGCCACAAGGTAACTGTATCACCATCAGTGCCCATTTCAGCAGAATGGACCCTGAGGTCTTAGGCTCACTGAGCTGTAGGTTTGATTACCTGGCTAGGTAACAGCATCAGTGGCGACCCCCAAGTGACGCGAAGCTGTTGTCTCCTGCTTTCTATTTATATGCTTGTCCTGGATGGGGGGGGGTTCTTGGGGTTTGCGGTGATGTCATTTCCTGTTTGTTTTCTGAGGGGTTGATAGATGGTACCACTGATGATGTTACCTAGGCAGGTAATGAAATGTCTGGATATCAAACCTACAGCTCAGCGAGCAAACCTACACCCTAAACCTCAACCTGAGCTACAAAGCTTCACAAAGCTTGAAAAAACCTGAGGTCTTCCTTTATCAAGGGCTAGCTACAAGCAGGTGGCTCACCTCTGAGGCCTTTGTATCAGCTTTAGCTAAAATATCTATTCAATGCAGAAGCTCGACTATTTTATGAGTCCTGAAAATGTGTTGCTGGAAAAGCGCAGCAGGTCAGGCAGCATCCAAGGAATAGGAGAAGGGCTGATGCCCGAAACGTCGATTCTCCTGTTCCTTGGATGCTGCCTGACCTGCTGCGCTTTTCCAGCAACACATTTTCAGCTCTGATCTCTAGCATCTGCAGTCCTCACTTTCTCCTCGAATATTTTATGAGTCCAACAAGATTGGTCATTTTTTTTAAAAGAAACAAAATTTAACCTTAAAGTTAAATACAAGAATTCAGTCTTCTTTGGGATTTTTCTCCACACCCTCTAGCCATGAGACAACCAAGAAATACCTTCAATAGAACACAGGTCATTATCGAATGGTATCCCACCTCTGGAAGAGACCAAACTAAACATTCCCCAGGATGATGCGTGATTCCTCTGAATCAGATATCGCACAGATCTTACAAGCTAATGGATTTCTTTTGGATTTCAACCTTGCACTACAGCACGTGGCACTCCATTGTCTGAAATCCCTCCTTGGATGAAGAGAATTAAACTACAATCTTCTGACAGAGACTACATAGAACAAGCACGGGTCCAAATCAAAGGAATGCTGAGAGTTGTCTTACAATACAGAGACTAATCCCATGTGGAACATGTGTACATCATCAAAAGCCAACATTTGTCACTTCTGAGTGGAAACACATGTTTTGTTCTTGGTGTGTTCTACAGAGAATTGAGGAACCTCAACCAGCTCAGAAACCAAACACTACTGCTCACCGTTACTCAACAAGATGGGATTTCACAGGTCACAGAAGAACCTTCACTGAAAAATACACATGTCTTGAGCTTAATTACATTTATACATGACAACTTTTCATGAGTGAGAGACCAGAGGATACTGTTGAATTTCATAGGTTTTGAGAAACTATTCAATTCTTCTAACTGTGAACAAATCTTCAAAACCTGAGTCTTTGACATGATTAGATTCCTTACAGTATGGAAATAGGCCCTTCAGCCCAACAAGTCCACACCAACCTTCCAAAGAGCAACCCCCACCCGACCCATTTCCCCACCTTACATTTACTAAAGCACCTAACACAATGGGCATTTTGATACTACAACCACCAAGAGTTAGTAGTGGACCCTTGATACAGTCAACCCAGCTGTTTAAATGCATTACTATCAAACCAGCACAGACCACATCACTGTCCAGTCAGCAATCAGTTAGATGCTGTCCTTCAGTCCTCTTCCAGTTTCTTTTGACTCCATGGTGAGGGCGTGGGATTGTGGATCCACTGATTACCAATCTTTCCTTCACAGCTGGAGGGGTCAAACTCAGCACTATTAGAAGGTCAGTACTGAGGGAGTGCCACACTGTCAGAGGATCAGTAATGAGGGAGTGCCACACTGTCAGAGGATCAGTAATGAGGGAGTGCCACACTATCAGAGGGTCAGTACTGCGGGAATGCAGCACTGTCAGAGGGCCAGTACTGAGGGAGTGCTGCACTGTCAGGGGGTCAGTACTGAGGGAGTGTCGCACTGTCAGAGGGTCAGTACTGAGGGAGGGCTGCACTGTCAGAGGGTCAGTACTGAGAGAGTGCTGCACTGTCAGAGGGTCAGTACTGAGAGAGTGCTGCACTGTCAGATGGGCAGTACGTGAGGGAGTGCTGCACTGTCAGAGGGTCAGTACTGAGGGAGTGCTGCACTGTCAGAGGGTCAGTGCTGAGGGAGTGCCGCACTGTGAGAGGGTCAGTACTGAGAGAGTGCTGCACTGTCAGAGGGTCAAAACTGAGGGAGTGCTGCACTGTCAGAGGGTCAGTGCTGAGGGAATGCTGCACTGTCAGAGGGTCAGTACTGAGGGAGTGCTGCACTGTCAGAGGGTCAAAACTGAGGGAATGTTGCACTGTCAGAGGGTCAGTACTGAGGGAGTGCTGCACTGTCAGAGGGCCAGTGCTGAGGGAATGTTGCACTGTCAGAGGGTCAGTACTGAGGGAGTGCTGCACTGTCAGAGGGTCAGTACTGAGAGAGTGCTGCACTGTCAGAGGGTCAGTACTGAGAGAGTGCCACACTGTCAGAGGGTCAGTACTGAGGGAGTGCTGCATTGTCAGAGGGTCAGTACTCAGGGAGTGCTGCACTGTCAGAGGGTCAGTGCTGAGGGAATGCTGCACTGTCAGAGGGTCAAAACTGAGGGAGTGCTACACTGTCAGAGGGTCAGTACTGAGGGAATGCTGCACTGTCAGAGGGTCAGTACTGAGGGAGTACCGCACCGTCAGATGGTCAGTGCTGAGGGAATGCTGCACTGTCAGAGGGTCAGTACTGAGAGAGTGCTGCACTATCAGAGGGTCAACACTGAGGGAGTGCTGCACTGTCAGAGTGTCAGTACTGAGGGAATGTTGCACTTTTAAAAGGTCAGTACTGAGGGAGTGCTGCACTGTCAGAGGGCCAGTACTGAGGGAGTACAGCACTGTCAGAGGGTCAGTGCTGAGGGAATGCTGCACGGTCAGAGGGTCAGTACTGAGAGAGTACTGCACTGTCAGAGGGTCAGTACTGAGGGAGTACTGCACTGTCAGAGGGTCAGTGCTGAGGGAGTGCTGCACTGTCAGAGGGTCAGTACTGAGGGAGTACTGCACTGTCAAAGGGTCAGTACTGATGGAGTGCTGCACCGTCAGAGGGTCAGTACTGAGAGAGTGCTGCACTGTCAGAAGGTCAGTACTGAGGGAGTACTGCACTGTCAAAGGGTCAGTACGTGAGGGAGTGCTGCACTGTCAGAGGGTCAGTACTGAGGGAGTACCGCACTGTCAGAGGGTCAGTGCTGAGGGAGTGCCGCACTGTCAGAGGGTCAGTACTGAGGGAGTGCTGCACTGTCAGAGGGTCAGTACTGAGGGATGCTGCACTGTCAGAGGGCCAGTACTGAGGGATACTGCACTGTCAGAGGGTCAGTGCTGAGGGAATGCCGCACTGTCAGAGGGTCAGTCCTCAGGGAGTGCTGCACTGTCAGAGGGTCAGTACTGAGGGATGCTGCACTGTCAGAGGGTCAGTATTGAGGGATGCTGCACTGTCAGAAGGTCAGTACTCAGGGAGTGCTGCACTGTCAGAGGGTCAGTGCTGAGGGAATGCTGCACTGTCAGAGGGTCAGTCCTCAGGGAGTGCTGCACTGTCAGAGGGTCAGTGCTGAGGGAGTGCTGCACTGTCAGAGGGTCAGTACTGAGGGAGTGCTGCACTGTCAGAGGGTCAGTACTCAGGGAGTGCTGCACTGTCAGAGGGTCAGTGCTGAGGGAGTGCTGCACTGTCAGAGGGTCAGTACTCAGGGAGTGCTGCACTGTCAGAGGGTCAGTACTGAGGGAGTGCTGCACTGTCAGAGGGTCAGTACTCAGGGAGTGCTGCACTGTCAGAGGGTCAGTACTGAGAGAGTGCCGCACTGTCAGAGGGTCAGTACTGAGGGAGTGCTGCACTGTCAGAGGGTCAGTACTCAGGGAGTGCTGCACTGTCAGAGGGTCAGTACTGAGAGAGTGCTGCACTGTCAGAGGGTCAGTACTGAGAGAGTGCTGCACTGTCAGAGGGTCAAAACTGAGGGAGTGCTGCACTGTCAGAGGGTCAGTACTGAGGGAGTGCCGCACTGTCAGAGGGCCAATACTAAGGGAATGCTGCACTGTCAGAGGGTCAGTACTGAGGGAGTACCGCACTGTCAGAGGGTCAGTACTGAGGGAGTACCGCACTGTCAGAGGGTCAGTGCTGAGGGAATGCTGCACTGTCAGAGTGTCAGTACTGAGAGAGTGCTGCACTGTCAGAGGGTCAACACTGAGAGAGTGCTGCACTGTCAGAGGGTCAGTACTGAGGGAATGTTGCACTGTCAGAGGGTCAGTACTGAGGGAGTACCGCACTGTCAGAGGGTCAGTGCTGAGGGAATGCTGCACGGTCAGAGGGTCAGTACTGAGAGAGTACTGCACTGTCAAAGGGTCAGTACGTGAGGGAGTGCTGCACCATCAGAGGGTCAGTACTGAGGGTGTACCGCACTGTCAGAGGGTCAGTGCTGAGGGAGTGCCGCACTGTCAGAGGGTCAGTACTGAGGGAGTGCCGCACTGTCAGAGGGTCAGTACTAAGGGAGTACCGCACTGTCAGAGGGTCAGTGCTGAGGGAGTGCCGCACTGTCAGAGGGTCAGTACTGAGGGAGTGCTGCACTGTCAGAGGGCCAGTACTGAGGGAGTGATACACCGTCAGAGGGTCAGTACTGAGGGAGTGCTGCATCATCAGAGGGTCAGTACTGAGGGAATGCTGCACTGTCAGAGTGTCAGTACTGAGAGAGTGCTGCACTGTCAGAGGGTCAACACTGAGGGAGTGCTGCAGTGTCAGAGGGTCAGTACTGAGGGAATGTTGCACTGTCAGAGGGTCAGTACTGAGGGAGTGCTGCACTGTCAGAGGGTCAGTACTGAGGGAGTACCGCACTGTCAGAGGGTCA
Source organism: Chiloscyllium punctatum (assembly GCF_047496795.1). Lineage (NCBI taxonomy): Eukaryota > Metazoa > Chordata > Chondrichthyes > Orectolobiformes > Hemiscylliidae > Chiloscyllium > Chiloscyllium punctatum. The sequence continues at coordinate 26,990,422 of NC_092783.1, forward strand.
GTACTGAGAGAGTGCTGCACTGTGAGAGGGTCAACACTGAGGGAGTGCTGCAGTGTCAGAGGGTCAGTACTGAGGGAATGTTGCGCTGTCAGAGGGTCAGTACTGAGGGAGTGCTGCACTGTCAGAGGGTCAGTACTGAGGGAGTACCGCACTGTCAGAGGGTCAGTACTGAGAGAGTGCTGCACTGTCAGAGGGTCAACACTGAGGGAGTGCTGCACTGTCAGAGGGTCATTACTGAGGGATGCTGCACTGTCAGAGTGTCAGTACTGAGGGAATGTTGCACTGTCAGAGGGTCAGTACTGAGGGAGTGCTGCGCTGTCAGAGGGTCAGTACTGAGGGAGTACCGCACTGTCAGAGGGTCAGTACTAAGGGAGTGCTGCACTGTCAGAGTGTCAGTACTGAGGGAGTGCTGCACCATCAGAGGTCAGTACTGAGGGAGTACCGCACTGTCAGAGGGTCAGTACTGAGGGAGTGCTGCACTGTCAGAGGGTCAGTACTGAGGGAGTGCTGCACTGTCAGAGGGTCAGTACTGAGGGAGTGCTGCACCGTCAGAGGGTCAGTACTGAGGGAGTACCGCACTGTCAGAGGGTCAGTGCTGAGGGAGTGCCGCACTGTCAGAGGGTCAGTACTGAGGGAGTGCCACACTGTCAGAGGGTCAGTACTGAGGGAGTGCTGCACTGTCAGAGGGTCAGTACTGAGGGAGTACCGCACTGTCAGTGGGTCAGTGCTGAGGGAGTGCTGCACTGTCAGAGGGTCAGTACTGAGGGAGTGCTGCACTGTCAGAGGGCCAGTACTGAGGGAGTGATGCACCGTCAGAGGGTCAGTACTGAGGGAGTGCTGCACCGTCAGAGGGTCAGTACTGAGGGAGTGCTGCACCGTCAGTGGGTCAGTACTGAGGGAGTGCCGCACTGTCAGATGGTCAGTACTGAGGGAGTGCTGCACCGTCAGTGGGTCAGTACTGAGGGAGTGCCACACTGTCAGAGGGTCAACACTGAGGGAGTGCTGCACTGGCAGAGGGTTTGTACTGAGGGAGTGCTGCACTGTCAGAGGGTCAGTACTGAGGGAGTGCCGCACTGTCAGATGGTCAGTAAGGGAGATGTCTTCCTCTGGCAGAGAGGAAGAAGATTAAGGGCCTCTAATCTTCAAATTAAAGCTAGTACTTCGTGGGTTGATGCTGTGTGTCTGCTGAATTTGTCCTTCTGGATGGTAGATGTTCTGGGTTTTGAAGTTAAAACATTGTGAAAATGTTCTGGTCACTGCCATTCACTTGAAGATGTCTGTAATTGTTCAGAAATTAAAGGTGGGTGAATAGAGTCAATGAACAGATTATTCTCAATCTAATGAAATGGGAGGCTATGTTTCAGGACAGAATAATCTGCTTCTCTCTTATGTTTCAGCCCTGAGCAATTGGTGAGTGAAAGACTCCAGGAAATAACACAGATTTGAAGAATTGGATGTTAAAAATGCTGTGCAAAGAGGTTTGCACCTGTTCACTACATGGAAATCGTGACCTTGTTGGTGTTTCATGTTCAGGTTGGAGGTTATCGGAGATTGAGTGGGGCTTGGCTGGTTGTTATAGTCTAGCAGTGTTGGAGGTTTCCTGTACCAGCTGAGAATGGAAGTGCTGAGTGTTGGCAACAGTAAAGAGCTCTTGGACCTTGACTGTTTAACGTCACAGGGCTCTTTATCACCATGTGCACTCTCAACCTTGTAGCATTGGAGCTTTGATAAGCTGCCGTCATCCACAAGATGCTGACAACTGAGTAACAGCTGCCCAGTGTGGGAGCCAGCACTTGGTGTTCTCGCCTGCCGCCCCCAGGTTTTCTTGTGTCCTGTGCCTTCCAACAGCCTGACCCATTGTGCAATATCCAGCAGGCCATGCTTGGCAGCTCCAGCTCCATTTCAATTCGGGAAACAGTGAGAGTCATCCTCTTGCAGCAGTGTCAAGCAGAAAGACTCCAACTCGCTACCGAGTTGTTTAGGAGGTGACTGAGTCTCTGAGGGTGCAGTCACTGAGCCACCAGTGATCACTTTACAAGTAATAGTGGATTACAATAGGTGTCACATGATGGGGCATACTTGGAAGTAGAGAGAGAAAGAGTATGGATAAAGAGGAAAAAGATGATAAAACACCAAGGAGAGAGAAGTAGCAAAACCCAGAACATCTACCATCCAGGAGGACAAAAACCTATTGGAGTCTGAGAATCATGGCCAGGTAATAGGGCAGCATAGTGGCTCAGTGGTTAGTATTGCTGCCTCACAGCACCAGGGACCCTTGGGCGACAGTGTGGAGCTTACACATTCTCTCCACGTCTGCATCGGTTTCCTCCAAATGCCCCGGGGGCAAGCAGAGATGAAGAAATATGGGGATGAGATAAGGAAGGGAAGGCTGTTGTCATGGATTACAATTCCCTCCACTCAGAAGTGAGGTTTCTCAACACAGACACTTCCTTTCGCTCAGGGTCTCACACAACTCCACTTGAGGCTTATACAGAATTCAGTCTCGATCACTGTGGCTCTTCATTCTCTGTGTGAATTAATTGTACATGTCCAACTGTGTGGGCTTGCCTCTCTCTCTCTCTCTCTCTCACACACATTCTCCATGACTCCCAAAAGGATGCTCATGACGCTAAAATGCGATCATATTGTAGATTATAGAAGAATTAAAAGAATCCCTACAGTGTGGAAACAGGCCCTTTGGCCCAACAAGTCCACACTGACCCTCCGAAGAGTAACCCACCCAGACCCATTCCCCTACCCTAAAACTCCACATTTCCCCTGACTAACGCATCCCTGAACACTATGAACATGTTAGCATGGCCAATTCACCTAAGCTGTACATTTTTGTAGCTGGACACTGCAAAACTGAGAGGAACCCAAGCAACTTGGGTTGCTTGTCTATAGGTCTCTGAAGGCAGCAGGATATGTTAATAGAATCATAGAATCCCTACATTGTGGAAACTGGCTATTTGGTCCAACAAGTCCACACTGACCCTCTTGAAGAGTATCCTACCTAGACCCATTCCCAGACCCTATTGCTCTACATTGACCCCTGACTAATGCACCTAATATACACATCCCTGAACACTATGGGCAATTTAGCATGGCCTAACCTGCACAACTTTGGATTGTGGGAGGAAACCGGAGCAGCCTGAGGGAACACATGAAGACACAGGGAGAATCTGCAAACTCCACCCAGGCCCCAGACGCTGTGAGGCAGCAGTGCTCACCAGTGAACCACCATGCTGCCCTAATAGGTAGTAAAGAAGGCATACAACATACTTGTCTTTATCAGTCATAGCACAGATTATAAGAGCAGGGAGGTTATGTTGGAGCTGCATAGAACTTGAGCTGGAGTACTCTGTGCAGTTCTGGTCACCATACTCTAGGAAGGATGTGAATGCACTGGAGGGGGTGCAGAGGAGATTCACCAGGATGCTCCCTTGGTGAAACCTTTCAGCAATGAAGAGAGGCTGGATAAGATTGGATTATTTTCTTTGGAGCAGAAAAGACTGAGGGTGGACCTGTTCGAGGTGTGTATGGTTATGAGGGACATGGACAGGATAGATAGAAAGCAGCTGTTCCCTTTAGGTGAAGAGTCAATAGCAAGGGGTCATAATTTTAAGATAAAAAGCAAGGAGATTTAGGGGGATTTGAGGAGATCTGTTTCAGGGGTTTTAGAGTGCAGTGCCTGGGAGGATCATTGAGGCAGGAACTCTCACAACCTTTAAAAAGTACCTGGATGAGCATATGAAATGTCATAACGTTCAAAGCTATAGGCCAAGTGCAGGAAAGTGGGACTAGAATAGATAGGCCAGTGCAGACTCAATGGGTGAAGGCCATTTCCTGTATTGTACAACTCCATCATTCCAAGTCTCTCCACTTATTGCAGGAGAAGACTGGGAGTATAATAAACACAACTGATAATCAGTTCTGAAGAAGTCATACTGGACACCAAACTTGAAGACCTGCTTCTCTCTCTGCAGATGCTGCCAGACCTGCTGAGTTTCTCCAGCACTCTCTGCGTTGGCTTTAGATTTCCAGCATCTGCAGTGTTTTGCTTTTATACAACTGATAATCACCCAGAAGGTCACTCCACAGCCTCAGCTGACACCTACTGTCTTCAACAAATGCTAATTTGTAGCTAAAATGGACACAATGGGCCAAATAGCCTCCTGTTCCAGATCATTGATTGGTTACTGTTTCACAGATGATGGTTTGAGATTTGTGCAGTTCTTTTTGAAACGTTCTCAGTCATCAGCTTGAAATGTGCGACTTTGGTTTGTGCTTTCCCCAGTCATCAAAGCCCTCGTGCCACACACTCTCATTCTGGCAGTGCCAAAGGTCAGAGTAATCCGGTGTCACTCATTGTCTTTAACCTGTGGACTGGATGCAGAGGGTGCTACGGAATGTTGACACACACCTCCAAACAACCCAGAATATCTCAGGTTTGCTTACTCAACCTTCAAACACAACCTGGTCTCTCGCTGCACTGTATTGTAGGCGACAAGTATTCGTCAAAGGAGTTAGACCAACTGAACCAACAAGAAAGTCAACGCACTGGCTGAACTGGAGCAGTGAGACATACAGGTCATTCTGCTATCACACGTGTTTCGTTAATGCAAATTTGCTACTATGCGATTGATGAATTGGGTACACTGTTTCTATAATGCAAACTTTTAAAGCATATGCAGTATTGGTTATAATGGGATTCCAGCCCCATTCGTTTAAATTGTGCTGCTATTATGTGATTTTCTTCTGACACGGGATTGCACGAGAGTGGAGCTATCGTGTTGTAGCAGAACTGACTGTACAGGACCAGCCCAGAGTGTTAATCAAATCCTAGCGTCCAGGAGGCCTGTGCAGGACAAGATTTCAAAGTGACATTGGCATTGATGTAGTTACGGTATACTGTATTGCAAGAGGAAAAGATCCATTATAAATAGTACGCTTTAATGAACTACAATGTGCTGTGAGATAATAGGAGTGAGCTTCATTGTAACAAGTGTGCTGTCGTGTCAAGGACTATTACACAATATGGTGGAAGTGAGCTGTATTGTAACAGTGGAACTGTACTGTAATGCATAGGAGTGAGCTGTGTTGCTACAGAACTGCACTGTAATGTACTGCAATTCATAGGAGTGTGATGTAATATTACATAAATGTGCTGAACTATAATGGGGTGAACTGCATTGTAACTGGAATGTTCTGAAATTGACAGGAATGTGCTGCAATGCACAGAAGTGTGCTGTAATATAATGTAAATGAACGGTATTGTAACCAGTGGATACTCCAGGGTAATAGGCCAGTGCTGTCATGTAAAAGGAGTCTGCTGAAATCAGCCTGAGTACGTGGTGTATTGGGAGTCACTCAGACTTGTCCATCGAGCTTTGAGTCCAATTGACCGAACGATGATGCCAAGCGGTAGCAGAAAAGCAAAGAAAAGGAAGGGAGTCCTGGTCCCTGGATCCCACTACGCATTAGGACATCCTTCATGCAAAGAGAATCTTCCTCTCAGTCACATGAAGGGGTACGGCAGGAACCCACAATCCTGAGTCAACATCTGTCAACTGTATTCTGGATTAGTGGTGCTGGAAGAGCACAGCAGTTCAGGCAGCATCCGAGGAGCAGGAAATTCGACGTTTCGGGTAAAAGCCCTTCATCAATTGTATTTGAGTGTGTGATTCTGTGACTGGAATATAGTACATCGAACAGTGCCACACAGTACAGGCCTTTCGGCCTACAATGTTGTGCTGAGCATTTATCTTAATCTAAGATCAATCTAACCTACACACCCCTCAATTTACTGCTGTCCATGTGCTTGTCCAGCAGTCGCTTGAATGTCCCTAATGTCTCTGACTCTACTACCACCGCTGGCAGTGCATTCCACACACTCACCATACCTCTAACATCTCCCCTATACCTTCTTCCAATCACCTTAAAATTATGACCCCTCGTGGCAGCCATTTCTGCGCTGGGGAAGAGTCTCTGGCTACCTACTCTATCCAAGTCTCTCATTACCTTGTACACCTCTATCAAGTCACCTCTCTTCTTCCTTCTCTCCAGTGAGAAAGCCCAAGCTCACTCAACCTCTCTTCATAAGACAAACCCTCCAGTCCAGGCAGCATCCTGGTAAATCTCCTCAGCACCCTCTCGAAAGCATCTACATCCTTCCTATAATGAGACGACCAGAACTGGACACAATATTTCAATTGACGCCTAACCAGGATTTTATAGAGCTGCAGCAAAACCTCGCAGCTCTTAAACTCAATCTCCTTGTTAATGAAAGCCAAAACACCATGTGCCCTCTTAACAACCCCATCAACTTGGGTGGCAACATTGAGGGATCAATGTACATGGACCCCAAGATCCCACTGTTCCTCCACACTGCCAAGAATCCTGTCTTTAACCCTGTATTCAACATTCAAATTCGACCTTCCAAAATGAATCACTTCACATTTGTCCAGGTTGAACTCCATCTGCCACTTCCCAGCCCAGCTCTGTATCCTGTCAATGTCTTGTTGTAGCCAGCAACAGCCCTTGACACTATCTACAACACCACCGACTTTTGTGTCATCGGCAAACCTACTAACCCACCCTTCCACTTCTTCAGCCAAGTCATTTATAAAAACTACAAAGAGCAGAGGCCCAAGAACAGATCCCTTCAGGACACCACTGGTCACTGACCTCCAGGCGGAATACTTTCCATCCACTACCACTCATTGTCTTCTTTCAGCCAGCCAATTCTGTATCCAGGCAGCCAAATTTCCTTGTATCCCATGCCTTCTACCTTTCTGAATGAGCCTATCATAGAGAACCTTATCAAATGCCTTACTGAAATCCATATACACCACACCCACTGCTCAGCCTTCGTCAACTTGTCTCATCACATCCTCAAAGAACTCAATAAAGTTTGTGAGGCATGTCCTTCCCCTCACAAAGCCATGTTGACTATCTTTATTCAAACTATGTTTTTCCAAATAGTCATAAATCCTAACTCTCAGAATCCTTTCCAGTACCTTCCAGATATAATACTGACTGGTCTGTAATTCCCAGGGATTTCCTTATTCCCTTTCTTGAACAGAGGAACAACATTCATCTCCCTCCAATCAGCCCATTTTTGAGTTCTTTCCCAGCTACCCTGTAATCCTGTAAAGCTGTGCCAGATCCTTGCTTCCACAACCTTAAGTAAGCTTCCTTTTTCCTCTTGAGGATAAGCTCCTCTGCTCTTGTCATCCAAGGCTCCTTCACTTTACCATTCCCAGCCTGTCTCAGTGGGACAAAGTTTCCAACACTCGCAACAAGTGCTCCTTAAACAGCCTCCACATTTCTGTTGTGTATTTCCCTGGAACAATTGTTCCCAATTTAGACTCCACAGCTCCTGTCTAATGACAGTATAATTTCCCCTCCCCCAATTAAATACCTTCCCATATTTTCTGTTCCTATCCCTCTCTGTGGTTACGGTGAAGGTGAGGCAGTGTGGTTACTGTCACTGAAATGCTCTCCCACTGAGAGATCTGACACCTGACCTGGCTCATTGCCTAGCAACAAATCCAATATGGCCTCCCCTCCCCCGTCGGCCTATCTACATATTGAGGTAAAAACAATGACTGCAGATGCTGGAAACCAGACACTGGATTAGTGGTGCTGGGAGAGCACAGCAATTCAGGCAGCATCCAAGGAGCTTCGAAATCTACTTGGATGCTGCCTGAACTGCTGTGCTCTTCCAGCACCACTAATCCAGTATCTACATATTGAGTCAGGAATCCCTCTTGGACACACCTGAGACTATCGGCTCCAGCCAGGCCATCTGCACTAAGGAGGTTCCAGTCAGTATCGGGGGAGTTGAAATCACTCATAACAACAACTCTGTTACATCTACATCTTTCCAAGATCCACTGTCCAATCTGTCCTTCCATCCCTCTACTGCTTTTGGAGACTTTATAGAAAACACCCAAAAAAGTGACTGCTCCTTTCCTGTTACTGGCGTCCACCCATACTGGTTCAGTAGACAAACCCTCAACCACCTCCTTTTCTGCAGCTGTGGTGCACTCTCTAATTAACCATGCTACTCCCTCTCCTACCCTCGTTCTTTTTAAAAGACCTAAACCCTGGAACATCCAGAAATTATTTCTGTCCCTGTGAAATCCGTGTCTCCCTATGGCCACAACATCATAGTTCCAAGTACTGATCCATGTTCAAAGTTCATCATACTTATTCCTGACACTCCTTGCGTTGAAACTGACACATTTTAACACATCCCTTTGCCCTATCAACGGTGTATCCTTCCTGAGAGACTCTCTGCATTCTCTTTCTGCCCATTCAACAACTACCCTCTCCTCTGATCTGTCGCTCTGGTTCCCATCCCCCTGCCAAACTAATTGAAACCCTCCCGAAGTGCTCTAGCAAATCTCCCACCCAGGACGTTGGTGCCCTCCAGTTTAAGTGCAACCCATCCTTCATGTACAGGTCCCACCTTCCCCAGAAGGTACCCCAATGATCTATGTATCTGAAGCCCTCCCTCCTGAACCAGCCCTGTGGCCATGTATTTAGCTGCACTCACTTAATGTCCCTCGCCTCATGAACAAGTGGCACCGGTAGTAATGCTGAGATTACTACTCTGCATATCCTGCTTTTTAGCTTCCAATCTAACTCCCTGAAATTACTTTTTAGATCCTCATCCCTTCTCCTGGCTATGTCACTGGTGCCAATGTGCACCACATCGTCTGGCTGCTCACCCTCCCCCTTCAGAGTCTTGTAGACTCAATCAGAGACATCCTGGACCCTGGCACCTGGAAGGCAACATACTTTTCTGGAGTCCCGTTTGTGACCACAGAATCTCCTGTCCATTCCTCTAACTATTGAGTCTCCTACCACTAGCGCTTTTCTATTCTCCCACCTTCCCTTCTGAGTCACAGAGCCAGCCTGGTTGGTCATCACCCCCTGCCAACAGAATCCAAGCATAGCTATTGAGAGGAACAGCTACAGGGGATCCCTGCAGTGTCTGTCCCCTGACTATAACCCATCTATCTTTATCCTGTACCTGAGGTGAGACTACCTCTCTGTAACTCCTCTCAATTACCCCCTCCACCTCCCGAATGATCCAAAGCTCACCAAGCTCCAGCTCCAGTTCCCTAACTCGGTTTCCGAGGAGCTGGTGTTGGGGGCACTTCCCGCAGATGAAGTCAGTGGGGACGCGAGTGGTGACCCTTAACTCCCACATCCTACAGGAGGAGCATGCAACTGCCCTAACATCCGTTCCCACTGTTCTGTACTCCCAAGGATACTATTGAAAAAAAAACTAGTAACCTTACCAAATCAGCGCAGAGAATGTTTATTTTTGGTTAGAGGAGGAGATCCTACCTAAGTAGTGTTTCGGATAAAGCAACAGCCCAAATATATTACCTCACTTACTCAGCAGTCCCGTTTTCGCTCCTGCTCAGTGTATGCCCCACCTATTCATGAGGTAAGTTTTTAAAGGATTAATTTACCTTCCCAACAGCCCCTGGGGCTACCTTAGATCTTTCTCCTCACTTCATTCATGAGAAATGAATATACACTGACTATGCCAGTATTTATTACCCATTCCTAATTGCTCATGAACCTTTCTGAGCTGCTGCAACCCCTGTGCTGTGGGGAGACCCACCACACCATGAAGGAGGGAGTTCCAGGATTTGCATCCAGTGACACTGAAGGAACTGCAGTATATTTCCTGACTGGCTAGGAGGACAAGTTGCAGGCGGTGGAATTTCTATGTACGTGCTCCCCTTGTCCTTCTACATGATTGTGCCTATGGATTTAGAAAGCGTTCTAGGAGGTGCTTTGGCACATTTCTGCTGCACGCCTTGTAGATTATACACATTGTTGTTCTTGACCTTCAGTGGCAGGAGTGGATGGTAATGGATGTGGTGCCAATCAAGTGGGCTGCTTTGTCCCGGATTGTGTGTAGCTTCTTGAGTGCTATTGGAGCCGACATCCATCCAGGCAAACGGAGACCCCAGGTGAAACCCAGCTCTTGTCAGAATGCTCTAACCTCCTGAGTGAAGAGGAGAAGACTTAGCTTCATTTCTTGTTCACTCACCCACTCAGTTGGTTGCAACAAGGTCAATAGAAGTAGAATCCCATCCCGTGCAGTAACTTTCGCCCAGATCCAAATGATCTTATGTTTAAAAAGAAGCCAATTTAAGCAGACTTTCTTGAATTAAGAAAAATAAACTCTGCATTCATTACAGTGCAAGTTAATACTAGCTTGACATTCGTAGATTAACAGTCTTACTTTTGAGATTGTTGACATAACAGGCTGATTGAAGTTCATTTGTCCTATCCTTGTCTTATGTTAATTTGCAGTGTTCGGAGTGAAAGGCTGTGTTTACAAGGGATCATTCTTTGGCTGTGGCTATCACAGCATGCAAATGCCTAAACATAGGCTGGTACATGCAAAACTGTTCAGTCCTACAAATACACTCCAGTCGAGTTGAAACTGGCTTTTTAACCCGTGTCCTTGTGAACCTTTCAAAGGATAAATCACAAAACCAGTCAGAAGTTTAGGACATAACCCCACAGGGGAATGGATTGCTGTTGAGCACAAGGTTGTCAGCCCCTCCTTATCTTTCTAGACACAAGAGATCACAGTCCAGTATGTTTAAAGTTTGTTTTACATCTTTAGGTGTTACATTCCATTGGCCACATGCAAATGTTTCTTTCTTTTAAATATCTAGCCATGGTCTCTGTAGCAGTCCTCTTTTTCAAAAAAGACACATTTTGGATTTAAGGGCTAAAAATGTCCACAGTACTTTGGGGTTGTGACACAGTGTCATGCTAATTCTCCTGGAGAGAGTGTAGTTCTAATGGGGAGAGAATACCCTGAGACACCCCTCTCCTGATCTGGCAGGTTTCTGGGGCATCTGCTTAAACTTGTGAACTCCTCATGAATGATACAAAAGCAATGTACTGCAGATGCCGGAAATGGGAAATAAACACAGGTAATGTATTTTCTAAAGTTTTGAATTACTTTATTATCGTCAGACGTACAGTGAAAAGTTTTGTTTTGTGTGCAGTACAGGCAGATCATACCATACAAAGTGCATTAGGGTGATGGAACAGAATGAGGGATACAATGTTATGGCTGCAGAGAAGATGCACCAAGATAGAAGTCAACACTAAATTTAAAATTTGAGAGGTGCATTCAGAAATCTGAATACAACGAGGAAGAAGCTGTTCTTGAATCTGTTGGTATGTGTGATTTAGCTTTTGTATTTTGTATCCGGGTGCTCTGGTTTCCTCCCATAGTCCAAAAATGTGCAGGTCAGGTGAATTGGCCATGCTAAATTGCCCGTAGTGTTAGGTGTTAGGTAAGGGGTGAATGTAGGGGAATGGGTGGGTTGCGCTTCAGCGGGTCGGTGTGGACTTGTTGGGCCAAAGGGCCTGTTTCCACACTGTAATGTAATCTAATCTAATCTAAAAAATTTACTGCCTGGATCAGAACACAAGACCATTCAACCCATATTGCCTGGGCCTGCTCTTGAATATGTGATTGTAATGACCACATCTTTTTATTTCTTTTATTTTTGAACAGAGAATACTGCTTTAAACCAAGGAGACTTGTGTGACAAGGTGGCTAAGTGGTTAACACTGCTGCCTCACAGGGCCAGGGACTCAGGTTTGTTTCCAACTTTGCACATTCTCCCCGTATCCGCGTGGATTTCCTCCTGGAGCTCCGGTTTCCTCCCACAATCCAAAGACATGCAGGTCAGGCAGATTGGCAATGTTAAATTGCCCTTAGTTTCCAATGACGTACAGGTAAGGCAGATAAACCATGGGAAATACAGAGTTACATGGATAGGGTAGGGGTGGTGAATCTGGGTGGGATGCTTTTAGGATGATCAGTGTGGACTTAATGGGCTGAATGGCCTGCTTCTACACTGTAGGGATCCTGTGACAAATATTTGAATGCACTCATCTCATTTTCCAGCTCTTGAGTCTAAGGCCTAGTGTCTATGGCAATGCCATTCAATACCTAAATATTACTTCAATGTTACAAGGTTTCTGATTCAACCACCTTTCAGACACTAAGTTCGAGACTCCCACCATGTGTTGAGTGAAAAGAAATTCACCTCAAACCCACCTCCTAGCCTCTAATCCTTGCTTTAAATTGATGTTTTAACCCCTCTCCTAAAGGAAAAATTCACTTCCTATCCACCCTATTCATTCCCCTCCAAATCTTAAACACTTATATCATGTCCCCTCTCAATCTTTCCTGCTCCAAGGTAAACAACCCCAGGCTATTCAATTTTTTTCTCATAGCTCAGACCCTCCAGCTCAGGCAGCTTCCTGGTGAATCTCTTCCGTGCCCTCCCTTGTGCAATCACATCTTTCCTGTGCCCCAGTACTGTGCCCCTAACTCCGTGGGCTTTTATCTTATTTAGCAGCTTCCCATGCAACACCTTGTCATAGGCCCTGTGGAAATCCAAATCAATCAGGTCCACTTGCTCTTCTTTGCCCTATCTTGGTCATTACTTTCTCAAAGAATTCTAACAGATATGACAGGCATGACCTCCCCTTGATGACACCACGCTGACTCAGCCCTATTTTTCCAAGCACTCAGCAATCTCATACGCAATAATGGACTCTTCAAAACTTACCAACGACCAAAGTCAGGCTGACTGGCCTATAGTTTCCTGTCTTCTGCCTCCATCCCTTTCTTAACATGGGATGTTATATTTTCCAGTCCTCTGAGAACCTGCCTGACTCTAACTGTTTCTGAAATATCACCACCTCTACAATCTCTTCGGCTATCTCCTCCAGACCCCTGGGATGTAGTCCTTCTGTTCTGGGTGATTTATCTGCCTTCAGACATTTCAGCTTCCCCCAGCACCTTCTCTTTAGTGATGGCCATTGCACTCACTCTGTGTCCTGATTCTCTTCAGGTCCTGGTATATTGCCAATTTTATCCACTGTGAAAACTGACGCAAAATACACATTCAGTTCCTCTACCACTTATTTGTTCCAATGACTACTTCTCCAGCTTCATCTTCTCTTTCCTCTCCACAACCTTTCAATTGTTTTTCTAAAAGATTCTTACAATCTACTATTATTACACGAGCTGGTTTACTCTCATATTTCATCTTCTCTGTCCTTTGTTTTGTTATCTTCTGCTGCTTTTTAAAAGCTTCCCAATCCTCTGGCTTCCCACTAATTTTCACCACATTACATGCTTTTTTCCTTTTGCTTTTATGCTGGCCTTTGTCAGACAAGGTTACCTCACCCTCCCTTTACTATGTTCCTTCTTCCTTGGGATGAATTTCTGCTGTGCCCCCCCAAATCTTTCCCAGAAACTCCTGCCGTTGCTGCTCTTCTGTCTTCCCTGCTAGGCCCCCCTTCCAGTCAACTCTGACCAGCTCCTCCGTCATGTCTTTGTAGTGACCTCGACTCAATTGTAACACCATTACATTTGATTTCAGTTTCTCCCTCAAACTGTAGGGTGAATTCTATCATATGGTCACTGCCCACTACTTATTCTGTCACCTTCAGCTCCCTAATCACATCTTTTCTGTCTGTCTCTCTCTCTCTCCTTCTCTCAATTTCCTCTGTCTGTTCCCAACACACCATTCTATTTCTCTCTCACTTCCCCAGCCAGATGGCTTCAATATTCAGGATCACCTTGGTGCTAAGAAACTTCTCATGGGAAAAGATGGAGTTTAGCTTGTGTGAAGTTAATCCTGGGTCAGCATAGGCCAGTGTGGGTTTGTTTTTATTAATTCAAGGGATGTGGGTGTCACTGGTGTTCAAACAGCGATTCAGAGTCAATCACATGTAGGCCAGACCAGGTCAGGATGGCAGATTTCGTTCCCTGATGGAAATTAGCAAGTTAATGGGTTTATACAATAATGGGCAATAGATGCATGGTTGCATTTGTCAGGGTGCGATTCAAACCCATGTCCTCATAGCATTAGTTGGGTCTCTGCATATCAGCCCAGTGCCTTATCCTGGGTGAGGTTAATTCTAGGTCATATAGACTGGGCTGGGAGTTTATCCTGAGAATAATCCCGGGTCAGTTCAGACCAGGCTGGGAGTTTATCCTGAGATTAATCCCGGGTTAATTCAGACTGGGCTGGGAGTTTATCCTGAGATTAAGCCCGGGTTGAAAAATGCGTTGCTGGAAAAGCACAGTAGGTCAGGCAGCATCCAAGGAGCAGGAGAATCGACGTTTCGGGCATAAACCCGTCTTCAGGAATGAGGAGTGTGCCAAGCAGGCTAAGATAAAAGGTAGGGAGGAGGGACTTGGGGGAGGGGCGTTGGAAATGCGATAGGTGGAAGGAGGTTAAGGTGAGGGTGATAGGCAGGAGTGGGGTGGGGGCGGAGAGGTCAGGAAGAAGATTGCAGGTTAGGAAGGCGGTGCTGAGTTCGAGGGTTGGGACTGAGACAAGGTGGGGGGAGGGGAAATGAGGAAACTGGAGAAATCTGAGTTCATCCCTTGTGGTTGGAGGGTTCCTAGGCAGAAGATGAGGCGCTCTTCCTCCAGCCGTTGTGTTGCTATGGTCTGGCGATGGAGGAGTCCAAGGACCTGCATGTCCTTGGTGGAGTGGGAGGGGGAGTTGAAGTGTTGAGCCACGGGGTGGTTAGGTTGGTTGGTTCGGGTGTCCCAAAGGTGTTCTCTGAAACGTTCCCCAAGTAGGCGGCCTGTCTCCCCAATATAGAGGAGGCCACATCGGGTGCAGCAGATGCAATAAATGAAGTGTGTGGAGGTGCAGGTGAATTTGTGGTGGATATGGAAGTGTACCTTGGGGCCTTGGAGGGAAGTAAGGGGGGAGGTGTGGGCGCAAATTTTGCATTTCTTGCGGTTGCAGGGGAAGGTGCCGGGAGTGGAGTTTGGATTGGTGGGGGGTGTGGACCTGACGAGGGAGTCACGGAGGGAGTGGTCTTTCCGGAATGCTGATAGGGGAGGGGAGGGAAATATATCCCTGGTGGTGGGGTCCGTTTGGAGGTGGCGGAAATGTTGAAGGATGATACGATGTATTTGGAGGTTGGTGGGGTGGTAGGTGAGGACCAGTGGGGTTCTGTCCTGGTGGCGGTTGGAGGGGCGGGGCTCAAGGGCGGAGGAGCGGGAAGTGGAGGAGATGTGGTGGAGGGCATCATCAACCACGTCTGGGGGGAAATTGCGGTCTTTGAAGAAGGAGGCCATCTGGTTTGTTTGATATTGGAATTGGTCCTCCCGCTTCCTCCATACCAAAGGAGTGGCCATGGGCTACCTCCCTCTCAGTATCCTCCCTCTCAGCTTCCTCCCTCACAGTATCCTCCCTCACAGTTTCCTATTTGTCCGTATCCTCCCAGTCAATTTCCTCCCTCTCAGTCTCCCCCTCTTAGTATCTTCCCTCTCAGTTTCCTCATTCTCAGTATCCTCCCTCTCAGTATCCTCCCTCTCACTATCCTCCCTCACAGTATCCACCCTCTTAGTATCCTCACTCTCAGTATCCTCTCTCTCAGTTTCCTCCCTCTCAGTATCCTCCCTCTCAGTATCCTCCCTCTTAGTATCTTCCCTCTCATTTTCCTCACTCTCAGTATCCTCCCTCTCAGTATCCTCCCTCACAGTATCCACCCTCTTAGTATCCTCACTCTCAGTATCCTCCCTCTCTGAGTCCTCTCTCTCAGTATTCACCCTCTCAGTTTCCTCTCTCTCAGTATCCACCCTCTCAGTATCCTCTCTCACTGTTTCCTCCCTCTCAGTCTACTCCCTCTCAGCTTCCTCCCACTCAGTATCCTCCCTCTCAGATTCCTCTCTCTCAGTATCCTCCCTCTCAGTATCCTCCCACTCAGTATCCTCCCTCTCAGTATCATCCCTCTCAGCTTCCTCCCTCTCAGTATCCTCCCTCTCAGATTCCTCTCTCTCAGTATCCTCCCACTCAGTATCCTCCCTCTCAGTATCCTCCCTCTCAGTATCCACCCTCTCAGTATCCTCTCTCACTGTTTCCTTTCTCTCAGTTTCCTCTCATTCAGTATCCTCCCTCTCTGTATCCTTGGTCTTAGTATCTTCCCTCTCAGTTTCCTCCCTCTCAGTTTACTCCTGGTCATTATCCTCCCTCTCAATATCCTCCCTGTCAGTGTCCTACCTCTCTGTTTCCTACCTCTCAGTATCCTCCCTCTCAGTCTCCTGTCTGACAGTATCCTCCCTCTCAGCTACTTCCCTCTCAGTATCCTCCCTCTCAGCTTCCTCTCTCTCAGTATCCTCCCGCTCAATATCGTCCTTCTCAGTATCCTCCCTCTCAGTTTCCTTCCTCTCAGTATCCTCCCTCTCAGTTTCCTCGCTCTCAGTATCCTCTCTGTCAGTATCCTACCACTCAGTATCCTCGCTCTCAGTATCCTCCCTGCAGTATCCTCCCTATCAGTGTCCTCCCGCTCAGTATCCTCCCTCTCAATTTCCTTTCTGACAGTATCCTCCCTCTCAGTTTCCTCTCTCAGTTTCTCCATGTCTGTTTCATCCCTCTCAGTATGCTCCCTCTGAGTATCCTCCCTCTCAGCATCCTTCCTCTCAGTTTACTGTCTGATAGTATTCTCCCTCTCACTATCCTCCCTCTCAGTTTCCTCCCTCTCAGTTTCCTCCCTGTCCGTATCCTCCCTCTCAGTATCTTCCCTCTCAGTTTCCTCCCTGTCAGTATCATGTCTGACAGTATCCTCCCTCTCAGTATCTTCCCTCTCAGTTTCTCCCTCTCAGTATCCTCCCTCTCAGGATTCTCCCTCTCAGTTTCCTCCCTCTCAGTACCCTACCTCTCAGTTTCCTCCCTCCCAGGATTCTCCCTCTCAGTTTCCTCCCTCTCAGTACCCTACCTCTCAGTTTCCTCCCTCTCAGGATTCTCCCTCTCAGTTTCTTCCCTCTCAGTATCACCCCTCTCAGTTTCCTCCCTCTCAGTATCCTCCCTCTCTGTTTCTTCTCTCTCAGTATCCACCCTGTCAGTTTCCTACCTCTCAGTTTCCTCCCAGTCAGTATCCACCCTCTCAGTATCCTCTCTCACTCCTTCCTTCCTCTCAGTATCCTCCCTCTCAGTTTCCTTCCTCTCAGTTTCCTCTCACTCAGTATCCTTCCTGTCAGTATCCTCCCTCTCAGTTTCCTCCCACTCAGTATCCTCCCTCTCAGTTTCCTCCCTCTCAGTTTCCTCCCTCTCAGTTTACTCCTTGTCATTATCCTACCTCTCAGTATCCTCCCTGTAAGTATCCACCCTGTAAGTATCCTCCCGCTCAGTATCGTACCTCTCTGGATCCTCCCTCTCATTGTCCTCCCAGTCAGTATCCTCCCTCTCAGTTTCATCCCTCTCAGTTTCCTCCTTTTCAGTTTCCTCCCTTTCAGTTTCCTCCCTCTCAGTATCATGCCTCTCACTATCCTCCCTCTCAGTATCCTTTCTCCCAGTGTCCTCTCTCTCAGTATCCTCCTTCTCAGTATCCTCCCTCTCAGTGTCCTTCCTCTCAGTATCCTCCCTCTCAGTTTCCATCCTCTATGCTTTCCCATGTCAGGCTGCTCCCTCTCAGTTTCCTCCCTCTCAGTTTCCTCCCTCTCAATTTTCTCTCTCTCAGTTTCCTCCCAGTCAGTATCCTCCCTCTCAGTATCCTCCCTCTCAGTTTCCTCCCTCTCAATTTTCTCTCTCTCAGTTTCCTCCCAGTCAGTATCCTCCCTCTCAGTATCCTCCCGGTCAGTATCCTCCTTCTCAGGATCCTCCCTCTCTGTATCCACCCTCTCAGTTTCCTCACTCTCACTTGCCTCACTCTCAATTTCCTCTCTGTCAGTATCGTCTCTGTCAGTATCCTCCCTCTCAGTATCCTCCCTCTCAGTATCCTCCCTCTCTATTTCCGCCCTCTCTGTTTCCTCCCTCTCAGTATCATCCCTCTCAGTATCCTCTCTCTCAGTTTCCTCCCTCAATTTCCTCCCTCTCAGTATCCTCTCTCTCAGTTTCCTCCCTCAATTTCCTCCCTCTAAATTTCCTCCCTCTCAGTTTCCTCCCTGTCAGTTTCCTAACTGTCAGCTTCCTCCCTCTCAATTTCCTCCCTCTCAGTATCGTCCCTGTCTGTATCCTCCCTCTCAGTTTCCTTCCTCTCCGTATCCTCCCTGTCATTATCCTCCCTCTCAGTATCCTCCCTCACCGTTTCCTCTCAGTATCCTCCCTCTCAGTATCCTCCCTCTCAGTTTCCTTCCTCTCCGTATCCTCCCTCTCAGTATCCTCCCTCTCAGTATCCTCCCTCACCGTTTCCTCTCAGTATCCTCCCTCTCAGTATCCTCCCTCTCAGTATCCTCCCACTCAGTTTCCTGTCTGACAGTATCCTCCCTCTCAGTTTCATCCCTCTCAGTTACCTCCTTTTCAGTTTCCTCCCTTTCAGTATCCTCCCTCTCGGTATCATCCCTCTCACTATCCTCCCTCTCAGTATCCTTTCTCCCAGTGTCCTCTCTCTCAGTATCCTACTTCTCAGTATCCTCCATCTCAGTGTCCTTCCTCTCAGTGTCCTCCCTCTCAGTTTCCATCCTCTATGCTTTCCCATGTCAGGCTGCTCCCTCTCAGTGTCCTCTCTCTCAGTTACCTCCCTCTCAGTTTCCTCCCTCTCAATTTCCTCTCTGTCAGTATCCTCCCTCTCAGTATCCTCTCTCTCAGTATCCTCCCTCACCGTTTCCTCTCAGTATCCTCCCTCTCAGTATCCTCCCTCTCAGTTTCCTTCCTCTCCGTATCCTCCCTCTCAGTATCCTCCCTCTCAGTATCCTCCCTCACCGTTTCCTCTCAGTTTCTTCCCGGTCAGTATCCTCCCTCTCAGGATCCTCCCTCTCTGTATCCACCCTCTCAGTTTCCTCCCTCTCAGTTGCCTCCCTCTCAATTTCCTCTCTGTCAGTATCCTCCCTCTCAGTATCCTCTCTCTCAGTGTCCTCCCACTCAGTATCCTCCCTCTCAGTATCCTCCCTCTCAGTTTCCTCCTTGTCATTATCCTCCCTCTCAGTATCCTCCCTCTCAGTATCCTCCCTCTCAGTTTCCTCCTTGTCATTATCCTCCCTGTCAGTATCCTCCCTGTCAGTATCCTCCCTCTCAGTTTCCTCCCTCTCAGTTTCCTCCCTCACAGTTTCCTCCATCTCAATATCCTCCCGGTCAGTATCCTCCCTCTCAGTTTCCTGTCTGACAGTATCCTCCCTCTCAGTTGCCTCCCTCTCAATTTCCTCTCTGTCAGTATCCTCCCTCTCAGTATCCTCTCTCTCAGTGTCCTCCCACTCAGTATCCTCCCTCTCAGTATCCTCCCTCTCAGTTTCCTCCTTGTCATTATCCTCCCTCTCAGTATCCTCCCTCTCAGTATCCTCCCTCTCAGTTTCCTCCCTCTCAGTTTCCTCCCTCACAGTTTCCTCCATCTCAATATCCTCCCGGTCAGTATCCTCCCTCTCAGTTTCCTGTCTGACAGTATCCTCCCTCTCAGTATCTTCAATCTCAATTTCCTCCCTATCAGTCTCATCCCTCTCAGTATCCTCCATGTCAGTATTCGCCCTCTTAGTATCGTCCCTCTCAGTTTCCTGTCTGACAATATCCTCCCTCTCAGTTTCCTCCCTCTCAGTTTCCTCCCTGTCAGTATCATCCCTCTCAGTATCTTCCCTCTCAGTATCCTCTCTCTCAGTATCCTCCCTTTCAGTATCCTCCCTGTCAGTTTCCTCACTCTCAGTATCCTCCCTCTCAATTTCCTCCCTCTCAGTATCCTCCCTGTTATTATCCTCCCTCTCAGTTTCCTTCCTCTCCATATCCTCCCTGTCATTATCCTCCCTCTCAGTTTCCTCCCTCTCAGACTCCTCCCTCTCAGTATCTTCCCTCACCGTTTCCTTCCTCTCAGTATCCTCCCTCTCAGTTTCCACCCTCTGTTTCCTCCTTGTCATTATCCTCCCTCTCAGTGTCCTCCCTGTCAGTATCCTCCCTGTCAGTGTCCTCCCTGTCAGTATCCTCCCTCTGAGTTTCCTTCCTCTCAGTAACCTCCCTGTCAGTTTCCTCCCTCTCAGTTTGCTCCCTCTCCGTATCCTCCCACTCAGTATCCTCCCTCTCAGTATTTGCCCTCTTAGTATCGTCCCTCTCAGTTTCCTGTCTGACAATATCCTCCCTCTCAGTTTCCTCCCTCTCAGTTTCCTCCCTGTCAGTATCATCCCTCTCAGTATCTTCCCTCTCAGTATCCTCTCTCTCAGTATCCTCCCTTTCAGTATCCTCCCTGTCAGTTTCCTCACTCTCAGTATCCTCCTTCTCAATTTCCTCCCTCTCAGTATCCTCCCTGTTATTATCCTCCCTCTCAGTTTCCTTCCTCTCCATATCCTCCCTGTCATTATCCTCCCTCTCAGTTTCCTCCCTCTCAGACTCCTCCCTCTCAGTATCTTCCCTCACCGTTTCCTTCCTCTCAGTATCCTCCCTCTCAGTTTCCACCCTCTGTTTCCTCCTTGTCATTATCCTCCCTCTCAGTGTCCTCCCTGTCAGTATCCTCCCTGTCAGTGTCCTCCCTGTCAGTATCCTCCCTCTGAGTTTCCTTCCTCTCAGTAACCTCCCTGTCAGTTTCCTCCCTCTCAGTTTGCTCCCTCTCCGTATCCTCCCACTCAGTATCCTCCCTCTCAGTATTTGCCCTCTTAGTATCGTCCCTCTCAGTTTCCTGTCTGACAATATCCTCCCTTCAGTTTAATCCCTCTCAGTATCCTCCCTCTCAGTATCCTCCATCTCAGTATCCTCTCTCAGTATCCTCCCTGTCAGTATCCTCCCTGTCAGTATCCTAGCTCTCAGTTTCCTCCCTCTCAGTTTCCTCCCTCTCAGTTTCCTCCCTCAATTTCCTCCCTCTCAGTTTTCTCCCTGTCAGTTTCATCTTTGTTATTATCCTCCCTCTCAGTATCCTCCCTGTCAGTATCCTCCCTCTCGGTTTCCTGTCTGACAGTATCCTCCCTCTCAGTATCTTCAATCTCAGTTTCCTCCCTCTCAGTCTCATCCCTCTCAGTATCCTCCATGTCAGTATCCTCGCTCTCAGTATCCTCCCTGTCAGTATCCTCCCTCTCAGTATCCTCCCTCTCAGTATTCACCCTCTTAGTATCGTCCCTCTCAGTTTCCTGTCTGACAATATCCCCCGTCCGGTTTAATCCCTCTCAGTATCCTCCCTCTCAGTATCATCCCTCTCAGTATCCTCCCTCTCAGTATCCTCTCTCACAGTGTCCTCCCTTTCAGTATCCTCCCTGTCAGTTTCCTCGCTCTCAGTATCCTCCCTCTCAGTTTCCTCCCTCTCAGTATCCTCCCTCACCGTTTCCTTCCTCTCAGTTTCCTCCCTCTCAGTTTCCTCCCTCTCAGTTTCCTCCCTCACCGTTTCCTCCCTCTCAGTTTCCTCCCTCTCAGTTTCCACCCTCTCAGTTTCCTCCTTGTCATTATCCTCCCTCTCAGTGTCCTCCCTGTCAGTATCCTCCCTCTGAGTTTCGTTCCTCTCAGTAACCTCCCTTTCAGTTTCCTCCCTCTCAGTTTCCTTGCTGCCAGTATCCTCCCTCTCAGTATTTTCCCTCTCAGTTTCCTCCCTTTCAGTTTCCTCCCTCTCAGTATCCTCCCACTCAGTATCGTACCTCTCTGGATCCTCCCTCTCAGTATCCTCCCTCTCAGTATCCTCCCTCTCAGTATCCTCCCTCTCAGTATCCTCTCTCTCAGTTACCTCCCTCTCAATTTTGTCTCTCTCAGTTTCTTCCCAGTCAGTATCCTCCCTCTCAGTATCCTCCCTCTCAGTATCCTCCCAGTCAGTATCCTCACTCTCAGTATCCTCCCTCTCAGTATCCTCCCTCTGAGTTTCCTTCCTCTCAGTAACCTCCCTTTCAGTTTCATCCCTCTCAGTTTGCTCCGTCTCCGTATCCTCCTGCTCAGTATCCTCCCTCTCAGTTTCCTCGCTGTCAGTATCCTCCCTCTCAGTATCCTCCCACTCAGTTTCATCCCTCTCAGTTTCCTCCTTTTCAGTTTCCTCCCTTTCAGTTTCCTCCCTCTCAGTATCCTCCCTCTCAGTATCATCCCTCTCAGTATCCTTTCTCCCAGTGTCCTCTCTCTCAGTATCCTCCTTCTCAGTATCCTCCCTCTCAGTTTCATCCCTCTCAGTTTCCTCCTTTTCAGTATCCTCCCTCTCAGTTTCCTGTCTGGCAGTATCCACCCTCTCAGTATCTTAAATCTCAGTTTCCTCCCTCTCAGTCCCATCCCTCTCAGTATCCTCCATGTCAGTATCCTCGCTCTCAGTATCCTCCCTCTCAGTATTCGCCCTCTTAGTATCGTCCCTCTCAGTTTCCTGTCTGACAATATCCTCCCTTCAGTTTCATCCCTCTCAGTATCCTCCCTCTCAGTATCCTCCCTCTCAGTATCCTCTCTCAGTGTCCTCCCTTTCAGTATCCTCCCTCTCAGTATCCTCTCTCAGTGTCCTCCCTTTCAGTATCCTCCCTGTCAGTATCCTCCCTGTCAGTATCCTCCCTGTCAGTATCCTACCTCTCAGTTTCCTCCCTTTCAGTTTCCTCACTCTCAGTATCATCCCTCTCACTATCCTCCCTCTCAGTATCCTTTCTCCCAGTGTCCTCTCTCTCAGTATCCTCCTTCTCAGTATCCTCCCTCTCACTGTCCCTCCTCTCAGTATCCTCCCTCTCAGTTCCCATCCTCTATGCTTTCCCATGTCAGGCTGCTCCCTCTGATTCCTCTCTCTCATTTTCCTCCCAGTCAGTATCCTCACTCTCAGTATCCTCCCTCTCAGTATCCTCCCGGTCAGTATCCTCCCTCTCAGGATCCTCCCTCTCTGTATCCACCCTCTCAGTTTCCTCACTCTCAGTTGCATCACTCTCAATTTCCTCTCTGTCAGTATCCTCCCTCTCAGGATCCTCCCTCTCTATTTCCTCCCTCTCAGTTTCCTCCCTCTCAGTATTATCCCTCTCAGTATCCTCCCTATCAGTATCCTCTCTCAGTGTCCTCCCTCTCAGTATCCTCCCTCTCAGTATCCTCTCTCAGTGTCCTCCCTCTCAGTATCCTCCGTCTCAGTATCCTCTCTCAGTGTCCTCCCTTTCAGTATCCTCCCTGTCAGTATCCTCCCTGTCAGTATCCTACCTCTCAGTTTCCTCCCTGTCAGTATCCTCCCTCTTAGTTTCCTCCCTCTCATACTCCTCCCTCTCAGTATCCTCCCTGTCAGTATCCTCCCTCTTAGTTTCCTTCCTCTCATACTCCTCCCTCTCAGTATCCTCCCTGTCAGTATCCTAACTCTGAATTTCCTTCCTCTCAGTATCCTCCCTGTCAGTATCCCCCCTCTTAGTTTCCTTCCTCTCATACTCCTCCCTCTCAGTATCCTCCCTGTCAGTATCCTCCCTCTGAATTTCCTTCCTCTCAGTATCCTCCCTCTCAGCTTCCTCCCTCTCAGTATCCTCCCTGTCAGTATCCTCCCTCTCAGTATCCTCCCTCTGAGTTTCCTTCCTCTCAGTATCCTCCCTCTCAATTTCCTCCCTCTCAGTATCCTCCCTGTCAGTATCCTCCCTCTCAGTTTCCTTCCTTTCTATATCCTCCCTGTCATTATCCTCCCTCTCAGTTTCATCCCTCTCAGACACCTCCCTCTCACTTTCCTCCTTGTCATTGTCCTCCCTCTCAGTTTCCTCCCTCTCAGTTTCCTCCCTCAATTTCCTCCCTCTCAGTTTCCTCCCTGTCAGTTTCCTAACTGTCAGCTTCCTCCCTCTCAATTTCCTCCCTCTCAGTATCGTCCCTGTCTGTATCCTCCCTCTCAGTTTCCTTCCTCTCCGTATCCTCCCTGTCATTATCCACCCTCTCAGTATCCTCCTTCACCGTTTCCTTCCTCTCAGTATCCTCCCTCTCAGTTTCCACCCTCTCAGTTTCCTCCTTGTCATTATCCTCCCTCTCAGTGTCCTCCCTGTCAGTATCCTCCCTCTGAGTTTCGTTCCTCTCAGTAACCTCGCTTGGAGTTTCCTCCCTCTCAGTTTGCTCCCTCTCCGTATCCTCCCTCTCAGTATCCTCCCTCTCAGTATCCTCCCTCTCAGTTTCGTCGCTGTCAGTATCCTCCCTCTCAGTATCCTCCCGCTCAGTATCTTACCTCTCTGGATCCTCCCTCTCAGTATCCTCCCTCTCAGTTTCCTGTCTGACAGTATCCTCCCTCTCAGTTTCATCCCTCTCAGTTTCCTCCTTTTCAGTTTCCTCCCTCTCAGTATCCTCCCTCTCAGTATCCTCCCTCTCAGTATCCTCCCTCTCACTATCCTCCCTCTCAGTATTCTTTCGCCCAGTGTCCTCCCTCTCAGTTTCCATCCTCTATGCTTTCCCATGTCAGGCTGCTCCCTCTCAGTATCCACCCTCTCAGTATCCTCCTTCACCGTTTCCTTCCTCTCAGTATCCTCCCTCCCAGTTTCCTTCCTCTCCGTATCCTCCCTGTCATTATCCTCCCTCTCAGTGTCCTCCCTGTCAGTATCCTCCCTCTGAGTTTCGTTCCTCTCAGTAACCTCGCTTGGAGTTTCCTCCCTCTCAGTTTGCTCCCTCTCCGTATCCTCCCTCTCAGTATCCTCCCTCTCAGTATCTTACCTCTCTGGATCCTCCCTCTCAGTATCCTCCCTCTCAGTATCCTCCCTCTCAGTTTCCTCGCTGTCAGTATCCTCCCTCTCAGTATCCTCCCGCTCAGTATCTTACCTCTCTGGATCCTCCCTCTCAGTATCCTCCCTCTCAGTATCCTCCCTCTCAGTTTCCTCCTTTTCAGTTTCCTCCCTCTCAGTATCCTCCCTCTCAGTATCCTCCCTCTCAGTATCCTCCCTCTCACTATCCTCCCTCTCAGTATTCTTTCTCCCAGTGTCCTCCCTCTCAGTATCCTCCTTCTCAGTATCCTCCCTCTCAGTTTCCATCCTCTATGCTTTCCCATGTCAGGCTGCTCCCTCTCAGTATCCTCTCTCTCAGTATCCTCCCTCTCAATTTTCTCTCTCTCAGTTTCCTTCCGGTCAGTATCCTCCCTCTCAGGATCCTTCCTCTCTGTATCCACCCTCTCAGTTTCCTCACTCTCAGTTACCTCCCTCTCAATTTCCTCTCTGTCAGTATCGTCTCTGTCAGTATCCTCCCTCTCAGTTTCCGCCCTCTCAGTTTCCTCCTTGTCTTTATCCTCCCTCTCAGTTTCCTCTCTCTCAGTGTCCTCCCTCTCAGTTTCTGCCCTCTCAGTTTCCTCCTTGTCATTATCCTCCCTCTCAGTTTCCTCCTTGTCAATATCCTACCTCTCAGTTTCCTCCCTCTCAGTTTCCTCCCTCACAGTTTCCTCCATCTCAATATCCTCCCGGTCAGTATCCTCCCTCTCAGTTTCCTGTCTGACAGTATCCTCCCTCTCAGTTTCCTGACTGACGTATCCTCCCTCTCAGTATCTTCAATCTCAGTTTCCTCCCTCTCAGTCTCATCCCTCTAAGTATCCTCCATGTCAGTATCCTCGCTCTCAGTATCCTCCCTCTCAGTATTCGCCCTCTTAGTATCGTCCCTCTCAGTTTCCTGTCTGACAATATCCTCCCTTCAGTTTAATCCCTCTCAGTATCCTCCCTCTCAGTATCCTCCCTCTCAGTTTCCTCCCTCTCAGTTTCTTCCCTGTTAGTATCATCCCTCTCAGTATCCTCCCTCTCAGTATCCTCTCTCTCAGTGTCCTCCCTTTCAGTATCCTCCCTGTCAGTTTCCTCCCTGTCAGTATCCTACCTCTCAGTTTCCTCCCTCAATTTCCTCCCTCTCAGTGTCCTCCCTGTCAGTATCCGAACTGTCAGCTTCCTCCCTCTCAGTATCCTCCTTCTCAGAATCCTCCCTCTCAATTTCCTCCCTCTCCGTATCCTCCCTCTCAGTATCCTGCCTCTCAGTATCCTCCCTCTCAGTTTTCTCGCTGTCAGTATCCTCCCTCTCAGTGTCCTCCCTCACAGTTTCCTCCATCTCAATATCCTCCCGGTCAGTATTCTCCCTCTCAGTTTCCTGTCTGACAGTATCCTCCCTCTCAGTATCTTCAATCTCAGTTTCCTCCCTCTCAGACTCATCCCTCTCAGTATCCTCCATGTCAGTATCCTCGCTCTCAGTATCCTCCCTCTCAGTATTCGCCCTCTTAGTAATGTCCCTCTCAGTTTCCTGTCTGACAATATTCTCCCTTCAGTTTAATCCTTCTCAGTATCCTCCCTCTCAGTATCCTCCCACTCAGTTTCCTCCCTCTCAGTTTCTTCCCTGTTAGTATCATCCCTCTCAGTATCCTCCCTCTCAGTATCCTCTCTCTCAGTGTCCTCCCTTTCAGTATCCTCCCTGTCAGTTTCCTCGCTCTCAGTATCCTCCCTCTCAGTATCCTCCCGCTCAGTATCTTACCTCTCTGCATCCTCCCTCTCAGTATCCTCCTTCTCAGAATCCTCCCTCTCAATTTCCTCCCTCTCAGTATCCTCCCTCTCAGTATCCTCCCACTCAGTTTCCTCCCTCTCAGTTTCTTCCCGGTTAGTATCATCCCTCTCAGTATCCTCCCTCTCAGTATCCTCTCTCTCAGTGTCCTCCCTTTCAGTATCCTCCCTGTCAGTTTCCTCGCTCTCAGTATCCTCCCTCTCAGTATCCTCCCGCTCAGTATCTTACCTCTCTGCATCCTCCCTCTCAGTATCCTCCTTCTCAGAATCCTCCCTCTCAATTTCCTCCCTCTCAGTATCCTCCCTCTCAGTATCCTCCCTCTCAGTACCCTCCCTCTCAGTTTCCTCCCTCTCAGTATCCTCCCTCTCAGTGTCCTCCCGCTCAGTATCTTACCTCTCAGTATCCTCACTCTCAGTTTCCTCCCTCTCAGTTTCTTCCCTGTTAGTATCATCCCTCTCAGTATCCTCCCGCTCAGTATCCTCTCTCTCAGTGTCCTCCCTTTCAGTATCCTCCCTGTCAGTTTCCTCGCTCTCAGTATCCTCCCTCTCTGTATCCTCCCGCTCAGTATCTTACCTCTCTGCATCCTCCCTCTCAGTATCCTCCTTCTCAGAATCCTCCCTCTCAATTTCCTCCCTCTCAGTATCCTCCCTCTCAGTATCCCCCCTCTCAGTACCCTCCCTCTCAGTTTCCTCGCTGTCAGTATCCTCCCTCTCAGTATCCTCCCGCTCAGTATCTTACCTCTCAGTATCCTCCCTTTCAGTATCCTCCCACTCAGTTTACTGTCTGACAGTATCCTCCCTCTCAGTATCCTCCCTCTCAGTATCCTCCCTCTCACTATCCTCCCTCTCAGTATTCTTTCTCCCAGTGTCCTCCCTCTCAGTATCCTCCCTCTCAGTATCCTCCCTCTCAGTTTCCATCCTCTATGCTTTCCCATGTCAGGCTGCTCCCTCTCAGTATCCTCTCTCTCAGTATCCTCCCTCTCAATTTTCTCTCTCTCAGTTTCCTCCCGGTCAGTATCCTCCCTCTCAGGATCCTTCCTCTCTGTATCCACCCTCTCAGTTTCCTCACTCTCAGTTACCTCCCTCTCAATTTCCTCTCTGTCAGTATCCTCCCTCTCAGTTTCCTCCCTCTCAGTTTCCTCCCTCACAGTTTCCTCCATCTCAATATCCTCCCTCTCAGTATCCTCCCTCACCGTTTCCTTCCTATCAGTATCCTCCCTCTCAGTTTCCACCCTCTCAGTATCCTCCCTGTCATTATCCTCCCTCTCAGTTTCCTCGCTCTCAGTATCCTCCCTCTCAGTATTTGCCCTCTTAGTATCGTCCCTCTCAGTTTCCTGTCTGACAATATCTTCCCTTCAGTTTAATCCCTCTCAGTATCCTCCCAGTCAGTATCCTCCCTCTCAGTATCCTCCCACTCAGTTTCCTGTCTGACAGTATCCTCCCTCTCAGTTTCATCCCTCTCAGTTTCCTCCTTTTCAGTTTCCTCCCTTTCAGTTTCCTCCCTCTCAGTATCATGCCTCTCACTATCCTCCCTCTCAGTATCCTTTCTCCCAGTGTCCTCCCTCTCAGTATCCTCCCTCTCAGTATCCTCCCTCTCAGTATCCTCCCTCTCATTATCCTTCCTCTCAGTGTCCTTCCTCTCAGTATCCTCTCTCTCAGTTACCTCCCTCTCAGTTTCCTCCCTCTCAATTTTCTCTCTCTCAGTTTCCTCCCAGTCAGTATCCTCCCTCTCAGTATCCTCCCTCTCAGTATCCTCCCGGTCAGTATCCTCCCTTCAGTTTCATCTCTCTCAGTATCCTCCCTCTCAGTTTCCTCCCGGTCAGTATCCTCCCTCTCAGTTTCCTCCCTCTCAATTTCCTCTCTGTCAGTATCCTCCCTCTCAGTATCCTCCCTCTCTATTTCCTCCCTCTCAGTATCCTCCCTCTCAGTTCACTCCCTCTCCGTTTCCTCCCTCACAGTTTCCTCCTGGTCAGTATCCTCCCTTCAGTTTAATCCCTCTCAGTACCCTCCCTCTCAGTATCCTCCGTCTCAGTATCCTCTCTCAGTATCCTCCCTGTCAGTATCCTCCTTGTCATTATCCTCCCTCTCAGTATCCTCCCTGTCAGTATCCTCCCTCTTAGTTTCATCCCTCTCAGACTCCTCACTCTCAGTATCCTCCCTGTCAGTATCCTCCCTCACCGTTTCCTTCCTATCAGTATCCTCCCTCTCAGTTTCCACCCTCTCAGTATCCTCCCTGTCATTATCCTCCCTCTCAGTTTCCTCGCTCTCAGTATCCTCCCTCTCAGTATTTGCCCTCTTAGTATCGTCCCTCTCAGTTTCCTGTCTGACAATATCTTCCCTTCAGTTTAATCCCTCTCAGTATCCTCCCAGTCAGTATCCTCCCTCTCAGTATCCTCCCACTCAGTTTCCTGTCTGACAGTATCCTCCCTCTCAGTTTCATCCCTCTCAGTTTCCTCCTTTTCAGTTTCCTCCCTTTCAGTTTCCTCCCTCTCAGTATCATGCCTCTCACTATCCTCCCTCTCAGTATCCTTTCTCCCAGTGTCCTCCCTCTCAGTATCCTCCCTCTCAGTATCCTCCCTCTCAGTATCCTCCCTCTCATTATCCTTCCTCTCAGTGTCCTTCCTCTCAGTATCCTCTCTCTCAGTTACCTCCCTCTCAGTTTCCTCCCTCTCAATTTTCTCTCTCTCAGTTTCCTCCCAGTCAGTATCCTCCCTCTCAGTATCCTCCCTCTCAGTATCCTCCCGGTCAGTATCCTCCCTTCAGTTTCATCTCTCTCAGTATCCTCCCTCTCAGTTTCCTCCCGGTCAGTATCCTCCCTCTCAGTTTCCTCCCTCTCAATTTCCTCTCTGTCAGTATCCTCCCTCTCAGTATCCTCCCTCTCTATTTCCTCCCTCTCAGTATCCTCCCTCTCAGTTCACTCCCTCTCCGTTTCCTCCCTCACAGTTTCCTCCTGGTCAGTATCCTCCCTTCAGTTTAATCCGTCTCAGTACCCTCCCTCTCAGTATCCTCCGTCTCAGTATCCTCTCTCAGTATCCTCCCTGTCAGTATCCTCCTTGTCATTATCCTCCCTCTCAGTATCCTCCCTGTCAGTATCCTCCCTCTTAGTTTCATCCCTCTCAGACTCCTCACTCTCAGTATCCTCCCTGTCAGTATCCTCCCTCTGAGTTTACTTCCTCCCAGTATCCTCCCTCTCAATTTCCTCCCTCTCAGTTTCCTCCCTCTCAGTTTCCTCCCTCTTAGTTTCATCCCTCTCAGACTCCTCACTCTCAGTATCCTCCCTGTCAGTATCCTCCCTCTGAGTTTACTTCCTCCCAGTATCCTCCCTCTCAATTTCCTCCCTCTCAGTTTCCTCCCTCTCAGTTTCCTCCCTTTCAATTTCCTCCCTCTCAGTATCCTCCCTTACAGTATCCTCCCTCTCAGTTTCCTCCCGCTCAATATCCTCCCTCTCAGTTTCCTCCCTCGCACTATCCTCCCTCTCAGTATCCCCATTTCAGTTTCTTCCTCTTAGTTTCCTCCCGGTCTGTATCCTCCCTATCAATATCCTCAATCTCATTTTCCTCCTTCTCAGTCTCCTCCCTCTCACTATCCTCCCTGTTAGTATCCTCGCTGTCAGTATCCTCCCTCTCAGTATTCGCCCTCTCAGTATCGTCCCTCTCAGTTTCCATTCTGACAATATCCTCCCTCTCAGTTGCATTCCGCTCATTATCCTCGCTGTCAATATACTCCCTCTCAGTTTCCTCCCTCTTACTTTCCTCCCTCTCCGTTTCCTTCCTCTCAGTATCATCCCTCTCAGTATCTTCCCTCTCAGTTTCATCCATCTCATAGTCCTCCCTCTCAGTTTCCTCCCGGTCAGTATCCTC
The DNA here is from genome assembly GCF_047496795.1 of Chiloscyllium punctatum. Taxonomy (NCBI): domain Eukaryota; kingdom Metazoa; phylum Chordata; class Chondrichthyes; order Orectolobiformes; family Hemiscylliidae; genus Chiloscyllium; species Chiloscyllium punctatum. The sequence continues at coordinate 27,020,629 of NC_092783.1, forward strand.
CCGGTCAGTATCCTCCCTCTCAGTTTCCTGTCTGACAGTATCCTCCCTCTCAGTTTCCTCCCTCTCAGTTTCATCACTCTCAGTATCCTCACTCTGAGTTTCCTCCCTCTCAGTTTCCTTCCTCTCAGTATCCACCCTCTCAGTTTCATCCCTATCAGTTTCCTCCCTCTCAGTATGCTCCCTCTCAGTATCCTCCCGCTCAGTATCCTCCCTCTCAGTATCCTCCCTCTCAGTTTCCTCCCCATCAGTATCATCCCTCTTAGTAACCCCCCATTACAGTATCTTCCCTCTCAGTATCCTCCCTCTTAGTTTCCTCCCTGTCAGCATCATCACTCTCAGTATCCTCCCTTTCAGTATCCTCCCTCTCAGTATCCTCCCTCTCAGTATCCTCCCTCTCAGTTTCCTCCCCATCAGTATCATCCCTCTCAGTAACCCCCCATTACAGTATCTTCCCTCTCAGTATCCTCCCTCTTAGTTTCCTCCCTGTCAGCATCATCACTCTCAGTATCCTCCCTTTCAGTATCCTCCCGCTCAGTATCCTCCCTCTCAGTATCCTCCCTCTCAGTTTCCTCCCTGTCAGCATCATCACTCTCAGTATCTTCCCTCTCAGTATCCTCCCTCTCAGTTTCCTCCCTGTCAGCATCATCACTCTCAGTATCCTCCCTCTCTGTATTCGCCCTCTCAGTATCATCCCTCTCAGTTTTGTATCTGACAATATCCTCCCTCTCAGTGTCATCCCTCTCAGTATCCTCCCTCTCAGTTTCCTGTCCGACAGTGTCCTCCCTCCCAATTTCCTCCCTCTCAGTATCCTCTCTCTCAGTATCCTCCCTCTCAGTTTCCTCCCGGTCAGTATCCTGCCTGTCAGTATCCGGCCTCTCAGTATCCTCCCTCTCACTTTCCTCGCTCACAGATTCCTCCCTCTCAGTATCCTCCCTCTCAGTTTCCTGTCTGACAGTATCCTCCCTCTCAGTATCCTGCCTCTCAGTTTCATCCCTCTCAGTATCCTCCCTGTCAGTATCCTCCCTCTCGGTTTCCTCCCTCTCAGTATCCACCCTCTCAGTTTCATCCCTATCAGTTTCCTCCCTCCCAGTATCCTCCCTGTCAGTATCCTCCCTCTCAGTTTCCTGTCTGACAGTATCCTCCCTCTCAGTATCCTCCCTTTCAGTTTCCTCCCTCTCAGTATCATGCCTCTCACTATCCTCCCTCTCAGTTTCATCCCTATCAGTTTCCTCCCGTTCAGTATCCTCCCTCTCAGTATCCTCACTCTCAGTTTCCTCCCCGTCAGTATCTTCCCTCTCAGTATCCTCCCTCTCAGTTTCCTCCCTCTCAGTATCCTCCCTCTCAGTATCCCCATTTCAGTTTCCTCCTCTTAGTTTCCTCCCGGTCAGTATCCTCCCTCTCAGTATCCTCCCTCTCAGTTTCCTCCCTGTCAGCATCATCACTCTCAGTATCTTCCCTCTCAGTATCCTCCATCTCAGTTTACTCCCTGTCAGCATCATCACTCTCAGTATCCTCCCTCTCACTATCCTCCCACTCAGCTTCCTCCCTCTCAGTATCCTCCCTGTTTTTTCCTCCCTCTGTGTTTCCTCCCTCCCAATTTCCTCCCTCTCAGTATCCTCTCTCTCAGTATCCTCCCTCTCAGTATCCTCCCTCTCAGTTTCCTGCCTGTCACTATCCTCCCTCTCAGTTTCCTCCCTCTTGGTATCCTCCCTGTCAGTATCCTGCCTGTCAGTATCCTCCCTCTGAGTTTCCTTCCTGTCAGTATCCTCCCTCTCAGTTTCCTCCCTCTCAGACTCCTCACTCTCAGTATCCTCCCTCTCAGTATCCTCCCTCTGAGTTTACTTCCTCCCAGTATCCTCCCTCTCAATTTCCTCCCTCTCAGTTTCCTCCGTCTCAGTTTCCTCCCTCTCAGATTCCTCCCTCTCAGTTTCCTTTCTGTCAGTTTCCTCCCTCTCAGTTTCCTCCCTCTCAATATCCTTCCTCTCAGTATCCCCATTTCAGTTTCTTCCTCTTAGTTTCCTCCTGGTCTGTATCCTCCCTCTCAGTATCCTCAATCTCAGTTTCCTCCCCCTCAGTCTCCTCCCTCTCACTATCCTCCCTGTCAGTATCCTCGCTGTCAGTATCCTCCCTCTCAGTATTCGCCCTTTCAGTATCGTCCCCCTCAGTTTCCAGTCTGACAATATCCTCCCTCTCAGTTTAATCCCTCTCAGTTTCCTCCCTCTCAGTTTCCTCCCTGTCAGTATCATCCCTTTCAGTATCCTCCATCACAGTATCCTCTCTCTCTTTGTCCTCCCTTTCAGTATCCTCCCTGTCAGTATCCTCCCTGTCAGTATTCTCCCTGTCAGTATCCAACCTCTCAGTTTCCTCTCTCTCAGTTTCCTCACTCTCTGTTTCCTCCCTCTCAGTATTCTCCCTCTCAGTATCCAACCTGTCAGCATCCTCCCTATCTGTATCCTCCCTCTTTATCCACCCTCTCAGTTTCCTCCCTCTCAGTTTCCTGTCTGACACTATCCTCCCTCTCAGTATCATCCCTCTCAGTATTCTCCCTCTCAGTATCCAACCTGTCAGCATCCTCCCTATCTGTATCCTCCCTCTGTATCCGCCCTCTCAGTTTCCTCTCTCTCAGTTGCCTCCCTCTCAATTTCCTCCCTGTCAGTATCGTCTCTCTCAGTATCCTCCCTCTCAGTATCCTCCCTCTATATTTCCTCTCTCTCAGTATCCTCCCTCTCAGTTTCCTCCCTCTCAGGACCCACCCTCTCAGTATCCTTTTTTCTCAGTATCCGCCCTGTCAGTATTCTCCCTCTCAGTACCCTCCCTCTCAGTATCCTCCCTCTCTGTATCCTCCCTCTCAATTTCCTCCCTCTCAGTATCCTCCCTCAGTTTCCTCCCTCTCAGGACACACCCTCTCAGTATCCTCCCTCTCAGTATCATCCCTCTCAGTATCCTCCCTTTCAGTATACTTCCTCTCAGTATCCTCCCTCTCAGTATCCTCCCTCTCAGTATTCTCCCTCTCAGTATCCTCCCTCTCAGTGTCCTCTCTCTCAGTGTCCTCCCTCTCAGTATCCTCCCTCTCAGTATTCTCCCTCTCAGTATCCTCCCTCTCAGTATCCCCCCTCTCAGTATCCTGCCTCTCTATTATCTCCCTGTCAGTTTCCTCCCTCTCAGTATCCTCCCTCCCTGTATCCTCCCTCTCAGTATTCTCTCTCCCAGTATCCTCCCTCTCAGTTTCCTCCCTCTCAGTATCCACCCTCTCAGTATTCTCCCTCTCAGTATCCTCCCTCTCAGTATCCCCCCTCTCAGTATCCTGCCTCTCTATTATCTCCCTGTCAGTTTCCTCCCTCTCAGTATCCTCCCTCTCTGTATCCTCCCTCTCAGTTTTCTCTCTCTCAGTATCATCCCTCCCAGTTTCCTCCCTCTCAGTATCCTCTCTCCCAGTGTCCTCTCTCTCAGTATCCTCCCTCTCAGTATCCTCCCTCTCAGATTCCTCCCTCTCAGGACCCTTCCTCTCAGTATCCACCCTCTCACTATCCTCCCTCTCGCTTTCCTCCCTCTCAGTATCCTCCCTCTAAGTTTCCACCCTCTCACTATCCTCCCTCTCAGTTTCCTCACTTACAGATTCCTCTCGCTCAGTTACCTCCCTCTCAGTTTCCTTCCTCTCAGTGTCCTCCCTCTCACTATCCTCCCTCTCAGTATCCTCCCTCTCAGTGTCCTCCCTCTCAGTATCCTCCCTCTCAGTTTCCATCCTCTATGCTTTCCCCTGTCAGTCTGCTCCCTCTCAGATTCCTCTCGCTCAGTTACCTCCCTCTCAGTTTCCAACCTCTCAGTATCTTCCCTCTCACTTTCCTCCCTCTCAGTTTCCGCCCTGTCAGTATACTCCCTCTCAGTATCCTCCCTCCTAGTATCCTCCCTCTCAGTATCCTCCCTCTCAGTATCCTCCCTTTCTGTTTCCTCCCTCTCAGTTTGCTCCCTCTCCTTATCCTCCCGCTCAGTATCCTCCCTCTCAGTTTCCTGTCTGACAATATCCTCCCTGTCAGTATCATCCCTCTCAGTATCCTCCGTCTCAGTATCCTCTCTCATGTCCTCCCTTTCAGTATCCTCCCTGTCATTATCCTCCCTCTGTGTTTCCTTCCTCTCAGTATCCTCCCTCTCCGTTTCCTGTCCGACAGTATCCTCCCTCTCAATTTCCTCCCTCTCAGTATCCTCACTCTCAGTATCCTCCCTGTCAGTATCCTCCCTCTGAGTTTACTTCCTCCCAGTATCCTCCCTCTCAGTTTCCTCCCTCTCAGTATCCTCCCTCTCAGTATCCCCATTTCAGTTTCTTCCTCTTAGTTTCCTCCCGGTCTGTATCCTCCCTATCAGTATCCTCAATCTCAGTCTCCTCCCTCTCACTATCCTCCCTGTTAGTATCCTCGCTGTCAGTATCCTCCCTCTCAGTATTCGCCCTCTCAGTATCGTCCCTCTCAGTTTCCATTCTGACAATATCCTCCCTCTCAGTTGCATTCCGCTCATTATCCTCACTGTCAATATCCTCCCTCTCAGTTTCCTCCCTCTTACTTTCCTCCCTCTCCGTTTCCTTCCTCTCAGTATCATCCCTCTCAGTATCCTCCCTCTCAGTATCCTCCCTGTCAGTATCCTCCCTCTCAGTTTCCTGTCTGACAGTATCCTCCCTCTCAGTTTCCGCCCTCTCGGTTTCCTCCCTCTCAGTATCCTCCCTGTTAGTATCCTCCCTCTCAGTTTCCTGTCCAACAGTGTCCTCCCTCCCAATTTCCTCCCTCTGAGTATCCTCCCTCTCAGTTTCCTCCCTCTCAGTTTCCTGCCTCTCAGTTTCATCCCTCTCAGTATCCTCCCTCTCAGTATCCTCCCTGTCAGTATCCTCCCTCTCAGTTTCCTGTCTGACAGTATCCTCCCTCTCAGTATCCTCCCGCTCAGTATCCTCCCTCTCGCTATCGTCCCTCTGTGTTTCCTTCCTCTCAGTATCCTCCCTCTCAGTTTCCTGTCCGACAGTGTCCTCCCTCCCAATTTCCTCCCTCTCAGTCTCCTCTCTCCCAGTGTCCTCTCTCTCAGTATCCTCCCTCTCAGTATCCTCCCTCTCAGATTCCTCCCTCTCAGGACCCTTCCTCTCAGTATCCACCCTCTCACTATCCTCCCTCTCACTATCCTCCCTCTCAGTATCCTCCCTCTCAGTTTCCATCCTCTATGCTTTCCCCTGTCAGTCTGCTCCCTCTCAGATTCGTCTCGCTCAGTTACCTCCCTCTCAGTTTCCTCCCACTCAGTTTCCAACCTCTCAGTATCTTCCCTCTCACATTCCTCCCTCTCAGTTTCCGCCCTGTCAGTATACTCCCTCTCAGTATCCTCCCTCCTAGTATCCTGCCTCTCAGTTTCCTCCATCTCAGTATCCTCCCTCTCAGTATACTCCCTTTCAGTTTCCTCCCTCTCAGTTTGCTCCCTCTCCTTATCCTCCCGCTCAGTATCGTCCCTGTCAGTATCCTTGCTGTCAGTATCCTCCCACTCAGTATCCTCCCTCTCAATTTCATCCCTCTCAGTTTCCTCCCTGTCAGTATCCTCCCTCTCAGTATCCTCCCTCTCAGTATCCAACCTGTCAGTATCCTCCCTCTCAGTATCCTCCCTCTAGGTTTACTCCCTCTCAGTTTCCTCCCTCTCAATATCCTCCCTCACAGTATCCTCTCTCTCGGTATCCTCCCTGTCAGTATCCTCCCTCTCAGTTTCCTCCCTCTCAGTTTCCTCTCTGTCAGTTTCCTCCCTCTCAGTCTCCCCATTTCAGTTTCTTCCTCTTAGTTTCCTCCCGGTCTGTATCCTCCCTCTCAGTATCCTCAATCTCAGTTTCCTCCCTCTCAGTCTCCTCCCTCTCACTATCCTCCCTGTCAGTATCCTCGCTGTCAGTATCCTCCCTCTCAGTATTCGCCCTCTCAGTATCGTCCCCCTCAGTTTCCTGTCTGACAATATCCTCCCTCTCAGTTTCCTCCCTCTCAGTTTCCTCCTTGTCAGTATCATCCCTTTCAGTGTCCTCCGTCACAGTATCCTCTCTCTCATTGTCCTCCCTTTCAGTATCCTCCCTGTCAGTATTCTCCCTGTCAGTATCCAACCTCTCAGTTTCCTCCCTCTCAGTTTCCTCACTCTCTGTTTCCTCCCTCTCAGTATTCTCCCTCTCAGTATCCAACCTGTCAGCATCCTCCCTATCGGTATCCTCCCTCTGTATCCACCCTCTGAGTTTCCTATCTCTCAGTTGCCTCCCTCTCAATTTCCTCCCTGTCAGTATCGTCTCTCTCAGTATCCTCCCTTTCAGTATCCTCCCTCTATATTTCCTCTCTCTCAGTATCCTCCCTCTCAGTTTCCTCCCTCTCAGGACCCACCCTCTCAGTATCCTTTTTTCTCAGTATCCGCCCTGTCAGTATCCTCCCTCTCAGTATTCTCCCTCTCAGGACCCACCCTCTCAGTATCCTTTTTTCTCAGTATCCGCCCTGTCAGTATCCTCCCTCTCAGTATTCTCCCTCTCAGTACCCTCCCTCTCAGTATCCTCCCTCTCTGTATCCTCCCTCTCCATTTCCTCCCTCTCAGTATCCTCCCTGTAAGTTTCCTCCCTCTCAGGACACACCCTCTCAGTATCCTCCCTTTCAGCATACTTCCTCTCAGTTTCCTCCCTCTTAGTTTCCTGTCTGACACTATCCACCCTCTCACTATCCTCCCTCTCAGTATCCTCCCTCTCAGTGTCCTCCCTCTCACTATCCTCCCTCTCAGTATCCTCCCTCTCAGTGTCCTCCCTCTCAGTATCCTCCCTCTCAGTTTCCATCCTCTATGCTTTCCCCTGTCAGTCTGCTCCCTCTCAGATTCCTCTCGTTCAGTTACCTCCCTCTCAGTTTCCTCCCACTCAGTTTCCGCCCTGTCAGTATACTCCCTCTCAGTATCCTCCCTCCTAGTATCCTCCCTCTCAGTATCCTCCCTCTCAGTATCCTCCCTTTCAGTTTCCTCCCTCTCAGTTTGCTCCCTCTCCTTATCCTCCCGCTCAGTATCCTCCCTGTCAGTATCCTTGCTGTCAGTTTCCTCCCACTCAGTATCCTCCCTCTCAATTTCCTCCCTCTCAGTTTCCTCTTTCTCAGTTTCCTCCCTCTCAATATCCTCCCTCACAGTATCCTCTCTCTCGGTATCCTCCCTGTCAGTATCCTCCCTCTCAGTATCCTCCCTCTCAGTATCCTCCCCCTGTGTTTCCTTCCTCTCAGTTTCCGCCCTCTCAGTTTCCTCCTTGTCATTATCCTCCCTCTCAGTATCCGGCCTGACAGTATCCTCCCTCTCAGTATCCTCCCTCTCAGTATCCTCCCACTCAGTTTCCTCCCTCTCAATTTCCTCCCTCTCAATTTCCGCCCACTCAGTATCCTCCCTCTCAGTATCCTCCCTCTCAGTGTCCTCCCTCTCAGTATCCTCCCTCCCAGTATCCTCCCTCTCAGTATCCTCTTTCTCTGTGTCCTCCCTCTCAGTATCCTCCCTCTCAGTATCGTCCCTCTCACTTTTCTCCCTCTCAGTTTCCTCCCTGTCAGTATCCTCCCTCTCAGTTTCCTCCCTGTCAGTATCATCCCTCTCAGTGTCCTCCCTCTCAGTATCCTCCCTCTCAGTATCCTCTTTCTCTGTGTCCTCCCTCTCAGTATCCTCCCTCTCAGTATCCTCCCTCTCACTATCCTCCCTCTCAGTTTCCTACCTCTCACAATCCTCCCTCTCAGTATCCTCCCTCTCAGTATCCCCATTTCAGTTTCTTCCTCTTAGTTTCCTCCCGGTCTGTATCCTCCCTCTCAGTCTCCTCCCTCTCAGTATCCTCCCTGTCAGTATCCTCCCTCTCAGTATTCGCCCTCTCAGTATCGTCCCCCTCAGTTTCCTGTCTGACAATATCCTCCCTCTCAGTTTAATCCCTCTCAGTTTCCTCCCTGTCAGTATCATCCCTTTCAGTTTCCTCCGTCACAGTATCCTCTCTCTCATTTTCCTCCCTTTCAGTATCCTCCCTGTCAGTATCCTACCTCTCAGTTTCGTCTCTCTCAGTTTCCTCACTCTCTGTATCCTCCCTCTCAGTATTCTCCCTCTCAGTATCCAACCTGTCAGCATCCTCCCTATCAGTATCCTCCCTCTGTATCCACCCTCTCAGTTTCCTCTCTCTCAGGACCCACCCTCTCAGTCTCCTTTTTTCTCAGTATCCGCCCTGTCAGTATTCTCCCTCTCAGTACCCTCCCTCTCAGTATCCTCCCTCTCTGTATCCACCCTCTCAGTTTCCTCTCTCTCAGTATCCTCCCTCTCAGTATCCTCCCTCTCAGTGTCCTCCCTCTCACTATCCTCCCTCTCAGTTTCATCACTGTCAGTTTCCTCGCTCTCAATTTCCTCCCTCTTAGTCTCCTCCCTGTCAGTATCCTCCCTGTCAGTATCCTCGCTCTCGTTATCCTCCCTCTCAGTATTCGCCCTCTCAGCATCGTCCCTCTCAGTTTCCTGTCTGACACTATCCTCCCTCTCAGTATCATCCCTCTCAGTATCCTCCCTCTCAGTATCCTCCCTCTCAGTATTCTCCCGCTCAGTATCCTCCCTCTCAGTATCCCCCCTTCAGTATCCTGCCTCTCTATTATCTCCCTGTCAGTTTCCTCCCTCTCAGTATCCTCCCTCTCTGTATCCTCCCTCTCAATATTCTCTCTCCCAGTATCCTCCCTCTCAGTATCCTCCCTCTCAGTTTTCTCTCTCTCAGTATCATCCCTCCCAGTTTCCTCCCTCTCAGTATCCTCTCTCCCAGTGTCCTCTCTCTCAGTATCCTCCCTCTCAGTATCCTCCCTCTCAGATTCCTCCCTCTCAGGACCCTTCCTCTCAGTATCCAACCTCTCACTATCCTCCCTCACGCTTTCCTCCCTCTCAGTATCCTCCCTCTAAGTTTCCACCCACTCACTATCCTCCCTCTCAGTTTTCTCCCTCTCAGTTTCCTCCCTCTCACTATCCTCCCTCTCACTATCCTCCCTCTCACTATCCTCCCTCTCAGTATCCTCCCTCTCAGTGTCCTCCCTCTCACTATCCTCCCTCTCAGTATCCTCCCTCTCAGTGTCCTCCCTCTCAGTATCCTCCCTCTCAGTTTCCATCCTCTATGCTTTCCCCTGTCAGTCTGCTCCCTCTCAGATTCCTCTTGTTCAGTTACCTCCCTCTCAGTTTCCTCCCACTCAGTTTCCGCCCTGTCAGTATACTCCCTCTCAGTATCCTCCCTCCTAGTATCCTGCCTCTCAGTATCCTCCCTCTCAGTATCCTCCTTCTCAGTATCCTCCCTTTCAGTTTGCTCCCTCTCAGTTTGCTCCCTCTCCTTATCCTCCCGCTCAGTTTCCTCCCTGTCAGTATCCTTGCTGTCAGTTTCCTCCCACTCAGTATCCTCCCTCTCAATTACCTCCCTCTCAGTTTCCTCCCTGTCAGTATTCGCCCTCTCAGCATCGTCCCTCTCAGTTTCCTGTCTGACACTATCCTCCCTCTCAGTATCATCCCTCTCAGTATCCTCCCTCTCAGTATCCTCCCTCTCAGTATCCTCCCTCTCAGTATCCTCCCACTCAGTTTCCTCTTTCTCAGTTTCCTCCCTCTCAATATCCTCCCTCACAGTATCCTCTCTCTTGGTATCCCCCCTCACAGTATCCTCCCTCTCAGTATCCTCCCTCTCAGTATCCTCCCTCTGTGTTTCCTTCCTCTCAGTTTCCGCCCTCTCGGTTTCCTCCTTGTCATTATCCTCCCTCTCAGTATCCGGCCTGACAGTATCCTCCCTCTCAGTATCCTCCCTCTCAGTATCCTCGCTCTCGTTATCCGCCCTCTCAGTATTCGCCCTCTCAGCATCGTCCCTCTCAGTTTCCTGTCTGACACTATCCTCCCTCTCAGTATCATCCCTCTCAGTATCCTCCCTCTCAGTATCCTCCCTCTCAGTATTCTCCCGCTCAGTATCCTCCCTCTCAGTATCCCCCCTTCAGTATCCTGCCTCTCTATTATCTCCCTGTCAGTTTCCTCCCTCTCAGTATCCTCCCTCTCTGTATCCTCCCACTCAGTATTCTCTCTCCCAGTATCCTCCCTCTCAGTTTCCTCCCTCTCAGTATCCTCCCTCTCAGTATTCTCCCTCTCAGTATCCTCCCTCTCAGTATCCTCCCTCTCAGTATCCCCCCTTCAGTATCCTGCCTCTCTATTATCTCCCTGTCAGTTTCCTCCCTCTCAGTATCCTCCCTCTCTGTATCCTCCCTCTCAGTATTCTCTCTCCCAGTATCCTCCCTCTCAGTTTCCTCCCTCTCAGTATCTTCCCTCCCAGTTTCCTCCCTCTCAGTATCCTCTCTCCCAGTGTCCTCTCTCTCAGTATCCTCCCTCTCAGTATCCTCCCTCTCAGATTCCTCCCTCTCAGGACCCTTCCTCTCAGTATCCACCCTCTCACTATCCTCCCTCACGCTTTCCTCCCTCTCAGTATCCTCCCTCTAAGTTTCCACCCACTCACTATCCTCCCTCTCAGTTTTCTCCCTCTCAGTTTCCTCCCTCTCACTATCCTCCCTCTCACTATCCTCCCTCTCACTATCCTCCCTCTCAGTTTCCTCTTTCTCAGTTTCCTCCCTCTCAATATCCTCCCTCACAGTATCCTCTCTCTTGGTATCCTCCCTGTCAGTATCCTCCCTCTCAGTATCCTCCCTCTCAGTATCCTCCCTCTGTGTTTCCTTTCTCTCAGTTTCCGCCCTCTCAGTTTCCTCCTTGTCATTATCCTCCCTCTCAGTATCCGGCCTGACAGTATCCTCCCTCTCAGTATCCTCCCATTCAGTTTCCTCCCTCTCAGTATCCTCCCACTCAGTATCCTCCCTCTCAGTATCCTCCCTCTCAGTGTCCTCCCTCTCAGTATCCTCCCTCCCAGTATCCTCCCTCTCAGTATCCTCTTTCTCTGTGTCCTCCCTCTCAGTATCCTCCCTCTCAGTATCCTCCCTCTCAGTATCCTCCTTCTCAGTCTCCTCCCTCTCACTATCCTTCCGCTCAGTATCCTCCCTGTCATTATCCTCCCTCTGTGTTTCCTTCCTCTCAGTATCCTCCCTCTCAGTTTCCTGTCCGACAGTATCCTCCCTCTCAATTTCCTCCCTTTCAGTATCCTCTCTCTCAGTATCCTCCCTGTCATTATCCTCCCTCTCCGTTTCCTCCCTCTCACTTTCCTCGCTCACAGTTTCCTCCATCTCAATATCCTCCCGGTCAGTATCCTCCCTCTCAGTTTCCTCCCTCTTAGTATGCTCCCACTCAGTATCCTCCCGCTCAGTATCTTCCCTCTCAGTCTCCTCCCTCTCAGTATCCTCCCTGTCAGTATCCTCGCTCTCGTTATCCTCCCTCTCAGTATTCGCCCTCTCAGCATCGTCCCCCTCAGTTTCCTGTCTGACAGTTTCCTCCCTCTCAGTTTCCTCCCTCTCAGTTTCCTCCCTCTTAGTGTCCTCCCTTTCAGTATCCTCCCTGTCAGTATCCTACCTCTCAGTTTCCTCCCTCTTAGTATCCTACCTCTCAGTTTCCTCCCTCAAAGTATCCTCCCTCTCAGTATCCTCCGGCTGATAATACTCCCTCTCAGTTTCATCACTCTTACATTCCTCCCTCTCCGTTTCCTTCCTCTCAGTATCGTCCCTCTCAATATCCTCTCTCTCAGTTTCCTTTTTCTCAGAATCCTCCCTCTCAGTTTCCTGTCTGACAGTATCCTCCCTCTCAATATCCTCATTCTCAGTATCCTCTCTCTCAGTATCCTCCCTCTCAGTTTCCTACCTGTCAGTATCCTCCCTCTCAGTATCCTGCCTCGCAGTTTCCTCCCTGTCAGTATTCTCCCTCTCAGTGTCCTCCCTGTCAATATCCTCCCTCTCAGTTTCCTACCTGTCAGTATCCTCCCTCTCAGTATCCTCCCTCTCAGTTTCCTCCCTCTTAATTTCCTCCCAGTCAGTATCCTCCCTCTCAGTATCCTCAATCTCAGAATCCTCCCTGTCAGCATCCTCCCTCTCAGTATCCTCACTCTCAGTATCTGCCCTCTCAGTATCGTCCCTCTCAGTTTCCTGTCTGACAATATCCTCCCTGTCAGTATCATCCTTCTCAGTATCCTCCGTCTCAGTATCCTCTCTCATGTCCTCCCTTTCAGTATCGTCCCTGTCAGTATCCTCCCTCTCAGTATCCTCCCTGTCAGTATCCTCCCTCTCAGTATTCGCCCTCTCAGTATCGTCCCCCTCAGTTTCCTGTCTGACAATATCCTCCCTCTCAGTTTAATCCCTCTCAGTTTCCTCCCTGTCAGTATCATCCCTTTCAGTTTCCTCCGTCACAGTATCCTCTCTCTCATTGTCCTCCCTTTCAGTATCCTCCCTGTCAGTATCCTACCTCTCAGTTTCCTCTCTCTCAGTTTCCTCACTCTCTGTATCCTCCCTCTCAGTATTCTCCCTCTCAGTATCTAACCTGTCAGCATCCTCCCTATCAGTATCCTCCCTCTGTATCCACCCTCTCAGTTTCCTCTCTCTCAGGACCCACCCTCTCAGTCTCCTTTTTTCTCAGTGTCCGCCCTGTCAGTATTCTCCCTCTCAGTACCCTCCCTCTCAGTATCCTCCCTCTCAGTATCCTCCCTCTCAGTATCCTCCCTCTCACTATCCTCCCTCTCAGTTTCATCACTCTCAGTTTCCTCCCTCTCAGTTTCCTCCCTCTTAGTCTCCTCCCTCTCAGTATCCTCCCTGTCAGTATCCTCGCTCTCGTTATCCTCCCTCTCAGTATTCGCCCTCTCAGCATCGTCCCTCTCAGTTTCCTGTCTGACAATATCCTCCCTCTCAGTTTCCTACCTGTCAGGATCCTCCCTCTCAGTATCCTCCCTCTCAGTATCCTCCCTCTCAGTATCCTCCTTCTCAGTCTCCTCCCTCTCACTATCTTTCTGCTCAGTATCCTCCCTGTCATTATCCTCCCTCTGTGTTTCCTTCCTCTCAGTATCCTCCCTCTCAGTTTCCTGTCCGACAGTATCCTCCCTCTCAATTTCCTCCCTTTCAGTATCCTCTCTCTCAGTATCCTCCCTGTCATTATCCTCCCTCTCCGTTTCCTCCCTCTCACTTTCCTCGCTCACAGTTTCCTCCATCTCAGTATCCTCCCGCTCAGTATCTTCCCTCTCAGTCTCCTCCCTCTCAGTATCCTCCCTGTCAGTATCCTCGCTCTCGTTATCCTCCCTCTCAGTATTCGCCCTCTCAGCATCGTCCCCCTCAGTTTCCTGTCTGACAGTTTCCTCCCTCTCAGTTTCCTCCCTCTTAGTGTCCTCCCTTTCAGTATCCTCCCTGTCAGTATCCTACCTCTCAGTTTCCTCCCTCTTAGTATCCTACCTCTCAGTTTCCTCCCTCAAAGTATCCTCCCTCTCAGTATCCTCCGGCTGATAATACTCCCTCTCAGTTTCATCACTCTTACATTCCTCCCTCTCCGTTTCCTTCCTCTCAGTATCGTCCCTCTCAATATCCTCTCTCTCAGTTTCCTTTTTCTCAGTATCCTCCCTCTCAGTTTCCTGTCTGACAGTATCCTCCCTCTCAATATCCTCATTCTCAGTATCCTCTCTCTCAGTATCCTCCCTCTCAGTTTCCTACCTGTCAGTATCCTCCCTCTCAGTATCCTGCCTCGCAGTTTCCTCCCTGTCAGTATTCTCCCTCTCAGTGTCCTCCCTGTCAATATCCTCCCTCTCAGTTTCCTACCTGTCAGTATCCTCCCTCTCAGTATCCTCCCTCTCAGTTTCCTCCCTCTTACTTTCCTCCCTCTCCGTTTCCTTCCTCTCAGTATCCTCTCTTTCAGTTTCCTTTTTCTCAGTATCCTCCCTCTCAGTTTCCTCCCTCTCAGTATCCTCCCGGTCAGTATCCTCACTCTCAGTTTCCTGTCTGACAGTATCCTCCCTCTCAATATCCTCCCTCACAGTAGGCTCTCTCTCAGTATCCTCCCTGTCAGTATCCTCCCTCTCAGTTTCCTCTTTCTCAGTTTCCTCCCTCTCAGTATCCTCCCTCTCAATATCCTCCCTCACAGTAGGCTCTCTCTCAGTATCCTCCCTGTCAGTATCCTCCCTCTGAGTTTCCTCCCTCTCAGTATCCTCCCTCACCATTTCCTTCCTCTCAGTATCCTCCCTCTCATTATCCACCCTCTCAGTTTCATCCCTATCATTTTCCTCCCTCTCAGTATGCTCCCTCTCAGTATCCTCCCGCTCAGAATCCTCCCTCTCAGTATCCTCTCTGTCAGTTTCCTCCCTGTCAGTATCCTCTCTCTCAGTGTCCTCCCTTTCAGTATCCTCCCTGTCAGTATCCTACCTCTCAGTATCCTCCCTCTCAGTTTCCTCCCTCTCAGACTCCGCACTCTCAGTATCTTTCCTGTCAGTATCCTCCCTCTGAGTTTCCTTCCTCCCAGTATCCTCCCTCTCAGTTTCCTTCCTCTCAGTGTCCTCCCTTACAGTATCCTCCCTCTCAGTTTCCCCATTTCAGTTTCTTCCTCTTAGTTTCCTCCCGGTCTGTATCCTCTCTCTCAGTATCCTCCCTGTTAGTATCCTCGCTGTCAGTATCCTCCCTCTCAGTATTCTCCCTCTAAGTATCGTCCCTCTCAGTTTCCTCCCTGTCAGTATCATCCCTCTCAGTATCCTCCCTCTCAGTATCCTCTCTCTCTGTGTCCTCCCTCTCAGTATCTTCCCTGTCAGTATCCTCCCTCTCAGTTTCCTCCCTCTCACTATCCTCCCTCTCAGTATCCTCCCTGTCATTATTCTCCCTGAGTTTCCTTCCTCTCATTATCCTCAGTCTCAGTTTTCTCCCTCTCAGTTTCCTCCCTCTCAGTTTCCTTCCTCTCAGTATCCTCCCTGTCTGTATCCTACCTCTCAGTCTCCTCCCTCTCAGTATCCTCCCTGTCAGTATCCTCCCTCTCAGTTTCCTGTCTGACAGTATCCTCCCTCTCAGTTTCCTCCCTGTCAGTATCATCCCTCTCAGTATCCTCTCTCTCTGTGTCCTCCCTCTCAGTATCCTCCCTGTCAGTATCCTCTCTCTTAGTATCCTCCCTCTCAGTTTCCAACCTCTCAGTTTCCTCCCTCTCAGACTCCACCCACTCACTATCCTCCCTGTCAGTATCCTCCCTCTGAGTTTCCTTCCTCTCAGTTTCCTCCCTCTCACTATCCTCCCTCTCACTCTCCCATTTCAGTTTCCTCCTCTTAATTTCCTCCCAGTCAGTATCCTCCCTCTCAGTATCCTCAATCTCAGAATCCTCCCTGTCAGTATCCTCCCTCTCAGTATCCTCCCTCTCAGTATCTGCCCTCTCAGTATCGTCCCTCTCAGTTTCCTGTCTGACAATATCCTCCCTGTCAGTATCATCCCTCTCAGTATCCTCCGTCTCAGTATCCTCTCTCATGTCCTCCCTTTCAGTATCCTCCCTGTCAGTATCCTCCCTCTGTGTTTCCTTCCTCTGAGTATCCTCCCACTCAGTATCCTCCCTCTCACTATCCTCCCTCTCAGTTTCCTACCTCTCACAATCCTCCCTCTCAGTATCCTCCCTCTCAGTATCCTCTCTTACAGTATCCTCCCTCTCAGTATTCTCCCTCTCAGTTTCCTCCCTGTCAGTATCCTCCCTCTCAATTTCCTTCCTCTCAGTATCCTCCCTGTCAGTATCCTCCCTCTCAGTTTCCTCCTTGTCGTTCTCCTCCCTCTCAGTTTCCTCCCTGTCAGTATCCTCCCTCTCAATTTCCTTCCTCTCAGTATCCTCCCTGTCAGTTTCCTCCCTCTCAGTATCCTCCCTCTCAGTATCCTCTCTTACAGTATCCTCCCTCTCAGTATCCTCCCTCTCAGTTTCCTCCCTGTCAGTTTCCTCCCTCTCAGCATCCTCCCTCTCAGTATCCTCCCTTACAGTATCCTCCCTCTCAGACTCCTCTCTCTCAGTTTCCTCCCTCTCAGTTTCCTCTCTGTCATTATCCTCCCTCTCAGTTTCCTCCCTCTCAGTATCCTCCCTCTCAGTTTCCTCCCTGTCAGTATCCTCCCTCTCAGTTTCCTCCTTGTCGTTATCCTCCCTCTCAGTATCCTCCCTGTCAGTATCCTCCCTCTCAGTTTCTTCCCTCTCAGTATCCTCTCTCTCCGCCTTCTCCCTCTCAGTTTCTCCGGTCTGTGTACTGCGATCGGAGAGACTGGGCCGAGTTCGGACAGGCAGCAGCCACCTTTATAGTCTAAACCTGAGTGAGGGATCAGCCCTGGGACTCTGACTCAGAGTCAGGACTGGTTTCAGTGTCACTGATGCCTTGCTTTGGAAGACCACCCAAGCTGCTTTTTCCCAGATCGTGTGTGGAAGCATCATGTTGCCAGATGCTAATCCCAGTCATTGCTTTGTAGTTTGTAAACTTTGTTGGTAGAATAACAATTGGTTTTTTACATATGTGTGGTCCAGTATTTGGGGACTGTTTCTGGCCAGCTCTTTATGTTGGAAGCGTCTCACAGACAGGATCAACTCGCTCTATTGTCTAACTCATTTCAATGTGGTTCAGCCCAGACACACTCTCGTCCTGCCCACAATAGTCAAAGGGAAAGCATTGCTCACACGTGTGTTTATGGAATATTCCGATAGGATCTGGAGGTTTCCAAAACAACAAGGATCTTTGATTTGAGGAGAGGGATGCATTTAGGATGCGGCAGAAAGCAGAAGTGGATTTAATTAACAACGTCTGGATCTGAGAGACAAATATGTCTTTTGGAAAGCAATTTTACCATCAATGAAATGTGGAACTAGAATACAAATTGAGAACTCTGCAGTTACTGCCTTATCTGTCTCTCCATCTGTGTGTGTTCTTTGAGCTCAGTGTTTGCATTGTGTGTTCTATACGTTCGGGTCATTGGGACTACTGGGTATCCTCTGTCTGTAATAGAGTGAGACTGGTGTACTCCTTGTTGTCAGGGATGTGAATGCTGCATTTTGTGTTGCTGGGAGTGTGCACACTATGTACACCGTGCATGGGAACGTGTGTGCCATATATTCTCTGTTCTAGGGACTGATTTCTGTGTACTCTATGGTCCTTGGAGTCTAAGTGCTGTACACTCTTGTATTTTGGGGAATGTGAGTGCTGTATACACTGAGTTACTGGCATTGTGAATCCTGTCTCTTCTATGTCCCCATGACTCAGTGCTGTGTACTCTCTATTCTCACAAAGGTGAGAGTTGTGTTGTTGGGAACGTCGCTGAAAATGTGTTGCTGGAAAAGCGCAGCAGGTCAGGCAGCATCCAAGGAACACGAGAATTGACGTTTCGGGCATTAGCCCTTCTTCAGGAATGCAGGATTCCTGAAGAAGGGCTTATGTCCCAAAACGTAGATTCTCCTGCTCCTTGGATGCTGCCTGACCTGCTGCGCTTTTCCAGCAACACACTTGCAGCTCTGATCTCCAGCATCTGCAGTCCTCACTTTCTCCTTGCTGAGAACATAAGTGTTATATATCCTGTGTATTTGGGAGAGTGAGTTTCTGTTCTCTGGAATGAGCCTTGTGTATATATTGTTTTTGGGAATGTATGTTGTGGATTTTCCATTCTGAGTGCTGCGTATGCTGTACAATCAGGAACACAAGTGCAATGTTTACTCAGTTTTCTGCAATGGATTGCTGAATATTCTGTGTGCCTGGGTATATGCTGTTACAGAGTCAGAGAGTCATACAGCACGGAAACAGACTCTTCGCTCCAACTCATCCATGCCAATCATGTTTCACAAACTAAATTGGTCCCATTTTCCTGCGTTAGGCCCATATCCCTCTTAACATTTCCTAGTGACATTCCTGTCCAAATATCTTTTAAATGTTGCATTGTACCAGCAGCCAGCACCTCCCCGGCAGATCATTCCACATACAAACCATCCTCTGTGTGAAAACGTTGCCCTGCCAGGTCCCTCTTAAATCTTCCCCTCTCACCTTCAACCTCTGCCCTCTAGTTTTGGAATCCCCTACCCTAGGTAAAATGAGCTTTGCTAGTCATCTTATCTAACTTCCTCATGATTTTATATCATCTATAAGGTCACCCCACAACCTCCTACATGCTAGGGAAAAAAGTCCCAGGCTATCCAGCCTTTCCTTCTAACTTAATCCCTCCAAATGCTGCGTTTTCAGGAGTGTGAACCCTATGTGTTCTCTGACTTTGGGTCGGTGCGTGCTGTTTATTCTGTGCTATTGAGAAATGTGAGTATTGTGTGTTCTGATACCAGAAGTACGATTGTTTTATACATACACTACAATCTCAGGAACATCAATGCTGTGCATTGTCTGATCTTGGGTTGTGAGTACTGTCTGTCCCTTGATCTTGGGAGTGTGATTGTTATGTACACTGTTATTTTGTGAATGTAATGAAACTGTGAGACTTGCATACGTGCTTTAATATTGTTTATAGTTCGGGTTCTTAGAATTCTGAGTTAAATATATGGATTTTTCTATGCATTTGGCATTAACAATTAACTTTAAAATCTACACTATCCATGTTCCTTAGTGACAGGAAGTGAACCAGAATCCCAAGTGGATGACCCAGCGGGTTTAGCGGGAGATCTTTCCAAACTGTGACTTTCATTTTTGGGTCAGTATTGGGAAACCATTCGAGAGGGAAGCATATATTGAGCTCTGCCCAATGGAGTGCCAATAGTTACACAGAATTCCTAAGAAAGGGAGTTCAAATTAATAAAATCATCTTAGAATAAGAAGTTATTATTATTCCCACATCAGAGTACTGGGATACAGTTGGTGGAAAAGAATTGCTGATAAACAAAAGAGCAAAAGACATGTAAAGCATAGGAACAGGCCCCCTTTGGCCTTCCAAGCCTATGCTAATCATAATGTTCTAACTAAAGTAAAAAACAAACCTTCTGCCCTTATTCGGTCTGTATCCCTCTACTCCCTCATTCATGTTACCATCCAGATGCCTCTTAAATGGCGCAAAGTTTTTGATTTTTATGAAATAAAACAACAGAAGGTACTGAAGCTGTATCAAGGATAGCGTTAGCATTCTTGCTGATTTTTCATTGTTTTGTTTGATTCTTTTTCTCAGTCTTGGCTTGGAACTGTGAACTGTAAGATGAAGATTACCTTTGGACTTGTGGGCAGCAGCTTGTGTTCAAAAGGATCTGGGAATTGGTGCCAGCGAGTCTGGAAGGAAATATGATAGTTAAACAGAGAGATGGTTCAGAGAATTTGAACTGGTCTTCGGCCTGTGTTTCTCAAAGATGCTTGGGTATTGATGCTACAGCAGGAAGGTTTGAAAGCTCCATGCCGAATCACCGATAATCAGCTATTGCAAGTTTAGAGAATATAAGCTAAGTTCAACATATTACTGAAACCTCCCCAGGGTTAACTGAAAGGGTGGTATGGATAGGATCTTCAGAAAATCAAACAAGAAACAATCATCCATAACTGTGGAACTATGTATTGTGAAAATCACTTTAGTAATCTGGCCAGTTATATTCAATTTAGCCTTCAGGTGTGTTTGCCTGTCTGTCTGTCTTTTGTATGAGTGGAGTTAAAAACCAAGGTAATTGGGTTTAAATCTTAGGCATTAATTAGATTGCTTTGTTGTTTAATTTTTGCTCTGCTACATTTGCTGTGCTGTTAATAAATTGCTAATACTTTTGTTTAAGATACAAGCTCATTTTCTGGAATTGATTATGTACAAGGACTGGGATTGGTTATTCAAAAGATCTGGTCAGGAACCATTGGGGTCAATTTTGAGGATCTTTGAAGGTTTTAGTTTTACTGCATTGTGGATAGAGAGGTAGGACTTGATTCTCCTGTCTGTCTCCATCTCACAACAATAAGTTTAGCACAGGAAAGAAGCTAAGTCAAGAGCTTAATACACAGTACCATAATCCTTTACATTGAATACACAGCACGCACACTCCCAGAATCATAATCTATATAGTATTCACTGTAGAGAGTACACAGGATACCTTTTCTGATATCAAGTATTCAGAGAATTTGCATTCCCAAATTGAGCAGCACAGTGGCTCAGTGGTTAGCACTGCTGCCTCATAGCACCAGAGACCTGGGTTTGATCCTGAGATTAGATTCCCTGCAGTGTGGAAACAGGCCCTTCGGCCCAACAAGTCCACACTGACTCACTGACCCTGCCTTCGGGTGACTGTCTGTGTGGAGCTTGCATGTTCTCCCTGTGTCCGCGTGGGTTTCCTCCCACAATAAACTTGTACATTTATTGAAGGAATAGAGTTGAGAAGTGTTACTTCAATTATACAAGGCATTAATGAGGCTACACCTGAAGTATTATTAACAGCTTTGGTCCCCTTACTTGATGATAGATGTAATTGGTTTGGAGGCAGTTCAGAGGTGGTTCACTGGATTAATTTGGGTCCTTGTCTCTCTTGCCAATGGACACATCTTCCCAACCTCCACTCTGTCCAGCCCATTCAATATTCTGTATGTTTCAGTTAGATCCCCCATAATCCTTTGAAATTCCATCCAGTGTAGACCCAGGGACCTCAAACATTCCTCATATGTCAAATTTTTCATTCCTGGGACCATTCTCATGAACCTCCACTGAACACATTCCTGAGATATGGGGCCCAAAACTGTGCACAATGCTCCAAATATGGTCTGACCAGAGCCTCAGAAGTACACCCCTGCTTTTACATTCAAGTCCTCTCAAGATAAGTGCCATCATTGCATTTGCCTTCCTAACCTGCAAGTTCACCTGGAGAGAATCCTGGACTAGAACTCAGGTGAATTGGCCACGCTAAATTGCCCGTAGTGTTAGGTTAAAGGGGTAAATGTAGGGGTATGGGTGGGTTGCGCTTCGGCGGGTCGGTGTGGACTTGTTGGGCCGAAGGGCCTGTTTCCACACTGTAAGTAATCTAATCTAAAAAAACTCCCAAGTCTCTTTGCACTTCAGACTTCAGAATCCATGCCTCTACTCTTCCGACCAAAGTGCATGACCTCACACTTCTCCACGTTGTACTCCATCTGACACACCCTTGCCCACTCCCCTAACCTGTCCAAATCCTGCTGCAGCCTCCTCACCTCCTCTGTCCCTCTACTTATCTTTGTATCATATGCAAACATAGCCAGAATGCCCTCAGTTCCTTCATTAGATTGTTAATGTATAAAGTGAAAATTTGTTGTCCCAACACTGAGCCTTGTGGAACACCACTGTCCCAGATTGCCATCCTGAAAAAGACCCTTTCATTCCCACTCTCTGCTTTCTGCCAGACAGCCAAGCTTCTGTCCATGCTAGCACATTGCCTCTGACACTATGGACATTACTCAGTAGTCTCCTGTGCGGCACCTTGTCAAAGGCCAGGTAGATAACAGCCATTGTCTCTCCTTGGTCTGACCTGCTTGTTACTTGCTCAAAGAATTCTAGCAGATTTGTCAAGCATTACCTCCCATTGATGAGTCCAAGCTGACTTTGCCCTATTTTACCAAACACTCCCAAGTATTCAGAAATCTCATCCTTCACAATGGATTCCAGGATCTGAACCACAATCAAGGCCTGACAGTCTGTAATTTTCTGTCTTTTGCCTTACCCTCTTGTTATACAGGGGTGTCATGTTAGCAATTTTCCAGTCCTCTGGGACCCTCCCTGACTCTAGTGATTCCTGAAAGATCACCACTAACACCTCCACTATCTCTTCAGCTATCTCCCCTCAAACTCTGGGGTGCAGTCCATCTGGGCCAGGTGATTTATCCATCTTCAGGCCATTCAGTTTTTCTAGCACCTTCTCCTTGGTGATAGCCACCATACTCAGCTCTGCCCCCTCACTCTCCTGAATGTCTGGGAAATTACTCCTGTCCTTCACCATGAAGACCATCACAAAGTAATCATTCAGTTCCACAGCCATTTCCTTGTTCCCCATTACTATCTTCCAGCATCATTTTCCAGTGGCCCAAAGTTCACTTTTGCCTCTCTTTTGCCCTTTACAGATCTCAAGAAACTCTTACAGTCTTCCTTTATATTACTGGCTAGCTTACTCTCATATTTAATTTTCTCCCTCCTTATTTTGTTTTTTGTTGTCCTTTGTTGGTCTTTATAAGCTTCCCAATCCCCTAGTTTCCCACTGCCCTTTGCCACATTATATACTTTTTCTTTTGCTTTTGTGCTATCCCTGACTTCCTGAATCATCCTCCCTGTACCATGCTTCTTTTTCCTCAGGATGAATTTTTGCTGTGTCTCCTGAATTACTCCCAGAAACCCCTGCCATTGCTGTTGCACTGTCTTTCCTGCTAGGCTGCTCTCCCAGTCAATTCTACCCAGCTCCTCCCTTGTGCCTCTGTAGTTACTTTTATTCAGCTGTAATACCGTTAGCCCTGATTCTACCTTCTCCCTCTCAAATTGCAGAGTAAATTCGATCATACTATGATCCCTGCTTCCTAAGGGTTCCTTCACCCTAAGCTCCCTTATCAAGTCTGCCTCATTGTACAACACTAAATCCAGTATCACCTGCTCCCTAGTGGACCCCAACACAATCTGCTCCAAAAAGCCATCTCATAGACATTCCACAAATTCCATTTCTTGTAATCCACTACCAACCTGGATTTCCCAGTCCCCCTGTATATGAAAATCCCCCATGAGCACCGTAACTTTGCCTTTCCTACATACCTTTCCTATCTCCTGGTGTATTTTGTGCCCCACATCCACCCCCATTTGAAGGCCTACGCATAACTCTGACTATGGTTTTCTCACCTTTGTGGTTCCTCATTCTACTCACACAGATTCTACACCATCTGACCCTACTGTGCTTCTTATGATCGATTTAATTTCATTTCTTACCAATAAGGCGACCCCACCCCCTCTGCCCACCTGCCTATCTTTTCGATAGGATGTATATCCTTGGATATCCAGCTTCCAGTCATGATTCCCTTGCAGCCACGTCTCTGTGATCCCTACCACATCATACCTTCCAGTTTCAATCTGTACCACAAGCTCATTTACCTTATTCCTTATGCTGTGTGCATTCAGATATAAGACCTTCAGTCCTGTATTAACCATCCCTCTTCTCATTGTCATTCGTTTGTCCAGGGTACATGTGCATTGTACTCTGAGCTGTCTAGATTCGGTGCGCTGATCTCAGAGGTGTGGGTGCTGTGAACTCTCTACTCTCAGGAGATTGAGTGCTGTGCACTTTCAGCTCTTTGGAGTGCTTGTACAATGCATTCTGTGTACTCAACAGTGAACATTCTCTGTTCCCGTGAATGTCAGTTCTATGTATTCACTGTTTTTGAGTGAATTTTGAATTTATTTTAAATTCACTCATGGGGTGTTGGTGTCACTGGGACAGCATTTATTGCCCGTCCCTAGTTGCCCTTGAGAAGACTGTAGTGAACTGCCTTCTTGAACTGCTACAGTCCATGGGGTGTAGTTAGACCCACAGTATCCTGAGGATGGGAGTTCCAGGATCTTGATATGGGGATAGTGAAGAACAGCGATGTATTTCCAAGCCCGGTTGATGAGTCCACATGCTGTGAATTCTCTACTTTCAGAAGCTTGAGTCCTGAGTACTCTCCAGTATCAGGATAGTGAATGCTGCGGCACGGTGGCACAGTGGTTAGCACTGCTGCCTCACAGCACCAGAGACTGGGTTCAATTCCCACCTCAGGCGACTGAGTGTGTGGAGTTTGCACATTCTCCCCGTGTCTGCGTGGGTTTCCTCCGGGTGCTCCGGTTTCCTCCCACAGTCCAAAGATGTGCAGGTTAGGTGAATTGGCCATGCTAAATTGCCCGTAGTGTTAGATGAAGGGGCAAATGTAGGGGAATGGGTCTGGGTGGGTTGTGCTTTGGCGGGTCAGTCTGGACTTGTTGGGCCGAAGGGCCTGTTTCCAAACTGTAACTAATCTAATCATGAATGCTCTGGGTTCATTGATCTTGAGAATGCGATATTAGTGCATACTCTAATCTCAGGAATGTGAGTATCACGTTTTCTGTGTTGTCAGAGTGTGGTTGATAAGTGGTCTCAGTTCTCCAGAGTGTGAGTGTTGTGTATTCTGTGTTTTCGGACAGCCCTGCCCCTGAGAAGAACATACTCAGTGTGTCTGGACTCCTAGACACAAAAGCCACCCAATCACACCTCAAAGGCTGTGCTATGGAGCAAGCTCTCTCAACCTTGCTGCAGAACCTGAGACTGCTCTGAGACGTATCGGGAGTAGAGTCAGCATGGCTTCGTGAAAGGGAAATCATGTCTGAGTAATGTCTTAGAGTTTTTTTGAGAAGTCTCAATCAGAATGTTTAGAGGAGAACCAGTAGATGTATTGTATTTGGGCTTCCAGAAGGTATTTGACAAGGTTTGAATAGAGAATTGGCTAATGTGCAAGTGGGGATCATTAGAGTCATAGAGGCATAAAGATGTACAGCATGGAGACAGACCCTTTGGTCCAACCCGTCCATGCCGACCAGATATCCCAACCCAATCTAGTCCCACCTGCCAGCACCTGGCCCATATCCCTCCAAACCCTTCCTATTCATATACCCATCCGAATGCCTCTTAAATGTTGCAATTGTACCAGCCTCCACCATATCCTCTGGCAGCTCATTCCACACATGCATCACCCTCTGTGTGAAAAAGTTGCTCCTTAGGTCTCTTTTATATCTTTCCCCTCTCACCCTAAACCTATGCCCTCTAGATCTGGACTCCCCAACCCCAGGGAAAAGATTTTGTCTATTTATTTTATCCATGGCCCTCCTGATTTTCTAAACCTCGATAAGGTCACCCCTCAGCCTCTGACGTTCCAGGGAAAACAGCCCCAGCCTGTTCAGCCTCTCCCTGTAGCTCAAATCTCCAACCCTGGCAATATCCTTGTAAATCTTTTCTGAACCCTTTCAAGTTTCACAACTCTTTCTGATAGGAAGGAGACCAGAATTGTACGCAATGTTCCAAAAGTGGCCTAACCAATATCCTGTACAGCTGCACCATGACCTTCCAACTCCTGTACTCAATACTCTGACCAATAAAGGAAAGCATACCAAACGCCTTCTTCACTATCCTATCTACCTGCGACTCCACTTTCAAGGAGCTATGAACCTGCACTCCAAGGTCTCTTTGTTCAGCAACACTCCCTAGGACCTTACCATTAAGTGTATAAGTCCTGCTAAGGTTTGCTTTCCCAAAATGCAGCACCTCGCATTTATCTAAATTAAACTCCATCTGCCACTTCTCATCCCATTGGCTCATCTGATCAAGATCCGTACTCTGAGGTAACCCTCTTCGCTGTCCACTATATCTCCAATTTTTGTGTCATCTGCCAACTTACTAATAAACCTCTTATGCTCACATCCAAATCATTTATATAAATGATGAAAAGCAGTGGACCCAGCACCAATCCTTGTGGCACTCCATTGGTCACAGGCCTCCAGTCTGAAAAACATCCCTCTATCACCACCCTCTGTCTTCTACCTTTAAATCAGGTCTGTACCCAAATGGCTAGTTCTCCCTGTATTCCATGAAGGCTAGCCTTGCTAACCAGTCTCCTATGGGAGACTATCCCTAATCAGTCCTTGTCTTTCCAAAATCCATGTAAATCCTGTCCCTCAGAATGCCCTCCAACAACTTGCCCACCACCAGCGTCAGGCTCACTAGTCTATAGTTCCCTGGCTTGTCCTTACCACATTTCTTAAATAGTGGCATCACATTAGCCAAACTCCATCTTTGGGAATTGGGCCAAATGATCCTTTATACCCTTCACCATCAGAACAGATTACCTGAAAGTTCTAGGGAAGAGTGCATTGCCAAATGAAGCAGAAATTGGGCTTTTAGGAACACCACTTCCTCTCCGTTATAGGCAAAAACTTGGTCATCTGGTGAGGCACTCTCTCTCTCTGTTGTTGTCCATGACGCAGGTCTGGCCCATACCCTGAGCCTGTGCGGTTGCAGTCACCTGAACCATCTTGCACATCATCTGGAGGTCTAAGGTGGACCATGTACAAGATAATACATGGCTTGGAAAGGGTGGATGCTAGGAAATTGTTTCCATTAGGTGAGGAGACTAGGACCCGTGGACACAGCCTTAGAATTAGAGGGGGTAAATTCAGAACAGAAATGCAGAGACATTTCTTCAGCCAGAGAGTGGTGGGCCTGTGGAATTCATTGCCGCAGAGTGCAGTGGAGGCCGGGACGCTAAATGTCTTCAAGGCAGAGATTGATAGATTCTTGTTGTCTCGGGGAATTAAGGGCTACGGGGAGAATGCAGGTAAGTGGAGTTGAAGTGCCCAGCAGCCATGATTGAATGGCGGAGTGGACTCGATGGGCCGAATGGCCTTACTTCCACTCCTATGTCTTATGGTCTTATGGTCTTATGTTCACAGGGACGTAGTATACAAAGCTCTGGATAAGGAGGGGTTATTACAGGAAGCGAGGGAAGGGATTGCCATGCCTTTGGTAATGATCTTTACGTCCTCACTGTCCACAGGAGTAATACCAGGTGATTGGAGGTTGGCAAATGTTATTCCCTTGTTCAGCAAAGGAATAGAGATAACCCTGGGAATTACAGATCAGTCAGTCTTACATCTCTGGAGGATTCTGAGAGACAGGATTTATGATTATTTGAAACAGCATAGTTTGATTAGAGATAGTCAGCTTGGCTTTGAGAGGGCAGGTCATGCCTCCTAAACCTTATTCAATTCCTTGAAGATGTGACAAAACACATTGATGAAAGTACAGCACTGCATGTGGTGTATATGGATTTTAGCAAAGCACTTGATAAGAGCCCCCATGGTAGGCTCATTCAGAGAGTAAGGAGGCATGGGATACAGGGAAATTTGGCTGTCTGGATATAGAAGACAGAGGGGGCTAGTATTTGGAGTGTGTTCAGCCTGGAGCACAGTGATCAGTGGTGTTCCACAGGGATCTGTTCTGGGATCTCTGCTGTTTGTGATTTTTACAAACGACTTGAATGAGGAAGTGGAAGAGTGAGTTAGTAAGTTGATGACACAAAGTTTGGTGGAGTTGTGGATAGTGTGGATGGCTGTTGTAGGTTGCAATTGGACATTGACAGGATGCAGAACTTGGGCTGAGAAGTGGCTGATGGAGTTCAACCTGGTAAAGTGTGAAGGGATACTTTTTGGAGGGTTGAATTTGACTGCAAAATACAAAGTTAAAGGCAGGATCCTTGGCAGTGTGGAGGAACTGAGGGATCTTGGTGTCCACATCCACTTGCCACCCAAGTTGATAGGCTTGTTAAGAAGGTGTATGGTGTGTTGGCTTTCATTAGCAGGGGGATTGAGTATAAGAGCTGCAAGGTTATGCTGCAGCTCTATAAAGCCCTAGTTAGACCACACTTGGGATATTGTGTTCAGTTCTGGTCACTTCTCTATAGGAAGAGAGGGTGCAGACTTACCAGGATAGTGCTGGATGCAGAGCATGTCTTACGAAGAAAGGTTGAGGGAGCTAGGGCTTTTCTCATTGGAATGAAGGAAGAAATGACTTGGTAGAGGTGTACAAGATGATCAGAGGCATACATAGAGTGGAAAGCCAGAGACTTTTCTCCCCAGGGTGGAAATGGCTATCATGAGGGGCATAATTTTAAGGTGATTTGTAGAAGGTTTAGGGGAGATGTCAGAGGTAGGTTCGTTACATAGAGAGTGGTGGTTGCATGGAATGCACTGTTAGCAGTGGAAGTCGAGTCAGAGATGTTAGTGACATGTAAGCGACTCTTGGATTGGCACATGAATGACAGTAAAATGTAGGGAATGTAGGTTAGTTTGATCTTAGAGTAGGATAAAAGGTCAGCACAACACCTCGGGCCATAGGCCTGTACTGTGCTGTACTGTTCTATGTTTTATGTTCGATGAAGTAGCCAGCACATAGCATCCTTGAGACCCTTCTGGAAAAGGAGAGGGTGGATCCTATCGGGTTGTTCTCTGAGCAGACTGTCAAAGGCATTTGGCAGAATATCTCATCCCCCGAACACCAAGGCCTGTGAGATTCTTTATGTACACTCAGTCCGTCTGCACCATTGCACACTGCCCTCAAAGGGGCTACGAGGAATTAAAGGAGGGAATCTTCTTCCGGAATGTGCCTATCCAAAGGAAGTCTGGAAAGAGATGCAGTGGTTCTTGTCGAGGTTCATCCAAGCAGCTCCCTGGCCCAGGGCTCTGTGCTCTACTTACTGTTCGCCAGACAAGCATCGACTGTGCCTGGAGAACCATCAACTCGGTAATAGACTCCTTTTGATCTGCCCAAAACTTGTTGATCTTCCAGAGCAAGGAATCAACCTCCATCAAATGTTGCAGACTGGCACATTCCAAAATCTAGGACTACGTGCTGAGGAATGCCCGAAAGCTTTGGGCAGCAGTTGGGGAAGGACCAATCTGAGCTCTTTCAGCCGAAGTTAAATGCAGTCCATTCAGTTAATGGATCCCCCCCCCAATGCCTCAAACGTATATAAATATAGTCTTGTACAGGTAAATATAGCCTTAGGTTTTGTTTGGATAGAATCAAACTCCAATGTTTGTTTGTTTCTTCATTTGCCACTGTACAGAACCAAACTGTTTTCGGGATTATATGTATATAAATATAATTTTATGAATAAATTATATTTTTGAAATGAAAAAATGTCAGATTTTACATGCACTCAAGTACAGGAATACAGGAGTATAGTGAAAAGTGTACCCAGTTGCCATTTTATGACATTCAATTGCCATTTTAAAATACAAAATACATAACTAGAATTTTGAAGTAAAACAAGAGAAAAAATAAAAGAAACAAAGCCAATAGTTTAAAAAAATCCAGATCTTAAAGTTCTTATCAAAAGAAAAGGAAAAAGTCCAGATTTTAAAATGTTGTCTCCCTGGGCCTAGTCCTGGCTTGGAGTTTTGGTCAGCCTCATTCTGGGCATGCTCCTTTGCTGCCCCTGTTGTTGCACATGCTCAGGAGTCCAGGCCCGCTCTCACCCTGTCGAAGATGGTGAGAAAGGCAACTCCAGTGAAACATCCACGGGGAAAAAGCTGGTCCATTAAATATATTTAAGGCTGAGTTAGATGGGCTTTTGATTGACAGAGCAGTCAAGGGATACATGAAACGACAGGAAAGTGAGGCCACTAACAGATCCTAGCCCTGTCCACCCCCAACCTCCAGCACAGAGGGTGGATCCAGCACTGGACAGTTTGGTGAATTGAGCACTCACAACTAAGGAACAAGAGGAAGTCATCCTCACTCTCAGGAGAGTAAGATGAAGAAGAGAAGATGATAAATAATAAAGCTAGCTCAAAGGGCCAAATGTTTTCTGCTCCTACGTCTACTTTCTTATACTTAAACTGCTATCTATCAACTCGGGATATCAAACTAAGGTCTTAGCAGGACTCTCAGACATTATGAAAGAACCCCAATTATTATTTGAAGAATGACAAAATAGTTGCTTGTTGTGCTGTCAATATTTATCTCATAACCAGTATATAAAAAGTGAAAATGTCACTCAACAGGGCACATACTCAACATCGTTATAACTACACAGATGTTCCTTGTGGGTTTTTCCTGCCTGATCACAGTTTTGCAAGTACAATACTGGGAAAAAAAGAAATCTTTTCATTCGGAACTTTCAGCTCACTGAGAAGGCTTCCCGCCAATCCATATCTATCAACACGGTGGCTCACTGCTGCCTCACAGCACCAGGATCCCAGGTTCGATTCCAGCCTCGGGCGACTATCTGTGTGGAGTTTGCACATTCTCCCCGTGTCTGCGTGGGTTTCCTCCGGGTGCTCCGGTTTCCTCCCACAGTCCAAAAATGTGCAGGTCAGGTGAATTGGCCATGCCAAATTGCCCGTCGTGTTAGGTGCATTAGTCAGAGGGAAATCGGTCTGGGTGGGTCGGTGTGGACTGGTTGGGCCGAAGGGCCTGTTTCCACACTGTAGGGAATCTAATCTAATCTAAAAAAGAACCTGCTCTAAAACTTCTGCTCAAATTTCGACGTTAGTGACAACTTTCAACACAGCAGGTGAGACAAGCAGCAATGTTCTAACTAAAACAACCCAAAACCAGTCTGACAAAAAGAGAATAAATTAGAGTTAGGTTTTATTGACACATGTACTTAAGTCCCTGGATGTAGGAGTACAGTGAAAAGTTTACACTGTTGCCACTCATGGCACCATCTCAGGTATACGGTACCCAGGTACAAAAACCTTAGGTAAGAAGTAGAAAAATAAGGAAATAAAAGTTCAACATTACAATTCTTCTCAATATAAAGTAGTAAATAAGAACTAAAGTTGAAAGTTCCAAATTACAGGCCTTCTTTAGCCATTGGTCTGCAGTCGCTCCTCTTTTCCCATGAGGGTTGGATTTCTCTCTCATGCTGGGCTCGATCTCTTGATCCCCGTACCTCCTCACTGCTTTCTCACCCCGACTGCCTCCCTGGTTCACCAGCTGCCTCGCCAAAGCCCCCCAGAGTCCTGCTCTGTTGCCGCCGCAAGCTCCCAGCCACAATTCCGCCAGCGTTCTGCTGCCTTGCCTCACACTAACTGCCTTGCAGCTGACTACCAAAACTCCTGTTCTGGGTCCCGAGCCACTGTCATCGCTACCGCCCCCTTCACGACCAAGCCCCCTCGAGAAGGAAAGTAAAGAGAGAAAAAAACTAAAAAAAAAAGAAAAATAGTGAAAATAGAAGAAAGGAAAGCAGGTGGCGAAGATGAGCTCCAGCTCAGGAGTCCTACACTGTCACCATTTTGGATCAAATACATCCTCAGTCCCAATGTCAATGGATTCTTTAACAAAAATTCCAATATTCAAACCTTCACAAAAACCTACACTGTTCTTCCATACCCTATAAGTCTCATAGATTCTCCGACAGTCATAAAGCATAGAAACAGACCCTTCAGCCCACCATGTCTATGCTGACTAACAAATACCAAACTACACTTATCCCACTTACCTGTACTGGGTCCATAGTTCCAGAATTTTCTGTGTTCGTCCAGATGTTTCTTAAGTGTTGAGGGGATATTTGTCTCCATCATCTTCTCAGGCAGAAGATTCCATACATGTACCACCCTCTGTGTGAAAAAGTTGCCCCTTAGGTCTCTTTTATATCTTTCCCCTCTCACCCTAAACCTATGCCCCTCTAGTTCTGGACTCCCCCACCCCAGGGAAAAGACTTTGTCTATTTATCCTATCCATGCTGCTCATGATTTTATAAACCTCTATCAGGTCACCCCTCAGCCTCCGACGCTCCAGGGAAAACAGCCCCAGCCTGTTCAGCCTCTCCCTGTAGCTCAAATCCTCCAACCCTGGCAACATCCTTGGAAATCTCTTCTGAACCCTTTCAAGTTTCACCACATTCTTCCGCTAGGAGGGAGACTGGAAATGCCCACAATATTCCAACAGTGACCTAACAATGTCATGTACAGCAAAGACATGACCTCCCAACTTGTATACTCAGCACTCTTTCCGATAGGAAGGAGACCAGAATTGCACACAATACTCCAACAGTGGCCTGACCAATGTCCTGTACAGCTACAACATGACCTCCCAACTCCTGTACTCAATACTCTGACCAATAAATGAAAGCATACCAAACACCTTCTTCACTATCCTATCCACCTGTGACTCCACTTTCAAGGAGCTATGAACCTGCACTCCAAGGTCTCTTTGTTCAGCAACACTCCCTAGGACCTTACCATTAAGTGTATAAGTCCTGCTAAGGTTTGCTTTCCCAAAATGCAGCACCTCACATTTATCTAAATTAAAATCCATTAAACTGCCACTCAGCCCATTGGCCCACCCGAGCAAGATCCTGCTGTAATCTGAGGTAACCCTCTTCGCTGTCCACTACACCTCCAATTTTGGTGTCATC
Organism: Chiloscyllium punctatum; assembly: GCF_047496795.1. Taxonomy (NCBI): domain Eukaryota; kingdom Metazoa; phylum Chordata; class Chondrichthyes; order Orectolobiformes; family Hemiscylliidae; genus Chiloscyllium; species Chiloscyllium punctatum. Next base: position 27,052,376 of record NC_092783.1, read on the forward strand.
TGCAAACTTACTAACTATACCTCTTATGCTCACACCCAAATCATTTATATAAATGACAAAAAGTAGAGGGCCCAGCACCGATCCTTGTGGCACTGGTCACAGGCCTCCAGTCTAAAAAACAACCCTCCACCACCACCCTCTGTCTTCAACCTATGAGCCAGCTGTGTATCAAAATGGCTAATTCTCCCTATATTCCGTGAGACCTAACCTTGCTAACCAGTCTCCCATGGGGAACCTTGTCGAATGCCTTACTGATGTCCATACAGATCATATCCACCACTCTGCTCTCATCAATCCTTCCTATCAGAAAGATGTTGTGAAACTCGAAAGGGTACAGAAAAGATTTATAAGGATGTTGCCAGGTTTGGAGGATCTGAGCTACAGGGAGAGGCTGAACAGAGGCTGAGGGGTGACCTTATAAGGTTTACAAAATTATGAGGATGAGCTGCCAGAGGAAATGGTGAAGGATGATACAGTTACAACATTTAAAAGGCATCTGGATAGGCATATGAATAGGAAGGGTTTGGAGGGATATGGGCCAAGTGCTGGCAAATAGGATTAGATTAAGTTAGGATATCTGGTCGGTATGGATGAATTGGACTGAAGGGTCTGTTACCGTGCTATACATCTCTATGACTCTATAACTCTATTCAATTGAATATTTCTGTTGTTGTGAAAAATATCATTCACATAGCCACTGCTGAATAGCATCATGAAACATTAAAACCTATGGTTAAATGTTTTGAGATACTTCTTCTTTCCAGGATAATTGGAGGTTGACCAGGCAGATTTAAGGTCAGAAAGTGATGGCCTTGGTCATGTGCAATACATATTGTGCAATGCCAGGAACCCATTATCCTGGAGGATAACTCTAAAGCACTCAATTTCTGCAACAGTGAGCAAATTCAGGATCCATGTCTGTCCACTGCAAGCCCCCAGTCACCAGTCAAAGTGTACATCAGTCACAATCAATGTGCACATTGTGTTGCTGCATCTTCAAGCAGCACATTGTCTTATCAGTAAAGTATGGATTACCAAGAAATAAGACTACTGTTTCTAAGCAGTCTTTAAGATTGTTTATTATTAGTTTTATTAAGAAGAATCATTTTAGACATGATGCAATAGCTAAATGGATAGGAACACTATCCAAACTCTGATAATTGAGGGTGGTGTTTTGATACCAATAGTTGAATGGACACTTTGCATTGAGTGTGTTGATGTCAGTAGCTGTCTAGCTGGACTGATCGGGAAACCTAACCTCAGTTACCCTCCTGCACCATCATCCCAGTCACAAAAGGTAGCTGCATGACAAACACTGTCCCCTGAGAGAGCTGCCCCTTGTCTCTCAGCTTTTGTAGAGTCACAGAGTCATAGAGATGTACAGCATGGAAACAGACCCTTCGGTCCAACCCGTCCATGCCGACCAGATATCCCAACCCAATCTCGTCCCACCTGCCAGCACCCGGCCCATATTCCTCCAAACCCTTCCTATTCATATACCCATCCAAATGCCTCTTAAATGTTGCAATTGTACCAGCCTCCACCACTTCCTCTGGCAGCTCATTCCATACACATACCACCCTCTGCATGAAAAGGTTGCCCCTTAGGTCTCTTTTATATCTTTCCCCTCTCACCCTAAACCTATTCCCTCTAGTTCTGGACTCCCCGATCCCAGACAAAAGACTTTGTCTATTTATCCTATCCATGCCCCTCATGATCTTGTAAACCTCTAAGTTCACCCCCTCAGCCTCCGACGCTCTAGGGACATTTTATTTCCTGCTTATTTCCAGGGACAGGGGGCTTCCCTTGTTAATCACTCCTTTGAAATCCTCCATCTAATGGTACAGGAACAAGCGATCCAAATGTCAGAATGATCAGCTCCCACTTTTCCGAACTCCCAGCTCATGGTTCACTATCATTAATCCAGGAACATCCTCTGGCTCATTCTAAACGCTCCCACAGCTGGAGGAGTGCGCAAGGCATCATCTTGGAATGTCAGCAAGGAAGGATGGCCCAGGTGACCCAAATGCTTCCAGGGCCTGTGTGTCAGAGGGATAAAGAAAAGAGTTTCTCTGCTGAAGTGTCTTTATGTTGCACATAACAATCCGTCATTTTTACCAGAGGTATTAAAAAATTCACTATCATTCGATGAAAGCCCATTTTCTCAGATATATCGAGCCCCAGCCCTTAGCTCACCTTGAAAGCTCAGTGCACAAATAGGACATCTGAAAGTGAACCTGCAAACACCCTCCCCAACAGGACATCAGCTGGCTGGCTGGCACTTCGGACACTCCTCAGTTTTAACCCTTTCAGAGCAATGGAGCTAGGTATCATTTTTTATGCTGGAGTGCTTCAACTTCCAAGACGACACAGAACCCCGTAACCAAGTTGGAAATGAACCCTTCCACGGTCCCTAACAAGAGGCTGTATCTCAGTGGGTATGCCTCTGAGGTCATCCTGCATCTTGTGTTGGGAATATGTACCTCTGGCTGAGGGCTGATCAGAGAGCCAGATGCATTGAGCTGTTTGAACACCTTCGCAATTGAAAAGGAATTTGGCAAAGAGGACCCTGTGCTCTCTTGGAAATGAGGTTGACTGGTTAATGTAGAGTATGATCCACCTGCTGATTGCAAGAAGTCAGCTTTGGACAAATAGCCAAGCAAAGTTTTTGTGGAGGCATACAGCATGGAAACAGACCCTTCGCTTCAACTCAAAGTGACCAGGTTTCTCAAACCAGATTAGTCCCATTGGCCTGTGTTTGGTCCATATCCCTCGAAGCCATTTTCATTCATGAACCTATCCCAATGTCTTTTAAATGTAGTAACTGTACCTCACAGCACTAGGGACCCAGATTTGGTTCCAGCCTTGGGCGATTGTCTGTGTTGAGTTTGTGGAGTCTCCCAGTGCTTGCGTAAGTTTCTTTCAGATGCACTGGTTTCCTCCCACAGTCCAAAGATGTGCAGGTCAGGGTGGATTGGCCGTGTTTAACTACCAGTAATGTACAAGAATGTGCAGGCCAGATGGATTAGCAATGGGAAACGCAGGGTTGCAGGGATAGGGTAGGGGGACAAGTCTAGATGGGATGCTCTTCAGAGGGATGGTATGAACCCGAAGGGCTGATTGGCCTGCTTCCACACTGTAGGGATTCGATGATTTTATGAAGTGATGCATTTGGTTGAAAGAACATTGAATGACAATATGGAATAGGTGATATAATACCCTCAGGACCTGAGGGTATATGCACATGGATGATAGAAAGTGGTAATTGTGAAAAGATTTAGTCAAACTATCCAAAGTTCCCAATTTACCGAACTGATGATCTCAGGTTAAAGAAAACACACATGAAATTTCTATCCTTAACAAGAAAATCTCTCTTTATAACAAACAACCTGTCTTCAGTCAATGACATTTAGGAAATATGATTTGAAAACTTATAACTCCATACCTTAAACTCTATCCCTTCTTAAATGCCCTCTTTCAAGAACAAACAGACATATAAAGGCAGGCCTGGATTTTCAGGGCATTACCCCACTGGATGCTGAGACAGTCGAGATTGAAGGGGTCCCAGATGCTTCCTCCCTTCCTTCTCTTCCTGTGATGCCAAGGGAAGGACCAAGACTATGGGCCAAGGCTATATGCCAAGGGTAACAGCAAAGGCTATGGGCCAAGGGTAAGGGCCAAGGGTAAGGGCCAAGGGTATGGGCCAAGGTAAGAGCCAAGGGAATGGGCCAAGGCTATGTGCCAAAGGTAAGGGCAAAGGCTATGGGCCAAGGATAAGGGCCAAGGCTAAGGGCTAATAGTATGGGCCAAGGGTAAGGGCCAAGGTTATGGGCCAAAACTAAGGGCCAAGGGTAAGGATCAAGGATATGAGCCAAAACTAAGGGCCAATGGTAAGGGCCAAGGCTAAGGGCCAGGTCTATGGGCCCAAGGGTAAGGGCCAAGGTTAAGGGCCAAGGTTAAGGGCCAAGGTTAAGGGCCAAGGTTAAGGGCCAAGGTTAAGGGCCAAGGTTAAGGGCCACGGTGATGGTCCAAGGTTAAGGGCCAAAACTAAGGGCCAAGTTTATGGGCCCAGTGCTGGGAAATAGGACTAGAACAGTGAGGTATTTTATTTCTGATTGGAGCAGACTCGATGGACTGGTGGGCCTTTTTTCTCGACAACTGTTTTCTCCTGTATGGTGTGATCTACAAGGTGCTGAGAGCTGTGCCCACGAGGTAAGGCTTGATGTTCCGACTTGCGGCAGAGCCAGCAGCAGAGCTCCGAAATACACAATCTCAGGTTGCATTGGCCCATTCCTGGTGTCATTCCTGCTGCAATCCTTGCTTCAGTTGGCACGACATTCTTTCTATACCAAGGAAAATAAAACTTTTCACAGTAAGAGTCAGATATTATCCTTTTTTAAAAAATATTTTAATGCAAAATTTTCCTTTACAAAATTATAAAAATATAACAATCAAAAATGATAACAACCGCTACAATGAACTAACTACTACCCTACTCGACAAAACAAATCAAAACTACTCACTACAAATCTATAAATAAATAACGCCACTCAGCTCAACCACACCGAAGCTCCCAACCTTTGGGAGCACTAATTCTCGTGCCCGTAATTATTCGGGGTTCTTCTTCTAAGGGCACAAGGCTCACTAAACCTAATCACCATGGCTAAACAAATGCCCTCATTAAAATGGCAGTCAAGTCTACGTCCATGTAATTCAAAAAAGGGCTGCCATGTCTTCTAAAAAGTTCTGTTTTACGGTGCACCAGATTTGAGAAAATCCAAAGGGATCCGTTCCACAATTAACTTCATTCCAACAGGCCCGGGAAGGTTCTCAGACACCCAGCTCATCAAAATATTCCTCCTTGCATTGTAAGTGAGAATGTTAAATACTTCTTTCCCCCATGTGCGTCTAAGGAAGATAAATTCGGCAAGCCCAAGAGGATAGAGACCGGTTTCCCCTTTACTTCGGCCCCCCCAAGACCCTCTCCGTTACCCCTGCCACAGTGCTCCAGTACCTATGAAGCTATTGGCATGACCACAAACAGTGAGGGGATCTTTGCTGATTTTGCTCTTGGGGCAGATTGGAGATGCTCCCTTTTTGAATATCGTAAGACGATCTGGGGCCAAATGAATCCTATGAAGAACCTTCAACTGCATGGCATATGTTCTGTTACAGATTGAGATCTTTCTCATGTTCTCCCAAATGTCCTCTCATGTCTCTGAGGGGCTCTCCACTCCCAACTCACACAGACACTCAATGTCATTCGAGACACCACCCCGCAATAGTTGGTAACCAGTACAAACCAAGAATGTGCTTGTGGCATGAAGCACTCTCCTCTGTGTCAGACCTACAGTTGTTGGTCAAAAGCGTAGTTTTTTTTTTGGATGAAGTCCCTAACCTGAGAATAACGAGAAAGGTCCCTGCTGACCAATCCATATTTGCGGCTCATTTGGGCAAAGGACATCATGACCTCCCCCTCAAACAGGTCTCCCCAAACAGGTCTCCCCAAACAGGAGACTCCCTATGTCGCCCACAGCTCGAATCCAGGGTCCACCATCCCTGGCCGGAATCCCGGCATACCAACGATAGGGGTAAGAAAGGAGATGTTAGATAAACTGCCCTTGCTCTGTCGCATTGCTCTCCACGCTTTGACTGTATTAATAATGATTGGATTCCGACAATATTCCATAACTGATCTTATCCATAAACTACAGCCTACTATGGGGACACTTTGCCTGGGAGACCTCGATATTCAGCTATATTGATCTCGGGTTGTCACAAGCCCAGTCGCTCAAGAAGGACAGAAGGGAGCTTAATATCTGGAAAGTCTACTCTCCCCAACCCTTGGGGTTCCTGCAATTTGGCAAGCTTAGTGAGCGGCCACCTGTGACGCCAAATAAAAGAACTAAACCAGCCAGGAAATTGCCACAACGTTTGCCTTGGAAGCATAGGGGAGCATTCGCATGAAATAGAACAGATGAAGAAGGGCCTTGATTTTGATGAAGGCTATTCAACTTAACAAAGAGACTGGAAGGGCCTCCCATCTTTGAAGGTCTCATCTAATCTTGTCGAGCAAATGAGCAAAGTTAGCCTTAAAGAACTGATCAAAGGTGGGAGTAACAAAAAGGCTCATGGAAAGAAACCAACCCCCCCTCCTCCCGTGACCATTTAAAGGGGAATCGTAATTCACCTTCAATATCAAGTATTCCCTTAAGACCCCCACAGGCATAGCCTCTGACTTTACAAAGTATATCCCAAAAAAGAGCCAAATAAATGAGTACATTGTATTAAATGGGGTACAGAAACTGCTGGGTTTGATAAGAGGAGGAGAACATTATCTGCATATAAGGTAATCATTTGTGCCCGTGATTCCGCCTCACAAGCAGGTATGTTAGGGTCCTGACGGATAGTCTCTGCTCGTGGCCCCGTCACCAACATAAACAGGAGCAGTGAAAAGGGGACAGCTTTGCTGACTGCCCTACCAATACTGACATTACTAAATCCATCACCACTGGTGAGAACCACAGCCAGAGGGTCACTATACAGGACCTCCACCCATCTGACAAAGACCTCACCAAGGCCAAACCGTTCAAGAGTATAAAAGATAATTTGGCCTTTCCACCCGGTCTAATGCCTTCTCTGTGTCTAAAGAGACAACCAAACTCTGAACCGATCGTTAATGAATATGGTCCAAGTGCGTCAGCAATCTTCTAATATTATTGGAAGACCTACGGCCCTTTATAAAAACCTGTCTGGTCCTCCTTAACAATAGAGGGCAACATCTTCTCTAGTCTTCGCAAAAGTGTCTTGGATAAAATGTCAAAGTCCGAATTTAACAGCGAAATAGCCCTATATGAAGCACAGTTCTCTGGGGTCTTCCCTTCCTTAAGAATGGGAGAGGTGTTAGCCTCTCTCAGGGATGGTGGGAGGCAGCCATGACTGTACAAATAGTTGTACACATCCAACATTGGCCCTGACAGGATATTTATACATTTTTTGTAGAATTCACTTGGGAGACTATCAGGGCCAGGCGTCTTCCTTCTTTCAAACCAGTCTTACTTCCTCCTCTCTCTCACACTGTCACAGGGGCGTTAAGAACTGACACCTGTTCCAAGGTCACACCTGGAAGATCCAGGTTCTTAAAAAAGACGACTCCATTGAGTCCACCTATTCTCACAGCATGCTGACCGATATAACTCGGAGTAAAAACTTGAGATGTCGCACTGATACTTTCAGAGTCACAAATAAGAATCCCAGTGCCTTCTCTAATTGATGTACTGGATTGGAGGGTGGTCTTTTTCTTGGCCAGATACACCAAGTATTTGCCAGGCCTATCGCCTTGTTCAAACAGCCTTTGTTTCACGGAAGAGAATTCTCTTTGCTGTCTGAATGAGCATGGAATTCAAAGTAACCTGGAGAGCTGTGACTCGCTGCAATTAGTCACTGATGGGCCATCAAAATATGCTGTCTCAGCTGCCTTCAACTGTACCTGGAGCAGATGTTGCTGCTCTCCCTTGTCACTTACGGCTGGCCGAAGAGACAACTAACCCCCTCTCGTATACGTTAGCAGTCTCCCAGAGTATAGGCAGGTTACTAGCCTTACCCGAATTGATAGCCAAAAATCCAAAAATGCTTTAAATTCACTTGTGAACTACTCAACAAACCTACTGCCCTTGAGAATGAAAGGATCCATTCGTCAATGCTGTGAACTTGTTCCATTGCCTTTAATCACAACCTTCAAATACAATGCCACACATCAGAAATGACTATGTTTTCAATTTTACAGGACATCACCAAATCGAGGAAAAGCAAGGGTGCTAGAAAAAGGTCAATCCTAGTGGGACATTTGTGTGGATTAGAGAAAAAGGTGAAGTCCCTACTCCTACGGTGGAGACATCTCCAAACACCCACAAGCCCCAATTCCACACATAAGTCAACCAATTACTTGGATTGTGGAGAGGTATGTGTGTGACTATTGGGCATTCTATCCATTGTGGGGTCCATGAAGTGATTAAAATCTCCCCCTATGATAGATAACGTGTCACATTCTAAGGGCAATCAACTTCAAAAGCACAGCAGTCAGGAATCTGTGTGGAGTGTGCTGGGGGACAGTAGATATTTAGGATGTCATACTCGTCACCATGTATTAAAGCTTTAAGAATTACAAACCACCCATATTCATCTTTAACTAGATCTAAAAATGTAATGGGAGACACTGCTGGACAAGTATGGTCGCTTCCCTGCTCTTAGTGTTAAAAGGACAAAAAAAAACACCCAACCAAACCTACCCTGCTGTAACTTTCAGTGTTCCTTATCAAGATGGGTTTCTTGCAACAGGGCAATATGAACCCTCTCCTTCCCGAAAACTTGAAAGTACTCCTTTTTTCTTGACTGGCGAGCGACTCCCCCTAATATTCCAGGTGCACCATTTGAGGAGACACCTAGCCACACCCCTCTATAACAACTGTTGAACCCCTGAAAGGAAGAACCCTACTCACAACTCGCCAAGTGTAAAATAAATGGAGACTCATGGAATCTAGAAAATACACACACTAAAACTACATCAACAAAACTTTCAAAAATTACCTCTACTAAAAACCAAACGAAACTAATTCCAATGTACAAAAAACACTTGATGATAGACTCGCCCCCTGCCTACAGGGGGCGCTTACACTACCCGCATACACCTCTACAACTCCTCCTAGCTTGAGCCGCGCCCCAAGCTCTGGACAAGGATAAACAACAAAAATAGGTATTATGAACAAAGAAATTAAAAGGTGGGCACTTGACCCATCCCCAACTCTACACTGACCTTAATTATCACTTTAAAAAAAACACTTTCATAAAATATTTTAAAAAGTACTTACAGTAGAGAAAAAAAAGGGGAAAAGAAAAGAAAACATTATTGTCCGTGTTCTTTGGACCATCCGATCTATTTCAAAGTGTCCAGAAAGTTTCTTGCTTTTCCTGAGGCGTAAAACACATGCATGGACCCTTCATGATTAAAATGGAACATTGCCAGGTACCTGATGGAATACTGAATATCCAGATCCCTCAGTCTCTTCTTCACCTCATCAAAGGACTTCCTCTGCAGCCGTGATCCGCAAGAGAAGTCCTGAAAAAACATGATCTTTGATCCTTTATAAACCAGGGCCTGTGGACCCTTTCCCAACAATCTGGAGGCTCCCATTACCTTTTGTTTGTCCCTATCGGACTGGAATCACACGAAGACCGCGCTCTCAATCTGCACCTGGCCCACCCAGAAAACACAGCAACCATTCTTCGAGTAAGCTGGCTGGCTGCTCGCCTTCCTCTCGCTCCTACAGCCTGACCACCCAGATGTTTTCTCTTCAACCTCTATTCTTAAGGTAATCGACCTGCTCTACGAAGGCCTGTACGCTTCTCCAAGGCCTGGATATATCCTGCCAAGGACTCGACCGCGGTCTCTGACGTCGTGGTCTGCTGCTCGACCTCCTCCCGAAATTCTGCAGTCCCTGCTCGTGCTTCTGCAGCATTGCGGTGATTGGGCCCAGCCTGGTGCGGTTCTCTTCAATTGATGCCTTGATATTCTCCCGGGGTTTAGCGATGTCTGCAGCCAAGCCTTGCTGAGTAGGTGAGTCCATCGACCAGGAGTAGGGATTTCAGGGGAGGCCACAGCTGCAGCCCCGTCTGATGCTGCAGAGGAGTGTCCTGCCTGTTGTGATTTATTCTGTCCTTTACCTCTAGTCACCTTCCCTTACCGAAAAAGGTGCGCAGCAACTCTACTAATATTAAACTATTATCTCCAAAATAGCTTAATTGGGGAGAGTGAAAGCACCACTTTGCTTTCGTTATGATGCAGAGCTCAGCAAGGCAGACCTGTTAGATTGCCACCATCTTGGATCTCCCCAGACATTGTCCTTTTTATAAAGAGGCACAACCAGTAAAGTGAATTATCAGGAAAACAGGTAAGCTGAATGATTTCAAGGTATTAATGATCTCTCTCTCTCCCCAGTCTCACTGCTGCCCACTAGTGCTGGGAGGTGTCAGTGCACCAGCAGGCCCTCTGTCTGCCCAACCTGCCACAAACATGGCAGAGAGACAGGCAGTCAGGCTAAATGACACCCTCTGTACTCTCTTTGCAGGGTCTGAGGGATACCACAGCATTAAGGCCCAGGAACATTCCCTGAAGGGACGTTTGTAACCTAGCCGCCACCCTACCCCACTGTAAAGGATCGAACACAGTCCAGGTTACTGAAATGAGGAGCTGTCCATACTCAAGCATTATAGTGGAATGCTAATGAATTCACTACTGTGTGTGAACACAGAAGACAGACTTGACCACATTGCATTAAGTCGATGAGAATTGCTACAAGACACCAGGGACATAGAACCCTATGGCACAGGAACAGGCCCTTCGGCCTTCCATGTCTCATCCAACCATGATGCCATTCTAAACTAATCCCACCTGCCTGTCCATGTGTCTGTCATGAAGCTTCTTAAACATTGTTATCATATCTGCTTCTACCAGCTCCCCAGCAGCATGTTCCAGGCATCTGTGTTAAAAAAAAACTTACCTTGCACATCACCCCCCAACCTTAACCCTATACCCCCTAGTATTTGATATTGCCACCCTGACAGGCTATATTGCTATCCATGCCTCTCAGAATTTTATATACGTCTATCAGGTCACCTGACCAGGCTCATTCCCCAAAACAAGATCCAGTACAGTCCCTTCTCTAGTTGGACTATTTAAATATTATTCCAGGAATCCCTCCTGGATTCACCTCACAAATGTTGCCAAAGCTGGGTTTTCTCCGGGTGCTCCGGTTTCCTCCCACAGTCCAACGATGTGCAGGTTAGGTGGGTTGGCCACGCTAAATTGCCTACAGTGTCCAGGGATATGTAGGTTAGGTGGATTAGTCACGGGAAATGCAGGGTTACAGGGATAGGGTAAGGTGGTGAGTCTGGATGGGATGCTGTTACAATGCGTCAGTGTGGGCCAAATGGCCTGTTTCCCCACTGCAGGGATTCTATGATCTAAGCCCCTGGCACTAAGACAGTCCCAGTCAATATTGGGGAAGTTAAAATCACCCACGACAACAAACATGATCTGCTTACATATCTGTTCCTCTATCTGCTGCTGGCCATTAGGAGGTCTTCAGTAAAACACCAGCACAGTGAATATTTCTTATTCCTGAATTCTACCCATATGGCCTCGCTGGATGAGACCTCCAAGATAGCCTCCCTTAATACAGTTGTGACATTTTCCTTCATCTGTAATGCAACTCCCCTATTGCTTTCTCATCCCTCACTATCTTGCCTGAAACATCTAAACCGTGGAGCATTGAGTTCCCAATCCTGCCTTGCTCCCAACCAAGTCTCTGTGACAGCTGCAACATTGTAGGAACATCTAACTACTGCAATCAAATGACTTTCCCGCCCCCTGCTGTTTGATTTCAGCAAGTAACTAATACAGTAATATGCCGACAGAGAGAGCCATTGGTACACAGATTCCTCACTGAAAACCCAGGATACAGTGACAATGAGTCACCTTCCCTGTAGATTCCCCCATTGTCAGATAGAGATTAGATTATTTACAATGTGGAAACAGGCCCTTCGGCCCAACAAGTCCACACCAACCCACCAAAGCGCAACCCACCCATACCCCTACATTTACCCCTTACCTAACACTACAGGCAATTTAGCATGGCCAATTCACCTAACCTGCACGTTTTTTTTGGACTGTGGGAGAAGACCGGAGGAAACCCACGCAGACACGGGGAGTGTGCGCAAACTCCACACAGACAGCCGCCTGAGGCGGGAATTGAACCCGGATCTCAGGCGCTGTGAGGCAGCAGTGCTAACCACTGTGCCACCGTGCCGCCCAGAGATCTTTTATTAAATAGCATTAAAATGATCAGTCAAAACCACAGAAAGCTGATGAGCTCTGACTGCACAATTGCATCATATACTAATCGATTTCTAAACACTTCACAATTCCCTGGCACAACCACAAGCTGTGCGGATGATCAAACAAGTCCCATCATTGGCACCATCACTACAAAACAGAACAAACACAGTTTGTTACTGATCCAAACAGTACAGAGGATCAAACATAGTCCATTTCTGTCCTGGTCGGTGTAAAAGATAAAGATTTGTCCAAAACACAGTCAAATTACAGATCCTGTCAATGTGAAAGGTCACATGTGATCTGGTCATGTACAGGAGCAACATAGTCCAAATCGATTCAATAAATATAAAGGATCAAACATGGTCCATACTGATCCAAGTCAGAAAGTCACTTGACACCAAGTTACAGTTACCTGACAAATTAAACAATGAAACACAAAGAACAGAATAAAGAGCCCCGACAGGACTCAGTCTATCCAAGCTAGACTTAAGTGTGCTGTTCTGAATATGCACAACAGTCCCATTAAGCAAACCCCCTTAGAATCCAATATAAATGAATGGAACAGATACTTACAGGTTGGAGTTAGAAGGGCAGAGAGAGAGAGAGAGATTGTTTCCACACAGCTCACTGTTGAACTCCCAACCGGGTCTGGACTGAACTAAACTGCTCAGCTAGAGAGCTGACCACTCCCCTTTCATTATACAGGTCACTTCTAAAACATGACCACTTTGGCCTGAAGTCTCATCTGTTTACATCTAAACAAAAAGCTCTATAAAGCCCTGGATGGACCACACTTGGAATATTGTGTTCAGTTCGAGTCGCCTCATTACAGGAAGGATGTGGAAGCTTTCGCAAGGGTGCAGAGGAGATTTCCCAGGGGGCTGCCTGGACTGGAGGGGGGGTCTTATAAGGAAAGGTGAAGGGAGCTACAGCTTTCCTCATTGGAGTGAAGAAGGATGAGGGGTGACTTGATAGAGGTGTATAAGAGAGAAAGTGGATAGCCATAAAATGTCCATCAAGAGGGGGCATAATTTTAAGGTAATGGAGGAAGGTTTAGGGGAGATGTCAGAGGTAGCTTCCATACTCAGAGAGTGGTGGGTGCATGGAATGCAGTGCCAGCAGCGATAGTAAAGTCAGAGACAAGAGGGACATTTAAACAACTGTTGGATAGGGAAAGAGATGATTGTAAAATGTAAGGATATAGATTCATCTGATCTTAGATCAGGATATAAAGGTCGACACAACATCGAGGGCTGAAGGGCCTGTACTGGGCTGTACTGTTCTATGTTCTACGTTATGTTCACTGACCATTGGCCATTACTGAGATATTAGCTGAAGACAGTGGGTGCAGTGTTAAAGGAATGTGCACATTGTTAGAAGTGGAGCGCCGGGTGAGAACAACAAATATGGGGGATGGATACTCCTCTAACGAAAACCCCAGAGTCACCCCAAACCTAGTTCCTCTGTCACCCCAAGCCCAGTCCCTCTGTCACCCCAAACCTAACCCTGTGTCACCCTAAACCCAGTCCCTCTGTCACCCTAAACCCAGTCCCACTGTCACCCTAAACCTAGTCCCTGTCTCACACCAAACCCAGCTCCTCTGTCACCCCAAACCTCGTCCCTATGTCACCCCAAACCTAGTCCCTGTATCACCCCAAACCTAGTCCTTCCTTTACTCCAAACCTAGTCCTGAGCCCACCCAAACGCTGTCCCACTCTCACCCCAAACCTAGTCCCTGTGTCGCCCCAAACCCAGTCCCTCTGTAACCCAAACCCAGTCCCTCTGTCACCCCAAAACTAGTCCCTGTGTCACCCCAAACCTAGTCCCTCTGTCACCCCAAACCCACTCCCTCTGTCACCCCAAAACTAGTCCCTGTGTCACCCCAATCCTAGTCCCTCTGTCACCCCAAACGCACTCCCTCTGTCACCCCAAACCTAGCCCCTCTGTCACCCCAAACCTAGTCCCTCTGTCACCCCAAACCTAGTCCCTGTGTCACCCCAAACCTAGTCCCTCTGTCACCCCAAACGCACTCCCTCTGTCACCCCAAACCTAGCCCCTCTGTCACCCCAAACCTAGTCCCTATGTCACCCCAAACCTAGTCCCTGTGTCATCCCAAGCCCTGTCCCTGTGTCATCCCAAGCCCTGTCCCTCTTTTACTCCAAACCGAGGCCTGAGCCCACCCAAACCCTGTCCCACTCTCACCCCAAACCTAGACTCTGTGTCACCCCAAACCTAGTTCCTCTGTCACCCCAAAACCAGTCCCTCTGTCACCCCAAAACCAGTCCCTCTGTCACCCCAAACCTAGTCCCTGTGCCACCCCAAATCCAGTTACTGTGTCACCCCAATCCCAATCCCTCTGTCACCCTAAACCCAGTCCCTCTGTCACCCCAAATCTAGTCCCTCAGTCACCCCAAACCCAATTCCTCTGTCACCCCCAACCCAGTCCCTCTGTCTCACCAAACCCAGTCCCTCTGTCACCCCAAACCTAGTCCCTCTGTCACCCCAAACCTAGTCCCTGTGCCACCCCAAATCCAGTTACTGTGTCACCCCAATCCCAATCCCTCTGTCACCCTAAACCCAGTCCCTCTGTCACCCCAAATCTAGTCCCTCAGTCACCCCAAACCCAATTCCTCTGTCACCCCCAACCCAGTCCCTCTGTCTCACCAAACCCAGTCCCTCCCTCACGCCAAACCTAGTCCCTCTGTCACCCCAAACCTAGTCCCTCTGTCACCCCCAAACCGAATCCCTCTGTCATCCCAAACCCAGTCCCTATGTCACCCCAAACCATGTCCCTCTGTCACCCGAAACCAAGTCCCTCTGTCACCCCAAACCTAGTCCCTCTCTCACCCTAAACCCAGTCCCTCAGTCACCCCAAACCCAATCCCTCTGTCTCACCAAACCCTGTCCCACTCTCACCCCAAACCTAGTCCCTGTGTCACCCCAAACCCAGTCCCTGTGTCACCCCAAACCCAGTCCCTATGTCACCCCAAACCCAGTCCCTATGTCACCCCAAACCTAGTCCCTGTGTCACCCCAAACCTAGTCCCTCTGTCACCCCAAACCCAGTCCCTCTGTCACCCCAAACCATGTCCCTCTGTCACCCCAAACCTAGTCCCTCTGTCACCCCAAACCCAATCCCTCTGTCTCCCCAAAACCAGTCCCTCTGTCTCACCAAACTCAGTCCCTCTCTCACCCAAGCCCAGTCCCTCTGTCACCCCAAACCCTGTCCCTCTTTTACTCCAAACCTAGTCCTGAGCCCACCCAAACCCTGTCCCACTCTTACCCCAAACCTAGTCCTTGTGTCACCCCAAACCTAGCTCCTCTGTCACCCCAAACCTAGTTCCTCTGTCACAATAAACCCAGTCCCTCTGTCACCCTAAACCTAGTCCCTGAATCTCCCCATAACCAGTCCCTGTGTCACCCCAAACCCAATCCCTCTGCCTCCCCAAAACCAGTCCCTGTGTCACCCCAAACCTAGTCCCACTCTCACCCAAAACCTAGTCCCTGTGTCACCCCAAACCCAGTCCCATTGTCACCCCAATCCCAGTCCCTCTGTAACCCAAAACGAGTTCTTGTGTCACCCCAAACCTAGTTTCTCTGTCACCCCAAACGCAGTCCATGTGTCACCCCAAACCTAGTCCCTCTGTCACCCCAAACCCAGTCCCTCTGTCACCCCAAACCCAGTCCCTCTGTCACCCCAAGCCCAGTCCCTCTGTCACCCCAAACCCTGTCCCTCTTTTACTCCAAACCTAGTCCTGAGCCCACCCAAACCCTGTCCCACTCTTACCCCAAACCTAGTCCTTGTGTCACCCCAAACCTAGCTCCTCTGTCACCCCAAACCTAGTTCCTCTGTCACAATAAACCCAGTCCCTCTGTCACCCTAAACCTAGTCCCTGAATCTCCCCATAACCAGTCCCTGTGTCACCCCAAACCCAATCCCTCTGCCTCCCCAAAACCAGTCCCTGTGTCACCCCAAACCTAGTCCCACTCTCACCCAAAACCTAGTCCCTGTGTCACCCCAAACCCAGTCCCATTGTCACCCCAATCCCAGTCCCTCTGTAACCCAAAACGAGTTCTTGTGTCACCCCAAACCTAGTTTCTCTGTCACCCCAAACGCAGTCCATGTGTCACCCCAAACCCAATCCCTCTGTCACTCCAAACCCAGTCCATGTGTCACCCCAAACCTAGTCCCTGACTCTCCCCAATAGCAGTCCCTGTGTCATAGCAAACCCAATTCATCTGTCACCCCAAATCTAATCCCTGTCACCCCAAGCGCAGTGCCTGTGTCACACCAAAACCAATCCCTCTGTCACCCCAAACCTAGCCCCTGAACCCCTGAAACCCTGTCCCTCTGTCACTCCAAACCTAGTCCCTGTGTCACCCCAAACCCAGTCCCTCATTCACGCCAAACCCAGTCCCTCTATCACTCCAAACCCTGTCACTGTGTCCCCTCAAACCTAGTCCCTGTGTCACCCGAATCCCAGTCCCTCTGTCACCCCAATCCTCGTCCCTCTGTCAACCCAAACCAGGTCCCTCTGTTATCCCAAACCCAGTCCCTCTGTCATCCCAAACCCAGTCCCTCTGTCATCCCAAACCCAGTTCCTCTGTCACCCCAAACCTAGTCCCTATCTCACCCCAACCCAGCTCCTGGAGCACCCTAAATCCAGTTCTGTGTCACCCCAAACTTCGTCCCTATGTCACCCCAAACCCACTCCCTCTGTCACCCCAAACCCACTCCCGGTGTCACACCAAACCCAGTCCCTCTGTCATCCCAAACCTCGTCCCTGTGTCACCCCAAACCCGCTCCCTCTGTCACCCCAAACGCACTCCCTCGGTCACCCCAAACCCGCTCCCTCTGTCACCCTAACCCTAGTCCCTGTGTCACCCCAAGCCCAGTCCCTCTCTCACCCCAAACCACTGTCCCTCTTTTACTCCAAACCTAGTCCTGAGCCCACCCAAACCCTGTTCCACTCTCACCCCAAACCCAGTCCCTCTGTCACCCCAAACCTAGTCGCTCTGTCACACTAAACCTAGTCCCTGTATCTCCCCATAACCAGTCCCTGTGTCACCCCAAACCCAATCAGTCTGTCTCCCCAAACCCAGTCCCTATGTCACCCCAAACCTAGTCCCTGTCTCATACCAATCCCAGTCCCTGTGTCACCCCCAACCTAGTCCCTGTGTCACCCCAAACCCAGTCCCTCTGTCACCCCAAACCCAGTCCCCCCATCACCCCAACCCCAGTCTGTGTCACCCCAAACCTAGTCCCCGTTTCACCCCAAACCCAGTCTCTATGTCACCACAAACCTAGTCCATGTCTCACCCCAAACGCAGTAGCTGTGTCACCCCAAACCCAAGCCCTCTGACACCACAAAACCAGTCCCTCTGTCTCACCAAACCCAGTCCCTCTCTCACCCCAAACCTAGTCCCTCTGTCACCCCAAACCCAATCCTTCTGTCACCCCAAACCCAAGCCCTCTGACACCGCAAAACCAGTCCCTCTGTCTCACCAAACCCAGTCCCTCTCTCACCCCAAACCCAGTCCCTCTGTCACCCCAAACCCAGTCCCTCTGTCACCCCAATCCCAGTCCCTCTGTCTCACCAAACCCAGTCCCTCTCTCACCCCAAACCTAGTCCCTCTGTCACCCCAAACCCAATTCTTCTGTCACCCCAAACCTAGTCCCTGTGTCACCCCAAACCATGTCCCTCAGTTACCTCAATCCCAGAACCTCTGTCACCCCAAACCTAGTCTCTGTGTCACCCCAAACCCAGTCCCTCTGTAATCCTCAAACCAGTCCCTCTGTCACCACAAACCTAGGCCCTCTGTCACCCCAAATCTAGTCCATCTGTCACCCTAAACCCAGTCCCTCTGTATCCCCAAACCTAGTCCCTCTGTCACCCCAAACCCAATCCTTCTGTCACCCCAAACCTAGTCCCTCTGTCACGCCAAACCTAGTCCCTCTGTCACCCCAAGCCCAGTCCCTCTGTCTCACCAAACCCAGTCCCTCTCTCACCCCAAACCTAGTCCATCTGTCACCCCAAACCCAATCCTTCTGTCACCCCAAACCTAGTCCCTCTGTCACCCCAAACCCAGTCCCTCTGTCACCCCAAACCCAGTCCCTCTGTCACCCCAAACCATGTCCCTCAGTTACCTCAAACCCAGACCCTCTGTCACCCCAAACCTAGTCTCTGTGTCACCCCAAACCCAGTCCCTCTGTAACCCTCAAACCAGTCCCTCTGTCACCACAAACCTAGTCCCTCTGTCACCCCAAACCTAGTCCCTCTGTCACCCAAATCCAATCCCTCTGTCAGCCCAAACCCAGTCCCTCTGTTACCCTTAACCTAGTCCCTGTCTCACCCCAAACCCACTCCCTCTGTCACCCCAAACCCAGTCCCTCTGTCAAACCAAACCTCGTCCCTGTGTCACCCCAAACCCACTCCCTCTGTCACCACAAACCCACTCCCTCTGTCACCACAAACCCACTCCCTCTGTCACCACAAACCCACTCCCTCTGTCACCCCAAACACTGTCCCTCTTTTACTCCAAACCTAGTCCTGAGCCCACCCAAACCCTTTCACTCTCTCACCCAAAACCTAGTCCCTGTGTCACCCCAAACCCAGTCCCTCTGTAACCCAAACCTAGTCCTTCTGTCACCCCAAAACCAGTCCCTCTGTCACCCCAAATTTAGTCCCTCTGTCACCCCAAAACTAGTCGCTCTGTCACCCTAAACCTAGTCCACGTATCTCGCCATAACCAGTGCCTGTGTCACCCCAAACTCAATCCCTCTGTAACCCCAAACCCAGTCCCTGTGTCACCCCAAACCTAGTCCCTGTATCACCCCAAACCCCGTCCTTCTGTCACCCCAACCCCAGTCCCTCTGTCACCCCAAACCTAGTCCCTGTGTCACCCCAAACCTAGTCCCTGTGTCACCCCAAACCCAGTCCCTCTGTCACCCCAAACCTAGTCCTTGTGTCACACCAATCCCAGTCCCTGTGTCACTCCAAACCTAGTCCTGAGCCCAACCAAACCCTGTCCCACTCTCACCCAAAACCTAGTCCCTGTGTCACCCCAAAGCCAGTCCCTCTGTAACCCAAACCTAGTCCTTGTGTCACCCTAAACCTAGTCCCTGTGTCACCCCAAACCTAGTCCTTGTGTCACCCCAAACCTAGTTCCTCTGTCACCCCAAACCCAGTCCCACCGTCACCCCAAACCCAGTCCCTTGTCACCCCAAACCTAGTCCCTCTGTCACCCCAAAGCTAGTCGCTCTGTCACCCTAAACCTAGTCCCTGTATCGCCCCATAACCAGTCCCTGTGTCACCCCAAACCCTATCCCACTGTCTCCCCAAATCCAGTCACTGTGTCACCCCAATCCCAAGCCCTCTGTCACCCTAAAACCAGTCCCTCTGTCATCCCAAACCTAGTCCCTCTGTCTCACCAAAACCAGTCCCTCTCTCACCCCAAACCTACTCCCTCTGTCACCCCAAACCCAATCCTTCTGTCACCCCAAACCTAGTCCCTCAGTCACCCCAAACCCAATCCCACTGTCACCCCAAACCCAATCCCACTGTCACCCCAAAAGCAGTCCCTCTGTCACCCCAAACCCTGTCCCTCTTTTACTCCAAACCTACTCCTGAGCCCACCCAAACCCTGTCCCACTCTCACCCCAAACCTAGTCCCTGTGTCACCCCAAACCCAATCCCTCTGACTCCCCAAACACAGTTCTTGTGTCACCCCAAACCTAGTCCCTGTCTCACAGCAATCCCAGTCCCTGTGTCACACCAAACCTCGCCCCTGTGTCACCCCAAACCCAGTCCCTCTGTCACCCCAAACCTAGTCCCTGTGTCACCCTAAACCTAGCCCCTCTGTCACCCCAAACCTAGTCCCTGTGTCACACCAAACCTAGTCCCTGTGTCATCACAAACCCTGTCCCACTCTTACCCCAAACCTAGTCCCTGTGTCACCCCAAACCCAGTCCCTCTGTCACCCCAAACCTAGTCCCTGTGTCACCCGAAACCCAGTCCCACTGTCACCCCAAACCCAGTCCCTGTGTCACTCCAAACCTAGTCCCTGTGTCACCCCAAACCCAGTCCCTCTATCACTCCAAACCCTGTCACTGTGTCCCCTCAAACCTAGTCCCTGTGTCACCCAAAACACAGTTCCTCGTTCACCCCAATCCTAGTCCCTGTGTCACCCCAAACCCAGTCCCTCTGTCATCCCAAACCCAGTTCCTCTGTCACCCCAAACCTAGTCCCGGTCTCACCCCAATCCAGCTCCTGTGTCACCCTAAACCCAGATCTCTGTCACCCCAAAGCTCGTCCCTGTGTCACCCCAAACCTAGTCCCTGTGTCACCCCAAACCTCGTCCCTGTGTCACACCAAAACCTGTCCCTCTTTTACTCCAAACCTAGTCCTGAGCCCACCCAAACCCTGTACCATTCTCACCCCAAACCTAGTCCTTGTGTCCCCCCAAACTTGGTTCCTCTGTGTCACCAAACCAAGTCCCTCTGTCACCCTAAACCTAGTCCCTCTGTCACCCCAAAACTAGTCGCTCTGTCACCATAAATCTAGTCCCTGTATCTCCCCATAACCAGTCCCTGTGTCACCCCAAACCCAATACCTCTGTCTCCCCAAACCCAGTCCCTGTGTCACCCCAAACTTAGTCTCTGTGTCACCCCAAACCCAGTCCCGATGTCACCACAAACCCAGTCCCTATGTCACCACAAACCTAGTCCATATCTCACCCCAAACCCAGTCCCTCTATCAGCCCAAACCCAATCTCTCTGTCACCCCAAACCCTGTCACTGTGTCCCCTCAATACCAGTCCCTCTGACACCCCAATCCTCGTCCCTCTGACACCCCAAACCCACTCTCTGTATCACCCCAAACCTAGTCCCTGTCTCACACCAATCCCAGTCCCTGTGTCACACCAAACCTCGTCACTGTGTCACCCCAATCCTAGCCCCTGTGTCACCCCAAACCCAGTCCCTCTCTCTGCCCAAACCTAGTCCCTGTGTCACCCCAAACCTAGTCCCTGTGTCACCCCAAACCTAGTCCCTGTGTCATCCCAAACTCTGTCCCTCTTTTACTCCAAACCTAGTCCTGAGCCCACCCAAACCCTGTCCCACTCTCACCCCAAACCTAGTCCCTGTGTCACCCCAAACCTAGTCCCTGTGTCATCCCAAACTCTGTCCCTCTTTTACTCCAAACCTAGTCCTGAGCCCACCCAAACCCTGTCCCACTCTCACCCCAAACCTAGTCCCTGTGTCACACCAAACCCAGTCCATCTGTAAGCCAAACCTAGTCCTTGTGTCACCCCAAACCTAGTTCCTCTGTCACCCCAAACCCAGTCCACTGCCACCCCAAACCCAGTCCCTCTGTCACCCCAAATCTAGTCCCTCTGCCACCCTAAACCTAGTCCCTGTATCTCCCCATAACCAGTCCCTGTGTCACCCCAACCCAATCCCTCTGTCTCCCCAATCCCAGTCTCTGTGTCACCCCAAGCCTAGTCCCTGTGTCACCCTAAAACCAGTCCCTCTGTCACCCCAAACCCAGTCCCTCTGTCACCCCAAACCCAATCCCTCTGTCTCCCCAATCCCAGTCTCTGTGTCACCCCAAACCTAGTCCCTTTCTCACCCCAAACCTACTCCCTCTGTCACCCCAAACCCAATCCTTCTGTCATCCCAAACCTAGTCCCTCTGTCACCCCAAACCTAGTCCCTGTGCCACCCCAAATCCAGTTACTGTGTCACCCCAATCCCAATCCCTCTGTCACCCTAAACTCAGTCCCTCTGTCACCCCAAATCTAGTCCCTCAGTCACCCCAAACCCAATTCCTCTGTCACCCCCAACCCAGTCCCTCTGTCTCACCAAACCCAGTCCCTCTCTCACCCCAAACCTAGTCCCTCTGTCACCCCCAAACCGAATCCCTCTGTCATCCCAAACCCAGTCCCTATGTCACCCCAAACCATGTCCCTCTGTCACCCCAAACCTAGTCCCTCAGTCACCCTAAACCCAGTCCCTCTGTCACCCCAAACCTAGTCCCTCTGTCACCCCAAACCCAATCCCTCTGTCTCCCCAAAGCCAGTCCCTCTGTCTCACCAAACTCAGTCCCTCTCTCACCCCAAGCCCAGTCCCTCTGTCACCCCAAACCCTGTCCCTCTTTTACTCCAAACCTAGTCCTGAGCCCACCCAAACCCTGTCCCACTCTTACCCCAAACCTAGTCCTTGTGTCACCCCAAACCTAGCTCCTCTGTCACCCCAAACCTAGTTCCTCTGTCACAATAAACCCAGTCCCTCTGTCACCCTAAACCTAGTCCCTGAATCTCCCCATAACCAGTCCCTGTGTCACCCCAAACCCAATCCCTCTGCCTCCCCAAAACCAGTCCCTGTGTCACCCCAAACCTAGTCCCACTCTCACCCAAAACCTAGTCCCTGTGTCACCCCAAACCCAGTCCCATTGTCACCCCAATCCCAGTCCCTCTGTAACCCAAAACGAGTCCTTGTGTCACCCCAAACCTAGTTTCTCTGTCACCCCAAACGCAGTCCATGTGTCACCCCAAACCCAATCCCTCTGTCACTCCAAACCCAGTCCATGTGTCACCCCAAACCTAGTCCCTGACTCTCCCCAATAGCAGTCCCTGTGTCATAGCAAACCCAATCCATCTGTCACCCCAAATCTAATCCCTGTCACCCCAAGCGCAGTGCCTGTGTCACACCAAAACCAATCCCTCTGTCACCCCAAACCTAGCCCCTGAACCCCTGAAACCCTGTCCCTCTGTCACTCCAAACCTAGTCCCTGTGTCACCCCAAACCCAGTCCCTCTGTCACCCCAAACGCACTCCCTCGGTCACCCCAAACCTAGTCCCTGTGTCACCCCAAACCTAGTCCCTGTGTCATCCCAAACCCTGTCCCTCTTTTACTCCAAACCTAGTCCTGAGCCCACCCAAACCCTGTCCCACTCTCACCCCAAACCTAGTCCCTGTGTCACCCCAAACCCAGTCCATCTGTAACCCAAACCTAATCCTTGTGTCACCCCAAACCTAGTCCCTCTGTCACCCCAAAACTAGTCGCTCTGTCACCGTAAACCTAATTTCTGTATCTCCCCATAACCAGTCCCTGTGTCACCCCAAACCCAATCCCTCTGTCTCCCCAAACCCAGCCCCTGTGTCACCCCAAACCCAATCCCTCTGTCTCCCCAAACCCAGTCCCTGTGTCACCCCAAACCCAATCCCTCTGTCTCCCCAAACCCAGTCCCTGTGTCACCCCAAACCTAGTCCCTGTCTCAAACCAATCCCAGTCTCTGTGTCACCCCAAACCTAGTCCCTGTGTCACCCCAATCCCAAGCCCGCTGTCACCCTAAAACCAGTCCCTCTGTCACCCCAAACCTCGTCCCACAGTCACCCCAAACCCAATCCTTCTGTCACCCCAAACCTAGTCCCTCTGTCACCCCAAGCCCAGTCCCTGTGTCACTCCAAACCATGTCCCTCTGTCACCCCAAACCCAGTCCCTCTGTCACCCCAAACCCAGTCCCTCTGTCACCCCAAACCCAGTCCCTCTGTCACCCCAAACCCAGTCCCTCTGTCACCCTAAAACCAATCCTTCTGTCACCCCAAACCCAGTCCCTCTGTCACCCCAAACCTAGTCTCTGTGTCACCCCAAACCAAGTCCCTCTGTCACCCCAAACCTAGTCTCTGTGTCACCCCAAGCCCAGTCCCTCTCTCACCCCAAACCCTGTCCCTCTTTTCCTCCAAACCTACTCCTGAGCCCACCCAAACCCTGTCCCACTCTCACCCCAAACCTAGTCCCTGTGTCACCCCAAACCTAGTCCTTGTGTCACCCCAAACCTAGTTCCTCTGTCACCCTAAACCCAGTCCCTCTGTCACCCTAAACCTAGTCCCGGTCTCCCCATAACCAGTCCCTGTGTCACCCCAAACCCAATCCCTCTGTCTCCCCAAAACCAGTCCCTGTGTCCCCCCAAACCTAGTCCCACTCTCACCCAAAACCTAGTCCCTGTGTCCCCCCAAACCTAGTCCCACTCTCACCCAAAACCTAGTCCCTGTGTCACCCCAAACCCAGTCCCTCTGTCACCCCAAACCCAGTCCCTCTGTAACCCAAAACTAGTCCTTGTGTCACCCCAAACCTAGTTTCTCTGTCACCCCAAACACAGTCCATGTGTCACCCCAAACCCAATCCCTCTGTCACCCCAAACCCAGTTCATGTGTCACCCCAAACCTAGTCCCTGACTCTCCCCAATAGCAGTCCCTGTGTCATAGCAAACCCAATCCATCTGTCACCCCAAATCTAATCCCTGTCACCCCAATCGCAGTCCCTGTGTCACACCAAAATCAATCTCTCTGTCACCCCAAACCTAGCCCCTGAGTCCCCTGAAAACCTGTCCCTCTGTCACTCCAAACCTAGTCCCTGTGTCACCCCAAACCCAGTCCCTCTGACACCCCAAACCTAGTCCCGGTCTCACCCCAATCCAGCTCCTGTGTCACCCTAAATCCAGTTCTGTGTTACCCCAAACCTTGTCACTGTGCCAACCCAAACCTAGTCGCTGTGTCACCCCAAACCCAGTCCCTCTTTTACTCCAAACCTAGTCCTGAGCCCACCCAAACCCTGTCCCACTCTCACCCAAAACCTAGTCCCAGTGTCACTCCAAACCCAGTCCCTCTGTCACCCCAAAACTAGTTGCTCTGTCACCCTAAACCTAGTCACTGTATCTCCCCATAACCAGACCCTGTGTCACCCCAAACCCAATCCCTCTGTCTCCCCAAACTCAGTCCCTCTGTAACCCCACACCTAGTCCTTGTGTCACCCCAAACCTAGTTCCTCTGTCACCCCCAACCCAGTCCCCCTATCACCCCAAACCCAGTCCTTCTGTCACCCTAAACCTAGTCCCTGTACCTACCCATAACCAGTCCCTGTGTCACCCCAAACCCAATCCCTCTGTCTCCCCAAACTCAGTCCCTGTGTCACCCCAAACCTAGTCCCTGTCTCACACAAATCCCAGTCCCTGTGTCACTCCAAACCTAGTCCCTGTGTCACCCCATACCCAATCCCTCTGTCTCCCCAAACCCAGTCCCTGTGTCACCCCAAACCTAGTCCCTGTCTCACAACAATCCCAGTCCCTGTGTCACACCAAACCTCATCCCTGTGTCACCCCAAACCTAGTCCCTGTGTCACCCCAAACCCATTCCCTCTGTCACCCCAAACCCAGTCCCTCTGTCACCCCAAACCTAGTCCCTGTGTCACCCGAAACCCAGTCCCTGTGTCACCCCAAACGCACTCCCTCTGTCACCCCAAACCTAGTCCCTGTGTCACCCTAAACCTAGCCCCTCTGTCACCCCAAACCTAGTCCCTGTGTCATCCCAAACCTAGTCCTTGTGTCATCCCAAACCCTGTCCCTCTTTTACTCCAAACCTAGTCCTGAGCCCACCCAAACCCTGTCCCACTCTCAACCCAAACCTAGTCTCTGTGTCGCCCCAAACCCAGTCCTTGTGTAACGCAAACCTAGTTCCTCTGTCACCCCAAACCTAGTCCCTCTGTCACCCAAAAACTAGTCGCTCTGTCACCCTAAACCTAGTCCCTGTATGTCCCCATAACCAGTCCCTGTGTCACCCCAAACCCAATCCCTCTGTCTCCCCAAACCCAGTCCCTGTGTCACCCCAAACCCAGTCCCTCTCTCACCCCAAACCCAATCCCAATCCCTCTGTCACCCCAAACCTAGCCCCTCTGTCACCCCAAACCCAGTCCCTGTGTCACCCCAAACCATGTCCCTCTGTCACCCCAAACCATGTCCCTCAGTCACCCCAAACCTAATCCCTCTGTCACCCTAAACCCAGACCCTCTGTCACCCCAAACCCAGTCCCTCTGTTACCTTAAACCTCGTCCCGTACTCACCCCAAACCCAGTCCCTCTGTCACTCCAAACATAGTCCCTGTGTCACCCCAAACCTAGTCCCTCTGTCACCCCAAACCCAGTCCCTCTGTCACTCCAAGCCCTGTCACTGTGTCCCCTCAAACCTAGTCTCTGTGTCACCCGAAACACAGTACCTCGTTCACCCCAATCCTAGTCCCTGTGTCACCTCAACCAGCTCCTGTAGCACCCTAAATCCAGTTCTGTGTCACCCCAAACCTCGTCCCTGTGTCACCCCAAACCATGTCCCTCTGTTACCCCAAACCATGTCCCTCTGTCACCCTCAACCCAGTCCCTCTGTCACCCCAAACCCAATCCCTCTGTCACCCCAAACCCTGTCACTGTGGCCCCACAAACCTACACCCTGTGTCACCCGAAACCCAGTCCCTCTCTCACCCCAATCCTCGTCCCTCTGTCACCCCAAACCCAGACCCTCTGTCATCCCAAACCCAGTCCCTCTGTCACCCCAAACCTAGTTCCTGTCTCACCCCAACCCAGCTCCTGTGTCACCCTAAACCCAGTCCCTCTGTCACTCCCAACATCGTCCCTGAGTCACCCCAAACCTAGGCTCTGTGTCACCCCAAACCAAGTCCCTCTGTCACCCCAAACCCAGTTCCTCTATAACTACAAACCCCGTCACAGTGTTCCCTCAAACCTCGTCCCTGTGTCACCCCAAAACTAATCCCTGTGTCACCCCAAAACCAGTCCCTCTGTCACCCCAAACCTAGTCGCTGTGTCTCCCCAAACCCAATCCCTCTGTCACCCCAAACCTAGTCCCTGTGTCACCCAAACCCTAGTCCCTGTGTCACCCCAAACCTAGTCCCTGTGTCACCCAAACCCTAGTCCCTGTGTCACCCCAAACCTAGTCCCTGTGTCACCCAAACCCTAGTCCCTGTGTCACCCCAAACCTAGTCACTGTGTCATCCCAAACCCTGTCCCTCTTTTACTCCAAACCTAGTCCTGAGCCCACCCAAACCCTGTCCCACTCTCACCCCAAACCTAGTCCTTGTGTCACCCCAAACCTAGTTCCTCTGTCACCCCAAACCCAATCCTTCTGTCACCCCAAACCCAGTCCCATTGTCACCCCAAACCTCGTCCCTCTGTCACCACAAGCCTAGTCCCTGTGTCACCATAAACCCAGTCCCTCTGTCACTCCCAACATCGTCCCTGTGTCACCCCAAATCTAGTCGCTCTGTCACCCCAAAGCCAGTCCCTCTATCACTCAAAACCCTGTCACTGTGTCCCCTCAAACCTAGTCCCTGTGTCACCCGAAACCCAGTCCCTCTTTCACCCCAATCCTAGTCCCCGTTTCACCCCAAACCCAGTCCCTCTGTCACCCCAAACCCAGTCCCTCTCTCACCCCAAACCCAGTCCCTCTCTCACCCCAAACCCAGTCCCTCTCTCACCCCAAACCCTGTCCCTCTTTTACTCCAAACCTAGTCCTGAGCCCACCCAAATCCTGTTCCACTCTCACCCCAAACCTAGTCCCTGTGTCACCCCAAACCCAATCCCTCTGTCACCCTAAAACCTGTCAATGTGTCCCCTCAAAACTAGTCCCTGTGTCACCCGAAACCCAGTCCCTCTGTCACCCCAATCCTCGTCCCTCTGTCACCCCAATCCCAGACCCTCTGTTATCCCAAAACCAGTCCCTCTGTCATCCTAAACCTAGTTCCTGTCTCACCCGAACCCAGCTCCTGTGTCACCCTAAACCCAGTCCCTCTGTCACTCCCAACATCGTCCCTGTGTCACCCCAAACCTAGCCCCTGAGCCACCCAAAACCCAATCCCTCTGTCACTCCAAACCCAGTCCCTCTATCACTCCAAACCCTGTCACTGTGTCCCCTCAAACCTAGTCCCTGTGTCACCCAAAACCCAGTCCCTCGTTCACCCCAAACCTAGTCCCTCTGTCACCCCAAACCCAGTCTCTCTGTCATCACAAACCTGGTCCCTGTCTCACCCCAACCCAGCTCCTGTAGCACCCTAAATCCAGTTCTGTGTCACCCTAAACCCAGTTCTGTGTCACCCCAAACCTCGTCCCTGTGACACCCCAAAACTAATCCCTGTGTCACCCCAAACACTGTCCCTCTTTTACTCTATACCTAGTCCTGAGCGCACCCAAACCCTGTCCCAATCTCACCCAAAACCTAGTCCCTGTGTCGCCCCAAACCCAGTCCCTCTGTAACCCAAACCTAGTCCTTCTGTCACCCCAAACCTAGTTCCTCTGTCACCCCAAACCCAGTCCCTCTGTCACCCCAAACCTAGTCCCTCTGTCACCCCAAACCTAGTCGCTCTGTCACCCTAAACCTAGTCCCTGTATCTCCCCATAACCAGTGCCTGTGTCACCCCAAACCCAATCCCTCTGTCTCCCCAAACCCAGTCCCTGTGTCGCCCCAAACCAATCCCTTTCTCACCCCAAACCCAGTCCCTCTATCACCCCAAACCTAGTCCCTCTGTCACCCCAAATCTAGTCCCTGTGTCACCCCAAACCATGTCCCTCTGTTACCCCAAACCCAGTCCCTCTGTCACCCCAAACCTAGTCCCTGTGTCACCCCAAACCCAGTCCCTCTGACACCCTAAACCCAGTCCCTGTGTCAACCCAAACCTAGTCCCTCTGTCACCCCAAATATAGTCCCTGTGCACACCCAAAACATGTCCCTCTGTCACCCGAAACCTAGTCCCTCTGTCACTCTAAATCTAGTCCCTGTGTCATCCCAAACCCAGTCCCTGTGTCACCCCAAAACCAATCCCTTTGTCACCCCAAACCCAGTCCCTGTGTCACCCCAAACCTAGTACCTCACTCACCCCAATCGCAGTCCCTGTGTCACACCAAAACCAATCACTGGTCACCCCAAACCTAGTCCCTCTGTCACCCTAAACCTAGTCTCTCTGTCGCCCCAAACCAAGTCCCTGTGTCACCCCAAACCCAATCCCTCTGTCACCCCAAACCCAATCCATCTATCACCCCAAACCAAATCTCTGTCACCCCAAACCCTGTCACTGTGTCACCTCAAACCTAATCCCTGTGTCACCTGAAACCCAGTCCCTCTGTCACCCCAAATCTAGTCCCTGTGTCACCCCAATCCCAGTCCCTCTGTCACCCCAAACCCAGTCCCTCTGTCACCACAAACCGAGTCCATCTGTCAACCCAAAACTAGTCGCTCTGTCACCCTAAACCTAGTCCCTGTATCTCCCCATAACCAGTCCCTGTGTCACCCCAAACCCAATCCCTCTGTCTGCCCAAACCCAGTCCCTGTGTCACCCCAAACCTAGTCCCTGTCTCACCCAAACCCAGTCCCTCTGTCACCCCAAACCGAGTTCCTCTGTCACCCCAAACCCAGTCCCTGTGTCACCCCAAACAATGTCCCTCTGTTACCCCAAACCCAGTCCCTTTCTCACCCCAAACCCAGTCCGTCTGTCACGCCAAAACGAGTTCCTCTGTCACCCCAAACCCAGTCCCTGTGTCACCCCAAACAATGTCCCTCTGTTACCCCAAACCCAGTCCCTCTGTCACCCCAAACCTAGTCCCTGTGTCACCCCAAACCTAGTCCCTCTGTCACCCCAAATCTAGTCCCTGTGCACACCCAAAACATGTCCCTCTGTCACCCCAAACCTAGTCCTTGTGTCACCCCAAACCCAATCCCTCGGTCACACCTAACCTAGACCCTCTGACCCCCAAACCCAGTCCCTGTGTTAACCCAAACCTAGCCCCTGAGTCACCCGAAACCCAGTCCCTCTGTCACACCAAACCTAGTCCCTGTGTCACCCCAAACCTAGTCCCTCTATCACTCCAAACCCTGTCACAGTGTCACCCCAAACCTAGTCCCTGTGTCACCCCAAACCTAGTCCCTGTGTCACCCCAAACCCAGTCCCTCTGTCACACCAAACCTAGTCTCTGTGTCACCCCAAACCCAGTCCCTCTGTCACCCCAAACCTAGTCTCTGTGTCACCCCAAACCCACTCCCTTGTAACCCCAAACCCAGTCCCTCTGTCACCCCAAACCTAATCCCTGTGTCACCCCAAACCCAATCCCTCGGTCACACCTAACCTAGACCCTCTGACCCCCAAACCCAGTCCCTGTGTTAACCCAAACCTAGCCCCTGAGTCACCCGAAACCCAGTCCCTCTGTCACTCCAAACCTAGTCCCTCTATCACCCCAAACCCAGTCCCTCTGTAACCCCAAACCCAGTCCCTCTGTCACCCCAAACACTGTCCCTCTTTTACTCCAAACCTAGTCCTGAGCCCACCCAAACCCTGTCCCACTCTTACCCAAAACCTAGTCCCTGTGTCGCCCCAAACCCAGTCCCTCTGTAACCCAAACCTAGTCCCTGTGTCACCCCAAACCTAGTCCCTGTGTCACCCCAAACCTAGTCCTTCTGTCACCCCAAACCTAGTTCCTCTGTCACCCCAAACCTAGTCCCTCTGTAACCCCAAATCTAGTCCCTCTGACACCCCAAACCCAGTCCCTGTGTCACCTCAAACCCAATCCCTCTGTCACCCCAAACCTAGTCCCTCTGTCACCCCAAACCTAGTCCCTCTGTCACCCCAAACCCAATCCTTCTGTCTCCCCAAACCTAGTCCCTGTCTCACCCCAAACCTAGTCCCGCTGTCACCCCAAACCCAGTCCCTCTGTCACTCCAAACCCAGTCCCTGTGTCACCCCAAACCCAATCCCTCTGTCACACATAACCTAGTCCCTCTGTCACCCCAAACCTAGTCCCTCTGACACCCCAAACCCAGTCTCTGTGTCAACCCAAACCTAGTCCCTGTGTCACCCCAAATATAGCCCCTGTGCACACCCAAAACATGTCCCTCTGTCGCCCCAAACCTAGTCCCTCTGTCACTCTAAATCTAGTCCCTGTGTCATCCCAAATCCAGTCCCTGTATAACCCCATACCCAATCCCTCTGTCACCCCAAACCTTGTCCCTGTGTCACCCCAAACCTAGTCCCGGTGTCACCCCAAACCTACTCCCTGTGTCACCCCAAACCCAGTCCCTCTGTAACCCAAGCCTCATCCCTGTCTCACCCCAAACCTAGTTCCTCTTTAACCCAAACCCAGTCCCTCTGTCACCCCAAACCCAGTCCCTCTCTCACCCCAAACCATGTCGCTGTGTCACCCCAAACCCAGACCCTCTGTCACCCCATAACCAGTCCCTGTGTCACTCCAAACCATGTCCCTGTGTCACCCCAAACCTAGTTCCTCTGTCCCCCCATAACCAGTCCCTGTGTCACCCCAAACCATGTCCCTCTGTCACCCCAAACCTAGTCCCTGTGTCACCCCAAACCCAGTCCCTATGTCACCACAAACCTAGTCCATGTCTCACCCCTAACCCAGTCCCTCTGTCTCACCAAACCCAGTCCCTCTCTCACCCCAAACCCAGTCCCTCTCTCACCCCAAACCTAGTCCCTTTCTCACCCCAAACGTCGTCCCTCTGTCACCCCAAACCTAGTCCCTGTGTCACCCCAAACCCAGTCCCTCTGTCACCCCAAATCCAATCCCTCTGTCACCCCAAACCCAGTCCGTCTGTCTCACCAAACCCAGTCCCTCTCTCACCCCAAACCTAGTCCCTCTGTCACCCCAAACCTTGTCCCTCTGTCACCCCAAACCTCGTCCCTGTGTCACCCCAAACCCAGTCCCTCTGTAACCCAAACCTAGTCCTTGTGTCACCCAAACCTAGTTCCTCTGACACCCCAAACCCAGTCCCTGTGTCAACCCAAACCTAGTCCCTCTGTCACCCCAAATATAGTTCCTGTGCACACCCAAAACATGTCCCTCTGTCACCACAAACCTAGTCCCTGTGTCACCCCAAACCTAGTCCCTCTGTCACTCTAAATCTAGTCCCTGTGTCATCCCAAACCCAGTCCCTCTGTCTCACCAAACCCAGTCCCTCCCTCACCCCAAACCTAGTCCCTCTGTCACCCCAAACCCAGTCCCTCTTTCACCCCAAACCCAGTCCCTCTGTCACCCCAAACCCAGTCCCTCTTTCACCCCAAACCCAGTCCCTCTTTCACCCCAAACCTAGTCCCTCTGTCACCCCAAATCTAGTCCCTGTGCGCACCCAAAACATGTCCCTCTGACACCCAAAACCTAGTCCTTTTGTCACCCCGAGCCCAGTCCCTCTGTCACCCCAAACCCAGTCCCTGTGTCAGCCCAAACCCAATCCATCTCTCACACCTAACCTAATCCCTCTGTCACCCCAAACCTAGTCCCTCTGACACCCCAAACCCAGTCTCTGTGTCAACCCAAACCTAGTCCCTGTGTCACCCCAAATATAGCCACTGTGCACACCCAAAACATGTCCCTCTGTCACCCCAAACCTAGTCCCTGTATCACCCCAAACCCAATCCCTCTGTCACCCCAAACCTAGTCCCTGTGTCACCCCAAACCTAGTCCCTGTGTCACCCCAAACTTAGTCCCGGTGTCACCCCAAACCTACTCCCTGTGTCACCCCAAACCTAGTCCCTCTGTAACCCAAGCCTCGTCCTTGTGTCACCCCAAACCTACTTCCTCTGTCACCCCAAACCCAGTCCCTCTGTCACCCCAAACCCAGAAACTCTGTCACCCCAAACCTAGTTCCTCTGTCACCCCAAACTTAGTCCCTGTGTCACCCTAAACCTAGTCCCTGTACCTCCCCATAACCAGTCCCTGTGTCACCACAAACCTTGTCCCTCTGTCACCCCAACCCCAGTCTCTGTGTCACCCCAAACCTAGTCCATGTCTCACCCCAAACCCAGTCGCTCTGTCACCCCAAATACTATCCCTCTGTCACCCCAAACCCAGTCTATCTGTCTCACCAAACCCAGTCCCTCTCTCACCCCAAACCCAGTCCCTCTGTCATCCCAAACCCAGTCCCTCTGTCATCCCAAACCCAGTTCCTCTGTCACCCGAAACCCAGTCCCTCTCTCATCCAAACCTAGTCCCTCTGTCACCCCAAACCTTGTCCCTCTGTCACCCCAAACCTAGTCCTTGTGTCACCCCAAACCTAGTTCCTCTGTCACCCCAAACCTAGTCCCTCTGTCACCCCAAATCTAGTCCTCTGACACCCCAAACCCAGTCCCTGTGTCAACCCAAACCTAGTCCCTCTGTCACCCCAAATATAGCCCCTGTGCACACCCAAAACATGTCCCTCTGTCACCCCAAACCCAATCCCTCTGTCACCCCAAACCCAATCCCTCTGTCACCCCAAACCTAGTCCCGGTCTCACCCCAACCCTGCTCCTGTGTCACCCTAAACCCAGTTCTGTGTCACCCCAAACCTCGTCCCTCTGTCTCCCCAAACTTAGTCCCTGTCTCACCCCAAACTTAGTTCCTGTGTCACCCCAAACCTAGTCCCGGTGTCACCCCAAACCCACTCCCTCTTTCACCCCACCCGAGTCCCTGTGTCATCCCAAACACTGTTCCTCTTTTACTCCAAACCTAATCCTGAGCCCATGCAAACACTGTCCCACTCTCACCCCAAACCTAGTCCCTGTGTCGCCCCAAACCCAGTCCCTCTGTAACCCAAACCTAGTCCTTGTGTCACCCCAAACCTAGTTCCTCTGTCACCCCAAACCCAGTCCCTCTGTCACCCCAAACCCAATCCCTCTGTCACCCCAAACCTAGTCCCTCTGTGACCCTAAATCTAGTCCCTGTGCGCACACAAAACATGTCCCTCAGTCACCCCAAATCTAGTCCTTGTGTCACCCCGAACCCAGTCCCTCTGTCACCCAAAACCCAGTCCCTGTGTCACTCCAAACCCAATCCCTCTGTCACACCTAACCTAGTCCCTCTGTCACCCCAAACCTAGTCCCTCTGACACCCCAAACCCAGTCATTGTGTCAACCCAAACCTAGTCCCTCTGTCACCCCAAATATTGTCCCTGCGCACACCCAAAACATGTCCCTCTGTCACCCCAAACCTAGTCCCTGTGTCACCCCAAACCTAGTCCCTGTGTCACTCTAAATCTAGTCCCTGTGTCATCCCAAACCCAGTCCCTGTGTCACCCCAAACCCAGTCCCTGTGTCACCCCAAACCCAGTCCCTGTGTCACCCCAAACCCAGTCCCTCTCTCACCCCAAACCTAGTCCCTCTGTCACCCCAAACTAAGTCCCTCTGTCACCTCAAACCCAGTCCCTGTGTCACCCAAACCATGTCCCTCTGTTACCCCAGACCCAGTCCCTCAGTACCCCAAACCTAGTCTACATGTCACCCCAAACCCAGTCCCTCTGTCACCCCAACCTAGTGCCTCTGACACCCCAAACCCAGTCCCTGTGTCAACCCAAAACTATTCCCTCTGTCACCCCAAATATAGTCCCTGTGCACACCCAAAATATGTCCCTCTGTCACCCCAAACCTAGTCCCTGTGTCACCCCAAACCTAGTCCCTCTGTCACTCTAAATCTAGTCCCTGTGTCACCCCAAACCCAATCCCTCTGTCTCACCAAACCCAGTCCCTCTCTCACCCCAAACCTAGTCCCTCTGTCACCCCAAACCTAGTCCCTCTGTCACCGCAAACCTAGTCCCTCTGACACCCCAAACCCAGTCTCTGTGTCAACCCAAACCTAGTCCCTCTGTCACCCCAAATATCGTCCCTGTGCACACCCAAAACATGTCCCTCTGTCACTCTAAATCTAGTCCCTGTGTCATCCCAAACCCAGTTCCTGTGTCACCCCAAACCCAATCCCTCTGTCACCCCAAATCCAATCCCTCTGTCACCCCAAACCCAGTCCTTCTGTCTCACCAAACCCAGTCCCTCTCTCATCCAAACCTAGTCCCTCTGTCACCCCAAACCTTGTCCCTCTGTCACCCCAAACCTTGTCCCTCTGTCACCCAAAACCTAGTCCCTGTGTCGCCCCAAACCCAGTCCCTCTGTAACCCAAACCTAGTCCTTGTGTCACCCCAAACCTAGTTCCTCTGTCACCCCAAACCCAGTCCCTGTGTCACCCCAAACCTAGTACCTCACTCACCCCAATCGCAGTCCCTGTGTCACACCAAAACCAATCACTGGTCACCCCAAATATAGTTCCTGTGCACACCCAAAACATGTCCCTCTGTCACCACAAACCTAGTCCCTGTGTCACCCCAAACCTAGTCCCTCTGTCACTCTAAATCTAGTCCCTGTGTCACCCCAAACCCAGTCCATCTGTCTCACCAAACCCAGTCCCTCTCTCACCCCAAACCCAGTCCCTCTGTCATCCCAAACCCAGTCCCTCTGATACCCCAAACCCAGTCCCTCTGTCATCCTAAACCTAGTCCCTCTGACACCCCAAACCCAGTCTCTGTGTCAACCCAAACCTAGTCCCTGTGTCACCCCAAATATAGCCCCTGTGCACACCCAAAACATGTCCCTCTGTCACCCCAAACCTAGTCCCTGTATCACCCCAAACGCAATCCCTCTGTCACCCCAAACCTAGTCCCGGTCTCACCCCAACCCTGCTCCTGTGTCACCCTAAACCCAGTTCTGTGTCACCCCAAACCTCGTCCCTCTGTCTCCCCAAACCCTGTCCCACTCTCACCCCAAACCTAGTCCCTGTGTCGCCCCAAACCCTGTCCCACTCTCACCCCAAACCTAGTCCCTGTGTCGCCCCAAACCTAGTTCCTCTGTCACCCCAAACCCAGTCCCTCTGTCACCCCAAACCCAATCCCTCTGTCACCCCAAACCTAGTCCCTCTGTGACCCTAAATCTAGTCCCTGTGCGCACACAAAACATGTCCCTCAGTCACCCCAAATCTAGTCCTTGTGTCACTCCAAACCCAATCCCTCTGTCACACCTAACCTAGTCCCTCTGTCACCCCAAACCTAGTCCCTCTGACACCCCAAACCCAGTCATTGTGTCAACCCAAACCTAGTCCCTCTGTCACCCCAAATATAGTCCCTGTGCACACCCAAAACATGTCCCTCTGTCACCCCAAACCCAGTCCCTCTGTAACCCAAACCCAGTCCTTGTGTCACCCCAAACCTAGTTCCTCTGTCACCCCAAACCCAGTCCCTCTGTCACCCCAAACCCAATCCCTCTGTCACCCCAAACCTAGTCCCTCTGTGACCCTAAATCTAGTCCCTGTGCGCACACAAAACATGTTCCTTAGTCACCCCAAATCTAGTCCTTGTGTCACTCCAAACCCAATCCCTCTGTCACACCTAACCTAGTCCCTCTGACACCCCAAACCCAGTCATTGTGTCAACACAAACCTAGTCCCTCTGTCACCCCAAATATAGTCCCTGTGCACACCCAAAACATGTCCCTCTGTCACCCCAAACCTAGTCCCTGTGTCACCCCAAAACTAGTCCCTCTGTCACTCTAAACCTAGTCCCTGTATCACCCCAAACCCAATCCCTCTGTCACCCCAAACCTAGTCCCGGTCTCACCCCAACCCTGCTCCTGTGTCACCCTAAACCCAGTTCTGTGTCACCCCAAACCTCGTCCCTCTGTCTCCCCAAACGTAGTCCCTGTGTCACCCCAAACTTAGTTCCTGTGTCACCCCAAACCTAGTCCCTGTGTCACCCCAAACCCACTCCCTCTTTCACCCCACCCGAGTCCCTGTGTCATCCCAAACCCTGTCCCTCTTTTACTCCAAACCTAGTCCTGAGCCCATGCAAACCCTGTCCCACTCTCTCCCCAAACCTAGTCCCTGTGTCGCCCCAAACCCAGTCCCTCTGTAACCCAAACCTAGTCCTTGTGTCACCCCAAACCTAGTTCCTCTGTCACCCCAAACCCAGTCCCTCTGTCACCCTAAACCTAGTCCCTGAATCTCCCCATAACCAGTCCCTGTGTCACCCCAAACCCAATCCCTCTGCCTCCCCAAAACCAGTCCCTGTGTCACCCCAAACCTAGTCCCACTCTCACCCAAAACCTAGTCCCTGTGTCACCCCAAACCCAGTCCCATTGTCACCCCAAACCCAGTCCCTCTGTAACCCAAAACGAGTCCTTGTGTCACCCCAAACCTAGTTTCTCTGTCACCCCAAACGCAGTCCATGTGTCACCCCAAACCCAATCCCTCTGTCACTCCAAACCCAGTCCATGTGTCACCCCAAACCTAGTCCCTGACTCTCCCCAATAGCAGTCCCTGTGTCATAGCAAACCCAATCCATCTGTCACCCCAAATCTAATCCCTGTCACCCCAAGCGCAGTGCCTGTGTCACACCAAAACCAATCCCTCTGTCACCCCAAACCTAGCCCCTGAACCCCTGAAACCCTGTCCCTCTGTCACTCCAAACCTAGTCCCTGTGTCACCCCAAACCCAGTCCCTCATTCACGCCAAACCCAGTCCCTCTATCACTCCAAACCCTGTCACTGTGTCCCCTCAAACCTAGTCCCTGTGTCACCCGAATCCCAGTCCCTCTGTCACCCCAATCCTCGTCCCTCTGTCAACCCAAACCAGGTCCCTCTGTTATCCCAAACCCAGTCCCTCTGTCACCCCAAACCCAGTCCCTCTGTCATCCCAAACCCAGTCCCTCTGTCATCCCAAACCCAGTTCCTCTGTCACCCCAAACCTAGTCCCTATCTCACCCCAACCCAGCTCCTGGAGCACCCTAAATCCAGTTCTGTGTCACCCCAAACTTCGTCCCTATGTCACCCCAAACCCACTCCCTCTGTCACCCCAAACCCACTCCCGGTGTCTCACCAAACCCAGTCCCTCTGTCATCCCAAACCTCGTCCCTGTGTCACCCCAAACCTAGTCCCTCTGTCACCCCAAACGCACTCCCTCGGTCACCCCAAACCTAGCCCCTCTGTCACCCCATACCTAGTCCCTGTGTCACCCCAAACCTAGTCCCTGTGTCATCCCAAACCCTGTCCCTCTTTTACTCCAAACCTAGTCCTGAGCCCACCCAAACCCTGTCCCACTCTCACCCCAAACCTAGTCCCTGTGTCACCCCAAACCCAGTCCATCTGTAACCCAAACCTAATCCTTGTGTCACCCCAAACCTAGTCCCTCTGTCACCCCAAAACTAGTCGCTCTGTCACCGTAAACCTAATTTCTGTATCTCCCCATAACCAGTCCCTGTGTCACCCCAAACCCATTCCCTCTGTCTCCCCAAACCCAGCCCCTGTGTCACCCCAAACCCAATCCCTCTGTCTCCCCAAACCCAGTCCCTGTGTCACCCCAAACCCAATCCCTCTGTCTCCCCAAACCCAGTCCCTGTGTCACCCCAAACCTAGTCCCTGTCTCAAACCAATCCCAGTCTCTGTGTCACCCCAAACCTAGTCCCTGTGTCACCCCAATCCCAAGCCCGCTGTCACCCCAAACCCAATCCTTCTGTCACCCCAAACCTAGTCCCTCTGTCACCCCAAACCCAGTCCCTGTGTCACTCCAAACCATGTCCCTCTGTCACCCCAAACCCAGTCCCTCTGTCACCCCAAACCCAGTCCCTCTGTCACCCCAAACCCAGTCCCTCTGTCACCCTAAAACCAATCCTTCTGTCACCCCAAACCTAGTCCCACAGTCACCCCAAACCCAATCCTTCTGTCACCCCAAACCTAGTCCCGCTGTCACCCCAAACCCAGTCCCTGTGTCACCCCAAACCTTGTCCCTCTGTTACCCCAAACCCAGTCCCTCTGTCACCCCAAACCTAGTCTCTGTGTCACCCCAAACCAAGTCCCTCTGTCACCCCAAACCTAGTCTCTGTGTCACCCCAAACCCAGTCCCTCTCTCACCCCAAACCCTGTCCCTCTTTTCCTCCAAACCTACTCCTGAGCCCACCCAAACCCTGTCCCACTCTCACCCCAAACCTAGTCCCTGTGTCACCCCAAACCTAGTCCTTGTGTCACCCCAAACCTAGTTCCTCTGTCACCCTAAACCCAGTCCCTCTGTCACCCTAAACCTAGTCCCGGTCTCCCCATAACCAGTCCCTGTGTCACCCCAAACCCAATCCCTCTGTCTCCCCAAAACCAGTCCCTGTGTCCCCCCAAACCTAGTCCCACTCTCACCCAAAACCTAGTCCCTGTGTCCCCCCAAACCTAGTCCCACTCTCACCCAAAACCTAGTCCCTGTGTCACCCCAAACCCAGTCCCTCTGTCACCCCAAACCCAGTCCCTCTGTAACCCAAAACTAGTCCTTGTGTCACCCCAAACCTAGTTTCTCTGTCACCCCAAACACAGTCCATGTGTCACCCCAAACCCAATCCCTCTGTCACCCCAAACCCAGTTCATGTGTCACCCCAAACCTAGTCCCTGACTCTCCCCAATAGCAGTCCCTGTGTCATAGCAAACCCAATCCATCTGTCACCCCAAATCTAATCCCTGTCACCCCAATCGCAGTCCCTGTGTCACACCAAAATCAATCTCTCTGTCACCCCAAACCTAGCCCCTGAGTCCCCTGAAAACCTGTCCCTCTGTCACTCCAAACCTAGTCCCTGTGTCACCCCAAACCCAGTCCCTCTGACACCCCAAACCTAGTCCCGGTCTCACCCCAATCCAGCTCCTGTGTCACCCTAAATCCAGTTCTGTGTTACCCCAAACCTTGTCACTGTGCCAACCCAAACCTAGTCGCTGTGTCACCCCAAACCCAGTCCCTCTTTTACTCCAAACCTAGTCCTGAGCCCACCCAAACCCTGTCCCACTCTCACCCAAAACCTAGTCCCAGTGTCACTCCAAACCCAGTCCCTCTGTCACCCCAAAACTAGTTGCTCTGTCACCCTAAACCTAGTCACTGTATCTCCCCATAACCAGACCCTGTGTCACCCCAAACCCAATCCCTCTGTCTCCCCAAACTCAGTCCCTCTGTAACCCCACACCTAGTCCTTGTGTCACCCCAAACCTAGTTCCTCTGTCACCCCAAACCCAGTCCCCCTATCACCCCAAACCCAGTCCCCCTATCACCCCAAACCCAGTCCCTGTACCTACCCATAACCAGTCCCTGTGTCACCCCAAACCCAATCCCTCTGTCTCCCCAAACTCAGTCCCTGTGTCACCCCAAACCTAGTCCCTGTCTCACACAAATCCCAGTCCCTGTGTCACTCCAAACCTAGTCCCTGTGTCACCCCATACCCAATCCCTCTGTCTCCCCAAACCCAGTCCCTGTGTCACCCCAAACCTAGTCCCTGTCTCACAACAATCCCAGTCCCTGTGTCACACCAAACCTCATCCCTGTGTCACCCCAAACCTAGTCCCTGTGTCACCCCAAACCCATTCCCTCTGTCACCCCAAACCCAGTCCCTCTGTCACCCCAAACCTAGTCCCTGTGTCACCCGAAACCCAGTCCCTGTGTCACCCCAAACGCACTCCCTCTGTCACCCCAAACCTAGTCCCTGTGTCACCCTAAACCTAGCCCCTCTGTCACCCCAAACCTAGTCCCTGTGTCATCCCAAACCTAGTCCTTGTGTCATCCCAAACCCTGTCCCTCTTTTACTCCAAACCTAGGCCTGAGCCCACCCAAACCCTGTCCCACTCTCAACCCAAACCTAGTCTCTGTGTCGCCCCAAACCCAGTCCTTGTGTAACGCAAACCTAGTTCCTCTGTCACCCCAAACCTAGTCCCTCTGTCACCCAAAAACTAGTCGCTCTGTCACCCTAAACCTAGTCCCTGTATGTCCCCATAACCAGTCCCTGTGTCACCCCAAACCCAATCCCTCTGTCTCCCCAAACCCAGTCCCTGTGTCACCCCAAACCCAGTCCCTCTCTCACCCCAAACCCAATCCCAATCCCTCTGTCACCCCAAACCTAGCCCCTCTGTCACCCCAAACCCAGTCCCTGTGTCACCCCAAACCATGTCCCTCTGTCACCCCAAACCATGTCCCTCTGTCACCCCAAACCATGTCCCTCAGTCACCCCAAACCTAATCCCTCTGTCACCCTAAACCCAGACCCTCTGTCACCCCAAACCCAGTCCCTCTGTTACCTTAAACCTCGTCCCGTACTCACCCCAAACCCAGTCCCTCTGTCACTCCAAACATAGTCCCTGTGTCACCCCAAACCTAGTCCCTCTGTCACCCCAAACCCAGTCCCTCTGTCACTCCAAACCCTGTCACTGTGTCCCCTCAAACCTAGTCTCTGTGTCACCCGAAACCCAGTACCTCGTTCACCCCAATCCTAGTCCCTGTGTCACCTCAACCAGCTCCTGTAGCACCCTAAATCCAGTTCTGTGTCACCCCAAACCTCGTCCCTGTGTCACCCCAAACCATGTCCCTCTTTTACCCCAAACCATGTCCCTCTGTCACCCTCAACCCAGTCCCTCTGTCACCCCAAACCCAATCCCTCTGTCACCCCAAACCCTGTCACTGTGGCCCCACAAACCTACACCCTGTGTCACCCGAAACCCAGTCCCTCTGTCACCCCAAACCCAATCCCTCTGTCACCCCAAACCCTGTCACTGTGGCCCCACAAACCTACACCCTGTGTCACCCGAAACCCAGTCCCTCTCTCACCCCAATCCTCGTCCCTCTGTCACCCCAAACCCAGACCCTCTGTCATCCCAAACCCAGTCCCTCTGTCACCCCAAACCTAGTTCCTGTCTCACCCCAACCCAGCTCCTGTGTCACCCTAAACCCAGTCCCTCTGTCACTCCCAACATCGTCCCTGAGTCACCCCAAACCTAGGCTCTGTGTCACCCCAAACCAAGTCCCTCTGTCACCCCAAACCCAGTTCCTCTATAACTCCAAACCCCGTCACAGTGTTCCCTCAAACCTCGTCCCTGTGTCACCCCAAAACTAATCCCTGTGTCACCCCAAAACCAGTCCCTCTGTCACCCCAAACCTAGTCGCTGTGTCTCCCCAAACCCAATCCCTCTGTCACCCCAAACCTAGTCCCTGTGTCACCCAAACCCTAGTCCCTGTGTCACCCCAAACCTAGTCCCTGTGTCACCCCACCCGAGTCCCTGTGTCATCCCAAACCCTGTCCCTCTTTTACTCCAAACCTAGTCCTGAGCCCACCCAAACCCTGTCCCACTCTCACCCCAAACCTAGTCCCTGTGTCGCCCCAAACCTAGTCCTTGTGTCACCCCAAACCCAATCCTTCTGTCACCCCAAACCCAGTCCCATTGTCACCCCAAACCTCGTCCCTCTGTCACCACAAACCTAGTCCCTGTGTCACCATAAACCCAGTCCCTCTGTCACTCCCAACATCGTCCCTGTGTCACCCCAAATCTAGTCGCTCTGTCACCCCAAAGCCAGTCCCTCTATCACTCAAAACCCTGTCACTGTGTCCCCTCAAACCTA
This sequence comes from Chiloscyllium punctatum, assembly GCF_047496795.1. Lineage (NCBI taxonomy): Eukaryota > Metazoa > Chordata > Chondrichthyes > Orectolobiformes > Hemiscylliidae > Chiloscyllium > Chiloscyllium punctatum. The sequence goes on from NC_092783.1 coordinate 27,094,299, forward strand.
GTCCCTGTGTCACCCGAAACCCAGTCCCTCTTTCACCCCAATCCTAGTCCCCGTTTCACCCCAAACCCAGTCCCTCTGTCACCCCAACCCCAGTCCCTCTCTCACCCCAAACCCAGTCCCTCTCTCACCCCAAACCCAGTCCCTCTCTCACCCCAAACCCTGTCCCTCTTTTACTCCAAACCTAGTCCTGAGCCCACCCAAATCCTGTTCCACTCTCACCCCAAACCTAGTCCCTCTGTCACCCCAAACCTAGTCGCTCTGTCACCCTAAACCTTGTCCCTGTATCTCCCCAAACCTAGTCCCTGTGTCACCCCAAACCCAATCCCTCTGTCACCCTAAAACCTGTCAATGTGTCCCCTCAAAACTAGTCCCTGTGTCACCCGAAACCCAGTCCCTCTGTCACCCCAATCCTCGTCCCTCTGTCACCCCAATCCCAGACCCTCTGTTATCCCAAAACCAGTCCCTCTGTCATCCTAAACCTAGTTCCTGTCTCACCCGAACCCAGCTCCTGTGTCACCCTAAACCCAGTCCCTCTGTCACTCCCAACATCGTCCCTGTGTCACCCCAAACCTAGCCCCTGAGCCACCCAAAACCCAATCCCTCTGTCACTCCAAACCCAGTCCCTCTATCACTCCAAACCCTGTCACTGTGTCCCCTCAAACCTAGTCCCTGTGTCACCCAAAACCCAGTCCCTCGTTCACCCCAAACCTAGTCCCTCTGTCACCCCAAACCCAGTCTCTCTGTCATCACAAACCTGGTCCCTGTCTCACCCCAACCCAGCTCCTGTAGCACCCTAAATCCAGTTCTGTGTCACCCTAAACCCAGTTCTGTGTCACCCCAAACCTCGTCCCTGTGACACCCCAAAACTAATCCCTGTGTCACCCCAAACACTGTCCCTCTTTTACTCTATACCTAGTCCTGAGCGCACCCAAACCCTGTCCCAATCTCACCCAAAACCTAGTCCCTGTGTCGCCCCAAACCCAGTCCCTCTGTAACCCAAACCTAGTCCTTCTGTCACCCCAAACCTAGTTCCTCTGTCACCCCAAACCCAGTCCCTCTGTCACCCCAAACCTAGTCCCTCTGTCACCCCAAACCTAGTCACTCTGTCACCCTAAACCTAGTCCCTGTATCTCCCCATAACCAATGCCTGTGTCACCCCAAACCTAATCCCTCTGTCTCCCCAAACCCAGTCCCTGTGTCGCCCCAAACCAATCCCTTTCTCACCCCAAACCCAGTCCCTCTATCACCCCAAACCTAGTCCCTCTGTCACCCCAAATCTAGTCCCTGTGTCACCCCAAACCATGTCCCTCTGTTACCCCAAACCCAGTCCCTCTGTCACCCCAAACCTAGTCCCTGTGTCACCCCAAACCCAGTCCCTCTGACACCCTAAACCCAGTCCCTGTGTCAACCCAAACCTAGTCCCTCTGTCACCCCAAATATAGTCCCTGTGCACACCCAAAACATGTCCCTCTGTCACCCGAAACCTAGTCCCTCTGTCACTCTAAATCTAGTCCCTGTGTCATCCCAAACCCAGTCCCTGTGTCACCCCAAAACCAATCCCTTTGTCACCCCAAACCCAGTCCCTGTGTCACCCCAAACCTAGTACCTCACTCACCCCAATCGCAGTCCCTGTGTCACACCAAAACCAATCACTGGTCACCCCAAACCTAGTCCCTCTGTCACCCTAAACCTAGTCTCTCTGTCGCCCCAAACCAAGTCCCTGTGTCACCCCAAACCCAATCCCTCTGTCACCCCAAACCCAATCCATCTATCACCCCAAACCAAATCTCTGTCACCCCAAACCCTGTCACTGTGTCACCCCAAACCTAGTCCCTGTGTCACCCCAATCCCAGTCCCTCTGTCACCCCAAACCCAGTCCCTCTGTCACCACAAACCGAGTCCATCTGTCAACCCAAAACTAGTCGCTCTGTCACCCTAAACCTAGTCCCTGTATCTCCCCATAACCAGTCCCTGTGTCACCCCAAACCCAATCCCTCTGTCTGCCCAAACCCAGTCCCTGTGTCACCCCAAACCTAGTCCCTGTCTCACCCAAACCCAGTCCCTCTGTCACCCCAAACCGAGTTCCTCTGTCACCCCAAACCCAGTCCCTGTGTCACCCCAAACAATGTCCCTCTGTTACCCCAAACCCAGTCCCTTTCTCACCCCAAACCCAGTCCGTCTGTCACGCCAAAACGAGTTCCTCTGTCACCCCAAACCCAGTCCCTGTGTCACCCCAAACAATGTCCCTCTGTTACCCCAAACCCAGTCCCTCTGTCACCCCAAACCTAGTCCCTGTGTCACCCCAAACCTAGTCCCTCTGTCACCCCAAATCTAGTCCCTGTGCACACCCAAAACATGTCCCTCTGTCACCCCAAACCTAGTCCTTGTGTCACCCCAAACCCAATCCCTCGGTCACACCTAACCTAGACCCTCTGACCCCCAAACCCAGTCCCTGTGTTAACCCAAACCTAGCCCCTGAGTCTCCCGAAACCCAGTCCCTCTGTCACACCAAACCTAGTCCCTGTGTCACCCCAAACCTAGTCCCTCTATCACTCCAAACCCTGTCACAGTGTCACCCCAAACCTAGTCCCTGTGTCACCCCAAACCTAGTCCCTGTGTCACCCCAAACCCAGTCCCTCTGTCACACCAAACCTAGTCTCTGTGTCACCCCAAACCTAGTCTCTGTGTCACCCCAAACCCACTCCCTTGTAACCCCAAACCCAGTCCCTCTGTCACCCCAAACCTAATCCCTGTGTCACCCCAAACCCAGTCCCTCTGTCACCCTAAACCCAGTCCCTCTTTCACCCCAAACCTAGTCCCTCTGTCACCCCAAATCTAGTCCCTGTGCGCACCCAAAACATGTCCCTCTGTCACCCCAAACCTAGTCCTTGTGTCACCCCAAACCCAATCCCTCGGTCACACCTAACCTAGACCCTCTGACCCCCAAACCCAGTCCCTGTGTTAACCCAAACCTAGCCCCTGAGTCACCCGAAACCCAGTCCCTCTGTCACTCCAAACCTAGTCCCTCTATCACCCCAAACCCAGTCCCTCTGTAACCCCAAACCCAGTCCCTCTGTCACCCCAAACACTGTCCCTCTTTTACTCCAAACCTAGTCCTGAGCCCACCCAAACCCTGTCCCACTCTTACCCAAAACCTAGTCCCTGTGTCGCCCCAAACCCAGTCCCTCTGTAACCCAAACCTAGTCCCTGTGTCACCCCAAACCTAGTCCCTGTGTCACCCCAAACCTAGTCCTTCTGTCACCCCAAACCTAGTTCCTCTGTCACCCCAAACCTAGTCCCTCTGTCACCCCAAACCCAATCCTTCTGTCTCCCCAAACCTAGTCCCTGTCTCACCCCAAACCTAGTCCCGCTGTCACCCCAAACCCAGTCCCTCTGTCACCCCAAACCCAGTCCCTGTGTCACCCCAAACCCAATCCCTCTGTCACACCTAACCTAGTCCCTCTGTCACCCCAAACCTAGTCCCTCTGACACCCCAAACCCAGTCTCTGTGTCAACCCAAACCTAGTCCCTGTGTCACCCCAAATATAGCCCCTGTGCACACCCAAAACATGTCCCTCTGTCGCCCCAAACCTAGTCCCTCTGTCACTCTAAATCTAGTCCCTGTGTCATCCCAAATCCAGTCCCTGTATAACCCCATACCCAATCCCTCTGTCACCCCAAACCTTGTCCCTGTGTCACCCCAAACCTAGTCCCGGTGTCACCCCAAACCTACTCCCTGTGTCACCCCAAACCCAGTCCCTCTGTAACCCAAGCCTCATCCTTGTGTCACCCCAAACCTAGTTCCTCTTTAACCCAAACCCAGTCCCTCTGTCACCCCAAACCCAGTCCCTCTGGCACCCCAAACCATGTCGCTGTGTCACCCCAAGCCCAGACCCTCTGTCACCCCATAACCAGTCCCTGTGTCACTCCAAACCATGTCCCTGTGTCACCCCAAACCTAGTTCCTCTGTCCCCCCATAACCAGTCCCTGTGTCACCCCAAACCCAGTCCCTATGTCACCACAAACCTAGTCCATGTCTCACCCCTAACCCAGTCCCTCTGTCTCACCAAACCCAGTCCCTCTCTCACCCCAAACCTAGTCCCTTTCTCACCCCAAACGTCGTCCCTCTGTCACCCCAAACCTAGTCCCTGTGTCACCCCAAACCCAGTCCCTCTGTCACCCCAAATCCAATCCCTCTGTCACCCCAAACCCAGTCCGTCTGTCTCACCAAACCCAGTCCCTCTCTCACCCCAAACCTAGTCCCTCTGTCACCCCAAACCTTGTCCCTCTGTCACCCCAAACCTTGTCCCTCTGTCACCCCAAACCTCGTCCCAGTGTCACCCCAAACCCAGTCCCTCTGTAACCCAAACCTAGTCCCTGTGTCACCCCAAACCTAGTTCCTCTGTCACCCCAAACCCAGTCCCTCTGTCACCCCAAACCCAATCCCTCTGTCACCCCAAACCTAGTCCCTCTGTGACCCTAAATCTAGTCCCTGTGCGCACACAAAACATGTCCCTCAGTCACCCCAAATCTAGTCCTTGTGTCACCCCGAACCCAGTCCCTCTGTCACCCAAAACCCAGTCCCTGTGTCACTCCAAACCCAATCCCTCTGTCACACCTAACCTAGTCCCTCTGTCACCCCAAACCTAGTCCCTCTGACACCCCAAACCCAGTCATTGTGTCAACCCAAACCTAGTCCCTCTGTCACCCCAAATATAGTCCCTGCGCACACCCAAAACATGTCCCTCTGTCACCCCAAACCTAGTCCCTGTGTCACCCCAAACCTAGTCCCTGTGTCACTCTAAATCTAGTCCCTGTGTCATCCCAAACCCAGTCCCTGTGTCACCCCAAACCCAGTCCCTCTGTCTCACCAAACCCAGTCCCTCTCTCACCCCAAACCTAGTCCCTCTGTCACCCCAAACTAAGTCCCTCTGTCACCTCAAACCCAGTCCCTGTGTCACCCAAACCATGTCCCTCTGTTACCCCAGACCCAGTCCCTCAGTACCCCAAACCTAGTCTACATGTCACCCCAAACCCAGTCCCTCTGTCACCCCAACCTAGTGCCTCTGACACCCCAAACCCAGTCCCTGTGTCAACCCAAAACTATTCCCTCTGTCACCCCAAATATAGTCCCTGTGCACACCCAAAATATGTCCCTCTGTCACCCCAAACCTAGTCCCTGTGTCACCCCAAACCTAGTCCCTCTGTCACTCTAAATCTAGTCCCTGTGTCACCCCAAACCCAATCCCTCTGTCTCACCAAACCCAGTCCCTCTCTCACCCCAAACCTAGTCCCTCTGTCACCGCTAACCTAGTCCCTCTGACACCCCAAACCCAGTCTCTGTGTCAACCCAAACCTAGTCCCTCTGTCACCCCAAATATCGTCCCTGTGCACACCCAAAACATGTCCCTCTGTCACTCTAAATCTAGTCCCTGTGTCATCCCAAACCCAGTTCCTGTGTCACCCCAAACCCAATCCCTCTGTCACCCCAAATCCAATCCCTCTGTCACCCCAAACCCAGTCCTTCTGTCTCACCAAACCCAGTCCCTCTCTCATCCAAACCTAGTCCCTCTGTCACCCCAAACCTTGTCCCTCTGTCACCCCAAACCTTGTCCCTCTGTCACCCCAAACCTCGTCCCTCTGTCACCCCAAACCTCGTCCCTGTGTCACCCCAAACCCAGTCCCTCTGTAACCCAAACCTAGTCCTTGTGTCACCCCAAACCTAGTTCCTCTGTCACCCCAAACCCAGTCCCTGTGTCACCCCAAACCTAGTACCTCACTCACCCCAATCGCAGTCCCTGTGTCACACCAAAACCAATCACTGGTCACCCCAAATATAGTTCCTGTGCACATCCAAAACATGTCCCTCTGTCACCACAAACCTAGTCCCTGTGTCACCCCAAACCTAGTCCCTCTGTCACTCTAAATCTAGTCCCTGTGTCACCCCAAACCCAGTCCATCTGTCTCACCAAACCCAGTCCCTCTCTCAACCCAAACCCAGTCCCTCTGTCATCCCAAACCCAGTCCCTCTGATACCCCAAACCCAGTCCCTCTGTCATCCTAAACGTAGTCCCTGTGACACCCCAAACCCAGTCTCTGTGTCAACCCAAACCTAGTCCCTGTGTCACCCCAAATATAGCCCCTGTGCACACCCAAAACATGTCCCTCTGTCACCCCAAACCTAGTCCCTGTATCACCCCAAACGCAATCCCTCTGTCACCCCAAACCTAGTCCCGGTCTCACCCCAACCCTGCTCCTGTGTCACCCTAAACCCAGTTCTGTGTCACCCCAAACCTCGTCCCTCTGTCTCCCCAAACTTAGTCCCAGTGTCACCCCAAACCTAGTCCCTCTGTCACCCCAAACCCAGTCCCTGTGTCACCCCAAACCCAATCCCTCTGTCACACCTAACCTAGTCCCTCTGTCACCCCAAATCTAGTCCTCTGACACCCCAAACCCAGTCTCTGTGTCAACCCAAACCTAGTCCCTCTGTCACCCCAAATATAGCCCCTGTGCACACCCAAAATATGTCCCTCTGTCACCCCAAATATAGCCCCTGTGCACACCCAAAATATGTCCCTCTGTCACCCCAAATATAGCCCCTGTGCACACCCAAAACATGTCCCTCTGTCACCCCAAACCCAATCCCTCTGTCACCCCAAACCCAATCCCTCTGTCACCCCAAACCCAATCCCTCTGTCACCCCAAACCTAGTCCCGGTCTCACCCCAACCCTGCTCCTGTGTCACCCTAAACCCAGTTCTGTGTCTCCCCAAACTTCGTCCCTGTCTCACCCCAAACTTAGTTTTTGTGTCACCCCAAACCCAATCCTTCTGTCACCCCAAACCCAGTCCCATTGTCACCCCAAACCTCGTCCCTCTGTCACCACAAACCTAGTCCCTGTGTCACCATAAACCCAGTCCCTCTGTCACTCCCAACATCGTCCCTGTGTCACCCCAAATCTAGTCGCTCTGTCACCCCAAAGCCAGTCCCTCTATCACTCAAAACCCTGTCACTGTGTCCCCTCAAACCTAGTCCCTGTGTCACCCGAAACCCAGTCCCTCTTTCACCCCAATCCTAGTCCCCGTTTCACCCCAAACCCAGTCCCTCTGTCACCCCAACCCCAGTCCCTCTCTCACCCCAAACCCAGTCCCTCTCTCACCCCAAACCCAGTCCCTCTCTCACCCCAAACCCTGTCCCTCTTTTACTCCAAACCTAGTCCTGAGCCCACCCAAATCCTGTTCCACTCTCACCCCAAACCTAGTCCCTCTGTCACCCCAAACCTAGTCGCTCTGTCACCCTAAACCTTGTCCCTGTATCTCCCCAAACCTAGTCCCTGTGTCACCCCAAACCCAATCCCTCTGTCACCCTAAAACCTGTCAATGTGTCCCCTCAAAACTAGTCCCTGTGTCACCCGAAACCCAGTCCCTCTGTCACCCCAATCCTCGTCCCTCTGTCACCCCAATCCCAGACCCTCTGTTATCCCAAAACCAGTCCCTCTGTCATCCTAAACCTAGTTCCTGTCTCACCCGAACCCAGCTCCTGTGTCACCCTAAACCCAGTCCCTCTGTCACTCCCAACATCGTCCCTGTGTCACCCCAAACCTAGCCCCTGAGCCACCCAAAACCCAATCCCTCTGTCACTCCAAACCCAGTCCCTCTATCACTCCAAACCCTGTCACTGTGTCCCCTCAAACCTAGTCCCTGTGTCACCCAAAACCCAGTCCCTCGTTCACCCCAAACCTAGTCCCTCTGTCACCCCAAACCCAGTCTCTCTGTCATCACAAACCTGGTCCCTGTCTCACCCCAACCCAGCTCCTGTAGCACCCTAAATCCAGTTCTGTGTCACCCTAAACCCAGTTCTGTGTCACCCCAAACCTCGTCCCTGTGACACCCCAAAACTAATCCCTGTGTCACCCCAAACACTGTCCCTCTTTTACTCTATACCTAGTCCTGAGCGCACCCAAACCCTGTCCCAATCTCACCCAAAACCTAGTCCCTGTGTCGCCCCAAACCCAGTCCCTCTGTAACCCAAACCTAGTCCTTCTGTCACCCCAAACCTAGTTCCTCTGTCACCCCAAACCCAGTCCCTCTGTCACCCCAAACCTAGTCCCTCTGTCACCCCAAACCTAGTCGCTCTGTCACCCTAAACCTAGTCCCTGTATCTCCCCATAACCAATGCCTGTGTCACCCCAAACCTAATCCCTCTGTCTCCCCAAACCCAGTCCCTGTGTCGCCCCAAACCAATCCCTTTCTCACCCCAAACCCAGTCCCTCTATCACCCCAAACCTAGTCCCTCTGTCACCCCAAATCTAGTCCCTGTGTCACCCCAAACCATGTCCCTCTGTTACCCCAAACCCAGTCCCTCTGTCACCCCAAACCTAGTCCCTGTGTCACCCCAAACCCAGTCCCTCTGACACCCTAAACCCAGTCCCTGTGTCAACCCAAACCTAGTCCCTCTGTCACCCCAAATATAGTCCCTGTGCACACCCAAAACATGTCCCTCTGTCACCCGAAACCTAGTCCCTCTGTCACTCTAAATCTAGTCCCTGTGTCATCCCAAACCCAGTCCCTGTGTCACCCCAAAACCAATCCCTTTGTCACCCCAAACCCAGTCCCTGTGTCACCCCAAACCTAGTACCTCACTCACCCCAATCGCAGTCCCTGTGTCACACCAAAACCAATCACTGGTCACCCCAAACCTAGTCCCTCTGTCACCCTAAACCTAGTCTCTCTGTCGCCCCAAACCAAGTCCCTGTGTCACCCCAAACCCAATCCCTCTGTCACCCCAAACCCAATCCATCTATCACCCCAAACCAAATCTCTGTCACCCCAAACCCTGTCACTGTGTCACCCCAAACCTAGTCCCTGTGTCACCCCAATCCCAGTCCCTCTGTCACCCCAAACCCAGTCCCTCTGTCACCACAAACCGAGTCCATCTGTCAACCCAAAACTAGTCGCTCTGTCACCCTAAACCTAGTCCCTGTATCTCCCCATAACCAGTCCCTGTGTCACCCCAAACCCAATCCCTCTGTCTGCCCAAACCCAGTCCCTGTGTCACCCCAAACCTAGTCCCTGTCTCACCCAAACCCAGTCCCTCTGTCACCCCAAACCGAGTTCCTCTGTCACCCCAAACCCAGTCCCTTTGTCACCCCAAACAATGTCCCTCTGTTACCCCAAACCCAGTCCCTTTCTCACCCCAAACCCAGTCCGTCTGTCACGCCAAAACGAGTTCCTCTGTCACCCCAAACCCAGTCCCTATGTCACCCCAAACAATGTCCCTCTGTTACCCCAAACCCAGTCCCTCTGTCACCCCAAACCTAGTCCCTGTGTCACCCCAAACCTAGTCCCTCTGTCACCCCAAATCTAGTCCCTGTGCACACCCAAAACATGTCCCTCTGTCACCCCAAACCTAGTCCTTGTGTCACCCCAAACCCAATCCCTCGGTCACACCTAACCTAGACCCTCTGACCCCCAAACCCAGTCCCTGTGTTAACCCAAACCTAGCCCCTGAGTCTCCCGAAACCCAGTCCCTCTGTCACACCAAACCTAGTCCCTGTGTCACCCCAAACCTAGTCCCTCTATCACTCCAAACCCTGTCACAGTGTCACCCCAAACCTAGTCCCTGTGTCACCCCAAACCTAGTCCCTGTGTCACCCCAAACCCAGTCCCTCTGTCACACCAAACCTAGTCTCTGTGTCACCCCAAACCTAGTCTCTGTGTCACCCCAAACCCACTCCCTTGTAACCCCAAACCCAGTCCCTCTGTCACCCCAAACCTAATCCCTGTGTCACCCCAAACCCAGTCCCTCTGTCACCCTAAACCCAGTCCCTCTTTCACCCCAAACCTAGTCCCTCTGTCACCCCAAATCTAGTCCCTGTGCGCACCCAAAACATGACCCTCTGTCACCCCAAACCTAGTCCTTGTGTCACCCCAAACCCAATCCCTCGGTCACACCTAACCTAGACCCTCTGACCCCCAAACCCAGTCCCTGTGTTAACCCAAACCTAGCCCCTGAGTCACCCGAAACCCAGTCCCTCTGTCACTCCAAACCTAGTCCCTCTATCACCCCAAACCCAGTCCCTCTGTAACCCCAAACCCAGTCCCTCTGTCACCCCAAACACTGTCCCTCTTTTACTCCAAACCTAGTCCTGAGCCCACCCAAACCCTGTCCCACTCTTACCCAAAACCTAGTCCCTGTGTCGCCCCAAACCCAGTCCCTCTGTAACCCAAACCTAGTCCCTGTGTCACCCCAAACCTAGTCCCTGTGTCACCCCAAACCTAGTCCTTCTGTCACCCCAAACCTAGTTCCTCTGTCACCCCAAACCTAGTCCCTCTGTCACCCCAAACCCAATCCTTCTGTCTCCCCAAACCTAGTCCCTGTCTCACCCCAAACCTAGTCCCGCTGTCACCCCAAACCCAGTCCCTCTGTCACCCCAAACCCAGTCCCTGTGTCACCCCAAACCCAATCCCTCTGTCACACCTAACCTAGTCCCTCTGTCACCCCAAACCTAGTCCCTCTGACACCCCAAACCCAGTCTCTGTGTCAACCCAAACCTAGTCCCTGTGTCACCCCAAATATAGCCCCTGTGCACACCCAAAACATGTCCCTCTGTCGCCCCAAACCTAGTCCCTCTGTCACTCTAAATCTAGTCCCTGTGTCATCCCAAATCCAGTCCCTGTATAACCCCATACCCAATCCCTCTGTCACCCCAAACCTTGTCCCTGTGTCAGCCCAAACCTAGTCCCGGTGTCACCCCAAACCTACTCCCTGTGTCACCCCAAACCCAGTCCCTCTGTAACCCAAGCCTCATCCTTGTGTCACCCCAAACCTAGTTCCTCTTTAACCCAAACCCAGTCCCTCTGTCACCCCAAACCCAGTCCCTCTGGCACCCCAAACCATGTCGCTGTGTCACCCCAAGCCCAGACCCTCTGTCACCCCATAACCAGTCCCTGTGTCACTCCAAACCATGTCCCTGTGTCACCCCAAACCTAGTTCCTCTGTCCCCCCATAACCAGTCCCTGTGTCACCCCAAACCCAGTCCCTATGTCACCACAAACCTAGTCCATGTCTCACCCCTAACCCAGTCCCTCTGTCTCACCAAACCCAGTCCCTCTCTCACCCCAAACCTAGTCCCTTTCTCACCCCAAACGTCGTCCCTCTGTCACCCCAAACCTAGTCCCTGTGTCACCCCAAACCCAGTCCCTCTGTCACCCCAAATCCAATCCCTCTGTCACCCCAAACCCAGTCCGTCTGTCTCACCAAACCCAGTCCCTCTCTCACCCCAAACCTAGTCCCTCTGTCACCCCAAACCTTGTCCCTCTGTCACCCCAAACCTTGTCCCTCTGTCACCCCAAACCTCGTCCCAGTGTCACCCCAAACCCAGTCCCTCTGTAACCCAAACCTAGTCCTTGTGTCACCCAAACCTAGTTCCTCTGACACCCCAAACCCAGTCCCTGTGTCACCCCAAACCTAGTTCCTCTGTCACCCCAAACCCAGTCCCTCTGTCACCCCAAACCCAATCCCTCTGTCACCCCAAACCTAGTCCCTCTGTGACCCTAAATCTAGTCCCTGTGCGCACACAAAACATGTCCCTCAGTCACCCCAAATCTAGTCCTTGTGTCACCCCGAACCCAGTCCCTCTGTCACCCAAAACCCAGTCCCTGTGTCACTCCAAACCCAATCCCTCTGTCACACCTAACCTAGTCCCTCTGTCACCCCAAACCTAGTCCCTCTGACACCCCAAACCCAGTCATTGTGTCAACCCAAACCTAGTCCCTCTGTCACCCCAAATATAGTCCCTGCGCACACCCAAAACATGTCCCTCTGTCACCCCAAACCTAGTCCCTGTGTCACCCCAAACCTAGTCCCTGTGTCACTCTAAATCTAGTCCCTGTGTCATCCCAAACCCAGTCCCTGTGTCACCCCAAACCCAGTCCCTCTGTCTCACCAAACCCAGTCCCTCTCTCACCCCAAACCCAGTCCCTGTGTCACCCAAACCATGTCCCTCTGTTACCCCAGACCCAGTCCCTCAGTACCCCAAACCTAGTCTACATGTCACCCCAAACCCAGTCCCTCTGTCACCCCAACCTAGTGCCTCTGACACCCCAAACCCAGTCCCTGTGTCAACCCAAAACTATTCCCTCTGTCACCCCAAATATAGTCCCTGTGCACACCCAAAATATGTCCCTCTGTCACTCTAAATCTAGTCCCTGTGTCACCCCAAACCCAATCCCTCTGTCTCACCAAACCCAGTCCCTCTGTCACCCCAAACTAAGTCCCTCTGTCACCTCAAACCCAGTCCCTGTGTCACCCAAACCATGTCCCTCTGTTACCCCAGACCCAGTCCCTCAGTACCCCAAACCTAGTCTACATGTCACCCCAAACCCAGTCCCTCTGTCACCCCAACCTAGTGCCTCTGACACCCCAAACCCAGTCCCTGTGTCAACCCAAAACTATTCCCTCTGTCACCCCAAATATAGTCCCTGTGCACACCCAAAATATGTCCCTCTGTCACTCTAAATCTAGTCCCTGTGTCACCCCAAACCCAATCCCTCTGTCTCACCAAACCCAGTCCCTCTCTCACCCCAAACCTAGTCCCTCTGTCACCGCTAACCTAGTCCCTCTGACACCCCAAACCCAGTCTCTGTGTCAACCCAAACCTAGTCCCTCTGTCACCCCAAATATGGTCCCTGTGCACACCCAAAACATGTCCCTCTGTCACTCTAAATCTAGTCCCTGTGTCATCCCAAACCCAGTTCCTGTGTCACCCCAAACCCAATCCCTCTGTCACCCCAAATCCAATCCCTCTGTCACCCCAAACCCAGTCCTTCTGTCTCACCAAACCCAGTCCCTCTCTCATCCAAACCTAGTCCCTCTGTCACCCCAAACCTTGTCCCTCTGTCACCCCAAACCTTGTCCCTCTGTCACCCCAAACCTCGTCCCTCTGTCACCCCAAACCTCGTCCCTGTGTCACCCCAAACCCAGTCCCTCTGTAACCCAAACCTAGTCCTTGTGTCACCCCAAACCTAGTTCCTCTGTCACCCCAAACCCAGTCCCTGTGTCACCCCAAACCTAGTACCTCACTCACCCCAATCGCAGTCCCTGTGTCACACCAAAACCAATCACTGGTCACCCCAAATATAGTTCCTGTGCACATCCAAAACATGTCCCTCTGTCACCACAAACCTAGTCCCTGTGTCACCCCAAACCTAGTCCCTCTGTCACTCTAAATCTAGTCCCTGTGTCACCCCAAACCCAGTCCATCTGTCTCACCAAACCCAGTCCCTCTCTCAACCCAAACCCAGTCCCTCTGTCATCCCAAACCCAGTCCCTCTGATACCCCAAACCCAGTCCCTCTGTCATCCTAAACGTAGTCCCTGTGACACCCCAAACCCAGTCTCTGTGTCAACCCAAACCTAGTCCCTGTGTCACCCCAAATATAGCCCCTGTGCACACCCAAAACATGTCCCTCTGTCACCCCAAACCTAGTCCCTGTATCACCCCAAACGCAATCCCTCTGTCACCCCAAACCTAGTCCCGGTCTCACCCCAACCCTGCTCCTGTGTCACCCTAAACCCAGTTCTGTGTCACCCCAAACCTCGTCCCTCTGTCTCCCCAAACTTAGTCCCAGTGTCACCCCAAACCTAGTCCCTCTGTCACCCCAAACCCAGTCCCTGTGTCACCCCAAACCCAATCCCTCTGTCACACCTAACCTAGTCCCTCTGTCACCCCAAATCTAGTCCTCTGACACCCCAAACCCAGTCCCTGTGTCAACCCAACCCTGCTCCTGTGTCACCCTAAACCCAGTTCTGTGTCACCCCAAACCTCGTCCCTCTGTCTCCCCAAACTTCGTCCCTGTCTCACCCCAAACTTAGTTTTTGTGTCACCCCAAACCTAGTCCCTGTGTCACCCCAAACCCACTCCCTCTTTCACCCCACCCGAGTCCCTGTGTCATCCCAAACCCTGTCCCTCTTTTACTCCAAACCTAGTCCTGAGCCCATGCAAACCCTGTCCCACTCTCACCCCAAACCTAGTCCCTGTGTCGCCCCAAACCCAGTCCCTCTGTAACCCAAACCTAGTCCTTGTGTCACCCCAAACCTAGTTCCTCTGTCACCCCAAACCCAGTCCCTCTGTCACCCCAAACCCAATCCCTCTGTCACCCCAAACCTAGTCCCTCTGTGACCCTAAATCTAGTCCCTGTGCGCACACAAAACATGTCCCTCAGTCACCCCAAATCTAGTCCTTGTGTCACCCCGAACCCAGTCCCTCTGTCACCCAAAACCCAGTCCCTGTGTCACTCCAAACCCAATCCCTCTGTCACACCTAACCTAGTCCCTCTGTCACCCCAAACCTAGTCCCTCTGTCACCCCAAACCCAGTCATTGTGTCAACCCAAACCTAGTCCCTCTGTCACCCCAAATATAGTCCCTGTGCACACCCAAAACATGTCCCTCTGTCACCCCAAACCTAGTCCCTGTGTCACCCCAAACCTAGTTCCTCTGTCACTCTAAATCTAGTCCCTGTGTCATCCCAAACCCAGTCCCTGTGTCACCCCAAACCCAGTCCCTCTGTCTCACCAAACCCAGTCCCTCTCTCACCCCAAACCTAGTCCCTCTGTCACCCCAAACTAAGTCCCTCTGTCACCTCAAACCCAGTCCCTGTGTCACCCCAAACCATGTCCCTCTGTTACCCCAAACCCAGTCCCTCAGTCACCCCAAACCTAGTCTACATGTCACCCCAAACCCAGTCCCTCTATCACCCTCAACCCAGTCCCTCTGTCACCCCAACCTAGTGCCTCTGACACCCCAAACCCAGTCCCTGTGTCAACCTAAAACTATTCCCTCTGTCACCCCAAATATAGTCCCTGTGCACACCCAAAACATGTCCCTCTGTCACCCCAAACCTAGTCCCTGTGTCACCCCAAACCTAGTCCCTCTGTCACTCTAAATCTAGTCACTGTGTCATTCCAAAACTCGTCCCTGTGTCACCCCAAAACCAATCCCTCTATCACCCCAAACCCAATCCCTCTGTCACCCCAAACCTAGTCCCTCTGTCACCCCAAACCTAGTCCCTGTGTCACCCCAAACCTAGTCCCCGTGTCACCCAAAACCCAATCCCTCTATCACCCCAAACCCAGTCCCTCTGTCACCCCAAACCCTGTCACTGTGGCCCCTCAAACCTACTCTCTGTGTCACGCGAAACCCAGTCCCTGTGTCACCCCAATCCTAGTCCCTGTGTCACCCAAAACCCAGACCTTCTGTCACCCCAATCCTAGTCCCTGTGTCACCCCAAACCCAGACCCTCTGTCATCCCAAACCCAGTCCCTCTGTCACTCCCAACATCGTCCCTGTGTTACCCCAAACCTTGTCTCTCTGTTACCCCAAACCCAGTCCTTGTGTCACCCCAAACCTAGTCCCTCTGTCACTCGAAATCTAATCCCTGTGTCATCCCAAACTCAGTCCCTGTGTCACCCCAAACCCAGTCCCTCTCTCACCCCAAACCCAGTCCCTCTGTCACTCCCAACATCGTCCCTGTGTTACCCCAAACCTAGTCCCTCCGTCACCCCAAACCCAGTCCCTCTATCACTCCAAACCCTGTCACTGTGTCCCCTCAAACCTGGTCCCTGTCTCACCCCAACCCAGCTCCTGTGTCACCCTAAATCCAGTTCTGTGTCACCCCAAACCTAGTCCCTGTGTCACCCCAAACCCAGTCCCTATGTCACCACAAACCTAGTCCATGTCTCACACCAAACCCAGTCCCTGTGTCACCCCAAACCCAATCCCTCTGTCACCCCAAACCCAGTCCCTGTGTCACCCCAAACCCAGTCCCTCTGTCACCCTAAACCCAGTCCCTCTGTCACCCTAAACCTAGTCCCTGTCTCCCCCCAAACCCAGCTCCTGTGTCACCCCAAACCCAGTCCCTCTGTCACCCCAACCTCGTCCCTGTGTCACCCCAAACCTAGCCCCTGTGTCACCCCAAACACAGTCGCCATGTCACTTAAACCTTGTCCCTGTGTCACCCCAAACCTAGTCCCTGTCTCACCCCAAACCCAATCCTTCTGTCACCCCAAACATAGTCCCTGTGTCACCCCAAACCGGGTCCCTCTGTCACCCCAAACCCAGTCCATCTGTCACCCCAATCCTCATCCCTCTGTCATCCCAAACCCCGTCCCTCTGTCACCCCAAACCTAGTCCCTCTGTCACCCCAAACCCAATCCTTCTGTCACCCCAAACCTAGTCCGTCACCCCAAACCTAGTCCCTCTGTCACCCCAAACCCAATCCTTCTGTCACCCCAAACCTAGTCCGTCACCCCAAATTGAGTCCCTCTGTCACCCCAAACCCAGTCCCTGTGTCACCCCAAACCATGTCCCTCTGTTACCCCAAACGCAGTCCCTCTGTCACCCCAAACCTAGTCTCTGTGTCACCCCAAACCCAGTCCTTCTGTCATCCCAAACCCAGTCCGTCTGTCACCCCGAACCCAATTCCTCTGTCACCCCAAACCCAGTCCCTGTGTCACTCCAAACCCAATCCCTCTGTCACCCCAAAACCTGTCACTGTGTCACCCCAAACCCAGACCCTCTGTCATCCCAAACCCAGTCCCTCTGTCACCCCAAACCTAGTTCCTGTCTCACCCCAACCCAGCTCCTGTGTCACCCTAAACCCAGTCCCTCTGTCACCCACAACATCATCCCTGTGTCACCCCAAACCTAGCCCCTGAGTCACCCGACACCCAGTCCCTCTGTCACTCCAAACCTAGTCCCTGTGTCACCCTAAACCAAGTCCCTCTGTCTCACCAAACCTAGTCTCCATGTCACCCCAAACACAGTCCCTCTGTCACTCCCAACATCGTCCCTGTGTTACCCCAAACCCAGTCCCTCTGTCACTCCAAACCCTGTCACTGTGTCACCCCAAACCTAGTCCATGTCTCACCCCAAACCCAGTCCCTGTGTCACCCCAAACCCAGTCCCTCTGTTACCCCAAGCCCAGTCCCTCTGTCAACCCAAACCCAGTCCCTCTGTCACCCCAAACCTCGTCCCTGTGTCAACCCAAACCTAGTCCCTGTGTCACCCCAAACCCAGTCCCTCTTTCACCCCAAACCCAATCTTTCTGTCACCCCAAACCCAATCCTTCTGTCACCCCAAACCTAGTCCCTGTGTCTCCCCAAACCCGGTCCCTCTGTCACCCCAAACCCAGTCCCTGTGTCACGCCAGACCTTGTCCCTCTGTCACCCCAAACCCAGTCCCTCTGTCACCCCAAACCTAGTCCATGTGTCACCCCAAACCCAGTCCCTCTGTCACCCTAAACCCAGACCCTCTGTCACCCCAAACCTAGTCCCTCAGTCACCCCAAACCCAATCTCTCTGTCACCCCAAAACTAGTCCCTTTGTTACCCTAAACCTAGTCCCTGTCTCATCCCAAACCCAGCTCCTCTGTCACCCCAAACTCAGTCCCACTGTCACCCCAAACCTCGTCCCTGTGTCACCCCAAACCTAGCCTGTGTCACCCCAAACCCAGTCCCTCTGTCACTCCAAACCTAGTCCCTGTGTCACCCCAGACCTAGTCCCTCTGTCACCCCAAACCTAGTCCCTCTTTCACCCCAAACTCATTCCCTCTGTCACCCCTAACCTCATCCCTCTGTCACCCCAAACCCAATCCTTCTGTCACCCCAAACCTAGTCCTGGTGTCACCCCAAACCTAGTCCCTCTGTCACCCCAAACCTAGTCTCTGTATCACCCCAAACCCAGTCCTTCTGTCATCCCAAACCCAGTCCGTCTGTCACTCCAAACCCAATCCCTCTGTCACCCCAAACCCAGTCCCTGTGTCACTCCAAACCCAATCCCTCTGTCACCCCAAAACCTGTCACTGTGTCACCCCAAACCCAGACCCTCTGTCATCCCAAACCCAGTCCCTCTGTCACCCCAAACCTAGTTCCTGTCTCACCCCAACCCAGCTCCTGTGTCACCCTAAACCCAGTCCCTCTGTCACCCACAACATCATCCCTGTGTCACCCCAAACCTAGCCCCTGAGTCACCCGACACCCAGTCGCTCTGTCACTCCAAACCTAGTCCCTGTGTCACCCTAAACCAAGTCCCTCTGTCTCACCAAACCTAGTCTCCGTGTCACCCCAAACACAGTCCCTCTGTCACTCCCAACATCGTCCCTGTGTTACCCCAAACCCAGTCCCTCTGTCACTCCAAACCCTGTCACTGTGTCACCCCAAACCTAGTCCATGTCTCACCCCAAACCCAGTCCCTGTGTCACCCGAAACCCAGTCCCTCTGTCACCCCAAGCCCAGTCCCTCTGTCACCCCAAACCCAGTCCCTCTGTCTCCCCAAACCTCGTCCCTGTGTCAACCCAAACCTAGTCCCTGTGTCACCCCAAACCCAGTCCCTCTTTCACCCCAAACCCAATCTTTCTGTCACCCCAAACCCAATCCTTCTGTCACCCCAAACCTAGTCCCTGTGTCTCCCCAAACCCGGTCCCTCTGTCACCCCAAACCCAGTCCCTGTGTCACGCCAGACCTTGTCCCTCTGTCACCCCAAACCCAGTCCCTCTGTCACCCCAAACCTAGTCCATGTGTCACCCCAAACCCAGTCCCTCTGTCACCCTAAACCCAGACCCTCTGTCACCCCAAACCTAGTCCCTCAGTCACCCCAAACCCAATCTCTCTGTCACCCCAAAACTAGTCCCTTTGTTACCCTAAACCTAGTCCCTGTCTCATCCCAAACCCAGCTCCTCTGTCACCCCAAACCCAGTCCCACTGTCACCCCAAACCTCGTCCCTGTGTCACCCGAAACCTAGCCTGTGTCACCCCAAACCCAGTCCCTCTGTCACTCCAAACCTAGTCCCTGTGTCACCCCAGACCTAGTCCCTCTGTCACCCCAAACCTAGTCCCTCTTTCACCCCAAACTCATTCCCTCTGTCACCCCTAACCTCATCCCTCTGTCACCCCAAACCCAATCCTTCTGTCACCCCAAACCTAGTCCTGGTGTCACCCCAAACCTAGTCCCTCTGTCACCCCAAACCCAGTCCCTGTGTCACCCCAAACCCAATCCCTCTGTCACACCTAACCTAGTCCCTCTGTCACCCCAAACCTAGTCCCTCTGTCACCCCAAACCCAGTCATTGTGTCAACCCAAACCTAGTCCCTCTGTCACCCCAAATATAGTCCCTGTGCACACCCAAAACATGTCCCTCTGTCACCCCAAACCTAGTCCCTGTGTCACCCCAAACCTAGTTCCTCTGTCACTCTAAATCTAGTCCCTGTGTCATCCCAAACCCAGTCCCTGTGTCTCCCCAAACCCAGTCCCTCTGTCTCACCAAACCCAGTCCCTCTCTCACCCCAAACCTAGTCCCTCTGTCACCCCAAACTAAGTCCCTCTGTCACCTCAAACCCAGTCCCTGTGTCACCCCAAACCATGTCCCTCTGTTACCCCAAACCCAGTCCCTCAGTCACCCCAAACCTAGTCTACATGTCACCCCAAACCCAGTCCCTCTATCACCCTCAACCCAGTCCCTCTGTCACCCCAACCTAGTGCCTCTGACACCCCAAACCCAGTCACTGTGTCAACCTAAAACTATTCCCTCTGTCACCCCAAATATAGTCCCTGTGCACACCCAAAACATGTCCCTCTGTCACCCCAAACCTAGTCCCTGTGTCACCCCAAACCTAGTCCCTCTGTCACTCTAAATCTAGTCACTGTGTCATTCCAAAACTCGTCCCTGTGTCACCCCAAAACCAATCCCTCTATCACCCCAAACCCAATCCCTCTGTCACCCCAAACCTAGTCCCTCTGTCACCCCAAACCTAGTCCCTGTGTCACCTCAAACCTAGTCCCCGTGTCACCCAAAACCCAATCCCTCTATCACCCCAAACCCAGTCCCTCTGTCACCCCAAACCCTGTCACTGTGGCCCCTCAAACCTACTCTCTGTGTCACGCGAAACCCAGTCCCTGTGTCACCCCAATCCTAGTCCCTGTGTCACCCAAAACCCAGACCTTCTGTCACCCCAATCCTAGTCCCTGTGTCACCCCAAACCCAGACCCTCTGTCATCCCAAACCCAGTCCCTCTGTCACTCCCAACATCGTCCCTGTGTTACCCCAAACCTTGTCTCTCTGTTACCCCAAACCCAGTCCTTGTGTCACCCCAAACCTAGTCCCTCTGTCACTCGAAATCTAATCCCTGTGTCATCCCAAACTCAGTCCCTGTGTCACCCCAAACCCAGTCCCTCTCTCACCCCAAACCCAGTCCCTCTGTCACTCCCAACATCGTCCCTGTGTTACCCCAAACCTAGTCCCTCCGTCACCCCAAACCCAGTCCCTCTATCACTCCAAACCCTGTCACTGTGTCCCCTCAAACCTGGTCCCTGTCTCACCCCAACCCAGCTCCTGTGTCACCCTAAATCCAGTTCTGTGTCACCCCAAACCTAGTCCCTGTGTCACCCCAAACCCAGTCCCTATGTCACCACAAACCTAGTCCATGTCTCACACCAAACCCAGTCCCTGTGTCACCCCAAACCCAATCCCTCTGTCACCCCAAACCCAGTCCCTGTGTCACCCCAAACCCAGTCCCTCTGTCACCCTAAACCCAGTCCCTCTGTCACCCTAAACCTAGTCCCTGTCTCCCCCCAAACCCAGCTCCTGTGTCACCCCAAACCCAGTCCCTCTGTCACCCCAACCTCGTCCCTGTGTCACCCCAAACCTAGCCCCTGTGTCACCCCAAACACAGTCGCCATGTCACTTAAACCTTGTCCCTGTGTCACCCCAAACCTAGTCCCTGTCTCACCCCAAACCCAATCCTTCTGTCACCCCAAACATAGTCCCTGTGTCACCCCAAACCGGGTCCCTCTGTCACCCCAAACCCAGTCCATCTGTCACCCCAATCCTCATCCCTCTGTCATCCCAAACCCCGTCCCTCTGTCACCCCAAACCTAGTCCCTCTGTCACCCCAAACCCAATCCTTCTGTCACCCCAAACCTAGTCCGTCACCCCAAACCTAGTCCCTCTGTCACCCCAAACCCAATCCTTCTGTCACCCCAAACCTAGTCCGTCACCCCAAATTGAGTCCCTCTGTCACCCCAAACCCAGTCCCTGTGTCACCCCAAACCATGTCCCTCTGTTACCCCAAACGCAGTCCCTCTGTCACCCCAAACCTAGTCTCTGTGTCACCCCAAACCCAGTCCTTCTGTCATCCCAAACCCAGTCCGTCTGTCACCCCGAACCCAATTCCTCTGTCACCCCAAACCCAGTCCCTGTGTCACTCCAAACCCAATCCCTCTGTCACCCCAAAACCTGTCACTGTGTCACCCCAAACCCAGACCCTCTGTCATCCCAAACCCAGTCCCTCTGTCACCCCAAACCTAGTTCCTGTCTCACCCCAACCCAGCTCCTGTGTCACCCTAAACCCAGTCCCTCTGTCACCCACAACATCATCCCTGTGTCACCCCAAACCTAGCCCCTGAGTCACCCGACACCCAGTCCCTCTGTCACTCCAAACCTAGTCCCTGTGTCACCCTAAACCAAGTCCCTCTGTCTCACCAAACCTAGTCTCCATGTCACCCCAAACACAGTCCCTCTGTCACTCCCAACATCGTCCCTGTGTTACCCCAAACCCAGTCCCTCTGTCACTCCAAACCCTGTCACTGTGTCACCCCAAACCTAGTCCATGTCTCACCCCAAACCCAGTCCCTGTGTCACCCCAAACCCAGTCCCTCTGTTACCCCAAGCCCAGTCCCTCTGTCAACCCAAACCCAGTCCCTCTGTCACCCCAAACCTCGTCCCTGTGTCAACCCAAACCTAGTCCCTGTGTCACCCCAAACCCAGTCCCTCTTTCACCCCAAACCCAATCTTTCTGTCACCCCAAACCCAATCCTTCTGTCACCCCAAACCTAGTCCCTGTGTCTCCCCAAACCCGGTCCCTCTGTCACCCCAAACCCAGTCCCTGTGTCACGCCAGACCTTGTCCCTCTGTCACCCCAAACCCAGTCCCTCTGTCACCCCAAACCTAGTCCATGTGTCACCCCAAACCCAGTCCCTCTGTCACCCTAAACCCAGACCCTCTGTCACCCCAAACCTAGTCCCTCAGTCACCCCAAACCCAATCTCTCTGTCACCCCAAAACTAGTCCCTTTGTTACCCTAAACCTAGTCCCTGTCTCATCCCAAACCCAGCTCCTCTGTCACCCCAAACTCAGTCCCACTGTCTCCCCAAACCTCGTCCCTGTGTCACCCCAAACCTAGCCTGTGTCACCCCAAACCCAGTCCCTCTGTCACCCCAAACCTAGTCCCTCTTTCACCCCAAACTCATTCCCTCTGTCACCCCTAACCTCATCCCTCTGTCACCCCAAACCCAATCCTTCTGTCACCCCAAACCTAGTCCTGGTGTCACCCCAAACCTAGTCCCTCTGTCACCCCAAACCTAGTCTCTGTATCACCCCAAACCCAGTCCTTCTGTCATCCCAAACCCAGTCCGTCTGTCACTCCAAACCCAATCCCTCTGTCACCCCAAACCCAGTCCCTGTGTCACTCCAAACCCAATCCCTCTGTCACCCCAAAACCTGTCACTGTGTCACCCCAAACCCAGACCCTCTGTCATCCCAAACCCAGTCCCTCTGTCACCCCAAACCTAGTTCCTGTCTCACCCCAACCCAGCTCCTGTGTCACCCTAAACCCAGTCCCTCTGTCACCCACAACATCATCCCTGTGTCACCCCAAACCTAGCCCCTGAGTCACCCGACACCCAGTCGCTCTGTCACTCCAAACCTAGTCCCTGTGTCACCCTAAACCAAGTCCCTCTGTCTCACCAAACCTAGTCTCCGTGTCACCCCAAACACAGTCCCTCTGTCACTCCCAACATCGTCCCTGTGTTACCCCAAACCCAGTCCCTCTGTCACTCCAAACCCTGTCACTGTGTCACCCCAAACCTAGTCCATGTCTCACCCCAAACCCAGTCCCTGTGTCACCCGAAACCCAGTCCCTCTGTCACCCCAAGCCCAGTCCCTCTGTCACCCCAAACCCAGTCCCTCTGTCTCCCCAAACCTCGTCCCTGTGTCAACCCAAACCTAGTCCCTGTGTCACCCCAAACCCAGTCCCTCTTTCACCCCAAACCCAATCTTTCTGTCACCCCAAACCCAATCCTTCTGTCACCCCAAACCTAGTCCCTGTGTCTCCCCAAACCCGGTCCCTCTGTCACCCCAAACCCAGTCCCTGTGTCACGCCAGACCTTGTCCCTCTGTCACCCCAAACCCAGTCCCTCTGTCACCCCAAACCTAGTCCATGTGTCACCCCAAACCCAGTCCCTCTGTCACCCTAAACCCAGACCCTCTGTCACCCCAAACCTAGTCCCTCAGTCACCCCAAACCCAATCTCTCTGTCACCCCAAAACTAGTCCCTTTGTTACCCTAAACCTAGTCCCTGTCTCATCCCAAACCCAGCTCCTCTGTCACCCCAAACCCAGTCCCACTGTCACCCCAAACCTCGTCCCTGTGTCACCCCAAACCTAGCCTGTGTCACCCCAAACCCAGTCCCTCTGTCACTCCAAACCTAGTCCCTGTGTCACCCCAGACCTAGTCCCTCTGTCACCCCAAACCTAGTCCCTCTTTCACCCCAAACTCATTCCCTCTGTCACCCCTAACCTCATCCCTCTGTCACCCCAAACCCAATCCTTCTGTCACCCCAAACCTAGTCCTGGTGTCACCCCAAACCTAGTCCCTCTGTCACCCCAAACCCAGTCCCTGTGTCACCCCAAACCCAATCCCTCTGTCACACCTAACCTAGTCCCTCTGTCACCCCAAACCTAGTCCCTCTGTCACCCCAAACCCAGTCATTGTGTCAACCCAAACCTAGTCCCTCTGTCACCCCAAATATAGTCCCTGTGCACACCCAAAACATGTCCCTCTGTCACCCCAAACCTAGTCCCTGTGTCACCCCAAACCTAGTTCCTCTGTCACTCTAAATCTAGTCCCTGTGTCATCCCAAACCCAGTCCCTGTGTCTCCCCAAACCCAGTCCCTCTGTCTCACCAAACCCAGTCCCTCTCTCACCCCAAACCTAGTCCCTCTGTCACCCCAAACTAAGTCCCTCTGTCACCTCAAACCCAGTCCCTGTGTCACCCCAAACCATGTCCCTCTGTTACCCCAAACCCAGTCCCTCAGTCACCCCAAACCTAGTCTACATGTCACCCCAAACCCAGTCCCTCTATCACCCTCAACCCAGTCCCTCTGTCACCCCAACCTAGTGCCTCTGACACCCCAAACCCAGTCACTGTGTCAACCTAAAACTATTCCCTCTGTCACCCCAAATATAGTCCCTGTGCACACCCAAAACATGTCCCTCTGTCACCCCAAACCTAGTCCCTGTGTCACCCCAAACCTAGTCCCTCTGTCACTCTAAATCTAGTCACTGTGTCATTCCAAAACTCGTCCCTGTGTCACCCCAAAACCAATCCCTCTATCACCCCAAACCCAATCCCTCTGTCACCCCAAACCTAGTCCCTCTGTCACCCCAAACCTAGTCCCTGTGTCACCCCAAACCTAGTCCCCGTGTCACCCAAAACCCAATCCCTCTATCACCCCAAACCCAGTCCCTCTGTCACCCCAAACCCTGTCACTGTGGCCCCTCAAACCTACTCTCTGTGTCACGCGAAACCCAGTCCCTGTGTCACCCCAATCCTAGTCCCTGTGTCACCCAAAACCCAGACCTTCTGTCACCCCAATCCTAGTCCCTGTGTCACCCCAAACCCAGTCCCTCTGTCACCCCAAACCTAGTTCCTGTCTCACCCCAACCCAGCTCCTGTGTCACCCTAAACCCAGTCCCTCTGTCACCCACAACATCATCCCTGTGTCACCCCAAACCTAGCCCCTGAGTCACCCGACACCCAGTCCCTCTGTCACTCCAAACCTAGTCCCTGTGTCACCCTAAACCAAGTCCCTCTGTCTCACCAAACCTAGTCTCCATGTCACCCCAAACACAGTCCCTCTGTCACTCCCAACATCGTCCCTGTGTTACCCCAAACCCAGTCCCTCTGTCACTCCAAACCCTGTCACTGTGTCACCCCAAACCTAGTCCATGTCTCACCCCAAACCCAGTCCCTGTGTCACCCCAAACCCAGTCCCTCTGTTACCCCAAGCCCAGTCCCTCTGTCAACCCAAACCCAGTCCCTCTGTCACCCCAAACCTCGTCCCTGTGTCAACCCAAACCTAGTCCCTGTGTCACCCCAAACCCAGTCCCTCTTTCACCCCAAACCCAATCTTTCTGTCACCCCAAACCCAATCCTTCTGTCACCCCAAACCTAGTCCCTGTGTCTCCCCAAACCCGGTCCCTCTGTCACCCCAAACCCAGTCCCTGTGTCACGCCAGACCTTGTCCCTCTGTCACCCCAAACCCAGTCCCTCTGTCACCCCAAACCTAGTCCATGTGTCACCCCAAACCCAGTCCCTCTGTCACCCTAAACCCAGACCCTCTGTCACCCCAAACCTAGTCCCTCAGTCACCCCAAACCCAATCTCTCTGTCACCCCAAAACTAGTCCCTTTGTTACCCTAAACCTAGTCCCTGTCTCATCCCAAACCCAGCTCCTCTGTCACCCCAAACTCAGTCCCACTGTCTCCCCAAACCTCGTCCCTGTGTCACCCCAAACCTAGCCTGTGTCACCCCAAACCCAGTCCCTCTGTCACCCCAAACCTAGTCCCTCTTTCACCCCAAACTCATTCCCTCTGTCACCCCTAACCTCATCCCTCTGTCACCCCAAACCCAATCCTTCTGTCACCCCAAACCTAGTCCTGGTGTCACCCCAAACCTAGTCCCTCTGTCACCCCAAACCTAGTCTCTGTATCACCCCAAACCCAGTCCTTCTGTCATCCCAAACCCAGTCCGTCTGTCACTCCAAACCCAATCCCTCTGTCACCCCAAACCCAGTCCCTGTGTCACTCCAAACCCAATCCCTCTGTCACCCCAAAACCTGTCACTGTGTCACCCCAAACCCAGACCCTCTGTCATCCCAAACCCAGTCCCTCTGTCACCCCAAACCTAGTTCCTGTCTCACCCCAACCCAGCTCCTGTGTCACCCTAAACCCAGTCCCTCTGTCACCCACAACATCATCCCTGTGTCACCCCAAACCTAGCCCCTGAGTCACCCGACACCCAGTCGCTCTGTCACTCCAAACCTAGTCCCTGTGTCACCCTAAACCAAGTCCCTCTGTCTCACCAAACCTAGTCTCCGTGTCACCCCAAACACAGTCCCTCTGTCACTCCCAACATCGTCCCTGTGTTACCCCAAACCCAGTCCCTCTGTCACTCCAAACCCTGTCACTGTTTCACCCCAAACCTAGTCCATGTCTCACCCCAAACCCAGTCCCTGTGTCACCCCAAACCCAGTCCCTCTGTCACCCCAAGCCCAGTCCCTCTGTCACCCCAAACCCAGTCCCTCTGTCTCCCCAAACCTCGTCCCTGTGTCAACCCAAACCTAGTCCCTGTGTCACCCCAAACCCAGTCCCTCTTTCACCCCAAACCCAATCTTTCTGTCACCCCAAACCCAATCCTTCTGTCACCCCAAACCTAGTCCCTGTGTCTCCCCAAACCCGGTCCCTCTGTCACCCCAAACCCAGTCCCTGTGTCACGCCAGACCTTGTCCCTCTGTCACCCCAAACCCAGTCCCTCTGTCACCCCAAACCTAGTCCATGTGTCACCCCAAACCCAGTCCCTCTGTCACCCTAAACCCAGACCCTCTGTCACCCCAAACCTAGTCCCTCAGTCACCCCAAACCCAATCTCTCTGTCACCCCAAAACTAGTCCCTTTGTTACCCTAAACCTAGTCCCTGTCTCATCCCAAACCCAGCTCCTCTGTCACCCCAAACTCAGTCCCACTGTCTCCCCAAACCTCGTCCCTGTGTCACCCCAAACCTAGCCTGTGTCACCCCAAACCCAGTCCCTCTGTCACCCCAAACCTAGTCCCTCTTTCACCCCAAACTCATTCCCTCTGTCACCCCTAACCTCATCCCTCTGTCACCCCAAACCCAATCCTTCTGTCACCCCAAACCTAGTCCTGGTGTCACCCCAGACCTAGTCCCTCTGTCACCCCAAACCTAGTCCCTCTTTCACCCCAAACTCATTCCCTCTGTCACCCCAAACCTCGTCCCTGTGTCACCCCAAACCTAGCCTGTGTCACCCCAAACCCAGTCCCTCTGTCACTCCAAACCTAGTCCCTGTGTCACCCCAGACCTAGTCCCTCTGTCACCCCAAACCTAGTCCCTCTTTCACCCCAAACTCATTCCCTCTGTCACCCCTAACCTCATCCCTCTGTCACCCCAAACCCAATCCTTCTGTCACCCCAAACCTAGTCCTGGTGTCACCCCAAACCTAGTCCCTCTGTCACCCCAAACCTAGTCTCTGTATCACCCCAAACCCAGTCCTTCTGTCATCCCAAACCCAGTCCGTCTGTCACTCCAAACCCAATCCCTCTGTCACCCCAAACCCAGTCCCTGTGTCACTCCAAACCCAATCCCTCTGTCACCCCAAAACCTGTCACTGTGTCACCCCAAACCCAGACCCTCTGTCATCCCAAACCCAGTCCCTCTGTCACCCCAAACCTAGTTCCTGTCTCACCCCAACCCAGCTCCTGTGTCACCCTAAACCCAGTCCCTCTGTCACCCACAACATCATCCCTGTGTCACCCCAAACCTAGCCCCTGAGTCACCCGACACCCAGTCGCTCTGTCACTCCAAACCTAGTCCCTGTGTCACCCTAAACCAAGTCCCTCTGTCTCACCAAACCTAGTCTCCGTGTCACCCCAAACACAGTCCCTCTGTCACTCCCAACATCGTCCCTGTGTTACCCCAAACCCAGTCCCTCTGTCACTCCAAACCCTGTCACTGTGTCACCCCAAACCTAGTCCATGTCTCACCCCAAACCCAGTCCCTGTGTCACCCGAAACCCAGTCCCTCTGTCACCCCAAGCCCAGTCCCTCTGTCACCCCAAACCCAGTCCCTCTGTCTCCCCAAACCTCGTCCCTGTGTCAACCCAAACCTAGTCCCTGTGTCACCCCAAACCCAGTCCCTCTTTCACCCCAAACCCAATCTTTCTGTCACCCCAAACCCAATCCTTCTGTCACCCCAAACCTAGTCCCTGTGTCTCCCCAAACCCGGTCCCTCTGTCACCCCAAACCCAGTCCCTGTGTCACGCCAGACCTTGTCCCTCTGTCACCCCAAACCCAGTCCCTCTGTCACCCCAAACCTAGTCCATGTGTCACCCCAAACCCAGTCCCTCTGTCACCCTAAACCCAGACCCTCTGTCACCCCAAACCTAGTCCCTCAGTCACCCCAAACCCAATCTCTCTGTCACCCCAAAACTAGTCCCTTTGTTACCCTAAACCTAGTCCCTGTCTCATCCCAAACCCAGCTCCTCTGTCACCCCAAACCCAGTCCCACTGTCACCCCAAACCTCGTCCCTGTGTCACCCCAAACCTAGCCTGTGTCACCCCAAACCCAGTCCCTCTGTCACTCCAAACCTAGTCCCTGTGTCACCCCAGACCTAGTCCCTCTGTCACCCCAAACCTAGTCCCTCTTTCACCCCAAACTCATTCCCTCTGTCACCCCTAACCTCATCCCTCTGTCACCCCAAACCCAATCCTTCTGTCACCCCAAACCTAGTCCTGGTGTCACCCCAAACCTAGTCCCTCTGTCACCCCAAACCCAGTCCCTGTGTCACCCCAAACCCAATCCCTCTGTCACACCTAACCTAGTCCCTCTGTCACCCCAAACCTAGTCCCTCTGTCACCCCAAACCCAGTCATTGTGTCAACCCAAACCTAGTCCCTCTGTCACCCCAAATATAGTCCCTGTGCACACCCAAAACATGTCCCTCTGTCACCCCAAACCTAGTCCCTGTGTCACCCCAAACCTAGTTCCTCTGTCACTCTAAATCTAGTCCCTGTGTCATCCCAAACCCAGTCCCTGTGTCTCCCCAAACCCAGTCCCTCTGTCTCACCAAACCCAGTCCCTCTCTCACCCCAAACCTAGTCCCTCTGTCACCCCAAACTAAGTCCCTCTGTCACCTCAAACCCAGTCCCTGTGTCACCCCAAACCATGTCCCTCTGTTACCCCAAACCCAGTCCCTCAGTCACCCCAAACCTAGTCTACATGTCACCCCAAACCCAGTCCCTCTATCACCCTCAACCCAGTCCCTCTGTCACCCCAACCTAGTGCCTCTGACACCCCAAACCCAGTCACTGTGTCAACCTAAAACTATTCCCTCTGTCACCCCAAATATAGTCCCTGTGCACACCCAAAACATGTCCCTCTGTCACCCCAAACCTAGTCCCTGTGTCACCCCAAACCTAGTCCCTCTGTCACTCTAAATCTAGTCACTGTGTCATTCCAAAACTCGTCCCTGTGTCACCCCAAAACCAATCCCTCTATCACCCCAAACCCAATCCCTCTGTCACCCCAAACCTAGTCCCTCTGTCACCCCAAACCTAGTCCCTGTGTCACCCCAAACCTAGTCCCCGTGTCACCCAAAACCCAATCCCTCTATCACCCCAAACCCAGTCCCTCTGTCACCCCAAACCCTGTCACTGTGGCCCCTCAAAACTACTCTCTGTGTCACGCGAAACCCAGTCCCTGTGTCACCCCAATCCTAGTCCCTGTGTCACCCAAAACCCAGACCTTCTGTCACCCCAATCCTAGTCCCTGTGTCACCCCAAACCCAGTCCCTCTGTCACCCCAAACCTAGTTCCTGTCTCACCCCAACCCAGCTCCTGTGTCACCCTAAACCCAGTCCCTCTGTCACCCACAACATCATCCCTGTGTCACCCCAAACCTAGCCCCTGAGTCACCCGACACCCAGTCCCTCTGTCACTCCAAACCTAGTCCCTGTGTCACCCTAAACCAAGTCCCTCTGTCTCACCAAACCTAGTCTCCATGTCACCCCAAACACAGTCCCTCTGTCACTCCCAACATCGTCCCTGTGTTACCCCAAACCCAGTCCCTCTGTCACTCCAAACCCTGTCACTGTGTCACCCCAAACCTAGTCCATGTCTCACCCCAAACCCAGTCCCTGTGTCACCCCAAACCCAGTCCCTCTGTTACCCCAAGCCCAGTCCCTCTGTCAACCCAAACCCAGTCCCTCTGTCACCCCAAACCTCGTCCCTGTGTCAACCCAAACCTAGTCCCTGTGTCACCCCAAACCCAGTCCCTCTTTCACCCCAAACCCAATCTTTCTGTCACCCCAAACCCAATCCTTCTGTCACCCCAAACCTAGTCCCTGTGTCTCCCCAAACCCGGTCCCTCTGTCACCCCAAACCCAGTCCCTGTGTCACGCCAGACCTTGTCCCTCTGTCACCCCAAACCCAGTCCCTCTGTCACCCCAAACCTAGTCCATGTGTCACCCCAAACCCAGTCCCTCTGTCACCCTAAACCCAGACCCTCTGTCACCCCAAACCTAGTCCCTCAGTCACCCCAAACCCAATCTCTCTGTCACCCCAAAACTAGTCCCTTTGTTACCCTAAACCTAGTCCCTGTCTCATCCCAAACCCAGCTCCTCTGTCACCCCAAACTCAGTCCCACTGTCTCCCCAAACCTCGTCCCTGTGTCACCCCAAACCTAGCCTGTGTCACCCCAAACCCAGTCCCTCTGTCACCCCAAACCTAGTCCCTCTTTCACCCCAAACTCATTCCCTCTGTCACCCCTAACCTCATCCCTCTGTCACCCCAAACCCAATCCTTCTGTCACCCCAAACCTAGTCCTGGTGTCACCCCAAACCTAGTCCCTCTG
Organism: Chiloscyllium punctatum; assembly: GCF_047496795.1. Lineage (NCBI taxonomy): Eukaryota > Metazoa > Chordata > Chondrichthyes > Orectolobiformes > Hemiscylliidae > Chiloscyllium > Chiloscyllium punctatum. The sequence goes on from NC_092783.1 coordinate 27,125,051, forward strand.
TCACCCCAAACCTAGTCTCTGTATCACCCCAAACCCAGTCCTTCTGTCATCCCAAACCCAGTCCGTCTGTCACTCCAAACCCAATCCCTCTGTCACCCCAAACCCAGTCCCTGTGTCACTCCAAACCCAATCCCTCTGTCACCCCAAAACCTGTCACTGTGTCACCCCAAACCCAGACCCTCTGTCATCCCAAACCCAGTCCCTCTGTCACCCCAAACCTAGTTCCTGTCTCACCCCAACCCAGCTCCTGTGTCACCCTAAACCCAGTCCCTCTGTCACCCACAACATCATCCCTGTGTCACCCCAAACCTAGCCCCTGAGTCACCCGACACCCAGTCGCTCTGTCACTCCAAACCTAGTCCCTGTGTCACCCTAAACCAAGTCCCTCTGTCTCACCAAACCTAGTCTCCGTGTCACCCCAAACACAGTCCCTCTGTCACTCCCAACATCGTCCCTGTGTTACCCCAAACCCAGTCCCTCTGTCACTCCAAACCCTGTCACTGTTTCACCCCAAACCTAGTCCATGTCTCACCCCAAACCCAGTCCCTGTGTCACCCCAAACCCAGTCCCTCTGTCACCCCAAGCCCAGTCCCTCTGTCACCCCAAACCCAGTCCCTCTGTCTCCCCAAACCTCGTCCCTGTGTCAACCCAAACCTAGTCCCTGTGTCACCCCAAACCCAGTCCCTCTTTCACCCCAAACCCAATCTTTCTGTCACCCCAAACCCAATCCTTCTGTCACCCCAAACCTAGTCCCTGTGTCTCCCCAAACCCGGTCCCTCTGTCACCCCAAACCCAGTCCCTGTGTCACGCCAGACCTTGTCCCTCTGTCACCCCAAACCCAGTCCCTCTGTCACCCCAAACCTAGTCCATGTGTCACCCCAAACCCAGTCCCTCTGTCACCCTAAACCCAGACCCTCTGTCACCCCAAACCTAGTCCCTCAGTCACCCCAAACCCAATCTCTCTGTCACCCCAAAACTAGTCCCTTTGTTACCCTAAACCTAGTCCCTGTCTCATCCCAAACCCAGCTCCTCTGTCACCCCAAACCCAGTCCCACTGTCACCCCAAACCTCGTCCCTGTGTCACCCCAAACCTAGCCTGTGTCACCCCAAACCCAGTCCCTCTGTCACTCCAAACCTAGTCCCTGTGTCACCCCAGACCTAGTCCCTCTGTCACCCCAAACCTAGTCCCTCTTTCACCCCAAACTCATTCCCTCTGTCACCCCTAACCTCATCCCTCTGTCACCCCAAACCCAATCCTTCTGTCACCCCAAACCTAGTCCTGGTGTCACCCCAAACCTAGTCCCTCTGTCACCCCAAACCCAGTCCCTGTGTCACCCCAAACCCAATCCCTCTGTCACACCTAACCTAGTCCCTCGGTCACTCCAAATCTAGTCCCTCTGACACCACAAACCCAGTCCCTGTGTCAACCCAAACCTAGTCCCTCTGTCACCCCAAATATAGTCCCTGTGCACACCCAAAACATGTCCCTCTGTCACTCCAAACCTAGTCCCTCGTTCACCCCAATCCTAGTCCCTGGGTCACCCCAAACCCAGTCCCTCTGTCATCCCAAACCCAGTCCCTCTGTCACCCCAAACCCTGTCACTGTGGCCCCTCAAACCTACTCTCTGTGTCACGCGAAACCCAGTCCCTGTGTCACCCCAATCCTAGTCCCTGTGTCACCCAAAACCCAGACCTTCTGTCACCCCAATCCTAGTCCCTGTGTCACCCCAAACCCAGTCCCTCTGTCACCCCAAACCTAGTTCCTGTCTCACCCCAACCCAGCTCCTGTGTCACCCTAAACCCAGTCCCTCTGTCACCCACAACATCATCCCTGTGTCACCCCAAACCTAGCCCCTGAGTCACCCGACACCCAGTCCCTCTGTCACTCCAAACCTAGTCCCTGTGTCACCCTAAACCAAGTCCCTCTGTCTCACCAAACCTAGTCTCCATGTCACCCCAAACACAGTCCCTCTGTCACTCCCAACATCGTCCCTGTGTTACCCCAAACCCAGTCCCTCTGTCACTCCAAACCCTGTCACTGTGTCACCCCAAACCTAGTCCATGTCTCACCCCAAACCCAGTCCCTGTGTCACCCCAAACCCAGTCCCTCTGTTACCCCAAGCCCAGTCCCTCTGTCAACCCAAACCCAGTCCCTCTGTCACCCCAAACCTCGTCCCTGTGTCAACCCAAACCTAGTCCCTGTGTCACCCCAAACCCAGTCCCTCTTTCACCCCAAACCCAATCTTTCTGTCACCCCAAACCCAATCCTTCTGTCACCCCAAACCTAGTCCCTGTGTCTCCCCAAACCCGGTCCCTCTGTCACCCCAAACCCAGTCCCTGTGTCACGCCAGACCTTGTCCCTCTGTCACCCCAAACCCAGTCCCTCTGTCACCCCAAACCTAGTCCATGTGTCACCCCAAACCCAGTCCCTCTGTCACCCTAAACCCAGACCCTCTGTCACCCCAAACCTAGTCCCTCAGTCACCCCAAACCCAATCTCTCTGTCACCCCAAAACTAGTCCCTTTGTTACCCTAAACCTAGTCCCTGTCTCATCCCAAACCCAGCTCCTCTGTCACCCCAAACTCAGTCCCACTGTCTCCCCAAACCTCGTCCCTGTGTCACCCCAAACCTAGCCTGTGTCACCCCAAACCCAGTCCCTCTGTCACCCCAAACCTAGTCCCTCTTTCACCCCAAACTCATTCCCTCTGTCACCCCTAACCTCATCCCTCTGTCACCCCAAACCCAATCCTTCTGTCACCCCAAACCTAGTCCTGGTGTCACCCCAAACCTAGTCCCTCTGTCACCCCAAACCTAGTCTCTGTATCACCCCAAACCCAGTCCTTCTGTCATCCCAAACCCAGTCCGTCTGTCACTCCAAACCCAATCCCTCTGTCACCCCAAACCCAGTCCCTGTGTCACTCCAAACCCAATCCCTCTGTCACCCCAAAACCTGTCACTGTGTCACCCCAAACCCAGACCCTCTGTCATCCCAAACCCAGTCCCTCTGTCACCCCAAACCTAGTTCCTGTCTCACCCCAACCCAGCTCCTGTGTCACCCTAAACCCAGTCCCTCTGTCACCCACAACATCATCCCTGTGTCACCCCAAACCTAGCCCCTGAGTCACCCGACACCCAGTCGCTCTGTCACTCCAAACCTAGTCCCTGTGTCACCCTAAACCAAGTCCCTCTGTCTCACCAAACCTAGTCTCCGTGTCACCCCAAACACAGTCCCTCTGTCACTCCCAACATCGTCCCTGTGTTACCCCAAACCCAGTCCCTCTGTCACTCCAAACCCTGTCACTGTTTCACCCCAAACCTAGTCCATGTCTCACCCCAAACCCAGTCCCTGTGTCACCCCAAACCCAGTCCCTCTGTCACCCCAAGCCCAGTCCCTCTGTCACCCCAAACCCAGTCCCTCTGTCTCCCCAAACCTCGTCCCTGTGTCAACCCAAACCTAGTCCCTGTGTCACCCCAAACCCAGTCCCTCTTTCACCCCAAACCCAATCTTTCTGTCACCCCAAACCCAATCCTTCTGTCACCCCAAACCTAGTCCCTGTGTCTCCCCAAACCCGGTCCCTCTGTCACCCCAAACCCAGTCCCTGTGTCACGCCAGACCTTGTCCCTCTGTCACCCCAAACCCAGTCCCTCTGTCACCCCAAACCTAGTCCATGTGTCACCCCAAACCCAGTCCCTCTGTCACCCTAAACCCAGACCCTCTGTCACCCCAAACCTAGTCCCTCAGTCACCCCAAACCCAATCTCTCTGTCACCCCAAAACTAGTCCCTTTGTTACCCTAAACCTAGTCCCTGTCTCATCCCAAACCCAGCTCCTCTGTCACCCCAAACCCAGTCCCACTGTCACCCCAAACCTCGTCCCTGTGTCACCCCAAACCTAGCCTGTGTCACCCCAAACCCAGTCCCTCTGTCACTCCAAACCTAGTCCCTGTGTCACCCCAGACCTAGTCCCTCTGTCACCCCAAACCTAGTCCCTCTTTCACCCCAAACTCATTCCCTCTGTCACCCCTAACCTCATCCCTCTGTCACCCCAAACCCAATCCCTCTGTCACACCTAACCTAGTCCCTCGGTCACTCCAAATCTAGTCCCTCTGACACCACAAACCCAGTCCCTGTGTCAACCCAAACCTAGTCCCTCTGTCACCCCAAATATAGTCCCTGTGCACACCCAAAACATGTCCCTCTGTCACTCCAAACCTAGTCCCTCGTTCACCCCAATCCTAGTCCCTGGGTCACCCCAAACCCAGTCCCTCTGTCATCCCAAACCCAGTCCCTCTGTCACCCCAAACCCAGTCCCTCTGTCATCCCAAACCCAGTCCCTCTGTCACCCCAAACCCAGTCCCTCTGTCATCCCAAACCCAGTCCCTCTGTCATCCCAAACCCAGTCCCTCTGTCACCCCAAACCCAGTCCCTCTGTCACCCCAAACCTAATTCCTCTGTCACCCCAAACCCAGTCCCTCTGTCACGCTAAACTCATTCCCTCTGTCATCCCAAACCCAGTCCCACGTCACCCCAAACCTAGTTCCTCTGTCACCCTAAACCCAGTCCCTTTGTCACCCCAAATCTAGTCCCTGTATCTCTCCAAACCTAGTCCGTCTGTCACCCCAAACCTACTCCCTGTGTCACCCCAAACATAGTCCCTGTGTCACCCCAAACCTAGTCCCTTTGTCACCCCAAATCTAGTCCCTGTGTCACCCCAAAACCAGTCCTTCTATCCCCCAAACCTAATCCTGTTGTAACCCCAAACGCAGTCCCTCTATCTCCAAACCTAATCCCTGTATCACACCAAACACGCTCCCTCTGTTACCCCAATCCCAACCCTTCTATCCTTCCACCCTTGTCCTCCAACCTCAGTATGTCTATCCCTTGAACCTTAATCCCATGCCCCTTGAGCCCAAGTCCATTGTCTTTCTGACCCTTCCATTCTCTAACACCAAACCCTTCATCTTTCCTGTTCCAAACTGTCCATCTCTTTAAAACCAGTCCTCCAATCCCTCCGGCCTTAGTCTCTCCAACCCTCAACCCTCTTCCGTCTAGGCAATCAGCTCAGCACCAAGAAGGGACCTGTGTTTAGTCGGGGGTAGATCCTTTTCCTCTGACCCCTGCCTCTGTTTGTCCCTCCTCTACTTGCCTCTCATCCACTGAACCCTGCTCCACCCCCCACTCCCCACCCCCCACCCCCCCACCCCGCTCCGAGTTTGTAAATAGGCCATTCTGATCTGAACCCCAGGGCAAACACCCTCTCCGAGGAGCTGGTGAGCTTTAACCTCTGTCAACAATAGGAGATTGCTAAACTTACTCTTCGGGAATGTGCAGCCAGTAAAGAGATTAGCTGACTCTCTCTAAGGCACTGTGAGAGACCCACTTGATTCCCCAATGTAAGTGGAGCAGCCTCAGTCTGTGTGGAGTTTGCACATTCTCCCAGTGTCTGCGTGGGCTTCCTCCGGGTGCTCCAGTTTCCTCCCACAGTCCAAAGATGTGCAGGTTGGGTGAATTGGCCAGGCTAAATCGCCCGTAGTGTTCAGGGATGTGTAGGTAGGTGAATTACTCTGGAGAAATGTAGAACAATAAGGTAGGGGAATGGGTCTGGGTGGGTTACTCTTCGGAGGGTTGTTGGGCCGAAAGGCCTGTTTCCACACTGTATGGATTCTAACAGATTCTATGATGCAGGATTCACTCCAACCCAATGTCATGCTAAAGAAGTGATTGTGAAACTGGGTAACAGCATCAGTCACACCGACCGTTTGTGTCAATGTGAGTTGCAGTAACAGCAGCTCTGAGCACAATGAAAGACCACAGTTCTTCAGCGTGACAAACAAGGAAGCTGATTGGCACATAGGACAGTGCCAAAGGGAAATGTCTTCACCCGAAGAGAATGGGTTACATCACCAGCTGTGGTGTAACTGGAGGCCTGTGTTCAGCTCGACGTCGGAAAGTTGTTGGTTACGACACCTCTTATTCTGGGCCAGGTCTTCAGAAACTGGGCACTGAGTGCTTCATAAACTCATAATTCACCCTGTGCAGAAAAGGCCCATTGAGCCTGTACTAACATAACTGCCACGAAAGGCGTGTTAATCCCAATTTCCTTTCTTCCATATTCTTGGATGTTATAATATTTCAATATACCGGCCACTGACAACCGGAAGCGGCTGATACAAACCACTATAAATGCTGGAGGAAAGATCACAGAAGCGCTTCACAGGAGGCTCCCAAGCACTGAGGGTGTCCCCTAGACAGGGGACGAAACATCTGCAAGACAAATTCCCAGCTCGGCGAACAGAACCACAACAACGAGCACCCGAGCTACAAATCTTCTCCCAAACTTTGAACACCTACGGGCGAGAGATGCTAAGACAAGCCAGGAAATGGGAATCCTGTGCCGACCGCCTAAGCGCCACATACGAACAACTCTGGTTCCTGCATGAATGCCGAAAGAACTGAATCCTTCCACCATGTGTCAGATACAGACCACCAGTCAACAACCCACAAGCCAGGGACACAGCCAGACAGAATGGATTCAGGATGATCCAGATAATGATTACAGACGCTCACAACAGACTACACAAATACAGACAAGAAATTGCGCGCCAAAAAATCGTTAATTTCAAAAACCACCAATCAGGAATGGACCCGGACCATAGAACAGGCCGTCACCATAGGACAGAACAGGACCACACACCGCAAAACAACGGCACTAAAAGAAAAAAAAGGCCAAACTAACACACAACGAAGAGGACACCACAACACGCACCTGGGTTAAAAACCTCTCCCACAGACAGCTCACAGACATGGAAAGAACAATACTGGCCAAGGGACTCAACTACAATCACAGGGACGCCAAGACAGCAGACTTCCTAGCAGCACCAGAATGCACACTCAGGAACAATGGACTGACAGAAGAGACACAACAAACAGTGAGACAAAGTATCGTACCTCTGATAACAAGAAAAAGGCAAACACATAACCTCAACACCAAGGAGAGGGAAGCACTAAAATCACTAAGAAGTGATACGTACATAATCATACTACCAGCAGACAAAGGCAGAATGACGGTCATCCTGGACAAAGCAGAGTACATGCAAAAAGCACAACAACTACTTGCAGATACCAACACCTACCAAAAGAGGGAGTTTGACCCCACCCCACAGCTCACCAATAGGATAAACAACACACTGAGGAATCTACAAAAAAACGGACAGATAACCAGGTCTGACCTACAAAGAATGAAACCTGAAAGAAACAACACCCCCAGATTCTATGGACTACCCAAAGTGCACAAACCAGACATCCCACTCAGAGCCATAGTATCACTACCAGGGACACCATCACACAAACTGGCCAAAGAACTACAGCAGAAACTGAAACACCTGATCAGCGGATCCAGACAATCCATACAGTCAACACAGGAATTCTTGGACATCATCAGAAATATACGCATAGACAAGGAAGAAACTATGGTCTCGTTCGATGTAACGGCACTGTTCACCTCCATCGACAAAACACTAGCCAGAGAAACAATAGCCAACCTGCTGGACAGACATAACAGACAACAGGACGTTGAACCTATCAACAAAGACGGCATACTTAAACTACTGGACCTGTGCCTCACAACACACTTCACATTCAACAACCAAATATATGAACAAATCAACGGCACACCCATGGGCTCACCCATCTCTGGACTCATAGCAGAAGCGGTAATGCAAAGATTAAAACCAACAGTCTTACCGTAAATTCAACCCAAACTCTGGGTCAGATAAGTGGATGACACCTTTGTAATAATTAAAAACACAGAAATAGAGAACACACACCAGATCATCAACGCCACACTCACAGGAATCCGATTCACTAGAGAGGAAGAAAAGGACAACCAACTCCCATTCCGAGACGTGATGGTACAGAGAACACCGAACGGAGAATTCACCACAAAGGTATACAGGAAAGCCACACACACAGACCAAATCCTAAACTATGAAAGCAACCACCCCAACACCCACAAACGAAGTTGCATCAAGACACTATTCAAAAGGGCCACAACACACTGCAGTACACCAGAACTACAAAAAGAGGAAGAGGAACACCTATACAATGTATTCGCCAAAAATGGATACCCCCACAATTTCATCAACAGATGCCTAAGGGAAAGACAACGGAACGAGGACATGCCACAACCCAAAGGATTAGCCACACTACCAAACATCAGGAACATTTCCGAACTGACAGCCAGACTACTGCGACCACTAGGACTCATAACAGCACACAAACCAACAGCCACGCTCAGACAACAACTCACCAGAACGAAGGACCCGATACGCAGCATGAGCAAAACTAATGTAGTGTACAAAATCTCATACAAGGACTGCACAAAACACTACATCGGACAAACAGGAAGACAGTTAACAATCCGCATCCATGAACATCAACTAGCCACGAGACGACACGACCAGCTATCCTTAGTATCCACACACACAGACGACAAGCAACATGAATTCGACTGGGACAACACTACTATTATAGGACAAGCCGAACAGAGAACAGCCAGGGAATTCCTAGAGGCATGGCACTCATCCACAGACTCTATCAACAAACACATCGACCTGGACCCAATATACCGGACACTACAGTGGACAGCTCGAACTGACAACCGGAAGCGGCAGAGACAGGCCACTATAAATGCCGGAGGAAACAGCACAGAAGCGCTTCACAGGAGGCTCCCAAGCACTGAGGATGTCACCTAGACAGGGGACGAAACGTCTGCAACACAAATTCCCAACTCAGCGAACAGAACCACAACATATTTCAAGAGTATTTTTAAAGATTGTAAAGTGGCCCATCCTCCATTAGCTTCCCAGGCAGTGCATTCCAAGTTCCTGCCACCCTCTAAGTGAAAGAGCTTTTTTAGCTCCGAAAACTATGCCCTCTCATGCTTTATCCTTCAACCAAGGGGAACAGCTGCTCTCTATTCATCTTGCCCATATCCCTCATCATCTTATACACTTCAAATATGTTCCCCCTCAGTCTTCTCTGCTCTAAAGAAAACTATCCAAACCTGTCTACTCTCTCCGAAAAGCTCAATTTCACCATCCCAGGCAACATCCTAGTGAATGTTCTCTGTACCCCATTCAGTGCTGTCACATCCTTTCTGTAGTGAGGTGACTAGAACTGTACACAGAACCTCACCTGGGGCCTGAACAACGCGCTGTATAACTCCAGCACTACCTCCGTGCTCTTATACTCAATGTTAGGACAGTGTCCCAAAAGCCTTCCTGACTAACCATTCTGCTGACTTCAGGGATCTGTAAATAAATACCCCAAGATCCCTCTGTTCCTCTAAGCTACCCAAAGTACTGCCATTCATTAAGTACACCCTCAGACTGTTTAATCTTCCAAACCAGATCACCTCACACTTATCAGTATTGAATAACATCTGCCACTGGTCTGCCCCACCAATCTTGGTGTCATCTGCAACGTTGCTTAATATTCCCCTCACATTTTCATCGAGATCACTTATGTATATAAACAACAATAAGGGTCACAGCACTGATCCTGGACACAGCTGGACACAGCCGGACACCGGCCTCCAGACCACTACCCTTTGTGTCCTCATACTAAGCCAGTTTCTGATCCATCTCACCAGCCTCCCTCAATTGCATTGGCTTCAAACTTCTCAGACTCCCATGTGGTCCCTGGTCAAATGCTTTACTAAAATCCATATTACATGAGATTAGTTACAGTGTGGAAACAGGCCCTTCGGCCCAACAAGTCCACACCGACCCCCCCCGAAGCACACCCACCCAGACCCATTCCCCTACACCTAACACTACGGGCAATTTAGCATAGCCAGTCCACTAACCTGCACATTTTTGGACTGTGGGAGGAAACCCACACAGACACGGGGAGAATGTGCAAACTCCACACAGTCAGTCACCTGAGGTAGGAATTGAACCCTGGCGCTGTGAGGCAGCAGTGCTAATCACTGTGCCACCCATATAATCTACATCAAGGGAATTTTCCTCATCTATACATTTGATCACATTTTCAAAAACGTCGAACACATTAAAGGCATGCCCTCCCTCTGGCAAAGCCATGCTGACTATTCTGAAGGAACCCAAATCCTCTGGCACCTCCCCGAGGGCTGAAAGGAATTCAGCATTTGGGTCAGAGCCCCAACAATTTCCAGACTCACCTCCCACAGCAGCCTGGGATGTAATTCATCTGGGCCAGGGGATTTGCCTGTTTTTAAGCCGAACCGAGTCACGAATAATTCCCCATTTCTGAAGTCAAACTAAACAAGGTTCCTAACATCCCTTTTCATAAACACGGTAATGACGTTCTCCTTCCCAGAGTGAGGATCAAAGAAAGGTATTCATTCAGCTCCCTTCCAGTATTCTGTACCTTCATACAAAGGATGAGCTCTTCTTTGTTATTTGTTCGTTGACGTTATGTAATCTCCTCACACTCAGATCCCTCACACACGAACGTTCTCTCCTCACACTCAGATCCCTCACACACGAACGTTCTCTCCTCACACTCAGATCCCTCACACACGAACGTTCTCTCCTCACACTCAGATCCCTCACACACTGACGTTCTCTCCTCACACTCAGATGCCTCACACACGAACGTTCTCTCCTCACACTCAGATACCTCACACACTGACGTTCTCTCCTCACACTCAGATCCCTCACACACGAACGTTCTCTCCTCACACTCAGATCCCTCACACACGAACGTTCTCTCCTCACACACAGATCCCTCACACACGAACGTTCTCTCCTCACACTCAGATCCCTCACACACTGACGTTCTCTCCTCACACTCAGATCCCTCACACACGAACGTTCTCTCCTCACACTCAGATCCCTCACACACGAACGTTCTCTCCTCACACTCACATCCCTCACACACTGACGTTCTCTCCTCACACTCAGATCCCACACACACTGACGTTCTCTCCTCACACTCAGATCCCTCACACACTGACGTTCTCTCCTCACACTCAGATCCCACACACACTGACGTTCTCTCCTCACACTCAGATCCCACATACACTGACGTTCTCTCCTCACACTCAGATCCCTCACACACGAACGTTCTCTCCTCACACTCAGATCCCTCACACACTGACGTTTTCTCCTCACACTCAGATCCCACACACACTGACGTTCTCTCCTCACACTCAGATCCCTCACACACTGACGTTCTCTCCTCACACTCAGATCCCTCACACACGAACGTTCTCTCCTCACACTCAGACCCCCACACACTAACGTTCTCTCCTCACACTCAGATCCCACACACACTGACGTTCTCTCCTCACACTCACATCCCCCACACACTGACGTTCTCTCCTCACACTCAGATCCCCCACAAACTGACGTTCTCTCCTCACACTCACATCCCTCACACACTGACGTTCTCTCCTCACACTCACGTCCCTCACACACTGATGTTCTGTCCTCACACTCAGATCCCCCACACACTGACGTTCTCTCCTCACACTCAGATCCCCCACACACTGACGTTTTCTCCTAACACTCAGATCCCCCACACACTGACGTTCTCTCCTCACACTCAGATCCCTCACACACTGACGTTCTCTCCTCACACTCAGATCCCTCACACACTGACGTTCTCTCCTCACACTCACATCCCTCACACACAGACGTTCTCTCCTCACACTCAGATCCCTCACACACTGACGTTCTTTCCTCACACTCAGATCCCCCACACACTGACGTTCTCTCCTCACACTCACATCCCTCACACATTGACGTTCTCTCCTCACACTCAGATCCCCCACACACTGACGTTCTCTCCTCACGCTCAGATCCCTCACACACTGACGTTCTCTCCTCACACTCAGATCCCCCACACACTGACGTTCTCTCCTCACGCTCAGATCCCTCACACACTGACATTCTCTCTTCACACTCAGATCCCCCACACACTGACGTTCTCTCCTCACACTCAGATCTCTCACATACAGACGTTCTCTCCTCACACTCACATCCCTCACACATTGACGTTCTCTCCTCACACTCAGATCCCCCACACACTGGCTTTCTCTCCTCACACTCAGATCCCCCACACACTGACGTTCTTTCCTCACACTCAGATCCCCCACACACTGGCATTCTCTCCTCACACTCAGATCCCTCACACACTGACGTTCTCTCCTCACACTCACATCCCTCACACACTGACGTTCTCCCCTCACACTCACATCCCTCACACACTGACGTTCTCTCCTCACACTCAGATCCCTCACACACTGACGTTCTCTCCTCACACTCAGATCCCCCACACTCTGACGTTCTCTCCTCACACTCACATCCCTCACGCACTGACGTTCTCTCCTCACACTGAGATCCCTCACACACTGACGTTGTCTCCTCACACTCAGATCCGCGACACACTGACGTTCTCTCCTCACACTCACATCCCCCACACACTGACGTTCTCTCCTCACACTCAGATCCCCCACACACTGGCTTTCTCTCCTCACACTCAGATCCCTCACACACTGACGTTCTCTCCTCACACTCACATCCCTCACACACTGACGTTCTCTCCTCACACTCAGATCCCTCACACACTGACGTTCTCTCCTCACTCTCAGATCCCTCACACACTGACATTCTCTCCTCACGCTCACATCCCTCACACACTGACGATCTCTCCTCACACTGACATCCCTCACACACTGACGTTCTCTCCTCGCACTCACATCCCTCACACACTGACGTTCTCTCCTCACACTCACATCCCTCACACACTGACGATCTCTCCTCACACTGAGATCCCTCACACACTGACGTTCTCTCCTCACACTCAGATCCCTCACACACTGACGTTCTCTCCTCACACTCAGATCCCTCACACACTGATGTTCTGTCCTCACACTCAGATCCCTCACACACTGACGTTCTCTCCTCACACTCAGATCCCCCACACACTGACGTTCTCTCCTCAAACTCAGATCCCCCACACACTAACGTTCTCTCCTCACACTCAGATCCCTCACACACTGACGTTCTCTCCTCACACTCAGATCACTCACACACTGACGTTCTCTCCTCACACTCAGATCCCTCAGTCACTGACGTTCTCTCCTCACACTCACATCCCTCACACACGGACATTCCCTCCTCACACTCAGATCCCTCACATACTGACGTTCTCTCCTCACACTCACATCCCTCACACACTGACGTTCTCTCCTCACACTCATATCCCTCACACACTGACGTTCTCTCCTCACACTCAGATCCCCCACACACTGACGTTCTCTCCTCACACTCATATCCCTCACACACTGACGTTCTCTCCTCACACTCAGATCGCTCACACACTGACGTTCTCTCCTCACACTCACATCCCTCACACACGGACATTCTCTCCTCACACTCAGATCCCTCACATACTGACGTTCTCTCCTCACACTCACATCCCTCACACACTGACGTTCTGTCCTCACACTCAGATCCCTCACATACTGACGTTCTCTTCTCACACTCACATCCCTCACACACTGACGTTCTGTCCTCACACTCACGTCCCTCACACACTGACGTTCTCTCCTCACACTCACATCCCTCACACACGGACATACTCTCCTCACACTCAGATCCCTCACATACTGACGTTCTCTCCTCACACTCACATCCCTCACACACTGACGTTCTCTCCTCACACTCATATCCCTCACACACTGACGTTCTCTCCTCACACTCAGATCCCCCACACACTGACGTTCTCTCCTCACACTCATATCCCTCACACACTGACGTTCTCTCCTCACACTCATATCCCTCACACACTGACGTTCTCTCCTCACACTCAGATCCCTCACACACTGACGTTCTCTCCTCACACTCATATCCCTCACACACTGACGTTCTCTCCTCACACTCAGATCCCCCACACACTGACGTTCTCTCCTCACACTCAGATCCCTCACACACTGACGTTATCTCCTCACACTCATATCCCTCACACACTGACATTCTCTCCTCACACTCACATCCCTCACACACTGACGTTCTCTCCTCACACTCACATCCCTCACACACGGACATTCTCTCCTCACACTCAGATCCCTCACATACTGACGTTCTCTCCTCACACTCACATCCCTCACACACTGACGTTCTGTCCTCACACTCACATCCCTCACACACTGACGTTCTCTCCTCACACTCAGATCCCTCAGTCACTGACGTTCTCTCCTCACACTCACATCCCTCACACACGGACATTCTCTCCTCACACTCAGATCCCGCACATACTGACGTTCTCTCCTCACACTCACATCCCTCACATACTGACGTTCTCTCCTCACACTCACATCCCTCACACACTGACGTTCTGTCCTCACACTCACATCCCTCACACACTGACCTTCTCTCCTCACACTCAGATCCCTCAGTCACTGACGTTCTCTCCTCACACTCACAACCCTCACACACGGACATTCTCTCCTCACACTCAGATCCCTCACATACTGACGTTCTCTCCTCACACTCACATCCCTCACACACTGACGTTCTGTCCTCACATTCACATCCCTCACACACTGACGTTCTCTCCTCACACTCAGATCCCTCACACACTGACGTTCTCTCCTCACACTCACATCCCCCACACACTGACGTTCTCTCCTCACACTCAGATCCCTCACACACTGACGTTCTCTCCTCACACTCAGATCCCCCACACACTGACGTTCTCTCCTCACACTCAGATCCCTCACACACTGACGTTCTCTCCTCACACTCAGATCCCCCACACACTGACGTTCTCTCCTCACACTCAGATCCCACACACACTGTCGTTCTCTCCTCAAACTCAGATGCCCCACACACTGACGTTCTCTCCTCACACTCAGATCCCTAACACACTGACGTTCTGTCCTCACACTCACATCCCTCTAACACTGACGTTCTCTGCTCGCACTCAGATCCCTCTCACACTGACGTTCTCTCCTCACACTCAGATCCCCCACACACTAACGTTCTCTCCTCACACTCAGATCCCTCACACACTGGCGTTCTCTCCTCACACTCAGATCCCTCACACACAGACGTTCTCTCCTCACACTCAGATCCCTCACACACTGACGTTCTCTCCTCACACTCAGATCCCTCACACACTGACGTTCTCTCCTCACATTCAGATCCCCCACACACTGACGTTCTCTCCTCACACTCAGATCCCTCACACACAGACGTTCTCTCCTCACACTCAGATCCCCCACACACTGACGTTCTCTCCTCACACTCAGATCCCTCACACACTGACGTTCTCTCCTCACACTCAGATCCCCCACACACTGACGTTCTCTCCTCACACTCAGATCCCCCACACACTGACGTTCTCTCCTCACACTCAGATCCCTCACACACTGACGTTCTCTCCTCACACTCAGATCCCCCACACACTGACGTTCTCTCCTCACACTCACATCCCCCACACACTGACGTTCTCACCTCACACTCAGATCCCTCAAACATTGATGGTCTCTCCTCACACTCACATCCCTCACACACTGACGTTCTCTCCTCACACTCAGATCCCTCACACACTGACGTTCTCTCCTCACACTGAGATTCCTCACACACTGACATTCTCTCCTCACACTCAGATCCCTCACACACTGACGTTCCCTCCTCACTCTCAGATCCCTCACACACTGACGTTCTCTCCTCACGCTCACATCCCTCACACACTGACGTTCTTTCCTCACACTCAGATCCCCCACACACTGATGTTCTCTCCTCACACTGAGATCCCTCACACACTGACGTCCTCTCCTCACACTCAGATCCCCCACACACTGACGTTCTCACCTCACACTCACATCCGTCACACACTGACGTTTCACCTCACACTCACATCCCTCACACACTGACGTTCTCTCCTCACACTCACATCCGTCACACACTGACGTTTCACCTCACACTCACATCCCTCACACACTGACGTTCTCTCCTCACACTCAGATCCCTCACACAATGACGTTCTCTCCTCACACTGAGATTCCTCACACACTGACATTCTCTCCTCACACTCAGATCCCTCACACACTGACGTTCTTTCGTCACACTCAGATCCCTCACACACTGATAGTTCTCTCCTCACATTCAGATCCCTAACACACTGACGTTCTCTCCTCACACTCAGATCCCTCAAACATTGACGTTCTCTCCTCACACACACATCCCTCACACACTGACGTTCTCTCCTCACACTCAGATCCCTCACACACTGACGTTCTCCCCTCACACTGAGATCCCCCACACACTGTCGTTCTCTCTTCACACTCACATCCCTCACACACTGAGGTTCTCTCCTCGCACTCAGATCCCTCACACACTGACTTTCTCTCCTCAAACTGAGATCCCTCACACACTGACGTTCTCTCCTCACACTCACATCCTTCACACACTGACGTTCTGTCCTCACACTGAGATCCCCCACATACTGATGTTCTCTCTTCACACTCACATCCCTCACACACTGACGTTCTCTCCTCACACTGAGACCCCTCACACACTGACGTTCTCTCCTCACACTCAGATCCGCGACACACTGACGTTCTCTCCTCACACTCACATCCCCCTCACACTGACGTTCTCTCCTCACACTCAGATCCCTCACACACGAACGTTCTCTCCTCACACTCAGATCCCTCACACACGAACGTTCTCTCCTCACACTCACATCCCTCACACACTGACGTTCTCTCCTCACACTCAGATCCCACACACACTGACGTTCTCTCCTCACACTCAGATCCCTCACACACTGACGTTCTCTCCTCACACTCAGATCCCACACACACTGACGTTCTCTCCTCACACTCAGATCCCACATACACTGACGTTCTCTCCTCACACTCAGATCCCTCACACACGAACGTTCTCTCCTCACACTCAGATCCCTCACACACTGACGTTTTCTCCTCACACTCAGATCCCACACACACTGACGTTCTCTCCTCACACTCAGATCCCTCACACACTGACGTTCTCTCCTCACACTCAGATCCCTCACACACGAACGTTCTCTCCTCACACTCAGACCCCCACACACTAACGTTCTCTCCTCACACTCAGATCCCACACACACTGACGTTCTCTCCTCACACTCACATCCCCCACACACTGACGTTCTCTCCTCACACTCAGATCCCCCACAAACTGACGTTCTCTCCTCACACTCACATCCCTCACACACTGACGTTCTCTCCTCACACTCACGTCCCTCACACACTGATGTTCTGTCCTCACACTCAGATCCCCCACACACTGACGTTCTCTCCTCACACTCAGATCCCCCACACACTGACGTTTTCTCCTAACACTCAGATCCCCCACACACTGACGTTCTCTCCTCACACTCAGATCCCTCACACACTGACGTTCTCTCCTCACACTCAGATCCCTCACACACTGACGTTCTCTCCTCACACTCACATCCCTCACACACAGACGTTCTCTCCTCACACTCAGATCCCTCACACACTGACGTTCTTTCCTCACACTCAGATCCCCCACACACTGACGTTCTCTCCTCACACTCACATCCCTCACACATTGACGTTCTCTCCTCACACTCAGATCCCCCACACACTGACGTTCTCTCCTCACGCTCAGATCCCTCACACACTGACGTTCTCTCCTCACACTCAGATCCCCCACACACTGACGTTCTCTCCTCACGCTCAGATCCCTCACACACTGACATTCTCTCTTCACACTCAGATCCCCCACACACTGACGTTCTCTCCTCACACTCAGATCTCTCACATACAGACGTTCTCTCCTCACACTCACATCCCTCACACATTGACGTTCTCTCCTCACACTCAGATCCCCCACACACTGGCTTTCTCTCCTCACACTCAGATCCCCCACACACTGACGTTCTTTCCTCACACTCAGATCCCCCACACACTGGCATTCTCTCCTCACACTCAGATCCCTCACACACTGACGTTCTCTCCTCACACTCACATCCCTCACACACTGACGTTCTCCCCTCACACTCACATCCCTCACACACTGACGTTCTCTCCTCACACTCAGATCCCTCACACACTGACGTTCTCTCCTCACACTCAGATCCCCCACACTCTGACGTTCTCTCCTCACACTCACATCCCTCACGCACTGACGTTCTCCCCTCACACTGAGATCCCTCACACACTGACGTTGTCTCCTCACACTCAGATCCGCGACACACTGACGTTCTCTCCTCACACTCAGATCCCCCAGACACTGACGTTCTCTCCTCACACTCACATCCCCCACACACTGACGTTCTCTCCTCACACTCAGATCCCCCACACACTGGCTTTCTCTCCTCACACTCAGATCCCTCACACACTGACGTTCTCTCCTCACACTCACATCCCTCACACACTGACGTTCTCTCCTCACACTCAGATCCCTCACACACTGACGTTCTCTCCTCACTCTCAGATCCCTCACACACTGACATTCTCTCCTCACGCTCACATCCCTCACACACTGACGATCTCTCCTCACACTGACATCCCTCACACACTGATGTTCTCTCCTCGCACTCACATCCCTCACACACTGACGTTCTCTCCTCACACTCACATCCCTCACACACTGACGATCTCTCCTCACACTGAGATCCCTGACACACTGACGTTCTCTCCTCACACTCAGATCCCCCACACACTGACTTTCTCTCCTCACACACACATCCCTCACACACTGACATTCTCTCTTCACACTCAGATCCCTCACACACTGACGTTCTCTCCTCACACTCAGATCCCTCACACACTGACGTTCTCTCCTCACACTCAGATCCCTCACACACTGATGTTCTGTCCTCACACTCAGATCCCTCACACACTGACGTTCTCTCCTCACACTCAGATCCCCCACACACTGACGTTCTCTCCTCAAACTCAGATCCCCCACACACTAACGTTCTCTCCTCACACTCAGATCCCTCACACACTGACGTTCTCTCCTCACACTCAGATCACTCACACACTGACGTTCTCTCCTCACACTCAGATCCCTCAGTCACTGACGTTCTCTCCTCACACTCACATCCCTCACACACGGACATTCCCTCCTCACACTCAGATCCCTCACATACTGACGTTCTCTCCTCACACTCACATCCCTCACACACTGACGTTCTCTCCTCACACTCATATCCCTCACACACTGACGTTCTCTCCTCACACTCAGATCCCCCACACACTGACGTTCTCTCCTCACACTCATATCCCTCACACACTGACGTTCTCTCCTCACACTCAGATCGCTCACACACTGACGTTCTCTCCTCACACTCACATCCCTCACACACGGACATTCTCTCCTCACACTCAGATCCCTCACATACTGACGTTCTCTCCTCACACTCACATCCCTCACACACTGACGTTCTGTCCTCACACTCAGATCCCTCACATACTGACGTTCTCTTCTCACACTCACATCCCTCACACACTGACGTTCTGTCCTCACACTCACGTCCCTCACACACTGACGTTCTCTCCTCACACTCACATCCCTCACACACGGACATACTCTCCTCACACTCAGCTCCCTCACATACTGACGTTCTCTCCTCACACTCACATCCCTCACACACTGACGTTCTCTCCTCACACTCATATCCCTCACACACTGACGTTCTCTCCTCACACTCAGATCCCCCACACACTGACGTTATCTCCTCACACTCATATCCCTCACACACTGACATTCTCTCCTCACACTCACATCCCTCAACACTGACGTTCTCTCCTCACACTCACATCCCTCACACACGGACATTCTCTCCTCACACTCAGATCCCTCACATACTGACGTTCTCTCCTCACACTCACATCCCTCACACACTGACGTTCTGTCCTCACACTCACATCCCTCACACACTGACGTTCTCTCCTCACACTCAGATCCCTCAGTCACTGACGTTCTCTCCTCACACTCACATCCCTCACACACGGACATTCTCTCCTCACACTCAGATCCCGCACATACTAACGTTCTCTCCTCACACTCACATCCCTCACATACTGACGTTCTCTCCTCACACTCACATCCCTCACACACTGACGTTCTGTCCTCACACTCACATCCCTCACACACTGACCTTCTCTCCTCACACTCAGATCCCTCAGTCACTGACGTTCTCTCCTCACACTCACAACCCTCACACACGGACATTCTCTCCTCACACTCAGATCCCTCACATACTGACGTTCTCTCCTCACACTCACATCCCTCACACACTGACGTTCTGTCCTCACATTCACATCCCTCACACACTGACGTTCTCTCCTCACACTCAGATCCCTCACACACTGACGTTCTCTCCTCACACTCACATCCCCCACACACTGACGTTCTCTCCTCACACTCAGATCCCTCACACACTGACGTTCTCTCCTCACACTCAGATCCCCCACACACTGACGTTCTCTCCTCACACTCAGATCCCTCACACACTGACGTTCTCTCCTCACACTCAGATCCCCCACACACTGACGTTCTCTCCTCACACTCAGATCCCACACACACTGTCGTTCTCTCCTCACACTCAGATGCCCCACACACTGACGTTCTCTCCTCACACTCAGATCCCTAACACACTGACGTTCTGTCCTCACACTCACATCCCTCTAACACTGACGTTCTCTGCTCGCACTCAGATCCCTCTCACACTGACGTTCTCTCCTCACACTCAGATCCCCCACACACTAACGTTCTCTCCTCACACTCAGATCCCTCACACACTGGCGTTCTCTCCTCACACTCAGATCCCTCACACACAGACGTTCTCTCCTCACACTCAGATCCCTCACACACTGACGTTCTCTCCTCACACTCAGATCCCTCACACACTGACGTTCTCTCCTCACATTCAGATCCCCCACACACTGACGTTCTCTCCTCACACTCAGATCCCTCACACACAGACGTTCTCTCCTCACACTCAGATCCCCCACACACTGACGTTCTCTCCTCACACTCAGATCCCCCACACACTGACGTTCTCTCCTCACACTCAGATCCCCCACACACTGACGTTCTCTCCTCACACTCAGATCCCCCACACACTGACGTTCTCTCCTCACACTCAGATCCCTCACACACTGACGTTCTCTCCTCACACTCAGATCCCCCACACACTGACGTTCTCTCCTCACACTCAGATCCCCCACACACTGACGTTCTCACCTCACACTCAGATCCCTCAAACATTGATGGTCTCTCCTCACACTCACATCCCTCACACACTGACGTTCTCTCCTCACACTCAGATCCCTCACACACTGACGTTCTCTCCTCACACTGAGATTCCTCACACACTGACATTCTCTCCTCACACTCAGATCCCTCACACACTGACGTTCCCTCCTCACTCTCAGATCCCTCACACACTGACGTTCTCTCCTCACGCTCACATCCCTCACACACTGACGTTCTTTCCTCACACTCAGATCCCCCACACACTGATGTTCTCTCCTCACACTGAGATCCCTCACTCACTGACGTCCTCTCCTCACACTCAGATCCCCCACACACTGACGTTCTCACCTCACACTCAGATCCCTCACACACTGACGTTCTCTCCTCACACTCACATCCGTCACACACTGACGTTTCACCTCACACTCACATCCCTCACACACTGACGTTCTCTCCTCACACTCAGATCCCTCACACAATGACGTTCTCTCCTCACACTGAGATTCCTCACACACTGACATTCTCTCCTCACACTCAGATCCCTCACACACTGACGTTCTTTCGTCACACTCAGATCCCTCACACACTGATAGTTCTCTCCTCACATTCAGATCCCTAACACACTGACGTTCTCTCCTCACACTCAGATCCCTCAAACATTGACGTTCTCTCCTCACACACACATCCCTCACACACTGACGTTCTCTCCTCACACTCAGATCCCTCACACACTGACGTTCTCCCCTCACACTGAGATCCCCCACACACTGTCGTTCTCTCTTCACACTCACATCCCTCACACACTGAGGTTCTCTCCTCGCACTCAGATCCCTCACACACTGACTTTCTCTCCTCAAACTGAGATCCCTCACACACTGACGTTCTCTCCTCACACTCACATCCTTCACACACTGACGTTCTGTCCTCACACTGAGATCCCCCACATACTGATGTTCTCTCTTCACACTCACATCCCTCACACACTGACGTTCTCTCCTCACACTGAGACCCCTCACACACTGACGTTCTCTCCTCACACTCAGATCCGCGACACACTTACGTTCTCTCCTCACACTCACATCCCCCTCACACTGACGTTCTCTCCTCACACTCAGATCCCCCACACACTGACGTTCTCTCCTCACACTCAGATCCCCCACACACTGACGTTCTCTCCTCACACTCAGATCCCCCACACACTGACGTTCTCTCCTCACACTCACATCCCTCACACACTGACGTTCTCTCCTCACACTCAGATCCCTCACACAATGACGTTCTGTCCTCACACTCGGATCCCCCACAAACTGACGTTCTCTCCTCACACTCAGATCCCCCAAACACTGACGTTCTCACCTCACACTCAGATCCCTCACACACTGACGTTCTCTCCTCACACTCAGATCCCTCACACACTGACGTTCTCTCCTCACTCTCAGATCCCTCACACACTGACGTTCTCTCCTCACACTCACATCCCCCACACACAGACGTTCCCTCCTCACACTCACATCCCCCACACACTGACGTTCTCTCCTCACACTCAGATCCGCCACACACTGACGTTCTCTCCTCACACTCACGTCGCCCACACACTGACTTTCTCTCCTCACACACAGATCCCCCATACACTGACGTTCTCTCCTCACATCAGATCCCTCAAACATTGACGTTCTCTCCTCACACTCACATCCCTCACACCCTGACGTTCTCTCCTCACACTCAGATCCCTCACACACTGACTTTCTCTCCTCAAACTGAGATCCCTCACACACTGACGTTCTCTCCTCACACTCACATCCCTCACACACTGACGTTCTCTCCTCACACTGAGACCCCTCACACACTGACGTTCTCTCCTCACACTCAGATCCGCGACACACTGACGTTCTCTCCTCACACTCACATCCCCCACACACTGACGTTCTCTCCTCACACTCAGATCCCCCACACACTGACATTCTCGCCTCACACTCAGATCCCCCACACACTGACGTTCTCTCCTCACACTCAGTTCCGCCACACACTGACGTTCTCTCCTCACACTCACATCCCCCACACACTGACTTTGTTTCCTCACACTCAGATCCCCCACACACTGACGTTCTCTCCTCACACTCATATCCCCCACACACTGACTTTCTCTCCTCACACTCACATCCCTCACACACTGACGTTCTCTCCTCACACTCAGATCCCTCACACACTGACTTTCTCTCCTCACACTCACATCCCTCACACACTGACGTTCTCTCCTCACACTCAGATCCCCCACACACAGACGTTCCCTCCTCACACTCAGGTCCCCCACACATTGACGTTCTCTCCTCACACTCAGATCCCCCACACATTGACGTTCTCTCCTCACACTCAGATCCACCACACACTGACGTTCTCTCCTCACACTCAGATCCACCACACACTGACGTTCTCTCCTCACACTCAGATCCCCCACACACTGACGTTCTCTCCTCACACTCAGATCCGCCACACACTGACGTTCTCTCCTCACACTCACATCCCCCACACACTGACTTTCTCTCCTCACACACAGATCACCCACACACTGACGTTCTCTCCTCACACTCAGATCCCTCAAACATTGACGTTCTCTCCTCACACTCAGATCCCTCAAACATTGACGTTCTCTCCTCACACTGAGATCCCTCACACACTGACGTTCTCTCCTCACACTCACATCCCTCACACAATGACGTTCTCTCCTCACACTGAGATTCCTCACACACTGACATTCTCTCCTCACACTCAGATCCCTCACACACTGACGTTCTTTCGTCACACTCAGATCCCTCACACACTGATAGTTCTCTCCTCACATTCAGATCCCTAACACACTGACGTTCTCTCCTCACACTCAGATCCCTCAAACATTGACGTTCTCTCCTCACAGTGAGACCCCCCACACACTGATGTTCTCTCCTCACACTCAGATCCGCGACACACTGACGTTCTCTCCTCACACTCACATCCCCCACACACTGTCGTTCTCTCTTCACACTCACATCCCTCACACACGGAGGTTCTCTCCTCGCACTCAGATCCCTCACACAGTGACGATCTCTCCTCACACTCAGATCCCTCACACACTGACTTTCTCTCCTCAAACTGAGATCCCTCACACACTGACGTTCTCTCCTCACACTCACATCCTTCACACACTGACGTTCTGTCCTCACACTCAGATCCGCGACACACTGACGTTCTCTCCTCACACTCACATCCCCCTCACACTAACGTTCTCTCCTCACACTCAGATCCCCAACACACTGACGTTCTCTCCTCACACTCAGATCCCCAACACACTGACGTTCTCTCCTCACACTCAGATCCCCCACACACTGACGTTCTCTCCTCACACTCACATCCCCCACACACTGACTTTGTTTCCTCACACTCAGATCCCCCACACACTGACGTTCTCTTCTCACACTCATATCCCCCACACACTGACTTTCTCTCCTCACACTCACATCCCTCACACACTGACGTTCTCTCCTCACACTCAGATCCCTCACACAATGACGTTCTCTCCTCACACTCGGATCCCCCACAAACTGACGTTCTCTCCTCACACTCGGATCCCCCACACACTGACGTTCTCACCTCACACTCAGATCCCACACACACTGACGTTCTCTCCTCACACTCAGATCCCTCACACACTGACGTTCTCTCCTCACTCTCAGATCCCTCACACACTGACGTTCTCTCCTCACACTCACATCCCCCACACACAGACGTTCCCTCCTCACACTCACATCCCCCACACACTGACGTTCTCTCCTCACACTGAGATCCCTCACACACTGACGTTCTCTCCTCACACTCAGATCCACCACACACTGACGTTCTCTCCTCACACTCAGATCCCCCACACACTGACGTTCTCTCCTCACACTCAGATCCGCCACACACTGACGTTCTCTCGTCACACTCACATCCCTCACACACTGACGTTCTCTCCTCACACTGAGATCCCCCACACACTGACGTTCTCTCTTCACACTCACATCCCTCACACACTGACGTTCTCTCCTCACACTGAGATCCCTCACACACTGACGTTCTCTCCTCACTCTCAGATCCGCGACACACTGACGTTCTCTCCTCACACTCACATCCCCCACACACTGACGTTCTCTCCTCACACTCAGATCCCCCACACACTGACGTTCTCTCCTCACACTCAGATCCCCCACACACTGACGTTCTCTCCTCACACTCAGTTCCGCGACACACTGACGTTCTCTCCTCACACTCACATCCCCCACACACTGACTTTGTTTCCTCACACTCAGATCCCCCACACACTGACGTTCTCTCCTCACACTCATATCCCCCACACACTGACTTTCTCTCCTCACACTCACATCCCTCACACACTGACGTTCTCTCCTCACACTGAGATCCCTCACACACTGACGTTCTCTCCTCACACTCAGATCCACCACACACTGACGTTCTCTCCTCACACTCAGATCCCTCACACACTGACGTTCTCTCCTCACACTCAGATCCCTCACACAATGACGTTCTCTCCTCACACTCGGATCCACCACACACTGACGTTCTCTCCTCACACTCAAATCCCCACACACTGACGTTCTCTCCTCACACTCGGATCCCCCACACACTGACGTTCTCACCTCACACTCAGATCACTCACACACTGACGTTCTCTCCTCACACTCAGATCCCTCACACACTGACGTTCTCTCCTCACTCTCAGATCCCTCACACACTGACGTTCTCTCCACACACTCACATCCCCCACACACAGACGTTCCCTCCTCACACTCAGGTCCCCCACACATTGACGTTCTCTCCTCACACTCAGATCCCCCACACATTGACGTTCTCTCCTCACACTCAGATCCACCACACACTGACGTTCTCTCCTCACACTCAGATCCCCCACACACTGACGTTCTCTCCTCACACTGAGATCCCTCACACACTGACGTTCTCTCCTCACACTCAGATCCACCACACACTGACGTTCTCTCCTCACACTCAGATCCCTCACACACTGACTTTCTCTCCTCACACTCAGATCCCCCACACACTGACGTTCTCTCCTCACACTCAGATCCGCCACACACTGACGTTCTCTCCTCACACTCACATCCCCCACACACTGACTTTCTCTCCTCACACACGGATCACTCACACACTGACGTTCTCTCCTCACACTCAGATCCCTCAAACATTGACGTTCTCTCCTCACACTCACATCCCTCACACACTGACGTTCTCTCCTCACACTCAGATCCCCCACACACTGACGTTCTGTCCTCACACTCACATCCCTCACAAACTGACGTTCTCTCCTCACACTCAGATCCCTCAGTCACTGACGTTCTCTCCTCACACTCACATCCCTCACACACGGACATTCTCTCCTCACACTCAGATCCCTCACATACTGACGTTCTCTCCTCACAGTCACATCCCTCGCACACTGACGTTCTCTCCTCACACTCATATCCCACACACACTGACGTTCTCTCCTCACACTCAGATCCCTCACACACTGACGTTCTCTCCTCACACTCAGATCGCTCACACACTGACGTTCTCTCCTCACACTCACATCCCTCACACACGGACATTCTCTCCTCACACTCAGATCCCTCACATACTGACGTTCTCTCCTCACGCTCACATCCCTCACACACTGACGTTCTGTCCTCACACTGAAATCCCTCACATACTGACGTTCTCTCCTCACACTCACATCCCTCACACACTGACGTTCTTTCCTCACACTCACATCCCTCACACACTGACGTTCTCTCCTCACACTCACATCCCTCACACACGGACATTCTCTCCGCACACTCAGATCCCTCACATACTGACGTTCTCTCCTCACACTCACATCCCTCACACACTGACGTTCTCTCCTCACACTCATATCCCTCACACACTGACGTTCTCTCCTCACACTCAGATCCCCCACACACTGATGTTCTCTCCTCACACTCATATCCCTCACACACTGACGTTCTCTCCTCACACTCACATCCCTCACACACTGACGTTCTCTCCTCACACTCACATCCCTCACACACGGACATTCTCTCCTCACACTCAGATCCCTCACATACTGACGTTCTCTCCTCACACTCACATCCCTCACACACTGACGTTCTGTCCTCACACTCAGATCCCTCAAACATTGACGTTCTCTCCTCACACTCACATCCCTCACACACTGACGTTCTCTCCTCACACTCAGATCCCTCACACACTGACGTTCTCTACTCACACTCAGATCCCCCACACACTGACTTTCTCTCCTCAAACTGAGATCCCTCACACACTGACGTTCTCTCCTCACACTCACATCCCTCACACACTGACGTTCTCTCCTCACACTGAGATCCCCCACACACTGACGTTCTCTCTTCACACTCACATCCCTCACACACTGACGTTCTCTCCTCACACTGAGACCCCTCACACACTGACGTTCTCTCCTCACACTCAGATCCGCGACACACTGACGTTCTCTCCTCACACTCACATCCCCCACACACTGACGTTCTCTCCTCACACTCAGATCACCCACACACTGACGTTCTCTCCTCACACTCAGATCCCCCACACACTGACGTTCTCTCCTCACACTCAGATCCGCCACACACTGACGTTCTCTCCTCACACTCAGATCCCCCACACACTGACGTTCTCTCCTCACACTCACATCCCCCACACACTGACTTTGTTTCCTCACACTCAGATCCCCCACACACTGACGTTCTCTCCCCACACTCATATCCCCCACACACTGACTTTCTCTCCTCACACTCACATCCCTCACACACTGACGTTCTCTCCTCACACTCAGATCCCTCACACACTGACGTTCTCTCCTCACACTCAGATCCCTCACACAATGACGTTCTCTCCTCACACTCGGATCCCCCACAGACTGACGTTCTCTCCTCACACTCAGATCCCGACACATTGACGTTCTCTCCTCACACTCGGATCCCCCACACACTGACGTTCTCACCTCACACTCAGATCCCTCACACACTGACGTTCTCTCCTCACTCTCAGATCCCTCACACACTGACGTTCTCTCCACACACTCACATCCCCCACACACAGACGTTCCCTCCTCACACTCAGATCCCCCACACATTGACGTTCTCTCCTCACACTCAGATCCCCCACTCACTGACGTTCTCTCCTCACACTGAGATCCCTCACACACTGACGTTCTCTCCTCACACTCAGATCCCTCACACACTGACGTTCTCTCCTCACACTCAGATCCCCCACACACTGACGTTCTCTCCTCACACTCAGATCCGCCACACACTGACGTTCTCTCCTCACACTCACATCCCCCACACACTGACTTTCTCTCCTCACACACAGATCACCCACACACTGACGTTCTCTCCTCACACTCAGATCCCTCAAACATTGACGTTCTCTCCTCACACTCACATCCCTCACACACTGGCGTTCTCTCCTCACACTCAGATCCCCCACACACTGACGTTCTGTCCTCACACTCACATCCCTCACAAACTGACGTTCTCTCCTCACACTCAGATCCCTCACACACTGACGTTCTCTCCTCACACTCACATCCCTCACACACGGACATTCTCTCCTCACACTCAGATCCCTCACATACTGACGTTCTCTCCTCACACTCACATCCCTCGCACACTGACGTTCTCTCCTCACACTCATATCCCTCACACACTGACGTTCTCTCCTCACACTCAGATCCCCCACACACTGACGTTCTCTCCTCACACTCATATCCCTCACACACTGACGTTCTCTCCTCACACTCAGATCGCTCACACACTGACGTTCTCTCATCACACTCACATCCCTCACACACGGACATTCTCTCCTCACACTCAGATCCCTCACATACTGACGTTCTCTCCTCACACTCACATCCCTCACACACGGACATTCTCTCCTCACACTCAGATCCCTCACATACTGACGTTCTCTCCTCACACTCACATCCCTCACACACTGACGTTCTGTCCTCACACTCAGATCCCTCAAACATTGACGTTCTCTCCTCACACTCACATCCCTCACACACTGACGTTCTCTCCTCACACTCAGATCCCTCACACACTGACGTTCTCTACTCACACTCAGATCCCCCACACACTGACTTTCTCTCCTCAAACTGAGATCCCTCACACACTGACGTTCTCTCCTCACACTCACATCCCTCACACACTGACGTTCTCTCCTCACACTGAGATCCCCCACACACTGACGTTCTCTCTTCACACTCACATCCCTCACACACTGACGTTCTCTCCTCACACTGAGACCCCTCACACACTGACGTTCTCACCTCACACTCAGATCCGCGACACACTGACGTTCTCTCCTCACACTCACATCCCCCACACACTGACGTTCTCTCCTCACACTCAGATCCCCCACACACTGACGTTCTCTCCTCACACTCAGATCCCCCACACACTGACGTTCTCTCCTCACACTCAGATCCACCACACACTGACGTTCTCTCCTCACACTCACATCCCCCACACACTGACTTTGTTTCCTCACACTCAGATCCCCCACACACTGACGTTCTCTCCCCACACTCATATCCCCCACACACTGACTTTCTCTCCTCACACTCAGATCCCTCACACAATGACGTTCTCTCCTCACACTCGGATCCCCCACAGACTGACGTTCTCTCCTCACACTCAGATCCCGACACATTGACGTTCTCTCCTCACACTCGGATCCCCCACACACTGACGTTCTCACCTCACACTCAGATCCCTCACACACTGACGTTCTCTCCTCACTCTCAGATCCCTCACACACTGACGTTCTCTCCACACACTCACATCCCCCACACACAGACGTTCCCTCCTCACACTCAGATCCCCCACACATTGACGTTCTCTCCTCACACTCAGATCCCCCACTCACTGACGTTCTCTCCTCACACTGAGATCCCTCACACACTGACGTTCTCTCCTCACACTCAGATCCCTCACACACTTACGTTCTCTCCTCACACTCAGATCCCCCACACACTGACGTTCTCTCCTCACACTCAGATCCGCCGCACACTGACGTTCTCTCCTCACACTCACATCCCCCACACACTGACTTTCTCTCCTCACACACAGATCACCCAAACACTGACGTTCTCTCCTCACACTCAGATCCCTCAAACATTGACGTTCTGTCCTCACACTCACATCCCTCACACACTGACGTTCTCTCCTCACACTCAGATCCCCCACACACTGACGTTCTGTCCTCACACTCACATCCCTCACAAACTGACGTTCTCTCCTCACACTCAGATCCCTAACACACTGACGTTGTCTCCTCACACTCACATCCCTCACACACGGACATTCTCTCCTCACACTCAGATCCCTCACATACTGACGTTCTCTCCTCACACTCACATCCCTCGCACACTGACGTTCTCTCCTCACACTCATATCCCTCACACACTGACGTTCTCTCCTCACACTCAGATCCCCCACACACTGACGTTCTCTCCTCACACTCATATCCCTCACACACTGACGTTCTCTCCTCACACTCAGATCGCTCACACACTGACGTTCTCTCCTCACACTCACATCCCTCACACACGGACATTCTCTCCTTACACTCAGATCCCTCACATACTGACGTTCTCTCCACACACTCACATCCCTCACACACTGACGTTCTCTCCTCACACTCAGATCCCTCACAAACTGACGTTCTCTCCTCACACTCACATCCCTCGCACACTGACGTTCTCTCCTCACACTCATATCCCTCACACACTGACGTTCTCTCCTCACTCTCAGATCCCCCACACACTGACGTTCTCTCCTCACACTCATATCCCTCACACACTGACGTTCTCTCCTCACACTCAGATCGCTCACACACTGACGTTCTCTCCTCACACTCACATCCCTCACACACGGACATTCTCTCCTCACACTCAGATCCCTCACATACTGACGTTCTCTCCTCACACTCACATCCCCCACACACTGACGTTCTCACCTCACACTCAGATCCCTCACACACTGACGTTCTCTCCTCACACTCAGATCCCTCACACACTGACGTTCTCTCCTCACTCTCAGATCCCCCACACACAGACGTTCCCTCCTCACACTCAGATCCCCCACACATTGACGTTCTCTCCTCACACTCAGATCCCCCACACATTGACGTTCTCTCCTCACACTCAGATCCACCACACACTGACGTTCTCTCCTCACACTCACATCCCCCACTCACTGACGTTCTCTCCTCACACTGAGATCCCTCACACACTGACGTTCTCTCCTCACACTCAGATCCCTCACACACTGACGTTCTCTCCTCACACTCAGATCCCCCACACACTGACGTTCTCTCCTCACACTCAGATCCGCCACACACTGACGTTCTCTCCTCACACTCACATCCCCCACACACTGACTTTCTCTCTTCACACACAGATCACCCACACACTGACTTTCTCTCCTCACACTCAGATCCCTCAAACAGTGACGTTCTCTCCTCACACTCACATCCCTCACACACTGACGTTCTGTCCTCACACTCAGATCCCCCACACACTGACGTTCTGTCCTCACACTCACATCCCTCACAAACTGACGTTCTCTCCTCACACTCAGATCCCTCAGTCACTGACGTTCTCTCCTCACACTCACATCCCTCACACACGGACATTCTCTCCTCACACTCAAATCCCTCACATACTGACGTTCTCTCCTCACACTCACATTCCTCGCACACTGACGTTCTCTCCTCACACTCATATCCCTCACACTCTGACGTTCTCTCCTCACACTCAGATCCCCCACACACTGACGTTCTCTCCTCACACTCATATCCCTCACACACTGACGTTCTCTCCTCACACTCAGATCGCTCACACACTGACGTTCTCTCCTCACACTCACATCCCTCACACACGGACATTCTCTCCTCACACTCAGATCCCTCACATACTGACGTTCTGTCCTCACACTCACATCCCTCACACACTGACGTTCTGTCCTCACACTCACATCCCTCACACACTGACGTTCTCTCCTCACACTCAGATCCCTCACATACTGACGTTCTCTCCTCACACTCACATCCCTCACACACGGACATTCTCTCCTCACACTCAGATCCCTCACATACTGACGTTCTCTCCTCACACTCACATCCCTCACACACTGACGTTCTCTCCTCACACCCATATCCCCCACACACTGACGTTCTCTCCTCACACTCATATCCCTCACACACTGACGTTCTCTCCTCACACTCACATCCCTCACACACGGACATTCTCTCCTCACACTCAGATCCCTCCCATACTCACGTTCTCTCCTCACACTCACATCCCTCACACACTGACGTTCTGTCCTCACACTCAGATCCCTCACATACTGACGTTCTCTACTCACACTCACATCCCTCACACACTGACGTTCTGTCCTCACACTCACATCCCTCACACACTGACCTTCTCTCCTCACACTCAGATCCCTCAGTCACTGACGTTCTCTCCTCACACTCACAACCCTCACACACGGACATTCTCTCCTCACACTCAGATCCCTCACATACTGACGTTCTCTCCTCACACTCACATCCCTCACACACTGACGTTATGTCCTCACACTCACATCCCTCACATACTGACGTTCTCTCCTCACACTCACATCCCTCACACACTGACGTTCTCTCCTCACACTCAGATCCCTCACAAACTGACGTTCTCTCCTCACACTCACATCCCTCGCACACTGACGTTCTCTCCTCACACTCACATCCCTCACACACTGACGTTCTCTCCTCACACTCATATCCCTCACACTCTGACGTTCTCTCCTCACACTCAGATCCCCCACACACTGACGTTCTCTCCTCACACTCATATCCCTCACACACTGACGTTCTCTCCTCACACTCAGATCGCTCACACACTGACGTTCTCTCCTCACACTCACATCCCTCACACACGGACATTCTCTCCTCACACTCAGATCCCTCACATACTGAGGTTCTCTCCTCACACTCACATCCCTCACACACTGACGTTCTCTCCTCACACTCAGATCCCTCACATACTGACGTTCTCTCCTCACACTCAGATCCCTCAGTCACTGACGTTCTCTCCTCACACTCACATCCCTCACACACTGACGTTCTCTCCTCTCACTCACATCCCTCACACACTGACGTTCTCTCCTCACACCCATATCCCCCACACACTGACGTTCTCTCCTCACACTCATATCCCTCACACACTGACGTTCTCTCCTCACACTCACATCCCTCACACACGGACATTCTCTCCTCACACTCAGATCCCTCACATACTGACGTTCTCTCCTCACACTCACATCCCTCACATAATGACGTTCTCTCCTCACACTCACATCCCTCACACACTGACGTTCTGTCCTCACACTCACATCCCTCACACACTGACCTTCTCTCCTCACACTCAGATCCCTCAGTCACTGACGTTCTCTCCTCACACTCACAACCCTCACACACGGACATTCTCTCCTCACACTCAGATCCCTCACATACTGACGTTCTCTCCTCACACTCACATCCCTCACACACTGACGTTATGTCCTCACACTCACATCCCTCACACACTGACGTTCTCTCCTCACACTCAGATCCCTCACACACTGACGTTCTCTACTCACACTCACATCCCCCACACACTGACGTTCTCTCCTCACACTCAGATCCCTCACACACTGACGTTCTCTCCTCACACTCAGATCCCCCACACACTGACGTTCTCTCCTCACACTCAGATCCCTCACACACTGTCGTTCTCTCCTCACACTCAGATGCCCCACACACTGACGTTCTCTCCTCACACTCAGATCCCTAACACACTGACGTTCTGTCCTCACACTCACATCCCTCACACACTGACGTTCTCTGCTCGCACTCAGATCCCTCACACACTGACGTTCTCTCCTCACACTCAGATCCCCCACACACTAACGTTCTCTCCTCACACTCAGATCCCTCACACACTGGCGTTCACTCCTCACACTCAGATCCCTCACACACAGACGTTCTCTCCTCACACTCAGATCCCTCACACACTGACGTTCTCCCCTCACACTCAGATCCCTCACACACTGACGTTCTCTCCTCACACTCAGATCCCTCACACACTGACGTTCTCTCCTCACACTCAGATCCCTCACACACTGACGTTCTCTCCTCACACTCAGATCCCTCACACACTGACGTTCTCTCCTCACTCTCAGATCCCTCACACACTGACGTTCTCTCCTCACACTCAGATCCCTCACACACTGACGTTCTCTCCTCACTCTCAGATCCCTCACACACTGACGTTCTCTCCTCACACTCACATCCCTCACACACTGACGTTCTGTCCTCACACTCACATCCCTCACACACTGACGTTCTCTCCTCACACTCAGATCCCTCAGTCACTGACGTTCTCTCCTCACACTCACATCCCTCACACACGGACATTCTCTCCTCACACTCAGATCCCTCACATACTGACGTTCTCTCCTCACACTCACATCCCTCACACACTGACGTTCTCTCCTCACACCCATATCCCCCACACACTGACGTTCTCTCCTCACACTCATATCCCTCACACACTGACGTTCTCTCCTCACACTCACATCCCTCACACACGGACATTCTCTCCTCACACTCAGATCCCTCACATACTGACGTTCTCTCCTCACACTCACATCCCTCACACACTGACGTTCTGTCCTCACACTCAGATCCCTCACATACTGACGTCCTCTCCTCACACTCACATCCCTCACACACTGACGTTCTGTCCTCACACTCACATCCCTCACACACTGACCTTCTCTCCTCACACTCAGATCCCTCAGTCACTGACGTTCTCTCCTCACACTCACAACCCTCACACACGGACATTCTCTCCTCACACTCAGATCCCTCACATACTGACGTTCTCTCCTCACACTCACATCCCTCACACACTGACGTTATGTCCTCACACTCACATCCCTCACACACTGACGTTCTCTCCTCACACTCAGATCCCTCACACACTGACGTTCTCTCCTCACACTCACATCCCCCACACACTGACGTTCTCTCCTCACACTCAGATCCCTCACACACTGACGTTCTCTCCTCACACTCAGATGCCCCACACATTGACGTTCTCTCCTCACACTCAGATCCCTCACACACTGTCGTTCTCTCCTCACACTCAGATGCCCCACACACTGACGTTCTCTCCTCACACTCAGATCCCTAACACACTGACGTTCTGTCCTCGCACTCACATCCCTCACACACTGACGTTCTCTGCTCGCACTCAGATCCCTCACACACTGACGTTCTCTCCTCACACTCAGATCCCCCACACACTAACGTTCTCTCCTCACACTCAGATCCCCCACACACTGACGTTCTCTCCTCACACTCAGATCCCTCACACACTGTCGTTCTCTCCTCACACTCAGATGCCCCACACACTGACGTTCTCTCCTCACACTCAGATCCCTAACACACTGACGTTCTGTCCTCACACTCACATCCCTCACACACTGACGTTCTCTGCTCGCACTCAGATCCCTCACACACTGACGTTCTCTCCTCACACTCAGATCCCCCACACACTAACGTTCTCTCCTCACACTCAGATCCCTCACACACTGGCGTTCTCTCCTCACACTCAGATCCCTCACACACAGACGTTCTCTCCTCACACTCAGATCCCTCACACACTGACGTTCTCTCCTCACACTCAGATCCCTCACACACTGAATTTGTCTCCTCACACTCAGATCCCCCACACACTGACGTTCTCTCCTCACACTCAGATCCCTCACACACTGACGTTCTCTCCTCACACTCAGATCCCTCACACACTGACGTTCTCTCCTCACACTCAGATCCCCCACACACTGACGTTCTCTCCTTACACTCAGATCCCCCACACACTGACGTTCTCACCTCACACTCAGATCCCTCAAACATTGATGGTCTCTCCTCACACTCACATCCCTCACACACTGACGTTCTCTCCTCACACTCAGATCCCCCACACACTGACGTTCTCTCCTCACACTCAGATCCCTCACACACTGACGTTCTCTCCTCACACTCAGATCCCCCACACACTGACGTTCTCTCCTCACACTCAGATCCCCCACACACTGACATTCTCACCTCACACTCAGATCCCTCAAACATTGATGGTCTCTCCTCACACTCACATCCCTCACACACTGACGTTCTCTCCTCACACTCAGATCCCTCACACACTGACGTTCTCTCCTCACACTGAGATTCCTCACACACTGACATTCTCTCCTCACACTCAGATCCCTCACACACTGACGTTCTCTCCTCACTCTCAGATCCCTCACACACTGACGTTCTCTCCTCACGCTCACATCCCTCACAAACTGACATTCTTTCCTCACACTCAGATCCCCCACACACTGATGTTCTCTCCTCACACTGAGATCCCTCACACACTGACGTTCTCTCCTCACTCTCAGATCCCTCGCACACTGACGTTCTCTCCTCACGCTCACATCCCTCACACACTGACGTTCTCACCTCACACTCAGATCCCTCACACACTGACGTTCTCTCCTCACACTCAGATCCCTCACACACTGACGTTCTCACCTCACACTCAGATCCCTCACACACTGACGTTCTCTCCTCACACTCACATCCATCACGCATTGACGTTCTCACCTCACACTCACATCCCTCACACACTGACGTTCTCTCCTAACACACAGATCCCTCACACACTGACGTTCTCTCCTCACTCTCAGATCCCTCGCACACTGACGTTCTCTCCTCACGCTCACATCCCTCACACACTGACGTTCTCACCTCACACTCAGATCCCTCACACACTGACGTTCTCTCCTCACACTCAGATCCCTCACACACTGACGTTCTCACCTCACACTCAGATCCCTCACACACTGACGTTCTCTCCTCACACTCACATCCATCACGCATTGACGTTCTCACCTCACACTCACATCCCTCACACACTGACGTTCTCTCCTCACACTCAGATCCCTCACACAATGACGTTCTCTCCTCACACTGAGATTCCTCACACACTGACATTCTCTCCTCACACTCAGATCCCTCACACACTGACGTTCTTTCGTCACACTCAGATCCCTCACACACTGATAGTACTCTCCTCACTTTCAGATCCCTAACACACTGACGTTCTCTCCTCACACTCAGATCCCTCAAACATTGACGTTCTCTCCTCACACTGAGATCCCTCACACACTGACGTTCTCTCCTCACACTCAGATCCCTCACACACTGACGTTCTCCCCTCACACTGAGATCCCCCACACACTGTCGTTCTCTCTTCACACTCACATCCCTCACACACTGAGGTTCTCTCCTCGCACTCAGATCCCTCACACACTGACTTTCTCTCCTCAAACTGAGATCCCTCACACACTGACGTTCTCTCCTCACACTCACATCCCTCACACACTGACGTTCTCTCCTCACACTGAGACCCCTCACACACTGACGTTCTCACCTCACACTCGGATCCCCCACACACTGACGTTCTCTCCTCACACTCAGATCCCCCACACACTGACGTTCTCTCCTCACACTCGGATCCCCCACAAACTGACGTTCTCACCTCACACTCAGATCCCTCACACACTGACGTTCTCTCCTCACTCTCAGATCCCTCACACACTGACGTTCTCTCCTCACACTCACATCCCCCACACACAGACGTTCCCTCCTCACACTCACATCCCCCACACACTGACGTTCTCTCCTCACACTGAGATCCCTCACACACTGACGTTCTCTCCTCACACTCAGATCCCCCACACACTGACGTTCTCTCCTCACACTCAGATCCGCCACACACTGACGTTCTCTCCTCACACTCACATCCCCCACACACTGACTTTCTCTCCTCACACACAGATCCCCCACACACTGACGTTCTCTCCTCACACTGAGATCCCTCACACACTGACATTCTCTCCTCACGCTCACATCCCTCACACACTGACGTTCTCTCCTCGCACTCACATCCCTCACACACTGACGTTCTCTCCTCACACTGAAATCCCTCACACACTGACGTTCTCTCCTCACACTCAGATCCCTCACACACTGACGTTCTCTCCTCACACTGAAATCCCTCACACACTGACGTTCTCTCCTCACACTCAGATCCACCACACACTGACGTTCTCTCCTCACACTCAGATCCCTCACACACTGACTTTCTCTCCTCAAACTGAGATCCCTCACACACTGACGTTCTCTCCTCACACTCACATCCCTCACACACTGACGTTCTCTCCTCACACTGAGACCCCTCACACACTGACGTTCTCTCCTCACACTCAGATCCGCGACACACTGACGTTCTCTCCTCACACTCACATCCCCCACACACTGACGTTCCCTCCTCACACTCAGATCCTCCACACACTGACGTTCTCTCCTCACACTCAGATCCCCCACACACTGACGTTCTCTCCTCACACTCAGTTCCGCCACACACTGACGTTCTCTCCTCACACTCACATCCCCCACACACTGACTTTGTTTCCTCACACTCAGATCCCCCACACACTGACGTTCTCTCCTCACACTCATATCCCCCACACACTGACTTTCTCTCCTCACACTCACATCCCTCACACACTGACGTTCTCTCCTCACACTCAGATCCCTCACACACTGACGTTCTCTCCTCACACTCAGATCCCTCACACACTGACGTTCTCTCCTCACACTCGGATCCCCCACACACTGACGTTCTCTCCTCACACTCAAATCCCCACACACTGACGTTCTCTCCTCACACTCGGATCCCCCACACACTGACGTTCTCACCTCACACTCAGATCACTCACACACTGACGTTCTCTCCTCACACTCAGATCCCTCACACACTGACGTTCTCTCCTCACTCTCAGATCCCTCACACACTGACGTTCTCTCCACACACTCACATCCCCCACACACAGACGTTCTCTCCTCACACTCAGGTCCCCCACACATTGACGTTCTCTCCTCACACTCAGATCCCCCACACATTGACGTTCTCTCCTCACACTTAGATCCCCCACACACTGACGTTCTCTCCTCACACTCAGATCCCCCACACACTGACGTTCTCTCCTCACACTGAGATCCCTCACACACTGACGTTCTCTCCTCACACTCAGATCCACCACACACTGACGTTCTCTCCTCACACTCAGATCCCCCACACACTGACGTTCTCTCCTCACACTGAGATCCCTCACACACTGACGTTCTCTCCTCACACTCAGATCCACCACACACTGACGTTCTCTCCTCACACTCAGATCCCTCACACACTGACGTTCTCTCCTCACACTCAGATCCCCCACACACTGACGTTCTCTCCTCACACTCAGATCCCCCACACACTGACGTTCTCTCCTCACACTCACATCCTCCACACACTGACTTTCTCTCCTCACACACAGATCACCCACACACTGACGTTCTCTCCTCACACTCAGATCCCTCAAACATTCACGTTCTCTCCTCACACTCACATCCCTCACACACTGACGTTCTCTCCTCACACTCAGATCCCCCACACACTGACGTTCTGTCCTCACACTCACATCCCTCACAAACTGACGTTCTCTCCTCACACTCAGATCCCTCAGTCACTGACGTTCTCTCCTCACACTCACATCCGTCACACACGGACATTCTCTCCTCACACTCAGATCCCTCACATACTGACGTTCTCTCCTCACACTCACATCCCTCGCACACTGACGTTCTCTCCTCACACTCATATCCCACACACACTGACGTTCTCTCCTCACACTCAGATCCCTCACACACTGACGTTCTCTCCTCACACTCAGATCGCTCACACATGACGTTCTCTCCTCACACTCACATCCCTCACAAACGGACATTCTCTCCTCACACTCAGATCCCTCACATACTGACGTTCTCTCCTCACGCTCACATCCCTCACACACTGACGTTCTGTCCTCACACTCAAATCCCTCACATACTGACGTTCTCTCCTCACACTCACATCCCTCACACACTGACGTTCTGTCCTCACACTCACATCCCTCACACACTGACGTTCTCTCCTCACACTCACATCCCTCACACACGGACATTCTCTCCGCACACTCAGATCCCTCACATACTGACGTTCTCTCCTCACACTCACATCCCTCACACACTGACGTTCTCTCCTCACACTCATATCCCTCACACACTGACGTTCTCTCCTCACACTCAGATACCCCACACACTGACGTTCTCTCCTCACACTCATATCCCTCACACACTGACGTTCTCTCCTCACACTCAGATCCCTCACATACTGACGTTCTCTCCTCACACTCACATCCCTCACACACTGACGTTCTCTCCTCACACTCACATCACTCACACACGGACATTCTCTCCTCACACTCAGATCCCTCACATACTGACGTTCTCTCCTCACACTCACATCCCTCACACACTGACGTTCTGTCCTCACACTCAGATCCCTCAAACATTAACGTTCTCTCCTCACACTCACATCCCTCACACACTGACGTTCTCTCCTCACACTCATATCCCCCACACACTGACTTTCTCTCCTCACACTCACATCCCTCACACACTGACGTTCTCTCCTCACACTCAGATCCCTCACATACTGACGTTCTCTCCTCACACTCACATCCCTCACACACTGACGTTCTGTCCTCACACTCAGATCCCTCAAACATTAACGTTCTCTCCTCACACTCACATCCCTCACACACTGACGTTCTCTCCTCACACTCATATCCCCCACACACTGACTTTCTCTCCTCACACTCACATCCCTCACACACTGACGTTCTCTCCTCACACTCAGATCCCTCACACACTGACGTTCTCTCCTCACACTCAGATCCCTCACACAATGACGTTCTCTCCTCACACTCATATCCCCCACACACTGACTTTCTCTCCTCACACTCACATCCCTCACACACTGACGTTCTCTCCTCACACTCAGATCCCTCACACACTGACGTTCTCTCCTCACACTCAGATCCCTCACACAATGACGTTCTCTCCTCACATTCGGATCCCCCACACACTGACGTTCTCTCCTCACACTCAGATCCCGACACACTGACGTTCTCTCCTCACACTCGGATCCCCCACACACTGACGTTCTCACCTCACACTCAGATCCCTCACACACTGACATTCTCTCCTCACTCTCAGATCCCTCACACACTGACGTTCTCTCCACACACTCACATCCCCCACACACAGACGTTCCCTCCTCACACTCAGATCCCCCACACATTGACGTTCTCTCCTCACACTCAGATCCCCCACACATTGACGTTCTCTCCTCACACTCAGATCCACCACACACTGACGTTCTCTCCTCACACTCAGATCCCCCACTCACTGACGTTCTCTCCTCACACAGAGATCCCTCACACACTGACGTTCTCTCCTCACACTCAGATCCCCCACACACTGACGTTCTCTCCTCACACTGAGATCCCTCACACACTGACGTTCTCTCCTCACACTCAGATCCACCACACACTGACGTTCTCTCCTCACACTCAGATCCCTCACACACTGACGTTCTCTCCTCACACTCAGATCCCCCACACACTGACGTTCTCTCCTCACACTCACATCCCCCACACACTGACTTTCTCTCCTCACACACAGATCACCCACACACTGACGTTCTCTCCTCACACTCAGATCCCTCAAACATTCACGTTCTCTCCTCACACTCACATCCCTCACACACTGACGTTCTCTCCTCACACTCAGATCCCCCACACACTGACGTTCTGTCCTCACACTCACATCCCTCACAAACTGACGTTCTCTCCTCACACTC
Organism: Chiloscyllium punctatum; assembly: GCF_047496795.1. Lineage (NCBI taxonomy): Eukaryota > Metazoa > Chordata > Chondrichthyes > Orectolobiformes > Hemiscylliidae > Chiloscyllium > Chiloscyllium punctatum. The sequence continues at coordinate 27,167,305 of NC_092783.1, forward strand.
AGATCCCTCAGTCACTGACGTTCTCTCCTCACACTCACATCCCTCACACACGGACATTCTCTCCTCACACTCAGATCCCTCACATACTGACGTTCTCTCCTCACACTCAGATCCCTCACACACTGACGTTCTCTCCTCACACTCAGATCGCTCACACATGACGTTCTCTCCTCACACTCACATCCCTCACAAACGGACATTCTCTCCTCACACTCAGATCCCTCACATACTGACGTTCTCTCCTCACGCTCACATCCCTCACACACTGACGTTCTCTCCTCACACTCACATCCCCCACACACTGACTTTCTCTCCTCACACACAGATCACCCACACCCTGACGTTCTCTCCTCACACTCAGATCCCTCAAACATTGACGTTCTCTCCTCACACTCACATCCCTCTCACACTGACGTTCTCTCCTCACACTCAGATCCCCCACACACTGACGTTCTGTCCTCACACTCACATCCCTCACAAACTGACGTTCTCTCCTCACACTCAGATCCCTCACACACTGACGTTCTCTCCTCACACTCACATCCCTCACACACGGACATTCTCTCCTCACACTCAGATCCCTCACATACTGACGTTCTCTCCTCACACTCACATCCCTCGCACACTGACGTTCTCTCCTCACACTCATATCCCTCACACACTGACGTTCTCTGCTCACACTCAGATCCCCCACACACTGACGTTCTCTCCTCACACTCATATCCCTCACACACTGACGTTCTCTCCTCACACTCAGATGGCTCACACACTGACGTTCTCTCCTCACACTCACATCCCTCACACACGGACATTCTCTCCTCACACTCAGATCCCTCACATACTGACGTTCTCTCCTCACACTCACATCCCTCACACACTGACGTTCTCTCCTCACACTCAGATCCCTCACATACTGACGTTCTCTCCTCACACTCACATCCCTCGCACACTGACGTTCTCTCCTCACACTCATATCCCTCACACACTGACGTTCTCTCCTCACACTCAGATCCCCCACACACTGACGTTCTCTCCTCACACTCATATCCCTCGCACACTGACGTTCTCTCCTCACACTCAGATCGCTCACACACTGACGTTCTCTCCTCACACTCACATCCCTCACACACGGACATTCTCTCCTCACACTCAGATCCCTCACATACTGACGTTCTCTCCTCACACTCAGATCCCCCACACACTGACGTTCTCTCCTCACACTCATATCCCTCGCACACTGACGTTCTCTCCTCACACTCAGATCGCTCACACACTGACGTTCTCTCCTCACACTCACATCCCTCACACACGGACATTCTCTCCTCACACTCACATCCCTCACACACTGACGTTCTCTCCTCACACTCAGATCCCTCACATACTGACGTTCTCTCCTCACACTCACATCCCTCGCACACTGACGTTCTCTCCTCACACTCATATCCCTCACACACTGACGTTCTCTCCTCACACTCAGATCCCCCACACACTGACGTTCTCTCCTCACACTCATATCCCTCGCACACTGACGTTCTCTCCTCACACTCAGATCGCTCACACACTGACGTTCTCTCCTCACACTCACATCCCTCACACACGGACATTCTCTCCTCACACTCACATCCCTCACACACTGACGTTCTCTCCTCACACTCAGATCCCTCACATACTGTCGTTCTCTCCTCACACTCACATCCCTCGCACACTGACGTTCTCTCCTCACACTCATATCCCTCACACACTAACGTTCTCTCCTCACACTCAGATCCCCCACACACTGACGTTCTCTCCTCACACTCATATCCCTCGCACACTGACGTTCTCTCCTCACACTCAGATCGCTCACACACTGACGTTCTCTCCTCACACTCACATCCCTCACACACGGACATTCTCTCCTCTCACTCAGATCCCTCACACACTGACGTTCTCTCCTCACACTCACATCCCCCACACACTGACTTTCTCTCCTCACACACAGATCACCCACACACTGACGTTCTCTCCTCACACTCAGATCCCTCAAACATTCACGTTCTCTCCTCACACTCACATCCCTCACACACTGACGTTCTCTCCTCACACTCAGATCCCCCACACACTGACGTTCTGTCCTCACACTCACATCCCTCACAAACTGACGTTCTCTCCTCACACTCAGATCCCTCAGTCACTGACGTTCTCTCCTCACACTCACATCCCTCACACACGGACATTCTCTCCTCACACTCAGATCCCTCACATACTGACGTTCTCTCCTCACACTCATATCCCACACACACTGACGTTCTCTCCTCACACTCAGATCCCTCACACACTGACGTTCTCTCCTCACACTCAGATCGCTCACACATGACGTTCTCTCCTCACACTCACATCCCTCACAAACGGACATTCTCTCCTCACACTCAGATCCCTCACATACTGACGTTCTCTCCTCACGCTCACATCCCTCACACACTGACGTTCTCTCCTCACACTCACATCCCCCACACACTGACTTTCTCTCCTCACACACAGATCACCCACACCCTGACGTTCTCTCCTCACACTCAGATCCCTCAAACATTGACGTTCTCTCCTCACACTCACATCCCTCTCACACTGACGTTCTCTCCTCACACTCAGATCCCCCACACACTGACGTTCTGTCCTCACACTCACATCCCTCACAAACTGACGTTCTCTCCTCACACTCAGATCCCTCACACACTGACGTTCTCTCCTCACACTCACATCCCTCACACACGGACATTCTCTCCTCACACTCAGATCCCTCACATACTGACGTTCTCTCCTCACACTCACATCCCTCGCACACTGACGTTCTCTCCTCACACTCATATCCCTCACACACTGACGTTCTCTCCTCACACTCAGATCCCCCACACACTGACGTTCTCTCCTCACACTCATATCCCTCACACACTGACGTTCTCTCCTCACACTCAGATCCCTCACACACTGACGTTCTCTCCTCACACTCACATCCCTCACACACGGACATTCTCTCCTCACACTCAGATCCCTCACATACTGACGTTCTCTCCTCACACTCACATCCCTCACACACTGACGTTCTCTCCTCACACTCAGATCCCTCACATACTGACGTTCTCTCCTCACACTCACATCCCTCGCACACTGACGTTGTCTCCTCACACTCATATCCCTCACACACTGACGTTCTCTCCTCACACTCAGATCCCCCACACACTGACGTTCTCTCCTCACACTCATATCCCTCGCACACTGACGTTCTCTCCTCACACTCAGATCGCTCACACACTGACGTTCTCTCCTCACACTCACATCCCTCACACACGGACATTCTCTCCTCACACTCAGATCCCTCACATACTGACGTTCTCTCCTCACACTCAGATCCCCCACACACTGACGTTCTCTCCTCACACTCATATCCCTCGCACACTGACGTTCTCTCCTCACACTCAGATCGCTCACACACTGACGTTCTCTCCTCACACTCACATCCCTCACACACGGACATTCTCTCCTCACACTCACATCCCTCACACACTGACGTTCTCTCCTCACACTCAGATCCCTCACATACTGACGTTCTCTCCTCACACTCACATCCCTCGCACACTGACGTTCTCTCCTCACACTCATATCCCTCACACACTGACGTTCTCTCCTCACACTCAGATCCCCCACACACTGACGTTCTCTCCTCACACTCATATCCCTCGCACACTGACGTTCTCTCCTCACACTCAGATCGCTCACACACTGACGTTCTCTCCTCACACTCACATCCCTCACACACGGACATTCTCTCCTCTCACTCAGATCCCTCACATACTGACGTTCTCTCCTCACACTCAGATCCCCCACACACAGACGATCCCTCCTCACACTCAGATCCCCCACACATTGACGTTCTCTCCTCACACTCAGATCCCCCACACATTGACGTTCTCTCCTCACACTCAGATCCACCACACACTGACGTTCTCTCCTCACACTCAGATCCCCCACTCACTGACGTTCTCTCCTCACACTGAGATCCCTCACACACTGACGTTCTCTCCTCACACTCAGATCCCTCACACACTGACGTTCTCTCCTCACACTCAGATCCCCCACACACTGACGTTCTCTCCTCACACTCAGATCCGCCACACACTGACGTTCTCTCCTCACACTCACATCCCCCACACACTGACTTTCTCTCCTCACACACAGATCACCCACACACTGACGTTCTCTCCTCACACTCAGATCCCTCAAACATTGACGTTCTCTCCTCACACTCACATCCCTCACACACGGACATTCTCTCCTCACACTCAGATCCCCCACACACTGACGTTCTGTCCTCACACTCACATCCCTCACAAACTGACGTTCTCTCCTCACACTCAGATCCCTCAGTCACTGACGTTCTCTCCTCACACTCACATCCCTCACACACGGACATTCTCTCCTCACACTCAGATCCCCCACACACTGACGTTCTGTCCTCACACTCACATCCCTCACAAACTGACGTTCTCTCCTCACTCTCAGATCCCCCACACACTGACGTTCTCTCCACACACGCACATCCCCCACACACAGACGCTCCCTCCTCACACTCAGATCCCCCACACATTGACGTTCTCTCCTCACACTCAGATCCCCCACACATTGACGTTCTCTCCTCACACTCAGATCCACCACACACTGACGTTCTCTCCTCACACTCAGATCCCCCACTCACTGACGTTCTCTCCTCACACTGAGATCCCTCACACACTGACGTTCTCTCCTCACACTCAGATCCCTCACACACTGACGTTCTCTCCTCACACTCAGATCCCCCACACACTGACGTTCTCTCCTCACACTCAGATCCGCCACACACTGACGTTCTCTCCTCACACTCACATCCCCCACACACTGACGTTCTCTCCTCACACTCACATCCCCCACACATTGACGTTCTCTCCTCACACTCACATCCCCCACACACTGAATTTCTCTCCTCACACACAGATCACCCACACACTGACGTTCTCTCCACACACTCAGATCCCTCAAACATTGACGTTCTCTCCTCACACTCACATCCCTCACACACTGACGTTCTCTCCTCACACTCAGATCCCCAACACACTGACGTTCTGTCCTCACACTCACATCCCTCACAAACTGACGTTCTCTCCTCACACTCAGATCCCTCAGTCACTGACGTTCTCTCCTCACACTCACATCCCTCACACACGGACATTCTCTCCTCACACTCAAATCCCTCACATACTGACGTTCTCTCCTCACACTCACATCCCTCGCACACTGACGTTCTCTCCTCACACTCATATCCCTCACACTCTGACGTTCTCTCCTCACACTCAGATCCCCCACACACTGACGTTCTCTCCTCACACTCATATCCCTCACACACTGACGTTCTCTCCTCACACTCAGATCGCTCACACACTGACGTTCTCTCCTCACACTCACATCTCTCACACACGGACATTCTCTCCTCACACTCAGATCCCTCACATACTGACGTTCTCTCCTCACACTCACATCCCTCACACACTGACGTTCTGTCCTCACACTCAGATCCCTCACATACTGACGTTCTCTCCTCACACTCACATCCCTCACACACTGACGTTCTGTCCTTACACTCACATCCCTCACACACTGACGTTCTCTCCTCACACTCACATCCCTCACACACGGACATTCTCTCCTCACACTCAGATCCGCGACACACTGACTTTCTCTCCTCACACTCACATCCCCCACACACTGACGTTCTCTCCTCACACTCAGATCCCCCACACACTGACGTTCTCTCCTCACACTCAGATCCCCCACACACTGACGTTCTCTCCTCACACTCAGTTCCGCCACACACTGACGTTCTCTCCTCACACTCACATCCCCCACACACTGACTTTGTTTCCTCACACTCAGATCCCCCACACACTGACATTCTCTCCTCACACTCATATCCCCCACACACTGACTTTCTCTCCTCACACTCACATCCCTCACACACTGACGTTCTCTCCTCACACTCAGATCCCTCACACACTGACGTTCTCTCCTCACACTCAGATCCCTCACACACTGACGTTCTCTCCTCACACTCGGATCCCCCACACACTGACTTTCTCTCCTCAAACTGAGATCCCTCACACACTGACGTTCTCTCCTCACACTCGGATCCCCCACACACTGACGTTCTCTCCTCACACTGAGATCCCTCACACACTGACGTTCTCTCCACACACTCACATCCCCCACACACAGACGTTCTCTCCTCACACTCACATCCCCCACACACTGACGTTCTCTCCTCACACTCAGATCCCTCAGTCACTGACGTTCGCTCCTCACACTCACATCCCTCACACACGGACATTCTCTCCTCACACTCAGATCCCCCACACACTGACGTTCTCTCCTCACACTGAGATCCCTCACACACTGACGTTCTCTCCTCACACTCAGATCCACCACACACTGACGTTCTCTCCTCACACTCAGATCCCCCACACATTGACGTTCTCTCCTCACACTGAGATCCCTCACACACTGACGTTCTCTCCTCACACTCAGATCCACCACACACTGACGTTCTCTCCTCACACTCAGATCCCTCACACACTGACGTTCTCTCCTCACACTCAGATCCCCCACACACTGACGTTCTCTCCTCACACTCAAATCCCCCACACACTGACGTTCTCTCCTCACACTCACATCCCCCACACACTGACTTTCTCTCCTTACACACAGATCATCCACACACTGACGTTCTCTCCTCACACTCAGATCCCTCAAACATTGACGTTCTCTCCTCACACTCACATCCCTCACACACTGACGTTCTCTCCTCACACTCAGATCCCCCACACACTGACGTTCTGTCCTCACACTCACATCCCTCACAAACTGACGTTCTCTCCTCACACTCAGATCCCTCAGTCACTGACGTTCTCTCCTCACACTCACATCCCTCACACACGGACATTCTCTCCTCACACTCAGATCCCTCACATACTGACGTTCTCTCCTCACACTCACATCCCTCGCACACTGACGTTCTCTCCTCACACTCATATCCCACGCACACTGACGTTCTCTCCTCACACTCAGATCCCTCACACACTGACGTTCTCTCCTCACACTCAGATCGCTCACACACTGACGTTCTCTCCTCACACTCACATCCCTCACACACGGACATTCTCTCCTCACACTCAGATCCCTCACATACTGACGTTCTCTCCTCACGCTCACATCCCTCACACACTGACGTTCTGTCCTCACACTCAAATCCCTCACATACTGACGTTCTCTCCTCACACTCACATCCCTCACACACTGACGTTCTGTCCTCACACTCACATCCCTCACACACTGACGTTCTCTCCTCACACTCACATCCCTCACACACGGACATTCTCTCCGCACACTCAGAACCCTCACATACTGACGTTCTCTCCTCACACTCACATCCCTCACACACTGACGTTCTCTCCTCACACTCATATCCCTCACACACTGACGTTCTCTCCTCACACTCAGATCCCCCACACACTGACGTTCTCTCCTCACACTCATATCCCTCACACACTGACGTTCTCTCCTCACACTCAGATCCCTCACATACTGACGTTCTCTCCTCACACTCACATCCCTCACACACTGACGTTCTCTCCTCACACTCACATCCCTCACACACGGACATTCTCTCCTCACACTCAGATCCCTCACATACTGACGTTCTCTCCTCACACTCACATCCCTCACACACTGACGTTCTCTCCTCACACTCAGATCCCTCAAACATTGACGTTCTCTCCTCACACTCAGATCCCTCACACACTGACGTTCTCTCCTCACACTCAGATCCGCCACACACTGACTTTCTCTCCTCAAACTGAGATCCCTCACACACTGACGTTCTCTCCTCACACTCACATCCCTCACACACTGACGTTCTCTCCTCACACTGAGATCCCCCACACACTGACGTTCTCTCTTCACACTCACATCCCTCACACACTGACGTTCTCTCCTCACACTGAGACCCCTCACACACTGACGTTCTCTCCTCACACTCAGATCCGCGACACACTGACGTTCTCTCCTCACACTCACATCCCCCACACACTGACGTTCTCTCCTCACACTCAGATCCCTCAGTCACTGACGTTCGCTCCTCACACTCACATCCCTCACACACGGACATTCTCTCCTCACACTCAGATCCCCCACACACTGACGTTCTCTCCTCACACTGAGATCCCTCACACACTGACGTTCTCTCCTCACACTCAGATCCACCACACACTGACGTTCTCTCCTCACACTCAGATCCCCCACACATTGACGTTCTCTCCTCACACTGAGATCCCTCACACACTGACGTTCTCTCCTCACACTCAGATCCACCACACACTGACGTTCTCTCCTCACACTCAGATCCCTCACACACTGACGTTCTCTCCTCACACTCAGATCCCCCACACACTGACGTTCTCTCCTCACACTCAAATCCCCCACACACTGACGTTCTCTCCTCACACTCACATCCCCCACACACTGACTTTCTCTCCTTACACACAGATCATCCACACACTGACGTTCTCTCCTCACACTCAGATCCCTCAAACATTGACGTTCTCTCCTCACACTCACATCCCTCACACACTGACGTTCTCTCCTCACACTCAGATCCCCCACACACTGACGTTCTGTCCTCACACTCACATCCCTCACAAACTGACGTTCTCTCCTCACACTCAGATCCCTCAGTCACTGACGTTCTCTCCTCACACTCACATCCCTCACACACGGACATTCTCTCCTCACACTCAGATCCCTCACATACTGACGTTCTCTCCTCACACTCACATCCCTCGCACACTGACGTTCTCACCTCACACTCATATCCCACGCACACTGACGTTCTCTCCTCACACTCAGATCCCTCACACACTGACGTTCTCTCCTCACACTCAGATCGCTCACACACTGACGTTCTCTCCTCACACTCACATCCCTCACACACGGACATTCTCTCCTCACACTCAGATCCCTCACATACTGACGTTCTCTCCTCACGCTCACATCCCTCACACACTGACGTTCTGTCCTCACACTCAAATCCCTCACATACTGACGTTCTCTCCTCACACTCACATCCCTCACACACTGACGTTCTGTCCTCACACTCACATCCCTCACACACTGACGTTCTCTCCTCACACTCACATCCCTCACACACGGACATTCTCTCCGCACACTCAGAACCCTCACATACTGACGTTCTCTCCTCACACTCACATCCCTCACACACTGACGTTCTCTCCTCACACTCATATCCCTCACACACTGACGTTCTCTCCTCACACTCAGATCCCCCACACACTGACGTTCTCTCCTCACACTCATATCCCTCACACACTGACGTTCTCTCCTCACACTCAGATCCCTCACATACTGACGTTCTCTCCTCACACTCACATCCCTCACACACTGACGTTCTCTCCTCACACTCACATCCCTCACACACGGACATTCTCTCCTCACACTCAGATCCCTCACATACTGACGTTCTCTCCTCACACTCACATCCCTCACACACTGACGTTCTCTCCTCACACTCAGATCCCTCAAACATTGACGTTCTCTCCTCACACTCACATCCCTCACACACTGATGTTCTCTCCTCACACTCAGATCCCTCACACACTGACGTTCTCTCCTCACACTCAGATCCGCCACACACTGACTTTCTCTCCTCAAACTGAGATCCCTCACACACTGACGTTCTCTCCTCACACTCACATCCCTCACACACTGACGTTCTCTCCTCACACTGAGATCCCCCACACACTGACGTTCTCTCTTCACACTCACATCCCTCACACACTGACGTTCTCTCCTCACACTGAGACCCCTCACACACTGACGTTCTCTCCTCACACTCACATCCCCCACACACTGACTTTCTCTCCTCACACACAGATCACCCACACACTGACGTTCTCTCCTCACACTCAGATCCCTCAAACATTGACGTTCTCTCCTCACACTCACATCCCTCACACACTGACGTTCTCTCCTCACACTCAGATCCCCCACACACTGACGTTCTCTCCTCACACTCAGATCCGCCACACACTGACGTTCTCTCCTCACACTCACATCCCCCACACACTGACGTTCTCTCCTCACACTCAGATCCCCCACACACTGACGTTCTCTCCTCACACTCAGATCCCCCACACACTGACGTTCTCTCCTCACACTCAGATCCGCCACACACTGACGTTCTCTCCTCACACTCACATCCCCCACACACTGACTTTGTTTCCTCACACTCAGATCCCCCACACACTGACGTTCTCTCCTCACACTCATATCCCCCACACACTGACTTTCTCTCCTCACACTCACATCCCTCACACACTGACGTTCTCTCCTCACACTCAGATCCCTCACACACTGACGTTCTCTCCTCACACTCACATCCCCCACACACTGACTTTCTCTCCTCACACACAGATCACCCACACACTGACGTTCTCTCCTCACACTCAGATCCCTCAAACATTGACGTTCTCTCCTCACACTCACATCCCTCACACACTGACGTTCTCTCCTCACACTCAGATCCCCCACACACTGAAGTTCTGTCCTCACACTCACATCCCTCACAAACTGACGTTCTCTCCTCACACTCAGATCCCTCAGTCACTGACGTTCTCTCCTCACACTCACATCCCTCACACACGGACATTCTCTCCTCACACTCAGATCCCCCACACACTGACGTTCTGTCCTCACACTCACATCCCTCACAAACTGACGTTCTCTCCTCACTCTCAGATCCCCCACACACTGACGTTCTCTCCACACACGCACATCCCCCACACACAGACGATCCCTCCTCACACTCAGATCCCCCACACATTGACGTTCTCTCCTCACACTCAGATCCGCCACACATTGACGTTCTCTCCTCACACTCAGATCCACCACACACTGACGTTCTCTCCTCACACTCAGATCCCCCACTCACTGACGTTCTCTCCTCACACTGAGATCCCTCACACACTGACGTACTCTCCTCACACTCAGATCCCTCACACACTGACGTTCTCTCCTCACACTCAGATCCCCCACACACTGACGTTCTCTCCTCACACTCAGATCCGCCACACATTGACGTTCTCTCCTCATACTCATCCCCCACACACTGAATTTCTCTCCTCACACACAGATCACCCACACACTGACGTTCTCTCCACACACTCAGATCCCTCAAACATTGACGTTCTCTCCTCACACTCACATCCCTCACACACTGACGTTCTCTCCTCACACTCAGATCCCCAACACACTGACGTTCTGTCCTCACACTCACATCCCTCACAAACTGACGTTCTCTCCTCACACTCAAATCCCTCAGTCACTGACGTTCTCTCCTCACACTCACATCCCCCACACACTGACGTTCTCTCCTCACACTCAGATCCCTCAAACATTGACGTTCTCTCCTCACACTCACATCCCTCACACACTGACGTTCTCTCCTCACACTCAGATCCCCCACACACTGACGTTCTGTCCTCACACTCACATCCCTCACAAACTGACGTTCTCTCCTCACACTCAGATCCCTCAGTCACTGACGTTCTCTCCTCACACTCACATCCCTCACACACGGACATTCTCTCCTCACACTCAGATCCCTCACATACTGACGTTCTCTCCTCACACTCACATCCCTCGCACACTGACGTTCTCACCTCACACTCATATCCCACGCACACTGACGTTCTCTCCTCACACTCAGATCCCTCACACACTGACGTTCTCTCCTCACACTCAGATCGCTCACACACTGACGTTCTCTCCTCACACTCACATCCCTCACACACGGACATTCTCTCCTCACACTCAGATCCCTCACATACTGACGTTCTCTCCTCACGCTCACATCCCTCACACACTGACGTTCTGTCCTCACACTCAAATCCCTCACATACTGACGTTCTCTCCTCACACTCACATCCCTCACACACTGACGTTCTGTCCTCACACTCACATCCCTCACACACTGACGTTCTCTCCTCACACTCACATCCCTCACACACGGACATTCTCTCCGCACACTCAGAACCCTCACATACTGACGTTCTCTCCTCACACTCACATCCCTCACACACTGACGTTCTCTCCTCACACTCATATCCCTCACACACTGACGTTCTCTCCTCACACTCAGATCCCCCACACACTGACGTTCTCTCCTCACACTCATATCCCTCACACACTGACGTTCTCTCCTCACACTCAGATCCCTCACATACTGACGTTCTCTCCTCACACTCACATCCCTCACACACTGACGTTCTCTCCTCACACTCACATCCCTCACACACGGACATTCTCTCCTCACACTCAGATCCCTCACATACTGACGTTCTCTCCTCACACTCACATCCCTCACACACTGACGTTCTCTCCTCACACTCAGATCCCTCAAACATTGACGTTCTCTCCTCACACTCACATCCCTCACACACTGATGTTCTCTCCTCACACTCAGATCCCTCACACACTGACGTTCTCTCCTCACACTCAGATCCGCCACACACTGACTTTCTCTCCTCAAACTGAGATCCCTCACACACTGACGTTCTCTCCTCACACTCACATCCCTCACACACTGACGTTCTCTCCTCACACTGAGATCCCCCACACACTGACGTTCTCTCTTCACACTCACATCCCTCACACACTGACGTTCTCTCCTCACACTGAGACCCCTCACACACTGACGTTCTCTCCTCACACTCACATCCCCCACACACTGACTTTCTCTCCTCACACACAGATCACCCACACACTGACGTTCTCTCCTCACACTCAGATCCCTCAAACATTGACGTTCTCTCCTCACACTCACATCCCTCACACACTGACGTTCTCTCCTCACACTCAGATCCCCCACACACTGACGTTCTCTCCTCACACTCAGATCCGCCACACACTGACGTTCTCTCCTCACACTCACATCCCCCACACACTGACGTTCTCTCCTCACACTCAGATCCCCCACACACTGACGTTCTCTCCTCACACTCAGATCCCCCACACACTGACGTTCTCTCCTCACACTCAGATCCGCCACACACTGACGTTCTCTCCTCACACTCACATCCCCCACACACTGACTTTGTTTCCTCACACTCAGATCCCCCACACACTGACGTTCTCTCCTCACACTCATATCCCCCACACACTGACTTTCTCTCCTCACACTCACATCCCTCACACACTGACGTTCTCTCCTCACACTCAGATCCCTCACACACTGACGTTCTCTCCTCACACTCACATCCCCCACACACTGACTTTCTCTCCTCACACACAGATCACCCACACACTGACGTTCTCTCCTCACACTCAGATCCCTCAAACATTGACGTTCTCTCCTCACACTCACATCCCTCACACACTGACGTTCTCTCCTCACACTCAGATCCCCCACACACTGAAGTTCTGTCCTCACACTCACATCCCTCACAAACTGACGTTCTCTCCTCACACTCAGATCCCTCAGTCACTGACGTTCTCTCCTCACACTCACATCCCTCACACACGGACATTCTCTCCTCACACTCAGATCCCCCACACACTGACGTTCTGTCCTCACACTCACATCCCTCACAAACTGACGTTCTCTCCTCACTCTCAGATCCCCCACACACTGACGTTCTCTCCACACACGCACATCCCCCACACACAGACGATCCCTCCTCACACTCAGATCCCCCACACATTGACGTTCTCTCCTCACACTCAGATCCGCCACACATTGACGTTCTCTCCTCACACTCAGATCCACCACACACTGACGTTCTCTCCTCACACTCAGATCCCCCACTCACTGACGTTCTCTCCTCACACTGAGATCCCTCACACACTGACGTACTCTCCTCACACTCAGATCCCTCACACACTGACGTTCTCTCCTCACACTCAGATCCCCCACACACTGACGTTCTCTCCTCACACTCAGATCCCCCACACACTGACGTTCTCTCCTCACACTCAGATCCGCCACACATTGACGTTCTCTCCTCATACTCATCCCCCACACACTGACGTTCTCTCCTCACACACAGATCACCCACACACTGACGTTCTCTCCACACACTCAGATCCCTCAAACATTGACGTTCTCTCCTCACACTCACATCCCTCACACACTGACGTTCTCTCCTCACACTCAGATCCCCAACACACTGACGTTCTGTCCTCACACTCACATCCCTCACAAACTGACGTTCTCTCCTCACACTCAAATCCCTCAGTCACTGACGTTCTCTCCTCACACTCACATCCCTCACACACGGACATTTTCTCCTCACACTCAAATCCCTCACATACTGACGTTCTCTCCTCACACTCACATCCCTCGCACACTGACGTTCTCTCCTCACACTCATATCCCTCACACTCTGACGTTCTCTCCTCACACTCAGATCCCCCACACACTGACGTTCTCTCCTCACACTCATATCCCTCACACACTGACGTTCTCTCCTCACACTCAGATCGCTCACACACTGACGTTCTCTCCTCACACTCACATCTCTCACACACGGACATTCTCTCCTCACACTCAGATCCCTCACATACTGACGTTCTCTCCTCACACTCACATCCCTCACACACTGACGTTCTGTCCTCACACTCAGATCCCTCACATACTGACGTTCTCTCCTCACACTCACATCCCTCACACACTGACGTTCTGTCCTCACACTCACATCCCTCACACACTGACGTTCTCTCCTCACACTCACATCCCTCACACACGGACATTCTCTCCTCACACTCAGATCCGCGACACACTGACTTTCTCCCCTCACACTCACATCCCCCACACACTGACGTTCTCTCCTCACACTCAGATCCCCCACACACTGACGTTCTCTCCTCACACTCAGATCCCCCACACACTGACGTTCTCTCCTCACACTCAGTTCCGCCACACACTGACGTTCTCTCCTCACACTCACATCCCCCACACACTGACTTTGTTTCCTCACACTCAGATCCCCCACACACTGACGTTCTCTCCTCACACTCATATCCCCCACACACTGACTTTCTCTCCTCACACTCACATCCCTCACACACTGACGTTCTCTCCTCACACTCAGATCCCTCACACACTGACGTTCTCTCCTCACACTCAGATCCCTCACACACTGACGTTCTCTCCTCACACTCGGATCCCCCACACACTGACGTTCTCTCCTCACACTCAAATCCCCACACACTGACGTTCTCTCCTCACACTCGGATCCCCCACACACTGACGTTCTCACCTCACACTCAGATCCACCACACACTGACGTTCTCTCCTCACACTCAGATCCCTCACACACTGACGTTCTCTCCTCACTCTCAGATCCCTCACACACTGACGTTCTCTCCACACACTCACGTCCCCCACACACAGACGTTCTCTCCTCACACTCAGGTCCCCCACACATTGACGTTCTCTCCTCACACTCAGATCACCCACACATTGACGTTCTCTCCTCACACTCAGATCCCCCACACACTGACGTTCTCTCCTCACACTCAGATCCCCCACACACTGACGTTCTCTCCTCACACTGAGATCCCTCACACACTGACGTTCTCTCCTCACACTCAGATCCACCACACACTGACGTTCTCTCCTCACACTCAGATCCCCCACACATTGACGTTCTCTCCTCACACTGAGATCCCTCACACACTGACGTTCTCTCCTCACACTCAGATCCACCACACACTGACGTTCTCTCCTCACACTCAGATCCCTCACACACTGACGTTCTCTCCTCACACTCAGATCCCCCACACACTGACGTTCTCTCCTCACACTCAGATCCCCCACACACTGACGTTCTCTCCTCACACTCACATCCCCCACACACTGACTTTCTCTCCTCACACACAGATCATCCACACACTGACGTTCTCTCCTCACACTCAGATCCCTCACACACTGACGTTCTCTCCTCACACTCAGATCCGCGACACACTGACTTTCTCTCCTCACACTCAGATCCCTCACTCACTGACGTTCTCTCCTCACACTCAGATCCCCCACACACTGACGTTCTCTCCTCACACTCAGTTCCGCCACACACTGACGTTCTCTCCTCACACTCACATCCCCCACACACTGACTTTGTTTCCTCACACTCAGATCCCCCACACACTGACGTTCTCTCCTCACACTCATATCCCCCACACACTGACTTTCTCTCCTCACACTCACATCCCTCACACACTGACGTTCTCTCCTCACACTCAGATCCCTCACACACTGACGTTCTCTCCTCACACTCAGATCCCTCACACACTGACGTTCTCTCCTCACACTCGGATCCCCCACACACTGACGTTCTCTCCTCACACTCAAATCCCCACACACTGACGTTCTCTCCTCACACTCGGATCCCCCACACACTGACGTTCTCACCTCACACTCAGATCACTCACACACTGACGTTCTCTCCTCACACTCAGATCCCTCACACACTGACGTTCTCTCCTCACTCTCAGATCCCTCACACACTGACGTTCTCTCCACACACTCACATCCCCCACACACAGACGTTCTCTCCTCACACTCAGGTCCCCCACACATTGACGTTCTCTCCTCACACTCAGATCCCCCACACATTGACGTTCTCTCCTCACACTCAGATCCCCCACACACTGACGTTCTCTCCTCACACTCAGATCCACCACACACTGACGTTCTCTCCTCACACTCAGATCCACCACACACTGACGTTCTCTCCTCACACTCAGATCCCCCACACACTGACGTTCTCTCCTCACACTCAGATCCACCACACACTGACGTTCTCTCCTCACACTCAGATCCCCCACACATTGACGTTCTCTCCTCACACTGAGATCCCTCACACACTGACGTTCTCTCCTCACACTCAGATCCACCACACACTGACGTTCTCTCCTCACACTCAGATCCCTCACACACTGACGTTCTCTCCTCACACTCAGATCCCCCACACACTGACGTTCTCTCCTCACACTCAGATCCCCCACACACTGACGTTCTCTCCTCACACTCACATCCCCCACACACTGACTTTCTCTCCTCACACACAGATCATCCACACACTGACGTTCTCTCCTCACACTCAGATCCCTCAAACATTGACGTTCTCTCCTCACACTCACATCCCTCACACACTGACGTTCTCTCCTCACACTCAGATCCCCCACACACTGACGTTCTGTCCTCACACTCACATCCCTCACAAACTGACGTTCTCTCCTCACACTCAGATCCCTCAGTCACTGACGTTCTCTCCTCACACTCACATCCCTCACACACGGACATTCTCTCCTCACACTCAGATCCCTCACATACTGACGTTCTCTCCTCACACTCACATCCCTCGCACACTGACGTTCTCTCCTCACACTCATATCCCACGCACACTGACGTTCTCTCCTCACACTCAGATCCCTCACACACTGACGTTCTCTCCTCACACTCAGATCGCTCACACACTGACGTTCTCTCCTCACACTCACATCCCTCACACACGGACATTCTCTCCTCACACTCAGATCCCTCACATACTGACGTTCTCTCCTCACGCTCACATCCCTCACACACTGACGTTCTGTCCTCACACTCAAATCCCTCACATACAGACGTTCTCTCCTCACACTCACATCCCTCACACACTGACGTTCTGTCCTCACACTCACATCCCTCACACACTGACGTTCTCTCCTCACACTCACATCCCTCACACACGGACATTCTCTCCGCACACTCAGAACCCTCACATACTGACGTTCTCTCCTCACACTCACATCCCTCACACACTGACGTTCTCTCCTCACACTCATATCCCTCACACACTGACGTTCTCTCCTCACACTCAGATCCCCCACACACTGACGTTCTCTCCTCACACTCATATCCCTCACACACTGACGTTCTCTCCTCACACTCAGATCCCTCACATACTGACGTTCTCTCCTCACACTCACATCCCTCACACACTGACGTTCTCTCCTCACACTCACATCCCTCACACACGGACATTCTCTCCTCACACTCAGATCCCTCACATACTGACGTTCTCTCCTCACACTCACATCCCTCACACACTGACGTTCTCTCCTCACACTCAGATCCCTCAAACATTGACGTTCTCTCCTCACACTCACATCCCTCACACACTGACGTTCTCTCCTCACACTCAGATCCCTCACACACTGACGTTCTCTCCTCACACTCAGATCCGCCACACACTGACTTTCTCTCCTCAAACTGAGATCCCTCACACACTGACGTTCTCTCCTCACACTCAGATCACCCACACACTGACGTTCTCTCTTCACACTCACATCCCTCACACACTGACGTTCTCTCCTCACACTGAGACCCCTCACACACTGACGTTCTCTCCTCACACTCAGATCCGCGACACACTGACGTTCTCTCCTCACACTCACATCCCCCACACACTGACGTTCTCTCCTCACACTCAGATCCCTCAGTCACTGACGTTCTCTCCTCACACTCACATCCCTCACACACGGACATTCTCTCCTCACACTCAGATCCCTCACATACTGACGTTCTCTCCTCACACTCACATCCCTCGCACACTGACATTCTCTCCTCACACTCATATCCCACGCACACTGACGTTCTCTCCTCACACTCAGATCCCTCACACACTGACGTTCTCTCCTCACACTCAGATCGCTCACACACTGACGTTCTCTCCTCACACTCACATCCCTCACACACGGACATTCTCTCCTCACACTCAGATCCCCCACACACTGACGTTCTGTCCTCACACTCACATCCCTCACAAACTGACGTTCTCTCCTCACTCTCAGATCCCCCACACACTGACGTTCTCTCCACACACGCACATCCCCCACACACAGACGATCCCTCCTCACACTCAGATCCCCCACACATTGACGTTCTCTCCTCACACTCAGATCCCCCACACATTGACGTTCTCTCCTCACACTCAGATCCACCACACACTGACGTTCTCTCCTCACACTCAGATCCCCCACTCACTGACGTTCTCTCCTCACACTGAGATCCCTCACACACTGACGTACTCTCCTCACACTCAGATCCCTCACACACTGACGTTCTCTCCTCACACTCAGATCCCCCACACACTGACGTTCTCTCCTCACACTCAGATCCGCCACACATTGACGTTCTCTCCTCATACTCATCCCCCACACACTGAATTTCTCTCCTCACACACAGATCACCCACACACTGACGTTCTCTCCACACACTCAGATCCCTCAAACATTGACGTTCTCTCCTCACACTCACATCCCTCACACACTGACGTTCTCTCCTCACACTCAGATCCCCAACACACTGACGTTCTGTCCTCACACTCACATCCCTCACAAACTGACGTTCTCTCCTCACACTCAGATCCCTCAGTCACTGACGTTCTCTCCTCACACTCACATCCCTCACACACGGACATTCTCTCCTCACACTCAAATCCCTCACATACTGACGTTCTCTCCTCACACTCACATCCCTCGCACACTGACGTTCTCTCCTCACACTCATATCCCTCACACTCTGACGTTCTCTCCTCACACTCAGATCCCCCACACACTGACGTTCTCTCCTCACACTCATATCCCTCACACACTGACGTTCTCTCCTCACACTCAGATCGCTCACACACTGACGTTCTCTCCTCACACTCACATCTCTCACACACGGACATTCTCTCCTCACACTCAGATCCCTCACATACTGACGTTTTCTCCTCACACTCACATCCCTCACACACTGACGTTCTGTCCTCACACTCAGATCCCTCACATACTGACGTTCTCTCCTCACACTCACATCCCTCACACACTGACGTTCTGTCCTCACACTCACATCCCTCACACACTGACGTTCTCTCCTCACACTCACATCCCTCACACACGGACATTCTCTCCTCACACTCAGATCCGCGACACACTGACTTTCTCCCCTCACACTCACATCCCCCACACACTGACGTTCTCTCCTCACACTCAGATCCCCCACACACTGACGTTCTCTCCTCACACTCAGATCCCCCACACACTGACGTTCTCTCCTCACACTCAGTTCCGCCACACACTGACGTTCTCTCCTCACACTCAGATGCCCCACACATTGACGTTCTCTCCTCACACTCAGATCCCTCAGTCACTGACGTTCTCTCCTCACACTCATATCCCCCACACACTGACTTTCTCTCCTCACACTCACATCCCTCACACACTGACGTTCTCTCCTCACACTCAGATCCCTCACACACTGACGTTCTCTCCTCACACTCAGATCCCTCACACACTGACGTTCTCTCCTCACACTCGGATCCCCCACACACTGACGTTCTCTCCTCACACTCAAATCCCCACACACTGACGTTCTCTCCTCACACTCGGATCCCCCACACACTGACGTTCTCACCTCACACTCAGATCCACCACACACTGACGTTCTCTCCTCACACTCAGATCCCTCACACACTGACGTTCTCTCCTCACTCTCAGATCCCTCACACACTGACGTTCTCTCCACACACTCACGTCCCCCACACACAGACGTTCTCTCCTCACACTCAGGTCCCCCACACATTGACGTTCTCTCCTCACACTCAGATCACCCACACATTGACGTTCTCTCCTCACACTCAGATCCCCCACACACTGACGTTCTCTCCTCACACTCAGATCCCCCACACACTGACGTTCTCTCCTCACACTGAGATCCCTCACACACTGACGTTCTCTCCTCACACTCAGATCCACCACACACTGACGTTCTCTCCTCACACTCAGATCCCCCACACATTGACGTTCTCTCCTCACACTGAGATCCCTCACACACTGACGTTCTCTCCTCACACTCAGATCCCCCACACACTGACGTTCTCTCCTCACACTCAGATCCGCCACACACTGACGTTCTCTCTTCACACTCACATCCCTCACACACTGACGTTCTCTCCTCAAACTGAGATCCCTCACACACTGACGTTCTCTCTTCACACTCACATCCCTCACACACTGACGTTCTCTCCTCACACTGAGACCCCTCACACACTGACGTTCTCTCCTCACACTGAGATCCCCCACACACTGACGTTCTCTCTTCACACTCACATCCCTCACACACTGACGTTCTCTCCTCACACTGAGACCCCTCACACACTGACGTTCTCTCCTCACACTCAGATCCGCGACACACTGACGTTCTCTCCTCACACTCACATCCCCCACACACTGACGTTCTCTCCTCTCACTCAGATCCCTCAGTCACTGACGTTCTCTCCTCACACTGAGACCCCTCACACACTGACGTTCTCTCCTCACACTCAGATCCGCGACACACTGACGTTCTCTCCTCACACTCACATCCCCCACACACTGACGTTCTCTCCTCTCACTCAGATCCCTCAGTCACTGACGTTCTCTCCTCACACTCACATCCCTCACACACGGACATTCTCTCCTCACACTCAGATCCCTCACATACTGACGTTCTCTCCTCACACTCACATCCCTCGCACACTGACGTTCTCTCCTCACACTCATATCCCACGCACACTGACGTTCTCTCCTCACACTCAGATCCCTCACACACTGACGTTCTCTCCTCACACTCAGATCGCTCACACACTGACGTTCTCTCCTCACACTCACATCCCTCACACACGGACATTCTCTCCTCACACTCAGATCCCTCACATACTGACGTTCTCTCCTCACGCTCACATCCCTCACACACTGACGTTCTGTCCTCACACTCAAATCCCTCACATACTGACGTTCTCTCCTCACACTCACATCCCTCACACACTGACGTTCTGTCCTCACACTCACATCCCTCACACACTGACGTTCTCTCCTCACACTCACATCCCTCACACACGGACATTCTCTCCGCACACTCAGAACCCTCACATACTGACGTTCTCTCCTCACACTCACATCCCTCACACACTGACGTTCTCTCCTCACACTCATATCCCTCACACACTGACGTTCTCTCCTCACACTCAGATCCCCCACACACTGACGTTCTCTCCTCACACTCATATCCCTCACACACTGACGTTCTCTCCTCACACTCAGATCCCTCACATACTGACGTTCTCTCCTCACACTCACATCCCTCACACACTGACGTTCTCTCCTCACACTCACATCCCTCACACACTGACGTTCTCTCCTCACACTCAGATCCCTCAAACATTGACGTTCTCTCCTCACACTCACATCCCTCACACACTGACGTTCTCTCCTCACACTCACATCCCTCACACACGGACATTCTCTCCGCACACTCAGAACCCTCACATACTGACGTTCTCTCCTCACACTCACATCCCTCACACACTGACGTTCTCTCCTCACACTCATATCCCTCACACACTGACGTTCTCTCCTCACACTCAGATCCCCCACACACTGACGTTCTCTCCTCACACTCATATCCCTCACACACTGACGTTCTCTCCTCACACTCAGATCCCTCACATACTGACGTTCTCTCCTCACACTCACATCCCTCACACACTGACGTTCTCTCCTCACACTCACATCCCTCACACACGGACATTCTCTCCTCACACTCAGATCCCTCACATACTGACGTTCTCTCCTCACACTCACATCCCTCACACACTGACGTTCTCTCCTCACACTCAGATCCCTCAAACATTGACGTTCTCTCCTCACACTCACATCCCTCACACACTGACGCTCTCTCCTCACACTCAGATCCCTCACACACTGACGTTCTCTCCTCACACTCACATCCCTCACACACTGACGTTCTCTCCTCACACTGAGACCCCTCACACACTGACGTTCTCTCCTCACACTCAGATCCGCGACACACTGACGTTCTCTCCTCACACTCACATCCCCCACACACTGACGTTCTCTCCTCACACTCAGATCCCTCAGTCACTGACGTTCTCTCCTCACACTCACATCCCTCACACACGGACATTCTCTCCTCACACTCAGATCCCTCACATACTGACGTTCTCTCCTCACACTCACATCCCTCGCACACTGACATTCTCTCCTCACACTCATATCCCACGCACACTGACGTTCTCTCCTCACACTCAGATCCCTCACACACTGACGTTCTCTCCTCACACTCAGATCGCTCACACACTGACGTTCTCTCCTCACACTCACATCCCTCACACACGGACATTCTCTCCTCACACTCAGATCCCCCACACACTGACGTTCTGTCCTCACACTCACATCCCTCACAAACTGACGTTCTCTCCTCACTCTCAGATCCCCCACACACTGACGTTCTCTCCACACACGCACATCCCCCACACACAGACGATCCCTCCTCACACTCAGATCCCCCACACATTGACGTTCTCTCCTCACACTCAGATCCCCCACACATTGACGTTCTCTCCTCACACTCAGATCCACCACACACTGACGTTCTCTCCTCACACTCAGATCCCCCACTCACTGACGTTCTCTCCTCACACTGAGATCCCTCACACACTGACGTACTCTCCTCACACTCAGATCCCTCACACACTGACGTTCTCTCCTCACACTCAGATCCCCCACACACTGACGTTCTCTCCTCACACTCAGATCCGCCACACATTGACGTTCTCT
Source organism: Chiloscyllium punctatum (assembly GCF_047496795.1). NCBI lineage: Eukaryota > Metazoa > Chordata > Chondrichthyes > Orectolobiformes > Hemiscylliidae > Chiloscyllium > Chiloscyllium punctatum. Next base: position 27,191,080 of record NC_092783.1, read on the forward strand.
CCTCATACTCATCCCCCACACACTGAATTTCTCTCCTCACACACAGATCACCCACACACTGACGTTCTCTCCACACACTCAGATCCCTCAAACATTGACGTTCTCTCCTCACACTCACATCCCTCACACACTGACGTTCTCTCCTCACACTCAGATCCCCAACACACTGACGTTCTGTCCTCACACTCACATCCCTCACAAACTGACGTTCTCTCCTCACACTCAGATCCCTCAGTCAGTGACGTTCTCTCCTCACACTCACATCCCTCACACACGGATATTCTCTCCTCACACTCAAATCCCTCACATACTGACGTTCTCTCCTCACACTCACATCCCTCGCACACTGACGTTCTCTCCTCACACTCATATCCCTCACACTCTGACGTTCTCTCCTCACACTCAGATCCCCCACACACTGACGTTCTCTCCTCACACTCATATCCCTCACACACTGACGTTCTCTCCTCACACTCAGATCGCTCACACACTGACGTTCTCTCCTCACACTCACATCTCTCACACACGGACATTCTCTCCTCACACTCAGATCCCTCACATACTGACGTTCTCTCCTCACACTCACATCCCTCACACACTGACGTTCTGTCCTCACACTCAGATCCCTCACATACTGACGTTCTCTCCTCACACTCACATCCCTCACACACTGACGTTCTGTCCTCACACTCACATCCCTCACACACTGACGTTCTCTCCTCACACTCACATCCCTCACACACGGACATTCTCTCCTCACACTCAGATCCGCGACACACTGACTTTCTCCCCTCACACTCACATCCCCCACACACTGACGTTCTCTCCTCACACTCAGATCCCCCACACACTGACGTTCTCTCCTCACACTCAGATCCCCCACACACTGACGTTCTCTCCTCACACTCAGTTCCGCCACACACTGACGTTCTCTCCTCACACTCACATCCCCCACACACTGACTTTGTTTCCTCACACTCAGATCCCCCACACACTGACGTTCTCTCCTCACACTCATATCCCCCACACACTGACTTTCTCTCCTCACACTCACATCCCTCACACACTGACGTTCTCTCCTCACACTCAGATCCCTCACACACTGACGTTCTCTCCTCACACTCAGATCCCTCACACACTGACGTTCTCTCCTCACACTCGGATCCCCCACACACTGACGTTCTCTCCTCACACTCAAATCCCCACACACTGACGTTCTCTCCTCACACTCGGATCCCCCACACACTGACGTTCTCACCTCACACTCAGATCCACCACACACTGACGTTCTCTCCTCACACTCAGATCCCTCACACACTGACGTTCTCTCCTCACTCTCAGATCCCTCACACACTGACGTTCTCTCCACACACTCACGTCCCCCACACACAGACGTTCTCTCCTCACACTCAGGTCCCCCACACATTGACGTTCTCTCCTCACACTCAGATCACCCACACATTGACGTTCTCTCCTCACACTCAGATCCCCCACACACTGACGTTCTCTCCTCACACTCAGATCCCCCACCCACTGACGTTCTCTCCTCACACTGAGATCCCTCACACACTGACGTTCTCTCCTCACACTCAGATCCACCACACACTGACGTTCTCTCCTCACACTCAGATCCCCCACACATTGACGTTCTCTCCTCACACTGAGATCCCTCACACACTGACGTTCTCTCCTCACACTCAGATCCCTCACACACTGACGTTCTCTCCTCACACTCGGATCCCCCACACACTGACGTTCTCTCCTCACACTCAAATCCCCACACACTGACGTTCTCTCCTCACACTCGGATCCCCCACACACTGACGTTCTCACCTCACACTCAGATCCACCACACACTGACGTTCTCTCCTCACACTCAGATCCCTCACACACTGACGTTCTCTCCTCACTCTCAGATCCCTCACACACTGACGTTCTCTCCACACACTCACGTCCCCCACACACAGACGTTCTCTCCTCACACTCAGGTCCCCCACACATTGACGTTCTCTCCTCACACTCAGATCACCCACACATTGACGTTCTCTCCTCACACTCAGATCCCCCACACACTGACGTTCTCTCCTCACACTCAGATCCCCCACACACTGACGTTCTCTCCTCACACTGAGATCCCTCACACACTGACGTTCTCTCCTCACACTCAGATCCACCACACACTGACGTTCTCTCCTCACACTCAGATCCCCCACACATTGACGTTCTCTCCTCACACTGAGATCCCTCACACACTGACGTTCTCTCCTCACACTCAGATCCACCACACACTGACGTTCTCTCCTCACACTCAGATCCCTCACACACTGACGTTCTCTCCTCACACTCAGATCCCCCACACACTGACGTTCTCTCCTCACACTCAGATCCCCCACACACTGACGTTCTCTCCTCACACTCACATCCCCCACACACTGACTTTCTCTCCTCACACACAGATCATCCACACACTGACGTTCTCTCCTCACACTCAGATCCCTCACACACTGACGTTCTCTCCTCACACTCAGATCCGCGACACACTGACTTTCTCTCCTCACACTCAGATCCCTCACACACTGACGTTCTCTCCTCACACTCAGATCCCCCACACACTGACGTTCTCTCCTCACACTCAGTTCCGCCACACACTGACGTTCTCTCCTCACACTCACATCCCCCACACACTGACTTTGTTTCCTCACACTCAGATCCCCCACACACTGACGTTCTCTCCTCACACTCATATCCCCCACACACTGACTTTCTCTCCTCACACTCACATCCCTCACACACTGACGTTCTCTCCTCACACTCAGATCCCTCACACACTGACGTTCTCTCCTCACACTCAGATCCCTCACACACTGACGTTCTCTCCTCACACTCGGATCCCCCACACACTGACGTTCTCTCCTCACACTCAAATCCCCACACACTGACGTTCTCTCCTCACACTCGGATCCCCCACACACTGACGTTCTCACCTCACACTCAGATCACTCACACACTGACGTTCTCTCCTCACACTCAGATCCCTCACACACTGACGTTCTCTCCTCACTCTCAGATCCCTCACACACTGACGTTCTCTCCACACACTCACATCCCCCACACACAGACGTTCTCTCCTCACACTCAGGTCCCCCACACATTGACGTTCTCTCCTCACACTCAGATCCCCCACACATTGACGTTCTCTCCTCACACTCAGATCCCCCACACACTGACGTTCTCTCCTCACACTCAGATCCCCCACACACTGACGTTCTCTCCTCACACTGAGATCCCTCACACACTGACGTTCTCTCCTCACACTCAGATCCACCACACACTGACGTTCTCTCCTCACACTCAGATCCCCCACACATTGACGTTCTCTCCTCACACTGAGATCCCTCACACACTGACGTTCTCTCCTCACACTCAGATCCACCACACACTGACGTTCTCTCCTCACACTCAGATCCCTCACACACTGACGTTCTCTCCTCACACTCAGATCCCCCACACACTGACGTTCTCTCCTCACACTCAGATCCCCCACACACTGACGTTCTCTCCTCACACTCACATCCCCCACACACTGACTTTCTCTCCTCACACACAGATCATCCACACACTGACGTTCTCTCCTCACACTCAGATCCCTCAAACATTGACGTTCTCTCCTCACACTCACATCCCTCACACACTGACGTTCTCTCCTCACACTCAGATCCCCCACACACTGACGTTCTGTCCTCACACTCACATCCCTCACAAACTGACGTTCTCTCCTCACACTCAGATCCCTCAGTCACTGACGTTCTCTCCTCACACTCACATCCCTCACACACGGACATTCTCTCCTCACACTCAGATCCCTCACATACTGACGTTCTCTCCTCACACTCACATCCCTCGCACACTGACGTTCTCTCCTCACACTCATATCCCACGCACACTGACGTTCTCTCCTCACACTCAGATCCCTCACACACTGACGTTCTCTCCTCACACTCAGATCGCTCACACACTGACGTTCTCTCCTCACACTCACATCCCTCACACACGGACATTCTCTCCTCACACTCAGATCCCTCACATACTGACGTTCTCTCCTCACGCTCACATCCCTCACACATTGACGTTCTGTCCTCACACTCAAATCCCTCACATACTGACGTTCTCTCCTCACACTCACATCCCTCACACACTGACGTTCTGTCCTCACACTCACATCCCTCACACACTGACGTTCTCTCCTCACACTCACATCCCTCACACACGGACATTCTCTCCGCACACTCAGAACCCTCACATACTGACGTTCTCTCCTCACACTCACATCCCTCACACACTGACGTTCTCTCCTCACACTCATATCCCTCACACACTGACGTTCTCTCCTCACACTCAGATCCCCCACACACTGACGTTCTCTCCTCACACTCATATCCCTCACACACTGACGTTCTCTCCTCACACTCAGATCCCTCACATACTGACGTTCTCTCCTCACACTCACATCCCTCACACACTGACGTTCTCTCCTCACACTCACATCCCTCACACACGGACATTCTCTCCTCACACTCAGATCCCTCACATACTGACGTTCTCTCCTCACACTCACATCCCTCACACACTGACGTTCTCTCCTCACACTCAGATCCCTCAAACATTGACGTTTTCTCCTCACACTCACATCCCTCACACACTGACGTTCTCTCCTCACACTCAGATCCCTCACACACTGACGTTCTCTCCTCACACTCAGATCCGCCACACACTGACTTTCTCTCCTCACACTCACATCCCCCACACACTGACGTTCTCTCCTCTCACTCAGATCCCTCAGTCACTGACGTTCTCTCCTCACACTCACATCCCTCACACACGGACATTCTCTCCTCACACTCAGATCCCTCACATACTGACGTTCTCTCCTCACACTCACATCCCTCGCACACTGACGTTCTCTCCTCACACTCATATCCCACGCACACTGACGTTCTCTCCTCACACTCAGATCCCTCACACACTGACGTTCTCTCCTCACACTCAGATCGCTCACACACTGACGTTCTCTCCTCACACTCACATCCCTCACACACGGACATTCTCTCCTCACACTCAGATCCCTCACATACTGACGTTCTCTCCTCACGCTCACATCCGTCACACACTGACGTTCTGTCCTCACACTCAAATCCCTCACATACTGACGTTCTCTCCTCACACTCACATCCCTCACACACTGACGTTCTGTCCTCACACTCACATCCCTCACACACTGACGTTCTCTCCTCACACTCACATCCCTCACACACGGACATTCTCTCCGCACACTCAGAACCCTCACATACTGACGTTCTCTCCTCACACTCACATCCCTCACACACTGACGTTCTCTCCTCACACTCATATCCCTCACACACTGACGTTCTCTCCTCACACTCAGATCCCCCACACACTGACGTTCTCTCCTCACACTCATATCCCTCACACACTGACGTTCTCTCCTCACACTCAGATCCCTCACATACTGACGTTCTCTCCTCACACTCACATCCCTCACACACTGACGTTCTCTCCTCACACTCACATCCCTCACACACTGACGTTCTCTCCTCACACTCAGATCCCTCAAACATTGACGTTCTCTCCTCACACTCACATCCCTCACACACTGACGTTCTCTCCTCACACTCACATCCCTCACACACGGACATTCTCTCCGCACACTCAGAACCCTCACATACTGACGTTCTCTCCTCACACTCACATCCCTCACACACTGACGTTCTCTCCTCACACTCATATCCCTCACACACTGACGTTCTCTCCTCACACTCAGATCCCCCACACACTGACGTTCTCTCCTCACCCTCATATCCCTCACACACTGACGTTCTCTCCTCACACTCAGATCCCTCACATACTGACGTTCTCTCCTCACACTCACATCCCTCACACACTGACGTTCTCTCCTCACACTCACATCCCTCACACACGGACATTCTCTCCTCACACTCAGATCCCTCACATACTGACGTTCTCTCCTCACACTCACATCCCTCACACACTGACGTTCTCTCCTCACACTCAGATCCCTCAAACATTGACGTTCTCTCCTCACACTCACATCCCTCACACACTGACGTTCTCTCCTCACACTCAGATCCCTCACACACTGACGTTCTCTCCTCACACTCAGATCCGCCACACACTGACTTTCTCTCCTCAAACTGAGATCCCTCACACACTGACGTTCTCTCCTCACACTCAGATCACCCACACACTGACGTTCTCTCTTCACACTCACATCCCTCACACACTGACGTTCTCTCCTCACACTGAGACCCCTCACACACTGACGTTCTCTCCTCACACTCAGATCCGCGACACACTGACGTTCTCTCCTCACACTCACATCCCCCACACACTGACGTTCTCTCCTCACACTCAGATCCCTCAGTCACTGACGTTCTCTCCTCACACTCACATCCCTCACACACGGACATTCTCTCCTCACACTCAGATCCCTCACATACTGACGTTCTCTCCTCACACTCACATCCCTCGCACACTGACATTCTCTCCTCACACTCATATCCCACGCACACTGACGTTCTCTCCTCACACTCAGATCCCTCACACACTGACGTTCTCTCCTCACACTCAGATCGCTCACACACTGACGTTCTCTCCTCACACTCACATCCCTCACACACGGACATTCTCTCCTCACACTCAGATCCCCCACACACTGACGTTCTGTCCTCACACTCACATCCCTCACAAACTGACGTTCTCTCCTCACTCTCAGATCCCCCACACACTGACGTTCTCTCCACACACGCACATCCCCCACACACAGACGATCCCTCCTCACACTCAGATCCCCCACACATTGACGTTCTCTCCTCACACTCAGATCCCCCACACATTGACGTTCTCTCCTCACACTCAGATCCACCACACACTGACGTTCTCTCCTCACACTCAGATCCCCCACTCACTGACGTTCTCTCCTCACACTGAGATCCCTCACACACTGACGTACTCTCCTCACACTCAGATCCCTCACACACTGACGTTCTCTCCTCACACTCAGATCCCCCACACACTGACGTTCTCTCCTCACACTCAGATCCGCCACACATTGACGTTCTCTCCTCATACTCATCCCCCACACACTGAATTTCTCTCCTCACACACAGATCACCCACACACTGACGTTCTCTCCACACACTCAGATCCCTCAAACATTGACGTTCTCTCCTCACACTCACATCCCTCACACACTGACGTTCTCTCCTCACACTCAGATCCCCAACACACTGACGTTCTGTCCTCACACTCACATCCCTCACAAACTGACGTTCTCTCCTCACACTCAGATCCCTCAGTCAGTGACGTTCTCTCCTCACACTCACATCCCTCACACACGGACATTCTCTCCTCACACTCAAATCCCTCACATACTGACGTTCTCTCCTCACACTCACATCCCTCGCACACTGACGTTCTCTCCTCACACTCATATCCCTCACACTCTGACGTTCTCTCCTCACACTCAGATCCCCCACACACTGACGTTCTCTCCTCACACTCATATCCCTCACACACTGACGTTCTCTCCTCACACTCAGATCGCTCACACACTGACGTTCTCTCCTCACACTCACATCTCTCACACACGGACATTCTCTCCTCACACTCAGATCCCTCACATACTGACGTTCTCTCCTCACACTCACATCCCTCACACACTGACGTTCTGTCCTCACACTCAGATCCCTCACATACTGACGTTCTCTCCTCACACTCACATCCCTCACACACTGACGTTCTGTCCTCACACTCACATCCCTCACACACTGACGTTCTCTCCTCACACTCACATCCCTCACACACGGACATTCTCTCCTCACACTCAGATCCGCGACACACTGACTTTCTCCCCTCACACTCACATCCCCCACACACTGACGTTCTCTCCTCACACTCAGATCCCCCACACACTGACGTTCTCTCCTCACACTCAGATCCCCCACACACTGACGTTCTCTCCTCACACTCAGTTCCGCCACACACTGACGTTCTCTCCTCACACTCACATCCCCCACACACTGACTTTGTTTCCTCACACTCAGATCCCCCACACACTGACGTTCTCTCCTCACACTCATATCCCCCACACACTGACTTTCTCTCCTCACACTCACATCCCTCACACACTGACGTTCTCTCCTCACACTCAGATCCCTCACACACTGACGTTCTCTCCTCACACTCAGATCCCTCACACACTGACGTTCTCTCCTCACACTCGGATCCCCCACACACTGACGTTCTCTCCTCACACTCAAATCCCCACACACTGACGTTCTCTCCTCACACTCGGATCCCCCACACACTGACGTTCTCACCTCACACTCAGATCCACCACACACTGACGTTCTCTCCTCACACTCAGATCCCTCACACACTGACGTTCTCTCCTCACTCTCAGATCCCTCACACACTGACGTTCTCTCCACACACTCACGTCCCCCACACACAGACGTTCTCTCCTCACACTCAGGTCCCCCACACATTGACGTTCTCTCCTCACACTCAGATCCCCCACACACTGACGTTCTCTCCTCACACTCAGATCCCCCACACACTGACGTTCTCTCCTCACACTGAGATCCCTCACACACTGACGTTCTCTCCTCACACTCAGATCCACCACACACTGACGTTCTCTCCTCACACTCAGATCCCCCACACATTGACGTTCTCTCCTCACACTGAGATCCCTCACACACTGACGTTCTCTCCTCACACTCAGATCCCTCACACACTGACGTTCTCTCCTCACACTCGGATCCCCCACACACTGACGTTCTCTCCTCACACTCAAATCCCCACACACTGACGTTCTCTCCTCACACTCGGATCCCCCACACACTGACGTTCTCACCTCACACTCAGATCCACCACACACTGACGTTCTCTCCTCACACTCAGATCCCTCACACACTGACGTTCTCTCCTCACTCTCAGATCCCTCACACACTGACGTTCTCTCCACACACTCACGTCCCCCACACACAGACGTTCTCTCCTCACACTCAGGTCCCCCACACATTGACGTTCTCTCCTCACACTCAGATCACCCACACATTGACGTTCTCTCCTCACACTCAGATCCCCCACACACTGACGTTCTCTCCTCACACTCAGATCCCCCACACACTGACGTTCTCTCCTCACACTGAGATCCCTCACACACTGACGTTCTCTCCTCACACTCAGATCCACCACACACTGACGTTCTCTCCTCACACTCAGATCCCCCACACATTGACGTTCTCTCCTCACACTGAGATCCCTCACACACTGACGTTCTCTCCTCACACTCAGATCCACCACACACTGACGTTCTCTCCTCACACTCAGATCCCTCACACACTGACGTTCTCTCCTCACACTCAGATCCCCCACACACTGACGTTCTCTCCTCACACTCAGATCCCCCACACACTGACGTTCTCTCCTCACACTCACATCCCCCACACACTGACTTTCTCTCCTCACACACAGATCATCCACACACTGACGTTCTCTCCTCACACTCAGATCCCTCACACACTGACGTTCTCTCCTCACACTCAGATCCGCGACACACTGACTTTCTCTCCTCACACTCAGATCCCTCACACACTGACGTTCTCTCCTCACACTCAGATCCCCCACACACTGACGTTCTCTCCTCACACTCAGTTCCGCCACACACTGACGTTCTCTCCTCACACTCACATCCCCCACACACTGACTTTGTTTCCTCACACTCAGATCCCCCACACACTGACGTTCTCTCCTCACACTCATATCCCCCACACACTGACTTTCTCTCCTCACACTCACATCCCTCACACACTGACGTTCTCTCCTCACACTCAGATCCCTCACACACTGACGTTCTCTCCTCACACTCAGATCCCTCACACACTGACGTTCTCTCCTCACACTCGGATCCCCCACACACTGACGTTCTCTCCTCACACTCAAATCCCCACACACTGACGTTCTCTCCTCACACTCGGATCCCCCACACACTGACGTTCTCACCTCACACTCAGATCACTCACACACTGACGTTCTCTCCTCACACTCAGATCCCTCACACACTGACGTTCTCTCCTCACTCTCAGATCCCTCACACACTGACGTTCTCTCCACACACTCACATCCCCCACACACAGACGTTCTCTCCTCACACTCAGGTCCCCCACACATTGACGTTCTCTCCTCACACTCAGATCCCCCACACATTGACGTTCTCTCCTCACACTCAGATCCCCCACACACTGACGTTCTCTCCTCACACTCAGATCCCCCACACACTGACGTTCTCTCCTCACACTGAGATCCCTCACACACTGACGTTCTCTCCTCACACTCAGATCCACCACACACTGACGTTCTCTCCTCACACTCAGATCCCCCACACATTGACGTTCTCTCCTCACACTGAGATCCCTCACACACTGACGTTCTCTCCTCACACTCAGATCCACCACACACTGACGTTCTCTCCTCACACTCAGATCCCTCACACACTGACGTTCTCTCCTCACACTCAGATCCCCCACACACTGACGTTCTCTCCTCACACTCAGATCCCCCACACACTGACGTTCTCTCCTCACACTCACATCCCCCACACACTGACTTTCTCTCCTCACACACAGATCATCCACACACTGACGTTCTCTCCTCACACTCAGATCCCTCAAACATTGACGTTCTCTCCTCACACTCACATCCCTCACACACTGACGTTCTCTCCTCACACTCAGATCCCCCACACACTGACGTTCTGTACTCACACTCACATCCCTCACAAACTGACGTTCTCTCCTCACACTCAGATCCCTCAGTCACTGACGTTCTCTCCTCACACTCACATCCCTCACACACGGACATTCTCTCCTCACACTCAGATCCCTCACATACTGACGTTCTCTCCTCACACTCACATCCCTCGCACACTGACGTTCTCTCCTCACACTCATATCCCACGCACACTGACGTTCTCTCCTCACACTCAGATCCCTCACACACTGACGTTCTCTCCTCACACTCAGATCGCTCACACACTGACGTTCTCTCCTCACACTCACATCCCTCACACACGGACATTCTCTCCTCACACTCAGATCCCTCACATACTGACGTTCTCTCCTCACGCTCACATCCCTCACACACTGACGTTCTGTCCTCACACTCAAATCCCTCACATACTGACGTTCTCTCCTCACACTCACATCCCTCACACACTGACGTTCTGTCCTCACACTCACATCCCTCACACACTGACGTTCTCTCCTCACACTCACATCCCTCACACACGGACATTCTCTCCGCACACTCAGAACCCTCACATACTGACGTTCTCTCCTCACACTCACATCCCTCACACACTGACGTTCTCTCCTCACACTCATATCCCTCACACACTGACGTTCTCTCCTCACACTCAGATCCCCCACACACTGACGTTCTCTCCTCACACTCATATCCCTCAAACACTGACGTTCTCTCCTCACACTCAGATCCCTCACATACTGACGTTATCTCCTCACACTCACATCCCTCACACACTGACGTTCTCTCCTCACACTCACATCCCTCACACACGGACATTCTCTCCTCACACTCAGATCCCTCACATACTGACGTTCTCTCCTCACACTCACATCCCTCACACACTGACGTTCTCTCCTCACACTCAGATCCCTCAAACATTGACGTTCTCTCCTCACACTCACATCCCTCACACACTGACGTTCTCTCCTCACACTCAGATCCCTCACACACTGACGTTCTCTCCTCACACTCAGATCCGCCACACACTGACTTTCTCTCCTCAAACTGAGATCCCTCACACACTGACGTTCTCTCCTCACACTGAGATCCCCCACACACTGACGTTCTCTCTTCACACTCACATCCCTCACACACTGACGTTCTCTCCTCACACTGAGACCCCTCACACACTGACGTTCTCTCCTCACACTCAGATCCGCGACACACTGACGTTCTCTCCTCACACTCACATCCCCCACACACTGACGTTCTCTCCTCACACTCAGATCCCTCAGTCACTGACGTTCTCTCCTCACACTCACATCCCTCACACACGGACATTCTCTCCTCACACTCAGATCCCTCACATACTGACGTTCTCTCCTCACACTCACATCCCTCGCACACTGACGTTCTCTCCTCACACTCATATCCCACGCACACTGACGTTCTCTCCTCACACTCAGATCCCTCACACACTGACGTTCTCTCCTCACACTCAGATCGCTCACACACTGACGTTCTCTCCTCACACTCACATCCCTCACACACGGACATTCTCTCCTCACACTCAGATCCCTCACATACTGACGTTCTCTCCTCACGCTCACATCCCTCACACACTGACGTTCTGTCCTCACACTCAAATCCCTCACATACTGACGTTCTCTCCTCACACTCACATCCCTCACACACTGACGTTCTGTCCTCACACTCACATCCCTCACACACTGACGTTCTCTCCTCACACTCACATCCCTCACACACGGACATTCTCTCCGCACACTCAGAACCCTCACATACTGACGTTCTCTCCTCACACTCACATCCCTCACACACTGACGTTCTCTCCTCACACTCATATCCCTCACACACTGACGTTCTCTCCTCACACTCAGATCCCCCACACACTGACGTTCTCTCCTCACACTCATATCCCTCACACACTGACGTTCTCTCCTCACACTCAGATCCCTCACATACTGACGTTCTCTCCTCACACTCACATCCCTCACACACTGACGTTCTCTCCTCACACTCACATCCCTCACACACTGACGTTCTCTCCTCACACTCAGATCCCTCAAACATTGACGTTCTCTCCTCACACTCACATCCCTCACACACTGACGTTCTCTCCTCACACTCACATCCCTCACACACTGACGTTCTCTCCTCACACTCACATCCCTCACACACTGACGTTCTCTCCTCACACTGAGATCCCCCACACACTGACATTCTCTCTTCACACTCACATCCCTCACACACTGACGTTCTCTCCTCACACTGAGACCCCTCACACACTGACGTTCTCTCCTCACACTCAGATCCGCGACACACTGACGTTCTCTCCTCACACTCACATCCCCCACACACTGACGTTCTGTCCTCACACTCAGATCCCTCACACACTGACGTTCTCTCCTCACACTCACATCCCCCACACACTGACGTTCTCTCCTCACACTCAGATCCCCCACACACTGACGTTCTCTCCTCACACTCAGATCCCCCACACACTGACGTTCTCTCCTCACACTCAGATCCGCCACACACTGACGTTCTCTCCTCACACTCACATCCCCCACACACTGACGTTCTCTCCTCACACTCACATCCCCCACACACTGACTTTGTTTCCTCACACTCAGATCCCCCACACACTGACGTTCTCTCCTCACACTCATATCCCCCACACACTGACTTTCTCTCCTCACACTCACATCCCTCACACACTGACGTTCTCTCCTCACACTCAGATCCCTCACACACTGACGTTCTCTCCTCACACTCAGATCCCTCACACAATGACGTTCTCTCCTCACACTCGGATCCCCCACACACTGACGTTCTCTCCTCACACTCAGATCCCGACACACTGACGTTCTCTCCTCACACTCGGATCCCCCACACACTGACGTTCTCACCTCACACTCAGATCCCTCACACACTGACATTCTCTCCTCACTCTCAGATCCCTCACACACTGACGTTCTCTCCACACACTCACATCCCTCACACACAGACGTTCCCTCCTCACACTCAGATCCCCCACACATTGACGTTCTCTCCTCACACTCAGGTCCCCCACACATTGACGTTCTCTCCTCACACTCAGATCCACCACACACTGACGTTCTCTCCTCACACTCAGATCCCCCACTCACTGACGTTCTCTCCTCACACTGAGATCCCTCACACACTGACGTTCTCTCCTCACACTCAGATCCCTCACACACTGACGTTCTCTCCTCACACTCAGATCCCCCACACACTGACGTTCTCTCCTCACACTCAGATCCGCCACACACTGACGTTCTCTCCTCACACTCACATCCCCCACACACTGACTTTCTCTCCTCACACACAGATCACCCACACACTGACGTTCTCTCCTCACACTCAGATCCCTCAAACATTGACGTTCTCTCCTCACACTCACATCCCTCACACACTGACGTTCTCTCCTCACACTCAGATCCCCCACACACTGACATTCTGTCCTCACATTCACATCCCTCACAAACTGACGTTCTCTCCTCACACTCAGATCCCTCACACACTGACGTTCTCTCCTCACACTCACATCCCTCGCACACTGACGTTCTCCCCTCACACTCAGATCCCCCACACACTGACGTTCTCTCCTCACACTCACATCCCTCGCACACTGACGTTCTCTCCTCACACTCATATCCCTCACACACTGACGTTCTCTCCTCACACTCAGATCCCCCACACACTGACGTTCTCTCCTCACACTCATATCCCTCACACACTGACGTTCTCTCCTCACACTCAGATCGCTCACACACTGACGTTCTCTCCTCACACTCACATCCCTCACACACGGACATTCTCTCCTCACACTCAGATCCCTCACATACTGACGTTCTCTCCTCACACTCACATCCCTCACACACTGACGTTCTCTCCTCACACTCAGATCCCTCACATACTGACGTTCTCTCCTCACACTCACATCCCTCGCACACTGACGTTCTCTCCTCACACTCACATCCCCCACACACTGACGTTCTCACCTCACACTCAGATCCCTCACACACTGACGTTCTCTCCTCACACTCAGATCCCCCACACACTGACGTTCTCTCCACACACGCACTTCCCCCACACACAGACGATCCCTCCTCACACTCAGATCCCCCACACATTGACGTTCTCTCCTCACACTCAGATCCCCCACACATTGACGTTCTCTCCTCACACTCAGATCCCCCACACATTGACGTTCTCTCCTCACACTCAGATCCGCCACACACTGACGTTCTCTCCTCACACTCACATCCCCCACACACTGACATTCTCTCCTCACACACAGATCACCCACACACTGACGTTCTCTCCTCACACTCAGATCCCTCAAACATTGACGTTCTCTCCTCACACTCACATCCCTCACACACTGACGTTCTCTCCTCACACTCAGATCCCCCACACACTGACGTTCTGTCCTCACACTCACATCCCTCACAAACTGACGTTCTCTCCTCACACTCAGATCCCTCAGTCACTGACGTTCTCTCCTCACACTCACATCCCTCACACACGGACATTCTCTCCTCACACTCAGATCCCTCACATACTGACGTTCTCTCCTCACACTCAGATCCCCCACACACTGACGTTCTCTCCTCACACTCAGATCCCCCACTCACTGACGTTCTCTCCTCACACTGAGATCCCTCACACACTGACGTTCTCTCCTCACACTCAGATCCCTCACACACTGACGTTCTCTCCTCACACTCAGATCCCCCACACACTGACGTTCTCTCCTCACACTCAGATCCGCCACACACTGACGTTCTCTCCTCACACTCACATCCCCCACACACTGACATTCTCTCCTCACACACAGATCACCCACACACTGACGTTCTCTCCTCACACTCAGATCCCTCAAACATTGACGTTCTCTCCTCACACTCACATCCCTCACACACTGACGTTCTCTCCTCACACTCAGATCCCCCACACACTGACGTTCTGTCCTCACACTCACATCCCTCACAAACTGACGTTCTCTCCTCACACTCAGATCCCTCAGTCACTGACGTTCTCTCCTCACACTCACATCCCTCACACACGGACATTCTCTCCTCACACTCAGATCCCCCACACACTGACGTTCTGTCCTCACACTCACATCCCTCACAAACTGACGTTCTCTCCTCACTCTCAGATCCCCCACACACTGACGTTCTCTCCACACACGCACATCCCCCACACACAGACGATCCCTCCTCACACTCAGATCCCCCACACATTGACGTTCTCTCCTCACACTCAGATCCCCCACACATTGACGTTCTCTCCTCACACTCAGATCCACCACACACTGACGTTCTCTCCTCACACTCAGATCCCCCACTCACTGACGTTCTCTCCTCACACTGAGATCCCTCACACACTGACGTTCTCTCCTCACACTCAGATCCCTCACACACTGACGTTCTCTCCTCACACTCAGATCCCCCACACACTGACGTTCTCTCCTCACACTCAGATCCGCCACACACTGACGTTCTCTCCTCACACTCACATCCCCCACACACTGACTTTCTCTCCTCACACACAGATCACCCACACACTGACGTTCTCTCCTCACACTCAGATCCCTCAAACATTGACGTTCTCTCCTCACACTCACATCCCTCACACACTGACGTTCTCTCCTCACACTCAGATCCCCCACACACTGACGTTCTGTCCTCACACTCACATCCCTCACAAACTGACGTTCTCTCCTCACACTCAGATCCCTCAGTCACTGACGTTCTCTCCTCACACTCACATCCCTCACACACGGACATTCTCTCCTCACACTCAAATCCCTCACATACTGACGTTCTCTCCTCACACTCACATCCCTCGCACACTGACGTTCTCTCCTCACAGTCATATCCCTCACACTCTGACGTTCTCTCCTCACACTCAGATCCCCCACACACTGACGTTCTCTCCTCACACTCACATCCCTCACACACGGACATTCTCTCCTCACACTCACATCCCTCACACACTGACGCTCTGTCCTCACACTCAGATCCCTCACATACTGACGTTCTCTCCTCACACTCACATCCCTCACACACTGACGCTCTGTCCTCACACTCAGATCCCTCACATACTGACGTTCTCTCCTCACACTCACATCCCTCACACACTGACGTTCTGTCCTCACACTCACATCCCTCACACACTGACGTTCTCTCCTCACACTAACATCCCTCACACACGGACATTCTCTCCTCACACTCAGATCCCTCACATACTGACGTTCTCTCCTCACACTCACATCCCTCACACACTGACGTTCTCTCCTCACACTCATATCCCTCACACACTGACGTTCTCTCCTCACACTCAGATCCCCCACACACTGACGTTCTCTCCTCACACTCATATCCCTCACACACTGACGTTCTCTCCTCACACTCAGATCCCTCACATACTGACGTTCTCTCCTCACACTCACATCCCTCCCACACTGACGTTCTCTCCTCACACTCACATCCCTCACACACGGACATTCTCTCCTCACACTCAGATCCCTCACATACTGACGTTCTCTCCTCACACTCACATCCCTCACACACTGACGTTCTGTCCTCACACTCACATCCCTCACACACTGACGTTCTCTCCTCACACTCAGATCCCTCAGTCACTGACGTTCTCTCCTCACACTCACATCCCTCACACACGGACATTCTCTCCTCACACTCATATCCCTCACAAACTGACGTTCTCTCCTCACACTCATATCCCTCACACACTGACGTTCTCTCCTCACACTCACATCCCTCACACACGGACATTCTCTCCTCACACTCAGATCCCTCACATACTGACGTTCTCTCCTCACACTCACATCCCTCACACACTGACGTTCTTTCCTCACACTCAGATCCCTCACATACTGACGTTCTCTCCTCACACTCACATCCCTCACACACTGACGTTCTGTCCTCACACTCACATCCCTAACACACTGATCTTCTCTCCTCACGCTCAGATCCCTCAGTCACTGACGTTCTCTCCTCACACTCACAACCCTCACACACGGACATTCTCTCCTCACACTCAGATCCCTCACATACTGACGTTCTCTCCTCACACTCACATCCCTCACACACTGACGTTCTCTCCTCACACTCACATCCCTCACACACTGACGTTCTCTCCTCACACTCAGATCCCTCACACACTGACGTTCTCTCCTCACACTCAAATCCCCCACACACTGACGTTCTCTCCTCACATTCAGATCCCTCACACACTGACATTCTCTCCTCACACTCAGATCCCTCACACACTGACGTTCTCTCCTCACACTCAGATCCCCCACACACTGACGTTCTCTCCTCACACTCACATCCCTCACACACTGTCGTTCTCTCCTCACACTCAGATGCCCCACACACTGACGTTCTCTCCTCACACTCAGATCCCTAACACACTGACGTTCTGTCCTCACACTCACATCCCTCACACACTGACGTTCTCTGCTCGCACTCAGATCCCTCACACACTGACGTTCTCTCCTCACACTCAGATCCCCCACACACTAACGTTCTCTCCTCACACTCAGATCCCTCACACACTGGCGTTCTCTCCTCACACTCAGATCCCTCACACACAGACGTTCTCTCCTCACACTCAGATCCCTCACACACTGACGTTCTCTCCTCACACTCAGATCCCTCACACACTGACGTTCTCTCCTCACACTCAGATCCCCCACACACTGACGTTCTCTCCTCACACTCAGATCCCCCACACACTGACGTTGTCTCCTCACACTCAGATCCCCCACACACTGACGTTCTCTCCTCACACTCAGATCCCTCACACACTGACGTTCTCTCCTCACACTCAGATCCCCCACACACTGACGTTCTCTCCTCACACTCAGATCCCCCACACACTGACGTTCTCTCCTCACACTCAGATCCCTCACACACTGACGTTCTCTCCTCACACTCAGATCCCCCACACACTGACGTTCTCTCCTCACACTCAGATCCCCCACACACTGACGTTCTCACCTCACACTCAGATCCCTCAAACATTGATGGTCTCTCCTCACACTCACATCCCTCACACACTGACGTTCTCTCCTCACACTCAGATCCCTCACACACTGACGTTCTCTCCTCTCACTGAGATTCCTCACACACTGACATTCTCTCCTCACACTCAGATCCCTCACACACTGACGTTCTCTCCTCACTCTCAGATCCCTCACACACTGACGTTCTCTCCTCACGCTCACATCCCTCACACACTGACGTTCTTTCCTCACACTCAGATCCCCCACACACTGATGTTCTCTCCTCACACTGAGATCCCTCACACACTGACGTCCTCTCCTCACACTCAGATCCCTCACACACTGACGTTCTCTCCTCACGCTCACATCCCTCACACACTGACGTTCTCACCTCACACTCAGATCCCTCACACACTGACGTTCTCTCCTCACACGCAGATCCCTCACACACTGACGTTCTCACCTCACACTCAGATCCCTCACACACTGACGTTCTCTCCTCACACTCACATCCGTCACGCACTGACGTTCTCACCTCACACTCACATCCCTCACACACTGACGTTCTCTCCTCACACTCAGATCCCTCACACAATGACGTTCTCTCCTCACACTGAGATTCCTCACACACTGACATTCTCTGCTCACACTCAGATCCCTCACACACTGACGTTCTTTCGTCACACTCAGATCCCTCACACACTGATAGTTCTCTCCTCCCATTCAGATCCCGAACACACTGACGTTCTCTCCTCACACTCAGATCCCTCAAACATTGACGTTCTCTCCTCACACACACATCCCTCACACACTGACGTTCTCTCCTCACACTCAGATCCCTCACACACTGACGTTCTCCCCTCACACTGAGATCCCCCACACACTGTCGTTCTCTCTTCACACTCACATCCCTCACACACTGAGGTTCTCTCCTCGCACTCAGACCCCTCACACAGTGACGATCTCTCCTCACACTCAGATCCCTCACACACTGACTTTCTCTCCTCAAACTGAGATCCCTCACACACTGACGTTCTCTCCTCACACTCACATCCTTCACACACTGACGTTCTGTCCTCACACTGAGATCCCCCACACACTGATGTTCTCTCTTCACACTCACATCCCTCACACACTGACGTTCTCTCCTCACACTGAGACCCCTCACACACTGACGTTCTCACCTCACACTCGGATCCCCCACACACTGACGTTCTCTCCTCACACTCAGATCCCCCACACACTGACGTTCTCTCCTCACACTCGGATCCCCCACACACTGACGTTCTCACCTCACACTCAGATCCCTCACACACTGACGTTCTCTCCTCACACTCAGATCCCTCACACACTGACGTTCTCTCCTCACTCTCAGTTCCCTCACACACTGACGTTCTCTCCTCACACTCACATCCCCCACACACAGACGTTCCCTCCTCACACTCACATCCCCCACACACTGACGTTCTCTCCTCACACTGAGATCCCTCACACACTTACGTTCTCTCCTCACACTCAGATCCACCACACACTGACGTTCTCTCCTCACACTCAGATCCCCCACACACTGACGTTCTCTCCTCACACTCAGATCCGCCACACACTGACGTTCTCTCCTCACACTCATATCCCCCACACACTGACTTTCTCTCCTCACACACAGATCCCCCACACACTGACATTCTCTCCTCACACTCAGATCCCTCAAACATTGACGTTCTCTCCTCACACTCAGATCCCCCACACACTGACGTTCTCTCCTCACACTCAGATCCCTCAAACATTGACGTTCTCTCCTCACACTCAGATCCCCCACACACTGACGTTCTCTCCTCACACTCACATCCCTCACACACTGACGTTCTCTCCTCACACTGAGATCCCCCACACACTGACGTTCTCTCTTCACACTCACATCCCTCACACACTGACGTTCTCTCCTCACACTGAGACCCCTCACACACTGACGTTCTCTCCTCACACTCAGATCCGCGACACACTGACGTTCTCTCCTCACACTCAGATCCGCGACACACTGACGTTCTCTCCTCACACTCACATCCCCCACACACTGACTTTGTTTCCTCACACTCAGATCCCTCACACACTGACGTTCTCTCCTCACACTCAGATCCCCCACACACTGACGTTCTCTCCTCACACTCAGATCCCCCACACACTGACGTTCTCTCCTCACACTCAGATCCCCCACACACTGACGTTCTCTCCTCACACTCAGATCCGCCACACACTGACGTTCTCTCCTCACACTCACATCCCCCACACACTGACTTTGTTTCCTCACACTCAGATCCCCCACACACTGACGTTCTCTCCTCACACTCATATCCCCCACACACTGACTTTCTCTCCTCACACTCACATCCCTCACACACTGACGTTCTCTCCTCACACTCAGATCCCTCACACACTGACGTTCTCTCCTCACACTCAGATCCCTCACACAATGACGTTCTCTCCTCACACTCGGATCCCCCACACACTGACGTTCTCTCCTCACACTCAGATCCCCACACACTGACGTTCTCTCCTCGCACTCGGATCCCCCACACACTGACGTTCTCACCTCACACTCAGATCCCTCACACACTGACGTTCTCTCCTCACACTCAGATCCCTCACACACTGACGTTCTCTCCTCACTCTCAGATCCCTCACACACTGACGTTCTCTCCTCACACTCACATCCCCCACACACAGACGTTCCCTCCTCACACTCAGATCCCCCACACATTGATGTTCTCTCGTCACACTCAGATCCACCACACACTGACGTTCTCTCCTCACACTCAGATCCCCCACACACTGACGTTCTATCCTCACAGTGAGATCCCCCACACACTGACGTTCTCTCCTTACGCTCACATCCCTCACACACTGACGTTCTCACCTCACACTCAGATCCCTCACACACTGACGTTCTCTCCTCACACTCAGATCCCTAACACACTGACGTTCTCACCTCACACTCAGATCCCTCACACACTGACGTTCTCTCCTCACACTCACATCCGTCACACACTGACGTTCTCACCTCACACTCACATCCCTCACACACTGACGTTCTCTCCTCACACTCAGATCCCTCACACAATGACGTTCTCTCCTCACACTCAGATCCCTCACACACTGACATTCTCTCCTCACACTCAGATCCCTCACACACTGACGTTCTTTCGTCACACTCAGATCCCTCACACACTGATAGTTCTCTCCTCACATTCAGATCCCTAACACACTGACGATCTCTCCTCAAACTCAGATCCCTCAAACATTGACGTTCTCTCCTCACACACACATCCCTCACACACTGACGTTCTCTCCTCACACTCAGATCCCTCACACACTGACGTTCTGTCCTCACACTCAGATCCCTCACACACTGACGATCATTCCTCACACTCAGATCCCTCACACACTAACGTTCTCCCCTCACACTGAGATCCCCCACACACTGTCGTTCTCTCTTCACACTCACATCCCTCACACACTGAGGTTCTCTCCTCGCACTCAGATCCCTCACACAGTGACGATCTCTCCTCACTCTCAGATCCCTCACACACTGACGTTCTCTCCACACACTCACATCCCCCACACACAGACGTTCCCTCCTCACACTCACATCCCTCACACACTGACGTTCTCTCCTCACACTGAGATCCCCCACACACTGACGTTCTCTCTTCACACTCACATCCCTCACACACTGACGTTCTCTCCTCACACTGAGACCCCTCACACACTGACGTTCTCTCCTCACACTCAGATCCGCGACACACTGACGTTCTCTCCTCACACTCAGATCCGCGACACACTGACGTTCTCTCCTCACACTCACATCCCCCACACACTGACTTTGTTTCCTCACACTCAGATCCCCCACACACTGACGTTCTCTCCTCACACTCAGATCCCCCACACACTGACGTTCTCTCCTCACACTCACATCCCCCACACACTGACTTTGTTTCCTCACACTCAGATCCCCCACACACTGACGTTCTCTCCTCACACTCATATCCCCCACACACTGACTTTCTCTCCTCACACTCACATCCCTCACACACTGACGTTCTCTCCTCACACTCAGATCCCTCACACACTGACGTTCTCTCCTCACACTCAGATCCCTCACACAATGACGTTCTCTCCTCACACTCGGATCCCCCACACACTGACGTTCTCTCCTCACACTCAGATCCCCACACACTGACGTTCTCTCCTCGCACTCGGATCCCCCACACACTGACGTTCTCACCTCACACTCAGATCCCTCACACACTGACGTTCTCTCCTCACACTCAGATCCCTCACACACTGACGTTCTCTCCTCACTCTCAGATCCCTCACACACTGACGTTCTCTCCTCACACTCACATCCCCCACACACAGACGTTCCCTCCTCACACTCAGATCCCCCACACATTGATGTTCTCTCGTCACACTCAGATCCACCACACACTGACGTTCTCTCCTCACACTCAGATCCCCCACACACTGACGTTCTATCCTCACAGTGAGATCCCCCACACACTGACGTTCTCTCCTTACGCTCACATCCCTCACACACTGACGTTCTCACCTCACACTCAGATCCCTCACACACTGACGTTCTCTCCTCACACTCAGATCCCTAACACACTGACGTTCTCACCTCACACTCAGATCCCTCACACACTGACGTTCTCTCCTCACACTCACATCCGTCACACACTGACGTTCTCACCTCACACTCACATCCCTCACACACTGACGTTCTCTCCACACACTCAGATCCCTCACACAATGACGTTCTCTCCTCACACTCAGATCCCTCACACACTGACATTCTCTCCTCACACTCAGATCCCTCACACACTGACGTTCTTTCGTCACACTCAGATCCCTCACACACTGATAGTTCTCTCCTCACATTCAGATCCCTAACACACTGACGATCTCTCCTCAAACTCAGATCCCTCAAACATTGACGTTCTCTCCTCACACACACATCCCTCACACACTGACGTTCTCTCCTCACACTCAGATCCCTCACACACTGACGTTCTGTCCTCACACTCAGATCCCTCACACACTGACGATCACTCCTCACACTCAGATCCCTCACACACTAACGTTCTCCCCTCACACTGAGATCCCCCACACACTGTCGTTCTCTCTTCACACTCACATCCCTCACACACTGAGGTTCTCTCCTCGCACTCAGATCCCTCACACAGTGACGATCTCTCCTCACTCTCAGATCCCTCACACACTGACGTTCTCTCCACACACTCACATCCCCCACACACAGACGTTCCCTCCTCACACTCAGATCCCCCACACATTGACGTTCTGTCCTCACACTCAGATCCCCCACACATTGACGTTCTCTCCTCACACTCAGATCCACCACACACTGACGTTCTCTCCTCACACTCAGATCCCCCACTCACTGACGTTCTCTCCTCACACTGAGATCCCTCACACACTGACGTTCTCTCCTCACACTCAGATCCCTCACACACTGACGTTCTCTCCTCACACTCAGATCCCCCACACACTGACTTTCTCTCCTCACACACAGATCACCCACACACTGACGTTCTCTCCTCACACTCAGATCCCTCAAACATTGACGTTCTCTCCTCACACTCACATCCCTCACACACTGACGTTCTCTCCTCACACTCAGATCCCCCACACACTGACGTTCTGTCCTCACACTCACATCCCTCACAAACTGACGTTCTCTCCTCACACTCAGATCCCTCACACACTGACGTTCTCTCCTCACACTCACATCCCTCGCACACTGACGTTCTCCCCTCACACTCAGATCCCCCACACACTGACGTTCTCTCCTCACACTCACATCCCTCGCACACTGACGTTCTCTCCTCACACTCATATCCCTCACACACTGACGTTCTCTCCTCACACTCAGATCCCCCACACACTGACGTTCTCTCCTCACACTCATATCCCTCACACACTGACGTTCTCTCCTCACACTCAGATCGCTCACACACTGACGTTCTCTCCTCACACTCACATCCCTCACACACGGACATTCTCTCCTCACACTCAGATCCCTCACATACTGACGTTCTCTCCTCACACTCACATCCCTCACACACTGACGTTCTCTCCTCACACTCAGATCCCTCACATACTGACGTTCTCTCCTCACACTCACATCCCTCGCACACTGACGTTCTCTCCTCACACTCATATCCCTCACACTCAGATCCCCCACACACTGACGTTCTCTCCTCACACTCATATCCCTCGCACACTGACGTTCTCTCCTCACACTCAGATCGCTCACACACTGACGTTCTCTCCTCACACTCACATCCCTCACACACGGACATTCTCTCCTCACACACAGATCCCTCACATACTGACGTTCTCTCCTCACACTCACATCCCCCACACACTGACGGTCTCACCTCACACTCAGATCCCTCACACACTGACGTTCTCTCCTCACACTCAGATCCCTCAAACATTGACGTTCTCTCCTCACACTCACATCCCTCACACACTGACGTTCTCTCCTCACACTCAGATCCCCCACACACTGACGTTCTGTCCTCACACTCACATCCCTCACAAACTGACGTTCTCTCCTCACACTCAGATCCCTCAGTCACTGACGTTCTCTCCTCACACTCACATCCCTCACACACGGACATTCTCTCCTCACACTCAGATCCCCCACACACTGACGTTCTGTCCTCACACTCACATCCCTCACAAACTGACGTTCTCTCCTCACTCTCAGATCCCCCACACACTGACGTTCTCTCCACACACGCACATCCCCCACACACAGACGATCCCTCCTCACACTCAGATCCCCCACACATTGACGTTCTCTCCTCACACTCAGATCCCCCACACATTGACGTTCTCTCCTCACACTCAGATCCACCACACACTGACGTTCTCTCCTCACACTCAGATCCCCCACTCACTGACGTTCTCTCCTCACACTGAGATCCCTCACACACTGACGTTCTCTCCTCACACTCAGATCCCTCACACACTGACGTTCTCTCCTCACACTCAGATCCCCCACACACTGACGTTCTCTCCACACACTCAGATCCGCCACACACTGACGTTCTCTCCTCACACTCACATCCCCCACACACTGACTTTCTCTCCTCACACACAGATCACCCACACACTGACGTTCTCTCCTCACACTCAGATCCCTTAAACATTGACGTTCTCTCCTCACACTCACATCCCTCACACACTGACGTTCTCTCCTCACACTCAGATCCCCCACACACTGACGTTCTGTCCTCACACTCACATCCCTCACAAACTGACATTCTCTCCTCACACTCAGATCCCTCAGTCACTGACGTTCTCTCCTCACACTCACGTCCCTCACACACGGACATTCTCTCCTCACACTCAAATCCCTCACATACTGACGTTCTCTCCTCACACTCACATCCCTCGCACACTGACGTTCTCTCCTCACACTCATATCCCTCACACTCTGACGTTCTCTCCTCACACTCAGATCCCCCACACACTGACGTTCTCTCCTCACACTCATATCCCTCACACACTGACGTTCTCTCCTCACACTCAGATCGCTCACACACTGACGTTCTCTCCTCACACTCACATCCCTCACACACGGACATTCTCTCCTCACACTTAGATCCCTCACATACTGACGTTCTCTCCTCACACTCACATCCCTCACACACTGACGTTCTGACCTCACACTCAGATCCCTCACATACTGACGTTCTCTCCTCACACTCACATCCCTCACACACTGACGTTCTGTCCTCACACTCACATCCCTCACACACTGACGTTCTCTCCTCACACTCACATCCCTCACACACGGACATTCTCTCCTCACACTTAGATCCCTCACATACTGACGTTCTCTCCTCACACTCACATCCCTCACACACTGACGTTCTCTCCTCACACTCATATCCCTCACACACTGACGTTCTCTCCTCACACTTAGATCCCCCACACACTGACGTTCTCTCCTCACACTCATATCCCTCACACACTGACGTTCTCTCCTCACACTCAGATCCCTCACAAACTGACGTTCTCTCCTCACACTCACATCCCTCACACACTGACGTTCTCTCCTCACACTCAGATCCCTCACACACGGACATTCTCTCCTCACACTCAGATCCCTCACATACTGACGTTCTCTCCTCACACTCACATCCCTCACACACTGACGTTCTGTCCTCACACTCACATCCCTCACACACTGACGTTCTCTCCTCACACTCAGATCCCTCAGTCACTGACGTTCTCTCCTCACACTCACATCCCTCACACACGGACATTCTCTCCTCACACTCATATCCCTCACACACTGACGTTCTCTCCTCACACTCACATCCCTCACACACGGACATTCTCTCCTCACACTCAGATCCCTCACATACTGATGTTCTCTCCTCACACTCACATCCCTCACACACTGACGTTCTTTCCTCACACTCAGATCCCTCACATACTGACGTTCTCTCCTCACACTCACATCCCTCACACACTGACGTTCTGTCCTCACACTCACATCCCTCACACACTGACCTTCTCTCCTCAAGCTCAGATCCCTCAGTCACTGACGTTCTCTCCTCACACTCACAACCCTCACACACGGACATTCTCTCCTCACACTCAGATCCCTCACATACTGACGTTCTCTCCTCACACTCACATCCCTCACACACTGACGTTATGTCCTCACACTCACATCCCTCACACACTGACGTTCTCTCCTCACACTCAGATCCCTCACACACTGACGTTCTCTCCTCACACTCACATCCCCCACACACTGACGTTCTCTCCTCACATTCAGATCCCTCACACACTGACGTTCTCTCCTCACACTCAGATCCCTCACACACTGACGTTCTCTCCTCACACTCAGATCCCCCACACACTGACGTTCTCTCCTCACACTCAGATCCCTCACACACTGTCGTTCTCTCCTCACACTCAGATGCCCCACACACTGACGTTCTCACCTCACACTCAGATCCCTAACACACTGACGTTCTGTCCTCACACTCACATCCCTCACACACTGACGTTCTCTGCTCGCACTCAGATCCCTCACACACTGACGTTCTCTCCTCACACTCAGATCCCCCACACACTAACGTTCTCTCCTCACACTCAGATCCCTCACACACTGGCGTTCTCTCCTCACACTCAGATCCCTCACACACAGACGTTCTCTCCTCACACTCAGATCCCTCACACACTGACGTTCTCTCCTCACACTCAGATCCCTCACACACTGACGTTCTGTCCTCACACTCACATCCCTCACAAACTGACGTTCTCTCCTCACACTCAGATCCCTCAGTCACTGACGTTCTCTCCTCACACTCACATCCCTCACACACGGACATTCTCTCCTCACACTCAGATCCCCCACACACTGACGTTCTGTCCTCACACTCACATCCCTCACAAACTGACGTTCTCTCCTCACTCTCAGATCCCCCACACACTGACGTTCTCTCCACACACGCACATCCCCCACACACAGACGATCCCTCCTCACACTCAGATCCCCCACACATTGACGTTCTCTCCTCACACTCAGATCCCCCACACATTGACGTTCTCTCCTCACACTCAGATCCACCACACACTGACGTTCTCTCCTCACACTCAGATCCCCCACTCACTGACGTTCTCTCCTCACACTGAGATCCCTCACACACTGACGTTCTCTCCTCACACTCAGATCCCTCACACACTGACGTTCTCTCCTCACACTCAGATCCCCCACACACTGACGTTCTCTCCACACACTCAGATCCGCCACACACTGACGTTCTCTCCTCACACTCACATCCCCCACACACTGACTTTCTCTCCTCACACACAGATCACCCACACACTGACGTTCTCTCCTCACACTCAGATCCCTCAAACATTGACGTTCTCTCCTCACACTCACATCCCTCACACACTGACGTTCTCTCCTCACACTCAGATCCCCCACACAATGACGTTCTGTCCTCACACTCACATCCCTCACAAACTGACGTTCTCTCCTCACACTCAGATCCCTCAGTCACTGACGTTCTCTCCTCACACTCACGTCCCTCACACACGGACATTCTCTCCTCACACTCAAATCCCTCACATACTGACGTTCTCTCCTCACACTCACATCCCTCGCACACTGACGTTCTCTCCTCACACTCATATCCCTCACACTCTGACGTTCTCTCCTCACACTCAGATCCCCCACACACTGACGTTCTCTCCTCACACTCATATCCCTCACACACTGACGTTCTCTCCTCACACTCAGATCGCTCACACACTGACGTTCTCTCCTCACACTCACATCCCTCACACACGGACATTCTCTCCTCACACTTAGATCCCTCACATACTGACGTTCTCTCCTCACACTAACATCCCTCACACACTGACGTTCTGACCTCACACTCAGATCCCTCACATACTGACGTTCTCTCCTCACACTCACATCCCTCACACACTGACGTTCTGTCCTCACACTCACATCCCTCACACACTGACGTTCTCTCCTCACACTCACATCCCTCACACACGGACATTCTCTCCTCACACTCAGATCCCTCACATACTGACGTTCTCTCCTCACACTCACATCCCTCGCACACTGACGTTCTCTCCTCACACTCATATCCCTCACAAACTGACGTTCTCTCCTCACACTTAGATCCCCCACACACTGACGTTCTCTCCTCACACTCATATCCCTCACACACTGACGTTCTCTCCTCACACTCAGATCCCTCACATACTGACGTTCTCTCCTCACACTCACATCCCTCACACACTGACGTTCTCTCCTCACACTCACATCCCTCACACACGGACATTCTCTCCTCACACTCAGATCCCTCACATACTGACGTTCTCTCCTCACACTCACATCCCTCACACACTGACGTTCTGTCCTCACACTCACATCCCTCACACACTGACGTTCTCTCCTCACACTCAGATCCCTCAGTCACTGACGTTCTCTCCTCACACTCACATCCCTCACACACGGACATTCTCTCCTCACACTCATATCCCTCACAAACTGACGTTCTCTCCTCACACTCATATCCCTCACACACTGACGTTCTCTCCTCACACTCACATCCCTCACACACGGACATTCTCTCCTCACACTCAGATCCCTCACATACTGACGTTTTCTCCTCACACTCACATCCCTCACACACTGACGTTCTTTCCTCACACTCAGATCCCTCACATACTGACGTTCTCGCCTCACACTCACATCCCTCACACACTGACGTTCTGTCCTCACACTCACATCCCTCACACACTGACCTTCTCTCCTCACGCTCAGATCCCTCAGTCACTGACGTTCTCTCCTCACACTCACAACCCTCACACACGGACATTCTCTCCTCACACTCAGATCCCTCACATACTGACGTTCTCTCCTCACACTCACATCCCTCACACACTGACGTTATGTCCTCACACTCACATCCCTCACACACTGACGTTCTCTCCTCACACTCAGATCCCTCACACACTGACGTTCTCTCCTCACACTCACATCCCCCACACACTGACGTTCTCTCCTCACATTCAGATCCCTCACACACTGACGTTCTCTCCTCACACTCAGATCCCTCACACACTGACGTTCTCTCCTCACACTCAGATCCCCCACACACTGACGTTCTCTCCTCACACTCAGATCCCTCACACACTGTCGTTCTCTCCTCACACTCAGATGCCCCACACACTGACGTTCTCTCCTCACACTCAGATCCCTAACACACTGACGTTCTGTCCTCACACTCACATCCCTCACACACTGACGTTCTCTGCTCGCACTCAGATCCCTCACACACTGACGTTCTCTCCTCACACTCAGATCCCCCACACACTAACGTTCTCTCCTCACACTCAGATCCCTCACACACTGACGTTCTGTCCTCACACTCACATCCCTCACACACTGACGTTCTCTCCTCACACTCACATCCCTCACACACGGACATTCTCTCCTCACACTCAGATCCCTCACATACTGACGTTCTCTCCTCACACTCACATCCCTCGCACACTGACGTTCTCTCCTCACACTCATATCCCTCACAAACTGACGTTCTCTCCTCACACTTAGATCCCCCACACACTGACGTTCTCTCCTCACACTCATATCCCTCACACACTGACGTTCTCTCCTCACACTCAGATCCCTCACATACTGACGTTCTCTCCTCACACTCACATCCCTCACACACTGACGTTCTCTCCTCACACTCACATCCCTCACACACGGACATTCTCTCCTCACACTCAGATCCCTCACATACTGACGTTCTCTCCTCACACTCACATCCCTCACACACTGACGTTCTGTCCTCACACTCACATCCCTCACACACTGACGTTCTCTCCTCACACTCAGATCCCTCAGTCACTGACGTTCTCTCCTCACACTCACATCCCTCACACACGGACATTCTCTCCTCACACTCATATCCCTCACAAACTGACGTTCTCTCCTCACACTCATATCCCTCACACACTGACGTTCTCTCCTCACACTCACATCCCTCACACACGGACATTCTCTCCTCACACTCAGATCCCTCACATACTGACGTTTTCTCCTCACACTCACATCCCTCACACACTGACGTTCTTTCCTCACACTCAGATCCCTCACATACTGACGTTCTCGCCTCACACTCACATCCCTCACACACTGACGTTCTGTCCTCACACTCACATCCCTCACACACTGACCTTCTCTCCTCACGCTCAGATCCCTCAGTCACTGACGTTCTCTCCTCACACTCACAACCCTCACACACGGACATTCTCTCCTCACACTCAGATCCCTCACATACTGACGTTCTCTCCTCACACTCACATCCCTCACACACTGACGTTATGTCCTCACACTCACATCCCTCACACACTGACGTTCTCTCCTCACACTCAGATCCCTCACACACTGACGTTCTCTCCTCACACTCACATCCCCCACACACTGACGTTCTCTCCTCACATTCAGATCCCTCACACACTGACGTTCTCTCCTCACACTCAGATCCCTCACACACTGACGTTCTCTCCTCACACTCAGATCCCCCACACACTGACGTTCTCTCCTCACACTCAGATCCCTCACACACTGTCGTTCTCTCCTCACACTCAGATGCCCCACACACTGACGTTCTCTCCTCACACTCAGATCCCTAACACACTGACGTTCTGTCCTCACACTCACATCCCTCACACACTGACGTTCTCTGCTCGCACTCAGATCCCTCACACACTGACGTTCTCTCCTCACACTCAGATCCCCCACACACTAACGTTCTCTCCTCACACTCAGATCCCTCACACACTGGCGTTCTCTCCTCACACTCAGATCCCTCACACACAGACGTTCTCTCCTCACACTCAGATCCCTCACACACTGACGTTCTCTCCTCACACTCAGATCCCTCACACACTGACGTTCTCTCCTCACACTCAGATCCCCCACACACTGACGTTCTCTCCTCACACTCAGATCCCCCACACACTGACGTTCTCTCCTCACACTCAGATCCCCCACACACTGACGTTGTCTCCTCACACTCAGATCCCCCACACACTGACGTTCTCTCCTCACACTCAGATCCCTCACACACTGACGTTCTCTCCTCACACTCAGATCCCCCACACACTGACGTTCTCTCCTCATACTCAGATCCCCCACACACTGACGTTCTCTCCTCACACTCAGATCCCTCACACACTGACGTTCTCTCCTCACACTCAGATCCCCCACACACTGACGTTCTCTCCTCACACTCAGATCCCCCACACACTGACGTTCTCACCTCACACTCAGATCCCTCAAACATTGATGGTCTCTCCTCACACTCACATCCCTCACACACTGACCTTCTCTCCTCACGCTCAGATCCCTCAGTCACTGACGTTCTCTCTTCACACTCACATCCCTCACACACTGAGGTTCTCTCCTCGCACTCAGATCCCTCACACAGTGACGATCTCTCCTCACTCTCAGATCCCTCACACACTGACGTTCTCTCCACACACTCACATCCCCCACACACAGACGTTCCCTCCTCACACTCAGATCCCCCACACATTGACGTTCTGTCCTCACACTCAGATCCCCCACACATTGACGTTCTCTCCTCACACTCAGATCCACCACACACTGACGTTCTCTCCTCACACTCAGATCCCCCACTCACTGACGTTCTCTCCTCACACTGAGATCCCTCACACACTGACGTTCTCTCCTCACACTCAGATCCCTCACACACTGACGTTCTCTCCTCACACTCAGATCCCCCACACACTGACTTTCTCTCCTCACACACAGATCACCCACACACTGACGTTCTCTCCTCACACTCAGATCCCTCAAACATTGACGTTCTCTCCTCACACTCACATCCCTCACACACTGACGTTCTCTCCTCACACTCAGATCCCCCACACACTGACGTTCTGTCCTCACACTCACATCCCTCACAAACTGACGTTCTCTCCTCACACTCAGATCCCTCACACACTGACGTTCTCTCCTCACACTCACATCCCTCGCACACTGACGTTCTCCCCTCACACTCAGATCCCCCACACACTGACGTTCTCTCCTCACACTCACATCCCTCGCACACTGACGTTCTCTCCTCACACTCATATCCCTCACACACTGACGTTCTCTCCTCACACTCAGATCCCCCACACACTGACGTTCTCTCCTCACACTCATATCCCTCACACACTGACGTTCTCTCCTCACACTCAGATCGCTCACACACTGACGTTCTCTCCTCACACTCACATCCCTCACACACGGACATTCTCTCCTCACACTCAGATCCCTCACATACTGACGTTCTCTCCTCACACTCACATCCCTCACACACTGACGTTCTCTCCTCACACTCAGATCCCTCACATACTGACGTTCTCTCCTCACACTCACATCCCTCGCACACTGACGTTCTCTCCTCACACTCATATCCCTCACACTCAGATCCCCCACACACTGACGTTCTCTCCTCACACTCATATCCCTCGCACACTGACGTTCTCTCCTCACACTCAGATCGCTCACACACTGACGTTCTCTCCTCACACTCACATCCCTCACACACGGACATTCTCTCCTCACACACAGATCCCTCACATACTGACGTTCTCTCCTCACACTCACATCCCCCACACACTGACGGTCTCACCTCACACTCAGATCCCTCACACACTGACGTTCTCTCCTCACACTCAGATCCCTCAAACATTGACGTTCTCTCCTCACACTCACATCCCTCACACACTGACGTTCTCTCCTCACACTCAGATCCCCCACACACTGACGTTCTGTCCTCACACTCACATCCCTCACAAACTGACGTTCTCTCCTCACACTCAGATCCCTCAGTCACTGACGTTCTCTCCTCACACTCACATCCCTCACACACGGACATTCTCTCCTCACACTCAGATCCCCCACACACTGACGTTCTGTCCTCACACTCACATCCCTCACAAACTGACGTTCTCTCCTCACTCTCAGATCCCCCACACACTGACGTTCTCTCCACACACGCACATCCCCCACACACAGACGATCCCTCCTCACACTCAGATCCCCCACACATTGACGTTCTCTCCTCACACTCAGATCCCCCACACATTGACGTTCTCTCCTCACACTCAGATCCACCACACACTGACGTTCTCTCCTCACACTCAGATCCCCCACTCACTGACGTTCTCTCCTCACACTGAGATCCCTCACACACTGACGTTCTCTCCTCACACTCAGATCCCTCACACACTGACGTTCTCTCCTCACACTCAGATCCCCCACACACTGACGTTCTCTCCACACACTCAGATCCGCCACACACTGACGTTCTCTCCTCACACTCACATCCCCCACACACTGACTTTCTCTCCTCACACACAGATCACCCACACACTGACGTTCTCTCCTCACACTCAGATCCCTTAAACATTGACGTTCTCTCCTCACACTCACATCCCTCACACACTGACGTTCTCTCCTCACACTCAGATCCCCCACACACTGACGTTCTGTCCTCACACTCACATCCCTCACAAACTGACATTCTCTCCTCACACTCAGATCCCTCAGTCACTGACGTTCTCTCCTCACACTCACGTCCCTCACACACGGACATTCTCTCCTCACACTCAAATCCCTCACATACTGACGTTCTCTCCTCACACTCACATCCCTCGCACACTGACGTTCTCTCCTCACACTCATATCCCTCACACTCTGACGTTCTCTCCTCACACTCAGATCCCCCACACACTGACGTTCTCTCCTCACACTCATATCCCTCACACACTGACGTTCTCTCCTCACACTCAGATCGCTCACACACTGACGTTCTCTCCTCACACTCACATCCCTCACACACGGACATTCTCTCCTCACACTTAGATCCCTCACATACTGACGTTCTCTCCTCACACTCACATCCCTCACACACTGACGTTCTGACCTCACACTCAGATCCCTCACATACTGACGTTCTCTCCTCACACTCACATCCCTCACACACTGACGTTCTGTCCTCACACTCACATCCCTCACACACTGACGTTCTCTCCTCACACTCACATCCCTCACACACGGACATTCTCTCCTCACACTTAGATCCCTCACATACTGACGTTCTCTCCTCACACTCACATCCCTCACACACTGACGTTCTCTCCTCACACTCATATCCCTCACACACTGACGTTCTCTCCTCACACTTAGATCCCCCACACACTGACGTTCTCTCCTCACACTCATATCCCTCACACACTGACGTTCTCTCCTCACACTCAGATCCCTCACAAACTGACGTTCTCTCCTCACACTCACATCCCTCACACACTGACGTTCTCTCCTCACACTCAGATCCCTCACACACGGACATTCTCTCCTCACACTCAGATCCCTCACATACTGACGTTCTCTCCTCACACTCACATCCCTCACACACTGACGTTCTGTCCTCACACTCACATCCCTCACACACTGACGTTCTCTCCTCACACTCAGATCCCTCAGTCACTGACGTTCTCTCCTCACACTCACATCCCTCACACACGGACATTCTCTCCTCACACTCATATCCCTCACACACTGACGTTCTCTCCTCACACTCACATCCCTCACACACGGACATTCTCTCCTCACACTCAGATCCCTCACATACTGATGTTCTCTCCTCACACTCACATCCCTCACACACTGACGTTCTTTCCTCACACTCAGATCCCTCACATACTGACGTTCTCTCCTCACACTCACATCCCTCACACACTGACGTTCTGTCCTCACACTCACATCCCTCACACACTGACCTTCTCTCCTCAAGCTCAGATCCCTCAGTCACTGACGTTCTCTCCTCACACTCACAACCCTCACACACGGACATTCTCTCCTCACACTCAGATCCCTCACATACTGACGTTCTCTCCTCACACTCACATCCCTCACACACTGACGTTATGTCCTCACACTCACATCCCTCACACACTGACGTTCTCTCCTCACACTCAGATCCCTCACACACTGACGTTCTCTCCTCACACTCACATCCCCCACACACTGACGTTCTCTCCTCACATTCAGATCCCTCACACACTGACGTTCTCTCCTCACACTCAGATCCCTCACACACTGACGTTCTCTCCTCACACTCAGATCCCCCACACACTGACGTTCTCTCCTCACACTCAGATCCCTCACACACTGTCGTTCTCTCCTCACACTCAGATGCCCCACACACTGACGTTCTCACCTCACACTCAGATCCCTAACACACTGACGTTCTGTCCTCACACTCACATCCCTCACACACTGACGTTCTCTGCTCGCACTCAGATCCCTCACACACTGACGTTCTCTCCTCACACTCAGATCCCCCACACACTAACGTTCTCTCCTCACACTCAGATCCCTCACACACTGGCGTTCTCTCCTCACACTCAGATCCCTCACACACAGACGTTCTCTCCTCACACTCAGATCCCTCACACACTGACGTTCTCTCCTCACACTCAGATCCCTCACACACTGACGTTCTGTCCTCACACTCACATCCCTCACAAACTGACGTTCTCTCCTCACACTCAGATCCCTCAGTCACTGACGTTCTCTCCTCACACTCACATCCCTCACACACGGACATTCTCTCCTCACACTCAGATCCCCCACACACTGACGTTCTGTCCTCACACTCACATCCCTCACAAACTGACGTTCTCTCCTCACTCTCAGATCCCCCACACACTGACGTTCTCTCCACACACGCACATCCCCCACACACAGACGATCCCTCCTCACACTCAGATCCCCCACACATTGACGTTCTCTCCTCACACTCAGATCCCCCACACATTGACGTTCTCTCCTCACACTCAGATCCACCACACACTGACGTTCTCTCCTCACACTCAGATCCCCCACTCACTGACGTTCTCTCCTCACACTGAGATCCCTCACACACTGACGTTCTCTCCTCACACTCAGATCCCTCACACACTGACGTTCTCTCCTCACACTCAGATCCCCCACACACTGACGTTCTCTCCACACACTCAGATCCGCCACACACTGACGTTCTCTCCTCACACTCACATCCCCCACACACTGACTTTCTCTCCTCACACACAGATCACCCACACACTGACGTTCTCTCCTCACACTCAGATCCCTCAAACATTGACGTTCTCTCCTCACACTCACATCCCTCACACACTGACGTTCTCTCCTCACACTCAGATCCCCCACACAATGACGTTCTGTCCTCACACTCACATCCCTCACAAACTGACGTTCTCTCCTCACACTCAGATCCCTCAGTCACTGACGTTCTCTCCTCACACTCACGTCCCTCACACACGGACATTCTCTCCTCACACTCAAATCCCTCACATACTGACGTTCTCTCCTCACACTCACATCCCTCGCACACTGACGTTCTCTCCTCACACTCATATCCCTCACACTCTGACGTTCTCTCCTCACACTCAGATCCCCCACACACTGACGTTCTCTCCTCACACTCATATCCCTCACACACTGACGTTCTCTCCTCACACTCAGATCGCTCACACACTGACGTTCTCTCCTCACACTCACATCCCTCACACACGGACATTCTCTCCTCACACTTAGATCCCTCACATACTGACGTTCTCTCCTCACACTAACATCCCTCACACACTGACGTTCTGACCTCACACTCAGATCCCTCACATACTGACGTTCTCTCCTCACACTCACATCCCTCACACACTGACGTTCTGTCCTCACACTCACATCCCTCACACACTGACGTTCTCTCCTCACACTCACATCCCTCACACACGGACATTCTCTCCTCACACTCAGATCCCTCACATACTGACGTTCTCTCCTCACACTCACATCCCTCGCACACTGACGTTCTCTCCTCACACTCATATCCCTCACAAACTGACGTTCTCTCCTCACACTTAGATCCCCCACACACTGACGTTCTCTCCTCACACTCATATCCCTCACACACTGACGTTCTCTCCTCACACTCAGATCCCTCACATACTGACGTTCTCTCCTCACACTCACATCCCTCACACACTGACGTTCTCTCCTCACACTCACATCCCTCACACACGGACATTCTCTCCTCACACTCAGATCCCTCACATACTGACGTTCTCTCCTCACACTCACATCCCTCACACACTGACGTTCTGTCCTCACACTCACATCCCTCACACACTGACGTTCTCTCCTCACACTCAGATCCCTCAGTCACTGACGTTCTCTCCTCACACTCACATCCCTCACACACGGACATTCTCTCCTCACACTCATATCCCTCACAAACTGACGTTCTCTCCTCACACTCATATCCCTCACACACTGACGTTCTCTCCTCACACTCACATCCCTCACACACGGACATTCTCTCCTCACACTCAGATCCCTCACATACTGACGTTTTCTCCTCACACTCACATCCCTCACACACTGACGTTCTTTCCTCACACTCAGATCCCTCACATACTGACGTTCTCGCCTCACACTCACATCCCTCACACACTGACGTTCTGTCCTCACACTCACATCCCTCACACACTGACCTTCTCTCCTCACGCTCAGATCCCTCAGTCACTGACGTTCTCTCCTCACACTCACAACCCTCACACACGGACATTCTCTCCTCACACTCAGATCCCTCACATACTGACGTTCTCTCCTCACACTCACATCCCTCACACACTGACGTTATGTCCTCACACTCACATCCCTCACACACTGACGTTCTCTCCTCACACTCAGATCCCTCACACACTGACGTTCTCTCCTCACACTCACATCCCCCACACACTGACGTTCTCTCCTCACATTCAGATCCCTCACACACTGACGTTCTCTCCTCACACTCAGATCCCTCACACACTGACGTTCTCTCCTCACACTCAGATCCCCCACACACTGACGTTCTCTCCTCACACTCAGATCCCTCACACACTGTCGTTCTCTCCTCACACTCAGATGCCCCACACACTGACGTTCTCTCCTCACACTCAGATCCCTAACACACTGACGTTCTGTCCTCACACTCACATCCCTCACACACTGACGTTCTCTGCTCGCACTCAGATCCCTCACACACTGACGTTCTCTCCTCACACTCAGATCCCCCACACACTAACGTTCTCTCCTCACACTCAGATCCCTCACACACTGACGTTCTGTCCTCACACTCACATCCCTCACACACTGACGTTCTCTCCTCACACTCACATCCCTCACACACGGACATTCTCTCCTCACACTCAGATCCCTCACATACTGACGTTCTCTCCTCACACTCACATCCCTCGCACACTGACGTTCTCTCCTCACACTCATATCCCTCACAAACTGACGTTCTCTCCTCACACTTAGATCCCCCACACACTGACGTTCTCTCCTCACACTCATATCCCTCACACACTGACGTTCTCTCCTCACACTCAGATCCCTCACATACTGACGTTCTCTCCTCACACTCACATCCCTCACACACTGACGTTCTCTCCTCACACTCACATCCCTCACACACGGACATTCTCTCCTCACACTCAGATCCCTCACATACTGACGTTCTCTCCTCACACTCACATCCCTCACACACTGACGTTCTGTCCTCACACTCACATCCCTCACACACTGACGTTCTCTCCTCACACTCAGATCCCTCAGTCACTGACGTTCTCTCCTCACACTCACATCCCTCACACACGGACATTCTCTCCTCACACTCATATCCCTCACAAACTGACGTTCTCTCCTCACACTCATATCCCTCACACACTGACGTTCTCTCCTCACACTCACATCCCTCACACACGGACATTCTCTCCTCACACTCAGATCCCTCACATACTGACGTTTTCTCCTCACACTCACATCCCTCACACACTGACGTTCTTTCCTCACACTCAGATCCCTCACATACTGACGTTCTCGCCTCACACTCACATCCCTCACACACTGACGTTCTGTCCTCACACTCACATCCCTCACACACTGACCTTCTCTCCTCACGCTCAGATCCCTCAGTCACTGACGTTCTCTCCTCACACTCACAACCCTCACACACGGACATTCTCTCCTCACACTCAGATCCCTCACATACTGACGTTCTCTCCTCACACTCACATCCCTCACACACTGACGTTATGTCCTCACACTCACATCCCTCACACACTGACGTTCTCTCCTCACACTCAGATCCCTCACACACTGACGTTCTCTCCTCACACTCACATCCCCCACACACTGACGTTCTCTCCTCACATTCAGATCCCTCACACACTGACGTTCTCTCCTCACACTCAGATCCCTCACACACTGACGTTCTCTCCTCACACTCAGATCCCCCACACACTGACGTTCTCTCCTCACACTCAGATCCCTCACACACTGTCGTTCTCTCCTCACACTCAGATGCCCCACACACTGACGTTCTCTCCTCACACTCAGATCCCTAACACACTGACGTTCTGTCCTCACACTCACATCCCTCACACACTGACGTTCTCTGCTCGCACTCAGATCCCTCACACACTGACGTTCTCTCCTCACACTCAGATCCCCCACACACTAACGTTCTCTCCTCACACTCAGATCCCTCACACACTGGCGTTCTCTCCTCACACTCAGATCCCTCACACACAGACGTTCTCTCCTCACACTCAGATCCCTCACACACTGACGTTCTCTCCTCACACTCAGATCCCTCACACACTGACGTTCTCTCCTCACACTCAGATCCCCCACACACTGACGTTCTCTCCTCACACTCAGATCCCCCACACACTGACGTTCTCTCCTCACACTCAGATCCCCCACACACTGACGTTGTCTCCTCACACTCAGATCCCCCACACACTGACGTTCTCTCCTCACACTCAGATCCCTCACACACTGACGTTCTCTCCTCACACTCAGATCCCCCACACACTGACGTTCTCTCCTCATACTCAGATCCCCCACACACTGACGTTCTCTCCTCACACTCAGATCCCTCACACACTGACGTTCTCTCCTCACACTCAGATCCCCCACACACTGACGTTCTCTCCTCACACTCAGATCCCCCACACACTGACGTTCTCACCTCACACTCAGATCCCTCAAACATTGATGGTCTCTCCTCACACTCACATCCCTCACACACTGACGTTCTCTCCTCACACTCAGATCCCTCACACACTGACGTTCTCTCCTCACACTGAGATTCCTCACACACTGACATTCTCTCCTCACACTCAGATCCCTCACACACTGACGTTCTCTCCTCACTCTCAGATCCCTCACACACTGACGTTCTCTCCTCACGCTCACATCCCTCACACACTGACGTTCTTTCCTCACACTCAGATCCCCCACACACTGATGTTCTCTCCTCACACTGAGATCCCTCACACACTGACGTCCTCTCCTCACACTCAGATCCCTCACACACTGACGTTCTCTCCTCACGCTCACATCCCTCACACACTGATGTTCTCACCTCACACTCAGATCCCTCACACACTGGCGTTCTCTCCTCACACTCAGATCCCTCACACACTGACGTTCTCACCTCACACTCAGATCCCTCACACACTGACGTTCTCTCCTCACACTCACATCCGTCACGCACTGACCTTCTCACCTCACACTCACATCCCTCACACACTGACGTTCTCTCCTCACACTCAGATCCCTCACACAATGACGTTCTCTCCTCACACTGAGATTCCTCACACACTGACATTCTCTCCTCACACTCAGATCCCTCACACACTGACGTTCTTTCGTCACACTCAGATCCCTCACACACTGATAGTTCTCTCCTCCCATTCAGATCCCTAACACACTGACGTTCTCTCCTCACACTCAGATCCCTCAAACATTGACGTTCTCTCCTCACACACACATCCCTCACACACTGACGTTCTCTCCTCACACTCAGATCCCTCACACACTGACGTTCTCCCCTCACACTGAGATCCCCCACACACTGTCGTTCTCTCTTCACACTCACATCCCTCACACAGTGACGATCTCTCCTCACACTCAGATCCCTCACACACTGACTTTCTCTCCTCAAACTGAGATCCCTCACACACTGACGTTCTCTCCTCACACTCACATCCTTCACACACTGACGTTCTGTCCTCACACTGAGATCCCCCACACACTTATGTTCTCTCGTCACACTCACATCCCTCACACACTGACGTTCTCTCCTCACACTGAGACCCCTCACACACTGACGTTCTCTCCTCACACTCGGATCCCCCACACACTGACGTTCTCTCCTCACACTCAGATCCCCCACACACTGACGTTCTCTCCTCACACTCGGATCCCCCACACACTGACGTTCTCACCTCACACTCAGATTCCTCACACACTGACGTTCTCTCCTCACACTCAGATCCCTCACACACTGACGTTCTCTCCTCACTCTCAGTTCCCTCACACACTGACGTTCTCTCCTCACACTCACATCCCCCACACATAGACGTTCCCTCCTCACACTCACATCCCCCACACACTGACATTCTCTCCTCACACTGAGATCCCTCACACACTTACGTTCACTCCTCACACTCAGATCCACCACACACTGACGTTCTCTCCTCACACTCAGATCCCCCACACACTGACGTTCTCTCCTCACACTCAGATCCGCCACACACTGACGTTCTCTCCTCACACTCACATCCCCCACACACTGACTTTCTCTCCTCACACACAGATCCCCCACACACTGATATTCTCTCCTCACACTCAGATCCCTCAAACATTGACGTTCTCTCCTCATACTCACATCCCTCACACACTGACGTTCTCTCCTCACACTCAGATCCCTCACACACTGACTTTCTCTCCTCAAACTGAGATCCCTCACACACTGACGTTCTCTCCTCACACTCACATCCCTCACACACTGACGTTCTCTCCTCACACTGAGATCCCCCACACACTGACGTTCTCTCTTCACACTCACATCCCTCACACACTGACGTTCTCTCCTCACACTGAGACCCCTCACACACTGACGTTCTCTCCTCACACTCAGATCCGCGACACACTGACGTTCTCTCCTCACACTCACATCCCCCACACACTGACGTTCTCTCCTCACACTCAGATCCCCCACACACTGACGTTCTCTCCTCACACTCAGATCCCCCACACACTGACGTTCTCTCCTCACACTCAGATCCGCCACACACTGACGTTCTCTCCTCACACTCACATCCCCCACACACTGACTTTGTTTCCTCACACTCAGATCCCCCACACACTGACGTTCTCTCCTCACACTCATATCCCCCACACACTGACTTTCTCTCCTCACACTCACATCCCTCACACACTGACGTTCTCTCCTCACACTCAGATCCCTCACACACTGACGTTCTCTCCTCACACTCAGATCCCTCACACAATGAAGTTCTCTCCTCACACTCGGAACCCCCACACACTGACGTTCTCTCCTCACACTCAGAACCCCAGACACTGACGTTCTCTCCTCACACTCGGATCCCCCACACACTGACGTTCTCACCTCACACTCAGATCCCTCATGCACTGACGTTCTCTCCTCACACTCAGATCCCTCACACACTGACGTTCTCTCCTCACTCTCAGATCCCTCACACACTGACGTTCTCTCCTCACACTCACATCCCCCACACACAGACGTTCCCTCCTCACACTCAGATCCCCCACACATTGATGTTCTCTCCTCACACTCAGATCCACCACACACTGACGTTCTCTCCTCACACTCAGATCCCCCACACACTGACGTTCTCTCCTCACAGTGAGATCCCCCACACACTGACGTTCTCTCCTCACACTCACATCCCCCACATACAGACGTTCTCTCCTCACACTCAGATCCCCCACACATTGATGTTCTCTCCTCACATTCAGATCCACCACACACTGACGTTCTCTCCTCACACTCGGATCCCCCACACACTGACGTTCTCTCCTCACACTCAGATCCCTCACACACTGACGTTCTCTCCTCACACTCAGATCCCCCACACACTGACGTTCTCTCCTCACACTCAGATCCCTCAGTCACTGACGTTCTCTCCTCACACTCACATCCCTCACACACGGACATTCTCTCCTCACACTCAGATCCCTCACATACTGACGTTCTCTCCTCACACTCACATCCCTCACACACTGACGTTCTCTCCTCACACTCATATCCCTCACACACTGACGTTCTCTCCTCACACTCATATCCCTCACACACTGACGTTCTCTCCTCACACTCACATCCCTCACACACGGACATTCTCTCCTCACACTCAGATCCCTCACATACTGACGTTCTCTCCTCACAA
The DNA here is from genome assembly GCF_047496795.1 of Chiloscyllium punctatum. Classification (NCBI taxonomy): domain Eukaryota; kingdom Metazoa; phylum Chordata; class Chondrichthyes; order Orectolobiformes; family Hemiscylliidae; genus Chiloscyllium; species Chiloscyllium punctatum. The sequence goes on from NC_092783.1 coordinate 27,236,000, forward strand.
TCACATCCCTCACACACTGACGTTCTGTCCTCACACTCAGATCCCTCACATACTGACGTTCTCTCCTCACACTCACATCCCTCACACACTGACGTTCTGTCCTCACACTCACATCCCTCACACACTGACCTTCTCTCCTCACGCTCAGATCCCTCAGTCACTGACGTTCTCTCCTCACACTCACAACCCTCACACACGGACATTCTCTCCTCACACTCAGATCCCTCACATACTGACGTTCTCTCCTCACACTCACATCCCTCACACACTGACGTTATGTCCTCACACTCACATCCCTCACACACTGACGTTCTCTCCTCACACTCAGATCCCTCACACACTGACGTTCTCTCCTCACACTCACATCCCCCACACACTGACGTTCTCTCCTCACATTCAGATCCCTCACACACTGACGTTCTCTCCTCACACTCAGATCCCTCACACACTGACGTTCTCTCCTCACACTCAGATCCCCCACACACTGACGTTCTCTCCTCACACTCAGATCCCTCACACACTGTCGTTCTCTCCTCACACTCAGATGCCCCACACACTGACCTTATCTCCTCACACTCAGATCCCTAACACACTGACGTTCTGTCCTCACACTCACATCCCTCACACACTGACGTTCTCTGCTCGCACTCAGATCCCTCACACACTTACGTTCTCTCCTCACACTCAGATCCCCCACACACTAACGTTCTCTCCTCACACTCAGATCCCTCACACACTGGCGTTCTCTCCTCACACTCAGATCCCTCACACACAGACGTTCTCTCCTCACACTCAGATCCCTCACACACTGACGTTCTCTCCTCACACTCAGATCCCTCACACACTGACGTTCTCTCCTCACACTCAGATCCCCCACACACTGACGTTTTCTCCTCACACTCAGATCCCCCACACACTGACGTTCTCTCCTCACACTCAGATCCCCCACACACTGACGTTGTCTCCTCACACTCAGATCCCCCACACACTGACGTTCTCTCCTCACACTCAGATCCCTCACACACTGACGTTCTCTCCTCACACTCAGATCCCCCACACACTGACGTTCTCTCCTCATACTCAGATCCCCCACACACTGACGTTCTCTCCTCACACTCAGATCCCTCACACACTGACGTTCTCTCCTCACACTCAGATCCCCCACACACTGACGTTCTCTCCTCACACTCAGATCCCCCACACACTGACGTTCTCACCTCACACTCAGATCCCTCAAACATTGATGGTCTCTCCTCACACTCACATCCCTCACACACTGACGTTCTCTCCTCACACTCAGATCCCTCACACACTGACGTTCTCTCCTCACACTGAGATTCCTCACACACTGACATTCTCTCCTCACACTCAGATCCCTTACACACTGACGTTCTCTCCTCACTCTCAGATCCCTCACACACTGACGTTCTCTCCTCACGCTCACATCCCTCACACACTGACGTTCTTTCCTCACACTCAGATCCCCCACACACTGATGTTCTCTCCTCACACTGAGATCCCTCACACACTGACGTCCTCTCCTCACACTCAGATCCCTCACACACTGACGTTCTCTCCTCACGCTCACATCCCTCACACACTGACGTTCTCACCTCACACTCAGATCCCTCACACACTGACGTTCTCTCCTCACACTCAGATCCCTCACACACTGACGTTCTCACCTCACACTCAGATCCCTCACACACTGACGTTCTCTCCTCACACTCATATCCCCCACACACTGACTTTCTCTCCTCACACTCACATCCCTCACACACTGACGTTCTCTCCTCACACTCAGATCCCTCACACACTGACGTTCTCTCCTCACACTCAGATCCCTCACACAATGACGTTCTCTCCTCACACTCGGATCCCCCACACACTGACGTTCTCTCCTCACACTCAGATCCCCACACACTGACGTTCTCTCCTCACACTCGGATCCCCCACACACTGACGTTCTCACCTCACACTCAGATCCCTCACGCACTGACGTTCTCTCCTCACACTCAGATCCCTCACACACTGACGTTCTCTCCTCACTCTCAGATCCCTCACACACTGACGTTCTCTCCTCACACTCACATCCCCCACACACAGACGTTCCCTCCTCACACTCAGATCCCCCACACATTGATGTTCTCTCCTCACACTCAGATCCACCACACACTGACGTTCTCTCCTCACACTCAGATCCCCCACACACTGACGTTCTCTCCTCACAGTGAGATCCCCCACACACTGACGTTCTCTCCTCACACTCACATCCCCCACACACACAGACGTTCTCTCCTCACACTCAGATCCCCCACACATTGATGTTCTCTCCTCACATTCAGATCCACCACACACTGACGTTCTCTCCTCACACTCAGATCCCCCACACACTGACGTTCTCTCCTCACACTCAGATCCCTCACACACTGACGTTCTCTCCTCACACTCAGATCCCCCACACACTGACGTTCTCTCCTCACACTCAGATCCCTCAGTCACTGACGTTCTCTCCTCACACTCACATCCCTCACACACGGACATTCTCTCCTCACACTCAGATCCCTCACATACTGACGTTCTCTCCTCACACTCACATCCCTCACACACTGACGTTCTCTCCTCACACTCATATCCCTCACACACTGACGTTCTCTCCTCACACTCATATCCCTCACACACTGACGTTCTCTCCTCACACTCACATCCCTCACACACGGACATTCTCTCCTCACACTCAGATCCCTCACATACTGACGTTCTCTCCTCACAATCACATCACTCACACACTGACGTTCTGTCCTCACACTCAGATCCCTCACATACTGACGTTCTCGCCTCACACTCACATCCCTCACACACTGACGTTCTGTCCTCACACTCACATCCCTCACACACTGACCTTCTCTCCTCACGCTCAGATCCCTCAGTCACTGACGTTCTCTCCTCACACTCACAACCCTCACACACGGACATTCTCTCCTCACACTCAGATCCCTCACATACTGACGTTCTCTCCTCACACTCACATCCCTCACACACTGACGTTATGTCCTCACACTCACATCCCTCACACACTGACGTTCTCTCCTCACACTCAGTTCCCTCACACACTGACGTTCTCTCCTCACACTCACATCCCCCACACACTGACGTTCTCTCCTCACATTCAGATCCCTCACACACTGACGTTCTCTCCTCACACTCAGATCCCTCACACACTGACGTTCTCTCCTCACACTCAGATCCCCCACACACTGACGTTCTCTCCTCACACTCAGATCCCTCACACACTGTCGTTCTCTCCTCACACTCAGATGCCCCACACACTGACGTTCTCTCCTCACACTCAGATCCCTAACACACTGACGTTCTGTCCTCACACTCACATCCCTCACACACTGACGTTCTCTGCTCGCACTCAGATCCCTCACACACTGACGTTCTCTCCTCACACTCAGATCCCCCACACACTAACGTTCTCTCCTCACACTCAGATCCCTCACACACTGGCGTTCTCTCCTCACACTCAGATCCCTCAAACACAGACGTTCTCTCCTCACACTCAGATCCCTCACACACTGACGTTCTCTCCTCACACTCAGATCCCTCACACACTGACGTTCTCTCCTCACACTCAGATCCCCCACACACTGACGTTCTCTCCTCACACTCAGATCCCCCACACACTGACGTTCTCTCCTCACACTCAGATCCCCCACACACTGACGTTGTCTCCTCACACTCAGATCCCCCACACACTGACGTTCTCTCCTCACACTCAGATCCCTCACACACTGACGTTCTCTCCTCACACTCAGATCCCCCACACACTGACGTTCTCTCCTCATACTCAGATCCCCCACACACTGACGTTCTCTCCTCACACTCAGATCCCTCACACACTGACGTTCTCTCCTCACACTCAGATCCCCCACACACTGACGTTCTCTCCTCACACTCAGATCCCCCACACACTGACGTTCTCACCTCACACTCAGATCCCTCAAACATTGATGGTCTCTCCTCACACTCACATCCCTCACACACTGACGTTCTCTCCTCACACTCAGATCCCTCACACACTGACGTTCTCTCCTCACACTGAGATTCCTCACACACTGACATTCTCTCCTCACACTCAGATCCCTCACACACTGACGTTCTCTCCTCACTCTCAGATCCCTCACACACTGACGTTCTCTCCTCACGCTCACATCCGTCACACACTGACGTTCTTTCCTCACACTCAGATCCCCCACACACTGATGTTCTCTCCTCACACTGAGATCCCTCACACACTGACGTCCTCTCCTCACACTCAGATCCCTCACACACTGACGTTCTCTCCTCACGCTCACACCCCTCACACACTGACGTTCTCACCTCACACTCAGATCCCTCACACACTGACGTTCTCTCCTCACACTCAGATCCCTCACACACTGACGTTCTCACCTCACACTCAGATCCCTCACACACTGACGTTCTCTCCTCACACTCACATCCGTCACGCACTGACGTTCTCACCTCACACTCACATCCCTCACACACTGACGTTCTCTCCTCACACTCAGATCCCTCACACAATGACGTTCTCTCCTCACACTGAGATTCCTCACACACTGACATTCTCTCCTCACACTCAGATCCCTCACACACTGACGTTCTTTCGTCACACTCAGATCCCTCACACACTGATAGTTCACTCCTCCCATTCAGATCCCTAACACACTGACGTTCTCTCCTCACACTCAGATCCCTCAAACATTGACGTTCTCTCCTCACACACACATCCCTCACACACTGACGTTCTCTCCTCACACTCAGATCCCTCACACACTGACGTTCTCCCCTCACACTGAGATCCCCCACACACTGTCGTTCTCTCTTCACACTCACATCCCTCACACACTGAGGTTCTCTCCTCGCACTCAGATCCCTCACACAGTGACGATCTCTCCTCACACTCAGATCCCTCACACACTGACTTTCTCTCCTCAAACTGAGATCCCTCACACACTGACGTTCTCTCCTCACACTCACATCCTTCACACACTGACGTTCTGTCCTCACACTGAGATCCCCCACACACTGATGTTCTCTCTTCACACTCACATCCCTCACACACTGACGTTCTCTCCTCACACTGAGACCCCTCACACACTGACGTTCTCACCTCACACTCGGATCCCCCACACACTGACGTTCTCTCCTCACACTCAGATCCCCCACACACTGACGTTCTCTCCTCACACTCGGATCCCCCACACACTGACGTTCTCACCTCACACTCAGATCCCTCACACACTGACGTTCTCTCCTCACACTCAGATCCCTCACACACTGACGTTCTCTCCTCACTCTCAGTTCCCTCACACACTGACGTTCTCTCCTCACACTCACATCCCCCACACACAGACGTTCCCTCCTCACACTCACATCCCCCACACACTGACGTTCTCTCCTCACACTGAGATCCCTCACACACTTACGTTCACTCCTCACACTCAGATCCACCACACACTGACGTTCTCTCCTCACACTCAGATCCCCCACACACTGACGTTCTCTCCTCACACTCACATCCCCCACACACTGACTTTCTCTCCTCACACACAGATCCCCCACACACTGACGTTCTCTCCTCACACTCAGATCCCTCAAACATTGACGTTCTCTCCTCATACTCACATCCCTCACACACTGACGTTCTCTCCTCACACTCAGATCCCTCACACACTGACTTTCTCTCCTCAAACTGAGATCCCTCACACACTGACGTTCTCTCCTCACACTCACATCCCTCACACACTGACGTTCTCTCCTCACACTGAGATCCCCCACACACTGACGTTCTCTCTTCACACTCACATCCCTCACACACTCACGTTCTCTCCTCACACTGAGACCCCTCACACACTGACGTTCTCTCCTCACACTCAGATCCGCGACACACTGACGGTCTCTCCTCACACTCACATCCCCCACACACTGACGTTCTCTCCTCACACTCAGATCCCCCACACACTGACGTTCTCTCCTCACACTCAGATCCGCCACACACTGACGTTCTCTCCTCACACTCAGATCCCCCACACACTGACGTTCTCTCCTCACACTCATATCCCCCACACACTGACTTTCTCTCCTCACACTCACATCCCTCACACACTGACGTTCTCTCCTCACACTCAGATCCCTCACACACTGACGTTCTCTCCTCACACTCAGATCCCTCACACAATGACGTTCTCTCCTCACACTCGGATCCCCCACACACTGACGTTCTCTCCTCACACTCAGATCCCCACACACTGACGTTCTCTCCTCACACTCGGATCCCCCACACACTGACGTTCTCACCTCACACTCAGATCCCTCACGCACTGACGTTCTCTCCTCACACTCAGATCCCTCACACACTGACGTTCTCTCCTCACTCTCAGATCCCTCACACACTGACGTTCTCTCCTCACACTCACATCCCCCACACACAGACGTTCCCTCCTCACACTCAGATCCCCCACACATTGATGTTCTCTCCTCACACTCAGATCCACCACACACTGACGTTCTCTCCTCACACTCAGATCCCCCACACACTGACGTTCTCTCCTCACAGTGAGATCCCCCACACACTGACGTTCTCTCCTCACACTCACATCCGCCACATACAGACGTTCTCTCCCCACACTCAGATCCCCCACACATTGATGTTCTCTCCTCACATTCAGATCCACCACACACTGACGTTCTCTCCTCACACTCAGATCCCCCACACACTGACGTTCTCTCCTCACACTCAGATCCCTCACACACTGACGTTCTCTCCTCACACTCAGATCCCCCACACACTGACGTTCTCTCCTCACACTCAGATCCCTCAGTCACTGACGTTCTCTCCTCACACTCACATCCCTCACACACGGACATTCTCTCCTCACACTCAGATCCCTCACATACTGACTTTCTCTCCTCACACTCACATCCCTCACACACTGACGTTCTCTCCTCACACTCATATCCCTCACACACTGACGTTCTCTCCTCACACTCATATCCCTCACACACTGACGTTCTCTCCTCACACTCACATCCCTCACACACGGACATTCTCTCCTCACACTCAGATCCCTCACATACTGACGTTCTCTCCTCACAATCACATCCCTCACACACTGACGTTCTGTCCTCACACTCAGATCCCTCACATACTGACGTTCTATCCTCACACTCACATCCCTCACACACTGACGTTCTGTCCTCACACTCACATCCCTCACACACTGACCTTCTCTCCTTACACTCAGATCCCTCAGTCACTGACGTTCTCTCCGCACACTCACAACCCTCACACACGGACATTCTCTCCTCACACTCAGATCCCTCACATACTGACGTTCTCTCCGCACACTCACATCCCTCACACACTGACGTAATGTCCTCAGACTCACATCCCTCACACACTGACGTTCTCTCCTCACACTCAGATCCCTCACACGCTGACGTACTCTCCTCACACTCACATCCCCCACACACTGACGTTCTCTCCTCACACTCAGATCGCTCACACACTGACGTTCTCTCCTCACACTCAGATCCCTCACACACTGACGTTCTCTCCTCACACTCAGATCCCGCACACACTGACGTTCTCTCCTCACACTCAGATCCCTCACACACTGTCGTTCTCTCCTCACACTCAGATGCCCCACACACTGACGTTCTCTCCTCACACTCAGATCCCTAACACACTGACATTCTGTCCTCACACTCACATCCCTCACACACTGACGTTCTCTGCTCGCACTCAGATCCCTCACACACTGACGTTCTCTCCTCACACTCAGATCCCCCACACACTAACGTTCTCTCCTCACACTCAGATCCCTCACACACTGGCGTTCTCTCCTCACACTCAGATCCCTCACACACAGACGATCTCTCCTCACACTCAGATCCCTCACACACTGGCGTTCTCTCCTCACACTCAGATCCCTCACACACAGACGATCTCTCCTCACACTCAGATCCCCCACACACTGACGTTCTCTCCTCACACTCAGATCCCTCACACACTGACGTTGTCTCCTCACACTCAGATCCCCCACATACTGACGTTCTCTCCTCACACTCAGATCCCTCACACACTGACGTTCTCTCCTCACACTCAGATCCCCCACACACTGACGTTCTCTCTTCACACTCAGATCCCCCACACACTGACGTTCTCTCCTCACACTCAGATCCCTCACACACTGACGTTCTCTCCTCACACTCAGATCCCCCACACACTGACGTTCTCTCTTCACACTCAGATCCCCCACACACTGACGTTCTCACCTCACACTCTGATCCCTCAAACATTGACGTTCTCTCCTCACACTCAGATCCCTCACACACTGACGTTCTCTCCTCACACTGAGATTACTCACACACGGACATTCTCTCCTCACACTCAGATCCCTCACACATTGACGTTCTCTCCTCACTCTCAGATCCCTCACACACTGACGTTCTCTCCTCACGCTCACATCCCTCACACACTGACGTTCTTTCCTCACACTCAGATCCCCCACACACTGATGTTCTCTCCTCACACTGAGCTCCCTCACACACTGACGTTCTCTCCTCACTCTCAGATCCCTCACACACTGACGTTTTCTCCTCACGCTCACATCCCTCACACACTGACGTTCTCACCTCACACTCAGATCCCTCACACACTGACGTTCTCTCCTCACACTCAGATCCCTAACACACTGACATTCTCACCTCACACTCAGATCCCTCACACACTGACGTTCTCTCCTCACACTCACATCCGTCACACACTGACGTTCTCACCTCACACTCACATCCCTCACACACTAACGTTCTCTCCTCACACTCAGATCCCTCACACAATGACGTTCTCTCCTCACACTCAGATCCCTCACACACTGACGTTCTCTCCTCACACTGAGATCCCCCACACACTGACGTTCTCTCTTCACACTCACATCCCTCACACACTCACGTTCTCTCCTCACACTGAGACCCCTCACACACTGACGTTCTCTCCTCACACTCAGATCCGCGACACACTGACGTTCTCTCCTCACACTCACATCCCCCACACACTGACGTTCTCTCCTCACACTCAGATCCCCCACACACTAACGTTCTCTCCTCACACTCAGATCCCCCACACACTGACGTTCTCTCCTCACACTCAGATCCGCCACACACTGACGTTCTCTCCTCACACTCACATCCCCCACACACTGACTTTGTTTCCTCACACTCAGATCCCCCACACACTGACGTTCTCTCCTCACACTCATATCCCCCACACACTGACTTTCTCTCCTCACACTCACATCCCTCACACACTGACGTTCTCTCCTCACACTCAGATCCCTCACACACTGACGTTCTCTCCTCACACTCAGATCCCTCACACAATGACGTTCTCTCCTCACACTCGGATCCCCCACACACTGACGTTCTCTCCTCACACTCAGATCCCCACACACTGACGTTCTCTCCTCACACTCGGATCCCCCACACACTGACGTTCTCACCTCACACTCAGATCCCTCACGCACTGACGTTCTCTCCTCACACTCAGATCCCTCACACACTGACGTTCTCTCCTCACTCTCAGATCCCTCACACACTGACGTTCTCTCCTCACACTCACATCCCCCACACACAGACGTTCCCTCCTCACACTCAGATCCCCCACACATTGATGTTCACTCCTCACACTCAGATCCACCACACACTGACGTTCTCTCCTCACACTCAGATCCCCCACACACTGACGTTCTCTCCTCACAGTGAGATCCCCCACACACTGACGTTCTCTCCTCACACTCACATCCCCCACATACAGACGTTCTCTCCTCACACTCAGATCCCCCACACATTGATGTTCTCTCCTCACATTCAGATCCACCACACACTGACGTTCTCTCCTCACACTCAGATCCCCCACACACTGACGTTCTCTCCTCACACTCAGATCCCTCACACACTGACGTTCTCTCCTCACACTCAGATCCCCCACACACTGACGTTCTCTCCTCACACTCAGATCCCTCAGTCACTGACGTTCTCTCCTCACACTCACATCCCTCACACACGGACATTCTCTCCTCACACTCAGATCCCTCACATACTGACGTTCTCTCCTCACACTCACATCCCTCACACACTGACGTTCTCTCCTCACACTCATATCCCTCACACACTGACGTTCTCTCCTCACACTCATATCCCTCACACACTGACGTTCTCTCCTCACACTCACATCCCTCACACACGGACATTCTCTCCTCACACTCAAATCCCTCAGTCACTGACGTTCTCTCCTCACACTCACAACCCTCACACACGGACATTCTCTCCTCACACTCAGATCCCTCACATACTGACGTTCTCTCCTCACACTCACATCCCTCACACACTGACGTTATGTCCTCACACTCACATCCCTCACACACTGACGTTCTCTCCTCACACTCAGATCCCTCACACACTGACGTTCTCTCCTCACACTCACATCCCCCACACACTGACGTTCTCTCCTCACATTCAGATCCCTCACACACTGACGTTCTCTCCTCACACTCAGATCCCTCACACACTGACGTTCTCTCCTCACACTCAGATCCCCCACACACTGACGTTCTCTCCTCACACTCAGATCCCTAACACACTGTCGTTCTCTCCTCACACTCAGATGCCCCACACACTGACGTTCTCTCCTCACACTCAGATCCCTAACACACTGACGTTCTGTCCTCACACTCACATCCCTCACACACTGACGTTCTCTGCTCGCACTCAGATCCCTCACACACTGACGTTCTCTCCTCACACTCAGATCCCCCACACACAAACGTTCTCTCCTCACACTCAGATCCCTCACACACTGGCGTTCTCTCCTCACACTCAGATCCCTCACACACAGACGTTCTCTCCTCACACTCAGATCCCTCACACACTGACGTTCTCTCCTCACACTCAGATCCCTCACACACTGACGTTCTCTCCTCACACTCAGATCCCCCACACACTGACGTTCTCTCCTCACACTCAGATCCCCCACACACTGACGTTCTCTCCTCACACTCAGATCCCCCACACACTGACGTTGTCTCCTCACACTCAGATCCCCCACACACTGACGTTCTCTCCTCACACTCAGATCCCTCACACACTGACGTTCTCTCCTCACACTCAGATCCCCCACACACTGACGTTCTCTCCTCATACTCAGATCCCCCACACACTGACGTTCTCTCCTCACACTCAGATCCCTCACACACTGACGTTCTCTCCTCACACTCAGATCCCCCACACACTGACGTTCTCTCCTCACACTCAGATCCCCCACACACTGACGTTCTCACCTCACACTCAGATCCCTCAAACATTGATGGTCTCTCCTCACACTCACATCCCTCACACACTGACGTTCTCTCCTCACACTCAGATCCCTCACACACTGACGTTCTCTCCTCACACTGAGATTCCTCACACACTGACATTCTCTCCTCACACTCAGATCCCTCACACACTGACGTTCTCTCCTCACTCTCAGATCCCTCACACACTGACGTTCTCTCCTCACGCTCACACCCCTCACACACTGACGTTCTTTCCTCACACTCAGATCCCCCACACACTGATGTTCTCTCCTCACACTGAGATCCCTCACACACTGACGTCCTCTCCTCACACTCAGATCCCTCACACACTGACGTTCTCTCCTCACGCTCACACCCCTCACACACTGACGTTCTCACCTCACACTCAGATCCCTCACACACTGACGTTCTCTCCTCACACTCAGATCCCTCACACACTGACGTTCTCACCTCACACTCAGATCCCTCACACACTGACGTTCTCTCCTCACACACACATCCGTCACGCACTGACGTTCTCACCTCACACTCACATCCCTCACACACTGACGTTCTCTCCTCACACTCAGATCCCTCACACAATGACGTTCTCTCCTCACACTGAGATTCCTCACACACTGACATTCTCTCCTCACACTCAGATCCCTCACACACTGACGTTCTTTCGTCACACTCAGATCCCTCACACACTGGTAGTTCACTCCTCCCATTCAGATCCCTAACACACTGACGTTCTCTCCTCACACTCAGATCCCTCAAACATTGACGTTCTCTCCTCACACACACATCCCTCACACACTGACGTTCTCTCCTCACACTCAGATCCCTCACATACTGACGTTCTCTCCTCACACTCACATCCCTCACACACTGACGTTCTCTCCTCACACTCACATCCCTCACACACTGACGTTCTCTCCTCACACTCATATCCCTCACACACTGACGTTCTCTCCTCACACTCATATCCCTCACACACTGACGTTCTCTCCTCACACTCACATCCCTCACACACGGACATTCTCTCCTCACACTCAGATCCCTCAGTCACTGACGTTCTCTCCTCACACTCACAACCCTCACACACGGACATTCTCTCCTCACACTCAGATCCCTCACATACTGACGTTCTCTCCTCACACTCACATCCCTCACACACTGACGTTATGTCCTCACACTCACATCCCTCACACACTGACGTTCTCTCCTCACACTCAGATCCCTCACACACTGACGTTCTCTCCTCACACTCACATCCCCCACACACTGACGTTCTCTCCTCACATTCAGATCCCTCACACACTGACGTTCTCTCCTCACACTCAGATCCCTCACACACTGACGTTCTCTCCTCACACTCAGATCCCCCACACACTGACGTTCTCTCCTCACGCTCAGATCCCTAACACACTGTCGTTCTCTCCTCACACTCAGATGCCCCACACACTGACGTTCTCTCCTCACACTCAGATCCCTAACACACTGACGTTCTGTCCTCACACTCACATCCCTCACACACTGACGTTCTCTGCTCGCACTCAGATCCCTCACACACTGACGTTCTCTCCTCACACTCAGATCCCCCACACACAAACGTTCTCTCCTCACACTCAGATCCCTCACACACTGGCGTTCTCTCCTCACACTCAGATCCCTCACACACAGACGTTCTCTCCTCACACTCAGATCCCTCACACACTGACGTTCTCTCCTCACACTCAGATCCCTCACACACTGACGTTCTCTCCTCACACTCAGATCCCCCACACACTGACGTTCTCTCCTCACACTCAGATCCCCCACACACTGACGTTCTCTCCTCACACTCAGATCCCCCACACACTGACGTTGTCTCCTCACACTCAGATCCCCCACACACTGACGTTCTCTCCTCACACTCAGATCCCTCACACACTGACGTTCTCTCCTCACACTCAGATCCCCCACACACTGACGTTCTCTCCTCATACTCAGATCCCCCACACACTGACGTTCTCTCCTCACACTCAGATCCCTCACACACTGACGTTCTCTCCTCACACTCAGATCCCCCACACACTGACGTTCTCTCCTCACACTCAGATCCCCCACACACTGACGTTCTCACCTCACACTCAGATCCCTCAAACATTGATGGTCTCTCCTCACACTCACATCCCTCACACACTGACGTTCTCTCCTCACACTCAGATCCCTCACACACTGACGTTCTCTCCTCACACTGAGATTCCTCACACACTGACATTCTCTCCTCACACTCAGATCCCTCACACACTGACGTTCTCTCCTCACTCTCAGATCCCTCACACACTGACGTTCTCTCCTCACGCTCACACCCCTCACACACTGACGTTCTTTCCTCACACTCAGATCCCCCACACACTGATGTTCTCTCCTCACACTGAGATCCCTCACACACTGACGTCCTCTCCTCACACTCAGATCCCTCACACACTGACGTTCTCTCCTCACGCTCACACCCCTCACACACTGACGTTCTCACCTCACACTCAGATCCCTCACACACTGACGTTCTCTCCTCACACTCAGATCCCTCACACACTGACGTTCTCACCTCACACTCAGATCCCTCACACACTGACGTTCTCTCCTCACACACACATCCGTCACGCACTGACGTTCTCACCTCACACTCACATCCCTCACACACTGACGTTCTCTCCTCACACTCAGATCCCTCACACAATGACGTTCTCTCCTCACACTGAGATTCCTCACACACTGACATTCTCTCCTCACACTCAGATCCCTCACACACTGACGTTCTTTCGTCACACTCAGATCCCTCACACACTGGTAGTTCACTCCTCCCATTCAGATCCCTAACACACTGACGTTCTCTCCTCACACTCAGATCCCTCAAACATTGACGTTCTCTCCTCACACACACATCCCTCACACACTGACGTTCTCTCCTCACACTCAGATCCCTCACACACTGACGTTCTCCCCTCACACTGAGATCCCCCACACACTGTCGTTCTCTCTTCACACTCACATCCCTCACACACTGACGTTCTCTCCTCGCACTCAGATCCCTCACACAGTGACGATCTCTCCTCACACTCAGATCCCTCACACACTGACTTTCTCTCCTCAAACTGAGATCCCTCACACACTGACGTTCTCTCCTCACACTCACATCCTTCACACACTGACGTTCTGTCCTCACACTGAGATCCCCCACACACTGATGTTCTCTCTTCACACTCACATCCCTCACACACTGACGTTCTCACCTCACACTCGGATCCCCCACACACTGACGTTCTCTCCTCACACTCAGATCCCCCACACACTGACATTCTCTCCTCACACTCGGATCCCCCACACACTGACGTTCTCACCTCACACTCAGATCCCTCACACACTGACGTTCTCTCCTCACACTCAGATCCCTCACACACTGACGTTCTCTCCTCACTCTCAGTTCCCTCACACACTGACGTTCTCTCCTCACACTCACATCCCCCACACACAGACGTTCCCTCCTCACACTCACATCCCCCACACACTGACGTTCTCTCCTCACACTGAGATCCCTCACACACTTACGTTCACTCCTCACACTCAGATCCACCACACACTGACGTTCTCTCCTCACACTCAGATCCGCCACACACTGACGTTCTCTCCTCACACTCACATTCCCCACACACTGACTTTCTCTCCTCACACACAGATCCCCCACACACTGACGTTCTCTCCTCACACTCAGATCCCTCAAACATTGACGTTCTCTCCTCATACTCACATCCCTCACACACTGACGTTCTCTCCTCACACTCAGATCCCTCACACACTGACTTTCTCTCCTCAAACTGAGATCCCTCACACACTGACGTTCTCTCCTCACACTCACATCCCTCACACACTGACGTTCTCTCCTCACACTGAGATCCCCCACACACTGACGTTCTCTCTTCACACTCACATCCCTCACACACTCACGTTCTCTCCTCACACTGAGACCCCTCACACACTGACGTTCTCTCCTCACACTCAGATCCGCGACACACTGACGTTCTCTCCTCACACTCACATCCCCCACACACTGACGTTCTCTCCTCACACTCAGATCCCCCACACACTGACGTTCTCTCCTCACACTCAGATCCCCCACACACTGACGTTCTCTCCTCACACTCAGATCCGCCACACACTGACGTTCTCTCCTCACACTCACATCCCCCACACACTGACTTTGTTTCCTCACACTCAGATCCCCCACACACTGACGTTCTCTCCTCACACTCATATCCCCCACACACTGACTTTCTCTCCTCACACTCACATCCCTCACACACTGACGTTCTCTCCTCACACTCAGATCCCTCACACACTGACGTTCTCTCCTCACACTCAGATCCCTCACACAATGACGTTCTCTCCTCACACTCGGATCCCCCACACACTGACGTTCTCTCCTCACACTCAGATCCCCACACACTGACGTTCTCTCCTCACACTCGGATCCCCCACACACTGACGTTCTCACCTCACACTCAGATCCCTCACGCACTGACGTTCTCTCCTCACACTCAGATCCCTCACACACTGACGTTCTCTCCTCACTCTCAGATCCCTCACACACTGACGTTCTCTCCTCACACTCACATCCCCCACACACAGACGTTCCCTCCTCACACTCAGATCCCCCACACATTGATGTTCTCTCCTCACACTCAGATCCACCACACACTGACGTTCTCTCCTCACACTCAGATCCCCCACACACTGACGTTCTCTCCTCACAGTGAGATCCCCCACACACTGACGTTCTCTCCTCACACTCACATCCCCCACATACAGACGTTCTCTCC
Organism: Chiloscyllium punctatum; assembly: GCF_047496795.1. Taxonomy (NCBI): domain Eukaryota; kingdom Metazoa; phylum Chordata; class Chondrichthyes; order Orectolobiformes; family Hemiscylliidae; genus Chiloscyllium; species Chiloscyllium punctatum. The sequence continues at coordinate 27,252,267 of NC_092783.1, forward strand.
TCACACTCAGATCCCCCACACATTGATGTTCTCTCCTCACATTCAGATCCACCACACACTGACGTTCTCTCCTCACACTCAGATCCCCCACACACTGACGTTCTCTCCTCACACTCAGATCCCTCACACACTGACGTTCTCTCCTCACACTCAGATCCCCCACACACTGACGTTCTCTCCTCACACTCAGATCCCTCAGTCACTGACGTTCTCTCCTCACACTCACATCCCTCACACACGGACATTCTCTCCTCACACTCAGATCCCTCACATACTGACTTTCTCTCCTCACACTCACATCCCTCACACACTGACGTTCTCTCCTCACACTCATATCCCTCACACACTGACGTTCTCTCCTCACACTCATATCCCTCACACACTGACGTTCTCTCCTCACACTCACATCCCTCACACACGGACATTCTCTCCTCACACTCAGATCCCTCACATACTGACGTTCTCTCCTCACAATCACATCCCTCACACACTGACGTTCTGTCCTCACACTCAGATCCCTCACATACTGACGTTCTCTCCTCACACTCACATCCCTCACACACTGACGTTCTGTCCTCACACTCACATCCCTCACACACTGACCTTCTCTCCTTACACTCAGATCCCTCAGTCACTGACGTTCTATCCTCACACTCACAACCCTCACACACGGACATTCTCTCCTCACACTCAGATCCCTCACATACTGACGTTCTCTCCTCACACTCACATCCCTCACACACTGACGTAATGTCCTCACACTCACATCCCTCACACACTGACGTTCTCTCCTCACACTCAGATCCCTCACACGCTGACGTACTCTCCTCACACTCACATCCCCCACACACTGACGTTCTCTCCTCACACTCAGATCGCTCACACACTGACGTTCTCTCCTCACACTCAGATCCCTCACACACTGACGTTCTCTCCTCACACTCAGATCCCGCACACACTGACGTTCTCTCCTCACACTCAGATCCCTCACACACTGTCGTTCTCTCCTCACACTCAGATGCCCCACACACTGACGTTCTCTCCTCACACTCAGATACCTAACACACTGACATTCTGTCCTCACACTCACATCCCTCACACACTGACGTTCTCTGCTCGCACTCAGATCCCTCACACACTGACGTTCTCTCCTCACACTCAGATCCCCCACACACTAACGTTCTCTCCTCACACTCAGATCCCTCACACACTGGCGTTCTCTCCTCACACTCAGATCCCTCACACACAGACGATCTCTCCTCACACTCAGATCCCCCACACACTGACGTTCTCTCCTCACACTCAGATCCCTCACACACTGACGTTCTCTCCTCACACTCAGATCCCCCACACACTAACGTTCTCTCCTCACACTCAGATCCCTCACACACTGACGTTGTCTCCTCACACTCAGATCCCCCACATACTGACGTTCTCTCCTCACACTCAGATCCCTCACACACTGACGTTCTCTCCTCACACTCAGATCCCCCACACACTGACGTTCTCTCTTCACACTCAGATCCCCCACACACTGACGTTCTCTCCTCACACTCAGATCCCTCACACACTGACGTTCTCTCCTCACACTCAGATCCCCCACACACTGACGTTCTCTCTTCACACTCAGATCCCCCACACACTGACGTTCTCACCTCACACTCAGATCCCTCAAACATTGACGTTCTCTCCTCACACTCACATCCCTCACACACTGACGTTCTCTCCTCACACTCAGATCCCTCACACACTGACGTTCTCTCCTCACACTGAGATTACTCACACACGGACATTCTCTCCTCACACTCAGATCCCTCACACATTGACGTTCTCTCCTCACTCTCAGATCCCTCACACACTGACGTTCTCTCCTCACGCTCACATCCCTCACACACTGACGTTCTTTCCTCACACTCAGATCCCCCACACACTGATGTTCTCTCCTCACACTGAGCTCCCTCACACACTGACGTTCTCTCCTCACTCTCAGATCCCTCACACACTGACGTTCTCTCCTCACGCTCACATCCCTCACACACTGACGTTCTCACCTCACACTCAGATCCCTCACACACTGACGTTCTCTCCTCACACTCAGATCCCTAACACACTGACGTTCTCACCTCACACTCAGATCCCTCACACACTGACGTTCTCTCCTCACACTCACATCCGTCACACACTGACGTTCTCACCTCACACTCACATCCCTCACACACTAACGTTCTCTCCTCACACTCAGATCCCTCACACAATGACGTTCTCTCCTCACACTCAGATCCCTCACACACTGACGTTCTCTCCTCACACTGAGATCCCCCACACACTGACGTTCTCTCTTCACACTCACATCCCTCACACACTCACGTTCTCTCCTCACACTGAGACCCCTCACACACTGACGTTCTCTCCTCACACTCAGATCCGCGACACACTGACGTTCTCTCCTCACACTCACATCCCCCACACACTGACGTTCTCTCCTCACACTCAGATCCCCCACACACTAACGTTCTCTCCTCACACTCAGATCCCCCACACACTGACGTTCTCTCCTCACACTCAGATCCGCCACACACTGACGTTCTCTCCTCACACTCACATCCCCCACACACTGACTTTGTTTCCTCACACTCAGATCCCCCACACACTGACGTTCTCTCCTCACACTCATATCCCCCACACACTGACTTTCTCTCCTCACACTCACATCCCTCACACACTGACGTTCTCTCCTCACACTCAGATCCCTCACACACTGACGTTCTCTCCTCACACTCAGATCCCTCACACAATGACGTTCTCTCCTCACACTCGGATCCCCCACACACTGACGTTCTCTCCTCACACTCAGATCCCCACACACTGACGTTCTCTCCTCACACTCGGATCCCCCACACACTGACGTTCTCACCTCACACTCAGATCCCTCACGCACTGACGTTCTCTCCTCACACTCAGATCCCTCACACACTGACGTTCTCTCCTCACTCTCAGATCCCTCACACACTGACGTTCTCTCCTCACACTCACATCCCCCACACACAGACGTTCCCTCCTCACACTCAGATCCCCCACACATTGATGTTCACTCCTCACACTCAGATCCACCACACACTGACGTTCTCTCCTCACACTCAGATCCCCCACACACTGACGTTCTCTCCTCACAGTGAGATCCCCCACACACTGACGTTCTCTCCTCACACTCACATCCCCCACATACAGACGTTCTCTCCTCACACTCAGATCCCCCACACATTGATGTTCTCTCCTCACATTCAGATCCACCACACACTGACGTTCTCTCCTCACACTCAGATCCCCCACACACTGACGTTCTCTCCTCACACTCAGATCCCTCACACACTGACGTTCTCTCCTCACACTCAGATCCCCCACACACTGACGTTCTCTCCTCACACTCAGATCCCTCAGTCACTGACGTTCTCTCCTCACACTCACATCCCTCACACACGGACATTCTCTCCTCACACTCAGATCCCTCACATACTGACGTTCTCTCCTCACACTCACATCCCTCACACACTGACGTTCTCTCCTCACACTCATATCCCTCACACACTGACGTTCTCTCCTCACACTCATATCCCTCACACACTGACGTTCTCTCCTCACACTCACATCCCTCACACACGGACATTCTCTCCTCACACTCAGATCCCTCAGTCACTGACGTTCTCTCCTCACACTCACAACCCTCACACACGGACATTCTCTCCTCACACTCAGATCCCTCACATACTGACGTTCTCTCCTCACACTCACATCCCTCACACACTGACGTTATGTCCTCACACTCACATCCCTCACACACTGACGTTCTCTCCTCACACTCAGATCCCTCACACACTGACGTTCTCTCCTCACACTCACATCCCCCACACACTGACGTTCTCTCCTCACATTCAGATCCCTCACACACTGACGTTCTCTCCTCACACTCAGATCCCTCACACACTGACGTTCTCTCCTCACACTCAGATCCCCCACACACTGACGTTCTCTCCTCACACTCAGATCCCTAACACACTGTCGTTCTCTCCTCACACTCAGATGCCCCACACACTGACGTTCTCTCCTCACACTCAGATCCCTAACACACTGACGTTCTGTCCTCACACTCACATCCCTCACACACTGACGTTCTCTGCTCGCACTCAGATCCCTCACACACTGACGTTCTCTCCTCACACTCAGATCCCCCACACACTAACGTTCTCTCCTCACACTCAGATCCCTCACACACTGGCGTTCTCTCCTCACACTCAGATCCCTCACACACAGACGTTCTCTCCTCACACTCAGATCCCTCACACACTGACGTTCTCTCCTCACACTCAGATCCCTCACACACTGACGTTCTCTCCTCACACTCAGATCCCCCACACACTGACGTTCTCTCCTCACACTCAGATCCCCCACACACTGACGTTCTCTCCTCACACTCAGATCCCCCACACACTGACGTTGTCTCCTCACACTCAGATCCCCCACACACTGACGTTCTCTCCTCACACTCAGATCCCTCACACACTGACGTTCTCTCCTCACACTCAGATCCCCCACACACTGACGTTCTCTCCTCATACTCAGATCCCCCACACACTGACGTTCTCTCCTCACACTCAGATCCCTCACACACTGACGTTCTCTCCTCACACTCAGATCCCCCACACACTGACGTTCTCTCCTCACACTCAGATCCCCCACACACTGACGTTCTCACCTCACACTCAGATCCCTCAAACATTGATGGTCTCTCCTCACACTCACATCCCTCACACACTGACGTTCTCTCCTCACACTCAGATCCCTCACACACTGACGTTCTCTCCTCACACTGAGATTCCTCACACACTGACATTCTCTCCTCACACTCAGATCCCTCACACACTGACGTTCTCTCCTCACTCTCAGATCCCTCACACACTGACGTTCTCTCCTCACGCTCACATCCCTCACACACTGACGTTCTTTCCTCACACTCAGATCCCCCACACACTGATGTTCTCTCCTCACACTGAGATCCCTCACACACTGACGTCCTCTCCTCACACTCAGATCCCTCACACACTGACGTTCTCTCCTCACGCTCACACCCCTCACACACTGACGTTCTCACCTCACACTCAGATCCCTCACACACTGACGTTCTCTCCTCACACTCAGATCCCTCACACACTGACGTTCTCACCTCACACTCAGATCCCTCACACACTGACGTTCTCTCCTCACACTCACATCCGTCACGCACTGACGTTCTCACCTCACACTCACATCCCTCACACACTGACGTTCTCTCCTCACACTCAGATCCCTCACACAATGACGTTCTCTCCTCACACTGAGATTCCTCACACACTGACATTCTCTCCTCACACTCAGATCCCTCACACACTGACGTTCTTTCGTCACACTCAGATCCCTCACACACTGATAGTTCACTCCTCCCATTCAGATCCCTAACACACTGACGTTCTCTCCTCACACTCAGATCCCTCAAACATTGACGTTCTCTCCTCACACACACATCCCTCACACACTGACGTTCTCTCCTCACACTCAGATCCCTCAAACACTGACGTTCTCCCCTCACACTGAGATCCCCCACACACTGTCGTTCTCTCTTCACACTCACATCCCTCACACACTGAGGTTCTCTCCTCGCACTCAGATCCCTCACACAGTGACGATCTCTCCTCACACTCAGATCCCTCACACACTGACTTTCTCTCCTCTAACTGAGATCCCTCACACACTGACGTTCTCTCCTCACACTCACATCCTTCACACACTGACGTTCTGTCCTCACACTGAGATCCCCCACACACTGATGTTCTCTCTTCACACTCACATCCCTCACACACTGACGTTCTCACCTCACACTCGGATCCCCCACACACTGACGTTCTCTCCTCACACTCAGATCCCCCACACACTGACGTTCTCTCCTCACACTCGGATCCCCCACACACTGACGTTCTCACCTCACACTCAGATCCCTCACACACTGACGTTCTCTCCTCACACTCAGATCCCTCACACACTGACGTTCTCTCCTCACTCTCAGTTCCCTCACACACTGACGTTCTCTCCTCACACTCACATCCCCCACACACAGACGTTCCCTCCTCACACTCACATCCCCCACACACTGACGTTCTCTCCTCACACTGAGATCCCTCACACACTTACGTTCACTCCTCACACTCAGATCCACCACACACTGACGTTCACTCCTCACACTCAGATCCACCACACACTGACGTTCTCTCCTCACACTCACATCCCCCACACACTGACTTTCTCTCCTCACACACAGATCCCCCACACACTGACGTTCTCTCCTCACACTCAGATCCCTCAAACATTGACGTTCTCTCCTCATACTCACATCCCTCACACACTGACGTTCTCTCCTCACACTCAGATCCCTCACACACTGACTTTCTCTCCTCAAACTGAGATCCCTCACACACTGACGTTCTCTCCTCACACTCACATCCCTCACACACTGACGTTCTCTCCTCACACTGAGATCCCCCACACACTGACGTTCTCTCTTCACACTCACATCCCTCACACACTCACGTTCTCTCCTCACACTGAGACCCCTCACACACTGACGTTCTCTCCTCACACTCAGATCCGCGACACACTGACGTTCTCTCCTCACACTCACATCCCCCACACACTGACGTTCTCTCCTCACACTCAGATCCCCCACACACTGACGTTCTCTCCTCACACTCAGATCCCCCACACACTGACGTTCTCTCCTCACACTCAGATCCGCCACACACTGACGTTCTCTCCTCACACTCACATCCCCCACACACTGACTTTGTTTCCTCACACTCAGATCCCCCACACACTGACGTTCTCTCCTCACACTCATATCCCCCACACACTGACTTTCTCTCCTCACACTCACATCCCTCACACACTGACGTTCTCTCCTCACACTCAGATCCCTCACACACTGACGTTCTCTCCTCACACTCAGATCCCTCACACAATGACGTTCTCTCCTCACACTCGGATCCCCCACACACTGACGTTCTCTCCTCACACTCAGATCCCCACACACTGACGTTCTCTCCTCACACTCGGATCCCCCACACACTGACGTTCTCACCTCACACTCAGATCCCTCACGCACTGACGTTCTCTCCTCACACTCAGATCCCTCACACACTGACGTTCTCTCCTCACTCTCAGATCCCTCACACACTGACGTTCTCTCCTCACACTCACATCCCCCACACACAGACGTTCCCTCCTCACACTCAGATCCCCCACACATTGATGTTCTCTCCTCACACTCAGATCCACCACACACTGACGTTCTCTCCTCACACTCAGATCCCCCACACACTGACGTTCTCTCCTCACAGTGAGATCCCCCACACACTGACGTTCTCTCCTCACACTCACATCCCCCACATACAGACGTTCTCTCCTCACACTCAGATCCCCCACACATTGATGTTCTCTCCTCACATTCAGATCCACCACACACTGACGTTCTCTCCTCACACTCAGATCCCCCACACACTGACGTTCTCTCCTCACACTCAGATCCCTCACACACTGACGTTCTCTCCTCACACTCAGATCGCCCACACACTGACGTTCTCTCCTCACACTCAGATCCCTCAGTCACTGACGTTCTCTCCTCACACTCACATCCCTCACACACGGACATTCTCTCCTCACACTCAGATCCCTCACATACTGACTTTCTCTCCTCACACTCACATCCCTCACACACTGACGTTCTCTCCTCACACTCATATCCCTCACACACTGACGTTCTCTCCTCACACTCATATCCCTCACACACTGACATTCTCTCCTCACACTCACATCCCTCACACACGGACATTCTCTCCTCACACTCAGATCCCTCACATACTGACGTTCTCTCCTCACAATCACATCCCTCACACACTGACGTTCTGTCCTCACACTCAGATCCCTCACATACTGACGTTCTCTCCTCACACTCACATCCCTCACACACTGACGTTCTGTCCTCACACTCACATCCCTCACACACTGACCTTCTCTCCTTACACTCAGATCCCTCAGTCACTGACGTTCTCTCCTCACACTCACAACCCTCACACACGGACATTCTCTCCTCACACTCAGATCCCTCACATACTGACGTTCTCTCCTCACACTCACATCCCTCACACACTGACGTAATGTCCTCACACTCACATCCCTCACACACTGACGTTCTCTCCTCACACTCAGATCCCTCACACGCTGACGTACTCTCCTCACACTCACATCCCCCACACACTGACGTTCTCTCCTCACACTCAGATCGCTCACACACTGACGTTCTCTCCTCACACTCAGATCCCTCACACACTGACGTTCTCTCCTCACACTCAGATCCCGCACACACTGACGTTCTCTCCTCACACTCAGATCCCTCACACAATGTCGTTCTCTCCTCACACTCAGATGCCCCACACACTGACGTTCTCTCCTCACACTCAGATACCTAACACACTGACATTCTGTCCTCACACTCACATCCCTCACACACTGACGTTCTCTGCTCGCACTCAGATCCCTCACACACTGACGTTCTCTCCTCACACTCAGATCCCCCACACACTAACGTTCTCTCCTCACACTCAGATCCCTCACACACTGGCGTTCTCTCCTCACACTCAGATCCCTCACACACAGACGATCTCTCCTCACACTCAGATCCCCCACACACTGACGTTCTCTCCTCACACTCAGATCCCTCACACACTGACGTTCTCTCCTCACACTCAGATCCCCCACACACTAACGTTCTCTCCTCACACTCAGATCCCTCACACACTGACGTTGTCTCCTCACACTCAGATCCCCCACATACTGACGTTCTCTCCTCACACTCAGATCCCTCACACACTGACGTTCTCTCCTCACACTCAGATCCCCCACACACTGACGTTCTCTCTTCACACTCAGATCCCCCACACACTGACGTTCTCTCCTCACACTCAGATCCCTCACACACTGACGTTCTCTCCTCACACTCAGATCCCCCACACACTGACGTTCTCTCTTCACACTCAGATCCCCCACACACTGACGTTCTCACCTCACACTCAGATCCCTCAAACATTGACGTTCTCTCCTCACACTCACATCCCTCACACACTGACGTTCTCTCCTCACACTCAGATCCCTCACACACTGACGTTCTCTCCTCACACTGAGATTACTCACACACGGACATTCTCTCCTCACACTCAGATCCCTCACACATTGACGTTCTCTCCTCACTCTCAGATCCCTCACACACTGACGTTCTCTCCTCACGCTCACATCCCTCACACACTGACGTTCTTTCCTCACACTCAGATCCCCCACACACTGATGTTCTCTCCTCACACTGAGCTCCCTCACACACTGACGTTCTCTCCTCACTCTCAGATCCCTCACACACTGACGTTCTCTCCTCACGCTCACATCCCTCACACACTGACGTTCTCACCTCACACTCAGATCCCTCACACACTGACGTTCTCTCCTCACACTCAGATCCCTAACACACTGACGTTCTCACCTCACACTCAGATCCCTCACACACTGACGTTCTCTCCTCACACTCACATCCGTCACACACTGACGTTCTCACCTCACACTCACATCCCTCACACACTAACGTTCTCTCCTCACACTCAGATCCCTCACACAATGACGTTCTCTCCTCACACTCAGATCCCTCACACACTGACATTCTCTCCTCACACTCAGATCCCTCACACACTGACGTTCTTTCGTCACACTCAGATCCCTCACACACTGATAGTTCTCTCCTCACATTCAGATCCCTAACACACTGACGTTCTCTCCTCAAACTCAGATCCCTCAAACATTGACGTTCTCTCCTCACACACACATCCCTCACACACTGACGTTCTCTCCTCACACTCAGATCCCTCACACACTGACGTTCTCCCCTCACACTGAGATCCCCCACACACTGTCGTTCTCTCTTCACACTCAGATCCCCCACACACTGACGTTCTCTCCTCACACTCACATCCCTCACACACTGACGTTCTCTCCTCACACTCAGATCCCCCACACACTGACGTTCACTCCTCACACTCACATCCCTCACACACTGACACTCTCTCCTCAAACTGAGATCCCCCACACACTGACCTTATCTCCTCACACTCAGATCCCCCACACACTGACGTTCTCTCCTCACACTCAGATCCCTCACACACTGACGATCACTCCTCACACTCAGATCCCTCACACACTGACGTTCTCCCCTCACACTGAGATCCCCCACACACTGTCGTTCTCTCTTCACACTCACATCCCTCACACACTGAGGTTCTCTCCTCGCACTCAGATCCCTCACACAGTGACGATCTCTCCTCACACTCAGATCCCTCACACACTGACTTTCTCTCCTCAAACTGAGATCCCTCACACACTGACGTTCTCTCCTCACACTCACATCCTTCACACACTGACGTTCTGTCCTCACACTGAGATCCCCCACACACTGATGTTCTCTCTTCACACTCACATCCCTCACACACTGACGTTCTGTCCTCACACTGAGACCCCTCACACACTGACGTTCTCTCCTCACACTCAGATCCGCGACACACTGACGTTCTCTCCTCACACTCACATCCCCCACACACTGACGTTCTCTCCTCACACTCAGATCCCTCACACACTGACGTTCTCTCCTCACACTCAGATCCCCCACACACTGACGTTCTCTCCTCACACTCAGATCCCCCACACACTGAGGTTCTCACCTCACACTCAGATCCCTCAAACATTGATGGTGTCTCCTCACACTCACATCCCTCACACACTGACGTTCTCTCCTCACACTCAGATCCCTCACACACTGACGTTCTCTCCTCACACTGAGATTCCTCACACACTGACATTCTCTCCTCACACTCAGATCCCTCACACACTGACGTTCTCTCCTCACTCTCAGATCCCTCACACACTGACGTTCTCTCCTCACGCTCACATCCCTCACACACTGACGTTCTTTCCTCACACTCAGATCCCCCACACACTGATGTTCTCTCCTCACACTGAGATCCCTCACACACTGACGTCCTCTCCTCACACTCAGATCCCTCACACACTGACGTTCTCTCCTCACTCTCAGATCCCTCACACACTGACGTTCTCTCCTCACGCTCACATCCCTCACACACTGACGTTCTCACCTCACACTCAGATCCCTCACACACTGACGTTCTCTCCTCACACTCAGATCCCTCACACACTGACGTTCTCACCTCACACTCAGATCCCTCACACACTGACGTTCTCTCCTCACACTCACATCCGCCACACACTGACGTTCTCACCTCACACTCACATCCCTCACACACTGACGTTCTCTCCTCACACTCAGATCCCTCACACAATGGCGTTCTCTCCTCACACTGAGATTCCTCACACACTGACATTCTCTCCTCACACTCAGATCCCTCACACATTGACGTTCATTCGTCACACTCAGATCCCTCACACACTCATAGTTCTCTCCTCACATTCAGATCCCTAACACACTGACGTTCTCTCCTCACACTCAGATCCCTCAAACATTGACGTTCTCTCCTCACACACACATCCCTCACACACTGACGTTCTCTCCTCACACTCAGATCCCTCACACACTGACGTTCTCCCCTCACACTGAGATCCCCCACACACTGTCGTTCTCTCTTCACACTCACATCCCTCACACACTGAGGTTCTCTCCTCGCACTCAGATCCCTCACACAGTGACGATCTCTCCTCACACTCAGATCCCTCACACACTGACTTTCTCTCCTCAAACTGAGATCCCTCACACACTGACGTTCTCTCCTCACACTCACATCCTTCACACACTGACGTTCTGTCCTCACACTGAGATCCCCCACACACTGATGTTCTCTCTTCACACTCACATCCCTCACACACTGACGTTCTCTCCTCACACTGAGACCCCTCACACACTGACGTTCTCTCCTCACACTCAGATCCGCGACACACTGACGTTCTCTCCTCACACTGACGTTCTCTCCTCACACTCAGATCCCCCACACACTGACGTTCTCTCCTCACACTCAGATCCCCCACACACTGACGTTCTCTCCTCACACTCAGATCCCTCACACAATGACGTTCTCTCCTCACACTGAGATTCCTCACACACTGACATTCTCTCCTCACACTCAGATCCCTCACACACTGACGTTCTTTCGTCACACTCAGATCCCTCACACGCTGATAGTTCTCTCCTCACATTCAGATCCCTAACACACTGACGTTCTCTCCTCACACTCAGATCCCTCAAACATTGACGTTCTCTCCTCACACACACATCCCTCACACACTGACGTTCTCTCCTCACACTCAGATCCCTCACACACTGACGTTCTCCCCTCACACTGAGATCCCCCACACACTGTCGTTCTCTCTTCACACTCACATCCCTCACACACTGAGGTTCTCTTCTCGCACTCAGATCCCTCACAAAGTGACGATCTCTCCTCACACTCAGATCCCTCACACACTGACTTTCTCTCCTCAAACTGAGATCCCTCACACACTGATGTTCTCTCTTCACACTCACATCCCTCACACACTGACGTTCTCTCCTCACACTGAGACCCCTCACACACTGACGTTCTCTCCTCACACTCAGATCCGCGACACACTGACGTTCTCTCCTCACACTCACATCCCCCTCACACTGACGTTCTCTCCTCACACTCAGATCCCCCACACACTGACGTTCTCTCCTCACACTCAGATCCCCCACACACTGACATTCTCTCCTCACACTCACATCCCCCACATACTGACTTTGTTTCCTCACACTCAGATCCCCCACACACTGACGTTCTCTCCTCACACTCATGTCCCCCACACACTGACTTTCTCTCCTCACACTCACATCCCTCACACACTGACGTTCTCTCCTCACACTCAGATCCCTCACACACTGACGTTCTCTCCTCACACTCAGATCCCTCACACAATGACGTTCTCTCCTCACACTCGGATCCCCCACACACTGACGTTCTCTCCTCACACTCAGATCCCCCACACACTGACATCTCTCCTCACACTCGGATCCCCCACACACTGACGTTCTCACCTCACACTCAGATCCCTCACACACTGACGTTCTCTCCTCACACTCAGATCCCTCACACACTGACGTTCTCTCCTCACTCTCAGATCCCTCACACACTGACGTTCTCTCCTCACACTCACATCCCCCACACACAGACGTTCCCTCCTCACACTCACATCCCCCACACACTGACGTTCTCTCCTCACACATGAGATCCCTCACACACTGACGTTCTCTCCTCACACTCAGATCCACCACACACTGACGTTCTCTCCTCACACTCAGATCCCCCACACACTGACGTTCTCTCCTCACACTCAGATCCGCCACACACTGACGTTCTCTCCTCACACTGAGATCCCTCACACACTGACGTTCTCTCCTCACACTCACATCCCCCACACACTGACTTTCTCTCCTCACACACAGATCCCCCACACACTGACGTTCTCTCCTCACACTCAGATCCCTCAAATATTGACGTTCTCTCCTCACACTCACATCCCTCACACACTGACGTTCTCTCCTCACACTCAGATCCCTCACACACTGACGTTCTCTCCTCACACTCAGATCCCCCACACACTGACATTCTCTCCTCACACTCATTTCCCCCACACACTGGCTTTCTCTCCTCACACTCAGATCCGCGACACACTGACGTTCTCTCCTCACACTCACATCCCCCACACACTGACGTTCTCTCCTCACACTCAAATCCCCCACACACTGACGTTCTCTCCTCACACTCAGATCCCCCACACACTGACGTTCTCTCCTCACACTCAGATCCCCCACACACTGACGTTCTCTCCTCACACTCACATCCCCCACACACTGAAGTTCTCTCCTCACGCTCACATCCCTCACTCACTGACGTTCTCTCCTCACACTCAGATCCCCCAAACACTGACGTTCTGTTCTCACACTCAGATCCCTCAGACATTGACGTTCTCTCCTCACATTCTCATCCCTCACACACTGACGTTCTCTCCTCACACTCAGATCCCCCACACACTGACGTTCTCTCCTCACACTCAGATCCACCACACACTGACGTTCTCTCCTCACACTCAGATCCCCCACACACTGACGTTCTCTCCTCACACTCAGATCCGCCACACACTGACGTTCTCTCCTCACATTCACATCCCCCACACACTGACTTTCTCTCCTCACACACAGATCCCCCACACACTGACGTTCTCTCCTCACACGCAGATCCCTCAAACATTGCCGTTCTCTCCTCACACTCACATCCCTCACACACTGACGTTCTCTCCTCACACGCAGATCCCTCACACACTGACTTTCTCTCCTCAAACTGAGATCCCTCACACACTGACGTTCTCTCCTCACACTCACATCCCTCACACACTGACGTTCTCTCCTCACACTGAGATCCCCCACACACTGACGTTCTCTCTTCACACTCACATCCCTCACACACTGACGTTCTCTCCTCACACTGAGATCCCTCACACACTGACGTTCTCTCCTCACACTCAGATCCGCGACACACTGACGTTCTCTCCTCACACTCACATCCCCCACACACTGACGTTCTCTCCTACCACTCAGATCCCCCACACACTGACGTTCTCTCCTCATACTCAGATCCACCACACACTGACGTTCTCTCCTCACACTCACATCCCCCACACACTGACGTTCTCTCCTACCACTCAGATCCGCCACACACTGACGTTCTCTCCTCACACTCACATCCCCCACACACTGACTTTGTTTCCTCACACTCAGATCCCCCACACACTGACGATCTCTCCTCACACTCATATCCCCCACACACTGACTTTCTCTCCTCACACTCACATCCCTCACACACTGACGTTCTCTCCTCACACTCAGATCCCTCACACACTGACGTTCTCTCCTCACACTCAGATCCCTCACACAATGACGTTCTCTCCTCACACTCGGATCCCCCACACACTGACGTTCTCTCCTCACACTCAGATCCCCACACACTGACGTTCTCTCCTCACACTCGGATCCCCCACACACTGACGTTCTCACCTCACACTCAGATCCCTCACACACTGACGTTCTCTCCTCACACTCAGATCCCTCACACACTGACGTTCTCTCCTCACTCTCAGATCCCTCACACACTGACGTTCTCTCCTCACACTCACATCCCCCACACACAGACGTTCCCTCCTCACACTCAGATCCCCCACACATTGATGTTCTCTCCTCACACTCAGATCCACCACACACTGACGTTCTCTCCTCACACTCAGATCACCCACACACTGACGTTCTCTCCTCACACTGAGATCCCCCACACACTGACGTTCTCTCCTCACACTCACATCCCCCACACACAGACGTTCTCTCCTCACACTCAGATCCCCCACACATTGATGTTCTCTCCTCACACTCAGATCCACCACACACTGACGTTCTCTCCTCACACTCAGATCCCCCACACACTGACGTTCTCTCCTCACACTCAGATCCCTCACACACTGACGTTCTCTCCTCACACTCAGATCCCCCACACACTGACGTTCTCTCCTCACACTCAGATCCCTCAGTCACTGACGTTCTCTCCTCTCACTCACATCCCTCACACACGGACATTCTCTCCTCATACTCAGATCCCTCACATACTGACGTTCTCTCCTCACACTCTCATCCCTCACACACTGACGTTCTCTCCTCACACTCATATCCCTCACACACTGACGTTCTCTCCTCACACTCATATCCCTCACACACTGACGTTCTCTCCTCACACTCACATCCCTCACACACGGACATTCTCTCCTCACACTCAGATCCCTCACATACTGACGTTCTCTCCTCACACTCACATCCCTCACACACTGACATTCTCTCCACACACTCAGATCCCTCACATACTGACGTTCTCTCCTCACACTCACATCCCTCACACACTGACGTTCTGTCCTCACACTCACATCCCTCACACACTGACCTTCTCTCCTTACACTCAGATCCCTCAGTCACTGACGTTCTCTCCTCACACTCACAACCCTCACACACGGACATTCTCTCCTCACACTCAGATCCCTCACATACTGACGTTCTCTCCTCACACTCACATCCCTCACACACTGACGTAATGTCCTCACACTCACATCCCTCACACACTTACGTTCTCTCCTCACACTCAGATCCCTCACACACTGACGTACTCTCCTCACACTCACATCCCCCACACACTGACGTTCTCTCCTCACACTCAGATCCCTCACACACTGACGTTCTCTCCTCACAATCAGATCCCTCACACACTGACGTTCTCTCCTCACACTCAGATCCCGCACACACTGACGTTCTCTCCTCACACTCAGATCCCTCACACACTGTCGTTCTCTCCTCACACTCAGATGCCCCACACACTGACGTTCTCTCCTCACACTCAGATCCCTCACACACTGACGTTCTCTCCTCACACTCAGATCCCCCACACACTAACGTTCTCTCCTCACACTCAGATCCCTCACACACTGGCGTTCTCTCCTCACACTCAGATCCCTCACACACAGACGTTCTCTCCTCACACTCAGATCCCCCACACACTGACGTTCTCTCCTCACACTCAGATCCCTCACACACTGACGTTCTCTCCTCACACTCAGATCCCCCACACACTGACGTTCTCTCCTCACACTCAGATCCCTCACACACTGACGTTGTCTCCTCACACTCAGATCCACCACACACTGACGTTCTCTCCTCACACTCAGATCCCTCACACACTGACGTTCTCTCCTCACACTCAGATCCCCCACACACTGACGTTCTCTCTTCACACTCAGATCCCCCACACACTGACGTTCTCTCCTCACACTCAGATCCCTCACACACTGACGTTCTCTCCTCACACTCAGATCCCCCACACACTGACGTTCTCTCTTCACACTCAGATCCCCCACACACTGACGTTCTCACCTCACACTCAGATCCCTCAAACATTGATGGTCTCTCCTCACACTCACATCCCTCACACACTGACGTTCTCTCCTCACACTCAGATCCCTCACACACTGACGTTCTCTCCTCACACTGAGATTCCTCACACACGGACATTCTCTCCTCACACTCAGATCCCTCACACAATGACGTTCTCTCCTCACTCTCAGATCCCTCACACACTGACGTTCTCTCCTCATGCTCACATCCGTCACACACTGACGTTCTTTCCTCACACTCAGATCCCCCACACACTGATGTTCTCTCCTCACACTGAGCTCCCTCACACACTGACGTTCTCTCCTCACTCTCAGATCCCTCACACACTGACGTTCTCTCCTCACGCTCACATCCCTCACACACTGACGTTCTCACCTCACACTCAGATCCCTCACACACTGACGTTCTCTCCTCACACTCAGATCCCTAACACACTGACGTTCTCACCTCACACTCAGATCCCTCACACACTGACGTTCTCTCCTCACACTCACATCCGTCACACACTGACGTTCTCACCTCACACTCACATCCCTCACACACTAACGTTCTCTCCTCACACTCAGATCCCTCACACAATGACGTTCTCTCCTCACACTCAGATCCGTCACACACTGACATTCTCTCCTCACACTCAGATCCCTCACACACTGACGTTCTTTCGTCACACTCAGATCCCTCACACACTGATAGTTCTCTCCTCACATTCAGATCCCTAACACACTGACGTTCTCTCCTCAAACTCAGATCCCTCAAACATTGACGTTCTCTCCTCACACACACATCCCTCACACACTGACGTTCTCTCCTCACACTCAGATCCCTCACACACTGACGTTCTGTCCTCACACTCAGATCCCTCACACACTGACGATCACTCCTCACACTCAGATCCCTCACACACTGACGTTCTCCCCTCACACTGAGATCCCCCACACACTGTCGTTCTCTCTTCACACTCACATCCCTCACACACTGAGGTTCTCTCCTCGCACTCAGATCCCTCACACAGTGACGATCTCTCCTCACACTCAGATCCCTCACACACTGACTTTCTCTCCTCAAACTGAGATCCCTCACACACTGACGTTCTCTCCTCACACTCACATCCTTCACACACTGACGTTCTGTCCTCACACTGAGATCCCCCACACACTGATGTTCTCTCTTCACACTCACATCCCTCACACACTGACGTTCTGTCCTCACACTGAGACCCCTCACACACTGACGTTCTCTCCTCACACTCACATCCCTCACACACTGACGTTCTCTCCTCACACTCAGATCCGCGACACACTGACGTTCTCTCCTCACACACAGATCCCCCACACACTGACGTTCTCTCCTCACACGCAGATCCCTCAAATATTGACGTTCTCTCCTCACACTCACATCCCTCACACACTGACGTTCTCTCCTCACACTCAGAACCCTCACACACTGACTTTCTCTCCTCAAAATGAGATCCCTCACACACTGACTTTCTCTCATCACACTCACATCCCTCACACACTGACGTTCTCTCCTCACACTGAGATCCCCCACACACTGACGTTCTCTCTTCACACTCAGATCCCCCACACACTGACGTTCTCTCCTCACACTGAGGCCCCTCACACACTGACGTTCTCTCCTCACACTCAGATCCGCGACACACTGACGTTCTCTCCTCACACTCACATCCCCCACACACTGACGTTCTCCCCTCACACTCAGATCCCCCACACACTGACGTTCTCTCCTCACACTCACATCCCCCACACACTGACGTTCTCCCCTCACACTCAGATCCCCCACACACTGACGTTCTCTCCTCACACTCAGATCCGCCACACACTGACGTTCTCTCCTCACACTCAGATCCCCCACACACTGACGTTCTCTCCTCAAACTCACATCCCCCACACACTGACTTTGTTTCCTCACACTCAGATCCCCCACACACTGACGTTCTCTCCTCACACTCAGATCCCCCACACACTGACGTTCTCTCCTCACACTCATATCCCCCACACACTGACTTTCTCTCCTCACACTCATATCCCCCACACACTGACTTTCTCTCCTCACACTCAGATCCCCCACACACTGACGTTCTCTCCTCAAACTCACATCCCCCACACACTGACTTTGTTTCCTCACACTCAGATCCCCCACACACTGACGTTCTCTCCTCACACTCAGATCCCCCACACACTGACGTTCTCTCCTCACACTCATATCCCCCACACACTGACTTTCTCTCCTCACACTCATATCCCCCACACACTGACTTTCTCTCCTCACACTCAGATCCCCCACACACTGACTTTGTTTCCTCACACTCAGATCCCCCACACACTGACGTTCTCTCCTCACACTCAGATCCCCACACACTGACGTTCTCTCCTCACACTCGGATCCCCCACACACTGACGTTCTCACCTCACACTCAGATCCCTCACACACTGACGTTCTCTCCTCACACTCAGATCCCTCACACACTGACGTTCTCTCCTCACACTCACATCCCCCACACACAGACGTTCCCTCCTCACACTCAGAACACCCACACATTGACATTCTCTCCTCACACTCAGATCCCCCACACACTGACGTTCTCTCCTCACACTGAGATCCCTCACACACTGACGTTCTCTCCTCACACTCAGATCCACCACACACTGACGTTCTCTCCTCACACTCAGATCCCTCACACACTGACGTTCTCTCCTCACACTGAGATCCCTCACACACTGACGTTCTCTCCTCACACTCACATCCCCCACACACTGACGTTCTCTCCTCACACTCGGATCCCCCACACACTGACGTTCTCTCCTCACACTCAGATCCCTCACACACTGACGTTCTCTCCTCACACTCAGATCCCCCACACACTGACGTTCTCTCCTCACACTCAGATCCCCCACACACTGACGTTCTCACCTCACACTCAGATCCCTCAAACATTGATGGTGTCTCCTCACACTCACATCCCTCACACACTGACGTTCTCTCCTCACACTCAGATCACTCACATACTGACGTTCTCTCCTCACACTCACATCCCTCACACACTGACATTCTCTCCTCACACTCAGATCCCTCACACACTGACGTTCTCTCCTCACTCTCAGATCCCTCACACACTGACGTTCTCTCCTCACGCTCACATCCCTCACACACTGACGTTCTTTCCTCACACTCAGATCCCCCACACACTGATGTTCTCTCCTCACACTGAGATCCCTCACACACTGACGTCCTCTCCTCACACTCAGATCCCTCACACACTGACGTTCTCTCCTCACTCTCAGATCCCTCACACACTGACGTTCTCTCCTCACGCTCACATCCCTCACACACTGACGTTCTCACCTCACACTCAGATCCCTCACACACTGATGTTCTCTCCTCACACTCAGATCCCTCACACACTGACGTTCTCTCCTCACACTCACATCCGTCACACACTGACGTTCTCACCTCACACTCACATCCCTCACACACTGACGTTCTCTCCTCACACTCAGATCCCTCACACAATGGCGTTCTCTCCTCACACTGAGATTCCTCACACACTGACATTCTCTCCTCACACTCAGATCCCTCACACATTGACGTTCATTCGTCACACTCAGATCCCTCACACACTGATAGTTCTCTCCTCACATTCAGATCCCTAACACACTGACGTTCTCTCCTCACACTCAGATCCCTCAAACATTGACGTTCTCTCCTCACACACACATCCCTCACACACTGACGTTCTCTCCTCACACTCAGATCCCTCACACACTGACGTTCTCCCCTCACACTGAGATCCCCCACACACTGTCGTTCTCTCTTCACACTCACATCCCTCACACACTGAGGTTCTCTCCTCGCACTCAGATCCCTCACACAGTGACGATCTCTCCTCACACTCAGATCCCTCACACACTGACTTTCTCTCCTCAAACTGAGATCCCTCACACACTGACGTTCTCTCCTCACACTCACATCCTTCACACACTGACGTTCTGTCCTCACACTGAGATCCCCCACACACTGATGTTCTCTCTTCACACTCACATCCCTCACACACTGACGTTCTCTCCTCACACTGAGACCCCTCACACACTGACGTTCTCTCCTCACACTCAGATCCGCGACACACTGACGTTCTCTCCTCACACTGACGTTCTCTCCTCACACTCAGATCCCCCACACACTGACGTTCTCTCCTCACACTCAGATCCCCCACACACTGACGTTCTCTCCTCACACTCAGATCCCTCACACAATGACGTTCTCTCCTCACACTGAGATTCCTCACACACTGACATTCTCTCCTCACACTCAGATCCCTCACACACTGACGTTCTTTCGTCACACTCAGATCCCTCACACGCTGATAGTTCTATCCTCACATTCAGATCCCTAACACACTGACGTTCTCTCCTCACACTCAGATCCCTCAAACATTGACGTTCTCTCCTCACACACACATCCCTCACACACTGACGTTCTCTCCTCACACTCAGATCCCTCACACACTGACGTTCTCCCCTCACACTGAGATACCCCACACACTGTCGTTCTCTCTTCACACTCACATCCCTCACACACTGAGGTTCTCTCCTCGCACTCAGATCCCTCACAAAGTGACGATCTCTCCTCACACTCAGATCCCTCACACACTGACTTTCTCTCCTCAAACTGAGATCCCTCACACACTGATGTTCTCTCTTCACACTCACATCCCTCACACACTGACGTTCTCTCCTCACACTGAGACCCCTCACACACTGACGTTCTCTCCTCTCACTCAGATCCGCGACACACTGACGTTCTCTCCTCACACTCACATCCCCCTCACACTGACGTTCTCTCCTCACACTCAGATCCCCAACACACTGACGTTCTCTCCTCACACTCAGATCCCCCACACACTGACGTTCTCTCCTCACACTCACATCCCCCACATACTGACTTTGTTTCCTCACACTCAGATCCCCCACACACTGACGTTCTCTCCTCACACTCATGTCCCCCACACACTGACTTTCTCTCCTCACACTCACATCCCTCACACACTGACGTTCTCTCCTCACACTCAGATCCCTCACACACTGACGTTCTCTCCTCACACTCAGATCCCTCACACAATGACGTTCTCTCCTCACACTCGGATCCCCCACACACTGACGTTCTCTCCTCACACTCAGATCCCCCACACACTGACGTTCTCACCTCACACTCAGATCCCTCACACACTGACGTTCTCTCCTCACACTCAGATCCCTCACACACTGACGTTCTCTCCTCACTCTCAGATCCCTCACACACTGACGTTCTCTCCTCACACTCACATCCCCCACACACAGACGTTCCCTCCTCACACTCACATCCCCCACACACTGACGTTCTCTCCTCACACATGAGATCCCTCACACACTGACGTTCTCTCCTCACACTCAGATCCACCACACACTGACGTTCTCTCCTCACACTCAGATCCCCCACACACTGACGTTCTCTCCTCACACTCAGATCCGCCACACACTGACGTTCTCTCCTCACACTCACATCCCCCACACACTGACTTTCTCTCCTCACACACAGATCCCCCACACACTGACGTTCTCTCCTCACACGCAGATCCCTCAAATATTGACGTTCTCTCCTCACACTCACATCCCTCACACACTGACGTTCTCTCCTCACACTCAGATCCCTCACACACTGACTTTCTCTCCTCAAAATGAGATCCCTCACACACTGACTTTCTCTCCTCACACTCACATCCCTCACACACTGACGTTCTCTCCTCATACTGAGATCCCCCACACACTGACGTTCTCTCTTCACACTCAGATCCCCCACACACTGACGTTCTCTCCTCACACTGAGGCCCCTCACACACTGACGTTCTCTCCTCACACTCAGATCCGCGACACACTGACGTTCTCTCCTCACACTCACATCCCCCACACACTGACGTTCTCCCCTCACACTCAGATCCCCCACACACTGACGTTCTCTCCTCACACTCAGATCCCCCACACACTGACGTTCTCTCCTCACACTCAGATCCGCCACACACTGACGTGCTCTCCTCACACTCACATCCCCCACACACTGACTTTGTTTCCTCACACTCAGATCCCCCACACACTGACGTTCTCTCCTCACACTCATATCCCCCACACACTGACTTTCTCTCCTCACACTCACATCCCTCACACACTGACATTCTCTCCTCACACTCAGATCCCTCACACAATGACGTTCTCTCCTCACACTCACATCCCCCACACACTGACTTTCTCTCCTCACACTCACATCCCTCACACACTGACGTTCTCTCCTCACACTCAGATCCCCACACACTGACGTTCTCTCCTCACACTCGGATCCCCCACACACTGACGTTCTCACCTCACACTCAGATCCCTCACACACTGACGTTCTCTCCTCACACTCAGATCCCTCACACACTGACGTTCTCTCCTCACACTCACCTCCCCCACACACAGACGTTCCCTCCTCACACTCAGAACCCCCACACATTGACATTCTCTCCTCACACTCAGATCCCCCACACACTGACGTTCTCTCCTCACACTGAGATCCCTCACAAACTGACGTTCTCTCCTCACACTCAGATCCCCCACACACTGACGTTCTCTCCTCACACTCAGATCCACCACACACTGACGTTCTCTCCTCACACTCAGATCCCTCACACACTGACGTTCTCTCCTCACACTCAGATCCCCCACACACTGACGTTCTCTCCTCACACTCAGATCCGCCACACACTGACGTTCTCTCCTCACACTCACATCCCCCACACACTGACTTTCTCTCCTCACACACAGATCACCCACACACTGACGTTCTCTCCTCACACTCAGATCCCTCAAACATTGACGTTCTCTCCTCACACTCACATCCCTCACACACTGACGTTCTCTCCTCACACTCAGATCCCCCACACACTGACGTTCTGTCCTCACACTCAGATCCCTCAAATATTGACGTTCTCTCCTCACACTCACATCCCTCACACACTGACGTTCTCTCCTCACACTCAGATCCCCCACACACTGACGTTCTCTCCTCACACTCAGATCCCCCACACACTGACGTTCTCTCCTCACACTCAGATCCCTCACACACTGACGTTCTCTCCTCACACTCAGATCCCCACACACTGACATTCTCTCCTCACACTCATTTCCCCCACACACTGGCTTTCTATCCTCACACTCAGATCCGCGACACACTGACGTTCTCTCCTCACACTCACATCCCCCACACACTGACGTTCTCTCCTCACACTCAAATCCCCCACACACTGACGTTCTCTCCTCACACTCAGATCCCCCACACACTGACGTTCTCTCCTCACACTCAGATCCCCCACACACTGACGTTCTCTCCTCACACTCACATCCCCCACACACTGAAGTTCTCTCCTCACACTCAGATCCCTCAGTCACTGACGTTCTCTCCTCACACTCACATCCCTCACACACTGACGTTCTCACCTCACACTCAGATCCCTCAAACATTGACGTTCTCTCCTCACACTCACATCCCTCACACACTGACGTCCTCTCCTCACACTCACATCCCTCACACACTGACGTTCTCTCCTCGCTCTCAGATCCCTCACACACTGACGTTCTCTCCTCACGCTCACATCCCTCACTCACTGACGTTCTCTCCTCACACTCAGATCCCCCAAACACTGACGTTCTGTTCTCACACTCAGATCCCTCAGACATTGACGTTCTCTCCTCACATTCTCATCCCTCACACACTGACGTTCTCTCCTCACACTCAGATCCCCCACACACTGACGTTCTCTCCTCACACTGAGATCCCCCACACACTGACGTTCTCTCCTCACACTCAGATCCGCCACACACTGACGTTCTCTCCTCACACTCAGATCCCCCACACACTGACGTTCTCTCCTCACATTCACATCCCCCACACACTGACTTTCTCTCCTCACACACAGATCCCCCACACACTGACGTTCTCTCCTCACACGCAGATCCCTCAAACATTGCCGTTCTCTCCTCACACTCACATCCCTCACACACTGACGTTCTCTCCTCACACTCACATCCCTCACACACTGACGTTCTCTCCTCACACTCACATCCCTCACACACTGACGTTCTCTCCTCACACTGAGATCCCCCACACACTGACGTTCTCTCTTCACACTCACATCCCTCACACACTGACGTTCTCTCCTCACACTGAGACCCCTCACACACTGACGTTCTCTCCTCACACTCAGATCCGCGACACACTGACGTTCTCTCCTCACACTCACATCCCCCACACACTGACGTTCTCTCCTCACACTCAGATCCCCCACACACTGACGTTCTCTCCTCACACTCAGATCCCCCACACACTGACGTTCTCTCCTCACACTCAGATCCGCCACACACTGACGTTCTCTCCTCACACTCACATCCCCCACACACTGACTTTGTTTCCTCACACTCAGATCCCCCACACACTGACGATCTCTCCTCACACTCATATCCCCCACACACTGACTTTCTCTCCTCACACTCACATCCCTCACACACTGACGTTCTCTCCTCACACTCAGATCCCTCACACACTGACGTTCTCTCCTCACACTCAGATCCCTCACACAATGACGTTCTCTCCTCACACTCGGATCCCCCACACACTGACGTTCTCTCCTCACACTCAGATCCCCCACACACTGACGTTCTCTCCTCACACTCGGATCCCCCACACACTGACGTTCTCACCTCACACTCAGATCCCTCACACACTGACGTTCTCTCCTCACACTCAGATCCCTCACACACTGACGTTCTCTCCTCACTCTCAGATCCCTCACACACTGACGTTCTCTCCTCACACTCACATCCCCCACACACAGACGTTCCCTCCTCACACTCAGATCCCCCACACATTGATGTTCTCTCCTCACACTCAGATCCACCACACACTGACGTTCTCTCCTCACACTCAGATCCCCCACACACTGACGTTCTCTCCTCACACTGAGATCCCCCACACACTGACGTTCTCTCCTCACACTCACATCCCCCACACACAGACGTTCTCTCCTCACACTCAGATCCCCCACACATTGATGTTCTCTCCTCACACTCAGATCCACCACACACTGACGTTCTCTCCTCACACTCAGATCCCCCACAAACTGACGTTCTCTCCTCACACTCAGATCCCTCACACACTGACGTTCTCTCCTCACACTCAGATCCCCCACACACTGACGTTCTCTCCTCACACTCAGATCCCTCAGTCACTGACGTTCTCTCCTCACACTCACATCCCTCACACACGGACATTCTCTCCTCACACTCAGATCCCTCACATACTGACGTTCTCTCCTCACACTCTCATCCCTCACACACTGACATTCTCTCCTCACACTCATATCCCTCACACACTGACGTTCTCTCCTCACACTCATATCCCTCACACACTGACGTTCTCTCCTCACACTCACATCCCTCACACACGGACATTCTCTCCTCACACTCAGATCCCTCACATACTGACGTTCTCTCCTCACACTCACATCCCTCACACACTGACATTCTCTCCACACACTCAGATCCCTCACATACTGACGTTCTCTCCTCACACTCACATCCCTCACACACTGACGTTCTGTCCTCACACTCACATCCCTCACACACTGACCTTCTCTCCTTACACTCAGATCCCTCAGTCACTGACGTTCTCTCCTCACACTCACAACCCTCACACACGGACATTCTCTCCTCACACTCAGATCCCTCACACACTGACGTTCTCTCCTCACACTCAGATCCCTCACACACTGACGTTCTCTCCTCACACTCAGATCCCCCACACACTGACGTTCTCTCCTCACACTCAGATCCCTCACACACTGACGTTGTCTCCTCACACTCAGATCCACCACACACTGACGTTCTCTCCTCACACTCAGATCCCTCACACACTGACGTTCTCTCCTCACACTCAGATCCCCCACACACTAACGTTCTCTCCTCACACTCAGATCCCTCACACCCTGGCGTTCTCTCCTCACACTCAGATCCACCACACACTGACGTTCTCTCCTCACACTCAGATCCCTCACACACTGACGTTCTCTCCTCACACTCAGATCCCTCACACACTGACGTTCTCTCCTCACACTCAGATCCCCCACACACTGACGTTCTCTCCTCACACTCAGATCCCTCACACACTGACGTTGTCTCCTCACACTCAGATCCACCACACACTGACGTTCTCTCCTCACACTCAGATCCCTCACACACTGACGTTCTCTCCTCACACTCAGATCCCCCACACACTGATGTTCTCTCTTCACACTCAGATCCCCCACACACTGACGTTCTCTCCTCACACTCAGATCCCTCACACACTGACGTTCTCTCCTCACACTCAGATCCCCCACACACTGACGTTCTCACCTCACACTCAGATCCCTCAAACATTGATGGTCTCTCCTCACACTCACATCCCTCACACACTGACGTTCTCTCCTCACACTCAGATCCCTCACACACTGACGTTCTCTCCTCACACTGAGATTCCTCACACACGGACATTCTCTCCTCACACTCAGATCCCTCACACATTGACGTTCTCTCCTCACTCTCAGATCCCTCACACACTGACGTTCTCTCCTCACGCTCACATCCCTCACACACTGACGTTCTTTCCTCACACTTAGATCCCCCACACACTGATGTTTTCTCCTCACACTGAGATCCCTCACACACTGACGTCCTCTCCTCACACTCAGATCCCTCACACACTGACGTTCTCTCCTCACTCTCAGATCCCTCACACACTGACGTTCTCTCCTCACGCTCACATCCCTCACACACTGACGTTCTCACCTCACACTCAGATCCCTCACACACTGACGTTCTCTCCTCACACTCACATCCGTCACACACTGACGTTCTCACCTCACACTCACATCCCTCACACACTGACGTTCTCTCCTCACGCACACATCCCTAACACACTGACGTTCTCACCTCACACTCAGATCCCTCACACACTGACGTTCTCTCCTCACACTCACATCCGTCACACACTGACGTTCTCACCTCACACTCACATCCCTCACACACTGACGTTCTCTCCTCACACTCAGATCCCTCACACAATGACGTTCTCTCCTCACACTCAGAACCCTCACACACTGACATTCTCTCCTCACACTCAGATCCCTCACACACTGACGTTCTTTCGTCACACTCAGATCCCTCACACACTGGTAGTTCTCTCCTCACATTCAGATCCCTAACACACTGACGTTCTCTCCTCAAACTCAGATCCCTCAAACATTGACGTTCTCTCCTCACACACACATCCCTCACACACTGACGTTCTCTCCTCACACTCAGATCCCTCACACACTGACGTTCTCCCCTCACACTGAGATCCCCCACACACTGTCGTTCTCTCTTCACACTCACATCCCTCACACACTGAGGTTCTCTCCTCGCACTCAGATCCCTCACACAGTGACGATCTCTCCTCACACTCAGATCCCTCACACACTGACTTTCTCTCCTCAAACTGAGATCCCTCACACACTGACGTTCTCTCCTCACACTCACATCCTTCACACACTGACGTTCTGTCCTCACACAGAGATCGCCCACACACTGATGTTCTCTCTTCACACTCACATCCCTCACACACTGACGTTCTCTCCTCACACTGAGACCCCTCACACACTGACGTTCTCTCCTCACACTCAGATCCCCCACACACTGACGTTCTCTCCTCACACTCAGATCCCTCACACACTGACGTTCTCTCCTCACACTCAGATCCCCCACACACTGACGTTCTCTCCTCACACTCAGATCCCCCACACACTGACGTTCTCACCTCACACTCAGATCCCTCAAACATTGATGGTGTCTCCTCACACTCACATCCCTCACACACTGACGTTCTCTCCTCACACTCAGATCCCTCACACACTGACGTTCTCTCCTCACACTGAGATTCCTCACACACTGACATTCTCTCCTCACACTCAGATCCCTCACACACTGACGTTCTCTCCTCACTCTCAGATCCCTCACACACTGACGTTCTCTCCTCACGCTCACATCCCTCACACACTGACGTTCTTTCCTCACACTCAGATCCCCCACACACTGATGTTCTCTCCTCACACTGAGATCCCTCACACACTGACGTCCTCTCCTCACACTCAGATCCCTCACACACTGACGTTCTCTCCTCACTCTCAGATCCCTCACACACTGACGTTCTCTCCTCACGCTCACATCCCTCACACACTGACGTTCTCACCTCACACTCAGATCCCTCACACACTGACGTTCTCTCCTCACACTCAGATCCCTCACACACTGACGTTCTCACCTCACACTCAGATCCCTCACACACTGACGTTCTCTCCTCACACTCACATCCGTCACACACTGACGTTCTCACCTCACACTCACATCCCTCACACACTGACGTTCTCTCCTCACACTCAGATCCCTCACACAATGGCGTTCTCTCCTCACACTGAGATTCCTCACACACTGACATTCTCTCCTCACACTCAGATCCCTCACACATTGACGTTCATTCGTCACACTCAGATCCCTCACACACTGATAGTTCTCTCCTCACATTCAGATCCCTAACACACTGACGTTCTCTCCTCACACTCAGATCCCTCAAACATTGACGTTCTCTCCTCACACTCAGATCCCTCACACACTGACGTTCTCTCCTCACACTCAGATCCCTCACACACTGACGTTCTCCCCTCACACTGAGATCCCCCACACACTGTCGTTCTCTCTTCACACTCACATCCCTCACACACTGAGGTTCTCTCCTCGCACTCAGATCCCTCACACAGTGACGATCTCTCCTCACACTCAGATCCCTCACACACTGACTTTCTCTCCTCAAACTGAGATCCCTCACACACTGACGTTCTCTCCTCACACTCACATCCTTCACAAACTGACGTTCTGTCCTCACACTGAGATCCCCCACACACTGATGTTCTCTCTTCACACTCACATCCCTCACACACTGACGTTCTCTCCTCACACTGAGACCCCTCACACACTGACGTTCTCTCCTCACACTCAGATCCCTCACACACTGACGTTCTCTCCTCACACTGACGTTCTCTCCTCACACTCAGATCCCCCACACACTGACGTTCTCTCCTCACACTCAGATCCCCCACACACTGACGTTCTCTCCTCACACTCAGATCCCTCACACAATGACGTTCTCTCCTCACACTGAGATTCCTCACATACTGACATTCTCTCCTCACACTCAGATCCCTCACACACTGACGTTCTTTCGTCACACTCAGATCCCTCACACACTGATAGTTCTCTCCTCACATTCAGATCCCTAACACACTGACGTTCTCTCCTCACACTCAGATCCCTCAAACATTGACGTTCTCTCCTCACACACACATCCCTCACACACTGACGTTCTCTCCTCACACTCAGATCCCTCACACACTGACGTTCTCCCCTCACACTGAGATCCCCCACACACTGTCGTTCTCTCTTCACACTCACATCCCTCACACACTGAGGTTCTCTCCTCGCACTCAGATCCCTCACACAGTGACGATCTCTCCTCACACTCAGATCCCTCACACACTGACTTTCTCTCCTCAAACTGAGATCCCTCACCCACTGATGTTCTCTCCTCACACTCACATCCTTCACACACTGACGTTCTCTCCTCACACTGAGACCCCTCACACACTGACGTTCTCTCCTCACACTCAGATCCGCGACACACTGACGTTCTCTCCTCACACTCAGATCCCCCTCACACTGACGTTCTCTCCTCACACTCAGATCCCCCACACACTGACGTTCTCTCCTCACACTCAGATCCCCCACACACTGACGTTCTCTCCTCACACTCACATCCCCCACACACTGACTTTGTTTCCTCACACTCAGATCCCCCGCACACTGACGTTCTCTCCTCACACTCATGTCCCCCACACACTGACTTTCTCTCCTCACACTCACATCCCTCACACACTGACGTTCTCTCCTCACACTCAGATCCCTCACACACTGACGTTCTCTCCTCACACTCAGATCCCTCACACAATGACGTTCTCTCCTCACACTCGGATCCCCCACACACTGACGTTCTCTCCTCACACTCAGATCCCCCACACACTGACGTTCTCTCCTCACTCTCAGATCCCCCACACACTGACGTTCTCTCCTCACACTGAGATCGCCCACACACTGACGTTCTCTCCTCACACTCACATCCCCCACACACAGACGTTCTCTCCTCACACTCAGATCCCCCACACATTGATGTTCTCTCCTCACACTCAGATCCACCACACACTGACGTTCTCTCCTCACACTCAGATCCCCCACACACTGACGTTCTCTCCTCACACTCAGATCCCTCACACACTGACGTTCTCTCCTCACACTCAGATCCCCCACACACTGACGTTCTCTCCTCACACTCAGATCCCTCAGTCACTGACGTTCTCTCCTCACACTCACATCCCTCACACACGGACATTCTCTCCTCACACTCAGATCCCTCACATACTAACGTTCTCTCCTCACACTCTCATCCCTCACACACTGACGTTCTCTCCTCACACTCATATCCCTCACACACTGACGTTCTCTCCTCACACTCATATCCCTCACACACTGACGTTCTCTCCTCACACTCACATCCCTCACACACGGACATTCTCTCCTCACACTCAGATCACTCACATACTGACGTTCTCTCCTCACACTCACATCCCTCACACACTGACATTCTCTCCACACACTCAGATCCCTCACATACTGACGTTCTCTCCTCACACTCACATCCCTCACACACTGACGTTCTGTCCTCACACTCACATCCCTCACACACTGACCTTCTCTCCTTACACTCCGATCCCTCAGTCACTGACGTTCTCTCCTCACACTCACAACCCTCACACACGGACATTCTCTCCTCACACTCAGATCCCTCACATACTGACGTTCTCTCCTCACACTCACATCCCTCACACACTTACGTTCTCTCCTCACACTCAGATCCCTCACACACTGACGTACTCTCCTCACACTCACATCCCCCACACACTGACGTTCTCTCCTCACACTCAGATCCCTCACACACTGACGTTCTCTCCTCACACTCAGATCCCTCACACACTGACGTTCTCTCCTCACACTCAGATCCCGCACACACTGACGTTCTCTCCTCACACTCAGATCCCTCACACACTGTCGTTCTCTCCTCACACTCAGATGCCCCACACACTGACGTTCTCTCCTCACACTCAGATCCCTCACACACTGACGTTCTCTCCTCACACTCAGATCCCCCACACACTAACGTTCTCACCTCACACTCAGATCCCTGACACACTGGCGTTCTCTCCTCACACTCAGATCCCTCACACACAGACGTTCTCTCCTCACACTCAGATCCCCCACACACTGACGTTCTCTCCTCACACTCAGATCCCTCACACACTGATGTTCTCTCCTCACACTCAGATCCCCCACACACTGACGTTCTCTCCTCACACTCAGATCCCTCACACACTGACGTTGTCTCCTCACACTCAGATCCACCACACACTGACGTTCTCTCCTCACACTCAGATCCCTCACACACTGACGTTCTCTCCTCACACTCAGATCCCCCACACACTGACGTTCTCTCTTCACACTCAGATCCCCCACACACTGACGTTCTCTCCTCACACTCAGATCCCTCACACACTGACGTTCTCTCCTCACACTCAGATCCCCCACACACTGACGTTCTCTCCTCACACTCAGATCCCCCACACACTGACGTTCTCACCTCACACTCAGATCCCTCAAACATTGATGGTCTCTCCTCACACTCACATCCCTCACACACTGACGTTCTCTCCTCACACTCAGATCCCTCACACACTGACGTTCTCTCCTCACACTCAGATCCCCCACACACTGACGTTCTCACCTCACACTCAGATCCCTCAAACATTGATGGTCTCTCCTCACACTCACATCCCTCACACACTGACGTTCTCACCTCACACTCACATCCCTCACACACTGACGTTCTCTCCTCACGCTCACATCCCTCACACACTGACGTTCTCACCTCACACTCAGATCCCTCACACACTGACGTTCTCTCCTCACACTCACATCCGTCACACACTGACGTTCTCACCTCACACTCACATCCCTCACACACTGACGTTCTCTCCTCACGCACACATCCCTAACACACTGACGTTCTCACCTCACACTCAGATCCCTCACACACTGACGTTCTCTCCTCACACTCACATCCGTCACACACTGACGTTCTCACCTCACACTCACATCCCTCACACACTGACGTTCTCTCCTCACACTCAGATCCCTCACACAATGACGTTCTCTCCTCACACTCAGATCCCTCACACACTGACATTCTCTCCTCACACTCAGATCCCTCACACACTGACGTTCTTTCGTCACACTCAGATCCCTCACACACTGGTAGTTCTCTCCTCACATTCAGATCCCTAACACACTGACGTTCTCTCCTCAAACTCAGATCCCTCAAACATTGACGTTCTCTCCTCACACACACATCCCTCACACACTGACGTTCTCTCCTCACACTCAGATCCCTCACACACTGACGTTCTCCCCTCACACTGAGATCCCCCACACACTGTCGTTCTCTCTTCACACTCACATCCCTCACACACTGAGGTTCTCTCCTCGCACTCAGATCCCTCACACAGTGACGATCTCTCCTCACACTCAGATCCCTCACACACTGACTTTCTCTCCTCAAACTGAGATCCCTCACACACTGACGTTCTCTCCTCACACTCACATCCTTCACACACTGACGTTCTCTCCTCACACTGAGACCCCTCACACACTGACGTTCTCTCCTCACACTCAGATCCGCGACACACTGACGTTCTCTCCTCACACTCAGATCCCCCACACACTGACGTTCTCTCCTCACACTCAGATCCCCCACACACTGATGTTCTCTCTTCACACTCACATCCCTCACACACTGACGTTCTCTCCTCACACTGAGACCCCTCACACACTGACGTTCTCTCCTCACACTCAGATCCCTCACACACTGACGTTCTCTCCTCACACTCAGATCCCCCACACACTAACGTTCTCACCTCACACTCAGATCCCTGACACACTGGCGTTCTCTCCTCACACTCAGATCCCTCACACACAGACGTTCTCTCCTCACACTCAGATCCCCCACACACTGACGTTCTCTCCTCACACTCAGATCCCTCACACACTGATGTTCTCTCCTCACACTCAGATCCCCCACACACTGACGTTCTCTCCTCACACTCAGATCCCTCACACACTGACGTTGTCTCCTCACACTCAGATCCACCACACACTGACGTTCTCTCCTCACACTCAGATCCCTCACACACTGACGTTCTCTCCTCACACTCAGATCCCCCACACACTGACGTTCTCTCTTCACACTCAGATCCCCCACACACTGACGTTCTCTCCTCACACTCAGATCCCTCACACACTGACGTTCTCTCCTCACACTCAGATCCCCCACACACTGACGTTCTCTCCTCACACTCAGATCCCCCACACACTGACGTTCTCACCTCACACTCAGATCCCTCAAACATTGATGGTCTCTCCTCACACTCACATCCCTCACACACTGACGTTCTCTCCTCACACTCAGATCCCTCACACACTGACGTTCTCTCCTCACACTCAGATCCCCCACACACTGACGTTCTCACCTCACACTCAGATCCCTCAAACATTGATGGTCTCTCCTCACACTCACATCCCTCACACACTGACGTTCTCACCTCACACTCACATCCCTCACACACTGACGTTCTCTCCTCACGCTCACATCCCTCACACACTGACGTTCTCACCTCACACTCAGATCCCTCACACACTGACGTTCTCTCCTCACACTCACATCCGTCACACACTGACGTTCTCACCTCACACTCACATCCCTCACACACTGACGTTCTCTCCTCACGCACACATCCCTAACACACTGACGTTCTCACCTCACACTCAGATCCCTCACACACTGACGTTCTCTCCTCACACTCACATCCGTCACACACTGACGTTCTCACCTCACACTCACATCCCTCACACACTGACGTTCTCTCCTCACACTCAGATCCCTCACACAATGACGTTCTCTCCTCACACTCAGATCCCTCACACACTGACATTCTCTCCTCACACTCAGATCCCTCACACACTGACGTTCTTTCGTCACACTCAGATCCCTCACACACTGGTAGTTCTCTCCTCACATTCAGATCCCTAACACACTGACGTTCTCTCCTCAAACTCAGATCCCTCAAACATTGACGTTCTCTCCTCACACACACATCCCTCACACACTGACGTTCTCTCCTCACACTCAGATCCCTCACACACTGACGTTCTCCACTCACACTGAGATCCCCCACACACTGTCGTTCTCTCTTCACACTCACATCCCTCACACACTGAGGTTCTCTCCTCGCACTCAGATCCCTCACACAGTGACGATCTCTCCTCACACTCAGATCCCTCACACACTGACTTTCTCTCCTCAAACTGAGATCCCTCACACACTGACGTTCTCTCCTCACACTCACATCCTTCACACACTGACGTTCTCTCCTCACACTGAGACCCCTCACACACTGACGTTCTCTCCTCACACTCAGATCCGCGACACACTGACGTTCTCTCCTCACACTCAGATCCCCCACACACTGACGTTCTCTCCTCACACTCAGATCCCCCACACACTGATGTTCTCTCTTCACACTCACATCCCTCACACACTGACGTTCTCTCCTCACACTGAGACCCCTCACACACTGACGTTCTCTCCTCACACTCAGATCCGCGACACACTGACGTTCTCTCCTCACACTCAGATCCCCCACACACTGACGTTCTCTCCTCACACTCAGATCCCCCACACACTGACGTTCTCTCCTCACACTCAGATCCCTCACACACTGACGTTCTCTCCTCACACTCAGATCCCCCACACACTGACGTTCTCTCCTCACACTCAGATCCCCCACACACTGACGTTCTCACCTCACACTCAGATCCCTCAAACATTGATGGTGTCTCCTCACACTCACATCCCTCACACACTGACGTTCTCTCCTCACACTCAGATCCCTCACACACTGACGTTCTCTCCTCACACTGAGATTCCTCACACACTGACATTCTCTCCTCACACTCAGATCCCTCACACACTGACGTTCTCTCCTCACTCTCAGATCCCTCACACACTGACGTTCTCTCCTCACGCTCACATCCCTCACACACTGACGTTCTTTCCTCACACTCAGATCCCCCACACACTGATGTTCTCTCCTCACACTGAGATCCCTCACACACTGACGTCCTCTCCTCACACTCAGATCCCTCACACACTGACGTTCTCTCCTCACTCTCAGATCCCTCACACACTGACGTTCTCACCTCACGCTCACATCCCTCACACACTGACGTTCTCACCTCACACTCAGATCCCTCACAAACTGACGTTCTCTCCCCACACTCAGATCCCTCACACACTGACGTTCTCACCTCACACTCAGATCCCTCACACACTGACGTTCTCTCCTCACACTCACATCCGTCTCACACTGACGTTCTCACCTCACACTCACATCCCTCACACACTGACGTTCTCTCCTCACACTCAGATCCCTCACACAATGGCGTTCTCTCCTCACACTGAGATTCCTCACACACTGACATTCTCTCCTCACACTCAGATCCCTCACACATTGACGTTCATTCGTCACACTCAGATCCCTCACACACTGATAGTTCTCTCCTCACATTCAGATCCCTAACACACTGACGTTCTCTCCTCACACTCAGATCCCTCAAACATTGACGTTCTCTCCTCACACTCAGATCCCTCACACACTGACGTTCTCTCCTCACACTCAGATCCCTCACACACTGACGTTCTCCCCTCACACTGAGACCCCCCACACACTGTCGTTCTCTCTTCACACTCACATCCCTCACACACTGAGGTTCTCTCCTCGCACTCAGATCCCTCACACACTGACGTTCTCTCCTCACACTCACATCCTTCACAAACTGACGTTCTGTCCTCACACTGAGATCCCCCACACACTGATGTTCTCTCTTCACACTCACATCCCTCACACACTGACGTTCTCTCCTCACACTGAGACCCCTCACACACTGACGTTCTCTCCTCACACTCAGATCCGCGACACACTGACGTTCTCTCCTCACACTGACGTTCTCTCCTCACACTCAGATCCCCCACACACTGACGTTCTCTCCTCACACTCAGATCCCCCACACACTGACGTTCTCTCCTCACACTCAGATCCCTCACACAATGACGTTCTCTCCTCACACTGAGATTCCTCACACACTGACATTCTCTCCTCACACTCAGATCCCTCACACACTGACGTTCTTTCGTCACACTCAGATCCCTCACACACTGATAGTTCTCTCCTCACATTCAGATCCATAACACACTGACGTTCTCTCCTCACACTCAGATCCCTCAAACATTGACGTTCTCTCCTCACACACACATCCCTCACACACTGACGTTCTCTCCTCACACTCAGATCCCTCACACACTGACGTTCTCCCCTCACACTGAGATCCCCCACACACTGTCGTTCTCTCTTCACACTCACATCCCTCACACACTGACGTTCTCTCCTCACACTCAGATCCCTCACACACTGACGTTCTCCCCTCACACTGAGATCCCCCACACACTGACGTTCTCTCCTCGCACTCAGATCCCTCACACAGTGACGATCTCTCCTCACACTCAGATCCCTCACACACTGACTTTCTCTCCTCAAACTGAGATCCCTCACACACTGATGTTCTCTCCTCACACTCACATCCTTCACACACTGACGTTCTCTCCTCACACTGAGACCCCTCACACACTGACGTTCTCTCCTCACACTCAGATCCGCGACACACTGACGTTCTCTCCTCACACTCACATCCCCCTCACACTGACGTTCTCTCCTCACACTCAGATCCCCCACACACTGACGTTCTCTCCTCACACTCACATCCCCCACACACTGACTTTGTTTCCTCACACTCAGATCCCCACACACTGACGTTCTCTCCTCACACTCATGTCCCCCACACACTGACTTTCTCTCCTCACACTCACATCCCTCACACACTGACGTTCTCTCCTCACACTCAGATCCCTCACACACTGACGTTCTCTCCTCACACTCAGATCCCTCACACAATGACGTTCTCTCCTCACACTCGGATCCCCCACACACTGACGTTCTCTCCTCACACTCAGATCCCCCACACACTGACGTTCTCTCCTCACACTCGGATCCCCCACACACTGACGTTCTCACCTCACACTAAGATCCCTCACACACTGACGTTCTCTCCTCACACTCAGATCCCTCACACACTGACGTTCTCTCCTCACTCTCAGATCCCTCACACACTGACGTTCTCTCCTCACACTCACATCCCCCACACACTGACGTTCCCTCCTCACACTCACATCCCCCACACACTGACGTTCTCTCCTCACACATGAGATCCCTCACACACTGACGTTCTCTCCTCACACTCAGATCCACCACACACTGACGTTCTCTCCTCACACTCAGATCCCCCACACACTAACGTTCTCTCCTCACACTCAGATCCGCCACAAACTGACGTTCTCTCCTCACACTCACATCCCCCACACACTGACTTTCTCTCCTCACACACAGATCCCCCACACACTGACGTTCTCTCCTCACACGCAGATCCCTCAAACATTGACGTTCTCTCCTCACACTCACATCCCTCACACACTGACGTTCTCTCCTCACACTCAGATCCCTCACACACTGACTTTCTCTCCTCAAACTGAGATCCCTCACACACTGACGTTCTCTCCTCACACTCACATCCCTCACACACTGACGTTCTCTCCTCACACTGAGATCCCCCACACACTGACGTTCTCTCTTCACACTCACATCCCTCACACACTGACGTTATCTCCTCACACTGAGACCCCTCACACACTGACGTTCTCTCCTCACACTCAGATCCGCGACACACTGACGTTCTCTCCTCACACTCAGATCCCCCACACACTGACGTTCTCTCCTCACACTCAGATCCCCCACACACTGACGTTCTCTCCTCACACTCAGATCCCCCACACACTGACGTTCTCTCCTCACACTCAGATCCGCCACACACTGACGTTCTCTCCTCACACTCACATCCCCCACACACTGACTTTGTTTCCTCACACTCAGATCCCCCACACACTGACGTTCTCTCCTCACACTCATATCCCCCACACACTGACTTTCTCTCCTCACACTCACATCCCTCACACACTGACATTCTCTCCTCACACTCAGATCCCTCACACAATAACGTTCTCTCCTCACACTCGGTTCCCCCACACACTGACGTTCTCTCCTCACACTCAGATCCCCACACACTGACGTTCTCTCCTCACACTCGGATCCCCCACACACTGACGTTCTCACCTCACACTCAGATCCCTCACACACTGACGTTCTCTCCTCACACTCAGATCCCTCACACACTGACGTTCTCTCCTCACACTCACATCCCCCACACACAGACGTTCCCTCCTCACACTCAGAACCCCCACACATTGACTTCTCTCCTCACACTCAGATCCCCCACACACTGACGTTCTCTCCTCACACTGAGATCCCTCACACACTGACGTTCTCTCCTCACACTCAGATCCACCACACACTGACGTTCTCTCCTCACACTCAGATCCCTCACACACTGACGTTCTCTCCTCACACTCAGATCCCCCACACACTGACGTTCTCTCCTCACACTCAGATCCGCCACACACTGACGTTCTCTCCTCACACTCACATCCCCCACACACTGACTTTCTCTCCTCACACACAGATCACCCACACACTGACGTTCTCTCCTCACACTCAGATCCCTCAAACATTGACGTTCTCTCCTCACACTCACATCCCTCACACACTGACGTTCTCTCCTCAAACTCAGATCCCCCACACACTGACGTTCTCTCCTCACACTCAGATCCCCCACACACTGACCATCTCTCCTCACACTCAGATCCCTCACACACTGACGTTCTCTCCTCACACTCAGATCCCCCACACACTGACATTCTCTCCTCACACTCATTTCCCCCACACACTGGCTTTCTCTCCTCACACTCAGATCCACGACACACTGACGTTCTCTCCTCACACTCACATCCCCCACACACTGACGTTCTCTCCTCACACTCAAATCCCCCACACACTGACGTTCTCTCCTCACACTCAGATCCCCCACACACTGACGTTCTCTCCTCACACTCACATCCCCCACACACTGAAGTTCTCTCCTCACACTCAGATCCCTCAGTCACTGACGTTCTCTCGTCACACTCACATCCCTCACACACTGACGTTCTCTCCTCACACTCAGATCCCTCACACAATGGCGTTCTCTCCTCACACTGAGATTCCTCACACACTGACATTCTCTCCTCACACTCAGATCCCTCACACATTGACGTTCATTCGTCACACTCAGATCCCTCACACACTGATAGTTCTCTCCTCACATTCAGATCCCTAACACACTGACGTTCTCTCCTCACACTCAGATCCCTCAAACATTGACGTTCTCTCCTCACACTCAGATCCCTCACACACTGACGTTCTCTCCTCACACTCAGATCCCTCACACACTGACGTTCTCCCCTCACACTGAGATCCCCCACACACTGTCGTTCTCTCTTCACACTCACATCCCTCACACACTGAGGTTCTCTCCTCGCACTCAGATCCCTCACACAGTGACGATCTCTCCTCACACTCAGATCCCTCACACACTGACTTTCTCTCCTCAAACTGAGATCCCTCACACACTGACGTTCTCTCCTCACACTCACATCCTTCACAAACTGACGTTCTGTCCTCACACTGAGATCCCCCACACACTGATGTTCTCTCTTCACACTCACATCCCTCACACACTGACGTTCTCTCCTCACACTGAGACCCCTCACACACTGACGTTCTCTCCTCACACTCAGATCCGCGACACACTGACGTTCTCTCCTCACACTGACGTTCTCTCCTCACACTCAGATCCCCCACACACTGACGTTCTCTCCTCACACTCAGGTCCCCCACACACTGACGTTCTCTCCTCACACTCAGATCCCTCACACAATGACGTTCTCTCCTCACACTGAGATTCCTCACACACTGACATTCTCTCCTCACACTCAGATCCCTCACACACTGACGTTCTTTCGTCACACTCAGATCCCTCACACACTGATAGTTCTCTCCTCACATTCAGATCCATAACACACTGACGTTCTCTCCTCACACTCAGATCCCTCAAACATTGACGTTCTCTCCTCACACACACATCCCTCACACACTGACGTTCTCTCCTCACACTCAGATCCCTCACACACTGACGTTCTCCCCTCACACTGAGATCCCCCACACACTGTCGTTCTCTCTTCACACTCACATCCCTCACACACTGAGGTTCTCTCCTCGCACTCAGATCCCTCACACAGTGACGATCTCTCCTCACACTCAGATCCCTCACACACTGACTTTCTCTCCTCAAACTGAGATCCCTCACACACTGATGTTCTCTCCTCACACTCACATCCTTCACACACTGACGTTCTCTCCTCACACTGAGACCCCTCACACACTGACGTTCTCTCCTCACACTCAGATCCGCGACACACTGACGTTCTCTCCTCACACTCACATCCCCCTCACACTGACGTTCTCTCCTCACACTCAGATCCCCCACACACTGACGTTCTCTCCTCACACTCAGATCCCCCACACACTGACGTTCTCTCCTCACACTCACATCCCCCACACACTGACTTTGTTTCCTCACACTCATGTCCCCCAAACACTGACTTTCTCTCCTCACACTCACATCCCTCACACACTGACGTTCTCTCCTCACACTCAGATCCCTCACACACTGACGTTCTCTCCTCACACTCAGATCCCTCACACAATGACGTTCTCTCCTCACACTCGGATCCCCCACACACTGACGTTCTCTCCTCACACTCAGATCCCCCACACACTGACGTTCTCTCCTCACACTCGGATCCCCCACACACTGACGTTCTCACCTCACACTAAGATCCCTCACACACTGACGTTCTCTCCTCACACTCAGATCCCTCACACACTGACGTTCTCTCCTCACTCTCAGATCCCTCACACACTGACGTTCTCTCCTCACACTCACATCCCCCACACACTGACGTTCCCTCCTCACACTCACATCCCCCACACACTGACGTTCTCTCCTCACACATGAGATCCCTCACACACTGAGGTTCTCTCCTCACACTCAGATCCACCACACACTGACGTTCTCTCCTCACACTCAGATCCCCCACACACTGACGTTCTCTCCTCACACTCAGATCCGCCACACACTGACGTTCTCTCCTCACACTCACATCCCCCACACACTGACTTTCTCTCCTCACACACAGATCCCCCACACACTGACGTTCTCTCCTCACACGCAGATCCCTCAAACATTGACGTTCTCTCCTCACACTCACATCCCTCACACACTGACGTTCTCTCCTCACACTCAGATCCCTCACACACTGACTTTCTCTCCTCAAACTGAGATCCCTCACACACTGACGTTCTCTCCTCACACTCACATCCCTCACACACTGACGTTCTCTCCTCACACTGAGATCCCCCACACACTGACGTTCTCTCTTCACACTCACATCCCTCACACACTGACGTTCTCTCCTCACACTGAGACCCCTCACACACTGACGTTCTCTCCTCACACTCAGATCCGCGACACACTGACGTTCTCTCCTCACACTCACATCCCCCACACACTGACGTTCTCTCCTCACACTCAGATCCCCCACACACTGACGTTCTCTCTTCACACTCACATCCCTCACACACTGACGTTCTCTCCTCACACTGAGACCCCTCACACACTGACGTTCTCTCCTCACACTCAGATCCGCGACACACTGACGTTCTCTCCTCACACTCACATCCCCCACACACTGACGTTCTCTCCTCACACTCAGATCCCCCACACACTGACGTTCTCTCCTCACACTCAGATCCCCCACACACTGACGTTCTCTCCTCACGCTCAGATCCCCCACACACTGACGTTCTCTCCTCACACTCAGATCCGCCCCACACTGACGTTCTCTCCTCACACTCACATCCCCCACACACTGACTTTGTTTCCTCACACTCAGATCCCCCACACACTGACGTTCTCTCCTCACACTCATATCCCCCACACACTGACTTTCTCTCCTCACACTCACATCCCTCACACACTGACATTCTCTCCTCACACTCAGATCCCTCACACAATAACGTTCTCTCCTCACACTCGGTTCCCCCACACACTGACGTTCTCTCCTCACACTCAGATCCCCACACACTGATGTTCTCTCCTCACACTCGGATCCCCCACACACTGACGTTCTCACCTCACACTCAGATCCCTCACACACTGACGTTCTCTCCTCACACTCAGATCCCTCACACACTGACGTTCTCTCCTCACTCTCAGATCCCTCACACACTGACGTTCTCTCCTCACACTCACATTCCCCACACACTGACGTTCCCTCCTCACACTCACATCCCCCACACACTGACGTTCTCTCCTCACACATGAGATCCCTCACACACTGACGTTCTCTCCTCACACTCAGATCCACCACACACTGACGTTCTCTCCTCACACTCAGATCCCCCACACACTGACGTTCTCTCCTCACACTCAGATCCGCCACACACTGACGTTCTCTCCTCACACTCACATCCCCCACACACTGACTTTCTCTCCTCACACACAGATCCCCCACACACTGACGTTCTCTCCTCACACGCAGATCCCTCAAACATTGACGTTCTCTCCTCACACTCACATCCCTCACACACTGACGTTCTCTCCTCACACTCAGATCCCTCACACACTGACTTTCTCTCCTCAAACTGAGATCCCTCACACACTGACGTTCTCTCCTCACACTCACATCCCTCACACACTGACGTTCTCTCCTCACACTGAGATCCCCCACACACTGACGTTCTCTCTTCACACTCACATCCCTCACACACTGACGTTCTCTCCTCACACTGAGACCCCTCACACACTGACGTTCTCTCCTCACACTCAGATCCGCGACACACTGACGTTCTCTCCTCACACTCACATCCCCCACACACTGACGTTCTCTCCTCACACTCAGATCCCCCACACACTGACGTTCTCTCCTCACGCTCAGATCCCCCACACACTGACGTTCTCTCCTCACACTCAGATCCCCCACACACTGACGTTCTCTCCTCACACTCACATCCCCCA
Source organism: Chiloscyllium punctatum (assembly GCF_047496795.1). Lineage (NCBI taxonomy): Eukaryota > Metazoa > Chordata > Chondrichthyes > Orectolobiformes > Hemiscylliidae > Chiloscyllium > Chiloscyllium punctatum. The sequence continues at coordinate 27,296,958 of NC_092783.1, forward strand.
CACACTGACTTTGTTTCCTCACACTCAGATCCCCCACACACTGACGTTCTCTCCTCACACTCATATCCCCCACACACTGACTTTCTCTCCTCACACTCACATCCCTCACACACTGACATTCTCTCCTCACACTCAGATCCCTCACACAATAACGTTCTCTCCTCACACTCGGTTCCCCCACACACTGACGTTCTCTCCTCACACTCAGATCCCCACACACTGACGTTCTCTCCTCACACTCGGATCCCCCACACACTGACGTTCTCACCTCACACTCAGATCCCTCACACACTGACGTTCTCTCCTCACACTCAGATACCTCACACACTGACGTTCTCTCCTCACACTCACATCCCCCACACACAGACGTTCCCTCCTCACACTCAGAACCCCCACACATTGACTTCTCTCCTCACACTCAGATCCCCCACACACTGACGTTCTCTCCTCACACTGAGATCCCTCACACACTGACGTTCTCTCCTCACACTCAGATCCACCACACACTGACGTTCTCTCCTCACACTCAGATCCCTCACACACTGACGTTCTCTCCTCACACTCAGATCCCCCACACACTGACGTTCTCTCCTCACACTGAGATCCCTCACACACTGACGTTCTCTCCTCACACTCAGATCCCCCACACACTGACGTTCTCTCCTCACACTCACATCCCCCACACACTGACTTTCTCTCCTCACACACAGATCACCCACACACTGACGTTCTCTCCTCACACTCAGATCCCTCAAACATTGACGTTCTCTCCTCACACTCACATCCCTCACACACGGACATTCTCTCCTCACACTCAGATCCCCCACACACTGACGTTCTGTCCTCACACTCAGATCCCTCAAATATTGACGTTCTCTCCTCACACTCACATCCCTCACACATTGACGTTCTCTCCTCACACTCAGATCCCCCACACACTGACGTTCTCTCCTCACACTCAGATCCCCCACACACTGACGTTCTCTCCTCACACTCACATCCCCCACACACTGACGTTCTCTCCTCACACTCAAATCCCCCACACACTGACGTTCTCTCCTCACACTCAGATCCCCCACACACTGACGTTCTCTCCTCACACTCAGATCCCCCACACACTGACGTTCTCTCCTCACACTCACATCCCCCACACACTGAAGTTCTCTCCTCACACTCAGATCCCTCAGTCACTGACGTTCTCTCCTCACACTCACATCCCTCACACACTGACGTTCTCACCTCACACTCAGATCCCTCAAACATTGACGTTCTCTCCTCACACTCACATCCCTCACACACTGACGTCCTCTCCTCACACTCAGATCCCTCACACACTGACGTTCTCTCCTCGCTCTCAGATCCCTCACACACTGACGTTCTCTCCTCACGCTCACATCCCTCACTCACTGACGTTCTCTCCTCACACTCAGATCCCCCACACACTGACGTTCTGTTCTCACACTCAGATCCCTCAAACATTGACGTTCTCTCCTCACATTCTCATCCCTCACACCCTGACGTTCTCTCCTCACACTCAGATCCCCCACACACTGACGTTCTCTCCTCACACTCAGATCCCCCACACACTGACGTTCTGTCCTCACACTCAGATCCCTCAAACATTGACGTTCTCTCCTCACACTCACATCCCTCACACACTGACGTTCTCTCCTCACACTCAGATCCCCCACACACTGACGTTCTCTCCTCACACTCAGATCCCTCACACAGTGACGTTCTCTCCTCACACTGAGATTCCACACACACTGACATTCTCTCCTCACACTCAGATCCCTCACACACTGACGTTCTCTCCTCACTCTCACATCCCTCACACACTGACGTTCTCCCCTCACACTCAGATCCCCCTAACACTGACGTTCTGTCCTCACACTCAGATCCCTCAAACATTGACGTTCTCTCCTCACACTCACTTCCCTCACACACTGACGTTCTCTCCTCAGACTCAGATCCCCCACACACTGACGTTCTCTCCTCACACTCAGATCCCTCAAACATCGACGTTCTCTCCTCACACTCACATCCCTCACACACTGACGTTCTCTCCTCACACTCAGATCCCTCAAACATTGACGTTCTCTCCTCACACTCAGATCCCTCACATACTGACGTTCTCCCCTCACACTGAGATCCCCCACACACTGACGTTCTCTCTTCACACTCACATCCCTCACACACTGACGTTCTCACCTCACACTCAGATCCCTCAAACATTGACGTTCTCTCCTCACACTCACATCCCTCACACACTGACGTTCTCTCCTCACACTCAGATCCCCCACACACTGACGTTCTGTCCTCACACTCAGATCCCCCACACACTGACGTTCTCTCCTCACACTCTGATCCCTCACACACTGACGATCTCTCCTCACACTCAGATTCCTCACACACTGACGTTCTCTCCTCACACTCAGATCCCTCACACCCTGACGATCTCTCCTCAATCTGAGATCCCTCACACACTGATGTTCTCTCGTCACACTCAGATCCCTCACACACTGACGTTCTCTCCTCACACTCACATCCCTCACACACTGACGTTCTCTCCTCACACTCACATCCCTCACACACTGACGTTCTCTCCTCACACTGAGATCCCCCACACACTGACGTTCTCTCTTCACACTCACATCCGTCACACACTGACGTTCTCTCCTCACACTGAGATCCCTCACACTCTGACGTTCTCTCCTCACACTCAGATCCACCACACACTGACGTTCTCTCCTCACACTGAGATGCCCCACACACTGACGTTCTCTCCTCACACTCAGAACCCCCACACACTGACGTTCTCTCCTCACACTCACATCCCTCACACACTGACGTTCTCACCTCACACTCAGATTCCTCAAACATTGACGTTCTCTCCTCACACTCACATCCCTCACACACTGAAGTTCTCTCCTCACACTCAGATCCCTCAGTCACTGACGTTCTCTCCTCACACTCACATCCCTCACACACTGACTTTCTCTCCTCACACTCAGATCCCCCACACACTGACGTTCTCTCCTCAAACTCAGATCCCCCACACACTGACGTTCTCACCTCACAGTCAGATCCCTCACACACTGACGTTCTCTCCTCACACTGAGATTCCTCACACACTGACATTCTCTCCTCACACTCAGATCCCTCACACACTGACGTTCTCTCCTCACTCTCAGATCCCCCACACACTGACGTTCTCTCCTCACACTCAGATCCCCCACACACTGACGTTCTCTCCTCACACTCAGATCCGCCACACACTGACGTTCTCTCCTCACACTCACATCCCCCACACACTGACTTTGTTTCCTCACACTCAGATCCCCCACACACTGACGTTCTCTCCTCACACTCATATCCCCCACACACTGACTTTCTCTCCTCACACTCACATCCCTCACACACTGACATTCTCTCCTCACACTCAGATCCCTCACACAATAACGTTCTCTCCTCACACTCGGTTCCCCCACACACTGACGTTCTCTCCTCACACTCAGATCCCCACACACTGACGTTCTCTCCTCACACTCGGATCCCCCACACACTGACGTTCTCACCTCACACTCAGATCCCTCACACACTGACGTTCTCTCCTCACACTCAGATCCCTCACACACTGACGTTCTCTCCTCACACTCACATCCCCCACACACAGACGTTCCCTCCTCACACTCAGAACCCCCACACATTGACTTCTCTCCTCACACTCAGATCCCCCACACACTGACGTTCTCTCCTCACACTGAGATCCCTCACACACTGACGTTCTCTCCTCACACTCAGATCCACCACACACTGACGTTCTCTCCTCACACTCAGATCCCTCACACACTGACGTTCTCTCCTCACACTCAGATCCCCCACACACTGACGTTCTCTCCTCACACTCAGATCCGCCACACACTGACGTTCTCTCCTCACACTCACATCCCCCACACACTGACTTTCTCTCCTCACACACAGATCACCCACACACTGACGTTCTCTCCTCACACTCAGATCCCTCAAACATTGACGTTCTCTCCTCACACTCACATCCCTCACACACTGACGTTCTCTCCTCACACTCAGATCCCCCACACACTGACGTTCTGTCCACACACTCAGATCCCTCAAATATTGACGTTCTCTCCTCACACTCACATCCCTCACACACTGACGTTCTCTCCTCACACTCAGATCCCCCACACACTGACGTTCTCTCCTCACACTCAGATCCCCCACACACTGACGTTCTCTCCTCACACTCAGATCCCTCACACACTGACGTTCTCTCCTCACACTCAGATCCCCCACACACTGACATTCTCTCCTCACACTCATTTCCCCCACACACTGGCTTTCTCTCCTCACACTCAGATCCCCCACACACTGACGTTCTCTCCTCACACTCACATCCCCCACACACTGACGTTCTCTCCTCACACTCAAATCCCCCACACACTGACGTTCTCTCCTCACACTCAGATCCCCCACACACTGACGTTCTCTCCTCACACTCAGATCCCCCACACACTGACGTTCTCTCCTCACACTCACATCCCCCACACACTGAAGTTCTCTCCTCACACTCAGATCCCTCAGTCACTGACGTTCTCTCCTCACACTCACATCCCTCACACACTGACGTTCTCACCTCACACTCAGATCCCTCAAACATTGACGTTCTCTCCTCACACTCACATCCCTCACACACTGACGTCCTCTCCTCACACTCAGATCCCTCACACACTGACGTTCTCTCCTCGCTCTCAGATCCCTCACACACTGACGTTCTCTCCTCACGCTCACATCCCTCACTCACTGACGTTCTCTCCTCACACTCAGATCCCCCACACACTGACGTTCTGTTCTCACACTCAGATCCCTCAAACATTGACGTTCTCTCCTCACATTCTCATCCCTCACACACTGACGTTCTCTCCTCACACTCAGATCCCCCACACACTGACGTTCTCTCCTCACACTCAGATCCCCCACACACTGACGTTCTGTCCTCACACTCAGATCCCTCAAACATTGACGTTCTCTCCTCACACTCACATCCCTCACACACTGACGTTCTCTCCTCACACTCAGATCCCCCACACACTGACGTTCTCTCCTCACACTCAGATCCCTCACACAGTGACGTTCTCTCCTCACACTGAGATTCCACACACACTGACATTCTCTCCTCACACTCAGATCCCTCACACACTGACGTTCTCTCCTCACTCTCACATCCCTCACACACTGACGTTCTCCCCTCACACTCAGATCCCCCTAACACTGACGTTCTGTCCTCACACTCAGATCCCTCAAACATTGACGTTCTCTCCTCACACTCAGATCCCTCATACATTGACGTTCTCTCCTCACACTCACTTCCCTCACACACTGACGTTCTCTCCTCACACTCACATCCCTCACACACTGACGTTCTCTCCTCACACTCAGATCCCTCAAACATTGACGTTCTCTCCTCACACTCAGATCCCCCACACACTGACGTTCTCTCCTCACACTCGGATCCCCCACACACTGACGTTCTCACCTCACACTAAGATCCCTCACACACTGACGTTCTCTCCTCACACTCAGATCCCTCACACACTGACGTTCTCTCCTCACTCTCAGATCCCTCACACACTGACGTTCTCTCCTCACACTCACATCCCCCACACACTGACGTTCCCTCCTCACACTCACATCCCCCACACACTGACGTTCTCTCCTCACACATGAGATCCCTCACACACTGACGTTCTCTCCTCACACTCAGATCCACCACACACTGACGTTCTCTCCTCACACTCAGATCCCCCACACACTGACGTTCTCTCCTCACACTCAGATCCGCCACACACTGACGTTCTCTCCTCACACTCACATCCCCCACACACTGACTTTCTCTCCTCACACACAGATCCCCCACACACTGACGTTCTCTCCTCACACGCAGATCCCTCAAACATTGACGTTCTCTCCTCACACTCACATCCCTCACACACTGACGTTCTCTCCTCACACTCAGATCCCTCACACACTGACTTTCTCTCCTCAAACTGAGATCCCTCACACACTGACGTTCTCTCCTCACACTCACATCCCTCACACACTGACGTTCTCTCCTCACACTGAGATCCCCCACACACTGACGTTCTCTCTTCACACTCACATCCCTCACACACTGACGTTCTCTCCTCACACTGAGACCCCTCACACACTGACGTTCTCTCCTCACACTCAGATCCGCGACACACTGACGTTCTCTCCTCACACTCACATCCCCCACACACTGACGTTCTCTCCTCACACTCAGATCCCCCACACACTGACGTTCTCTCTTCACACTCACATCCCTCACACACTGACGTTCTCTCCTCACACTGAGACCCCTCACACACTGACGTTCTCTCCTCACACTCAGATCCGCGACACACTGACGTTCTCTCCTCACACTCACATCCCCCACACACTGACGTTCTCTCCTCACACTCAGATCCCCCACACACTGACGTTCTCTCCTCACACTCAGATCCCCCACACACTGACGTTCTCTCCTCACGCTCAGATCCCCCACACACTGACGTTCTCTCCTCACACTCAGATCCGCCCCACACTGACGTTCTCTCCTCACACTCACATCCCCCACACACTGACTTTGTTTCCTCACACTCAGATCCCCCACACACTGACGTTCTCTCCTCACACTCATATCCCCCACACACTGACTTTCTCTCCTCACACTCACATCCCTCACACACTGACATTCTCTCCTCACACTCAGATCCCTCACACAATAACGTTCTCTCCTCACACTCGGTTCCCCCACACACTGACGTTCTCTCCTCACACTCAGATCCCCACACACTGATGTTCTCTCCTCACACTCGGATCCCCCACACACTGACGTTCTCACCTCACACTCAGATCCCTCACACACTGACGTTCTCTCCTCACACTCAGATCCCTCACACACTGACGTTCTCTCCTCACTCTCAGATCCCTCACACACTGACGTTCTCTCCTCACACTCACATTCCCCACACACTGACGTTCCCTCCTCACACTCACATCCCCCACACACTGACGTTCTCTCCTCACACATGAGATCCCTCACACACTGACGTTCTCTCCTCACACTCAGATCCACCACACACTGACGTTCTCTCCTCACACTCAGATCCCCCACACACTGACGTTCTCTCCTCACACTCAGATCCGCCACACACTGACGTTCTCTCCTCACACTCACATCCCCCACACACTGACGTTCTCTCCTCACACATGAGATCCCTCACACACTGACGTTCTCTCCTCACACTCAGATCCACCACACACTGACGTTCTCTCCTCACACTCAGATCCCCCACACACTGACGTTCTCTCCTCACACTCACATCCCCCACACACTGACTTTCTCTCCTCACACACAGATCCCCCACACACTGACGTTCTCTCCTCACACGCAGATCCCTCAAACATTGACGTTCTCTCCTCACACTCACATCCCTCACACACTGACGTTCTCTCCTCACACTCAGATCCCTCACACACTGACTTTCTCTCCTCAAACTGAGATCCCTCACACACTGACGTTCTCTCCTCACACTCACATCCCTCACACACTGACGTTCTCTCCTCACACTGAGATCCCCCACACACTGACGTTCTCTCTTCACACTCACATCCCTCACACACTGACGTTCTCTCCTCACACTGAGACCCCTCACACACTGACGTTCTCTCCTCACACTCACATCCGCGACACACTGACGTTCTCTCCTCACACTCACATCCCCCACACACTGACGTTCTCTCCTCACACTCAGATCCCCCACACACTGACGTTCTCTCCTCACGCTCAGATCCCCCACACACTGACGTTCTCTCCTCACACTCAGATCCCCCACACACTGACGTTCTCTCCTCACACTCACATCCCCCACACACTGACTTTGTTTCCTCACACTCAGATCCCCCACACACTGACGTTCTCTCCTCACACTCATATCCCCCACACACTGACTTTCTCTCCTCACACTCACATCCCTCACACACTGACATTCTCTCCTCACACTCAGATCCCTCACACAATAACGTTCTCTCCTCACACTCGGTTCCCCCACACACTGACGTTCTCTCCTCACACTCAGATCCCCACACACTGACGTTCTCTCCTCACACTCGGATCCCCCACACACTGACGTTCTCACCTCACACTCAGATCCCTCACACACTGACGTTCTCTCCTCACACTCAGATACCTCACACACTGACGTTCTCTCCTCACACTCACATCCCCCACACACAGACGTTCCCTCCTCACACTCAGAACCCCCACACATTGACTTCTCTCCTCACACTCAGATCCCCCACACACTGACGTTCTCTCCTCACACTGAGATCCCTCACACACTGACGTTCTCTCCTCACACTCAGATCCACCACACACTGACGTTCTCTCCTCACACTCAGATCCCTCACACACTGACGTTCTCTCCTCACACTCAGATCCCCCACACACTGACGTTCTCTCCTCACACTGAGATCCCTCACACACTGACGTTCTCTCCTCACACTCAGATCCCCCACACACTGACGTTCTCTCCTCATACTCAGATCCCCCACACACTGACGTTCTCTCCTCACACTCAGATCCGCCACACACTGACGTTCTCTCCTCACACTCACATCCCCCACACACTGACTTTCTCTCCTCACACACAGATCACCCACACACTGACGTTCTCTCCTCACACTCAGATCCCTCAAACATTGACGTTCTCTCCTCACACTCACATCCCTCACACACGGACATTCTCTCCTCACACTCAGATCCCCCACACACTGACGTTCTGTCCTCACACTCAGATCCCTCAAATATTGACGTTCTCTCCTCACACTCACATCCCTCACACATTGACGTTCTCTCCTCACACTCAGATCCCCCACACACTGACGTTCTCTCCTCACACTCAGATCCCCCACACACTGACGTTCTCTCCTCACACTCACATCCCCCACACACTGACGTTCTCTCCTCACACTCAAATCCCCCACACACTGACGTTCTCTCCTCACACTCAGATCCCCCACACACTGACGTTCTCTCCTCACACTCAGATCCCCCACACACTGACGTTCTCTCCTCACACTCACATCCCCCACACACTGAAGTTCTCTCCTCACACTCAGATCCCTCAGTCACTGACGTTCTCTCCTCACACTCACATCCCTCACACACTGACGTTCTCACCTCACACTCAGATCCCTCAAACATTGACGTTCTCTCCTCACACTCACATCCCTCACACACTGACGTCCTCTCCTCACACTCAGATCCCTCACACACTGACGTTCTCTCCTCGCTCTCAGATCCCTCACACACTGACGTTCTCTCCTCACGCTCACATCCCTCACTCACTGACGTTCTCTCCTCACACTCAGATCCCCCACACACTGACGTTCTGTTCTCACACTCAGATCCCTCAAACATTGACGTTCTCTCCTCACATTCTCATCCCTCACACCCTGACGTTCTCTCCTCACACTCAGATCCCCCACACACTGACGTTCTCTCCTCACACTCAGATCCCCCACACACTGACGTTCTGTCCTCACACTCAGATCCCTCAAACATTGACGTTCTCTCCTCACACTCACATCCCTCACACACTGACGTTCTCTCCTCACACTCAGATCCCCCACACACTGACGTTCTCTCCTCACACTCAGATCCCTCACACAGTGACGTTCTCTCCTCACACTGAGATTCCACACACACTGACATTCTCTCCTCACACTCAGATCCCTCACACACTGACGTTCTCTCCTCACTCTCACATCCCTCACACACTGACGTTCTCCCCTCACACTCAGATCCCCCTAACACTGACGTTCTGTCCTCACACTCAGATCCCTCAAACATTGACGTTCTCTCCTCACACTCACTTCCCTCACACACTGACGTTCTCTCCTCAGACTCAGATCCCCCACACACTGACGTTCTCTCCTCACACTCAGATCCCTCAAACATCGACGTTCTCTCCTCACACTCACATCCCTCACACACTGACGTTCTCTCCTCACACTCAGATCCCTCAAACATTGACGTTCTCTCCTCACACTCAGATCCCTCACATACTGACGTTCTCCCCTCACACTGAGATCCCCCACACACTGACGTTCTCTCTTCACACTCACATCCCTCACACACTGACGTTCTCACCTCACACTCAGATCCCTCAAACATTGACGTTCTCTCCTCACACTCACATCCCTCACACACTGACGTTCTCTCCTCACACTCAGATCCCCCACACACTGACGTTCTGTCCTCACACTCAGATCCCCCACACACTGACGTTCTCTCCTCACACTCTGATCCCTCACACACTGACGATCTCTCCTCACACTCAGATTCCTCACACACTGACGTTCTCTCCTCACACTCAGATCCCTCACACCCTGACGATCTCTCCTCAATCTGAGATCCCTCACACACTGATGTTCTCTCGTCACACTCAGATCCCTCACACACTGACGTTCTCTCCTCACACTCACATCCCTCACACACTGACGTTCTCTCCTCACACTCACATCCCTCACACACTGACGTTCTCTCCTCACACTGAGATCCCCCACACACTGACGTTCTCTCTTCACACTCACATCCGTCACACACTGACGTTCTCTCCTCACACTGAGATCCCTCACACTCTGACGTTCTCTCCTCACACTCAGATCCACCACACACTGACGTTCTCTCCTCACACTGAGATGCCCCACACACTGACGTTCTCTCCTCACACTCAGAACCCCCACACACTGACGTTCTCTCCTCACACTCACATCCCTCACACACTGACGTTCTCACCTCACACTCAGATTCCTCAAACATTGACGTTCTCTCCTCACACTCACATCCCTCACACACTGAAGTTCTCTCCTCACACTCAGATCCCTCAGTCACTGACGTTCTCTCCTCACACTCACATCCCTCACACACTGACTTTCTCTCCTCACACTCAGATCCCCCACACACTGACGTTCTCTCCTCAAACTCAGATCCCCCACACACTGACGTTCTCACCTCACAGTCAGATCCCTCACACACTGACGTTCTCTCCTCACACTGAGATTCCTCACACACTGACATTCTCTCCTCACACTCAGATCCCTCACACACTGACATTCTCTCCTCACTCTCAGATCCCCCACACACTGACGTTCTCTCCTCACACTCAGATCCCCCACACACTGACGTTCTCTCCTCACACTCAGATCCGCCACACACTGACGTTCTCTCCTCACACTCACATCCCCCACACACTGACTTTGTTTCCTCACACTCAGATCCCCCACACACTGACGTTCTCTCCTCACACTCATATCCCCCACACACTGACTTTCTCTCCTCACACTCACATCCCTCACACACTGACATTCTCTCCTCACACTCAGATCCCTCACACAATAACGTTCTCTCCTCACACTCGGTTCCCCCACACACTGACGTTCTCTCCTCACACTCAGATCCCCACACACTGACGTTCTCTCCTCACACTCGGATCCCCCACACACTGACGTTCTCACCTCACACTCAGATCCCTCACACACTGACGTTCTCTCCTCACACTCAGATCCCTCACACACTGACGTTCTCTCCTCACACTCACATCCCCCACACACAGACGTTCCCTCCTCACACTCAGAACCCCCACACATTGACTTCTCTCCTCACACTCAGATCCCCCACACACTGACGTTCTCTCCTCACACTGAGATCCCTCACACACTGACGTTCTCTCCTCACACTCAGATCCACCACACACTGACGTTCTCTCCTCACACTCAGATCCCTCACACACTGACGTTCTCTCCTCACACTCAGATCCCCCACACACTGACGTTCTCTCCTCACACTCAGATCCGCCACACACTGACGTTCTCTCCTCACACTCACATCCCCCACACACTGACTTTCTCTCCTCACACACAGATCACCCACACACTGACGTTCTCTCCTCACACTCAGATCCCTCAAACATTGACGTTCTCTCCTCACACTCACATCCCTCACACACTGACGTTCTCTCCTCACACTCAGATCCCCCACACACTGACGTTCTGTCCACACACTCAGATCCCTCAAATATTGACGTTCTCTCCTCACACTCACATCCCTCACACACTGACGTTCTCTCCTCACACTCAGATCCCCCACACACTGACGTTCTCTCCTCACACTCAGATCCCCCACACACTGACGTTCTCTCCTCACACTCAGATCCCTCACACACTGACGTTCTCTCCTCACACTCAGATCCCCCACACACTGACATTCTCTCCTCACACTCATTTCCCCCACACACTGGCTTTCTCTCCTCACACTCAGATCCCCCACACACTGACGTTCTCTCCTCACACTCACATCCCCCACACACTGACGTTCTCTCCTCACACTCAAATCCCCCACACACTGACGTTCTCTCCTCACACTCAGATCCCCCACACACTGACGTTCTCTCCTCACACTCAGATCCCCCACACACTGACGTTCTCTCCTCACACTCACATCCCCCACACACTGAAGTTCTCTCCTCACACTCAGATCCCTCAGTCACTGACGTTCTCTCCTCACACTCACATCCCTCACACACTGACGTTCTCACCTCACACTCAGATCCCTCAAACATTGACGTTCTCTCCTCACACTCACATCCCTCACACACTGACGTCCTCTCCTCACACTCAGATCCCTCACACACTGACGTTCTCTCCTCGCTCTCAGATCCCTCACACACTGACGTTCTCTCCTCACGCTCACATCCCTCACTCACTGACGTTCTCTCCTCACACTCAGATCCCCCACACACTGACGTTCTGTTCTCACACTCAGATCCCTCAAACATTGACGTTCTCTCCTCACATTCTCATCCCTCACACACTGACGTTCTCTCCTCACACTCAGATCCCCCACACACTGACGTTCTCTCCTCACACTCAGATCCCCCACACACTGACGTTCTGTCCTCACACTCAGATCCCTCAAACATTGACGTTCTCTCCTCACACTCACATCCCTCACACACTGACGTTCTCTCCTCACACTCAGATCCCCCACACACTGACGTTCTCTCCTCACACTCAGATCCCTCACACAGTGACGTTCTCTCCTCACACTGAGATTCCACACACACTGACATTCTCTCCTCACACTCAGATCCCTCACACACTGACGTTCTCTCCTCACTCTCACATCCCTCACACACTGACGTTCTCCCCTCACACTCAGATCCCCCTAACACTGACGTTCTGTCCTCACACTCAGATCCCTCAAACATTGACGTTCTCTCCTCACACTCAGATCCCTCATACATTGACGTTCTCTCCTCACACTCACTTCCCTCACACACTGACGTTCTCTCCTCACACTCACATCCCTCACACACTGACGTTCTCTCCTCACACTCAGATCCCTCAAACATTGACGTTCTCTCCTCACACTCAGATCCCCCACACACTGACGTTCTCTCCTCACACTCGGATCCCCCACACACTGACGTTCTCACCTCACACTAAGATCCCTCACACACTGACGTTCTCTCCTCACACTCAGATCCCTCACACACTGACGTTCTCTCCTCACTCTCAGATCCCTCACACACTGACGTTCTCTCCTCACACTCACATCCCCCACACACTGACGTTCCCTCCTCACACTCACATCCCCCACACACTGACGTTCTCTCCTCACACATGAGATCCCTCACACACTGACGTTCTCTCCTCACACTCAGATCCACCACACACTGACGTTCTCTCCTCACACTCAGATCCCCCACACACTGACGTTCTCTCCTCACACTCAGATCCGCCACACACTGACGTTCTCTCCTCACACTCACATCCCCCACACACTGACTTTCTCTCCTCACACACAGATCCCCCACACACTGACGTTCTCTCCTCACACGCAGATCCCTCAAACATTGACGTTCTCTCCTCACACTCACATCCCTCACACACTGACGTTCTCTCCTCACACTCAGATCCCTCACACACTGACTTTCTCTCCTCAAACTGAGATCCCTCACACACTGACGTTCTCTCCTCACACTCACATCCCTCACACACTGACGTTCTCTCCTCACACTGAGATCCCCCACACACTGACGTTCTCTCTTCACACTCACATCCCTCACACACTGACGTTCTCTCCTCACACTGAGACCCCTCACACACTGACGTTCTCTCCTCACACTCAGATCCGCGACACACTGACGTTCTCTCCTCACACTCACATCCCCCACACACTGACGTTCTCTCCTCACACTCAGATCCCCCACACACTGACGTTCTCTCTTCACACTCACATCCCTCACACACTGACGTTCTCTCCTCACACTGAGACCCCTCACACACTGACGTTCTCTCCTCACACTCAGATCCGCGACACACTGACGTTCTCTCCTCACACTCACATCCCCCACACACTGACGTTCTCTCCTCACACTCAGATCCCCCACACACTGACGTTCTCTCCTCACACTCAGATCCCCCACACACTGACGTTCTCTCCTCACGCTCAGATCCCCCACACACTGACGTTCTCTCCTCACACTCAGATCCGCCCCACACTGACGTTCTCTCCTCACACTCACATCCCCCACACACTGACTTTGTTTCCTCACACTCAGATCCCCCACACACTGACGTTCTCTCCTCACACTCATATCCCCCACACACTGACTTTCTCTCCTCACACTCACATCCCTCACACACTGACATTCTCTCCTCACACTCAGATCCCTCACACAATAACGTTCTCTCCTCACACTCGGTTCCCCCACACACTGACGTTCTCTCCTCACACTCAGATCCCCACACACTGATGTTCTCTCCTCACACTCGGATCCCCCACACACTGACGTTCTCACCTCACACTCAGATCCCTCACACACTGACGTTCTCTCCTCACACTCAGATCCCTCACACACTGACGTTCTCTCCTCACTCTCAGATCCCTCACACACTGACGTTCTCTCCTCACACTCACATTCCCCACACACTGACGTTCCCTCCTCACACTCACATCCCCCACACACTGACGTTCTCTCCTCACACATGAGATCCCTCACACACTGACGTTCTCTCCTCACACTCAGATCCACCACACACTGACGTTCTCTCCTCACACTCAGATCCCCCACACACTGACGTTCTCTCCTCACACTCAGAT
This sequence comes from Chiloscyllium punctatum, assembly GCF_047496795.1. Lineage (NCBI taxonomy): Eukaryota > Metazoa > Chordata > Chondrichthyes > Orectolobiformes > Hemiscylliidae > Chiloscyllium > Chiloscyllium punctatum. The sequence continues at coordinate 27,312,211 of NC_092783.1, forward strand.
CCGCCACACACTGACGTTCTCTCCTCACACTCACATCCCCCACACACTGACTTTCTCTCCTCACACACAGATCCCCCACACACTGACGTTCTCTCCTCACACGCAGATCCCTCAAACATTGACGTTCTCTCCTCACACTCACATCCCTCACACACTGACGTTCTCTCCTCACACTCAGATCCCTCACACACTGACTTTCTCTCCTCAAACTGAGATCCCTCACACACTGACGTTCTCTCCTCACACTCACATCCCTCACACACTGACGTTCTCTCCTCACACTGAGATCCCCCACACACTGACGTTCTCTCTTCACACTCACATCCCTCACACACTGACGTTCTCTCCTCACACTGAGACCCCTCACACACTGACGTTCTCTCCTCACACTCAGATCCGCGACACACTGACGTTCTCTCCTCACACTCACATCCCCCACACACTGACGTTCTCTCCTCACACTCAGATCCCCCACACACTGACGTTCTCTCCTCACGCTCAGATCCCCCACACACTGACGTTCTCTCCTCACACTCAGATCCCCCACACACTGACGTTCTCTCCTCACACTCACATCCCCCACACACTGACTTTGTTTCCTCACACTCAGATCCCCCACACACTGACGTTCTCTCCTCACACTCATATCCCCCACACACTGACTTTCTCTCCTCACACTCACATCCCTCACACACTGACATTCTCTCCTCACACTCAGATCCCTCACACAATAACGTTCTCTCCTCACACTCGGTTCCCCCACACACTGACGTTCTCTCCTCACACTCAGATCCCCACACACTGACGTTCTCTCCTCACACTCGGATCCCCCACACACTGACGTTCTCACCTCACACTCAGATCCCTCACACACTGACGTTCTCTCCTCACACTCAGATACCTCACACACTGACGTTCTCTCCTCACACTCACATCCCCCACACACAGACGTTCCCTCCTCACACTCAGAACCCCCACACATTGACTTCTCTCCTCACACTCAGATCCCCCACACACTGACGTTCTCTCCTCACACTGAGATCCCTCACACACTGACGTTCTCTCCTCACACTCAGATCCACCACACACTGACGTTCTCTCCTCACACTCAGATCCCTCACACACTGACGTTCTCTCCTCACACTCAGATCCCCCACACACTGACGTTCTCTCCTCACACTGAGATCCCTCACACACTGACGTTCTCTCCTCACACTCAGATCCCCCACACACTGACGTTCTCTCCTCATACTCAGATCCCCCACACACTGACGTTCTCTCCTCACACTCAGATCCCCCACACACTGACGTTCTCTCCTCATACTCAGATCCCCCACACACTGACGTTCTCTCCTCACACTCACATCCCCCACACACTGACTTTCTCTCCTCACACACAGATCACCCACACACTGACGTTCTCTCCTCACACTCAGATCCCTCAAACATTGACGTTCTCTCCTCACACTCACATCCCTCACACACGGACATTCTCTCCTCACACTCAGATCCCCCACACACTGACGTTCTGTCCTCACACTCAGATCCCTCAAATATTGACGTTCTCTCCTCACACTCACATCCCTCACACATTGACGTTCTCTCCTCACACTCAGATCCCCCACACACTGACGTTCTCTCCTCACACTCAGATCCCCCACACACTGACGTTCTCTCCTCACACTCACATCCCCCACACACTGACGTTCTCTCCTCACACTCAAATCCCCCACACACTGACGTTCTCTCCTCACACTCAGATCCCCCACACACTGACGTTCTCTCCTCACACTCAGATCCCCCACACACTGACGTTCTCTCCTCACACTCACATCCCCCACACACTGAAGTTCTCTCCTCACACTCAGATCCCTCAGTCACTGACGTTCTCTCCTCACACTCACATCCCTCACACACTGACGTTCTCACCTCACACTCAGATCCCTCAAACATTGACGTTCTCTCCTCACACTCACATCCCTCACACACTGACGTCCTCTCCTCACACTCAGATCCCTCACACACTGACGTTCTCTCCTCGCTCTCAGATCCCTCACACACTGACGTTCTCTCCTCACGCTCACATCCCTCACTCACTGACGTTCTCTCCTCACACTCAGATCCCCCACACACTGACGTTCTGTTCTCACACTCAGATCCCTCAAACATTGACGTTCTCTCCTCACATTCTCATCCCTCACACCCTGACGTTCTCTCCTCACACTCAGATCCCCCACACACTGACGTTCTCTCCTCACACTCAGATCCCCCACACACTGACGTTCTGTCCTCACACTCAGATCCCTCAAACATTGACGTTCTCTCCTCACACTCACATCCCTCACACACTGACGTTCTCTCCTCACACTCAGATCCCCCACACACTGACGTTCTCTCCTCACACTCAGATCCCTCACACAGTGACGTTCTCTCCTCACACTGAGATTCCACACACACTGACATTCTCTCCTCACACTCAGATCCCTCACACACTGACGTTCTCTCCTCACTCTCACATCCCTCACACACTGACGTTCTCCCCTCACACTCAGATCCCCCTAACACTGACGTTCTGTCCTCACACTCAGATCCCTCAAACATTGACGTTCTCTCCTCACACTCACTTCCCTCACACACTGACGTTCTCTCCTCAGACTCAGATCCCCCACACACTGACGTTCTCTCCTCACACTCAGATCCCTCAAACATCGACGTTCTCTCCTCACACTCACATCCCTCACACACTGACGTTCTCTCCTCACACTCAGATCCCTCAAACATTGACGTTCTCTCCTCACACTCAGATCCCTCACATACTGACGTTCTCCCCTCACACTGAGATCCCCCACACACTGACGTTCTCTCTTCACACTCACATCCCTCACACACTGACGTTCTCACCTCACACTCAGATCCCTCAAACATTGACGTTCTCTCCTCACACTCACATCCCTCACACACTGACGTTCTCTCCTCACACTCAGATCCCCCACACACTGACGTTCTGTCCTCACACTCAGATCCCCCACACACTGACGTTCTCTCCTCACACTCTGATCCCTCACACACTGACGATCTCTCCTCACACTCAGATTCCTCACACACTGACGTTCTCTCCTCACACTCAGATCCCTCACACCCTGACGATCTCTCCTCAATCTGAGATCCCTCACACACTGATGTTCTCTCGTCACACTCAGATCCCTCACACACTGACGTTCTCTCCTCACACTCACATCCCTCACACACTGACGTTCTCTCCTCACACTCACATCCCTCACACACTGACGTTCTCTCCTCACACTGAGATCCCCCACACACTGACGTTCTCTCTTCACACTCACATCCGTCACACACTGACGTTCTCTCCTCACACTGAGATCCCTCACACTCTGACGTTCTCTCCTCACACTCAGATCCACCACACACTGACGTTCTCTCCTCACACTGAGATGCCCCACACACTGACGTTCTCTCCTCACACTCAGAACCCCCACACACTGACGTTCTCTCCTCACACTCACATCCCTCACACACTGACGTTCTCACCTCACACTCAGATTCCTCAAACATTGACGTTCTCTCCTCACACTCACATCCCTCACACACTGAAGTTCTCTCCTCACACTCAGATCCCTCAGTCACTGACGTTCTCTCCTCACACTCACATCCCTCACACACTGACTTTCTCTCCTCACACTCAGATCCCCCACACACTGACGTTCTCTCCTCAAACTCAGATCCCCCACACACTGACGTTCTCTCCTCACACTGAGATTCCTCACACACTGACATTCTCTCCTCACACTCAGATCCCTCACACACTGACGTTCTCTCCTCACTCTCAGATCCCCCACACACTGACGTTCTCTCCTCACACTCAGATCCCCCACACACTGACGTTCTCTCCTCACACTCAGATCCGCCACACACTGACGTTCTCTCCTCACACTCACATCCCCCACACACTGACTTTGTTTCCTCACACTCAGATCCCCCACACACTGACGTTCTCTCCTCACACTCATATCCCCCACACACTGACTTTCTCTCCTCACACTCACATCCCTCACACACTGACATTCTCTCCTCACACTCAGATCCCTCACACAATAACGTTCTCTCCTCACACTCGGTTCCCCCACACACTGACGTTCTCTCCTCACACTCAGATCCCCACACACTGACGTTCTCTCCTCACACTTGGATCCCCCACACACTGACGTTCTCACCTCACACTCAGATCCCTCACACACTGACGTTCTCTCCTCACACTCAGATCCCTCACACACTGACGTTCTCTCCTCACACTCACATCCCCCACACACAGACGTTCCCTCCTCACACTCAGAACCCCCACACATTGACTTCTCTCCTCACACTCAGATCCCCCACACACTGACGTTCTCTCCTCACACTGAGATCCCTCACACACTGACGTTCTCTCCTCACACTCAGATCCACCACACACTGACGTTCTCTCCTCACACTCAGATCCCTCACACACTGACGTTCTCTCCTCACACTCAGATCCCCCACACACTGACGTTCTCTCCTCACACTCAGATCCGCCACACACTGACGTTCTCTCCTCACACTCACATCCCCCACACACTGACTTTCTCTCCTCACACACAGATCACCCACACACTGACGTTCTCTCCTCACACTCAGATCCCTCAAACATTGACGTTCTCTCCTCACACTCACATCCCTCACACACTGACGTTCTCTCCTCACACTCAGATCCCCCACACACTGACGTTCTGTCCACACACTCAGATCCCTCAAATATTGACGTTCTCTCCTCACACTCACATCCCTCACACACTGACGTTCTCTCCTCACACTCAGATCCCCCACACACTGACGTTCTCTCCTCACACTCAGATCCCCCACACACTGACGTTCTCTCCTCACACTCAGATCCCTCACACACTGACATTCTCTCCTCACACTCATTTCCCCCACACACTGGCTTTCTCTCCTCACACTCAGATCCCCCACACACTGACGTTCTCTCCTCACACTCACATCCCCCACACACTGACGTTCTCTCCTCACACTCAAATCCCCCACACACTGACGTTCTCTCCTCACACTCAGATCCCCCACACACTGACGTTCTCTCCTCACACTCAGATCCCCCACACACTGACGTTCTCTCCTCACACTCACATCCCCCACACACTGAAGTTCTCTCCTCACACTCAGATCCCTCAGTCACTGACGTTCTCTCCTCACACTCACATCCCTCACACACTGACGTTCTCACCTCACACTCAGATCCCTCAAACATTGACGTTCTCTCCTCACACTCACATCCCTCACACACTGACGTCCTCTCCTCACACTCAGATCCCTCACACACTGACGTTCTCTCCTCGCTCTCAGATCCCTCACACACTGACGTTCTCTCCTCACGCTCACATCCCTCACTCACTGACGTTCTCTCCTCACACTCAGATCCCCCACACACTGACGTTCTGTTCTCACACTCAGATCCCTCAAACATTGACGTTCTCTCCTCACATTCTCATCCCTCACACACTGACGTTCTCTCCTCACACTCAGATCCCCCACACACTGACGTTCTCTCCTCACACTCAGATCCCCCACACACTGACGTTCTGTCCTCACACTCAGATCCCTCAAACATTGACGTTCTCTCCTCACACTCACATCCCTCACACACTGACGTTCTCTCCTCACACTCAGATCCCCCACACACTGACGTTCTCTCCTCACACTCAGATCCCTCACACAGTGACGTTCTCTCCTCACACTGAGATTCCACACACACTGACATTCTCTCCTCACACTCAGATCCCTCACACACTGACGTTCTCTCCTCACTCTCACATCCCTCACACACTGACGTTCTCCCCTCACACTCAGATCCCCCTAACACTGACGTTCTGTCCTCACACTCAGATCCCTCAAACATTGACGTTCTCTCCTCACACTCAGATCCCTCATACATTGACGTTCTCTCCTCACACTCACTTCCCTCACACACTGACGTTCTCTCCTCACACTCACATCCCTCACACACTGACGTTCTCTCCTCACACTCAGATCCCTCAAACATTGACGTTCTCTCCTCACACTCAGATCCCTCACATACTGACGTTCTCCCCTCACACTGAGATCCCCCACACACTGACGTTCTCTCTTCACACTCACATCCCTCACACACTGACGTTCTCACCTCACACTCAGATCCCTCAAACATTGACGTTCTCTCCTCACACTCACATCCCTCACACACTGACGTTCTCTCCTCACACTCAGATCCCCCACACACTGACGTTCTCTCCTCACACTCAGATCCCCCACACACTGACGTTCTCTCCTCACACTCAGATCCCTCACACACTGACGATCTCTCCTCACACTCAGATCCCTCACACACTGACGTTCTCTCCTCACACTCAGATCCCTCACACACTGACGATCTCTCCTCAAACTGAGATCCCTCACACACTGATGTTCTCTCGTCACACTCAGATCCCTCACACACTGACGTTCTCTCCTCACACTCACATCCCTCACACACTGACGTTCTCTCCTCACACTCACATCCCTCACACACTGACGTTCTCTCCTCACACTGAGATCCCCCACACACTGACGTTCTCTCTTCACACTCACATCCGTCACACACTGACGTTCTCTCCTCACACTGAGATCCCTCACACTCTGACGTTCTCTCCTCACACTCAGATCCGCGACACACTGACGATCACTCCTCACACTAACATCCCCCACACACTGACGTTCTCTCCTCACACTCAGATCCGCCACACACTGACGTTCTCTCCTCACACTGAGATGCCCCACACACTGACGTTCTCTCCTCACACTCAGAACCCCCACACACTGACGTTCTCTCCTCACACTCACATCCCTCACACACTGACGTTCTCACCTCACACTCAGATTCCTCAAACATTGACGTTGTCTCCTCACACTCACATCCCTCACACACTGAAGTTCTCTCCTCACACTCAGATCCCTCAGTCACTGACGTTCTCTCCTCACACTCACATCCCTCACACACTGACTTTCTCTCCTCACACTCAGATCCCCCACACACTGACGTTCTCTCCTCAAACTCAGATCCCCCACACACTGACGTTCTCACCTCACAGTCAGATCCCTCACACACTGACCATCTCTCCTCACACTGAGATTCCTCACACACTGACATTCTCTCCTCACACTCAGATCCCTCACACACTGACGTTCTCTCCTCACTCTCAGATCCCCCACACACTGACGTTCTCTCCTCACACTCAGATCCCCCACACACTGACGTTCTCTCCTCACACTCACATCCCTCACACACTGACGTTCTCTCCTCACACTGAGATTCCTCACACACTGACATTCTCTCCTCACACTCAGATCCCTCACACACTGACGTTCTCTCCTCACTCTCAGATCCCCCACACACTGACGTTCTCTCCTCACACTCAGATCCGCCACACACTGACGTTCTCTCCTCACACTCACATCCCCCACACACTGACTTTGTTTCCTCACACTCAGATCCCCCACACACTGACGTTCTCTCCTCACACTCATATCCCCCACACACTGACTTTCTCTCCTCACACTCACATCCCTCACACACTGACATTCTCTCCTCACACTCAGATCCCTCACACAATAACGTTCTCTCCTCACACTCGGTTCCCCCACACACTGACGTTCTCTCCTCACACTCAGATCCCCACACACTGACGTTCTCTCCTCACACTCGGATCCCCCACACACTGACGTTCTCACCTCACACTCAGATCCCTCACACACTGACGTTCTCTCCTCACACTCAGATCCCTCACACACTGACGTTCTCTCCTCACACTCACATCCCCCACACACAGACGTTCCCTCCTCACACTCAGAACCCCCACACATTGACTTCTCTCCTCACACTCAGATCCCCCACACACTGACGTTCTCTCCTCACACTGAGATCCCTCACACACTGACGTTCTCTCCTCACACTCAGATCCACCACACACTGACGTTCTCTCCTCACACTCAGATCCCTCACACACTGACGTTCTCTCCTCACACTCAGATCCCCCACACACTGACGTTCTCTCCTCACACTCAGATCCGCCACACACTGACGTTCTCTCCTCACACTCACATCCCCCACACACTGACTTTCTCTCCTCACACACAGATCACCCACACACTGACGTTCTCTCCTCACACTCAGATCCCTCAAACATTGACGTTCTCTCCTCACACTCACATCCCTCACACACTGACGTTCTCTCCTCACACTCAGATCCCCCACACACTGACGTTCTGTCCACACACTCAGATCCCTCAAGTATTGACGTTCTCTCCTCACACTCACATCCCTCACACACTGACGTTCTCTCCTCACACTCAGATCCCCCACACACTGACGTTCTCTCCTCACACTCAGATCCCCCACACACTGACGTTCTCTCCTCACACTCAGATCCCTCACACACTGACGTTCTCTCCTCACACTCAGATCCCCCACACACTGACATTCTCTCCTCACACTCATTTCCCCCACACACTGGCTTTCTCTCCTCACACTCAGATCCCCCACACACTGACGTTCTCTCCTCACACTCACATCCCCCACACACTGACGTTCTCTCCTCACACTCAAATCCCCCACACACTGACGTTCTCTCCTCACACTCAGATCCCCCACACACTGACGTTCTCTCCTCACACTCAGATCCCCCACACACTGACGTTCTCTCCTCACACTCACATCCCCCACACACTGAAGTTCTCTCCTCACACTCAGATCCCTCAGTCACTGACGTTCTCTCCTCACACTCACATCCCTCACACACTGACGTTCTCACCTCACACTCAGATCCCTCAAACATTGACGTTCTCTCCTCACACTCACATCCCTCACACACTGACGTCCTCTCCTCACACTCAGATCCCTCACACACTGACGTTCTCTCCTCGCTCTCAGATCACTCACACACTGACGTTCTCTCCTCACACTCACATCCCTCACACACTGACGTCCTCTCCTCACACTCAGATCCCTCACACACTGACGTTCTCTCCTCGCTCTCAGATCCCCCACACACTGACGTTCTCTCCTCACGCTCACATCCCTCACACACTGACGTTCTGTTCTCACACTCAGATCCCTCAAACATTGACGTTCTCTCCTCACATTCTCATCCCTCACACACTGACGTTCTCTCCTCACACTCAGATCCCCCACACACTGACGTTCTCTCCTCACACTCAGATCCCCCACACACTGACGTTCTGTCCTCACACTCAGATCCCTCAAACATTGACGTTCTCTCCTCACACTCACATCCCTCACACACTGACGTTCTCTCCTCACACTCAGATCCCCCACACACTGACGTTCTCTCCTCACGCTCAGATCCCTCACACAGTGACGTTCTCTCCTCACACTGAGATTCCACACACACTGACATTCTCTCCTCACACTCAGATCCCTCACACACTGACGTTCTCTCCTCACTCTCACATCCCTCACACACTGACGTTCTCCCCTCACACTCAGATCCCCCTAACACTGACGTTCTGTCCTCACACTCAGATCCCTCAAACATTGACGTTCTCTCCTCACACTCAGATCCCTCATACATTGACGTTCTCTCCTCACACTCACTTCCCTCACACACTGACGTTCTCTCCTCACACTCACATCCCTCACACACTGACGTTCTCTCCTCACACTCAGATCCCTCAAACATTGACGTTCTCTCCTCACACTCAGATCCCTCACATACTGACGTTCTCCCCTCACACTGAGATCCCCCACACACTGACGTTCTCTCTTCACACTCACATCCCTCACACACTGACGTTCTCACCTCACACTCAGATCCCTCAAACATTGACGTTCTCTCCTCACACTCACATCCCTCACACACTGACGTTCTCTCCTCACACTCAGATCCCCCACACACTGACGTTCTCTCCTCACACTCAGATCCCCCACACACTGACGTTCTCTCCTCACACTCAGATCCCTCACACACTGACGATCTCTCCTCACACTCAGATCCCTCACACACTGACGTTCTCTCCTCACACTCAGATCCCTCACACACTGACGATCTCTCCTCAAACTGAGATCCCTCACACACTGATGTTCTCTCGTCACACTCAGATCCCTCACACACTGACGTTCTCTCCTCACACTCACATCCCTCACACACTGACGTTCTCTCCTCACACTCACATCCCTCACACACTGACGTTCTCTCCTCACACTGAGATCCCCCACACACTGACGTTCTCTCTTCACACTCACATCCGTCACACACTGACGTTCTCTCCTCACACTGAGATCCCTCACACTCTGACGTTCTCTCCTCACACTCAGATCCGCGACACACTGACGATCACTCCTCACACTAACATCCCCCACACACTGACGTTCTCTCCTCACACTCAGATCCGCCACACACTGACGTTCTCTCCTCACACTGAGATGCCCCACACACTGACGTTCTCTCCTCACACTCAGAACCCCCACACACTGACGTTCTCTCCTCACACTCACATCCCTCACACACTGACGTTCTCACCTCACACTCAGATTCCTCAAACATTGACGTTGTCTCCTCACACTCACATCCCTCACACACTGAAGTTCTCTCCTCACACTCAGATCCCTCAGTCACTGACGTTCTCTCCTCACACTCACATCCCTCACACACTGACTTTCTCTCCTCACACTCAGATCCCCCACACACTGACGTTCTCTCCTCAAACTCAGATCCCCCACACACTGACGTTCTCACCTCACAGTCAGATCCCTCACACACTGACGTTCTCTCCTCACACTGAGATTCCTCACACACTGACATTCTCTCCTCACACTCAGATCCCTCACACACTGACGTTCTCTCCTCACTCTCAGATCCCCCACACACTGACGTTCTCTCCTCACACTCAGATCCCCCACACACTGACGTTCTCTCCTCACACTCACATCCCTCACACACTGACGTTCTCTCCTCACACTGAGATTCCTCACACACTGACATTCTCTCCTCACACTCAGATCCCTCACACACTGACGTTCTCTCCTCACTCTCAGATCCCCCACACACTGACGTTCTCTCCTCACACTCAGATCCGCCACACACTGACGTTCTCTCCTCACACTCACATCCCCCACACACTGACTTTGTTTCCTCACACTCAGATCCCCCACACACTGACGTTCTCTCCTCACACTCATATCCCCCACACACTGACTTTCTCTCCTCACACTCACATCCCTCACACACTGACATTCTCTCCTCACACTCAGATCCCTCACACAATAACGTTCTCTCCTCACACTCGGTTCCCCCACACACTGACGTTCTCTCCTCACACTCAGATCCCCACACACTGACGTTCTCTCCTCACACTCGGATCCCCCACACACTGACGTTCTCACCTCACACTCAGATCCCTCACACACTGACGTTCTCTCCTCACACTCAGATCCCTCACACACTGACGTTCTCTCCTCACACTCACATCCCCCACACACAGACGTTCCCTCCTCACACTCAGAACCCCCACACATTGACTTCTCTCCTCACACTCAGATCCCCCACACACTGACGTTCTCTCCTCACACTGAGATCCCTCACACACTGACGTTCTCTCCTCACACTCAGATCCACCACACACTGACGTTCTCTCCTCACACTCAGATCCCTCACACACTGACGTTCTCTCCTCACACTCAGATCCCCCACACACTGACGTTCTCTCCTCACACTCAGATCCGCCACACACTGACGTTCTCCCCTCACACTCACATCCCCCACACACTGACTTTCTCTCCTCACACACAGATCACCCACACACTGACGTTCTCTCCTCACACTCAGATCCCTCAAACATTGACGTTCTCTCCTCACACTCACATCCCTCACACACTGACGTTCTCTCCTCACACTCAGATCCCCCACACACTGACGTTCTGTCCACACACTCAGATCCCTCAAATATTGACGTTCTCTCCTCACACTCACATCCCTCACACACTGACGTTCTCTCCTCACACTCAGATCCCCCACACACTGACGTTCTCTCCTCACACTCAGATCCCCCACACACTGACGTTCTCTCCTCACACTCAGATCCCTCACACACTGACGTTCTCTCCTCACACTCAGATCCCCCACACACTGGCTTTCTCTCCTCACACTCAGATCCGCGACACACTGACGTTCTCTCCTCACACTCACATCCCCCACACACTGACGTTCTCTCCTCACACTCAAATCCCCCACACACTGACGTTCTCTCCTCACACTCAGATCCCCCACACACTGACGTTCTCTCCTCACACTCAGATCCCCCACACACTGACGTTCTCTCCTCACACTCACATCCCCCACACACTGAAGTTCTCTCCTCACACTCAGATCCCTCAGTCACTGACGTTCTCTCCTCACACTCACATCCCTCACACACTGACGTTCTCACCTCACACTCAGATCCCTCAAACATTGACGTTCTCTCCTCACACTCACATCCCTCACACACTGACGTCCTCTCCTCACACTCAGATCCCTCACACACTGACGTTCTCTCCTCGCTCTCAGATCCCTCACACACTGACGTTCTCTCCTCACGCTCACATCCCTCACTCACTGACGTTCTCTCCTCACACTCAGATCCCCCACACACTGACGTTCTGTTCTCACACTCAGATCCCTCAAACATTGACGTTCTCTCCTCACATTCTCATCCCTCACACACTGACGTTCTCTCCTCACACTCAGATCCCCCACACACTGACGTTCTCTCCTCACACTCAGATCCCCCACACACTGACGTTCTGTCCTCACACTCAGATCCCTCAAACATTGACGTTCTCTCCTCACACTCACATCCCTCACACACTGACGTTCTCTCCTCACACTCAGATCCCCCACACACTGACGTTCTCTCCTCACACTCAGATCCCTCACACAGTGACGTTCTCTCCTCACACTGAGATTCCACACACACTGACATTCTCTCCTCACACTCAGATCCCTCACACACTGACGTTCTCTCCTAACTCTCACATCCCTCACACACTGACGTTCTCCCCTCACACTCAGATCCCCCTAACACTGACGTTCTGTCCTCACACTCAGATCCCTCAAACATTGACGTTCTCTCCTCACACTCAGATCCCTCATACATTGACGTTCTCTCCTCACACTCACTTCCCTCACACACTGACGTTCTCTCCTCAGACTCAGATCCCCCACACACTGACGTTCTCTCCTCACACTCAGATCCCTCAAACATTGACGTTCTCTCCTCACACTCACATCCCTCACACACTGACGTTCTCTCCTCACACTCAGATCCCTCAAACATTGACGTTCTCTCCTCACACTCAGATCCCTCACATACTGACGTTCTCCCCTCACACTGAGATCCCCCACACACTGACGTTCTCTCTTCACACTCACATCCCTCACACACTGACGTTCTCACCTCACACTCAGATCCCTCAAACATTGACGTTCTCTCCTCACACTCACATCCCTCACACACTGACGTTCTCTCCTCACACTCACATCCCCCACACACAGACGTTCCCTCCTCACACTCAGAACCCCCACACATTGACTTCTCTCCTCACACTCAGATCCCCCACACACTGACGTTCTCTCCTCACACTGAGATCCCTCACACACTGACGTTCTCTCCTCACACTCAGATCCACCACACACTGACGTTCTCTCCTCACACTCAGATCCCTCACACACTGACGTTCTCTCCTCACACTCAGATCCCCCCCACACTGACGTTCTCTCCTCACACTCACATCCCTCACACACTGACGTTCTCTCCTCACACTCACATCCCCCACACACTGACTTTCTCTCCTCACACACAGATCACCCACACACTGACGTTCTCTCCTCACACTCAGATCCCTCAAACATTGACGTTCTCTCCTCACACTCACATCCCTCACACACTGACGTTCTCTCCTCACACTCAGATCCCCCACACACTGACGTTCTGTCCACACACTCAGATCCCTCAAATATTGACGTTCTCTCCTCACACTCACATCCCTCACACACTGACGTTCTCTCCTCACACTCAGATCCCCCACACACTGACGTTCTCTCCTCACACTCAGATCCCCCACACACTGACGTTCTCTCCTCACACTCAGATCCCTCACACACTGACGTTCTCTCCTCACACTCAGATCCCCCACACACTGACATTCTCTCCTCACACTCATTTCCCCCACACACTGGCTTTCTCTCCTCACACTCAGATCCGCGACACACTGACGTTCTCTCCTCACACTCACATCCCCCACACACTGACGTTCTCTCCTCACACTCAAATCCCCCACACACTGACGTTCTCTCCTCACACTCAGATCCCCCACACACTGACGTTCTCTCCTCACACTCAGATCCCCCACACACTGACGTTCTCTCCTCACACTCACATCCCCCACACACTGAAGTTCTCTCCTCACACTCAGATCCCTCAGTCACTGACGTTCTCTCCTCACACTCACATCCCTCACACACTGACGTTCTCACCTCACACTCAGATCCCTCAAACATTGACGTTCTCTCCTCACACTCACATCCCTCACACACTGACGTCCTCTCCTCACACTCAGATCCCTCACACACTGACGTTCTCTCCTCGCTCTCAGATCCCTCACACACTGACGTTCTCTCCTCACGCTCACATCCCTCACTCACTGACGTTCTCTCCTCACACTCAGATCCCCCACACACTGACGTTCTGTTCTCACACTCAGATCCCTCAAACATTGACGTTCTCTCCTCACATTCTCATCCCTCACACACTGACGTTCTCTCCTCACACTCAGATCCCCCACACACTGACGTTCTCTCCTCACACTCAGATCCCCCACACACTGACGTTCTGTCCTCACACTCAGATCCCTCAAACATTGACGTTCTCTCCTCACACTCACATCCCTCACACACTGACGTTCTCTCCTCACACTCAGATCCCCCACACACTGACGTTCTCTCCTCACACTCAGATCCCTCACACAGTGACGTTCTCTCCTCACACTGAGATTCCACACACACTGACATTCTCTCCTCACACTCAGATCCCTCACACACTGACGTTCTCTCCTCACTCTCACATCCCTCACACACTGACGTTCTCCCCTCACACTCAGATCCCCCTAACACTGACGTTCTGTCCTCACACTCAGATCCCTCAAACATTGACGTTCTCTCCTCACACTCAGATCCCTCATACATTGACGTTCTCTCCTCACACTCACTTCCCTCACACACTGACGTTCTCTCCTCAGACTCAGATCCCCCACACACTGACGTTCTCTCCTCACACTCAGATCCCTCAAACATTGACGTTCTCTCCTCACACTCACATCCCTCACACACTGACGTTCTCTCCTCACACTCAGATCCCTCAAACATTGACGTTCTCTCCTCACACTCAGATCCCTCACATACTGACGTTCTCCCCTCACACTGAGATCCCCCACACACTGACGTTCTCTCTTCACACTCACATCCCTCACACACTGACGTTCTCACCTCACACTCAGATCCCTCAAACATTGACGTTCTCTCCTCACACTCACATCCCTCACACACTGGCTTTCTCTCCTCACACTCAGATCCCCCACACACTGACGTTCTCTCCTCACACTCAGATCCCCCACACACTGACGTTCTCTCCTCACACTCAGATCCCTCACACACTGACGATCTCTCCTCACACTCAGATCCCTCACACACTGACGTTCTCTCCTCACACTCAGATCCCTCACACACTGACGTTCTCTCCTTACACTCACATCCCCCACACACTGAAGTTCTCTCCTCACACTCAGATCCCTCAGTCACTGACGTTCTCTCCTCACACTCACATCCCTCACACACTGACGTTCTCACCTCACACTCAGATCCCTCAAACATTGACGTTCTCTCCTCACACTCACATCCCTCACACACTGACGTCCTCTCCTCACACTCAGATCCCTCACACACTGACGTTCTCTCCTCGCTCTCAGATCCCTCACACACTGACGTTCTCTCCTCACGCTCACATCCCTCACTCACTGACGTTCTCTCCTCACACTCAGATCCCCCACACACTGACGTTCTGTTCTCACACTCAGATCCCTCAAACATTGACGTTCTCTCCTCACATTCTCATCCCTCACACACTGACGTTCTTCCTCACACTCAGATCCCCCACACACTGACGTTCTCTCCTCACACTCAGATCCCCCACACACTGACGTTCTGTCCTCACACTCAGATCCCTCAAACATTGACGTTCTCTCCTCACACTCACATCCCTCACACACTGACGTTCTCTCCTCACACTCAGATCCCCCACACACTGACGTTCTCTCCTCACACTCAGATCCCTCACACAGTGACGTTCTCTCCTCACACTGAGATTCCACACACACTGACATTCTCTCCTCACACTCAGATCCCTCACACACTGACGTTCTCTCCTCACTCTCACATCCCTCACACACTGACGTTCTCCCCTCACACTCAGATCCCCCTAACACTGACGTTCTGTCCTCACACTCAGATCCCTCAAACATTGACGTTCTCTCCTCGCTCTCAGATCCCTCACACACTGACGTTCTCTCCTCACGCTCACATCCCTCACTCACTGACGTTCTCTCCTCACACTCAGATCCCCCACACACTGACGTTCTGTTCTCACACTCAGATCCCTCAAACATTGACGTTCTCTCCTCACATTCTCATCCCTCACACACTGACGTTCTCTCCTCACACTCAGATCCCCCACACACTGACGTTCTCTCCTCACACTCAGATCCCCCACACACTGACGTTCTGTCCTCACACTCAGATCCCTCAAACATTGACGTTCTCTCCTCACACTCACATCCCTCACACACTGACGTTCTCTCCTCACACTCAGATCCCCCACACACTGACGTTCTCTCCTCACACTCAGATCCCTCACACAGTGACGTTCTCTCCTCACACTGAGATTCCACACACACTGACATTCTCTCCTCACACTCAGATCCCTCACACACTGACGTTCTCTCCTCACTCTCACATCCCTCACACACTGACGTTCTCCCCTCACACTCAGATCCCCCTAACACTGACGTTCTGTCCTCACACTCAGATCCCTCAAACATTGACGTTCTCTCCTCACACTCAGATCCCTCATACATTGACGTTCTCTCCTCACACTCACTTCCCTCACACACTGACGTTCTCTCCTCAGACTCAGATCCCCCACACACTGACGTTCTCTCCTCACACTCAGATCCCTCAAACATTGACGTTCTCTCCTCACACTCACATCCCTCACACACTGACGTTCTCTCCTCACACTCAGATCCCTCAAACATTGACGTTCTCTCCTCACACTCAGATCCCTCACATACTGCCGTTCTCCCCTCACACTGAGATCCCCCACACACTGACGTTCTCTCGTCACACTCACATCCCTGACACACTGACGTTCTCACCTCACACTCAGATCCCTCAAACATTGACGTTCTCTCCTCACACTCACATCCCTCACACACTGACGTTCTCTCCTCACACTCAGATCCCCCACACACTGACGTTCTCTCCTCACACTCAGATCCCCCACACACTGACGTTCTCTCCTCACACTCAGATCCCTCACACACTGACGATCTCTCCTCACACTCAGATCCCTCACACACTGACGTTCTCTCCTCACACTCAGATCCCTCACACACTGACGATCTCTCCTCACACTCAGATCCCTCACACACTGACGTTCTCTCCTCACACTCAGATCCCTCACACACTGACGTTCTCTCTTCACACTCACATCCCTCACACACTGACGTTCTCACCTCACACTCAGATCCCTCAAACATTGACGTTCTCTCCTCACACTCACATCCCTCACACACTGGCTTTCTCTCCTCACACTCAGATCCCCCACACACTGACGTTCTCTCCTCACACTCAGATCCCCCACACACTGACGTTCTCTCCTCACACTCAGATCCCTCACACACTGACGATCTCTCCTCACACTCAGATCCCTCACACACTGACGTTCTCTCCTCACACTCAGATCCCTCACACACTGACGTTCTCTCCTTACACTCACATCCCCCACACACTGAAGTTCTCTCCTCACACTCAGATCCCTCAGTCACTGACGTTCTCTCCTCACACTCACATCCCTCACACACTGACGTTCTCACCTCACACTCAGATCCCTCAAACATTGACGTTCTCTCCTCACACTCACATCCCTCACACACTGACGTCCTCTCCTCACACTCAGATCCCTCACACACTGACGTTCTCTCCTCGCTCTCAGATCCCTCACACACTGACGTTCTCTCCTCACGCTCACATCCCTCACTCACTGACGTTCTCTCCTCACACTCAGATCCCCCACACACTGACGTTCTGTTCTCACACTCAGATCCCTCAAACATTGACGTTCTCTCCTCACATTCTCATCCCTCACACACTGACGTTCTTCCTCACACTCAGATCCCCCACACACTGACGTTCTCTCCTCACACTCAGATCCCCCACACACTGACGTTCTGTCCTCACACTCAGATCCCTCAAACATTGACGTTCTCTCCTCACACTCACATCCCTCACACACTGACGTTCTCTCCTCACACTCAGATCCCCCACACACTGACGTTCTCTCCTCACACTCAGATCCCTCACACAGTGACGTTCTCTCCTCACACTGAGATTCCACACACACTGACATTCTCTCCTCACACTCAGATCCCTCACACACTGACGTTCTCTCCTCACTCTCACATCCCTCACACACTGACGTTCTCCCCTCACACTCAGATCCCCCTAACACTGACGTTCTGTCCTCACACTCAGATCCCTCAAACATTGACGTTCTCTCCTCGCTCTCAGATCCCTCACACACTGACGTTCTCTCCTCACGCTCACATCCCTCACTCACTGACGTTCTCTCCTCACACTCAGATCCCCCACACACTGACGTTCTGTTCTCACACTCAGATCCCTCAAACATTGACGTTCTCTCCTCACATTCTCATCCCTCACACACTGACGTTCTCTCCTCACACTCAGATCCCCCACACACTGACGTTCTCTCCTCACACTCAGATCCCCCACACACTGACGTTCTGTCCTCACACTCAGATCCCTCAAACATTGACGTTCTCTCCTCACACTCACATCCCTCACACACTGACGTTCTCTCCTCACACTCAGATCCCCCACACACTGACGTTCTCTCCTCACACTCAGATCCCTCACACAGTGACGTTCTCTCCTCACACTGAGATTCCACACACACTGACATTCTCTCCTCACACTCAGATCCCTCACACACTGACGTTCTCTCCTCACTCTCACATCCCTCACACACTGACGTTCTCCCCTCACACTCAGATCCCCCTAACACTGACGTTCTGTCCTCACACTCAGATCCCTCAAACATTGACGTTCTCTCCTCACACTCAGATCCCTCATACATTGACGTTCTCTCCTCACACTCACTTCCCTCACACACTGACGTTCTCTCCTCAGACTCAGATCCCCCACACACTGACGTTCTCTCCTCACACTCAGATCCCTCAAACATTGACGTTCTCTCCTCACACTCACATCCCTCACACACTGACGTTCTCTCCTCACACTCAGATCCCTCAAACATTGACGTTCTCTCCTCACACTCAGATCCCTCACATACTGCCGTTCTCCCCTCACACTGAGATCCCCCACACACTGACGTTCTCTCGTCACACTCACATCCCTGACACACTGACGTTCTCACCTCACACTCAGATCCCTCAAACATTGACGTTCTCTCCTCACACTCACATCCCTCACACACTGACGTTCTCTCCTCACACTCAGATCCCCCACACACTGACGTTCTCTCCTCACACTCAGATCCCCCACACACTGACGTTCTCTCCTCACACTCAGATCCCTCACACACTGACGATCTCTCCTCACACTCAGATCCCTCACACACTGACGTTCTCTCCTCACACTCAGATCCCTCACACACTGACGTTCTCTCCTCACACTCACATCCCCCACACACTGAAGTTCTCTCCTCACACTCAGATCCCTCAGTCACTGACGTTCTCTCCTCACACTCACATCCCTCACACACTGACGTTCTCACCTCACACTCAGATCCCTCAAACATTGACGTTCTCTCCTCACACTCACATCCCTCACACACTGACGTCCTCTCCTCACACTCAGATCCCTCACACACTGACGTTCTCTCCTCGCTCTCAGATCCCTCACACACTGACGTTCTCTCCTCACGCTCACATCCCTCACTCACTGACGTTCTCTCCTCACACTCAGATCCCCCACACACTGACGTTCTGTTCTCACACTCAGATCCCTCAAACATTGACGTTCTCTCCTCACATTCTCATCCCTCACACACTGACGTTCTCTCCTCACACTCAGATCCCCCACACACTGACGTTCTCTCCTCACACTCAGATCCCCCACACACTGACGTTCTGTCCTCACACTCAGATCCCTCAAACATTGACGTTCTCTCCTCACACTCACATCCCTCACACACTGACGTTCTCTCCTCACATTCAGATCCCCCACACACTGACGTTCTCTCCTCACACTCAGATCCCTCACACAGTGACGTTCTCTCCTCACACTGAGATTCCACACACACTGACATTCTCTCCTCACACTCAGATCCCTCACACACTGACGTTCTCTCCTCACTCTCACATCCCTCACACACTGACGTTCTCCCCTCACACTCAGATCCCCCTAACACTGACGTTCTGTCCTCACACTCAGATCCCTCAAACATTGACGTTCTCTCCTCACACTCAGATCCCTCATACATTGACGTTCTCTCCTCACACTCACTTCCCTCACACACTGACGTTCTCTCCTCAGACTCAGATCCCCCACACACTGACGTTCTCTCCTCACACTCAGATCCCTCAAACATTGACGTTCTCTCCTCACACTCACATCCCTCACACACTGACGTTCTCTCCTCACACTCAGATCCCTCAAACATTGACGTTCTCTCCTCACACTCAGATCCCTCACATACTGACGTTCTCCCCTCACACTGAGATCCCCCACACACTGACGTTCTCTCTTCACACTCACATCCCTCACACACTGACGTTCTCACCACACACTCAGATCCCTCAAACATTGACGTTCTCTCCTCACACTCACATCCCTCACACACTGACGTTCTCTCCTCACACTCAGATCCCCCACACACTGACGTTCTCTCCTCACACTCAGATCCCCCACACACTGACGTTCTCTCCTCACACTCAGATCCCTCACACACTGACGATCTCTCCTCACACTCAGATCCCTCACACACTGACGTTCTCTCCTCACACTCAGATCCCTCACACACTGACGATCTCTCCTCAAACTGAGATCCCTCACACACTGATGTTCTCTCGTCACACTCAGATCCCTCACACACTGACGTTCTCTCCTCACACTCACATCCCTCACACACTGACGTTCTCTCCTCACAGTCACATCCCTCACACACTGACGTTCTCTCCTCACACTGAGATCCCCCACACACTGACGTTCTCTCTTCACACTCACATCCGCGACACACTGACGTTCTCTCCTCACACTAAGATGCCCCACACACTGACGTTCTCTCCTCACACTCAGAACCCCCACACACTGACGTTCCCTCCTCACACTAACATCCCCCACACACTGACGTTCTCTCCTCACACTCAGATCCGCCACACACTGACGTTCTCTCCTCACACTAAGATGCCCCACACACTGACGTTCTCTCCTCACACTCAGAACCCCCACACACTGACGTTCTCTCCTCACACTCACATCCCTCACACACTGACGTTCTCACCTCACACTCAGATTCCTCAAACATTGACGTTGTCTCCTCACACTCACATCCCTCGCACACTGAAGTTCTCTCCTCACACTCAGATCCCTCAGTCACTGACGTTCTCTCCTCACACTCACATCCCTCACACACTGACTTTCTCTCCTCACACTCAGATCCCCCACACACTGACGTTCTCTCCTCACACTCAGATCCCCCACACACTGACGTTCTCACCTCACACTCAGATCCCTCACACACTGACGTTCTCTCCTCACACTGAGATTCCTCTCACACTGACATTCTCTCCTCACACTCAGATCCCTCACACACTGACGTTCTCTCCTCACTCTCAGATCCCTCACACACTGACGTTCTCTCCTCACACTCCGATCCCCCTCACACTGACGTTCTGTCCTCACACTCAGATCCCTCAAACATTGACGTTCTCACCTCACACTCACATCCCTCACACACTGACGTTCTCTCCTCACACTCAGATCCCCCACACACTGACGTTCTCTCCTCACACTCAGATCCCCCACACACTGACGTTCTCTCCTCACACTCAGATCCCCCACACACTTACGTTCTCTCCTCACACTGAGATTCCTCACACACTGACATTCTCTCCTCACACTCAGATCCCTCACACACTGACGTTCTCTCCTCACACTGAGATTCTTCACACACTGACATTCTCTCCTCACACTCAGATCCCTCACACACTGACGTTCTCTCCTCACTCTCAGATCCCTCACACACTGACGTTCTCTCCTCACACTCAGATCCCCCTCACACTGACGTTCTGTCCTCACACTCAGATCCCTCAAACATTGACGTTCTCTCCGCACACTCACATCCCTCACACACTGACGTTCTCTCCTCACACTCAGATCCCCCACACACTGACGTTCTCTCCTCACACTCAGATCCCCCACACACTGACGTTCTCTCCTCACACTCAGATCCCCCACACACTGACGTTCTCTCCTCACACTCAGATCCCGCACACACTGACGTTCTCTCCTCACACTCAGATCCCCCACACACTGACGTTCTCTCCTCACACTCAGATCCCCCACATACTGACGTTCTCTCCTCACACTCATGTCCCCCACACACTGACGTTCTCTCCTCACACTCAGATCCCCCACACACTGACATTCTCTCCTCACACACTGACGTTCTCACCTCACACTCAGATCCCTCACATACTGATGTTCTGCCCTCACACTCAGATCCCCCACACACTTTCATTCTCTCTTCACACTCACATCCCTCACACACTGACGTTCTCACCTCACACTCAGATCCCTCAAACATTGACGTTCTCTCCTCACACTCACATCCCTCACACACTGACGTTCTCTCCTCACACTCAGATCTCCCACACACTGACGTTCTCTCCTCACACTCAGATCCCTCACACACTGACGATCTCTCCTCACACTCAGATCCCTCACACACTGACGTTCTCTCCTCAAACTGAGATCCCTCTCAAACTGATGTTCTCTCCTCACACTCAGATCCCTCACACACTGACGTTCTCTCCTCACACTCACATCCCTCACACACTGACATTCTCTCCTCACACTCACATCCCTCACACACTGACGTTCTCTCCTCACACTGAGATCCCCCACACACTGACGTTCTCTCCTCACACTCAGATCCGCGACACACTGACGTTCTCTCCTCACACTCACATCCCCCACACACTGACGTTCTCTCCTCACACTCAGATCCCCCACACACTGACGTTCTCTCCTCACACTCAGATCCCCCACACACTGACGTTCTCTCCTCACACTCAGATCCCCCACACATTGACGTTCTCTCCTCACACTCACATCCCCCACACACTGAAGTTCTCTCCTCACACTCACATCCCTCACACACTGACGTTCTCTCCTCACACTCAGATCCCTCACACACTGACGTTCTCTCCTCACACTGAGATTCCTCACACACTGACATTCTCTCCTCACACTCAGATCCCTCACACACTGACGTTCTCTCCTCACTCTCAGATCCCTCACACACTGACGTTCTCTCCTCACACTCACATCCCTCACACACTGACGTTCTCTCCTCACTCTCAGATCCCTCACACACTGACGTTCTCTCCTCACAATCACATCCCTCACACACTGACGTTCTCTCCTCACACTCGGATCCCCCACACACTGACGTTCTCTCCTCACGCTCATATCCCTCACACACTGACGTTCTCTCCTCACAATCACATCCCTCACACACTGACGTTCTCTCCTCACACTCGGATCCCCCACACACTGACGTTCTCTCCTCACGCTCATATCCCTCACACACTGACGTTCTCTCCTCACACTCAGACCCCCACACACTGACGTTCTCTCCTCACACTCAGATCTCTCACACACAGACGTTCTCTCCTCACACTCATTTCCCTCACACATTGACGTTCTCTCCTCACACTCAGATCCCCACACACTGGCTTTCTCTCCTCACACTCATATCCCCCACACACTGACGTTCTCTCCTCACACTCAGATCCCTCACACACTGACGTTCTCCCCTCACACTGATATCCCCCACACACTGACGTTCTCTCCTCACACTCACAACCCCCACACACTGACGTTCTCTCCTCACACTCAGATCCCCCACACACTGACGTTCTCTCCTCACACTCAGATCCCCCACACACTGACGTTCTCTCCTCACACTCAGATCCGCCACACACTGACGTTCTCTCCTCACACTCACATCCCCCACACACTGACTTTGTCTCCTCACACTCAGATCCCCACACACTGACGTTCTCTCCTCACAATCATATCCCCCACACACTGACTTTCTCTCCTCACACTCACATCCCTCACACACTGACGTTCTCTCCTCACACTCAGATCACCCACACACTGACATTCTCTCCTCACACTCACATCCCTCACACACTGACATTCTCTCTTCACACTCAGATCACTCACACACTGACGTTCTCTCTTCACACTCAGATCACTCACACACTGACGTTCTCCCCTCACACTGAGATCCCCGACACACTGACGTTCTCTCCTCACACTCAGATCCCTCAAACATTGACGTTCTCTCCTCACACTCACATCCCTCACACACTGACGTTCTCACCTCACACTCAGATCCCCCACGCACTGACGTTCTCTCCTCACACTCAGATCCCTCACACACTGACGTTCTCTCCTCACACTCAGAAACCTCACACACTGACGTTCTCTCCTCACACTCAGATCCCCCACACAGTGACGTTCTCTCCTCACACTCAGATCCCTCACACAATGACGTTCTGTCCTCACACTCAGATCCCCCACACACTGACGTACTTTCCTCACACTCAGATCCCTCACACACTGACGTTCTCTCCTCACACTCGGAACCCTCACACACTGACGTTCTCTCCTTACACTCAGATCCCCCACACACTGACGTTCTCTCCTCACACTCAGATCCCTCACACAATGACGTTCTGTCCTCACACTCAGATCCCCCACACACTGACGTTCTTTCCTCCCACTCAGATCCCACACACACTGACGTTCTCTCCTCACACTCAGAACCCTCACACACTGACGTTCTCTCCTTACACTCAGATCCCCCACACACTGACGTTCTCTCCTCACACTCAGATCCCTCACACACTGACGATCTCTCCTCACGCTCACATCCCCCACGCACTGACGTTCTCTCCTCTCACTCAGATCCCTCACACAATGACGTTCTCTCCTCACAATCAGATCCCCCACACACTGACCTTATCTCCTCACACTGAGATCCCCCACACACTGACGTTCTCTCCTCACACTCAGATCCCTCACACACTGACGATCTCTCCTCACACTCAGATCCCTCACACACTGACGTTCTCTCCTCACACTCAGATCCCCCACACACTGACGTTCTCTCCTCACACTCAGATCCCCCACACACTGACGTTCTCTCCTCACACTCAGATCCCCCACACATTGACGTTCTCTCCTCACACTCACATCCCCCACACACTGAAGTTCTCTCCTCACACTCACATCCCTCACACACTGACGTTCTCTCCTCACACTCAGATCCCTCACACACTGACGTTCTCTCCTCACACTGAGATTCCTCACACACTGACATTCTCTCCTCACACTCAGATCCCTCACACACTGACGTTCTCTCCTCACTCTCAGATCCCTCACACACTGACGTTCTCTCCTCACACTCACATCCCTCACACACTGACGTTCTCTCCTCACACTCAGATCCCCCACACACTGACGTTCTGTCCTCACACTCAGATCCCTCAAACATTGACATTCTCTCCTCACACTCTCACCCCTCACACACTGACGTTCTCTCCTCACAATCACATCCCTCGCACACTGACGTTCTCTCCTCACACTCGGATCCCCCACACACTGACGTTCTCTCCTCACGCTCATATCCCTCACACACTGACGTTCTCTCCTCACACTCAGACGCCCACACACTGACGTTCTCTCCTCACACTCAGATCTCTCACACACAGACGTTCTCT
Source organism: Chiloscyllium punctatum (assembly GCF_047496795.1). Taxonomy (NCBI): domain Eukaryota; kingdom Metazoa; phylum Chordata; class Chondrichthyes; order Orectolobiformes; family Hemiscylliidae; genus Chiloscyllium; species Chiloscyllium punctatum. Next base: position 27,338,663 of record NC_092783.1, read on the forward strand.
CCTCACACTCATTTCCCTCACACATTGACGTTCTCTCCTCACACTCAGATCCCCCACACACTGGCTTTCTCTCCTCACACTCATATCCCCCACACACTGACCTTCTCTCCTCACACTCAGATCCCTCACACACTGACGTTCTCCCCTCACACTGATATCCCCCACACACTGACGTTCTCTATTCACACTCACATCCCTCACACACTTACGTTCTCTCCTCACACTGATATCCCCCACACACTGACGTTCTCTCCTCACACTCACATCCCCCACACACTGACGTTCTCTCCTCACACTCAGATCCCCCACACACTGACGTTCTCTCCTCACATTCAGATCCCCCACACACTGACGTTCTCTCCTCACACTCAGATCCGCCACACACTGACGTTCTCTCCTCACACTCACATCCCCCACACACTGACTTTGTCTCCTCACACTCAGATCCCCCACACACTGACGTTCTCTCCTCACAATCATATCCCCCACACACTGACTTTCTCTCCTCACTCTCACATCCCTCACACACTGACGTTCTCTCCTCACACTCAGATCACCCACACACTGACATTCTCTCCTCACACTCACATCCCTCACACACTGACATTCTCTCTTCACACTCAGATCACTCACACACTGACGTTCTCTCTTCACACTCAGATCACTCACACACTGACGTTCTCTCCTCACACTGAGATCCCCGACACACTGACGTTCTCTCCTCACACTCAGATCCCTCAAACATTGACGTTCTCTCCTCCCACTCACATCCCTCACACACTGACGTTCTCACCTCACACTCAGATCCCCCACGCACTGACGTTCTCTCCTCACACTCAGATCCCTCACACACTGACGTTCTCTCCTCACACTCAGAAACCTCACACACTGACGTTCTCTCCTCACACTCAGATCCCCCACACAATGACGTTCTGTCCTCACACTCAGATCCCCCACACACTGACGTTCTTTCCTCACACTCAGATCCCTCACACACTGACGTTCTCTCCTCACACTCAGAACCCTCACACACGGACTTTCTCTCCTTACACTCAGATCCCCCACACACTGACGTTCTCTCCTCACACTCAGATCCCTCACACACTGACGTTCTGTCCTCACACTCAGATCCCCCACGCACTGACGTTCTCTCCTCTCACTCAGATCCCCCACACACTGACGTTCTCTCCTCACACTCAGATCCCTCACACACTGACGTTCTCTCCTCTCACTCAGATCCCCCACACACTGACGTTCTCTCCTCACACTCAGATCCCCCACACACTGACGTTCTCTCCTCACACTCAGATCCCCCACACATTGACGTTCTCTCCTCACACTCACATCCCCCACACACTGAAGTTCTCTCCTCACACTCACATCCCTCACACACTGACGTTCTCACCTCACACTCAGATCCCTCAAACATTGACGTTCTATCCTCACACTCACATCCCTCACACACTGACGTTCTCTCCTCACACTCAGATCCCTCACACACTGACGTTCTCTCCTCACACTGAGATTCCTCACACACTGACATTCTCTCCTCACACTCAGATCCCTCACACACTGACGTTCTCTCCTCACTCTCAGATCCCTCACACACTGACGTTCTCTCCTCACACTCAGATCCCCCACACACTGACGTTCTGTCCTCACACTCAGATCCCTCAAACATTGACATTCTCTCCTCACACTCTCACCCCTCACACACTGACGTTCTCTCCTCACAATCACATCCCTCACACACTGACATTCTCTCCTCACGCTCATATCCCTCACACACTGACGTTCTCTCCTCACACTCAGACCCCCACACACTGACGTTCTCTCCTCACACTCAGATCTCTCACACACAGACGTTCTCTCCTCACACTCATTTCCCCCACACTTTGACGTTCTCTCCTCACACTCAGATCCCCCACACACTGGCTTTCTCTCCTCACACTCATATCCCCCACACACTGACGTTCTCTCCTCACACTCAGATCCCTCACACACTGACGTTCTCCCCTCACACTGATATCCCCCACACACTGACGTTCTCTATTCACACTCACATCCCTCACACACTGACGTTCTCTCCTCACACTGAGACCCCTCACACACTGACGTTCTCCCCTCACACTGATATCCCCCACACACTGACGTTCTCTCCTCACACTCACATCCCCCACACACTGACGTTCTCTCCTCACACTCACATCCCCCACACACTGACTTTGTCTCCTCACACTCAGATCCCCCACACACTGACGTTCTCTCCTCACAATCATATCCCCCACACACTGACTTTCTCTCCTCACACTCACATCCCTCACACACTGACGTTCTCTCCTCACACTCAGATCACCCACACACTGACATTCTCTCCTCACACTCACATCCCTCACACACTGACATTCTCTCTTCACACTCAGATCACTCACACACTGACGTTCTCTCTTCACACTCAGATCACTCACACACTGACGTTCTCTCCTCACACTGAGATCCCCGACACACTGACGTTCTCTCCTCACACTCAGATCCCTCAAACATTGACGTTCTCTCCTCACACTCACATCCCTCACACACTGACGTTCTCACCTCACACTCAGATCCCCCACGCACTGACGTTCTCTCCTCACACTCAGATCCCTCACACACTGACGTTCTCTCCTCACACTCAGAAACCTCACACACTGACGTTCTCTCCTCACACTCAGATCCCCCACACAGTGACGTTCTCTCCTCACACTCAGATCCCTCACACAATGACGTTCTGTCCTCACACTCAGATCCCCCACACACTGACGTTCTTTCCTCACACTCAGATCCCTCACACACTGACGTTCTCTCCTCACACTCAGAACCCTCACACACTGACGTTCTCTCCTTACACTCAGATCCCCCACACACTGACGTTCTCTCCTCACACTCAGATCCCTCACACACTGACGTTCTGTCCTCACACTCAGATCCCCCACGCACTGACGTTCTCTCCTCTCACTCAGATCCCCCACACACTGACGTTCTGTCCTCACACTCAGATCCCTCACACACTGACGTTCTCTCCTCACACTCAGATCCCTCAAACATTGACGTTCTCTCCTCACACTCACATCCCTCACACACTGACGTTCTGTCCTCACACTCAGATCCCCCACACACTGACGTTCTCTCCTCACACTCAGATCCCCCACACACTGACGTTCTCTCCTCACACTCAGATCCCCCACACACTGACGTTCTCTCCTCACACTCACATCCCTCACACACTGACGTTCTCTCCTCACACTCAGATCCCCCACACACTGACGTTCACTCCTCACACTCACATCCCTCACACACTGACACTCTCTCCTCAAACTGAGATCCCCCACACACTGACGTTCTCTCCTCACACTCAGATCCCCCACACACTGACGTTCTCTCCTCACACTCAGATCCCCGACACACTGACGATCTCTCCTCACACTGAGATCCCTCACACACTGACGTTCTCTCCTCACACTCAGATCCCTCACACACTGACGTTCTCTCCTGAAACTCAGATCCCTCACACACTAACTTTCTCTCCTCACACTCACATCCCTCACACACTGACGTTCTCTCCTCACACTGAGATCCCTCACACACTGACGTTCTCTCCTCACACTCAGATCCCCCACACACGGATGTTCTCTCCTCACACTCAGATCCCTCACACACTGACGATCTGTCCTCACACTGAGATCCCCCACACACTGACGATCTCTCCTCACACTCAGATCCCTCACACACATTCTCTCCTCACACTGACATTCCTCACACACTGACGTTCTCTCCTCACGCTCATATCCCTCACACACTGACGTTATCTCCTCACGCTCACATCCCTCACACACTGACGTTATCTCCTCACACTCAGATCCCCCACACACTGACGTTCTCTACTCACACTCAAATCCCTCACACACTGACATTCTCTCCTCACACTCAGATCCCCCACACACTGACGTTCTCTCCTCACACTCAGATCCCTCACACACTGACGTTCTCTCCTCACACTCAGATCCCTCACACACTGATGTACTCTCCTCACACTCACATCCCTCACACACTGATGTTCTCTCCTCACACTCACATCCCTCACACACAGACATTCTCTCGTCACACTGACATTCCTCACACACTGACGTTCTCTCCTCACGCTCACATCCCTCACACACTGACGTTCTCTCCTCACACTCAGATCCCTCACACAATGACGTTCTCTCCTCACAATCAGATCCCCCACACACTGACCTTATCTCCTCACACTCAGATCCCCCACACACTGACGTTCTCTCCTCACACTCAGATCCCTCACACACTGACGATCTCTCCTCACACTCAGATCCCTCACACACTGACGTTCTCTCCTCACACTCAGATCCCCCACACACTGACGATCTCTCCTCACACTCAGATCCCTCACACACTGACGATCTCTCCTCACACTGAGATCCCCCACACACTGACGATCTCTCCTCACACTGAGATCCCCCACACACTGACGATCTCTCCTCACACTGAGATCCCCCACACACTGACGATCTCTCCTCACACTCCGATCCCTCACACACTGACGTTCTCTCCTCACACTGAGATCCCCCACACACTGACGTTTTCTCCTCACACTCAGATCGCCCACACACTGACGTTTTCTCCTCACACTCAGATTCCCCACGCATTGACGTTCTCTCCTCACACTGAGATCCCTCACACACTGAAGTTCTCTCCTCACACTCAGATCCTACACACACTGACGTTCTCTGCTCACACTCAGATCCCCCACACACTGACGTTCTCTCCTCACACTCAGATCCCCCACACACTGACGTTCTCTCCTCACACTCACATTCCTCACACACTGACGTTCTCTCCTCACGCTCACATCCCTCACACACTGACGTTCTGTCCTCACACTCAGATCCCCCACACACTGACGTTCTTTCCTCACACTCAGATCCCTCACACACTGACGTTCTCTCCTCACACTCAGAACCCTCACACACGGACGTTCTCTCCTTACACTCAGATCCCCCACACACTGACGTTCTCTCCTCACACTCAGATCCCTCACACACTGACGTTCTGTCCTCACACTCAGATCCCCCACGCACTGACGTTCTCTCCTCTCACTCAGATCCCCCACACACTGACGTTCTCTCCTCACACTCAGATCCCTCACACACTGACGTTCTCTCCTCTCACTCAGATCCCCCACACACTGACGTTCTCTCCTCACACTCAGATCCCCCACACACTGACGTTCTCTCCTCACACTCAGATCCCCCACACATTGACGTTCTCTCCTCACACTCACATCCCCCACACACTGAAGTTCTCTCCTCACACTCACATCCCTCACACACTGACGTTCTCTCCTCACGCTCATATCCCTCACACACTGACGTTATCTCCTCACGCTCACATCCCTCACACACTGACGTTATCTCCTCACACTCAGATCCCCCACACACTGACGTTCTCTACTCACACTCAAATCCCTCACACACTGACATTCTCTCCTCACACTCAGATCCCCCACACACTGACGTTCTCTCCTCACACTCAGATCCCTCACACACTGACGTTCTCTCCTCACACTCAGATCCCTCACACACTGATGTACTCTCCTCACACTCACATCCCTCACACACTGATGTTCTCTCCTCACACTCACATCCCTCACACACAGACATTCTCTCGTCACACTGACATTCCTCACACACTGACGTTCTCTCCTCACGCTCACATCCCTCACACACTGACGTTCTCTCCTCACACTCAGATCCCTCACACAATGACGTTCTCTCCTCACAATCAGATCCCCCACACACTGACCTTATCTCCTCACACTCAGATCCCCCACACACTGACGTTCTCTCCTCACACTCAGATCCCTCACACACTGACGATCTCTCCTCACACTCAGATCCCTCACACACTGACGTTCTCTCCTCACACTCAGATCCCCCACACACTGACGATCTCTCCTCACACTCAGATCCCTCACACACTGACGATCTCTCCTCACACTGAGATCCCCCACACACTGACGATCTCTCCTCACACTGAGATCCCCCACACACTGACGATCTCTCCTCACACTGAGATCCCCCACACACTGACGATCTCTCCTCACACTGAGATCCCCCACACACTGACGATCTCTCCTCACACTCCGATCCCTCACACACTGACGTTCTCTCCTCACACTGAGATCCCCCACACACTGACGTTTTCTCCTCACACTCAGATCCCCCACACACTGACGTTTTCTCCTCACACTCAGATTCCCCACGCATTGACGTTCTCTCCTCACACTGAGATCCCTCACACACTGAAGTTCTCTCCTCACACTCAGATCCTACACACACTGACGTTCTCTCCTCACACTCAGATCCCCCACACACTGACGTTCTCTCCTCACACTCAGATCCCCCACACACTGACGTTCTCTCCTCACACTCACATTCCTCACACACTGACGTTCTCTCCTCACACTCAGATCCTACACACACTGACGTTCTCTCCTCACACTCGGATCCCTCACACACAGACATTCTCTCCTCACACTCAGAAACCTCACACACTGACGTTCTCTCCTCACACTCAGATCCCCCACACAGTGACGTTCTCTCCTCACACTCAGATCCCTCACACAATGACGTTCTGTCCTCACACTCAGATCCCCCACACACTGACGTTCTTTCCTCACACTCAGATCCCTCACACACTGACGTTCTCTCCTCACACTCAGAACCCTCACACACTGACGTTCTCTCCTTACACTCAGATCCCCCACACACTGACGTTCTCTCCTCACACTCAGATCCCTCACACACTGACGTTCTGTCCTCACACTCAGATCCCCCACGCACTGACGTTCTCTCCTCTCACTCAGATCCCCCACACACTGACGTTCTGTCCTCACACTCAGATCCCTCACACACTGACGTTCTCTCCTCACACTCAGATCCCTCAAACATTGACGTTCTCTCCTCACACTCACATCCCTCACACACTGACGTTCTGTCCTCACACTCAGATCCCCCACACACTGACGTTCTCTCCTCACACTCAGATCCCCCACACACTGACGTTCTCTCCTCACACTCAGATCCCCCACACACTGACGTTCTCTCCTCACACTCACATCCCTCACACACTGACGTTCTCTCCTCACACTCAGATCCCCCACACACTGACGTTCACTCCTCACACTCACATCCCTCACACACTGACGTTCTCCCCTCACACTGATATCCCCCACACACTGTCGTTCTCTCCTCACACTCAGATCCCCCACACACTGACGTTCTCTCCTCACACTCAGATCCCCGACACACTGACGATCTCTCCTCACACTGAGATCCCTCACACACTGACGTTCTCTCCTCACACTCAGATCCCTCACACACTGACGTTCTCTCCTGAAACTCAGATCCCTCACACACTAACTTTCTCTCCTCACACTCACATCCCTCACACACTGACGTTCTCTCCGCACACTGAGATCCCTCACACACTGACGTTCTCTCCTCACACTCAGATCCCCCACACACGGATGTTCTCTCCTCACACTCAGATCCCTCACACACTGACGATCTCTCCTCACACTGAGATCCCCCACACACTGACGATCTCTCCTCACACTCAGATCCCTCACACACATTCTCTCCTCACACTGACATTCCTCACACACTGACGTTCTCTCCTCACGCTCATATCCCTCACACACTGACGTTATCTCCTCACGCTCACATCCCTCACACACTGACGTTATCTCCTCACACTCAGATCCCCCACACACTGACGTTCTCTACTCACACTCAAATCCCTCACACACTGACATTCTCTCCTCACACTCAGATCCCCCACACACTGACGTTCTCTCCTCACACTCAGATCCCTCACACACTGACGTTCTCTCCTCACACTCAGATCCCTCACACACTGATGTACTCTCCTCACACTCACATCCCTCACACACTGATGTTCTCTCCTCACACTCACATCCCTCACACACAGACATTCTCTCGTCACACTGACATTCCTCACACACTGACGTTCTCTCCTCACGCTCACATCCCTCACACACTGACGTTCTCTCCTCACACTCAGATCCCTCACACAATGACGTTCTCTCCTCACAATCAGATCCCCCACACACTGACCTTATCTCCTCACACTCAGATCCCCCACACACTGACGTTCTCTCCTCACACTCAGATCCCTCACACACTGACGATCTCTCCTCACACTCAGATCCCTCACACACTGACGTTCTCTCCTCACACTCAGATCCCCCACACACTGACGATCTCTCCTCACACTCCGATCCCTCACACACTGACGTTCTCTCCTCACACTGAGATCCCCCACACACTGACGTTTTCTCCTCACACTCAGATCCCCCACACACTGACGTTTTCTCCTCACACTCAGATTCCCCACGCATTGACGTTCTCTCCTCACACTGAGATCCCTCACACACTGAAGTTCTCTCCTCACACTCAGATCCTACACACACTGACGTTCTCTCCTCACACTCAGATCCCCCACACACTGACGTTCTCTCCTCACACTCAGATCCCCCACACACTGACGTTCTCTCCTCACACTCACATTCCTCACACACTGACGTTCTCTCCTCACGCTCACATCCCTCACACACTGACGTTCTCTCCTCACACTCAGATCCTACACACACTGACGTTCTCTCCTCACACTCGGATCCCTCACACACAGACATTCTCTCCTCACACTCAGATCCCTCACACACTGACGTTCTCTCCTCACACTAAGATCCCCTACACACTGACGTTCTCTCCTCACACTCACATTCCTCACACACTGACGTTCTCTCCTCACGCTCACATCCCTCACACACTGACGTTATCTCCTCACACTCAGATCCCCCACACACGGATGTTCTCTCCTCACACTCAGATCCCCGACACACTGACGATCTCTCCTCACACTCAGAACCCCCACACACTGACGTTCTCTCCTCACACTCACATCCCCCACACACTGACGTTATCTCCTCACACTCAGATCCCCCACACACGGATGTTCTCTCCTCACACTCAGATCCCCGACACACTGACGATCTCTCCTCACCCTCAGATCCTACACACACTGACGTTCTCTCCTCACAATCAGATCCCCCACACACTAACGTTCTCTCCTCACACTCAGATCCCTCACACACTGACGATGTCTCCTCACACTGAGATTCCCCACACACTGACGTTCCCTCCTCACACTCAGATCCCCCACACACTGACGTTCTCTCCTCACACTCAGATCCCTCACACACTGACGTTATCTCCTCACCCTCACATCCCTCACACACTGACGTTATCTCCTCACACTCAGATCCCCCACACACTGACGTTCTCTCCTCACACTCAAATCCCTCACACACTGACGTTATCTCCTCACCCTCACATCCCCCACACACTGACGTTCTCTCCTCACACTCAGATCCCTCACACACTGACGTTATCTCCTCACCCTCACATCCCTCACACACTGACGTTATCTCCTCACACTCAGATCCCCCACACACTGACGTTCTCTCCTCACACTCAAATCCCTCACACACTGACATTCTCTCCTCACACTCAGAACCCCCACACACTGACGTTCTCTCCTCACACTCACATCCCTCACACACTGACGTTCTCACCTCACACTCAGATCCCCCTCACACTGACGTTCTGTCCTCACACTCAGATCCCTCAAACATTGACGTTCTCTCCTCACACTCACATCCCTCTCACACTGACGTTCTCTCCTCACACTCAGATCCCCCACACACTGACGTTCTCTCCTCACACTCAGATCCCCCACACACTGACGTTCTCTCCTCACACTCATGTCCCCCACACACTGACGTTCTCTCCTCACACTCAGATCCCTCAAACATTGACGTTCTCTCCTCACACTCACATCCCTCACACACTGAAGTTCTCTCCTCACACTCAGATCCCTCAGTCACTGACGTTCTCTCCTCACACTCACATCCCTCACACACTGACTTTCTCTCCTCACACTCAGATCCCCCACACACTGACGTTCTCTCCTCACACTCAGATCCCCCACACACTGACGTTCTCTCCTCACACTCAGATCCCTCACACACTGACGTTCTCTCCTCACACTGAGATTCCTCACACACTGACATTCTCTCCTCACACTCAGATCCCTCACACACTGACGTTCTCTCCTCACTCTCAGATCCCTCACACACTGACGTTCTCTCCTCACACTCAGATCCCCCTCACACTGACGTTCTGTCCTCACACTCAGATCCCTCAAACATTGACGTTCTCTCCTCACACTCACATCCCTCTCACACTGACGTTCTCTCCTCACACTCAGATCCCCCACACACTGACGTTCTCTCCTCACACTCAGATCCCCCACACACTGACGTTCTCTCCTCACACTCAGATCCGCGACACACTGACGTTCTCTCCTCACACTCACATCCCCCACACACTGACGTTCTCTCCTCACACTCAGATCCCTCAAACATTGACGTTCTCTCCTCACACTCACATCCCTCACACACTGACGTTCTCTCCTCACACTGAGATCCCCAACACACTGACGTTCTCTCCTCACACTCAGATCCGCGACACACTGACGTTCTCTCCTCACACTCACATCCCCCACACACTGACGTTCTCTCCTCACACTCAGATCCCCCACACACTGACGTTCTCTCCTCACACTCAGATCCCCCACACACTGACGTTCTCTCCTCACACTCAGATCCCCCACACACTGACGTTCTCTCCTCACACTCAGATCCCCCACACACTGACGTTCTCTCCTCACACTCAGATCCCCCACACACTGACGTTCTCTCCTCACACTCAGATCCCCCACACATTGACGTTCTCTCCTCACACTCAGATCCCCCACACACTGACGTTCTCTCCTCACACTCAGATCCCCCACACATTGACGTTCTCTCCTCACACTCACATCCCCCACACACTGAAGTTCTCTCCTCACACTCACATCCCTCACACACTGACGTTCTCTCCTCACACTCAGATCCCTCAAACATTGACGTTCTCTCCTCACACTCACATCCCTCACACACTGACGTTCTCTCCTCACACTCAGATCCCTCACACACTGACGTTCTCTCCTCACACTGAGATTCCTCACACACTGACATTCTCTCCTCACACTCAGATCCCTCACACACTGACGTTCTCTCCTCACTCTCAGATCCCTCACACACTGACGTTCTCTCCTCACACTCACATCCCTCACACACTGACGTTCTCTCCTCACACTCAGATCCCCCACACACTGACGTTCTGTCCTCACACTCAGATCCCTCAAACATTGACATTCTCTCCTCACACTCTCACCCCTCACACACTGACGTTCTCTCCTCACAATCACATCCCTCACACACTGACGTTCTCTCCTCACACTCGGATCCCCCACACACTGACGTTCTCTCCTCACGCTCATATCCCTCACACACTGACGTTCTCTCCTCACACTCAGACCCCCACACACTGACGTTCTCTCCTCACACTCAGATCTCTCACACACAGACGTTCTCTCCTCACACTCATTTCCCTCACACATTGACGTTCTCTCCTCACACTCAGATCCCCCACACACTGGCTTTCTCTCCTCACACTCAGATCCCTCACACACTGACGTTCTCCCCTCACACTGATATCCCCCACACACTGACGTTCTCTATTCACACTCACATCCCTCACACACTGACGTTCTCTCCTCACACTGATATCCCCCACACACTGACGTTCTCTCCTCACACTCACATCCCCCACACACTGACGTTCTCTCCTCACACTCAGATCCCTCACACACTGACGTTCTCTCCTCACACTCAGATCCCCCACACACTGACGTTCTCTCCTCACACTCAGATCCGCCACACACTGACGTTCTCTCCTCACACTCAGATCCCCCACACACTGACGTTCTCTCCTCACACTCAGATCCGCCACACACTGACGTTCTCTCCTCACACTCAGATCCCCCACACACTGACGTTCTCTCCTCACAATCATATCCCCCACACACTGACTTTCTCTCCTCACACTCACATCCCTCACACACTGACGTTCTCTCCTCACACTCAGATCACCCACACACTGACATTCTCTCCTCACACTCACATCCCTCACACACTGACATTCTCTCTTCACACTCAGATCACTCACACACTGACGTTCTCTCTTCACACTCAGATCACTCACACACTGACGTTCTCTCCTCACACTGAGATCCCCGACACACTGACGTTCTCTTCTCACACTCAGATCCCTCAAACATTGACGTTCTCTCCTCACACTCACATCCCTCACACACTGACGTTCTCACCTCACACTCAGATCCCCCACGCACTGACGTTCTCTCCTCACACTCAGATCCCTCACACACTGACGTTCTCTCCTCACACTCAGATCCCTCACACACTGACGCTCTCTCCTCACACTCAGATCCCTCACACACTGACGTTCTCTCCTCACACTCAGATCCCCCACACACTGATGTTCTCTCCTCACACCCAGATCCCCCACACACTGACGTTCTCTCCTCACACTGAGATCCCTCACACACTGACGTTCTCACCTCACACTCACATCTCCCACACACTGACGTTCTCTCCTCACACTCAGATCCCTCACACACTGATGTTCTCTCCTCACACTCACATCCCCCACACACTGACGTTCTCTCCACACACTCAGATCCCTCACCCATTGACGTTCTCTCCTCACACTCAGATCCCCCACACACTGACGTTCTCTCCTCACACTCAGATCCCTCACACACTGACGCTCTCTCCTCACACTCAGATCCCTCATACATTGACGTTCTCTCCTCACACTCAGATCCCCCACACACTGATGTTCTCTCCTCACACCCAGATCCCTCACACATTGACATTCTCTCCTCACACTCAGATCCCTCACACACTGACGTTCTCTCCTCACACTCACATCCCCCACACACTGACGTTCTCTCCTCACACTCAGATCCCTCACCCATTGACGTTCTCTCCTCACACTCAGATCCCCCACACACTGACGTTCTCTCCTCACACTCAGATCCCTCACACACTGACGCTCTCTCCTCACACTCAGATCCCTCATACATTGACGTTCTCTCCTCACACTCAGATCCCCCACACACTGATGTTCTCTCCTCACACCCAGATCCCTCACACATTGACGTTCTCTCCTCACACTCAGATCCCCCACACACTGACGTTCTCTCCTAACACTCAGATCCCCCACACCTGACGTTCTCTCCTCACACTCAGATCCCCCACACACTGACATTCTCTCCTCACACTCAGATCCCTCACACACTGACGTTCTCTCCTCACACTCAGATCCCCCACACACTGACGTTCTCTCCTCACACTCAGATCCCTCACACACTGACGTTCTCTCCTCACACTCAGATCCCTCACACACTGACGTTCTCTCCTCACACTCAAATCCCTCACACACTGACATTCTCTCCTCACACTCGGATCCCCCACACACTGACGTTCTCTCCTCACACTCAGATCCCTTACACATTGACGTTCTCTCCTCACACTCACATCCCTCACACTCTGACGTTCTCTCCTCACACTCAGATCCCCCACACACTGACGTTCTCTCCTCACACTCACATCCCCTGCACACTGACGTTCTCTCCTCACACTCAGATCCCTCACCCATTGACGTTCTCTCCTCACACTCACATCCCTCACACACTGACGTTCTCTCCTCACACTCAGATCCCCCACACACTGACGTTCTCTCCTCACACTCAGGTCCCTCACACACTGACGTTCTCTCCTCACACTCACATCCCCCACACACTGACGTTCTCTCCTCACTCTCAGATCCCTCACACACTGACGTTCTCTCCTCACACTCAGATCCCTCACACACTGACGTTCTCTCCTCACACTCACATCCCCCACACACTGACGTTCTCTCCTCACTCTCAGATCCCTCACACACTGACGTTCTCTCCTCACACTCAGATCCCTCATACACTGACGTTCTCTCCTCACACTCAGATCCCCCACACACTCACGTTCTCTCCTCACACTCAGATCCCTCACACACTGTCGTTCTCTCCTCACACTCAGATCCCTCACACACTGACCTTCTCTCCTCACACTCAGATCCCTCACACACTGACGTTCTCTCCTCACACTCACATCCCCCACACACTGACGTTCTCTCCTCACTCTCAGATCCCTCACACACTGACGTTCTCTCCTCACACTCAGATCCCTCATACACTGACGTTCTCTCCTCACTCTCAGATCCCTCACACACTGACGTTCTCTCCTCACACTCAGATCCCTCATACACTGACGTTCTCCCCTCACACTCAGATCCCCCACACACTGACGTTCTGTCCAGGAAGGCTGGAATCCTATTTACTTGATGGTGCAGCCCAACACACCCAAGGTATTTGGGGGAATAATCTTCCAATGTCCTTGTGAGAGACAGTCATTGTGACTCAGTCTCCCTTTCCCTCTTCACTCTCCCACCTGTCTCGTCTCATCCTTCCCACTTCTCCTTTTTTCCCCCTCTCTCCGTCATACTCTCTTGTCCTCCCAGTTCTTTGTCTCTTCCCCATCCCATTCTCTTCCCACCCCCCCACCCAGCTACGTTTCTTTTATCCCCTCGATTTATCAATTCTATTTTCGTGCACATGATTTCCAGTTGAAGGCCGACTTGGTCAGGTACCCTCCAATCTTTAATTTCTGCACAGCTTAATTTATTGGCTGTTAACTCTGTATACAAGTCTACATGTAACCTGAGATGTGCCAGGTTCTTAGCGTCATACAAAGAGAACCCTCTGTCTATACGGATCTCTCTTCACTCCCATTTCATTCCACCCCTTCTGTAAAAACTTACATCCTGTCGAATGCAGCTCCATGGCTTCCTCATCACGTTACCTTAGAGTCCTTAATCCCGAACAGAGCAATCTTCTCCTCTGTTCCCCACTCCATGGAGGCAATTGGATTTGGATTTGTTGAATTGACTGTTGGTTTCAGGTCCATGAGGAGGCAAACTGTTGTCCTTTCCACCAGCACTATGTACTACAACAGCAGAGGGGTGTTTGGAATGAGTTTGGGGTGGAGGGGGTGTAATTTAACAAATTCTCCCCACACCCAAGAACCACTCAAAATTCAGTTTGAGAATCTGATCCAGAGAGTTAAGTAACTGGAGTGAGTAATCTGGCAAGTTTTTCGTTTAAAAATCAAAAGAACTGTGGATGCTGGAAACCAGAAACAACCACAGAAATTGCTGGAAAAGCTCAGCAGATCTGGCGGTATCTATAGAGAGAAATCAGAATTAACGTTTCAGGTCCAGTGACCCTTCCTCAGTTTTTTTAGTTTAATTTAATACTTTTCAATTTGTATTAATCACTCATAAAGTAAGACTGGATCAATAAATTAGTACAAAAATGTAAAAACTATTTCGTTATTTTGCAGGAAATCCAAACCAGTGCTCAGTTAATTACAAATACTCAAACATGGAACAAAATAAGGCCACTCAGCCCTTTGTGCCTGATTCACCGTTCAAAAGATCATAGCTGATCTGATTTTAGCCTCATTCCACAGTTCCGCATATCCCTGATAATCTTTCATCCCCTTGGTTATCAAGAAACAGTCTACCTCTGCCTTAAAAATATTGAAAGATTGTGCACCTATTACCTTTTTGAGGAAGGGAATTCTAACGGCCCACAACCTCTCAGAGAGAAAATATTTTTCTCGTCTCTGTCCTAAATGGACAGCCCATTATTTTTGAACAGTGACCCTTAGTTCTGGATTCTCTGACAAGAGGAACATTCTCTCTCCACATCCACCAACCTTCTGTAAAACTGAAGCAGAGTCTTCCTACCTTTTGCAATCAATTCCCCTTTCAATAAACATAACGTTCGACTCCATCAAATCCAGTGGATAAAGTTAAAGTTCAAGAAGAGGTCGATAGTAAACTAAAGGTTGCGAAATTTTGTGGCAAATTAACAATTGAGATATCTAAAAATATTTACATTAACTCACTTGAGAATGAACTAATCTCCATGCAAAGGGAACAGTTGATTGATGAGTTGCTGATGAGTCTATTTATTAAGTCTTAGGTTTATTTCTACTGAAAGTTAAATAAATAATGGTATGGTAGGACACTTCACACTTAGTAGTTCCTTTTCTTCATTTGTGGGATGTGGGTGTCACTGGCTGGCCAGCGTTACTTGCGCAGTTACCTCTGAATTTGAGTGGCTTGCTAGGCCATTTCAGAGGGCAGTTGAGGGTCAAGTACACAAAGCTGTGGGTCTGGAGTCACATGTAGGAGAGAGCAGGTCAGGATGGTAGATCGCATATCCCTGAATGTCATGACTGAACCGGCTGTGTTTTTCTGACAATCAACAATGGTTTCATGGTCATCCATAAATTCGTAATTCCATATTTTTATTGAATTCAAATTCCAACATCTTCCATGGCAGGATTTGAACCTGAGATCCCGGAACATTAGCTGAGTTCCTAGAGTCGTGGTCTAGCAATAGTACAACTAGGCCAGTGCTTTCCCCTAGCTTGCATGGCGTTCCATGCGGGAGTTTTGGGATGTTTGTCGGATGCCAGAGCACCAGGTACACAAGACGTGGCTCAACCTGGTACAATTCGGGCTCTGGGTGTGGAAGCTGGCATCACAGCAGTGCATCCACGAGGCTGGGTAACATCGATAGAATTTCAGGAGGTGCTCAGCCCTCAGCCTAACAGTAGGAAGGCAATGGGTGATCAGCAAGGACCAGGTAGGTGGGGCAGGAGTCACCTGAGTGCATCTTGCTGTCCAACTGGTATTTAGCTCTGATACATACCAGTTGTCAGAGCTGGCATATGTCATATGAAACCAATGGTTTATCTGGAGACAGTGGCCAGAGCCAAGTCCTCTGCACCATAACTGGCTCAAGTAGGTTGGAAGGACATTGGAAAACCAATAGTGGCAGGGAATTTGATAGTTAGGGAAACAGATGGATCTTTTTGTGGCTGTAGGGGTGATTCAGGGCTGCGATGACAGAGTCAGAAATGTCACTGAGTGGAGACAGAGGGTGACCAACTAGAGGTCATGCCTCATACCAATAACCAACAACACAGGTACAGAGGAGGGATAAGGTCTTGATGGAAGACTTTATGGATCAAGGAAAGAAACTAACAAAGATAGCAAGCTCGGAAATATTCGTAGTGGATAGGGTGGATGGGAAGCAGCTGTTCCTCTTAGTTGAAGGGTCAAAAACAAAAAAAAGAGAAAGGCAGGAGGTTAGATTAGATTACATTACATTACAGTGCGGAAACAGGCCCTTCAACCCAACAAGTCCACACCGACGAGCAACCCACCCACACCCATTCATTTACCCCTTACCTAACACTATGGGCAATTTAGCATGGCCAAATCACCTGACCTGCACATCTTTGGACTGTGGGAGGAAACCGGAGCACCCGGAGGAAACCCACACAGACGCGGGGAGAACGTGCAAACTCCACACAGTCAGTCGCCTGAGGTGGGAATTGATCCCGGGTCTCTGGCGCTGTGAGGCAGTAGTGCTAACCACTGTGCCACCGTGCCGCCCACTTGGTCTTGGAGGGGATTCGAAGAAAGGCTTTTCACCCAGAGGATGGTGGATTTCTGGAATGCACTGCCAGGGAGAGTAGTTGAGGTTGTGTTGAGTTGCTTACAACCTTTAAAAAACTACTAGGATGAGCACTTGTTAGTGCAAGTGTCAGATCTCTCAGGGCTGGAAATTGGGACTAGTATGGATTTAGTGCAGTGGTACAGAGTTGATGGGCTGAAAGGCCTCTCTCTATTGCATGATTGAAATGGAGCATGACCAAAATGTGCCCCACCCCTCAGAACAGTTGGAAAGGTTGCCAGAACGCATGGGGTCACCCTTCTCCATCCAGCGTTGACAGGCCCTCAGAATTAGAAATGGCCACGGCAGATGTAGCCACATCGATATCTTTGCCACCAGAAGAGCAGAGTGAAATTCTACTGCGGTGCTACTGGTGCAAGAGGCAAGTTCCTGTGGGCTGCATGTCAGCCGTATATCTGACGCTGGTGCTAAAACACCCCAGGAGGCTGTCGAAGGAAAAGGATTGGCCCATGTCTTCGGACTCGGGCGGGGGCGGGGGGAGGGTTGCAGTGATCGTAATGAGGTCAGCCAGGTGGACCCATCGATTGAGTTCTCCAGCTGGGGCTGTTAATCTGGTCCAATCAAGGAGCCCTGGCTGACAGATTCATACAGGAGGGTCAGAGATTCTGGCACTCCAGTACGTGACTCTGAAGACGTTGTACCCAAGTCAAGGACCGTTCATGTGTAAATAAAGGGTGTCTTGGTGATGGAATCCCAGCCCCTGTGGAGCTGTTTCAACATCCATTCCTGATACCCAGTTTGGGAAGGTCTCTTACATTATTAACACAGCACAGGACAATATGCAGGAACAGGAAGCGAAAATGTTGAAGGTTGTTAGAAATAAATATTGGTGGTGGATAAAGTGATTTGTCAGCCCAAAGACGGTGAGGAGAGACAGTAAATTACATGAGTCATTGGCTGAAAGTCGGTGAGATTCAGTGATGACCTTTATCTGCAGAGGTCAAAGGTGAGAGTGCAGGATTTGAGCTGGCAGGGACCATGAGCAGGAGAAAGGAAGCATTTGACAAGAAACCTGTTCATGGAGACCCTAGAAAGCATAAGAGCCCATGAGAAAGCCAAGAGAGCATATTTGTGAACAAGGGAACCAGTATGTGGAAGGAGACAGGAGGCAGTAAAGGGTGATGAGGTGTTGGAGGAACATTTCAATTGGAGATTAAAAGGCAGAGGGCGGTGAGGGTGTAGAAGAAGGATCAGTTCTGCTGAAGAATGTGCAATAGCCTATCCCATGGTCAACTAGTGTACAAAATACGGAAGGATGGGATTGAGGGTGATTTAGTGGTTTGCATCAGAAATTGGTGAGCTGAAAGAAGGCTGAGGGTGGTGGAGAATAGGAAATGTTCATCCTGAAGTTCAGTTATTAATGGGGTACTGCAAGGGTCTGTTTTGGGTCCAATGTTGTTTGTCATTTTTATAAATGACCTCATGAGGGTAGAGAGGCATGGGTTAGTAAATTTGCGGATGACACTAAGGATGGTACAGTTGTGAATAGTGATGGAGGATATTGTAGGTTACAGAGGGATATAGATAAGCTGCAGAGCTGGGCTGAGAGGTGGAAAATGGAGTTTAATGTGGAAAGGTGTGAGGTGAATCACTTTGGAAGGAGTAACAGGAATGCAGAGTACTTGGATAAGACCCTTGGTAGTATAGATGAGCAGAGAGATCTCAGTGTTCAGGGACATAGATCCTTAAAAGTTGCCACCCGGGTTAATAGCGTTGTTCAGAAAGCATACGGTGTGTTATCTTTTATCGATAGGGGGAGTGAGATTTGGAACCATGAGATCATGCTGCAGCTGTACAAAACTCTGGTGTGGCTGCACTTGGAGTATTGCGTACAGTTCAGGTTACTGCATTATAGGAAGGATGTGGAAGCTTTGGAAAGGGCTCAGAGGAGATTTATCAGGATGTTGCCTGGTATGGAGGGAAGGTCTTACGAGGAAAGGCTGAGGGACTGGAGGCTGTTTTTGTTAAAGAGAAGGTGAGAGAGGTGACTTAAGTTAGACAGATAAGATGATCAGTGGGTTAGAAAGGGTGGACAGTGAGAACCTTTTTCCACAGATGGTGATGGCTAGCACAAGGGGACATAGCTTTACATTGAGGGGTGATAGATATGGGACAATGTCAGAGTTAGTTTCTTTACTCAGAGAATAATAGGGGAGTGGAATGGCCTGCCTGCAACAGTAGTAGACTTGCCAACTTTAAGGGCATTTAAATGGTCATTGGATAAACATATGGATGAGAATGGAATAGTGTAGATTAGATGGGCTTCAGATTGGTTCCACAGGGTGGCGCAACATCGAGGGCCAAAGGGCCTGTATTGTGCTGTAATGTTCTATGTTCTATACATTGAGAGGATGTTGAAGAAGTTGTTTGGGATGCTATAGAAAGGGATACTGAGAGCTGCAGAGGGATCCAGAGAAACCTGAGACCAAGTAGGACCTAACACTCAAACTGAGTCCCATCTGCTTACCTTGGGAGAGGGATAGGGTAAGACATGAAGACAAGAGGACAGCCTTGGTGAGGTGGGTGGAATCAACACTGTCACTCTGCGTTAGTCTCAGTCTGACCACAAGCCCAGTTCACAGAGAGGCGGAACAGGAAGAGAAACGAGCTGGATAAGAGTGAATTACACTGTGAAGGAGGGGAACCAGCCTCCTCACAGTTACAAAATACTTCAGCCGAGTCTATTGTTTTTAAGTCTATCATAGCCAGCAATCCACTGTCTAACCTGAGTCTTCAGTGAGGAGATACAATTCCCAATGAGGTAAGGATTCAATTGCATTTGATTCTTTCTCTATCTTAGTAACAGCCTCTCACTTTGACAACAAAATCAATCCAAATTCAGCGAGCAGCAAGGTTTCTAGATTCACCATATCATCCGGCCTCAGCTGTCATAAAAAAGGAAGTCATCAGTATATAGATTGCAACCCCATATATATCATATTCACAGCCGATGTGTGTTTTGCCTCTCTATCTGGTACTGGTTGTCAGAATCAGGAGTTACTGCTATGACTTCACGGGTCTATGCCAACTAGCTAGAAGCCCATCAAAGCAATGCTTTTGTATCATGTTAGCCCATAGCAGACTGACCAGACTTCCAAGAAGGGTTGAGTTTGAACTCAGATTCATGTGACCAATGTCCAAAACCTCACTAAGGAGTGAAATTGTCCCCTTCCCATCTCAAGAGTGACACGGTGGCTCAGTAGTTAGCACTGCTGCCCCACGACACCAGGGACCCGGGTTTGATTCCTGCCTTGGCTGACTGTCTGCGGAGTTTGTACAATCTTCCCGTGTCTATGTTGGTTTCCTCCCATGATGATACACAGGGTAGGTGGATTGACCACGCTAAATTGCCCAGAGTGTCCAGGGATGTGCAAGCTAAATGGATTAGCCTGGGAAATGCAAGATTTTAAGGAGAGGGTTGGTGTGGACTAGATTGGCTAAGTGCTTCCATACTGCAAGGATTCAATGATTCTGTGATTGTCTACATTGAGTGGGAATGTTGTCTTGTGGTGCAGAAGGGAGTGGGTGTACCTCTGAATTGAGTCCCACCCTAGTACTGGTCACTTGCTGCATTTGTCACGCTAGTGTGGAGACGTTGAAGAGAGAGACGCCTGTTATCATTTTGAAGGGTTAGGGCTGGGTGGGTTTCTGAACCCTGCAGCCCTTTCCCAGATACCCATTGGCACTTAAGGGGGCTGGGCATGGATAGTTGAGGCAGGAGGCACAGAATAGGCAAGTGTCGGGTATTTCTGATTGGCTTTTCCTCCTGGTGCCAATGCCATGCCAAGGTAAAGGAGTCCCAGTGTTTGATGAGTGACAGGAATTCCACAGCTAGCTCAGCAAGGGCAGGGCGAGTGTTACCAAGAGGAGTCTTCAGTGATGGAAGATCCATCTCCTAGGCACTGCTACAAGATATCCAGGTGACAAAACATTTTAAAAAGTGCCTGATCCTTTTAATTTGCCTCAGACTTTAGTTATTGAAATATGATATAGTGTCCAAAGCCCCTGTTTCCAGTAGGAGTAACTTTATACAATAACTCAGAGTCTGTTTGCTCTCTAATAAGTGTGAGTAGATGAGGATGATAGTGTGGTGTTTGGTCAATGGCAGGGGTGTATGGGGAGCTGGGCAGGGCTGGTCCCATGTTTACACCTCCCGCAAAATGTCTCCCCAGAGCTGTCTGACCCAAACCTAGCTACAGTAGCCATGGTGACTGTCCCTGCAACAAGGTTTATGAGGGCATCTGTGTCGAGAGTGTGCTGCTGGAAAAGCACAGCAGGTCAGGCAGTGTCCAAGGAGCAGGAGAATCGATGTTTCAGGCATAAGGCCTTCTTCAGGAATAAGGCTGACACAGCTTCTACAGGTCGGTTGAGGATTGGCCATTAAATTTTGGATCAACCACTGACTCCCACATTCCCTGAGTGCATCAAGAAAGCATGCTAATAGATGGGTCCTCCTGTGTGGCTAAATGAGGTTATAAATACTGGTCTGTGCCATTTGTTGGAAGGCCTAAGATGGCACAGGAGGTTGGCACATCCAAGAGCAAAAATAGTGGGCTGCAGGCTGAAAGTTGTAGACAAACTGCAGTGTAGACTCTATGGGACAGGCGGGCATCGTTTACCGGCACAGAGGGCAGCCATTCTCATGAGGGATTCATGTCAACATCACTTCAGAAGTTTCACCTCTCACTTGCAGCCAATCGCCTGCAGTGATCATTCCTTCTACTGTGTGGACAAAACTGGATATAAACTGAGAGGCCAGTTGTACAACCTCAAAAGATGTTAACATTGACCAACCCCCCTGTTCTGTTTAATGGACCCTATGGCTTTCACCAATTTTGCATTTCCACCACTGCAGGTGCTTCCTAGATCTGACTGAGCTTTCATCCCTAGGTTCCTGAGCAGTCCTAACCTTGTGGATATGGAAAGGATGTTGCCCCTTATGGGCAAAGCTAGAGCTTGGGGCCACAGTTTAAAACTCAGAGTTTGTCTATTTAATTATGTGATATGTTATTTTTCCCAGAAGAGAACTTTCTTCTTGAAAAGATGGTGAAAGCAAAGTCTTTGTAGTTTATAAGCAGAGGTAGATAGATTCTTGTTAATCGAGAGGCTGGAAAGTTTATCAGGGATAGGCAGGAATGCGAACATATCACTAGGGGAGACAACAGCTAGACTATTAATCCAGAGACCTGGATAACGTTCTGGGGACCAGGGTTCAAATCCTGCCAAGGTAGAATATGAATTCAATAAAAATCTGGAATTAAGAGTCTAATGATGATTAGGAATGAATCGTCAGAAAAATCCACCTGGTTCACTAATGCTGCCATCCTTGTTTGGTATAGCCTACCCAAGACTCCAGACCTGCAGCAATGTGCTTGACTCTTAACTGTCTTATGGGCAATAAATGTGGCCTAGCCAATGATGACCTCATCCTGTAAATGAGTTAAAAAAAGGCTTTATTGAAGGGAAAAGGGGCTGAATGGCCTACGTCTCCTGCCAGCTTGTTTCACATGCTATTGCTGGACATAAAAATACTGGCGAATTCAGACCGTAAGATGATATAGTGTATACCTTGTCTTGTCATTATGTCATTTGATATGGTGTTGTACAACAAACCCCTGCACAAAGTTAATACTAATGCAATAACAGGATCAAAAGCAACGTGAAATTGGCTGAGTGACAAGAAACACAGAGTA
Organism: Chiloscyllium punctatum; assembly: GCF_047496795.1. Classification (NCBI taxonomy): domain Eukaryota; kingdom Metazoa; phylum Chordata; class Chondrichthyes; order Orectolobiformes; family Hemiscylliidae; genus Chiloscyllium; species Chiloscyllium punctatum. The sequence goes on from NC_092783.1 coordinate 27,362,116, forward strand.
GTGGAAGGTGATCTTTTATTTTGAACTACATAAAGGTTTGTAGAGTCATAAGAATCATATAGCCATACAGTTGTAGAGCACACAGAGCAGATATCCGAAATAAATCTAGTCCCATTTGCCAGCATTTGGCCCATATCCCTCTGAACCCTACTGATGGAGCGTTCTCCCCTGACAGGGAATGAAGACTTAGGAGAGAGGCAGGATCCAGGCAAATGGGAAGCGTATTCATGAGAAATCGGTCAATGCAGGCAGAGGGCCAAAGGATGCTCCCCTAAGGCCAGCCTCAGAAGGGAGATCCATGACACACTCTAACTCCAACAATAAAAAGTAGTATTTTTATACATTTCTGTATCACAATGATTACATACAACATAACCCTCCTATTCCATATACCTAATCTGACAAGACACCTAATCAGTGACGGAGACCTGTTTGACCTCATGGTGTTTACCAGCCATTACAATTGCTGGTCCTTGGGATCTTTCCATGCATCTTATTTACTGCATTCCAAAGTCACTGGCTGTACTCTCTTAGATCTGTTTCAGGCTGGCTTGTCTCCTAAGGACAGCTTGAATTCTATTATTTATTGCATCTCACGTGTTGTCTCTAACAAATTCAGTTATTTCCTCTTATATTTCCCACTGTGCTATTTATGTGTACAAAAATACAAAAGGCATTTAGTTTTAACTAGTTGCTATAAGATTTATAATATTGATTTCTGTTCTGAAACTAGTTAAGGTTAGGGATTGCAATTTCTACGCTAGTACTCTGTGATTATTGGCTATGAACAATCTATTCTGTCCAGGGCCAATGAGGGTCTTCCTAAAGCTAATTCAGTTTCACACATAGGCCAAATGTTTTGGTTATATGTTTCTATATTTATATTGGAGAATCTCTAACTAGAAACTATTTCTTAATATTTGAAGAGTAATTAAGAAATAACTGTTTACGATGAAATAGCTACCTATTGTTCTGGTAATTATTTAGGGTTTTTAGTGTACTACCATTGGTGAAAATTCTTTCATTAGTTGAGCTGAGAACATTTGCTTGTTTGTCTCAGGCATGTTCTTATCATAACCATCTAAGATGGTTGCTGCTCAAGGCTCCCTCTATTGACTTCGGAATAGGTTCATTCAAAGGTGCTGTTATTTAGTGAAGATGACACGACAGGTTGACAGAGTTGGTAAAAAGGCACAGAGGATCTTGAGCTTTATGACTAGACCATAGAGTACAAAATTAAGAAGTTTTTCAAACTTGTAGGAGACACTAGTTTTAGCTGCAGTTGGAGTATAACATGCAGGAACGATGGGGAAGCATTGAAGACAGTACAGAAAAGATTCAAAAGAACAGTTCCGGAGATGAGGAATTTCACTGATGAGGATTGATTGGAGATGTCTCCCTTGAAGAAGAGAAGGTTGAGAGGAAATTTGATGGAGGTGTTCAAAGTCATGAGGGGTCTGGCTAGAGTAGAGAGGGAGAAACTGTTTCCATTCATGGAAGGATCAGAAGGCAGAGGACACAGTTTGAAGATAATCGGTGAAAGAAGCAATAGAGACATGAGGAGAAGCTTTAAACTCAGGTCAGGTTCTGGAATGCATTGCTCGAGAGTGTAATGAAGGTAGAGTCACTTAGAGGCAATTGGATTGTTACCTGAAGAGGAAGGATTTGTTGAGCAACAGGGAGAAGGCAGGGGACTGGGTCAAGGGGAGCTGCTAATGTAGAGAGTGGTGCAAACACAAATGGCCTCCTTCTGTGCAGAAAACCACTCGATAATCCATGATTCAATTCTAGGGCCCACAATGGCCCACATTTACAGTTGTTATAGTATTGTAATTTACTCTGTCTGAGATGCCATATCTTTAAAAGAATGATGGTAATTTTGCCATGCTCTATTTTTACAAGCGCAAGTATTAATTGCTCTACATTTCAAAGCATTATGGTACGAATTTACATCTTAATTACCTCCATGCATTTAAAGACCCTATACCATTCTCTCAGTTCCTCCATCTCTATTACACCTTTTCAAATGATCCAACCTTCCATGCCAGTGGAATCCAGAGGTCATTCAGTCCCCTCTTCCACAGATGCCCCTCTAGCGCATGGGTTTTCCTAACTAACAACATGAAGCTTATGGGGATCCCAGCATATCAGTCCTATAGACAAGGCTGATGCATTTGCAACAATCTTCAGCCCAGAGTGTGAAATTGGTGATTCATCTCAGTATCCTCTGGCATCACAGATGCCAGACTCCATCCATTTCAATCCATTCCACAAGAAAAGGTTGGAGGTATGGGATACTGGAAAAGCTACAGGGCCTGACAACATTCCAGCAATCGTTCTGAAGGCTTGTGCTCCGAAACTTGCTGCTCCTCTGGCCAAGCTGTTCAAATACTGCCACAACACTGACATCTACCCGATAATGTTAGAAATTGCCAGGTATGTCCTATACAATAAAAGCAGAACGAATCCAACCCAGACAATTACTGCCCTGTCAGCCTACTCTCGATCATCAGTAAAGTGATGGAAGTTTTCATAAATAGTGCTATCGAGTAGCACCTGCTCAGCAATAACCTGCGCATGCGTCCAGTTTGGATTCTGCCAGGTCCTCTCTGCTCCTGACCTCATTACAGACTTTGTTCAAACATAGACAAAAGAGTGCAGAGGTGCAGTAGAACTGACTATCCTTGACCTCAAGGCCTCATTTGACAAAGTGAGGCATCAAAGAGTGCCAGCAAAATTGGAATTAGACCAACAACTCTACACTGGTTGATTCTATGATTCGACAGTTGGAGTCATACTTGGCACAAGAGGAAGATGACTATGGTTGTTGGAGGTCAGTCATCTCAGCTCCAGGACACCTCTGCAGGCATTACTCAGGATAGTTTCCTCGGCCCAACCATCTTTAGCTGCTTCATCAATGACCTTCCTCCACCAAAAGGTTAGAAGTGGGATTTCACGGAAGATCACACCATGTTAGAACATAAAATGTAGGAGCAGAAGTAGGCTATTCGGCCCATCAAATCGACTCTGCCATCCAATGAGATCTGATCATCCACAACTCCACGTTCCTGCCTTTTTTCCATAACCCTTGATTCCCTTATTGATTAAAACTCTGTCTGTCTCGGCCTTGAATGTTCTTAATAACCCAGCTTTAACAGCCTTCTGTGGGTAAAGAATTACCTCGATTTGTTTTGTATATAGTCGGGAGAAACCATTCTCTTAGTTTCACTCCTTAATTGACACCCATTTCTTATTTATTTTTCTCTCTCATTTCCTTTAACTACCCTGTTATCTTTTGCACTGGGCTGCTGCCTCTCTCACAAGGATAAAAAACATTTTCCAACACCCGTCCAGTCTGAAGAAGAATCCTACTGAATTTCAAACATTAACTCTGTTTCTCTCCCAAGATGCTGCCAGACCTGTTGACTTTCTCATACAGTCCATCTGCGTTGCCCATTCCCTGCTGAACGTGTCTGTTTTCATTCTGTAATCTGTTCACAAGGATACCCAAATTCCTTTGATCTACAGCTTTCCGTAGTCTTCCTCCATTTAAATGCTGTTCCACCCCAAATTTCTTCTTGGCAAACTGCATAACCTCACATTTCTCCACATTGCATTCCAACTGCCAGGTTTTGCCAACTCACGTAACCTACCTATATCTCGCTCTAGGCTCATTGTTAGAAATCACACAACACCAGGTTATAGTCCAACAGGTTTAATTGGAAGCACACTAGCTTTCGGAGCGACGCTCCTTCATCAGGAGATTGTCACCTGACAATCACTTGATGAAGGACCGTCGCTCCGAAAGCTAGTGTGCTTCCAATTCAACCTATTGGACTATAATCTGGTGTTGTGTGATTTTTAACTTTGTACACCCCAGTCCAACACCGGCATCTCCAAATCTCGGCTCATTGTGGTTTCCTTACCACTTGCTTTCCCACAGACTTTTGTGTCATCTGTAAAGATGGTTATAATATTCAGTTTCCTCATCCAAATCATTAGAGTCATAGTCATACAGCGCAGAAACAGACATTTCGGTCCACCTCATCCATGCCAACCAAGTTTCCCAAACTAAGCTAATCCCATTTGCCTGCATTTGGCCAATATCCCTCTAAACATTTCCTATTCATATTCTTATCCAAATGCCTTTTAAATGTTGCAATTATAATGTGGGTGGCACAGTGGTTAGCACTGCTGCCTCATAGCGCCAGAGACCCAAGTTCAATTCCCGCCTCAGGTGACTGTGTGGAGTTTGCACATTCTCCCCGTGTCTGCGTGGGTTTCCTCCGGGTGCTCTGGTTTCTTCCCACAATCCACAAAGATGTGCAGGTTAGGTGAATTGGCCATGCTAAATTGCCCGTAGTGTTAGGTGTAGGGGATTGGGTTTGGGTGGGTTACGCTTTGGCGGGTCGGTGTGGACTTGTTGGGCTGAAGGGCCTGTTTCCACACTGTAAGTAATCTAAACATCATAATTGTATTTACCACTTCATCTGGCAGTTCTTTTCATTTTGGAGCCACCTTCTGTGTGAAAAGGTTGCCCTCAGGTCCCTTTTAAATCTTTCCCCTCTCATCTTAAAAATATAGTTTTGAACTCCGCCACGCTAGGGAAAATACTTTCGCTATTCACCTTATCTGTGCACGGTCACTATTTTATAAACCTCTAAAGGTCATCCATCAAACTCCGATGTTCCACCGAGAGAAGTCCCAGCCTGTCCGGCCTCTCCTTATAACTCAAACCCTCCAGTCCAGTCAACATCCTTGCAAGTCTTTTCTGCACCCTCTCCAATTTAATAATATGCTTTCTATAGCAGAACGATCAGAACTGTACACAGTCCTTCAAAAGTGGCCTCACCAACATCTCGTACAGCCTCAACATGACATCCCAACTTCTATACTCAGTAGTTTGATCAGTGAAAACAAGCGTGCTAAACACCTTCTTAAACATCCTATTTATCTGTGACACAAATTTTAAAGCACTGTGTACCTGAGCCCCAGGTCTCTCTGCTCAACAACACTATTGAGGAGGTAAAAACAATGACTGCAGATGCTGGAAACCAGATTCTGGATTAGTGGTACTGGAAGAGCACAGCAGTTCAGGCAGCATCCAAGTAGCTTCGAAATCGATGTTTCGGGCACAAGCCCTTCATCAGGAATAAAGGCTCTCCACGCTTCAGGCTCACTGCCTTTATTCCTGATGAAGGGCTTGTGCCCGAATCGTCGATTTCAAAGCTACTTGGATGCTGCCTGAACTGCTGTGCTCTTCCAGCACCACTAATCCAGAACACTATTGAGGAGCCTACTATTGTATAAGTGACTGGATTTGATTTGATCTCTTATTGCCATATGTACCTAGGTACAGTGAAAAGCTTTGCTCTGCATGCAGTACAGATCACAACATACAAAGATCATAGGGTGATTGAACAGAGTGAGGAATACAGCGTAGAGCTGCAGAGAAGGTGCACAAAAGCAAGATTAACATTAGATTTGAAATTTGGGAGGTCTATCCAGAAGTCCAATAACAGCGGAGAAGAAGCTGTTCTTGAACCTATTGGTTAGTGTTTTTAAGCTCTTCTCCCCAACAAAAGAGGTTGGAAGAGTTTATAACCGGGGTGGGAGTAATTTTTGATGATGATGGTTGCCTTTCTGTGGTCCCGAGAAGTATGGGTGAAGTCAATGGATGGAAGGTTGGCTTGCATGTTGGTTTGGGCTGTGTTCACAACTTTCTGTAGATTCTTATGGCCCTGGGCTGAGCAGTTGCCAAGCCAAGCTGTGATGCATCCAGAGAGAATGCTTCCAATGGTGCATCTGTAAACGTTGGTGAGGGTTCTCATGGACATTACTTCCTGAGAACGAAGAGGCATTGTTGGGCCTTCTTGACCATGGGTGGTCCAGGACAGATTGTTGGTGATCATCACTCCTAGGAACTTGACACTCTAAACCATCCCACCCCTATCTCCATTTATGAAGATGGCACATGTCCTTCTTGAAGTCGATGATCAGCTCTTCAGTTTTGCTGATATTGAGGGAGAGATTGTTATCTGTGCACCAAGTTAACGAGCACTCTATCTCTTTCCTGTATTCTATCTTGTCACTGCATGATGCCTGGCAAGCAATGTGGTGTCATCAGCGGATATATAGATGGAGGTCGGACAAAATTTGACCGCATAGTCATGAGTGTACAGGGTATATGACCTGCCCTTGTTAATTTTGTCAAATGCAATGCCCCAGCATTTATCTAAATTAAATTTCACCTGCCATTCCTCAGCCCCTTGGCCCAATTGATCATTGTCAATAATTGTGGACCCTGCACAAACCTCTGGAGCAATCCATTAGTTCCATAAAAATGTCTTCTATTTCCCAACTTTCTGGTCTTTTATTAGGCATGATTGCACCTTTATGAAGTAATGCTGACTCTGCTTGATCAGCTTATATTTGTCTAAATGCTGTGCCATTGCATCCTTTATAATTGACTCTAACACTTTCCCAACAGTGGGTGTTAACTGACCTATTGTCAACTGTTTTTTGGCTCCCTCCCTTTTTAAATAAAAAATGTCACTTTTGCAGTTTTCCAATCCTCCGAGACTTTCGCAGAATCAACAACTTTTTCTAATGCAATCCCTACAGTGTAGAAGCAGGTAATTCAGCCCGTCAAGTCCACAACTACCCTCCAAACAGCATCCATCCAGACCCACCATATCACTGTGGCCTTGCATTTCCTGTGGCTAATCCACCGAGCCTGCACATCCCAGGGCACTACGGGCAAAGGAGCATTGCCAATCCATCTAACCTGCACATCTTTGGCCTGTGAGTGGAAATCAGAGCACCCAGAGGAAACCCACACAGAAACAGGGACAACGTGTAAACTCCATGCAGACAGTCACCCAAAGGTGGAATCAAACCTGGGTCCCTGGTGCTGTGAGGCAGCAGAGGTTAACCACTGAGCCAGTGTTCCAATGCTTGAAGGATTACTACCAATGCATTACACTATCTCTGTGGCTAATTCCTTTATTATATTAAAATGTAATCCATCAGGACTAGGGGACTTTCTGGTTTTCCCTTCCTAAGTTTCCTATCTCTTTCATTCAAGTATTTATTTCCTCTTCTCCTTTTACCTTTGAATATTTAGAGATCTTTAAAGAAATTAGTGTCTTTAACTGTGAAGGTGAGTGCAAAATATTTATTTAACTCCTCTGCCATGTGTAGCACCTTGTTCAATTGCTCAGATACTGACGTTATCTATGCTCCAATGCAGCATGATCTGGAGAAGGTCCAGGTATGGGCTGGCAAGTACAAGTAATATTGACCCCACCCCAATGCCAGATGATGACTATCTCCAACACAAAAAAGTCATAACTATCACCTCTTGACATTTCATAACAATACAATTACTAAATCCCCAACTGTCCACAACCTGGGAGTTACTGTTAACCAGAAACTCGATTGGACTTACAATATCAACATGGTAGCTACCAGAGCAAGTCTGAGTCTAGGGATTCTGCAGTGAGGAACTCACCTCCTGACTCCCCCAAGCCTGTCCATCATCTCCAAGGTACAAGACAGGAACGTGATGGAATGTTTCCCACTTGCCGCTCCAATAGCATTCAAGGAGCTTGACGCCACCCAGGACAAAGCAGCCCGCAACATTTATTCACTCTGCCACTGACATATAGTTACCATTTACAAGATGTACTGCAGCAACTATCCAGATTCCTTCAACAACACCTTCCAAACCAACGACCTCTACCATCTCGAAGAACAAGGGCAGCAGATACATGGGAACACCACCCCCTGCGAGTCCCCCTCTAAGCCATTCACCATCCTGACTTGGAAATATATCTCTATCCCTTCAGTGTCACTGGGTCAAAATCCTGGAATTCTCTCCCTCAGGGCATTGTGGGTCAACCAGCAGCACACAAATGGTTAACAGACTGATATCCATATATTAATTTAGACAACAAAAGACATTCAGATAGTCACAAAGATTTTATTGTATATCTCCTGTATAATATAAACATGGATTTGATAAATTTAAACCAGAACATTGCGCCTTTTTATTGTCAGAATGCAGATGTTGCTGCATTTAAACCTGCTCTTCACCTAACTTCTAATTTTCTTGGCCCATCACCAGCTTCTTTCCCACTCATGCCATTACACCTTCAGTCATTTAGTTGCTCCTCCTCTCCACACTATCCCAGAACTTTCCATTTGTTCTATCCCCACCCCTGCTTTGCCTGCCTTTGTATTTCTGTAAAAGCTGTTAGATCTGTGGTTTGGATTTAAACTTTCCTGAAGAAAGTCTGAAACATGAAATGCTTGTCCATGTAAGCTAGCTGCCTGATCTGACCATTTTACCAGTGTGTTTGATGTTTATTTATGATGCTGCAGTTTCCAATGTACTTGATGTCACACGTTATAAGTATGTTGATACTTTCGCTTGCCAGCAGTGCTTCACTTTGATCAGTATCTTGGTCCTGGCTCATGTGCCATATTTACAATAACACGGTGACCTGGAGTGATAGAACTCACAGAAATTTCTGTGGTTCAAAAGTGTGAATATAAAAAGCAGCTTAAAAATACTCCACCAGTGACAAATAGGAGCAAACAAATCGCAAAGCAAAGAGCAGCCCTCGGCCTAGTGAACCCTCAGGAAGTTACCAAATTACTCGCGCAGTTCTGCAGTAAGTCACAGAAATTCTTGCAGGTTTCTTGAAATTACATCTAAAGGACAACAGAAACTTGCAACTATATAGCACCCAACACAACCTCACCCTGAAGTGCTTTACACCCAATAGTGAAGTGTAGTTGCTGTTGTAACATAGAAAACACAGCAGGCATTTTATGCAAAGCGATAACCCACGAATAGCCACGTGATTCTAACCAGCCAATCTGCCTTAGGAAGATTGATTTAGGGTACATATTGGCCAAAACATTGAGAATTTGCCAATGGCATGGTGGCTCAGTGGTTAGCACTAATGCCTCATATTGCTAGGGACCCAGGTTCGATTCTACCCTCAGGAAACTATTTGTATAGAGTTTGCACAATCTCCTTCTTTTTGTGTGGGTTTCCTCCAGGTGCTCTGGTTCCCTCCCACAGCACAAAGATGTGCAGGTAAGGTGGATTGGCCATGCTAAAATGCCCATATTATCCAGGGATGTGTTGGCTAGGTAGCTGAGCCATGGGTAATGCAGTGTTACAGGGATTGGGTGGGATGCTCTTCAGAGAGTCGGTGAGAACTCAATGGGCTGAATGGCCTGCTTTCACATTGTTAGGATTCTATGATCTGGTAACCCTGGGATCTAGCACATCAACCTGAGCAGGTAGACGGAGGTTTAGGTCTGTGGATAGAAAAGATTTAAAGGGGTGCAGGCAAATAGAACAAGTTCAAGTTTAGGAAACGTGATTGGCATGGATGAATTGGAACGAAGAGCCTGCTTCCGTGCTGAAAGACTCTGTCTTACCTGATTGCATCACTCGCCATTGCACTGGGAGTGTCAATTGTCATTCGACACTCAAAAACCTCAAGCGAAAATTGAATACACAGCTATCTGACTCAGAGGTGAAAGTACAACCACATTCCTTCCTAGTTCCCTCACTCTGTGAAGTCAGCTGGCACAGACCCTTCTTTCGCTAGAACCGTCATGCTCATTTAATAATAATTTTACGTAACTAGGCTGGATTCCAAATTATTTACCTATTCTACTGAACCTGCTGTTCACTCAGCTAACAGTAACTGTATCGTAGGACAGAGAATAAATCAGCAGATCATGAAGCCATCTAACAAAGTCAGTGCATCAAACATGAGTGCTTCTAATCTTCATGTAATTTGGGAAGCTCAAATTTACGGAGCTAGCCACAAGGAGGAACTCAGAGAGCATTCGGGACTGTTTCCCAGAACAACATGCTGTAGACCCAACCAGGGATCCAGTTTATTTGGACCAAGTAAAATTTAATAATCAGATTTAATCAATGATCTCAGTGTATAAGATCCCCAAGGAAATAGTGACCATAACATGGAAGAATTCAGCATTCTATTTGAGACTGAGAAACTTAAATCAGAAATAACTGTGACAAATTTAAATAAGGTAATTACAAAGGAATGGGGCAGAGTTAGCTGGAGTGAATTGGGAAGTGAGATTACCAGAAAAGACAGTTGAGGAATAATGACAGACATTTTAGAAAATAAGCTCATGACTCACGGCAAAGGAATTCCAGAAGTATTTTAAGAAGGGGATAAACCAGCCATAGTTCCCCAAGGAGGCTAAGGATAGTATCAGATTGAAAGGGGAAAAAAAGGAATGTGACAAGATTACAGGTCATTCTGATATAATGTGCATTTCATTAATGCAAACTCATTGTAACACAATTGACAAATTGGGGACACTTTTTAAAGTGCAGATTTTTAAAACGTGTGCTGGCTGTAATGTGGTGATGTGTTGTTTCTAAAGCACTCTTTTACTATAATGCAGGATTGCATGAGAATGCAACCATTGTGTTATCGAAGTGCAACCATTGTGTTATTATGTTTACCTGTCGCGGTAAACCAGAGGAGTGAAAACATTTTAAAAGCTAATAAAGGAAGACCAAAAAATAGGGAGAAACTAAACTATGAGAGTAAACTAAAAAATATTATAAAATTGGATAGTAAGAACTTCTTAAAATATATAGATAGAAAGAAATAGAGAGGTCAAAATGAACATGGGCCCTTTAGAGAATGAAGCTAGGGATTATACTGAGGAACCAGGAAATGGCAGAGGAGTTGAATAAATACATTGCATCAGTCTTCACATTAAAAGATAAAAATAGCCTTCCAGAAATACAAGCATATAAACAGTTATTTTGCATCAGGTTATAGGGTGGGGATACTTTGAATAGCAGAACAATGTAATAAAACATTTGGAAAATCACATAGCTTCCTGAAAGGGAAATCCTGACTAACTATTTTGTCAGAGTTCTTTGAAGAAATCTCAAACAGAGTTGATAGAGGGGAACCAACAGATGTGTTGTATTTGGACGTCAGAAGGAGCGTGACAAGGTACCTGACAAAAGGTTAAGTCATAAGATGAGATCCCATAGTGAAGGAGGCAATATATTGGTGTGGATAGAGAATTGGTTCATGGGCAGGAAACAATGAGTGGTGATGCGTGGTTGGTTTTCTGGTTGGAAACCTGTAACCAGACGGGTTCCACAAGGATCAGTGTGGGACCGCAACTGTTTACAATATATATTAATGACTTGGAGCAAGGAAGTAAACGTACTATAGCCAAATTTTCAGGTGATACAAAAATAGTTGGAAAGGCAAGTTGTGAGAAGGGTAGAAACAGTTTACAGCGAGATATTGATAAGTAAAGAAAGTGAAAAAATAATTGGCGAATGGAGTCTAATGTGGGAAAATGTAAAATTGTTCATTTTGGAAGGGAAAAGAAAAGACCAGAGTATTATTTAAATGAAGAAAAATTGCAGAACTCTGCAACACAAAGGAACTTGGATGGTCTTGTGCATGAAACACAGAAAGCTGGCACCCAGTTGCAGCAGTTAATCAGGAAGGCTAATGGAATGTTGGCCCTTATTTCAATGGGGTTGGAGGATAAGAGTTGGGAAATTTTACTGCAACTGTACCTGGTGGGCAGGGAGAGAGTATGGGGAGTGAGAGTGGTGTGGGATGGAGAGTGTAGTGAGATGGAGAGTGTAGTGCGATGGGAGAGTGTAGGAAACTCAAGGCTGGTGGAGGTCCAAGATCTTCTTGTCGGAGCTTGTCTCCTGTTGACCAACACAGACACCCTAAAGCCAGCACGATGTCCTGAACTGTTGTAGGCCTCCTCCAGCTCTGAGTCCTTTCAGAGTGGTGAAAGGCTGCAGTTCAGTTGAAATCCTGGACCCAATGATGACTCAGTACCTGGCCTCCCTCATTAAAGAAGACCCTGTTACCTTCCCATGGGTGTCCTTCCTGCATGCTCAATATATCAGGTTCAAATTTGCAACTGGCAGTTTTAGAGGTGCCACATCTTTATAACCATGTCTGGGCAGCACGGTGGCACAGTGGTTAGCACTGCTGCCTCACAGTGCCAGAGACCCAGGTTCAATTCCCCCCTCAGGCAACTGTCTGTGTGGAGTTTGCACATTCTCCCCGTGTCTGCGTGGGTTTCCTCCGGGTGCTCCAGTTTCCTCCCACAGTCCAAAGATGTGCAGGTTAGGTGAATTGGCCATGCTAAATTGCCTGTAGTGGTAAGAGAATGGGTCTGGGTGGGTTGCTCTTCAGCGGGGCGGTGTGGACTTGTTGGGCTGAAGGGCCTGCTTCCACACTGTAAGTAGCCTAATCTTGGGGGAGGGGTGCTGCAGTCATTTCATTTCTAGCTCATTTGCATCTCATGGGCTGTTGGGTTGTTCAATACACTTGCAGCTTTCCGCTGTTTCCAGCTGCATCAACGATGTCTCTCTCACTCACCACTTCCTCCGATGCAAAAACCCACTGTCAACACATTGACAGGTCAAATGATCTAATTCTCAACCCCAGAAAGGATGTGAATGCAGGCTGGGTCAGGTTTGGGGGTCAACCTGAACTTTCAAAACTGAGACCAATCAATTTATTTTTGTTGGCGACATTGTGCAAAAGCCTGAGTGAGGCTTTGGCTAGCTGATATCTGGCTGAAAGATAGAATCGGTGAGAGTAGGAGGAACCTATTTGTAATCCTGTCCCTTCTTATGTTGCAAACCTGGGTATGTTATTCAACTGCAGCCTGTCACCACTTCCACCCCATAACAGGACTCAGTTGGCTGTGCTCGGATCCCAGGCAGTGGGAATTCTGGAATGGAAGACTCCATCCTTCTCCAGTGTCCAGTCATCTGGTGGAACCTGCAGAATGTACTGATAACCATCAGGCTGACCATAGCTATTTTAATGTACAGATCTATACCCAGCTGTAACACATAGAGCTGATTGGTTTCAAACCAGGAATTTTTTTAATCAACATCACAAACTAACCACTTGAGGGAGTTCACATCCGTCACAGAGCATCTATGTGTCAACAGATTAACCTAGTCCCTCCGAAGCTCTGCACTCATAACCAAATTCCTTTCATTTATTGTCAAATTATTGCTTGATTGGCACCACACCCTCAAACATAGTCCCTTCGCCAGCGATGTTCAGTAACAGCAGTGTGTACCATCTCCAAAGTACGCTTCAGAAACCCACCAAACCTCCTCAGACAGCACTTTCCAAACCCATAACCACTTCCATATAGAAGGACAAGGGCAGTAGATACATGGAACAGCATCAGTTCCAGCTTCAAGCCACTCAGCATCCTCCCTTGGAAATATATCACCGTCCCTTCACTGTCACTGAATGAAATCCTGGAAGTCCCTCCCTTAGGGGTATTGTGGGTCAACCTACACACATAGACCACATCGGTTCAACAAGCCTCCATCTTTGACAAGGGCAACTAGTGACAGACAATATATACTCGTCCAGCCAGTGACACCTGTATCCGTCAGAGAATAAAATAATGAGAGCATTGAGTTTCTTTCCTGGTGAGCCTTTCTCATTTTTGGCTCTTTATTTGCTCCATCCAGATTTGACTTGGTCAGGATCTAGAATTCAGAGGAAGTCCAGACTCATCCAAACCACTTCTTTGGTCGGTTGAGTCCTCTCTTCACACTGTACAGCTGAGTTACTGAGGCAAAGCAGTGACCAACAGGCTTCCAGATTCCATCAATTCTCCCCTTCAGCTAGGGGCTACAAAGCAAGTCAGAAGCTGTTGAGCCCCTTAAGGACAGGGGGAACTTTTCTATCTTCACTGTTTTGGGATTGTGGGATTGGCTGCCAATCTTCAATCACCCTTGAGCTGTGTGGCTTGCTGGACCATTGCAGAAGCCAGTTCATAGTCAACACTTAATCTGTAGTCAGGCCAGACTGGGTAAGAAGGGCAGATTTCCCTTCCCAAAGGATATCAGTGAATTAGTGAAGAGTGACTCGTTCATCAGCACAGGGAAAGGCCTGTTCACATATTGAGTGCAGCAGATCAGAATTTGAAAAAGAAGATGCTATTGATCAAATATTAATGGAAGCAAAGTTGATCAAGATAATGGATGGTATCAACCATGGGAGTGTGGGTGAGTGCCCACTATCAGTATGTCTCACCGATCAGCACTGCCTCAACAGGGGTCTGGCCTGTGGAAATTGTACAGTTGTGGGCAAGGTATTTGTTTAACACTGAGGGGTCTTGCCATTCCCCTCTTCCAAAGCTGCTCCCACCCCTGACTCTTTAACCTCTGCCCCAGTTCCCTCTGTGAAATGTATTTGTTTTTATTCAGTTCTAGTTCTGGTAGTTTGTACAGACACGTTGAGGCAGAGCTGAAACCAAACACCAGACCACACCTGCCTGGCAGTGCCGCAGGCTCTGGGTTGTTTGTTTTACAGCGTGGTGCCTTTGCTAGCTGTCATGACAGGTAAAGTAACAAAGGTCAAGAGGGAGAATTAATGAAGCTCCCTCCCCGCCAACCACCTCCTACAAATACACAACTGAGGTCAGCCCAGATAAGAGGACTGCCTTCTCTAGTGGGATGAATTTCAGGAGCTTTTACCACATGGCTTCTTGCCCAAAGGGCCACCAAGCCCCGGTTCGCATCAACCCCCTACCCACCCCCCATTGTCCCCGGCCTTCAGTGATTTACTCCGACCTTTGACCTCCATTCTCCCATCAACCCTTGGCCCCTATCTATCCCCCACTGGCACATACATTACACCATCTTTATATCCCAGTTAGCAACAGATTTGTGGTTACCCCCATTGATCAATTCCAGTCAAATAGCCTTTTTCCTATCGGTCCAATAGTTCAAGAAGATCTATTGAAAACGTTCAAAGAAAATAAATAAAGCACATCTTTTGTCAAATGTCTGTCCTTTTTAAATTTTTCTCCAGAGTTGCTTGCAGCAGTGTCACAGATTAGCAAGATGGTGCAGGACGACACACTGAGCTTTTTAACTTGGTTCCAATCTCCTGCCTTTTCCCTGGTATATTGTTCCTTTTCCCTGGTATATTGTTCCTTTTTAAATAATTATCCAATGCCTCAAGTTAACCTGTCTCCAACACACTCCACACCCTAATTACTCGCAGCGTGAACATTCTCTCCCAGATGGCATTATGGGTAAACCTACAGCAGGTGGACTGCAGCAGTTCAAGGCAGCAGCTCAGCCCCACCTTCCCAAGGGGTAACTAGGGACAGGCAATAAATGCTAGGCCCAGCCAGCAACTCCCACATCTCACAAATGAATTTTTAAAAATATTTTTTGTCACCTTGCACTTGCTTGTTTTGCAAAGCATTTTAAAGCGATGCCCTGTGGTTCTCAATTATTTACAAGTGGGAACAGTTTCTCCCTTTATACTCTCTGATAAATTTTAGTTTATCAGACAGCAGCATGACCCAGTAGGATTGGCAACTCCAGACCACAACAAATGGCTGCAAATATAAAAGATAACAAATATTTACACTTGCACAATAAACATACATGCTGTGATCTTTGGAATTGTACAATGTAACCAAACAGATTCAGAGCTGGAAAGTGAAGGGCAGGGTGGGGAACAGAAGATTGTGTTTTACTGGAATCGGGCAAAGTGGATTTGGACTGTGTGTCTCATCCTCTCCCAACCTCCATCACCCGCCTTCCTCACATAATTAAGTTATTTTGGTCCCTTGGCAGCCCCCTCAACCCCTGACTTTACTCCTGAATTTCTCCACTTGAGAGAAACACTTCCTGAACTTTGGCATCCTGGCATACATTTACGGAGATTGAGGGCACGAGTGAGAGGTGTGGGTGAGGAGGAGGAGTGAGCAGAGTTGGGAGGAGATGGGGAGGTGATGGCGGGAGACTAGAGAGGAGAGGTAGAACTGGAGGGAGTTAGCAGTGACTGCTACTAATCCTCCTGGCATTTCCAGGAATTGGAGATTAATCACAAGGATGACGCTGAGCAACCCAAGAGAAACTTTACTGGGCCTTTAAACACAATGTTCTAATTTTTTAATACATTTGTTTATTAGCTATTAAAAGGTTGAAGGTGGGAAAAAATTTAGTGCAGAAGGTGACGTGGTGAAATCTCTGGGAATACGTTCAACGAAAGTTATTAATCCTTCCTGGAATCTGCTTGTGAGACACAGACAGTGATACAAAACAGGATTAAGTAGTGTGCACGCAGTGTACCTAGAGGGAGAGAGAGAGAGACAGAGAGAGAAAAATGTGATTTTACTTTACAAAGTCCCTGCTATAGGAATTGTTGAAAGAGATACACTGGGGAGGGATAACAATGGTAGACCTGAAATAGGAGAGAGGGAAACCTGTTTGGGAAGGACAGCAGAAAGGAATAACCATTTTTAAAGTGGAAGGAAAGACAAAAAGAGAGACATTAGGTGAGTAATGGAGAGAGGAAAACAGTCAGGGAGAGGGTCAGAGAGTGAGAGACAAACAGAGCAACAACAGAAGGGAGAGTGACACAACAGCAAAAATGCAGAGACAGACAGAGGAAAAGAGCATACTTTTGGGCTGAACATTCCCTGCATGTTGGAGATGATGCGTACGTGCTGGCATTGGACTGGGGTGGACAAAGTTAAAAATCACACAATATCAGGTTATAGTCTGACAGGTTTATTTGAATGTACAAGCTTTTGGAGCACTGCTCATTCGTCAGGTAGCTAGTGGGGCAGGCTTTATACGTAAAAGATCAAAGTGTCTTACAGCTGATACGATGTATTAGTCAAACCTAGATGGCTGTTAAGTCTTGAATCACTTAGAAAGGGGAAGCAGATTTCAATGATTAATATGTAAACCCCAGAATTTGTTTGAAGTCACAGCCCTGAAATAATTTAAGGTTTTATCAGTGGATTAAAAAAGATGACCTTACAAAAGGTAAAATGTCACATTGACTGACTGCCCACAGGTTGTGTGCTTTTTGAGCAAAACAGAATATATCTGCAAATACAACAATGAGTTGGGAGGATTGGCAATAGAGTCCAATATCTCCTGGACGCCATGCCCAATAGGCAACCTCATGGCATTGCCAATCAAAGGACTCAAGTGGCCAATTCAGGGCCACTTCTTGTCTCTGTGGGCATTTGCCTACATCAGGAAAGCACTACCACCCCATGGCGAAACAATGAGGAAATTCATAGGCAGGACAGTAGAGAGGAGATGACCTCTGTGGCCCACAGAGGACTCTTTGTCAGTGATGACTACCTAAACAGGCTGCTTGTGCACCACAGCTTCCAGCCTCCCAGTCACCAGTGCTTGCCTACCTAGCCCTAGATATCTACATGGCTGTTAGGATGCAGTTATTGGGATACTCTGGTTCAGCCCCAGCAAGGCCACTGTTAGCAAGAACACTGCCAAACTCTCCAACTGATTCAGTAGATGGGGCACAAACCTCACCTGGAAAATGGCACGTTAATTAGTCACCGATAACAAAATGATACCCATTGCCTGCCAGAGGGATGTCAACTCACTGTAACTCCTGGTGGCAGAAGTAAATCATTGGCAGAGAAATTCAGTCCAAAGCATATTAAAGAGAGAGAGGGAGGGAACACATTGATAGTAAGTGATATTGAGATTCAACAAAGAAAGAATTGCTTTAGGGAAGTGAAAGTATCACAGATGGACTGTGTAGGATAAAAGTGGAGGAAGTGAGATCCTACTGATGTGCAGATAGAGGGAAAGCCATGAGCAACAATGAACGCACCCAAATTAGATGCAATAAAATCCCAAACCAAAAGCACGAAGAAAAATTGGTGGTTTTCCAAAGGCTGTGTTTGACTGTGTTTCTTGCATAAGTTCATTCACACATTAATTTCAGTTCCCAAATTATGTTGATTCATAGAGATTTTTGGCATTATATGAGGCTATCCTTATTTTAAATATAAAGTTAATGGTACAAGCTGTTTGCTGACAGTGTACTGTGAACTGTCCCACAATTCAGAGATTGCTTCAGTCAGTCAGGCAAGCTGTGTCACGAATACTTGATGTTCAGCTAACAGTGGAATGCAGCAATCCAGCCAGGCCAACACAACTCCCCAGGTTCACAAACGAAGTCCACCCGATCCACAAACTAATGGTCTTGTATTCAACAACTGCAGCAGTATACTGCAACTCAACATCAATCAAATTAACCTGTTTACCCCTTTGCAACCAGTTCTTAAGCAACTTCCCAAATTGGTTACAACACAAAGCCATTTACCACAGCATCACGACAAACCTCTCCGTTTACTCGTCATCGTAAAGCACTTGCAAATTTATTCATACAGAAATAGAGACAAGAAAAACTCATTTGGCCGCTCAAGCCGGACGCTATATTTGTTTATTTATGTTCATCTCCTTCAATTCAGATCTTTTACTCAACATCACTTTAATCTTGAAATGTTAAATTGTGTTGCCCACACCCTCCAAAACAAGATTTTGGGGGAGGATATTGCACTATCCTTTCTATGAAGAACAACTTCCTGACACCATCCCACCTCATCCAATCTCAAATCTTAAGGTAATGACATGTCTTTGTTTCGAATTATCCAACCCATTCACTTAATCATCTTGAAAAACCTGAATTGAGCCACACTTCAATGTTTTATAAAAGAGGGAAGATAAATCTAATCTCCTTTAATCCTATCTGCAGTTAATTCCTATCTATACACCACACCTCTGTACTAGATCCAGAATTCCCATTATCCTTATTTCCAACATTGGACATAAACAAGCCACCAGCTATCCCAGAGGCGTAATTAATCCCCCTTCAGAAATCTGACTCCCAAAGTCTTCTGGCATCTGGTTTAAATAATATCTGCTGCACTGGGGTTTCAGGTTGGGGGTTCCTGGCTTGTTTCTCCCTCTCCTCAACACTCTATCCATGGAGGTCCTGCTGGAGTGGCCATCATCGTCAATCCAGGAGGGCTGCAAACTCCTCAACTCCCTTCCCTTGGGTTCAACCTCCCTTAACCACTACCTCCCCCCATCACCAGGAGGCTTGCCCACCCCTCAATGTACACTCTCCCCACTTGAGGGCAGCACCCCATCCTCAACTACCTCTCCTTACCCCCAGGAGGGTTGTCTCTCCTAAACCCCCCTCTTCCACCCTCTCTAACCCCTCCCCAACCTCAAAACCCCCCTACCCACTCTTCAACCCTAACACCCTCTCGTCACCCCCAACCCTTTGTACCCCTTCCTCATCTCTCACCCCTTCCCCATTGCCTCTCTACCCCCACCCTGATCTCCTCTCCTCCCCCGACTCCCTCTCCCAACTCAGTCTCCTCCCCCCACTCCCTCTCCTTCACCCACTTCGCCCCCTCCCTTCCCTGCCTCTCCATCTGCTCACCCCTCTCCCCCACACCCTCCCCACTCCGGTTTATTGTTGGGGGGGTGGGGGGGTTGCTGTGTTGTTGAGATGCCGCTGTTCCCGGGGTGGGGCAGGCGCTCAGAAAGGAGCCGGAGCCGGGAAACCGAGAGCTGGGAGTAGGCAGCCAGGTGAGAGTGACGGGTCCGGGAGTGTCCCGGGGCTGCGGTGTCTCGGTGTCCCGGGGCTGCGGTGTCTCGGTGTCTCGGGGTCTCGGGGCTGCGGTGTCTCGGTGTCTCGGGGCTGCGGTGTCCCGGTGTCCCGGGGCTGCGGTGTCCCGGTGTCCCGGGGCTGCGGTGTCCCGGTGTCCCGGGGCTGCGGTGTCTCGGTGTCCCGGTGTCTCGGTGTCCCGGGGCTGCGGTGTCCCGGTGTCTCGGGGCTGCGGTGTCCCGGTGTCTCGGGGCTGCGGTGTCTCGGTGTCTCGGGGCTGCGGTGTCTCGGTGTCCCGGTAACGCCGCTGTGTCTGTGTTCCAGGGCGGAGCGGAGCGGCGGGGGAATGAGTGAACTCACATCGGCTTTCCGCAGGAGCTTCAGGCGGCTGACCTGGCATGGACAGAGCAGGAGCAGGAGCAGGAGCCTCGGGGCAAGGGCATCCCAGTGCACCGAGAGAGGTCAGCAATAACCGGGGGAGGGGGTGAGGGGGAAAGGGGGAGAGGGTGAGGGGGAAAGGGGGAGAGGGTGAGGGGGAAAGGGGGAGAGAGTGAGGGGGAGAGAGTGAGGGGGGGAGGGGGAGAGAGTGAGGGGGGGAGGGGGAGAGAGTGAGGGGGGGAGGGGGAGAGAGTGAGGGGGAGGGAGAGGGGGAGTCGGTGAGGGAGAGGGGGAGAGACACTGAGGGGGAGGAGGGAGTGGGGGGGGGTGAGGGAGCGGGGGGGAAGGCTCGGGGGGGGTGAGGGAGCGGGGGGGAAGGCTCGGGGGGGGTGAGGGAGCGGGGGGGAAGGCACTGAGGGGGTGAGGGAGCGGGGGGGAAGGCACTGAGGGGGTGAGGGAGCGGGGGGGAAGGCTCGGGGGGGGGTGAGGGAGCGGGGGGGGGGTGAGGGAGCGGGGGGGGGTGAGGGAGCGGGGGGGAAGGCTCGGGGGGGGTGAGGGAGCGGGGGGGAAGGCACTGAGGGGGTGAGGGAGCGGGGGGGAAGGCACTGAGGGGGTGAGGGAGTGGGGGGGAAGGCACTGAGGGAGTGGGGGGGAAGGCACTGAGGGGGTGAGGGAGTGGGGGGGAAGGCACTGAGGGGGTGAGGATGGGGGGGAGTCACTGAGGGCGTGGGGGGGAAGGCACTGAGGGGGTGAGGGAGTGGGGGGGAGTCACTGAGGGAGTGGGGGGGATGCACTGAGGGGGTGAGGGAGTGGGGGGGAAGGCACTGAGGGGGTGAGGGAGTGGGGGGGAGTCACTGAGGGGGTGAGGATGGGGGGGAGTCACTGAGGGGGTGAGGATGGGGGGGAGTCACTGAGGGAGTGGGGGGGAGACACTGAGGGGGTGAGGGAGTGGGGGGGAGACACTGAGGGGGTGAGGGAGTGGGGGGGAAGGCACTGAGGGGGTGAGGGAGTGGGGGGGAGTCACTGAGGGCGTGAGGATGGGGGGGAGTCACTGAGGGAGTGGGGGGGAGACACTGAGGGGGTGAGGGAGTGGGGGGAGGCACTGAGGGGGTGAGGGAGTGGGGGGAGGCACTGAGGGAGTTGGGGGGAGTCACTGAGGGGGTGAGGATGGGGGGAGTCACTGAGGGGGTGAGGGAGAGGGGGGTGGCACTGAGGGGGTGAGGGTGGGGGGTGGCACTAAGGGGTGAGGGTGGGGGGAGGGCACCGGGGGGGTGGGGGGAGGGCACTGAGGGTGTGAGGGAGAGGGGAGGCACTGATGGACTGAGGGGGAGAGGGTGAGGGAGGGGGAGGCACTGAGGGGGTGAGGGAGGGGGGAGGGAGTGAGGGAGAGGGGGAGGGCACTGAGGGAGGGGACTGACAGGGTGAGGGCACTGAGGGAGGGGGGTTAGGCACTGAGAGGGGAGAGGGGGAGGCATTGAGGGGGTGTGGGACCGAGGGGGGGGGAGACACTGAGGGGGTGAGGGACCCGAGGGGGGAGGCTGTGAGGGAGAGGAGGGAGGCACTGAAGGGGTGCGGGACTGATTGGGGAGGCACTGAGGGGGTGAGGGAGGGGGGAGGCACTGAGGGAAGAAGGGGAAATGTGACGTGGGAGAGGGGCTGATAGTGAGGGACTGAGGGATGAAGGATTGAGGGGAGAGTGGACAAGGGGAAAGGGACTGAGGGGAAAGAGACTAACAGTGAGGGATGACTAGATAGAGACTGAATGGCGGTGGGAGTAGGATGTAGTGGTTTGAAGCCAGTGTAGTTGAGTTGCCAGTCCACTGCTGTAATGTATGGAGTGGGATTGTAAATCTAAGAGGTGCTGGGAATGGTGTATGAGTTGGTGTGTTGATAGATCTGGAGGGTAGATTGTGAGATCAATCACTGAGATTGAACCACATTCCATGAATGAGTTAATGTTCTGTTGAGCTGGATTGGGTGCTATGTGATTTTAATGCTCACCCTCAGAAGTGATCCAGGAGTCTGGCAGGAGTGGGATAGTGGGTTGGGAAGGCTCAGTTTGGAGCATTAGGGCAGGAAAGATCAAGGACAGTCTCCCTGCTTGGGGGCTAACTGAGGCCCCTAAGGGTCTTATCGAGTTGGGAAGTGGGGGGGGGAGGGGGGGGAGAATCGCCTCATGCAGAAAACACCAGCAAAGTCCTGACAGGTATGCTTGCAGTGAGGCGGGGGGGGGGGGTGGTGGGTGGAGGGGTGGGGTGGGGTGGAAATGTTGAATACTCCTACTTGGGTACTCTGTCCCAAATAGAGGGGGTACACCACTGACAAAGGCTGTACCCTTCCCTTGGAAGATAACCCCTGACCTTGAGTCCACCCTGTCATCAGGAGCACCAGCCTGACACAGCCACACTGGAGTGTCTGAGGTGGCACACTCCCCTGTGGAGCCACCAGACGAGAGCTGGTCGGGGTTTACTCCCAGCAGACGAGAGCTGGTCGGGGTTTACTCCCAGCAGACGAGAGCTGGTCGGGGTTTACTCCCAGCAGACGAGAGCTGGTCGGGGTTTACTCCCAGCAGACGAGAGCTGGCCGGGGATTACTCCCAAGGGAGTGCAGGATACAAGCCAGGTTTCCAGCAGCTCTCCAGCCACTGCCACAGCTGTTAAATCCCACCCTTCCAGCACAGATTGAGATTGTTCAGCCCCTCTAGTTTATGCTGGCTCTCTGTACAACAACTCAGTTATTTCTGTTTCTCTGCTCTCTTTAGTGGTCCTGCAAGTTTATTTTCCTTGGGGTATTCATCCGGTTTTAATTATGAAATTATTAGTTATCTCTGCTCACACCCTTCTCATTATCAGCAATTTTTAAGTCATTGTCACTTTGTATGTGAAAGAGGTTCTTGCTCATATCCCCCCACCCCCTCTCCACAGCATCTCTAACCCAAATATTTGAATCTGTCTGCTATTTCTTGTACCATCAGCTAATGGGATGTCTTTAGTTTGGTCTGCTTCATTTAACTTTGTCAGAATTTTGAAATTAAGAGTCATGAAACAAGAATTAATGTTTAAGTCCAAAGACTCTTCTTTGGAACTTCAGTTTAAGGATAAGGTTAATTTAGAAATGATCCCACCCCTTTCACCCAGACCAAAATTAACTTGTACTTTAAAAAGAATCAATTTGACAAAAAGAGTGAGTTTATTAATTACTGAACACAAGAAGAATTACTAAATACAACACGCCAACACTCTGATCAGAATTAAGAGTCATAGAGATGTACAGCACGGAAACAGAACCCTTCGGTCCAACCTGTCCACGCCGACCAGATATCCCAACCCAATCTAGACCCACCTACCAGCACCCGGCCCATATCCCTCCAAACCCTTCCTATTCATATACCCATCCAAATAGCGCTTGAATGTTGCAATTGTACCAGCATCTACCACATCCTCTGGCAGCTCATTCCATACATGTACCACCCTCTGTGTGAAAAAGTTGCCCCTGAGGTCTCTTTTATATCTTTCCCCACTCACCCTAAACCTATGCCCTCTAGTTCTGGACCCCCTGACCCCAGGGAAAAGACTTTGCCTATTTATCCTATCCATGCCCCTCATGATTTTGTAAACCTCTATAAGGTCACCCCTCAGCCTCCGACGCTCCAAGGAAAACAGCCCCAGCCTGTTCAACCTCTCCCTGTAGCTCAAATCCTCCAACCCTGGCAACATCCTTGTAAATCTTTTCTGAACCCTTTCAGGTTTCACAGCATCTTTCCGATAGGAAGGAGACCAGAATTGCACGCAATATTCCAACAGTGGCCTAACCAATGTCCTGTACAGCCGCAAGATGACCTCCCAACTTCTGTACTCAATACTCTGACCAATAAAGGAAAGCATACTAAACGCCTTCTTCACTATCCTATTTACCTGCGACTCCACTTTCAAGGAGCTATGAACCTGCACTCCAAGGTCTCTTTGTTCAGCAACACTCCCTAGGACCGTACCATTAAGTGTATAAGCCCTGCTAGGATTTGCTTTCCCAAAATGCAGCACCTCGCATTTATCTGAATTAAACTCCATCTGCCACTTCTCAGCCCATTGGCCCATCTGATCCCGATCCTGTTGTAATCTGAGGTAACCCTCTTCGCTGTCCACTACACCTCCAATTTTGGTGTAATCTGCAAACTTACTGTAAATGACAAAAAGTAGAGGGCCCAGCTCCGATCCTTGTGGCACTCCACTGGTCACAGGCCTCCAGTCTGGAAAAACAACCCTCCACCACCCTCTGTCTTCTACCTTTGAGCCAGTTCTGTATCCAAATGGCTAGTTCTCCCTGTTTTCCATGAGATGAGTCCAAAGGGATAAAGTTATTAAAAACAGATAAATTGATCATTCTCTGCATTGCTTATGAAGAGGGAACAGTTGAAAATAGTGATTGTTGTGGTGGACATTCCTGGTGGAATTGATGTTGGTAGTTGAACAGTTGATTCTGAGATTCTTGGTTTTGTTGGCTGACTGAGATTCCTTTGTCCTAATTTTTCAGTTGGTTTGCAGCTCTGAGTGATAGACAGTCTTCCTTCGCTTGCAACAGTGAGGTAATTAGGGGATTGTTCTTGGACTGTGATGGTACATTTGGGAGCGTTCAGTCCCACTAGTCCATTTCAATTCAGTTGATACTGATTTCTTTAAACCTTTGGTGTTGTGTATTTTTCAAAGGGCAAAATATAAACACGTCTTCAGTTTGAGACATAATCCACAGGGAAACGGGCTTGCTGTTAAGCAGAGACTTGTCCACCCCTCATTATCTTTGTAGTCACATGAGATCATAGTCCAGCCTGAAGTGTCTCTGACGTTTTTAAGTGTAACATCCCATCATCAGCCCCACACAAAATATTTGTTAGACACACAGTTCCTGTCTCTGTCGCAGTCCTCTTTAAACAGAAAACATTTTTGGAATTAAGGGCTTAAAACAGCTGTAGTATTTTGGGATTCAGACCCAGCATCATTCCAAGATAAGGGATAGAGAGCAAAGCTGTCCCATTTAGCTGATGCAACAAGGACAACAGGGCACAGACATTAAGAGCTTTGACTAAGAGGTGCTAGGGTAGTGTGAGGGAGCATTGTTTACACCGACAGAGTGATCATGACCTAGAACCCATTACCCATGAGGGGGATGGGATTGAAGATAATCAATGATTTCAAAAAAAGATTGGATGTGGATTTGAGGGAAATAAACTCTCAGGTTTATGAAGTTAGAGCCAGCAATGGAACAGACAGGATTACTCTACAGAGAGAGGGTCTGGAAACATCCAGTAGCTTCCTCCTGTGCCTAGATAACTCTGTCAGGTTCCACCTGAAAGCTAGCAGCTCTCACAGCCCCCCAGCCTACACTGCAATATCACATGTATTGAAAGCATGGCATTAGCCCATGACCTGCTGGTTGAGAAGAGAGTGTACGACCCATGGGGTACCGCTGACATCAGGGTGAGTTGAAAAGTGGAGCCCTCGGCTACCTCACACTGTATAGTGTGGGTATCTAAGGAATGCAGGGATCCTGTGGAACTGTACAGGGATCCTCACTCCTACAGCCTGAGTGTGTGACGATCCTCCCTCCCATAGTCTGAGAATGTAGAGACCCTCACTCCCACAGTCTGTGTTGGGACCTTCGCTTGCACAGTCTGAGCTGTAGAGGGCCCCTCACTCTTGGGGACCCTCATTCCCACGGCCCAAGTGGTGCTGTTAGATTCTGAGCTGCACATGTTGACAACAAGCTGAGAAGTTGGAAAGTCCCAGTGATTCCACAACTTGCAATCCCGGCACTGGGAACCTCCTTATTTATGGATGATGCCAGAATGTGGAAACGTTGCTATAGCAATCTGTTCGTTTCCAGGCATGTGACGTCATTATTCCATGGCAATGTTTTTGACCCTCATTTATTAGCTGTTCGTAGTCTGCGCATATATCTAAATATAGCCAAGGAACTGTGCCTCTCAGCTGCTGCTGACCTATTGAGGATCTGTTAAAGTAAGGAGAATCTATTCTCACTGGCAGGACAGTCAGTAACCAGGGGAACGCAAATTTCTGATAAGCTGCAAAAGTTTTTCTCCTGCAGCAAGTTGAACTGATTGGGATGTGCTGTCTTAAAGGCTGCTAATAGCAGCTAACAAAACACAGAGCTCAAGTCTTTCATCACTTCAGGAAATTTGAAAATGTTGTTCAATCTTTTTGAAATGCAGTCCCTGTTGTAATGGAGTAAACCCAGCACTAATCTGTCCAAAGCCATCTCCCACAAACACTGATGTAATAATGATCAGATCATCTATTTAATTATTTGGATTGAGGGATAAATATTCACTACGAAACTAGAGATAACTATTTTGAACAGTGCCTGAGAATCTTTTACATCGACTTGAGAGGGCAGATGGAGCCTCAGTCTCGTATCTTATCCAAAAAACACCACCTCTGTCAGTGCAGCACTCCTGTAGTATTGCACCGGTGTCATAGCCAGAATATGGGCTTTGGTCTTCTAAATTGAATCCATAACTTTCTTATTCAGAGATGAGTGCAACATTGAACAATGGCAGACTCTATCAGTTTCAATTATGTAGCCTTCCACAAATTCCAGCATCTGTAGTTAATTTGCTCCACAGTAGACTCTTAGAGTCCTACAGCACGGGGACAGACCCTTTGGTCCAAACTAGTCCTTGCCAACCAAAATGCCCATCCACGCTAACCCAGTTTCCCTGCCCATATCGTTCTAATCCTTTCCTATCCTTGTATTTGTCCAAATGCCTTTTAAATGTTGTTAATGTACCTGCATCAACCACTTCTGCTGGCAGCTCATTCCATATGTGTATCACCCTCTGTGTAAAAATGTTGCCCCTCAGGTTCCCTTTTATTTTTTGCCCTCTCACCTTAAACTGATGGCCTCTCATCCTCGATTCCCCAACTCTGGGGAAACATTCACCCTATCCATGCCTCTCGTGATCTTATACACCTCTAATACGTCCCCCCTCAGTATCCTACGCTTTAAAGAAAAATGTCCTAGTTTGTCCAACCTCTCCCTATAGCTCAGACCATTGAGTTCAAGCAACATCCTTGTAAATTTCTTCTGCACTCTTTCCAGTTTAGTAACATTCTTCCTATAACAAAGTGACCAAAACTGAACACAATATCCCAAGTATGGCCTCACTAACGTCCTATACAACTGCAGCATAACTTCCCACCTTCTATACTCAATGCCCTGACTGATGAAGGCCAGTGTGCCAACAGCCTACCTGTGACTCCACTTTCTGAGAACCGTGCACCTGAGCTCCAAGGTCTCTCTGTTCCACGACACTCCTTAAGGCCCTACGTTCACCATGAAACCCTTACCTTGGTTTGACTTGCAAAATGTAAGACGTCGCACTTATCCATTTGCCATTTCTAGGCTCAGTTCCCCAGCTGATCAAGGTGCTGCTACAGTTTCTGAGAACCTTCCTCACTGTCTACGATACCGCCTATTTTAGTGTCATCTGCAAACTTACTAATCATGCCTTGTACATTCTCATCCAAATCATTGATGTAGATGACAAACAGCAATGGGCTCAGCTCCAATTCCTAAGGTACACCACTAGTCAAGGCCTCCAGTCTGACAAGCATCCTTCCACTATTACCCTCTGCTTTCTACCATTCAGCTAATAGTGTATCCAATGTGCCACCTAACCTTCCACAGCAGCCTACCATGTAATGCAGCCTTATTGATGAACACCCTGTCCTGTACCCAACACATTTACTGTCTCTGTTATATATTTATAGCAGCATCAATGTATACTATCCATGTAATGTGCTGCAGCACCTGACCAAGGCTGCTTTAGCAGTGTCTTTTTAAAGCAATTGACTCTACCACCTTGAAAATCATGGGCAGCAGACAGTGGGAGGATATGGAAACAAAATCTAGAAAGCTGAATGGTTAGTGGATTTCAAAAAGGAAAATCTTACTTGACCAACTTTTGACTTTTTTTGAGAAGGTAGCACAGAGAATGGGAACATGGGGATATAGTAAGTGTGTAACCTGGGTTTGTGAAAGGTGTTCGAGACCACTGAACAAAGTTGAGAGGGTATGGAGTCAGGGAGAGGTGCCAGAATGGATTGCTAGCTGGGTCCTGGACAGTAAGCAGAGACTGGAAATAAAGGCTGTCGGTTCAGGGTGATAGTGAGTGGGAGGGGAGGTGCCACACATCGGACAGCAATGGTCCCAGCAATCACAGTCTATGTTCACGACGAGACACTGGAATCAAGCCACAACTTCTAAGTTGGAGGATAATGCCAAATTCGGGTGGAGGGGCTGAGATGGGAGTGAGATACATGTTAATAAACTTGCAGATGGGCTAAAATGAAGCAAGTTAGGTTTGGCGCAGATAAACGTGAGGCAGTGAAAAGGAAGGGGTGATGTTACTGGAAAGCTCAGGGTGGAGTCAGAGAATAGGATTGTCGAAGCTCTCCAGTGCACAAAGAGTACAATTGCAAAGTAGTTAGACCAAACCTGTATTAAAACCCAATGAGAGTCGTATGCACACGACTCCTGTGTGTATCATGGAAAGGATCTGGGAATATTGAAGAGCAGGTTTTTCAGGATGATGCAAGAACTGTGAGGAAGTGGTTGGCAGGCATGCCTCACCTCTCTCGAAAATCAAGGCAAGTGATTAACCTTTCAGGTCTTTGAAGTCATGAAGTGTATTATTTGAGTGAATTGGAAGAGAATGCTTCATCTTTGGGAAAGAAAAGAACTAAAGGCCACTGGTATAACATAGTCACCAAAAATGCACAGGGAACGTGGACCCAAGATTATTTCACTGATATTCGTTAGGAATGGAAATCTGCTGTCTTGAACTGGTCTCCTTACATGTGACTCCTGACCCATGACGATGTGCTTAACCCTTAAGTACTCTCTAAAATGCTCTAATAAGCCATTCAGTTACAATGCCTACAGAAAGGAGCAAAGCCAGAGGCACAATCTGTCATCGATCTCAGCACCAGAAATGACAATTACAAGGTTGGAATTTGGAGGCTTGTGCCAAGATTGGGAGAGCTACCTCACCAGCTGGTCGAGCAACAGCCTCACATCGTGATACTCGTGGAATCGTTTGATTTGATTTATTACTGTTATGTGTACTGAGGTACAGTGAAAAGTTTTGTTTTGCATGCAGTATAGGCAGATGATACTATACAAAGTGCATTAGGGTAATAGAACAGAATGAGGAATACAGAGTGAGGTCAACATTAAATTTAAAGTTTGAGAGGTCCATTCAGAAGTCCATTATTAGCGAGAAAGAAGCTGTTCTTGAATCTGTTGGTACGTTTCTTTAAGCTTTTGTATCTTCTGCCCAACAGAAGGCATTGCAAGAGAGTATAACCGGGGGGAGGGGGAGGGGGAGGGGTGTTTGATGATGCTGGCTGCCTTCCTGAGGCAGTGAGAGGAATAGATGCAATTAATGGATGGAAGGTTGGCTTGCTCCATAGACTGGGCTGTGTTCACAACTCTCTAGTTTTCCCATGGTCCTGGGCAAAGCAGTTGCCGTACCAAACTGTGATGCATCTGGATAGGATGCTTTCTGTGGTGCATCTATAAAAGTTGGTAAGAGTCTTTTCAGACATGCTGAGTTTCCTTAGCCTCCTGAGGAAGTAGAGACATTGTTGTGCCTTCTTGACCATTGCATCAACTTCACCATCTCTAGCTCTGTCCTGCCCCACCAGCAGGGCAGACAGGTGGGACAGTGGTCTACAGATGAGGGGGAGTTACCTTTGGGTGTCCAGGGCACCAGATCAAGTAAATCTACTGATTACAGCCTATTTGTCCATCTTCCACACCCAGCAGATGAGTCAGTCCTGATCCATGCTGCACACCATCTGAGGAACCATTGAGGGTGTCAGGGGCACAGAATGTGTCCTGCCTTCATATTAAGAATACCACCAAGTGTGAGATAATGTGGCACTATCACCGTGCTAAATGAGACAGACATTGAATAGATCCAACAACTCAAGACTCTACAGCAGCAGCAGATTCATACTCGAACACAATCTGCAGCCATATCCCCTCCTCGACTATTACCGTCAAGCCAGAGGCTCAAATGAAAGCAGAGTGTTGGAGAAACTCAACAGTTTGGACGCATCTCTGGAGAGAAAATAGAGTTAACGTTCCAGGTCCAGTGACCCTTTATCAAAATGCAAGGTAGTTGAGGGAAGGGTGGTACTGATGATGGGGTTGTAGAGAAAGGGGAGGGGTGTGCAATAGGCCTGAACCGTACCCATTCTCCATCGCCCTCCTTCACCTCGCCAAGCTCATCCTCACTTTGAACAATTTCTCCTTTAACTCCTCCTTCACATCAGAGAGGTGACCACGAGTACCCGCATGGGTCCCGGTTCTGCCTGGCTCTTGGTGGGGTAGGCAGGACACTCCTTGTTCCAGTCCGACTCTGGTCTCCACCCACAACTCTTTCTCTGGTACATTGATGACATCATCAGTGCCGCTTCACTCTGAATTGGAAAGATTTATCAAGTTTTGTTTCCAATTTCCAGCCTGCCCTCGCCTTCACATCATCCATTTTTGACTCCTCCCTCCCTTCCCTTCCTCGACATCTCTATTTCCGTTTCTGGGGATAGGCTGGCCACTAATATCTACTTCAAACCCACCGGCTCCCACAGCTACTTTGACTATAAATCCTCACGCCCTGCTTCCTGTGAGTACTCTACTGCATTCTTCCAGTTGTTCTATCTCTGTCACATCTGTTCTGATGATGCCATCTTCCATAGTGCGGGACCTCCAAATTCCCAGAATCAACCCATCAAGTCTGTACGGCCTGAAATATACCTGGCTCCACTTTCCCATAATTAGCCCATGGCCTTGAATGTCATGACACTTCAAGTTCTCATCCAAGTACTTTGTAAACGTTGTGAGCTTTCCTGCCTAAAGTACCCTCCCAGACCCCCACTGCCCTTTGGGAGAAACGGTTTTGTTCAAATCCCCTCTAAATCTCCTGCTTCTCACTTAAAAAATCATGACCCCCTTATTATGGACCAAACAACTAAAGGGAATAGCTGTTTTCTATCTATTTTGTCCATGCCCCGCATTGTCAGTTCCCCCTCAACCTTCTCTGCTCCAAACAAGCTGAGCTTATCCAGTCTGTCTGCAAAGCTGAAATGCTCCATCCCAGGCAACATCCTGGTGGATCTTCCCGGCACCCCCTCCAGCGCAGTAATATCTTTCTAATAGTGTTGGGACCAGAACTCGACACAGTGCTCCAGCTGTGGCCTAACCAAAGTTCTGTACAGCTCCACATAACCTCCCTGTTCTTACTTATGCCTTAACTGATTAATGCAAGTGTCCCTATGTGCCTTCTTTACTACCCTATTAATCTCGCCTCCCACTTTCGGGGATCTGTTGACAAGCTGTATTCTTCTGAGCTTCCTCACGTCCTGCCATTCATTGAATACTCCATTGTCTTGTTCACTGGACTCGAAATATTGACTCTGTTTCTCTCCACAGATCCTGTCAGACTTGCTGAGTTTCTCCAAAACTTTCTGCTTTTGTCTCCAATTTCCAGCATCCATATTTGTTTGTTTTATGTATGTGTGTTCCAGGACCTGCCGTTCCTCTAGCCAAGCTGATCTAGCACAGTGACAATATTGGCATCTACCTAACAATGTGGAAAATTGTCCAGGTGTGTCCTGTACACAAAAACAGGACAAAACTAACCTGGCCAATTACTGCCCCCACAGTGCTATCAAGCAGCACTCGCTCAGCCACACCCAAGTTTCCACCAGGACCACCCAACTCCTGACCTCATCACAGCCTTGGCTCAGACATGGACAAAGGAGCTGAATTCCAGAGTTGAAGTGAGGACTGAAAAGGATTTATTAGCCCATCACATCCACACCAGTCAAAAAGCAGCCATTGAACATTGCCCTTGATATCAAGACTGCATTTGACTGAGTGTGTCATGAAGGAGCCTTAGCAAAACTAGAGTCAGTGAAAATCTGGGGAAAGCTCTCCACTGGGTGAAGTCATACCTAGAACATGGGAAGATGGTTGTGGTTGTTGGAGGTCAGTCATCTCAGCTCCAGGACATCTCTGTAGGAGTTCCTCAGAGTTTCGGCCTAACCATCTTCAGCTGCTTCATCAATGACCTTCCCTGCATCATAAGGGCAGAAGTGCGGATGTTCACTGATGATTACACAGTGTTTAGCACCATTTGCAACACCTCCGATACTGAAGCAACATATATTCAAATGCAACAAGATCTGAACAGTGTCCAGACTTGTTTCGACAAGCGGCAAGCAGCGTTTGGGCCACATAAATGCCAGGCAACAAACACCTGCATTAATACAGAATCTAACCATCATCCTGTGACATTCAATGGTGTTGCCATTGCTGAATCTTCCAGTATCAATAACACAGTAAGTTATCATTGACCAGAAACTGAACTGGACTCATTACATAAATACAGTGATCACAACAGCAGATCAGAGGCTACAAATAACTCCCCTCCTGACTCCCTTGTTCTCCATTAAGAAGACACAAGTCAGGAGTGCGATGGAATACTCCCCAGTTGCCTGGATTGGTGCAGCTCCAACAACACTCAAGAAGCTTGACACCATCCAGGACAAAGCTGCCCCATTGATTGGCACCACATCTACAAACATCCCCTCCCTCTACCACCAACAGTAGGAGCAGTGTGTACTATCTACAAGATGCTCCACAGAAATTCATGAAGGCCGTTTCTGTGCTGTACATCTCTGTGACTTCTCTGATACACGTTTAAAACCTGTATCCTCGATCATCTAGAAGGACAAGAGCAGCAGGACCTGGGAACACCATCAGCTGCAAGATTCCTTCCAAGCCATTCACCATCCTGACTTGGAAATATATCACCCTTCACAGTCGCTGGGTCAAATTCCTGGAATTCCATCCCTAAGGATGTTATGGGCCTACCAAAAGCACGCGGACTGCAGCAGTTCAAGAAAGTAGCTCACCCCCACCACCTCCAAGGGTAACTAGGAACGAGTAAT
The DNA here is from genome assembly GCF_047496795.1 of Chiloscyllium punctatum. NCBI lineage: Eukaryota > Metazoa > Chordata > Chondrichthyes > Orectolobiformes > Hemiscylliidae > Chiloscyllium > Chiloscyllium punctatum. The sequence goes on from NC_092783.1 coordinate 27,395,039, forward strand.
AAATACTGACCCAGACAGTGACCCCCATGTCCCATGAACGAGTAAAACAAAAAACTGTGCCCAAATGAAGTTGGGTAAATATGTAACGAGGAAGTATCGGAATGCTGGGACTGGTTGAATCTCACTTGCCCTGAGGGTGCGAGCTGAATGACTTCCTTCTGTCAAGTTGTTATTTTTCTTAAACTGGCCGTTCTAAAGCGGGACTATTTGTTCAGTTTGAGAAATGGGAATGCAGCAGGAGCTCCGATGAACTTACATTCCATAGTTGGAGGACTTGGATGAAGGGAACAATGTTGTAGGGAGACTTGTCTCCGAGGAGGGAAGAGGGTGAAAATGCTGTGGAAGGACTAAGTGGGTTATGGGGTCAGGTCTGCAACATTATATAGCTTTGAGGTTCTCCAGGTGTGTGACAAGCTCATATGTGTTTGAGACAGTGTCAAACTGTGTTGCTATCTGCACAGGTGGATATATAAGATCCCACCACATTGAAGGTTGATCAGACAACATCTCCACGGTGCTGTGGATAATTTCTCTTTCACAACAACCAATCAATTGTCTGGTCATTATCACATTGCTCTGCCCTGGGTGCAGTATATACACTTTGAAGGTTCTTCATTGGCTGCAAAGGACTTTGACTAATCCTGACATCGTGCAAAAGGTGCTACACAAATGCAGCATTTGAGAGTTTGGAGTCTGGTAACGAGTGAGTGGGGTGAGGTGGCAGTCCAGCTCCTCCGCTGGACTAGGTGCTATTGTCTTAACTGGAGTAACATTTCACCCAGGGCTAGATCTGACCTTGGGGGTGGCGGTGCTGATAACACAGGGGACAAGCTGAATGACATCCTGACTTGAACATCCTGCCTCTGTTAGCAAACGTCACACCCTTAGCTCCTCGTCTGAGTTAGTGATGCTCGTGTAGCTCCTGTCGATCAATCACTGACCAAGTGTTACTCCTGCAGCTTCCACTGTATCTCTCTGGGCTCTGTTTTCACACCATACTTTCAGGTCAGCAATCATGGGTCCATATCTTCCTCCCCTCAGTAAATATGTAACCCGCCACAGATGGCACTTTCGCTCTCTCGGGTAAAACCCTGAATACCATCTGCCTTCTTGATCAAAGAGAGTCAGACAGCATGGAAACAGTCTAACCAGTCCATGCTGAACATAATCTCAAACTAAACTCGTCCCAGCTGCCTGCTCCTGGCCCATATCCCTCCAAACCTTTCCTATTCTTTTAGATGTTGTAAAAAGGACACTGGAGTTCATCTTGGTGACACGGTCAAAGTTATCGCTTAATCATTGTCACCCAGATTTTCTGGTCATTGTTGCATTGTGGGATCTTGCTGTGTCCAAATTTGCACCTCGATGTCCTACACTGCAGCAATGTCCATATATTGAAAGCAGTTCTTTGATTACAAAACACTTTGGAAAGCTCTGAGGTTATGACAGGCTCAATTCAAAAATGCAAATCCTTCAGTTTCTTTCTCAGCCTGTGTGAGTCACATGAGGTGTGAGCATTTAATCTTGCCTGCTATTTAGGGAACTCCCAGCATTGTGGAGTTGATTTTAAAAAAAAGTCTCCACCTCTGCTATAATTCCCCGAAAAGTCCCTGCAGCGAATGGCAAATCAGAAAAGAAAGTGCAAAAAGAAAATGTATGATACATCTTCCTTTGATTCAAACAGCAACGTAAATTTATATGGTCCCTTTGACACAGAATTTCCCAAGGTATGCATAGAAAGCTGCTTAAACAAATATTGACACAAGCTACAAAGGAGGAGAGGGGGGCAGTTACTGAAGGCCGGGTTCAAAAATACCTTTTTTTAATAGATATTTTTATTAGAAATTTAACATTTTTACAAGTTTACAAAAATAAACAAAACTCTCATATACAAACATTGATATACAATTAAATCAAATATACAATAGCCAAAATTTAACAAAAGAAAAAAATACCGAAAAAGAAAAAAAACAAAACTCAACTTTCTACTAATCTAACCTACAACTAACCAGAGTGTATATTTAAGTCTCTTACATGCTCGGAATGTGTTAACATCAGATGTAATAAAACCTGTATTCGTGCGGCACTCCTCTCCTAAGGGGCCCCGGACCAGCCAGGTTTGTAATCTCGATTAAATAAAAGCCCTTGTTAGGATAGCCGAAATATCTGTATTTATGTAATTCAAGAAGGGCTGCCATATTTTATCAAATAATTCGGTCTTTTGGTGCACCATATTTGTAAGGAAGTCAAGGGGAATACATTCCATAATTAATCTGTGCCAGTTTGAAAGTCCAGGGGGGCCCTCAGCCACCCAGTTCACCAAAATATTTTTCCTTGCACAAAAAGAAAGAATAGAAAATAGTCTCTTCCCGTGCACATCCAGGGAGGGAAAGTTCGAAAAGCCCAAAAGGAGAGATACAGGATCCACTTTAATTTCCGTTCCTAAAATTTCTGTCAGGGTACTTGCTACTTTAGTCCAATATCTACGGATCTTATGACAGGTCCATAGGCAATGTACAGGAGTGCCCACCTCTATTTTGCATTTGGGACACATTGGAGATGCTCCTGCCTTAAATTTTGCCAATCGAACCGGTGCTATATGGGCCCTATGAAGTATCTTCAGCTGGATAGCCTGGGTTCTGTTACAGATAGTAATTCTTCTAGTGTTTTCCCAAATATCATTCCATGTTTCTATAGAGATTTCTAGTCCCAAATCCTGATCCCATGTTTTAAGCGGATTGTCCATATCTCCCGATACTTCATCATGTAGTAAATGATAAATAGTACTGACGGAAGATACCCCCTCTGGTCGTAGGACACTACATTCTCTATCTGAGTTATAAAGACTATCTAATAACGTAGTCTTCTTCTGTAAATAGTCTCGAATTTGGAAGTATCGAAAGAGGTCTCCATTAGGTAATCCGAATTTTTGACGCAGCTGTTCAAAAGACATCAGGATCCCATCCTTAAATAGGTCCCCTAGACATGAGATACCCCTAGATCTCCAGAGTTTAAAAGTGGCATCTGTAAACCCCGGTTGGAATCCCCATGCTCCCACTATCGGCGCATAGGGGGATGTTTTATGTGAATTGCCCTCATTTTGCCGCATTATATTCCAAGCCTTAATTGTGTTTAGTATTACAGGGTTTTTACAGTGATCTGTAATGATTTTCCTCTTGTCTGAAAATAAAAGGTTAATAAGTGGGTATTTTACTTGAGAAGCCTCGATGTCCAGCCAGATTGATTGCGGGTCGGACAAGACCCAATCAGCTATGTAACTTAATAGGGAACTTCACTGAAATTTCCTAAAATCTGGGAAGTCCAATCCTCCCCTTGCCTGTGGAAGCTGTAGCTTCTTCAGCTTAATGAGGGGCCATCTATGATTTCAGATAAAGGAACCCAGCTAACCATATAATTTACGTAGAGCCGGAAGCATTCTCATAGGGTATAGGAGACGGGGCAGGACATTCATTTTAATTAGTGCTATTCTACCCAGCCAGGAAATTGGAAGGTCTCCCCATCGCTGGAGGTCCTGCCTTATCCTTTCCAGTAAATGCACAAAATTAGCCTTATACAACTGACCAAATACTGGGGCAATAAAAATACCTAAATGTAAGAAACCCTCCAGGGACCAATGAAAGGGAAAAAGGGATCCGTCCACTAAGTGGGGTGTCATAGCAAGGCCACCCATTGGCATAGCCTCCGATTTTGAAAAATTAATTTTATAGCCTGAGAATGCGCTAAATGTATTAATAACTTGGATTAGGCGAGTATGGACATCAGAGGATTACTGAGGAATAAAAGAACATCATCTGCATAAAGGGTAATTTTATGTTTACCTGTACCAATCCTCGGGGCCGTTATGTTAGGATCAGCTCGTATAGCTTCGGCTAGTGGTTCAATTATTAGCGTAAATAACAATGGCGAGAGAGGACATCCCTGACAACAGCCCCTACCCACACTGAAGCTATCCGAACCGAATCCATTGGTAACCACAACTGCTTTGGGATCACTATACAATGTTGAGACCCATTTGGTAAACACCTGTCCAACGCCAAACCTTTCCAATGTGTAAAACAAATATGACCATTCAACCCTATCAAATGCCTTTTCTGCGTCTAATGAAACTACTACTCCTGGTATCTTTCCCTGCTGACAGGCTTGAATCATATTCAAAACCCTTCTAATATTATTGGATGATCTACTGCCCTTAATAAACCCCGTCTAAAAAAATACCTTTTTAAGTACACATTCATATGTGCAATCCAGAAAGAAGAAACTTTAAGGAATGATTTGGAGATGCCAGTGTTGGACTGGGGTGTACAAAGTTCAAAAATCACACAACACCAGGTTATAGTCCAACAGGTTTAATTGGAAGCACTAGCTTTCGGAGCGCTGCTCCTTCATCAGGTGGTTGTCAACCTGCTGTTGTGTGATTTTTAGCCTTTCAGGAAAGGAGAGAGAGAGGTGGGGAAGCTTAGAGATATGCAAGCATTGTAGCACATTCTACCATAGAGGTTTCCAGCACAGAAACAGGCCCTTCGGCCCAGCTTGTTCATGCCGGCCAGTTTTTATAATTAATCTTGCCCCATTTGCCTGCCTTTGATCCATATCCTTTTATACCTACCCCCCCCCCCCCCCCCCCCCCCCCCCCCCCCATCCATGTACCTATCCAACTGTTTCTTAAATGACAAACTTGTACTTGCCTCCACCACTATCTCTGGCTCCCCGTTCCAGACACTCACCACCCTCTGTGTGAAGTCCCTCTGGACCCTTTTGTATCTCACCCCTCTCACCTTAAACCTGTGTCCCCTAGTTTTAGACTCCCCTCAAATGTCGAATGCTGGTATCTTTCTCACCTGTGCCCCTCATGACTTTATAGACCTCTAAATGATCACACAGTTCAAACCTCCTTTGCTCGAGAGAATTATGTTCCAGCCTATCCAGCTTCTCCTTATAATCTGAACCTTCCAGTCCAGGTAGCATTTGAGTAAGTCTTTTCTGCCCATCAACTCCTGATGACAATGAACAATAATCCATCCAGCCTCACCTCTCTGCAATAGCCACACGAGTTTATTTCCCTCAAGTGTCCCAGAAATTTCCTTTTGCAAATGTACTTACATCGCAGCAGTGACCTCCAGATCTTTTCCATTCACTGTAGAAAACAAATTTTTCACATTCTGGACTCAAAACCTTAACTCTGCTTTCTCTCTCCACAGATGCTGCCAGACCTGCTGAGTTTCTCCAGCAATTTCTGTTTTTGTTTCAAATTTCTCACATCCCCCCCTTCCCATATCTCTTGCCCAACACCTTTAGTCTTTGCGCACCGAGTCCTTGCGTGATCAGCTCATGGGAATAGTTTCAACCTGATCTTTAAATTAATCTACTTTTTAATCTTCTACACCTCTATCTAATCTCCCCTCATTTTGCTTTCCTCCCAGGAGACCAAGCCCAACCTGACCTGGGGGTGAAAATCCCCCAACCCTGGAATGACTCGGCTAAATTGCCTCGGACAACTGTCTGTGTGGAGTTTGCACATTCTCCCCGTGTCTGCGTGGGTTTCCTCCGGGTGCTCCGGTTTCCTCCAAAAATGTGCAGGTTAGGTGATCTGGCCGTGCTAAGTTGTCCATAGCGATAGGTGCATTAGTCAAAGGGAAATGGGTCTGGATGGGTTACTCTTTGGAGGGTTGGTGCAGGCTTGTTGGGCCAAAGGGCCTGTTTCCACTCTGTAGGGAATCTAATCTAATCTAAATCTCCTCTGAAACGTTCCTGCAAATTGTGATGACCAGAGCTTGTTACAGTCCTCCAACTGTGAATTAACCGCACCTTTATATATAGAACATAGAACATAGAACAATACAGCACAGAACAGGCCCTTCGGCCCACGATGTTGTGCCGAACTTCTATCCTAGATTAAGCACCCATCCATGTACCTATCCAAATGCCGCTATATATAGATTCAGCATAACCTTTTCTGCTCAGTGCCTCTTTTTTTTAAAACCAACATCCTATATGGTTTGTAAAACAACCTTTCAAAATGCCACCTTCAAGGGTTAATCAATGTGGACTTTCACCTCACTCTGTTTCTGCACACTCTTTAAAACTATGTGCAATATTCCTCTCCCTCCTTCACCACAATGCACAGTTTCCCATTTTTCTCACCACTGTGTGTGTCACTTGTCTGCCCATTCATCTTGTTGTCGTTTGTTCGTTGAATCTGTACTGTCAGCTGCGTTTTCATTAAAAAGCGAAAGATCTGCAGATGCTGGAAACCCAAAGCAATAACAGAAATTGCTTGAAAAACTCAGCAGGTCTGGCAGCATCTGTGCAGGGAAATCAAAGTTAACCTTTCAGGTCCAGTGACCTCCTCTCAGAACTGATGGTAGCTAGGAAAAAGTGGTCTTTTAGGCAAAAGCAGGAGGGGTAAGGACTAAATGATAGGTGGAAATAGACCCCAAAGAGAGAGAGAGAGAAAAAAAACAATTGGACGGACAAGGAAGTGGTTAACGATCAGGCTAGGAGACTGAAGAGCTGTTAATGGAGACTGTTAGTGGCTAGCAATGGGTTGTGTAGCGTAGCAAACCCTGTGATAACAAGGCCATGTGGGGGGGTGGGGGGAAGCATGGGGAAGTTATTCAGGCCCCAAATGTATTGAACTCAAGATGGAGTCCAGCAGCCTGTGGATTCCCAAGCCACGTTTTCATGTCTGGCTTCATTGTCAAATTGTGAAATTTTATTCTGCATTCCAATATCAAATTTAGCTATTTATATAAACCATGAAGTGGTTCCAGCACTAGCTCCCACTACGTTACCGTTTCCAGTCTTAAAAAAAACTTTCATAGTAACTCACTGCTTTTAAATATTTTTTGACCCCAGTTGACAGAGACCCTCCTATTCCTGAGCCTTCATTCTGTTAACGAGCTTTTAACATGCTATGTAGTCAGACACTTTCCGAAAATGCCATAAGCAATGTTGACTGCATTTCTTTAATCAACTTCCTCTTTTACTTGATAAAAAAAACATTAGCTTAGTCAAAATGATCAAAGTTTTACAAATCTGTATGACTCCTCTTAATTAGCTCAAACCTGTCTGAGTTCCTGTCAGTGTTTCCTGATTATTCTTTCTATAATTGATGTTCGATTGCCAGGCCTCCAGTTACTAGGGCTGTTCTGGAGTTACTGGAGATATCCTTGCATCCTTTCTTATGATGCAGCAGTAGTGTCCATGTATCTGAGTTAGGGGGCTTCGGTCAGGTCCCACCTGCTGCAGAGATGTGTCATTAACATCTCTGAACAGGTTGGTTCAAAAATAGTTAGGTTCTCTCTTAAACATTTGCCACTTCTCAATTCTCCGATACCTCCTCTGTATTTAGGGGGAAGACTAAGTTAAACCCGTCAGCCGTCATTCTCATTTCCCTTGCCAACCTGGAACATGGGTGATCCATTGCTCTCCAACCATTGCCCAGCCTCTCCTGGACATTCTGAGCAGTAACCCTTATACCATCCATTGCCTCACCTTTTCCACTTCCATCAAGAGTTTCCTTCCTTGATTAACGTCTCCTGAAGCATGCAGGAAATTCTTAACCTCCAGATGCCCCTTCAGCTCAGACACTCGGCTAAGGCAGGCAGAGACACATCCAGTCCAGGGAAATCAAAGTTAACCTTTCAGGTCCAGTGACCTCCTCTCGGAACTGATGGTAGCTCGGAAAAAGTGGTCTTTTAGGCAAAAGCAGGAGGGGTAAGGACTAAATGATAGGTGGAAATAGACCCCAAAAAGAGAGAGAGAAAAAACACAATTGGACGGACAAGGAAGTGGTTAACGATCAGGCTAGGAGACTGAAGAGCTGTTAATGGAGACTGTTAGTGGCTAGCAATGGGTTGTGTAGCGTAGCAGACCCTGTGATAACAAGGCCATGTGGGGGGGTGGGGCTTCCACAGGGCATTGCTCGAATTGTCACCCGTAGGTTTCTGCTGCTCATCCACAATCCTAACAAAACAAGGCTGTGCCCCCTAATTTCAAATTGCATTAATAGCTTGTCTGAGTGATTAATTTCCCAATGAATGTCTCGTGCTAATGCTCTTATTCATCACTAGCAATTGTACTTCAGAAGCGAATGCCTTTTCTTTCACAGCTCGCAGTTGAGATAACGCCCTCATATACAGGAAAAAGAGAGTATTAACAAGAGATACTGATCAACACACCAGCTTTCCTGTAATGTTATTCTTTGATTTTGTTTTGAATGCAGTCTATCTGCTCCCTTGCCTGGTCTCACTCAGTTCGCCCCCTTCCTGCTCTCAATCCTGCACACCTTACCACCCCCCCACCCCCCCGTCCCCCAAGCCTGGCCTCACTCTGTTCTCCCTCCTGCTTCTCTGCCTCACGTGTTCTTTGTGGATGTGAAACCATTCTCATCATCGGGGCTCTGGCTCAGTGAGAGTGACATCTGTCCAGTTCCCAGAGAACCTCTTCTTTCTCTCTCTCTCTCTTTTTCTGTCTTTCTCTCCCCCTGTCTTTCTCTTTCTTTCTTTCTTTCTCTCTCTCTCTTGCTCTGATCAAGGGTGCCAATTTAACTCGGAATGCTGAATGCTAGCCCTGGCATCCTGTTTTACTGAGAATCATTAATTAAGTTAAATTAATCTCATCCCACCAATCCAGCAACAGAGTGAGAGAGAGAGAGAGAGTGACCTCTCTGTTTCACACAGGCTGGAATTAACTGTTTTTTAACTGAGTTACAAGAGTTTATTCATGGAGTTGAACCGATCCTCCCAACCACAGGATGTCGGAGTAGAATGTCCTCTTTCTGAGCCACTCTGTCTCCTCTTATCCTGTATTTTATCTCAGATCCTTGAGCAAATAATGCCTGTTGCTCAACACCATGACAGTTTGCATTAGTACGTTCATACTAACCACAACCTGTTTATCAACGTGTACTTCCTTGTGAATGATGGAAAACCCCAAATTTTTTTTTCTGTATGAAGAGTAACAGATGAAATCATAGGTCGTTGGCAGCGAGAGCAGCAGCGCAGGAGACTGTTAGACACAGAGCAGAGCAATCACTGACATTCAGAGCAGGGAGGTTCATTGCTCACCCCAGACATGAGCCAAGACACGAGATTGCTGTCTGCACTAGAACAGCACAGGAGCTCATTGTCACCGGGAGATGGGGCCAGCTTGGAGATTACTGATCCTCAGGTGATGCAAGGGAGCTCACTGACCTTGAGGTGTGGAAGACGCGGGATGTCTCTAAACAGGGTGCTGAGTTCAACCAGAAGGAGTTTAAGACTGAAAGTCCGTAGCTGCGTATCGTGTGTTTCTAAAGCAGGTATCGAGAGGAGCGTTTCAGTTGAAGAAAAGAAACCTGAGCAAGACTCGGCCCGATATCCAGTCCAATTCTTCTTTGAATACCTCGTGGTTGTTTCTCTGAAGAATTCTGGAGCAATGTATGAGCCACAGATAGCCTACCAGTTTCCAAAGGTAAGTGAAAAGATGTCTCAGTCCTTTGTTGTTTGTGAGTCCGCCTGCATTTTGTTTGTGGGAGGAAGTACAACATTTTATTGAGTAATCCACTTGGTGAAGATCAACGGAAAGCTTCCTCGTGGCTGTGAACCCTGACTTACTTCATTTAGTCGTGGGAAATAGTGGAACCAATTATAGATTCATACAAGACAGAAACGGACCCTTCGGTCCAACTCGTCCATGCTGACCAAGTTTCCTCAGCTAAACTAGCCCCATTTGCCTGCATTTGGCCCATAGTCCCCTCAACCTTGTTTATTCATGTACCTGTCCAAATGTCATTTAAACGTTGCAACAGTACTTCCTCAGGCAGTTATTCCACATACGCACCACCCTCAGTGTGAAAACGTTTCCCCCCCCCACTGCCAGGTCCCTTTTAAATATTTTCACCAATCCTAACTTTCCCTTGATCACACTGTGTTCTGGACTGGCTGAGTGTTTTGGCTGGTCTGTAGTTTAGGCCGCCCAGCGAAGGAGGGGTCGGAGGAGGAGTACCGTGAAGGACCAAGCGTTTAGGGATGGTGTGTAATGGAGTTAAGTATAAGTGGGCAGGGAAAGTTGTAATGTCCCTAACTCTGAGCCAGGAGGCCTGGGTTCATGTCTCACAGCTCCAGCTCCAGCTACAGCAATAATGGCTCAAAATGCGATTGAGTATCCAGGGAGAGGTTTTCTTCTTTAACTCTTGCATGGGATGTGAGTGTCACTGGTGAGGCCAGCGTTTATTACCCAGCCCTAATTGCCCTGAGACCGTATGGCTTATAGGCTATTTCAGAGGGCAGTTAAGAATTAGAGTACAAAAGTAGGGAGGTTTAGCTAAAACAAGGCTGTAATAAGAGTCAAAGAGTGTGGCGCTGGAAAAGCACAGCCGGTCAGGCAGCATCCGAGGAGCAGGAAAGTCGTCATTCTGATGAAGAACTTATGCTCAAAGTGTTGACTGTCCTGCTCTTCGGATGCTGCCTAGCCAGCTGTGCTTTTCCAGCATCACCCTCTTCGACTCTGGTCTCCAGCACTTGCAGGCCTCACTTTGTCTCGTAAGACCGCAGCTGGAATGCGGTGAAGAGTTTTGTTCCCCTTATCTCAGGGAAGATAGGCAGTCCAGAGAAGGTTCACTCGGCTGGTATTGGGGTTTGGAAGGATGAGGAGACATTGATTAGCCTGGGCCTGTACTCCTTGAAATTCTGAAGAGTGTGAGACAACCTTATTGAATGATACAGGATTCTTTGGGGACTTGCCTGGGTCGATGCGAAAAGGATGGATCCCCTTCTGGGAGAGCCTAGGGCCAGAGGGCATCAGCTCAGAATAAGGGGTCACACATTTAAGGCAGTGATGCAGAGGAATCTCTCCCCTCAGAGGGGAGTGAATCTGTGGAATTCTTTACTACAGAGGTTTGTTGAGACTGGGTCCATACATATGTCCAAGGCTGAGACAGACTCATTTTTAATTAGGAGGGAGTGAGGACTGCAGATCGAGTCATAGAGATGTACAGCATGGAAACAGAACCCTTTGGTCCAACCTGTCCTTGCTGTCCAGATATCCCAACCCAATCTAGTCCTATTTGCCAGCACCCGGCCCATATCCCCCCAAACCCTTCCTATTCATATACCCATCCAAATTGTACCAGCCTCCAACACATCCTCTGGCAGCTCATTCCATACACATACCAGTTGCCCCTTAGGTCTCTTTTATATCTTTCCCCTCTCACCCTAAACCTATGCCCTGTAGTTCTGGACTCCCCGATCTCAGGGAAAAGACTTTGCCTATTAACTCTATTCTTGCCCCTCATAATTTTGTAAACCTCTATAAGGTCACCCCTCAGCCTCCGATGCTCCAGGGAAAACAGCCCCAGCCTGTTCAGCCTCTCCTTATAGCTCAAATCCTCCAACCCTGGCAACATCCTTGTAAATCTTTTCTGAACCCTTTCAAGTTTCACAACATCTTTCTGATAGGAAGGACACCAGAATTGCATGCAATATTCGAACAGTGGCCTAACCAATGTCCTGTACAGCTGCAACATGACCTCCCAACTCCTGTACTCAATACTCTGCCCAATAAAGGAAAGCATACCAAACACCTCCTTCACTATCCTATCTAGCTGTGACTCCACCTTTAAGGAGCTATGAACCTGTACTCCAAGGTCTGTTTGTACAGCAACACTCCCTAGGACCTTACCATTAAATGTATGATGCTGGAGATCACAGTCGAAAAATGTGATGCTGGAAAACCAGCATCTAAAGAACAGGAGAATTGATGTTTCGGGCATAAGTCCTTCATCAGGAATGTGGGGGGAGGGGAAAGGGGCGTGAGAGATAAATAGGAGGATAGGGATTGGGGGGGAAGAAGATAGTTGGGAAGGTGATAGGGTAGATGTAGGTGGTGGTGGGGGGGGAGGGTGGTGATATGTCAGAGGCAATGGTGGAGCAGATAGATGGGAAGGAAGATGGACAGGTGGGACCGTTCAAGAGGGAAGTTGGATGGTTGGATCTTGGGATGAGGTGGGGGGAGGGGAGATGAGGAAACTGGTGAAGTCGCTGTTGATGACGTGCGGTTGAAGGGTCCCAAGGCGGAGGATGAAGCCAGTTGTCAGGTGGCTTGGATTTGGTGGTGGAGGAGGCCGAGGGCTTGCACGCCCTTGGCAGATTGGCAGGGGGAATTGAAGTGGTCGGTGGTGGGGTCGTTTGGGCGTGTATCCGAGATGATTATTAATCAATAAGGGAATCGAGGGTTATGGGGGAAAAGGCAGGAAAGTGGAGTTGAGAATTACCAGTTTAGTTGTGATCTCATTGAAGAGCAGAGCAGACTCGATGGGCTTCGTGGCCTCCTCCTGCTCCTTGTGGTCTGATTATGTGCTATTGGTCTGGAGTCACATGTAGACCAGACCAGGGAAGGATAGCAGGTTTCCTCCCCTACAAGGCATTGGTGAACCAGATAGGTTTGTTTACTAACATTGATGATAGTTATCACTTCCAGATTTATTAATGTAATTTACGTTTCACCCATTGCCCCTGGTGAGATTTGAGCCCCTGTCCCTAGCATGAGCCTAGGTCCTTTGATTACTATTCCAGTGTCAGTATCACTACGTCGCCTCCTTCTGTGTCCAGGCAGTAGGGGTCACGTCAGGGGAGAGTAGCCCAGTGGCTGGGCTGGTACTGGGAGTGTGGAGGGTCCCCAGTTTGTGTTTTGGTTGGGGCGGGGAGGGGAGAGGAATGCATGTGTCAGGTTCTGATCTCTGAAGGTTTCCTTTTGTTTCAGAGGGAGAATCTGATTCGTTCACAGAAGGAGGAGGAGGAAAGCTTACTGAAGGCGATTCCACTGTTTTGTTTTCCAGATGACAACGCCTGGGCCCCACTCACTGAATACGAGAGGTTTGTGTCCTTTTCATTTCTTGTCGCGTTTGGAAAGCTTCTATTTCTTGAATCCACATATGAGGGAAAGAAAGAACCTTTTGGCCTCAATGTCCCAACATATCACAATTGTTGAAATACTTTGAAGAGTAGACATTGTTGTCAGAAAAGGAGCAGCCAATTGTGCAATGTGAAAATGACCGTGTAATCTTTATTGAATAAATAGCATTGGTCTGGGGCAGGAGAGTGAGTTCCCTGCTCTTCATCCATGAGGTAATATGTGTCAACTGGACAGTGTACGCAGGGTGTTGGTTTAACCCCTCAGTAACAGTCCTATAATACCTTCACCTACATTGTCACCCATAAGCACCTCGAAGCTCTGGAGTAGAGAGTTGCCAAATCCTGTGCTGGGAAATTCCAGTCCGTGTTTGGATGTTTCACATCTCAGGTCCTGATTGTGGTGAAGAACCCAAGGTCTGTGTCAGGAAGTTGTCAATTCTCTCCTCGGGCGCTGATCCAATCCTTTCAAATGGTCAGCACTGACACCTCCTCAATAACCTGCCCTCTCCTCAGTCACCCTCAAACAGCACACCTCCCTTCAAATCATTCACTCCTCAAAGAACACACTCGCATGTTCAAAACCCAACTTTGACTCCTCTGTGCTTATAAACCAACTCCATCTCCAACCTGACTTTCATCCCCAAACTCTTGCATTTAACTGTCTGCAGGCTGCAACCAGGGCTTCACTTGAGTCTCTAGAAACAGACAGGGACTGAACCTGTGGTGTCTGTGTTAGATGGTGTTTGCAAGTTGAAACACTAAATAAATGTATGCCAGTGCAGAGAACGGCACATGTTCTCTCCTTCCCCTACTGGATTTCTGAGATATAGCACAGGATAATGACCTGAAGGTAAAGGTTGGAAGCTACAAAACAGATTCAGTCAGAAAGCTGAGATCCCATAGCCCTTGTTAAAAGTGGCAGAATGCAAACGTTTACTGGAAACTGAAATAACCCAGAGAGTGGTGGTGTGTGCTCTTCACCCAGAGAGTGGTGGCTGTGTGGAATGCTCTGCCCCAGAGAGCAGTGGAGGCCCAGTCTCTGGATTCATTTAAGAAAGAGTTGGATAGAGCTCTCAAGGATTGTGGAATCAAGGGTTATGGAGATAAGGCAGGAACAGGATACTGATTAAGGATGATCAGCCATGATCATATTGAATGGTGGTGCAGGCTTGAAGGGCTGAATGGCCTACTCCTGCACCTATTGTCTTAACTGCGGGTGCTGTAAATCAGAAACAAAAACAGAAATTGCTGGAAAAACTCAGCAGGTCCAGCAGTGCTTGTGGAGAGAAATCAGTGTTATCATTTTGGGTCAAATGACCTTTCCTCAGAATAGAGGAAGTGTTTATTGTCAGGATGTGGTTAACCTTAGAGTGGAAACGAAAAACCAGGTCGAAGAGAGTCTGATACATGTTACATACCTGCCAAAGGGAGAACACGTTATGGTCTTGATATTATTGCTCTCTAAAATAAGCAGAATTGGATGTGTTGTATTAAGTGGGTGCCCATCAGTTGAATATTATTGGAGCTTTGGGGCACCTATTAAATTTGTTGAATGGTGACCTGTTAGAAGCCTAGTGGATATCATTAAACTGTTGTGGGGAAAGACACCAGCCTCGGAGTCAGAGTCCAGGGTTCACCGACAGAGTTTGTTGCACAAGGAAATACCAGAGCTCCAGGGAGAGAGAGACGCCAACAGCACAGTGGTCAGCTGCCAGTCTTCTCTCGACCCAGAGCACATATCAAGAAGCTTTGACACCTCTTGTGATACAATAGGTCAGTGATGAGATTATTCTCTTTGTAACAAGGTTAGTTTATGGCAATCATTGCAGAATCGTTGATCGTTTCGATACAGTCTTTGTCAGTTCCAGCGCAGCCTTTGTTAATTTCCGTGTGGTCATTGTCAGTTTAAGTGTAGACGTTGTCAGTTTCAATGTCTGCGCCAAAGTCCATTGCTGTAGTAATAGGTGCTAATCGCTCTTCCTGAGAAGGGCGATTACTGCAGCCCTGGCTATTAGCATCTCGCATTGAGTCTGTATCAAACTGTTAGCATTTCTATAAGAGGTGTTGGCTGGACCCAGACACTTTAGCAAGCAGTGTTCGTTACTTGTGTGTATTCTCTCCCCCACCCGCCTTAAACTAATCAACTAGGCTGTGAGTGCATTGTGCTGGCATTCTGGTGGTAGTGTCTGTATCTGCTCTGCTATTTCTCTCCATATTGTGATCTGGCGGCCATCTTATGTGTCACGTTAGCCTGTTGATAACTCAGCAGCCATCTTGTGTATCCATGTGCCTATTGTCACCCTGCCCCGTGCCATCTCCTTCTTCACTCCCCCCTTTTGTGGTCAAGGAGGTGACTTTGGAGATCTCCTGCAGACCACCCAATTTACATGTAGAGGTAGGTCATCTCTAGGAGCTCCACCTCCAGAGGGGTATCATGGAGGGCCAATTTCACTGGAGGGCTTGTCTGTGGTGACACTTACTGCTGGTACAGTTCTTGTCAGTAGCGCCTTAGCAGAGCTTTAAACACCTGAGGCGCCCACAGAATACCAGCATAAGTGCAATAAGAACTATCCTGTACCAAATAGGGTCCCCAAGATTTAGCCTGCTGTCTGTAATTGTGGTTCCCTGTCGAAAACTGTCCAGCTGCTGTCGGATATTCTTGATGGCATCAATATCATGGGTACTTTAATTGTCATCAATAATTGTACACACTCCCCCCTTGCTGTGCTAACTGATAATCTCCCACATAACGTGTCTGCTGTGTGCAGGGTCTGAGTTCAGCCAGCTCTGTATTAATTGCTTCCAGAGCTTTCGTGGTACTGTCGCCAAGGAGAGTCGGGTCACACAAGATAATTTCGGTTTTTAGTGCTGACCACCCCAGAGATAGAGATCCCAGAAATCCATATCCCAGTGATGACCCCAAAGTGATAGGGGCCGACCAGTCAGCACAGAACTCCTGACTGATGGAGCGGGTCACTATCCTTCTCCGAATATGTCCCCTGTTGGGGCATGGTACAGTTAGGGGTGCAATTGTCCCTACGGCGAACAGGTCTGGGGGGTCTGTTGCACATTTTCCCCTTAACTACTCATTGCCACTGAGTAACAGGCATTGTCCTGTCCTTGTGTTTGTCTGTCCACCCATGTCTCCCCTGATCCCCCTGAGCTGGTAATTATTGAATGGGTAAATCCATGTGGCCGAGCTGACATGGGTGTCATTGCACTGACCACATACTGTCTGCTGACTGTCACATTCAAGCATACCTGCTCAATGCAGGTACAGGTAAACTGTCCCCTGGTGACCGTGCAGCACTGATAAGTGAACAGTGTCTGGGCACATGAGTTGTGTTTGGGAACCAGAGCATAAACTCATCCCCATCTCTCTCCTGTGAGCCAGTGGGTAGTTACTGGGTTTTAAATGGGTCTTCCTTTCCTTAGGTTGGGGGAGTGGCTGCTGCCGCCCCCCTGGGCTGGTGGTCCTGCCCAGCTTCACACCCCTACCCTGGCGTCCCCGCTTGTATTTCCCTATCTGCCCCTTGCTGCTGAGGTGTCTACTGTATACAGGTCACAAAGGGTCCACACTGGGATGGCCACAAATAGGGCTCCCACTGATCGCACCAGTGGGTAGCAGACAGCTCTGTCCCCATGCTGGCTTCGGTGGGTTTTATAGAAGAGATTACCCTCCAATCCAAACGTGCTCCTGACAGCTGTGACACCTAAATACAATGAAATATAGATAGGTATGTACATCTTACAGTTAAAATAGAGTTAACAGGAAAAGTCTCTTGTTCCCGTTGGAAGGTGCAGTCATGCCTTGTTCTGTTCTGTTGTGTTTTCGGTATTCCCCCCGGGATGACTATCTTGTCCGTCTTTGCTTGCCCCTGGGGAATGGTCAATGACATTAGTTTGGTCACAGGAGAACCGACCGACTCCCAAAGCTACCTAGATTACACCTCCTCCCACCCTGCCCCCTGTAAAAATGCCATCCCATATTCCCAATTCCTTCGTGTCCGCCGCATCTGCTCCCAGGAAGACCAGTTCCAACCCAGTTGGCCTCCTTCTTCAAAGACCGCAATTTCCCCCCAGACGTGATCGACGATGCCCTCCACCGCATCTCCTCCACTTCCCACTCCTCTGCTCTTCAGCCCCGCCCCTCCAATCGCCACCAGGACAGAACCCCATTGGTCCGCACCTACCACCCCACCAACCTCCAAATACATCGTATCATCCGTCGTCATTTCCGCCACCTCCAAACGGACCCCACCACAAGGGATATATTTCCCTCCCCTCCCCTATCAGCGTTCCAAACAGACCACTCCCTCCGTGATTCCTTCGTCAGGTCCACACCCCCCCACCAACCCAAACTCCACTCCCGGCACCTTCCCCTGCAACCGCAAGAAATGCAAAACTTGCGCCCACACCTCCCCCCTTACTTCCCTCCAAGGCCCCAAGGGATCCTTCCATATCAGCCACAAATTCACCTGCACCTCCACGCACATCATCTATTGCATCCGCTGCACCCGATGTGGCCTCCTCTATATTGGGGAGACAGGCCGCCTACTTGCGGAACGTTTCAGAGAACACCTCTGGGACACCCGGGCCAACCAACACAACCACCCCATAGCTCAACACTTCAACTCCCCCTCCCACTCCACCAAGGACATGCAGGTCCTTGGACTCCTCCATCACCAGACCATAGCAACACGATGGTTGAAGGAAGAGCGCCTCATCTTCCGCCTAGGAACCCTCCAACCACAAGGGATGAACTCAGATTTCTCCAGTTTCCTCATTTCCCCTCCCCCCACCTTGTCTCAGTCAAATCCCTCGAACTCAGCACCGCCTTCCTAACCTGCAATCTTCTTCCTGATCTCTCTGCCCCCACTCCGGCCTATCACCCTCACCTTGACCTCCTTCCACCTATCGCATTCCCAATACCCCTCCCCCAAGTCCCTCCTCCCTACCTTTTATCTTAGCCTGCTGGACACACTTTCCTCATTCCTGAAGAAGGGCTCATGCCCGAAACGTTGATTCTCCTGCTCCTTGGATGCTGCCTGACCTGCTGCACTTTTCCAGCAACACATTTTCAGCACAGGAGTCTTTAAACAGCTGGTCGGGCCCAATACTTCCATGTGCCTGTTCCTTTATTGTCCAGGTGTGCCCACTTATTACCACGTCGTATGGTCCACTCCATTTTGGGGCAGAGCCTGGTTTGTTGGGCAATACTGGCACCAGGACGCAGCTTCCTGCTGCTGGGACCTCAGAAGATTCCGAGTTTCCCTGCCTTGTCCTTTGTCCTGTTTCAGTTAAATTTCTACATCCCTTTCGATTGGGCGCTTAATTCTTATACAATATTTGGCAGTGTGTCGTTTAGTGGACCCACATCGGTGCCACCTGTGATTATTGTCTCTGACAATTACATTGCTCACCCAGGAGTCATTAATTCAGATGGTGTTAGCCTGATTTGTGATGGCTCTTAATCTCATTGGCTGAGGTGCTGGCAGCTATACTAATGTTCTGCCTGAAGCTTGCATTGCCTTAGCTAAAGTATTTTGAGCGTTCTAATCTTTCTCTCCACCATCCCTGAGCTCTGGGGGTGATTGGGGATGTGGAATTTTTGTTCAATGCTGAGCAATTGGCAGACAGCCTTCATGACCTTGCCTGTAAAATGTGTCCCTTGGCCTGAGTCAATCTGGAGAGGACCACCCCACCCAGGGATTACCACCCGCTAATATTCTGGCTGCAGTGGTCACCGTGCAGCTTTTGGTTGGGAATTGGTCTATGATGACCAGGGGAAGGTGGTAGTGGCCCAGTAAATTCCGTCTGAAGGCGTTCCCAGGGTCCCCAAGGTCTGGGCTGGAGTCCCATCTTAACTTTTATGGGTCTCCCTGGGTTATGTTGTGCACAAACCATGCATCTGCAGCAGTACGTGGCCATTTCTCTTCCCATTCCCTTCCACCACCCCTCTCTCCCGCAGCTTGCTATCATGGCCTCTCTACCTGGATGGGAGAGCCCATGGTGTAGTTTGAGCAATGTGTTCTGTGTACACACTGGTGCTACCACCCTGTCTGCTCCCCTCCAGACACCATCCTCCCCTTTGCCTCCTGCAGTTTCCACGGTTCTTTCTCTTCCTGCTGGGTGTCCTCCTGCAGCTGCTGAATTTGGATAGCGTCTTTCGCTAATTCAACAGTTGCCATTGCAGTCTTGTTAATGGTTTCTTATTCTAGAGCTTTCTGAGCAGCTCGGCCAGCTGCCTGGTTTCCTTCGAATTGTCACCAACCTGAACGGTCTTTTGCTGGCTCTTTTTGATGGGCTGTTATTTTTATGACTGCAGCCTCTTGGCTGTTCACTGGCATGCAATAGGATTGGAATTCTTAATAGGGGCTGATAGGGGCTCCCCCTGTGGTGGTGAACCCTCTTTTACCCCATGCCACCATGAAGTCATGGACTCCACTGAAGAGGAGAAAGTGAGGACTGCAGATGCTGGAGATCAGAACTGAAAATGTGTTGCTGGAAAAGCGCAGCAGGTCAGGCAGCATCCAAGGAACAGGAGAATCGACGTTTCAGGCATCAGCCCTTCTTCAGGAATGAGGAAAGTGTGTCCAGCAGGCTAAGATAAAAGGTAGGGAGGAGGGACTTGGGAGAGGGGCGTTGGGGATGCGATAGGTGGAAGGAGGTCAAGGTGAGGGTGATAGGCCGGAGTGGGGTTGGGTCGGAGAGGTCAGGAAGAAGATTGCAGGTTAGGAAGGCGGTGCTGAGTTCAAGGGATTTGACTGAGACAAGGTGGGGGGAGGGGAAATGAGGAAACTGGAGAAATCTGAGTTCATCCCTTGTGGTTGGAGGGTTCCTAGGCGGAAGATGAGGCGCTGTTCCTCCAACCGTCGTGTTGCCGTGGTCTAGCGATGGAGGCCAAATTTTGTTGGTCGGAACGTAGTCCGGAGTCCGTGCGGGATCAGTCTGGTTTGAGAATGTGGCTGAAGAGCTTCTGTGCAGAGGAGATGACCTGGGGTGTGCAGTGAGAGAGGGACTCACTGAAATCCTTGTAGAGGGAAGAAGAAAGCTTGTCTGTAATATATTCAGTTTTTTCCTTTTGCTAGTTCCAGTTTTGGTGAGTGCAGTTCAGCTGCCTGTGGGACTGACTTCCATCAATCCTTCTCGACAGAAGTTAGCAACAGTTATCATTTGCCACAGCCCGTCCTGTTCTGGGTGACCCTGCTACATATTTTCGTGACCCTTCCACCAAGAGGGTCTCCTCGGCTGTGTCTAGGGGGTATCTTTTTACTTGACCCCTATCCTCATCCCCACCTATATCCCCAAAACTGTGCAGTTTCCCCTGTCTAGAATTCCCTAAACTGGGTTTTCTCCTGTATCCTTGGGGGTAAAAGAACTGCCTCCCACTTTGCCCTTCTCATATTGGAGCTGGCCCTCAGTTTCCCTGTGTTTAGCATCTTCACCAAGGTGTGTTTAGTGTGGAGGATGATGTTCCCTGTCATTACTATGGGCTCACTAACCCTAACAGCCCAAGCAGCACAATCTAAGGCTGCTATGCACCTGAGCAACCCAGTGACACTGGCCCTTCTGTCATTTAGATTAGATTACTTACAGTGTGGAAACAGGCCCTTCGGCCCAACAAGTCCACACCGACCCGCCGAAGCGCAACCCACCCATACCCCTAACCTAACACTACGGGCAATTTAGCATGGCCAATTCACCTAACCTGCACATCTTTGGACTGTGGGAGGAAACCAGAGCACCCGGGGAGAACGTGCAAACTCCACACAGTCTGTCGCCTGAGGCGGGAATTGAACCTGGGTCTCTGGCGCTGTGAGGCAGCAGTGCTAACCACTGTGCCACCCTATAGGCCTTCTCCTACCATGGTCTTGTATGATCACTGCGGAGTAAAGCCCCTCCCTCATTATTACAGTGGATGTGGAAATCCTTGCTGGGATCTGGCAGCCCAAGCCCAGGGACCGATGTAAGTCGAGTTTTAAGCTGACTATTCCTCCTCCCTGTTCTGGCCCCCAGGTTACAGGTTCCAAGGTGGGCTTGCCTCCTTTAGTCTCTGGATTGGTTCAGCCAATTTTGTGAACTCTGGTATAAAGTTTCTGCTGTAGTTGAATAGCCCCGTGACCTTTCTGACCCCCCCCCGACAGTGACAGGTCGTGGCATCAGTTGGATTGCTGCCTTGTGGTCATTGGGCATTTCCCTGGGGTATGAGGTGTCCCAGGTAGAAGTCTGGTCTTTTGCCAAATTGTACCTTTGTGGGGCTGACCTTTTAACCCTACGGTTGCCAATGCTTGAAATACTAGCCCTAAAGCTCCCTGGTGTCCGACCTGGACTCTGAGGCAATTAGGATATCACCTACATATTGGAGGGTAGTGCTACCCTCTGGTAAATCTACTGTCTTTCGGATGTTGCTCCTCACCCTGTGGGGAAAAACAGTGGGGCTGTTGTGGAAGGAGAGTCCACATGTATTGTCTGCCCCTTACTGCGAAAGCAAATTCGTTCTGGGACTCGGGGTGTAACGGAATAGACCAGAAGCCATTGGCTATGTCTAAAACAGTACAAACCTTATGTTCAGGGGCCATGCCATTTAAAATGGTGGCTACAATGGGATGCAATTTGGGGCTGACCTTATTTAGTCCTGTATAATCAATGGTCAGCCTGTAGCTCCCATCAGGCATTATTACTGGCCAGGTTGGGGAATTAAATGGTACTTGTGGTTTCTCTCAGGATTCCCTGTTTCACTCGTCCTTTCATTATCTTGTTCTGCTTGGGGTTTTATTGGGTATTGCTGGTGGGGCTTGCACTCCAGTCCAGGAACCCTTATGGGGTCTATGTTAACTAGACCTGTATCTAACATTGTTTCTGCCCATGTTCAGGGGATGGAGGTGCAGATGGCTCCAAATCTCTCCCCACCCCCTTTTCGAGTTTCCAGTCCCGACTGGGGACAGTTGCCACTTTAATAATTTCAAGGTGTCTTGTAAGTTTCCCAATCTGTCTTCCGACCGTCCTGTCTGGGCCAAATCAATTTCCCTTTTGCACAATTGATTAGAGCATTATATTCGTTCATGAGGCCATTGCCCAATATGGTGCCCTCGTTATTTTTGGCATACATAGAATCTCATGGGGATGTGTATGTTTATTTCTAAGAGGCTAGTTTTGCTGAGGTAAGCTGGTGTTTTATCCTCTCCTACCCCAGTTAAATGCATCATTTAGTTTGTGTGGGGTAAGGGTAGGTTTGTGATGGATACAGCAGCTGCTGTGTCCACTGGCATCTCTCATTTCCTCCCTCCTATTACTGTGGATATGTAAATTCTCCCCCCTCCTTTTACCCTCATGGGGGCAGCTGGTTGTCAGCTCTGCTGACCTCTGGACTCCTGCGGTTCCTCAGTATTCCAGGTAGTGTTTAGGGGTACCCCATGTTTTTCCCAGCACGCTGCTTCTGTGTCCTGTTCTTTTGCAGTGGCTGTTATTTTACATTATTCCCTGGTCTATCTCCTGCTCATGGGACCTGACACTGTCCCTGCCGGCCACAGCTGTGGTAAGATTGCTCTATTCTACTCCCCTCCATTCCGATAGATCTTTTCTTTACTGCGGGAGCTTCTGCATCCTGCATCCCACTAGCCCACTTGACTAGGTCGTCATAATCCTGGGACACTATTCCTCCCATTTTCAGGATGGCTTGGTGGGCACGAGAGAGCCCATCTTTTAAAAGCTTGGATGGATGCCTGATCCCCCTGATCTGGGTTTGCTTGCCCTGAGCATTCCTGATAGGCCCTAAATAATCATTCCCCTTTAAGTTGCTTCCTGGTCATGATCCTGCCCCAGTCTGTGGGAGCATTTCCTAGCACCTTCGGGATTCCCTCTAAAGTCAGTGAAGGGGACCTGCTGGGCATCTCTCTGCTGTGACAGTGACAGCAAGTTTCCACCATCCTCCCCTAAAGTCTTCAGCTGCTGTGGCATCGGGTCTGCCAACTACCTGCCTGCACTTGTCTGCTGGGCAAGCTGCCTGGACCAGCTGGTGTATGCCCCTCAGGTGTAGTTGATGCCCTACCCATACCCTATCCAGCTCTTCCCAAAACCTGGTCTTTGCACTCCAGGACTGTAATGTACCCAGGGAGGCCATAATCTGCTGCCTGTCCCCTGGGGTGAAGGGTTTATAATTCACTTTAGGCTGAGACCCTGTGCCTCCTCTGGTAACGGGCGCCAAGTGATACTCTGCACAGTTTGTCCAACAGAGGGAGCAGTTGGCTTCTGGACAGTTTCCGAGGAGGGGAGACGGTCCATTTCTCTCTCCCTCCCTCTCTCCCTCCCCCTCCCCCCTCTCTCTCCTCTCCCTCCCTCTGTACCTCCTCCTTCCCCCCTCTCTCCTCTCCCTCCCCCTCCCCCCCTCTCCTCTCCCTCCCTCTGTCCCTCCCCCTTCCTCCCTCTCTCTCCCTCCCTCTCTCCCTCCCTCTCTCTCTCTCCCCCTCCGCCCCCCCCCCCCCCGCCCCCCCCCCCCAAGATGAATTTGACATTTTTTATTCTGCCCTCCAGTTCTCTAACTTGCTCCTGGTCCTTTCTCCACCTACTGGAGGCACTCACTTGTTCAGTTAGGCCAGGTAATTGGTGTACTAACATTACCCAATCTTTTTAATTTTATTCCATTTTCTGCTTCTATATCCACTCTGTTTTGCTAATGTCTGGGATGGGTCCCAACCCCCCTCGCCTTGTGCTTCTCAATAAGGGGACCTGCAGTATCCCCCTTTGAACTCTGACCTGCCATTTAACAGATTGTGTACTCCGGATACCACGCCAATGATACTGTCCCAGCACAGTCCATACGGCCATAGCAGCCTCCTAGAAAGATGTGCTGTCTGCTGGTGGGACCTCGCTACCCTCCTGGCCACCTCTACTAGTTGGTACCAACCGGTTGGCTTGGATTGGAATGTTGGCTCGATGGCGTGTGCTCTCTACAGGGACTCCTCTACCCTCCCGGCCACCACTACTGACCAAACGATAGGCCCAGAACTTACCTTTAGCCTGGTGTGCTCTCTACCGGTGGGACTCTACGCTCCTGGCCCCTGCCACTATTCAAGCTCTGTCGTTTTACTATGGGCTGACAGGGTATCATGGTTACTCAACCTCCACGCTCCCCATCTTGGTAACGTGCGCTCCACTGAGGTTTAGCTCTTGGTCAGTGATCAGCTCCTCCTCTTCACATTGGAAGTTACAAGTACAGATAGCACCTAACATTTAACCTGAACTCTGCGTTGTTTACCCTTAGAGTCCAATGTTACCTGACTTTGTCACTTGTGCTTCACAGCTCCTCGTGCCCTTGGTATCTCAATTCCCACTTCAAATCCCAATCTTCACATGGGGGGGGGGGGGGGTCTACCCATCTTAATAACCGGTCTAGGGCAGGGCTTTTGAGACCGGCAGTACCTTTGTCCTCTGGCTGTTTCGGCACAAGCAGCAGATTCTTACAGCGGTTAGTACAGTTAAACGTTTTCTCCACAGACATGCACTTATAAACGAGTTAACTCCGTACTGTAGCAAATCAGACTTTACAATCAATATGGCTTTTAAACTGTATCCTTGGCCTGGTCTGACTCTTCCTGTGTGCAGGTACAAATTGGTTCTTAACCTGGCTCCCTGATCATGGTCTTTGATCAGGGCACCTGTAATAAGATCCCTGCTCACTGCGCCAACTGTTGTGGGGAGACTTGCCAGCCTCTGAGTCAGAATCGGGGTTCAATGACAGTCTATTATATAAGGAAATACTGGAGGTCCGGGGAGAGAGAGACATGAACAGCACAGTGGACAGCTGCGAGTCTTCTCTCGACCCTGAGCACGTCAAACTTTTACACCTCGAGGTCAGTGATGGGATTATTGTCTTTGTAATATGGTTTGTTTATGGCAATCCTTGCAGAATCGTTGACAGTTTCGATACAGTCTTTGTCAGTTCCAATGAAGCCTTTGTTAATTTTCACTTGGTCATTGTCAGTTTCAGTGTAGACATTGTCAGTTTCAATGCTGCATGGAAGTCCATTACGGAAGTAATGAGTGCTAAATGCTCTTCCTGAGAAGGACAATTACTGCAGCCCTGGCTGTTAGCACTTTGTTTTGAGTCTGTATCAAGCTGTTAACACTTCTATTAAAAGTGTTGGCTGGACCCAGACACTTCAGCGAGCAGTGTTCATTACTCAAATGTATTCTCTCCCCCAACTACCTTAAACTAATCAGGTAGGTTGTGGGTGCATTGTGCTGCCATTTGGTGGCCCCAGGCAGCGTCTGTATCTGCTCTGCTCTTTCTCTCTATATCGTGATCGGGCGGCCATCTTATATGCCAAGTTGGCCTGTTGATGGCTCAGCGGCCATCTTGTGTGTCTGTGTGCCTAGTGTCACCCTGCCCCGTTCCATTTCCCTCTTCAAAACTTTTGTTTTTGAAGATTATAGCCATTCAATGAAGGAATGTATTAATGATTTTAACAGATTATATAAAACATTGATGAAATTTAATTTGGGAACTCCTGGGTCGGTATTTATATTATTGGATCATAAGATTATAAGACATAGGAAGTTGGCTGTTCAGCACATTGAACCCGCTTTACCATTCAGTGAGATCATGGCTGGTCTGATAATCCACAACACCATGTTCCTGCCTTTTACCCATATCTTTGTAAGGCCCTCCAGCCCCCTTGGAGATAGCTGTTCCCATCTCATACTGGTCTGCTGAGCATCTCGCTTTTAACCATTTCTCCATTGGCTCTTGTGCTGTCATCTGACTGGGTGCTAAGCTCTGGAATTCTCTTGCTAAACTGCTCCATTGTTTGCCTTAGAACCTACCTGTTTGACCAAGCATGTACTCATCCGAGCTAATGTCCACTTCTGTGATCAAACATCATATTTTGTTGAGGATTATCATGTGACACTCTCTGTACATTAATACATCATTGTGAGTCCATCCTCATTCCTGGACAAAATGTTCTTCCTTTTTTTCCAGTGAAACCTTCTCCTTTGTCCTGACTAACATTCATGGCAGCAGGAAGTTTGGATATTGCCGACGGCTCTTGGTAAGGTCCAGTTCAGATTTGCTCCCTTCTCTCTCCACCTCCCAGCTCCCTCTCCCTGGCCAAGGCTGATGGTATTTACAATGTTTCTCATTGGGCTTCAAAAGGCAGGGTGTTTGAAGCATCTTGGGATATCTTCATCAATATCCTTACATAGATAAGGTTCTGTCTAAACTAGTTAAATGATGACCATGTTGATTGTCAGAATAACTCATTGACAAATGTTTTTTTTTTGGGAAGCAAACTGCCAATCTTACCTAGTCTGGCCTACATGTGACTCCAGACCCACAGCTACGTGGTTGACTCTTAATTACCCAATGGGCAATAAATACTGCCCTGGCCAGTGACACCCTCATCCCATGAATGAATGAGTTTTTAAACTACAAAGCCATGGTCTGAATGTTGGGAATGTCGACTCCAATCCAGGATTTTCCCGACTCCAGACCAGGCTGGCTGCGTGGGACGGTTGGTCATGTGGTCTTGAAGATCTAGACCCCCTCCAAAGGGTCTGTTGATTTGAGATTGGTCAAAAGAATCCCTAGAGGTATGGTCTTTAAAAAGCAAAGTTCCCGGTTTAATAAATTAAGGCAGCCTGGCACAGATTTGTCCAGCAACACGGAGGTTAAAGGCTTCTGTGTTCCGTGAGAAATGGTGCAATGACATTCAAAAATTACACATTATGTGTTTTTTTAAATGTTAGTACAGCCTTCATTACAAGAAAAGACCAATCGCATATAATAAGGTGTCATGATTTACAGCAGGTTAATCCAATGATATTCACTGGGAAAGGTAATTTACATGGATAACCATCCCATGTGAGCATACAAGGTTAGTTTGAATACCAAATCACTGTCTTATGATTCATATGATGAAAAATCCATCGTTCTCTCTTATCTCTAAATACAACCAACTTAGCAAAGCATCGGTTTAAATTCACACAGCCAAATCATTACTTACAGCCATTCTGTTGTGTTATTTTAAATTAAAAATCTACAGATGCTGGTTGCTTCTGACAACAGCCTAAATTCAAATTTTAGATCCTCAGGCTCATCCAGGGCATTGGTTTACCCAACTCTTAAAGGAACCCAGCTCTTAAAACAGTGGCGCTTCTTCCACACACTGCAGCACTGAGAGCTGACAGCTGAGACATGAAGTGCTTGCAGTGGGCTTCCTGGTGCAGGGCGAAAGAAACTCCTCCATCCAATAGGAAATTGTACTGGACTGTGTGGATAATCATCCTCCCATATATTTAAGATGTAGTTCTTCAGGTGGATTGTAAAATTGTATCCAAATTTAAAATAAATTGTCATGTTTTATAGCTAACATTAATTATCATACATTCTATGATATCTTTCTAATTACTATAATATAATTGGGAGTTAAATCATACAGTAAATATAATGAAGAATGAAAAGTGTTGTGGTCTCAGATTTAATCCTCAAGAGCCTTTAAAAGCATTGCAGAATTCTGAGATTAAATGTGATGATATTTGCTAGCCTGTGGGTAAAATTTACCTTGAGATAATTCTGCAAGTTTTGAGACATCAAACGGAGAGGAGATTTCATTATTAGGACACAGTTAATCGCTGGTTATCCTGACTGACCTCACTGTGATTTGAAACTTCTCTGATTGGATAGGTAAGGCTGACAGTAGGATTAACTGGAGAGGTTTACACTGCTGTGGGGTGAAGGATGTAAGGTTACTGGAATCATTAACACTGCCCCTCTGACGGTGCGGCGCTCCCTCGGCACTGCCCCTCTGACGGTGCGGCGCTCCCTCGGCACTGCCCCTCTGACGGTGCGGCGCTCCCTCGGCACTGCCCCTCTGACGGTGCGGCGCTCCCTCGGCACTGCCCCTCTGACGGTGCGGCGCTCCCTCGGCACTGCCCCTCTGACGGTGCGGCGCTCCCTCGGCACTGCCCCTCTGACGGTGCGGCGCTCCCTCGGCACTGCCCCTCTGACGGTGCGGCGCTCCCTCGGCACTGCCCCTCTGACGGTGCGGCGCTCCCTCGGCACTGCCCCTCTGACGGTGCGATGGTGTTCCATCAAGAATAACCAGGGAGAGGAGAACCAGCATGAGATGGCCCTGTCCCTAGTCATGGCTGCACTAATGATTCTGGAAGTCCAGGGTGGTTAGTCTTCTGGGGGGAGACCATAGTATTAGTTGATTTGGCCCAGTTGCTCAGTTTGTGTTGGTGCTGCCCTGGTTACTGTGTATGAGGGACCAGATCAGTTAGAGGTGAGGCAAGGTTCACCTGGGGGGATGAACGGGCCACGCTGCAGGTTGTGACCCTGGTTAACTTTGTGCCTCTCCTTGTTTACAGCCACGTGGAGGTGGGCCAAGACTCCCAGAGGTTTTCTGCATCATCAGCTGCCTGGGCTGTTTCGGTCTGTTCTCAAAGGTATGCAACTTCAACCTGCTTGGCATGAACCCACTCTGGACCAGGATTCTGTGGAGTCTGGGTGGCTCTATAAAAGGGCAGGTTGGAGTCTGGAAGTGAAGGCCCCATCCCCATTGTTAGTGGATCCGACTCTATCCTACAGGAAACTGGAGAGAACACAAATCTAGCGGGGGTTGGGGGATCTGCCGGGCGTTTGAACTTGGTGTCGGGTTTTAACAGATCCCAAGTTCACTGCTCCACAAGTTTAAGCTGCCGTGTTGAAGCCGCAGATTCCTGGTGATGCGTGTTTTCTCTGGGGGCTTGTTAGAAAATCTGTGCCGCTTTATAAAATAAGCATTTTAAACCCTGAAGCTGTCCTTCCAATACAGTGGTGGCAATTTGCACAGGAGAGAGAGTGAATATTGGCTGTTGTCGAGGAAGGGAGTGTTTGTTGACAGCTAAAAAATGTGTTGCTGGTAAAGCGCAGCAGGTCAGGCAGCGTCCAAGGAGCAGGAGAATCGATGTTTTGGGCGTAAGCCCGAAACGTCGATTCTCCTGCTCCTTGGATGCTGCCTGACCTGCTGCGCTTTTCCAGCAGCACATGTTTCAGCTCGGATCTCCAGAATCTGCAGTCCTCACTTTCTCCTAGAGTTTGTTGACACCCTACCTCAGCGACGTTCCTTAATTTGGGATATCCAGGTGGGAGAGGGGACAGTTTCCCAGGCTGACTGAGTGAAGAATGTTGAGCAAAGGCAGGAAGCAGACTTCTGTCCAAAAATAGTGGTGAGTGGAACTACCCCTCAGCACAGGGGACCCGGGTTCGATTCCAGCCTCGGGAGTCTGTGGAGTTTCCTCCCACAGTCCAAAGATGTGCAGGTTAGGTGGATTGGCCATGCTAAATAGCTCATAGTGTTCAGCGATGTACCAGATAAATGAATTAGCCATAGGAAATACAGGGATCGGGTAGAGAGCTGGGACTGGGTGGGATGCTGTTCGGAGGGTCAAGTGCAGGCTCAGTGGGCGAAATGACCTGCTTCCACAGTGTTAGGATTCTTGGATTGATTTTAGTACCCGACATCTCCTTCAAAGAAAAGATACTGGCGAAGAAATCACCTGACCATCAACAAACAAGAACCAGTCTGAACTAAAATGAACATTTTCATCAAAAGCCTGAAACCAGTCAGGGGTGAAGAAATGCAGATCTCCAGTTTGATTGAGATCTTTTTGCGAAGTTAAATGTTAGTAAATGAAAGGTATTACGCTAAGCCCACAGGAGCACATGAATGAAGTGTGCTTCAAGGAACTAATGTCAAAGCAGCAAGGAAGGTGGATCTATAACTAGAATAAAGAGGATTCTCTCTGCTCTCTATCTCTCAATTCCTCTGTTTCTCTTTCTTTCTCTGTCTCTATTTTTCTTGCTTGTTGTTTCTTTCACTCGCCCTCTCTGTTTTTCTCTCTCTCTCTCAGTCCATTTCTCTCTCTCTCTCTCTCTCCTCTCCCTGTTTCTCTCTCTCCCTCCGTCTCTCTCCCTCCCTGTTTCCCTCTCTTTCTCTCTCCCTCCCAGTTTTTCTCCCTCCCTGTTTCCCTCTCTTTCTCTCTCCCTCCCAGTTTTTCTCCCTCCCTATTTCCCTCTCTTTCTCTCTCCCTCCCAGTTTTTCTCCCTCCCTGTTTCCCTCTGTCTCTCTCTCTCTCTCCCTGTTTCTCTCCCTCTCCTCCTCACTATTTTTCTCTCTCTCCCTCCCTGTTTCTTTCTCTCTCTCCCTCCCTCCGCTCCTCACTTCCCATTTCACTCTTCCTCCCTGCCTTCCTGTTTCTCTGTCCCCTTCTCTGCCCTCTCCCTAACCCCCCCATCGCCCTCCCCTCCCCCCCATCGCCCTCCCCTCCCCCCCCATCGTCCCCTCCTCCCCCCCATCGCCCTCTCCCACCCCCCCAATGCGCCCTCTCTCCCTCCTCCCCCTCCATCGCCCTCTATCTTCTTCCCCCTCCTGCCCCCTCACTCCCCCTCCTGCCCTCTCTCGCTCCCACCCTCCCTTGACCCCCCTCCCATCTGTCCTCACCCTCTCACACCTGCCTGCCTTCACTCCCTCGCTCCCACCCTCTCTGCATTCAATGCATTCTGTCTCTCTCACGTTTTATCTGTTTCTCTCCCTTTTGTTCTTTCTTTCTCTCATGCTCTCTATCCTTCCTGAGGGAGCAGAGAGAAAGCTCAGTGACAGAACAAGTTGGAAAGACACCTGAGAACTGAAAGTATTCTGCAATATTCACAGCGTCGCTGCTCCATATGTTCCTAACCAACCATGATGTAGGGTTTACAAACAAATATTTCAGAACACCCTGAGGACTTTAAAGTGTGTTTCCAAAATTTTCTTGGAGTGAATGTTGTCCCTTTATTTACTGTGTGTGTGTTTGTGTGTGTGTGTCTGTGCCTGTGTCTGTGTGCATGCGCGCACCTGTGTGTGTCTGTACATGTGCACATGTGTGTGTGTCTGTGCCTGTGTGTGCGTGCGTGTGTCTGTACATGTGTGCGTGCCTGTGTGTGTGCGTGTGTCTGTACGTGTGCGTGTGTCTGTACATGTGCACGTGTGTGTGCGTGTCCGTGTGCGTGTGTGTGTAGATGTGCACGTGTGTGTGTGCGTGCCTGTGTGTGCGTGTCTGTACATGTGCGCGTGTGTGTATGTGTCTGTGTGCGTGTGTCTGTACATGTGCACGTGTGTGTGTGTGCGCGCCTGTACATGTGCACGTGTGTGCGCACGCGTGTCTGTGTGCATGTGTCTGTACATGCACACGTGTGTGTGTCTGTGTGCGTGCCTGTGTGTGCGTGTGTCTGTACATGTGCACGTGTGTGTGTGTGTGTCTGTGTGCGTGCCTGTGTGTGCGTGTGTCTGTACATGTGCGCGTGTGTGTATGTGTCTGTGTGTGCGTGTGTCTGTACATGTGCACGTGTGTGTGCCTGTGTGTCTGTGTGTGTGTCTGTACATGTGCACGTGTGTGCGTGTCTGTGTCTGTACATGCACAAGTGTGTGTGTCTGTGTCTGTGCGTGCCTGTGTGTGCATGTGTCTGTACATGTGCACGTGTGTGAGTGCGTGTGTCTGTACATGTGCACGTGTGTGTCTGTGTCTGTGTGCGTGCCTGTGTGTGCGTGTGTCTGTACGTGTGCACACGTGTGTGTGTGTGTGCCTGTGTGTCTGTGTCTGTGTGCGTGTGTGTGCGCATGTCTGTGTGTGTGCGTGTGTCTGTACATGTGCACGTGTGTGTGCGTGCCTGTGTGTCTGTGTGTGTGCGTGTGTCTGTACATGTGCACGTGTGTGTGCGTGCCTGTGTGTCTGTGCCTGTGTCTGTGTACGAGCACGCGCCTGTGTGTGTGTATGTATCTGTACATGTGCACGTGTGTGTGTCTGTACATGTGCACGTGTGTGTGTCTGTGTGCGTGTGTCTGTACATGTGCACGTGTGTGTGCCTCTGTGTCTGTGTGCGTGTCTGTACATGTGCACGTGTGTGTGTGTCTGTACATGTGAACGTGTGTGTCTGTGCGCGTACGTGTGTGTGCGTGTCTGTGTCTGTGTGCGTGCCTGTGTGTGTGCGTGTGTCTGTACATGTGCACGTGTGTGTGTGCGTGCCTGTGTGAGTGTGTGTCTGTACATGTGCACGTGTGTGTGTCTGTGTATGTGCACGTGTGTCTGTCTGTGTGTGCGTGTGTCTGTACATGTGCGCACATGTGTGTGTCTGTGTCTGTGTGCGTGCCTGTGTGTGTGTGTGTGCGTGCCTGTGTGTCTGTGTCTGTGTGTGCGTGCGTGTATCTGTACATGTGCACGTGTGTGTGAGTGCCTGTGTCTGTGTACGTGCACGCGCCTGTGTGTGTGCATGTGTCTGTACATGTGCACGTGTGTGTGCCTCTGTGTGTGCGTGTATCTGTACGTGTGTGCGTGCCTGTGTGTCTGTGTCTGTATGCGTGCCTGTGTGTGTGCATGTGTCTGTACATGTGCACGTGTGTGTGTGTGTGTGCCTGTGTGTCTGTCTGTGCGTGTGTGTGTGTGTGCGTGTGTCTGTACATGTGCACGTGTGTGTGTGTGTTTCATATTGTACTTTGATTCCTTGAACCTTGAGAAAAATAATAAAATTTCTTTTCCTTTCACTTAAGAAAATCTTGTAATTAGCTCCTTGGTTTTTCTGTGAACTGGAAGCATAGAGACTGGGAACAGAAGGAGGCCATTCAGCCTTGGGAGCCTGTTCCACCATTCAAAACAATCACAACCAATCCTGCACCTCAATGCCTTTGCAGTTTTATTGATCACTTTCAGTAGATCTGTATTTCAGTTTTTATTCACTTGTGGGCCATGGACATTGCTGGCTGGGCTAATGTTTACTGCTCGTCCTTCATTACCCTGGAGAAGGGGGTGCTGAGCTGCAGTCCGTGAGGTGGGGATGCAAGGGGGAGGTGGGGGTGGGGTAGGGGGGTTTGCGAGGGGGGAGGTGGGGGTGGGGTAGGGGGGATGTGAGGGGGCGGTGCTGGGAAGCTATAGAAGACCATACGGAAACCATTCTCCAAACTCTGGTTGTCCGTGTCAGCCCCTGAGAGCTGGGTGAACATGTTTGTTTTTGGGGACTGGGGGTTCCAGTTTGTTGGTTGCTGTTGGGAGCGGCCTCAGTCTTGGTGCCGTGGTTTCTTAGCCAGCTTGCTCACCGTGCCTGGGTTTTCTCGTCTCTCCGTAGATCCTGGATGAGGTTGAGAAGAGGAGGCAGATCTCCATGGCAATGATTTACCCCTTCATGCAGGGGCTGCGGGAAGCAGCATTTCCAGCTCCAGGCAAAACTGTCTCCATCAAAAGCTTCATCCCCGAGTCAGGAACCGAGGTAGGTGTTCGAACCACCATGATTGATGTGACCCAGAACATGGGCGTCACTGGCTGGGCCAGCATCCATTGCCCGTTCCTAGTTGCCCCTTGAGATGCTGGTGAGCTGCCTTAAACCGTGTGCTGTGGGTTGACCCACAATGCCATTAGGGAGGGAATTCCAGGATTTTGACCCAACAACATTTAAGGAACACGATATATTTCCAAGTCAGGGTGATGAGTGGCTTGGAGGGAAACTTGCAGGCAGTGCTGTTTCCATGTATCTGCTGCCTTGGCCTTCCAGATTGAGGTGGTCATGGGTTTGGACGGTGCTATGGAAGGGATCTTGGGCATCTTTTAGATAGTGGCAACAGTGTATACTGAGCATCGATGGTGGAGGGAGTGGATGCTCATGGATATGGTACCAATCGAGTGGCTGCTTTGTCCTGAATGATGTCAAGTTTCTTGAGCGTTGTTGGAGCTGCCCCCATCCAGGCTGGTGGGGAGTATTCCATCCCACTCCTGACTCGTGCCTTGTAGATGGTGGATAGACTTTGGGGACCAACACCATTGAATGTCAAGGAGGCGATGGTTATTGCTTATGGGAGATGATTTATGTGATGTGTTGGCTGGATGTTGTCCAGGTCTTGCTGCACTTAAACATGAGCTGCTTCAGTGTCTGAGGAGTCACAAACAGAACTGAACACTTTGACCAGAAAGGTAACACTGCAAATTTTAGTTATACATGGAGTTTGAAAGTTATACAGCACAGAAAGAAATCCTTGAGTCCAACTCATCCACATTGACCAGATATCTGAAACTGATCTGATCCCATTATTTGGTCCAGATCCCTCTAACCCCTCCCTATTCATATCGCCTTGTTGTGGAGATGCTGGTAATGGCAAGAAACCTGCTGGACCATAACCTGGTGTCATGTGATACCTGGGAAGGACGAGGGAAAACCCAAAGGCATTTTCTACCCTCACGTGAGGAATAAGAGAATGATCAGAGTGAGGGTAGGGCCGATCAGGGATAGTGGAGGGAACTTTTGCCTGGAGTCTGAGGAGGTAGGGGAGGCCCTCAATGAGATTTTTGCTTCAGTATTCAGGAGAGAGAGGGACCTTGTTGATAGTGAGAACACAGTGGACTGGGTTAATAGGATTGAACAGATTGATATGAAGAAAGTGGATGGGCTGGAAATTCTGGGAAGTATCAAGGTAGACAAGTCCCCAGGGCCAGACCAGATATATCCAAGGTTACTACGGGAAGCCAGGAATGAGATGCTGTGCCTCTGGTGATGATCTTTGCATCCTCATTCTCCACGGGAGTAGTACTGGATGATTAGAGGGAGGTGAATGTTGTTCCACTGTTCAAGAAAGGAATAGGGAAATCCCTGGGAATTACAGACCTATTAGTCTTACATCTGTGGTAAGCAAGGTACTAGAAAGGATTCTGAGAGATAGGATTAATGACTATTTGGAAAAACATAGTTTGATTAGCGATAGTCAGCATGGCTTTGTGAGGGGTAGGTCATGCCTCACAAACCTTATAGAGTTCTTTGAGGATGTGACGAGACACGTTGATGAAGGTCGAGCAGTGGATGTGGTGTATATGGATTTCAGTAAGGCATTTGATAAGGTTCCCCACAGTTAGGAGATATGGGATACAAGGAAATGTGGCTGTCTGGATACAGAATTGGCTGGCCAAAAGAAGATAGCGAATGGTAGTGGATGGAAAGTATTCTGCCTGGCAGTCGGTGACCATGGTGTCCCGCAGAGATCTGTTCTTGAGTCTCTGCTGTTTGTAGTTTTTATAAGTGACTTGGATGAAGAAATGGAAGGCTGGGTTGGTAAGTTTGCTGATGACACAAAGGTCGGTGGTGTTTGTAGATAGTGTCGAGGGCTGTTGCTGGCTACAACAAGACATTGACAGGATACAGAGCTGGGCTGGGAAGTGGCAGATGGAGTTCAACCTGGACAAATGTGAAGCGATTCATTTTGGAAGGTCGAATTTGAATGCTGAATACAGGGTTAAAGACAGGATTCTTGGCAGTGTAGAGGAACAGTGGGATCTTGGAGTCCATGTGGGTTTCCTCCGGGTGCTCCGGTTTCCTCCCACAGTCCAAAGATGTGCAGGTTAGGTGAATTGGCCACGCTAAATTGCCCGTAGTGTTAGGTAAGGGGTAAATGTAGGGGTATGGGTGGTTTGCGCTTCGGCGGGTCGGTGTGGACTTGTTGGGCCGAAGGGCCTGTTTCCACACTGTAATGTAATCTAAAAAAAATGTACGTCGATCCCTGAAAGCTCCCACCCAAGTTGATAGGATAGTTAAGAAGGCGTATTGTGCTTTGGCTTTCATTAACTGGGATCGAGTTTAACAGCTGCGAGATTTTGCTGCAGCTCTATAAAACCCTGGTTAAACCACACTTGGAATATTGTGTCCAGTTCTGGTCACCTCTATACAGGAAGGATGTAGATGCTTTAGAGAGGGTGCAGAGGAGATTTACCATGATGCTGCCTGGATTGAAGGGCATGTCTTATGAAGAGATGTTGAGTGAGCTTGGGCCTTTCACACTGGAGAGAAGGAAGAAGAGAGGTGTCTTGATGGAGGTGTACAAGGTAATGAAGGGCCTAGATAGAGGAGATAGCCAGAGACTTTTCCCCAGGGCAGAAGTGGCTGTCAGCAGGGGTTCTAATTTTAAGGTGATTGGAGGAATGTTAAAGGGGAGATGTCAGAGATAGGTTCTTTACACAGAGAGTGGTGGGTGTGTGGAATGCACTGCCAGCGGTGGTAGTAGAGTCAGAGACATTAGGGGCATTTAAACGACTGCTTGACAGGCACATGGATGGCAGTAAGTTAAGGGGTGTGTAGGTTAGGTAAAGATAAATGTTCGGCACAACAAAAGGCCTGTACTGTGCTGTACTGATCTATGTTCTCCCCATTAAATGTTGTATTTGTACCAGTCTCCACCATCCCCTCTGCCAGCTTGTTCCATACACACACCACCCTCTGCATGAAAACATTGCCCCTTAGTTCCCTTTTAAATTCTTTCACCTTAAACCTATGCCCTCCAGTCTTTGACTTGACTATTCACCCTATCCATGCCCCTCATGATTTTATAAACCTCAATAAGGTCACCCCTCAACCTCCAACACTCCAGGCAAAATAGTTCCAGCATATTTGGCCTCTCCCAAAAGCTCAAACCTTCCAACTCGACCACATCCTTGTAAATCGTTTCTGAACCCTTTTTGAACAGGATCTTTCCTTTAGCATGGAGACCAGAATCTAGCGCAGTATTCTAAAAATGCCTTAGCCAATGTCCCATACAGCCACACCATGACCTCCCAACTCCTAATCGCGATATTCTGACCAGTGAAGGCAAGTGTGCCGAATGCGCCTTCATTATCCTTTCTACCTACTTCCAAGGAATAGGCTCCTGCACCCTCAGATCTCTTTGCTCAGCAACACTCCCCAGGACTCAACCATTAACTGTGTAAGTCCTGTCTTGCTTTCTTAACAAAATGCAACACTTCACATTTAGAGTCATAGAATCATAGAGATGTACAGCACAGAAACCAACCCTTCGGTCCAACTCGTCCATGTTGGTCAGATATCCTAACCTAATCTAGTCCCATTTGCCAGCACTTGGCATGTATACCTCCAACCACTTTCCTATTCATACAACCAGCCAAATACCTTTTAAATGCTGTAATTGTACCAGCCTCCACCACTTCCTTCTGCAGCTCAATCCATACATGCACCACCTTTTGGGTTACAAATTGTCCCTTAGGTCCTTTTTAAATCTTTCCCCTCTCACCTTGAACCTATGCCCTCTTGTTTTGGATTCCCTCACCTTGGAGAAAAGACTTTGTCTTTTTATCCGATTCATGCCCGTCATGATTTTATAAACCTCTATAAGGTTACCCCTCAGCCTCCAACGCTCCAGGGAACACAGCCCCAGCCTATTCCACCTCTCTGTATAGCTCAAACCCTCCAACCCAGAAGGATGTAAATATGTTTCACAGCATCCATCCCATTAAGTGTATAAGTCCTGCCCTGATTTGCTTTTCCAAAATGCAGCACCATGCGTTTATCTAAATTAAACTCCATCTGTAGCCCATTGGCCTGTCTGATCAAGGTTCCATTGTAATCTGAGGTGACCTTCTTCACTGTCCACTACACCTCCAATTTTGGTGTCATCTGCAGATTACTAACTGTACCTCTTACATTCACCTCCAAATCATTTTTATAAATGATGAACTACATTGGACCCAGCACCGATCCTTGTAGCACGCCTCTGATCACAGGCATTCAGTCTGAAAACCACAACCACCACCCTCGATGTCTGCCCTCCAAGCCAATTTTATAACCAGTCAGCTTCCCTGGATTCCATGTGATCTCGCTGAGGTGATGGCCCTGATGGTATTAAACTGGGCTATCGATCCGGAGACCCAGCTAATGTTCTGGGACCCAGGTTCAAATCCTGCCACAACAGATGGTGGAATTTGAAGTCAATAAAAATCTGGAACCAAGGATCGAATGATGACCATGAATCCATTCTCAATTGTCAGGAAAAACCCATTTTGTTCACTAATGCCCTTTAGGGAAGGAAACTGCCACCCTTACCTGGTCTGGGCTATATGTGACTCCAGACCCACAGCAATGTGCTTAACTCTTAGCTGCCCTGTGGGCAATTAGGGATGGGCAATAAATGCTGACCCAGCCAGCAATACCCCCATCCCATGAATGAATTAAAACAAAATGGTGTTGAAATTAAAACAAAATGCAGAACCTTTGAAAATGCCTTCCTGGAGTCCCAATCTACCGCTCTGCCTTCAGCAATCCTCTTTGTCACTTCTTCAAAAAAAATTCAGGTTTGTGAGACCTGATTTCCCCCACACAAAGCCATGTTGACTATCTCTAATCAGTCCTTGTCTTTCCAAATACATGTGTATCCTTTTCCTCAGAACCTCTGCAACAACTTGCCCATTGTCGCTGTCAGGCTCATCAGTCTATAGTTCCCTGGCTTTTCCTTACCACCTTCCTTAGCCAACCTCCAATCTTCTGGCACCTCACCCAGAGCTCTTGATAATACAGATATCTCCGAGTGAGGCCCATCAATCACTTCCCTAGCTTCCCACTAAGTTCTGGGATACACCTGATCAGCTCCTGGGGATTTATCCACTTTGTCCAGCATCACCACCACTGTGACAAGGCTCCCATGTCCTTCTCCTCAGTAAATACTGACGTGAAATATTTGTTTGGTATCACCCCCATCTCCTATGATTCCACACACAGACACACACAGATCTTAGAGTCATGAATCCCTATGGTGTGGAAGCAAGCCATTCGGTCCATCCCCCTACCCTATCCCTTAACCCTGCATT
Organism: Chiloscyllium punctatum; assembly: GCF_047496795.1. NCBI lineage: Eukaryota > Metazoa > Chordata > Chondrichthyes > Orectolobiformes > Hemiscylliidae > Chiloscyllium > Chiloscyllium punctatum. Next base: position 27,433,597 of record NC_092783.1, read on the forward strand.
TCCCATGGCCAACTCCCCTAACCTGCAAGTGTTAGACTGTGGGAGAAAACTGGAGTACCTGGAGGAAACCCACGCAGACACTGGGAGAACATTCAAACCCAACAACAGACAGTCTCCCGAGGCTGGAATCGAACCTGGGTCCCTTTAATCTTGTTGTAATTCAAATTCAAATCTCCTGACTTGCTGTTGAACTGGACCTTGGTTTTTCACACAGTCAGTCTCCCTAACCTGATCTAACCTAGACTCTAAATAATGACTCCCTCATGGAGACCTGTGAGTTCTTGCTTTGCTTAATGAGTGGCTCTGCTGCGGACTGGAATAGACTTATGCTGGTGTTTAATGCTTTTCCAAAATCTGCTTTGTCAGCATTGCAAATGTTAGGGAAAATTCCGCACACAGAACAACAACATACACGTCATTTGTGGGTGCAACTGAGATTGCAGGTAGGCCCAGTGTGTTAATGAGATCGGTTTGAAGGGGTAATGAAGCTGTGAACGATGAGACTCTGCTGATTGGTGAACCCAGCAGTAACTGAGGACGAGAGACTGCGAGTCATTCAGGTTTTTGTTCCCCGCAGATCATCAACCTGACCCGACCCTCTGACTCCCGCCTTGAACATGTCAACTTCTCCTCGCTCTTCAATAACTTATCGGAGGAAAACGTCATCGCAGTTTTTGCCTCATTGTTGCTGGAGAGACGAGTAATATTCCTGGCTGAGGAGCTCAGGTACGTGATAGGGACATCCTGCAACAAAGACGGTTGGGGTGTGGGGGGGGGTCGGTGAGGGATGTAAATGCACTGGGGGGAGAAGGAGATGAAATGTTTGCTTCCTCAGGGCTGCCTTGTATGGGGTATTTGATACGCAATGTTGTATTTACAAGACCCTGACCTTGGTACTGATTTCCCCCCCTCCCCCAGCTCTGAGGTTCTTCCCCCGCCCCCCCCCCCCCCCCCCAGCTCTGAGCTTTCACACCCCCCCCCCCCAGCTCTGAACTTCTCCCCCCACCCAGCTTTGATATTCTCCCCCCCCCCCACCCAGCTTTGATATTCCCCCCCCCACAGGCTTTGATATTCCCCCCCCACAGGCTTTGATATTCCCCCCCCCCCAGCTTTGATATTCTTCCCCCCCCCCCCAGCTTTGATATTCTTCCCCCCGCCCCAGCTTTGATATTCTTCCCCCCCCCCCAGCTTTGATATTCTTCCCCCCCCGAGCTTTGATATTTCCCCACCCCCAGTTTTGATATTCCCCCCCAGCTCTGAGCTTCACCCCCATCCCCCCCAGCTCTGAGCTTCACCCCCCCTCCCCCCCAGCTCTGAGCTTCCCTCCCCTCCCCCCCAGCTCTGAGCTTCCCTCCCCTCCCCCCCAGCTCTGAGCTTCACCCCCCCCCTCCTCCCCAGCTCTGAGCTTCATCCCCCTCACCCAGCTCTGTGCTCACGCCCCCCAGCTCTGAGCTTCCCCCTCCCACCCCACCTAGCTCTGACCTTCTCCCCCCTCACCCAGCTCTGAGCTCGCCCCTCCCCCCTCAGCTCTGAGCTTCCCCCCCTCCCACCCCCCCCCAGCTCTGATCTTACCCCCCTCCCACCCCCCCCCAGCTCTGATCTTACCCCCCTCCCACCCCCCCCAGCTCTGAGCTTACCCCCCTCCCACCCCCCCCAGCTCTGAGCTTACCCCCCTCCCACCCCCCCCAGCTCTGAGCTTACCCCCCTCCCACCCCCCCCAGCTCTGAGCTTACCCCCCTCCCACCCCCCCAGCTCTGAGCTTACCCCCCTCCCACCCCCCCCAGCTCTGAGCTTACCCCCCTCCCACCCCCCCCAGCTCTGAGCTTACCCCCCTCCCACCCCCCCCAGCTCTGAGCTTACCCCCCTCCCACCCCCCCCAGCTCTGAGCTTACCCCCCTCCCACCCCCCCCCCAGCTCTGAGCTTACCCCCCCTCCCACCCCCCCAGCTCTGATCTTACCCCCCTCCCACCCCCCAGCTCTGATCTTACCCCCCTCCCACCCCCCCCAGCTCTGATCTTACCCCCCTCCCACCCCCCCCAGCTCTGATCTTACCCCCCTCCCACCCCCCCCAGCTCTGAGCTTACCCCCCTCCCACCCCCCCCCAGCTCTGAGCTTACCCCCCTCCCACCCCCCCCAGCTCTGAGCTTACCCCCCTCCCACCCCCCCCCAGCTCTGAGCTTACCCCCCTCCCACCCCCCCCAGCTCTGAGCTTACCCCCCTCCCACCCCCCCCAGCTCTGAGCTTACCCCCCCCGCTCTGAGCTTACCCCCCTCCCACCCCCCCCCAGCTCTGAGCTTACCCCCCTCCCACCCCCCCCAGCTCTGAACTTCCCCCCCCTCCCACCCCCCCCAGCTCTGAGCTTACCCCCCCTCCCACACCCCCCCAGCTCTGAACTTCCCCCCCCACTCCCACCCCCCCCAGCTCTGAACTTCCCCCCCCTCCCACCCCCCCCAGCTCTGAGCTTACCCCCCCTCCCACCCCCCCCAGCTCTGAGCTTCTTCCCCCCCCTCCCACCCACCCCCAGCTCTGAGCTTCTCTTCCCCCCTCCCCCACTAGCTCTGAGCTTCCCACACCCCCAAGCTCTGAGCTATCCCCCCCACCAAGCTCTGAGCCTCAGCCTCCCAACCCTGGAACAAGTTGGCTCTCAGTCGCTGGAACTGCCTCCAAGTAAATCATGGTGTGGCCTTCTTCAAAGGCAAACAGTGAATAGAAACAGCACAATCCCTGGAAAGCCAACAGCACATCCCAAATTCACGGTCCCTGCGATATCCTGTCCAGGTTGGAGCAGAGCCAAATGGACACAGATTGCCCTCAGGAACCAGATGCCAGAATGCTGCTGAACACTATCAAACATCAACATGAACACCTCTACTCTGACACGTTGTGTGGAGGAAGCTTTACTCTGTAACTGACCTCATGCAGCAGCTAGTATGGGTTTGTTTGGGGACAGTGTGGAGAGAACTTTCCTTTCAGTTTGAAAGAGTCGAGAGAGCATTTTACTCTGTATCTCGCCCTGTGTTGTCCATGCCCTGAGAGTGTTTGATGGGGACAGTATCGAGGCAGGTTTACTCTGTTTAAAAGAATAGAGGAATCCTTACTCAGTATCTAGCCCAGTGCTGGCCCTGTCCTAGGAGTATTTGATGGGGACAGTTTTACTCTGTATCTAACTCTGAGCTGTAGCTGTCCTCTGAGTGTTCAGTGGGTACAATCTAGAAAGAATTTGACTCTGTATCGAGCCCTGTGCTGTCCCTGTCCTGGGAGTGTTTGATGGGGACAGTGTCAAGGGAACTTTACTTTCAGTATAAAGGTTAGAGGGAGATTTAATCTGAATCTAATGCCATGCTGTCCATCCCCTCAGAGTGTTTGATGGGGACAGTATTGAGTGGGCTTTACTTTCGGTTTAAACGAGTAGAGGTATCAGACACCATGCTGTCTGGGTCCTCGGTGTGCTTCATACAGACAGTGTTATCCAAGCTTTCACTTAAAAGAGTAAAGGGAGCTTTACTCTGTATCTACCCCCATGCTGTCCCTGTCCTGGGAGTGTTTGATGGGGGACACTGTAGAGGGAGCTCTACTCTGTATCTACCCCCATGCTGTCCCTGTCCTGGGAGTGTTTGATGGGGACACTGTAGAGGGAGCTCTACTCTGTATCTAACCCCGTGCTGTCCCTGTCCTGGGAGTGTTTGATAGGGGACACTGTAGAGGGAGCTTTACTCTGTATCTACCCCCATACTGTCCCTGTCCTGGGAGTGTTTGATGGGGACAGTGTAGAGGATGCTTTAGTCTGTATCTAACTCAATACTGTACCTGCACTAGTCCCTTTTGTGACCTGTTTCTTGTGTGTTGGTCTGTTTAAAGCTGCTTTCTATTGCTGTCGTGAGTTTAAAAGTTTGCTTTCACAAACAGTCCACTCAATCTGTTTTATCATCCGCCCGTGGAGAGCTGTCTTCCAGTTGGTTTAATGTTTGCTTTGATGACTCTAACGGTGGGATATTGCTACCTCCTTCCCTTTCAGCATCCTGTCTCAGTGTATCCATGCTGTAGCTGCCCTTCTGTACCCATTCACTTGGCAGCACACCTACATCCCAGTGCTGCCCAAGGTCATGCTCGACACTGTGTGCTCTCCAACCCCCTTCGTCGTGGGAATACAGAGACAATTTCGGGAAGAGCTGAACGAACTGCCCATTGAAGAGGTAAGAGCAAGCTATGGGTACCCACTCTGTGCCTCCCAAAGATAGAAAATAACATCTCTATAAAAAACCCCAAAAGGTATTCAGCTCTGCCCCTGGGTAAACTTTCTCAGCCCCAGTACTCTCCTCTCAATACCCTGCTGTCCCCCTTTCTCCCAATAAGTATCTAATTCTGTTTTGAACACCTTGACTGAATCTGCCTCTCGCACTGTCAGATCTTTCTGCCAATGAGAACAGCTTTTTGCCATCTGTTCTGTCCAGATTCCTCATGATTCTGAACATCGCGATCAAACTCTGTGACCTTCTCTTCTCGAGGGTCAGCAGGTCGTTTTCCAAGCTGAGTCACACACCAGGAGTTCCTTATCTGAGGAAGTGTTTGCCAGTTATTTCCACTCGCACACTCGTCTCTCACTCGCTCTTTCTGTTTTTCTCTCTCTCTCTCTCTTTCGTTCTGTCTCTCTTTGTTCTCTCTCTCATTCTGTCTCTCGTTCTCTCTCTGTCTCTTGTTTTCCCTCCCTCTGGTCCCTCCCTCTCTCTCTCCCTCCTCCTCCCTCTCATTCTCTCTCTCTCTCTCTCTTTAAACTCTTTGCATCCTTCCTTCAGTGTAATGATGCTCAGAATTGGACACAATATTCCTGTGAACTCCTAACCAGTGTTTATGAGGAATGTTGCTCAGTGTCTTTTCCTTTATACAGTGTCCTTGTGAGTATAAAGACCAGGGTTCCCTACACCTTTCTGATCTTATTAAACTGTATTGCTCCTTTCAGTGATCTGTGTATGTCTAGCCCAGATCTCCCCATTGCCATTACCCCAGTTAGAGACATGGTGAAAGGTAGGAAGACAGTTTATGCCCCTTGTATGATATGGTTTGTAATGGGGAGCACACTCAACCAGCCCTGAGGGGACACTGAGCCACCTTCCCAGCCTCCTGCCCCCACCAGGATGGAGTGGAGAGTGGGAAGTGCTGGATGAATTCCCTCCCTGAATTCCTCACCGTTGCACAGCTGATATTAACCCATCAACAGGCAAACGGGGGCTCTCGAGGCAATGCAGTTGTCTGGGCTGAGTGGAAGGTGTGGGACACTCAGACCCTGATCATGGGGGCCATTATTGAAAATGGGGAGCCCCCTGAGAGCGACTGTTGAAAAGGATATGGAGGATATAGACTGTAGGGAAATAGATGGTGACATCTTGCAAAATGTCCAGATTACAGAGGAGGAAGTGCTGGATGTCTTGAAACGCGTAAAGCTGGATAAATCCCCAGGACCTGATCCGGTGTGCCCTAGAACTCTGTGGGAAGCTAGGGAAGTTAAAGCTGAGCCTCTTGCTGAGATATTTGTATCATCGATAGTCACAGGTGAGGTGCTGGAAGACTGGAGGTTGGCAAACGTGGTGCTACTGATTAAGAAGGTGGTAAGGACAAGCCAGGGAACTATAGACCAGTGAGCCTGACCTCAGTGGTGGGCAAGTTGTTGGAGGGAATCCTGAGGGACAGGATGTACATGTATTTGGAAAAGCAAGGACTGATTAGGGATAGTCAACATGGCTTTGTGCGTGGGAAATCATGTCTCACAAAGTTGGTTGAGTTTTTTGAAGAAGTAACAAAGAGGATTGATGAGGGCAGAGCAGTAGGTGTAATCTATATGGACATCAGTAAGGCGTTCGACAAGGTTCCCCATGGGAGACTGATTAGCAAGGTTAGATCTCATGGAATACAGGGAGAACTAGCCATTTAGATACAGAGCTGGCTCAATGGTAGAAGACAGAGGGTGGTGGTGGAGGGTTGTTTTTCAGACTGGAGGCCTGTGACCAGTGGAGTGCCACAAGGATCGGTGCTGGGTCCTCTACTTTTTGTCATTTATATAAATGATTTGGATGTGAGCATAAGAGGTACAGTTAGTAAGTTTGCAGATGACACCAAAATTGGAGGTGTAGTGGACAGCGAAGAGGGTTACCTCAGATTACAACAGGATCTGGACCAGATGGGCCAATGGGCTGAGAAGTGGCAGATGGAGTTTAATTCAGATAAATGCGAAGTGCTGCATTTTGGGAAAGCAAATCCTAGCAGGACTTATACACTTAATGGTAAGGTCCTAGGGAGTGTTGCTGAACAAAGAGACCTTGAAGTACAGGTTCATACCTCCTTGAAAGTGGAGTCACAGGTAGATAGGATAGTGAAGAAGGTGTTTGGTATGCTTTCCTTTATTGGTCAGAGTATTGAGTACAGGAGTTGGGAGGTCATGTTGCGGCTGTACAGGACATTGGTTAGGCCACTGTTTGAATATTGCATGCAATTCTGGTCTCCTTCCTATCGGAAAGATGTTGTGAAACTTGAAAGGGTTCAGAAAAGATTTATAAGGATGTTGCCAGGGTTGGAGGATTTGAGCTATAGAGAGGCTGAACAGGCTGGGGCTGTTTTCCCTGGAGAGTCGGAGGCTGAGGGGTGACCTTATAGAGGTTTACAAAATTATGAGGGGCATGGATAGGATAAATAGACAAAGTCTTTTCCCTGGGGTCAGAGAGTCCAGAGCTAGAGGGCATAGGTTTAGGGTGAGAGGGGAAAGATATAAAAGAGACCTAAGGAGCAACTTTTTCATGCAGAGGGTGGTACGTGTATGGAATGAGCTGCCAGAGGATGTGGTGGAGGCTGGTACAATTGCAACATTTAAGAGGCATTTGGATGGGTTTATGAATAGGAAGGGTTTGGAGGGATATGGGCCGGGTGCTGGCAGGTGGGACTAGATTGGGTTGGGATATCTGGTCGGCATGGACAGGTTGGACCGAGGAATCTGCTTCCATGCTGTACATCTCTATGACTCTCCCCTGTCTCTTGTTCTGCTCTGCTATGTACACCCAGTCTGTGAGACTGCCCCCATCAGCACCCCCCCCCTCTGGATGTGGGGAGACTGCTCAATCCTGAACACCCAGTGGCTGCCATTCCACAGCAACCACTACTGACCTGTGATTGGTCGGTATCCTGGGTGGGGGCAGGGCACGACTGTCATCCCATAGATGACAGGGAATGTTGAGTTCCCGGGGGGAGGAGCATGGCTGTCTCGCCTGCTCTCCAGTGGCTGGGCAGCCCTTTCACAGCAGCCCCTCTCCTGCTCTTGTTATCCCCCTGGGATGCCTCAGGGTCTTATTCCTGTGATACTGGAAGTCTGGGGTTTCACTGTAGCCATCAGGCAGGGTAATAATAACGGGGTTCCCAGGGGTTAGTGCTCAGACTTTGCCAGGCTTTCACTCTCAGCAGCTGTCCCACTGTCCAATTCAATCTGTTTTCAGTTCAGAAGAGCCTGGGGCACCCAGCAATTTCTCCCCTCACTGACAGACTGACCCTACCCCTTCTAATCCTCACCACAGCACCAACTTTACCTTGTCTATCCTTCCAAAATATTGAATATCCTCTAATCTTCAGTTCCTAATCTTGATCAGTCCCACCTTCAAAATGGCAATTAAATAATGCACTTCAGTTTAAGATTAGATTCCCTACAGTGTGGAAACAGGCCCTTCGGTCCAACCAGTCCACACCGACCCTCCGAAGAGTAACCCACCCAGAGCCATCTCCCTCTGACTAATGCACCTAACACTACGGGCAGTTTAGCGTGGCCAATTCACCTGACCTGCACATCTTTGGACTGTGGGAGGAAACCAGAGCACCCGGAGGAAACCCACACAGACACAGGGAGAATGTGCAAACTCCACACAGTCAGTCACCCGAGGATGGAATCGAACCTGAGACCCTGGTGCTGTGAGGCAGCAGTGCTAACCACTGAGCCACCGTGCCGCCTCATGCCTTCATTTCCCGATTGTTGCAAATTGTTAACACAGTTAGTAACAGGAAAATATAAATGTTTACCATTCGAAATAACTCAAAGTACATACAAATCAAGCTGAAGAGGGAAAAAGGATTTCTCTTTGCAACGATTCACTTTGATTCATGCTTTTAGCCAATAATGGTTAGTTCACAAAGGAAGAAAAGATAAGGAATAGATGGATATCAGTCTGGGTGCCTGATGCACACACCGACAAGTCCCTGGGCATGTACAGATGGCTCTGGGGCCTTCGGAGTAAACAGGTGCAGGAAAACACTGGATCAAGATGTCTTCCAGCTGTTCTTCAAGAGAATGATTGGATACACATTGGACTCTCAGGAAGAGTATTCAGAAAGGCAGAGGGATGAGCAGGACAGACTTCCCCAAACTGACATCTGAAGCAAAATCCAAACAGGGCAGCAATCAAACTCCAACAGGTCAATGCTGTGAAGTGAGTCAGAGCAGTGGGTTAAATTCATGTGATTTCCAACAAGTGCATTTTAATAAGAAGTTCTAATACATTCTTCCGTTGACTTTTTCAAAAGAAAACATTCTAGTATCTCCATAACATATAGGTAACATAGACAAAAGATATAAAATAACATTGGAAATATATCAAATGTATGACACTTGGGTGGTTGAGCTGTTGCTTCCTATATTTTATAACTGTTCCTATTTTGTACCTTTCTGTTTCAGTGTTTAATGGTGGACTTACAGCCAGGAGTGTTCTTGCAAAAAGTAAGTGAATGCTTTCTCCCAGTGGATTTCTCGATGACTGTGTTGCAGATTTTTGATTGGTTGTAGCTGGGTTTTAGAAAGAGCTTGCAGGCTTGTAACACAGTCTCAGACACTATCCTCACAACCCCTCAGCCCTTTTTTTTTAGTGAGGACCCACAGTTATGATATTTTAAAAATATATTGGGAATACTGCACAGATTTGGCAGCATCAGTCAAGATATTGAGTTAATGTTTCAGTTTCTGACCATTCAGCAGAATATCATTGCCCCTCTAAGTTCTTTAGTGGTCATGTAGAGGCGAATGTAACCAGGAAAAAGGTCTTCATTGGAAGAAGAATATGTCCGATTGAAGGGAGGTGTCAAACTGCTGAAGAATGCTGTGGGATTTCCGGAATAAATGGGTGTTGCTTCTTCAACAGGAAGTCTCTTGGTTCAGTGTAACCCGTCTCTAGCTGACCAGTGCTGGATGTTTCAAAGATGCAGGTTATGAACCAACTTAATTTGTTCTTCACCTGTTTCAATGGATAGCCGACTGATCACCAGACAGCTGTACTGTGGGAGCACTGAACCCTGTGATGTACCTACTGGAGGCACTGACTGTGGGCCTTGTCATATTTCACTCTCTCTCTGTGTTTTAACCCTGCAGGTTGGTGATGAGCATGATATTCTGCCCCACAAGTTGTACAAGGAGCTTCTGAACTCTCTGCAAAGCCAGAGAAAGACTTGTCAGTGTAAGAAGCCTCAGAGCTTGTTTATCCCTTGCTTACTAGAGCTGTCTTCTTTATAACTGCCTTCATCTCACTTTGTGTCTGCACTTGGTCCTGTCTGGCACAATCCATTTCTTTAAGCAAAACTAACATTTCAATGATTCTAATTTATTCTTGAATGGTTCCCTAGTTTGATTTCAAAGTACTCTGTGCTTTAGCTAATAACTCATGATCTGATTTTCTCTCTCTTGTTTCTATGTCCATCTTCTATATCAGTGCTCTCCTGTACACACCATCTATATCTTGATCCTATCTGATGATTGGGACTCATCATCTTTCTTCAACTCCTGTCTCGCTCTCTCCAGATCTGGCAACCTCTCTTTTCTTTGAATTACAGTGAATGTTCGTACCATTGCTCTCTGTGAGCCAGGGAAACCTATTCTTTCAGATATTCAACAACACAGTTGCTTCTTCAAATCTGTCAGAGTTGCAGGAGCAGCGAACTCTTGGTAACTTTCTAGATCTCGCCACCTCCACCATTCTCCACGCAAGTCTCTCTCCTCCATCACTCCCGTTTCTCTCAGTGGCATCTATTCTTTTCCAACCCTTGCCCCATATCTGGGGACGTGTTTTTCTCATCCCTGTTGCACACTGGCAGGCAAAGCAGAGGATCAATCCACTGGTCTCTCTTGATGCTGTCACCTGAATTTTACTCTTTAAAGTTTCTAGTGAACATTCTCTTCATCTTCTCCGAATTGGGGTAAAACCTGACTTCATTGCTCCCTGCCTGAACTCGGCACCACTGCCTTTCCCATCGTCATCGACTGCTATGGCTGGTTGACTTTGTCTTTTTTTGATCTTGCAGTGGTGGTAAAGGAAACCCAGTTGATCAGTTCAAAGGTGGATTGTTTTGTTGTCAAGTTTGGAGTTTGTCTCCTTTGGATGACCTATTGATTGAGACAAAGCAGTCGCATTGCTGGGTGCAGTGCTGAGTAAGAGGGCAGTTCGATGTTTAAAAAGATCCCACTAATCTGGCTACAGAATTCTCACCACAATCATGAAGCCAGCAGATGGAGATTCTTACTGGTTTGCAAGAGTGGGCAGTTTAACCTGCACCCGAACCATATGACTACCCCTAACCTGAATCCAAATGCTAGCCCTAACTCTAATGTATCCCCAACTCATCCCTTGCAGAATAGTTTGCAATCATGTGACAATTTGCATGCTGAATGTGGGTCCTGACAGCTGGACTGTGAACATTCCTCCCATCCTTATCCTAACCCTTAGTCAAGGTGAGCACTCTTTACTGGATGAGGGAGTTCTGGGATCTCAAGTTCCATACGGTGAGATGGGAACGCCAAACCCATTGGGCACCAGGCTGGAGCTGGAGGTCAATCTGGAGTTCCAATCCAGAGCTCTGGTCTTCACTTGCAGTGACTGCCAGGAGTGGAGTTTGAACCTTCTTCCCCAGCAGTATCCATGTCAGCACTGAGCTAATGGCTCACTCTGTGGATTACCAGTATAGCAGATGACAGATACAGAGTTGCCATCCACTCGCTTGGAACAGGCACCACCATGGGGAACCTCGCGGAATCTTACAGCTGGAGATGTCATTCCGTCAATTGTGCTCGTCCTGACTCTGAAAGAACGACTGCATTGATTCCTTCCCCCATGGCTCTGATCTTCTCTTTTCCCATTCAAATATTAATCCAATTCCTTTCTGAAAATTATTTTCTATGTCTGCTACTGCTGCCCACTCCGGATGACAGCTGCTCACTCTGATTCTTTTCACTTTAACTCTGTCTAGTTGTTGGTCTGCAGCTGCATTAACGGCACTATATAAATGCACGTTGTTTGGTGGCATTTGAAGAGCTGGAAAGTGGAGCCTGCCGTTGTGATATTAATGTCTCTGTCTGTCTCGGGTTTGTCCACAGCCAGCCAGGAGCTAAATGACATGGTGACAAACGCCTTTGTGCTGTTCTTTGTTAAAGTCGTCGGACATTATTCTGATCATCTTAAGCGAAGCCGGAATGAAACTACATTTCAAGAGCAGCCATTCCGCAAGTCTGTCCCCTCCAAATCTATCCGCAGGTTTCTCAAGAGCTTCATGGCGACGCAGATGTTCTCGCTGTTTGTCCAGGAGTTAGAGGGTCCTTTTTGCTCTCAGGAAGGTAAGGTGACAGCAGAGGGCCGAGCCGTCAGCCTGAACATTCAAGCAGCTCTCTCTGGTTCTACACTCTCTGTCCCAGACAAATGCAAATTACTTGTGGAGCCAGATCAGATAAAACAAAGTGCTGGAGGAACTTGGCAGATCTGGCAGTATCTGTGGAGAGAGAAACAGTGTCAGTGTTTCAGGTCAAATGTACCCCTGCTGGACACAACATTATCTGTTTCTGTGTCCGCACAGTACCTGCCAGAGCTTCCTGCAGCTCTCTCTGACCAGTTCCTTTTCATCCTGAGCACATCCCATTCCCAACTAGCGCCCAACCTGACACAGCAATAAAGCATGTGTATTACCAGGGAGCAGCACCAAATACACTCACTGAAGCAGATCTGAAAATATATTGAAACCATTGCGTAAGGATGGAGACAGCGCATACAAATGTTTCCCCCCCCCACGTGCGCCTTCCCTGTCTCACAGGCATTTGGTCCACTTTGTGCTATTCTCTCACGGGATCCAGAGCAGTTACTTAATCAGAGCCCACGGCCTGTGGACACATTGTCTCTGTCTGACCTCTCTCCCTTCCTCTCCAGGGTTTTTTGAAAAGAAGATAAAAGAATACCGTGAGAACAGAACTAAAGTAAAGTAGGCTAGGTTCTGGTAAACGGAGGAGCTGACGTCGGGAGAACAGTGTAATGTCAGCCTGCCACCTCTCACCAAGAAAGGCCTATCAGCACCAGGAGAACACCTCACTTCATCCTCAGGGTCAGAGAAGGAGGTGGCTACCTCAGAAGCTTGTTGTCATTGCGAGCAGCTTGTAAATTTTGAATGCTTATATTTAAAAGGACTCATTTCAGAAAGGACTGTTTGGAAAAGGGGAAGTGATACTCTTTGGTTTTATTGAAATGTGTGCTTTCCCTCTTCAGCTTTATTTTGACTTTTTCTGTGTGTGAATGTGGATTCAATGCCAGGCAAAATTTTCAAATCTGAAGTAAGAACGAAGAAAGTTGGAAATGCTCAGCCAGTCGGGCAGTGCTGGTGGAGAATGGACCCAGAGTTTACTGTTTCTGATCTGTCAGAACTGAGGAAAGATCGAAATGCAATACATTTCACTGCAGTGAAAGGGGGATGCAGTAAGTTCAAAGGTGAGGTGTATGATTGGGTGAAAGCCAGGGAGATTGAGAGGAAAAGATTGTATGATGCAGTCGCTAACGACAGTAGTGAAGGATGTAGTATCCAAATGGTGAGTGAATTGCGGCTTAATGTTGCAACTAACCTCCCCGGCCTCCAGCTTATCACAGAGCTTCGAATTTGTTGTTAGAAATTAGATTAGATTACTTACAGTGTGGAAACAGGCCCTTCGGCCCAACAAGTCCACACCGACCCGCCGAAGCGCAACCCACGCAGACCCATTGCCCTACATTTACCCCTTCACATAGGGCAATTTAGCATGGCCAATTCACCTGACCTGCACATCTTTGGACTGTGGGAGGAAACCGGAGCACCCGGAGGAAACCCACGCAGGCACGGGGAGAATGTGCAAACTCCACACAGTCAGTCGCCTGAGGCGGGAATTGAACCCGGGTCTCTGGCGCTGTGAGGCAGCAATGCTAACCACTGTGCCACCGTGTTCCTGACCCTCTTCTGCTGACTTCAAGATTCTTGCATTTTTATCTTAAATATTACTGAGAAACTATATCTGGTCAAACTTCATTTGCACTCACCAGGACAATTCATAAAACATAAGGAAAATTTAAGGAAAAAAGGAGAAATTAAGCAGAAGGCAATCTCTGATTTAAAAAAGCTTGACAGAAATTATTTACTGCTGCATCTTCCAGTCAGAGTCCACCTGTCAACTTATAAAATCTGTCTTTTTTTTCCAGCAGTAATCAAGTCCTATATGACTAAACAATAATCTATCTATCTTCAGTTCAAATGGAAGGACATCGACCTGTCTTCCTCCACCGATGCTGCCTGACTTGCTGAGTACTTCTAGTATTTATCTTCTGTGATTGAGTGGGTCACTGTATCTGTCCCCGACCCCTGTCCGTTTCATTCCAAGCTATAGGTTGAAGATCTGGCTGTCTGGAGGTTTTGAGTGGGGAATCAGCTCTGACTCTGAAACCAGAACAGAAGTTGCTGGAAAAGCTCAGCAGGTCTGGCAGCATCTGTGGAGAGAAATCAGAGTTAACGTTTCAGGTCCACTGACTCTTCCTGAGAATTGTTGTCAGGATCGCTGGACCCAAAATGTTAACTGTGATTTCTCTCCACAGATGCTGCCAGACCGGCTGAGTTTTTCCAGCAATTTCTGTCATTGTTACATCTTACATTGTTAAGATCTGAGAAGCACTGGTTGGCTGGAAGTGGGTCTTGTCAACCCCCTCCACTGCCCCCACACTGACCTCTCCCCACATCCATGCCCCCCCCCCCCGCACTCCAGTCCTGGCTCCTCCACACTGTCTGTATCTCTGGCTGTCCCCTCTTGATGAAGGAGTGCTGCATGCCGGAGATACTGCCTTTTAGCGGAAACTTTAAACCAGAACTTCACCTGTTCCCTACGGAAGCTCCCATGGACCTAGTCGAAGATATGAATTTCGCACTAATGTCCTGACCAAGAACGATCCCAAAGTCAACATCCTAAAAAAACAGGGTAACCTGCCGATTGTCACATTGCTGTGAGATGCTTTGGGGATGGTTAGGAAGGTTGCTATATAAATACACTCCCATTCCAGGCGGAGAATGGGGGACAAGTTGGAATTTCTCAGCCCTGAGTATGTTTTGTCCAGTTGAAACGTGCCAGGATTATACTGGGCCTCGTGGAACCTTTGTTGCTGTGTCCTTTCCATTGACGGTTGTGTATTTAAAGCAGTGCGCTGCTGTAATGTGACAGAGATAATCTTTAATTATACACTCACTGAGTTAAGTTGCTGTTTCTGATCCGAACTGTGAATTATCAACCAGTGTACAAAATCATGTGACAACATTGGCTGTACATAATCTGTTTTGCATTGGAAATGGAGATTTTAAATAAAATAATTTTAAATCTGGATTCAGATCATCTCACTGTAACATAAACAAGCCAGGAAGTGTTTGGCCTTCATTCCTGCTTCACCTCACATTTAGAATTCCCACAGTGCAGAAAGAGGCCACTTGGCCCATCACGTCTGCACCAACCATCAAAGCATTCCCCCCCCAGACCTGCCCCCTCCCTATAAAATCCCACATGGAGGTTTTACCATGGCCTAGCCTACCCTGGACACTGAGTGAGTTAGTATGGACAGGTCACCTGACCTGCACATCTTTGGACTGTGGGAAGAAACCAGAGCACCCAGAGGAAACCCACGCAGACCCAAGGCTGCATTTGAACTTGGGTCTCTTAGCACTGCTGTCATACAGTGCCACCACTGTGCTGACCTTTTCAATAAGGTTACCTGCATGAAACTTAATGTAAGACCATTTTGTATTCTTTCATGGGATATGACCATTGTTGACAAAGCCTGCATTTGTTGCCCATCCCCTAATTGCTCCTTGAACTGGGTGTCCATTGCTCAGCCATTTCCGAGAGCTGAGCACTGCCAACCACTTTGCTGTGGGTCTGAAGTCGTGTAGAGCAGGACCAGGTAAGGATGGTGGAAATCCTTCCCTGAGAAACCAGATGGATTTCAATGACAACAGAAACCGTAGGTCACCATAACGGAGGCTAGCTTTTAATTCTATATTTATTAACTGAATTTAAAGACCATTGATTGCCGTTGTGGGATTTGAACCCAGAGCATCTGCATATAGATTGGGCAATTCAAATTAGTAACAATATCATAGAGGAGAAATTCCCAGAGTGTGAATGGGATGGTATTCTGGACCAAGCAAAAAAACGTTTAGGGACCAAGCAAAAAACTTGAGACTGGATATTGTGTAATCAGGAAGGAATAACTGGCACTGGAGCTGTGTGAGGCCCTTGGGGGAAGAATGATCATAACATGACTGATTTTGTGACTTAAGGTGAAGACTGGCTTCATAGATTTTGAGACTAGAGTCCTGAATCTAAAGAAACTATAATAGTATGATGCTTGAGCTGGCTATGATAAATTAATGAGTGATACTTAAAAGGGATGGCAGTGGATAGGCAATGGAAGACACTTAGAGTACACGAAAGAATTGCAACAATTGTCCATTCCTGTCCAGCACAAAAATACAACAGGAACGGTCACCCTACCATGGCCAACAAGCGAGACTGAGAATTGTATTAGATTACTTACAGTGTGGAGACAGGCCCTTTGGCCCGACAAGTCCACACTGACCCACAACCCACCCATACCCCTACACCTAACACTACAGGCAATTTAGCACAGCCAATTCACCTAACCTGCACATCTTTGGACTGTGGGAGGAAACCAAAGCAAATCCATGCAGACACAGGGAGAATGTGCAAACTCCACACAGTCAGTCGCCTGAGGCAGGAATTGAACCTGGGTCTCTGGCGCTGTGAGGCAGCAGGGCTAACCACTGTGCCACCGTGCTGCCCAATCCAAGAAAGAGGCAGACAAATTGGCCCAAAGAAGCAGCAAACCTGAAGATTAGGAGCATTAGAATTTAGCAAAGGGAAGTAGAGTACAAGAATAAATTTGCAGGGAACATACAGACTGATTAATTGTAAAAGTTTCTCTTCATATGTGAAGAGAAAAGGTGTAGTGACAACATAGGTCCCTTACAATTGGAAACAGGGGAAGTTCTAATGGGAAATCAAAGGGATGACAAACCGATTTCATATGTAATTTGGTGGTTCTTCAGAAAGGAGAACAAAAATAACATCTCAAAAATATTTGGGAACACAGGGTTTAGTGAGAGGGAGGTACTGAAGGAAATCTATTAGTAAAAAAAAATGGTGTTGGAGAAATTGATAGGATTAAAGGTTGATAAATCCTTGGGCCCCAACAATCTACATTCCAGAGTACTTAAGAAAGTGACCCTATAAATAGGGTATGTATTGATGGTCATCTCTCAAGATAAATTGAGAGACTCTGGAACAGTTTTGGATTGAAGAGTAGCTAATGTAATCCAATTAAAAAGTAAGGTTGCAAATAAATAAAATTTCAGATCAGTTTGCCTGACATCAGTGATAGGGGTAAATGTTAGAGTCCATTATAAAATAATTTAATGGCAGATCCCTTGGAAAATGGGGGTGAAGAGCCCCAAATCAGCCATGATTGAATGGCAACGTAGACTTGATGGGCTGAATGGCCTAATTTTGCTCCTATTATCATATGAAGTTGTGAAAACAGTGACAGGATTAGGCAGAGTCAGCATGGGTTCATGAAAAGAAAGATCATGGTTGACAGATCTACAGAAGTGTTTTGAGAATGGAACAAGGGGGAGCCAGTGGATGTGGTTAACTTGGACTGTCAGAAGACTTTTGATAAGGTCCCACCTAAGAGATTGGTGTGTAATATTAAAGTGCGTGGGATTTGGGATAGTGTATTGACGTGGGTAGAGAACTGGGGAGGGGTCACTCGACCTGAAATGTTAACACTGATTTCTCTCCACAGGTGCTACCAGACCTGCTGTGCTTTTCCAGCAATTCTGTTTTTATTTCTGATTTATAGCATCCGCAGTTCTTTCAGTTTTTATTGATTTGTTTAGAGAACTGGTTGACTGACAAGAAGAAAAGAGGTAAGAAGAAGTGAGTCTTTTATCAATTGGCAGCCCATGACCAGTGAGGTAACACAGGGGGCAGTGCTTGGACCCCAGCTATCCACAATATATACTAATGATTTAGAAGAGGGAACTAAATGTAATGTCTCCAAGTTTGCAGTTGACACAAAGCTGGGTGAGAGGGTGAGCTGTGAGGAAGATGCAAAGATGTTTCAGTGAGATTTGGACAAGTTGAGTTAATAGCCAAACGCATGGCAGATGAAGTATAATGTGGAAAATTTTGAGGTTATTCACTTTGGTAAGAAAACAGGAAGGTGGATTTTATCAAAAAAATAATAGATTGGGAAGATGAGACGTGCAACAAGACCTTTGTGTCTGAATACACAAGTCACTGAAAGTAGGTATGCAGATGCTGAAGAAGAGAAATGTTATATTGGTTCTCATAGAGAGAGGATTTGAGTACAGGAGCCAGGATATTTTACTGCAATTGAATAGGGTTTTAGTGAGACTACACCTGGAGAGTTATGTGCAGCACGATGGCTCAGTGGTTAGCAGTGCCAGGGAACTGGGTTCGATTCCACCCCTGGGTGACTGTGTACAGTTTGCACATTCTCCCCGTGTCTGCGTGGGTTTCCTCCGGGTGCTCCAGTTTCCTCCCACAGTCCAAAGATGTGCAGGTCAGATGAATTGGCCATGCTAACTTGCCCATAGTGCCCACAGATGTGTGGCTTAGGTACATTAGTCAGGGGGAATGGGTCTGGATGGGTTACTCTTCAGTGGGTCAATGTGGATTTGTTGGGCCAAATGGCCTGTTTCCACACTATAGGGATTCTATGGTTATCTGAGGGAGAATCTCCCTGCTGTGGAGGGAGTGCAACAAAGATTAGCAGACGATTCCTGGGTTGGCAGCACTGACATATGAAAAGACTGGATTGGTTAGGACTATGTTCAGTGGTGTTTAGATGGGAATTTCATAGAGACCTACAGAATCCTAACAGAACTAGACAGGTGTTAAAACCATCACTATTTTCTTTTTAGTTTTGTTATTTTTGGTTGTTGAAGTTGAGAATTGAATTTTGAACAGTTTTAAAGAGAGAGCAAAAGACTGATGTTTGGTGTTGGGTCTGGAAAGATAGTACAGTAGCGCCTCGACATACGAACGGCCCCGTTCACGAACAAATCAATTTACGACAGATTGTACGTAAAATTTTGCTTCAACATATGCACAAAATTCAAGGTATGAATGAAGGGACAAACGCAAAAAGCCCGTGTGCGACCATATGGTTTCATTGTTCTGCGCTGCTATGCACTTGTTGAACGCAAAAGCTCTCAGGCCCTGCGTGATCTCATTCAGTTTGTCTTTGGCGCGTGCGCTGTGAACAGCCGACCAAGCATTCTTACACTATCCGAGCAATGGGAAAAAATGATGCAGTTTGCAAACTTTTCGGTTCGCGAACCAGGTCCTGGAACGGATTAAGTTTGTAAGTCGAGTCGCTACTGTACATGTTAATTACTCCTTTAAAGACACTGTAGGGATAAGAAACTGCAGATGCTGGAACCCAAGGTAGACCAGCAGGAGGCTGGAAGAACACAAGCCAGGCAGCATCAGGAAGTGGAGAAGTCAACGTTTCAGGTGTAACCCTTCTTTTTATTTCAAAAATATACTTTACTCAAAAAAAATATTTTGATGATCTGTACAATTGGTGGTGCCATTCATAGGTGCCCCTTGCATTTCTTTATATACACAGATCAGAATTAATCATTCGTATATACAGGTCTATACCTTTACCATCCATATATTATAGCTGAAGCTTCAGCGGAGCCCACTTACTGAGTGAGCCCCTTGTTATTCTTTAGCAGATGTTACACGGTGGTCTTTCCCCACCGCGCCTTGGCAGCAACTGTGTCCCTCAACACGTAGTCCTGGACCTTGGAATGTACCAGTCCGCAATACAGTTGGGGTCAGCTCCTTCAGCTGGAAGATCAACAGGTCTCAGATGGTCCAAAGAGCGTCCTTCACCGAGTTGATGATCCTCCAGGCACAGTTAATGTTCGTCTCGGTGTGCATCCCGGGGAACAGACCGTAGAGCACAGAGTCCCGCGTCATGGCGCTGCTCGGGACGAGCCTCGACAAGCACCACTGCATTCCTCTCCAGACTTCTTCTGTGTAGGCACATTCCAGAAGGAGGTGTGTGACAGTCTCCTCCGCCCCCCCCCCAGCCGCTTCAAGGGCAGCGTGCGGTGCGGCAGAGAGTCCGGGCGTGCATAAAGGATCTCACAGGCAGAGCCCTTCTCACCACCAGCCAAGCCATGTCTTGGTGCTTGTTGGAAAGTTCTGGCGATGAGGCATTCTGCCAAATGGCTTTGACAGTCTGCTCAGGGAACCGCTCGACAGGATCCGCCCTCTCCTTTTCCCGAAGGGTCTCAAGGACACTACGTGCTGACCACTTCCTGATGGACTTGTGGTCAAAGGTGTTTTTCTTCATAAACTTCTCCACGAAGGACAGGTGATACGGAACGATCCAACTACTCGGAGCGTTCCGCGGCAGCGAGGCCAGGCCCATCCTTCGCAACATCGGGGACAGGTAGAACCTCAGTACGTAGTGACACTTGGGGTTTGCGTACCGGGGATCCACGCACAGCTTGATGCAGCCACACACAAAGGTGGCCATCAGGGGGAGGGTGGCATTGGGTGTATTTTTTCCCCCGTTGCCCAGATCTTTGTACGTTGTGTCCCTTCGGACCCTGGCCATCTTTGATCTCCATATAAAATGGAAGATGGCCGGGTGACTGTAGCGGCACAGATTCTGGGAATAGACCAGACCTGTGCCACGTATAACAACAGTGACAGTGCCTCACACCTGATGACCAGGTTTTTTCCCGCGATGGAGAACAACCGTACCTTCCATCTGCCCAGTTTCTGCCTCACTTTTCTGATACGCTCCCCCCAAGACTTGGCGCATGCCCCAGCCCCTCCGAACCAAATACTCAGGTGGTCAGTCCTGGTGGTGAAGGGGATCGAGGATTGGTCGGCCCAGTTCCTGAAGAGCATGGCCTCGCTCTTGCCTCGGTTTACCTTGGCCCCCGAGGCCCGTTCGAACTAGTCACATATGCACATGAGTCTGCACACGGACAGCGGATCCGAGCAGAAAACAGCGACGTCATCCATGTACAGGGAGGCCTTAACCTGTAGATCCCCGCTGCCAGGAATAGTCACCCCTCTCAGGCTCGCATCCTTCCTGATGGACTCGGCAAATGGCTCTATGCAACACACAAACAAGGCAGGAGAGAGAGGGCATCCCTGCCTGACTCCAGATCTGACTGGGAAGCTATCTGATTCCCACCCATTGATTGAGACTGCTCTGACAATGTTGGTGTAGAGCAGTCTGATCCAATTGCAGATTCCCTCCCCAAAGCCCATTTTGGAGAGAACATCCCTCATATACGTGTGTGATATCCTGTCGAAGGATTTCTCCTGGTCCAGGCTGATGAGGCAGGTGTCCACCCCCCTGTGCTACACGTAGGTGACCGTATCCCTGAGGAATGCGAGACTCTCAGCGATCTTCCTGCCCGGTACAGCACAGGTTTGGTCAGGGTGAATCACCAATCCCAGAGCAGACCTGACCCAGCTGGCGATGACCTTTGACAAGATTTTGTAATCCACATTCAATAGGGAGATTGGTCTCCAATTTCTGAGTTCCTCCCTCTTCCCCTTCCGCTTGTAGATGAGGGTGATGATGCCTTTCCTCATGGATTCACTCATGGTACCTGCCCGAAGCATACTGACATACACCTCCAGCAGGTCCTGGCCAATCAAGTCCCACAGAGCGGAATAGAGCTCAACCGGTAAGCCGTCACTTCCAGGAGTTTTATTCTTTTCATGGGATTTGAAGGCCTTGGCCAGCTCTTCCAGAGATAGCGGCTGGTCCAGCCTCTCCTTTGTTCTGTTGTCTAGGACCTCCGTGATATAGGACAGGAACGACTGGGAGGTACGCGCTGTCGGTTGGCTTCGCGTCATACAGACTGGCATAGAAGGATTTACTGATCCTCATGACATCAGCCTGAGATGACGTTACCGAGCCATCTTCTTCCTTCAGGCTGCTGAGCACGGAGCTCTCTTTGTGCATCTTCTGGAAGAAGAAACGTGAGCACGTCTCGTCCTGCTCCACTGAGCAGACCCTGGACCAGAAGATTATCCTGGAGGCCTCCGAGGCAAACAGCGAGGCTTGCTGGCCCTTCACCTCCTTGAGGTCCTCCGTGACATCAACCCTCATGGTCTGCAGTGGGAGCAGGTTCTGCATACTTTCCTGGATCTGGGACAGTTTTCCCTGCCTCTCTTGCCTCCTGAACACCTTTGAGGATGAAGAACCTCTTGATGTTCCCTTTTACTGTTTCCCACCAGTCCGCTGGGGACTCAAAGAGGGGCTTCACGGTTCTCCAACCTGCGTAGTCCCTCTTGAGCTCCTCAATGTTTCCAGAGGTCAACAGCTTGGTATTCAGCTTCCACGTTCCCTTACCAACCCGCTGCTCGTCCTGTAGGTGACAGTCGGCCAGCAGGAGGCAGTGGTCAGAGAAGAACACCGGCTTGACATCGGTGGTTCTGACTGAGAGCATTCGGGACACAATCAGGTAATCTATCCTTGACCAGATAGACCCGTCTGCCCGTGACCAGGTGTATCTACGCTGTGCTCTGTCTGCAGGGGTGCTGAAGACGTCGTGCAGCTTGGCGTCTTTAACTGTGTCCATCAGGGCTCTGGACGTGGCGTCCAGTTTACTGTCCCCCCCTTCCCCCCCCCGCCGGATCGTCCATCTCATCAATGATACAGTTGAAGTCTCCGGCCAGAATGACCGGCCTGGACGTAGCCAGTAACAGTGGAAGCTGCTGCAGGACGGCCAACCGTTCATTCTTACCCACTGGGGCGTACACATTAATCAGTCTCAGGGGAGCATTCCTGTACATGACCTCGGTGACGAGGAGGTGCCCGCCCACCACCCTTCTTCAGAAAATGGAGAAGGACTACACCTGAAACCTCTCCACCTCCTGATGCTGCTTGGCTTGCTGTGTTCTTCCAGCCTCCTGCTGGTCTACCTTAAAGACAAATAGATTTTAAGATGCTCAAGGACTGGCTGCTGGTTGGCTGTTAAATTGGTCAATCAAGGATGGAGCAGTACCGGCCAGCCAATCACAGAGTATTATGAAAAAAGGAGGCGAAAGCAGAGGGTGAACGAGCTCTGAGTGGGGTTTTGGACAGGAAACAGGGTTGCTTTTGAAGCTGTTGCACTGGGAAGCTGTATGTATCATTTTGCTCTCTCAAGTTATTCTCCGGTTCTTAACTTGTTGAAAATTGTTAGAAAAGAACCCCAGTCTTTCTGAAATAAGGGAGTTTCCAGAAATCTGCAGAGGCTCTTTGCATTGCCTGATGACTTCAGAATTCGAGAAGGATATATGGTCCTCTGTACCTTTAATACAACCCATTGTCCAAGCAGTTCATGAAAGCTTGCTATTTAATCATTTAAAAGTTATAAAACTGGCAAATTATGTTTCTTTTATTACATTAGATTTCCCTGCAGTGTGGAAACAGGCCCTTTGCCTGTCCAAAGAGCAACCCACCCAGACCCATCTCCCTCTAACTAATGTACCTAACACTATGGCCCTTTAGCATGGCCAATCCATTTTACCTGAACATCTTTGGACAGACACCACACTGACAGTCACCCAAGGCTGGGATTGAACCCAAGTCCCTGGTGCTGTGAGGCTGTAGTGCTAATGACTGGGTCATTGTTTCTGTGAGTCTGTGTCTGAGGCGTTTATGATCGAAGAAGATTGGTCTTAGATGGCAGATATTAATAAGGTTGCATTGTAGTTAATCTACGTCCTGTAAAGTTACATTACTAATTGTATTAATTGCTCATTTTTGTTTAAGTTAGAAATTTGGTGCCCAAGATCTGTTATTTATAAAGTCTGGTCAGGAACAATTGAACCATTTTGAGGATTATTGAATGTTTTAATTTCACAGTGTTGTAAATCAATTGTTCTGGAGGCTGATTTTGTTTAGATACAATCCTTGTGTTGTAACACAGGAAGGATATTCTCAATGACCAGGAGTCCAGACCAGGGTCACCCGCTAAGACTATAGAGCAGACTATTTAGGACTGAGATGAGGAGAAATCTCTTCACCCTGTAAGCCTATGGAATTCTCTGCCACAGAAAGACGTTTGGGACGAAACATTGAAAGTTTTCAAGAAGGAGTTAGATGTAGTTCTTGAGGCGAAAGAGATCAAAGGGTATGTTTGGGGAGAAAGCAGGAACAGGGAACTGAGTTGGATGCTCAGCCATGATCATATTGAATGGTTTTGCAGACTTGAAGGGCAAAATGACCTACTCTGTTTCTATTTTCTATATTTATAATTATCCTCGAAAGGTAAAGAATCTGAAAAACCTGTTCAGGAAGCTATTTCATTTGGGTGCAGTTCCCAGTGTCCCTGATGTGAGTTTGTGGTATAGAATGGGTTGTTTTTTTGTTGGATGTGTCACATCACTATCACTGGGACATTACAACAACAATGAAAGATACGAAGACAGTGCAAGAAGAATGTTCTCCCCACGATTTCCTCAACCTCTATACCAAACAATATCTCATCTTGTTCTGAGGAAGGGTCATCCAACCCAAAACATTAGCTCGGATTTCTCTCCACAGATGCAGCCAGACCTGCTGAACTTTATAATATAATATAGTAGTATAATAATAATAATAATAATAATAATAATAATAATAATAATAATAATAGACAAACAGGAAGACAGCTAACAATCTGCATCCATGAACACCAACTAGCCACGAAATGGCACGACCAGCTATCCTTAGTAGCCACACACGCAGATGACAAGCAACATGAATTCGACTGGGACAACACTACTATTATAGGACAAACCAAACAGAGAACAGCCAGGGAATTCCTAGAGGCATGGCACTCATCCACAGATTCAATCAATAAGCACATCGACCTGGACCTAATATACCGGCCACTACAGTGGACAGCTCGAACTGACAACCGGAAGCGGCAGAGACAGGCCACTATAAATGCCGGAGAAAACAGCACAGAAGCGCTTCACAGGAGGCTCCCAAGCACTGAGGATGTCACCTAGACAGGGGACGAAACATCTGCAAGACAAATTCCCAGCTCGGCGAACAGAACCACAACAATGAGCACCCGAGCTACAAATCTTCTCCCAAACTTTTCCTATCCATGTTTCTTTCAACCACTTCTTATCATTTTCTGACACACCTTTCCCATATTACTAAACTGGAAAGGATGCCAAAAAGATTTACAAGCATTTTACTGAGACTGGAAAGTCTGAGTTATAAAGAGAGGCTGGATCGGTTGGAACTCTTTGCCGCTGGAGAGTAGGAAGCTGAGGGGTGGCCTTAAAGAAGTTTATAAAATAATGAGGGGTGTAGATAAGGTGAATCGCCAAGGTATTTTCCCCAGGGTAGGTGAGTCCAAAATTAGAGGGCATAGGTTTAAGGTGAGAAGGGAAAGATTTAAAAGGGAGCTGAGGGGCAACTTTTTCACACAGAGGGTGGTGTGTAAATGAAATGAGCTGCCAGAGGAAGTGGTAGATGTGGGTACAATTACAACATTTAAAAGACATTTGGACAGGTACATGGGTAGGAAAGGTTTACAGAGATATGTGCCAAACGCAGGCAAATGGACTAGTTCAGTTTAGGAAATCTGGCCGGTATGAATGAGGTGGATCAACGGGCCTGTTTCTGTGCTGTATGACCCTACAACTCAGTGACTGTATTCTTTTCCTCTCTCACCTTGTCTCTTTGCTGTCACTATTTAGTTTAAAGCTCACTCTCCTTTCCCAGTTATGTCGTCAGCAAGAACACTGGCCCCAGAACAGTTCAAGCATAGACTGGACATCTCCCATTTTCCCTGGTTCTGGTAGCAGTGCCCATGAACAGGAATTCAATAATCTTTGCCTGGGAAGGGATATGGAACAAAGAATGAGGAATACACATATTTCAAAGTAGCTTGTGTGTTACAGGGCTGCTACTGCCTGTGAGTAATACCACATCATAACCTGTACGCTGACTTTGTGCGAAACATTGCTGGAACCACATGTTGAAAAGATGCAAGTGATACTTTGCAACATTGGTGTGAAAATGGTCACTCTGTTAGTTCTCTGGTGCTGGTGAACTCATAAAATCAACACGTAATGTCAGACCTCACACTCTGACCAAAAAAATGTCCATTCGATAATATTCTCTTGAAAATATGATAAGGTCCAAACCTTATTTCAATGGGCTAATTAAAAGGCAGTTAAACCAACAGTCATGGTTTGGAGATGCCAGAGTTGGACTGGGGTATACACAGTTAAAAATCACACAACACCAGGTTATAGTCCAACAGGTTCGTTTGGAAGCACTAGCTTTTGGAGCGCTGCTCCTTCATCAGGTGGTTGTCAGCGCTCCGAAAGCTAGTGCTTCCAAATAAACCTGTTGGACTATAACCTGGTGTTGTGTGATTTGTAACTTTGTAAACCAACAGTATAAGCCTTGCCAGCCACATCAGAATATCCACAGCATGATGACAAGATAATTGTAAAATTATACTTTAACAGAATAGACCTGGTGTTTTCCTCTGACTAGAGCTGGCTGGAAGCAGTCAGCTCACCTGCAAGTCCTTTGTCTGGATTAGAGTGGTGCTGGAAAAGCACAGCAGGTCAGGCAGCATCCGAGGAGCAGGAAGATCGATGTTTCAGGCAAAAGCCCTTCATCAGGAATCCCTCTATTCCTGATGAAGGGCTTTTGCCCGAACCGTCGATCTTCCTGCTCCTTGGATGCTGCCTGACCTGCTGTGCTTTTCCAGCACCACTCTAATCCAGACTCAGGTTTCCAGCATCTGCAGTCCTCGTTTTTACCTGCAAGTCCTTTGTGTCAGCTTTAGCTGGAATACATGGGGTTCACAAGCTTCTGGAAATACGATCATGTGATCAGACTCAGCCATCTTATAAATCCAGCAAGGGGTGTCCATTTTAAAAATAAGTTAAACACAGAGATGTGGGATATAGGTAAAGTAGTGGTGTTACTTCCGCAATTATAATTATTATGCAAGGTAAATGAACTCACACCTGTGTATAATTGTTTCAACCAAGAGCTAAGTCAACAAGAATGAAAACTATGTGGAGGAAATATATAATTGTTTTTGTATTAGCTAAAATGTGAATGCAAGAATGAAACGTGCCTGCAAACAATGGTAGACAAATAGATAAGGTGCTGTGAGGATGTAGGTTAAGCCAGATATGCTTGTACAAGCAGTAGTTGTAAGCATCTGTTTCCCACTTCTACAAAAACACAAAAACAAACCCCAATTAAAAGGTCATAAGGATCAGTATGGTTGGGGAAAGGGAGGAAGTGGCACATGTGGAAGAAGTGATAATAGTGAAGAAGGATATACCTAACAATGGGCCACAGCAGGATGTGGTGAAATGGCCGAGTAAAACTTGTACTTTGTTATGCACAAGGCCGGATAAGGCAGGAGATTAACAATGGTAATGGGCACTGGGTTTGGAGTAGTGAATCCTATATAAGATATGTACTTGCTCAACTCTGGGTGCCCTATTCCAGGCACCACACTTGCAAGTGTATAATAAACATATTCATTGCTTCAGATCTTGTCTCGGACTGAAATTATTGAAGTGAGTGAGCTTTGTTTCTCACAATTGGGGGCTCGTCCGGGATATTCTTCCATCGCCGGGGGGAGTGGCTGGCCCTGGACACTGGGAAGACGCGTCCCGTTCCCCATTGAGGAGCGGTCTCGTGTCCTGGTTTGGTCCACTCCCTTGGGCAACTGGTACGAATCCCACAAGAGAGACATCTGAATCAGACAGTGAAAGGAGGTCGATAGAAAATATGGCAACAAGGGGCCAGGCAACTCCGTGCACAGACCAAGGTAAGTATTGCCTTGGTGGCCGGGGAAAGGGGTATTTAATCGCTGAGGGACTGACGAGGACCCCGAGAAATGGGGGTAGGCAGAGTAACTGTCACGGAGTAAAGGGAGAAAAAGTCCCTGGTAACATTCCTCCTGAAATTCCGTTGGGGAGGATGTTGTGGGAATGGACAAATAACACTTGTACAAGGGTAAAAGATAAAAAGAAAATGATTAAATATTGTTGTTTAGTATGGACCAACGAACCAATCCTTCGCATCCCCCCCCCCCGCTGTCTTCTGGCCAAAGTATAGTTCGGACGGGGATTGGGTATGTCAGTATTTAGATTTGTATGCGAATAAAAAATGTTTTAGTCAAGAAGAGGCGGACTATGCGTCCTGTTGGAATGGCAGTTTGGGAATAATGGTAGTAAAGGAAAGGATTCCCCCTCTGCCCCACCCAGTCCCTTGGATCCTCTTGGCTGCTTGCCCCCCCTGTACCATAAAATCAGATCAGGTGAAAATGGGTGAGGAGGAGAGACAGACAGACAGGGACAGGGAACAGGTGACCCACAAGAGGAGGACAAAGGGGCGGTGGACGGGGATGTTGTTGTTCCCGACCCTCAATCCTCAACAAAAGAAAGGGAAGCTAAAGTAGATGTAGAGGAGGCCTCCAGAGTATCCAAACCAAAGCCTAAGGGGAAAAAACAAAAAAAAGGGGAAGAATGTAAAGAGGTATCCCCTTTGGGAGGTACCAATAGGGGACAAAGAGATTGGGTTTGTAAGTGCCCCCCTCACCAGTGGTGAGGTCAGAACATTTAAAAAATAAATTAAGGTCCTGGTTGAGGATCCGGTAGGGTTGTCTGAACAAATTGATCAATTTTTGGGGCCCAGTCTGTATACGTGGGCTGAGTTAATGTCTATTTTGAATATACTATTTACTGGGGAAGAAAGGGGACTTATATGGGGAGCAGCTATTAAAATCTGGGACAGGGAACATCCTACTGGAGATGGGGATGCTGGACAGGGAGAGGTGAAGTTTCCCCTCAGAGACCCCCAGTGGGAAAACCAAAACGCGGAGCATAGAGAAGAAATGAGGGAATTGAAAGACCTGATTCTAAAAAGGAATAAGAGAGGCAGTTCTGAAGTCGCAGAATCTGACTAGAGCCTTTGAAGTTAGACAGGAGAAAGATGAGACTCCCTCAGCTTTCTTGCAAAGATTAAGAGACTCAATGTGGAAATACTCTGGAATGAACCCTGAGGACCCAGTGGCACAGGATCTTTTGAAAGTACATTTTGTGACAAAGGCATGGCCAGACATACAGAGAAAGATACAGAAGATAGAAGGGTGGAGCGACAAACCATTAGATGAATTGTTAAGAGAGGCACAGAAAGTGTTTGTAAAGAGAGAGGATGAGAGACAAAAACAGAAGGTGAAAATGATGGTAGCTGCGGTTGATGAGGTAGTTAAAGAATGGAACCAATAGTGAGCAAGCGGAGCGGTGGGTGGCAGCACGTAGGGCAGAGAGGGAGAGGGAAAGGGAGAGAGAGAGGGAGAGGACAAGGGGGAGAGGGAGAGGGAGAGGACAAGGGGGAGAGGGAGAGGGAGAGGACAAGGGGGAGAGGGAGAGGGAGAGGACAAGGGGGAGAGGGAGAGGGAGAGGACAAGGGGGAGAGGGAGAGGGAGAGGACAAGGGGGAGTATTTGATAGAGGGTTCGAGCGACAGGGACAGAGATGGAGGTCTCCAAAGGCAGGATGCTATTATTGCAGAAAGATAGGGCATTTTAAGCGGGAGTGTCCTGATCTACAAAGGGAAGAAAGGCCAATGCCGCTTATGAATTTTGATGAAGAATAGGGGTGTCAGGGGTTCCTGCCCTCGGGGGCCCACCAGGAACCCTTGATAAACTTGAAGGTGGGACCCTGTAGGGAAGAGGTAGTCTTCCTAGTAGATACGGGGGCAGCACGGTCATCGCTGAATTTTAAACCAAAGAAAGTAGAAATGTCAACATGGTCAATTACTGTTTCAGGGGTAAAAGGGGAAGGATTTACTGTTCCAGCATTTGAACCTATGATAGAAGGTCCGAAGGATAGGGTCACAGGGGAACTGCTGTATATCCCTGATATAGGAAGTAACTTACTAGGGAGAGATTTAATTATCGTCTTAGGACTGGAGATTGGAATTCAGGAAAAAGAATTAGTTGTCCAAATGGCAATGTTGCCAGAGGATGTGGAGAAAGAGATAGACCCTATTGTATGGGCTAGAGAAGGGAATCGTGGAAAAATACAGATCCCTCCCCTAGAAATAAGTTTAAAAAGGAAAGGGGACGTTGTCTGTGAGCGACAATATCCCATTTCCATCGAAGGTAAACGAGGACTGCAGCCAGTAATTGAAGGACTGATTAGAGATGGACTGTTGGAGCCATGTATGTCTCCTTATAATACCCCAATACTACCAGTACGGAAATCCGATGGAACTTATCGATTGGTGCAGGATTTGAGAACATTGAATCGAACAGTACAGATCAGGCACCCAGTGGTACCAAACCCCTATACCTTATTAAGTGAGATCCCTCATGACCACAAATGGTTTAGTGTGATAGATTTAAAGGATGCCTTTTGGGCTTGTCCCTTGGCGGAGGAAAGTAGGAATTTGTTTGCCTTTGAATGGGAAGACCCTAAGACAGGACGGAAACAGCAATACCGGTGGGCCGTGCTCCCCCAGGGGTTTACCGAATCCCCAAATTTATTTGGACAGATGCTAGAACAAATATTGGAGAAATTTAGCAGCCCCAAGGGGACTACCATGTTGCAGTATGTAGACGACCTCTTAGTAACAGGAAAAAGAAGAGAAAGAGTAGTAGAAGCCACTGACAAATTATTGAATTTCCTGGGTCAGCAGGGACTGCGAGTATCTAAAAACAAACCACAATATGTGGAGCAAGAAGTGAAATACTTGGGACATTTAGTTAGTGAGGGAAGGCAAAAGATAAGCCCGGAACGATAGAGGGAATAGTGGGGATGCCACTGCCCAGGACTAATCGGGAGTTACGTAAATTTTTGGGTCTAACAGGATATTGCAGATTGTGGATTGATTCCTATGCTCAAAAGACTAAGGAATTATATCTCAGACTATTAGAGGAGGAACCAAAGTGTCTAAGTTGGGATGATGAGGAAAAAGAACGAGTTGAGGAACTTAAAAGAGATCTGATCCATGCCCTCGTGTTAGCCTTACCTTCTCTAGATAAACCTTTCCACCTCTTTGTTACCATAGATAAGGGAGCGGCTTTGGGAGTATTAACTCAGAGGTGGGGAGGAATGAGACAACCAGTAGCATATCTTTCGAAACTACTGGATCCAGTATCCCGGGGGTGGCCTGAGTGTGTGCAGGCCGTGGCTGCCACTGCACTGTTGGTGGAGGAAAGCAGGAAGCTTACATTTGGGGGAGCCCTAATAGTAAGCACCCCACACCAAGTGAGAATGATCCTAAACCAAAAAGCTGGGCGATGGTTGGCAGACTCACAGATTCTGAAATATGAGGCAATATTAATAGAAAAGGATGATCTAGTGTTGGTCACTGACAATTGTTTAAATCCAGCTGCCTTTCTTTGGAAAGGGGAAGGAGAGTCTCCTCAGAATCCAGGGCACGACTGCCTTGACATTATAGAATACCAAACTAAGGTCCGCATGGACCTGAGAGATGTTCCACTTCATGCAGGAGCCCGACTTTTTATAGACGGATCATCCCGGGTGACTGAAGGGAAAAGACATAATGGGTATGCAGTCGTAGACAGGACAAACGGTAGTGTGGTGGAGGCAAGATGGTTGCCAAATGGGTGGTCAGCTCAGACTTGCGAAGTCTATGCATTGGAAAGAGCCCTTAGGGCGTTAGAAAATAAAGAGGGAACAGTATACACTGAGTCTAAATATGCATTTGGTGTTGGCACTTTCGGAGAGATATGGCAGGAAAGAGGACTGATCAATAGCCGGGGGAAGGAATTAGCACATGAGGAGTTGATTAAACGGGTCTTGGAGTCCCTAATACTCCCCCGAGAAATAGCGGTAATGCACATAAATGGTCATCAGAAAGGAAATGAACCAGATGTTAGAGGGAATAGATTAGCTGATAAAGTGGCTAAGGAAGCAGGCCTGAGCCCATAAGAAATGGTGATTCATTCCCTAATACCTACTGTCCCGGGTCCTAGGGAAGCTCCTATATTTACTGAAAGAGAGGAAAAAGAATTGCAAGATTTAGGGGCTGCAAAAACAGCAGATGGGCATTGGATGTTACCTGATGGAAGGGAAATGTTAAACAAAATGCGAGAGATTATGGCCGTGCTACACCAAGGCAGTCATTAGGGAGTACAAGCAATGTGTGATTTAGTTCTTAGGGAATATGGATGTAAAGGAATATGTACAATTGCTAAACAAATATGTGAGGGATGTATAATATGCAGAAAGATAAATAAGAAAGTCTTGAGAAAACAGACCCCAGGAGGAAGAGACCCAGGATTGAGACCCTTCCAGAGTATACAAGTAGATTATACTGAACTCCCCAGGGTACGAAGACTAAAATATATGCTGGTCATAGTAGATCATCTCTCTGGTTGGGTTGAGGCATACCCCCTAGCTACCGCCACTGCGAGTGGGGTGCCTAAAACAATATTGGAGCACATAATTCCCCGATATGGGCGAGTGAACCGTATAGATTCTGACCAAGGAACTCATTTTACCTCTAAAGTGTTACAGGGATAATGAAAGGGTTGGGAATTTCCTGGGAGTTCCATACTCCATGGCACCCGCCATCATTGGGAAGGGTTGAGAGAATGAACCAAACACTCAAATGACAGCTCTCTAAATTGATAATAGAAACCAGACTCCCTTGGACCAAATGTTTACCTATAGCTCTCTTGCAAGTACAAACAGCCCCAAGGAAAGATTTGGGACTATCCCCCTATGAAATCTTTTTTGGATTACCTTATCTGGGAACGAATGGAGAATTGCCAACCAACCTAACTGCCCCATGGCTGAACACTTTAACTCCCCCTCCCACTCCGCCAAGGACATGCAGGTTCCTTGGCCTCCTCCATTGCCAGACCATGGCAACACCTCATCTTCCGCCTAGGAACCCTCCAACCACAAATTATTGAAGTGAGTGAGCTTTGTTTCTCACAGAGACAAAGAGAAAACAGTTTTGGACTTTCTTCTCGCCATGACACTAAGTGAATCCTCTCTGAAATGCTTCCAATGCAACCTTATCCTTTCTTATATCAAGAGACCAGAACTTTGTCTTTATTCTTTCACAGAATGTGGGTGACTCCGGCAAGGCCAGCTCTAATTACCTTTGAAAGACATTGCTGTGGGTCTGCAGTCACACGGACGCCAGACCAGGTACGGACAGCTGGTTTCCCTCCCTAAAGGACATGAGTGAACCAGATGGGTTTGTGAATCTGTTGATGATAGTTTTCATGGTCACTGTAACTTTCAATTCCACTAGCTGCCATGGTAGATTTGAACTTTGCTCCCAGAGCATTAACCTTTAAATTACTGGTGCATCAGATGTCTCATGTGGCAGGAGATTCCAGTAATCTCCTTAACAACAGATTTCAGCATTTTCCCCAATGAGAGATGTTAGTTTACCACTTACTGTCACCTTCTATTTGATCCGAAAGCTTACGTTTACATACATAAAGCAAAATTCTGCAGGTGCTCAATATCTGTAACTTCTCTCTATAGATGCAATGAGTCCTGATGAGTTTCTCTAGTACTTTCTGATTTTATTACATTTACAGATTCTAGGGAATTTTGGAAGACCACAACCAATGATTTTCTACCTGTGCAGTCATTTCCATTAAGACTACAGGTGCAGGCCATCTTTGCCTGCTTTGAGCACCAGGAGGTTTCCCAGTAAGTTACTGCAATGCATCTCATTTGCATGTGTTAAGATTCAGAGATGTACAGCACGGAAACAGACCCTTCGGTCCAACTCATCCATGCCGACCAGAGGCTACAGATACTCTCACACAGAACCCTGTTCTGTGGAGACAAAAGGAGATTTTGTGTACATTACAACATTTTCAAGAAGAATGCCTTAAGAAGATTGTCAATCCCAGTTTCATTTGAAATAAAAACTGAAAGAACCAGAAATCAGAAACAGAAATAGCAGTTCTGGCACCAGCTATGGAGTTAATGTTTCAGGTCCAGTGATCCTTCCTCAGAACAAAAGTTGAGGAAAGGTCTAATGAATTTTTCCAGCAATTTCTGTCTTTCTGAGGTGCCTGCAGAAACAGTGAATTTTCTAAAATGATCCAGATTCCATAATGTTCCCATCAGATTGGAATTCAGCAAATGAGTCACAATTACTCACTAAAAAGGAGAGAGAAACAGCAAGCTACAGGCTAGTTCACCTGACAAAGGTCTTTGGGGAAAATGGTGTAACCTAATTATAAAGGATGTCAAACACTATAAAACACTGAGAAAAATTATAGTATGTTCAGACAGAATCAATATGGTTTCACAAAAGGAAAATTGTGCTTAAACATTGCGTTTTTATAATGAGACAGACAGGAAACAAAGATAAATAAGGCATTTTCTAATTAACAAGATCATTTAGACTGAGATCAGGAGAGGTTTCCTCACAAAGGATTGTGAATCTTTGGAATTCTCTACCCCAAAGGGGTGCAGATGCTCCATTGCTGAATATATTTAAGGCTGAGACAGATGGAAGTTTTCAATCTCTTAAGGAATTGAGGATCTGGGGAACATCCAAAAGGGGGAGGTGTCGCTGAAGATCAGACATGATGGTACGAATGGTGGAGGGGGCTTAGGGGCTATTTATTTTCGGAGACTGACCAAACCCCAACACCGAACCCTGAGAGATTTTTAAATTAGCAAAAGAATCAAGGGTTATGGAGATTGGGCAGAATAAGGGGAAAGTGAGGCCTGCAGATGCTGGAGACCAGAGTTGAAAAGTGCGGTGCTGGAAAAGCTCAACAGGCCAGACAGCATCCGAGGAGCAGGAGAATCGATGTTTCAGGCATTAGCCCTTCTTGAGGAATGAGGCTGGTGTGCCAAGCGGGCTGAGATAAAAGGTGGGGGGGGGGGGGGCGTTGGGAATACGATAGGTGGAAGGAGGTGAGGGTGAGGGTGATAGGCCGGAAGGGGGTTGGGGCGGAGAGGTCGGGAAGAAGATTGCAGGTCAAGAGGGCGGTGCTGAATCTGAGGGTTGGGACTGAGATAAGGTGGGGGGAGGGGAAATGAGGAAACTGGAGAAATCTACATTCATCCCGTGTGGTTGGAGGGTTCCTAGGCAGAAGAGGAGGTGCTCTTCCTCCAGGTGTCGTGTGGTCAGGGTCTGGCGATGGAGGAGGCCAAGGATCTGCATGTCCTTGGCGGAGTGGGAGGGGGAGTTAAAGTGTTCAGCCAAGGGGCGGTTGGGTTGGTTGGTGTGGATGTCCCAGAGGTGTTCTCTGAAACATTCCGCAAGTAGGCAGCCTTTCTCCCCAATGTATAGGAGGCCACATCAGGTGCAGCGGATGCAGTAAATGATGTGTGTGGGGGTGCAGCTGAATTTGCGACAAATATGGAAGGATTCATTGGGGAGTTGAGGAGTATCAGATCAGCCATGAGGTCACTAAATGCAGAGTAGACTCGATGGGGTGAAATGGCCTATTCTCATGAACTTACAAACCTTGACTGAACCCTTAGAGTGACCCAACCAGAGAGAGTGACCAAACCCAGAGACTGACTGAACCAGGAGAGTGACTGATCCTTGAGAGCGATTGAACCTGGTGACAGATCCCTAATTCAACATAGCCAGATGGCTGCTAAAGAACAGATGAAAGAGTGAAGTTATGATTGACCACTCTTTGTCTATTCTATCAAGAATCACCTTTAGGGAATAAAGATCAGGGTCTCATGGTGACTCACACCATCGTTACAAAATATTCAACAAGTGCTGTGCCTCCAAGTTGTAGTTTGTCTTCCTGATGGGTAAATACTAGGCTTACTCATTGGGCAATGAAAGCTCTTGGTCAAATGGGAAAAATATACTAACAATGTGAGATTATTGGTGACACAGTTGGAAATATGCAATATCTCAGTGCTCAGCTCCATATTAGAGGAGCACAGCTTATCACATGGCAAACTAGACAGGAAATAGAGGTTCCTGGTGTTACCTCATAGGGTCAAAGGTCAGGGAGCCATGTTCAAAAGGTACCCAATGGATAAACATTTTTTTTTGCCAGCCAAGTCGTCATTCCCCTTGTTGGTGAGGGATTTGTAAACTTGCTATTCCCCGTCCACCTGGATCCTTGTAACGGCTATCACTCAATGCAAAAGCAGCAAAATTCCAAATGTAACCATTCCGTCATGTCACCCTTCAGGTTCTCTCCCAGTCTGTATAGGAATGATGGCATGTCCTATTTCCTGGGGATAACTGCAGGAGGCCCTCCCTCCTATCCTGAATAGTTTTGGCCAATGGTGAGCCCAATACCTAGCACTGGGCACACGTACTGCAATGCAGCCAAACCATCCCTGAGGTTTTGAGAACCCTTGATGCAGCCATGCCAGCGCCAGTAACCCTGAAAGTGTAAGCCATCATCTTGCACGCTTCCTCAATCACCTCTTTCATCCTTGCTGTTGTGACCTTTGACCTATCCCATCATGCCTGTGGGAGATTTGTTAGATCCGAAGCAGCCATTTTGTCACATATTAAAAGCCTGGAAACCATTTTGATTCTCATATTAGTGTCTGCTTGCTCAGCTTGTACTTTCCCAGGCTCAGTGAGGTGGTTGGCCTTGCAGCTGTACTAATGCCTGATAAATGAATTCTTTTTCAGCATGGGAAAGCTCTTCTTTTACAAGAACCTATTGTATTTTTTTATTTTTCTTAGAGTGAACAGAACCTCTGACACTCCTGTTTATTTTTTTTCTTTCACCCCCACACTACTGCCTAACTGCGGTAGTGCTTATTTTTTCCCCAGCACCCATGTTGTGCGTGTGCAGGTGTGAGAAGAACCTATTGTATACTGCCACTTGCTTATCAGCTACTAACTAGCATTATCCAGACACTACATGACTGAGGCAAAGTACCTAACTGGCTCATTATTCTGCAATTAACAGTTTGCTAATTGTTAAATGATTGTAACCTATGTAATCACGTAACCCTCTGTATCTCGTCAGAGTGACTTGTGACCATCAGGGTCGACTTGGCTGTCCCCGTGAGCTCATGAACAAACTATGAATAATTCAAGGTTTGTGTGACGCGATTACTTATCTAAATTGGACCGCTATGAGTGAGTCACCCACTGCATAATTCGTTTCATCCCCAACAATGCCTGACAAACTATTGTTGGCCCTTCAGCTTCCCCATGGTGCATTGCAGTTACTGCCCCCATTAGATCCTTCACCTGCATCCATCATCCTCGTCCCTCCATCTAGCCTAGTCATTCCCTCTGCTCTCAGGGCCTTACCACTCACCTCTCCATTAGCTCCTCCGATCTTCCAGCAATCAAACTGAGCTCACAGCCACAGCCCTCCCCTTGGAGCTCAGCAGCCTCCCTCTGTTCCTCCCAAGGCCTCCCTTGACCAGTCATACCCCATACCCTCTCGACTGCTGCCATCTGATTTCAATCAATCATTGATGTACCTCTCCAAAAAGGTCCATACTCACTGCATTGCCCATGATATACCTCAGCTGTAGCAGGTTTTTTAAAAAAATTTAACCTTTTTTTCTAATCAACCCATTTAGAGATGCTATTACACACTTCAGCAGCAGGTGGGACTTGAACCTGGGACCCTCAGTCCAGGGGTAGGGTCATTACCACTGCACCACAAGAGACCCCTCACAGGCTATGAAAGCAGCTGTGAATCTGAAGACTTATGTTTCTCACTCACTGAGTATTTTCTTGTAATGGTAGCCTTAATTCTACGGGGGTTTCCTTTTAACAAGCAAACGTGACATGTAAATGTATGAAAATCAGGTTGCTTGTTGACAGGAAGCTCAAACAATCCCCATTGTTGGGAAGCTGACCTTTGGCATCCTGCTTTAATTAGTGCTTTGCTTGCCTAAGTTTCCACTCCTGGGAACCTCACAAGATTCCACCCACAATATCAGAACTTCTCCTAATAACTTACAGCTAGCTTCAAAATGAAATCAGATGAGAACTTCCACTCCTTTCATTTTCAACATCCACTCCCTCCACCGCTGACGCTCAGTAGCAGCAGTGTGTACCACGCTCCAAAACGCACTGCAGAAATTCACTAAAGATCCCCAGACAGCACCTTCCAAACCCACAACCACTTCCATCTAGAAGGGCAAGGGCAGCAGGTATATGGGAAACCCTGCACAATCCTCTCCAAGCCACTCACCATGCTGACTTGGAAAAATTCCTTCACTTGTCACTGGGTCAAAATCCTGGAATTCCATCCCTAAGGGCATTTGGATTAGACGGGCATGTGGACTACAGCGGTTCAAGAATCCAACCCACCATCTGAGAATTAATTTAGAAATAGTTCCTGTCTGTTAGAAGTCATGATTAGGTCGATCTCTGAATTCAGTTTCTCGATGGGAAAATGGTCTATTTGCATACTCAGGAAGTCTCATTCAATTAAAAGCATATCCTGGTTTCACCCTGACTAATACAAAAGCAGTTCGAAAGATCTTCGGCTCCACACTCATCTCAGCACCATGGTAACACAGCCCCAGAAAAGGTAGCCCTGAGTTTATACAGAGAGATTTTCCACAGAGCCCTGTAATTGGCCTCGCTGTTGTTTCTATGGTAACACTCTTTCCTCTGATTGCTGGTCATGGCTCAACAACACCGTCACAAACACTTACGCTGACACTCAGTACAGAGGAAGGTGGCACTTTCTGAGGTGCTGTGTTCTGAAATGAAACGTTAGACTGAGACCTAATTTGGCTTTTCAGGTGGCTAGGAAAGTTTCCATAGAACCACTGAAGAGCAGAGTCTCCCTATTAGCTTGGTCAGTTGTTTGATTATGTGGCCAGTATTGCTTTCTGGGATCTTGCTTTGCACCAATG
Source organism: Chiloscyllium punctatum (assembly GCF_047496795.1). NCBI lineage: Eukaryota > Metazoa > Chordata > Chondrichthyes > Orectolobiformes > Hemiscylliidae > Chiloscyllium > Chiloscyllium punctatum. The sequence continues at coordinate 27,471,832 of NC_092783.1, forward strand.
AGCCACCGTTTCCTGCATTAGAGTTTTGGGGAGTACTCTAAGGTAGAGAAACGTGCTATAGTAATGCAAATGCGATCTCTCAAGTACAAACCAGGTAGAGACAGCAACCACACAGCAGAGACTGCAAGCGTTTCCTGTGAATTATCACCTGCACCACAGATAGAAACTTTCCCTTCTGTTGGCAGGTTCCTTCTCACTAAGTCTTCATTTTTGCTGCTCCCGGTGAGCGACATTTCAAAACAGAACACAAAATCCATCCAGCCCATGTGGACTTACCCCCCCCTCCCTGACTAAACCCAACTCCCTCCAATTAATCTCCGTCTCCCCCACCCCACACAGCGTCTCCATCTCACTTTACTTCCCATTCTCTGGTTTTTTTCGTCTATCACTCTCGATATCTGGTTTGTCTTCTCACTCACCATGCATAAGTTGATTCCACAGTAGCTCCTGTTTTTGAAAAAGTAAAAGGATTAAGTATAAAAAGAGAAGAATACAGCTCATTTGCTTTGAGATCTCAAGAGTAAGACAGGCAGAGCATGGATAATGAGAGAGAGATTGGGAGTGAGATTGAACAGGTGTGAGATACAAAGAGAGACTATGAGAGAACTATTGATCAAATGAGCAAGACGAGTGCATCAGAGATAAATTGCAAATGAGATTGAATGTCAGAGACTGAGAGCAAGTTTGCAAAACTGCGGTAAAGTTTGTTGAAAGTGACTGCAAATTTAGGGAGAGGTTCATGATCCATCTCGACCTTGAGCAGTGTATTAACCATCAATCTGTATTAAGGTCAGACACCTTGGTTTGTAGTTTGTTCTCTGCACATTGGCAAGTCATAATTTGCATGTTTTAAACATTGGACAGTTCCCAAGAAAAACTGGTTTCCCAGTAACAGCTCATTAATCTTTATCAGCTAAAACGCTAACCTCAACTTCCAGTAAACAGAGCAGTGAGATAGCTAATCTCAGTGAGATAACATATGGGGGGGAAATCAAAGATAAAGAGGAAAGCTTTCTCTACTCTTTCCAACTGGTAATAAAGCTTCCTTTGCACTGTGCCCCTCAAACACTCCCTGTGCAGGAACAGGACAAATTAAAGTTCTCCCTGCTCTTTAAAAGATTTGGGCAGCTTTATTATAGTTTAAAACAGAAAGTAAAAGTTCTCTCAAGAATGTCCCCAACAAACACTCCTAGGACAGAGGCAGCATGGGGGGGTCAGATACAGAGTAAAGCTCCCCCAGCAAACACCGTCGCCAACAAACACTCCCAGGAGAGGGTCAGCATGGGCTTAGATACAGAGTAAAGCTCCCTGTAGACTGTCCCACCTTTATTTACTCTGATCCTTCCCCAAGAACACGTGTCCTAGAAAAACCACCCAAGCCTTCTCCTGCTGAATCAATTAATTTTGTACCACCTGGAAAAGCAATTTTGTGCTATTTTTCTGTGGGTAGAAATGGTAATCAAGTGCATTGGTGAGTTAAATGTCAGCAAGACAGGAGAATTTCATATTGTAGACTGAATTTGAACGTTACACCCAAGGGCTATGTGCTCATCTTAATTCGCAAATTAATTCTGAATACACAATGTGCATCATTAAACCCTCATTATTAGATTATGCAGGCTGATAGAATTCATCCTGGCTGTTGGAATGCGTCTCCCTGGTTATTGACTGGGCCTGCTTGATTGCAGCCAATTGAGATCAGTTTGGGACTGGTGTTTTTAAATGTTATTCCTCTTTCACCCTGTCAATCAGGGTCACACACTCAGAAGCAGCTGCTGACATATCAAAGCTGAGGCTATATACCTAGTCCATAGACCTATCACCATGGGCAATCAAGCAGAGGGTTCCTACAAATTTTTTTACCAAACATCTTGGAATTTGTCTCCTTAAATCTACCTTGGTCTTTGATGTTGTTCCTTAATTCTCGCCAATCAGCATTACTGAGGCCACTGTGTTTCACCCAACAGAGCTCTCTACCGCAAAGCATCATGGTCTGTGGCCTTGTTAGTTGAGACAGCCTGGTACCTTCAGTGGGTGTCACCAAGTTAGAAATATTAGCAAGTCTAATAATTATTACATCTGGTTTATAGTTAATCTGTAAATGGTCTCAAATTAATATCTTAAAAAAATAGATGTACAGATTCATTCAAAACATCAGTCCACCTGTGACATACAAATAGTTTTAGAAAAAAATCAAGTTAAAATATGCCAACTGTTGAGAGGCAGGAGCAGGGCACTGGAGGCTGATTTGAAGAATTAGTTTGTGGTCTCAGTCAGGGCTGTGTCCAAAGTCTCTTAGGTCACAGGCTTCCTGCAAGGAGCGGGCTGTGCTCACCAACATGTGTGTGTCCCGGGAGTCTGTCATACAGAGTGTCACTGTGTAAATCCACTTCAGCGTGTAAGGTGATCTTCTGTTCAAGGTGAGAAAAGAGGAGAGAGGATCAAAAGGGCATAACCATGGAAACATGCAACAGATTTCAAACCAAACAGCTATAAGTTTTATTGTTTTAACCCATTACCAGCCCAGTGGTAGTGCTGCCTACAGAAAAGGCTATGGATTTGATGTAACCAAACTGGCATTGCAGGGTTGGCCAGGGAGAAGCGCTAAATTGTCAGACATGCTGCAATTTGGAATGTGGCATCGCCCCTCCTGACAGGTTAAAAGCCCATGGCACCATTGCAGGAGAATTCCCTACAGTCTCCCACACAACCAATATCCCAAAAAGCACATTAATGGGTCATTCCTGAAGTGAAATGAGAATCAGCACAGAAGGTTAATCCCCTGGATGATGGTAGTGATTGAGTGGAGGAACTGCTGGACTATGAGATTACAGATTGCACTGGAGTACAATTCTGCTGCTGTTGATGGTCCATAGTGCCTGATGGATGCGCAGTGTGGAGTTGCTAGATCAGTTTGCAGTCTGTCCCATTTAGCACGATGACTGTGCCACACAACATGATGGAGGGCATTCTCAACGTGAAGGCAGGACTCGTTCTCTACAAAGACTGTGTGGTGGTCACGCCTACTGATGCAGTCATGAATAGATTAGATTAGATTACTTACAGTGTGGAAACAGGCCCTTCGGCCCAACAAGTCCACACCGCCCCGCCGAAGCGTAACCCACCCATACCCCTACATCTACATCTACCCCTTACCTAACACTACGGGCAATTTAGCATGGCCAATTCACCTGACCTGCACATCTTTGGACTGTGGGAGGAAACCGGAGCACCCGGAGGAAACCCACGCAGACACAGGGAGAACGTGCAAACTCCACACAGTCAGTCGCCTGAGGCGGGAATTGAACCCGGGTCTCAGGCGCTGTGAGGCAGCAGTGCTAACCACTGTGCCACTGCATCTGCAGATAGCAGATTGGTGAGGCGTTTGGGTTCCTTCACTATCTGCCACACACTCAGTCTAGCAGCAATGTCCTTTAGCACTCAGCCACCTCAGTCAGTAATAGTAACGCAGAGTCACTCTTTGTGGTGGACTTTGAAGCCCCGTTAAAGGTAGGCAGCCACCGAAACATGGCCTTCGCTGCTGAAATTCATCTTATTAAATAGAAATGAAGTAACATTTCTGGGGTAGACACTCCTGCACCCCTATCACATGTGAAGCAATTAACATTAAACATTCAATAGGGTAGAATTTGAGGGGGCAGATATCACACAGGGCTGTGGAGCTGGAGGAGGTGACAGAGATACAGAGGGGCTAAACCACGGAGGAGTGATAGATAAAGAGGGTCTAAACCATGGAGGGATTTGAAAAGAAAGAACAGAATTTTAAATTAAGTGGAATGACTGGTGGCGGGGGGAGGGGGGTGGGCGTGGTTAAGGGAAGGATCTTGCTGTAAGTTAACACACAGGTACACATTTTAGATGATTCCAAGTTTATATTGGGGAACACAGGCAGGAGTTGTTGGACTAGTCGCCAACAGTCAAGAAAGGCATGGGTGAGAGATTCAGGAGCAGAGAAGTCAAGTCTTAAAATGAACTGGAGTCAACGTGGTAGTCGGGTTGTGTGGAGAGGCTAATGTGCAATGATAATTATCTCCACTATAAAGTATTGGCTGTTGCCCTTATTATGTCAATATGCTTTTATATAACATTGAGTGCTGTGTTCAGTTCTGGTCTCCCTGTTATAGGCAAGATATTATTAAGTTAGAGAAGGTTCAGAAAAGATTTACAAGGGTGTTGCCTGGGGAATGGAGGATTTGAGTTATGAGAAGAGGCTGGAACTTTTTTTCACTGGAGGTTGAGGGTTGACCTTATGGAGTTTATAAGGTCATGAATGACATAGATAAGGTGAATGGCAGATGTCTTTTCCCTAGGGTGGGGGATTTCAAGACTAGGGGCATATTAATGAGAAAGATTTAAAGAAGACATGGGGGCACTTATTTCTTAAACAGAGGGTGGTTCATGTGTGGAATGAACTTCCAGAGGAAGTGGGTACAGTTCCAACATTTAAAAGACATTTGGATAAGTACATAAACAAGAAATGTTTGGAGGGATACAGGCTAAGTGCAGACAGATGGGACTTGGTTTAGTTTGGGATTATGGTCAGTATAGAAGAGTCTGTTTCCAAGCTGTATGACTTTATGACTGTCACACCTTTAATGTGATGAAACATCCATCAATACCACAGCAGTGTTAGCTAAACAAATATGATATTGAGCCAAATGAGGATACATTTGAAGTGGTAAAAAAACGTCTTCTAAAAGACCTGGCCAGGTGTTAGACTTGATAGTAGGTGAGCACTTTGGTGATAGCGATCACAATTCTGTTATGTTTACTTTAGTAATAGAAAGGGATAGGTGTATACTACTAGGCAAGAGTTACAGCTGAGGGAAAGGCAATTACATTGCGATTAGGCAAGAATTAGGAAGCATAGGATGGGGAAAGAAACTGCAGAAGATGGGCACATTAGAAATGTGGAGCTTATTCAAGGAAAAGCTACTGTGTCCCCCAGATAAGTATGTACCTGTCAGGCAGGGAGGAAGCTGTAGAGCGTGGGAGCTGTGGTTTACAAAGGAAGTGGAATCGCTGGTCAAGAGGAAGGTGGCAGCTTATGTTAGGATGAGATGTGAAGGCTGAGTAAGGGCACTTGAGGGTTACAAGGTAGCCAGGAAAGACAGAAAGAGAGAGCTCAGAAGAGCCAGGAGGAGACATGAGAAGTTGGTGGTGGATAGGATCAGGGTAAACCCTAAGACTTTCTATAGGTATTTAAGGAATAAAAGAATGACGAGAGGAAGATTAGGGCCAATCAAGGATAGTAGTGGGAAGTTGTGTGTGGAGTCAGAGGAGATAGGGGAAGCACTTAATAAATATTTTTCGATTGTATTCACTCTAGAAAACGACAATGTTGTCGAGGAGAATACTGAGATACAGGCTATTAGACTAGGTGGGATTGAGATCCACAAGGAAGAGGTATTAGAAATCCTGCAGAGTGTGAAAATAGATAAGTCCCCTGGGCCGGATGGGATTTATCCTAGGATCCTCTGGGAAGCCAGGGAGGAGATTGTCGAGCCTTTGGCATTGATCTTTAAATCGTCATTGTCTACAGGAATAGTGCCAGAAGACTGGAGGATAGCAAATGTGGTTCCCCTGTTCAAGAAGGGGAGGAGAGACACCCCAGGTAATTATAGACCAGTGAGTCTTACTTCAGTTGTTGGTAAAGTGTTGGAAAAGGTTATAAGAGATAGGATTTATAATCATCTAGAAAAGAATAATTTGATTTGGGATAGTTAGCACGGTTTTGTGAAGGGTAGGTCATGCCTCACAAACCTTAGTGAGTTCTTTGAGAAGGTGACCAAACAGGTAGATGAGAGTAAACCAGTTGATGTGGTGTATATGGATTTCAGCAAGGCGTTCGATAAGGTTCCCCACAGTAGGCTATTGTACAAAATGCAGAGGAATGGGATTGTGGGAGATATAGCAGTTTGGTTCAGTAATTGGCTTGCTGAAAGAAGACAGAGGGTGGTAGTTGATAGGAAATGTTCATCCTGGAGTCCAATTACTAGTGGTGTACTGCAAGGGTCGGTGTTGGGTCCACTGCTGTTCGTCATTTTTATAAACGACCTGGATGAGGGCGTAGAAGGGTGGGTTAGTAAATTTGCAGATGACACTAAGGTCAGCAGAGTTGTGGATAGTGACGAAGGATGTTGTAGGTTACAGAGGGACATAGATAAGCTGCAGAGCTGGGCTGAGAGGTGGCAAATGGAGTTTAATGCAGACAAGTGTGAGGTGATTCAATGGTTGGAGTAACCGGAATGCAAAGTACTGGGCTATGGTAGTGTAGATGAGCAGAGAGATCGCGGTGTCCAGATACACAGATCCTTGAAAGTTGCCACCCAGGCTGACAGGGTTGTTAAGAAGGCATACAGTGTTTTAGCTTTTATTAATAGAGGGATTGAGTTCTGGAACCATGAGGTTATGCTACAGCTGTACAAAACTCTGGTGCGGCCGCACTTGGAGTATTGTGTACAGTTCTGGTCACCGCATTATAAGGATGTGGAAGCTTTGGAAATGGTGCAGAGGAGATTTACTCGGATGTTGCTTGGTATGGAGGGAAGGTCTTACGAGGAAAGGCTGAGGGACTTGAGGCTGTTTTCGTTGGAGAGAAGAAGGTTGAGAGGTGACTTAATAGAGACATATATTCAGAGAGTTAGATAGGGTGGACAAGGAGAGCCTTTTTCCAAGTATGGTGACGGTGAGCACAAGGGGACATAGCTTTAAATTGAGGGGTGATAGATATAGGACAGATGTCAGAGGTAGTTTCTTTATTCAGAGAGTAGTAAGGATATGGAATGCTTTGCCTGCAACTGTAGTAGATTTGCCAACTTTAAGTACATTTAAGTTGTCATTGGACAAGCATATGGACGTACATGGAATAGTGTCGGTTAGATGGGCTTCAGATTGGTATGACAGGTCAGCGCAACATCGAGGGCCGAAGGGCCTGTACTGCGCTGTAGTGTTCTATGTTCTATGTATGTCTTCAGCACGGCTTGATGGTAAGAATAAATCTAGAATGTTCAGAAAGCACTCGGCAGGTCTTGCACCATCTGGAGAGAGAGAGAGAGAGAGAGAGAGAGAGAAATAGGGCTAACAAGTCGAATCTGATAAGACTCTTCCTCAGAATGAAGACTCTATTCCACTATTAAACCATTAACTGTCTTTCTCTCTCCAGGTGCTGCCGGATGTGCTGACTGGAGGAACACCAAGATCTTAGAAGGTTTTAACGTAGGGAGTTGTAGCTGAGGATTTGTAACTAAATAGGAAGAGAATAGCAACTTGGGAAGGGAGGGGATTTGAGTTGACTTGAGCCAAGCTGATTTAGTGACAGGCTTTCTGTGCAATAGAGGTTGAAGTTATGGGAAACAGCAAACATGAGTATTACAGCACCACCACTGGTGGGAAGCCTCAATTACCATGTGATATGTTTACATGGATGTGAGAGGCGCTTGCAAATGTTGATGTTTCTGCAAAGATCACAAGGCTGAATCATGAGGGGGGTGTATGTTAAGCTAGGTATGTAGCTGTATTTTGCTTCTGCAAAAATCGCAAGGCGTCATCATGAGGGTGTATACTAAGAAGTAACTAACTGAAAAGGTAGGTGGTTGACTGGTAGAAACAGATGTATTAACATGACAGTTGTAATTGTCACGCACATAGGGAGTTAGTATGAACAAGATAACTAAATAGGGCATAAAATAAATATATGGGGGGGGGGTGACAGGCTTACAGTAGTGGGAGCAAAAGCAACCAACAGAGTAAAAGGGGAGTACCGAGAAACTCAATTGAACTGTATAAATCGTAATGTAACCTTCTGATCGGGTGCCTACTTGTTAGACACCGTCTTGCAAGAACGTTTCAATAAAATTCACTGCTTCAGAATTTGACTCGGACTGAAATTTATTGATATGTGAGCTTTGTTTCTCTCATGGGGATATTCCCAACAGAAATGTGAATGGTAAATTTTATAAATGGGTAAAATGTTGACATATGTACAACAACAGGTATTAAGGTTTTGCAGGAAATCTTAACGTGTTTTAAAGATTTTCAAAAATATATACACGGAGAGAGACTTCTAACAGAATCAGGAAAATACAAGTGAAATTCTGAATCAGTGGCCTACTAAAGTAAAGGTAGTTCTGCTATAACACGCATTTATTAAAGACAATTTGTCTGTAATGTGATTTGTGAACTGGCAACTTTTTAAAAAAAATAACATGAACACCCATTCACGGTTATGAGATTCCCATTCCCAGCACTCGGTGTTGCAGTGTGTGTGTGTGAAGGATTGGACTCCGCGTCAGCATCATGTGACTAGTTGGCTCGTGCACTTTCTTGTGAAGAGCTTTCTGAAAGTTATTGTGAAATGTTTGTGCTAGTGGACTTGGAAAAGTATCATGAATGTGTCTCTACAACCTGAGAACAAGAAGCTGGGAGTAATCCACTAATTTAAAAACCTAAAGAGTTAAATGAAGTTTGGAACTGACTAACAGTAAAAGGACAGTGTTGAGGAGCAGTTTCAAACTTGGCTTTGTTGCTTGTATTAAGAGCTTTCTTCTTTTTGTTTAAAAAAATATGTTTAAAGAATATTTGCAGTTTCATGTGAATCTGTTTCAGTGACTAATCACGTTAGTAATGAACTGTAAAACAAGATACCAGTACAGGGGCTTGGACATGATCAGTCAGCTGCTCAGGGTGGTCAGACCCAGGAAACTCTGCACATAGTGGATGAGGGAGAGAAAGGTGGGTGTCACAGCATTACTTTTGGTGCATTTGTGGAGATGTCCTGAGGGGGTGAGTAGGCTATGCAGAAGAAATTCAGTGTTAGTCAGGGTGAGATATTAGCGAGGATGAGAGTGAGTGGAAAGATGTTGCAGGAAGTGGTGGGTACACTAACAGAGACTGTGTGAGATATCAATGAGAAGATGGTGGCACGCCCCTGGCAGAGTGGAGGAGGTCCTTGACCTTCTTCTGAAATTCTGTGCATTCAACAGATGGTTGAGACTGAACTGGCCTGGATGGTAACCCTGATCCAGGTTGGTGTGGTTCCAGTAGAATGGCGTTCTCTGTTGGTTTGGGAGAAAAGGCCATCCTGCCTCCGCATCATCCCATCCCCATCAGCAGCACCTTATGTCCTGGCCCACAAAGAGAGGTACCAATTTTCCATTATCTGTCACATCCATGGGCAATGGCAGGAACGATCGGGGCAGCTCTGGACCGATAACTCTTGTCTGGGTGCACAATATCTTTTTAAAGATGGTGCTGCACACTTATGTACGTTGGTCAATTCTGGTTTATCCAGGAAGTGGAGTGGCACTTGGTATTGGGAAATGGCACACGGTATGATGGTGCTAGAATGTGAGAGGAAGCACCAAAGGATGGAATAGGTAATAAGTCAGGCGGGTTTTGTAAAATAAAGTGGTAGAAGTCACCAAGCATCTCGATGTGAAATCCTCTGAAAAACTTGACAAAACTGACACAGCGAAAGAAAAGAAGATTCAGCCTTTAATCTATCAAGGGAGGTTTCATTCTGGGATCTGACTTGTGCAGTGTCACCATTGGATGGGATCAGAAGACTGGCTGGAATGTAGTGCAGGCAGCAGGTGCCAAATGAGAGTATTCAGTTGAAGAGTCTGATGAATTGCACTATACGATACCATACATCAGGTCAGTTATAACAGGTCAAAATTTACTTAGATTGGGCTGTTATTTGTGTTAGTTTACTATTTTTGTTTCAATTTTTCCTGGTATTTTTGGTTGTTCGCTCCAACCTTGTTTTTCCCCGTAGATCCCATTATTTCTATTGCACAGTTTTCTGTAACACGCTGTCACACGGGAATGCAACTATGGCAGTATAGGAGAACTACCTGTCGTAAAATTATATCTGGTCATCCTGTGGACAACAGGAGGATTGTTCCTGGGCTCTGCCTGACCAAAGTGGGTCTGGTTCGGTTCAGCTCAGCTCAAAGGTTTTGTTAAGCCTATCTAAACAATTCCAAATGCAGTCAGGTGCTGCCCTCACACACAAACCCTCCTCACTATCTTCAAGATCTATAAAGTAGTCTCATCAGTAAGAAAGACCACAAGGTTGAGTCTTGAGTTAGTCCAAGTTCCTGCAATGTACATCTCTATACTTATGGTCTACATGGAGAACTATGCAGAGATATTGAAATGTTTGGTCACTGTCTGGAATTAAAAGGGTTGATTGCTCTTAATTGGTGGAATACCTGCCTCTATATGGATGATTGCCTAGCAATCCTAACTTCTGCTTCCAGCAGCCAGGAGTTGGCGAGGGAGACGCAGCAGTAAGGATCAGAAGGCTCCAGGTTCTCCCTCCTTTCCCCTGGGGGGATCCTGGACACCTGATACAGTCAGCACCACCATATTTTGTTACGCCCTGGCAAGCCTGGTGAAGCTGTCCTGCGTCCACCTTTCAAACACCTGGAATCTGCCTCATTGCTGATCAGCCTGATGCTTTGTTGCAAAAACGTTTATTAATTTATGGTGATCAGCTTTTTGATTTTGCCAATTAGAAGCTCAGTGGACTGTGAGGGAGTCATCAACCTCTATTTTTTTGGGTCAGTAAGGATATTTTCCCTTTCGTTGCAGAGCTGTTGTTGTCCTGTGTTTGGGATGAAAACGGGTATAATTCTAAATGTGGATTTTAGTTTAAATGTGAAAAATCCAGTTTATACCTAAAGATAAAATATTCTGTTTTTATAACATAATTTAATCAAAGAAGCCTAATGAACGTCTCCTTTACATCCATACCAAAGAAAATCAATTTGGTGATTAACTCTAAACATTTACATTAACGATGCAACAATATTTTTTGCCGAGACATGCGAGGGAGGAGCGAAGGACTTCTGGGAACATAGAACATAGAACAATACAGCACAGAACAGGCCCTTCGGCCCACGATGTTGTGCCGAACTTCTATCCTAGATTAAGCACCCATCCATGTACCTATCCAAATGCCGCTTAAAGGTCGCCAATGAATCTGACTCTACCACTCCCTCGGGCAGCGCATTCCATGCCCCCACCACTCTCTGGGTAAAGAACCCACCCCTGACATCTCCCCTATACCTTCCACCCTTCCACCCTGGAAGGTTTTAAGTGGGTGAGATCTAAACCCGAGACCCTACACCGTAGGGCCTCCCTCCCACCCACCTCCTCTAACCTTACTAAGAGTCTGTAAATTAGGTAATTTTTCAGATTTCTCTTTTTTTTCTTCTCTTCCTTTGTTTAGTCCTGTGTGGGCTTTCAGCGTAGTGAGATATGGCTGATAGGGCAGTCGCATGTTCCTCCTGCAGAATGTGGCAGGTGAGAGACACTTCACATGTCTCTGCCGACTACATCGGAGGGAAGTGCACCCAACTCCAGCTCCTCAAAAACAGAGTTAGGGAGCTGGAGCTGGACCTGGAGCTGGACCTGGATGAACTACGGATCATTCAGGAGGCTGAGGGGGGAAATTGAGAGGATGTACAGCGAGGTGGTCATTCCTCAGACACAGGATAAGGACGACTGGGTTACAGTCAGGGGGGAGGAAAGGGAACCAGCAGATAGAGCAGGGTTCGCCTGTGGCCATTCGCCTCAGCAATAAGTATACCGTTTTTGATACTGCTGGTGGGGACGGCCTACCAGGGAAAGCCTAGTTGTCAGGTCTCTGGCACTGAGGCTCAGAAGGGAAAGGGGGAAGAATAGAAAAGCGCTAGTGGTAGGGGACTCAATAGTTAGACGGATTGACAGGAGATTTTGTGGTCAGGAATGGGACTCCCGGAAGGTATATTTCCTCCCCAGTGCCAGGGTCCGGGATGTTGCCGATCGGGTTTACAGGATTCTGAAGGGGGAGGGTGAGCAGCCAGAAATCGTGGTACATATTGGCACCAATTATATAGTCAGGATAGGGATTGAGGATCTGAAAAGTGACTACAGGGAGTTAGGTTGGAAGCTGAAGGGCAGGACGAGTAGAGTAGTGATCTTGGGTTTGCTACCGGTGCTGCCACGAGACAGTGAGGTGAGGAACAGTCAGCGAGTGCAGCTTAACACGTGGCTGTGAGGCTGGTGCAGGAGGGAGGGCTTCAGATATCTAGACCATCGGGATAACTTCTGGGGAAGGTGGAAGGTACATGAAGGACGGGATGTACCCGAACTGGAGGGGCACAAATGTCTGGATGGGAGATTTGCTCGTATGATTCGGGAGGGTTTAAACTAGTTTGGCGGGGGGGGGGTGGGAATCAGAGCCACATGTCTGAGAGGAGGCCAGTTGTAGATGGGGCAGTGACAGAACGTATTAAATCTATCAGGAAGGTTTCTCACATGATGAAACAAAGGGATCAGTTAAGGTGTTCTGCTTTAATGCAAGGAGTGTCTGAAATAAGAGTGACGAACTTAAGAGCATGGATCAGTACTTGGGACTATGATGTTGTGGCCATAACGGAGACGTGGGTTTCACAGGGGCAGGAATGGTTGCTAGATGTTCCAGGGTTTAGAATGTTTAAAAAGAACAGGGAGGGTGGGGAAAAAAGGAGGGGGTGTAGCATTGCTAATCAGAGAGTGCATCACAGCTACAGAAATAAAGGTTGTTGAGGAAGGTTTGTCTACTGAGTCAGTATGGGTGGAAGTTAGGAACAGCAAAGGAACAGCCACCTCATTGGGGGTTTTCTACAGACCACCTAACAGCAGTAGAGAGATTGAAGATCTCAGAGGCGGGCAGATTCTGGAAAAATGCAGAAGTAGCAGGGTTGTTGTGATGGGTGACTTCAACTTTCTTAATATCAACTGGAACCTCCTAAGTGCAGATGGTTTAGATGGAGTCATTTTTGTCAGGTGGGTTCAGGAGGGTTTCCTTACTCAGTATGTAGACAGGCCGATGAGGGGAGAGGCCATTTTGGATTTGGTGCTCGGCAACGAGCCAGGACAGGTGTCAGATTTCACGGTGGGAGAGCACTTTGGTGACAATGACCACAACTGCCTCACATTTACCATAGCCTTGGAGAGGGAAAGGAGCAGTTACCAAGGGAAGATATTTAACTGGGGAAAAGGAAATTATGACGCTATCAGACAGGAGTTGGGAAGTATAGACTGGGTAAACCAAATCATCCGCCGATATTTCCACCACCTCCAAAAAGACCCAACCACCAGGGATATATTTCCCTCCCCACCCCTTTCCGCCTTCCGCAAAGACCGTTCCCTCCATGTCTACCTGGTCAGGTCCACGCCCCCCTACAATCCACCCTCCCATCCTGGCACCTTCTCCTGCCACTGCAGGAACTGTAAAACCTGTGCCCACACCTCTATCCAAGGCCCTAAAGGAGCCTTCCACATCCAAAGTTTTACTTGCACATCCACTAATATCATTTATTGTATCCGTTGCTCTCGATGCGGTCTCCTCTACATTGGGGAGACTGGGCGCCTCCTAGCAGAGCGCTTTAGGGAACATCTCCGGGACACCCGCACCAATCAACCACACCGCCCTGTGGCCCAACATTTCAACTCTCCCTCCCACTCTGCCGAGGACATGGAGGTCCTGGGCCTCCTTCACCGCCACTCCCTCACCACCAGACGCCTGGAGGAAGAACGCCTTACCTTCCACCTCGGAACACTTCAACCCCAGGGCATCAATGTGGACTTCAACAGTTTCCTCATTTCCCCTTCCCCCACCTCACCCTCGTTCCAAACTTCCAGCTCAGCATTGTCCCCATGACTTCTCCGGATCTGTCCTACCTGCCTATCTCCTTTTCCACCTATCCACTCCACCCTCCTCCCTGACCTATCACCTTCATCCCCTCCCCCACTCACCCATTGTACTATATGCTACTTTATCCCCACCCCCACCCTCCTCTAGCTTCTCTCTCCACGCTTCAGGCTCACTGCCTTTATTCCTGATGAAGGGCTTTTGCCCGAAATGTCGATTTCGCTGTTCCTTGGATGCTGCCTGAACTGCTGTGCTCTTCCAGCACCACTAATCCAGAAGTATAGACTGGGAGCAATTGTTCCACAGAAAGGGCACAGCAGACATGTGGAGACTGTTTAAGAAGCAGTTGTTGCGAGTGATGCACAAATATGTTCCTCTGAGACAGGTAAGAAGGGGTAAGATTAAGGAACCTTGGATGATGAGAACAGAGGAGCTTCTTGTCAAAAGGAAGGAGGCAGCTTATGTAAAGTGGAGGAAATAAGGATCTAGCACAGCTTTAGAGGATTACAGGCTTACTAGAAAGGAGCTCAGAAATGGACTGAGGAGAGCCAGGAGGGGGGGGCACGAGAAAAGGTTTGGCAGGAAGGATTAGGGAGAACCCAAAAAGGTGTTTTACTCATATGTGAGGAATAAGAGAAGAGAATGATCAGGGAGAAGACAGGGCCGATCAGGGATAGCGGGGGGGAATTTGTGCATGGAGTCTTAGCAGATAGGGGAAGACCTAAATGAGTTTTTTGCTTCGGTTTTCACCAAGGAAAGGGAACTTGTTGTAAATGAAAACTTAGAGGAGCTGGGATACAGTCTTGACCAGACCAAGATTGATGAAGACGATGTGCTAGGAATTTTGGAAAACATTAAGATTGATAAGTCCCCAAGGCCAGACCAGATTTATCCAAGGCTGCTCTGGGAATTGAGAAAGGAGGTTGCTAAGCTGCTGGTGAGGATATTTGCCTCGTCACTCTCCACGGGAGTCGTACCGGAGGATTGGAAGGAGGCGAATGTTGTTCCACTCTTCAAGAAGAATAATAGGGAAATCCCTGGCAATTACAGACCAGTCAGCCTCACGTCTGTTGTCAGCAAAGTTGTGGAAAGAATTCTGAGGATAAGATTTATGACTATTTGACAAAGAATAGTGTGATCAAAGGCAGTCAGCATGGCTTTGTGAGGGGCAGGTCATGCCTCAAATCTTATTGAGTTCTTTGAGGAGGTGTCAAGACAAGTCGACAATGGTTGAGCAGTGGATGTGGTGTATATGGAATTCAGCAAGGCATTTGATAAGGTTCCCCGTGGTACGCTCATTCATAAAGTCAGGAAGTATGGGATACAGGGAGATTTGGCTGTCTGGATTCAGAATTGGCCGGCTGACAGAAGGCAGAAAGTGGTTGTAGATGGAAAGTATTCTGCCTGGAGGTCAGTGTTGAGTGGGGTCCCGCAGGGCTCTGTTATTGGGCCTCTGCTCTTTGTAGTTTTTATAAGTGATTTGGATGAGGAGGTTGAGGGGTGGGTTAGTAAATTGACAGATGACACAAAGGAGGTGTTATCGATAGTATCGAGGGCTACTGCTGGCTGCAGTGCGACAGACAAGATGCAGAGCTGGGCTGAGAAATGGCAGATGGAGTTCAACCTGGATAAATGTGAAGTGATGCATTTTGGAAGGTCGAACTCGATTGCTGAATATAGGATTAAAGACAGGATTCTTGGCAGTGTGGAGGAACAGAGGGACCTGGGTGTGCAAATATAGATCCCTCAAAGTTGTCACCCAAGTGGATAGGGTTATTAAGAAAGCATATGGTGTTTTGGCTTTCATTAACAAGGGTTTGATTTTAAGAGCTGTGTGGTTTTGCTGCAGCTCTACAAGTCCCTGGTGAGACCACACTTGGAATATTGTGTCCAGTTCTGGTCACCCTACTATAAGAGGCTTTGGAGAGGGTGCAAAGAAGGTTTACCAGGATGCCGCCTGGACTGGAGGATTTGCCTTATGAAAAACGTTGAATAAGCTCAGACTTTTCAAACGCGTGGCTACAGGGATGGCGCAGGAGGGAGGGATTCCACTATTTGGATAACTGGGGTTCTTTCTGGAGAAGGTGGGACCTCTATAAACAGGATGGTCTCCACCTGAACCTGAGGGGCACCAGTATCCTTGGCAGGAGGTTTGCTAGTGCTCTTGAGGGGGGGGGGGGGTTAAACTAACTCTACAGGGGCATAGGAACCTAGACTGTAGCTTTAGGGTGCAGGATCTGGAGTGTAGGGAGGTTAAGAACATGGCATCAATCTCAAAGGAGGGTGCCTGTAAAGTGGCTTGAAGTGTGTATCCTTCAATGCAAGAAGTATACGAAATAAGGTAGGTGAACTTGCAGCGTGGGTTGGTACCTGGGATTTCAATGTTGTGTATTACGGAGACATGGCTAGAACAGGGACAGGATTGGCTGTTGCAGGTTCCAGGGTTTAAATGTTTTAGTAGGGTCAGAGGTGGGGGTAAAAGAGGGAGAGGTGTGGCATTGCTTGTCAAGGATAGTAAAACATCGGTGGAAAGGATGATGGATGAAGACTCGCCATCTGAGGTAGTTTGGGCTGAGGTTAGGAATAGGAAAGGTGAGGTCACCCTGTTAGTTTTCTACAAGCCTCCTAATAGTCCTAGAAATGTAGAAGAAAGGATTGCGAGGATGATTCAGGAGAAGAGTGAAAGTAATAGGGTGGTTGTTATGGGGGACTTTAACTTCCCAGATATTGATTGGGAAAGCTATAGCTCAAGTTCATTAGATGGGTCGGTGTTTGTCCAATGTGTGCAGGAGGGTTTCCTGACACAATATGTAGACAGGCCAAGAGATGAGGCCATACTGGATTTGGTTCTAGGTAACGAACCAGGCCAGGTGTTAGAATTGGAGGTAGGTGAGCACTTTGGGGACAGTGACCACAATTCGGTGACTTTTACTCTAGTGATGGAGAGGGATAAGTGTGCACTGCAGGGTAAGAGTTATAGCTGGGGGCAGGGAAATTATGAGGCGGTGAGGCATGACTTAGGATGCGTGGCTTGGAAAAATAGGCTTCAAGGCAAGGGCGCAATTGATATGTGGAGCTTGTTCAAGGAGCAACTATCGAGTGTCCTTGATAAGTATGCACCTGTCAGGCAGGGAGGAAAGGGTCGTGTGAGGGAGCCATGGTTTAATAAGGAATTGGAATCCCTTGTGAAAGGGAAGAGGGCGGCCTATGTAAAGATGAGGCGTGAAGGTTCAATTGGGGCGATTGAGAGTTATAAGATAGCCAGGAAGGACCTGAAGAGAGAGCTAAGAACAGCAAGGAGGGGACATGAAAGGTCCTTAGTTGGTAGGATTAGGGAAAATCCTAAGGCTTCCTATAGGTATGTCAGGAATAAAAGAATGACTAGGGTAGGAATAGGTCCAAGGATAGTAGTGGGAAGTTGCGTGTGGAGGCTGAAGAGATTGGGGAAACACTGAATGAATACTGTTTGTCAGTATTCACTCAGGAACAGGACATTATTGCCGATGTGAATACTGAGTCACAATTAATTAGAATAGTTGGCTTTGAGGTATGTAGGGAAGAGGCGTTAGAAATTCTGGAAAGGGTGAAAATAGATAAGTCCCCTGGGCCTGATGGCATTTATCCTAGGATTCTCTGGGAAGCAAGGGAGGAGATTGCAGAGCCATTGGCCTTGATTTTTATGTCCTCGTTGTCTACAGGAATAGTGCCAGAAGACTGGAGGCTAGCAAATGTGGTTCCCTTGTTCAAGAAGGGGAGTAGGGATAACCCTAGTAATTATAGGCCAGTGAGTCTCACTTCTGTTGTGGGCAAAGTCTTAGAGAGAATTGTAAGGGATAGGACTTATGAACATCTGGATAGGAATAATGTGATCAAGGATAGTCAGCATGGTTTTGTGAAGGGCAGATTGTGCCTCACAAACCTTATTGAATTCTTTGAGAAGGTGACTAAGGAGGTGGATGAGGGTAAAGCGGTAGATGTGGTGTATACGGATTTTAGTAAGGCGTTTGATCAGGTTCCCCATGGTAGGCTACTGCAAAAAATATGGAGGTATGACATTGAGGGTGAGTTGGAGGTTTGGATTAGGAATTGGCTGGCTGTAGGAAGACAGAGGGCAGTAGTTGATGGTAAAGGTTCATCTTGGAGTGCCGTTATTAGCAGTGTTCCGCAAGGATCTGTTTTGGGACCATTGCTGTTTGTCATTTTTATAAATGACCTGGAGGAAGGGTTAGAAGGTTGGGTGAGCAAGTTTGCGGATGATACGAAAGTCGGTGGAGTTGTTGACAGTGAGGAAGGATGTGGCAGGTTACAGCGGGATATAGATAAGCTGCAGAGCTGGGCAGAAAGGTGGCAAATGGAGTTCAATGTAGCTAAGTGTGAGGTGATTCACTTTGGTAAGAGTAACAAAAAGATGGGGTACTGGGCTAATGGTCGGATACTTGGTAGTGTGGATGAGCAGAGGGATCTTGGTGTCCATGTACACAGATCTCTGAAAGTTGCCACCCAGGTAAATAATGCGGTGAAGGCGGCATATGGCGTACTGGCTTTTATTGGTAGAGGAATTGAGTTCCGGAGTCCTGAGGTCATGCTGCAGTTGTATAAGACTCTGGTGCGGCCGCATCTGGAGTATTGCGTGCAGTTTTGGTCACCATACTATAGGAAGGATGTGGAGGCACTGGAACGGGTGCAGAGGAGGTTTACCAGGATGTTGCCTGGTATGGTAGGAAGATCGTATGAGGAAAGGCTGAGGCACTTGGGGTTGTTTTCATTGGAGCAAAGAAGGTTTAGGGGTGACTTGATAGAGGTGTACAAGATGATTAGGGGTTTAGATAGGGTTGACCGTGAGAACCTTTTTCCACGTATGGAGTCAGCTATTACGAGGGGGCATAGCTTTAAATTAAGGGGTGGTAGGTATAGGACAGATGTTACGGGTAGATTCTTTACTCAGCGAGTTGCGAGTTCATGGAATGCCCTGCCAGTAGCAGTGGTGGACTCTCCCTCTTTATGGGCATTTAATCGGGCATTGGATAGGAATATGGAGGACAGTGGGCTAGTATAGGTTAGGTGGCTTGGATCGGCGCAACATCGAGGGCCAAAGGGCCTGTACTGCGCTGTATTCTTCTATGTTCTATGTTCTCTCTGGAGAGAAGGAGGATAGCCAGAGACTTTTCCCCAGGGCAGGATTGACTGATACAAGGAGTCATATTTTGAAGATATTAGGAGAAAGGTATAACGGAGACGTTCGAGGTAGGTTCTTTATGCAGAGAGTTGTGAATGCATGGATTGTGTTGCCAGCCGTTCTGGTGGAAGCAGAGTCATTGTGGACATTTAAGCAACTGCTAGACATGCACATCGATAGAAGTGAATTGAGGGGGGTGTAGGTTAAGTTACTATATTTTACATTAGGATTAAGTATCGACACAACATTGTGGGCCAAAGGACCTGTTCTGTGCTGTACTTTTCTATGTTCTATGTACTGGAGCTTGATTATCAGCGCAGTCCTCTAGTCACAGCCATATCACAAGAACTCAAATCTCGTTCAGTGTTACCCACCTGAAAATCTCGGATGTAAGTCAGGAAGAAGCTGAGGAAGGAGAAGGCAAGAGACCATTCGGAGATTGTACTGACCAGGTGCAATTTGTAACCCTGCCAAAAAACAAACAAACCAATAGCCAACAGTGAGCATTTCATCTGAAGTACACCCTGTACCTGTGCAAACTCACTAAGCAACTCTGTTCTGAAGAAGAGTCACTGGACCTGAAATGTTAACTCTACTTTCTCCTCACAGATGCTGCCAGACCTGTTGAGTTTCTCCAGCAGTTTCTGATATTGCACATCATGGGTTCTCTTTGGAGGGAGAATCCAGAGCAAGAATATAACCTTTAAATCAGAGCCAGGCCAATCATAGAGTGCAGACGCATAGTTCCTTGAGAGTTGAGTCACAGGTAGACAGGTTGGTGAAGATGATGTTTGGCACGCTTGCCTTCATTGGTCAGTGCATTCAGTATAGGAGTTAGGTTGTCACGTTACAGCTATACAGGACTTAGATGAAGCCACTTTTGGAATACTGTGAATATTTCTGGTCCCCATTCCAAAGGAAGGATGTTGTTAAATTTGAAAGGGTGCAGAAAAGAATTACAAGGATGTTGCCAGGATTGCAGGGTTTGCATTACAGGAAGAGGCTGAATACACTGGGGCTTTTTTGCCTGGAGTGTTAGAGGCTGAGGAGTGACCTTATATAAACCTAATCATAAGGGGCATGGATAGGGTGAATAGCCAAGGCTTTTCTTTCCTCAGGTAGGGGAGTCCAAAACTAGAGGGCATAGGTTTAAGGTAAGAGGGGAAAGACTTAAGAGACCTAAGAAGAAACTTTTTCACGCAGAGGGTGGTATGTTTATGGAATGAGCTACCGGAGGAGGTAGTGGATGTTGGTCCAGTTACAACATTTAAAAGGCATTTGGATGGAGGGATGAATAGGAAGGGTTTAGAGGGGTATGAGCTAGCTGCTGGCAAATGGGATTGGGTCAGAGTGGGATGTCTGGTTGACATAGATGAGTTAGACCGAAGGATCTGTTTCCATGCTGTATGACTATGATGCAAGGAAAAAGTGCTTCACGCACAGGGTAGTAGCCATCTGGACCTATCGCTCGAAACACTGAGAACACTGTGAAGGATACAGTGCTTTATTTCCCCCTCCAACTTCAACTGGATTTAGTTCCTTCCCCATCTCTCCCTCACTTTGATGGTTTACATTGCCCATAATGGGTGGCACGGTAGCTCAGTGGTTAGAGTCATAGAGATGTACAGCACGGAAACAAACGCTTCGGTCCAACCTGTCCATGCCGACCAGATATCCCAACCCAATCTAGTCCCACCTACCAGCACCTGGCCCGTATCCCTCTAAACTCTTCCTATTCATATACCCATCCAAATGCCTTTTAAATGTTGCAATTGTACCAGCCTCCACCACTTCCTCTGGCAGCTCATTCCATACACGTACCACCCTCTGTGTGGAAAAGTTACCTGTTACATCTTTCATATCTTGCCCCTCTCACCCTAAACTTATGCCCTCTAGTCCTGGACTCCCACACCCCAGGGAAAAGACCTTGTCTAATTACCCTATCTATGCCCCTCATGATCTTATAAACCTCTATAAGATCACCCCTCAGCCTCCAGCGGTCCAGGGAAAACAGTCCCAAACTGTTCAACCTGCTGCCTCACAGCGCCAGGGACCCGGGCTCAAATCCAGCCTTGGGCGACTGTCTGTGTGGAGTCTGCACTTTCTCCCTGCGTCTGAGTGGGTTTGCTCCAAATGCTCTGGGTTCCTCCCACAATCCAAAGATGTGCTGGCTACGTGAATTGACCATGCTAAAATTGTCTATAGTGTTCAGCTAGGTGCATTAATTAGGGGTAAAATGTGGAGTAATAGGGGAATGGGTCTGGGTGGGTTACTCTTTGGTGGGCCAGTATGGATTTGTTGAGCTGAATGGCCTGTTTCTACACTGTAGGGATTCTTCTATGATGATAATGGACTTTATTGTAAACATTGACTAAGGCTCCACCGTGCTTACTGGTGGTGGGTAGTACAAAGAGAAACAAAAGGCATGGTGATTCAGTAAAGGAGGTGGGAAAATTACTCTGTTATGTGTGACAGCATTTCTGGATATAAATAAAAGCAAACCCAGAAGAGCCCTTGTGGTGCAATGGTAGCGATCCTGCCTCCAATTCAGCAAGCCCAGGGTCAAGTGCCACCTGATCCACTTTTCTGATTGATCAAAAGAAATAAAGCCCCATACCCAGATAGCATTTCCGAGCATAGAAAAAAAAAATAAAGCTGACCCAAGAGCTCTTGTGGTACAGTGATAATGTCCCTATCCCTGAATCAGGAGACCCCAGTTTCAAGTCCCATCTGCTTCAGGTGTGTGGTAGTTTATAGAAGAAAAAAAAACACCAGAGAACTGTCTGTCCTGGGCTGGGTTGGGACTAGCCTAGTTGTGGCTCTGTTATGGTGTTCAACAATAAATGATGGTATTTTCCAGTTCATCTTCCGGAGTTATTACAAATACAATTAATAAATTTGAAAAAAAGAGGCCATTTGCAGTAATGATTGGAACCTTCTTTGAGTTTTGAGATTGTGCATGTAAAAGGAGGAGAGAATTCTGTTCAGAGGGCGCAGTTAAGTCATCTTATTCATTACATAGCTTTTGGTGAAAATGTCAGATTTTATAAAGAGTCAGGCAGGAAGCTCTGTCCCTCAGCAGGATTTCCTGGGCTCCAGCAAATGGGCGCCATGTTCCAAGGCAGCTTGGCAGCACCCCACACTCTACAGCCCAGGAACAACACAGAATCTCTGCTCCGTGCACCCAAGCTCCTCTGGGAGATTAACAAAAGCATGGCTCTGCTTTTGTATCATCTCCCTTCACATTCTCAAGACACTCTACAAGAGAAGGGACGTTCTTTTCCCTCTGGATGGCAACGAGAGGACAACAGCCTCAGGAGAGGAGGCTGCAGAGGTCAGTGTCCATGAGGAGCTCAAGAGAATCCAGCTCCATCACCCCAGGAGAATCAACATTTTGCTGTGCTCTGCCAGGTACACGTCACTATCTACTCAATGCCTCATGCTACTGTGTGAGAGAGTTAGCTTTGTAAAGTTGGCAATGCGGAGGACTGTCGTACAAGAAGCTGAGACCAGAAATTGCCATCAGACTCTCATACACAAGCAAGGTTTGATTATACCAACGTGGCACTACTGGCACCACAGCGGTGCTACCTCTCACACATCTGCCAGAGCTCACACTTAAAACAGAGAAGGGGTTATAACACTCAGCAGCTCACACTATCAGTCTGCTGACCTTTCTTCTGGACGATGATAACTTACACACCGGATAGCTATACCTCAAAATGGACAAGAACAGCACCACAAAGGATTGCCTTTTGAGCTGACTCTTGCTTGTCTGCCCTGGTCAGCTTTGTTGGCACATGCAAATGTGACTGCCTCCCTGGGGTAAGCTTGTTATCCCAGGCAGGCTTTACTCTTTCTTTACACTAAGTGTTTAGCAACACATCAGAGTGTTTATGACTAAAGCCTCTCATGAGCTTATCAACTTGGAGGGGCTTCGCCCCCAAACATGGAAGCATTTGTTCCTAGTTATGAAGGATCCAAGTTCAGGCAGAACTTTGTACTCACTGGAGGTTGGAGGGACACAGCCACTCCCACAAGGGACACACTTCCTACAGAGGCAGGTTTGTGAACATATTAATGGAGGCAATCATGTTGGGAAAACCAGGCAATGTCATTCCACAGCTGGTGTCTTCACGAGTACCCATGACACGATCCAAGATAAAACCATGACCCAACATGCATGAAAAGGTCCAGAGAACTAACTACTAAAATCTTAACCTGTTGTCATGAATCGGAATTTATTTTGCCTCCTGGCCAATTGAGTTTGCCTACCCGCCCTTCTAAAAGCTCTGGGTATTTCCAGAAAATTCTGTCCAATTAAACCACTGATTATTGTAAAAACCCATCTGGTTCACTAATACATACTATTAATAAATCTGGAATTAAAGATATTATAATGGAGACCATGTAGCCATTGTTGATTGCCATGAAGGGGAGGCAATGGCTTAGTGGTATCATCGTTGGACTGTTAATCCAGAGAGCCAGGTAATTTTTTTAAAATAGTTTTTTTAAATAGAAATGCTACAGTGTGGAAACAGGCCCTTCAGCCCAACAAGTCCACACTGACCCTCCGAAGAGTATCCCACTCTAACCCATTCCCCATCACTCTATATTTACTCCCGACTAATGCACCTAACCTACATATCCCTGAACACTATGGGTCAAGTTAAGCATGGCCAATTCACGCTAACCTGCACATGTTTGGATGGTCGGAGGGGACCTGGGTTCAAATCCTGCCGCTGCAGATGGCGGAATTTGAATTCAGTACAACACTTGGAATGAAGGGTCTAATGATGACCATATATCCATTGATGATTGTCAGAAAAAGCCATCTGGTTCACTAAAGCCCTTTAGGGAAGGGAACTGCCATCTTTACCTGGTCTGGCCTACATGTGACTCCAGACCCACAGCAATGTGGTTGATTCTTAACTGCCCTCTGGGCAATTAGGAATGGGCAATAAATGTTAGCCTGGCCAGCGAAGGCCTCATGAATGAATTTAAAAAAAAAAGACCCACATAATCCTCTAATGTCCTTCAGGGAAGGAAATCTGCCGCACTTACCTGGTCTGACGTACATGTCTCTCCAGACCTATTGAAATACTCTGGCAAGCCATTCAGTTCAAGGCTATATAGAGACAGGTAAAAAAATGTTGGCTTTGCCAGCAACACTCATGTCCCATTAACGATAACAGAAAGAAAAACATTTAATGTACAAGCAACAGCCAATTTTATCGTTCTGCCCCAATAACATGCATTACAGTCAATGTTAGACAACAGCCTTTCTGAATCATTAGTGATGTTCCAGTCTAAGACATGGCTCCTTCCGTTCAGTTAGTACCAATGTAAACCATAACCTCCTGTTTGAAATCAAGCTCTGTGGAGAACTAGCTTGACTTTGTTTTTAAAACTTGGGATCTGACCTTCTCACAAGTCACTGAACGGAAAACATACGAGAGTAGAGCTGCCACCTGTCTGATAACAAATACATATCTTACTAACCTCAGCCCGAGACTGTAAACCAGTGTTCATTCATGTGTGCAGCACCAATTTGAGCAGGATGGGTTTCCATGATAACCTCAGAGCACAAATGTTTAATTCCCTCACCTAATTGGGAAAGGAGGTCCTGTTCTACCGATGTTCATGTGACTGTCAAGAAAGTGCAACAACTCCGCAGGAGGCTAAAGAAATGTGTCAGGTACGTAAGGTCTTTTACCAATTTTTATACATGCCCCATAGAAAGCATTCTATCCAGATGCATTGTGGCTTGGTATGGCAACTGTTCTGCCCAAGACCATACCAAACTAACTGGGAGTTGTAAACACAGCCCAGTCCATCACACAAGCCAACCACTGACTATCTATACTTTGCGCTGCCTCAGAAATGCAGCCAACATAATCATAATCAAAGCCCCCTCCCACCCTGATTATAACCTCTGCGATCAGGCAAAAGATACAAAAGTTTATTCACATGTACTGTCAGGTTCAAGAACAGCTTCTTCCCTGCTATTAGTAGACTTCTGATTGGACCTCAAGTTTTAAATTTAATGTTGACCTCTCTCTTTGTACATCTTTCCTGCAGCGTAACGTTGTATCCCTCGCTCTGTCCTATTACCTGAATGTACTTTTTATGGTATGATCTGTCTGTACTGTACGCAAAACAAAAGTATTCACTGTACCTATGTACATGTGACACTAATAAATCACATCAATTTCAATTTTGTCTAAGTACCAAAGAGCTTGTGGTGGGAGAGAGGAATTATAGAATCCCTATAGTCTGGAAAGAGGCCATTTAGCCCAAAAGGTCCACACCGACCCACCCAGACTCAATCCCCTATCCTACTACTTTACATTTCCCCCTGACTAATGCACCTAACCCACACATCCCTATACACTAGGAGCAATTTAGCATGACCAATATTACTGTACCTGCATACCTTTGGACTGTGGGAGGAAACCAGAGCACCTGGAGGAAACCCACACAGACACAGGGAGGTTGTAATCGAACCCGGGTCCCTAGTGCTGTGAGGCAGCAGTGCTAACTACTGAGCCACTCTGCTGCCCCAAGGAGGGAGAATAACAAATAAAATTGTGCAATCCCTTCCAACATAGTCTGTTGGGGCTGGAAGCAACTGTCTGCATTAAGATTTTCACTTATTCAAACCTCACCTTCTCTGCCGGGTTCCAGTGCAGTTTCTTTGCCATATCAGTGGTTGGGATCATCGAGTAGAGTGTGACAGAGGAAATAAACACTGAAAAGCCATGAGTAAAGGAAATGACACACAGAATCAGGCAAATTTTGAAAACTTGAGACTTTGTACATCAATGAATTGGCACTGCCTGAACTCCGTAAAGATCAATCAGTGCATTTAAACTGAAAAATACTCTTGGGATGAATCGATCACAGGGATTGAGAGGTGTGTCCTGATATGAATCACAATGTCAACCGGCAGGAATTGGTGTCCAATTGGTGTGACTCTAAAACATTGATGGTCAAGACAGAAGTAGACCACTTGAGCTCAATTCTACATGCCTATCGCAAGCCCATCTCCCTTAACGCCCACCCCTCCAGGCATTGTGGGTCTACCTACAGCACATGAACTGCAGGTGGTTCATGAAGGCAGCTCATCACCACATTCTCAAGGGCAACTAAGGATAGACAATGAATGTTGGTCCAGCCAGTTATACATACATTTATCAAATGAATTTTAAAACATGTTAATGTTTATCTATCTCAGCTGTGAACTCATTCAGTGATTTAATGTCGACAACCATCTAGAATATAGCATTCCAAAGTGAAAAACATTCCTCCTCATCCCAATCCGAGAAAGCCAATCCTTTATCCTGAGACTGTGCCCTCATGTTCCATATTCCTGAACAAGGGGGGGAAACAACTTCTGAGTGTCTACCCTCCCAAACCTTCAAAGGATTCAAACTTCCAATAAGATCACCACTTACCTTTTGAAATAATAGATATGGTGGACAATAGGATCAGCCAGTCTGACCGGGCAAATATCAGATCCTGGTCTCTGCTGTTAGACTAATCACTCTTCATGATCATGACCATAACCATAACCTTGGATTCTCACTCATGGCAGAGTCTTATTAAACCTCTCCTCCCTGGACCCTCCACTCTCTCCAACAAGAAACACAAGGTGCTCATGAACCTCTTCCTCCGTAATATTGAGACAATCTAACCAGCTCTGTCTGCCATATCTCTCCCTTCACCTCACCCACCTGGAACAAGTGACCATCTAAATTCTCCAGCTGGTTCTCCTGTTGTCGATATTGTGACCATTTCTTATCTTCAAGTTCTATCCCTCTCTCCTTGATTTCACTGTCATTGTCTCAGCTCTACGCTTCCATCAGTCATCTCATCCAAAAAGACATTATCACACCACCGCCATCACCATCTCTAATGTATCAAACAGTTTACTGACATCCAGTATCAAACAACCAGAAATTCCCTCCAAATCAAAATTGGCAAGAAGTCTTCTCTTTGCTCTTGTACATTCTCAAATACAAGCCGAGTGTTTCTTACCCACCTCTAATTGTCCTGGAGAAGTGTGTGGTGAAAACTGCCTTCTTGAACCAACACTATTTAAGGTGGACAGACATCCACAGTGCTTTCAGGGAGGGAGATCCAGGATTTTGACCCAGCAACTATGATATATTTCCAAGTCCGAATGGCTTGGAGGAGAACTCACAAGTGATGGTGTTCCCATGTATGGAGTGGTTATGGGTTTGGAAGGAGTTTTCAAAGGACCTTTGGTGAGTTTGTGCATTCACCTTGTAAATGGTGCACTCTGCTGCTACCATACAGCAGTGATGAAGAGTGAATGTTGACAGTGGTAGATGTGGTACCTAAAAAGCAGACTGCTACATCCTGGATAGTGTCAAGCTTCTGGACTGTTCTTCGAATTGCACCCATCCAGCCAACTGGGAAGTATTCCTGCCCACTCCTGACTTGTACCTTGTAGGTGGTAGACAGGTTTTGGGGAGTCAGGAGAGGTTTACTAAGATTGCAAAAGAATCTTAACCAAATGGGTCAATGGGCTGGAAAAGGTAGATGGATAAATGTGAGATATTGCATTTTGGTACAATAAAAAAAATGGCAGGGCTTATACAATTAATGGTAGGGCGTTGGGTAGAGTTGTAAGACAGACGGAGCTAGGGGCTTAGGTACATAATTCTTTGAAGTTTGCGTCATAAGTCAGGAAGATGTGTTGGTGGGATAGAGGTTATCAAGGTGGACAAATCCCCAGGACCGGAAGGGATCTATCCCAGGTTGCTGAGGGAGGTGAGAGGGGAAATAGCTGGGGCCCTGACAGATATCTTTGTGGCATCCTTAAATACAGGTGAAGTGCTGGAGGACTGGAAGGTTGCTCATGTTGTCCCCCGTACAAGAAGGGTAGTAGGGATATTCCAGGTAACTACAGACCAGTAAGCCTGATGTCGGTGGTGGGGAAGTTGCTAGAGAGGGTATTGAGAGATAGGATCTATTTATATTTGGAAAGGAATGAGCTTATCGCAGATAGGCAACATGGTTTTATGCAGGGGAGATCGTGCCTTACCAACTTAATAGAGTTCTTAGAGAAAGTGACCAAGTTGATAGATGAAGGAAGGGGTGTTGATGTCATATACATGGACTTTAGTAAGGTGTTTGAGAAGGTTCCCCATTGTAGACTAATGGAGAAAGTGAAGTCACATGGTGTGCAGGGTGTTCTACCTAGGTGGATAAAGAACTGGTTGAGCAGTAGAAGACAGAGTGTAGTGGTTGAAGGGAGTTTCTCGAAATGGAGAAAAGTGTTCCACAGGGAACAGTATTGGGGCCACTGTTGTTTGTAATATACAAAAATGATCTAGAAGAGGGCACTGTTGGTATGATCAGCAAGTTTGCATTTGACACGATTGGTAGAGTAGCAGAAAGCATAAGGGACTGTCAAAGAATACAGGAGGATATAGATAGACTGGAGAGTTGGGTGGAAAAGTAGCAGTCAGATTTCAATCCGGGCAAATGTGAGGTGATGCATTTAGGCAAGACTAATTCTAGAGTGAATTATACAATGAACGGAAGAGCCTTGGGAAAAGTTGATGAGCAGAGATATCTGGAAGTGCAGGTCCATTGTACCCTGAAGGTTGCTGCACAGATGGATAGAGTGGTCAAGGTGGCATATAGTATGCTTGCCTTCATCGGACGGAGTATTGAGTATAAGAGCTGGCAGGTCATGTTAAAATTGTACAAGACATTGGTTCGGCCACATTTAGAATACTGTGTACAGTTCTGGTCACCACATTACCAAAAGGATGTGGACACTTTGGAGAGGATGCAGAGAAGGTTTACGAGGATGTTGCCTGGTATGGAGGGTGCTAGCAATGAAGAGGGGTTGAGTAGGTTAGGATTGTTTTCGTTAGAAAAAAGGAGATTGAGTTCTACAAATCATGAAGGGTATAGACAGGGTAGATAAAGATAAGCTTTTTCCCCAGGGTGAAGGATTCAATAATGAGAGGTCACGTTTTCAAGGTGAGAGGTGGAAAGTTTAAGGGGGATACCATGGCAAGTACTTCACACAGAGGGTGGTAGATGCCTGGAATGCATTGCCAGCAGAGATGGTAGAGGCAGGCATGGTAGATTCATTTAAGGTGCGCCTGGACAGATGCATGAGATAGTGGGGAGCAGAGGGATACAGATGCTTAGGAATTGACTGACAGGTTTAGACAGTACTTTTGGATCAGCTCAGGCTTGGAGGGCCGAAGGGCCTGTTCCTGGGCTGTAAATTGTCTTTGTTCTTTGTCACATGTAGACAAGGCATTTGCCTTGCACGCTTGCCTTCATTGCTCAGTTCTTTAAGTATATGAGTTGGGAAGTCATGTTGAGGACATTGGTGAAGCTTCTTCTGGAATACTGTGTCCAGTTCTGGTCACCCAGTTATAGAAAGGATATTATTAAACTGTAGAAGGTTCAGAAGAGATTTATCAGGGTTTTGCCAGGTATGGAAGGTTTGAGTAATAAGGAAAGGCTGGGACTTTTTCCACTAGAGCATAGGAGGATGAGAATGGTCCTGATAGAAGTTTATAAAATAATGAGAGGTATAGATAGAGTTAGTGGTAGTTGTCCTTTTCCTAGGATGGGAGATTTCAAGACTTGGGGGCACATATTTAAAGATGAGAGGAGAGAGATTTAAAAGACAGGAGGTACATTTTTCTTTTTACACAAGGTAGTTAGTGTATGGAATGAACTTCTTCAGAAAGTGATGGCTGTGGGTACAAAATTGCAACATTAGAACACATTTGGATAAGTACTTGAATAGGAAAAGTTTGGAGGGATATGGGTCAGGAGCAGACGGGTGGGATTATGTTCAGCATGGACTGGTGTGACTGGAGGGTCTGTTTCTGTGCTGTATGTCTCTATGATTTTAAAAGTAAGTAGCTTCCCAGCCTCTGAATTGCTTTTGCAGTCACTGTGTTTATATGGCTGGTCCTGTTCAGTTCCTGGTCAACGGTAACCCCTGGATGTTGATTGTGTACATTACCAAAGCACACAATCTCCCCAGTCACATAATCCTTGTGCACAATTTTCCACATCGACAGTTCTGAAGGATACTGCTGATGCTGCTCGCTGCACACCAGATTAATAGGGCACACCGAATCCAGAAGATTTTGATTCCGTGGATGAGTGGCTGCATCATGTAGGAAATAATAGTCTGCAGCAACAGGTAAATAATCCCGATTCCAAATGTCAGCACAGCACCAAGAATATGGACATGAATTAACGTTGTCTTCTAATAGAAAAAGAAACAAAATAACATAATGACAGTGAGTCACCTGAGGCTTTATAGAAGTAGCAAACTCATGGAGTGACCAGCATTGTCAAGAAATTGTTTTATTTGTTATCATCAGTGATCATGCTTCACGTGATCAGTATTTAAGGATCACGGCTTCTCCGATTCACGGACAATAACCTCAGTCTATCAATCTTGACCTTCTATTATTAAAGGATTTCACTGTCTGATCTGACATGTTATTTGAAATGTCTGTCCACGGTGAGCATTACAGATATTTCTAGTTTCTCAGTGCGGTTATCGAACATCTCTGTCCTAATCCTCCCGTGGTGTTCCAGTGAAGCTCAAACTAAGCTGGAGAAAGTTTTCACTTTATAACCTTCAGTGCTCAACAACTTCAGCACATGAACACAATCAGGTCACAATTTCAATTACAACCCCTTCCCCAACATCTGTTTACATAGAATTGCTGTCAACAGGTTTGGCCTACTTTCACCTCCCATTAATGCCAGTCCTTCATCTATATCGGTCCTCTATTTCTATTAGAATTCCCTTTGTATTTTTCTCTAGGCAGACACCTTTACCAACTGTTCCAAACACTCCTCCTGATTCATTAACAACATTAAACAAAGCATCCTTTTTCAGCCCCCTTCAGTTCTGAAGGGGAGTCATATTACACTTGACAAGTTAATTCGGTTTCTCTCTCCACAGATGCTGCCTCATCTGCTGAGTTTCTCCAGAATTTTCTGTTTTTATTTCAGTTTTGAAACTGGCCCGATTTCAATGGGATAGCTGAATATTGCTAAAAGGAGCCAAGAGTTGATGCTTTCATCTTACACTCACAGCCCACTTCCCCAGCTGATCATGGGCCTGCTGTAATTTCTGAGAACCTTCCTCAGTGTCCACGATACCGCCAATTTTAGTCTCATCTGCAAACTTATTTATCATGCCTTGTACATTCTCATCCTCATTGATAGTGTTATGAAGATGTGGGTATATTGTAACTTAAAGAGTTAAAAGCTAGCAGAACTACCTGACAGCACCAAGTGTTCTGAACAAGATTATAACGTAACATTTGGTCAAGCAACTCCATTAGTTGGTTGTCTGGAGACGACAAAACAAATTTGAATTCGGCCAATCAGTTTAAATTATACCCCCCAAAATACCAAAACTCCAATCAAGTTTGAATTTAGTACATTGACAATATTAAGAGCCAATGAGACAATCCGATGCTTTGGGAGTATAAGAATGGGGAAAATTGAACAGTTGGGAGGAGAACTGCCAAGCCACCAGCATTTGCGGACTGCCCAGAGAAAAACTCTTAAAAGGTACCTTTATCAATTAGTAACCTGTGAAACAGAAATCGTGAAGAAGAAAAGAATATAAAGGAAGATATAAAGAGAAGATTTGACATCTGGCTAGTTTTGAAGATTTGAATTTTGGTAAATCTTAATTGGGGGTTTTACCAGACTAATATTACAGAAGGGAAAGTAAAAGATAAGTTAGAGGAAAATATTGTAAATAGTTGTTAGTTAAAATATAACAGAGAATAATTAATAAAGTAAAAATTAACAATTTTTTTTTTAAAGTAATTCTTGGCCTCTCGAATTTTCACAGATTACTGCACAGGATAAATCTTTTCTGTGTTGCAGTTTAAATTAAGCAGGAGGGGGTTAACCCCATGTTGTAACAATAGATAACAGCAATGGGCCCAGCACCAACTCCTGGGGCACTCCACTATTCACAGGCCTCCAGTCAACAAGCATTCTTCCATCACCACCTTCTGCTTCCTACCATCAAGCCAATTGTGTATCCAGTTAGCCAGCTCTGCCTGGATTCCATGCGAACTAAATCTTCCAGAGACAAAAAAAATCTGCAGATGCTGGAATCCAAGGTAGACCAGCAGGAGGCTGGAAGAACACAGCAAGCCAGCAAGCATCAGGAAGTGGAGAAGTCAACATTTCTTCAGGATCCGAAACGTTGACTTCTCCACCTCCTGATTTTGCCTGGATTGCTGTGTTCTTCCAGCCTCCTGCTTGTCTGTCATCTAAACTTCCAGAGCAGCCTACTTTGTGAAGCCTTATCAAAGACTTCTAGAAATCCATATGACTGGGGATAGTCAACATGGTTTTGTGAAAGGTAGGTTGTGCTTCACAAACCTTCTTGAGTTCTTTGAGAAAGTGACCAAACAGGTGGAGGAGGGTAAAGCAGTTGATGTGGTGTATTTGGACTTCAGTAAAGCAGCTGATAAGGTTCCCCACCGTAGGCTACTGCAGAAAATATAAAGGCATGTGATTGAGGGTGATTTAGCGGTTTGGATCAGAAATTGGCTAGCTGAAAAAGACAACAGAGGGTGATGGTTGATGGGAAATGTTCATCCTGGCATTCAGTTACAAGTGGTGTAACGCAAGGATCTGTTTTGGTGCCACTGCTGTTTGTCATTTTTATTAATGACCTGGATGAGGGTGTAGAAGGATGAATTAGTAAATTTGTGGATGACTCTAAGGTTGGTGGAGTTGTGGACAGTGTGGAAGGATGTTGCAGGTTACAAAGGGACATAGGTAAGCTGTAGAGTTGGCCAAGAGGTGGCAAATGGAGTTTAACATGGAAAAGTGTGAGGTGATTCACTTTGGAAGGAGTAATAGAAATAGAGAGTAATGGGCTAACGGTAAGATTCTTGGTAGTGTGGATGAACAGAGAAATCTCAGTGTCCAAGTGTATAGATTCATGAAAGTTGCCACCCAGGTTAATAAAGTTGTTAACAAGGCATATGGGTGTCAGCTTTCATTGGTAGATAGATTGAGTTTCAGAGCCATGAGGTCATGTTGCAGCTGTATAAAACTCATGTGTACAGTTCTGGTCACCACATTATAGGAAAGATGTGGAAGCTTTGGAAAGGGTGCAGAGGAGATTTACCAGGAAGTTGCCTGGTATGGAGGGAAGGCTGAGGGACTTGAGGCTATTTTCATTAGTGAGAAGAAGGTTAAGAGGTAACTTAATAGAGGCATGCAAGATGATCAGAGGATTTGGTAGGGTGGACAGTGAGAGCTTTATTCCTCAGATGGTGATGGCTAGCATGAGGGGACATTGCTTTAAACTGAGGGGTGATAGATATAGGACAGATGTCAGAAGTAGCTTCTTTACACAAAGAGTAGTAAGGATGTGGAATGCCTGCCTATGACAGCAATAGACTCACCAACGTTAAGGGCATTTAAATGGTCATTGAATAAATACAGAGATGATAATGGAAGAGTGTGGGTTAGATGGGCTTCAGATCGGTTTCACAGGTTGGCGCAACATAGAGGGCCGAAGGGCCTGTACTGCGCTGTATTATTCTATGTTCTATATAGACTACATCCCCCTCGTCAGCCTTCCTGGTCACTTCATCAAAGAACTCTAACAAATTTGTGAGGCATGATCTCCCACTCACAAAGCCATGTTGACTATTCCTAATCAAACCCTGCCTTTCCAAATGCATGTAAATCTTATCAGAATCTTCAGATTCTCAGGCGACTGTCTGTGTGGAGTTTGCACATTCTCCCTGCGTCTGCGTGCATTTCCTCCGGGTGCTCCGGTTTCTACCCACAGTCCAAAGATGCGCTGGGTTAGACGAATTGGCCATGCTAAATTGCCTATAAGTGTTCAGAGATGTGTGGGTTAGGTACATTAGTCAGGAGTAAAACGTAAAGTAATAGGGTAGGGGAATGGGTCTGGATGGGTTACTCTTTGGAGGGTCAGTGTGGACCTATTGGGTCAACGGCCTGTTTCCACACTGTAGGGATTCTATGAATGAAATGTGACATGTCTCTGCTGACTGAACATGTGGCATGGAATAGATGAATCCATTCTTTGCCTTTTTAAATGTAGTTATTAAAAGTAATTGTTGGCTAATAATATGCACATCATTTCAAATCAAAATCTCAAGCCTGAAAATCTCTGTACACAAAAAAGTAGCTAACTAAGTTAAAAATAACAACACCAGGTTATAGTCCAACAGGTTTAATTGGAAGCACACCAGCTTTCGGAGTGACGCTCCTTCATCACAACCACCTGATGATGGAGCGATGCTCTGAAAGCTACTGTGCTTCCAATTAAACCTGTTGGACTATAACCTGGTGTTGTGTGATTTTTAACTTTGTACACCCCAGGCCAACACCGGCATCTCCAAATCGTGACTACTTTTTTGTGGTTATTCTTGTCCCTGGATTTTTTGCAGTATTTGTAATGCAAGTCATTCTTAACGGACCAATCTTGAACAAGGCGTGCAGCCATTCCTAGTACAATCTTGACTCAAAGAACTAGAATGTCAATAAGAATTTCACCAAAATTCCAAAGGCAAGTTGGCAAGGTTTCACTGAGGTAAACGGTGCTCGAGGAGGATGTCGATAGAGTAAATAAAGAGAACATGTTTCCACTGGTAGAATTATTAAGGATCAGAAGGATGCAGGGTTAGAAATAAAAAGCTGCCTGCTAACAGCCCTTGGATTGGTCCTTCTGCAGCCTGCTGCCCTCACAAGTGTGCAATGCAGACAGAGACAAGACCCAGCAAACAGAAAATATCTCTTGGTGAATGAAAAGAGAAAAACACCAAGAAGTGTGAAAGAATTCTAATAAAAGAAACAGACTAGTTCAGCCATTCAACTCTCAAACTGATGAGCAACTAACTTTCTACAGAAATCATTGTCAAAAATCAAAAGAACAAAGAGATCTTGGAGTGCAGGTTCATGGTTCCTTGAAAGTGGAGTTGCAGGTAGATAGGATAATGAAGGCGGCATTTGGTAGGCCTTCTTTATTGGACAGAACATAGAGTATAGGAATTGGGGGGTCATGTTGCAGTTGTACTGGACATTAGTTGGGCCACTTTTGGAATAGTGTGTGCAATTCTGGTCTCCCTCCTATCAGAACTTGAAAGGGTTCAGAAAAGATTTACCAGGATGTTGCCAGGGTTGGAGGATTTGAGCTATAGGGAGAGGCTGAATAGGTTGGGGCTGTTTTCCCTGGAGTGTTGGAGGCTGTGGGGTGACCTTATAGAGGTTTATAAAGGCGTGTGACAGGCTGGAAGATTGAAAAACATTTAAAAATCGACACAGGGTTACTGAACAAATAATAAAAAGAGTAAGGTAAATTATGAAGGAAAACTAGCACAAAAAGATAGTAAAAGCTGCCATAAGTTTATAAAAAAGGAAGAAAGTAGCTAAAGTGAATGTTAGTCACTTGGAGATTGAGAGTGGGGAGTTAATAGTGGAGAACACTGAAATGGCAGAGTCACGAGATTAATATTTTGCTTCAGTTTTTCACAGTGGATGACACTCGTACCATTGCAACAGTAACAGGTAATGCAGGTTATAGACAGGGAGGAACTTAGATCAATCATCATAACCAGAGAAAAAGCATCATCGAGTCCCAGAGTGGAAACAAACCACCAACCCTCCAGAGTATCCCATCCAGACTCACCTATTTGTGTAACTCTGCATTTTCCAGACTAATCCACTGAGCCTGCACATCCCTGGACACTATGGGTAATTTAGCATGGCCAATCCACCTACCCTGCACATAGGGTCATACAGCATGAAACAGACCCCTGCAGTCCAACCAGTCCGTGCCGAACGTAATCTCAAACTAAACTAGTCCCACCTGTTTGGGGGGATATGGCCCATGAGCAGACCTTTCCTATGCACCCAAGTATCCAAGTGTCTTTTAAATGTTGTAATTGTACTGGCATCAACCATGTCCTCAGGAAGTTCATTCCACATGCTAACCATCCTGGTGTAAAATATCTGCCTCTCTTTGGACAGTGGAAGGAAAGCCGACCACCCAGTGTAAACTCACGCAGACAGAGGAGAACGTGCAAACTCTGCACAGACAATCGCCCAAGGGTAGAACTGAACCCAGGTCCCTGGCGTTGTGAGGTAGCAGGGTCAACCGCTGAGCCACCACGCTCTGCCTTACTTCACCACCTGCCAAATACTTAGCAAACTATTGAGACTGAAGGCAGACAAGTCCCTGGGGCCTGATAGTATACAAGGTAAAAACAATGACTGTAGATGCTGAAAACCAAATACTGGATTAGTGGTGCTGGAAGAGCACAGCAGTTCAGGCAGCATCCAACAAGCAGCGAAATCGACGTTTCGTGTCATTCCTGATGAAGGGCTTTTGCCCAAAATGTCGATTTCGCTGCTCGTTGGATGCTGCCTGAACTGCTGTGCTCTTCCAGCACCACTAATCCTGATAGTTTACATCCTGGGACTTTAAGGAAGCAGCAGCAGAGGTAATGGGTCCATTGGTTATAACATTCCAAAACTCTCTGGACATGGGAAAGATTCCCGTGGATTGGAAAACTGCTAATATAACACCTTTATTCAGAAAAGGCAAGGAGGCAGAAGGAGAGAAACTACATTCCAGTTAGTTTAGCATGTGTGGTTGAGAAATTGTTAGAATCCATTATTAGGGAAGTAATAATAGGATATTTGGAAAGTCAAAACCCAATCCATCAGAGTCAGCATGGTTTTAAGAAGAATAAATCATGTTTGACTAATTTGCGAGAGTTCTTCAAAATGTAACATGCAAAGTGGATAATGGGGATGCTGTTGATGTAATATATCTGCCCTTCCTGAAGGCATTTGATAAGGTGCCACCTAAATGGTTAACATACATGGCAATATCACATGAAGTCAAGATTAGTTTATTAGCTGGATAGAAAACTGAGTCACCAACAGAATCCCAAAACATCGACTCCCCTTCTCCTCTGATGCTGCTTGACCTGTTGTGCTTTTCCCAGCTCCACTCTATCTATACTTGTTCTGGTTGGCAAGCTGTGACTAATGGGGTACCACAAGGTTTGGGCCTCAGACCCCAAATCTTTACAACCTATATTAAATGACTTGGATGCAGGGATTCTCTCAAAGGGTCGTGAATCTGTGGATTACACCATCTCAGAGTGTGTTGAACGCTGGGACATTGAGTAAATTTAAGGAAAGAGACAGATTTTAAATTAGTAATGGATTGAAGAGTTATGGAGAGCAGGTGGGAAAGTGAAGTTGAGGATGAGACAAGATCAGCCCTGATTGTATTAAATGGCAAGGCAGGCTTGAGGGACTGAATTGTCTATTCCTGCTCCTAAGTCATCAAGCTTTAGTCTGTTTTATTTGTGAATGAGTCTCTAATGTATTTTATTTATGAATTTGGTGTTTATAGGCATATAATTTAGGCGACATCACGGTTGATTAGTAAACATTTCTTTAATGAGTTTAACACCGTGCCTGGCAGCACAGTAGCTCAATGGTTAGCACTGCTGCCTCAGCGCCGGAAACCCAGGTTCGATTCCTTACCTCAGGTGACTGTCTGTGTGGAGTTTGCACATTATCCCAGTGTCTGCGTGGGTTTCCTCCGGGTGCTCCAGCTTCCTCCCACAGTCCAAAGATGTGCAGGCCAGGTGAATTGGTCATGCTAAATTGCCCATAGTGTTAGGTGCATTAGTCTAGGTAAAGATAGGGTAGGGGAATGGGTCTGGGTGGGTTACTCTTCAGAGGGTCAGTGTGGACATGTTGGGCCAAATGGCCTGTTCCCACACTGTAGGGAATCTAACCTAAATAGAGAAATCTGTGCTTTTTCTCAACAAAGACAATTATTTTTCAATTTCTCATGACACCTGACGTGGACTGCTTTTATCCTGAATAGCAGTCAGTTCAACAATATGATTATCTTGGTGGTTGAAATGGGCAGTTACAGATTTTGAGAAAATATAGGGCTCGATTATTGGTGAAGTCTTCCCAATTGGGTCATAACATTGGATGCCACAAGGTTGTTTTTAAACTCTGTTCCCACGCCAGAGCTCAATTCTTCTGATAGTAGCTAGAGGGTCAAATCCACAAACATTCAGCACCACCTGACCCTCACCCTCCAACCACCCCTAGCCTTCTCATGGAGGAATCAGCTCGCATAGCATTCATAAATTAGAAGAATACAGGAAAGGAGGAGGCTGTTCAGGCACTCAGACTGCGTTAGCTCTTTCAAACAACAATCCAGTCAGTCCCAATCCCAGTGTTCTCCCCAGTTAGCCTCCAAACATTCCGCTTTCACCCACAGACCCAATACCCTCTGAATGTCGTTATTGCATCAGTACCCACTGCTTTATCATGCAGCATATTCTAAACCCAAACTACTCTTGTAGAGTAAAGATTTTCATGCTGCCTGTGGTTGTTATACCGATCAGCTTAAAATCTATGTTCTTGAAGCAATATTTATCTCTCAACCAACACCCATCGCAAGTTATCTGGCCACAATCTCACTGCCCAAACAACAGCTTGTTATGCATCAAACCACATTCGTCACATTACAAACAATGACTACATTCCAAAATTATATGTTAGGCTTAAAGACATTCCGGGCGTTCAGAGGTCATGAGAAATACTCTTGAAATTCTCCTTATTATTGTCTTCAAAGAAAGGAGGAAAGTACATCTACTCTTTGGTCAAAAGGCAGACCATGTAATGTAATCCCTTCATCCTCTAAATCTCGTATCATTTTCAGCTTGAAGTAGCAAACATGAAACCTTTTATGGTTGAACACAAAGAACAGGTTTGGGCACATCACACATGATGATGATTTGGGTCCCTTGGTTATGTATTATACAGCGTTTGAAAAGGTAGCAGATCATGCCTGCCCTTTGGCATCTCTCAAATTCCTGAAAAAATCCTAAAACATTTTCACTTCAACAGGAAGGGAGTTGGCTTGTGGTGATTGGCATCATCTTCATGCTGGGTTAGAATGGATCCTGTCAGAGAAACAAACGGATACTTCACCATGGACAGGAGCATTCAGGCAGAGAGACAAAAGACAGAGACGGGGACACAGCAGACAGACAGGGAGAGAAACTGATGGGGGAGGGAAGGAGGGAGGGAGATATTATGCTCCCCACTGAAACTTCAACCACTTGCTCAACTTTGTTACATAAAATTAAGTACAGTACCGCTCCCTCTAATGTAGGGGTTTCTATGTACTGGCTTAAAAAGCTGTCCTGGATATACAAAGTTAAAAATCACACAACACCAGATTATAGTCCAACAGGTTTATTTGGAAGCACTAGTTTTCGGAGCGCTGCTCCTTCACAACCACCTGATGAAGGAGCAGCGCTCCGAAAGCTAGTGCTTCCAATTAAACCTGTTGGACTATAACCTGGTGTTGTGTGATTTTTAAGTTTGTACACCCCAGTCCAACACCGGCATGTCTAAGTCCTGGATGTATTCTAAGAAATTCTCTCCCTCCAAACCTTTCACACTATGACCCCACCAGTTAATGTTGGGGAGGTTAAAATCCCCTGCCTTGCTACCTTATTACTTTCAGACTTCCCTGAAATTTGTTTTTCTATTTCCATCAGATCATCAGGGGCCTACAGTACACTCCCAACGTGATTGCTCTTATTTGGCTTTTAAGTTCTATCCAAATTGCTTCATTTGAGGATCCTTCCAAGATGCCACCCCTCCTAACTGCTGTAAGAGATCCCCTGGTCAAAAAAAGTGTGACACCTGCTGTTTATTTCCTTCCCAGTGTCATTTGAAGACCCTATATCTTGGAATATTGAGCTGCAAAACTTCTTAACCATATCTCGGTGCCAGCAATGACATCATACATTTTAATTTGTGCTCTCAACTCATCTGTCTTCTTCATCAGACTCTTGCATTAAATACCATCCAATCTTGCCATCCTCCCATGGGTCTTAACTGGCCTGTAATGTTGATGCCTCCTTCACTCACTTGCTGCCAGTCATCTCCCTCGCTGAGTGTTCTCTCTGGATCCCACCCCCTAGCAAGTAAGTTTAAACTCTCCCGAAAAGCACCAGCAAACCTCCCTACAAGAATGTTGGTTCAATTGGAACCCATCTGACTTGTATAGGTCCCACAATCTCCAAATACAGTCCAAATCTCCCAGAAATCTAAAGTTCTCCCTCCTGCACCATCTTTTAAGGCACACATTTATCTGGACTAACCTCCTTTTCTGATACTCACTCACACATAGCAAAAGTAATCCAGAGATAACTACCCTTTGGCTTCTGTTCTTTAATCTACTTCCTAGCTCCTTAAGTTCTGTTTCAGGACCTCATCAATTTCTCTCACTGTGTCATTAGTACCAATATGTACCATGATCTTAGTCTGTTTGCCCTCTCCTTTCAGATTGTCCTGCGGCCATTCAGTGACATCCATGACCCTAGCACTGGGAAGGCACAGTGAGACTCTGTGGCTGCAGAAACACCCGCCTGTTTCCCTTCAATTAAAGCTCCTACCACTATAGCCTGCTGTTGTTCTTCCTCCCCTCTTGTGCAGCAGACCCACTCATAGTGCCACAAAGATGTCTCCCACCTGCAAAGTCATTCCCCCAGCAATTTATATATTGAAAAGGAGAGCAATCACAGGGGACACCTGCACTACCTGCCTGCCTCTACTCTGCCTGGTGGTCACCCATGCCATTTCTATCTGCACCTGTGGTGTGACCACCTCACTGAATCAGCTCAGCATAGTGGATGCTCCACAGTGAATTTACTCTCAGTGCCAGCTACAAAACCTGGTTAACCAGGAGCTACAGATGGACTCACTTCCTGCACAACTTAATGTTCAACAGGTCTGGCAGCATCTATGAAGGGAGATACGACAATGGCCGAGTGACAGGACTAGTGGTTCATGGATTTTTTTCCTCTCTAGAGAAAGGTTTCGAACGCCAGTGGTTGGTGTTACGACTCCCAGTTTTCGTGCAGAGACCTCAGTGTACAGGGCATAATTTCAAAATTTGTAGATGATACAAAATTCGTTAATGTTGTGAACGGTGTTTAGGTTAAAGTAGGACTTCAAAAGAACATAGGTTAAGGGAATGGACAGGCAAATGGCAGATGAAGTTCAACGTGGAGAAACGGGATTCATTTTGGTAAGAAGCATGTGGAAAAAGAGTGTGAAGTAATGGGTACTCCTCCAAGAGAGCACAGCAACCTGTACATGGATCATTAAAAGTGGCAGGACAAAGCATACAGTAGCATAGTCTTTACAAATTATAGAATCATACAGTACTGAAGAGGATCTTAGCCCATCGAATCTGCCAAAAATACACTCCTACTTAAACAAGTCCAACTTACCCCACTAAGCTTTGACTGCTATGGCAATTCAAGTGCTCATCCAAGCACTTTTTAAACGTTAAGAAGCTTCCCACCTCAACTAACCCCTGTCACCCTATGGAAGAAAAACATTTTCCCTAAGTCCCCTCTACTGACAGGAGCACAGAGTACAAGACCGAGATGATCACGTTGAACTTGTAGAAGACATTAGAGAAAGTGCAGAAAAGATTCACGGAATAATTCCAGGGATGCGGAATCAACAAAGACGGCATACTCAAACTACTGGACCTGTGCCTCACAACACACTCCACATTCAACAACCAAATATATGAACAAATCAACGGCACACCCATGGGCTCACCCATCTCTGGACTCATAGCAGAAGCGGTAATGCAAAAGATTAGAACAAACAGTCTTGCCGCAAATTCAACCCAAACTCTGGGTCAGATATGTGGATGACACCTTTGTAATCATTAAAAACACAGAAATAGAAAACACACACCAGATCATCAACGCCACACTCACAGGAATCCGATTCACTAGAGAGGAAGAAAAGGACAACCAACTCCCATTCCTAGACGTGATGGTACAGAGAACACCGAACGGAGAATTCACCACAAAGGTTGAACAGGAAAACCACACACACACCAAGTCCTGAACTACGAAAGCAACCACCCCAACACACACAAACAAAGTTGCATCAGGACACTATTCAAAAGGGCCACAACACACTGCAGCACACCAGAACTACAAAAAGAGGAAGAGGAACACCTATACAATGTATTCGCCAAAAACAGATACCCTCGCAATTTCATCAACAGATGCCTAAGGGAGAGACAACGGAACGAGGACATGCCGCAACCCAAAGGACTAGCCACACTACCATACATCAGGAGCATTTCTGAACTGACAGCCAGACTACTGCGACCACTAGGACTCACAACAGCACACAAACCAACAGCCACTCTCCGACAACAACTCACCAGAACGAAGGACCCGATACCCAACATGAGCAAAACTAATGTAGTGTACAAAATCCCATACAAGGACTGCACAAAACACTACATCGGACAAACAGGAAGACAGCTAACAATCCGCATCCATGAACACCAACTAACCACGAAACGACACGACCAGCTATCCTTAGTAGCCACACACGCAGATGACAAGCAACATGAATTCGACTGGGACAACATTACCATTATAGGACAAGCCAAACAGAACAGCCAGGGAATTCCTAGAGGCATGGCACTCATCCACAGATTCAATCAATAAGCACATCAACCTGGACCCAATATACCGACCACTGCAGTGGACAGCTGGAACTGACAACCAGAAGCGGCAGAGACAGGCCACTATAAAAGCCGGAGGAAACAGCACAGAAGCGCTTCACAGGAGGCTCCCAAGCACTGAGGATGTCACCTAGACAGGGGATGAAACGTCCGCAACACAAATTCCCAACTCGGCGAACAGAACCACAACAACGAGCACCCGAGCTACAAATCTTCTCACAAACTTTGAATGAATATTTGAAAATGAAGAGTGTGCAGGTTTGCAAAGAGAAGGCACAGAAATGGCAGTTTCACTTGACCCCTCTGTTTTCATTCTACTCCGTAATTTTTATTTTATTTATCCTTTTTTAAAAAATTTTTTCACAGTTCTGTACCTCTTCATATTTCTTGATTGTCTCTTTCTCTCACTCCCCACTCTCTCATCACCTTTTTCCTCTCCTCTTCCCCTTTTTGCTACCCTTCCCCCAGTTTTCCATTTTGCCTCTGCTTCACCCATCCCCCACATATTTTATCACATAGCACTGGCCTTCAGCCTTGGTCATTCACAGCTCCTATTCTCCCTATAATCTCTCTCTGCACTGTCATTATCACCTCTTTATTGCTACCTTTGCTTCTCTCAGCCTAGTATAAATACCTGCCTATTTCTCCCTTTTTTTTTAAGCTTTGACAAAGGGTTAGTTAGACTTGAAATGTCATCTCTTTTTCTCTCCTTACAGATGCTGCCAGATCTGATGAGATTTTCTCTTTTGG
Source organism: Chiloscyllium punctatum (assembly GCF_047496795.1). NCBI lineage: Eukaryota > Metazoa > Chordata > Chondrichthyes > Orectolobiformes > Hemiscylliidae > Chiloscyllium > Chiloscyllium punctatum. Next base: position 27,515,137 of record NC_092783.1, read on the forward strand.
TTGCAGTAATCTGCTCAATGGGAGAGCCTACCATCATAGGTCAAAATGCCTCCCTTCTGCATGCTGGCAATGCTGTAATTCTGAGTTAATGGACAGCATTCAACGGAAATGACAGGAGCTTCCCACTGGACAAGAGCTAATGCAGATTTTGCCACGAACCCAGACACAGATGAGTGATGGCAGAGGGTCAGGGGAAGGAAAAAAAAGGTCAGTACTGAGAGGTGGCTCCCAATGGCAACCTCCTTCTCAACACTACTGAGTACCTGACAAAAGGACCCCCCCCCCCACCCCCACCTTAGGATCCTCCATCTTCCAAATCTAGGGCTCACAAGCAAACATGCCCACAGCATCTCACACGAAATAAAAACCCCACAAGCTACCTCTCTCCCAGTTCAAGTAGAAATGTCTCTGAAATTCATCAGGATCTGAAGAGATACTAAAGGCAAAAGCACAGGACTTCACATTCCAAATGCTTCTCAATAAAAGAGAGTGATAGATAGGAAGTGGAGAATATACAAGAGATTATTAAAAGGATGAAACCAGAATGAAAGGGATATATATCAGGAAAACTGGGGCCCTTGGGAAGAATTACGGATGACCTAACACTGGTCTTTAAAGTGAGGAGATTTGTTTGGGTGGATTTTGAGAGGTTTCCACTTGTGGGGGTTCAATTAGAAAACAGTCATTAATCAATTCAACCAGACATTGAGAAAGAACCTCTTTCTCATCAACCTGAAATTCTGGGTAGAACTTAATACCCTCTCTATGGGTAGCTTGATTTTGGGAGGGGTATTTAATCAGGCCAAAAGTGACAGGTAGATACCCTGCTTTACTTGCTGCTGGGATGTTTGAATATTCATTAAATGGTTTGTCAGATGTATAGACAGTGATCATTGGAGAGACTAGAGGTTTACATGGTGCTCCCACACTCTCCCCTGCTGGTCAGGAAGGATATTGCAGGTCACATACCCGATCCATCCTCACAGCTCTCCAACTTGTGGTCACATTCAAATCAGCCTGCCTTGTAACTCAGAAATGAGAGGTTAGGGGTGGGGGGAGGGGAGGGAGCAGAGAGGAGTGTGGCTGCATTCTTGTATCCATACCCTCAACCTGATTGAATTTAGGGAGGGCACACCACCCCCTCCCCGACTCACCAGCCCTAGAAAGATGCAGACTGATTGGCAAACTGATACTGAAGCTCAGTCTGATTGCTGCGACAGTTCTAAGAATGAACATTAAAGATTCTCCACATGGCACCAAATGAGGGGAGAAGAATTGTCTCCCTGGGCTTCGAGTGGAGACCCTATCTCGGCCTCCTGGAAATGCTCTTCGTGTATGACCTATCCACTCTCTTGCCCCCCACACCAGCTCCCAAGCCCTCCTGGCTCTGACCTCATAGCAGGTCCCATATGGCCAACTGATTGAGAAGGTTAAAGCACATGGACTTGAAGGAAACTTGGGGAGATGGATCAGATACTGGCTTCATAATAGGACACAAGGGGTATTTGGTAGAGGGCTGTTTGAGTGACTGAAGGCTAGCGTTCAGCAGTGTACCACAAGGATCAGTGCAGGGACCCTTCTTGTTATATACATAAATGATATAGATGAAAACGTGAGGGGAATGTTAAGCACATTTGCATACAACGCCAAGATTGATAAGGTGGTTAATAGCAAAGAAGACATTTACAGGTTACAGGAAGACATAGATGGATTGGGCAGATAGGTAGATCAGTGGCAGATGGTATTTAACCCTGATATGTTTGAAGTGACGCACTTTGGAAGAAGAAACAAGATCAGGGAATATTTAATGAATGGCAGGACACCGAATAGCTTAGAGGAACAGATGGACCTTGAAGTAATTATTCACATATCCCTGAAATCAGCAGAGCATAGGTTTAGGATAGTTAAGGCAGCACATGGGATACTTGTTTTCAGTCGAAGTACAGAGTATAAGACAAGAAAGTAATGTTGGAGCTGTACAGAGCATTGGTCAGGGTATAACTGAAGTACTGCAGGGTGGCATGGTAGCTCAGTGGTTAGCACTGCTGCCTCTCAGCACCAGGGACCTGGGTTTGATTCCAGCCTCAGGTGACTGTGTGGAGTTTGCACATTCTCCCAGTGTCTGCGTGGGTTTCCTCCGGGTGCTCTGGTTTCCTCCCACAGCCCAAAGATGGGCAGGTTGGGTGAATTGGCCATGCTAAATTGCCCATAGGGATGTGTACGTTAGGCGCATTAGTCAGGGGTAAATATAGGGTAGAGGAATGGGTCTGGGTGGGCTAATCGGAGGGTTGGTGCAGATTTGTTGGGCCAAAGGGCCTGTTTGCACACTGTAGGGATTCTAATTCTAATACGGTGTGCCGTTCTGGTCACCTCACTACAGGAAGGATGTGACAGCACTGGGGGGAGGGGGGGGGGGGGGGGTGCAGAGGAGGTTCACCAGGGTGTTGTCTGGGGTGAAGAAATTGAGCTATGAAGAGATTAGAATAGGCTGGGATTGTTTTCTTTAGAGCAGAGAAGGTTGAAGGGGACACAACTGAGGTTATGAGGGGTATGGACAAGTGATTAGAGAGCAACTGTTCTCCTTGGTTGAAGGGTCAATCACAAGTGGGCATAGTTTTAGGGTAAGGGGCAGGAGTTTCAGAGGGGCTTTGAGAAAATGGCTTTTTCACTCAGCCTATGGTAGGAATCTAGAATGCACTGCCTGGGAAAGATGGTGGAGATTGAAAACCTTCACAAACTTTAAAAAATATTTAGATAAGCATTTCAAATCTCATAACATTCAAGGATATGGGACAAGTGCAGGAAATGAGGATTAGTACACTTTTAATGGCAGTTATGTCGGTGGAGACTCAAATGGGCCCCAAGGGCCTTTTCTGTGCTCTATTAATTCAATTCCCATTCCTGTGTAGTGGCAGTGACATCGTTCCCATTGGCATTAGGTTGCAGACAGTTCAAAAGGAGGTCAGGGATTTAATTCCTGCACAAGTCCAGGCCATTTTATCAATCTCACCTTCCCAACCCCCAACTCAGAACCACACGACAGATCAAACTGCCCAACCTCCAGGATTGGCTAGGAATCTCCTGGAATTAAAGATTAATCTTGGGATACTGCTGCAAATAAGGTATAAATATCATTGGGTCATTTAAAAACCATTGTAAACGGCTTCAAAACGTGGTGGCTCAGTGGTTAGCATTGTTGCCTCACAGCACCAGGGATCCAGGTTCAATTTCAGCCTCGGGCAACTGTCTGTGTGGAATTTGCACATTGTCCCCGTGTCTGCACGGGTTTCCTCCCGCAGTCCAAAGATGTGCACGTTAAGTGACATGGCCATGCTAAGTTGCCCATAGTGTTCAGGGATGTGTAGGTTCAGTGCATTAGTCATGGGAAATGTGGAGTTGTAGGGTAGGGGATACTCTTTGGAGGGTCAGTGTGTACTTGTCAGACCAATGGTCTGTTTCCACATTGTAGGGATTCTATGACTTATCGTCTATTGTAGTAATTGGCACGAGGGCCAGGTGGAATTGATTGACTATTTATTTCAGCTGTGTAAAATTTCTTACCTGGGAATGATCATGAAGAATCATGCATTTAGGCTGCAAACGTTTTAATTGGTGTTGACAGGCAGGGCGTTACAAAGATGGAACTATTGCTTGGCCAAGGCAGCGTGCATTCAGGGGGACTGGAGGCAAGTGAGAAAATTTCCAGCAATAGACAGTTCTGAGGAAAGGTCACTGGACCCAAAACATTAACTCTGCTTTTTCTCCAAAGATGCTGCAAGACCTGCTGAGTTTTTCCAGCAATTTCCAACATTCATAGTTCGGCTGGTTTTTAACCAGGCCTATTTAGTCCTTCGAGCCTGCTCTGCCATTCAATATGACCACAACTGATCAACCTGTTCCTGCTTTCTCCCACAATGCTTTGATCCCTTTAGACTCAAGAATGATATCAAACTCCTTCCTGAGAACATTTAGTGTTTTAGCCTCAACTGATTTCTGTGACCGAGAATTCCACAGGCTCCTCACTCTCTCTGTCACAATTTCCAGCCGAGTTGGTAAGTCAGGGTCGTTGGGAAGCCACCATCTGCAATCTGCTCAGCCAGCCCAACAGGGATGGGAGAGAGTTCCACAACTCTGCACAAATTGCAGGGCAATTGCTAATACTGACAATGTACAATATTTTACATGGCCTTGCAATAGTGCAAGAATTTCAATCAAGCTGTTAGATCAGTTGTTAACTTGGAGAGCATATTGGTCGATTGCAGCTCTGGTCAATACTGTGGGCCAAGGGCAATGATTATTGAGAGATGTAGCACTAGGTAAATTAACACTGATGTACAAATGTTTGTGGAACCAGGTAATGATGATTCAATCCCCTGGCTGATTGTTTCATAGTTTTAATCCTGTCCTATAATTTGCATTATCAGGTGAAGAATTCAGTCCTCTGTCTCAAAGCTTTATTAGAAAGAACTGGCATTTATACAGAACCTTTCAGAACCTCCGTCTGCCTTACACATCACAAAGTGGTTTGGCCAGGCTAAACAGAACAAACTCTATCAAAGGCTGAAGGATGAGCACTCAATGAATAGTCAATGTGATCAGTAGGAATAATTGAGCAGTATTAAATCTTAGGAAGCAATCCTCAGGGGTATCTAATGAAAAAGATGACGAGGATTTACCTGTTTACACCAATACATGAATGACTGCCAATTAAAAGCAAAGAGCTAAAGGTTAAAGGCTGTGGATGAGTGAAGTGAATGTGCCTGATACCACTGTGATACGTGACTGCTTTCAACACAGTGACTAGGCCATCACGAACATAACACCATAGATTTGTTAGCTACTGACAGGAACCAGTGGTCCCCCCATTGCAACAAATTTTCTTTGCAAGCTGAAACAACCTGCTGTCCCTGTCCTGGGAGCGTTTAAATGGCAGCTTTACTGTGTCTAACCCTGCACTGTCCCTGTCCAGACAGGGTTTGATGGGGACAGTATTGAGAAAGCTTTACCTTCCGTTTAAAAAGAAAAGAAAATAGAGGCAGCTTTTACTCTGTACCTAACGCTGCACAGTACCTTTCCTAGGAGTGTTTGATGAGGACAGCATAGAGAAAGCCGAGGGAGCTTTACTCTGGGCCTAACACCATACTGTACTTGTCCCAGGAGCATTTGATGGGGACAGTTTTGAGCGAGATTTACTTTCAGTTTAGAAGAATACAGAAAGTTTTACTTTCAGGGTAAAAAGAATAGAGTGAGCTTTACTTTCAGCTTAAAATAGTTAGAGGTACCTTTACTTTCTGGTTAAAATAGTTAGAGGTACCTTTACTTTCTGGTTAAGTTAGTAGACAATGCTTTACACTGTATCTAACTCCATACTGGCCCTGTCCTAGGAGCGTTTGATGTAGACAGTGCAGAAAGCAAAGAGTCTGGAACTTATTGCCCTTGTGGGAGAAATCCCAGAGAGGTTTCTCCAGTTACAAATTGGAGTTTTTAAACTGGACTAACTCCACTTAGTTAAAAACGGAAGAAGATTAACCAATCACGCCACTCCTCCACTTCCCTTTCTCTTGGTCATCACTCTGCTCAGAAACCACACAGGAACCTTTACCTGGAAGTTTGCTACGATGCAGAGCCCCAGGCAGCTGATGAGGCCCAGTGACAGGCCTATCCTATTCAGTCGGACAATGATACATTCCTCCTCCTGGGTTAGAGCCTGTACCTGCTTGTATCGTACATACATTGTCACCAAACCTGCAAAGGAAGAGAACAAGAGATATCCAAGGGCAAACTGCAAAATTCAAGTTCTTTGAACTGCAATTCAAGAGGCAAGTTGTATTCAAGTACAGTGGTGAGGTGGTTAGGTTGCCGAGTTGGTCATTCAGAAGCCTGAATTAAGCCACAGAATATTAGTTTAAATCCCATTATTGGTAATTAAAAATAGATAGCAATGAGGAAACCCTTTTTTTCCTCCGAGGTTTATGAATATTTGGAAATCCCTTCCTCAAAAGGCAGAGGATGCAAAATCTTTAAATATTTTTAAGGCAGAGGTAGGGATGACCAAGGGGATGAAATGTTAATTGGGGATATGCAGGAATATAGAGCAGAGGTTAAGATCAGGTCAGCCATGATCTTATTGAATGACAAACCTGGGGGTTCAGATACATAATTCTTTGACGTTTGTGTCACTATAGATAGGGTGGTTAAGGCAGCATTTAGCACACTTGCCTTCATTGCTCAGTTCTTTGAATCGGAGTTGGGACGTTATGTTGAGGTTGTACAAGATATTGGGGAGGCCTCTTCTGGAGTACAGCGTTTGTTTATGATTGGCTCGTGATAGTAAGGGTATTATTAAGTTCAGATAGTTTAGAAGAGATTTACTAGGATATTGCCAGGTATGGATATTTGAGTTATAAGGAGAGGGCTGGACAGGCTTGGACTTAGAGTCATAGAGAGTCAGACTCCTACAGCACGGAGGCAGCCCTTCAGTCCAAACTAATCCATGCTGACCAAACTGTCAGTCCACGGTAACCCATTTCCCTGTAATTAGCCCACATCCTTCTAAAAACTTTTCCGATCCAGGTATTTGTCCAAATGGCTTTTAATCGTTAATGTACCTACCTCAACCTGGTAATTTACACATGCAAACCACTCTCCATGCAAACAAGTTGCCCTCTAGTTTCCTTTTTATTCTTTCCCCTCTAACCTTAAAGTGATGCACTCTAGTCCTCGATTCCCCAACCCTGGGAAAAAGACTGTGTGCATTCACCCTATCCATGCCTCTCATGATCTTATACACTTCTAGAAGATCCCCCCCTCAGTCTCCTACACACTAAAATGTCCCAGTTTGTCCAACCTCTCCCTATAACTCAGACCCATGAGTCCTGACAATATCCTTGTAAATTTCTTCTACATTCTTTCCTGTTTAATAACATCCTTCCTATAACAAGGTGACCAAAACTGAACACACTACCCCAAGTGTGGCCTCACAAACATCCTGTAAAACTGCAACATTACTTCCCAACTTCTATACTCAATGCCCTGACTGATGAAGGCCAGTGTGCCAACAGCCTTCTTCACTGCCCTGTCTACCTGGGACTCCACTTTCACCCGAGCTCCAAGGTCCCTCTGTTCCACTACACTCGAAGGCTCTACCATTCACCATGAAACTCCTACCTTGATTTGACTTTCCAAAATGCAAGACCTCACACTTATCTATATTATACTCTATTTGTCACTTCGTGGCCCACTTCCCCAGCTGATCAAGATTCTGCTGCAATTTCTGAGAACCTTCCTCACTGTCCCCGATACCACTTCTTTTAGTGTCAGCTGGAAACTTACTAGTCGTACCTTGTACATTCTCATCCAAATCATTGATATAGAGAACAAACAGCAATGGGCCCAGCACCGTCCCCTGAGGCACTCCACTAGTCACAGGCCTCCAGTCTGACAAACATCCTTCCATCATTACCCTCTGCTTCCTACCATCAAGCCAAATGTAGATCCAATTTGCCAGCTTACCCTGGATGCCATGTGGCCTAACCTTCCAGAGCAGCCTACAATATGGACTCATACCAAAAAGCCTTACTGAAATCCACATAGACCATGTCTACTGCCTTACCCTCATCAACTTTCATGGTCACTTCAAAGAATTCTAACAAATTTTGTGAGGCAAGATCTCCAATGCACAAAGCCATGCTGACTATTTCTAATCAAACCCTGTCTTTCCAAATGCATCTATACCTTATCGGTCAGAATCTTTTCAACTAACCCACCTGCCTCAGAGGCTTACTGGTCACGAGTTCCCAGGATTTTCTTTGCAGCCCTTCTTGAATAAGGGCACAACATTCACTGCCCTCCAGTCTTCCGGGACCTCAACCGTGGCTAACGATAATGCAAAAATATCAGACAGTGCCCACACAATTTCTTCTGTTGCCTCCTGCAGGGCTCTTGGATATATCTGGTCACGATCAGGAGATTTATCCACCTTCATACATTCCAATACATCCAACACCTCCTCTACTGTGATTTGGACTGTCCCCAAGATATCACCACTAACTTCCCCAAGTCTTCATGTCTTTCTCCACAGTAAACACCAAAAAGAAATACTCATTGAGGAACTCGCCCATCTCCTGCAGTTCTACACATACATGTCCATTTTGGTTCTTGAGGAGCAGCAAATAAACCTGTTGGACTATAACCTGGTGTTGTGTGATGTTTAACTTTGTACACCCCTGACCAACACTGGCACCTCCAAATCATTTTCAAAGGCCTGCCTCTTGTCAGAAGTCCCTTTGCCTGCAAACAAATTATTCCAAATCAACCGCTGAAAGTTCCTGTCTAATGCCATCAAAATTCACCTTACCCCAGTTTAGAATTTGATCCTGTGGAGTTTTGTCCCTCTCCATAGCTATTTCGAAATCAATAGAACGATGGTCACTGGCCCCAAAGTGCTCCCCCACCGTCATGGAGTTCAGTCCAGGCAAATGTGAGATGATGCATTTTGGGAAGTCTATTTCCAGAGCAAACTGCACTGTAAACGGAAGAGCCTTGGGAAAAGTCAATCATCAGAGAGATCTGGGAGTTCACGTCCATGGTACCCTGAAGGTGGCTGCACAGGTGGATAGAGTGGTCAAGAAGGCATACAGTATGCTTGCCTTCATTGGACGGGGTATTGAGTATAAGAGCTGACAAGTCATGTTAAAATTGTACAAGACATTGGTTCGGCTGCATTTAGAATACTGTGTACAGTTCTGGTGGCCACATTACCAAAAGGATGTGGATGATTTGGAGAGGGTGCAGAGAAGGTTTACGAGGATGTTGCCTGGTATGGAAGGAGCTAGCTATGAAGAGAGGTTGAGTAGGTTAGGATTGTTTTCATTAGAAAAAAGGAGATTGAGGGAGGACCTGATTGAGATTTACAAAATCATGAAGGGTATAGACAGGGTGGATAGAGATAAGCTTTTTCCCCAGCGTGAGGGATTCAATAACAAGAGGCCACACGTTCAAGGTGAGAGGTGAAAAGTTTAAGGGGGATACATGCGGCAAGTCCTTCACACAGAGGGTTGTAGGTGCCTGGAACGTGTTGCCAGCAGAGACGGTAGAGGCAGGCACAGCAGATTCATTTCAGGTGCGTCTGGACAGATGCACAAGTAGATGGGGAGCAGAGGGATACAGATGGCTAGGAATTAGACGATAGGTTTAGACAGTGGATTTGGATCAGCTCAGGCTTGGAGGGCCGAAGGGTCTGTTCCTGGGCTGTAAATTTTCTTCATTCTCTGTTGTCACCTCGGTCACCCGTCCTGCCCTATTTCACAAGAGGAGGTCAGGTTTTGCCCCTTCCCAAGGAGGGCCTTCTACATACTGCTTGACGAAACTTTCCTGAACACATTTAACAAATTCCACCCCATCTAAGCCTTTAACACTCTGGCAGACCCCAGTTTATGTTACGAAAATTAAAATCACCTATGACAACCTGCAAGTCTCCCCAGTCTCCCTGCATATTTTTCCTCTAACTCCCTTTGATTATTTGGGGGCCTATGGTACAATCCCAAAAACATCACCATCCCCTTACTTCTTAGCTGCACCCACAAAGTCTTACTGGATGATCCTTCAGTTATTTCATCTGACTACTACTGTGATACTCACCTTAATCAAAAGTGTATCTCCTTCTCCCCTCTTTCCACTATCTTTGTCCCACCTAAAGCACCTGTACTGTGGCATATCAAGCTGCCAGTCCCGTCCCTCCCTTAGCCATATTTCTGTCATGGCTATAATATCCCAGTCCCACGTACCTAGCCATGCCTGGAGTTCACTGGCCTTACCGGTCAGCTGTCTTGCATTAAGATTGATACAATTTAATCCAACAGGCATTTGTTGCTCTCTCATGTTCCAGCCTGACATCTTTCACAGGAGCGTAGGAGGTTGAGAGGTGAGAGGTTTATAAAATCATGAAGGGTACAGGTAGGTTTAGTGGTACTGTCTTCTCCCTGGAATAGAGAATTTCAAGACTTTGGGGCATATTTTTAAGATGGGAGGAGAGAGATTTAAAGACATGAGAGGCTTTTTTTTACAAAAAAAGAAAAGCAGAGGGTGATTCATACGTGGAATGAACTTCCTGAGGAAGTGGTGAATGTAGGCACTGTTACAACATTTAAAAGACATTTAGGTAAGTACATGAATAGGAAAGGTTTAGAGGGACATGGGCCAGGAGCAGGCAGGTGGAAATAGTTTAGTTTGGGATTATGGTCAGCATGGACTGGCTGGGCTAAAAGGTCTGTTTCAATACTGTATGACTAGGACTGTATGGAGCAGGCTCAAAAGGGCCAAGTGCCCTACTCTTGTTCTGAGTTCATGTGTTAGTTAACAATCTGCTGATTAAAAGCCCTTTCCCCATATTCACACCAGCATGAAATAATCTATTTTCACCTCTGACACACTGCCCAACTTTACAGCTGGATCATTTCATCTGCCACTGGAATCTTCATCAATCCAGGTGCAGAAGGAGTCTGTTCAGCCCATCAGGCTGTTATGCAGAGCTGTGTAACTGTGGCCTCAACTCCAATTTCTGGCCTAAGCCCCATAGATGATGATCAACTTCCTTGATGATCAAAAGGATGTTGAACTCAGCTTTCAATTACCCAGCCTTTCTGAGCAGAGAATTTCAAAGACGACCTCAGTGGGGGGAGAAAAAAATTCTGTCTTAACTCTTGATTTGATACTGTACTTAGTTTTAGATCCCCCTACGCACAACCATCTTCTCAATATTGAATCTATTAAGTCCACTTTGTGAATCTTACTGAAGGAACTCAGCAGGTATGGTAGATTTGTGGAGAGAAAGCAGAGTTAACATTCAGAGTCCAGTGACCCTTCCCCAGAACCTTCTTCAGGGTCACTAGTCTCAAACGTTAACTGTGCTTTCTCTCCTTCAATGCTGCCAGACCTGCTGAGTTTCACCAGCAATTTCTGCTTTTGTGTCAGATTTCCAGCATCCCCAGTTCTTTGTTTTATTCCTGAGAATATTCCTGAGGAATGCTCATTCCTCTAAACTCCAACGAGTAAAAGCCTGACCTGCTCAACCTTTCCTCACATGCTTCCCAGGTATTAGCTGAGTGAACCTTCACTAAATTGGTTCCAATACAAGCCTTTCCCTCCTTAAAATAAAAGAGAACAATATTCTGGGTGCAGCGTTACCACTGGCCGACACAGTTGAAGGAAACTTTCCTACTTTTATACTCCACCCATTTCCAAGAAAAGCCAAAATTCCATTTGTCTCCAAAGCTGCACCTGCATAGTGACTTTTGTAGAATTCACACATGGGCCCCTGATCCCTCTGTACAGCATTCTGTATACTCTTCATTTAAATGTATGGCTTTTCATTTTCTTTATATCAAAGTGGACTTCACATTTTCTCACATTATACTCTATCCGGTAAGTTTTGCCCACTCATTCCCATCAGTCTCCAGGCCTTAGCTTGTCCTTTCTGCCGGAGGTTTCCAGAGCCTACAAGAAGGGGAGGTGGGAGGTGGGAGGTGCTGGCGCCTGAAACGGGTGAAGGGTGACATTTCCACTTCCTGACCGCCGTGATGAAGGCAGCAACATGTCAGTGATGGGTCAGACATCACACCGGCCTGGGGATGGGAGTCTGTTGGTGGGTGGAAGTGGGAAGGTCAAGCAGGGATTGAAAAATGGTTGAAGAGTCTAAAAGGCAAGGTCAACAGTAATAATGTTTGGGACCTGGAGGTTGAATTGTGGATTAAGGGGACACCCTAATGATTAGTTAAAAGGGACAAATGGATGAGTTAGCTCTCACATGTCCACCTGTCCCAGCCATCAGCATTGGGCCCCGTTCACCCTTTTTCCTTCAACTTCAGGGGCAGGATTAGAAAATGTGGTGAAGCAGAGCTCTCTTTCTTCAGAAACACAGAGGCAGCTTGACCAATAGCACTCTCAAACAGTTCTTAACTAGAAACTGAACTGGACTGGACTAATCCAGGTAAATGTTGTGGTTACAAGGGCAGGTTAGTGAGTAGTTTAACTTCTGACTCCCCAGAGCCTGCCCACCACCTACAAGGCACATTTCAGGAGTATGATGGAATACTCCCCACTTGCCTGGATGAACGCAGATCCAACTACACTCAAGAAGCTTAAGACTTCCTGGACAAAGCAGCCCATTTGATTGGAACCTTCAGCATTCACTCCCTTAATTATTGACATGAAGTAGCAGGTAATGTGTACCATATACAAGATTCATAGTAATAACTTAGTAAGACTCTTTTTCAGAATTGAAAGGGGCTGGAAATTGATAGTTTTATGCACTTACTTTAACCCTTTTGAAAAGAAGGATAAAAGGGCTAACTGGAGAGAGCATAGATCCTTAAAAAAACATCAGCAAGGCAGCATACATATGAAACCACATGAGATGGGGGAGAGATTATGCATCAGTGTTTACTGTAGAGAAGGATATGAAAGATACAGAATGTGGGGAAATAAATACTGACCTCTTGAAAATTGTCCATATTGCAGGGAAGGTGCTGCTGGATATCTTAAAATGCATAAAAGGTTGATCAATCATAGGGGACCTGATCAGGTGTACTCTAGAACTCTGTGGAAAGCTATGGAAATAATTGCTCGGCCTCCTTGCTGAGATATTTGTATCATGGATAGTCATAGGCGAGGTGTGGGAGGTTGGCTAATATGGTGCTACTTCGCAACGTGCTAAGGAAAGGCTAGGAAACTACAGACGTGTGACCTTGACATCAGTGCTGGACAAGTTGTTGGACAGAATGCTGAGGGACAGGATTCACATTTATTTGGAAAGGCACAAGACTGATTAGAGATAGTCAACATGACTTTGTGCATGGAAACTCGTGTCTCATGAACTTGATTGAGTTTTTCTGAACAAGTAACAAAAAGGATGGATGAGGGCAGAGCGGTGGATGTGATAATATATGGACCTCAGTAAGGCAAGCGACAAGGTTCCTCACGGTAGATTGGTTAGCAACGTTAGATCACATGGAATACAGGAAGAACTAGCAGTTTGGATACAGACCTGGATCGAAGGTAGAAGACAGAGGATGATGGTGGAGGGATGTTTTTTAGACTGGAGGCCTGTGACCAGCAGTGTGCCACAAGGTAGCTGCTGGGTCCACTGCTTTTCATCATTTATATAAATGATTTGGATGTGAACATAGGAGGTATAGCTAGTAAGTTTGCAGATGACACCAAAATTGGTGGTGTAGTGGAAAGCTAAGAAGGTTACCTCAGAGTACAAAGGGATCTTGATCAGATGGGTAAATGGGCCAAGGAGTAACAGATGGAGTTTAATTTAGATAAATGTGAGGTGCTGCATTTTGGAAAGAGAAATCAGTGCAGAACTTACCATGAAGCATATAAAGGTCCTGGGGAGTGTTGCTGAACAAAGAGATCCTGGAGTGCAGGTTCAATGTTTCTTGAAAGTGGACTCACTGGTAGATAGGATAGTGAAGGCAGCGTTTGGTGTGCTTGTCTTTATTGGTCAGAACATTGAGTATTGGAGTTGGGAGGTCATGTTGCAGCTGTACAGGGCATTGGTAAGGCCACTTTTGGAATACTCCATGCAATTCTTGTCTCCTTACTATAGGGAAGGATGTTGCAAAACTTGAAAGGGTTCTGAAAAGATGTACAAGGATGTTGCCAGAGTCAGAGGGTTTGAGCTATAGATAGGCTGAATAGACTGGGGCTATTTTGTCTGGAGTATGGGAGGCAGAGGGGTGACCTTACAGAGGTTCACAAAATCATGAAGGGCATGGATAGGGTAAATAGATAAGGTCTTTTCCCTGGGGTAGGAGAGTCCAAAACTAGAAGGCATAAGTTGAAGGCGAGAGGGGAGAGATTTAAAAGGGACCAAATGGCAATTTGTTCATGAGAGTGGCGCATGTATGGAATGAGCTACCAGAGGAAGTGGAGGAGGCTGCTACAATTTAAAAGGCATCTGGATGAGTATTTGAATAGAAATGATTGAGAGATATGGGCCAAATGCTGGCAAATGGGACTAGATTAATTTAGAATATCTGGTTTGCATGAATGAGTTGGACCCAAGGATCTGTTTCCATGCTGTATGTTTCGATGACGCTACTGCTGGATTTCAGTTGAGGTCATCAACCGGAAACATTAACTCAGTTTTTTTATCACAACTGCTGAGTATTCCAGCATGTTCTGTCCTTATTTCAGCATGTGCAGTATTTTGCTCATTAACGAGTTACCAAACCCTGCATATTTTCCAAAAACATCTGTCCCTCTTTTACATCACTTTTTAAACTTCAAAGATCTGATCTGATAAATTGCTCATTGCAGGTGATCAGGTGCATGATCAAAACATTGTAATAAGATGGTCATATATATGATATGATAATAATTCTGGCCTTACTATGAAGACTCCATTCTGCAAGTCCTTCCATGACCCCTCACCTAGAATTTTGGTTCCCCAAAGTAGTAACAAACTCTGAACTTCCTCCTGCAGGACAAAGAGACCCAACATGCTCAGTAGAGGGCACACAGGATGGGCAGTTCTTCACTGCCACGGAGGACGCCGGGACGCAGTTTGCTTCTTGGTGAGGAGGGGCACAAAGTAAGGGGGGGACCGGAGTGGAGGCAATGGCCTAGCAGTATTATCACTGGATTGTTAATTCAGAGACCCAGGAAATATTCTGGGGACCCAGGTTCAAATCTTGCAACGGCAGAGGGTGAATTTGAATTCAATATAAATTCAGAATTATGGGTCTAACAATGAACATAAAATAATTGTCGATTGTTGGAAAAATCTATCTGGTTCACTTATATCCTTTAGGGAAGGAAACGACCACCCTTACCTGGTCTGGCCTTCATCTGACTCCAGATCCACAGCAATGTGATTAACTCTTAACTGCCCTCTGGACAATTAGGGATGGGCAATAAATGCTGGCCTAGCCAGCGATACCCTCATCCCATGAATGCATAAGAAAAAAGTTAGCAGTGAGGAAAAAGGGCAAACAATCCTGTGGGTACTACCATGAAATCTGAAGCACACAAACTGTGCGATTCTGAATTAATTCTGTTTATCCTTCGCACGTGGTCACACATGGATCATCACACCTGATCCTCAAGGGAATATCATCAGTCGTAGTGAACTGATTTAAACATTTCAGCCATAATTCCATTCCTTTCTGACAGGATCAGTGCCCCCAAAGCATCAGAGCAGCACAGTGAGGGGACTAAAAAAACACAAACAATCAACAAGTGTGGTGAAATATACCTACCTTGTAATGAAGGGAGAAGTAAATTGACCTTTCATTAGTAAGGGAGTATTTAGAAGGGTTAAACACATTCAACACATCCCACCTCCATTATCATTCTGAAGTTCCAATTAAAATATGCAGGATGACAGCACCTGAGAACTCTTTAAACGAGTGAATTTTAATGAAGAAAACACTCAGTCCTTACCCAGGAAGGCAGAGATACTCAACATGATCCCAAACACACATCGCTCAGGTGGACTTGTGCCAGTGTCACTGTGAGGGATAAACATAAGGTGGTAAGAACTTAGCTCCAACTGGAACTGCTGCTAGACAGAGACACAAAACTCTTTTGATGGGATAATTGTTAGTGCAACGCTAAACAAGAATTATCCCTTCAAATGCATCCTATAGGGACCACCAATGTAGGGGAGCAGTATGTTGTCCAGCCAAACTAACAGAACCAGAATAATTAGCAAATTATATAATCATAGAGGTTTACAGCATTGAAACAGGCCCTTCTGCCCAACTTGTCCATGCTATCCAGTTTTCACAATTAATCGAGTCCCATTTGCCTGCATTTGATCCATATCCATCCATCTACCTGTCCAAATGTTTCTTAAAATTATAAAATTGTACTCACTCATTACCCTTTGGGAAAAAAATTGCCCCACTGGACCCTTTTGTATCTCTCCCCTCTCACCTTAAACCTATGCCCTCTAGTTTTACATTCCCCTACCATGGGGAAAAGCTGTTGACTATCTACCTTATCTATGTCACTCATGATTTCATAAACATATAGGATGTCATCCCTCAGTCTCTTATGGTCCAGGGAAAAAAAGTCCCAGCCTGTCCAACCTCTCCTTATAACTCAAACCTTCTAGTCTCATTAAGAGTGTGATCTGATTAAACATTTTGCCCTAAAACACTAACTCTGTCTCCTCAGGCCTGCTGAGCATTCTCAGCTGGTTTTGGGTTTCAGATTTCCAGCATCTGCCAGGTTTTAGTTTTGTTGCCTTTAACAGTCTGTGCGCACAGTGTACAACATTTGAGCCAAAGACCACAGTTATAACAGCCCAGCTCTTCCAACAACCAGTGACCCAATGTGCATTACAACACCAGGTATGAGGAGTTTGTTACACTGGGTAATTATAGCATAGTACTGTGCCAGCAGAAAGAGTCTGATCAGTCTGCATCATTGAGAGAGAATTTGTGTGTACTGATAAGTTTGTTAGTCACATGCCTCAGGATTATTTTAAGCACTGACAAATGTTGAAGTTTCACATCTTGTTAGATCCAGGTGGTGTGAAGTTTGAAGCTCAGAGGCTGGTAGTGTGGTGTTTAACAGTTGATCTTCTGTAATTACACCGGCACCACTCCCCACCTCTTCCTCCGCTACATTGATGACTGCATTGGCGCCACCTCGTGCTCCCGCGAGGAGGTTGAGCAATTCATCAACTTCACCAACACATTCCACCCTGACCTTAAATTTACCTGGACCATCTCTGACACCTCGCTCCCCTTCCTGAACCTCTCCATCTCCATTAGTGACGACCGACTTGACACTGACATTTTTTACAAACCCACTGACTCCCATAGCTACCTGGATTACACCTCTTCCCACCCTATCTCTTGCAAAAATGCCATCCCATATTCCCAATTTCTCCGCCTCCGCCATATCTGCTCCCAGGAGGACCAGTTCCACCGTAGGACACACCAGATGGCCTCCTTCTTTAGAGACCGCAATTTCCCTTCCCACGTGGTTAAAGATGCCCTCCAACGCATCTCGTCCACATCCCGCACCTCCGCCCTCAGACCCCACCCATCCAACCGTAACAAGGACAGAACGCCCCTGGTGCTCACCTTCCACCCTACAAACCTTCGCATCAACCAAATCATCCACCGACATTTCCGCCACCTCCAAAAAGACCCCACCACCAGGGATATATTTCCCTCCCCACCCCTTTCCGCCTTCCGCAAAGACCGTTCCCTCTGTGACTACCTGGTCAGGTCCACAACCCCCTACGACCCACCCTCCCATTCTGGCACTTTCCCCTGCCACCGCAGGAACTGTAAAGCCTGTGCCCACACCTCCTCCCTCACCTCTATCCAAGGCCCTAAAGGAGCCTTCCACATCCAAAGTTTCACCTGCACATCCACCAATATCATTTATTGTATCCGTTGCTCCCGATGTGGTCTCCTCTACATTGGGGAGACTGGGCGCCTCCTAGCAGAGCGCTTTAGGGAACATCTCCGAGACACCCGCACCAATCAACCAAACCGCCCCGTGGCCCAACATTTCAACTCCCCCTCCCACTCTGCCGAGGACATGGAGGTCCTGGGCCTCCTTCACCGCCGCTCCCTCACCACCAGACGCCTGGAGGAAGAACGCCTCATCTTCCGCCTCGGAACACTTCAACCCCAGGGCATCAATGTGGACTTCAACAGCTTCCTCATTTCCCCTTCCCCCACCTCATCCTAGTTTCAAACTTCCAGCTCAGTTACTGTCTCCTTGACTTGTCCGACCTGCCTATCTTCTTTTCCACCTATCCACTCCACCCTCTCCTCCTTGACCTATCACCTTCATCCCCTCCCCCACTCACCCATTGTACTCTATGCTACTCTCTCCCCACCCCCACCCTCCTCTAGCTTATCTCTCCATGCTTCAGGCTCACTGCCTTTATTCCTGATGAAGGGCTTTTGCCCGAAACGTTGATTTCGCTGCTCGTTGGATGCTGCCTGAACTGCTGTGCTCTTCCAGCACCACTAATCCAGTATTTGACTTTCAGAATCTGCAGTCATTGTTTTTACCTTGTTTAAAACCAGTTCAGACTCACTGCTCTAAGGGGAATCACAGTAACAGTGATTGGTCAATGGAATCTCCACCATCCCACCCAGTGGCCATCACCAGTTTTGCCCACTATGTCAATTCAAGCCCACTGTTCAAGGTTTCCACACATCTCGCTGGTTTTAAACAGACTTCAACTTTTACTCCCCCCTTCAAAGATTTGTAGGTGGACAGCTCCAGATGTGCCAGTTGTATGCCCTATAAAACTAGTCCATTTATCCACATCTTCTGAGATTAAATTGTTTCACCTTGTAGATGGTGTGAAATGACTTCTGCCACATCCGCCCATTTCACTCTCTGTCCATAACCTCCTGAACTCTTACTACCCTCCTCATTTACAACATTTCTAAGTTTTGTGCCACATGTAAACTCTGAAATTACACTGTTTATACCCACATCCAGGCCTTTTGATTGGTACCAGAAATAGCAGCAATTTCATGCCCAATCCCTGGGAAGTCTCATTCTACACTACCCTTCTGTCTGAAATAGCCTTGCACCATGACTCTGCCTTCTACACCAGAGCTAATTTTACCAATACTAGAGAAACCCTTTAAATCAGTTTTAATTCTGATCACTGCTATTATACACTATTTCACTGTATGTTCTTTCAAAATTCATAGAGAAATTCAACCTTCATCAATTCTGAAAAAGCAGGATGTCCAAGGTGGTGATCTCAAGTTTGCTTCCAGTTCCTCGGGCTGGTGAGGCCAGAAACAGGGAGATAATGGACTTGAAAGTGTGGTTGGGGAACTGGTGCAGGAAGCAAGGATTTAAGTTCTTGGATCACTGGGGTATATTTTGTGGCAAGCATAAATTCTACAAGAGAGACAGTTTGCACCTTAATAGGTTAGGGACCAGCATTCTGGCAGGCAGGTTTTTTACTGCAACACCGCTACATTTAAACTAAGTAGCGGGGGGAGGGGACAAACTGGATGTTTAAAAAGGAAATTGAAGGGAAAGTTAGAACAAGAGAAGTCAAGAAAGACAACTGTATCAATGAGGCAGAAAACTTGGAAAGGGATCATGCTCCAAGGTTGAGTGAAATAGGGGCTGATGGGAAAGGTGAGAGCAGTAACAAATTAAAAATACTATACATAAATGCACGAAGCATTAGACATAAGATGGATGAGCTTGAGGCTCTTTTGGAAATTGGCAGATACGATATTGTGGAGATAACAGACGTGGCTTCAAGTGGACAGGGCCTGGGAAATGAATATTCAAGGTTACACGTGCTATCGTAAGGACAGACTGACGGGCAGAGGGGATGGGGTGGCCTTGTTGGTAAGGGAGGATATTCAGTCCCTTGCGCGGGGGGACCTAGAGTCAGGGGATGTAGAGTCAGTGTGGATAGAGCTGCGAAATACTAAGGGTAAAAAGACCCTCTTGGGAGTCATCTACAGGCCCCCAAACAGTAGTCTGGATGTTGGATGCAAGTTAAATCAGGAGCTGAAATTGGCCTGTCGCAAAGACTGTTGTTATGGGGGATTTCAACATGCAGGTAGACTGGGAGAATCAGGATGGTATTGGACCTCAAGAAAGAGATTTTGTGGAGTGCCTCAGAGATGGATTCTTAGAGCAGCGGTGCTGGAGCCGACCAGGGAGAAGGCAATTCTGGATCTGGTATTGTGTAACGAACCAGAATTGGTCAGAGACCTCGAAGTGAAGGAGCCATTGGGAAGTAGTGACCATAATACATTAAGCTTCAATCTGTAATTTGAGAGGGAGAGGGTACAGTCGAAAGTGACAGTACTTCTGTTGAATAAAGGGAATTATGGATCTATGAGGGAGGAGCTGGCCAAAGTTCAATGGTGCAATACTTAGCAGGGATGACCATGGAGGAACAATGGCGGATATTTCTGTGTATAATGCAGAAGTTGCAGGATCAGTTCATTCCTAAAAGGAAGAAAGATCCCAGGAGGAGGCATGGGTGGCCGTGGCTGACAGGGGAAGTTAAGAAACATATAAAGTTAAAAAGAGAAAAAGTATAACATAGCAAAGATAAGTGGGAAAACTGAGGCCTGGGAAGCTTTTAAAGAGCAACAGAGGATTACTAAGAAGGAAATATGCAGAGGAAAAATGAGGTACCAAGGTAAACTGGCCAATAATATAAAGGAGGATAGTAAAAGCTTTTTTAGGTATGTGCAACGTAAAAAAAAATGGTTAGGACTAAAATTGGGCCCTTGAAGACAGAAACAGGGGAATATATTACGGGAAACAAAGAAATGGCAGAGGAATTAAATGGGTACTTCAGATCTGTGTTCACTGGGGAAGACACAAGCAATCTCCCTGAGGTAACAGTGCCTGTAGGACCTGAACTTATGGGAATTTATATTTGCCAGGATTTGGTGTTGGAGAGACTGTCAGGTCTGAAGGTTGATAAATCCCCGGGGCCTGATGGTCTACATCCCAGGGCACTGAAGGAGGTGGCTCGGGAAATTGTGGATGTGTTAGTGATTATTTTCCAGAGTTCAATAGATTTGGGGTCGGTTCCTGAGGATTGGAAGGTGGCTAATGTTATACCACTTTTTAAGAAAGGTGGGAGAGAGAAAGCAGGAAATTATAGACCAGTTAGTCTGACCTCAGTGGTGGGAAAGATGCTGGAGTCTATTATAAAGGATGAAATTACGGCACATCTGGATAGTAGTAACAGGATAGGTCAGAGTCAGCATGGATTTATGAAGGGGAAATCGTGCTTGACTAATCTTCTGGAATTTTTTGAGGATGTAACTCTGAAGATGGACGAGGGAGATCCAGTAGATGTAGTGTACCTGGACTTTCAGAAAGTTTTTGATAAAGTCCCACACAGGAGGTTAGTGAGTAAAATTAGGGCACATGGTGTTGGGGGGGCAAAGTACTAGATTGGATTGAAAATTGGTTGGCTGATAGGAAACAAAGGGTAGTGATAAACGGCTCCATTTCGGAATGGCAGGCAGTGACCAGTGCGGTACCACAGGAATCCGTGCTGGGACCGCAGGTTTAATGATATGTTAATGATATAGAAGATGGTATCAGCGATAACATTAGTAAATTTGCTGATGATACAAAGCTGGGTGGTAGGGTGAAATGTGATGAGGATGTTAGGAGATTACAGGGTGACCTGGACAGGTTAGGTGAGTGGGCAGATGCATCGCAGATGCAGTTTAATGTGGATAAATGTATGGTTATCCATTTTGGTGGCAAGAACAGGAAGGCAGATTACTACCTCAATGGAATCAATTTAGGTAAAGGGGCAGTACAGAGAGATCTGGGTGTTCTTGTACACCAGTCAATGAAGGCAAGCATGCAGGTACAGCAGGTGGTGAAGAAGGCTAATACCATGCTGGCCTTCCTAACAAGAGAGATTGAGTATAGAAGCAAAGAGGTGCTTCTGCAGCTGTACAGGGCCCTGGTGAGACCACACCTGGAGTACTGTGTGCAGTTCTGGTCTCCAAATTTGAGGAAAGACATTCTGGCTATTGAGGGAGTGCAGCGTAGGTTCACGAGGTCAATTCCTGGAATGGCAGGATTACCTTACACTGAAAGACTGAAGCGACTGGGCTTCTTTAGAAGACTGAGAGGGGATCTGATTGAGACATATAAGATTATGAAAGGATTGGACACTCTGGCAGCAGGAAACATGTTTCCGCTGATGGGTGAGTGCCGAACCAGAGGACACCGCTTAAAAATACGGGGTAGACCATTTAGGACAGAGATGAGGAGAAACTTCTTCACCCAGAGAGTGGTGGCTGTATGGAATGCTCTGTCCCAGAGGGCAGTGGAGGCCCAGTCTCTGGATTCATTTAAGAAAGAGTTGGATAGAGCTCTCAAGGATAGTGGAATCAAGGGTTATGGGGATAAGGCAGGAACAGGATACTGATTAGGAATGATCTGCCATGATCATATTGAATGGCGATGCAGGCTCAAAGGGCTGAATGGCCTACTCCTGCACCTATTGTCTATTGTCTAATTCCTTCTGTTCCAAACTTGACAAGCTACTTGCATGACCAACTGCACACTACCACGGAGTCAAATCATAGCATTGCAAATCCTAACATTTAAATTTCAATTAATTAATAGAATTCAATCAATCAATAAACCTGAAATGAAAAGCTAGTTTCAATAATGGCGATAACAAACTCTCATTCAAAAGTGCTCTTTTACTATGGAAACATCGATCATTCTCTGGGTGGAGCAGGTAACGGCTGTCTGCTGGTGTTTAGTTTAAGTCGCGGTATAGTCCAGTTATTTTTTTAAACGGTTAAAGTTTAAAGTTTTTTTTTTAAACGCCTAGTGGACCCGGAAGCTGGTGTCGTGCTAGCTTACCTGGGAAGGTTTTTTTTCCCCTCTATAAAGGCGCGCAGGTGAGGAACCCGAGGCACTACAGGGGTAGAGCCTCCCACCCGCCCTCCTCCTCTAACCTAATAATAAGACCCGTTGTGGTAAGCAGGTAAGTGCTACATTTTGCTGGTTTGTTTCTTTAGATCCAGTTTTCTTTTTAAAGTTTACCTTTTAGATGGATGGCAGTGAAGGCAGTGCAATGTTCCTCTTGCAAGATGTTTGAGGTGAGGGAAGCCATTAGCGTTCCTGCTGATTACACTTGCGGGAAGTGCACCCATCTCCAGCTCCTCCAAGACCGTATTAGGGAACTGGAGCTGGAGTTGGATGAACTACGGATCATTCGGGAGGCAGAGGGGGTCATAGATCAGAGCTTTAGGGAAGTAGTTACTCCAAAAGTGAAAGACAGATGGGTGACAGTGAGGGGGACTTGAAGGAAATAGCCAGTGCAGGGACCCCCTGCGGTCGTTCCCCTCAATAACAAGTATACCGTTTTGGATACTTGTGGGGGGGGGGGGGGGACGACTTACCAGGGGTAAGCAACGAGGTTCAGGCCTCTGGCACGGAGCCTGTCCCCGTTGCTCAGAAGGGAAGGGCGGAGAAAGGTAGAGCGATAGTTATTGGGGACTCAATAGTAAGGGGCACAGATAGGCGGTTTTGTGGGAGCGGGAGAGACTCACGTTTGGTATGTTGCCTCCCAGGTGCAAGGGTACGTGATGTCTCTGATCGTGTTTTCTGGGTCCTTAAGGGGGAGGGGGAGCAGCCCAGGTCGTGGTCCACGTTGGCACCAATGACATAGGTAGGAAGAGGGGTGAGGATGTTAGGCAGGCTTTCAGGGAGCTAGGTTGGAAGCTCAAAGCTAGAACGAACAGAGTTGTTGTCTCTGGTCTGTTACCCGTGCCACGTGATAGAGAGTCGAGGAATAGGGAGAGAGAACAGTTAAATGTGTGGCTACAGGAATGGTGCAGGAGGGAGGGATTCCGGTTTCTGGACAACTGGGGTTCTTTCTGGGGAAGGTGGGACCTCTATAAACAGGATGGTCTACACCTGAACCTGAGGGGCACCAGTATCCTTGGGGAGAGGTTTGCTAGTGCTCTTGAGGGGGGGGGGGGGGGGGGGGGGGTTAAACTAACTCTACAGGGGCATGGGAACCTGGACTGTAGCTTTAGGGTACAGGACCTGGAGTTTAGGGAGGTTAGGAACAAGGCATCGATCTCGACGGAGGGTGCCAGTAAACAGGAAGGTGGCTTGAAGTGTGTATACTTCAATGCCAGAAGTATACGAAATAAGGTAGGTGAGCTTGCAGCGTGGGTTGGTACCTGAGACTTCGATGTTGTGGCCATTACAGAGACGTGGGTAGACAGGGACAGGAATGGCTATTGCAGGTTCCAGGGTTTAAATGTTTTAGTAGGGTCAGAGGTGGGGGTAAAAGAGGGCGAGGTGTGGCATTGCTTGTCAAAGATAGTATTACAACGATGGAAAGGACGATGGAGGAAGACTTGCCATCTGAGGTAGTTTGGGCTGAGGTTAGAAATAGGAAAGGTGAGGTCACCCTGTTAGGAGTCTTTTACAGGCCTCCTAATAGTCTGAGACACGTAGAGGAAAGTATTGCAAGGATGATTCAGAAGAGTGAAAGTTATAGGGTGGTTGTTATGGGGGACTTTAACTTCCCAAATATTGACGGGGAAAACTATAGTTCGAGTTTGTTAGATGGGTCGGTGTTTGCCCAATGTGTGCAGGAGGGTTTCCTGACACAATATGTAGACAGGCCAAAAAGAGGGGAGGCCATACTGGATTTGGTTCTAGGTAATGAAGTTCTAGGTTCACCTACTTGGAGGTAGGTGAGCACTTTGGGGACAGTGACCACAACTCGGTGACTTTTACTCTAGTGATAGAGGGATAAGTGTGCACTGCAGGGCAGGAGTTATAGCTGGGGGCAGGGAAATTATGATGCGGTGAGGCATGAGTTAGGATGTGTGGATTGGAAAAATAGGCTTCAAGGGAAGGACACAAATGATACGTGGAGCTTGTTCAAGGAGCAACTATTGAGTGTCCTTGATAAGTATGTACCTGTCAGGCAGGGAGTAAAGGGTCGTGTGAGGGAGCCGTGGTTTAATAAGGAATTGGGATCCCTTGTAAAAGGGAAGAGGGTGGCCTATGGAAAGATGAGGCGTGAAGGTTCAGTTGGGGCGATTGAGAGTTAAGGTAGCCAGGAAGGATCTGAAGAGAGAGCTAAGAGCAGCAAGAAGGGGACATGAAAAGTCCTTGGTTGGTAGGATTAGGGAAAACCCTAAGGCTTTCTATAGATATGTCAGGAATAAAAGGATGACTAGGGTGGGTATCGGTCCAGTCAAGGATAGTAGTGGGAAGTTGTGCATGGAGGCAGAGGAGATTGGAGAGACACTAAATCAATACTTTTCATCTGTATTCACTCAGGAACAGGACGTTGTTGCTGATGTGAATATTGAGTCACAAGTGAATAGAATGGATGGCTTTGAGGTATGTAGGGAAGAGGTCGGGGGAATACTGGAAAGGGTGAAAATAGATAATTCCCCTGGGCCTGATGGCATTTATCCTAGGATCCACTGGGAAGCTAGGGAGGAGATAGCGGAGCCATTGGCCTTGATTTTTATGTCGTCATTGTCTACAGGAATAGTGCCAGAAGACTGGAGGATAGCGAATGTGGTCCCCTTGTTCAAGAAGGGGAGTAGGGACAGCCCTAGTAACTATAGGCCAGTGAGTCTCACTTCTGTTGTGGGGAAAGTCTTGGAGAGAATTGTAAGGGATAGGATTTATGAACATCTGGATAGGAATAATGTGATCAAGGATAGTCAGCATGGTTTTGTGAAGGGCAGGTCGTGCCTCACAAACCTTATTGAATTCTTTGAGAAGGTGACTAAGGAAGTGGACGAGGGTAAAACAGTAGATGTGGTGTATATGGATTTTAGCAAGGCGTTCGATAAGGTACCCAATGGTAGGCTACTGCAAAAATTACGGAGGTATGGCATTGAGGGTGCATTAGAGGTTTGGATTAGGAATTGGCTGGCTGGAAGGAGACAGAGGGTAGTAGTTGATGGTAAAGGTTCATCTTGGAGTGCAGTTACTAGCAGTGTTCCACAAGGATCTGTTTTGGGACCATTGCTGTTTGTCATTTTTATAAATGACCTGGAGGAGGGGCTTGAAGGCTGGGTGAGCAAGTTTGCGGATGATACGAAAGTCGGTGGAGTGGTGGACAGCGAAGAAGGATGTGGCAGGTTACAGCAGGATATAGATAAGTTGTGGAGCTGGGCAGAAAGGTGGCAAATGGAGTTCAATGTAGCTAAGTGTGAAGTCATTCACTTTGCTAGGAGTAACAAGAAGATGGATTACTGGGCTAATGGTAGGCTACTTGGTAGTGTGGATGAGCAGAGGGATCTTGGTGTCCATGTACACAGATCTTTGAAAGTTGCCACCCAGGTAAATAGTGCGGTGAAGAAGGCATATGGCGTACTGGGCTTTATTGGTAGAAGAATTGAGTTCCAGAGTCCTGAGGTCATGTTGCAGTTGTATAAGACTCTGGTGCGGCCTCATCTGGAGTATTGTGTACAGTTTTGGTCGCCATACTATAGGAAGGGTGCAGAGGAGGTTTACCAAGATGTTGTCTGGTATGGTAGGAAGATCGTATGAGGAAAGGCTGAGGCACTTGGGGCTTTTCTCATTGGAGAAAAAGAAGGTTTAGGGGAGATTTGATAGAGGTGTACAAGATGATTAGGGGTTTAGATAGTGTTGACAGTGAGAACCTTTTTCCGCGTATGGAGTCAGCTGGTACTAGGGGACACAGCTTTAAATTAAGGGGAGGTTGGTATAGGACAGATGTTAGGGGTAGATTCTTTACTCAGCGGGTTGTGAGTTCATGGAATGCCCTCTGCCAGTATCAGTGGTGGACTCTTCCCCCTTTATGGTCATTCAAGCAGGCATTGGATAAGCATATGGAGGTTATTGGGCTAGTGTAGGTTAGGTAGGCTTCGGTCGGCGCAACATCGAGGGCCAAAGGGCCTCTACTGCGCTGTATTTTTCTATGTTCTATGTTCTATCATATAGTACAGAAGACGCCCTTCAGCCCATTGAATGGGAATCACTGGCAAGGTTGGTATTTGTTGTCCATCCCCAGTAACCCTTGAATGGATTGTCCTCTGGAGTCACCTAGAAAGCTGGTTAAGAGTCAACCACATTGCTGTGGGTCTGGAGTCACACACAGACCTGACCAGGTCATGACAAGTTTCCTTCCCTAAAGGACATGAGTGAACCAAAACAATGACTGCAGTTACAAAATAACCATTAAGCTAGCTTCTAATTCCAAATGTTAATCAAATACAAATTTCACCATTTGCCATGGTACAATTTGAATCCATATCCACAAAACGTTAAATAGTCTCTGGACTATTCACCCAGTGGCATTACCACTATCTCCTCTTATCTTTACCAGAAAGGTCTGGTGACTCTTCACCCACAGTAAGGTGGTTGACTTTAACTCTCCCTCTAATTAGTCTCGCCAACCTCAGCATTTTTGAACTTAATTCATGGGATGTGGACTTTGCTGGCGAGACCAGCATTTATTGCATGTTCCAAGTTGCCCTTAAGGTAGCAGTGATCTGACTTTTTGAACCACTGCAGGTTGATCCACAATGTCATGAGGGAGAGAATTCCAGGATTTTTGATCCAGCAACAGTGATATACTTCCAAGTCAGGGTGGAGAGTTGCTTGGGAGGTGAACTTCAAGGGGCTGGTGTTCCATTGCATCTGCTGCCCTTGTCCTTCTAGATGAAAGTGGTTGTGGACTTGGAAGGCACTGTCTAAGAAGCTTTGGTGAATTTCCACAGTGCATCTTGGAGAGAGTACACTGCTACTGAGTGTCAGTGGTAGAGGGAGTGAATGCTTATGGATGTGGTGCCAATCAATGGGGCTGCTTTGTCCTGGATGGTGTCAAGCTTCTGTTGTTGTTGGAGCTGCACCCATCCAGGCAAGCAGAGATTATTTCATCACCCTCCTGACTTGTGCCTTATTAATGATGGACAGGCTTTGTGAAGTTAGGAGGTGAGTTACTCCCTGCTGTGTTCCTACCTTCTGACCTGTTCTTGTAGCCACTGTGTTTATGTGGAGAATCCAGTCAAGTTTCTGGTCAATAGCAACTCCCAGACAGTTGATAGCATGAGCATCAGTGATTATAATATCACTGACTGCCAACAGACTATAGTTAGGTTGTCTCCTATTGGAGATAGTTATTGTTTAGCATTTCTGTGGCATAAACATTACTTGTCACTTAAAATCGTGCAGCATGGAAACAGCCCCTCGGGTCCAACATTTCTCTGTTGACCACATTTCCTAAAAACTTAGCTATTCCCATTTGTCTCCATTTGCCCCATATCGCTCTAAACATTTCCTATCCACGCATCTGTCCAAATGTCTTTTAATTGTTCTAATTATATCTGCCTCTACAAATTCCTTTGGCAGAGAATGCCATATACACACCACCCTCTGCATGAAAATGCTGCCCTCAGGTCCCTTTTAAATCCTTTCCCTCTCACCTTAAACCTATACCTTCTCATATTGGACACATTTACCATGGGGGGGACAAAGCCTTGGCTATTCACCTTGTTGATGTCTCTCAGGATTTTATAAGTCTCTAAGATATGGTCCATGGAAAGAGTCCAGTTTATCCAGCCTCTCCTTATAACTCAAACCCTCCAGTCTCGATAATATTGTTGCAAATATTTCTTAGTTTAATAACATCCCTTCTATAGCAGGGCAACCAGAATTGTACACAGTACTCCAAGAGTGGCCTCACCAATGTCTTGTGTAGCCATCGAGAGTCATACAGCATGGAAACAGACTCTTGAAGTCCAACCAGTATGTGCCAATCATAATCCCAAACAAAACTAGTTCCACCTGCCCAAGCTTGGCCCATATCCCTCCAAACACTTCTTATTCATGTACTTATCCAAATGCCTTTTAAACATTGTAACTATTCTCACATCCACCAAGTCAAGCATACCAAACACCTTAGTGAGTTCATTCCACACTGTGGCTCAGTGGTTAGCACTGCTGCATCACAGCGCCAGGGACCTGGGTTCGATTCCTACCTCAGGTGACAATCTGTGTGGCATTTGCACATTCTCCCCATGTCTGCGTGGGTTCCCTCCGGGTGCTCCGGTTTCCTCCCACAGTCCAAAGATGTGCAGGTCAGGTGAATTGGCCATGCTAAACTGACCATAGTGTTAGGTGCATTAGGAGTAAGCATAGGGTAGGGGAATGGGTTTGGGTGGGTTACTCTTCAGAGGGTCGGTGTGGACTAGTTGGACTGAAGGGCCAGTTTCCATACTGTAGGGAATCGAATCCAATCATACACAAACCACTCATCACAACATGACATCCCAACTCTGACACTCAATGTTGATAAAGCGTGGCAGGTCAGGCAGCAGCAGAGGAGTACGAGAGTCAATGGTTTTTTTCCCAGGAGGGTCCTGCCCAAAACGCTGACTCTTGTGCTTCTCAGAGGTTGCCTGTCCTGCTGTGCTTTTTCCAGTGCCACGCTTTATCAACTCTACCTCTCTAACATCTGCAATCCTCACTTCCTCCTTTATTCAATGCTCTGGCCGATGAAGTCAAGCATACCAAACACCTTCTTTACCACCCTGTCTACCTGTGACACCACTTTCAACTAGCTATGTACCTGTACACTGAGGTCTCTCTGTTCGACACACAGTTAATGGTAGGGCCCCGGGGATTGTAGGTCCTGCCCAGGTTTTCCTCACCAAAATGCAACATGTTGCATTTAGCCAAATTAAACTCCACCTGCCTCTCCTTGGCCCTTTGGCCCAGCTGATCAAGCTCTCATGTACTCTTAGAAAACGTTCTTCACTAACCACTCCACCACCAATTTTGGTATCATCTACAAACTTACTTACCAGGCCTACTATATTCTCATTAAATACATAGAACATTGAACAGTACAGCACAGTACAGGCCCTTCGGCCCTTGATGTTGTGTCGAGCTGTAATCCTATTCTAAGATCAAACTAACCTACATTTCGTACATTTTACTATCACCCATGTGCCTATTCAAATGTCGCTTAAATGTCCCTAATGTCTCTGACTCTACTACAATGCTGGCAGTGCATTCCACACACCACCACTCTCTGTGTAAAGAACCTATCTTCTCTAAACCTTCCAATCATCTTAAAATTAAGCCCCCTTGTGATAGCCATCTCCACCCTGGGAAAAAGTCTCTGGCTATCCACTTTAAGCCTATCATCATGTACACCTCTACCAAGTCACCTCTCATCCTTCTTCACTCCAATGAGAAAAGCCCTAACTCTCAACCTCTCTTCATAAGACACTCCCTCCAGTCCAGGCAGCATCCAGGTAAATCTCCTCTGCTCCCTCTCTAAAGCTTCCATATCCTTCCTATAATAAGACGACCAGAACTGAATACAATATGTCAAGTGTGGTCTAACCAAGGCTTTACAGAGCTACAGCACAACCTTGCGGCTCTTGAACTTAATCCCACTGCTAATGAAAACCAACACACCATACACTTTAACAACTCAATCAATTTGGGTGGCAACTTTGATGGATCTATGGGCTTAGACCCCAAGATCCCTCTGTTCCTCTACACTGCCAAGAATCCAGTCTTTAACTCTGTATTCTGCATTCAAATTCGACCTTCCAAAATGAATCACTTCCCACTTTTCCAGGTTGAACTCCATCTGCCACCTCTCAGCCCAGCTCTGCATCCTATCACTGTCCTGTTGCAACCTCCAACAGCCCTCCATGCTATCCACAACTCCATCAACCTTCGTTGTCATCGGCATACTTACTAACCACCTCCGCGCCCGCGTTCCCCCCCCCTTCCACTTTCTCATCCAAGTCGGTTATAAAAATCACAAACAGCAGAGGTCCCAGACCGATCCCTGCAGAACACCACTGGTCACTGATTTCCAAACTGAATACTCTCCATCTACTATTACCCTCTGTCTTCTATGGGCCAGCCAATTCTGTATCCAGACAGCCAGATTTCCCTGCATCCCATGCCTCTTTACTTTCTGAATAAGCCTACCACGGGGAACCTTATCAAATGCCTTGCTAAAATCCATGTACACCACATCCACTGCTCAACCTTCAATGTATTTTGTCACAACCTCAAAGAATTCAAGAAGGTTTGTGAGGCAAGACCAGCTCCTCTCAAAGCCATGCTGACTATCCCTAATCAAGCTATGCTTTTCCAAATAATCATAAATCCTGTCTCTCTGAATCCTCTCCAATAATTTGCCCACCATCGACATAAGACTGACAGGTCTGTAATTCCCAGGATTATCCCTATTCCCTTTCCTGAACAAGGAATAATATTTGCCACCCTCCAATCATTTGGTACTATTCCAATGGACAGGGAGTATACAAAGATCATCACCAAAGGCACAGCAATCTCTTCCTTAGCTTCATGTAGTAATCGAGGATATATCCCTTCTGACTAAGAGGACTTTCTATCCTCATGTGCTTCAAAGTTTCCAGCACATCCTCCTTCTTAACATCAACCTGTGAGTATATCAGCCTGTTTCACGCTGTCCTCACAAACAACAAGGTCCCTCTCAATAGTAAATATTGAAGCAAAGTATTTGTTTAAGGACCTTCCCTACCTCTTTCGACTCCAAACACAAGTTCCCTTCACTATCTTTGACCGCCTTACCCTCACTAACCATCTTCTTGTTCCTCACATAAGTGTAGAACACCTTGGGGTTTTCCTTATTCCTATCCCCAAAAGGCTTTTTCATGCCCTCTTCTAGTTCTCCTAAGTCTATTCTTCAGTTCCTTCTAGGCTATCTTGTAACCCTCTAGAGCCCTGTCTGATCCTTGCTTCCTCCTTCCTCTTGACTAGATGTTCCACATCCCTTGTCATCCAAGGTTCCTTCACCCTACCATCCCTTCCTTGCCTTAGGGGGACAAACCTATCCAGCACTTGCAGCAGGTGCTTCCTGAACAACCTCCACATTTCTGTTGTGCATTTCCCTGAGTGTATCTGCTCCCAATGTATTCTCCACAGTTCCTGCCTAATTGCATTGTAATTCCACTCCCACAATTAAATAATTTCCCATACCATCTGTTTCTATCCCTCTCTATGATTATAATAAAAGGTCATGGAGTTGTGATCACTATCACTGAAATGCTCTCCCACCTATAGATCTGACACCGGCATGGTTCGTTGCCAAGCACCAAATCCAACATGGCTTCCCCTCTAATCAGTAAACCCTTCTCAATGACCTTTTTTGTAAGGTTATGCGATCCCTAATTTGCAATGCCACTCCCCCCACCTCTTTTACATCCCTCCCTATTCCTTTTGAAACATCTATATCCCAGAACATCAAACAACCATTCCTGCCTCAGATATCCAAGTCTCTGCAATGGCCACAATGTCATAGCTCCAAGTACTGATCCATGCTCTAAGTTCATTACCCTTAATCCTGACACTTATGTTAAAATAAACACACTTCAACCCATCATACTGACTGCAACTTTAGCCTATCAACTGTCTATCCTTCCTCACACTGTATATCTGCCTGTTCACCAGTTACCCCATCCTCTGATCCATAGCTCCGGTTCCCATCCCCCTACCAATTAAGTTTAAACCATCCCGAAGAGCTCTAGCAAACCTCCCTCCAAGCATACTGGTAACCCTCCAGTTCAGGTGCAACCCGTTCTCCTTGTAGAGGTCCCACCTTCCCCAGAATGTATTCCAGTGATCTACATATCTGAAGCCCTCCCTTCTACACCAGCTCTGCAGCCATGTGTTCAGCTGCATTCGCTCTCTGTTCCTTGTCTCACTAGCCCATGGTACCGGTAGCAATCTTGAGACTACTACTCTGACCGTCCTGTCTGTTAGCTAGGAAAAGGGATGAGGACCTGAAAAGTGAATATATGGAGTTAGGTTGGAAGCTATGTCATTGATACCGATGTACCACCACTTCTGGCTGCTCACCCTCGCCCTTAAGAATCCTGTCAACTCAGACACCCCTGACCTGGTCACCCAGGAGGCAACATAATCCAGGAGTCTTGTTCAGGACTACAGAATCCCCTGTCTGTTCCTCTAATTAGTGAATCTTCTATCATATTGTTGTCCTACTCTTCCCCCTTCCCTTCTGAACCACAGAGCCAGGCTCAGTGCCAGAGACCTGGCCGCTATGGTTCTCTCCTGGTAGGTTATACACCCCCCACCTCCCCAAACAGTATCCAAAGCTGTATATTTATTATTGAGGGGAATGGTCACAGGAGATCCCTGCATGGACTGCCAATTCCCTTTCCCACTCCTGATGGTTAGCTACCACCCTGTAATTTAAGTTTGCCTACCTCCCCATAACCCCTTTCGATCACCCCTCAGCCTCCCGAATGATCCGAAGTTCATCCAGGTCCAGTTCCAGTCCCCTAGCACAGTCTGTGAGGAGCTGGAATTGGATGCAGTTCTCACAGGTGAGGTCAGCAGGGTCACCAGTAGTGACCCGTACCTCCCACACCCTGTAAGACAACATGCAACTGCACAGCCTCCATTCCCTCTGCTCTAGATTGTCAAAAGATAAAGATAATACAGCCTTACCTTACCAATCTTCCAGACAGTCTTTTGTTTTTGGTTAGAGGAAGAGGGTAGGTGGGAGATACTACACGTGTAAATGTTTCAGGCTTAGCCACTGCCCACTGGGTTAGTTCATTCACTTACCCATAGTCCCAGTATTTGTTTCTCTTCTGTTCAGCCTTCACTCTGCTGATTCAGGAGGTAAGTATTTTAGATTCAAACTTACCTTCTGGTAGGCCCCGGCTCCTGCTTTCTTGACTCCCGCTGCTGAAACAGTTTATTCAAATGACAAAAGAGTGGACCCAAGCTTGGATATTGAGGTAAATATCCTGATGGAGGGCTTTTGCCTGAAACGTCGATTTTGCTGCTCGTTGGATGCTGCCTGAACTGCTGTGCTCTTCCAGCACCACTAATCCAAGCTTGGATATTGTCAACATATTGCTGCACTTGACTTGGACTGCTTCAGTATGAGAAGTTGTGAAAGATGCTAAGCATTCTGACCTTAAATGATGGATGGAAGGTCATTGATGAAGCAGCTGAAGATGACTGGGCCTAGGACGCGATCCTGACAAACTCCTGCAGGGATGTCCTGGAGCTGAGCTCAGAAACATCTTCCCACGTACCAGGAATGATTCCACCCAACAGACAGCTTTGTCTCGATTCTCATTGAGTCATGTTTTAGTAGGGCTCCTTGGTGTACTCAGTCAAAATGTGGCCTTGATGTCAAGGTTGTCACTCCCTCCTCATCTCGGTTGTAACCCTGTTGTCATCTTGTTTTACTTCTCCTCAGTCGAAGCAAAACGCTCACAGACACAGTATAGTTTTACCTCCTTCACCTTTATTCCGGGCCCTGGAGGGAGAGAGAACGATCACCCATGTGCACAGAGACATGAGTTCTCGGTCTTCTCTCTGGAACAGCAGATTCTTAAAGAATTATATAAATCACTTACAGGGAGGAGCATCTAGATAAGGCAACAGACATATTAATTGGGTAGCCATTACAATCAACGAGTGTCAATAGCAAAGATTAAGCCATCTTAATGCTCTTAACCTTAACTAGCTTCACATAATGAATACTTTCCACCTTGTTAAATTGATCTTACATACTGAATTCTTCCAATATTGTTAAATGGCTCTATATAATAAATGCTTTTCCATCTTGTTAACCCATTACCCTTACCTCCAGCACTCCATTGTTAACTATAAGTTCTTATCTGATCTGAGTCATGCGCAGCTGAATCTCTTGTTTCACAAAACTCAGAACTTAACTCTTTCCCTACCTGCTTATACCCTATACACATTCTCAACCCAACATGACATAAAACTCAAAAGGCGAAACCTGATGGACAACCCAACATCAACTTAAGGACTGCAAACAGTGACAAACCCAGCCTTTTGACCTTGCAGTGTCTACCTTATTAACAGATGGGGACTAGCAGTAAAATTGGGAGAGCTCCCTCACAGAATAGTCAAGCAACAGCCTGACAGTCATACTCAATATCTTATCTCAAATGTTGCAGACATGACAACACCATCCCTGAATATGTCCTGTCCCACCAATAAGACAGTCCCAATGGAAGTGCTGACAGTGATATACAGTTGGGAGAGTGCTGCCCTAGGACTCCTCAACTTTGACTCCAGATCCCATGAAGTCTCAGCATCAGGTCAAGGACATCTTTCTCTAGTTACCACCCAGCACACACCCCTTCCACCCCCTAGCTGATGTATCAGTACTCCTTCATGTTGAAAATTACTTGGCAAACACATTGAAGGTGGCGAGAGCAGAGAATGTATTTCTCTGGGCATCAACTGCAGTGGCTAACCAAAACCACAATGACTGATCTGGTCAGATCCTAAAGGACATAGCTGCTAGACCAGGTCTACAGCAGGTGGTGAGAAAACCAACAAGGGGAAAACATCATATTTGACCTTATCCTTACCGATCTGCTGGCTGCAGATGCATGAGGGGCATCGTGGGCCATC
The DNA here is from genome assembly GCF_047496795.1 of Chiloscyllium punctatum. NCBI lineage: Eukaryota > Metazoa > Chordata > Chondrichthyes > Orectolobiformes > Hemiscylliidae > Chiloscyllium > Chiloscyllium punctatum. The sequence continues at coordinate 27,550,120 of NC_092783.1, forward strand.
AACAGAACTGTGGTCCAGCACACAATCTGCAAACTCATGGCCCAACATATCCCCCACTCAACCACTACCATCAAGGCATACTTAAAAATGAGAAGCTACCAAATAGGACTACTTTCAAGACAAACAGCATAAGCAGCAAGTGATAGACAGAGCCAAGTTACCCTGTTACAATTCCATAAACCCACAAATCAAAATCAAATAACCCCCAATGACGCAATTAACAGGATTTTGCAGCTTTTACTTTACCTCAAATCAGAACTAACACCAATTAAATAAGAATCAAAAGGCAAATGATAATTCAAATAAGAAAGTAAATTTGACTTTAAGTAGTTGATAGAGCAAAGATGCTTAAGCAACAAGTATGATGCAGCTACACGGTTCTACAATGTTTGGTGTTTTATTGACAGTGTCAGTGAGGAGGCTATCTGATAAGAGCCGTTACCTCAGTTTATCAGACACAATTATTACTAACAAGATTATGCATCTCAAGAGAAAATAGGGATGAATAATAAATGCTAGCTCAGTCAGCGTTGTCAACATCGTAAGTATGAATCAGGAGCACTTTTACAAACCCCCCCCCACTTCTTCATGTCACAACAGTCTGGATGTGGTCACACAGTTTTCACACAGTTTTCCAAGTTTGAGACCTTTTAAGGCTACTTAGACAGTACATGCAAAGCTTCCTGCAATATAAGCTGATTATTCTCTGCCTTCGGTTTTGCCCGATTCACAGCTTTCATTTGTTAACTTCTCTCTTGTCACTACTGATTCCAGGTCAAGGGACTCCAAGTCACCCACAAAAACTACAACTAAACACTTTACAATTGACATAATCTCAAACTTCCTTTTCAAAACATTCTGAAAGTTATCTTCGATTCCACCATCATTTAAATAATTATAAATCTTCCTCACTGCACTGCTTCACAAAACTTACCACATCCCATAACCAACGGATCAGATCGAAGCTCTGTCATGTCCAGCAATGAATCCAGTGGACAGTTAACTCACTGGAGGAGACGACTCCATAAATATGATTACATCCTCAACAAGTGGGGAGCCTGGACATCAATGCAAAAGATGCGGCTGAAGCATTTGCAGCAATCTTCAGCTAGAAATGCCATCTCAGCCTCCTCCAGAACTCCCCAACATGACAGATGCCCGGCTTAACTAGTTTGCTTGATTCCACTGAAGAAATAGCTGAAGGCACTGGATACTGCAAAGGCTATCACAACGTTCTGGTAATGGTATTGAAGACTGGTGCTCTAGCTTTGCCATGCCCATAATCCTGCTGTTACAATAAAGTTACAATGCTTTCATGGGATGTGGATGTCACCAACTTTAGTGACCATTACCAATTTGTCCTTGAACAGAGTGGCTTATGAGGCCATTTCAGAGGACAGTTAAGAGTCAATCACTTTGTGGGTCTGGAGCAAATGGATTTTTATATCATTAACTGATAGTCGTCATGGTCGCTACTACTGATATTAGCTTTAGACTGCAGATTTAGTTTAAAACTGAACTTAAATTCTACCAATTCCTGTGGTGAGGTTTAAACCAAAAGTGCCCAGAACATTAGCCTGGCCTTGTAGGTTACTCCAGATCCAGTGACAAAACTATATAGCACTGTCTCTCTTTAACCTCTGTGCCCATAAAAAGCAGACCAATCCAATCAGTTATTGTCAGTTAAATGACCATGAATAAAGTGATAGAAGGTGTTGGTGACAATGCTAACAAACAATTACACAGCAATAAACCTGCTCACTGTACTCATTTTGGGTTCGATCAGGGCCACTCAGCTTCTGACCTCATTATAGCCTTCGGTGAAACATAGACAAAAGGTCTGAACTGCAGAGGAGAGAGGAGGTGCGAATGTCTGCCCTTGGCATCAAGAAGGCCCAGCACAATTGGAGTCAGTGGGAATCAGGGGGAAAACTCTGATGGTTGGAGTCACCATAAAGTGCAGTGTCCTTACCACAGCCATTTTTCATCTTTGGATGCTTCAAAGGATCTTCAGATTAGATCAGAAATGAAGATGTTCACCAATGATTGCAAAACATTCAGCATCATTCACGACTCCTCAGATAACAACAAAACCCAAATCCAACTGCCACAGGACTTGGACAATATCAAGCGTTGGGCTGAGAATTGGCATATGACATTTATGCCACATAAATGCTAGGCAATGAACATCTCTATCAACACAGAATCTAACCATTGTCCCTTGACGTGCAATGCCACTGACATCACTTAATCTCCCAATATTAACATCTGACATGTTGATGGAATATAAACGCTCAAGGTCAACATCATACGGAGTAAAATCATCTCGCTTGATCAGCGCCCTAATTCCTATCACTGGCACAGTGCAGCAGTGTGTACCATCTATTATACTGCAATAACTCATCAAGAGTTTCCTGACAACACCTTCCAAATCCATAATCTTTTATAGTCATAGAGATGTACAGCATGGAAACAGACCCTTCGGGCCAACCCGTCCATACCAACCAGATATCCCAACCCAATATCCCAACCCAATCTAGTCCCACCTGCCAGCACCCAGCCCATATCCTTCCAAACCCTTCCTATTCATATACCTATCCAGATGACTTTTAAATGTTGTAATTATACCAGCCTCCACCACTTCCTCTGGCAGCCCATTCTACATACGTACCGCCCTCTGTGTGAAAAAGTTGATCCTTCGATCGCTTCTATAATCTTTCCCTTCTCACCCCAAACCCATGCCCTCTAGTTCTGGACTCCCCTACCCCAGGGAAAAGACTTTGCCTATTTATCCTATACATGTTCCTCATGATTTTATAAACCTCTAAGAGGTCACCCCTCAGCCTCCGACGCTCCAGGGAAAACAGCCCTAGCCTGTTCAGCCTCTCCTTGTAGCTCAGATCCTCCAACCCTGGCAACATCCTTGGAAATCTTTTCTGAACCCTTTCAAGTTTCACAACATCCTTCCAATAGGAAGGAGACCAGAACTGCACGCAATATTCCAAAAGTGGTCTAACCAATGTCCTGTACAGCCGCAACATGACCTTCCAACTTCTGTACTCAATACTCTGACCAATAAAGGAAAGCATACCAAACACCACCTTCACTATCCTATCTACCTGCAACTCCACTTTCAAGGAGCTATGAACCTGCACTCCAAGGTCTCTTTGTTCAGCAACACTCCCCAGGACCTTACCATTAAGTGTAGAAGTCCTGCTAAGATTTGCTTTCCCAAAATGCAGCACCTCACATTTATCTAAATTAAACTCCATCTGCCACTTCTCATCCCATTGGCCCATCTGGTCCACATCCTGTTGTAATCGGAGGTAACCCTCTTCACTGTCCACTACACCTCCAATTTTGGTGTCATCTACAAACTTACCAACTGAACCTCTTATGCTCGCATACAAATCATTTATGTAAATGACAAAAAGTAGTGGACCCAGCACCGATCCTTATGACACTCCACTGATCATAGGCCTCCAGTCTGAAAAACAACCCTCCACCACCATCCTCTGTCTTCTACCTTTGAGCCAGTTCTGTATCCAAATGACTAGTTCTCCCTGTATTCCATGAGATCTAACCTTGCTAACCAGTCTCCCATGGGGAACCTTGTTGAACGCCTTACTGAAGTTCATATAGATCACATCTACCACTCTGCCCTCATCAATCCTCTTTGTTACTTCTTCAAAAAACTCAATCAAGTTTGTGAGACGGGTAACAGATAAATAGGAACAGCAAACCCTGTAAGTTTCTCCTCCAAGCCATTCACCATCCTGATTTGGAAATATAATATGGGTGGCACAGTGGTTAACACTGCTGCCTCTCCACGCCAGAGACCCGGGTTCAATTCCTGCCTCAGGTGACTGACTGTGTGGAGTTTGCACATTCTCCCCGTGTCTGCGTGGGTTTCCTCCGGGTGCTCCAGTTTCCTCCCACAGTCCAAAGATGTGCAGGTCAGGTGAATTGGCCATGCTAAATTGCCCGTAGTATTAGGTCAGGGGTATGGGTGGGTTGCGCTTCGGCGGGTCGATGTGGACTTGTTGTGGGCGGCACGGTGGCACAGTGGTTAGCACTGCTGCCTCACAGCGCCAGAGACCCGGGTTCAATTCCCGCCTCAGGCGACTCTCTGTGTGGAGTTTGCACATTCTCCCAGTGTCTGCGTGGGTTTCCTCCGGGTGCTCCGGTTTCCTCCCACAGTCCAAAGATGTGCAGGTCAGGTGAATTGGCCATGCTAAATTGCCTGTAGTGTTAGGTAAGGGGTAAATGTAGGGGTATGGGTGGGTTGCGCTTCGGCGGGGTGGTGTGGACTTGTTGGGCCGAAGGGCCTGTTTCCACACTAAGTAATCTAATCTAATCATTGCCTTTTCTTCAGTGTCACTGGGTCAAAATCTTTCCTTAACAGAATGGTGGGTCAAACTATATCACATGGACTGCAGCAGTTCAAGAAACTGCCTCACCACCATCTTCAAAGATAATTAGGGACAGGTCAGTGACGGCAACATTTCACGAAAGAGCAGATCATTGTTCAATTACTGTTTCATCAACAATTTTTGATCTCAATCCACCTGGGCAAGAAGCCATACATTGCATTGTACATTTCATCTAAGTGCGTAAGATGGACTAAAAATAATGAGAACACACAAACATGTGGAAAAGATGAGACAGCAAGATGAACTCAATAAAAAAAATTATAGAAACATGTGACAGAGGGAACATAATGGAAAGGCAGCTAGATTTATGAGGAATAGAGAGAGAGAGAGAGAGAGAGAGAGAGAGAGAGAGAGAGAGAGAGAGAGAGATCTTTGTCTTCAGTAGTCTAACAGGAATGAAACTGTTTAAAAGTTTCTGGTTTTGTTGTGCTTCCTGTTTGAGACAGACCAATCCCTTCCCTCAACTTTTTGTATTAATGTTTTTGACGAACATTTACGGTCATCACAAAACAACTTCATGCAAGAACAGAAGAGATGTGCTTCATGGAACTTCCCACTTGAAAACAGTTCCAGACTGTTGCTTGGTTACAGCTGAGCAACTTCTGATAAAATCTTTTACAATCGGAATTCCTTCCTGAACATTTCTTCCCCACCCCCACTCCCTGTGGGCGCACCGAGTGAGGTAGACTTTAACTGTTTAGGATGCTAATTCACCACCACACATTCTCAAAAAGGCAATTAAAGAAGGGCAACAAATCTTGGCAAAACACACGTCCCATGAAGGATTAAAAAAAATACTTTAAGCACAAGGTGTGTAAAGTTTCCTTTAAAAATAACTGATTGAAATCAACACAGTGATTAAACCCCACTTTAGAGTTCTTTATATTGAATGAACAATGAGGAATCTAACTCCAAATCCCTTATCAGTTGGGTTAATGCATCAGAGTGGGGCAAGGAGTCTCAGTCCTTGAGAAAATCCAAAAGATCAATTCCTGGTCAGTACAGAAATGTCGGCTTCCATTGTAATGGTGATGCACTACAATTGACTTCAGTACATCTAAACACAATAGTGGGGGAAAAGAAAAGAGTCCCAGTCTTCGCACCCAAGAGAGTGGAAATGTAAACTATTCTCCCTTCAAAAGGCTTCTGGAGGTCAATTTAAGTTTTCAAGACTGAATTCAGTAAATTTCTATTGGATGGAGATACCACAAGTAGTGAGATAGGGGTCCGTTGTGGCATCACTGTTCAAATAACCTAACTTTTGGTTTACTAATGCTGTTCAGGGAAGGAAATTTGCCATCCTCGCCTGATCTGGCTTACAAGTGACTCCAGAACAACAGCAACATCATTAACTCTCAATTGCTCTCTGAAATCGCCTAGTAAGCCCTCAGTCGTACCAATCACCACAAAGTCTCAAAGAAATGAAACTGGACGGATCATCTGGCATCAACCTAGACACCGGAAAAGACAACAGAAACAGCCATGCTGGCCCTGCAAAGTCCTCCTGAGTAACATCGGGGGGCTAGTGTCAAAATTGGGAGAACTGTCTCACAGAATAGTCAAGCAGCAACTGGACAGTCATACTCACAGAATTATCCCTTACAGACACCACCATCACCATCCCTGGATATGACCTGTCCCACTGGCAGGACAGACTGAGGAGGTAGAAGCACAGTGGGATACAGTCAAGAGGAAGTTGCCCTGGGGGATTCTCAGCAGTAACTCTGGAGTCCACGAAGTCTCATGTCTTCAGGTTAAACATGTGCAAAAAGAAAACTCCTCCTGATTATCGTGTACCATACTCCCTCGACAGATGAATCTTTACTCAGGTTGAGCAAAACTTGAAGGAAGCAGAGGATGGCAAGGGCACGAAACGTACTCTGGGTGGGAGATTTCAGCACCCACCAGTAAGAGTCACTCAGCAGTACCAATGATTGAGCTGGTCGGGTCCTAAAGGACACAGCTGCTAGACTGGGCCTGCAGCAGGTGGTGAGGGAACCAACACAAGTCACATACTTGACTTCATCCTTACCAACCTGCCAGTTGCAGACGCATGCGTCCATGACAATATTGGTAAGAGCGACCATGGTACAGTCCTTGTGGAGATGAATTCCCACCTTCACATCAAGAATACCCTCCATTATGTTACGTGGCACTATTAACATGCTAAATGGGACAGATTTCAAACAGATCTAGCAATTAAACACTGGGCCGCCATGGAGTACTGGGCCATCAACAGCAGCAGAATTGTACTCCAGCACAATCTGCAACCTCAAGATTTGGCACATCCCCCACCCAACTATTACCATCAAGCCAGGGGATCAAAGCTGAAAATGTGTTGCTGGAAAAGCGCAGGTCAGGCAGCATCTAAGGAACAGGAGAATCGCTTTTCCAGCAACACATTTTCAGCTCTGATCTCCAGCATTTGCAGTCCTCACTTTCTCCTTGAAGCCAGGGGATCAACCCTGATTCAATGGAGAGTGCAGGAGGGCATGCCAGGAACAGCACCAGCACCAGCCATACCTGAAAAGGAGGTGTCAACCTGGTGAAGCTACCAACAGGACTGCTTGCAAGTCAAACAGCAAGTGAGAGTCAGAGCTGAGTGATCCCACAACCAACGGGTTAGACCTCATCTCTGCAGTCTTGCCACAACCAGTCATGAATGGTGGTGGATAATTAAACAATTCACCGGGGGCAGTGGCTCCACAAGTATCCCCATTCAGGGAGATGAAAGAGCCCAGCACATCAGTGCAAAAGATAAGGCTGAAGCATTCACAGCAATCTTCAGCCCCAAGTGCTGGGTAGATGATCCAAATCGGCCTCCTCCAGTGGTCCCCAACATTTCAGATGCCAGTCTTCAGTCAGCTCAATTCACTCCACATGGGATCAAGAAACAGTCAGAGGCACAGGTTACTGCAAAGACTATGGGCCCTGATAACATCCCAGCAACAATACTGAAGACTTGTGCTCCAGAACTCATTGCTGTCCTAGCCAAGCTATTCCAGTACAGTTACAACACTGGCATCTACCCAACAAGTGTGGAAAATTGTTCAGTTATGTCCGGTACATAAAAAGGGGGACAAATCCAACCCAGCAATTACAACCCCAGTCTACTCTCAAATCATCAGTAAGTTAATGGAAGGTGTTATCAACAGTGCTGTCACAAGGAGCACCTGCTCAGTGATGCCCAGTTTGACTTCTACCATGGCAATTCAGCTCCTGACCTTATTACAGACTAGAGTCAATGTGGACATAAGAACCAAATTCCAGAGATGAAGCAAGAGTGACAGACCTTGGCGTCAAGGCTGAATTTGACTGAGTGTGGCATCAGGGGGCCCTAGCAAAACTGGAATCAATGGATATCAGGGGACAGCTCCAACAACACTCAAGAAAGCTGGACACCATCCAGGACAAAGCAGCCCCCCTGATTGGCAGCATATCCACAAGCATCCACTTCATCCACCACCGACACTCAGTAGCAGCAGTGTGTATTATCGACAAGATGCACTGCAGAAATTCAAAGATCCTCCGATAGCACCTTCCAAACCCACAACCACTTCCATCTCGAAGGACAAGGGCAGCAGATACACAGGAACACCACCCCTTCCTGCAAGAGCCCCTCCAAAGCACTCACCGTTCTGACTTGGAAATATATCACTGTTCACTGTCGCTGGGACTCCCTCTCTCCTGGTTTGTGGTCAACCCACAAGTGGACTGCAGCAGTTCAACAAGAAGCTCACCACCACCTCCTCAAGGGGCAACTAGGGATAGGCAATAAATGCTGGCCCACATCCCACAAATGAATAAAAAACCTCAAGGTGTCAAATTAATGGCCTCCACTATCTCTCCCTCATAGATGTTAGAGCCATTACTGAGAGCCCCAAGACTTCATCCAAACGTACAGAAAAACAAGTTCAGATTGGGGTTGTCCGGTCACAACTTAGACACTTACACTCAGCATTACACTTGGGTAAACTGGGCCTGGTGCATTTACTAAAGTCAAATACTTCGGCAACAATGACTCAAGCAGTTCTATTGCAACTGGAAAACTATTGCCTGAAATCTCTTCAGCTCCTGATTATTTCATCGGGCAACCTTATTTTCTAGTGATTTCTGCTATCAGTTGATACAGGAACATCCAATCAACTGCAACAACACGTGTGTGCTTTATCAGCTGAATGGTGTCTCAAAAAAGTAACATCTCCAGAGACTCTAGACTGGAATAATATCAATTTAGATTAAATATTAAGTTGCTTAACATATCAGATCAAAGGTTTCGTGAAAGAGACAGGTTTTGCGAAGTACCTTAAAGGTGGAAAACAAGTTAGGGAGACAGAGGGGCTAGGGAGGAATTCCAGAGGTTGAGGTTCATGAAGGCATGGCCAGCAATGGTGAGATGATTATAAAAATCAAAAATTGTTCAAAAGGATAATATTGGAGGAACGCATATACCAGAGGGTTATAGTAGGAAGAAGGCCGGGGGGGGGGGGGGGGGGGGGGGGGTGTTGACACATTGACGACATTTTTTAAAAAATTGATATTTGATTCCACCCTTGGGCAACTGTGTAAACTCCACACAGCATTCTCCCAGTGTCTGCGTGGGTTTCCTTCGGGTGCTCCGGTTTCCTCCCACAGTCCAAAGATTTGGGGGTTAGGTGGATTGGCTGTGCTAAATTACCCATTGTGTCCAAGGATATGTAGGTTAAGTGGATTAGCCATGGGGGATGCAGATTACAAGGATAGAGTTGGGCAGGATGCTCATTGGAAGATTGATGCAGACTCAATGGGCCAAATGGCTTCTTTCCAGACCGTAGGGATTCTGTTGTATGAAGCAAAGTTTAGGCTGGGTAATTAAACAGCAATTAAACAGACTTCATGTTTCAGATCAATAATCTTTGGTCAGATGTTCACGGACATGGGACAGTCAGCAGACAGACAGGCCTAGTGTCTAGGGCGTGAATGAGAGGGAGGGTGTGAACGAGGAAAAACAGAATTGGAGATGGGAAACAAAAACAGAAGTTACTGTAGACACTCATCAGGGGAATCACGGGACTTGAAACGTTCACTCTGTATTCTATCTTCATACACACTACCAGACCTGCTCAGTTTCTCCAGCACTTTGTTTTTAAAAGTGTGGACAACAGCATAAGCAGCTGAGACTAGTCGGCTCACACAAAGGACATTGCTGTTTTCAGTTCTAGGACTACAGTGTGGCATCGCTCTTACTAACCTGATGTAAGGCACCAAGGGGTCGATGTGCCGGAGCAGGGCAGCTGTAATGAAGGAGAAGATGAAGGCACTCGCTGACCAGACGACCAGAGCAGCTGGAAAGAAGCTCATTCCCTGCTGGAACCACCACATGTCTGCACACCCTCAGGGAAAAAAAGGCCTGCCGCCTGCTTTCCAACTCCCCAGTCACACAATCTGTAAGGATAAAAAATACAGACAGACACAGTCAGGCTGTCAGACTCTCCAGTCAAAACAGCAACATGAATACTGGGAGCTGGGCTGTCTGCAGCAGCTTACTGCAGGCACACTTCAGTTTCACTTCCTCGTCCTTCCTTCCCACACACACTCACAGGAAACAGACCTTCATCCTTCCAATACTAACCCTGTCAACAACTTCACACTGAAACCAGCAGTGTGCCTCTCATCATACTCAGTCCCGTGACCCTCCATCAGCCAAAAAGTGAACTGGCGTTAAGAGGCCTGAAGCAGCATGGGCCCCTTCGATAGAATGCAAACAAAGTTTATGTCACTTTTAATCGATCAACTTAGTCAGCTCTCAGCTGAACCTATGCTATGTTCAGTTCTGAGCACTTAAGGCTGGCAATGAAGATGTCGAGGAGATTTGTGGTATTAGAGGTAAAACATAAACTGAACACAGAACAGTACAGCACAGGCCCTTTGGCCCACAATGCTGTACCAGACATATTGCCTGCCCTTGGTCCATATCCCTCCACTCCTTATTCATGTGCTTATCTAAACACCCATATCGTATCCACCTCCATCACCACTCAGTGGTTAGCACTGCTGCCTCACAGCACCAGGGTCCCGGGTTCGATTCCAGCCTCGGGAAACCATCTGTGTGGAGTTTGCACATTCTCCAAGTGTCTGCGTGGGGTTCCTCCCACAACCCAAAGGATGTGCAGGTTAGGTGAATTGGCCCTGGTAAATTGCCCGTGGTGTTCAGGGATGTGTACGTTAGGTGCATTAGTCAGAGGTAAATATAGGATAATACTGTAGAGGAATGGGTCTGGGGTGGGTTACCCTTTGGAGGGTTGGTGTGGATTGGTTGAGTCATTTGGCCTGTTTCCACACTGTGGGATTCTATGATTCTTAGTCCAAAGGATTCTATGACCTACCATTATTAAAAAGACTTGCCCTTCACATCTCCTTTGAATTGTCCCCCTCACTTTAAATGCATGTCTCCTAGTATTAGGCATTTCAACTCAAAAAAGATTCTGACTGTCAACCCTATCGATGTCTCAATTTTATAAACTACCAAGTCTCCCCTCAGCCTCTGCCACTCCAATGAAAACAACCCTAATCTATCTGGCCTCTCCTTCTCGCTCATACTCTCCAATCCGGGCAGCATCGAGGACATTCAGCCTCCGACCTTCGGGTAAGCGTCCTCCAAAGTGGCTTTTGAGATACACAACAACGCAGAATCACTGAGAAGAAACTGATAGCCAAGTTCCATACCCATGAGGATGGCCTCAACCGTGATCTTAGGGTTCATGTTGCACTACATATTGTTCGGTGCTTGTAAAATCTTCCTTACTGTTCTGTTTTGACACCATCACCTTGATTACTTGTTATTACCTCCCTACCTTAACCAGATTGCAGGTTTTTTTTTTAAAAATCACTTGCTACTCCAATACCTACTCCTATTATTCCAGCTGCTTAATTTGTCCCTAGCACCATCTTATCTGTAATTATCTCTGCTTTAATTAATCGGTTCACAAGTGAAGGGATGACCTGTTATGCAGCTGTTGACACCATTTTACACTTTTGATCACTTGTAAAGACTTGTTATTCAGCCTGTCAGCACTCCACTCACACTTGATCTCAAATGCTAATCTCACGATCCTCCATCTCCTTCTCCTGGGTGAATATTGATGCAAAGTACTCATTTGGGATCTCGCCCACATCCTCTGCCTCCAAGCACAAGTTCCCTCCTTTATCCTTGAAATGGTCCTACCTTCTCTCTAGTTATGCTCTTGCTTTTAATGCACATATAAAATGCCTGGGGACTCTCTTTACCCCACCTTGCCAAGGTCATTTCACGGCCTCTCCTTGCTCTCTTAATTTCCTGCTCTAGTTCTTTCCTGATTGGGGCGGCCCAGTGGCTCAGTGGTTAGCACTGCTACCTCACAGCACCAGGGACCCAGGTTCGATGAGGTTGGAAGGTGTTGTCGAAGGAGCCTTGGTGAATTTCTGCGACTGAGCATCAGTGACGGAGGGTGTGAATGTTTGTCAATATGGTACCAATCAAGCAGCTGCTTTGTTCTGGATGGGGTCAAGCTTCTGGAGTGTTGTCGGAGCTGGGCTCATCCAGCTGCAGTGGTCAGTGTTCCATCACATTCCTGACTGGTACTTTGTAGACAGGCTTTGGGGAAATGGGAGGGGAGTTATTCACCTCAGAATTCGTAACAGCTAACCCGCTCTTGTAGCCACAGTATTTACATGGTCAGACAATTTCAGTTTCTGGTGTGGTGGCTAGGTTGGCTCTTATTGACATTATTACTGGGTGTTTGTGTGACCCAAGCAATACTTTTATTAGATTAGATTCGATTACTTAGATTAGTTACAGTGTGGAAACAGGCCCTTCGGCCCAACACCAATCCATTCCCCTACATTTACCCCTTCACCTAACACTACGGGCAATTTAGCATTGTCAATTCACCCGGCCTGCACATTTTTGGACTGTGGGAGAAAACCAGAGTGCCCGGAGCAAACCCACGCAGACACAGGGAGAATGTGCAAACTCCACACAGTCAGTCGCCTGAGGCGGGAATTGAACCCGGGTCTCTTGCACTGTGAGGCAGCAGTGCTAACCACTGTACCACCATGCCACTTTTCAACCCAAAACTGGATATTGTCTACCTTTTATATTAGAACGAAGCTTACTTGTCCTTGGCCAAATAGCAACATAAATTTGATAATCTGCTCCAAGATTGTAACAGGAGCAATTAAGCACTCCAGCCCTGCCTGAATCATTGGACTGGAAACGTTAACTCTGATTTCTCTTCCAAAAAAAATGCTGCCAGACCTGCGAAGCTTTTTCTGAAATTTTTGTTTTCGTTTCTGACTTACACAACACCCTCTATTCTTTCGGTTTTTAAATTGGTCATCATAGAATCATAGATTTCATAAAATCCCTACAAATGTGAAAGCAGGCTATTCGGCCCATTGAGTTCACACTGACTCTCCGAAAAGCATCCCACTCACCTACCTTATCCCTGTACTGAAAATGTGTTGCTGGAAAAGCACAGCAGGTCAGGCAGCATCCAAGGAGTAGGGGAAATCGACGTTTCAGGCATCAGCCCTTCTTCAGGAAGGACTCCTGCCCGAAACGTCGATTCTCCTGCTCCTTGGATGCTGCCTGACCTGCTGCGCTTTTCCAGCGACACATTTTCAGCTCTGATCTCCAGCATCTGCAGTCCTCACTTTCTCCTACCCTATCCCTGTAACCCTGCATTTCCCATGGCTAATCCACCTAGTCCGCACATCCCTGGGCACTACGGACATTTTAGCATGGCTAATCCACCTAACCGGCACATCTTTGAACTGTGGGGGGAAACCAGGGCACCTGGAGGAAACCCGCAGACACGAGGAGAACGTGAAAGCTCCAAACAGACAGTCGGCCGAGGCTGGAATTAAACCTGCTGTGAGGAAGAAGTGCTAACCACTTAGCCACTGTGTCGCTCATCATCTCAATTAATCATGTTGGTGGTTTATTTAGAGGAAGGCTTGTGGCTCAACTGTCAACACATTCTTCTCATTATATCATCACAGAAGGGTATTACCTATTAAATAGAAGCACTGATAAAGAGAAACTCACACGGATATATCACACTGCTATGTTTCAGGCCAAATGAGACTGCAGTTACCACCGGCGCTGGAGGGCTTAATCACTTCTGTTACTTCTGGAGCACCAAATTGATGGCCAAATAGCAACAAATTTGATAAAGGAGAAGTACTTTGTCTACCTTTTTTAAAGAAAAATGTATGATATCTAGTGGACCTATGAATAGATTAAAACCATAAGACTCCACAGTTTTGAAAACAACAAATCAATCTGAACAGTATAATCCACATTACATGTAGAACTTATTTCTAAGACCTAGAATTAATAAGTAATAAATGTATAATAGATAAAAAAAAGCCCATATGACCATGGAATTCTCTGAAACTTCTCCCAGATGATAACACTGGTTTATCAAATCTCATTAAACTTCACAAGAGATTATGATACTTCACTTCTGGTAATCTAGACTTGAAACTCTCTCAAGACAGCCCATTGTGACAGTCCAGCTAAAAACTAGCACTTCAAACATGGAATTTGCTCTCTATGTCTAGGACAGACTTTCTAACCTCCAGGAGCGACTTGGTGGCTCAGTGGTTAGCACAGCTGCCTTACAGCACCAGGGACCTTGGTTCGATTCCAACCTTGGGCGACTGTCTGTGTGGAGTTTGCACATTTTTCCCCCGTGTCTGCGTGGGTTTCCTCCGGGTGCTCCAGTTTCCTCCCACAATCCAAGGATGTGCAGGTTAGGTGAATTGGCTATGCTAACTTGCCCATAGTGTTTAGGGATGTATAGGTTAGGTGCATTAGTCAGGGTGAATGCAGAGTAATTGGATTTGGGTGGGATACTCTAAGGGTCGGTGTGGACTTGTTAGGTCGAAGGGCCTGTTTCCACACTGTAGGGAGTCTGCTTTGAACTCCTTTCAGTAGCTTATCAACTACCATGAATAAGTTATTGTAAATATTGCAAGAGCCACATCCCTATCACTGGACAGGACTGAGTGTTGCTCTCTAAGAAACCTTGGAATAGAATGCGCTGTAGATGTTACATTCTCAGACATTCTTTCCTGCATTGAAAGGGACAGGAGTTTCAATACACTATCCAAGACCAAATTCTCTGAGTTTTAAAATTACCATTTTACTTTTTGTTACAGCACCCCCACATGCAGCAGTCACTCTTTAATTTTGTTTGGTTTAATCAAAATAGTAGAGAGACAACTGGGACACTGGGTCAGTTGGTATACACCAGAGATACACATTCTGCAAATAAACAAACCACCAAGAAAATGATGTTCATATAGCTTCAGACTTCACTATGGACCTTTGAATCCGATTAATGTGGTGAGGGAATTGTTGCCAAAAAGTGTGTGTGGGTGAGAAACGAGGAATTGTGCTTCAGGCAGAAGATTGTAATCGGAGTTAACTTTGAGAAGAATAGTTGAAACCAAGTGTAAAATGCAAGGGTATGATTTCTATAGATGTTCTCGAAATCGGAGCATGAAGACCTACGGAAAGAGGAAGTAGAAATCCGAATACAAGTTACATCTTTACTTAAGTGAGAGCAAAGTAAGGCCTCGAAATTGACACTTCCCAACAAAGTCACGATCAGCTGCAAAGTATTTGGTGAGCTGGAGGACTGTCAGAGAGATGCTAACAAAGGTTTGGATATTTTATTGAATTTCACAGAAAAAATTTTTTTAAAAAATGATGATTTTATAAATGCATTGAAAATGGATGATAATTCAATAGGGGGAAAAACATCAAGCACTTTAACAGATTATATAAAAGACTTTAGGAGTTCCATTTGGGTGACACGGTAGTTAGCACTGCTGCCTCACAGCACCAGGGGCCTGGTGGAAGTTTGCACATTCTCCAAATGTCTGGGTGGGTTTTTCCCCCACAGTCCCAAGATGTATAGGTGGGTAGCCTGTAGTAGCCAGGGATATCCCGGTTAGGTGGATTAGCCATGGTAAAAACTCCCACGTGGAGTTATGAGAATAAGATGAAATGCTCTTTGGAGGGTCGGTACAGACCTGATGGGCTGAATCTCCCCACACTGTAGGGATTCTACAATTCTATGAAATTTCATCTTCAGTGCTCACTTTCAGATAGCTGAACTTTGCTAAAGTATTGCATGTGGCGGCTTCCTGACCTTAAGCAGAATTGGATTCTCAGAAAGAGACATGCTTTTGGATCAGATGTCTGAGGCTTTCAAGTTATCCCAGACAGACATATTCCCAGCAGCCTTCTTGGGATTTCCAGTAATACCACTGAATGGTCACAGCCTTCGAGATTGTTCAGATGTGAGGAATCACGGATAGTTCTCTTGCTGGAGTACCTCCATGCAGAGTAGTGCACGATACACCAAGAATATAGTGCACAAGGTTATTTACTGCTTGCTACCAATCTTGTATCTCCCCTCTCAACAACCCTGAGTGCTGACTGGCTCTTCTTTGTATACAGATCCATGGGGAAAGTCAAATCAAACAAAAAGAAAATAAGTCAGTCCATTAGGGGCACTGTAACTTCAATCAAAATTTCAAAAACTTAAGGAATTAAAAAGTCATGAGTTGGGGTAAGAATGCCCACAAGCCCTTGCAGTATACAAAAGTATACACCAACTAATAACTATGTGGATGCTGGCAAAAGAAATAGCAGATCTGGACGATGATGGTGGATCATGTATGGAGGAAGTGGTGGATGAAAGTACAATTCCAACGTTTAAAGATATTGGATAAGTGCATGAAAAGGAAAGGCTTGGAGGGATGATGGGCCAAGAGCAGGCAGGTGGGACTAGTTTAGTTTGGGATTATGTTCAACACGTCAGAAGGGTCTGTTTTGATACTGTATGACTGTATGATAAGGTTGGGGGAAAAAAAAATGAATGAGGAGCAACAATGTACAGAGAACTGTTAATAGGTGTTACAAATGTGATAGGAAACAACATTTCATGTGGTAAATTGTCCAGTTTAAGGTCACACATTGAAATGTCAGCAGCAAATGATTAATTGATTAGTCTGAGAGAACTATACTGGTCAGTTTGTTATGAGTGTATTAGTCACAGATTTACTCTATTGCAATACGTTGGCCAGAGATAGTATATCGACAATAATTGGAATAGGTCAGTCTGTAGTAAGGGTCACAGGTCAATGAATATGGAAGTTCCAGTTCCCTCACAGGTGCAGATTGTCACTCATGAAGGTCACTGAAAGAGTGAGGATTCCTGGTGGAGCAGATGGGTATTAGTACAGACGTGTTCAGCAATATGCCACGAAAAATATACAAAGTTGGATATGGAAAATGGAAAGGAATTTTCTTTAGAAAATCAGTATAATTTATCATTCTTTGATTATTAGATCAAGGCTGAGGATTGGTCAGATCTAGACAAGCAGGAGGCTGGAAGAACACAGCAGGCCAGGCAGCATCAGGAGATGGAAAAGTCAATGTTTCAGATGTAACCCTTCTTCAGAACTGGGGGTGGGTGTGGGGGGGAAGCTGCAGATAAAGGGAGTGGGGAGGGGTGGAAGTTGGTGACGGACGGTTGGATCAGAGGAATGGAAGGCAGGGTAAGGAGCTGGGAAGGGAGTTGGGGAGGCCACGATCCCATCAGGCCAAAGTCACTCACATCGTGTGACCTCATTGCCTCTGGTGATCTCCCCTCCGTCCTTCCAGTTCCCCAGCCCTGCACAGCCCCTGGTTCTACCTGCTCCCCAAGATCCACAAGCCCCACAATCCCAGCAGACCCATCGGCTCAGTGTGCTCCTGCCCCACCGACCTCATCTCATCCTGTCTCGATTCCATCCTCTCCACTTGGTTCAGCCACTTCCTACCTACATCTGCGATAATAACCATGCCCTCCACCCCTTTAGTAACTTCCACTTCCCAGCCCCCAATGCTTCATCTTCAATGGATGTGCAGTCCTTATACATGGCCATACCCTACAAGGATGGCTTTCGGGCTCTCAGCTTCTTCCCCTCCAACAGTCCCATCCAGCCCCTTCCACCAATACCCTCCTCCTCGCCAAACTAGTCCTTTAACTCTTCTCATTTCCTCCAAATCCAGGGGGTGGAACTCGGATGGGTCCTAGCTATGCATGCCTTTTTGTCGGCTATGTCAAACAGTCCGTCTTCGGTACCTACTCAAGCATTATGCCCCAACTATTCCGCCTTTACATCAATGACTGCATCGTGCAGCGTCCTGCACTCAGGCTAAACTGGAGCGTTTGCTGACTTCGCCCATAACTGCCACTTCACCCTCAATTTCACTGAGAATTCATAGAATCCCTACAGTGTGAAAAAAGGCCCTTCGGCCCAACAAGTCCACACCGACCCTCCAAAGAGAATCCCACCCAGACCCATTCCACTACATTTCCCCTGACTAACGCACCTAACCTGCACATCTTTGGACTGGAGTAGGAAACCCACACAGACACGGGGAGAATGTGCAAACTCCACACAGACAGTCGCCCAAGGCTGGAATCAAACCTGGCTGCAAGGCGCTGTGATGCAGCGGTGCTAACCACTGAGTCACCGTGCCACCTCGGTTAGTCTTGGACAACTCCCTCTCCTTTCTTGACCTCCAGTGACAGTCTCCAGACAGACATTTGCTACAAGGCCAGACCCCCATAACTACCTAGACTACACCTCCTTCCACCCAGTATTCTGCGAGAACTCCATCCCGTTCTCACAATTCCTCTGGCATCTCAGATGTCCACCTATTTTGAACAACGTGCTTTCTTCCCACTGTCATCCACTACATCTCCATTTCCTGCTCCACTGCTCTAAAACCTGTGGGTGCACCACCCCCCCTCACCTCCATTCAGAGCCCCAAACAATCCTTCCAGGTGCGACAGTGGTTCACCTGACTCTCCTCCAACCTAGTTTACTGTACCCAGTTCTCCAGATGTGGTCTTACCTACATCAGGGAGACCAAACGTAAACTTAGGAAATGGTTTGCTGAGCATCTCAGCCTGGCTCACAGGGGCCAACCTGACATCTCAGTTACTGTCCCTTTTAAATCCTCTTTCTGACATGACTGTCCTTGGTCTCCTCCATCGCCAGAGCGAATCAGGTCGCAAATAGGAGGAACACCACCTCCACTACTGCCTGGGCAACTGAGTCCGGAGGACTCAACATTGAGTTCTCCAAACTGAAATAACCTCCCTTCCCACCCCCCAACTCCCTTCCAAGCCCATCCCCTCCCCCTTCCTCTAACTGACCCTTCCTTCCAGCTACCAACCGGATTCATTCTTCCCATCGACCAACCAGGACATACCCTCCACCTGTATTCACCTATCCCTACCTCAGCACCCTCCCACCCCCAGTCCTGAAGAAGGGTTACACCTGAAACATTGACTTCTCCACTTCCTGATGCTGCCTGGCTTGTGTTCTTCCAGCCTCCTGCTGGTCTACCTTTGGTTCCAGCATCTGCCCTTATTTCGTCTCTAACCAGGTTGGTCTCACCTCCTGACTCCTCAAAGCTTGTCCACCAACTACAAGGCACAAGTCAGGAGGGTGGTGGTATAAACCCCACTTGCCTCGTCGGTGCAGCTCCAACACTCAAAAAGCTTGACACTATCCAGGATAAAGCAGCCCGCTTATTGGCAGCACATCCACAAGCATCCACTCCCTCCACCACTGACACTCAGTAGCAGTAGTGTGTACTATCTACAAGATGCACTGCAGAAAGTCACCAAGGCTCCTTAGACAGTATCTTCCAAACCCACGACCACTCCATCTGGAAGGAAAAGGGCAGCAGATACATGGGAACACCATCACCTGCAGGTTCCCCTCCAAGCCACCCGCCATCCTGACTTGGAAATATATCACCGTTCTTTCACCATCGCTGGGTGAAAATCCTAGAATTCCCTCCCTAAGGGCATTGAGAGTCAACCCACAGCACAGGGGCTGCAACGGTTTGAGAAGACAGCTCTCCACCATCTTCTCAAAATGTTGGCCTAGCCAGAGACACCAACACCATGAATGGATTTTTTAAAAAGCCAATATTGTTGGGAAGTTTTGATGACTGTAAATGAATAATCAGGCAATTTAATAAGAAAGGCCAAACAAAGAGTTGGAGGGCAGCTGACAGTCATCACAGTGGAACTCTGGGAGACATTGCCACAGTCATTACAACTGTAGAGGAGGCTGCTGCAAGACCCCATCCTTCATCGAATCACAATGCAGCAGAGATGTCACAGAGGCATTCTGGGAGATGGCACCACAGTCACCACAATTGGTCTAAACATCGCAGAGGGACTGGTGACAGGGAATGGTTGAGCCTGTCCCTTCCCACCTCCTCTAACCAAAATAAAAAGGACACTTCAAGGAGGACAGGAAGGATTTTCATCTCAGGAGTGGCCATGTTGAGGGGAGGTATTGTATTGGGAGACCTTGGTGACAAGGGGCTACGGTGAAGCTCAGCAAAGTTTTTTATATAAAAAAAAAGCAGTGAGGGATGTGGGAGGTCAGGGTCATTAACAGTGTCCCTGATGACTTTACCCGAGAGAAAAATACCCAGCATCAGCTCCTTACAGATCAGTTTCGGTCTGTAAACTCCAGATCATTCAGGAGGCTGAAGGGTTAATCAAGAGGAGTTACAGGAAGGTAGTCACACCTAAGTTACAAGATGAAGGTAGCTAGATGACCATCAGGAGAGGGAAAGAGAATAGGCAGTCAGTGCAGGGATACCTTGTAGCCATTCCCCTCAATAACTAGTATACTGTTGTGGGCGGGGAGTTGGGGGGGGGGGGGGGGGGGGTGGGGAAAGAGAGCGGTGGGGAAGGCGGTGGTTGGGGTGGAGGAGAAACTTGGATGGTATATTGCCTCCCGGGTGCCAGGGTCAATCATACAATAGAATCCCGACAGTGTGGAAACAGGCAATTTGGCCCAACAAATCCACACTGACCCTCTGAACAGTATCCCACCCAGACCCATTCCACTACTCTATTACTCTACATTTACCCCTGACTAATGCACCTAACCTACACTTCCCTGTATACTATGGGCAATTGAGCATGGCTAATTCACCTAACCTGCACATCTTTGGACAGTGGGAGGAAACCAGAGCACCCAAAGGAAACCCACACAGACAAAGGGAGAATATACAATCAGTTGCCCCAGGCAGGAATCGAACCCGGGTCCTTGGCACTGTGCCACCGTGCTGCTTGTTTGGGAGCATCAGGGATGTCTAGGATAGAGTCTATTGCATTCTTAAAGGGGAGGATGAGCAGCCAGACACCATGGTACACATTGGTACCAATAACAGTTCAGAAAAGGGATGAGGTCACGAAAAGTGAATTTAGGGAGTTAGGAAGGAAGCTAAAATAACAACCTCAAGGGTAGTAATCGCTGGGTTGCTGGCTGTGCCACACGCTCGTGAGGGCAAGGGTAGGAAGATATGGCAGATAAACGCATGGCTGAAGAGTTGGTGCAAGGGGCAGGGTTTCAGATTTGTGGATCATTGGGTTCTCTTCTGGGGAAGGTATGACCTGTACAAAAGGGACAGGTTCTACCTGAACTCAAGGGGGACCAATATTCTTGCGGACAGGTTTGCTAGAGCTGTTGGGGAAGCTTTAAACTAGGTTGACGGGGGGGGGGGGGGGGGGGGGGGGAACCAAAGCGTCAGGTCAGAAGATACAGCAGTTGGTGTAAAGGGAGATGCAGTGAGCAGAAAGACTGAGGAAGGGCAGCCTAAAGACGACAAGAGGATGGAAGTCTAGGCACAAGGAAGCAATGCAGAGACCAGGAGCAAAAGTTGGAAAAGAAAAAGAAAAGTCAAAAAAGTCAAATTTTTCAAAAGAATCATATGCAAAAGAGATATTGCTAGATTCTAAAGGGACATTTAGATAAAGTGCATTTATACTCAATGCCCACAGTACATAGAACATAGAAGAATACAGCGCAGTACAGGCCCTTTGGCCCTCGATGTTGCACCGATCCAAGCCCACCTAACCTACACTAACCCACTATCCTCCATATGCCTATCCAATGCCCGTTTAAATGCCCATAAAGAGGGAGAGTCCACCACTGCTACTGGCAGGGCATTCCATGAACTCACGACTCGCTGAGTAAAGAATCTACCCCTAACATCTGTCCAATACCTACCACCCCTTAATTTAAAGCTATGCCCCCTTGTAATAGCTGACTCCATACGTGGAAAAAGGTTCTCACGGTCAACCCTGTCTAAACCCCTAATCATCTTGTACACCTCTATCAAGTCACCCCTAAACCTTCTTTTCTCCAATGAAAACAGCCCCAAGTGCCTCAGCCTTTCCTCATACGATCTTTCTCCCATACCAGGAAACATCCTGGTAAACCTCCTCTGTACCCGTTCCAGTGCCTCCACATCCTTCCTATAGTATGGCGACCAAAGCTGCACACAATACTCCAGATGCGGCCGCACCAGAGTCTTATACAACTGCAACATGACCTCAGGACTCCGGAACTCAATTCCTCTACCAATAAAAGCCAGTACGCCATATGCCTTCTTCACCGCACTATTTACCTGGGTGGCAACTTTCAGAGATCTGTGTACATGGACACCAAGATCGCTCTGCTCATTCACATTACCAAGTATCCGACCATTAGCCCAGTACCCCATCTTTTTGTTACTCTTACCAAAGTGAATCACCTCACACTTAGCTACATTGAACTCCATTTGCCACTTTTCTGCCCAGCTCTGCAGCTTATCTATATCCCGCTGTAACCTGCCACATCCTTCCTCACTGTCAACAACTCCTCCGACTTTTGTATCATCTGCAAACTTGCTCACCCAACCTTCTAGCCACTCCTCCAGGTCATTTATAAAAATGACAAACAGCAATGGTCCCAAAACAGATCCTTGCGGAACACCGCTAGTAACGGCACTCCAAGATGAACCTTTACCATCAAGTACTCAAAGCAAAACCAATGAACTTGTTGCGCAAATCAGTCCAATGGTGTATGTAGTTGCCGTTACAGAAATGTGGTTGCAGGGTGGTGATGACTGGGAATTAAATATCCAAGGGTATCAGGTAATTAGGGAGGATATGCAAGAAGGTAAGGGAGATGTGGTCACGTCCTTAATTAAGGATGAGATTAGGGCAATAGGGAGAGACAAAATAAGATCTAAGGAGCAAAATGTTGAATCCATTTGGGTGGAGATCATGAATAGGAAGGGGAAGACATCACTGGTGGGAGTGGTCTATAGGCCACACTGTAATAATGCTACATTGGCACAAACAATCAGTCAAGAAATATCTGATGTATGTTAGAATGGAAGAGCAGTAATCATGGGGGACTTTAACATTGACTGATCGAATCAAATTGGTAGAGGCAGTGTCTTGAAGAGGGATGCATAGAGCTCCTCTATGATCACTTTCTTGAACAGCATGTTACCGAACCTACAAGGGAGCATGCAAACTTAAATCTGGACCGGTGAAATGAGACTGGTAAAATTAGTGATCTTGTAGTTAAGGAGCTTCTCAGAAAGAAAGAGTGATCACAGTATGATCGAATTTTGGATACAAATAGATGGTGAAATAGCATCATCTAAAACCAGGGTGTAATGCTTAAACAAGGGAGACTACAATGGGACGAGGAAGGAGCTGGCTAAATTAGACTGGGAACACAAGATATATGGCAGAACAGTTGAGAAACAGTGGAGGACTTTGAGATTTTTCATTAATGCTTCCAGTCAAAGACAAGGATAGCAAGGGTAGCAAGAGCCAGCCTTGGATAACCAAAGAAATACAAGAAGGCACCCAATTAAAAGTTCAGGCTTACAAAGTTGTCAAGAACCGTGGGAAACAAAGATTGGGAAAACTTCAAAAAGCAGCAAAGAGCCACAAAGCAAGCAATAAAGAAAGGAAAGGTAGATTATGAACGCAACCGAGCACGGAATATAAAAACAGGCAGGAAAAGATTTTAAATACATAAAACAGAAAAGGGTTGCTAAAGTGGACGGAGGTCCCTTGCAGGATGAGAAAGGCGGATTAATATGCTGAAATGGCCGAGGCCTTGAATAACTATTTTGTGTCAGTCTGCACAGTGGAAGATGTGTCTAACATGCCAAAACAATGATGTTAAGGATACAATGGGAGGTGAGGATCACAATACAATTATTATCACTAAAGGGGTAGTGTTGAGCAAACTTGAGGCCTAAAGGTGGATAAGTCTCCTGGTCCTGATGGAATGCATCACAGGGTGCTGAAAGAAATGGCAGAAGTTATAGCAGATGCATTAGTGGTAATTTACCAAAATTCACTGGACTCCGGGCAAGTCCTGGCAGACTGAAAGACAGTAAATGTCACACCGCTGTTTAAAAAAGGGTATAGGTAAAAGGCAGGTTAACTATAGGCCAGTTAGCCTCTAGCATTTTCCTTACTGCAGATATTAAGCTATCAGTAAAGAAGAAATAGTGAGGCATCTGGATGGAAAAGGTTCCATCAGGCAGACACTGCATGGATTCAAGAAGGGAAGGTCATGTTTGACAAACTTACTGGAGTTCTTTGAGGATGCAACAAGCGTGGTGGACAAAGGGGAACAGGTGGTTGTTGTATAGATTTCTAGAAGATGTTCAATAATGTGCCACATACAAGACTCATCCATAAGATAATAATGCATGGAGTTGTGGGGAATATACCAGCATGGAGAGAGGACTGGTTAACCAATAGAAAGCAGGGAGTCAGAATAAATGGGTGTTTCTCTGGTTGGGGATCAGTGGTGAGCAGGGTGCTGCAGGGGTCGCAACTGTTCATGATGTATATCAATGCTTTGGAAGAGGAGACCGAGTGTAATGTATCCAAGTTTGCAGATGACACTAAGTTGAGCAGAAAGGCAAACTGTGCAGAGAATGTGGAAGGTCTGCAGAGAGATTTAGATAGGTTAAGTGAGTGGGCAAGGGTCTGGCAGATGGAGCACAGTGTTGGCAAATGGGAGGTTATCCACTTTGGAAGTAAAAGGAGTAGGTCAGGTATTATTAAATGGTGAAAGATTGCAGCATGCTGTTATGCAGAGGGATTTAGGAATGCTTATCCATGAATTGCTAAAAATTGATTTGCAGGTGCAACAGGAAGGCAAATGGAATATTAACTTTCATTGCTAGAGGGATTGAATTTAAGAGCAGGGAGGTTCTGCTGCAATTGTACAAGGTGTTGGTGAGGCCGCAGCTGGAGTATTGTGCGCAGTTCTGGTCTCCTTACTGGAGGAAGGATATACTGGCTTTGGAGGTGGTGGGGAGGAGGATCACCAGGTTGATTCCGGAGATGAGGGGAGATTGAGCCGCCTGGGACTATACTCACTAGAATTTAGAAGAATGAGAGAGGATCTTATAGAAAGATATAAGATATCATATATAAGATAGAGGCAGGCAAGTTGTTTCCACTGGTGGGTGAGACTAGGACTAGGGGACATTACCTCAAGATTAGGGGGAGTAGATTTAGGAATGAGATGAGGAGAAACTGCTTTTCCCAGAGAATAGTGAATTTACTGATAACTCTTCCCAGGGAAGCAGTAGAAGCAGCTTCACTAAATATATTGAAGACACAGTTAGACAGGTTTATGCATGGTAGGGGAATTAAGGGTTATGGGGAGAACACAAGTAGGAGGAGCTGAGACAATGGATAGATCAGCCATGGTCTTAAATGAATGGCGGAGCAGGCTCATCGGGCCTACTCCTGCTTCTATTACTATGAAAGGTCTTATTAGCTGATCTCTACCTGGCAGAGGTGGAGCAGCAACTCCCACACACCTCCTCTCATCTTCCTCGAACCATGATGCCACCATTGAACATCAGGCTGTCGCTTCCAAAGCTGACACTAACCTCATCTCCTCTGGAGATCTCCCCCTCCACTGCTTCTTATCTTCTAGTCCACCAACCTCTCTCCGCTCACTTCTACCTCTTTCCCAAAATATACAAACAGGACTATCCTGGCAGACCCATCATTTCAGCCCATTCCTGCCCAAGTGAACCTCTCCTCTTCCTATCTCGATTCAATCTTTTGTCCCCTTGTTCAGTCTCTTTCTACTTCTGACATTTTACATCAGTTTCACAATTTCCAGACCTGCGGCCGCAGCCGTTTCCTCTTCACCCATGGACGGGAAACGCTCAATACTGCCATCTCCATCAGGATGGTCTTGAGGACGCTCTGCTTTTTCTTTGAAAAGTGGCCTGAACAGTTCACATCCACCACCACCAAACTTCACCTAGGAGCTTGATCTTATTTCAAATAACTTCTGCTTTAACTCCTCTCGTTTTCTCCAAGTCAAAGGGGTAATTGCTTGGTTCCCTGTTACGCCGGTCTTTTTATGGGGTCGTTCCAGTCCTACCCAGACCCCTACTCCCAACTCTTTCTGCGATAGATCTAAGTTTTCAGTGCTGCTTCCTGTTCTCATCCAGAATTGGAAAAAAAATTAATCAGTTTGCTTCCAATTTTCCTTCTTCCCTCACCTTCAGATGGTCCATCTGACTTTTTCCTTCCCCAACTTCACTTTTCTTCCTCCTGGGAATATACTGCCTGCCAGTATTCACTACAAACCTACCACCTTCCATCGCTACCTTGACAACATCTTCTCACACTCTGCTTCCTGCAAGGACTCCATTCCATTTTACCAATTTCTCTGTCTGTTGCATCGGTTCTGATGAGGCACCTTCCACTGAATCGCCTCTGATGTCCTCCTTTTTCCTCAAAAATAAAGATTCCCCCCTCTCTAGGGTTGTCAATCTATTGGCTCAGTGTCTCAGCGGTTAGCACTGCTGCCTCACAGCACCAGTGACCCGGGCTTGATTCCAGCCTTGGGCAACTGTCTGTGTGGAGTTTGCACGTTCTCCCATGTTGTGTGGTTTTCCTCCAGGTGCTCCAGTTTCCTCCCACAATCCACAGGATGTGCAGGTTAGGTGAATTCTGGATTAGTCGTGCTGGAAGAGCACAGCAGTTCAGGCAGCATCCAAGTAGCTTCGAAATCGACGTTTCGGGCAAAAGCCCTTCATCAGGAATAATTGGCCATGCTAAATTACCCATAGTGTCCAAGGGTATAGGTTAGATGCAGTAGTCAGAGGTAAATGTAGAGTAATAGAATGGGGGAATGGTTCAAGGGTCGATGTGGACTTGTTGGGCTGACTGGCCCATTTCCACACGGTAGGGATTCCATCTCTCATCCCTACCCTTCCCTCCCAGAACAACAACTGGGTTTCACTTAATATTCCCAATGGGTAAACATGATTAGTATTGTCCCTTAGACTGGGAAGCAAGAAATTTAAAAAGCATGATGAAAAGTTCCCTAGCTGCAAAAACACGAGCTCCAATAGAAACAATAGATTCAGAACTTACCAAACATCGCAAAATCCACAGAAGGATCAGAGATTCATTAAGAGATAGTCAGCATGGCTTTGTGAAAGGGAAATCATGTCCCACAAACTTGATTCTGTTTTTTTTTGAAGGTGTGACCAAGAAGATAGCCGAGGGAAGAGCGATAGACACTGCCTACGTGGATGGAGATTAGATTCCAAGATTGGAATGGCGCTGGAAAAGCCCTCAGGCAGCATCAGAGCAGCAGGAAAATCGGGGGAGGAGAACTTCTTCAAGGTAGGTATCTGTGCAAGAGGGTTTGCAATAAAGGTTAAAATCAGATTTTCCTGCTCCTTAGAGGCTGCCTGACCGGATGTGCTTTTCCAGCACCACACTAATCTATGTGGACTTTAGTAAAGCCTTTGACGAAGGTTCTGCATGGTAGACTGGTTAGTAAACTAAGATCACATGGTGTTCAGGAAGAGCTTGTCAATTGGATACAAAATTGGCTTGATGGTAGTAAACAGAGGGTGGTGGTAGGCAATCGTTTTTCAGACTGCAGGCCTGTAACCAGCTGGTTTTCCAAAGGGATCAGTACTGGGTCCACTGTGTGTCACTTCTATAAGTGATTTCGATGATGAATCTAGGAAGCATGGTTAGTAAGTTTGGGGGGGGGGGGGAGTGGCACCAACATTTATGGTATAGTGGACAGTGATGAAGTTATCCAAGGTTACAAAAGGATCTTGATCAATTAGGCTGATAAGCCAAGGAGTGGCAGATAGAGTTTAATTTAGATAAATGTGTGGTATTGCATTTTAGTAAAATGAGAAAGGGCAGGACTTACAGTTAATGGTAGTGCCCTGGGGAGGGTTGTAGAACAGAGAGACCTACAGGTTCAGGTATATTCTTTATTGCAAGTTGCATCACAGGTAGAGAGTGCAGTAAAACAAAAAAGCATATCAATCAGTCAGACCACTGAATGTAAGAGTTGGGACATCATCTTGCGGTTGTACAGGAAGTTAGTGAGGCCACTTTTGAAATGCTGTATATCAGGTTGCCCTGATATCGGAAGGATGTTATTAAACCAAGAGTTTGAGTGATAAGAAGAGGCCTGATAGGCTGGGACTATATAGAGATTTATAAAATCATTGGGGGGGGGGGGGGGTGGAGATAAGGTGAATAGCAAAGGCCTTTTCCCTAGGGCTGGAGAGTTCAAAACTCTGAGGCATAATTTTAAGGAGAGAGGAGAAATATTTGAAAAAGGGACCCAAGGGGCAACGTTTTCACACAGAGGGTGGTTCAGATGAACTGCCAAAAGTGGTAGATGGAGGTACAGTTAGAACATGTAAAAGACATTTGGGTAAGTACATGAATAGCAACAGTTTAGAGGCACATAGGGCAAGTGCACATAAATGGAATGAGTTTAGTTTGGGGAACTTGGTTGGCATGAAGGGTCTGTTTCCATGTTGCAGGACTCTATGACCACTCAAAGAAACATTTTCTTATCTAATGCAGCAGTATGGATAAACATTCTCTATGGGGTAGTGTACATTTGACAAGGAGTGAGACTGAAGAAACGTTAAGGATCAATTTTGCAAATATAAAATAGATGGTACAGAGGAAAAAGATCTCTAAAATGAGTTATTGCTCCTCAACAATTGTTTGACTGTTTTATGAAAAGGACTGCTTGTTCAAAGCACTCCTTCTCCCTTTGAAATATGGAAACATTCTTTTAAGATCTTGTTTTGTAGTTATCTGAGTGTTATAAAGCTTTTCTTTAAAGAAAGAAGAATGTTAATTTTATGGAAATCATATTGTTCAGATACACAGGTGATTAAGTACTTAATAGTTACACAGCATCATTAAGTACTTAAAGCACTTGCAAAGAGACTTTTAGGTAAGTCAGAAGGAGGCAGACATATGTAATGCTTACATTCTGTAAATAATGCATTATTAAGAAAAGGATTTATGTCAAGTTCCATACCTCTCCATCTGGCTTGGGATCAATGTATCAATCCAAATCAATAGTACGATAGAAACAATATTTCCTTATTTCACCCAGTCAATTTCCATCCAAACTACAACATCCTTGCAAGAATACAGAGTTTTAAAAATCCAATTTCTGCATAAGTGCTAGTTATTGGACTAGGCTGAAAAAATGTTCTGAATGTTTACTCTAGCAGTTTAACTCTTCGGAACAAGATGTTTGCCATGTTCCACTGCATCAATGTATTTGTTCAAAATAAATGTAACTGTTGATTTTCCCTGAACAATACAGTCAGTGTACCATTTCTATCTTTCACAAGGGACAAGGGAATGGGAGAAGCAGCCCAAATGGGTTTCTGATGCTGAGTAGTGTAAGCAATGCTTAAATCAGGCAACATATTATCCTATACATTCATATACACAACATAGTTTTAAGACCTGTCTATATGCAAAGTGCCTCTTGTAACAAACACACAAGGTGAGAGATCTTCATCCCTCATTCATTATGAATTACCAGTTATATCCAAAACAGCCATCACATATCTCAGGATCAATCGATAGTTGATTTCCACGATTTGCCTCCTCCAATTTAACAAGGGAGGAATTAACTCTAGGCCTTTCATTTGTAGGGAAAGAAATTTGTATTTGTAGAGCATCTTTCACAAGCTCAAAGTTTTCTCCAGCCAGTTAGGTGTTTCGGGCATATAGTCACTTATAATAGAGGGAACACTGCAGCCACTTTGCCCCAATTTATGACAGCTGAATGGCTTTATAAATTATGGGTGAGGCAAGGCGAAGATAATGGTGCAATGGTCATAATGGTGCAATGGACGGCATGGTGGTACAGTGGTTAGCACTGCTGCTTCACAGCGCCAGAGACCTGGGTTCAATTCCCACCTCAGGCGACTGTCTGTGTGGAGTTTGCACGTTCTCCCCGTGTCTGCGTGGGTTTCCTCCGGGTGCTCCAGTTTCCTCCCACAGTCCAAAGATGCGCAGGGTCAGGTGAATTGGCCATGCTAAATTGCCCGTAGTGTGAGGTTAGGGGTATGGGTGGGTTGCGCTTTGGCGGGGCGGTGTGGACTTGTTGGGCTGAAGGGCCTGTTTCCACACTAAGTAATCTAATCTAATATCACTGGACTAATGCCCCTGAAGATGTGGTCATTGGTTCAAATGCCACCCTGGCAGCTGCAGGAATTTACATACCAGATTTATTCATATTTAAAGTTGGTATCAATAAATGGCAACTATACAACCGTTGCTGATTGTAATAAAAACACAATCAATCATTCGCACGTTTACCTGGCCTGGCCCTTATATGACTCCAAACCATACAGCAATGTGGTTAACTCTTATTGCCCATTGAAATAGCCTAGCAAGCCACACTGTGGAAGGTCAGATAGGAATGGCCAATAAATGCTGATCTTGCACTAATTTACCAAACCCGCCTTATTAACTACCCTGGCAGAGCCCCTCTGGTCTGAATCTAGCACTATTCCCAGAACAACGCACCAAAATTGGGATATCTCAGTATGAACTGGCACTAACTGGCGCTGGTGCCATCTTTAAAAGGCCATTGTGCCTGTCAGTCCAGAGGCATTGGTATTTTCCTCATCTATGGCAGAGGAGGGAAATGTGTTGCCACACATTGTGGCCATTAACCAGAGGCCCTGCCACATGGCATGTCCTGTGCTCCAATATTGCTAACCAGTCTCAATCTCTCTGGAGAAATGCAGAACACTGTCAAACAGCTTCTCCACAGTGTCAGCTTAAGGCCAACCATCTTCTCTCCAATATCACAACCCCATCTTTGTTACTGTAGACAGTATGCACCAAAGCTCTACCACTTTCACTATTGCCTACAAGATCATCACTCACTGTCAGCTACTCCAACATCCACATGCTCTCTATGCTGCTTGCTAACTCACTCTCTCCTCCTCACTTCAACAGTAAAAGTTGTTCTACCCACATTTGACAATCAGGATTGCCCTCAACTCTGTGTTAACTCAGCATTCAATATTTGGTATTTAAAGATCTGTCACATTATTAATTAGCCTTCTGGAAATGTACATAAATAGGAATGAAAATAGAGGAGAGTTCAGAAGAATCCTCAAGGTCTTCACTCTCAGTGACCTACCAGGTGCTTCCCCTCTCCATTGTCAAATCTAAAATAAGGAGGTTTTGGTTTCTACACAGTCATAGAATCGTACAACATGGAGACAGGCCCTTTGGCCCAAATAGGTCCATGCCGACCAAAATGTCCGCCCATGCTAACCCCCATTTCCCTGCATTTGGCCCATATCCTTCTAATCCTTTCCTATCCATGTTTTGTCCAAATGCCTTTTAAATGTTGTTAATGTACCCGCATCAACCACTTCCACTGACAGCTCATTCCATCTGCATAAAAAAAAGTTGCCCCTCAGGCTCCTTTTTATTCTTTCTGCTCTAACCCGAAACTGATGCCCTCTAGTCCGCGATTCCCCAACCCTAGAAAAAAGACTGAGTACATTCAACCTATCCATGCCGCTCATGATTTTATACACTTGAGATACCCCTTAGTCTCCTATGCTCTAAAAAAAAAAACAAGTCCTAGCTTGTCCTCCCTATAACTCAGACCCTCGAGTCCTGGCAACATCCTTGTAAATTTCTTCTGCACTCTTTCCAGAAAGATTGAAAACTAATGCTCAGATGTTGTCAGGTGACCATTGTTCAGTTACCCGTCATCATAGTAGCAGTCCCATGGCCATTGCTAAGATAAGTAATGTCAGTCAACTGCCTAACCTATTATAGGGATTGGCCATCAATGCAGACAGGCAGGAGCCTGGAAGAACACAGCAAACCAGGCCAACAGGAAGTGCTGCTACCTGGCTAGCAGTGTTCTTCCAGCCTCCTGCCTGTCTACTCTGGATTCCAGCATCTGCAGTTTGTTTGTCTCTAACCGCTATAATAAGGCAAGTAACAAAGTGTGAGAGGGAGGAAGGGGCAAGAAGATCCATACCATCAGACTGGGGGATGACCAAGAGTTGTTCCCACCTCAGCCTGGGGGAAGAACTAAGTTTATTGGTACCAAGATCACTAAAAACCACCAAAGTGCTTGGGACCACTGGGACGTAGGAGTGCATGACCTCGACTCCTCTATTCTACAGAACGGCTCGGGGATCAGGAAGGTGTTCTCATCTCACTGGTTGTCATAGCAATAGAGTTATACAGCACGGAAACAGACTTGTCAGGTCTAACTTGTCCATGCTGACCAGAAAACCCAAACTGATCTAGTCTAATTTGCCAGCATTTGGCCCATATCCTTCGAAAGCCTTCCTTTTCATGTATCCATCCAGATGCCTTTTAAAATGTTGTAATCGTACTAATCTCCACTTCCTCTGGCAGCTTGTTCCATACGCACACCACCCTTTGCATGAAAAAGTTGTCCTTTAGGTCAATTTTAAATTTTACCCCTCTCACCTATGTCCACTAGTTTTGGACTCCCCTACCCTGGGGGAAAAGACCTTGGCTTTATGTATACTCTCATGATTTTATAAAAAAGGTCCCCCTCACCTCCAACCTCAAGGGACAAAAAACCCCAACTAATACAGCCTCTCCTTATAGGTCAAATCCTCTAACCTTGGCAACATCCTTGTAAATCTTTTCTGAACCCTTTCAAGTTTCACACAATCCTTCCTATAGTAGGGATATCAGAACTGAACATGGTATTCCAAAAGTGGCCAAATCAATGTCCTGTACATCCACAACTTGACCTCCCAATTTGTATGCTCACTGCACTGACCAAACACCTCATTCACTATCCTATCTACCTCCAACTCCACTTTCAAGGAACTATGAACCCTGCACCCCAAGGTCTCTTTGTTCAGCAACACTCTACACGACCTTATTATGAAGTGAATAAATCATGTCCTAATTTGCCTTTCCAAAATGCAGCCCAGGAAAAGGCCCTCCAAGCCCGAGCTGATCCAAATCTATCACCCAATTCCTAAGCATCTGTATCCCTCTGCTCCCCACCTACTCATGTATCTGTCAGACACATCTTAAATGAATCTACCGTGCCTGCCTCTACCACCTCTGCTGGCAACGCATTCCAGGCACCCACCACCCACTGTGTAAAATGCTTTCCAAGCATATCTCCCTTAAACCTTTCACCTCTCACCTTGAACGCTTGACCTCTTGTTATCGAATCCCTCACCCTGGGAAAAAGCTTCTCTCTATCCACCCTGTCTATACCCTTCATGATTTTGTAGACTCCAATCAGGTCCCCCCTCAATCACCTTTTTAGAGTGAAAACAATCCTAACCTACTCAACCTCTCTTTATAGCTAGCTCCTTCCATACAAGGCAACATCCTCGTAAGCCTTCTCTGTACCCTCTCCAAAGCATCTAGGTCCTTTTGGTTATGTGGCGACCAGAACTGTACACAGTATTCTAACCAACATAGTGTACAACTTTAACATGACCTGCCAGCTCTTATACTCAAAACCCCGTCCGATGAAGGCAAGTATACCATATGCCTTCTTGACCACTCTAAATTAAACTCCATCTGAGGTCTGCTGACAATCAATGACAAGCTTCTTGGCTTTGTCTGCACAAAACATCATGGCAAGACAACAGTAATATGAGCCTGGTTTTTCTGGCTGAGGGGGCAAACTGCAAAATGGCAATGCAAGGCAGTAATGCTGTGAGCATCCAGGTCAGCTCAGAGGGAGTGAATACTATGATTGTGAGCAAAGAACGGGAGATACAGCCATGAGATGGCTGTGTGGCCGGACAGGACACGCAAAGTAATGAACTTATGATAGGAAATAATGACCTTAGCATGGAGCTACAAAAGATAGACAGCGATTAAAGCAACCAACCTTGACAAAGTAACTGCAGAATCCGCATAGACTGCAGCTACCAACAAGCAGAAAGTGAGGAGAATAGTTCCTCATGAAGGGCTCCTGCCCGAAACGGCAATTCTCCCGCTCCTTGGATGCTGCCTGACCTGCTGTGCTTTTCCAGCACCACACTCGACTCTGCAGTTAACCCCATGCCATCAGTGTGCCAACACCTGATTGAGACCAACTGATCAGGGTGATAGAACCTGATTGATCTATTGAAAGATACTCAAGACACTCCTAGAATGGCACAGAGACTTTGGAATACAAGAATTGCTGCAAAACCACGTTCAGAGCTTAACTTGAGTGATAATCATGGGATAACCACGGAAACAGAAGACACCCCTGAAACCATCAGGGGAAGACCATCAGAGGAAGACTTGGTGGTGCCCAGCCAAGTTCTAGTGTGGTGGCATATGATCAAAGTCAATTTAAAGCATTAGTTAGATTTGTAGTGTTCATCATTAGTTCAGTGTATTTATTGTTCTAATATTAATTGTATCAAATAAATGAATAATGTTGTTTTACTATTATTGACTTGACTCACAGTTCTTTTGCTAATTATGAGTGTTCAAACACACTGTCACAGGCACAACAGCTGTAACGTCTCAGAGCACAGCATTAGAATGTGTGTTACTGGGGCAGCAGTGAAGCACAGAAGGGTCCTGAGAGAGGTTTAGAGATGTGGCATGAGGGTTCCTTGACATCTGAAATGTGCCAGTGTCAATGTCCATGGAGTACATATGATCAGCTTACTGTCCAACATGGAGGTTCTTCGGAGCCAGTGCCAAGCTGAACTGGCCAGGTACCCATTTGGATTTCCATGTTGAGATCTCTTGATGGTGAGCTTTTGGTAAGATAGGAAGGTGAATATAACAGATGTGAGATGGGCCATTATTAACACATTTAAGAAGTAATAACAGCCTCTTAATTAGCAAGTCTTACCATGCCATGTACAGTTTTGGTCAGCCTACAATAGGAAGAATGTTATTAAAGGGTGCAGAAAGGATTTTCTAGGATTTTAGGATATAGAACAGTACAGCACAGCACAGTACAGTACAGTACAGGCCCTACAGCCCACGATGTTGTATCAAACATTTATCTTAATCAGAATCAACCTAACCTACACACCCCTTAACTTACTGCCATCCATGTGCTTGTCCAGCAGTCGCTTAAATGTCCCTAATGTCTCTGACTCTACTACCATCGCTGGCAGTGCATTGCACACACTCACCACTCTCTGTGTAAAGAGCCTACCTCTGACATCTCCCCTTTAACATTCCTCCAATCACCTTAAAATTATGACCCTGCCTGACAGCCATTTCTGTCCTGGGGAAATGTCTCTGACTATCTCCTCTATCTAGGCATCTCATTACCTTGTACATCTCTATCAAGTCACCTCTCTTCCTCCTTCTCTCCAGTGTGAAAAGCCTGAGCTCACTCAACCTCTCTTCAAGACAAGCCCTCCAATCCAGGCAGCATCATGGTAAATCTCCTCTGCATTCTCTCAAAAGCATCTACAGGGAACACTGAACGGAGAATTCACCACAAAGGTTTACAGGAAAGCCACACACACAGACCAAGTCCTAAACTATGAAAGCACAAAAACGAAGTTGCATCAGGACACTATTCAAAAGGGCCACAACACACTGCAGCACACCAGAACTGCAAAAAGAGGAAGAGGAACACCTATACAATGTATTCGCCAAAAACGGATACCCTCACAATTTCATCAACAGATGCCTAAGGGAGGGACAACGGAACGAGGACATGCCACAACCCAAAGGACTAGCCACACTACCATACATCAGGAGCATTTCTGAACTGACAGCCAGACTACTGCGACCACTAGGACTCATAACAGCACACAAACCAACAGCCACGCTCAGACAACAACTCACCAGAACAAAGGACCCGATACCCAACATGAGCAAAACTAATGTAGTGTACAAAATCCCATGCAAGGACTGCACAAAACACTACATCGGACAAACAGGAAGACAGTTAACGATCCGTATACACGAACACCAACTAGCCACAAAACGACACGACCAGCTATCCTTAGTAGCCACACACGCAGATGACAAGCAACATGAATTCGACTGGGACAACACTACCATTATAGGGCAAACCAAGCAGAGAACAGCCAGGGAATTCCTAGAGGCATGGCACTCATCCACAGATTCTATCAATAAGCACATCGACCTGGACCCAATATACCGGCCACTACAGTGGACAGCTCGAACTGATAACCGGAAGCAGCAGAGGAAGGCCACTATAAATACCAGAGGAAACAGCACAGAAGCGCTTCACAGGAGGCTCCCAAGCACTGAGGATGTCACCTAGACAGGGGACAAAACATTTGCAAGACAAATTCCCAGCTTGGTCAACAGAACCACAACATCTACATCCTTCCTATAATGGAGGCGACCAGAATTAGACACAATATTCCAAGTGTGGTCGAACCGGAGTTTTATAGAGTTGCAACAATACCTCACGGCTCTTAAACTCAATCCCCCGTTAAGGAAAGCCAAAACATCATACAACTTCTTAACAACCCTATCAACCTGGGTGGCAACTTTGAGGGATCTATGTACATTAACCTCAAGATCTCACTGTTCCTCCACACTGCCAAGAATCTGGTCTTTAATCCTGTATTCAGCATTCAAATTCAACCTTCCAATATGAATCACGTCACATTTGAACTCCATCTGCCACTTCTCAGCCCAGCTCTGCATCCTGTCAATGTCTTGTTGTAGCCTGCAACAGCCCTCGCCACTATTTACAACACCACCAACCTTTGTGTCATTGGCAAACTTACTAACCCACCCTTTCACTTCTTCATCCAAGTCATTTATAAAAACTATAAAGAGCAGAGGCCCAAGATCCCTGTGAGACACCAAAGTTCACCGACCTCCAGGCGGAATACTTTCCATCCACTACCATTTGCTGTCTTCTTTCGGCCAGCCAATTCTGTATCCAGGCAGCCGAATTTCCCTGTATCCCATACCTCCTAACTTTCTGAATGAGGCTACCATGGGGAACTGTATCAAATGCCTTACCAAAATCTGTATACACCACATCCACTGCTCGACCTTCATCAACTTCTCTTGTCACATCCTCAAAGAACTCAATAAGGTTTGTGAGGCATGACCTGCCCCTCACAAAGCCATGCTGACTATCGCTAATCAAACTACGTTTTTCCAAATAGTAATAAATCCTTTATCTCAGAAACCTTTCCAGTACTTTGCTTACCACAGACGTAAGACTGAGTGGTCTGTAATTCCCAGGGATTTCCCTATTCCCTTTCCTCGAACAGAGGAACAACATTCACCTCCCTCTTATCAGCCGGTACTACTCCAGTGGAGAGTGAGGATGCAAAGATCATCGCCAGAGGTGCAGCAATTTCATTCCTCGCTTTCTGTAGTCACCTTGGATATATCTGGTCTGGCCCTGGAGACTTATCTATCCGGATGCTTCCCAGAATTTCCAGTACATCCACTTCCTTAATATCAATCTGTTCAAACCTATTAACTTGGTCCATGGTGTTCTTACTATCAACAAGATCCCTCTCTCTAGTGAATACTGAAGCAAAAAATTCATTTAGGGCCTCCCCTAACTCTTCAGACTTCAGGCACAATTTCCCTCCACTATCCCTGATCAGCCCTCTGCTCTCTGATCATTCTCTTATTCCTCACATGTTTAAAATGTCTTTGGGTTTTCCCTAATCCTTCCCGCCAAGGCTTTTTCGTGCCCCCTCCTTGCTCTCCTCAGTCCATTTTTGAGTTCTTCCTAGCTACTCTGCAATCCTCTAAAGCTGTGCCAGATCCTTGCTTCCTCAGCCTTAAGCAAGCTTCCTTCCTCCTTTTGACAGGATGCTCCTCTGCTCTTGTCATCCAAGGCTCCTTCACCGTACCAGTCCTTGCCTGTCTCCGTGGGATAAAGTTATCCAACACTCACAACAAGCGCTCCTTAAACAGCCTCCACATTTCTGTTGTGCATTTCCCACAGAACAATTGTTCCCAATTTATACTCCACAGCTCCTGTCTAATAGCAGTAAAATTTCCCCTCCCTAATTAAATACCTTCCCATACTGTTTGTTCCTATCCCTCTCCATGGCTATGGTGAAGGTGAGGCAGTTGTGGTCACAGTCACCGAAATGCTCCCCCACAGAGAGATCTGACACCTGGCCTAGGTTGTTGCCTAGCTCCAAATCCAATATGGCCTCCCCCCCCCCCCCCCCCAGTCGGCCTATCTACATAGCGAGTTTTGAGAAGATTGGTAGCTCAGGTCGGGGTTTTGGATGTAGGTTTGCTCGCTTAGCTGGAAGGTTCATTTCCAGATGTTTCGTTACACAACTAGGTAACATCTTCAGTGGGCCTCAGGCAAAGCAATGCTGAAAATTCCTGCTTTCTATTTATGTTTGGGTTTCTTTGGATTGATGATGTCATTCCTAGAAGCATGGCATTCCAACAACCCAAAGAAACCCAAACATAAATAGAAAGCAGGAATTTTCAGTATTGCTTCGCCTGAGGCCCACTGAAGGGGTTACCTAGTAGGGTAACAAAACGTCTGGAAATGAACCTTCCAGCTCAGTGAGCAAACCTACATCCAAAAGCCTATCTACACACGGAGTCAGGATTCATTTCTGGGCACACCTGACAAAAAGTGGCTCCATCCAGGCCATCTGCACTATGGAGCTTCCAATCAAAATTGGGCAAGTTGAAATCACCCGTGACAACAACTCTGTTACATCTGCACCTTTCCAAGATCCGCTGTCCAATCTGTCCTTCCATCTCTCTGCTGCTACTGGGAGAGGGATCTATAGAAAACACCCAATAAAGTGACTGCTCATTTACTGTCACTGACTTGCACCCATACGGACTCCCCAACACCCTCCTTTTCTGCAGCTGTGATGCACTCTAACAATGCTACTCCCCCTTCTTTTTTTACCCCCCTGCACCCCGTTCTTTAAAAAGATTTAATCAGGGATATTACCAGGATTAGAAGGTTTGAATTCTAAGGAGAAGCTGGGTAAGCTGAGATGTTTTTCACTGGAACATAGGAGGTTGAGGGGTGACCTTATAGAAGTTTGCCCATAGTGTTAGGTGAAGGGGTAAATGTAGGGGAATGGGTCTGGGTGGGTTGCTCTTCGGAGGGTCGGTGTGGACTTATTGGGCCGAAGGGCCTGTTCCACACTGTAAGTAATCTAATCTAATCTAACCTAAACATAGACAAGTGAATAGCAAAGGTCTTTGCCCCAGGGTAGGTGAGTTCAAAACTACAGGGTATAATTAAGTATGTAAGTTAGCTCTCTGAGCTGGAAG
This sequence comes from Chiloscyllium punctatum, assembly GCF_047496795.1. Lineage (NCBI taxonomy): Eukaryota > Metazoa > Chordata > Chondrichthyes > Orectolobiformes > Hemiscylliidae > Chiloscyllium > Chiloscyllium punctatum. The sequence goes on from NC_092783.1 coordinate 27,589,043, forward strand.
ATTTGTTTTCAGACATTTTGTCACCATGACTCAGTAACATCATCAATGAGAGTCTCCAGTGAAGTGTTGGTAGCATGTCCCACCTCTCTATTTACAGGTCTTGGTTTATTAAGGTGGGTGATGGCATTTCTGTTTTTTTGAGGGAAGGTAGATGGATCTATATTGATATGTTTATGGAGTTCTGGTTAGAATGCCAGGCCTCTAAAAATTAAAATTACACGCATGAGAATTCTATTTTAAGGTGAGAAGAGAAAGAATTAAAATGGGCCTGAAGGGCAACTTTTTCCACAGAGGGTTGCGTATATGGAATGAACTGCTTGAGGAAGTGGTAGATACAGATACAGTTACAACTGTTAGAAGACATTGGACCAGTACATGAACAGGAAAGGTTTAGAGGGAAACAAGCTAAGTGCAGGCAAATGGGACTAACTTAGTTTGGGAAACTTGGTCAGCATGGACAAGTTGGACTAAAAGGTCTGTTTCTGGGCTGTATGTCTCTGAGTGGCTCACAATGTCAAGATAGGCCTCACTGGACTTTACACATGATTCTACTATAAATTCTAGTATAGCCCACACCATTCAGGTCCTTATAAGGTCTGCCCTGTGAGCCAGAACCTGGTAGTGTTTGATTACCACATATAGCTGTATTTAATACAATAGTGTAACAGAGTATTACATTGAAGACAATTATTGACTTTCTCTTCTCCTTAGTCTGTCTCTGTAGGGATTGTGTGGCACCAAACCACATGGAGGGGGCGATCTCAGTTGTCCATCTGAATCGCTATGTTTGGGAATGCAATACCGAGTCAGTCATTCTCATTTGCTGATTTTGATGCAATAGCTGTCAATTTTGAAATACTCACCAACTACCTTAAATTTTATCATTCAAATTATGAGATTCTCTTCCTCAAAGTTTGAATTCAGGCATTTGTGAATCCCAGTTCTATTCCAGGTGCTCTCTCCAGTGAGAGAGTGCTGCACTGTCAGAGGAGATGATTTTTAAGTGAGATAGTTATCTTTAACTAAATCTCATTCACCCTGATGTAGTAGATCCCACAGCCACTTGAGACTAGAGCAAGATAGTTCTCCTCAGTGTCCTAGCTGATAATGTGGTTATCACAATGCTGTGTGTGGGATCTTGCTGTATACCAATTGCTTGCCAGATTTTCTCCATTACAATGATGATCACACTTCAAAAGGTGCCCCATTGGTTGTAAAGCAGTTTGCAACCATGAAAATTATTACATAAATCCAGTTTTTCTCCCATTTCAGAGTAGACTATCATTATAGCATGCATATACATGGTTGCTACACACAATATTTTCTTGCAAGATCAATGGTGTTAAAGAATCATAGAAACTCTACAGTGCGGGAAGCCATTCAGCCCGTCGAGTCTACACCAACCTCTGATGAACACCCCACCCAGACGCAGCCCGAACCATAACCCTTAACCACACATTTACAACGACTAACCCATCTAGCCTACCCTGGACACTATGGACAAATTAGCATGGCCATTCCAGCTGACCCACACAGACAGGAGGAGGACGTGCAAACTCTACACAGCCTCCCGGGGTTGGAATTGAACCCGGCTACAGTGAGGCAGTAAAAGTGCTAACCACGGAGACACCGTGCCACAAAATGTCAGGGTCAAAGTCAAGTGCACAGGTAAGTCTAACTGCCACGGGGGCTCCAGGTTACAACCCTTACTGAATGCTAACAAGCTGCACTTTCTTACCGTCCGGAGCCCACCGTCGCTGGGAAGTCCCTGTGATAGTCCAGGGTAGAGCAGCAGCAGCAGCAGCCTCCCTGTGGTCAACCTCCTGACACTGTCAGCCCTTGTATCCAGTTTGATGACAATCTCCAGCTGGTCTCACTCAGTGTGTCAGCTCTCTGTTAACACCAGGGGTACTCTTAAACAAAAACAAAAGCAAAACTGACTACCCCCCGCCTTCTGCTTTCAAACTCTTTCTGTGTCAAGAGGCTCTGCTGTAAATTTCCTACATTTATCTCCCTCCCACTTCAGCATTTACACAGTCAGTGGCTTTTGCTGAACAGCAACAAGAGACGTCTGAAAATGTGGAAGGATGTACTCCAGTAGACAGCCCCATCTACAGGATTGGGAGACTCCCAACTGTGAAAACACTCAGATCCTCAACAGCTCCCTGCTCCTCAAGGCTTTGAAGGTGAGGGAAGAGGGGTCATTGAATATTTCTCTCTTATTTTAGACAGAAGTGAACTGTTAGATGAGGGAAACAATGGTTCTCAGGGATAGATGAGAGTGTGCAATTCAGAACACTAACAGATCAGCCATGATTTTATTGAAGAGCAGAGAGGGCTTGAAGAGCCAAATAGGCTACTTCTGCTCCTACTTCAGTACATTTGACTTGAATGTAATATTCACACATAAATAATTTCCGGTGCCCTCTCTGTAGAGCTAATGTCAAGGCTGTCAGGTCCACTAAGCTCTAGGAAGTCACTTTTGATGTGATTCACATGGAGAACACCATACTTTGTAAAGTCTGACATTGCCATCTCCGCATATTTCCACTCAATGTGGCAACAGCCAATTTAACTGGCAGATCGTTCAATATGATTTGTGGAAGGGGAGTGGAGAACACCATACTTTGTAAAGTCTGACATTGCCATCTCCGCATATTTCCACTCAATGTGGCAACAGCCAATTTAACTGGCAGATCGTTCAATATGATTTGTGGAAGGGGAGTTATGGAAATGAGCCTGGGGGAACGGTAGGAGGAAGTGACTATTTGGGGAGTTTCTCAGGCACTATTCAAGGTTTGACTAGTGGAGCTCAGAATCCAGAGTGGTTAGAAATCCTGGGAATTACAAGATCAACTGCATTCTGAAAAGGTTCTCAAATTCAGTGAACGTCCCCTCAACCTCCACAACCCTTCAGCACTCCCTCCCACTTCCTTCCAAAACCCTCCCAACTCCCTATACAATTCTGGAGAGAGAAGACTATGCTGTTGGTGTATTATATTCTGCCAATGGCCTTCTGGTCCACGCTGATAATGTACCTGTCCTGCAGATATGCAGTCTTATGTCAGGGTAGTGTAAGCTATAGGATCCTCCTGTCAGGTACAAGGCACAGCTGAACTGGATTGATTAGTAATCCAGAACAGCTTTGAATCAATTGTCAATAAACTTGTGCAGAATTCTAAGTTCACAGCACTACAATGGGAGATTGCTAATTCCTGCTTTCCTGCCCCTCCATCCTTCTGCTTGTAGAAAAGTGTGATGATGCCATTCCTTATAGATTCGGATCCACTGCTGACAGAAGCATCCTCTCCTCCATCACATCTGATATTGTTCAGTCTCAATACAACTTGGCCAATAATACATCATTTCTGACAGTGTTATTTGAGGGCTTGGTGGTTTATTTGTATTTTTATCTGCTCATGTTTCTGTCTAGTCTATTGCAGCCAATTCTTGCCTGATCGCTTCAGAACGAGCTTTACTTCTCCATTAAATCTCTGTTTGTAATTCACTTTCTCCCTCCTAAATTTCATGTGGATGGGTCTCTTATTAGTTCAAACATAGAAAAAGCTGGAAGCACACTGTCAGTCTGCCTGTGAGGGCAGGACCTGTGAGGAAATGTTTCAAAGCTGAGCCATTATTGAGAGCTGAAAGGAAAGAAAAGTTCCAGGTCATTATCATTTGCTGCTTAAGAAAGTTCTTCCTCATATGCTTCCTACATCTTCTACCCAAAACCTCTTACCTGGGTTGCTGGCCCTTGTACCATCACCCAATATTTTTCTTTGTTTATCTCATCTTGACTTGTCATAATCTTTGTGCACCTCTATCAAATCTTCAGTCAATCTCCTTTGCTCCATCTCCACTTGAACATTGTAACTAAAATCTCTCCTCCCTGGAAGAATTCCAGTAAATCTCCGCTGTACCTTTGGGGATGGGGTAATTAAGCTGTAATGTCACTGGACAGGTGAGCCAGAGCCCCAAACTAATGCTTTAGGAATGAAAACAAAAATTGCTGGAAAAGTTCAGCAAGTCAGCAGAACAGAGTATTGAGTACAAGAGTTGGGAGGTCATGTTGCGGCTGTACCGGACATTGGTTAGGCCACTGTTGGAATATTGCATGCAATTCTGGTCTCCTTCCTACCAGAAGGATGCTGTGAAACTTGAAAGGGTTCAGAAAAAGTTTACAAAGATGCTGCCAGGGTTGGAGGGTTTGAGCTATAGGGAAAGGCTGAACAGGCTGGGGCTGTTTTCCCTGGAGCGTTGAAGGCTGAGGGGTGACCTTATAGAGGTTTATAAAATCATGAGGGGCATGGATAGAGTAAATAGACAAGGTATTTTCTCTGAGGTGGGGGAGTCCAGAACTAGAGGGCATAGGTTTAGGGTGAGAGGGGAAAGATATAAAAGAAACCTAATGGGCAACTTTTTCACGCGGAGGATGGTGTGTGTGGAATAGGCTGCCAGAGGAAGTGGTGGAGGCTGGTACAATTGCAATATTTAATAGGCATTTGGATGGGTATATGAATAGGAAGGGTTTGGAGGGATATAGGGCAGGTGCTGGCAGGTGAGACTAGATTGGGTTGGGATATCTGGTCGGCATGGACGGATTGGACCTGCTGGGTCTGTTTCCATGCTGTACATCTCTATGACTCTATAACTGAGGACAGCTCACTGGACCCAAAATATTAAATCTGATTTCTCACCACAGATGTTGCCAGACCTTCTGAGCTTTTCCAGCAATTTCTGTTTTTGTTTCTGATTTCCAGCATCCACAGTTCTCTCAATTTTTATTCAATGCTTTATGGACTTGGATTGGAATCCCAGCTTGATAAATGCAGAAAAAAAACGGACAAAATGCTGGAGAAACTCAGCAGGTCTGGCAGTAGTTGTGGAGAGAGAAAGAGTTAACGTTTCAAGTCTGGTATGGCTCTACTTTAGATGATGTCAAAATTTAAATTGAATCAAATCTGGAAATTTGAAAAACAATCACTGTAATAGTGACCATGTAACATTTGTCCAAAAAAATCCAGCACACTAATGTGCTTTAGGGGAGAAAACCTGCTATCCTCACCAGGTCTAGCGGTCTTGAGACTCCAGGCCCACAGCAATGTGGTTGACACTTAACTTCCCTCTAAAATGGCATAGAAAGCTATTCAATTTAATGAGCAAATAGGTATTGCCAAAGACGAATAGCCTTGCCAACTGCACCAACATCCCATGTAAGAAGGAAGAAAAGCCCTCTTAAGGACCCTCACATCCTTCCTAATGAACTGGACATAATACTCAAGTTGTGACCCAGCAGCGCCAGCATTACATTGTCTGCTTTTTCTACACAGTGCCTCTACAACTTTCAAGATCCCATATACTTTGCTAATTATTTATCTAATATGTCCTTACTCATTCAAAGATTGAGGCATATTGACCCCAAGGTCCCTCTGTGCCAGCACACTCATGCAAATTGAGCCATTAAGTCCATATTGATTGATGAAGGACTCTTGCCCAAAATATCGATTTTCCTGCTCCTCGGATGCTGCCTGACCTGCTGTGCTTTTCCAGCACCACGCTCTCGACTCCATACTGCTTGTCCCTATCCTTTCTGCCAGAATGCATTACATCACATTTATTTGCCCTTTCTGCTAGTCTATCTGTATCTTGCTCCAGTGAGCATGCACTTTACATTCCTGAGCATTAAACACCCATCACTCCCCATGTTAATAGAACATAGAACATAGAAACTATAGCACAGAAGAGGCCTTTTGGCCCACAATGTTGTGCCGAGGATGAATCCTAATATAAAATAAAATAACTTAACCTGTGCACCCCTCAATTCTTTGCTGTGAATGTGCATGTTCAGCAGTCGCTTAAATGTCCCTAATGACTCTGCTTCCACCACCACCGCTGGCAACGCATTCCATGCATTCACAACTCTTTGCATAAAGAACTTTCCCCTGACATCCCCTCTGTACCTTTCTCCTAATATCTGAAAACTATGTCCCCTCGTGCCAGTCAGTCCTGCCCTGGGGAAAGGTCTATGGCTATTGACTTTCTGCATGCCTCTCATTATCTTGTACACCTCAATCAGGTCTCCTCTCTTCCTCCTTCTCTCCAGAAAGAAAAGTCCGAGCTTAGTCAACCTCTCTTAATAAGGCAAGCCCTCCGTCCAGGCAGCATCCTGGTAAACCTTCTTTGCACCCTTTCCAAAGCCTCTGTATCTTTCCTATAGTAGGGCAACTAGAACTGGACACAATATTCCAAGTATGGTCTCACCAGGGTTGTATAGAGCTGCAGCAAAATCTCACAGCTCTTAAACTCAATCCCGCTGTTCATGAAAGCCAAAACACCATATGCTTTCTTAACAACCCTATCCAATTGGGTGGTAACTTTAAGGTATCTATGTACTTGAACACCAGGTTCCCTCTGTTCCTCCACAATGCCAAGAATCCCGTCTTTATTCCTGTATTCAGCATTCTAGTTCGACCTCCCAAAATGCATCACTTCACATTTATCCAGGTTGAACTTCAGCCCAGCTCTGCATCCTGTCTATGTTGCGCTGCAGCCTGCAGTAGCCCTCTATACTATCAATGACACCTCCAACCTTTGTGTCATCTGCAAATTTGCTAACCCACCCCTCAACCTCCTCATCCAAGTCATTTATAATAACTACAAAGAGCAGAGGCCCAAGAACAGAGCCCTGCGGGACCCCACTCAACACTGACCTCCAGGCAGAATACTTTCCATCCGTCAACCACTTCTGTCGGCTGGCCAATTCTGAATCCAGACAGCCAAATCTCCCTGTATCCCGTACTTCCTGACTTTATGAATGAGCCTACCATGGGGAACCTTATCAAATGCCTTGCTGAAGTCCATATACACCACATCCACTGCTCGACCTTCATCGACCTGTCTTGTCACCTCCTCAAAGAGCTCAATAAGTTTTGTGAGGCATGATCTGTCCCTCACAAAGCCATGCTGACTGCCCTTAATCACACTATGCTTTTCCAAATAGTCATGAATCCTATCCCTCACAATTTTTTCCAAAATCTTGCTGACCACAGACATAAGACTGACGGGTCTGTAATTGCCAGGGGTTTCCCTTTTGTCCTTCTTGAAAAGAGGGACAACATTTGTCTCCTTCCAATCCTCCGGTACGACTCCCATGGAGAGTGAGGAAGTAAAGATCTTCGCCAGTGGCTTAGCAACCTCCTTTCTTGCTTTCCAGAGCAGCCTCGGATAAATCTGGTCTGGCCCTGGGGACTTATCAATTTTAATGTTTGCCAAAGTTTTCAGCGCATAAGCTTCATCAATCTTGTTCTGTTCAAGCCTGTTTCCCAGCTCCTCAAAGTTCTCATTCACAACAAGGTTCCTTTCCTTAGTGAAAACCGAAGCAAAAAACTCATTTAGGGCTTCCCCTACCTGCTCAGACTCTCCACAAACAAGTTCCCTCCGCTATCCCTGATTGGCCCTACCATCTCCTTGATCATTCTCTTATTCCTCAGGTTCTCTCTAATCCTTCCTGCCAAGCCTTTTTCGTGCCCCCCCCACCGGCTCTCCTCAGTCCATTGCTGAGCTCCTTTCTAGTAAGCCTGTAATCCTCTAAAGCTGTGCTAGATCCTTGCTACCTCCACCTTAGGTAAGCTGCCTTCTTCCTTTTGACGAGAAGCTCCTCTGTTCTTGTCATCCAAAGTTCCTTAATCTTACCCCTTCTTACCTGTCTCAGAGGAACAAATTCATGCATCACTCGCAACAACTGCTCCTTAAACAGTCTCCACATGTCTGCTGTGCACTTTCTGTTGAACAATTGCTCCCAATCTGTACTACCCAACTCCTGTCTGATAGTGTCATAATTTCCTTTTCCCCAGTTAAATATCTTCCCTTGGTAACTGCTCCTTTCCCTCTCCAAGGCTATGGTAAATGTGAGGCAGTTGTGGTCATTGTCAGCAACATGTTCTCCCACCATGAGATCTGACACCTGTCCTGGCTCATTGCTGAACACCAAATCTAAAATGACCTCTCCCCTCATTGGTCTGTCTACATACTGAGTAAAGAAATCCTCCTGAACACATCTGATAAAAACAGCTCCATCCAAACCGTCTGCATTAAGGAGCTTCTAGTCGATATTGGGAAAGTTGAAATCTCCCTGCCACATCTGCATTTTTTGAAAATCTGCTGGCCCATGAGATCTTCAATCTCTCTACTGCTATTAGGGGGTCTGTAGAAAACCCCCAATGAGGTGGCTGCTCCCTTGCTGTTCCTAACTTCCACCCATACTGACTCAGTAGACAAACCTTCCCTAACAACCTTTGTTTCTGTAGCTGTGGTGCACTCTCTGATTAGCAATGCTATACCCCCTCCTCTTTTTCCACCCTCCCTGTTCTTTTTAAACATTCTAAACCCTGGAACATCTAGCAACCATTCCTGCCCCTGTGAAACCCACGTCTCCGTTATGGCCACAACATCATAGTCCCAAGTACTGATTCATGCTCTAAGTTTGTCACTCTTTTTTCGGACACTCCTGCATTAAAGCAGACACATCTTAACTGATCCCTTTGTTTCATCACGTGAAAAACCTTCCTGATACAATACATCCAGATTTAATACATCCTGTCACTGCCCCATCTACAACTGCCCTCCTCTCAGACATGTAGCCCTGGATCCCACTCCCCTGCCAAAGTAGTTTAAACCTTCCCAAACCACACAAACAAATCTCTCACCCAGACATTTGTGCCCCTCCAGTTCAGGTGTAACCTGTCCTTCATGTACAGATCCCACCTTCCCCAGAAGGTATCCCAATGGTCTAAGTATCTGAAGCCCTCCCTCCTGCACCAGCCTCGCAGCCACGTGTTAAGCTGCACTCGCTGACTGTTCCTCATCTCACTGTCTTGTAGCACCAATAGCAAACCTGAGATCACTACTCTACTCGTCCTGCCCTTCAGCTTCTAACCTAACTCTCTGTAATCACTTTTCAGATCCTCAATCCCTATCCTGGCTATGTCATTGGTGCCACGATTTCTGGCTACTCACCCTCCCCCTTCAGAATCCTGTAAACCCAATTGGCCACATCCCGGACCCTTGCACCAGGGAGGAAACATACCCACTTAAAAACTTCCCAGCAGCCCTCATTTCTCTCCGCCCTCGCTCCTCACCGCTCTGTCAAAAAATTTTGTTTTTTACTCACCTTCCCAGTAGTCCTCCACTCCTCCGTCGCACCTCTCAACAAATTGAGGCTCAGACGCCTGAGGTAACTACTTTAAGTCACATTTCTGATACTGCTGCTACATTATATTCCTGGATGGCTATTTGTGCTTGTAGTTCACCGATCTTACTCATCTCACATTGTGCATTTACACGTGACCTTATAGAGGTTTACAAAGTTTGGGCGAAGATTTGTAGCTCGGGTGCTTGTTGTTGTGGTTCTGTTCGCCAAGCTGGGAATTTGTGTTGTAAACGTTTCATCCCCTGTCTAGGTGACATCCTCAGTGCTTGGGAGCCTCCTGTGAAGCGCTTCTGTGATCTTTCCTCCGGTATTTGTAGTGGTTTGAATCTGCCGCTTCCGGTTGTCAGTTCCAGCTGTCCACTGCAGTGGCTGGTATATTGGGTCCAGGTCGATGTGCTTATTGATAGAATCTGTGGATGAGTGCCATGCCTCTGAGCGTGGCTGTTGGTTTGTGTGCTGTTATGAGTCCTAGTGGTCACAGTAGTCTGGCTGTCAGTTCGGAAATGCTCCTGATGTATGGTAGTGTGGCTAGTCCTTTGGGTTGCGGCATGTCCTCATTCCGTTGTCTTTCCCTTAGGCATTTGTTGATGAAATTGCGCGGGTATCCATTTTTGGTGAATACATTATATAGGTGTTCTTCTTCCTCTTTTTGCAGTTCTGGTGTACTGCAGTGTGTTGTGGCCACTCTCAGACAACAACTCACCAGGACGAAGGACCCGATACCCAGCATGAGCAAAACCAATGTAGTGTACAAAATCCCATGCAAGGACTGCACAAAACACTACATAGGACAAACAGGAAGACAGCTAACGATCCGCATCCATAAACACCAACTAGCCACGAAACGACACAACCAGCTATCCTTAGTAGCCACACACGCAGATGACAAGCAACATGAATTCGACTGGGACAACACTACTATTATAGGACAAGCCAAACAGAGAACAGCCAGGGAATTCCTAGAGGCATGGCACTCATCCACAGATTCTATCAATGCATAGGATAAATAGACAAAGTCTTTTCCCTGGGGTGGGGGAGTCCAGAACTAGAGGGCATAGGTTTAGGGTGAGAGGGGAAAGATATAAAAAAGACCTCAGGGGCAACTTTTTCACGCAGAGGGTGGTACGGGTATGGAATGAGCTGCCAGAGGAAGTGGTGGAGGCTGGTACAATTGCAACATTTCACAGGCATTTGGATGGGTATATGAATAGGAAGGGTTTGGAGGGATATGGGCTGGGTGCTGGCAGGTGGCTCTAGATTGGGTTGGGATATCTGGTCGGCATGGACGGGTTGGACCTAAGGGTCTGTTCCCATGCTGTACATCTCTATGACTCTATGTGAACTGTTAGCCAATCCCTGTATTCCTCGTAGATCCTTTTAGTGAATTTCTGTCGAAGATGTCCTTCTCCAGTTACAGTAAAAACCCGCACTCACTTATGCAGCCTATCCCTCTTCTCTACATTAACACCTTGCTTCCCTCTCCATAGAGAGGGAATAGCCAATATTCATAGCCAATTGAATATTTTTGATGTTTATTTGTTTCTGTAATGCAGGAAATGCAACAGTCAGTTTGCACACAGCAAGCGTCCACAAACCGTAGTGTGATAATGACCAAAGCATCTGCTGGTGATGTTGCTTGAGGGATAAATATTGGTCAGAATACCAAAGGGATCTCCCTTGCTGTTTTTCAACACAGTGCAATGGGATCTTTCATACCTATCAGCGAGTGTCAGTTTTATTGAATCATAAACTACAGAAGGAGGCTATTCTGTCCATTGTACTCTTTAAAAGAGCTGTCCAATTCTTTCTCCTCTGTCGGTAATAAGTCTAAATTTGCTGGGTCTACTAAAATGAGGAAACCATGTAGTTTGCTCTGTAGAAAGATTGGATGGTTGAACCAGTTGAATGATGTCTTAAGTCTTTTCTTTATTTTCCGAAAGGGTAAGTATGTTTACAACTCAGTAGGCAATCAATTGTACAGGTGACACTGCATGTCTAACTGAAGTTCTCATTTTAAAAAGCTGCAGTGTCCTAGTTGTACCATATGTTATCAAAAATAAAGTGTGGCTGATCACAGGATTATGTGTAAATATCATTTGGCTGAGTTTACAACACATAAGCTTCAAGAAAATGGCTTCTATGACATGTCTGAGTAACCTCTGAAGACTGGATAGTGTCAAGGTTTAATCACACAGGCTGCTTGCATGGAAAGGGAGTATAAGAGAATTTGCCTCAGAGTAACAGCTCAGGATCAGGAGTCATCTGATCAATGAATTCAGCCAGGGAATAAGCAGGCAGATCACCTATTTTGATCTGGTCCTTAGACAAATCCACATAAACTGAGTCATTTGCAATTTTAAGCATGTGCAGGTAAGCATGTCATGTGCAACTATTGTTGCTGTAATTTTGTAGGGTACTTCAAAAGCAAATGTCGAACAGTACATGACAGGAAGAGGCTTTTAGGTCCACCACGTGTGTGATGATCATGATGCCATTCTAAACTAATCCCATCTGCCTGCTTCTGCAAAGATGATTCTGGATAGGAGTGAAAGTAACAGGACAGTTGTTATGGCGGCTTTAGCTTTCCTAATGTTGACTGGAAATGCCAAAGTTCGAGTACCTTAGATGGGTCAGTTTTTGTCCAATGTATGAAGGAGGGTTTCCTGACACAGTATGTGGACAGGCCAACAAGAGGCGACGCCACATTGGATTTGGTCCTGAACCCGGCCCGGTGTTAGATTTGGAGGAAGGTGTGCACTTTGGTGATAGTGACCACAATTCAGTGGTCAGTTAAGTTTACTTTAGCAATGGAAAGGGACAAGTATTTACCACAGGGCAAGAGTTATAGCTGAGGGAAAGGCAATTATGATGCTATTAGGTAAGATTTAGGATGCATAGGATGGGGATGGAATGTGGAGCTTGTTCAAGGAACAGCTACTGTGTGTCCTTGATAATTATGTACCTGTCAGGCAGGAAGGAAATAGTCGAGCAAGAGAACTGTGGTTTACTAAAGAGATTGAAGCTCTTGTCAAGAGGAAGAAGGAGGGTTATGTAAAGATGAGACGTGAAGGCTCAGTTAGAGCGCTTGAATGTTTCAAGTTAACCAGGAAGAGAGAGCTAAGAAGAGCCAGGAGGGGACATGAGAAGTCTTTGCCTGGTAGGATCAAGGAAAACCCTAAAGCTTCCTATAGGTATGTCAGGAATAAAAGAATGACTAGAGTAAGATTAGGGCCTGTCAAGGACAGTAGTGGGAAGTTGTGTGCAGAGTACGAAGAAATCGGAGAGGCACTAAATAAATATTTTTCGTCAGTGTTCACACTGGAAAAAGATGTTGTTGTTGAGGAAAATACCGAGACACAGGCTATTGGACTAGATGGGATTGAGATTCATTTGGAGGAGGTGTTAGCAATTCCGGAAAGTGTGAAAATAGAGAAGTCCCCTGGGCCGGATAGGACTTATCCTAGCATTCTCTGGGAAGTTAGGGTAGAGATTGTAGAGCCTTTGGCTTTGATCTTTATGTCATCATTATCTACAGAAATAGCGCCAGGAGACTGGAGGATAGCAAATGTTGTCGCCTTGTTCAAGAAAGGAAGTAGAGACAACCCTGGTAATTATGGACCAGTGAGTCTTAGTTCAGTTGTGGGTAAAGTGTTGGAAAGGATTATAAGAGATAGGATTTATAATCATCTACAAAGGAATAATTTGGTTCGGGATAGTCAACATAGTTTTGTGTAGGGTAGATTGTGCCTCACAAACCTTTTTGAGTTCTTTGAGAAAGTGACCAAACAGGAGGATGAGGGTAAAATGGTTGATGTGGTGTATATGGATTTTAGTAAGGCATTTGATGAGGTTCCCCACGGTAGGCTATTGCAGAAAATATGGAGACATGGGATTGAGGGTGATTTAGTGGTTTGGATCAGAAATTGGTTAGCTGAAAGAAGACAGAGGGTAGTGGTTGGTGGGAAATGTTCATCCTGGAGTTCATTTACTAGTGGTGCACTGCAAGGGGACCACTGTTTGTCATCTTGACAAATGAGCTGAATGAGGATGTAGAAAGATGGATTAATAAATTTGCCAATAACACAAAAGTTGGTGGAGTTGTGGACAGTGTAGAAGGATGTTTCAGGTTACAAAGGGACATAGATAAGCTGTAGAGTTGGGCTGAGAGCTGGCAAATGGAGTTTAATGTGGAAAGGTGTGAATTGATTCACTTTGGAAGGAGTAACAGGAGTACAGAGTACTGTGCTAATGATAAGATTCTTGGTAGTGTGGATGAGCAGAGAGATCTCGGTGTCCATTTGCATAGATCCCTGAAAATTGTCACCCAGGTTGATAGGGTTGTTAAGAAAGCATACAGTGTGTTAGCTTTATTGGGAGAGGGATTGAGTTTCAGAGCCATGAAGTCATGTTGCAGCTGTACAAAACTGGTGCAGCCGCATTTGGAGTAAAGCGTGCAGTTCTGTTCGCCGCATTATAGGAAGAATGTGGACACATTAGAAAGGGTGCAGAGGAGATTTACTAGGATGTTGCCTGATATGGAGGGAAGGTCTTATGAGTAAAGGCTGAGAGACTTGAAGTTGTTTTTGTTAGAGAGAAGAAGGTTAAGAGATGACTTAACAGAGGCATACAAGATGATCAGAGGATTAGATAGGTTGGGCAGTGGGAGCCTTTTTCCTCAGAAGGTGACGGCTAGCACGAGGGGACATAGCTTTAAATTGAGGAATGATAGATATAGGACAGATGTAAGAGGTAGTTTCTTTACTCAGAGAGCAGTAAGGGCATAGAATGCCCATGGATGATAATGGAATAGTGTAAGTTAGATGGGCTTCAGATCAGTTTCACAAGTCGGTACAATATCGAAGGCCCAAGGGCCTATACTGCGCTGTATTGTTCTATGATCTATGTTCTAAGTGGTCCATATCTCTCTATTCCCTGCCTGTTCATGTGTCTGTCTAATTAAACGTTACTATCATATCTTCTACCACTTCCCCTGGCAGCACGTTCCATGTACCTATCACCCTCTACATAAAAAACAAACTTCAGATATCTCTTTTAAACATTCCCCCCTCACATTAAACCTATGCCCCTAATATTTAACATTTCCACCTATAAAAAAAAGACTCCAACAATCCACCTCATCCATGCCTCTCAACGTTTTTTATGTTATATCCCGTTGTTGGGACTGCCTTTGGGCTATTGATTTCCAGAGTAAACCTGGCTGACCAGAAATAAACCCCCCCTTTGTTTTGCAACAGCACTGCAACATTTTCCATTTCAAATTCTATCCAATTCTCTTTTGAAAGTTGCTTGTGTTAAATCTGCTTCTGCCATCTTAAATGCCAAATTATAACTCAATTCATTTGTACAAAACGGTGTCCTCACCTGGCCTCTGGTCTGTATCTTTGGCAATTATCTTATATCTAGTCAGAGTAGAAGTGAATGAATAGACAGGATGAATGAGTGGCTTGAGAGATGTTGCGGGGCTGGGGTTCAGATTTTTGGGACATTGAGACTAGTTCTGAGGGAGGTTAGATTATGACAAAGTGGACGGTCTACACCTGGGCAGGACTGGAACCAATGTCCTTGGGGGTGCTTTTGCTAACGCTGTTGGGAAGGGTTTAAGCAAATGTGGCAGGGGGATGGGGACCAAATGAGGAGGTTAGTGGACAGTAAGGAGGCAGTAACTAAAGCCTGTAAGGAACTAGATCATGAAGTCAGCATGACTAAATGGAAGAGTAGGCAGGGAGTAGATGATGAACGCAAGGGGACAGGTGGTCTGAGGTGTATTTGTTTTAATGTGAGAAGTGTAGTAGGTAAGGCAGATAAACCTAGGGCTTGGACTAGTACCTGGGAGTATGATGTTATTGCTATGACTGGGACTTGGTTGAGGGAAGGGCATGATTGGCAACTAAATATCCCAGGATATGGATGCTTCAGGTGGGATAGAGAGGGAGGTAAAAGGGGTGGAGGAGTTGCATTACTGGTCAGAGAGGATTTCTTAGCTGTACTGAAGGAAGATACTACGGAGGACCTGAGCAGAGGCAATATGAGTAGAGCTTAGAGATAGGAAGGCTGCGGTAACAATGTTGGGGCTGTACTACAGACCTCCCAACAGTGAGCGTGAGATAGAGGTACAAATATGTAAACAGAGTATGGAAAAATGTAGAAGAAACAGGCTGGTGTTGATGGGAGATTTTAATTTTCCCAACATTGACTGGGATTTAATTAGTGTTCGAGGTTTAGATGGCCAGATTTGTAAGGAGGATCCAGGGGGGTTTTCTGGAGCAGTATGTGAATAGTCCAACTCAGGAAGTGGCCATACAGAACCTGGTGTTGGGGAACGAGCCCAGCCAGATGGTTGAAGTTTCAGTAGGGGATTACTTTGGGAATAATGATCACAATTCCATAAGTTTTAGAATACTCACAGACAAAGACGAGAGTGGTCCTGAAGCAAGAGTGCTAAACTGGGGGAAGGCCAACTTCAGCAAAATTCAGTAGGAGCTGGGGAATGTGGATTGGGAGCAGCTGTTTGAGGATAAATCCACATTTGATATGTGGGAGGCTTTTAAAGAGAGGTGGATTAGAGTTATGTCCCTGTGAAAATGAGGGATAGAATCGGCAAGATTAGGGAACCATGGATGACAGGTGAAATTGTGAGATTAGCTAAGAGAAAAAAGGAAGCATACATAAGGTCTAGGCGACTGAAAACAGACAAAGCTTTGGAAGAATATCAGGAAAGTAAGACCAATCTGAAATGAGGTCTTAAGAGGCCAAAAAAGGGTCATGAACTATATTTAGCAAACTGGGTTAAGGAAAATCCCAAAGCCTTTTATTCATATATAAGGATCAAGAGGGTAACCAGAGAAAGGGTTGACCCTCTCAAGGATAAAGGAGGGAAGTCATGCATGGAGCCAGAGAAAATGGGTGAGGTTCTCAACGAGTACTATTCATCGAGGAGAGAGACATGAAGGATGTTGAGGTTAGGAATAGATGTTTGGTTACTCTAGATCGAGTTGGCATAAAGAGGGAGGAAGTTTTGGGTGTTCTAAAAGGCGTTAAGGTGGACAAGTCCCCAGGTCTGGATGGGATCTATCACAGGTTACTGAGGGAAGTGAGAGAGGAAATATTTGGGGCCTTAACAGATATTTTTGCAGTATCCTTGAACATGAGTGAGGTCCCAGAGGACTGGAGAATTGCTAATGCTGTCTCCTTGTTTAAGAACGGTAGCAGGGATAATCCAGGTAATTCTCGACCGGTGAGCCTGAGGTCAGTGTTGGGGAAGCTGCTGGAGAAGATACTGATGGATAGGATCTATTCCCATTTGGAAAAAAATAGACTTATCAGTGATAGGCAACATGGTTTTGTGCAGGGAAGGTCATGTCTTACCAACTCAATAGTATTCTTTGAAGAAGTGACAAAGTTGATTGATGAGGAAAGAACTGTAGAAGTCATATACATGGTCTTCAGTAAGGCATTTGATAAGGTTCCCCATGGTAGGCTGATGGAGAAAGGAAAGTTTCATGGGGTCCAGGGCGTACTAGCTAGGTGGATGGAGAACTGACTGGGCAGCAGGAGACAGAGAGTAGTAGTGGAAGGGAGTTTCTCAAAATGGAGAACTGTGACCAGTGGTGTTCCACAGGGATCAGGCTGGGACTACCGTTGCTTGTGATATACATAAATGATCTGGAGGAAGGTATCGGGATTTGATAGCAAGTTGGCAGGTGACACTAAAATTGGTGGAGTAGCAGGTAATGAAGGGGACTGTCAGGGAATGCAGCAGAATATAGATAGATTGGAAAGTTGGGCAAAGAAATGGCAATTGGAATTCAATCCGGGCAAATGTGAGGTGATGCATTTTGGAAAATCCAATGGTAAATGGAAAAGGCCTGGGGAAAATTGATGTACAGAGAGATCTGGGTGTTCAGGTACCCTGAGGGTGGTAACACAGGGTAATAGAGTGGTCAAAAAGGCATATGGCATGCATTCCTTCATCGAACAGGGTATTGAATACAAGAGTTGGGAGGTCACGTCACAGTTGTATAGGACTTTGGTTTGGCCACATTTGGAATGCTGCATACAATTCTGGTCACCACATTACCAAAAGGATGTGGATGCTTTGGAGAAGGTGCAGAGGAGGTTCACCAGAATGTTGTCTGCTGTGAAGGGCACTAGCTATGAAGAGAGGTTGAGTAGTTTAGGATTATTTTCATTAGAAAGACGAGGGTCTACAAAATCATGAGAGGTATAGACAGGGTGGATAGCAAGAAGATTTTTCTCAGAGTGGGGAACTCAATTACTGGGGGTCATGAGTTCAAGGTGAGTGGGGAAATGTTTAAGGGAGATATGAGGGGAAAGTTCTTTATGGTGGTGGGTGCCTGGAATGCGTTGTCAGTGGAGGTGGCAGAGGCCGATGCGATAGCATCATTTAAGATGTATCTAGACAGATACACGAATGAGCACGGAGCAGAGGGATACAGACCCTTAGAGAACAGTTGACAGGTTTAGATAGAGGATCTGGATCAGTGCAGGTTTGGAGGGCTAAAGGGCCTGTTCCTGTGCTGTTCTTTGCTTCCTAACCCTTATGCAGTTTGGACACAGTTTCTTCCTTTCTACTCGATCAAATTCCCCAACATTATAACGGTGACTACGCTTTAGAAAGTACCTCATTGACTGTAAAATCACTTTGGGACATCCTGCAATCTTGAAAGATACAAGATAAATGTTTTTTAACACCATTATTATATCTCCCCCTACCCTTCTCTCCTTCATGAAGATTCTATCTTCTTCAGTATCGCCACTTATCTGAAATTCCATATCCCTGGGACCTTCCCAGTGTACCTCCTCTCAAAGCTTTGGCAACCTTCTCTAAGTATATTACTCAAACGTGATACATTAGAGACTCAACCAGTGACATCAAAATGTTTAACAGAACTCCCTTGTTTTTATACTTTTCACTTGTATTATAAAGCCTAACGTGCTATATCCTTTAACAATTTTCTCAACTTATCATGACACTTCAGAGATTGACATGTGTGAACCTCGAGATCTCTCCATTCAACCCTATTAAACAATCAGACACTTTTCCCAGTGCATTACTTCCTCAATCTGACAGTGAAATGGCAACTCATGTCTTCAGTGTCTGGAATGTGACTTGAATCCTTGACCTTCTGACTGAAAGTGCAAGTGATTGAGCCACAGCTAAGAATATAAGGTTTTTTTTCATCAACAAGCTGGCTCAGCGAGCATTTATTGCCTATCCACATTGTGTCAACCATGTTGCTGTGGGTCTGGAGTCACATGTAAACCAGACTAAATAAGGATGGCAGTTTTCTTCACTAAAGGACATTAGTAAAGCAGATGGGTTTGTCTGACAATCAACAATGGATTCACGGTCACCGTTCTTAATTCCAGATTTTTAAAATTGAATTTAAATTCCACCATCTGTCATAGCAAGATTGAGCCTGGGACCATAGAACATTACCTGAATCTTTGGATTAACAGTCACTGATAATATCACTAAGCCGTCACTTCCCTTAGGGTCTGCTGACTTTATGATTTGTTTCAGTATTGTGTGCAATTTGTTTTTATTAGGGAAGCAACAGTTTAGTTCTGTACTGATGTTATTCCAATTAAATGAAGGAAATGCTCTCACTGGCAGGTATGTTTTTAAAGGAGATTGGATCACCCATGTTTAAGTAAATAATCAAGAATGGACAGAAGGACCATGGCCAAGTTGGGCAACAGAAATCATGGATAAGGATGATTAGACAGTAACTTATTCCAAGTGCACTTTTGGTATCAAGTCGTTAATGTGCTCTCAACAATCATCTTTCCAAACAGGGCTGCCTTAGTGTGTAAAATTCTGGGCCAAATCATCAATGAATGATCCAGAGACTCTCCTCATCATCTTTCTTCCCCACAACCAGCACACAATTTGTCACCTTTCACTATTCACTGCTACAGAAGGCTTTGGTGGCCAGGTCATTGAGTATATGTAAGACAGAGGTAGGTGGATCCTTGATTGTTAAAGGGATCAAGAGTTACAGGGAGGAAGCAGGAGAATGGGGTTGAGAAGCTTATCAGCCATGATTGAATGGTGGAGCAGACTCTTGGGTTGAATGGCCCAATTCCTGCTCCTATGTTTTATGGTCTTCTCATCAGCTCTACTCTATCCTAAACTCAGCAGAGTTGGTTAACAAGCAGCTGGCTTGATATCTGTAAGAGCTAATTGCATTGGCCAGGTTTGCGAACTAAAGTTGACAGAATAGGTCAGGGGGAAAGAGAGCGCGCTTGTGGTGGAGTGGTAGTGTCCCTATCTGAACCTGGAGGTTGAGGTCCAAGTCCCAACTGCACAAGAGGTGTATCATAACATCTCTGATTAGGTTGATTTCATTTTTTTAAAACAACTGAAAGAATGAGATTGCACAAAATATATTCTGGGAGCTGTAATCCATCAACGTGACATGGAAGCATGCATTAGGTTCACCAGAGTGATGCTGCTATTCCACCTCTTCACTTAGGAGCCCAGTGAAGCAACAAGACTCAAAGACAATAGCAGCTTCCATTCAAATACCTCATTTAATGTAGTAAAGCCTTCCAGGCCATTTCATATAAGTGTTGTCAGAGTCAAAGAGTGTGGTGCTGGAAAAGCACAGCCAGTCAGGCAGCATCTGAGGAGCAGGAGAGTCAACATTTCAAGCATACGTTATTCATCAGAATGAGGATTCGCCTGCTCCTCGATGCTGCCTGACTGGCTGTGCTTTCCCAGCACCACGCTCTTCGACTCTAATCTCCAGCATTTGAGTGTTATCGTTTTTTTTTAAAAATTGCTTGATAGTACAGCAATCGAGCATTGCTAAAAGGAGACAAAAGCAAACGTTTTCAACATGCACTCATTTGGACTGGAACACAAGAAACCGAACTTTGGTAGGAAAGACTAGTTTTTAAAAATTTTATTAAACAGTACAAACTACAGTTGACAATAAACAGAAAGCAGCCATTCACAAGGGCAGCAAAGCCAAACCCCAAAGCCCACAGTTCAACCAGTTTTCAGCAAGAGGAGGACAAACCTCAAATCCCACTTCCATTTATCACAAAGATAACAGTAACAAACACAGACAAGACAGTGTAATCAAATGAGAAACCGTGCGTAGAACACAGACCCAATACAGCTGTAAAAAGGATATCTGACACCCATCTACACCAGATACTGATCAGACTGTCCTTGACTAGCCTTCCTGCAGGACAGTCATCAGCCTTCCGGTCTCTGGCTGCCCTGCATACTGACTGACCCTCCCCAAGCCCACTTTCCTCCAGGCTAGTCGTTGACCATCCAGTTGCCCCACGTACTGAGCGGACTACCCCGGGCCCCTTTCCTATGAACTGGTTGTTGGCCTTCCAGGACCTGGCCACCCTGCATACTGACTGACCCTCCCCAGCCCACTTTCCTCTGGGACGGACATCAGCCACAGGCTCCTGGTCACCCCAGTACTAACCAAACCACCCCCGACCTGCATTCCTACAGACAGGCTGTCGACATTCCTGTACCCGGCCACCCTACGTACTGACTGACCCTTTCCCCTGGGCCAGTGTTCCTATGGACTGGCCATCGGCTGTCCAGCTCCCAGCCTGTCTGCTTACTGACCAATCCTCCCCCAGTCAGCCTTCCTACGGACTAAGACTAGTTTCTTATAAGACTAATTTTTTTTCCTTTTTTCTTTTTTTCTTTTTTTTTATTTAACCCCCACACTACCTCCTAACTGCGGTAGTGCTTTTTTTTTCCCCAGCACCCCTGGTGTGTGTGCAGGATAGCTCTGGTTTTGTTTTATTTTTTAAATTTTTTTTTCTATTAAATTTAACCCCCACACTACCGCCTAACTGCGGTAGTGCTTATTTTTTTCCCCAGCACCCATGTTGTGTGTGTGTGCAGGTGTGAGACACAGTGAAAGACACAAAGTGCATGAATCTTTATTCAATTTCCACCACCAGGAAGATAGGAAAAACACCCGAGTGGCCGGTGACAAGCACTGCCCTTCAAACCACAGGGCAATGCTGTGTGTTCAAAACAGTGAAGGGGAGGGCAGGGACATAAGACTAATTTATATGGCATGAGAAGAGGTTGCTGATTAGTTCAGCCATGAAGATTCAACAGGAGCTGTTAAGTGAGGTAAAAACAATGACTGCAGATGCTGGAAAGCAAATACTGGATTAGTGGTGCTGGAAAAGCACAGCAGTTCAGGCAGCATCCAACGAGCAGCGAAATCGACGTTTCGGGCAAAAGCCCTTCATCAGGAATAAAGGCAGTGAGCCTGAAGCATGGAGAGATAAGCTAGAGGAGGGTGGGGGTGGGGAGAGAGTAGCATAAAGTACAATGGGTGAGTGGGGGAGGAGATGAAGGTGATAGGTCAAGGAGGAGAGGGGTGGAGTGGATAGGTGTAAAAGGATATAGGCAGGTCGGACAAGTCCGGACAAGTCAAGGAGTTTGAAACTAGGATGAGGTGGGGGAAGGGGAAATGAGGAAGCTGTTGAAGTCCACATTGATGCCCTGGGGTTGAAGTGTTCCGAGGCGGAAGATGACGCATTCTTCCTCCAGGCGTCTGGTGGTGAGGGAGCGGCGGTGAAGGAGGCCCAGGACCTCCATGTCCTCGGCAGAGTGGGAGGGGGAGTTGAAATGTTGGGCCACGGGGTGGTTTGGTTGATTGGTGCGAGTGTCTCGGAGATGTTCCCTAAAGCGCTCTGCTAGGAGGCGCCCAGTCTCCCCAATGTAGAGGAGACCACATCGGGAGCAACGGATACAATAAATGATATTAGTGGATGTGCAGGTAAAACTTTGATGGATGTGGAAGGCTCCTTTAGGGCCTTGGATAGAGGTGAGGGAGGAGGTATGGGCACAGGTTTTACAGTTCCTGCGGTGGCAGGGGAAAGTGCCAGAATGGGAGGGTGGGTTGTAGGGGGGTGTGGACCTGACCAGGTAGTCGCGGAGGGAACGGTCTTTGCGGAAGGCGGAAAGGGGTGGGGAGGGAAATATATCCCTGGTGGTGGGGTCTTTTTGGAGGTGGCGGAAATGTCGGCGGATGATTTGGTTTATGCGAAGGGTTGTAGGGTGGAAAGTGAGCACCAGGGGCGTTCTGTCCTTGTTACGGTTGGAGGGGTGGGGTTTGAGGGCAGAGGTGCGGGATGTGGACGAGATGCGTTGGAGGGCATCTTTAACCACGTGGGAAGGGAAATTGCGGTCTCTAAAGAAGGAGGCCATCTGGTGTGTTCTATGGTAGAACTGGTCCTCCTGGGAGCAGATACGGCGGAGGCGGAGAAATTGGGAATACGGGATGGCATTTTTGCAAGAGGTAGGGTGGGAAGAGGTGTAATCCAGGTAGCTGTGGGAGTTGGTGGGTTTGTAAAAAGTGTCAGTGTCAAGTCGGTCGTCACTAATGGAGATGGAGAGGTCCAGGAAGGGGAGCGAGGTGTCAGAGATGGTCCAGGTAAATTTAAGGTCAGGGTGGAATGTGTTGGTGAAGTTGATGAATTGCTCAACCTCCTCGCGGGAGCATGAGGTGGCGCCAATGCAGTCATCAATGTAGCGGAGGAAGAGGTGGGGAGTGGTGCCGGTGTAATTACGGAAGATCAACTGTTCTACATAGCCAACAAAGAGACAGGCATAGCTGGGGCCCATACGTGTGCCCATGGCTACGCCTTTGGTCTGGAGGAAGTGGGAGGATTCAAAGATGAAATTGTTAAGGGTGAGGACCAGTTAAGTATCAATCTCAGCAAATTGATTAAACACAGGCCAAGTGGGTAGACTCCGATTGGTCAAAGTGTGACGACGGAGAATGAAGCTGAGACTGGTCATCACCTTCCCTCTTTCTTAATATGTTTACAACCTCCTTTTGCCTATAAGATCAAGGTCTAGTTTGTGAATATATGTGGCCTCTAGCACATGCTCGGTGTGAGTGGTGTTTTTAAAGATGTTGTATAGATGTTTATTAATAATGATGTTGATAGGGAGAGAAGTAGTGGTGTTGTTAATAATAATCATATTGATAATGATATTAATAATTATCTGTATTAATAACAATGTTATACAGGTGTTATTTATAATGCTGTTAATGGGAAGGGACTATGTGGTGTTATTAATGATGTTGTTATCATGATGTTATAGTGTTAATAGGAAGTATGAGGGTATTATCAATATTAATGATGCTATATAGATGTTATTATTAATAATGATGGTTGTCATCAGTAGTCATATTATTATTCATAATGATTTGCTTTGTTAATGGGAAGGGAGTGAGCAGGATCTTAATAAATTAAGTCACTTCTAGTGATGTTATTATTAATAATAAAAATATTAAAAATAGGGTGGCTCGGTGGCTCAGCGGTTAGCACTGCTGCTTGACAGCGCCAGGGACGCTGTGTTCGATTCCCACCTCATTGCACATTCTCCCCGTGACTGCACGGGTTTCCTCCGGGTGCTCCGGTTTCCTGCCACGGTCCAAAGATGTGCAGGTCAGGTGAATTGGTCATGATAAATTGCCCGTAGTGTTAGGGTACATTAGTTACGGGGAATGGGTCAGGGTGGGTTACTCTTCGGTTGGTCGGTATGGACTAGTTGGGCCAAAGGGCCTGTTTCCACCCTGTAGGGAATCTAAGAATCAAATCCAAGTAATATTAATTGAAATTGAGGAAACAGCAGGATGGAATTGATAATATTGTTATTAATAGCGATGTTCTTATTAAAACTGATGATGCTATTAATAATGATGATGTTGGTAGTGATTTTATTGCTACAGTTGATAATAATGTTTTTAATATTGGTGTTATATTGTTACTGGGGAGTGAGCAGTGCTATTAATGATGTTATGAAACCCATTACCTTCCAATTAAAATTATTCATAATAATATCACTAATATAATATTATTATGATCATCTCCATCCCACCATCTGCTCCATTCTGATTAATATTATTCATAATAATATCACTATTAATAACAACATAATTAATGATGGCATCATGAATATCAGCTCCTTTCCTCCACATTAATCATAATTATAACATCATCATCATCAATAACATTAGTAATATAACACATGATGTTATTACTATTATTGTTGTGAATAATAGAATGCAGTGGGTGGTGGGATGGAGCTGATAATAAGTGCAATTTTAAAAATGCTGTAACTAATAGCAGTGATATATAGTATTACAATGTCAATAATGTTATTAATAGCAATAGTACATATTAAAAATGATTATGAATAATGATATTAATAATTATCTGTATTAATAACAATGTTATACAGGTGTATATGAAAAATTCAGTGATGGTGTTGATAGTGATGTTATTATTAATCATATTAATTATTGTTATTAATAGTGGCTCCATTATCATGAATACCAGTATTAATCTTTGTATTGAAAGGGACACGATCATTATTGATGATATTATTAATAATAGTCATTCTATTACTATTAATAGCATTATTAATTATTGTTATTAATGGCGATTCTATTTTATTGATGGTATTACCAATGATTGTTATTTATAGTGACTCCATTACTGTGAATCCCATGATTAATTCTTGTTGTTAACAGTGACTTGGTGATTATTGATGGGGGTGTTATATTGTTCGTGCGGAGGAACGGAGCTCACTGCCCGGCTGTTAGCGGTTCCAGATGCCGTCAGTGTAACCCTCCGCCGAGTGACAAGGTGCAGGTGGCGGGAAAGTAGAAAACAACAGCGGATAGAGTGAGTGAGATAGACTGAGGGAGATAGAGAGAGTCAGGGGGAGAGAGAGAGAGAGAGTCAGGGAGAGAGTTTGAGGGAGATAGGGAGAGACGGACAGGGAGATGGAGAGTAATTGAGCGAGGGACAGGGAGATAGAGAGTGAGGGAGATGGAGAGGGACAATGAGTTAGGGAGAGAGAGGGAGATGGAGAATGAGTGAGGGAGAGAGGGAGATGGAGAGTGTGAGGGAGAGAGATGGAGGGGGAGGGAGAAGGAGATGGAGAGATTGGGAGTGAGAGAGGGAGATGAAGAGTGAGTGAGGGAGATGGAGTGAGTGAGTGAGGGACTGGGACGTGGAGATAGGGTGTGTGAGCCAGAGGGAGGGAGAGAGTGAGGGAGAGGGAGATAGAGTGAGGAATGGAGATGGAGATAGAGTGAGTGAATCAGAGAGAGGGAGATGGAGATAGAGTGAGTGAATCAGAGAGAGGGAGATGGAGATAGAGTGAGTGAATCAGAGAGAGGGAGATGGAGATAGAGTGAGTGAATCAGAGAGAGGGAGATGGAGATAGAGTGAGTGAATCAGAGAGAGGGAGATGGAGATAGGGTGAGTGATGGAGAGATTGGGAGAGGGAGATAGCGTGAGTTGGAGATAGTGAGTGAGGAAGAGAAATGGAAATAGAGAGAGGGAGAGAGAGTGAGAGAGGGAGATGGAGGGAGAGAGCGGGAGATGGAGATAGGTTGAGTTGGAGAAAGAGAGTGTGAGTGAAGGAGAGAGCGGAAATTGGAGATGGAGTGAGTGAGCCAGAGAGAGGGAAATGGAGAGAGAGAGGGAGATAGAGGGAGGGAGGGAGAGAGGGTGATGGAGATAGGGGGAGAGAATGAGGGAAAGAGCGGGAGAGGGAGGTGGAGGGAGGGAGAGTGACGGAGAGGGAGGGACATGGAGATAGAGTGAGTGAGGGAGATGGAGATTGAGTGAGGGAGGGGGATGGAGGGAGGGTGATGGAGATAGAGTGAGTACGGGAGAGAGCTGGAGATTGAGTGAGGAAGAGAGTAGGAGATGGAGATAGAATGAGGAAGGGTGAGAGGAAGATGGAGATAGAGGGAGAGAGAGGCAGATGGAGATTGAGTGAGGGAGGGAGATGGAGAGTGAGTGAGGGAGGGAGAGACAGGGAGATGGAGAGTGAGTGAGGGAGGGACAGGGAGGTGGAGAGTGACTGTGGGAGGGAGGGACAGGGAGATGGAGTGTGACTGAGGGAGGGACAGGGAGATGGAGAGTGAGTGAGGGAGGGACAGGGAGATGGAGAGTGAGGGAGGGACAGGGAGATGGATAGTGAATGAGTGAGGGAGGGACAGGGAGATGGAGAGTGAGTGAGGGAGGGTCAGGGAGATGGAGAGTGAGTGAGGGAGGGACAGGGAGATGGAGAGTGAGGGAGGGACAGGGTGATGGGGAGTGAGGGAGGGACAGGGAGATGGATAGTGAATGAGTGAGGGAGGGACAGGGAGATGGAGAGTGAGGGAGGGACAGGGAGATGGAGAATGAGTGAGGGAGGGACAGGGAGATGGATAGTGAATGAGTGAGGGAGGGACAGGGAGATGGTGAGTGAGGGAGGGTCAGGGAGATGGAGAGTGAGGGAGGGACACGGAGAGTGAGTGAGGGAGGGACATGGAGATGGAGAGTGAGTGAGGGAGGGACAGGGAGATGGAGAGTGAGTGAAGGAGGGACATGGAGAGTGAGTGAGGGAGGGACAGGAAGATGGAGAGTGAGTGAGGGAGGGACAGGGAGATGGAGAGTGAGTGAGGGAGGGTCAGGGAGATGGAGAGTGAGTGAGGGAGGGTCAGGGAGAAGGAGGTACTGAGGGAGGGACAGGGAGGTGGAGAGTGAGGGAGGGAGGGACAGGGAGGTGGAGAGGGAGGGAGGGACAGGGAGATGGACAGTGAGTGAGGGAGGGACAGGGAGATGGAGAGTGAGGGAGGGACAGGGAGATGGAGATAGTGATGGACAGGGAGATGGCGATAGTGAGGGAGGGACAGGGAGATGGAGATAGTGAGGGAGGGAGGGACAGGGAGATGGAGAGTGAGGGAGGGAGGGACAGGGAGATGGAGAGTGAGAGAGGGAGGGACAGGGAGATGGGGAGTGAGGGAGGGGGGGACAACGAGATGGGGAGTGAGTGAGGGAGGGACATGGAGACGAAGAGTGAGTGAGGTAGGGAGATGGAGAGTGAGTGAGGGAGGGACAGGGAGATGGAGAGAGAGTGAGGGAGGGATAGGGAGATGGAGAGTGAGTGAGGGAGTTACAGTGAGATGGAGATAGTGCGGGAGGGACAGGGAGATAGTGAGTGAGTGCGGGAGGGACAGGGAGATAGTGAGTGAGTGCGGGAGGGACAGGGAGATAGTGAGTGAGTGCGGGAGGGACAGGGAGATAGTGAGTGAGTGCGGGAGGGACAGGGAGATAGTGAGTGAGTGCGGGAGGGACAGGGAGATAGTGAGTGAGTGCGGGAGGGACAGGGAGATAGTGAGTGAGTGCGGGAGGGACAGGGAGATGGAGAGTGACTGAGGGAGGGGCAGGGTGATGGAGAGTGAGGGAGGGTCAGGGAGATGGAGAGTGAGTGAGGGAGAGGCAGGGAGATGGAGAGTGAGTGAGGGAGAGGCAGGGAGATGGAGATAGTGAGGGAGGGACAGGGAGATGGAGAATGAGTGAGGGAGGGAGAGGGAGATGGATAGTGAATGAGTGAGGGAGGGACAGGGAGATGGAGAGTGAGGGAGGGGCAGGGAGATGGTGAGTGAGGGAGGGTCAGGGAGATGGAGAGTGAGGGAGGGACACGGAGACGGAGAGTGAGGGAGGGACATGGAGACGGAGAGTGAGTGAGGGAGGGACATGGAGACGGAGAGTGAGTGAGGGAGGGACACGGAGATGGAGAGTGAGTGAAGGAGGGACATGGAGATGGAGAGTGAGTGAAGGAGGGACATGGAGATGGAGAGTGAGTGAGGGAGGGACAGGGAGAAGGAGAGTGAGTGAGGGAGGGTTAAGGAGATGGAGAGTGAGTGAGGGAGGGTCAGGGAGATGGAGGTACTGAGGGAGGGACAGGGAGGTTGAGAGTGAGGGAGGGAGGGACAGGGAGATGGAGAGTGAGTGAGGGAGGGACAGGGAGATGGAGAGTGTGGGAGGGACAGGGAGATGGAGATAGTGATGGACAGGGAGATGGCGATAGTGAGGGAGGGACAGGGAGATGGAGATAGTGAGGGAGGGACAGGGAGATGGAGAGTGAGGGAGGGAGGGACAGGGAGATAGTGAGGGAGGGAGGGACAGGGAGATGGGGAGTGAGGGAGGGGGGGACATGGAGATGGGGAGTGAGTGAGGGAGGGACATGGAGATGAAGAGTGAGTGAGGTAGGGAGATGGCGAGGGAGGGACAGGGAGATGGACAGTGAATGAGGGAGGGGCAGGGAGATGGAGAGAGAGTGAGGGAGGGACAGGGAGGTGGAGAGTGACTGAGGGAGGGACAGGGAGGTGGAGAGTGACTGAGGGAGGGGCAGGGAGATGGAGAGTGAGGGAGGGAGAGACACGGAGATGGAGAGTGAGTGAGTGAGGGAGAGGCAGGGAGATGGAGATAGTGAGGGAGAGACAGGGAGATGGCGAATGAGTGAGGGAGGGACAGGGAGATGGATAGTGAATGAGTGAGGGAGGGACAGGGAGATGGAGAGTGAGGGAGGGGCAGGGAGATGGAGAGTGAAGGAGGGACATGGAGATGGAGAGTGAGTGAGGGAGGGACATGGAGATGGAGAGTGAGTGAGGGAGGGTCAGGGAGATGGAGAGTGAGTGAGGGAGGGTCAGGGAGATGGAGGTACTGAGGGAGGGACAGGGAGGTGGAGAGTGAGGGAGGGAGGGACGGAGATGGAGAGTGAGTGAGGGAGGGACAGGGAGATGGAGATAGTGAGGGAGGGACAGGGAGATGGAGATAGTGAGGGAGGGACAGGGAGATGGAGATAGTGAGGGAGGGACAGGGAGATGGAGAGTGACTGAGGGAGGGGCAGGGAGATGGAGAGTGACTGAGGGAGGGTCAGGGAGATGGAGAGTGAGTGAGGGAGAGACACGGAGATGGAGAGTGAGTGAGTGAGGGAGAGGCAGGGAGATGGAGATAGTGAGGGAGAGACAGGGAGATGGCGAATGAGTGAGGGAGGGACAGGGAGATGGATAGTGAATGAGTGAGGGAGGGACAGGGAGATGGAGAGTGAGGGAGGGGCAGGGAGATGGAGATGGAGAGTGAGTGAGGGAGGGACAGGGAGATGGAGAGTGAGTGAGGGAGGGTCAAGGAGATGGAGAGTGAGTGAGGGAGGGTCAGGGAGATGGAGGTACTGAGGGAGGTACAGGGAGGTGGAGAGTGAGGGAGGGAGGGACGGAGATGGAGAGTGAGTGAGGGAGGGACAGGGAGATGGAGATAGTGAGGGAGGGACAGGGAGATGGAGATAGTGAGGGAGGGACAGGGAGATGGGGAGTGACTGAGGGAGGGGCAGGGAGATGGAGAGTGACTGAGGGAGGGGCAGGGAGATGGAGAGTGACTGAGGGAGGGACAGGGTGATGGAGAGTGAGGGAGGGTCAGGGAGATGGAGAGTGAGTGAGGGAGAGACACGGAGATGGAGAGTGAGTGAGTGAGGGAGAGGCAGGGAGATGGAGATAGTGAGGGAGGGACAGGGAGATGGAGAATGAGTGAGGGAGGGACAGGGAGATGGATAGTGAATGAGTGAGGGAGGGACAGGGAGATGGAGAGTGAGGGAGGGTCAGGGAGATGGTGAGTGAGGGAGGGACACGGAGATGGAGAGTGAGTGAAGGAGGGACATGGAGAGTGAGTGAGGGAGGGACAGGGAGATGGAGAGTGAGTGAGGGAGGGACAGGGAGATGGAGAGTGAGTGAGGGAGGGTCAGGGAGATGGAGAGTGAGTGAGGGAGGGTCAGGGAGATGGAGGTACTGAGGGAGGGACAGGGAGGTGGAGAGTGAGGGAGGGAGGGACAGGGAGATGGGGAGTGAGGGAGGGGGGGATATGGACATGGGGAGTGAGTGAGGGAGGGACATGGAGAGGAAGAGTGAGTGAGGTAGGGAGATGGAGAGTGAGTGAGGGAGGGACAGGGAGATGGAGAGTGAGTGAGGGAGGGACAGGGAGATGGAGAGTGAGGGAGGGACAGGGAGATGGAGAGTGAGGGAGGGACAGGGAGATGGAGATAGTGATGGACAGGGAGATGGCGATAGGGAGGGACAGGGAGATGGAGATAGTGAGGGAGGGACAGGGAGATGGAGATAGTGAGGGAGGGACAGGGAGATGGAGAGTGAGGGAGGGAGGGACAGGGAGATGGGGAGTGCGGGAGGGACAGGGAGATAGTGAGTGAGTGCGGGAGGGACAGGGAGATAGTGAGTGAGTGCGGGAGGGACAGGGAGATAGTGAGTGAGTGCGGGAGGGACAGGGAGATAGTGAGTGAGTGAGGGTGGGACAGGGAGATGGAGAGTGAGTGAGTGAGGGACAGGGAGATGGAGAGTGACTGAGGGAGGGACAAGGAGACGGAGAGTGAGTGAGGGAGGGACACGGAGATGAGAGTGAGTGAAGGAGGGACATGGAGAGTGAGTGAAGGAGGGACATGGAGATGGAGAGTGAGTGAGGGAGGGACAGGGAGATGGAGAGTGAGTGAGGGAGGGTCAGGGAGATGGAGAGTGAGTGAGGGAGGGTCAGGGAGATGGAGGTACTGAGGGAGGGACAGGGAGGTGAAGAGTGAGGGAGGGAGGGACGGAGATGGAGAGTGAGTGAGGGAGGGACAGGGAGATGGAGAGGGAGGGAGGGACGGAGATGGAGAGTGAGTGAGGGAGGGACAGGGAGATGGAGAGTGAGGGAGGGAGGGACAGGGAGATGGGGAGGGGGGGATATGGAGATGGGGAGTGAGTGAGGGAGGGACATGGAGAGGAAGAGTGAGTGAGGGAGGGACATGGAGAGGAAGAGTGAGTGAGGTAGGGAGATGGAGAGTGAGTGAGGGAGGGACAGGGAGATGGAGAGTGAGTGAGGGAGGGACAGGGAAATGGAGAGTGAGTGAGGGAGGGACAGGGAGATGGAGAGTGAGGGAGGGACAGGGAGATGGAGATAGTGATGGACAGGGAGATGGCGATAGGGAGGGACAGGGAGATGGAGATAGTGAGGGAGGGACAGGGAGATGGAGACAGTGAGGGAGGGACAGGGAGATGGAGAGGGAGGGAGGGAGGGACAGGGAGATGGGGAGTGAGGGAGGGAGGGACAGGGAGATGGAGAGAGAGTGAGGGAGGGACAGGGAGATGGAGAGTGAGGGAGGGATAGGGAGATGGAGAGTGAGTGAGGGAGTTACAGTGAGATGGAGATAGTGCGGGAGGGACAGGGAGATAGTGAGTGAGTGCGGGAGGGACAGGGAGATAGTGAGTGAGTGCGGGAGGGACAGGGAGATAGTGAGTGAGTGCGGGAGGGACAGGGAGATAGTGAGTGAGTGCGGGAGGGACAGGGAGATAGTGAGTGAGTGCGGGAGGGACAGGGAGATAGTGAGTGAGTGCGGGAGGGACAGGGAGATAGTGAGTGAGTGCGGGAGGGACAGGGAGATAGTGAGTGAGTGCGGGAGGGACAGGGAGATAGTGAGTGAGTGCGGGAGGGACAGGGAGATAGTGAGTGAGTGCGGGAGGGACAGGGAGATAGTGAGTGAGTGCGGGAGGGACAGGGAGATAGTGAGTGAGTGCGGGAGGGACAGGGAGATAGTGAGTGAGTGCGGGAGGGACAGGGAGATAGTGAGTGAGTGCGGGAGGGACAGGGAGATAGTGAGTGAGTGCGGGAGGGACAGGGAGATAGTGAGTGAGTGCGGGAGGGACAGGGAGATAGTGAGTGAGTGCGGGAGGGACAGGGAGATAGTGAGTGAGTGCGGGAGGGACAGGGAGATAGTGAGTGAGTGCGGGAGGGACAGGGAGATAGTGAGTGAGTGCGGGAGGGACAGGGAGATGGAGAGTGAGGGACAGGGAGATGGAGAGTGAGGGGCAGGGAGATGGAGAGTGACTGAGGGAGGGGCAGGGAGATGGAGAGTGACTGAGGGAGGGACAGGGAGATGGAGAGTGACTGAGGGAGGGGCAGGGAGATGGAGAGTGACTGAGGGAGGGACAGGGAGATGGAGAGTGAGGGAGGGAGGGACAGGGAGATGGAGAGGGAGGGAGGGACAGGGAGATGGGGAGTGAGGGAGGGACAGGGAGATGGAGAGTGAGTGAAGGAGGGCCAGGGAAATGGAAGTGAGGGAGGGATGGACAGGGAAATGGAAGTGAGGGAGGGATGGACAGGGAAATAGGGAGGGACATGGAGATGGGGAGTGAGGGAGGGAGAGATATGGAGATGGTGAGTGAGTGAAAGAGGGACAGGGAGATGGAGGGTGAGTGAGGGAGATGGAGAGTGAGTGAAGCAGGGACAGGGAGATGGAGAGTGAGTGTGGGAGGGATATGAAAATAGTGAGGGAGCGAGATGGCGAGGGACAGTGAGTTAGGGAGAGAGAGGGAGATGGTGAGTGAGGGAGAGACAAGGAGATGGAGAATGAGAGAGGGAGATGATGAGGGAGGGAGATGGAGTGAGTGAGGGAGGGACAGGGAGATGGAGTGAGTGAGTGAGGGACTGGGACATGGAGATAGGGTGTGTGAGCCAGAGGGAGGGAGATAGAGTGAGGAAGGGACATGGAGATGGAGATAGAGTGAGTGAGCCAGAGAGAGGGAGATGGAGATAGGGTGAGTGATGGAGAGATTGGGAGTGGGAGATAGCGTGAGTTGGAGATAGTGTGAGGGAGAGAAATGGAAATAGAGAGAGGGAGAGATGGAGATAGAATGAGAGAGGGAGATGGAGGGAGAGAGCGGGAGATGGAGATAGGTTGAGTTGGAGAAAGAGAGTGTGAGTGAGGGAGAGAGCGGAAGTTGGAGATAGAGTGAGTGAGCCAGAGAGAGGGAAATGGAGATAGAGGGAGGGAGAGAGGGTGATGGAGATAGAGGGAGATAGAGTGAGTGAGGGAGAGAGAGGGAGATGGAGATTGAGTGAGTGCGGGAGAGAGCTGGACATGGAGTGATGGAGAGAGCGGAGGATGGAGATAGAATGAGGAAGGAGGAGAGGGAGATGGAAATAGAGCGAGAGAGAGAGAGGCAGATGGAGATTGAGTGAGGGAGGGACAGGGAGATGGAGAGTGACTGAGGGAGGGACAGGGAGATGGAGATAGTGAGGGAGGGGCAGGGAGATGGAGAGTGAGGGAGGGAGGGACAGTGAAATGGGGATTGAGGGTGTGGGGGACATTGAGATGGGGAGGGAGTGAGGGAGGGACATGGAGATGGGGAGTGAGGGAGGGACATGGAGATGGGGAGGGAGTGAGGGAGGGACATGGAGATGGGGAGGGAGTGAGGGAGGTACATGGACATGGAGAGTGAGTGAGGTAGGGACAGGGAGATGGAGAGTGAGTGTGGGAGAGAGGGAGATGGAGAGTGAGTGAGCAAGTGACAGGGAGATGGAGAGTGAGGGAAGGACATGGAGATAGTGAGTGAGGGAGGGAGATGGAGAGGGACAGTGAGTGAGTGAGGGAGAGAGAGGGAGATGGAGAGTGAGTGAGGAAGTGACAAGGAGATGGAGAGAGTGAGTGATGGACAGGGAAGTGGAGATAGTGAGGGAGGGACAGGGAGATGGGGAGGGAGGGAGGGACATGGAGACGGAGAGTGAGTGAGGTAGGGACATGTAGATAGTGAGTGAGGGAGGGACAGGGAGATGGAGAGTGAGTGAGGGAGGGACAGGGAGATGGAGAGTGAGTGAGGGTGGGTCAGGGAGATGGAGAGTGAGGGAGGGACAGGGAGATGGAGAGTGACTCAGGGAGGGGCAGGGAGATGGAGAGTGAGTGAGGGAGAGGCAGGAGATGGAGATAGTGAGGGAGGGACAGGGAGATGGAGAGTGAGTGAAGGAGGGGCAGGGAGATGGAGAGTGAGTGAGGGTCAGGGAGATGGTGAGTGAGGGAGGGATAGGGAGATGGAGAGTGACTGAGGGAATGTCAGGGAGATGGAGAGTGAGGGAGGGACAGGGAGATAGTGAGTGAGGGAGGGGCAGGGAGATGGAGAGTGAGGGAGGGACAGGGAGATGGATAGTGAATGAGTGAGGGAGGGACAGGGAGATGGAGAGTGAGTGAGTGTCAGGGAGATGGAGAGTGAGGGAGGGGCACGGAGATGGTGAGTGAGGGAGGGACATGGAGACGGAGAGTGAGTGAGGGAGGGACAGGGAGATGGACAGTGAGTGAGGGAGGGAGGGAAAGGGAGATGGACAGTGAGTGAGGGAGTGTCAGGGAGATGGAGTGTGAGGGAGGGACAGGGAGATGGATAGTGAATGAGTGAGGGAGGGACAGGGAGATGGACAGTGAGTGAGGGAGGGTCAGGGAGATGGAGAGTGAGGGAGGGACAGGGAGATGGTGAGGGAGGGACATGGAGACGGAGAGTGAGTGAGGGAGGGACAGGGAGATGGAGAGTGAGTGAGGGAGGGACACGGAGATGGAGAGTGAGTGAGGGAGGGTCAGGGAGATGGAGAGTGAG
This sequence comes from Chiloscyllium punctatum, assembly GCF_047496795.1. Taxonomy (NCBI): domain Eukaryota; kingdom Metazoa; phylum Chordata; class Chondrichthyes; order Orectolobiformes; family Hemiscylliidae; genus Chiloscyllium; species Chiloscyllium punctatum. The sequence continues at coordinate 27,623,552 of NC_092783.1, forward strand.
TGAGGGACACGGAGATGGAGAGTGAGTGAAGGAGTGACATGGAGATGGAGAGTGAGGGAGGGACAGGGAGATGGTGAGTGAGGGAGAGTCAGGGAGATGGAGAGTGAGTGAGGGAGGGTCAGGGAGATGGAGGTACTGAGGGAGGGACAGGGACGTGGAGAGTGATTGAGGGAGGGACAGGGAGATGGAGATAGTGAGTGACGGACAGGGAGATGGAGAGTGAGGGAGGGAGGGACAGGGAGGGGGGGACATGGAGATGGAGAGTGAATGAGGGAGGGACATGGAGACGAAGAGTGAGTGAGGGAGGGACAGGGAGATGGGGAGTGAGGGAGGGACATGGAGATGGGGAGTGAGGGAGGGACATGGAGATGGAGAGAGAGTGAGGGAGGGACATGGAGATGGAGAGTAAGTGAGGGAGAGGCAGGAGATGGAGAGTGACTGAGGGAATGTCAGGGAGATGGAGAATGAGTGAGGGAGGGACAGGGAGATGGACAGTGTGTGAGGGAGGGTCAGGGAGATGGAGAGTGAGGGAGGGGCACGGAGATGGTGAGTGAGGGAGGGACATGGAGACAGTGAGTGAGGGAGGGACAGGAAGATGGAGAGTGAGTGAGGGAGGGACACGGAGATGGAGAGTGAGTGAAGGAGTGACATGGAGAGTGAGGGAGGGACAGGGAGATGGTGAGTGAGGGAGAGTCAGGGAGATGGAGAGTGAGTGAGGGAGGGTCAGGGAGATGGAGAGTGAGGGAGGGACAGGGAGATGGAGAGTGAGGGAGGGACAGGGAGATGGAGATAGTGAGTGATGGACAGGGAGATGGAGAGTGAGGGAGGGAGGGACAGGGAGGGGGGGACATGGAGAGTGAATGAGGGAGGGACATGGAGACGAAGAGTGAGTGAGGTAGGATCAGGGAGACGGAGAGTGAGGGAGGGAGGGACAGGGAGATGGGGATTGAGGGAGGGACATGGAGATGGGGAGTGAGGGAGGGAAATGGAGATGGAGAGTGAGTGTGGGAGAGAGGGAGATGGAGAGTGAGTGAGGGAGGGTCACGGAAATGGAGAGTGAGTGAGGGAGGGACAAGGAGATGGAGAGTGAGGGAGGGACAGGGAGATGGAGATAGTGATGGACAGGGAGATGGCGATAGTGAGGGAGGGACAGGGAGATGGAGATAGTGAGGGAGGGACAGGGAGATGGAGAGGGAGGGAGGGACAGGGAGATGGGGAGTGACTGAGGGAGGGGCAGGGAGATGGAGAGTGACTGAGGGAGGGGCAGGGTGATGGAGAGTGAGGGAGGGAGAGACACGGAGATGGAGAGTGAGTGAGGGAGAGGCAGGGAGATGGAGATAGTGAGGGAGGGACAGGGAGATGGAGAATGAGTGAGGGAGGGACAGGGAGATGGATAGTGAATGAGTGAGGGAGGGACAGGGAGATGGTGAGTGAGGGAGGGTCAGGGAGATGGAGAGTGAGGGAGGGACACGGAGAGTGAGTGAGGGAGGGACAAGGAGACGGAGAGTGAGTGAGGGAGGGACACGGAGATGGAGAGTGAGTGAAGGAGGGACATGGAGAGTGAGTGAGGGAGGGACATGGAGATGGAGAGTGAGTGAGGGAGGGACAGGGAGATGGAGAGTGAGTGAGGGAGGGTCAGGGAGATGGAGAGTGAGGGAGGGAGGGACAGGGAGATGGGGAGTGAGGGAGGGGGGATATGGAGATGGGGAGTGAGTGAGGGAGGGACATGGAGAGGAAGAGTGAGTGAGGTAGGGAGATGGAGAGTGAGTGAGGGAGGGACAGGGAGATGGAGAGTGAGTGAGGGAGGGACAGGGAGATGGAGAGTGAGTGAGGGAGGGACAGGGAGATGGAGAGTGAGTGAGGGGGGGACATGGAGATGGGGAGTGAGTGAGGGAGGGACATGGAAACGAAGAGTGAGTGAGGTAGGGAGATGGAGAGTGAGTGAGGGAGGGACAGGGAGATGGAGAGAGAGTGAGGGAGGGACAGGGAGATGGAGAGTGAGGGAGGGATAGGGAGATGGAGAGTGAGGGAGGGATAGGGATATGGAGAGTGAGTGAGGGAGTTATAGTGAGATGGAGATAGTGCGGGAGGGACAGGGAGATAGTGAGTGCGGGAGGGACAGGGAGATAGTGAGTGCGGGAGGGACAGGGAGATAGTGAGTGCGGGAGGGACAGGGAGATAGTGAGTGCGGGAGGGACAGGGAGATAGTGAGTGCGGGAGGGACAGGGAGATAGTGAGTGCGGGAGGGACAGGGAGATAGTGAGTGCGGGAGGGACAGGGAGATAGTGAGTGCGGGAGGGACAGGGAGATAGTGAGTGCGGGAGGGACAGGGAGATAGTGAGTGCGGGAGGGACAGGGAGATAGTGAGTGCGGGAGGGACAGGGAGATAGTGAGTGCGGGAGGGACAGGGAGATAGTGAGTGCGGGAGGGACAGGGAGATAGTGAGTGCGGGAGGGACAGGGAGATAGTGAGTGCGGGAGGGACAGGGAGATAGTGAGTGAGGGAGGGACAGGGAGATGGAGATAGTGAGGGAGGGACAGGGAGATGGAGATAGTGAGGGAGGGACAGGGAGATGGAGATAGTGAGGGAGGGACAGGGAGATGGAGATAGTGAGGGAGGGACAGGGAGATGGAGATAGTGAGGGAGGGACAGGGAGATGGAGATAGTGAGGGAGGGACAGGGAGATGGAGAGTGAGGGAGGGAGGGAAAGGGAGATGGGGAGTGAGGGAGGGGGGGACATGGAGATGGGGAGTGAGTGAGGGAGGGACATGGAAACGAAGAGTGAGTGAGGTAGGGAGATGGAGAGTGAGTGAGGGAGGGACAGGGAGATGGAGAGAGAGTGAGGGAGGGACAGGGAGATGGAGAGAGAGTGAGGGAGGGATAGGGAGATGGAGAGTGAGGGAGGGATAGGGATATGGAGAGTGAGTGAGGGAGTTATAGTGAGATGGAGATAGTGCGGGAGGGACAGGGAGATAGTGAGTGCGGGAGGGACAGGGAGATAGTGAGTGCGGGAGGGACAGGGAGATAGTGAGTGCGGGAGGGACAGGGAGATAGTGAGTGCGGGAGGGACAGGGAGATAGTGAGTGCGGGAGGGACAGGGAGATAGTGAGTGCGGGAGGGACAGGGAGATAGTGAGTGCGGGAGGGACAGGGAGATAGTGAGTGAGTGCGGGAGGGACAGGGAGATAGTGAGTGAGTGCGGGAGGGACAGGGAGATAGTGAGTGAGTGCGGGAGGGACAGGGAGATAGTGAGTGAGTGCGGGAGGGACAGGGAGATGGAGAGTGACTGAGGGAGGGGCAGGGAGATGGAGAGTGACTGAGGGAGGGACAGGGAGATGGAGAGTGAGGGAGGGAGGGACAGGGAGATGGAGAGTGAGGGAGGGACAGGGAGATGGAGAGTGAGGGAGGGAGGGACAGGGAGATGGGGAGTGAGGGAGGGACAGGGAGATGGAGAGAGAGTGAGGGAGGGACATGGTAATGGTGAGCGAGGGAGGGACAGGGAGATGGAGAGCGAGGGAGGGACAGGGAGATGGAGTGTGAGGGAGGGAGATGGCGAGTGAGTGAAGGAGGGACAGGGAAATGGAAGTGAGGGAGGGATAGACAGGGAAATGGAGGTGAAGGAGGGATGGACAGGGAAATAGGGAGGGACATGGAGATGGGGAGTGAGGGAGGGAGAGATATGGAGATGGTGAGTGAGTGAAAGAGGGACAGGGAGATGGAGGGTGAGTGAGGGAGATGGAGAGTGAGTGAAGCAGGGACAGGGAGATGGAGAGTGAGTGTGGGAGGGATATGGAAATAGTGAGGGAGCGAGATGGCGAGGGACAGTGAGTTAGGGAGAGAGAGGGAGATGGTGAGTGAGGGAGAGACAAGGAGATGGAGAATGAGAGAGGGAGATGATGAGGGAGGGAGATGGAGTGAGTGAAGGAGGGACAGGGAGATGGAGTGAGTGAGTGAGGGACTGGGACATGGAGATAGGGTGTGTGAGCCAGAGGGAGGGAGAGAGTGAGGGAGAGGGAGATAGAGTGAGGAAGGAACATGGAGATGGAGATAGGGTGAGTGATGGAGAGATTGGGAGTGGGAGATAGCGTGAGTTGGAGATAGTGTGAGGGAGAGAAATGGAAATAGAGAGAGGGAGAGATGGAGATAGAATGAGAGAGGGAGATGGAGGGAGAGAGCGGGAGATGGAGATAGGTTGAGTTGGAGAAAGAGAGTGTGAGTGAGGGAGAGAGCGGAAGTTGGAGATAGAGTGAGTGAGCCAGAGAGAGGGAAATGGAGATAGAGGGAGGGAGAGAGGGTGATGGAGATAGAGGGAGATAGAGTGAGTGAGGGAGAGAGCTGGACATGGAGTGATGGAGAGAGCGGAGGATGGAGATAGAATGAGGAAGGATGAGAGGGAGATGGAAATAGAGCGAGAGAGAGAGAGGCAGATGGAGATTGAGTGAGGGAGGGACAGGGAGATGGAGAGTGACTGAGGGAGGGACAGGGAGATGGAGATAGTGAGGGAGGGGCAGGGAGATGGAGAGTGAGGGAGGGAGGGACAGTAAAATGGGGATTGAGGGTGTGGGGGACATGGAGATGGGGAGGGAGTGAGGGAGGGACATGGAGATGGGGAGGGAGTGAGGGAGGGACATGGAGATGGGGAGGGAGGTACATGGACATGGAGAGTGAGTGAGGTAGGGACAGGGAGATGGAGAGTGAGTGTGGGAGAGAGGGAGATGGAGAGTGAGTGAGCAAGTGACAGGGAGATAGTGAGTGAGGGAGGGAGATGGAGAGGGACAGTGAGTGAGGGAGAGAGAGGGAGATGGAGAGTGAGTGAGGAAGTGACAAGGAGATGGAGAGAGTGAGTGATGGACAGGGAAGTGGAGATAGTGAGGGAGGGACAGGGAGATGGGGAGGGAGGGAGGGACATGGAGACGGAGAGTGAGTGAGGTAGGGACATGTAGATAGTGAGTGAGGGAGGGACAGGGAGATGGAGAGTGAGTGAGGGAGGGACAGGGAGATGGAGAGTGAGTGAGGGTGGGTCAGGGAGATGGAGAGTGAGTGAGGGAGGGACAGGGAGATGGAGAGTGACTCAGGGAGGGGCAGGGAGATGGAGAGTGAGTGAGGGAGAGGCAGGAGATGGAGATAGGGAGGGACAGGGAGATGGAGAATGAGTGAGGGAGGGACAGGGAGGTGGAGAGTGAGTGAAGGAGGGGCAGGGAGGTGGAGAGTGAGTGAAGGAGGGGCAGGGAGATGGAGAGTGAGTGAGGGTCAGGGAGATGGTGAGTGAGGGAGGGATAGGGAGATGGAGAGTGACTGAGGGAATGTCAGGGAGATGGAGAGTGAGGGAGGGACAGGGAGATGGAGAGTGAGTGAGTGTCAGGGAGATGGAGAGTGAGGGAGGGACAGGGAGATGGAGAGTGAGGGAGGGAGGGAAAGGGAGATGGACAGTGAGTGAGGGAGTGTCAGGGAGATGGAGAGTGAGGGAGGGACAGGGAGATGGATAGTGAATGAGTGAGGGAGGGACAGGGAGATGGACAGTGAGTGAGGGAGGGTCAGGGAGATGGAGAGTGAGGGAGGGGCACGGAGATGGTGAGTGAGGGAGGGACATGGAGACGGAGAGTGAGTGAGGGAGGGACAGGGAGATGGAGAGTGAGTGAGGGAGGGACACGGAGATGGAGAGTGAGGGAGGGACACGGAGATAGAGAGTGAGTGAGGGAGGGTCAGGGAGATGGAGAGTGAGTGAGGGACACGGAGATGGAGAGTGAGTGAAGGAGGGACAGGGAGATGGAGAGTGAGTGAGGGAGGGTCAGGGAGATGGAGGTACTGAGGGAGGGACAGGGAGGTGGAGAGTGAGGGAGGGAGGGACGGAGATGGAGAGTGAGTGAGGGAGGGACAGGGAGATGGAGATAGTTATGGACAGGGAGATGGCGATAGTGAGGGAGGGACAGGGAGATGGAGAGTGAGGGAGGGAGGGACAGGGAGATGGGGAGTGAGGGAGGGGGGATATGGAGATGGGGAGTGAGTGAGGGAGGGACATGGAGAGGAAGAGTGAGTGAGGTAGGGAGATGGAGAGTGAGTGAGGGAGGGACAGGGAGATGGAGAGTGAGTGAGGGAGGGACAGGGAGATGGAGAGTGAGGGAGGGACAGGGAGATGGAGATAGTGAGGGAGGGACAGGGAGATGGAGAGTGAGGGAGGGAGGGACAGGGAGATGGGGAGTGAGGGAGGGGGGGACATGGAGATGGGGAGTGAGTGAGGGAGGGACATGGAAACGAAGAGTGAGTGAGGTAGGAAGATGGAGAGTGAGTGAGGGAGGGACAGGGAGATGGAGAGAGAGTGAGGGAGGGGCAGGGAGATGGAGAGTGAGTGAGGGAGGGAGGGAAAGGGAGATGGACAGTGAGTGAGGGAGTGTCAGGGAGATGGAGAGTGAGGGAGGGACAGGGAGATGGATAGTGAATGAGTGAGGGAGGGACTGGGAGATGGACAGTGAGTGAGGGAGGGTCAGGGAGATGGAGAGTGAGGGAGGGGCACGGAGATGGTGAGTGAGTGAGGGACATGGAGACGGAGAGTGAGTGAGGGAGGGACAGGGAGATGGAGAGTGAGTGAGGGAGGGACACGGAGATGGAGAGTGAGTGAGGGAGGGACACGGAGATGGAGAGTGAGTGAGGGAGGGACACGGAGATAGAGAGTGAGTGAGGGAGGGTCAGGGAGATGGAGAGTGAGTGAGGGACACGGAGATGGAGAGTGAGTGAGGGACACGGAGATGGAGAGTGAGTGAAGGAGTGACATGGAGATGGGGAGTGAGGGAGGGGGGGACATGGAGATGGGGAGTGAGTGAGGGAGGGACATGGAAACGAAGAGTGAGTGAGGTAGGGAGATGGAGAGTGAGTGAGGGAGGGACAGGGAGATGGAGAGAGAGTGAGGGAGGGGCAGGGAGATGGAGAGTGAGTGAGGGAGGGACACGGAGATGGAGAGTGAGTGAAGGAGGGACAGGGAGATGGAGAGTGAGTGAGGGAGGGTCAGGGAGATGGAGGTACTGAGGGAGGGACAGGGAGGTGGAGAGTGAGGGAGGGAGGGACGGAGATGGAGAGTGAGTGAGGGAGGGACAGGGAGATGGAGATAGTTATGGACAGGGAGATGGCGATAGTGAGGGAGGGACAGGGAGATGGAGAGTGAGGGAGGGAGGGACAGGGAGATGGGGAGTGAGGGAGGGGGGATATGGAGATGGGGAGTGAGTGAGGGAGGGACATGGAGAGGAAGAGTGAGTGAGGTAGGGAGATGGAGAGTGAGTGAGGGAGGGACAGGGAGATGGAGAGTGAGTGAGGGAGGGACAGGGAGATGGAGAGTGAGGGAGGGACAGGGAGATGGAGATAGTGAGGGAGGGACAGGGAGATGGAGATAGTGAGGGAGGGACAGGGAGATGGAGAGTGAGGGAGGGAGGGACAGGGAGATGGGGAGTGAGGGAGGGGGGGACATGGAGATGGGGAGTGAGTGAGGGAGGGACATGGAAACGAAGAGTGAGTGAGGTAGGGAGATGGAGAGTGAGTGAGGGAGGGACAGGGAGATGGAGAGAGAGTGAGGGAGGGGCAGGGAGATGGAGAGTGAGTGAGGGAGGGAGGGAAAGGGAGATGGACAGTGAGTGAGGGAGTGTCAGGGAGATGGAGAGTGAGGGAGGGACAGGGAGATGGATAGTGAATGAGTGAGGGAGGGACTGGGAGATGGACAGTGAGTGAGGGAGGGTCAGGGAGATGGAGAGTGAGGGAGGGGCACGGAGATGGTGAGTGAGTGAGGGACATGGAGACGGAGAGTGAGTGAGGGAGGGACAGGGAGATGGAGAGTGAGTGAGGGAGGGACACGGAGATGGAGAGTGAGTGAGGGAGGGACACGGAGATGGAGAGTGAGTGAGGGAGGGACACGGAGATAGAGAGTGAGTGAGGGAGGGTCAGGGAGATGGAGAGTGAGTGAGGGACACGGAGATGGAGAGTGAGTGAGGGACACGGAGATGGAGAGTGAGTGAAGGAGTGACATGGAGATGGAGAGTGAGGGAGAGTCAGGGAGATGGAGAGTGACTGAGGGAGGGGCAGGGAGATGGAGAGTGACTGAGGGAGGGACAGGGAGATGGAGAGTGAGGGAGGGAGGGACAGGGAGATGGAGAGGGAGGGAGGGACAGGGAGATGGGGAGTGAGGGAGGGACAGGGAGATGGGGAGTGAGGGAGGGACAGGGAGATGGAGAGTGAGGGAGGGAGATGGCGAGTGAGTGAAGGAGGGCCAGGGAAATGGAAGTGAGGGAGGGATGGACAGGGAAATGGAAGTGAGGGAGGGATGGACAGGGAAATAGGGAGGGACATGGAGATGGGGAGTGAGGGAGGGAGAGATATGGAGATGGTGAGTGAGTGAAAGAGGGACAGGGAGATGGAGGGTGAGTGAGGGAGATGGAGAGTGAGTGAAGCAGGGACAGGGAGATGGAGAGTGAGTGTGGGAGGGATATGAAAATAGTGAGGGAGCGAGATGGCGAGGGACAGTGAGTTAGGGAGAGAGAGGGAGATGGTGAGTGAGGGAGAGACAAGGAGATGGAGAATGAGAGAGGGAGATGATGAGGGAGGGAGATGGAGTGAGTGAGGGAGGGACAGGGAGATGGAGTGAGTGAGTGAGGGACTGGGACATGGAGATAGGGTGTGTGAGCCAGAGGGAGGGAGATAGAGTGAGGAAGGGACATGGAGATGGAGATAGAGTGAGTGAGCCAGAGAGAGGGAGATGGAGATAGGGTGAGTGATGGAGAGATTGGGAGTGGGAGATAGCGTGAGTTGGAGATAGTGTGAGGGAGAGAAATGGAAATAGAGAGAGGGAGAGATGGAGATAGAATGAGAGAGGGAGATGGAGGGAGAGAGCGGGAGATGGAGATAGGTTGAGTTGGAGAAAGAGAGTGTGAGTGAGGGAGAGAGCGGAAGTTGGAGATAGAGTGAGTGAGCCAGAGAGAGGGAAATGGAGATAGAGGGAGGGAGAGAGGGTGATGGAGATAGAGGGAGATAGAGTGAGTGAGGGAGAGAGAGGGAGATGGAGATTGAGTGAGTGCGGGAGAGAGCTGGACATGGAGTGATGGAGAGAGCGGAGGATGGAGATAGAATGAGGAAGGAGGAGAGGGAGATGGAAATAGAGCGAGAGAGAGAGAGGCAGATGGAGATTGAGTGAGGGAGGGACAGGGAGATGGAGAGTGACTGAGGGAGGGACAGGGAGATGGAGATAGTGAGGGAGGGGCAGGGAGATGGAGAGTGAGGGAGGGAGGGACAGTGAAATGGGGATTGAGGGTGTGGGGGACATTGAGATGGGGAGGGAGTGAGGGAGGGACATGGAGATGGGGAGTGAGGGAGGGACATGGAGATGGGGAGGGAGTGAGGGAGGGACATGGAGATGGGGAGGGAGTGAGGGAGGTACATGGACATGGAGAGTGAGTGAGGTAGGGACAGGGAGATGGAGAGTGAGTGTGGGAGAGAGGGAGATGGAGAGTGAGTGAGCAAGTGACAGGGAGATGGAGAGTGAGGGAAGGACATGGAGATAGTGAGTGAGGGAGGGAGATGGAGAGGGACAGTGAGTGAGTGAGGGAGAGAGAGGGAGATGGAGAGTGAGTGAGGAAGTGACAAGGAGATGGAGAGAGTGAGTGATGGACAGGGAAGTGGAGATAGTGAGGGAGGGACAGGGAGATGGGGAGGGAGGGAGGGACATGGAGACGGAGAGTGAGTGAGGTAGGGACATGTAGATAGTGAGTGAGGGAGGGACAGGGAGATGGAGAGTGAGTGAGGGAGGGACAGGGAGATGGAGAGTGAGTGAGGGTGGGTCAGGGAGATGGAGAGTGAGGGAGGGACAGGGAGATGGAGAGTGACTCAGGGAGGGGCAGGGAGATGGAGAGTGAGTGAGGGAGAGGCAGGAGATGGAGATAGTGAGGGAGGGACAGGGAGATGGAGAGTGAGTGAAGGAGGGGCAGGGAGATGGAGAGTGAGTGAGGGTCAGGGAGATGGTGAGTGAGGGAGGGATAGGGAGATGGAGAGTGACTGAGGGAATGTCAGGGAGATGGAGAGTGAGGGAGGGACAGGGAGATAGTGAGTGAGGGAGGGGCAGGGAGATGGAGAGTGAGGGAGGGACAGGGAGATGGATAGTGAATGAGTGAGGGAGGGACAGGGAGATGGAGAGTGAGTGAGTGTCAGGGAGATGGAGAGTGAGGGAGGGGCACGGAGATGGTGAGTGAGGGAGGGACATGGAGACGGAGAGTGAGTGAGGGAGGGACAGGGAGATGGACAGTGAGTGAGGGAGGGAGGGAAAGGGAGATGGACAGTGAGTGAGGGAGTGTCAGGGAGATGGAGTGTGAGGGAGGGACAGGGAGATGGATAGTGAATGAGTGAGGGAGGGACAGGGAGATGGACAGTGAGTGAGGGAGGGTCAGGGAGATGGAGAGTGAGGGAGGGACAGGGAGATGGTGAGGGAGGGACATGGAGACGGAGAGTGAGTGAGGGAGGTACAGGGAGATGGAGAGTGAGTGAGGGAGGGACACGGAGATGGAGAGTGAGTGAGGGAGGGTCAGGGAGATGGAGAGTGAGTGAGGGACACGGAGATGGAGAGTGAGTGAAGGAGTGACATGGAGATGGAGAGTGAGGGAGGGACAGGGAGATGGTGAGTGAGGGAGAGTCAGGGAGATGGAGAGTGAGTGAGGGAGGGTCAGGGAGATGGAGGTACTGAGGGAGGGACAGGGACGTGGAGAGTGAGGGAGGGAGGGACAGGGAGGGGGGGACATGGAGATGGAGAGTGAATGAGGGAGGGACATGGAGACGAAGAGTGAGTGAGGGAGGGACAGGGAGATGGGGAGTGAGGGAGGGACATGGAGATGGGGAGTGAGGGAGGGACATGGAGATGGAGAGAGAGTGAGGGAGGGACATGGAGATGGAGAGTAAGTGAGGGAGAGGCAGGAGATGGAGAGTGACTGAGGGAATGTCAGGGAGATGGAGAATGAGTGAGGGAGGGACAGGGAGATGGACAGTGTGTGAGGGAGGGTCAGGGAGATGGAGAGTGAGGGAGGGGCACGGAGATGGTGAGTGAGGGAGGGACATGGAGACGGAGAGTGAGTGAGGGAGGGACAGGAAGATGGAGAGTGAGTGAGGGAGGGACACGGAGATGGAGAGTGAGTGAAGGAGTGACATGGAGAGTGAGGGAGGGACAGGGAGATGGTGAGTGAGGGAGAGTCAGGGAGATGGAGAGTGAGTGAGGGAGGGTCAGGGAGATGGAGAGTGAGGGAGGGACAGGGAGATGGAGAGTGAGGGAGGGACAGGGAGATGGAGATAGTGAGTGATGGACAGGGAGATGGAGAGTGAGGGAGGGAGGGACAGGGAGGGGGGGACATGGAGAGTGAATGAGGGAGGGACATGGAGACGAAGAGTGAGTGAGGTAGGATCAGGGAGACGGAGAGTGAGGGAGGGAGGGACAGGGAGATGGGGATTGAGGGAGGGACATGGAGATGGGGAGTGAGGGAGGGAAATGGAGATGGAGAGTGAGTGTGGGAGAGAGGGAGATGGAGAGTGAGTGAGGGAGGGTCACGGAAATGGAGAGTGAGTGAGGGAGGGACAAGGAGATGGAGAGTGAGGGAGGGACAGGGAGATGGAGATAGTGATGGACAGGGAGATGGCGATAGTGAGGGAGGGACAGGGAGATGGAGATAGTGAGGGAGGGACAGGGAGATGGAGAGGGAGGGAGGGACAGGGAGATGGGGAGTGACTGAGGGAGGGGCAGGGAGATGGAGAGTGACTGAGGGAGGGGCAGGGTGATGGAGAGTGAGGGAGGGAGAGACACGGAGATGGAGAGTGAGTGAGGGAGAGGCAGGGAGATGGAGATAGTGAGGGAGGGACAGGGAGATGGAGAATGAGTGAGGGAGGGACAGGGAGATGGATAGTGAATGAGTGAGGGAGGGACAGGGAGATGGTGAGTGAGGGAGGGTCAGGGAGATGGAGAGTGAGGGAGGGACACGGAGAGTGAGTGAGGGAGGGACAAGGAGACGGAGAGTGAGTGAGGGAGGGACACGGAGATGGAGAGTGAGTGAAGGAGGGACATGGAGAGTGAGTGAGGGAGGGACATGGAGAGTGAGTGAGGGAGGGACAGGGAGATGGAGAGTGAGTGAGGGAGGGTCAGGGAGATGGAGAGTGAGTGAGGGAGGGTCAGGGAGATGGAGGTACTGAGGGAGGGACAGGGAGGTGGAGAGTGAGGGAGGGAGGGACGGAGATGGAGAGTGAGGGAGGGACAGGGAGATGGAGATAGTGATGGACAGGGAGATGGCGATAGTGAGGGAGGGACAGGGAGATGGAGAGTGAGGGAGGGAGGGACAGGGAGATGGGGAGTGAGGGAGGGGGGATATGGAGATGGGGAGTGAGTGAGGGAGGGACATGGAGAGGAAGAGTGAGTGAGGTAGGGAGATGGAGAGTGAGTGAGGGAGGGACAGGGAGATGGAGAGTGAGTGAGGGAGGGACAGGGAGATGGAGAGTGAGTGAGGGAGGGACAGGGAGATGGAGAGTGAGTGAGGGGGGGACATGGAGATGGGGAGTGAGTGAGGGAGGGACATGGAAACGAAGAGTGAGTGAGGTAGGGAGATGGAGAGTGAGTGAGGGAGGGACAGGGAGATGGAGAGAGAGTGAGGGAGGGACAGGGAGATGGAGAGTGAGGGAGGGATAGGGAGATGGAGAGTGAGGGAGGGATAGGGATATGGAGAGTGAGTGAGGGAGTTATAGTGAGATGGAGATAGTGCGGGAGGGACAGGGAGATAGTGAGTGCGGGAGGGACAGGGAGATAGTGAGTGCGGGAGGGACAGGGAGATAGTGAGTGCGGGAGGGACAGGGAGATAGTGAGTGCGGGAGGGACAGGGAGATAGTGAGTGCGGGAGGGACAGGGAGATAGTGAGTGCGGGAGGGACAGGGAGATAGTGAGTGCGGGAGGGACAGGGAGATAGTGAGTGCGGGAGGGACAGGGAGATAGTGAGTGCGGGAGGGACAGGGAGATAGTGAGTGCGGGAGGGACAGGGAGATGGAGATAGTGAGGGAGGGACAGGGAGATGGAGATAGTGAGGGAGGGACAGGGAGATGGAGATAGTGAGGGAGGGACAGGGAGATGGAGATAGTGAGGGAGGGACAGGGAGATGGAGAGTGAGGGAGGGAGGGACAGGGAGATGGGGAGTGAGGGAGGGGGGGACATGGAGATGGGGAGTGAGTGAGGGAGGGACATGGAAACGAAGAGTGAGTGAGGTAGGGAGATGGAGAGTGAGTGAGGGAGGGACAGGGAGATGGAGAGAGAGTGAGGGAGGGACAGGGAGATGGAGAGAGAGTGAGGGAGGGATAGGGAGATGGAGAGTGAGGGAGGGATAGGGATATGGAGAGTGAGTGAGGGAGTTATAGTGAGATGGAGATAGTGCGGGAGGGACAGGGAGATAGTGAGTGCGGGAGGGACAGGGAGATAGTGAGTGCGGGAGGGACAGGGAGATAGTGAGTGCGGGAGGGACAGGGAGATAGTGAGTGCGGGAGGGACAGGGAGATAGTGAGTGCGGGAGGGACAGGGAGATAGTGAGTGCGGGAGGGACAGGGAGATAGTGAGTGAGTGCGGGAGGGACAGGGAGATAGTGAGTGAGTGCGGGAGGGACAGGGAGATAGTGAGTGCGGGAGGGACAGGGAGATAGTGAGTGAGTGCGGGAGGGACAGGGAGATAGTGAGTGAGTGCGGGAGGGACAGGGAGATAGTGAGTGAGTGCGGGAGGGACAGGGAGATGGAGAGTGACTGAGGGAGGGGCAGGGAGATGGAGAGTGACTGAGGGAGGGACAGGGAGATGGAGAGTGAGGGAGGGAGGGACAGGGAGATGGAGAGTGAGGGAGGGACAGGGAGATGGAGAGTGAGGGAGGGAGGGACAGGGAGATGGGGAGTGAGGGAGGGACAGGGAGATGGAGAGAGAGTGAGGGAGGGACATGGTAATGGAGAGCGAGGGAGGGACAGGGAGATGGAGAGCGAGGGAGGGACAGGGAGATGGAGTGTGAGGGAGGGAGATGGCGAGTGAGTGAAGGAGGGACAGGGAAATGGAAGTGAGGGAGGGATGGACAGGGAAATGGAGGTGAGGGAGGGATGGACAGGGAAATAGGGAGGGACATGGAGATGGGGAGTGAGGGAGGGAGAGATATGGAGATGGTGAGTGAGTGAAAGAGGGACAGGGAGATGGAGGGTGAGTGAGGGAGATGGAGAGTGAGTGAAGCAGGGACAGGGAGATGGAGAGTGAGTGTGGGAGGGATATGGAAATAGTGAGGGAGCGAGATGGCGAGGGACAGTGAGTTAGGGAGAGAGAGGGAGATGGTGAGTGAGGGAGAGACAAGGAGATGGAGAATGAGAGAGGGAGATGATGAGGGAGGGAGATGGAGTGAGTGAAGGAGGGACAGGGAGATGGAGTGAGTGAGTGAGGGACTGGGACATGGAGATAGGGTGTGTGAGCCAGAGGGAGGGAGAGAGTGAGGGAGAGGGAGATAGAGTGAGGAAGGAACATGGAGATGGAGATAGGGTGAGTGATGGAGAGATTGGGAGTGGGAGATAGCGTGAGTTGGAGATAGTGTGAGGGAGAGAAATGGAAATAGAGAGAGGGAGAGATGGAGATAGAATGAGAGAGGGAGATGGAGGGAGAGAGCGGGAGATGGAGATAGGTTGAGTTGGAGAAAGAGAGTGTGAGTGAGGGAGAGAGCGGAAGTTGGAGATAGAGTGAGTGAGCCAGAGAGAGGGAAATGGAGATAGAGGGAGGGAGAGAGGGTGATGGAGATAGAGGGAGATAGAGTGAGTGAGGGAGAGAGCTGGACATGGAGTGATGGAGAGAGCGGAGGATGGAGATAGAATGAGGAAGGATGAGAGGGAGATGGAAATAGAGCGAGAGAGAGAGAGGCAGATGGAGATTGAGTGAGGGAGGGACAGGGAGATGGAGAGTGACTGAGGGAGGGACAGGGAGATGGAGATAGTGAGGGAGGGGCAGGGAGATGGAGAGTGAGGGAGGGAGGTACAGTGAAATGGGGATTGAGGGTGTGGGGGACATGGAGATGGGGAGGGAGTGAGGGAGGGACATGGAGATGGGGAGGGAGTGAGGGAGGGACATGGAGATGGGGAGGGAGGTACATGGACATGGAGAGTGAGTGAGGTAGGGACAGGGAGATGGAGAGTGAGTGTGGGAGAGAGGGAGATGGAGAGTGAGTGAGCAAGTGACAGGGAGATAGTGAGTGAGGGAGGGAGATGGAGAGGGACAGTGAGTGAGGGAGAGAGAGGGAGATGGAGAGTGAGTGAGGAAGTGACAAGGAGATGGAGAGAGTGAGTGATGGACAGGGAAGTGGAGATAGTGAGGGAGGGACAGGGAGATGGGGAGGGAGGGAGGGACATGGAGACGGAGAGTGAGTGAGGTAGGGACATGTAGATAGTGAGTGAGGGAGGGACAGGGAGATGGAGAGTGAGTGAGGGAGGGACAGGGAGATGGAGAGTGAGTGAGGGTGGGTCAGGGAGATGGAGAGTGAGTGAGGGAGGGACAGGGAGATGGAGAGTGACTCAGGGAGGGGCAGGGAGATGGAGAGTGAGTGAGGGAGAGGCAGGAGATGGAGATAGGGAGGGACAGGGAGATGGAGAATGAGTGAGGGAGGGACAGGGAGGTGGAGAGTGAGTGAAGGAGGGGCAGGGAGGTGGAGAGTGAGTGAAGGAGGGGCAGGGAGATGGAGAGTGAGTGAGGGTCAGGGAGATGGTGAGTGAGGGAGGGATAGGGAGATGGAGAGTGACTGAGGGAATGTCAGGGAGATGGAGAGTGAGGGAGGGACAGGGAGATGGAGAGTGAGTGAGTGTCAGGGAGATGGAGAGTGAGGGAGGGACAGGGAGATGGAGAGTGAGGGAGGGAGGGAAAGGGAGATGGACAGTGAGTGAGGGAGTGTCAGGGAGATGGAGAGTGAGGGAGGGACAGGGAGATGGATAGTGAATGAGTGAGGGAGGGACAGGGAGATGGACAGTGAGTGAGGGAGGGTCAGGGAGATGGAGAGTGAGGGAGGGGCACGGAGATGGTGAGTGAGGGAGGGACATGGAGACGGAGAGTGAGTGAGGGAGGGACAGGGAGATGGAGAGTGAGTGAGGGAGGGACACGGAGATGGAGAGTGAGGGAGGGACACGGAGATAGAGAGTGAGTGAGGGAGGGTCAGGGAGATGGAGAGTGAGTGAGGGACACGGAGATGGAGAGTGAGTGAAGGAGGGACAGGGAGATGGAGAGTGAGTGAGGGAGGGTCAGGGAGATGGAGGTACTGAGGGAGGGACAGGGAGGTGGAGAGTGAGGGAGGGAGGGACGGAGATGGAGAGTGAGTGAGGGAGGGACAGGGAGATGGAGATAGTTATGGACAGGGAGATGGCGATAGTGAGGGAGGGACAGGGAGATGGAGAGTGAGGGAGGGAGGGACAGGGAGATGGGGAGTGAGGGAGGGGGGATATGGAGATGGGGAGTGAGTGAGGGAGGGACATGGAGAGGAAGAGTGAGTGAGGTAGGGAGATGGAGAGTGAGTGAGGGAGGGACAGGGAGATGGAGAGTGAGTGAGGGAGGGACAGGGAGATGGAGAGTGAGTGAGGGAGGGACAGGGAGATGGAGAGTGAGGGAGGGACAGGGAGATGGAGATAGTGAGGGAGGGACAGGGAGATGGAGAGTGAGGGAGGGAGGGACAGGGAGATGGGGAGTGAGGGAGGGGGGGACATGGAGATGGGGAGTGAGTGAGGGAGGGACATGGAAACGAAGAGTGAGTGAGGTAGGAAGATGGAGAGTGAGTGAGGGAGGGACAGGGAGATGGAGAGAGAGTGAGGGAGGGGCAGGGAGATGGAGAGTGAGTGAGGGAGGGAGGGAAAGGGAGATGGACAGTGAGTGAGGGAGTGTCAGGGAGATGGAGAGTGAGGGAGGGACAGGGAGATGGATAGTGAATGAGTGAGGGAGGGACTGGGAGATGGACAGTGAGTGAGGGAGGGTCAGGGAAATGGAGAGTGAGGGAGGGGCACGGAGATGGTGAGTGAGTGAGGGACATGGAGACGGAGAGTGAGTGAGGGAGGGACAGGGAGATGGAGAGTGAGTGAGGGAGGGACACGGAGATGGAGAGTGAGTGAGGGAGGGACACGGAGATAGAGAGTGAGTGAGGGAGGGTCAGGGAGATGGAGAGTGAGTGAGGGACACGGAGATGGAGAGTGAGTGAGGGACACGGAGATGGAGAGTGAGTGAGGGACACGGAGATGGAGAGTGAGTGAAGGAGTGACATGGAGATGGGGAGTGAGGGAGGGGGGGACATGGAGATGGGGAGTGAGTGAGGGAGGGACATGGAAACGAAGAGTGAGTGAGGTAGGGAGATGGAGAGTGAGTGAGGGAGGGACAGGGAGATGGAGAGAGAGTGAGGGAGGGGCAGGGAGATGGAGAGTGAGTGAGGGAGGGACACGGAGATGGAGAGTGAGTGAAGGAGGGACAGGGAGATGGAGAGTGAGTGAGGGAGGGTCAGGGAGATGGAGGTACTGAGGGAGGGACAGGGAGGTGGAGAGTGAGGGAGGGAGGGACGGAGATGGAGAGTGAGTGAGGGAGGGACAGGGAGATGGAGATAGTTATGGACAGGGAGATGGCGATAGTGAGGGAGGGACAGGGAGATGGAGAGTGAGGGAGGGAGGGACAGGGAGATGGGGAGTGAGGGAGGGGGGATATGGAGATGGGGAGTGAGTGAGGGAGGGACATGGAGAGGAAGAGTGAGTGAGGTAGGGAGATGGAGAGTGAGTGAGGGAGGGACAGGGAGATGGAGAGTGAGTGAGGGAGGGACAGGGAGATGGAGAGTGAGGGAGGGAGGGACAGGGAGATGGGGAGTGAGGGAGGGGGGGACATGGAGATGGGGAGTGAGTGAGGGAGGGACATGGAAACGAAGAGTGAGTGAGGTAGGGAGATGGAGAGTGAGTGAGGGAGGGACAGGGAGATGGAGAGAGAGTGAGGGAGGGGCAGGGAGATGGAGAGTGAGTGAGGGAGGGAGGGAAAGGGAGATGGACAGTGAGTGAGGGAGTGTCAGGGAGATGGAGAGTGAGGGAGGGACAGGGAGATGGATAGTGAATGAGTGAGGGAGGGATTGGGAGATGGACAGTGAGTGAGGGAGGGTCAGGGAGATGGAGAGTGAGGGAGGGGCACGGAGATGGTGAGTGAGTGAGGGACATGGAGACGGAGAGTGAGTGAGGGAGGGACAGGGAGATGGAGAGTGAGTGAGGGAGGGACACGGAGATGGAGAGTGAGTGAGGGAGGGACACGGAGATAGAGAGTGAGTGAGGGAGGGTCAGGGAGATGGAGAGTGAGTGAGGGACACGGAGATGGAGAGTGAGTGAGGGACACGGAGATGGAGAGTGAGTGAAGGAGTGACATGGAGATGGAGAGTGAGGGAGAGTCAGGGAGATGGAGAGTGAGTGAGGGAGGGTCAGGGAGATGGAGGTACTGAGGGAGGGACAGGGAGGTGGAGAGTGAGTGAGGGAGGGACAGGGAGATGGAGAGTGAGGGAGGGACATGGAGATGGGGAGTGAGGGAGGGAAATGGAGATGGAGAGTGAGTGTGGGAGAGAGGGAGATGGAGAGTGAGTGAGGGAGGGTCACGGAAATGGAGAGTGAGTGAGGGAGGGACAAGGAGATGGAGAGTGAGGGAGGGACAGGGAGATGGAGATAGTGATGGACAGGGAGATGGCGATAGTGAGGGAGGGACAGGGAGATGGAGATAGTGAGGGAGGGACAGGGAGATGGAGAGGGAGGGAGGGACAGGGAGATGGGGAGTGACTGAGGGAGGGGCAGGGAGATGGAGAGTGACTGAGGGAGGGGCAGGGTGATGGAGAGTGAGGGAGGGAGAGACACGGAGATGGAGAGTGAGTGAGTGAGGGAGAGGCAGGGAGATGGAGATAGTGAGGGAGGGACAGGGAGATGGAGAATGAGTGAGGGAGGGACAGGGAGATGGATAGTGAATGAGTGAGGGAGGGACAGGGAGATGGAGAGTGAGGGAGGGTCAGGGAGATGGTGAGTGAGGGAGGATCAGGGAGATGGAGAGTGAGGGAGGGACACGGAGAGTGAGTGAGGGAGGGACAAGGAGACGGAGAGTGAGTGAGGGAGGGACACGGAGATGGAGAGTGAGTGAAGGAGGGACAGGGAGATGGAGAGTGAGTGAGGGAGGGTCAGGGAGATGGAGGTACTGAGGGAGGGACAGGGAGGTGGAGAGTGAGGGAGGGAGGGACGGAGATGGAGAGTGAGTGAGGGAGGGACAGGGAGATGGAGATAGTGATGGACAGGGAGATGGCGATAGTGAGGGAGGGACAGGGAGATGGAGAGTGAGGGAGGGAGGGACAGGGAGATGGGGAGTGAGGGAGGGGGGATATGGAGATGGGGAGTGAGTGAGGGAGGGACATGGAGAGGAAGAGTGAGTGAGGTAGGGAGATGGAGAGTGAGTGAGGGAGGGACAGGGAGATGGAGAGTGAGGGAGGGACAGGGAGATGGAGATAGTGAGGGAGGGACAGGGAGATGGAGATAGTGAGGGAGGGACAGGGAGATGGAGAGTGAGGGAGGGAGGGACAGGGAGATGGGGAGTGAGGGAGGGGGGGACATGGAGATGGGGAGTGAGTGAGGGAGGGACAGGGAAAGGAAGAGTGAGTGAGGTAGGGAGATGGAGAGTGAGTGAGGGAGGGACAGGGAGATGGAGAGAGAGTGAGGGAGGGGCAGGGAGATGGAGAGTGAGTGAGGGAGGGAGGGAAAGGGAGATGGACAGTGAGTGAGGGAGTGTCAGGGAGATGGAGAGTGAGGGAGGGACAGGGAGATGGATAGTGAATGAGTGAGGGAGGGACATGGAGACGGAGAGTGAGTGAGGGAGGGACAGGGAGATGGAGAGTGAGTGAGGGAGGGACACGGAGATGGAGAGTGAGTGAGGGAGGGACACGGAGATGGAGAGTGAGTGAGGGAGGGACAGGGAGATGGAGAGTGAGTGAGGGACACGGAGATGGAGAGTGAGTGAAGGAGTGACATGGAGATGGAGAGTGAGGGAGAGTCAGGGAGATGGAGAGTGAGTGAGGGAGGGTCAGGGAGATGGAGGTACTGAGGGAGGGACAGGGAGGTGGAGAGTGAGTGAGGGAGGGACAGGGAGATGGAGAGTGAGGGAGGGACATGGAGATGGGGAGTGAGGGAGGGAAATGGAGATGGAGAGTGAGTGTGGGAGAGAGGGAGATGGAGAGTGAGTGAGGGAGGGTCACGGAAATGGAGAGTGAGTGAGGGAGGGACAAGGAGATGGAGAGTGAGGGAGGGACAGGGAGATGGAGATAGTGATGGACAGGGAGATGGCGATAGTGAGGGAGGGACAGGGAGATGGAGATAGTGAGGGAGGGACAGGGAGATGGAGAGGGAGGGAGGGACAGGGAGATGGGGAGTGACTGAGGGAGGGGCAGGGAGATGGAGAGTGACTGAGGGAGGGGCAGGGTGATGGAGAGTGAGGGAGGGAGAGACACGGAGATGGAGAGTGAGGGAGAGGCAGGGAGATGGAGATAGTGAGGGAGGGACAGGGAGATGGAGAATGAGTGAGGGAGGGACAGGGAGATGGATAGTGAATGAGTGAGGGAGGGACAGGGAGATGGAGAGTGAGGGAGGGGCAGGGAGATGGTGAGTGAGGGAGGGTCAGGGAGATGGAGAGTGAGGGAGGGACACGGAGAGTGAGTGAGGGAGGGACAAGGAGACGGAGAGTGAGTGAGGGAGGGACAGGGAGATGGAGAGTGAGTGAGGGAGGGTCAGGGAGATGGAGAGTGAGTGAGGGAGGGTCAGGGAGATGGAGGTACTG
Organism: Chiloscyllium punctatum; assembly: GCF_047496795.1. Classification (NCBI taxonomy): domain Eukaryota; kingdom Metazoa; phylum Chordata; class Chondrichthyes; order Orectolobiformes; family Hemiscylliidae; genus Chiloscyllium; species Chiloscyllium punctatum. The sequence continues at coordinate 27,644,396 of NC_092783.1, forward strand.
AGGGAGGGACAGGGAGGTGGAGAGTGAGGGAGGGAGGGACGGAGATGGAGAGTGAGTGAGGGAGGGACAGGGAGATGGAGATAGTGATGGACAGGGAGATGGCGATAGTAAGGGAGGGACAGGGAGATGGAGAGTGAGGGAGGGAGGGACAGGGAGATGGGGAGTGAGGGAGGGGGGATATGGAGATGGGGAGTGAGTGAGGGAGGGACATGGAGAGGAAGAGTGAGTGAGGCAGGGAGATGGAGAGTGAGTGAGGGAGGGACAGGGAGATGGAGAGTGAGTGAGGGAGGGACAGGGAGATGGAGAGTGAGTGAGGGAGGGACAGGGAGATGGAGAGTGAGGGAGGGACAGGGAGATGGAGATAGTGAGGGAGGGACAGGGAGATGGAGATAGTGAGGGAGGGACAGGGAGATGGAGAGGGAGGGACAGGGAGATGGAGAGTGAGGGAGGGAGGGACAGGGAGATGGGGAGTGAGGGAGGGGGGGACATGGAGATGGGGAGTGAGTGAGGGAGGGACAGGGAGATGGAGAGAGAGTGAGGGAGGGACAGGGAGATGGAGAGTGAGGGAGGGATAGGGAGATGGAGAGTGAGGGAGGGATAGGGAGATGGAGAGTGAGTGAGGGAGTTATAGTGAGATGGAGATAGTGCGGGAGGGACAGGGAGATAGTGAGTGCGGGAGGGACAGGGAGATAGTGAGTGCGGGAGGGACAGGGAGATAGTGAGTGCGGGAGGGACAGGGAGATAGTGAGTGCGGGAGCGACAGGGAGATAGTGAGTGCGGGAGGGACAGGGAGATAGTGAGTGCGGGAGGGACAGGGAGATAGTGAGTGAGTGCGGGAGGGACAGGGAGATAGTGAGTGCGGGAGGGGACAGGGAGATAGTGAGTGCGGGAGGGACAGGGAGATAGTGAGTGCGGGAGGGACAGGGAGATAGTGAGTGAGTGCGGGAGGGACAGGGAGATAGTGAGTGCGGGAGGGACAGGGAGATAGTGAGTGCGGGAGGGACAGGGAGATAGTGAGTGCGGGAGGGACAGGGAGATAGTGAGTGAGTGCGGGAGGGACAGGGAGATAGTGAGTGAGTGCGGGAGGGACAGGGAGATAGTGAGTGCGGGAGGGACAGGGAGATAGTGAGTGCGGGAGGGACAGGGAGATAGTGAGTGAGTGCGGGAGGGACAGGGAGATAGTGAGTGAGTGCGGGAGGGACAGGGAGATAGTGAGTGCGGGAGGGACAGGGAGATGGAGAGTGAGTGAGTGAGGGACAGGGAGATGGAGAGTGACTGAGGGAGGGGCAGGGAGATGGAGAGTGACTGAGGGAGGGGCAGGGAGATGGAGAGTGACTGAGGGAGGGCAGGGAGATGGAGAGTGACTGAGGGAGGGACAGGGAGATGGAGAGTGACTGAGGGAGGGGCAGGGAGATGGAGAGTGACTGAGGGAGGGGCAGGGAGATGGAGAGTGACTGAGGGAGGGACAGGGAGATGGAGAGTGAGGGAGGGAGGGACAGGGAGATGGAGAGGGAGGGAGGGACAGGGAGATGGGGAGTGAGGGAGGGACAGGGAGATGGGGAGTGAGGGAGGGACAGGGAGATGGAGAGTGAGGGAGGGAGATGGCGAGTGAGTGAAGGAGGGCCAGGGAAATGGAAGTGAGGGAGGGATGGACAGGGAAATGGAAGTGAGGGAGGGATGGACAGGGAAATAGGGAGGGACATGGAGATGGGGAGTGAGGGAGGGAGAGATATGGAGATGGTGAGTGAGTGAAAGAGGGACAGGGAGATGGAGGGTGAGTGAGGGAGATGGAGAGTGAGTGAAGCAGGGACAGGGAGATGGAGAGTGAGTGTGGGAGGGATATGAAAATAGTGAGGGAGCGAGATGGCGAGGGACAGTGAGTTAGGGAGAGAGAGGGAGATGGTGAGTGAGGGAGAGACAAGGAGATGGAGAATGAGAGAGGGAGATGATGAGGGAGGGAGATGGAGTGAGTGAGGGAGGGACAGGGAGATGGAGTGAGTGAGTGAGGGACTGGGACATGGAGATAGGGTGTGTGAGCCAGAGGGAGGGAGATAGAGTGAGGAAGGGACATGGAGATGGAGATAGAGTGAGTGAGCCAGAGAGAGGGAGATGGAGATAGGGTGAGTGATGGAGAGATTGGGAGTGGGAGATAGCGTGAGTTGGAGATAGTGTGAGGGAGAGAAATGGAAATAGAGAGAGGGAGAGATGGAGATAGAATGAGAGAGGGAGATGGAGGGAGAGAGCGGGAGATGGAGATAGGTTGAGTTGGAGAAAGAGAGTGTGAGTGAGGGAGAGAGCGGAAGTTGGAGATAGAGTGAGTGAGCCAGAGAGAGGGAAATGGAGATAGAGGGAGGGAGAGAGGGTGATGGAGATAGAGGGAGATAGAGTGAGTGAGGGAGAGAGAGGGAGATGGAGATTGAGTGAGTGCGGGAGAGAGCTGGACATGGAGTGATGGAGAGAGCGGAGGATGGAGATAGAATGAGGAAGGAGGAGAGGGAGATGGAAATAGAGCGAGAGAGAGAGAGGCAGATGGAGATTGAGTGAGGGAGGGACAGGGAGATGGAGAGTGACTGAGGGAGGGACAGGGAGATGGAGATAGTGAGGGAGGGGCAGGGAGATGGAGAGTGAGGGAGGGAGGGACAGTGAAATGGGGATTGAGGGTGTGGGGGACATTGAGATGGGGAGGGAGTGAGGGAGGGACATGGAGATGGGGAGTGAGGGAGGGACATGGAGATGGGGAGGGAGTGAGGGAGGGACATGGAGATGGGGAGGGAGTGAGGGAGGTACATGGACATGGAGAGTGAGTGAGGTAGGGACAGGGAGATGGAGAGTGAGTGTGGGAGAGAGGGAGATGGAGAGTGAGTGAGCAAGTGACAGGGAGATGGAGAGTGAGGGAAGGACATGGAGATAGTGAGTGAGGGAGGGAGATGGAGAGGGACAGTGAGTGAGTGAGGGAGAGAGAGGGAGATGGAGAGTGAGTGAGGAAGTGACAAGGAGATGGAGAGAGTGAGTGATGGACAGGGAAGTGGAGATAGTGAGGGAGGGACAGGGAGATGGGGAGGGAGGGAGGGACATGGAGACGGAGAGTGAGTGAGGTAGGGACATGTAGATAGTGAGTGAGGGAGGGACAGGGAGATGGAGAGTGAGTGAGGGAGGGACAGGGAGATGGAGAGTGAGTGAGGGTGGGTCAGGGAGATGGAGAGTGAGGGAGGGACAGGGAGATGGAGAGTGACTCAGGGAGGGGCAGGGAGATGGAGAGTGAGTGAGGGAGAGGCAGGAGATGGAGATAGTGAGGGAGGGACAGGGAGATGGAGAGTGAGTGAAGGAGGGGCAGGGAGATGGAGAGTGAGTGAGGGTCAGGGAGATGGTGAGTGAGGGAGGGATAGGGAGATGGAGAGTGACTGAGGGAATGTCAGGGAGATGGAGAGTGAGGGAGGGACAGGGAGATAGTGAGTGAGGGAGGGGCAGGGAGATGGAGAGTGAGGGAGGGACAGGGAGATGGATAGTGAATGAGTGAGGGAGGGACAGGGAGATGGAGAGTGAGTGAGTGTCAGGGAGATGGAGAGTGAGGGAGGGGCACGGAGATGGTGAGTGAGGGAGGGACATGGAGACGGAGAGTGAGTGAGGGAGGGACAGGGAGATGGACAGTGAGTGAGGGAGGGAGGGAAAGGGAGATGGACAGTGAGTGAGGGAGTGTCAGGGAGATGGAGTGTGAGGGAGGGACAGGGAGATGGATAGTGAATGAGTGAGGGAGGGACAGGGAGATGGACAGTGAGTGAGGGAGGGTCAGGGAGATGGAGAGTGAGGGAGGGACAGGGAGATGGTGAGGGAGGGACATGGAGACGGAGAGTGAGTGAGGGAGGTACAGGGAGATGGAGAGTGAGTGAGGGAGGGACACGGAGATGGAGAGTGAGTGAGGGAGGGTCAGGGAGATGGAGAGTGAGTGAGGGACACGGAGATGGAGAGTGAGTGAAGGAGTGACATGGAGATGGAGAGTGAGGGAGGGACAGGGAGATGGTGAGTGAGGGAGAGTCAGGGAGATGGAGAGTGAGTGAGGGAGGGTCAGGGAGATGGAGGTACTGAGGGAGGGACAGGGACGTGGAGAGTGAGGGAGGGAGGGACAGGGAGGGGGGGACATGGAGATGGAGAGTGAATGAGGGAGGGACATGGAGACGAAGAGTGAGTGAGGGAGGGACAGGGAGATGGGGAGTGAGGGAGGGACATGGAGATGGGGAGTGAGGGAGGGACATGGAGATGGAGAGAGAGTGAGGGAGGGACATGGAGATGGAGAGTAAGTGAGGGAGAGGCAGGAGATGGAGAGTGACTGAGGGAATGTCAGGGAGATGGAGAATGAGTGAGGGAGGGACAGGGAGATGGACAGTGTGTGAGGGAGGGTCAGGGAGATGGAGAGTGAGGGAGGGGCACGGAGATGGTGAGTGAGGGAGGGACATGGAGACGGAGAGTGAGTGAGGGAGGGACAGGAAGATGGAGAGTGAGTGAGGGAGGGACACGGAGATGGAGAGTGAGTGAAGGAGTGACATGGAGAGTGAGGGAGGGACAGGGAGATGGTGAGTGAGGGAGAGTCAGGGAGATGGAGAGTGAGTGAGGGAGGGTCAGGGAGATGGAGAGTGAGGGAGGGACAGGGAGATGGAGAGTGAGGGAGGGACAGGGAGATGGAGATAGTGAGTGATGGACAGGGAGATGGAGAGTGAGGGAGGGAGGGACAGGGAGGGGGGGACATGGAGAGTGAATGAGGGAGGGACATGGAGACGAAGAGTGAGTGAGGTAGGATCAGGGAGACGGAGAGTGAGGGAGGGAGGGACAGGGAGATGGGGATTGAGGGAGGGACATGGAGATGGGGAGTGAGGGAGGGAAATGGAGATGGAGAGTGAGTGTGGGAGAGAGGGAGATGGAGAGTGAGTGAGGGAGGGTCACGGAAATGGAGAGTGAGTGAGGGAGGGACAAGGAGATGGAGAGTGAGGGAGGGACAGGGAGATGGAGATAGTGATGGACAGGGAGATGGCGATAGTGAGGGAGGGACAGGGAGATGGAGATAGTGAGGGAGGGACAGGGAGATGGAGAGGGAGGGAGGGACAGGGAGATGGGGAGTGACTGAGGGAGGGGCAGGGAGATGGAGAGTGACTGAGGGAGGGGCAGGGTGATGGAGAGTGAGGGAGGGAGAGACACGGAGATGGAGAGTGAGTGAGGGAGAGGCAGGGAGATGGAGATAGTGAGGGAGGGACAGGGAGATGGAGAATGAGTGAGGGAGGGACAGGGAGATGGATAGTGAATGAGTGAGGGAGGGACAGGGAGATGGTGAGTGAGGGAGGGTCAGGGAGATGGAGAGTGAGGGAGGGACACGGAGAGTGAGTGAGGGAGGGACAAGGAGACGGAGAGTGAGTGAGGGAGGGACACGGAGATGGAGAGTGAGTGAAGGAGGGACATGGAGAGTGAGTGAGGGAGGGACATGGAGAGTGAGTGAGGGAGGGACAGGGAGATGGAGAGTGAGTGAGGGAGGGTCAGGGAGATGGAGAGTGAGTGAGGGAGGGTCAGGGAGATGGAGGTACTGAGGGAGGGACAGGGAGGTGGAGAGTGAGGGAGGGAGGGACGGAGATGGAGAGTGAGGGAGGGACAGGGAGATGGAGATAGTGATGGACAGGGAGATGGCGATAGTGAGGGAGGGACAGGGAGATGGAGAGTGAGGGAGGGAGGGACAGGGAGATGGGGAGTGAGGGAGGGGGGATATGGAGATGGGGAGTGAGTGAGGGAGGGACATGGAGAGGAAGAGTGAGTGAGGTAGGGAGATGGAGAGTGAGTGAGGGAGGGACAGGGAGATGGAGAGTGAGTGAGGGAGGGACAGGGAGATGGAGAGTGAGTGAGGGAGGGACAGGGAGATGGAGAGTGAGTGAGGGGGGGACATGGAGATGGGGAGTGAGTGAGGGAGGGACATGGAAACGAAGAGTGAGTGAGGTAGGGAGATGGAGAGTGAGTGAGGGAGGGACAGGGAGATGGAGAGAGAGTGAGGGAGGGACAGGGAGATGGAGAGTGAGGGAGGGATAGGGAGATGGAGAGTGAGGGAGGGATAGGGATATGGAGAGTGAGTGAGGGAGTTATAGTGAGATGGAGATAGTGCGGGAGGGACAGGGAGATAGTGAGTGCGGGAGGGACAGGGAGATAGTGAGTGCGGGAGGGACAGGGAGATAGTGAGTGCGGGAGGGACAGGGAGATAGTGAGTGCGGGAGGGACAGGGAGATAGTGAGTGCGGGAGGGACAGGGAGATAGTGAGTGCGGGAGGGACAGGGAGATAGTGAGTGCGGGAGGGACAGGGAGATAGTGAGTGCGGGAGGGACAGGGAGATAGTGAGTGCGGGAGGGACAGGGAGATAGTGAGTGAGTGCGGGAGGGACAGGGAGATAGTGAGTGAGTGCGGGAGGGACAGGGAGATAGTGAGTGCGGGAGGGACAGGGAGATAGTGAGTGAGTGCGGGAGGGACAGGGAGATAGTGAGTGAGTGCGGGAGGGACAGGGAGATAGTGAGTGAGTGCGGGAGGGACAGGGAGATGGAGAGTGAGTGCGGGAGGGACAGGGAGATGGAGAGTGACTGAGGGAGGGGCAGGGAGATGGAGAGTGACTGAGGGAGGGACAGGGAGATGGAGAGTGAGGGAGGGAGGGACAGGGAGATGGAGAGTGAGGGAGGGACAGGGAGATGGAGAGTGAGGGAGGGAGGGACAGGGAGATGGGGAGTGAGGGAGGGACAGGGAGATGGAGAGAGAGTGAGGGAGGGACATGGTAATGGAGAGCGAGGGAGGGACAGGGAGATGGAGAGCGAGGGAGGGACAGGGAGATGGAGTGTGAGGGAGGGAGATGGCGAGTGAGTGAAGGAGGGACAGGGAAATGGAAGTGAGGGAGGGATGGACAGGGAAATGGAGGTGAGGGAGGGATGGACAGGGAAATAGGGAGGGACATGGAGATGGGGAGTGAGGGAGGGAGAGATATGGAGATGGTGAGTGAGTGAAAGAGGGACAGGGAGATGGAGGGTGAGTGAGGGAGATGGAGAGTGAGTGAAGCAGGGACAGGGAGATGGAGAGTGAGTGTGGGAGGGATATGGAAATAGTGAGGGAGCGAGATGGCGAGGGACAGTGAGTTAGGGAGAGAGAGGGAGATGGTGAGTGAGGGAGAGACAAGGAGATGGAGAATGAGAGAGGGAGATGATGAGGGAGGGAGATGGAGTGAGTGAAGGAGGGACAGGGAGATGGAGTGAGTGAGTGAGGGACTGGGACATGGAGATAGGGTGTGTGAGCCAGAGGGAGGGAGAGAGTGAGGGAGAGGGAGATAGAGTGAGGAAGGAACATGGAGATGGAGATAGGGTGAGTGATGGAGAGATTGGGAGTGGGAGATAGCGTGAGTTGGAGATAGTGTGAGGGAGAGAAATGGAAATAGAGAGAGGGAGAGATGGAGATAGAATGAGAGAGGGAGATGGAGGGAGAGAGCGGGAGATGGAGATAGGTTGAGTTGGAGAAAGAGAGTGTGAGTGAGGGAGAGAGCGGAAGTTGGAGATAGAGTGAGTGAGCCAGAGAGAGGGAAATGGAGATAGAGGGAGGGAGAGAGGGTGATGGAGATAGAGGGAGATAGAGTGAGTGAGGGAGAGAGCTGGACATGGAGTGATGGAGAGAGCGGAGGATGGAGATAGAATGAGGAAGGATGAGAGGGAGATGGAAATAGAGCGAGAGAGAGAGAGGCAGATGGAGATTGAGTGAGGGAGGGACAGGGAGATGGAGAGTGACTGAGGGAGGGACAGGGAGATGGAGATAGTGAGGGAGGGGCAGGGAGATGGAGAGTGAGGGAGGGAGGTACAGTGAAATGGGGATTGAGGGTGTGGGGGACATGGAGATGGGGAGGGAGTGAGGGAGGGACATGGAGATGGGGAGGGAGTGAGGGAGGGACATGGAGATGGGGAGGGAGGTACATGGACATGGAGAGTGAGTGAGGTAGGGACAGGGAGATGGAGAGTGAGTGTGGGAGAGAGGGAGATGGAGAGTGAGTGAGCAAGTGACAGGGAGATAGTGAGTGAGGGAGGGAGATGGAGAGGGACAGTGAGTGAGGGAGAGAGAGGGAGATGGAGAGTGAGTGAGGAAGTGACAAGGAGATGGAGAGAGTGAGTGATGGACAGGGAAGTGGAGATAGTGAGGGAGGGACAGGGAGATGGGGAGGGAGGGAGGGACATGGAGACGGAGAGTGAGTGAGGTAGGGACATGTAGATAGTGAGTGAGGGAGGGACAGGGAGATGGAGAGTGAGTGAGGGAGGGACAGGGAGATGGAGAGTGAGTGAGGGTGGGTCAGGGAGATGGAGAGTGAGTGAGGGAGGGACAGGGAGATGGAGAGTGACTCAGGGAGGGGCAGGGAGATGGAGAGTGAGTGAGGGAGAGGCAGGAGATGGAGATAGGGAGGGACAGGGAGATGGAGAATGAGTGAGGGAGGGACAGGGAGGTGGAGAGTGAGTGAAGGAGGGGCAGGGAGGTGGAGAGTGAGTGAAGGAGGGGCAGGGAGATGGAGAGTGAGTGAGGGTCAGGGAGATGGTGAGTGAGGGAGGGATAGGGAGATGGAGAGTGACTGAGGGAATGTCAGGGAGATGGAGAGTGAGGGAGGGACAGGGAGATGGAGAGTGAGTGAGTGTCAGGGAGATGGAGAGTGAGGGAGGGACAGGGAGATGGAGAGTGAGGGAGGGAGGGAAAGGGAGATGGACAGTGAGTGAGGGAGTGTCAGGGAGATGGAGAGTGAGGGAGGGACAGGGAGATGGATAGTGAATGAGTGAGGGAGGGACAGGGAGATGGACAGTGAGTGAGGGAGGGTCAGGGAGATGGAGAGTGAGGGAGGGGCACGGAGATGGTGAGTGAGGGAGGGACATGGAGACGGAGAGTGAGTGAGGGAGGGACAGGGAGATGGAGAGTGAGTGAGGGAGGGACACGGAGATGGAGAGTGAGGGAGGGACACGGAGATAGAGAGTGAGTGAGGGAGGGTCAGGGAGATGGAGAGTGAGTGAGGGACACGGAGATGGAGAGTGAGTGAAGGAGGGACAGGGAGATGGAGAGTGAGTGAGGGAGGGTCAGGGAGATGGAGGTACTGAGGGAGGGACAGGGAGGTGGAGAGTGAGGGAGGGAGGGACGGAGATGGAGAGTGAGTGAGGGAGGGACAGGGAGATGGAGATAGTTATGGACAGGGAGATGGCGATAGTGAGGGAGGGACAGGGAGATGGAGAGTGAGGGAGGGAGGGACAGGGAGATGGGGAGTGAGGGAGGGGGGATATGGAGATGGGGAGTGAGTGAGGGAGGGACATGGAGAGGAAGAGTGAGTGAGGTAGGGAGATGGAGAGTGAGTGAGGGAGGGACAGGGAGATGGAGAGTGAGTGAGGGAGGGACAGGGAGATGGAGAGTGAGTGAGGGAGGGACAGGGAGATGGAGAGTGAGGGAGGGACAGGGAGATGGAGATAGTGAGGGAGGGACAGGGAGATGGAGAGTGAGGGAGGGAGGGACAGGGAGATGGGGAGTGAGGGAGGGGGGGACATGGAGATGGGGAGTGAGTGAGGGAGGGACATGGAAACGAAGAGTGAGTGAGGTAGGAAGATGGAGAGTGAGTGAGGGAGGGACAGGGAGATGGAGAGAGAGTGAGGGAGGGGCAGGGAGATGGAGAGTGAGTGAGGGAGGGAGGGAAAGGGAGATGGACAGTGAGTGAGGGAGTGTCAGGGAGATGGAGAGTGAGGGAGGGACAGGGAGATGGATAGTGAATGAGTGAGGGAGGGACTGGGAGATGGACAGTGAGTGAGGGAGGGTCAGGGAAATGGAGAGTGAGGGAGGGGCACGGAGATGGTGAGTGAGTGAGGGACATGGAGACGGAGAGTGAGTGAGGGAGGGACAGGGAGATGGAGAGTGAGTGAGGGAGGGACACGGAGATGGAGAGTGAGTGAGGGAGGGACACGGAGATAGAGAGTGAGTGAGGGAGGGTCAGGGAGATGGAGAGTGAGTGAGGGACACGGAGATGGAGAGTGAGTGAGGGACACGGAGATGGAGAGTGAGTGAGGGACACGGAGATGGAGAGTGAGTGAAGGAGTGACATGGAGATGGGGAGTGAGGGAGGGGGGGACATGGAGATGGGGAGTGAGTGAGGGAGGGACATGGAAACGAAGAGTGAGTGAGGTAGGGAGATGGAGAGTGAGTGAGGGAGGGACAGGGAGATGGAGAGAGAGTGAGGGAGGGGCAGGGAGATGGAGAGTGAGTGAGGGAGGGACACGGAGATGGAGAGTGAGTGAAGGAGGGACAGGGAGATGGAGAGTGAGTGAGGGAGGGTCAGGGAGATGGAGGTACTGAGGGAGGGACAGGGAGGTGGAGAGTGAGGGAGGGAGGGACGGAGATGGAGAGTGAGTGAGGGAGGGACAGGGAGATGGAGATAGTTATGGACAGGGAGATGGCGATAGTGAGGGAGGGACAGGGAGATGGAGAGTGAGGGAGGGAGGGACAGGGAGATGGGGAGTGAGGGAGGGGGGATATGGAGATGGGGAGTGAGTGAGGGAGGGACATGGAGAGGAAGAGTGAGTGAGGTAGGGAGATGGAGAGTGAGTGAGGGAGGGACAGGGAGATGGAGAGTGAGTGAGGGAGGGACAGGGAGATGGAGAGTGAGGGAGGGAGGGACAGGGAGATGGGGAGTGAGGGAGGGGGGGACATGGAGATGGGGAGTGAGTGAGGGAGGGACATGGAAACGAAGAGTGAGTGAGGTAGGGAGATGGAGAGTGAGTGAGGGAGGGACAGGGAGATGGAGAGAGAGTGAGGGAGGGGCAGGGAGATGGAGAGTGAGTGAGGGAGGGAGGGAAAGGGAGATGGACAGTGAGTGAGGGAGTGTCAGGGAGATGGAGAGTGAGGGAGGGACAGGGAGATGGATAGTGAATGAGTGAGGGAGGGATTGGGAGATGGACAGTGAGTGAGGGAGGGTCAGGGAGATGGAGAGTGAGGGAGGGGCACGGAGATGGTGAGTGAGTGAGGGACATGGAGACGGAGAGTGAGTGAGGGAGGGACAGGGAGATGGAGAGTGAGTGAGGGAGGGACACGGAGATGGAGAGTGAGTGAGGGAGGGACACGGAGATAGAGAGTGAGTGAGGGAGGGTCAGGGAGATGGAGAGTGAGTGAGGGACACGGAGATGGAGAGTGAGTGAGGGACACGGAGATGGAGAGTGAGTGAAGGAGTGACATGGAGATGGAGAGTGAGGGAGAGTCAGGGAGATGGAGAGTGAGTGAGGGAGGGTCAGGGAGATGGAGGTACTGAGGGAGGGACAGGGAGGTGGAGAGTGAGTGAGGGAGGGACAGGGAGATGGAGAGTGAGGGAGGGACATGGAGATGGGGAGTGAGGGAGGGAAATGGAGATGGAGAGTGAGTGTGGGAGAGAGGGAGATGGAGAGTGAGTGAGGGAGGGTCACGGAAATGGAGAGTGAGTGAGGGAGGGACAAGGAGATGGAGAGTGAGGGAGGGACAGGGAGATGGAGATAGTGATGGACAGGGAGATGGCGATAGTGAGGGAGGGACAGGGAGATGGAGATAGTGAGGGAGGGACAGGGAGATGGAGAGGGAGGGAGGGACAGGGAGATGGGGAGTGACTGAGGGAGGGGCAGGGAGATGGAGAGTGACTGAGGGAGGGGCAGGGTGATGGAGAGTGAGGGAGGGAGAGACACGGAGATGGAGAGTGAGTGAGTGAGGGAGAGGCAGGGAGATGGAGATAGTGAGGGAGGGACAGGGAGATGGAGAATGAGTGAGGGAGGGACAGGGAGATGGATAGTGAATGAGTGAGGGAGGGACAGGGAGATGGAGAGTGAGGGAGGGTCAGGGAGATGGTGAGTGAGGGAGGATCAGGGAGATGGAGAGTGAGGGAGGGACACGGAGAGTGAGTGAGGGAGGGACAAGGAGACGGAGAGTGAGTGAGGGAGGGACACGGAGATGGAGAGTGAGTGAAGGAGGGACAGGGAGATGGAGAGTGAGTGAGGGAGGGTCAGGGAGATGGAGGTACTGAGGGAGGGACAGGGAGGTGGAGAGTGAGGGAGGGAGGGACGGAGATGGAGAGTGAGTGAGGGAGGGACAGGGAGATGGAGATAGTGATGGACAGGGAGATGGCGATAGTGAGGGAGGGACAGGGAGATGGAGAGTGAGGGAGGGAGGGACAGGGAGATGGGGAGTGAGGGAGGGGGGATATGGAGATGGGGAGTGAGTGAGGGAGGGACATGGAGAGGAAGAGTGAGTGAGGTAGGGAGATGGAGAGTGAGTGAGGGAGGGACAGGGAGATGGAGAGTGAGGGAGGGACAGGGAGATGGAGATAGTGAGGGAGGGACAGGGAGATGGAGATAGTGAGGGAGGGACAGGGAGATGGAGAGTGAGGGAGGGAGGGACAGGGAGATGGGGAGTGAGGGAGGGGGGGACATGGAGATGGGGAGTGAGTGAGGGAGGGACAGGGAAAGGAAGAGTGAGTGAGGTAGGGAGATGGAGAGTGAGTGAGGGAGGGACAGGGAGATGGAGAGAGAGTGAGGGAGGGGCAGGGAGATGGAGAGTGAGTGAGGGAGGGAGGGAAAGGGAGATGGACAGTGAGTGAGGGAGTGTCAGGGAGATGGAGAGTGAGGGAGGGACAGGGAGATGGATAGTGAATGAGTGAGGGAGGGACATGGAGACGGAGAGTGAGTGAGGGAGGGACAGGGAGATGGAGAGTGAGTGAGGGAGGGACACGGAGATGGAGAGTGAGTGAGGGAGGGACACGGAGATGGAGAGTGAGTGAGGGAGGGACAGGGAGATGGAGAGTGAGTGAGGGACACGGAGATGGAGAGTGAGTGAAGGAGTGACATGGAGATGGAGAGTGAGGGAGAGTCAGGGAGATGGAGAGTGAGTGAGGGAGGGTCAGGGAGATGGAGGTACTGAGGGAGGGACAGGGAGGTGGAGAGTGAGTGAGGGAGGGACAGGGAGATGGAGAGTGAGGGAGGGACATGGAGATGGGGAGTGAGGGAGGGAAATGGAGATGGAGAGTGAGTGTGGGAGAGAGGGAGATGGAGAGTGAGTGAGGGAGGGTCACGGAAATGGAGAGTGAGTGAGGGAGGGACAAGGAGATGGAGAGTGAGGGAGGGACAGGGAGATGGAGATAGTGATGGACAGGGAGATGGCGATAGTGAGGGAGGGACAGGGAGATGGAGATAGTGAGGGAGGGACAGGGAGATGGAGAGGGAGGGAGGGACAGGGAGATGGGGAGTGACTGAGGGAGGGGCAGGGAGATGGAGAGTGACTGAGGGAGGGGCAGGGTGATGGAGAGTGAGGGAGGGAGAGACACGGAGATGGAGAGTGAGGGAGAGGCAGGGAGATGGAGATAGTGAGGGAGGGACAGGGAGATGGAGAATGAGTGAGGGAGGGACAGGGAGATGGATAGTGAATGAGTGAGGGAGGGACAGGGAGATGGAGAGTGAGGGAGGGGCAGGGAGATGGTGAGTGAGGGAGGGTCAGGGAGATGGAGAGTGAGGGAGGGACACGGAGAGTGAGTGAGGGAGGGACAAGGAGACGGAGAGTGAGTGAGGGAGGGACAGGGAGATGGAGAGTGAGTGAGGGAGGGTCAGGGAGATGGAGAGTGAGTGAGGGAGGGTCAGGGAGATGGAGGTACTGAGGGAGGGACAGGGAGGTGGAGAGTGAGGGAGGGAGGGACGGAGATGGAGAGTGAGTGAGGGAGGGACAGGGAGATGGAGATAGTGATGGACAGGGAGATGGCGATAGTAAGGGAGGGACAGGGAGATGGAGAGTGAGGGAGGGAGGGACAGGGAGATGGGGAGTGAGGGAGGGGGGATATGGAGATGGGGAGTGAGTGAGGGAGGGACATGGAGAGGAAGAGTGAGTGAGGCAGGGAGATGGAGAGTGAGTGAGGGAGGGACAGGGAGATGGAGAGTGAGTGAGGGAGGGACAGGGAGATGGAGAGTGAGTGAGGGAGGGACAGGGAGATGGAGAGTGAGGGAGGGACAGGGAGATGGAGATAGTGAGGGAGGGACAGGGAGATGGAGATAGTGAGGGAGGGACAGGGAGATGGAGAGGGAGGGACAGGGAGATGGAGAGTGAGGGAGGGAGGGACAGGGAGATGGGGAGTGAGGGAGGGGGGGACATGGAGATGGGGAGTGAGTGAGGGAGGGACAGGGAGATGGAGAGAGAGTGAGGGAGGGACAGGGAGATGGAGAGTGAGGGAGGGATAGGGAGATGGAGAGTGAGGGAGGGATAGGGAGATGGAGAGTGAGTGAGGGAGTTATAGTGAGATGGAGATAGTGCGGGAGGGACAGGGAGATAGTGAGTGCGGGAGGGACAGGGAGATAGTGAGTGCGGGAGGGACAGGGAGATAGTGAGTGCGGGAGGGACAGGGAGATAGTGAGTGCGGGAGCGACAGGGAGATAGTGAGTGCGGGAGGGACAGGGAGATAGTGAGTGCGGGAGGGACAGGGAGATAGTGAGTGAGTGCGGGAGGGACAGGGAGATAGTGAGTGCGGGAGGGACAGGGAGATAGTGAGTGCGGGAGGGACAGGGAGATAGTGAGTGAGTGCGGGAGGGACAGGGAGATAGTGAGTGCGGGAGGGACAGGGAGATAGTGAGTGAGTGCGGGAGGGACAGGGAGATAGTGAGTGAGTGCGGGAGGGACAGGGAGATAGTGAGTGCGGGAGGGACAGGGAGATAGTGAGTGAGTGCGGGAGGGACAGGGAGATAGTGAGTGAGTGCGGGAGGGACAGGGAGATAGTGAGTGCGGGAGGGACAGGGAGATGGAGAGTGAGTGAGTGAGGGACAGGGAGATGGAGAGTGACTGAGGGAGGGGCAGGGAGATGGAGAGTGACTGAGGGAGGGGCAGGGAGATGGAGAGTGACTGAGGGAGGGACAGGGAGATGGAGAGTGAGGGAGGGAGGGACAGGGAGATGGAGAGTGAGGGAGGGACAGGGAGATGGAGAGTGAGGGAGGGAGGGACAGGGAGATGGGGAGTGAGGGAGGGACAGGGAGATGGAGAGAGAGTGAGGGAGGGACAGGGAGATGGAGAGAGAGTGAGGGAGGGACAGGGAGATGGAGAGTGAGGGAGGGAGGGACAGGGAGATGGAGAGTGAGGGAGGGACAGGGAGATGGAGAGTGAGGGAGGGAGGGACAGGGAGATGGGGAGTGAGGGAGGGACAGGGAGATGGAGAGAGAGTGAGGGAGGGACAGGGAGATGGAGAGAGAGTGAGGGAGGGACAGGGAGATGGAGAGTGAGGGAGGGAAAGGGAGATGGAGAGTGAGGGAGGGATAGGGAGATGGAGAGTGAGGGAGGGATAGGGAGGTGGAGAGTGAGGGAGGGATAGGGAGATGGAGAGTGAGTGAGGGAGTTATAGTGAGATGGAGATAGTGCGGGAGGGACAGGGAGATAGTGAGTGCGGGAGGGACAGGGAGATGGAGAGCGAGGGAGGGACAGGGAGATGGAGTGTGAGGGAGGGAGATGGCGAGTGAGTGAAGGAGGGACAGGGAAATGGAAGTGAGGGAGGGATGGACAGGGAAATGGAGGTGAGGGAGGGATGGACAGGGAAATAGGGAGGGACATGGAGATGGGGAGTGAGGGAGGGAGAGATATGGAGATGGTGAGTGAGTGAAAGAGGGACAGGGAGATGGAGGGTGAGTGAGGGAGATGGAGAGTGAGTGAAGCAGGGACAGGGAGATGGGGAGTGAGTGTGGGAGGGATATGGAAATAGTGAGGGAGCGAGATGGCGAGGGACAGTGAGTTAGGGAGAGAGAGGGAGATGGTGAGTGAGGGAGAGACAAGGAGATGGAGAATGAGAGAGGGAGATGATGAGGGAGGGAGATGGAGTGAGTGAAGGAGGGACAGGGAGATGGAGTGAGTGAGTGAGGGACTGGGACATGGAGATAGGGTGTGTGAGCCAGAGGGAGGGAGATAGAGTGAGGAAGGGACATGGAGATGGAGATAGGGTGAGTGATGGAGAGATTGGGAGTGGGAGATAGCGTGAGTTGGAGATAGTGTGAGGGAGAGAAATGGAAATAGAGAGAGGGAGAGATGGAGATAGAATGAGAGAGGGAGCTGGAGGGAGAGAGCGGGAGATGGAGATAGGTTGAGTTGGAGAAAGAGAGTGTGAGTGAGGGAGAGAGCGGAAGTTGGAGATAGAGTGAGTGAGCCAGAGAGAGGGAAATGGAGATAGAGGGAGATAGAGTGAGTGCGGGAGAGAGCTGGACATGGAGTGATGGAGAGAGCGGAGGATGGAGATAGAATGAGGAAGGATGAGAGGGAGATGGAAATAGAGCGAGAGAGAGAGAGGCAGATGGAGATTGAGTGAGGGAGGGACAGGGAGATGGAGAGTGACTGAGGGAGGGACAGGGAGATGGAGATAGTGAGGGAGGGGCAGGGAGATGGAGAGTGAGGGAGGGAGGGACAGTGAAATGGGGATTGAGGGTGTGGGGGACATGCAGATGGGGAGGGAGTGAGGGAGGGACATGGAGATGGGGAGGGAGTGAGGGAGGTACATGGACATGGAGAGTGAGTGAGGTAGGGACAGGGAGATGGAGAGTGAGTGTGGGAGAGAGGGAGATGGAGAGTGAGTGAGCAAGTGACAGGGAGATGGAGAGTGAGGGAGGGACATGGAGATAGTGAGTGAGGGAGGGAGATGGAGAGGGACAGTGAGTGAGGGAGAGAGAGGGAGATGGAGAGTGAGTGAGGAAGTGACAAGGAGATGGAGAGAGTGAGTGATGGACAGGGAAGTGGAGATAGTGAGGGAGGGACAGGGAGATGGGGAGGGAGGGAGGGACATGGAGACGGAGAGTGAGTGAGGTAGGGACATGTAGATAGTGAGTGAGGGAGGGACAGGGAGATGGAGAGTGAGTGAGGGTGGGTCAGGGAGATGGAGAGTGAGTGAGGGAGAGGCAGGAGATGGAGATAGGGAGGGACAGGGAGATGGAGAATGAGTGAGGGAGGGACAGGGAGGTGGAGAGTGAGTGAAGGAGGGGCAGGGAGGTGGAGAGTGAGTGAAGGAGGGGCAGGGAGATGGAGAGTGAGTGAGGGTCAGGGAGATGGTGAGTGAGGGAGGGATAGGGAGATGGAGAGTGACTGAGGGAATGTCAGGGAGATGGAGAGTGAGGGAGGGACAGGGAGATGGAGAGTGAGTGAGTGTCAGGGAGATGGAGAGTGAGGGAGGGACAGGGAGATGGAGAGTGAGTGAGGGAGGGAGGGAAAGGGAGATGGACAGTGAGTGAGGGAGTGTCAGGGAGATGGAGAGTGAGGGAGGGACAGGGAGATGGATAGTGAATGAGTGAGGGAGGGACAGGGAGATGGAGAGTGAGGGAGGGGCACGGAGATGGTGAGTGAGGGAGGGACATGGAGACGGAGAGTGAGTGAGGGAGGGACAGGGAGATGGAGAGTGAGTGAGGGAGGGACACGGAGATGGAGAGTGAGTGAGGGAGGGACACGGAGATAGAGAGTGAGTGAGGGAGGGTCAGGGAGATGGAGAGTGAGTGAGGGACACGGAGATGGAGAGTGAGTGAAGGAGTGACATGGAGAGTGAGGGAGAGTCAGGGAGATGGAGAGTGAGTGAGGGAGGGTCAGGGAGATGGAGGTACTGAGGGAGGGACAGGGAGGTGGAGAGTGAGTGAGGGAGGGACTCGGAGATGGAGAGTGAGGGAGGGACAGGGAGATGGAGATAGTGAGTGATGGACAGGGAGATGGAGAGTGAGGGAGGGAGGGACAGGGAGGGGGGACATGGAGATGGAGAGTGAATGAGGGAGGGACATGGAGACGAAGAGTGAGTGAGGGAGGGACAGGGAGATGGGGAGTGAGGGAGGGACATGGAGATGGGGTGTGAGGGAGGGACATGGAGATGGAGAGAGAGTGAGGGAGGGACATGGAGATGGAGAGTAAGTGAGGGAGAGGCAGGAGATGGAGAGTGACTGAGGGAATGTCAGGGAGATGGAGAATGAGTGAGGGAGGGACAGGGAGATGGACAGTGAGGGAGGGTCAGGGAGATGGAGAGTGAGGGAGGGGCACGAAGATGGTGAGTGAGGGAGGGACATGGAGACGGAGAGTGAGTGAGGGAGGGACAGGGAGATGGAGAGTGAGTGAGGGAGGGACACGGAGATGGAGAGTGAGTGAAGGAGTGACATGGAGAGTGAGGGAGGGACAGGGAGATGGTGAGTGAGGGAGAGTCAGGGAGATGGAGATAGTGAGTGATGGACAGGGAGATGGAGAGGGAGGGAGGGACAGGGAGGGGGGTACATGGAGAGTGAATGAGGGAGGGACATGGAGACGAAGAGTGAGTGAGGTAGGGACAGGGAGACGGAGAGTGAGGGAGGGAGGGACAGGGAGATGGGGAGTGAGGGAGGGACATGGAGATGGGGAGTGAGGGAGGGAAATGGAGATGGAGAGTGAGTGTGGGAGAGAGGGAGATGGAGAGTGAGTGAGGGAGGGTCACGGAAATGGAGAGTGAGTGAAGGAGGGACATGGTAATGGAGAGCGAGGGAGGGACAGGGAGATGGAGAGTGAAGGAGGGAGATGGCGAGTGAGTGAAGGAGGGACAGGGAGATGGAGAGAGAGGGAGGGAGGGGCAGGGACTTGGAGAGTGAGGGAGGGAGGGACAGGGAGATAGGGAGGGAGGGACATGGAGATGGGGAGTGAGGGAGGGACATGGAGAGTGAGTGAGGGAGGGACATGGAGATGGAGAGTGAGTGAGTGAGGGAGAGGCAGGGAGATGGAGATAGTGAGGGAGAGACAGGGAGATGGCGAATGAGTGAGGGAGGGACAGGGAGATGGATAGTGAATGAGTGAGGGAGGGACAGGGAGATGGAGAGTGAGGGAGGGGCAGGGAGATGGAGAGTGAAGGAGGGACATGGAGATGGAGAGTGAGTGAGGGAGGGACAGGGAGATGGAGAGTGAGTGAGGGAGGGTCAGGGAGATGGAGAGTGAGGGAGGGTCAGGGAGATGGAGGTACTGAGGGAGGGACAGGGAGGTGGAGAGTGAGGGAGGGAGGGACGGAGATGGAGAGTGAGTGAGGGAGGGACAGGGAGATGGAGATAGTGAGGGAGGGACAGGGAGATGGAGATAGTGAGGGAGGGACAGGGAGATGGGGAGTGACAGAGGGAGGGGCAGGGAGATGGAGAGTGACTGAGGGAGGGGCAGGGAGATGGAGAGTGACTGAGGGAGGGACAGGGTGATGGAGAGTGAGGAAGGGTCAGGGAGATGGAGAGTGAGTGAGGGAGAGACACGGAGATGGAGAGTGAGTGAGGGAGAGGCAGGGAGATGGAGATAGTGAGGGAGAGACAGGGAGATGGCGAATGAGTGAGGGAGGGACAGGGAGATGGAGAGTGAGGGAGGGGCAGGGAGATGGAGAGTGAAGGAGGGACATTGAGATGGAGAGTGAGTGAGGGAGGGACAGGGAGATGGAGAGTGAGTGAGGGAGGGTCAGGGAGATGGAGAGTGAGTGAGGGAGGGTCAGGGAGATGGAGGTACTGAGGGAGGGACAGGGAGGTGGAGAGTGAGGGAGGGAGGGACGGAGATGGAGAGTGAGTGAGGGAGGGACAGGGAGATGGAGATAGTGAGTGAGGGACAGGGAGATGGAGATAGTGAGGGAGGGACAGGGAGATGGGGAGTGACTGAGGGAGGGGCAGGGAGATGGAGAGTGACTGAGGGAGGGACAGGGTGATGGAGAGTGAGGGAGGGTCAGGGAGATGGAGAGTGAGTGAGGGAGAGACACGGAGATGGAGAGTGAGTGAGTGAGGGAGAGGCAGGGAGATGGAGATAGTGAGGGAGGGACAGGGAGATGGAGAGTGAGGGAGGGTCAGGGAGATGGTGAGTGAGGGAGGGACACGGAGATGGAGAGTGAGTGAAGGAGGGACATGGAGAGTGAGTGAAGGATGGACATGGAGAGTGAGTGAGGGAGGGACAGGGAGATGGAGAGTGAGTGAGGGAGGGTCAGGGAGATGGAGAGTGAGTGAGGGAGGGTCAGGGAGATGGAGGTACTGAGGGAGGGACAGGGAGGTGGAGAGTGAGGGAGGGAGGGACGGAGATGGAGAGTGAGTGAGGGAGGGACAGGGAGATGGAGAGGGAGGGAGGGACGGAGATGGAGAGTGAGTGAGGGAGGGACAGGGAGATGGAGAGTGAGGGAGGGAGGGACAGGGAGATGGGGAGTGAGGGAGGGGGGATATGGAGATGGGGAGTGAGTGAGGGAGGGACATGGAGAGGAAGAGTGAGTGAGGTAGGGAGATGGAGAGTGAGTGAGGGAGGGACAGGGAGATGGAGAGTGAGTGAGGGAGGGACAGGGAGATGGAGAGTGAGGGAGGGACAGGGAGATGGAGATAGTGAGGGAGGGACAGGGAGATGGAGATAGTGATGGACAGGGAGATGGAGATAGGGAGGGACAGGGAGATGGAGATAGTGAGGGAGGGACAGGGAGATGGAGATAGTGAGGGAGGGACAGGGAGATGGAGAGTGAGGGAGGGAGGGACAGGGAGATGGGGAGTGAGTGAGGGAGGGACAGGGAGATGGAGAGAGAGTGAGGGAGGGACAGGGAGATGGAGAGTGAGGGAGGGATAGGGAGATGGAGAGTGAGTGAGGGAGTTACAGTGAGATAGTGAGTGAGTGCGGGAGGGACGGAGATAGTGAGTGAGTGCGGGAGGGACAGGGAGATAGTGAGTGAGTGCGGGAGGGAAAGGGAGATAGTGAGTGAGTGAGGGTGGGACAGGGAGATGGAGAGTGAGTGAGTGAGGGACAAGGAGACGGTGAGTGAGGGAGGGACACGGAGATGGAGAGTGAGTGAAGGAGGGACATGGAGAGTGAGTGAAGGAGGGAGATGGAGAGTGAGTGAGGGAGGGACAGGGAGATGGAGAGTGAGTGAGGGAGGGTCAGGGAGATGGAGAGTGAGTGAGGGAGGGTCAGGGAGATGGAGGTACTGAGGGAGGGACAGGGAGGTGGAGAGTGAGGGAGGGAGGGACGGAGATGGAGAGTGAGAGAGGGAGGGACAGGGAGATGGAGAGGGAGGGAGGGACGGAGATGGAGAGTGAGTGAGGGAGGGACAGGGAGATGGAGAGTGAGGGAGGGAGGGACAGGGAGATGGGGAGGGGGGATATGGAGATGGGGAGTGAGTGAGGGAGGGACATGGAGAGGAAGAGTGAGTGAGGTAGGGAGATGGAGAGTGAGTGAGGGAGGGACAGGGAGATGGAGAGTGAGTGAGGGAGGGACAGGGAGATGGAGAGCGAGGGAGGGACAGGGAGATGGAGATAGTGATGGACAGGGAGATGGCGATAGGGAGGGACAGGGAGATGGAGATAGTGAGGGAGGGACAGGGAGATGGAGAGTGAGGGAGGGAGGGACAGGGAGATGGGGAGTGAGTGAGGGAGGGACAGGGAGATGGAGAGAGAGTGAGGGAGGGACAGGGAGATGGAGAGTGAGGGAGGGATAGGGAGATGGAGAGTGAGTGAGGGAGTTACAGTCAGATGGAGATAGTGCGGGAGGGACAGGGAGATAGTGAGTGAGTGCGGGAGGGACAGGGACATAGTGAGTGAGTGCGTGAGGGACAGGGACATAGTGAGTGAGTGCGGGAGGGACAGGGACATAGTGAGTGAGTGCGGGAGGGACAGGGAGATAGTGAGTGAGTGCGGGAGGGACAGGGAGATGGTGAGTGAGTGCGGGAGGGACAGGGAGATGGTGAGTGAGTGAGGGACAGGGAGATGGAGAGTGACTGAGGGAGGGACAGGGAGATGGAGAGTGAGGGAGGGAGGGACAGGGAGATGGAGAGTGAGGGAGGGAGGGACAGGGAGATGGGGAGTGAGGGAGGGACAGGGAGATGGGGAGTGAGGGAGGGACAGGGAGATGGAGAGTGAGGGAGGGAGATGGCGAGTGAGTGAAGGAGGGCCAGGGAAATGGAAGTGAGGGAGGGATGGACAGGGAAATGGAAGTGAGGGAGGGATGGACAGGGAAATAGGGAGGGACATGGAGATGGGGAGTGAGGGAGGGAGAGATATGGAGATGGTGAGTGAGTGAAAGAGGGACAGGGAGATGGAGGGTGAGTGAGGGAGATGGAGAGTGAGTGAAGCAGGGACAGGGAGATGGAGAGTGAGTGTGGGAGGGATATGAAAATAGTGAGGGAGCGAGATGGCGAGGGACAGTGAGTTAGGGAGAGAGAGGGAGATGGTGAGTGAGGGAGAGACAAGGAGATGGAGAATGAGAGAGGGAGATGATGAGGGAGGGAGATGGAGTGAGTGAGGGAGGGACAGGGAGATGGAGTGAGTGAGTGAGGGACTGGGACATGGAGATAGGGTGTGTGAGCCAGAGGGAGGGAGATAGAGTGAGGAAGGGACATGGAGATGGAGATAGAGTGAGTGAGCCAGAGAGAGGGAGATGGAGATAGGGTGAGTGATGGAGAGATTGGGAGTGGGAGATAGCGTGAGTTGGAGATAGTGTGAGGGAGAGAAATGGAAATAGAGAGAGGGAGAGATGGAGATAGAATGAGAGAGGGAGATGGAGGGAGAGAGCGGGAGATGGAGATAGGTTGAGTTGGAGAAAGAGAGTGTGAGTGAGGGAGAGAGCGGAAGTTGGAGATAGAGTGAGTGAGCCAGAGAGAGGGAAATGGAGATAGAGGGAGGGAGAGAGGGTGATGGAGATAGAGGGAGATAGAGTGAGTGAGGGAGAGAGAGGGAGATGGAGATTGAGTGAGTGCGGGAGAGAGCTGGACATGGAGTGATGGAGAGAGCGGAGGATGGAGATAGAATGAGGAAGGATGAGAGGGAGATGGAAATAGAGCGAGAGAGAGAGAGGCAGATGGAGATTGAGTGAGGGAGGGACAGGGAGATGGAGAGTGACTGAGGGAGGGACAGGGAGATGGAGATAGTGAGGGAGGGGCAGGGAGATGGAGAGTGAGGGAGGGAGGGACAGTGAAATGGGGATTGAGGGTGTGGGGGACATGTAGATGGGGAGGGAGTGAGGGAGGGACATGGAGATGGGGAGTGAGGGAGGGACATGGAGATGGGGAGGGAGTGAGGGAGGGACATGGAGATGGGGAGGGAGTGAGGGAGGTACATGGACATGGAGAGTGAGTGAGGTAGGGACAGGGAGATGGAGAGTGAGTGTGGGAGAGAGGGAGATGGAGAGTGAGTGAGCAAGTGACAGGGAGATGGAGAGTGAGGGAGGGACATGGAGATAGTGAGTGAGGGAGGGAGATGGAGAGGGACAGTGAGTGAGGGAGAGAGAGGGAGATGGAGAGTGAGTGAGGAAGTGACAAGGAGATGGAGAGAGTGAGTGATGGACAGGGAAGTGGAGATAGTGAGGGAGGGACAGGGAGATGGGGAGGGAGGGAGGGACATGGAGACGGAGAGTGAGTGAGGTAGGGACATGTAGATAGTGAGTGAGGGAGGGACAGGGAGATGGAGAGTGAGTGAGGGAGGGACAGGGAGATGGAGAGTGAGTGAGGGAGGGTCAGGGAGATGGAGAGTGAGGGAGGGACAGGGAGATGGAGAGTGACTCAGGGAGGGGCAGGGAGATGGAGAGTGAGTGAGGGAGAGGCAGGAGATGGAGATAGTGAGGGAGGGACAGGGAGATGGAGAGTGAGTGAGGGTCAGGGAGATGGTGAGTGAGGGAGGGATAGGGAGATGGAGAGTGACTGAGGGAATGTCAGGGAGATGGAGAGTGAGGGAGGGACAGGGAGATAGTGAGTGAGGGAGGGGCAGGGAGATGGAGAGTGAGGGAGGGACAGGGAGATGGATAGTGAATGAGTGAGGGAGGGACAGGGAGATGGAGAGTGAGTGAGTGTCAGGGAGATGGTGAGTGAGGGAGGGACATGGAGACGGAGAGTGAGGGAGGGAGGGACAGGGAGATGGACAGTGAGGGAGGGAGGGAAAGGGAGATGGACAGTGAGTGAGGGAGTGTCAGGGAGATGGAGAGTGAGGGAGGGACAGGGAGATGGATAGTGAATGAGTGAGGGAGGGACAGGGAGATGGACAGTGAGTGAGGGAGGGTCAGGGAGATGGAGAGTGAGGGAGGGGCACGGAGATGGTGAGTGAGGGAGGGACATGGAGACGGAGAGTGAGTGAGGGAGGGACAGGGAGATGGAGAGTGAGTGAGGGAGGGACACGGAGATGGAGAGTGAGTGAGGGAGGGTCAGGGAGATGGAGAGTGAGTGAGGGACACGGAGATGGAGAGTGAGTGAAGGAGTGACATGGAGATGGAGAGTGAGGGAGGGACAGGGAGATGGTGAGTGAGGGAGAGTCAGGGAGATGGAGAGTGAGTGAGGGAGGGTCAGGGAGATGGAGGTACTGAGGGAGGGACAGGGACGTGGAGAGTGATTGAGGGAGGGACAGGGAGATGGAGAGTGAGGGAGGGACAGGGAGATGGAGATAGTGAGTGATGGACAGGGAGATGGAGAGTGAGGGAGGGAGCGGGGGACATGGAGATGGAGAGTGAATGAGGGAGGGACATGGAGACGAAGAGTGAGTGAGGGAGGGACAGGGAGATGGGGAGTGAGGGAGGGACATGGAGATGGAGAGAGAGTGAGGGAGGGACATGGAGATGGAGAGTGAGTGTGGGAGAGAGGGAGATGGATAGTGAGTGAGGGAGGGTCACGGAAATGGAGAGTGAGTGAAGGAGGGACATGGTAATGGATAGCGAGGGAGGGACAGGGAGATGGAGAGTGAGTGAGGGTGGGTCAGGGAGATGGAGAGTGACTCACGGAGGGGCAGGGAGATGGAGAGTAAGTGAGGAAGAGGCAGGAGATGGAGAGTGACTGAGGGAATGTCAGGGAGATGGAGAATGAGTGAGGGAGGGACAGGGAGATGGACAGTGTGTGAGGGAGGGTCAGGGAGATGGAGAGTGAGGGAGGGGCACGGAGATGGTGAGTGAGGGAGGGACATGGAGACGGAGAGTGAGTGAGGGAGGGACATGGAGACGGAGAGTGAGTGAGGGAGGGACAGGAAGATGGAGAGTGAGTGAGGGAGGGACACGGAGATGGAGAGTGAGTGAAGGAGTGACATGGAGAGTGAGGGAGGGACAGGGAGATGGTGAGTGAGGGAGAGTCAGGGAGATGGAGAGTGAGTGAGGGAGGGTCAGGGAGATGGAGAGTGAGTGAGGGAGGGTCAGGGAGATGGAGAGTGAGGGAGGGACAGGGAGATGGAGAGTGAGGGAGGGACAGGGAGATGGAGATAGTGAGTGATGGACAGGGAGATGGAGAGTGAGGGAGGGAGGGACAGGGAGGGGGGGACATGGAGAGTGAATGAGGGAGGGACATGGAGACGAAGAGTGAGTGAGGTAGGGACAGGGAGACGGAGAGTGAGGGAGGGAGGGACAGGGAGATGGGGATTGAGGGAGGGACATGGAGATGGGGAGTGAGGGAGGGAAATGGAGATGGAGAGTGAGTGTGGGAGTGAGGGAGATGGTGAGTGAGGGAGGGTCACGGAAATGGAGAGTGAGTGAGGGAGGGACAAGGAGATGGAGAGTGAGGGAGGGACAGGGAGATGGAGATAGTGATGGACAGGGAGATGGCGATAGTGAGGGAGGGACAGGGAGATGGAGATAGTGAGGGAGGGACAGGGAGATGGAGAGGGAGGGAGGGACAGGGAGATGGAGAGTGACTGAGGGAGGGGCAGGGAGATGGAGAGTGACTGAGGGAGGGGCAGGGTGATGGAGAGTGAGGGAGGGAGAGACACGGAGATGGAGAGTGAGTGAGTGAGGGAGAGGCAGGGAGATGGAGATAGTGAGGGAGGGACAGGGAGATGGAGAATGAGTGAGGGAGGGACAGGGAGATGGATAGTGAATGAGTGAGGGAGGGACAGGGAGATGGAGAGTGAGGGAGGGGCAGGGAGATGGTGAGTGAGGGAGGGTCAGGGAGATGGAGAGTGAGGGAGGGACACGGAGAGTGAGTGAGGGAGGGACAAGGAGACGGAGAGTGAGTGAGGGAGGGACACGGAGATGGAGAGTGAGTGAAGGAGGGACATGGAGAGTGAGTGAGGGAGGGACATGGAGATGGAGAGTGAGTGAGGGAGGGACAGGGAGATGGAGAGTGAGTGAGGGAGGGTCAGGGAGATGGAGAGTGAGTGAGGGAGGGTCAGGGAGATGGAGGTACTGAGGGAGGGACAGGGAGGTGGAGAGTGAGGGAGGGAGGGACGGAGATGGAGAGTGAGTGAGGGAGGGACAGGGAGATGGAGATAGTGATGGACAGGGAGATGGCGATAGTGAGGGAGGGACAGGGAGATGGAGAGTGAGGGAGGGAGGGACAGGGAGATGGGGAGTGAGGGAGGGGGGATATGGAGATGGGGAGTGAGTGAGGGAGGGACATGGAGAGGAAGAGTGAGTGAGGTAGGGAGATGGAGAGTGAGTGAGGGAGGGACAGGGAGATGGAGAGTGAGTGAGGGAGGGACAGGGAGATGGAGAGTGAGTGAGGGAGGGACAGGGAGATGGAGAGTGAGGGAGGGACAGGGAGATGGAGATAGTGAGGGAGGGACAGGGAGATGGAGATAGTGAGGGAGGGACAGGGAGATGGAGAGTGAGGGAGGGAGGGACAGGGAGATGGGGAGTGAGGGAGGGGGGGACATGGAGATGGGGAGTGAGTGAGGGAGGGACATGGAAACGAAGAGTGAGTGAGGTAGGGAGATGGAGAGTGAGTGAGGGAGGGACAGGGAGATGGAGAGTGAGGGAGGGATAGGGAGATGGAGAGTGAGGGAGGGATAGGGATATGGAGAGTGAGTGAGGGAGTTATAGTGAGATGGAGATAGTGCGGGAGGGACAGGGAGATAGTGAGTGCGGGAGGGACAGGGAGATAGTGAGTGCGGGAGGGACAGGGAGATAGTGAGTGCGGGAGGGACAGGGAGATAGTGAGTGCGGGAGGGACAGGGAGATAGTGAGTGCGGGAGGGACAGGGAGATAGTGAGTGCGGGAGGGACAGGGAGATAGTGAGTGCGGGAGGGACAGGGAGATAGTGAGTGCGGGAGGGACAGGGAGATAGTGAGTGCGGGAGGGACAGGGAGATAGTGAGTGCGGGAGGGACAGGGAGATAGTGAGTGAGTGCGGGAGGGACAGGGAGATAGTGAGTGAGTGCGGGAGGGACAGGGAGATAGTGAGTGAGTGCGGGAGGGACAGGGAGATAGTGAGTGCGGGAGGGACAGGGAGATAGTGAGTGAGTGCGGGAGGGACAGGGAGATAGTGAGTGCGGGAGGGACAGGGAGATAGTGAGTGAGTGTGGGAGGGACAGGGAGATAGTGAGTGCGGGAGGGACAGGGAGATGGAGGGTGAGTGAGTGAGGGTGGGTCAGGGAGATGGAGAGTGAGTGAGTGAGGGACAGGGAGATGGAGAGTGACTGAGGGAGGGGCAGGGAGATGGAGAGTGACTGAGGGAGGGACAGGGAGATAGTGAGTGCGGGAGGGACAGGGAGATAGTGAGTGCGGGAGGGACAGGGAGATAGTGAGTGCGGGAGGGACAGGGAGATAGTGAGTGCGGGAGGGACAGGGAGATAGTGAGTGCGGGAGGGACAGGGAGATAGTGAGTGCGGGAGGGACAGGGAGATAGTGAGTGAGTGCGGGAGGGACAGGGAGATAGTGAGTGAGTGCGGGAGGGACAGGGAGATAGTGAGTGAGTGCGCGAGGGACAGGGAGATAGTGAGTGCGGGAGGGACAGGGAGATAGTGAGTGAGTGCGGGAGGGACAGGGAGATAGTGAGTGCGGGAGGGACAGGGAGATAGTGAGTGAGTGTGGGAGGGACAGGGAGATAGTGAGTGCGGGAGGGACAGGGAGATGGAGGGTGAGTGAGTGAGGGTGGGTCAGGGAGATGGAGAGTGAGTGAGTGAGGGACAGGGAGATGGAGAGTGACTGAGGGAGGGGCAGGGAGATGGAGAGTGACTGAGGGAGGGACAGGGAGATGGAGAGTGAGGGAGGGAGGGACAGGGAGATGGAGAGTGAGGGAGGGACAGGGAGATGGAGAGTGAGGGAGGGAGGGACAGGGAGATGGGGAGTGAGGGAGGGACAGGGAGATGGAAAGAGAGTGAGGGAGGGACATGGTAATGGAGAGCGAGGGAGGGACAGGGAGATGGAGTGTGAGGGAGGGAGATGGCGAGTGAGTGAAGGAGGGCCAGGGAAATGGAAGTGAGGGAGGGATGGACAGGGAAATGGAAGTGAGGGAGGGATGGACAGGGAAATAGGGAGGGACATGGAGATGGGGAGTGAGGGAGGGAGAGATATGGAGATGGTGAGTGAGTGAAAGAGGGACAGGGAGATGGAGGGTGAGTGAGGGAGATGGAGAGTGAGTGAAGCAGGGACAGGGAGATGGAGAGTGAGTGTGGGAGGGATATGGAAATAGTGAGGGAGCGAGATGGCGAGGGACAGTGAGTTAGGGAGAGAGAGGGAGATGGTGAGTGAGGGAGAGACAAGGAGATGGAGAATGAGAGAGGGAGATGATGAGGGAGGGAGATGGAGTGAGTGAGGGAGGGACAGGGAGATGGAGTGAGTGAGTGAGGGACTGGGACATGGAGATAGGGTGTGTGAGCCAGAGGGAGGGAGATAGAGTGAGGAAGGGACATGGAGATGGAGATAGAGTGAGTGAGCCAGAGAGAGGGAGATGGAGATAGGGTGAGTGATGGAGAGATTGGGAGTGGGAGATAGCGTGAGTTGGAGATAGTGTGAGGGAGAGAAATGGAAATAGAGAGAGGGAGAGATGGAGATAGAATGAGAGAGGGAGATGGAGGGAGAGAGCGGGAGATGGAGATAGGTTGAGTTGGAGAAAGAGAGTGTGAGTGAGGGAGAGAGCGGAAGTTGGAGATAGAGTGTGTGAGCCAGAGAGAGGGAAATGGAGATAGAGGGAGGGAGAGAGGGTGATGGAGATAGAGGGAGATAGAGTGAGTGAGGGAGAGAGAGGGAGATGGAGATTGAGTGAGTGCGGGAGAGAGCTGGACATGGAGTGATGGAGAGAGCGGAGGATGGAGATAGAATGAGGAAGGATGAGAGGGAGATGGAAATAGAGCGAGAGAGAGAGAGGCAGATGGAGATTGAGTGAGGGAGGGACAGGGAGATGGAGAGTGACTGAGGGAGGGACAGGGAGATGGAGATAGTGAGGGAGGGGCAGGGAGATGGAGAGTGAGGGAGGGAGGGACAGTGAAATGGGGATTGAGGGTGTGGGGGACATGTAGATGGGGAGGGAGTGAGGGAGGGACATGGAGATGGGGAGTGAGGGAGGGACATGGAGATGGGGAGGGAGTGAGGGAGGGACATGGAGATGGGGAGGGAGTGAGGGAGGTACATGGACATGGAGAGTGAGTGAGGTAGGGACAGGGAGATGGAGAGTGAGTGTGGGAGAGAGGGAGATGGAGAGTGAGTGAGCAAGTGACAGGGAGATGGAGAGTGAGGGAGGGACATGGAGATAGTGAGTGAGGGAGGGAGATGGAGAGGGACAGTGAGTGAGGGAGAGAGAGGGAGATGGAGAGTGAGTGAGGAAGTGACAAGGAGATGGAGAGAGTGAGTGATGGACAGGGAAGTGGAGAAAGTGAGGGAGGGACAGGGAGATGGGGAGAGAGGGAGGGACATGGAGACGGAGAGTGAGTGAGGTAGGGACATGTAGATAGTGAGTGAGGGAGGGGCAGGGAGATGGAGAGTGAGTGAGGGAGGGACAGGGAGATGGAGAATGAGTGAGGGAGGGACAGGGAGATGGACAGTGAGTGAGGGAGGGTCAGGGAGATGGAGAGTGAGGGAGGGGCACGAAGATGGTGAGTGAGGGAGGGACATGGAGACGGAGAGTGAGTGAGGGAGGGACAGGGAGATGGAGAGTGAGTGAGGGAGGGACACGGAGATGGAGAGTGAGTGAAGGAGTGACATGGAGCGTGAGGGAGGGACAGGGAGATGGTGAGTGAGGGAGAGTCAGGGAGATGGAGATAGTGAGTGATGGACAGGGAGATGGAGAGGGTGGGAGGGACAGGGAGGGGGGTACATGGAGAGTGAATGAGGGAGGGACATGGAGACGAAGAGTGAGTGAGGTAGGGACAGGGAGACGGAGAGTGAGGGAGGGAGGGACAGGGAGATGGGGAGTGAGGGAGGGACATGGAGATGGGGAGTGAGGGAGGGAAATGGAGATGGAGAGTGAGTGTGGGAGAGAGGGAGATGGAGAGTGAGTGAGGGAGGGTCACGGAAATGGAGAGTGAGTGAAGGAGGGACATGGTAATGGAGAGCGAGGGAGGGACAGGGAGATGGAGAGTGAAGGAGGGAGATGGCGAGTGAGTGAAGGAGGGACAGGGAGATGGAGAGAGAGGGAGGGAGGGGCAGGGACTTGGAGAGTGAGGGAGGGAGGGACAGGGAGATAGGGAGGGAGGGACATGGAGATGGGGAGTGAGGGAGGGACATGGAGAGTGAGTGAGGGAGGGACATGGACATGGAGATGGAGAGTGAGTGAGTGAGGGAGAGGCAGGGAGATGGAGATAGTGAGGGAGAGACAGGGAGATGGCGAATGAGTGAGGGAGGGACGGAGATGGATAGTGAATGAGTGAGGGAGGGACAGGGAGATGGAGAGTGAGGGAGGGGCAGGGAGATGGAGAGTGAAGGAGGGACATGGAGATGGAGAGTGAGTGAGGGAGGGACAGGGAGATGGAGAGTGAGTGAGGGAGGGTCAGGGAGATGGAGAGTGAGGGAGGGTCAGGGAGATGGAGGTACTGAGGGAGGGACAGGGAGGTGGAGAGTGAGGGAGGGAGGGACGGAGATGGAGAGTGAGTGAGGGAGGGACAGGGAGATGGAGATAGTGAGGGAGGGACAGGGAGATGGAGATAGTGAGGGAGGGACAGGGAGATGGGGAGTGACTGAGGGAGGGGCAGGGAGATGGAGAGTGACTGAGGGAGGGGCAGGGAGATGGAGAGTGACTGAGGGAGGGACAGGGTGATGGAGAGTGAGGGAGGGTCAGGGAGATGGAGAGTGAGTGAGGGAGAGACACGGAGATGGAGAGTGAGTGAGTGAGGGAGAGGCAGGGAGATGGAGATAGTGAGGGAGAGACAGGGAGATGGCGAATGAGTGAGGGAGGGACAGGGAGATGGATAGTGAATGAGTGAGGGAGGGACAGGGAGATGGAGAGTGAGGGAGGGGCAGGGAGATGGAGAGTGAAGGAGGGACATGGAGATGGAGAGTGAGTGAGGGAGGGACAGGGAGATGGAGAGTGAGTGAGGGAGGGTCAGGGAGATGGAGAGTGAGTGAGGGAGGGTCAGGGAGATGGAGGTACTGAGGGAGGGACAGGGAGGTGGAGAGTGAGGGAGGGAGGGACGGAGATGGAGAGTGAGTGAGGGAGGGACAGGGAGATGGAGATAGTGAGGGAGGGACAGGGAGATGGAGATAGTGAGGGAGGGACAGGGAGATGGGGAGTGACTGAGGGAGGGGCAGGGAGATGGAGAGTGACTGAGGGAGGGACAGGGTGATGGAGAGTGAGGGAGGGTCAGGGAGATGGAGAGTGAGTGAGGGAGAGACACGGAGATGGAGAGTGAGTGAGTGAGGGAGAGGCAGGGAGATGGAGATAGTGAGGGAGGGACAGGGAGATGGAGAATGAGTGAGGGAGGGACAGGGAGATGGATAGTGAATGAGTGAGGGAGGGACAGGGAGATGGAGAGTGAGGGAGGGTCAGGGAGATGGTGAGTGAGGGAGGGACACGGAGATGGAGAGTGAGTGAAGGAGGGACATGGAGAGTGAGTGAAGGATGGAGATGGAGAGTGAGTGAGGGAGGGACAGGGAGATGGAGAGTGAGTGAGGGAGGGTCAGGGAGATGGAGAGTGAGTGAGGGAGGGTCAGGGAGATGGAGGTACTGAGGGAGGGCCGGGGAGGTGGAGAGTGAGGGAGGGAGGGACGGAGATGGAGAGTGAGTGAGGGAGGGACAGGGAGATGGAGAGGGAGGGAGGGACGGAGATGGAGAGTGAGTGAGGGAGGGACAGGGAGATGGAGAGTGAGGGAGGGAGGGACAGGGAGATGGGGAGTGAGGGAGGGGGGGATATGGAGATGGGGAGTGAGTGAGGGAGGGACATGGAGAGGAAGAGTGAGTGAGGTAGGGAGATGGAGAGTGAGTGAGGGAGGGACAGGGAGATGGAGAGTGAGGGAGGGTCAGGGAGATGGTGAGTGAGGGAGGGACACGGAGATGGAGAGTGAGTGAAGGAGGGACATGGAGAGTGAGTGAAGGATGGAGATGGAGAGTGAGTGAGGGAGGGACAGGGAGATGGAGAGTGAGTGAGGGAGGGTCAGGGAGATGGAGAGTGAGTGAGGGAGGGTCAGGGAGATGGAGGTACTGAGGGAGGGACAGGGAGGTGGAGAGTGAGGGAGGGAGGGACGGAGATGGAGAGTGAGTGAGGGAGGGACAGGGAGATGGAGAGGGAGGGAGGGACGGAGATGGAGAGTGAGTGAGGGAGGGACAGGGAGATGGAGAGTGAGGGAGGGAGGGACAGGGAGATGGGGAGTGAGGGAGGGGGGGATATGGAGATGGGGAGTGAGTGAGGGAGGGACATGGAGAGGAAGAGTGAGTGAGGTAGGGAGATGGAGAGTGAGTGAGGGAGGGACAGGGAGATGGAGAGTGAGTGAGGGAGGGACAGGGAGATGGAGAGTGAGGGAGGGACAGGGAGATGGAGAGTGAGGGAGGGACAGGGAGATGGAGATAGTGATGGACAGGGAGATGGCGATAGGGAGGGACAGGGAGATGGAGATAGTGAGGGAGGGACAGGGAGATGGAGATAGTGAGGGAGGGACAGGGAGATGGAGAGTGAGGGAGGGGGGGACAGGGAGATGGGGAGTGAGTGAGGGAGGGACAGGGAGATGGAGAGAGAGTGAGGGAGGGACAGGGAGATGGAGAGTGAGGGAGGGATAGGGAGATGGAGAGTGAGTGAGGGAGTTACAGTGAGATAGTGAGTGAGTGCGGGAGGGACGGAGATAGTGAGTGAGTGCGGGAGGGACAGGGAGATAGTGAGTGAGTGCGGGAGGGACAGGGAGATAGTGAGTGAGTGAGGGTGGGACAGGGAGATGGAGAGTGAGTGAGTGAGGGACAGGGAGATGGAGAGTGACTGAGGGAGGGACAAGGAGACGGAGAGTGAGTGAGGGAGGGACACGGAGATGGAGAGTGAGTGAAGGAGGGACATGGAGAGTGAGTGAAGGAGGGACATGGAGATGGAGAGTGAGTGAGGGAGGGACAGGGAGATGGAGAGTGAGTGAGGGAGGGTCAGGGAGATGGAGAGTGAGTGAGGGAGGGTCAGGGAGATGGAGGTACTGAGGGAGGGACAGGGAGGTGGAGAGTGAGGGAGGGAGGGACGGAGATGGAGAGTGAGTGAGGGAGGGACAGGGAGATGGAGAGGGAGGGAGGGACGGAGATGGAGAGTGAGTGAGGGAGGGACAGGGAGATGGAGAGTGAGGGAGGGAGGGGGGGATATGGAGATGGGGAGTGAGTGAGGGAGGGACATGGAGAGGAAGAGTGAGGTAGGGAGATGGAGAGTGAGTGAGGGAGGGACAGGGAGATGGAGAGTGAGTGAGGGAGGGACAGGGAGATGGAGAGTGAGTGAGGGAGGGACAGGGAGATGGAGAGTGAGGGAGGGACAGGGAGATGGAGATAGTGATGGACAGGGAGATGGCGATAGGGAGGGACAGGGAGATGGAGATAGTGAGGGAGGGACAGGGAGATGGAGAGTGAGGGAGGGAGGGACAGGGAGATGGGGAGTGAGTGAGGGAGGGACAGGGAGATGGAGAGAGAGTGAGGGAGGGACAGGGAGATGGAGAGTGAGGGAGGGATAGGGAGATGGAGAGTGAGTGAGGGAGTTACAGTGAGATGGAGATAGTGCGGGAGGGACAGGGAGATAGTGAGTGAGTGCGGGAGGGACAGGGAGATAGTGAGTGAGTGCGGGAGGGACAGGGAGATAGTGAGTGAGTGCGGGAGGGACAGGGAGATAGTGAGTGAGTGCGGGAGGGACAGGGAGATGGAGAGTGAGTGAGTGAGGGACAGGGAGATGGAGAGTGAGTGAGTGAGGGACAGGGAGATGGAGAGTGACTGAGGGAGGGGCAGGGAGATGGAGAGTGACTGAGGGAGGGGCAGGGAGATGGAGAGTGAGGGAGGGAGGGACAGGGAGATGGAGAGTGAGGGAGGGAGGGACAGGGAGATGGAGAGTGAGGGAGGGAGGGACAGGGAGATGGGGAGTGAGGGAGGGACAGGGAGATGGGGAGTGAGGGAGGGACAGGGAGATGGAGAGTGAGGGAGGGAGATGGCGAGTGAGTGAAGGAGGGCCAGGGAAATGGAAGTGAGGGAGGGATGGACAGGGAAATGGAAGTGAGGGAGGGATGGACAGGGAAATAGGGAGGGACATGGAGATGGGGAGTGAGGGAGGGAGAGATATGGAGATGGTGAGTGAGTGAAAGAGGGACAGGGAGATGGAGGGTGAGTGAGGGAGATGGAGAGTGAGTGAAGCAGGGACAGGGAGATGGAGAGTGAGTGTGGGAGGGATATGAAAATAGTGAGGGAGCGAGATGGCGAGGGACAGTGAGTTAGGGAGAGAGAGGGAGATGGTGAGTGAGTGAGGGAGGGTCAGGGAGATGGAGAGTGAGTGAGGGAGGGTCAGGGAGATGGAGGTACTGAGGGAGGGACAGGGAGGTGGAGAGTGAGGGAGGGAGGGACGGAGATGGAGAGTGAGTGAGGGAGGGACAGGGAGATGGAGAGTGAGTGAAGGATGGAGATGGAGAGTGAGTGAGGGAGGGACAGGGAGATGGAGAGTGAGTGAGGGAGGGTCAGGGAGATGGAGAGTGAGTGAGGGAGGGTCAGGGAGATGGAGGTACTGAGGGAGGGACAGGGAGGTGGAGAGTGAGGGAGGGAGGGACGGAGATGGAGAGTGAGTGAGGGAGGGACAGGGAGATGGAGAGGGAGGGAGGGACGGAGATGGAGAGTGAGTGAGGGAGGGACAGGGAGATGGAGAGTGAGGGAGGGAGGGACAGGGAGAGGAAGAGTGAGTGAGGGAGGGACAGGGAGATGGAGAGTGAGGGAGGGACAGGGAGATGGAGAGTGAGGGAGGGACAGGGAGATGGAGATAGTGATGGACAGGGAGATGGCGATAGGGAGGGACAGGGAGATGGAGATAGTGAGGGAGGGACAGGGAGATGGAGATAGTGAGGGAGGGACAGGGAGATGGAGAGTGAGGGAGGGGGGGACAGGGAGATGGGGAGTGAGTGAGGGAGGGACAGGGAGATGGAGAGAGAGTGAGGGAGGGACAGGGAGATGGAGAGTGAGGGAGGGATAGGGAGATGGAGAGTGAGTGAGGGAGTTACAGTGAGATAGTGAGTGAGTGCGGGAGGGACGGAGATAGTGAGTGAGTGCGGGAGGGACAGGGAGATAGTGAGTGAGTGCGGGAGGGACAGGGAGATAGTGAGTGAGTGAGGGTGGGACAGGGAGATGGAGAGTGAGTGAGTGAGGGACAGGGAGATGGAGAGTGACTGAGGGAGGGACACGGAGATGGAGAGTGAGTGAAGGAGGGACATGGAGAGTGAGTGAAGGAGGGACATGGAGATGGAGAGTGAGTGAGGGAGGGACAGGGAGATGGAGAGTGAGTGAGGGAGGGTCAGGGAGATGGAGAGTGAGTGAGGGAGGGTCAGGGAGATGGAGGTACTGAGGGAGGGACAGGGAGGTGGAGAGTGAGGGAGGGAGGGACGGAGATGGAGAGTGAGTGAGGGAGGGACAGGGACATGGAGAGGGAGGGAGGGACGGAGATGGAGAGTGAGTGAGGGAGGGACAGGGAGATGGAGAGTGAGGGAGGGAGGGGGGGATATGGAGATGGGGAGTGAGTGAGGGAGGGACATGGAGAGGAAGAGTGAGGTAGGGAGATGGAGAGTGAGTGAGGGAGGGACAGGGAGATGGAGAGTGAGTGAGGGAGGGACAGGGAGATGGAGAGTGAGGGAGGGACAGGGAGATGGAGATAGTGATGGACAGGGAGATGGCGATAGGGAGGGACAGGGAGATGGAGATAGTGAGGGAGGGACAGGGAGATGGAGAGTGAGGGAGGGAGGGACAGGGAGATGGGGAGTGAGTGAGGGAGGGACAGGGAGATGGAGAGAGAGTGAGGGAGGGACAGGGAGATGGAGAGTGAGGGAGGGATAGGGAGATGGAGAGTGAGTGAGGGAGTTACAGTCAGATGGAGATAGTGCGGGAGGGACAGGGAGATAGTGAGTGAGTGCGGGAGGGACAGGGAGATAGTGAGTGAGTGCGGGAGGGACAGGGAGATAGTGAGTGAGTGCGGGAGGGACAGGGAGATAGTGAGTGAGTGCGGGAGGGACAGGGAGATGGGGAGTGAGTGAGTGAGGGACAGGGAGATGGAGAGTGACTGAGGGAGGGGCAGGGAGATGGAGAGTGACTGAGGGAGGGGCAGGGAGATGGAGAGTGACTGAGGGAGGGGCAGGGAGATGGAGAGTGAGGGAGGGAGGGACAGGGAGATGGAGAGTGAGGGAGGGAGGGACAGGGAGATGGAGAGTGAGGGAGGGAGGGACAGGGAGATGGGGAGTGAGGGAGGGACAGGGAGATGGGGAGTGAGGGAGGGACAGGGAGATGGAGAGTGAGGGAGGGAGATGGCGAGTGAGTGAAGGAGGGCCAGGGAAATGGAAGTGAGGGAGGGATGGACAGGGAAATGGAAGTGAGGGAGGGATGGACAGGGAAATAGGGAGGGACATGGAGATGGGGAGTGAGGGAGGGAGAGATATGGAGATGGTGAGTGAGTGAAAGAGGGACAGGGAGATGGAGGGTGAGTGAGGGAGATGGAGAGTGAGTGAAGCAGGGACAGGGAGATGGAGAGTGAGTGTGGGAGGGATATGGAAATAGTGAGGGAGCGAGATGGCGAGGGACAGTGAGTTAGGGAGAGAGAGGGAGATGGTGAGTGAGGGAGAGACAAGGAGATGGAGAATGAGAGAGGGAGATGATGAGGGAGGGAGATGGAGTGAGTGAGGGAGGGACAGGGAGATGGAGTGAGTGAGTGAGGGACTGGGACATGGAGATAGGGTGTGTGAGCCAGAGGGAGGGAGATGGAGATAGGGTGAGTGATGGAGAGATTGGGAGTGGGAGATAGCGTGAGTTGGAGATAGTGTGAGGGAGAGAAATGGAAATAGAGAGAGGGAGAGATGGAGATAGAATGAGAGAGGGAGATGGAGGGAGAGAGCGGGAGATGGAGATAGGTTGAGTTGGAGAAAGAGAGTGTGAGTGAGGGAGAGAGCGGAAGTTGGAGATAGAGTGTGTGAGCCAGAGAGAGGGAAATGGAGATAGAGGGAGGGAGAGAGGGTGATGGAGATAGAGGGAGATAGAGTGAGTGAGGGAGAGAGAGGGAGATGGAGATTGAGTGAGTGCGGGAGAGAGCTGGACATGGAGTGATGGAGAGAGCGGAGGATGGAGATAGAATGAGGAAGGATGAGAGGGAGATGGAAATAGAGCGAGAGAGAGAGAGGCAGATGGAGATTGAGTGAGGGAGGGACAGGGAGATGGAGAGTGACTGAGGGAGGGACAGGGAGATGGAGATAGTGAGGGAGGGGCAGGGAGATGGAGAGTGAGGGAGGGAGGGACAGTGAAATGGGGATTGAGGGTGTGGGGGACATGTAGATGGGGAGGGAGTGAGGGAGGGACATGGAGATGGGGAGTGAGGGAGCGACATGGAGATGGGGAGGGAGTGAGGGAGGGACATGGAGATGGGGAGGGAGTGAGGGAGGTACATGGACATGGAGAGTGAGTGAGGTAGGGACAGGGAGATGGAGAGTGAGTGTGGGAGAGAGGGAGATGGAGAGTGAGTGAGCAAGTGACAGGGAGATGGAGAGTGAGGGAGGGACATGGAGATAGTGAGTGAGGGAGGGAGATGGAGAGGGACAGTGAGTGAGGGAGAGAGAGGGAGATGGAGAGTGAGTGAGGAAGTGACAAGGAGATGGAGAGAGTGAGTGATGGACAGGGAAGTGGAGATAGTGAGGGAGGGACAGGGAGATGGGGAGGGAGGGAGGGACATGGAGACGGAGAGTGAGTGAGGTAGGGACATGTAGATAGTGAGTGAGGGAGGGGCAGGGAGATGGAGAGTGAGTGAGGGAGAGGCAGGAGATGGAGATAGTGAGGGAGGGACAGGGAGATGGAGAGTGAGTGAGGGTCAGGGAGATGGTGAGTGAGGGAGGGATAGGGAGATGGAGAGTGACTGAGGGAATGTCAGGGAGATGGAGAGTGAGGGAGGGACAGGGAGATAGTGAGTGAGGGAGGGGCAGGGAGATGGAGAGTGAGGGAGGGACAGGGAGATGGAGAGTGAGTGAGTGTCAGGGAGATGGTGAGTGAGGGAGGGACATGGAGACGGAGAGTGAGGGAGGGAGGGACAGGGAGATGGACAGTGAGTGAGGGAGTGTCAGGGAGATGGAGAGTGAGGGAGGGACAGGGAGATGGATAGTGAATGAGTGAGGGAGGGACAGGGAGATGGACAGTGAGTGAGGGAGGGTCAGGGAGATGGAGAGTGAGGGAGGGGCACGGAGATGGTGAGTGAGGGAGGGACAGGGAGATGGAGAGTGAGTGAGGGAGGGACAGGGAGATGGAGAGTGAGTGAGGGAGGGACACGGAGATGGAGAGTGAGTGAGGGAGGGTCAGGGAGATGGAGAGTGAGTGAGGGACACGGAGATGGAGAGTGAGTGAAGGAGTGACATGGAGATGGAGAGTGAGGGAGGGACAGGGAGATGGTGAGTGAGGGAGAGTCAGGGAGATGGAGAGTGAGTGAGGGAGGGTCAGGGAGATGGAGGTACTGAGGGAGGGACAGGGACGTGGAGAGTGATTGAGGGAGGGACAGGGAGATGGAGAGTGAGGGAGGGACAGGGAGATGGAGATAGTGAGTGATGGACAGGGAGATGGAGAGTGAGGGAGGGAGGGACAGGGAGATGGGGAGTGAATGAGGGAGGGACATGGAGACGAAGAGTGAGTGAGGGAGGGACAGGGAGATGGGGAGTGAGGGAGGGACATGGAGATGGAGAGAGAGTGAGGGAGGGACATGGAGATGGAGAGTGAGTGTGGGAGAGAGGGAGATGGATAGTGAGTGAGGGAGGGTCACGGAAATGGAGAGTGAGTGAAGGAGGGACATGGTAATGGAGAGTGAGGGAGGGACAGGGAGATGGAGAGTGAGTGAGGGTGGGTCAGGGAGATGGAGAGTGACTCAGGGAGGGGCAGGGAGATGGAGAGTAAGTGAGGAAGAGGCAGGAGATGGAGAGTGACTCAGGGAATGTCAGGGAGATGGAGAATGAGTGAGGGAGGGACAGGGAGATGGACAGTGTGTGAGGGAGGGTCAGGGAGATGGAGAGTGAGGGAGGGGCACGGAGATGGTGAGTGAGGGAGGGACATGGAGACGGAGAGTGAGTGAGGGAGGGACAGGAAGATGGAGAGTGAGTGAGGGAGGGACACGGAGATGGAGAGTGAGTGAAGGAGTGACATGGAGAGTGAGGGAGGGACAGGGAGATGGTGAGTGAGGGAGAGTCAGGGAGATGGAGAGTGAGTGAGGGAGGG
Source organism: Chiloscyllium punctatum (assembly GCF_047496795.1). NCBI lineage: Eukaryota > Metazoa > Chordata > Chondrichthyes > Orectolobiformes > Hemiscylliidae > Chiloscyllium > Chiloscyllium punctatum. The sequence continues at coordinate 27,683,885 of NC_092783.1, forward strand.
TCAGGGAGATGGAGAGTGAGTGAGGGAGGGTCAGGGAGATGGAGAGTGAGGGAGGGACAGGGAGATGGAGAGTGAGGGAGGGACAGGGAGATGGAGATAGTGAGTGATGGACAGGGAGATGGAGAGTGAGGGAGGGAGGGACAGGGAGGGGGGGACATGGAGAGTGAATGAGGGAGGGACATGGAGACGAAGAGTGAGTGAGGTAGGGACAGGGAGACGGAGAGTGAGGGAGGGAGGGACAGGGAGATGGGGATTGAGGGAGGGACATGGAGATGGGGAGTGAGGGAGGGAAATGGAGATGGAGAGTGAGTGTGGGAGTGAGGGAGATGGAGAGTGAGTGAGGGAGGGTCACGGAAATGGAGAGTGAGTGAGGGAGGGACAAGGAGATGGAGAGTGAGGGAGGGACAGGGAGATGGAGATAGTGATGGACAGGGAGATGGAGATAGTGATGGACAGGGAGATGGCGATAGTGAGGGAGGGACAGGGAGATGGAGATAGTGAGGGAGGGACAGGGAGATGGAGAGGGAGGGAGGGACAGGGAGATGGAGAGTGACTGAGGGAGGGGCAGGGAGATGGAGAGTGACTGAGGGAGGGGCAGGGTGATGGAGAGTGACTGAGGGAGGGGCAGGGTGATGGAGAGTGAGGGAGGGAGAGACACGGAGATGGAGAGTGAGTGAGTGAGGGAGAGGCAGGGAGATGGAGATAGTGAGGGAGGGACAGGGAGATGGAGAATGAGTGAGGGAGGGACAGGGAGATGGATAGTGAATGAGTGAGGGAGGGACAGGGAGATGGAGAGTGAGGGAGGGGCAGGGAGATGGTGAGTGAGGGAGGGGCAGGGAGATGGTGAGTGAGGGAGGGTCAGGGAGATGGAGAGTGAGGGAGGGACACGGAGAGTGAGTGAGGGAGGGACAAGGAGACGGAGAGTGAGTGAGGGAGGGACACGGAGATGGAGAGTGAGTGAAGGAGGGACATGGAGAGTGAGTGAGGGAGGGACATGGAGATGGAGAGTGAGTGAGGGAGGGACAGGGAGATGGAGAGTGAGTGAGGGAGGGTCAGGGAGATGGAGAGTGAGTGAGGGAGGGTCAGGGAGATGGAGGTACTGAGGGAGGGACAGGGAGGTGGAGAGTGAGGGAGGGAGGGACGGAGATGGAGAGTGAGGGAGGGAGGGACGGAGATGGAGAGTGAGTGAGGGAGGGACAGGGAGATGGAGATAGTGATGGACAGGGAGATGGCGATAGTGAGGGAGGGACAGGGAGATGGAGAGTGAGGGAGGGAGGGACAGGGAGATGGGGAGTGAGGGAGGGGGGATATGGAGATGGGGAGTGAGTGAGGGAGGGACATGGAGAGGAAGAGTGAGTGAGGTAGGGAGATGGAGAGTGAGTGAGGGAGGGACAGGGAGATGGAGAGTGAGTGAGGGAGGGACAGGGAGATGGAGAGTGAGTGAGGGAGGGACAGGGAGATGGAGAGTGAGTGAGGGAGGGACAGGGAGATGGAGAGTGAGGGAGGGACAGGGAGATGGAGATAGTGAGGGAGGGACAGGGAGATGGAGATAGTGAGGGAGGGACAGGGAGATGGAGAGTGAGGGAGGGAGGGACAGGGAGATGGGGAGTGAGGGAGGGGGGAACATGGAGATGGGGAGTGAGTGAGGGAGGGACATGGAAACGAAGAGTGAGTGAGGTAGGGAGATGGAGAGTGAGTGAGGGAGGGACAGGGAGATGGAGAGTGAGGGAGGGATAGGGAGATGGAGAGTGAGGGAGGGATTGGGATATGGAGAGTGAGTGAGGGAGTTATAGTGAGATGGAGATAGTGCGGGAGGGACAGGGAGATAGTGAGTGCGGGAGGGACAGGGAGATAGTGAGTGCGGGAGGGACAGGGAGATAGTGAGTGCGGGAGGGACAGGGAGATAGTGAGTGCGGGAGGGACAGGGAGATAGTGAGTGCGGGAGGGACAGGGAGATAGTGAGTGCGGGAGGGACAGGGAGATAGTGAGTGCGGGAGGGACAGGGAGATAGTGAGTGCGGGAGGGACAGGGAGATAGTGAGTGAGTGCGGGAGGGACAGGGAGATGGAGGGTGAGTGAGTGAGGGACAGGGAGATGGAGAGTGACTGAGGGAGGGGCAGGGAGATGGAGAGTGACTGAGGGAGGGACAGGGAGATGGAGAGTGAGGGAGGGAGGGACAGGGAGATGGAGAGTGAGGGAGGGACAGGGAGATGGAGAGTGAGGGAGGGAGGGATGGGGAGTGAGGGAGGGACAGGGAGATGGAAAGAGAGTGAGGGAGGGACATGGTAATGGAGAGCGAGGGAGGGACAGGGAGATGGAGTGTGAGTGAGTGAGGGACAGGGAGATGGAGAGTGACTGAGGGAGGGGCAGGGAGATGGAGAGTGACTGAGGGAGGGACAGGGAGATGGAGAGTGAGGGAGGGAGGGACAGGGAGATGGAGAGTGAGGGAGGGACAGGGAGATGGAGAGTGAGGGAGGGAGGGATGGGGAGTGAGGGAGGGACAGGGAGATGGAAAGAGAGTGAGGGAGGGACATGGTAATGGAGAGCGAGGGAGGGACAGGGAGATGGAGTGTGAGGGAGGGAGATGGCGAGTGAGTGAAGGAGGGACAGGGAAATGGAAGTGAGGGAGGGATGGACAGGGAAATAGGGAGGGACATGGAGATGGGGAGTGAGGGAGGGAGAGATATGGAGATGGTGAGTGAGGGAGGGAGAGATATGGAGATGGTGAGTGAGTGAAAGAGGGACAGGGAGATGGAGGGTGAGTGAGGGAGATGGAGAGTGAGTGAAGCAGGGACAGGGAGATGGAGAGTGAGTGTGGGAGGGATATGGAAATAGTGAGGGAGCGAGATGGCGAGGGACAGTGAGTTAGGGAGAGAGAGGGAGATGGTGAGTGAGGGAGAGACAAGGAGATGGAGAATGAGAGAGGGAGATGATGAGGGAGGGAGATGGAGTGAGTGAAGGAGGGACAGGGAGATGGAGTGAGTGAGTGAGGGACTGGGACATGGAGATAGGGTGTGTGAGCCAGAGGGAGGGAGAGGGAGATAGAGTGAGGAAGGGACATGGAGATGGAGATAGGGTGAGTGATGGAGAGATTGGGAGTGGGAGATAGCGTGAGTTGGAGATAGTGTGAGGGAGAGAAATGGAAATAGAGAGATGGAGATAGAATGAGGAAGGATGAGAGGGAGATGGAAATAGAGCGAGAGAGAGAGAGGCAGATGGAGATTGAGTGAGGGAGGGACAGGGAGATGGAGAGTGACTGAGGGAGGGACAGGGAGATGGAGATAGTGAGGGAGGGGCAGGGAGATGGAGAGTGAGGGAGGGAGGGACAGTGAAATGGGGATTGAGGGTGTGGGGGACATGGAGATGGGGAGGGAGTGAGGGAGGGACATGGAGATGGGGAGTGAGGGAGGGACAGGGAGATGGGGAGGGAGTGAGGGAGGGACATGGAGATGGGGAGGGAGTGAGGGAGGTACATGGACATGGAGAGTGAGTGAGGTAGGGACAGGGAGATGGAGAGTGAGTGTGGGAGAGAGGGAGATGGAGAGTGAGTGAGCAAGTGACAGGGAGATGGTGAGTGAGGGAGGGACATGGAGATAGTGAGTGAGGGAGGGAGATGGAGAGGGACAGTGAGTGAGGGAGAGAGAGGGAGATGGAGAGTGAGTGAGGAAGTGACAAGGAGATGGAGAGAGTGAGTGATGGACAGGGAAGTGGAGATAGTGAGGGAGGGACAGGGAGATGGGGAGGGAGGGAGGGACATGGAGACGGAGAGTGAGTGAGGTAGGGACATGTAGATAGTGAGTGAGGGAGGGACAGGGAGATGGAGAGTGAGTGAGTGAGGGAGGGACAGGGAGATGGAGAGTGAGTGAGGGTGGGTCAGGGAGATGGAGAGTGAGTGAGGGAGGGACAGGGAGATGGAGAGTGACTCAGGGAGGGGCAGGGAGATGGAGAGTGAGTGAGGGAGAGGCAGGAGATGGAGATAGGGAGGGACAGGGAGATGGAGAATGAGTGAGGGAGGGACAGGGAGGTGGAGAGTGAGTGAAGGAGGGGCAGGGAGGTGGAGAGTGAGTGAAGGAGGGGCAGGGAGATGGAGAGTGAGTGAGGGTCAGGGAGATGGTGAGTGAGGGAGGGATAGGGAGATGGAGAGTGACTGAGGGAATGTCAGGGAGATGGAGAGTGAGGGAGGGACAGGGTGATGGAGAGTGAGTGCGTGTCAGGGAGATGGAGAGTGAGGGAGGGACAGGGAGATGGAGAGTGAGTGAGGGAGGGAAAGGGAGATGGACAGTGAGTGAGGGAGTGTCAGGGAGATGGAGAGTGAGGGAGGGACAGGGAGATGGATAGTGAATGAGTGAGGGAGGGACAGGGAGATGGACAGTGAGTGAGGGAGGGTCAGGGAGATGGAGAGTGAGGGAGGGGCACGGAGATGGTGAGTGAGGGAGGGACATGGAGACGGAGAGTGAGTGAGGGAGGGACAGGGAGATGGAGAGTGAGTGAGGGAGGGACACGGAGATGGAGAGTGAGTGAGGGAGGGACACGGAGATAGAGAGTGAGTGAGGGAGGGTCAGGGAGATGGAGAGTGAGTGAGGGTCAGGGAGATGGTGAGTGAGGGAGGGATAGGGAGATGGAGAGTGACTGAGGGAATGTCAGGGAGATGGAGAGTGAGGGAGGGACAGGGAGATGGAGAGTGAGTGAGTGTCAGGGAGATGGAGAGTGAGGGAGGGACAGGGAGATGGAGAGTGAGTGAGGGAGGGAAAGGGAGATGGACAGTGAGTGAGGGAGTGTCAGGGAGATGGAGAGTGAGGGAGGGACAGGGAGATGGATAGTGAATGAGTGAGGGAGGGACAGGGAGATGGACAGTGAGTGAGGGAGGGTCAGGGAGATGGAGAGTGAGGGAGGGGCACGGAGATGGTGAGTGAGGGAGGGACATGGAGACGGAGAGTGAGTGAGGGAGGGACAGGGAGATGGAGAGTGAGTCAGGGAGGGACACGGAGATGGAGAGTGAGTGAGGGAGGGACACGGAGATAGAGAGTGAGTGAGGGAGGGTCAGGGAGATGGAGGTACTGAGGGAGGGACAGGGAGGTGGAGAGTGAGTGAGGGAGGGACAGGGAGATGGAGATATTGAGTGATGGACAGGGAGATGGAGAGTGAGGGAGGGAGGGACAGGGAGGGGGGGACATGGAGATGGAGAGTGAATGAGGGAGGGACATGGAGACGAAGAGTGAGTGAGGGAGGGACAGGGAGATGGGGAGTGAGGGAGGGACATGGAGATGGGGAGTGAGGGAGGGACATGGAGATGGAGAGAGAGTGAGGGAGGGACATGGAGATGGAGAGTAAGTGAGGGAGAGGCAGGAGATGGAGAGTGACTGAGGGAATGTCAGGGAGATGGAGAATGAGTGAGGGAGGGACAGGGAGATGGACAGTGAGTGAGGGAGGGTCAGGGAGATGGAGAGTGAGGGAGGGGCACGAAGATGGTGAGTGAGGGAGGGACATGGAGACGGAGAGTGAGTGAGGGAGGGACAGGGAGATGGAGAGTGAGTGAGGGAGGGACACGGAGATGGAGAGTGAGTGAAGGAGTGACATGGAGAGTGAGGGAGGGACAGGGAGATGGTGAGTGAGGGAGAGTCAGGGAGATGGAGATAGTGAGTAATGGACAGGGAGATGGAGAGGGAGGGAGGGACAGGGAGGGGGGGGACATGGAGAGTGAATGAGGGAGGGACATGGAGACGAAGAGTGAGTGAGGTAGGGACAGGGAGACGGAGAGTGAGGGAGGGAGGGATGGGGAGTGAGGGAGGGACATGGAGATGGGGAGTGAGGGAGGGAAATGGAGATGGAGAGTGAGTGTGGGAGAGAGGGAGATGGAGAGTGAGTGAGGGAGGGTCACGGAAATGGAGAGTGAGTGAAGGAGGGACATGGTAATGGATAGCGAGGGAGGGACAGGGAGATGGAGAGTGAAGGAGGGAGATGGCGAGTGAGTGAAGGAGGGACAGGGAGATGGAGAGAGAGGGAGGGAGGGGCAGGGACTTGGAGAGGGAGGGAGGGACATGGAGATGGGGAGTGAGGGAGGGACATGGAGATGGGGAGTGAGGGAGGGACATGGAGAGTGAGTGAGGGAGGGACATGGAGATGGAGAGTGAGTGAGGGAGATGGTGAGTGAGTGAAGGAGGGACAGGGAGATGGAGAGTGAGGGAGGGACATGGAAATGGAGAGTTGTGTGAAGGAGGGACAGGAAGATGGAGAGTGAGTGAGGGAGGGAGGGACAGGGTGATGGCGAGTGAGGGAGGGTCAGGGAGATGGAGAGTAATTGAGCAAGGGACAGGGAGATGGAGAGTGAGGGAGGGAGGGACATGGAGATGGAGAGTGAGTGTGGGAGGGACATGGAAATAGTGAGGGAGGGAGATGGAGAGGGACAGTGAGTTAGGGAGAGAGAGGGAGATGTTGAGTGAGGGAGAGACAGGGAGATGGAGATAGTGAGGGAGGGACAGGGAGATGGAGAGTGAGTGAGGAAGTGACAGGGAGATGGAGATAGTGAGGGAGGGGCAGGGAGATGGAGAGTGAGGGAGGGAGGGACAGTGAAATGGGGATTGAGGCAGTGGGGGACATGGAGATGGGGAGGGAGTGAGGGAGATGGAGAGTGAGTGAGCAAGTGACAGGGAGATGGAGAGTGAGGGAGGGACATGGAGATAGTGAGTGAGGGAGATGGAGAGGGACAGTGAGGGAGGGAGAGAGAGGGACATAGTGAGGGAGGGACAGGGAGATGGAGAGTGACTGAGGGATGGACAGGGAGATGGAGATAGTGAGGGAGGGGCAGGGAGATGGAGAGTGAGGGAGGGAGGGACAGTGAAATGGGGATTGAGGGAGTGGGGGACATGGAGATGGGGAGGGAGTGAGGGATGGACATGGAGAGTGAGTGAGGTAGGGACAGGGAGATGGAGAGTGAGTGTGGGAGAGAGGGAAATGGAGAGTGAGTGAGCAAGTGACAGGGAGATGGAGAGTGAGTGCGGGAGATGGAGAGAGAGGGAGGGAGGGACAGGGAGATGGAGTGAGTGAGTGAGCAACTGGGTCATGGAGAGAGGGTGTGTGAGCCAGAGGGAGGGACAGAGTGAGGGAGAGGGAGATAAGAGTGAAGGAGGGAGTGAGAGGAAGGGACAGGGAGATGGAGATAGGGTGAGTGATGGAGAGATTGGGAGATGGAGATAGCGTGAGTTGGAGATAGTGTGAGGGAGAGAAATGGAAATAGAGAGAGGGAGAGAGAGTGAGAGATGGAGATAGAATGAGAGAGGGAGATGGAGGGAGAGAGCGGGAGATGGAGATAGGTTGAGTTGGAGAAAGAGAGTGTGAGTGAGGGAGAGAGCAGAAGTTGGAGATAGAGTGAGTGAGCCAGAGAGAGGGAAATGGAGAGAGAGGGAGATGGAGGGAGGGAGAGAGAGTGATGGAGATAGAGGGAGATTGAGTGAGTGAGGGAGAGAGCGGGAGATGGAGTTAGAGGGAGAGAATGAGGGAAAGAGCGGGAGATGGAGTGAGGAACAATGACGGAGAGGGAGGGACATGGAGATAGAGTGAGTGAGGGAGAGAGATGGAGATTGAGTGAGTGAGGGATGGAGAGAGGGTGATGGAGATAGAGTGAGTGCGGGAGAGAGCTGGAGATTGAGTGAGGGAGAGAGCGAGAGATGGAGATAAAATGAGGATGGGTGAGAGGGAGATGGAGATAGAGGGAGAAAGGCAGATGGAGATTGAGTGAGGGAGGGAGAGAGAGGCAGATGGAGATAGGGTGAGTGATGGAGATTGAATGAGGGAGGGAGATGGAGAGCGAGGGAGGGACAGGGAGATGGATAGTGAATGAGTGAGGGAGGGACAGGGAGATGGAGAGTGAGTGAGGAAGTGACAAGGAGATGGAGAGAGTGAGTGATAGACAGGGAAATGGAGATAGTGAGGGAGGGACAGGGAGATGGAGAGTGTGGGAGGGGGGACATAGAGATGGAGAGTGAGTGAGGGAGGGACATGGAGACGGCGATTGAGTGAGGGAGGGACAGGGAGATGGAGAGTGAGGGAGGGACAGGGAGATGGAGAGTGAGTGAGGGAGGGTCAGGGAGATGGAGAGAGAGTGAGGGAGGGACACGGAGATGGAGAGTGAGTGAAGGAAGGACAGGGAGATCGAGAGTGAGTGAGTGAGGGTGGGTCAGGGAGATGGAGAGTGAGGGAGGGACAGGGAGATGGAGAGTGACTGAGGGAGACGCAGGGAGATGCAGATAGTGAGGGAGGGACAGGGAGATGGAGAATGAGTGAGGGAGGGACAGGGAGATGGAGAGTGAGTGAGTGACGGAGGGTCAGGGAGATGGAGAGGGAGGGACACGGAGATGGAGAGTGAGTGAAGGAGGGAGATGGAGAGTGAGTGAGGGAGGGACAGGGAGATGGAGAGTGAGTGAGGGAGGGTCAGGGAGATGGAGAGTGAGGGAGGGACAGGGAGGTGGAGAGTGCGGGAGGGAGGGACAGGGAGATAGAGATAGTGAGGGAGGGACAGGGAGATGGAGAGTGAGTGAGTGAGGAAGGGACAGGGTGATGGAGATAGTGAGGGAGGGACGGAGATGGAGAGTGAGTTAGGGAGAGAGGGCAATGGAGAGTCAGTGAGGGAGCGACAGGGAGATGGAGAGTGAGTGAAAGAGGGACATGGAAATGGAGAGTTGAGTGAAGGAGGGACAGGAAGATGGAGAGTGAGGGAGGGAGGGACAAGGAGATGGAGAGTGAGTGAGGAAGGTACAGGGAGATGGAGGGTGAGTGAGGGAGGGACAGGGTGATGGAGATTGAGGGAGGGAGATGGAGAGTGAGTGAGGGAGGGGCAGGGAGATGTAGAGTGAGGGAGGGAGGGACATGGAGAGTGAGTGAAGCAGGGACAGGGAGATGGAGAGTGAGTGTGGGAGGGACATGGAAATAGTGAGGGAGGGAGATGGAGAGGGACAGTGAGTTAGGGAGAGAGAGGGAGATGGTGAGTGAGGGAGATGGAGAGAGAGGGAGGGAGATGGAGTGAGTGAGTGAGGGAGATGGAGTGAGTGAGTGAGGGTCATGGAGTGAGTGAGTGAGGGATTGGGACATGGAGATAGGGTGTGTGAGCCAGAGGGAGGGAGAGGGAGATAGAGTGAAGAAGGGACAGAGAGATGGAGATAGAGTGATTGAGCCAGAGAGAGGGAGATGGAGATAGGGTGAGTGATGGAGAGATTGGGAGTGGGAGATAGCGTGAGTTGGAGATAGTGTGAGGGAGAGAAATGGAAATAGAGAGAGGGAGAGATGGAGATAGAAGGAGAGAGGGAGATGGAGGGAGAGAGCGGGAGATGGAGATAGAGTGAGTGAGCCAGAGAGAGGGAAATGGAGATAGAGGGAGGGAGAGAGGGTGATGGAGATTGAGTGAGTGAGGGAGGGAGAGGGATTGGACAGAGGGTGATGGAGATAGAGTGAGTGCGGGAGAGAGCTGGAGATTGAGTGATGGAGAGAGCGGGAGATGGAGATAGAATCAGGAAGGATGAGAGGGAGATGGAGATAGAGGGAGAGAGAGAGGCAGATGGAGATAGGGTGAGTGAGGGAGAGAGAGGGAGATTGAGGGAGGGAGGGACAGGGAGATGGAGTGTGAGTTAGTGAGGGAGGGTCAGGGAGATGGTGAGCGAGTGAGGGAGGGACAGGGCGATGGAGAGTGAGGGAGGGAGGGAGAGACAGGGAGATGGAGAGTGAGTGAGGGAGGGACAGGGAGATGGAGAGTGAGGGAGGGAGGGACAGTGAAATGGGGATTGAGGGTGTGGGGGACATGGAGATGGGGAGGGAGTGAGGGATGGACATGGAGAGTGAGTGAGGTAGGGACAGGGAGATGGAGAGTGAGTGTGGGAGAGAGGGAGATGGAGAGTGAGTGAGCAAGTGACAGGGAGATGGAGAGGGACAGTGAGAGAGGGAGATGGAGAGTGAGTGAGGAAGTGACAAGGAGATGGAGAGAGTGAGTGATGGACAGGGAAATGGAGATAGTGAGGGAGGGACAGGGAGATGGAGAGGGAGGGAGAGACAGGGAGATGGGGAGGGAGGGGGGACATGGAGATGGGGAGTGAGGGAGGGACATGGAGATGGAGAGAGAGTGAGGGAGGGAGATGGAGAGTGAGTGTGGGAGAGTGAGTGAGGGAGGGTCACGGAAATGGAGAGCGAGGGAGGGACAGGGAGATGGAGAGTGAGTGAAGGAGGGACAGGGAGATGGAGAGGGAGGGACATGGAGATGGAGAGTGAGTGAGGGAGAGTCAGGGAGATGGAGATAGTGAGGGAGGGACAGGGAGATGGAGTATGAGTGAGGGAGGGACAGGGAGATGGAGAGTGAGGGAGGGAGGGACAGGGAGATGGAGAGTGAGGGAGGGACAGGGAGATGGAGAGTGAGTGAGGAAGGGACTTGGAGACGGAGAGTGAGTGAGGGAGGGACAGGGAGATGGAGAGTGAGTGAAGGAGGGTCAGGGAGATTGAGAGTGAGTGAGGGAGGGTCAGGGAGATTGAAAGTGAGTGAGGGAGGGACAGGGAGATGGAGAGTGACTGAGGGAGGGGCAGGGAGATGGAGAGTGAGTGAGGGAGAGGTTGATGGATAGTGAATCAGTGAGGGAGGGGCAGGGAGATGGAGAGTGAGGGAGGGTCAGGGAGAAGGAGGTACTGAGGGAGGGACAGGGAGGTGGAGAGTGAGGGAGGGAGGGACAGGGAGATGGAGAGTGAGTGAGGGAGGGACAGGGAGATGGAGAGTGAGGGAGGGACAGGTTGATGGATAGTGAGTCAGTGAGGGAGGGCAGGGAGATGGAGAGTGAGGGAGGGGCAGGGAGAAGGAGGTACTGAGGGAGGGACAGGGAGGTGGAGAGTGAGGGAGGGAGGGACAGGGAGATGGAGAGTGAGTGAGGGAGGGACAGGGAGATGGAGAGGGAGGGAGGGACAGGGAGATGGGGAGTGAGGGAGGGGGGGACATGGAGATGGGGAGTGAGGGAGGGACATGGAGATGGGGAGTGAGTGAGGCAGGGACATGGAGACGAAGAGTGAGTGAGGTAGGGACAGGGAGACGGAGAGTGACTGAGGGAGGGACAGGGAGATGGAGAGTGAGGGAGAGAGGGACATGGAGATGGAGAGTGAGGGATGGAGGGACAGGGAGATGGAGAGTGAGGCAGGGAGGGATAGGGAGATTGGGAGTGAGGGAGGGAGGCACAGGGAGATTGGGAGGGAGGGAGGGACATGGAGATGGGGAGCGAGGGAGGGACATGGAGATGGAGAGAAAGTGAGGGAGGGACATGGAGAGTGAGTGAGTGAGGAAGGGACAGGGAGATGGAGAGTGAGTTAGGGAGAGAGGGCAATGGAGAGTCAGTGAGGGAGCGACAGGGAGATGGAGAGTGAGGGAGGGACATGGAGAGTGAGGGAGGGTCAGGGAGATGGAGAGTGAGTGAGGGAGGGACACGGAGATGGAAAGTGAGTGAAGGAGAGACAGGGAGATAGTGAGTGAGTGAGGGTGGGTCGGAGATGGAGAGTGAGTGAGGGAGGGACAGGGAGATGGAGAGTGACTGAGGGAGGGGCAGGGAGATGGAGAGTGAGTGAGGGAGAGGCAGGGAGATGGAGATAGTGAGGGAGGGACAGGGAGATGGAGAATGAGTGAGGGAGGGACGGAGATGGAGAGTGAGGGAGGGACAGGTTGATGGATAGTGAATCAGTGAGGGAGGGACAGGGAGATGGAGAGTGAGTGAGGGAGGGTCAGGGAGAAGGAGGTACTGAGGGAGGGACAGGGAGGTGGAGAGGGAGGGAGGGACAGGGAGATGGAGAGTGAGTGAGGGAGGGACATGGAGATGGAGAGTGAGTGAGTGAGGGACAGGGAGATGGAGATAGTGAGTGATGGACAGGGAGATGGAGAGTTGAGTGAAGGAGGGACAGGAAGATGGAGACTGAGTGACGAAGGGACGGGGAGATGGAGGGTGAGTGAGGGAGGGACATGGACATAGTGAGTGAGGGAGGGACAGGGAGATGGAGAGTGAGTGTGGGACAGAGGGAGATGGAGAGTGAGTGAGCAAGTGACAGGGAGATGGAGAGTGAGGGAGGGACATGGAGATAGTGAGGGAGGGAGATGGAGAGGGACAGTGAGTGAGGGAGAGAGAGGGAGATGGTGAGTGAGAGGAAGTGACAAGGAGATGGAGAGAGTGAGTGATGGACAGGGAAATGGAGATAGTGAGGGAGGGACAGGGAGATGGAGAGGGAGGGAAGGACAGGGAGATGGGGAGTGAGGGAGGGACAGGGAGATGGAGAGGGAGGGAGGGGAGACATGGAGATGGAGAGTGAGTGAGGGAGGGACATGGAGACGGAGAGTGAGTGAGGTAGGGACATGTAGATAGTGAGTGAGTGAGGGACAGGGAGATGGAGAGTGAGTGAGTCAGGGAGGGACCGGGAGATGGAGAGTGAGTGAGTCAGGGAGAGACATGGAGATGGAGAGTGAGTGAAAGAGGGACAGGGAGATGGAGAGTGAGTCAGGGAGGGACATGGAAATGGAGAGTTGAGTGAGGGAGGGACAGGGAGATGGAGAGTGAGTTAGGGAGAGAGGGCGATGGAGAGTGAGGGAGGGACATGGAGATGGAGAGTGAGTGAGTGAGGAAGGGACAGGGTGATGGAGATAGTGAGGGAGGGACAGGGAGATAATGAGTGAGTGAAAGAGGGACAGGGAGATGGAAAGTGAGTGAGGGAGGGACATGGAAATGGAGAGTTGAGTGAACGAGGGACAGGAAGATGAAGAGTGAGTGAGGGACAGGGAGATGGAGAGTGAGTGAGGGAGGGACAGGGAGATGGAGAGTGAATGAGGGAGGGGGGACAAGGAGATGGAGAGTGAGTGAGGGAGGGACAGGGTGATGGAGAGTAATTGAGCAAGGGACAGGGAGTTGGAGAGTAAGTGAAGCAGGGACAGGGAGATGGAGAGTGAGTGTGGGAGGGACATGGAAATAGTCAAGAAGGGAGATGGAGAGGGACAGTGAGTTAGGGAGAGAGAGGGAGAGGGTGAGTGAGGGAGAGACAGGGAGATGGAGAATGAGAGAGGGAGGGAGATGGAGTGAGTGAGGGAGGGACAGGGAGATGGAGTGAGTGAGTGAGGGACTGGGACATGGAGATAGGGTGTGTGAGCCAGAGGGAGGGAGAGAGTGAGGGAGAGGGAGATAGAGTGAGGAAGGGACAGAGAGATGGAGATAGAGTGAGTGAGCCAGAGAGAGGGAGATGGAGATAGGTTGAGTGATGGAGAGATTGGGAGTGGGAGATAGCGTGAGTTGGTGATAGTGTGAGGGAGAGAAATGGAAATAGAGAGAGGAAGAGATGGAGATAGAATGAGAGAGGGAGATGGAGGGAGAGAGCGGGAGATGGAGATAGAGTGAGTGAGCCAGAGAGAGGGAAATGGAGAGAGAGGGAGATGGAGGGAGATAGAGTGAGTGAGGGAGGGAGAGGGATTGGAGAGAGGGTGATGGAGATAGAGTGAGTGCGGGAGAGAGCTGGAGATTGAGTGATGGAGAGAGCGGGAGATGGAGATAGAATGAGGAAGGATGAGAGGGAGATGGAGATAGAGGGAGAGAGAGAGGCTGATGGAGATTGAGTGAGGGAGGGTCAGGGAGATGGTGAGCGAGTGAGGGAGGGACAGGGCGATGGAGAGTGACTGTGGGTGGGAGGGACAGGGAGATGGAGAGTTACTGAGGGAGGGATAGGGAGGTGGAGAGTGACTGAGGGAGGGACAGGGAGATGGAGAGTGAGTGAGGAATTGACGAGGAGATGGAGAGAGTGAGTGATGGACAGGGAAATGGAGATAGTGAGGGAGGGACAGGGAGATGGGGAGTGAGGGAGGGGGGACATGGAGATGGAGAGTGAGTGAGGGAGGGACATGGAGATGGTGAGTGAGTGAAAGAGGGACAGGGAGATGGAGAGTGAGTGAGGGAGGGACATGGAAATGGAGAGTTGAGTGAAGGAGGGACAGGAAGATGAAGAGGGAGGGAGGGAGGGACAGGGAGATGGAGAGTGAGTGAGGGAGGGAGGAACAGGGAGATGGAGAGTGAGTGAGGAAGGGACAGGGCGATGGAGGGTACGTGAGGGAGACAGGGTGATGGAGAGTGAGGGAGGGAGATGGAGAGTGAGTGAGGGAGGGGCAGGTAGATGGAGAGTGAGGGAGGGAGGGATATGGAAATAGTGAGGGAGGGAGATGGAGAGGGACAGTGAGTTAGGGAGAGAGGGAGATGGTGAGTGATGGAGAGACGGAGATGGCGAATGAGAGAGGGAGATGGAGAGAGAGTGAGGGAGGGACAGGGAGATGGAGTGAGTGAGTGAGGGACTGGGACGTGGAGATAGGGTGTGTGAGCCAGAGGGAGGGAGAGAATGAGGGAGAGGGAGATAGAGTGAGGAAGGGACAGGGAGATGGAGATAGAGTGAGTGAGCCAGAGAGAGGGAGATGGAGATAGGGTGAGTGATGGAGAGATTGGGAGTGGGAGATAGCGTGAGTTGGACATATGTGAGGGAGAGAAATGGAAATAGAGAGAGGGAGAGATGGAGATAGAATGAGAGAGGGAGATGGAGGGAGAGAGCGGGAGATGGAGATAGGTTGAGTTGGAGAAAGAGAGTGTGAGTGAGGGAGAGAACGGAAGTTGGAGATAGAGTGAGTGAACCAGAGAGAGGGAGATAGAGGGAGAGAGGGTGATGGAGATAGAGGGAGATAGAGTGAGTGAGGGAGATGGAGATTGAGTGAGTGAGGGAGGGAGAGAGATTGGAGAGAGGGTGATGGAGATAGAATGAGTGCGGGAGAGAGCTGGAGATTGAGTGATGGAGAGAGCGGGAGATGGAGATAGAATGAGGAAGGATGAGAGGCAAATGGAGATAGGGTGAGTGAGGGAGAGAGATGGAGAGTGAGGGAGGGACAGGGAGATGGAGTGTGAGTTAGTGAGGGAGGGTCAGGGAGATGGTGAGGGAGGGACAGGGCGATGGAGAATGAGTGAGGGAGGGACAGGGAGATGGCGAGTGAGTGAGGGAGGGTCAGGGAGATGGAGAGTGAGGGAGGGAGGGACAGGGAGATGGAGAATGAGTGAGGGAGGGACAGGGAGATGGATAGTGAATGAGTGAGGGAGGGACAGGGAGATAGAGAGTGAGCGAATGAGGGAGGGTCAGGGAGATGGAGAGTGAGGGAGGGACAGGGAGATGGAGAGTGAGTGAGGGAGGGACAGGGAGATGGAGAGTGAGTGAGGGAGGGATAGGGAGATGGAGAGTGAATGAGGGAGGGACAGGGAGATGGAGAGTGAATGAGGGAGGGACAGGGATCTGGGGAGTGAATGAGGGAGGGACAGGGATCTGGGGAGTGAGGGACGGAGGGACATGGAGATGGGGAGTGAGGGAGGGACATGGAGATGGAGAGAGAGTGAGGGAGGGACATGGAGATGGAGAGTGAGTGTGGGAGAGAGGGAGATGGAGAGTGAGTGAGGGAGAGTCACGGAAATGGAGAGTGAGTGAAGGAGGGACATTGTAATGGAGAGCGAGGGAGGGACAGGCAGATGGAGACTGAGGGAGGGAGATGGCGAGTGAGTGAAGGAGGGACAGGGAGATGGAGAGTGAGGGAGGGAGGGGCAGGGAGATGGAGAGTGAGGGAGGGAGGGGCAGGGAGATGGGGAGGGAGGGACAGGGAGATGGGGAGTGAGGGAGGGAGGGACATGGAGATGGATAGTGAATGAGTGAGGGAGGGACAGGGAGATGGAGAGTGAGGGAGGGGCAGGGAGATGGAGAGTGAGGGAGGGACACGGAGATGGAGAGTGACTGAGGGAGGGACACGGAGATGGGGAGTGAGTGAGGGAGGGACAGGGAGATGGAGAGTGAGGGAGGGACAGGGAGATGGAGAATGAGTGAGGGAGGGACAGGGAGATGGAGAGTGACTGAGGGAGGGGCATGGAGATGGAGAGTGAGTGAGGGAGAGGCAGGGAGATGGAGATGGTGAGGGAGGGACAGGGAGATGGAGAATGAGTGAGGGAGGGACAGGGAGATGGAGAGTGAGGGAGGGACAGGGAGATGGAGATAGTGAGTGATGGACAGGGAGATGGAGAGTGAGGGAGGGAGGGACAGGGAGATGGAGAATGAGTGAGGGAGGGACAGGGAGATGGATAGTTAATGAGTGAGGGAGGGACACGGAGATGGAGAGTGAGTGAGGGAGGGACAGGGAGATGGAGAGTGAGTGAAGAAGGGACATGGAGATGGAGAGTGAGTGAGGGAGGGACAGGGAGATGGAGAGTGAATGAGGGACAGGGAGATGGAGAGTGAATGAGGGAGGGACAGGGATCTGGGGAGTGAGGGATGGAGGGACAGGGATCTGGGGAATGAGGGAGGGAGGAACATTGAGATGGAGAGAGAGTGACGGAGGGACATGGAGATGGAGAGTGAGTGTGGGAGAGAGGGAGATGGAGAGTGAGTGAGGGAGGGTCACGGAAATGGAGAGTGAGTGAAGGAGGGACATGGTAATGGAGAGCGAGGGAGGGACAGGGAGATGGAGAGTGAGGGAGGGAGATGGCGAGTGAGTGAAGGAGGGACAGGGAGATGGAGAGTGAGGGAGGGAGGGGCAGGGAGATGGAGAGTGAGGGAGGGAGATGGCGAGTGAGTGAAGGAGGGACAGGGAGATGGAGAGTGAGGGAGGGAGGGGCAGGGAGATGGAGAGTGAGGGAGGGAGGGCAGGGACATGGGGAGTGAGTGAGGGAGGGACAGGGAGATGGGGAGTGAGGGAGGGACATGGAGATGGAGAGTGAGTGTGGGAGAGAGGGAGATGGAGAGTGAGTGAGTGAGGGTCACGGAAATGGAGAGTGAGTGAAGGAGGGACATGGAGATGGATAGTGAATGAGGGAGGGACAGGGAGATGGAGAGTGAGTGAGTGAGGGAGGGTCAGGGAGATGGAGAGTGAGGGAGGGACATGGAGACGGAGAGTGAGTGAGGGAGGGACAGGGAGATGGAGAGTGAGTGAGGGAGGGACACGGAGATGGAGAGTGAGTGAGGGACGGACAGGGAGATGGAGAGTGAGTGAGGGATGGTCAGGGAGATAGTGAGTGAGGGAGGTTCAGGGAGATGGAGGTACTGAGGGAGGGACAGGGAGGTGGAGAGTGAGGGAGGGAGGGACAGGGAGATGGAGATAGTGAGTGATGGACAGGGAGATGGAGAGTGAGGGAGGGAGGGACAGGGAGATGGAGAGGGAGGGAGGGAAGGGGAGTGAGGGAGTGGGGGACATGGAGATGGGAGTGAGTGAGGGAGGGACATGGAGACGAAGAGTGAGTGAGGTAGGGACAGGGAGACGGAGAGTGAGTGAGGGAGGGGCAGGGAGATGGAGAGTGAGGGAGGGATAGGGAGATGGAGAGTGAATGAGGGAGGGAGGGACAGGGAGATGGAAAGTGAGTGAGGGAGGGACAGGGAGATGGAGAGTGAGGCAGGGAGATGGAGAGTGAGGGAGGGAGGGGCAGGGAGATGGAGAGTGAGGGAGGGAGGGACAGGGAGATGGGGAGGGAGGGAGGGACAGGGAGATGGAGAGTGAGTGAGGGAGGGACATGGAGATGGAGAGTGAGTGAGTGAGGGACAGGGAGATGGAGATAGTGAGTGATGGACAGGGAGATGGAGAGTTGAGTGAAGGAGGGACAGGAAGATGGAGACTGAGTGACGAAGGGACGGGGAGATGGAGGGTGAGTGAGGGAGGGACATGGACATAGTGAGTGAGGGAGGGACAGGGAGATGGAGAGTGAGTGTGGGACAGAGGGAGATGGAGAGTGAGTGAGCAAGTGACAGGGAGATGGAGAGTGAGGGAGGGACATGGAGATAGTGAGGGAGGGAGATGGAGAGGGACAGTGAGTGAGGGAGAGAGAGGGAGATGGTGAGTGAGAGGAAGTGACAAGGAGATGGAGAGAGTGAGTGATGGACAGGGAAATGGAGATAGTGAGGGAGGGACAGGGAGATGGAGAGGGAGGGAAGGACAGGGAGATGGGGAGTGAGGGAGGGACAGGGAGATGGAGAGGGAGGGAGGGGAGACATGGAGATGGAGAGTGAGTGAGGGAGGGACATGGAGACGGAGAGTGAGTGAGGTAGGGACATGTAGATAGTGAGTGAGTGAGGGACAGGGAGATGGAGAGTGAGTGAGTCAGGGAGGGACCGGGAGATGGAGAGTGAGTGAGTCAGGGAGAGACATGGAGATGGAGAGTGAGTGAAAGAGGGACAGGGAGATGGAGAGTGAGTCAGGGAGGGACATGGAAATGGAGAGTTGAGTGAGGGAGGGACAGGGAGATGGAGAGTGAGTTAGGGAGAGAGGGCGATGGAGAGTGAGGGAGGGACATGGAGATGGAGAGTGAGTGAGTGAGGAAGGGACAGGGTGATGGAGATAGTGAGGGAGGGACAGGGAGATAATGAGTGAGTGAAAGAGGGACAGGGAGATGGAAAGTGAGTGAGGGAGGGACATGGAAATGGAGAGTTGAGTGAACGAGGGACAGGAAGATGAAGAGTGAGTGAGGGACAGGGAGATGGAGAGTGAGTGAGGGAGGGACAGGGAGATGGAGAGTGAATGAGGGAGGGGGGACAAGGAGATGGAGAGTGAGTGAGGGAGGGACAGGGTGATGGAGAGTAATTGAGCAAGGGACAGGGAGTTGGAGAGTAAGTGAAGCAGGGACAGGGAGATGGAGAGTGAGTGTGGGAGGGACATGGAAATAGTCAAGAAGGGAGATGGAGAGGGACAGTGAGTTAGGGAGAGAGAGGGAGAGGGTGAGTGAGGGAGAGACAGGGAGATGGAGAATGAGAGAGGGAGGGAGATGGAGTGAGTGAGGGAGGGACAGGGAGATGGAGTGAGTGAGTGAGGGACTGGGACATGGAGATAGGGTGTGTGAGCCAGAGGGAGGGAGAGAGTGAGGGAGAGGGAGATAGAGTGAGGAAGGGACAGAGAGATGGAGATAGAGTGAGTGAGCCAGAGAGAGGGAGATGGAGATAGGTTGAGTGATGGAGAGATTGGGAGTGGGAGATAGCGTGAGTTGGTGATAGTGTGAGGGAGAGAAATGGAAATAGAGAGAGGAAGAGATGGAGATAGAATGAGAGAGGGAGATGGAGGGAGAGAGCGGGAGATGGAGATAGAGTGAGTGAGCCAGAGAGAGGGAAATGGAGAGAGAGGGAGATGGAGGGAGATAGAGTGAGTGAGGGAGGGAGAGGGATTGGAGAGAGGGTGATGGAGATAGAGTGAGTGCGGGAGAGAGCTGGAGATTGAGTGATGGAGAGAGCGGGAGATGGAGATAGAATGAGGAAGGATGAGAGGGAGATGGAGATAGAGGGAGAGAGAGAGGCTGATGGAGATTGAGTGAGGGAGGGTCAGGGAGATGGTGAGCGAGTGAGGGAGGGACAGGGCGATGGAGAGTGACTGTGGGTGGGAGGGACAGGGAGATGGAGAGTTACTGAGGGAGGGATAGGGAGGTGGAGAGTGACTGAGGGAGGGACAGGGAGATGGAGAGTGAGTGAGGAATTGACGAGGAGATGGAGAGAGTGAGTGATGGACAGGGAAATGGAGATAGTGAGGGAGGGACAGGGAGATGGGGAGTGAGGGAGGGGGGACATGGAGATGGAGAGTGAGTGAGGGAGGGACATGGAGATGGTGAGTGAGTGAAAGAGGGACAGGGAGATGGAGAGTGAGTGAGGGAGGGACATGGAAATGGAGAGTTGAGTGAAGGAGGGACAGGAAGATGAAGAGGGAGGGAGGGAGGGACAGGGAGATGGAGAGTGAGTGAGGGAGGGAGGAACAGGGAGATGGAGAGTGAGTGAGGAAGGGACAGGGCGATGGAGGGTACGTGAGGGAGACAGGGTGATGGAGAGTGAGGGAGGGAGATGGAGAGTGAGTGAGGGAGGGGCAGGTAGATGGAGAGTGAGGGAGGGAGGGATATGGAAATAGTGAGGGAGGGAGATGGAGAGGGACAGTGAGTTAGGGAGAGAGGGAGATGGTGAGTGATGGAGAGACGGAGATGGCGAATGAGAGAGGGAGATGGAGAGAGAGTGAGGGAGGGACAGGGAGATGGAGTGAGTGAGTGAGGGACTGGGACGTGGAGATAGGGTGTGTGAGCCAGAGGGAGGGAGAGAATGAGGGAGAGGGAGATAGAGTGAGGAAGGGACAGGGAGATGGAGATAGAGTGAGTGAGCCAGAGAGAGGGAGATGGAGATAGGGTGAGTGATGGAGAGATTGGGAGTGGGAGATAGCGTGAGTTGGACATATGTGAGGGAGAGAAATGGAAATAGAGAGAGGGAGAGATGGAGATAGAATGAGAGAGGGAGATGGAGGGAGAGAGCGGGAGATGGAGATAGGTTGAGTTGGAGAAAGAGAGTGTGAGTGAGGGAGAGAACGGAAGTTGGAGATAGAGTGAGTGAACCAGAGAGAGGGAGATAGAGGGAGAGAGGGTGATGGAGATAGAGGGAGATAGAGTGAGTGAGGGAGATGGAGATTGAGTGAGTGAGGGAGGGAGAGAGATTGGAGAGAGGGTGATGGAGATAGAATGAGTGCGGGAGAGAGCTGGAGATTGAGTGATGGAGAGAGCGGGAGATGGAGATAGAATGAGGAAGGATGAGAGGCAAATGGAGATAGGGTGAGTGAGGGAGAGAGATGGAGAGTGAGGGAGGGACAGGGAGATGGAGTGTGAGTTAGTGAGGGAGGGTCAGGGAGATGGTGAGGGAGGGACAGGGCGATGGAGAATGAGTGAGGGAGGGACAGGGAGATGGCGAGTGAGTGAGGGAGGGTCAGGGAGATGGAGAGTGAGGGAGGGAGGGACAGGGAGATGGAGAATGAGTGAGGGAGGGACAGGGAGATGGATAGTGAATGAGTGAGGGAGGGACAGGGAGATAGAGAGTGAGCGAATGAGGGAGGGTCAGGGAGATGGAGAGTGAGGGAGGGACAGGGAGATGGAGAGTGAGTGAGGGAGGGACAGGGAGATGGAGAGTGAGTGAGGGAGGGATAGGGAGATGGAGAGTGAATGAGGGAGGGACAGGGAGATGGAGAGTGAATGAGGGAGGGACAGGGATCTGGGGAGTGAATGAGGGAGGGACAGGGATCTGGGGAGTGAGGGACGGAGGGACATGGAGATGGGGAGTGAGGGAGGGACATGGAGATGGAGAGAGAGTGAGGGAGGGACATGGAGATGGAGAGTGAGTGTGGGAGAGAGGGAGATGGAGAGTGAGTGAGGGAGAGTCACGGAAATGGAGAGTGAGTGAAGGAGGGACATTGTAATGGAGAGCGAGGGAGGGACAGGCAGATGGAGACTGAGGGAGGGAGATGGCGAGTGAGTGAAGGAGGGACAGGGAGATGGAGAGTGAGGGAGGGAGGGGCAGGGAGATGGAGAGTGAGGGAGGGAGGGGCAGGGAGATGGGGAGGGAGGGACAGGGAGATGGGGAGTGAGGGAGGGAGGGACATGGAGATGGATAGTGAATGAGTGAGGGAGGGACAGGGAGATGGAGAGTGAGGGAGGGGCAGGGAGATGGAGAGTGAGGGAGGGACACGGAGATGGAGAGTGACTGAGGGAGGGACACGGAGATGGGGAGTGAGTGAGGGAGGGACAGGGAGATGGAGAGTGAGGGAGGGACAGGGAGATGGAGAATGAGTGAGGGAGGGACAGGGAGATGGAGAGTGACTGAGGGAGGGGCATGGAGATGGAGAGTGAGTGAGGGAGAGGCAGGGAGATGGAGATGGTGAGGGAGGGACAGGGAGATGGAGAATGAGTGAGGGAGGGACAGGGAGATGGAGAGTGAGGGAGGGACAGGGAGATGGAGATAGTGAGTGATGGACAGGGAGATGGAGAGTGAGGGAGGGAGGGACAGGGAGATGGAGAATGAGTGAGGGAGGGACAGGGAGATGGATAGTTAATGAGTGAGGGAGGGACACGGAGATGGAGAGTGAGTGAGGGAGGGACAGGGAGATGGAGAGTGAGTGAAGAAGGGACATGGAGATGGAGAGTGAGTGAGGGAGGGACAGGGAGATGGAGAGTGAATGAGGGACAGGGAGATGGAGAGTGAATGAGGGAGGGACAGGGATCTGGGGAGTGAGGGATGGAGGGACAGGGATCTGGGGAATGAGGGAGGGAGGAACATTGAGATGGAGAGAGAGTGACGGAGGGACATGGAGATGGAGAGTGAGTGTGGGAGAGAGGGAGATGGAGAGTGAGTGAGGGAGGGTCACGGAAATGGAGAGTGAGTGAAGGAGGGACATGGTAATGGAGAGCGAGGGAGGGACAGGGAGATGGAGAGTGAGGGAGGGAGATGGCGAGTGAGTGAAGGAGGGACAGGGAGATGGAGAGTGAGGGAGGGAGGGGCAGGGAGATGGAGAGTGAGGGAGGGAGATGGCGAGTGAGTGAAGGAGGGACAGGGAGATGGAGAGTGAGGGAGGGAGGGGCAGGGAGATGGAGAGTGAGGGAGGGAGGGCAGGGACATGGGGAGTGAGTGAGGGAGGGACAGGGAGATGGGGAGTGAGGGAGGGACATGGAGATGGAGAGTGAGTGTGGGAGAGAGGGAGATGGAGAGTGAGTGAGTGAGGGTCACGGAAATGGAGAGTGAGTGAAGGAGGGACATGGAGATGGATAGTGAATGAGGGAGGGACAGGGAGATGGAGAGTGAGTGAGTGAGGGAGGGTCAGGGAGATGGAGAGTGAGGGAGGGACATGGAGACGGAGAGTGAGTGAGGGAGGGACAGGGAGATGGAGAGTGAGTGAGGGAGGGACACGGAGATGGAGAGTGAGTGAGGGACGGACAGGGAGATGGAGAGTGAGTGAGGGATGGTCAGGGAGATAGTGAGTGAGGGAGGTTCAGGGAGATGGAGGTACTGAGGGAGGGACAGGGAGGTGGAGAGTGAGGGAGGGAGGGACAGGGAGATGGAGATAGTGAGTGATGGACAGGGAGATGGAGAGTGAGGGAGGGAGGGACAGGGAGATGGAGAGGGAGGGAGGGAAGGGGAGTGAGGGAGTGGGGGACATGGAGATGGGAGTGAGTGAGGGAGGGACATGGAGACGAAGAGTGAGTGAGGTAGGGACAGGGAGACGGAGAGTGAGTGAGGGAGGGGCAGGGAGATGGAGAGTGAGGGAGGGATAGGGAGATGGAGAGTGAATGAGGGAGGGAGGGACAGGGAGATGGAAAGTGAGTGAGGGAGGGACAGGGAGATGGAGAGTGAGGCAGGGAGATGGAGAGTGAGGGAGGGAGGGGCAGGGAGATGGAGAGTGAGGGAGGGAGGGACAGGGAGATGGGGAGGGAGGGAGGGACAGGGAGATGGGGAGGGAGGGACAGGGAGATAGGGAGGGAGGGACATGGAGATGGGGCGTGAGGGAGGGACATGGAGATGGAGAGAGAATGAGGGTGGGACATGGAGATGGAGAGTGAGTGTGGGAGAGAGGGAGATGGAGAGTGAGTGAGGGAGAGTCACGGAAATGGAGAGTGAGTGAAGGAGGGACATGGTAATGGAGAGCGAGGGAGGGACAGGGAGATGGAGAGTGAGGGAGGGAGGGGCAGGGAGATGGAGAGTGAGGGAGGGAGGGACGGAGATGGGGAGGGAGGGACAGGGAGATAGGGAGGGAGGGACATGGAGATGGGGAGTGAGGGAGGGACATGGAGAGTGAGTGAGGGAGGGACATGGAGAGTGAGTGTGGGAGAGAGGGAGATGGTGAGTGAGTGAGGGTCACGGAAATGGAGAGTGAGTGAAGGAGGGACATAGTAATGGAGAGCGAGGGAGGGACAGGGAGATGGAGAGTGAGGTAGGGCGATGGCGAGTGAGTGAAGGAGGGACAGGGAGATGGAGAGTGAGTGAGGGAGGGACATGGAGATGGCGAGTGAGTGTGGGAGGGACAGGGAGATGGAGAGTGAGTTAGGGAGTGAGGGCGATGGAGAGTGAGGGAGGGACATGGAGATGGAGAGTGAGTGTGGGAGGGACAGGGAGATGGAGAGTGAGTGAGGGAGGGATAGGGAGATGGAGAGTGAATGAGGGAGGGAGGGACAGGGAGATGGAGAGTGAGTGAGGAAGGGACAGGGAGATGGAGGGTGAGTGAGGGAGACACGGTGATGGAGAGTGAGTGAGGGAGGGACAGGGAGATGGTGAGTGAGGGAGGGAGGGACATGGAGATGGAGAGTGAGTGAAGCAGGGACAGGGAGATGGAGAGTGAGTGTGGGAGGGACATGGAAATAGTGAGGGAGGGAGATGGAGAGGGACAGTGAATTAGGGAGAGAGAGGGAGATGGTGAGTGAGGGAGAGACAGGGAGATGGAGAATGAGAGAGGGTGATGGAGAGTGTGAGGGAGAGAGATGGAGAGGGAGGGAGATGGAGTGAGTGAGGGAGGGACAGGGAGATGGAGTGAGTGAGTGAGGGACTGGGACATGGAGATAGGGTGTGTGGGCCAGAGAGAGGGAGAGAGTGAGGGAGAGGGAGATAGAGTGAGGAAGGGACAGGGAGATAGAGTGAGTGAGCCAGAGAGAGGGAGATGGAGATAGGGTGAGTGATGGAGAGATTGGGAGTGGGAGATAGCGTGAGTTGGAGATAGTGTGAGGGAGAGAAATGGAAATAGAGAGAGGGAGAGATGGAGATAGAATGAGAGAGGGAGATGGAGGGAGAGAGCGGGAGATGGAGATAGGTTGAGTTGGAGAAAGAGAGTGTGAGTGAGAGAGAGAGCGGAAGTTGGAGATAGAGTGAGTGAGCCAGAGAGAGGGAAATGGAGAGAGAGGGAGATAGAGGGAGGGAGAGAGGGTGATGGAGATTGAGTGAGTGAGGGAGGGAGAGAGATTGGAGAGAGGGTAATGGAGATAGAGTGAGTGCGGGAGAGAGCTGGAGATTGAGTGATGGAGAGAGCGGGAGATGGAGATAGAATCAGGAAGGATGAGATGGAGATAGAGGGAGAGAGAGAGGCAGGTGGAGATTGAGTGAGGGAGGGAGAGAGAGATGGAGTGTGAGTGAGGGAGGGTAGGGAGATGGTGAGCGAGTGAGAGAGGGACAGGGCGGTGGAGAGTGAGGGAGGGAGGGACAGTGAAATGGGGATTGAGGGTGTGGGGGACATGGAGATGGGGAGGGAGTGAGGGAGGGACATGGACATGGAGAGTGAGGGAGGGAGGGAGAGACAGGGAGATGGAGAGTGAGTGAGGGAGGGACAGGGAGATGGAGAGTGACTGTGGGTGGGAGGGACAGGGAGATGGAGAGTGACTGAGGGAGGGACAGGGAGATGGAGAGTGAGGGAGGGAGGGACAGTGAAATGGGGATTGAGGGTGTGGGGGACATGGAGATGGGGAGGGAGTGAGCAAGTGACAGGGAGATGGAGAGGGACAGTGAGTGAGGGAGATGGAGAGTGAGTGAGGAAGTGACAAGGAGATGGAGAGAGTGAGTGATGGACAGGGAAATGGAGATAGTGAGGGAGGGACAGGGAGATGGAGAGGGAGGGAGGGACAGGGAGATGGGGAGTGAGGGAGGGGGGACATGGAGAGTGAGTGAGGGAGGGACATGGAGATGGTGAGTGAGTTAAAGAGGGACAGGGAGACGGAGAGTGAGTGAGGGAGGGGCAGGGAGATGGAGAGTGAGGGAGGGATAGGGAGATGGAGAGTGAATGAGGGAGGGAGGGACAGGGAGATGGAGAGTGAGTGAGGGAGGGACAGGGAGATGGAGAGTGAGGGAGGGGCAGGGAGATGGAGAGGGAGGGACAGGGAGATGGGGAGGGAGGGACAGGGAGATAGGGAGGGAGGGACATGGAGATGGGGCGTGAGGGATGGAGATGGAGAGAGAATGAGGGTGGGACATGGAGATGGAGAGTGAGTGTGGGAGAGAGGGAGATGGAGAGTGAGTGAGGGAGAGTCACGGAAATGGAGAGTGAGTGAAGGAGGGACATGGTAATGGAGAGCGAGGGAGGGACGGGGAGATGGAGAGTGATGGAGGGAGGGGCAGGGAGATGGAGAGTGAGGGAGGGAGGGACAGGGAGATGGGGAGGGAGGGATAGGGAGGGAGGGACATGGAGATGGGGAGTGAGGGAGGGACATAGTGAGTGAGGGAGGGACATGGAGAGTGAGTGTGGGAGAGAGGGAGATGGTGAGTGAGGGAGGGTCACGGAAATGGAGAGTGAGTGAAGGAGGGACATAGTAATGGAGAGCGAGGGAGGGACAGGGAGATGGAGAGTGAGGTAGGGCGATGGCGAGTGAGTGAAGGAGGGTCAGGGAGATGGAGAGTGAGTGAGGGAGGGACATGGAGATGGCGAGTGAGTGTGGGAGGGACAGGGAGATGGAGAGTGAGTGAGGGAGAGAGAGGGAGATGGAGATTGAGTGAGTGAGGGAGGGAGAGAGATTGGAGAGAGGGTAATGGAGATAGAGTGAGTGCGGGAGAGAGCTGGAGATTGAGTGATGGAGAGAGCGGGAGATGGAGATAGAATGAGGAAGGATGAGAGGCAGATGGAGATAGGGTGAGTGAGGGAGAGAGATGGAGAGTGAGGGAGGGACAGGGAGATGGAGTGTGAGTTAGTGAGGGAGGGTCAGGGAGATGGTGAGGGAGGGACAGGGCGATGGAGAATGAGTGAGGGAGGGACAGGGAGATGGCGAGTGAGGGAGGGAGGGACAGGGAGATGGAGAATGAGTGAGGGAGGGACAGGGAGATGGATAGTGAATGAGTGAGGGAGGGACAGGGAGATAGAGAGTGAGCGAATGTGGGAGGGTCAGGGAGATGGAGAGTGAGGGAGGGACACGGAGATGGAGAGTGAGTGAGGGAGGGACAGGGAGATGGAGAGTGAGTGAGGGAGGGACAGGGATCTGGGGAGTGAGGGACGGAGGGACATGGAGATGGGGAGTGAGGGAGGGACATGGAGATGGAGAGAGAGTGAGGGAGGGACATGGAGATGGAGAGTGAGTGTGGGAGAGAGGGAGATGGAGAGTGAGTGAGGGAGAGTCACGGAAATGGAGAGTGAGTGAAGGAGGGACATTGTAATGGAGAGCGAGGGAGGGACAGGTAGATGGAGACTGAGGGAGGGAGATGGCGAGTGAGTGAAGGAGGGACAGGGAGATGGAGAGTGAGGGAGGGAGGGGCAGGGAGATGGAGAGTGAGGGAGGGAGGGGCAGGGAGATGGGGAGGGAGGGACAGGGAGATGGGGAGTGAGGGAGGGAGGGACATGGAGATGGATAGTGAATGAGTGAGGGAGGGACAGGGAGATGGAGAGTGAGTGAGTGAGGGAGGGTCAGGGAGATGGAGAGTGAGGGAGGGATACGGAGATGGAGAGTGAGTGAGGGAGGGATAGGGAGATGGAGAGTGAGTGAGGGAGGGACAGGGAGATGGAGAGTGAGGGAGGGACAGGGAGATGGAGAATGAGTGAGGGAGGGACAGGGAGATGGATAGTGAATGAGGGAGGGGCATGGAGATGGAGAGTGAGTGAGGGAGAGGCAGGGAGATGGAGATGGTGAGGGAGGGACAGGGAGATGGAGAATGAGTGAGGGAGGGACAGGGAGATGGGGAGTGAGGGAGGGACAGGGAGATGGAGATAGTGAGTGATGGACAGGGAGATGGAGAGTGAGGAGGGAGGGACAGGGAGATGGAGAATGAGTGAGGGAGGGACAGGGAGATGGATAGTTAATGAGTGAGGGAGGGACACGGAGATGGAGAGTGAGTGAGGGAGGGACATGGAGACGGAGAGTGAGTGAGGGAGGGACAGGGAGATGGAGAGTGAGTGAAGAAGGGACAGGGAGATGGAGAGTGAGTGAGGGAGGGACAGGGAGATGGAGAGTGAGTGAGGGAGGGATAGGGAGATGGAGAGTGAATGAGGGACAGGGAGATGGAGAGTGAATGAGGGAGGGACAGGGATCTGGTGAGTGAGGGATGGAGGGACAGGGATCTGGGGAGGGAGGAACATGGAGATGGAGAGAGAGTGAGGGAGGGTCACGGAAATGGAGAGTGAGTGAAGGAGGGACATGGTAATGGAGAGCGAGGGAGGGACAGGGAGATGGAGAGTGAGGGAGGGAGATGGCGAGTGAGTGAAGGAGGGACAGGGAGATGGAGAGTGAGGGAGGGAGATGGCGAGTGAGTGAAGGAGGGACAGGGAGATGGAGAGTGAGGGAGGGAGGGGCAGGGACATGGGGAGTGAGTGAGGGAGGGACAGGGAGATGGGGAGTGAGTGTGGGAGAGAGGGAGATGGAGAGTGAGTGAGTGAGGGTCACGGAAATGGAGAGTGAGTGAAGGAGGGACAGGGAGATGGATAGTGAATGAGGGAGGGACAGGGAGATGGAGAGTGAGTGAGTGAGGGAGGGACAGGGAGATGGAGAGTGAGTGAGTGAGGGAGGGTCAGGGAGATGGAGAGTGAGGGAGGGACATGGAGACGGAGAGTGAGTGAGGGAGGGACATGGAGACGGAGAGTGAGTGAGGGAGGGACAGGGAGATGGAGAGTGAGTGAGGGAGGGACACGGAGATGGAGAGTGAGTGAGGGACGGACAGGGAGATGGAGAGTGAGTGAGGGATGGTCAGGGAGATAGTGAGTGAGGGAGGGTCAGGGAGATGGAGGTACTGAGGGAGGGACAGGGAGGTGGAGAGTGAGGGAGGGAGGGACAGGGAGATGGAGAGTGAGGGAGGGACAGGGAGATGGAGATAGTGAGTGATGGACAGGGAGATGGAGAGTGAGGGAGGGAGGGACAGGGAGATGGAGAGGGAGGGAGGGATGGGGAGTGAAGGAGGGGGGGACATGGAGATGGGAGTGAGTGAGGGAGGGACATGGAGACGAAGAGTGAGTGAGGTAGGGACAGGGAGACGGAGAGTGAGTGAGGGAGGGGCAGGGAAATGGAGAGTGAGGGAGGGATAGGGAGATGGAGAGTGAATGAGGGAGGGAGGGACAGGGAGATGGAGAGTGAGGCAGGGAGATGGAGAGTGAGGGAGGGAGGGGCAGGGAGATGGAGAGTGAGGGAGGGAGGGACAGGGAGATGGGGAGGGAGGGATAGGGAGGGAGGGACATGGAGATGGGGCGTGAGGGAGGGACATGGAGATGGAGAGAGAATGAGGGTGGGACATGGAGATGGAGAGTGAGTGTGGGAGAGAGGGAGATGGAGAGTGAGTGAGGGAGAGTCACGGAAATGGAGAGTGAGTGAAGGAGGGACATGGTAATGGAGAGCGAGGGAGGGACAGGGAGATGGAGAGTGAGGGAGGGAGGGGCAGGGAGATGGAGAGTGAGGGAGGGAGGGACAGGGAGATGGGGAGGGAGGGATAGGGAGGGGGGGACATGGAGATGGGGAGGGAGGGACATGGAGAGTGAGTGAGGGAGGGACATGGAGAGTGAGTGTGGGAGAGAGGGAGATGGTGAGTGAGGGAGGGTCACGGAAATGGAGAGTGAGTGAAGGAGGGACATAGTAATGGAGAGCGAGGGAGGGACAGGGAGATGGAGAGTGAGGTAGGGCGATGGCGAGTGAGTGAAGGAGGGACAGGGAGATGGAGAGTGAGTGAGGGAGGGACATGGAGATGGCGAGTGAGTGTGGGAGGGACAGGGAGATGGAGAGTGAGTTAGGGAGTGAGGGCGATGGAGAGTGAGGGAGGGACATGGAGAAGGAGAGTGAGTGAGGGAGGGACAGGGAGATGGAGAGTGAGTGAGGGAGGGATAGGGAGATGGAGAGTGAATGAGGGAGGGAGGGACAGGGAGATGGAGAGTGAGTGAGGAAGGGACAGGGAGATGGAGGGTGAGTGAGGGAGGGAGGGGCAGGGAGGTGGAGAGTGAGGGAGGGAGGGGCAGGGAGATGGAGAATGAGTGAGGGAGGAGCAGGGTGATGGAGAGTAATTGAGCAAGGGACAGGGAGATGGAGAGTGAGGGAGGGAGGGACATGGAGATGGAGAGTGAGTGAAGCAGGGACAGGGAGATGGAGAGTGAGTGTGGGAGGGACATGGAAATAGTGAGGGAGGGAGATGGAGAGGGACAGTGAATTAGGGAGAGAGAGGGAGATGGTGAGTGAGGGAGAGACAGGGAGATGGAGAATGAGAGAGGGTGATGGAGAGTGTGAGGGAGGGAGATGGAGTGAGTGAGGGAGGGACAGGGAGATGGAGTGAGTGAGTGAGGGACTGGGACATGGAGATAGGGTGTGTGGGCCAGAGAGAGTGAGGGAGAGGGAGATAGAGTGAGGAAGGGACAGGGAGATAGAGTGAGTGAGCCAGAGAGAGGGAGATGGAGATAGGGTGAGTGATGGAGAGATTGGGAGTGGGAGATAGCGTGAGTTGGAGATAGTGTGAGGGAGAGAAATGGAAATAGAGAGAGGGAGAGATGGAGATAGAATGAGAGAGGGAGAGAGCGGGAGATGGAGATAGGTTGAGTTGGAGAAAGAGAGTGTGAGTGAGAGAGAGAGCGGAAGTTGGAGATAGAGTGAGTGAGCCAGAGAGAGGGTGATGGAGATAGAGGGAGATAGAGTGAGTGAGGGAGAGAGAGGGAGATGGAGATTGAGTGAGTGAGGGAGGGAGAGAGATTGGAGAGAGGGTAATGGAGATAGAGTGAGTGCGGGAGAGAGCTGGAGATTGAGTGATGGAGAGAGCGGGAGATGGAGATAGAATCAGGAAGGATGAGATGGAGATAGAGGGAGAGAGAGAGGCAGATGGAGATTGAGTGAGGGAGGGAGAGAGAGATGGAGTGTGAGTGAGTGAGGGAGGGTAGGGAGATGGTGAGCGAGTGAGAGAGGGACAGGGCGATGGAGAGTGAGGGAGGGAGGGAGAGACAGGGAGATGGAGAGTGAGTGAGTGAGGGAGGGACAGGGAGATGGAGAGTGACTGTGGGTGGGAGGGACAGGGAGATGGAGAGCGACTGAGGGAGGGGCAGGGAGATAGTGAGGGAGGGAGGGACAGTGAAATGGGGATTGAGGGTGTGGGGGACATGGAGATGGGGAGGGAGTGAGGGAGGGACATGGACATGGAGAGTGAGGGAGGGAGGGAGAGACAGGGAGATGGTGAGTGAGGGAGGGACAGGGAGATGGAGAGTGACTGTGGGTGGGAGGGACAGGGAGATGGAGAGTGACTGAGGGAGGGACAGGGAGATGGAGATAGTGAGGGAGGGGCAGGGAGATGGAGAGTGAGGGAGGAAGGGACAGTGAAATGGGGATTGAGGGTGTGGGGGACATGGAGATGGGGAGGGAGTGAGCAAGTGACAGGGAGATGGAGAGGGACAGTGAGTGAGGGAGATGGAGAGTGAGTGAGGAAGTGACAAGGAGATGGAGAGAGTGAGTGATGGACAGGGAAATGGAGATAGTGAGGGAGGGACAGGGAGATGGAGAGGGAGGGAGGGACAGAGAGATGGGGAGTGAGGGAGGGGGGACATGGAGATGGAGAGTGAGTGAGGGAGGGACATGGAGATGGTGAGTGAGTTAAAGAGGGACAGGGAGACGGAGAGTGAGTGAGGGAGGGGCAGGGAGATGGAGAGTGAGGGAGGGATAGGGAGATGGAGAGTGAATGAGGGAGGGAGGGACAGGGAGATGGAGAGTGAGGGAGGGAGATGGCGAGTGAGTGAAGGAGGGACAGGGAGATGGAGAGTGAGGGAGGGAGGGGCAGGGAGATGGAGTGTGAGGGAGGGAGGGACAGGGAGATGGGGAGGGAGGGACAGGGAGATAGGGAGGGAGGGACATGGAGATGGGGCGTGAGGGAGGGACATGGAGATGGAGAGAGAATGAGGGTGGGACATGGAGAGTGAGTGTGGGAGAGAGGGAGATGGAGAGTGAGTGAGGGAGAGTCACGGAGATGGAGAGTGAGTGAGGGAGAGTCACGGAAATGGAGAGTGAGTGAAGGAGGGACATGGTAATGGAGAGCGAGGGAGGGACAGGGAGATGGAGAGTGAGGGAGGGAGGGGCAGGGAGATGGAGAGTGAGGGAGGGAGGGACAGGGAGATGGGGAGGGAGGGATAGGGAGGGAGGGACATGGAGATGGGGAGTGAGGGAGGGACATGGAGAGTGAGTGAGGGAGGGACATGGAGAGTGAGTGTGGGAGAGAGGGAGATGGTGAGTGAGGGAGGGTCACGGAAATGGATAGTGAGTGAAGGAGGGACATAGTAATGGAGAGCGAGGGAGGGACAGGGAGATGGAGAGTGAGGTAGGGCGATGGCGAGTGAGTGAAGGAGGGACAGGGAGATGGAGAGTGAGTGAGGGAGGGACATGGAGATGGCGAGTGAGTGTGGGAGGGACAGGGAGATGGAGAGAGTTAGGGAGTGAGGGCGATGGAGAGTGAGGGAGGGACATGGAGAGTGAGTGAGGGAGGGACAGGGAGATGGAGAGTGAGTGAGGGAGGGATAGGGAGATGGAGAGTGAATGAGGGAGGGAGGGACAGGGAGATGGAGAGTGAGTGAGGAATGGACAGGGAGATGGAGGGTGAGTGAGGGAGACACGGTGATGGAGAGTGAGGGAGGGAGGGGCAGGGAGATGGAGAGTGAGGGAGGGAGGGGCAGGGAGATGGAGAATGAGTGATGGAGGAGCAGGGTGATGGAGAGTGAGGGAGGGAGGGACAGGGTGATGGAGAGTAATTGAGCAAGGGACAGGGAAATGGTGAGTGAGGGAGGGAGGGACATGGAGATGGAGAGTGAGTGAAGCAGGGACAGGGAGATGGTGAGTGAGTGTGGGAGGGACATGGAAATAGTGAGGGAGGGAGATGGAGAGGGACAGTGAATTAGGGAGAGAGAGGGAGATGGTGAGTGAGGGAGAGACAGGGAGATGGAGAATGAGAGAGGGTGATGGAGAGTGTGAGGGAGAGAGATGGAGAGGGAGGGAGATGGAGTGAGTGAGGGAGGGAGATGGAGTGAGTGAGTGAGGGACTGGGACATGGAGATAGGGTGTGTGGGCCAGAGAGAGTGAGGGAGAGGGAGATAGAGTGAGGAAGGGACAGGGAGATAGAGTGAGTGAGCCAGAGAGAGGGAGATGGAGATAGGGTGAGTGATGGAGAGATTGGGAGTGGGAGATAGCGTGAGTTGGAGATAGTGTGAGGGAGAGAAATGGAAATAGAGAGAGGGAGAGATGGAGATAGAATGAGAGAGGGAGAGAGCGGGAGATGGAGATAGGTTGAGTTGGAGAAAGAGAGTGTGAGTGAGAGAGAGAGCGGAAGTTGGAGATAGAGTGAGTGAGCCAGAGAGAGGGAAATGGAGAGAGAGGGAGATAGAGGGAGGGAGGGAGGGAGAGAGGGTGATGGAGATAGAGGGAGATAGAGTGAGTGAGGGAGAGAGAGGGAGATGGAGATTGAGTGAGTGAGGGAGGGAGAGAGATTGGAGAGAGGGTAATGGAGATAGAGTGAGTGCGGGAGAGAGCTGGAGATTGAGTGATGGAGAGAGCGGGAGATGGAGATAGAATCAGGAAGGATGAGATGGAGATAGAGGGAGAGAGAGAGGCAGATGGAGATTGAGTGAGGGAGGGAGAGAGAGATGGAGTGTGAGTGAGTGAGGGAGGGTAGGGAGATGGTGAGCGAGTGAGAGAGGGACAGGGCGATGGAGAGTGAGGGAGGGAGGGAGAGACAGGGAGATGGAGAGTGAGTGAGTGAGGGAGGGACAGGGAGATGGAGAGTGACTGTGGGTGGGAGGGACAGGGAGATGGAGAGTGACTGAGGGAGGGACAGGGAGATGGAGATAGTGAGGGAGGGGCAGGGAGATGGAGAGTGAGGGAGGGAGGGACAGTGAAATGGGGATTGAGGGTGTGGGGGACATGGAGATGGAGAGTGAGTGAGCAAGTGACAGGGAGATGGAGAGGGACAGTGAGTGAGGGAGATGGAGAGTGAGTGAGGAAGTGACAAGGAGATGGAGAGAGTGAGTGATGGACAGGGAAATGGAGATAGTGAGGGAGGGACAGGGAGATGGAGAGGGAGGGAGGGACAGGGAGATGGGGAGTGAGGGAGGGGGGACATGGAGATGGAGAGTGAGTGAGGGAGGGACATGGAGATGGTGAGTGAGTTAAAGAGGGACAGGGAGATGGAGAGTGAGTGAGGGAGGGACATGGAAATGGAGAGTTGAGTGAAGGAGGGACAGGAAGATGAAGAGTGAGTGAGGGAGGGTCACGGAAATGGAGAGTGAGTGAAGGAGGGACATGGTAATGGAGAGCGAGGGAGGGAGATGGCGAGTGAGTGAAGGAGGGACAGGGAGATGGGGAGTGAGGGACATGGAGATGGGGAGTGAGGGAGGGAGGGGCAGGGAGATGGAGAGTCAGGGAGGGAGGGGCAGGGAGATGGGGAGTGAGGGAGGGAGGGACAGGGAGATGGGGAGGGAGGGAGGGACATGGAGAGTGAGTGTGGGAGAGAGGGA
This sequence comes from Chiloscyllium punctatum, assembly GCF_047496795.1. NCBI lineage: Eukaryota > Metazoa > Chordata > Chondrichthyes > Orectolobiformes > Hemiscylliidae > Chiloscyllium > Chiloscyllium punctatum. The sequence continues at coordinate 27,718,109 of NC_092783.1, forward strand.
GATGGAGAGTGAGTGAGGGAGGGTCACGGAAATGGAGAGTGAGTGAAGGAGGGAGATGGTAATGGAGAGCGAGGGAGGGAGGGTCATGGAGATGGAGAGTGAGTGAGGGATGGTCAGGGAGATGGAGAGTGAGTGAGGGAGGGTCAGGGCGATGGAGGTACTGAGGGAGGGACAGGGAGGTGGAGAGTGAGGGAGGGAGGGACAGGGAGATGGAGAGTGAGTGATGGACATGGAGATGGAGAGTGAGGGAGGGACATGGAAATGGGGAGTAAGGGAGGGGGGACATGGAGATGGGAGTGAGTGAGGGAGGGACATGGAGACGAAGAGTGAGTGAGGTAGGGACAGGGAGACGGAGAGTGAGTGAGGGAGGGGCAGGGAGATGGAGAGTGAGGGAGGGACAGGGAGATGGATAGTGAATGAGTGAGGGAGGGACAGGGAGAAGGAGAGTGAGTGAGGGAGGGACATGGAGACGGAGAGTGAGTGAGGGATGGTCAGGGAGATGGAGAGTGAGTGAGGGAGGGACAGGGAGGTGGAGAGTGAGTGATGGACAGGGAGATGGAGAGTGAGGGAGGGAGGGACATGGAGATGGGGAGTGAGGGAGGGACATGGAGATGGGGAGTGAGGGAGGGGGGGACATGGAGATGGGAGTGAGTGAGGGAGGGACATGGAGACGAAGAGTGAGTGAGGTAGGGACAGGGAGACGGAGAGTGAGTGAGGGAGGGGCAGGGAGATGGAGAGTGAGGGAGGGATAGGGAGATGGAGAGTGAGTGAGGGAGGGAGGGACAGGGAGATGGAGAGTGAGTGAGGGAGGGACAGGGAGCTGGGGAGTGAGGGAGGGATAGGGAGATGGAGAGTGAGTGAGGGAGGGGCAGGGAGATGGAGAGTGAGGGAGGGATAGGGAGATGGAGAGTGAATGAGGAAGGGAGGGACAGGGAGATGGAGAGTGAGTGAGGGAGGGACAGGGAGCTGGGGAGTGAGGGAGGGAGGGACAGGGAGATGGAGAGTGACTGTGGGTGGGAGGGACAGGGAGATGGAGAGTGACTGAGGGAGGGGCAGGGAGATAGTGAGGGAGGGAGGGACAGTGAAATGGGGATTGAGGGTGTGGGGGACATGGAGATGGGGAGGGAGTGAGGGAGGGACATGGACATGGAGAGTGAGGGAGGGAGGGAGAGACAGGGAGATGGTGAGTGAGGGAGGGACAGGGAGATGGAGAGTGACTGTGGGTGGGAGGGACAGGGAGATGGAGAGTGACTGAGGGAGGGACAGGGAGATGGAGATAGTGAGGGAGGGGCAGGGAGATGGAGAGTGAGGGAGGAAGGGACAGTGAAATGGGGATTGAGGGTGTGGGGGACATGGAGATGGGGAGGGAGTGAGCAAGTGACAGGGAGATGGAGAGGGACAGTGAGTGAGGGAGATGGAGAGTGAGTGAGGAAGTGACAAGGAGATGGAGAGAGTGAGTGATGGACAGGGAAATGGAGATAGTGAGGGAGGGACAGGGAGATGGAGAGGGAGGGAGGGACAGAGAGATGGGGAGTGAGGGAGGGGGGACATGGAGATGGAGAGTGAGTGAGGGAGGGACATGGAGATGGTGAGTGAGTTAAAGAGGGACAGGGAGACGGAGAGTGAGTGAGGGAGGGGCAGGGAGATGGAGAGTGAGGGAGGGATAGGGAGATGGAGAGTGAATGAGGGAGGGAGGGACAGGGAGATGGAGAGTGAGGGAGGGAGATGGCGAGTGAGTGAAGGAGGGACAGGGAGATGGAGAGTGAGGGAGGGAGGGGCAGGGAGATGGAGTGTGAGGGAGGGAGGGACAGGGAGATGGGGAGGGAGGGACAGGGAGATAGGGAGGGAGGGACATGGAGATGGGGCGTGAGGGAGGGACATGGAGATGGAGAGAGAATGAGGGTGGGACATGGAGAGTGAGTGTGGGAGAGAGGGAGATGGAGAGTGAGTGAGGGAGAGTCACGGAGATGGAGAGTGAGTGAGGGAGAGTCACGGAAATGGAGAGTGAGTGAAGGAGGGACATGGTAATGGAGAGCGAGGGAGGGACAGGGAGATGGAGAGTGAGGGAGGGAGGGGCAGGGAGATGGAGAGTGAGGGAGGGAGGGACAGGGAGATGGGGAGGGAGGGATAGGGAGGGAGGGACATGGAGATGGGGAGTGAGGGAGGGACATGGAGAGTGAGTGAGGGAGGGACATGGAGAGTGAGTGTGGGAGAGAGGGAGATGGTGAGTGAGGGAGGGTCACGGAAATGGATAGTGAGTGAAGGAGGGACATAGTAATGGAGAGCGAGGGAGGGACAGGGAGATGGAGAGTGAGGTAGGGCGATGGCGAGTGAGTGAAGGAGGGACAGGGAGATGGAGAGTGAGTGAGGGAGGGACATGGAGATGGCGAGTGAGTGTGGGAGGGACAGGGAGATGGAGAGAGTTAGGGAGTGAGGGCGATGGAGAGTGAGGGAGGGACATGGAGAGTGAGTGAGGGAGGGACAGGGAGATGGAGAGTGAGTGAGGGAGGGATAGGGAGATGGAGAGTGAATGAGGGAGGGAGGGACAGGGAGATGGAGAGTGAGTGAGGAATGGACAGGGAGATGGAGGGTGAGTGAGGGAGACACGGTGATGGAGAGTGAGGGAGGGAGGGGCAGGGAGATGGAGAGTGAGGGAGGGAGGGGCAGGGAGATGGAGAATGAGTGATGGAGGAGCAGGGTGATGGAGAGTGAGGGAGGGAGGGACAGGGTGATGGAGAGTAATTGAGCAAGGGACAGGGAAATGGTGAGTGAGGGAGGGAGGGACATGGAGATGGAGAGTGAGTGAAGCAGGGACAGGGAGATGGTGAGTGAGTGTGGGAGGGACATGGAAATAGTGAGGGAGGGAGATGGAGAGGGACAGTGAATTAGGGAGAGAGAGGGAGATGGTGAGTGAGGGAGAGACAGGGAGATGGAGAATGAGAGAGGGTGATGGAGAGTGTGAGGGAGAGAGATGGAGAGGGAGGGAGATGGAGTGAGTGAGGGAGGGAGATGGAGTGAGTGAGTGAGGGACTGGGACATGGAGATAGGGTGTGTGGGCCAGAGAGAGTGAGGGAGAGGGAGATAGAGTGAGGAAGGGACAGGGAGATAGAGTGAGTGAGCCAGAGAGAGGGAGATGGAGATAGGGTGAGTGATGGAGAGATTGGGAGTGGGAGATAGCGTGAGTTGGAGATAGTGTGAGGGAGAGAAATGGAAATAGAGAGAGGGAGAGATGGAGATAGAATGAGAGAGGGAGAGAGCGGGAGATGGAGATAGGTTGAGTTGGAGAAAGAGAGTGTGAGTGAGAGAGAGAGCGGAAGTTGGAGATAGAGTGAGTGAGCCAGAGAGAGGGAAATGGAGAGAGAGGGAGATAGAGGGAGGGAGGGAGGGAGAGAGGGTGATGGAGATAGAGGGAGATAGAGTGAGTGAGGGAGAGAGAGGGAGATGGAGATTGAGTGAGTGAGGGAGGGAGAGAGATTGGAGAGAGGGTAATGGAGATAGAGTGAGTGCGGGAGAGAGCTGGAGATTGAGTGATGGAGAGAGCGGGAGATGGAGATAGAATCAGGAAGGATGAGATGGAGATAGAGGGAGAGAGAGAGGCAGATGGAGATTGAGTGAGGGAGGGAGAGAGAGATGGAGTGTGAGTGAGTGAGGGAGGGTAGGGAGATGGTGAGCGAGTGAGAGAGGGACAGGGCGATGGAGAGTGAGGGAGGGAGGGAGAGACAGGGAGATGGAGAGTGAGTGAGTGAGGGAGGGACAGGGAGATGGAGAGTGACTGTGGGTGGGAGGGACAGGGAGATGGAGAGTGACTGAGGGAGGGACAGGGAGATGGAGATAGTGAGGGAGGGGCAGGGAGATGGAGAGTGAGGGAGGGAGGGACAGTGAAATGGGGATTGAGGGTGTGGGGGACATGGAGATGGAGAGTGAGTGAGCAAGTGACAGGGAGATGGAGAGGGACAGTGAGTGAGGGAGATGGAGAGTGAGTGAGGAAGTGACAAGGAGATGGAGAGAGTGAGTGATGGACAGGGAAATGGAGATAGTGAGGGAGGGACAGGGAGATGGAGAGGGAGGGAGGGACAGGGAGATGGGGAGTGAGGGAGGGGGGACATGGAGATGGAGAGTGAGTGAGGGAGGGACATGGAGATGGTGAGTGAGTTAAAGAGGGACAGGGAGATGGAGAGTGAGTGAGGGAGGGACATGGAAATGGAGAGTTGAGTGAAGGAGGGACAGGAAGATGAAGAGTGAGTGAGGGAGGGTCACGGAAATGGAGAGTGAGTGAAGGAGGGACATGGTAATGGAGAGCGAGGGAGGGAGATGGCGAGTGAGTGAAGGAGGGACAGGGAGATGGGGAGTGAGGGACATGGAGATGGGGAGTGAGGGAGGGAGGGGCAGGGAGATGGAGAGTCAGGGAGGGAGGGGCAGGGAGATGGGGAGTGAGGGAGGGAGGGACAGGGAGATGGGGAGGGAGGGAGGGACATGGAGAGTGAGTGTGGGAGAGAGGGAGATGGAGAGTGAGTGAGGGAGGGTCACGGAAATGGAGAGTGAGTGAAGGAGGGAGATGGTAATGGAGAGCGAGGGAGGGAGGGTCATGGAGATGGAGAGTGAGTGAGGGATGGTCAGGGAGATGGAGAGTGAGTGAGGGAGGGTCAGGGCGATGGAGGTACTGAGGGAGGGACAGGGAGGTGGAGAGTGAGGGAGGGAGGGACAGGGAGATGGAGAGTGAGTGATGGACATGGAGATGGAGAGTGAGGGAGGGACATGGAAATGGGGAGTAAGGGAGGGGGGACATGGAGATGGGAGTGAGTGAGGGAGGGACATGGAGACGAAGAGTGAGTGAGGTAGGGACAGGGAGACGGAGAGTGAGTGAGGGAGGGGCAGGGAGATGGAGAGTGAGGGAGGGACAGGGAGATGGATAGTGAATGAGTGAGGGAGGGACAGGGAGAAGGAGAGTGAGTGAGGGAGGGACATGGAGACGGAGAGTGAGTGAGGGATGGTCAGGGAGATGGAGAGTGAGTGAGGGAGGGACAGGGAGGTGGAGAGTGAGTGATGGACAGGGAGATGGAGAGTGAGGGAGGGAGGGACATGGAGATGGGGAGTGAGGGAGGGACATGGAGATGGGGAGTGAGGGAGGGGGGGACATGGAGATGGGAGTGAGTGAGGGAGGGACATGGAGACGAAGAGTGAGTGAGGTAGGGACAGGGAGACGGAGAGTGAGTGAGGGAGGGGCAGGGAGATGGAGAGTGAGGGAGGGATAGGGAGATGGAGAGTGAGTGAGGGAGGGAGGGACAGGGAGATGGAGAGTGAGTGAGGGAGGGACAGGGAGCTGGGGAGTGAGGGAGGGATAGGGAGATGGAGAGTGAGTGAGGGAGGGGCAGGGAGATGGAGAGTGAGGGAGGGATAGGGAGATGGAGAGTGAATGAGGAAGGGAGGGACAGGGAGATGGAGAGTGAGTGAGGGAGGGACAGGGAGCTGGGGAGTGAGGGAGGGAGGGACAGGGAGATGGGGAGTGAGGGAGGGAGGGACATGGAGATGGAGAGAGAGTGAAGGAGGGACATGGTAATGGAGAGCGAGGGATAGACAGGGTGATGGAGAGTGAGTGAGGGAGGGAGAGGGATTGGAGAGAGGGTGATGGAGATAGAGTGAGTGCGGGAGAGAGCTGGAGATTGAGTGATGGAGAGAGCGGGAGATGGAGATAGAATGAGGAAGGATGAGAGGGAGATGGAGATAGAGGGAGAGAGAGAGGCAGATGGAGATAGGGTGAGTGAGGGAGAGAGATGGAGATTGAGTGAGGGAGGGACAGGGAGATGGAGTGTGAGTGAGTGAGGGAGAGTCAGGGAGATGGTGAGCGAGTGAGGCAGGCACAGGGAGATGGAGAGTGAGTGAGTGAGGGAGGGACAGGGAGATGGAGAGTGACTGAGGGAGGGACAAGGAGATGGAGAGAGTGAGTGATGGACAGGGAAATGGACATAGTGAGGGAGGGACAGGGAGATGTGGAGTGAGGGAGGGGGGACATGGAGATGGAGAGTGAGGGAGGGTCAGGGAGATGGAGAGTGAGTGAGGAAGGGACACGGAGATGGAAAGTGTGTGAAGGAGGGACTGGGAGATAGAGAGTGAGTGAGTGAGGGTGGGTCAGGGAGGTGGAGGGTGAGTGAGGGAGGGACAGGGGATGGAGAGTGAGTGAGGGAGGGACATGGAGATGGAGAGTGAGTGAGGGAGGGACATGGAGAGTGAGTGAGGAAGGGACAGGGTGATGGAGTGTGAGTGAGTGAGTGAGGGAGAGTCAGGGAGATGGTGAGCGAGTGAGGCAGGCACAGGGAGATGGAGAGTGAGTGAGGGAGGGGCAGGGAGATGGAGAGTGAGTGAGGGAGGGACATGGAGAGTGAGTGAGGAAGGGACAGGGTGATGGAGAGTAATTGAGCGAGGGACAGGGAGATGGAGAGTGTGGGAGGGACATGGAGATGGAGAGTGAGTGTGGGAGGGACATGGAAATAGCGAGTGAGGGAGGGAGATGGAGAGGGACAGTGAGTTAGGGAGAGAGAGGGAGATGGAGAATGAGAGAGGGAGATGGAGAGTGTGAGGGAGAGAGAGGGAGATGGAGGGAGGGAGAGAGGGTGATGGAGATAGAGTGAGAGAGCGAGATTGAGATTGAGGGAGGGAGAGGGATTGGAGAGAGGGTGATGGAGATAGAGTGAGTGCGGGAGATAGCTGGAGATTGAGTGATGGAGAGAGCGGGAGATGGAGATAGAATCAGGAAGGATGAGAGGGAGATGGAGATTGAGTGAGGGAGGGACAGGGAGATGGAGTGTGAGTGAGTGAGGGAGGGTAGGGAGATGGTGAGCGAGTGAGAGAGGGACAGGGCGATGGAGAGGGAGGGAGAGACAGGGAGATGGAGAGTGAGGGAGGGACAGGGAGATGGAGAGTGACTGTGGGTGGGGGGGACAGGGAGATGGAGATAGTGAGGGAGGGACAGGGAGATGGAGATAGTGAGGGAGGGGCAGGGAGATGGAGAGTGAGTGTGGGAGAGAGGGAGATGGAGAGTGAGTGTGGGAGAGAGGGAGATGGAGAGTGAGTGTGGGAGAGAGGGAGATGGAGAGTGAGTGTGGGAGAGAGGGAGATGGAGAGTGAGTGTGGGGGACATGGAGATGGAGAGTGAGTGAGCAAGTGACAGGGAGATGGAGAGGGACAGTGAGTGAGGGAGATGGAGAGTGAGTGAGGAAGTGACAAGGAGATGGAGAGAGTGAGTGATGGACAGGGAAATGGAGATAGTGAGGGAGGGACAGGGAGATGGGGAGTGAGGGAGGGGGGACATGGAGATGGAGAGTGAGTGAGGGAGGGACATGGAGATGGTTAGTGAGTGAAAGAGGGACAGGGAGATGGGGAGTGAGGGAGGGGGGACATGGAGATGGAGAGTGAGTGAGGGAGGGACATGGATATGGTGAGTGAGTGAAAGAGGGACAGGGAGATGGAGAGTGAGTGAAGGAGGGACATGGAAATGGAGAGTTGAGTGAAGGAGGGACAGGAAGATGAAGAGTGAGTGAGGGACAGGGAGATGGAGAGTGAGTGAGGGAGGGAGGGACATGGAGATGGAGAGTGAGTGAGGGAGGGACATGGAGATGGAGAGTGAGTGAGGGAGGGACATGGAGATGGAGAGAGAGTGAGGGAGGGTCACGGAGATGGAGAGTGAGTGAAGGAGGGAAATGGTAATGGAGAGCGAGGGAGGGACAGGCAGATGGAGATGGCGAGTGCGTGTGGGAGGGACAGGGAGATGGAGCGTGAGTTAGGGAGAGAGGGCGATGGAGAGTGAGGGAGGGACATGGGGAGTGAGGGAGGGAGGGACAAGGAGATGCAGAGTGAGTGAGGAAGGGACAGGGAGATGGAGAGTGAGTGAAGCAGGGACAGGGAGATGGAGAGTGAGTGAGGGAGGGGCAGGGAGATGGAGAGTAATTGAGCAAGGGACAGGGAGATGGAGAGTGAGGGAGGGAGGGACATGGAGATGGAGAGTGAGTGAAGCAGGGACAGGGAGATGGAGAGGGACAGTGAGTGAGGGAGAGAGAGGGAGATGGTGAGTGAGGGAGAGACAGGGAGATGGAGAATGAGAGAGGGAGATGGAGAGTGTGAGGGAGGGAGATGGAGAGTGTGAGGGAGAGAGATGGAGAGGGAGGGAGATGGAGTGAGTGAGGGAGGGGCAGGGACATGGAGATAGGGTGTGTGAGCCAGAGGGAGGGAGAGAGTGAGGGAGAGGGAGATAGAGTGAGGAAGGGACAGGGAGATGGAGATAGAGTGAGTGAGCCAGAGAGAGGGAGATGGAGATAGGGTGAGTGATGGAGAGATTGGGAGTGGGAGATAGCGTGAGTTGGAGATAGTGTGAGGGAGAGAAATGGAAATAGAGAGAGGGAGAGATGGAGATAGAATGAGAGAGGGAGAGAGCGGGAGATGGAGATAGAATGAGGAAGGATGAGAGGGAGATGGAGATAGAGGGAGAGAGAGAGGCAGATGGAGATAGGGTGAGTGAGGGAGAGAGAGGGAGATGGAGATTGAGTGAGGGAGGGTCAGGGAGATGGTGAGCGAGTGAGAGAGGGACAGGGAGATGGAGTGAGTGAGGGAGGGACAGGGAGATGGAGAGTGACCGTGGGTGGGAGGGACAGGGAGATGGAGATAGTGAGGGAGGGGCAGGGAGATGGAGAGTGAGGGAGGGACGGACAGTGAAATGGGGATTGAGGGTGTGGGGGACATGGAGATGGGGAGGGAATGAGGGAGGGACATGGACATGGAGAGTGAGTATGGTAGGGACAGGTGACGGAGAGTGAGTGAGGGAGGGACAGGGAGATGGAGAGTGAGTGTGGGAGAGAGGGAGATGGAGAGTGAGTGAGGAAGTGACAAGGAGATGGAGAGAGTGAGTGATGGACAGGGAAATGGAGATAGTGAGGGAGGGACAGGGAGATGGAGAGGGAGGGAGGGACAGGGAGATGGAGAGGGAGGGAGGGACAGGGAGATGGGGAGTGAGGGAGGGGGGAGATGGAGAGTGAGTGAGGGAGGGACATGGAGATGGTGAGTGAGTGAAAGAGGGACAGGGAGATGGAGAGTGAGTGAGGGAGGGACATGGAAATGGAGAGTTGAGTGAAGGAGGGACAGGAAGATGAAGAGTGAGGGAGGGAGGGACAGGGAGATGGAGAGTGAGTGAGGGAGGGAGGGACAGGGAGATGGAGAGTGAGTGAGGAAGGGACAGGGAGATGGAGGGTGAGTGAGGGAGGGACAGGGTGATGGAGAGTGAGGGAGGGAGATGGAGAGTGAGTGAAGGAGGGGCAGGGAGATGGAGAGTGAGTGAGGGAGGGGCAGGGAGATGGAGAGTGAGTGAGTGAGGGACAGGGTGATGGAGAGTAATTGAGCAAGGGACAGGGAGATGCAGAGTGAGGGAGGGAGGGACATGGAGAGTGAGTGAAGCAGGGACAGGGAGATGGAGAGTGAGAGTGGGAGGGACATGGAAATAGTGAGGGAGGGAGATGGAGAGGGACAGTGAATTAGGGAGAGAGAGGGAGATGGTGAGTGAGGGAGAGACAAGGAGATGGAGAGTGTGAGGGAGAGGGAGGGAGATGGAGAGAGAGTGAGGGAGGGACAGGGAGATGGAGTGAGTGAGTGAGGGACTGGGACATGGAGATAGGGTGTGTGAGCCAGACAGAGGGAGATGGAGATAGGGTGAGTGATGGAGAGATTGGGAGAGGGAGATAGCGTGAGTTGGAGATAGTGTGAGGGAGAGAAATGGAAATAGAGAGAGTGAGAGATGGAGATAGAATGAGAGAGGGAGATGGAGGGAGAGAGCGGGAGATGGAGATAGGTTGAGTTGGAGAAAGAGAGTGTGAGTGAGGGAGAGAGCGGAAGTTGGAGATAGAGTGAGTGAGCCAGAGAGAGGGAGATAGAGGGAGGGAGGGAGGGAGAGAGGGTGATGGAGATAGAGGGAGATAGAGTGAGTGAGGGAGAGAGAGGGAGATGGAGATTGAGTGAGTGAGGGAGGGAGAGAGATTGGAGAGAGGGTAATGGAGATAGAGTGAGTGCGGGAGAGAGCTGGAGATTGAGTGATGGAGAGAGCGGGAGATGGAGATAGAATCAGGAAGGATGAGATGGAGATAGAGGGAGAGAGAGAGGCAGATGGAGATTGAGTGAGGGAGGGAGAGAGAGATGGAGTGTGAGTGAGTGAGGGAGGGTAGGGAGATGGTGAGCGAGTGAGAGAGGGACAGGGCGATGGAGAGTGAGGGAGGGAGGGAGAGACAGGGAGATGGAGAGTGAGTGAGTGAGGGAGGGACAGGGAGATGGAGAGTGACTGTGGGTGGGAGGGACAGGGAGATGGAGAGTGACTGAGGGAGGGACAGGGAGATGGAGATAGTGAGGGAGGGGCAGGGAGATGGAGAGTGAGGGAGGGAGGGACAGGGAGATGGAGAGTGACTCAGGGAGGGGCAGGGAGATGGAGAGTGAGGGAGGGAGGGACAGTGAAATGGGGATTGAGGGTGTGGGGGACATGGAGATGGGGAGGGAGTGAGCAAGTGACAGGGAGATGGAGAGGGACAGTGAGTGAGGGAGATGGAGAGTGAGTGAGGAAGTGACAAGGAGATGGAGAGAGTGAGTGATGGACAGGGAAATGGAGATAGTGAGGGAGGGACAGGGAGATGGAGAGGGAGGGAGGGACAGGGAGATGGGGAGTGAGGGAGGGGGGACATGGAGATGGAGAGTGAGTGAGGGAGGGACATGGAGATGGTGAGTGAGTTAAAGAGGGACAGGGAGATGGAGAGTGAGTGAGGGAGGGACATGGAAATGGAGAGTTGAGTGAAGGAGGGACAGGAAGATGAAGAGTGAGTGAGGGAGGGTCACGGAAATGGAGAGTGAGTGAAGGAGGGACATGGTAATGGAGAGCGAGGGAGGGAGATGGCGAGTGAGTGAAGGAGGGACAGGGAGATGGGGAGTGAGGGACATGGAGATGGGGAGTGAGGGAGGGAGGGGCAGGGAGATGGAGAGTCAGGGAGGGAGGGGCAGGGAGATGGGGAGTGAGGGAGGGAGGGACAGGGAGATGGGGAGGGAGGGAGGGACATGGAGAGTGAGTGTGGGAGAGAGGGAGATGGAGAGTGAGTGAGGGAGGGTCACGGAAATGGAGAGTGAGTGAAGGAGGGAGATGGTAATGGAGAGCGAGGGAGGGAGGGTCATGGAGATGGAGAGTGAGTGAGGGATGGTCAGGGAGATGGAGAGTGAGTGAGGGAGGGTCAGGGCGATGGAGGTACTGAGGGAGGGACAGGGAGGTGGAGAGTGAGGGAGGGAGGGACAGGGAGATGGAGAGTGAGTGATGGACATGGAGATGGAGAGTGAGGGAGGGACATGGAAATGGGGAGTAAGGGAGGGGGGACATGGAGATGGGAGTGAGTGAGGGAGGGACATGGAGACGAAGAGTGAGTGAGGTAGGGACAGGGAGACGGAGAGTGAGTGAGGGAGGGGCAGGGAGATGGAGAGTGAGTGAGGGAGGGGCAGGGAGATGGAGAGTGAGGGAGGGATAGGGAGATGGAGAGTGAATGAGGAAGGGAGGGACAGGGAGATGGAGAGTGAGTGAGGGAGGGACAGGGAGCTGGGGAGTGAGGGAGGGAGGGACAGGGAGATGGGGAGTGAGGGAGGGAGGGACATGGAGATGGAGAGAGAGTGAAGGAGGGACATGGTAATGGAGAGCGAGGGATAGACAGGGTGATGGAGAGTGAGTGAGGGAGGGAGAGGGATTGGAGAGAGGGTGATGGAGATAGAGTGAGTGCGGGAGAGAGCTGGAGATTGAGTGATGGAGAGAGCGGGAGATGGAGATAGAATGAGGAAGGATGAGAGGGAGATGGAGATAGAGGGAGAGAGAGAGGCAGATGGAGATAGGGTGAGTGAGGGAGAGAGATGGAGATTGAGTGAGGGAGGGACAGGGAGATGGAGTGTGAGTGAGTGAGGGAGAGTCAGGGAGATGGTGAGCGAGTGAGGCAGGCACAGGGAGATGGAGAGTGAGTGAGTGAGGGAGGGACAGGGAGATGGAGAGTGACTGAGGGAGGGACAAGGAGATGGAGAGAGTGAGTGATGGACAGGGAAATGGACATAGTGAGGGAGGGACAGGGAGATGTGGAGTGAGGGAGGGGGGACATGGAGATGGAGAGTGAGGGAGGGTCAGGGAGATGGAGAGTGAGTGAGGAAGGGACACGGAGATGGAAAGTGTGTGAAGGAGGGACTGGGAGATAGAGAGTGAGTGAGTGAGGGTGGGTCAGGGAGGTGGAGGGTGAGTGAGGGAGGGACAGGGGATGGAGAGTGAGTGAGGGAGGGACATGGAGATGGAGAGTGAGTGAGGGAGGGACATGGAGAGTGAGTGAGGAAGGGACAGGGTGATGGAGTGTGAGTGAGTGAGTGAGGGAGAGTCAGGGAGATGGTGAGCGAGTGAGGCAGGCACAGGGAGATGGAGAGTGAGTGAGGGAGGGGCAGGGAGATGGAGAGTGAGTGAGGGAGGGACATGGAGAGTGAGTGAGGAAGGGACAGGGTGATGGAGAGTAATTGAGCGAGGGACAGGGAGATGGAGAGTGTGGGAGGGACATGGAGATGGAGAGTGAGTGTGGGAGGGACATGGAAATAGCGAGTGAGGGAGGGAGATGGAGAGGGACAGTGAGTTAGGGAGAGAGAGGGAGATGGAGAATGAGAGAGGGAGATGGAGAGTGTGAGGGAGAGAGAGGGAGATGGAGGGAGGGAGAGAGGGTGATGGAGATAGAGTGAGAGAGCGAGATTGAGATTGAGGGAGGGAGAGGGATTGGAGAGAGGGTGATGGAGATAGAGTGAGTGCGGGAGATAGCTGGAGATTGAGTGATGGAGAGAGCGGGAGATGGAGATAGAATCAGGAAGGATGAGAGGGAGATGGAGATTGAGTGAGGGAGGGACAGGGAGATGGAGTGTGAGTGAGGGAGGGTAGGGAGATGGTGAGCGAGTGAGAGAGGGACAGGGCGATGGAGAGGGAGGGAGAGACAGGGAGATGGAGAGTGAGGGAGGGACAGGGAGATGGAGAGTGACTGTGGGTGGGGGGGACAGGGAGATGGAGATAGTGAGGGAGGGACAGGGAGATGGAGATAGTGAGGGAGGGGCAGGGAGATGGAGAGTGAGTGTGGGAGAGAGGGAGATGGAGAGTGAGTGTGGGAGAGAGGGAGATGGAGAGTGAGTGTGGGAGAGAGGGAGATGGAGAGTGAGTGTGGGAGAGAGGGAGATGGAGAGTGAGTGTGGGAGAGAGGGAGATGGAGAGTGAGTGTGGGGGACATGGAGATGGAGAGTGAGTGAGCAAGTGACAGGGAGATGGAGAGGGACAGTGAGTGAGGGAGATGGAGAGTGAGTGAGGAAGTGACAAGGAGATGGAGAGAGTGAGTGATGGACAGGGAAATGGAGATAGTGAGGGAGGGACAGGGAGATGGGGAGTGAGGGAGGGGGGACATGGAGATGGAGAGTGAGTGAGGGAGGGACATGGAGATGGTTAGTGAGTGAAAGAGGGACAGGGAGATGGGGAGTGAGGGAGGGGGGACATGGAGATGGAGAGTGAGTGAGGGAGGGACATGGATATGGTGAGTGAGTGAAAGAGGGACAGGGAGATGGAGAGTGAGTGAAGGAGGGACATGGAAATGGAGAGTTGAGTGAAGGAGGGACAGGAAGATGAAGAGTGAGTGAGGGACAGGGAGATGGAGAGTGAGTGAGGGAGGGAGGGACATGGAGATGGAGAGTGAGTGAGGGAGGGACATGGAGATGGAGAGTGAGTGAGGGAGGGACATGGAGATGGAGAGAGAGTGAGGGAGGGTCACGGAGATGGAGAGTGAGTGAAGGAGGGAAATGGTAATGGAGAGCGAGGGAGGGACAGGCAGATGGAGATGGCGAGTGCGTGTGGGAGGGACAGGGAGATGGAGCGTGAGTTAGGGAGAGAGGGCGATGGAGAGTGAGGGAGGGACATGGGGAGTGAGGGAGGGAGGGACAAGGAGATGCAGAGTGAGTGAGGAAGGGACAGGGAGATGGAGAGTGAGTGAAGCAGGGACAGGGAGATGGAGAGTGAGTGAGGGAGGGGCAGGGAGATGGAGAGTAATTGAGCAAGGGACAGGGAGATGGAGAGTGAGGGAGGGAGGGACATGGAGATGGAGAGTGAGTGAAGCAGGGACAGGGAGATGGAGAGGGACAGTGAGTTAGGGAGAGAGAGGGAGATGGTGAGTGAGGGAGAGACAGGGAGATGGAGAATGAGAGAGGGAGATGGAGAGTGTGAGGGAGGGAGATGGAGAGTGTGAGGGAGAGAGATGGAGAGGGAGGGAGATGGAGTGAGTGAGGGAGGGGCAGGGACATGGAGATAGGGTGTGTGAGCCAGAGGGAGGGAGAGAGTGAGGGAGAGGGAGATAGAGTGAGGAAGGGACAGGGAGATGGAGATAGAGTGAGTGAGCCAGAGAGAGGGAGATGGAGATAGGGTGAGTGATGGAGAGATTGGGAGTGGGAGATAGCGTGAGTTGGAGATAGTGTGAGGGAGAGAAATGGAAATAGAGAGAGGGAGAGATGGAGATAGAATGAGAGAGGGAGAGAGCGGGAGATGGAGATAGAATGAGGAAGGATGAGAGGGAGATGGAGATAGAGGGAGAGAGAGAGGCAGATGGAGATAGGGTGAGTGAGGGAGAGAGAGGGAGATGGAGATTGAGTGAGGGAGGGTCAGGGAGATGGTGAGCGAGTGAGAGAGGGACAGGGAGATGGAGTGAGTGAGGGAGGGACAGGGAGATGGAGAGTGACCGTGGGTGGGAGGGACAGGGAGATGGAGATAGTGAGGGAGGGGCAGGGAGATGGAGAGTGAGGGAGGGACGGACAGTGAAATGGGGATTGAGGGTGTGGGGGACATGGAGATGGGGAGGGAATGAGGGAGGGACATGGACATGGAGAGTGAGTATGGTAGGGACAGGTGACGGAGAGTGAGTGAGGGAGGGACAGGGAGATGGAGAGTGAGTGTGGGAGAGAGGGAGATGGAGAGTGAGTGAGGAAGTGACAAGGAGATGGAGAGAGTGAGTGATGGACAGGGAAATGGAGATAGTGAGGGAGGGACAGGGAGATGGAGAGGGAGGGAGGGACAGGGAGATGGAGAGGGAGGGAGGGACAGGGAGATGGGGAGTGAGGGAGGGGGGAGATGGAGAGTGAGTGAGGGAGGGACATGGAGATGGTGAGTGAGTGAAAGAGGGACAGGGAGATGGAGAGTGAGTGAGGGAGGGACATGGAAATGGAGAGTTGAGTGAAGGAGGGACAGGAAGATGAAGAGTGAGGGAGGGAGGGACAGGGAGATGGAGAGTGAGTGAGGGAGGGAGGGACAGGGAGATGGAGAGTGAGTGAGGAAGGGACAGGGAGATGGAGGGTGAGTGAGGGAGGGACAGGGTGATGGAGAGTGAGGGAGGGAGATGGAGAGTGAGTGAAGGAGGGGCAGGGAGATGGAGAGTGAGTGAGGGAGGGGCAGGGAGATGGAGAGTGAGTGAGTGAGGGACAGGGTGATGGAGAGTAATTGAGCAAGGGACAGGGAGATGCAGAGTGAGGGAGGGAGGGACATGGAGAGTGAGTGAAGCAGGGACAGGGAGATGGAGAGTGAGAGTGGGAGGGACATGGAAATAGTGAGGGAGGGAGATGGAGAGGGACAGTGAATTAGGGAGAGAGAGGGAGATGGTGAGTGAGGGAGAGACAAGGAGATGGAGAGTGTGAGGGAGAGGGAGGGAGATGGAGAGAGAGTGAGGGAGGGACAGGGAGATGGAGTGAGGGACTGGGACATGGAGATAGGGTGTGTGAGCCAGACAGAGGGAGATGGAGATAGGGTGAGTGATGGAGAGATTGGGAGAGGGAGATAGCGTGAGTTGGAGATAGTGTGAGGGAGAGAAATGGAAATAGAGAGAGTGAGAGATGGAGATAGAATGAGAGAGGGAGATGGAGGGAGAGAGCGGGAGATGGAGATAGGTTGAGTTGGAGAAAGAGAGTGTGAGTGAGGGAGAGAGCGGAAGTTGGAGATAGAGTGAGTGAGCCAGAGAGAGGGAAATGGAGAGAGAGGGAGATAGAGGGAGGGAGGGAGGGAGAGAGGGTGATGGAGATAGAGGGAGATAGAGTGAGTGAGGGAGAGAGAGGGAGATGGAGATTGAGTGAGTGAGGGAGGGAGAGAGATTGGAGAGAGGGTAATGGAGATAGAGTGAGTGCGGGAGAGAGCTGGAGATTGAGTGATGGAGAGAGCGGGAGATGGAGATAGAATCAGGAAGGATGAGATGGAGATAGAGGGAGAGAGAGAGGCAGATGGAGATTGAGTGAGGGAGGGAGAGAGAGATGGAGTGTGAGTGAGTGAGGGAGGGTAGGGAGATGGTGAGCGAGTGAGAGAGGGACAGGGCGATGGAGAGTGAGGGAGGGAGGGAGAGACAGGGAGATGGAGAGTGAGTGAGTGAGGGAGGGACAGGGAGATGGAGAGTGACTGTGGGTGGGAGGGACAGGGAGATGGAGAGTGACTGAGGGAGGGACAGGGAGATGGAGATAGTGAGGGAGGGGCAGGGAGATGGAGAGTGAGGGAGGGAGGGACAGGGAGATGGAGAGTGACTCAGGGAGGGGCAGGGAGATGGAGAGTGAGGGAGGGAGGGACAGTGAAATGGGGATTGAGGGTGTGGGGGACATGGAGATGGGGAGGGAGTGAGCAAGTGACAGGGAGATGGAGAGGGACAGTGAGTGAGGGAGATGGAGAGTGAGTGAGGAAGTGACAAGGAGATGGAGAGAGTGAGTGATGGACAGGGAAATGGAGATAGTGAGGGAGGGACAGGGAGATGGAGAGGGAGGGAGGGACAGGGAGATGGGGAGTGAGGGAGGGGGGACATGGAGATGGAGAGTGAGTGAGGGAGGGACATGGAGATGGTGAGTGAGTTAAAGAGGGACAGGGAGATGGAGAGTGAGTGAGGGAGGGACATGGAAATGGAGAGTTGAGTGAAGGAGGGACAGGAAGATGAAGAGTGAGTGAGGGAGGGTCACGGAAATGGAGAGTGAGTGAAGGAGGGACATGGTAATGGAGAGCGAGGGAGGGAGATGGCGAGTGAGTGAAGGAGGGACAGGGAGATGGGGAGTGAGGGACATGGAGATGGGGAGTGAGGGAGGGAGGGGCAGGGAGATGGAGAGTCAGGGAGGGAGGGGCAGGGAGATGGGGAGTGAGGGAGGGAGGGACAGGGAGATGGGGAGGGAGGGAGGGACATGGAGAGTGAGTGTGGGAGAGAGGGAGATGGAGAGTGAGTGAGGGAGGGTCACGGAAATGGAGAGTGAGTGAAGGAGGGAGATGGTAATGGAGAGCGAGGGAGGGAGGGTCATGGAGATGGAGAGTGAGTGAGGGATGGTCAGGGAGATGGAGAGTGAGTGAGGGAGGGTCAGGGCGATGGAGGTACTGAGGGAGGGACAGGGAGGTGGAGAGTGAGGGAGGGAGGGACAGGGAGATGGAGAGTGAGTGATGGACATGGAGATGGAGAGTGAGGGAGGGACATGGAAATGGGGAGTAAGGGAGGGGGGACATGGAGATGGGAGTGAGTGAGGGAGGGACATGGAGACGAAGAGTGAGTGAGGTAGGGACAGGGAGACGGAGAGTGAGTGAGGGAGGGGCAGGGAGATGGAGAGTGAGTGAGGGAGGGGCAGGGAGATGGAGAGTGAGGGAGGGATAGGGAGATGGAGAGTGAATGAGGAAGGGAGGGACAGGGAGATGGAGAGTGAGTGAGGGAGGGACAGGGAGCTGGGGAGTGAGGGAGGGAGGGACAGGGAGATGGGGAGTGAGGGAGGGAGGGACATGGAGATGGAGAGAGAGTGAAGGAGGGACATGGTAATGGAGAGCGAGGGATAGACAGGGTGATGGAGAGTGAGTGAGGGAGGGAGAGGGATTGGAGAGAGGGTGATGGAGATAGAGTGAGTGCGGGAGAGAGCTGGAGATTGAGTGATGGAGAGAGCGGGAGATGGAGATAGAATGAGGAAGGATGAGAGGGAGATGGAGATAGAGGGAGAGAGAGAGGCAGATGGAGATAGGGTGAGTGAGGGAGAGAGATGGAGATTGAGTGAGGGAGGGACAGGGAGATGGAGTGTGAGTGAGTGAGGGAGAGTCAGGGAGATGGTGAGCGAGTGAGGCAGGCACAGGGAGATGGAGAGTGAGTGAGTGAGGGAGGGACAGGGAGATGGAGAGTGACTGAGGGAGGGACAAGGAGATGGAGAGAGTGAGTGATGGACAGGGAAATGGACATAGTGAGGGAGGGACAGGGAGATGTGGAGTGAGGGAGGGGGGGACATGGAGATGGAGAGTGAGGGAGGGTCAGGGAGATGGAGAGTGAGTGAGGAAGGGACACGGAGATGGAAAGTGTGTGAAGGAGGGACTGGGAGATAGAGAGTGAGTGAGTGAGGGTGGGTCAGGGAGGTGGAGGGTGAGTGAGGGAGGGACAGGGGATGGAGAGTGAGTGAGGGAGGGACATGGAGATGGAGAGTGAGTGAGGGAGGGACATGGAGAGTGAGTGAGGAAGGGACAGGGTGATGGAGTGTGAGTGAGTGAGTGAGGGAGAGTCAGGGAGATGGTGAGCGAGTGAGGCAGGCACAGGGAGATGGAGAGTGAGTGAGGGAGGGGCAGGGAGATGGAGAGTGAGTGAGGGAGGGACATGGAGAGTGAGTGAGGAAGGGACAGGGTGATGGAGAGTAATTGAGCGAGGGACAGGGAGATGGAGAGTGTGGGAGGGACATGGAGATGGAGAGTGAGTGTGGGAGGGACATGGAAATAGCGAGTGAGGGAGGGAGATGGAGAGGGACAGTGAGTTAGGGAGAGAGAGGGAGATGGAGAATGAGAGAGGGAGATGGAGAGTGTGAGGGAGAGAGAGGGAGATGGAGGGAGGGAGAGAGGGTGATGGAGATAGAGTGAGAGAGCGAGATTGAGATTGAGGGAGGGAGAGGGATTGGAGAGAGGGTGATGGAGATAGAGTGAGTGCGGGAGATAGCTGGAGATTGAGTGATGGAGAGAGCGGGAGATGGAGATAGAATCAGGAAGGATGAGAGGGAGATGGAGATTGAGTGAGGGAGGGACAGGGAGATGGAGTGTGAGTGAGTGAGGGAGGGTAGGGAGATGGTGAGCGAGTGAGAGAGGGACAGGGCGATGGAGAGGGAGGGAGAGACAGGGAGATGGAGAGTGAGGGAGGGACAGGGAGATGGAGAGTGACTGTGGGTGGGGGGGACAGGGAGATGGAGATAGTGAGGGAGGGACAGGGAGATGGAGATAGTGAGGGAGGGGCAGGGAGATGGAGAGTGAGTGTGGGAGAGAGGGAGATGGAGAGTGAGTGTGGGAGAGAGGGAGATGGAGAGTGAGTGTGGGAGAGAGGGAGATGGAGAGTGAGTGTGGGAGAGAGGGAGATGGAGAGTGAGTGTGGGAGAGAGGGAGATGGAGAGTGAGTGTGGGGGACATGGAGATGGAGAGTGAGTGAGCAAGTGACAGGGAGATGGAGAGGGACAGTGAGTGAGGGAGATGGAGAGTGAGTGAGGAAGTGACAAGGAGATGGAGAGAGTGAGTGATGGACAGGGAAATGGAGATAGTGAGGGAGGGACAGGGAGATGGGGAGTGAGGGAGGGGGGACATGGAGATGGAGAGTGAGTGAGGGAGGGACATGGAGATGGTTAGTGAGTGAAAGAGGGACAGGGAGATGGGGAGTGAGGGAGGGGGGACATGGAGATGGAGAGTGAGTGAGGGAGGGACATGGATATGGTGAGTGAGTGAAAGAGGGACAGGGAGATGGAGAGTGAGTGAAGGAGGGACATGGAAATGGAGAGTTGAGTGAAGGAGGGACAGGAAGATGAAGAGTGAGTGAGGGACAGGGAGATGGAGAGTGAGTGAGGGAGGGAGGGACATGGAGATGGAGAGTGAGTGAGGGAGGGACATGGAGATGGAGAGTGAGTGAGGGAGGGACATGGAGATGGAGAGAGAGTGAGGGAGGGTCACGGAGATGGAGAGTGAGTGAAGGAGGGAAATGGTAATGGAGAGCGAGGGAGGGACAGGCAGATGGAGATGGCGAGTGCGTGTGGGAGGGACAGGGAGATGGAGCGTGAGTTAGGGAGAGAGGGCGATGGAGAGTGAGGGAGGGACATGGGGAGTGAGGGAGGGAGGGACAAGGAGATGCAGAGTGAGTGAGGAAGGGACAGGGAGATGGAGAGTGAGTGAAGCAGGGACAGGGAGATGGAGAGTGAGTGAGGGAGGGGCAGGGAGATGGAGAGTAATTGAGCAAGGGACAGGGAGATGGAGAGTGAGGGAGGGAGGGACATGGAGATGGAGAGTGAGTGAAGCAGGGACAGGGAGATGGAGAGGGACAGTGAGTTAGGGAGAGAGAGGGAGATGGTGAGTGAGGGAGAGACAGGGAGATGGAGAATGAGAGAGGGAGATGGAGAGTGTGAGGGAGGGAGATGGAGAGTGTGAGGGAGAGAGATGGAGAGGGAGGGAGATGGAGTGAGTGAGGGAGGGGCAGGGACATGGAGATAGGGTGTGTGAGCCAGAGGGAGGGAGAGAGTGAGGGAGAGGGAGATAGAGTGAGGAAGGGACAGGGAGATGGAGATAGAGTGAGTGAGCCAGAGAGAGGGAGATGGAGATAGGGTGAGTGATGGAGAGATTGGGAGTGGGAGATAGCGTGAGTTGGAGATAGTGTGAGGGAGAGAAATGGAAATAGAGAGAGGGAGAGATGGAGATAGAATGAGAGAGGGAGAGAGCGGGAGATGGAGATAGAATGAGGAAGGATGAGAGGGAGATGGAGATAGAGGGAGAGAGAGAGGCAGATGGAGATAGGGTGAGTGAGGGAGAGAGAGGGAGATGGAGATTGAGTGAGGGAGGGTCAGGGAGATGGTGAGCGAGTGAGAGAGGGACAGGGAGATGGAGTGAGTGAGGGAGGGACAGGGAGATGGAGAGTGACCGTGGGTGGGAGGGACAGGGAGATGGAGATAGTGAGGGAGGGGCAGGGAGATGGAGAGTGAGGGAGGGACGGACAGTGAAATGGGGATTGAGGGTGTGGGGGACATGGAGATGGGGAGGGAATGAGGGAGGGACATGGACATGGAGAGTGAGTATGGTAGGGACAGGTGACGGAGAGTGAGTGAGGGAGGGACAGGGAGATGGAGAGTGAGTGTGGGAGAGAGGGAGATGGAGAGTGAGTGAGGAAGTGACAAGGAGATGGAGAGAGTGAGTGATGGACAGGGAAATGGAGATAGTGAGGGAGGGACAGGGAGATGGAGAGGGAGGGAGGGACAGGGAGATGGAGAGGGAGGGAGGGACAGGGAGATGGGGAGTGAGGGAGGGGGGAGATGGAGAGTGAGTGAGGGAGGGACATGGAGATGGTGAGTGAGTGAAAGAGGGACAGGGAGATGGAGAGTGAGTGAGGGAGGGACATGGAAATGGAGAGTTGAGTGAAGGAGGGACAGGAAGATGAAGAGTGAGGGAGGGAGGGACAGGGAGATGGAGAGTGAGTGAGGGAGGGAGGGACAGGGAGATGGAGAGTGAGTGAGGAAGGGACAGGGAGATGGAGGGTGAGTGAGGGAGGGACAGGGTGATGGAGAGTGAGGGAGGGAGATGGAGAGTGAGTGAAGGAGGGGCAGGGAGATGGAGAGTGAGTGAGGGAGGGGCAGGGAGATGGAGAGTGAGTGAGTGAGGGACAGGGTGATGGAGAGTAATTGAGCAAGGGACAGGGAGATGCAGAGTGAGGGAGGGAGGGACATGGAGAGTGAGTGAAGCAGGGACAGGGAGATGGAGAGTGAGAGTGGGAGGGACATGGAAATAGTGAGGGAGGGAGATGGAGAGGGACAGTGAATTAGGGAGAGAGAGGGAGATGGTGAGTGAGGGAGAGACAAGGAGATGGAGAGTGTGAGGGAGAGGGAGGGAGATGGAGAGAGAGTGAGGGAGGGACAGGGAGATGGAGTGAGTGAGTGAGGGACTGGGACATGGAGATAGGGTGTGTGAGCCAGACAGAGGGAGATGGAGATAGGGTGAGTGATGGAGAGATTGGGAGAGGGAGATAGCGTGAGTTGGAGATAGTGTGAGGGAGAGAAATGGAAATAGAGAGAGTGAGAGATGGAGATAGAATGAGAGAGGGAGATGGAGGGAGAGAGCGGGAGATGGAGATAGGTTGAGTTGGAGAAAGAGAGTGTGAGTGAGGGAGAGAGCGGAAGTTGGAGATAGAGTGAGTGAGCCAGAGAGAGGGAAATGGAGAGAGAGGGAGATAGAGGGAGGGAGGGAGGGAGAGAGGGTGATGGAGATAGAGGGAGATAGAGTGAGTGAGGGAGAGAGAGGGAGATGGAGATTGAGTGAGTGAGGGAGGGAGAGAGATTGGAGAGAGGGTAATGGAGATAGAGTGAGTGCGGGAGAGAGCTGGAGATTGAGTGATGGAGAGAGCGGGAGATGGAGATAGAATCAGGAAGGATGAGATGGAGATAGAGGGAGAGAGAGAGGCAGATGGAGATTGAGTGAGGGAGGGAGAGAGAGATGGAGTGTGAGTGAGTGAGGGAGGGTAGGGAGATGGTGAGCGAGTGAGAGAGGGACAGGGCGATGGAGAGTGAGGGAGGGAGGGAGAGACAGGGAGATGGAGAGTGAGTGAGTGAGGGAGGGACAGGGAGATGGAGAGTGACTGTGGGTGGGAGGGACAGGGAGATGGAGAGTGACTGAGGGAGGGACAGGGAGATGGAGATAGTGAGGGAGGGGCAGGGAGATGGAGAGTGAGGGAGGGAGGGACAGGGAGATGGAGAGTGACTCAGGGAGGGGCAGGGAGATGGAGAGTGAGGGAGGGAGGGACAGTGAAATGGGGATTGAGGGTGTGGGGGACATGGAGATGGGGAGGGAGTGAGCAAGTGACAGGGAGATGGAGAGGGACAGTGAGTGAGGGAGATGGAGAGTGAGTGAGGAAGTGACAAGGAGATGGAGAGAGTGAGTGATGGACAGGGAAATGGAGATAGTGAGGGAGGGACAGGGAGATGGAGAGGGAGGGAGGGACAGGGAGATGGGGAGTGAGGGAGGGGGGACATGGAGATGGAGAGTGAGTGAGGGAGGGACATGGAGATGGTGAGTGAGTTAAAGAGGGACAGGGAGATGGAGAGTGAGTGAGGGAGGGACATGGAAATGGAGAGTTGAGTGAAGGAGGGACAGGAAGATGAAGAGTGAGTGAGGGAGGGTCACGGAAATGGAGAGTGAGTGAAGGAGGGACATGGTAATGGAGAGCGAGGGAGGGAGATGGCGAGTGAGTGAAGGAGGGACAGGGAGATGGGGAGTGAGGGACATGGAGATGGGGAGTGAGGGAGGGAGGGGCAGGGAGATGGAGAGTCAGGGAGGGAGGGGCAGGGAGATGGGGAGTGAGGGAGGGAGGGACAGGGAGATGGGGAGAGAGGGAGGGACATGGAGAGTGAGTGTGGGAGAGAGGGAGATGGAGAGTGAGTGAGGGAGGGTCACGGAAATGGAGAGTGAGTGAAGGAGGGAGATGGTAATGGAGAGCGAGGGAGGGAGGGTCATGGAGATGGAGAGTGAGTGAGGGATGGTCAGGGAGATGGAGAGTGAGTGAGGGAGGGTCAGGGCGATGGAGGTACTGAGGGAGGGACAGGGAGGTGGAGAGTGAGGGAGGGAGGGACAGGGAGATGGAGAGTGAGTGATGGACATGGAGATGGAGAGTGAGGGAGGGACATGGAAATGGGGAGTAAGGGAGGGGGGACATGGAGATGGGAGTGAGTGAGGGAGGGACATGGAGACGAAGAGTGAGTGAGGTAGGGACAGGGAGACGGAGAGTGAGTGAGGGAGGGGCAGGGAGATGGAGAGTGAGGGAGGGACAGGGAGATAGATAGTGAATGAGTGAGGGAGGGACAGGGAGAAGGAGAGTGAGTGAGGGAGGGACATGGAGACGGAGAGTGAGTGAGGGATGGTCAGGGAGATGGAGAGTGAGTGAGGGAGGGACAGGGAGGTGGAGAGTGAGTGATGGACAGGGAGATGGAGAGTGAGGGAGGGAGGGACATGGAGATGGGGAGTGAGGGAGGGACATGGAGATGGGGAGTGAGGGAGGGGGGGACATGGAGATGGGAGTGAGTGAGGGAGGGACATGGAGACGAAGAGTGAGTGAGGTAGGGACAGGGAGACGGAGAGTGAGTGAGGGAGGGGCAGGGAGATGGAGAGTGAGGGAGGGATAGGGAGATGGAGAATGAGTGAGGGAGGGAGGGACAGGGAGATGGAGAGTGAGTGAGGGAGGGACAGGGAGCTGGGGAGATGGAGAGTGAGTGAGGGAGGGGCAGGGAGATGGAGAGTGAGGGAGGGATAGGGAGATGGAGAGTGAATGAGGAAGGGAGGGACAGGGAGATGGAGAGTGAGTGAGGGAGGGACAGGGAGCTGGGGAGTGAGGGAGGGAGGGACAGGGAGATGGGGAGTGAGGGAGGGAGGGACATGGAGATGGAGAGAGAGTGAAGGAGGGACATGGTAATGGAGAGCGAGGGATAGACAGGGTGATGGAGAGTGAGTGAGGGAGGGAGAGGGATTGGAGAGAGGGTGATGGAGATAGAGTGAGTGCGGGAGAGAGCTGGAGATTGAGTGATGGAGAGAGCGGGAGATGGAGATAGAATGAGGAAGGATGAGAGGGAGATGGAGATAGAGGGAGAGAGAGAGGCAGATGGAGATAGGGTGAGTGAGGGAGAGAGATGGAGATTGAGTGAGGGAGGGACAGGGAGATGGAGTGTGAGTGAGTGAGGGAGAGTCAGGGAGATGGTGAGCGAGTGAGGCAGGCACAGGGAGATGGAGAGTGAGTGAGTGAGGGAGGGACAGGGAGATGGAGAGTGACTGAGGGAGGGACAAGGAGATGGAGAGAGTGAGTGATGGACAGGGAAATGGACATAGTGAGGGAGGGACAGGGAGATGTGGAGTGAGGGAGGGGGGACATGGAGATGGAGAGTGAGGGAGGGTCAGGGAGATGGAGAGTGAGTGAGGAAGGGACACGGAGATGGAAAGTGTGTGAAGGAGGGACTGGGAGATAGAGAGTGAGTGAGTGAGGGTGGGTCAGGGAGGTGGAGGGTGAGTGAGGGAGGGACAGGGGATGGAGAGTGAGTGAGGGAGGGACATGGAGATGGAGAGTGAGTGAGGGAGGGACATGGAGAGTGAGTGAGGAAGGGACAGGGTGATGGAGTGTGAGTGAGTGAGTGAGGGAGAGTCAGGGAGATGGTGAGCGAGTGAGGCAGGCACAGGGAGATGGAGAGTGAGTGAGGGAGGGGCAGGGAGATGGAGAGTGAGTGAGGGAGGGACATGGAGAGTGAGTGAGGAAGGGACAGGGTGATGGAGAGTAATTGAGCGAGGGACAGGGAGATGGAGAGTGTGGGAGGGACATGGAGATGGAGAGTGAGTGTGGGAGGGACATGGAAATAGCGAGTGAGGGAGGGAGATGGAGAGGGACAGTGAGTTAGGGAGAGAGAGGGAGATGGAGAATGAGAGAGGGAGATGGAGAGTGTGAGGGAGAGAGAGGGAGATGGAGGGAGGGAGAGAGGGTGATGGAGATAGAGTGAGAGAGCGAGATTGAGATTGAGGGAGGGAGAGGGATTGGAGAGAGGGTGATGGAGATAGAGTGAGTGCGGGAGATAGCTGGAGATTGAGTGATGGAGAGAGCGGGAGATGGAGATAGAATCAGGAAGGATGAGAGGGAGATGGAGATTGAGTGAGGGAGGGACAGGGAGATGGAGTGTGAGTGAGTGAGGGAGGGTAGGGAGATGGTGAGCGAGTGAGAGAGGGACAGGGCGATGGAGAGGGAGGGAGAGACAGGGAGATGGAGAGTGAGGGAGGGACAGGGAGATGGAGAGTGACTGTGGGTGGGGGGGACAGGGAGATGGAGATAGTGAGGGAGGGACAGGGAGATGGAGATAGTGAGGGAGGGGCAGGGAGATGGAGAGTGAGTGTGGGAGAGAGGGAGATGGAGAGTGAGTGTGGGAGAGAGGGAGATGGAGAGTGAGTGTGGGAGAGAGGGAGATGGAGAGTGAGTGTGGGAGAGAGGGAGATGGAGAGTGAGTGTGGGAGAGAGGGAGATGGAGAGTGAGTGTGGGGGACATGGAGATGGAGAGTGAGTGAGCAAGTGACAGGGAGATGGAGAGGGACAGTGAGTGAGGGAGATGGAGAGTGAGTGAGGAAGTGACAAGGAGATGGAGAGAGTGAGTGATGGACAGGGAAATGGAGATAGTGAGGGAGGGACAGGGAGATGGGGAGTGAGGGAGGGGGGACATGGAGATGGAGAGTGAGTGAGGGAGGGACATGGAGATGGTTAGTGAGTGAAAGAGGGACAGGGAGATGGGGAGTGAGGGAGGGGGGACATGGAGATGGAGAGTGAGTGAGGGAGGGACATGGATATGGTGAGTGAGTGAAAGAGGGACAGGGAGATGGAGAGTGAGTGAAGGAGGGACATGGAAATGGAGAGTTGAGTGAAGGAGGGACAGGAAGATGAAGAGTGAGTGAGGGACAGGGAGATGGAGAGTGAGTGAGGGAGGGAGGGACATGGAGATGGAGAGTGAGTGAGGGAGGGACATGGAGATGGAGAGTGAGTGAGGGAGGGACATGGAGATGGAGAGAGAGTGAGGGAGGGTCACGGAGATGGAGAGTGAGTGAAGGAGGGAAATGGTAATGGAGAGCGAGGGAGGGACAGGCAGATGGAGATGGCGAGTGCGTGTGGGAGGGACAGGGAGATGGAGCGTGAGTTAGGGAGAGAGGGCGATGGAGAGTGAGGGAGGGACATGGGGAGTGAGGGAGGGAGGGACAAGGAGATGCAGAGTGAGTGAGGAAGGGACAGGGAGATGGAGAGTGAGTGAAGCAGGGACAGGGAGATGGAGAGTGAGTGAGGGAGGGGCAGGGAGATGGAGAGTAATTGAGCAAGGGACAGGGAGATGGAGAGTGAGGGAGGGAGGGACATGGAGATGGAGAGTGAGTGAAGCAGGGACAGGGAGATGGAGAGGGACAGTGAGTTAGGGAGAGAGAGGGAGATGGTGAGTGAGGGAGAGACAGGGAGATGGAGAATGAGAGAGGGAGATGGAGAGTGTGAGGGAGGGAGATGGAGAGTGTGAGGGAGAGAGATGGAGAGGGAGGGAGATGGAGTGAGTGAGGGAGGGGCAGGGACATGGAGATAGGGTGTGTGAGCCAGAGGGAGGGAGAGAGTGAGGGAGAGGGAGATAGAGTGAGGAAGGGACAGGGAGATGGAGATAGAGTGAGTGAGCCAGAGAGAGGGAGATGGAGATAGGGTGAGTGATGGAGAGATTGGGAGTGGGAGATAGCGTGAGTTGGAGATAGTGTGAGGGAGAGAAATGGAAATAGAGAGAGGGAGAGATGGAGATAGAATGAGAGAGGGAGAGAGCGGGAGATGGAGATAGAATGAGGAAGGATGAGAGGGAGATGGAGATAGAGGGAGAGAGAGAGGCAGATGGAGATAGGGTGAGTGAGGGAGAGAGAGGGAGATGGAGATTGAGTGAGGGAGGGTCAGGGAGATGGTGAGCGAGTGAGAGAGGGACAGGGAGATGGAGTGAGTGAGGGAGGGACAGGGAGATGGAGAGTGACCGTGGGTGGGAGGGACAGGGAGATGGAGATAGTGAGGGAGGGGCAGGGAGATGGAGAGTGAGGGAGGGGACGGACAGTGAAATGGGGATTGAGGGTGTGGGGGACATGGAGATGGGGAGGGAATGAGGGAGGGACATGGACATGGAGAGTGAGTATGGTAGGGACAGGTGACGGAGAGTGAGTGAGGGAGGGACAGGGAGATGGAGAGTGAGTGTGGGAGAGAGGGAGATGGAGAGTGAGTGAGGAAGTGACAAGGAGATGGAGAGAGTGAGTGATGGACAGGGAAATGGAGATAGTGAGGGAGGGACAGGGAGATGGAGAGGGAGGGAGGGACAGGGAGATGGAGAGGGAGGGAGGGACAGGGAGATGGGGAGTGAGGGAGGGGGGAGATGGAGAGT
This sequence comes from Chiloscyllium punctatum, assembly GCF_047496795.1. NCBI lineage: Eukaryota > Metazoa > Chordata > Chondrichthyes > Orectolobiformes > Hemiscylliidae > Chiloscyllium > Chiloscyllium punctatum. The sequence goes on from NC_092783.1 coordinate 27,746,084, forward strand.
GAGTGAGGGAGGGACATGGAGATGGTGAGTGAGTGAAAGAGGGACAGGGAGATGGAGAGTGAGTGAGGGAGGGACATGGAAATGGAGAGTTGAGTGAAGGAGGGACAGGAAGATGAAGAGTGAGGGAGGGAGGGACAGGGAGATGGAGAGTGAGTGAGGGAGGGAGGGACAGGGAGATGGAGAGTGAGTGAGGAAGGGACAGGGAGATGGAGGGTGAGTGAGGGAGGGACAGGGTGATGGAGAGTGAGGGAGGGAGATGGAGAGTGAGTGAAGGAGGGGCAGGGAGATGGAGAGTGAGTGAGGGAGGGGCAGGGAGATGGAGAGTGAGTGAGTGAGGGACAGGGTGATGGAGAGTAATTGAGCAAGGGACAGGGAGATGCAGAGTGAGGGAGGGAGGGACATGGAGAGTGAGTGAAGCAGGGACAGGGAGATGGAGAGTGAGAGTGGGAGGGACATGGAAATAGTGAGGGAGGGAGATGGAGAGGGACAGTGAATTAGGGAGAGAGAGGGAGATGGTGAGTGAGGGAGAGACAAGGAGATGGAGAGTGTGAGGGAGAGGGAGGGAGATGGAGAGAGAGTGAGGGAGGGACAGGGAGATGGAGTGAGTGAGTGAGGGACTGGGACATGGAGATAGGGTGTGTGAGCCAGACAGAGGGAGATGGAGATAGGGTGAGTGATGGAGAGATTGGGAGAGGGAGATAGCGTGAGTTGGAGATAGTGTGAGGGAGAGAAATGGAAATAGAGAGAGTGAGAGATGGAGATAGAATGAGAGAGGGAGATGGAGGGAGAGAGCGGGAGATGGAGATAGGTTGAGTTGAAGAAAGAGAGTGTGAGTGAGGGAGAGAGCGGAAGTTGGAGATGGAGTGAGTGAGCCAGAGAGAGGGAAATGGAGAGAGAGGGAGGGAGAGAGGATGATGGAGATAGAGGGAGATTGAGTGAGGGAGAGAGAGGGAGATGGAGATTGAGTGAGTGAGGGAGGGAGAGGGATTGGAGAGAGGGTGATGGAGATAGAGTGAGTGCAGGAGAGAGCTGGAGATTGAGTGATGGAGAGAGCGGGAGATGGAGATAGAATGAGGAAGGATGAGAGGGAGATGAAGATAGAGGGAGAGAGAGAGGCAGATGGAGATAGGGTGAGTGAGGGAGAGAGATGGAGATTGAGTGAGGGAGGGACAGGGAGATGGAGTGTGAGTGCGTGAGGGAGGGTCAGGGAGATGGAGAGTGACTGAGGGAGGGACAAGGAGATGGAGAGTTAGTGAGAGAGGGACAGGGAGATGGAGAGTGAGTGAGGGAGGGTCAGGGAGATAGTGAGTGAGGGAGGGTCAGGGACATGGAGAGTGAGTGAGGGAGGGACAGGGAGATGGAGAGTGAGGGAGGGACACGGAGATGGAGAGTGATTGAGGGAGGGACATGGAGACGGAGAGTGAGGGAGGGAGGGACATGGAGATGGGGAGTGAGTGAGGGAGGGACTTGGAGATGGAGAGTGAGTGTGGGAGAGGGAGATGGAGAGTGAGTGAGGGAGGGTCACGGAAATGGAGAGTGAGTGAGGGAGGGTCACGGAAATGGAGAGTGAGTGAGGGAGGGACAGGGAGATGGAGTTAGTGAGTTAGGGAGAGAGGGCGATGGAGAGGGAGTGACGGAGATGGAGAGTGAGTGAGGAAGGGACAGGGTGATAGAGATAGTGAGTGTGGGACAGGGAGATGGAGAGTGAGGGAGGGACAGCGAGATGGAGATGGCGAGTGAGTGAGGAAGGGACATGGAGATGGAGAGTCAGTGAGGGAGGGACAGGGAGATGGAGAGTGAGGGAGGGAGCGACAGGAAGATGGGGAGTGAGGGAGGGAGATGGAGAGTGAGTGAGCGAGGGACAGGGAGATGGAGAGTGAGTGAGGAAGGGACACGGAGATGGAAAGTGAGTGAAGGAGGGACTGGGAGATAGAGAGTGAATGAGTGCGGGTGGGTCAGGGAGGTGGAGGGTGAGTGAGGGAGGGACAGGGAGATGGAGGGTGAGTGAGGGACATGGAGATGGAGAGTGATGAAAGCAGGGAGATGGAGAGTGAGTGTGGGAGGGACATGGAAATAGCGAGTGAGGGAGGGAGATGGAGAGGGACAGTGAGTTAGGGAGAGAGGGAGATGGTGAGTGAGGGAGAGACAGGGAGATGGAGAATGAGAGAGGGAGATGGAGAGTGTGAGGGAGGGGGAGGGAGATAGAGTGAGGGAGAGAGAGGGAGATGCAGTGAGTGAGTGAGGGAGGGACAGGGAGATGGAGTGAGTGAGTGAGGGACTGGGACATGGAGATAGGGTGTGTGAGCCAGAGTGAGGGAGAGGGAGATAGAGTGAGGAATGGAGATAGAGTGAGTGAATCAGAGAGAGGGAGATGGAGATAGGGTGAGTGATGGAGAGATTGGGAGAGGGAGATAGCGTGAGTTGGAGATAGTGAGTGAGGGAGAGAAATGGAAATAGAGAGAGGGAGAGATGGAGATAGAATGAGAGAGGGAGATGGAGGGAGAGAGCGGGAGATGGAGATAGGTTGAGTTGGAGAAAGAGAGTGTGAGTGAGGGAGAGAGCGGAAGTTGGAGATAGAGTGAGTGAGCCAGAGAGAGGGAAATGGAGATAGAGGGAGAGAGGGTGATGGAGATAGAGTGAGTGCGGGAGATGGAGATTGAGTGAGTGAGGGAGAGTGCGGGAGATGGAGATAGAGGGAGAGAATGAGGGAAAGAGCGGGAGATGGAGGGAGAGTGTGAGGGAGGGAGATGGAGGGAGGGAGAATGACGGAGAGAGAAGGAGGGACATGGAGATAGAGTGAGTGAGAGAGAGGGAGATGGAGATTGAGTGAGGGAGGGTGAGGAATGGAGAGAGGGTGATAGAGATAGAGTGAGTGCGGAGAGAGAGCTGGAGATGGAGATAGAATGAGGAGGGTAAGATGGAGATGGAGATAGGGTGAGGGAGGGAGATGGAGATAGGGTGAGTGAGGGAGAGAGAGGGAGATGAAGATTGAGTGAGTGAGCCAGAGAGAGGGAGGGCGATGGAGGGATAGTGAGAGAGGGAGAGTGACGGAGAGAGAGGGAGGGACAGGGAGATGGAGATAGAGTGAGGAAGGGTGAGACGGAGATGGAGATAGAGGCAGATGGAGATTGAGTGAGTGAGGGAGGGAGAGAGAGAAAGATGGAGATAGGGTGAGTGAGGGAGAGAGCGGGAGATGGAGAGTGAGTGAGGGAGAGAGAGGGAGGTGGAAATAGAGGGAGTGGGAGAGGGAGATAGAGTGAGTGAGCCAGAGAGAGGGAGATAGAGATAGCGTAAGTGTGGGCGATGGAGAGTGAGGGAGAGAGCGGGAGATAGAGTGAGTGAGGGAGAGAGATGGAAATTGAGTAAGGGCGAGGGATAGTGAGTGAGTGAGGGAGAGATGGAAATAGAGTGAGTGAGGGAGAGGGAGATTGAGTGAGAGAGAGATTGAGTGAGGGGGAGAGGGTGAGAGAGAGGGAGATGGAGATGGGGAGTGAGGGAGATGGAGGGAGAGAGAGTGAGGGAGATGGAGATGGGGAGTGAGGGAGATGGAGGGAGAGAGAGTGAGGGAGATGGAGGGGGAGAGAGAGTGAGGGAGAGAGAGTGAGAGAGAGTGGGAGATGGAGGGAGGGAGAGAGTGTGGGAGATGGATGGAGGGAGAGAGTGTGGGAGATGGATGGAGAGAGAGTGAGGGAGATGGAGAGAGAGTGAGGGAGATGGAGGGAGAGAGAGTGTGGGAGATGGAGAGAGAGTGAGGGAGATGGAGAGAGAGAGAGTGAGGGAAATGGAGAGAGAGAGAGATGGAGTTGGAGAGAGGGATGGAGAGGGAGGGAAAGAGAGTGAGGGAGATGGAGGGAGAGAGAGTGAGGGAGATGGAGGGAGAGAGTGAGGGAGATGGAGAGAGAGTGAGGGAGATGGAGAGAGAGTGAGGGAGATGGAGAGAGAGAGAGTGAGGGAAATGGAGAGAGAGAGAGATGGAGTTGGAGAGAGGGATGGAGAGGGAGGGAGATGGAGGGAGAGAGAGAGAGGGAGATGGAGAGAGAGTGAGGGAGATGGAGAGTGTGAGGGAGATGGTGAGAGAGAGTGAGGGAGATGGTGAGAGAGAGTGAGGGAGATGGAGGGAGAGAGTGAGTGAGGGAGATGGAGAGAGTGAGGGAGATGGAGAGAGAGAGAGTGAGGGAGATGGAGAGAGAGAGATGGAGTTGGAGAGGGAGGGAAAGAGAGTGAGGGAGATGGAGGGAGAGAGAGAGTGAGGGAGATGGAGGGAGAGAGAGAGTGAGGGAGATGGAGGGAGAGAGAGAGTGAGGGAGATGGAGGGGGAGAGAGAGTGAGGGAGATGGAGGGGGAGAGAGAGTGAGGGAGATGGAGGGGGAGAGAGAGTGAGGGAGATGGAGGGAGAGAGTGAGGGAGATGGAGGGAGAGAGAGAGTGTGGGAGATGGAGGGAGAGAGAGATGGAGTTGGAGAGAGGGATGGAGATGGAGGGAAAGAGAGTGAGGGAGATGGAGGGAGAGAGTGAGGGAGATGGAGGGAGAGAGAGTGTGGGAGATGGAGGGAGAGAGAGTGTGGGAGATGGAGAGAGAGTGAGGGAGATGGAGGGAGAGAGAGTGAGGGAAATGGAGGGAGAGAGAGATGGAGTTGGATAGAGGGATGGAGAGAGGGAGGGAGGGAGAATTAGGGAGATGGAGGGAGGGAGAGTTAGGGAGATGGAGGGAGAGAGTGAGGGAGATGGAGGGAGAGAGAGTGAGAGTGAGAGGGAGGGAGATGGGGAGAGAGGGTGGGAGATGGGGAGAGAGGGGGTGGGAGATGGGGAGAGAGAGGGGGTGGGAGATGGGGAGAGTGAGGGAGGAGATGGAGTGAGAGAGTGAGGACATGGAGTGAGAGAGAATGAGGGAGATGGAGTTGGAGAGAGGGATGGAGTTGGAGAGAGGGATGGAGTTGGAGATGGAGAGAGAGGGAGGGAGATGGGGAGAGAGGGAGGGAGATGGGGGGAGAGGGTGGGAGATGGGGAGAGAGAGAGAGGGTGGGAGATGGGGAGAGAGAGAGGGAGATGGAGTGAGAGAGTGAGGAGATGGAGTGAGGGAGTGAGAGCTAGTGAGACAGTGATGGCATGATGTGAGAGAGGCTGAGATTGAATGAGTGAGACGCAGACTGAGGGAGATGGAGATAATAGAGGGGGAGAGGTGAAGTGATGAGAGAAGGATGGTGAGAGAGAGAGGGATTGAAGGAGAGATGGAGGGAGAAGGAGTTGCAGGGGGGAAGAAGGAAACGGAAGGAGGGAGTAATGGAAGGAGATGGAGAGTGGGATAGATGCAGGGAGAATGAAATGGAGGGAGACGGAGTGAGGGGAAGAAGGAGGCGGAGACAGGGAGAGATGGAGGGTGAAGAAGACAGTCAGGGAGAAGAAGAGAGAAGGAAGGAGAGATTGAGGGAGCCGGAGATGGAGGGACACAGATGGAGAGATTGGGATTGAGGGAGACGGAGAGAGGGTGAGATTGAGGGAGACAGATGGTGAGACAGAGAGATAGTGGGAGATGGAGAGATTGAGGGAGAAGGAGGGAGGGAGAGGTTGAGGGAGACGGAGATGGTGAGACGGAGAGATTGAGAGAGAGGGAGAAATTGAGGGAGTTGGAAATGGAGAGAGGGAGAAATTCAGCGAGATGGAGAGATGGGTAGGGATTGGGTCAGGGGGAGATGGAGAGGGGGATTGGGTCAGGGGGCGAAGGTGAGTGAGAGGGAGATGGAGAGAGGAGAGGTTGAGTGAGTGAGCTGGAGAGAGAGGGAGAAATGAAGTTAGTGAGATGGAGAGTGGGAATGAGTGAGATGTACAGATTGAAAGAGAGGGAGAGATGGAGTGAGTGAGATGGAGAGATGAAGTGAGTAGGTTAGAGGGAGAGATGCAGTGCATACATGACTGATGGTATGATTGAGTGAGATGAAAAGAGGGAGACATTGTGTAAGGAGCGAGGTAGAGATAGGGTGAGTCAGTAATAATAATAGAGGGAGTGAGATAGAGTCCGTGATAGAGAGTCAGAGTGATGGAGAGAGGGAAAGGTGCATTGAGTGAGATGGAGAGGGGTAGTGAGTGATTAAGCTGGAGTGAGTGAGAGGGAGAGATGATGTGTTTGAGTGGGAGAGGTTGAGTAAGTGAGACTGAGAGATGGAGTGAATGAGTGAGAGAGCGGCAGAGATGGACCATGTGATGGAGAGAGGAAGAAATGGAGTGTGTGGGAGAGATGGACTGAGTGAGATGAAGTGTCTGAGAGGGATAGATAGAATGAGTGAGAGGGAGAGTTGGAGTGAGTGCGTGAGATGGGAGAGATTCAGTGAGATGGAGAGAGGGAGTGATGGAGTGAGTGAGTCAGATGGAATGAATAAGCGAGTTGGAGTGAGAGAGTGATGGAGTAAGTGAGTCAGATGGAGAGAGATGCAGTGTGTGCAAGAGTGAGGGAGAGAGTTATAGATAGGTTGAGTCAGTAATAGTAATAGATGGAGTGAGGAACAGAGAGAATGAGTTGGGGGGGGTGTGGAGTGTAGTGAGGGAGGGACCGAGAAAGAAGGGATGGGAGGACAGAAAATTAGTGTATATGAGAAAAGGAGGGACAGAGAGAGATGAGGGTGGGACAGACAGTGAGGGAGGATCAAACAGAGAGAAAATGCGAGGACAGGGCAGACAGACAGAGAGTGCGAGGGAGGGGCAGACAGAAAGTATGAGGGGGGAACAGAGAGTGAGGGAGGGGCAGACAGAGTGAGGTAGGGACAGATGGAGAGTGAGGAAGGGATAGAAAGAGAAAGAGTGAGGGAAGGATGGATACAGCGAGGGTGGGACTGACTAGGAGAGAGTGAGGGAGGGACAGACGAGATAAGAGCGAGGGACGGACAGAGAGAGGGTATGAGGGTGGGACTTAGAGTCAGGAAGTGACAGACTGTCAGGGAGGGAGGGGTAGACAGAAAACATGAAGGAGGGATGGCCAGAGAGAGAGAGCAAGGCTGGGACAGATGGAGAGAGTGAGGGAGGGACAGATGGGATGCGAGTGAGGGAGGGCAGGCAGAGAGAGGGACAGACAGCGTAAGGGAGTGATAGAGAGCGTGAGGGATGGATGAGAGTGCGAGGGTGGGGCAGGGCATATGAGGGAGCTAAGGACAGAGTGAGGGAGGGACAGACAGAGAGCATGAGGGCAAGACAGCCAGAGACAACAAGGGAGGAACGACAGAGAGTGACGAGGAACAAAGTGAGTGAGGGACAGAGAGAGAATGTGTGTGGGGTAAACAGAATGGAGAGAGTGTGAGAGGTGGACAGAACAGTGAGAAGTAGCAGGGAGAGAGAATGAGTGAGTGTGAGAGAGAGAGAGACAATGGAGGGAGAGGGGACTATCAGAGACTGGTTTGAGAGAAAAAAAATGAGAGACAGGAATGTGTGAGAGAAAGGGAGGGATGAGAGAGGCAGAGTTGAATGAAGGGGAGCAGGAATGAGAAAGGGAGGTATAAGAGTGGAGCAGGAATGAGAATGAGGGCTGAGAGAGCAAGAGGGGCAGCAAGAGTAAGAATGAGGGTTGAGAATGCGAGAGGACGAGAGCAGGAAAAGAGAGGATGTGAGTGAGAGAGTAAGGAATACGAGAGAGAGGTGCATGTGCCAGTTGGGGATGAAAGGATGTAGTAGGGAGGGATGTGCAGGCTTAGAGGGGAGAGAAATCCTGAGATGTTTGAGGAAGGCATAATGGAGAGGGGCATATCAAAGTGAGAGGAAGGATGAAAGAATCAGGAGGAGAGAGGTGTGAGGGAGGGAGAAAGAAAGATGGGAGCGAGAGATTGAGTGTATCAGTGTGAGATAGACAGTGTGAGGGAGGGAGAGCAAGGCATGAGGGAGAGACACAGGATGGGAAAGAGTGAGGCAAGGCATCGTGTGGGGTGTCCTGGTAAATAATGAATGAGATCATGAGTGAAACAATTGGGACAGAGTACAACTAGCAGTACAAGAGTGAATGTGGGAAGAGATAGTATTCCTTGCGGCGACAATGAATGCTAATGGGTACAGAGGGGAAGAAGGATAGACATGAAACATGAAGGGGAGGTCATGGTTTATTAACTTTGAATGTGTCTAATGCAATAAAATAACCTGAAGGGCTGATTGTATTAATATGAGATGGTTGTGCTGGCCCTCCGAGAAATGAGAGATTTTACAAGTCATGTTACAAAAAGTGTAATTTCTAGTGCTTGATTTTCTATGTGTATCTTAGTTATAAGCTTCAAAAGATAAGAAAATTCACAATTGCAAACTCTGCCTGACATGAATGAACAAAGGCAGGCACTGGCCAGGAGATATCTCTTTGCTACCCAACCCACTGTGCAACCATCAAACAGAGATTGTACAACCAAAGCTGTCTGCACACTAAAATGACTATTGAATAGGCCATCAGGCTTCTGAAATTACATTTCTAGTACCTGGACAAGTCAGGTAGTGCCATGAAATGGAAACCTGCACAAGGTGTGTGGTGCAAATGGCCCACTGAGAGTGCTTAAACCTTGAACTGGAGGAGGCAGTGACAAATGTACATTAATACATTGCCACATAGAGTGTCTGCACTGGTGTCACTTGGATTTTGTGCTTAGGATTTTCAGTATGACTGGAACTAGAATCATTTGAAGAATTAGCTGTGCCAAGGTTGGCTAGGTTCTCATTATCAAAGTTTCAGGAGGAGAGTAGTTGATTAGTCAAACTGAAATTCTCTAGAGGATTGTGTCCTGCATTTGGAATTGCACTCAAATTCCTCTATGATATCTGAGAACAGCCATTTAGAGCAGTTACTGTCTTCAATAGGGAGAGGAAAAGCCAGTAGACAGCATCTGACAGGTTTTGGTTACTATCACGCTTGCTCATATAAGGAAAAATAGCAGTTGAACTGTGGCTACCATATAAAGATATTATCATTGAGTTGGGTTGAACAAAACAGCAGAGATGGTTACCATTAAAAAGATGCCTTTATTTTAAAATTAATTGACAGGATGTAAGCTAGTTCAGCATTTATTGTCCTTGAAACTTTGAACCATTTGATGTAGATCCACTCTCTGTGCCATTAGGAAGAGAGTTCCAAAATGCTGACTTGGTGACTGAAGTATAGTTCCAAATCAAAACGATGTATGATATGGAAAAGAATTTGCAAATGGTGGTGTTCCCATGCTTTTGTCCCTCTAGGTGGTAGAGGTCATTGGCATAAAATTTCTGCTGAAGAAGCCTTTGAATGGCTGCTGTCCATCTTGTAGATGGTTCACAATGTTGTCACTGTTGATGGTGGAGGGTGTGAATGAAAGTGAGCTGCTTTGTCCTGGATGCTATCAAGCTCCTTGACTGTTGTTAGAACAGTCAGGCAAGTGGATAGTATTTCTTCACACACCTGACTTGTGCCTTGCTGGTGGAGAATAGGCTTTAGAATTAGATGAGTTACTTGCCACGTTATCTTGATTCTGTTATAACCACAGTATTTATATGGCTGGCCCAGATGTGAACAGTTTTGATCCCCTGACCCAAGGGAAAGATAAACTGGCATTAGTGGCAGTTCAGAGAAACTTTACTAGGTTGACTCTAGGTACGCTGGAATTTTCTTATGAGGAGAAGATGAGTTGGTTGGATTGTATACATTGGAGTTGTTATTGAAACCTTTAAGATTATTAGGGAGCTTGACAGGGTAGATGTGGAGAAGTTATTTCCTCCTGTGGGAGAATCTAGGACCAGAAGGCATAATCTCATGGTGAAGGGTGATGATTTTTTTCACTTGAGTAGTCAATCTGTGGAATTATTTACCATAGAAGGCGGTAAGTAGCTGGATTGTTAAATACATTCAGGATTGAGTTCGATTTTTCTCAGTAAGAGAATCAGAATAATGGGGGAAGGGTGAGGAAGTAGAGTTGAGAATTACCAGATATGCCATGATGTCATAGAGTGGGAGTGTTGACTCGATGAGATGAATGGCCTAATGATCTTATTGAACCAATTCTTGTCAGGGATAACCCCCCCCACCCAGGAATGTTAATGATGATTTCAATGATGTTAATGCTATTGATTGTCAAGGGGAGATATTTAGATTCTCTCTTGCTGGAGATGGTCTTGGCCTGGCACTTATATGAATGTTACTTGCCACATATCAACCTGAGCCCGGGGGGTTGTTCAAGTCTTGCTGCTTGTGTTGGTTTTAGTGTATTTTAGTACTGCTTTATCTGCAGGTTCTAGTGAGAATTTCATTTGTGGTTAATTCATTGTTGTAGGATGGATGTTATTAACCTGGAAAGAGTGCAGAAGAAATTTCCAAGGATGTTGCCTGGGCTCAACGGTCTGAGTTATCAGGAGCAGTTGGACAAGCTAGGACTTTTTTTCTTTAGAGTAGGAGACTGAGGGGGATCTTATAGAAGTGTATAAGAGCATGAAAGGTATGGAGAGGGTGAATGCACTCAGTCTTTCTCCCATGGTTGGGGAATCGAGGACTAGAGGGCCTCAGTTTAAGGTGAGAGTGAAAAGGATAAAAGGAAACCTGTGGGGCAACTTTTTTACACAGAGGGTGATAACGCATATGGAATGAGCTGTCAGTGGAAGTAGTTGAGGCGAGTACATTAACAACATTTAAAAGGCAATTGGATAAATACAAGGATAGGAAAGGATTAGAAGGATATGGGCCAAGTGCAGGAAAATGGGGTTAGCATGGATGGACATTTTGGTCGGCACCAGATTAGGCCATAAGATCTGTCTCCGTGATGTAGGACACTATGGCTAATTGCAGGATATTGGAAATATTGTTTTGCTGGCAACCAGTGTGATCCTTCTACCAGACAAGGTAGTAACTAAGTCAATCTGATTCCAGCATAAACATCCAAGTTCTCATCTCTTAAAACCACCTATTTCACATCCATAATATTGCTCAACTTCACCCCCTCTCAGCTCATCTTTTTAGATTAGATTAGATTACTTACAGTGTGGAAACAGGCCCTTCGACCCAACAAGTCCACACCACCCCGCCGAAGCGCAACCCACCCATACCCCTACATTTACCCCTTACCTAACACTACGGGCAATTTAGCATAGCCAATTCACCTGCCCTGCACATCTTTGGACTGTGGGAGGAAACCGGAGCACCCGGAGGAAACCCACGCAGACACGGGGAGAATGTGCAAACTCCACACAGTCAGTCGCCTGAGGCGGGAATTGAACCCGGGTCTCTGGCGCTGTGAGGCAGCAGTGCTAACCACTGTGCCACCGTGCCGCCCACATCTGTTGCTGACACCCTCATTTGACATCTTTATTACTTCCAGACATGACTATTCCAATGCAAAGCTGCCTGATCTCTCACATTCTATCCTCTTTTAAAAGCATTCAAGATTGTGCCTTGGACCAATTCCGATTCATCTATCACCTCAATACTCATGGACCTTCATTGGCTCCAAATCAATCCATATGTTTTGAGAAACTAATCTCTATTCTTATATATGTTCATGTACTTGTCCTTCTGTATTCTCTTCTCAACCCACAGCCCTTGAATCATATGAGTCCTCTAATTTTGGGCTTTTAATCTTCTCCAGTTTTAATCTCACTTGGTGATCTTGTATTCAGTTGCCAATGTCCTGAGCTCTGGAATTCTCTTGCTAAACCTGTCCTCCTTTCTATGTCACCTTTCTCCATTAAGACACCTGGGGAATTTTACCTATTTGACCATGCTTTTGATAATCTGACCTACTATATCCTTGGGTGACTCAGTTTCATATCTTTTATAATACTCTTGCAAAATGCCTTTGAGTATGTTATTATGTCAAAGGTGCTACAGAAATAGACATTCTTTTATATACTGGATTAGTGGTGCTGGAAGAGCACAGCAGTTCAGGGAGCATCCAAGTAACTTCGAAATCGACGTTTCGGGCAAAAGCCCTTCATCAGGATGTTTCACTCCTAATTTTCCTTTATCGGTCTACAATTAAATGGCACGTTATATTAGAATTTGAGAATGCAGCCTATACAGTGTAATTTCGTGACTTGAGTCTTGATATCTGAACTACTGAATTCACTGAATAATTTTTATTCAAAACTTGAGAAAAACCAATGACTAATTGGCTGTCCATCATTACGAATGAACTCTTGCAACTGATTTTGATAAGTACCATTGGTGTTGTAGGTTTATGTTCCCAACTGTTTTGGATGTATCTTTTTTTAAAATCTTGTACTTTTTTTTATTAGCTTTTAGGTTTGATTGAAATATGGCTAATAAAGGTCGAAAAAATCCAATTAAAAACCAGAAAGAAAAGGCAACCTATAATTCGCTGTATGAATTCAATGAAGATGATACAAAAAAACTGAGGAGCAGCTATGAGACTGAACAGCTAGGTAAAACACAGTTAATTTTTTTTGGAGATTTATGACTCAATACGTTTGTGCTTTAATTTATTCCAAGTACCCAGCAATGTCCGTGTCAGCCTGCAGAAGTAAGCATGAGTGCAATAGCTTGGACTTTCTTCTAACATAGAAGAGGCAGTTTTCATAAAACACCAAGTATCCTGTAGTCAGTGTATGCCTGTAAATGATGATTGTATAAGAGAGGATCCAAATTAGCAGATGCCTTCTAATTATGGAGATAAGATGCCAGACTAAACCTGATGAATTGAGTGGGATGGATCCAAGACATCTTATAAAGAAGAGCAGATAGTTCTGAATCCTGGAGGTGGATTGGGGGAGTGGGAGGAAACGGTGAAGATGGAAACCAAGAGATCGAGAAATGTAAAGAAGTTACTGAAGGAAGAGCAGTAGAGGAGAAATGGAAGGGATGAGGGAAGAGGAGAGACACCACATATAGGAGTCTACACAGAGTGAGGGAATGGAGAAGAGTGGTGGAGGAAAGGGAGAGGTGAGAGGGAATGGGTTTTGGAGAGGAGAACATTGTAAGTTGGCTGGATAAAGGAAAATAGATAGGGGAAAGGACAGATTTAGTGAACAGATAAGAGAGGAAAGGAAGGGAAACAAGAAAGAGTTATACAAACAAAATGGTGGGAGAACAATTGGAAATAGGAATGGAAGTAGGTCATTCATCTGTTTGAGCCTGCTCCACCGTTCATTATAAAGTGTGGAGATGACTGTTTTATAGGAAAGGTGAGGAACCTGGGGATAGGAGATGGCAATTGGTGTAGAGGATATTGGCAAGAGGAAGACAGCAACAGTTCTGGAGAGAAGGTGCCTGAGGAAAGGTAGGATAGAAAGAAATGGACAATTAAAAGGGGAAGTAGTAAGGTGATTGAAGGAGTAGGGAGGTGAGAGATGATGAAAAGGAAAGAAATGATTGAAGCACAAGGTGAACATGAAGGAGAGGGAGGAAACAGATGTGACCCTGGAAAGAAGGTTAGGAGAATGGGTGTCGCATCTGAAATGATGAGGGATCTGGGTGGCTTCACGCATGAATAACATAAAAAGAGCATGCAGATACAGCAAGCAATTGATTTTATTAAGCTTATTAAAACAAAGATTTCTAAGGGGCTTGACAAGTTATGTCTTGTGAAGATACGTTTTCTGTCTTGAAATCCCGATTGTCTCTAAAACTTGTCAAATTATTGAATTCGTTACCTAGGGAACAGTGGATGCTGTCTTATTAAAATTAATTACGACTATGTTAGATATTGAATTTAGAAGGAGTGAAAGGTTAAGGGGAATTAGCAGGAAAGGATCTTGGAGACAGGCAGGAAAGGGAATAGAGTCATAGAGATGTACAGCACGGAAACAGACCCTTTGGTCCAACCTGTCCATGCCGACCAGATATCCCAACGCAATCTAGTCCCACCTGCCAGCACCCAGCCCATATCCCACTAAACCCTTCCTATTCATATACCCTTCCAAATGCCTCTTAAATGTTGCAATTGTACCAGCTTCCACCACTTCCTCTGGCCGCTCATTCCATACACGTACCACTCTCTACGTGAAAAACTTGCCCCTTAGGTCTCTTTTATATCTTTCCCCTCTCACCCTGAACCTATGCCCTCTAGTTCTGGACTCCCTGACCCCAGGGAAAAGATTTTGTCTATTTATCCTATCCATGCCCCTCATAATTTTGTAAACCTCTATATGGTCACCCCTCAGCCTCCGACGCTCCGGGAAAACAGCCCCAGCTTGTTCAGCCTCTCCCTATAGCTCAAATCCTCCAACCCTGGTAACATCCTCGTAAATCTTTTCTGAACCCTTTGAAGTTTCACAACATCTTTCCGATAGGAAGGAGACCAGAATTGCACGCAATATTCCAACAGTGGCCTAACCAATGTCCTGTACAGCCACAACATGACCTCCCAGCTCCTGTACTCAATACTCTGACCAATAAAGGAAAGCATACCAAACACCACCTTCACTATCCTATCTACCTGCAACTTCACTTTCAAGGAGCTATGAACCTGCATTCCAAGGTCTCTTTGTTCAGCAACACTCCCTAGGACCTTACCATTAAGTGTATAAGTCCTGCTAAGATTTGCTTTCCCAAAATGCAGCACCTCACATTTATCTGAATTAAACTCCATCTGCCACTTCTCAGCCCATTGGCCCATCTGGTCCAGAGTCTGTTGTAATCTGAGGTAACCTTCTTCGCTGTCCACTACACCTCCAATTTTGGTGTCATCTGCAAACTTACTAACTGTACCTCTTATGCTCGCATCCAAATCATTTATGTAAATAACAAAAAGTAGAGGGCCCAGCACCGATCCTTGTGGCACTCCACTGGTCACAGGTCTCCAGTCTGAAAAACAACCCTCCACCACCACCCTCTGTCTTCTACCTTTGAGCCAGTTCTGTATCCAAATGGCTAGTTCTCCCTGTATTCCACGAGATCTAACCTTGCTAACCAGTTTCCCATGGGGAACCTTGTCGAACGCCTTACTGAAGTCCATATAGATGACATCTACTACTCTGCCCTCATTAATCCTCTTTATTACTTCTTCAAAAATCTCAATCAAGTTTGTAAGACATGATTTCCCACGCACAAAGCCATGTTGACTATCCCGAATCAGTCCTTGCCTTTCCAAATACATGTACATCTTGTCCCTTAGGATTCCCTCCAACAACTTGCCCACCACTGAGGTCAGGCTCACTGGTCTATAGTTCCCTGGCTTGTCTTTACCGCCGTTCTTAAACAGTGGCACCATGTCAACCAACCTCCAGTCTTCCAGCACCTCACCTGGGACTATCGATGATACAAATATCTCAGCAAGTGGCCCAGCAATCGCTTCTCTGGCTTCCCACAGAGTTCTCGGGTACACCTGATCAGGTCCTGGGGATTTATCCAACTTTAACCGTTTCAAGACATCCAGCACCACCTCCTCTATAATCTGGACATTTTGCAAGATGTCACCATCTATTTCCCTACAGTCTATATCTTCCATATCCTTTTCCACAGTAAATACTGATGCAAAATATTCATTTAGTATCTCCCCCATTTTCTGTGGCTCCACACAAAGGCTGCCTTGCTGATCTTTGAAGGGCCCTATTCTCTCCCTAATTACCCTTTTGTCCTTAATATATTTGTAAAAACCCTTTGGATTCTCCTTAATTCTATTTTCCAACGCTATCTCATGTCCCCTTTTTGCCCTCCTGATTTCCCTCTTAATGATGGAGTGGGCTTGATGGGCTGAATGGCCTACTCTTGCTCCTGTTTATTTATTGTGCAAAAGGCGGGGAGACTGCAAATGCTATTAGAGGACAGACCTCAAACCAACTCTGGGTTTAGAAGGTCCTGCTGACTATACCATCTCAGGCAAGCCATACCAAAACATTTGGTAGAGTTGCACTTGTGGAAATGCTGTCATCTGCAATAGCACAGCAGGTTTATCGCTGCATGCAGCGATTGCCAGTGTTCAAGATAATAAATTGATAGACTGCTGTATCACGCTTTGGATCGTAATATCAAGGAAAACAATGACAGCAGTTTGTCATCTGCATTCTGACCCTTAGAAGCTGCTTATATATGAATGAAAGCTTAAGCATTAGGCAGCAGCAAGGAGGAGAGCAGCCAGACCAGGACTCTTGGTGGGATAGCGGCAGGTGCCAGGTCTGACTCCTAATTGCAATACTCCCTGAGCAGGGTCTCCTGGTGTTGGCAAGGCGGTGGCTGCTGTGGCACCAGCATGGTATGCTTAGAGCCAGGACTCCTGGCATCATTAACGTGTCAGCGGAGTCCAGGACTCTTGATTGTGGGGTGAGTGTGGGTTCAGCACAGGTGTGGATGGTAGCAAGACAGGCCCAGCAACAAAAAGATGGCAGCTAGAGAATGGCAACTGCTATGTTGGTTGCTCCTGTATAGGTGGTGGCGAGCCAGTGGAGGAGGGGCTGGGGGCAGCGCAGGTGTTCTTGGTTAGCCAGATCAGGACTCTCTTTCAGTTATATCTTTTATTCTTTTTATTGTTAAACTATTCAAAACAGCTCCAGATTCTGGTGACTCTTGAAACTTCTCACTGTAAAATGCAAGTGACTCTTAAATAAATCATTCATCTGTTGCATCGTGTTATGTTCTAATGCTGTGATAATGGAGGTGAACATCTGTCACATTGAAAAGAATGGTTTGAAAGTCTGCAGAAAGCTTGATGCTTCCTCACGTTGATGCAGGCTTTCAGAGTACATGAATTCTGTACTCTGGCCATTGACACCCCTCATCTGGCTCTTAGGTAGCAGAACTGCCCTCTACAAACTCTCACCTATCCATCCTGTCTGCCACAATCATCTTCCACCCCCATGTAGACTTGTGCCCATCCTTTTAGCATATTTGTGCAAACCTCTGAAGATCCTTGTGTCTGAGCTGGTGACTGAATATGTAAGGTATAGTAGAGAGTGATGTTCTAAAACTATGAGGCTATTAGTTAATATAGAGAGTAAAGTAAAGCAGCTTTACCCTGGCTTTGTTGTATACCAGAATAGGAAATATATCATCCTGACACTGGGTATTCAAAGAAGGCTCATGCTCCATTAGTACACATTGCTTTAATGTGCTCAGCAAAATTCACGCAGGAGCATATTTGCAAAGATGAAGATTAGACCGAGGACAAATATTTGAGGTCCTCCTAATAATTGACTGAATCAAAATTGATGTTGAGCATGCTGGAGAATCTCTAAATAAAGCTGTTTGAACTTGAGGAAATGGTTTTGATTGCCAGAAGCCCCAAAAAGGCACGGGAGCAGTGTTGGGGAACTTGAGGGTAGGTAGGGAGTGAGTCCAGCAGCAGTTTTTTTTTGAGGAGGGAATAGTTCTGTCTAATCCTGTCTTGGTGGTATGCACACATTATTCCATGACACAATTTTGTACCAAGGTTAATATTCACTGTCCATATAAATGGCTGGTCTCCTGCATAACAATTTTACAGGCATGACATGTGCAATTGGACATTATCTATACATATCCTAGTAATGTACAGCTGTGGAGCCTGCATGCTCAAATGCTTCTGGATCTATACATTCAATAGTACTGCACACTAATGGTAATATTTTCCTTAATAGTAAGTAACTCTGTGTACCAGTACCAAGTGAAAAGGATAAGTGAATATTTAAAGTTGTGACAACAAAAAGCTGCATTATATTAACAGAATATCCGCCATATAATTTGTTTAATTGATCTTTACTTGTGTTGACTTCCTTTCCCTTTACATTTCCATTTATGGCAATGTCCAAGCCATTAATATACACTTGTTACACATATGAATCATGGAATCCTTACAGTGCAGAGAGAGGCCATTCGGCCCAACAAGTCAGCACTGATCCTCTGAAGAGCATCCCACCCAGACACAATTCCCCACCTATCCCCATAACCCCACATTTACCATGGCCAGTCCACCTAACCTGCACATCTTTAGAGTCTGGAAGGAAACTGGAGAACCCAGCAGAAATTCTCATAGACACAGAAAATGTGTAGACGCCATATAGATAATCACCCAAGGCTGGAATTGAACCCGGGTCTCTGGCGCTGTGAGTAGATTAGATTAGATTAGATTACTTACAGTGTGGAAACAGGCCCTTCGGCCCAACCAGTCCACACCGCCCCGCCGAAGCGTAACTCACCCATACCCCTACATCTACATTTACCCCTTACCTAACACTATGGGCAATTTAGCATGGCCAATTCACCTGGCCTGCACATCTTTGGACTGTGGGAGGAAACCGGAGCACCCGGAGGAAACCCACGCAGACACGGGGAGAACGTGCAAACTCCACACAGTCAGTCGCCTGAGGCGGGAATTGAACCCGGGTCTCAGGCGCTGTGAGGCAGCAGTGCTAACCACTGTGCCACCGTGCCGCCCACTTATGAAAGCTGGGCATTGCTGAATGTTTTAGGAATCTGATGATGCCACTTTCTGCAGGTGGGCCACAAAAATGTTCACATTTTTCTTCAACTGAGGATTCCCTAACACCATGATTGACAGGACCTTCAGCCATGTCCAACCCATTTCCCACACTTCTGCCCTTACCAATTCTTTTATCTTCCTTTTAAACTTCTTTGAGGAGGTAACAAACAAGTTAAACAAAGAGAGCCAGTGGAAGCGATCTGTTTGGGTTTCCACAAGGCCTATGACAAAGTGCTGCACAGGAGGCTACTAAGTAAGATAAGAGCTCATGGTGTTAGAGACAAGGTTCTGGCGTGGAGAATGGATTGTCTGACTGGCAGAAGGCAGAGAGTAGGGATAAAGGGGCCTTTTTAAGGTTGGCAGCTGGTGACTAGTAGAGTTCCGCAGGGGTCCGTATCGGAACCACAAGCATTCGCGTTATACATTAATGATCTGGGAGAAGGAACTGAGGGCATTGTTGCTAAATTTGCAGATGACACAAAAATAGCTGGAGGGACAAGTAATGTTGAGAAGGCAGGGAGGCTGCAGAAGGACTTGATAGGCTGGAAGAGTAAGCAAAGAAATAGTAGATGGAATGCAATGTGAAAAAATGTGAGGTAATACACTTTGATGGGAAGAATAGAAACATAGCCTATTTTATAAACAAGGAAACGCTTTGGTAATCTGAAGCACAAAGGAACTTGGAACTCCGAATTCAGGATTCCTTTAAGGTTACTATGTAATTTGAGTTGGCAAATGCAATGTTAGCATTCATTTCAAGAGGGCTAGAATATGAGAGCATAGATATACTGCTGAAGCTGTATAAGTCAGACCACATTTGGAATATTGTAAGCTGTTTTGGGTCCCTTATCTAAGAAAGAATGCCCTGGGGTCCGAGAGGAGATTTACAAGAATGGTCTCAGGGTTGAAGGGCTTGTCATCTGGGTCGATGGAGTTTAGAAGGATGAGAGGGATTTGATTAAAACTTAAAGATACTGAGAGGTCTGGGTAGAGTTGACATGGAGAAGATGTTTCCAGTAGTAGGAGAGACTAGAACCCAAGGGCACAGCCTTTGAATGAAGGGGCGACCCTTTAGAACTGAATTGAGGAGGAATTTCTTCAGCCAGAGGGTGGTTAATTTGTAGAAGTTATTGCTGCCGGGGGCTGTGGAGAGCAAATTATTGTGTGTATTTAAGATAGATCGATAGATCAGTTCTTGATTGGTAAGGGTATCAAAGGTCATTGGGAGGAGAATGGAATTGAGAAACATATCAGCCATTGGGCAGACCAGAGTCAAGGGCTGAATGACCTAATTCTGCTCATATTCTAGATCAGAGTGGTGCTGGAAAAGCACAGCATTTCAGGCAGCATCCGAGGAGCAGTAAAATCGACGTTTCGGGCAAAAGCGTATTCCTGATGAAGGACTTTTGCCTGAAACGTCGATTTTACTGCTCCTTGGATGCTGCCTGAACTGCTGTGCTTTTCCAGCACCACTCTAATCTAGACTCTGGTTTCCAGCATCTGCAGTCATTGTTTTTACCTAATTCTGCTCATATGACTTTTGATTTTACGGACACTGTGGTCTTCTACTCTTCCACTCCCCATACCCCTATGGCACCTTCCCATGCAATATTAAAAGGTGCAACATGCCAGTTTATGTCCTCCCTTCTTACTACCCAAGGCCCAAGACACACTGTGCAGGTGAGGCAGTGATTTACATGCACTTCACTCGATCTAGGCTATCTATATGTGCTGCTCACAATGTTATCTCCTCTACACTGGGGAGACGAAATGCAGATTTGGTGACCCCTTTGTGGAACACCGACATCTGTCAGTAAAAATGAGCTTCCAGTTGCCTGCCAGTTCAATACATCTCCATGTTCCCATGCCAACATTTCTGTTTCAGGCCTACTGCATGCTCAAGTGAGGCTCAATGAATAACACCATGGCTTCTGCTTACAGACCTTGCAGTCTTCAGGATTCAACATTTGAGTTTAACAATGTTAGAGCATGAACACCTCCTTCCATGCCTGTTGTCCACCCGCACTCACACTGCTTTCATTACAGCCCACCCATTTTCAACTACTCATGGTCATGATGATCACTTACCTATCAGAATTCTGAGGGGTACACCACCCCTGCTCATGATTCCACCCCCATTCCCTCCTCCATCACTCCCACTCCAGTTACAGGCTCCGCCCCGACTCCCAGCTCCACACCTACACCAGGTCCTAGCTCCCAGCCCTGCTGAGTTTTCACCATCCCCCCCCCCAGACCTTCCCCTCACTGAGGACAAACAATCAGTCCTCAGCAAAGGCCTTACCTTTATCCCCTCCATCCACGAGTCAATTAATTTAATACGCATCATGACATTGAACACTTCTTCCACCACCCCCGCCTCCGAGCTTACTTTTTCAATCAGGGCTCCCGCCCACCTTCTGAGGACCCCTTCGCTCGCCTCCAACACACTCCATTCTCCTGGAGACCCCATGCTGACCTATTACCCACTCTCGGAGAAAGTGAGGACTGCAGATGCTGGAGATCAGAGCTGTAAAATGTGTTGCTGGAAAAGCGCAGCAGGTCAGGCAGCATCAAAGGAGCAGGAGAATCGACATTTTGGCCATGAGCCCTTCTTCAGGAATGAGGAAAGTGTGCCAAGCAGGCTAAGATAAAAGGTAGGGAGGAGGGACTTGGGGGAGGGTCATTGGGAATGCGATAGGTGGAAGGAGGTTAAGGTGAGGGTGATAGGCCGGAGAGGGGGTGGGGGCGGAGAGGTCAGGAAGAAGATTGCAGGTCAAGAAGGCGGTGCTGAGCCCGAGGGTTGGGACTGAGAAAAGGTGGGAGGAAGGGAAATGAGGAAGGTGGAGAAATCTGAGTTCATCCCTTGTGGTTGGAGGGTTCCTAAGCGGAAGATGAGGCGCTCTTCCTCCAGACGTCGTGTTGCCATGGTCTGGCGATGGAGGAGGCCAACTTGCGCCCACACCTCCCCCCCCTTACTTCTCTCCAAGGCCCCAAGGGATCCTTCCATATCCATCACAAATTCACCTGCACCTCCACACACTTCATTTACTGCATCGCCTTCACCCGATATGGCCTTCTATACATTGGGGAGGCAGGCCGCCTACTTGCGGAACGTTTCAGAGAACACCTCTGGGACACCTGCATCAACCAACCCAACCGCCCCGTGGCTGAACACTTTAACTCCCCCTCCCACTCCGCCAAGGACATGCCATCGCCAGACCATGGCAACACAACGCCTGGAGGAAGAGCGCCTCATCTTCCAGTTATGAACCCTCCAACCATAAGGGATCAATGCAGATTTCTCCAGCTTCCTCATTTCCCCTCCCCCCACCTTTTCTCTGTCCCAACCCTTGGACTCAGCACCGCCTTCTTGACCTGCAATCTTCTTCCCGACCTCTCCGCCCCCACCCCCACTCCGGCCTATCACCCTCACCTTCACCTCCTTCCACCTATCGCATTTCCAATGCCCCTCCCCCAAGTCACTCTTCTTAGCCTGCTTAGCACACCCTCCTCACTCCTGAAGAAGGGCTTATGCCCGAAACTTCGATTCTCCTGCTCCTTTGATGCTGCCTGACCTGCTGCGTTTTTCCAGCAACACATTTTTCAGCTATTACCTACCCTCGACCTCTTCATTTCCAACTGCCGCCGAGACATTAACCGCCTCAAACTGTCTATCCCCCACCCCCACTCAACCTCTTACCCTCTCAACGCACAGCCTTCCACTCCCTCTGCTCCAAACCCAACTTCACCATTAAGCCAGCAGATAAAGGGGGTGCAATGGTAGTTTGGTGCACTGACCTCTATACCGCTGAAGCCAGACGCCAACTCGAAGACACCTCTTCCTACTGCCCCCTCGACCATGACCCCATGCCCCCCCATCACCAAACCATCATCTCCCAGACCATACACAACCTCATCACCTCAGGAGATCTCCCACCCACAGCTTCCAACCTCATAGTCCGGGAACCTCGCACCGCCCAATTCTACCTCCTTCCCAAAATCCACAAGCCTGACCACCCCAGCCGACCCATTGTCTCAGCCTACTCCTGCCCCACCAAACTCATCTCCACCTACCTCAATGCTGTCCTATCCCCCCTAGTCCAGGAACTCCCCACATACTTTCGATACACCACCCACACCCTCCACCTCCTCCAATACTTCTGTTTCCCTGGCCCCCAACCCCTCTCTTCACCATGGATATCCAATCCCTCTACACCTCCATCCGTTATGACCAGGGCATCCAAGCCCTCCGTTTCTTCCTCTCCCAACGTCCCCAACAGTACCCTTCCACCAACCACTCATTCATTTGGCTGAACTGGTCCTCACCCTTAACAATTTCTCCTTCGAATCCTTCCACTTTCTCCAGACCAAAGGCCATGGCCACCTGTATGGGCCCCAGCTATGCCTGTCTCTTTGTTGGCTATGTAGAACAGTCCATCTTCTGTAGTTACACCGGCACCACTCCCCACCTCTTCCTCCACTACATTGATGACTGCATTGGTGCTACCTCGTGCTCCCGTGAGGTGGTTGAGCAGTTGATCAACTTCACCAAGACATTCCACCCTGACCTTAAATTCACCTGGACCATCTCTGACACCTCCTTCCCCTTCCTGGACCTCTCCATCTCCATTAATGACGACCGACTTGACACTGACATTTTTTACAAACCCACCGACTCCCACAGCTACCTGGATTACACCTCTTCCCACCTTACCTCCTGCAAAAATGCCATCCCATATTCCCAATTCCTTTGCCTCCGCCGTCTCTGCTCCCAGGAAGTCCAATTCCACCACAGAACACACCACATGGCCTCCTTCTTTAGAGACTGCAATTTCCCTTCCCACGTGGTTGAAGATGCCCTCCAACGCATCTCATCCACATCCTGCACCTCCGCCCTCAAACCCCACCCCTCCACCTGTAACAAGGACAGAACCTTCCACCCTACCAACCTTCCCATAAACCACATCACCCGCCGACATTTCCGCCACCTCCAAACGGACCCCACCCAGAGATATATTTCTCTCCCCACCCCTTTCCGCTTTCCACAAAGACCGTTCCCTCTGTGCCTACCTGGTCAGGTCCACGCCCCCCAACAATCAACCCTCCCATCCTGGCACCTTCCCCTGCCACCGCAGGAATTGCAAAACCTGCGCCCACACCTCCTCCCTCACCTCCATCCAAGGCCCCAAAAGAGCCTTCCACATCCATCAAAGTTTCACCTGCACATCCACCAATGTCATTTATTGTATCCATTGCTCCCGATGCGGTATCCTCTACGTTGGGGAGACTGGACGCCTTCTCGCAGAGCGCTTTAGGGAACATCTCCGGGACACCCGCACCAATCAGTCCCACCATCCTGCGGCCCAATATTTCAACTCCCCCTCGCACTCTGCCGAGGACATGGAGATCCTGGGCTTCCTTCACCGCTGCTCCCTCACCACCCGATGCCTGGAGGAAGAACGCCTCATCTTCTGCCTCAGAACACTTCAACCCCAGGGCATCAATGTGGACTTCAACAGTTTCCTCATTTCCCCTTCCCCCACCTCACCCCAGTTCCAATCTTCCAGCTTGGCACTGTCCTCATGACCTGTCCCACCTGCCAATCTCCCTTCCCACCTATCCACTCCCCCCCAGACCTATCACCTTCATCCTCTCCCCCACTCACCTACTATACTCTTTGCTACCTTCTCCCCAGCTCCCCCCCCCCCCCCCCCCCCCTTCTATTTGTCTCTCTACCCTGGAGGCTTCCTGACTCTATTCCTGATGAAGGGCTTTTGCCTAAAACATCAATTTTCCTGCTCCTCGGATGCTGCCTAACCTGCTGTGCTTTTCCAGCACCACTCTGATCTAAACTCTGATTTCCAGCATCTGCAGTCCTCACTTTTGCCTAGCTTCTCTTCTTCCCTAGTTTACTATCAACAAGCTTTTTGTTTCTTTTTGCTGTATTTTGGTTCTGCCCCCACCCAGTCATCAGCATAATGTCCATCTTTTTACTGAACTTGGCATGTTTGTTCGGTTTTCTATTTGCAGATGCTGCCAAACCTACTGAGTTTCTCCAGCAATTTTGGTTTTGGTTCGCTGAAGAATCTTGCGGGACTTGATAGATAGGCCGTTTCCCTTTGTGGGAACATCTATAACCAGAGGGCATAATCTTAGAAAAGGAGCTTGCACATTTAAGACATGGGTGAGGACAAATTTCTTCTGAGGGGAGTGAAACTATGGAATTATTTACCACAAAGAGCAGTAGAGGTTGGGTCATTAACTATATTCAAGGCTAACAGACATATTTTAATCAGGAAGGGAATAAATGGTTATGGGAAAACACAGGAAATTTGAGTTAGAGAGTATCAGATCTGCCATGACCCCTCTTAATGACAGAACAGGCTTAATGGGCTGATTCTACATATTTTGTTGATGTTTTTAAGTCTTTTTTTTTAGTCAAATGCAGGAAGGAAGCAGCATAGTATTTGAGATTTACTTGACTATTAAGACATCCAATGAATCCACCCTCTGCTGGAATAGTGTTGATTTGGATATCTGGTCAGAATTTTCATAGTATACTAATAAGTGTCTCTGATCTTGATCCAAGCTGCGGACTGGCAGCAAATCAGATGTGGATTCAGTTAATTTAGAATCTGCAGACTTATTATCATCAATACCACACAAAATACCAAGGATCTTGTGACAAAATGTCTATGTAATTAGCTGGGATTTTGCACAACATGAGCATTTGAATTGACTCTTCTCTGATGCAAGACCTCATGATACAGTAGAATTATTCAGTCATGCATTTGACCTTTTGAGAGTTAGAATGCACTGATTTTTATCAGTGTCAGTGATATGTTAGACCCACATAACCTGAACAAAACTGCACATTTCTTTTATTTATGTTCTATCTATGTTATTTAAAAAACTCTGCTTGATGATCAAATACATTGCTGGAGGTTCCTAAGAGAAAATGGTGTACCTTGATTCTAACTTGGGCGATTTGTTTTAAGTGAAATATGCAACCTAACACATTAATAATGTAATCTTGTGGTTTCACGCCATAAGGCTTAAAGTGAAAAGTTTAGCATCGCTATGTATGGATATTTTCTGTTCATAGAGGAGGCCACGATGCAGCTTGGGAGGAAACGATTGGCATCCAGTGCAGTGACTGATCAGGAAGATGAAATGGATGACATTAATGTGGGGTATGATAATCTGAGCAGAACTCATTTTGTATATGACACAGTATGAATTGTATGTTTATCCTGCTGAATTCAAGTATGAAGAGGAAGAAGAGAAAGGTACACGTTAATAGAAATTCTCATGTTTTTTGTGAAACAAAAGAGAGGAATTATTTGGTTTTTAATACGACTTGCAGAAATAAATATGGTGTCATTTTTTAGTGCATTGGAGTTCTTGGTCGTGATGCTACTGAATTTTGTTTTGGTAAAACCTTTCCATTACTTCCTGAAGCTAATAAAGCCATAAAAAAGATCAGTAGAAACTTAAATGTTATAGAGACATAAAACTGAAATTTCATGGAATCATAGAGATTTTAGGAGTTAAAACTGCAAGATAGGACTCCATTTCCAGCACACACCATTTTAGCCAGAGGTGTCACATGATGCACACAGACATGTAAATCAGCTTGCCTGTTTAAGCTCAATGGGCAAGACAAGAAGAGTCCACTTTCACTCAGTCAGTGACTGCAAAATGTATATTTCAGAATTTCATGGTGGAAATGCAAATGCTTGTGAAAGACAGATAAGTTCGATGAGTAGACCTTTTTAGCTGTCAGGTTATTTACATCCTGCTGAAAAGACTGCCTGCTTGTGTCTGTAAAAGTGGTGAATATTTTTTCTAGCAATTGCAGTAGATGTTTGTTGACAAGAAGTATCATTATAGCTGTATAACTGCTTGGTTACTTCCACAACTTGTGATTATCATAGTGGGATACACAGTTCGATTGATAACTCCAGGAGATCATTAAAACATTAGCTCTCTTTGAAGTGGGCTGAGTATGCAAATGTTTGTTCTTATAAGGAATTAAATACTTACAGGGATTTCATGGATAAAAGTTTTTTTTAATACAATGAAGTCTGTAATAGAGACTTATTACAACTTGGTATGTTAGACTGGAAGGTGGGGGCATTTGTCGGCATGAATTGGCATGGTTTGGGTAAGTGGAATGGCTGAGGTAATGTGCTTGAAGATGTAATATTGAATAAAACAGCTGAAATGAAAGCCTGGAGAATTTGTGCCCAGCTCCTAACCAGCCTGCCTTGGCACACAGCAGTAATTTCTGATTTGTTTCTGAAATTTCCTGACTTGTCCTACTCACCTTTAATTCCCTGATATTTACAGGTAAGTGGGGAGAACATAAATATAGCAACTAGGACCCAGGGTTACAGAGAATTCAGAGATCTGGCAAAAGTTAGTTTGATTTTTTTTATCGTTTCTCAGCAGTCATAGAACAATACAGTGCAGTATAGGCTCTTCAGCCCTCGATGTTGCGCTGACCTGTCATCATCCCTGTGCTTTGGCAGGCAGAGCAATCCACGCTCTTATCACTCTCTGAGTAAAGAACCTGCCTCTGAGTGTGTCCTAAATCTATCACCCCTCAATTTGTAGCTAAGCCCCCTCTACAAGCTGACGTCATCATCCTAGGAGAAAGAATTTCATGTCTACCTATCTAATCCTCTGACCAGCTAGATGAAGGCTGTTGGAAGAAAATGTCTATAACTGATGGTAGAGAACTGGATGTGGAAATCACAAAGCTGGTAGGATGTCAATGGATTGTGAGGAATGGGGGTGATATTGCAGGTTTCGTTGGAAGATCTGGGAGAAGCATTTCTGTTCCATCTGATTAGCTGGTAGCTCCTGGAGAAGCAGGGCTTTGGCTCTGGCAGACCTCATTCCAGAGCAAGGCTTGCTGGTGTCCACACAACTGCCTGATTGGCAGAGGCTATGCCAGGCCTTCCTTAAGGGTGAATGGTTCTTTCACCAGCTTTCTGGCTGCAGGTGACACTCACATCCACAGTGGAAACCTCCGCCCTGTGTGTGGAAACAAATTAGTGCAGATCCAGAAGAGCTATTGCCATTATATCCTGGCAGTGGACAGAGTGAGTGCTTAAGCTGGTGGGTGGGATGCTGATAAAGTGAGCAGCTTTGTCTTGGCTTGTATCAAACTTGGTGATTGTTGGGAGTTGCACTCATCCGGACAAACAGAGTTTTTCATCACACTACTGACTTGTAAGTAACGGTCAATCCAGCTTTGGGCAATCCGTGGCTGAGTTGTGCACAAGAATTGCTCTGACCCACTCTTTTGGAACAGCAGTATCTATATGGTTGGTTCTGGTCAATGCCAATACCCAAGAGTGGAAACCAATGATAATAATGCCATTAAATGTCATTACCTTGAATTAAAATGCTTAGATTCTCTCTTGTTGGAGGTGGTCATTGATCACAACTTTTGTAGCCTGAATGTTATTTGCTATTTTGTCAGCCTACATGTGCCTAGGCATGGATTGCTTCACTACATCTGACGAGTTGCAAATGAAACTGGACGTTGTGCAATTATCAGTGAACACCTCTACTTGTGAATTGATAATACAGGGAAGATATTGATGAAACAGTGTAAGATAGTTAGGCCAAGGAATTAATGTGAGCTGAAAATGTGTTGCTGGAAAAGCACAGCAGGTCAGGCAGCATCCAAGAAGCAGGAGAATCAACGTTTCGGGCATAAGCCCTTCTTCAGGAATCCTGAAGAAGGGCTTATGCCCAAAACATCGATTCTCCTGCTCCTTGGATGCTGCCTGACCTGCTGCGCTTTTCCAGCAACACATTTTCAGCTCTGATCTCCAGCATCTGCAGTCCTCACTTTCTCCTCCAAAGAATTAATGTGTCAGAGCTGTTTTTATTGACTTTCAGCAATCACAACCATCTTCCTTTGTGTTAGCTATGACTAGCTGTTAGCTATCTATTGGAAAGTTTCCCCTGATTTCCATTGACTTTAAAGATGACAGGAGCTGAACTCCTGGAGAAGCCCAAACTAAGTTTCTGTGATCAACTGATTGTTGAATAAGTATCACTTATTAGTTCTATCAGTGACAATTCCTTCATTTTGGAATGGAGAGTAGACTGATAATTGGCTTGATTGGATTTATTCTGGTTTTTTTGTGGAGAGAATGTACCATTTTTCACATTGGTATTTACCCAACAATGTTGTAGTGGTGCTGGAAAGCTTAACTCTGGGTGGAGCAAGTTCTCAAGCATATGTCTTAGAGCTGTAGGAGGTGATGGATTCTCAGGGGAAAGTAGCATGAACAGGCAAGTTTCTGGTTTTGAGGCTGGCTCTAATGCAACGAGGGGTACGTCGGGTCCAAGAGGTCAAATGTGTTAGGGGATTCTTTAGTCCAAGGTACAGACAGGCGTTTCTTTGGCCAGCAGCAACGAAGCAGAATGGTGTGTTGCTTCCCTGCTGCCAGGATCAAGGATGTCTTAGAGGGTGCCTTTGTGTGGAGCCGCAGAAAATGGGGGAGATACTAAATGAGTATTTTGCATCAGTATTTACTGTGGAAAAGGATATGGAAGATATAGACTGTAGGGAAATAGATGGTGACATCTTGCAAAATGTCCAGATTACAGAAGAGGAAGTGCTGGATGTCTTGAAATGGGTAAAGGTGGATAAATCCCCAGGACCTGATCCGGTGTGCCCTAGAACTCTGTGGGAAGCTAGGGAAGTGATTGCTGGGCCTCTTGCTGAGATATTTGTATCATCGATAGTCACAGGTGAGGTGCTGGAAGACTGGAGGTTGGCTAACGTGGTGCCACTGTTTAAGAAGGGTGGTAAGGACAAGCCAGGGAACCATAGACCGGTGAGCCTAATGTCAGTGGTGGGCAAGTTGTTGGAGGGAATCCTAAGGGACAGGATGTACATGTATTTGGAAAGGCAAGGACTGATTAGGGATAGTCAACATGGCTTTGTGCGTGGAAAATCATGTCTCACAAACTTGATTGAGTTTTTTAAAGCAGTAACAAAGAAGATTGATGAGGGCAGAGTTGTAGATGTGATCTGATTGGACTTCAGTAAGGTGTTCGACAAGGTTCCCCATGGGAGACTGATTAGCAAGGTTAGATCTCATGGAATACAGGGAGAACTAGCCATTTGGATACAGAACTGGCTCAAAGGTAGAAGACAGAGGGTGGTGGTGGAGGGTTGTTTTTCAGACTGGAGACCTGTGACCAGTGGAGTGCCACAAGGTTTGGTGCTGGGTCCTCTACTTTTTGTTATTTACATAAATGATTTGGATGCGAGCATAAGAGGTACAGTTAGTAAGTTTGCAGATGACACTAAAATTGGAGGTGTAGTGGACAGCAAAGAAGGTTACCTCAGATTACAACAGGATCTGGACCAGATGGGCCAATGGGCTGAGAAGTGGCAGGACTTATACACTTAATGATAAGGTCCTAGGGAGTATTGCTGAACAAAGAAACCTTGGAATGCAGGTTCATAGCTCCTTGAAAGTGGAGCCGCAGGTAGATAGGATCGTGAAGAAGGCGTTTGGTTATGCTTTCTTTTATTGGTCAGAGTATTGAGTACAGGAGTTGGGAGGTCATGTTGCGGCTGTACAGGACATTGTGTGCAATTCTGGTCTCCTTCCTATCGGAAAGATGTTGTGAAACTTGAAAGGATTCAGAAAAGATTCACAAGGATGTTGCCAGGGTTGGAGGATTTGAGCTATAGGGAGAGGCTGAACAGGCTGGGGCTGTTTTCCCTGGAATGTTGGAGGCTGAGGGGTGACCTTATAGAGGTTTACAAAATTATGAGGGGCATGGATAGGGGTCAGGGAGTCCAGAACTAGAGGGCATAGGATTAGGGTGAGAGCGGGAAGATATAAAAGAGACCTAAGGAGCAACTTTTTCATGCAGAGGGTGGTACGTGTATGGAATGAGCTGCCAGAGGAAGTGGTGGAAGCTGGTACAATTGCAATATTTAAGAGGCATTTGGATGGGTATATGAATAGGAAGGGTTTGGAGGGATATGGGCCGGGTGCTGGCAGGTGGGACTAGATTGGGTTGGGATATCTGGTCGGCTTGGACGGGTTGGACCGAAGGGTCTGTTTCCGTGCTGTACATCTCTATGACTCTATAACTATGTCTGGAATGCTGATAGCCAATGTTGTACCCAGTGTTTTTGATCATTTCATGTGGGATGAATGAAATTGAATGAAGACTAGCACCTGTGCTACAGGGGACCTCAATTAGAGGGTTTAGTATCCATGCTGCCATTGATTTGTTATTTTATGGCCAACAAGTCTATTGTATGGAACTTTATCAAACTGTATTGGGAATCCATGTACATCACACTTTCTCCATTAGCCTCATCAACTGTCTCTGCTACCTCATAGAAAAGCTCATTCACATAAGTTAAATTGAAATTTGTGCTAGGGGCTTTGTCTTTATTGTGATTAAAATATTTTTCTTCACTGAGGCTAAAATGATTGTTTTCTGTTTACCTTCGCAAGCTATTTGGATTGTGATGTGTCGGTTCATCTCTAGACTTCTGACACCATCCAGTATTGAAGAAGGAATAAAAGGTTACAGCCAATGCCTGTGTTGTTCCCACTCTTACCTCCCTGTATCTCCTTGGATATATTTAGTCTAGTCCTAGTGACGTATCAGCACTAAGTATATCTGACCTTCCTCATGATATTTGTTTACAAATGTTAGCCCATCCTGTGTCAACAACCTCATTGTTCACCTGTGACTTTGAAAGCACCTTCTTGATAAAGATAGATGCACAATACTCAGTACTCAACTCATGCCCTCTGTCTCCATGCCTAGACACCTACTGCTCCCTCTTTAGCCATACCCTACTGCCTTCTAACTATTTGGTCATAAGATGCCTACAGAGGACCTTTACAGTCCCCTTTGTTAGCTGCCTGACTCTTCTCATTTTGTCTAACTTGCTTTTTCAGTTTCATTTTGAATATCCTTACTCTCGTTTGTATTATTCACAGGATGTCATTTATACGCCTCCTTTCTTCCTACTGTCTGTCTCATCCTGAGAGTCCAGCTTTGTCCGAACTACCCTTTGCAGAAAGGTATCTCTACTATAACAACACCATCTCCTCTTTAGTTCATAAGTTCATAAGATGTAGGAGCAGAATTAGGCCGTTCAGTCCATTGAGTCCATGCTGCCATTTGGTCGTGGTTGATATGCTCCTCATTCTCATTTTTCTACCTTCTCCCCATAACCCTTCGATCTGTTACCAATTAAAAAGCTGTCTGCCTCCTCCTTAAATTGATTCACTGTTCCATGGTCCACTGCACTTTGGAGTAGTGAATTCTACACTTTCACAACCCTTTGGAAATAGTTTCTTCTCAACTCTGTTTTAAATTTACTACCCTTTATCGTAAGAACTTTTGTCTTCGAATGCCCCACAAGACGAAGCATCCAGTCCACATCTATTTTATCCAAATCTTTTATCATCCTAAATACCTTGCTTTGATCTCTCCTCATTCTTCTAAATTCCAGAGAGTTTTGGGATAATCTAGAACGTAAAACAGTACAGCACAGAACAGGCCCTTCAGCCCACGATGTTGTGCTGACCACTGATCCTCATGTATGCACCCTCAAATTTCTGTGACCATATGCATGTCCAGGAGTCTCTTAAATGTCCCCAATGACCCTGCCTCCACAACTGCTGCTGGCACGCATTCCATGCTCTCACAACTCTCTGTGTAAAGAACCTGCCTCTGACATCCCCTCTATACTTTCCTCCAACCAGCTTAAAACTATGACCCCTCGTGTTAGTCATATCTGTCCTGGGAAATAGTCTCTGGCTATCAACTCTATCTATGCCTCTCATTATCTTGTACACCTCAATTAGGTCCCTTCTTCTCCTCCTTTTCTCCAATGAAAAAAGTCTGAGCTCAGTCAACCTCTCCTCATAAGATAAGCCCTCCAGTCCAGGCAGCATCCTGGTAAACCTCCTCTGAACCCTCTCCAAAGCATTCACATCTTTCTTATAATAGGGCGACCAGAACTGGATGCAGTATTCCAAGTGCGGCCTAACCAAAGTTTTATAGAGCTGCAACAAGATCTCACGGCTCTTAAACTCAATACCCCTGTTAAATGAAAGCCAAAACACCATATGCTTTCTTAACAACCCTGTCCACTTGGGTGGCCATTTTAAGGGATTTATGTACCTGCACCCCAAGATCCCTCTGTTCCTCCACACTACCAAGAATCCTATCCTTAATCAGCTTTCAAATTTGACCTTCCAAAATGCATCACCTCGCATTTATCCAGGTTGAACTCCAACTGCCACCTCTCAGCCCATCTCTGCATCCTGTCAATGTCCCGCTGCAGCCTACAACAGCCCTCTATACTGTCAACGACACCTCCAACCTTTGTGTCATCTGCAAATTTGCTGACCAATCCTTCAATCCCCTCATCCAAGTCATTTATAAAAATTACAAACAGTAGAGGCCCAAGGACAGAGCCCTGTGGAACACCACTCACCACACAGACTTCCAGACAGAATATTTTCCTTCTACTACCACTCGTTATCTTCTGTTGGCCAGCCAATTCTGTATCCAGACAGCTATGTTCCCCTGAATCCCATTCCTCCTGACCTTCTGAATGAGCCTACCATGGGGAACTTTATCTATTCAATTTCTCTTCATACGACAAACCCTTCATCTCTAGGATCAACCTAGCAAACTTCCTCTGAACTGCCTCTAATGCCACCACAGCTTTTCTCAAATAAGGGGACTAAAACTGTACTTAGTACTCCAGGTGCAGTCTCACCAATGCCTGGCATAGTTCCAATAATACTTCCTTACATTTATGTTCTTTCCTTTTAGCTATAAAATCAACATTCCATTCATTTTCTTTATTATCTGCTGTACCTGCATGCTAGTTTTCTGTAACTCATGAATGAGTACGCCCAGAATTGTACTGTACTGTCGCACCTCAAAGTCTCTCCCCATTTAGATAATAGGTCGCCTTTCCATTTTTCAAACCAAAATGCATGACCTCACTTATCCACATTAAACTCTATCTGCCCCATTTTGGCCCCCTCTCCTAACCTATCTATACCCGTTTATAAGGTTCTTATTTCCTCATTGCATTTCACTGTCCCACCTATTTTTGCATCATCTGCAAATTTGGCTATGGTGCCTTCTATCCTTGATTCCAAGTTATTAATGTAGATTGTAAATAGCTGGAACCCAAGGATTGGATCACGTGGCACGCCAATCGTCACCTCTTGCCATCCAGGAAAAAAAAATTTATCCTGACTCTGTCAGTATAAATCAGCCAGTCACCTATCCAAGCTAATAAATTATCTCTAATCCCATATGATCCAACCTTGTGAATTAACCTTTTGTGTGGCACCTTATCAAGCACCTTCCAGAGATTCAATATATTACATCTACAGGATCCACTTTGTTACATCTTTGAAGAACTATAGCAAATTATTCAAACATGATTTGCCCTCATAAAACCATGCTGACTCTGATCGTAGCTTTTTGACTTTCCGAATGTCCTGATATTGCTTCCTTAATAATTGATTTAAACACTTTCCCAACAACAGATGTTAACCTCTCTGTGATTTCCCACATATTGCCTCCCTTTTTGAATAAACACGTTACACTAGCATTTTTCCAATCCACTGGAACTTGTCCCATGTCAAGGGAATTTTGGAATATTGTAATCAATGGGCTACTATCTCTGTCGCCACTTCCTTTAATACCCTACAATGAAGGCCATCGGGTCTGGGGGACTAGTCTGCCTTCAATCTTAATAATTTGCTGAGTTTCCCTATTGATGTTGATTGTTCTAAGTTCTACCCTTTTTATTGCCTCTGACTTGCCCATTTCAGTATGAATGGTACTATTGTCCTCCACTGTGAAAGCTGAGGCAAAGTATTGATTTAGCAACTCTGCCATTTCAGTGTTCTCCACTGTTAACTCTCCGGTTTCATCTTCCAAGGGACCAGCATTCACCTTAGTGACCCTCTTCCTGTTTTTATACCTATAGAATCTTTTGCTATTCTTTTTGATACTTTGTGCTAGTTTTTTTCGTAATTTATCTTAACAGTTTTTTTTTAATGTTTATGTTTGAAAGTTTCCCAGCTTTAAAGCTTTATTATAAAGCTCTTTATTGTTACAGTTTTGCCTGCCAAATTTTGATTCCAGTTTCTGTGGGACAAATCTATTGTTACCTCACTGAAATTGGTCCTCCTCCAATATTGTATTTTTTTTAGCTTATATTGTTCTTATACTTTTCTCTGGTAACCTAGATTTGATATTATGATCCCTGATTAAGTAGTACCTCCTTCCTAATTTGACCAGAAACATGGTGGCACAGTGGTTAGCACTGCTGCCTCACAGCGCCAGAGATCCGGGTTCAATTCCCGCCTCAGGCGACTAACTGTGTGGAGTTTGCACGTTCTCCCCGTGTCTGCGTGGGTTTCCTCCGGGTGCTCCGGTTTCCTCCCACAGTCCAAAGATGTGCAGGTCAGGTGAATTGGCCATGCTAAATTGCCTGTAGAGTTAGGTAAGGGGTAAAGGTAGGGGTATGGGTGGGTTGCGCTTCGGCGGGGCGGTGTGGACTTGTTGGGCCGAAGGGCCTGTTTCCACACTGTAAGTAATCTAATCTAAAAATTCTACTGAATACACTTCAGACACTGTTTCCCATCTGTACTTCCATCCCAGTTTATGTTAGGATAATTAAAAGTGTTCCACTATCATTAATTGTACTTTGTTTGCAAATTAGCTCCCCTATATCTTTCCGAGGAGTTGGGCGACTGTAGACTCTATGCTGTGGTGTCATGGTACTTTTGTTGTTTCTGAACTCGAACTAAATATGTCAAATCTTCAGCCTTTCTCTGACATTCTCTATCTGCAGTACTGTAATAACTATTCAAGACAATGCCATTTCTTTTCTCCTTCCCTGTGCTTCCTGAGTCACCAGTGTGCATCTGTCAATAAAACCAGGACAGGTGAGATTCCATTACCCTGAAGGTTGTTGCATGTTGAAACGTTTTGTCACCAGAGTGATTGAGATGGAGACCAGTTAATCTTTCAAAGGAAAATGGAATAAATATTTGAAGCTGGGGAAAATACATGGGGAACTTGTGGAAAGGCGGTTAGGTATGGGTTGTTCTAGTAAAGAGTGGTTGCTTGCACAGACCTGTGCTGTAATCTGAATGGAATATAATTGAGGCACTTAGCATTCTATGGTCAATGCAAAATTTTATAATCATTGTACTGTAATAAACTGGAAGTGAGGTGGAATAAAACATTCACAGTTGTACCTGAGATCCTGGCACTTGAGGGCGCTATTGTCAACTTGTCTTCTCAATTTATATGTTGTAATATGCTAAGGGCTGTTTGCAGTTACTGCTGCTCATTTATGTTCTCATATGGTTGTCAGTTGCCAACTATTCATCTAATTTATTAAGTGGAATCATTTTGTTTGTTGAATTTATTTTCTGATTTATAATCATTAAAAGGTAACCCTCCGTTCTGGCAATCCATCCAGTGCAAACGAGACAAGAGAAGTCTTTATGTCAGAAGTATTTGACTCTAATCTTGTGAAGCGTTGCATGTGGAGCACAGCCATTGCCTGCTCCAAATGATTGAAATATGCATATTTGGAATGCTACTGGAAGCATACAAGCTTACAGGATTAGTGACAGTCAGGAGCAGGCAGCACATGGTGCACAGTAATGCTAGCTTCACTCACATAAGCATTTTCCACATTTAACTATTTATAAATAGATGATAGGTTAGTGCTACTAAAAGCATCTTGTTCAAAAATGATGACTTTAAATATATGCATCATGTCTTTTACTAGTGCATGTATAGTGAGGATATTAATTTTAAGTATGATATTTAGAGGCAATACATTACTTTCAAGGCTCTTATTTCCTCAAAATAAAATAAATTACTGTTTGTGCACAGAAACTGTATTATGGGGATGATATTTTTCCCACACACTGATTTTCTTAGCTGACTGTTGCTATATATCGGTTGATGTTGTTTGATTGTAGGAAGTCGGCTGTTGACATTACTTCATTGGGCGGAATTATTAATTTATAGGCTTGCCACTTAATTAGAACTATGGACAAAGTACAATGTATTTTCAGGCTTCAATTTGCAATTTTCAGTTCCTCCTATTTGCTTTGATATTGCTTCGATTCCAGAATACAAGTATGATACTTCACCTGAGGGATCTTTTACTTACTTGAGTGATGTTGAGTACCAACAGACTTTATAGAGGAGGAACATAGCAGTGAAGCCATGTGCTATAGTTCCTTGACATTCCTGCATGCATTTCTAGCAGTTGCCATGGGATGGATATTAGGAACAGTAGCCTTGCCTAGATTTATTTTCTTCTCCCTTCTTACACCCATCCTAACCTTCAAACTGTCAGTTATAGTAGCCCCACATTCTCCAGCTAAAATAAGGTACATAATTACACAGCAGGGCTTGATCTTAAAATATGAACATTTTACATACTTATCCAGTAACATGTCTAACATGGGATCCTGCCCTTACCATCTCTGAATTGTAATGCACTTTGAGTTGGGAAGAATCTTTCAGATGAATCCCCAATAGTCAGATATTTTGTATGAATGGTTGACTTACAGTTTGAGATTTTAGTAGTGTTCAAAATTTTCAACTCTCATGAATTTATGCCATATAAAGAACTT
Source organism: Chiloscyllium punctatum (assembly GCF_047496795.1). Taxonomy (NCBI): domain Eukaryota; kingdom Metazoa; phylum Chordata; class Chondrichthyes; order Orectolobiformes; family Hemiscylliidae; genus Chiloscyllium; species Chiloscyllium punctatum. The sequence goes on from NC_092783.1 coordinate 27,783,128, forward strand.
GAACTGAGATAGTTCCATACCTGTGTACAAGGCATGCATCATCTGTGTTCTCTCTTGTTTGTTAAAACATGAATCCTGCACTTAGAGAATTTAGGAACCAGGTGGTTCTCCTACAGCACATGTTTCTACAACACAAGTTGACCATAACATGGTTGCCAAATTTAGACTGATGTTTGTAGAACACAAACTTTCCTTATCGTATTGGCTATAACACAATTCCAGCCCCATTAGTTTAAATGATACTGGTATTGCACAATTATCTTATAAAGTGAGATCACTCTGACTATATGACTCTAGATTTGGTGGTCAAACAAGGCAAAGAAATACACGGGAACTGAACTGTGGCTTTATAAGAGAACTCCTATAGATTGCAGCTTAACAAAATGGTTTCTGCACATGATCTCTGCTGAAAATGGTAACTTCATATCCAGAGGGGCAACTCTGAGGCATAACAGAGTAACACAAAAACCTTGTTTTTGTTCTCTTACACTTCAAGATGAGTGAGATGAAAGTGCAGATGCTTTGGTCAGTGACCTTTTAATCTAAGGTAATGATTCATAGATTCATGCAGAGCAGAAAATCATCGAGTCTGCAATGGTTATAACTACCACTAAAAGTGCGCTAGTCCCAGTTTCCTGCACTTGTCCTATATCCATGAATATTATGATATTTGAACTGCTTGTCCAAATATTTTCTCACGTTTCTAAGATTTCCGGCCTCCACTACCTCCCCAGGCAGTGCATTCCAGATTCACACCATCCTCTAATTGAAAGCTTTTTTTCCCAAAACCCTTCTGAATATTCTGCCCCTTACCCTAAAATTATGCCGTCTCATGATTGACCCCACAATGAAGGGGGACAGCTGCTCTCTATTCACCCTGTCCATACTTCTCATAATCTTATACACTTCAATCATGTTCCCCCTCAGTCGTCTTTGCTCTAAACAAAACAATCTAGTCTGTCCTTATAGCTCAATTTCATCATCCCAGACAACATCCTGGTGAATCTTCTCTACCACATGCAGTGCCATGACATCTTTCCTGCAGTGAGGCAACCAGAACTGCACACAGTACTCCAGTTGTGGCCTGAACAATGCTCTGTACAACTCTAACATTACCTCCTTGCTCATATGACTCTATATTGTATGCCATGACTATGTAAGTTAAGTGTCTGGTATGCCTTCTTAACTATTCTATTCCCATGCTCCACTGTCTTAAGGAATCTGTGAGTAATTTCCCTAAGATCCCTCTGTTTCTGTAAGCTACTCAGTGTCCTGTCATTCATTAGATCCTCCCTCAACTCATTTTTTTTTTCCATCACCTTGCACTTATCAGTGTTAAATTCCATTTGCCACTGGTCTGCCCATTTGAGCAATGTATCTGTGTCTTCCTGTAACCGACAACCATCTACTTCACTACTAACCACTCTACTAATTTGGGTGCCAATCTGGAAATTTGCTTTACATTCCGCTCACATTTTTATCTTTATAATTTATGTATATAACAAATAATAAGTATCCCAGTACTGATCCTTGTGGTACACAGCTGGACACCGACTACCAGTCACTCAAACGGCCTTCTACCACTACCCTTTGTGTCCTATTACTAAGCCAGTTTCTGATCTACTTGCCAAGCTTACTTCCGTTCCATGTGCTTTAACCTTCTCAGTCAGAAGGACCTTGTCAAAAGCTTTGGTAAAATCCATATAAACTGTATCAACTGAACTTCCCTCATCCATACACTTGATCACATGTTCAAAAAATTCTAACAAATTTGTTAGGCATGACCTCTTTCTAACAAAGCCATGCTGACTATCTCTAACTAACCCGTGCATTTCCAAATGGGTATTAATTCGCTTCTTCAGAATTTTCTCCAGTAGCTTCCCTAACACTGATGTGAGACTCACCTGGTTCATCTCTAACACCCTTCTTAAAAAGTGAAACCACATTAGCTGTCCTCCAGTCCTCTGGCATTTCCACTGTGGCCAGAGAGGAATTAAAAATTTGTGTCAGAGACCCTGCAATTTCCTGCCTCACCTCCCACAATGGGCTGGGATGCAATTCACCTGGGCCAGGGGATTGGAGCCTGCATTGTGTTTCAGCCTGACCGAGCCTCCAAAACATCTCCATTTCTGACATCAAACTATGCAAGTTCCTCACAGACCCTTTTCTGAACTCTGTACCTATGTTCTCCTTTTCCAGAGTGAAAACCAAAGAGAGGCATTCATTCAACACTCTTCCAATATCTTATGGCTTCATACACAAGTTTCCTCCTTGGTCCTTATTGAGCTGTTTTCTTTCCTTGGTTAACCTCTTCCTTTTAATGTGTTTATAAAATATCTTGGAATTCTTCCTCATCCTGTTTGCAAGTCCTTTGTCATGTCCCTTTTTGCTCCTCAAATTGCTTTTTTAAGTTCCCTCTTGCACTTCATGTCTTCCTCAAGGTTCGCAGCTGAATTTCTCTCTTTGGAGTTGCTAATAGCCCTACTCTTCTTTCTCGTCCAGTCTTGACCAAACATATTGGTCCTACATTTCCCTCTGAAGGGTACATGTTGGACCAGTGCGGTCCCCAGTTCCTTTTTGAATGCCCCAGGTGCTCTGCTGTAGAATTACTAACTAGGAGTTCCCAGTCAACTGTGGCCAGATCCTGCTTTATTTTAATAAAATCAGCCTTCCACTGATCCAAAGTTGTCTTTTGCAGGCCATCTTTTTCCTAATCCAGAACAAATTTGAACTATACCACCTTGTGGTTGCGATCACTAAAATGCTCCCTCATTGGCACATCAAACACTTGCCTGGCTTCTTTTCCCAGAACCTGATCCAGTGCTGTGCTACTCCATGTTGGACCTGAATATGACACTCAGTTTGTCACACTTGATATATTCTTTATGCTGCTGACAACTGCAAATTTGAAGAAACAATCAATGTCTAAGATAGATAGTCTCTATTGATGGTGAATGGATCAGTAGCAATTTTGGATCAAGGACTAACAGGAGTCAAGGCTCTCCATTTTGCTTTGGCTGTTGGCTCTGGCATGTCTCGCATCTGCACACTAACTTTTCAGTGTCACTGTTGATCCCTGGTCAACAGATAATCTGCTGGAGATATTTTTAATTAACCTAATCAGACATATTAATTACACTTGTGGAACAGGTGGATTTGAACCCAATCCTTCTGGCCCAGAGGTAGGGACATGACAGCTGTGTCACACAATCCCTCCTTTTCAGAAGGAGAACCTCCTGAAACTACAGTAGCAGTGGGAATTGAATACTACCTCCATTGAAGCTAGAGCTCAGTGTCTCAGACCACTGAGCTGAACTGCACTGGTGTCTTGTCCACTCGAAGCTCATCATGTTGTAATTGTGACTGTATGACCTGGTGGAGAGCCTTGAGCAGAAACAATTGTTTTTCTTTGAAAATAACACCTCAAGATCCTGAGCTCATGTCAGTAAGGTCAAGAAGCATCCTTGAATACCTGGTACCTCTATTATTATGACAGGTCATCCTTCAAGATATTTTCTACATCAGAACAGGTGTGTCTTGAACACAGGCCTCCTGACTTAAATGTAGACTTCCTGATGAAGGGCTTATGCCCAAAATGTTGATTCTTCTGCTCTTCGGATGCTGCCTGACCTGCTATGCTTTTCCAGCATCACACTCCCAACTCCTCAAATGTAGGACATATTGCTTTCCTACAAATGACCCCAAGCCACCTTTTAAAGCATGTTATGATGCACCTCTACGTGAGACTTGAACCTAGGCTTCCCGGTCCAGAGACAGAACACTACCATTGTGCCTGACCTTTCAGACCATCTTCAAAAAAAAAAGCTGTGAATCATTTGCTGTTTTTTGATTGAAGGTGGTCGCACTTAGGAGGGCCAAATTCAATTGTATCTTCTCTGAGGTGCAATACAGCATTGCCTTGTCAAAGTTCTTATTGGCACTGAAGTTCTCAGAAACATGCTTATTGTAAACCCTGGACTGTCTCAGTACAGGTATTATTGGCTTCTTCTGCCCTGCATACCTTGGTGACCTTGTGGACTCTCAGTGTCAAGGCTCTTACACATTGCTGGTGCCCACTGGTGATCCGCTCCTGTCTATCAGGAAAACGTTTGTGGTTTAAGACATTGACACTATAGGAAATAGGAACAGGAGTAGGCTATTTGACTCCTCAAGCCTGCTCCACCAATCAATAGGATCATGGCTGCTCCGATGTTCCTCACCTCCACTTTCTCATTCTTTCCCCGTAACTCTTCACTCCTGTACTGATTACGAATCTATTTATCTCAGCCTTAAATGTACAAAAGGACTGTGCTCCCATAGCTCTCTATGGCAAGGAGTTCCAAAGACTGTCAACCCCCTGAGAGAAAAAAAAACCCTCCTCATTTAAGTCTTAAATTGGCTCTCCTTTATTCTGACCTCTTCCCTCTAGTCCTACACCCCCACCATAACAGGAAGCATCCTCTCAGCATTGAACATATCAAGTTCAGTTAAGAATCCTATCTGTTTCAATGTGATCATCGATCAATTTTCTCAATTCCAATGAGTAGAATCCAAACCTGTTTAGCCTTTGCTCATAAAACAACTCTCCATACCGAGGATCATCCAAGTGTACCTTCTGTGAAATGCCTGCAATGAAGTTATATTTTTCCTTAAATAAGGGAGCCAGTACTGCTCACTGTACTTCAGATATGGCCTCACTTTGTGCAGTTGCAGTAACACTTCCCTGCTTTTACACTCCAAACCCCCTGAAATAAGGGCTGGAAATGTGATGCTGGAAAAGCACAGCAGGTCAGGCAGCATCCAAGGAACAGGAGAATCGAGGTTTCGGGCATGAGCCCTTCTTCAGGAAACTTGCCCCTGAAATAAGGGCCAATATTCCATGAACCTTCCTGATTACCTGCTCTGCCTGTGCATTAGTTTTCGGTGTTTCATGTGTAAGTACCGTCCAGTAGAATCATGGAGTCACACAGCATGGAAAAACACCCTTTAGTCCAAATCGTCCATGCTGACCAGGTTTCCCAAACTAAACCAGCCCCATTTGCCTGCGTCTGACCCTGTATCTCTCTAAACCTTTCCTATTCATGTACCTGTCCAAATGCCTTTTAACTATTGTGACTGTACCTGCATCTACCCACAGAGACCCTTCAGCATGATCTGGGCAGGTTGGGTGAGTGGGCATATCAATTGCAGATGCAGTATAATTTGGATAAATGTGAGGTTATTCACTTTGGAAGCAAAAACAAGAAGGCCGATTACTACCTGAATGGCTGTAAATTGGGAGAAGGGAGTGTGCAACAGGATCTGGGTGTCCTTGTGCACAGGTCGCTGAAGGTAGGCGTGCAGGTGCAGTAGGTGGTAAAGAAGGCAAATGGTATGTTAGCCTTAATTGTGAGAGGTTTTGAGTCCAGGAGTAGGGATGATTCTGTGTGCAGGTTTAGTCTCCTTTTCTGAGGAAGGATGCTCTGAGGATTCATGGTGGACAATTTAGGACAGAGTTGAGGAGACATTTCTTGATGGAATTCGTTATCACAGGAAGTAGTTGATGCCAAAACATTGAATGTATTCAAGAGGCAGCTAGATATAGCACTTGGGGCGAATGGGATTAAAGGTTATGGGGAGAAAGCAGGATTAGGCTATTGAACATAGAACATAGAACAATACAGCGCAGTACAGGCCCTTTGGCCCTCGATGTTGAGCTGATCCAAGCCCATCTAACCTACACTAGCCCACTATCCTCCATATGCCTATCCAATGCCCGCTTAAATGCCCATAAAGAGGGAGAGTCCCCCACTGCTACTGGCAGGGCATTCCATGAACTCACGACTCGCTGAGTAAAGAACCTACCCGTAACATCTGTCCTATACCTACCACCCCTTAATTTAAAGCTATGCCCCCTTGTAATAGCTGACTCCATGCGTGGAAAAAGGTTCTCACGGTCAACCCTATCTAAACCCCTAATCATCTTGTACACCTCTATCAAGTCACCCCAAAACCTCCTTTTCTCCAATGAAAAGAGCCCCAAGTGCCTCAGCCTTTCCTCATACGATCTTCCTACCATACCAGGTAACATCCTGGTAAATCTCCTCTGCACCCGTTCCAGTGCCTCCACATCCTTCCTATAGTATGGCGACCAAAACTGCACACAATACTCCAGATGCGGCCGCACCAGAGTCTTATACAACTGCAACATGACCTCAGGACTCCGGAACTCAATTCCTCTACCAATAATAGCCAGTACACCATATGCCTTCTTCACCGCACTCCACACCAAGATCCCTCTGCTCATCCACACTACCAAGTTGGATAATCAGCCATGTTTGTGATGAATGGCGGAGCAGGCTCGAAGCGCTGAATGGCCTCCTCCTGCTCGTATCCTCTGTGTCTGTTTCCTCTGGCAGTTCATTCCATGTACAATCCACTCTGTCTGAAAAAGTTGCCCCTCTGGTCCCTTTTAAATCTTTCCCCTCCCGCCTTAAAATTATGCCTGCTAGTTTTGAACTCTCCTATCCCGGGGAAAAGACCTTTGCAATTCACCTTATCCATACCCCTCTTGATTTTATAAGTCTCTATAAGGTCACTCCTCAAGTTCCTATGCTGCATCCAGCCTCCTTATAACTCCAGTACTGTAACGGCCTTGTAAGTCTTTTCTGCATCTTTTCCAATTTAATAATAAGTTCCTATAGCAGTGTGTTGCAGCTTTCTGCAAATATTTCTCCATTCAAACAATACTCTGTTCTTTTGTTCTCCCTTCCATGTCGATTTGCCGTAGCTGCATTACTCTGTGACTGTGGCCGATTGTATGCAGTTCATTAAGTGAGTGTTACTTGTATGATTGAATTCAAATGATTGCAGTAGGATATGGAAAGATATTTACATTTGCTGCTGTGTAGTCATGGTTTCTGTTTGTGTCTGCCAGCTTTTATTTGGACAAATTATATTCATTGTGGCTCCAGCTCCTAATGTCCCGACTTTGGGTGCAGGCAATGTGCCACAGATACAATGTATGGAAAACCTGTTCAGCCTCTGGTTGACAGTTATTCTATTTTGGGCCTGCCTTGCTGTGGACTTTATGTATTGGTTATGTTTAATTGGTCTCTGGTCTCTCGATGCTGCTATCATACTTCTGCATCTGATTTTAGTTTGGTCATGCCCTGCTGCCGCTGGCCGATGAGTCTTCGGAGGCCACTCTCTTACATAAGTGAGCCCATTGCACGCCTTGCATACATTTTGGAATGTGAGACAGCTTTGCAATGGAGCAATAATCTGCCCTTGCAATACAGCTTGCTTGCTTTTTGTGATCTTGTTACAGTGTTAGTCATGATTTGGATGGGCACCGCACAACAATCAACAGACAGGAGGGTTCCCTCCCAGTTGGGGAACACTTCAGTGGTCCAGGACATTTAGCCTCGGACCTTAGGGTGACCATCCTCCAAGGTGAACTTCAGAACAGGCAGCAGAGGAAAGTGGCCGAGCAGAGGCTGATAGCTGAGTTCGGTCCCCACAGGGAGGGCCTCAACCGGGACCTTGGGTTCATGTCACATTACAGGTGATCACCATTGCACCGCAACACACACACACACACACTCTCACATACACACGGACACAGGTACACACAGACGCGCACACACACACCCACACATACCCTTATAGACACACACACTCTCACATGCACCCCCTCACAGACTTAAGACACTCTGCACTCAATATACACACACACACACACACACTTTCTCATACTCACAACCCCCACCCCAGACAGACAGACACACACACAGACAGACAAAGACCCACATGCACACATATATTTTGTGGGGTGAATTTGTACTTGCAGAGTTACATTACACTTTGCTCAAAAACTGCATACATTCATGTAGAACTCTGAGCTCAAAAACTGCATGAATTTATGTAAAACACTGTTATCTCACTTTTTAGATTAGAATCAATCTAGACACCATGGCATAGACCGAGAACACAGGGGGCCAACACCTTCAACATATTGTCTAGCTATCACCATTGTTAACAGCTAACCCGAGAATGCAACTTTTAAAAAAAGGTTTTGTGATTTACACATGAAAGAAATGAAACTATCACGGTATTCTAACAGATGAAAGGCTTAACAGACAATCAATTTTTCAATGTATAATTTCAGTTACATCACACTGCAAATTTTTGCTATAAATTCTGTGTTACGATCGAGCCCTCCACTATCACCTGATGAAGGAGCGTCGCTCCGAAAGCTAGTGTGCTTCCAATTAAACCTGTTGGACTATAACCTGGTGTTGTGTGATTTTTAACTTAATACTGTTAGTGTCCTAGTGCCTGCAGATGCTGCTGTCCGGTTTGCATTTTCTACCATCTGCTAGCGGGAAATGAATGCTATGGTTGTTTTTTCAAGTGGTCTTTTCGACGCTTTCATAGATTTTCAGGCACTCACTAATTCAGTTATCTGCTCTGACAATTCAGTGTCTGAAAAGCTGTATTTGTTGCCCTGATAAGTTGATGTATCAATTCCTATGGGGTTTTCTTGACTGTAGGACATGAATCATAAAATTGACTCTTAAACATTGCTGATATTCTGGAACTCGCCATATCTTTGTAGGATCTTTTTGATTGGCTTCAGATTAGTATTGATGCTGTGTAACCCTCATTTTCAACTGCTGTGAGTATTTTCAAAACTTACCCAACCAGTTATGCAGCTGCATGGTCTGTGAAGCTACATTCTTCAATTAAAAGGTATGAACTTGGATAGGAGATCCCTAACCTTCTAGATCATGCTGGGGGAATACTATTGATATGCAGAAATCTGTAATCCTATTATTATAACGATGCCTTCAATACTATTCCTACTGTGCTGTTTGCTTTGTTGCCTTTTCTTGTCACTTTATAGTTTGTTGAGAAGATGTTCTTCTATTCTCTTTTCAGTGCTGATTATTTTCTGTTTCCTGAATTTTGGGAATTCCTGAATTGTTGGTGCATCTTGTTTACTGATTTACTGGTTTTCAAGCTGTATCACCTTTGTTTTGCTTTTGGTCTAAGGAGAAAACCCCACCAGCACACTATCTAATGATAATCCTCCTGACAACATTATAATGATGTTCTTGTGCTATCAATATGTAATGTGAAGTATGGTGTCTGTTTACTTGAAAATCTCTGGTGGATGTACCTGCAGCTAAACTAGCGCACACAGTATTACACACACAGCTTGTGTCCACTGCTGCAACGCAGAGTGACTGTAGAACCTGAAACAAAAATAAGTATGAAGGAGAAACATCGCAGGTCTAGTAGCGTCAGTTCAGAGAAAAACAGAAGTTAACTTTTTGAGTTCAGTGACCCATTGTCAGAACTGTGAACTCTGGTCACATGATGAAGCTGGGTACAATCTGATCTGAATGTTGGGTTTTTAAAATGACATCACACTTAAAGTACTAATTAAATACCACATGGATTAAAGAGGCTGTTGATAGAAATGGTATTTGGATTTGATTTTTGTACAGAACTGGTTATTCTTACACACACAAGAGAGTGATGATGATAACTGCTTTATATACTTGAATTGTAGTAACAGTGCATGGTGAATGTTTTTGCCAGACATGCTTTGAGAGGCAGCCAAAGGAGCAATCAATTGTCCATATACTTGTTGATAATAGCATCACTTGAGATAATCTACCGGGATATGTAAATGGTTATACTACATTGAGGTTGCTGTTGGCATTGCTGATGAGCAGTGAATTTTAATTTATTTAGGACCAAGGTTGATGTTACCCTGATAGTAAAACCAAAGATAATTGCTACCTCAATAAAAAAAATTACAATGAGCTGCTTTTAAAACAGAAAATGCTACAAATATTCAGCATGTCTAGCAGCAATTGTAGAGAGTGAAACAGGCTCAAACTTCCATCTTCGAGGCAAAAATCATGAGTTGGCTATTTCCTGGCATCACAATCCCACCTCTATTGATGTGTCCTACCAGTTTACAGCAGAATCTAATTCAGAAGGTTCCAGTGCTTTAAGCATGAATGTCTCCAGGTGCTCTTTAATTTGACTTTCTGCAGGAATATACAATTATAGTAATGTTGAATTCCTGCTCAGTGGAGAATACCTGGAGAAGTCAATCATGAGAAGTAAGGTTGGCTAAGGAACGATAGTGTAGACACCTTGTCATTACTCCTGGCCAGCTCTTCCATTAAAATCCTTCTTTTTATCCCTGGAGTCAACTTCAAGTGCAAGGCCATGCAGAATCTCATCTTTCTTGGTATCACGTATGCTAATAGTGATGACAAACTAGTTTTCCTGTTTAGATAAAAGTCGATCTGAAAAAGCAAACAGAAGATTCTGAATTGCTGAAAATTGAGTTTTTAATTGTAATTCTAACAGTTAAGAGGATGTCAACTTTGACTATGCCTGATCAGAAAAGTGTACAATCAGCTCCACGCTTTGTCAATTGAAACAAACTTCACTAAGTGCTGTGATGTCAGTGTCCAGCCTGGTGAATACTTTGGCTATGTGTCCAGAAGGTCTTTTGGGATGTCTGATCATCTGAATGTGAGAATATGTGAACATTGCAGCATGCATGTTTCAAGATATTTTGTCTCTCTCGGATTTTATTTTCACTGTTTCTTACCTTTTCATCCCTGGAGGAGATGCTCATGGTTGTGGTGGCCACCCAGGTTTTTTTGAGATATGCAATATTTGGGCAAATTTTACAGGCCCTTGGATGAACGTCCATTCTTCATCTGCAGGTCTGTGCCGATGCCTGCACTCATCAGACCTCTGATTTTAATGTAATAGCACTCTGGAACCCCCTCAGCCTCCATTTAGTGTGAACTGTCTGTTACTTAATTTGGGATCTGCTTCCTGAACATGCCAAACATCTCTCTTGAGGTATCCTCATTCGTAAGTAGAGTTTCATATACCCTAACATCTGTTTGCAGTATTACTATGACTTCTGGTGATGGATTTTATTCATACATTGCTCCTGTCAACATACATGATGGAAAATTACCCACAAATCTATTTTTGTAACAGTTTTGTCTCTTAAGCTTCAACTGGACTTTGAGACCTCAGCATAGTTATGGGCTTAGATGTCCCCTTGGCAGATAAAAATCTATCTCCTCTGTGTACTACTCCCATACTTACAATAGTGTCCACCTCCAGTCTCTTAAATGTAAGGGGATGATGGTCAGCTGCTGTCTTGCTGGAGATGGCCGTTGCATGGTATTTGTGTGGTGCAAATGTTACTTGCCATTTATCAGACCTAGCCTAGATATTGTCCAGGTTTGGCTGCGTTTGGACATGGACTGGGAACTGAATAATACGATCAGCAGTGAACATTCCTGCATCTGACTTTAGGATGGAGAGAAGGTCATTGATGAAGTTGAAAATGATTGGACCAAGGACTACTCTGAGGAACTCCTGCAGAGATATCCTGGAGCAGAAATATCAGACCTCCAACAACCCTCTTCTTTGTAACCGATATAACTCCAACCATCAGAGAGATTTCCCCCTCATTCCTTTATGGTTTCTCAATGCTGCATTCCAACAAATGTGGTCATGATGTCAAGGACAGTCACACTCACCTCACCGCTGAAATTTAGTTCTTTTGTCCATGTTTGAACCAAGGGTGTAATGGGGTCAGGAGCTGAGTGAACCCCGGCAGTACCTGAAATAACTCCATGAAGGCTGGTATCCCATCACCAAGTTACCCTTTATTCACACATGTATAGTAGATAACACTGATCTAGCAAGCTCAGAGCTGGCTTCAAGAGTGAGCAGAACCTCTGTCATTCCTGTTTATTTTATATTTTTTTTAACAGGAACAGTCCTCGCACGGTCACAGTCACAGAAATGGTCCAATCTCTCCCGAAGGGAAGGAAACACTCAAGTGGCCAGTCACAACTCCAGGGTGTCAGCGGACACCCGCGTGCTCCTTCTCCAAGGACACCAGGGCCATTCCTGTTTATATATGTCAGCCAGCACTCCCTGATTGGACCAGGTTAATTCCCCAGTCAGGGAATTCATTCTGTAAGGTCCACCTGGCTGACCTCGTTCCAATCCCTACAGAACCCAAACTGGATGTTAGTGAGCAGGTTATTACTCAGCAAGTGCGACTTGATAGCGTTGTTTGGTTACCCCTTCCATCACTTTACTGACAACTGTGAACTGAGTTCACAAAGAAGTGAATGAGAAAATGTTTTGGTTGGTGCAAATCTGGTTTCTGTTCTGGCCTGACTAGTCCGTCTCTGTTTTGTTCACAGTTTAAGCTGTTCAGCTATCTGAGATCATGTTGGCAGGCTGAGGACCTTTGTCATTGATTTGTGGATGAGGGAGCAGTTAACAAATAGCTTCATTTGTAAAGAGCCCCTCAAATCCAGGTCTTCTGCCTATTCTGAAATCCCCTGCTACATAAATGAGGTTCACAATAGATATCAAATTCCTTACCTTCATTACCACTCTCATTATTGTCAACAACCTTTCCCTACTCACCCATTCCAACCCCGGCAACACTAACCCTGAATTTATTAGCCATGGGGAAAAAATCTTTTTAATACTCAGATACAATTCTGTTCAAACTTTACATCACCATTTTCAACACTGCATGTCAGTATGTTTCTCAGTGTAAAGGTTACAGGATGACACAGAACTGAGAGAAGCTAAGACCTCCTTTTTCACTGAAACCTAAATTTCAGAATAGATTGTAAATCGTTATCTATTTCTTGTACTTACCCCTGACTTCCTTTCTGAAATTGATTACACTAAGCTACAATTAGGACTAACTCCCGATGGTCTTTATTCTCATTCAGTGCAAAGCAACCAAACTTCCATTTCCAGATTCACATCTCTCACAGTGGTCATTTTCACCTTATGTGTATTGTTGTGAAGGTAGATTAGAGAAAGGAGTTGTAAATAGTTGTTAGTTAAGTATTCTGTGTTAAATTTTAAGAAATAAAGTTGTTAATTTTCACTTTAGGTAATTCTTGGCCTCTCGAATTTGAATAGATTACTGCATGGGGTAAATCTTTTCTGCGTTGCTGGTTTACATTAGCAGAGGAGGGTTACCCCTGTTGTAACAATTTGGGGGCTCATCCAGGATTTGAACTGGTCTAGACAGATTTGAATAGATTTGTGGGTGTGAAAAGTCCTAGCAGCTTTAAACACTTTGCAGGTTAGTGTCCTAGATCTTTAAATAAAACAAAGCTGAGACAATTTGTTTAATTTCAGTGAGTTGTGGTTGATTAAACTAAAAGTGAGAATAATGGCTCTTAAAATTGCTAAAGAGGATCTTGGATTTGAAGATGATTCTCAGATTTGCCAAGAAAGTTTAGAAGGTAAGAAATAGACCATACTTTTAGAATAAGCAAATAAGTAAGATTTAGGTTTAACCAAGGACAAAAGTAAAGCTGAAATTGTAAGGGAGTTACTCAAGCACTTAGGTGTGTCAGAGAAACAGACAAGGGCAGTAGAGGTAGGAAAATTTAAACTACAATTGAGGTAAATGGAGTTACAAGATTAACAGAGAGAGAAAAGAAAAAAAGAGAGAAGGTTCTTGGCTGAGCAGAGAGAGAATAAAGGGAGAGACAAAAAGAGAGAGCATTTGAACTTGAAGTTGCGACTTTGTCTGCAAAGTTAACAGGATGCAGAATTAAAAAGAAAGTAATGATGTATACAAATATGTCAAAACTCTCCGCATTTTGGTGTGAAAGATGTTGAAGCCTTCTTTATTTCATTTGAAAAATTCGCGAGGCAGACGGAGTAGTCCGAGGATTTACGGGTAATGCTAGTTCAAACTAAACTGGTCTGCAGAGTTAGTGAGATATTTGCCGCACTGTCAGATGAGGGGTCAAGGGATTATGAAGAGGTCAAACAGGCTATTTTGAGTGCTTATGAATTGGTACCAAAAGCATATAGACAGCGGTTCAGAAACACAAAGAAGGAACCAGTCAGACTTCTTTAACAGATGGTAATTTCTTACCAGTGTTCTCTACTCGTTCGTTCATAGTGTAGGTTGAGTTCAAAAGAATTAAACATAGTCATTTTGATTGATAGGTGCTTGCTTTAAAAATAGATGAGACCTTTGAGGCTCTATGAGAGATTATTCTGTTGAAGGAGTTTAAAAACTCACTTCCAGAGATGGTAAGAATTCCTGTGGAAGGACAGAAAGTTCAGGAAATGAGAAGGGCAGCAGAATTAGCAGGTGAATACATGTTGGTGCAAAGACAAGCTTCTGGCCAGAATTTCATCCTGTGAGGGATAGAAGTTCGGAAAAGGGGAGATCCTACACTATGAACGAACGAGTAGAGAACACTGGTAAGAAATTACCGCCTGTTAAAGAAGCCCAAGAGGGTTGTCAGGAGGTGAGAGGCCTCAGGTATTTTCACTGTAATGGAGTGGGACACAGAAAATTACAGTGCTGGTGGTTTTCCCTTTTCCATAAGATCCTTCTAGAATCCCTGATGCGTATCCTTATCCATCTACATGGCAACAAATGCCTCAGTGTCATGATATGGTAGTTGAGACTAAAACAACTAGTCTGATTTATTTATAAGGTTATAGATGTGGTAATTTAGCATGACCAATATTGCCCAACATGCACATCTTTGGACTGTGGGAGGAAACCAGAGCACCTGGAGCAAATCCATGCAAATGTGCAAAGCTCCACACCGACAGTTGCACGGGGGCAGAATCTAACCTGGATCCCTGGCGCTGCGAGGCAGAAGTGCTAACTGCTGAGCCACCATGCCCCCCTCTTCCTCTTTAGAATTCAAGTTACTAAACAATGATAGTATATCATGAACTCTCATTACAGGTCTAACCAAGATTCAAGACAGATTTCACACAATCTCTCTATTTTCCAATCCTAACCAAAAGTAATTCTAGAAATTAGTTTGAGCATTTGCTTTGCTTTTTATAGTTTTATTCATCTACCTCACTGTTTATGATTTATTTGTAGTCTAAGATTTCTGTGTTTGTCGGCCATATTTAGATTTTTTAAAACTTTTTTTTTCCTCAAAATGTATTAATTAGCATTTGGTGTTGAAATTCATTTGTCATTTAAAGTCCAGTCTACAAATTTATAAATATTTTCTGGTATATTTTTGTACTTCACCTTTGCATTTTAATTTGTTTTTGCCATTTCTCCCATTCTTTTTGTGCTCCTTAGTCTTGCCCTCCCTGTGGTCTGTGTTTTTAGTGTATGAATCTTTCTTGCCCTGAACTTTTCATCTGTCTATATTGATTCACAGAATGTCCTTAGTGTTTGTTCTTAGGATTAGCAATATATTCTTATTATACTTCCTTAAGTGCCATTTCATATGTTTCCTATTGATGTTCAGCTTCATGGTTTGTCAACATTATTGTCATCGTATATTCAGAATTCCCCAACCCATTAGTCTCCCCGGAAGTAATTCACTTTTAGCTTTGCTTTAATCTTGTGAACAAATTTGAGCATACAACCGATGAAGACCACAGTTAACTGATGATGTTTGATCTGAATATGTTCTGTCACCATCACATTGTCAGTACTGATGATTAGATGTGAATTAATTGCTCTTATCTTATGGTTTTAGTGGTGATGTGGCCACCATGCTTGAACGGTTTGGAGGTAAGTGCTTTTATTTTGCACTTGAATATTCTACCAAAAGCTCCTATTATATATAACACGGCATTTTAAAAAAAGGCTGAAAATGCTAGAAGTACAGTACAAGTCAGGTAGCTTGGAGAGAGAGAAACAATGGATCGGATTGTATATACTGCTGTCCCAGGTGTCAAGCTAACCATCCTCCCATCCATCCCTGAGCTCATCCCTATAATCAGGGTGGGGTGAATGTGCGCTGAAATTGTCATCCTGTGTCATTTTAAATAATAAAGGGTCAGTTGAGCTTGTTAAAGGCTTGGTTATCTCAATAGTATGCTATCCATTCTATACAATTGGTGTGGTTGGGGCTACAGAGCCTATTTTCTTTTAAAAGGCCAAGAAACTATCTTCAGGAATGTCTGTTGCATATTGGAGACACTCCCCCCCCCCCCCCCCCCCCCCCCCCGAGACTGCTGCAGTTTCAGTTGTATTTACTGCCAACCTCTAGCATTATGGGCACTGCAGGAACTGCTGAGAAATCTTGTCACTGAGGGACAAAAATTGCACTCTGTCCTTTGTTAAACCACCCACGTTGTATTATGAGGCTGATGTATTTTCCGCGATTGTAAGGTGACTGACTTTTAAGTTAGGTGTGGGGATTCGCACACAAGCAGTCTTGTCCCCATCTAGTAAAAGTTTGCCCATTATTTTGTTTCAGGTTGATGAATTTTCATCAGAATTGTTCTAACAAAAAAACATTAACTTGAAGTGTTAACTCTGCTTCCTTCTCCACAGATACTGCCAAACCTACTGATAACTTCAAGCATTACTTTCAACATCCATAGTAGTTGCTTTTTTAAACAATGATGTGTTTTGGTTACAAATGGAGGAACAGAATGTGATCTTAATTAAAATTGAAGTCACTTGATTTCAGAAGAATTAATTGAGCTATTGAGCTTTAAAGAGATTACCACGATGCTTTCCATTTATTTTTATTTCATTCTTGCAGAGCAGGAAGTCACCACATGCTTGTCAAAAGTTATAAGTGATAGTATTTCAAATGATGAAAAACAAGAACTGTGAGCATTTGTAGAATGCCTATAAACACTTGTGTATTAAAGCAGCTGTTCAAAAGATGAGCCAGAGTTTAACATGTATCAGATGCTAGCCCCACAACTAAGTCTTATGATTCTCCTCCCTAACACAAGCTGACTTTCTTTCCAACCCCGAATCACCAAGGATATAATTAGAAGAAAAAGTACAGGAAATCAAGGGATGAATGCAAATTTCTCCAGCTTTCTCATTTCCCCTCCCCCCACCTTTTCTCTGTCCCAACCCTCAGACTCAGCACCGCCTTCTTGACCTGCAATCTTCTTCCCAACCTCTCCGCCCCCAACCCCTCTCCGGCCTACCACCCTCACCTTAACCTCCTTCCACCTATCGTATTCCCAACGCCCCTCTCCCAAGTCCCTCCTCCCTACTTTTTATCTTAGCCTGCTTGGCACACCCTCCTCATTCCTGAAGAAGGGCTTATGCCTGAAACGTTGATTCTCCTGTTCCTTTGATGCTGCCTGACCTGCTGCGCTTTTCCAGCAACACATTTTTAAGCTCTGATCTCCAGCGTCTGCAGTCCTCACTTTCTCCTACAGGAAATCAAAGCCCAGATGAGCAAGACTGACACCTGAATACAGAAAGCAAAATTCATAAATCTATTTTAGTGAGGTTCTATCAACCTTAATCTTGTGATCCACTCCAAATTATGTATTTAAAGGCCACAATATCAAAATGGGTAGAAAGAAATTTTGAGAATTTGACCTAAAATGAGAATAGATAAACCCTCCTCAGGTGGAGAACATTCAATCATAGAGTCACACAGCAGAAAAACAGACCCTTTGGCCCACCATCTCTCTGCCAACCAACAAACACCAAACTGCACTAATCCATTTACCTGTACTTGGTATGTGGCCTACTATACCCTGGCACATAAGAACTAATCCTATGAAATAAATTAGTTATCCATTTCCACTGTTCAATCTTGACAGTTATTCCTTACATCCAGCCTGGAAACATCTTGTCCTTTGGGGTATTTAATAATTTACCAATAAAACTTCCAAACCTTTATAGCCAGCTTTCTGAGTCATATATAAAAGAGCTCATTGAGCTCAAAAAGCACATCAGTTTTTGCTGCAATTCTGTGCCAAATGTCCAAGGTGGAAAAACTAATATTTTTAATATTCAAGTCTTACTTTTAATTAACATCATACACGCCATTAATCATCTAATCAAGTATAAAATATACTCAACTCATTTAACATGAGTGAGGGTCCACACTTGCTGAGTATATTTGGCTTGATATTCTGAGATTTTTTTTTAAAGAAGTAGTGGTGACTTTTTTTGTGGTTGCTTTTTACCAATTAAATCATAAAACAGAAAATACTATGGCTTGGGATTGAAGTGCCTGAGCTTTATTTCCTTTGCTTCAGACTTTACGTAGATATTTTCACAAGTAACATTGAAATGAATATTCCTATTAAATTGCATATATCTCATATTGCCAGTATAAACAGATCAAAGTACTTTAGGGTTATTATATAAATGAGGCAGAAGCATTAAAAACCCACTTTGCAAAAATTCAGGCTATACTTTCTTTTTAACTGTATGATTTTACGGATAAATTCAGCTAATAAAACTAAGTTACCGGGATCTACAGACTGACAATGCTCACAAGCTACAGGTTAAACTGAGATGCCCCTTCTCCTTTAGCAGATCTTTGCTCATCAGTGCACATTTTAAAGTGTAATCTACAAAATTGTGCAAGCTATGCAATTTAAAACTTAAGAGGTACATGTAAAACGCTGTTAAGATTCTTACAGTACTGCAGTTCTAGGCTCCATATGATTGGAAAGATGTTGAGTCTATAGAGTGTGCACAGTGCAGGTTCAATACAGTGTTGCCTGGAATGGGGAAATGCAAACATAAAGAAACTTGGCTTTCTTTCTGATTTGAACAATACTGGGTGAGATGATCAAAGTGTTTCAAGTGATAAAAAGGTTTGATAGTTGATAGTATGGAAAGAAGCTAGCAGTTTCCAGCAGAATGGGGGCCGAGAATGTTGAACCAATGATGTGGATGAAATGTGTAAGTTTTTTTACAGGGCTGTGAATTCACACCCAAGTTCAAGGATAGGTCGATAAAGGAAAGTCATTGGAGCAGGGCAGATAAATGTGATCAGAACCATTTAATTGTGCGGAAAGTAAACGCTGACACAGCCTGGCTGGCAAAAAAAAACTGTTTAAATGTTCTATATAATGATTGTTTGATACTGTTCCTCATAACTGGGGTAAAGAACTGAGAATTAAGATGAATATAATCAGTAGCTAACCCTGCCCTTGAATTGAGAACAATGCTGATATTGACAAGTAACTCAAATTTGAGGCATTTTTGGGGACTTTCATCTGGGGATGGGAGTTCAAAACAAACTTGTTAAAATATATTAGTAGACAAGTTAGTTTTGCAATTTTTCTCACTTCTTGTTCATTCCTGTGCAGCTGATATTAATAAAGCTATCTTGGCTAAGAAGAAACGACTAGAGGTGTACACGAAATCATCATTAAAGACCAGCAACCAAAAGATAGAACAAGTGTGGAAGGTGCAACAACAAGAAAGGTAATCCAAAGATCTGTTTCAGTACAAGTTCATTCATCCTACAAATTTGTATAAAAAATCTAAATGTATGTAGAACTGTTATAAAGAAAGGAATTAGCCCACATCTCTTTATGCCACTTATTTTATTCTGTGCTTGGATTATGGAACATATCCCACTGTTTCAATGCTCTACCACATAGTTCTGATCTCAAGGAAACTCTAATCAAAGCCAGAACTTTCTGCAATTAAGTGTGATTGTATAGGGGATGTTACAACACTATTAAACTAGTTTAACTAGATTTCTTTGAGTTAGATACCTGATGTCAGTAGGGTTCATTATGTTTAGCTGCCTCCAAGCAAAACTGCTAGGAATCCACATAATCATTAGTCTCTAGTGCAAAGGCAAAATACAGCAGATGCTATAAATCTGAAATAATAACAAAAAAAGGTATGAGGTTGTGAACTTGAAAGATCAATTCTGTTTCTCTCCACAGATGCTGCCTGAACTGCTGAGGTTTTCCAACATATTTGATTTATTTCTCAGCAAGGTTTTTGTATGCTCCCTGAGATGTGAAACCTCTTCAAACATGTTTACCTAAATTTAGAGAATTTGCTGCAGGTGGGCAGTTGGTAAACTTTAGACCTGTTTTTTATTCCTCTGAGTTTATGTTGAGATAACATTGGGAACTAACTGTACAATTGAATACTGTTCATTGAGTCAGGGCTATCTCTTAGAACACTTACTTGGAGCAGAGTGAGTAAAATCCTAACACTAGTGTAAATGTACCTCCTTTGGTTTCATCAGTGAGCTGGTCAGGATAGGTCAATCAAGACTGCAGACTTATATTGTTCAGATTTAGGACTTCCACAGATGGGATTAGTTAACTATCTTTGCGTCAGACAGAGTATTCTGAAGTCAATCCATTTCCAAAGTATTTTCTCCCCTTGTTCTCTTCCTCCAGTAATAAAAAAGGAGTAATGATTTCATCAAGAGAATAGGGGTGGGAATGATGTCATGTTGTCACTGGAGTATGCTCTGGGGACAATGGTTTGAATCCCACCAAGATGGATGGTGGAATGTGAATTCAGTTAATAAATCTGGGATTAAAAGCTAGTGTAATGGTGACCCATGAAACCATTGTCAATTGTTATAAAAACTCTTTTTGTTCACTGATGTTCTTTAGGGAAGGAAAATCTGTCTTCCTACCTGGTCTGGCCTACATTTGACTCCAGATTCACAACAATGTGGGTGACTCTTAAATGCCCTTTGAAAAAGTTTGCCAAGCCACTCAGTTGCATTTGATGAAAGGAACAAAATCAAATGGACCACTTGGCGTCAACCAAGGCATTGGAAACAACAAGATCCACCAGCAAATGCCCGTCCAAGCCGAACACCATCTTGACTTGGAATTATGTCACTGTTGCTGAGTCAAATTCCTGAAACTCCGTCCCTAACACCCCTGTGAGTGTACCTATGGTTCAAGAGGTGGTTCCCTACTGCCTTCTCAAGGCAACTACTGAAGAATAATAAATGCTGGGCTGAGCCAGGAATGCCCATATCTTATGAGTGAATAAAAAATGTAGTCAAGGTTGGTACTCGCTATCTGAAAGCTGGTAGATGCTAAAACTCTACACATTTTGATACTTGGAATGCTGTAACCTCTTGAGATACGAATCAAAAACTGGAAACTGGTAGTAGGATGGATAACTCTCATCCAGTCAACACAGGTTTATGAGCTGAGTGGTCTTCTGTGCTGTAAAATGTCTATGGCCCTTTCATATAGATGACAGTGCATCCTCCTGTATACTTTGAGAATCAGTATTACAACATTATCAAAAACAATTCAGACTTCTGATAGAATTGATATTCTCAGTAAGCAACAGGAATGGCAAATGGTGAAATCTGAGGTTGTTTAGATGGCCAGGCTTATTATTTGAAACCACAATAATGCAGAATTTTACCCTCTCTGGAGGGCAAACATCATGAAGAGTTTGGTGAAAAAGTAGGGAGAGAATGATTTAAGAAATCAGATTCTCAACATAGAGATAAATTTTCTCGAGTTTCCTCCAAACCTTTAATGGTGACTTCAGAATCACATTCTTGAGTAGCAACAGTAGTGTTGTGGTTCTGTTCGCCGAGCTGGGAATTTGTCTTGCAAACGTTTTGTCCCCTGTCTAGGTAACATCCTCAGTGCTTGGGAGCCTCCTGTGAAGTGCTTCTGTGCTGTTTCCTCCGGCATTTATAGTGGCCTGTCTCTGCCGCTTCCGGTTGTCAGTTCCAGCTGTCCGCTGTAGTGGCCGGTATATTGGGTCCAGGTCGATGTGTTTGTTGATAGAGTCTGTGGATGAGTGCCATGCCTCTAGGAATTCCCTGGCTGTTCTCTGTTTGGCTTGCCCTGTAATGGTAATGTTGTCCCAGTCGAATTCATGTTGCTTGTCATCTACGTGTGTGGCTACCAAGGATAGCTGGTCGTGTCGTTTTCGTGTTCATGGATACGGATCGTTAGCTGTCTTCCTGTTTGTCCTATGTAGTGTTTTGTGCAGTCCTTGCATGGGATTTTGTACACTAGCCACGAAACGACACGACCAGCTATCCTTGGTAGCCACACACGCAGATGACAAGCAACATGAATTCGACTGGGACAACACTACCATTATAGGGCAAGCCAAACAGAGAACAGCCAGGGAATTCCTAGAGGCATGGCACTCATCCACAGATTCAATCAATAAGCACATCGACCTGGACCCAATATAGCGGCCACTACAGCGGACAGCTCGAACTGACAACCGGAAGCGGCAGAGACAGGCCACTATAAATGCCGGAGGAAACAGCACAGAAGTGCTTCACAGGAGGCTCCCAAGCACTGAGGATGTCACCTAGACAGGGGACGAAACGTCTGCAACACAAATTCCCAGCTTGGCGAACAGAACCACAACAATGAGCACTTGAGCTACAAATCTTCTCCCAAACTTTGAACAGTAGTGTGTCCACACCTTTACATCTCATTACAGACAAACTTCTCCTTTTTACAACCCACTTCTGATTCTCTCTTCCACCAAGTAACTAGACAATACAGATTCTTCACTGATAAAATAGTCTGTTCCTGGCATTAGCAACTTGCTGATTACCTGTCCTGGTTATCATGTCCCTGCTTTTACTGCACAGTGTCCCTGTATGCTGCATAGCCACCATCCTCCTTGACGGTGCGTTCTCACAACTCTAGCTCGACAAACTACCAGCCTCAACACCAAGCCAGACAGCACTTAAGTCCTTGACTACTTGAATTTGGAGATGCGCTTCGGCGGGGCGGTGTGGACTTGTTGCGCCGGAGGGCCTGTTTGCACACTGTAAATAATCTAATGCTTGATGCCACATATCTCACGTATCGACTCATATTGAAATTAGATTACTTACAGTGTAGAAACAGTCCCTTCGGCCCAACAAGTCCACACCGACCCGCCGAAGCGCAACCCACCTAGACCCATTCCCCTACATTTTTCCCTTCACCTAACACTATGGGCAATTTAGCATGGCCAATTCACCTAACCTGCACATTTTTGGACTGTGGGAGGAAACCCACGCAGACACGGTGAGAATGTGCAAACTCCACACAGTCAATCGCCTGAGGCAGGCAATGAACCTGGATCTCTGGCGCTGTGAGGCAGTGGCTAACCACCGTGCCACCCGTGAAACCCATTGGTTTTATGCTGACATGGATATGCACATCCTATGGAAGTACTGCCACACTCGATCAAGGAACTTGTCCAATTACACACTGGATGGGCCATGTTTAAAACTGCAGGCCAACTGCAAGCAATCTGGATATTACAAATGGGTCAGTCCTGGTGTTGTTGAGATATCAGCCAAGAAGTGGGCCAGTTTTTCCTGCAGTGAGAAAAAGGGAGGGATTGAGAATGATTCAAACGGATGCAAAAATAGTTGTGGACATATATTGGCAGGAGGGATGGTGAGGAGTCCCTAATGAATGAGTAGGAAGTACACAGAGCAGACAGTGTTAGTAGTTTAGGAGAATAAGATGGATGTGGGTCCTTGAGTTGGTTCTCTTTCATTCATTCATGGCTTGGGGGGTATCATTGGCTGGCCCAGCATTTATTACCCATCCGTGGTAGCCCTTGAGAAGGTGGTGTTGAACTGCCGTCTTAAACCACTGCAGTCTGGGATCAGATTTTATACACATAGATGAAACTCTTTGCAGTTCAGTGCTCTCTGTTTTCCAAATAGATTGGCGTGGTTCAAGAAGGCAACTAAGGATGGGTAATGACACCCACATGCCGTGAGTGAATTTTTGAGAAAAATTCCATTTACTATTGATGTTTTGACCCAACAAAACTGAAGGAAGGGAGATATATTTTCCTGTCAAGATGGTGAATGGCTTGGAGGGGATTTTGCATGTGTTCAGTTTATCTACTGATCATGTCCTCCTAGATCGTGGTCATCAGTTTGTAAGACACTATCTAAGGAGCCTTGCTAAATGTGTGCATTGCTTTTATTAGGTTGTATTATACTGCTGTTGCTGAGTTTTGAAGCGAGTGTTTGTGGATGTGGTGAGAATCATATGGGCAGCTTTGTACTGCGTGATGTCAAGCTTCTTGAGTATTATTGGAACTGCTCTTATTCAGGAAAGTAGTGACTGTTCAATCATACTTCTGACTTATAGATGGAGGACAACCTCTGGGGAGTCAGGAGGTGAATACTTGTGGGATTCCTAGCCTCTGACTTGCTTTTGTAGCCACAGTACTTATACAAGTAATGCAGTTCAGCTTCAAGTCAGTGGTAACCCCCAGGATGTTGATAGTGAGGGATTCAGTGATAGTGATGCCCTTGAATGCCAAGAGGCAGTGGTTAGATTGTCTCTTATTAGAGATGGTCATTGCCTGGCATTTGTGTTGTGTGAATCTTACCTGACAGTTTTCAACTCAACTAGGCTGGAGATTAGAGTCAAGATTAGAGTGGTGCTGGAAATGCACAGCAGGTCAGGCAGCATCCGAGGAGCAAGAAAATCAACGTTTCGGGCAAAAGCCCTTCATCGCTTTTCAGCTCAAGCCTGGATATTGTCCAGATATTATTGTATTTAATTGTGGTTGGGCTGGGAAACTACCCTGAAAACCCTGTGCAGAAATATCCTGGAGCTGAGATAACTGAATCTGGAGAATTCTTTACCACAGCGGACTGGATCATTACATATTTTCAAAGCAGAAATTAGAGAATTGGGAGTTATGGAGAATAAGAAAGTGGATTTGAAGATTGTCAAATCAGCCATGAATTGTTGAAT
This sequence comes from Chiloscyllium punctatum, assembly GCF_047496795.1. Taxonomy (NCBI): domain Eukaryota; kingdom Metazoa; phylum Chordata; class Chondrichthyes; order Orectolobiformes; family Hemiscylliidae; genus Chiloscyllium; species Chiloscyllium punctatum. The sequence goes on from NC_092783.1 coordinate 27,807,638, forward strand.
GGATGAACAGACTGGATAGACTGAATGGCCTGTTCCTGCTCCTGCATATTATGATGATTAGATGTGGCTGAACTAATTTCACTGCCTCACTAAAAGTACCTTCCACCTCTGGCCTGTCATTTCTGCGCATGTCTTTTATTTGACACTTTGCCTATAGATGTTCTTGCAATAATAAACTCCTATTTTAAGTGATTGACATTTTATTGTTAATACTGGAAACATTTTGGATCTCTCTACTAACAATAAGCTATGTAGATCACACTGTACTTTCCAACAAGATTATTTGTAAATCTCATCTTCAATTTTTTTTTATTTCAAAAATATACTTTATTCATAAAATGATTTGATGGTCTGTACATTGGATCATGCCATACATATGTCCACATTTACAAACACAGATTCGACTTTATCCTTGTCATTTACAATCCTGTGCATTTTTCAATCTTGTACATATATTTGGCTGAGGCATCAGCAGAGCCCAAAAAAAAACGTCCGCATGGGCCCCCTGTTCTTCTTTAGGCAGGCCGATCTTACACGGTGGTCTTTCCCCACCGCGCCTTGGCGGCAGCTGCCCCAAGCTTCAGCGCGTCCCTCAGCACGTAGTCTTGGACCTTGGAATGTGCCAGTCTGCAACACTTGGTCGGGGTCAACTCCTTCAGCTGGAAGATCAACAGGTTTCGGACCACCCAGAGAGCGTCCTTCACCGAGTTGATGATCCTCCAGGCGCAGTTAATGTTCGTCTCGGTGTGAGTCCCGGGGAACAGGCCGTAGAGCACGGAGTCCCGCGTCACGGCGCTGCTCGGGACGAACCTCGACAGGCACCACTGCATTCCTCTCCAGACTTCCTCTGCATAGGCACATTCCAGAAGGAGGTGTGTGACAGTCTCGTCCCCCCCGCAGCCACTTCGAGGGCAGCGTGCGGTGCGGCAGAGAGTCCGGGCGTGCATAAAGGATCTCACAGGCAGAGCCCTTCTCACCACCAGCCAAGCCACATCTTGGTGCTTGTTGGAAAGTTCTGGCGATGAGGCATTCTGCCAAATGGCTTTGACAGTCTGCTCAGGGAACCGCTTGACAGGATCCGCCTTTTCCCGAAGGGTCTCAAGGACGCTACGTGCTGACCACTTCCTGATGGACTTGTGGTCAAAGGTGTTTTTCCTCATAAATTTCTCCACGAAGGACAGGTGATACGGAACGGTCCAACTACTCGGAGCGTTCCGCAGCAGCGAGGCCAGGCCCATCCTTCGCAACACCGGGGACAGGTAGAACCTCAGTACGTAGTGACACTTGGTGTTTGCGTACCGGGGATCCACGCACAGCTTGATGCAGCCACACACAAAGGTGGCCATCAGGGTGAGGGTGGCATTGGGCGTGTTTTTTCCCCCATTGCACTGGTCTTTGTACATAGAGTCTCTTCGGACCCGGTCCATCTTTGATCTCCAAATGAATTGGAAGATGGCCCGGGTGACTGCGGCGGCACAGGTCCTGGGGATAGGCCAGACCTGTGCCACATATAGCAATACTGAGAGTACCTCACACCTGATGACCAGGTTTTTCCCCGCGATGGAGAGCGACCGTTGCCCCCATCTGCCTAGTTTCTGTCTCATCTTCCTGATCCGCTCCTCCCAGGTCTTGGCGCACGCCCCAGCCCCCCCGAACCAAATACCCAGCACCTTCAGGTGGTCAGTCCTGACGGTGAAGGGGATAGAGGATTGGTCGGCCCAGTTCCCGAAGAGCATGGCCTCGCTCTTGCCTCGGTTTACCTTGGCCCCCAAGGCCCGTTCGAACTGGTCACAGATGCACACGAGTCTGTGCACGGACAGCGGATCCGAGCAGAAAACAGCGACGTCATCCATGTACAGGGAGGCCTTAACCTGCAGGCCCCCGCTGCCAGGAATAGTCACCCCTCTCAGGCTCGCATCCTTCCTGATGGATTCGGCAAATGGCTCTATGCAACACACAAACAAGGCGGGTGAGAGGGGGCATCCCTGCCTGACTCCAGATCTTACAGGGAAGCTTGAGAGGGGGCATCCCTGCCTGACTCCAGATCTTACAGGGAAGCTATCTGATTCCCACCCATTGATTGAGACTGCACTGACAATGTTGGTGTAGAGCAGTCTGATCCAATTTCCGATTCCCTCCCCAAAGCCCATTTTGGAGAGGACATCCCTCATATATGTATGCGATATCCTGTCAAAGGCTTTCTCCTGGTCCAGGCTGATGAGGCAGGTGTCCACCCCCCTGTCCTGCACGTAGGCGATCGTATCCCTGAGGAGTGCGAGACTCTCAGAGATCTTCCTGCCCGGTACAGCACAGGTTTGGTCCGGGTGGCTCACCGATCCCAGAGCAGACCTGACCCGGTTGGCGATGACCTTTGACAAGATTTTGTAGTCTGCATTTAACAGTGAGATCGGTCTCCAATTTCTAATTTCCTCCCTCTCCCCCTTCCGCTTGTAGACGAGGGGTGATGATGCCTTTCCTCATGGATTCACTCATGGTACCTGCCCGAAGCATACTGACATACACCTCCAGCAGGTCCTGGCCGATCAAGTCCCAAAGAGCGGAATAAACCTCGACCGGTAAGCCGTCGCTTCCGGGAGTTTTATTCTTTTCGAAGGACTCGAGGGCCTTGGTCAGTTCATCCAGAGATAGCGGCTGGTCCAGCCTCTCTCGTGTTCCGTCATCTAGGACCTCCGTGATAGAGGACAGGAACAACTGGGAGGCCGCGCTGTCGGTTGGCTTCGAGTCATACAGGCTGGCGTAGAAGGATTTGCTGATCCTCATGACGTCAGCCTGAGGTGACGTTACCGAGCCATCTTCTTTCTTCAGGCTGCTGAGCACGGAGCTCTCTTTGTGCACCTTCTGGAAGAAGAAACGTGAGCACGTCTCGTCCTGCTCCACCGAGCGGACCCTGGACCGGAAGATTATCCTGGAGGCCTCCGAGGCAAAGAGCGAGGCTTGCTGGCCCTTCACCTCCTTGAGGTCCTCCGTGACATCGACCCCCATCGTCTGCAGCAGGAGCAGGTTCTGCATACTTTCCTGGAGCTGGGACAGTTTTCCCCGCCTCTCTCTCGCCTCCTGGACACCTTTGAGGATAAAGAACCTCTTGATGTTCCCTTTTACCGTTTCCCACCAGTCCGCTAGAGACTCAAAGAGGGGCTTCACGGTTCTCCAACCTGCGTAATCCCTCTTGAGCTCTTCGATGTTTCCCGGGGTCAACAGCTTAGTGTTCAGTTTCCACGTTCCCTTGCCCGCCCGCTGTTCGTCCTGTATTCAATCCTGAGCAGAACAATTTTTATTCACTCGTGGGATATGGGCATTGCTGGCTGGCCAGCATTTATTAATCATCCCTAGTTGCCCTTAAGGTGGTAGTGAACTGACTTCTTGAACTACTGCAATCCATATGTTGTAGGTAGAACCCCAATACTGTTCGGGAATTCCAGTAATTTGAGTCAGTGACATTGAAGGAATAGTGATATATCCCCAAGTAAGGATAGTGAGTGCTTAGAGGGAAACTTGCAAATGATGGTATTCCCAAGTATCTGCTGGCCTTGCCTTCTAGATGAAAGTGGGCGTGAGTTTAGTATGTGCCGGCAAGAATCTTGAGTGAATTTCTGCAGTGTATCATCTAGATAGTACACATTGCAGTGACTGAGCATTGCTGGTGATGGGAGTGGATATTTGTGAATGCATTGCCAATCAAACAGGCTGCTTTGTCCTGAATAGTGTCAAGTTTCTTGAGTGTTGTTGAAGATATGCGCATTCAGGCAAGTGGAGAATACTCCATCACAGTCCAGAGGTGTGCCTTGTAGATGGTAGAAAGGCTTTGTGAGTCATGAGGTGAGTTACTTGTTGAATACTCCTGGCCTTTGATCTGCTTTAATAGCCATTGTATTATTATTTGGTGAGCCAAGTTGAGTTTCTGGTAAATAGTAATCCATCTAGATGTCGTTAGTGGAGCATTAAATGATAGTAATGCTATTGAATGTCATGAGATGACAGTTATATTCAGTCTTATTGGAAATGTTCATTGCCTGGCATTTATATGGCGTAAATGTTACTTGCCACTAGTCAGCCCAAGCCTGGGTATTGTCCAGACATTGTTACTTTTGAACATGGACTGTTTCAGTGTCAGAGTCGTCGTGAGTGGTGCTGAATATTGTGCAATCATCAGCAAACACTTCCAAACTTATAAGAGAGAGAAATGGCTGAAGGTGGTTGGGCCTAGAACACTACCCTGAGGAAGTCCTGCAGAAATGTCCTGGAGATTAAATGACGGACCTCCAATAACCACAACAATCTTCCCATGTGCCAGGTATGACTCCAATCAGCAGAGAGCTTTACTTGATTCCAGGTTATTAGGGCTCTTTGATGTCACACTCCGCCAAATGCAACCTTTATGTCAATGGCTGTCACCCTCAGCTCCCCTCCATGTTTGAACCAAAGCTGTAATGAGGTCAGGAGCTCAGTGGCATGGTGGAATCGAAACTGGGCATCGCTGAATAGGTGCTGCTTCACAACGCTGTTGATTTCTCCTGCCTTCACTTTGCTGAATTTTATGTATGGAACATATCTAGATAATTTTCTACGTTCTCAGGTACATGCTAATATTGCAGTTGCACTGGAGCAGCTTGGCTAGGGGTGAAGCAAGTAGTGGAGCACAGCTCTTCAGTACCATTGCCAGAATGTCATCAGGGCCACAGCCTTTGCAGTATGCAGTGCCTCCAATGATTTCTTGATATCACATGGAGTAGATTGAATTGGCTGAAGATTGGCATCTGTGATGCTGGGGATACTAGCTGAAGATTGTTGCACATGCTTCAGTCTTACCTTTTGCACAAATGTACTGAGAACGACAGAGATTAGATCTGATCTGTTGGTTGTGGGATTGCTTAGTTCTGCTTATTACTTGCTGCTTTTGCTGTTTGGCATGCAATGAGTCCTGTTTGATAGCTTCACCAGGTGGTCATCTCATTTTTGGGTATGCCTCGAGCAGCTCCTGGCTTGCCCTCTTGCATTCTCTGTTGAACCAAGGTTGATCCCCTGGCTTGATAGCACTGATAGAGTGGGAGATAAGCTGGGCAGTAAAGTTGTAAGTTGTGTTGAAGTACAAGTCTATTGTTAGTAGCCCTCGGGGATTCATGGATGCCCAATTTTGAGTTGTTAGATCTGTTCAGAGTCTTTCTAATTTAGCAGTGATACTGCCATACAACAAGATGTATTCCCAATTAGAAGATGGGATTTCATCTTCCCAAGGATTGTGCACTTGTCACTGTTACCAATACTGTCACAGACAAATGCATCTGCAGTAGGCAGATTGGTGAGGATGAGGTCAAGTGTGTTTGTTTTCCCTCTTGTTAGTTCACCATCTGCCACAGACCCAATCTGGCATCTATGTTCAAAGATTGCATTTTGTTCAATGTTGGATGACAAGTCACTTGAGAAAAATGCAAGAATTCTTATCCCAGTTTCCTTCATTCTGGGGTACAACACTATACCTGTTCCACATTGGTTACCCCTTTTCAGAAATTCAATCTGATTAGAATTTGTGTCATTTTTCTGTGAGTTTCCACCCCCATCCACCTTTCTTAGTTTGGCCTGGCTTGAAATAATGTCAGTGGGAAGGGATGATCATACTTCACGATTGTAAAATCATAGGGGACATGGATAAAATGAATAGCAAATGTCTTTTCCCTAGTTTGGGGAATTCAAAACTGGAGAGGAAAGATTAAAAAGGAACCTGAGGGGTTTGCACATATGGAATGAACTGCCAGAGGAAGTGGAGGATGCAGTGCAGTTACAACATTTAAAAGACATTTGGACAGGTATATGAATAGGCAAGGTTTACAGGGCAATGGGCCAAACCCAGGCAAGTGGATAGAGAAGAAATTGCAGAACCCTGGCTGATATTTTTGCATCATGGTGAGCCAGGGGTGAGGTCCTGGAAGACAGGAGGGTAGTGAATGTTGCGGCATTATATATGAAGGGCCGCAAAGAAATAACTGGGAAGTATAGACAAGTAAGCTTAACATTTGTGGTAGGTAAGTACCTTGAGAAGATGATGAGGAGTAAGATGTACATGAATTTGGAAAGACAGGGTTTGATTAGGAGTCGTCTGCATGGCTTTGTGTATGGGAGATCATGCCTTACACATTTGTTAGACTTCTTTGAGGTGACTAGGAAGGTTGATGAGGTCAGGGCGAGTAGACATAGTCTATACGGATCTCAGTAAGGCCTTTGATTAGGTTCCGCATGGTAGGCTGCTCTGGAAGGTTAGATTGCATAGGATCTAGGAGGAACTGGCAAATTGGATACACAATTGGCTTGGTGGTAGAAAGCAGAGGATAATAATGGAAGGTTGCTTGTCGGGCTGGAGGCCTGTGGCTAGTGGTGTACCTCAGGTTCGCTGCTAGGCCTATTGCTGTTTGTTATCTATATCAATGATTTGGACAAGAATGTTCAAGGCACGATTAGTAAGTTTGCAGGTGACACTAAAATAGGCGGTATTGTGGACAGTGAGGAAGGTTCTCAGAATTTGCAGCGCGACCTTGATCAGCTGAGAAATGGCAAATGAATTTTAATATAGATAAATGTGAGGCCTTGCATTTTGCAAAGTCAAATCAAGGTAGCAGATTTATGGTGAATGTAGGGCCTTAAGGAGTGTAGTGGAACAGAGAGACCTTGGAGCTCAGGTGCATGGTTCTCAGAAAGTGGAGTCACAGGTAGACAGGGCAGTGAAGAAGGCTTTTGGCACACTGTCCTTCATCAGTCAGGGCATTGAGTATAGAGATTGGGACTTTTTTTGCCGTTGTACAGGACGTTGGTGAGGCCGCACTTGAAGTAATGTGTTCAGTTTTGGTCGTCTTGCTATAGGAAGGATGTTATTAAACTGGAAAGAGTGCAAAAGAAATTTACAAGGACATTGCCTGGACTCAAGAGTCTGAGTTATAGGGAGAGCTTGGACAAGCTAGGACATTTTTCTTTAGAGCGTAGGAGACTGAGGGGGTCTTATAGAGGTGTATAAGATCATAAGAGGCATGGATAGGATGAATGCACTCAGTCTTTTTCTCAGGGTTGCAGAATCGAGGAATAGAAAGGGAATCAGTTTAAGGTTAGAAGGGTAAGAATAAAAGGGAATCTGAGAGGCAACATTTTTACATGGAGTATGGTACGCATATGGGATGAGCTGTCAGTGGTAGTGGTTGTGGCATGTACATTTAACAATATTTAAAAGATATTTGGACAAATACAAGGATAGGAAAGGTTTAGAAGGATACGAGCCAAGTACAGGGAAGTGGAGTTAGCATGGATTGACATTTTGGTCAGCCTGGACCAGCTTAGGCTGGAAGGACTGTTTGACTCTTTGACTATGAAAGTTCCAGACCAGAATGTTTTGTTACAATGCTGAAGGAATTATTTAAAGTTGAGAAAGTCTTAAGCTCAGTTATTGACTGACCAAGGAAGAGGCAAGCAAACTCTCAAGGCTGGGAATTGAAAGAAACAGATTAAACCTATAGATTTGATAGAAGAGAAAACTCATGATAGTTTTTGTGATAGATGAGTTGTATATTTGCCATATGTTTTCGAACCTTTCAAATTGTGTTATACATGAATAACCTGTTTTTTTCTTTTCTTTTATCTGGTAAACTTTTACTTTTAAAACTAAATCTACACTGTGTTTGTGTTTCAGTGAAAGACAACTTTATCAAATAAAGAAAATCAAAATATAATCTATCAAGCCTGATGTTAAACTGGGATACGAGTTGTCCACTAATAACATCAGTTGGGATCATAATATATCTTGTCAGTTAACTAAAAAGTTGAAGAGTTAATGTAGGAGTGATACATTACTCCTGTAAAGGATATTGCTGGGAAAAGAGTTGAATCTATTTTTTTAAAGGTTTATGTTGTGATCTTTCTAAATTTTCATATGTGTATCTTTGATTATTTATTTTGTACAATGACTTGTGTTTTTTTTAATCAAAGAACCTTGGCAGCCTTTTGTGAGCTTCACGTTACAAATAAACATATGATCTGTCAAGTCAGGTTTCACTCTAAGATTTGACTTGTTCAGTATCACCACCATCTGCAATCATAACAACGTGAACACAAAGAAGTCAGCAGTTCACAATGGGGCACAGCTGTCAGACAGGGGGCTAGAGGAGAGGGCTGACAGGCAGGAAGGACATAGCCGTCTCACCCCAGTATAGGATGTATGTTTGGATTGCTGAGGAAAGAGTTACCTTGAGATGACTGAGAATCATTGCTGCAAGAAAGTATAGTTCTCTAGGTAGGTTGTTACGGAGATTTGTGCTAAAGACCTCATCGTTCACAGCATTGCTCACTATGCCTGCCAGTAACTGTCAAATTCACTATGTTTTAAACTGGTTCCCTTCTGGCTCCTTCGAAGGATTGATTGCGGATCTTGGTGGAATCTCGTGAACTGCTGCACACTGCATCTTGATGATAGATGATGCCCTATTTGCCAGACCTGACTTGTGTATTAAATTCTAGATAGATGCAGCTTCCCAGAGCAAAATACTGCAGTTTCTGGAAATCTAAAACAAACATAAAGAATGGTGGAGAAACTCAGCAGGTCTGACAGCGCCTATGGAGAAACAGAATTAACATTTTATGTCAGTCTGACTGATGGCCTGCTGTAGTAGTCATATCAGATTCGAAACGTTAATCTGTTTTTCTGTCCATAGACGCTGCCACACCTGAGTTTTTCCAGCATTCTTTTTGTTTGTTTCTCTCAGGAACTGAGTTGATTTTGACTTCGCCACTGAATTATTCCATACTAGGTATCATTGATTCCTCTGATATAGCCATTAACATCCAGTGATCAGTTAATTCATCAACATTCAGAAAGTATTCTTACTCCCTAAGTGTTCAATTTGTCGGTGGCCATATCAAAATCATCCAACACGCACATGCTCGCTATTCTGGCAGATGTCATAACTACTACATCCTCTGATGCTCCAAGCAGCTGCTGTTTTTTGCTCCATTTCCCAAACTCCATGAATGAATCCTAGGAGCCAAGGGATATCTTTTGAAAAGATAGCTATTGACTCTTCTATGAGAGCTTGTGACAGAGGCACTATAACTGAACCAGGCTGCTTGATAGGACAACTACTGAGTGATCCATCAGGCTTCTGAAGATGTTGTTTCACTGCCTGACTGGTTGGGCGGTGTCCTTTAAAACACAAATATCTGTGGTAGGGTCTGAATTATTATGTTGGTTTGCTGTGCACTCCATAAATGAGCCTAATGTGTGGATCTTCAAGACAATGGGCCCTGGAAAGATACTTGGTCAGAGGAAGAGGTGTAAGTTGTGGAAGAGGAAGAAGGTAAGGCCGAAGAGGAATATGCAGAACCGCAGAGTGTCCTAGTTACACAGGGTGGCTGGGCTCAGTATCAGGGTTGAGGATCTTGTCAGAATGCTATCACAACAGGAGTGATCTGATTCAGGCTTGTTTTGAAATGTTCCAGGGTGAACAAAATGCTCTGGAATTCACTCTTGTTGTCAGAGCTGACACTTACATTGTATTGCAGCCTGAAACATGTAAGCTCTTGCCACTAATGAAGGATGTACATCATATTAAAGGTTTGCTTTCGTTTTTTGATGTCCCAGCATTATTAAAAGTAGGCTCACTAATCTGGCTTCATGTATCAGTGTTTGTGTGATGCTTATTAAGGAAAACTGTGCATGGCTACAGGTGGAAGACATTTAAATGCTTCACACTTGCTTTCAAACTGAGTTTACAAGGGATCTGCATATTCTGCCAGCATGTATGATTCCCAGCCTTGCTGCTGGGACCATTCAGTAAACTAACTCAGTTTGAAATATTAAATGTACACGACCATTTCAAGTAAAGGTACCTATTCGAAGACCTCAGAGAGTAGAATCATAGAACTTGGAAACAGACCCTTAGGTTCAACTCATGTGCGCTGACCATACATCCCAATCTGACCTAGTCCCATTTGCCATCATCTGGCCATAATCCTCTAAACCCCTCCTATTCATATACCCGTCCAGATGCCTTTTAAATGTTGAAACTGTACACACCTCCACCACTTCCTCTGGCAGCTTGTTCCACACATGCACCACCCTCTGCGTGAAGAAGTTACCTGTCAGGTCTTTTTTAAACCTTTCCCCTCTCACCTTAAACATGCCGTCTAGTTTTGGACTCCCCCACCCTAGGAAAAAGATCTTGGCTATTCATCCTATCTATGACCCTCATGACCTGTATAATCTACTAACATTTGATCATACTTTTTCGGTTTGGATGAATTCCAGATTTTTTTTTCTCACACCCAACACAACACCATATCTCACTGACAAATTTAAGCTTCTTGTGAACTGAACATAACCTCTGTTCAGGTAATCAGAGAAGTCGTGTGCTGATTAATATCTGTACACTGGAACTACAAATGCAGCTCTCCTTCACTGACATGCCACAATGATGGACTGTATGTCTCCCATCACAGCTGCAATCTATCTAACTAAGGATAAAGTTAGCATGAATACAAGTCAAAACAGCACCACATAGGAACATCTCAGGTTCTTGCATGTATAGAATTTACCTCTGAACAGTAAGGGGTTGCTAAATTTTGAGAGTGTTGCAAGTAGCAGTTATTTAGAACTGACATTTGTGATCATGACATTTCTACATGAAATTGGATACTCTTGGAAAGTACTGTAAATCCTATTTGAGCACTGCCTGGAGGTTTGCTGTAGAAACCTTAGCACCTGGCCTCAGCCTTATTTGCTTTGAACTGCTGCAAAGGAAAAAGAAGGAGGTATCATTTCTAATAAAACACTCTTAATCAAAATAACATGTAAGGCAAAGAAACTGTATGACACTTCCTGAAATAAAGGTTATATTTATGAAAAGAACATCTCACTCCTGTGTTGAGAGTTAAATGATTCATCTGATCAGAGTCAGGTAGGCCTTTTCACAGTGGCACTAACCTGTTAGGTACTGCATTTATTTTCTTTACTACAAAGAAACCACCTTTATATAAAATGTAATTGAAACATTTTAATTTTTTTCATAGTTCTCAGTGTTAAGCCTTAAGGAAATTTTTACAGTTTGAAATAACAGATCTTTGGTTCCTATCCATAATGTCATAGCACAGTACAGCACAGAAACAGACCCTTCAGTCCACCTTGTCCAAGTCAACCAGATATCCTAAGTTAATCCAGTCCTATTTGCTAGCATCTGGCCCATATCCCTCAAAATCCTTCCTAATCATTTACCCATCCAGATGCTTTTAAATGCTGTAATTATATTAGCCTCCACCACTGTCTGGCAACTCATTGCACACACACAACACCCTCTATATGAAAAGAATTGCCCCTTTGGTCCTTTTTACATCTTTCCCCTCTCACTCTAAATCTATGCCCTCTAGTTTTGCACTCCCCAACCCCAGGGAAAATGACCTCGTTTATTTACACAATCATGATTTTATAAACCTCTATAAGGTCACCCCTCAGTTTCTGAGGCTGCAGGGAAAATAAACCCAGACTATTCGGTGTCTCCCTATAGCTCAAACTCTCCAACCCTGGCAACATCCTTGTAAATCTTTTATGAACCTTTTCAAGTTTTACAACATCTTTTTTCAGTGATCTGAATTCAGAAAGTATCTGTCAAAGTTACCAATGATGCTAAATTGAGAGAGCACCAGAAACAAAGAATGCCGTTAAAGGTTCAATAAAGGTTTTCAATTGTTTGTTTGGTAGATGATGGCAAACAAATATAACATAGAGAAATAGGAACTGATATGTATGTATTAATGTAATGAATAAAAATATGCATACAAAATAAAATCGAAAGCCTTGGGAATGTGAGTAAGCTAATGTAACATTGGGGAGATACACCAGAACAAGCTTCAAAGTGTCCAATCAAGCCAGTATTACATTTTTTTTTAGTTAATATACCAGGAAGAAAGAGATAGCAAGAAACTAAGAATAGTTAGAGAAATACATTAAATACCATTTTCTTAGTTCTAACTTTTATATGTTGCACATTAATGATGGTAGCAGAGACAATGTCTTGAGGAAACTGGCTAATAGTTCTTATGGAGAAGACTATTGCATTTTTCCCCAATTGGTTTTGAATTCAAAACGTGGGAATCGCATGCAACAATAAAGCAAATTTCTTTCTGAATAATTTAGAAAAAGCTATTTCGTGGCTTTAAGAAAGTGCATAGCTAATCTGTCCTGTATCAGATTATAACAATCTCTTCATCTAGATTTTTTTTATTTTTGGCATGTAAGCAGGTATTTTCATCTGTCCCCTTGGGTTTAAAAATAAATGATTAATCAGGTGGGCATTGTGAAAACTGATTCCCTATTGAACCTATGGCTAATTGTAAAGACTCTACAAACTGTCTTCTGAGCAGATTTTAATCAATCCACAGGAGATGCTAAAAGCTTGGCAGGAGTTGAACTTCTGTTGTTTTGAAATCTTGAAAAATCAAGTGTCCATTAGCTACTGTTCTGCTAATTAATTTCATTGGTGTTATTTCTGTGTGTTAAGACAGTGAACCATCAATGTTAATCGGGGACACTGTTCACATGTACTAGTCTAATGCATGTTCCAACAAGAAATGCATCATTGCCTGCCTGGAGGTTGAAGGTCAGAAATACATTAGTTGAAGGAAGTAATTTTGTGCATCTTGTAAGGAGCACTACTATAGAATTACTGGGAGGTAGTCTGAATGCTAATATCGACTGGTACCAACATCATAACATCTGTCTCGCCTTTTAAAAAGAATTGGGAATACCTCGGAGTTATTTCTAAATTATTACCTCTATTTTCAAGTATCTGCTAATCAGAATAAAATATTGTTTCAAAGCTCTAGTGCAGCATGAGATTTGTCAGTTTAGTCTGTTTCTGGAGTCTTTTTGTTCTTCTGAAGGTGCTGATTTTTATACAAGTACCTGATCTGTTATTGCTTCTGATGGATGCGGTGATGGTGAATGGTGTTGATAGTAATGGATGCTGTTTTCCACTGAGTAGCTGACATTGACTATGCAATTATCTTTTTTCCTACGTGCTTTTATTTCCGTAGACAAAAGCTGACTGATGATTACTGTAAGCAGTTTACTGGAATCTTTCAGCAGTGGGAGAAAGACATTCAGAAGGCCAAGGACCAAGAGGAGAAAATAGAAGTAAGTGTCTAAACATTGTCTTGAATAATATTATTTTATCTTCTGTTTAATCTACCAATCTGTGTATGAGCAAAATTTATTTCGGATGTTATGTAGGACTGAATGCAGCATGAGTTGCTAATAAACAAAAACAGAAATTGATAGTTCTGAAGAAGGGTCAATGTACTCAAAACACGAACTTGATTTCTCTCCATAGATGCTACCAGACCTGCTGAGTTTCCAAGAAAAAGTGAGGACTGCAGATGCTGGATAAGTCAGAGTCAAAAAGAGTGGTGCTGGAAAAGCACAGCAGGTCAGGCAGCATTAGAGAAGCAGGAGAATCAACGTTTCAGACTCAAATATCAGTTCGCCTGCACCTTGGATGCTGCCTGACCTGCTGTGCTTTTCCAGTGCCACCCTTTTCGACTCTGCTGGAGTTTCCAGCAATTTCTATTTTTGTTCCTGATTTCCAGCATCCTCAGTTCTTTCGGTTTTTTTGATGAGTCTCTCATGATTAAATAAGTGAACAAAACTCTGCATGATACTTTTTACAGTTTGAACTCCACTGTCTAACACAATTGTTTCAAAGTTTGTTCATTCACTGTCCTTCATATTAGTTTAAAATCACACAACACCAGGTTATAATCCAGCAGGTTTAATTGGAAGCACACTAGCTTTCGGAGCGTCGTTCCTTCATCAGGTGATAGTGGAGGGCTCAATCCTAACACACAGAATTTATAGCAAAAATTTACAATGTGATGTAACTGAAATTATACATTGAAAAACTGACTGTTTATTAAGCCTTTCATCTGTTGGAATACCGTGATAGTTTCACTTCTTTCATGTGTAAATCACAAAACCTTTTTTTAAGAAGTTGCATTCTCAGATTAGCTGTTAACAATGGTGATAGCTAGACAATTGTCATATTAGCACAGGGATAAGCCTAAATTGCCTGGGGAGGGGGCATAAGAACAGGAAGAGGCCATCACGCTTTTGCACCCTGTTTTGTCGTTAAATGAAATTGTGTTGTTCGGTAACCAAACTCTAGATTCTTCTTTATCTTATTCATTTAGTACTCTTGATTATCAAATATCTTGTCAATATCATTCTTAAGATTAAAAGTTAGTTTAGGTTCAGTCGTCATTGTGGAATAAAGTTCCAAACTTATATCACCCTCTGAAGATTAAATTGATTTTTAGCTTCACTCCCAGTTCTAATTTGTACACAATGCTCCCAATCCTAGACTTTTCAACCAGAGTTAATAGTTTCTATTTTCCCTCATTTCATAAAGAATGATCCCTTATCCTTTAAATTCCAGACAACACCATTCTATCTTGCATAATCTTTCCAAGTAAATTAGTACTTGCAATCCATATTTTGTTCTGGAAAATAAACAATACATTTGCTTCAAGGCTACTACAGCCTTCCGAAGGAATGATGCTCAGAACTACCCACTGGGACGCCACACAACAGACTTGTGAGAAAGTTGTAGTTCATGAAATAAAAGGGACAGCAGCAATGTGTTGCAAAGTTGGCTGGGTGATAGGAAATAGGGAATTATGGTTTGTGTTTTTTGGGGGTGGCTGAAGGAATGTTTATAGTGGAGTACTTCAGGGGTCAATTTTGGAATCCTTGCTCTTCCTTATATACATTAACGATCTAAATCTGGGTTGCAGGGGAGAATTACAAAGTTTGCAAACAATACAAAACTTGGAAGCATGGTAAAGATGTCAGAAGGACTTAGAAAAGTTGGTGGAGTGGGTGGATAGATGGCATATGATGTTCAATGCAAATAATTATGGGATGATGCATTTTGACAGAAAGAAAATGGACAGTCAATATAAGGTGTACAATTGTATAAGTGGTGCAGGAGCAGAGGGACCTGGCTCCATATGAGCACAGATCATTGAAGGTTGTGGAACAGGTGAAGAGCAACTAACATACCATATAATATCCTGGGCTTTATTGGTAGCAGTATAGAATGCAAAAGCAAAGGGTTTTACATCGGACTTGTATAAAGTACTTGTTATGCCTCAGTCGAGTATTCTGTATGGTTCCGAGTACTCAAAATTCCCCATTTACCTCTATTTTAGAACCAGGTTGGCAGAAAGCATGGATGGGACTCGTTTCTGTACTTAATAAGAAATACTATTCATTGCAAATAACTCAATTCTAGTTACCGTAAAGAATAATAAACTACTGCCCATATAACCCTCATAGTTAGAACTCTCCCAATACGCACAAATGGGCATAAAAAATCATTTGTGTTATGACTGAAGGGAAAACTGGGAAGGCAGTTCAGTGATCCCTGTTCTCAGGGTTTGCAGGGATGGCGTTTTTGGCTTGCCAAGACTTGCTGTTCACCAGTTACTACAAAAAGCAACTGGCTCGCAATATTTAAGGTCTCTGACATATTGTTTGAAAACAACAGCTTGCAGCAACTGATGAAGGAAAATAAACTGGTTTTCTTCAGGCTTCAGATGTTTCTTACTGCAGAGACCAAGACAGCACCTTCCGTTCCAGATTCCAAAGGCTTCTGATTATCTTGTTTACATTCCTAATCTGTTCAGTCACCTGGGAGCCAATCAGGCAGGCAGAAAGTCATTGTCACTGATAGCTAATCACAATCCCAGAGACTGATGTCTACCTGTTGAATCCCTTTTTGTACATTCTCCTTGTCTGCCACTAAACATCCCTCACTGGTTTGAACAAACAATAGTGTGAGCAGCACTTTCAACGGTGCTGGTAGTTTTTTCAGTGCAGCAATCTCTTCCACGATCATTGTTTTTTGAAACAGTCCTTTTCCCATTTCAGTTCATAATCAAAAATACAGTCTTTACAATGGCACTAAGTCAAGGTGCTTATTTGGAGAACTTGCAGACACTCATTCTGCCTTGTAACACATCTTCTCTGATTCCTGGACATCCATGTACGTAATAACTGTATGTATTCCCCTGTCAACTACTTGAGTCACCACTTAAAAAAAATTTAGTCTGATATTTAAAATATTACAAATTCATGCTGTCTCACACTGATTAGCTGAGAATTTGCCATATTCTTAATGTAGACTTTAGTGGTTTCCCAGCAACTGATTTTAAGATAACTGATCTGTAATTCCTCGGTTACCCTTTCTCACCTTTCTTAATTAGCAGTGATAAGTGTAATTTTCTGATCTGAAGATATGGTTATCAAATTGAGAGACCTTTGAAGATTATAGTTAAGGTATCTGCAATGTTCTCATGTATTTACTTACATCTAGTTCTGTAAATTTGTCACTATTACGTGTTACTATTGACTTTTTTCTTTTGATAAAGCTAATTTTGGTGGGTGCCTATTCATACTTCAGTCTTAGTTTTCTTGAGATTTCTGGCATGCTCTCAGCTTTGTTTACCGCGCGTTCTGATGAAAAATATGATCCAATATCTCCAGCATTTTCTTGTCTACCTTACAATACCATCGTCAGTTTTTAAGCAACCCACATTTCTCCTGATGACTCTACTTCCTCGTGTAATTGTAACTTCTGTTTTGAATTGATTCTGATGTCCCTTGGAAGTTTATTTTTGTGGTGATTTTGGACTGTTTTCAGTCATCCTTTGCTGTTCCTGTTATCTTTTGCATTTTTTATTCATTCATGGGATGGGAGTGTCACTGACCATTGTTTGTCCAGAGGGCAGTAAGAGTCAACCATATTGCTGTGGGTCAGGAGTCACATGTAGGCCAGACCAGATAAGGGTGGCTGTTTCCTTCCCTAAAGGACATAACGAAACAGATGAATTTTTTAATGACAATCAGCAGAGGTTTTATGGTTGTTATCAATTCCAGATTTTTATTGCTTTTAAATTCCACCAATTCGAACCTGGGTCCCGGAACATTATCTAGGTCTCTAGATTAATCGTCTAGTCATAATACCAGTAGACCATCGCCTCCTCCAATTTGTTGTGATCTGTACTTTATCTGCACTTTTGTAAGAGCTTTATTCTAGTTTTAAGTTGGTTCTTGCTTCTAGTTTTAGAACATAGAACATGGAACAATACAGCACAGAACAGGCCCTTCAGCCCACGATGTTGTGCTGAACATTTGTCCTAGCTTAAGCACCTATCCATGTACCTATCCAATTGCCGCTTAAAGGTCACCAATGATTCTGACTTTGCCACTCCCACAGGCAGCGCATTCCATGCCCCCACCACTCTCTGGGTAAAGAACCTACCCCTGACATCCCCCCTATACCTTCCACCCTTCACCTTAAATTTATGTCCCCTTGTAACACTCTGTTGTACCCGGGGAAAAAGTCTCTGACTGTCTACTCTATCTATTCCTCTGATCATCTTATAAACCTCTGTCAAGTCACCCCTCATCCTTCGCCGTTCCAATGAGAAAAGGCCTAGCACTCTCAATCTATCCTCTTCCGACCTATTCTCCATTCCAGGCAACATCCTGGTAAATCTCCTCTGCACCCTCTCCAAAGCTTCCACATTGTTCCTAAAGTGAGGCTACCAGAACTGCACACAGTACTCCAAATGTGGCCTTACCAAGGTCCTGTACAGCTGCAACATCACCTCACGACTCTTGAATTCAATCCCTCTGCTAATGAACGCTAATACACCATAGGCCTTCTTACAAGCTCTATCCACTTGAGTGGCAACTTTCAAAGATCCATGAACATAGACCCCAAGATCCCTCTGCTCCTCCACCTTACTAAGAACCCTACCGTTAACCCTGTATTCCACATTCTTATTTGTCCTTCCAAAATGGACAACCTCACACTTGACAGGGTTGAACTCCATCTGCCACTCCTCAGCCCAGCTCTGCATCATATCTAAGTCCCTTTGTAGCAGACAACAGCCCTCCTCACTATCCACAACTCCACCAATCTTTGTATCGTCTGCAAATTTCCATAGCTATGCTTTTTGGCAAGGAGAGCTTTTTGGCCACATAGAGATACAGTCTGGTTCTGTGGGCTGGGCTTTGTCAGACTGAAAATGGGAGGGGTTACAGGAGCGAAACCTGCAGGCCATGAAAAGGACATTTAGGATATGATACTTGGGGGCATCTGGCAGGGTGGGAGTTTCGAGGAGAATGATTGCATGGAGTTTGAAAGCAAGGCACAGAGTGGTTCATTCGGCCACATTTAGAATACTGCGTACAGTTCTGGTTGCCACGTTACCAAAACAATGTGGATGCTTTGAAAAGGGTGCAGAGGAGGTTCACCAGAATGTTGCCTGGCATGGAGGACGCTAGCTATGAAGAGATGTTGAGTAGATTAGGATTAATTTCATTAGAAAGATGGAGGTTGAGGAGGGAACCTGATTGAGGTCTACAAAATCATGAGGAGTATAGACAGAGTGGATCGCAAGAAGCTTTTTTCCCCAAAGTTGGGGACTGAATTACTAGGGGTCACAAGTTCAAAGTGAGAGGGGAAAAGTTGAGGGGAGATAATGCTTGGAAAGTTCTTTACACAGAGGGTGGTGGGTGCCTGGAATGGGTTGCCAGTGGAGGTGGTAGAGGCGGGCATGATAGCATCATTTAAAATGTACCTAGACAGATACGTGAATGGCCAGGGAGCAGAGCGATACAGACCCTAAGAAAATAGGTGACAGGTTTAGATAGAGGATCTGGATCGGCACAGGCTTGGAGGGCCGAAGGGCCTGTTCCTGTGTTGTAATATTCTGTTTTTTTGTTGAGTATGGCATTTCGTGGCCACTCCCTTGCTTAAGTCCAATCCCTCACAGATGAATACAAGTTGAGGGCTACTGACAACTCCCGCCCACACCTTCCCCCTGACTTTCCTTCTTCTCTCTCCCATCTCCTTTCCCCACACCCTTTTCTGTCCTGCTTCCTGACCCACACCTCCCTCTCTCCCCCGTCTCTATCCTTTCCTCTTTTCCTCTATCTCCCCTCCTCCCTCCCACCCTTTCTCCCACATTCCCTGTCCCCTACCCTCTGCCTACCCTGTTTTTGCTGTCCTTCCATATGCCATACACTCCCCCTCCTTCTCACCTCCCCCCTTTCCCCTTCATCTCTGCCCCACCCTCTTTCCCCCTTCCCATTCCCCCAGTATCTCCCATCTTTTCTCCCCCCAACCCTCCATCTGCTCCACCTCCCCCCTTCCCTCCCTTCATTCCCCACCTCTCTCCCCTTCCTTTCCTGTCTCCCATCCCTCCATGCCCTCTTCGTTCCCTTCCACCTCCCTGGTCTTCCCTCTATGCTCCCTCTCCCTTCCCCCCACCCCCACCCCTCTCTCTGCCCCAACATGAATCATGGATGAAATCATTGGTGCTGCTCCCTTCTCATTCAGAATTGTAAACTTTTATCAATTTTGTATCCAATTTCCACCCAGCTCTCACCTTCACCTGGTCTATCGCTGACTCCTCCTTTCCCTTCTTGCCATCTCTGTTTCCATTTCTTGGGATTGGCTAGCCACCAATATCCCCTACAAACCCACCAATTCCGATAGTTACCTCTGCTTCCTGTAAGGACTTCATCCATTTCCCCAGCGTCTTCGTCTCCATCTTACAACTATCTACGATCTCCCTACATATTCGCTCCTCGATTTCCCATTGACTATTGGGGCGCCTGTGGTACACTCCCATCGAAGTGATCATCCCCCTTCTTATTTGTCAGTTCCACCCATACAACTTTATTGGACGATCCCTCAGGAATATCCTCTCTAAGTACAGCCATGATATTTTCCCTGAGCAACTCCTCCTCCTCTCGTGTCTCCCCTTCATCCTTCCTATGGCATCTGCATCCCTGAACTGTGAGTTGCCAGTCTGTCCTTTCCTCAGCTATATTTCTGGATTAGCTAATTTATCCCATCCCCAAGTTCCCATCTATGCCCTGTGTTCATATGCTTTACCTGTCAGGCCTCTTGCATTGAAATGCAGTTTCATTCATCAGTCTTCCCTTGGTCTCTGCCATGCTCTTGCCTGCCTTATGTATTTAACTTGCTCCCTTTAACTTCTGTACCAGCGTCAATCTTCTGTTTTGTCTCACTACTGTTTAGGGTCTGACCACTGTCAGACTAATTTAAAGACTACTGAGTAACTGTAGCAAATCTCCACTTCAGTACCTTGTTTCCCCTCCAGTTCACATCCAACCCATCCCTCATGTACAGGCCACATCTGCCCCAGAAGACATCCCAATGATCTAAAAATCTGAATCTCTGCTGCCTGCACCAGCTCCTCAGCCATGCATTCATCTGGCCTGTTCTCCTATTCATACTCTCATTAGCATGTCACCCTGGGAGTAATCCAAGATTACTACCCTGGAAGTCCTGTTTTTTTCTTAACTACTACCTTTCTCCCAATATTCACTCTGCATGCCCTCATCCCTTTTTCTCCCCATGCTGTTGGTACCAATATGTGCAATGACCTCTGCTTACTCGTTCTCCCCTTTGAGAAATTACTGCAACCACTCAGACATTCTTGACCCTGGCATCATGAGATAACGTATCATTCTGGTATCTTACTCACAGCCACAGAAATGCCTGTCTATGCTGCTGACTAGGATATGGACTTTGCCATATTCTGGTTCACAGCAGATCCTGTCATGGTACCAAAGACTCCTGCTACTATTTTCTTCTGAGAAACAATCTTCCCCAACAGTATCCAAAACTTGTTTGAGTGGGAGATAGCCATAGGACACTCCTGCACTACCTGTCCACTGTCCTTGCGCTTACCCATCTCCCACACTGAACCTGCAGTGTGGCTATCTTGCTGTACCTCTCGTGTGCTCCTCAATGCATTCAGTTGCTGCTCCAGTCGATCCATGTGGTCTGAGGGGAGCCGCATCTAGACACACTTTCTGCAGACCTAGGCGTCAGGAACACTCAACTGCTCCTGACTGCCCACATCTTACAGAAGACGAATACCACTCGACTGATTGCCATCTCTGCCCTCTTAACAACAAGCAGACATAGGTTAAAGGAAAGGTCTTTCCTTGACCTTACCTTGTTGTGGATGGCAGGGAGCAGAAAGCCCATTATTCACCTAGGCCTGCACCTTAGACATACCTATAACCCTTTTGACTACAAGGCAGCCCCGCTCAAAAATGGCCAGAACAAGAATACCTTTCTCCCCTGCTTGCCGTGTTTTCACTCTCTGTAGTTTGCACTCCATGCTGGGAACACTTTAGCCCTTGCTTTTACACCTTTAAGGCCAATCCTGCTACAAGAACTTGCTTTAATCAGTTTAGTTAATTAGCTGCCCCTATGTGCTACAGCACTGGGAGATCTTGTAAATTTCCTTAGGCCTAAAATGTCTACCCTTCACTTACCCTGCAAAGTGAGAATCCCTGACGTGCACACTGGTCCAGTCCAGGGTGCCTGTCCCTGCTCACAAAGTATCCTAGCAATTGAATTACTCTGAACAAATGCATTGAAGAGCAGAACCATATATAAAATAATCAGAGATGTGCCATGAGGGTATGGGGAACCCGGTATATGGGAATGGCTTTATGGGAGTGGTCTTATCGCTGGACTGCCAATCCAGGGACACAGGTAATATTCTGGGGACCCAAGTTCACATCTTGCCACAGCAGGTAGTGGAATTTGAATTCAATGAATATCTGGACTTGAAGAGTCTAATGAATCCCTTGTTTATTGTCAGAAAAACCAATCTGGTTCACTAAAGTTCTTTAGGGAAGGAAACTTTCATTCTTACCTGGTCTGCTCTACATGTGAACCCACGGCAATTTTTGCTATAAATTCTGTGTTACGATCGAGCCCTCCACTATCACCTGATGAAGGAGTGTCGCTCCGAAAGCTAGTGTGCTTCCAATTAAACCTGTTGGACTATAACCTGGTGTTGTGTGATTTTTAACTTTGCCTAGCCAGTGACACCCTCATCCTGTGAATGAATAAAGGAAAGTTATTTAGTGTTGTGCAAAACATTCTTCACCCAATCTACTTGATCAGAATCAAATAACTGATGACTGTGACTCTTTGAAGTTGTTCATCAAATGATCACTGTATGACACAACTCGAAATGATTGTAGGCTCATAAAGTGAAGTGATCTGAAATGCTTGTGTGGTAAGGTTTTATTTAAATTATAGTATTCACTGTGCAATGACATGGTGGAGCCATGGGTGATATTTTAGAGATTAGATTAGATTAGATTACTTACAGTGTGGAAACAGGCCCTTCGGCCCAACAAGTCCACACCGCCCCGCCGAAGCGCAACCCACCCATACCCCTACATCTACCCCTTACCTAACACTACGGGCAATTTAGCATGGCCAATTCACCTAACCTGCACATCTTTGGACTGTGGGAGGAAACCGGAGCACCCGGAGGAAACCCACGCAGACACGGGGAGAATGTGCAAACTCCACACAGTCAGTCACCTGAGATGTTTCCTTATAAAGTCAATGATAGGGAAACTATTGGAGAAAATTCTCAAGAGGATGATTAAAATCTATTTCAGAAAACATGGGTTAATTAGGGATAGTCAGCATGACTTTGTCAGAGAATTTCTCGAAAATTTGATCAAATGTGTTCAATTGATGTAGTTTATATGACAACGTACCACATGGAAGATTGAGAAGGTTAAAGCAGATGGAATTGAGGGAAGTTTGGAGAGATGGATCAGAAATTGGCTTAGTAATAGGAAACAAAGGGTAGTGGTAGAAGGTTATTCAAGTGACTGGAGACCAGTGTACCATAAGCATCTGGGACCCTGATTGTTTGTTATATACATAAATGACATAGATAAAAATGTGAGAGCAATGTTTAGTGGGTTGCAAACAACACCAAGATTAGTAAGGTGTTTAATAGTGAAGAAGATGGTTGTAGGTTACAGGAAAATAGAAATGGGTTAGTCAGATGGGCAGAGCAGTGACAGATGGTATTTAACCCTGGTAAGTGCGAGGTGATGCACTTTGGAAGAAGAAACAAGATGAGGGAGAATTTAATGAATAGCAGGACACTGGATACAGGAACAGAGGGGTCTTAGGGAAATTATTCACTGATTTCTGAAGTCCGCAGAGTATGAGAATAGGATAGTTAATAAGGCATATGGGACACTTCATCAGTCATGGCATTGAGTGTAAGAGCAAGGAGGTAGTGTTGGAGTTATACAGAGTGTTGGTCAGGCCCCAGCTGGAGTACTAATGCAGTTCTGGTCAATTCACTACAGGAAGATGTAATAGCACTAGAGGGGAAACAGAGGAGGTTCACCAGGATGTGTTTAGGATGGAGCAATTGAGTTATAAGGAGAAAGTACATAGGCTTGAATTGTTTTCTTTAGAGCAGGAAGACTGAGGGGTAACATGATTGAGGTGTATAACATTATTAGGGGTATGGACAGGGTGAGTAGAGTCTTAGAGATATAAAGTCAAAGTGATATAAAGCACGGAAACAGACCTTTTGGTCCAACCTGTCCATGTCAACCAGTTTTCCTAAATAAATCTAGTCCCATTGCCAGCATTTGGCCCATATCCCTCTAAACCCTTCCTGTTCATATACCCATCCACATACATTTTAGATGTTGTAATTGTACCAGCCTCCACCATTTCCTCTGGCAGTTCATTCCATACATGCACCACCCTCTATATGAAAACATTGCACCTTCGATCCCTTTTAAATCTTTCCTCTCTCAACTTTCACCTATGCTCTCTAGTCGTTGCATTCCCCACTCTGGAGAAGAGCCCTTGTCTATTTACCCTATCCATGCCCCCCATGATTTTATAAATATCTGAGGTTACCTATCAGAGAGCAACTGTTCCCCTTGGTTCAGGAGTCAATCACGAGGGGGCATGGTTTTAGGGTAACGGTAGGAGATTCAGAGGGAATTTGAGAAAAAGCTTCTTCACTCAGAGGGTGGTGGGAATCTGGAATGCAGTGCCTGGAAAGATAGTTGAGGCCAGAAACCTTATAACCTTTAAAAGTTATTTGGATGAGCACTTGAAATACCATAACATATGACAATGAATAACAGCACTACACAGATATGTGGAATGAATGAAGCGTCTGCAGTGGGCTGGTGTTATAGAGATGTACAGCATGGAAATAGACCCTTTGGACCAACCTGTCCACGCCGACCAGATATCCCAACCCAATCTAGTCTCACCTGCCAGCACCTGGCCCATATCCCTCCAAACCTTTCCCATTCATATACCCATCCAAATGCCTCTTAAATGTTGCAATTGTACCAGCCTCCACCACTTCCTCTGGCAGCTCATTCCATACACGTACCACCTTCTGCGTGAAAAGGTTGCCCCATAGGTCTCTTTTATATCTTTCCCCTCTCACCCTAAACCTATGCCCTCTAGTTCTAGACCCCAGGGAAAAGATTTTGTCTATTTATCCTATATATGCCCCTCATAATTTTGTAAACCTCTATAAGGTCACCCCTCAGCCTCTGATGCTCCAGGGAAAACAGCCCCAGCCTGTTCAGCCTCTCTCTATAGCTCAAATCCTCCAACCCTGGCAACATCCTTGTAAATCTTTTCTGAACCCTTTGAAGTTTCACAACATCTTTGCGATAGGAAGGAGACCAGAATTGCACGCAATATTCCAACAGTGGCCTAACCAATGTCCTGTACAACCGCAACATGATCTCTCAACTCCTGTACTCAATACTCTGACCAATAAAAGAAAGCATACTAAACGCCTTCTTCACTATCCTATTTACCTGCGACTCCACTTTCAAGGAGGTATGAACCTGCACTCCAAGGTCTCTTTGTTCAGCAACACTCCCTAGGACCTTACCATTAAGTGTATAAGTCCTGCTAAGGTTTGCTTTCCCAAAATGCAGCACCTCGCATTTATCAGAATTAAAATCCATCTGCCACTTCTCAGCCCATTGACCCATCTGATCAAGATCCGGTTGTAATCTGAGATAACCCTCCTCGCTGTCCACTACACCTCTAATTTTGGTGTCATCTGCAAACTTACTAACTGTACCTCTTATGCTCACATTCAAATCATTTATGTAAATGACAAAAAGTAGAGGACCCAGCACTGATCCTTGTGGCACTCCACTGGTCACAGGCCTCCAGTCTGAAAAACAACCCTCCACCACCACCCTCTGTCTTCTACCTTTGAGGCAGTTCTGTATCCAAATGGCAAGTTCTCCCTGTATTCCCTGAGATCTAAACTTGCTAATCAGTCTTCCGTGGGGAACCTTGTCAAATACCTTAGTAAGTCCATATAGATCACATCTACCGCTCTGCCCTCATCAATCCTCTTTGTTGCTTCTTCAAAAAAACTCAATCAAGTTTGTGAGACATGATTTCCCACGCACAAAGCCATGTTGACTATCCCTAATCAGTCGTTGCCTTTCCAAATTCATCCACACCCTGTCCCTCAGGATTCCCTCCAATGACTTGCCCACCACCGAGGTCAGGCTCACTGGTCTATAGTTCCCTGGTTTGTCCTTACCACCGTTCTTAAACAGTAGCACCACGTTTGCCAACCTCCAGTCTTCCAGCACCTCACCTGTGACTATCGATGATACAAATATCTCAGCAATCAATTTTTTAGCTTCCCACAGAGTTCTCAGGTACACCTGATCAGGTCCTGGGGATTTATCCACCTTTACCCGTTTCAAGACATCCAGCACTTCTTCCTCTGTAATCTGAAAATTTTGCAAGATGTCACCATCTATTTCCCTACAGTTTATATCTTCCATATCCTTTTCCACAGTAAATACTGATGCAAAATACTCATTTAGTATCTCCCCCATTTTCTGCGTTGCACACAAAGACTGCCTTGCTGATCTTTGAGGGGCCCTATTCTCTCCCTAGTTATCCTTTGGTCCTTAATGTATTTGTTAAAACCCTTTGGATTCTCCTTAATTCTATTTGCCAAAGCTATCTCATCTCCCCTTTTTGCCCTCCTGATTTCCTTCTTAAGTATACTCCTACTTCCTTTATACTCTAAGGATTCACTCGGTCTATCCTGTCTCTACCTCATATATGCTTCCTTCTTTTTCTTAACCAAACCCTCAATTTCATCCAGCATTCCCTATACCTACCAGCCTTTCCTTTCACCCTGACAGGAATATACTTTCTCTGGATTCTTATTATCTCATTTCTGAAGGCTTCCCATTTTCCAGCCGTCCCTTTACCTACGAACATCTGCCCCCAATCAGCTTTTGAAAGTTCTTGCCTAATACCATCAAAATTGGCCTTTCTCCAATTTAGAACTTCAACTTTTAGATCTGGTCTATCCTTTTCCATCACTATTTTAAATCTAATAGAATTATGGTTGCTGGCCCCAAAGTGCTCCCCACTGACATCTCAGTTACCTGTCCTGCCTTATTTCCCAAGAGTAGGTCAACTTCTCTAGTAGGTACATCCACATACTGAATCAGAAAGCTGTCTTGTACACACTTAACAAATTCTTCTCCATCTAAACCTTTAACACTATGGCAGTCCCAGTCTATGTTTGGAAAGTTAAAATCCCCTACCATAACCACCCTATTATTCTTACAGATAGCTGAGATCTCCTTACAGGTTTGTTTCTCAATTTCCCTCTGACTATTAGGGGGTCTATAATACAATCCCAATAAGGTGATTATCCCTTTCTTATTTCTCAGTTCCACCCAAATAACTTCCCTGGACGCATTTCTAGGAATATCTTCTCTCTTGCCTCCTTTTCTATCCTTCCTGTAGCATTTGTATCCTGGAACATTAAGCTGCCAGTCCTGCCCATCCCTGAGCCATGTTTCTGTAATTGCTATGATATCCCAGTCCCATATTCCTAACCATTTCCTGAATTCATCTGCCTTCCCTGTTAGGCCCCTTGCATTGAAATAAATGCAGTTTAATTTATTAGTCCTACCTTGTCCCTGTCTGCTCTGACTGTTTGACTAGTCTCTGTTCTCAACTGTACCAGTCTCAGATTGATCTCTTTCCTCACTATCTCCCTGGGTCCCACCCCCCCACTTTACTAGTTTAAATTCTTCTGAGCAGCTCTAGCAAATTTCCCTGCCAGTATATTAGTCCCCTTCCAATTTAGGTGCAATCCATCCTTCTTGTACAGGTCACTTCTACCCCAAAAGAGATTCCAATGATCGAAAAATGTGAATCATTCTCCCATACACCAGCTCCTCAGCCATACATTCATCTGTTCTATCCTCCTATTCCTACCCTCACTAGCTCATAGCATCGGGAGTAATCCAGATATTACTACACTCAAGGACCTCCTTTTTGAATTTCTGCCTAACTCCCTGTAATCTCCCTTCAGAATCTCAACCTTTTCCCTTCCTATGTCATTGGTTCCAATGTGGACTTCTGACAAACAATGTCCCAGAGCTAGGTACTCTATCACAAGGTGGTCTCAGAGGTAGGTATAGCACTGAACGGAAGCTCAGAACATATTGCTTTGTAAGAGAGGGAAAAGGACATTGAGAGGAGATAAAACTGAATAAAGGCCCGTTCCAATTGTTTCTTCTACAGAACCTTTTTCGGCAGCAACAGAAGCTTTTCCAACAGATGAGAGTAGTCCAGGGACAAAGGCTGAAAAGTATTAAGCAGCTATATGACCAGTTTCTGAAGGTAAACATTGAAAAATTGGGTGACTCGGAAATGTTTGCTGAAACATTGGTAATTATTTTGTATAATACCACATCAATGTTTATACTGTTACAACATGTGGTAAACCCCTTTGCTAATTTAAAACCGACACACAGAGAAACTCACCTCACGCCATAATCTGTTAAATTTCAAGAGGAAAAGAGCTATCCCAGATCTCACTATGAACAATTTTGTTCTTTAAATCAGAAGAGATCATTAAAACAACATCTGTTTAAAGCTCCTTTCTCTTAAACCTATCTTTTACCTCCCACTCTACAATACTGGTCCAATATTTCCCTCTTAAATTTATGGCAAATCAGTTTCTAAACCAGTTATCATCTTCAGATGTTGAACTTTCTCTGTAGATTTCTCTAGGTTGCTTCAGTATTCCGCTACACAAGTTTCTTTTGGACAGGTACCTTTCAGCAAGCTATTCTGCTGGCAGCCAGTTAGTACTTGGCTTGGCTGCTCTTTGCTGTTCTCCCTTTGGCTATTCAAAATGTCCAGTTTTATATCCTAAAACATCAGATCATTTCATTGGTTTGATGTCATCAAAACACCAAATTCAATTGGATTTTGGTTTCTGGGGCATAATTTAAACTGATTGTCTGAATTTGAATTTAAATAAGAGAATCGGTGCAGCTTGGGGAGGAATTTGGGACTTGCCTTTATCTGGAACACTCACTGAGCCATTGTGGAGGCTCATACAACAATTGTTGTTATGAAAATATTAATTGTTCAAAAGTTCTACATGGTCAGTTTTTGGTTGCATTGTGCCTATAAATGAATAAACTATCCAAAAGTTGGGTTGGGGATGGGAATTATAGATTGTTCCACTGCTGGCTAACCATATGCCTTGCAGATATTTCTTATGTAAACAGACAACTGCAGATGTGGAAACTCATCAAGTTCCAAGTTGATATGTTCTGTTAGTTGTTGAGCCATGTGCAGTCTATTCTGTACTGATTGATGAATGATTATTCCACAGTTTGTGCCATGTTATGGATGATGAAATTGTAAGGCCTTTCTTATTCCTCTCAGAATTTAGAGGAATTGGAAAAGAGTCACACAGAACAACAGTCGGCTGTACAGAGTGAACTTCGCAAGGAGATGGCCCTCTTTCAGAAAAGGATTTTAATGGATACTGTAAGTAATACTCTGACATTTTAAACATGGTGATTGCATTCAGACCTTTACATTGTGCACTCTCTCCAGTGTGGAAAATGGGTGGTGCAGGACAGAAGGAGACTCTTCAGCTGCATACCCATTAGCAGCCCTATTTTTTCCCTGAAAGGCCAACAGTTTCTTATCTGTCATGTGTTTATATAGTTCCTATTTGAAAACTTATTATAAAAAGTGCTTCATTCTACTTGCTGTGTTTCGTTCATAATCTAAGACGACGGTGGCATTTTCAAGAGTCTGTCTTTGTAGGTAACTGTTGCTGATTGATTGATTGACTAGATATGAGAAGTGCTTTTCTCATGAGAAAGTAAACCTTTTGTGAAGTAGCAAAGAACGAATTGTGACAATTTATTCATCAGATTAACAAATTCCACTGCAAACATCTGTAAACCTGAAATTGACAAAATGTGCTGAAAGAATATGAGGAAGACCTCTATCTCTGTATCTCTTCCCCACCCCATGGATCTGCTGTATATTTCTTATTATTTTATTCATGTGATTAGAGATTATAACCAGACATTCGCACAACAAGTAAAGCATGTCTGGAAGTATGGTGGAGCCAGGTTAAACTGAGGCACCCAAGTGAGTATTAGATGATTAATTTGGGGCGGCACGGTGGCACAGTGGTTAGCACTGCTGCCTCACAGCGCCTGAGACCTGAGTTCAATTCCCACCTCAGGCGACTGACTGTGTGGAGTTTGCACATTCTCCCCGTGTCTGCGTGGGTTTCCTCCGGGTGCTCCGGTTTCCTCCCACAGTCCAAAGATGTGCAGGTCAGGTGAATTGGCCATGCTAAATTGCTCATAGTGTTAGGTAAAGGGGTAAATATAGGGGAATGGGTGGGTTGCGCTTCGGCGGGTTGGTGTGGACTTGTTGGGCCGAAGGACCTGTTTCCACACTGTAAGTAATCTAATCTAATCTAATCTAGTAATCTAATCTAAAATTATGAATATGCAAGAGTACAGAGAAAGATGGGAGAGGGCACTAAGTTGTCACATCCATTCAGGGAGTTGGTGCAAACACAAAAGGTCGAATGGCCTTCTGCGCCATAACATTTCTGTAATTCTGAATTAAATCTTGTCTGCTGTTCAGTAGGATGAAAGCTGATTCTCTGCCTTACCTCTGTATTCTCACCATAATCATGGAGGTCTACTGCAGGAAAACAGGCCCTTCAGCCCATCTTGCCCATGTGCCCAGTTTTCACAATTTAAACTAGTACCATTTGTGTGCGTTTGGACTATATCTCTCCATCCCTATCCCATCCATGTACCTGTCTAAATGTTTCTTAAATGACAAAATTGTACTCGCTTCCACTACCACTTCTCGCAGCCCATTCCAGTCACTCACCACCCTCTGAAAATAATTGCCCCTCTGGACCTTTATATAACTCCCTCCTCTCACCTAAACGTATGCCCTCTAGTTTTAGACTCCCCTACCATGGGGAAAAGCTATCCACTAGCTACATCATCTATACCTCACATGACTTTATATACCTCAAGAAGTTCAGCCCTCACTCTCCTACGCTCCAGGGTAAAACATCCCAGGCTATCCAATATAACTCAAACCTGCCAATCCATGTAGCATCCTAGTAAATCTTCTGTACACTCTTTCTAGGTTAATAATATCCTTGCTATAGTAGGATGATCAGAAATGCACGCAGTACTCCAAATCTGGCCTCACCAATGTCTTGTACAGCTGCAACAACACATCCCATCTCTTATACTCAATGCCCTGAGTGATGAAAGCTAGATATCTTCACCACTCTGTCTACCTGTGACTCAATTTTCAAGGATCTATGAGCTTGTACCCCTAGATCTCTGTTCTATAACACTTCCCAGGGCCCTACCATTGACTGTGTAAGTCCTGCCCTGGTTTGTTTTACCAAAATGCATACCTTGCACTTATCTAAATTAAACTTCATTTGCCATTCTTCAGCCCATTGACCCAGATCTCACTGCATTCCCAGATAACATCCTTCACTATCCACTATACCACCAATCTTGATATCATCTGCTAATTTACTAACCATTCCTCCTAAATTCTCAGCTAACTCATTTATGTAAGTGATGAGTGATGATGGACCCAGCATCGATCCCTGTGGCACACCACTGGTCACAGGCCTGGTCTAAAAAAAACAACCTTTTACCACCATCCTTTGTCTTCTCCTGTCAAGCCAATTTTTTGTAACCAGTTGGCTAGCACTTCCTGATCCCGTGAGACTTAACCTTATTTAGCAACCTACCATGTGGTACCTTGTCAAAGACCTTACTAAAGTCCATGTAAACAATGTTTACTGCACCTCCCTCATCTACATTCTTCAAAAATATCAATCAAATTCGTAAAACACAATTTCCCACGCACAATTCTGTGTGGACTATCTGGGTCCTTATGCCTCTAAATGTCTGTAGGTCCTGTCTCTCAGAATCCCCTCAAACAACCTACCCACCACAGATGGCTCAGCGGTCTGTAACTCTCAGGCTTTTCTTAAATAATGGCGCAAGATAAACCACTCTCCGATCATTGGGCACCTAACCTGTGGCTATCGATGATATCACTATCACTAGGGGGTCCCACAGTTTCCTATCTAACCTCCCACAAAATCCTGGGATACACTTCATCATGTCCCGCAGATTCTTCTACCTTAATGCGTTTTAAGACTTCCAGTTCCTCCTGTTTGGTAATGTGGACACTCCTCAACACATCAGTATTTATTTCCCCAAGTTCCTTAGCATCCACACCTTCCTCAACTGTAAAAACTGGTGAGAAATATTCATTTAGAACCTTACCCATCTCTTGTGGCTCTGCACATAGATGACCTTGTTGACCTTTAAAAGGCCCTATTCTCTTCCTAGTCCTCTTTTGCCCTTCATCTACTTGTAGAATCTCTTTGGACTCTCCTTTATCTTATCTGCCAATGCCATCTCATGTCCCCTTTTAGCCCTCCTGATTTCTCTGCTAAGAGTATTCCAATACCTCTGTACTCCTCAAAGAATCCACTTGATCTGAGCTGCCTACACATGTCATATGCCTCCTTTTTCAAGACCAGGTCCTCAGTAACTCTAGTCATCCAGGATTCCCTATGCTTGCCAGCCTTACCCTCAACTCTAACAGGAATATGCTCGCCCTGAACCCTCATTAACTCACTTTTGAGAGCCTCCCACTTACCAAACAATCCTTTGTTTGCAAAAAGCCTCACCCCCAATCAACCTTTGAAAGTTCCTGTCTAAGGAAAATTGGCCTTTCTTCAGTTTGGAACTTTAACTTGTGGACCAGATCTATTCTTTTCTGTAGCTATTTTAAAACTAATGGAATGATGGTCACTGGTCTCAAAGGCCAAGAAACTCGACCAAGAAACTGAGTATCTTAGCCTTAACTATTTTCACTGATGAAATACCTTCTGGGTTATCGAATTCCAAAGTTTTACACCCCTTTGAGTAGTTTCAAAATCTTAGTGTCTACTTCTCTAGGACTCTCGCTACTTTGAGCCCTTGCTATCTGCATTTTTCTTTGTATATTCCTCAGTATCCAGGGGTTCACAGGGTCAGGGTTATTTTGATGAACTTCCTCTTTATTTGAACGTTTTGGCTCTATACTCACTATTTCATTCTTGAATGTATCCCACTGTTCTGAGACTGATTTTACCTGAAATATCTGCTCTCAGTCCGCTCTGGCATAATCATATCTGATCTTATTAGAATCACGCTCTGTGCAAAACTTCCCCCAGTTTAGAACTTTGATTTCAGGTCCATTCTTGCCATTTTTCTTAACAATCTTGAATCTAACAGTTATAATTGCTGTCTGCAGAATGCTCCATCACTGCTACTTCAACCACTTACCCTGCTTTGTTACCTAAAGTTAAATCTAGGACCACCCCTGTCTTGTGGGGCCTTCAATGTACTGACATAAAAGCTGTGCTTGATGCATTTTAAGAGTTTTACTGTCTCTAAACCTTTCACACTAAGACATGGGAGATCAAATGCAAAATGAAAGTATACAGCAAATGGCAAGACCCTTTGGAGTATTGATATACACAGGGCTCTTGGGGGAGTGCCGATCTGGAGCTCCCTCAAAAAAGCAACACTGGTGGATAAATTGGTAAGGAAGGTGAATAGCATGCTTACTTTCATTGGTTGGGGCATTGAGAATAAAGTTGACAAGTCAGATTGGATAATATTTTAGTTAGGCCACATTTGGAGCATTGTGTGCTGTTCTGGTCACCACACTATGGGAACAATGTGCTGGCTTTGGAGAGAGTGCAAAAGACGTTGACCTAAAGTTGTATTAGGTATAAGGAGAGTTTGGACAAACTCTGATTGTTTTCACTAGACCGTCAGAGGCTAAGGGGCGACCTGATATAAAATTCTGAGAGGTATGAAAATGGGTGGATAGTCAGTCTCTTTCCCAGGATGGAAATGTCAAATCCTAGAATGGCATCGGTTTACAGTGAGGAGGGAAGAATTTAAGGGAAATGTGCAGGGCAAGGATTTTACACAGAGCGTGATAGGTGCCTGGAACAAACTGTCACAGCGTGTGTTAGAAGCAGATAGTAATCCTTAAGAGTCATTTAGACAGACATATGAACACATAGGGAATAGAGGGATATGGACCAAATATGGGCAGATGTGATTAATTTAGAATGGCATCATGGTGGGCCAGAGTGCTTGTTTCTGTGCTGCACTGTCCTCTGTTGTTTTGCACCAGACATTTCAATTCTTATTTCATAGACCTTCATCTCTGAAAGAGATCTGACAATGGGAAGTACAAGTTGTCTTGATGGTTGTTAATTAGGTGGAGATGTGTATTAACATGATTTTGTACTAAATTGTAGGAGCTATGAAGGTTTACGAGTTGGGTGGAGTTGCCAAGGGAGTGCTGGATGGAAGAGTATAGGTTGGCTTTCAGAGTAAGGAGGAGTTGAGTGGCATAAGGTGACATGAAGGAAACATGGGCATATTTTGAGTGGTGAGAAAGGATGTTTAGTGGTTTATTCTTTATTTTTAACTTTGGACATAGTGTCGGATTCCCAAGACAGGCTTTCCAGTCAGCCTTCCCTCCTATCAGCTTCCTTGGTACTCATGAGGTCACTGCTTCAACATCTACTCTAGCCCCTCCCCCTCAGACTGGACATCTGGTTGAGGATCACAGAGCTGGGAATTCTCCTGTTACTATGCATCTAACCTGATCTTAATGCATGGACCATGCAGAATAAAACAATTAGTAGTAAATTAAGCTTAAAGTGTGTGATATGCCCATTGGAAATTCAGCTACAAACTGCAGAGATTGGGAAGTCGGTAGAAGTTTTCATAAAAGGCAGAGAGATTGTAAAGAGCCAACTAACCACATTTGCAAGTGCCCCTAATATGATTGAATTTAGCATACTGTGGCTTGAAGGGAAAAGGGTGAGTTTGAAAGCAAGGTTTTGAATTTGGGTCAGGTAAGTTTGGAGGCACGAGGCAGGAATTAATCACAACTGCTAACTTACGAAGCAATGGATGGACTTTGTTGCAGTTGTATAAGACTCTGGTGCGGCCTCATCTGGAGTATTGTGTGCAGTTTTGGTCACCATATTATAGGAAGGATGTGGAGGCATTGGAACGAGTGCAGAGGAGGTTTACCAGGATGTTGCCTGGTATGGTAGGAAGATCGTATGAGGAAAGGCTGAGGCACTTGGGGCTGTTTTCATTGGAGAAAAGAAGGTTTAGGGGAGATTTGATAGAGGTGTACAAGATGATTAGGGGTTTAGATAGGGTTGACCGTGAGAACCTTTTTCCGCTAATGAAGTCAGCTGTTACTAGGGGACACAGCTTTAAATTAAGGGGTGGTAGGTATAGGACAGATGTTAGGGGTAGATTTTTTACTCAGCGGGTTGTGAGTTCATGGAATGCCCTGCCAGTAGCAGTGGTGGACTCTCCCTCTTTATGGTCATTTAAATGGGCATTGGACAAGCATATGGAGGATCGTGGGCTAGTGTAGGTTAGGTAGGCTTCGGTCGGTGCAACATTGAGGGCCGAAGGGCCTGTACTGCGCTGTATTTTTCTATGTTCTATGTTCTATGACTGAGAATGTGGGAACAGAAGTGTACATTTAACTCTTTCAGTCTGCTCTTCATTCAGTGAGATCAAGGCTGCTCTTCAACCCAACACCATGCCACACGTGTCCCTTATTCCCTTTAGTTAACAAGAGCAATCAATTCTAGACTTAAAATGAATGATTGACTTCACATCCATTGCCATTCATGAAAGAGAGATCCAAACTTCTATCACCCTTTGTGTAAAACACTTCCCTAATTTCATTCTAAACTTAAGACTATACCTCCCTCTCCAGATTCCTCAAACAGTGAAAATATTTTCATTGATATCTTGATATCTTAAAATCTTCAACCAAATCACCATTTAATCTTCTAAATCCCAGGAATAAAATCTTAGTTTATGCAGTCCTTTCTTACAGTTCCTCACTCCCTTCATCCAATTCTAGCAATTCCTCTCTCCAGGCAGCATCGCCTCAGTTCTCTAATCATGTCCAAGTAGCTCCTCAGTGTTCCTTCTTTCCATGGTTCCTGTCTCTCCATCCCTCCCTGCAGCCCCTTTCTTCCTATTTCCCCTGCAGTTCCTGTCTCTTCCTCTCTCCTTTCCTGACTCAACTATGGAGTATCACTTCCTTCCTCTGACTCTTCCCATAGTTCCTCTCTCTCTCTCTCGCTCTGCCCTACTCCTTCCCGCCTCACTCACTCCCTTAGTTTCCATGCCCTCAGACATGCTTGCTGGACCACTAGTTTCTGCTTGCTTTGTAAACACGTGTCCTTGCTCACAGCCTCAGACCCCTTCCTTTCTGGGGACTGGGGAAGGTGCTCCAGCCCGAAAATTATTCAACTTGATATTGAGTTCCCCCATCTCCTTACCCAAATTCCCACACATCAGGCCTTGTAATCACAAGGGCTGCTACCACAAGCTACCCATCTTTGCCAAACACAAATGATCCCCATTAGCAGCTGTTCATTCTCCCAGGCTGACCCGTACCTGTTCCTTTGTCTGCCAAACTGTGTTTTGTTTTCTCTGTGTCTCTGTGCTCCATCTCCACCCATCATTTACTCCTCCCCCCTCCCACAATCCTTTCTTTAACAGGTAGACAAACATTTTCCCAACTACAATCAGTTCTGAAGAAGGGTCACTGGACCTGAAAGTTAATTTTGCTTTCTCTCCATAGGTGTTGCCAGACCTGCTGAGTTTTTCCTGTAATGTCTGTTTGTGTTTCTCATATTCCAGCATCTGTAATTCTTTGCTTTTTCTCAGTCACAGACTGGTTCTCTCCTGTTGGTAAGATCGTAGGATTCTAACTTGCTACTGGAGGACAGTTTCTTCCACCCTCTATCTCAGGGTAACTTCTCTCTGATGGTTGTCCCTACCAGTAAATGTTCCTGGGCAGTTTGGGGATTTTGCAGGCGAATCAGCTTTTTGTTTGTTCCCATGCGTTTTGAGCTTAACATATGAGGAACATTTGAGGACTTCAGGTCTATACTGGATGAAATTTAAAAGGATGAGGGGGAATCTAATTGAGTCTTGCAGAATACTGAACAGCCTGGACAGAGTGGATGTTGGGAAGATGTTTCCATTAGCATGAGAGACTCTGAGCCGGGGGCACACGTATAGAGTAAAGGGAAGACCTTTTAGAATTGAGATAGGAGAAACGTCTTCGGCTACAGAGCGGTCAATCTGTGGAATTCATTAGCATAGAATGGTGTGGAGGCCAGGTGGTTGAGTATATTTAAGACATAGACAGGTTCTCGATTGTCAAGGGGATCAAAGGTTACGGGGAGAAAACGGGAGAATAGGATTGAGAAATTTATCAGCCATGATTGAATGGCAGAGCAGACTCAGTGGGCCGAATGGCCTAATTTCTGCTTCTGTATCTTATGGAGTACTGACTTCTGTTCCCTTGTATTCTAGTTCTTGGGATGAAAGTCGGCATTCTGCGGGGTGGCACAGTGGCTCAGTGGTTAGCACTGCTGCCTCACAGTGGCAGGGACCCAGGTTTGATTCCAACCTCGGGCAACTGTCTGTGTGGAGTTTGCACATTCTCCCATTGGTTTCCTCCAGATGTTCAGGTTTCTTCCCACAATCCAAAGATGTACAGATTAGGTGTATTGGCCATGCTAAATTGCCCATATCCTGATGAAGGGCTTTTGCCCGAAACGTCGATTTCAAAGCTCCTTGGATGCTGCCTGAACTGTTGTGCTCTTCCAGCACCACTAATCCAGAATCTGGTTTCCAGCATCTGCAGTCATTGTTTTTAACCAGAATGAAAATATAAGTCCAGGGCAGAAACTAAAATAAGTTGTTTTCTAAAAAAGGAAAGCAAGTTATGTATTTTCATGCTTTTCCAAACTTTTCCATTCAAGAATTGTCTTCTTTGATTGGAAAATTGCCATTCTCACTGCTTTATTGAAGAAGGGTTAGGTGAGAAATAAAACTGTAAGTCACTTAGTCTAATACCAATTTTAAAGAAGTGTGATGAAGGCTCGTTCTATGTTATTACATTTTGGGAACTTGGGATCTAAAGTAGAGGGAAAATTGACTTTTTTCAGCTCTGTGAACATCTGACTTCCTTTCGTTAAAAAGATTAGAAAGTCATAGAGATCTACAGCACAGAAAATGGCCCTTCAGCCCATCGCATCTGTGCCAGTCAAAAACAACCACCGAACTGTTGTAATCCAATTCAGCACTTGGCCGTGGTCTTGTATGCGTTGGCAGTGCAAGTG
Organism: Chiloscyllium punctatum; assembly: GCF_047496795.1. Taxonomy (NCBI): domain Eukaryota; kingdom Metazoa; phylum Chordata; class Chondrichthyes; order Orectolobiformes; family Hemiscylliidae; genus Chiloscyllium; species Chiloscyllium punctatum. The sequence goes on from NC_092783.1 coordinate 27,845,249, forward strand.
TACATCTAAATACTTCTGAAATGTTATGAAGGTGTCTGCCTCCACCACTTTTACAAGCAGTGGCCATTTTGAATAGTGAGCTACAAACAGCATTTCCTAGAAATTGTTCTTGTAGCTAATTGACCAGCATTACCTCCTTATTACTTTCCAATACTTGTAATGAGTTTGTTCCACTTGTTCTATATTATGGAATTTTTATTTCATTTTACAAAATAAACTTTTTATTTTGTTGCAAGTACATTGGCAGCCTTTTTGTGAATTTGTTCAGTGACTGCCCTTCAAGGTAAACAAGAAGTAAAAGAATAAAACTGATGATCTACCAAACCAGATCTCATTCTGGAATGTGACTTCAGTCCTGTATTGCCATCAGCTAGGAACATAACAGCAAGTTACTCGAACCTGTTGGTAAGGACAGAATAACTGACCATTTAGATAAATATGAACCAATGAAGAAAGCTGACATATAGTTGTAGAAAGTTAAAAATCACACAACACCAGGTTATAGTCCAACAGGTTTAATTGGAAGTACTAGCTTTTGGAGCGACGCTCCTTCATCAGGTGGTAGTGGAGGACACAATTGTAAGGCACAGAATTTATAACAATAGTTTACAGTGTGATGTAACTGAAATTATACATTGACAAATACCTTGATTGTCTGTTGAGTCTTTCATCTGTTTGAATACCATGATAGTTTCACTTCTTTCATGTGTAAATCACAAAACTTTAGTTGTAGAGGTTATGTTTAGTTATTGTACAAAATTGAATTATTTGAATAGGTGATAGATAAGGGAAATGTTGGCATTCTAGTGGGGCAGTGGTAGTATCGGTTGATTAAAAATTAAATAAACTAAATAAAATAAATAAATTAAATAATTAAGAGTTTCAAGGAATGTAACTTGAGTAATCAGAAGACCTCCAACCAGGATCCATTTCAGTCTCTTAGCAAAAACAAAAGATAATTCATTAATTTGTGTGAGGAACAGGTTAGGGAGTAGAGACAATATTAACATGATAATTATATACCCAAACTGGTGGCATGACTAGGGATGTGTCACAAGAATCTTCTGAATTTTATAACTTGGATGAAGGAATAGAGAGGTGTATAACCAAATTTACCAATGGCACAGTCAAGAGTAGAAATGTGAGCAGGAAGTTGTAAGGGATGTAAATAGATTGAGTGTGTGAACAACACTGTAGTTTCGAGGAAGATCACCAGACCCGAAACATTAACTCTGATTTCTCTCCACAGATGCTGCCAGACCTGCTGAGCTTTTCCAGCGATTTATTTTTGTTTCTGATTCACAGCATCTGCAGTGCTTTCGTTTTTTGAAATTGCAGCAGACTGGATCAATGTGGGGAGTGTGAAATCTACTTTGGACTTGGGAAAGAGAAATCAGAACACTTTCTAAATGGTGAAAATCTGTGAGCTTTCGAGGAACAAAGGGGATTTAGTGGATTAAGTACAGAAAATACAAAACCACTGAAAGGACATATAAATAAATTTTTATATCCAATGTCGTGTTTCAATTTTCTCGAGGAAGCTGGAATACAAAGGGAAGAAGATGTTTTGCAGTTATATCAAGTTCAGGCTAGAACCTATGTTCAGTTTTGGTAACCATTCCTAATCTGAGGTTTATAGCATAGATTAATTAAAATTATACTAATTAAAAATTTGAAGACAGTTTATGTAGCCGAGGAAGGTAGGCACTCCCTTGAATATGAAATGTTAAGAGATTATCTAATTGAGTTATTTAAACCTATTTCCTCTGATAGCGGAACTTTAAAATAGGAAATTTTAGGGGCATGTCAGGAAGCGGTTATTGTTTCATGTGGTCATGGAAATCATTACCAAGATTGATTTTTGTTGAATTATTAACCACAACTGAAAGAGGTGGTAAATGGAGTTTTGGTAGGAATCAACCTTGATCTATTTAATGTTGCAAAAGCTAGCGGAGCCGAATGGTCTTGCTGTCACACGCAGGACCTGCCTTTTAGCTCTCATTTCCTGTCACTACACACACATGTTGTTGTGGGGCGTCAAGCTCCTGTCACACTTAAGGTGAGAATATTTGGCAAATTGATATTGTAATTTCATGGCAAATTTCTTTGATTCCATTGGATTGAGAACTTCACGTTGAAGATCAGACCATGATGCCCATGTGGAGATTCCCAACTGTTGTACATAAGAACTAGGAGCAGGAGTAGGCCATCTGGCCCTTCAAGCCTGCTCCACAATTCAATAAGATCATGGCTAATCTTTTTGTGGCCTCAGATCCACTTACCCACCCTCTCACCGTATCCCTTAATTCCTTTCTTGTTCAAATAAAATCTTAGCTTTAAAAACACTTACTGAAGTTCTGTCAACTACTTGACTGGGCAAGGAATTCCATAGATTTACAACCGTCTGGGTGAAGAACTTCCTTCTCAATTCAGTCCTAAATCTGCTCTCTCTAATTTTGAAGCTATGCCCTCTTGTCCTAGTTTCACCTGCCCGTGGAAACATCCTACTTCTATCTTGTCTATTCCCTTCATAATTTTATGGTTCTAGTGGATCCTCCCTCATTCTTCTGAATTCCAATGAATATAATCCCAGTCTACTCCATCTCTCCTCATAAGCCAACCCCCTCAACTCCAGAATCAACCTAGTGAACCTCCTCTGCACCAACTGCAGTGTCAGTACATCCTTTCTCAAGTAAGAAGACCAAATCTGCACACAGTACTCCAAATATGACCTCCCCAGCACCAGCAATTAAGGACAAAATTCCATTTGCCTTCCTAATTACTTATTTTACCTGCAGACCAATCCTCTGTGATTCATGCACAAGGACACCCAGGTCCCTCTGCATAGCAGCATGCTGCAACTTTTTACCATTCAAGTAATAATCCTTTTTACTGTTACTGCTACCAACATGGATGACTTCACATTTGTTAACATTATCTTCCATCTGCCAGACCTTTGCCCACTCACCCAATGTATCTATGTCCCTCTGCAAAGTTTCACAGTCCTCTGCACATTTTGCTCTGTCACTCATCTTCGTGTCATCTGCAAACTTTGACACTACACGTGGTCCCCAACTCCAAATCATCTTTATAAATTGTGGTTCCAACACCGATCCCTGAGGCACACCACTAGTTGCTGATTGCCAGCCAGAATAGCACTCATTTATCCCCACTCTTTGCTTCCTGTTTGTCAACCAATCCTCTATCCATGCTAATATTTTACCCATAATGCCATGCATCTTTATCTTATGCAGCAGTCTCTTGTGCGGCACCTTGTCGAAGGCCTTTTGCAAATCTAGGTACACCACATCCACTGGGTCCTCATTGTTCACCTTGCTCGTAATGTCTTCATAGAATTCCAAAAGATTTGTTAGCATGACCTGTCCTTCATGAACCCATGCTGCGACTACCCAACGGGACAATTTCTATCGTGATTGTCTTGATATCTCTTCCTTGATAATGGACTCAACCATCTTCCCCGCTACAGAGGTTAAGCTAACTGGTCATTAATTTCCCCATCTTTTGCTTACCCCCCCCGCCCCCCCCTGCCCCCCGCCTTTCTGAACAGCGATGTCACATTTGCTGTTGTCCAACCTGCTGGGACTCCCCCAGAGTCCAGCAAATTTTGGAAAATTACCACAAGTGTACTTGCTGTTTCTCCCGCCATCTCTTTTAGCTCCCTATGGGTGCATTCCATCAGGGCCAGGAGACTTGTCTATACTTCACTCCAATTGCTTGCCCAACACTACCTCTTCCATAATAATGGTTGTCTCCAGGTCCTCACCTACCTTTGTCTCTTTGTCAATTACTGGCCTGTTATTAGTGTCCTTCACAGTGAAGACTGATACAAACTACTTGTTCAAGGCTCATCCATTTCATCATATCCCATGACTAAATGCCCCTTGTCATCCTCTAAAGGACCAACATTCACTTTAGCCACTTTTTTTTTGTTTTATAGATTGATAGAAATTTTTTTTTAATTGTCTTTATATTCTGTGCTAGTTTTTTCTCGTGTTCTATCTAACTTTCTTTTATAGCTCTTTTTGTGGCTTTTTGTTGACCTTTAAAGTTTTCCCAACCTTCCATTGCCTGCCCCAATGTGATATTATTATTATTTGGTGGCCTATAGACTATGCCTATCAGTGACTTTTTCTTCTTAGAATGTCTAATTTCCTCCCAAATGGATTCAACCTTATACTCCACGGAACCTGTATCATCTCTCAGCACTGCCCTGATGCCGTCCTTGAATATCAGAGCTATACCCCCCTCCCTTATCTTCCTGTCTGTCTTTTCGAATAGTCTGATACCCTGGAGATTTAACTCCCAGTTGTGACCACCTTGTAACCATGTCTCTGTAATGGCTGCGAAATCATTTTCACTTGCAATGATTTGTGCCGTTAACTCGTCTACCTTGTTACGAATGCTATGAGCATTCAGATAAAGTGCCCTTATGCTAGTTTTCTTACCTTCATGATTTCAAACATCTCTAATAATATCTCCTGAGTTATCCTTCCTTTTTACTTCTTCCAATGTCTGCCTTGTTGTTAAACCGTCCTGGACACATGCTAACCTGCTGCTTTCCTTTTTATTTACCATCATACTTCCCGTCGTTTTCACATTCCCTTCCCCCTGACTCACTAGTTTAAAGTGCTGGTGACCACCCTATTTATCCTTTTCACTAGAACACTGGTTCCAGCTCGGTTCAGGTGGAGACTGTCTTTTTTTATTTCAAAAATATACTTTATTCATAAAATATTTTGATGATCTGTACAATTGGTGGTGCCATTCATAGGTGCCCCTTGCATTTCTTTACATACAGAGATCAGAATTAATCATTCATATATACAGGTCTATACCTTTACCATCCATATATTATAGCTGAGGCGTCAGCGGAGCCTACTTACTGAGTGGGGCCCCTGTTCTTCTTTGACAGGCAGACGTTACACGGTGGTCTTTCCCCACTGCGCCTTGGTGGCAGCTGCCCCAAGCTTCAGCACATCCCTCAACACCTTGGACCTTGGAATGTGCCAGTCCGTGACACTCAATCAGGTCAGCTCCTTCAGTTGGAAGATCAACACGTTTCAGACAGACCAAAGAGCGTCCTTCACCGAGTTGATGATCCTCCAGGCACAGTTGATGTTCGTCTTGGTTTGCGTCCCGGGGAACAGACCGTAGAGCATGGAGTCCCGGTCACGGAGCTACTCGGGACGAACCTCGACAAACACCACTGCATTCCTCTCCAGACTTCCTTTACATCGGCACATTCCAGAAGGAGGTGTGTGACAGTCTTGTCCCCCCCGCAACCGCTTCAAGGGCAGCGTGCGGTGCGGCAGAGAGTCCGGGCGTGCATAAAGGATCTCACAGGCAGAGCCCTTCTCACCACCAGCCAAGCCATGTCTTGGTGCTTGTTGGAAAGTTCTGGCGATGAGGCATTCTGCCAAATGGCTTTGACAGTCTGCTCAGGGAACCGCTCGATAGGATCCACCCTCTCCTTTTCCCGAAGGGTCTCAAGGACACTACGTGCTGACCACTTCCTGATGGACTTGTGGTCAAAGGTGTTTTTCTTCATAAACTTCTCCACGAAGGACAGGTGATATGGAACGGTCCAACTACTTGGAGCGTTCCGCGGCAGCGAGGCCAGGCCCATCCTTCGCAACATTGGGGACAGATGTAAGCTCAGTATGTAGTGACACTTGGTGTTTGCGTACCGGGGATCCACGCACAGCTTGATGCAGCCACACACAAAGGTGGCCATCAGGGGGAGGGTGGCATTGGGTGTGTTTTTTCCCCCGTTGCCCAGATCTTTATACATCGAGTCCCTTCGGACCTGGTCCATCTTTGATCTCCATATAAATTGGAAGATGGCCTGGGTGACTGCGACAGCACAGGTACCTGACATACGCAGGGCAGCTGTAAGTGTGCCGAACCTGCAGGAGGTCGGGACACATGGTGGCGGAAACTGTAAGCAGGAGGGTCACCTGACCGAGGAATGCAAAGAGGCCAAGAATTGTAATCTGTGTGGAGAGGCAGGCCACGTGTACAAGGCCAGCCCAAGACGAGGGGCCACCACCTACACGCAGATGGCTGGAGGTGGCAACACGAGCCGTGGACCGCAAAAGGCCAGCAAAGTACCACAAACCAGCAGGAGAACTGTGTCTGGGGGCACCCAGAAGGATGGAGCAGAGCAGACAGCAGCCAGTGGGGAGGTGCAGCAACCAATCCAAGCTCCCACAGGACAGACGGAGGAAATGGAGGAGGCAGAGGAGTGGATTCATGTAAAAAACAGGAAGAGGAAACCTGGCCAGGCCCCCAAAGCCACCCAGCAAAGGGGGAAATGACACCTGTACCAGGAGGATACAGGCAGCTCTTCAGATGGTGAGGACAGGCATAAGGAGGGTCATCACCAGAATAAGAGACAGTGTGCCGTGGGGAGAAAGGAGGGCAGCACCCCCCAAACAGGAAACGACAAACCCTTACCCACCGCCCCACAGCTCCAGGTAACTGGGAGCAGCGATCCTCTGACAGCCCCGCTGTCAGACAGAGAACTGGACTGTGCGGACCCTGGGCCCAACCCGAAGACACCAGAGCGGGGAAATGCCTGCAGTGTGGAGCCGGACAGCTACCTCAGCCCTGGGAGGGTCCAGCAGTTCGTGTTCACCACAGGAATGCAGATAGATACTTCAGAGAGGCAGGACCAACAGCAAATGGACACTAGTAACCTGATAAACTGTTAAAATGGGGATAAAAATTGCCAGTATTAATGTGCGTAGGATTAAATCAGCTATGTGATGTGTCTCCACGTTGGCCTTCCTGGCCAATGTTAAAGCCGACGTCCTGTTTCTGCAGGAGTGTGGGATGCTGCACCTCAGCAGCTACAGGAGATGGTCGAGCTTGTGGGCCCATGGGCCGTCAGTTTGGTCGGGGGGCAACAATAGCCGCGCCTCCGTCCTGGGTATCCTGTTGCGAGGAGGCAACTTCACCATCTCCGAGGTTAAGGAGGTGGTGGGCGGGCGCCTCCTCGTCACCGACATCATGTACAGGAATGCTCCCCTGAGACTGATTAATGTGTACGCCCCAGTGGGTAAGAGGGAACGGTTGGCCGTCCGGCAGCAGCTTCCAGTGTTACTGGCTACGTCCAGGCCGGTCATTCTGGCCGGAGACTTCAACTGTATCATTGATGCAGATGGATGATCCGGCGAGGGGCACAGTAAACTGGACGCCAGGTCAAGAGCCCTGATGGACACGGTAAAAGATGCCAAGCTGCACGACGTCTTCAGCACCCCTGCAGACAGAGCGCAGCGTAGATACACCTGGTCACAGGCAGACGGGTCTATCCGCTCAAGGATAGATTACCTGTTTGTGTCCCGAACACTCTTGGTCAGAACCACCGACGTCAGGCCAGTGTTCTTCTCTGACCACTGCCTCCTGCTGGCCGACTGTCACCTACAGGATGAGCAGCGGGTTGGTAAGGGAACATGAAAGCTGAATACCAAGCTGTTGCCCCCGGGAAACATTGAGGAGCTCAAGAGGGACTACGCAGGTTGGACAACCGTGAAGCCCCTCTTTGAGTCTCCAGCAGACTGGTGGGAAACAGTAAAAGGGAACATCAAGAGGTTCTTCATCCTCAAAGGTGTTCAGGAGGCAAGAGAGAGGCGGGGAAAACTGTTCCAGCTCTAGGAAAGTATGCAGAACCTGCTCCTGCTGCAGACGATGGGGGTTGATGTCACGGAGGACCTCCAGGAGGTGAAGGGCCAGCAAGCCTCGCTCTTTGCCTCGGAGGCCTCCAGGATAATCTTCCGGTCAAGGGTCCGCTCGGTGGAGCAGGACGAGACGTGCTCACGTTTCTTCTTCCAGAAGGTGCACAAAGAGAGCTCCGTGCTCAGCAGCCTGAAGGAAGAAGACGGCTCGATAACGTCATCTCAGGCTGACGTCATGAGGATCAGTAAATCCTTCTATGCCAGTCTGTGTGACGCGAAGCCAACCGACAGTGCAGCCTCCCAGTCGTTCCTGTCCTCTATCACGGAGGTCTTAAAGAGCTGGCCAAGGCCCTCGAGTCCTTTGAAAATAAAACTGGAAGTGACGGCTTACTGGTCGAGCTCTATTCCACTCTGTAGGACTTGATCGGCCAGGACCTGCGGGAGGTGTATGTCAGTATGCTTCTGGCAGGTACCATGAGTGAATCCATGAGGAAAGGCATCATCACCCTCATCTACAAGCGGAAGGGGAAGAGGGAGGAACTCAGAAATTGGAGACCAATCTCCCTATTGAATGTGGATTACAAAATCTTGTCAAAGGTCATCGCCAGCTGGGTCAGGTCTGCTCTGGGATTGGTGATTCACCCTGACCAAACCTGTGCTGTACCGGGCAGGAAGATCGCTGAGAGTCTCGCATTCCTCAGGGATACGATCGCCTACGTGCAGGACAGGGGGGTGGACACCTGCCTCATCAGCCTGGACCAGGAGAAATCCTTCGACAGGATATCACACACGTATATGAGGGATGTTCTCTCCAAAATGGGTTTGGGGAGGGAATCTGCAATTGGATCAGACTGCTCTACACCAATATTGTCAGTGCAGTCTCAATCAATGGGTGGGAATCAGATAGCTTCCCAGTCAGATCTGGATTCAGGCAGGGATGCCCCCTCTCACCCGCCTTGTTTGTGTGTTGCATAGAGCCATTTGCCGAGTCCATCAGGAAGGATGTGAGCCTGAGAGGGGTGACTATTCCTGGTAGCGGGGGCCTACAGGTTAAGGCCTCCCTGTACATGGATGACGTCGCCATTTTCTGCTCGGATCCTCTGTCCGTGCGCAGACTCACGTGCATATGTGACCAGTTCGAACGGGCCTCGGGGGCCAAGGTAAACCGAGGCAAGAGCGAGGCTATGCTCTTCAGGAACTGGGCTGACCAGTCCTCGATCCCCTTCACCGTCAGGACTGACCACCTGAGTATTTGGTTCGGAGGGGCTGGGGCGTGTGCCAAGTCTTGGGGGGAGCGTATCAGAAAAGTGAGGTAGAAACTGGGCAGATGGAAGGTACGGTCGCTCTCCATCGTGGGAAAAAACCGGGTCATCAGGTGTGAGGCACTGTCATTGCTGTTATACGTGGCACAGGTCTGGTCTATTCCCAGAACCTCAGGTGTAGACTGTCCCATCATTACGTGTTCCCCCAGTTCCAAAACCGATGTCAATGCCACAATGAAATGGAACCCCTCTTTCCCACACCACTCCCTCAGCCATGTGTTTACTTCCCTAACTTTCTTATCCCTAAGCTAATTTTCATGTGGCTTGGGCAGTAATTTTGAGATTATGACTCTTAATTTCGTACCTCGTGCTTGATACTCCCCAAACAGTTATGATGTGACTTCTTGGCTGCATTACAAATGCAGAACTTCCATGTGCGTAATACCTAGATTAGCAATCTGAATTTGCACAGTATGTTAAGTCCCAAAGCTTGTGATAGTTTACAAGTTGATCAGTCACATCCTTCACAAGCAAACATGGGAGGTGCACTATTCACTGTACTTGTGTCGACCTGTACTTGAGTGTGCGTGACAATAAAATCCAATTCTAATTCTAAAATTTCTAACATTGAGGCAGCTAATGTAAATGCAGTTAATAGATCTGGACAGAGGTGTCTACAAACAGTCCTTTCAGGGAGAACTATCATTGAATCTTAGACGGGTGGCTTGTATTCCAATTGATCAGTAATGTGTTGTCTTTCTATTCCACCACATAGCAACAACAGGAGATGGCTACAGTACGGAAATCTCTACAATCCATGCTAATGTGACAGCATTCAGGAGATACACTGCTTGGAAACCATTTTACGAAATGTGGCTTTGTAACAGTAACTGAGTTTATAGTTGCTGTTTTAAAATGCTGGTTAATTCTAAATCTACTTTCATGTTAATTGTAGCAGTAAAGATTAAGCTTTTCTGTGCTTGCCCATTTGGTTGGTGAAGTTGTTAATCAAATTAAAACTAACTCAATTTAATTTTGCCATCTTGTTAGTAATTCTATCTTTACATTCCATCTATATTATCACACTTGTATCACATGCAACACCATTTTATATCTACAAAAAGTCATGAGGTATAAGTCTCAATTGTTACGGTGTAAGAGGCCATTCAGGTGTGGCACCACTTCATTGAATGAGCTATTCACCTAGTGCTATTCTCTGTATTTTCCCTGTATTCATGCACTTCTTTCCATATAAGAACCTAATTCCATAGAATCCTGACAGTAAGGAAACAGGCCATTCAGCCCAACAAGTCTACACTGGCCCTCTGAAGGGAATCCCACCCAGATCCATCCCCATTCTCCAGCACTGTAACTATGCATTTACCATGGCTAACCCACCGAACCTACACAACGCTGAACTCCTTGGGTAATTTAGCATAGACAATCCACATAACTTACACGTCTTTGGACTGTGGAAGGAAACTAGAGTACCCGGAGGAAACCCACGCAGACATGGGAAGAATGTGCAAACTCTGTACACAGTCACCCGAGGGCGGAATCGAATCTGGCTCCTTGGTGCTGAGGTAGGAGCGCTAACCACTGAACCACTGTACTGCCCATTCCCTTCTATGTGTTCTGATATTCCAAACTGTAACCACTCATTGCATTGAAACATTTTTGGCTGTATCCCTTTCATTTCTTTTACTAATTACTTCAACACTATTCCTCCTCACTGTTGATCCCAACGTAAGTAGGAACAGTTCCTCCTTACCTATTCTGACCAGACCCTTCATGATTTTGAATATCTCTATTAGATGTTCCCTCAGCTTCCTTTCCCCAAGGAATACTTACCTTAGAGTCATAGAGCCCCTTCAGCACAGAGACAGACCCTTTGGCCCAAACCAGTCCATGCCGACCAAAATGTCCATCCATACTAACCCCATTTCACTACACTTGGTCCATATCCTTCTAATCCTTTCCTATCCTTGTTTTGTCCAAACGCCTTTTAAATGTTGTTAACATACCCACCTCAACCACTTCCACTGACAGCTCATTCCATACGTATCACCTTCTGTGTAAAAACATCCCTAATGTTCCCTTTTATTCTTTCCCTTCTAAGCTTAAACTGATGTCCTCTAGTCCTCGATTCCCCAACCCTGGGAAAACATCTGAGTGCATTCACCCTATCCATGCCTCTCATGATCTTATACACTTCTATAAGATCCCCCTCAGTTTCCTATGCTCTAAAGAAAATGTCCTAGCTTGTCCAATCTCTCCCTATAACTCAGACCCTTGAGTCCTGGAAAGATCCTTGTAAATTTCTTCTCATTCTTTCCAGTTTAAGTAGCAAGGTGATCAAAAGTGAACACAGTATCCAAGTATAGCCTCACCAATATCCAACATACTTCCCAATCTCTACACTCAATGCCCTGACTGATGAAGGCCAGTGGGCCAAAAGCCTTCTTCATTGCCCTGTCTACCTGTGATTCCTCTTTCAGAGAACTGTACACCTGAACTCCAAGGTCCCTCTGTTCCAATACACTCCTTAAGGCCCTATCATTCACCATGAAACCCTTATGTTGGTTTGACTTTCCAAAATGCAAGACCTCACATTTATCGATATTAAACTACGTTTGCCGTTTCTCGGCTCACTTCCCCAGCTGATCAAAATCCTGCTGCAGTTTCTGAGAACCTTCCTCACTGTCCACGATACCACCTCTTTTAGTGTCATCTGCAAACTTACTAATCATACCTTGTACATTCTCATCCAAGTCATTGATATAGATAACAAACAGCAATGGGCCCAGCACCGACCCCTGAGGCACACTACCAGAACATTGAACACTACAGCACAGTAAAGGCCCTTTGGCCCTTGATGTTGTGTTGATCTATTATCTTACAGTAAGATCAAACTAACCTACATACCTTACATTTTACTATCATCCATGTGCCTATGCAAATGTCGCTTAAAAGTCCCTAATGTCTCTGACTCCACTACACTGCTGACAGTGAATTCCATGCACCCACCACTCTCTGTGTAAAGAACCAACTTCTGACATCTCCCCTAAACCTTCCTCTAATCACCCGAAAGTTATGTCTCCTCATGATAGACATTTCCACCCTGGAGAAAAGTCTCTGGTTATCCACTTTAACTATGCCTCTCATCATCTTGTAAACCACAACCAAGTCACCTCTCATCCTTCTTCGCTCCAATGAGAAAAGCCCTAGCTCCCTCAGCCTTTCTTCGTTAGACATTCCCTCTAGTACATGCAGCATCCTGGGAAATCTCCTCTACACCCTCTCTAAAGCTTCTACGTCTTTCCTATAATGAGGTAATCAGAACTGAACACAATATTCCAAGTGTGGTCTTACCAGGGCTTTGTAGAGCTGCAGCATAACCTTGTGGCTCTTAAACTCTACCCCCCTGCTAATGAAAGCCTTCTTCACAATCTTATGGATTTGGGTGGCAACTTTGAGGGATCTATGGATGTGGACCCGAAGATCCCTCTGTTCCCCCACACTGCCAAGAATCGTGGCTTTAATCGTGGATCATGGGCGGCACGGGGGCACAGTGGTTAGCACTGCTGCCTCACAGCGCTAGAAATCCAGGTTCAATTCCCGCCTCAGGCGACTGACTGTGTGGAGTTTGCACGTTCTCCCCTTGTCTGCGTGGGTTTCCTCCGGGTGCTCCGGTTTCCTCCCACAGTCCAAAGATGTGCAGGTCAGGTGAATTGGCTATGCTAAATTGCCCATAGTGTTAGGTGTTAGGTAAGGGGTAAATCTAGGGGTATGGGTGGGTCGTGCTTCGGCGGGGCGGTGTGGACTTGTTGGGCTGAAGGGCCTGTTTCCACACTGTAAGTAATCTAATCTTAACCCTGTAATCTGCATTCTATTCAATCTTCCAGAATGAATCATTTCACACTTTTCCAGATTGAACCCCATGTCCTACTTCTCAGCCCAGTTCTGCATTCTGTAAATGTCCCGTTGCAGTCTACAACAGCCCTTGACACTATCCACAACTCCACCAACCTTTGTATCATCTGTAAACTTACTAAGCCACCCTTCCTCATCCAAGTCATTTATAAAAAGCACAAAGAGCAGAGGTTCCAGAACAGATCCCCGTGGGACACCACTGATCACCAAGCTCCAGGCTGATTACTTTCCATCCACCACTACCCTCTGTCTTCTATGGGCTAGCCAATTCTGTATCCAGACAGCCAACATTACCCTGTATCCCATGCCTTCTTACTTTTTGAATGAGTCTGTCATGGGGAACCTTATCAAATACCTTGCTAAAATTCATTTATATCTACTGCTCTACCTTTATCAATGTGTTTTGTGACATCCTCAAAGAATCCAATAAGGCTTGTGAGGTATGACCTTTCCCTCACAAAGCTATGCTGACTATCTCTCCTCAAACTATGCTTTTCCAAGTAATCATAAATCCTGTCTTCGAATCCACTCCAATAATTTGTCCACCACTGATTTAAGACTGACCGGTCTGTAATTCTCAGGGTTATCTCTATTCCCTTTCTTGAACAAAGGAGTAACATTTGTCTCCCTCCAATCATTTGGTACTACTCGACTGGACAGTGAGGACGCAAAAATCATCACCAAAGATGCAGTAATTTCTTCCCTCGCATCCTGTCTGGCCCATGTTTTTCTATCCTCATGTTTTTCCACATTTCCAGCACATCTTCCTTCTTAACATCAATCTGTTCGAGCGTATCATCCTGTTTCACACTGACTTCACAAACGACAATGTCCCTCTTAGTGAATACAGAAGCAGTTTTCATTGAGGACCTTCCCTTTCCTCCTGGTGCTGTAGTTTCCTCCCACAGTCCAAAGAATGTGCAAGTTAGGTGGATTGGCCATGGTAAATCACCCATAATGTCCGAGGATATGTAGGTTAGGTGTACTAGCCATGGGGAATGCAGGGTTACAGGGTAGGTGAATGGGTCTAGGTGGGATGCTCTTCGGAGAGTTGGTATGGACTCGTTGGGCCTAATGTCCTATTTCCACACTGTATGGAGTTCTGTAGAAAATGAGTTAATTGCTGTGCTGAAAGAATGTGATGACAGGGTGTGGGGTGGATCAAGGACATGGAATAAGTGGCTCAGGTTGGAAAATTATTGTACTTGATATTGAGACCTGAAGACTGCAGAATTCCCAAGAGGAAAATGCTGTTCTTCCAGATTTCATTGAGCCTCACAGGAGCATTGCAGCAACAGGAAGCTTAGGGTCATTTTTGTTTGACACATGTTCCTTGGCCCAAGTTTCTGTTTTGGGTATGTTTGCAGTGCACCAGTGAAACCCAGCACAAGCTGGAAGAACAGCATCTCATTTTCCACTTTGGTACCCTGCAACCTTCAGGATTCAATATTGAGTTCAATAATTATGGAACCTGAACACCTCGTTCTGTGTACTTGACATACTCCAAGCCTATCATTAGATGGGCTGCTTTCAGCACTGCTAACCCATTTTCAGTTATTTATGGTCCCCACTGTCAGATTTACTCCTTACTATTCGGTTAACTATTATTCAACCCTTTGTCTAACAGTCTCGCTCTCTCTCTCTCTTTGGGCTCTATTCCCACCTATCCTTCTTCTCCCTGTAAATCTGGACACCAGGAGGGGCCGCTCGGTTCCGCGATTGGTCAAATAAACACTAGCAGCTCAGTCTGGTTCAGCAAGATTTCACAATTTATTACAACGCCGGGCATAGGTTACCCAGCAACACAGGGGTTAAGCACCTCTGTGTATGCTAGGTAAAAACAATGACTGCAGATGCTGGAAACCAGATTCTGGATTAGTGGTGCTGGAATAGCACAGCAGTTCAGGCAGCATCCAAGGAGCTTCGAAATCAACGTTTCGGGCAAAAGCCCTTCATCAGGATATGGGCAATTTAGCATGGCCAATACACCTAATCTTTGGATTGTGAGAGGAAACCTGAACATCTGGAGGAAACCAATGGGAGAATGTGCAAACTCCACACAGACAGTTGCCCGAGGTTGGAATCAAACCTGGGTCCCTGCCACTGTGAGGCAGCAGTGCTAACCACTGTGCCACCCCGCAGAATGCCGACTTTCATCCCAAGAACTAGAATACAAGGGAACAGAAGTCAGTACTCCATAAGATACAGAAGCAGAAATTAGGCCATTCGGCCCACCGAGTCTGCTCTGCCATTCAATCATGGCTGATAAATTTCTCAATCCTATTCTCCCGTTTTCTCCCCGTAACCTTTGATCCCCTTGACAATCGAGAACCTGTCTATGTCTTAAATATACTCAACCACCTGGCCTCCACACCATTCTATGCTAATGAATTCCACAGATTGACCGCTCTGTAGCCGAAGACGTTTCTCCTATCTCAATTCTAAAAGGTCTTCCCTTTACTCTATACATGTGCCCCCGGCTCAGAGTCTCTCATGCTAATGGAAACATCTTCCCAACATCCACTCTGTCCAGGACCTCCCCCTTTCCCTCAGCTTTGATTATTTGCATTGCCTTTAAAGGGCTTTGCACATAAATTATTCACTTGGAAACATTGGCTGATTTACTGGTGATGGGTTAAAAGATGAAAAATTGCATGTGATTTGGTGATGGAACAAAAGCATTCAGTTGTATATAAGAGCACTTCTGGACCAGCTGAGTGGAAATGGTGGAGCAGTGGTGGAAACCAGTATATTTGAATTTTCTGAACACTTTTTTAAAAGGTCTCAGACAGGTTATTCCACAAAATTACAGCATGTGGGATACAGCGTAACATACTGGCAGTGAGTGATTAATTTAAAGACTGATAAATGGAAAGACAACAGAAAGTAAGAATAAATGGCCCAAAGGGACCTTTCTCTTCTCCCCTTCCCTCTGATTCCGTCCCTTCTAAACCCATCTCTTGCTAGCTATTTACTGGTCTCTCTGACCTTCCACTGTCTGATGCTAAACTCAGCACTTTGTATTATCCCTTTGACCAACTATTATTTGGATAAGAATACTCTCCCTGTCCCACAAACCTCTTCACCCACCTCCAACACACTCTTCCTTTTACCTGGCTTTTCACCTGCACTCAACTGTTCATTGAGAACTCAGTCAGAGTGGTGCTGGGAAGGCACAGATCAGACATTAGGAAAATCGACATTTCAGGCAAAAGTCCTTCATCAGGAATGAGGCTGGGAGCCTCGGGGGTGGAGAAATAAATGGGAGGGGGGTGAGGCTGGGGAGAAGGTAGCTGAGAATGCAGTACTTGGATGGAGGTGGGGGTAAAGATGATAGGTCAGAGAAGAGGGAGGAGCAGATAGGTGGGAAGGAAGAGGGACAGGTCAAGTGGACGGTGCTGAGCTGGAAGGTTGGAACAGGGGGTAAGATGGGGGATGGGGAAATGAGGAAACTGGTGAAGTTCACATTGATGCCATTGGGTCTCTCTCTCTCTCTCTCTCAACAATCCCAGGTCATCTCCCCTGCCCTGAAGCTCTTTAGCTATTAACCCCATGGCATCAGTGGACTCATGACCCGCCCTTTTGTCAATCTTCCTCCCCACCTATCTGTTCCTCCCTCCTCTCCGACCTATCACCTTCACCCCCACCTATCGCACTCTCAGCTACATTCACCCCAGCCCCACTCCCCTCCTATTTATCTCTCCACCCCAGAGGCTCCCAGCCTTGTTCTTGATGAAAGGCTTTTGCCCGAAACGTCAATTTTCCTGCTCCTTGGATGCTGCCTGACCTGCTGTGCTTTCCCAGCACCACTCTAATCTTGACTCTGATCTCCAGCATCTGCAGTCCTCACTTACGCCTTGTTCATTGAGAACTATCGATGTGAGATAAGTCACCTTAATTACTCTGCTTCCTTCACCAATTCGAACCTATCTCCATCCAAACTGACTGCACTCCATGCTCTCAGATCCAGTTTGGACTATGATTTCAAAGGTAGTGCTGTTTGTTTCAGCCTGTTCCTACCCCACAGAACTCATTTCTTCCTACCTCGACTTGATCTTTTTTTCTGCCCTTGCCCAGTCTTTTCCCACCTAGATCTAGGATTCTTCTCAAGCTTTATCTCAATTTCAAAATCCCTGGCTTGCGAGCACCATCCACCTCCTCTGTGGATTGCTTTACACTTCCATTCCCCCATCAGGATGGTCTCAGGGCTCCCGGTTTCTTCCTTGGAGTACGCTTCAACTGTCCCCACCCACCACCGACCTCCTCCTCCTTCTGACTAAGCTCCTCCTTACTTGAACAATTTCTACTTTAACTCCTATAATATTTTTTCAGGTCAAAGGTGTGGCCTTGGGGCCCCAGTTATACCTGTCTCTTTGGAGAATACGTGGAACATTCCACGTTCCAGTCAGAATGCGGTTCCCCGGCAACTCTTTCGCCAGTACGTTAATGACATCATCAGTACCGCTACCCTGTTGTTTGGATTGTGGAAAATGTTATCAATTGCATTTCCAATTTCCACTCTGCTCTCATCTTCATCCGGTCCATCTTTGACTCCTTCCTTGATATCTCTGTTTCCATTTCTGGAGATAGGCTGGCCACCAATATCCACTACAAACCCACTGACTCCCACAGTTACCTGGACCACACGTCCTCACACCTTGTCCTGTAAAGACTTTATTCCATTTTCGGAGTTATTGTTTTGCAATGATGACACCACCTTCTGCACAGGGGCCTCAGAAATGTCCACCTTTTCCCTCAACTGAAGATTCCCTGCTACCGTGGTTGACAGGGCCCTTAAGCCATAGTCCAAATCATTTCCCACACTTCTTCCTTCACTTGCATATCAACAATAGGATTCCCCCTTGTCCTCACTTTCCACCCTGCCAGCATCCACATTCAAAGCATCTTAGCCATCTTTGCAACCACCTCTGGAGGAATACTACCACTGGACACATTTTCCCTTCCACTGCCCTGTTACAATTACCAAGTGATCACTCTGAAACATCCTGTTCTACTCCTCCACTCCAACACCTTCCCACGCAACCACAGAAGGTGCAATTTTGCCCATTCATCTTCTCCCTCCTCACTATCCAAGGCCCCAGACACAGCTTCCAGGTGAAGCAGTGACTTACCTGAACATCACTCAATATGTGCCTACGGTATTCACTGCTCACAACTTGGCCTCTACATTGGCAAGATGAAACACAGATTGGGCATTTGACGAACACCTATGCTCTGTGCATAAAAATAATCCCAAGCTTCCATTTGCCTGCCACGTCAACACACTACTGTATTCCTTGACAAACATTCAAGAACAAATGGGTGAACTACAAGATTTGTTTCTTTGTCTGGTACAATAATTCAGAGAAAAAACAGTGGTCAAACGATGGTTTACAAGGGAAGTTAGAGATAGGATTTGATACCAAAGAGAGGCATCTAAATTAGCAAGAAGAAAAAATAGACCTGGAGATTTGAGAATAGTTTGGATGCCAAAAGGAGAACCAAAGGGTTGATTAAGAAAAATAAAAAAGAGAATAAATAAGTTTGCAGGGAAGAACTGACTAAAAGTTTCTATAGGTATGTAAAGAGGTAAAGATTGGTGAAAACGTAGGTCCCTTAAGTCAGAAACAGGATAATATATGATGGGAACAAAGAAATAGCTGATCAACTACATTCATATTTTGCTTGTCTTCACAAAGCTGAACACAATATATTCAAAATGATGCATAGAATTTAGTTAGGGGAGGAACAGAATCAAATCTGTTTTAGTAGAGAAATTGTGTTGGAGAAATTAATGCGACTAAACGCTGATAAATCCCAAGAGCCTGAAAATCGACAAACCAGAGCACTGAAGGAAATAGCCCTAGAAATAGGAAATGGTTATCTGAAAGATTCTTTTGACTCTGGAATAGTTCCTACAGATCTGAAGGTAGATAATAGAACCCCATTATTTGAGAAGGAAAGTAAAGAAAAAAAGACAGGGAAATTTAATGAGTTTGACATTAGTAGTGGGGAGAATGCTGGAGTCCATGATCAAGGATTTTATAGCAGAGCACTTGGAAAACAATGGTACAATCAGACACAGCCAGCATGGATTTACAAAAGGGACATCATGCTAAACAAACCTACTTGAATTCTTTGAGAATCTAAGCAGTAGAGATGATCTGGGGAGCCAGTGGATGCAGTTTATTTGGATTTTCAGAAGGCTTTCGCCACAGTGCCACTTAAGAAATTAATGTGTAAAAATAAATTGCATGGGATTGGGGATAATTTACTGAAATGGAGAAAAAACTGGTTGGCAGACACGAAAGAAAGTGTTGGAATAAATGGGTCTTTTTCCAAATGACAACCCTCCATGACTAGTGGGCACCATATGAATTGGTACTAGGATTCCAGCTGTTCACAATATATGTTAATGACTTACATGAAGGATCTAAATGCAAGATCTCAAAACTTGTAGATGACACAAAAGCTGGGTGCAAGGGGAGCTGCAAGGACGCAGCAGGGATGTCGCAATGTGATTTGGACAGGCTGAATGAGTGGGGAAATGAATATAATGGGCGGTCATCCACTTTGGTAGCAAAAATAGGAAGGCGGATTATTATTTAAATGTCCTCTTATGTCTGTCGCTGAAAATAAGCAGGAGACAGAGAGGACTGCAGATGCTGGAGGTCAAAGTCAAAATGTGTAGCACTGGAAAAGCACAGCACATCAGGCAGCATCCAAAGAATCGACATTTTTGGCATAAGCCCTTCATCAGCAAAGGCTGTGCTTTTCCAGTGCCACACTTTTCGACATTGAAAGTAAGCACGCAGGTGCAGCAGGCGATAAAGGCAGCAAGCTGTATGTTGGCCTTCATAGGGAGAGGATTCGAGTTCAGTAACAAAGATGCTTTGCTGCAATCCAGTGGTGAGGCTGCACCTGCAATATTGTGCGCAGTTTCTGTCTCCTTGTCTTGAGGATGTCATTGCTATTGAGGGAGTGCAGTCAAGTTTACGAAATTGATTCCTGGGTTAGCAGGACTGCCATATGAGGACAGATGGAGTTGATTAGGATTGTATTCGCTGGAATTTAGGAAGATGGAGGAGAGGTCTCACAAGACTGATAAAATTGTTACTAGACTTAACAGATTGGATGCAGGAAGGATGTTCGTGATTGTGGGGTGAGGGGGAAGAGATTCCAGAACTGGAGTCATAGGTTTACCTCTTGTCCCTAAATGTTTGAGAAATAATTTCTTCACCCAAAGAATGATGAATTTAGTGTCATGGAAAGTAGTTGAAGTCAAAACAAGGGATATAGGGGAATGGCAGGGTTAGGGTACTAAAATCAATGATTAACCATGATCATACTGAATGCAGCAGAGCCAAGGAGCCAAATGCACTACTCCTGCTCCTAACTTTGATGTATTTATTTTTGCCTCAGCCTGCTGCAGTATTTCAGTGACACTAGAAAAGCAATCCCTCACCTTGTGCTTGGGGACTTACAACTTTCAGGAGTTTGGCAACACATTAAGTTTAATAGTTTTAGAACGTGAACATCTCCTTGCAGGTATATTAACCCCCTCCTCCTGACCCCAACCCCCTACCCCCTACCCCCGACCCCCACCACAAATGTCCCTTCATGACAAGAGCTGTTTTCAGTAAGCTAAGCCACTTTCACCCACTCTCACTTGTCTAGGTTTGGACCTTCCCTGGATTAGAGCTTCATTTCATGGTCTGTCTAACATTTTCTTTCTCTCTGGGGTCCCACTCCATTTGCTCCTTTCCTCATCTCCATCCCACCTCCCCATCCCCCAAATCCACATTCAACATCTATACGACAGGAAGGGTTTTCTCTCCCCAGCTGCTGCGAGATCTGCTGAGTCTCTCCAGCAATTTTGGTTTCGTGTTAGACCTCCAGCATTCCCAGCTCTTCGTTTTAGTATGGCGAGTAAATGGGTCATGTGGAGGTTGGCAGGTTGTGAGGGAACTGCAAAGATCAGAACTCTGTGCTCACAAATCAATAATGTGGGTGTCAGGGCAAGATGTAATATTTTGTAGATGACAAAACTAGGTGGAAATATGTTGAAGATGATGCAATGAGACAGGGTGATGAAACGAGAAAAACAACAGGCTCACTACTTTGATTTTCACTGGAACTGTTTCCAAACCTTTTCAGCTTGGCCATATCAAAGTTTGTGGGGCTTCATTTATATTGCCAACCTGACGTGGTGATGTCCACTGGAAACAGATCTTCTGTTGGAACACCAAATATTTTTGTACCTTCAAACAGTTTAACCAACTGACAATTGCTTGAAACAGGTTAATTTGGCCCACCCACATTATTTACAGTGTTGGCAAAGCCACATCCAGCACCACTGAGGGCATTAAGTTTCCAACACTCTCTGTGGGACTGGAGTCATCTAGAAGCCAGATCAGGTTCAGGTTGCAGATTCACTGTATTTCAGACACATTTCTGGTAGTGATTGAGGGGGGGGAATAAAGAAAAAATTGACGACTCACCAGCTTGGCCAATGAGTGCAGAGAGGGAAATCAACACGAGCCCAGAGTTAGAGAAGCAGTTTATCAGTGAGGAAGATGAAACAGAAAGTGGATTAGGGATAGATATCAATGCAAAGAATGTAACCACAAGATACATTTAACATGAATAGAACAATTTTTATTTACACCAGCACTTGGCATTTACTTTTATTTAGAAAGAACAGAAAATTACAGTTAAGCATGGAGTAAAATCAAGAGTTACACTAAAAGGCAAAATTAGATGAGAACCATCTGTTCACAAAACAAACAAGATTTCTGCAAAAACAAATTAATTTTCCATTATATTCAGTTGCTCCAAGTGAATGAACTGGTGTATTGCAGGACCTGTCACACAACATTTCATTGAACCATTCCTGTTGCATAAGAGCTCAGATTCTTTGAATTATAATACTTTATGCATGAACAGTTAAGCCCAAGAAAGAGAGCAAGGGAAAGAGAAATGCTTTGGTTAATTTTATGACTCTTATCTGACATTAAATATGGTGAGACACAAGGCTGTGGCTGGGTTTGTGATGTCAGGAGTGCAGTTTCACTACTAACAACTAATTAAAGTGAACCCTATCACATTTAGAGAGATTTGTCTCCCTTGTATCCCCATCTATATATGTGAACACAATTCAGGACACAGGCACATTGCATACAGGGTTTACAAAATACTGACAGAAATCCAACCATAATACTTCCTTGGCAACTGCTCAATGTTATTTCAAGACAACAGCCCATTGTAAATGGTACCACAGACATTGTACTCATGTTAATTTCTTGCCAAGTTTGGACCTTTTCACTGACACGAACTGGCTGTGTGCCCAGCATCTAGACTGTATTAAGATGTTAATTCACATAATAACAGAAAATCTTAAATGTCTAAGATAACTCAAGTCATTTAACTTCAGACTCACAGGTTAATGCAACACCATATACTATCAATCAGCCACAGCCCTGTATGATTCACAATACTGGGAGCAGTAAATGTTCAAACAAAAGCTCAAAAAGCAAAAAAGTATATGCTTTGCAAATGCATATTTATCAAAATTATTTCATGAGAAAATATAGCCATCTAGTTTAAACTCAGATGGTACTTACTGGAAAAATCAAACTCGCGTGGATCAATGTCCACAGGGGATTCAGGAAGAACAAACTTGTGTTCTCCAGTTACTGTGTGATAGTTATGAAGAGTTTACATAATTTTCTAGTTCAACCAAAAGTCACTGCTATCAAAAGCTTGGCAAGTTTAGATCAGAGGTGCAATGTAATTTTGCTTCTACCTCTTGCCAGTTTTCCTGGTCTAATTCATCAGCACAAGAGCAGGTATATGGCAGAGCTCTTACTGAGCATAGGCGTGTGTAGAAACAAGTTAACTTTATTGCACCTTTCCTCTATACTGTGGCCGACAGGCAACGATCTGTGCTGGCATAGGCAAACCCACAGTTTCTTCTAAAGTGCTCACACACTAAACCTGCAAACTCCAGCACCAATGCTGCTGAAAACAAGACATTAGCTGTGCACTGAAGCACGGGTGGCAATGTCCTCTTATACAACAGCAGGTCCAGACAACTGACATAAGAACCGATCACACTTCATTAGCAAAACAAGTATGAAGTACTCTGGACGTAAGCGAACACCAAGTTACTCATGCCAGGTTGTAGGAGCTGCACATTGTTGTTTCTCACCTTCATTACACAGACAATGTTGAAGCTTTCACTGATTCAATATTTGAAGCCTTTCAGCTGCTACGTCTTCCTCTCATTGGCTGGAAAGCCTGGGTATTGCCCTGGAATCTCATTGCAGGCTTTAGCTTGTCATCACTTATCCTCATACCATTCCAGCATATGTCAGGGGCACAGCACTGGGATCTGCAGAGCTACCTTCAAATTGATAGTCAAACACTGAGGCCTTAATATCCCCATCTGTGAGGTAAAGACTGACAAGCTCATTTTTATATTGAGATAGATAAAATCATCCTTGCCACAAACCTTCACATCATGGAGGGTCACTTTTTTCAAAAAGCACTAACTTATCTCACACGGTAAATATCCTTCACTTAAGCTCACTGACATGAAGAATAATTCTACAGGACTTAGGATAAGCAGTTGAAGAGGACCAGGTTATTTTAAGTGTCTGCTCAGTGTCCACTGGCAGCTTGTCATTGTCCAAGTTTCAGGGATATTTAGCCACAATAAAAACAAAACAGTACAACCACAAAAACTGTTTGCAGGGGTTAAAATGCTACACTTACTTTCAAGGAATGAGAATATTTGATTTATTGAAGAATTCCTCAAAAGTTAAGACTGCTCTTCTGTGAATGTAATGAATTAATTCCTTTGATGGAATTTCAAAGCAGAAATGTACTCTGGGCTCTGATCACTAGTTATCAACATGTAGGCAGACCTTTAGAGCAACATATCTATCAGGGCAGGGTGAAAGGTTACAGGATTACTGGATCATCCAGATAACCAGTTTTGAAACTGAAAGCATTATTTTTATGAAAATTGACACACAAAGATTGTGAAAAAACATAGCAATAAAGCACAGTGGAAAAAGTAAACATGTTACAAAAGGTTCTGCTCCTTAAAGTGCCAGTTCAGCCCAAAATTAGGCCCTTCCTTTCAATCACTCACCCCTGTCCAGTTGGAGCAGTTAACAGCAGCATCTCAAAGACAGCGTTATTGGTGAATTTGGGACGCACATTATAAATAATGCATTGCAAAATCTTTTCAATCCTCGGGCATCACAAATTCCTGCACCTCATTCGCATCCTTTAAATTTCAAGATGACCCTGTTAGGCTGTAAAAGTTGAGACAACCAGGTTTTCGTAGTTCTCATTTCCACAGTAGTCCAATTACCTGATAGTTGCTGTCAGGTTCCAGCTTGGCACAAAATCCCTTTCTGCAGTGCCTCACCTGCAATATGGCTTATCTGACTTTTCCAAAACATAGTTAGGTTCCAGGAGAACAATTAAACTCATTCCCAAAGCAGGAACGTTGTCCACAGGTCTGTGGACAGTCAGTGGTTTCATCAGACCAAAAGGCCTGAAGAAAAGACTGAACACAACAGTGCATCTTGTGTTTGTTCAGGTCCGTACAAAGGAGACACACATACTGGTTGTTGCTGAGCTGCCAGTGTTACAGGGAGACACGTATACTGTAGCAAGTCAGTCCTTCCCATCACAGTCTAAGTTTAGGAGTGTTAGGCTTAATTCAGAAACTGAGGCCAAAACAAAACAAAAAAGTGCACACAATGATTGAATCATAAGTTAATAACTTGTTCACTTTTTCTCCCAATTCCATATTTTTCTACGGACATTCCCTCAATCATGTGCTGCAGTCTCTCATATCAAGCACAATGGTTAAGTCACTTGTGATGATTCTGTTCCTGTAAGTTGGCTGGTGGGAAGGAGGAGGGACTGATTTTGAAGATATTAATGTGAAGGTGGGAAGCGATCTGATTGCAAACACCCACTGAGTAACGGATTAAGTCAAAGAGAGACCAGACCTGCGGGCCAAAGGAGAGAGAAAAAAAAATTAGTGAGAAAATGAAAGCAGTGGTTCCTTAGTCACTGGACATGTACCTTGATTAGCCTATGCTGTTCCAAATGACTGAGAGCAAGAATCCTCATCCATACGACTACAAGTGTGAACCTACAATCTTGTGACATTAAAAAAAGCCAAGTACAAAGGAATCTTGCAGAACAGTAAGTCAAAGGTATCAAGGAACATCCCTTTACTAGGTTCAATGTCTATTCAGCAGCCCCATGGAAAAATGTCACCATGCTGACCTTCAGTACCAGGCGAACGTGAGGGCTACAGATGCTGGAAACCAGAGTTTAGATCAGAGTGGTGCTGGAAAAGCACAGCAGGTCAGGCAGCATCCGAGGAGCAGGAAAATCGACATTTCGGTCAAAAGCCTTTGCCCAAAACGTCAATGTTCCTGCTCCTCGGATGCTGCCTGACCTGCTGTGCTTTTCCAGCACCACTCTGATCTAAACCCTGACCTTCAGTACCATCAGCCAAACCAGCAGCACAGAGCTGCAGTTCCATTTTATATGATGCAGGTAGGTTATGGAGAGGGCCTCTAACAGAACTTAACCTAAAGCATGCTGCATTACTAGAGTCTGTCAGATGAGAGGCTGCATTTTCACGCAGCTGCTGGCTGTGTTGTGTCTTTAACAAGGTCTGGTCAACAGCAAACTTACAAATGTTCAAGCTCAACAGCGGGAGTAAACAGACTTTGTCGTCAGACCAGCTGGTCATCACAGGCACTGTCCAATCAACCACCAACCCCATCCCACACCCAAATGAGACTGCAGGAAGGCCTGATGACCGAGACGGAGGTTTGTTCTGGGAGTCAGCTGGGAACTTTGGTCAATGTGCTCCAGGCTATTGATCTCTCTTGTGGTTAATTTTGGTATTGGGCTAGCATAGATTAAACAAGGGCAATTACTGTTATGGTTTATGGAGAAGAGGCAGGGAACAGATTCAATGGACTAGATTGGGTTGGGATATCTGGTCGGCATGGACAGGTTGGACCGAAGGGTCTGTTTCCATGCTGTACATCTCTATGACTCTATGCTGTACTGTTCTATAACTGCTTCAAATGCAAAGTGAGGAGTCTTGCAAGTTTGGGGTCAGTCTGAGGGATGACAGTGTGTGGAGGTCTACTACCACAGCATTAATTGTTGGTTGTTCCAGTGCCACATGCTGGCTGGTGACACTGCTCGTTACTCAACTATGGATGGTGCGACTGTACAATAAAGGAAGAAAAGCCTGGAGGCACTCTGGCATCTACTAAGCTACAGTCGCATGGAAATTCTAAACACCCTTCACATCAGCCTGAATATTCCTTTTATGAAACATCCTTGAATCGTGAATCCCTATTCTTTGAATGAAGGTAAGCATTTGCCAAACTGCATTCTGGGCCCTTGGAAAAAGAATACAGATCCAGGTGCAACATAAACATAAATACATTTGTAAATCCAGATCTCCATGACACAGCAGCAAGCACAGTCTTGAAGTTTAAGTCAGAATCAGGCTTCCTATAACAAGAAATACTGAGCAGAGATATCCCACTGACACCAGGTTCCCCGAGTCAATGCTCATTGGTTCCCTTGGTCTCTCCAACTGACCCTATCCACCTATCTCCAGGTGGACTTTTCACAACTTTGTTTTGGATGATCCTTCTCTCAAGCTTCACACTCAAGTCCCAGACAGCACAGACCTTCCAAATCCCGTTGCCCATTCTTATACTGCATAACGGATTATATCATTGCTATTCTAGCCGATTTTTAAATAGCAATTTAACAACTGGGGCAAATCCAAATGTCACAAGATCGTCACAGATATTTACTGTGGAAAATCACACGAAGGATGAAAATAGCAATAATCAGTGGTACTAATCTGAATCTACAGCCAGTTTAGAAGCATCTGGAAGTGAGAAATTAAACTCCAGTTTAGTCAGAAGGCTCTGCTCACTTACCAACGCAATCCAGAGCACCAAGTACTCATTTATAAAACTGTTGAAGTACTGGTCCAAGAAGAGGAGTCCCGGCCCGACAAAGGCTGTGTCCTGCAAATGCATCTCACTTTTTGTCATGTGAGCCACCTGAAATCAGAAGCAAGGATCTATTCACTTGATCTGTAGTGGCTTTAAAATAACAGTTGCTGGTTCCAACATTAGCAATGCAACATCATGAGATGAACAAGTAAACACCTGTACTTCTACTGAGCCACTCATAATATGTCAGTGAGACCAGTGTGCAAAATGAAGGGATGCAGATCAGCACCTGATAAAACTTTCCTTTCAGAATTCACCAAAATGCTTCACAGTCAGTAAAATGCTTTTGAAGTGTAGTCAATTATTGTGGTATAATGTAGGAGATCTAGCAGTTTGTGCATGGGAAGCTGTCACAATGCGGTAATGAAAACTACCTAGTTTAAGGAATAAGTCTCAATCAGGATATTGGAAGAGCAGCCCACTCTGAAGTAGGTTCCACATGATCCTTAAATTCACTGGAGGGTTGAAATTCTGCACCCCAGAAAGTACTGCACTGGAGTGTTAGCCTAGATTAAATCATTA
Organism: Chiloscyllium punctatum; assembly: GCF_047496795.1. Taxonomy (NCBI): domain Eukaryota; kingdom Metazoa; phylum Chordata; class Chondrichthyes; order Orectolobiformes; family Hemiscylliidae; genus Chiloscyllium; species Chiloscyllium punctatum. The sequence continues at coordinate 27,872,753 of NC_092783.1, forward strand.
AGTCTCTGGAGTGGAATCTGAACCCACAATCTTTTGAGAATACCATCAAATAAGATGCTGTTGATACATCCATAAATTAAGCACAACTTCTTCAGCATCAGTCAATTGGAATAGGTTCTTGGATCCTTTACCAAGCAATCAATTTCTAAGATGTTGGGTGGGGTGGGGGACAGGGGCATGGGAGTAGGGAAGTGGTATTAATGAGGATAGGTCAACTGCCTTACAGTAGTACAGTAGCTGCCCATGTGCAGTCCATCAGCAATAGATAAAATTTCAGTGATTATTCAGGATTGCCTTCTTGAGCATCAGTTCATTTGGTCAGGCAGACTAAGGTCAAGGTGTGTGTGGGGGAGGACAGCAACTGCCTCCAGTGAAGAGTACATACCACTAATTTATTGGTTATTTTTGCAGACACAAAGCCAAAAGCAAGAATGTAGAGGCAGGGATTATTCTCAAAAAGCCGGCTGGTAGATTTCTTGTAGATCATCAATGCCAGTGTTATAACTGCGCCTATATGTAGGAATGGTGACAGCACACTTGTACCCTGTAAAATACAACGATACATTACTAACAGTGTCATTACATATCCTATATAAATACCTGTGCAGAGAGCAGATACAATTATTCAATACACAAGATACACTCCAATCAGACATCTGGACATTGCAGTAAAACATAACTGAGGAAATGAACTAATTGTGCAGTCAGAAATTTTGAACAGACCACTTCCAGACGTCCACTAACTTTGTAATTCCCAGCATTTTCTGACCCTCCATCACTGCTCCTTCACAACTGTTCAGCTCTATCTAATTTAGCTCCTTTTTCCTCAGGCTCTCTCTCCAGTATGATTCTGTAATCCGAACAGGAATAAAGAGCAGCACTAAATGTCACATTCTGCACCTCCTTCACCCTGCTCATGCTTTGGTGTAACAATGCCACTGCTCCAAGCTTAATGGAGCCCTGACCATTTCATCACTTGATATAGGTCAAAACAACATTGCAGGTTTGCAGGGAATTCAGAAATATAGATTTTCTAATCAACCTGTTCAGTCATGTTATTACATATCTCTGGAGCAAGTGGGACTTGAACCCAGACAACGTGGTTCAGAGATAGGGACAAAACCACTGCAATGTAGCATAAGGCCCAGATTTACATTCTACTGTCTCCAGAGGTACCTATCTCCGGACTAGGAAAACGTGAGGCCTGCAGATGCTGGAGATCAGAGTAGAGTGTGGTGCTGGAAAAGGCAACAGCAGGTCAGGCAGCATCTGAGGAGCAGAAGAATCAACATTTCGGGCATAAGATTCCTGATGAAGGGCTTATGCCCGAAAAGCCGATTTTCCTGCTCCCCGAATGCTGCCTGACCTGCTGTGCTTTTCCAGCACCACAATCTCGACTATCTCTGAACTGCTGGATTATAAAACAGCCACAGAGCAGCCACTCAGTGCTCCTGCTGAGATCGTCAGAATCAGCTAGGTCTATCTGATCTCACCTTCTGATGGATCCATCAACTCATTGATATCTTCTCAAATGCTCTTCCCCCTCTCATTTCTGTCACAGAAACAGAAATTATCGCAACAATAGGCCACTCGGCCTTCAAGCCAGTTCCACAATTCAATAAGATAATGGCTGATTCTCAATCTCAATGCCATATTTCCACTTTCTTCTCCTGCCAGCCCCAGAATCAGCCTGGTGAACCTTTGCTGCACTCCCTTGATGGCAAGCACATCCACTCTTTAGTGTGGACACCAATAGACAATAGGTGCAGGAGTAGGCCATTCTGTTTTTGGGCCAGCACCACCATTCATTATGATCAAGGCTGATCATCCTCAATCAGTATCCTGTTCCTGCCATATCCCCATACCCTTGATTCCACTATCCTGAAGAGCTTTATCCAACTCTTTCTTAAACGAATCCAGAGACTGGGCCTCCACAGCTCTCTGGGGCAGAGCATTCCACACAGCCACCACTCTCTGGGTGAAGAAGTTTCTCCTCATCTCTGTCCTAAATGACCTACCCCTTATTTTTAAGCTGTGTCCTCTGGTTCGGGACTCAGCCATCAGCAGAAATATGCTTCCTGCTTCCAGAGTGTCCAATCCTTTAATAATTTTGTACGTCTCAATCAGATCCACTCTCAGCCTTCTAAACTCAAGGGTATACAAGCCCAGTCGCTCCAATCTGTCAGCGCAAAATAGTCCCGCAATTCGGGAATTGACCTCGTGAACCTACGCTGCACTCCCTCAATAGCCAGAATGTCTTTCCTCAAATTTGGAGACCAAAACTGTGCACAATACTCCAGGTGCGGTCTCACCAGGGCCCTGTACAGCTGCAGAAGGACCTCTTTGCTCCTATATTCAATTCCTCTTGTTATGAAGGCCAGCATGGTATTAGCCTTCTTCACTACCTGCTGTACCTGCATGCTTGCTTTCATTGTCTGATGTACAAGAACACCCAGATCTCTCTGTACTGCCCCTTTTACCTAACTTGACTCCATTTAGGTAGTAATCTGCCTTCCTGTTCTTGCCAAAGTGGATAACCACACATTTATCCACATTAAGCTGCATCTGCCATGCATCCGTCCACTCACCTAGCCTGTCCAGGTCACCCTGTATTCTCCTAATGTCCTCCTCACATTTCACCCTCCCACCCGGCTTTGTGTCATCAGCAAATTTGCTAATATTACTTTTAATACCTTCATCTATATCATTAATGTACATTGTAAAAAGCTGCGGTCCCAACACTGATCCCTGCGGCACACCACTGGTCACCGCCTGCCATTCCGAAAGGGAGCCGTTTATCACTACTGTTTCCTGTCAGCCAACCAATTTTCAATTCATGTCAGTATTTTGCCCCTAATACCATGTGCCCTAATTTTGCTCACTAACCTCCGATGTAGGACTTTATCAAAGGCTTTCTGAAAGTCCAGGTATACTACATCTACTGGATCTCCCTTTTCATCTTCAGAGTTACATCCTCAAAATATTCCAGAAGATTAGTCAAGCATGATTTCCCCTTCATAAACTGCATGTAATAATCTCAGTGCAGTCACAGCAATGGAAAACTACAGAAAAACACCCATAATTCTGAACTGAAATCCTCTTACCATGACTACCAATATACCATTTGCCTTCCTAATTGCTTGCTGCATCTGCCAGTCTACTTTCATTGATTGACGTACAAGGACACCCTTTATACATTCACACTTCACAATAGATCACTATTTGAATAATACTGTCTTTCGGATGTTCACACCAAAGTATATAAACTTCTTATTTAGCACGTTGTACCGCATCTGCCATGAGTTTGCCCACTCACTCAACTTGTCTAACTCACTTTGAAGCCTCCTTGCTTCCACCTCACAACCCTGCCTAGTTTTATGCTTTCAGCAAACTTGGAAATGTTACATTTGGTTGCTTCGTATATGGGCCCCAAGTTCTGACCCTTGTGGTATTCCACTAATCACTCTGAAAAAGACCCTCTGTTTCTTTTCCACTAACCAATTCCAATCAATGTTTATATGTTACTGCCTATCTCATGTGCTTTAAAACCTATGAGGGACTTTATCAAAGGCCTTCTGGACAGTCCAAATACACTTAACATCCACACCCTAATACAGCCTCCCCTCTTCTTGAATCTGTCTTCTGATTTGTCATCTGTCTGTTGGGACACTGTGTCAGCGAGCCTCATGCTGGTGTGACACCCTTCACCCCTCTTACAACCACCCCGACCCCTCAAATCACCCAGAGAGCTGCAGTCACTTACAGCGATGGTGGAGCCATTCTTGCCAACGCCGCCAGTGAAGATGACAGTGAAGTAGTTAGTGCAGGAGAAGATTCCACCTGCTACCACAAGGAGAGCAGGCACAATTTTAACTTGAATTTCCAGCACTGGGATCTTCTCAGGGAAAGAAAAAGATTAAAGAGAAAAAATAAGAACGACAAAAACATTTCTGGGATTCACTGCCCAGACTGCAATAGAGAATAATGCGAGAAGGCTCATCAGACCCCCTCATAGCCCTTTCAACTGGAAGGCTAAACAAACAGTTTCGGCCACTGACAGAAGCCAAACTCTCCAGTTATTTCAAAGACTTTTGTTTCCACTACTCAGAGTCCTCATTCTGTTTGAAGAAAAATATTGTGGGACCACTCCTAGAGTTGACCTTGACTAGTTGGAGCCAGGGTTCCCTTGTCTAATTGAGAAAAGTCCATGTCAGCCTTTTCAATACACTCTAACAGCACCTCCTGAATGCCTCTTTTCCAGACTAAAATACCCACATTTCTCATGGTCACATCAATTGGACAACATCAAGCAGGAGCTGTTTTATATGAGAAATAAAGGGAATGCACAATCAGTGCCTGAAGGAAACCTTCGGCCATTGAACAAAGGCTATAATGTCTTAAGGCTTTAGATATCCTCCATGTACCATTGAACAGCAAAGAGATAGGAGAGTCAGGGATGAGATCGGAGCAAGTCCAGGTGCAGAACTGAACTGTTAAGTTTATTAACGGAACATCTGATGACAGAACCCTGGTTATCCCCTGTTATAACCTTTAATTGATAGTTGTTGCAATCAGATTGGTTCAGTGAATGCATTTAGCAATAGATTCAGAACTAGGTATTGGTGGCACCTATGGATATCTAGTACTTCTAGTGCCTTTTCAGCTGAAAGACTCAGATTAAATTAGATTAGATTACTTACAGTGTGGAAACAGGCCCTTCGGCCCAACAAGTCCACACCGCCCTGCCGAAGCGCAACCCACCCATACCCTTACATCTACCCCGTTACCTAACACTACAGCAATTTAGCATGGCCAATTCACCTGACCTGCACATCTTTGGACTGTGGGAGGAAACCGGAGCACCCGGAGGAAACCCACGCAGACACAGGGAGAACGTGCAAACTCCACACAGTCAGTCGCCTGAGGCGGGAAATGAACCCAGGTCTCTGGCGCTGTGAGGCAGCAGTGCTAACCACTGTGCCACCGTGCCGCACACTCAGGTGTGTAGAATTAAATAGTACAAATCACTGGACACTGCTGCACCCAGGATTTGAGAGCATTGGATGATACTGGTTGAGTGCTCACCAGAGAGAAGGTGAAAGCTTTCCACTGCACAATGCAGCAGCTGAGACAGGGCCAAAATCCAGAACAAACCACTAACAGATGGAACTGTAGATGCTGACCCCCACAGTCCACTTTCCCTTAGCTTTCTCAAGGCAGTGGCTCCTTTGCAAATAATTTCCAATGACACCACACCTGCCTTAGGATTTCTTTAAATCTTTAATCTTTAACAGAGGTTAAATAGTCAGTTGCAGTATGCCTTACTCGATGTGAAGCTCAGACCCACCAACCAGGTATTATTAAGTCTGGGGTCAAAAACGTCTTGATTTGCAGTTCCACAATAAGCCCCTGACAGAGGTCTAATGAACAGAACAGAGCATGCTCAATGTATTTGATGCTACTCATTTAACAATTTCACATGAGAAACCAGGCTTCCAACATATCAATCTTTACACTGCAGTGTGTCTCAGTGATGGTAATATTATGATAGAGGTCTCTGACCGGTCTGATCGATATACGGATAAGTCAAGTCTTAAATGTTTTACTCAAAGTGGACATTCATTGGGTACTATGTGTACTTTCAGAGTTAGGCCTGTCACCAAAGATAATCGTTAACCCAGAAATAACAGGAACCTGCAAATGGCTCAACTGGGAAAAACACAAGGACTCAGAGCATAGGAACAAATAATGAGGAGGCCATTCAACCCCAAAGCTTATTCCACCGTTAAATGAGGAATTTGAGTATTGTCCAATTATCAACAAGTACACACACTTGTAAACTTAAAAAAAGGAAGGAAGGTTGGTCAATGAAGCAGTGGCTGGGGTGACACTAAGCACTTTCTCTTAACCCCACTTGTGTAACTCCGTCAAATTATTGGATAACATACTGAGAAGTACCTTGGCATTTTCAAGAGTTTTGGTACTGGATAGTTACAATGGTGGTATAGGATGGGAGACCTCAATCCAGCAGCACTCTATACCATCACCACTTCCATTGTCAGCTCAGAGACTGGCATGTTTATGACACTGAATATTTTTCATTTTGCCTTGCGCTTACCCAGGTCCAAGAGTCACTCACACCCTCCTTTAATAAGGTTTTATACAAAGATTAGCAACAGTAATCTTATTACATAGAACAGTATTTAGCCCCATTATGGAACATAAACAGTCCCACCAAAACCACAAGCTGGCCTGGACCAGGATCCCAGCCAGAAGAACCAGTCAATCTCAGCTGGAGTTTTTGAGCTACCTTGGTTTGTCCCGCTAGGAATAGGATACAGTGGCACATGGTTCAATGCCTTGAAGGAACTGTGCAGAGTTTGACAAACTGTTCAGAGCACACACACACACTGCTTAAAATGGAGCATGCTAAAAGAAATTATAATAATCAATTATGTCTAAGTGAATCCAAGACAAAAGGTCTTAAATAAATCTCCACAAAATTTAATTGAACACTCTAGCAAGAATTTGCAGATAAATTTTGATCATTAAGGAGACAATTATTCAGATATTAGAGGGCAAACAGCAGCTTTTCAAACTTTAGTTTATGCCCTTTGCATTCTCTACAGGAGAAAGAATAGGACAGTCCTTAGATAGGGCAAATGCCTCTGCCCCCTGCAACTCCCTGGTTAACCAGGGTAAGAATTCAATTATGCTATTAATTACCATAGATTCCCAAAATGCAGTTCCTCCACTCGCAGCCAATAAAAACAGGATAATTATGAAGATTTGCACTTCAGTCACATCAATTCTGATTGGATGAGAAAAGCAGAAATCAGTATTAGAGCCACTCATTGGTAATTAGCATATTGCCAAGCAATGAAACTGCAGTTCAATCATGCACCAAAGCAGCAGAGTAACTCATTCCACTACACCCCTTTGTACTCACTCTAATGCTCCATTTTCTCAGAACTTCATTAACAATTTATTGGTGTGACCTCTCTTTGACCACAAAGAGCAGCTCATTATGTGAAAGTGCCTGCATTGGGCAGGGTGAACAAAGTCGTACATCACACAACACCAGGTTTATATGAAATCGTAAGCTCTCAGAGCACTGCTGCTTCCCCGGGTGAACTGGACAGAAGTGCACAGGCATAGAATTTATAGGTGGGGAGATCATTGCAAGATAAATTCTAGGTAATTAAGAGTGTTAAACAATAGTACAAGTGGTGTGAGTGAAGTGTCAACTGGCTGAATAACAAGTGAAGGAATGACCTATGATTGGAGTAATGAACTAACATGGTGCTAGGACAAACCAAATAGCACCATGTTAGTTCATTACTCCAATCATAGGTCATTCCTTCACTTGTTATTCAGCCTGTTGACACTTCACTCACACCACTTGTACTATTGTTTAACACTCTTAATTACCTAGAATTTATCTTGCAATGATCGCCCCACCTATAAATTCTGTGCCTCTGCATTTCCCTCTACTTCACCAGAGGAAGGAACAGCACTCCAAAATCTTGTGATTTCAAATAAACCTGTTGGACTATAATCCGGTGTCATGTGGCTTCTGACTTTTTGACTAACGAGATGCACACTCAGCTTGGGGTAGTGGCAGCAATCTATAAATTTTTAGGCTGAAGTCAAGATTTCGTTTATTTTAATCCATTCACCGGTTGGAGGCATCAATGGGCTAGCATTTTACTCCAGAAGAAAGGCTTTTGCCCGAAACATCGATTCACCTGCTCCCTGGATGCTGCGCTTTTCCAGCACCACTCTAATCTGGACTCTAATCTCAAGTATCTGCAGTACCCACTTCAGCCGAGCATTTCATTGCCCATCTCTTAACAGTCCTTGAGAAGATGGTGGTAAGCTGTCTTTTTGAACTGCTGCTGTCCACTTGCTGTAGATTGTCCCTAATTGTGGGTCTAAGTTCCAGGATTTTGACCTAGTAACAATAAAGAAACGGTGATATATTTCCAAGTCAGAATAATGATTGGCTTTGAGAACTTACTAATGGTGCTCTTCTATTTGCAGATGAAGTGGTTGTGGGTTTGGAAGGTTCTAAGGAGCCTTGGTGAACTTTTGCAGTGCATCTTGGAGTTGGCACACACTGCAGCTAGTAAGTGTCCATGGTGGAGGGAGTGGATGTATGTAGATATTGTTCCAAACCAGCAGGCTGCTTTGTTCTGGATGGTGTCAACTTCTTGAGTGTTGTTGGAGACACACCCATCCAGACAAGTAGGGAATATTCCATCATACTATTGACTTGCGCTTTGTAGATGGTAAACAAGGAGTTGGGATGCGAGTAACTCACACTCTTACAGCTGCTATTTATATGGCCAGTCAAGTTCAGATCCTGGTCAATGGTAACACTCAGAATGTTGACAGGGAGTTCAGAGATGATGCCATTGTATATCATGGACAATGGTTAGATTCTCTCTTGTTGCAGATGGTGATTGCCTGATACTTGTGTGGCATGAATGTTGCTTGCTATTTGTTAACCCAAACCTGGATATTGTCCAGGTCTTACTGCATTTGGACACTGATTGCTTCGGTATCTGCAAAGTGGAGAATGATGCTGAAAACTGTGCAGTGAACATGAGTCAACAAAGCATAGTGCTGGAAAAAATACAGATCAGGCAGCAACAGAGTTGATGTCTCTGGCTTAACTCTTCATCAGTACAGGGGAGGGGGAAAAAGGGCTGAGAAATAAATAGGGAGTGGTGGGGCTAGGAGAGTGGTAGCTGGGATCGCGATAGGTGGGCGAAAGTAGGAGGTGACTGTGATGGGTCAGTGTGGAGCAGATAGGCGGAAAAGATGATGGATAGGAAGGTCAGCCAGGTCAACCTTCCTGTCCATCTCCCTTCCCACCTATCTGCTCCACACTTCCCAATGATCGATCATAATGACCTCATACCTTCACCCACATACTGCCATCCCAACTAACCCCACCAACTCCCAATTTATTTCTAAGCCCCCTTCCCCCTCCCCAGTCAACTCTCTTGCTCCTCAGATGCTGCCTGACCGGCTGTACTTTTTCCAGCGCCACACTTTATCGACTCTGACTTCTCCAGTCCTCACTACCTCCCAATCAGTGAACATCCCAATGTAACCTTATGATGGAGGGAAGGTCATTGACAAAGCAGCTGATGATGATTGGGCCTCAGGCAGTACACTACGGAACACTTGGAGCCAAGATGACTGACCTCCAACAACCATAACTAAGTTCCTTTCTGCCAGGCATGACTGCAAACCGTGGAGAATTCCCCACAACCTCAGTTCTTAGGTCCCAACTTTGCTAAGACTCCTTGATGCCACATTCGGTCAAATGCATCCTTGCTAACAAGGGTAGTCACTGTCACCTGTGGGTTGGTGAGGGGCATGGACCCGACAGTTTTCGTCCCCACCCCATCTGTGTTTTGGAGAGACCATTCCTCCACAACTCCACCAGCCCACCCTTCACCTTCCCCTGCCCCTGCCATCGCAAGAGCAAAACCTGCACTCACACTTCTGTCAAAGGCCCCAAAGGCTCCTTCCACATCCTTCAGAAATTCACCTGTACTTCCACACACCTCATCTACTGCATCGGTTGCACCCACGTGGTCTCCTCTACATTGGGTAGAGGGGATGCCAACTTGTGGATCATTTCAGAGAACATCTCTGGGATAACTTCACCAACCAATACCAGTGTGGCTGAACACTAACTCCCTCTGCCACGGACATGCAGGTCCTGGGCCTCTTCCATCGCCAAACCCTAACCACCCGACACCTGGGGGAAGAATGCCTCATCTTCTGCCTTGGGATTCCCCAACCATATGGGATCAATGTGGATTTCACCAGATTCCCCAGTTCCTCTCCTCTCTCCTCCCCACCCCCCCCCCCATCCCAGTCCCAATCTTCCAATTTGGCACCGCCCTCTTGAACAGTCCAACCTGTCCATCTTCCTTCCCATCTATCTGCTCCACCCTATCACTTTCACCCCCACATTCACATACCTATCACTTTTCCAACTACCATCCCTGCAGCCCCAAGCCCCCTCTCATTTACCTCTCAGCCCACTTGGCCGACAAGCTTCAGTAAGGGCTTATGCCTGAAACGTCGATTGTCTTGCTTCTCCGATGTTGCCTGACCTGCTGTGCTTTTCCCACACCTCACTGTTTGACTCTGGTCTCCAGCATCTGCAAGTCCCCACTTTCTCCACACTGCTGACAACACCTTCCACCACTAATACTGAACGGCTTTCATGACAATGGAGTAGAATTTTAATTCCAGATTTTATTGAATTCGAATTCCACCATCTGCCATGGCTGTATTTGAACCCACAGCCCCTGAACGTTACTGTGGTCTCAATTAATTAGATTCCCTAAAGTACAGAATTACTAGTCCAGCGACAATATTACAAAGCCATCACCTCCCCTTGTCCTGAAACCTTTCCAGTTAACCAGACTCTAATTATGAAGGTGACTCCTGGGTGAGGCAGGTTTTTTTTTCCCAGACCCTGCCTGAACTGTAGCTGCTGTCACTGAAAACCTGGTGATGGTCACCACTTCACAGACAATATCCCAACTAGGATCATCACTACCAGTGATAAAGGGAAACCATCCATTTTAGCTTTTATGTTATCATTTAAATAGGTATCCCACAACCTACTAAATTCTAGACTACCTCCCCTCTGCACAGAGACCAATGACAGTATAATATGGTGCTTCATAGAAAGCAGCCAATTTGAAGATTGGTTATGTAGTGCAGCTTTAGGAATGTGCATGCTTGTTCTGCACTGTAGATGCTGCAGCACTTTCAATGATTAATTATTAATGGTTTGTTGTCGAATGATAGAAGTCTAAGGGCTCTACTTGGCTAAAGTGCATGATAGAGCAGCAGTCTGATTGGTTGTAGTCCACATGCAGTCATCCAGACAGCTGGTGTTTACCATAATATTCCACAGTGAAGGCCCCACAATCATTGTCACAACTTGTGCAACTATAATACACAGCTGAGCTTCTGTGACATCGCATCTGTCAGAGAATAATTATAGAACAATGAAATACTAGAAACAGGGCAAAAACAAAGTAGCAAAGAGGTACTGTCTGAGACTAACTTCACTCAGTGGAACAATTCTCCAAGGCAGACTCATTTCCTTGTCAGAAGGTCCAGGTATAAAGTTACATATTCAAGGAACAAGGTGGATAAAGAACTGGTTGAGCAACAGGAGACAGAGAGTAGTAGTTGAAGGGAGTTTCTCGAAACGGAGAAAGGAGTGGTGTTCCACAGGGGTCAGTGCTGGGGCCACTGTTGTTTGTAATATACATAAATGATCTGGAACAGGGCATTGGGGGCCTGATCAGTAAGTTTGCAGATGATACAAAGATTGGTGGAGCAGCAGAAAGCATAGGAGATTCAAATAATACAGGAGAACATAGATAGACTGGAGAGTTGGGCGGAGAAGTGGCAGATGGAGTTCAATCCAGGCAAATGTGAGGTGATGCATTTTGGGAAACTAATTCTAGAGTGAACTATACTGTAAACGGAAGAGCCTTGGGAAAAGTTGATGAGCAGAGAGATCTGGGAGTTCAGGTCCATTGTACCCTGAAGGTTGCTGCACAGGTGGATAGAGTGGTCAAGAAGGCATATGGTCTGCTTGCCTTCATTGGACGGGGTATTGAGAATAAGAGCTGGCAGGTAATGTTAAAATTGTACAAGAATTAGAATACTGTGTACAGTTCTGGTCGCCACATTACTGAAAGGATGTGAATGCTTTGGAGAGGGTGCAGAGAAGGTTTACGAGGATGTTGCCTGGTATGGAAGGTGCTAGCTATGAAGAGAGGTTCAGTAGGTTAGGATTGTTTTCATTCGAAAAAAGGAGATTGAGGGGGGACCTGATTGAGGTCCACAAAATCATGAAGGGTATAGACAGGGTAGATAGAGATAAGCTTTTTCCCCCAGAGTGAGGGATTCAATAATAAGAGGTCATGCGTTCATTGTGAGAGGTGAAAAGTTTAAGGGGGATACATGCGGAAAGTATTTTACACAGAGGACAGTAAATGCCAGGAACACGTTGCCAGCAGAGGTGATAGAGGCAGGCACGATAGATTCATTTAAGGTGCATTTGGACAAATGCATGAGTATGTGGGGAGCACAAGGAAACAAATCCTTAGCAATAGGGCGATAGGTTTAGACAGTGGATTTAGATTGGCACAGGATTGGAGGGCCGAAGGGCCTGTTCCTGGGCTGTAAGTTTTCTTTGTTCTTAACATTGGCTGCAGCTAATATCTCCACCAGAGACAGAATCTAAAATAATGATATTGAAACTTAATCTTGGGTTCCTTAGAAATAAAGAAATCCGATCACCTTGTGCCTGGTTACTACAGTTAAAAATTCCACCCATGCTGAAGCTCATGTCTGTTTGTACATATTCATTGCTTCAAGATCGGTGAACTGATTTTACATACCTGAACAATTGTGAAAAGATAACGGAGATAATATTATTTATATATGCAGCACAGGCACTGACCATTAGACCACATCACGCTCCACTCGACCCCCTGTGCATTCCCACAGGGCACCACAGGGAGAGCGTTCTTGTTGAACAGCATTTTCATCTTTTACTAAGGTGTTGTGCTTCATCATCTCCCAAATGCCCCTTTAATACTCACATCCCAAAGCGTAGTGTCCCGGAGACGTATGTCTGCCAATGTGCACAGTAGAACATGAAGACCCCAGCAAAGCAGCAGAAGAACATCCAGTCTGGGTTTGTTCCCAGCTGCACAGCGATGCAGATCCCCAGAACCACAAAAACTGTAGAAAGGAAATAAACAAAGTTTACTGAAATCATGCACCAGAGAATCAAACCTACCTTCCGTAGCTGGAAATGGTCCAGCAAAATGCTCCTCAGCCTGGCAGCCTTGCAAACAGTTCTGTTAAAGAGTCTAGGATTAAAGTAAGACCTATTGAGGAGCAGCAAGGAATAAAGTTTACCTTCCAGCCCATCTAATTATCTTTGTTTAATTTGACCACTAGGGTTAGCTGAATGGATGTGAAGATATCAAGCAGGGTCTTCCCTGACCTGACCTTCACCCACAAAGGTTTAACACTCAGAGTGCAAGGAACAGTCGGAGTTCTTGATGTTGGACACTAATGTGCTTCACAGTATGGATGATTTGAAGAGGTTAGATAAAGATGACAACGTAGCAAGATGATACAGAGTATCCATCATAAAGGGCAGCCTCATTAGGCTTGAAGTTAGGCATTGCAGTTCACAATTAAAAATACAGAAAAATAAAAAGAACACTATGGCATTAGAGATTAAGGTCACATGAGGGCTAAACAGAAAAAAGAAAGAATCATCGTAAAATCCCTACAGTGTGGAAACAGACCCTTCAGCCCAACAAGTCTACACTGATACTCCAAAGACTAACCCACCCAGACCCGTTTCCCTGTCCTATATTTACCCATGATTAATGCACCTAACACTATGGTCAGTTTAGCATGGCCAATTCACCTGACCTGCACATCTTTGGACTGTGGGAGGAAACCAAAGCACCCGGAGGAAACCCATGCAGACACGGGGAGAACGTGCAAACTCCAGACAGACAGTTGCCCGAGGCTGGAAGTGAACATGGGTCCCTGGTGCTGAGAGGCAGCAGTGCTAACCACTGAGCTACTGTGCTGCCCTAGACTAGAATCATTTCTCTCTAAATACATAAAGCATTCACTACAAATAAGATGAATTAATAACAAATATTGAAATTGAAAGGTTTGACCAATAGACATCTCAAAGTAAAGTTTGCAAAGTGACCAAGATTGAGAACTAACTATTCCAACTAACTTAGGTTGGGCAAAATAAGAGGAAATTGCTCTAATAAATTAAATGATAAAGACAGTTGATAGATCAAAAGGTAAAATCATGCCTCACCTAAAGCAATGGGCATGAGACATTGGTGGGAGCTGTCGATCAGAGTAGAGGAGAGTAGCTTTTATTAGTCATTTCTACCATATACAACTGTACATTGATAACATCACTGGATACTGCAATAGTTTAAAAGCAGGCTGAAGGTAAAGACAGATCAGTTGAGCATTGGTAAGAACATGCCAGACAGAATACAACGGGACAAAGTGTGAAATTATCCACACTGGCAGCAAAAATAATGAAGCAGATTAACTTCTGAATAGCTAGAGACAAATGAAACATGCATACACAGCAAGCACTTAGGAAGGCTCACTTTTGTTACAAATGAACTTATATGTTTTGTAAAGAAATAATATGTTTTGGTGTATAAATGGCGAGGTTACGCCTAGATCAGCGTGTGCAGTTTTGACTTCTATATAAGGAAGAATTTACCTGCTCCATAGGGAGCAAAGTTCACTTGACTGACTCCCAGATCAGAGAATTGCCCAATGAGGAATGATTATGTCCACTGGGTTTATATTCCTTCAAGTTTACAAGGATGAAAGGCACTCTAAATGAGGAATGGGTAACCTCCCTACACAAGGCTGACTACCCAGACACTAGCCCCCAACTTGGCTTGACACCAGCCCAGACATGACCAAAGTTCAGTATGGGTCATTTCAATGTGATCAGAATTTCTCCAATTTATAAATCTGCAGCAGTAGAATAAGAAGTTATTTTGGCTGTGTCAATCATCGCACTGGTTCGGCATATTGATCATTGATTCCAAGGCTGAGACACACAGCCTTGACCATTTCAACATCATGCTACATTGTCCAGTCCTTCTATTCTTCTGCTCCTCCTATTTGGTGCAAAATAGGGCTTTGGATCAAAATCCCGGAATTCCCTCCTTTTTGGCATTGTGGGTCTAGTGGTTCAAGATGGCAGTCAACACCATCTACCCCATGGCAATTAGGAATAGGCAATAACTGTTTGCCCAACTAACAATTCCCATATCCCACAAGTAAATAAAAAAACTCCAACATGCTACTAAATACAGAAAGGAGGAACACAAGATGGATGAATTTGTGGCTGAAAAGATAGTTCAGGAGAAAGGGTTTCAAAATCCCGGGACTAGCTCTGGGCAGGGTGGGAAATGGAACCTGTACAAACTAGATGGGTTGCAAATGAACACAAGTTAGGACCAAGCTTTTGCCAGCGCGATTAGAGACAATTCACATTAAATTGGAAATAGTGTGAGAACTAGAAGTGAATATTAGGAAGAAATATCAGGGTGCACAAAATAATGGATGAAACCATTTGTATTAGAACGGAGAGAAGAAATAAGTGAGTATGTGAGAGACAGAGAGAGATTGTGAGGGAGCATGGAAGGCAGGAGAAGGAGAGATGACCTCCTGGTTCCTAGGCCCCTCTTATTGCTCTACCAAACTTGGTTTCTGGGCCCTCTTCCTTTCCTTACTCCAGGGGTGATCCCATCCTATCCACCACTGAAGCCTAGTTTAAAAATGTACATGCTTGCCTGTAATGCACTTTGGCATGCCATCACACAAAGTCCACCCAATGATGTCAGTGAGTTCCCAACAAGCACACATGCGTAGTTGCCTGCAGTTGCTGGTATCAGCAAACACTGCCTTCCTGAATACGAGGTGTTCAGGAATGATAAGGTAAGTGACAGTACTGGTTAAGGGGAACATTGCAATGCTGGAGAAAAGAATACCCCAGAGAGAACTGATTTGACTAGTGCCAAGAAAAAAATAACAAGCAATTACATTGTTGGTTAGGTGACCAACTTGTATGTAAGGAAATAACAGAACTTCAAACTTATAGTGTAGTCATAATCAAGAACTTTAATTAACCAAATATTGACTGGGAATGCAATATTAAGAAAAGAAATATTCACCCAAGTTAGCCAGACATGACAACCCATAGCAATGGCACTTCCAGTCTAGAAGAATTTTCCACAACAATTTGTTTCCAGTCTAATGAGAAAGGAGGCATTGCTAGACCTGATTCTTGGGAATAAGGTGGACCCATTAGATAAAGTATCAATGGTGGAACGTTTAGGAAACAGAGATCATTGTTCCATAAGATTTAGGAAAGATGGCAGAAAAGAACATTGAATAATGAAGTGAGGGAGCTGACCTAGTTAAGAACAGAGCTGGGAGAGAAAGTGAGGACTGCAGATGCTGGAGATCAGAGCTGAAAAATGTGTTGCTGGAAAAGCGCAGCAAGTCAGGCAGCAAAGGAGCAGGAGAATCACCGTTTCGGGCATTCCTGAAGAAGGGCTTATGCCCGAAACATCATTCTCCTGCTCCTTGGATGCTGCCTGACCTGCTGCTCTTTTCCAGCAACACATTTTTCAGCTAAGAACAGAGCTGGACTGGAATCATTACTGGTACCCTAGTTTTTTCTATTAATAGGGATCATCTAATCCTTGGTGCACAGAAGACAACTTCAAAGTTTGCAGATGATATAAAACTTGGAAGCATTGTAGATTGGGAGGATGAGAGTTTATAACTAAAGGGTATTGACAAGTTGGCTGAATGGGCGGATAGGGGTGAAGTGACCCATTTTGGTAGAAAACTAATTGGAGTGTGTAAAGTATGGAGCACACCGTAGGGAACACAGTTGGAGTATATGTTATTCTAAGTTTTATTAAGGGGCAACGTTTACAAATGTACAGAGAGCATGCTGAGCATATATAGGACATTAGTTTTACATCAAATGGAGTAAGTGCAGAGTTATGGACAACACTCTTCTGGACGTGAATGCGTTAGACAGAATGAAGTTGTCAATAATGGTTCCAGAGAAACTTCAGTTGTGAAGATAGACTGGAGAAGTTGGGACTGTTTATCTTGGATTGGAGATGGCAGAGGTGAGATTTGATGGAAGTTTGGAAGCTGTATTGTGTACAGACCACCATACACAGTACATTAATATGTTGAAAGCAGTTCATAAAAGATTCCAGGCCTAACACCTAGAATGAGTGGCTTGCTTTGAGAAAATTTCTGTCCCCTTGAATTTAGACACGTCAGAGGTGACTTAATTGAAATATATAGGATCCAGAGTGGACTTAACCAGGTGGATGTGGATAAGGTGATCCCTCTTGTGAGAGAATCTAGAACAAAGAGTCATAATTTAAAATGAAGGATCATTTTAAGACAGATGAAGAAAAAGAAATCTGAGGGTTGAGGAGCTTTGGAATTCCTTTGCTCAAAGGGGCAGTGGATGCTGAATCTTTAAATATTTAAAGCAGAGTTTGATAGATTCTTTATGACCAAGAGAACAAAAGATCGTTGAGGGGCATGCAGGAATGTAGAGCAGAGGTTAAAATCAGATCATCACGATCTGACTGAATTGCAGAGCAGACTCAAAAGGCCAAGTGGCCTACCCTTTCTCCTTGTTCATTTATTCATCAAGCTAAACTCATGAAGGGTCTGGACAGAGTCAATAGGGAGAAACTGCTTCCACTCTTAAAAGGACCGAGAAATGAGCAAGTACAGTTTTCAAGTAATCTGCAAAGGAAACAATCGCGTTGTGAGAGAAAACCTTCGCACACAGTGAGTAGTTAGAGCCTAGGAATCCAACGCCTGGAGGCAGGTTCAACTGAGGTATTTAAAGGGCATTTGTTTCTAATCAAATAATTATCTACTTGCAAGGATATGGAGTAGAAACTGGAGAATGATACCAAGTCAAAATGCACCAAGAGTTAGTGCAAGCATGATGGGTTAAAGGTCTCCTTCTACACTAACAATTCTGGTGTTTTTAATTTTTGTAATTCTGTCAGACATCCAATATAATACTGCCAAACCTGTTTTGAGCTTGTCTGGGATTCTAAGTCCTCTGCTTAGAAAAGAGATAGTTCACAGTTTCACCTTTGAATGCAAGAAGTAGACAGTTATTTGAAGTGTTTGCCAGCTTGTTCCTGTCCTCAGAGTACAATTGTATTGCTCATGGGTTTGACCTCTTCTATTTCTTTCCTTTTGCAGGGACGGTTTACTCCTTTGTTTATCCCACACTGCTGAACTTTTCCCAGGTCTTGCGATGCTTCCTCTAATCATTGCAATGTGTTTCTGTATTTTCTTATATTCGTTCCAGTAAACAAGTTTTTCTTCTCTTTTGCACTTAATTTTTTTTTGAACTCATTGATTGATAATGTCTATTCATCCTAGATTCTTAGCATTATTCCTTCAAGGATATATCCTCTCGTTATAAAGCCCAAGATACAAAATGATAGAGATCCTTCTGAATTTCTTCTAGCACCTTGTGCACATACCCTCCCAGGTCCCTTGGCTCCTGTGTCCCTTTTAGAATTGCAGCCACTAATTTATTGCCCTTCATTTTTCCTACTAAATGTTTCACTTCACTCCTCCTTGTATTAAATTTGATATGCCAGTGTCTGCTCATTTCACCAGTCCATGTCCCCTTAAGGTCTATCACTATTCTTTCCTTAGTTTCCTGTATCGCTAGTCTCGATCCCGATGGAAACCCTTGTAAACCTTCCTCCAGTCTGAAAAATAACTGTTCACTACTACTACTTCCAGTCACTCCCATTCCAATTCTGGGCCTGCATTAAATGGCCTTCTAAAGCCATTGGTTGCAATAACCGGAATAATCATACAGGAGAGGTTTCTGTATATTCAGCTGATAAGATACACACCAGTTAAGCAGGGTCCTACCTGTGGAAAGTGAATCACAGCCATGGTCAAACAGTTCTCCAAGAGGACTACTGCTATTGGTTCTTCTCGCCTGCTTCCCATCTATAGCATCAAGAGACTGGTAGATGAAAAGGCCTAAAGCACAAGCCATGTATGCCCACAGAGGTGCCTGTAGAACACAGAAAATATCAAATGAGCCGAAACACAACACCAGACAATCTCACACACCAGAAGCAAAATCAAGGAATAGATGAAGAGAATCATATAGAACAAGCACACTGACAAGTGTGAAGTCGCATCAACTGAATGACTCTACTGTGAACAACACATTGGATCACAAGTAGCACCATGTACAGAAATAACAACTTATTATAATAGTGATCATACCGCATTGAAACACATTGGGATGTGTCATGGTCCTGACAGATGCTACAGAGATGTAGGTCAATCTTTTAATAAACAATTTCACTCAACAATATACTTGGGCTCAGATATGCCACCAGCTCAAAAGAGTAATGGGTTATATTAAGATGTTTCCTTTGTACCGTCAGAGCGATTTGCAATGGCACTGTCAAACCCTGTAGTTCTGTTGGAGGGATAAATGCAGATAAGTCTATTATGCAGGTCTCCAACCAACTCTGATCAAACAATATTCCCACAGTAATGGGCAGGACTGCTGCTTCTAACAGAAGCTGGGGGACACCCTTCACTCCTGAGCCATCTCAGCACCTACAATTCAAGTCTAACCTAGATAGCTAAAACAATCTGTCCTTTGCAGATAGGCTAACACAGTGATTGTCTGCCCAGACCTCTGGACCAGAGACAGAAAATTACACCAGTGAAGCCTTCAGTTTAGCTAAATTAATCTGGAGTAAAAAGCTAGCATCAGAAGTGGAGTTATTGGATTGTGGTACAAACTAAATCTGGCATTAGTCCACATAACAAGGCAGAAGCTTTCAGAACCATCTGTGCCTACAACGGTCAAGAAGGAGGGCTACCTCACCATCTTCCCGAAGTCCCCATAACAAAAGCCAGTTTTGGACCAATTTAATTCACACCACATTTGAAAGCATGTCAGGACATTCTAGACATAGAGAGCCTACAAGTCCTGACAATATTCCAGCTACATTTATGTGATTCTGAGATATTATTGGAATACATGTACTCAGAAATAGCTGCACACTTAGCTGAACTAGTCAGTTAGCATTGAGATGACAACAGGGAAGCGTGTCTTATCCACATGACAACAAAATCAAATTTAGCCAATTACTGTTCCAGTCTACTCTTGATCACCTCAGCAAAGTGGTGAAAACTTGCTCTCCCAACAACCTTCTCACTGATGTTCAGTCTGGATTCTGCACAGACCACTAACATCAGACTTCATTAGATTTAGTAGCAAAGGACAGAAGAACTGAATTCAGGTAGGGGAAGAGTGACTGCCCTTGAAGATCATATAACATAAGACAGACATAGGTCATTCAGCCCATTGCATATGCCTTGCCATTTAACAAGATCATGGCTGATTAATCTTAACTCTGCTTTCATCCCTTTTCCCCATAGTCTAGATGGCCTGATTGATCAAAATTCTCTGAACTTTGAATACACTTGATGACCTAGCTTAGTTTGTCCTCAGCAGGAAAGAATTCAAAATTCACTACCCTTAGAAAATAATCATCTGTCCTAAATGGGTGACCCCATACTGAGATTAGTTACTTCGGCTCTCCCACAAGGGGAAACCACCTCTCAATATCTCTCAGAATGACAAGTGTTTTTGCCTCCACCCACTCATTAAATGATCATTACCTCGAGCCAACCTCCTGACATCACCCCCCCGCCACCCCTACATACTACTTCTAACCAAATAACCATCCAACGCCCTGCCCACACCACAGCAAAAAAAACACCTTCGCCCTTTCTTCTTTTGCACATCACTTCAAATCGATGCCACCTTGCTCCTTTTATGAACAGGAACAGTTTCTCCC
Organism: Chiloscyllium punctatum; assembly: GCF_047496795.1. Taxonomy (NCBI): domain Eukaryota; kingdom Metazoa; phylum Chordata; class Chondrichthyes; order Orectolobiformes; family Hemiscylliidae; genus Chiloscyllium; species Chiloscyllium punctatum. The sequence goes on from NC_092783.1 coordinate 27,893,308, forward strand.
TTATCTACTTTATTCAGCCCACTCATAATTTTGAAAACTTTTACCAGATCTCACCTTAGGAGAAAGTGAGGACTGCAGACGCTGGAGACTAGAGTTGAAAAATGTGATGCTGGAAAAACACAGCAGACCAGGCAGCATCCAATGAGCTCATTCCTGAAGAAGGGCTTATGCCTAAAACATCGATTTTCCTGCTCCTCAGATGCTGCCTGGTCTGCTGTGTTTTTCCAGCATCACATTTTTCAACCCCAGATCTCAACTTAGCCTTCTGTTCTTCAAGGAAGACACCTTCCATCCATGGGTGTGGAGGGACTGTATGCTTTACTTACTGCTTTCTCTCAAAACTTGCAATGATCTGTGTACATATACACCTAGATCTCAGTGCTCCTGCACCCCTTTTAGAACTGTTCTCCCTATTTTTTTTAGATTACTTACAGTGTGGAAACAGGCCATTCGGCCCAACAAGTTCAAACTGACCCGCCGAAGCACAACCCACCCAGACCCATTCCCCTAAATTATTTTGTATTGCTTTTCAATGTCCTTGGTACAAAAACACCATCACCTTTCACTTGACTGCACCGAAGCGTTTGCTCACCAATTTGATCATTAAAACATATTGGTAAAAACAAGAGTCCAATCTCAACTCCTGGGAAACTTTGCTACCAACTTTACTCCAGCCAAAAAATATCCATTGCTAATTACTATGTCGATCACTCAGCATATTTTTCAATCCATCTTCCCTTTCAAACCCCCTAAAACATTGTAGGTTTCAATAAGAGCTTCTCCCATTCTTCTAAACTCCAAGCCCAATCTACTCCGTCTCAACTTTAAAGAAAGTCCCTCCACACCCAGACTTTTATTTGGACCTGTACCTGTCCTTAGATCAGGTGACCAAACTTTGATTTGATTTATTGCCACATGTACCAAGTACAGTGAAAAGCAGTGTAGACAGATCATAACAAGGACATAAAGATCATAAGGTGAAAAATAAACTTGGATAGAGTAAGGCATACAGGTTTCACTGCACAAGATGTGCGCCAGGCTAGATCAACATTAACAAAATCAGCATTATTTGAAGTTAGACAGTCCATTCCTCAGTCTAATAATGACAGGGAAGAAGCCATTCTTGAACCTGCTGGTACATGCTCAAGTTTCTGTATCTTCTGCCAGTTGTCAGCCTTTCCAGGGCAACGAGACATATAAATTGAGCCCATGGATGGGAGCTGTCATCCTGAAAATGCTCCCTTATCCCAACTTTTCATTGGTTAGCCAATCCTCTATCCATGCTAACAAACCACCCATAACACTATGGGTTCTTAACTTATTAAATAGCCTTATATGTGGTACCGCATCAAGTGCCTTTTGGAAATCCAAATGTTGCACCAACTTGTTCCATTTTATCTACCCTGCTTGTTACTTCAAAAGAACTATGATAAATCTGTCAGGCACAATTTACCCCTCTTGATTCCATTAAATATACTTTACATCCTTCGTAACAGACTCTGACATATTTCCAATATCAGATGGGAAGTTAATTGGTCTATAGTTACTGATTTTTGTCTCATTTTTTGAATAAAGATGTTGATTGGGAATTTTTCACACATCTAACATTTTTGGAAGATGAGCATCTATTATTTTTGCAGCCACTTCCTTTAAAATCCTAGGACCCAACCCATTAGGTCCCATTAACTTCCTTGGTATGTTTTCCTAGTGATAGCTATATTTATTTCCTCCCCTTCACTTTAGCTTCTTTAGTATTTTTAAGAATGTTGTTAATGTCCACTATGGTGAAAAATGACGCAAAGTATTTATCAACCCCTCTGCTATTTACTGGTTCCCTATTATTGCTTCTCAGTCTCATTTTCCAAGGGGTTTCTGCTCACTTTGGCCTCGTTCTTCCTTTTTATATATTTAAAGTGCTCACTGCCCATTTTTTTACGTTACTTAATTGTTTACATGGTTTGTTTTTTCTCATTTTGTTTTTGGTCATCTTTGTTGGATTTAAAGCTTTTCCAATTCTCTGATTGCCACTAAACTGTGCCTTGAAGTATGCCTTTTCACTCAGTTCGACACTATTCTTAACTTTGTTAGTTAATAATTGCCAGTTTGTCCCATTCCTAGAGTCTATATTCCTCACTGGGTTAGTTCATAGTTTCGTAGTAACAGAAGCACGAGTTTCCATTTGGTCCATCGAGCCAACTTCACCATTCACTAAGATTATGGCTGATCTATTCATCATCTCAACTCCTCCTACCTCCATTATCCCCATAACCCTTAATTCCCCTACCATGCAAAACCCCATCCAACTGTGTCTTGAATATATTTAATGAAGTGGTCTCTACTTCCTTGGGCAGAGGATTCTATAGGTTCATTACTCTCCAGGAAAAGCAGTTCCTCCTCTTCTACTAAAGCTGTCCTAAATCTACTCCCCCTAATCTTGACGTCATGTCCCCCAGTCCTAGCCTCACCCACAGTGGAAACAACTTGTCTGCCTCTATCTTATCTATCCCTTTTATAATTTTGTATGTTTCTATAGCATCCTTGGTATGGACTATTTTCTTAAACATCTAAGTTTAGCACAATTATTTCAGGCAGGCCAAGATTTCTCACTCTCAAGTGCTACGGTCACTATTCCCTGGAGAATTTCTGACCGAGATAATTTATTAAACCTACCTCGTTACACATTGCCAGATCCAGAATAGTCTGAATCCTCGCTTAACCCAAAACACACACTGTTCCAGGATACTCTCCCAAGAAAACTATGAATTCTTCTGTGTGGCTTTCTCTGCCAATTTAATTTTCCCAGTTTACAAGATTAGTCCTGCATGATTAAAGTACTGTCTTTTTCACACATCTCATAGACCTACACAACCTCTCGTGTCTTCTTCCCCTCATTATTTCTGATGTTCAATCATATGGATTGTATACCTTCCAGTCCTAAATTATTTCTCACTATTGTACTCATTCCATCATGTACTAACATAACCTAATACATTTCCCTTCCTTTTGAAAATTCACATACCTCTGAACATTTAGTTCTAAGCCTGATCTCCTTATAACTGTGTCTATATAATGGCTAGAAGATAAAATCGATTAACCTGATACAGTGTGCACTACGTACTTCTGAGGATTACACAATATAGTAGAAAAGGGACAGGAGCAACATGGATGCAAAATTGGCTGACGGATAGGAAATGGAGAAACTGGGTATTTTATGGGTTTGAGGGAGATTTGTAGAGGAGTTCCCCCAGAGATCAGGTATTGGAGCATTTGCTTTTCCTGACATATATTAAAGATCTTAACCTGGGCATCGAAGGGACAATTACAAAGTTTGCAGATGAAACTTGGAAGAGTTGTGAACAATGAGGTCCACAGTGTGGAACTCTAAAATGATGCTGACAATTCGGCAGGGTGGGCAGTAAGGATTAATGCAAGATGTGAACAGTGATAGACTTTGAAAGAACATTGAAAGATAACACAAAATAAAAGGTAGAATTCCAAAAGCAGGAATTCCAAAAGGTAGAATTGCAAGAGCAGAGAGATCTGGGTATATCTGAGCACAGATCATTGAAGGTGACAAGACATGTGGAGACAGAAGTATACCATGCAGTACTCTTGGTTTTATTAATAGGGGTGTTAGAACAGAGGGGTGATGTATAAGACACTTAGTATTCATTCATGAAAAATGGGCACCACTGGCTGCGCCAGCATTTGTTGCCAGTATCTAGTTGGCCTTCAGAAGGTGATGGCAAGCAACTTGAACCGCTGCAATCCATTTGCCATTGATAGACCCACAATATCAGGGATTTCCAGGATTTTGACACAGTGACAGAGAGTTTCAAGTCAAGGTGGCTTGGAAAGGAACCTACAGGTGATGGTACTTCCATGCATTTCCTGCCCTTATCTTTCTAGATAGAAGGAGTTATGGGTTTTGAAGATGACGTCAAAGGATCTTTGGTGAATTTCTGCAGTGGTGGAAGGAGTGCATGTTTAAGGATGTGCTCCCAATCAAGTGGGCTGTATTACCCTGGATAGTATCGTTTCTTTTGAGTGTTGTTAGAGCTGCACTCATCCAAGCAAGTGAAAGGTATTCCATCACACTCCTGACTTGTGCCTTGTTGTGGTGAACAGGCTTTGGGGAGGCAGGGGGTGAGCCACTAGACACCATTCCTAGCCACCGACCTGCTCTTGTAGCTACAGTGTTTAATCCAGGTTTGTACAGTTAAATTTCTGGTCAATGTTGAAATGCTGGAATTTAGTGACAGAACAATGTTGAATGTTGGGGGGTGGTAGATTGCCTCTTTTTGGAGATGGTCTGCTACTCGTGTGCTGCCAATTTGTTATTTGCCAGTTTTCAGCCCAAGCCTGCATATTACCTACATTTTGTTGCATTTGAACGTGGACTGCTTCAGTATGAGGATTGGTGAATACTGCTGAACAGTGCACAGTGAACAGCCCCACTTCTGACCTTATGGAAGGAGATAGTTGATGGAGAAGACGGTTGAACCTAGGACACTGCCCTGAAGAACTCCTGCAGAGATATACTGAGCTAAATTGACTAACTTTTATGATAAGGTCTGTACTAACAGATTACTGTGCATGTTAATAGATTAACATGCATAGATTAATACATATGCATCAATCCTTATGCTAGCATTGTATGGAGTGCTGCTGGTATTGTTAATCATGGTGTTCTCTTTAGTTGTTCTGAATAATGTGTTTATTCACTCATGGGACACAGACATTGCTGGCTGGGCCAGAATTTATTGCCTGCCCTAGTTGCCCTCAAGAAGACAGTTGTGAGCTGCTTTCTTGAATTGATGCAGGTAGAACCCAATGCTGTCAGCAGAGTGTTCCATCAATGTATTGAAGGATGAAATTTGTAGGGAACCCAGAAATCTCTGATGAACTTGTACACAAAAGGTAGTCAAAAAAGTTGTGCTCATTACAAATCTAAATAGCAAACTTATTTAGAGCCTCTGCCTTCACAAAGTTGCCTTCATTGTCAATAACGAAGAGGATGCAGTCAGTATCATTGCTAGGGGTTGGTAGAAAGGCAATTGGATTCTATAAAATAGATGTGGTTAAAAGGTTTGCCATAAAATCAATAGAAAAGTCACTTAGTCTGGATGAGCCATAGACAGAGGGAAGTAAACAAAGGCTCTAAAACAATCTTCCCATCCCATTTTGACATGTCAGTGGAGGCAGATTCTGGAAGACTGGAATACTCGAGCATTGTGCCTTAGCGGTTATCACTGCTGCCTCACAGCACCAAGGACCCTGGTCCAATTCCAGCCTCGGATGACTGTCTGCGTGGAGTTTGCACATTCTCCGTGTCTATGTGGGTTTCTTCCAGGTTTCTCCCATAGTCCAAAGATGTGCAAGTTATGGGGAACTGGCCATGCTCAATTGCCTGTACTGTGTAGGGATGTATAGGACAGGTGAATTAGCTAAAGGAAATGCAGGGTTACAGGGATAGGGAAGAGAGTGAAGCCGGTGGAATGCTCTGAGAGTCAGTGTGGACTTGTTGGGTCATACAGCCTGTTTCCACACTGCAGAGATTCTATAATAATCCTATCACTGTCCAAAAATAAGGATATAAATCCACCAGGTACAAATCAGGCATCCTTACACAATATTTCTATCCCAACAATTCTCCAATGCAGTCTTGAACGCCTAATTGAACCTGCTCCATCACACTTGCAGGCAGCGCATTCCATTCCTGAACTACCTGCCGTGTTTTTTTTTCCTCATCGCCCTAGCTTCTTTTGCACTTTACATTAAACCTATGCCTCTCATTCTTGTTCATTTTATGAACGGGAGCAGCTTCTCCCTACTTACACTATCCAGCCTGTTCATGATTTTGAAAACCTTGATCAAACCTCCTGTCAGCTTCCTTTCTCTCAAGGAGAACAGTCCCAGCCTCTTCAATCTATTCTCATAGCTGAAGTTTCTCATTCCTGAAGGCATTCTTGCATACCATATTTGCACTCTCTCTCTCTAATGCTGTCACAAAGCTGGTTCCTTTTCTCAAGAATGCAGTGCCCTTGGTTTTTTTCAGAATGGTAATAAACTGTTCTCGGTGCCGATTAGTCTTATTTGGTACAGAGATTAAAGGGCATTGAGGGGCCTTTTTGTTTATCTGTAAACAGATGAGACTTCAGGCCAAAGTGGTCATGCTTTCAAAGTGACCTGTAGAATGAAAGGAGAGTGGTCAGCTCTCCAGGTGAGCAGTTTAGTTCAGTCCAGAACTGGTTGGGACTTCAACAGTGAGCTGTGTGAAAACTCTCTCTTCTGCCTTTCTAAACTTCAACTTGTAAGCATCTGACCCTTTTTTATACTGTATTTTAAAAGGGGTTGTGCATATTTGGAACAGCATACTTAAGTCTAGTTTGGATAGACTGAGTTCTGTAGGTATTCTTTATTCTGTTCTTTGTGTTTCATTGTGTAATTTTTTGAATTAATTTTTGTCTGTGTTAAAATCTAGTAGTCAACTCAGCTGCCTCACGCTGGATAATTTTTACTGTGTACTTCCTGAAACAAATTGCAAAGTTAAGGTCTGGGCTGCCTGCTTAAGAATGTTTTGAGTGGTCTGGCCTAGTCCATAACAATGCATTCATATCTTCCCTATAATGTTGCATCTACAAGTACACATAATATGCAAGGTAATTTCTAACAAAGGAAAGGCAATGACCAAGTGGTATTATCACTGGACTAGTAACCCTTAGCTAAAGTACCAGGATCCCAAGTTCAAATCCCACCACTACAGATGGTGGAATATATATTCAAAACAGATATGGAATTAAGAATCCAATGATGATCCTAATGGAAAAAAACTCCACAGAAACTGCTTTCCTGTCACCAAGTCACCCTTTATTTACTGTGCATTGTACTTGACACTGATCCAGCTCCCTCAATGCCAGTTCTCAGAAAGAACAGAACCTCTGACACTTGTTCTTTTGACACTCCTGTTTATGTCTGTCAGCCACAGCTCCCTGATTGGACCAGGTTAACAGCTCCAATCACTACACATGAAACCACTTTGAAAGTAAAAGCAAACCTATTCAATGGCAACAGCTCTGTACTTTAGTGTATATTTTACCAAACCGTTTAGTAGGAGTCAGTCATTTATAATTTATCACAATCTATTCATTAACAAGAATTGTATTAAACACATTATGAAATCTAACAGGACATACACGTTTCATCTGATCTTAAAAATTAAATATGCTGTCCAGTAAACTGTTCAATGGTAGGATTGTAAGTGATGAAATTAATGCCATATGTAATAGAATAAGTAGCACTGAGCCACATATTTGTTTTGTCACTGCCAAGCAATATATTTTACCATATATATTTTGAATCAAGCAGCTTAATTGTAATATTGTTAAATTATATTTAAGGATCCACCTACACCCAAATTAAAAATGTACTGATGGGGCAAAGGCAGGAGATTAGCACGAGGCCATGGTGCTCATTGAAGAGCTGGTACACACACGATGGGACAAATCACCGCCTTCTGCACTGGGTTCAAAGGATTTGAATTATTATAAGTTGGAAGGAAGTTAATAATAGGATGCTCAGGAGACTAGAAGAAAAGAGACACAAAGCCAAGTACTCAGTATGCTTCAAGGAGAGTTGAGATAGCTATAACAAAAGAAGAAGTTACTTTGATACAAAGTCCTGGTTAGACTATAACTGATGTATGGTTGTGAAAGGATAATAATAGATTTGGGAGGAATGCAGCACAGAATTAATTATTACAGTCACACACACATTACCATGCATCTCAAAATAGTTCACTGAAACACCTCTGAAACACCTCTGCAGTTGACTTTTTTTTACATTAAACCATTTAGGAATTGGTGTGTACACAGCAAGGTCCCACAAACAACACTGTGATAATGACCAGATAACAGTGGTATGAAAATTTGTTTGGTCACTCAGGAAAGTTATTAAGAAATACTCCCTTCACAAAGTATAGCAGAAATGTGGATCATACTATCTCAAATTGTGAGCCCAATTAATAATTTGTAAACAACCAGAGAATGCTGGAGAAATTCAGCACATCTGGCAGCATCTGTAGTCAGAGAATCAGAGCTAAAGTTTCAAGTCCAGCGAACCTTCATCAGAATGAAAAATAGGAGATGGTTGCTTAACTTCACTCAAACTATTCACTGAGACATCAGTGATCTCAATTTCTTTGCATTCCTTATTCATTCTAACCTATGTCCCTCCAAAGTTACTGCACTCTCAGATCTAACCCTGACGTTATTACCAAGCCTGCTAACAAGGGTGGTGTTGTTGTTGTCTGGTGTACTGACCTCTATCTGTGAAGGCTGAGCACAAGCTCTCGCATTCCTTCTCTCTGCTGCTGCCCCCTCCCCGACCACGATCCCTTCACGTGACATCAGGCAGATGTGTCCACAACCCACTGAATGGGTCAGGGGAGCAGAGTAATCAATGTATCATTGACAGTTCTCAATGAACAGGTTAATTGCAGATAAGAGACCATTGCCAACTTACCTCACTTCATCTGGGAATCTCCTCCCTCTTCCCCCAAAGCTTCACACCATGTAGTCTCCCAGCCTCATAAAACCCAATTCTCCCCTTCCCAAAATCAACAAGCAGGACTGACCATTGTTTCAGTCTGTTCTTGCCCCACAGAACTTATTTCTTCCTACTGTGACTTGATTGTTGTCCCCCTCAACAAGTCTCTTCCAACTTATATCTGTGATCCTTCTAACATTCTACGTGCATTCAAAATTTTCAGTTTGTTGGCACCAGCTGTTGTCTCTTTATTATGGAAGTGCAATCCCTGTACAAGTCCAGGACAGTCTGAGGGCTCTCTGCTGTTTTCATGACAGGAGGCTTGAACTTTCTCATCCATCACCACCCTCCTCTGCTTGGCTGAGCACATCCTCACTTTGAACAACTTCTCCTTTAACTTCTCTCACTTCCTCCTGATCAAGATGTGGCCATGGATACCTGCATGGGCCCCAGGTGTGCCTGCCTCTTTGTGGGCATCATCAAACATTCCTTGTTCCAGTCCTACTCAGGCTCCCATTCACAACACTATCTCCAGCATATCGATACCATCATCAGTACTGCTTCCCTCTCCTGTCTGGAATTGGAAACAATTTATCAACCTTGCTTCTAATTTCCACCCCATTCTCACCTTCACATGCACTATTTCTAACTCCTTCTTCCCCTCGCTCAATATCTGTTTCCATTCCCAGGGATAGACTGGCCACTGATATCCACTACAAACCCAATGACTCCCACAGTTATCTTGACAATACATCCTGACACAACTTTCTGAAACAACTCCATTCCATTCTCCCAGTTTCTCCATTGCTTCTATTCTGATGACGCCACCTTCTGCAGGCGCCACAGAGTCATAAAATCATAGTCATACAGCAGAAACAGACCCTTCAGTGCAACCAGTCTGTGTCAAACACAATCCCAAACTAAACTAGTCCAACCTGCCTGCTCCTGACCTACATCCCTTCAAACCTTTCCTAATCGAGTCCTTAGAAATGTCCAATTTTCTTCAACCAAGGATTTCTTCAGCTGATCAATGCATTCCCACACTTCATCTCTTCTTTCTCGGTTTGATTGATCCCCCAAGTTCTCGGTTTCTACCCTGCTAGCATCGAAAGGATTATAAAAGTTGCCATTTCTGCCACCTCCAGCAGCATGCCACCAGACAAACATCCCCCTCCCTTATCAACATTGCACGGAGACTGATCCAATCTGGACACTGGTCCATTCCTCAGCCACTCCCAACACCTCCATGGCATCTTCCCATGCAACCACAGAAAGGCTAACACTTGCCTATTTACCCCCTCCCTCATCACCAAGGCCCCAGACACACCTCCCAAATGAAGCAGCCATTTACCTGCACTTCATTCAACCTAGTATTCACTGCTCATAATGTGACCTGCTCTAGATTAGAGAGGGGAATTGCTGCCTGGGTGACATCTTTGCATAACATCTGCACTGTCTGTATAAATGACCCTGAGCTTCCAGTTGCCTGCTACACCACCGTATTCCAAGCTAACATTTCCGGCTCAGGCCTACTGCAGATGTACTCGTGCTCAAGTGAGACTCAGCACAAGCTGGAGAAACACCACCTCATCTTCCAGCTAGGCACTTTAAAGCCTTCAGGACTCAACATTGAGTTTAACAACGTCTGAACATAAACACACCCACTTGCTTGTTTGTTCCTTTCCCCAAGCCACTAAGTCTTGCTATGAACGGGCTGGGCCTAGCACACCAACCAATTTTCAACCATTTATGCTTCTCATCAGCACCCTCCTAGCAAGTATCCCTCCTTCAGTTTATCACCAGCGATGTATATTTGAACATCCTATTTTCTCTCTCCAGGCATCATCTTCAAATATTCTTCTATTCCCTCCCCAACTCCAGTCATTTTCAGTTCTGCATTGGACTTGAACTATTCATTGTTTTTTTTCCTCACCACAGATGGTGCCAAACCTGCTGAGTTTCTCCAGCATTTTCTATTTGACCTTCAGCTTTCCAGCATCTGTGGTTGATTTTTAGGATCCTGATACATTTACACGAACCAAAACTGCTGCACAAAAGGGAAATAGATCCCAGGAAGACAGGATATACATCAGCCACATTCTAAATGGGTTATAGGAGCTAAAGTATCTCTTCGGTTTCTGTGTTTCTGACAGCCAGTTCATACATCCAAGTATTTTACACACTTGCTAACCTAGTCATCAGGCAGTGGTCTACATCTACACTGGTTTAACCAGTTTGGCAGGGTCATCTGGATATTGAGAAGTCTTGGTGAGCAGACAGGCAGTAGCACATCCCCTTAGTGATAGAGTGTGTGGTACAGACCTGTTCAGTGGCGGTCGGGCAGTACATCATGAGGATGAGAGTGGTGCAGACATTGAGGGCCAGGCCGGTGATGGTGATGAGATTAGGAGCGACCCAGAGCGGGAGGCGGCGGACCAGCCACTCCCACCAGGCCTGCATGACGGGCTCCAGCAGCGAACAGCCCGCGCTCCGGTACCGGTGCTCCTCCAGGCGCTTCAACTGCTGCCGGTTCAGGGGCTGCTGCAACAGCGAGTTCAGGCCCAGCCCCAGGCCCAGGCCCAGGCCCCGGCCCGGGCTTCGGCCGCTGCCCGTCCCCGCGCTCCCACGGCCCGGCCGGTGGGCGGCGGACGGCGGGCGGTTCATGGCCGACCCCGGGTGCACCTCCCCCGCATCAGTCCGCCGCGCCGGGCGCCGCTCTGCGTTCATGGAGCCGGTGCTCGGTCCGTCAGAGCCCGGCCCGATCCGGCCTTGCCCCGGGCCCCGAGTCAGGGTTGTTCCCCTCGCCCCCTCAGATGGACTTTCCGCGGGCGGGCGGGCGGGAGGCCGGGCGTCCTCGGGCTCGCTCCCTCCCTCCCCGGGCTGACGGCGGGCTCCCCCCCTCTCCACGTCCCAAGGCCCCAAGACTGACTCCGGTCTCGCCGTTTCCCTGGACACTGCCGCCACTGACCCGGAAACACTGAAGGTCAACCGGAACTGACGCGCCGATGGGTCAGGATTACGTCGAGGAGGAGGAGACTCTCCCAGCCGGGCCTCTGGGGCTAGAGGACAGACATTACCCCGGGAGGCCGAAAACAACCCAATACCCGGGTCACCGGGGGGGGGGGGGGACAGGGATCGGTGTGAGGGTCAGTGACTGAGGAGGGCCGCAGGGTCTGGGGATGGGTCAGTGACTGGGGATGGGTCAGTCACTGGGAAGGCCACAGGGTCTGGGGATTGGTCAGTGACTGGGGATGGGTCAGGGACTGAGGAGGGCCACAGGGTCTGGGATTGGTCAGTGACTGGGGATGGGTCAGTCACTGGGGAGGGCCACAGGGTCTGGGGATTGGTCAGTGACTGGGGATGGGTCAGTGACTGAGGAGGGCCACAGGGTCTGGGGATGGGTCAGTGACTGAGGAGGGCCACAGGGTCTGGGGATGGGTCAGTGACTGAGGAGGGCCACAGGGTCTGGGGATTGGTCAGTGACTGGGGATGGGTCAGTGACTGAAGATGGCCACAGGGACTGGGGATGGGTCAGTGACTGGGGAGGGCCACAGGGTCTGGGGATTGGTCAGTGACTGGGGATGGGTCAGGGACTGAGGAGGGCCACAGGGTCTGGGGATTGGTCAGTGACTGGGGATGGGTCAGGGACTGAGGAGGGCCACAGGGTCTGGGGATGGGTCAGGGACTGGGGAGGGCCACAGGGACGGAGAATGTTGTTCGAGAGGGGATCGGGAATGGGCTCAAGGATTAGGGATGGTGTTTGGGACTGGAAATGGTGGCAAGGTCTGGAAAGTGATGTCTGGGACTCAGGAGTCAGGAACTGGAGAGTTAAGGGTTAGAGAGCAGGACAGGGTCTGGGAATGGGGTCAGGGATTTGGAATGGGGTTAGGTACTTGGAATGCTGTCAGGGTCTGGGGAGTAAAGTCATGACTGGGAATGCTATCGGAGATTGGGAATGGTGCCGGGGACTAGGGAGGCGACTCAAAGCCTTGGATGTTGTCGTGGATTAGAGAGGGGCTCAAGGCCTGGAGAATGGAGTCAGGACTGGGAATAGGGTCTGGGACCAGGAATCGGGTCAAGGACTGGGGAAGAGGGTCAAGGCCTGGAAGAAGGAGGTCAAGGATTGGGGAGGTGGTCAGGGACTGATAATGATGTCAGGGGCTGGAGAATGGAGTCAGGACTGGGAATGAGGTCGAGGGCTCGGGTGGGGGTCAAGGCCTGGGGCGGGGTGGGGTCAAGGATTAGGGAGGGGTGTCAGAGACTGGGAATGGACTGCAGCTGATCAGAATGGGTTCAGGGACTGGGGAGGGTGTCAGGGACTTGGAGTCAGGAGATTGGGATCAGAGATTAGAATGGAGGTCAGGAGTTGGGGGGGTGGGGGGTCAAGGCCTAAGGAATGGGTCAGGAATTGGGTGTTAATCAAGGATTGGGGAGGGCTGAGGTACTGGTGAGATATAATTGGTTGGCTAACAAGGGGAAGGGGATAGAGATAAATTGGCCATTTTCATGTTGACAAACTAACTGGTGGAGTGCCTCAGGAATCGATGTTGAGGTTTCAACTATTCATAAATGATCATATGAAGGCACAGAATCTAGTCTACTACATTTGCTGAAGGCACAAAGATAGGTAGGAAACTAAATTGTCAAGAGGACATAGAGACTATTGGGATACGTTACGAGAGTTGAGAAAAAAATCAACTGCAATTTTATGTTCAAATATATGCGCTTGTCCATTTGACAGGAAGAATAGCAATGTAGCATATTATTTTAAATGGACAGAATTTGCAGAACTCTGAGGAACAGAGGGATTTAGTTATTGTGGTAAATGAATCACAAGATAGGTACAGCAAGATATTCTGAACAGAAATGGAATGTTGATCTTGACTGGAACAGAATTGAATGTAAAATTAGGGAGGTGTGCTGTGGCAGTGTTGAGGTAAAAACAATGTCTGCAGATGCTGGAAACCAGATTCTGGATTAGAGGTGCTGGAAAAGTACAGCAGTTCAGGCAGCATCCGAGGAGCAGTAAAATCGACGTTTCGGGCAAAAGCCCTTCATCAGGAATAAAGGCAGAGAGCCTGAAGGGTGGAGACTTGGCCTGTATTCCTGATGAAGGGCTTTTGCCCAAAACGTCGATTTTCCTGCTCCTCGGATGCTGCCTGAACTGCTGTGCTTTTCCAGCACCACTCTAATCCAGAATGTGGCTGTGTTGAGCCTTTGTGAAGCCGTACTGATCAACATTCAGTCTATTTATTTGTACTGGAAACAGTTCAGAGAATATTCATTCAAATGATTGCTGAGATGTAGAGTTAATTTATGAGGAAATGTTAAACAGGATTGTTAAAGTACAGATCTGAGACGACTCAGGGAATCCCTTATGGACTCAGACCTGTAAGCCTCTCTCTTGGTTCGTCCCAGAGATCATACTCTTTGGAAGTCTGGAATAAAAAACCCTCTTACAGGCAGATTAGTTTAACTTTAGTCATCCCCTTTATTTACCAATAGCATCACTGTTACAACATAACATTGATGCCTATAAGCTAAACTAACTAGGTTCTAATAACCTAGGTGAGTAGGGTACCAGCTCTTTAAGTACTCCAGCAGGCTACTCCGACGTACTGATACAAAGTGGCTTCCTTTATACAAAAGTTTAAAAAAACATTGCATGTTCTTAATTACACAGATAACAGTGAAAGACAATAACACGTGAGGAAGAAAAGTCAATTGACAGGTCTGTGTACACTTGACTAATCACTCCTACAGGCCCTAAGCAATTCATCAGGTGGGAAAAACATACCCAGCCTTGAGTTAGGTGCCTGTTAGTGAGATAAACCCCTATCATAAAGAGGTACCAGCCTGAGCTAATTGGAGAGTTCATAAGGTAACCTTGCACAGTTCACATGTCAGATACTGTTGTTTTACAAAACGGCTTCTTAGCAAGGAGGCAAACTTTTGACCATAAAATGGCTTCCTGACACATTGAAGAGATACTGGCACAATGTTAGGCCTAGAATAATTTCTAAGCTAGGAGCAAACTCCTGCCTTTTAAGCACTGAATCATTCTGTACCTGAGGCTGAGAATGTTACCATAACGTTGCATTCAAACTGATTCATTAGTCTTTGAATTAAACATGCTTTGTTTTCAGGGTTGTGATTCAAATTCAAATAAGACACAAGATCTGATTAGTTAGAATTGGCAGTGGGGCAGTCTGCAAGGTCTGTAGATGGTTTGCAAGAACAGCAAGTAAGTTAAGGCTTCATCAAGATTACCTTTTACAGAGTTTGTATTTAATAATAATTAATGGCTACTCAGTATCATCATAAAGTCCCAAAATGCATTTAACTTCAATCCATAGCAGATAAGCACCAAGAGTTAATTTTCTACTGGCTCCAACAGCCTCAGCACCAAAATGGTCTCTCCCTCTCTCTCTCTCTCTCTAGTGTCCTTTGGAACTCTCAAGTCAGGGTTTTGTAACAGCAAAGATTTTTTTCTCTCTCTCTGTGCCCCGCTTGCAAGGGGTATTAAGAATCCATTATAATTAACAGCATCTGACCGTTAATTACAAAGCTTTTAATAGAACTGAGTTTCATTTCAGGGTCAGAATCAAACACGGTCATTAATTTCACAAGGGAACAACTGTGAATGTTATCACTTGGTGAGCCCAGATGTCCCTATCTTTTGCATTCCTTGAGATTCCGCCCCCCCCCCCCCACCTTTTTCTGAGCCTTTCTGCATGTCTATTTTCTAGTGCAGTAAATGTGTCCTTTAATTCTGCATTACATTTTAGTCTAAAGGTTTAAAGACAAGTTTTAAGACTATAGACGTTCTCAGAATCAGTCTATACTCATTGGAATTTAGCAGAATGAGAGATGATCGCGTTGGAACATAACATTGCGTGGGGTTTGACAGTCTGGATCCAGGGAACACGTTTAAAAAACAGGACTTTCGTCACTTAGAGTCTTATAGAAGTACATCATGGAAACAAATCCTTCAGTCCAACTCGTCCATGCCAGCCAGATATCCTAAATTAATCTAGTCCCATTTGCTACTATTTGGCCCATATTGCTCTCAACCATTCCTATTCATGTACCCATGCAGATGCCGTTCAAATGCTGTCATTGTACCAGCCTCCACCACTTCCTCTGGCAGCTCATTCTAGACATGCACCACCCTCTGTGTGAAAACGTTGCCCCTCAGTTCCCTTCTATGTCTTTCCCTATTATCTTAAACCTATGCCCTCTAGTTTTAGACTCCCCTACCCTGGGGAAAAGACCTTGGCTGTTCACCACATCCATGACCCTCATGATTTTATAAACCTCTATAAAGGTTACCCCTCAGCCTCTGTAGCTCAAAGGAAAACAGCCACAGCCTATTCAGCCTCTCCCTATAGCTCAAACCCTCAAACCCTCAAACTCTGGCAATAGCCTTCTAAATCTTTTCTGAACCCTTTCAAGTTTCACAATATCTTTCCTATAGCTGGGAGACTGGAATTGAATACGGTATTCTAAAGGTGGCCTAACCAATATCCTGTACAGACTTAACGTGACCTCCCAACTCCTATACTCAATGCATTGACAAACAAAGGCAAATGTACCAAACGCCTTCTTCACTATCCTGTCTATCTGTGACTCTACTTTCAAGGAACTATGAACCTGCAGCCCAAGGTCTCTGTTTGGCAACACCACCCAGCATCTTACCATTCAGTGTATATACCCTGCCCTGATTCGCCCCACATTTATCTAAACTAAATTAAACTCCATCTGCCACTCCTTAGCCCATCTGATCAAGGTGCCTTTGTACTCTGAGGTAACTTTCTTGGCTGCCCACTACACCACCAGTTCTGGTGTCATCTGCAAACTTACTAACCATTCCTTCTATATTCGCATCCAAATCATTGATATAATTGACAAAAGGCAGTAGATCCAGCAACAATCCTTGCGGCACACTGTTGTGTCAGGCCTCCAGTCTGAAAAACAACCCTCCACCACTACCCTCTGTCTCCTACCTTGGAGCCAGTTGTGTAATCACATGGCTAGTTCCCCCTGCATTCATATGATCTAACCTTGTTAAAGCCAGTCTACCATGCAGAACCTTGTTAAATGACTTACTGAAGTCTATATAGACTATGTCCACCCTGCTCTGCCTTTATCAATGCTCTTCGTCACTTCTTCAAAAATCTTAATCAAGTTAATGAATCATGATTTTCCCACTCAAAGCCATGTCGAATATCTTTAATCAGTCCTTGCCTTTCCAAATGCATGAAAATCCTGTCCCTCAGAATCCCCTCCAACATTGATGTCAGGCTCACCAGTTTATAGTTCCCTGGCTGTTCCTTCCCAACTTTCTTAAATGATGGCACCACGTTAGCCAACCTCCAGCTCGTCACCCATAGTTATTGATGATACAAATATCTAAGCATGGGGTCCAGTATTACTTTCCTAGCTTCCCATGAAGTTCTGGGGTACACCCCTGACCAGTTCCTGGGGACTTCTGCACCTTTATACAAGTTAAGATGTCCAGCACCACCTCCTCTGTAATATGGACACTTTTCAAGATATCGCTATTTATTCCCCAAGTTAATTTCGTATCTCACCCTGTGGTTCCACACATGGGCAGCCTTGCTGATCATTAAGAGGCCTTATTCTTTCCCCTTTCTCCTTAACGTATTTGTAGAATCCCTTTGGATTCTCCTTAACCCAACTTGCCAAAGCTATCTCATGTCCCTTTTTTGCCCTCCTGATTTCCCTCTTGAGTATACTATTACTGCCCTTACATCTTCTAGGGATTCACTCAATCTCTCCTGTCAATACAGGACACTACAGGACATATGCTTCCATTTTTTTTCTTGACCAGAACTTCAATTTTTCTAGTCATTCAGGGTTGCCTATACCTACCAGCCTTACTTTTTCGCATTTACAGGAACATACTGTCTCTGGATTCTCGTTACCTCATTTTTGAAGGCTTCCCATTTTCCAGCCATCCCTTTACCTGTGAATAATCACCCCAATCAACTTTTGAAAGTTCTTGCCTAACACTGTCAAAATTGGCCTTCCTCCAAATGTAGAATTTTAACTTTTAGATCAGTACTATTCTTTTCCATTACTATTTTAAAACTAACAGAATTATGATCACCGGCCCCAAAGTGCACCCCCAATGACACCTCAGTCAGTTGTCCTGCTTTATTTTCCAAAGGAAGGTCAAGTTTTGCTCCTTCTCTAGTAGGTACATCCACAAACTGAATAAGAAAACTTTTTTGTACTTCAAGACTGAGAAGAAGGTTTTTTTTCTCTTCCTTGGGGTTTTTGATCTGTGGCATTCTCTTCCATGGAGACTGTGGAAGTTGGGCAATTGAATATCTTCAAGGATGAGGCGAACAGATTTTTGCTTGACAAAAGGAGTCATGGGTTATGGAGAACAGACAGGAAAGTGAAGTTAAAGCCACACTCAGGTCAGGCATGGTTTTAATGAATAGCAGAGTATGCTCAAAGGGCTGAGTATCCTTTTGCTGTTTGTATTTTATGTATCAGGGTTTACAAATTTCTGAGAGTTATTTATCATTGGTGTGTTAGTAACTACATTAATTAATTTACTGAACCAGCCCCAAATTAATAAATTACCAACAAGAGTCCACTTTTGTTGCTTTTACTTCACACAAATCAAAGCCATTCAAACTAAACATGAACGAATGGTGTCATTGACTGTCAGGTGTGTCTTCAACGGTTCGTGAACTAAAAATTTGAATAAACTTGTATATAGCCCACTTCTAGTTTTTGAGTGTTATAATGTAAAAATAACTAAAGGAAAGATTTAGTCATAAATAATGGTTATTTTAATATAAAACTATAGCTGTAGGTTATAAAATCAAGTTATTCAGCCCATCGTGTCTGCTCCATCATTCATTGAGCTCATGGCTGATCTGCTCGTTCTCAACTGCATGTTCTTGCTTTTTACCCATAACTGCACACGAGGCAGGTATCCTGTCACCAAGTCACCCTTCATTTATATGTGCAGAGTACATGGGCTCTGACCTGCCAGCTCAGAGTCAGTCCCTAGACTGAGGAGACCTTCTGAATCTCCTGTTTGTATCTGTCAGCCAGGGCTCCCAGATTGGCCCTGGGTAACAACCCCAATCAAGGATCTCACAGTCAATGTGATCCACCTAGCCCACTACTCCCCTCCTAAGTGCGGGGATGTCACCTTGTTTTTTTCTCTTGTAGCTGTTCCTGGGACACTTTCAGCCCAGGTCCACTTCTGCTGACTCAGACGTGTGCAACTTGCACCAGATGGTATTCCATCTCTTGTGCCCAGAGCATCTCGGGCGCCTTTCTCTCCTCCATCTGCCTGTAACAATATCGAGACTGCATCCATCTCAGACTAGTCCTCAACACTAGAGTGGAGATCACTTATGGTTTCTGACAGGCCTTCTACTTTTCTGGGGAACCTAGTGTGTTTTGCTCCTGCCTTGTTTGCACGGTAGCAGCTTTCAGGTGATCCACGTGTTTGTTCAGGGCCACCTCACCTATGGCACAGGTGTTGACCTCAGCTCGTACCCACGCCAGGCCATTTCCATGGTTCTGGCAAACCTAATCTCCTGGCATAAACTCTTTCTCTTGCTTTAGAGGACTCATGTGGCTTGCATTGGTATTCCAGCTGCCATTTCAGCCGCGCGAGTCCAGAAATATCATGTCTAACCTGGTGCGGAGTCTTCCCTCCATCAGCGACTCTGCTGGAGTTATCCCTGTAGTTGCCGAGGAGTAGTCCCACTCTTATCGCCACTGAAATAACTGCAGAGACACTGGTACCCAATCACCAAGTCTGTCTTTATTTTACATGTGCACAGTACATGGGCTCTGACCTGCCAGCTCAAAGCTTGGACTGAGGAGCCCTTCTGAACCTCCTGTTTATTTTTATATATTTTATTAAACAATAGAGTTTACAAAACAATTAACATTAACAGCTGTATACAAAGAAACAGCAATTTTACAAAGGAGGGGAATGGCACGCCAGGCCCAAACCATAGTGTTCAACCAGTTTTCAGGGAAATGAGGAACCTCAAATCCCAGTTTCAATCATTACAAGACGGTATCAATGACATTTGTACATAGAGTCCAATTCCATAAGAAAGAGCATACAATACAGACCCCCAGAAACCCAGCAAGCCCCCCTCTGTCCCTCCCATCTTCTAGCCACTCGAAGCCAGCCCGCCCCTATGCACCTTCCAGTTCTCGGTCCACCCCGACACACCTTCCCGACCACCTCTAGGACAGTCTGCCCCAGTACCCTCCCAGGGTGACAGCTGTCAGGACGGCCTACCCACCTTCTGGCTTCACTAACCACCCTGACACACCTTCCGACCACCTCTAGGACAGCCCGCCCCGGTACCCACCCAGGGTGACAGCACTGAGGAAGGCCTACCTGCCTTCCGGCTCTCGGTCTGCCCCTACGTACCATTGGGCTCTCATCCACCCCACTGCGCCATTCGGCCAGTGGACTACCCTGACACACCTTCTGGCCACCTCTAGGACAGCCCGACTCCTTCCCTGGGACGACAGCGTGCAGGGCAGCACACAAGCCTTCCGGATCTCAGCCTGCTCCTTCGTGCCTTCTGGAGCTCGGCTGCTCGGACACACCTTCTGACCACCTCTAGGACAGCCCGTCCCGATCACCCCTTCTTGGGACGACAGCGCTCAGAGTGGCCTACTCACCTTCTGGCTCTCGGGGCGACCGGCATCAGGGTGGCCTAACTCTGATAGCTTGCGGGACAGCCTACCCACCCTCCGACTCTCGGTAACAGCTTTCAGGATGACCTATGAGCATCCAGCTGACAGTAAGGCCTTCCAGACCCAGGGACACAAGACAATGCAGGTGATAACCCCAACAAACCACATGACAGTCAATTATCAACAAACAGAGTCCTTTCTGGTACATAGAGAACATTATCATAAACAGTTTTCTTCAAAATATAGAGTCCACTCCAGTATACAAAGTGCATTGTCAGAAATGGAGTCCATTCCAAACTGCAGAGTCCACAATCGAGAGCAGAGTCCACTCCTGAAGGCAGCAAATGCACACCTCACAGATACAGGTATTCAATCTCCAGAGAGTCCTGGCCCATCCTTGGAGAGCCAGAGCCACCCACAGGAACACTGTGTGTGCTGGGAGGTGAACACTTGCTGTATCCTGGAGTTTGGGAGAAGACTTTTCTTCAGGAGTGGACCAAACCCCTGTGAGTTAACTGCACCTTTACAATGTACTGTGTTCCTGTGAGTGGGCCTGGTTCTCCAAGGATGGGCCAGGACTCTATGGAGATTGAATAGCTGTGTGCTGTGGGGTGTGTATTTGCTGCCTTTTGATAGTGGACTCTGCCCTCTGTTGTGGACTCTGTTTACAGCAACAGACTCTGCAGTTTGGAGTGGACTCCAAGCTGAATACTTTCCATCCATTACCACCCTCTGTCTTCTATGGGCCAGCCAATTCTGTATCCAGACAGCCAAACTTCCCTCTAACCCATGCCTCTGTCACTTTCTGAATGAGCCTACCTTGTCAAATACCTTGCTAAAATCCATGTACACCACATCCACTGCTGTACCTTCATCAATGTGTTTTGTCACATCCTCAAAGAATTCAATAAGGCTTGTGAGACATGACCTGTCCCTCTCAAAGCCACGCTGACTATCTCTAATCAAACTATGGTTTTCCAAGTATTCATAAATCCTGTCTCTCAAAATTCCCTCCAATAATTTGCCCACCACCGATGTAAGACTGACTGGTCTGTAATTCCCAGAATTATCCCTATTCCTTTTCTTGAACAAGGGAATAACATTTGGTACTACTCCAGTGCACAGTGAGTACGCAAAGATCATTGCCAAAGGCACTGCAATCTCTTCCTTTGCTTCCCATAGTAACCTTGGGAATATCCCAGAGAACTTACAGAATCATAGAATCCCAACAGTGTGGAAACAGGCCATTTGGCCCAACAAGTCCACACCGACCATCCAAAGAGTAATTCACCCAGACCCATTCCCCCACCATACTCCTTTAGCTTTCCCCTGACTAATGCACCTACACAATCATGAACTCTATGGGCAATTTAGCATGGCCAATCCACCTAACCTGGACATCCTTGGACTGTGGGAGGACACTGGTGCACCTGTTAAGTTCTTTTTTTCTGAGATTCTTACGCATTTGATGCAACTGCAACACACCAACCTCTGTGAACAAGCAAAATTTTATTAAGCATAGTACAATACCCACGCTGGACACTTTCATTAAAAGTGGGTGGCTCAGTGGTTAGCACCACTGTCTCACAGCCCCAGGGACTTGGGTTCGACTCCAGTCTCGGGCAACTCTCTGTGTGGAGTTTGCATGTTCTCTCCATGTCTGCGTAGGGTTTCCTCCCAAAGTCCAAGATGTGCAGGTAAGGTGAATTGGCCATGCTAAATTGCCCATAATGTTCAGGAGTGTGTACGTTAGGTGCATTGGTAAGGGGTAAATGTATAGTAGTAGGAGAGGAAAATGGGTCTGGGTGGGATACTGTTTGGAGGGTTGGTGTGGACCTGATAGGCTGAAAGGCCTGTTTTCATACTGTAGGGATCCTGTATTCTATAATACAAGCTTTGGGAAAACCCCTGAACACTCTTCGCCATGCTTTAGAAGTGTGTCCAGGGAAGCTCTCTGCAAAGGAAACAGTTCTTCTTTTATACAAAATCTTTACATCACAGTTAGTATTGCTCACAAGACAACCTCACAGTCACATGCCACTCAAGATACAATGCAGTGACCACCTCACCTCCAGAGACAATGGAATGCAAACCATCCCTTAATGGCCAGATCTGGGGTGAATGGTATTATTCTAACTACAAGGAGTAGTCAGAATCTAATGATAATGTTCTTCTTGATTTCTGAATAGGGGTGAAGCTAAATAAGCTTTTGAATGGCAAGGAAATGGCCATGAATAGGAGATGATAATGTAATTTCTTACAATCTATCTGTAAGTCAGAGGCATCCCACCCTAGCCTCAGGACAACCAATTTCCTGCAGGTCAGCAGAGCAAGTTAACTCTTTAATATCACACACCCAGAGGAAACCCACTCAGACACGGGGAGAATGTGCAAACTCCATACAGACAGCCACCCGAGACTGGAATCGAAACCAGGTCCCTGGCACTGTGAAGCAGCAATGCTAACCACTGAGCCACTGTGCAGTCCTTATCCATCCTCCTGTGTTTTAAAATTTCCAGCACATTCTTGACATCACCTTGTTTGAGCATATCAGCCTGTTTCACCGTGTCCTCCCAAATGACGAGGTCTGTCTCAGTAGTTAATATTGAAGCAAAGTATTCATTAACGACCTCCCTTACTTCCTCTGACTCCAGGCGCAAGTTCCCTCCACTATCCCTGATCGGCCCTACCCTCACTCTGGCCATCATCTTCTCCTGACATAAATGTAGAACACCTCAGGTTTTCCTTAATCCTACCCCCCCCCCCCAAAGCTTTTTCTTGCTCCCTTCTTGTTCTCCTAAACCCATTCTTCAATTCCTTCCTGGCTACCTTGTAACCCTGTAGAGCCCTGTCTAATCCTTGCCTCCTCAACCTTAAGTAAGCTTCCTCCTTCCTCATGACTAGATGTGCCACATCCCTTGTTATTCAAGGTGCCTTCACCCTACATCCCTTCCTTGCCTCAGTGGGACAAACCTATCCAACACTCGCAGCAAGTGTTCCCTGAACAACCTCCACATTTCTGTTGTGCATTTCCCTGAGAATATCTGTTCCCAGTTTATGCTCCACAGTTCCTGCCTAATAGCATTAGAACTTACCCTCCCCCAATTAAATACTTTCCCATACCATCTGTTCCTTTCCCTTTCCACAACTATAATAATGGTCAGGGAGTTGTGATCGCAATCACTGAAATGCTCTCCCACCGAGACATCTGACACCTGACCCGGTTCGTTGCCAAGCATCAAATCCAATATGGCCTCCCCTCTGGTCGGCTTATTTAGATGTTGAGTCAGGAATCCTTCCTGGACACACCTGACAAAATATGCTCCATCCAAACTATTTGCATAAGGGGATTCCAGTCAATATTAGGGAAGTTAAAGTCACCCATGAGAACAACCCTGTTACTTCTGCACCTTTCCAGAATCTGCCTCCCAATCTGCTCCTCTGTGTCTCTTGTTGCTATTGTGATAGGGGTGGAATGGGGGAATCTGTAGAAAACTCCCAATAAAGTGACTACTCTTTTCCTGTTTCTGACTTGCACCCAAAATGATTTAGTAGACAAACCCTCCTCTAAGGCCTTCCTTTCTGCAGCTGTGATACTATCCGTGATTCGCAATGCCACTCCCTAACCTCATTTACTTACCTCCCTGTTCCTTTTGAAACATCTAAACCCTGGACAATCCTTCAACCATTCCAGCCCCTGTGATATCCAAGTCTCTGTAATGGCCCCAATATCCTCGCTCCAGTACTGATCCATGTTGTAAGTTCATCACCCTGATTCCTGACATTTCTTGCATTAAAATAGACATGCTTCAATTCATCACACTAACTGCAACTTTGTGCTATCAACCATCTATCCTTCCTCACAGACTGTCTGCAAACCGTATCTGCATGTTCATTAGCTGTTCCATCCTCTGATCCATAGCTCCGGTTCTCAACTTCGTGCCAAACTAGTTTAAAGCGTCCCGAAGAGCTCTAGCAACACTTCCTGCCCAAGACCTTCTAGTTCAGGTGCATTCTGCCTTCCTTGTTCAGGTCCCACCTTCCCCAGAAGGTATCCCAATGAGCCACATAACTGAAACCCTCCCTTCTACACCAGCTCTGCAGCCCCATGTTCAGCTCTACGCGCTCTCTGTTCCTAGCCTCAGTAGCCCATGGCCTGCGGAATAAGATAAGTCACTTAAGAACCTTTTACCGATATATCTTTCCTTGTATAAGAGCCCCTCAACTGTTTATTGTCCTGATGAGGAGTTACCAGACATGGAATGTTAACTCTGCTTTCTCTACAGATGCTGCCAGACCCCTTCTGAGTTTCACGAGCAATTTCTGTTCCTGTCACAGTATTCCAGCTATGGTCTGAGTAGTGCTGTGTATAAATTTAACAAGGCTATCCTATTTTTATACTTGGAAATAAAAGCTAGTGTTTCATAGAATATGGGAATAGAATTAGACCATTTGAATCTGCACTGCTATTCAGTCATGGCTGATATCATAGAATCCTTACAGTGTGGGAACAGGCCATTTGGCCCGATAAATCCACACTGACCCTTCAAAGAGCATCCCACCCAGACCCCTTTCCCCTACCCTATTACTTTACATTTCCCTGACTAATGCACCTAACCTAGATATCCCAAAAGACTATGGGTAATTCACTTAACCTGCACATCTTTGGAATGTGAAAGGAAACCAGAGCATCCGGACACAGACACAGAGAGAATTTACAAACTCCACACAGACAGTTGCCCGAGGCTGGAATCGAAACCCTGTGAGGCAGCAGTGCTGACCATTGGGCCACTGTGCTGCCAAGATATGTTTCTCAACCCCATTCTCCTGCCTTCTACTGTAACCCTTGATTCCCTTTTTAATTAAGAAACTATCTATCTTTGTCTTAAATACTCAAGGCTTGGCCTCCATTGGCTTCTGCGGCAATGAGTTCCACAGATTCACCATCCTCTGCCTGAAGAAATTCCTCCTCATCTTAATTCTAAAGGATTGCCCCCTCACTGTGAGGCTGTGTTCTCGGCCCCTCGTCTTTCCTATTGGTGAAAATATCTTCTTCAGGTTCACTGTGACCCCTCAGTATTCTGTAAGTTTCAATGAGATTCCCCCCTCATCCTTCAAAACTCCATTGAGTACAGACTCTGAGTCATCAACCACTCCTCATACGACAAGCTATTTATCACTAGGATCATTCTTGTGAACGTCCTCTGGACTCCCTCCAAAGCCAGTACATCCTTTTTTCGATATGGGAGCCAAAACTGCTCACAATATTCCAAACGCAGTCTGACAACAGAGCCTATACCCCCTCAGCAGTACATCTCTACTCTTGTATTCTAGCCCTCTTGAAATTAATGCTATCATTACTTTGCCTTCCTAACTACCAACTGAATCTGCATGTTACCGTAAGAAAATCCAGAACTAGGGCTCCTAAGTCTCTTTGTATTTTGGATTTCTGAAGCCTTTTCCCCACTTAGAAAACAGTCTATACCTCTATTTTTCCGACCAAAGTGCATAAACTCATACTTTCTCACATTGTGTTCCATCTGACACTTCTTAGTCCATTCTTCTCTCCTGTCTAAGTCCTTCTCAGCTTCCCTCCCTCCAACTACCTTTGTGTCATCTGCAAACTTCATAATAATGTCCTCAGTTCCTTCTTCCAGATCATTAATGAATAGTAGTGGTCCCAAAACTGACCACTGTGGAACTCCTCTAGTCACCAGCTGCTAACTTAAAAAAAAACCCATTATCCCCACTCTCTGCCTCCTGCCAGTCAGCCAATCCTCTAACTATGCCAATATCTTGTCCCTAACAGCATGGGCTCTTATTTAGCAGCCTCCTGTGTGACACCTTTTCATAGGCATTGTGTAAATCCAAATAGGTCACGTCCACTGGCTCACCTTTGTCTAATCTGCTTGTTACCTCCTCAAAGAATTTTAACAGATTTGTCAAGCACGATGTCCCCTTGACAAAGCCATGTTGACTCAGCCCTCTTTTACCATGTGCTTCCAAGTATTCCACAATCTCATTCTTAATAATGGACATTAAAAGCTTAACAATGACTGAGGTTCGGCTAATAATAGGCCTATTGTTTCCAGTCTTCTACCTCACTCACTTCTTAAACAGAGGTGTTACATTAGCCATTTTCCATCCCTCTGAGAACCCTCCCCCCGACTCTTATGATTCCTGAAAGATCACCACCAATGCCTCTACTGTCTCTTTAGTTATCTTCTTCAGAACTCAGGCAGGTGGTCCATCTGGGCTGGGTGATTTGTCCACTTTCGGATCTTTCAGCTTCTCCTTAGTGTTGGTCACTTTACTCACCCCTGCCCCCCTGGGTCACTTGAAGTTCTGGTATGCTGCTGGGGTTTTCCGTTATGAAAAGTAATGCAAAGTACCTATTCAGTTCCCCTGCCATTTATTTGCTTCCCATTGTTATTTCCTCTGCCTCATTTTCCTGTGGTTCAATGTTCAATATTGCCTCTCTCAAAAACGTTTGCAATCTCCTTTGATATTACCAGCTTTCCTTATATTTAATCTTCTCCCCCAGTATTGCTTTTTTAGTTCTCCTTTGCTGGTTTTTAAGAGCCTACTAATCCTCTGGCATCCTCCTAATTTTCACCATATCATATGCTTTTTCTGTCGCTGTCAGCTATAGTTCCTCATCCTCTCCTTGGTATGTTTATTTTTCTCGGGATGAATTTCTGGTGTGGCTCCCAAACAAACGCCAGAAATCCATGCCATTGCTGCTCCACCATCTTCCCTGCTCAGGTCACCTTCCAATGAATTCTGGCCAGCTCCTCTGTTATGTCTTTGTAGTTCCCTTGACTCAATTTGTAATACCATTATATGTGATTGTAGCATCTCCCTCTCAAACTGCAGGGTGAATTCTACAATATTATGGTCATTGCCCCCAAGGGGGGTTTCCTTCACATTGAGTTCCCTAATCTAGTCTGCCCTATTACACATCACCAGATCAGAATCGTCTGTTTCCCTTTATCTCTACTATAAGCTGCTCCACAAAAAATCTCATAGACATTGCATGAATTCCTTTCCTTGAGATCCACTGCCAACCAGTCCACCTGCATATTGAAGTCCCTCATAATTACTGTAATACTGCCTTTCTTAAATGCCTGTTCTATCCTTTGATTTATTTTTTCCCCCACATCTTGTCTACTGCCAGGTGGCCTGTACATAACTCCCATCAGGGTCTTGTCGTTCTTTGCAGTTTCTCAACTCTACCCATTCTGACTCTATATACGTCTTGCTATTGATTTAATTTCTTACTAACAATTACCCTGAACTTGTAGGCTTGCTTCTTGTGATTCACATATGAGGACTCCCAAATCTCTCTCTACTGCTCCTTTATTGTTCTTGCCAAAGTGCACAACCTCACATATCCTAACAATATATTCTATCCGCCAGTAATTCAAGTAAAAGTGATGAGGTTATTACCTAAAAATTAATTTACAAAGATGAAAAGTAATAGGATAAAAAGCTGAAGGTGAAGTTAAAATTATTCTCCAAGACCATTACAGGTCTATTCCCCCAGCGAAGTTTCATTTTTCCAAGATGGAAGGGTTGAAACTATAAGTCAGATTCAGCGGCTACATTTGATTCTGTCATTGTGTTGAATAGGCACTGTTACTTGTATACGTTCTAAAACCAGGAAAGCTGTGTGAATAGTTTGAAGACACTAAAGAGCTGGGTGTTTCCCAAGTGTAGCTAGATCCAAATGGTACTGTTTGGACAGTGAAAAAGATCTCTGAAAGCTACACCATAGGTGGACTTCGAAGATTGGCAAGACTGGGCAGAGAGAGAGAGAGAGAAGGGTGTCTTGATCCTCACTGGTTCTGTGGTTATGATATTTTCATATTGCCTGGACTCTTACGGCAAAATAATGATTGATTTCTGTAGGCCAGGCAAGTTAAGAATGACCGATTTCCTTCCCTAAATGGCATTAATAATTCAGATCGGTTTTCGCATCAATTGACAGTCACCATTATATTAGCTTTTATTCAAGATTTGTTTTTAAATGGAATTCAGATTTCATCACCCACCATGCAGGGTTTCAAAATTATGTCCTTGGAATGTTAGTCTGGATTCTTAAATACTAGTTCAGTGCTATTTCCACTACATTACTCTACTCCCTTCTCTGAAAGGTCAATTTAAAATTAATTCAAAGGCTTCATTTTCAAGATACAGGTTTTAAAATAGAAATGTTCTTTTAACAATTTCTTCTGATCTGTAATACCAGAACTGCACAGTTGTGACATCAGGAAATTGATACCATAAATTCAGAGATGTTTTTATTTTAATTAATTGATAAATAAATATAGCTGCTACTCAGTTCCACAGCATGTTGTTCTTTATTCATTCTGAGTAGGTCGAAGGTCTGTGCCTTAAGGTTTCACAAATGTGTTTATCATCAGCAAGGAACACTACTATGAAGCCTGTCCTCCAGACAACATGATGGTGTAGCTTTCAGAGTTCTTTTTCACTGTCCAAACAGTACCATTTGGATTCATAGTTTAGCTACACTTGGGAAACACCCAGCTCTTTAGTGTCTTCAAACTATTCACACAGCTTTCCTGGTTTTAGAACGTATTAGCCAGCTCTTACAGTTCCTCTGGAGTTCCTGTCTGCTTTGCTGCTAAGTGAAAGAAGACTGACTTCTTCCTGAGAAATGATCTGGAGATGCCGGTGTTGGACGGGGGTGGACAAAGTTAAAAATCACACAACACCAGGTTATAGTCCAACAGGTTTAATTGGAAGCACACTCGCTTTCGGAGCATCGCTCCTTCATCAGGTGATAGTGGAGGGTTCGATCGTAACACAGAATTTATAGCAAAACTTTACAGTGTGATGTAACTGAAATTATACATTGAAAAATTGATTGTCTGTTAAGCCTTTCATCTGTTAGAATACAGTGATAGTTTCACTTTCATGTGGAAATCACAAAACCTTTTTTTTTAAAAGTTGCATTCTCGGGTTAGCTGTTAATAATGGTGATAGCTAGACAATATGTTGAAGATGTTGGCCCCCTGTGTTCTCTGTCTATGACCTGATGTTTAGATTGATTCTAATCTAAATAGTGAGATAACAGAATTTTGCATAAATTCATGCAGTTTTTGAGCTCCGGGTTCTACATGAATGCATGCAGTTTTTGAGCAAAGTACAATGTAACTCTGCAAGTACAAATTCACCCCACAAAATATATGTGTGCATGTGGATCTTTGTCTATCTCTGTGTGTGTGTCTGTCTGGGGTGGGAGTTGTGAGTGTGAGAAAGTGTGTGTGTGTTGTGAGTGGAGAGTGTCTTCAGTCTTTGAGGGGGTGCATGTGGGAGTGTGGGAGTGTGTGTGTCTATAAGGGTGTGTGTGGGTGTCTGTGTGTACCTGTGTCCGTGTGTATTTGAGAGTGTGTGTGTGGTGCAATGGTGATTACCTGTAATGTGACTGAACCCAAGGTCCCTGTTGAGGCCCTCCCTGTGGGGACCGAACTCAGCTATCAGCGTTTGCTCGGCCACTTTTCTCTGCTGCCTGTCCCGAAGTCCACCTTGGAGGATGGTCACCCGAAGGTCCGAGGCTGAATGTCCTGGACCACTGAAGTGTTCCCCAACTGGGAGGGAACCCTCCTGTCTGTTGATTGTTGTGCGGTGCCCATTCATCCGTTGTCGTAGCCTTTGCTCGGTTTCCCCAATGTACCATGACTCTGGGCATCCTTGCCTGCAACGTATAAGATAGACAACGTTGGCTGAGTCACATGAGTACCTGCCATGTACAAGGTTGGAGGTGTTCCCATGTGTAATAGTGGTATCTATGTTCACAATCTGACACGTTTTGCAGCATCCACCGTGACAGGGTTGTATGGAGTTGTCCGGGCAGTTTGCTACGAACAATGATCTATTTGAGGTTTGGCGGTTGTTTAAAGGCAAGTAGTGGAGGTGTGGGGAAGGAGCTGAAAATGTGTTGCTGGAAAAGCGCAGCAGGTCAGGCAGCAGCAGAATCGACGTTTCGGGCATGAACCCTTCGTCAGGAATGAGGAAAGTGTGTCCAGCAGGCTAAGATAAAAGGTAGGGAGGAGGGACTTGGGGGAGGGGGGTTGGAAATGCGATAGGTGGAAGGAGGTTAAGGTGAGGGTGATAGGTCGGAGTGGGGGCGGAGAGATCAGGAAGAAGATTGCAGGTTAGGAAGGTGATGCTGAGTTTGAGGGTTGGGACTGAGACAAGGCGGGGGGAGGGGAAATGAGGAAACTGGAGAAATCTGAGTTCATCCCTTGTGGTTGGAGGGTTCCTAGGCGGAAGATGAGGCGCTCTTCCTCCAGCCATCGTGTTGCTATGGTCTGGCGATGGAGGAGTCCAAGGACCTGCATGTGCTTGGTGGAGTGGGAGGGGGAGTTGAAGTGTTGAGCCACGGGGTGGTTGGATTGGTTGGCCCAGGTCTCCCAGAGGTGTTCTCTGAAACGTTTCACAAGTAGGCGACCTGTCTCCCCAATATAGAGGAGGCCACATCGGGTGCAGCGGATGCAATAGATGATGTGTGTGGAGGTGCAGGTGAATTTGTGGCTGATATGGAAGTGTCCCTTGGGGCCTTGGAGGGAAGTAAGGGGGGGGGGGGGGGGTGTGGGTGCAAGTTTTGCATTTCTTGCAGTTGCAGGGGAAGGTGCCGGGAGTGGAGGTTGGGTTGGTAGGGGGTGTGGACCTGACGAGGGAGTCATGGAGTGGTCTTTTCGGAACGCTGATAGGGGGTGGGAGGGAAATATATCCCTGGTGGTGGGGTCCATTTGGAGGTGGTGGAAATGACGACGGATGATACGGTGTATATGGAGGTTGGTGGGGTGGTAGGTGAGGACCAGTGGGGAAGGTCTTGGTGAGGTGCTCATCCTCATTGATAATGTGTTGCAGGTCACGAAGAACATGGCGTACGTTTTCAGCTCCTGGGAAGTACTGAACAACGAAGGGTACCCTATTGGTTGCAGCACATGTCTGTCTTCTGAGAAGATCATTACGGTTCCTTGCTGTGGCAAGTCGGAACTGTCGGTCGATGAGTTGAGCATCCTTGAGTATTTCCAGGTGTCCGTCACTTTCCTCCTCATCTGAGCAGATCCATTGTATGCGTAGGGTCCCATTGCCCGATACATTGCCAGATTCATCAGCCGTACCCATAAGGTAGAGCAAAACATCACCCGTTCACAATGCAATGCCATCCAGGCTCTCAAAACTAATCACAACGTTGTCATCAAACCAGCAGGTAAGGGATGAGCCTTTGTCATTCAGAATAGAACAGATTACTGCAAGGAAGTGTACCGACAACTGAACAACCAGGAACACTACAGGCAACTACCAGCTGATCCGACCAAAGAACACACCCAAGAATTAAACACACTGATTAGAACTTTGGATCCAGTCCTTCAGAGTTCCCTACACGCCCTCATCCCACGTACTCCTCGTGTAGGCGACTTCTACTGCCTTCCAAAAGTACACAAAGCCAACACACCGGGACGTCCCATCGTGTCGGGCAATGGGACCCTAAGTGAGAATCTCTCTGGCTATGTGGAAGGCATCTTGAAACCTATTGTACAGGGGATCTCCAGCTTCTGTCACGACACTACGGATTTCTTACAGAAACTCAGCACCCACGGACCAGTCAAACCGGGAACATTCCTCGTCACAATGGACGTTTCCGCACTCTACACCAGCATCCCCCACAATGATGGCATTGCGGCAATAGCCTCAGTACTCAACACCAACAACTGCCAATCTCCAAACACCATCCTACAACTCATCCGCTTTATCCTCAACCACAACGTCTTCACCTTTGACAACCAGTTCTTCATCCAGACACACGGAACAGCCATGGGGACCAAATTTGCACCCCAATATGCCAACATTTTTATGCACAGGTTCGAACAAGACTTCTTCTCTATGCAGGATCTCCAACCAACATTGTACACCAGGGACATTGACGACATTTTCTTCCTCTGGACCCATGGTGAGGAGTCACTGATAAAACTACACAGTGACATCAACAAGTTTCATCCCACCATCAAACTCACCATGGACTACTCTCGACTGTCTGTCTCATTCTTGGACACGTGCGTCTCCATCAAGGATGGACACCTCAGCACCACACTCTACCGCAAACCCACAGACAACCTCACAATGCTACACTTCTCCAGCTTCCGCCCAAAACATATTAAAACAGCCATTCCCTATGGACAAGCTCTACCTGTACACCGGATCTGCTCAGATGAGGAGAAACGTGACGGACACCTGGGATGCCCTCACAAGAATGGGGTACGCTGCTCAACTCATCGACCGCCAGTTCCGACGTGCCACAGCAAGGAACCGTAATGACCTCCTCACGAGACAGACAGGTTACCCTTCGTTGTTCAGTACTTCCCAGGGGCTGAAAAATTATGCCGTGTTCTTCGTGACCTGCAACACATTATCAATGAGGATGAGCACCTCGCCAAGACCTTCCCCACACCTCCACTACTTGCCTTGGGACAGGCAGCAGAGAAAAGTGGCCGAGCAGAGGCTGATAGCTAAGTTCGGTACCCACAGGGAGGGCCTCAACCAGGACCTTGGGTTCATGTCACATTACAGGTGATCACCATTGCACTACACACACACACTCTCAAATACACACGGACACAGGTACACACAGACACCCACACCCACCCTTATAGAAACACACACTCCCACACTCTCACATGCACCCCCTCACAGACTTAAGACACTCTGCACTCACTACACACACACACACACACATGCACACACTTTCTCACACTCACAACCCCCACCCCAAACAGACAGACACACACACACAGACAGACAAAGATCCACATGCACACATATTTTTTGTGGGGTGAATTTGTACTTGCAGAGTTACATTGCACTTTGCTCAAAAACTGCATACGTTCATGTAGAACTCTGAGCTCAAAAACTGCATGAATTTATGTAAATCTCTGTTATCTCACTATTTAGATTAGAATCAATCTAAGCATCATGGCATAGACAGAGAACACAGAGGGCTAACACCTTTAACATATTGTCTAGCTATCACCATTGTTAACAGCTAACCCGAGAATGCAACTTTAAAAAGAAAAGTTTTGTGATTTACACATGAAAGAAGTGAAACTATCACTGTATTCTAACAGATGAAAGGCTTAACAGACAATCAATTTTTCAATGTCTAATTTCAGTTACATCACACTGTAAATTTTTGCTATAAATTCTGTGTTATGATCGATCCCTCCACTATCACCTGATGAAGGAGCGTCGCTCCGAAAGCTAGTGTGCTTCCAATTAAACCTGTTGGACTATAACCTGGTGTTGTGTGATTTTTAACTTCCTGAGAAAGATTTGCTTCTTCCAAGTATCCAGTATGCTCGTTTCTGTCTTTGGCTGCTTTTCCTTTGTGTCTGTGTATGGACTGCCACTCTCCAGCTCTCTGCTTGTAGCTCCCCTTTGTATCTTCTGTTGTCTGTGTCTGCCACATGGATCCTTTGGGAGTTTATTTCTTATTGATACATCCTCGAGATGAAGGAACGCTTACCAATATTTTTTACTATCCCAGAATGGTTCAATTGATCCCGATATAATTACTGTCATGTCTTTTCCAATTATTTTTAAAATATTCTCTGCAGATTCCAGGTATCTCAGACCTGACCATGCTATTTCAAAGTCAAAGGTACTTTGGGAATGTTGCCATCTTTAATGCTGTGCTTATGCTCAAGCCTGAGACCATTCATAGATTAAAGCCGGCATGTCTGGCAAGTTTGCCTTGGAATTGACTGTGCCATTGGTGATTTTGCCTTTCATCTGATACTACTTATTGCATCCCCCTTGAAATAAGGGCCAAAGTTCCATTAGTCTTCCTGGTTACAAACTTATTAGCGTTTTTGAGGATGTTAGTGTTTATAAATGCTGGCTGCTTTAAGAGTGAAACAGAACAGCTCCAGCGGTGATAAGAGCAGGGGCAATGCTCATGTCACTTTATTTAAGAGCTGGCTTCTGCGCCCAGGTTGGAGGAGCTGGGGGCTGTTGGCTTCTGCACAGGGAAAGGTAGAAACCAGTGTTTGTGCTGAGCTGGAGATTTAGAACCAAACCCTTGGAAATCCCTGTAAAGCTTCTGCTGCCTAATTCAACGAATGGATAGCAGTCTGCCAAATATGGTAACAATGGATTAAACTCAATCTCTAGATGAGGAGATATAGAAAGCAGAGTGTAATCCCTGTTTCTGACTGGAGCAAAGCTCCCAGTGGCTTTTAAAGTCTTGCTGCAAGGTCATGAATTATGGCTATCCATTGGAGTTTTCAGAGTTCGAGCTGTACAAGCAACGGAAGGTTGAGGTGGAGAAGTGGATTCAGGTCATTTCTGTCACCAAGAAGCAGCAAAGTATGGCTTTGGTTTTGGTTTTATCCTTACCAGGAAGGAGTAACGTTAAAAACCAAATATTTTCAGAACTAGCTATAACTGACCTGGATACCAATGAGAGGCTGTAGATTCTAAAATTATTTATGGACAAAGGTATCGATGGGCATTTCTCAGTTTCGAGATGAGTTGAAAGTGGTATTCCGCAGGGATCAATGTTGGGATTCTTGCTTTTTCTGATTTATATAAACCGTTTTTGAAGATGGGAGAGGGCAAATCTCTGGATTTGTCCTGATGCTTGAGGGGTGGCATGGTGGCTCAGTGGTTAGCACTGCTGCCTCACAGTGCCAGGGACCCCCGTTTGATTCCCAGCTCGGGCGACTGACTGTATGGAGTTTGCACATTCTTCCCATGGGTTTCCTCCTGGTGCTCCAGTTTCCTCCCACAGTCCAAAGATGTGCAGGCTAGGTGAATTGGCCATGCTAAATTATCCATAGTGTTAGGTGTATTAGTCAGGGGTTAATATAGGATAGGGGAATGGGTCTGGGTGGGTTACTCTTTTGGAGGGTTGGTGTGAACTTGCTGGGCCGAAGGCCCTGTTTCCACGCTACAGGGAATCTAATCTAAGCTAGGAAGAATAATGAATTGTGAGGAATGCATTGAGCACCGTCAGAGGGATATTGCCAAGTTGGACAAGTGGACAGACATCTGGCAGAGAAATTTCAATGCAGAGAAATGTGAGGTAATGCGTTTTGTAGAAGAAACACAGTGAGACAACATAATACTACTTTGAAGGGAGTGCAGGACCAGAGAAACCTCGGGATTCATGTGCATGATTCTCTAAAGTTGACCAGGCAACTTGAAATGGTTGTTCAAAAGGCCTGTAAGATCCTTGAGTTTACCAATAGGATCCTTGGGTTTACCAATAGCATAGAGTATAAGAGTAAGGAAGTGATGCTACACCTCGACAAATCATTGGTCACCACATTTGGAGTATCGTGTTCAGTTTGGGCATCTTTTTTAAGGAAAGATGTTAAAGCTTTGGAGAGTGTTCAAAGGAGATTTACAAGGATATAATAGGAATGGGGGATTTTAAGTACGTTAGAGATTAGAAATTGGGTTTATTCTCCTTGGAGCAGTGAAGATTAAGAAGTGACCTTATTGAGGTGTTCAAAATGCTGCACAGGACCTCCCAACCAACCCTGTGCATCAGATATATTGACATTTTCTTCCTCTGGACCCATGGCGAGGAGTCACTGAAACAACTACACAGTGATATATAAACGAGTTTCATCCCACCATCCAACTTACCAGGACTCTTTAGTATCTGTCTCAATCTTGGACACATGCATCTCCATCAAAGATAGGCACCTCAGTACCTCACTCTACGACAAATCGTCCAGAACTAGAGGGCATAGGTTTAGGGTGAGAGGGGAAAGATATAAAGGAGAGAGATGGGGCAACTTTTTCACACACAGTGCTACATGTGTGGAATAAGCTGCCAGAGGAGGAGACTGGTACAATTGCAACATTTAAGAGGTATTTGGATGGGTATATGAATAGGAAGGGTTTGGAGGGATATGGCCAGGTGCTGGCAGGTGGGACTAGATTGGGTTGGGATATCTGGTCGACATGGACGGGTTGGACGAAAAGGTCTGTTTCCATGCTGTACATCCATATGACTCTAAATCCATGGATAACCTCACAATATTACACTTATCTAGCTTCTACCTTAAACATATTAAAATAGCCATGCCCTACAGATAAGCCCTACGCATACACAGGGTCTGTTCAGATGAGGAGGAACATGACAGACACCTGAAGGTGTTTGAGGATGCCCTCATAAGAACAGGGTACGATGCTCAACTCATCGATCGTCAGTTCCAACGTGCCACAGCGAGAAACCGTAATGACCTCCTCAGGAGACAGACATGAGCTGCAACCGACAGGATACCCTTCGTTGTCCAATACTTCTCAGGAGCCGAAAAACTACACCATGTTCTTCACAGCCTGCAATACATTATTGATGATGATGAGCACCTCGCCAAGACCTTCCCCACACCTCCACTACTCACATTTAAACAACTGCGAAACCTTAAACAAATGATTGCACGCAGCAAACTGCCCAGATTCAGGACAACATCGACCACAACACCGTACAATCGTGTTATGTCAACCACTGCAGGACGTGTCAGAATGTCGACAAGGAAACCACCATTACCCGTGGGGACATCACTCACTGCGTACGCAGCAGGTACTCATGTGACTCGGCCAACATTGTCTATCTCATATGCTGCAGGCAAGGATCCCCTGAGGTTCTGGGCTTTATATATTAATAAACCAAAACCTGCATTCTAAAAGATGAAAGACCGAACAATCCCGTCTTGTTCAATATATCACTGTATGACATTCTAATCTTTTGCTATAAATTCATATAAAATCTGATGATTTTATGCTCCACAACCACCTGATGAAGGAGCGACGCTCCGAAAGCTAGTGTGCTTCCAAATAAACCTGTTGGACTATAACCTGGTGTTGTGTGATTTTTAATTTCCTTACTCAGAGAGTTGCTAGAATTTGGAATACACTGCCTGAGAGAGTGGTGGAGCCAGATCCCGTCGAAGTTTCAAACAAGTTATATATGCATACTTGAAAGTGATTAATTTACAGGGCAATGGAAAGAGGGCTGGAAAATAGCTTTTTCAGGAGCTGATTTGAAATAATGGGCCAAATGGCCTGTATTTTAAATTCTTTGATTGTAAGTAGTGCAGGAGTCCCCTGAATCTGTCAAGCTTGCTAATCGGTGTTCCATTTTGGAAACTGGTGAGGGTGATGGTTCCTCAGGAGAGTGGAGCCAGAGCCAACCCCAAACCCAAACACATAGCGCCATGGGTAAACCAGCTGTCCGGGGGAGCAGGAACAAGAATAGGAAGAACAGTAGTTATATAGGATTTCACAGACGGGGGATCAGATGGGTGTTTCTGTGGCAGTGCCTGTTACTTCAAGAAACTGTGTTACCTCCCTAGTGTCAAGGTCAAGAATATTACAGAGCGACTGCAGGGCATCCTTCTGTGAGAGAAGGATCAACCAGAAGCCATGATCAATATCGGTATCCACAACATAGCTAGGAAGAGAAATGAGGTTAGGAAGAAATTTAAAAAGCAGGATCATAAGAGCAGTAATCTCAGGATTATTCCCAGTGCCATATGCGTGTGTGTGTAAGAACTGAGGGATTGATTGATTAAACATGTAGCTGGAGAACTGGCAGAGGGGGGAAGAGCATTAGATTTCTGAGGCATTGGATCTGGTTCAGGGGCAGGTGGGACTTACACTATCTGAACAGGTTACACCTTAATGAGACTGGGACTGAAATGCTCAGAGATTTGCTAGTGCTGTTGGATTGGAAGATTGGTGGAGTGACAGTGATGGTAGATTTGAACTACCTACTCAAGGGGATGGGAGTTGGGGTGGGGTGGGGGTAAGCCAGGTAGAGAGAACAGTTAATAAAGTATACTGTGTTCTTGGCTTTATTAATAGGAGCATGGAGTACAGGAGCAAGGACATGATATATAAAAGATTTGTTTGACCAGAGCTGGTGTATTTAGTACAGTTCTGGCCACTGCATTACAGGGAAGGTGTGATTGCTTAGGAGAACATGCAGAAGTGAATGACTGAGTTCTGGGAACGAGAAACTTCAATTATGAAGTACATACAAGAAGGTGGGGCATATTTTTCGTATTAGTCTTTTGTGGAACATACCTGGCTGGGCATGCAGTCTGTGCTATGGGTAGAACCTCAATGCAGTTAGGGAGGGAATACCAGATTTTGACCCTGCAACAGGAATAATACAGATAATATTTCCAAGTCAGGATGGTGAGTGGTTAGAGGGGAACTTTCAGGTGGTGGTAGTGTTCCCAGGTATCTGCTGCCCTTGTCCTTCTAGATGGAAGTGGTCATGAGTTTGGAAGGTGCTGTCTGAGGATCTTTCGGGATTTTCTGCAGTGCACCTTATGAATATTACACACCGCTGCTACTGAGCATCAGTGTTGGAGGGAGTGGATGAATGTGGATATAGTGCTAGTCAAGCAGGTTGTTTTGCCTTGAATGGTGTCCAGCTTCTTAAGGAGTTGCAATTCCTTGTTATTGGAGCCTCTTGTTGGAACTGCACTCATTCAGGCATGAGGGGAGTATTCCATCACATGGCCAATTCACCTGACCTGCACATCTTTGGACTTTGGGAGGAAACTGGAGCACCTAGATTTGAACATGAACTGCTTCAGTATCTGAGGAGTGCTGAACGTTGGTCAATCATCAGTGACTATGCCACTTCTGACCATTTGATGGACAAAAGGTCATTAATAAAGCAGCTGCAGATGGCTAGGCCTAGGACACAACCCCGAAGAACCCGTGCAGATATGTCCTAGAGCTGAGACAATTGATCTCCAAAACCACAACCATCTTGCAATGTGCCAGGTATAACTCCAACCAGTGGAAAGTTTGACCCCGATTTGCATTGACTCTCGTTTTTCTTGGGCATCTTGATACCTAACACTGTCAAATGCATTCCTGTTATCAAGACCTGACACTCTTACCTCACCTCTAGAATTGAATTCTTCTGTCCATGTTAGAATCAAGTTTGTAATGAGGTCAGGAGCTAGGTGGTCTTGTTGGAACCCATACTGGGTATCAGTGAGCAGTTTATTGTTGAGCAGGTGTTGCTTAACAGCACAGTTGATGACATCTTCCATAATCTTACTGATAATCGAGAGTAGATTGATGGGCGGAAATTGGCTGAGGTGCATTTGTCCTGCTTTTTGTACACAGGACATACCTGGGCAATTTTTCACATTGTCAGGTAGATGCCAATGTTGTAACTTTACTGGAAAAGCTCAGCTAATAGCGCAGTGAGTTCTGGAGCACAAGTCCACAGTATTACTGACCGAACGTTGTCAGTATCCAGTACATCCAGTCATTGCTTGATGTCAAGTGGAGTGAATCAAGTTGGCTGAAGATTGGCATTTGGAATGTTGGGGACCACTGGAGGAGGCAGAGTTGGATCATCTCCTCAGCACTTCCAGCTGATTGTTATTAGACCATAGGGGCTATTCTCAGTAGAGAGAAGTGACTGGTGGTGATTTAATCTGAGGTCTACCAGACCTGAGGTAAGGGAAGAGGTTGAGAAGGAGAGTCCTGAATGGCAATCTCAAATCAGGATGGGAATTGAACCCATGCCACTGGCATTGCACTGCTCTGTAAACCAACAGTCCAGCCAACTGAGCTGAGCTGATTTCCTCACTTCTGGCTGAAGGTTGCTGTGAATGCTTCAACCTTATCTTTTGCACTTATGTTCTGGGCTCTCCCATCGTTTGAGGATGGAAATATTCCTGGATCCTCCTCCTCCTCCATGCATTGTTTAATTGTCTACTACCATTCTTGAGTGGATGTGCTAGGATTCAATTTAGGGGTGAGAAAGTGGAGTCCCACACTGGTGTTCTGGAACTAAACAAAGGAAATTACATAGGCATGAAGAGAGATTTGACCTGAGTGGATTGGACAGGAAGGCTAAAAGGTAAGACAGCGGATGAGCAGTGGCAGTTGTTTAAGGATCTTCTCAATTCCTCACAATTAAAATATATCCCAGTGAGGAAGAAATATGGTCATTTGGGGGTGGGGGTGGTGCGGCAGTGTGAAAAAATCTGTGGCTAAACAAGGAGATCAAGGACAATATAAAATCAAAAACTAAGGTATACCAAATTGCTAAAGCCAATGGAGAGTGCAGGATGGCACGTCAGGAGCAGCTCCAGTTGTAGATTAGGAATCTTTCAAACATAAAGAGATATGAAAAAATTAATTTAAAAAATTAATAAGAAGAGCTAAGG
Organism: Chiloscyllium punctatum; assembly: GCF_047496795.1. Lineage (NCBI taxonomy): Eukaryota > Metazoa > Chordata > Chondrichthyes > Orectolobiformes > Hemiscylliidae > Chiloscyllium > Chiloscyllium punctatum. Next base: position 27,933,828 of record NC_092783.1, read on the forward strand.
TAAATTATGAAAGAAAACTAGCACAAAATATCAAAAAGGGCAGCAAAAGCTGCTATAGGTATAACATGGAAGAGAGATGCTAAGGTCCCTTGGAAGACCAAACTGGCGACTTAACAGTGAGGAACACTGAAAGGGCAGAGATGCTAAATAAATACCTTACCTCAGTTTCATGGTGGAGAACAATAGTATCATTTCTATTGGAATGGGCAAGTCAGGGGCAATAAAAAGGGTAGAACTTAGAACAATCAACATCAATAGGGAAAAGGTACTCAGCAATTTATTAAGATTGAGGGCAGACAAGTCCCCCAGACCTGATGGCCTTCATCATAGGCTATTAAAGGAAGTGGTGATGGAGATAGTGGATCCATTGATTACAATATTCCAAAATTCCCTGGACAGGGGAAAAGTTCCAGTGGATAAGAAAAATGCCAACGTTCTTCCCTAACTCAAATAGGGAGGGAGGCAATATGTGGGAAATTTAGTTTAACATCTGTTATTGGGAAAATGTTAGAATCAATTATCAAGGAAACAATATCAGAACATCTGGAAAGTCAAAATGCTATCCATCAGAATGGTGTTATGAAGGGCAAATCATGTTTGGCTAATTTGCTAGAGTTATTCAAAGATGTAACAGCAAAGTGGATAATGGGGATTCTGTAGATGGACTTCTGGAGGGTGATAAAGTGCCACACAAAAGGCACAAGGTTGGATCTGATGGGATAAGGGTAATTTATTAGCTTGGATAGGTGACTAACTGATGGACAGAAGACAGAGATTGGGATAAATGCTTTTTTTTTTCTGGATGGCAATGAGTGACTAATGTGGTGCCAGAGAGTTCGGTCCTTGGATCCCAGCTATTTACAACCTACATTAACAACTTGGATGCAGGGATAGAAGACTCTACAGCCAAATTTGAGGAATACACAAAAATCGGTGGGACAGTGAAATGTAATGAGGAAATAAGAACCTTTATAAATGGATATAGATAGGTTAGGAGAGTAGGCCAAAATGTGGCAGATAGAGTTTAACGTGGATAAGTGTGAGTACTTGCATTTTGGTCTGAAAAATTGGAAGGTGACCTATTATCTAAATGGGGAAAGATTTTGGGGATCTGGGTGTCCTCATTCATGACTGACAGTAAACCAGCATGCAGGTACAGCAGATAATAAAGGAAGTGAATGGAATATTGGCTTTCATTGCTAAAGGAATAGAATATAAAGGTAAGAAAGTAACTATGCAAGGCATTGGTGAGACCGTATCTGGAGTATTGTGTACAGTTTTGGTTCCTTTATTTGAGGAAAGATATAGTGGCATTGGAGGTAGTTCAAAGGAGGTTCACTAGATTGTTCCCAGATATGAGGGGTTTGTCACATGAAGAATGATTGAACAACTTAGGCCGGTACATTCTGGAATTTAGATTGGGGGAGATCAAATTGAGGTATTCAAGATTATAAAATGGATGTGGAATAGAAGCTTCCTCTTGTGGGACAGTCTAGGATGAGAGGTTATAGTTTTACAATAAGGGATAGCAAATTTAAAAAAGAGTGAGAAGAAGCTACTTCTCCCAAAGAGGTTGTGAATCTGTCGAATTCGGTACCCCAAAGTGTGGTGGATGATGGGACAGTGAGCAAATTTAAGGTGGGGTTAGACAGATTTTTAATTGATAATGGGTTAAGTGTTATGGGGAGAAGGCAGGAAAATGAGGCTGAGGAACTTATCAGCCATGAGTGAATGGGCTGAATGGCTTAATTCTGCTCCTATATCTTATAATCTTATGATCGTAGAGATTAGATCTGATGTTTTCATTGTGGGATTGCTTAGCATTGTCTCTTACTTTCTACATATGCTGTCTGGCACACAAATAGTCCTCCTTGGTAGCTTCACCAGCTTGGCACCTCCTGTTGGCTATAACTGCTGCTGCTTCTGGCAAGGGCTCCTGCACTCTCCCCTGGCTTGATGATGATGCTTAAGGGGGGATATTCTGGGTACTGAGGTTGCAGATTGTGCTCGAGTACAATCTGCTGCTTTTGATGGCCTACAAAGCCTTAGGAAGGCCCTGTCTGGAGTTGCCAGATCTATTTGAAGTATGTCCTATTTAGCACAGTGACAGTGCCGCACAACACAATGGAGGTTATTCTCAATATTAAGACAGACTTAGCCTCCATAAGGAATGTGCATGATTAGTCTTCCTGAGGTGTTATCCACAGGATTATCAAGCAGCACCTGATGAACTGTAAGCTGTACATGGTCAGGAGAGAGAATCACACCAAGAGTGAGACACAGCCTGAGTGTGTATATAGTTTGGAGAATTTGGATACAGTGTGAGAGTTTGGTGCAGAGGAAGAGAAGCTTTTTGTTGCTTTCTTTGGCTCATAGTTTGTAAGGTTTTTTAACTGGATAAATTGAAGCCCAGAATCAAGGCCCATCACGAAACAAAGAGTGACATCACAGGGCAACTGTATGCTCATTGGTTGGTGATAGCTACTACTTTGACTATCTATTGTAGACTACTTGCAGAAACAAAAGCAGAACAACCTGGAAAAGCTCAGCAGGTTTGGCAGCATCTGTGGAGACACATCAGAGTTAACTTTTCGGGTCCAGAAGGGTCACTCAACCGAAACTTTGCCTTTGATTTCTCTCCACAGATGCTGCCAGACCTGCTGAGCTTTTCCTACAATCTCTGTTTTTGTTTTTGATTTACAATATCCACAGTTCTTTCAGTTTTTATGACTCCAACCAGATTGTTAGGACAAAGTTAGACGATTGGCTGACTGGCAGAAGGCAGAGAGTAGGGTTAAAGGGGTCTTTTTCAGGATTGCGGCCAGTGACTAGTGGAGTTCCGCAAAGGTCAGAGTTGGGACCATAACTGCTCATGTTGCATATTAACAATCTGGCTGAAGGAACTGAGTGCACTGTTGCTGAGTTTGCAGATAGTACAAAGTTAGGTGGAGCAACAAGTAGTGTTGAGGAAGCGGGGAGGCTGCAGCAGGACTTGGACAGGCTAGGAGAGTGACAAAGAACTGGCAGATGGAACACAATGTGAGAAATTGTTAAGTAATGTGCTTTGGTAGGAATAGAGCCATAGACTATTTTCTAAAAGGAGAAAGGCTTTGGAAATCCAAAGTACAAAGGGGCAGAGGAATCCAAGTTCAGGATTCTCTTCAGGTTAACATGCAGGTTCACTTGGCAATTGGGAAGGCAAATGCAATGTTAGCATTCCGTTCAAGAGGGCTAGTGTACAACAGTAGAAAAGTGCTGCTGAGGCTATATAAGGCTCTGATCAGACTGCATTTGGAATATTGAGGTGAGCAGTTTATGGCCCCATAAGTAAGGAAAGGTGTGCTAGCATTGGAGGAGATTCAGAGGAAGTTCACAAGAATAATCCTGGGGATGAAGGGCTTGTCATATGAGAACAAAGAACACAGACAATTTACAGCCCAGGAACAGGCCCTTCGGCCCTCCAAGTCTGAGCCGATCCAAATGTACTGTCTAAACCTGTCGGTCAATTCCTAGCCATCTGTATCCCTCTGCTCCCCACCTACTCATGTATCTGTCCAGATGCATCTTAAATGAATCTACCGTGCCTGCCTCTACCACCTCTGCTGGCAATGCGTTCTAAATGCCCACCACCCTCTGTGTAAACTACTTGCCACATGTATCTCCCTTAAACGTTCCACCTCTCACCTTGAAAGCATGACCTCTCGTTATTGAATCCTTCACCCTGGGAAAAAGCTTGTCTCTATCCACCCTGTCTATACCCTTCACGATTTTGTAAACCTCAATCAGGTCCCCACTCATTCTTCTTTTTTCTAATGAAAATAAACCTAACCTACTCATAGCTAGCACCTTCCATACCAGGCAACATCCTCGTAAACCTTCTGTGCACCCTCTCCAAAGCATCCAAATCCTTTTGGTAATGTGGCGAACACAGTATTCTAAATGCAGCCGAACCAAAGAATCAGGAATCAGGAATGCTTTTGCCCAAAAGATCGATTTTCCTGCTCTTTGGATGCTACCTGACCTCCTGTGCTTTTCCAGCACCCCTCTAATCTAGACTCTAATTTCCAGCATCTGCAGTCCTCACCTTTGCCTGTGTATTTTTCTCCCTTTATCTCTTTCCTTTATCTCTTGCCTCAGTTCCAGTCTAGTAGCTATCTCTTTTTGGATTTGACCAGCACGATCAGTACTGCTGCTGGTGGACTTGAAATGCCCCACCCAGAGTACATTCTGCCCTCTTGCCACCCTCAGTGCTTTCTCCAAGTATTATTCATCATGGAGGAGCACTGTTTGATCAGCAGACAGTATGTGGTAACCAGCAGACTTCCTTCTCCATGCTTGACCTGAAGCCATGAGACATCATGGGCATCAGAGTCAATGTTGAGATTTTGTAATGGTTGTTTCAACTGAGCAGCCTGCTAGGCCATATCACAGACAAGTGTCTGTAGTTACACATAGGATTCCTTCCCTGAAGACCATTAGTAAAGCAGACAGGTTTTTCCAATAATGGTTTGATGGTCATCATTACATTCTTAATTCCACATCTTCATTGAATTCAAATTCCATTGTTTACAACGGCAGAATTTACCTCAAGTCCGCAGAACATTACATAATATACTTTGAATCATTCTATGATTCTGTGAAATTCCACTGTCTGTGATGGTAAGATTTGAACTCAAGTCCCGAGAGCATAAGTTCACTAGTGAAGTGATAATACCACTTGGCCATGCTGTTAGCCCTCAGCTGGAGTATTATGTATGGTTGCAGGCACCACATTATAGGGAAGATGTGAATGCATTGGAGATAGTGCAGCTATGATATGCAAGAATGGTTCCAGCAATAACAAACTTCAGCCACTGTGCTGCCCTACCCACTGTGCGGCCTTATCACTGAACCACCGTGCTGCCCCTATCACTGAACCACCGCGCTGTCCCTATGACTGAGCCACCGCACTGTCCATATGACTGAGTCACCGCGCTACCCTATGACGGAGCCACTGCACTGTCCCTATGACTGAGCCACCGCGCTGCCCCTATGACTCAGCTACCGCACTGCCCCTGTGACTGAGCCACCACACTGTCCCTATCACTGAGACACCGCACTGTCCCTAAGGCTGAGCCACCGCACTGTCCCTATGACTGAGTCACCACGCTGCCCCTATGACTGATACACCGCGCTGTCCCTATGACTGAGTCACTGCACTGTCCCTATGACTGAGTCACCGCGCTGCCCTAGGACTGAGCCACTGCACTGTCCCTATTACTGAGTCACCGCACTGTCCCTATGACTGAGTCACCGCGCTGCCCTATGACTGAGCCACCGCGCTGTCCCTATGACTGAGTCACCGCACTGTCCCTATGACTGAGTCACCGCGCTGTCCTATGACTGAGCCACCGCACTGTCCCTATGACTGAGTCACCGCACTGTCCCTATGACTGAGTCACCGCGCTACCCGATGACTGAGTCATCGCACTGTCCCTATGACTGAGTCACCGCGCTACCCTATGACTGAGCCACTGCACTGTCCCTATGACAGAGTCACCGCACTGTCCCTATGACTGAGTCACCGCACTGTCCCTATGACTGAGTCACCGCGCTACCCTATGACTGAGTCACCGCACTGTCCCTATGACTGAGTCACCGCGCTGTCCCTATGACTGAGCCACTGCACTGTCCCTATGACAGAGTCACCGCACTGTCCCTATGACTGAGTCACCGCACTGTCCCTATGACTGAGTCACCGCGCTACCCTATGACTGAGCCACTGCACTGTCCCTATGACTGAGTCACCGCACTGTCCCTATGACTGAGTCACCGCACTGTCCCTATGACTGAGTCACCGCGCTACCCTATGACTGAGTCACCGCACTGTCCCTATGACTGAGTCACCGCGCTACCCTATGAATGAGCCACTGCACTGTCCCTATGACTGAGTCACCGCACTGTCCCTATGACTGAGTCACCGCGCTACCCTGTGACTGAGCCAACGCACTGTCCCTATGACTGAGCCACTGCACTGTCCCTATGACTGAGTCACCGCACTGTCCCTATGACTGAGTCACCGCGCTGCCCTATGACTGAGCCACCGCACTGTCCCTATGACTGAGTCACTGCACTGTCCCTATGACAGAGCCACCGCACTGTCCCTATGACAGAGCCACCGCACTGTCCCTATGACTGAGTCACCGCACTGTCCCTATGACTGAGTCACCGCACTGTCTCTATGACTGAGCCACCGCACTATCCCTATGACAGAGCCACCGCACTGTCCCTATGACAGAGCCACCGCACTGTCCCTATGACTGAGTCACCGCGCTACCCTATGACTGAGCCACCGCACTGTCCCTATGACTGACCCACCGCACTGTCCCTATGACTGAGTCACCGCGCTACCCTATGACTGAGCCACCGCACTGTCCCTATGACTGAGACACCGCACTGTCCCTATGACTGAGTCACCGCGCTACCCTATGACTGAGCCACCGCACTGTCCCTATGACTGAGCCACTGCACTGTCCCTATGACTGAGTCACCACACTGTCCCAATGACTGAGCCACCGCACTGTCCCTATGACTGAGCCACTGCACTGTCCCTATGACTGAGCCACCGCACTGTCCCTATGACTGAGTCACCGCACTGTCCCTATGACTGAGTCACCGCACTGTCCCTATGACAGAGCCACCGCACTGTCCCTATGACAGAGCCACCGCACTGTCCCTATGACTGAGCCACCGCACTGTTCCTATGACTGAGTCACCGCACTGTCCCTATGACAGAGCCACCGCACTGTCCCTATGACTGAGCCACCGCACTGTCCCTACGACAGAGCCACCGCACTGTCCCTATGACAGAGCCACCGCACTGTCCCTATGACAGAGCCACCGCGCTGTCCCTATGACTGAGTCACCGCACTGTCCCTATGACTGAGTCACCGCGCTGTCCCTATCACTGAGTCACCGCGCTGTCCCTATGACTGAGTCACCGCACTGTCCCTATGACTGAGCCACCGCACTGTCCCTAGGAGTGAGTCACCGCACTGTCCCTATGACAGAGCCACCGCTCTGTCCCTATGACTGAGTCACCGCACTGTCCCTATGACTGAGTCACCGCGTTGTCCCTATCACTGAGTCACCGCGCTGTCCCTATGACTGAGCCACCGCACTGTCCCTATGACTGAGCCACCGCACTGTCCCTATGAGTGAGTCACCGCACTGTCCCTATGACAGAGCCACCGCTATGTCCCTATTACTGAGTCACCACGCTGCCCCTATGACTGATTCACCGCATTGTCCCTATGACTGAACCACCGCACTGTCCTTATGATTGAGTCACCGCACTGTCCCTATGGCTGAGTCACCGCGCTGTCCCTATGGCTGAGTCACCGCACTGTCCCTATGACTGAGACACCGCGCTGTCCCTATGAGTGAGCCACCGCACTGTCCCTATTACTGAGTCACCGCACTGTCCCTATGACTGAGACACCGCACTGTCCCTATGACTGAGTCACCGCACTGTCCCAATGACTGAGACACCGTGCTGCCCCTATGACTGAGTCACCGCACTGTCCCTATGACTGAGTCACCGCACTGTCCCTATGACTGAGCCACCGCACTGTCCCTATGACTGAGTCACCGCACTGTCCCTATGACTGAACCACCGCACTGTCCTTATGACTGAGCCACCGCACTGTCCCTGTGACTGAGACACCGCGCTGTCCCTATGACTGAGTCACCGCACTGTCCCTATGACTGAACCACCGCACTGTCCTTATGACTGAGGCACCGCACTGTCCCTATGGCTGAGTCACCGCGCTGTCCCTATGACTGAGACACCGCGCTGTCCCTATGACTGAGCCACCGCACTGTCCCTATGACTGATACACCGCGCTGTCCCTATGACTGAGTCACCGCGCTACCCTATGACTGAGCCACCGCACTGTCCCTATGACTGAGCCACCGCGCTGTCCCTATGACTGAGTCACCGCGCTGCCCCTATGACTGAGCCACCGCACTGTCCCTATGACTGAGACACCGCGCTGTCCCTATGACTGAGTCACCGCGCTGTCCCTATGACTGAGTCACCGCGCTGCCCCTATGACTGAGCCACCGCACTGTCCCTATGACTGAGACACCGCGCTGTCCCTATGACTGAGTCACCGCGCTACCCTATGACTGAGCCACCGCACTGTTCCTATGACAGAGCCACCGCACTGTCCCTATGACTGAGTCACCGGGCTGTCCCTATCACTGAGTCACAGCGCTGTCCCTATGACTGAGCCACCGCACTGTCCCTATGACTGAGCCACCGTGCTGTCCCTATGAGTGAGTCACCGCGCTACCCTATGACTGAGACACCGCACTGTCCCTATCACTGAGCCACCGCACTGTCCCTCTGACATGAGTCACCGCACTGTCCCTATGACTGAACCACCGCACTGTCCCTATCACTGAGCCACCGCACTGTCCCTATGACTGAGCCACCGCACTGTCCCTATGACTGAGTCACCGCGCTACCCTATGACTGAGTCACCGCACTGTCCCTATGACAGAGCCACCGCACTGTCCCTATGACTGATACACCGCGCTGTCCCTATGACTGAGCCACCGCACTGTCCCTATGACTGAGCCACCGCGCTGTCCCTATGACTGAGCCACCGCGCTGTCCCTATGACTGAGTCACCGCACTGTCCTTATGACTGAGCCACCGCAATGTCCCTATGACTGAGCCACCGCGCTGTCCCTATGACTGAGCCACCGCGCTGTCCCTATGACTGAGTCACCGCACTGTCCCTATGACTGATACACCGCGCTGTCCCTATGACTGAGTCACCGTGCTGTCCCTATGACTGATACACCGCGCTGTCCCTATGACTGAGCCACCGCGCTGTCCCTATGACTGAGCCACCGCACTGTCCCTATGACTGAGCCACCGCGCTGTCCCTATGACTGAGCCACCGCACTTTCCCTATGACTGAGTCACCGCACTGTCCCAATGACTGAGCCACCGCACTGACCCTATGACTGAGCCACCGCACTGTCCCTATGACTGAGTCACCGCACTGTCCCTATGACTGAGCCACCGCACTGTCCCTATGACTGAGTCACCGCACTGTCCCTATGACTGAGCCACCGCACTGTCCCTATGACTGAGTCACCGCACTGTCCCTATGACTGAGCCACTGCACTGTCCCTATGACTGAGTCACCGCACTGTCCCTATCACTGAGTCACCGCACTGTCCCTATGACTGAGCCACCGCACTGTCCCTATGACTGAGTCACCGCACTGTCCCAATGACTGAGCCACCGCACTGTCCCTATGACTGAGTCACCGCACTGTCCCTATGACTGAGCCACCGCACTGTCCCTATGACTGAGCCACCGCACTGTCCCTATGACTGAGCCACCGCGTTGTCCCTATGACTGAGTCACCGCACTGTCCCAATGACTGAGCCACCGCACTGTCCCAATGACTGAGTCACCGCACTGTCCCTATGACTGAGCCACCGCACTGTCCCTATGACTGATACACCGCGCTGTCCCTATGACTGAGCCACCGCACTGTCCCTATGACTGAGTCACCGCACTGTCCCTATGACTGAGCCACCGCACTGTCCCTATGACTGAGTCACCGCACTGTCCCAATGACTGAGCCACCGCACTGTCCCAATGACTGAGCCACCGCACTGTCCCTATGACTGAGTCACCGCACTGTCCCTATGACTGAGTCACCGCACTGTCCCTATGACTGAGTCACCGCGCTGTCCCTATGACTGAGCCACTGCACTGTCCCTATGACAGAGTCACCGCACTGTCCCTATGACTGAGTCACCGCACTGTCCCTATGACTGAGTCACCGCGCTACCCTATGACTGAGTCACCGCACTGTCCCTGTGACTGAGTCACCGCACTGTCCCTATTACTGAGTCACCGCGCTACCCTATGACTGAGCCACTGCACTGTCCCTATGACTGAGTCACCGCACTGTCCCTATGACTGAGTCACCGCACTGTCCCTATGACTGAGTCACCGCGCTACCCTATGACTGAGTCACCGCACTGTCCCTATGACTGAGTCACCGCGCTACCCTATGAATGAGCCACTGCACTGTCCCTATGACTGAGTCACCGCACTGTCCCTATGACTGAGTCACCGCGCTACCCTATGACTGAGCCAACGCACTGTCCCTATGACTGACCCACTGCACTGTCCCGATGACTGACCCACCGCACTGTCTCTATGACTGAGTCACCGCGCTACCCTATGACTGAGCCACCGCACTGTCCCTATGACTGATACACCGCGCTGTCCCTATGACTGAGTCACCGCGCTACCCTATGACTGAGCCACCGCACTGTCCCTATGACTGAGCCACCGCGCTGTCCCTATGACTGAGTCACCGCGCTGCCCCTATGACTGAGCCACCGCACTGTCCCTATGACTGAGACACCGCGCTGTCCCTATGACTGAGTCACCGCGCTGTCCCTATGACTGAGTCACCGCGCTGCCCCTATGACTGAGCCACCGCACTGTCCCTATGACTGAGACACCGCGCTGTCCCTATGACTGAGTCACCGCGCTACCCTATGACTGAGCCACCGCACTGTTCCTATGACAGAGCCACCGCACTGTCCCTATGACTGAGTCACCGCGCTGTCCCTATCACTGAGTCACCGCGCTGTCCCTATGACTGAGCCACCGCACTGTCCCTATGACTGAGCCACCGTGCTGTCCCTATGAGTGAGTCACCGCGCTACCCTATGACTGAGACACCGCACTGTCCCTATCACTGAGCCACCGCACTGTCCCTCTGACTGAGTCACCGCACTGTCCCTATGACTGAACCACCGCACTGTCCCTATCACTGAGCCACCGCACTGTCCCTATGACTGAGCCACCGCACTGTCCCTATGACTGAGTCACCGCGCTACCCTATGACTGAGTCACCGCACTGTCCCTATGACAGAGCCACCGCACTGTCCCTATGACTGATACACCGCGCTGTCCCTATGACTGAGCCACCGCACTGTCCCTATGACTGAGCCACCGCGCTGTCCCTATGACTGAGCCACCGCGCTGTCCCTATGACTGAGTCACCGCACTGTCCTTATGACTGAGCCACCGCAATGTCCCTATGACTGAGCCACCGCGCTGTCCCTATGACTGAGCCACCGCGCTGTCCCTATGACTGAGTCACCGCACTGTCCCTATGACTGATACACAGCGCTGTCCCTATGACTGAGTCACCGTGCTGTCCCTATGACTGATACACCGCGCTGTCCCTATGACTGAGCCACCGCGCTGTCCCTATGACTGAGCCACCGCACTGTCCCTATGACTGAGCCACCGCGCTGTCCCTATGACTGAGCCACCGCACTTTCCCTATGACTGAGTCACCGCACTGTCCCAATGACTGAGCCACCACACTGTCCCTATGACTGAGCCACCGCACTGTCCCTATGACTGAGTCACCGCACTGTCCCTATGACTGAGCCACCGCACTGTCCCTATGACTGAGTCACCGCACTGTCCCTATGACTGAGCCACCGCACTGTCCCTATGACTGAGTCACCGCACTGTCCCTATGACTGAGCCACTGCACTGTCCCTATGACTGAGTCACCGCACTGTCCCTATCACTGAGTAACCGCACTGTCCCTATGACTGAGCCACCGCACTGTCCCTATGACTGAGCCACCGCACTGTCCCTATGACTGAGTCACCGCACTGTCCCAATGACTGAGCCACCGCACTGTCCCTATGACTGAGCCACCGCACTGTCCCTATGACTGAGCCACCACACTGTCCCTATGACTGAGCCACCGCACTTTCCCTATGACTGAGCCACCGCGTTGTCCCTATGACTGAGTCACCGCACTGTCCCAATGACTGAGCCACCGCACTGTCCCAATGACTGAGTCACCGCACTGTCCCTATGACTGAGCCACCGCACTGTCCCTATGACTGATACACCGCGCTGTCCCTATGACTGAGCCACCGCACTGCCCCTATGACTGAGTCACCGCACTTTCCCTATGACTGAGCCACCGCACTGTCCCTATGACTGAGTCACCGCACTGTCCCAATGACTGAGCCACCGCACTGTCCCAATGACTGAGCCACCGCACTGTCCCTATGACTGAGTCACCGCACTGTCCCTATGACTGAGTCACCGCACTGTCCCTATGACTGAGTCACCGCGCTGTCCCTATGACTGAGCCACTGCACTGTCCCTATAACAGAGTCACCGCACTGTCCCTATGACTGAGTCACCGCACTGTCCCTATGACTGAGTCACCGCGCTACCCTATGACTGAGTCACCGCACTGTCCCTGTGACTGAGTCACCGCACTGTCCCTATTACTGAGTCACCGCGCTACCCTATGACTGAGCCACTGCACTGTCCCTATGACTGAGTCACCGCACTGTCCCTATGACTGAGTCACCGCGCTACCCTATGAATGAGCCACTGCACTGTCCCTATGACTGAGTCACCGCACTGTCCCTATGACTGAGTCACCGCGCTACCCTATGACTGAGCCAACGCACTGTCCCTATGACTGAGCCACTGCACTGTCCCTATGACTGAGTCACCGCACTGTCCCTATGACTGAGTCACCGCGTTGCCCTATGACTGAGCCACCGCACTGTCCCTATGACTGAGTCACCGCACTGTCCCTATGACAGAGCCACCACACTGTCCCTATGACAGAGCCACCGCACTGTCCCTATGACTGAGTCACCGCACTGTCCCTATGACTGAGTCACCGCACTGTCCCTATGACTGAGCCACCGCACTGTCCCTATGACAGAGCCACCGCACTGTCCCTATGACAGAGCCACCGCACTGTCCCTATGACTGATTCACCGCGCTACCCTATGACTGAGCCACCGCACTGTCCCTATGACTGACCCACCGCACTGTCCCTATGACTGAGTCACCGCGCTACCCTATGACTGAGCCACCGCACTGTCCCTATGACTGAGACACCGCACTGTCCCTATGACTGAGTCACCGCGCTACCCTATGACTGAGCCACCGCACTGTCCCTATGACTGAGCCACTGCACTGTCCCTATGACTGAGTCACCGCACTGTCCCAATGACTGAGCCACCGCACTGTCCCTATGACTGAGCCACTGCACTGTCCCTATGACTGAGCCACCGCACTGTCCCTATGACTGAGTCACCGCACTGTCCCTATGACTGAGTCACCGCACTGTCCCTATGACAGAGCCACCGCACTGTCCCTATGACAGAGCCACCGCACTGTCCCTATGACTGAGTCACCGCGCTACCCTATGACTGAGTCACCGCACTGTCCCTATGACTGAGTCACCGCGCTACCCTATGAATGAGCCACTGCACTGTCCCTATGACTGAGTCACCGCACTGTCCCTATGACTGAGTCACCGCACTGTCCCTATGACTGAGTCACCGCGCTACCCTATGACTGAGCCAACGCACTGTCCCTATGACTGAGCCACTCCACTGTCCCTATGACTGAGTCACCGCACTGTCCCTATGACTGAGTCACCGCGCTGCCCTATGACTGAGCCACCGCACTGTCCCTATGACTGAGTCACCGCACTGTCCCTATGACAGAGCCACCGCACTGTCCCTATGACAGAGCCACCGCACTGTCCCTATGACTGAGTCACCGCACTGTCCCTATGACTGAGTCACCGCACTGTCCCTATGACTGAGCCACCGCACTGTCCCTATGACAGAGCCACCGCACTGTCCCTATGACAGAGCCACCGCACTGTCCCTATGACTGAGTCACCGCGCTACCCTATGACTGAGCCACCGCACTGTCCCTATGACTGACCCACCGCACTGTCCCTATGACTGAGTCACCGCGCTACCCTATGACTGAGCCACCGCACTGTCCCTATGACTGAGACACCGCACTGTCCCTATGAATGAGTCACCGCGCTACCCTATGACTGAGCCACCGCACTGTCCCTATGACTGAGCCACTGCACTGTCCCTATGACTGAGTCACCGCACTGTCCCAATGACTGAGCCACCGCACTGTCCCTATGACTGAGCCACTGCACTGTCCCTATGACTGAGCCACCGCACTGTCCCTATGACTGAGTCACCGCACTGTCCCTATGACAGAGCCACCGCACTGTCCCTATGACAGAGCCACCGCACTGTCCCTATGACTGAGCCACCGCACTGTCCCTATGACTGAGCCACCGCACTGTCCCTATGACTGAGTCACCGCACTGTCCCTATGACAGAGCCACCGCACTGTCCCTATGACAGAGCCACCGCACTGTCCCTATGACAGAGCCACCGCGCTGTCCCTATGACTGAGTCACCGCACTGTCCCTATGACTGAGTCACCGCGCTGTCCCTATGACTGAGTCACCGCGCTGTCCCTATGACTGAGTCACCGCACTGTCCCTATGACTGAGCCACCGCACTGTCCCTATGAGTGAGTCACCGCACTGTCCCTATGACAGAGCCACCGCTCTGTCCCTATGACTGAGTCACCGCACTGTCCCTATGACTGAGTCACCGCGCTGTCCCTATGAGTGAGTCACCGCGTTGTCCCTATCACTGAGTCACCGCGCTGTCCCTATGACTGAGCCACCGCACTGTCCCTATGACTGAGCCACCGCACTGTCCCTATGAGTGAGTCACCGCACTGTCCCTATGACAGAGCCACCGCTCTGTCCCTATTACTGAGTCACCACGCTGCCCCTATGACTGAGTCACCGCATTGTCCCTATGACTGAACCACCGCACTGTCCTTATGATTGAGTCACCGCACTGTCCCTATGGCTGAGTCACCGCGCTGTCCCTATGGCTGAGTCACCGCACTGTCCCTATGACTGAGACACCGCGCTGTCCCTATGAGTGAGCCACCGCACTGTCCCTATTACTGAGTCACCGCACTGTCCCTATGACTGAGACACCGCACTGTCCCTATGACTGAGTCACCGCACTGTCCCAATGACTGAGACACCGTGCTGCCCCTATGACTGAGTCACCGCACTGTCCCTATGACTGAGTCACCGCACTGTCCCTATGACTGAGCCACCGCACTGTCCCTATGACTGAGTCACCGCACTGTCCCTATGACTGAACCACCGCACTGTCCTTATGACTGAGCCACCGCACTGTCCCTATGACTGAGACACCGCGCTGTCCCTATGACTGAGTCACCGCACTGTCCCTATGACTGAACCACCGCACTGTCCTTATGACTGAGGCACCGCACTGTCCCTATGGCTGAGTCACCGCGCTGTCCCTATGACTGAGACACCGCGCTGTCCCTATGACTGAGCCACCGCACTGTCCCTATGACTGATACACCGCGCTGTCCCTATGACTGAGTCACCGCGCTACCCTATGACTGAGCCACCGCACTGTCCCTATGACTGAGCCACCGCGCTGTCCCTATGACTGAGTCACCGCGCTGCCCCTATGACTGAGCCACCGCACTGTCCCTATGACTGAGACACCGCGCTGTCCCTATGACTGAGTCACCGCGCTGTCCCTATGACTGAGTCACCGCGCTGCCCCTATGACTGAGCCACCGCACTGTCCCTATCACTGAGAGACCGCGCTGTCCCTATGACTGAGTCACCGCGCTACCCTATGACTGAGCCACCGCACTGTCCCTATGACTGAGTCACCGCACTGTCCCTATGACTGAGTCACCACGCTGTCCCTATCACTGAGTCACCGCGCTGTCCCTATGACTGAGTCACCGCACTGTCCCTATGACTGAGTCACCGCACTGTCCCTATGACTGAGCCACCGCACTGTCCCTATGACTGAGTCACCGCACTGTCCTTATGACTGAGCCACCGCAATGTCCCTATGACTGAGCCACCGCGCTGTCCCTATGACTGAGCCACCGCGCTGTCCCTATGACTGAGTCACCGCACTGTCCCTATGACTGATACACCGCGCTGTCCCTATGACTGAGTCACCGTGCTGTCCCTGTGACTGATACACCGCGCTGTCCCTATGACTGAGCCACCGCGCTGTCCCTATGACTGAGCCACCGCACTGTCCCTATGACTGAGCCACCGCGCTGTCCCTATGACTGAGCCACCGCGCTGTCCCTATGACTGAGCCACCGCACTTTCCCTATGACTGAGTCACCGCACTGTCCCAATGACTGAGCCACCGCACTGTCCCTATGACTGAGCCACCGCACTGTCCCTATGACTGAGTCACCGCACTGTCCCTATGACTGAGCCACCGCACTGTCCCTATGACTGAGTCACCGCACTGTCGCTATGACTGAGCCACCGCACTGTCCCTATGACTGAGTCACCGCACTGTCCCTATGACTGAGCCACTGCACTGTCCCTATGACTGAGTCACCGCACTGTCCCTATCACTGAGTCACCGCACTGTCCCTATGACTGAGCCACCGCACTGTCCCTATGACTGAGCCACCGCACTGTCCCTATGACTGAGTCACCGCACTGTCCCAATGACTGAGTCACCGCACTGTCCCAATGACTGAGTCACCGCACTGTCCCTATCACTGAGTCACCGCACTGTCCCTATGACTGAGCCACCGCACTGTCCCTATGACTGAGCCACCGCACTTTCCCTATGACTGAGCCACCGCGTTGTCCCTATGACTGAGTCACCGCACTGTCCCAATGACTGAGCAACCGCACTGTCCCAATGACTGAGTCACCGCACTGTCCCTATGACTGAGCCACCGCACTGTCCCTATGACTGATACACCGCGCTGTCCCTATGACTGAGCCACCGCACTGTCACTATGACTGAGTCACCGCACTGTCCCTATGACTGAGCCACCGCACTGTCCCTATGACTGAGTCACCGCACTGTCCCAATGACTGAGCCACCGCACTGTCCCAATGACTGAGCCACCGCACTGTCCCTATGACTGAGTCACCGCACTGTCCCAATGACTGAGCCACCGCACTGTCCCTATCACTGAGTCACCGCACTGTCCCTATGGATGAGCCACCGCACTGTCCCAATGACTGAGCCACCGCACTGTCCCTATGACTGAGCCACCGCACTGTCCCTATCACTGAGTCACCGCACTGTCCCTATGACTGATACACCGCGCTGTCCCTATGACTGAGCCACCGCACTGTCCCTATCACTGAGTCACCGCACTGTCCCTATGACTGAGCCACCGCACTGTCCCTATGACTGAGTCACCGCACTGTCCCTATGACTGAGCCACCGCACTGTCCCTATGACTGAGTCACCGCACTGTCCCTATGACTGAGCCACCGCACTGTCCCAATGACTGAGCCACCGCACTGTCCCTATCACTGAGCCACCGCACTGTCCCTATGACTGAGTCACCGCGCTGTCCCTATGACTGAGTCACCGCACTGTCCCTATGACTGAGCCACCGCACTGTCCCTATGACTGAGCCACCGCACTGTCCCAATGACTGAGCCACCGCACTGTCCCTATCACTGAGCCACCGCACTGTCCCTATGACTGAGCCACCGCGCTGTCCCTATGACTGAGTCACCGCACTGTCCCTATGACTGAGTCACCGCACTGTCCCTATGACTGAGCCACCGCACTGTCCCAATGACTGAGTCACCGCACTGTCTCTATGACTGAGTCACCACACTGTCCCTATGACTGAGCCACCGCACTGTCCCTATGGCTGAGCCACCGCACTGTCCCTATCACTGAGCCACCGCACTGTCCCTATGACTGAGCCACCGCACTGTCCCTATGAGTGAGTCACCGCACTGTCCCTATGACAGAGCCACCGCTCTGTCCCTATTACTGAGTCACCACGCTGCCCCTATGACTGAGTCACCGCATTGTCCCTATGACTGAACCACCGCACTGTCCTTATGATTGAGTCACCGCACTGTCCCTATGGCTGAGTCACCGCGCTGTCCCTATGGCTGAGTCACCGCACTGTCCCTATGACTGAGACACCGCGCTGTCCCTATTACTGAGTCACCACGCTGCCCCTATGACTGAGTCACCGCATTGTCCCTATGACTGAACCACCGCACTGTCCTTATGATTGAGTCACCGCACTGTCCCTATGGCTGAGTCACCGCGCTGTCCCTATGGCTGAGTCACCGCACTGTCCCTATGACTGAGACACCGCGCTGTCCCTATGAGTGAGCCACCGCACTGTCCCTATTACTGAGTCACCGCACTGTCCCTATGACTGAGACACCGCACTGTCCCTATGACTGAGTCACCGCAATGTCCCAATGACTGAGACACCGTGCTGCCCCTATGACTGAGTCACCGCACTGTCCCTATGACTGAGTCACCGCACTGTCCCTATGACTGAGCCACCGCACTGTCCCTATGACTGAGTCACCGCACTGTCCCTATGACTGAACCACCGCACTGTCCTTATGATTGAGTCACCGCACTGTCCCTATGGCTGAGTCACCGCGCTGTCCCTATGGCTGAGTCACCGCACTGTCCCTATTACTGAGACACCGCGCTGTCCCTATGAGTGAGCCACCGCACTGTCCCTATTACTGAGTCACCGCACTGTCCCTATGACAGAGCCACCGCACTGTCCCTATGACTGAGTCACCGCACTGTCCCAATGACTGA
The DNA here is from genome assembly GCF_047496795.1 of Chiloscyllium punctatum. Lineage (NCBI taxonomy): Eukaryota > Metazoa > Chordata > Chondrichthyes > Orectolobiformes > Hemiscylliidae > Chiloscyllium > Chiloscyllium punctatum. Next base: position 27,952,398 of record NC_092783.1, read on the forward strand.
GACACCGTGCTGCCCCTATGACTGAGTCACCGCACTGTCCCTATGACTGAGTCACCGCACTGTCCCTATGACTGAGCCACCGCACTGTCCCTATGACTGAGTCACCGCACTGTCCCTATGACTGAACCACCGCACTGTCCTTATGACTGAGCCACCGCACTGTCCCTATGACTGAGACACCGCGCTGTCCCTATGACTGAGTCACCGCACTGTCCCTATGACTGAACCACCGCACTGTCCTTATGACTGAGGCACCGCACTGTCCCTATGGCTGAGTCACCGCGCTGTCCCTATGACTGAGACACCGCGCTGTCCCTATGACTGAGCCACCGCACTGTCCCTATGACTGATACACCGCGCTGTCCCTATGACTGAGTCACCGCGCTACCCTATGACTGAGCCACCGCACTGTCCCTATGACTGAGCCACCGCGCTGTCCCTATGACTGAGTCACTGCGCTGCCCCTATGACTGAGCCACCGCACTGTCCCTATGACTGAGACACCGCGCTGTCCCTATGACTGAGTCACCGCGCTGTCCCTATGACTGAGTCACCGCGCTGCCCCTATGACTGAGCCACCGCACTGTCCCTATGACTGAGAGACCGCGCTGTCCCTATGACTGAGTCACCGCGCTACCCTATGACTGAGCCACCGCACTGTTCCTATGACAGAGCCACCGCACTGTCCCTATGACTGAGTCACCGCACTGTCCCTATGACTGAGTCACCGCACTGTCCCTATGACTGAGTCACCGCGCTGTCCCTATCACTGAGTCACCGCGCTGTCCCTATGACTGAGTCACCGCACTGTCCCTATGACTGAGTCACCGCACTGTCCCTATGACTGAGTCACCGCACTGTCCTTATGACTGAGCCACCGCAATGTCCCTATGACTGAGCCACCGCGCTGTCCCTATGACTGAGCCACCGCGCTGTCCCTATGACTGAGCCACCGCGCTGTCCCTATGACTGAGTCACCGCACTGTCCCTATGACTGATACACCGCGCTGTCCCTATGACTGAGTCACCGTGCTGTCCCTATGACTGATACACCGCGCTGTCCCTATGACTGAGCCACCGCGCTGTCCCTATGACTGAGCCACCGCACTGTCCCTATGACTGAGCCACCGCGCTGTCCCTATGACTGAGCCACCGCACTGTCCCTATGACTGAGCCACCGCACTTTCCCTATGACTGAGTCACCGCACTGTCCCAATGACTGAGCCACCGCACTGTCCCTATGACTGAGCCACCGCACTGTCCCTATGACTGAGTCACCGCACTGTCCCTATGACTGAGCCACCGCACTGTCCCTATGACTGAGTCACCGCACTGTCCCTATGACTGAGCCACCGCACTGTCCCTATGACTGAGTCACCGCACTGTCCCTATGACTGAGCCACTGCACTGTCCCTATGACTGAGTCACCGCACTGTCCCTATGACTGAGCCACCGCACTGTCCCTATGACTGAGCCACCGCACTGTCCCTATGACTGAGTCACCGCACTGTTCCAATGACTGAGTCACCGCACTGTCCCTATCACTGAGTCACCGCACTGTCCCTATGACTGAGCCACCGCACTGTCCCTATGACTGAGCCACCGCACTTTCCCTATGACTGAGCCACCGCGTTGTCCCTATGACTGAGTCACCGCACTGTCCCAATGACTGAGCAACCGCACTGTCCCAATGACTGAGTCACCGCACTGTCCCTATGACTGAGCCACCGCACTGTCCCTATGACTGATACACCGCGCTGTCCCTATGACTGAGCCACCGCACTGTCACTATGACTGAGTCACCGCACTGTCCCTATGACTGAGCCACCGCACTGTCCCTATGACTGAGTCACCGCACTGTCCCAATGACTGAGCCACCGCACTGTCCCAATGACTGAGCCACCGCACTGTCCCTATGACTGAGTCACCGCACTGTCCCAATGACTGAGCCACCGCACTGTCCCTATCACTGAGTCACCGCACTGTCCCTATGGATGAGCCACCGCACTGTCCCAATGACTGAGCCACCGCACTGTCCCTATGACTGAGCCACCGCACTGTCCCTATCACTGAGTCACCGCACTGTCCCTATGACTGAGTCACCGCACTGTCCCTATGACTGAGCCACCGCTCTGTCCCTATGACTGAGTCACCGCACTGTCCCTATGACTGAGTCACCGCGCTGTCCCAATGACTGAGCCACCGCACTGTCCCTATCACTGAGCCACCGCACTGTCCCTATGACTGAGTCACCGCACTGTCCCAATGACTGAGCCACCGCACTGTCCCTATCACTGAGCCACCGCACTGTCCCTATGACTGAGCCACCGCACTGTCCCTATGAGTGAGTCACCGCACTGTCCCTATGACAGAGCCACCGCTCTGTCCCTATGACTGAGTCACCGCACTGTCCCTATGACTGAGTCACCGCGCTGTCCCTATGAGTGAGTCACCGCGTTGTCCCTATCACTGAGTCACCGCGCTGTCCCTATGACTGAGCCACCGCACTGTCCCTATGACTGAGCCACCGCACTGTCCCTATGAGTGAGTCACCGCACTGTCCCTATGACAGAGCCACCGCTCTGTCCCTATTACTGAGTCACCACGCTGCCCCTATGACTGAGTCACCGCATTGTCCCTATGACTGAACCACCGCACTGTCCTTATGATTGAGTCACCGCACTGTCCCTATGGCTGAGTCACCGCGCTGTCCCTATGGCTGAGTCACCGCACTGTCCCTATGACTGAGACACAGCGCTGTCCCTATTAGTGAGCCACCGCACTGTCCCTATTACTGAGTCACCGCACTGTCCCTATGACTGAGACACCGCACTGTCCCTATGACTGAGTCACCGCACTGTCCCAATGACTGAGACACCGTGCTGCCCCTATGACTGAGTCACCGCACTGTCCCTATGACTGAGTCACCGCACTGTCCCTATGACTGAGCCACCGCACTGTCCCTATGACTGAGTCACCGCACTGTCCCTATGACTGAACCACCGCACTGTCCTTATGACTGAGCCACCGCACTGTCGCTATGACTGAGACACCGCGCTGTCCCTATGACTGAGTCACCGCACTGTCCCTATGACTGAACCACCGCACTGTCCTTATGACTGAGGCACCGCACTGTCCCTATGGCTGAGTCACCGCGCTGTCCCTATGACTGAGACACCGCGCTGTCCCTATGACTGAGCCACCGCACTGTCCCTATGACTGATACACCGCGCTGTCCCTATGACTGAGTCACCGCGCTACCCTATGACTGAGCCACCGCACTGTCCCTATGACTGAGCCACCGCGCTGTCCCTATGACTGAGTCACCGCGCTGCCCCTATGACTGAGCCACCGCACTGTCCCTATGACTGAGACACCGCGCTGTCCCTATGACTGAGTCACCGCGCTGTCCCTATGACTGAGTCACCGCGCTGCCCCTATGACTGAGCCACCGCACTGTCCCTATCACAGAGAGACCGCGCTGTCCCTATGACTGAGTCACCGCGCTACCCTATGACTGAGCCACCGCACTGTTCCTATGACAGAGCCACCGCACTGTCCCTATGACTGAGTCACCGCACTGTCCCTATGACTGAGTCACCGCACTGTCCCTATGACTGAGTCACCGCGCTGTCCCTATCACTGAGTCACCGCGCTGTCCCTATGACTGAGTCACCGCACTGTCCCTATGACTGAGTCACCGCACTGTCCCTATGACTGAGCCACCGCACTGTCCCTATGACTGAGTCACCGCACTGTCCTTATGACTGAGCCACCGCAATGTCCCTATGACTGAGCCACCGCGCTGTCCCTATGACTGAGCCACCGCGCTGTCCCTATGACTGAGTCACCGCACTGTCCCTATGACTGATACACCGCGCTGTCCCTATGACTGAGTCACCGTGCTGTCCCTATGACTGATACACCGCGCTGTCCCTATGACTGAGCCACCGCGCTGTCCCTATGACTGAGCCACCGCACTGTCCCTATGACTGAGCCACCGCGCTGTCCCTATGACTGAGCCACCGCACTGTCCCTATGACTGAGCCACCGCACTTTCCCTATGACTGAGTCACCGCGCTGTCCCTATGGCTGAGTCACCGCACTGTCCCTATGACTGAGACACCGCGCTGTCCCTATGAGTGAGCCACCGCACTGTCCCTATTACTGAGTCACCGCACTGTCCCTATGACTGAGACACCGCACTGTCCCTATGACTGAGTCACCGCACTGTCCCAATGACTGAGACACCGTGCTGCCCCTATGACTGAGTCACCGCACTGTCCCTATGACTGAGTCACCGCACTGTCCCTATGACTGAGCCACCGCACTGTCCCTATGACTGAGTCACCGCACTGTCCCTATGACTGAACCACCGCACTGTCCTTATGATTGAGTCACCGCACTGTCCCTATGGCTGAGTCACCGCGCTGTCCCTATGGCTGAGTCACCGCACTGTCCCTATGACTGAGACACCGCGCTGTCCCTATGAGTGAGCCACCGCACTGTCCCTATTACTGAGTCACCGCACTGTCCCTATGACTGAGTCACCGCACTGTCCCTATGACTGAGCCACCGCACTGTCCCAATGACTGAGTCACCGCACTGTCTCTATGACTGAGTCACCACACTGTCCCTATGACTGAGCCACCGCACTGTCCCTATGGCTGAGCCACCGCACTGTCCCTATCACTGAGCCACCGCACTGTCCCTATGACTGAGCCACCGCACTGTCCCTATGAGTGAGTCACCGCACTGTCCCTATGACAGAGCCACCGCTCTGTCCCTATTACTGAGTCACCACGCTGCCCCTATGACTGAGTCACCGCATTGTCCCTATGACTGAACCACCGCACTGTCCTTATGATTGAGTCACCGCACTGTCCCTATGGCTGAGTCACCGCGCTGTCCCTATGGCTGAGTCACCGCACTGTCCCTATGACTGAGACACCGCGCTGTCCCTATTACTGAGTCACCACGCTGCCCCTATGACTGAGTCACCGCATTGTCCCTATGACTGAACCACCGCACTGTCCTTATGATTGAGTCACCGCACTGTCCCTATGGCTGAGTCACCGCGCTGTCCCTATGGCTGAGTCACCGCACTGTCCCTATGACTGAGACACCGCGCTGTCCCTATGAGTGAGCCACCGCACTGTCCCTATTACTGAGTCACCGCACTGTCCCTATGACTGAGACACCGCACTGTCCCTATGACTGAGTCACCGCAATGTCCCAATGACTGAGACACCGTGCTGCCCCTATGACTGAGTCACCGCACTGTCCCTATGACTGAGTCACCGCACTGTCCCTATGACTGAGCCACCGCACTGTCCCTATGACTGAGTCACCGCACTGTCCCTATGACTGAACCACCGCACTGTCCTTATGATTGAGTCACCGCACTGTCCCTATGGCTGAGTCACCGCGCTGTCCCTATGGCTGAGTCACCGCACTGTCCCTATTACTGAGACACCGCGCTGTCCCTATGAGTGAGCCACCGCACTGTCCCTATTACTGAGTCACCGCACTGTCCCTATGACAGAGCCACCGCACTGTCCCTATGACTGAGTCACCGCACTGTCCCAATGACTGAGACACCGTGCTGCCCCTATGACTGAGTCACCGCACTGTCCCTATGACTGAGTCACCGCACTGTCCCTATGACTGAGCCACCGCACTGTCCCTATGACTGAGTCACCGCACTGTCCCTATGACTGAACCACCGCACTGTCCTTATGACTGAGCCACCGCACTGTCCCTATGACTGAGACACCGCGCTGTCCCTATGACTGAGTCACCGCACTGTCCCTATGACTGAACCACCGCACTGTCCTTATGACTGAGGCACCGCACTGTCCCTATGGCTGAGTCACCGCGCTGTCCCTATGACTGAGACACCGCGCTGTCCCTATGACTGAGCCACCGCACTGTCCCTATGACTGATACACCGCGCTGTCCCTATGACTGAGTCACCGCGCTACCCTATGACTGAGCCACCGCACTGTCCCTATGACTGAGCCACCGCGCTGTCCCTATGACTGAGTCACTGCGCTGCCCCTATGACTGAGCCACCGCACTGTCCCTATGACTGAGACACCGCGCTGTCCCTATGACTGAGTCACCGCGCTGTCCCTATGACTGAGTCACCGCGCTGCCCCTATGACTGAGCCACCGCACTGTCCCTATGACTGAGAGACCGCGCTGTCCCTATGACTGAGTCACCGCGCTACCCTATGACTGAGCCACCGCACTGTTCCTATGACAGAGCCACCGCACTGTCCCTATGACTGAGTCACCGCACTGTCCCTATGACTGAGTCACCGCACTGTCCCTATGACTGAGTCACCGCGCTGTCCCTATCACTGAGTCACCGCGCTGTCCCTATGACTGAGTCACCGCACTGTCCCTATGACTGAGTCACCGCACTGTCCCTATGACTGAGTCACCGCACTGTCCTTATGACTGAGCCACCGCAATGTCCCTATGACTGAGCCACCGCGCTGTCCCTATGACTGAGCCACCGCGCTGTCCCTATGACTGAGCCACCGCGCTGTCCCTATGACTGAGTCACCGCACTGTCCCTATGACTGATACACCGCGCTGTCCCTATGACTGAGTCACCGTGCTGTCCCTATGACTGATACACCGCGCTGTCCCTATGACTGAGCCACCGCGCTGTCCCTATGACTGAGCCACCGCACTGTCCCTATGACTGAGCCACCGCGCTGTCCCTATGACTGAGCCACCGCACTGTCCCTATGACTGAGCCACCGCACTTTCCCTATGACTGAGTCACCGCACTGTCCCAATGACTGAGCCACCGCACTGTCCCTATGACTGAGCCACCGCACTGTCCCTATGACTGAGTCACCGCACTGTCCCTATGACTGAGCCACCGCACTGTCCCTATGACTGAGTCACCGCACTGTCCCTATGACTGAGCCACCGCACTGTCCCTATGACTGAGTCACCGCACTGTCCCTATGACTGAGCCACTGCACTGTCCCTATGACTGAGTCACCGCAATGTCCCTATGACTGAGCCACCGCACTGTCCCTATGACTGAGCCACCGCACTGTCCCTATGACTGAGTCACCGCACTGTTCCAATGACTGAGTCACCGCACTGTCCCTATCACTGAGTCACCGCACTGTCCCTATGACTGAGCCACCGCACTGTCCCTATGACTGAGCCACCGCACTTTCCCTATGACTGAGCCACCGCGTTGTCCCTATGACTGAGTCACCGCACTGTCCCAATGACTGAGCAACCGCACTGTCCCAATGACTGAGTCACCGCACTGTCCCTATGACTGAGCCACCGCACTGTCCCTATGACTGATACACCGCGCTGTCCCTATGACTGAGCCACCGCACTGTCACTATGACTGAGTCACCGCACTGTCCCTATGACTGAGCCACCGCACTGTCCCTATGACTGAGTCACCGCACTGTCCCAATGACTGAGCCACCGCACTGTCCCAATGACTGAGCCACCGCACTGTCCCTATGACTGAGTCACCGCACTGTCCCAATGACTGAGCCACCGCACTGTCCCTATCACTGAGTCACCGCACTGTCCCTATGGATGAGCCACCGCACTGTCCCAATGACTGAGCCACCGCACTGTCCCTATGACTGAGCCACCGCACTGTCCCTATCACTGAGTCACCGCACTGTCCCTATGACTGAGTCACCGCACTGTCCCTATGACTGAGCCACCGCTCTGTCCCTATGACTGAGTCACCGCACTGTCCCTATGACTGAGTCACCGCGCTGTCCCAATGACTGAGCCACCGCACTGTCCCTATCACTGAGCCACCGCACTGTCCCTATGACTGAGTCACCGCACTGTCCCAATGACTGAGCCACCGCACTGTCCCTATCACTGAGCCACCGCACTGTCCCTATGACTGAGCCACCGCACTGTCCCTATGAGTGAGTCACCGCACTGTCCCTATGACAGAGCCACCGCTCTGTCCCTATGACTGAGTCACCGCACTGTCCCTATGACTGAGTCACCGCGCTGTCCCTATGAGTGAGTCACCGCGTTGTCCCTATCACTGAGTCACCGCGCTGTCCCTATGACTGAGCCACCGCACTGTCCCTATGACTGAGCCACCGCACTGTCCCTATGAGTGAGTCACCGCACTGTCCCTATGACAGAGCCACCGCTCTGTCCCTATTACTGAGTCACCACGCTGCCCCTATGACTGAGTCACCGCATTGTCCCTATGACTGAACCACCGCACTGTCCTTATGATTGAGTCACCGCACTGTCCCTATGGCTGAGTCACCGCGCTGTCCCTATGGCTGAGTCACCGCACTGTCCCTATGACTGAGACACAGCGCTGTCCCTATTAGTGAGCCACCGCACTGTCCCTATTACTGAGTCACCGCACTGTCCCTATGACTGAGACACCGCACTGTCCCTATGACTGAGTCACCGCACTGTCCCAATGACTGAGACACCGTGCTGCCCCTATGACTGAGTCACCGCACTGTCCCTATGACTGAGTCACCGCACTGTCCCTATGACTGAGCCACCGCACTGTCCCTATGACTGAGTCACCGCACTGTCCCTATGACTGAACCACCGCACTGTCCTTATGACTGAGCCACCGCACTGTCCCTATGACTGAGACACCGCGCTGTCCCTATGACTGAGTCACCGCACTGTCCCTATGACTGAACCACCGCACTGTCCTTATGACTGAGGCACCGCACTGTCCCTATGGCTGAGTCACCGCGCTGTCCCTATGACTGAGACACCGCGCTGTCCCTATGACTGAGCCACCGCACTGTCCCTATGACTGATACACCGCGCTGTCCCTATGACTGAGTCACCGCGCTACCCTATGACTGAGCCACCGCACTGTCCCTATGACTGAGCCACCGCGCTGTCCCTATGACTGAGTCACCGCGCTGCCCCTATGACTGAGCCACCGCACTGTCCCTATGACTGAGACACCGCGCTGTCCCTATGACTGAGTCACCGCGCTGTCCCTATGACTGAGTCACCGCGCTGCCCCTATGACTGAGCCACCGCACTGTCCCTATCACAGAGAGACCGCGCTGTCCCTATGACTGAGTCACCGCGCTACCCTATGACTGAGCCACCGCACTGTTCCTATGACAGAGCCACCGCACTGTCCCTATGACTGAGTCACCGCACTGTCCCTATGACTGAGTCACCGCACTGTCCCTATGACTGAGTCACCGCGCTGTCCCTATCACTGAGTCACCGCGCTGTCCCTATGACTGAGTCACCGCACTGTCCCTATGACTGAGTCACCGCACTGTCCCTATGACTGAGCCACCGCACTGTCCCTATGACTGAGTCACCGCACTGTCCTTATGACTGAGCCACCGCAATGTCCCTATGACTGAGCCACCGCGCTGTCCCTATGACTGAGCCACCGCGCTGTCCCTATGACTGAGTCACCGCACTGTCCCTATGACTGATACACCGCGCTGTCCCTATGACTGAGTCACCGTGCTGTCCCTATGACTGATACACCGCGCTGTCCCTATGACTGAGCCACCGCGCTGTCCCTATGACTGAGCCACCGCACTGTCCCTATGACTGAGCCACCGCGCTGTCCCTATGACTGAGCCACCGCACTGTCCCTATGACTGAGCCACCGCACTTTCCCTATGACTGAGTCACCGCGCTGTCCCTATGGCTGAGTCACCGCACTGTCCCTATGACTGAGACACCGCGCTGTCCCTATGAGTGAGCCACCGCACTGTCCCTATTACTGAGTCACCGCACTGTCCCTATGACTGAGACACCGCACTGTCCCTATGACTGAGTCACCGCACTGTCCCAATGACTGAGACACCGTGCTGCCCCTATGACTGAGTCACCGCACTGTCCCTATGACTGAGTCACCGCACTGTCCCTATGACTGAGCCACCGCACTGTCCCTATGACTGAGTCACCGCACTGTCCCTATGACTGAACCACCGCACTGTCCTTATGATTGAGTCACCGCACTGTCCCTATGGCTGAGTCACCGCGCTGTCCCTATGGCTGAGTCACCGCACTGTCCCTATGACTGAGACACCGCGCTGTCCCTATGAGTGAGCCACCGCACTGTCCCTATTACTGAGTCACCGCACTGTCCCTATGACAGAGCCACCGCACTGTCCCTATGACTGAGTCACCGCACTGTCCCAATGACTGAGACACCGTGCTGCCCCTATGACTGAGTCACCGCACTGTCCCTATGACTGAGCCACCGCACTGTCCCTATGACTGAGTCACCGCACTGTCCCTATGACTGAACCACCGCACTGTCCTTATGACTGAGCCACCGCACTGTCCCTATGACTGAGACACCGCGCTGTCCCTATGACTGAGTCACCGCACTGTCCCTATGACTGAACCACCGCACTGTCCTTATGACTGAGGCACCGCACTGTCCCTATGGCTGAGTCACCGCGCTGTCCCTATGACTGAGACACCGCGCTGTCCCTATGACTGAGCCACCGCACTGTCCCTATGACTGATACACCGCGCTGTCCCTATGACTGAGTCACCGCGCTACCCTATGACTGAGCCACCGCACTGTCCCTATGACTGAGCCACCGCGCTGTCCCTATGACTGAGTCACCGCGCTGCCCCTATGACTGAGCCACCGCACTGTCCCTATGACTGAGACACCGCGCTGTCCCTATGACTGAGTCACCGCGCTGTCCCTATGACTGAGTCACCGCACTGTCCCTATGACTGAGAGACCGCGCTGTCCCTATGACTGAGTCACCGCGCTACCCTATGACTGAGCCACCGCACTGTTCCTATGACAGAGCCACCGCACTGTCCCTATGACTGAGTCACCGCACTGTCCCTATGACTGAGTCACCGCACTGTCCCTATGACTGAGTCACCGCGCTGTCCCTATCACTGAGTCACCGCGCTGTCCCTATGACTGAGTCACCGCACTGTCCCTATGACTGAGTCACCGCACTGTCCCAATGACTGAGTCACCGCACTGTCCTTATGACTGAGCCACCGCAATGTCCCTATGACTGAGCCACCGCGCTGTCCCTATGACTGAGCCACCGCGCTGTCCCTATGACTGAGTCACCGCACTGTCCCTATGACTGATACACCGCGCTGTCCCTATGACTGAGTCACCGTGCTGTCCCTATGACTGATACACCGCGCTGTCCCTATGACTGAGCCACCGCGCTGTCCCTATGACTGAGCCACCGCACTGTCCCTATGACTGAGCCACCGCGCTGTCCCTATGACTGAGCCACCGCACTGTCCCTATGACTGAGCCACCGCACTGTCCCTATGACTGAGTCACCGCACTGTCCCTATGACTGAGTCACCGCACTGTCCCTATGACTGAGCCACCGCACTGTCCCTATGACTGAGCCACCGCACTGTCCCAATGACTGAGCCACCGCACTGTCCCTATCACTGAGCCACCGCACTGTCCCTATGACTGAGCCACCGCGCTGTCCCTATGACTGAGTCACCGCACTGTCCCTATGACTGAGTCACCGCACTGTCCTTATGACTGAGCCACCGCAGTGTCCCAATGACTGAGTCACCGCACTGTCCCTATGACTGAGTCACCGCACTGTCCCTATGACTGAGCCACCGCACTGTCCCTATGACTGAGTCACCGCACTGTCCCTATGACTGAACCACCGCACTGTCCTTATGATTGAGTCACCGCACTGTCCCTATGGCTGAGTCACCGCGCTGTCCCTATGGCTGAGTCACCGCACTGTCCCTATGACTGAGACACCGCGCTGTCCCTATGAGTGAGCCACCGCACTGTCCCTATTACTGAGTCACCGCACTGTCCCTATGACAGAGCCACCGCACTGTCCCTATGACTGAGTCACCGCACTGTCCCAATGACTGAGACACCGTGCTGCCCCTATGACTGAGTCACCGCACTGTCCCTATGACTGAGTCACCGCACTGTCCCTATGACTGAGCCACCGCACTGTCCCTATGACTGAGTCACCGCACTGTCCCTATGACTGAACCACCGCACTGTCCTTATGACTGAGCCACCGCACTGTCCCTATGACTGAGACACCGCGCTGTCCCTATGACTGAGTCACCGCACTGTCCCTATGACTGAACCACCGCACTGTCCTTATGACTGAGGCACCGCACTGTCCCTATGGCTGAGTCACCGCGCTGTCCCTATGACTGAGACACCGCGCTGTCCCTATGACTGAGCCACCGCACTGTCCCTATGACTGATACACCGCGCTGTCCCTATGACTGAGTCACCGCGCTACCCTATGACTGAGCCACCGCACTGTCCCTATGACTGAGCCACCGCGCTGTCCCTATGACTGAGTCACCGCGCTGCCCCTATGACTGAGCCACCGCACTGTCCCTATGACTGAGACACCGCGCTGTCCCTATGACTGAGTCACCGCGCTGTCCCTATGACTGAGTCACCGCGCTGCCCCTATGACTGAGCCACCGCACTGTCCCTATGACTGAGAGACCGCGCTGTCCCTATGACTGAGTCACCGCGCTACCCTATGACTGAGCCACCGCACTGTTCCTATGACAGAGCCACCGCACTGTCCCTATGACTGAGTCACCGCACTGTCCCTATGACTGAGCCACCGTACTGTCCCAATGACTGAGCCACCGCACTGTCCCTATCACTGAGCCACCGCACTGTCCCTATGACTGAGTCACCGCGCTGTCCCTATGACTGAGTCACCGCACTGTCCCTATGACTGAGCCACCGCACTGTCCCTATGACTGAGCCACCGCACTGTCCCTATCACTGAGCCACCGCACTGTCCCTATGACTGAGCCACCGCGCTGTCCCTATGACTGAGTCACCGCACTGTCCCTATGACTGAGTCACCGCACTGTCCTTATGACTGAGCCACCGCACTGTCCCAATGACTGAGTCACCGCGCTGTCCCTATGACTGAGACACCGCGCTGTCCCTATGACTGAGCCACCGCACTGTCCCTATGACTGATACACCGCGCTGTCCCTATGACTGAGTCACCGCGCTACCCTATGACTGAGCCACCGCACTGTCCCTATGACTGAGCCACCGCGCTGTCCCTATGACTGAGTCACCGCGCTGCCCCTATGACTGAGCCACCGCACTGTCCCTATGACTGAGACACCGCGCTGTCCCTATGACTGAGTCACCGCGCTGTCCCTATGACTGAGTCACCGCGCTGCCCCTATGACTGAGCCACCGCACTGTCCCTATGACTGAGAGACCGCGCTGTCCCTATGACTGAGTCACCGCGCTACCCTATGACTGAGCCACCGCACTGTTCCTATGACAGAGCCACCGCACTGTCCCTATGACTGAGTCACCGCACTGTCCCTATGACTGAGTCACCGCACTGTCCCTATGACTGAGTCACCGCGCTGTCCCTATCACTGAGTCACCGCGCTGTCCCTATGACTGAGTCACCGCACTGTCCCTATGACTGAGTCACCGCACTGTCCTTATGTCTGAGCCACCGCAATGTCCCTATGACTGAGCCACCGCGCTGTCCCTATGACTGAGCCACCGCGCTGTCCCTATGACTGAGTCACCGCACTGTCCCTATGACTGATACACCGCGCTGTCCCTATGACTGAGTCACCGTGCTGTCCCTATGACTGATACACCGCGCTGTCCCTATGACTGAGCCACCGCGCTGTCCCTATGACTGAGCCACCGCACTGTCCCTATGACTGAGCCACCGCGCTGTCCCTATGACTGAGCCACCGCACTTTCCCTATGACTGAGTCACCGCACTGTCCCAATGACTGAGCCACCGCACTGTCCCTATGACTGAGCCACCGCACTGTCCCTATGACTGAGTCACCGCACTGTCCCTATGACTGAGCCACCGCACTGTCCCTATGACTGAGTCACCGCACTGTCCCTATGACTGAGCCACAGCACTGTCCCTATGACTGAGTCACCGCACTGTCCCTATGACTGAGCCACTGCACTGTCCCTATGACTGAGTCACCGCACTGTCCCTATGACTGAGCCACCGCACTGTCCCTATGACTGAGCCACCGCACTGTCCCTATGACTGAGTCACCGCACTGTCCCTATCACTGAGTCACCGCACTGTCCCTATCACTGAGTCACCGCACTGTCCCTATGACTGAGCCACCGCACTGTCCCTATGACTGAGCCACCGCACTGTCCCTATGACTGAGCCACCGCACTTTCCCTATGACTGAGCCACCGCGTTGTCCCTATGACTGAGTCACCGCACTGTCCCAATGACTGAGCAACCGCACTGTCCCAATGACTGAGTCACCGCACTGTCCCTATGACTGAGCCACCGCACTGTCCCTATGACTGATACACCGCGCTGTCCCTATGACTGAGCCACCGCACTGTCACTATGACTGAGTCACCGCACTGTCCCTATGACTGAGCCACCGCACTGTCCCTATGACTGAGTCACCGCACTGTCCCAATGACTGAGCCACCGCACTGTCCCAATGACTGAGCCACCGCACTGTCCCTATGACTGAGTCACCGCACTGTCCCAATGACTGAGCCACCGCACTGTCCCTATCACTGAGTCACCGCACTGTCCCTATGGATGAGCCACCGCACTGTCCCAATGACTGAGCCACCGCACTGTCCCTATGACTGAGCCACCGCACTGTCCCTATCACTGAGTCACCGCACTGTCCCTATGACTGATACACCGCGCTGTTCCTATGACTGAGCCACCGCACTGTCCCTATCACTGAGTCACCGCACTGTCCCTATGACTGAGCCACCGCACTGTCCCTATGACTGAGTCACCGCACTGTCCCTATGACTGAGCCACCGCACTGTCCCTATGACTGAGTCACCGCACTGTCCCTATGACTGAGCCACCGCACTGTCCCAATGACTGAGCCACCGCACTGTCCCTATCACTGAGCCACCGCACTGTCCCTATGACTGAGTCACCGCGCTGTCCCTATGACTGAGTCACCGCACTGTCCCTATGACTGAGCCACCGCTCTGTCCCTATGACTGAGTCACCGCACTGTCCCTATGACTGAGTCACCGCGCTGTCCCAATGACTGAGCCACCGCACTGTCCCTATCACTGAGCCACCGCACTGTCCCTATGACTGAGTCACCGCACTGTCCCAATGACTGAGCCACCGCACTGTCCCTATCACTGAGCCAACGCACTGTCCTTATGACTGAGCCACCGCACTGTCCCTATGAGTGAGTCACCGCACTGTCCCTATGACAGAGCCACCGCTCTGTCCCTATGACTGAGTCACCGCACTGTCCCTATGACTGAGTCACCGCGCTGTCCCTATGAGTGAGTCACCGCGTTGTCCCTATCACTGAGTCACCGCGCTGTCCCTATGACTGAGCCACCGCACTGTCCCTATGACTGAGCCACCGCACTGTCCCTATGAGTGAGTCACCGCACTGTCCCTATGACAGAGCCACCGCTCTGTCCCTATTACTGAGTCACCACGCTGCCCCTATGACTGAGTCACCGCATTGTCCCTATGACTGAACCACCGCACTGTCCTTATGATTGAGTCACCGCACTGTCCCTATGGCTGAGTCACCGCGCTGTCCCTATGGCTGAGTCACCGCACTGTCCCTATGACTGAGATACCGCGCTGTCCCTATGAGTGAGCCACCGCACTGTCCCTATTACTGAGTCACCGCACTGTCCCTATGACTGAGTCACCGCACTGTCCCAATGACTGAGACACCGTGCTGCCCCTATGACTGAGTCACCGCACTGTCCCTATGACTGAGTCACCGCACTGTCCCTATGACTGAGCCACCGCACTGTCCCTATGACTGAGTCACCGCACTGTCCCTATGACTGAACCACCGCACTGTCCTTATGACTGAGCCACCGCACTGTCCCTATGACTGAGACACCGCGCTGTCCCTATGACTGAGTCACCGCACTGTCCCTATGACTGAACCACCGCACTGTCCTTATGACTGAGGCACCGCACTGTCCCTATGGCTGAGTCACCGCGCTGTCCCTATGACTGAGACACCGCGCTGTCCCTATGACTAAGCCACCGCACTGTCCCTATGACTGATACACCGCGCTGTCCCTATGACTGAGTCACCGCGCTACCCTATGACTGAGCCACCGCACTGTCCCTATGACTGAGCCACCGCGCTGTCCCTATGACTGAGTCACCGCGCTGCCCCTATGACTGAGCCACCGCACTGTCCCTATGACTGAGACACCGCACTGTCCCTATGACTGAGCCACCGCACTGTCCCTATGACTGAGTCACCGCGTTGTCCCTATGACTGAGCCACCGCACGGTCCCTATGACTGAGCCACCGCACTGTCCCTATGACTGAGTCACCGCGCTGTCCCTATGACTGAGTCACCGCACTGTCCCTATCACTGAGTCACCGCACTGTCCCTATCACTGAGCCACCGCACTGTCCCTATGACTGAGTCACCGCACTGTCCCTATGACTGAGTCACTGCACTGTCCCTATGACTGAGTCACCGCACTGTCCCTATCACTGAGTCACTGCACTGTCCCTATGACTGAGTCACCGCACTGTCCCTATGACTGTGTCACCGCACTGTCCCTATCACTGAGCCACCGCACTGTCCCTATGAATGAGTCACCGCACTGTCCCTATCACTGAGTCACCGCACTGTCCCTATCACTGAGCCACCGCACTGTCCCTCTGACTGAGTCACCGCACTGTCCCTATGACTGAGTCACCGCACTGTCCCTATCACTGAGTCACCGCACTGTCCCTATGACTCAGTCACCGCACTGTCCCTATGACTGAGCCACCGCACTGTCCCTATGACTGAGTCACCGCACTGTCCCTATCACTGAGTCACCGCACTGTCCCTATGACTGAGTCACCGCACTGTCCCTATGACTGAGCCACCGCACTGTCCCTATGACTGAGTCACCGCACTGTCCCTATCACTGAGCCACCGCACTGTCCCTATGACTGAGTCACCGCACTGTCCCTATGACTGAGTCACCGCACTGTCCCTGTGACTGAGCCACCGCACTGTCCCAATAACTGAGCCACCGCACTGTCCCTATGACTGAGTCACCGCACTGTCCCAATGACTGAGCCACCGCACTGTCCCAATGACTGAGCCACCGCACTGTCCCTATGACTGAGCCACCGCACTGTCCCTATGACTGAGTCACCGCACTGTCCCTGTGACTGAGCCACCGCACTGTCCCAATGACTGAGCCACCGCACTGTCCCTGTGACTGAGCCACCGCACTGTCCCTATGACTGAGTCACCGCACTGTCCCAATGACTGAGCCACCGCACTGTCCCAATGACTGAGCCACCGCACTGTCCCTATGACTGAGCCACCGCACTGTCCCTATGACTGAGCCACCGCACTGTCCCTATCACTGAGCCACCGCACTGTCCCAATGACTGAGTCACCGCGTTGTCCCTATGACTGAGCCACCGCACTGTCCCTATGACTGAGCCACCGCACTGTCCCTATGACTGAGTCACCGCACTGTCCCTATCACTGAGACACCGCACTGTCCCAATGACTGAGCCACCGCACTGTCCCTATGACTGAGCCACCGCACTGTCCCTATGACTGAGCCACCGCACTGTCCCAATGACTGAGCCACCGCACTGTCCCTATGACTGAGTCACCGCACTGTCCCTATGACTGAGCCACCGCACTGACCCTATGACTGAGTCACCGCACTGTCCCTATCACTGAGCCACCGCACTGTCCCTAAGACTGAGTCACCGCACTGTCCCTATGACTGAGTCACCGCACTGTCCCTATCACTGAGCCACCGCACTGTCCCTATGACTGAGTCACCGCACTGTCCCTATCACTGAGCCTCCGCACTGTCCCTATCACTGAGTCACCGCACTGTCCCTATGACTGAGTCACCGCACTGTCCCTATCACTGAGTCACCGCACTGTCCCTATGACTGAGCCACCGCACTGTCCCTATGACTGAGCCACCGCACTGTCCCTCTGACTGAGTCACCGCACTGTCCCTATGACTGAGCCACCGCACTGTCCCTATGACTGAGCCACCGCACTCTCCCTATGACTGAGTCACCGCACTGTCCCTATCACTGAGTCACCGCACTGTCCCTATCACTGAGTCACCGCACCGTCCCTATGACTGAGTCACCGCACTGTCCCTATGACTGAGTCACCGCACTGTCCCTATGACTGAGCCACCGCACTGTCCCTATGACTGAGCCACCGCACTCTCCCTATGACTGAGTCACCGCACTGTCCCTATCACTGAGTCACCGCACTGTCCCTATCACTGAGCCACCGCACTGTCCCTCTGACTGAGTCACCGCACTGTCCCTATGACTGAGTCACCGCACTGTCCCTATCACTGAGTCACCGCACTGTCCCTATGACTCAGTCACCGCACTGTCCCTATGACTGAGCCACCGCACTGTCCCTATGACTGAGTCACCGCACTGTCCCTATCACTGAGTCACCGCACTGTCCCTATGACTGAGTCACCGCACTGTCCCTATGACTGAGCCACCGCACTGTCCCTATGACTGAGTCACCGCACTGTCCCTATCACTGAGCCACCGCACTGTCCCTATGACTGAGTCACCGCACTGTCCCTATCACTGAGTCACCGCGTTATCCCTATGACTGAGCCACCGCACTGTCCCTATGACTGAGTCACCGCGTTGTCCCTATGACTGAGCCACCGCACTGTCCCTATGACTGAGCCACCGCACTGTCCCTATGACTGAGTCACCGCGTTGTCCCTATGACTGAGCCACCGCACTGTCCCTATGACTGAGCCACCGCACTGTCCCTATGACTGAGTCACCGCACTGTCCCTATCACTGAGCCACCGCACTGTCCCAATGACTGAGCCACCGCACTGTCCCTATGACTGAGCCACCGCACTGTCCCTATGACTGAGTCACCGCACTGTCCCTATGACTGAGCCACCGCACTGTCCCAATGACTGAGCCACCGCACTGTCCCTATGACTGAGCCACCGCACTGTCCCTATGACTGAGTCACCGCACTGTCCCTATCACTGAGCCACCGCACTGTCCCAATGACTGAGCCACCGCACTGTCCCTATGACTGAGCCACCGCACTGTCCCTATGACTGAGCCACCGCACTGTCCCTATCACTGAGCCACCGCACTGTCCCAATGACTGAGTCACCGCGTTGTCCCTATGACTGAGCCACCGCACTGTCCCTATGACTGAGCCACCGCACTGTCCCTATGACTGAGTCACCGCACTGTCCCTATCACTGAGCCACCGCACTGTCCCAATGACTGAGCCACCGCACTGTCCCTATGACTGAGCCACCGCACTGTCCCTATGACTGAGCCACCGCACTGTCCCAATGACTGAGCCACCGCACTGTCCCTATGACTGAGCCACCGCACTGTCCCTATGACTGAGTCACCGCACTGTCCCTATGACTGAGCCACCGCACTGTCCCTATGACTGAGTCACCGCACTGTCCCTATCACTGAGAAACCGCACTGTCCCTATGACTGAGTCACCGCACTGTCCCTATGAATGAGTCACCGCACTGTCCCTATCACTGAGCCACCGCACCGTCCCTATGACTGAGTCACCGCACTGTCCCTATGACTGAGTCACCGCACTGTCCCTATCACTGAGCCACCGCACTGTCCCTATCACTGAGTCACCGCACTGTCCCTATGACTGAGTCACCGCACTGTCCCTATCACTGAGTCACCGCACTGTCCCTATGACTGAGCCACCGCACTGTCCCTATGACTGAGCCACCGCACTGTCCCTATCACTGAGTCACCGCACTGTCCCTATGACTGAGCCACCGCACTGTCCCTATAACTGAGTCACCGCACTGTCCCTATCCCTGAGCCACCGCACTGTCCTATGACTGAGTCACCGCACTGTCCCTATCACTGAGTCACCGCACTGTCCCTATGACTGAGCCACCGCACTGTCCCTATGACTGAGTCACCGCGTTGTCCCTATGACTGAGCCACCGCACTGTCCCTATGACTGAGCCACCGCACTGTCCCTATGACTGAGTCACCGCGCTGTCCCTATGACTGAGTCACCGCACTGTCCCTATCACTGAGTCACCGCACTGTCCCTATCACTGAGCCACCGCACTGTCCCTATGACTGAGTCACCGCACTGTCCCTATGACTGAGTCACTGCACTGTCCCTATGACTGAGTCACCGCACTGTCCCTATCACTGAGTCACTGCACTGTCCCTATCACTGAGTCACCGCACTGTCCCTATCACTGAGCCACCGCACTGTCCCTATGACTGTGTCACCGCACTGTCCCTATCACTGAGCCACCGCACTGTCCCTATGAATGAGTCACCGCACTGTCCCTATCACTGAGTCACCGCACTGTCCCTATCACTGAGCCACCGCACTGTCCCTCTGACTGAGTCACCGCACTGTCCCTATGACTGAGTCACCGCACTGTCCCTATCACTGAGTCACCGCACTGTCCCTATGACTCAGTCACCGCACTGTCCCTATGACTGAGCCACCGCACTGTCCCTATGACTGAGTCAACGCACTGTCCCTATCACTGAGTCACCGCACTGTCCCTATGACTGAGTCACCGCACTGTCCCTATGACTGAGCCACCGCACTGTCCCTATGACTGAGTCACCGCACTGTCCCTATCACTGAGCCACCGCACTGTCCCTATGACTGAGTCACCGCACTGTCCCTATCACTGAGTCACCGCGTTGTCCCTATGACTGAGCCACCGCACTGTCCCTATGACTGAGTCACCGCGTTGACCCTATGACTGAGCCACCGCACTGTCCCTATGACTGAGCCACCGCACTGTCCCTATGACTGAGTCACCGCGTTGTCCCTATGACTGAGCCACCGCACTGTCCCTATGACTGAGCCACCGCACTGTCCCTATGACTGAGTCACCGCACTGTCCCTATCACTGAGCCACCGCACTGTCCCAATGACTGAGCCACCGCACTGTCCCTATGACTGAGCCACCGCACTGTCCCTATGACTGAGTCACCGCACTGTCCCAATGACTGAGCCACCGCACTGTCCCTATGACTGAGCCACCGCACTGTCCCTATGACTGAGTCACCGCACTGTCCCAATGACTGAGCCACCGCACTGTCCCAATGACTGAGCCACCGCACTGTCCCTATGACTGAGCCACCGCACTGTCCCTATGACTGAGCCACCGCACTGTCCCTATCACTGAGCCACCGCACTGTCCCAATGACTGAGTCACCGCGTTGTCCCTATGACTGAGCCACCGCACTGTCCCTATGACTGAGCCACCGCACTGTCCCTATGACTGAGTCACCGCACTGTCCCTATCACTGAGCCACCGCACTGTCCCAATGACTGAGCCACCGCACTGTCCCTATGACTGAGCCACCGCACTGTCCCTATGACTGAGCCACCGCACTGTCCCTATGACTGAGCCACCGCACTGTCCCAATGACTGAGCCACCGCACTGTCCCTATGACTGAGTCACCGCACTGTCCCTATGACTGAGCCACCGCACTGTCCCTATGACTGAGTCACCGCACTGTCCCTATCACTGAGCCAACGCACTGTCCCTATGACTGAGTCACCGCACTGTCCCTATGACTGAGTCACCGCACTGTCCCTATCACTGAGCCACCGCACTGTCCCTATGACTGAGTCACCGCACTGTCCCTATGACTGAGTCACCGCACTGTCCCTATCACTGAGCCACCGCACTGTCCCTATCACTGAGTCACCGCACTGTCCCTATGACTGAGTCACCGCACTGTCCCTATCACTGAGTCACCGCACTGTCCCTATGACTGAGCCACCGCACTGTCCCTATGACTGAGCCACCGCACTGTCCCTCTGACTGAGTCAC
Organism: Chiloscyllium punctatum; assembly: GCF_047496795.1. NCBI lineage: Eukaryota > Metazoa > Chordata > Chondrichthyes > Orectolobiformes > Hemiscylliidae > Chiloscyllium > Chiloscyllium punctatum. Next base: position 27,974,262 of record NC_092783.1, read on the forward strand.
CGCACTGTCCCTATGACTGAGCCACCGCACTGTCCCTATGATTGAGCCACCGCACTCTCCCTATGACTGAGTCACCGCACTGTCCCTATCACTGAGTCACCGCACCGGCCCTATGACTGAGTCACCGCACTGTCCCTATGACTGAGCCACCGCACTGTCCCTATGACTGAGCCACCGCACTGTCCCTATGACTGAGTCACCGCACTGTCCCTATGACTGAGCCACCGCACTGTCCCTATGACTGAGTCACCGCACTGTCCCTATCACTGAGCCACCGCACTGTCCCTATGACTGAGTCACCACACTGTCCCTATGACTGAGTCACCGCACTGTCCCTATCACTGAGCCACCGCACTGTCCCTATGACTGAGTCACCGCACTGTCCCTATGACTGAGTCACCGCACTGTCCCTATGACTGAGCCACCGCACTGTCCCTATGACTGAGCCACCGCACTGTCCCTATGACTGAGTCACCGCACTGTCCCTATGACTGAGCCACCGCACTGTCCCTATGACTGAGTCACCGCACTGTCCCTATCACTGAGCCACCGCACTGTCCCTATGACTGAGTCACCGCACTGTCCCTATGACTGAGTCACCGCACTGTCCCTATCACTGAGCCACCGCACTGTCCCTATGACTGAGTCACCGCACTGTCCCTATGACTGAGTCACCGCACTGTCCCTATCACTGAGCCACCGCACTGTCCCTATCACTGAGTCACCGCACTGTCCCTATGACTGAGTCACCGCACTGTCCCTATCACTGAGTCACCGCACTGTCCCTATGACTGAGCCACCGCACTGTCCCTATGACTGAGCCACCGCACTGTCCCTCTGACTGAGTCACCGCACTGTCCCTATGACTGACCCACCGCACTGTCCCTATGATTGAGCCACCGCACTCTCCCTATGACTGAGTCACCGCACTGTCCCTATCACTGAGTCACCGCACTGTCCCTATCACTGAGTCACCGCACCGTCCCTATGACTGAGTCACCGCACTGTCCCTATGACTGAGTCACCGCACTGTCCCTATGACTGAGCCACCGCACTGTCCCTATGACTGAGCCACCGCACTGTCCCTATGACTGAGTCACTGCACTGTCCCTATGACTGAGCCACCGCACTGTCCCTATGACTGAGTCACCGCACTGTCCCTATCACTGAGCCACCGCACTGTCCCTATGACTGAGTCACCGCACTGTCCCTATGACTGAGTCACCGCACTGTCCCTATCACTGAGCCACCGCACTGTCCCTATGACTGAGTCACCGCACTGTCCCTATGACTGAGTCACCGCACTGTCCCTATGACTGAGCTACCGCACTGTCCCTATGACTGAGTCACCGCACTGTCCCTATCACTGAGTCACCGCACTGTCCCTATCACTGAGTCACCGCACTGTCCCTATGACTGAGCCACCGCACTGTCCCTATGACTGAGCCACCGCACTGTCCCTCTGACTGAGTCACCGCACTGTCCCTATGACTGAGCCACCGCACTGTCCCTATGACTGAGCCACCGCACTGTCCCTATGACTGAGTCACCGCACTGTCCCTATCACTGAGTCACCGCACCGTCCCTATGACTGAGTCACCGCACTGTCCCTATCACTGAGTCACCGCACTGTCCCTATCACTGAGCCACCGCACTGTCCCTATGACCGAGTCACTGCACTGTCCCTATGACTGAGTCACCGCACTGTCCCTATCACTGAGTCACTGCACTGTCCCTATCACTGAGTCACCGCACTGTCCCTATCACTGAGCCACCGCACTGTCCCTATGACTGTGTCACCGCACTGTCCCTATCACTGAGCCACCGCACTGTCCCTATGACTGAGTCACCGCACTGTCCCTATCACTGAGTCACCGCACTGTCCCTATCACTGAGCCACCGCACTGTCCCTCTGACTGAGTCACCGCACTGTCCCTATGACTGAGTCACCGCACTGTCCCTATCACTGAGTCACCGCACTGTCCCTATGACTCAGTCACCGCACTGTCCCTATGACTGAGCCACCGCACTGTCCCTATGACTGAGTCACCGCACTGTCCCTATCACTGAGTCACCGCACTGTCCCTATGACTGAGTCACCGCACTGTCCCTATGACTGAGCCACCGCACTGTCCCTATGACTGAGTCACCGCACTGTCCCTATCACTGAGCCACCGCACTGTCCCTATGACTGAGTCACCGCACTGTCCCTATCACTGAGTCACCGCGTTGTCCCTATGACTGAGCCACCGCACTGTCCCTATGACTGAGTCACCGCGTTGTCCCTATGACTGAGCCACCGCACTGTCCCTATGACTGAGCCACCGCACTGTCCCTATGACTGAGTCACCGCGTTGTCCCTATGACTGAGCCACCGCACTGTCCCTATGACTGAGCCACCGCACTGTCCCTATGACTGAGTCACCGCACTGTCCCTATCACTGAGCCACCGCACTGTCCCAATGACTGAGCCACCGCACTGTCCCTATGACTGAGCCACCGCACTGTCCCTCTGACTGAGTCACCGCACTGTCCCTATGACTGAGCCACCGCACTGTCCCAATGACTGAGCCACCGCACTGTCCCTATGACTGAGCCACCGCACTGTCCCTATGACTGAGCCACCGCACTGTCCCTATGACTGAGTCACCGCACTGTCCCTATGACTGAGCCACCGCACTGTCCCTATGACTGAGCCACCGCACTGTCCCTATGACTGAGCCACCGCACTGTCCCTATCACTGAGCCACCGCACTGTCCCAATGACTGAGTCACCGCGTTGTCCCTATGACTGAGCCACCGCACTGTCCCTATGACTGAGCCACCGCACTGTCCCTATGACTGAGTCACCGCACTGTCCCTATCACTGAGCCACCGCACTGTCCCAATGACTGAGCCACCGCACTGTCCCTATGACTGAGCCACCGCACTGTCCCAATGACTGAGCCACCGCACTGTCCCTATGACTGAGCCACCGCACTGTCCCTATGACTGAGTCACCGCACTGTCCCTATGACTGAGCCACCGCACTGTCCCTATGACTGAGTCACCTCACTGTCCCTATCACTGAGCCACCGCACTGTCCCTATGACTGAGTCACCGCACTGTCCCTATGACTGAGTCACCGCACTGTCCCTATCACTGAGCCACCGCACTGTCCCTATGACTGAGTCACCGCACTGTCCCTATGACTGAGTCACCGCACTGTCCCTATCACTGAGCCACCGCACTGTCCCTATCACTGAGTCACCGCACTGTCCCTATGACTGAGTCACCGCACTGTCCCTATCACTGAGTCACCGCACTGTCCCTATGACTGAGCCACCGCACTGTCCCTATGACTGAGCCACCGCACTGTCCCTCTGACTGAGTCACCGCACTGTCCCTATGACTGAGCCACCGCACTGTCCCTATGACTGAGCCACCGCACTCTCCCTATGACTGAGTCACCGCACTGTCCCTATCACTGAGTCACCGCACTGTCCCTATGACTGAGTCACCGCACTGTCCCTATCACTGAGTCACCGCACCGTCCCTATGACTGAGTCACCGCACTGTCCCTATGACTGAGTCACCGCACTGTCCCTATGACTGAGCCACCGCACTGTCTCTATGACTGAGCCACCGCACTGTCCCTATGACTGAGCCACCGCACTGTCCCTATGACTGAGTCACCGCACTGTCCCTATCACTGAGCCACCGCACTGTCCCTATGACTGAGTCACCGCACTGTCCCTATGACTGAGTCACCGCACTGTCCCTATCACTGAGCCACCGCACTGTCCCTATGACTGAGTCACCACACTGTCCCTATGACTGAGTCACCGCACTGTCCCTATCACTGAGCCACCGCACTGTCCCTATGACTGAGTCACCGCACTGTCCCTATCACTGAGTCACCGCACTGTCCCTATCACTGAGTCACCGCACTGTCCCTATGACTGAGCCACCGCACTGTCCCTATGACTGAGCCACCGCACTGTCCCTCTGACTGAGTCACCGCACTGTCCCTATGACTGAGCCACCGCACTGTCCCTATGACTGAGCCACCGCACTGTCCCTGTGACTGAGTCACCGCACTGTCCCTATCACTGAGTCACCGCACTGTCCCTATGACTGAGTCACCGCACTGTCCCTATCACTGAGTCACCGCACCGTCCCTATGACTGAGTCACCGCACTGTCCCTATGACTGAGTCACCGCACTGTCCCTATCACTGAGTCACCGCACTGTCCCTATGACTGAGTCACCGCACTGTCCGTATGACTGAGTCACCGCACTGTCCCTATCACTGAGTCACCGCACTGTCCCTATGACTGAGCCACCGCGCTGTCCCCACAGCTCTCTGTGACAAGGAGTTTGAAAGACTCACAACCCTCTGAGAGAAGAAATTCTTCCTCATTTCAGTCTTTATTTTGTGTCTCTTTAGTCTGAGACGATGTCCTCTCATCCTGGACTCTCTCATGAGGGGAAAGATATTGTTTGTATGTACCCTGTCAAGTCTGTTCAGAATTCTATTTTTCAATGAGATCACCTCTCACTCATCGAGACTGCAGTAAATAAAGTCCTCGCCTGTTTCGCCTTTCCCCATAAAACACTCTCTCCTCACTTTGAACTGTTGTAGTAAGACTTCCCTATGTTTAAATCCAACCCTTTTGAAATAGGATCAGCTGTAATCTATGCAGTCCTGGCACATCTAGTTGTGAATGACGAGAACAATTAAACAACTCACTGGAGAAGGAGGCTCCGCAAATATTCCCGTCCTCAATGATGGAAGAGCCCAGTACTTCATTGCAAAATTTTACTCTGAAGCTTTTGCAACAATCTTCAGCCAGAAATGCCAATCTCAATATTTTCCAGTGGTCCTTAGCATCACAGATGCCAGTTTTCAGCCAATTCATTTCCTTCCATGTAATATCAAATAATTGTTCGAGGTGTTGGATATTGCAAAAGCTATAGGTCCTGACAACATTCCGGCACTAATACTGAAGACCTGTGCTGCAGAACGTGCCACTCCTCTAGCTGAGGTGTTCCAGGACAGCTACAACATTGGTATCAACCCGACAATGTAGAAAAGTGCCCAGGTATATCCTGTACACAGAAAGCAGGACAAATCCAACTGCGCCAATTACCAATAGCCAATCAGTTTACCTCTCAATGATCAGTAATGGAAGGTGTCAAAAAAGAAGGAAAAGAAAAAGAAAAAAATAAAAATAAATATAACAGGGGATAAAAAAAAAGAAAAAAACAAAAGAAAAAAACTAAATAAATAAATAAATAAACAAGAGTGTAGCATTGTCCTTTGATGTGAAGGGCAGTGCTTGTCACTAGAAAGAAAAAAAAAATAATGGAAGGTGTCATCGACAGTGCTATCAAGTTTGGGTACCACCAGGGCCACTTAAGTCCTGACCTCATTACAAAAATGAACAAAAGAGCTGAATTCTCGAGGTGAGATGATAGTGATGTTTCTTGATGTCAAGGCTGCATTCAACCAAGTGTGGCATCAAGGAGCCCTAGCAAAAGTGGAGTCAATGGCCATCAGAGGGAGTCATACCTGGCACATAGGAAGATGGTTGTGGTTATTGGAGGTCACTGAACTCAGCTCCAGGACATCTCTGTATGAGTTCCTCAGGGCAGTGTCTGAGGCCCAAACATCTCTAGCTGTTGTGGTTCTGTTCGCCGAGCTGGGAATTTGTATTGCAAATGTTTCGTCCCCAGTCTAGGTGACATCCTCAGTGCTTGGGAGCCTCCTGTGAAGCGCTTCTGTGCTGTTTCCTCCGGTATTTATAGTGGTTTGTATCTGCTGCTTCCGGTTGTCAGTTCCAGCTGCTTTAGCTGCTTTATCAATGACCTTCCTTCCATCATAAAATCGGAAGTGGCGATGGTCGTCAATGTTCAGCACTGTTTGCAACACCTCCGGTACTCAAGCAGTCCATATTCAAATGCACCAAAATCTGGACAATATCCAGGTTTGGGCTGAGAAGTGGCAAGTTACATTCAAACCATACAAAGACTGGGCAATGACCATCTCTAATAAGAGACAGTCCAACCCCCACCATCCCTTCAAATTCAATGACATCACCATCATCGAATTTTCCACGATCAACACGATACCATTGACCAGAAACTCAACTGGAGTAGTCACAGATACACAGTGGCTGCATGTATAGGTCAGAGGCTAGGAACACTGCAGCAAGTAACTAATCTACCGAGCCCTCATCACTTGCCCACCATCTACAAAACACAAGTCAGGAATGTGATAGAATATTCTCTTCATCCCTAGATGGGTGCAGCTCCAACAACACCCAAGAGGCTTGACACCATCCAGGACAAAGCAGCCTGATCGTTTGGCATCACATCTACAAGCACCCACATGCCCTTCCACCAATGCTCAGTAGCAGCAGTGTGTACCACCGACAAGGTGGACTGCAATGATTCACTAAAGACAGCATTTTCAAACCTATAACCACCTGTATGTTGAAGGACAAGGGTAGTAGATACATGGGAACACCACCATCCACAAGTTCCACTCCAAGCCACTTATCATCCTGATTGAGAGATGTATCACTGCTTCTTCACTGCAGGCATTGGAGACCTGTCAAAGCAGTGGTTCCAAAAAGGCAGCTCGCCACCACCTTCTAAAGGGCAATGAGAGATGGGCAATAAATTCTGACCCAGCCAGCAATGCCCACAACTCATGAGAGAAGAACAAAAAGACCCCGCTGACCCTCACACCCCCTCTGTCTCTACAGCCGTCTCCACCCCCCGCAACCCTCCCGGTCTCAGTAACCCCTGCTATCCACTGCAACTCTACAGTCTCTGTGTGACCGAGCGGTGAACCCGTACAGCCGTGTGACCGAGCAGTGAACCCGCAAAGCCGTGTGACCGGGCATTGAACCCGCACAACCGTGTGACCGGGCAGTGAACCCACACAGCCGTGTAACCAGGCAGTGAACCCGCACAGCCGTGTGACCGCACAGTGACACGCACAGCCGGGTGACCGGACAGTGACCCGTACGGCCTTGTGACCGGGCAGTGAACCCACACAGCCGTGTGACCGGGCAGTGAACCCACACAGCCGTGTGACCAGGCAGTGACCCGTAGGGCCGTGTGACCGGGCAGTGAACCCGCACAGCCGTGTGACCGGGCAGTCAACACGCACAGCCGTGTGACCGGGCAGTGACCCGTAGGGCCGTGTGACCAGGCAGTGACCCGTAGGGCCGTGTGACCAGGCAGTGAACCCGCACAGCTGTGTGACTGGGCGGTGAACCCGCACAGCCGTGTGACCGGGCAGTGACACGCACAGCCGTGTGACCGGGCAGTGAACCCGTAGGGCCGTGTGACCGGGCAGTGAACCCATACGGCCGTGTGACCGGGCAGTGACCCGTACGGCCGTGTGAACGAGCAGTGACCCGTAGGGCCGTGTGACCGGGCAGTGAACCCGCACAGCCGTGTGACCGGGCAGTGAACCCGCACAGCCGTGTGACCGAGCAGTGACCCGTAGGGCCGTGTGACCGGGCAGTGAACCCGCACAGCAGTGTGACCGGGCAGTGAACCCGCACAGCCGTGTGACCGGACAGTGAACCCGTACAGCCGTGTGACCGGGCAGTGACCCGTAGGGCCATGTGACCGGGCAGTGAACCCGTATGGCCATATGACCGAGCGGTGAACCCGCACAGCCGTGTGACTGGGCGGTGAACCCGCACAGCCGTGTGACCGGGCAGTGACACGCACAGCCGTGTGACCGGGCAGTGAACCCGCACAGCTGTGTGACTGGGCGGTGAACCCGCACAGCCGTGTGACCGGGCAGTGACACGCACAGCCGTGTGACCGGGCAGTGAACCCGTAGGGCCGTGTGACCGGGCAGTGAACCCGCACAGCCGTGTGACCGAGCAGTGAACCCGCACAGCCGTGTGACCGGGCAGTGAACCCGCACAGCAGTGTGACCGGGCAGTGAACCCGCACAGCCGTGTGACCGGGCAGTGACCCGTATAGCCGTGTGACCAGGCAGTGAACCCGCACAGCCATGTGACCAGGCAGTGACCCATAGGGCCGTGTGAACAGGCAGTGAACCCGCACAGCCGTGTGACCGGGCAGTGAACCCGTAGGGCCGTGTGACCGGGCAGTGAACCCGTACAGCCGTGTGACCGGGCAGTGAACCCGCACGGCCGTGTGACCGGGCAGTGACCCGTAGGGCCGTGTGAACGAGCAGTGACCCGTAGGGCCGTGTGACCGGGCAGTGAACCCGCACAGCCGTGTGACCGGGCAGTGAACCCGCACAGCCGTGTGACCGGACAGTGAACCCGTACAGCCGTGTGACCGGGCAGTGACCCGTAGGGCCGTGTGACCGGGCAGTGAACCCGTATGGCCATATGACCGAGCGGTGAACCCGCACAGCCGTGTGACTGGGCGGTGAACCTGCACAGCCGTGTGACCGGGCAGTGACACGCACAGCCGTGTGACCGGGCAGTGAACCCGCACAGCTGTGTGACTGGGCGGTGAACCCGCACAGCCGTGTGACCGGGCAGTGACACGCACAGCCGTGTGACCGGGCAGTGAACCCGTAGGGCCGTGTGACCGGGCAGTGAACCCGCACAGCCGTGTGACCGAGCAGTGAACCCGCACAGCCGTGTGACCGGGCAGTGAACCCGCACAGCAGTGTGACCGGGCAGTGAACCCGCACAGCCGTGTGACCGGGCAGTGACCCGTATAGCCGTGTGACCAGGCAGTGAACCCGCACAGCCGTGTGACCAGGCAGTGACCCATAGGGCCGTGTGAACAGGCAGTGAACCCGCACAGCCGTGTGACCGGGCAGTGAACCCATAGGGCCGTGTGACCGGGCAGTGAACCCGCACAGCCGTGTGACCGGGCAGTGAACCCGCACAGCCGTGTGACCGGGCAGTGACCCGTACAGGCGTGTGACCGGGCAGTGAACCCGTAGGGCCGTGTGACCGGGCAGTGAACCCATACGGCCGTGTGACCGGGCAGTGACCCGTACGGCCGTGTGAACGAGCAGTGACCCGTAGGGCCGTGTGACCGGGCAGTGAACCCGCACAGCCGTGTGACCGGGCAGTGAACCCGCACAGCCGTGTGACCGGGCAGTGAACCCGCACAGCCGTGTGACCGAGCAGTGACCCGTAGGGCCGTGTGACCGGGCAGTGAACCCGCACAGCAGTGTGACCGGGCAGTGAACCCGCACAGCCGTGTGACCGAGCAGTGAACCCGCACAGCCGTGTGACCGGGCAGTGAACCCGCACAGCAGTGTGACCGGGCAGTGAACCCGCACAGCCGTGTGACCGGGCAGTGACCCGTATAGCCGTGTGACCAGGCAGTGAACCCGCACAGCCGTGTGACCAGGCAGTGACCCATAGGGCCGTGTGAACAGGCAGTGAACCCGCACAGCCGTGTGACCGGGCAGTGAACCCATAGGGCCGTGTGACCGGGCAGTGAACCCGCACAGCCGTGTGACCGGGCAGTGAACCCGCACAGCCGTGTGACCGGGCAGTGACCCGTACAGGCGTGTGACCGGGCAGTGAACCCGTAGGGCCGTGTGACCGGGCAGTGAACCCATACGGCCGTGTGACCGGGCAGTGACCCGTACGGCCGTGTGAACGAGCAGTGACCCGTAGGGCCGTGTGACCGGGCAGTGAACCCGCACAGCCGTGTGACCGGGCAGTGAACCCGCACAGCCGTGTGACCGAGCAGTGACCCGTAGGGCCGTGTGACCGGGCAGTGAACCCGCACAGCAGTGTGACCGGGCAGTGAACCCGCACAGCCGTGTGACCGGACAGTGAACCCGTACAGCCGTGTGACCGGGCAGTGACCCGTACAGGCGTGTGACCGGGCAGTGAACCCGTAGGGCCGTGTGACCGGGCAGTGAACCCATACGGCCGTGTGACCGGGCAGTGACCCGTACGGCCGTGTGAACGAGCAGTGACCCGTAGGGCCGTGTGACCGGGCAGTGAACCCGCACAGCCGTGTGACCGGGCAGTGAACCCGCACAGCCGTGTGACCGGGCAGTGAACCCGCACAGCCGTGTGACCGAGCAGTGACCCGTAGGGCCGTGTGACCGGGCAGTGAACCCGCACAGCAGTGTGACCGGGCAGTGAACCCGCACAGCCGTGTGACCGGACAGTGAACCCGTACAGCCGTGTGACCGGGCAGTGACCCGTAGGGCCATGTGACCGGGCAGTGAACCCGTATGGCCATATGACCGAGCGGTGAACCCGCACAGCCGTGTGACTGGGCGGTGAACCCGCACAGCCGTGTGACCGGGCAGTGACACGCACAGCCGTGTGACCGGGCAGTGAACCCGCACAGCTGTGTGACTGGGCGGTGAACCCGCACAGCCGTGTGACCGGGCAGTGACACGCACAGCCGTGTGACCGGGCAGTGAACCCGCACAGCCGTGTGACCGGGCAGTGAACCCGCACAGCCGTGTGACCGAGCAGTGACCCGTAGGGCCGTGTGACCGGGCAGTGAACCCGCACAGCAGTGTGACCGGGCAGTGAACCCGCACAGCCGTGTGACCGGACAGTGAACCCGTACAGCCGTGTGACCGGGCAGTGACCCGTACAGGCGTGTGACCGGGCAGTGAACCCGTAGGGCCGTGTGACCGGGCAGTGAACCCATACGGCCGTGTGACCGGGCAGTGACCCGTACGGCCGTGTGAACGAGCAGTGACCCGTAGGGCCGTGTGACCGGGCAGTGAACCCGCACAGCCGTGTGACCGGGCAGTGAACCCGCACAGCCGTGTGACCGGGCAGTGAACCCGCACAGCCGTGTGACCGAGCAGTGACCCGTAGGGCCGTGTGACCGGGCAGTGAACCCGCACAGCAGTGTGACCGGGCAGTGAACCCGCACAGCCGTGTGACCGGACAGTGAACCCGTACAGCCGTGTGACCGGGCAGTGACCCGTAGGGCCATGTGACCGGGCAGTGAACCCGTATGGCCATATGACCGAGCGGTGAACCCGCACAGCCGTGTGACTGGGCGGTGAACCCGCACAGCCGTGTGACCGGGCAGTGACACGCACAGCCGTGTGACCGGGCAGTGAACCCGCACAGCTGTGTGACTGGGCGGTGAACCCGCACAGCCGTGTGACCGGGCAGTGACACGCACAGCCGTGTGACCGGGCAGTGAACCCGTAGGGCCGTGTGACCGGGCAGTGAACCCGCACAGCCGTGTGACCGAGCAGTGAACCCGCACAGCCGTGTGACCGGGCAGTGAACCCGCACAGCAGTGTGACCGGGCAGTGAACCCGCACAGCCGTGTGACCGGGCAGTGACCCGTATAGCCGTGTGACCAGGCAGTGAACCCGCACAGCCATGTGACCAGGCAGTGACCCATAGGGCCGTGTGAACAGGCAGTGAACCCGCACAGCCGTGTGACCGGGCAGTGAACCCGTAGGGCCGTGTGACCGGGCAGTGAACCCGTACAGCCGTGTGACCGGGCAGTGAACCCGCACGGCCGTGTGACCGGGCAGTGACCCGTAGGGCCGTGTGAACGAGCAGTGACCCGTAGGGCCGTGTGACCGGGCAGTGAACCCGCACAGCCGTGTGACCGGGCAGTGAACCCGCACAGCCGTGTGACCGGACAGTGAACCCGTACAGCCGTGTGACCGGGCAGTGACCCGTAGGGCCGTGTGACCGGGCAGTGAACCCGTATGGCCATATGACCGAGCGGTGAACCCGCACAGCCGTGTGACTGGGCGGTGAACCTGCACAGCCGTGTGACCGGGCAGTGACACGCACAGCCGTGTGACCGGGCAGTGAACCCGCACAGCTGTGTGACTGGGCGGTGAACCCGCACAGCCGTGTGACCGGGCAGTGACACGCACAGCCGTGTGACCGGGCAGTGAACCCGTAGGGCCGTGTGACCGGGCAGTGAACCCGCACAGCCGTGTGACCGAGCAGTGAACCCGCACAGCCGTGTGACCGGGCAGTGAACCCGCACAGCAGTGTGACCGGGCAGTGAACCCGCACAGCCGTGTGACCGGGCAGTGACCCGTATAGCCGTGTGACCAGGCAGTGAACCCGCACAGCCGTGTGACCAGGCAGTGACCCATAGGGCCGTGTGAACAGGCAGTGAACCCGCACAGCCGTGTGACCGGGCAGTGAACCCATAGGGCCGTGTGACCGGGCAGTGAACCCGCACAGCCGTGTGACCGGGCAGTGAACCCGCACAGCCGTGTGACCGGGCAGTGACCCGTACAGGCGTGTGACCGGGCAGTGACCCGTACAGGCGTGTGACTGGGCAGTGAACCCGCACAGCCGTGTGACCGGGCAGTGAACCCGCACAGCCGTGTGACCGGGCATTGAACCCGCACAGACGTGTGACTGGGCAGTGAACCCGCACAGCCGTGTGACCGGGCAGTGAACCCGCACAGCTGTTTGGCTGGGCGGTGAACCCGCACAGCCCTGTGACCAGGCAGTGAACCCGCACAGCCGTGTGACCGGGCAGTGAACCCGCACAGCCGTGTGACCAGGCAGTGAACCCGCACGGCCGTGTGACCGGGCGGTGAACCCGCACAGCCGTGTGACCAGGCAGTGAACCCGCACAGTTGTGTGACCGGGCGGTGAACCCGCACAGCCGTGTGACCGGGCAGTGAACCCGTACAGCCGTGTGACCGAGCAGTGAACCCGCACAGCCGTGTGACCGGGCGGTGAACCCGCACAGCCGTGTGACCAGGCAGTGAACCCGCACAGTTGTGTGACCGGGCGGTGAACCCGCACAGCCGTGTGACCGGGCAGTGAACCCGTACAGCCGTGTGACCGAGCAGAGAACCCGCACAGCCATGTGACCGGGCAGTGACCCGTAGGGCCGTGTGACTGGGCGGTGATCCTGCACAGCCGTGTGACCGGGCAGTGAACCCGCACAGCCATGTGACCGGGCAGTGAACCCGCACAGCCGTGTGATCGGGCAGTGAACCCGTACGGCAATGTGACCGGGCAGTGACCCGTATGGCCATATGACCGAGCGGTGAACCCGCACAGCCGTGTGACCGGGCAGTGAACCCGCACAGCCGTGTGACCGGGCAGTGACCCGTATAGCCGTGTGACCAGGCAGTGAACCCGCACAGCCGTGTGACCAGGCAGTGACCCATAGGGCCGTGTGAACAGGCAGTGAACCCGCACAGCCGTGTGACCGAGCAGTGAACCTGCACAGCCGTGTGACCGGGCAGTGAACCCGCACAGCAGTGTGACCGGGCAGTGAACCCGCACAGCCGTGTGACCGGGCAGTGACCCGTATAGCCGTGTGACCAGGCAGTGAACCCGCACAGCCGTGTGACCGAGCAGTGAACCCGCACAGCCGTGTGACCGGGCAGTGAACCCGCACAGCAGTGTGACCGGGCAGTGAACCCGCACAGCCGTGTGACCGGGCAGTGACCCGTATAGCCGTGTGAGCAGGCAGTGAACCCGCACAGCCGTGTGACCAGGCAGTGACCCATAGGGCCGTGTGAACAGGCAGTGAACCCGCAGAGCCGTGTGACCGGGCAGTGAACCCATAGGGCCGTGTGACCGGGCAGTGAACCCGTACAGCCGTGTGACCGGGCAGTGAACCCGCACGGCCGTGTGACCGGGCAGTGACCCGTAGGGCCGTGTGAACGAGCAGTGAACCCGCACAGCTGTGTGACTGGGCGGTGAACCCGCACAGCCGTGTGACCGGGCAGTGACACGTATAGCCGTGTGACCAGGCAGTGAACCCGCACAGCCGCGTGACCAGGCAGTGACCCGCAGGGCCGTGTGAACAGGCAGTGAACCCACACAGCCGTGTGACCGGGCAGTGACCCGCAGCGCCGTGTGAACAGGCAGTGAACCCGCACAGCCGTGTGACGGGGCAGTGAACCCGGACAGCCGTGTGACCGGGCAGTGAACCCGCACAGCCGTGTGACCGGGCAGTGAACCCGTAGGGCCGTGTGACCGGGCAGTGAACCCATACGGCCGTGTGACCGGGCAGTGACCCGTACGGCCGTGTGAACGAGCAGTGACCCGTAGGGCCGTGTGACCGGGCAGTGAACCCGCACAGCCGTGTGACCGGGCAGTGAACCCGCACAGCCGTGTGACCGGGCAGTGAACCCGCACAGCCGTGTGACCGAGCAGTGACCCGTAGGGCCGTGTGACCGGGCAGTGAACCCGCACAGCCGTGTGACCGGGCAGTGAACCCGCACAGCCGTGTTACCGGACAGTGAACCCGTACAGCCGTGTGACCGGGCAGTGACCCGTAGGGCCGTGTGACCGGGCAGTGAACCCGTATGGCCATATGACCGAGCGGTGAACCCGCACAGCCGTGTGACTGGGCGGTGAACCCGCACAGCCGTGTGACCGGGCAGTGACACGCACAGCCGTGTGACCGGGCAGTGAACCCGCACAGCTGTGTGACTGGGCGGTGAACCCGCACAGCCGTGTGACCGGGCAGTGACACGCACAGCCGTGTGACCGGGCAGTGAACCCGTAGGGCCGTGTGACCGGGCAGTGAACCCGCACAGCCGTGTGACCGAGCAGTGAACCCGCACAGCCGTGTGACCGGGCAGTGAACCCGCACAGCAGTGTGACCGGGCAGTGAACCCGCACAGCCGTGTGACCGGGCAGTGACCCGTATAGCCGTGTGACCAGGCAGTGAACCCGCACAGCCATGTGACCAGGCAGTGACCCATAGGGCCGTGTGAACAGGCAGTGAACCCGCACAGCCGTGTGACCGGGCAGTTAACCCATAGGGCCGTGTGACCGGGCAGTGAACCCGCACAGCCGTGTGACCGGGCAGTGAACCCGCACAGCCGTGTGACCGGGCAGTGACCCGTACAGGCGTGTGACCGGGCAGTGACCCGTACAGGCGTGTGACTGGGCAGTGAACCCGCACAGCCGTGTGACCGGGCAGTGAACCCGCACAGCCGTGTGACCGGGCATTGAACCCGCACAGACGTGTGACTGGGCAGTGAACCCGCACAGCCGTGTGACCGGGCAGTGAACCCGCACAGCCGTGTGACCGGGCAGTGAACCCGCACAGCTGTTTGGCTGGGCGGTGAACCCGCACAGCCCTGTGACCAGGCAGTGAACCCGCACAGCCGTGTGACCGGGCAGTGAACCCGCACAGCCGTGTGACCAGGCAGTGAACCCGCACGGCCGTGTGACCGGGCGGTGAACCCGCACAGCCGTGTGACCAGGCAGTGAACCCGCACAGTTGTGTGACCGGGCAGTGAACCCGGACAGCCGTGTGACCGGGCAGTGAACCCGGACAGCCGTGTGACCGGGCAGTGAACCCGCACAGCCGTGTGACCGGGCAGTGAACCCGTAGGGCCGTGTGACCGGGCAGTGAACCCATACGGCCGTGTGACCGGGCAGTGACCCGTACGGCCGTGTGAACGAGCAGTGACCCGTAGGGCCGTGTGACCGGGCAGTGAACCCGCACAGCCGTGTGACCGGGCAGTGAACCCGCACAGCCGTGTGACCGGGCAGTGAACCCGCACAGCCGTGTGACCGAGCAGTGACCCGTAGGGCCGTGTGACCGGGCAGTGAACCCGCACAGCCGTGTGACCGGGCAGTGAACCCGCACAGCCGTGTTACCGGACAGTGAACCCGTACAGCCGTGTGACCGGGCAGTGACCCGTAGGGCCGTGTGACCGGGCAGTGAACCCGTATGGCCATATGACCGAGCGGTGAACCCGCACAGCCGTGTGACTGGGCGGTGAACCCGCACAGCCGTGTGACCGGGCAGTGACACGCACAGCCGTGTGACCGGGCAGTGAACCCGCACAGCTGTGTGACTGGGCGGTGAACCCGCACAGCCGTGTGACCGGGCAGTGACACGCACAGCCGTGTGACCGGGCAGTGAACCCGTAGGGCCGTGTGACCGGGCAGTGAACCCGCACAGCCGTGTGACCGAGCAGTGAACCCGCACAGCCGTGTGACCGGGCAGTGAACCCGCACAGCAGTGTGACCGGGCAGTGAACCCGCACAGCCGTGTGACCGGGCAGTGACCCGTATAGCCGTGTGACCAGGCAGTGAACCCGCACAGCCATGTGACCAGGCAGTGACCCATAGGGCCGTGTGAACAGGCAGTGAACCCGCACAGCCGTGTGACCGGGCAGTTAACCCATAGGGCCGTGTGACCGGGCAGTGAACCCGCACAGCCGTGTGACCGGGCAGTGAACCCGCACAGCCGTGTGACCGGGCAGTGACCCGTACAGGCGTGTGACCGGGCAGTGACCCGTACAGGCGTGTGACTGGGCAGTGAACCCGCACAGCCGTGTGACCGGGCAGTGAACCCGCACAGCCGTGTGACCGGGCATTGAACCCGCACAGACGTGTGACTGGGCAGTGAACCCGCACAGCCGTGTGACCGGGCAGTGAACCCGCACAGCCGTGTGACCGGGCAGTGAACCCGCACAGCTGTTTGGCTGGGCGGTGAACCCGCACAGCCCTGTGACCAGGCAGTGAACCCGCACAGCCGTGTGACCGGGCAGTGAACCCGCACAGCCGTGTGACCAGGCAGTGAACCCGCACGGCCGTGTGACCGGGCGGTGAACCCGCACAGCCGTGTGACCAGGCAGTGAACCCGCACAGTTGTGTGACCGGGCGGTGAACCCGCACAGCCGTGTGACCGGGCAGTGAACCCGTACAGCCGTGTGACCGAGCAGTGAACCCGCACAGCCATGTGACCGGGCAGTGACCCGTAGGGCCGTGTGACTGGGCGGTGATCCTGCACAGCCCTGTGACCGGGCAGTGAACCCGCACAGCCATGTGACCGGGCAGTGAACCCGCACAGCCGTGTGATCGGGCAGTGAACCCGTACGGCAATGTGACCGGGCAGTGACCCGTATGGCCATATGACCGAGCGGTGAACCCGCACAGCCGTGTGACCGGGCAGTGAACCCGCACAGCCGTGTGACCGGGCAGTGACCCGTATAGCCGTGTGACCAGGCAGTGAACCCGCACAGCCGTGTGACCAGGCAGTGACCCATAGGGCCGTGTGAACAGGCAGTGAACCCGCACAGCCGTGTGACCGAGCAGTGAACCTGCACAGCCGTGTGACCGGGCAGTGAACCCGCACAGCAGTGTGACCGGGCAGTGAACCCGCACAGCCGTGTGACCGGGCAGTGACCCGTATAGCCGTGTGACCAGGCAGTGAACCCGCACAGCCGTGTGACCGAGCAGTGAACCCGCACAGCCGTGTGACCGGGCAGTGAACCCGCACAGCAGTGTGACCGGGCAGTGAACCCGCACAGCCGTGTGACCGGGCAGTGACCCGTATAGCCGTGTGAGCAGGCAGTGAACCCGCACAGCCGTGTGACCAGGCAGTGACCCATAGGGCCGTGTGAACAGGCAGTGAACCCGCAGAGCCGTGTGACCGGGCAGTGAACCCATAGGGCCGTGTGACCGGGCAGTGAACCCGTACAGCCGTGTGACCGGGCAGTGAACCCGCACGGCCGTGTGACCGGGCAGTGACCCGTAGGGCCGTGTGAACGAGCAGTGAACCCGCACAGCTGTGTGACTGGGCGGTGAACCCGCACAGCCGTGTGACCGGGCAGTGACACGTATAGCCGTGTGACCAGGCAGTGAACCCGCACAGCCGCGTGACCAGGCAGTGACCCGCAGGGCCGTGTGAACAGGCAGTGAACCCACACAGCCGTGTGACCGGGCAGTGACCCGCAGCGCCGTGTGAACAGGCAGTGAACCCGCACAGCCGTGTGACGGGGCAGTGAACCCGGACAGCCGTGTGACCGGGCAGTGAACCCGGACAGCCGTGTGACCGGGCAGTGAACCCGTACGGCAATGTGACCGGGCAGTGACCCGTATGGCCATATGACCGAGCGGTGAACCCGCACAGCCGTGTGACCGGGCAGTGACCCGTACAGGCGTGTGACCGGGCGGTGACCCGTACAGGCGTGTGACCAGGCAGTGAACCCGCACAGCCGTGTGACCGGGCAGTGAACCCGCACATCCGTGTGACCGGGCAGTGAACCCGCACAGCCGTGTGACCGGGCGGTGACCCGTACAGGCGTGTGACAGGGCAGTGAACCCGCACAGCCGTGTGACCGGGCAGTGACCCGTACAGGCGTGTGACTGGGCAGTGAACCCGCACAGCCGTGTGACCGGGCAGTGACCCGTACAGCCGTGTGACCGGGCAGTGACCCGTACAGGCGTGTGACTGGGCAGTGAACCCGCACAGCCGTGTGACCGGGCAGTGACCCGTACAGCCGTGTGACCGGGAAGTGACCCGTACAGGCGTGTGACTGGGCAGTGAACCCGCACAGCCGTGTGACCGGGCAGTGAACCCGCACAGCCGTGTGACTGGGCAGTGAACCCGCACAGCCGTGTGACCGGGCAGTGAACCCGTACGGCAATGTGACCGGGCAGTGACCCGTACAGCCGTGTGACCGGGCAGTGAACCCACACAGCCGTGTGACCGAGCAGTGAACCCGTACAGCCGTGTGTCCGGGCTGTGAACCTTCTCAGCCGTGTGACCGGGCGGTGAACCCGCACAGCCGTGTGACCGAGCAGTGAACCCGCACAGCCGTGTGACCGGCAGTGAACCCGCACAGCCGTGTGACTGGGCGGTGAACCCGCACAGCCGTGTGACCGGGCAGTGAACCCGCACAGCCGTGTGACCAGGCAGTGATCCGTAGGGCCGTGTGACTTGGCAGTGAACCCGCACAGCCGTGTGACCGGGCAGTGAACCCGCACAGCCGTGTGACCGGGCAGTGAACCCGTACGGCAATGTGACCGGGCAGTGAACCCGTACAGGCGTGTGACCGGGCAGTGAACCCGCACAGCTGTGTGACTGGGCGGTGAACCCGCACGGCCGTGTGACCGGGCAGTGACACGCACAGCCGTGTGACCGGGCAGTGAACCCGCACAGCCGTGTGACCGGGCAGTGATCCCGCACAGCCGTGTGACCGAGCAGTGAAACCGCACAGCCGTGTGACCGGGCAGTGAACCCGTACGGCAATGTGACCGCGCAGTGAACCCGCACAGCCGTGTGACCGGGCAGTGAACCCGCACAGCCGTGTGACTGGGCGGTGAACCCGCACAGCCGTGTGACCGGGCAGTGAACCCGCACAGCCATGTGACCGGGCAGTGAACCTGCACAGCCGTGTGACCGGGCAGTGACCCGTAGGGCCGTGTGACTTGGCAGTGAACCCGCACAGCCGTGTGACCGGGCAGTGACCCGTAGGGCCGTGTGACTTGGCAGTGAACCCGCACAGCCGTGTGACCGGGCAGTGAACCCGCACGGCCGTGTGACCGGGCAGTGAACCCGTACAGCCGTGTGACCGGGCAGTGAACCCGTACGGCAATGTGACCGGGCAGTGACCCGTATGGCCATATGACCGAGCGGTGAACCCGCACAGCCGTGTGACCGGGCAGTGAACCCGCACAGCCGTGTGACCGGGCAGTGAACCCGCACAGCCGTGTGACCGGGCAGTGACCCGTACAGGCGTGTGACCGGGCAGTGACCCGTACAGGCGTGTGACTGGGCAGTGAACCCGCACAGCCGTGTGACCGGGCAGTGAACCCGCACAGCCGTGTGACCGGGCATTGAACCCGCACAGACGTGTGACTGGGCAGTGAACCCGCACAGCCGTGTGACCGGGCAGTGAACCCGCACAGCTGTTTGGCTGGGCGGTGAACCCGCACAGCCGTGTGACCAGGCAGTGAACCCGCACAGCCGTGTGACCGGGCAGTGAACCGGCACAGCCGTGTGACCAGGCAGTGTACCCGCACGGCCGTGTGACCGGGCAGTGAACCCGCACAGCCGTGTGACCAGGCAGTGAACCCGTACAGCCGTGTGACCGAGCAGTGAACCCGCACAGCCGTGTGACCGTGCAGTGACCCGTAGGGCCGAGTGACTGGGCGGTGATCCTGCACAGCCGTGTGACCGGGCAGTGAACCCGCACAGCCATGTGACCGGGCAGTGGACCCGCACAGCCTTGTGACCGGGCAGTGACTCGTAAGGCCGTGTGACCGGGCAGTGAACCCGTACAGGCGTGTGACCGGGCAGTGAACCCGCACAGCCGTGTGACTGGGCAGTGAACCCGCACAGCCGTGTGACTGGGCGGTGAACCCGCACAGCCGTGTGACCGGGCAGTGACACGCACAGCCGTGTGACCGGGCAGTGAACCCGTAGGGCCGTGTGGCCGGGCAGTGAACCCGCACAGCCGTGTGACCGAGCAGTGAACCCGCACAGCCGTGTGACCGGGCAGTGAACCCGTACGGCAATGTGACCAGGCAGTGAACCCGCACAGCCGTGTGACCGGGCAGTGACCCGTAGGGCCGTGTGACTTGGCAGTGAACCCGCACAGCCGTGTGACCGGGCAGTGAACCCGCACAGCCGTGTGACCGGGCAGTGAACCCGTACGGCAATGTGACCGGGCAGTGACCTGTATGGCCATATGACCGAGCAGTGAACCCGCACAGCCGTGTGACCGGGCAGTGAACCCGCACAGCCGTGTGACCGGGCATTGAACCCGCACAGACGTGTGACTGGGCAGTGAACCCGCACAGCCGTGTGACCGGGCAGTGAACCCGCACAGCTGTTTGGCTGGGCGGTGAACCCGAACAGCCCTGTGACCAGGCAGTGAACCCGCACAGCCGTGTGACCGGGCAGTGAACCCGCACAGCCGTGTGACCAGGCAGTGAACCCGCACGGCCGTGTGACCGGGCAGTGAACCCGCACAGCCGTTTGACCAGGCAGTGAACCCGCACAGTTGTGTGACCGGGCGGTGAACCCGCACAGCCGTGTGACCGGGCAGTGAACCCGTACAGCCGTGTGAACGAGCAGTGAACCCGCACAGCCGTGTGACCAGGCAGTGAACCCGCACAGCCGTGTGACTGGGCGGTGAACCCGCACAGCCGTGTGACTGGGCAGTGACACGTACATCCATGTGACCGAGCAGTGAACCCGCACAGCCGTGTGACCGGGCAGTGACCCGTAGGGCCGTGTGACTGGGTGGTGAACCCGCACAGCCATGTGACCGGCAGTGAACCCACACAGCCGTGTGACCGGGCAGTGAACCCGCACAGCCGTGTGACTGGGCGGTGAACCCGCACAGCCGTGTGACCGGGCAGTGAACCCGCACAGCCATGTGACCGGGCAGTGAACCTGCACAGCCGTGTGACCGGGCAGTGACCCGTAGGGCCGTGTGACTTGGCAGTGAACCCGCACAGCCGTGTGACCGGGCAGTGACCCGTAGGGCCGTGTGACTTGGCAGTGAACCCGCACAGCCGTGTGACTGGGCAGTGAACCCGCACAGCCGTGTGACCGGGCTGTGAACCCGTACGGCAATGTGACCGGGCAGTGACCCGTATGGCCATATGACCGAGCGGTGAACCCGCACAGCCGTGTGACCGGGCAGTGAACCCGCACAGCCGTGTGACCGGGCAGTGACCCGTACAGGCGTGTGACCGGGCAGTGAACCCGCACAGCTGTTTGGCTGGGCGGTGAACCCGCACAGCCGTGTGACCGGGCAGTGAACCCGCACAGCCGTGTGACCGAGCATTGAACCCGCACAGCCGTGTGACCGGGCATTGAACCCGCACAGACGTGTGACCGGGCATTGAACCAGCACAGACGTGTGACTGGGCAGTGAACCCGCACAGCCGTGTGACCGGGCGGTGAACCCGCACAGCTGTTTGGCTGGGCGGTGAACCCGCACAGCCGTGTGACCGGGCAGTGAACCCGCACAGCCGTGTGACCGAGCATTGAACCCGCACAGCCGTGTGACCGGGCATTGAACCCGCACAGACGTGTGACCGGGCATTGAACCCGCACAGCCGTGTGACCGGGCAGTGAACCCGCACAGCCGTGTGACCAGGCAGTGAACCCGCACAGTTGTGTGACTGGGCGGTGAACCCGCACAGCCGTGTGACTGGGCAGTGAACCCGCACAGCCGTGTGACCGGGCAGTGACACGTATAGCCGTGTGACCGGGCAGTGACACGTATAGCCGTGTGACCGGGCAGTGAACCCGCACAGCCGTGTGACCAGGCAGTGAACCCGCACAGCCGTGTGACTGGGCGGTGAACCCGCACAGCCGTGTGACTGGGCAGTGACACGTACATCCGTGTGACCGAGCAGTGAACCCCCACAGCCGTGTGACCGGGCAGTGTCCCGCAGGGCCGTGTGACTGGGCAGTGAACCCGCACAGCCGTGTGACTGGGCGGTGAACCTGCACAGCCGTGTGACCGGGCAGTCAACCCACACAGCCATGTGACCGGGCAGTGACTCGTAAGGCCGTGTGACCGGGCAGTGAATCCGCACAGCTTTGTGACTGGGCGGTGAACCCGTACAGCAGTGTGATCGGGCAGTGACACGCACAGCCGTGTGACCGAGCAGTGAACCCGTACAGCCGTGTGACCGGGCTGTGAACCTTCTCATCCGTGTGACCGGGCGGTGAACCCGCACAGCCGTGTGACCGGCAGTGAACCCGCACAGCCGTGTGACCGGGCAGTGAACCCGCACAGCCGTGTGACCGGGCAGTGAGCCGTACAGGCGTGTGACTGGGCAGTGAACCCGCACAGCCGTGTGACCGGGCAGTGAACCCGCACAGCCGTGTGACCGGGCATTGAACCTGCACAGACGTGTGACTGGGCAGTGAACCCACACAGCCGTGTGACCGGGCAGTGAACCCGCACAGCCATGTGACCGGGCAGTGAACCCGCACAGCCGTGTGACCGGGCAGTGACCCGTACGGCCGTGTGACTGGGCAGTGAACCCACACAGCCGTGTGACCAGGCAGTGAACCCGCACAGCCGTGTGACTGGACAGTGAACCCGCACAGCCGAGTGACCGAGCAGTGAACCCGCACAGCCGTGTGACCGGGCAGTGACCCGTAGGGCCGTGTGACCAGGCAGTGAACCCGCACAACCGTGTGACCGTGCGGTGACACGTATAGCCGTGTGACCAGGCAGTGAACCCGTACAGCCGTGTGACTGGGCGGTGAACCCGCACAGCCGTGTGACCGGGCAGTGACCCGTACGGCCGTGTGACCAGGCAGTGAACCCGCACAGCCGTGTGACTGGGCGGTGAACCCGCACAGCCGTGTGACCGAGCAGTGAACCCGTACAGCCGTGTGACTGGGCGGTGAACCCGCACAGCCGTGTGACCGGGCGGTGAACCCGCACAGCCGTGTGACCGGGCAGTGACACGCACAGCCGTGTGACCGCGCAGTGAACCCGTAGGGCCGTGTGACCGGGCAGTGAACCCGCACAACCGTGTGACCGAGCAGTGAACCATCACAGCCGTGTGACCGGGCAGTGAACCCGTAGGGCCGTGTGACCGGGCAGTGAACCCGCACAGCCGTGTGAACGAGCAGTGAACCCGCACAGCCGTGTGACCGGGCAGTGACACGTATAGCCGTGTGACCAGGCAGTGAACCCGCACAGCCGTGTGACTGGGCGGTGAACCCGCACAGCCGTGTGACTGGGCAGTGAACCCGCACAGCCGTGTGACCGGGCAGTGAACCCGCACAGCCGTGTGACCGAGCAGTGAACCCGCACAGCCGTGTGACTGGGCGGTGAACCCGCACAGCCGTGTGACCGGGCAGTGACACGCACAGCCGTGTGACCGGGCAGTGAACCCGTAGGGCCGTGTGACCGGGCAGTGAACCCGCACAGCCGTGTGAACGAGCAGTGAACCCGCACAGCCGTGTGACCGGGCAGTGACACGTATAGCCGTGTGACCAGGCAGTGAACCCGCACAGCCGTGTGACCGGGCAGTGAACCCGTACGGCAATGTGACCGGGCAGTGAACCCGCACAGCCGTGTGACCGGGCAGTGACCCGTAGGGCCGTGTGACTTGGCAGTGAACCCGCACAGCCGTGTGACCGGGCAGTGAACCCGTACAGCCGTGTGACCGGGCAGTGAACCCGTACGGCAATGTGACCGGTCAGTGACCCGTATGGCCATATGACCAAGCAGTGAACCCGCACAGCCGTGTGACCGGGCAGTGAACCCGCACAGCCGTGTGACCGGGCAGTGACCCGTACAGGCGTGTGACCGGGCAGTGACCCGTACAGGCGTGTGACTGGGCAGTGAACCCGCACAGCCGTGTGACCGGGCAGTGAACCCGCACAGCCGTGTGACCGGGCATTGAACCCGCACAGCTGTTTGGCTGGGCGGTGAACCCGCACAGCCCTGTGACCAGGCAGTGAACCCGCACAGCCGTGTGACCGGGCAGTGAACCCGCACAGCCGTGTGACCAGGCAGTGAACCCGCACGGCCGTGTGACCGGGCAGTGAACCCGCACAGCCGTTTGACCAGGCAGTGAACCCGCACAGTTGTGTGACCGGGCGGTGAACCCGCACAGCCGTGTGACCGGGCAGTGAACCCGTACAGCCGTGTGACCGAGCAGTGAACCCGCACAGCCGTGTGACCAGGCAGTGAACCCGCACAGCCGTGTGACTGGGCGGTGAACCCGCACAGCCGTGTGACTGGGCAGTGACACGTACATCCATGTGACCGAGCAGTGAACCCGCACAGCCGTGTGACCGGGCAGTGACCCGTAGGGCCGTGTGACTGGGCGGTGAACCTGCACAGCCGTGTGACCGGGCAGTGAACCCGCACAGCCATGTGACCGGGAAGTGAACCCGCACAGCCGTGTGACCGGGCAGTGAACCCGCACAGCCGTGTGACCAGGCAGTGAACCCGCACGGCCGTGTGACCGGGCAGTGAACCCGCACAGCCGTGTGACCGGGCAGTGAACCCGTACAGCCGTGTGACCGGGCGGTGAACCCGCACAGCCGTGTGACCGGGCAGTGAACCAGTACAGCCGTGTGACCGGGCAGTGAACCCGCACAGCCGTGTGACCGGGCAGTGAACCCGCACAGCCATGTGACCAGGCAGTGAACCCGCACAGCCGTGTGACTGGGCGGTGAACCCGCACAGCCGTGTGACTGGGCAGTGACACGTACATCCGTGTGACCGAGCAGTGAACCCGCACAGCCGTGTGACCGGGCAGTGACCCGTAGGGCCGTGTGACTGGGCGGTGAACCTGCACAGCCGTGTGACCGGGCAGTGAACCCGCACAGCCATGTGACCGGGCAGTGAACCCGCACAGCCTTGTGACCGGGCAGTGACTCGTAAGGCCGTGTGACCGGGCAGTGAATCCGCACAGCAGTGTGATCGGGCAGTGACACGCACAGACGTGTGACCGGGCTGTGAACCCGCACAGCCGTGTGACTGGGCGGTGAACCCGCACAGCCGTGTGACCGGGCGGTGAACCCGCACAGCCGTGTGAACGAGCAGTGAACCTGCACAGCCGTGTGACCGGGCTGTGAACCTTCTCAGCCGTGTGACCGGGCGGTGAACCCGCACAGCCATGTGACCGGCAGTGAACCCACACAGCCGTGTGACCGGGCAGTGAACCCGCACAGCCGTGTGACTGGGCGGTGAACCCGCACAGCCGTGTGACCGGGCAGTGAACCCGCACAGCCATGTGACCGGGCAGTGAACCTGCACAGCCGTGTGACCGGGCAGTGACCCGTAGGGCCGTGTGACTTGGCAGTGAACCCGCACAGCCGTGTGACCGGGCAGTGACCCGTAGGGCCGTGTGACTTGGCAGTGAACCCGCACAGCCGTGTGACTGGGCAGTGAACCCGCACAGCCGTGTGACCGGGCAGTGAACCCGTACGGCAATGTGACCGGGCAGTGACCCGTATGGCCATATGACCGAGCGGTGAACCCGCACAGCCGTGTGACCGGGCAGTGAACCCGCACAGCCGTGTGACCGGGCAGTGACCCGTACAGGCGTGTGACCGGGCAGTGAACCCGCACAGCTGTTTGGCTGGGCGGTGAACCCGCACAGCCGTGTGACCGGGCAGTGAACCCGCACAGCCGTGTGACCGAGCATTGAACCCGCACAGACGTGTGACTGGGCAGTGAACCCGCACAGCCGTGTGACCGGGCAGTGAACCCGCACAGCCGTGTAACCAAGCATTGAACCCGCACAGACGTGTGACTGGGCAGTGAACCCGCACAGCCGTGTGACCGGGCAGTGAACCCGCACAGCCGTGTGACCGAGCATTGAACCCGCACAGCCGTGTGACTGGGCGGTGAACCCGCACAGCCGTGTGACCGGGCATTGAACCCGCACAGACGTGTGACCGGGCATTGAACCCGCACAGACGTGTGACTGGGCAGTGAACCCGCACAGCCGTGTGACCGGGCAGTGAACCCGCACAGCTGTTTGGCTGGGCGGTGAACCCGCACAGCCGTGTGACCAGGCAGTGAACCCGCACAGCCGTGTGACCGGGCAGTGAACCCGCACAGCCGTGTGACCAGGCAGTGAACCAGCACAGCCGTGTGACCGGGCAGTGACTCGTAAGGCCGTGTGACCGGGCAGTGAATCCGCACAGCTTTGCGACTGGGCGGTGAACCCGTACAGCAGTGTGATCGGGCAGTGACACGCACAGACGTATGACCGGGCTGTGAACCCGCACAGCCGTGTGACTGGGCGGTGAACCCGCACAGCCGTGTGACTGGGCGGTGAACCCGCACAGCCGTGTGACCGGGCAGTGAACCCGCACAGCCGTGTGACCGAGCAGTGAACCCGTACAGCCGTGTGACCGGGCTGTGAACCTTCTCAGCCGTGTGACCGGGCGGTGAACCCGCACAGCCGTGTGACCGGCAGTGAACCCGCACAGCCGTGTGACCGGGCAGTGAACCCGCACAGCCGTGTGACTGGGCGGTGAACCCGCACAGCCGTGTGACCGGGCAGTGAACCCGCACAGCCATGTGACCGGGCAGTGAACCTGCACAGCCATGTGACCGGGCAGTGAACCTGCACAGCCGTGTGACCGGGCAATATAGAGGACTCCCCAATATAGAGGAGGCCACATCGAGTGCAGCGGATGCAATAGATAATGTGTGTGGAGGTGCAGGTGAATTTGTGGCGGATATGGAAGGATCCCTTGGGGCCTTGGAGGGAAGTAAGGGGGGTGGTGTGGGCGCAAGTTTTGCATTTCTTGCGGTTGCAGGGGAAGGTGCTGGGAGTGGAGGTTGGGTTGGTGGGGGGTGTGGACCTGACGAGGGAGTCACGGAGGGAGTGGTCTTTTCAGAATGCTGATAGGGGTGGGGAGGGAAATATATCCCTGGTGGTGGGGTCTGTTTGGAGGTGACGGAAATGATGGCGGGTGATACGCTGTCCATGGAGGTTGGTGGGGTGGTAGGTGAGGATCAGGGGGTTCTGTCCTGGTGGCAGTTGGAGAGGCGTGGCTCAAGGGCAGAGGAGCGGGAAGTGGAGGAGATGTGGTGGAGGGCATCGTCGATCACGTCTGGGGGGAAATTGCGGTCTTTGAAGAAGGACTCCTGCACCCGTACAGCCGTGTTGCGGAACGTTTCAGAGAACACCTCTGGGACACCCGAACCAGCCAACCCAACAGCCCTGTGGCTCAACACTTCAACTCCCCCTCCCACTCCACCAAGGACATGCAGGTCCTTGGACTCCTCCATCGCCAGACCATAGCAACACGATGGCTGGAGGAAGAGCGCCTCATCTTCTGCCTAGGAACCCCCCAACCACAAGGGATGAACTCAGATTTCTCCAGTTTCCTCATTTCCCCTCCCCCCACCTTGTCTCAGTGAAATCCCTTGAACTTAGCACTGCCTTCCTAACCTGCAATCTTCTTCCTGACCTCTCCGCCCCCACCCCACTCCGGCCTATCACCCTCACCTTGACCTCCTTCCACCTATCGCATTCCCAACGCCCCTCCCCCAAGTCCCTCCTCCCTACCTTTTATCTTAGCCTGCTGGACACACTTTCCTCATTCCTGAAGAAGGGCTGATGCCCAAAACGTCAATTCTCTTGCTCCTTGGATGCTGCCTGACCTGCTGCGCTTTTCCAGCAACACATTTTCAGCTATGCCTCTCATCATCTTGTACACCTCTACCAAGTCACCTCTCATCTGTCTTTGCTCCAACGTGAAAAGCCCTAGCTCCCTCAATCTTTCTTCATAAGACATACCCTCCAGTCCTGGCAGCATCCAGGTAAATCTCCTCTGCACTCTCCCTAAAACTTCCAAATCCTTCATATAGTGAGGTGACCGGAACTGAACACACTATTCCAGGTGTGATCTAACCAGGGCCTTTTACAGCAGCAGCATAGTCTTGCTGCTCTTAAACTCAATCACCCTGGAATGAAAGCAAACACACCATTCTTGACAACTCTATCAACATGGCAACTTTGAGGGATCTATGGACATGGACCCAAGATCTCTCTGTTCCTCCACACTGCAAAGAATCCTGCCTTTAACCCTGTATTCTGCATTCAAATTCCAAAGTGAATCATTTCAGACTGTTCCAGGCTGAACCCCAGCAGCCACTTCTCAGCCCAGTTCTGCATCCTGTCAATGCCCTGTTGCAACCTTCAACAGCCCTCCACACTATCCACAACACCATCAATCTTCATGTCATCAGAAAACTTACTAACCCACCCTTCCACTTCCTCATCCAAGTCATTTATGAAAATCACAAAGAACAGAGATACCATCTGGAACACTGATCACCAAGCTCCAGGCTGAATACTTTCCATCTACTACCACCCTCTGCCTTCTACGGGCCAGCCAATTCTATATCCAGACAGCCAGATTTCCCAGTATCCAAGGCTCATTTAGAAAGAGGCATACCATGGGGAATCTTATCAAACGCCTTGCTAAAATACATCCACATCCACTGCTGTACCTTCATCAATGTGTTTTGTCACAACCTCAGAGAATTCAATAAGGTTTGTTTGTTCTAAGAAAAATAAACGATCAGTAAAATTCACAGCTGAACTTGGAGAAACCTGTGTTGGGAGTTCACAGCAGATGAGCAGCTAAGTGGCTTATTTTTTAAAGTGTAATCTCACTTTTGTTTTCTAAATCTACAACAGTGAGTAGAGTGGAGGGGTTTTGATTATATGTTTGATTGAGATCAGTCTCTTGATTAAACTTTAAAAATATGGAACATAGATACTAAGTTATCCTGGAGCAGTGTTTTTAGACTGTGCTATTTTCTCGGTCTGTAGAACGTTAAGGTGTAAAGATGGCGTTTAGTAGAATGATGTGCTTGTCCTGTTGGATGTGGGAGTTCAGACAAACTTTCAATATTCCTGATGATTATGCCTGCAGCAAGTATGTGTGGTTGTGAATCCTATCGGATTGCATGGATTAGTTGGAGCAGCGGTTCGAGGCAATGAGGAATTTACAGGAGCCAAGGGTGTGAGGGATGGCAGTTTCAGGAATGGAGATACAGTCAGGTAGCTGGGTTGCCTCCAGAAAATGTAGGAGGGGTGAGCAGTGTTATGGACCCGGCCAGACCCCTCCAAACATTTCAAGAAGGTAACCCAGACACTAACTTTGCTTGTTGTTTTAAGCAGGTGTACAGTGGGTATTCCAGGAGAGATGCCACTGGTCAAACCACTTAGTTTTTAACAAAACAGAATTTATTCACACGATTACCATAAGAAACACAAACAAAAGAGAACAGAATGCAGAATAACTTAATCTATCTGAAAACCCTGGAGATTATCCCAACTTAATGATTCTGTTCCCAATACTTGCAACAATCCCAATAAACACACCTTGGCACAAATGGTAAAATCAAACACAGGTTCTTACAGGAGAGAAGTCAGAGAGAGCTCAGCATGGGCCTGCTTCTTTGGGTCTAGCAGCTTGTACAACACGACTGCTAAAAACTTAACTAAACCAGAGAAAAGCTGGGCTGGGGGAACTGCCCCCTCCCCTTTCATTGTACAAGTGCTTATTTTTTTTAAACTTGAAAGCTTTTGTCTGAAGCAGTATCTGTTAGCTATACTCAAACTGGCCCTAAAACCTTAGACTTTTTGGAGTCTGTGTCTTTTATGACCTCTCTTGAAAAAAAAACCAAGGACAACATAACCTTGTTAAAGGAGCAATTTCATCACACCTCCTCCTTAAAAAAAAAGAACCATCAATATCCAAAGGTGGCTTCATTTTAAAGACTCTAAATACTAAATTGTTAGTACTCTACAACACACACATATACAATACATTGACTGTAAACATGCAAACGTGCCCAACCTCATTCTGTTTCAGAACGTTTTACTCCTGCCACCGAAAGCCTCAGTTTCTCATTCAAGCCTCGACTGTGCATCGGCAATCATGTTTTCTTGTCCTGCAGCATGCACAATTTTCAAATTGAATGTCTGTAACAACAGGCTCCGCCTGAACAGTCTGGCGTTTTTGTCCTTAAATGTTTCCGCAAACTTCATTGGGTTATGGTCAGTGATTATGATTTCTCTCAAGTACATTACTTGTAACATAAACATTGAAATATTGTAACGCCACGCCGAGCTCAAAGTCTCCTTCTCAACCCCCGAATATTTTTGCTGATGAATGCTCAATTTCCTGGAGAAATAGGTCTTTCTATCTTCTCGTTGTCTTCTTATAAGAGCACCGAATTCCCTTATCTCAATCATCTGGATAGCCTTGACTATAACTCTTAACACATCTTTAATGTCTGATGCCATGGTTCTGGATGGCACGCAGTAGATTTGAATTGTTTTATTCCAAAGATATTCATAACTTCTTCGAATACTTTCGAGGTTAAGTTTGACCCTTGATCGAATTTGTATCTCAGTCGGTAATCCGCCTCTTGTGAAAAATTGGAGTAATTCCTCTACAAACCTTATAACTGTGGTATTGCGTAATGGAACAGCCTCTGAAAATCTAGCTGACACATCCATTATTGTTAACAAACACTAATTCCCACTTTTTGTTTTAGGTAGGTGCCCTATGCACTCAATTCAGACCCTTGTAAAAGTTTCCTCAAAGGCAGGAGTAGATATTAAAGGAGTGGGTTTTATCACTGCCTGTGGTTTTCCAAATACCTGACATACATGATACGCCTGGCAAAATTCAGCTACATCCTTGTGCAGTCCATGCCAGTAAAAATGTTCTATTTTAGCTTGAGTTTTTCTTAGTACTAAATGACCCCCTAGTGGTAGCTCCTGTGCCACTCACAACACCTTTTTATAACCCACTGTCAATACGACTTCATAGAATTCCTACAGTGTGGAAACATGCCATTTGGCCCAACAAGTCCACAAGGACCTCTGAAGTGTATCCCACCCCAACCCATTCCCCTATTACTCTACATTTCCCCTGACTCATACACCTAGCCTACACATCCCTGAACACTATGAGCAATTTAGCACGGCCAATTCACCTGAACTGCACATTTTTGGACTGTAGGAGGAAACAGAGCACCTGGAGGAAATCCACACAGACACGGGGATAATTTGCAAACTCCACACAGACAGTCACCAGAGGCTGGAATCGAACCCAGGTACCTGCCTGGCATTGTGAGGCCGCATTGCGCACCACTGAGCCATCATGCCGCCCTTGAAGAACTTCTGCCCATTTCTAATCTGCCTGAATATGTGATGGTTTCCACTCCCTGATAAAGACATCATTTTTAAGATAATAACATTCAGGGGTACATTTGGATTATTTTTCTGTGCATGCCTTTTGATACAGTTACTTTAAATTTGCATTTTTCGGCTATAACTCTGATAAGAGTATTGAGTACAGGAGTTGGGAGGTCATGTTGCGGCTGTACAGGTTAGGCCACTGTTGGAATATTGCGCGCAATTCTGCTCTCCTTCCTATCGGAAAGACGTTGTGAAACTTGAAAGGGTTCAGAAAAGATTTATAAGGATGTTGCCAGGATTGGAGGATTTGAACTATAGGGAGAGGCTGAACAGGTTGGGGCTGTTTTCCCTGGAGCATCGGAGGCTGAGGGGTGACCTTATAGAGGTTTACAAAATTATGAGGGGCATGGATAGGATAAATAGACAAAGTCTTTTCCCTGGGGTTGGGAGTCCAGAACTAGAGGGCATAGGTTTAGGGTGAGAGGGGAAAGATATAAAAGAGACGTAAGGGGCAACCTTTTCATGCGGGTGGTGTGTGTATGGAATGGGCTGCCAGTGGAAGTGGTGGAGGCTGATACAATTGCAACATTTAAGAGGCATTTGGATGGGTATATGAATAGGAAAGGTTTGGAGGGATATGGACAAGGTGCTGACAGGTGGGACTGGATTGGGTTGGGATATCTGGTCAGCATGGACAGGTTGGACCGAAGGGTCTGTTTCCATGCTGTACATCTCTATGACTCTATAACTCAGTTAATTTATCTGAGCTAAAAATGTCTGCATTGTCATCTCTCTACTCCTGGCTTGTCTCAACCATCTGATCTAACAGAGTCTCTGCTAATTCCACTTCAACATTCTTATTTGTCCTGTTTGGTCTCTCCTGTTTCAACTGGTGACATTGTGACTTGTTACCACACAGTCAGGAAAATTCCCAGGATATTTGTCCAGCAATAGTTCATTTGTCTGCATTCCACTGGCTTTTCAACCCCAGTAGGCTGCACTCCTACTGATGAATCAGCTGTATCTTTAGCACAGACAAATTGTATTCCTGGAGCTGAGAGTTTGTCCAGTACTCTTACCACGACTTCCCCACTCTTCACTATATACTCTAACCTCACTTTACGTAATTGAGTGCTTCTTGTCTGATCGTGAATTCCTGTTACTAGTACCTTTTCTATCAATAGTCCTTCAGAAGTATGTATCTCCTCATCTTTCAGCATCACAGATTGAGAGGATCCTCTGTCTCTTCATATTGTAACCTCCTTACCTGCTGCTCCTGGCTTGTGTGAGTAAACTTTACCTTTACAGGGACAGGGGAATCTTAATTATCCGAACAAGGTGGGCAGGCAGTATTTCATTTGGATAATCAATTATTCGGTGAATTGATTAAATGCCTTTCCTCTGGGGCTCGATTTTCTAATGTCTGCTCTCCGTTCAAAGGACGAAGCAGCACACAGCGCATGAGCTCACCACCCCCCCCCCCCAACACGGCCTCATCCATCCCCCAACTGTGCAACACCTCGCCCCCGACACCGCCCCCAACACCTCCCACCGCACCCCCGCACCCAACCCCGACCAACACCCCCCGCCCGCCCTCCCAAACGTCCAACACCTCTCCCTGCCGCACATCGCCATTCCCCCTCATGCCCCCACCCCGTCCAACACCTCTCCCTGCCCCCCAACACCACCCCCCCATGTCCCAACGGCCCCCAAGTCCATCCAACACCTGCCCCCCCCCCCCCCCGACCCCATCCAACACTGCCCCCACCCCCTCTCCGGGGCGGCTGGACTGGACACCAACAAGCAGCCTTCGTGGGGTAAGTCTCCAAATGGTGTGCACATGCATACACACACACCCACAATTTGTACTGCACCTTTTTGACAGGTTCCATGTTTGCCCTGTACAGTCCAATGTTCGTCAGATTATCTGAGGAAGGGAGGAGGGGTTTAGGTTACTCCCCTGTGTAGAACTCCAGGGAAGTGTGGGGAGAGAGAGAAGGCAGGCAGTCATTTGGAGATGGTGCCTGTTTAATCACTGTAAACAAAAGATGCGATCACTGTTGGAAGCACGTCTTTGATGTAATGTTTCTATCGGGACCGCGAGATCTCCTTTGGATAATCCGATTTTTGGATAATTGGTATTCGGATAGTCAAGGTTCCTCTGTATATGGTTTAAGAAGAACTGGCATTTCCTCCTTAACCAATCCCTGACCAGCTTCTACATTCTGGTGCAGCTTTCCAGCCTCCACTGTGCTTTCTGTTACCATGCCAACAAAATTCACTGGCTTATCTTGTTTTCCTACATCTCGCTTCCCAGTGCTTTTCCTAACCCAACAACACTGTGATTTCATGTGGCCTACTTTATTGCAGTGTAAACATTGGGTTTCCTTTTTACCCTATGGTAAGTTATCCTTATAATCTTCATCAAATCCCCCTTTCCCTTTCCATGTGAGGATTTCTCTTTTCCCAATTTCTCTCCTTCATGGATTGAAACTGATTTTGGAAGCCAAAGTTTGATATATGAACTAACTCATAATCATCAGCGAATCTAGCTGCCAATCTTGCCGTTTCATCTCTCTGCTCTTCCACATGAGTTCTCACTACCTCAGGAAGTGAATTTTTGAACTCCTCCAAAATAATTGTCTCTCTAAGAGCGTCATAAGTTTGCTCTATTTTTAGTGCCCTTATCCACCTATCAAAATTACTTAGTTTGATCCTTTCAAACTCCAATGTAGGTTTGACCAGGGTCCCTCCTTAGATTCCTGAAACATTGTCTGTAGGCTTTGGTAAATAGGGTTAAGGAGAATCGAAAGGGATTCTCAAGTTATGTAAGGACAACAGGGCAACAAGGGAGAGAATAGGATCAGGTGTAGCCTAGAACTTTGTGGGAAGCTAGAGAATTAATTGCTGGTCTCCTTGCTGGGATATTTGTATCGTCAATTGCCGCAGGTGAGGTGCAGAAAACTGGAAGTTGGCTAATGTGATGTCACTATTTAAGAAAGATGGTAAGGACAAGCCAGGGAACTATAGACTGGTGAGCCTAACATTAGCGGTGGGCAAGTTGTTGGAGGGGGATCCTGAGGGACAGGATTTACATGTATTTGGAAAGGCAAGGACTGATTTGGGATAGTCATGATGGCTTTGTGCATGGGAAATTGTGTCTCATTAACTTAATTGAGTTTTTTGAAGAAGTAACCAAGAGGTTTGATGAAGGCAGAGGGATGGACATGATCCATATGGATTTCAATAAGACGTTGTACATGGTAGACTGGTTATCAAGGTTGGATCACACGCAATACAGGAAGAAGTAGCTATTTGTTTACAGAACTAGCATGAAGGTAGGAGACAGAGGGTGGTGGTGGAGGGTTGCTTTTCAAACTGCAGGCCTGTGACCAGCAGTGTGCCATAAGGATTGGTGCTGAGTCTACTGCTTTTCAAGAATCTTGGAGGTATGGTTAGTATAGTGTAGATGACACCAAAATTGGTGGTGTAGTAGACTGCGAAGGTTATCTCAGCATATGATGGGACATTGATCAGATGGGCCAATGAGCCGAGGAGTGGCAGAGGTAGTTTAATTTAGATAAATGTGAGGTGTTGCATTTTGGAAAGGTAAATCCAAGTACGTCTTATACACTTAATGACAAGATCCTGGGGAGTGTTGCTGAACAAAGAGACCTTAAAGTGCAGATTCATTGTTCCTTGAAAGTAGAAATGCAGGTAGACAGGATAGTGAAGAGGCATTTGGCATGCTTTCCTTTATCGGTCAGTGCATTGAATATCGGAGTTGGGATGTCATGTTGCAACTGTACAGGTCGTTGGTTAGGTCACTTTTAGAATACTGCATTCAATTCTGGTCATCCTTGCTATAGGAAGAATGATATGAAACTCGAAAGGGTTCAGAAAAGATTTACAAGGATGTTGCCAGGGTTGCAGGGTTTGAGCTACAGGAAGAGGCTGAATAGGCTGGGGTTATTTTCCCTAGAGTTCTGGAGGTAAGGAGTGACTTTATAGAGGTTTATAAAATCATGAGGGGTATGGATAGGTGAATAGCCAATGTCTCGTGAGGTAGCAGAGTCTTAAACAAGAGGGCATAGGTTTAAGGTGAGAAGGGAAAGATTTAAAAGGGACCTAAGGAGCAACTTTTTCACACAGAGGGTGGCGAGTGTATGAAATGAGCTGCCAGAGGAAGTGGTGGAGGCTGGTATAATTATAACATTTGTAAAGGCATCTGGATGAGTATATGGTTAAGAAGGATTTGGAGGGATATGAGCCAAATGCTGGCAAATGGAACTAGATATGTACAGACTAACTGATCAGCATGGATGATTTGGAGCAAAGGTTCTGCTTCCATGCTGTACAGCTCAATGACTGTCTTTGAGAAGCTCCTTTGGACATTCTACTGTGGTCAGAATGCTCTGGAGATGCATGTTGGTATTGGGCTGATTTCACTGTACAGTCTCTGAAATGTGTGAGTCATCAGTGATTTTCTGTTAAAATAAACACACATCCTGACCTGTGTATAGTCTTTATTTGCAGGCTCAGTACTAAATCTCAATGTATTTCCATTTTATTAACATCACGCACAATTTAAAATGTTAAAATTTCAGGGAACAGACAAGACAAGGGAAGATTTACCCACTGTCCAGCTCACAATGGGGTTAATGGACACATAAATCTCTCAATAAACAATCCTAATTTCGACTGAGTTCAGCAACCAAGACAGCTGGAGTCTGACCTTCAGGTCGATGAGGCAAGAGGCAAGTTAAACACACCTGTGACAAACAAACAGAAACATAAATCAGGTTGAGAATATCGGTCATGCATAGAACATATTCAGATGGAATCTTAAAATGAGGTAACTGAAACAGACACAGATCAAGTTGAACACTCATTACTGTCTTTAAAGTGGCTTCCTCATTACACTAACCTGCAGGATGTACAAGATCTTGTGGAAAAAAGTGAAATTGGTCATGTGAGGTTTCTTTGAAACTATTTATTGAACCAACAGGGCCCAGTGCTATCAGGGACTGTTCAAAGGGAAACTATTGTCTGTTAGAAGTAAGAGGTGGATCTCTTTACAGGTAGAATACTAAAGGATAGCTTTTTCCATGGACACATTTATTGTGAACACCATTACCAGGTGGGGCACTGAACAATAGACACCAAGTGGTTGTTGTATTAATAAGACATGCCTGTTTAAAAGTCTGGCTTTTGCCCACAACTTTAGGATAAGTTGCCTGAAATGTACTTGAAGCTGTTAAAATGAACATAATTTGCACTCAAGTTCTGGTCAGAAGCCAGTTTTCAGGAATTTGGAGCTTCCATCCACACACATTCTCCTAAGGTATGGAATGTGCTGGCTGGGCTTGATACCAGTAGTGAAAGACATCAGAGGAGATGATAACCAGGAGAATTATCCAAGATCATCGCTTCAATGCTACAAGAACTTTAATGACGTGTCATGCGTGGTCAAGAATCCAACTCCCAATCCTATTTCTTATTAACCAGGTGATGGCCATCATCAAAACCTGAACATGTTTCTTCCAGCATCTGACATTCACACTGCCTACACCAATCATCCTGTCCGGATACTAACCTCAGTAACGCCTCACAGCTCTTCAACAGACACACACACATGCATCTGCCAATAACTTCATTCCCAATACACACCCTTTAATTTCAAGGATAAGATAGTAGGTAAGAGAGATAGATTAACCATGAGGGAAATTCCCTGAGAACATACTCCTGGCCATGATCAGGAATTGGAGACACCTTGGTCCCAGGCAGAGCAGGGAGCATATCTCAGTGAGCCATGTGGCCTCAGAGTTGTTGCATATTCACAACTATTCCCGACCCCTGACTGTCCCAACTTGTCTTCACTCACTTGACGTTCCCTCAGGTCTTACATGCTCTCTCCTATGGTGGTTAACTTCCATTCCCCTTCCCCACATCGTGAGGATGAGGAGAGTGAGGATGAGTGCACTGTGTCAATGACACCCACTCCCACAACATTCAGGTAAAAGACACCATCAGTTAGAGGCTCACTTTGATCAGCAATGCTGACAATGCAGGAAAGTGTGCAGTAGCCACAGATTGTAGTAGGAAATTGGCATAGGTCGCTTTGTACCGAGCTGAACCAGCTTCCCATCAAGCAGAGCACGGGCTGTTTTGAGATCATGGATGAGAGCAAGGTCAAACTGCATTAACCCCTTGACCATCGTACTCTATGTATAGACTACTGAGTATGGTAGGAGATGATAACCAGGAGACTGGGAGGACAGTTGGTTCCACTTGCAGATATCTGTTATTCAGAAGCCCATGAATCTTGATGCGATCAGAATATTTAGTGAAGAACAGATTGACTGTGTTGGTAATGGTTGCCTGAACAAGTGTGGCATAATCATACTTGAGATGTGCAATATGGCAGATTAGATTGAAACCATCAATCTTACACCACCCGGATTCAAATAATGGGAGATGTGCTTCTTGAAAGTAGATAACATTGACCTGGTGTGTTGTTGGGAGAGGGTGCTGACTCAGTGTCTCTTGGTTGTACATATCCCTCAACATTGAGCTGCAGGAACGTGAAGACTAATGGTGTGGGAGCCACAGGATATCATATTGCTGGCTATTTTTGGCTTTGTGATTCTGGGATTCTTCAAGTGCAGAACAGTTTAATCAGTTCACCAACAGTATTGTCGGCTTCCCAGTTGAAAGAAGCTAATGAGGAATAATGAACTGCTCAGCCATTTACCACAGTGGCTCATTGCAGGACAGGGCTGACAGAATGTCTTGGGACCCAGTGAGGTGTCAGATCTCAAGGACCAAAAACCTAGGAGTCTGCTTCAGGAACTGCTCTGTGACTCACCACCCCTCTCCCCCTCTACAGGATTGCCTATTGGGTGAACCAGAGCCTGTGCCTGCCCACACAGTGTTGGTGCAGTCTTAGATGGAGGCTCTCGAGGACATACCCAGAACAACTCTTGATTTTCTCAGCTCCCACCTGACCTGCGGGTTCCGTTGGTGCCATGCCAAAGGAGACAGAGCATGTTTTGATAAAAACATCATGGAAACAAAGGTTGGAGAGGGAGGAGGCCATTCGACTCTTTGGGCTGCTCTGCCATTTAATATGATCATGGCCAATTATCCGACCCAATACCTTGTTCCCACTTTCTCCCCATCCCTTTGATCCCTTTAGCCCTAAGCATTATATTGAACTCCTTCTTGAAAACATTCAATGTATTGGCCTCAATCACTTTCTGTGGCAGAGAATTCCATTGGGTTCAACACACTGGGTGAAGAAATTTATCCTTATCTCAGACCTAAATGGTTTACTCCCTATCCTTAGACTGTCGTTCTAGATTCTCCAGTCATCAGTAATAGTCTTCTTGTGTTCACCTTGTCTAATCCTGTTAAAATTTTATATGTTTCTGAGATTGCCTTCATTCAGCCAAATCTCAGTAAAATGCAGTCTTAACCAAGCCAATTTCTCTTCAAACTTCAGTCCTGCTATCCTAGAATGGCAGAAATTACATGTCAATTCTTCAAGTATTAAATTCCTGCAGACGATTGCTTGTTTACCTTCACTGTGGAAATAGCAGATTTGGAGAACTCAGTCTCTCTATCAGATTAAAACCTCACCTGTCCAGAGTAACTGGTTCCAATGGCTTCCATCTTCACTGGGGTACAGGAACAGCTGAACGGAACGAAGAAAGACAGAACCAGAAAAAGAGAGAGAGAGAGATGGATCGAGGGAGGGAGACAGAGACACACGTAATCCGGGCTAACACTCTATTGCAGTAATGAAGGAGGGCTGCACTGTCACAGATGAATGTTAAACTGAGGTCCATCACATTAGCCCTCTCAGATAACAAAATGGTTGGATTTGTTTGTTGCCAGAAGTGTTGGAGATATCGACATATTGGCAATGTCACGAGTTCAGTAATTCAGAGACCCAGGCCAAGCTTTGATTATGTGGGTTCAAATCCGACAGCAGATAGTAAAAATCAAATTGAACTAAAACCATTGCTAGCTGTTGCACAAACCCTTCTGGTTCATTAACAGCCTTTGGAAGGATGTTCTATTTTATTATTCATTCCATAAGACCATCAGACATATGAGCAGAAATTAGGCCATTCAGCCCATCAAGTCTGCTCTGCTATTCAATCATGGCTGATAAGTTTCTCAACTCTATTTTTCCTGCTTTCTCCCTGTAAGCCTTGATCCCCTTGATACACAAGAACCTATCTATCTCAGTCTTAAATATACTCAATGACCTGGCCTCCACAACCTTCTGTGGCAATGAATTCCATAGATTCACTGCTGTCTGGGTGAACATGTTTCTCCAAAAAGTCTTCCCTTTCCTCTAAGGCTATGCCCTCAGTTTCTAGTCTCTCCTACCAATGGAAACATCTTCACAACATCTACTCTGTCCAGGACATTCAGTATTCCGTTTCAATTAGATCCCCCTTCTGCCTTCTAAACTCCATCGTGTATAGTCCCACAGTCCTCAAATGTTCCTCAAATGTTAAGCTTTTCATTCCTGGGACCATTCTCTTGAACCTCCTCTGAACCCACTCCAGGGCCAGTACATCCTTCCTGAGGTATGAGGTCTAAAACTGTGCGCAATAATCCAAATTCATTCATGCGATGTCGGCATCACTGACTGGGCCAGCATTTATTGTCTATCCCTACTTGCCCTTGAGAGAGTGGTAGTGAGCTGCCTTCTTGAAATGCTACAGTCCATGTGGTTTAGGGACACTCACAATCACCTCAAGGAGGGATGCCAAGATGTTGACCCAATGATACTGAAGGAATAGTTATATATATATTCAAATAAGGATGGTGAGTGGTTTGCAGGGGAACGTGGAGGTGGTGGTGTTGCTGTTGCTGTTTTTGGGTCCTCCACATTCATTCCTCTTATCAAATGCAGTCGAGTGGCTTGCTCAGCCATTTCAGAGGGCATTTAAGAGTCAAGCATGTTGTTGTGGGCCTGGAGTCACATGGAGGCTAGACCAGGTAAGGACAGCAGATTTACTTCCCCAAACGACATCAGTGAATCAAATAGGTTTTCACAATTAGCAATGGTTTTATAGGTTATCATTAAATGTAATTCCAGATTTATTAATTGAGGAAGTGATGGCGTAGTGATATTGTCACTGGACTGCTAGTACGAAGTCCTGGCATTGATGTGAGGAGACAATGCCAGAATAAACATTGTTCCTTCATTTTTGCAGCAGAGGGTGGAGCGGTGAAAGCCTGCTGGGAAGGTTAACTAATCCCTTAAAAACTTGCATGGTTGGATCAGCGGCCTCCATTTTTGCAGTAGCAGCGGGAGCAGTGAAAGCAAGGACCGGGGGAATGCCGGGAAGGTAAATTAATCCTTGAGAAACTTACCTTGTGAATAGGTGGAGCGCACGCTGAGTAGGAGCAGACATGGGACTGCTGAGTAAGTGAGGTAATATATTTGGGCTGTTGCTTTATCCAAAACACTACTTAGGTAGGATCTCCTCCTCTAACCAAAAATAAACATTCTGTGCGCTGATTTGGTAAGGTTACTAGTTTTTTTTCAATAGTATCCTTGGGAGTACAGAACAGTGGGAACGGATGTTAGGGCAGTTGAAAGCTCCTCCTATAGGATGTGGGAGTTAAGGGTCACCACTCGTGTCCCCACTGACTTCATCTGCGGGAAATGCCCCCAACCCCAGCTCCTCGGAAACCGAGTTAGGGAACTGGAGCTGGAGCTGGAGCTGGATAAACTTTGTATCATAGAGTCATAGAGATGTACAGCATGGAAACAGACCCTTCGGTCCAATCTGTTCACGCTGACCAGATATCCCAACCCAATCTAGTCCCACCTGCCAGCATCCGGCCCATATCCCTCCAAACCCTTCCTATTCATATACCCATCCAAATGCCTCTTAAACGTTGCAATTGTACCAGCCTCCACCACATCCTCTGGCAGCTCATTCCATACACGTACCACCCTCTGCGTGAACATATTACCCCATAGGTCTCTTTTATATCTTTCCCCTCTCACCCTAAACCTATGCCCTCTAGTTCTGGACTCCCTGATCCCAGGGAAAAGACTTTGTCTATTTATCCTATCTATGCCCCTCATAATTTTGTAAACTTCTAGAAGGTCACCCCTCAGCCTCCGACGCTCCAGGGAAAACAGCCCCAGCCCGTTCAGCCTCTCCCTGTAGCTCAAATCCTCCAACCCTGGCAACATCCTTGTAACTCTTTTCTGAACCCTTTCAAGTTTCACAACATCTTTCCTATAGGAAGGAGACCAGAATTGCATGCAATATTCCAACAGTGGCCTAACCAATGTCCTGTACAGCTGCCCAACTCCTGTACTCAATACTCTGACCAATAAAGGAAAGCATACCAAACGCCTTCTTCACTATCCTATCTACCTGCGACTCCACTTTCAAGGAGCTATGAACCTGCACCCCAAGATCTCTTTGTTCAGCAACACTCCCTAGGACCTTACCATTAAGTGTATAAGTCCTGCTAAGATTTGCTTTCCCAAAATGCAGCACCTCGCATTTATCTGAATTAAACTCCATCTGCCACTCCTCAGCCCATTGGCCCATCCCGGTCCAGATCCTGTTGTAATCTGAGGTAACCCTCTCGCTGTCCACTATACCTCCAATTTTGGTGTCATCTGCAAACTTACTAACTGTACCTCTTATGCTCACATTCAAATCATTTATGTAAATGACAAAAAATAGAGGAACCAGCACCGATCCTTGTGGCACTCCACTGGTCACAGGCCTCCAGTCTGAAAAACAACCCTCCATCACCACCCTTGAGCCAGTTCTGTATCCAAATGGCTAGTTCTCCCTGTATTCCATGAAATCTAACCTTGCTAATCAGTCTCCCATGGGGAACCTTGTCGAACGCCTTACTGAAGTCCATATAGATCACATCTACTGCTCTGCCCTCATCAATCTTCTTTGTTACTTCTTCAAAAAACTCAACCAAGTTTGTGAGACATGATTTCCCACGCACAAAGCCTTGTTGACTATCCCGAGTCAGTCCTTGCCTTTCCAAATACATGCACATCCTGTCCCTCAGGATTCTCTCCAACAACTTACCCACCACTGAGGTCAGGCTCACCGGTCTATAGTTCCCTGGCTTGTCCTTACCACCTTTCTTAAACAGTAGCACCATGTTTGCCAACCTCCAGTCTTCCAGCACCTCACCTGTGACTATCGATGATACGGAATGGTTGCTAGATGTTCCAGGGTTGAGATCTTTTAAGAAGAACGGGGGTGGGGGGGGGGAGTAGCATGGTTAATTAGAGAGTGCGTCACAGCTGCAGAAAAGGAGGTGGTTGAGGGTTTGTCTACTGAATCAGTATGGGTGGACGTCAGTAACAGGAAAGGACCAGTAACTTTATTGGGTGTTTTCTATAGAGTCTCCAATAGCAGCAGAGGGATGGAAGGTCAGATTGGACAGTGGATCTTGGAAAGATGTAGATGTAACAGAGGTGTTGTTACGGGTGATTTCAACTTCCCCGATACTGATTTGAACCTCCTTAGCACAGATGACCTGAATGGAGCCGACTTTGTCAGTTGTGTCCAGGAAGGAATCCTGATTCAATAGCTCGGTGGCTCAGTGGTTAGCACTGCTGCCTCACAGCACCAGGGACCTGGGTTCGATTCCTGCTTCGGGCGACTGTCTGTGTGGACTTTGCACATTCTCCCTGTGTCTGTGTGCAGGTTAGGTGAACTGGCCGTGTTAAATTGCCCATAGTGTTAGGTGCATTAGTCAGGGGTAAATATACGGTAGGGGAATGGGTCTGGGTGGGTTACTGTTCAGAGGATCGGTGTTGATTTGTTGGGCTGAAGGGCCTGTTTCTACACTGTAGGGATCTAATATGTAGATAGGCTGACTAGGGGGGTAGGCTATATTGGATTTGGTGCTAGGCAATGAGCCAGGCCAGGTGTCAAATCTCTCAGTGGGAGAGCATTTCGGTGACAGTGACCACAACCGCTTCACCTTCACCATAGCCATGGAGAGGGATAGGAACAGAGAATATTGGGAGGAATTTAATTGGGGGAGGGGAAATTATACTGCTATTAGACAGAGCTGTGGACTATAAATTGGGAACAGTTGTTCTATGGAAAATGCGCAACAGAAATATGGAGTCGAGAGTGTGGTGCTGGAAAAGCACAGCAGGTCAGGCAGCATCAGAGGAGCAGGGGAATCAAAGTTTCAGGCATAAGCTGTGCTTTTCCAGGACCTCACTCTCGACTCTAACCTACAGCATCTGCAGTCCTCACTTTCTCCTAACAGGAATGTGGAAGCTGTTTAAGGAGAACTTGTTGCGAGTGTTGGATAACTTTCTGCCACTGAGACAGGAAAGGAATGGTAAGGTGAAGGTGCCTTGGATGAGAAGAAAAGAGGAGCTTCCCATCAGAAGGAAGAAGGAAGCTT
Source organism: Chiloscyllium punctatum (assembly GCF_047496795.1). NCBI lineage: Eukaryota > Metazoa > Chordata > Chondrichthyes > Orectolobiformes > Hemiscylliidae > Chiloscyllium > Chiloscyllium punctatum. The sequence goes on from NC_092783.1 coordinate 28,018,091, forward strand.
ACTTAAGGATAAGGAAGCAAGGATCTGGCACAGCTTTAGTGGATTACAGAGTAGCTAGGAAAGAACTCAAACATGGACTGAGGAGAGCTAGGAGCGAGCACGAGAAAGCCTTGGTGGGAAGTATTAGGGAAAATATAAAGGCGTTCTACACTTATGTGAGGAATGAGAGAATGATCAGAGAGAGAGTAGGTAAAAACAATGACTGCAGATGCTGGAAACCAGAGTCTAGATTAGAGTGGTACTGGAAAAGTACAGCAGTTCAGGCAGCATCCGAGGAGCAGTAAAATCGACATTTTGGGCAAAAGCCCTTCATCCGGAATACAGGAGGAGTGCCTGAAGGGTGGAGAGATAAATGAGAGGAGGGTGGGGGTGGGGAGAAAGTAGCATAGAGTACAATAGGTGAGTGGGGGGGGGGGGGATGAAGGTGATAGGTCAGGGGGGAGGGGGGAGTGGTTAGGTGGAAAGGAAGATAGGCAGGTAGGACAAGTCATGGGGACAGTGCTGAGCTGAAAGTTTGGAACTGGGGTGAGGTGGGGGAAATGAGGAAACTGTTGAAGTCCACATTGATGCCCTGGGGTTGAAGTGTTCCAAGGCGGAAGATGAGGCATTCTTCCTCCAGGCGTTGGGTGGTGAGGGAGCGGTGGTGAAGGAGGCCCAGGACCTCCATGACCTCGGCAGAGTGGGAGGGGGAGTTGAAATGTTGGGCCACAGGGCGGTGTGGTTGATTGGTGCGGGTGTCCCAGAGATGTTCCCTAAAGCGCTCTGCTAGGTGGCATCCAGTCTCCCAAATGTAGAGGAGACCGCACTGGGAGCAACGGATACAATAAATGATATTGGTGGGTGTGCAGGTAAAACTTTGATGGATGTGGAAGGCTCCTTTAGGGCTTTGGATGGAGGTGAGGGAGGAGGAGTGGGCACAGGTTTTGCAATTCCTGCGGTGGCAGGGGAAGGTGCCAGGATGGGAGGGTGGGTTGTTGGGGGGCGTGGACCTGACCAGGTAGTCACGGAGTGAACGGTCTTTGCGGAAAGAGGGAAAGGGGTGGGGAGGGAAATATATCCCTGGTGGTAGGGCCAATTAAGGGTAGTGGAGGAAACTTTTGCCTGGAGTCTGAAGAGGTGGGGGAGGCCCTAAATGACGTTTTTGCTTCAGAATTCATTAGAAAGAGGGACCTTGTTGATAGTGAGAACACCAGTTTAATAGGTTTGAACAGATTGATATTAAGAAAGTGGATGGGCTGGAAATTCTGGGAAGCATCAAGATTGACAAGTCCCCATCGCTGGACCAGATATATCCAAGGTTACTACGGCAAGCCAGGAATGAGATGCTGTGCCTCTGGTGATGATCTTTGCATCCTCATTCTCCATGGGAGTAGTACTGGATGATTAGAGGGAGGTGAATGTTGTTCCACTGTTCAAGAAAGGGAATAGGGAAATCCCTGGGAATTACAGACCTATTAGTCTTACATCTGTGGTAAGCAAGGTACTAGAAAGGATTCTGAGAGATAGGATTTATGACTATTTGGAAAAACATAGTTTGATTAAAGATAGTCAGCATGGCTTTGTGAGGGACGGTGCAAAAGGAGGACTGGAGGTCAGAGTCTAGATTACAATGGTGCTGGAAAAGCACAGCCGGTCAGGCAGCATCCAAGGAGCAGGAAAATCAACGTTTCGGGCAAAAGCCCTTCATCAGGAATGAAGGCAGGGAGCCTCCAGGGTGGAAAGATAAATGGGAGGGGGCTGGGGAGAAGGTAGCCAAGAGTACAAAATGGGTGGTTGGAGGTGGAGTGGATAGGTGGGAAGGATGATTGGCAGGTAGGACCGGTCATAAGAATAGTGTGGAGCTGGAAGGTTGGAACCAGGGTAAGGTGGGGGGAGGGGAAATGAGGAAACTGATGAAGTTCACTTGTGAGGGGCAGGTCATACCTCACAAGCCTTATGAGTTCTTTCAGGATGTAACATGACAAGTTGACGAAGGTCGAGTAGTGGATGTGGTGTATATGGATTTCAGTAAGACATTTGATAAGGTTGCCCACAGTCGGCTCATTCAGAAAGTTAGGAGGTATGGGATACAGGGAAATTCGGCTGTCTGGATACAGAATTGGCTGGCCGAAAGAAGACAGCGAGTGGTAGTGGATGGAAAGTTTTCATCGGTGACCATTGTGTCCCGTAGGGGTCTGTTCTTGAGTCTCTGATCTTTGTAGTTTTTATAAATGACTGATGAAGAAGTAGAAGGGTGGGTTGGTAAGTTTGCTGATGATACAAAGGTCGGTGGTGTTTGTAGATAGTGTCGAGGGCTGTTGCTGGCTACAACAAGACATTGACAGGATACAGAGCTGGGCTGGGAAGTGGCAGATGGAGTTCAACCTGGATAAGTTGTGATTCATTTTGGAAGGTCAAATTTGTATGCTGAATACAGGGTTAAAGACAGGATTCTGGCAGTGTAGAGGAACAGTGGGATCTTGGGGTCCATGTACATGGATCCTTCAAAGTTGCCACCCAAGTTGATAGGGTTGTTAAGAAGGCATATGATGTTTTGGCTTTCATTAACAGGGGGATTGGGTTTAACAGCCGCGAGGTTTGCTGCAGCTCTATAAAACCCTGGTTAGACCACACTTGGAATATTGTGTCCAGTTTTGGTTGCCTCATTATAGGAAGGATGTAGATGGGTGGCTGTGGAGGAGATTTACCTGGATTGGAGGGCTTATCTTATGAAGAGAGGTTGAGGAAGCTCAGGCATTTTCTTTGTTTTCTGTCTGCCAACCAATTCTCTATCGGTCTCAATATTCCCAATCCTGCATGATTCATTTTTACAAGTTAATCTCTTTTGTTGGGAGTTGTCAAAAGCTTTATGAAAGTCTAAATACATCACACCCACTGGCCACTTCTAATCAACTCAACCAGTTACATCCTCAAAAATTCCAGGAGATTTCCCTTTCATAAATCCATGCTGTGTCCAGTCCTGCCACTACTTTCCAAGTGTTCAGCTGTTAAATCTTCTATGACGGACTCTAGCCTTTCCCCCTTCCCAATGTCAGGCTGACTAGTCTGTAATTCCTGCTTTCCTCTCTGTCTACTTTGCAATGAGCTGCCCATGGAGCACAGTTTGGGTTCCACCAGGGCCACTCAGCTACTGATCTCATTACATCCTTGGTTTAAACATGGACAAGAGAGCTGAATTCCAGAGGGGAAGTGAGAGTGACTGCTCTAGACATCAAGGCTGTAGTTGACCAAGTGTGACATCAAGGAGTCTAGAAAAACTGGAGTCAATGGGAATTAGGTGATTGGACTCATACGTGACACGTAGGAAGTTGGGGGCTGAGAGTGGTGCTGGAAAAGCACAGCAGGTCAGGCAGCATCCGAGGGGCAGGAGAATTGACATTTCGGGCATAAGGCCTTCATTAGGAATCATAAGAAGATGGTTGTGGTTAGACATCAGTCATCTCAGCTTCAGGACATCTCTGTCAGAGTTCCTCAGGGTAGTGTCCTAGGTTCAACCACCTTCAGCTGGTTCATTGATGACCATCTTAAGTTCAGAGTGGGATGTTTACTAACTACTGAACAATGTTCAGCACTATTCACTCCTTCGATACTGAAACAGCAAATGACAGGCAATGACTATCCACCTCCAATAAGAAATTATCTACCCATCACCTCGTAAGATTCAATGGTATCAACATCACTGAGTAACCCCCAACTATCAACATGGGGTTACCATTGACCAGAATCTAAAATGGACTGACCATATAAATACTGTGGCTGCAAAAGCAAGTCAGAGGCTAGGAATCTTGCAGCGAGTAGCTAACATCCTGCCTCCCCAAAGCCTGTCCACCATCTACAAGTCAGGAGTGTGATGGAATATTCACAGTTCCCTGGATGAGTTCAGCTCTAACAACATTCAAGAAGCTTGACACCATCCAGGACTAAGTAGCCCATTTGATTGGCACCACATCCACAAATATCCATTACTGATGCTCAGTAGCAGCAGTGTACTATTGACAAGATGCACAGCAAACATTCACCAATGCTCCTGAGATAACAACTATTATCATCTAAGGACAAGAGTAGCACAGGATGGTGGGAAACTGGAACTCACTTTCTCTGAGAGTGGTAGAGGCAGAAACCTGATAACATTTAAGAAAAATTTCGATGTATATTTGCAATACCAAGGCATACAAAGCAATAGGCCAAGTGCTGGAAAATTGGATTTTTACAGGTGATTGTTTCTGACAGGCACAGACTGTCAAAAGGGTTGAAGTGTCTTTTGACGTGTTATTGCTCTTTATGATTCTAAGGGAATCAGATACATCAGAACAGCACTGCAGGATGTCTTCCAAGCCACTGACCATCCTGACTTGGAAAAATATCACCGTTCCTTCATTGTCATTGGGTCAACATCTGGAACTCCCTTCCTAATGGCATTATGGGTCTACCTACAGCACATGGAAAGCAACGGTTCAGCAAGACAGCTCACCACCATCTTCCCAAGGGCAACTAGAGACAGTCAATAAATGCTTGTCCAGCCACTCACATTCAAATTCCTTAAATGAATTTACAAAAAAAAAGAAGGCGTTGCAGAATGGCAAAGAGAATCTGAGTCAGGACTCCACAGACAGAGCAAGTTTGAATGAGGCTTGGCAGCTTGTGCAGTGTACAAAGCAAAGTCGCAATCTCGAGGTCAGGGAGCAACCTAATCAGCTGCTAATTCCTCTAAGTACATTCTCCATAAGATTTGGCCAAGGTTCTGGCTTATTTTAGTTTGGAACTGGATCAGAGCCAGCTGGCACCAAATAAGACTATGTGAAATGGCAGTGCCCAGTAACGGTTCAGCTCTGGCATAGCACCCAGATTCAAAGAGAAATTATTGGTATTTAGGGCATCATGTTCTTGGTTATAATGTCCCAGATTCTGCTTCTGTCAGTTGGGATATTCTGGCCAGATTAATTTACAGGGTGATTTATGAAGAGTTGATCAACCCATTTGTAGAAATGCTTATTCACCTTGTAAACCTTTTCACAGGATGTTTGTGGAAGGAAGGTCATTCTCTCTGTGATGTGAAGTTAAAGGGACTATCCCATCTTGCACGAATATCTTGTCAGTTTGACTGTTGCTTGCTCAAAGTGGCAAGGTTGTTGGGAAGATTGTGATAACATGTGTGATGTAATGTCTCTAGTGTGTGATGTATCTAGCTGTTATAATTGCCCCAATACCAAATAATCCTGATTTATCCTGTTGTTCTCTCAGCACAGACTTCCACCCAGCATTTGTTTGAAGATCTATTTGCAGTCATAACTTGGGTTGAGCCAATGAGCCTCTATTTTTCTCAAGGCCACTTTTTCTATCTTTGCAGCTTTGGCCCTGCCCCTTCTCCTCATTAATGTTTACATTGCAGCGGAGGCCAGTCAAAGGTCTGACTACACTCATCCCATTTTTCAATTCTTGGTCAGTAGCTGGAAATAGTCAAAAATTGTGGTGCTGGAGAAGCACAGCATGTCAGGTAGTTTCTGAGGAATAGGAGAGTCAACGTTTCGGGCAATAGCCCTTCATCATGAACATTTCTGATAAAGGGCTTACGCCCTAAATGTCGACTCTGCTGCTCCTTGGATGCTGCCTGACATGCTGTGCTTTTCCAGCGCCACACTTTCTGACCCTGACTCTTCAGCATCTGCGGGTCCTCGCTTTCTCTCAATAGCTAGAAAGACAATGTCAAAGTATTGATTAAATGTTACCACCCTTTCAGGCAGTGAGTTCCAGATTGCCATTCCCCTCCGAACGAAAACATTTCTCAACTCCCCTCTCAAGTCTTACCTGAAAATCAATTCCTCTGGTTATTGACTCCTCTACTAAATGCTAATATGTCCTCCTATCCACATTGTCTATGCCCCTCAACCTGACACCTATCAGGTCTCTGACACACACTCCTGGCCAATGCCCCACACTGCACTCTTTGTAAGCACAAGCTGGTCCAAAATTCTGTTGCCTGTGTCTTACATGCACCAAGCTCCATTCATCTATTACCCCTGCATTCATTGGCAATGCTTAAAATCAATAATCGCCTTCAACCTCCTAATATACTGAACTCCATCAATAAGACGATCAAGACAGAGAGAGAGACTGAAGAGACGCAAACTATGGAGAGAAGGGAGAACGAACAGCTGTAGGTTAGCAGAAGTAAATGATAGAACTTAAAGGATCTGCCCCTGAGAACAGCAACCTTTGTCCAGCAGCGAAAGAAAAATTAGCAGCACGACCTAGAGTTCAAGTTTGAAAGAATTTGACCTTCATGGAGTTCACAAAGCATTGTTGAGGGGAAAAGGTATGTGAGCATTGCAAGATGTAGCAAGGAGAGGTCAAGCTAAGACATCAATGTAGGAAGGATGGAAAGTGGATATGAAGGTTGAGGGATCTGGGACGAGCCACCAGTTGGATTTTTGAAAGATAGAAAACAACTTCAGGCTGCTGCCCATATTGAATTCTCTTCAAGCACTGAGGATTTGCATTTCCACTTTCTTTTATATTGTTTCTAGATGGAACTGGCATGTGTCCTATACCAACAGTAGGAAATAGGCGGTCACAGCTATGGTGATGGTGCAGAGGGGAAATTCCATTCCATTACCCACCACACTCTCGATCTAAGCTGCTGAAAAACTACTATATGATGTGATGCTCAGAATGCTGTGACTACCCCACATTTCTGCCAACTGCAAAGTCCACAAGAGTGTGGGGAAGAAATAGAAACAGTACAATTTAAATGTGTGGGAATGAATAGGTGGAAGCCCATCTGAGAATAACTGATTGAGAAGCACCTGGGCTTTGACTCACTCTCACAGGAGAGGAGCTGTAATGTAGGCCCACATAACACAACAGGGGTATTACCAATGGAATAGTTACCTCCAACAGCAAACTGGCATTGGTCATGTCTGAGATGCATCAAATATCAGCAGCAGGTTCAACATTGTCCACCGCCTGATATTTTGTCCACAGTCAAAATTAACCTCAGAGTCACAAAATCATAATTAATCTGATGAGTCCACATTGTTGCTGACTCTGGAATCTTTCACTCTCCTATAAAGAATCTATTTACTTCTGCCTTAAATACCGTCAAACTTCTGCTACCATCACCTTTTCAGGAAGTTTTCCAAATTCTCACTAGCCTTTGAGTGAGAACATTCCTTATTATCTCTTTAAATAGATGACCCTAATTTTAAAGTGTCCACTAGGTTCTGAATTCTCCCACAAGTGGAAACAACTCCACATCTACCCTTGACATCTTGCAGGTATTAACAAAATCACTTCTTACAGGTCTAAACTACAGTGGGTACAAGCCTAACGTTTTCAATTCTTCTGCAGAAGATAATTTGCCCATTCCGGGTATCAGTTTGAAGTCCTTCCAAAGCATTTACAGCCTTCTTTAAATAAGGTGACTCATTCTCTATACAGTACAGCAGACGTAGTCTCATCAATGCCCTGTATAACTGAAACATAACCCCACCCTATTTTTATATTCAATCCTCAACATAATAAAGAACAGCAATCTATTAGATTTCAAAATTACTGTTTGTGGAGAAGATTTATAGCTCAGGTTGTGGATCAGGTTGTAAGTTTGCTCGCTGAGCTGGTAGATTTGTTCTCAGATGTTTTGTCACCATGCTGGGTAATATCATCAGTGAGCCTCCGGTGAAGTGCTGGTGTTCTGTCCCACTTGCTATTTACGTGCCTTGGTCTGTTGTGGTGGGTGCTACCATTTCCTGTTCTGTTTCAGAGAGGTTGGTAAATGGGGTCCAAATCGATATGTTGGTTAATGGAGTTCCAATTTCAATGCCAGGTCTCTAGGAATTCCCATGCATGTCTTTGTTTAGCCTGTCCCAGGATGGATGTATTGTCCCAGTTGAACTGGTGTCCCTCTTCATCTATATGTATGCAGCAGCAGTTATACAGAGGTTAGAACAAACAGCCCTTCCCACGATGCAACCCAAGCTTTGGATCTGCTATGTGGATGACACCTTTGTCATCATGAAATGCAACAAATTAGAAAAAACCCACAAACACATAAACAACAACCTTACTGACATAAAGTTCACCAAAGATGAAGAACATAGAACATAGAACATTCCAGCACAGTACTGGCCCTTCAGCCCTCGATGTTGCACCGCCCTGTGAAACCAATCTGAAGCTTATCTAACCTACACTATTCTATTCTCGTCCATTTGTCTACCAATGACCATTTAAATGCCCGTAAAGTTGGCGGGTCTACTACTGTTGCAGGCAGGGCGTTCCATACCCCTACCACTCTCTGAGTAAAGAAACTACCTCTGATATCTGTCCTATATCTATCACCCCTCAATGCGAAGCTATTCCCCCTTATACTAGCCATCAGAATCCTAGGAAAAAGAATCTCACTGTCCACCCTCTGATTATCTTGTATGTCTCAATTAACTCACCTCTTAACCTTCTTCTCTCTGTTGAAAACAGCCTCAAGTCCCTTAACCTTTCCTCGTAAGACCTTGCCTCCATACCAGGCAACATCCTAGTAAATTTCCTCTGAACCCTTTCCAAAGCCTCCTTTAATGCAGTGACCAGAATTACACACAATACTCCAAGTGCAGCCACACCAGAGTTTTGTACAGCTGCAGAATGACCTCATGGTTCCGAAACTCAATCCCTCTACCAATAAAAGCTAACATACCGTATGCCTTCTTAACAACCCTGTCAACCTGGATGGCAACTTTGAGGGATCTAAGTACATGGACACCAAAATCTCTCTGCTCATCTACACTATGAAGAATCCTACCATTCACCCACCACAACAGACCAAGGCACGTAAATAGCAAGTGGGAGAGAACACCAGCACTTCAACGGAGGCTCACTGATGGTATTACCCAGCATGGTGACAAAACATCTGAGAACAAATCTACCAGCTCAGCGAGCAAACTTACAACCTGATCCACAACCTGAGCTACAAATCTTCTCCACAAACAGTAATTTTGAAATCTAATAGATTACTATTCTTTATTATGTTGAGGATTGAATATAAAAATAGGGTTACTCCTTCCAAAGTGAATCACCTCACACTTTTCTGCATTAGACTCCATTTGCCACCTCTCAGCCCAGCTCTGCAGCTTCTCTATGACCCTCTGTAACCTACAACATCCTTTGGCACTATCCACAACTGTACCCACCTTAGTGTCGTCCACAAATTTACTAACCCATCCTCCTACGCCCTCATCCAGGTCAGTTATGAAAATGACGAACAGCAGTGGACCCAAAACAGATTCTTGCAATGCACCACTAATAACTGAACTCCAGGATGAACATTTCCCATCAACCACCACTCTCTGTCTTCTTTTAACCAGCCAATTTCTGATCCAAACCGCTAAATTGCCCTCAATCCCATGCCTCCGTATTTTGTGCAATAGCCTATCGTTGGGAACCGAATCAAACTCCTTACTGAAATCCATATACACCACATCAATGGCTTTACCCTCATTCACCTGTTTGGTCACCTTCTCAAAGAACTCAATAAGGTTTGTGAGGCACGACCTACTCTTCACAAAACCATGTTGACTATCCCTAATCAACTTATTCCTATTGAGTTGATTCGAAATTTTATCTCTTATAGCCTTTTCCAACATTTTACCCACAACCGAAGTAAGGCTCACTGGCCTATAATTACCAGGATTGCCTCTACTCCCCTTCTTGAACAGGGGAACAACATTTCCTATTCTCCAGTCTTCTGGTATTATTCCTGTCGATAACGACGACATAAAGAACAATGCCAGAGGCTTGGCAATCTCCTCCCTGGCTTCCCAGAGAATCCTCGGATAAATCCCATCCGTCCCAGAGGATTTATCTATTTTCACACTTGCCAGAATTTCAAACACCTCCTCCTTGTGAATTTCAATCCCATCTAATCTAGTAGCCAGTATCTCAGTATTCTCCTTGACAACATTGTCTTTTTCCAGTGTGAATACTGATGAAAAATATTCATTTAGCATTCCCCTATTTCCTCTGACTCCACACACATCTTCCCACTAATGTCCTTGATTAGCTCTAATCTTCCTCTACCTCATTCTTTTATCCCGTATATACCTATAGAAAGCTTTAGGGTTTTCCCTGATCCTATCCGCCAACAACTTCTTATCTCCCCTCCTCGCTCATCTTAGCTCTCTCTTTAGGTCTTTCTTGGCTAACTTGTAACTCAATCATCCAAACTGAACATTCATATCTCATCCTAACATAAGCTTTCTTCTTCCTCTTGACAAGATATTCAACTTCCTTAGTAAACCACGGCTTCTGTGCTTGACAAATTCTTCCCTGCCTAACAGGTGCATCCTTATCAGGGTCACACAGTAACTGTTCCTTGAATAAGCTCTACATTTCTATTGTGCCCATGCCCTGCAGTTTCCTTACCCATCCTATGCATCCTAAACATTGTCTAATCGCATTGTAATTGCCTTTCCCCCAGCTGTAGCTCTTGCCCTCCAGTGTATAACGTTTCCTTTCCATTGCTAAAGTGAACATAACCGAATTGGGCGGCACGGTGGCACAGTGGTTAGCACTGCTGCCTCACAGCTCCAGAGACCCGGGTTCAATTCCCACCTCAGGCGACTGACTGTGTGGAGTTTGCACATTCTCCCCGTGTCTGCGTGGGTTTCCTCCGGGTGCTCCGGTTTCCTCCCACAGTCCAAAGATGTGCGGGTCAGGTGAATTGGCCATGCTAAATTGCCCGTAGTGTTAGGTAAGGGGTAAATGTAGGGGTATGGGTGGGTTGCGCTTCGGCGGGTCGGTGTGGACTTGTTGGGCCGAAGGGCCTGTTTCCACACTGTAAGTAATCTAATCACCAAAGTGCTCACCTACCTCCAAATCTAACACCTGGTCAGGTTCATTCCCCAGTACCAACTCCAATATGGCATCGCCCCTTGTTGGCCTGTCTACATACTGTGTCAGAAAACCCTCCTGCACACATTGGACAAAAACTGACCCATCTGAAGTGCTATAGTATTCCCAGTCAATATTTGGCAATTTGAAGTGCCCCATAACAACTACCCTGTCACTCTCGCTCCTATTGTGAATCATCTTTCCTATCCTTTCCTCAAAATCTCTGGAACTATTCAGAGGCCTGTGGAAAGCTCTCAACAGGGTGACCTCTCCCTTCCTGTTTCTAATCTCAGCCCATACTACCTCAATTGGCGAATTCTGAAATGCCCTTTCTGAAGCTGTAATACTGTCCCTGACTAACAATGCCATACCCCCAACTCTTTTATCATCTTCTCTGTTCTTACTGAAACATCTAAATCCCTGAACCTGCAACAACCATTCTTGTCCCTGCTCTACCCACAACATTGAAATCCCAGGTACCGACCCATGCTGCAGGTTCACCCACCTTATTCCAGATGCTCCTGGCATTGAAATAGACACACTTCAAACCAACTTTTTGCTTGCCGATGCCTTCTTGCAACCATGAAACCTTATTTCGGACCTCCCTACTCTCAATGTGATCTATACCCGAACTACAATTTACGCTCCCATTCCCCTGCTGAATCTGGTTAAACCCTCCCGAAGAGCATGAGTAAATTTCCCCCCAGGATATTAGAATTCCTACAGTGTGGAAACAGACCTTTCGGCCCAATAAGTCTACACCAACCCTCTGAAGACTAACCCACCCAGAGTCATTCCCCTACCCTACATTTACCCCTGACAAATACTCCGAACCTACATATCCTTTGGGCAATTTAGCATGGCCAATTCACCGGACCTGCACATCTTTGTGACTGTGGTAAGAAACCGAAGCACCCGGAGGAAACCCACGCAGACATAAGGAGATGTGCAAACTCCACACAGACAGTCGCCCGGTCCCTGGCGCTGTGAGGCAGCAGTGCTAACCACTGAACCACCATGCCACCCTGGTTCAGGTGTAGACCATCCTGTTTGTAGAGGTCCCACCTACCCCAGAAACAGCCCCAATTATCTAGGAATCCAGAACCTTTCCTCCTGCACCATCCCCGTAGCCATGTGCTCAACTCCTGTCTCTCGCCTTGCCTCACTAGCACATGGCACAGGTAACAAACCGGAGATAACAACTCTGTTTGTTCTAGCTTTAAGCTTCCACCCTGGCTCCCTGAATTTCTGCCTGAAATCTCCATTCCTTTTCCTATCTACATTGTTGGTGCCTATGTGGACCATGGCTTGGAGCTGCTCCCCCTCCCCCTCAAGGATCCCGAAAACACGATCAGGGACTTCACGAACCTTGGCACCTGGGTGGAAACACACCACCACGAGTCTCTCTCATCCCCACAGAACCTCCCATCTGTCCCCCTAACTATGGAGTCCCCAATGACAATGACTGTCCCCCTTCCCTTCTGAGCAACAGGGATAGACTCTGTACCAGAGACCTGTGCCCCATTGTTTACCCCGGTAAGTTATCCCCCCAACAATATTCAAAATGGTATACTTGTTGTTTAGGGGAACGGCCACGGGGAATCCCTACACTGCCTGCCGGTTCCCTTTCTGTCGCCTGACGGTAACCCATCTACCTTCTTCTTGTACCTAAGATGCGACTACCTCCCTGTAACTCTCTCAATTACCTCCGCCTCCCAAATGATCCGAAGTTCATCCAGCTCCAGTTCCCTAACGTGGCTTCCAAGGAGCTGGAGTTGGTGCACTTCCCGCAGATGCAGTCAGCAGGGACACTGCAGGAGGAACATTCAACTGCACTAACCGCCATTCCCAAATGTAAAGCCTCACTTACCCAGCAGTCCCATGTCCACTCCTGCTCAGCGAGTGCTCTGCCTATATACGAGTAAGTTTTAAAACTGTACTCCTACCCTCCCGTCGGGCCTCTAGTCCTCGCTGTCACTCCTCCCACTGCGTCTGCCGCTGAGAAAAGGAAGAAGGCTAAACTCCCGAGGTAAGAGAACAACAACAAACTCCCCTTCCTAGATGTCACAGTTGAACTCAAAGCCAATGTAAAGCTGCGTCTACAGGAAAGTCACACACGCTGACCAGATACTCAACTACAGGAGCAATCATTCCAACACCCACAAAACATTATTTAAATGAGGCACAACACACTGCAGCACCTAGGAACTATGAGAAGTCTTTCTGCAGTAAAAATGTAATAACCCTAAAGAAAGTCAATGAATTTCTCTCACCAGTTGCTATAAGCTGTTGGCTTTAACCAGTAGCTAAGAGACTTTGCAGTCAGTGCCCGAATGGTCCTATGTTTCCTGCAAAGAAGTAAAAAGAACCTGGAGAAAGGAAGAATGGATTCTGGGTAATCCAAGATGGAGGAAGGGAGAAAATTGTGGCTGGAAGAGCTGGTCCTTTTTTTTTGAGTTTTTTTTCAGTTTTGGAGCTGATGTCCTCGATTCCTCAGAGCAGTAATTATTCTTTTACAAACTGTTGCATTGTTTTGGATCTTTGGGGGAGTAAAATCAAAACAATGGTACAATAAAACAAGAGAGAGAGAACAGGGACCACATGGGAGGTGAAAAAAGGGGCAGTGAACTTTCATAGCTGACCAGGCAGCAAACTTTTACACCTGACTGCCTCTGCTATATAGTTTCAAGTATCTCTAGACATCTGAGTTTGGTCTAAGAAAAATAAACAAAATTAAGGAAAGAAAAATTTAAATTCACAGCTGACCTTGGACAAACTCAGTATCTGGAGCTCCTTACAGCAGGGGAACAGCTGACTGGGTTTATTAAGTCTAACCATATGCTATTTGTTTGTATGTTTGCCTTAATTGATCAGTGTTTTTGAGGCAAAGGAGTTGGGAGGTCATATTGTGGTTGTGCAGGACATTGGCTAGGCTACTTTTGGAATACTGCTTTCAGTTCCGGTCTCCCTGTTATAGGAAAGATGTTGTTAAACCTGAAAGGGTTTAGAAATGATTTACAAGGATGTTGCCAGGTTTGGAAGGTTTGAGCTATACAGAGATGCTGAATAGATTGGGGCTATTTTCCCTGGAGGGTGGATGCTGAGGGGTGACCTCATAGAACTCTATAAAGTCACGAGGTGCACGGGTGGGGTCTTTCCCGTTGTGAGACAGGTTAGTTTTACCCTACTGATGTTGTGTTGTTGCAATAGTAATCCTGCTCAGTACGAGAGGAATCGCAGATTCAGACATTTGGTGTATGTGCTTGGCTGAGGAGCCAATGGTGCGAAGCTACCATCTGTGGAATTATGACTGAACGCCTCTAAGTCAGAATCCTGCCTAAATGTAACGATACCCTAGCGCCGTGGATCACTGGTTGGCCTAGGATAACCGACTCCGGTCGGTGTGTATCACCATTTGATTCTGGTCTGGAGTGCGGCCGTATGGGCGCCGCCTCTCTCCTTACTTGCACTGCATGTTCATGGGGAACCTGGTGCTAAATCATTCATAGACGACCTGATTCTGGCTCAGGGTTTCGTGAGTAGCAGAGCAGCTACCTCGCTGCGATCTATTGAAAGTCATCCCTCGAGCCAACCTTTTGTTAAAGGCAGAGATTGATAAATTCTTGATGTCACAAGGAATTAAGGGCTACGGGGAGAATGCGGGTAAGTGGAGTTGAAATACCTATCAGCCATGATTGAATGGTGGAGTGGACTCAATGGGCCGAATGGTCTTACTTCCACTCCCATGTCTTATGGTCTTATGGTCCCCAGGATAGGGGAGTGCAGAGGGAGGGTGTAGGTTTAAGGTGAGAGGGGTAAGATTTAAAAGGGATCTCAGAAGCAACTTTTTCATGCAGAGAGTAGTGTGTGTATGGAATGAATTGCCAGAGGAAGTAGTGGAGGCTGGTACAATTACAATATTTAAAAGGCATCCGGATGTATACATGAATAGGAAGGGTTTAGAGGGATGTAGACCAAATGCTGGCAGATACCTATCCATATACCCATCCAGATGCCTTTTAAATATTGTAATCGTACCAGGCTCCAGTACCTCCACTGGCAGCTCATTCCATAGACGTACCACCCTTTGCATGAAAAAGTTGCCCCTTAGGTCCCTTTTATATCTTTCCCTTCTCACCTTAAACCTATGCTCACTAGTTCTGGACTCCCCCAACCGAGGGAAAAGATCTTGTCTATTTACCCTATCCGTGCCCCTCATGATTTTCCCGACCAATGCTTATCAATTGATCACAACCAACAGTTTAAAATCACATTGCTGCTTGTGTTTCCTATAATACATCAATGATTCATTGGCTGTAAAGTGCAATGTGAATACAATTCTTTCTTTCTTTCTCTTAGTTCAGACCAAGCCCAATACAAAGTCTTTCAGCCATTATCCAGGTCTATATTCCCCATGCTGTACTGAGGGAGAGCTACACTGTTGGGGATGCTGTCTGTCCTTAGTCTGAGAGTTTTGCATAAGGCCCAATCTGCCCACTCAGGTGGAATTAAAGATCTCATTGCACTGTTTTGGAGAAAAGTAAACAAATTCTCCTCAGGATCCAATATTTTTCACTCAATTAGCACTACTAAACAGACCATCGAGTTACTGATTGCTGTTTGTTGGATCTTGCTGTGTAAGTAGGTCAACCATAATAATTGAAATATTGAAGGTTTGGTACATGCTGAGGTTTCAAAATACCAATTCATTCCAACTTACTTTTCACATCGAGCCTGCAGTCTGCTACCGCTTCTCCCAGTGCATTGACTGCTCTACATGTGTAGACTCCTCTGTCAAAGGTGCTGGGCTTGCGGATCTCCAGTGTACAGATCCCTTCGTTGGTCAGAGTTCTGAATTTGGGGTCATGCTCAATCAACATCTGATTCTTCAGCCAACTGATTCTGGGCTTTAAGAGATCATAATAAAGGAGTTTTGTTATCATATTCAATCACTCTAGGAGTCGTGTCTGAGGATATGGGTGTTTGTGGGTTATATGGACGACTGAAAAGACGACAGGGAGTAATACTCAGGGTGTAAGTGTGTGTCTGACCATGAGACTACAACACTCGGCATATGAGAGTGTATCTGTGTCTTTTCTTACCTTGGGATTTCCTCGGACACTGCAGAAGAGTTTGGTGGTGAATCCTACAGTTGCAGTCTTGTCTGTTGGGGGCTGTGTAAACTTAGGGGCTTCAGTGAAATCTTTCTCTTGGTAAATAGGGGCATTATATGGGGTACCTGTAAACAGAGGTGGTCATGAATGTGAGTTATTGATAGAGTTGAACTCTGCTCAGTAGTCATATAATAAATTACCGGTCTTGCAATGATTGGTCCTGGACTGTACAGACCAGGAATGGATGAAGTCCTATTCCAAGATAGTGTTCAGTTTGTGGTGGGTGGATTGTACAGTGTTCACCAAACCCTGAGCTAGGACAGGACAGGGCAGGACAGGTTCCATTCTGTTAAATCAGTAAAAATATTCATTTCTGCATTCGACACACCTTGGACTTCACAGAGAGGTCCATACCTTTGATGAGTTTATTCACACCCACTGTGAGGGCCAGGTGGTGAAGGTTGGATGGGTGGTGATAACAGCCAATCCAGGAAGAGTAATCAACCTAGGATCTGTGATGAGCTCAATATCACTGATGGATCAACCCACAATCAGTGAACAAGCAGGGTTTAGTGATCCACCCAGGATCACTGATCAAGGTGACACGGTGGCTCAGTAGTTATCACTGCTGCCTCACAGCGCCAGGGACTTGGGTTCGATTCCACCCTTGGGCGACTGTCTGTGCGAAGTTTGCATGTTCTCCTCATGTCTGTGAGTTTCCTCCGGGTACTCTGATTCCCTCCCACACTCCAAAGACGTGCAGGTTAGGTGGGTTGACCATGCTAAATTGCCCCTAGTGTCCAGGGATGCGCAGGCTAAGTGGATTAGCCATGGCAAATGCTGGGCTAGAGGGATAATAGGAGGGGGGCGGGTCTGGGTGGGATGCTCTTCAGTGGCTTAGTATGGACTTGATGGGCTGAATGGTCTGCTTCCATACCATAGGGGATTTTATTCTGTTAACCTAAGTTCTGTGATCAGTCAGCCCAGGATCTGTGATCGCGTTGCTCTTTGGGACTCCCTCTCATGCTGCACTTGCTGTGTGCTCACCGATGCTGGAGGGATGGCCCTGATTCATAAACGGTGTAGCTCTCCTCGGCAGCCTGAGGGGAGGGAGCTTCACAATCTGAAGAGACACCCGAGAGATGGAGTTGAGGATACGAGAGGGAGGGGATGGAAGCAGGACTTTCAGTCGTCTGGGTTTCTCTCGTACAAACCGAACCGATTTTAGATAGGTTACGAAGTTGTGCCAGTGAAGGTGGTCACTATGAGAGAGGCAGGTAACGTCAGAGGGTTTCAAACAGTGGTCAGGCTCTGCAGTGTGGGACTAAATGGGGTGGGCTGTCTAACAGCATGGGGCTGGGGGACTGTTGTGGAGAGCATGGTGTAGCAGCCGGGGGCTTGAAAAGCAAGAAGGAGGAGTTGGACAGAGCAGGTCCTAGTATGTGGAGGGTGCTGCACAGTGTAGCATTCAAGGGTAGGGGAGGGGTCCCAGAGCTGAGATCAGAGAAAGCAGGGCTAAGGAGTGGTAGTCGGAAAGTGTGTGGATGCAGGGGCTATGTGGTGGACGTCACAACATCCCAATATCTCACGAGCCATTCAGTAAAGGGTGTTCCCTCAAGAATGGGCTTCTCACCTCCTTTTACCTACTCAGATCACTGGTCTCCAAATACTAAAACTAAAACATCAGTGAACACAGAGGTCCACTGCTTTCACTGACCGACCCACCTCCTGAGATCAGCTCAGTTCCCTACCCAGTGGCCTGTCTCCACCAAAACCAGATGTTGCAAAGTTTAATGCAATTTTCTGTTCCCCCTCTGACTGGGGCAGTGAGTCAGACACTCCTTGGAGAGGCTGAGGCTGGTTGACTGGTTGTTTATCTGGGAGTGAGCTCTCACTTATTTTGGGGATGTTGGCTGTATCCTTGCACTGTGCTGCTGTCTCACTCAGTCCACATAGGTTCTCAGAGAAGACCCGGAAGTTGTAGCAATTGCCCATCACCAGGTTGGAGACAGTGTAGGAGCAGGAACGGCACTTCTCAACCACAGTGAACCATTCCTGATGGAAAAAGAAAACAGAATATGTGCATCAGAGACTTTGTTCATACACTTTGTGCCCTGTGTCTCCCAAAGACCTTACGACATATGAGAACACACCAATAATTAGCCAGACTAAGTGGGCAGGCTGAAAAGAAACTGCTCTCCTCAGAGCAGAGAACATTCAGGACAAATTTGATGAAGGTGTTCAAATTCTTAAGGAGTTTTCAGACTACAGAGGGAAAAAAAATCACCACTGAGAGAGGTGTTAGCGATCAGAGGACATAACGGCACAAGGTACCATGAGCATAAAAAGTGAAAGCAATGCTGAAAATCAGAAATAAAAATAGAGCATTGTGGAAATACTCAGCAGGTCTGTCAGCCTCTGTGGAAAAAGAAAGAGAGTTAAGGTTTCAGATCGGGCACTGTGACAGGATGGAGTTTTATTTTTACTCTTTCACAGAGAGTTGTCATCCGGAACACACAATCAGAAAAGACAGCAGGAATTGGTGTAATAGGAACTCTCTTCAGGAAATTGAATAAATACTTGAAGTTGAAATATTTTTATGGCTATAGGGAAAGAGCAAACAACATGCTGCAGTTTTTTCAACAGTTTTAATTTAATAACATAAAATAAAGGCACTGAACAGCCAATCTGATTCACTTCGCATGATGTCAAAAACCAGTTGGTGGCACTGGACACCGCAAAGACTATGGGCCCTGACAACTTTCTGGCTTGTGCTCCAGAAATTGCCAATCCCCTAGCCAAACTGTTCCTGTACACCTCCAACACTGGCATCTACCCAACAATGTGGAAAATAGCCCAGGTACATCCTGTACATAAAAAGCAGGCAAACCCAACGCAGCTAATTACTGCCCCATCAGTCTACTCTTAATCATCAGGAACGTGATGGATGACCTGCTGAGGAACACCCAGTTTGGCTTCTACCAGGGTCACTCTGCTCCTGACCTGAATACTGCCTTGGTTCAAACATGGACAAGAGATGTGAATTCCAGAGATGAGGTGAGAATGACAGCGGATGACATCAAAGCTATCTAGTGTGACAACAAGCAGCCTAGCAAAACTGAAATCAGTAGGTACGAGGGGGAAAACACTCCACTGGTTGAAGTCATACCTGGCTCACAGGAAGGTGGTTGTGGTTGTTGGAGATCAGAGTCTAGAGTGGTGCTGGAAAAGCACAGCCGGTCAGGCAGCATCCGAGGAGCAGGAAAATCGACGTTTCAGGCAAAAGCCCTTCGGTTCTCGAATGCTGCCTGATTGCCTGTGCTTTTCCAGAAGCACTCTAGTCTAGACTCTGATTTCCAGCATCTGCAGTCCTCACTTTTGCCTAGTTGTTGGAGGTCAGTCATCCAGGACATCTCTGCAGGAGTCCCTCAGGGTAGTGTCCTTGGCCTAACCACCTTCATCAATGACCTTCACTTGATCATAAGGTCAAAAGAGGCAGTGTGCAATCATCAGGGAACAATGTTCAGCACCATTCACTACTCCTCAAATACTAAAGCAATCCATGATCAAATGCAGCAAGACTTGAATGCTATTCAGACTTTTTGTGTACAGGACATACCTGGGCAACTTTCCATATTGTTGGGTAGATGCCAATGTTATAGTTCTATGAAAAAACTTGGCTCAGGGTGTGGCTAATTCTGAAGCACAAGTCTTCAGTACTAATATGTAAGAGTATCAGGTTCCAAAGCCTCTACAGTATCCAGTGGTTTCAGCTTTGTCTTTTACAATGATGTGTTGGGCCCCCCTCCCAGCCACCATTAACCATGGGGATATTTGTGGAGGCTCTTGCTCCACTGAGTTGTTTAATTATCCCCCAGGACTGCAGAGCATCGATCTGATCTGAAAACAACAAAAACTGGAGATCACAGTGGGTCAGGCAGCATCCCAGCTGAAGTGAAGTGTGGAGGGACAGCACTTATGCTATAGTTCAGAAGGGGTGGAGAAAAAATGTTAGTAGTTTACATTAAATGACTGGAATCACTTAATGTAAACTACTAACATCTTTTCTCCACCAGCACCCACTACCCCCATCACCTGCCCCCAAAACTACAGCATAAATGCTGCCCCCTCCACACTTTACCTTAGCTTTGATGAAGAATCATCTAGACTCTAAATGTTAGCTTGCTGTCTCTCCATGGATGCTGTCTGAGTCGCTGTGGTCTCCAGCATTTATTGTTTTCAGCACAGATTCCAGCAGGTGCAGTAATTTGTTCTTAGATCTGATCTGTTAGTCATGGAATCATTTAGAGTCGAGATTAGGGTAGTGCTGGAAAAGCACAGCAGGTCAGGTAGCATCTGAGGAGAAGGAAAATCGATGTTTCGGGGAAAAGCCCTTCATCCTGCTCCTCGGATGCTGCCTGACCTGCTGTGCTTTTCCAGCACCACTCTAATCTTGACTCTAATCTCCAGCATCTGCAGTCCTCACTTTTGCCTATGGAATTATTTCGCTCTGTCAATCATTTGCTGCGTACACAGTTTAGCAAGTTGTCCTTTCTTTCTGGTTTCACCAGGGTAATACCTCATTTTTAAATATACCTGGCCCTACTTCTGGCATGCCCTCCTACTCTCTTCATTGGACCTGGGCTGATGGTGACGGTACAATGGGGAATAGGCTGGGCCATGAAACTGCAGATTATGCTGGAGTATAAAATAATCATTTATTGTCACTTGTATTTTTACAAAAAAAATACAATGATAAGTGTTCATGTCACCATACTCCAGCACCTACGATTCAGTAATAACAGAAATTGTATATTTAAAAAGTTAAGAGATTGTATATGGGTATAATCTAGAGATGGGTTTAAAGAATTCAAATGATCTGACAGCTTGTCCCATTTTAGGATTGTCCTTGGCAGTTTGTTGATACATAAATGGAAACAAATTGCAGTTTCTGTGGATGACTTTGTAGCTTGTGGGGTGGGGGGTGCAGCAAGTATTTGTTTCTGTCAATTTCTATCAATGCATTCCATATTTTACAGGACAGTGAGTCTATTTCCCCACCTCCCCGTTTTGCTGTATTGATTCTTATTTCAAATCTTTGATCAAGGATGTGACAATGATGTTTCTGTCATTGTTGAAGCCACATCCCAAGTTGTTAGATCTGTTTGAAGTCTGTCTCATTTAGCATGGTGACAGTACCACGCAACATGATGGAGGTATCCTCAATGTGAATTCAGCTGTATGTCTCCACAAGAACTGTGCAGTGGTCACTCTCTCTAATACCATCATGGTATCTGCTGAAGGCACATTGGTGAGGAGGAGGTCAACTAGATTTTCCTTCTTGCAGCAATGTCCTTTAGAGTTCTGTCACTGAGGATGCAACTGAGCCACTGCTGACAAAGGTCATTGAAGTTCCCTACTCAGACTGCTCTTAGTACCTTCAGTACTGCTTCCAAATGGTGTTCAACATGGAGGAGCACTGATTCATCAACCAAAGGAGAACTATGCAATAATCAGTACAGGGTTTCCTTCCCCATGTTTGACTTGTTGCCATGAGACTTCATGGGGTCCATAGTCAAAGTTGAGGACTCCCAGGACAACTCCCTCCCAACTGTATGCCACTGTGCTGCTAACTCTGCTGGGTCCATCCTTCCAGTGGGACAGGAGATATTCAGGCATGGTGATGGTGGTGTCTGAGACAGCATATGTAAGGTATGATTTGTGAATATGACTGTTGCTTGACTAGTCTGTGAGATAGCTCTCCCAATTAGTGAGGAGGATTAGCCAGGTCAGTTGATCAGGACATGCCTTTACAGCCGGGGGCTCGATGCAGGTTTATTCATTATTCAGTTTTCTGTAGTGGCTTAATACAGTTGTATTGGAATAATGTACTATCTCTAGATTTTCAAAACCTTTGATAAGTTGTCCCATAATAGACTGCTGAATAAGCTGAGAGACTGTGGAGAAGGGACAAATGCCCGAATGATAGGTTGATAGAGCCATAGACATAAATAGATAGTCATAGAGGTGAGAAAGAAAGTGGGTAAGTGACACCACATTGCTGGATGAGTTTGGAGAAGGGGCTTGTGACTAATGGAATGGGTTTTTTTGTTCAGCCAGTCCCAGTTATGATTGGTTCATGGCCTCACATGGGTCTGTACTCAGATTCCAGCACTTGAGGGATGTGAGATTTGGTTCTTTAGCACTCTAGCTTCAGGGCCACATGGAAGCTTACTACAACTTGGGAGTCACCGAGACAATGGGGGTCTGGACTTTCTTCATCCAGCTGTGAAGATAAACACATCCTCATTATTGATCAAAGCGAAACTAATCTACAAAACTAAGCTGGCTCATGTCACTGCCATTCTGGTCACTAACTGGTGTAGTGTTGAGTCAATTTCAACTCCCCACCCCATGGTGCCATCAGCTGATGATGCACCAGGGTAGAAGAGGACTGGCACTGACAGGATTGGCATCATTGCGTGGTTTCTTTGGGATCTCAATGTATTGGTGGTCTCTGCACAGAGATGAAAGGGACAGAGATTGTGAGTTCCCGTAAAATCCCTGGGATTCATTAAAAACAAAGTCTAGCAGTTTTAAAATGAAGTTGGAAATAGGTCCCTTTTCAGATGAGGACTAATTCCATTGACCATCTCAGGCAAAGGACAGGCAAGCACCAGAAGCTGGGTAGATACCAGATCCTGGCATCATTTTCAGTTCAGCTGACTGGCCTCATAGGAGCTAAATAGCAATGTGAAGCCCAATGGGTAAAGGGAATAATTGGTCTCTTTGATATCTCCTCAACATTATGGTGTCAGAGCTCCCACTTTAGACCACAGCAGCTCAGGCAGTGATGCTGTAGATGAGATTCCTGACATATGCCCTGGTTGTTCACTGCAATACATATAGCACTGTGATTTGACGCTAGTTTGTGCCAGTGTCCCAGTCAGGGAAGCAGGGGAGACCAGAGACAGATTACTGTGCTGGGCTGCTGACTGCACGGTGAGAATCACTCTCTCAGAAAAAAGCAGAAGTCATTGTCTCAGTCAGCTAACTGGCTTTAGTTACAAGAACTGAAACTTCAAAAGCTAGCACAAATAGAAATAAATACTGATAGTGACAGCCCCTTTCACAACTTCACCATTTCTTTTTACAGTTAATTATGTACTTCAAATCACTGTTACAGTCATTTGTTTAGCACAGCAAGATCCCAGAATCAGCACGGTGTTAAAATGACCTTATTAGTGATGCTCCCTGACAGATAAATATAGAGATCAGGGAGAACTCCTTTGCCCTTGTTTGAATATTCCTGAGGGAGTCTTCCTGAGAAGAGCAGATGGGACTCAAATTCCTGTCTCCTTCAAGTGATGGACCCTCTGAAATTGTCACACTCACTCAGTCCTGCTGCAATGGACCACCAGCTTAGATTCTGCAGTCAAATCCCTGATCCACAACTTCAATCCAAAATATTCTCATCCGGACTCACTTTCAGGATGAATGAGAATTTGGCTCGGAGAATAGCAACAAGGAAGTTTGAAGTTGAGGTTTTGTTAGAATAGAAAATAATTATCTCATTGTGGGAAACTTGTCACTTTGATCAATTAATGCAAAGGACAAGTGCCTAATAAAGGGTCAAATTGATGTTGCTCTAGTTACCCCTGTTTTCTTGTCAGCTTTCTGAATAGTGTAGCCCTTGATCTCAGCATTTCCGTTGTCAGTAGGTGGCTGCCATTCCAAAGCCACATTAAATCCCCACACGTCCACCATCTTCAAGTTCCGTGGAGGGCCAGGTTTCTCTGCAAAGTCAATTACAGTTACCCAAATCAGTGATGTACCTTAACACATGATTCCAAGGTGATAGCCAGCCTCTTTTGAGTGTAGAGCAGCTAAACTATGGGATGAAACCTCTTCCCATCATAGTTTCCCCTCTTCCTGGCTCTCATACCGACATCTGATTTTAAGGGTGAGGATCCTGGAAGATATCCCATTCATTGCTCTTTCAGTCTAGCCACTGGAAGCTGGGCAATAATAGGAAGAACAGGCCAGTTCCTCTGACCACTCTTGTAATGATTTCTTCCCTTCGACCCCATGTAAAGTTTGACATTTTGGATCTGGGAAGCTTCAAAAATCTTCCAGAGTATGGCTTGGGCTGGCATTTCCATCTCAGCCCACCAGAGCATCGCATTTTACAAATTTTAAGAACGCATTTTCTTAATTTGCTGCAAAGGGATTGGAACTCAGAGCTAGATCATTTCTATTCTGTATCCTAAGGCATTTAATTGCATCTTGGTTCTATTACAGGCATAGAGGTCTCCAGCTCAAAAAAAGACCCTTCAGCTCATAGTGGGAAAAAAAAATGAGCACCTATCTATGTTAATCCCATTTCCTCACACTTGGCCCATAGCCTTGTATGCCTTGGCATCACAAGTGCACATCTAAATCCTTCTTAAATGTTTGAGGGTTTCTGCCTCTACCAATCTGAGAGACAGTGAGTTCCAGGTTCCCACCATCCTCTAGATGAAATGGTTCCTCCTCACATCTCCCCTAATCCTTCTGCCCCTTACCTTAAATCTATGTCCCCAGTCAGTCATCGATCCCTCCATCAAAGGGGAAACATTTCTTCCTGTCTCGCCTATCTATGCTCCTCCATTTTATCCATCTCAATCATGTCCCCTCTTAATCTCCTCTTCTGAGGAAAACAACCCCAGGCTGTCCAATCGGTCTACTATTTCTCATGCCCAACAGAAATGGATGGTTAGTTACAAAAAAACAATATGAAAGGGCATTTCTCAAAGCACATTTCGCAAAGTCTAAACATCACAAATCACTTAATGAAAGCTGCTAGAATATTTTGAGGTGTTGAGTAAAGGAAACACAGCAGGCAGTCTGTGCCCAGAAATCCCACAAGGAGATAGTCACCAGATCATTTATTGCGAAGATAAATAGTATGAGTGATAAATGTTGACTAGGATATCATAGCGAGATGGCTCCTACTGCTCTTTGCACAAGTGCTGTGGATTTTCATTTAAATTTGCATTCACCACAAAGCACACAGGGCTCAAGGTAACATCTCATCCAAAACATAGCATGTCTGACAAGACTACATTGCACCACTTCACTGAAGTGTTAACCTGAATTTTGTGCCCGATTACTGGACTCAGACTTACTTGAAGTCACAAAGCTTCTGACACAGAGAGAAGCTGGCACAATCATATTACTGTGCACTGCCAGAATCCACTTATAACAATTGCATTTCAATTCAGATGATAGTTCTAAGTATTGTATATTTGCTTACCCACAACCTGGATGTCAATGACTACTTCATCCACCAGGGTGTTTATTTGTGCCACCAGCTTATATTTGCCCGAATCCTTTCTTTCGAGTTTCCTGATGAATAGGATAGTATCCATGGGACTATTCCTGATGTTTACATGTGCCTCGTCCATGGGCTGTTCATCCTTTGTCCAAGTGATGGTTGGCTGAAGATTGCCCTGAGGATTTGGGAGCAGAAATGTGTTTTTAATTGAGGGAAGTGAATGGAACAGTAGGTGCTGTGAGTAGGTTGGTCATGGTGTGTTAGTGGGAGTTGTTTTATAAGAGTCGCAATCACTAGCCTCCTCAACAGGATCAGGAATAGGACCAGGAGTACAGAGGTGTACACTGTCTGGGATCCAGGTCAGACCAGAGGCATACACCACACACACACACCACACACCAGGTAAAACTAACACAGAATGCGGAAGAAACTGAGCAGGTTTGGCAGCTTCTTGGAGAGAGATACGGACACAGGTGCGCATACATGCACATACACACACAGACGCTCTCTCATACACCCCCCACACTCACATACACCTTCTCACAGACTTATACCCCTTTACACTCACACACACCCCCATACACACCCCCCCACATGCAGACACACAGGTTTGTGGGGTGAATTTGTACTTGCAGAATTACAGTTTATTTTGTTCAAAAACTGCATGAATCCATGTAAGATTCTGCAAATCCCTTTTTTAGAAATAGAATCATTTCGAACATTGAGGCACAGACAGTCTCACACAGGGCACCTCACACCTTCAATGTATTATCTGAGCCGGCAGGACACCTATTGTTAAAGCTCACTTGAAAATGTAACTTTTAAAAAGTTCTGTGATTTACATATGAAAGAACTGAAACCAACATGATCATTCTAAAAGATTAAAAATCACACACCAGGTTATAGTCCAACAGGTTTAATTGGAAGCACCAGCTTTCGGTGATCACCTGATGAAGGCGCGGTGCTCCGAAAGCTAGTGTTTCCAATCAAACCTGTTGGACTATAACCTGGTGTTGTACGATTTTTAAACTTTGTACACTCCAGTCCAACACCGGCATCTCCAAATCATTCTAAAAGATGAGACTTAACAAACAATCCAAGTCTTTTTCAATATATCATTTGAGTTGTATCTCACCATAAACTTTTGCTATAAATTCTGTGTCTTATGATCTTATACTCCATAACCACCTGATGAAGGAGCAGCACTCTGAACACTAGTGCTTCCAAATAAACCTGTTGGACTATAACCTGGTGTTGTGTGACTTTTAACATTGTTCACCCGAGTCCAACACCAGCATCTCCTAACCATCCACACTGTAGGGATTCTCTGAAAGGTTGTAGTTTGTGGTTAGGGGGATAGGGCATGTTTACAATATTTACTGAGTACATTATGTCAGTGTTTATGGAGGAAGAAGAAACTAATAAAATATCAGTAGAAACAGGAAAAAGAGAGAGAGAGAATGGATGGAGAGAAAATTGATAAGCAGGATATAGTGGAAAGGCAGGGTATGCCTTAACTCCTTAATCCTGCTCTGCATCGCAGGATTACTGGGAAATTCAAGTGAAAGTAAATGAAGGGCTGACCGTAATCCTCTGGTTTCTTGGGGAGGTGCAAGAAGAGTGGAGAGGCCAATTTGATACCCTGGCTCAAGAAAGGGAGCTAAGATTTTCCTATAAACAGGCTGGAAACTTTAAACACCATGTGGCGAATAGATTTCAGAAAGAATCAATTAAAAAATTCATCATCAGGAACTCAAAGGTTTGGGTTAATTTAAGAAGAGCCAACATGAATCTGTGAAAGATGATCATGCTTGACTAACTTAATGGAATTTTTTTGATGAAGTAATGGAAGGTTAGTCAAGACATTGTGGCAGATGTGGTATATATGGATCTTTTAAAAAGCATTTCACAGAATAACACAAAGAGCTGCTGAACAAATATTGAGGCTTGTGGAATAGCGGGTCAGTGTCAGCTTGAATTTATACAAAACACCTTGAGAGCAGAAACAATGAGTCATTTTAAATCACTGTTTTCCCCAAAGTTCATTGACAGGACCAGTGCGTTTGAATGTAGAGCGACATTCCAAATTTGTCGATTCCAAATTTGAGATGCAACAAACTGCAAGCATGATACCAGTCAATGACAACAGGATATGGATAAGCTCAGAGTGAGCAGACAAATGGCAGATGTAATTAATGAACAGCAGTGTGAGCTGATATATTTTGGCTTAGAGGATAAGGAAAGACAGATTGGACCTAATGGCACAGTTTTAAAGAATGTACAGTGACTGAAATAACTGCACAGATGCTGATATCTTGTCACCAAGTCACTCTTTATGCACACGTGCATAGTACTTGACACTGGGCTGGTTTCCTAAGAGCCGGCTCTCAGTGAGCAGAACCCCTGGCACTCCTGTTTATATCTATCAGCCAGGGCTCACTGATTGGACCAGGTTAACAGCATCAATCAGGGAATACATATTCTGTGAGATCCACCTGGCTCACCTCGTTACAATCATGGCAGTGACAAAGTGACCTACGGTTCATGTGCACTGTTATTTTTAGTTTGAGAGAGCAATTAGAATCATAAAATGGTTGTAGTACAGACAAAGCCACAGAGCCCATTAAGACTGTGCCTGTGCACTGCAAGAGAAAGTCACCCCACTCCATTCCTCAGCATTTCCCAAAGCCCAACAAATGTTCTCCCTCATAATCTCCAACTATCTTTTGAACATTTCAGTTAAAATCTGCCTCAGCCACACTCAATTATTAGAAAAAAAGACTTTTCCTCATGTAGTTGTTGCTTCTTTTAACAATCACCTTCCACCTGTGTCCTCTTATTCTTAACCCTTCCACCCTTGAGAACAGTTTCTCACGAGCTGCTCTGCCCAGGTTCCTGCTGGTTTTGAGAATCTCAATCAAATCCCCTCACTTCTCCAAGGAAAAAGTCCCAGTTCTTCAATCCATCTATGTCCCTGAAGAAACTCAATTTTTCCTAAAACCTTTTCTGCACTATTCCTAACTGCCTATATATCATTCGTGAAGTCATCCCGGAAGTGAACACATTCTCTGCCTGAGGCTGAACTGGTTTTAAACAAGTTTGCTTCATGCTTTTGTACTATATTTTGTACCCTACAATTAAACCCAGGATACTGTATGTTTTAGCAACTGTGCTCTCAACCAGTGTTCTCACTTTAACTATGTCTGCACAAAAACGTCCTGATCCCTCTGCTCCTGCCTCCCCTTTCGAATTGTCCCCTCTGTTTTATATTCTTTGTTTTTTTCCTTCACACCTCTGCATCAAATTTAATCTACCCTGTGTCCCCATATCTATGATATCTTGACATTCATCACTTAAAGAATATGGGATCTTAAGCGTCATGAATAGAGGTAATGAATATAAAAGCAAGGACGTTATGCTAACCTTTCATAAAACTCTGATCAGGGCACAACCAGATTATTGTGTCCTGTTCTGGTTGTCACACGTTAGGAGAGATGCAGTGCTTCTTCAGGGAGATTTGCTTAAATGGTTCTAGGCATAAGAAATTTTTGTTACAAGGTTTGGTGAGAGAAGCTGGGATAGTTTTCCCTGCAGCAAACAAAACTGCAATTTGTCAGAGGTGTACAAGATTAAGACAAAGCTGTTCCCATTATCTCATGGTACTAACCATGTGGGAAAAGTGTAAGTTTTGGGGCAAGAGATACAAGGAGGAAGAACCTTCTCCCTCCCCAGTGAGTGTTAATGTCCTGGAACTCGCTGCCTGAGAGGGTGGCAGACATGGAACAATTTCATGATTTAAGAAATAAGTGCTCAGGGTTACAAGAATAGAGGCAGTGAATGGGCCTGACTGGATTGTTCTGCAGGGAGCTAGCATGCGCTCAAAGGGCTGTGTGGCTTCCTTCTGTGCTGGAATGACTTTAATATTATGATTAAGATTGTCAATGATATGAAAATTAGCGATGTGATCGAGAGAGAGGAAGACATGATGAAAAACCACGGTCTGGTGGACAGAAGTGACAAATGGAATTCAATCTGGACAAGTGTGAGTGTAAGGACTTGGAGCGTCCAAACTCTTTGAACCACCTTTTGATGATTACAGTTAACATTGTGTGATGTTTGCCACAGTTATGGGACTTGAACCTTCCTGAAGGTTTCGGCAATGAGGATGTGAATCTGGGCAGGTTTGTTGATGGTATAATGTTACCACTCACTGGGTTGAAGAAAAACCTACAAATGACTTACTCTGGTGAACACACAACTCTTATACTGAAGGGCAGGCTACAGATTGTTGCATGTCAGTGAAGAAGCAACAATAATCATTCACTTACCTGTCTGCTTTCTCTGTCCCATTTGTGATCTGTCCAAGATTCCCTGTTGGATCATCCCATCAGGCTTCACCCTGGAAATGTGAGTATCAATGGACAAGCCACTATTCTTTCCTCTTCAGTTGTCTCCCTGAAGGCAGGTCCTTGGTGATTATGCATACCTAACTATGGCAAAGTACCATGATCCTTTACTCTGGATAGGGCAAGGAGGCAGGTTCCTGAGCCAGAATGGCAACTGAATCCAGTGTTGTTGACATTAATCTGATTCATCCTTTGTTAGCTGTCTAGACATGGAAGAATCTAGGACCAGAGGGCAGAGTCTCAGAATAAAGGAGTGCCAATTTAAGACTGAGATGAAGAGAGATTTCTTCCTTCAGAGGGTTGAGTGTCTTTAGAACTCCTTGCTCTGTGCGGTAGAGTCCTTGTGTATGTTTCAGGTCAAGATAGATAGATTCTTGAACAGTAATAGAAATTGAAGGTTATGGAGAAAGTGCTGAAAAGTGAACATGAGGAATGTTGGACTAGTCCATGATCCTGTTGAATGACAGACCAGGCTTGAAAGGTAGAATGGCTTACTCCTGTGCCTTTTTCTTCTGGTCTTATTATAGGCAATGGAGCTAACCGTTCCACCCTCAGTCCCCAAGTCTACTACAACTCAGATTGACCATAGCAGGTTCAGAGTGGAGGGAGAACAGGTCAAGAAATGAGAGAAGCTGATTTCATGATGTTAAAAATCCATATATTTGTTGGCAAGAATTGGTTGAAAGGAATTTGATATTACGTCATATTACGATGTGAAAGAAATGGTTATTGAGTGGAAAGAAAAGCTTCAAATTTTCAAAAGAAAATCTTTGATACAAACTTATTTTTAAAGCAAAGAAAATTATTATAAACATAAAGCATTTAGTGGATTTGCACAATGACTCAAAACTGAATATTTACTGAACAGTTAGGAACTTAGAACAAATCGATGGTGTTAAATAAGTTACTTTCACTTGCTTCCATGTAAGCTTATTTTATTATATAAAGTAAGTTTGCTGATTTAACTTGAATTATATGAACTGGGAGTACTATTGGTTTAACAAATTTAGACCATAACAATACTAATCTTTAACCCAACAGTTCATTATGACACATTACCTGTCTGAATTGGCTCTAACCCATTGGTCGGTATAGGACAGATGTTAGGGGTAGATTCTTTACTCAGCGAGTCGTGAGTTCATGGAATGCCCTGCCAGTAGCAGTGGTGGACTCTCCCTCTTTATGGGCATTTAAACGGGCATTGGATAGGCATATGGAGGATAGTGGGCTAGTGTAGGTTAGGTGGGCTTGGATCGGCGCAACATCGAGGGCCAAAGGGCCTGTACTGCGTTGTATTGTTCTATGTTCTATGTTCTATAACTATTATTCACTTGATACCAAATCAGTCTGTGTTGTGGTAACAAGACCTGAATATAACACCTAGGCCCAGTTACTCACCTGGATTGGTATGGACAGGTTTAATTGCTGCCCAACTTTCCGAATAAAAGTTTCCCTCAAGTTACGAGGCAGTCGGATTTTGGGAGGATCTATGAAAATAAAGATCAAAACATTGAAAAGTGGAAACTTACTGTCTAAATGGAGGTCAGACATTGCATTTTAACAGTGCCCTTCATGCCCATAGTGTTCAGGGATGTGTAGGTGTACTAGTCAGGAGTAAATGTAGAGTAATAGAGTAGAGGAATGGGTCTGGGAGGGATAGTCTTCAGAGGCTTGGTGTGGACTTGTTGGGCCGAAGGGCCTGTTTCCACACTTTAGGGATTCTATGATTCTATGTCACTGTTGTAGTGTCGGAAACATGGCTGCCAGTATATCCTGTAAACAATAACATCAATGATCAGATTCTCTGTTTCAATGATGCTCAGAGAGAAGGTATTAGATGGGACACTGGAGAACTGTCTTGAAATCTTTGACATTCAAGAGAGGGCATGGCCTCAGTTGAACATCTCATCCAAAAAAAGGTCGGCCCTCCAACAGCGCAGCACTCCATTTGTTCTGGACTGGAATACTGGTCTTGATTACATGTTCAATTCTTCTGAGCTATAACATGCTGAGTAGTAAACCCTGCAATAATACATCGTAAATGCCTCCTGTCAGAAATCAGATTAATATAGAATCACGTGTGTTTGAGGTTAAGTGACTGCTTAAGTTTTCCTTTGAATGGTTTTAATGCTATGGATTTGCTGCTAAATTAGAAATCTTAAAGAGTGGGAATCTGCATTCCACTTTGGTGACTCATTTCAAAAACAAGCCTTCAAACTAAAAAGAAAAGAGATTAAATCTGTCAGAATGTGCTTAAAGCCCAACAGGTTCACTGAATGCAAGATGAAACTAAACTATTGGATGGTGTTGTAGCTTATTGAATTGGAATGTCACTTATAGAATAACAAGGCCCTCAATACATGGTAGTTTCAACACGGTAATGTTCATTACTGATGACAACAGGTCCATAAGTAATAGAGAAGTTCTTTACAAATTGCCATGCAGTTCTACATTGAATACTTAAATTGTTGAGGTCCAAATGACACAGCTGATATTACATTTTCTCCCTGACTCAGGAATCTGGCAGGAATTTTTTGTACATACTAACACTTGTCACTATCAGTCTGCTGGGAATGGGGAAATGTGACACCCTCCCAGTGGCTCTGCTCAGCAATGTTTTGATCTCTAACTCAATTACTAGTTAACTCTTCACTTACCAATGGGCTGCCTGATTACCACAGGCTCTGGAAAGATGGCAGTGCCAACTGCGCCATCACCATGAACTGCTTTAACCCGAGGCTGCACCTTGTCACCTTCGGTCAGATTTTTAATCACCAATACAGTTTTTGTGGTAACATCCTTATTCACAGCAACCCAGGTGTCAGCTTAAAAAGAAAAAACAACAGATCAACTTAGAACGGTTGATAAAACAAAGAATTTGCAGATGCCGGAGATCTGAAACAAAAACAGAAGTTGCTGGCAAAACTCAGCAGGTCTGGCAGCATCTTCAAAACTGATCAAGAATCCCTGGACTCTGATTTGCTCTCAGAAACTGCCAGACCTGCTGAGTTTCTTCAGCGATTTCTGGATTTGTTATCTTAGAAGTGTCAGCCTTTGGGTCTGAAGTTCTGTTTAGGACTAATTCAGAAACCTAAGTCTCATGTCCAGGAGATGGATAGCAGATAATGTTTACACGTGGCCAGTTTTCAGTCCTAACCTACAGGCACTCGCTATTTATGCACACTCCCAAGCTACAGACAATTACTATACACACACGCAAAGTCCCAAGCACTCCCTATTTATAGTCAGTGATTGGTGCCAGTTACTTAGGAAAATTAGTAGTCACTTTGCATCTTAAATCTGTTCTGCCATTCCGTTAGACCAATACTGATTTAACTGTTTATCTGCCTCAGCTCCAGAAACTTTACAGAAATGCAGCAATATCAGATGTGAGATATTCAATCCCCAATGTCAAGAGGGCATTCGTGGGAAAAATATTCCAAATTTCTACTACTTGAAGAAAAATGTGCTTCCTCACATCACCTCACCAGACGGACGGAACAGTTACTCTCCACAACCCTCTCATGTCACCTTGAATCATTTTCAGCTGCAACAAGATCCCTGCTTGAAGCCACTCAAAGGAATGGCATTCTGGTGAATCTGCACTGTGCCCCATTCACCTCCAACATATTGTACAGTGACCAGAAGAGAATCGCATACTCTTGATGAAGCTTTGTCTGAACTTCATTTAAACTGTTCTGTAATTTCCACCTTTTGTATTCCTACACGCTTGAATTAAGTGAAAATATTCCATTAGCCTTCGACTCTAAATCATTGCACTTGTCCACTAGGTTATTGTGATTTCTGCACTGAAATCCAGACAGCTCTACTTTCTCAGTTCCTACTGTCTCACCACAGAGGCTGGCTTCTAGGGTAATCGGTAGTGACCCTGCCTCTGAGCCAGAAGCTCTGGATTTGACCCCACTCCCAAACCTAATGGCCATGGAATGGGTGCTTGCAAAGCAGCCAAACAGATTGATAGTTAGGTTGCCAATTCTTCTAATATATTCCAGGGCAGGTTATGGGAGTCTCTCTTGGTCAGCTAGAGCCTGCAGCCTCCCCATGTTAAGTGACTCTTTACACAAGTTCTCACCTTGGACTATCTGTGCTACCTTTCTCAGGCATTAAATGGAGATCTGCACAATTTTGTCCCTTTTCATCCCCATGCAACCCTCTACTCTCATTTTCACAATGAACTGTACCATCTCAGTTACTGTTATCAGCAAATATAGATTTCATTCACTCAAGTTATTTATAAATATAACAAATGATAAAACAGATCACTGGCAGATACCAGTAGTCACATCTTGCCAATTATCCCTCTCACCATCTTCTAACCAGTGCACAACCCATATGACTAGGTTACCACCTTGTACTCATTATTATGAAGTTTCTTGCAGGAATCCTAGTTGAATACCTTCTGGGCACCCATATGAATAGTATTCTTAGTCACTCCCGTCACTCCTTTTCTTATCACAATAGTTAGCTCCTTAAACAATTAAAATGGCTTCTTTCCACATGACCTACCCTTTACAATTCATACTGCTTCTCTCAGATGGATTTTGATTTGTTTATTACTCAAATGCTCTGTCCCTAACAACAGGTTCTAGTAACTTCCTGACAACATCTCACATATCCATCTGAAAATAGGAAATGAGATTGGTGATTGTCAATCTAAGGAAACACTTTCTGAATCAAGAGGGTTTTCAAAGGATGTTAATTTGCTCATTTACTTTGCTCAGTACCCTAGGTTGGAAAGCATCAGGTGCTGGAGATTTGTCTATTTTTAAATCTTAATAATTGTTCCATCACCATTATTTTAATTAAACTAATACTAGTTAAATCTTGATTTGTTTTGTTTTCATGGCATTTTATCTTCATTTATGGTGATGCGAACATCTCCCAGCAGCATCCCTAACTACCCACTCTCTGAATGTACATATACACTTCGCTTCCACAGCACATACAGACAAACCTCGATTATCCGGATTCAATTAACTGAACAAAATACTCCCTGCCTGTGTCCATCAGATAATCGAGGTTCCTCTGTATACTAAAATTGGAATGATACAGAGAACATTAGTGTGGCCCCTGCACAATGATGACTCTCAAATTCGTAAAGCGTGATATCATTACTAAGAAAAACTTAGCACTGCTACCTCACAGCGCCAGGTACCAAGGTTCAATTCCAGCCTCAGGCGACTGCCTGTATGGAGTTCGCACATTCTCCCAGTGACTGCGTGGGTTTCTTCCGGGTGCTCCAGTTTCCTCCCACAATCTAGAGATGTGCAGGTCAGGTGAATTGGCCAGGCTAAATTGCCCATAGTGTGTAGGTTGGGTACTTTAATCAGGGGAAATATAATGTAGATTCATAAGGGAGGGGAAATGGGTGGGGGTGGGGTGCACTTGAGGGTCGGTGTGGACTTGTTGGGTCAAATGGCCTGATTCTACACTGTGGGGATTCTATGATACATTGTGTCATCATTGTTATCCTCTTACCATACTTTAAGTCCCTGTACTATTCTTTATTTTCTTTATCAAGCTACAGGGTTTCTGCTGCACTTTGTTTTTCTAAAAACATACTTCAGTGTTGTCCTAATAGGTGCAGCTTCAACAACACTCAAGCAGTGAGTGGCACAGTGGCTCATGTGTTAGCTTAGCTGCCTATTTCCAAGTCATTCGGCATCCTGACTTGGAAATATATTGCTGTTCCTTCACTGTCACCACATATAAAAACACCCATTCCCTCCACGACCAACGCTTAATCCCAACAATATGCACCATCTACAGAATGCACTGCAGAAATTCACCAAGACTCTTTAGACAGCACCTTCCCAACTGGAATCTCTTCAATCTAGAAGGGCAAGGGTAGCAGATACATGGGAACATCATCACCACCATCTTCAATGGCAACCCGGGATGGGCAATAAATGCTAACCCAGCCAGCAAAGTTCATGTCCCATGAATGAATAAAAGAAAATGACATCATAAAATAATTCAAATGTTCACTATTTCTGATATTTTAGTAATATCCTTAAACATCAAACCTCTGGTGAACATTTTGCTGAATTTACAAGCCAATGCATCTTGCTCAGGATGGCTAGAACCAGCTTCCTGCCAGAAAATTCCTTTGATTCTTTTACCTTTAGCTGATGTATGTGCCCTCGCTCCATACCCCCCCCAAAAAAAAACCTAATGCATGAACCATAACTATTTATGTTGTTTTTAAAAACTGAACTGAAATGAGAGAGTTTTGAATACCGGCGTTTCAAAGAATGGTTGAATGATTTGAAAGCAAATAATCTGACTCCCGTCATAGGCATGGTGTAAACACTGTTTGAACAACTGGTCACTGAGCTGCAGGCAGCTTGGACCCCTGGAAATCGAGTGATATAGGTTTTGCTGAAACAAGAAGTTGATGGGTCTATGGACTAGTGACCAGCTATTGATGACAGAAACCTTTTGCCTGCCAACTCCTGTGTATGATTGGTTCTTAGGTAAGTGAACAGCTTGGAACTGGGAATGCATTAAAAATGTGAAAGTTATCAGTTCTTCCCCAGCTCAGGAGAGATCTCTCTGTAGTTAAAACACATTGAAAACCAGTTTAATTTTCTTGCAACAGTAGTTGTGAGCAGTGACTTTTAACTGACAACTGAGACTTTAAAATAATTGAACCAAGCACACTATGTATCACCAATTAGTGGGCGCATCTAGAGATAGTTGACCGAATCAATTTGCTGGACAGCAGAAGAGTCAATATGAGTATCTCAACCACAGAACCTGGAGACAAGGACTACTGAATCTTTCCTTCCTGCCCATAACCTGCTTAACCTTACTATTTGTTTGTCTGTCTGTGTGTAAGTGGGAGTTTATCAGGGGATCAGAGTTTTACTTGGGATTGTTATTGCTAATAGTGTATAACTGTTTATCCAGAACTGTTCTTCAGGAATTCCTGAAGAAGGGCTCATGCCCAAAATGTCGATTCTCCTGCTCCTTGGATGCTGCCTGACCTGTTGCGCTTTTCCAGCAACACATTTTCAACTGTTTGTCTATAGCCAGAGTCAAGGTACTTTTACAAACAGTGATTCTTATTCAGTAAAGAAACCTGTTGTGTGTTTTTTTGATGACTCTTATGAATAGCAGGCCTTAGTTTCCAGTACATTGTTTTAGTGTTACACTTCACTGGGACAAACTGCAAACTAAACTCACTTAAGTTTAAACTCACTAAATGACTTTTACTTCAGAGCAACCAGATGAGTTCCTTAATCTCCATTTTCAGCAATTGTCTCTGGTACACCCCAAATAACCTTTAAAATTTTCTGTCTCTTGTGGATTTCTGTCACTAGGAATCAGCATAATTGTTTGCTTTATTTTTCTAAGCACATTAAACTTCAAGCCACCCCCATCCTTCAGTGCAAGAGTTGTAAAACTTCATTACAAATACATACAGTCAAACACACCTCTAGAGTCTCTGGCACCAGCATTCAAACATTACTCTTTCAAAAGTCTCCCCTTTTAAATACGCAAAGTATAAATTAAACTTTTGTTTTTTTAATTGGGTGGCATGGTGGCTCAGTGGTTAGCACTGCTACCTCACAGCACCAGGGACCTGGGTTTGATTCCAGCCTCAGGTACGTGAAGTTTGTATGTTCTCCCTGTGTCTGCGTCAGGAGCTCCTCCCACAGTTCAAAGATGTTCAGATTAGGTGGAGTGGCCATGCTAAATTGCCCATAGTGTTCAGGGGTATGTAGATGAGGTGCATTAGCCAGGGGAAATGTGAAGGAATGGATCTGGATGGGTTACTTTTTGGAGGGTCAGTGTGGACTTGATGGGCCAAATGGCCTGGTTCCACATCGTAGGGATTCTAAATGTAACGTATTGATTTTGTCAATAGGACAAAAGTAGAGTTTGCATCCTTTAATAGTATTGATGGTCTCATTTTACTTTCAAAAAATTAATCGTTCCCCATCCCTTCAAAACAAACCTTACCTTGATTTAATGATCCATTTTCTTCCACTGAATCCAAATATAGATTTTAGTCATCTGGTGGTTACTATCAACAGATGCTACTGACTGTTAGATTACTAACTAATTCAAGCTGATTACTCATCAGCAAGTCTAAAATGGCCTGGTCTCACTGTTTTGGATTAGGAAACTCTTGAATGCAGACATTTGCTGCCTTTGGAATTCATGTCTGTCCGTTTCCCCCCAGTCAATGTGAAAATTAAACTCTCCGATTACAGCCGCATAAATCTTTGCAGTAAGCTTCTTTGAGCTCCATGTTTAAGCATCCAGCTACATCATCACTGTCATCAGGAGATCTGGATATAACTTCCATTCCATTACAATGTATCAATAATACCCAAAGGGTTTTACTGCCTGCTCCTTACTACAATCCCATTTCATCGTGTCCTTTTCAATGTCCCTTTCCTTCCTTTTTGCCTCTACCCATATATTTATCTCCCAATCGTGACCATCTTATAGCCAAGTCTCAGTGATGGTCACAGTGTCACACACGGAGCTGAATTTTACACCTCATTCAGTTGATTTATTCCACTTGCTACACAATATATAAATTCTTCATGATCCCACTCTGTCTGTTGTCACAATACTGGTTTTCTCTGTCATTGTATATACAATTGCACATTGGAGACAGATAGTCACAACATATAGATAAACAGAAACCCTTACACAGTACATAAAGTATTCATCTGAATCAACATCAGTTTACATAAACAAAAACATCTCATATTCACACTTTGATCACTGGAAGAACAAGTTCACACCTTGGGTGAATGTAACCAATTGAGTGCATTGACTGAAGGTGGCTGGGATAATTTCAATTTGCAGTCAATTTTCTTGTTTCTAGTTAATGATGTACTTGTTTGATTTGAATGTTTAACCTTTATTTGGATTGAGGTCCAGACTCAAATGTGAGATGACTCAGGCGAGGATTCAGATCAAACACTTTGGGATCTCTGTGCACCATAATCACCATCTAAAAGTAGCGAGTTGTAGACGTCACTCATTAACGGCACTGGATTCCACTTCAAGCAAAGACATTGTCAGCAGTTTATGGATATAGATCTCTCTGTGATGGGCTTAGCACAATCACAAGGCTGTATTGGATTGTGCAGATTTGCAATTCTAACCAGAGCTCCCAACCACCACTACAGGTTCCTCCTTAATCTGCCCTCCTTTGCCCAGGCTAAATCCCTATCACCTTCCTTCACCCAGGCTAAGCTGCAGCTTGTAATGTTGGTGAACCTGTCCATTAGCCAAGGTGCTGAACAGGCACTATCAAGGTCAGTCAGTGTGAAGAGGATAAGTGTGTGACTCACTGCTTTCCTTGCGATATTCCACAAGGTATCCTGCCAGCCCAGTATGGCCAATGTACTTGGGTGGGTTCCAGGACAGAGTCAGCGAGGTGCCAGTTACATCGTCAACAGCCAAGTCCACAGGCTGCCCTTCAGGTACTAGAAGAGAGGACAGCACAGTTAGGGATTACAACAGCAGGAAATAGCTCAGTGTTGGGGAGACACAGTTTTCCAGACTGTCAACTCAAACTATATAAACAAACAGTAACAGAGAAATTATTTGATTTGATAGCAACAGGTCAATAGACAGGTTGAAGTACAGAGCAGGGGAGAACATGAAAGAGAAATGTATGAGTAAACAGATTGAGTTAGGGTTCCAGATAAATACTTATAAGAGTGAGAAACAACTGCACAGAGATACAGAGTAAGCTTTCCATTGTGATATGGACTCCGTGTTGACTAACTCCCACCCACTCCCCCCTCCCCCCACCATTCAGCCCCACTCACTCACTGTTCCACTCACTCACCCACGGTCCCACCCACTGTCCCTCTCACTCACTCACCCACTGTCCCACTCACTCACTCACCCACCCACTGTCCCACTCACTCACTCACCCACCCACTGTCCCACTCACTGTCCCTCCCACTCACTCACACTGTCTCACTCACTGTCCCTCCCACTCACTCACACTGTCCCACTCACTCACCCACCCACTGTCCCACTCACTGTCCCTCCCACTCACTCACACTGTCTCACTCACTGTCCCTCCCACTCACTCACACTGTCCCACTCACTCACCCACCCACTGTCTCACTCACTGTCCCTCCCACTCACTCACCCACCCACTGTCTCACTCACACTGTCCCACTCACTCACCCACCCACTGTCTCACTCACTGTCCCTCCCACTCACTCACACTGTCTCACTCACTGTCCCTCCCACTCACTCACACGGTCTCACTCACTGTCCCTCCCACTCACTCACACTGTCTCACTCACTGTCCCTCCCACTCACTCACACTGTCTCACTCACTGTCCCTCCCACTCACTCACCCACCCACTGTCTCACTCACTGTCCCTCCCACTCACTCACCCACCCACTGTCTCACTCACTGTCCCTCCCACTCACTCACCCACCCACTGTCTCACTCACTGTCCCTCCCACTCACTCACCCACTGTCTCACTCACTGTCTCACTTACTCACTCACTCACCCACCCACTGTCCCACTGTCTCACTCACTCACCCACTGTCCCACTCACTCACCCACCCACTGTCTCACTCACTCACTCACTCACCCACCCACTGTCTCACTCACTGTCCCTCCCACTCACTCACTCACTCACACTGTCCCACTCATTCTCACTCAAACCCCCCAAACTCACCCTCGCCCTCCGCGGGAGACATAACTTCACAATCCCTGGGAGTAAGAATGTCACAGACCGCGGAGAAGACGCTGCACAGACGGGTATGTGGAGGCAGTGTCCGCTCGGCTCTTTATGTGAAGCTGCAGATCGCGGACCCGCCTCTGGGACTGAGCCGGGAGCCACTGGGAGCCGCCCGCCCTCCCTCCTTGTTGGGGGGGGGGGGAGGGGCGGCGACACAGCTCCACACCCCCAGCCAGAAACCCACAATCAACCAAAAACCCACCCTCCAGCCAGAAACCCATCCCCCAGCCAGAACCCACAACCCCAGCCACAAACATACACCCCAGATAGAAACTCACAACCAGACAGAAACCCATAACCAGCCAGAAACCCACACCCAGCCAGAAACCCATAACCAGCCAGAAACCCACCCCCAGCCTGAAACCCATAACCAGCCAGAAACCCACCCCCAGCCTGAAACCCATAACCAGCCAGAAACCCACACCCAGCCAGAAACCCATAACCAGCCAGAAACCCACCCCCAGCCTGAAACCCATAACCAGCCAGAAACCCACCCCCAGCCTGAAACCCATAACCAGCCAGAAACCCACACCCAGCCAGAAACCCATAACCAGCCAGAAACCCACACCCAGCCAGAAACCCATAACCAGCCAGAAACCCACCCCCAGCCTGAAACCCATAACCAGCCAGAAACCCACACCCAGCTAGAAACCCATAACCAGCCAGAAACCCACACCCAGCCTGAAACCCATAACCAGCCAGAAACCCACACCCAGCCAGAAACCCACACCCAGCCAGAAACCCAACCCAAGCCAGAAACCCACAACCAGGCAGAAACCCACTCCCCAGCCAGAACGCCATAGCCCCCCAGCCAGGAACCCAACCCGCAGCCAGAAACCCATAACCAGCCAGAAACACACATCCCCCAGCCAGGCATCCACACCCCCCCCCAGCCAGAAACCCACCCCCCCCGCCAGAAACCCACAACCAGCCAAAAACCCACACCCCATGGCAGAAACCCACATCCCCCAGCCAGAAACCAACAACCAACCAGAAACCCACCCACCACCCAAAAACCCACACCCCAAGACAGAAACACAAAACCAGCCAAAAACCCACAACCAGCCAAAAACCCACCCCCCCAGCCATAAAACCACATCCCCCAGCCAGAAACCCACATCCCTAGCCAGGAACCAAACAACCAGCCACAAAACCACACCCCAGCCAGAAGCCCAAATCCCCAGCCAGAAACCCACACCCCCCAGCCAGAGACCCACAACCAGCCAGAAACACACAAATCCCAGCCAGAACCAACACCCCCCAGCCAGAAACCCACCCCACAGCCAGAACCCACACACCCCACCCAGAAACCCATAACCAGCCAGAAACTCACACACCCCCAGCCAGAAACCCACAAACAGCCAGAAACCCACCCCCCCCAGGCAGATACCCATATCCCCCCAGCCAGAACCCCACAACCAGCCATAATCCCACATCCCCCAGCCAGAAACCCACAATCAACCAAAAACCCACCCTCCAGCCAGAAACCCATCCCCCAGCAAGAACCCACAACCCCAGCCACAAACATACACCCCAGATAGAAACCCACAACCAGACAGAAACCCACCCCCAGCCTGAAACCCATAACCAGCCAGAAACCCACACCCAGCCTGAAACCCACACCCAGCCAGAAACCCATAACCAGCCAGAAACCCACACCCAGCCTGAAACCCATAACCAGCCAGAAACCCAC
Organism: Chiloscyllium punctatum; assembly: GCF_047496795.1. Lineage (NCBI taxonomy): Eukaryota > Metazoa > Chordata > Chondrichthyes > Orectolobiformes > Hemiscylliidae > Chiloscyllium > Chiloscyllium punctatum. The sequence goes on from NC_092783.1 coordinate 28,060,259, forward strand.
ACCCAGCCAGAAACCCAACCCAAGCCAGAAACCCACAACCAGGCAGAAACCCACTCCCCAGCCAGAACGCCATAGCCCCCCAGCCAGGAACCCAACCCGCAGCCAGAAATCCATAACCAGCCAGAAACACACATCCCCCAGCCAGGCATCCACACGCCCCCCCAGCCAGAAACCCACCCCCCCCGCCAGAAACCCACAACCAGCCAAAAACCCACACCCCATGGCAGAAACCCACATCCCCCAGCCAGAAACCAACAACCAACCAGAAACCCACCCACCAGCCAAAAACCCACACCCCAAGACAGAAACACAAAACCAGCCAAAAACCCACAACCAGCCAAAAACCCACCCCCCAGCCATAAAACCACATCCCCCAGCCAGAAACCCACATCCCTAGCCAGGAACCAAACAACCAGCCACAAAACCACACCCCAGCCAGAAGCCCAAATCCCCAGCCAGAAACCCACACCCCCCAGCCAGAGACCCACAACCAGCCAGAAACACACAAATCCCAGCCAGAACCAACACCCCCCAGCCAGAAACCCACCCCACAGCCAGAACCCACACACCCCACCCAGAAACCCATAACCAGCCAGAAACTCACACACCCCCAGCCAGAAACCCACAAACAGCCAGAAACCCACCCCCCCCAGGCAGATACCCATATCCCCCCAGGCAGAACCCCACAACCAGCCATAATCCCACATCCCCCAGCCAGAAACACACACCTCAGCCAGAAACCAAACAACCAGCCACAAAACCACACCCCAGCCAGAAGCCCACAACCAGCCAGAAACCCACCCACCATCCAGAAACCACACGACCCAGCCAGAAACCCACAGCCCCTGCCAGAAACCCACAACCAGCCAGAAACCCACACCCCCCTGCCAGAAACCCACAACCAGACAGAAACCCACACCCCCCTGCCAGAAACCCACAACCAGCCAGAAACCCACATCCCAGCCAGAAACCCACCCCTAGCCAGAAACCCACTCCCAGCCAGAAATCCACAACCAGCCAGAAACCCACAACATGCCAGAAACCCACGACCAGCCAAAACCCACACCCCAACCAGAACCCACACCCCCCAGCAAGAAACCCAAAACCCCAGCCAGAAATTCACCCCCCAGCCAGAAGCCCACCCCCCAGCCAGAAACCCACACCACCAGCCATAAACCCACAACCCCAGCCAGAAACCCACAACCAGCCAGAAACCCACAACCAGCCAGAAACCCACACCGCCAGCCAGAAACCCACATCCCCCAGCCGGAAACCCACTCCCCAGCCAGAATCCCACATCCCCCAGCCGGAAACCCACTCCCCAGCCAGAATCCCACCCCCCGGCCAGAACCCCACAAGCAGCCAGACACCCACACCCCAGCTAGAAACCCTCAACCAGCCAGAAACCCACAACCAGCCAGAAACCCACACCCCTAGCCAGAAACCCACATCCCCCAGCCGGAAACCCACTCCCCAGCCAGAATCCCACATCCCCCAGCTGGAAACCCACTCCCCAGCCAGAATCCCACCCCCCTGCCAGAACCCCACAAGCAGCCAGAAACCCACACCCCAGCTAGAAACCCACAACCAGCCAGAAACCCACAACCAGCCAGAAACACACTCCACGAGACAGAAACACACACATCCCCCAGCCAGAAACCCACCCACAGCCAGAAATCCACCCACAGCCAGAAATCCACAACTAGCCAGAAACTCACACCCCCAGCCAGAAACCCACACCCCCAACCAGAAATTCGTCCCCCAGCCAGAAACCCACAAACAGCCAGAAACCCACACCCCCCCTGCCAGAAACCCACACCTCAGCCAGAAACCCACACCCCCAGCCAGAAACCCACCCCCAGCCAGAAACCCACAACCTGCCAGAAACCCAAAATCAGCCAGAAACCCACACCGCCTGTCAGAAACCCAGAATCAGCCAAAACCCACACCTCCAACCAGAACCCACACCCCTCAGCCAGAAACCCACACCACCAGCCAGAAATTCGCCCCCAGCCAGAAACCCACACCCCATGCCAGAGATACACAACCAGCCAGAAACCCACACCCCCAGCCAGAAACCCACCCCCAGCCGGTAACCCACATCCCCCAGCCGGAAACCCACACCCCAGCCAGAAACCCACCCCCAGCCGGAAACCCACATCCGCCAGCCAGAAACCCACTCCCCAGCCAGAAGCCCAAGTCCACCAGCCAGAAACCCAATACCCCATCCAGACACCCACACACCCCAGCCAGAATCCCACATCCCCAGCCAGAAACCCATAACCATCCAGAAACCCACAAGCCCAGCCAGAAACCTACCCCCAGCCAGAAACCCACATCCCCAGCCAGAAACCCACCCCCAGCCAGAAACCCACATCCCCAGCCAGAAACCCACCCCCAGCCAGAAACCTACATCCCCAGCCAGAAATTCACCCCAGCCAGAAATTCACCCCAGCCAGAAACCCACACCCCTAGCCAGAAACCCACACCACCAGCCAGAAACCCACTCCCCAGCCAGAACCCATAACCCCCAGCCAGAAACCTACATCCACCAGCCAGAAGCCCAAATCCCCCAGCGAGAAACCCATAACCAGCCAGAAACCCACACCCCCAGCCAGAAACCCACATCCCCAGCCAGAAACCCACCCCCAGCCAGAAACCCACCCTCAGCCAGAAGCCCACAACCAGCCAGAAACCAACACCCCCAACCAGAACCCACACACCCCAGCCAGAAACCCACATCCCCAGCCAGAAATTCGCCCCCAGCCAGAAACCCACCCCCAGCCAGAACACATAACCCCCAGTCAGAAACCTACATCCACCAGCCAGAAGCCCAAATGCCCCAGCCAGACACCCTTAACCCTCCAGAAACCCACAAGCCCAGCCAGAAACCCACCCCCCTGCCAGAAACCCACAACCAGCTAAAAACCCACAACCAGCCAAAACCAACACCCCCAACCAGAACCCACACACCCCAGCCAGAAACCCACATCCCCAGCCAGAAATTCGCCCCCAGCCAGAAATTCGCCCCCAGCCAGAAACCCACCCCCAGCCAGAACCCATAACCCCCAGCCAGAAACCTACATCCACCAGCCAGAAGCCCAAATCCCCCAGCCAGACACCCAAACCCTCCAGCCAGAATCCCACCCCCCTGCCAGAAACCCACAACCAGCCAGAATCCCACCCCCAGCCAGAAACCCACCCCCAGCCGGTAACCCACATCCCCCAGCCGGAAACCCACACCCCAGCCAGAAACCTACCCCCAGCCAGAAACCCACATCCCCAGCCAGAAACCCAGATCCCCAGCCAGAAACCCACCCCCAGCCAGAAACCCACATCCCCAGCCAGAAACCCACCCCCAGCCAGAAACCTACATCCCCAGCCAGAAATTCACCCCAGCCAGAAACCCACCCCAGCCAGAAACCCACACCCCTAGCCAGAAACCCACACCACCAGCCAGAAACCCACCCCCCTGCCAGAAACCCACAACCAGCTAAAAACCCACAACCAGCCAAAACCAACACCCCCAACCAGAACCCACACACCCCAGCCAGAAACCCACATCCCCAGCCAGAAATTCGCCCCCAGCCAGAAATTCGCCCCCAGCCAGAAACCCACCCCCAGCCAGAACCCACATCCCCCAGCCAGAAACCACATCCCCAGTCAGAAACCCACACCCCTCTGCCAGAAACCCACACCCCAGCCAGAAACCCCCACCCCTCTGCCAGAAACCCACAACCAGCCAGAATCCCACCCCCCTGCCAGAAACCCACAACCAGCCAGAAACCCACAACCAGTCAGAATCCCACATCCCCCAGCCAGAAACCACATCCCCAGTCAGAAACCCACACCCCTCTGCCAGAAACCCACACCCCAGCCAGAAACCCCCACCCCTCTGCCAGAAACCCACACCCCTCTGCCAGAAACCCACACCCAGGCAGAAACCCACACCCCTCTGCCAGAAACCCACACCCCAGCCAGAAACCCATACCCCTCGGCCAGAAACCCACACCCCAGCCAGAAACCCACACCCCCAGCCAGAAACCCACACCCCAGCTAGAAACCCACAACTAGCCAGGAACCCATACCCCCAGCCAGAAACCCACACCCCAGCTAGAAACCCACCCCCAGCCAGAAACCCACACCCCAGCCAGAAACCTAAAACCAGCCAGAAACCCACACCGCCAGTCAGAAACCCACAATCAGCCAAAACCCACACCTCCAACCAGAACCCACACCACCAGCAAGAAATTCGCCCCCAGCCAGAAACCCATCCCACAGCCAGAAACCCACATCCCCCAGCCAGAAACCCACATCCACCAGCCAGAAGCCCACATCCACAAGCCAGAAACCCATACCCAGCCAGACACCCACACCCCCCAGCCATAATACATCCCCCTGCCAGAAACCCACAACCATCCAGATACCCACACCCCAGCTAGAAACCCACAACCAGCAAGAAACCCACAACCAGCCAGAAACACACACCCCCAGCCAGAAATTCACCCCCAGCCAGAAACCCACACCGCCAACCAGAAATTCGCCCCCAGCCAGAAACCCAACCCCCAGCCAGAAAACTACACCCCAGCCAGAAATCCACCCCCAGCCAGAAACCCACATCCCCCAGCCAGAAACCCACATCCACCAGCCAGAAGCCCACGTTCCCCCAGCCAGAAACCCATAACCAGCCAGAAACCCGCATTCCCCAGCCAGATTCCCACCCCCCTGCCAGAAACCCACAACCAGCCAGAAACCCACACCCCAGCCAGAACCCCACAACCAGCCAGAAACCCACATCCCCCAGCCAGAAACCCACATCCACCAGCCAGAAGCCCACATCCCCAAGCCAGAAACCCATACCCAGCCAGAAACCCACATCCCCCAGCCAGAAACCCACATCCCCAGTCAGAAACCCACACCCCTCTGCCAGAAACCCACACCCCAGCCAGAAACCCACACCCCAGCCAGAAACCTAAAACCAGCCAAAACCCACACCTCCAACCAGAACCCACACCACCAGCCAGAAATTCGCCCCCAGCCAGAAACCCACTCCACAGCCAGAAACCCACATCCCCCAGCCAGAAACCCACATCCACCAGCCAGAAGGCCACATCCCCAAGCCAGAAACCCATACCCAGCCAGGCACCCACACCCCCCAGCCAGAATACATCCCCCTGCCAGAAACCCACAAGCAGCCAGAAACACACACCCCCCAGCCAGAAATTCGCCCCAGCCAGAAACCCACACCCCCAGCCAGAAATTCGCCCCCAGCCAGAAACCCAACCCCCAGCCAGAAAACTACACCCCAGCCAGAAATCCACCCCCAGCCAGAAACCCACATCCCCCAGCCAGAAACCCACATCCACCAGCCAGAAGCCCACGTTCCCCCAGCCAGAAACCCATAACCAGCCAGAAACCCGCATTCCCCAGCCAGAATCCCACCACCCTGCCAGAACCCCACAACCAGCCAGAAGCCCACCTCCCAAACCAGAAACCCACAACCAGCCAGAAACCCAGACATCCCCCAGCCAGAAACCACACACCCCAGCCAGAAACCCACAACCAGCCCGAAACACATCCCTCTAGCCAGAAACACACACCCCCACAGCCAGAAACACACACCCGAGCCAGAAACCCACCCCACAGCCAGAAACCCACACGCCTAGCCAGAAATGCACATACCCCAGCCAGAATCCAAAACCACAGCCAGGAACCCACATCCCCCAGCCGGAAACCCACATCCCCCAGCCAGAAACGCACTCCCCAGCCAGAACCCACATCCCCCAGCCAGAAATTCGCCTCCCAGCCAGAAACCCACCGGCAGCCAGAAATCCACACCCAGCCAGACACCCACACCCCCCAGCCAGAATCCCACCCCCCCGCCAGAAAGCCACAACCAGCCAGAAACCCACACCCCAGCCAGAACCCTACAACCAGCCAGAAGCCCACCTCCCAAACCAGTAACCCACAACCAGCCAGAAACCCAGACATCCCCCAGCCAGACACCACACATCCCAGCCAGAAATCCACAACCAGCCCGAAACAAATCCCTCTAGCCAGAAACACACACCCCCGCAGCCAGAAACACACATCCCCCAGCCAGAAACCCACACCCCATGCCAGAGACACACAACCAGCCAGAAACGCACACCCCCAGCCAGAAACCCACACCCCCAGCCAGAAATTCGCCCCCAGCCAGAAACCCAACCCCCAGCCAGAAAACTACACCCCAGCCAGAAATCCACCCCCAGCCAGAAACCCACATCCCCCAGCCAGAAACCCACATCCACCAGCCAGAAGCCCACGTTCCCCCAGCCAGAAACCCATAACCAGCCAGAAACCCGCATTCCCCAGCCAGAATCCCACCCCCTGCCAGAAACCCACAACTAGCCAGAAACCCACACCCCAGCCAGAACCCCACAACCAGCCAGAAGCCCACCTCCCAAACCAGAAACCCACAACCAGCCAGAAACCCAGACATCCCCCAGCCAGAAACCACACACCCCAGCCAGAAACCCACAACCAGCCCGAAACACATCCCTCTAGCCAGAAACACACACCCCCACAGCCAGAAACACACACCCTAGCCAGAAACCCACCCCACAGCCAGAAACCCACATCCCCCAGCCAGAAACCCACATCCACCAGCCAGAAGCCCACATCCCCAAGCCAGAAACCCATACCCAGCCAGACACCCACACCCCCCAGCCAGAATACATCCCCCTGCCAGAAACCCACAACCATCCAGATACCCACACCCCAGCTAGAAACCCACAACCAGCAAGAAACCCACAACCAGCCAGAAACACACACCCCCAGCCAGAAATTCACCCCCAGCCAGAAACCCACACCGCCAACCAGAAATTTGCCCCCAGCCAGAAACCCAACCCCCAGCCAGAAAACTACACCCCAGCCAGAAATCCACCCCCAGCAAGAAACCCACATCCACCAGCCAGAAACCCACACCCCAGCCAGAACCCCACAACCAGCCAGAAACCCACATCCCCCAGCCAGAAACCCACATCCACCAGCCAGAAGCCCACATCCCCAAGCCAGAAACCCATACCCAGCCAGAAACCCACATCCCCCAGCCAGAAACCCACATCCACCAGTCAGAAGCCCACGTTCCCCCAGCCAGAAACCCATAACCAGCCAGAAACCCGCATTCCCCAGCCAGAATCCCAACCCCCTGCCAGAAACCCACAACCAGCCAGAAACCCACACCCCAGCCAGAACCCCACAACCAGCCAGAAACCCACATCCCCCAGCCAGAAACCCACATCCACCAGCCAGAAGCCCACATCCCCAAGCCAGAAACCCATACCCAGCCAGGCACCCACACCCCCCAGCCAGAATACATCCCCCTGCCAGAAACCCACAAGCAGCCAGAAACACACACCCCCCAGCCAGAAATTCGCCCCAGCCAGAAACCCACACCCCCAGCCAGAAATTCGCCCCCAGCCAGAAACCCAACCCCCAGCCAGAAAACTACACCCCAGCCAGAAATCCACCCCCAGCCAGAAACCCACATCCCCCAGCCAGAAACCCACATCCACCAGCCAGAAGCCCACGTTCCCCCAGCCAGAAACCCATAACCAGCCAGAAACCCGCATTCCCCAGCCAGAATCCCACCACCCTGCCAGAACCCCACAACCAGCCAGAAGCCCACCTCCCAAACCAGAAACCCACAACCAGCCAGAAACCCAGACATCCCCCAGCCAGAAACCACACACCCCAGCCAGAAACCCACAACCAGCCCGAAACACATCCCTCTAGCCAGAAACACACACCCTAGCCAGAAACCCACCCCACAGCCAGAAACCCACATCCCCCAGCCAGAAACCCACATCCACCAGCCAGAAGCCCACATCCCCAAGCCAGAAACCCATACCCAGCCAGACACCCACACCCCCCAGCCAGAATACATCCCCCTGCCAGAAACCCACAACCATCCAGATACCCACACCCCAGCTAGAAACCCACAACCAGCAAGAAACCCACAACCAGCCAGAAACACACACCCCCAGCCAGAAATTCACCCCCAGCCAGAAACCCACACCGCCAACCAGAAATTTGCCCCCAGCCAGAAACCCAACCCCCAGCCAGAAAACTACACCCCAGCCAGAAATCCACCCCCAGCAAGAAACCCACATCCACCAGCCAGAAACCCACACCCCAGCCAGAACCCCACAACCAGCCAGAAACCCACATCCCCCAGCCAGAAACCCACATCCACCAGCCAGAAGCCCACATCCCCAAGCCAGAAACCCATACCCAGCCAGAAACCCACATCCCCCAGCCAGAAACCCACATCCACCAGTCAGAAGCCCACGTTCCCCCAGCCAGAAACCCATAACCAGCCAGAAACCCGCATTCCCCAGCCAGAATCCCAACCCCCTGCCAGAAACCCACAACCAGCCAGAAACCCACACCCCAGCCAGAACCCCACAACCAGCCAGAAACCCACATCCCCCAGCCAGAAACCCACATCCACCAGCCAGAAGCCCACATCCCCAAGCCAGAAACCCATACCCAGCCAGAAACCCACATCCCCCAGCCAGAAACCCACATCCCCAGTCAGAAACCCACACCCCTCTGCCAGAAACCCACACCCCAGCCAGAAACCCACACCCCAGCCAGAAACCTAAAACCAGCCAAAACCCACACCTCCAACCAGAACCCACACCACCAGCCAGAAATTCGCCCCCAGCCAGAAACCCACTCCACAGCCAGAAACCCACATCCCCCAGCCAGAAACCCACATCCACCAGCCAGAAGGCCACATCCCCAAGCCAGAAACCCATACCCAGCCAGGCACCCACACCCCCCAGCCAGAATACATCCCCCTGCCAGAAACCCACAAGCAGCCAGAAACACACACCCCCCAGCCAGAAATTCGCCCCAGCCAGAAACCCACACCCCCAGCCAGAAATTCACCCCCAGCCAGAAACCCAACCCCAGCCAGAAAACTACACCCCAGCCAGAAATCCACCCCCAGCCAGAAACCCACATCCCCCAGCCAGAAACCCACATCCACCAGCCAGAAGCACACGTTACCCCAGCCAGAAACCCATAACCAGCCAGAAACCCGCATTCCCCAGCCAGAATCCCACCACCATGCCAGAAACCCACAACTAGCCAGAAACCCACACCCCAGCCAGAACCCCACAACCAGCCAGAAGCCCACCTCCCAAACCAGAAACCCACAACCAGCCAGAAACCCAGACATCCCCCAGCCAGAAACCACACACCCCAGCCAGAAACCCACAACCAGCCCGAAACACATCCCTCTAGCCAGAAACACACACCCCCACAGCCAGAAACACACACCCGAGCCAGAAATCCACATCCCCCAGCCAGAAACCATAATCCCCATCCCAGAGACACACAACCAGCCAGAATCCCACCCCCCTGCCAGAAACCCACAACCAGCCAGAAACCCACACCCCAGCCAGAACCCCACAACCAGCCAGAAGCCCACCTCCCAAACCAGAAACCCACAACCAGCCAGAAACCCAGACACACCCCAGCCAGAAACCCAAAACCAGCCAGAAACCTACATCCCCCAGCCAGAAACCCACACCCCAGCCAGACACCCAAACCCTCCAGCCAGAATCCCACCCCCCTGCCAGAAACCCACAACCAGCCAGAAACCCACACCCCTGCCAGAAACCAACAACCAGCCAGAAACCCGCACCCCCCAGCCAGAAACCCACACCCCAGCCAGACACCCACACCCCCCAGCCAGAATCACATCCCCCTGCCAGAAACCCACAACCAGTCAGAAACCCACATCCCCCAGCCAGAAACCCACATCCCCAGTCAGAAACCAACACCCCTCTGCCAGGAACCCACACCCCAGCCAGAAACCCCCACCCCTCTGCCAGAAACCCACACCCAGCCAGAAACCCACACCCCTCTGCCAGAAACCCTCACCCAGCCAGAAACCCACACCCCTCTGCCAGAACCCCACAACCAGCCAGAAGCCCACCTCCCAAACCAGAAACCCACAACCAGCCAGAAACCCAGACATCCCCCAGCCAGAAACACACACCCTAGCCAGAAACCCACATCCCCCAGCCAGAAACCCACCCCCCAGCCAGAAACCATAATCCCCAGCCAGAAACCTACATCCACCAGACAGAAGCCCAAATACCCCAGCCAGAAACCCATAACCAGCCAGAAACCCACATCCACCAGCCAGAAACCCACTCCCCAGCCAGACACCCACACCCCCCAGCCAGAATCCCACCCCCCTGCCAGAAACCCAGAACCAGCCAGAAACCCACACCCCAGCCAGAACCCCACAATCAGCCAGAAGCCCAGACATCCCCCAACCAGAAACCACACACCCCAGCTAGAAACCCATAACCAGACAGAAACCCACACCCCCAGCCAGAAACCCACATTTCCCAGCCAGAAACCCACATCCCGAGCCAGAAACCCACCCCCAGCCAGAAACCCACCCTGAGCCACAAGCCCACAACCAGCCAGAAACCCAGAACCAGCCAAACCCAACACCCCCAACCAGAACCCACACACCCCAGCCAGAAACCCACATCCCCAGCCAGAAATTCGCCCCCAGCCAGAAACCCACCCCCAGCCAGAACCCATAACCCCCAGCCAGAAACCTACATCCACCAGTCAGAAACCCACATCCCCCAGCCAGAAACCCACATCCCCAGTCAGAAACCAACACCCCTCTGCCAGAAACCCACACCCCAGCCAGAAACCCCCACCCCTCTGCCAGAAACCCACACCCAGCCAGAAACCCACACCCCTCTGCCAGAAACCCTCACCCAGCCAGAAACCCACACCCCTCTGCCAGAAACCTACACCCCAGCCAGAAACCCATACCCCTCGGCCAGAAACCCACACCCCTGCCAGAAACCCACACCCCAGCTAGAAACCCACAACCAGCCAGAAACCCACACCCCAGCCAGAAACCCATGCCCCCAGCTAGAAACCCACACCCCCAGCCAGAAATTCGCCCCCAGCCAGAAACCCAACCCCCAGCCAGAAAACTACACACCAGCCAGAAATCAACCCCCAGCCAGAAACCCACATCCCCCAGCCAGAAACCCACATCCACCAGCCAGAAGCCTACGTTCCCCTAGCCAGAAACCCATAACCAGCCAGAAACCCGCACTCCCCAGCCAGAATCCCACCCCCCTGCCAGAAACCCACAACCAGCCAGAAACCCATACCCCAGCCAGAACTCCACAACCAGCCAGCAGCCAACCTCCCAAACCAGAAACCCACAACCAGCCAGAAACCCAGACGTCCCCCAGCCAGAAACCACACACCCCAGCCAGAAACCCACATTCCCCAGCCGGAAACCCATATCCCACAGCCAGAAACCCACTCCCCAGCCAGAAACCCACACCCCAGCCAGACAACCACACCCCCCAGCCAGAATCACATCCCTCTGCCAGAAACCCACAACCAGTCAGAAACCCACATTCCCCAGCCAGAAACCCACATCCCCCAGCCAGAAACCCACTCCCCAGCCAGAACCCATAATCCCCAGCCAGAAACCTACATCCACCAGCCAGAAGCCCAAATCCCCCAGCCAGAAACCCATAACCAGCCGGAAACCCACACCCCAGCCAGAACCCCACAACCAGCCAGAAACCCACACCCCAGCCAGAACCCCACAACCAGCCAGAAGCCCACCTCCCAAACCAGAAACCCACAACCAGCCAGAAACCCAGGCATCCCCCAGCCAGAAACCACACACCCCAGCCAGAAACCCACAACCAGCCCGAAACACATCCCTCTAGCCAGAAACCCACATCCCCCAGCCAGAAACCCACACCCCATGCCAGAGACACACAACCAGTCAGAAACCCACACCCCAGCCAGACACCCACACCCCCCAGCCAGAAACCCACACCCAGCCAGACACCCACACCCCCCAGCCAGAATCCCACCCCCCCGCCAGAAAGCCACAACCAGCCAGAAACCCACACCCCTGCCAGAAACCCAGAACTGCCAGAAACCCACACCGCCAGCCAGAAACCCACATCCCCAGCCAGAAACCCACCCCCAGCCAGAAACCCACCCTCAGCCAGAAGCCCATACCCTGCCAGAAACCCACAACCAACCAGAAACCCACAACCAGCGAGAAACCCACACCGCCTGTCAGAAACCCACAACCAGCCAAAACCAAAACCCCCAACCAGAACCCACACACCCCAGCAAGAAACCCACATCCCCAGCCAGAAATTCGCCCCCAGCCAGAAACCCACCTCCAACCAAAAACCCACACCCCTAGCCAGAAACCCACACCCCTAGCCAGAAACCTACACCGCCAGCCAGAAACCCACATCCCCAGCCAGAAACCCACCCCCAGCCAGAAACCCACCCTCAGCCAGAAGCCCATAACCTGCCAGAAACCCACAACCAACCAGAAACCCACAACCAGCCAGAAACCCACACCGCCTGTCAGAAACCCACAACCAGCCAAAACCAAAACCCCCAACCAGAGCCCACACACCCCAGCAAGAAACCCACATCCCCAGCCAGAAATTCGCCCCCAGCCAGAAACCCATCCCCAGCCAAAAACCCACACCCCTAGCCAGAAACCCACACCCCTAGCCAGAAACCCACATCCCCCAGCCAGAAACCCACTCCCCAGCCAGAACCCATAGCCCCCAGCCAGAAACCTACATCCACCAGCCAAAAGCCCAAATCCCCCAGCCAGATACCCATAACCAGCCAGAAACCCACATCCCCCAGCTAGAAACCCACACCCCAGCCAGACACCCACACCCCCCAGCCAGAAACCCACAACCAGCCAGAAACCCACACCCCAGCCAGAACACCACAACCAGCCAGAAGCCCACCTCCCAAACCAGAAACCCACAACCAGCCAGAAACCCAGACATCCCCCAGCCAGACACCACACACCCCAGCCAGAAATCCAAAACCAGCCCGAAACACATCCCTCTAGCCAGAAACACACACCACCCCAGCCAGAAACCCACATCCTCCAGCCAGAAACCCACACCCCTAGCCAGAGACCCACACTCCCCAGCCAGAAACCCACGCCCCAGCCAGAACCCATAACCCCCAAGCCAGAAACCCATACCCAGCCAGAAACCCACATCCCCAAGCCAGAAACCCACACCCCAGCCAGAAAACCACACCTCCAGCCAGAAACCCACACCCCAGCCAGAAACCTAAAACCAGCCAAAACCCACACCTCCAACCAGAACCCACACCACCAGCCAGAAATTCGCCCCCAGCCAGAAACCCACCCCACAGCCAGAAACCCACCCCACAGCCAGAAACCCACATCCTCCAGCCAGAAACCCACACCCCTAGCCAGAGACCCACATTCCCCAGCCAGAAACCCACTCCCCAGCCAGAACCCATAACCCTCAAGCCAGAAACCCATACCCAGCCAGAAACCCACATCCCCAAGCCAGAAACCCACACCCCAGCCAGAAAACCACACCTCCAGCCAGAAACCCACACCCCAGCCAGAAACCTAAAACCAGCCAAAACCCACACCTCCAACCAGAACCCACACCACCAGCCAGAAATTCGCCCCCAGCCAGAAACCCACCCCACAGCCAGAAACACACCCCACAGCCAGAAACCCACATCACCCAGCCAGAAACCCACCTCCACCAGCCAGAAACCCACATCCCCAAGCCAGAAACCCATACCCAGACAGGCACCCACACCCCCCAGCCAGAATACATCCCCCTGCCAGAAACCCACAACCAGCCAGAAACACACACCCCCAGCCAGAAATTCGCCCCAGCCAGAAACCCACATCCCCAGCCAGAAATTCGCCCCCAGCCAGAAACCCAACCCCCAGCCAGAAAACTACACCCCAGCCAGAAATCCACCCCCAGCCAGAAACCCACATCCACCAGCCAGAAGCCCACGTTCCCCCAGCCAGAAACACATAACCAGCGAGAAACCCGCATTCCCCAGCCAGAATCCCACCCCCCTGCCAGAAACCCACAACCAGCCAGAAACCCACACCCCAGCCAGAACCCCACAACCAGCCAGAAGCCCACCTCCCAAACCAGAAACCCACAACCAGCCAGAAACCCAGACATCCCCGTGCCAGAAACCACACACCCCAGCCAGAAACCCACAACCAGCCCGAAACACATCCCTCTAGCCAGAAACACACACCCCCACAGCCAGAAACATACACCCTAGCCAGAAACCCACATCCCCCAGCCAGAAACCCACACCCCATCCCAGAGACACACAACCAGCCAGAAACCCACCCCCCTGCCAGAAACCCACAACCAGCCAGAAACCCACACCCCAGCCAGAACCCCACAACCAGCCAGAAGCCCACCTCCCAAACCAGAAACCCACAACCAGCCAGAAACCCAGACATCCCCCAGCCAGAAACACACACCCTAGCCAGAAACCCACATCCCCCAGCCAGAAACCCACCCCCCAGCCAGAAACCATAATCCCCAGCCAGAAACCTACATCCACCAGACAGAAGCCCAAATCCCCCAGCCAGAAACCCATAACCAGCCAGAAACCCATATCCACCAGCCAGAAACCCACTCCCCAGCCAGACACCCACACCCCCCAGCCAGAATCCCACCCCCCTGCCAGAAACCCAGAACCAGCCAGAAACCCACACCCCAGCCAGAACCCCACAATCAGCCAGAAGCCCAGACATCCCCCAACCAGAAACCACACACCCCAGCTAGAAACCCATAACCAGACAGAAACCCACACCCCCAGCCAGAAACCCACATTTCCCAGCCAGAAACCCACATCCCCAGCCAGAAACCCACCCCCAGCCAGAAACCCACCCTCAGCCACAAGCCCACAACCAGCCAGAAACCCAGAACCAGCCAAAACCAACACCCCCAACCAGAACCCACACACCCCAGCCAGAAACCCACATTTCCCAGCCAGAAATTCGCCCCCAGCCAGAAATTCGCCCCCAGCCAGAAACCCACCCCCCAGCCAGAACCCATAACCCCCAGCCAGAAACCCACAACCAGCCAGAAACCCACACCCCTGCCAGAAACCAACAACCAGCCAGAAACCCGCTCCCCCCAGCCAGAAACCCACACCCCAGCCAGACACCCACACCCCCCAGCCAGAATCACATCCCCCTGCCAGAAACCCACAACCAGTCAGAAACCCACATCCCCCAGCCAGAAACCCACATCCCCAGTCAGAAACCAACACCCCTCTGCCAGGAACCCACACCCCAGCCAGAAACCCCCACCCCTCTGCCAGAAACCCACACCCAGCCAGAAACCCACACCCCTCTGCCAGAAACCCACACCCAGCCAGAAACCCACACCCCTCTGCCAGAACCCCACAACCAGCCAGAAGCCCACCTCCCAAACCAGAAACCCACAACCAGCCAGAAACCCAGACATCCCCCAGCCAGAAACCCACACCCCTCTGCCAGAAACCCACACCCAGCCAGAAACCCACACCCCTCTGCCAGAACCCCACAACCAGCCAGAAGCCCACCTCCCAAACCAGAAACCCACAACCAGCCAGAAACCCAGACATCCCCCAGCCAGAAACACACACCCTAGCCAGAAACCCACATCCCCCAGCCAGAAGCCCACCCCCCAGCCAGAAACCATAATCCCCAGCCAGAAACCTACATCCACCAGACAGAAGCCCAAATCCCCCAGCCAGAAACCCATAACCAGCCAGAAATCTACATCCCCCAGCCAGAAACCCACACCCCAGCCAGACACCCAAACCCTCCAGCCAGAATCCCACCCCCGTGCCAGAAACCCACAACCAGCCAGAAACCCACACCCCTGCCAGAAACCCACAACCAGCCAGAAGCCAACCTCCCAAACCAGAAACCCACAACCAGCCAGAAACCCAGACATCCCCCAGCCAGAAACCACACACCCCTAGCCAGAAACCCACATTCCCCAGCCGGAAACCCATATCCCCCAGCCAGAAACCCACTCCCTAGCCAGAATCCCAACCCCCAGCCAAAAACACACACCCCAGCCAGAAACCCACATCCCCCAGCCAGAACCCCACAACCAGCCATAATCCCACATCCCCTCAGCCAGAAACCAAATAACCAGCCTCAAGACCACACCCCAGCCAGAAACCCACACACCCCTGCCAGAAACCCACAACCAGCCAGACACCCACACCCCCCAGCCAGAATCACATCCCCCTGCCAGAAACCCACAACCAGTCAGAAACCCACATCCCCCAGCCAGAAACCCACATCCCCAGTCAGAAACCAACACCCCTCTGCCAGGAACCCACACCCCAGCCAGAAACCCCCACCCCTCTGCCAGAAACCCACACCCAGCCAGAAACCCACACCCCTCTGCCAGAAACCCACACCCAGCCAGAAACCCACACCCCTCTGCCAGAACCCCACAACCAGCCAGAAGCCCACCTCCCAAACCAGAAACCCACAACCAGCCAGAAACCCAGACATCCCCCAGCCAGAAACCCACACCCCTCTGCCAGAAACCCACACCCAGCCAGAAACCCACACCCCTCTGCCAGAACCCCACAACCAGCCAGAAGCCCACCTCCCAAACCAGAAACCCACAACCAGCCAGAAACCCAGACATCCCCCAGCCAGAAACACACACCCTAGCCAGAAACCCACATCCCCCAGCCAGAAGCCCACCCCCCAGCCAGAAACCATAATCCCCAGCCAGAAACCTACATCCACCAGACAGAAGCCCAAATCCCCCAGCCAGAAACCCATAACCAGCCAGAAATCTACATCCCCCAGCCAGAAACCCACACCCCAGCCAGACACCCAAACCCTCCAGCCAGAATCCCACCCCCGTGCCAGAAACCCACAACCAGCCAGAAACCCACACCCCTGCCAGAAACCCACAACCAGCCAGAAGCCAACCTCCCAAACCAGAAACCCACAACCAGCCAGAAACCCAGACATCCCCCAGCCAGAAACCACACACCCCTAGCCAGAAACCCACATTCCCCAGCCGGAAACCCATATCCCCCAGCCAGAAACCCACTCCCTAGCCAGAATCCCAACCCCCAGCCAAAAACACACACCCCAGCCAGAAACCCACATCCCCCAGCCAGAACCCCACAACCAGCCATAATCCCACATCCCCTCAGCCAGAAACCAAATAACCAGCCTCAAGACCACACCCCAGCCAGAAACCCACACACCCCTGCCAGAAACCCACAACCAGCCAGAAACCCACACCCCCCAGCCAGAATCACATCCCCCTGCCAGAAACCCACAACCAGTCAGAAACCCACATCCCCCAGCCAGAAACCCACATCCCCAGTCAGAAACCAACACCCCTCTGCCAGGAACCCACACCCCAGCCAGAAACCCCCACCCCTCTGCCAGAAACCCACACCCAGCCAGAAACCCACACCCCTCTGCCAGAAACCCACACCCAGCCAGAAACCCACACCCCTCTGCCAGAACCCCACAACCAGCCAGAAGCCCACCTCCCAAACCAGAAACCCACAACCAGCCAGAAACCCAGACATCCCCCAGCCAGAAACACACACCCTAGCCAGAAACCCACATCCCCCAGCCAGAAACCCACCCCCCAGCCAGAAACCATAATCCCCAGCCAGAAACCTACATCCACCAGACAGAAGCCCAAATCCCCCAGCCAGAAACCCATAACCAGCCAGAAACCTACATCCCCCAGCCAGAAACCCACACCCCAGCCAGACACCCAAACCCTCCAGCCAGAATCCCACCCCCCTGCCAGAAACCCACAACCACCCAGAAACCCACACCCCTGCCAGAAACCCACAACCAGCCAGAAGCCAACCTCCCAAACCAGAAACCCACAACCAGCCAGAAACCCAGACATCCCCCAGCCAGAAACCACACACCCCTAGCCAGAAACCCACATTCCCCAGCCGGAAACCCATATCCCCCAGCCAGAAACCCACTCCCCAGCCAGAATCCCAACCCCCAGCCAAAAACACACACCCCAGCCAGAAACCCACATCCCCCAGCCAGAACCCCACAACCAGCCATAATCCCACATCCCCTCAGCCAGAAACCAAATAACCAGCCTCAAGACCACACCCCAGCCAGAAACCCACAACCAGCCAGAAACCCACCCACCATCCAGAAACCACACCCCCCAGCCAGAAACCCACACACCCCTGCCAGAAACCCACAACCAGCCAGAAACCCACATCCCCAGCCAGAAACCCACCCCCAGCCAGAAACCCACAACCTGCCAGAAACCCACAACCTGCCAGAAACCCACACCCCTAGCCAGAAACCCACACCCCAGCCAGACATCCACACCCCCCAGCTAGAATCACATCCCTCTGCCAGAAACCCACAACCAGTCAGAAACCCACATTCCCCAGCCAGAAACCCACATCCCCCAGCCAGAAACCCACTCCCTAGCCAGAACCCACAATCCCCAGCCAGAAACCTACATCCACCAGCCAGAAGCCCAAATCCCCCAGCCAGAAACCCATAACCAGCCAGAAACCCACACCCCAGCCAGACACCCACATCCCCCTGCCAGAAACCCACAACCAGCCAGAAGCCCACACCCCAGCCAGAACCCCACAACCAGCCAGAAGCCCACCTCCTAAACCAGAAACCCACAACCAGCCAGAAACCCAGACATCCCCCAGCCAGAAACCACACACCCCAGCCAGAAACCCACAACCAGCCCGAAACACATCCCTCTAGCCAGAAGCCCACCTCCCAAACCAGAAACCCACAACCAGCCAGAAACCCAGACATCCCCCAGCCAGAAACCACATCCCCCAGCCAGAAACCCACACCCCATGCCAGAGACACACAACCAGTCAGAAACCCACACCCCAGCCAGATACCCACACTCCCCAGCCAGAAACCCACACCCAGCCAGACACCCACACCCCCCAGCCAGAATCCCACCCCATCGCCAGAAAGCCACAACCAGCCAGAAACCCACACCCCTGCCAGAAACCCAGAACCGCCAGAAACCCACACCGCCAGCCAGAAACCCACATCCCCAGCCAGAAACCCACCCCCAGCCAGAAACCCACCCTCAGCCAGAAGCCCATAACCTGCCAGAAACCCACAACCAACCAGAAACCCACAACCAGCGAGAAACCCACACCGCCTGTCAGAAACCCACAACCAGCCAAAACCAACACCCCCAACCAGAACCCACACACCCCAGCAAGAAACCCACATCCCCAGCCAGAAATTCGCCCCCAGCCAGAAACCCACCCCCAGCCAAAAGCCCACACCCCTAGCCAGAAACCCACATTCCACAGCCGGAAACCCACATCCCCCAGCCAGAAACCCACTCCCCAGCCAGAACCCATAGCCCCCAGCCAGAAACCTACATCCACCAGCCAAAAGCCTAAATCCCCCAGCCAGATACCCATAACCAGCCAGAAACCCACATCCCCCAGCTAGAAACCCACACCCCAGCCAGACACCCACACCCCCCAGCCAGAATCCCAACCCCTCCCAGAAACCCACAACCAGCCAGAAACCCACACCCCAGCCAGAACCCCACAACCAGCCAGAAGCCCACCTCCCAAACCAGAAACCCACAACCAGCCAGAAACCCAGACATCCCCCAGCCAGACACCACACACCCCAGCCAGAAATCCAAAACCAGCCCGAAACACATCCCTCTAGCCAGAAACACACACCACCCCAGCCAGAAACCCACATCCTCCAGCCAGAAACCCACACCCCTAGCCAGAGACCCACATTCCCCAGCCAGAAACCCACACTCCCAACCAGAACCCATACCCCTCAGCAAGAAACCCAAACCGCAAGCCAGAAATTCGCCCCCCAGCCAGAAACCCACACCACCAGCCAGAAACCCACACACCTAGCCAGAAACCCACATTCCCCAGCCAGAAACCCACCCCCAGCCAGAAACCCACACCCCAGCCAGAAACTTACCCCCAGCCAGAAACCCACAACCAGCCAGAAACTCTCACCCCCAGCCAGAAACCCACACCCCCACCCAGAAATCCGCCCCCCAGCCAGAAACCCGCCCCCAGCCAGAAAACCAACCCCCAGCCAGGAACCCACCCCAGCCAGAAACACACACCGCCAGCCAGAAACCCACACACCTAGCCAGAAACGCACATTCCCCAGCCAGAATCCCAACCCCCAGCCAGAAACACACACCCCAGCCAGAAACCCACATCCCCAGCCAGAACCCCACAACCAGCCATAATCCCACATCCCCTCAGCCAGAAACCAAATAACCAGCCACAGGACCACACCCCAGCCAGAAACCCACAACCAGCCAGAAACCCACCCACCATCCAGAAACCACACCCCCCAGCCAGAAACCCACACCCCCCTGCCAGAAACCCACAACCAGCCAGAAACCCACATCCCCAGCCAGAAACCCACCCCCAGCCAGAAACCCACAACCTGCCAGAAACCCACAACCTGCCAGAAACCCACACCCCTAGCCAGAAACCCACACCCCAGCCAGACATCCACACCCCCCAGCCAGAATCACATCCCTCTGCCAGAAACCCACAACCAGTCAGAAACCCACATTCCCCAGCCAGAAACCCACATCCCCCAGCCAGAAACCCACTCCCTAGCCAGAACCGGTAATCCCCAGCCAGAAACCTACATCCACGAGCCAGAAGCCCAAATCCCCCAGCCAGAAACCCATAACCAGCCAGAAACCCACACCCCAGCCAGACACCCACATCCCCCTGCCAGAAACCCACAACCAGCCAGAAACCCAAACCCCAGCCAGAACCCCACAACCAGCCAGAAGCCCACCTCCCAAACCAGAAACCCACAACCAGCCAGAAACCCAGACATCCCCCAGCCAGAAACCACACACCCCAGCCAGAAACCCACAACCAGCCCGAAACACATCCCTCGAGCCAGAAACCCACATCCCCCAGCCAGAAACCCACACCCCATGCCAGAGACACACAACCAGTCAGAAACCCACACGCCAACCAGACACCCACACCCCCCAGCCAGAAACCCACACCCAGCCAGACACCCACACCCCCCAGCCAGAATCCCACTCCCCCGCCAGAAAGCCACAACCAGCCAGAAACCCACACCCCTGCCAGAAACCCAGAACCGCCAGAAACCCACACCACCAGCCAGAAACCCACATCCCCAGCCAGAAACCCACCCCCAGCCAGAAACCCACACTCAGCCAGAAGCCCATAACCTGCCAGAAACCCAGAACCGCCAGAAACCCACACCGCCAGCCAGAAACCCACATCCCCAGCCAGAAACCCACCCCCAGCCAGAAACCCACCCTCAGCCAGAAGCCCATAACCTGCCAGAAACCCACAACCAACCAGAAACCCATAACCAGCCAGAAACCCACACCGCCTGTCAGAAACCCACAACCAGCCAAAACCAACACCCCCAACCAGAACCCACACACCCCAGCAAGAAACCCACATCCCCAGCCAGAAATTCGCCCCCAGCCAGAAACCCACCCCCAGCCAAAAACCCACACCCCTAGCCAGAAACCCACATTCCACAGCCGGAAACCCACATCCCCCAGCCAGAAACCCACTCCCCAGCCAGAACCCATAGCCCCCAGCCAGAAACCTACATCCACCAGCCAAAAGCCCAAATCCCCCAGCCAGATACCCATAACCAGCCAGAAACCCACATCCCCCAGCTAGAAACCCACACCCCAGCCGGACACCCACACCCCCCAGCCAGAATCCCACCCCCTCCCAGAAACCCACAACCAGCCAGAAACCCACACCCCCCAGCCAGAACCCCACAACCAGCCAGAAGCCCACCTCCCAAACCAGAAACCCACAACCAGCCAGACATCCCCCAGCCAGACACCACACACCCCAGCCAGAAATCCAAAACCAGCCCGAAACACATCCCTCTAGCCAGAAACACACACCACCCCAGCCAGAAACCCACATCCTCCAGCCAGAAACCCACCCCTAATCAGAAAGCCACGCCCCAGCCAGAAACCCACACCCCCCAGCCAGAACCCCACAACCAGCCAGAAGCCCACCTCCCAAACCAGAAACCCACAACCAGCCAGACATCCCCCAGCCAGACACCACACACCCCAGCCAGAAATCCAAAACCAGCCCGAAACACATCCCTCTAGCCAGAAACACACACCACCCCAGCCAGAAACCCACATCCTCCAGCCAGAAACCCACCCCTAGTCAGAAAGCCACGCCCCAGCCAGAAACCCACATCCCCCAGCCAGAAACCCACACCCCAGCCAGAAACTCACCCCCAGCCAGAAACCCACAACCAGCCAGAAACTCTCACCCCCAGCCAGAAACCCGCCCCCAGCCAGAAACCCAACCCCCAGCCAGGAACCCACCCCAGCCAGAAACACACACCGCCAGCCAGAAACCCACACACCTAGCCAGAAACGCACATTCCCCAGCCAGAATCCCAACCCCAGCCAGAAACCCACATCCCCCAGCCAGAACCCCACAACCAGCCATAATCCCACATCCCCTCAGCCAGAAACCAAACAACCAGCCACAAGACCACACCCCAGCCAGAAACCCACAACCAGCCAGAAACCCACCCACCATCCAGAAACCACACCCCCAGCCAGAAACCCACACCCCCCTGCCAGAAACCCACAACCAGCCAGAAACCTACATCCCCAGCCAGAAACCCACCCCCAGCCAGAAACCCACCCCCAGCCAGAAACCCACATCCCCCAGCCAGAAACCCACACCCCTAGCCAGAAACCCACATCCCCCAGCCAGAAACCCACACGCCATACCAGAGACACACCACCAGCCAGAAACCTACACCCCCAGCCAGACACCCACACCCCAGCCAGAAACCCACCCCCAGCCAGAAACCCACATTTCCCAGCCAGAAACCCACATTTCCCAGCCAGAATCCCACCCCCCTGCCAGAAACCCACACCCCAGCTAGAAACCCACAACCAGCCAGAAACCCACATCCCCAGCCAGAAACCCACCCCCCGCCAGAAACCCACCCTCAGCCAGAAGCCCATAACCTGCCAGAAACCCACACCCCTAGCCAGAAACCCACATTCCCCCGCCAGAAATTCGCCCCCAGCCAGAAACCCACCCCCAGCCAGAAACCCACACCCCTAGCCAGAAACCCACATTCCCCAGCCGAAAACCCACATCCCCCAGACAGAAACCCACTCCCCAGCCAGAACCCATAACCCCCAGCCAGAAACCTACATCCACCAGCCAGAAGCCCAAATCTCCCAGCCAGAAACCCATAACCAGCCAGACACCCACACCCCCCAGCCAGAATCCCACCCCACTGCCAGAAACCCAGAACCAGCCAGAAGCCCAGACATCCCCCAGCCAGAAACCCACACCCAGCCCGAAACACATCCCTCTAGCCAGAAACACACACCCCCACAGCCAGAAACACACACCCTAGCCAGAAACCCACATCCCCCAGCCAGAAACCCACACCCCATCCCAGAGACACACAACCAGCCAGAAACTCACACCCCCAGCCAGACACCCACACCCCAGCCAGAAACCCACCCCCCAGCCGGAAACCCACATTTCCCAGCCAGAAACCCACCCCCAGCCAGAAACCCACATTCCACCAGCCGGAAATCCACATCCCCCAGCCAGAAACCCACTCCCCAGCCAGAAACACACATCCACCAGCCAGAAGCCCACGTCCCCTAGCCAGAAACCCATAACCAGCCAGAAACCCACACCTCAAGCCAGAATCCCACCCCCCTGCCAGAAAGCCACAACCAGCCAGAAATCGACACCCCACCTAGAAACCCACAACCAGCCAGAAACCTACACCCCAGCCAGAAACCCACACCCCCAGGCAGAAACACACATTCCCCAGCCAGAAACCCACACCCCATGCCAGAGACACACAATTAGCCAGAAACCCACACCCCCAGCCAGACACCCACACCCCAGCCAGAAACCCACCCCCCAGCCAGAAGCCCACAGCCCAGCCAGACACCAACACCCCCCAGCCAGAATTCCACCACCCCACCAGAAAACCACACCCCGAGCCAGAAACCGACCTTTCCCAGCCGGAAACCCACATCCCCCAGCCAGAAACCCACCCCCAGCCAGAAACCCACATCCCCCAGCCAGAAACCCACACCCCTAGCCAGAAACCCACATCCCCCAGCCAGAAACCCACACCCCTAGCCAGAAACCCACATCCCCCAGCCAGAAACCCACACGCCATACCAGAGACACACCACCAGCCAGAAACCTACACCCCCAGCCAGACACTCACACCCCAGCCAGAAACCCACCCCCAGCCAGAAACCCACATTTCCCAGCCAGAAACCCACATTTCCCAGCCAGAATCCCACCCCCCTGCCAGAAACCCACACCACAGCTAGAAACCCACAACCAGCCAGAAACCCACATCCCCAGCCAGAAACCCACCCCCCGCCAGAAACCCACCCTCAGCCAGAAGCCCATAACCTGCCAGAAACCCACACCCCTAGCCAGAAACCCACATTCCCCAGCCAGAAATTCGCCCCCAGCCAGAAACCCACCCCCAGCCAGAAACCCACACCCCTAGCCAGAAACCCACATTCCCCAGCCGAAAACCCACATCCCCCAGACAGAAACCCACTCCCCAGCCAGAACCCATAACCCCCAGCCAGAAACCTACATCCACCAGCCAGAAGCCCAAATCTCCCAGCCAGAAACCCATAACCAGCCAGACACCCACACCCCCCAGCCAGAAAACCACATCCCAGCCAGACACCCACACCCCCCAGCCAGAATCCCACCCCACTGCCAGAAACCCAGAACCAGCCAGAAGCCCAGACATCCCCCAGCCAGAAACCCACACCCAGCCCGAAACACATCCCTCTAGCCAGAAACACACACCCCCACAGCCAGAAACACACACCCTAGCCAGAAACCCACATCCCCCAGCCAGAAACCCACACCCCATCCCAGAGACACACAACCAGCCAGAAACTCACACCCCCAGCCAGACACCCACACCCCAGCCAGAAACCCACCCCCCAGCCGGAAACCCACATTTCCCAGCCAGAAACCCACCCCCAGCCAGAAACCCACATTCCACCAGCCGGAAATCCACATCCCCCAGCCAGAAACCCACTCCCCAGCCAGAAACACACATCCACCAGCCAGAAGCCCACGTCCCCTAGCCAGAAACCCATAACCAGCCAGAAACCCACACCTCAAGCCAGAATCCCACCCCCCTGCCAGAAAGCCACAACCAGCCAGAAATCGACACCCCACCTAGAAACCCACAACCAGCCAGAAACCTACACCCCAGCCAGAAACCCACACCCCCAGGCAGAAACACACATTCCCCAGCCAGAAACCCACACCCCATGCCAGAGACACACAACCAGCCAGAAACCCACACCCCCAGCCGGACACCCACACCCCAGCCAGAAACCCACCCCCCAGCCAGAAGCCCACAGCCCAGCCAGACACAAACACCCCCCAGCCAGAATTCCACCACCCCACCAGAAAGCCACACCCCTAGCCAGAAACCGACCTTTCCCAGCCGGAAACCCACATCCCCCAGACAGAAACCCACTCCTCAGCCAGAACCCATAACCCTCAGCCAGAAGCCTACATCCACCAGACAGATGCCCACGTCCCCCAGCCAGAAACCCATAACCAGCCAGAAACCCACACCTCCAGCCAAAATCCCACATCCCAGCCAGACACCCACACTCCCCAGCCAGAAACCCACATCCACCAGCCGGAAACCCACACCCCAGCCAAAAATCCACACGCCCAGCCAGAAACCCACAACCAGCCAGAAACACACCCCACTAGACAGAAACACACACATCCCCCAGCAAGAAACACACATCCCCCAGCCAGAAACCCACCCACAGCCAGAAATCCACCCACAGTCAGAAACACACCCCAATTCAGAAAGCCACGCCACGGCCAGAAACCCACAACCAGCCAGAAACCCACATCCCCCAGCCAGAAACACACACCTCTGCCAGAAACCCACCCCCAGCCAGAAACCCACAACCAGCCAGAAAGTCACAACCCCAGCCAGAAACCCACACCCCCAGCCAGAAATTCGCATCCCAGCCAGGAACCCACCCCAGCCATAAACACACACCGCCAGCCAGAAACCCACACGCCTAGCCAGAAACGCACATACCCCAGCCAGAATCCCAAACCACAGCCAGGAACCCACATCCCCCAGCCGGAAACCCACATCCCCCAGCCAGAAACGCACTCCCCAGCCAGAATCCACATCCACCAGCCAGAAATTTGCCACCCAGCCAGAAACCCACCCGCAGGCAGAAATCCACACCCAGCCAGACACCCACATTCCCCAGCCAGAATCGCACCCCCCCGCCAGAAAGCCACAACCAGCCAGAAACCCACACCCCAGCCAGAACCCTACAACCAGCCAGAAGCCCACCTCCCAAACCAGTAACCCACAACCAGCCAGAAACCCAGACATCCCCCAGCCAGACACCACACATCCCAGCCAGAAATCCACAACCAGCCCGAAACACATCCCTCTAGCCAGAAACACACACCACCCCCCAGCCTGAAACACACATCCCCCAGCCAGAAACCCACACCCCAGCCAGAAACCCACACCCCATGCCAGAGACACACAACCAGCCAGAAACGCACACCCCCAGCCAGACACCCACACCCCAGCCAGAAACCCACACCCCAGCCAGAAACACACATCCCCCAGCCAGAAACCCACACCCCATGCCAGAGACACACAACCAGCCAGAAACGCACACCCCCAGCCAGACACCCACACCCCAGCCAGAAACCCACCTCCAGCCAGAAACCCATAACCCCCAGCCAGAAACCTACATCCACCAGCCAGACGCCCAAATCCCCCAGTCAGATGCCCATAACCAGCGAGAAAACAACATCCCCCAGCCAGAAACCCACTCCCCAGCCAGAACCCATAACCCCCAGCCAGAAGCCCACATCCCCCAGCCAGAAACCCATAACCAGCCAGAAACCCACATCCCCAGCCAGAAACCTAAATCCACCAGCCAGAAGCCCAAATCCCCCAGCCAGAAACCCATAACCAGCCAGAAACCCACATCCCCAGCCAGAAACCTACATCCACCAGCCAGAAGCCCAAATCCCCCAGCCAGAAATCCATAACCAGCCGGAAACCCACATCCCCCAGCCAGAAACCCACATCCCAGCCAGACACCCACACCACCCAGCCAGAATCCCACCCCACTGCCAGAAACCCAGAACCAGCCAGAAACCCACACCCCAGCCAGAACCCCACAACCAGCCAGAAGCCCACCTCCCAAACCAGAAACCCACAACCAGCCAGAAACCCAGACAACCCCCAGCCAGAAAACACACACCCCAGCCAGAAACCCACAACCAGCCCGAAACACATCCCTCTAGCCAGAAACACACACCCCCACAGCCAGAAACACACACCCTAGCCAGAAACCCACATCCCCCAGCCAGAAACCCACACACCATCCCAGAGACACACAACCAGCCATAAACCCACACCCCCAGCCAGACACCCACACCCCAGCCAGAAACCCACCCCCCAGCCAGAAATCCACATTTCCCGGCCAGAAACCCACCCCCAGCCAGAAACCATAACCCCCAGCCAGAAACCCACATCCACCAGCCAGAAGCCCACGACCCTAGCCAGAAACCCATAACCAGCCAGAAACCCACACTTCCAGCCAGAATCCCACCCCCCTGCCAGAAAGCCACAACCAGCCAGAAATCGACACCCCACCTAGAAACCCACAACCAGCCAGAAACCTACACCCTAGGCAGAAACCCACACCCCCAGGCAGAGATACACATTCCCCAGCCAGAAACCTACACCCCATGCCAGAGACACACAACCAGCCAGAAACCCACACCCCCAGCCAGACACCCACACCCCAACCCGAAACCCACCCCCCAGCCAGAAGCCGACACCCCAGCCAGACACCAACACCCCCCAGCCAGAATTCCACCCCCCCACCAGAAAGCCACACCCCTAGCCAGAAACCCACCTTTCCCAGCCGGAAACCCACATCCCCCAGCCAGAAACCCACTCCCCAGCCAGAACCCATAACCCCCAGCCAGAAACCCACAACCAGCCAGAAACACACCCCACTAGACAGAAACACACACATCCCCCAGCAAGAAACACACATCCCCCAGCCAGAAACCCACCCATAGCCAGAAATCCACCCACAGTCAGAAACACACCCCAATTCAGAAAGCCACGCCACGGCCAGAAACCCACAACCAGCCAGAAACCCACCCCCAACCAGAAACCCACATCTCCCAGCCAGAAACCCAACCCCCAGCCAGGAACCCACCCCAGCCATAAACACACACGCCTAGCCAGAAATGCACATACCCCAGCCAGAATCCCAAACCATAGCCAGGAACCCACATCCCCCAGCCGGAAACCCACATCCCCCAGCCAGAAACGCACTCCCCAGCCAGAACCCACATCCCCCAGCCAGAAACCCAACCCCCAGCCATGAACACACACGCCTAGCCAGAAATGCACATACCCCAGCCAGAATCCCAAACCACAGCCAGGAACCCACATCCCCCAGCCGGAAACCCACATCCCCCAGCCGGAAACCCACATCCCCAGCCAGAAACCCACCCGCAGCCAGAAATCCACACCCAGCCAGACACCCACACCCCCCAGCCAGAATCCCACCCCCCCGCCAGAAAGCCACAACCAGCCAGAAACCCTCACCCCAGCCAGAACCCTACAACCAGCCAGAAGCCCACCTCCCAAACCAGTAACCCACAACCAGCCAGAAACCCAGACATCCCCCAGCCAGACACCACACATCCCAGCCAGAAATCCACAACCAGCCCGAAACACATCCCTCTAGCCAGAAACACACACCCCCCCAGCCAGAAACACACATCCCCCAGCCAGAAACCCACACCCCATGCCAGAGACACACAACCAGCCAGAAACCCATAACCCCCAGCCAGAAACCTACATCCACCAGCCAGACGCCCAAATCCCCCAGTCAGATACCCATAACCAGCGAGAAAACAACATCCCCCAGCCAGAAACCCACTCCCCAGCCAGAACCCATAACCCCCAGCCAGAAGCCCACATCCCCCAGCCAGAAACCCATAACCAGCCAGAAACCCACATCCCCAGCCAGAACCCTATAACCAGCCAGAAGCCCACCTCCCAAACCAGTAACCCACAACCAGCCAGAAACCCAGACATCCCCCAGCCAGACACCACACATCCCAGCCAGAAATCTACAACCAGCCCGAAACACATCCCTCTAGCCAGAAACACACACCCCCCCAGCCAGAAACACACATCCCCCAGCCAGAAACCCACACCCCATGCCAGAGACACACAACCAGCCAGAAACGCACACCGCCAGCCAGACACCCACACCCCAGCCAGAAACCCACCTCCAGCCAGAAACCCATAACCCCCAGCCAGAAACCTACATCCACCAGCCAGACGCCCAAATCCCCCAGTCAGATACCCATAACCAGCCAGAAACCAACATCCCCCAGCCAGAAACCCACTCCCCAGCCAGAACCCATAACCCCCAGCCAGAAGCCCACATCCACCAGCCAGACGCCCAAATCCCCCAGTCAGATACCCATAACCAGCCAGAAACCAACATCCCCCAGCCAGAAACCCACACCCCAGCCAGACACCCACACTCCCTACCCCGAAACCCACATCCACAAGCCAGAAACCCACGTGCCCAGCCAGAAACCCACAACCAGCCAGAAACCCAGACATCCCCCAGACAGAAACCCACACCCCAGCTAGAAACCCACAACCAGCCAGAAACCCACGCCCCCAGCCAGAAAACCACATCCCCAGCCAGAAAACCACATCCCCAGCCAGAAACCCACATCCCCCAGCCAGAAACCCAACCCCCAGCCAGGAACCCACCCCAGCCAGAAACCCACGCCCCCAGCCAGAATCCCAACCACCAGCCAGAAACACACACCCCAGCCAGAAACCCACCCCCAGCCAGAAACCCACATCCCCCAGCCAGAACCCCACAACCAGCTATAATCCCACATCCCCCAGCCAGAAACACACACCTCAGCCAGAAACCAAATAACCAGCCACAAGACCACACCCCAGCCAGAAACCCACAACCAGCCAGAAACCCACCCACCATCCAGAAACCACACCCTCCAGCCAGAAACCCACACACCCCTGCCAGAAACCCACAACCAGCCAGAAGCCCACACCCCCCTGCCAGAAACCCACAATCAGCCAGAAACCCACACCCCCAGCCAGAAACCCACAACCAGCCAGAAACCCACATCCCCAGCCAGAAACCCACCCCCAGCCAGAAATCCACCCCAAGCCAGAAACCCACAACCTGCCAGAAACCCACAACCAGCCAGAAACCCACGACCAGCCAAAACCCACACCCCCAACCAGAACCCACACCCCCCAGCAAGAAACCCAAACCCCCAGCCAGAAATTCGCCCCCCAGCCAGAAACCCACACCCCCAGCCAGAAACCCACAACCAGCCAGAAACCCACATCCCCCAGCCGGAAACCCGCTCCCCAGCCAGAAATCCACAACCAGCCAGAAACCCACAACCAGCCAGAAACCCACACCCGAGACAGAACCCCACAACCAGCCAGAAACCCAGACATCCCACAGACAGAAACCCACATCCCCAGCCAGAAACCCACCCTCAGCCAGAAGCCCATAACCTGCCAGAAACCCACAACCAGCCAAAAACAATACCCCCAACCAGAACCGACACACCCCAGCCAGAAACCGACATCCCCAGCCAGAAATTCGCCCCAGCCAGAAACCCACACCCCTAGCCAGAAACCCACATTCCCCAGCCGAAAACCCACATCCCCCAGACAGAAACCCACTCCCCAGCCAGATCCCATAACGCCCAGCCAGAAACCTACATCCACCAGCCAGAAGCCCAAATCCCCCAGCCAGAAACCCATAACCAGCCTGACACCCACACCCCCCAGCCAGAAACCCACATCCCAGCCAGACACCCACACCCCCCAGCCAGAATCCCACCCCACTGCCAGAAACCCAGAACCAGCCAGATGCCCAGACATCCCCCAGCCAGAAACCACACACCCCAGCCAGAAACCCACAACCAGCCCGAAACAGATCCCTCTAGCCAGAAACACACACCCCCACAGCCAGAAACACACACCCTAGCCAGAAACCCACATCCCCCAGCCAGAAACCCACACCCCATGCCAGAGACACACATCCCCCAGCCGGATATCCACATCCCCCAGCCAGAACCCATAACCCCCAGCCAGAAACACACATCCACCAGCCAGAAGCCCACGTCCCCTAGCCAGAAACCCATAACCAGCCAGAAACCCACACCTCCAGCCAGGAGCCCACGTCCCCTAGCCAGAAAGCCACAACCAGCCAGAAATCCACACCCCACCTAGAAACCCACAACCAGCCAGAAACCCACACCCCCAGGCAGAAACACACATTCCCCAGCCAGAAACCCACACCCCATGCCAAAGACACACAACCAGCCAGAAACCCACACCCCCAGCCAGACACCCACACCCCAGCCAGAAACCCACCCCCCAGCCAGAATTCCACCCCCCCCCCACCAGAAAGCCACACCCCTAGCCAGAAACCCACCTTTCCAAGCCGGAAACCCACATCCCCCAGCCAGAAACCCATTCCCCAGCCAGAACCCATAACCCCCAGCCAGATGCCCACATCCACCAGACAGATGCACACGTCCCCCAGCCAGAAACCCATAACCAGCCAGAAACCCACACCTCCAACCAAAATCCCACACCCCAGCCAGACACCCACACTCCCCAGCAAGAAACCCAAACCTCCAGCCAGAAATTCGCCCCCCAGCCAGAAACCCACCCCCCAGCCAGAAACCCACACCACCAGCCATAAACCCACACCCCCAGCCAGAAACCCACAACCAGCCAGAAACCCACAACCAGCCAGAAAACCACACCGCCAGCCAGAAACCCACACCCCTAGCCAGAAATCCACATTCCCCAGCCAGAAACCCACCCCCAGCCAGAAACCCACATCACCCAGCCGGAAACCCACTCCCCAGCCAGAAACCATACCCCCAGCCAGAAACCCACAACCACCAGCTAGAAACCCACATCCCCTCGGCAGAATCCCACCCACCTGCCAGAAACCCACACCCCAGCCAGAAACCCACACCCCAGCCAGAAGCCCAAATCCCCCAGCCAGAAACCCATAACCAGCCAGACACCCACACCCCCCAGCCAGAAACCCACATCCCAGCCAGAAACCCACATCCCCCAGCCAGAAACCCAACCCCCAGCCAGGAACCCACCCCAGCCATAAACACACACCGCCAGCCAGAAACCCACACGCCTAGCCAGAAATGCACATACCCCAGCCAGAATCCCAAACCACAGCCAGGAACCCACATCCCCCAGCCGGAAACCCACATCCCCCAGCCAGAAACGCACTCCCCAGCCAGAACCCACATCCCCCAGCCAGAAATTCGCCTCCCAGCCAGAAACCCACCGGCAGCCAGAAATCCACACCCAGCCAGACACCCACACCCCCCAGCCAGAATCCCACCCCCCCGCCAGAAAGCCACAACCAGCCAGAAACCCACACCCCAGCCAGAACCCTACAACCAGCCAGAAGCCCACCTCCCAAACCAGTAACCCACAACCAGCCAGAAACCCAGACATCCCCCAGCCAGACACCACACATCCCAGCCAGAAATCCACAACCAGCCCGAAACACATCCCTCTAGCCAGAAACACACACCCCCCCCAGCCAGAAACACACATCCCCCAGCCAGAAACCGACACCCCATGCCAGAGACACACAACCAGCCAGAAACGCACACCCCCAGCCAGACACCCACACCCCAGCCAGAAACCCACCTCCAGCCAGAAACCCATAACCCCCAGCCAGAAACCTACATCCACCAGCCAGACGCCCAAATCCCCCAGTCAGATACCCATAACCAGCCAGAAACCAACATCCCCCAGCCAGAAACCCACTCCCCAGCCAGAACCCATAACCCCCAGCCAGAAGCCCACATCCACCAGCCAGACGCCCAAATCCCCCAGTCAGATACCTATAACCAGCCAGAAACCCACACCTCCAGCCAGAAACCCACACCCCAGCCAGACACCCACACTCCCTACCCCGAAACCCACATCCACAAGCCAGAAACCCACGTGCCCAGCCAGAAACCCACAACCAGCCAGAAACCCAGACATCCCCCAGACAGAAACCCACACCCCAGCTAGAAACCCACAACCAGCCAGAAACCCAGACATCCCCCAGACAGAAACCCACACCCCAGCTAGAAACCCACAACCAGCCAGAAACCCACACCCCCAGCCAGAAAACCACATCCCCAGCCAGAAAACCACATCCCCAGCCAGAAAACCACATCCCCAGCCAGAAACCCACATCCCCCAGCCAGAAACCCAACCCCCAGCCAGGAACCCACCCCAGCCAGAAACCCACGCCCCCAGCCAGAATCCCAACCACCAGCCAGAAACACACACCCCAGCCAGAAACCCACCCCCAGCCAGAAACCCACATCCCCCAGCCAGAACCCCACAACCAGCTATAATCCCACATCCCCCAGCCAGAAACACACACCTCAGCCAGAAACCAAATAACCAGCCACAAGACCACACCCCAGCCAGAAACCCACAACCAGCCAGAAACCCACCCACCATCCAGAAACCACACCCTCCAGCCAGAAACCCACACCCCCCTGCCAGAAACCCACAATCAGCCAGAAACCCACACCCCCAGCCAGAAACCCACAACCAGCCAGAAACCCACATCCCCAGCCAGAAACCCACCCCCAGCCAGAAATCCACCCCCAGCCAGAAACCCACAACCTGCCAGAAACCCACAACCAGCCAGAAACCCACGACCAGCCAAAACCCACACCCCCAACCAGAACCCACACCCCCCAGCAAGAAACCCAAACCCCCAGCCAGAAATTCGCCCCCCAGCCAGAAACCCACACCCCCAGCCAGAAACCCACAACCAGCCAGAAACCCACACCCGAGACAGAACCCCACAACCAGCCAGAAACCCAGACATCCCAGAGACAGAAACCCACATCCCCAGCCAGAAACCCACCCTCAGCCAGAAGCCCATAACCTGCCAGAAACCCACAACCAGCCAAAAACAATACCCCCAACCAGAACCGACACACCGCAGCCAGAAACCGACATCGCCAGCCAGAAATTCGCCCCCAGCCAGAAACCCACCCCCAGCCAGAAACCCACACCCCTAGCCAGAAACCCACATTCCCCAGCCGAAAACCCACATCCCCCAGACAGAAACCCACTCCCCAGCCAGATCCCATAACCCCCAGCCAGAAACCTACATCCACCAGCCAGAAGCCCAAATCCCCCAGCCAGAAACCGATAACCAGCCAGACACCCACACCCCCCATCCAGAAACCCACATCCCAGCCAGACACCCACACCCCCCAGCCAGAATCCCACCCCACTGCCAGAAACCCAGAACCAGCCAGATGCCCAGACATCCCCCAGCCAGAAACCACACACCCCAGCCAGAAACCCACAACCAGCCCGAAACACATCCCTCAAGCCAGAAACACACACCCCCACAGCCAGAAACACACACCCCATGCCAGAGACACACAACCAGCCAGAAACTCACACGCCAGCCAGACACCCACACCCCAGCCAGAAACCCACCCCCAGCCAGAAACCCACATTTCCCAGCCAGAAACCCACATTTCCCAGACAGAAACCCACCCCCAGCCAGAAACCCACATCCCCCAGCCGGATATCCACATCCCCCAGCCAGAACCCATAACCCCCAGCCAGAAACACACATCCACCAGCCAGAAGCCCACGTCCCCTAGCCAGAAACCCATAACCAGCCAGAAACCCACAACCAGCCAGAAACCCAGAAATCCCCCAGACAGAAACCCACACCCCAGCTAGAAACCCACAACCAGCCAGAAACCCACGCCCCCAGCCAGAAAACCACATCCCCAGCCAGAAAACCACATCCCCAGCCAGAAAACCACATCCCCAGCCAGAAACCCACATCCCCCAGCCAGAAACCCAACCCCCAGCCAG
Organism: Chiloscyllium punctatum; assembly: GCF_047496795.1. Taxonomy (NCBI): domain Eukaryota; kingdom Metazoa; phylum Chordata; class Chondrichthyes; order Orectolobiformes; family Hemiscylliidae; genus Chiloscyllium; species Chiloscyllium punctatum. The sequence continues at coordinate 28,095,273 of NC_092783.1, forward strand.
GAACCCACCCCAGCCAGAAACCCACGCCCCCAGCCAGAATCCCAACCACCAGCCAGAAACACACACCCCAGCCAGAAACCCACCCCCAGCCAGAAACCCACATCCCCCAGCCAGAACCCCACAACCAGCTATAATCCCACATCCCCCAGCCAGAAACACACACCTCAGCCAGAAACCAAATAACCAGCCACAAGACCACACCCCAGCCAGAAACCCACAACCAGCCAGAAACCCACCCACCATCCAGAAACCACACCCTCCAGCCAGAAACCCACACCCCCCTGCCAGAAACCCACAATCAGCCAGAAACCCACACCCCCAGCCAGAAACCCACAACCAGCCAGAAACCCACATCCCCAGCCAGAAACCCACCCCCAGCCAGAAATCCACCCCCAGCCAGAAACCCACAACCTGCCAGAAACCCACAACCAGCCAGAAACCCACGACCAGCCAAAACCCACACCCCCAACCAGAACCCACACTCCCCAGCAAGAAACCCAAACCCCCAGCCAGAAATTCGCCCCCCAGCCAGAAACCCACACCCCCAGCCAGAAACCCACAACCAGCCAGAAACCCACACCCGAGACAGAACCCCACAACCAGCCAGAAACCCAGACATCCCAGAGACAGAAACCCACATCCCCAGCCAGAAACCCACCCTCAGCCAGAAGCCCATAACCTGCCAGAAACCCACAACCAGCCAAAAACAATACCCCCAACCAGAACCGACACACCGCAGCCAGAAACCGACATCGCCAGCCAGAAATTCACCCCCAGCCAGAAACCCACCCCCAGCCAGAAACCCACACCCCTAGCCAGAAACCCACATTCCCCAGCCGAAAACCCACATCCCCCAGACAGAAACCCACTCCCCAGCCAGATCCCATAACCCCCAGCCAGAAACCTACATCCACCAGCCAGAAGCCCAAATCCCCCAGCCAGAAACCGATAACCAGCCAGACACCCACACCCCCCATCCAGAAACCCACATCCCAGCCAGACACCCACACCCCCCAGCCAGAATCCCACCCCACTGCCAGAAACCCAGAACCAGCCAGATGCCCAGACATCCCCCAGCCAGAAACCACACACCCCAGCCAGAAACCCACAACCAGCCCGAAACACATCCCTCAAGCCAGAAACACACACCCCCACAGCCAGAAACACACACCCCATGCCAGAGACACACAACCAGCCAGAAACTCACACGCCAGCCAGACACCCACACCCCAGCCAGAAACCCACCCCCAGCCAGAAACCCACATTTCCCAGCCAGAAACCCACATTTCCCAGACAGAAACCCACCCCCAGCCAGAAACCCACATCCCCCAGCCGGATATCCACATCCCCCAGCCAGAACCCATAACCCCCAGCCAGAAACACACATCCACCAGCCAGAAGCCCACGTCCCCTAGCCAGAAACCCATAACCAGCCAGAAACCCACACCTCCAGCCAGGAGCCCACGTCCCCTAGCCAGAAAGCCACAACCAGCCAGAAATCCACACCCCACCTAGAAACCCACAACCAGCCAGAAACCTACACCCCAGCCAGAAACCCACACCCCCAGGCAGAAACACACATTCCCCAGCCAGAAACCCACACCCCATGCCAGAGACACACAACCAGCCAGAAACCCACACCCCCAGCCAGACACCCACACCCCAGCCAGAAACCCACCCCCCAGCCAGAATTCCACCCCCCCCACCAGAAAGCCTCACCCCTAGCCAGAAACCCACCATTCCAAGCCGGAAACCCACATCCCGCATCCAGAAACCCATTCCCCAGCCAGAACCCATAACCCCCAGCCAGATGCCCACATCCACCAGACAGACGCACACGTCCCCCAGCCAGAAACCCATAACCAGCCAGAAACCCACACCTCCAGCCAAAATCCCACACCCCAGCCAGACACCCACACTCCCCAGCAAGAAACCCAAACCTCCAGCCAGAAATTCGCCCCCCAGCCAGAAACCCACCCCCCAGCCAGAAACCCACACCACCAGCCATAAACCCACACCCCCAGCCAGAAACCCACAACCAGCCAGAAACCCACAACCAGCCAGAAAACCACACCGCCAGCCAGAAACCCACACCCCTAGCCAGAAATCCACATTCCCCAGCCAGAAACCCACCCCCAGCCAGAAACCCACATCACCCAGCCGGAAACCCACTCCCCAGCCAGAAACCATACCCCCAGCCAGAAAACCACACCGCCAGCCAGAAACCCACACCCCTAGCCAGAAACCATACCCCCAGCCAGAAACCCACAACCACCAGCTAGAAACCCACATCCCCCGCCAGAATGCCACCCACCTGCCAGAAACCCACAACCAGCCAGAAACCCACACCCCAGCCAGAAGCCCAAATCCCCCAGCCAGAAACCCATAACCAGCCAGACACCCACACCCCCCAGCCAGAAACCCACATCCCAGCCAGACACCCACACCCCCCAGCCAGAATCCCACCCCACTGCCAGAAACCCAGAACCAGCCAGATGCCCAGACATCCCCCAGCCGGAAACCACACACCCCAGCCAGAAACCCACAACCAGCCCGAAACACATCCCTCTAGCCAGAAACACACACCCCCACAGCCAGAAACACACACCCTAGCCAGAAACCCACATCCCCCAGCCAGAAACCCACACCCCATGCCAGAGACACACAACCAGCCAGAAACTCACACCCCCAGCCAGACACCCACACCCCAGCCAGAAACCCACCCCCCAGCCAGAAACCCACATTTTCCAGCCAGAAACCCACATTTCCCAGACAGAAACCCACCCCCCAGCCAGAAACCCACATCCCCCAGCCGGATATCCACATCCCCCAGCCAGAACCCATAACCCCCAGCCAGAAACACACATCCACCAGCCAGAAGCCCACGTCCCCTAGCCAGAAACCCATAACCAGCCAGAAACCCACACCTCCAGCCAGAAGCCCACGTCCCCTAGCCAGAAAGCCACAATCAGCCAGAAATCCACACCCCACCAAGAAACCCACAACCAGCCAGAAACCTACACCCCAGCCAGAAACCCACACCCCCAGGCAGAAACACACATTCCCCAGCCAGAAACCCACACCCCATGCCAGAGACACACAACCAGCCAGAAACCCACACCCCCAGCCAGAAACCCACACCCCCAGCCAGACACCCACACCCCAGCCAGAAACCCACATCCCCCAGCCGGAAACCCACACCCCAGCTAGAAACCCACAACCAGCCAGAAACCCACACCACCAGCCATAAACCCACACCCCCAGCCAGAAACCCACAAACAGCCAGAAACCCACAACCAGCCAGAAAACCACACCGCCAGCCATAAACCCACACCCCTAGCCGGAATACCACATCCCCCAGCCGGAAACCCACTCCCCAGCCAGAACCCATACCCCCAGCCAGAAACTCACATCCACCAGCTAGAAACCCACATCCCCCAGCCAGAATCCCAGCCACCTGCCAGAACCCCACAACCAGCCAGAAACCCAGACATCCCCCAGCCAGAAACCCACACCCCAGCCAGAAACCCACGCCCCCAGCCAGAAACCCACACCCCAGCCAGACACCCACACCCCCCATTCAGATTCCCACCCCCCTGCCAGAAACCCACACACCAGCTAGAAACCCACAACCAGCCAGAAACCACATCCCCAGCCAGAAACCCCACCCCTAGCCAGAAATCCACAACCAGCCAGAAACCCACATTCCCAGCCAGAAACCCACCCCCAGCCAGAAACCCACAACCAGCCAGAAACCCACATCCCCAGCCAGAAACCCATCCCCAGCCAGAAACCCACCCTCAGCCAGAAGCCCACAACCTGCCAGAAACCCACAACCAGCCAAAACCAACACCCCCAACCAGAACCCACACATCCCAGCCAGAAACCCACATCCCCAGCCAGAAATTCGCCCCCAGCCAGAAACCCACAACCAGCCAGAAACCCACATCCCCCAGCCGAAAACCCACATACCCCAGCCAGAAACCCACTCCCCAGCCAGAACCCATAACCCCCAGCCAGAAACCTACATCCACCAGCCAGAAGCCCAAATCCCCCAGCCAGATACCCATAACCAGCCAGAAACCCATATCCCCCAGTCAGAAACCCACATCCCAGCCAGACACCCACACCCCCCAGCCAGAATCCCACCCCACTGCCAGAAACCCAGAACCAGCCAGAAACCCACACCCCAGCCACAACCCCACAACCAGCCAGAAGCCCACCTCCCAAACCAGAAACCCACAACCAGCCAGAAACCAAGACATCCCCCAGCCAGAAATCACACACCCCAGCCAGAAACCCACAACCAGCCCGAAACACACCCCCCCAGCCAGAAACACACACCCCCACAGCCAGAAACCCACATCCCCCAGCCAGAAACCCACACCCCATCCCAGAGACAATCAACCAGCCAGAAATCCACACCCCCAGACAGACACCCACACCCCAGCCAGAAACCCACCTCCCAGCCAGAAACTCACATCCCCCAGCCAGAAACCCACACCCCATCCCAGAGACAATCAACCAGCCAGAAATCCACACCCCCAGACAGACACCCACACCCCAGCCAGACACCCACACTCCCCAGCAAGAAACCCAAACCTCCAGCCAGAAATTCGCCCCCCAGCCAGAAACCCACCCCCCAGCCAGAAACCCACACCACCAGCCATAAACCCACACCCCCAGCCAGAAACCCACAACCAGCCAGAAACCCACAACCAGCCAGAAAACCACACCGCCAGCCAGAAACCCACACCCATAGCCAGAAATCCACATTCCCCAGCCAGAAACCCACCCCCAGCCAGAAACCCACATCACCCAGCCGGAAACCCACTCCCCAGCCAGAAACCATACCCCCAGCCAGAAAACCACACCGCCAGCCAGAAACCCACACCCCTAGCCAGAAACCATACCCCCAGCCAGAAACCCACAACCACCAGCTAGAAACCCACATCCCCCGCCAGAATGCCACCCACCTGCCAGAAACCCACAACCAGCCAGAAACCCACACCCCAGCCAGAAGCCCAAATCCCCCAGCCAGAAACCCATAACCAGCCAGACACCCACACCCCCCAGCCAGAAACCCACATCCCAGCCAGACACCCACACCCCCCAGCCAGAATCCCACCCCACTGCCAGAAACCCAGAACCAGCCAGATGCCCAGACATCCCCCAGCCGGAAACCACACACCCCAGCCAGAAACCCACAACCAGCCCGAAACACATCCCTCTAGCCAGAAACACACACCCCCACAGCCAGAAACACACACCCTAGCCAGAAACCCACATCCCCCAGCCAGAAACCCACACCCCATGCCAGAGACACACAACCAGCCAGAAACTCACACCCCCAGCCAGACACCCACACCCCAGCCAGAAACCCACCCCCCAGCCAGAAACCCACATTTTCCAGCCAGAAACCCACATTTCCCAGACAGAAACCCACCCCCAGCCAGAAACCCACATCCCCCAGCCGGATATCCACATCCCCCAGCCAGAACCCATAACCCCCAGCCAGAAACACACATCCACCAGCCAGAAGCCCACGTCCCCTAGCCAGAAACCCATAACCAGCCAGAAACCCACACCTCCAGCCAGAAGCCCACGTCCCCTAGCCAGAAAGCCACAATCAGCCAGAAATCCACACCCCACCAAGAAACCCACAACCAGCCAGAAACCTACACCCCAGCCAGAAACCCACACCCCCAGGCAGAAACACACATTCCCCAGCCAGAAACCCACACCCCATGCCAGAGACACACAACCAGCCAGAAACCCACACCCCCAGCCAGAAACCCACACCCCCAGCCAGACACCCACACCCCAGCCAGAAACCCACATCCCCCAGCCGGAAACCCACACCCCAGCTAGAAACCCACAACCAGCCAGAAACCCACACCACCAGCCATAAACCCACACCCCCAGCCAGAAACCCACAACCAGCCAGAAACCCACAACCAGCCAGTAAACCACACCGCCAGCCATAAACCCACACCCCTAGCCGGAATACCACATCCCCCAGCCGGAAACCCACTCCCCAGCCAGAACCCATACCCCCAGCCAGAAACTCACATCCACCAGCTAGAAACCCACATCCCCCAGCCAGAATCCCAGCCACCTGCCAGAACCCCACAACCAGCCAGAAACCCAGACATCCCCCAGCCAGAAACCCACACCCCAGCCAGAAACCCACGCCCCCAGCCAGAAACCCACACCCCAGCCAGACACCCACACCCCCCATTCAGATTCCCACCCCCCTGCCAGAAACCCACACACCAGCTAGAAACCCACAACCAGCCAGAAACCACATCCCCAGCCAGAAACCCCACCCCTAGCCAGAAATCCACAACCAGCCAGAAACCCACATTCCCAGCCAGAAACCCACCCCCAGCCAGAAACCCACAACCAGCCAGAAACCCACATCCCCAGCCAGAAACCCATCCCCAGCCAGAAACCCACCCTCAGCCAGAAGCCCACAACCTGCCAGAAACCCACAACCAGCCAAAACCAACACCCCCAACCAGAACCCACACATCCCAGCCAGAAACCCACATCCCCAGCCAGAAATTCGCCCCCAGCCAGAAACCCACAACCAGCCAGAAACCCACATCCCCCAGCCGAAAACCCACATACCCCAGCCAGAAACCCACTCCCCAGCCAGAACCCATAACCCCCAGCCAGAAACCTACATCCACCAGCCAGAAGCCCAAATCCCCCAGCCAGATACCCATAACCAGCCAGAAACCCATATCCCCCAGCCAGAAACCCACATCCCAGCCAGACACCCACACCCCCCAGCCAGAATCCCACCCCACTGCCAGAAACCCAGAACCAGCCAGAAACCCACACCCCAGCCACAACCCCACAACCAGCCAGAAGCCCACCTCCCAAACCAGAAACCCACAACCAGCCAGAAACCAAGACATCCCCCAGCCAGAAATCACACACCCCAGCCAGAAACCCACAACCAGCCCGAAACACACCCCCCCAGCCAGAAACACACACCCCCACAGCCAGAAACCCACATCCCCCAGCCAGAAACCCACACCCCATCCCAGAGACAATCAACCAGCCAGAAATCCACACCCCCAGACAGACACCCACACCCCAGCCAGAAACCCACCTCCCAGCCAGAAACTCACATTTCCCAGCCGGAAACCCACATTTCCCAGCCAGAAAACCATCCCCAGCCAGAAACCCACATCCCCCAGCCGGAAATCCATATCCCCCAGCCAGACACCCACTCCCCAGCCAGAACCCATAACCCCCAGCCAGAAACCCACATCCACCAGCCAGACGCACACGTCCCCCAGCCAGAAACCCATAACCAGCCAGAAACCCACACCTCCAGCCAGAATCCAACCCCCCTGCCAGAAAGCCACAACCAGCCAGAAATCCACACCCCACCTAGAAACCCACAACCAGTCAGAAACCCACTCCCCAGCCAGAACCCATAACCCCCAGCCAGAAACTTACATCCACCACCCAGAAGCCCAAATCCCCCAGCCAGAAACCCATAACCAGCCAGAAACCCACATCCCCCTGCCAGAAACTCACAACCAGCCAGAAACCCACACCCCAGCCAGAACCACACAACCAGCCAGAAGCCCACCTCCCAAACCTGAAACCCACAACCAGCCAGAAACCCAGACATCCCCCAGCCAGTAACCACACACCCTAGCCAGAACACCACAACCAGCCCGAAACACATCCCTCTAGCCAGAAACACACACCCACCCCAGCCAGACACCCACACCCCAGCCAGAAACCCACCCCCCAGCCAGAAACCCACATTTCCCAGCCAGAAACCCACATTTCCAAGCCAGAAACCCACACCCCAGCCAGAAACCCACCCCCCAGCCAGAAACCCACATTTCCCAGCCAGAAACCCACATTTCCAAGCCAGAAACCCACATTTCCAAGCCAGAAACCCACCCCCAGCCAGAAGCCCACTCCCCAGCCAGAACCCATACCCCCAGCCAGCGGCCCACATCCACCAGCCAGACGCCCACGTCCCCCAGCCAAAAACCCATAAACAGCTAGAAACCCACACCTCCAGCCAAAAACCCACACCCCAGCCAGACACCCACACTCCCCAGCCAGAAACCCACATCAACCAGACAGAAACCCACACCCCAGCCAAAAACCCACACGCCCAGCCAGAAACCCACAACCAGCCAGAAACACACCCCACAAGACAGAAACACACACATCCCCCAGCAAGAAACCCACCCACAGCCAGAAATCCACCCACAACCAGAAACCCACCCCCAGTCAGAAAGCCAAGCCCCAGTCAGAAACCCACAACCAGCCAGAAACTCACACCCCCAGCCAGAAATTCGCCCCCCCAGCCAGATACCCACCCCCAGCCAGAAACACACACCGCCAGCCAGAAACCTACACGCCTAGCCAGAAACGCACAACCCCCAGCCAGAATCCCAAACCCCAGCCAGAAACCCACATCCCCCAGCCAGAAACCCACATCCACCAGCCAGAAACCCACATCCCCCAGCCAGAAACGCACTCCCCAGCCAGAACCCACACACCTCAGCCAGAAACCCACACCCTCAAGCCAGAAACCCACATCCCCAAGCCAGAAACCCACATCCACCAGCCAGAAACCCACATCCCCCAGCCAGAACCCCACAACCAGCCATACTCCCACCTCCCCCAGCCAGAAACACACACCTCAGCCAGAAACCAAATAACCAGCCACAAAACCACACCCCAGCCAGAAACCCACAACCAGCCAGAAACCCACCCACCAACCAGAAACCACACCCCCCAGCCAGAAACCCACAAACCCCTGCCAGAAACCCACAACCAGCCAGAAACCCACACCCACTGCCAGAAACCCACAACCAGCCAGAAACCCACACCCCCAGCCAGAAACCCACCCCCAGCCAGAAACCCACAACCTGCCAGAAACCCACAACCAGCCAGAAACCCACGACCAGCCAAAACCCACATCCCCAACCAGAACCCACACCCCCCAGCAAGAAACCCAAACCCCCAGCCAGAAATTCGCCCCCCAGCCAGAAACCAACCCCCCAGCCAGAAACCCACACCACCAGCCATAATCCCACACCCCCAGCCAGAAACCCACAACCAGCCAGAAACCCACAACCAGCCAGAAAACCACACCGCCAGCCAGAAACCCACACCCCTAGCCAGATACCCACCCCCAGCCAGAAACCCACATCCCCCAGCCGGAAACCCACATCCCCCAGCCGGAAACCCACTCCCCAGCCAGAACCCATACACCCAGCCAGAAACCCACATCCACCAGCTAGAAACCCACATCCCCCAGCCAGAATCCCCAGCCAGAATCCCACCCACCTGCCAGAAACCCACAACCAGTCAGAAACCCACATCACAGCCAGAACCCCACAACCAGCCAGAAACCCAGACATCCCCCAGCCAGAAACCCACACCCCAGCTAGAAACCCACAACCAACCAGACATTCACACACTAGCCAGACACCCACAGCCCCCAGCCAGAATCCCACATTTCCCAGCCAGAAACCCACATCCCCCAGCCAGAAATCCACATCCCCCAGCCAGAAACCCACTCCCCAGCCAGAAGCCCACATCCACCAGCCAGACGCCCACGTCCCCCAGCCAAAAACCCATAAACAGCCAGAAACCCACACCTCCAGCCAAAAACTCACACCCTCAGCCAGAAATTCACCCCCCCCAGCCAGATACCCACCCCCAGCCAGAAAACCAAATCCCCCAGCCAAAAACCCACACGCCCAGCCAGAAACCCACAACCAGCCAGAAACACACCCCACTAGACAGAAACACACACATCCCCCAGCCAGAAACCCACCCACAGCCAGAAACCCACCCACAGCCAGAAACCCACAACCAGCCAGATACCCACATCCCCAGCCAGAAACCCACCCCGTGCCAGAAATCCACAACCAGCCAGAAACCCACATCCCCAGCCAGAAACCCACCCCTAGCCAGAAACCCACAACCAGCCAGAAACCCACATCCCCAGCCAGAAACCCACCCCCAGCCAGAAACCCACAACCAGCCAGAAACCCACATCCCCAGCCAGAAACCCATCCCCAGCCAGAAACCCACCCTCAGCCAGAAACCCACAACCAGCCAGAAACCCACCCACCATCCAGAAACCACACTCCCCAGGCAGAAACCACAACTCCCCTGCCAGAAACCCACAACCAGCCAGAAAACCACATCCCCAGCCAGAAACCCACAACCAGCCAGAAACCACATCCCCAGCCAAAACCCACCCCCAGCCAGAAACCCACAACCTGCCAGAAACCCACAACCAGCCAGAAACCCACGACCAGCCAAAACCCACACCCACAACCAGAACCCACACTCCCCAGCAAGAAACCCAAACCGCCAGACAGAAATTCGCCCCCCAGCCAGAAACCCACCCCCAGCCAGAAACCCACACCACCAGCCATAAACCCACACCCCCAGCCAGAAATCCACAACCAGCCAGAATCCCACAACCAGCCAGAAAACCACACTGCCAGCCATAAACCCACACCCCTTGCCGGAAACCCACATCCCCCAGCCGGAAACGCAAACATCCCCCAGCCCGAAACCCACACCCCAGCCAGAAACCCACGCCCACAGCCAGAAACCCACACCCCAGCCAGACACCCACACCCCCCATTCAGAATCCCACCCCCCTGCCAGAAACCCACACACCAGCTAGAAACCCACAACCAGCCAGATACCCACATCCCCAGCCAGACACCCACCCCTAGCCAGAAACCCACAACCAGCCAGAAACCCACATCCCCAGCCAGAAACCATCCCCAGCCAGAAACCCACAACCAGTCAGAAACCCACATCCCCAGCCAGAAACCCATCCCCAGCCAGAAACCCACCCTCAGCCAGAAACCCACAACCAGCCAGAAACCCACCCACCATCCAGAAACCACACTCCCCAGGCAGAAACCACACCCCCCCGCCAGAAACCCACAACCAGCCAGAAAACCACCTCCCCAGCCAGAAACCCACAACCAGCCAGAAACCACATCCCCAGCCAAAACCCACCCCCAGCCAGAAACCCACAACCTGCCAGAAACCCACAACCAGCCAGAAACCCACGACCAGCCAAAACCCACACCCCCAACCAGAACCCACACCCCCCAGCAAGAAACCCAAACCGCCAGACAGAAATTCGCCCCCCTGCCAGAAACCCACCCCCCAGCCAGAAACCCACACCACCAGCCATAAACCCACACCCCCAGCCAGAACTCCACAACCAGCCAGAAACCCACAAACAGCCAGAAAACCACACTGCCAGCCATAAACCCACACCCCTAGCCGGAAACCCACATCCCCCAGCCGGAAACCCAGACATCCCCCAGCCCGAAACCCACACCCCAGCCAGAAACCCACGCCCACAGCCAGAAACCCACCCCCAGCCAGACACCCACACCCCCCATTCAGAATCCCACCCCCCTGCCAGAAACCCACACACCAGCTAGAAACCCACAACCAGCCAGATACCCACATCCCCAGCCAGAAACCCACCCCTAGCCAGAAACCCACAACCAGCCAGAAACCCACATCCCCAGCCAGAAACCCACCCCCAGCCAGAAACCCACAACCAGCCAGAAACCCACATCCCCAGCCAGAAACCCATCCCCTGCCAGAAACCCACCCTCAGCCAGAAACCCACAACCAGCCAGAAACCCACCCACCATCCAGAAACCACACTCCCCAGGAAGAAACCACACCCCCCCTGCCAGAAACCCACAACCAGCCAGAAAACCACATCCCCAGCCAGAAACCCACGACCAGCCAGAAACCACATCCCCAGCCAAAACCCACCCCCAGCCAGAAACCCACAACCTGCCAGAAACCCACAACCAGCCAGAAACCCACGACCAGCCAAAACCCACACCCCCAACCAGAACCCACACCCCCCAGCAAGAAAGCCAAACCGCCAGACAGAAATTCGCCCCCCAGCCAGAAACCCACACCCCAGCCAGAAACCCACACCACCAGCCATAAACCCACACCCCCAGCCATAAACCCACAACCAGCCCGAAACCCACAACCAGCCAGAAACCCACAACCAGCCAGAAAACCACACCGCCAGCCAGAAACCCACACCCCTAGCCAGAAACCATACCCCCAGCCAGAAACCCACAACCACCAGCTAGAAACCCACATCCCCCGCCAGAATGCCACCCACCTGCCAGAAACCCACAACCAGCCAGAAACCCACACCCCAGCCAGAAGCCCAACTCCCCCAGCCAGAAACCCATAACCAGCCAGACACCCACACCCCCCAGCCAGAAACCAACATCCCAGCCAGACACCCACACCCCCCAGCCAGAATCCCACCCCACTGCCAGAAACCCAGAACCAGCCAGATGCCCAGACATCCCCCAGCCGGAAACCACACACCCCAGCCAGAAACCCACAACCAGCCCGAAACACATCCCTCTAGCCAGAAACACACACCCCCACAGCCAGAAACACACACCCTAGCCAGAAACCCACATCCCCCAGCCAGAAACCCACACCCCATGCCAGAGACACACAACCAGCCAGAAACTCACACCCCCAGCCAGACACCCACACCCCAGCCAGAAACCCACCCCCCAGCCAGAAACCCACATTTTCCAGCCAGAAACCCACATTTCCCAGACAGAAACCCACCCCCAGCCAGAAACCCACATCCCCCAGCCGGATATCCACATCCCCCAGCCAGAACCCATAACCCCCAGCCAGAAACACACATCCACCAGCCAGAAGCCCACGTCCCCTAGCCAGAAACCCATAACCAGCCAGAAACCCACACCTCCAGCCAGAAGCCCACGTCCCCTAGCCAGAAAGCCACAATCAGCCAGAAATCCACACCCCACCTAGAAACCCACAACCAGCCAGAAACCTACACCCCAGCCAGAAACCCACACCCCCAGGCAGAAACACACATTCCCCAGCCAGAAACCCACACCCCATGCCAGAGACACACAACCAGCCAGAAACCCACACCCCCAGCCAGACACCCACACCCCAGCCAGAAACCCACATCCCCCAGCCGGAAACCCACACCCCAGCTAGAAACCCACAACCAGCCAGAAACCCACACCACCAGCCATAAATCCACACCCCCAGCCAGAAACCCACAACCAGCCAGAAACCCACAACCAGCCAGAAAACCACACCGCCAGCCATAAACCCACACCCCTAGCCGGAATACCACATCCCCCAGCCGGAAACCCACTCCCCAGCCAGAACCCATACCCCCAGCCAGAAACTCACATCCACCAGCTAGAAACCCACATCCCCCAGCCAGAATCCCAGCCACCTGCCAGAACCCCACAACCAGCCAGAAACCCAGACATCCCCCAGCCAGAAACCCACACCCCAGCCAGAAACCCACGCCCCCAGCCAGAAACCCACACCCCAGCCAGACACCCACACCCCCCATTCAGATTCCCACCCCCCTGCCAGAAACCCACACACCAGCTAGAAACCCACAACCAGCCAGATACCTACATCCCCAGCCAGAAACCCACCCCTAGCCAGAAATCCACAACCAGCCAGAAACCCACATTCCCAGCCAGAAACCCACCCCCAGCCAGAAACCCACAACCAGCCAGAAACCCACATCCCCAGCCAGAAACCCATCCCCAGCCAGAAACCCACCCTCAGCCAGAAGCCCACAACCTGCCAGAAACCCACAACCAGCCAAAACCAACACCCCCAACCAGAACCCACACACCCCAGCCAGAAACCCACATCCCCAGCCAGAAATTCGCCCCCAGCCAGAAACCCACAACCAGCCAGAAACCCACATCCCCCAGCCGAAAACCCACATACCCCAGCCAGAAACCCACTCCCCAGCCAGAACCCATAACCCCCAGCCAGAAACCTACATCCACCAGCCAGAAGCCCAAATCCCCCAGCCAGATACCCATAACCAGCCAGAAACCCATATCCCCCAGCCAGAAACCCACATCCCAGCCAGACACCCACACCCCCCAGCCAGAATCCCACCCCACTGCCAGAAACCCAGAACCAGCCAGAAACCCACACCCCAGCCACAACCCCACAACCAGCCAGAAGCCCACCTCCCAAACCAGAAACCCACAACCAGCCAGAAACCAAGACATCCCCCAGCCAGAAATCACACACCCCAGCCAGAAACCCACAACCAGCCCGAAACACACCCCCCCAGCCAGAAACACACACCCCCACAGCCAGAAACCCACATCCCCCAGCCAGAAACCCACACCCCATCCCAGAGACAATCAACCAGCCAGAAATCCACACCCCCAGACAGACACCCACACCCCAGCCAGAAACCCACCTCCCAGCCAGAAACTCACATTTCCCAGCCGGAAACCCACATTTCCCAGCCAGAAAACCATCCCCAGCCAGAAACCCACATCCCCCAGCCGGAAATCCATATCCCCCAGCCAGACACCCACTCCCCAGCCAGAACCCATAACCCCCAGCCAGAAACCCACATCCACCAGCCAGACGCACACGTCCCCCAGCCAGAAACCCATAACCAGCCAGAAACCCACACCTCCAGCCAGAATCCAACCCCCCTGCCAGAAAGCCACAACCAGCCAGAAATCCACACCCCACCTAGAAACCCACAACCAGTCAGAAACCCACTCCCCAGCCAGAACCCATAACCCCCAGCCAGAAACTTACATCCACCACCCAGAAGCCCAAATCCCCCAGCCAGAAACCCATAACCAGCCAGAAACCCACATCCCCCTGCCAGAAACTCACAACCAGCCAGAAACCCACACCCCAGCCAGAACCACACAACCAGCCAGAAGCCCACCTCCCAAACCTGAAACCCACAACCAGCCAGAAACCCAGACATCCCCCAGCCAGTAACCACACACCCTAGCCAGAACACCACAACCAGCCCGAAACACATCCCTCTAGCCAGAAACACACACCCACCCCAGCCAGACACCCACACCCCAGCCAGAAACCCACCCCCCAGCCAGAAACCCACATTTCCCAGCCAGAAACCCACATTTCCAAGCCAGAAACCCACACCCCAGCCAGAAACCCACCCCCCAGCCAGAAACCCACATTTCCCAGCCAGAAACCCACATTTCCAAGCCAGAAACCCACATTTCCAAGCCAGAAACCCACCCCCAGCCAGAAGCCCACTCCCCAGCCAGAACCCATACCCCCAGCCAGCGGCCCACATCCACCAGCCAGACGCCCACGTCCCCCAGCCAAAAACCCATAAACAGCTAGAAACCCACACCTCCAGCCAAAAACCCACACCCCAGCCAGACACCCACACTCCCCAGCCAGAAACCCACATCAACCAGACAGAAACCCACACCCCAGCCAAAAACCCACACGCCCAGCCAGAAACCCACAACCAGCCAGAAACACACCCCACAAGACAGAAACACACACATCCCCCAGCAAGAAACCCACCCACAGCCAGAAATCCACCCACAACCAGAAACCCACCCCCAGTCAGAAAGCCAAGCCCCAGTCAGAAACCCACAACCAGCCAGAAACTCACACCCCCAGCCAGAAATTCGCCCCCCCAGCCAGATACCCACCCCCAGCCAGAAACCCACATCCCCCAGCCAGAAACCCACACCCCCAGCCAGAAACCCACCCCCAGCCAGGAACCCACCCCAGCCAGAAACACACACCGCCAGCCAGAAACCTACACGCCTAGCCAGAAACGCACAACCCCCAGCCAGAATCCCAAACCCCAGCCAGAAACCCACATCCCCCAGCCAGAAACCCACATCCACCAGCCAGAAACCCACATCCCCCAGCCAGAAACGCACTCCCCAGCCAGAACCCACACACCTCAGCCAGAAACCCACACCCTCAAGCCAGAAACCCACATCCCCAAGCCAGAAACCCACATCCACCAGCCAGAAACCCACATCCCCCAGCCAGAACCCCACAACCAGCCATACTCCCACCTCCCCCAGCCAGAAACACACACCTCAGCCAGAAACCAAATAACCAGCCACAAAACCACACCCCAGCCAGAAACCCACAACCAGCCAGAAACCCACCCACCAACCAGAAACCACACCCCCCAGCCAGAAACCCACAAACCCCTGCCAGAAACCCACAACCAGCCAGAAACCCACACCCACTGCCAGAAACCCACAACCAGCCAGAAACCCACACCCCCAGCCAGAAACCCACCCCCAGCCAGAAACCCACAACCTGCCAGAAACCCACAACCAGCCAGAAACCCACGACCAGCCAAAACCCACATCCCCAACCAGAACCCACACCCCCCAGCAAGAAACCCAAACCCCCAGCCAGAAATTCGCCCCCCAGCCAGAAACCAACCCCCCAGCCAGAAACCCACACCACCAGCCATAATCCCACACCCCCAGCCAGAAACCCACAACCAGCCAGAAACCCACAACCAGCCAGAAAACCACACCGCCAGCCAGAAACCCACACCCCTAGCCAGATACCCACCCCCAGCCAGAAACCCACATCCCCCAGCCGGAAACCCACATCCCCCAGCCGGAAACCCACTCCCCAGCCAGAACCCATACCCCCAGCCAGTAACCCACACACCAGCCAGAAACCCACACCCCCAGCCAGAAATTCGCCCCCCAGCCAGAAACCCACACCCCAGCCAGAAACCCACACCCCAGCCAGAAACCCACACCCGCCAGCCAGAACCCCACAACCAGCCAGAAGCCCACCTCCCAAATCAGAAACCCACAACCAGCCAGAAACCCAGACATCCCCCAGCCAGAAACCACACACCCCAGCCAGAAACCCACAACCAGCCAGAAACACATCCCTCTAGCCAGAAACACACACCCCCACAGCCAGAAACACACACCCTAGCCAGAAACCCACATCCCCCAGCCAGAAACCCAAACCCCATACCAGAGACACACAACCAGCCAGAAACCCATCCCACAGCCAGAAACCCACATTTCCCAGCCAGAATCCCACCCCCCTGCCAGAAACCCACACCCCAGCCAGAAATCCACCCCCAGCCAGAAACCGACCTTCAGCCAGAAGCCCACAACCTGCCAGAAACCCACAACCAGCCAAAACCAACACCCCCAACCAGAATCCACACACCCCAACCAGAAACCCACATCCCCAGCCAGAAATTCGCCCCCAGCCAGAAACCCACCCCCAGCCAGAAACCCACACCCCTTGCCAGAAACCCACATCCCCCAGCCAGAAACCCACTCCCCAGCCAGAACCCATAACTCCCAGCCAGAAACCTACATCCACCAGCCAGAAGCCCAAATCCCCCAGCCCGAACCCCATAACCAGCCAGAAACCCACATCCCCCAGCCAGAAACCCACAACCCCCAGCCAGAATCACACCCCCCTGCCAGAAACCCATAACCAGCCCGAAACCCACATCCCCTAGACAGAAACCCATAACCAGCCAGAAACCCACAAACCCCAGCCAGAATCCCACCCCCCTGCCAGAAACCCACGCCCCCAGCCAGAAAACCACATCCCCAGCCAGAAAACCACATCCCCAGCCAGAAAACCACATCCCCAGCCAGAAACCCACATCCCCCAGCCAGAAACCCAACCCCCAGCCAGGAACCCACCCCAGCCAGAAACCCACGCCCCCAGCCAGAATCCCAACCACCAGCCAGAAACACACACCCCAGCCAGAAACCCACCCCCAGCCAGAAACCCACATCCCCCAGCCAGAACCCCACAACCAGCTATAATCCCACATCCCCCAGCCAGAAACACACACCTCAGCCAGAAACCAAATAACCAGCCACAAGACCACACCCCAGCCAGAAACCCACAACCAGCCAGAAACCCACCCACCATCCAGAAACCACACCCTCCAGCCAGAAACCCACACCCCCCTGCCAGAAACCCACAATCAGCCAGAAACCCACACCCCCAGCCAGAAACCCACAACCAGCCAGAAACCCACATCCCCAGCCAGAAACCCACCCCCAGCCAGAAATCCACCCCCAGCCAGAAACCCACAACCTGCCAGAAACCCACAACCAGCCAGAAACCCACGACCAGCCAAAACCCACACCCCCAACCAGAACCCACACTCCCCAGCAAGAAACCCAAACCCCCAGCCAGAAATTCGCCCCCCAGCCAGAAACCCACACCCCCAGCCAGAAACCCACAACCAGCCAGAAACCCACACCCGAGACAGAACCCCACAACCAGCCAGAAACCCAGACATCCCAGAGACAGAAACCCACATCCCCAGCCAGAAACCCACCCTCAGCCAGAAGCCCATAACCTGCCAGAAACCCACAACCAGCCAAAAACAATACCCCCAACCAGAACCGACACACCGCAGCCAGAAACCGACATCGCCAGCCAGAAATTCACCCCCAGCCAGAAACCCACCCCCAGCCAGAAACCCACACCCCTAGCCAGAAACCCACATTCCCCAGCCGAAAACCCACATCCCCCAGACAGAAACCCACTCCCCAGCCAGATCCCATAACCCCCAGCCAGAAACCTACATCCACCAGCCAGAAGCCCAAATCCCCCAGCCAGAAACCGATAACCAGCCAGACACCCACACCCCCCATCCAGAAACCCACATCCCAGCCAGACACCCACACCCCCCAGCCAGAATCCCACCCCACTGCCAGAAACCCAGAACCAGCCAGATGCCCAGACATCCCCCAGCCAGAAACCACACACCCCAGCCAGAAACCCACAACCAGCCCGAAACACATCCCTCAAGCCAGAAACACACACCCCCACAGCCAGAAACACACACCCCATGCCAGAGACACACAACCAGCCAGAAACTCACACGCCAGCCAGACACCCACACCCCAGCCAGAAACCCACCCCCAGCCAGAAACCCACATTTCCCAGCCAGAAACCCACATTTCCCAGACAGAAACCCACCCCCAGCCAGAAACCCACATCCCCCAGCCGGATATCCACATCCCCCAGCCAGAACCCATAACCCCCAGCCAGAAACACACATCCACCAGCCAGAAGCCCACGTCCCCTAGCCAGAAACCCATAACCAGCCAGAAACCCACACCTCCAGCCAGGAGCCCACGTCCCCTAGCCAGAAAGCCACAACCAGCCAGAAATCCACACCCCACCTAGAAACCCACAACCAGCCAGAAACCTACACCCCAGCCAGAAACCCACACCCCCAGGCAGAAACACACATTCCCCAGCCAGAAACCCACACCCCATGCCAGAGACACACAACCAGCCAGAAACCCACACCCCCAGCCAGACACCCACACCCCAGCCAGAAACCCACCCCCCAGCCAGAATTCCACCCCCCCCACCAGAAAGCCTCACCCCTAGCCAGAAACCCACCATTCCAAGCCGGAAACCCACATCCCGCATCCAGAAACCCATTCCCCAGCCAGAACCCATAACCCCCAGCCAGATGCCCACATCCACCAGACAGACGCACACGTCCCCCAGCCAGAAACCCATAACCAGCCAGAAACCCACACCTCCAGCCAAAATCCCACACCCCAGCCAGACACCCACACTCCCCAGCAAGAAACCCAAACCTCCAGCCAGAAATTCGCCCCCCAGCCAGAAACCCACCCCCCAGCCAGAAACCCACACCACCAGCCATAAACCCACACCCCCAGCCAGAAACCCACAACCAGCCAGAAACCCACAACCAGCCAGAAAACCACACCGCCAGCCAGAAACCCACACCCCTAGCCAGAAATCCACATTCCCCAGCCAGAAACCCACCCCCAGCCAGAAACCCACATCACCCAGCCGGAAACCCACTCCCCAGCCAGAAACCATACCCCCAGCCAGAAAACCACACCGCCAGCCAGAAACCCACACCCCTAGCCAGAAACCATACCCCCAGCCAGAAACCCACAACCACCAGCTAGAAACCCACATCCCCCGCCAGAATGCCACCCACCTGCCAGAAACCCACAACCAGCCAGAAACCCACACCCCAGCCAGAAGCCCAAATCCCCCAGCCAGAAACCCATAACCAGCCAGACACCCACACCCCCCAGCCAGAAACCCACATCCCAGCCAGACACCCACACCCCCCAGCCAGAATCCCACCCCACTGCCAGAAACCCAGAACCAGCCAGATGCCCAGACATCCCCCAGCCGGAAACCACACACCCCAGCCAGAAACCCACAACCAGCCCGAAACACATCCCTCTAGCCAGAAACACACACCCCCACAGCCAGAAACACACACCCTAGCCAGAAACCCACATCCCCCAGCCAGAAACCCACACCCCATGCCAGAGACACACAACCAGCCAGAAACTCACACCCCCAGCCAGACACCCACACCCCAGCCAGAAACCCACCCCCCAGCCAGAAACCCACATTTTCCAGCCAGAAACCCACATTTCCCAGACAGAAACCCACCCCCAGCCAGAAACCCACATCCCCCAGCCGGATATCCACATCCCCCAGCCAGAACCCATAACCCCCAGCCAGAAACACACATCCACCAGCCAGAAGCCCACGTCCCCTAGCCAGAAACCCATAACCAGCCAGAAACCCACACCTCCAGCCAGAAGCCCACGTCCCCTAGCCAGAAAGCCACAATCAGCCAGAAATCCACACCCCACCAAGAAACCCACAACCAGCCAGAAACCTACACCCCAGCCAGAAACCCACACCCCCAGGCAGAAACACACATTCCCCAGCCAGAAACCCACACCCCATGCCAGAGACACACAACCAGCCAGAAACCCACACCCCCAGCCAGAAACCCACACCCCCAGCCAGACACCCACACCCCAGCCAGAAACCCACATCCCCCAGCCGGAAACCCACACCCCAGCTAGAAACCCACAACCAGCCAGAAACCCACACCACCAGCCATAAACCCACACCCCCAGCCAGAAACCCACAACCAGCCAGAAACCCACAACCAGCCAGAAAACCACACCGCCAGCCATAAACCCACACCCCTAGCCGGAATACCACATCCCCCAGCCGGAAACCCACTCCCCAGCCAGAACCCATACCCCCAGCCAGAAACTCACATCCACCAGCTAGAAACCCACATCCCCCAGCCAGAATCCCAGCCACCTGCCAGAACCCCACAACCAGCCAGAAACCCAGACATCCCCCAGCCAGAAACCCACACCCCAGCCAGAAACCCACGCCCCCAGCCAGAAACCCACACCCCAGCCAGACACCCACACCCCCCATTCAGATTCCCACCCCCCTGCCAGAAACCCACACACCAGCTAGAAACCCACAACCAGCCAGAAACCACATCCCCAGCCAGAAACCCCACCCCTAGCCAGAAATCCACAACCAGCCAGAAACCCACATTCCCAGCCAGAAACCCACCCCCAGCCAGAAACCCACAACCAGCCAGAAACCCACATCCCCAGCCAGAAACCCATCCCCAGCCAGAAACCCACCCTCAGCCAGAAGCCCACAACCTGCCAGAAACCCACAACCAGCCAAAACCAACACCCCCAACCAGAACCCACACATCCCAGCCAGAAACCCACATCCCCAGCCAGAAATTCGCCCCCAGCCAGAAACCCACAACCAGCCAGAAACCCACATCCCCCAGCCGAAAACCCACATACCCCAGCCAGAAACCCACTCCCCAGCCAGAACCCATAACCCCCAGCCAGAAACCTACATCCACCAGCCAGAAGCCCAAATCCCCCAGCCAGATACCCATAACCAGCCAGAAACCCATATCCCCCAGCCAGAAACCCACATCCCAGCCAGACACCCACACCCCCCAGCCAGAATCCCACCCCACTGCCAGAAACCCAGAACCAGCCAGAAACCCACACCCCAGCCACAACCCCACAACCAGCCAGAAGCCCACCTCCCAAACCAGAAACCCACAACCAGCCAGAAACCAAGACATCCCCCAGCCAGAAATCACACACCCCAGCCAGAAACCCACAACCAGCCCGAAACACACCCCCCCAGCCAGAAACACACACCCCCACAGCCAGAAACCCACATCCCCCAGCCAGAAACCCACACCCCATCCCAGAGACAATCAACCAGCCAGAAATCCACACCCCCAGACAGACACCCACACCCCAGCCAGAAACCCACCTCCCAGCCAGAAACTCACATTTCCCAGCCGGAAACCCACATTTCCCAGCCAGAAAACCATCCCCAGCCAGAAACCCACATCCCCCAGCCGGAAATCCATATCCCCCAGCCAGACACCCACTCCCCAGCCAGAACCCATAACCCCCAGCCAGAAACCCACATCCACCAGCCAGACGCACACGTCCCCCAGCCAGAAACCCATAACCAGCCAGAAACCCACACCTCCAGCCAGAATCCAACCCCCCTGCCAGAAAGCCACAACCAGCCAGAAATCCACACCCCACCTAGAAACCCACAACCAGTCAGAAACCCACTCCCCAGCCAGAACCCATAACCCCCAGCCAGAAACTTACATCCACCACCCAGAAGCCCAAATCCCCCAGCCAGAAACCCATAACCAGCCAGAAACCCACATCCCCCTGCCAGAAACTCACAACCAGCCAGAAACCCACACCCCAGCCAGAACCACACAACCAGCCAGAAGCCCACCTCCCAAACCTGAAACCCACAACCAGCCAGAAACCCAGACATCCCCCAGCCAGTAACCACACACCCTAGCCAGAACACCACAACCAGCCCGAAACACATCCCTCTAGCCAGAAACACACACCCACCCCAGCCAGACACCCACACCCCAGCCAGAAACCCACCCCCCAGCCAGAAACCCACATTTCCCAGCCAGAAACCCACATTTCCAAGCCAGAAACCCACACCCCAGCCAGAAACCCACCCCCCAGCCAGAAACCCACATTTCCCAGCCAGAAACCCACATTTCCAAGCCAGAAACCCACATTTCCAAGCCAGAAACCCACCCCCAGCCAGAAGCCCACTCCCCAGCCAGAACCCATACCCCCAGCCAGCGGCCCACATCCACCAGCCAGACGCCCACGTCCCCCAGCCAAAAACCCATAAACAGCTAGAAACCCACACCTCCAGCCAAAAACCCACACCCCAGCCAGACACCCACACTCCCCAGCCAGAAACCCACATCAACCAGACAGAAACCCACACCCCAGCCAAAAACCCACACGCCCAGCCAGAAACCCACAACCAGCCAGAAACACACCCCACAAGACAGAAACACACACATCCCCCAGCAAGAAACCCACCCACAGCCAGAAATCCACCCACAACCAGAAACCCACCCCCAGTCAGAAAGCCAAGCCCCAGTCAGAAACCCACAACCAGCCAGAAACTCACACCCCCAGCCAGAAATTCGCCCCCCCAGCCAGATACCCACCCCCAGCCAGAAACACACACCGCCAGCCAGAAACCTACACGCCTAGCCAGAAACGCACAACCCCCAGCCAGAATCCCAAACCCCAGCCAGAAACCCACATCCCCCAGCCAGAAACCCACATCCACCAGCCAGAAACCCACATCCCCCAGCCAGAAACGCACTCCCCAGCCAGAACCCACACACCTCAGCCAGAAACCCACACCCTCAAGCCAGAAACCCACATCCCCAAGCCAGAAACCCACATCCACCAGCCAGAAACCCACATCCCCCAGCCAGAACCCCACAACCAGCCATACTCCCACCTCCCCCAGCCAGAAACACACACCTCAGCCAGAAACCAAATAACCAGCCACAAAACCACACCCCAGCCAGAAACCCACAACCAGCCAGAAACCCACCCACCAACCAGAAACCACACCCCCCAGCCAGAAACCCACAAACCCCTGCCAGAAACCCACAACCAGCCAGAAACCCACACCCACTGCCAGAAACCCACAACCAGCCAGAAACCCACACCCCCAGCCAGAAACCCACCCCCAGCCAGAAACCCACAACCTGCCAGAAACCCACAACCAGCCAGAAACCCACGACCAGCCAAAACCCACATCCCCAACCAGAACCCACACCCCCCAGCAAGAAACCCAAACCCCCAGCCAGAAATTCGCCCCCCAGCCAGAAACCAACCCCCCAGCCAGAAACCCACACCACCAGCCATAATCCCACACCCCCAGCCAGAAACCCACAACCAGCCAGAAACCCACAACCAGCCAGAAAACCACACCGCCAGCCAGAAACCCACACCCCTAGCCAGATACCCACCCCCAGCCAGAAACCCACATCCCCCAGCCGGAAACCCACATCCCCCAGCCGGAAACCCACTCCCCAGCCAGAACCCATACACCCAGCCAGAAACCCACATCCACCAGCTAGAAACCCACATCCCCCAGCCAGAATCCCCAGCCAGAATCCCACCCACCTGCCAGAAACCCACAACCAGTCAGAAACCCACATCACAGCCAGAACCCCACAACCAGCCAGAAACCCAGACATCCCCCAGCCAGAAACCCACACCCCAGCTAGAAACCCACAACCAACCAGACATTCACACACTAGCCAGACACCCACAGCCCCCAGCCAGAATCCCACATTTCCCAGCCAGAAACCCACATCCCCCAGCCAGAAATCCACATCCCCCAGCCAGAAACCCACTCCCCAGCCAGAAGCCCACATCCACCAGCCAGACGCCCACGTCCCCCAGCCAAAAACCCATAAACAGCCAGAAACCCACACCTCCAGCCAAAAACTCACACCCTCAGCCAGAAATTCGCCCCCCCCAGCCAGATACCCACCCCCAGCCAGAAAACCAAATCCCCCAGCCAAAAACCCACACGCCCAGCCAGAAACCCACAACCAGCCAGAAACACACCCCACTAGACAGAAACACACACATCCCCCAGCCAGAAACCCACCCACAGCCAGAAACCCACCCACAGCCAGAAACCCACAACCAGCCAGATACCCACATCCCCAGCCAGAAACCCACCCCGTGCCAGAAATCCACAACCAGCCAGAAACCCACATCCCCAGCCAGAAACCCACCCCTAGCCAGAAACCCACAACCAGCCAGAAACCCACATCCCCAGCCAGAAACCCACCCCCAGCCAGAAACCCACAACCAGCCAGAAACCCACATCCCCAGCCAGAAACCCATCCCCAGCCAGAAACCCACCCTCAGCCAGAAACCCACAACCAGCCAGAAACCCACCCACCATCCAGAAACCACACTCCCCAGGCAGAAACCACAACTCCCCTGCCAGAAACCCACAACCAGCCAGAAAACCACATCCCCAGCCAGAAACCCACAACCAGCCAGAAACCACATCCCCAGCCAAAACCCACCCCCAGCCAGAAACCCACAACCTGCCAGAAACCCACAACCAGCCAGAAACCCACGACCAGCCAAAACCCACACCCACAACCAGAACCCACACTCCCCAGCAAGAAACCCAAACCGCCAGACAGAAATTCGCCCCCCAGCCAGAAACCCACCCCCAGCCAGAAACCCACACCACCAGCCATAAACCCACACCCCCAGCCAGAAATCCACAACCAGCCAGAATCCCACAACCAGCCAGAAAACCACACTGCCAGCCATAAACCCACACCCCTTGCCGGAAACCCACATCCCCCAGCCGGAAACGCAAACATCCCCCAGCCCGAAACCCACACCCCAGCCAGAAACCCACGCCCACAGCCAGAAACCCACACCCCAGCCAGACACCCACACCCCCCATTCAGAATCCCACCCCCCTGCCAGAAACCCACACACCAGCTAGAAACCCACAACCAGCCAGATACCCACATCCCCAGCCAGACACCCACCCCTAGCCAGAAACCCACAACCAGCCAGAAACCCACATCCCCAGCCAGAAACCATCCCCAGCCAGAAACCCATCCCCAGCCAGAAACCCACCCTCAGCCAGAAACCCACAACCAGCCAGAAACCCACCCACCATCCAGAAACCACACTCCCCAGGCAGAAACCACACCCCCCCGCCAGAAACCCACAACCAGCCAGAAAACCACCTCCCCAGCCAGAAACCCACAACCAGCCAGAAACCACATCCCCAGCCAAAACCCACCCCCAGCCAGAAACCCACAACCTGCCAGAAACCCACAACCAGCCAGAAACCCACGACCAGCCAAAACCCACACCCCCAACCAGAACCCACACCCCCCAGCAAGAAACCCAAACCGCCAGACAGAAATTCGCCCCCCTGCCAGAAACCCACCCCCCAGCCAGAAACCCACACCACCAGCCATAAACCCACACCCCCAGCCAGAACTCCACAACCAGCCAGAAACCCACAAACAGCCAGAAAACCACACTGCCAGCCATAAACCCACACCCCTAGCCGGAAACCCACATCCCCCAGCCGGAAACCCAGACATCCCCCAGCCCGAAACCCACACCCCAGCCAGAAACCCACGCCCACAGCCAGAAACCCACCCCCAGCCAGACACCCACACCCCCCATTCAGAATCCCACCCCCCTGCCAGAAACCCACACACCAGCTAGAAACCCACAACCAGCCAGATACCCACATCCCCAGCCAGAAACCCACCCCTAGCCAGAAACCCACAACCAGCCAGAAACCCACATCCCCAGCCAGAAACCCACCCCCAGCCAGAAACCCACAACCAGCCAGAAACCCACATCCCCAGCCAGAAACCCATCCCCTGCCAGAAACCCACCCTCAGCCAGAAACCCACAACCAGCCAGAAACCCACCCACCATCCAGAAACCACACTCCCCAGGAAGAAACCACACCCCCCCTGCCAGAAACCCACAACCAGCCAGAAAACCACATCCCCAGCCAGAAACCCACGACCAGCCAGAAACCACATCCCCAGCCAAAACCCACCCCCAGCCAGAAACCCACAACCTGCCAGAAACCCACAACCAGCCAGAAACCCACGACCAGCCAAAACCCACACCCCCAACCAGAACCCACACCCCCCAGCAAGAAAGCCAAACCGCCAGACAGAAATTCGCCCCCCAGCCAGAAACCCACACCCCAGCCAGAAACCCACACCACCAGCCATAAACCCACACCCCCAGCCATAAACCCACAACCAGCCCGAAACCCACAACCAGCCAGAAACCCACAACCAGCCAGAAAACCACACCGCCAGCCAGAAACCCACACCCCTAGCCAGAAACCATACCCCCAGCCAGAAACCCACAACCACCAGCTAGAAACCCACATCCCCCGCCAGAATGCCACCCACCTGCCAGAAACCCACAACCAGCCAGAAACCCACACCCCAGCCAGAAGCCCAAATCCCCCAGCCAGAAACCCATAACCAGCCAGACACCCACACCCCCCAGCCAGAAACCAACATCCCAGCCAGACACCCACACCCCCCAGCCAGAATCCCACCCCACTGCCAGAAACCCAGAACCAGCCAGATGCCCAGACATCCCCCAGCCGGAAACCACACACCCCAGCCAGAAACCCACAACCAGCCCGAAACACATCCCTCTAGCCAGAAACACACACCCCCACAGCCAGAAACACACACCCTAGCCAGAAACCCACATCCCCCAGCCAGAAACCCACACCCCATGCCAGAGACACACAACCCTCCAGAAACTCACACCCCCAGCCAGACACCCACACCCCAGCCAGAAACCCACCCCCCAGCCAGAAACCCACATTTTCCAGCCAGAAACCCACATTTCCCAGACAGAAACCCACCCCCAGCCAGAAACCCACATCCCCCAGCCGGATATCCACATCCCCCAGCCAGAACCCATAACCCCCAGCCAGAAACACACATCCACCAGCCAGAAGCCCACGTCCCCTAGCCAGAAACCCATAACCAGCCAGAAACCCACACCTCCAGCCAGAAGCCCACGTCCCCTAGCCAGAAAGCCACAATCAGCCAGAAATCCACACCCCACCTAGAAACCCACAACCAGCCAGAAACCTACACCCCAGCCAGAAACCCACACCCCCAGGCAGAAACACACATTCCCCAGCCAGAAACCCACACCCCATGCCAGAGACACACAACCAGCCAGAAACCCACACCCCCAGCCAGACACCCACACCCCAGCCAGAAACCCACATCCCCCAGCCGGAAACCCACACCCCAGCTAGAAACCCACAACCAGCCAGAAACCCACACCACCAGCCATAAATCCACACCCCCAGCCAGAAACCCACAACCAGCCAGAAACCCACAACCAGCCAGAAAACCACACCGCCAGCCATAAACCCACACCCCTAGCCGGAATACCACATCCCCCAGCCGGAAACCCACTCCCCAGCCAGAACCCATACCCCCAGCCAGAAACTCACATCCACCAGCTAGAAACCCACATCCCCCAGCCAGAATCCCAGCCACCTGCCAGAACCCCACAACCAGCCAGAAACCCAGACATCCCCCAGCCAGAAACCCACACCCCAGCCAGAAACCCACGCCCCCAGCCAGAAACCCACACCCCAGCCAGACACCCACACCCCCCATTCAGATTCCCACCCCCCTGCCAGAAACCCACACACCAGCTAGAAACCCACAACCAGCCAGATACCTACATCCCCAGCCAGAAACCCACCCCTAGCCAGAAATCCACAACCAGCCAGAAACCCACATTCCCAGCCAGAAACCCACCCCCAGCCAGAAACCCACAACCAGCCAGAAACCCACATCCCCAGCCAGAAACCCATCCCCAGCCAGAAACCCACCCTCAGCCAGAAGCCCACAACCTGCCAGAAACCCACAACCAGCCAAAACCAACACCCCCAACCAGAACCCACACACCCCAGCCAGAAACCCACATCCCCAGCCAGAAATTCGCCCCCAGCCAGAAACCCACAACCAGCCAGAAACCCACATCCCCCAGCCGAAAACCCACATACCCCAGCCAGAAACCCACTCCCCAGCCAGAACCCATAACCCCCAGCCAGAAACCTACATCCACCAGCCAGAAGCCCAAATCCCCCAGCCAGATACCCATAACCAGCCAGAAACCCATATCCCCCAGCCAGAAACCCACATCCCAGCCAGACACCCACACCCCCCAGCCAGAATCCCACCCCACTGCCAGAAACCCAGAACCAGCCAGAAACCCACACCCCAGCCACAACCCCACAACCAGCCAGAAGCCCACCTCCCAAACCAGAAACCCACAACCAGCCAGAAACCAAGACATCCCCCAGCCAGAAATCACACACCCCAGCCAGAAACCCACAACCAGCCCGAAACACACCCCCCCAGCCAGAAACACACACCCCCACAGCCAGAAACCCACATCCCCCAGCCAGAAACCCACACCCCATCCCAGAGACAATCAACCAGCCAGAAATCCACACCCCCAGACAGACACCCACACCCCAGCCAGAAACCCACCTCCCAGCCAGAAACTCACATTTCCCAGCCGGAAACCCACATTTCCCAGCCAGAAAACCATCCCCAGCCAGAAACCCACATCCCCCAGCCGGAAATCCATATCCCCCAGCCAGACACCCACTCCCCAGCCAGAACCCATAACCCCCAGCCAGAAACCCACATCCACCAGCCAGACGCACACGTCCCCCAGCCAGAAACCCATAACCAGCCAGAAACCCACACCTCCAGCCAGAATCCAACCCCCCTGCCAGAAAGCCACAACCAGCCAGAAATCCACACCCCACCTAGAAACCCACAACCAGTCAGAAACCCACTCCCCAGCCAGAACCCATAACCCCCAGCCAGAAACTTACATCCACCACCCAGAAGCCCAAATCCCCCAGCCAGAAACCCATAACCAGCCAGAAACCCACATCCCCCTGCCAGAAACTCACAACCAGCCAGAAACCCACACCCCAGCCAGAACCACACAACCAGCCAGAAGCCCACCTCCCAAACCTGAAACCCACAACCAGCCAGAAACCCAGACATCCCCCAGCCAGTAACCACACACCCTAGCCAGAACACCACAACCAGCCCGAAACACATCCCTCTAGCCAGAAACACACACCCACCCCAGCCAGACACCCACACCCCAGCCAGAAACCCACCCCCCAGCCAGAAACCCACATTTCCCAGCCAGAAACCCACATTTCCAAGCCAGAAACCCACACCCCAGCCAGAAACCCACCCCCCAGCCAGAAACCCACATTTCCCAGCCAGAAACCCACATTTCCAAGCCAGAAACCCACATTTCCAAGCCAGAAACCCACCCCCAGCCAGAAGCCCACTCCCCAGCCAGAACCCATACCCCCAGCCAGCGGCCCACATCCACCAGCCAGACGCCCACGTCCCCCAGCCAAAAACCCATAAACAGCTAGAAACCCACACCTCCAGCCAAAAACCCACACCCCAGCCAGACACCCACACTCCCCAGCCAGAAACCCACATCAACCAGACAGAAACCCACACCCCAGCCAAAAACCCACACGCCCAGCCAGAAACCCACAACCAGCCAGAAACACACCCCACAAGACAGAAACACACACATCCCCCAGCAAGAAACCCACCCACAGCCAGAAATCCACCCACAACCAGAAACCCACCCCCAGTCAGAAAGCCAAGCCCCAGTCAGAAACCCACAACCAGCCAGAAACTCACACCCCCAGCCAGAAATTCGCCCCCCCAGCCAGATACCCACCCCCAGCCAGAAACCCACATCCCCCAGCCAGAAACCCACACCCCCAGCCAGAAACCCACCCCCAGCCAGGAACCCACCCCAGCCAGAAACACACACCGCCAGCCAGAAACCTACACGCCTAGCCAGAAACGCACAACCCCCAGCCAGAATCCCAAACCCCAGCCAGAAACCCACATCCCCCAGCCAGAAACCCACATCCACCAGCCAGAAACCCACATCCCCCAGCCAGAAACGCACTCCCCAGCCAGAACCCACACACCTCAGCCAGAAACCCACACCCTCAAGCCAGAAACCCACATCCCCAAGCCAGAAACCCACATCCACCAGCCAGAAACCCACATCCCCCAGCCAGAACCCCACAACCAGCCATACTCCCACCTCCCCCAGCCAGAAACACACACCTCAGCCAGAAACCAAATAACCAGCCACAAAACCACACCCCAGCCAGAAACCCACAACCAGCCAGAAACCCACCCACCAACCAGAAACCACACCCCCCAGCCAGAAACCCACAAACCCCTGCCAGAAACCCACAACCAGCCAGAAACCCACACCCACTGCCAGAAACCCACAACCAGCCAGAAACCCACACCCCCAGCCAGAAACCCACCCCCAGCCAGAAACCCACAACCTGCCAGAAACCCACAACCAGCCAGAAACCCACGACCAGCCAAAACCCACATCCCCAACCAGAACCCACACCCCCCAGCAAGAAACCCAAACCCCCAGCCAGAAATTCGCCCCCCAGCCAGAAACCAACCCCCCAGCCAGAAACCCACACCACCAGCCATAATCCCACACCCCCAGCCAGAAACCCACAACCAGCCAGAAACCCACAACCAGCCAGAAAACCACACCGCCAGCCAGAAACCCACACCCCTAGCCAGATACCCACCCCCAGCCAGAAACCCACATCCCCCAGCCGGAAACCCACATCCCCCAGCCGGAAACCCACTCCCCAGCCAGAACCCATACCCCCAGCCAGTAACCCACACACCAGCCAGAAACCCACACCCCCAGCCAGAAATTCGCCCCCCAGCCAGAAACCCACACCCCAGCCAGAAACCCACACCCCAGCCAGAAACCCACACCCGCCAGCCAGAACCCCACAACCAGCCAGAAGCCCACCTCCCAAATCAGAAACCCACAACCAGCCAGAAACCCAGACATCCCCCAGCCAGAAACCACACACCCCAGCCAGAAACCCACAACCAGCCAGAAACACATCCCTCTAGCCAGAAACACACACCCCCACAGCCAGAAACACACACCCTAGCCAGAAACCCACATCCCCCAGCTAGAAACCCAAACCCCATACCAGAGACACACAACCAGCCAGAAACCCATCCCACAGCCAGAAACCCACATTTCCCAGCCAGAATCCCACCCCCCTGCCAGAAACCCACACCCCAGCCAGAAATCCACCCCCAGCCAGAAACCGACCTTCAGCCAGAAGCCCACAACCTGCCAGAAACCCACAACCAGCCAAAACCAACACCCCCAACCAGAATCCACACACCCCAACCAGAAACCCACATCCCCAGCCAGAAATTCGCCCCCAGCCAGAAACCCACCCCCAGCCAGAAACCCACACCCCTTGCCAGAAACCCACATCCCCCAGCCAGAAACCCACTCCCCAGCCAGAACCCATAACTCCCAGCCAGAAACCTACATCCACCAGCCAGAAGCCCAAATCCCCCAGCCCGAACCCCATAACCAGCCAGAAACCCACATCCCCCAGCCAGAAACCCACAACCCCCAGCCAGAATCACACCCCCCTGCCAGAAACCCATAACCAGCCCGAAACCCACATCCCCTAGACAGAAACCCATAACCAGCCAGAAACCCACAAACCCCAGCCAGAATCCCACCCCCCTGCCAGAAACCCAGAACCAGCCAGAACCCCACAACCAGCCAGAAATTCACCTCCCAAACCAGAAACCCACAGCCAGCCAGAAACCCACATCCACCATCCAGAAACCCACATCCCCCAGCCAGAAACGCACTCCCCAGCCAGAAACCCAGACATCCCCCAGCCAGAAACCCACACCCCCAAGCCAGAAACCCATATCCCCCAGCCAGAAACACACACCTCAGCAAGAAACGAAATAACCTGCCATAAAACCACACCCCAGCCAGAAACCCACAACCAGCCAGAAACCCACCCACAATCCAGAAACCACACTCCCCAGGCAGAAACCCACACCCCCCCTGCCAGAAACCCACAACCAGCCAGAAAACCACATCCCCAGCCAGAAACCCACAACCAGCCAGAAACCACATCCCCAGCCAAAACACACCCCCAGCCAGAAACCCACAACCTGCCAGAAACCCACAACCAGCCAGAACCCCACAACCAGCCAGAAGCCCACCTCCCAAATCAGAAACCCACAATCAGCCAGAAACCCAGACATCCCCCAGCCAGAAACCACACACCCCAGCCAGAAACCCACAACCAGCCAGAAACACATCCCTCTAGCCAGAAACACACACCTCCACAGCCAGAAACACACACCCTAGCCAGAAACCCACATCCCCCAGCCAGAAACCCAAACCCCATACCAGAGACACGCTACCAGCCAGAAACCCATCCCCCAGCCAGAAACCCACATTTCCCAGCCAGAAACCCACATTTCCCAGCCAGAAACCCACATTTCCCAGCCAGAATCCCACCCCCCTGCCAGAAACCCACACCCTAGCCAGAAACCCACCCTCAGCCAGAAACCCACCTTCAGCCAGAAGCCCACAACCTGCCAGAAACCCACAACCAGCCAAAACCAACACCCCCAACCAGAATCCACACACCCCAACCAGAAACCCACATCCCCAGCCAGAAACCCACCCCCAGCCAGAAACCCACCTTCAGCCAGAAGCCCACAACCTGCCAGAAACCCACAACCAGCCAAAACCAACACCCCCAACCAGAATCCACACACCCCAACCAGAAACCCACATCCCCAGCCAGAAATTCGCCCCCAGCCAGAAACCCACCCCCAGCCAGAAACCCACACCCCTTGCCAGAAACCCACATCCCCCTGCCAGAAACCCACTCCCCATCCAGAACCCATAACTCCCAGCCAGAAACCTACATCCACCAGCCAGAAGCCCAAATCCCCCAGCCCGAACCCCATAACCAGCCAGAAACCCACATCCCCCAGCCAGAAACCCACAACCCCCAGCCAGAATCACACCCCCCTGCCAGAAACCCATAACCAGCCCGAAACCCACATCCCCTAGCCAGAAACCCATAACCAGCCAGAAACCCACAAACCCCAGCCAGAATTCCACCCCCCTGCCAGAAACCCAGAACCAGCCAGAACCCCACAACCAGCCAGAAATTCACCTCCCAAACCAGAAACCCACAGCCAGCCAGAAACCCACATCCCCCAGCCAGAAACCCACAACCCCCAGCCAGAATCACACCCCCCTGCCAGAAACCCATAACCAGCCCGAAACCCACATCCCCTAGCCAGAAACCCATAACCAGCCAGAAACCCACAAACCCCAGCCAGAATTCCACCCCCCTGCCAGAAACCCAGAACCAGCCAGAACCCCACAACCAGCCAGAAATTCACCTCCCAAACCAGAAACCCACAGCCAGCCAGAAACCCACATCCACCAGCCAGAAACCCACATCCCCCAGCCAGAAACCCACATTCCATAGCCAGAAACGCACTCCCCAGCCAGAAACCCAGACATCCCCCAGCCAGAAACCCACACCCCCAAGCCAGAAACCCACATCCCCCAGCCAGACACCCACATTCAACAGCCAGAACCCCACAACCAGCCATAATCCCACATCCCCCAGCCAGAAACACACACCTCAGCCAGAAACCAAATAACCAGCCATAAAACCACACCCCAGCCAGAAACCCACAACCAGCCAGAAACCCACCCACCATCCAGAAACCACACTTCCCAGGCAGAAACCACACCCCCCCTGCCAGAAACCCATAACCAGCCAGAAAACCACATCCCCAGCCAGAAACCCACAACCAGCCAGAAACCACGTCCCCAGCCAAAACCCACCCCAAGCCAGAAACCCACAACCTGCCAGAAACCCACAACCAGCCAGAAACCCACGACCAGCCAAAACCCACACCCCCAACCAGAACCCACACCACCCAGCAAGAAACCCAAACCGCCAGCCAGAAATTCGACCCCAGCCAGAAACCCACCCTCCAGCCAGAAACCCACACCACCAGCCATAATCCCACACCCCCAGCCAGAAATCCACAACCAGCCAGAAACCCACAACCAGCCAGAAAACCACACCGCCAGCCAAAAACCCACACCCCTAGCCGGAAAACCACATCCCCCAGCCGGAAACCCAGACATCCCCCAGCCCGAAACCCACACCCCAGCCAGAAACCCACGCCCACAGCCAGAAACCCACACCCCAGCCAGACACCCACACCCCCCATTCAGAATCCCACCCCCCTGCCAGAAACCCACACACCAGCTAGACACCCACAACCAGCCAGATACCCACATCCCCAGCCAGAAACCCACCCCTAGCCACAAACCCACAACCAGCCAGAAACCCACATCCCCAGCCAGAAACCCACCCCCAGCCAGAAATCCACAACCAGCCAGAAACCCACATCCCCAGCCAGAAACCCATCCCCAGCCAGAAACCCACCCTCAGCCAGAAACCCACAACCAGCCAGAAACCCACCCACCATCCAGAAACCACACTCCCCAGGCAGAAACCCACCCCTAGCCAGAAACCCACAACCAGCCAGAAACCCACATCCCTAGCCAGAAACCCACCCCCAGCCAGAAACCCACAACCAGCCAGAAACCCACATCCCCAGCCAGAAACCCACCCCTAGCCAGAAACCCACAACCAGCCAGAAACCCACATCCCCAGCCAGAAACCAACCCCTAGCCAGAAACCCACAACCAGCCAGAAACCCACATCCCCAGCCAGAAACCCACCCCCTGCCAGAAACCCACAACCAGCCAGATACCCACATCCCCAGCCAGAAACCCACCACGAGCCAGAAACCCACAACCAGCCAGAAACCCACATCCCCAGCCAGAAACCCACCCCTAGCCAGAAACCCACCCCCAGCCAGAAACCCACAACCAGCCAGAAACCCACATCCCCAGCCAGAAACCCATCCCCAGCCAGAAACCCACCCTCAGCCAGAAACCCACAACCAGCCAGAAACCCACCCACCATCCAGAAACCACACTCCCCAGGCAGAAACCACACCGCCCCGCCAGAAACCCACAACCAGCCAGAAAACCACATCCCCAGCCAGAAACCCACAACCAGCCAGAAACCACATCCCCAGCCAAAACCCACCCCCAGCCAGAAACCCACAACCAGCCAGAAAACCACATCCCCAGCCAGAAACCCACAACCAGCCAGATACCACGTCCCCAGCCAAAACCCACCCCCAGCCAGAAACCCACAACCTGCCAGAAACCCACAACCAGCCAGAAACCCACGACCAGCCAAAATCCACACCCCCAACCAGAACCCACACCACCCAGCAAGAAACCCAAACCGCCAGCCAGAAATTCGACCCCCAGCCAGAAACCCACCCCCCAGCCAGAAACCCACACCACCAGCCATAAACCCACACCCCCAGCCAGAAATCCACAACCAGCCAGAAACCCACAACCAGCCAGAAAACCACACCGCCAGCCAAAAACCCACACCCCTAGCCGGAAACCCACATCCCCCAGCCGGAAACCCAGACATCCCCCAGCCCGAAACCCACACCCCAGCCAGAAACCCACGCCCACAGCCAGAAACCCACACCCCAGCCAGACACCCACACCCCCCATTCAGAATCCCACCCCCCTGCCAGAAACCCACACACCAGCTAGAAACCCACAACCAGCCAGATACCCACATCCCCAGCCAGAAAACCACATCCCCAGCCAGAAACCCACAACCAGCCAGAAACCACATCCCCAGCCAAAACACACCCCCAGCCAGAAACCCACAACCTGCCAGAAACCCACAACCAGCCAGAACCCCACAACCAGCCAGAAGCCCACCTCCCAAATCAGAAACCCACAATCAGCCAGAAACCCAGACATCCCCCAGCCAGAAACCACACACCCCAGCCAGAAACCCACAACCAGCCAGAAACACATCCCTCTAGCCAGAAACACACACCTCCACAGCCAGAAACACACACCCTAGCCAGAAACCCACATCCCCCAGCCAGAAACCCAAACCCCATACCAGAGACACGCAACCAGCCAGAAACCCATCCCCCAGCCAGAAACCCACATTTCCCAGCCAGAAACCCACATTTCCCAGCCAGAATCCCACCCCCCTGCCAGAAACCCACACCCTAGCCAGAAACCCACCCCCAGCCAGAAACCCACCTTCAGCCAGAAGCCCACAACCTGCCAGAAACCCACAACCAGCCAAAACCAACATCCCCAACCAGAATCCACACACCCCAACCAGAAACCCACATCCCCAGCCAGAAACCCACCCCCAGCCAGAAACCCACCTTCAGCCAGAAGCCCACAACCTGCCAGAAACCCACAACCAGCCAAAACCAACACCCCCAACCAGAATCCACACACCCCAACCAGAAACCCACATCCCCAGCCAGAAATTCGCCCCCAGCCAGAAACCCACCCCCAGCCAGAAACCCACACCCCTTGCCAGAAACCCACATCCCCCAGCCAGAAACCCACTCCCCAGCCAGAACCCATAACTCCCAGCCAGAAACCTACATCCACCAGCCAGAAGCCCAAATCCCCCAGCCCGAACCCCATAACCAGCCAGAAACCCACATCCCCCAGCCAGAAACCCACAACCCCCAGCCAGAATCACACCCCCCTGCCAGAAACCCATAACCAGCCCGAAACCCACATCCCCTAGCCAGAAACCCATAACCAGCCAGAAACCCACAAACCCCAGCCAGAATTCCACCCCCCTGCCAGAAACCCAGAACCAGCCAGAACCCCACAACCAGCCAGAAATTCACCTCCCAAACCAGAAACCCACAGCCAGCCAGAAACCCACATCCACCAGCCAGAAACCCACATCCCCCAGCCAGAAACCCACATTCCATAGCCAGAAACGCACTCCCCAGCCAGAAACCCAGACATCCCCCAGCCAGAAACCCACACCCCCAAGCCAGAAACCCACATCCCCCATCCAGACACCCACATTCAACAGCCAGAACCCCACAACCAGCCATAATCCCACATCCCCCAGCCAGAAACACACACCTCAGCCAGAAACCAAATAACCAGCCATAAAACCACACCCCAGCCAGAAACCCACAACCAGCCAGAAACCCACCCACCATCCAGAAACCACACTCCCCAGGCAGAAACCACACCCCCCCTGCCAGAAACCCACAACCAGCCAGAAAACCACATCCCCAGCCAGAAACCCACAACCAGCCAGAAACCACGTCCCCAGCCAAAACCCACCCCCAGCCAGAAACCCACAACCTGCCAGAAACCCACAACCAGCCAGAAACGCACGACCAGCCAAAACCCACACCCCCAACCAGAACCCACACCACCCAGCAAGAAACCCAAACCGCCAGCCAGAAATTCGACCCCAGCCAGAAACCCACCCTCCAGCCAGAAACCCACACCACCAGCCATAAACCCACACCCCCAGCCAGAAATCCACAACCAGCCAGAAACCCACAACCAGCCAGAAAACCACACCGCCAGCCAAAAACCCACACCCCGAGCCGGAAACCCACATCCCCCAGCCGGAAACCCAGACATCCCCCAGCTCGAAACCCACACCCCAGCCAGAAACCCACGCCCACAGCCAGAAACCCACACCCCAGCCAGACACCCAAACCCCCCATTCAGAATCCCACCCCCCTGCCAGAAACCCACCCCTAGCCACAAACCCACAACCAGCCAGAAACCTACATCACCAGCCAGAAACCCACCCCCAGCCAGAAACCCACAACCAGCCAGAAACCCACATCCCCAGCCAGAAACCCATCCCCAGCCAGAAACCCACCCTCAGCCAGAAACCCACAACCAGCCAGAAACCCACCCACCATCCAGAAACCACACTCCCCAGGCAGAAACCCACCCCTAGCCAGAAACCCACAACCAGCCAGAAACCCACATCCCTAGCCAGAAACCCACCCCCAGCCAGAAACCCACAACCAGCCAGAAACCCACATCCCCAGCCAGAAACCCACCCCTAGCCAGAAACCCACAACCAGCCAGAAACCCACATCCCCAGCCAGAAACCCACATCCCCAGCCAGAAACCAACCCCTAGCCAGAAACCCACAACCAGCCAGAAACCCACATCCCCAGCCAGAACCCCACCCCCAGCCAGAAACCCACAACCAGCCAGATACCCACATCCCCAGCCAGAAACCCACCACGAGCCAGAAACCCACAACCAGCCAGAAACCCACATCCCCAGCCAGAAACCCACCCCTAGCCAGAAACCCACAACCAGCCAGAAACCCACATCCCCAGCCAGAAACCCACCCCCAGCCAGAAACCCACAACCAGCCAGAAACCCACATCCCCAGCCAGAAACCCATCCCCAGCCAGAAACCCACCCTCAGCCAGAAACCCACAACCAGCCAGAAACCCACCCACCATCCAGAAACCACACTCACCAGGCAGAAACCACACCCCCCCGCCAGAAACCCACAACCAGCCAGAAAACCACATCCCCAGCCAGAAACCCACAACCAGCCAGAAACCACATCCCAGCCAAAACCCACCCCCAGCCAGAAACCCACAACCAGCCAGAAAACCACATCCCCAGACAGAAACCCACAACCAGCCAGAAACCACGTCCCCAGCCAAAACCCACCACCAGCCAGAAACCCACAACCTGCCAGAAACCCACAACCAGCCAGAAACCCACGACCAGCCAAAATCCACACCCCCAACCAGAACCCACACCACCCAGCAAGAAACCCAAACCGCCAGCCAGAAATTCGACCCCCAGCCAGAAACCCACCCCCCAGCCAGAAACCCACACCACCAGCCATAAACCCACACCCCCAGCCAGAAATCCACAACCAGCCAGAAACCCACAACCAGCCAGAAAACCACACCGCCAGCCAAAAACCCACACCCCTAGCCGGAAACCCACATCCCCCAGCCGGAAACCCAGACATCCCCCAGCCCGAAACCCACACCCCAGCCAGAAACCCACGCCCACAGCCAGAAACCCACACCCCAGCCAGACACCCACACCCCCCATTCAGAATCCCACCCCCCTGCCAGAAACCCACACACCAGCTAGAAACCCACAACCAGCCAGATACCCACATCCCCAGCCAGAAACCCACCCCTAGCCACAAACCCACAACCAGCCAGAAACCCACATCCCCAGCCAGAAACCCACCCCCAGCCAGAAATCCACAACCAGCCAGAAACACACATCCCCAGCCAGAAACCCATCCCCAGCCAGAAACCCACCCTCAGCCAGAAACCCACAACCAGCCAGAAACCCACCCACCATCCAGAAACCACACTCCCCAGGCAGAAACCCACCCCTAGCCAGAAATCCACAACCAGCCAGAAACCCACATTCCCAGCCAGAAACCCACCCCCAGCCAGAAACCCACAACCAGCCAGAAACCCACATCCCCAGCCAGAAACCCATCCCCAGCCAGAAACCCACCCTCAGCCAGAAGCCCACAACCTGCCAGAAACCCACAACCAGCCAAAACCAACACCCCCAACCAGAACCCACACACCCCAGCCAGAAACCCACATCCCCAGCCAGAAATTCACCCCCAGCCAGAAACCCACATCCCCCAGCTGAAAACCCACATCCCCCAGCCAGAAACCCACTCCCCAGCCAGAACCCATAACCCCCAGCCAGAAACCTACATCCACCTGCCAGAAGCCCAAATCCCCCAGCCAGATACCTATAACCAGCCAGAAACCCACATCCCCCAGCCAGAAACCCACATCCCAGCCAGACACCCACACACCCCACCAGAATCCCACCCCACTGCCAGAAACCCAGAACCAGCCAGAAACCCACCTCCCAAACCAGAAACCCACAACCAGCCGGAAGCCCATCTCCCAAACCAGAAACCCACAACCAGCCAGAAACCAAGACATCCCCCAGCCAGAAATCACACACCCCAGCCAGAAACCCACAACCAGCCCAAAACACACCCCCCCAGCCAGAAACACACACCCCCACAGCCAGAAACCCACCACCAGCCAGAAACACATCCCTCTAGCCAGAAACACACACCCCCACAGCCAGAAACACACACCCTAGCCAGAAACCCACATCCCCCAGCCAGAAACCCAAACCCCATACCAGAGACACACAACCAGCCAGAAACCCATCCCCCAGCCAGAAACCCACATTTCCCAGCCAGAAACCCACATTTCCCAGCCAGAATCCCACCCCCCTGCCAGAAACCCACACCCCAGCCAGAAACCCACCCCCAGCCAGAAACCCACCTTCAGCCAGAAGCCCACCTTCAGCCAGAAGCCCACAACCTGCCAGAAACCCACAACCAGTCAAATCCAACACCCCCAACCAGAATCCACACACCCCAACCAGAAACCCACATCCCCAGCCAGAAATTCGCCCCCAGCCAGAAACCCACCCCCAGCCAGAAACCCACACCCCTTGCCAGAAACCCACATCCCCCTGCCAGAAACCCACTCCCCAGCCAGAACCCATAACTCCCAGCCAGAAACCTACATCCACCAGCCAGAAGCCCAAATCCCCCAGCCCGAACCCCATAACCAGCCAGAAACCCACATCCCCCAGCCAGAAACCCACAACCCCCAGCCAGAATCCCACCCCCCTGCCAGAAACCCATAACCAGCCCGAAACCCACATCCCCTAGCCAGAAACCCATAACCAGCCAGAAACCCACAACCCCCAGCCAGAATCCCACCCCCCTGCCAGAAACCCAGAACTAGCCAGAACCCCACAACCAGCCAGAAATTCACCTCCCAAACCAGAAACCCACAGCCAGCCAGAAACCCACATCCTCCAGCCAGAAACCCACATCCCCCAGCCAGAAACCCACATTCCATAGCCAGAAACGCACTCCCCAGCCAGAAACCCAGACATCCCCCAGCCAGAAACCCACACCCCCAAGCCAGAAACCCACATCCCCCATCCAGACACCCACATTCAACAGCCAGAAACCCACATCCCCCAGCCAGAACCCCACAACCAGCCATAATCCCACATCCCCCAGCCAGAAACACACACCTCAGCCAGAAACCAAATAACCAGCCATAAAACCACACCCCAGCCAGAAACCCACAACCAGCCAGAAACCCACCCACCATCCAGAAACCACACTCCCCAGGCAGAAACCACACCCCCCCTGCCAGAAACCCACAACCAGCCAGAAAACCACATCCCCAGCCAGAAACCCACAACCAGCCAGAAACCACGTCCCCAGCTAGAAACCCACAACCCCGAGCCAGAATCCCACCCCCCTGCCAGAAACCCAGAACTAGCCAGAACCCCACAACCAGCCAGAAATTCACCTCCCAAACCAGAAACCCACAGCCAGCCAGAAACCCACATCCACCAGCCAGAAACCCACATCCCCCAGCCAGAAACCCACATTCCATAGCCAGAAACGCACTCCCCAGCCAGAAACCCAGACATCCCCCAGCCAGAAACCCACACCCCCAAGCCAGAAACCCATATCCCCCAGCCAGACACCCACATTCAACAGCCAGAAACCCACATCCCCCAGCCAGAACCCCACAACCAGCCATAATCCCACATCCCCCAGCCAGAAACACACACCTCAGCCAGAAACCAAATAACCAGCCAGAAACCCACCCCCCAGCCAGAAACCCACACCACCAGCCATAAACCCACACCCCCAGCCAGAAATCCACAACCAGCCAGAAACCCACAACCAGCCAGAAAACCACACCGCCAGCCAAAAACCCACACCCCTAGCCGGAAACCCACATCCCCCAGCCGGAAACCCAGACATCCCCCAGCCCGAAACCCACACCGCAGCCAGAAACCCACGCCCACAGCCAGAAACCCACACCCCAGCCAGACACCCACACCCCCCATTCAGAATCCCACCCCCCTGCCAGAAACCCACACACCAGCTAGAAACCCACAACCAGCCAGATACCCACATCCCCAGCCAGAAACCCACCCCTAGCCAGAAACCCACAACCAGCCAGAAACCCACATCCCCAGCCAGAAACCCACCCCCAGCCAGAAATCCACAACCAGCCATAAACCCACATCCCCAGCCAGAAACCCATCCCCAGCCAGAAACCCACCCTCAGCCAGAAACCCACAACCAGCCAGAAACCCACCCACCATCCAGAAACCACACTCCCCAGGCAGAAACCCACACCCCCCCTGCCAGAAACCCACAACCAGCCAGAAAACCACATCCCCAGCCAGAAACCCATCCCCCAGCCAGAAACCCACATTTCCCAGCCAGAAACCCACATTTCCCAGCCAGAATCCCACCCCCCTGCCAGAAACCCACACCCTAGCCAGAAACCCACCCCCAGCCAGAAACCCACCTTCAGCCAGAAGCCCACAACCTGCCAGAAACCCACAACCAGCCAAAACCAACACCCCCAACCAGAATCCACACACCCCAACCAGAAACCCACATCCCCAGCCAGAAACCCACCCCCAGCCAGAAACCCACCTTCAGCCAGAAGCCCACAACCTGCCAGAAACCCACAACCAGCCAAAACCAACACCCCCAACCAGAATCCACACACCCCAACCAGAAACCCACATCCCCAGCCAGAAATTCGCCCCCAGCCAGAAACCCACCCCCAGCCAGAAACCCACTCCCCAGCCAGAACCCATAACTCCCAGCCAGAAACCTACATCCACCAGCCAGAAGCCCAAATCCCCCAGCCCGAACCCCATAACCAGCCAGAAACCCACATCCCCCAGCCAGAAACCCACAACCCCCAGCCAGAATCACACCCCCCTGCCAGAAACCCATAACCAGCCCGAAACCCACATCCCCGAGCCAGAAACCCATAACCAGCCAGAAACCCACAACCCCCAGCCAGAATTCCACCCCCCTGCCAGAAACCCAGAACCAGCCAGAACCCCACAACCAGCCAGAAATTCACCTCCCAAACCAGAAACCCACAGCCAGCCAGAAACCCACATCCACCAGCCAGAAACCCACATCCCCCAGCCAGAAACCCACATTCCATAGCCAGAAACGCACTCCCCAGCCAGAAACCCAGACATCCCCCAGCCAGAAACCCACATCCCCCATCCAGACACCCACATTCAACAGCCAGAACCCCACAACCAGCCATAATCCCACATCCCCCAGCCAGAAACACACACCTCAGCCAGAAACCAAATAACCAGCCATAAAACCACACCCCAGCCAGAAACCCACAACCAGCCAGAAACCCACCCACCATCCAGAAACCACACTCCCCAGGCAGAAACCACACCCCCACTGCCAGAAACCCACAACCAGCCAGAAAACCACATCCCCAGCCAGAAACCCACAACCAGCCAGAAACCACGTCCCCAGCCAAAACCCACCCCCAGCCAGAAACCCACAACCTGCCAGAAACCCACAACCAGCCAGAAACGCACGACCAGCCAAAACCCACACCCCCAACCAGAACCCACACCACCCAGCAAGAAACCCAAACCGCCAGCCAGAAATTCGACCCCAGCCAGAAACCCACCCTCCAGCCAGAAACCCACACCACCAGCCATAAACCCACACCCCCAGCCAGAAATCCACAACCAGCCAGAAACCCACAACCAGCCAGAAAACCACACCGCCAGCCAAAAACCCACACCCCTAGCCGGAAACCCACATCCCCCAGCCGGAAACCCAGACATCCCCCAGCCCGAAACCCACACCCCAGCCAGAAACCCACGCCCACAGCCAGAAACCCACACCCCAGCCAGACACCCACACCCCCCATTCAGAATCCCACCCCCCTGCCAGAAACCCACACACCAGCTAGAAACCCACAACCAGACAGATACCCACATCCCCAGCCAGAAACCCACCCCTAGCCACAAACCCACAACCAGCCAGAAACCCACATCCCCAGCCAGAAACCCACCCCCAGCCAGAAACCCACAACCAGCCAGAAACCCACATCCCCAGCCAGAAACCCATCCCCAGCCAGAAACCCACCCTCAGCCAGAAACCCACAACCAGCCAGAAACCCACCCACCATCCAGAAACCACACTCCCCAGGCAGAAACCCACCCCTAGCCAGAAACCCACAACCAGCCAGAAACCCACATCCCTAGCCAGAAACCCACCCCCAGCCAGAAACCCACAACCAGCCAGAAACCCACATCCCCAGCCAGAAACCCACCCCTAGCCAGAAACCCACAACCAGCC
Source organism: Chiloscyllium punctatum (assembly GCF_047496795.1). Classification (NCBI taxonomy): domain Eukaryota; kingdom Metazoa; phylum Chordata; class Chondrichthyes; order Orectolobiformes; family Hemiscylliidae; genus Chiloscyllium; species Chiloscyllium punctatum. The sequence goes on from NC_092783.1 coordinate 28,140,021, forward strand.
AGAAACCCACATCCCCAGCCAGAAACCAACCCCTAGCCAGAAACCCACAACCAGCCAGAAACCCACATCCCCAGCCAGAACCCCACCCCCAGCCAGAAACCCACAACCAGCCAGATACCCACATCCCCAGCCAGAAACCCACCACGAGCCAGAAACCCACAACCAGCCAGAAACCCACATCCCCAGCCAGAAACCCACCCCTAGCCAGAAACCCACAACCAGCCAGAAACCCACATCCCCAGCCAGAAACCCACCCCCAGCCAGAAACCCACAACCAGCCAGAAACCCACATCCCCAGCCAGAAACCCATCCCCAGCCAGAAACCCACCCTCAGCCTGAAACCCACAACCAGCCAGAAACCCACCCACCATCCAGAAACCACACTCACCAGGCAGAAACCACACCCCCCCGCCAGAAACCCACAACCAGCCAGAAAACCACATCCCCAGCCAGAAACCCACAACCAGCCAGAAACCACATCCCCAGCCAAAACCCACCCCCAGCCAGAAACCCACAACCAGCCAGAAAACCACATCCCCAGCCAGAAACCCACAACCAGCCAGAAACCACGTCCCCAGCCAAAACCCACCCCCAGCCAGAAACCCACAACCTGCCAGAAACCCACAACCAGCCAGAAACCCACGACCAGCCAAAATCCACACCCCCAACCAGAACCCACACCACCCAGCAAGAAACCCAAACCGCCAGCCAGAAATTCGACCCCCAGCCAGAAACCCACCCCCCAGCCATAAACCCACACCACCAGCCATAAACCCACACCCCCAGCCAGAAATCCACAACCAGCCAGAAACCCACAACCAGCCAGAAAACCACACCGCCAGCCAAAAACCCACACCCCTAGCCGGAAACCCACATCCCCCAGCCGGAAACCCAGACATCCCCCAGCCCGAAACCCACACCCCAGCCAGAAACCCACGCCCACAGCCAGAAACCCACACCCCAGCCAGACACCCACACCCCCCATTCAGAATCCCACCCCCCTGCCAGAAACCCACACACCAGCTAGAAACCCACAACCAGCCAGATACCCACATCCCCAGCCAGAAACCCACCCCTAGCCACAAACCCACAACCAGCCAGAAACCCACATCCCCAGCCAGAAACCCACCCCCAGCCAGAAATCCACAACCAGCCAGAAACCCACATCCCCAGCCAGAAACCCATCCCCAGCCAGAAACCCACCCTCAGCCAGAAACCCACAACCAGCCAGAAACCCACCCACCATCCAGAAACCACACTCCCCAGGCAGAAACCCACCCCTAGCCAGAAACCCACAACCAGCCAGAAACCCACATCCCCAGCCAGAAACCCACCCCCAGCCAGAAACCCACAACCAGCCAGAAACCCACATCCCCAGCCAGAAACCCACCCCTAGCCAGAAACCCACAACCAGCCAGAAACCCACATCCCCAGCCAGAAACCAACCCCTAGCCAGAAACCCACAACCAGCCAGAAACCCACATCCCCAGCCAGAAACCCACCCCCAGCCAGAAACCCACAACCAGCCAGATACCCACATCCCCAGCCAGAAACCCACCACGAGCCAGAAACCCACAACCAGCCAGAAACCCACATCCCCAGCCAGAAACCCACCCCTAGCCAGAAACCCACAACCAGCCAGAAACCCACATCCCCAGCCAGAAACCCACCCCCAGCCAGAAACCCACCCTCAGCCAGAAGCCCACAACCTGCCAGAAACCCACAACCAGCCAAAACCAACACCCCCAACCAGAACCCACACACCCCATCCAGAAACCCACATCCCCAGCCAGAAATTCGCCCCTCAGCCAGAAACCCACCCCCCAGCCAGAAACCCACACCACCAGCCATAAACTCACACCCCCAGCCAGAAACCCACAACCAGCCAGAAACCCACAACCGGCCAGAAAACCACACCGCCAGCCATAAACCCACACCCCTAGCCGGAATACCACATCCCCCAGCCGGAAACCCACTCCCCAGCCAGAACCCATACCCCCAGCCAGAAACTCACATCCACCAGCTAGAAACCCACATCCCCCAGCCAGAATCCCAGCCACCTGCCAGAACCCCACAACCAGCCAGAAACCCAGACATCCCCCAGCCAGAAACCCACACCCCAGCCAGAAACCCACGCCCCCAGCCAGAAACCCACACCCCAGCCAGACACCCACACCCCCCATTCAGAATCCCACCCCCCTGCCAGAAACCCACACACCAGCTAGAAACCCACAACGAGCCAGATACCCACATCCCCAGCCAGAAACCCACCCCTAGCCAGAAATCCACAACCAGCCAGAAACCCACATTCCCAGCCAGAAACCCACCCCCAGCCAGAAACCCACAACCAGCCAGAAACCCACATCCCCAGCCAGAAACCCATCCCCAGCCAGAAACCCACCCTCAGCCAGAAGCCCACAACCTGCCAGAAACCCACAACCAGCCAAAACCAACACCCCCAACCAGAACCCACACACCCCAGCCAGAAACCCACATCCCCAGCCAGAAATTCGCCCCCAGCCAGAAACCCACAACCAGCCAGAAACCCACATCCCCCAGCTGAAAACCCACATCCCCCAGCCAGAAACCCACTCCCCAGCCAGAACCCATAACCCCCAGCCAGAAATCTACATCCACCTGCCAGAAGCCCAAATCCCCCAGCCAGATACCCATAACCAGCCAGAAACCCACATCCCCCAGCCAGAAACCCACATCCCAGCCAGACACCCACACACCCCACCAGAATCCCACCCCACTGCCAGAAACCCAGAACCAGCCAGAAACCCACCTCCCAAACCAGAAACCCACAACAAGCCGGAAGCCCACCTCCCAAACCAGAAACCCACAACCAGCCAGAAACCAAGACATCCCCCAGCCAGAAATCACACACCCCAGCCAGAAACCCACAACCAGCCCAAAACACACTCCCCCAGCCAGAAACACACACCCCCACAGCCAGAAACCCACCACCAGCCAGAAACACATCCCTCTAGCCAGAAACACACACCCCCACAGCCAGAAACACACACCCTAGCCAGAAACCCACATCCCCCAGCCAGAAACCCAAACCCCATACCAGAGACACACAACCAGCCAGAAACCCATCCCCCAGCCAGAAACCCACATTTCCCAGCCAGAAACCCACATTTCCCAGCCAGAAACCCACAATTCCCAGCCAGAATCCCACCCCCCTGCCAGAAACCCACACCCCAGCCAGAAACCCACCCCCAGCCAGAAACCCACCTTCAGCCAGAAGCCCACAACCTGCCAGAAACCCACAACCAGCCAAATCCAACACCCCCAACCAGAATCCACACACCCCAACCAGAAACCCACATCCCCAGCCAGAAATTCGCCCCCAGCCAGAAACCCACCCCCAGCCAGAAACCCACACCCCTTGCCAGAAACCCACATCCCCCTGCCAGAAACCCACTCCCCAGCCAGAACCCATAACTCCTAGCCAGAAACCTACATCCACCAGCCAGAAGCCCAAATCCCCCAGCCAGAACCCCATAACCAGCCAGAAACCCACATCCCCCAGCCAGAAACCCACAACCCCCAGCCAGAATCCCATCCCCCTGCCAGAAACCCATAACCAGCCCGAAACCCACATCCCCTAGCCAGAAACCCATAACCAGCCAGAAACCCACAACCCCCAGCCAGAATCCCACCCCCCTGCCAGAAACCCAGAACTAGCCAGAACCCCACAACCAGCCAGAAATTCACCTCCCAAACCAGAAACCACATCCCCAGCCAAAACCCACCCCCAGCCAGAAACCCACAACCTGCCAGAAACCCACAACCAGCCAGAAACCCACGACCAGCCAAAACCCACACCCCCAACCAGAACCCACACCCCCCAGCAAGAAACCCAAACCGCCAGACAGAAATTCGCCCCCCAGCCAGAAACCCACCCCCCAGCCAGAAACCCACACCACCAGCCATAAACCCACACCCCCAGCCAGAAATCCACAACCAGCCAGAAACCCACAAACAGTCAGAAAACCACACTGCCAGCCATAAACCCACACCCCTAGCCGGAAACCCACATCCCCCAGCCGGAAACCCAGACATCCCCCAGCCCGAAACCCACACCCCAGCCAGAAACCCACGCCCACAGCCAGAAACCCACACCCCAGCCAGACACCCACACCCCCCATTCAGAATCCCACCCCCCTGCCAGAAACCCACACACCAGCTGGAAACCCACAACCAGCCAGATACCCACATCCCCAGCCAGAAACCCACCCCTAGCCAGAAACCCACAACCAGCCAGAAACCCACATCCCCAGCCAGAAACCCACCCCCAGCCAGAAACCCACAACCAGCCAGAAACCCACATCCCCAGCCAGAAACCCATCCCCTGCCAGAAACCCACCCTCAGCCAGAAACCCACAACCAGCCAGAAACCCACCCACCATCCAGAAACCACACTCCCCAGGAAGAAACCACACCCCCCCTGCCAGAAACCCACAACCAGCCAGAAAACCACATCCCCAGCCAGAAACCCACGACCAGCCAGAAACCACATCCCCAGCCAAAACCCACCCCCAGCCAGAAACCCACAACCTGCCAGAAACCCACAACCAGCCAGAAACCCACGACCAGCCAAAACCCACACCCCCAACCAGAACCCACACCCCCCAGCAAGAAAGCCAAACCGCCAGACAGAAATTCGCCCCCCAGCCAGAAACCCACCCCCCAGCCAGAAACCCACACCACCAGCCATAAACCCACACCCCCAGCCAGAAATCCACAACCAGCCAGAAACCCACAACCAGCCAGAAAACCACACCGCCAGCCATAAACCCACACCCCTAGCCGGAAACCCACATCCCCCAGCCGGAATCCCAGACATCCCCCAGCCCGAAACCCACACCCCAGCCAGAAACCCACGCCCACAGCCAGAAACCCACACCCCAGCCAGACACCCACACCCCCCATTCAGAATCCCACCCCCCTGCCAGAAACCCACACACCAGCTAGAAACCCACAACCAGCCAGATACCCACATCCCCAGCCAGAAACCCACCCCTAGCCAGAAACCCACAACCAGCCAGAAACCCACATCCCCAGCCAGAAACCCATCCTCAGCCAGAAACCCACCCTCAGCCAGAAGCCCACAACCTGCCAGAAACCCACAACCAGCCAAAACCAACACCCCCAACCAGAACCCACACACCCCATCCAGAAACCCACATCCCCAGCCAGAAATTCTCCCCTCAGCCAGAAACCCACCCCCCAGCCAGAAACCCACACCACCAGCCATAAACCCACACCCCCAGCCAGAAACCCACAACCAGCCAGAAACCCACAACCAGCCAGAAAACCACACCGCCAGCCATAAACGCACACCCCTAGCCGGAATACCACATCCCCCAGCCGGAAACCCACTCCCCAGCCAGAACCCATACCCCCAGCCAGAAACTCACATCCACCAGCTAGAAACCCACATCCCCCAGCCAGAATCCCAGCCACCTGCCAGAACCCCACAACCAGCCAGAAACCCAGACATCCCCCAGCCAGAAACCCACACCCCAGCCAGAAACCCACGCCCCCAGCCAGAAACCCACACCCCAGCCAGACACCCACACCCCCCATTCAGAATCCCACCCCCCGCCAGAAACCCACACACCAGCTAGAAACCCACAACCAGCCAGATACCCACATCCCCAGCCAGAAACTCACCCCTAGCCAGAAATCCACAACCAGCCAGACACCCACACCCCCCAGCCAGAATCCCACCCCACTGCCAGAAACCCAGAACCAGCCAGAAACCCACCTCCCAAACCAGAAACCCACAACCATCCGGAAGCCCACCTCCCAAACCAGAAACCCACAACCAGCCAGAAACCAAGACATCCCCCAGCCAGAAATCACACACCCCAGCCAGAAACCCACAACCAGCCCAAAACACACACCCCCAGCCAGAAACACACACCCCCACAGCCAGAAACCCACATCCCCCAGCCAGAAACCCACACCCCATCCCAGAGACAATCAACCAGCCAGAAACCCACACCCCCAGCCAGAAACCCACCTCCCAGCCAGAAACCCACATTTCCCAGCCAGAAACCCACCCCCAGCCAGAAACCCACATCCCCCAGCCGGAAATCCATATCCCCCAATCAGACACCCACTCCCCAGCCAGAACCCATAACCCCCAGCCAGAAACCCACATCCACCAGCCAGACGCCCACGTCCCCCAGCCAGAAACCCATAACCAGCCAGAAACCCACACCTCCAGCCAGAATCCCACCCCCCTGCCAGAAAGCCACAACCAGCCAGAAATCCACACCCCACCTAGAAACCCACAACCAGTCAGAAACCTACACCCCAGCCAGAAACCCACATCCCCAGGCAGAAACACACATTCCCCAGCAGAAATTCGCCCCCAGTCAGAAACCCACTCCCCAGCCAGAAACCCACCCTCAGCCAGAAGCCCACAACCTGCCAGAAACCCACAACCAGCCAAAACCAACACCCCCAACCAGAACCCACACACCCCATCCAGAAACCCACATCCCCAGCCAGAAATTCTCCCCTCAGCCAGAAACCCACACCCCAGCCAGAAACCCACACCACCAGCCATAAACCCACACCCCCAGCCAGAAACCCACAACCAGCCAGAAACCCACAACCAGCCAGAAAACCACACCGCCAGCCATAAACCCACACCCCGAGCCGGAATACCACATCCCCCAGCCGGAAACCCACTCCCCAGCCAGAACCCATACCCCCAGCCAGAAACTCACATCCACCAGCTAGAAACCCACATCCCCCAGCCAGAATCCCAGCCACCTGCCAGAACCCCACAACCAGCCAGAAACCCAGACATCCCCCAGCCAGAAACCCACACCCCAGCCAGAAACCCACGCCCCCAGCCAGACACCCACACCCCAGCCAGACACCCACACCCCCCATTCAGAATCCCACCCCCCTGCCAGAAACCCACACACCAGCTAGAAACCCACAACCAGCCAGATACCCACATCCCCAGCCAGAAACCCACACCTAGCCAGAAATCCACAACCAGCCAGAAACCCACATTCCCAGCCAGAAACCCACCCCCAGCCAGAAACCCACAACCAGCCAGAAACCCACATCCCCAGCCAGAAACCCATCCCCAGCCAGAAACCCACCCTCAGCCAGAAGCCCACAACCTGCCAGAAACCCACAACCAGCCAAAACCAACACCCCCAACCAGAACCCACATCCCCAGCCAGAAACCCATCCCCAGCCAGAAACCCACCCTCAGCCAGAAGCCCACAACCTTCCAGAAACCCACAACCAGCCAAAACCAACACCCCCAACCAGAACCCACACACCCCAGCCAGAAACCCACATCCCCAGCCAGAAATTCGACCCCAGCCAGAAATTCGCCCCCAGCCAGAAACCCACAACCAGCCAGAAACCCACATCCCCCAGCCGAAAACCCACATCCCCCAGCCAGAAACCCACTCCCCAGCCAGAACCCATAACCCCCAGCAAGAAACCTACATCCACCTGCCAGAAGCCCAAATCCCCCAGCCAGATACCCATAACCAGCCAGAAACCCACATCCCCCAGCCAGAAACCCACATCCCAGCCAGACACCCACACCCCCAGCCAGAATCCCACCCCACTGCCAGAAACCCAGAACCAGCCAGAAACCCAGACATCCCCCAGCCAGAAACCCACACCCCAGCCAGAAACCCACGCCCCCAGCCAGACACCCACACCCCAGCCAGACACCCACACCCCCCATTCAGAATCCCACCCCCCTGCCAGAAACCCACACACCAGCTAGAAACCCACAACCAGCCAGATACCCACATCCCCAGCCAGAAACCCACCCCTAGCCAGAAATCCACAACCAGCCAGAAACCCACATTCCCAGCCAGAAACCCACCCCCAGCCAGAAACCCACAACCAGCCAGAAACCCACATCCCCAGCCAGAAACCCATCCCCAGCCAGAAACCCACCCTCAGCCAGAAGCCCACAACCTGCCAGAAACCCACAACCAGCCAAAACCAACACCCCCAACCAGAACCCACATCCCCAGCCAGAAACCCATCCCCAGCCAGAAACCCACCCTCAGCCAGAAGCCCACAACCTTCCAGAAACCCACAACCAGCCAAAACCAACACCCCCAACCAGAATCCACACACCCCAGCCAGAAACCCACATCCCCAGCCAGAAATTCGACCCCAGGCAGAAATTCGCCCCCAGCCAGAAACCCACAACCAGCCAGAAACCCACATCCCCCAGCCGAAAACCCACATCCCCCAGCCAGAAACCCACTCCCCAGCCAGAACCCATAACCCCCAGCAAGAAACCTACATCCACCTGCCAGAAGCCCAAATCCCCCAGCCAGATACCCATAACCAGCCAGAAACCCACATCCCCCAGCCAGAAACCAACATCCCAGCCAGACACCCACACCCCCAGCCAGAATCCCACCCCACTGCCAGAAACCCAGAACCAGCCAGAAACCCACCTCCCAAACCAGAAACCCACAACCAGCCGGAAGCCCACCTCCCAAACCAGAAACCCACAACCAGCCAGAAACCAAGACATCCCCCAGCCAGAAATCACACACCCCAGCCAGAAACCCACAACCAGCCCAAAACACACCCCCCCAGCCAGAAACACACACCCCCACAGCCAGAAACCCACATCCCCCAGCCAGAAACCCACACCCCATCCCAGAGACAATCAACCAGCCAGAAACCCACACCCCCAGCCAGAAACCCACCTCCCAGCCAGAAACCCACATTTCCCAGCCAGAAACCCACCCCCAGCCAGAAACCCACATCCACCAGCCAGACGCCCACGTACCCCAGCCAGAAACCCATAACCAGCCAGAAACCCACACCTCCAGCCAGAATCCCACCCCCCTGCCAGAAAGCTACAACCAGCCAGAAATCCACACCCCACCTAGAAACCCACAACCAGTCAGAAACCTACACCCCAGCCAGAAACCCACACCCCCAGGCAGAAACACACATTCCCCAGCAGAAATTCGCCCCCAGTCAGAAACCCACTCCCCAGCCAGAACCCATAACCCACAGCCAGAAACTTACATCCACCACCCAGAAGCCCAAATCCCCCAGCCAGAAACCCATAACCAGCCAGAAACCCACATCCCCCAGCCAGAAACTCACAACCAGCCAGAAACCCACACCCCAGCCAGAACCCCACAACCAGCCAGAAGCCCACCTCCCAAACCAGAAACCCACAACCAGCCAGAAAACCAGACATCCCCCAGCCAGTAACCACACACCCCAGCCAGAACACCACAACCAGCCCGAAACACATCCCTCTAGCCAGAAACACACACCCCCCCAGCAAGAAACAAACACCCACCCCAGCCAGAGACACACAACCAGCCAGAAACCCACACCCCCAGCCAGACACCCACAACCTAGCCAGAAACCCACCCCCCAGCCAGAAACCCACATTTCCCAGCCAGAAACCCACCCCAGCCAGAAACCCACATCCCCCAGCCGGAAATCCACATCCCCCAGCCAGAAGCCCACTCCCCAGCCAGAACCCATAACCCCCAGCCAGAAGCCCACATTCATCAGCCAGACGCCCACGTCCCCCAGCCAAAGACCCATAAACAGCTAGAAACCCACACCTCCAGCCAAAAACCCACACCACAGCCAGACACCCACACTCCTCAGCCAGAACCCCACAACCAGCCAGAAACCCAGACATCCCCCAGCCAGAAACCCACACCCCAGCCAGAAACCCACAACCAGCCAGAAACACACCCCACTAGACAGAAACACACACATCCCCCAGCCAGAAATCCACCCACAGCCAGAAACCCACCCCCAGCCAGAAACCCACACCCCTTGCCAGAAACCCACATCCCCCAGCCAGAAACCCACTCCCCAGCCAGAACCCATAACTCCCAGCCAGAAACCTACATCCACCAGCCAGAAGCCCAAATCCCCCAGCCAGAACCCCATAACCAGCCAGAAACCCACATCCCCCAGCCAGAAACCCACATCCCCCAGCCAGAAACCAACACCCCCAGCCAGAAACCCACCCCCAGCCAGAAACCCACAACTTGCCAGAAACCCACAACTAGCCAGAAACGCACGACCAGCCAAAACCCACACGCCCAACCAGAACCCACACCCCCCAGCAAAAAACCCAAACCCCCAGCCAGAAATTTGCCCCCCAGCCAGAAATCCACCCCCCAGCCAGAAACCCACACCACCAGCCATAATCCCACACCCCCAGCCAGAAACCCACAACCAGCCAGAAACCCACAACCAGCCAGAAAACCACACCGCCAGCCAGAAACCCGCACCCCTAGCCAGATACCCACCCCAGCCAGAAACCCACATCCCCCAGCCAGAAACCAACACCCCCAGCCAGAAACCCACAACCAGCCAGAAACTCACACCCCCAGCCAGAAACCCACACCCCCAGCCAGATATTCGCCCCCCAGCCAGAAACCCACCCCCAGCCAGAAACCCACATCCCCCAGCCAGAAATCCAAGCCCCAGCCAGGAACCCACAAGCCCAGCCAGAAACCCACACCCCCAGCCAGAAACCCACCCCCAGCCAGAAACCCACAACCAGCCAGAAACTCACACCCCCAGCCAGAAACCCACCCCCAGCCAGAAACCCACATCCCCCAGCCAGAAACCCAAGCCCCAGCCAGGAACCCACAAGCCCAGCCAGAAACACACACCGCCAGCCAGAAACCCACACGCCTAGCCAGAAACGCACAACCCCCAGCCAGAATCCCAAACCCCAGCCAGAAACCCACATCCCCCAGCCAGAAACCCACATCCACCAGCCAGAAACCCACATCCCCCAGCCAGAAACGCACTCCCCAGCCAGAACCCACACCCCCCAGCCAGAAACCCACACCCCCAAGCCAGAAACCCACATCCCCAAGCCAGACACCCACATCCACCTGCCAGAAACCCACATCCCCCAGCCAGAACCCCACAACCAGCCATAATCCCACCTCCCCCAGCCAGAAACACACACCTCAGCCAGAAACCAAATAACCAGCCACAAAACCACACCCCAGCCAGAAACCCACAACCAGCCAGAAACCCACCCACCATCCAGAAACCACACCCCCCAGCCAGAAACCCACAAACCCCTGCCAGAAACCCACAACCAGCACGAAACCCAAACCCCCAGCCAGAAATTCGCCCCCCAGCCAGAAACCCACCCCCCAGCCAGAAACCCACACCACCAGCCATAATCCCACACCCTCAACCAGAAACCCACAACCAGCCAGAAACCCACAACCAGCCAGAAAACCATACCGCCAGCCAGAAACCCACACCCCTAGCCAGAAACCCACCCCGAGCCAGAAACCCACATCCCCCAGTCGGAAACCCACATCCCCCAGCCGGAAACCCACATCCCCCAGCCGGAAACCCACTCCCCAGCCAGAACCCATACCCCCAGCCAGAAACCCACATCCACCAGCTAGAAACCCACATCCCCCAGCCAGAATCCCCAGCCAGAATCCCACCCACCTGCCAGAAACCCACAACCAGCCAGAAACCCACACCACAGCCAGAACCCCACAACCAGCCAGAAACCCAGACATCCCCCAGCCAGAAACCCACACCCCAGCTAGAAACCCACAACCAGCCACACACCCACACCCCCCAGCCAGAATCCAACCCCCAGCCAGATACCCACATCCCCCAGCCGGAAATCCACATCCCCCAGCCAGAAACCCACTCCCCAGCCAGAACCCATAACCCCCAGCCAGAAGCCCACATCCACCAGCCAGACGCCCACGTCCCCCAGCCAAAAACCCATAAACAGCCAGAAACCCACACTTCCAGCCAAAAACCCACACGCCCAGCCAGAAACCCACAACCAGCCAGAAACACACCCCACTAGACAGAAACACACACATCCCCCAGCCAGAAACCCACCCACAGCCAGAAATCCACCCACAGCCAGAAACCCACCCCCAGTCAGAAAGCCACGCCCCAGTCAGAAACCCATAACCAGCCAGAAACTCACACCCCCAGCCAGAAATTCGCCCCCCCAGCCAGATACCCACCCCCAGCCAGAAACCCACATCCCCCAGCCAGAAACCCACACCCCCAGCCAGAAACCCAACCCCAGCCAGAACCCATATCTCCCAGCCAGAAAACTACATCCACAAGCCAGAAGCCCAAATCCCCCAGCCAGAACCCCATAACCAGCCAGAAATCCACATCCCCCAGCCAGAAACCCACATCCCCCAGCCAGAAACCCACACCCCCAGCCAGAAACCCACCCCCAGCCAGAAACCCACAACTTGCCAGAAACCCACAACCAGCCAGAAATCCACGACCAGCCAAAACCCACCCCCCCAACCAGAACCCACACCCCCCAGCAAAAAACCCAAACCCCCAGCCAGAAATTCACCCCCCAGCCAGAAACCCACCCCCCAGCCAGAAACCCACACCACCAGCCATAATCCCACACCCCCAGCCAGAAACCCACAACCAGCCAGAAACCCACAACCAGCCAGAAAACCACACCGCCAGCTAGAAACCCGCACCCCTAGCCAGATACCCACCCCCAGCCAGAAACCCACATCCCCCAGCCAGAAACCCACACCCCCAGCCAGAAACCCACCCCCAGCCAGAAACCCACAACCAGCCAGAAACTCACACCCCCAGCCAGAAACCCACCCCCAGCCAGAAACCCACATCCCCCAGCCAGAAACCCAAGCCCCAGCCAGGAACCCACAAGCCCAGCCAGAAACCCACCTCCCAGCCAGAAACCCACATTTCCCAGCCGGAAACCCACCCCCAGCCAGAAACCCACATCCCCCAGCCGGAAATCCATATCCCCCAGTCAGACACCCACACCCCAGCCAGAACCCATAACCCCCAGCCAGAAACCCAAACGCCTAGCCAGAAACGCACAACCCCCAGCCAGAAACCCACACCCCCAGCCAGAAACCCACCCCCAGCCAGAAACCCACAACCAGCCAGAAACTCACACCCCCAGCCAGAAACCCACCCCCAGCCAGAAACCCACATCCCCCAGCCAGAAACCCAGCCAGAAACCCAGCCAGACGCCCACGTACCCCAGCCAGAAACACACATTCCCCAGCAGAAATTCGCCCCCAGTCAGAAACCCACTCCCCAGCCAGAACCCATAACCCACAGCCAGAAACCCATAACCAGCCAGAAACCCACATCCCCCAGCCAGAAACTCACAACCAGCCAGAAACCCACACCCCAGCCAGAACCCCACAACCAGCCAGAAGCCCACCTCCCAAACCAGAAACCCACAACCAGCCAGAAAACCAGACATCCCCCAGCCAGTAACCACACACCCCAGCCAGAACACCACAACCAGCCCGAAACACATCCCTCTAGCCAGAAACACACACCCCCCCAGCAAGAAACAAACACCCACCCCAGCCAGAGACACACAACCAGCCAGAAACCCACACCCCCAGCCAGACACCCACACCCCAGCCAGAAACCCACCCCCCAGCCAGAAACCCACATTTCCCAGCCAGAAACCCACCCCAGCCAGAAACCCACATCCCCCAGCCGGAAATCCACATCCCCCAGCCAGAAGCCCACTCCCCAGCCAGAACCCATAACCCCCAGCCAGAAGCCCACATTCATCAGCCAGACGCCCACGTCCCCCAGCCAAAGACCCATAAACAGCTAGAAACCCACACCTCCAGCCAAAAACCCACACCACAGCCAGACACCCACACTCCTCAGCCAGAACCCCACAACCAGCCAGAAACCCAGACATCCCCCAGCCAGAAACCCACACCCCAGCCAGAAACCCACAACCAGCCAGAAACACACCCCACTAGACAGAAACACACACATCCCCCAGCCAGAAATCCACCCACAGCCAGAAACTCACCCCCAGCCAGAAACCCACACCCCTTGCCAGAAACCCACATCCCCCAGCCAGAAACCCACTCCCCAGCCAGAACCCATAACTCCCAGCCAGAAACCTACATCCACCAGCCAGAAGCCCAAATCCCCCAGCCAGAACCCCATAACCAGCCAGAAACCCACATCCCCCAGCCAGAAACCCACATCCCCCAGCCAGAAACCAACACCCCCAGCCAGAAACCCACCCCCAGCCAGAAACCCACAACTTGCCAGAAACCCACAACTAGCCAGAAACGCACGACCAGCCAAAACCCACACGCCCAACCAGAACCCACACCCCCCAGCAAAAAACCCAAACCCCCAGCCAGAAATTTGCCCCCCAGCCAGAAATCCACCCCCCAGCCAGAAACCCACACCACCAGCCATAATCCCACACCCCCAGCCAGAAACCCACAACCAGCCAGAAACCCACAACCAGCCAGAAAACCACACCGCCAGCCAGAAACCCGCACCCCTAGCCAGATACCCACCCCAGCCAGAAACCCACATCCCCCAGCCAGAAACCAACACCCCCAGCCAGAAACCCACAACCAGCCAGAAACTCACACCCCCAGCCAGAAACCCACACCCCCAGCCAGATATTCACCCCCCAGCCAGAAGCCCACCCCCAGCCAGAAACCCACATCCCCCAGCCAGAAATCCAAGCCCCAGCCAGGAACCCACAAGCCCAGCCAGAAACCCACACCCCCAGCCAGAAACCCACCCCCAGCCAGAAACCCACAACCAGCCAGAAACTCACACCCCCAGCCAGAAACCCACCCCCAGCCAGAAACCCACATCCCCCAGCCAGAAACCCAAGCCCCAGCCAGGAACCCACAAGCCCAGCCAGAAACACACACCGCCAGCCAGAAACCCACACGCCTAGCCAGAAACGCACAACCCCCAGCCAGAATCCCAAACCCCAGCCAGAAACCCACATCCCCCAGCCAGAAACCCACATCCACCAGCCAGAAACCCACATCCCCCAGCTAGAAACGCACTCCCCAGCCAGAACCCACACCCCCCAGCCAGAAACCCACACCCCCAAGCCAGAAACCCACATCCCCAAGCCAGACACCCACATCCACCAGCCAGAAACCCACATCCCCCAGCCAGAACCCCACAACCAGCCATAATCCCACCTCCCCCAGCCAGAAACACACACCTCAGCCAGAAACCAAATAACCAGCCACAAAACCACACCCCCCAGCCAGAAACCCACAAACCCCTGCCAGAAACCCACAACCAGCACGAAACCCAAACCCCCAGCCAGAAATTCGCCCCCCAGCCAGAAACCCACCCCCCAGCCAGAAACCCACACCACCAGCCATAATCCCACACCCTCAACCAGAATCCCACAACCAGCCAGAAACCCACAACCAGCCAGAAAACCATACCGCCAGCCAGAAACCCACACCCCTAGCCAGAAACCCACCCTGAGCCAGAAACCCACATCCCCCAGTCAGAAACCCACATCCCCCAGCCGGAAACCCACATCCCCCAGCCGGAAACCCACTCCCCAGCCAGAACCCATACCCCCAGCCAGAAACCCACATCCACCAGCTAGAAACCCACATCCCCCAGCCAGAATCCCCAGCCAGAATCCCACCCACCTGCCAGAAACCCACAACCAGCCAGAAACCCACACCACAGCCAGAACCCCACAACCAGCCAGAAACCCAGACATCCCCCAGCCAGAAACCCACACCCCAGCTAGAAACCCACAACCAGCCACACACCCACACCCCCCAGCCAGAATCCAACCCCCAGCCAGAAACCCACATCCCCCAGCCGGAAATCCACATCCCCCAGCCAGAAACCCACTCCCCAGCCAGAACCCGTAACCCCCAGCCAGAAGCCCACATCCACCAGCCAGACGCCCACGTCCCCCAGCCAAAAACCCATAAACAGCCAGAAACCCACACTTCCTGCCAAAAACCCACACCCCAGCCAAAAACCCACACGCCCAGCCAGAAACCCACAACCAGCCAGAAACACACCCCACTAGACAGAAACACACACATCCCCCAGCCAGAAACCCACCCACAGCCAGAAATCCACCCACAGCCAGAAACCCACCCCCAGTCAGAAAGCCACGCCCCAGTCAGAAACCCATAACCAGCCAGAAACTCACACCCCCAGCCAGAAATTCGCCCCCCCAGCCAGATACCCACCCCCAGCCAGAAACCCACATCCCCCAGCCAGAAACCCACACCCCCAGCCAGAAACCCAACCCCAGCCAGAAACCCACAACCAGCCAGAAACTCACACCCCCAGCCAGAAACCCACACCCCCAGCCAGAAATCCAGCCCCCAGCCAGGAACCCACCCCAGCCAGAAACACACACTGCCAGCCAGAAACCCACAAGCCTAGCCAGAAACGCACAACCCCCAGCCAGAATCCCAAACCCCAGCCAGAAACCCACATCCCTCAGCCAGAAACCCACACTCCCCAGCCAGAAACCACACCCCCCAGCCAGAAACCCACAAACCCCTGCCAGAAACCCACAACCAGCCAGAAACCCACACCCACTGCCAGAAACCCACAACCAGCCAGAAACCCACACCCCCAGCCAGAAACCCACCCCCAGCCAGAAACCCTCAACCTGCCAGAAACCCACAACCAGCCAGAAACCCACGACCAGCCAAAACCCACATCCCAAACCAGAACCCACACCCCCCAGCAAGAAACCCAAACCCCCAGCCAGAAATTCGCCCCCCAGCCAGAAACCCACCCCCCAGCCAGAAACCCACACCACCAGCCATAATCCCACACCCCCAGCCAGAAACCCACAACCAGCCAGAAACCCACAACCAGCCAGAAAACCACACCGCCAGCCACAAACCCACATCCCCCAGCCGGAAACCCACATCCCCCAGCCGGAAACCTACATCCCCCAGCCAGAAACCCACTCCCCAGCCAGAACCCATACCCCCAGCCAGAAACCCACATCCACCAGCTAGAAACCCACATCCCCCAGCCAGAATCCCCATCCAGAATCCCACCCACCTGCCAGAAACCCACAACCAGCCAGAAACCCACGCCCCAGCCAGAACCCCACAACCAGCTAGAAACCCAGACATCCCCCAGCCAGAAACACACACCCCAGCTAGAAACCCACAACCAGCCAGACACCCACCCCCTAGCCAGACACCCAACCCCCCTAGCCAGAATCCCACCCCCCTGCCAGAAACCCACACCCCAGCAAGAAACCCACAACCAGCCAGAAACCCACACCCCAGCTAGAAACCCACAACCAGCCAGAAACCCACACCCCCAGCCAGAAAACCACATCCCCAGCCAGAAAACCACACCCCAGCCAGAAACCCACAACTAGCCAGAAACCCACACCCCAGCCAGAAACCCACACCCCCAGCCAGTAACCCACACACCAGCCAGAAACCCACACCCCCAGCCAGAAATTCGCCCCCCAGCCAGAAACCCACACCCCAGCCAGAAACCCACACCCCAGCCAGACACCCACACCCCCCAGCCAGAATCCCACCCCACTGCCAGAAACCCACACCCCAGCTAGAAACCCACAACCAGCCAGATACCCACACCCCAGCCAGAAACCTACATCCCCAGCCAGAAACCCACACCCCCAGCCAGAAACCCACCCCCAGCCAGAAACCCACCCTCAGCCAGAAGCCCACATCCTGCCAGAAACCCACAACCAGCCAAAACCAACACCCCCAAAAAGACCCCACACAACCCTAGCCAGAAACCCACATCCCCCAACCAGAAACCCACTCCCCAGCCAGAAACCTACATCCACCAGCCAGAAGCCCAAATCCCCCAGCCAGAAACCCATAACCAGCCAGAAACCCACATCCCCCAGCCAGAAACCCACACCCCAGCCAGAAACCCACACCCCAGCCAGAACCCCACAACCAGCCAGAAGCCCACCTCCCAAACCAGAAACCCACAACCAGCCAGAAACCCAGACATCGCCCAGCCAGAAACCACACACCCCTGCCAGAAAGTCACAACCAGTCCAAAACACATCCCTCTAGCCAGAAACACACACCCATTCAGCCAGAAACACACACCCTAGCCAGAAACCCACATCCCCCAGCCAGAAACCTACACCCCATACCAGAGACACACAACCAGCCAGAAACCCAACCCCAGCCAGAAAACCACATCCCCCAGCCAGAAACCCACATCCCCAGCCAGAAACCCACCCCCAGCCAGATACCCACCTTCAGCCAGAAGCCCACGACCTGCCAGAAACCCACAACCAGCCAAAACCAACACCCCCAACCAGAATCCACACACTTCAACCAGAAACCCACGTCCCCAGCCAGAAATTCGCCCCCAGCCAGAAACCCACCCCCAGCCAGAAACCCACACCCCTAGCCAGAAACCCACATCCCCCAGCCAGAAACCCACTCCCCAGCCAGAACCCATAACTCCCAGCCAGAAACCTACATCCACCAGCCAGAAGCCCAAATCCCCCAGCCAGAACCCCATAACCAGCCAGAAAACCACATCCCCCAGCCAGAAACCCACATCCCCCAGCCAGAAACCCACACCCCCAGCCAGAAACCCACCCCCAGCCAGAAACCCACAACTTGCCAGAAACCCACAACCAGCCAAAACCCACACCCCCAACCAGAACCCACACCCCCCAGCAAAAAACCCAAACCCCAGGCCAGAAATTCGCCCCCCAGCCAGAAACCCACCCCCCAGCCAGAAACCCACACCACCAGCCATAATCCCACACCCCCAGCCAGAAACCCACAACCAGCCAGAAACCCACAACCAGCCAGAAAACCACACCGCCAGCCAGTAACCCGCACCCCTAGCCAGATACCCACCCCCAGCCAGAAACCCACATCCCCCAGCCAGAAACCCACACCCCCAGCCAGAAACCCACTCCCAGCCAGAAACACACAACCAGCCAGAAACTCACACCCCCAGCCAGAAACCCACACCCCCAGCCAGATATTCGCCCCCCAGCCAGAAACCCACCCCCAGCCAGAAACCCACATCCCCCAGCCAGAAACCCAAGCCCCAGCCAGGAACCCACAAGCCCAGCCAGAAACACACACCGCCAGCCAGAAACCCACACGCCTAGCCAGAAACGCACAACCCCCAGCCAGAATCCCAAACCTCAGCCAGAAACCCACATCCCCCAGCCAGAAACCCACATCCACCAGCCAGAAACCCACATCCCCCAGCCAGAAACGCACTCCCCAGCCAGAACCCACACCCCCCAGCCAGAAATCCACACCCCCAAGCCAGAAACCCACATCCCCAAGCCAGAAACCCACATCCACCAGCCAGAAACCCACATCCCCCAGCCAGAAACACACACCTCAGCCAGAAACCAAATAACCAGCCACAAAACCACACCCCAGCCAGAAACCCACAACCAGCCAGAAACCCACCCACCATCCAGAAACCACACCCCCCAGCCAGAAACCCACAAACCCCTGCCAGAAACCCACAACCAACCAGAAACCCACATCCCCCAGCCAGAAACCCATAACCAGCCAGAAACCCACATCCCCCAGCCAGAAACCCACAACCCCCAGCCAGAATCCCACCCCCTGCCAGAAACCCAGAACCAGCCAAAACCCACACCCCAGCCAGACCCCACAACCAGCCAGAAGCACACCTCCCAAACCAGAAACCCACAACCAGCCAGAAACCCAGACATCCCCCAGCCAGAAACCACACACCCCAGCCAGAAACCCACAACCAGCCCGAAACACATCCCTCTAGCCAGAAACACACACCCATACAGCCAGAAACACACACCCTAGCCAAAAACCCACATCCCCCAGCCAGAAGCCTACACCCATACCAGAGACACACAACCAGCCAGAAACCCACCACCCAGCCAGAAACCCACATCCCCCAGACAGAAACCCACATCCCCAGCCAGAAACCCACCCCCAGCCAGATACCCACCTTTAGCCAGAAGCCCACAACCTGCCAGAAACCCACAACCAGCCAAAACCAACACCCCCAACCAGAATCCACACACTTCAACCAGAAACCCACGTCCCCAGCCAGAAATTCGCCCCCAGCCAGAAACCCACCCCCAGCCAGAAACCCACACCCCTAGCCAGAAACCCACATCCCCCAGCCAGAAACCCACTCCCCAGCCAGAACCCATATCTCCCAGCCAGAAAACTACGTCCACAAGCCAGAAGCCCAGATCCCCCAGCCAGAACCCCATAACCAGCCAGAAATCCACATCCCCCAGCCAGAAACCCACATCCCCCAGCCAGAAACCCACACCCCCAGCCAGAAACCCACCCCCAGCCAGAAACCCACAACTTGCCAGAAACCCACAACCAGCCAGAAATCCACGACCAGCCAAAACCCAACCCCCAACCAGAACCCACACCCCCCAGCAAAAAACCCAAACCCCCAGCCAGAAATTAGCCCCCCAGCCAGAAACCCACCCCCCAGCCAGAAACCCACAACCAGCCAGAAAACCACATCCCCAGCCAGAAACCCACAACCAGCCAGAAACCACATCCCCAGCCAAAACACACCCCCAGCCAGAAACCCACAACCTGCCAGAAACCCACAACCAGCCAGAACCCCACAACCAGCCAGAAGCCCACCTCCCAAATCAGAAACCCACAATCAGCCAGAAACCCAGACATCCCCCAGCCAGAAACCACACACCCCAGCCAGAAACCCACAACCAGCCAGAAACACATCCCTCTAGCCAGAAACACACACCTCCACAGCCAGAACCCCACAACCAGCCAGAAACCCAGACATCCCCCAGCCAGAAACCCACACCCCAGCCAGAAACCCACGCCCCCAGCCAGAAACCCACACCCCAGCCAGACACCCACACCCCCCATTCAGAATCCCACCCCCCTGCCAGAAACCCACACACCAGCTAGAAACCCACAACGAGCCAGATACCCACATCCCCAGCCAGAAACCCACCCCTAGCCAGAAATCCACAACCAGCCAGAAACCCACATTCCCAGCCAGAAACCCACCCCCAGCCAGAAACCCACAACCAGCCAGAAACCCACATCCCCAGCCAGAAACCCATCCCCAGCCAGAAACCCACCCTCAGCCAGAAGCCCACAACCTGCCAGAAACCCACAACCAGCCAAAACCAACACCCCCAACCAGAACCCACACACCCCAGCCAGAAACCCACATCCCCAGCCAGAAATTCGCCCCCAGCCAGAAACCCACAACCAGCCAGAAACCCACATCCCCCAGCTGAAAACCCACATCCCCCAGCCAGAAACCCACTCCCCAGCCAGAACCCATAACCCCCAGCCAGAAATCTACATCCACCTGCCAGAAGCCCAAATCCCCCAGCCAGATACCCATAACCAGCCAGAAACCCACATCCCCCAGCCAGAAACCCACATCCCAGCCAGACACCCACACACCCCACCAGAATCCCACCCCACTGCCAGAAACCCAGAACCAGCCAGAAACCCACCTCCCAAACCAAAAACCCACAACCAGCCGGAAGCCCACCTCCCAAACCAGAAACCCACAACCAGCCAGAAACCAAGACATCCCCCAGCCAGAAATCACACACCCCAGCCAGAAACCCACAACCAGCCCAAAACACACCCCCCCCAGCCAGAAACACACACCCCCACAGCCAGAAACCCACCACCAGCCAGAAACACATCCCTCTAGCCAGAAACACACACCCCCACAGCCAGAAACACACACCCTAGCCAGAAACCCACATCCCCCAGCCAGAAACCCAAACCCCATACCAGAGACACACAACCAGCCAGAAACCCATCCCCCAGCCAGAAACCCACATTTCCCAGCCAGAAACCCACATTTCCCAGCCAGAAACCCACATTTCCCAGCCAGAATCCCACCCCCTGCCAGAAACCCACACCCCAGCCAGAAACCCACCCCCAGCCAGAAACCCACCTTCAGCCAGAAGCCCACAACCTGCCAGAAACCCACAACCAGCCAAATCCAACACCCCCAACCAGAATCCACACACCCCAACCAGAAACCCACATCCCCAGCCAGAAATTCGCCCCCAGCCAGAAACCCACCCCCAGCCAGAAACCCACACCCCTTGCCAGAAACCCACATCCCCCTGCCAGAAACCCACTCCCCAGCCAGAACCCATAACTCCCAGCCAGAAACCTACATCCACCAGCCAGAAGCCCAAATCCCCCAGCCAGAACCCCATAACCAGCCAGAAACCCACATCCCCCAGCCAGAAGCCCACCTCCCAAATCAGAAACCCACAATCAGCCAGAAACCCAGACATCCCCCAGCCAGAAACCACACACCCCAGCCAGAAACCCACAACCAGCCAGAAACACATCCCTCTAGCCAGAAACACACACCTCCACAGCCAGAACCCCACAACCAGCCAGAAACCCAGACATCCCCCAGCCAGAAACCCACACCCCAGCCAGAAACCCACGCCCCCAGCCAGAAACCCACACCCCAGCCAGACACCCACACCCCCCATTCAGAATCCCACCCCCCTGCCAGAAACCCACACACCAGCTAGAAACCCACAACGAGCCAGATACCCACATCCCCAGCCAGAAACCCACCCCTAGCCAGAAATCCACAACCAGCCAGAAACCCACATTCCCAGCCAGAAACCCACCCCCAGCCAGAAACCCACAACCAGCCAGAAACCCACATCCCCAGCCAGAAACCCATCCCCAGCCAGAAACCCACCCTCAGCCAGAAGCCCACAACCTGCCAGAAACCCACAACCAGCCAAAACCAACACCCCCAACCAGAACCCACACACCCCAGCCAGAAACCCACATCCCCAGCCAGAAATTCGCCCCCAGCCAGAAACCCACAACCAGCCAGAAACCCACATCCCCCAGCTGAAAACCCACATCCCCCAGCCAGAAACCCACTCCCCAGCCAGAACCCATAACCCCCAGCCAGAAATCTACATCCACCTGCCAGAAGCCCAAATCCCCCAGCCAGATACCCATAACCAGCCAGAAACCCACATCCCCCAGCCAGAAACCCACATCCCAGCCAGACACCCACACACCCCACCAGAATCCCACCCCACTGCCAGAAACCCAGAACCAGCCAGAAACCCACCTCCCAAACCAAAAACCCACAACCAGCCGGAAGCCCACCTCCCAAACCAGAAACCCACAACCAGCCAGAAACCAAGACATCCCCCAGCCAGAAATCACACACCCCAGCCAGAAACCCACAACCAGCCCAAAACACACCCCCCCCAGCCAGAAACACACACCCCCACAGCCAGAAACCCACCACCAGCCAGAAACACATCCCTCTAGCCAGAAACACACACCCCCACAGCCAGAAACACACACCCTAGCCAGAAACCCACATCCCCCAGCCAGAAACCCAAACCCCATACCAGAGACACACAACCAGCCAGAAACCCATCCCCCAGCCAGAAACCCACATTTCCCAGCCAGAAACCCACATTTCCCAGCCAGAAACCCACATTTCCCAGCCAGAATCCCACCCCCTGCCAGAAACCCACACCCCAGCCAGAAACCCACCCCCAGCCAGAAACCCACCTTCAGCCAGAAGCCCACAACCTGCCAGAAACCCACAACCAGCCAAATCCAACACCCCCAACCAGAATCCACACACCCCAACCAGAAACCCACATCCCCAGCCAGAAATTCGCCCCCAGCCAGAAACCCACCCCCAGCCAGAAACCCACACCCCTTGCCAGAAACCCACATCCCCCTGCCAGAAACCCACTCCCCAGCCAGAACCCATAACTCCCAGCCAGAAACCTACATCCACCAGCCAGAAGCCCAAATCCCCCAGCCAGAACCCCATAACCAGCCAGAAACCCACATCCCCCAGCCAGAAACCCACAACCCCCAGCCAGAATCCCACCCCCCTGCCAGAAACCCATAACCAGCCCGAAACCCACATCCCCTAGCCAGAAACCCATAACCAGCCAGAAACCCACAACCCCCAGCCAGAATCCCACCCCCCTGCCAGAAACCCAGAACTAGCCAGAACCCCACAACCAGCCAGAAATTCACCTCCCAAACCAGAAACCCACAGCCAGCCAGAAACCCACATCCACCAGCCAGAAACCCACATCCCCCAGCCAGAAACCCACATTCCATAGCCAGAAACGCACTCCCCAGCCAGAAACCCAGACATCCACCAGCCAGAAACCCACACCCCCAAGCCAGAAACCCACATCCCCCAGCCAGACACCCACATTCAACAGCCAGAAACCCACATCCCCCAGCCAGAACCCCACAACCAGCCATAATCCCACATCCCCCAGCCAGAAACACACACCTCAGCCAGAAACCAAATAACCAGCCATAAAACCACACCCCAGCCAGAAACCCACAACCAGCCAGAAACCCACCCACCATCCAGAAACCACACTCCCCAGGCAGAAACCACACCCCCCCTGCCAGAAACCCACAACCAGCCAGAAAACCACATCCCCAGCCAGAAAGCCACAACCAGCCAGAAACCACGTCCCCAGCTAGAAACCCACAACCCCCAGCCAGAATCCCACCCCCCTGCCAGAAACCCAGAACTAGCCAGAACCCCACAACCAGCCAGAAATTCACCTCCCAAACCAGAAACCCACAGCCAGCCAGAAACCCACATCCACCAGCCAGAAACCCACATCCCCCAGCCAGAAACCCACATTCCATAGCCAGAAACGCACTCCCCAGCCAGAAACCCAGACATCCCCCAGCCAGAAACCCACACCCCCAAGCCAGAAACCCATATCCCCCAGCCAGACACCCACATTCAACAGCCAGAAACCCACATCCCCCAGCCAGAACCCCACAACCCGCCATAATCCCACATCCCCCAGCCAGAAACACACACCTCAGCCAGAAACCAAATAACCAGCCATAAAACCACACCCCAGCCAGAAACCCACAACCAGCCAGAAACCCACCCACCATCCAGAAACCACACTCCCCAGGCAGAAACCACACCCCCCCTGCCAGAAACCCACAACCAGCCAGAAAACCACATCCCCAGCCAGAAAACCACATCCCCAGCCAGAAACCCACAACCAGCCAGAAACCACGTCCCCAGCCAAAACCCACCCCCAGCCAGAAACCCACAACCTGCCAGAAACCCACAACCAGCCAGAAACCCACGACCAGCCAAAACCCACACCCCAACCAGAACCCACACCACCCAGCAAGAAACCCAAACCGCCAGCCAGAAATTCGCCCCCCAGCCAGAAACCCACCCCCCAGCCAGAAACCCACACCACCAGCCATAAACCCACACCCCTAGCCAGAAATCCACAACCAGCCAGAAACCCACAACCAGCCAGAAAACCACACCGCCAGCCAAAAACCCACACCCCTAGCCGGAAACCCACTTCCCCCAGCCGGAAACCCAGACATGCCCCAGCCCGAAACCCACACCCCAGCCAGAAACCCACGCCCACAGCCAGAAACCCACACCCCAGCCAGACATCCACACCCCCCATTCAGAATCCCACCCACCTGCCAGAAACCCACCCCCAGCCAGAAACCCACAACTTGCCAGAAACCCACAACCAGCCAGATATCCACGACCAGCCAAAACCCAACCCCCAACCAGAACCCACACCCCCCAGCAAAAAACCCAAACCCCCAGCCAGAAATTAGCCCCCCAGCCAGAAACCCACCCCCCAGCCAGAAACCCACAACCAGCCAGAAAACCACATCCCCAGCCAGAAACCCACAACCAGCCAGAAACCACATCCCCAGCCAAAACACACCCCCAGCCAGAAACCCACAACCTGCCAGAAACCCACAACCAGCCAGAACCCCACAACCAGCCAGAAGCCCACCTCCCAAATCAGAAACCCACAATCAGCCAGAAACCCAGACATCCCCCAGCCAGAAACCACACACCCCAGCCAGAAACCCACAACCAGCCAGAAACACATCCCTCTAGCCAGAAACACACACCTCCACAGCCAGAACCCCACAACCAGCCAGAAACCCAGACATCCCCCAGCCAGAAACCCACACCCCAGCCAGAAACCTACGCCCCCAGCCAGAAACCCACACCCCAGCCAGACACCCACACCCCCCATTCAGAATCCCACCCCCCTGCCAGAAACCCACACACCAGCTAGAAACCCACAACGAGCCAGATACCCACATCCCCAGCCAGAAACCCACCCCTAGCCAGAAATCCACAACCAGCCAGAAACCCACATTCCCAGCCAGAAACCCACCCCCAGCCAGAAACCCACAACCAGCCAGAAACCCACATCCCCAGCCAGAAACCCATCCCCAGCCAGAAACCCACCCTCAGCCAGAAGCCCACAACCTGCCAGAAACCCACAACCAGCCAAAACCAACACCCCCAACCAGAACCCACACACCCCAGCCAGAAACCCACATCCCCAGCCAGAAATTCGCCCCCAGCCAGAAACCCACAACCAGCCAGAAACCCACATCCCCCAGCTGAAAACCCACATCCCCCAGCCAGAAACCCACTCCCCAGCCAGAACCCATAACCCCCAGCCAGAAATCTACATCCACCTGCCAGAAGCCCAAATCCCCCAGCCAGATACCCATAACCAGCCAGAAACCCACATCCCCCAGCCAGAAACCCACATCCCAGCCAGAACCCATAACTCCCAGCCAGAAACCTACATCCACCAGCCAGAAGCCCAAATCCCCCAGCCAGAACCCCATAACCAGCCAGAAACCCACATCCCCCAGCCAGAAACCCACAACCCCCAGCCAGAATCCCACCCCCCTGCCAGAAACCCATAACCAGCCCGAAACCCACATCCCCTAGCCAGAAACCCATAACCAGCCAGAAACCCACAACCCCCAGCCAGAATCCCACCCCCCTGCCAGAAACCCAGAACTAGCTAGAACCCCACAACCAGCCAGAAATTCACCTCCCAAACCAGAAACCCACAGCCAGCCAGAAACCCACATCCACCAGCCAGAAACCCACATCCCCCAGCCAGAAACCCACATTCCATAGCCAGAAACGCACTCCCCAGCCAGAAACCCAGACATCCACCAGCCAGAAACCCACACCCCCAAGCCAGAAACCCACATCCCCCAGCCAGACACCCACATTCAACAGCCAGAAACCCACATCCCCCAGCCAGAACCCCACAACCAGCCATAATCCCACATCCCCCAGCCAGAAACACACACCTCAGCCAGAAACCAAATAACCAGCCATAAAACCACACCCCAGCCAGAAACCCACAACCAGCCAGAAACCCACCCACCATCCAGAAACCACACTCCCCAGGCAGAAACCACACCCCCCCGCCAGAAACCCACAACCAGCCAGAAAACCACATCCCCAGCCAGAAACCCACAACCAGCCAGAAACCACGTCCCCAGCTAGAAACCCACAACCTCCAGCCAGAATCCCACCCCCCTGCCAGAAACCCAGAACTAGCCAGAACCCCACAACCAGCCAGAAATTCACCTCCCAAACCAGAAACCCACAGCCAGCCAGAAACCCACATCCACCAGCCGGAAACCCACATCCCCCAGCCAGAAACCCACATTCCATAGCCAGAAACGCACTCCCCAGCCAGAAACCCAGACATCCCCCAGCCAGAAACCCACACCCCCAAGCCAGAAACCCATATCCCCCAGCCAGACACCCACATTCAACAGCCAGAAACCCACATCCCCTAGCCAGAACCCCACAACCAGCCATAATCCCACATCCCCCAGCCAGAAACACACACCTCAGCCAGAAACCAAATAACCAGCCATAAAACCACACCCCAGCCAGAAACCCACAACCAGCCAGAAACCCACCCACCATCCAGAAACCACACTCCCCAGGCAGAAACCACACCCCCCCTGCCAGAAACCCACAACCAGCCAGAAAACCACATCCCCAGCCAGAAAACCACATCCCCAGCCAGAAACCCACAACCAGCCAGAAACCACGTCCCCAGCCAAAACCCACCCCCAGCCAGAAACCCACAACCTGCCAGAAACCCACAACCAGCCAGAAACCCACGACCAGCCAAAACCCACACCCCAACCAGAACCCACACCACCCAGCAAGAAACCCAAACCGCCAGCCAGAAATTCGCCCCCCAGCCAGAAACCCACCCCCCAGCCAGAAACCCACACCACCAGCCATAAACCCACACCCCTCGCCAGAAATCCACAACCAGCCAGAAACCCACAACCAGCCAGAAAACCACACCGCCAGCCAAAAACCCACACCCCTAGCCGGAAACCCACATCCCCCAGCCGGAAACCCAGACATGCCCCAGCCCGAAACCCACACCCCAGCCAGAAACCCACGCCCACAGCCAGAAACCCACACCCCAGCCAGACATCCACACCCCCCATTCAGAATCCCACCCACCTGCCAGAAACCCACACACCAGCTAGAAACCCACAACCAGCCAGATACCCACATCCCCAGCCAGAAACCCACCCCTAGCCAGAAACCCACAACCAGCCAGAAACCCACATCCCCAGCCAGAAACCCATCCCCAGCCAGAAACCCACCCTCAGCCAGAAACCCACATCCCCAGCCAGAAACCCATCCCCAGCCAGAAACCCACCCTCAGCCAGAAACCCACAACCAGCCAGAAACCCACCCACCATCCAGAAACCACACTCCCCAGGCAGAAACCCACCCCTAGCCAAAAACCCACAACCAGCCAGAAACCCACATCCGCAGCCAGAAACCCACCCCCAGCCAGAAACCCACAACCAGCCAGAAACCCACATCCCCAGCCAGAAACCCACCCCTAGCCAGAAACCCACAACCAGCCAGAAACCCACATCCCCAGCCAGAAACCCACCCCTAGCCAGAAACCCACAACCAGCCAGAAACCCACATCCCCAGCCAGAAACCCACCCCCAGCCAGAAACCCACAACCAGCCAGAAACCCACATCCCCAGCCAGAAACCCATCCCCAGCCAGAAACCCACCCTCAGCCAGAAACCCACAACCAGCTAGAAACCCACCCACCATCCAGAAACCACACTCCCCAGGCAGAAACCACACCCCCCCTGCCAGAAACCCACAACCAGCCAGAAAACCACATCCCCAGCCAGAAACCCACAACCAGCCAGAAACCACATCCCCAGCCAAAACCCACCCCCAGCCAGAAACCCACAACCTGCCAGAAACCCACAACCAGCCAGAAACCCACGACCAGCCAAAACCCACACCCACAACCAGAACCCACACCCCCCAGCAAGAAACCCAAACCGCCAGACAGAAATTCGCCCCCCAGCCAGAAACCCACCCCCCAGCCAGAAACCCACACCACCAGCCATAAACCCACACCCCCAGCCAGAAATCCACAACCAGCCAGAAACCCACAAACAGCCAGAAAACCACACTGCCAGCCATAAACCCACACCCCTAGCCGGAAACCCACATCCCTCAGCCGGAAACCCAAACATCCCCCAGCCCGAAACCCACACCCCAGCCAGAAACCCACGCCCACAGCCAGAAAACCACACCCCAGCCAGACACCCACACCCCCGATTCAGAATCCCACCCCCCTGCCAGAAACCCACACACCAGCTAGAAACCCACAACCAGCCAGAAACCCACATCCCCAGCCAGAAACCCACCCACAGCCAGAAACCCACAACCAGCCAGATACCCACATCCCCAGCCAGAAACCCACCCCTAGCCAGAAACCCACAACCAGCCAGAAACCCACATCCCCAGCCAGAAACCCACCCCTAGCCAGAAACCCACAACAAGCCAGAAACCCACATCCCCAGCCAGAAACCCACCCCCAGCCAGAAACCCACAACCAGCCAGAAACCCACATCCCCAGCCAGAAACCCATTCCCAGCCAGAAACCCACCCTCAGCCAGAAACCCACAACCAGCCAGAAACCCACAACCAGACAGAAACCACATCCCCAGCCAAAACCCACCCCCAGCCAGAAACCCACAACCAGCCAGAAACCCACATCCCCAGCCAGAAACCCACAACCAGCCAGAAACCCACCCACCATCCAGAAACCACACTCCCCAGGCAGAAACCCACCCCTAGCCAAAAACCCACAACCAGCCAGAAACCCACATCCGCAGCCAGAAACCCACCCCCAGCCAGAAACCCACAACCAGCCAGAAACCCACATCCCCAGCCAGAAACCCACCCCTAGCCAGAAACCCACAACCAGCCAGAAACCCACATCCCCAGCCAGAAACCCACCCCTAGCCAGAAACCCACAACCAGCCAGAAACCCACATCCCCAGCCAGAAACCCACCCCCAGCCAGAAACCCACAACCAGCCAGAAACCCACATCCCCAGCCAGAAACCCATCCCCAGCCAGAAACCCACCCTCAGCCAGAAACCCACAACCAGCTAGAAACCCACCCACCATCCAGAAACCACACTCCCCAGGCAGAAACCACACCCCCCCTGCCAGAAACCCACAACCAGCCAGAAAACCACATCCCCAGCCAGAAACCCACAACCAGCCAGAAACCACATCCCCAGCCAAAACCCACCCCCAGCCAGAAACCCACAACCTGCCAGAAACCCACAACCAGCCAGAAACCCACGACCAGCCAAAACCCACACCCACAACCAGAACCCACACCCCCCAGCAAGAAACCCAAACCGCCAGACAGAAATTCGCCCCCCAGCCAGAAACCCACCCCCCAGCCAGAAACCCACACCACCAGCCATAAACCCACACCCCCAGCCAGAAATCCACAACCAGCCAGAAACCCACAAACAGCCAGAAAACCACACTGCCAGCCATAAACCCACACCCCTAGCCGGAAACCCACATCCCTCAGCCGGAAACCCAAACATCCCCCAGCCCGAAACCCACACCCCAGCCAGAAACCCACGCCCACAGCCAGAAAACCACACCCCAGCCAGACACCCACACCCCCGATTCAGAATCCCACCCCCCTGCCAGAAACCCACACACCAGCTAGAAACCCACAACCAGCCAGAAACCCACATCCCCAGCCAGAAACCCACCCACAGCCAGAAACCCACAACCAGCCAGATACCCACATCCCCAGCCAGAAACCCACCCCTAGCCAGAAACCCACAACCAGCCAGAAACCCACATCCCCAGCCAGAAACCCACCCCTAGCCAGAAACCCACAACAAGCCAGAAACCCACATCCCCAGCCAGAAACCCACCCCCAGCCAGAAACCCACAACCAGCCAGAAACCCACATCCCCAGCCAGAAACCCATCCCCAGCCAGAAACCCACCCTCAGCCAGAAACCCACAACCAGCCAGAAACCCACAACCAGACAG
Source organism: Chiloscyllium punctatum (assembly GCF_047496795.1). Lineage (NCBI taxonomy): Eukaryota > Metazoa > Chordata > Chondrichthyes > Orectolobiformes > Hemiscylliidae > Chiloscyllium > Chiloscyllium punctatum. The sequence goes on from NC_092783.1 coordinate 28,171,114, forward strand.
AAACCACATCCCCAGCCAAAACCCACCCCCAGCCAGAAACCCACAACCAGCCAGAAAACCACATCCCCAGCCAGAAACCCACAACCAGCCAGAAACCACGTCCCCAGCCAAAACCCACCCCCAGCCAGAAACCCACAACCTGCCAGAAACCCACAACCAGCCAGAAACCCACGACCAGCCAAAATTCGAAACCCCCAACCAGAACCCACACCACCCAGCAAGAAACCCAAACCGCCAGCCAGAAATTCGACCCCCAGCCAGAAACCCACCCCCCAGCCAGAAACCCACACCACCAGCCATAAACCCACACCCCCAGCCAGAAATCCACAACCAGCCAGAAACCCACAACCAGCCAGAAAACCACACCGCCAGCCAAAAACCCACACCCCTAGCCGGAAACCCACATCCCCCAGCCGGAAACCCAGACATCCCCCAGCCCGAAACCCACACCCCAGCCAGAAACCCACGCCCACAGCCAGAAACCCACACCCCAGCCAGACACCCACACCCCCCATTCAGAATCCCACCCCCCTGCCAGAAACCCACACACCAGCTAGAAACCCACAACCAGACAGAAACCCACATCCCCAGCCAGAAACCCACCCACAGCCAGAAACCCACAACCAGCCAGAAACCCACATCCCCAGCCAGAAACCCACCCCCAGCCAGAAATCCACAACCAGCCATAAACCCACATCCCCAGCCAGAAACCCATCCCCAGCCAGAAACCCACCCTCAGCCAGAAACCCACAACCAGCCAGAAACCCACCCACCATCCAGAAACCACACTCCCCAGGCAGAAACCCACACCCCCCCTGCCAGAAACCCACAACCAGCCAGAAAACCACATCCCCAGCCAGAAACCCACAACCAGCCAGAAACCACATCCCCAGCCAAAACACACCCCCAGCCAGAAACCCACAACCTGCCAGAAACCCACAACCAGCCAGAACCCCACAACCAGCCAGAAGCCCACCTCCCAAATCAGAAACCCACAATCAGCCAGAAACCCAGACATCCCCCAGCCAGAAACCACACACCCCAGCCAGAAACCCACAACCAGCCAGAAACACATCCCTCTAGCCAGAAACACACACCTCCACAGCCAGAAACACACACCCTAGCCAGAAACCCACATCCCCCAGCCAGAAACCCAAACCCCATACCAGAGACACGCAACCAGCCAGAAACCCATCCCCTAGCCAGAAACCCACATTTCCCAGCCAGAAACCCACATTTCCCAGCCAGAAACCCACATTTCCCAGCCAGAATCCCACCCCCCTGCCAGAAACCCACACCCTAGCCAGAAACCCACCCCCAGCCAGAAACCCACCTTCAGCCAGAAGCCCACAACCTGCCAGAAACCCACAACCAGCCAAAACCAACACCCCCAACCAGAATCCACACACCCCAACCAGAAACCCACATCCCCAGCCAGAAACCCACCCCCAGCCAGAAACCCACCTTCAGCCAGAAGCCCACAACCTGCCAGAAACCCACAACCAGCCAAAACCAACACCCCCAACCAGAATCCACACACCCCAACCAGAAACCCACATCCCCAGCCAGAAATTCGCCCCCAGCCAGAAACCCACCCGCAGCCAGAAACCCACACCCCTTGCCAGAAACCCACATCCCCCAGCCAGAAACCCACTCCCCAGCCAGAACCCATAACTCCCAGCCAGAAACCTACATCCACCAGCCAGAAGCCCAAATCCCCCAGCCCGAACCCCATAACCAGCCAGAAACCCACATCCCCCAGCCAGAAACCCACAACCCCCAGCCAGAATCACACCCCCCTGCCAGAAACCCATAACCAGCCCGAAACCCACATCCCCGAGCCAGAAACCCATAACCAGCCAGAAACCCACAAACCCCAGCCAGAATTCCACCCCCCTGCCAGAAACCCAGAACCAGCCAGAACCCCACAACCAGCCAGAAATTCACCTCCCAAACCAGAAACCCACAGCCAGCCAGAAACCCACATCCACCAGCCAGAAACCCACATCCCCCAGCCAGAAACCCACATTCCATAGCCAGAAACGCACTCCCCAGCCAGAAACCCAGACATCCCCCAGCCAGAAACCCACACCCCCAAGCCAGAAACCCACATCCCCCATCCAGACACCCACATTCAACAGCCAGAACCCCACAACCAGCCATAATCCCACATCCCCCAGCCAGAAACACACACCTCAGCCAGAAACCAAATAACCAGCCATAAAACCACACCCCAGCCAGAAACCGACAACCAGCCAGAAACCCACCCACCATCCAGAAACCACACTCCCCAGGCAGAAACCACACCCCCACTGCCAGAAACCCACAACCAGCCAGAAAACCACATCCCCAGCCAGAAACCCACAACCAGCCAGAAACCACGTCCCCAGCCAAAACCCACCCCCAGCCAGAAACCCACAACCTGCCAGAAACCCACAACCAGCCAGAAACGCACGACCAGCCAAAACCCACACCCCCAACCAGAACCCACACCACCCAGCAAGAAACCCAAACCGCCAGCCAGAAATTCGACCCCAGCCAGAAACCCACCCTCCAGCCAGAAACCCACACCACCAGCCATAAACCCACACCCCCAGCCAGAAATCCACAACCAGCCAGAAACCCACAACCAGCCAGAAAACCACACCGCCAGCCAAAAACCCACACCCCTAGCCGGAAACCCACATCCCCCAGCCGGAAACCCAGACATCCCCCAGCCCGAAACCCACACCCCAGCCAGAAACCCACGCCCACAGCCAGAAACCCACACCCCAGCCAGACACCCACACCCCCCATTCAGAATCCCACCCCCCTGCCAGAAACCCACACACCAGCTAGAAACCCACAACCAGACAGATACCCACATCCCCAGCCAGAAACCCACCCCTAGCCACAAACCCACAACCAGCCAGAAACCCACATCCCCAGCCAGAAACCCACCCCCAGCCAGAAACCCACAACCAGCCAGAAACCCACATCCCCAGCCAGAAACCCATCCCCAGCCAGAAACCCACCCTCAGCCAGAAACCCACAACCAGCCAGAAACCCACCCACCATCCAGAAACCACACTCCCCAGGCAGAAACCCACCCCTAGCCAGAAACCCACAACCAGCCAGAAACCCACATCCCTAGCCAGAAACCCACCCCCAGCCAGAAACCCACAACCAGCCAGAAACCCACATCCCCAGCCAGAAACCCACCCCTAGCCAGAAACCCACAACCAGCCAGAAACCCACATCCCCAGCCAGAAACCAACCCCTAGCCAGAAACCCACAACCAGCCAGAAACCCACATCCCCAGCCAGATACCCACCCCCAGCCAGAAACCCACAACCAGCCAGATACCCACATCCCCAGCCAGAAACCCACCACGAGCCAGAAACCCACAACCAGCCAGAAACCCACATCCCCAGCCAGAAACCCACCCCTAGCCAGAAACCCACAACCAGCCAGAAACCCACATCCCCAGCCAGAAACCCACCCCCAGCCAGAAACCCACAACCAGCCAGAAACCCACATCCCCAGCCAGAAACCCATCCCCAGCCAGAAACCCACCCTCAGCCAGAAACCCACAACCAGCCAGAAACCCACCCACCATCCAGAAACCACACTCACCAGGCAGAAACCACACCCCCCCGCCAGAAACCCACAACCAGCCAGAAAACCACATCCCCAGCCAGAAACCCACAACCAGCCAGAAACCACATCCCCAGCCAAAACCCACCCCCAGCCAGAAACCCACAACCAGCCAGAAAACCACATCCCCAGCCAGAAACCCACAACCAGCCAGAAACCACGTCCCCAGCCAAAACCCACCCCCAGCCAGAAACCCACAACCTGCCAGAAACCCACAACCAGCCAGAAACCCACGACCAGCCAAAATCCACACCCCCAACCAGAACCCACACCACCCAGCAAGAAACCCAAACCGCCAGCCAGAAATTCGACCCCCAGCCAGAAACCCACCCCCCAGCCAGAAACCCACACCACCAGCCATAAACCCACACCCCCAGCCAGAAATCCACAACCAGCCAGAAACCCACAACCAGCCAGAAAACCACACCGCCAGCCAAAAACCCACACCCCTAGCCGGAAACCCACATCCCCCAGCCGGAAACCCAGACATCCCCCAGCCCGAAACCCACACCCCAGCCAGAAACCCACGCCCACAGCCAGAAACCCACACCCCAGCCAGACACCCACACCCCCCATTCAGAATCCCACCCCCCTGCCAGAAACCCACACACCAGCTAGAAACCCACAACCAGCCAGATACCCACATCCCCAGCCAGAAACCCACCCCTAGCCACAAACCCACAACCAGCCAGAAACCCACATCCCCAGCCAGAAACCCACCCCCAGCCAGAAATCCACAACCAGCCAGAAACCCACATCCCCAGCCAGAAACCCATCCCCAGCCAGAAACCCACCCTCAGCCAGAAACCCACAACCAGCCAGAAACCCACCCACCATCCAGAAACCACACTCCCCAGGCAGAAACCCACCCCTAGCCAGAAACCCACAACCAGCCAGAAACCCACATCCCCAGCCAGAAACCCACCCCCAGCCAGAAACCCACAACCAGCCAGAAACCCACATCCCCAGCCAGAAACCCACCCCTAGCCAGAAACCCACAACCAGCCAGAAACCCACATCCCCAGCCAGAAACCAACCCCTAGCCAGAAACCCACAACCAGCCAGAAACCCACATCCCCAGCCAGAAACCCACCCCCAGCCAGAAACCCACAACCAGCCAGATACCCACATCCCCAGCCAGAAACCCACCACGAGCCAGAAACCCACAACCAGCCAGAAACCCACATCCCCAGCCAGAAACCCACCCCTAGCCAGAAACCCACAACCAGCCAGAAACCCACATCCCCAGCCAGAAACCCACCCCCAGCCAGAAACCCACCCTCAGCCAGAAGCCCACAACCTGCCAGAAACCCACAACCAGCCAAAACCAACACCCCCAACCAGAACCCACACACCCCATCCAGAAACCCACATCCCCAGCCAGAAATTCGCCCCTCAGCCAGAAACCCACCCCCCAGCCAGAAACCCACACCACCAGCCATAAACTCACACCCCCAGCCAGAAACCCACAACCAGCCAGAAACCCACAACCGGCCAGAAAACCACACCGCCAGCCATAAACCCACACCCCTAGCCGGAATACCACATCCCCCAGCCGGAAACCCACTCCCCAGCCAGAACCCATACCCCCAGCCAGAAACTCACATCCACCAGCTAGAAACCCACATCCCCCAGCCAGAATCCCAGCCACCTGCCAGAACCCCACAACCAGCCAGAAACCCAGACATCCCCCAGCCAGAAACCCACACCCCAGCCAGAAACCCACGCCCCCAGCCAGAAACCCACACCCCAGCCAGACACCCACACCCCCCATTCAGAATCCCACCCCCCTGCCAGAAACCCACACACCAGCTAGAAACCCACAACGAGCCAGATACCCACATCCCCAGCCAGAAACCCACCCCTAGCCAGAAATCCACAACCAGCCAGAAACCCACATTCCCAGCCAGAAACCCACCCCCAGCCAGAAACCCACAACCAGCCAGAAACCCACATCCCCAGCCAGAAACCCATCCCCAGCCAGAAACCCACCCTCAGCCAGAAGCCCACAACCTGCCAGAAACCCACAACCAGCCAAAACCAACACCCCCAACCAGAACCCACACACCCCAGCCAGAAACCCACATCCCCAGCCAGAAATTCGCCCCCAGCCAGAAACCCACAACCAGCCAGAAACCCACATCCCCCAGCTGAAAACCCACATCCCCCAGCCAGAAACCCACTCCCCAGCCAGAACCCATAACCCCCAGCCAGAAATCTACATCCACCTGCCAGAAGCCCAAATCCCCCAGCCAGATACCCATAACCAGCCAGAAACCCACATCCCCCAGCCAGAAACCCACATCCCAGCCAGACACCCACACACCCCACCAGAATCCCACCCCACTGCCAGAAACCCAGAACCAGCCAGAAACCCACCTCCCAAACCAGAAACCCACAACAAGCCGGAAGCCCACCTCCCAAACCAGAAACCCACAACCAGCCAGAAACCAAGACATCCCCCAGCCAGAAATCACACACCCCAGCCAGAAACCCACAACCAGCCCAAAACACACTCCCCCAGCCAGAAACACACACCCCCACAGCCAGAAACCCACCACCAGCCAGAAACACATCCCTCTAGCCAGAAACACACACCCCCACAGCCAGAAACACACACCCTAGCCAGAAACCCACATCCCCCAGCCAGAAACCCAAACCCCATACCAGAGACACACAACCAGCCAGAAACCCATCCCCCAGCCAGAAACCCACATTTCCCAGCCAGAAACCCACATTTCCCAGCCAGAAACCCACAATTCCCAGCCAGAATCCCACCCCCCTGCCAGAAACCCACACCCCAGCCAGAAACCCACCCCCAGCCAGAAACCCACCTTCAGCCAGAAGCCCACAACCTGCCAGAAACCCACAACCAGCCAAATCCAACACCCCCAACCAGAATCCACACACCCCAACCAGAAACCCACATCCCCAGCCAGAAATTCGCCCCCAGCCAGAAACCCACCCCCAGCCAGAAACCCACACCCCTTGCCAGAAACCCACATCCCCCTGCCAGAAACCCACTCCCCAGCCAGAACCCATAACTCCTAGCCAGAAACCTACATCCACCAGCCAGAAGCCCAAATCCCCCAGCCAGAACCCCATAACCAGCCAGAAACCCACATCCCCCAGCCAGAAACCCACAACCCCCAGCCAGAATCCCACCCCCCTGCCAGAAACCCATAACCAGCCCGAAACCCACATCCCCTAGCCAGAAACCCATAACCAGCCAGAAACCCACAACCCCCAGCCAGAATCCCACCCCCCTGCCAGAAACCCAGAACTAGCCAGAACCCCACAACCAGCCAGAAATTCACCTCCCAAACCAGAAACCACATCCCCAGCCAAAACCCACCCCCAGCCAGAAACCCACAACCTGCCAGAAACCCACAACCAGCCAGAAACCCACGACCAGCCAAAACCCACACCCCCAACCAGAACCCACACCCCCCAGCAAGAAACCCAAACCGCCAGACAGAAATTCGCCCCCCAGCCAGAAACCCACCCCCCAGCCAGAAACCCACACCACCAGCCATAAACCCACACCCCCAGCCAGAAATCCACAACCAGCCAGAAACCCACAAACAGTCAGAAAACCACACTGCCAGCCATAAACCCACACCCCTAGCCGGAAACCCACATCCCCCAGCCGGAAACCCAGACATCCCCCAGCCCGAAACCCACACCCCAGCCAGAAACCCACGCCCACAGCCAGAAACCCACACCCCAGCCAGACACCCACACCCCCCATTCAGAATCCCACCCCCCTGCCAGAAACCCACACACCAGCTGGAAACCCACAACCAGCCAGATACCCACATCCCCAGCCAGAAACCCACCCCTAGCCAGAAACCCACAACCAGCCAGAAACCCACATCCCCAGCCAGAAACCCACCCCCAGCCAGAAACCCACAACCAGCCAGAAACCCACATCCCCAGCCAGAAACCCATCCCCTGCCAGAAACCCACCCTCAGCCAGAAACCCACAACCAGCCAGAAACCCACCCACCATCCAGAAACCACACTCCCCAGGAAGAAACCACACCCCCCCTGCCAGAAACCCACAACCAGCCAGAAAACCACATCCCCAGCCAGAAACCCACGACCAGCCAGAAACCACATCCCCAGCCAAAACCCACCCCCAGCCAGAAACCCACAACCTGCCAGAAACCCACAACCAGCCAGAAACCCACGACCAGCCAAAACCCACACCCCCAACCAGAACCCACACCCCCCAGCAAGAAAGCCAAACCGCCAGACAGAAATTCGCCCCCCAGCCAGAAACCCACCCCCCAGCCAGAAACCCACACCACCAGCCATAAACCCACACCCCCAGCCAGAAATCCACAACCAGCCAGAAACCCACAACCAGCCAGAAAACCACACCGCCAGCCATAAACCCACACCCCTAGCCGGAAACCCACATCCCCCAGCCGGAATCCCAGACATCCCCCAGCCCGAAACCCACACCCCAGCCAGAAACCCACGCCCACAGCCAGAAACCCACACCCCAGCCAGACACCCACACCCCCCATTCAGAATCCCACCCCCCTGCCAGAAACCCACACACCAGCTAGAAACCCACAACCAGCCAGATACCCACATCCCCAGCCAGAAACCCACCCCTAGCCAGAAACCCACAACCAGCCAGAAACCCACATCCCCAGCCAGAAACCCATCCTCAGCCAGAAACCCACCCTCAGCCAGAAGCCCACAACCTGCCAGAAACCCACAACCAGCCAAAACCAACACCCCCAACCAGAACCCACACACCCCATCCAGAAACCCACATCCCCAGCCAGAAATTCTCCCCTCAGCCAGAAACCCACCCCCCAGCCAGAAACCCACACCACCAGCCATAAACCCACACCCCCAGCCAGAAACCCACAACCAGCCAGAAACCCACAACCAGCCAGAAAACCACACCGCCAGCCATAAACGCACACCCCTAGCCGGAATACCACATCCCCCAGCCGGAAACCCACTCCCCAGCCAGAACCCATACCCCCAGCCAGAAACTCACATCCACCAGCTAGAAACCCACATCCCCCAGCCAGAATCCCAGCCACCTGCCAGAACCCCACAACCAGCCAGAAACCCAGACATCCCCCAGCCAGAAACCCACACCCCAGCCAGAAACCCACGCCCCCAGCCAGAAACCCACACCCCAGCCAGACACCCACACCCCCCATTCAGAATCCCACCCCCCGCCAGAAACCCACACACCAGCTAGAAACCCACAACCAGCCAGATACCCACATCCCCAGCCAGAAACTCACCCCTAGCCAGAAATCCACAACCAGCCAGACACCCACACCCCCCAGCCAGAATCCCACCCCACTGCCAGAAACCCAGAACCAGCCAGAAACCCACCTCCCAAACCAGAAACCCACAACCATCCGGAAGCCCACCTCCCAAACCAGAAACCCACAACCAGCCAGAAACCAAGACATCCCCCAGCCAGAAATCACACACCCCAGCCAGAAACCCACAACCAGCCCAAAACACACACCCCCAGCCAGAAACACACACCCCCACAGCCAGAAACCCACATCCCCCAGCCAGAAACCCACACCCCATCCCAGAGACAATCAACCAGCCAGAAACCCACACCCCCAGCCAGAAACCCACCTCCCAGCCAGAAACCCACATTTCCCAGCCAGAAACCCACCCCCAGCCAGAAACCCACATCCCCCAGCCGGAAATCCATATCCCCCAATCAGACACCCACTCCCCAGCCAGAACCCATAACCCCCAGCCAGAAACCCACATCCACCAGCCAGACGCCCACGTCCCCCAGCCAGAAACCCATAACCAGCCAGAAACCCACACCTCCAGCCAGAATCCCACCCCCCTGCCAGAAAGCCACAACCAGCCAGAAATCCACACCCCACCTAGAAACCCACAACCAGTCAGAAACCTACACCCCAGCCAGAAACCCACATCCCCAGGCAGAAACACACATTCCCCAGCAGAAATTCGCCCCCAGTCAGAAACCCACTCCCCAGCCAGAAACCCACCCTCAGCCAGAAGCCCACAACCTGCCAGAAACCCACAACCAGCCAAAACCAACACCCCCAACCAGAACCCACACACCCCATCCAGAAACCCACATCCCCAGCCAGAAATTCTCCCCTCAGCCAGAAACCCACACCCCAGCCAGAAACCCACACCACCAGCCATAAACCCACACCCCCAGCCAGAAACCCACAACCAGCCAGAAACCCACAACCAGCCAGAAAACCACACCGCCAGCCATAAACCCACACCCCGAGCCGGAATACCACATCCCCCAGCCGGAAACCCACTCCCCAGCCAGAACCCATACCCCCAGCCAGAAACTCACATCCACCAGCTAGAAACCCACATCCCCCAGCCAGAATCCCAGCCACCTGCCAGAACCCCACAACCAGCCAGAAACCCAGACATCCCCCAGCCAGAAACCCACACCCCAGCCAGAAACCCACGCCCCCAGCCAGACACCCACACCCCAGCCAGACACCCACACCCCCCATTCAGAATCCCACCCCCCTGCCAGAAACCCACACACCAGCTAGAAACCCACAACCAGCCAGATACCCACATCCCCAGCCAGAAACCCACCCCTAGCCAGAAATCCACAACCAGCCAGAAACCCACATTCCCAGCCAGAAACCCACCCCCAGCCAGAAACCCACAACCAGCCAGAAACCCACATCCCCAGCCAGAAACCCATCCCCAGCCAGAAACCCACCCTCAGCCAGAAGCCCACAACCTGCCAGAAACCCACAACCAGCCAAAACCAACACCCCCAACCAGAACCCACATCCCCAGCCAGAAACCCATCCCCAGCCAGAAACCCACCCTCAGCCAGAAGCCCACAACCTTCCAGAAACCCACAACTAGCCAAAACCAACACCCCCAACCAGAACCCACACACCCCAGCCAGAAACCCACATCCCCAGCCAGAAATTCGACCCCAGCCAGAAATTCGCCCCCAGCCAGAAACCCACAACCAGCCAGAAACCCACATCCCCCAGCCGAAAACCCACATCCCCCAGCCAGAAACCCACTCCCCAGCCAGAACCCATAACCCCCAGCAAGAAACCTACATCCACCTGCCAGAAGCCCAAATCCCCCAGCCAGATACCCATAACCAGCCAGAAACCCACATCCCCCAGCCAGAAACCCACATCCCAGCCAGACACCCACACCCCCAGCCAGAATCCCACCCCACTGCCAGAAACCCAGAACCAGCCAGAAACCCAGACATCCCCCAGCCAGAAACCCACACCCCAGCCAGAAACCCACGCCCCCAGCCAGACACCCACACCCCAGCCAGACACCCACACCCCCCATTCAGAATCCCACCCCCCTGCCAGAAACCCACACACCAGCTAGAAACCCACAACCAGCCAGATACCCACATCCCCAGCCAGAAACCCACCCCTAGCCAGAAATCCACAACCAGCCAGAAACCCACATTCCCAGCCAGAAACCCACCCCCAGCCAGAAACCCACAACCAGCCAGAAACCCACATCCCCAGCCAGAAACCCATCCCCAGCCAGAAACCCACCCTCAGCCAGAAGCCCACAACCTGCCAGAAACCCACAACCAGCCAAAACCAACACCCCCAACCAGAACCCACATCCCCAGCCAGAAACCCATCCCCAGCCAGAAACCCACCCTCAGCCAGAAGCCCACAACCTTCCAGAAACCCACAACCAGCCAAAACCAACACCCCCAACCAGAATCCACACACCCCAGCCAGAAACCCACATCCCCAGCCAGAAATTCGACCCCAGGCAGAAATTCGCCCCCAGCCAGAAACCCACAACCAGCCAGAAACCCACATCCCCCAGCCGAAAACCCACATCCCCCAGCCAGAAACCCACTCCCCAGCCAGAACCCATAACCCCCAGCAAGAAACCTACATCCACCTGCCAGAAGCCCAAATCCCCCAGCCAGATACCCATAACCAGCCAGAAACCCACATCCCCCAGCCAGAAACCCACATCCCAGCCAGACACCCACACCCCCAGCCAGAATCCCACCCCACTGCCAGAAACCCAGAACCAGCCAGAAACCCACCTCCCAAACCAGAAACCCACAACCAGCCGGAAGCCCACCTCCCAAACCAGAAACCCACAACCAGCCAGAAACCAAGACATCCCCCAGCCAGAAATCACACACCCCAGCCAGAAACCCACAACCAGCCCAAAACACACCCCCCCAGCCAGAAACACACACCCCCACAGCCAGAAACCCACATCCCCCAGCCAGAAACCCACACCCCATCCCAGAGACAATCAACCAGCCAGAAACCCACACCCCCAGCCAGAAACCCACCTCCCAGCCAGAAACCCACATTTCCCAGCCAGAAACCCACCCCCAGCCAGAAACCCACATCCACCAGCCAGACGCCCACGTACCCCAGCCAGAAACCCATAACCAGCCAGAAACCCACACCTCCAGCCAGAATCCCACCCCCCTGCCAGAAAGCTACAACCAGCCAGAAATCCACACCCCACCTAGAAACCCACAACCAGTCAGAAACCTACACCCCAGCCAGAAACCCACACCCCCAGGCAGAAACACACATTCCCCAGCAGAAATTCGCCCCCAGTCAGAAACCCACTCCCCAGCCAGAACCCATAACCCACAGCCAGAAACTTACATCCACCACCCAGAAGCCCAAATCCCCCAGCCAGAAACCCATAACCAGCCAGAAACCCACATCCCCCAGCCAGAAACTCACAACCAGCCAGAAACCCACACCCCAGCCAGAACCCCACAACCAGCCAGAAGCCCACCTCCCAAACCAGAAACCCACAACCAGCCAGAAAACCAGACATCCCCCAGCCAGTAACCACACACCCCAGCCAGAACACCACAACCAGCCCGAAACACATCCCTCTAGCCAGAAACACACACCCCCCCAGCAAGAAACAAACACCCACCCCAGCCAGAGACACACAACCAGCCAGAAACCCACACCCCCAGCCAGACACCCACAACCTAGCCAGAAACCCACCCCCCAGCCAGAAACCCACATTTCCCAGCCAGAAACCCACCCCAGCCAGAAACCCACATCCCCCAGCCGGAAATCCACATCCCCCAGCCAGAAGCCCACTCCCCAGCCAGAACCCATAACCCCCAGCCAGAAGCCCACATTCATCAGCCAGACGCCCACGTCCCCCAGCCAAAGACCCATAAACAGCTAGAAACCCACACCTCCAGCCAAAAACCCACACCACAGCCAGACACCCACACTCCTCAGCCAGAACCCCACAACCAGCCAGAAACCCAGACATCCCCCAGCCAGAAACCCACACCCCAGCCAGAAACCCACAACCAGCCAGAAACACACCCCACTAGACAGAAACACACACATCCCCCAGCCAGAAATCCACCCACAGCCAGAAACCCACCCCCAGCCAGAAACCCACACCCCTTGCCAGAAACCCACATCCCCCAGCCAGAAACCCACTCCCCAGCCAGAACCCATAACTCCCAGCCAGAAACCTACATCCACCAGCCAGAAGCCCAAATCCCCCAGCCAGAACCCCATAACCAGCCAGAAACCCACATCCCCCAGCCAGAAACCCACATCCCCCAGCCAGAAACCAACACCCCCAGCCAGAAACCCACCCCCAGCCAGAAACCCACAACTTGCCAGAAACCCACAACTAGCCAGAAACGCACGACCAGCCAAAACCCACACGCCCAACCAGAACCCACACCCCCCAGCAAAAAACCCAAACCCCCAGCCAGAAATTTGCCCCCCAGCCAGAAATCCACCCCCCAGCCAGAAACCCACACCACCAGCCATAATCCCACACCCCCAGCCAGAAACCCACAACCAGCCAGAAACCCACAACCAGCCAGAAAACCACACCGCCAGCCAGAAACCCGCACCCCTAGCCAGATACCCACCCCAGCCAGAAACCCACATCCCCCAGCCAGAAACCAACACCCCCAGCCAGAAACCCACAACCAGCCAGAAACTCACACCCCCAGCCAGAAACCCACACCCCCAGCCAGATATTCGCCCCCCAGCCAGAAACCCACCCCCAGCCAGAAACCCACATCCCCCAGCCAGAAATCCAAGCCCCAGCCAGGAACCCACAAGCCCAGCCAGAAACCCACACCCCCAGCCAGAAACCCACCCCCAGCCAGAAACCCACAACCAGCCAGAAACTCACACCCCCAGCCAGAAACCCACCCCCAGCCAGAAACCCACATCCCCCAGCCAGAAACCCAAGCCCCAGCCAGGAACCCACAAGCCCAGCCAGAAACACACACCGCCAGCCAGAAACCCACACGCCTAGCCAGAAACGCACAACCCCCAGCCAGAATCCCAAACCCCAGCCAGAAACCCACATCCCCCAGCCAGAAACCCACATCCACCAGCCAGAAACCCACATCCCCCAGCCAGAAACGCACTCCCCAGCCAGAACCCACACCCCCCAGCCAGAAACCCACACCCCCAAGCCAGAAACCCACATCCCCAAGCCAGACACCCACATCCACCTGCCAGAAACCCACATCCCCCAGCCAGAACCCCACAACCAGCCATAATCCCACCTCCCCCAGCCAGAAACACACACCTCAGCCAGAAACCAAATAACCAGCCACAAAACCACACCCCAGCCAGAAACCCACAACCAGCCAGAAACCCACCCACCATCCAGAAACCACACCCCCCAGCCAGAAACCCACAAACCCCTGCCAGAAACCCACAACCAGCATGAAACCCAAACCCCCAGCCAGAAATTCGCCCCCCAGCCAGAAACCCACCCCCCAGCCAGAAACCCACACCACCAGCCATAATCCCACACCCTCAACCAGAAACCCACAACCAGCCAGAAACCCACAACCAGCCAGAAAACCATACCGCCAGCCAGAAACCCACACCCCTAGCCAGAAACCCACCCCGAGCCAGAAACCCACATCCCCCAGTCGGAAACCCACATCCCCCAGCCGGAAACCCACATCCCCCAGCCGGAAACCCACTCCCCAGCCAGAACCCATACCCCCAGCCAGAAACCCACATCCACCAGCTAGAAACCCACATCCCCCAGCCAGAATCCCCAGCCAGAATCCCACCCACCTGCCAGAAACCCACAACCAGCCAGAAACCCACACCACAGCCAGAACCCCACAACCAGCCAGAAACCCAGACATCCCCCAGCCAGAAACCCACACCCCAGCTAGAAACCCACAACCAGCCACACACCCACACCCCCCAGCCAGAATCCAACCCCCAGCCAGATACCCACATCCCCCAGCCGGAAATCCACATCCCCCAGCCAGAAACCCACTCCCCAGCCAGAACCCATAACCCCCAGCCAGAAGCCCACATCCACCAGCCAGACGCCCACGTCCCCCAGCCAAAAACCCATAAACAGCCAGAAACCCACACTTCCAGCCAAAAACCCACACGCCCAGCCAGAAACCCACAACCAGCCAGAAACACACCCCACTAGACAGAAACACACACATCCCCCAGCCAGAAACCCACCCACAGCCAGAAATCCACCCACAGCCAGAAACCCACCCCCAGTCAGAAAGCCACGCCCCAGTCAGAAACCCATAACCAGCCAGAAACTCACACCCCCAGCCAGAAATTCGCCCCCCCAGCCAGATACCCACCCCCAGCCAGAAACCCACATCCCCCAGCCAGAAACCCACACCCCCAGCCAGAAACCCAACCCCAGCCAGAACCCATATCTCCCAGCCAGAAAACTACATCCACAAGCCAGAAGCCCAAATCCCCCAGCCAGAACCCCATAACCAGCCAGAAATCCACATCCCCCAGCCAGAAACCCACATCCCCCAGCCAGAAACCCACACCCCCAGCCAGAAACCCACCCCCAGCCAGAAACCCACAACTTGCCAGAAACCCACAACCAGCCAGAAATCCACGACCAGCCAAAACCCACCCCCACAACCAGAACCCACACCCCCCAGCAAAAAACCCAAACCCCCAGCCAGAAATTCGCCCCCCAGCCAGAAACCCACCCCCCAGCCAGAAACCCACACCACCAGCCATAATCCCACACCCCCAGCCAGAAACCCACAACCAGCCAGAAACCCACAACCAGCCAGAAAACCACACCGCCAGCTAGAAACCCGCACCCCTAGCCAGATACCCACCCCCAGCCAGAAACCCACATCCCCCAGCCAGAAACCCACACCCCCAGCCAGAAACCCACCCCCAGCCAGAAACCCACAACCAGCCAGAAACTCACACCCCCAGCCAGAAACCCACCCCCAGCCAGAAACCCACATCCCCCAGCCAGAAACCCAAGCCCCAGCCAGGAACCCACAAGCCCAGCCAGAAACCCACCTCCCAGCCAGAAACCCACATTTCCCAGCCGGAAACCCACCCCCAGCCAGAAACCCACATCCCCCAGCCGGAAATCCATATCCCCCAGTCAGACACCCACACCCCAGCCAGAACCCATAACCCCCAGCCAGAAACCCACACGCCTAGCCAGAAACGCACAACCCCCAGCCAGAAACCCACACCCCCAGCCAGAAACCCACCCCCAGCCAGAAACCCACAACCAGCCAGAAACTCACACCCCCAGCCAGAAACCCACCCCCAGCCAGAAACCCACAACTTGCCAGAAACCCACAACCAGCCAAAACCCACACCCCCAACCAGAACCCACACCCCCCAGCAAAAAACCCAAACCCCAGGCCAGAAATTCGCCCCCCAGCCAGAAACCCACCCCCCAGCCAGAAACCCACACCACCAGCCATAATCCCACACCCCCAGCCAGAAACCCACAACCAGCCAGAAACCCACAACCAGCCAGAAAACCACACCGCCAGCCAGTAACCCGCACCCCTAGCCAGATACCCACCCCCAGCCAGAAACCCACATCCCCCAGCCAGAAACCCACACCCCCAGCCAGAAACCCACTCCCAGCCAGAAACACACAACCAGCCAGAAACTCACACCCCCAGCCAGAAACCCACACCCCCAGCCAGATATTCGCCCCCCAGCCAGAAACCCACCCCCAGCCAGAAACCCACATCCCCCAGCCAGAAACCCAAGCCCCAGCCAGGAACCCACAAGCCCAGCCAGAAACACACACCGCCAGCCAGAAACCCACACGCCTAGCCAGAAACGCACAACCCCCAGCCAGAATCCCAAACCTCAGCCAGAAACCCACATCCCCCAGCCAGAAACCCACATCCACCAACCAGAAACCCACATCCCCCAGCCAGAAACGCACTCCCCAGCCAGAACCCACACCCCCCAGCCAGAAACCCACACCCCCAAGCCAGAAACCCACATCCCCAAGCCAGAAACCCACATCCACCAGCCAGAAACCCACATCCCCCAGCCAGAAACACACACCTCAGCCAGAAACCAAATAACCAGCCACAAAACCACACCCCAGCCAGAAACCCACAACCAGCCAGAAACCCACCCACCATCCAGAAACCACACCCCCCAGCCAGAAACCCACAAACCCCTGCCAGAAACCCACAACCAACCAGAAACCCACATCCCCCAGCCAGAAACCCATAACCAGCCAGAAACCCACATCCCCCAGCCAGAAACCCACAACCCCCAGCCAGAATCCCACCCCCTGCCAGAAACCCAGAACCAGCCAAAACCCACACCCCAGCCAGACCCCACAACCAGCCAGAAGCACACCTCCCAAACCAGAAACCCACAACCAGCCAGAAACCCAGACATCCCCCAGCCAGAAACCACACACCCCAGCCAGAAACCCACAACCAGCCCGAAACACATCCCTCTAGCCAGAAACACACACCCATACAGCCAGAAACACACACCCTAGCCAAAAACCCACATCCCCCAGCCAGAAGCCTACACCCATACCAGAGACACACAACCAGCCAGAAACCCACCCCCCAGCCAGAAACCCACATCCCCCAGACAGAAACCCACATCCCCAGCCAGAAACCCACCCCCAGCCAGATACCCACCTTTAGCCAGAAGCCCACAACCTGCCAGAAACCCACAACCAGCCAAAACCAACACCCCCAACCAGAATCCACACACTTCAACCAGAAACCCACGTCCCCAGCCAGAAATTCGCCCCCAGCCAGAAACCCACCCCCAGCCAGAAACCCACACCCCTAGCCAGAAACCCACATCCCCCAGCCAGAAACCCACTCCCCAGCCAGAACCCATATCTCCCAGCCAGAAAACTACGTCCACAAGCCAGAAGCCCAGATCCCCCAGCCAGAACCCCATAACCAGCCAGAAATCCACATCCCCCAGCCAGAAACCCACATCCCCCAGCCAGAAACCCACACCCCCAGCCAGAAACCCACCCCCAGCCAGAAACCCACAACTTGCCAGAAACCCACAACCAGCCAAAACCCACACCCCCAACCAGAACCCACACCCCCCAGCAAAAAACCCAAACCCCAGGCCAGAAATTCGCCCCCCAGCCAGAAACCCACCCCCCAGCCAGAAACCCACACCACCAGCCATAATCCCACACCCCCAGCCAGAAACCCACAACCAGCCAGAAACCCACAACCAGCCAGAAAACCACACCGCCAGCCAGTAACCCGCACCCCTAGCCAGATACCCACCCCCAGCCAGAAACCCACATCCCCCAGCCAGAAACCCACACCCCCAGCCAGAAACCCACTCCCAGCCAGAAACACACAACCAGCCAGAAACTCACACCCCCAGCCAGAAACCCACACCCCCAGCCAGATATTCGCCCCCCAGCCAGAAACCCACCCCCAGCCAGAAACCCACATCCCCCAGCCAGAAACCCAAGCCCCAGCCAGGAACCCACAAGCCCAGCCAGAAACACACACCGCCAGCCAGAAACCCACACGCCTAGCCAGAAACGCACAACCCCCAGCCAGAATCCCAAACCTCAGCCAGAAACCCACATCCCCCAGCCAGAAACCCACATCCACCAACCAGAAACCCACATCCCCCAGCCAGAAACGCACTCCCCAGCCAGAACCCACACCCCCCAGCCAGAAACCCACACCCCCAAGCCAGAAACCCACATCCCCAAGCCAGAAACCCACATCCACCAGCCAGAAACCCACATCCCCCAGCCAGAAACACACACCTCAGCCAGAAACCAAATAACCAGCCACAAAACCACACCCCAGCCAGAAACCCACAACCAGCCAGAAACCCACCCACCATCCAGAAACCACACCCCCCAGCCAGAAACCCACAAACCCCTGCCAGAAACCCACAACCAACCAGAAACCCACATCCCCCAGCCAGAAACCCATAACCAGCCAGAAACCCACATCCCCCAGCCAGAAACCCACAACCCCCAGCCAGAATCCCACCCCCTGCCAGAAACCCAGAACCAGCCAAAACCCACACCCCAGCCAGACCCCACAACCAGCCAGAAGCACACCTCCCAAACCAGAAACCCACAACCAGCCAGAAACCCAGACATCCCCCAGCCAGAAACCACACACCCCAGCCAGAAACCCACAACCAGCCCGAAACACATCCCTCTAGCCAGAAACACACACCCATACAGCCAGAAACACACACCCTAGCCAAAAACCCACATCCCCCAGCCAGAAGCCTACACCCATACCAGAGACACACAACCAGCCAGAAACCCACCCCCCAGCCAGAAACCCACATCCCCCAGACAGAAACCCACATCCCCAGCCAGAAACCCACCCCCAGCCAGATACCCACCTTTAGCCAGAAGCCCACAACCTGCCAGAAACCCACAACCAGCCAAAACCAACACCCCCAACCAGAATCCACACACTTCAACCAGAAACCCACGTCCCCAGCCAGAAATTCGCCCCCAGCCAGAAACCCACCCCCAGCCAGAAACCCACACCCCTAGCCAGAAACCCACATCCCCCAGCCAGAAACCCACTCCCCAGCCAGAACCCATATCTCCCAGCCAGAAAACTACGTCCACAAGCCAGAAGCCCAGATCCCCCAGCCAGAACCCCATAACCAGCCAGAAATCCACATCCCCCAGCCAGAAACCCACATCCCCCAGCCAGAAACCCACACCCCCAGCCAGAAACCCACCCCCAGCCAGAAACCCACAACTTGCCAGAAACCCACAACCAGCCAGAAATCCACGACCAGCCAAAACCCAACCCCCAACCAGAACCCACACCCCCCAGCAAAAAACCCAAACCCCCAGCCAGAAATTAGCCCCCCAGCCAGAAACCCACCCCCCAGCCAGAAACCCACAACCAGCCAGAAAACCACATCCCCAGCCAGAAACCCACAACCAGCCAGAAACCACATCCCCAGCCAAAACACACCCCCAGCCAGAAACCCACAACCTGCCAGAAACCCACAACCAGCCAGAACCCCACAACCAGCCAGAAGCCCACCTCCCAAATCAGAAACCCACAATCAGCCAGAAACCCAGACATCCCCCAGCCAGAAACCACACACCCCAGCCAGAAACCCACAACCAGCCAGAAACACATCCCTCTAGCCAGAAACACACACCTCCACAGCCAGAACCCCACAACCAGCCAGAAACCCAGACATCCCCCAGCCAGAAACCCACACCCCAGCCAGAAACCCACGCCCCCAGCCAGAAACCCACACCCCAGCCAGACACCCACACCCCCCATTCAGAATCCCACCCCCCTGCCAGAAACCCACACACCAGCTAGAAACCCACAACGAGCCAGATACCCACATCCCCAGCCAGAAACCCACCCCTAGCCAGAAATCCACAACCAGCCAGAAACCCACATTCCCAGCCAGAAACCCACCCCCAGCCAGAAACCCACAACCAGCCAGAAACCCACATCCCCAGCCAGAAACCCATCCCCAGCCAGAAACCCACCCTCAGCCAGAAGCCCACAACCTGCCAGAAACCCACAACCAGCCAAAACCAACACCCCCAACCAGAACCCACACACCCCAGCCAGAAACCCACATCCCCAGCCAGAAATTCGCCCCCAGCCAGAAACCCACAACCAGCCAGAAACCCACATCCCCCAGCTGAAAACCCACATCCCCCAGCCAGAAACCCACTCCCCAGCCAGAACCCATAACCCCCAGCCAGAAATCTACATCCACCTGCCAGAAGCCCAAATCCCCCAGCCAGATACCCATAACCAGCCAGAAACCCACATCCCCCAGCCAGAAACCCACATCCCAGCCAGACACCCACACACCCCACCAGAATCCCACCCCACTGCCAGAAACCCACAACCAGCCAGAAACTCACACCCCCAGCCAGAAACCCACCCCCAGCCAGAAACCCACATCACCCAGCCAGAAACCCAGCCAGAAACCCAGCCAGACGCCCACGTACCCCAGCCAGAAACACACATTCCCCAGCAGACATTCGCCCCCAGTCAGAAACCCACTCCCCAGCCAGAACCCATAACCCACAGCCAGAAACCCATAACCAGCCAGAAACCCACATCCCCCAGCCAGAAACTCACAACCAGCCAGAAACCCACACCCCAGCCAGAACCCCACAACCAGCCAGAAGCCCACCTCCCAAACCAGAAACCCACAACCAGCCAGAAAACCAGACATCCCCCAGCCAGTAACCACACACCCCAGCCAGAACACCACAACCAGCCCGAAACACATCCCTCTAGCCAGAAACACACACCCCCCCAGCAAGAAACAAACACCCACCCCAGCCAGAGACACACAACCAGCCAGAAACCCACACCCCCAGCCAGACACCCACACCCCAGCCAGAAACCCACCCCCCAGCCAGAAACCCACATTTCCCAGCCAGAAACCCACCCCAGCCAGAAACCCACATCCCCCAGCCGGAAATCCACATCCCCCAGCCAGAAGCCCACTCCCCAGCCAGAACCCATAACCCCCAGCCAGAAGCCCACATTCATCAGCCAGACGCCCACGTCCCCCAGCCAAAGACCCATAAACAGCTAGAAACCCACACCTCCAGCCAAAAACCCACACCACAGCCAGACACCCACACTCCTCAGCCAGAACCCCACAACCAGCCAGAAACCCAGACATCCCCCAGCCAGAAACCCACACCCCAGCCAGAAACCCACAACCAGCCAGAAACACACCCCACTAGACAGAAACACACACATCCCCCAGCCAGAAATCCACCCACAGCCAGAAACTCACCCCCAGCCAGAAACCCACACCCCTTGCCAGAAACCCACATCCCCCAGCCAGAAACCCACTCCCCAGCCAGAACCCATAACTCCCAGCCAGAAACCTACATCCACCAGCCAGAAGCCCAAATCCCCCAGCCAGAACCCCATAACCAGCCAGAAACCCACATCCCCCAGCCAGAAACCCACATCCCCCAGCCAGAAACCAACACCCCCAGCCAGAAACCCACCCCCAGCCAGAAACCCACAACTTGCCAGAAACCCACAACTAGCCAGAAACGCACGACCAGCCAAAACCCACACGCCCAACCAGAACCCACACCCCCCAGCAAAAAACCCAAACCCCCAGCCAGAAATTTGCCCCCCAGCCAGAAATCCACCCCCCAGCCAGAAACCCACACCACCAGCCATAATCCCACACCCCCAGCCAGAAACCCACAACCAGCCAGAAACCCACAACCAGCCAGAAAACCACACCGCCAGCCAGAAACCCGCACCCCTAGCCAGATACCCACCCCAGCCAGAAACCCACATCCCCCAGCCAGAAACCAACACCCCCAGCCAGAAACCCACAACCAGCCAGAAACTCACACCCCCAGCCAGAAACCCACACCCCCAGCCAGATATTCGCCCCCCAGCCAGAAGCCCACCCCCAGCCAGAAACCCACATCCCCCAGCCAGAAATCCAAGCCCCAGCCAGGAACCCACAAGCCCAGCCAGAAACCCACACCCCCAGCCAGAAACCCACCCCCAGCCAGAAACCCACAACCAGCCAGAAACTCACACCCCCAGCCAGAAACCCACCCCCAGCCAGAAACCCACATCCCCCAGCCAGAAACCCAAGCCCCAGCCAGGAACCCACAAGCCCAGCCAGAAACACACACCGCCAGCCAGAAACCCACACGCCTAGCCAGAAACGCACAACCCCCAGCCAGAATCCCAAACCCCAGCCAGAAACCCACATCCCCCAGCCAGAAACCCACATCCACCAGCCAGAAACCCACATCCCCCAGCTAGAAACGCACTCCCCAGCCAGAACCCACACCCCCCAGCCAGAAACCCACACCCCCAAGCCAGAAACCCACATCCCCAAGCCAGACACCCACATCCACCAGCCAGAAACCCACATCCCCCAGCCAGAACCCCACAACCAGCCATAATCCCACCTCCCCCAGCCAGAAACACACACCTCAGCCAGAAACCAAATAACCAGCCACAAAACCACACCCCCCAGCCAGAAACCCACAAACCCCTGCCAGAAACCCACAACCAGCACGAAACCCAAACCCCCAGCCAGAAATTCGCCCCCCAGCCAGAAACCCACCCCCCAGCCAGAAACCCACACCACCAGCCATAATCCCACACCCTCAACCAGAATCCCACAACCAGCCAGAAACCCACAACCAGCCAGAAAACCATACCGCCAGCCAGAAACCCACACCCCTAGCCAGAAACCCACCCTGAGCCAGAAACCCACATCCCCCAGTCAGAAACCCACATCCCCCAGCCGGAAACCCACATCCCCCAGCCGGAAACCCACTCCCCAGCCAGAACCCATACCCCCAGCCAGAAACCCACATCCACCAGCTAGAAACCCACATCCCCCAGCCAGAATCCCCAGCCAGAATCCCACCCACCTGCCAGAAACCCACAACCAGCCAGAAACCCACACCACAGCCAGAACCCCACAACCAGCCAGAAACCCAGACATCCCCCAGCCAGAAACCCACACCCCAGCTAGAAACCCACAACCAGCCACACACCCACACCCCCCAGCCAGAATCCAACCCCCAGCCAGAAACCCACATCCCCCAGCCGGAAATCCACATCCCCCAGCCAGAAACCCACTCCCCAGCCAGAACCCGTAACCCCCAGCCAGAAGCCCACATCCACCAGCCAGACGCCCACGTCCCCCAGCCAAAAACCCATAAACAGCCAGAAACCCACACTTCCTGCCAAAAACCCACACCCCAGCCAAAAACCCACACGCCCAGCCAGAAACCCACAACCAGCCAGAAACACACCCCACTAGACAGAAACACACACATCCCCCAGCCAGAAACCCACCCACAGCCAGAAATCCACCCACAGCCAGAAACCCACCCCCAGTCAGAAAGCCACGCCCCAGTCAGAAACCCATAACCAGCCAGAAACTCACACCCCCAACCAGAAATTCGCCCCCCCAGCCAGATACCCACCCCCAGCCAGAAACCCACATCCCCCAGCCAGAAACCCACACCCCCAGCCAGAAACCCAACCCCAGCCAGAAACCCACAACCAGCCAGAAACTCACACCCCCAGCCAGAAACCCACACCCCCAGCCAGAAATCCAGCCCCCAGCCAGGAACCCACCCCAGCCAGAAACACACACTGCCAGCCAGAAACCCACAAGCCTAGCCAGAAACGCACAACCCCCAGCCAGAATCCCAAACCCCAGCCAGAAACCCACATCCCTCAGCCAGAAACCCACACTCCCCAGCCAGAAACCACACCCCCCAGCCAGAAACCCACAAACCCCTGCCAGAAACCCACAACCAGCCAGAAACCCACACCCACTGCCAGAAACCCACAACCAGCCAGAAACCCACACCCCCAGCCAGAAACCCACCCCCAGCCAGAAACCCTCAACCTGCCAGAAACCCACAACCAGCCAGAAACCCACGACCAGCCAAAACCCACATCCCAAACCAGAACCCACACCCCCCAGCAAGAAACCCAAACCCCCAGCCAGAAATTCGCCCCCCAGCCAGAAACCCACCCCCCAGCCAGAAACCCACACCACCAGCCATAATCCCACACCCCCAGCCAGAAACCCACAACCAGCCAGAAACCCACAACCAGCCAGAAAACCACACCGCCAGCCACAAACCCACATCCCCCAGCCGGAAACCCACATCCCCCAGCCGGAAACCTACATCCCCCAGCCAGAAACCCACTCCCCAGCCAGAACCCATACCCC
Organism: Chiloscyllium punctatum; assembly: GCF_047496795.1. Lineage (NCBI taxonomy): Eukaryota > Metazoa > Chordata > Chondrichthyes > Orectolobiformes > Hemiscylliidae > Chiloscyllium > Chiloscyllium punctatum. The sequence goes on from NC_092783.1 coordinate 28,195,782, forward strand.
CAGCCAGAAACCCACATCCACCAGCTAGAAACCCACATCCCCCAGCCAGAATCCCCATCCAGAATCCCACCCACCTGCCAGAAACCCACAACCAGCCAGAAACCCACGCCCCAGCCAGAACCCCACAACCAGCTAGAAACCCAGACATCCCCCAGCCAGAAACACACACCCCAGCTAGAAACCCACAACCAGCCAGACACCACCCCCTAGCCAGACACCCAACCCCCCAGCCAGAATCCCACCCCCCTGCCAGAAACCCACACCCCAGCAAGAAACCCACAACCAGCCAGAAACCCACACCCCAGCTAGAAACCCACAACCAGCCAGAAACCCACACCCCCAGCCAGAAAACCACATCCCCAGCCAGAAAACCACACCCCAGCCAGAAACCCACAACTAGCCAGAAACCCACACCCCAGCCAGAAACCCACACCCCCAGCCAGTAACCCACACACCAGCCAGAAACCCACACCCCCAGCCAGAAATTCGCCCCCCAGCCAGAAACCCACACCCCAGCCAGAAACCCACACCCCAGCCAGACACCCACACCCCCCAGCCAGAATCCCACCCCACTGCCAGAAACCCACACCCCAGCTAGAAACCCACAACCAGCCAGATACCCACACCCCAGCCAGAAACCTACATCCCCAGCCAGAAACCCACACCCCCAGCCAGAAACCCACCCCCAGCCAGAAACCCACCCTCAGCCAGAAGCCCACATCCTGCCAGAAACCCACAACCAGCCAAAACCAACACCCCCAAAAAGACCCCACACAACCCTAGCCAGAAACCCACATCCCCCAACCAGAAACCCACTCCCCAGCCAGAAACCTACATCCACCAGCCAGAAGCCCAAATCCCCCAGCCAGAAACCCATAACCAGCCAGAAACCCACATCCCCCAGCCAGAAACCCACACCCCAGCCAGAAACCCACACCCCAGCCAGAACCCCACAACCAGCCAGAAGCCCACCTCCCAAACCAGAAACCCACAACCAGCCAGAAACCCAGACATCGCCCAGCCAGAAACCACACACCCCTGCCAGAAAGTCACAACCAGTCCAAAACACATCCCTCTAGCCAGAAACACACACCCATTCAGCCAGAAACACACACCCTAGCCAGAAACCCACATCCCCCAGCCAGAAACCTACACCCCATACCAGAGACACACAACCAGCCAGAAACCCAACCCCAGCCAGAAAACCACATCCCCCAGCCAGAAACCCACATCCCCAGCCAGAAACCCACCCCCAGCCAGATACCCACCTACAGCCAGAAGCCCACGACCTGCCAGAAACCCACAACCAGCCAAAACCAACACCCCCAACCAGAATCCACACACTTCAACCAGAAACCCACGTCCCCAGCCAGAAATTCGCCCCCAGCCAGAAACCCACCCCCAGCCAGAAACCCACACCCCTAGCCAGAAACCCACATCCCCCAGCCAGAAACCCACTCCCCAGCCAGAACCCATAACTCCCAGCCAGAAACCTACATCCACCAGCCAGAAGCCCAAATCCCCCAGCCAGAACCCCATAACCAGCCAGAAAACCACATCCCCCAGCCAGAAACCCACATCCCCCAGCCAGAAACCCACACCCCCAGCCAGAAACCCACCCCCAGCCAGAAACCCACAACTTGCCAGAAACCCACAACCAGCCAAAACCCACACCCCCAACCAGAACCCACACCCCCCAGCAAAAAACCCAAACCCCAGGCCAGAAATTCGCCCCCCAGCCAGAAACCCACCCCCCAGCCAGAAACCCACACCACCAGCCATAATCCCACACCCCCAGCCAGAAACCCACAACCAGCCAGAAACCCACAACCAGCCAGAAAACCACACCGCCAGCCAGTAACCCGCACCCCTAGCCAGATACCCACCCCCAGCCAGAAACCCACATCCCCCAGCCAGAAACCCACACCCCCAGCCAGAAACCCACTCCCAGCCAGAAACACACAACCAGCCAGAAACTCACACCCCCAGCCAGAAACCCACACCCCCAGCCAGATATTCGCCCCCCAGCCAGAAACCCACCCCCAGCCAGAAACCCACATCCCCCAGCCAGAAACCCAAGCCCCAGCCAGGAACCCACAAGCCCAGCCAGAAACACACACCGCCAGCCAGAAACCCACACGCCTAGCCAGAAACGCACAACCCCCAGCCAGAATCCCAAACCTCAGCCAGAAACCCACATCCCCCAGCCAGAAACCCACATCCACCAACCAGAAACCCACATCCCCCAGCCAGAAACGCACTCCCCAGCCAGAACCCACATCCCCCAGCCAGAAACCCACACCCCCAAGCCAGAAACCCACATCCCCAAGCCAGAAACCCACATCCACCAGCCAGAAACCCACATCCCCCAGCCAGAAACACACACCTCAGCCAGAAACCAAATAACCAGCCACAAAACCACACCCCAGCCAGAAACCCACAACCAGCCAGAAACCCACCCACCATCCAGAAACCACACCCCCCAGCCAGAAACCCACAAACCCCTGCCAGAAACCCACAACCAACCAGAAACCCACATCCCCCAGCCAGAAACCCATAACCAGCCAGAAACCCACATCCCCCAGCCAGAAACCCACAACCCCCAGCCAGAATCCCACCCCCTGCCAGAAACCCAGAACCAGCCAAAACCCACACCCCAGCCAGACCCCACAACCAGCCAGAAGCACACCTCCCAAACCAGAAACCCACAACCAGCCAGAAACCCAGACATCCCCCAGCCAGAAACCACACACCCCAGCCAGAAACCCACAACCAGCCCGAAACACATCCCTCTAGCCAGAAACACACACCCATACAGCCAGAAACACACACCCTAGCCAAAAACCCACATCCCCCAGCCAGAAGCCTACACCCATACCAGAGACACACAACCAGCCAGAAACCCACCCCCCAGCCAGAAACCCACATCCCCCAGACAGAAACCCACATCCCCAGCCAGAAACCCACCCCCAGCCAGATACCCACCTTTAGCCAGAAGCCCACAACCTGCCAGAAACCCACAACCAGCCAAAACCAACACCCCCAACCAGAATCCACACACTTCAACCAGAAACCCACGTCCCCAGCCAGAAATTCGCCCCCAGCCAGAAACCCACCCCCAGCCAGAAACCCACACCCCTAGCCAGAAACCCACATCCCCCAGCCAGAAACCCACTCCCCAGCCAGAACCCATATCTCCCAGCCAGAAAACTACGTCCACAAGCCAGAAGCCCAGATCCCCCAGCCAGAACCCCATAACCAGCCAGAAATCCACATCCCCCAGCCAGAAACCCACATCCCCCAGCCAGAAACCCACACCCCCAGCCAGAAACCCACCCCCAGCCAGAAACCCACAACTTGCCAGAAACCCACAACCAGCCAAAACCCACACCCCCAACCAGAACCCACACCCCCCAGCAAAAAACCCAAACCCCAGGCCAGAAATTCGCCCCCCAGCCAGAAACCCACCCCCCAGCCAGAAACCCACACCACCAGCCATAATCCCACACCCCCAGCCAGAAACCCACAACCAGCCAGAAACCCACAACCAGCCAGAAAACCACACCGCCAGCCAGTAACCCGCACCCCTAGCCAGATACCCACCCCCAGCCAGAAACCCACATCCCCCAGCCAGAAACCCACACCCCCAGCCAGAAACCCACTCCCAGCCAGAAACACACAACCAGCCAGAAACTCACACCCCCAGCCAGAAACCCACACCCCCAGCCAGATATTCGCCCCCCAGCCAGAAACCCACCCCCAGCCAGAAACCCACATCCCCCAGCCAGAAACCCAAGCCCCAGCCAGGAACCCACAAGCCCAGCCAGAAACACACACCGCCAGCCAGAAACCCACACGCCTAGCCAGAAACGCACAACCCCCAGCCAGAATCCCAAACCTCAGCCAGAAACCCACATCCCCCAGCCAGAAACCCACATCCACCAACCAGAAACCCACATCCCCCAGCCAGAAACGCACTCCCCAGCCAGAACCCACACCCCCCAGCCAGAAACCCACACCCCCAAGCCAGAAACCCACATCCCCAAGCCAGAAACCCACATCCACCAGCCAGAAACCCACATCCCCCAGCCAGAAACACACACCTCAGCCAGAAACCAAATAACCAGCCACAAAACCACACCCCAGCCAGAAACCCACAACCAGCCAGAAACCCACCCACCATCCAGAAACCACACCCCCCAGCCAGAAACCCACAAACCCCTGCCAGAAACCCACAACCAACCAGAAACCCACATCCCCCAGCCAGAAACCCATAACCAGCCAGAAACCCACATCCCCCAGCCAGAAACCCACAACCCCCAGCCAGAATCCCACCCCCTGCCAGAAACCCAGAACCAGCCAAAACCCACACCCCAGCCAGACCCCACAACCAGCCAGAAGCACACCTCCCAAACCAGAAACCCACAACCAGCCAGAAACCCAGACATCCCCCAGCCAGAAACCACACACCCCAGCCAGAAACCCACAACCAGCCCGAAACACATCCCTCTAGCCAGAAACACACACCCATACAGCCAGAAACACACACCCTAGCCAAAAACCCACATCCCCCAGCCAGAAGCCTACACCCATACCAGAGACACACAACCAGCCAGAAACCCACCCCCCAGCCAGAAACCCACATCCCCCAGACAGAAACCCACATCCCCAGCCAGAAACCCACCCCCAGCCAGATACCCACCTTTAGCCAGAAGCCCACAACCTGCCAGAAACCCACAACCAGCCAAAACCAACACCCCCAACCAGAATCCACACACTTCAACCAGAAACCCACGTCCCCAGCCAGAAATTCGCCCCCAGCCAGAAACCCACCCCCAGCCAGAAACCCACACCCCTAGCCAGAAACCCACATCCCCCAGCCAGAAACCCACTCCCCAGCCAGAACCCATATCTCCCAGCCAGAAAACTACGTCCACAAGCCAGAAGCCCAGATCCCCCAGCCAGAACCCCATAACCAGCCAGAAATCCACATCCCCCAGCCAGAAACCCACATCCCCCAGCCAGAAACCCACACCCCCAGCCAGAAACCCACCCCCAGCCAGAAACCCACAACTTGCCAGAAACCCACAACCAGCCAGAAATCCACGACCAGCCAAAACCCAACCCCCAACCAGAACCCACACCCCCCAGCAAAAAACCCAAACCCCCAGCCAGAAATTAGCCCCCCAGCCAGAAACCCACCCCCCAGCCAGAAACCCACAACCAGCCAGAAAACCACATCCCCAGCCAGAAACCCACAACCAGCCAGAAACCACATCCCCAGCCAAAACACACCCCCAGCCAGAAACCCACAACCTGCCAGAAACCCACAACCAGCCAGAACCCCACAACCAGCCAGAAGCCCACCTCCCAAATCAGAAACCCACAATCAGCCAGAAACCCAGACATCCCCCAGCCAGAAACCACACACCCCAGCCAGAAACCCACAACCAGCCAGAAACACATCCCTCTAGCCAGAAACACACACCTCCACAGCCAGAACCCCACAACCAGCCAGAAACCCAGACATCCCCCAGCCAGAAACCCACACCCCAGCCAGAAACCCACGCCCCCAGCCAGAAACCCACACCCCAGCCAGACACCCACACCCCCCATTCAGAATCCCACCCCCCTGCCAGAAACCCACACACCAGCTAGAAACCCACAACGAGCCAGATACCCACATCCCCAGCCAGAAACCCACCCCTAGCCAGAAATCCACAACCAGCCAGAAACCCACATTCCCAGCCAGAAACCCACCCCCAGCCAGAAACCCACAACCAGCCAGAAACCCACATCCCCAGCCAGAAACCCATCCCCAGCCAGAAACCCACCCTCAGCCAGAAGCCCACAACCTGCCAGAAACCCACAACCAGCCAAAACCAACACCCCCAACCAGAACCCACACACCCCAGCCAGAAACCCACATCCCCAGCCAGAAATTCGCCCCCAGCCAGAAACCCACAACCAGCCAGAAACCCACATCCCCCAGCTGAAAACCCACATCCCCCAGCCAGAAACCCACTCCCCAGCCAGAACCCATAACCCCCAGCCAGAAATCTACATCCACCTGCCAGAAGCCCAAATCCCCCAGCCAGATACCCATAACCAGCCAGAAACCCACATCCCCCAGCCAGAAACCCACATCCCAGCCAGACACCCACACACCCCACCAGAATCCCACCCCACTGCCAGAAACCCAGAACCAGCCAGAAACCCACCTCCCAAACCAAAAACCCACAACCAGCCGGAAGCCCACCTCCCAAACCAGAAACCCACAACCAGCCAGAAACCAAGACATCCCCCAGCCAGAAATCACACACCCCAGCCAGAAACCCACAACCAGCCCAAAACACACCCCCCCCCCAGCCAGAAACACACACCCCCACAGCCAGAAACCCACCACCAGCCAGAAACACATCCCTCTAGCCAGAAACACACACCCCCACAGCCAGAAACACACACCCTAGCCAGAAACCCACATCCCCCAGCCAGAAACCCAAACCCCATACCAGAGACACACAACCAGCCAGAAACCCATCCCCCAGCCAGAAACCCACATTTCCCAGCCAGAAACCCACATTTCCCAGCCAGAAACCCACATTTCCCAGCCAGAATCCCACCCCCTGCCAGAAACCCACACCCCAGCCAGAAACCCACCCCCAGCCAGAAACCCACCTTCAGCCAGAAGCCCACAACCTGCCAGAAACCCACAACCAGCCAAATCCAACACCCCCAACCAGAATCCACACACCCCAACCAGAAACCCACATCCCCAGCCAGAAATTCGCCCCCAGCCAGAAACCCACCCCCAGCCAGAAACCCACACCCCTTGCCAGAAACCCACATCCCCCTGCCAGAAACCCACTCCCCAGCCAGAACCCATAACTCCCAGCCAGAAACCTACATCCACCAGCCAGAAGCCCAAATCCCCCAGCCAGAACCCCATAACCAGCCAGAAACCCACATCCCCCAGCCAGAAACCCACAACCCCCAGCCAGAATCCCACCCCCCTGCCAGAAACCCATAACCAGCCCGAAACCCACATCCCCTAGCCAGAAACCCATAACCAGCCAGAAACCCACAACCCCCAGCCAGAATCCCACCCCCCTGCCAGAAACCCAGAACTAGCCAGAACCCCACAACCAGCCAGAAATTCACCTCCCAAACCAGAAACCCACAGCCAGCCAGAAACCCACATCCACCAGCCAGAAACCCACATCTCCCAGCCAGAAACCCACATTCCATAGCCAGAAACGCACTCCCCAGCCAGAAACCCAGACATCCACCAGCCAGAAACCCACACCCCCAAGCCAGAAACCCACATCCCCCAGCCAGACACCCACATTCAACAGCCAGAAACCCACATCCCCCAGCCAGAACCCCACAACCAGCCATAATCCCACATCCCCCAGCCAGAAACACACACCTCAGCCAGAAACCAAATAACCAGCCATAAAACCACACCCCAGCCAGAAACCCACAACCAGCCAGAAACCCACCCACCATCCAGAAACCACACTCCCCAGGCAGAAACCACACCCCCCCTGCCAGAAACCCACAACCAGCCAGAAAACCACATCCCCAGCCAGAAAGCCACAACCAGCCAGAAACCACGTCCCCAGCTAGAAACCCACAACCCCCAGCCAGAATCCCACCCCCCTGCCAGAAACCCAGAACTAGCCAGAACCCCACAACCAGCCAGAAATTCACCTCCCAAACCAGAAACCCACAGCCAGCCAGAAACCCACATCCACCAGCCGGAAACCCACATCCCCCAGCCAGAAACCCACATTCCATAGCCAGAAACGCACTCCCCAGCCAGAAACCCAGACATCCCCCAGCCAGAAACCCACACCCCCAAGCCAGAAACCCATATCCCCCAGCCAGACACCCACATTCAACAGCCAGAAACCCACATCCCCCAGCCAGAACCCCACAACCAGCCATAATCCCACATCCCCCAGCCAGAAACACACACCTCAGCCAGAAACCAAATAACCAGCCATAAAACCACACCCCAGCCAGAAACCCACAACCAGCCAGAAACCCACCCACCATCCAGAAACCACACTCCCCAGGCAGAAACCACACCCCCCCTGCCAGAAACCCACAACCAGCCAGAAAACCACATCCCCAGCCAGAAAACCACATCCCCAGCCAGAAACCCACAACCAGCCAGAAACCACGTCCCCAGCCAAAACCCACCCCCAGCCAGAAACCCACAACCTGCCAGAAACCCACAACCAGCCAGAAACCCACGACCAGCCAAAACCCACACCCCAACCAGAACCCACACCACCCAGCAAGAAACCCAAACCGCCAGCCAGAAATTCGCCCCCCAGCCAGAAACCCACCCCCCAGCCAGAAACCCACACCACCAGCCATAAACCCACACCCCTAGCCAGAAATCCACAACCAGCCAGAAACCCACAACCAGCCAGAAAACCACACCGCCAGCCAAAAACCCACACCCCTAGCCGGAAACCCACATCCCCCAGCCGGAAACCCAGACATGCCCCAGCCCGAAACCCACACCCCAGCCAGAAACCCACGCCCACAGCCAGAAACCCACACCCCAGCCAGACATCCACACCCCCCATTCAGAATCCCACCCACCTGCCAGAAACCCACCCCCAGCCAGAAACCCACAACTTGCCAGAAACCCACAACCAGCCAGAAATCCACGACCAGCCAAAACCCAACCCCCAACCAGAACCCACACCCCCCAGCAAAAAACCCAAACCCCCAGCCAGAAATTAGCCCCCCAGCCAGAAACCCACCCCCCAGCCAGAAACCCACAAACAGCCAGAAAACCACATCCCCAGCCAGAAACCCACAACCAGCCAGAAACCACATCCCCAGCCAAAACACACCCCCAGCCAGAAACCCACAACCTGCCAGAAACCCACAACCAGCCAGAACCCCACAACCAGCCAGAAGCCCACCTCCCAAATCAGAAACCCACAATCAGCCAGAAACCCAGACATCCCCCAGCCAGAAACCACACACCCCAGCCAGAAACCCACAACCAGCCAGAAACACATCCCTCTAGCCAGAAACACACACCTCCACAGCCAGAACCCCACAACCAGCCAGAAACCCAGACATCCCCCAGCCAGAAACCCACACCCCAGCCAGAAACCCACGCCCCCAGCCAGAAACCCACACCCCAGCCAGACACCCACACCCCCCATTCAGAATCCCACCCCCCTGCCAGAAACCCACACACCAGCTAGAAACCCACAACGAGCCAGATACCCACATCCCCAGCCAGAAACCCACCCCTAGCCAGAAATCCACAACCAGCCAGAAACCCACATTCCCAGCCAGAAACCCACCCCCAGCCAGAAACCCACAACCAGCCAGAAACCCACATCCCCAGCCAGAAACCCATCCCCAGCCAGAAACCCACCCTCAGCCAGAAGCCCACAACCTGCCAGAAACCCACAACCAGCCAAAACCAACACCCCCAACCAGAACCCACACACCCCAGCCAGAAACCCACATCCCCAGCCAGAAATTCGCCCCCAGCCAGAAACCCACAACCAGCCAGAAACCCACATCCCCCAGCTGAAAACCCACATCCCCCAGCCAGAAACCCACTCCCCAGCCAGAACCCATAACCCCCAGCCAGAAATCTACATCCACCTGCCAGAAGCCCAAATCCCCCAGCCAGATACCCATAACCAGCCAGAAACCCACATCCCCCAGCCAGAAACCCACATCCCAGCCAGACACCCACACACCCCACCAGAATCCCACCCCACTGCCAGAAACCCAGAACCAGCCAGAAACCCACCTCCCAAACCAAAAACCCACAACCAGCCGGAAGCCCACCTCCCAAACCAGAAACCCACAACCAGCCAGAAACCAAGACATCCCCCAGCCAGAAATCACACACCCCAGCCAGAAACCCACAACCAGCCCAAAACACACACCCCCCAGCCAGAAACACACACCCCCACAGCCAGAAACCCACCACCAGCCAGAAACACATCCCTCTAGCCAGAAACACACACCCCCACAGCCAGAAACACACACCCTAGCCAGAAACCCACATCCCCCAGCCAGAAACCCAAACCCCATACCAGAGACACACAACCAGCCAGAAACCCATCCCCCAGCCAGAAACCCACATTTCCCAGCCAGAAACCCACATTTCCCAGCCAGAAACCCACATTTCCCAGCCAGAATCCCACCCCCTGCCAGAAACCCACACCCCAGCCAGAAACCCAACCCCAGCCAGAAACCCACCTTCAGCCAGAAGCCCACAACCTGCCAGAAACCCACAACCAGCCAAATCCAACACCCCCAACCAGAATCCACACACCCCAACCAGAAACCCACATCCCCAGCCAGAAATTCGCCCCCAGCCAGAAACCCACCCCCAGCCAGAAACCCACACCCCTTGCCAGAAACCCACATCCCCCTGCCAGAAACCCACTCCCCAGCCAGAACCCATAACTCCCAGCCAGAAACCTACATCCACCAGCCAGAAGCCCAAATCCCCCAGCCAGAACCCCATAACCAGCCAGAAACCCACATCCCCCAGCCAGAAACCCACAACCCCCAGCCAGAATCCCACCCCCCTGCCAGAAACCCATAACCAGCCCGAAACCCACATCCCCTAGCCAGAAACCCATAACCAGCCAGAAACCCACAACCCCCAGCCAGAATCCCACCCCCCTGCCAGAAACCCAGAACTAGCCAGAACCCCACAACCAGCCAGAAATTCACCTCCCAAACCAGAAACCCACAGCCAGCCAGAAACCCACATCCACCAGCCAGAAACCCACATCCCCCAGCCAGAAACCCACATTCCATAGCCAGAAACGCACTCCCCAGCCAGAAACCCAGACATCCACCAGCCAGAAACCCACACCCCCAAGCCAGAAACCCACATCCCCCAGCCAGACACCCACATTCAACAGCCAGAAACCCACATCCCCCAGCCAGAACCCCACAACCAGCCATAATCCCACATCCCCCAGCCAGAAACACACACCTCAGCCAGAAACCAAATAACCAGCCATAAAACCACACCCCAGCCAGAAACCCACAACCAGCCAGAAACCCACCCACCATCCAGAAACCACACTCCCCAGGCAGAAACCACACCCCCCCGCCAGAAACCCACAACCAGCCAGAAAACCACATCCCCAGCCAGAAACCCACAACCAGCCAGAAACCACGTCCCCAGCTAGAAACCCACAACCTCCAGCCAGAATCCCACCCCCCTGCCAGAAACCCAGAACTAGCCAGAACCCCACAACCAGCCAGAAATTCACCTCCCAAACCAGAAACCCACAGCCAGCCAGAAACCCACATCCACCAGCCGGAAACCCACATCCCCCAGCCAGAAACCCACATTCCATAGCCAGAAACGCACTCCCCAGCCAGAAACCCAGACATCCCCCAGCCAGAAACCCACACCCCCAAGCCAGAAACCCATATCCCCCAGCCAGACACCCACATTCAACAGCCAGAAACCCACATCCCCCAGCCAGAACCCCACAACCAGCCATAATCCCACATCCCCCAGCCAGAAACACACACCTCAGCCAGAAACCAAATAACCAGCCATAAAACCACACCCCAGCCAGAAACCCACAACCAGCCAGAAACCCACCCACCATCCAGAAACCACACTCCCCAGGCAGAAACCACACCCCCCCTGCCAGAAACCCACAACCAGCCAGAAAACCACATCCCCAGCCAGAAAACCACATCCCCAGCCAGAAACCCACAACCAGCCAGAAACCACGTCCCCAGCCAAAACCCACCCCCAGCCAGAAACCCACAACCTGCCAGAAACCCACAACCAGCCAGAAACCCACGACCAGCCAAAACCCACACCCCAACCAGAACCCACACCACCCAGCAAGAAACCCAAACCGCCAGCCAGAAATTCGCCCCCCAGCCAGAAACCCACCCCCCAGCCAGAAACCCACACCACCAGCCATAAACCCACACCCCTAGCCAGAAATCCACAACCAGCCAGAAACCCACAACCAGCCAGAAAACCACACCGCCAGCCAAAAACCCACACCCCTAGCCGGAAACCCACATCCCCCAGCCGGAAACCCAGACATGCCCCAGCCCGAAACCCACACCCCAGCCAGAAACCCACGCCCACAGCCAGAAACCCACACCCCAGCCAGACATCCACACCCCCCATTCAGAATCCCACCCACCTGCCAGAAACCCACCCCCAGCCAGAAACCCACAACTTGCCAGAAACCCACAACCAGCCAGAAATCCACGACCAGCCAAAACCCAACCCCCAACCAGAACCCACACCCCCCAGCAAAAAACCCAAACCCCCAGCCAGAAATTAGCCCCCCAGCCAGAAACCCACCCCCCAGCCAGAAACCCACAAACAGCCAGAAAACCACATCCCCAGCCAGAAACCCACAACCAGCCAGAAACCACATCCCCAGCCAAAACACACCCCCAGCCAGAAACCCACAACCTGCCAGAAACCCACAACCAGCCAGAACCCCACAACCAGCCAGAAGCCCACCTCCCAAATCAGAAACCCACAATCAGCCAGAAACCCAGACATCCCCCAGCCAGAAACCACACACCCCAGCCAGAAACCCACAACCAGCCAGAAACACATCCCTCTAGCCAGAAACACACACCTCCACAGCCAGAACCCCACAACCAGCCAGAAACCCAGACATCCCCCAGCCAGAAACCCACACCCCAGCCAGAAACCCACGCCCCCAGCCAGAAACCCACACCCCAGCCAGACACCCACACCCCCCATTCAGAATCCCACCCCCCTGCCAGAAACCCACACACCAGCTAGAAACCCACAACGAGCCAGATACCCACATCCCCAGCCAGAAACCCACCCCTAGCCAGAAATCCACAACCAGCCAGAAACCCACATTCCCAGCCAGAAACCCACCCCCAGCCAGAAACCCACAACCAGCCAGAAACCCACATCCCCAGCCAGAAACCCATCCCCAGCCAGAAACCCACCCTCAGCCAGAAGCCCACAACCTGCCAGAAACCCACAACCAGCCAAAACCAACACCCCCAACCAGAACCCACACACCCCAGCCAGAAACCCACATCCCCAGCCAGAAATTCGCCCCCAGCCAGAAACCCACAACCAGCCAGAAACCCACATCCCCCAGCTGAAAACCCACATCCCCCAGCCAGAAACCCACTCCCCAGCCAGAACCCATAACCCCCAGCCAGAAATCTACATCCACCTGCCAGAAGCCCAAATCCCCCAGCCAGATACCCATAACCAGCCAGAAACCCACATCCCCCAGCCAGAAACCCACATCCCAGCCAGACACCCACACACCCCACCAGAATCCCACCCCACTGCCAGAAACCCAGAACCAGCCAGAAACCCACCTCCCAAACCAAAAACCCACAACCAGCCGGAAGCCCACCTCCCAAACCAGAAACCCACAACCAGCCAGAAACCAAGACATCCCCCAGCCAGAAATCACACACCCCAGCCAGAAACCCACAACCAGCCCAAAACACACCCCCCCCAGCCAGAAACACACACCCCCACAGCCAGAAACCCACCACCAGCCAGAAACACATCCCTCTAGCCAGAAACACACACCCCCACAGCCAGAAACACACACCCTAGCCAGAAACCCACATCCCCCAGCCAGAAACCCAAACCCCATACCAGAGACACACAACCAGCCAGAAACCCATCCCCCAGCCAGAAACCCACATTTCCCAGCCAGAAACCCACATTTCCCAGCCAGAAACCCACATTTCCCAGCCAGAATCCCACCCCCTGCCAGAAACCCACACCCCAGCCAGAAACCCAACCCCAGCCAGAAACCCACCTTCAGCCAGAAGCCCACAACCTGCCAGAAACCCACAACCAGCCAAATCCAACACCCCCAACCAGAATCCACACACCCCAACCAGAAACCCACATCCCCAGCCAGAAATTCGCCCCCAGCCAGAAACCCACCCCCAGCCAGAAACCCACACCCCTTGCCAGAAACCCACATCCCCCTGCCAGAAACCCACTCCCCAGCCAGAACCCATAACTCCCAGCCAGAAACCTACATCCACCAGCCAGAAGCCCAAATCCCCCAGCCAGAACCCCATAACCAGCCAGAAACCCACATCCCCCAGCCAGAAACCCACAACCCCCAGCCAGAATCCCACCCCCCTGCCAGAAACCCATAACCAGCCCGAAACCCACATCCCCTAGCCAGAAACCCATAACCAGCCAGAAACCCACAACCCCCAGCCAGAATCCCACCCCCCTGCCAGAAACCCAGAACTAGCCAGAACCCCACAACCAGCCAGAAATTCACCTCCCAAACCAGAAACCCACAGCCAGCCAGAAACCCACATCCACCAGCCAGAAACCCACATCCCCCAGCCAGAAACCCACATTCCATAGCCAGAAACGCACTCCCCAGCCAGAAACCCAGACATCCACCAGCCAGAAACCCACACCCCCAAGCCAGAAACCCACATCCCCCAGCCAGACACCCACATTCAACAGCCAGAAACCCACATCCCCCAGCCAGAACCCCACAACCAGCCATAATCCCACATCCCCCAGCCAGAAACACACACCTCAGCCAGAAACCAAATAACCAGCCATAAAACCACACCCCAGCCAGAAACCCACAACCAGCCAGAAACCCACCCACCATCCAGAAACCACACTCCCCAGGCAGAAACCACACCCCCCCGCCAGAAACCCACAACCAGCCAGAAAACCACATCCCCAGCCAGAAACCCACAACCAGCCAGAAACCACGTCCCCAGCTAGAAACCCACAACCTCCAGCCAGAATCCCACCCCCCTGCCAGAAACCCAGAACTAGCCAGAACCCCACAACCAGCCAGAAATTCACCTCCCAAACCAGAAACCCACAGCCAGCCAGAAACCCACATCCACCAGCCGGAAACCCACATCCCCCAGCCAGAAACCCACATTCCATAGCCAGAAACGCACTCCCCAGCCAGAAACCCAGACATCCCCCAGCCAGAAACCCACACCCCCAAGCCAGAAACCCATATCCCCCAGCCAGACACCCACATTCAACAGCCAGAAACCCACATCCCCTAGCCAGAACCCCACAACCAGCCATAATCCCACATCCCCCAGCCAGAAACACACACCTCAGCCAGAAACCAAATAACCAGCCATAAAACCACACCCCAGCCAGAAACCCACAACCAGCCAGAAACCCACCCACCATCCAGAAACCACACTCCCCAGGCAGAAACCACACCCCCCCTGCCAGAAACCCACAACCAGCCAGAAAACCACATCCCCAGCCAGAAAACCACATCCCCAGCCAGAAACCCACAACCAGCCAGAAACCACGTCCCCAGCCAAAACCCACCCCCAGCCAGAAACCCACAACCTGCCAGAAACCCACAACCAGCCAGAAACCCACGACCAGCCAAAACCCACACCCCAACCAGAACCCACACCACCCAGCAAGAAACCCAAACCGCCAGCCAGAAATTCGCCCCCCAGCCAGAAACCCACCCCCCAGCCAGAAACCCACACCACCAGCCATAAACCCACACCCCTAGCCAGAAATCCACAACCAGCCAGAAACCCACAACCAGCCAGAAAACCACACCGCCAGCCAAAAACCCACACCCCTAGCCGGAAACCCACATCCCCCAGCCGGAAACCCAGACATGCCCCAGCCCGAAACCCACACCCCAGCCAGAAACCCACGCCCACAGCCAGAAACCCACACCCCAGCCAGACATCCACACCCCCCATTCAGAATCCCACCCACCTGCCAGAAACCCACACACCAGCTAGAAACCCACAACCAGCCAGATACCCACATCCCCAGCCAGAAACCCACCCCTAGCCAGAAACCCACAACCAGCCAGAAACCCACATCCCCAGCCAGAAACCCATCCCCAGCCAGAAACCCACCCTCAGCCAGAAACCCACATCCCCAGCCAGAAACCCATCCCCAGCCAGAAACCCACCCTCAGCCAGAAACCCACAACCAGCCAGAAACCCACCCACCATCCAGAAACCACACTCCCCAGGCAGAAACCCACCCCTAGCCAAAAACCCACAACCAGCCAGAAACCCACATCCGCAGCCAGAAACCCACCCCCAGCCAGAAACCCACAACCAGCCAGAAACCCACATCCCCAGCCAGAAACCCACCCCTAGCCAGAAACCCACAACCAGCCAGAAACCCACATCCCCAGCCAGAAACCCACCCCTAGCCAGAAACCCACAACCAGCCAGAAACCCACATCCCCAGCCAGAAACCCACCCCCAGCCAGAAACCCACAACCAGCCAGAAACCCACATCCCCAGCCAGAAACCCATCCCCAGCCAGAAACCCACCCTCAGCCAGAAACCCACAACCAGCTAGAAACCCACCCACCATCCAGAAACCACACTCCCCAGGCAGAAACCACACCCCCCCTGCCAGAAACCCACAACCAGCCAGAAAACCACATCCCCAGCCAGAAACCCACAACCAGCCAGAAACCACATCCCCAGCCAAAACCCACCCCCAGCCAGAAACCCACAACCTGCCAGAAACCCACAACCAGCCAGAAACCCACGACCAGCCAAAACCCACACCCACAACCAGAACCCACACCCCCCAGCAAGAAACCCAAACCGCCAGACAGAAATTCGCCCCCCAGCCAGAAACCCACCCCCCAGCCAGAAACCCACACCACCAGCCATAAACCCACACCCCCAGCCAGAAATCCACAACCAGCCAGAAACCCACAAACAGCCAGAAAACCACACTGCCAGCCATAAACCCACACCCCTAGCCGGAAACCCACATCCCTCAGCCGGAAACCCAAACATCCCCCAGCCCGAAACCCACACCCCAGCCAGAAACCCACGCCCACAGCCAGAAAACCACACCCCAGCCAGACACCCACACCCCCGATTCAGAATCCCACCCCCCTGCCAGAAACCCACACACCAGCTAGAAACCCACAACCAGCCAGAAACCCACATCCCCAGCCAGAAACCCACCCACAGCCAGAAACCCACAACCAGCCAGATACCCACATCCCCAGCCAGAAACCCACCCCTAGCCAGAAACCCACAACCAGCCAGAAACCCACATCCCCAGCCAGAAACCCACCCCTAGCCAGAAACCCACAACAAGCCAGAAACCCACATCCCCAGCCAGAAACCCACCCCCAGCCAGAAACCCACAACCAGCCAGAAACCCACATCCCCAGCCAGAAACCCATCCCCAGCCAGAAACCCACCCTCAGCCAGAAACCCACAACCAGCCAGAAACCCACAACCAGACAGAAACCACATCCCCAGCCAAAACCCACCCCCAGCCAGAAACCCACAACCAGCCAGAAAACCACATCCCCAGCCAGAAACCCACAACCAGCCAGAAACCACGTCCCCAGCCAAAACCCACCCCCAGCCAGAAACCCACAACCTGCCAGAAACCCACAACCAGCCAGAAACCCACGACCAGCCAAAATCAACACCCCCAACCAGAACCCACACCACCCAGCAAGAAACCCAAACCGCCAGCCAGAAATTCGACCCCCAGCCAGAAACCCACCCCCCAGCCAGAAACCCACACCACCAGCCATAAACCCACACCCCCAGCCAGAAATCCACAACCAGCCAGAAACCCACAACCAGCCAGAAAACCACACCGCCAGCCAAAAACCCACACCCCTAGCCGGAAACCCACATCCCCCAGCCGGAAACCCAGACATCCCCCAGCCCGAAACCCACACCCCAGCCAGAAACCCACGCCCACAGCCAGAAACCCACACCCCAGCCAGACACCCACACCCCCCATTCAGAATCCCACCCCCCTGCCAGAAACCCACACACCAGCTAGAAACCCACAACCAGACAGAAACCCACATCCCCAGCCAGAAACCCACCCACAGCCAGAAACCCACAACCAGCCAGAAACCCACATCCCCAGCCAGAAACCCACCCCCAGCCAGAAATCCACAACCAGCCATAAACCCACATCCCCAGCCAGAAACCCATCCCCAGCCAGAAACCCACCCTCAGCCAGAAACCCACAACCAGCCAGAAACCCACCCACCATCCAGAAACCACACTCCCCAGGCAGAAACCCACACCCCCCCTGCCAGAAACCCACAACCAGCCAGAAAACCACATCCCCAGCCAGAAACCCACAACCAGCCAGAAACCACATCCCCAGCCAAAACACACCCCCAGCCAGAAACCCACAACCTGCCAGAAACCCACAACCAGCCAGAACCCCACAACCAGCCAGAAGCCCACCTCCCAAATCAGAAACCCACAATCAGCCAGAAACCCAGACATCCCCCAGCCAGAAACCACACACCCCAGCCAGAAACCCACAACCAGCCAGAAACACATCCCTCTAGCCAGAAACACACACCTCCACAGCCAGAAACACACACCCTAGCCAGAAACCCACATCCCCCAGCCAGAAACCCAAACCCCATACCAGAGACACGCAACCAGCCAGAAACCCATCCCCTAGCCAGAAACCCACATTTCCCAGCCAGAAACCCACATTTCCCAGCCAGAAACCCACATTTCCCAGCCAGAATCCCACCCCCCTGCCAGAAACCCACACCCTAGCCAGAAACCCACCCCCAGCCAGAAACCCACCTTCAGCCAGAAGCCCACAACCTGCCAGAAACCCACAACCAGCCAAAACCAACACCCCCAACCAGAATCCACACACCCCAACCAGAAACCCACATCCCCAGCCAGAAACCCACCCCCAGCCAGAAACCCACCTTCAGCCAGAAGCCCACAACCTGCCAGAAACCCACAACCAGCCAAAACCAACACCCCCAACCAGAATCCACACACCCCAACCAGAAACCCACATCCCCAGCCAGAAATTCGCCCCCAGCCAGAAACCCACCCCCAGCCAGAAACCCACACCCCTTGCCAGAAACCCACATCCCCCAGCCAGAAACCCACTCCCCAGCCAGAACCCATAACTCCCAGCCAGAAACCTACATCCACCAGCCAGAAGCCCAAATCCCCCAGCCCGAACCCCATAACCAGCCAGAAACCCACATCCCCCAGCCAGAAACCCACAACCCCCAGCCAGAATCACACCCCCCTGCCAGAAACCCATAACCAGCCCGAAACCCACATCCCCGAGCCAGAAACCCATAACCAGCCAGAAACCCACAAACCCCAGCCAGAATTCCACCCCCCTGCCAGAAACCCAGAACCAGCCAGAACCCCACAACCAGCCAGAAATTCACCTCCCAAACCAGAAACCCACAGCCAGCCAGAAACCCACATCCACCAGCCAGAAACCCACATCCCCCAGCCAGAAACCCACATTCCATAGCCAGAAACGCACTCCCCAGCCAGAAACCCAGACATCCCCCAGCCAGAAACCCACACCCCCAAGCCAGAAACCCACATCCCCCATCCAGACACCCACATTCAACAGCCAGAACCCCACAACCAGCCATAATCCCACATCCCCCAGCCAGAAACACACACCTCAGCCAGAAACCAAATAACCAGCCATAAAACCACACCCCAGCCAGAAACCGACAACCAGCCAGAAACCCACCCACCATCCAGAAACCACACTCCCCAGGCAGAAACCACACCCCCACTGCCAGAAACCCACAACCAGCCAGAAAACCACATCCCCAGCCAGAAACCCACAACCAGCCAGAAACCACGTCCCCAGCCAAAACCCACCCCCAGCCAGAAACCCACAACCTGCCAGAAACCCACAACCAGCCAGAAACGCACGACCAGCCAAAACCCACACCCCCAACCAGAACCCACACCACCCAGCAAGAAACCCAAACCGCCAGCCAGAAATTCGACCCCAGCCAGAAACCCACCCTCCAGCCAGAAACCCACACCACCAGCCATAAACCCACACCCCCAGCCAGAAATCCACAACCAGCCAGAAACCCACAACCAGCCAGAAAACCACACCGCCAGCCAAAAACCCACACCCCTAGCCGGAAACCCACATCCCCCAGCCGGAAACCCAGACATCCCCCAGCCCGAAACCCACACCCCAGCCAGAAACCCACGCCCACAGCCAGAAACCCACACCCCAGCCAGACACCCACACCCCCCATTCAGAATCCCACCCCCCTGCCAGAAACCCACACACCAGCTAGAAACCCACAACCAGACAGATACCCACATCCCCAGCCAGAAACCCACCCCTAGCCACAAACCCACAACCAGCCAGAAACCCACATCCCCAGCCAGAAACCCACCCCCAGCCAGAAACCCACAACCAGCCAGAAACCCACATCCCCAGCCAGAAACCCATCCCCAGCCAGAAACCCACCCTCAGCCAGAAACCCACAACCAGCCAGAAACCCACCCACCATCCAGAAACCACACTCCCCAGGCAGAAACCCACCCCTACCCAGAAACCCACAACCAGCCAGAAACCCACATCCCTAGCCAGAAACCCACCCCCAGCCAGAAACCCACAACCAGCCAGAAACCCACATCCCCAGCCAGAAACCCACCCCTAGCCAGAAACCCACAACCAGCCAGAAACCCACATCCCCAGCCAGAAACCAACCCCTAGCCAGAAACCCACAACCAGCCAGAAACCCACATCCCCAGCCAGAAACCCACCCCCAGCCAGAAACCCACAACCAGCCAGATACCCACATCGCCAGCCAGAAACCCACCACGAGCCAGAAACCCACAACCAGCCAGAAACCCACATCCCCAGCCAGAAACCCACCCCTAGCCAGAAACCCACAACCAGCCAGAAACCCACATCCCCAGCCAGAAACCCACCCCCAGCCAGAAACCCACAACCAGCCAGAAACCCACATCCCCAGCCAGAAACCCATCCCCAGCCAGAAACCCACCCTCAGCCAGAAACCCACAACCAGCCATAAACCCACCCACCATCCAGAAACCACACTCACCAGGCAGAAACCACACCCCCCCGCCAGAAACCCACAACCAGCCAGAAAACCACATCCCCAGCCAGAAAACCACAACCAGCCAGAAACCACATCCCCAGCCAAAACCCACCCCCAGCCAGAAACCCACAACCAGCCAGAAAACCACATCCCCAGCCAGAAACCCACAACCAGCCAGAAACCACGTCCCCAGCCAAAACCCACCCCCAGCCAGAAACCCACAACCTGCCAGAAACCCACAACCAGCCAGAAACCCACGACCAGCCAAAATCCACACCCCCAACCAGAACCCACACCACCCAGCAAGAAACCCAAACCGCCAGCCAGAAATTCGACCCCCAGCCAGAAACCCACCCCCCAGCCAGAAACCCACACCACCAGCCATAAACCCACACCCCCAGCCAGAAATCCACAACCAGCCAGAAACCCACAACCAGCCAGAAAACCACACCGCCAGCCAAAAACCCACACCCCTAGCCGGAAACCCACATCCCCCAGCCGGAAACCCAGACATCCCCCAGCCCGAAACCCACACCCCAGCCAGAAACCCACGCCCACAGCCAGAAACCCACACCCCAGCCAGACACCCACACCCCCCATTCAGAATCCCACCCCCCTGCCAGAAACCCACACACCAGCTAGAAACCCACAACCAGCCAGATACCCACATCCCCAGCCAGAAACCCACCCCTAGCCACAAACCCACAACCAGCCAGAAACCCACATCCCCAGCCAGAAACCCACCCCCAGCCAGAAATCCACAACCAGCCAGAAACCCACATCCCCAGCCAGAAACCCATCCCCAGCCAGAAACCCACCCTCAGCCAGAAACCCACAACCAGCCAGAAACCCACCCACCATCCAGAAACCACACTCCCCAGGCAGAAACCCACCCCTAGCCAGAAACCCACAACCAGCCAGAAACCCACATCCCCAGCCAGAAACCCACCCCCAGCCAGAAACCCACAACCAGCCAGAAACCCACATCCCCAGCCAGAAACCCACCCCTAGCCAGAAACCCACAACCAGCCATAAACCCACATCCCCAGCCAGAAACCAACCCCTAGCCAGAAACCCACAACCAGCCAGAAACCCACATCCCCAGCCAGAAACCCACCCCCAGCCAGAAACCCACAACCAGCCAGATACCCACATCCCCAGCCAGAAACCCACCACGAGCCAGAAACCCACAACCAGCCAGAAACCCACATCCCCAGCCAGAAACCCACCCCTAGCCAGAAACCCACAACCAGCCAGAAACCCACATCCCCAGCCAGAAACCCACCCCCAGCCAGAAACCCACCCTCAGCCAGAAGCCCACAACCTGCCAGAAACCCACAACCAGCCAAAACCAACACCCCCAACCAGAACCCACACACCCCATCCAGAAACCCACATCCCCAGCCAGAAATTCGCCCCTCAGCCAGAAACCCACCCCCCAGCCAGAAACCCACACCACCAGCCATAAACTCACACCCCCAGCCAGAAACCCACAACCAGCCAGAAACCCACAACCGGCCAGAAAACCACACCGCCAGCCATAAACCCACACCCCTAGCCGGAATACCACATCCCCCAGCCGGAAACCCACTCCCCAGCCAGAACCCATACCCCCAGCCAGAAACTCACATCCACCAGCTAGAAACCCACATCCCCCAGCCAGAATCCCAGCCACCTGCCAGAACCCCACAACCAGCCAGAAACCCAGACATCCCCCAGCCAGAAACCCACACCCCAGCCAGAAACCCACGCCCCCAGCCAGAAACCCACACCCCAGCCAGACACCCACACCCCCCATTCAGAATCCCACCCCCCTGCCAGAAACCCACACACCAGCTAGAAACCCACAACGAGCCAGATACCCACATCCCCAGCCAGAAACCCACCCCTAGCCAGAAATCCACAACCAGCCAGAAACCCACATTCCCAGCCAGAAACCCACCCCCAGCCAGAAACCCACAACCAGCCAGAAACCCACATCCCCAGCCAGAAACCCATCCCCAGCCAGAAACCCACCCTCAGCCAGAAGCCCACAACCTGCCAGAAACCCACAACCAGCCAAAACCAACACCCCCAACCAGAACCCACACACACCAGCCAGAAACCCACATCCCCAGCCAGAAATTCGCCCCCAGCCAGAAACCCACAACCAGCCAGAAACCCACATCCCCCAGCTGAAAACCCACATCCCCCAGCCAGAAACCCACTCCCCAGCCAGAACCCATAACCCCCAGCCAGAAATCTACATCCACCTGCCAGAAGCCCAAATCCCCCAGCCAGATACCCATAACCAGCCAGAAACCCACATCCCCCAGCCAGAAACCCACATCCCAGCCAGACACCCACACACCCCACCAGAATCCCACCCCACTGCCAGAAACCCAGAACCAGCCAGAAACCCACCTCCCAAACCAGAAACCCACAACAAGCCAGAAGCCCACCTCCCAAACCAGAAACCCACAACCAGCCAGAAACCAAGACATCCCCCAGCCAGAAATCACACACCCCAGCCAGAAACCCACAACCAGCCCAAAACACACTCCCCCAGCCAGAAACACACACCCCCACAGCCAGAAACCCACCACCAGCCAGAAACACATCCCTCTAGCCAGAAACACACACCCCCACAGCCAGAAACACACACCCTAGCCAGAAACCCACATCCCCCAGCCAGAAACCCAAACCCCATACCAGAGACACACAACCAGCCAGAAACCCATCCCCCAGCCAGAAACCCACATTTCCCAGCCAGAAACCCACATTTCCCAGCCAGAAACCCACATTTCCCAGCCAGAATCCCACCCCCCTGCCAGAAACCCACACCCCAGCCAGAAACCCACCCCCAGCCAGAAACCCACCTTCAGCCAGAAGCCCACAACCTGCCAGAAACCCACAACCAGCCAAATCCAACACCCCCAACCAGAATCCACACACCCCAACCAGAAACCCACATCCCCAGCCAGAAATTCGCCCCCAGCCAGAAACCCACCCCCAGCCAGAAACCCACACCCCTTGCCAGAAACCCACATCCCCCTGCCAGAAACCCACTCCCCAGCCAGAACCCATAACTCCCAGCCAGAAACCTACATCCACCAGCCAGAAGCCCAAATCCCCCAGCCAGAACCCCATAACCAGCCAGAAACCCACATCCCCCAGCCAGAAACCCACAACCCCCAGCCAGAATCCCACCCCCCTGCCAGAAACCCATAACTAGCCCGAAACCCACATCCCCTAGCCAGAAACCCATAACCAGCCAGAAACCCACAACCCCCAGCCAGAATCCCACCCCCTGCCAGAAACCCAGAACTAGCCAGAACCCCACAACCAGCCAGAAATTCACCTCCCAAACCAGAAACCCACAGCCAGCCAGAAACCCACATCCACCAGCCAGAAACCCACATCCCCCAGCCAGAAACCCACATTCCATAGCCAGAAACGCACTCCCCAGCCAGAAACCCAGACATCCCCCAGCCAGAAACCCACACCCCCAAGCCAGAAACCCACATCCCCCAGCCAGACACCCACATTCAACAGCCAGAAACCCACATCCCCCAGCCAGAACCCCACAACCAGCCATAATCCCACATCCCCCAGCCAGAAACACACACCTCAGCCAGAAACCAAATAACCAGCCATAAAACCACACCCCAGCCAGAAACCCACAACCAGCCAGAAACCCACCCACCATCCAGAAACCACACTCCCCAGGCAGAAACCACACCCCCCCTGCCAGAAACCCACAACCAGCCAGAAAACCACATCCCCAGCCAGAAACCCACAACCAGCCAGAAACCACGTCCCCAGCTAGAAACCCACAACCCCCAGCCAGAATCCCACCCCCCTGCCAGAAACCCAGAACTAGCCAGAACCCCACAACCAGCCAGAAATTCACCTCCCAAACCAGACACCCACAGCCAGCCAGAAACCCACATCCTCCAGCCAGAAACCCACATCCCCCAGCCAGAAACCCACATTCCATAGCCAGAAACGCACTCCCCAGCCAGAAACCCAGACATCCCCCAGCCAGAAACCCACACCCCCAAGCCAGAAACCCATATCCCCCAGCCAGACACCCACATTCAACAGCCAGAAACCACACCCCCCCTGCCAGAAACCCACAACCAGCCAGAAAACCACATCCCCAGCCAGAAAACCACATCCCCAGCCAGAAACCCACAACCAGCCAGAAACCACATCCCCAGCCAAAACCCACCCCCAGCCAGAAACCCACAACCTGCCAGAAACCCACAATCAGCCAGAAACCCACGACCAGCCAAAACCCACACCCACAACCAGAACCCACACCCCCCAGTAAGAAAGCCAAACCGCCAGACAGAAATTCGCCCCCCAGCCAGAAACCCACCCCCAGCCAGAAACCCACACCACCAGCCATAAACCCACACCCCCAGCCAGAAATCCACAACCAGCCAGAAACCCACAAACAGCCAGAAAACCACACTGCCAGCCATAAACCCACACCCCTAGCCGGAAACCCACATCCCCCAGCCGGAAACCCAAACATCCCCCAGCCCGAAACCCACACCCCAGCCAGAAACCCACGCCCACAGCCAGAAATCCACACCCCAGCCAGACACCCACACCCCCGATTCAGAATCCCACCCCCCTGCCAGAAACCCACACACCAGCTAGAAACCCACAACCAGCCAGAAACCCACATCCCCAGCCAGAAACCCACCCACAGCCAGAAACCCACCCACAGCCAGAAACCCACATCCCCAGCCAGAAACCCACCCCTAGCCAGAAACCCACAACCAGCCAGAAACCCACATCCCCAGCCAGAAACCCACCCCTAGCCAGAAACCCACAACCAGCCAGAAACCCACATCCCCAGCCAGAAACCCACCCCCAGCCAGAAACCCACAACCAGCCAGAAACCCACATCCCCAGCCAGAAACCCATCCCCAGCCAGAAACCCACCCTCAGCCAGAAACCCACAACCAGCCAGAAACCCACCCACCATCCAGAAACCACACTCCCCAGGCAGAAACCACACCCCCCCTGCCAGAAACCCACAACCAGCCAGAAAACCACATCCCCAGCCAGAAACCCACAACCAGCCAGAAACCACATCCCCAGCCAAAACCCACCCCCAGCCAGAAACCCACAACCTGCCAGAAACCCACAACCAGCCAGAAACCCACGACCAGCCAAAACCCACACCCACAACCAGAACCCACACTCCCCAGCAAGAAACCCAAACCGCCAGACAGAAATTCGCCCCCCAGCCAGAAACCCACCCCCAGCCAGAAACCCACACCACCAGCCATAAACCCACACCCCCAGCCAGAAATCCACAACCAGCCAGAATCCCACAACCAGCCAGAAAACCACACTGCCAGCCATAAACCCACACCCCTAGCCGGAAACCCACATCCCCCAGCCGGAAACGCAAACATCCCCCAGCCCGAAACCCACACCCCAGCCAGAAACCCACGCCCACAGCCAGAAACCCACACCCCAGCCAGACACCCACACCCCCCATTCAGAATCCCACCCCCCTGCCAGAAACCCACACACCAGCTAGAAACCCACAACCAGCCAGATACCCACATCCCCAGCCAGAAACCCACCCCTAGCCAGAAACCCACAACCAGCCAGAAACCCACATCCCCAGCCAGAAACCCACCCCCAGCCAGAAACCCACAACCAGTCAGAAACCCACATCCCCAGCCAGAAACCCATCCCCAGCCAGAAACCCACCCTCAGCCAGAAACCCACAACCAGCCAGAAACCCACCCACCATCCAGAAACCACACTCCCCAGGCAGAAACCACACCCCCCCGCCAGAAACCCACAACCAGCCAGAAAACCACCTCCCCAGCCAGAAACCCACGACCAGCCAGAAACCACATCCCCAGCCAAAACCCACCCCCAGCCAGAAACCCACAACCTGCCAGAAACCCACAACCAGCCAGAAACCCACGACCAGCCAAAACCCACACCCCCAACCAGAACCCACACCCCCCAGCAAGAAAGCCAAACCGCCAGACAGAAATTCGCCCCCCAGCCAGAAACCCACCCCCCAGCCAGAAACCCACACCACCAGCCATAAACCCACACCCCCAGCCAGAAATCCACAACCAGCCAGAAACCCACAACCAGCCAGAAAACCACACCGCCAGCCATAAACCCACACCCCTAGCCGGAAACCCACATCCCCCAGCCGGAATCCCAGACATCCCCCAGCCCGAAACCCACACCCCAGCCAGAAACCCACGCCCACAGCCAGAAACCCACACCCCAGCCAGACACCCACACCCCCCATTCAGAATCCCACCCCCCTGCCAGAAACCCACACACCAGCTAGAAACCCACAACCAGCCAGATACCCACATCCCCAGCCAGAAACCCACCCCTAGCCAGAAACCCACAACCAGCCAGAAACCCACATCCCCAGCCAGAAACCCATCCCCAGCCAGAAACCCACCCTCAGCCAGAAGCCCACAACCTGCCAGAAACCCACAACCAGCCAAAACCAACACCCCCAACCAGAACCCACACACCCCATCCAGAAACCCACATCCCCAGCCAGAAATTCTCCCCTCAGCCAGAAACCCACCCCCCAGCCAGAAACCCACACCACCAGCCATAAACCCACACCCCCAGCCAGAAACCCACAACCAGCCAGAAACCCACAACCAGCCAGAAAACCACACCGCCAGCCATAAACGCACACCCCTAGCCGGAATACCACATCCCCCAGCCGGAAACCCACTCCCCAGCCAGAACCCATACCCCCAGCCAGAAACTCACATCCACCAGCTAGAAACCCACATCCCCCAGCCAGAATCCCAGCCACCTGCCAGAACCCCACAACCAGCCAGAAACCCAGACATCCCCCAGCCAGAAACCCACACCCCAGCCAGAAACCCACGCCCCCAGCCAGAAACCCATACCCCAGCCAGACACCCACACCCCCCATTCAGAATCCCACCCCCCTGCCAGAAACCCACACACCAGCTAGAAACCCACAACCAGCCAGATACCCACATCCCCAGCCAGAAACTCACCCCTAGCCAGAAATCCACAACCAGCCAGACACCCACACCCCCCAGCCAGAATCCCACCCCACTGCCAGAAACCCAGAACCAGCCAGAAACCCACCTCCCAAACCAGAAACCCACAACCAGCCGGAGGCCCACCTCCCAAACCAGAAACCCACAACCAGCCAGAAACCAAGACATCCCCCAGCCAGAAATCACACACCCCAGCCAGAAACCCACAACCAGCCCAAAACACACCCCCCCAGCCAGAAACACACACCCCCACAGCCAGAAACCCACATCCCCCAGCCAGAAACCCACACCCCATCCCAGAGACAATCAACCAGCCAGAAACCCACACCCCCAGCCAGAAACCCACCTCCCAGCCAGAAACCCACATTTCCCAGCCAGAAACCCACCCCCAGCCAGAAACCCACATCCCCCAGCCGGAAATCCATATCCCCCAATCAGACACCCACTCCCCAGCCAGAACCCATAACCCCCAGCCAGAAACCCACATCCACCAGCCAGACGCCCACGTCCCCCAGCCAGAAACCCATAACCAGCCAGAAACCCACACCTCCAGCCAGAATCCCACCCCCCTGCCAGAAAGCCACAACCAGCCAGAAATCCACACCCCACCTAGAAACCCACAACCAGTCAGAAACCTACACCCTAGCCAGAAACCCACATCCCCAGGCAGAAACACACATTCCCCAGCAGAAATTCGCCCCCAGTAAGAAACCCACTCCCCAGCCAGAAACCCACCCTCAGCCAGAAGCCCACAACCTGCCAGAAACCCACAACCAGCCAAAACCAACACCCCCAACCAGAACCCACACACCCCATCCAGAAACCCACATCCCCAGCCAGAAATTCTCCCCTCAGCCAGAAACCCACACCCCAGCCAGAAACCCACACCACCAGCCATAAACCCACACCCCCAGCCAGAAACCCACAACCAGCCAGAAACCCACAACCAGCCAGAAAACCACACCGCCAGCCATAAACCCACACCCCGAGCCGGAATACCACATCCCCCAGCCGGAAACCCACTCCCCAGCCAGAACCCATACCCCCAGCCAGAAACTCACATCCACCAGCTAGAAACCCACATCCCCCAGCCAGAATCCCAGCCACCTGCCAGAACCCCACAACCAGCCAGAAACCCAGACATCCCCCAGCCAGAAACCCACACCCCAGCCAGAAACCCACGCCCCCAGCCAGACACCCACACCCCAGCCAGACACCCACACCCCCCATTCAGAATCCCAACCCCTGCCAGAAACCCACACACCAGCTAGAAACCCACAACCAGCCAGATACCCACATCCCCAGCCAGAAACACACCCCTAGCCAGAAATCCACAACCAGCCAGAAACCCACATTCCCAGCCAGAAACCCACCCCCAGCCAGAAACCCACAACCAGCCAGAAACCCACATCCCCAGCCAGAAACCCATCCCCAGCCAGAAACCCACCCTCAGCCAGAAGCCCACAACCTGCCAGAAACCCACAACCAGCCAAAACCAACACCCCCAACCAGAACCCACATCCCCAGCCAGAAACCCATCCCCAGCCAGAAACCCACCCTCAGCCAGAAGCCCACAACCTTCCAGAAACCCACAACCAGCCAAAACCAACACCCCCAACCAGAACCCACACACCCCAGCCAGAAACCCACATCCCCAGCCAGAAATTCGCCCCCAGCCAGAAAATCGCCCCCAGCCAGAAACCCACAACCAGCCAGAAACCCACATCCCCCAGCCGAAAACCCACATCCCCCAGCCAGAAACCCACTCCCCAGCCAGAACCCATAACCCCCAGCAAGAAACCTACATCCACCTGCCAGAAGCCCAAATCCCCCAGCCAGATACCCATAACCAGCCAGAAACCCACATCCCCCAGCCAGAAACCCACATCCCAGCCAGACACCCACACCCCCAGCCAGAATCCCACCCCACTGCCAGAAACCCAGAACCAGCCAGAAACCCACCTCCCAAACCAGAAACCCACAACCAGCCGGAAGCCCACCTCCCAAACCAGAAACCCACAACCAGCCAGAAACCAAGACATCCCCCAGCCAGAAATCACACACCCCAGCCAGAAACCCACAACCAGCCCAAAACACACCCCCCCAGCCAGAAACACACACCCCCACAGCCAGAAACCCACATCCCCCAGCCAGAAACCCACACCCCATCCCAGAGACAATCAACCAGCCAGAAACCCACACCCCCAGCCAGAAACCCACCTCCCAGCCAGAAACCCACATTTCCCAGCCGGAAACCCACCCCCAGCCAGAAACCCACATCCCCCAGCCGGAAATCCATATCCCCCAGTCAGACACCCACACCCCAGCCAGAACCCATAACCCCCAGCCAGAAACCCACATCCACCAGCCAGACGCCCACGTACCCCAGCCAGAAACCCATAACCAGCCAGAAACCCACACCTCCAGCCAGAATCCCACCCCCCTGCCAGAAAGCTACAACCAGCCAGAAATCCACACCCCACCTAGAAACCCACAACCAGTCAGAAACCTACACCCCAGCCAGAAACCCACACCCCCAGGCAGAAACACACATTCCCCAGCAGAAATTCGCCCCCAGTCAGAAACCCACTCCCCAGCCAGAACCCATAACCCACAGCCAGAAACTTACATCCACCACCCAGAAGCCCAAATCCCCCAGCCAGAGACACACAACCAGCCAGAAACCCACACCCCCAGCCAGACACCCACACCCCAGCCAGAAACCCACCCCCCAGCCAGAAACCCACATTTCCCAGCCAGAAACCCACCCCAGCCAGAAACCCACATCCCCCAGCCGGAAATCCACATCCCCCAGCCAGAAGCCCACTCCCCAGCCAGAACCCATAACCCCCAGCCAGAAGCCCACATTCATCAGCCAGACGCCCACGTCCCCCAGCCAAAGACCCATAAACAGCTAGAAACCCACACCTCCAGCCAAAAACCCACACCACAGCCAGACACCCACACTCCTCAGCCAGAACCCCACAACCAGCCAGAAACCCAGACATCCCCCAGCCAGAAACCCACACCCCAGCCAGAAACCCACAACCAGCCAGAAACACACCCCACTGGACAGAAACACACACATCCCCCAGCCAGAAATCCACCCACAGCCAGAAACCCACCCCCAGCCAGAAACCCACACCCCTTGCCAGAAACCCACATCCCCCAGCCAGAAACCCACTCCCCAGCCAGAACCCATAACTCCCAGCCAGAAACCTACATCCACCAGCCAGAAGCCCAAATCCCCCAGCCAGAACCCCATAACCAGCCAGAAACCCACATCCCCCAGCCAGAAACCCACATCCCCCAGCCAGAAACCAACACCCCCAGCCAGAAACCCACCCCCAGCCAGAAACCCACAACTTGCCAGAAACCCACAACCAGCCAGAAACCCACGACCAGCCAAAACCCACACCCCCAACCAGAACCCACACCCCCCAGCAAAAAACCCAAACCCCCAGCCAGAAATTTGCCCCCCAGCCAGAAATCCACCCCCCAGCCAGAAACCCACACCACCAGCCATAATCCCACACCCCCAGCCAGAAACCCACAACCAGCCAGAAACCCACAACCAGCCAGAAAACCACACCGCCAGCCAGAAACCCGCACCCCTAGCCAGATACCCACCCCAGCCAGAAACCCACATCCCCCAGCCAGAAACCAACACCCCCAGCCAGAAACCCACAACCAGCCAGAAACTCACACCCCCAGCCAGAAACCCACACCCCCAGCCAGATATTCGCCCCCCAGCCAGAAACCCACCCCCAGCCAGAAACCCACATCCCCCAGCCAGAAATCCAAGCCCCAGCCAGGAACCCACAAGCCCAGCCAGAAACCCACACCCCCAGCCAGAAACCCACCCCCAGCCAGAAACCCACAACCAGCCAGAAACTCACACCCCCAGCCAGAAACCCACCCCCAGCCAGAAACCCACATCCCCCAGCCAGAAACCCAAGCCCCAGCCAGGAACCCACAAGCCCAGCCAGAAACACACACCGCCAGCCAGAAACCCACACGCCTAGCCAGAAACGCACAACCCCCAGCCAGAATCCCAAACCCCAGCCAGAAACCCACATCCCCCAGCCAGAAACCCACATCCACCAGCCAGAAACCCACATCCCCCAGCTAGAAACGCACTCCCCAGCCAGAACCCACACCCCCCAGCCAGAAACCCACACCCCCAAGCCAGAAACCCACATCCCCAAGCCAGACACCCACATCCACCAGCCAGAAACCCACATCCCCCAGCCAGAACCCCACAACCAGCCATAATCCCACCTCCCCCAGCCAGAAACACACACCTCAGCCAGAAACCAAATAACCAGCCACAAAACCACACCCCAGCCAGAAACCCACAACCAGCCAGAAACCCACCCACCATCCAGAAACCACACCCCCCAGCCAGAAACCCACAAACCCCTGCCAGAAACCCACAACCAGCACGAAACCCAAAACCCCAGCCAGAAATTCGCCCCCCAGCCAGAAACCCACCCCCCAGCCAGAAACCCACACCACCAGCCATAATCCCACACCCTCAACCAGAAACCCACAACCAGCCAGAAACCCACAACCAGCCAGAAAACCATACCGCCAGCCAGAAACCCACACCCCTAGCCAGAAACCCACCCCGAGCCAGAAACCCACATCCCCCAGTCGGAAACCCACATCCCCCAGCCGGAAACCCACATCCCCCAGCCGGAAACCCACTCCCCAGCCAGAACCCATACCCCCAGCCAGAAACCCACATCCACCAGCTAGAAACCCACATCCCCCAGCCAGAATCCCCAGCCAGAATCCCACCCACCTGCCAGAAACCCACAACCAGCCAGAAACACACACCACAGCCAGAACCCCACAACCAGCCAGAAACCCAGACATCCCCCAGCCAGAAACCCACACCCCAGCTAGAAACCCACAACCAGCCACACACCCACACCCCCCAGCCAGAATCCAACCCCCAGCCAGAAACCCACATCCCCCAGCCGGAAATCCACATCCCCCAGCCAGAAACCCACTCCCCAGCCAGAACCCATAACCCCCAGCCAGAAGCCCACATCCACCAGCCAGACGCCCACGTCCCCCAGCCAAAAACCCATAAACAGCCAGAAACCCACACTTCCAGCCAAAAACCCACACCCCAGCCAAAAACCCACACGCCCAGCCAGAAACCCACAACCAGCCAGAAACACACCCCACTAGACAGAAACACACACATCCCCCAGCCAGAAACCCACCCACAGCCAGAAATCCACCCACAGCCAGAAACCCACCCCCAGTCAGAAAGCCACGCCCCAGTCAGAAACCCATAACCAGCCAGAAACTCACACCCCCAGCCAGAAATTCGCCCCCCCAGCCAGATACCCACCCCCAGCCAGAAACCCACATCCCCCAGCCAGAAACCCACACCCCCAGCCAGAAACCCAACCCCAGCCAGAACCCATATCTCCCAGCCAGAAAACTACATCCACAAGCCAGAAGCCCAAATCCCCCAGCCAGAACCCCATAACCAGCCAGAAATCCACATCCCCCAGCCAGAAACCCACATCCCCCAGCCAGAAACCCACACCCCCAGCCAGAAACCCACCCCCAGCCAGAAACCCACAACTTGCCAGAAACACACAACCAGCCAGAAATCCACGACCAGCCAAAACCCACCCCCCCAACCAGAACCCACACCCCCCAGCAAAAAACCCAAACCCCCAGCCAGAAATTCGCCCCCCAGCCAGAAACCCACCCCCCAGCCAGAAACCCACACCACCAGCCATAATCCCACACCCCCAGCCAGAAACCCACAACCAGCCAGAAACCCACAACCAGCCAGAAAACCACACCGCCAGCTAGAAACCCGCACCCCTAGCCAGATACCCACCCCCAGCCAGAAACCCACATCCCCCAGCCAGAAACCCACACCCCCAGCCAGAAACCCACCCCCAGCCAGAAACCCACAACCAGCCAGAAACTCACACCCCCAGCCAGAAACCCACCCCCAGCCAGAAACCCACATCCCCCAGCCAGAAACCCAAGCCCCAGCCAGGAACCCACAAGCCCAGCCAGAAACACACACCGCCAGCCAGAAACCCACACGCCTAGCCAGAAATGCACAACCCCCAGCCAGAATCCCAAACCCCAGCCAGAAACCCACATCCCCCAGCCAGAAACCCACATCCACCAGCCAGAAACCCACATCCCCCAGCCAGAAACGCACTCCCCAGCCAGAACCCACACCCCCCAGCCAGAAACCCACACCCCCAAGCCAGAAACCCACATCCCCAAGCCAGACACCCACATCCACCAGCCAGAAACCCACATCCCCCAGCCAGAACCCCACAACCAGCCATAATCCCACCTCCCCCAGCCAGAAACACACACCTCAGCCAGAAACCAAATAACCAGCCACAAAACCACACCCCAGCCAGAAACCCACAACCAGCCAGAAACCCACCCACCATCCAAAAACCACACCCCCCAGCCAGAAACCCACAAACCCCTGCCAGAAACCCACAACCAGCACGAAACCCAAACCCCCAGCCAGAAATTCGCCCCCCAGCCAGAAACCCACCCCCCAGCCAGAAACCCACACCACCAGCCATAATCCCACACCCTCAACCAGAAACCCACAACCAGCCAGAAACCCACAACCAGCCAGAAAACCACACCGCCAGCCAGAAACCCACACCCCTAGCCAGAAACCCACCCCGAGCCAGAAACCCACATCCCCCAGTCGGAAACCCACATCCCCCAGCCGGAAACCCACATCCCCCAGCCGGAAACCCACTCCCCAGCCAGAACCCATACCCCCAGCCAGAAACCCACATCCACCAGCTAGAAACCCACATCCCCCAGCCAGAATCCCCAGCCAGAATCCCACCCACCTGCCAGAAACCCACAACCAGCCAGAAACCCACACCACAGCCAGAACCCCACAACCAGCCAGAAACCCAGACATCCCCCAGCCAGAAACCCACACCCCAGCTAGAAACCCACAACCAGCCACACACCCACACCCCCCAGCCAGAATCCAACCCCCAGCCAGAAACCCACATCCCCCAGCCGGAAATCCACATCCCCCAGCCAGAAACCCACTCCCCAGCCAGAACACATAACCCCCAGCCAGAAGCCCACATCCCCCAGCCAGAAACCCACACCCCAGCTAGAAACCCACAACCAGCCACACACCCACACCCCCCAGCCAGAATCCAACCCCCAGCCAGAAACCCACATCCCCCAGCCGGAAATCCACATCCCCCAGCCAGAAACCCACTCCCCAGCCAGAACCCATAACCCCCAGCCAGAAGCCCACATCCACCAGCCAGACGCCCACGTCCCCCAGCCAAAAACCCATAAACAGCCAGAAACCCACACTTCCAGCCAAAAACCCACACCCCAGCCAGACACCCACACTCCCCAGCCAGAAACCCACATCAACCAGCCAGAAACCCACACCCCAGCCAAAAACCCACACGCCCAGCCAGAAATCCACAACCAGCCAGAAACACACCCCACTAGACAGAAACACACACATCCCCTAGCCAGAAACCCACCCACAGCCAGAAATCCACCCACAGCCAGAAACCCACCCCCAGTCAGAAAGCCACGCCCCAGTCAGAAACCCATAACCAGCCAGAAACTCACACCCCCAGCCAGAAATTCGCCCCCCCAGCCAGATACCCACCCCCAGCCAGAAACCCACATCCCCCAGCCAGAAACCCACACCCCCAGCCAGAAACCCAACCCCAGCCAGAAACCCACAACCAGCCAGAAACTCACACCCCCAGCCAGAAACCCACACCCCCAGCCAGAAATCCAGCCCCCAGCCAGGAACCCACCCCAGCCAGAAACACACACTGCCAGCCAGAAACCCACAAGCCTAGCCAGAAACGCACAACCCCCAGCCAGAATCCCAAACCCCAGCCAGAAACCCACATCCCTCAGCCAGAAACCCACACTCCCCAGCCAGAAACCACACCCCCCAGCCAGAAACCCACAAACCCCTGCCAGAAACCCACAACCAGCCAGAAACCCACACCCACTGCCAGAAACCCACAACCAGCCAGAAACCCACACCCCCAGCCAGAAACCCAACCCCAGCCAGAAACCCTCAACCTGCCAGAAACCCACAACCAGCCAGAAACCCACGACCAGCCAAAACCCACATCCCAAACCAGAACCCACACCCCCCAGCAAGAAACCCAAACCCCCAGCCAGAAATTCGCCCCCCAGCCAGAAACCCACCCCCCAGCCAGAAACCCACACCACCAGCCATAATCCCACACCCCCAGCCAGAAACCCACAACCAGCCAGAAACCCACAACCAGCCAGAAAACCACACCGCCAGCCACAAACCCACATCCCCCAGCCGGAAACCCACATCCCCCAGCCGGAAACCTACATCCCCCAGCCAGAAACCCACTCCCCAGCCAGAACCCATACCCCCAGCCAGAAACCCACATCCACCAGCTAGAAACCCACATCCCCCAGCCAGAATCCCCATCCAGAATCCCACCCACCTGCCAGAAACCCACAACCAGCCAGAAACCCACACCCCAGCCAGAACCCCACAACCAGCTAGAAACCCAGACATCCCCCAGCCAGAAACACACACCCCAGCTAGAAACCCACAACCAGCCAGACACCCACCCCCTAGCCAGACACCCAACCCCCCTAGCCAGAATCCCACCCCCCTGCCAGAAACCCACACCCCAGCAAGAAACCCACAACCTGCCAGAAACCCACACCCCAGCTAGAAACCCACAACCAGCCAGAAACCCACACCCCCAGCCAGAAAACCACATCCCCAGCCAGAAAACCACACCCCAGCCAGAAACCCACAACTAGCCAGAAACCCACACCCCAGCCAGAAACCCACACCCCCAGCCAGTAACCCACACACCAGCCAGAAACCCACACCCCCAGCCAGAAATACGCCCCCCAGCCAGAAACCCACACCCCAGCCAGAAACCCACACCCCAGCCAGACACCCACACCCCCCAGCCAGAATCCCACCCCCCTGCCAGAAACCCACACCCCAGCTAGAAACCCACAACCAGCCAGATACCCACACCCCAGCCAGAAACCTACATCCCCAGCCAGAAACCCACCCCCAGCCAGAAACCCACCCTCAGCCAGAAGCCCACATCCTGCCAGAAACCCACAACCAGCCAAAACCAACACCCCCAACAAGACCCCACACAACCCTAGCCAGAAACCCACATCCCCCAACCAGAAACCCACTCCCCAGCCAGAAACCTACATCCACCAGCCAGAAGCCCAAATCCCCCAGCCAGAAACCCATAACCAGCCAGAAACCCACATCCCCCAGCCAGACACCCGCACCCCAGCCAGAAACCCACACCCCAGCCAGAACCCCACAACCAGCCAGAAGCCCACCTCCCAAACCAGAAACCCACAACCAGCCAGAAACCCAGACATCGCCCAGCCAGAAACCACACACCCCTGCCAGAAAGTCACAACCAGTCCAAAACACATCCCTCTAGCCAGAAACACACACCCATTCAGCCAGAAACACACACCCTAGCCAGAAACCCACATCCCCCAGCCAGAAACCTACACCCCATACCAGAGACACACAACCAGCCAGAAACCCAACCCCAGCCAGAAAACCACATCCCCCAGCCAGAAACCCACATCCCCAGCCAGAAACCCACCCCCAGCCAGATACCCACCTTCAGCCAGAAGCCCACGACCTGCCAGAAACCCACAACCAGCCAAAACCAACACCCCCAACCAGAATCCACACACTTCAACCAGAAACCCACGTCCCCAGCCAGAAATTCGCCCCCAGCCAGAAACCCACCCCCAGCCAGAAACCCACACCCCTAGCCAGAAACCCACATCCCCCAGCCAGAAACCCACTCCCCAGCCAGAACCCATAACTCCCAGCCAGAAACCTACATCCACCAGCCAGAAGCCCAAATCCCCCAGCCAGAACCCCATAACCAGCCAGAAACCCACATCCCCCAGCCAGAAACCCACATCCCCCAGCCAGAAACCCACACCCCCAGCCAGAAACCCACCCCCAGCCAGAAACCCACAACTTGCCAGAAACCCACAACCAGCCAAAACCCACACCCCCAACCAGAACCCACACCCCCCAGCAAAAAACCCAAACCCCAGGCCAGAAATTCGCCCCCCAGCCAGAAACCCACCCCCCAGCCAGAAACCCACACCACCAGCCATAATCCCACACCCCCAGCCAGAAACCCACAACCAGCCAGAAACCCACAACCAGCCAGAAAACCACACCGCCAGCCAGAGACCCGCACCCCTAGCCAGATACCCACCCCCAGCCAGAAACCCACATCCCCCAGCCAGAATCCCACACCCCCAGCCAGAAACCCACCCCCAGCCAGAAACACACAACCAGCCAGAAACTCACACCCCCAGCCAGAAACCCACACCCCCAACCAGATATTCGCCCCCCAGCCAGAAACCCACCCCCAGCCAGAAACCCACATCCCCCAGCCAGAAACCCAAGCCCCAGCCAGGAACCCACAAGCCCAGCCAGAAACACACACCGCCAGCCAGAAACCCACACGCCTAGCCAGAAACGCACAACCCCCAGCCAGAATCCCAAACCTCAGCCAGAAACCCACATCCCCCAGCCAGAAACCCACATCCACCAACCAGAAACCCACATCCCCCAGCCAGAAACGCACTCCCCAGCCAGAACCCACACCCCCAGCCAGAAACCCACACCCCCAAGCCAGAAACCCACATCCCCAAGCCAGAAACCCACATCCACCAGCCAGAAACCCACATCCCCCAGCCAGAAACACACACCTCAGCCAGAAACCAAATAACCAGCCACAAAACCACACCCCAGCCAGAAACCCACAACCAGCCAGAAACCCACCCACCATCCAGAAACCACACCCCCCAGCCAGAAACCCACAAACCCCTGCCAGAAACCCACAACCAACCAGAAACCCACATCCCCCAGCCAGAAACCCATAACCAGCCAGAAACCCACATCCCCCAGCCAGAAACCCACAACCCCCAGCCAGAATCCCACCCCCTGCCAGAAACCCAGAACCAGCCAAAACCCACACCCCAGCCAGACCCCACAACCAGCCAGAAGCACACCTCCCAAACCAGAAACCCACAACCAGCCAGAAACCCAGACATCCCCCAGCCAGAAACCACACACCCCAGCCAGAAACCCACAACCAGCCCGAAACACATCCCTCTAGCCAGAAACACACACCCATACAGCCAGAAACACACACCCTAGCCAGAAACCCACATCCCCCAGCCAGAAACCTACACCCATACCAGAGACACACAACCAGCCAGAAACCCACCCCCCAGCCAGAAACCCACTCCCCCAGACAGAAACCCACATCCCCAGCCAGAAACCCACCCCCAGCCAGATACCCACCTTTAGCCAGAAGCCCACAACCTGCCAGAAACCCACAACCAGCCAAAACCAACACCCCCAACCAGAATCCACACACTTCAACCAGAAACCCACGTCCCCAGCCAGAAATTCGCCCCCAGCCAGAAACCCACCCCCAGCCAGAAACCCACACCCCTAGCCAGAAACCCACATCCCCCAGTCAGAAACCCACTCCCCAGCCAGAACCCATATCTCCCAGCCAGAAAACTACATCCACAAGCCAGAAGCCCAGATCCCCCAGCCAGAACCCCATAACCAGCCAGAAATCCACATCCCTCAGCCAGAAACCCACATCCCCCAGCCAGAAACCCACACCCCCAGCCAGAAACCCACCCCCAGCCAGAAACCCACAACTTGCCAGAAACCCACAACCAGCCAGAAATCCACGACCAGCCAAAACCCACACCCCCAACCAGAAATTCGCCCCCCCAGCCAGATACCCACCCCCAGCCAGAAACCCACATCCCCCAGCCAGAAACCCACACCCCCAGCCAGAAACCCACAACCAGCCAGAAACTCACACCCCCAGCCAGAAACCCACACCCCCAGCCAGAAATCCACCCCCCAGCCAGGAACCCACCCCAGCCAGAAACACACACTGCCAGCCAGAAACCCACAAGCCTAGCCAGAAACGCACAACCCCCAGCCAGAATCCCAAACCCCAGCCAGAAACCCACATCCCTCAGCCAGAAACCCACACTCCCCAGCCAGAAACCACACCCCCCAGCCAGAAACCCACAAACCCCTGCCAGAAACCCACAACCAGCCAGAAACCCACACCCACTGCCAGAAACCCACAACCAGCCAGAAACCCACACCCCCAGCCAGAAACCCACCCCCAGCCAGAAACCCTCAACCTGCCAGAAACCCACAACCAGCCAGAAACCCACGACCAGCCAAAACCCACATCCCCAACCAGAACCCACACCCCCCAGCAAGAAACCCAAACCCCCAGCCAGAAATTCGCCCCCCAGCCAGAAACCCACCCCCCAGCCAGAAACCCACACCACCAGCCATAATCCCACACCCCCAGCCAGAAACCCACAACCAGCCAGAAACCCACAACCAGCCAGAAAACCACACCGCCAGCCACAAACCCACATCCCCCAGCCGGAAACCCACATCCCCCAGCCGGAAACCTACATCCCCCAGCCAGAAACCCACTCCCCAGCCAGAATCCCACCCACCTGCCAGAAACCCACAACCAGCCAGAAACCCACACCCCAGCCAGAACCCCACAACCAGCTAGAAACCCAGACATCCCCCAGCCAGAAACACACACCCCAGCTAGAAACCCACAACCAGCCAGACACCCACCCCCTAGCCAGACACCCAACCCCCCTAGCCAGAATCCCACCCCCCTGCCAGAAACCCACAACCAGCCAGAAACCCACACCCCCAGCCAGAAAACCACATCCCCAGCCAGAAAACCACACCCCAGCCAGAAACCCACAACTAGCCAGAAACCCACACACCAGCCAGAAACCCACACCCCCAGCCAGTAACCCACACACCAGCCAGAA
Source organism: Chiloscyllium punctatum (assembly GCF_047496795.1). Classification (NCBI taxonomy): domain Eukaryota; kingdom Metazoa; phylum Chordata; class Chondrichthyes; order Orectolobiformes; family Hemiscylliidae; genus Chiloscyllium; species Chiloscyllium punctatum. The sequence continues at coordinate 28,236,664 of NC_092783.1, forward strand.
ACCCATACCCCCAGCCAGAAATTCGCCCCCCAGCCAGAAACCCACACCCCAGCCAGAAACCCACACCCCAGCCAGACACCCACACCCCCCAGCCAGAATCCCACCCCCCTGCCAGAAACCCACACCCCAGCTAGAAACCCACAACCAGCCAGATACCCACACCCCAGCCAGAAACCTACATCCCCAGCCAGAAACCCACACCCCCAGCCAGAAACCCACCCCCAGCCAGAAACCCACCCTCAGCCAGAAGCCCACATCCTGCCAGAAACCCACAACCAGCCAAAACCAACACCCCCAACAAGACCCCACACAACCCTAGCCAGAAACCCACATCCCCCAACCAGAAACCCACTCCCCAGCCAGAAACCTACATCCACCAGCCATAAGCCCAAATCCCCCAGCCTGAAACCCATAACCAGCCAGAAACCCACACCCCAGCCAGAACCCCACAACCAGCCAGAAGCCCACCTCCCAAATCAGAAACCCACAACCAGCCAGAAACCCAGACATCCCCCAGCCAGAAACCACACACCCCAGCCAGAAACCCACAACCAGCCAGAAACACATCCCTCTAGCCAGAAACACACACCCCCACAGCCAGAAACACACACCCTAGCCAGAAACCCACATCCCCCAGCCAGAAACCCACAACCAGCCAGAAACCCACACCTCCAGCCAGAAACCCACCCCCAGCCAGAAACCCACAACCTGCCAGAAACCCACGACCAGCCAAAACCCACACCCCCAACCAGAACCCACACCCCCCAGTAAGAAACCCAAACCCCCAGCCAGAAATTCGCCCCCCAGCCAGAAACCCACCCCCCAGCCAGAAACCCACACCACCAGCCATAAACCCACACCCCCAGCCAGAAACCCACAACCAGCCAGAAACCCAAAACCAGCCAGAAAACCACACCGCCAGCCAGAAACCCACACCCCTTGCCAGAAACCCACATCCCCCAGCCAGAAACCCACATCCACCAGCTAGAAACCCACATCTCCCAGCCAGAAACCCACCCACCTGCCAGAAACCCACAACCAGCCAGAAACCCACACCCCAGCCAGAACCCCACAACCAGCCAGAAACCCAGACATCCCCCAGCCAGAAACCCACACCCCAGCTAGAAACCCACAACCAGCCAGACACCCACACCCCCAGCCAGAAAACCATATCCCCAGCCAGAAACCCACACCCCAGCCAGAAACCCACACCCCCAGCCAGAAAACCACATCCCCAGCCAGAAACCCACACCCCAGCCAGAAACCGACACCCCCAGCCAGAAACCACATCCCAGCCAGAAACCCACACCCCCAGCCAGAAAACCACATCCCCAGCCAGAAACCCACCCACCAGCCAGAATCCCACCCCCTGCCAGAAACTCACACCCCAGCTAGAAACCCACAACCAGCCAGATACCCACACCCCAGCCAGAAACCCACATACCCAGCCAGAAACCCACCACCAGCCAGAAACCCACATCCCCAGCCAGAAACCCACACCCCCAGCCAGAAACCCACATCCTGCCAGAAACCCACAACCAGCCAAAACCAACACCCCCAACAAGAACCCACACAACCCTAGCCAGAAACCCACATCCCCCAACCAGAAACCCACTCACCAGCCAGAAGCCCAAATCCTCCAGCCAGAAACCCATAACCAGCCAGAAACCCACATCCCCCAGCCAGAAACCCACACCCCAGCCAGAAACCCACACCCCAGCCAGAACCCCACAAACAGCCAGAAGCCCACCTCCCAAACCAGAAACCCACAACCAGCCAGAAACACATCCCTCTAGCCAGAAACACACACCCCTACAGCCAGAAATACACACCCGAGCCAGAAACCCACATCCCCCAGCCAGAAACCTACACCCTATATCAGAGACACACAACCAGCCAGAAACCCACCCCCCAGCCAGAAACCCACATTTCCCAGCCAGAAACCCACATCCCCAGCCAGAAACCCATCCCCAGCCAGATACCCACCTTCAGCCAGAAGCCCACAACCTGCCAGAAACCCACAACCAGCCACAACCAGAATCCACACACTTCAACCAGAAACCCACGTCCCCAGCCAGAAATTCGCCCCCAGCCAGAAACCCACCCCCAGCCAGAATCCCACCCCCCTACCAGAAACCCATAACCAGCCCGAAACCCACATCCCCCAGCCAGAAACCCATAACCAGCCAGAAACCCACATCCCCCAGCCAGAAACCCACAACCCCCAGCCAGAATCCCACCCCCTGCCAGAAACCCAGAACCAGCCAAAACCCACACCCCAGCCAGAACCCCACAACCAGCCAGAAGCACACCTCCCAAACCAGAAACCCACAACCAGCCAGAAACCCAGACATCCCCCAGCCAGGTACCACACACCCCAGCCAGAACCCCATAACCAGCCCGAAACACATCCCTCTAGCCAGAAACACACACCCCCCCAGCCAGAAGCACACACCCTAGCCAGAAACCCACATCCCCCAACCAGAAACCCACACCCCATGCCAGAGACACACAACCAGCCAGAAACCCACACCCCAGCCAGAAACCCACCCCCCAGCCAGAAACCCACACCCCAGCCAGAAACCCACATCCCCCAGCCAGAAACCCACTCCCCAGTCAGAATCCCACCCCCCCCGCCAGAAACCCAGAACCAGCCAGAAACCCACACCCCAGCTAGAAACCCACAACCAGCGAGAAACCCACACCCCCAGCCAGAAACCCACATTCCCCAGCCAGAAACCCACCCCCAGCTAGAAACCCAACCCCAGCCAGAAACCCACCCTCAGCCAGAAGCCCATAACCTGCCAGAAACCCACAACCAACCAGAAACCCACAACCAGCCAGAAATCCACACCGCCTGTCAGAAACCCACAACCAGCCAAAACCAACACCCCCAACCAGAACCCACACCCCTCAGCCAGAAACCCACATCCCCAGCCAGAAATTCGCCCCCAGCCAGAAACCCACTCCCCAGCCAGAAACCCACATCCACCAGCCAGAAGCCCACATCCCCCAGCCAGACACCCATAACCAGCCAGAAACCCACATCCCCCAGCCAGAAACCCACATCCCCCAGCCAGAAACCTATAACCAGCCAGAAACACACATTACCCAGCCAGAAACCCACCCCCAGCCAGAAACCCACATCCCCCAGCCAGAAACCCACATCCCCAGCCAGAAACCCACTCCCCAGCCAGAACCCATACCACCCAGCCTGAAACCCACATCCACCACCCAGAAACCCACACCCCAGCCAGACACCCACACCCCCCAGCCAGAATGCCACCCCCCTGCCAGAAACCCACAACCAGCCAGAAACAATAGACAATAGGTGCAGGAGTAGGCCATTCAGCCCTTCGAGCCTGCACCGCCATTCAATATGATCATGGCTGATCATTCCTAATCAGTATCCTCTTCCTGCCTTATCTCCATAACCCTTGATTCCACAATCCTTGAGAGCTCTATCCAACTCTTTCTTAAATGAATCCAGAGACTGGGCCTCCACTGCCCTTGGGGCAGAGCATTCCACACAGCCACCACTCTCTGGGTGAAGAAGTTTCTCCTCATCTCTGTCCTAAATGGTCTATCCCGTATTTTTAAGCTGTGTCCTCTGGTTCGGCACTCACCCATCAGTGGAAACATGTTTCCTGCTGCCAGAGTGTCCAATCCTTTAATAATCTTATATGTCTCAATCAGATCCCCTCTCAGTCTTCTAAACTCAAGGGTATACAAGCCCAGTCGCTTCAGTCTTTCCGTGTAAGGTAATCCTGCCATTCCAGGAATTGACCTTGTGAACCTACGCTGCACTCCCTCAATAGCCAGAATGTCTTTCCTCAAATTTGGAGACCAGAACTGCACACAATATTCCAGGTGTGGTCTCACCAAGGCCCTGTACAGCTGCAGAAACACCTCTTTGCTTCTATACTCAATCCCTCTTGTTATAAAGGCCAGCATGCTATTAGCCTTCTTCACTACCTGCTGTACCTGCATGCTTGCCTTCATTGACTGATGTACAAGAACACCCAGATCTCTCTGTACTGCCCGTTTACCTAAATTGATTCCATTGAGGTAGTAATCTGCCTTCCTGTTCTTGCCACCAAAGTGGATAACCATACATTTATCTACATTAAACTGCATCTGCCATGCATCTGCCCACTCACCTAACTTGTCCAGGTCACCCTGTAATCTCCTAACATCCTCATCACATTTCACCCTACCACCCAGCTTTGTATCATCAGCAAATTTGCTAATGTTATTGCTGATACCATCTTCTATATCATTAACATATATTGTAAAAAGCTGCGGTCCCAGCACGGATCCCTGCGGTACCCCACTGGTCACTGCCTGCCATTTCGAAATGGAGCCGTTTATCACTACCCTTTGTTTCCTATCAGCCAACCAATTTTCAATCCAATCTAGTACTTTGCCCCCAACACCATGTGCCCTAATTTTACTCACTAACCTCCTATGTGGGACTTTATCAAAAGCTTTCTGAAAGTCCAGGTACACTACATCCACTGGATCTCCCTCGTCCATCTTCAGAGTTACATCCTCAAAAAATTCCAGAAGATTAGTCAGGCATGATTTCCCCTTCATAAATCCATGCTGACTCTGTCCTATCCTGTTACTACTATCCAGATGTGCCGTAATTTCATCCTTTATAATAGACTCCAGCATCTTTCCCACCACTGAGGTCAGACTAACTGGTCTATAATTTCCTGCTTTCTCTCTCCCACCTTTCTTAAAAAGTGGTATAACATTAGCCACCCTCCAATCCTCAGGAACCGACCCCGTATCTATCGAACTCTGGAAAATAATCACTAACGCATCCACGATTTCCCGAGCCATCTCCTTCAGTACCCTGGGATGTAGACCATCAGGCCCCAGAGACTTATCAACCTTCAGACCTAACAGTCTCTCCAACACCAAATCCTGGCAAATATAAATTCCCTTAAGTTCAGGTCCTTCAGGCACTGTTACCTCAGAGAGATTGCTTGTGTCTTCCCCAGTGAACACAGATCTGAAGTACCTATTTAATTCTTCTGCCAGAATAACCAGCCAGAAACCATACCCCAGCTAGAAACCCACCCCCCAGCCAGAAACCCTCAACCCGCCAGAAACCCACATCCATCCAGAAAACCACACACCAGCCAGACGCCCACACTGCCCAGCCAGAAACCCACCCCCCTGCCAGAAACCCACCCCCCAGCCAGAAAGCCACAACCAGCCAGAAACCCACACCCCCAGCCAGAAACACACAACCCCAGCCAGAAACCCGCCCCCCAGCCAGAAACCCACACCACCAGCTAGAAACACACACCCCCAGCCAGAAACCCACAACCAGCCAGAAACCCACACCCCAGCCAGAAACCCACATCCCCCAGCCAGAAGCCCACAGTCCCCAGCCAGATACCCACCCCTCCAGTCAGAAAACCATATCCCAGCCAGAAACCCACCCCTCTAGCCAGAAACCCGACCCCCAGCCAGAAACTCACCTTCCAGCCAGAACCCCACACCCCCAGCCAGAACCCACCCCCACCCTCACTTCCATGCCCCCCCAGCTCATACTTCCACACCCCACCCTCACACTCCCACCCACACTCACTCTCCTTCCCTCATATTCCCATTCCCACCCCACACTCACTCCCACCCACAGTTCCCTCCCACCCTCACACTCCCACCCACACTCACTCCCCTTCTTTCACACTCCCATTTCTACCCCATACTCACACCCCCCCTGCCAGCCTCCCACACTCAAACTCCCACCTTCACACGCCTATCACCGCCCTCACACTCCCATTCCTCTCCACACTCATTTACACTTCCATCCTACACTTCCCTTCCCATCCACACACTCTTATTCACACCCTCACACTCCCACTTTTCTAACCCACAACTACTTCCACTGCTAGCCCTTACATGCCCTCACTCACCCATACCACGTTTCAACCTTGTAAAGTCTCAGTCACTGAGAGTCCACAGCTCAGTGGGTTAGGGAGTTTCCAAAGGTCATAATGACCCCCAGTGAAGACCTTTCCATTCATTTCAGTCCAAGAATAGCAGCCCTGTCACACCCCCCCCCCCCCCCCCCACCCCCCGATTATGTTTGAGATACTAATCAGGGGAAAGGACTGTCAGTATTTACCCTGTCAGTGCCTCTGAGAAACTAGTTTTCAATGAAATAGCCTCTCATTCTTCTAAAATCTGCAAAGGGAGGGGTCTGTGTACAGTCAACCAGATCCACCTCATCATAAATTTCCTTAACTCTCTGCAGCTTTATGATAGGGCTGGGGAAACACAATCCTTTGCATTCTCACAGTTTATTTTGTCACCTAACTCTGTATTGCCAGCAAGTTAAATACGCAGTTCCTTAATTTGAATTATCAATGTGGAAAGAGCTGGAGTCTGAGCATTGATCCTCATGGCACCCCTTTACTTGCAGCCTGTCAACGTGAAAATAACTGGATTAATCTGACTCTCTGTTTCTGACAGTTAATCAATCATCCATATTACACCCCCAACCCCAGTATCCTTATCTAGAACTTTTCATGCAGCATCTCATCAAACACCCTTTCAAAAGCTGTGAACTCACTGCTTCTCCTTATTTATTCTGCTCAATATCCCCTCACACTTGAGATCATGAATTTACTCATATTTGCCTGAAGACTGTGTCAGGTTAACAGATGTGTTGTTTTTTTCTCTCTCTCTCGTTTCTTGAACATTACATTTACCAACTTTCAATCAGCTGAGACTGTTCCAGAATGTGGAGAACTTGAACAGATCCAAATCAACGCATCAACTATCTAAGCAGCCAGTTCTTTAAAAACATTCACAGCGTGAGGTTCAGGAAATCAGTTAGTTTTCAGGCCTGCTCATTTCTGCAGTGCTTGTTCTTCACTAGCAACAAATTACTTTCAGTTTCTTACAGTTAGTTTCTAGTTTTCTTTTGGTCTTCTACTGCAAAGAAAGGCACAAAATATTAACTTACAGTTTCTGCTGTCTTTTTGGTTCAAATGATCATTTTCCTCTCTCAGCCTCTAAGACCTCTCCTCACTTTTGCTAAACTATTCCTTTTTGCACACTTGTATCATGCAGTGTTCCCACTTCTTCAATGTATTTGGTCAGCCTTTGTTGGTATCTAAAACACTGCCAGTTTTCAGCCTTACTACTCCTCGCAGTCTTGTGAATCTCATTTTTTAAACTTTTCAGTTAGTTGTGGATGAATCTCTTTTTCCATGTAGATTTCAGTTACCAATAGAATGCATATTTATAGAGAATTATTAACTATTTGTGAAATGTTTGACATTGGTTATCTACCATAACTTTTAGTACAATTTCACAATCTACCTCTATCAATAATGTAACCTATGTGTTTACAAATATAATCTAAAGAGCCTCAGAGAAAAAAATCCTCATCTGTATCTTTAGATCTCTTATTGTTAAATTGTGCACCTTATAGTGATTGTAACAAGGTCAGCCAAGTGGTCCTCACTGAATATGAGTTCCCTGATTGGGGCTATTAATCTTGTCCAATCAGGGAGCCCTGGTTGACAGATATAAACAAGAGTGCCACCGCCCGGACACGCCTTGGCGTGCCCATTTGCCACCGGGCGGTGGAGATCCCCAGTGGAGGGGTCTCTACGGAGGAGTCCTCCCCCTTTCTCTCGGGGATCTGGGGTGGAGGGTGCTGCACGCAGCAGTCCCCTGTAACTGCAGGTTGCAGTGGTTCACGGACTCCCAGCCCAACTGCTTGTTCTGTGGCGCTGTGGAGTCCGTGGACCATGTATATATTGGTTGTGGGCGTTTGCACTCCCTTTTTGATTTTCTTAAGAACCTTCTCCTCTGTTTCTGGCTGCACTTCAGTCCCACGCTCCTGATCTTCGGGCACCCGGTACGGAGGAGGGAGGGCAGGTCCGAGGACCTCCTCGTGGGTCTGCTCCTGGGCCTGGCCAAACTGGCCATCAACAGGTCCAGGCAGCGGGCCGTGGAGGGGGTCGTTAGGGCCGACTGCCTGCCCCTCTTCCGGGGTTACGTTAGAGCCCGGGTGTCCTTGGAGAAGGAGCACGCGGTGTCCACCGACACCCTGGAGTCGTTCAGGGAGAGGTGGGCGCCGCAGGGAGTGGAGTGCCTCATTTCCCCCTCCAACTCTATTTTGATTTAGTCCCTACCCTCCCCTTCACTGTTTTGATCACACAGCATTGCCCTGTGGTTTGAAGGGCAGTGCTTGTCACTGGCCACGCGGGTGTTTTTCCTATCTTCCTGGTGGTGGAAATTGAATAAAGATTCGTACACTTTGTGTCTTTCACTGTGTCTCACACCTGCACACACACACCATGGGTGCTGGGGAAAAAATAAGCACTACTGCACTTAGGCGGTAGTGTGGGGGTTAAATTTAAAAAAAAGAAAGAAAAAAAAAAAAAAAAAAAAAAAAAAATATAAACAAGAGAGGCCCGGGTGTCCTTGGAGAAGGAGCACGCGGGTGTCCACCAACACCCTGGAGTTGTGAAAAAAAGAAAAAAAAAAAAAAAAAAAAAATAAACAGGAGTGCAGCATTGCCCTGTGGTTTGAAGGGCAGTGCTTGTCACTGGCCACTTGGGTGTTATAAAAAAAAAAAAAAAAAAAAAAAAAAAAAAAACAAGAGTGCCACCGCCCGGACACGCCTTGGCGTGCCCATTTGCCACCGGGCGGTGGAGATCCCCAGTGGAGGGGTCTCTACGGAGGAGTCCTCCCCCTTTCTCTCGGGGATCTGGGGTGGAGGGTGCTGCACGCAGCAGTCCCCTGTAACTGCAGGTTGCAGTGGTTCACGGACTCCCAGCCCAACTGCTTGTTCTGTGGCGCTGTGGAGTCCGTGGACCATGTATATATTGGTTGTGGGCGTTTGCACTCCCTTTTTGATTTTCTTAAGAACCTTCTCCTCTGTTTCTGGCTGCACTTCAGTCCCACGCTCCTGATCTTCGGGCACCCGGTACGGAGGAGGGAGGGCAGGTCCGAGGACCTCCTCGCGGGTCTGCTCCTGGGCCTGGCCAAACTGGCCATCAACAGGTCCAGGCAGCGGGCCGTGGAGGGGGTCGTTAGGGCCGACTGCCTGCCCCTCTTCCGGGGTTACGTTAGAGCCCGGGTGTCCTTGGAGAAGGAGCACGCGGTGTCCACCGACACCCTGGAGTCGTTCAGGGAGAGGTGGGCGCCGCAGGGAGTGGAGTGCATCATTTCTCCCTCCAACTCTATTTTGATTTAGTCCCTACCCTCCCCTTCACTATTTTGCTCACACAGCATTGCCCTGTGGTTTGAAGGGCAGTGCTTGTCACTGGCCACTCGGGTGTTTTTCATATCTTCCTGGTGGTGGAAATTGAATAAAGATTTGTGCACTTTGTGTCCTTTCACTGTGTCTCACACCTGCGCACACACACACACACACACCATAAATAAAAAAAAAGAAAAAAGAAAAAAAAAAGAAATAAAAAGGACTGTCTCCGTGGTTACATTAGGGCCTGGGTGTCCTTGGAGAAGGAGCACGTGGTGTCCACCGACACCCTGGAGTTGTGACCGGCCACAAAAAAAAGAAAAAAATAAATAAACAAGAGTGCACTTTGTGTCTTTCACTGTGTCTCACACCTGCACACAGAAAAAAAAGAAAAAAAATAACCAGGAGTTAAAAAAAAAATAAACAGGAGTTTCCCCGTCCAACTCTATTTTGATTTAGTCCCTACCCTCCCCTTCACTAAAAACAAAAAAAAAGAAAAAAAGAAAAAAAGGAAAAAAAAACAAAAAAAAATAAACAAGAGTGCACTTTGTGTCTTTCACTGTGTCTCACACCTGCACACAGAAAAAAAAGATAAAAAAAATAACCAGGAGTTAAAAAATAAATAAACAGGAGTTTCCCCGTCCAACTCTATTTTGATTTAGTCCCTACCCTCCCCTTCACTAAAAACAAAAAAAAAGAAAAAAAGAAAAAAAGGAAAAAAAAAACAAAAAAAAAACAAGAGTGCCACCGCCTGGACACGCCTTGGCGTGCCCATTTGCCACCGGGCGGTGGAGATCTCCAGTGGAGGGGTCTCTACGGAGGAGTCCTCCCCCTTTCTCTCGGGGATCTGGGGTGGAGGGTGCTGCACGCAGCAGTCCCCTGCAACCGCAGGTTGCGGTGGTTCACGGACTCCTAGCCCAACTGCTTGTTCTGTGGCGCTGTGGAGTCCGTGGACCATGTATATATTGGGTGTGGGCGTTTGCACTCCCTTTTTGATTTCCTCAAAAACCTTCTCCTCTGTTTCTGGCTGCACTTCAGTCCCACGCTCCTGATCTTCGGGCACCCGGTACGGAGGAGGGAGGGCAGGTCCGAGGACCTCCTCGTGGGTCTGCTCCTGGGCCTGGCCAAACTGGCCATCAACAGGTCCAGGCAGCGGGCCGTGGAGGGGGTCGTTAGGGCCGACTGCCTGCCCCTCTTCCGGGGTTACGTTAGAGCCCGGGTGTCCTTGGAGAAGGAGCACGCGGTGTCCACCAACACCCTGGAGTCGTTCAGGGAGAGGTGGGCGCCGCAGGGAGTGGAGTGCATCATTTCTCCCTCCAACTCTATTTTGATTTAGTCCCTACCCTCCCCTTCACTGTTTTGATCACACAGCATTGCCCTTTGATGTGAAGGGCAGTGCTTGTCACTGGTCACTCGGGTGTTTTTCATATCTTCCTGGTGGTGGAAATTGAATAAAGATTCGTACACTTTGTGTCTTTCACTGTGTCTCACACCTGCACACACACACCATGGGTGCTGGGGAAAAAATAAGCTCTACCGCAGTTAGGCGGTAGTGTGGGGGTTAAATAAAAAAAAACAAGAGTGCACTTTGTGTCTTTCACTGTGTCTCACACCTGCACACAGAAAAAAAAGAAAAAAAAAAATAACCAGGAGTTAAAAAAAAATAAACAGGAGTTTCCCCGTCCAACTCTATTTTGATTTAGTTCCTACCCTCCCCTTCACTGTTTTGATCACACAGCATTGCCCTTTGATGTGAAGGGCACTGCTGTCACCGGCCACTCGGGTGTTTCCTTTCTTCCTGGTGGTGGAAATTTGAATAAAGATTCATGCACTTTGTGTCTTTCATTGTGTCTCACACCTACACACACACACACCATGGGTGCTGGGGAAAAGGAATAAGCACTACTGCAGTTAGGTGTGGGGGTAAAAAAGAAAAGGAAAAGAAAATTTAAAAAATAAACCGGCGTGAAAAACAAAAACAAGAGTGTCAGACATTCTGTTCACTCATAGCTGGATCAGTGCTAAAGAGTGACTTGGTGATGGGATACCAGCGTCTGGAGAGTTATTTCACTATTAAAGATCGCAAGGCATTTAGAAATATTCAACACAATCAAGTAGAGTCAACATGGTTTTGTGAAAGTCAACTAGTGTTTAACCAATTTGCTGGAGTTCTTGGAAAGAGTAATGTGTTGTAGATAAAACGGTGGATATACTGCTGTTAAAAAAAAGAAAAAAGAAAAAAAAAGCAGGAGTCTTTACCACAATTAGGCAGTAGTGTGGGGGTAATGTAAAAAAGATTTAAAAAAATAAACACGAGTGTCAGACATCCTGCTCACTCTGAGAGCTGGCTCTGAGGGAGCTGGTTCAGTGTGGATTGAAGGGAAAGACTCTGCTCTCTCAAGGGAAGAGGAGAGTGATTTTTTGTTGTTGTAGGTTTGTTTGCAGTAAGGAGGAGATTCCTTTTGAAGTTCTTTTAACATAGAACATAGAACAATACAGCGCAGTACAGGCCCTTTGGCCCTCGATGTTGCGCCGATCCAAGCCCACCTAGCCTACACTAGCCCACTATCCTCCATATGCCTATCCAATGCCCGTTTAAATGCCCATAAAGAGGGAGAGTTCACCACTGCTACTGGCAGGGCATTCCATGAACTCACGACTCGCTGAGTAAAGAATCTACCCCTAACATCTGTCCGATACCGACCACCCCTTAATTTAAAGCTATACCCCCTCGTAAGAGCTGACTCCATACGCGGAAAAAGGTTCTAATGGTCAACCCTATCTAAACCCCTAATCATCTTGTACAGCCCTATCAAGTCACCCCTAAACCTCCTTTTCTCCAATGAAAACAGCCCCAAGTGCCTCAGCCTTTCCTCATACGATCTTCCTACCATACCAGGCAACATCCTGGTAAATCTCCTCTGCACCCATTCCAGTGCCTCCACATCCTTCCTATAGTATGGCGACCAAAACTGCACACAATACTCCAGATGTGGCCGCACCAGAGTCTTATACAACTGCAGCATGACCTCAAGACTCCGGAACTCAATTCCTCTACCAATAAAAGCCAGTATGCCATATGCCTTCTTCACCGCACTATTTACCTGGGTGGCAACTTTCAGAGATCTGTGTACATGGACACCAAGATCCCTCTGCTCATCCACATTACCAAGTATCCGACCATTAGCCCAGTACCCCATCTTTTTGTTACTCTTACCAAAGTGAATCTTACCCACATTGAACTCCATTTGCTACCTTTCTGCCCAGCTCTGCAGCTTATCTATATCCCGCTGTAACCTGACACATCCTTCCTCACTGTCAACAACTCCACCGACTGTTGTATCATCCGCAAACTTTCTCACCCAATCTTCTAGCCCCTCCTCCAGGTCATTTATAAAAATGACAAACAGCAATGGTCCCAAAACAGATCCTTGCGGAACACCACTAGTAACTGCACTCCAAGATGAACCTTTACCATCAACTACTAAACTCTGTCTTCTTCCAGCCAGCCAATTCCTAATCCAAACCTCCAACTCACCCTCAATGCCATACCTCCATATTTTTTGTAGTAGCCTACATGGGGAACCTTATCAAACGCCTTACAAAAATCCATATACACCACATCTACCACTTTACCCTCATTCACCTCCTTAGTCACCTTCTCAAAGAATTCAATAAGGTTTGTGAGGCACGATCTGCCCTTCACAAAACCACGCTGACTATCCTTGATCACATTATTCCTATCCAGATGTTCATAAATCCTATCCCTTACAATTCTCTCTAAGACTTTGCCCATAACAGAAGTGAGACTCACCGGCCTATAGTTACTAGGGTTATCCCTACTCCCCTTCTTGAACAAGGGAACCACATTTGCTATCCTCCAGTCTTCCGGCACTATTCCTGTCGACAACAAGGACATAAAAATCAAGGCCAATGGCTCTGCAATCTCCTCCCTTGCTTCCCAGAGAATCCTAGGATAAATGCCATCAGGCCCAGGAGACTTATCTATTTTCACCCTTTCCAGAATTTCCAACACCTCTTCCCTATATACCTCAAAGCTGTCCATTCTAATTAATTGTGACTCAGTATTCACATCGGCAACAATGTCCTGTTCCTGAGTGAATACTGACGAAAAGTATTCATTCAGTGTCTCCCCAATCTCTTCAGCCTCCACACGCAACTTCCCACTACTATCCTTGACTGGACCTATTCCTACCCTAGTCATTCTTTTATTCCTGACATACCAATAGAAAGCCTTCGGGTTTTCCCTAATCCTACCAACTAAGGACTTTTCATGTCCCCTCCTTGCTGCTCTTAGCTCTCTCTTCAGATCCTTTTGGTTCTTTAAAGAACAAAAAAAACCAAAAAAAAACAAGAGTGACATTGGGCTCTGTTCACTCAGAGCTGGCTACGAAAGAGCTGGATCAGCGTCAAAGACTCTCCATGTGTAAATGAAGAGTGATTTGGTGACAGGATACTGGCCTCTGTAGACTTTTTCAGTAGCAACAAGTGAAAAATACACTCCTGAAGAAATTCACTCAAAACTGTCACCTTTGAGTTGGAGTAAGTATTTCTGGCATGATGCCATTATTTGGGAAGCTTGACTCGTTCAATCTTGCCGTTGAAGACTGGGCCCAGTATGTGGGCAGAATGCATTGGTTTTCTCGGAAAATGATATTGGGGCAGATGAAAAGCAATGAGTAATTTTTCCGATGGCTTGTGGACCCACCGCTTTTTGATTCTTAGGAGCCTTATTATTCCTCAGGCACCAGATACTAAAACGTTTCAAGAGTTGACAGATTTAGTTAAGAAATATTATCACTCCAGGTTAAGATGACTGGCAGAGGCATGTGACTTTGGAATAACCCTTAATGAGATGCTTAAGAGACCATTTGGTATGTGGGATTAATGATGTAACCACGCAAAAGTGCCTAATAGCTGGAGCCAACTAGATTTCAAACAGGTGCTGCAACTGGTTTCATTATTAGAAAATCAGATGGAAATGAACACCCTCATCAGTCTGACTGAGTTCAGGGAATACCACTGGAGTGAAGGTAATTGCATAGCCTTACTCAGGACATATCGTGAACAGAAGGGGGTGGGCTGTGGGTAGGGGTGTGGGTTGTGGGTAGGGGTGTGGGTTGTGGGTATGGGGTGGGTGGTGAGCTGTGGGTAGGGGTTGGGGGAGTGAGCTGTGGTTAGGTGTGGGCTGTGGGTGGGCTATGGGAAGGGGGTGGGAAGGGCTGTGGGTTGTGGGTAGACGGTGGGCTGTGGGGGGGGGGGGGTGTAGATGGTGGGTTCTGGATAGACATCACCTTTTTCACATTAAACTACACCTGCCAAACTCTGACCCATTCACCCAACTCATCTGTATCCATTTGTAAATTTCATGTCTTTTTGTTGCAACTTAGTTTCCCACCAATTTCAGTGTCGAATGCAAATTTGATTGTATTATCGAGTATTCCTGCATTCAAGTCATTAAAATAGATGTTAAATGATTGAGGGCTGAGGATCAAACCTTGTGGCACCTCACTAACTGTGTCTTGCCAAACAAAAAAGACCCATTTATCTAATTTCTCTGAACGAAGGGTTTAGAGGGATATGGGCCAAATGGGACTAGATCAATTTCAGATATCTCGTCGGCATGGATGAGTTGGACAGAAGGATCTGTTTCCATGCTGTACAACTCTAAGACTCTACTTTCTATTGGTTAGCCAATCCTCAATCCAAGCTAATAAATTACTCCAAACCCAATGCAATATTACTTTGTATATTAACTTTTTGTGTGGCACCTTATCAAATGCCTTCTGGAAGTCCAGATATACTACATCTACAGAATCCCCATAATCCATGTTGCTTGTAACAAGGTGCCATCTTCAGTGTTATCAAGCAACACTTGCTCAGCAAAACAAACTCACGCCCATTTTAGGTTCTGCCAGTCCACTCAGCTCCTGACCTCATTACAGCCAGGATGTGTTGTCCCAGTCGACATCAACATCAACAAGCCACAAAATGACATGACCCACTCTCACGAATGTCCTTACATATGGATGAGGAAGGACACCACTTTGACTGGGACAACACAGGCATCCTAGGACAAGCCAAACAGAGACATGCACGGGAATTCCTAGAAGCATGACATCCCAACAGGAACTCTATCAACAAATACATTGACTTGAATCCCATTTACCACTCCCTGAGAAAAAGAACCGGAAATGACATCAACATAGGAAATAATGTCACCACAGGAAATGATGTCACCAACCCAAAGAAACTCAAACATATAAATAAAAAGTGGGCTACATCACTAGTGCTTCATTCGGCGGCTCACTGAAGATGTTACCTAGTATGGTGACGAAATGTCTGAAAACCAACCTTCCAGTTCAGCAAGCAAACCCACATCCAGTCCTTGATCATCTTTAACAGTGTCTTCTCCCAAGATGGTGCTGGCATGTCCCCCGGGTTCTCCTCTAACCCCCTTCCTACTGACCCCCATTAATATCCATCATTGAGGAGCTGGCAATCAATACCACATCAATCTTGTGTCTAAACTCTTTTTGCCAATCACCACTGATGGTGTCACAATGACTCCTTGCCCACCATCATCTGAAAGCCACTTTAATTCTAAGAGCAAAACTTCCTTTTTCCAAAACATTGCAGTTAGTAGTGTGAGTATGGTTTCCCTTTAATTAAAAGGATCAATAACAAAAAGGCATAATGTTAAAGTGAAAGGTAGGAGGCTTAGAGGGGACCTGAGGAAAGGGTTTTCACCCAGAGGGTGGTGGGGGTCTGGACCACCTGAAAGAGTAGTTAAGGCAGGAAGCCTCACTTTTTAAATAAAATACTTGGATGAGTACTGAATGTCATAACATTCAAAGTTGGTGCAGAAAAGTCAGATCAGATGGTTGTGTATTCTTGTAGTCTTGGATGGACCAAAGGGCCTCGTCTATGATATCGGATAAAACACCGATGTTAGTACAATGGAATATCATGACCTTGATAATCCAGGTGATTCTTGGGACCTGTTTTTTTGTACCTTCCTTTTCTCTTTATTTACTAGAAATGTGGACAGCTAGTCATGGCTGTAACAGCAGTGAAACACAATCTTATGCTGCACTCTAAATACTAAGAAGCTCCAGTTATAAATGGAACCCAATTTCTAATAATGTGGGTGATCACTTGGTAAACCAGCAAGTGTCCCTTGGCTCTGACGCTCACCTTGAGCTCATAGAGTCATACAGCATGGAAACACATGCTCGGTCCAACCAATCACAGTGAAGTAACTTGCTGCAGGAAACGTGCAGGCAAAAGAACAAGTTGTTGTCAGGTCATTTTTAATCTTGCTTTGATATTGAAGTGGTGCCACAGGACTGAACAGTTGCAAAAATTATATTGTTGCTCAAAAATGGAGGCAGGAAACCGATAGATACTGAGGATCAATGACTCTCCCATTTGAATGCTTCTAAAATCAGCTCCACTACAAACTTAAATTTTCTTTAGCTGTAATGAGGGTGCAGTACTGACACTCCTCCAGGCCTATGTCTAATAATGTTCAGAAGATTGTGGTCAACACCTTCTCAATTTTCACTCTTACTTCCCCGAGTAACTGAGTGGGTCTCCTATCCGCACTGGCTGACTCTTCCACTTTCAGCACCAGCAGCTTTTATATCCCTCATCTTTGTCTATTTTCATTTCACCCAATACTACACTTGCGATAGTTCATGGGAGATTCACCGCTGTCACATTCTTTATCCAGTATTTGGAATGGGAGTTGCTACAGTAAAGGATGGAGATAAGCACTCCAACCTTGTTCTCCATAATAAGGATTGGACTTATAGAGATTGATGGAAGCAAGTGCTGGGGCCCTCTAGCAGTGATACAGCACATGGCAGGCTATCCACATGAACAAGGGTGGCACGGTGGCTCAGTTGCTAGCACTGCTGCCTCACAGCACCAAGGGCCTGGTTTCGATTCCAGCCTCAGGTGACTGTCTGTGTGGAGTTTGCACATTCTCTGTGTGTCTGTGTAGATTTTCTCCAGGTTCTTCTCACAATCCAAAGATGAACTGGCTGTGCTAAATTGCCCATAGTGTTAGGTGCATTAGTCAGGGGAAAATGTAGGGAAATGGATCTGGATGGATTACTCTTCAGAGGGTCGGTGTGGACTTGTTGGGCCAAATGGCCTGTTTCCGTACTGTAGGGAGTCTAAATGACAGTGAGCCTGGGCAGAATCTTGCCATTCCAAGCAGTGAGAAGAATGTAGGACAGGGAATTTCAGTGGGACTTGTTAAGCTAGGAGGAGGGGTTGAAAGTTCTTTACGGGTAGGCAGGAATGTGAAGCAATAGATTGATCATGATCTTGTTGAATGACAGAACTAGCTCAAGGAGTTGAGTAGCCTACTCTGCCCTCATTTGGATGTTTGTAGATTAGAATGATCTCGTGAGGGAGGGTTTTGCAATGTCAGGTATATTGTACCAAGAACATGCAGGATCAGGGTCAGGAAGGATAAAGAGACTGAGGGTTGAGAGCAGACATGTCAACATAGATGAACCAGTCCCACATGGGCCTGTCCCAACCACAAAATAATGACCAAACCCGCTTACTTTGCTATCTTGACATGGACATAAAGGGTTGTCTTCAGTCGACAATTAGCCCTTATTCTGCCACAACATCACCAATTGAAAAAATTCCGTATGTCTCAATACCTAGTTTTTGATTTTTACCAAATGTAAATAATCAGGACAGACTTTGGTTTTGGACCAAGTTGAATGCCTTTTAACATGACAGAAGGACCCCAGATCAGGAATCCAGCCCACATTTTCAACAGAACCATTTGTGTCATCAGGGGGAAGGGGGTTCAGGTGGAGAAATCCCAATTTCAGCATTACCTATTGTAACTACAAACACTGGTTATGTCAACTAAATATCTCTGGGCCCATAGGTGTCTACATTAATTAAATAGGGCCTGTAATAGAGTTCAGGATAATGGGGGAGGTCGTATATTTCCAAGAGAGAGGAATATAGAGGTTGGGAGGGTGAAAGAGGCTGGGGGTACTTGCTGTGTGACATGGTATAGGTGCAGCCCCTTGGATGCTAAACGGCAGCGTCGCTGGGTACTGAAGAGCATGTTAAGATTAATAAAGAGGAGATATTAGATGTTTTAGTGAGCATAAAGGTGCATTAATTCCCAGGGCCAGATGAGTTGTATCGCACGTTACTATTGGAGGCAAGAGAGGCAATTATTGGGGCCCTGGCAGAGACTCTGCTGGCCACAGGTAAAGTGCCAGATGACTGGCACTTTTTTTGTGTGTGTGTGCAGGTGTGAGACACAGTGAAAGACACAAAGTGCATGAATCTTTATTCAATTTCCACCACCAGGAAGATAGGAAAACACCCACGTGGCCAGTGACAAGCACTGCCCTTCACATCAAAGGGCAATGCTGTGTGATCAAAAAGGTGAAGGGGAGGGTAGGGATTAAATCAAAATAGAGTTGGAGCAAATCTGGTTCTTTTGCTCAAAAAGGGCAGCAGGGATAGGTCAGGCAATTATGGACCAGTTAGTCTGATGTCAGTGGTTGGGAAGTTATTTGAAAAAAAATCAGAGAGGCAGGACTATAAAGTCATACAGGCAGAGAAGTACAGCACCTTAAACAGACCCTTTGGTCCAACTCGTCCATGCCGACCAGATATCCTAATTAATCAACACTTAGAAAGGCAAAGCTTGATCAGCAATTGTCAGCACAGATTTATTGGAGGGAGATCCTGTCTGACTAACTGAATTGAGTAGGTGATTAAATACATTGAGGGTAGTGCAGTGATGTGGTTTACATGGACTTCAGTAAGGCCTTTGAAAAGGTCCCACATGGAAGGCTGGTCCAAAAAGTTAGAGCCCATGGGATCCAAGGCACATTGGCAAACTGGATCCAAAACTGGCTTATGAATAGGAGATGAAAGGTGATGGTGGAAGGTTGTTTTGTGATTGGAAGCCTATAACTGGTGGTGTATCACAGGGATCTGTGTTATAATCCTTGCTATTTGTTATGTACGTTAACAACTTGAATGTGAAAATAGAAGTTAGAATTAGTAAATTTTTAGGTGACACAAAAATACAGGGAAAACAAAATACTGCAAATGATGGAAATCAGAAACAAAATCAAAAATTGCTGGAAAAACTCAGCAGATCTGGCAGCATCCGTGGAGAGAAAGCAAAGGTAACATTTTGGGTCCAGTACCTGATCTTCAGAACTGATTGTAGTGAGGGTATATATGCTAGAGAAGGGGCTGGGCAGAGGGGGAGAAGAGTAAACAAAAGATGGAGATAGTCCCTGGAGAGAGAGAACAGACAAAGATCAGCCTGGGAGAATGAATAGCTGCTAATGGGGAGCATTAGTGGCTGACAATAGGTTGTTATGTGTAGCAGGTCTGCGTGATGACTGGTGTGTGGGGATCAGGGTAAGGAGCTGGTCAGGCTGGTGTGTGGGGATCGGGGTAAGGTGATAGAAGGAGTTGGTCAGGCTGGTGTGTGGGGATCAGGGTAAGGAGCTGGTCAGGCTGGTGTGTGGGGATCGGGGTAAGGAGCTGGTCAGGCTGGTGTGTGGGGATCGGGGTAAGGTGATAGAAGGAGTTGGTCAGGCTGGTGTGTGGGGATCAGGGTAAGGAGCTGGTCAGGCTGGTGTGTGGGGATCGGGGTAAGGAGTTGGTCAGGCTGGTGTGTGGGGATCGGGGTAAGGTGATAGAAGGAGATGGTCAGGCTGGTGTTTGGGGATCAGGGTCAGGAGCTGGTCAGGCACTAAAATTATTGATTTTGAATCCAGAATGCTGCAGAGTTCCCAAGCGGAAAATGGGGTGCTCTTCTTCCAACTTGTGCTAAGCTTCACTGAGTCAAGCCTGAGACAGAGATGTTGGTCAGGAAACAAGGTAGTGTGTTGAAATGGCAGATAACCAGAAGCTCAGAATCATCTTGAGGACAGAACATATGGGTCCTGCAAAGCAGTCATCCAGTCTGCGTTCATCGCCCCAATGTGTGCGGCACGGTAGCTCAATACTTAGCATGACTGCCTCACAGCACCAGAGACTGGGTTCAATTCCACCCTAGGGTAACAGCCTGTGTGGAGTTTGTACGTTTTCCCTGTGTCTGCATGGGTTTCCTCCAGATGCTGCAGTTTCTGCCCACAGTCCAAAGGTGTGCAGGTTAGGTGGATTGGTCATGTTAAACTGCCCCAAATGTCCAGGGATGTGCAGGCTCAGTGGATTAGTCATGGCTAATGCAGGGTTACAGAGATAATGTAGGGGTTGGATCTGTGTGGAATGCTCTTTGGAGAGATGCTGTGGACTCAGTGGGTCAAATGGCCTGCTTCCACACTGTAGGGATTCGACACTGTGAGCAGCGAATATGAGTGAAGTGCAGGTCAATGGCTGCTTTATCTGGGAGGTGAGTATGGGGGGTCTTGGATAGTGAGGAACGAGGAAGTAAACTGGCAGGTGCAATGCTATGGGAAGGTCTTGTGGGGTTATTGGGAGTGGAGGAGGAGTGGACATCAAGATTCCTGGAGGGAATGGTCCCTATCAAAGGCTGACAAGTAAGGAGGTGGGAATATGTGCCTGGTGGTGCCATCTTGCTGGGGGTGGCAGAAATGGCAGCTAATGATCCTCTGGATATAGATGCTAGTGGGATGGAAGGTGAGGCTGTTGTGAGAGGGAAGAGACGGGGTGAGGGCCAAAGTGCAGGAGATGGGTCGGACATGGCTGAGGGTCCTGTCAACCACAGTGGTGGAGAATGCTTGGCTGACGAGGAAAGTGGGCCTTCTGGAGGCTCCCTTGTAGAAGCTGGCATCATCATAACAGATGTAACAGATGGAGGAAATGGGAGAATGGAATAAAGTCTTTACAGGAAGCGGGCTGTGAGATGTATAGTGAAGGTAACTGTGGGGGTTGCTGAGTTTGTAGTGCATAATGGTGACCAGCCAATCCCCAGAAATGGAAAGGAAGGGAGAAGACAAACAAAAGGACCTTGATGCCAAAGTCCATAGACTCCTCCAGGTGTCCACTCAGGTAGACAGGGTGGTGAAGGAGGCATACAGTATGCGTGCGTTCATTAGCCAAGGTATAGAATGGTGAGGTGCTGGAAGACTGGAGGTCGGCAAATGTGGTGCCACTGTTTAAGGAGGGCGGTAAAACAAGCCAGGGAACTATAGACCGGTGAGCCTGACCTCGGTGGTGGGCAAGTTGTTGGAGGGAATCCTGAGGGACAGGATGTACATGTATTTGGAAAAGCAAGGACTGATTAGGGATAGTCAACATGGCTTTGTGCGTGGGAAATCATGTCTCACAAAATTGGTTGAGTTTTTTGAAGAAGTAACAAAAAAGATTGATGAGGGCAGAGCAGTAGATGTGATCTATATGGACATCAGTAAGGCTTTCGACAAGGTTCCCCATGGGAGACTGATTAGCAAGGTTAGATTTCATGGAATACAGGGAGAACTAGCCATTAGGATACAGAACTGGCTCAAAGGTAGAAGACAAAGGATGGTGGTGGAGGGTTGTTTTTCAGACTGGAGGCCTGTGACCAGTGGAGTGCCACAAGGATCGGTGCTGGGTCCTCTACTTTTTGTCATTTACATAAATGATTTGGATGTGAGCATAAGAGGTACAGTTGGTAAGTTTGCAGATGACACCAAAATTGGAGGTGTAGTGGACAGCGAAGAGGGTTACCTCAGATTACAACAGGATCTAGACCAGATGGGCCAATGGGCTGAGAAGTGGCAGATGGAGTTTAATTCAGATAAATGTGAGGTGCTACATTTTGGGAAAGCAAATCCTAGCAGGACTTATACACTTAATGGTAAGGTCCTAGGGAGTGTTGCTGAACAAAGAGACCTTGGAGTGCAGGTTCATAGCTCCTTGAAAGTGGAGTCGCAGGGAGATAGGATAGTGAAGAAGGAGTTTGATATGCTTTCCTTTATTGGTCAGAGTATTGAGTACAGGAGTTGGGAGGTCGTGTTGCGACTGTACAGGACATTGGTTCGGCCACTGTTGGAATATTGCGTGCAATTCTGGTCTCCTTCCTATCGGAAAGATGTTGTGAAACTTGAAAGGGTTCAGAAAAGATTTTCAAGGACGTTGCCAGGGTTGGAGGATCTGAGCTACAGGGAGAGGCTGAACAGGCTGGGGCTGTTTTCCCTGGAGCGTCGGAGGCTGAGGATGACCTTATAGAGGTTTACAAAATTATGAGGGGCATGGATAGGATAAATAGGCAAAGTCTTTTCCCTGGAATCGGGGAGTCCAGAACTAGAGGGCATAGGTTTAGGGTGAGAGGGGAAAGATATAAAAGAGACCTCAGGGGCAACTTTTTCACGCAGAGGGTGATATGTGTATGGAATGAGCTGCCAGAGGATGTGGTGGAGGCTGGTACAATTGCAACATTTAAGAGGCATTTGGATGGGTATATGAATAGGAAGGGTTTGGAGGGATATGGGCCGGGTACTGGCAGGTGGGACTAGATTAAGTTGGGATATCTGGTCGGCATGGACGGGTTGGACCAAAGGGTCTGTTTCCATGACTCTTGTTTCAACCTTATCAAGCACTGGTGGTATGCAGTTCTGGTCGCTATAGCATTGAAAGACACAATTGCACTGGAGAGGGTGCAGAGGAGATTTGCCAGGATATTGTCTGGGATTGAAAATCTCAGTTATGAGGAGAGATTGGATAAGTTTGGTTGGTTTTCCCTGGTGCAGAGCAAGCTGAGGCGGGGGACCTGATTGAGGTGTGCAAAATTATGAGGGGGAGGGTAAATCATGAGAATCTTTGCCCCATGGCAAATATGTCTAAGACTTGAGGACATAAGTTTGAGATAAGGAGTTAGTAATTTACAGGGGTAGGGATGGGGTGGCGTTGAGGTGGGATGGGGATAGTATTTTTCACCCAGAGGTGTTTTACCTGCTGAGTTTCTCTGGCACTTTCTGCTTTCATTCAAGATCTCCAGCATCCATAGTCATTTGCTTTTGCTACCTATACAAATGTTGGCAGATTTACAGATTATTAGTCTGACACTGGGCTCTGGCAAAGGTAAACTGATATAAAATGTTCATGCAGTACCTGAGTCATGCCCTCTGACTCTAAGAAGAGATCTCCATTTTGGTCTCCACACTTCCTCTGAGAACCCATTTCCTGATAAAATGTCCAACCAAAGCCTTTGGATTCCTTTTTCTGCTTGTCACCAATTTATTCTCGTGTTTCTTCCCTGTAATGTTGTCCTTGTCCATTCTCTTTCATCATCTCCGAGTTTGGGCTTTTGTTGTGCTCCTTTTCCCTGCTTGAGGGAATCTACCTGGACTGGATCTGAACTTTGACTTCTAAAGGCAGCTTGTCGAGCAAGAGTCCACCTGTGACTAGGCTGCGTAGTAAATGGTGGCAGGGCTATCCTGTAACTGCCCTCTCTACACATTCCTGCTGGAGATCTACTCAAGATTTCAGAAAGCCTCCTTGCAACACACACACAACCACTGCCCTGTCCCGCACCCTTGTTGGCTCATGTGTTTTTTTGTTCAGTTATTTAAGGCAGAGACCCTTTAAGAGGAATGTGAACACATGCAGAGGGTGTGGAATGGAGACATCCAGAAATCTGTGTCAGTATCCAGGATGATGTTAATAACACAGCACAAACCTCCTTTCTTTTGTGAGCATGTGTGGGCGGCACGGTGACACAGTGGTTAGCACTGCTGCCTCACAGCACCAGAGACCTGGGTTCAATTCCCACCTCAGGCGACTGACTGTGTGGAATTTGCACATTCTCCCTGTGTCTGTGTGGGTTTCCTCCGGGTGCTCCGGTTTCCTCCCACAGTCCAAAGATGTGCAGGCCAGGTGAATTGGCCATGCTAAAATTGCCCGTAGTGTTAGTGTAGATGTAGGGGTATGGGTGGGTTGCGCTTCGGCGGGGCGGTGTGGACTTGTTGGGCCGAAGGGCCTGTTTCTACACTGTAAGTAATCTAATCTAATCTAATGTCTTTGCTGCATTTGTCGGTAATATCAGTTCAGTTGGAATGAAGCAATGTAATGTTATAAAGTGCAAACATCATGATCATCACAGTCTAACATCAAAGAAATTGAAACACAACTGATCACATCTGAAAGTGAAGTGTTCCAGGTGTGATATCCATCTTTGGCAGTGTGTGGAGTTTGCACAGTGATTGCCTGGGGGAGTTTGAAAGGGTGTGGGTTGTCACAAAAACGTGGTCAGTGTGAAACTCCTCTCCCCTTCACTGAAACACTCACTTACAAGAAGCTGAGGAATTGAGTAGGACACACATACCCTAGAAGGGCAACAGCAGTTTTCAAGTTTGCAATCGCAAGAATGTAGGACCTGAAGCATCATGAATGTTAAATCTGAAAGTTTTTAAGGCTCAAATTACAGCAGCAACTGCATGAAAATGAATTTTAAATGTTCCCCATTAGAATGCCTTTAAGTAATAAAAGTCCGCACCAGTAACTCTGGTGGATCACAGTAACAACTCATGATATTCAAGCCTGACAAGCTCAAAATGGTCTTGGGGCTTCTAGGAGTTTCGGGCCACCTGATTAAGCTCTGAGAAAGTTGTAGGCTCCAATCTAAGCTCTTATTGTTCCTAGTGCCTTTCATTTCTAAGGCAGAAGATGGAGTAGAAATTAAATTCAAGGCAGAGGCAGAGGTGATCAGAGGGATGGGGAAGGTTACAGAGATCAGGAGGAGTGAGGCTGTGCAGGGATTTGAATCTAGGAGTGAGAACATTTAGCACAGGAGGGATGGTGAACACAATGTGATGAGAGCTATGATGTGGAGGAGCTGGTGTTGGACTGGGGTGGACAAAGTTAAAAATCACACAACACCAGGTTATAGTCTAACGGGTTTGTTTGGAAGCACTAGCTTTCGGAGCACTCACCTGAGGAAGGTACAGTGCTCCCAAATAAACCTTTTAGACTATATCCTGGTGATGTGTGATTTTTAACTTTAGAATTTGATGAGATTGAGCCTCAGGTTAAGATTAGATTACTTACAGTGTGGAAACAGGCCCTTCGGCCCAACAAGTCCACACCGACCCACCAAAGCGCAACCCACCCAAACCCATTCCCCTACATTTACCCCTTCACCTAACACTATGGGCAATTTAGCATGGCCAGTTCACCTAACCTGCACACTTTGTGGATTGTGGGAGGAAACTGGAGCACCCGGAGAAAACCCACGCAGACACGGGGAGAATGTGCAAACTCCACACAGTCACCTGCGGCGGGAATTGAACCCAGGTCTCTGGAGCTGTGAGGCAGCAGTGCTAACCACTGTACCACCGTGCTGCCCTACTGAGAGTTTACTGAGAGTGGATTATGGGAAGTTGGTCAGGCATGTGTAGATGCACTGCTGGGAGGTCTAGACGTTAGAATTACAACTAAGTCCCTCAGGGGTGAGGGCAGGAATTACTCCTTCACACATACAAAGGGCTGTGGAAATCCGAAAAACTCTCCTCAGAAAACCAGTGAGGCTACCTTAAATTAACAAACTGAAAACTAAAATTTGGAGGCAAGAGTATTAAACTATATGAAAACAGTTAAGAGCAGTTACAATCTGACTAAATGGTGTGATATACTCAAGGAACTGAATGGTTCACTCCTCTTGCTAGGAGAGATTTTAGTCAAGTTCTACTGCTATGTTCTCAAATAATGTTCGATTGTGTTGACACGCTGTATGGCCTCCCATACATCATGCCCTAGCCAGATTCTGCAGACACCAGAAGATGTTTTGTGTTCACCCAAATACAGCACTGTCACTCCCACCTGAATATACAGATCTGGGTAAAATGATTAAGATTACTCACTGAGTTAGTGGCTTATGAACGACATGCATGAACTCCTGCAAACACAAAAGTCCATAACATCTTGTCAGCACTGAGTGTTTAATCAGCCTTTTTCACTCTGATGTACAAGAATAATGATACTATACTTGTGTATGACTGAAGTAGGAACCCAGCTGAAAATGTGTTGCTGGAAAAGCGCAGCAGGTCAGGCAGCATCCAAGGAACAGGAGAATCGACGTTTCGGGCATGAGCCCTTCTTCAGGAATGAGGAAAGTGTGTCCAGCAGGCTGAGATAAAAGGTAGGGAGGAGGGACTTGGGGGAGGGGCGTTGGAAATGTGATAGGTGGAAGGAGGTCAAGGTGAGGGTGATAGGCCGGAGTGGGGGTGGGGGCGGAGAGATCAGGAAGGAGATTGCAGGTTAGGAAGGTGGTGCTGAGTTCGAGGGATTTGGCTGAGACAAGTTGGGGGGAGGGGAAATGAGGAAACTGGAGAAATCTGAGTTCATCCCTTGTGGTTGGAGGGTTCCTAGGCGGAAGATGAGGCGCTCTTCCTCCAACCGTCGTGTTGCTATGGTCTGGCGATGGAGGAGTCCAAGGA
Source organism: Chiloscyllium punctatum (assembly GCF_047496795.1). Taxonomy (NCBI): domain Eukaryota; kingdom Metazoa; phylum Chordata; class Chondrichthyes; order Orectolobiformes; family Hemiscylliidae; genus Chiloscyllium; species Chiloscyllium punctatum. Next base: position 28,263,322 of record NC_092783.1, read on the forward strand.
CCTGCATGTCCTTGGTGGAGTGGGAGGGGGAGTTGAAGTGTTGAGCCACGGGGTGGTTGGGTTGGTTGGTCCGGGTGTCCCAGAGGTGTTCTCTGAAACGTTCCGCAAGTAGGCGGCCTGTCTCCCCAATATAGAGGAGACCACATCGAGTGCAGCGGATGCAGTAGGAACCTAGCCAACATGGCCTGATGATGTCACATGAACTGGAGAATTCCACTCTCTGCTGCTGTGTCCTAAAGTTTCCATACAGTACTCAGGCAGTATCTGAAGCAGCTGAAATCTCATACATTTTCAAACATATTACCTTACACCCTTTGGTGATAGTGACAGATTTCCAAACACAAAAAGTAAACAAGACAGTAATTCAGCTGTGGCATTGGAACATCTCTCCCTTGCCTCAGCTTATCCTTTCAGAAAGTGCTCAGCAGGAGCTGGATGGCAGATCCACCTGGGCTTCAGGTGAGAGGTTGTTTTTAGGTTCCGTTGATACTGAGTGGCCTTCCACCAGGCTCAGTGCTGTGCTCTCCAGCTCATTGTGATCCATCAGGCAAGCTTCTGCCATCTCACTCACAGTCATTGCCACGAAGGCTGGGTCACTAGCCAGTTCCTGTAATCCACGGGCTGTCAGCACCTTTAATGGGAGAAACAAAGGATGTGAGAAATCCCACAGGGGCCAACACTACCCCTTCCCCAATGGCCAACTGGAGAAGTGGGTGAAGAGAGTGATTTTTCTGACCTTTCAGAACACTTAGGTCCTGGGCTCAAAGGTCAGGAAAAATAAATCAGGATGAAATCAGATCTAAAAGGATAATGTTATGAGGACAGACTGAGTAGAGTAGGTTTGTACTCCCTAGGTAAAAACAGGGTAAAAACAATGACTGCAGATGCTGGAAACCAGATTCTGGATTAGTGGTGCTGGAAGAGCACAGCAGTTCATGCAGCATCCGAGGAGCAGTAGTACATTGTACTCCCTTGGGCACGGGAAACTAAAGGATGATTTAATTGAGATGTTTAAGATGAGGAAAAGGTTTGAAAGGATTAACAGAGGTAACTTAGTTGCATAAAAGCCTGGTGTGGGGTGGCATCCGATGCAAAGGGCAAAACAGAGCTAGGCTGTTCAGTGGTGGATACACTGAGCAAAGGGGCTGAAGATCGCCATGGTTAACAAAAGAAATAGTCTCAGCTTTACAACGGGAAGTGGGAGGGTTTTTTCCCAAGTCCTTGCCCCCTCCAATCACCCCTCTAACGTCTTGGTCAGACCGAGGCTTACGCATGACACAACGTTCCCCCAAGAACCTGCCACTGGCATATCTGATTGAGTCCTCCGTCAAAGTGTCAGAGCTGGAAGAGTACTTGATAGGTAAGTGAAGATGAACTTTATTCAGCAGTAATCAGAATAGAATAGAAGAATATCCTTTATTGTTGAGGCCTGCAGTACCGTGGTTACTGAAGGGGCTGATGACCCTCACAGGGAGAGTGCTATATAGTCAGGGAGTGCCAGTTTTTAATGTGGATTCTTCAGGCAACTTGGATCTGGATTTTATAAGTGGAGGCCTGGAGTACAAAATAAAGGAAGTTCTACTGAACATCTGATAAAATACTAGTTCAGTGTCAACGTGTAGTATTGTGTCTAATTGTGGGCAGTGTATTTCGCAAAAATGGAAATATATTGGTGAAGGTGCTGAAAAACTAAATGAGGATAGTTGCAGAAATGAGGACGTGTGGATTGGAGAACGTGTGGCTGCTGTCCTATGAGATCTTCAGAATTCTGAGGGATCTGAATAGAGTTGTCAAGGAATTTACTCTGATTGGTAAAACGATTGACAGCCAGAGATTACTGATTTCAGAGAAAGATAAGGTAAAAGACCATTTTTTACACAGAAAATGGTTCGTGTTTGGAATGCACGGACTGAGATCTTGTGTACCTTTAAAACTGAGATAGACTCTTGGTCAGGAGAGGAATCAAGAATTATGGGAAAAGGGCAGGAATGTGGATGTGAAGAATGTTGGATCAGCCATGATCATAATGGATGCTAGAGCAGATTTGATGGGCCAAATGGCCTACTCCTGCTCCTATTTCATGTGGCCTAATGGTCTTATGGGCTGTGGAGGGTAAGAGCTTGTGACATGGCAAATATTGAGTGATGAGGCTATGACAGTGATGAGGCTAACCCCTTGGAACATGATGCTGTACCTGTTTTAGCAGGTTGTTAACAGTTTGACATCTTGCCAACTTCTCGAGTTTGCGATGGTACTCACAGATTTGGTTCATGTCCACACTCTGGGTAAAAACAAAACAATTTATCTTAGAGTGTTTGATGGCAGCAGGTACATGAAGACCGTGACTGAATCACATCATATACAGCTTGTACCGAGTCCATCTACGTCATAGTGACACTATAAGCACTGTCACCGGGCCCAGTATAGGTGTGATATATAGAAACCGAGCCCAGTGTGGGTGTGATATACACACACTGGGCCCAGTGTGGGTGTGATATACAGACACGGGGCCAAGTGTGGGCGTGACATACAGACACTGGGCCCAGTGTGGATGTGACATACAGACCACCGGGCCCAGTGTGGGCGTGAAATATAGACACCGGGCCCAGTGTGGGTGTGATATACAGACACCAGGCCCAGTGTGGGTGTGACATACATACACCGGGCCCAGTGTGGGCGTGACATACAGACACCGGGCCCAGTGTGGGTGTGATATACAGACCACCGGGCCCAGTATGGATGTGACATACAGACACCGGGCCCAGTGTGGGCGTGATATACAGACACCGGGCCAAGTGTGGGCGTGATATACAGACACTGGGCCCAATGTGGTTGTGATATACAAACACCGGGCCCAGTGTGGGCGTGACATACAGACACCGGGCCCAGTGTGGGTGTGATATACAGACACTGGGCCCAGTGTGGGTGTGATATACAGACACTGGGCCCAGTGTGGGAGTGACATACAGACACCGGGCCCAGTGTGGGTGTGATATACAGACACCGGGCCCAGTGTGGGTGTGATATACAGACACCTGGCCCAGTATGGATGTGACATACAGACACCGGGCCCAATGTGGGCGTGACATATAGACACCGGGCCCAATGTGGGCGTGACATACAGACACCGGGCCCAATGTGGTTGTGATATACAGACACTGGGCCCAGTGTGGGTGTGATATACAGACACTGGGCCCAGTGTGGGAGTGACATACAGACACCGGGCCCAGTGTGGGTGTGATATACAGACACCGGGCCCAGTGTGGGTGTGATATACAGACACCTGGTCCAGTATGGATGCGACATACAGACAGCGGGCCCAGTGTGGGCATGATATACAGACACCGGGCCCAGTGTGGGTGTGATATACAGACACCAGACCCAGTGTGGGTGTGACATACAGACACCGTGCCCAGTGTGGGTGTGACATACAGACACCGGGCCCAGTGTGGATGTGACATACAGACACCGGGCCCAGTGTGGGCGCGACATATAGACACTGGGCCCAATGTGGTTGTGATATACAGACACCGGGCCCAGCGGGGGCGTGATATACAGAAACCAGGCCCAGTGTGGTTGTGATATACAGACACTGGGCCCAGTATGGATGTGACATACAGACACCGGGCCCAGTGTGGATGTGACATACAGACACTGGGCCCAGTATGGATGTGACATACAGACACCGGGCCCAGTGTGGATGTGCTATACAGACACTGGGCCCAGTGTGGGTGTGATATACAGACTTCGGGCCCAGTGTGGGTGTGATATACAGACACCGGGCCCAGTGTGGGTGTGACATACAGACAGCGGGCCCAGTGTGGGTGTGACATACAGACAGCGGGCCCAGTATGGATGTGACATACAGACACTGGGCCCAGTATGGATGTGACATACAGACACCGGGCCCAGTGTGGGTGTGACATACAGACAGCGGGCCCAGTATGGATGTGACATACAGACACTGGGCCCAGTATGGATGTGACATACAGACACTGGGCCCAGTATGGATGTGACATACAGACACCGGGCCCAGTGTGGATGTGCTATACAGACACTGGGCCCAGTGTGGGTGTGATATACAGACTTCGGGCCCAGTGTGGGTGTGATATACAGACACCGGGCCCAGTGTGGGTGTGATATACAGACACTTGGCCCAGTGAGGGCATTATATACAGACACCAGTCCCATATATAGACAGTGTACCTTGTGTTTCAGATATACTCAGTGTTGAAGTACACAGATACCTGTGCAGATGGAGAGGTATACAGAGCCAGTACACAATGTGCATGATATCCAGTGTGTATGAAATTCAGACACTGTATCGAGTGTGTGTGATGTTAGAGATGCTCTTCCCATGTTTGCAGCATATAGATACTGTACCAATGTGTGAGCGATATACAGACTGTACCTAGTGTGTGACATGCAAACATCGCACCTGATGTGTGTATGTGTCAAACACTGTACCCACTGCGTGATTATCCACACACTATACCCAGTGTTTGAGATATACAGACATTGTACACAATATGTGTGATATGCAGGCACTATATAGAAGATGGTAAGTGATCAAAGTTTCATCTATTGATCTGTTGTGAAATGTGGTGAAGTTTAAGAGAATAAAATACTAAACACAGAGGAACCTCAATTATCCGGCATTTGATTATCCGAATATCGCATTATCTGGCAAGATCACAAGTCCCAATGCTCAGCTAAATTATGTTATCCGGCTTTTGATTATCTGGAATTCAATAAACTGAATCAAATATTCCCCACCTGTATCCTTTGGGTAATCGAGGTTCCGCTGTAGTCATAAATGTTAAATCGTCATAATTGAGCTCGATAGCAGCAGTATGGAAACTGGGAAGGGAGAGTTTATCTGGTCAAGTTCATGGGGTGAGAGATGGCTCCTATAGTGTACACTGTGCTGTGAATGAGCTGTCTTGTTGTGTTGCCTATCCTCAATTGAGACTCTTTATAAAGATGTCTGCTGGGCCTGAGGACTGATTTTGCATTCGCACCCGTCCTGACTGCTTTTACCACAAGCCTGTCTTCCAAGCCACCTCGATTACCGAGGCTCTTCACATCAACAGGCTCCTACCAATAGCTCCCCCGCTGTACCATTACCTGGTTGCTGTGTGGAAACAATGTTGGTGTTGTCGTGTCTCTTTTCACTCTCTTGGTGTCTGTTGTTTCTGACCAAGTTTTCTGTACTTGATGGTTGGGGTATGGCTCTGGAGCTGTCAGAACAGTTCATTGATCAGTGATTAATACACTACTCTGGAACACCATTAAACACTGTAAAAAGCAAAGAAAGACATGCGTTTTCATAGCACTGAACATGAGGGCCCAGAGCAATTTCAAGCCAATTAAATCAGTCCCAAGTCTGGTCACTGCTGTTATGCAGGAAACCCAGCAGACAATTTACAACCAGTAAGATCCCACAAATAGTGATGATGTTATAATCCATTTGCATTAGTAGTTGAGGGATAAATATTAGCCAGAACTGCCCTGCTGTTCTTCCAGTGTCATTAATGGGCTATTTTGTTTTCAGTTAAGAGGGTAGCAGAGGCCTATATTCAGTGTTCATATCTCCAGTGTGGGACTTGAACCCAGAACCTTATGGCTCAGGGGTGAAAGTACTCCCATAATGCCAGACTGACACTGTCAAATAAAACAGCATATTGATGTTGGTCTATCACACAGGAGTTTCTGTGCAGCTGATCAGCATTAGAACAGCAGTGCTCACCACGAGTCAGTCACACTATACCATTATCTGGGGCCTCTGAAAATTCCCAACCACATTCATACAGTGAGTTACACTAGATAAAGAGACCATCCAGCCCACCTGCTATTGGTCAGTTGTAATAATCCATCTGTTTTGGAAAAGCCTAGAGACCAGCGGGTGCTAGAAATCCGCTAACAAAATGAAAAATTGCTGGAAAAGCTCAGCAGGTCTGGCAGCATCTGTGGAGAGAAATCAGAGTTAACGTTTCAGGTCCAGTGACCTTTCCTCAGAACTGAGGAAGGGTCATTGGACCTGAAACATTAATTCTAATTTCTCTTCAAAGATGCTGCCAGACCTATTGAGTTTTTCCAGCAATATCTGTTCTTGTTTCAAATTTCCAGCATCCACAGTTATAGAGTCATAGAGATGTACAGCATGGAAACAGACCCTTCGGTCCAACTTATCCACTCCAACCAGATATCCCAACCCAATCTAGTCCCACCTAACAGCACCTGGCCCATATCCCTCCAAACCCTTCCTAATCATATACCATCCAAATGCCTCTTAAATGTTGCAATTGTACCAGTCTCCACCACTTCTTTTGTAGCTCATTCTGATAGGAAGGAAACCAGAATTGCACGCAATATTCCAACAGTGGCCTAACCATTGTCCTGTACAGCCACAACATGACCTCCCAACTCCTGTACTCAATACTCTGACCAATAAATGAAAGCATACCAAACACCTTCTTCATTATCCTATCTACCTACAACTCCATTTTCAAGGAGCTATGAACCTGCACTCCAAGGTGTCTTTGTTCAGCAACACTCCCTAGGACATACCATTAAGTGTATAAGTCCTGCTAAGATTTGCTTTTCCAAAATGCAGCACCTCACATTTATCTAAACTCCATCTGCCACTCCTCAGCTCATTGGCCCATCTGATCAAGATCCCATTGTAATCTGAGGGAACCTTCTTTGCTGTCCACTACACCTCCAATTTTGGTGTCATCTGCAAACTTACTAACTACACCTCTTATGCTCACATGCAAATCAATAATATAAATGATGAAAAGTAGTGAACCCAGCAATGATCCTTGTGACACTCCACTGGTCACAGGCCTCTAGTCTGAAAAACAGCCCTTCATCACTACTACCCTCTGTCTTCTACCTTTGAGCCAGATCTGTATCCAAATGGCTAGTTCTCCCTGTATTCCATGAGATCTAACCTTGCTAATCAGTCTCCCATGGGGAACCTTGTCGAACAGCTTACTGAAGACTATATAGATCACGTCTACCAGTCTGCCCTCATCAATCCTCTTTGTTATTTCTTCAAAAAACTCAATCAAGTTTGTGAGACATGATTTCCCACGCACAAAGCCATGTTGACCATCCCTAATCAGTCCTTGCCTTTCCAAATACATCCTGTCCTTCAGGATTCCCTCCAACAACTTGTCCACCACCGAGGTCAGACTCACCGGTCTATCGTTCCCTGGCTTGTCCTTACCACCCTTCTTAAACAGTGGCACCACATTTGCCAACCTCCAGTCTTCCGGCACCTCACCTGTGACTATCGATGATACAAATATCAAGAGGCCCAGCAATTACTTCTCTAGCTTCCCACAGAATTCTAGGGTACACCTGATCAAGTCCTGGGAATTTATCTATTTTTATGCATTTCAAGATGTCCAGCACTTTCTCCTCTGAAATATGGACATTTTTGAAGATGTCACCATCTATTTCCCTACATTCTATATCTTCCATATCCTTTTCCACAGTAAATACTGATGCAAGATACTCGTTTAGCATTTCCCTCACCTCCTGCGGCTCCACACAAAGGCCGCCTTGCTGATCTTTGACAGAGAGAAAGTGAGGACTGCAGATGCTGGAGATCAGAGTTGAAAAGCGTGGTGCTGGAAAAGCGCAGCAGGCCAGACAGCATCCGAGGAGCAGGAGAATTGATGTTTCGGGCATAAGCCCTTCTTCATTAAGGATCTCAGTGTTTTAAGTTGATCTTAACCTACTGTGGATCCTTTTGCAAGGATGCCTACCTTGAAGAAGCCCTCCTCTTCCCTCTACAAGGATCTCAGTGTTTAACGATACGTCAATTCTCCTGCCCCTCGGATGCTGCCTGGCCTGCTGATCTTTGACAGGCCCTATTCTCTCCCTAGTTACCCTTTTGTCCTTAATGTATTTGCCAAAGCTATCCCATGTTCCCTTTTTGCCCTCCTGATTTCCCTCTTAAGTATACTCCTACTGCCTTTATACTCTTCTAACGATTCACTCGATCTATCCTTTTTCTTAACCAAACCCTCGATTTCTTTAGTCATCCAGAATTCCCTATACCTGCCAGCCTTTCCTTCCACCCTAACAGGAATATACTTTCTCTGGATTCTCATTATTGTATTTCTGAAGGCTTCCCATTTTCCAGCCATCCATTTACCCGTGAACATCTGCCCCCAATCGACTTTCAAAAGTTCTTGCCTAATACCATCAAAATTGGCCATTCTAAAATTTAGAACTTCAACTTTTAGATCTGGTCTATCTTTTTCCATCACTATTTTAAAACTAATAGAATTATGGTCGCTGACCCCAAAGTGCTTCCCCACTGACACCTCAGTCACCTGCCCTGCCTTATTTCCCAAGAGTAGGTCAAGTTTTGCACCTTCTCTAGTAGGTCCATCCACATACTGAATCAGAAAATTTTCTTGTACACAATTAACAAAAACCTCTCCCTATAAACCCTTAACACTATAAATGTCAGAGTCTATGTTTGGAAAGTTAAAATCCCCTACCATAACCACCCTGTTATTCTTACAGATAACTGAAATCTCCTTACAAATTTGTTTCTCAATTTCCCTCTGACTATTAGGGGGTCTATAATACAATCCCAATAAGGTGATCATCCCTTTCTTATTTCTCAGTTCAACCCAAGCAACTTCCCTGGATGTATCTCCGGAGATATCCTCCCTCAGTACAGCTGTAATGCTATCCCTTATCAAAAACGCCATTCCCCCTTCTCTCTTGCCTCCCTTTCTGTCCCTCTTGTAGCATTTGTTTCAGTTTTGATTTCCCCAGTTTTTTCATTAATTGAATCTTGTTAGTAGAAACAGGTTGTTCCTATTTGTGAGGAGGGGTTAACATTCCTTGCCCTCCTTGTCCATTCTCTCATCATCGTTCACGCATCCCAGAGCCACGTCATCCTCATGGAGATGTGAAAATAAAGGAAAATATATTTTGGAAAATTCCTCTCCAGCCCCATTTGACAAGCAAAACCAGAGATCCCATGCATTGCATTTAATAAGTTACTTACCCCTCTAGGATTCAATCTCCACCTCAGTCAGGAACTGGTCCAGCTCCATCTTGAAGTTAGCATTAACCACACCAAGCAACAACATATTCCAAAGAACACTGCTCTCTGGAAATAGAAATACCCAATATCCAGTGCATTCCTGATTTTAGATAATTTAATTTTGGGTCCGCTGAACCTCCCATGTCTATTAAACTGGAATAATGCATCAACGCAGACAATACCTAGCCCCAGCCGACACCTAACATTTTCTCGATTTTTCACATAATTCTGTGGGTAATGATGAATTGGCAAGATAGAAACTATTAGAAAGAATGTGATGACTGGATACTTGGGTATTCTTGAGCAGAGTCAACATGGTTTTATGAAAGAGAAATCCTTGGACAAATGTGCTGAAGTTTTTGAGGGTGTTAATTCTATCATAAATCTAGGAGAACCAGTGGATGTGGATATTTTAAGGCTATTGATAAGGTCTTTTACAGAAGTTGAGTAAGTAAAGTTAGATTAGGGGTAGTGAACCAGCATGGAATGACAATTAGTTAACAGACAGAAAGACAGACAGTAGGAGTAGATGGATTTTTCCCACGATGGGGTGCCACCAGTATGAGACTTGGGGCACCGCTATTAGCACGATTAGTTTATGGAATCAAAAGTAATACTTCCAAATTTACCAATGACATAAAATGAGATGAGGAGACTTCAAGTGCAATTAAACAGGCAAAGTGGATAGGCAAGAACGTGGCAGGTAGAATATAATGTGAATAAGTGAAGTTTAGATTACATTACTTAGTGTGGAAACAGGCCCTTCGGCCCAACATGTCCACACCGACTCTCCATTACCCTGCATTTACCCTTTCACCTAACACTACAGGCAAGTTAGCATGGCCAATTCACCTAACCTGCACATTTTTGGGAGGAAACTGGAGCACCCAGAGGAAACCCACACAGACACAGGGAGAATGTGCAAACTCCACACAGTCAGTCGCCTGAGGCGGGAATTGAACCCGGGTCTTTGGTGCTGTGAAGCAGCTGTGCTAACCACTGTGCCACCGTGCCACCCACTTTTTAAATAGCAACATTGAAAATCCTTGATAACAGCGATGAGAGTGGGAAGTTATTCACTTTGGTCGAAAAAAAGGACAAATTATTTCTGAAACAGTGAGAGGTTAGGAAGTACCGGCGCCCAAGGGACCTTGGAATCTTTGTTCATGAGTTGCTCAAACCTAGCAAGAAGATACAGCAAGCGATTAGGAAGTCAAATGGTTTGTTGGAGATGTGAGCATAGGTATCCGGCAGTGATTGTATGGAGCATAGTGAGACTACACCTGGAGTATGGAGTCATGTTTTGGTCTCCTTATTGAAGGAAGGTACATATAGAGGGAATGCACCTACAAAATTTCACCAGATGAATCCCTGGGATGGTGGGACTTTTTTATGAGGACAGTTAAGGAAGCTGGGTCTATAGTTATGAGAATTTGAAACTATTACAGGTGATCTCATTGACATTTACAAAATGCTGACAGGACACTGAAGGGTGGGTGACAATGGGATCTTGCCCTATGCTAGGAACTATGGGAAGTAATCTCAGGTAAAAGGGCAGGCCATTTAAAACTGGGATGGGAAGGAACTTCTTTACTCAGAGGGTGGTAAGTCTTTAGGTAGAGATAGAGAATTACAGTCATTAAGCATGTTTAAGTCAGAAATTGAGAAGCTTCTGGACACTAATGATATGAAGGTATCGTGTGAGAAAGAGGCATTGAGGTTATTGGCCATGAGGTAATTGACTCATCAGGTTGAATGACCTACTCTATTGTCCCTATTCTGTTAAACAGACCATTATTTGGTAAGAGATGGGAGAAGAGTTTTCTCTGATACTTATTATTTCAGTGGTACAGATGTGAGGGAGGTCTTACAGATGTGCAGACAGTCGTACTTACCTGGCAGTCGAACTGGGGCTTGTCTGACCCTGCCCACTTGAGCTTTGTCTTCACCTGTGCATTGAAATGTCATAATTTCCTTCTTAAACTCATCTTCATAGGTAATTCTGCAACAGAGTGAAAGGGTCAGAGTATCAGGCAGTCTCTTGGAGAGTCAATACACTTTAATACACACTCTCTCCCCCCCCCACCCCCAACTAGAAAACCTGTTCAGGAGCTAATGGAGACCTTCAATACAGTTTCTCACCACAGCCAGACATCCAAGGAGCAACATGTTAGTGATAATCCATTCCAAATTTGACATTTAGGAATGAAGTCAAAGATGAACTTCACAAGGAATGGGAATATTCTCAATATGCTGACATCCACTATCTGTAAACAATATGACAGCCACATTACTGCAGCTAACGCTTGAACTCCAAGACAGCTGGGGTCAGACCCTCCATTTATGAGAACAGTCTCAGGCAGACAACAGCAATTTCCCAAAAGGCAGAGACAATTCTGTGACCTTCTCACCCGATAGAGGACAGCTAGCGCTCAATCCACAGCCGGGCTCCCTGTACCCAGCACAAGCGTCTACGGCCAGGCTCCCTATACCCAGCACAGTGCCCACAACCAGGCTCCCTATACCCAGCACAGTGCCCACGGCCAGGCTCCCTGTACCCAGTACAGTGTCCACGGCCAGGCTCCCTATACCCAGCACAGTGCCCACAACCAGGCTCCCTTTACCCAGCACAGTGCCCACAACCAGGCACCCTTTACCCAGCACAGTGCCCACAACCAGGCACCCTATACCCAGCACAAGTGTCCACAGGCAGGCTCCCTGTACCCAGCACAGTGCCCACAACCAGGCTCCCTATACCCAGCACAAGTGTCCACGGGCAGGCTCCCTGTACCCAGCACAGTGCCCACGACCAGGCTCCCTGTACCCAGCACAGTGCCCACAACCAGGCTCCCTATACCCAGCACAAGTGTCCACGGGCAGGCTCCCTGTACCCAGCACAGTGCCCACAACCAGGCACCCTATACCCAGCACAGTGCCCACGGCCGGGCTCCCTGTACCCAGTACAATGTCCAAATAAAGAGGTGAATATAAGTGACTGCAAAATCATCCAAATAACCTGCAATCTCTCAATAACATGGTCAGTGGAAAGTGTTTGTGACGGTGTGGGGAATCCTTTGTGAAGATGGAGAGTTGGATGGGGGCCAACGTGTACGTGAGGGTGGAGTATGGGATTGGGTAGAGTATCTGTGTGAGGGTGGGGTGTCGGATGGGGCACAGTGTGTGTGACAGTGGGGTGTCGGATGGGGCACAGTGTGTGAGAGTGGATGGGGAGTTGAATGGGGTACAGTGTGTGAGGTTGGGGGATGGATAGGGCACAGTGTGTGAGGGGGTAGGGATTTGGATGGGGTACAGTGTATGTGAGGGTGGGGAGTTGGATGGGGTACAGTGTGTGAGGGGGTGGTGACTCAATGGAGTGCAGTGTGTGAGGGGGTGGGAATGCAATGGAGTGCAGTGTGTGAGGGGGTGGGGATGCAATGGAGTGCAGTGTGTGAGGGGTTGGGGTCTCAATGGAGTGCAGCGTGTGAGGGGGTGGGGATGCAATGGAGTGCAGTGTGTGAGGGGGTGGGGATGCAATGGAGTGCAGGGTGTGAGGGGGTGGGGATGCAATGGAGTGCAGTGTGTGAGGGGGTGGGGACTCAATGGAGTGCAGTGTGTGAGAGGGTGAGGTCTCAATGGAGTGCAGTGTGTGAGGGGGTGGGGTCTCAATGGAGTGCAGTGTGTGAGGGGGTGGGGTCACAATGGAGTGCAGTGTGTGAGGGGGTGGGGATCCAATGGAGTACAGCGTGTGAGGGGGTGGGGTCTCAATGGAGTGCAGTGTGTGAGAGGGTGGGGTCACAATGGAGTGCAGTGTGTGAGGGGGTGGGGATCCAATGGAGTACAGCGTGTGAGGGGGTGGGGTCTCAATGGAGTGCAGTGTGTGAGAGGGTGGGGTCACAATGGAGTGCAGTGTGTGAGGGGGTGGGGTCACAATGGAGTGCAGTGTGTGAGGGGGTGGGGTCTCAATGGAGTGCAGTGTGTGAGAGGGTGGGGTCTCAATGGAGTGCAGTGTGTGAGGGGGTGGGGTCTCAATGGAGTACAGTGTGTGAGGGGGTGGGGATCCAATGGAGTACAGCGTGTGAGGGGGTGGGGTCTCAATGGAGTGCAGTGTGTGAGAGGGTAAGGTCTCAATGGAGTACAGCGTGTGAGGGGGTGGGGTCTCAATGGAGTGCAGTGTGTGAGAGGGTAAGGTCTCAATGGAGTACAGCGTGTGAGGGGGTGGGGTCTCAATGGAGTACAGTGTGTGAGAGGGTGGGGATCCAATGGAGTGCAGTGTGTGAGAGGGTGGGGATCCAATGGAGTGCAGTGTGTGAGAGGGTGGGGATCCAATGGAGTGCAGTGTGTGAGGGGGTGGGGATCCAATGGAGTGCAGTGTGTGAGGGGGTGGGTGAGGATACAGTCTGTATGAGAGAGAAAGGATGTCTCTGTTACCTGCTTAGGGCTGTGTTGTTTGCATTATTTGTGTTTGTGTTGTCAGTTGCTGCGAAGAAACTGGTTGTGTTAAATGGTGAATCTGTCGGTCTGCTGTGTGGTGATTCAGGCTCCTCTCCTCCACCCTCTGATTTACTGAATTTAAGCGGCCGTTGACTTGTCACGTGTTGCTGCAAGGAGCTACTTCTGTCCATCGGATAGGAATCAGACTGTCCTCCAAACAGACCACCAGTTCTCTGCAAAGACAAAATTCAAAGGGGATTGTACCAACAGGGAGACAACTAAAATTAATCAGACTCAATGGTTACCACATGAAAAAGAAAATCCAAATGTTTCTGTTTTTGTCAAATTTGGAACAAATAAACATGGCAGATACATGCTGAAAAATGTGTTGCTGGAAAAGCGCAGCAGGTCAGGAAGAAGGGCTTATGCCCGAAACATCGATTCTCCTGCTCCTTGGATGTTGCCTGACCTGCTGTGCTTTTCCAGCAACACATTTTTCAGCTCTGATCTCCAGCATCTGCAGTCCTCACTTTCTCCATGGCAGATACATGGCCAAGGACTGTCCTGATCAGTCTGCCTTTTGAGGGGGCCATTAATCACCAGTGCTATAAACACCTTGGCTTTGTGATTGCTAACATTACCTTGGGAGCTATAATTATTTTAATGAGTACTTGGAAGTTACTACTACTTAATATAAGCATTCAGGTGTTATAATTACTCACTATGACTGTTTAGGCCTTATTATCACTCTTCATAACTGTGTGGGAGTTATGATTCAAAATGAGTATGTGGGAGTTATCATTACTCGCTGAGTGTTGAGGAGTTATTTTTATTCACTGGGTGCATGGGTGCTGTTATTACTCATTATGAGTGTTCAGGACTCATTATTGCTCACTGAGTCTTTGGGAATTACCATGATTCAGAATTATTATTACTCCCAATGAGTGTTCCAGAGTTATCATTGATCATTGTGAGATATTATTGCTCACTGTGCGTGTTTGGGACTTATCATTACTTATCATTACATGTACTCCCTCATTAATCACTGTGAGGCATTATGACTCACTGAGTATTGGGAATGATTAATGTTGTGGGGTATCATTGCTCATTGTGAGTGCTTGGGAGATATTACTCCACACTGAGTCTCACCACTATCCAATATAAATCTTTAACTTTTGCCATTCTTCACCATGAACGTTTTAGAGACTCTGTTGTTACTATGGGAGCTACATTCGCTGTCATTGTCAATCATGAATCTGCCACAATGAGGTGGGATGTTAGATTAGATTAGATTACTTACAGTGTGGAAACAGGCCCTTCGGCCCAACAAGTCCACACTGCCCCGCCGAAGCGTAACCCACCCATACCCCTACATCTACATCTAGATCTACCCCTTACCTAACACTATGGGCAATTTAGCATAGCCAATTCACCTGACCTGCGCATCTTTGGACTGTGGGAGGAAACCGGAGTACCCGGAGGAAACCCACGCAGACACGGGGAGAACGTGCAAACTCCACACAGTCAGTCGCCTGAGGCGGGAATTGAACCCGGGTCACTGGCGCTGTGAGGTAGCAGTGCTAACCACTGTGCCACTGTGCCGCCCAGGTTCTGACCTGATCTGATGGAATGTACAAACTCTCAATGCTGAACGAATTCCTGCAGACAGTTTCTTCTTGTAAATGAAAGATCACCACCATGGAAACCGTCATCAAACCTGTGAAGTGACTCACCCTGTAAATTGTTTCATCCAAGCCCCCCTCCTCCATTGTTTGGTCTCCTTCCTCTTCAACTGGCAGCTCTCCAGATACAGTTCGATGGAGATTATCACCAACCTCCTCCTCAATACTGCGCAATCCAGCCTAACATGGAAGCAGGATGAAAGGTCAAGCATTGTTCCACATCTCTCAGATATCCAGCTCGTCCCTTAACAGTCCCGCTCATCCTCTACTATTTTATCTCCTACAGAGCACTGGCCCTGTACTATTAGTGGTAGACCATTAATCTAGCTAGTATTCTGGGGATCCAGGTTCAAAAATAAGAAATCTGGATTGAAGAGTCTAATGATGGCCATGAAACCATTGTTAATTGTCAGAAAAACCTATCCAGTTGACTATTGTCCTTTATGGAGGGTAGTCTACTGTCCTTACCTGGTCTGACCTATGGGTGACTCCAGTTAATCCAAGATGCACGTGCAGGCTATCATGTAAAATGGCCCCTGCTGCAGAACACCCCAATTCTGCTTCTGACAATTGGAGTGGTGTGAATCCCTAACAGAAGCAGACACAGAAACTGCCTACCCTCATTGATCGAGCCTCTGCCTACTTCAGTCTGCTTATGCTGCACCACTGACATCACCAACTCAGCTTGAATGGTTGTGTCTTTCAGTAGATTTAAAGCAGCTTCAATCTTCAGAAATGCTGGTTTACAATCTCAATTTCAGATTTAGTTCCCATAGAACTTAAAGGATTAGCTTCCCTTTTCAATTAAGATCTGTCTCTAAAAGCACAAGCTTTCAAATCACAGACTTCACCACAATATGATGCAACCTGACAGATAAATTGCAGTTCAATATTAGACAGAGAAAAACACCTAAATGGTTCTCCTCATTCACACCATAGATCATACAGACATTGAGTACACCCTTCAGCCCTTTGTCCATGCTGATCAGGTTTCCTCAACTAGTCCGATTTTCCTGTGTTTGGCCCATATCCCTCTAAACCTTTCCCGTCAATGTACCTGTCCAAATGTCTTTTAAATGCTGAATTTGTACGTGCCTCTATCACTTCCTCTGGCAGCTTGTTCGATATACAAACCACCCTCTGTGTGATAATGTTGCCCCTTAGGTCTGCTTTACATCTTTCCCCACTCACCTTATATCTATGCCCTCTAGTTCTGGAGGGCAGAACCTTGGGGGAAAAGGCCTTAGCTATTCTTATCTATGGCCCTCATGATTTTATAAACCTCTCTAAGGTCAACCCTCTGTTCCCTATGCTCCAGGGAACAATGTCTCAGCCTATCCAACCTCTGCTTAGAATTCAAACCTTCCAGTCTCAGTAACATCCTTGTCAATCTTTTTGCTCTCTTTCCAGTTTAATAACATCATTCCTTTCACAGGGTGACCAGAACTATACTCTTATTTCAAACATGACCTTACCAATGTCTAGTACAGCTGTAACATGATGCTCCACCTTTGTACTCTATGCTCTGACCGACGAAGTCAAGCATGCCATACACCTTCTTCACTACCCTGTCTACTTTCAAAGACCAATGTTTTCGAAGCCCTGAATCTCTCTATTGAACAACATTCCCAAGGGCCCGACCATTAATGTGCAATTCCTGCCCTGCTTTGTTTCAGCAAAATGAAACACCTCGCATTATCTGCTTTAAACTCCCATGTGCCATTGCTCAGCCCACTAGCCCAGTTGATCTAGGTCCTGTTGGTTAACCAATCCACTTTGTTACCAATTTTGGTGTCATCCGCAAACTTACTAACCATGCCTCTTATATAAATGATTTGGATGAGAATATAGATGACAAACAACATGGTCACTTCCTGTCACTGTTTCATTTTCCTTGCCTCTGACAGACAAGATCTGAACTCACAGCTGATTGATGTCACTTTGTAATTGACTGAAGTGGCTGCACAAGCAAACTGCCCCTAACAGCTCCTTCTCCCTGATCAGCATATTCTCCTACAGTTCTGTTTACTCATAAAAAAGCTACAGAACAGAAGGGACCTATTCAGCCCATTGGGACTGTATCAGCTCTTGGATGAGTTAAATCATCGAGCCCCACTTGCCCACCTTTTCTTGGCAACCCTAAATATTTTTCCCTTTCAGATTATAATTTGATTCCCTCTTAAACTGGAGGGCACCAATGTCCTGGGCGGGAGATTTGCTAGAGCACTTCGGGAGGGTTTCAATTAGTTTGGCAGGGGGATGGGAACCAGAGCGACAGATCAGAGGAGAGGGTAGTTGTTGAATGGGCAGAAATAGAATGTAGGGAGTCTCTCAGGAAGGATACACTGTTGATAGGGCAAAGGGATGGGTTAAAATGTGTCGGTTTCAACGCAAGGTGTGTCAGGAATAAGTTTGATGAACTTAGAAATGGATCAGTACTTGGAACTACGATCTCGCGGCAGTAACGGAGACACGGATTTCACAGGGACAGAAATGGTTGTGAGATATTCCGGGGTTTAGTTCTTTTAAGAGAACGGGGCGGGGGGGGGCTGTAAAAGAGGAGGGGGAGTAGCATAGTTAATTAGAGAGTGCACCACAGCTGCAGAAAAGGAGGTGGTTGAGGGTTTGTCTACTGAATCAGTATGGGTGGACGCCAGTAACAGGAAAGGAGCAGTCACTTTTTTGGGTGTTTTCTATAAAGTCTCCAAGAGCAGCAGAGGGACAGATTGGACAGTGGATCTTGGAAAGATGTAGATGTAACAGAATTGTTGTTATGAGTGATTTCAACTTCCCCGATACTGATTGGAACCTCCTTAGTGCAAATGGCCTGGCTGGAGCCGATAGTGTCAGGTGTGTTCAAGAGGGATTCCTGACTCAATATGTAGATAGGCCGACAGGGGGGGGGAGGCCAAATTGGATTCGGTGCTCGGCAATGAACCAGGTCAGGTATCAGATCTCTCAGTGGGACAGCATTTCAGTGACAGTAACCACACTGCCTCACCTTCACCGTAACCACAGAGAGGGATAGGAACAGAAAATATGGGAAGGTATTTAATTGGGGGAGGGGAAATTATACTGTTATTAGACAGGAGCTGTGGAGTCTAAATTGGGAACAATTGTTCCAGGGAAATACACAACAGAAATGTGGAGGCTGTTTAAGGAGCACTTGTTGCGAGTGTTGGAAACTTTGTCTCACTGAGACAGGCAAGGAATGTGAAGGAGCCTTGGATGACAAGAGCAGAGGAGCTTATCCTCAAGAGGAAAAAGGAAGCTTACTTAAGGTTGTGGAAGCAAGGATCTGGCACAGCTTTACAGGATTACAGGGTAGCTGGGAAAGAACTCAAAACTGGACTAAGGAGAGCTAGGAGGGGATAAGAGAAAGCCTTGGCGGGAAGGATTAGGGAAACCCCAAAGGTATTTTACCCGTAAGTGAAGAATAAGAGAATGATCAGAGAGAGGAGAGGGCAGATCAGGGATAGTGGAGGGAACTTGGTAGGAGTGTCCCTAAATGGGTTTTTTGCTTCAGTATTCACTGGAGAGTGGGACTTTGTTGATAGTGGGAACACTATGGATGGGGTTAATAGGCTTGAACAGACTGATATTAAGGAAGCGGATGTGCTGGAAATTCTGGAAAGCATCAGGATACATAAGTCCCTAGGGCCGAACCAGATATATCTAAGGTTACTACGGGAAGCGAGGAATGAAATTGCTGCACCTCTGGCGATGATTTTTGCATCCTCACTCTCCACGGGAGTAGTACCTGCTGATCAGAGGGAGGCGAATGTTGTTCCTCTGTTCGAGAAAGGGAATAGGGAAATCCCTGGGAATTACAGACCACTCAGTCTTACATCTGTGGTCAGCAAGGTACTGAAAAGGATTCTGAGAGATAGAATTTATGACTATTTGGAAAAACATAGTTTGATTAAAGATAGTCAGCATGGCTTTGTGAGGGGCAGGGCATGCCTCACAAACCTTATTGAGTTCTTTGAGGATGTGACGAGCCAAGTTGATGAAGGTTGAGCATTGGATGTGGTGTATATGGATTTCAGTCGAGAGTGTGGTGCTGGAAAAGCACAGCTGGTCAGGCACCATCCGAGGAGCAGGAGAATTGACCTTTCGAGCAAAAGTCCTGGGAGATTTTATCTGGGAGACTTTATCTCCCACAGCTTATGCTTGAAACATCAATTCTCCTGCTGCTCGGATGCTGCCTGACCAGCTGAGCTTTTCCAGCACCATATTCTCAACTTTGAACTGCAGCATCTGCAGTCCTCACTTTCTCCCTGTATAAGGATTTCAGTACAGCATTTGATAAGGCTTCCCATGATAGGCTCATTAAAAAGTTAGGAGGTATGGGATACAGGGGAATTTGGCTGCCTGGATACAGAATTGTCTGGCTGAAAGAAGACAGCGAGTGGTAGTGGATGGAAAGTATTCCGCCTGGAGGTCAGTGATGAGTGGTGTCTCACAGGGATCTGTTCTTGGGTCTCTGCTCTTTGTAGTTTTTATAAATGACTTGGATGAAGAAGTGGAAGGGTGGGTTAGTAGATTTGCTGATGACACAAAGGTTGGTGGTGCTTGTAGGTAGTGACGTGGGCTGTTGCTGGCTACAACAAGACATTGACAGGATGCAGAGCTGGGCTGGGAAGTGGCAGATGGAGTTCAACCCTGGATAAATGCAAAATGATTCACTTTGGACGGTCAAATTGGCCAATCAAGGGATGCCCAATGGTGGCCAACCAAACACGGGGAACATTGAAAAACAATGAGAAAACAAAAGATGAAGTGGTTTTGACTGAGTGTTGGGTAGGAGCCAGGTATGGCTTTGGAAGCTGCTGGATCGCCTTTTTTTTTAGTTTTGCTCTCTAGTTATTCTCCAGGTATTGATTTTTTTTAATGTCCTGAGGAAAAAAAAACCTAGTCTATAAGAAATCAGGAAAAGTCTCTCGAGTTCTGTGGAAATTGTTTGCATTGACCGGTGATTTCACAATTATAACTGTTATCAAACTGGTAACTTAGGATTCCTTCTGTAAAATATTAACCCTTAAAAGTCTATCTTTCAATGTGGCAATCAGTGCAGATTGGGCCTAGATTGTAAATGTTAATTAGATTGCCTTATTTTTCATTTGTGTTCTGCTAAAGTTACAATATTAATTGTAAATTGTTAATTTTGGTTTATGTTATAAACTTAGTGTCCAGTTATTTGTATGAAATTTGTGGGGGGCATCCAATATTTTAATTTCACTGTATTGTGAATCCAGTGTTAGCAAGTCTGATTAAGTTTGGTTTCCCATCCTTATGTCATAACAACTATCAACATTGTGGGAATTATCATTGACTAAAAACTGAAATGCTGAAATCTGGTCTCTGTCAGAGCATCAGTCACGTTTCTTCCCTTTTCAATATCTCCTATTGCACAGAGTGATCCATTGTCAGACTAATCAATGTCAATCACAAAGGCAGTCCCAAAACAAACCAACACAAATCACAGAGGCATAGCAAAACACATTGCAGGTATTGGAGGCCAGAAATAAAAACTGCAAGTTATGGAAAAAATTAAGAAGGTGTTGCAGTGTCTGTAGAAAGAGAAATAACAGCAGCAAAGCAATGGCAAACCGTTAAAATCACACCGTTTCCCCAGCAACATGGTCCAAACTAGAATCAGAATGGCAGTCGGTGCCACCACTTCCCAATGAACTTCACAGGGCCCTCAGAACCCCAGAAATGATCATCGTTACCTGGAGCACAATCTCATTTTGATTCTGGTTCTTCTTTGATGGGAGAGTTCCATAATATTCTTCTTGACGTTTCTTAAATTTACGGAAATGTTCTTGGATTAGAAACGTGGCATAGAACTTGCCAACTGTCACCTCATCATCTGAACAGAAAATGTTAATGATTAATTAGAAACATGGAATCATAAAGTTATAGAGTCCAATAAGAGGCCCTTTGGCCTAAACTGGTCCATGCCGACCAAAATGTCCACCCACGGTAATCCCATTTCACTGCACTTGGCTCATATCCTTCTAATCCTTATTAAAGTGGTGCTGAAAAAGCACAGCAATTCAGGCAGCATCCGAGGAGCAGTAAAATTGACATTTCAGGCAAAAGCCCTTCATCAGGAATGCAGGCAGAGTGCCTGAAGGGTAGAGAGATAAATGAGAGGAGGGTGGGGGTGGGGAGAAAGTAGCATACAGTACAATAGGTGAGTGGGGGAGGGGATGAAGGTGGTAGGTCGGGGGGAGGGGGGAGTGGATAGGTGGAAAGGAAGATAGGCAGGTAGGACAAGTCAGGACAAGTCATGGGGAAAGTGCTGAGCTGGAAGATTGGAACTGGGGTGAGGTGGGGGAAGGGGAAATGAGGAAACTGTTGAAGTACACATTGATGCCCTGGGGTTGAAGTGTTCTGAGGTGGAAGATGAAGCGTTCTTCCTCCAGGCGTCTGGTGGTGAGGGAGCGGCGGTGAAGGAGGCCCAGGACCTCCATGTTGTCGGCTGAGTGGAAGGGGGAGTTGAAATGTTGGGCCATGGGGTGGTGGAGTTGATTGGTGCGGGTGTCCGGGAGATGTTCCCTAAAGCGCTCTGCTAGGAGTCGTCCAGTCTCCCCAATGTAGAGGAGACCGCATCAGGAGCAATGGATACAATAAATGATATTGGAGGATGTGCAGGTAAAACTTTGATGGATGTGGAAGGCTCCTTTAGGGTCTTGGATGGAGGTGAGGGAGGAGGTGTGGGCACAGTTTTACAGTTCCTGCGGTGGCAGGGGAAGGTGCCAGGATGGGAGGGTGGGTTGTAGGGGGGTGTGGACCTGACCAGATAGTCACAGAGGGAACAGTCTTTGCGGAAGACGGAAAGGGGTGGGGAGGGAAATATATCCCTGGTGGTGGGGTCTTTTTGGAGGTGGCGGAAATGTCGGCGGATGATTTGGTTTATGCGAAGGTTGGTAGGGTGGAAGGTGAGCACCAGGGGCGTTCTGTCTTTGTTACGGTTGGAGGTTGGGGTCTGAGGGCGGAGGTGCGGGATGTGGACGAGATGCGTTGGAGGGCATCTTTAACCACGTGGGAAGGGAAATTGCGGTCTCTAAATAAGGAGGCCATCTAGTGTGTTCTGTGGTTGAACTGGACCTCCTGGGAGCAGAGACGGTGGAGGCAAAGGAATTGGGAATACGGGATGGCATTTTTGCAAGATGTAGGGTGGGAAGAGGTGTAATCCAGGTAGCTGTGGGAGTCGGTGGGTTTGTAAAAAATGTCAGTGTCAATTTGGTCATCATTAATGGAGATGGAGAGGTCCAGGAAGGGGAGGGAGGTGTCAGAGATGGTCCAGGTAAATTTAAGGTCAGGGTGGAATGTGTTGGTGAAGTTAATGAATTGCTCAACCTCCTTGGATGCTGCCTGAACTGCTGTGCTTTTCCAGCACCATTCTAATCTAGACTCTGGTTTCCAGCATCTGCAGTCATTGTTTTTACCGCCTTCTAATCCTTTCCTATCCATGTATTTGTCCAAATGCCTTTTAAATATTGTTAATATATCTGCCTCAACCACTTCTGCTGGCAGCTCATTCCAGACATGTACCACCCTCTGTGTAAAAAAGTTGCCCCTCAGGTTCCCTTTTATTCTTTCCCCTCTTAACCTTAAAATTGTGCCCTCTAGTCTTCAATTCCTCAAACCTAGAAAAAAGACTGAGTGCATTTACCCTATCCATGCCTCTCATGATCTTATACACTTCTATAAGATCCCCCTCAGTCTCCTATATTCAATCTCTCTCTATAGCTCAGACCCTTGAATCTTGGCAACATCCTTGTAAACGTCTTCTGCACTCTTTCCAGTTTAATAACCTCCTTCCGATGGCAAGATGACTAAAACTGAACACAATACTCCAAGTGCAGTCTCACCAACATCCTGAACAACTGCAACGTAACTTCCCATCTTCCATACTCAACGTCCTGACTGAAGGCCAAAAGTCTTCTTCACTGCCCTGTCTACCTGTGACTCCACTTTCAGAATATCGTGTACCTGAACCCCAGCATCCCTGTTCTACTACTCCTGAAGACCTCAACCATTCACATGAAACTTCTACTTGATTTGACTTTCCAAAATACAAGACCTCACACTTATCTATATTAAAACTCATTTGCCATATCTTGGCCCACTTCCCCAGCTGATCAAGATCCTGCTGCACTTTCTGATAGCCTTCCTCACTGTCCACGATACCACCTATTTTAGTGTCATCTGCAAACTTACTAATCATGCCTTGTACATTCTCATCCAAATAATTGATGTAGATAACAAACAGCAATAGGTCCAGCACCTACCCCAAGGTATGCCACTAATCACAGGCCTCCAGTCTGACGGGCATCCTTCCACTATTACCCTCTGCTTCCTGCCATCAAGCCAATTGTGTATCCAATTTGCCATCTCCCCTGGATTCCATTCAATCTAACCTTCCAGAGCAGTTTACTGATATGACACGGGGTAAACTCTCCTGCTTAATTTTAACCAGCAACACAGAAAAAATTATCCCATGCAGTAATCTGTGATAATTCTAGTGGCGAAGAACTAATTAAAGTAAAAATTAACAACGTTATTTCTTAAAGTATAACAGAGAATAATTAGCTAACAACTATTTACAACTCCTTCCTCTAACCTATCTTTACTTTCTCTTTTATAATACTAGTCTGATAAAACCCCCGAGTAAGATTTACCAAAAAAATTCGAATTTCAAAACCAGCCAGCTGCCGTACCTTCCTCTGTAGATTTGCACTCCAGGTTGGTGTTGATGTTTTTTTTCTCTGTGCAAACTCCTTCTCTAGGTAGGTATCTCTCAGAGAATTCTGACTAGCAGCCTATATCTGTTGGTCTTTTGGCAGTTCTCTCCCAACTGTTCAATTTTTCCTGGTTAAATCCCCAAAGCGTCAGATTGTGTCACTGGTTTTTAATATTGTTAATATACTCAATTCAAACATGATTGGAGTTTGGTATTTTTTGGGTCTAATTTAAATGGATTGGCCTAATTCAAGTTTGTTTTTATCTCCAGGCAGCCAGCTACCCTTGCTGCTGGATCACAGGCCACACTGTATCTTATTCAGAACACTTGGTACTGTCAGGTAGTTCTGCTAGCTTGTAACTCTCTTAAAGGTACAGTACACCCGCATCTTCATAACACTACCATGTGGAACCTTATCAAAGGCCTTACTGAAAACCACACTGTCCTGTCTTCGTCAACCTGGTTACTTCATCAAAGAACTCTAACACATCGGTGAGGCATGATCTCCCATGCACAAAGCCATGCTGACTACTCCTAAGGAAACCCTATCTTTCTAAATGCATGTACATCTTTTTCCTCAGAATGTTCTCAAGTAACTGATTGATCTACAGTTCCCAGGTTTTTCTTTGCAGCCCTGACTGGAGCCACTGCCCTCCAGTCTTCTGGGACCTTGCCCATGGCTAACGATGATGCAAAGATATCAGCCAGGGCCTCTGCAATTTCTTCTCTAGCCTGTTGCAGTGATCTTGGATATGTCTGGTCTGGATCAGGAGATTTATCCACCTTCATACACTCTGATACATTCAACACCTCCTCTACTGTGATATGGACTGTCACCAAGATATCACCACTAACTTCCCCAAGTTTCCCAAGTCTTCATGTAAACACAGCGGAGAAATATTCATTGAGGACCTCGCATGTCTCCTGCGGTTCCACACATATATTTGGTCCTTTGAGTCCCATTCTCTCTCTAGTTTTTTTTTAGATTGGATTAGATTACTTACAGTGTGGAAACAGGCCCTTCGGCCCAACAAGTCCATACCGACCCGCCGAAGTGTAACCCACCCAGACCATTCCCCTACACCTAATACTACGGGCAATTTAGCATGGCCAATTCACCTAACCTGAACATTTTTGGATTGTGGGAGAAAACCAGAGGACATGGAGGAAACCCACGCAGACACAGGGAGAATGTGCAAACTCCACACAGTCAGTCGCCTGAGGCAGGAATTGAACCCAGGTTTCTGGTGCTGTGAGGCAGCAGTGCCACCGTGCCACCCTACAAAGTTATTCTTTTCCCTTTAATATATTTAAAGAACATCTTTGGATTCACCCTAATCTTCTTAGCCAAGGCTATTGTGTGTCCCCCTTTTACCCTCCTGATTTCCTTCTTCACTAAATATTGTTGCCAAAGAAGCACCTAAATCATATTAAAACATAAACATTTCACTCACAACAAACCCTGGAGTCCTTGTCATTCCTGGGTTTGTGTATTTATTCATGGGATACGGGAGTCACTGGCTGGGCCAGCATTCATTGCCTGTCTTTAGTTGCCCTTGAGAAAGTGGTGGTGAACTGTGTTCTTGAACTGCTGCAGTCCTTGTGCTGTAGATAGACCTACAATGCTGATAGGCAGGAAATTCAATGATTCTGACCCAGCAAAACTGAAGGCATAGCGATATATTTCAGGATGGTGAGTGGCTTGAAGAAGAACTTGCTAGTGGTGGTGTTCCCATATATCTGCTGCCCTTGTTGGTGGGTGTGGTTGTGGGTTTGGAAGGCACTGTCTAAGGCTCTTTGATTAATTTTGCCAGTGCATATTGTATATAGTAGGATCACAAAGGCCAACCTCCCATCTATAGAATCCATCTACCAGGCCCGCTGTCAAGGAAAGGCTGTCAGCATTCTCAAAGTATCCCACCCTGGCAATATTTTTCTACAACCTCTATCATTGGGGAGAAGGTACAAAAGCCTGAACACACACACCAGCCAGTTTCGAAACAGTTTCTACCTTACTGTTGTTAGAATACTGAATGCACTCACAAACTCTTAGCATTCGCCTGTACCTGTGTTTTGATTTTTCCTGCTGTTTACCTATTATTTAGTTATCTATGCTATTTAACTCTGTGATCTGCCTGTATTGCTCGCAAAGCAAAGTACATGTGCCTCAGTACATGTGACAATAAATTCAATTCAATTCAATTCAACTCAATTCAATAGTACACATTGTTGCTACTGAGCATCGGTGATGGAGGGAGTGGATGTTTGTGGATGCTATGCCAAAACAAGTGGGCTATTTTATCTTGTATTGTATATTGTAAACTGCTTTGTAAAGGCAAATGGGAGTTTTCCATTACACTTCAGCCTTGTCCCTTATAGATGACGAATAGGCTTTGGGTAGTCAAGTCAGGTACCCTAGCCTCTGATGTTCTGGTCTCCACAGTATTTTTATGGTTTGTCCAGTCCAGTGTGTGGTCAGTGGTAACTCCCAGGATGGTGCTGGTCTTCAACAGAAAGTGTCACAGAGAAATTGGCTCTGTCACAGTCACTCACCTCCTATTGGAGGGATCACTTGGTCCAGTAATTTCATGCTCGTTCGTTTCCAGATTTTTTTGATGATGGTTCGCAGTTCCTCATTCGACTGTTCAAAATTTCCTGTTGACAAAAAGAATAAAACAGATAACTACACATTCATAGCACCGTAACAACTAACTAATTAACCCTCAGTCCTGGCATACACTAATAAGTATGTGCAAAACCTTCATAAACTCACTCCCCACCTCTGTATGTGTGGATGCCGTGTCTGAGTGTGACAGTTTACATGTCAGTAATCCCTGCTCCCACTGTGTGTATGTTAGAGAATAAGTTTAAAAGTGAGTGTATGTGTGAGCACATATGAATGTATGCAGGAGCAAGTATGTGTGTATGTGCATGTCTCTATGAGTGAGTGTACGTGTTTGTAATCCCCACTTGCACAGTATGCATTTGAATGAGTAGGTTTTAAAAGTGTAGGACAAAGCAACCCGCTTGATTGGCACGAGACCCACAAGCATCTAGTCCCTCCACCACTGATGCTCAGTAGCAGTAGTGTGTACTATCTACATGATGCACTGCAGAAATTCACATGTGTGAGAAAGTACATGTGAAAGCTAGTGTGTGAGGCAGTGCATGTGCCATTGCATGTGTGAGCAGTGTAAGTGTAGGAGTATGTGAACGTCAGTGCTTGTGCATGTGTATGTCTGTGTGTACACTTGCGTGTGGTTTGTGTGTATCTGTGTGTGCGCACTTGTGTGTGAGAGAAAGTGTTAAAGAGAGTGCGTGTGTGAGCCTAAGTATCACCTAGCTCCCATGGGTCTATACTTCCCGGCACTGAATGGAATAGTTACAGTCTCTGGCCTACCTATCAGAGGGCTGCTCAAATCCTGATTGGGCCAGGAGTGACAAGAGGAACAGAATCACACTCACTGGCCTTAACTCAGAGGTGGCAATGAGCAGCTCTAGATTACTTACTCCCTCAGATGCACTGACAGTCTCCCCTTCTACTCCCACAGTGGCTCCAGAGGACATCGGCAACATCCACCCTATGTGTAACCAACACCTCCTTCGGGGTTCTGCATTGATTTTCTTCTTTCTCTGATGTGAGCATCACTGGCTGAATGACCATTTGTTGCCCAGGAAGGTGGCAATTATCCCATCACACTCCTTTACTGTCCATCCCTAATTGCCCAGAGGGCAATTAAGAGTCAACCACATGAAGGCAGATGTAGACCAGAGTGGGTAAGAATGGCAGTTTCCTTCCCAAAATGGCATTGGTGAACTATATGGGTTTTTCTGACAATCAACATACAACAAGATCTGGATAATATCCAGGCTTGATCTGAGAAGTGGCAAGTAATATTCGTATCACACAAATGCCAAGCTATGACTATCACCAATAAGAGACAATCTAACCACCATCCCGCTACATTCAATTTTGTTACAATCTCTGAATCTCCCAGCATCAACATTGTGAGGAGTTGTCCTTGACCAGAAAGTCAACTGGACTCACCATATAAACACATAAATAACAGTTGGTCAGAGGCTAGGAATACAGCAGTGAGTAACTCACCTCCTGACCCACCCCAAATCTTGTCCACCATCAACAAAGCACAAGTCAGGAGTGTGATGGAATACTCCCCATCTAGGAGTGCAGTGCCAACAACACTCAAGAAGCTTTAATACCATCCAGGACAAAGCAACCCGCTTGATTGGCACGAGACCCACAAGCATCTAGTCCCTCCATCACTGATGCTCAGTAGCAGTAGTGTGTACTATCTACATGATGCACTGCAGAAATTCACCAAAGATCCTCAGACAGCACCTTCCAAACCCACGACCACTTCCATCTAGAAGGACAAGGGCAGCAGATACACGGGAACACCATCATCTTCAAGTTCCCCTCCAAGCCTCTCACCTTCCAGATTTGGAAATATATTGCCGTTCCTTCACTGTCACCGTGTAAAATTCCTGGAATTCCCTCCCTAAGGGCATTGTGGGTCAACCCACAGCAGGTGGACTGCAGCAGTTCAAGAAGGCAGCTTAACACCACATTCTCTAGGGCAACTAGGGACGAGCAATTAATGCCAGCCAGTCAGCAACACCCACATCCCACAAAATCAATTTTAAAAATGGTCACCTTTCGACATTTAAATTCCAGATTTTTATTGAGTGCAAATTCACCATCTTCCATACTGGGATTTGAACTTGGGTCCCCAAAGTATCACCTGGGTCTCTCAATTAGTAGGTAAAAACAATGACTGCAGATGTTGGAAACCAGATTCCGGAATAGAGTGGTGCTAGAAAAGCACAGCAGTTCAGGCAGCATCCGAGGACCAGGAAAATCAATGTTTTGGGCAAAAGCCCTTCATCAGGAATACAGGCAGAGTGCCTGAAGGGTGGAGAGATAAAGGAGGGGAGGGTGGGGGTGGGGAGAAAGTACCATAGAGTACAATAGGTGATTGGGGGTGGGGATGAAGGTGATAGGTCAGGGAGGAGGGTGGGGTAACGTAGCAAAGAGTACAATGGGTGGATGGGGGTGGGGATGAAGGTGATAGGTCGGGGGGAGGGTGGGGGAACATAGCAAAGAGTTCAATGGGTGGATGGGGGTGGGGATGAAGGTGATAGGTCGGGGGGGAGGGTGGAGTGGATAGGTGGAAAGGAAGATATGCAGGTAGGACAGGTCATGGGGACAGTGCTGAGCTGGAAGTTTGGAACTGGGGTGAGGTGGGGGAAGGGGAAATGAGGAAACTGGTGAAGTCCACATTGACGCCCTGGGGTTGAAGTGTTATGAGGCATTTTTCCTCCAGGCATCGGGTGGTGATGGAGTGGCGAAGAAGGAGGCCCAGGACCTCCATGTCCTCAGCAGAGTGGAAGAGGGAGTTGAAATGTTGGGCCACAGGGCGGTGTGGTTGATTGGTGCGGGTGTCCCGGAGATGTTCCCTAAAGCGCTCTGCTAGGAGGCGCCCAGTCTCCCCAGTGTAGTCCAGCAATAATACCACAAAGCCATTCCACTTCTTAAAGTGTCAAATCTAGTGTCTTGATGTATTGGTGATCTGGCTCGCACTGTCATTGAGGATGGGGACCTTTATTCAGCTTCCTCCTCTGGCTTGTGATTTAAAGGGCTATTCACAACTGGAAATGGCAGGACTGCAGAACTTCGGTCTAGCCCATTAATTGTTTTATTCTCCATGGCTTGATGGAAATGGTGTGGTAGAGGAAATGCTGGGCCATGAGGTGACAGATTTTGGTTGAATTCAATTCTGCTTTTGCTGATGGCCCACAGTGTCTCATGGATAGTAGTCTTGAGTTGCTAGATCTGTTCTTTAACACAGTGGTAGTGCCACAACATGATGGAGGGTGTTCTCAATTTGAAGATGGGACTGTGCTGAGATCAGTCCTATCAAAACTATCATAAATAGATCCAAGAGACAAGGGCAAAATAGATTCTTCCCTTATTTTGGTTCCCTGACCACCTGCTGCAGAACTAATCCAGCAGCTATGTCCTTTAGGACCTAACCTACTCAGTTAGCAGTGGTGCTACCAAGCAATACTTGGTGATGAACATTGAAGTCCTACACCCAGATTACAGTCTGCACCTTGTTACCCTCAGTGCTTCCTCCAAGTGATGTTCAACATGAAGGAGCACTGATTTATCAACTGGAGGGGGTGTAGTGAATGATAATCTGCAGGATTGTACATGTTTGGAGCTGATGCCATGAGGTTTCATGGGGTTTGGAGGCAATGTTGAGGACTCCCAGGGCAATTCCCTCTTCACCATATCCCACGGTGCCACCACCTCTGCTGGGTCTGTCCAGTTAGTGGGACAGGACATATCCAGGGATGGTGATGTGGTCTCTGGGACATTGTCTGGAAAATATGATTCCATATGTTAGGCTGTTGCTTTGCCTGTCTATAAGACAGCTCTCCAATTTTGGCATAAATCTCCTGATCCTGGTGAGGCATTTACAAGGTCAACGAGATTATGTCTTTCGTTTACAGTAATGAGGTCAGAGCAAGATAGGTTTCATTTCATTCCAAAGTTCCACAGCAGTTTTGATACAACTGAGTGTCTTGTTCAGCTATTGCAGAGGATAGTTAAGGTCAACCACATTGTTGTGGGTCAGCTGTCATGAAGAGGCCAAACCAGCTTAGAGTGACAGATTTCCTTCCCAAAAGGACAGGACAGAACCACATAGGTCTTAATAATAGTCATTTCATAGTCAGCGTTATTGAGACTTGACTAACTTTTTATTCCAAATAAATGAAAACTCCTCCAGATACTCAGGTGAGATTTCAACTCAGATTTCTAGATCATGAGCCTAGGGCTCTATTAAAAGTCCCACTGTGCTGCATGTTCCTGATGGAAACCCTGCTGTTTCTAGTTCTGACACTGTGGGCTCGCAACCATATCACGAGCCCATACTCAGTAGGGGTGGGTCAACAAGCAATCTCCTAAATTGCCTTGCTTCATCTTTAACTGCCTTTGTCAGTTTACAACTAAGGGATGTTCACCGTCAGCACAAGTTCTCCTACCTTCGGTTTTAATTTTCAGAGCTGTTCGTACCAGGGCAAAGAGCGTGGCATTGAAGGTGACTGTGCCATCACTGTTCATGGGCATGTTCATA
Organism: Chiloscyllium punctatum; assembly: GCF_047496795.1. Taxonomy (NCBI): domain Eukaryota; kingdom Metazoa; phylum Chordata; class Chondrichthyes; order Orectolobiformes; family Hemiscylliidae; genus Chiloscyllium; species Chiloscyllium punctatum. The sequence continues at coordinate 28,294,435 of NC_092783.1, forward strand.
GACACCAAACGCTGGGAAAGATACAGAGAATGGAGAGGTCAGCAGTGGGAGGGTCAGTAAACTCAGAAAGACACATACACAAACTGGAGCTCAGAAAAATGCATCAACTGTTCAGGTGGATGTGAAAACTCCCATGACAGCAGAGAAGGGGAAGCTGTGCATGCCCTGGGATGCCAGGAAACACTAACAGAGCTAGAGCTAAGGCAGCAAGGAAAGAGCCTTGAGATACTGCCTGGACCAATCCTTGAGCTGGGATCCTGTGCCTCAGCAAAAGGTGTCCCTTGCTGGTCTACCCTGCAAGGTACACCAGTGCATTGGAGAGGTGCCACCATAGTTCGAAAGGGTTGCTGGATGCCACATGCCAATGTCCAGGTAGGAAGGGTGCTTAGTGTCCATGGATCATGCAATGTGGTCACAGCCAACATAGAGGTCATTCAGAGCAAGTGGTGAGCTGAATCCACCAGGTACAGTACCCGTTCTGGTTTCCATCTTGCATTTTCCCGACACTGAGCTTGTTTGGCAAGTTTAGGAAGATATTCTGGTCTCCTTCCTATCAGAAGGATGTTGTGAAACTTGAAAAGGGTTCAGAAAAGATTTACAAGGATGTTGCCAGGGTTGGAGAATTTGAGCTATGGGGAGAGAGTGAATAGCCTGTTGTGTTTTCCCTGGAACGTCGAAGGCTAAGGGGTGATGTTATGGAAGCTTATAAAGTCATGAGGGGCATGGAAAAGGTAAATGGGCAATGTCTTTTCTCTGGGGTGGGAGAGTCCAGAACTAAAGGGTGAGAGGGGAAAGATATAAAGAGACCTAAGGGGCAACTTTTTCACACAGACGATGGCACGTGTATGGGATGAGCTGCCAGAGGAAGTGTTGGAGGCTAGTACAGCATTTAAAAGGCAGCTGGATGGGTATATGAATAGGAAGGGTTTAGAGGGATATGGGCCAAATGCTGGCAAATGGGATTAGATTGGGTTGGGATATCTGGTCGGCATGGACGAGTTGGACCAAAGAGTCTGTTTCCGTGCTGTACATCTCTATGACTCTAATGACGTGAGTTGTATTGACAAAGCATTTAACAATCAATAATCCATGTCAGTTAGGATCTCACCACTGCCTCATCATAATCTCACCTCACTATTTGGGAAAAGCATAAACAATGAAGTGAGAGGTTCCTGACATTCAGATGGGCTTAGCCAGGCTCCTTGTCCGATCCTGTCACACATTTCACCATATCCCAGCAATGTCCAGAGCTGTTCCAAAGAAGGGTCACTGGACTCAAAAGGTTAACTCTGTTTTGTCTTCACAGATGCTGCCAGACCTGCTGAATTTCTTCAATATTTTTTGGGTTTTTTTGTGTGTTTCACCATAGTCCATGTCATTCAGACTCCTATAATTCCACCTGTACTCATCTTCCTCAACCTTAGAATTCCATAGAATCCCTACAGTGTGCCCCCCAGACCCCACTCCCCTATATTACCCCTGACTAACACACCTAGTCTACACATCCCTGAACACTATGGACAAGTTAGCATGGCCAATTCACCTAACCTACACACCTTTAGACTGTGGGAGGAAACCAAAGTACCCAGAGGAAACCCACGCAGACACAGGGAGAATGTGCAAACTCCACACAGACAGTTGCCCGAGGCGGGATTTGAACCCGAATCCCTGGCGCTGTTAGGCAGCAGTGCTAACCACTGATCAGGAATAGTCAGCACAGATTCGTTAGAGGGAGATCCTGAATAATTGAGTTTTTCAAAAGGTGACGGAATATATTGATGAGGGTAGTGCAGTTGATGTCGTAACAGACTTCAGAAAGGTCTTTGACACAGTCCCACACGGAAGGCTGTTCCAAAAGGTAAAGTCCCATGGGATCCAATGCAAATTGGCAAACTGGATCCAAAATTGGTTTAGAAATAGGAGGCAAAGGGTTGTTTTTGTGACTGGAAGCCTGTGACCAGTGTTGTACCATAGGGATTGGTGTTGGAACCCTTGCTATGTCCATTATTAATGACTTGGATGTCAATGTAGAAGGTTTAGTTACTAAATTTGCAGATGACAAGAAAACTGGAGATGTTCTTGATAGTGAGAAGGATGGTCTCAGTCTACAGACTGATATTGATCAGCTGCTAAATTGGGCAGACCAATGGCAGATGGAATTTAATTCCAATAAATGCAAGGTGATGCAATTTGGGAGGTCTCATAAGGGAAGGATATACATAATGAATGGTGGGTCTCTCTGGAGTACTGAGGAACAAAGGGAGCTTGGTGTACTAGTCCATAGATCCATGAAGGTGTCAGCTCAGCTAGACAGGGTGGTAAAGAAGGCATTTAGGATGCTTGCCTTCATTAGCTGAGTGTAGAATATAGGAGCAAAGAAGTCTTGTTTCAACCTTATAAAATATTGGTTAGGCCACAGATGGAATACTGTGTGCAGTCCTGGTCACCACAATAGGAAGGACGTGACATGATTGCAGTGGAATGTTGCAGGATTTCATCAGGATTTTGCCTGGGATAGAAAGTCTCAGTTATGAGATCAACTGGCTTTGCTTTTCTTGGGGCAGAGGAGGCTGAGGGGGATGTCTGATTGAGGTATAGAGAATTATGAGAGGCATACACAGAGTAGAACTTGGGAATCTCTACCCCATGGCAGATGTGCATTACTTTAAGGTGAGGAGTGATTTAGAAGAGATCTGGGAAAAAATTGTTCACACACAAGGTGGTAGAAGTAGGGAATGTGCTACCTGAGAGGGTGGTGGAGCAGTGTTTAGGCAGCATCTGAATGAGCACTTAAAATGACAAGGCATAGCAGTCTATGGACCAAAAGCAAAGAATTGGCATTTGTGCAGTTTGGTGTTTGTTGGTCAACATTGATGTGATGGACCAAAGAGTCTGTTGCTGTGCTATAGGACTCTGAGTAACTCATCCTCCACAGCTTTAGTGCTCAATTGCTTTGCCCAGTCCATAAGGAGATTGAAGTCACCCAAAGATTATCCATGCTATATATTTCTCATATCTCCTGATTAATACCTCAGAGTACTACTACTACTTGGTGGCCGAGAAATAATTCCAACGTCTGCTGGCCCTTGCTGTTTCTTAGCTCCACCCGAACAGATCATACGCATTATTCTTCTGATCCAAAATCATTCCTTACTGTTGTACCTATCCCACCTCCTTTTCCTTCTTCTCTGTCCCTCTTAAATGTCCAATATGTTCAAATAGAGGTCCCAGCTGTGGTCCCTGTAATGGCTGCTCTATTTTAATTTCTCCATCAAATCATCCAAGAGGGTGCAAGGTCAGAGAAAGGGGTGCAGGGAGGGAGAATTATGAAGGTGGGTAAAAGGGTCCATTAGCAAGGGAGGACTACTGGTCGAGGAAGTGAACACAGAAGCAGAGGTAAAGGAGCTCAGCATTGTGCTGGGGCTGAAATGTGAGTGTACCAAAATGAAACTTAGAAATTTGCTGAGGACCAAGCATTCTCAGTCAGTGGGAAGGTCACAGGGTGTCATGAATACCCAGCATGGGGAGGGGGGGGGGGGGGGCGGGGTGATCAGTAAAAGGGATGGGGTCAGAGGGAAGGAAAGGTAGGTTCCAGAGGGGCACAGTTCCATACAATACTCACAGGTTGGTGAATCTTGTGATAATTCAAATGTGAAAGGAAGATAAAAAATTGATTGTTTAAGTATCGGATGAGTGAAGGATGAAGGAGCCTGTGGGAGAAAAGCTGTGACACAGGGTAAGTTGGTGCTGCTTAAGGCAATGACTAATAGTGATCATGTGGTGGCACATTGACAGTTCATCTGAGGAAGCAGTGAGGATAGTGATTCAAGAATGTTTAATGTCTTGGATATATCTATCATTAGAAGACCGTAAGACAAAGGAATTGAAATTCGGTCATTCACCCCATCGAGTCTACTCCGCCCATGGCGAATAAGGTTCTCAACTCCATTCTCCCACTTTCTCCCTGTAACCCTTGATCCCCTTGACAATCAAGAACCTATCTATCTCAGTCTTAAATATACTCAATGACCTGGCCTCCACAGCCTTCTGTGGCAATGAATTCCATAGATTCCCCACTCTCTGGCTTAAGACGTTTCTCTTTATCTCCATTTTAAAAGGTCTTCCCTTTACTCAAAGGCTCTACCCTCAGGTCTTAGTCTCTCCTATCAATGGAAACATCTTTCCAACATCCACTCTGTCCAGGTCGTTCAGTATTCTGCATGTTTCAATTAGATCCTCCCACATCCTTCTAACCTCCATTGAGTATAGCCCAGAGTCTTCAAACGTTCCTCATGTTAAACTTTTCATTCCTGAGATCATTCTTGTGAACCTCCTCTGAACACACTTGAGGGCCAGTACATCCTTCCGGAGATATGGGGCCCAAAACGGTGCGCAATACTCCAAATGTGATCTGACCAGAGCCTTATACAGCGTCAGATGTACATCCCTGATTTTATATTCAAGTCCTCTCAAAATAATTGCAGAAAACGTGTTGCTGGAAAAGCGCAGCAGGTCAGGCAGCATCCAAGGAACAGGAGAATCGACGTTTCAGGCATAAGCCCCTCTTCAGGAAAGAAGGGCTTATGCCCGAAACGTCGATTCTCCTGCTCCTTGGATGCTGCCTGACCTGCTGCGCTTTTCCAGCAATACATTTTCTGCTCTGATCTCCAGCATCTGCAGTCCTCACTTTCTCCTCTCAAAATAATTGCCAACATTGTAATTGTCTTCCTAATTACTGACTCAATCTGCAAGTTTACCTTAAGAGACTAAAATTGATCTGGAGCTCTCAAGTTTCTTTGCACTTCAGACTTCTGAATTTTCTCCCCATTTAGAAAATACTCCATGCCTCTACTCTTCCAACCAAAGTGCATGACCTCACACTTTCCCACATTGTACTCCGTCTGCCAAATCCTTGCCCACTCTCCTAACCTGTCCAAATCCTGCTGCAGCCTTCTCATCACCTCAATGCTACCTGTCCCTCTACTATCTTTGTATCATCTACAAACTTAGTCAGAATGCCCTCAGTTCCTTCATCTAGGTCTTATGTATAAAGTGAAATGTTGTGGTCCCAACACTGACCCTTGCGGAACACCATTTGTCACCAGCTGCCATCCTGGGAAGGGCCCTTTTATTCCCACTCTCTGCTTTCTGTCAGACAGCCAAACTTCTATCAATGCTAGTACTTTGTCTCTGACACCATGGGCCCATACCTTACTCAGAAGCTTCCTGGGTGGCCCCTTGTCAAAGGCCTTCTTGAAGTCCAGGTAGATAACATCCATTGGCTCTCCTTGGTCTAACCTGCTCATTACTTCCTCAAAGAATTCTAGCAGATTTGTCAGGCATGATATCTCTTTGATGAAACTGTGCTAACTTTGCCCTATTTTACCATAACTTCCAAGTTTTCAGAAATCTCATCCTTCACAATGGATTCCAGGATCTTACCCATGACCAAGGATAGTAATTGGTCTGTAATTTTCCATCTTCTGCCTTACTCCTTTTTAAAGCGTGAGCGATTTTCCAGTCCTCTGGGACCCTCCCTGACTCCAACGATTCCTGAAAGATCAACACCAACACCTCCACTATCTCTTCAGCTATCTCCCTTCGAATTCTGGGGTGCAGTCCATCTGGTCCAAGTTATTTATCCACTTTCAGGCTATTCAGTTTTTCTAATGCCTTCTCCTTGGTTCTGGCCACCATATTCATCTCTTGAATTTTTGAGATGTTATTTGCGTCTTCCACCGTGAAGACTGACACAAAGTAATTATTTAGCTCCTCAGCCATTTCCTTGTTCCCCATTACTATCTCTTCAGCATCATTTTACAGTGGCCCAATATCTACTTTTGCCTCTCCTTTGCCCTTTAGATGTCTAAAGAAAGTCTTAAAGTCTTCCTTTATGTTACTGGCTAGCTTACCGTTGTATTTAATCTTTTCTCTCCTATTTCTTTTGTTGTTGCCCTCTGTTGGTCTTTGTAAGCTTCTCAATCCTCTGGTTTCCAATTATCCTTTGCCACATTATGCTTTCTCTTTTGCTTTTGGGCTATCCCTCACTTCCCTGGTCAGCCATGGCTGCCTCATCCGTCTCCCAGTACCATGCTTCTTTTTCCTCAGGATGAATTTTTGCTGTGCCTCCTGAATTACTCCCAGAAACCCCTGCCATTGCTGTTGCACTGTCTTTCCTGCTAGACTGCTCTCCTAGTCAATTCTACCCAGCTCCTCCCTTGTGCCTCTGTAGTTACTTTTACTCAGCTGTAAAACCGTTACCTCTGATTGTATTTTCTCCCTCTCGAATTGCAGAGCAAATATAATCATATTATGATCCTTGCTTCCTAAGGGTTCCTTCACCCTAAGCTCCCTTATCAAGTCTGCCTCACTGCACAACACTAAATCCAGTATCACCTGCTCCTTCGTGGACTCCACCACAAGCTGCTCCAAAAGGCCATCTCATTGACATTCCACAAATTCCTTTTCTTGCAATCCACTACCAACCTGGTTTTCCCCATTCACCTGCATATGGAAATCCCCAAGATCACTAGAAGCACGGCATTCCAACTGGAATTCTATCAACAAACACATAGAGTTAGACCCCATCTACCACCCCTGAGAAAAAAGAACAGGAAATGACATCGCCACAGGAAATGACATCACCAACCCAAAGAAACCCAAACATATACATAGAAAGCAGGAATCATGTATACTGCTTCACCTGAGGCCCACTGAAGATGTTATCTAGTAAAGTGATGAAATGTCTGAAAATGAACCTCCCAGCTCAGTGAGCAAACCTACATCTAGAACCTCAATCTGACCTACAAATCTTCTCAAAACTCACCTCTCTGACATATCTCCTTTAAGAACCTGTGTTTGATTTTGCCTTTTTTGCCAAGGGGGTGTTTATGGGGATTGTTGCAAGTATTTAGAACAGCATCATTAAGTTGTGATAGAGTTGACTGGGTTTTCAGATAGGTTAAGTAATTCTAAATTTGGTTCTTTTGTTCATGTGTCATTCAGTAGTCTGTAAATAAATTCTGTTTTGTTTAAAACTGAGTGGTTGGGCCGGCTGCATCACTCCTGGAATATCCACTTTACACCTGCTTAAAACAAATGGAAAAATTAGGGTCTGGGCTACCCTCTTCAAATCTTTTTAATAGAATCCCTACTGTGTGAAAACAGGCTATTCGGTCCAACAAGTCCACATCAACTCTCTGCAGAGCATAACACCCAGACTCAACTTCCTGTAACCCTGCATTTCCTAATACTAACCTGCACATCCCTGGACACTCTGTGCAACTTACCATGGCCAATTCACCTGACCTGCACATCTTTGTACTGTGGGAGGAAACTGGAGCACCCGGAGGAAACCCACGCAAACACAGGGAGAATGTGTAAACTCCACACAGACAGTCACCTGAGGCTGGAATCATACCCGGTTGCCTGGTGCTGTGAGGCAGCAGTGCTAACCGCTGAGCCACTGTTTTGAGAGGGTCTGACCAGGTCCATAACACTAGGAAAGAGCTATGGGTGTGGAAATGGGGTTTTCTTGATATCTGGTCAAACATGAGGAAAAATGAGAAACCAATGAAGACAAACAAACTTGAAGAGACAATGGTCACACCACTGCAGTGAAGGGCAGAACCTCGTCAAGGTGGGAATTCCTGGATAAGAAATGGCAGTGAATTAAACATTACCATAAAAGTTGGAAATCTGAAATCAAAGCAATAAATGTTGAAAATACTCAGTGGATCATGCAGCAACTGTGGTGAGAGAAAAACAGTGTCTTCACAACATCTTGACTTGACCATCCAACATTAATAAACATCCCCAAAATCATTTTCTTGGGTTTTTAGAGAATCATGTTAATGTTTCTAAACTTAGAAGGAGCTGCTAATTGTACTAACACATCTGCAACCACTGGCCCACGATTCACCGCCCAGCCAACCAGTCATGTAGTGAATGAACAAAAGGAGCTCAATCTGGCTGAATCCTACCTTACAGGCCACACGGTGAGGGCAGAATTTGCCAAAGCCCAGAGGAGGCTGAATGCGACGGAGCAATGTCACAACATCCAGGTGTTTGATCCGTCCCCTGTGGCGAATAATCAAGAAAATCATCGAATAAGCATGTGCCTGACTGGGTGTGTCTGTGTGTGAAACAGAGCGTGTCTGTGTGTGTATGTGTGTGTGTGTGTGTGTGTGTGAAACAGTGTGTGTGTGTGTGTGTGTGTGTGAAACAGAGTGTGTCTGTGTGTGTGTGTGTGAAACAGAGCGTGTCTGTGTGTGTATGTGTGTGTGTGTGAAACAGAGCGTGTCTGTGTGTGTATGTGTGTGTGTGAAACAGAGTATGTCTGTATGTGTGGTGTGTGTGTCTGTGTGTGAAACAGAGTGTGTCTGTGTGTGTGTCTTGTGTGAAACAGAGCGTGTCTGTGTGTGAAACAGAGCGTGTCTGTGTGTGTATGTGTGTGTGTGTGTGTGTGTGTGAAACAGTGTGTGTGTGTGTGTGTGTGTGTGAAACAGAGTGTGTCTGTGTGTGTGTGTGTGAAACAGAGCGTGTCTGTGTGTGTATGTGTGTGTGTGTGAAACAGAGCGTGTCTGTGTGTGTATGTGTGTGTGTGTGTGTGTGAAACAGAGTATGTCTGTATGTGTGGTGTGTGTGTCTGTGTGTGAAACAGAGTGTGTCTGTGTGTGTGTCTTGTGTGAAACAGAGCGTGTCTGTGTGTGTGTGTGTCTGTGTGTGAAACAGAGTGTGTCTGTGTGTGTGGTGTGTGTGTGTCTGCAAGCAGTGTATGTATAAAAGCATGGTGTGTGGCTGTGAATGGTGTGTGTTTGAGTGGGGTGTGTGTGTATGAGTGAATGTCTGTGTGGGTGTCTGACAGTGTGGTGTTCATCAAGTATGTACAGTATTTGTTCCTGTGTGAGATAGCGAGTGTCTGTGAGAGTGAGTGTGTGTCTATGATTGTGTATAAAAATGCACGTAAGTTTATACATAACACATGTTTGTACATGTGTCTGTGAGTGTGTGCCTGGGTGTGTGAGAGAGAATTTGTTTTTGCAGCATGTTTGCATGAGATTTTGCCTGTGAGTGTGTCTGAGGGCGTATTCAACCAACTTACTTGGCCTCAGGATCATACTCGGCCCAGATCCTCTTAAATTCATCCAGGTGATGAGGGCCCAGAATGGACCAATCACGTGTCAGGTAATCAAAGTTGTCCATAATTACAGCTACAAACAGGTTAATAATCTGAAAAAGGATAACACTACTTAATATAAGATGCAGTGTGCAACAGTGTATAATGTATGGCGCAATGTGTAATGTATAACGCAGTATCTAATATATGGCACATTGCCAAATAACAATGCAGGCACCAAGCTCATTGCATGGGACTGAGTCCTCTCTAATTGAGTGAATATACTGGGAGCCCTACACCATGAACCTGCATAGGTAACCCTACACCAGGAATTCTACACTGAGAACTCTACCTTCGAAACCTACAATGGGAACCCTACACTACAAACCCTGCATAGGAACCTACACTACGAGACCTACAGTGGGGACCCACAATGGGAACTCTACAGAGGGAACACTGCACCAGGAAGCCTCCATTGGGAAAATTCCAATGGGAACCTTACACCAGGAACTTATATTGGAATCCCCACACTAGGAACCTACACCGGGAATCTCAGACCTGGAACCTACACCAGGAACCTCAGATGTGGAACCTACTCCGGGAATCTCAGACCTGGAGCTTACATTTGGAACCCTGTGAATCATATATTGGGAACCCTTATCAGAATCCCTAACTAAGAATCAAAACCTTACACCAGAAGGAACATATAGTGAAAGTCCTACTCTGGGACTGTAAAGAAGGCATGTTACACTGGGATCCCTACATCATGAGATCCATACTGGGATCACTACACCACAAGGCCTATACTAGGAACATACACGGGTAAACCTACAGAGTGATCATTATACCAGGAACCCTGCACTGCGAATCCTACACTGGGAACCTATACCTGAAACCTTATTCCAGGAACCCTACACAGGGAACCTTACACTGGGAACTCTCTAGCAGGAACGTTACACCAGCAATCTGCAGCGTAATCTACTCTGGGACCTACTCCATACACACTAAAATTGCAATTCTATACGATCTGGTGTCATTAGGGCATAGCACATGCTCAGATATTATTACGAACAGTGAACCCTTTAGTCCACAGACTGTGCTGGTTTGAGAAAATGGTTCACCACTACCTTCTCAGAACAGTCTGGGATGGACAACAAATGCAGCCAATCTGAGAACAAACTCTTCACGTAGCCGTTCACCCAACCAGTCTATGGTCACACTTAACATCCAGAGCTCATAATCACAATGTCATGAGCCCATCTATTTCCATCTTCCTACAGACCTTTTCTCTCATTTACTGGACAGTCTGCCTCATGGTTCTCTGTGATCTCTGGAGACGCCAATTAGCCCACTGAGCCTGTTCTGGTTCTTTTGGTAATTCATTTAACTCTGTCTCATTGACTCTACTGCCATTGGAAAGAGGTTTTTTTTAAAAATTCATTCACAGGATGAAGCTGTCGCTGGCTAGGCCAGTATTTATTGCCCATCTCAAATTGCCCAGAGGTCAGTTAAGAGTCAACCACATTGATGAGGATCTGGAGTTACATGTAGGCCAGACCAGATTAGGATGGCAGTTTCCTTCCCTAAAAGACACCAGTGAGCCAGATGGGTCTTTCTGACAATTGACAATGGATTCATCGCCATCATTAGACCCTTTAATTCCAAATCTACTGTGGTGGGATTTGAACCCGAGTCCCCAGGACATTACCTGGGTCTTTGGATTAACAGTTCAGTGAAAATGCAACTAGGCCAAGGCCTTATTATATTCTCTACTAAGCCATTTGAAATACCTCTATTAAGCTAACCTCTTCTGGCCTTGAAATTTGACCCTGCTTCTCCTTGTATCAATTCAGACTCCTCCAGTCCCGGAATCTTGTCAGTAAATCCCTCCTACATCTTCTCAGGGGCCTTAATCATCTGCTGACAGTGGTATATAGAATAGGAGTCAATCCTTTTGTTCCTCCCACTAGGTCAGGCCAGAGGATTTGAGTATAGGAGTTGGAGTGTTTGGCTGCAGTTAAGCTGCAACCTTAGTGAGGCCACACTGTTGAGTATTGTGTGCTGTTGTGGTCTCCTAGTCTGAGGGAGGACATTCTGGTTATTGAGGGAGTCCAGTGAAGGTTCACCAGACTGATCCCTGGGTAGGCAGGACTGACACGTGAGGGAGGGCTGGGTCGACTTGGTGTGTACTCGCTGGAATTTAGAAAAATGAGGAGAAACATATAAAATCCTGATGGGACTGGACAGGCTCAATGCAGGGAGAATGTTCCTTTTTGTTGGGAATGTCCAGAACTAGGGGTCACAGTCCAAGAATAAGGGGTAAGCCATTCAGGACTGAGATGAGGAAGAATTTCTTCACTCGGAGAGTTGTGAACCTGTGGAATTCTCTCCCACAGGAAGCTGTTGGGGCCAGTTCATTAGATAGTTTCAAGAGGGAGATGAACATGGAATTTGTGGCTAAAGGGATTGAGGGTATGGAGAGAAAGCGGGAGCGAGATACTGAGATTGCATGATCAGCCTTGATCATATTGAATGCTGGTATAGGCTTGAAGGGCTGAATGGCTGACTCCCATTGTCTATGTTTCTAAGTTGTATCAGAGGTCTGTTGGTTGGGGGGGTGGAGGTGCAAGATTTCAATCTGAACTTTGCTGGAGCCTTACATAACTAGTGACTCCCCAACCCTGTCCTGCACTTACTGTCTGGTATAAACTGTTTCTTTGACCTTATATCCAACCCCCAGATTACATTTTCCTGGTCTCTGTAGGTGCACCTTATTGAGGGAACTCCTGGGTGATTCTCACTTACCAAGAAAGCACAGAGCATGTAAAAACTGATGAAGTAGAAAATAGCAAAGTTGGTTCCACAGGTGTACTCTTCGCCAGGCTCGTAGTCAGATTCAGGGTCACAGAGTTTGCCAGGTCGGCAGGCCAGCATGATCTCCTGCCAAGCTTCACCTGTGGCACATCTAGAGATGACAACAATACAGTCAGCCACTGCAGGGGACACCATGTGGGCATTCAGGCTCAGGGTGAAAGGTCAGATTTGGGGTGAGGGGTCAAGTGGAAGGGAGCAGGCAGTCAGGAGGCTGTGTTAGTCACAGCATCGAACAACCATGTCACAGGGCAAGTGAGCAATCAGGGAGCAAGGGGACAGTTAGTCAGGGGACAAAGGGGACAGTCAGTCAGGGGTGAAGGGAGGAGTCAGGGGCAGTCAATCGGGTGGGTGAAAGGGCAGTCGGGGTGAATGGGCAGGGAGTCACTCACCTGAATAGCAGGAGCACAGCTTGTGGGAAAGTCTGGAAGTTATTATTGCGATTGATTTGTGCTCCATCCACATTGGCGATCTTACCAAAGACCTGATTAACAACAGAAGATGGCAGAGGTGAGAGAGATATCTCTACAGGATTGCTGAGAAAGAATTTGGTTTCAAGATTACGGTGCATTAAGGTCTATGGACAGCATTAAGGTCTTTGTACAGCACTCATTTACAGTACGAACAGACTTGTGGAAACCTACATGTACATTAGAGGGTTAATGAGCACTGGATGTGGGGTTAATGGAGCCTGGTCTTACCTGCATCCCAATGACAGCATAGATAAAGAACAACATCACAATCAGCAGAGCCACATAGGGTAGAGCCTGTCAGAAAACAATAACAAAAGCACTGAATACTCCTCTCTAGAATGTGAGCATTGCTGAAAAAAGACGCATTGTGTTCAAGCTTCTCATCAAGGTTTCTTGTGAAAGATTTTGCCAAAGTTTTTGACACAAGAATTTGACAAAATGTGTCCTTTTTCAGCAAAAGCCAGATCACAAAGCACTGTGGCCGAAGGCATGTATCCACTTAATGATGAGAAGTCTGGTGCTGACCCAGCTCCCAACCGTTCCCTAGATCAGATCCCATTCTCTCATCGGGGAGTCCATCCTTTTAGGTCACAGCCAGCCTCATTTACAGAGTTGTCGCTGTTTTGATCAGGAAGAGGTGTATACAAACAAAGAGGAGTAGATCTGTCAGCCCCTTCAGACTCCTGCCATTCAATAATATTGTGCTGATCAGAGGCATGGTTAACACACACTCAACCCAAAATGTTAACTCCATTTTACTCTCGACAGAGGCTGCCAGACCTGCTGAGTTTCTCCTGCTAATTCTATTTGTTTCAGATTGCCAGCCTTGGTAGTTCATTTTATTTCTTTACTTATAAATTCAAACCCTCTCATGTTACATTACTTGGTCCCTGCAGGCTGACCGTTTGTGATTCTTGCACTAGGACACCCAGATCCCTCTGTATCTCAGAGCTCTGCAATCTCTCACCATTTGGATAAGTTGCTCTCAGATCTCGCAGACCTGCTGATTATTACAGTCTTTAACCGTTTCCTTCCTTTGCTGCTACAGCTTGTCACTGGCTGACAGTTGATTTGATTGTCCTTTTGCAGCTCAGTCTGTGATTGACTCACACGGCTGTGCTCTCATACCTGGAAGGACTTGATGAACGTCCACAGCAAAGTTCGAACCCCCTCTCCTCTGCTCAGCAATTTGACCAGACGCATCACACGAAACAGACGGAAGAAGGAGATGGAGATACGGGAAGTGTCCTCTGACTCCTGAGAAATCACCAAGAGAACACAGGTTACAAAAAAGGAGAGTATGGCTGTGTGTGCAAACTGCAAGGGATGAGTTAAGGGTCAAACAGGAGACTGGGGCTGGGAGTTGGGAGGCAATGATGGAGACAGTAAGATCAGATACAAAAAATCCAGGGATAAAGGCAGATCGGAACAGGGTGGGAAAGAGAATGAGATGTGGAGGCCAGGAAGGCTGAGGTTGGTTAACCATTGAGGCTAACAGGAATGGGTGATTGAGGGAGGCAGATTACACAATCACAAGAAAGCCCAAAGTGCTTTCCTATGACAATAACTTGCATGAAATAATGTCACTGTGTGTCTCAAGGTACTTCACAGGAACATGGTTAGAGGAAATTTCACCTGTGGCCACGTAAAATATTAGTGGGGGAGAGGAAGGGATGAGGGTTAGGAAAAAGTGATGAGTGCTCAGGGGAGGCTGTGAGTTTTAGGGAACTGGCTGAAGGCTTGAGGGAAAGAGTCAGGGTTTGAGATCTCAGGAGAGGCTGCAAGGAATCAAGAAGGGGGTGAGGACTTATGGCACGTGCAGACAGGAAACCCTGGGGAGTGGGCAGTGAGTAATCTTGTCACTATGGTATACACCAATATTGGCACTGGCTTAACGGCACTCACCAACAATCCCAATAGGGGCAGAAAACCCAGCATACTTCAATGTGAGCAAAAAGCACAGGTACACTTGCTCCTGGTGCCTGCCTGAATGCCAGGAATCAACGTGATACCAAAATGGCAAAGGAGGGAAACCAAGGGACTCTAGATCAGTTGACTGTGCACTTATTAATAATAAAGGAGTTTTTCGCTAAAGTAAGTCAGTAAGTAATGTCTCCATAGTCTCAGAGGATCACAGGGATGTTCTCTCATTGCAGAGAGACGACTAGTGTTGAGTTTAACCTGAGGGCCACCATGTCTCAGATGACTGTGAGGAGGGAGGACTTTGATGGTGACCTCAGCCTTAATGGGAACCAAACTCTGCAGTTTACATACTCTCCATTGTGAACCAGCCATCCAGCCAACTGAGCTAGCCAGAAAGGTTAGTCACCAATATTCATGACGAACCCACTGACTCACACAGTTATCTAAACTATACATCCTCAAACCCTGCTTCCTGCAAGGACTAAATTCTATTTTTGCAATCTTTGTTGCACGTGTTCTGCAGATCCCACCGTCCACCAGGCTGTCTCTGATGCCCTCTTTACCTCAGTTGAGGACTTCCCCAAGGTGGTTGACAGGATTCCTCAGCCATGTCCAATCCATCTCCTACATTTCTGCCCATACCCATTCCCTTTCCTTCCCTCTCAGAACAACAATAGGATCCTCTTTGTGCTCACTTTCCATTCCACCAGTCTCTGCAATCAAAAGATCATCCTTCACAATTGCTGCCACCAGCAGGATACAACAACAAATTCATCCTTCCTTCCCGCATCACCATTACATTCCATCTGTGATACTATGGTCCGCTCCTCAATCACCCCTAAAATCATAGCCCCCTCCCACGGCACCTTCGCAGAAGGTGTAACACCTGCCCCCACTCCGTCCTCACCTTCCAAAGCCCTTCCAAAGTTTCACTTGTACTTCTTTCAATCTGGTCAACTGCACTCACTGCTTACAGTGTGGTCTTCTTTACATTGGCAACAGCAAATGGAGACTAGGTGACTGCTTTGTGGTACACCTCCACATGTCTATGGGAAATGACCCTGAATTCCCAGCTGCTTGCTATTTCAATAAACCATCTCACTCCCAGGCTACCATTTCTATCCTAGGGCAGCAACTGCATTCCAGCGAAGAACTGCACCTCATTTTCCATTTGACAGTTTAAACGATCAACTCCGTAACATCAGATCATGACCTCTGTCTTCCGTTTGATGATGAAATAACTCCACAGAGGCTGGTATCCCATCACCAAGTCACCCTTTATCTACATGGGTGTAATACTTGCCACAGCTCCAGCTTCCTCAGAGCCAGCTCTCAGAGTGAACAGAACCTCTGTCACTCTTGTTTATATCTGTCAGCCAGGACTTCCTGATTGGACCAGGTTAACAGCCCCAATCTAGGAACTCATATTCTGTGAGGTCCAACTCACTGACCTCATCACAATCATGACAGACGACACTGCCTCCCCCCTCATCATATTTTTGGATTTACATTCAGCAGAGTTGAAACACTTAACAGCTACCATTAACAGCCACTCTAACAGCTCTGGAGCTCTCTACAACCATAACCACTCCCTTTGCCTCTTGCTCTCTGACCAGTACGCTGAGATCAAAAGTATTAGATCAGTAAGCTTCAAGTAATCAGGAAGGAGGGATCACATCCGGAGTTAGACACAGACTGAGTGAATTCAGTGCAGAGGGGAAGAGGTGCTTTTTACTTGTTTTTCTTTGGCTCATAGTCTGGAAGTTTTTTTGAAAAGGTTAAACTGAAGCCCAGGGTCAGGGGCCCAACACAAAACAACATGATATCACAAGAAAACCATAAGTTCATTGGTTGGTAATAGCTGCTAATTTGACTATCTATTATAGGGCACCTGCAAATTAAACAGGAGAATTATTTATAGATTACAGACTGGGTCTTTTCCCCAAGGTAGGGAATTCCAAATTAGAGGGCAAAGGTTTAAGGTTAGAAGGAAAAGATTTAAAAGGGACCTGGGGTGTGGGGGGCAGAGGGCGTTGGAACGGCGAAGGATGAGGGGTGACTTGATAGAGGTTTATAAGATGATCAGAGGAATAGATAGAGTAGACAGTCAGAAACTTTTTCCCTGGGTACAACAGAGTGTTACAAGGGGACATAAATTTAAGGTGAAGGGTGGAAGGTATAGGGGAGATGTCAGGGGTGGGTTCTTTACCCAGAGAGTGGTGGGGGCATGGAATGCGCTGCCCGTGGGAGTGGTAGAGTTAGAATCATTGGCGACCTTTAAGCGGCATTTGGATAGGTACATGGATGGGTGCTTAATCTAGGATAGAAGTTTGGCACAACATCGTGGTCCGAAGGGCCTATTCTGTGCTGTATTGTTCTATCTATTGTTCTATTGTGTGTATGGAATGGGCTGCCAGAGGAGATGGTGGATGCTGTTACAATTACAACATTTAAAAGGTCTGTGGATGGGTATGACTCTAATCCAGTTTCTTCCAACAGTTCAAAGATGTGCAGGTTAGGTGGATTGGCCATGCTAAATTTTCCCATATGTCCAGGGACGTGCAGTATAGGTGAATTAGCCAAGGTAGATATGGGAATAGGCTGGATGGCTGGGTCTGGGTGAGATGCTCTTTGGAGGGGCAGTGTGGACTTAATGGACTGAATGGCCTCTTGCCAAACTGAAGAGATTCTATGATTCAAACCAGGGAACGGGAAAGTTACCTAGATGTTATGTTTCAGGAGGGAGACACACCCAGGAAACTGGGTCAAAATCATGGAATTCCCTCCCAAATGGAGTGTGTGTCAACCCAAGCAGGTGGACTGCCACAGTTTAAGAAAGCAGCTCACCCCCACCTTCTTAAGGGCAACTAGGGATGGGCTATACATGTTGGTCTTAAATGTCCTCAATGCTGGCCAGCCAGCATCGTCCATGTCCCGCAAAAAAAAATTTTAAAACGCCTTGTATTAAGTACAGTAAACTTGGTTTTAACAGGCCCCTCATGAACCAGCACTCTCGATAAACCAGTAAAAATTCTATCCCTGTAATACTGGAAGTTTACTGCATTATTGTGATCTCCATGATACCAGAGTAGTCAGTTCAAGGTGTGAGTGAGAAAGCTCTCTGCTGGTAACTTTTATTTAAGGCAAAATGAATCTTCCTCACATTCTAACATACCCCCTAACCTTACCTTCTATTACACTGGCACCACCCCACCTTTCTGTACAGTACAAAACCCATCATTTTCTATTTCTCTCTTCAGTTCTGAAGAAGAGTCATTATCAGACCTGAAGAACAACTGTTTCTCTCTCCACAGATGCCGCCAGACCTGCTGCGTTTCTCCAACACTTGCTATTTTTATTTCAGGTTTCCACCATCTGCACGATATTATTCTCATTTCAAAACTGGTCTCTTTTGACATTCACCTGGTCTGATATCTCATTGTGATTTAATGTCCATTTTTATCATTATGCCACCATCAACTGCGTTCAGACGTTCATGTTGTGATTTGAAAATGTTTGTCATTGAGGGGAGCAGGGACTACCAATTCAGATAATAGAGATGCAATCGTAAAGTTGGGGAACTAAAAGTCATGCAGCTGGTAACTTGGGGGCATGGGGTGAGGTGCCCATGGGAGGGGAGCAAAGAGAAAGAGAGGACATGACAAAATGGAGCAAGGAGAGTTAGTGCGTGAGGTACAAGAGGGACCACAGGAAATGCCCAGTTAGTGGGCTCACAGACCATGTTAATGAGTGACTGAAGAAGAGTGTTCCTCAGCTGTTACTCTTACACCAAACAGAGCTGGGATTTCACATCAGTAAGTGTTTAATTGACTGTCATCACACCTAATTCCATCCACACTGGTTGGTTAGGGCTGCACTGCTCAAAGAAGCAAAGTGGGGAAGTTAGGAACAACTTGGACATATAGAAGATTCAGGTTGGGATTTCTGGATCCCAATGCCTTTCCCAGACTGTCACAGCGCAATGGCCAGGTAGGAATTGGGGCAGGATTTAATGGTGGAGTAGGTTTGTGCAGGGTCTGAACACAAACCCATCCAGCTGTATATTCAGATTCACAATCCCGGCCTCCCGGTTCTCAACCAGGCCGAGCACTCACGAGGACTGGAGTCATCATGATGTTCTACCTCTCTGTGGGAACTACCAAAGAAAACAGATGGTTGTGAATACATTGGGCTCCCAGATTTCATGACACTCACGTTCTTTAGTACCTCTTAGCCAAAGAGGTTCTTACTCAGGGGCCTAGTCAGAGAGCTGACAAATACAGGAGTCAGGCTCTGTTACAACTTTCTATCCATCATTCGCACAATGAAGAGGCTTTGAACATCAGAAAGAAAAACAATGGGCTGAATCTTCTGTTTCTCTCACTTAATCTGAGTTATGTTGACATTTTGGAGGGATTTCCATTATGAGGCTCAGTGAGATTTCTCACTGTATCTTACCAAACGTGCCACATTAACTACCTAGCACATCCTAGGGCTTCTCTCACATCCAATTTGAGTCCCATCTTACCACACACCGTTTCCAAATCAACTCACCACTCAGTGGGTATCCAAGTATTCACCACCTCTTCTGGCGCCTGCCCAGTCTTTAAAATGTGGACCTAGGCAGATACCGTCAGTCCAGAGCTGCCCAACCAGTTGTTGTTGGCATTTGCCCCAGACATGGCAGACAGTGGGAGATCTGGAGCTCCTTTTTATGGGGCAGTGAATGGATGGGTGCTCTTCCTCCCCCAGGACCAGCAGTGCAGGCCACCAGACCATGGTTACCACCCAGTGAAAATACGTTCAGCCATCTCAAGGAATGTAGGAAGTAGGAAGAAAGTCAATTACCTTCTTCACTTCGCTATTTCTCCATTTGCCAGTGTTAAGTGTCATTATCCTTTCTCCAACACCTCATACTCACTCCACCTCTGCTACTGCATCCACCTCCCATGAGGGCTCATCCACTGTTGCCTCCACTATCTTCCCTTACTCACTGTCACCCACTCTAACTCCTGACACCACTAACCCTGCATGCCCTCTGCACTGCCTGCTCACTCACTCGGGACACCTCTCCACCTTCATCAATAATTGCACTGTGCCCCCCACCCAATTTCTTCTCACATATAATCTACCTCCCTCTCTCATTCCAGTGGGAGAACAGCCCATACTGGGGCATGAAGAGGCAAATCAATGGTGGGCTGCCTGACTTTAGGCTCCTTTTAAGGTGTGCTTCCTGATTCTGACCACCCTGAGAACTGACTGACGGTATCCAAGCCCCTCGATTGGTGGAGGCTGCCCTACATTTATTGTGCCAGATGTCCCGAGGGACAGCCACCCCGTTTGACTTGACAGGTCTGCTGATAACCAATGACAAACTTCCTGGCTTTGTGCATGTACAAAACAACATGGCAAGACAGGAGTAATATGAGCCTGGTTTCGCAGGCTCAGGGGCAAAGAGCAAAATGGCAACACAATGCAGGGGTGCTGTAAGCATTCAGGTATGTTCAGAGTAAGTGAGTGCTTGACAGTGAGCAAAGAACAAGAGATACATTGTGGTGCAGTCCATGAGTTGGCTGTGTGTCTCTGAGGACACAACATTACAATGAGAGTTACTGGGGCAGCCCAAGGGGCGGCACTGATGTATAGAAAAGGGTCCTGTGAGAAGTCTGGTGATCTGCCATGATTATTCCTAGAGGCTGGCACATGTCAGAAGCCAATGTCCATGGACATGGGGAGGGTATGGCTGGGTAACCATGGAACACGCCCCGAGATAGGTGCACCTGATGTCCAACATGAAGGTCCCTCAGAGCAAGTGGTGAGCTGATTCGGTGAGATACCCACTTTTAGGTCCATGTTGAGACTTCTCGATATCTAGCTTGTTTGGCAAGTTTGGTAAGATGGAATGTTGAATATTAATGAGGTGAGCTGTGCCATCAACAAGGCATTTAACAAGCAATTAATCCCTGTCAATTATTAACTCACTTCTGCTATTTGTGAAAAGCATAGAAGATGGAGTGAGGGCTATTGTGGTGCAGTGAGGAAGACCAGGTTTAAGTCCTACCTGCTCCTAGATGTGTGTGGTAACACCCTCTGAACAGGTTGATTCAGAAGTATCTAAAAGATGGAGTGAGGTGCTCCCAATGTCAAGATGGTCTCAATGAATTTGACGTCAGATTCTGCCTCACATCCCCCACAGCCCAGTTCTGAAGAAGGGTCACTTGACTCGAAACGCTAATGGTGCTTTTTCTCCACAGACATTGCCAGACCTGCTGAGTATCTCCAGCAATTTCTGTTTTTGTTTGTTTCTCCACAGCCCATGTCACATAGAGGCCCTCTAAAGGATTCTGCTCAAAGTGACTGGTCCCAGCCCCCCACAGGCTGTAAACTCAATGTGCTTGCTTCTTTGAGTGTCCAAGTCTGACAGGATAGTTGATTACACCACACTACAGGATGAGAGTTTGATGGCGAAGTGTACACTCCAAACAGAAGCAGCTCTGAGGCACATGCTCTGCACACAGCCAACCCCACATGCAGCCAGATATTTACACTGGAGTCGCATCGAGAGCTCAGGCAGTAGAGACCCCCACTGGAAGCAAGAGCTGTCTGTCAAAGGAATGCAAAGGTGAGCAGAGAGCATGAGAGAAAGAGAGAGAGAGAGAGATGAGGTAGAGAGAACGAGTGAGAAACATATGGAAGAGAAAGAGATGGGGCAAGAGAGCAATGAGACAAGGGAGACAGAGTGAAACAGAAGAACAGGGAGTGAGACAGAGCATCAGAGAGAGAAGGGATGAACAAGGTTAGGCAGACAAAGAGATTGAGGGGAAGAACGATAAAGGAAAGGCTCAGGAGAGAGAACGGGAGATGTACAGACAGAGAGAGGAAAACAAAGATAGAGAGATGACCATAGGAGAGAGAGAATGTTTGCACAGAACAAGCCCTTACACACATGAACATCAAAACCCACAAATACTGGGCCGGGAGACGATGTGGCAGGTCTCAGCCAGGGTACATCAGTGAGAGACCAGGCACATGTGCTGAAACTGCACTGTCTACTGTTCAGCTGACTATACTAAACTCCATACTCAGCAGTATGTCCATGTGGCCTCTGAGGACTGTCTCAAACAAATTCACTATCTTCACCCTCCTGCCCTCTGCCACGCAATGAGCTGCTTACATCAACACACACGACACAGCAGCTCACACCAGTTCATACCAACTCGCACCAACACACACCAGTTCATACTAACATGCCAGAACACACTAGCTCACACCAACACACCAGCACAGACTAGTTCACACCAGCTCACACCAACACACGAGTTCACGCCAGAACACACAAGTTCACAATAGCCCACATCAACCCCAGCTCACTAGCCCACTCTAGTCCACCCAGCACATACCAGGATGGACAGAATGGGCAAACATACCATGTGCTACCAACAAAAGGGGGCACACACACACAACTGCCCTGTCCCCTAGTCCCTCACATATACTTGAATCTGCAAGCATGCTCTGTCTGGGGGAATCCAGAAACAGCACACGACAGTCTACTCATCGAAAACTCTCAGCTTATTTGGTGGATGTGAGAGGGAGCAGGAGGTGTGAGCTGGTCGGAGCTGACATCGAACTCCAAGGGACCCATGCTTCAGATGTGTTTATATTTATCCAAAAGGGTTTCATTCACCCAATCCTACATGTCTAATGTCAACTAACTCACCCTAGCCCTAGCACACAAACCGAGCACCCACATGAAACACAGCCATGAGAACGGCGCAGAGCTGAGGCCATATCCTCCACATTCCCATATCAGTGCTACAGCGTTTTCATCATCAGACCATCAGTACTTACATTGACCTCACTGAGGATCACATCGATAATACTGCCGATGACAATTAGGAAGTCAAATACATTCCAGGGATCTCCAAAATAACCCTAAAAACAGAGGGAGAGAGAGAGTGAGTGTGAGAGGCGTAGTGGAATGGAGGGAGAGAGGAGGAGGGTACATGAGGAGAGGGAGGGCAGGAAAGGTGAGAGGGAATGACAGGGAGAAGCGAGCAGGAGAGGGGAAATGTGTGGTGAGAAGAGACCACAGAGGGGAAAGCTGAAACAGAGAGGAACAGCGGGTGAAGGTTAGGAGAGATACGGAGGGATCCAGGCAAGGTCTATTTAAAGGGGATAACCAAGTCCTGCCAGAGCTGGACAGTGAAGTGCTATTGGCTGCACAGAGTAAAATACTGATCAGGTCAAATCCCTGATGATCTGGTCCAGTTCCAACATGGCGATACCAGTTGGTCAGGCCTTGCTGTGAAGGAGCATAGGTCACCTCTGGGATTTATAGAACCTCTGCTGGGATTTACTGACCACTCTGTTGATTCACTGAAGATTGAGAACTACTGACGGATCTATGTAACCTCAGCTCAATTATGATCCACTAGATTACGCTGTCATTGATTGTTCCTGCACAGGGATACTTTGAATCTCCACACTGCTGTGGCTCTCTTCTGAGATCCAATTTCCTCCCTCTGGGATACACTGGATTTCTGAGATACAACTGGTAATCACTGAACTGAGATTTATGGTCCAATGCAGGATCGCTGAACAGCTTTGAGATGCACTGCTGGGTTCCATTTCTATCTCGGGTGACCGAATCAACACGGACATTTACTATAAACCGACCGACTCCCACAGCTACCTAGACTACACCTCCTCCCACCCTGCCCCCTGTAAAAATGCCATCCCATATTCCCAATTCCTTCGTCTCCGCCACATCTGCTCCCAGGAGGACCAGTTCCAATACCGTACAACCCAGATGGCCTCCTTCTTCAAAGACCGCAATTTCCCCCCAGACGTGATCGACGATGCCCTCCACCGCATCTCCTCCACTTCCCACTCCTCTGCCCTTCAGCCCCGCCCCTCCAATCGCCACCAGGACAGAACCCCACTGCTCCTCACCTACCATCCCACAAACCTCCATATACATCGTATCATCCGTCGTCATTTCCGCCACCTCCAAACGGACCCCACCACCAGAGATATATTTCCCGCCCCTCCCCTGTCAGCTTTCCGAAAAGACCACTCGCTCCGTGACTCCCTCGTCAGGTCCACACCCCCCACCAACCCAACCTCCACTCGCCGTACCTTCCCCTGCAACCGCAAGAAATACAAAACTTGCGCCCACATCTCCCCCCCCTTACTTCCCTCCAAGGCCCCAAGGGATCCTTCCATATCCACCACAAATTCACCTGCACCTCCACACACATCATTTACTGCATCCGCTGCACCCGATGTGGCCTCCTCTATATTGGGGAGACAGGCCGCCTACTTGCAGAACGTTTCAGAGAACACCTCTGGGACACCCGGACCAACCAACCCAACCACCCCATGGCTCAACACTTCAACTCCCCCTCCCACTCCACCAAGGACATGCAGGTCCTTGGACTCCTCCATCACCAGACCATAGCAACACAACGGCTGGAGGAAGAGCGCCTCATCTTCCGCCTAGGAACCCTCCAACAACAAGGGATGAACTCAGATTTCTCCAGTTTCCTCATTTCCCCTCCCCCCACCTTGTCTCAGTCCCAACCCTCAAACTCAGCACCACCTTCCTAACCTGCAATCTTCTTCCTGATCTCTCTGCCCCCACTCCGGCCTATCACCCTCACCTTAACCTCCTTCCACCTATCGCATTTCCAACGCCCCTCCCCCAAGTCCCTCCTCCCTACCTTTTATCTTAGCCTGCTGGACACACTTTCCTCATTCCTGAAGAAGGGCTTATGCCCGAAACGTCGATTCTCCTGCTCCTTGGATGCTGCCTGACCTGCTGCGCTTTTCCAGCAACACATTTTCAGCTGGGTTCAATCTGACCCCTGTGTCAATAACTGACCCCAAGATGATTAAATTCCAACCCTAAACTACAGTGAAATATTGGGCTGGAGGTCAAGCTGAAGGGGTAAATTTGAATAATGAATCAATGAACCATATCCAGTGGATAATCAAATGAAACTCAGGAGAGAACAAACAGAAACATTCAGAACCTGCAAGAGCAAACAATACAAGTGAGGGAAGTGAAGAGATTGTCTGCTGGTTCTTGTAGAAGAGACATGGGCTGGTTCAGCAACCAAACAGCAGTCTCCATGAATCGAACTGACAACTGTGAGTGTGAGTGAGAGACAGAACAAGAAAGAGATGAGCAGAACTGGTCGCTATGAAAGCTGGAGTGAGAGAGAGGGAGAGGCAAAGGAATGGTTGTTGAGAGGGAGGGGGGAGAAAAAGGCCTGACCACCGTGAGAGTGAGAAAGAGAGCAAGATAGAGGAACGGAACAGATGATTGGGCAACAGGGTGTAAAATCTGTTACAAGCTGATCACTGGAGAGTGAGACAGCTCAACAGGATGATCAGTATTAGAGTGAGAGTTAGAGAGATGGAGAGAGGCAAAGGACAGAGAGAGAGAGACAGGAGGGAGTGAAGCAGGATTGACCACAGTGAGTGTGAGAGAGAGAGAAACAGAATGGACCATTTAGAGAGTGTGTGTGAGACAGAGTAAGAGAATCAACAGGACTGATCACTGTGAGTGAGAGTAGGTAATGGGATAGATAAGAGGTGAAGTGAGGAAGGATAACAGGACTGATTACTGTGAGGGTGAGAGGGTAATAGTGAGACACAGTCTAATACTCACCAAGAACAGGTCCCTTATAGAAGGCATGAAAGAAGAGAGAAGTCAGGATGAACAGGAGGAACATTGAAAGCAGGGCTGCCTATCCCCTCACCAGATTAATATCCCATTACCAGGCACACCTCTGTCAGGTTACTGCTTTGGTCTGCCTTCAGGCAAGGGCCCAGCTTTGGCCTCAGAGACCGCTGGCCCTGCAGTCTACTGCCCTTCATATCTCCCACTCTGTTCCTGATTGGCTGTTTAGTGACCAAGTAACTGTGCAGATGATGACATTTAGAGAAGACTTTTAATGCAATAACTTTCCAGTTGAAAGTTTGGTGTCTAAAACCAGAGTACATGGGATATGTTGGGGAAGGGGTAGGTATGCTGGTCTGGATTGAGAACTGGTTTAGGAACAGGAAACAGTGAGGATGATGGGTCCTTTTCAATTTGCCAGGCTGGCTTAGATTACTGCAAGGATTGGGGCCTAGATATTTACAATCTCAACCAGTGATTTGGTTGTAGGGATTAAATACAGTATTTCAGTGCATTAAGTGCAGTGTAAATGGCGCAAAACCAGGTGTGAATTTGGAGAGGCTGAGTGAGTGGTCAAGTATTTGCAGGTGGAATATAATATAGAGACATATGAATAGAGAGTATTTCTTAAACGATGAGAGAGTGGAAAGTGTCAAACTTCAAAGGGGCTTTGGTCTCCTTGATCAGGAGGCACTGAAAGTTTTTAAGAGGATTTGAATACAGGGGCAAAGATGTCCTACTGCATTTGTATAGTGTCTTGCAGAGCCTCACTGAGAACACACCTGGAGAATTGGGGCACATGTTATCAATGTAAGGGACAAGCCACTACAAACTGCAATAAGGAGGAATTTTATCATTATGAAGATGGGGAGTCTTTGGAATTTTCTACCCCAGAGACTGTGGAGATTCAATGATTGAGCCATTTCAGGCTAACAATTAATAAACATCTACATTGCAAAAACATCGAGGGGTATGGTTATATTGCAGGAAAATAGTGTTGGAGTAAAAGATTAGCCATGATCTGGAATGGGGTAGATGGACTGAATGGTCTGCTCCAGTTCTTATTTCCTACGTTCATTGAGCAATTTAGACTATTCCCATATCTCATCACAAGGTCACACACACACAGTTACCAGCATTCCCAAAGTGAAGGCAATGGGAGGCAATGGCCCAATGGTATTATCGCTGAACTATTAATCCAGAAACCCAGATAATGTTCTGGGGACCAGCTTCAAATCCTGCCATGGCAGATGATGGAGACTATTCAGTAAAGATATCGAATTAAGAATGTAATGACGACCATGAATTGATTGTTGGAAAAACCTATCTGTTTCACTAATGTCCTTCAGGGAAGGAAGCTGCCAACCTTACCTGGTCTGGCCTACAGGTGACTCCAGACCCACAGCAATGTGGTTGACTCTTAATTACCTTATGGGCAATAAATGCTGCCTCCTCATCCCATGAATGAATAAAGAAAAAACATCCCTATGGTAACCAACTTTCCCTCAGTAATCCCAAAGTAACCAGTAATCCCACAGGAACCAGCATTCCCAGAGTAATCCCATTATAAATAGCATTCTCACAGTAATCCCATGGTAAGCAGAATTCCCACAGCATTCCTGCAGTACACCCATGATCACTGGCATTCCCACTGTAACCAATATTCCCACAGTAAATTTACAGAAACCAGCATTCCAGTAATAATCCCATTGTAACTAGCATTCCCACTGTAAACCTATAGTAACCAGTACTACCACAGTAACCAGCATTCCCATGGTAACCAACATTCCCACAGTAATCCCGTGGTGAAAACTAAAAAAATACTGAATCAAAAAACCCTGTTGCAATCTTCCTTTATATTACTAGCTAGCTTACCCACATATTTCATCTTCTCACCTCTTGTTGCTTTTTCAGTTATCATCTGCTGGATTTAAAGTCTTCCCGATTCTCTGACTTCCTGGAGAGAGGAAGGACTGCAGATATTTGAAGCAAGAGTCAATAGTTGTGAAGCTGGAAAAGCACAGCAGGTCAGACAGCATCTGAGGAGCAGGAGGGGTGATGTGTCAGACCTGCTGTGCTTTGCCAGCTTCACATCTCTTGTCTCTGGCTTCCTACCAGTCTTCACTACAGCATATGGTTTTTCTTTTGCTTCTTTGTGGTCCCTGACTTAGAGTGATAGAGATGTACAGCATGGAAACAGACCCTTCGGTCCAACCCGTCCATGCTGTCCAGATATCCCAACCCAATCAAGTCCCACCTGCCAGCACCGCACCCATATCCCTCCAAACCCTTCCTATTCACATATCCATCCAGATGCCTTTTGAATGTTGCAATTGTACCAGCCTTCACCACATCCTCTGGCAGCTCATTCCATACATGTACCACCCTCTGCATGAAAAAGTCGCCCCTTAGGTCTCTTTTATATCTTTCCCCTCTCACCCTAAACCTATGCCCTCTAGTTCTGGACTCCCGGACCCCAGGGAAAGACTGTGTCTATTTACCCTATCTATGCCCCTCATAATTTTATAAACCTCTATAAGGTCACCCCTCAGCCTCCGACACTCCAGGGAAAACAGCCTCAGCCTGTTCAGCCTCTCCCTGTAGCTCAAGTCCTCCAACCCTGGCAACATCCTTGTAAATTTTTTCTGAACCCTTTCAAGTTTCACAACATCTTTCCAATAGGAAGGAGACCAGAACTGCACACAATATTCCAACAGTGGCCTAACCATTGTCCTGTACAGCCACAACATGACTCCCAACTCCTATACTCAATACTCTGACCAATAAATGAAAGCATACCAAACGCCTTCTTCACTATCCTATCTACCTGCGACTCCATTTTCAAGGAGCTATGAATCTGCACTCCAAGGTCTCTTTGTTCAGCAACACTCCCTAGGACCTTACCATTAAGTGTATAAGTCCTGCTAAGGTTTGCTTTCCCAAAATGCAGCACCTCGCATTTAGCTGAATTATACTCCATCTGCCAATTCTTAGCCCATTGGCCCATCTGGTCCAGATCCTGTTGTAATCTGAGGTAATCCTCTTCGCTGGGCACTACACCTCCAATTTTGGTGTCATCTGCAAACTTACCAACGGTACCTCTTATGCTCGCATACAAATCTTTTATGTAAATGACAAAAAGTAGAGGGTCCAGCACCGATTCTTATGTCACTCCACTGGTCACAGGCCTCCAGTCTGAAAAACAACCCTCCACCATCACCCTCTGTCTTCTACCTCTGAGCCAGTTCTGTTTCCAAATTACTAGTTCACCCTGTATTCCATGAGATCTAACCTTGCTAATCAGTCTGCCATGGGGAACCTTGTCGAACGCTTTACTGAAGTCCATACAGATCACATCTACTGCTCTGCCCTCATCAATCTTCTTTGTTACTTCTTCAAAAAACAGAATCAAATTTTTAGATTAGATTACTTACAGTGTGGAAACAGGCCCTTCGGCCCAACAAGTCCACACCGACCCGCTGAAGCGCAACCCACCCATACCCCTACATTTACCCCTTACCTAACACTATGGGCAATTTAGCATGGCCAATTCACCTGACCTGCACATTTTTGGACTGTGGCAGGAAACCCACGCAGACACAGGGAGAATGTGCAAACTCCACACAGTCGCCTGAGGTGGGAATTGAACCCAGGTCTCTGGCGCTGTGAGGCAGCAGTGCTAACCACTGTGCCACCGTGCCGCCCAAATTTGTGAGACATGATTTCCCACATACAAAGCCATGTTGACTATCCCTAATCAGTCCTTGCCTTTCCAAATACATTCACATCCTGTCCCTCAGGATTCCCTCCAACAACTTGCCCACCACTGAGGTCTGTAGTTCCCTGGCTTGTCTTTACTGCCCTTCTTAAACAGTGGCACCATGTTGGCCAACCTCCAGTCTTCTGGCACCTCACCTGTGACTATCGCTGATACAAATATCTCAGCAATCACTTCTCTAGCTTCCCACAGAGTTCTCGGGTACACCTGATCAGGTCCTGGGGATTTATCCACCTTGACCCGTTTCAAGACATCCAGCACTTCCTCCTCTGTAATCTGGACATTTTGCAAGATGTCACCACCTATTTCCCTCCAGTCCATATCTTCCATGTCCTTTTCCACAGTAAATACTGATGCAAAATACTCATTTAGTATCTCCTCCATTTTCTGTGGCTCCACACAAGCCACATTGGAGGAGAGGATGTTCAGTTGCACAGTGAATTGTGGAAAAAGTTAAAGTTGGGGAGGGTTCAGGAGAGGAAATTAAATTTCCAGAACAAGTAATAGGAGAGAGAGTATGGGAAGGCTCAGAAATCTAAATTCAGGCCCAGCAGATATGGGGACAATTATGAGAAGGGAGACAGTTAATCAGGACTGAGGGGTTTATACTGAAATGCAAGAAATGAGGTAAATAACCCTGTAATTGGCAAGTACAATGATGTGAGTATCACAGAGACAGGGCTGCAAGGGGAATAGGGCTGAGAACTGAATATCCAAGGACTCACGTCCTATCGAGAGGACAGGTAGATGGGCAGAGGTTGGATTGTTCTTAAGAAATGGAATTAAATCATTCGCAAGAAGTGATACAGAGTTGAAAGGCATGTGTACAGAGAGTTGAGAAGCCACAAAGGAGAAAAGACCCTGATGGGAGTTATGCTCAGGTCTTCCAGTAGTGGTCAGGATGTGGGGGAGAAATTAAATCAGGAGATTTCATTGTGTGCCTACAGTGTGGAAGCAGGTCTTTCTGCCCATCAAGTCCACGCTGCAGATTGAGGGGGAGAAGATTGAATCACTATAATGGTATTACAATGGAGTGAAGAAACATGAGGGAGCAGCTGGCTAGAGTTGATCGGAAGTGGAGCCTTGAAGGATAAATGGTAGAGCAGCATTGGCAGGAGTTTGTGGGGGAAATTTCCCTTATTCATAGTCACATCCTGATGACTGACCAAATTCAAGGTACTTAATGTATCCTGAAGCCCAGTGTCCAGGTAACTCTCCCCCTCCCTGATGTGTTTGACACTCAGACTCCAGCTCATCAATCTGAGCCAGAGTTCTCCAGCGACCAACACTTGCTACAGATGTAGTTACTATAAACCACAATGGAGTCCATGAACTCCCACATCATACAGTTCCAACTCATCACCTGGTCCAACATCTCTATTTTAAGTAATTAGTTCTTAATTTGATGCTTGAATATTCCTTCTGGCCTTTTAGTTTGTATGCTGTATATACTTCTGTTTACCATCAATCTGGCAGTAACCTGTCAGTTACCTACCAATAAACTTATGGTTTTTCTGTAATGTCACTTCTATTGTGCTAGGCCTCAGTGATGGGCTTCAATTGATCCTTTGAAAACACCTCACAAACCATGATGTGAAAAAGCACCTCTTCCCTTCTGCACCGAATTCTCACACTGCCTCCAAATTCCCCGAACTATATATTAACTCAGGCTGTATCTCACTCCAAATGTGAGCTCTCCTTCCTAAATGTGTTTAGTTTACTAATCCAAACTTCAGGAATTTGCATTCCCACAGTAATCCCACAGTCATACCATGGTTACCAGCATTCCCACAGTAATCCTACAGAAGCCAGCATTCATGCAGTAATCCAATGGTAACCAACATTCCCCACAGTAATCCCATGGTAACCAACATTCCACACAGTAATCAGCACTCCCACAGTAATCCCATGGTAACCAACATTTCCACAGTAATCCTACAGGAATGAGCATTGCCACAGTAATCCCATGGTAACCAGCATTCCCACAGGAATCCCACAGGAACCCCACAGGAACCAGCATTCCCACAGGAATCCCATGGTAACCAGCATTCCCACAGGAACCAGCATTCCCACAGTAATCCCATGGTAACCAGCATTCCCACAGGAATCCCACAGGAACCAGCATTCCCACAGGAATCCCATGGTAACCAGCATTCCCACAGGAATCCCACAGGAACCAGCATTCCCACAGGAATCCCATGGTAACCAGCATTCCCACAGGAATCCCACAGGAACCAGCATTCCCACAGGAATCCCATGGTAACCAGCATTCCCACGGGAACCAGCATTCCCACAGTAATTCCACAGGAACCAGCATTCCCGCAATAATCCCACAGGAACCAGCATTCCTGCAATAATCCCACAGGAACCGGCATTCCCACAGTAATTCCACAGGAACCAGTATTCCCACCATAATCCCAAAGTAACTACCATTTTCATGAGCTGCCAGAAGGGTTTAAAGGGATATGAGCCAAATGCTGACAAATGAGGCGAGATTATATTACGATAATTGGATTGCATGGATGAGTAGGACCGAAGGGTCCGTTTCCATGTTGTACAATTCTATGGTTAATAATCCTATAATAACCTACATTTTCACAGTAATCCCATAGTGAACAGCATTCCTGCAGTAATCCCATGGTCACTAGCATTCCCATGATAGTCAGAATTATAATCTATGAGCCTGAAATTTGATTATTTGCTTCAATTGGCCACATACGTACTTTAGCTTTGAAAGCACAAAGTTTAAAAACCATTTCCAATGCGAATAGCCCAGTGAAAACTACATTCAGCGTGTCCGACAATTGGTTCATCTCCTCTGATTGCTCATAGTGCTGTGGAAAGAGACAGACAGGTCAGGATCCAAGCAGGTATTGCAAGTTACAACAGTGAGCATGCCCCTCCAATCCAAGCTGAACCCTCATCCCAACCTGAAACTCCCAATCAGTCCCATATTGTCACCGAAGACCCTCATCCTAAATCTGACTCTCACCCCACACTGACCTCTGACACTCTGCCAACCATGGCTTCCATCAAAACCCTGACTCTTTCACCTCAAGCCTCATTCCAAGCCCAAACACTAACCTCTATCCAACCCTCACCCTGATCCCAAACCCTTACCCAAAACCTAAACCCAAACCAGATACACAGAAAATATTCTGATAAAAGGCCAAATTATTATTTAAATGGGAAGCAGATTCAAAGTGCATCAGTGCAGAGGGATCTGGGTGTCTTTGTGCATGAATTACAGAAAATGGGTATGCAGGTGCAGCATATAATAAGACAGACAAATGGAATACTGCTATTTCTTGTAAAAGGAGTGTTGTTACAACTATATATGACATTGGTGAGACCACATCTGGAATATGGTGTCCAATTTTAGTTTGCTTACTTGAAGGAGGATGTGGTGGCACTGGAGATAGTTCAGAGGAGGGTCCTAAAATTAATTCCAGGGATGAAAGGGCTGACATACAAGGTGCAGTTGAATATCTTGGCCTTGTACTCACTGGGGTTCAGACGAATGAGGGGGGAATCTGATTGAAGCATATAAAATGCTGAAGGGGATTGATAAGATGGAGGTTGAACAGATGTTTTCCCTTCTGCGAGGGTCTCAAACAAGAGATCATAGCGGCGGCACAGTGACTCAGTGGTTAGCACTGCTGCCTCACAGCACCAGGGACTGTCCGTGTGGAGTTTGCACATTCTCCCCCTGTCTGCGTGGGTTTCCTCCAGATGCTTCAGTTTCCTCCCACAGTCCAAAGATGTGCAGGATAGGTGAACTGCCTGTGCTAAATTGCCATAGTGTTCAGGGATGTGTGAGTTGGGTGCATTAGTCAGGAATTGGTGTGGACTTGTTGGGCTCAATGGCCTGTTTCCACACTGTAGAAAACCTATGTAATACAGAATGAGAAGAGGTAGGTGCAAAACAGAAATGAGGAAAAACAATTTCTTTCCGAAGGTTGTGCACTGTGGTAGTGCAGGCTGAATCAATCAGTAGATTCAAAAAAGAAATTAGATATGTTTCTGTTGAAAAGCAGAATAAATGGCTGTGGGGATCAGGCAGGAGAGTTTACTTCAGACCCAGGATAAAATCAGCTGTGATCATGTTAAATGCCAGAGGGTGCTTGAAGGGTTTGACTGCTTACTCCTGTTCCTAATTCCTAAATTCCTATATTTACCCAGGGAATATTAAGCAGGTTAATGTCTGGATTAATCAGCTCATGTCATTGGACAGAGCAGAACAACCAGCCTCTTTCCTGATGAAGGGCTCTTACCCGAAGCGTCGATTCTTCTGCTCCTCAGATGCTGCCTGCCCCGCTGTGCTTTTCCAGCGCCACACTCTCAGCTCTGAAATCAATGCCCCCTATCCTCCCACCAAAATCATCCTATGATCAGTGGTTTGTTCACTTCACTCACCTCCCCCTGCACCCAGGCACCTCCTCATCCCCTCACTCATTTCCTCACCCCTGCATTGTTCATTCAATGTCCTGAGGTATTTGAAACCATATCTGTAAGTGACAGCTACATTCATGAGATCAGTGGATATGACCTCTCTTTTTTCAGCTCTCATATGGTCACTGGATTTCTTCTGGAGAGATGTTATTGGTTTATTTCTGTTTCAGTTGAGATTGTTGACACCACTGAGAATGGGGAGTGTTGCTAGATTAATGAAAACTTAGTTGACTTCAAGATCCTGAGAGAAACGCCCTCCCCACACTGTTCCCAATACTTATTGCCCTGTGTTCCCAAATCCTGCTCCCTCTCTGGCCCAAACCCATCCATTCCACTCTCCCAACCCAGTAACCAATCTCCCCTGCAAACACATGTCCATACAAAGTACATATAATATGTCCATCAATGTGAATAAGCATCACAATAATGCTCACTCACCTGCATCGCGAGACAAACCGTGTTGAGGAGGATGAGGGCAAACATGAGGTATTCAAAGTATGAGGAAGTCACCACATACCACACCTTGTACTGGTATTTGTTCTTGGGAATGTATCTCATGAGAGGTCGTGCCTTCAGGGCATACTGGACACACTGACGCTGCACAGGAGACAGAAAAATAAATTAGCAACATGTCACAGAAAAATACACAGCCTGTGGGAATGGGAGCCAATAGCCAACAAAAAAGTGAGGACATAACAGGCAGACAAAGGATGCGGGTGGGGATTATTACTGTGGGAGGGATTATTCCTTGGATACAGGTTGTGGATGGGATTATTATTAGGTACAGTGTGTGGGTGAGATTTGTTAATGGTACAGGTTTTATCACTTGAGGCAAGGTATGGTGGGGATTACCACTGCTGCACAAGGTGTGGGTGAGAATGATCACTGGAGTATGCGTTGTGATTAAGATAGATAACTTACAGTGTGTAAACAGGCCCTTTGGCCCAACAAGTCCACATCACCCCACCGAAGCACAACCCACCCATACCCCTACATCTACCCCTTACCTAACACTATGGGCAATTTAGCATGGCCAATTCACCTGACCTGCACACCTTTGGACTGTGGGAGGAAACCGGAGCACCCGGAGGAAACCCACGCAGACACGGGGAGAATGTGCAAACTCCACACAGTCAGTCGCCTGAGGTGGGAATTGAACCCGCGCCTCTAGTGCTGTGAGGCAGCAGTGCTAACCACTGTGCCACCGTGCCGCCCACAAAGGATTGTTATTGGAGTACGGGGTGTGAGTTCGGATTGTGACTGGACTATGGGGACTAAGAGGGAATTGCTAATGGCACACAGAGTGTGATTGGGGAATATTACTGTGATACAAGGTAGGGGTGGGATATATTACTGGGTACCCCTAGTATGGCTGGAGCATGTCACTGGCATATAGGGTGTTAGTGGGGTAGATTACTGGTGTATGGGTGTGGGAGGGGTGTATTGCTCGGGTAAGATGTGTAGGTGGGATTTGTCACTCAGGTCCAATATGAGGGATTATTACTGCTGTATGGGGCTTTGGTGCACCTTGTTATTGGGGTGTAGGTGGGGATTATTACTGGGTATAGAGGATGGGTTGGGATAGTTCCCTGGGTGTAAGGTGTGGGTGAGGATCATTTCTCAGGAATAAGGTGTGGGGGCAGTTTGTTACTCAGGTAAAGAGCGTGGACAAGGGTTATTGCTCGGGTAGGAGGTGTGAATGAGAAATGTTACTCGGATGGACTGTGGCTGAGAAATGTTGCTTCAATTCGAGTTGTGGGCAAGCATTATTACGCGGGTATGGGAGATAGATGAGAATTTCTAACCTGGTATGAGGTGTGGACAACTAATGCTATTCAGGTACAGCATACGGACGAGGATTGTTACTTTTTAGCAAGTATGGGTGAGGAATTTCACTTGGGTCCAGGGTGCAGTGAGGTTTGCTAGCAGAGCATGAGGTGTACCCAACGAATGCTAATGCGTATGAGCTGTTTGAAGATTTTTACTCAGGCTCTCTCGGTGGGAGAACATTTTGTTGATAGTGATCACAACTCCCTGACCTTTCCTATAGCCATGGTGAAGTTTAGGAGCAGTTAGTGTGGGAAAGTATTTAATTGGGGGAGGGGAAATTCCAATGCTATTAGGCAGGAACTGTGAAGCATAAACTGGGGGCAGCTATTCTCAGGGAAATGCACAACAGAAATGTGGAGGTTGTTCAGGGAGCACTTGCTGATAGTGCTGGACAGGTTTTGTCCCCCTGGGGCAAGGAAGGGATGTGGCAGGGTGAAGGAACCTTGGATGACAAGGGATGTGGAACATCTTGTCAACAGGAAGCAGGAAGCTTATTTAAGATTGAGGAAGCGAAGATCAGACAGGGCTCGAGAGAGTTACAAGATAGCAGCCAGAAAAAAACTGAAGAACGGACTTAGATCTAGAAGGGAGCATGGAAAAGCCTTGGGGGATAGGATTAAGGAAAACTCCAAGGTGTTACTCAGGTATGGGCTATGAATGAGAATTGTTACTCAAGCATGGGGTGAGGACAAGGATTGTTAATTGGGCATGGGCTGTGAATGATGATTGTTACTCGGATACAGGCTATGGCTGAGGATTGTTACTCAGCTACGAGCCGAGGGCGAGGATCGTTACCTGGTTTTTGTCGAGTTCACAGTTCTTGTATTCAGCCTCTCCCTGTTCCTGGAACGTTACAATAACAAACCCCACAAAGATATTCATCATGAAGAAAGCAATGAGAATAATGTAGATGATGAAGAATATTGAAATGCCAACTCGGTAGTTGTAGATAGGGCCCATGTCTTCAGTGTGAGAGTCAATGGCTTTGTACAATAACCTGATGGCAGAGACAACAGTTACCCCTAGTCTGGGTATTTAGTCAGCGCCCTGTGTAATCCCCGCCTCCACTCGCTCTGTTAGATCAATCCCATAGCAAATCTTGATTGCAACTTGACAAGAGGAAAGTAAATAGGGGGAACCAGGGAAATCCTTCAGTTGAGATACTCACCCTAGCCCTAATAAGTGCTCAAAGTATTCAAGTCCAAGTACAAGTGGAAGCACAGCCTAAAATACACTCATAATCAGTCCCCCGGGTACTCAATGAAACAAGTGGTTTTGACAGAGATTCTGAGTGCTCCTCCAAAATGCAAACAATTATTAAGAATCT
The DNA here is from genome assembly GCF_047496795.1 of Chiloscyllium punctatum. Classification (NCBI taxonomy): domain Eukaryota; kingdom Metazoa; phylum Chordata; class Chondrichthyes; order Orectolobiformes; family Hemiscylliidae; genus Chiloscyllium; species Chiloscyllium punctatum. The sequence goes on from NC_092783.1 coordinate 28,330,894, forward strand.
CGAGTACCCCTCCCTCAGTACTCATCGGGCCCTTCCCTCTGTAAATGGGGAGGTGGTGGTGGCGTAGTGGTAATGATTAGTATTCCAGAACCCCAGTTAATGATCTTGAGACACAGGTTCAAATCTGATCGTAGCAGATGGTAAAATTGGATGTAAATTTAAAAAAATCTACAATAAAAAACTTGCCCAATGGCAACCACGTAAATATTATTGATTGTCGTAAAAGCCCCCTGATTCACAACGGCATTTCGGGGAAGAAAACTGCTGGTCTGGCCTATGCATGACTCGAGACCCACAGCAGTGTGGCTGGCTCTGAACTGCCACCCAGGCAGTGAGGGATAAGTCATAAATGCCTGGTCATAAATGCCTGGTCATAAATGCCTGGTCATAAATGCTGACCTGGTCAGTGTGCCCACACCTCATGATCTGGAGGAGCAGTTGTTGGACTGGGGTGGACACAGTTAAAAATCACACAACACCAGGTTATAGTCCAACAGGTTTATTTGGAAGCACTAGCTTTCGGAGCACTGCTCCTTCGTCAGGTGGTTGTAGAGCATAAGATCATAGACACAGAATTTATAGCAAAAGTTTACAGTGTGATGTAACTGAAATTATATATTGAAAAAGACCTGGATTGTTTGTTAAGTCTCTCATCTTTTAGAATGAACATGCTGGTTTCAGTTCTTTCACATGTAAATTGCAGAACTTTTTTAAAGTTATATTCTCAAGTGAACTTTAACAATAGGTGTCATGTCGGCCCAGATAATGCATTGAAGATGTGAGGTGCCCTGTGTGAGACACTCTGTGCCACAATGTTCAAAATGATTCTAATCTAAAAAATAGATTTACAGAATCTTACATGGATTCGTGCAGTTTTTGAGCAAAATAAAATGAACTCTGCAAGTACAAATTCACCCCACAAACTGATATATGTGGGTGTGTGTGGTGGTGGGGGGTGGTGCTGAGCGTGAGAGAGTGTGTGTATGTATGCGAGTGTGAGTGTAAAGGGGTATAAGTCAGTGAGAGGGTGCATGCGTGCACGTGAGTGTGTGTGTAAATGTATGAGAGAGAGCTTGTGTATGAGAGAGGGTCTGCGTGAGTGTATGAGTTTATAGGACTGTGTGTGTGTCTGTAGAAGTGCCTTGTGTCGGAATGTGTGTGTGAAGGAGTATGTCTGTATGTCTGTTTGCATGTCTGTGAGTCTGCGTCTGTCTGTGAGTGTGTGCGTGTGTGTGTATAGTGCAGTGGGGTCACCTATAGTATGACATGAACCCAAGGTCAAAGGCACGTAGAAGGTATTTTGAAACCCATTGTACAGGGGACCCCCAGCTTCTGTCGTGACACTACAGATTTCTTAGCACCCACAGAGCAGTCGAACCGGGAACATTCCTCGTCACAATGGACGTTTCCACACTCTGCACCAGCATCCCCCACAATGATGGCATCGCGGCAACAGCCTCAGTACTCAACACCAACAACTGTCAGTCTCTGAACACCATCCTACAACTCATCCGCTTTATCCTCAACCACAACGTCTTCACCTTTGACAACCAGTTCTTCATCCAGACACATGGAACAGCGATGGGGACCAAATGTGCGGCCCAATATGCCAACAACTTCATGCACAGGTTCGAACAAGACTTCTTCTCTACGCAGGATCTCCAACCAACATTGTACACCAGGTACATTGAGGACATTTTCCTCCTCAAGACCCATGGCGAGGAGTCATCGAAAAAAATACAAAGTGATATCAACAAGTTTCATCCCATCATCAAACTCACCATGGACTACTCTCGACTATCTGTCTCATTCTTGGGCACATGCGTCTCCATCAAGGATGGGCACCTCAGCACCACACTCAACCGCAAACCCACGGATAACTCCACCCAAAGTATATTAAAACAGCCATCCCTAACGGACAAGCCCTACGCATACACTGGATCTGCTCAGGTGAGGAGGAACGTGACGGGCACCTGGAAGTACTCAGGGATGCCCTCACAAGAATGGGGTACGATGCTCAACTCATCGACCGCCAGTTCCGACGTGCCACAGCAAGGAACTGTAATGACCTCCTCAGGAGACAGACATGTGCTGCAACCGATAGGGTACCCTTCATTGTCCAGTACTTCCCAGGATCTGAAAAATTACACCATGTTCTTCACGACCTGCAACACATTATCGTTGAGGATGAGCACTTCACCAAGACCTTCCACACACCTCCACTTCTCACCTTTAAACAACCACCAAATCTCAAACAAATCATTGTTCTTAGCAAACTCCCTGGCTTTCAGGATAACACCATTGAACCCTGTCACCATCGATGCTGTGACACAGATACCACCATTATCCGTGGAGACGCCTCCCAACATGTACATGGTAGGTACTCCTGCAACTCAGCCAATGTTGTCGATCTCATACACTGCAGGCAGGGAGGCCCTGAGACAATGGCACATTGGCGAGACTGAGCAGAGGCTACGACAACGGATGAATGGGCACCGCACAACAATCAACAGACAGGAATGTTCCCTCCCAGTCAGAGAACACTTCAGTGGTCTGGGACATTTGACCTCGGACCTTTGGGTGACCGTCCTCCCAGGCAGACTTTGGGACAGACAACAACGCAAAGTGGCCAAGCAGAGGCTGATAGCCAAGTTCAGTACCCATGGGGATGGCCTCAACCTTGGGTTCATGTCACACTGTAGGTGACCCCACCACACTAAACACACACACACACACACACACACACACACACACACACACACACAAACATAGACACACACACTCACGCAGACTGTCTCTCATACACAGGCCCTTTCTCATACGCTCACACATACACTCCCAAATTCTCACACACCCTCTCACAGACTTATATCCCTTTCCACTCATACTCACATACATACACACACTCTCTCACAGACACCCATAACCCCCCCCCCCCCCCCCCAAACACACACTCACATATGAGTTTATGGGGTGAATTTATACTTGCAGAATTACATTCTATTTAGCTCAAAAACTGCATGAATCCATGTAAGATTCTGTAAATATCTTTTTTAGAAATCGAATCCGCCTCACACAGGGCACCTCACACCTTCAATATATTATCTGGGCCGACATGACACCAATTGTTAAAGTTCACTTGAGAATATAACTTTAAAAAAGTTTTGCGATTTACGTATGAAAGAACTGAAACCAGCATGTTCATTCTAAAAGATGAGAGACTTAACAAACAATCCAGGTCTTTTTCAACATATAATTTCAGTTACATCACACTGTAAACTTTTGCTATAAATTCTGTGTGCTATGATGTTATGCTCCATAACCACCTGATGAAGGAGCAGTGCTCTGAAAATTAGTGCTTCCAAATAAATCTGTTGGACTACAATCTGGTGATGTGTGATTTTTAACTTCCCACATCTCATGAATGTATAAAAATACTCACTCGATCCCTTCCCCAGGACCACCATCCCTGCCCTCAGTTCACAGCCCTTCCCTCAGTACACACTCAGCCCTACCCTCGGGTCCAACCAGAGCCCAATCTTGGTACTCACTGGGGCCACCCCTCAAAGGTGGAAACTGTAAAGAGAGCCATCATCGCCAACAGCACGTTGTCAAAATTGAAGTCGCTATTAACCCACATTCGCTCCTGGACTGACAGCTGGTCTGGTTCACTATAGACAATGAACTGTCCTCTGAGAGAGAGAAGGAGAAAGGAGGGAACAAGAAAGAGGGTGGGGGGAGATAGAAAATAAAGAGAGGGGTAAGAGGTTTGCGAGAGTGGAGTGAGTTGATGGAAGATGAAGAGAGTGAAAGAGGTAGAAAGGAGGCAGAGGGTTAGTGGGAGAGATTGAAGGGGGAGACACAATGGAGAGGAGAGGGAGTAGGAAGAAAGGGGAAATGGGGGAAGGTAATGGGAAGGAGTGTGGAGTGGTGGAGTGGAATGGAGAGACAGGAGGGATGAAAGTAAGTGAGAGGAGGCAGAAATACAAGAGGGAGAGAAGGAGGGAGAGGCATATGTGGAGAAAGGGGGCAGAGACAGAGGACCAGGAATGGGTGAGAGTGAGAAAAAGAGCACAAGGAGGTGGGAAGGAGAGTGGGGATAAAGGATGAGAAAGTCAAAGGGATGGGAGAGAAAGTGAGAATGAGAGAGAGGGAGGAGAGGAAGAAAGACAGAATGACTGCAGTTTTCAACAGATTTTCAAATTTGGTAGAATAAGTTGAGAAGGATTTGCATGGTAAACAGAAATCTTGGTTTTATCACTGAGACACTAAATACAAAAACAAGAAAATTATGCTGAAACCTTAAAGAAGAACTGATCAACCCCAACAATCATATCAGTTTCAATTCTATGCATCACTTTAGGAAGGACATCAAGGCTAGAGAAAGTGTAGAGCAGAGTTTTACTGGAACGATTCCAAGATGATGGACAGATTGCAGAAGCTGAGACTGTTATAGAGGTTTAAGAGCTTTTTTAACAGATGTTCCAGATGATGACAGATTTTGATCAGGTAGATGTAGTTCATGTAAGGAGTCTGACAAACAATGCAGTTGAGTTGAGGTACAAATTAAAACATAGGGCCGTGATGTCAACGCTGCCACTGAGACACGGGTGAGAGAAGGGCAGGTTTGAGCAGTCCAATATCCCCGGATACAGGATAAAAGATGTCACAATTTTAATCACGGAATCTATTACAGCAGTTAGGAGGGATGAGGCATATGATAGAACTTAAAAACCAGAGGGCAGCAATCACATTGCTGGGAGTTACTGTAAGCCCCCTGACAGTCTGAGAGAAGAGCAGATAGGCAGGTTTCAGGGAAGCATAAAAGTAACAGGGTGGCAATATCAGGAGATTTCAACTTCCCCAAAATTAACTGGGGTAATCAGAGCGTGAAAGGCTTGGAGGGAGCAGAATTCTTCAAATGCTTCCAGGACAGCTTTTTAAGCCAGTACATAGAAGACCCTACAAGACAGGGGACAGTCTAGACTTCACTTTAGGTCACAAAGTTTGTCAAGTGGTTGAAGTGCCACTGAGGTACAGCAGACAGCGATTATAACTCTGTTATATTCAAGATTGTTATGGGAAAAGACAAAAATGGGCCTGAAATCAATGTTCTCAACTGAGGAAGGCTGATTTCAATAAGAGTAGATATTGTTTATCCGGTGTGCACTGGGAGCAGATATTTTCAGGTAAATCTGTCTCAGAACAATTGGATACATTAACGAAAGACATATGGAGACATGTGGGCGGCACGGTGGTACAGTGGTTAGCACTGCTGCCTCACAGCGCCAGAGATCTGGGTTCAATTCCCGCCTCAGGTGACTAATTGTGTGGAGTTTGCACGTTCTCCCCGTGTCTGCGTGGGTTTCCTCCGGGTGCTCCGGTTTCCTCCCACAGTCCAAAGATGTGCAGGTCAGGTGAATTGGCCATGCTAAATTGCCCGTAGTGTTAGGTAAGGGGTAAATGTAGGGGTATGGGTGGGTTGCGCTTCGGCGGGGCGATGTGGACTTGTTGGGCTGAAGGGCCTGTTTCCACACTGTAAGTAATCTAATCTAATCTAAAAACAGGGTCAACACATAAAAGTCCTGTGAATCTGGATATTGAAGGATAAATAGCATTGGAATAAGAGAAAAAGGGAGGCTCAAAACAGAAGTCCTACAGGAGTATGGAATGTGCAACGGGGAACTTAAAAAGGAAAGGAGAGCTAAAAGAGGATATGAAAGGATACTGGTAGGTAAAATAAAGGAAAATTCAAAATTGCTTCATACATCCATTAAAGATAACGGATAACGAGGAAAGAGTAATTTATGTATGGAGCCAGGTAGGATTTGAAATGAACACTTTGTGTTGGTGTTTACTGGTGGGAGGGACCATATACCTCGAGAAATCAGTAAGAACGACTGTGATACAATTTTAAATTAGGTTCTGAGTAGTCTGGCAGATTTAAAAGCAGATAGATCTCCAACGCCAAATGAAATGTATCCCATTTGAGTGAGGAAAGGAATAAAATAGCAGGAATGCTTACAAAAAATTTCAATTCCTCTCTGGCCACAAGAGAGGCTCCATAGGACTGGAGGACAATCAATGTGGCACCATTATTCTGGAAAGAAGCAAGGGATAAACCATGAAACTACAGGCAAGTTAGTTTAATGTCGGTGGTGGAGAAATGATTGGAAGCAATTCTGAGGGACAAAATTAATTTGCATAGGAGAGGCAGGGGTTAATCAAGAACAGGCAGCATAGTCTTGTTAAGGGGAGACCACGTCTGACCAACTTGAATGAGTTTTCTGAAGACATGACCAGGTGTGTAGATGAGGGCAATGCTTTTGATGTGTGCAGTCCTCACTTTCTCCTCATGCTTTTGATTTGGTCGACTAGGACTCCAGCAAGACTCCTGGTAAGTTCCTACCATGGGAGATTGATATCAAAGCTAAGAGTCAATGGGATCCAAGAAAATTTGGATTCACAATTGGCTGAGTGTGCTGGAAGCAGAGGGTAATGTCTGCGTGGATTTCCTCCAGGTGCTCCTGGTTCCTCCCACAATCCAAAGATGTGCAAGTTAGGTGAACTGGCCACATTAAATTACCCATAGTGTTCAGGGATGTGCAGGTTAAGTGGATTAGTTAGGGGTAAATGTAGAGTAATAGGGTAGGGGTATAGGTCTGGGTGGGTTACTCTTTGGAGGGTTGGTGTGAGCTTGCTGGGCCGAATGGCCTGTTTCCACACTGTAGGGAATCTATGAAATTGAATTCAACCCGAATATCCAGGTAAGTGTGAGGTGATGCACTTGGGTGGGACAAACAAGACAGGAGAATACATGATGAACAGTAGGGCCCGGGGAAGCATCGAGGATCAGAAGGACCATGGTGTGCATATTATATATATATATATATATATATATATATATACCACCAGACACTTAAGATATCAGGTGGATAAAATGGTTAAGAAGGCACAGGATGTAAGAGCAGGGAGGTTATACTGGAATTGTATAATATGTTGGTTAGGCCTCAGCTCGAGCATGTGTGCAGTTCTGAAATCCATAAGGTGCAGAGGAGATTTACCAGGATGTTGCCATGGTGGGAGAATTTCAGACATGAAGAGAGATTTGACAGATTAGGGTAGTTTTCCTTCGAACAGTGGAGATTGACAGGGGATATGATTAAGATGTATTAAGTTATGAGGGCAGAGATAGGATAGACAGGAACAAACTTACCCCCTTGATGGAGGGATCAACGACCAGGAGCATCGGTTTAAGGTCAGGGCAGGAGATTTGGAGGGGCTGTGAGGAAAGGTTTTTCACCCAGAGGGTGGTCGGGTTCTAGAGCCCACTGCTTGTAAAAGTGGTAGAGGCAGAAAGCTTTAGAACATTTAAGAATTATTTAGATGCCCACTTGTGATTCTGTATACAACGCCAAGAGCTGGGAATTGCAATTTGATGAAGGGCTTTTGCCCGAAACGTCGATTTTACTGCTCCTTGGATGCTGCCTGAACTGCTGTGCTCTTCCAGCACCACTAATCCAGAATCTGGTTTCCAGCATCTGCAGTCATTGTTTTTACCTAATTTGAATAATTAGGCTGTTGTTTTTGACAAAAGCAGATATGATGGGCTGAAGGGCCTTTTTTTTGTGCTGTAGATCTCTATGATAAGGAGGAAGCATTTGAAAATATAAGGAACAAGAACAGACAACACAGGTTAAGTAGAAAAATTAGCAGAGATGAATTGACAAGTTTTTTTAGTGAATTGAGATGTTATGTTTTTTGGATCCTACAAATTCAAAATAATCACACTTTTCGATTCAGAGGACCATCTTCACTCCTTATATTTCTTGCTGCTCCCTGTGCCTGGTGCCTGAGACACTGGAGCAGTAAATGTGGCACCCTGGCAGTACAGTCATGTGACAATCACTTCCAAGCTCTTCAAGAATCACATAACAATATGACATCCCTTTCTTTAAAACACACTGGAATAGTCATATTGATATAGCGATCATTAACTTTCCTTAATTATCTAAAGATTAACAATTTCTTTTTGATTAATCAGAACATCTTCAGAGTTTGATAATCTTTTTTTTCCCTAAGACATTATTCATGCTATTGCTCTGGTGGTAAAATGTATCTCTATCCTGTAGGCTTAGGATTCAGTGCTGTCACTGTAAGCTGGCACACCGCTCAGGCAATGTTGCAGCTGGTGTCATAGGAGCTGTGTCAATGTTCCTAATGTGTCTCTTGTTAGTGATACCATTGATGTTGTTTCAGTTGGCTGTTGACCTTCTTTCATTTTCCAACTCGGGTCTCGGTCGAATATGAATTCTGTTCCTTCTTATTTCCTCACCAGTTTCGGTTTATTGATAGAGTTTCTGACTCATTATCAATGTTTACCTGATTTTCACATCTGGTTCCTCTATTTGTAGCTGTCCTTTCAGCCACTCAGCAGGGCGTTTAAATACGGACGTCCTTCTGCCTGTGCATTAATAAGTAGCTGAGTGACTGGCTTTTGTCTGTCGTAGAATGTATCTCCTTGCACACATCTTCCCTGAGAATGTTGAAACTCCACGGAGGTGATTCTGACCCCTGCTCATCACCAATTTTCTTCATTGTCTCTCTCACACATTTGCCACATTTTTTGAAAAGCAAAGCATGGAGGAACTCATGTCCAGGGTCATGCCGAGAAACAGCTCTCCTCTTTCTCATCTCTTTAACTTTCATTTCAGAGGTAGCTGTAATATTTTCAGGATTTGGCTTGACTCCATCAGGTATGTGCACCATTCTGAAGAACTGGTCTTTTTCACAGTGCATTTCTCTGCAAACCACTTGATCCCAGTTTTCCTGGATCGCTCCATGGCGTTGGCTGGATGTTTTTCACCTACACTGTAGATTTGGATATCATTAGCGATGCTGACCACCCCTTTACATCACCAGTATGTCATATCCATATACTGCTGGAACACATTGTCACCAATTTAAGGCCAAATCATTGAAACAGGAATTGAAGCCAGCCCAGAATGGGTCAAATGTTGTCATTAGCAAAGATTCCTCACCTGGCTTCATGTTCAGGTAGTTGTTTCTGCCATTGGGTTTCGTGAATACGTCAGAGGTATATATCATGGTGTCAACTCTTCCAGGGCTAATGTGAGGTCATGATTCCTCACTGTAGCTTTGTTAAGATCTTTGGGATCCAGGCAAATCCTTTGCCATCTACTTGCCTTCTCACTTACCAAAATGAGATTTACTCAACTGTAGACTCTGTGACTATAGTGATCACTTCATTTTTTTCCACCTTTGGGAATTCTCTACATGATTTCCTTTTGTTCTATTGCGATTTCACATGGAGGTTAAATCATTGGCTGCATTGTTGGATCAATAAGCAATATTCATGCCACACAAATGCCAAGTAATGACTATCTCCAGCGAGAGACAATCAAATCATTGTTCCATGACATTCAATGACATTTCCATCAATGAATTCCCTCACTATTGACATTCTGAAGGTTACCATTGACCAGAAACTGAACTGGGCTAGCCATGTAAATATATGATTACAAAAGCAGGTCAGAAGGTAGGAACACCACAGTGAGTAACTCACTTCCTAAATCCCAAGGCCTGTCCACTATCAATAAGCACAAATCAGGATTGTGATGGAATACTTCCCACGGTGGCTCAGTGGTTAGCATTGCTGCCTCACAGCACCAGGGTCCCAGGTTTGATTCCAGCCTCGGGTGACAGTCTGTGTGGAGTTTGCACATTCTCCCTGTGTCTGTGTGGGTTTCCTCTGGGTGCTCCGGTTTCCTCCCACAGTCCAAAGATGTGCAGGTCAGGTGAATTGGCCATGCTAAATTGTCCATAGTTGTTAGGTGCATTAGTCAGGGGGTGGGTTACTCTTCGGAGGGTTGGTGTGGAGTTGTTGGGCCGAAGGGCCTGTTTCCACACTGTAGGGAATCTAATCTAATCTAATCTAATCTCCAACAACACTCAAGAAACTGGATACCATTCAGGACAAAAAATCTACTTGATTGACCCTTATCCATCACTTTCATCATTCACTCCCTTCACTGCAAACGAAGGGCTTACAATGATGAATTCACTTCCGAACAACACTATCCCGATACACCATAAGGACTGTAGAGGTTCAAGAAGGCAGGTCACAAAAACTTTCTCAAGGGCAATTAGGGATAGGCAATTACTGCTGGCCCAACCAGTGATGTCCACGTACCCCAAACAAATATAAAGAAATACTGATGTGATGGTCCAAATCTCCAAAGCATCCTAACATCTCACTAAAATACACTGGACACATTTGTATCAGATCTTTCTTGCTTCTAATGAAAAAGCTTTTCAATAGCTATATTACCTTCAACCCTCAGCACTGCCTCCTTCATCAGTTAACTGGGATATGCTACAGTTCTACGCAATGCCAGGAAGTCAGAACCATTGTTTCTGTGATGTGGAACATACAGATAACATTTTGTCCTTTAAAGGTCCCACACATTTGGGTTGTTCCTATCAGGCAAATCACAGACTCCCCATAAGCTATTAACATGATGTTTCTTAGTTTCAAATCATCTTTCCTTGGGTAACAAATGCCTTTTAAATGTTTTAGAAAGATCTCCTGGTCAGTCTGAGTGAGATGATGTTAGTCAGTGCTCTGGTGAGGTTTATGGTTCCAGGTGTATTTCCCAACATCCTCCTGATTTGAATGTTTATATGAATTTCATTCCTCTGGGAACTGTCACATTTGGATATTTCCTGTAGTTTGACGGACCCTAAATCGACTGAGTTTGCAAACTCTTCATCTTCCAGCTACAGTTCATTTTGGTTTGTTTTCCTTCTTATTTGTACTGTTGCTCTGTCTCAGATAACTCCTCGACTATCTGTTTTCCTTCTTCCAGTGATTGGATTTTCTTCAAGCTCTGCAGTTAGATCCACACGAAAGACATTTTCTTCTGTCCATTCACTCGTCCTGCAGGTTTTTCATTCCTTCATTCCTCTTTTGAACTGAACTGAAAGCTAAGTCTTTGGTTGTCAGCATCTTTACCTATCTACCTGTGCACTGGCAGTGTGTACCTGTGCCCTGGTACTGTCTGTTTATGCTCTGGCAGTGCGTACCTGTGCCCTAGTACTGTCTGTATATGCTCTGGCAGTGCGTACCCGTGCCCTAGTACTGTCTGTATATGCTCTGGCAGTGTGTACCCGTGCCCTAGTACTGTCTGTATATGCTCTGGCAGTGCGTACCTGTGCCCTGGTACTGTCTGTATATGCTCTGGCAGTGTGTACCCGTGACCTAGTACTGTCTGTTTATGCTCTGGCAGTGTGTACCCGTACTCTGGTACTGTCTGTATATGCTCTGGCTGTGCGTACCTGTGCCCTGGTACTGTCTGTATATTCTCTGGCAGTGTGTACCCGTGACCTAGTACTGTCTGTATATGCTCTGGCAGTGCGTACCTGTGCCCTGGTACTGTCTGTATATGCTCTGGCAGTGTGTACCCGTGACCTAGTACTGTCTGTTTATGCTCTGGCAGTGTGTACCCGTGCCCTAGTACTGTCTGTATATGCTCTGGCAGTGCGTACCTGTGCCCTGGTACTGTCTGTATATTCTCTGGCAGTGTGTACCCGTGACCTAGTACTGTCTGTATATGCTCTGGCAGTGCGTACCCGTGCCCTGGTACTGTCTGTATATGCTCTGGCAGTGTGTACCCGTGACCTAGTACTGTCTGTTTATGCTCTGGCAGTGTGTACCCGTACTCTGGTACTGTCTGTATATGCTCTGGCAGTGTGTACCCGTGCCCTAGTACTGTCTGTATATGCTCTGGCAGTGCGTACCTGTGCCCTAGTACTGTCTGTATATGCTCTGGCAGTGCGTACCTGTGCCCTGGTACTGTCTGTATATGCTCTGGCAGTGTGTACCCGTGCCCTGGTACTCTCTGGTTATGCTCTGGCAGTGTGTACCTGTGCCCTGGTACTGTCTGTATATGCTCTGGCAGTGTGTACCCGTGACCTAGTACTGTCTGTATATGCTCTGGCAGTGTGTACCTGTGCCCTGGTACTGTCTGTATATGCTCTGGCAGTGTGTACCCGTGACCTAGTACTGTCTGTATATGCTCTGGCAGTGTGTACCCCTGACCTAGTACTGTCTGTATATGCTCTGGCAGTGCGTACCTGTGCCCTGGTACTGTCTGTATATGCTCTGGCAGTGTGTACCTGTGACCTAGTACTGTCTGTTTATGCTCTGGCAGTGTGTACCCGTACTCTGGTACTGTCTGTATATGCTCTGGCAGTGTGTACCCGTGCCCTAGTACTGTCTGTATATGCTCTGGCAGTGCGTACCTGTGCCCTGGTACTGTCTGTATATTCTCTGGCAGTGTGTACCCGTGACCTAGTACTGTCTGTATATGCTCTGGCAGTGCGTACCCGTGCCCTGGTACTGTCTGTATATGCTCTGGCAGTGTGTACCCGTGACCTAGTACTGTCTGTTTATGCTCTGGCAGTGTGTACCCGTACTCTGGTACTGTCTGTATATGCTCTGGCAGTGTGTACCCGTGCCCTAGTACTGTCTGTATATGCTCTGGCAGTGCGTACCTGTGCCCTAGTACTGTCTGTATATGCTCTGGCAGTGCGTACCTGTGCCCTGGTACTGTCTGTTTATGCTCTGGCAGTGTGCACCCGTGCCCTGGTACTCTCTGGTTATGCTCTGGCAGTGTGTACCTGTGCCCTGGTACTGTCTTATATGCTCTGGCAGTGTGTACCCGTGACCTAGTACTGTCTGTATATGCTCTGGCAGTGTGTACCTGTGCCCTGGTACTGTCTGTATATGCTCTGGCAGTGTGTACCCGTGACCTAGTACTGTCTGTATATGCTCTGGCAGTGTGTACCCGTGACCTAGTACTGTCTGTATATGCTCTGGCAGTGTGTACCTGTGCCCTGGTACTGTCTGTATATGCTCTGGCAGTGTGTACCCGTGACCTAGTACTGTCTGTTTATGCTCTGGCAGTGTGTACCCGTGCCCTGGTACTGTCTGTATATGCTCTGGCAGTGTGTACCCGTGCCCTGGTACTGTCTGTATATGCTCTGGCAGTGTGTACCCGTGCCCTGGTACTGTCTGTTTATGCTCTGGCAGTGTGTACCCGTGCCCTGGTACTGTCTGTATATGCTCTGGCAGTGTGTACCTGTGCCCTGGTACTGTCTGTATATGCTCTGGCAGTGTGTACCCGTGCCCTGGTACTGTCTGTATATGCTCTGGCAGTGTGTACCCGTGCCCTGGTACTGTCTGTTTATGCTCTGGCAGTGTGTACCCGTGCCCTGGTAATCTCTGTATATGCTCTGGCAGTGTGTACCCGTGACCTAGTACTTTCTGTTTATGCTCTGGCAGTGTGTACCTGTGACCTAGTACTCTCTGTTTATGCTCTGGCAGTGTGTACCTGTGACCTAGTACTCTCTGTTTATGCTCTGGCAGTGTGTACCCGTGCCCTGGTACTCTCTGGTTATGCTCTGGCAGTGTGTACCCGTGCCCTGGTACTCTCTGTATATGCTCTGGCAGTGTGTACCCGTGCCCTAGTACTGTCTGTTTATGCTCTGGCAGTGTGTACCCGTGCCCTAGTACTCTCTGTATATGCTCTGGCAGTGTGTACCCGTGCCCTAGTACTGTCTGTTTATGCTCTGGCAGTGTGTACCCGTGCCCTAGTACTCTCTGTATATGCTCTGGCAGTGTGTACCCGTGCCCTAGTACTCTCTGTATATGCTCTGGCAGTGTGTACCCGTGCCCTAGTACTCTCTGGTTATGCTCTGGCAGTGTGTACCCGTGACCTAGTACTCTCTGGTTATGCTCTGGCAGTGTGTACCCGTGACCTAGTACTCTCTGGTTATGCTCTGGCAGTGTGTACCCGTGCCCTAGTACTGTCTGTTTATGCTCTGGCAGTGTGTACCCGTACTCTGGTACTGTCTGTATATGCTCTGGCAGTGTGTACCCGTGCCCTAGTACTGTCTGTATATGCTCTGGCAGTGTGTACCCATGCTCTGTTTATGCTCTGGCAGTGTGTACCCGTGCTCTGGTACTCTCTGTTTATGCTCTGGCAGTGTGTACCCGTGCTCTGGTACTCTCTGTTTATGCTCTGGCAGTGTGTACCCGTGCTCTGGTACTCTCTGTTTATGCTCTGGCAGTGTGTACCCGTACTCTGGTACTGTCTATGTACGCTCTGGCACTGGTCCATAGCCTTGTGAGTTTGTACTGCAAGGATTGCAGAGTCTGAAAGAAGCTCATCTCTGTCTTCCATCTGTATCCTGGACTTTACACTTTTTAGGTTAGAACTTTGTACAGAATGTTTTCTGCCTCAGGCTTTGAAATGTGTATCTGTTGGATCAGATGCTCAGATGTTTGGCTGGAGATGCATGCTGAACTTTTCAAACATTTTGCCTGGCCTTTTACTCTCATCCTCCCTCCCATCTTCTAGCTTTAAACAGACTCAAACCCTTCTCTCCTGAACTTTCTAAATGCCTCAACCACATCATCAGCTTCCGAATCCATTCAAGGTTAATGCTGTGTGTTTATGCTGAGGGAGATTTCCCTCACTTGGCTACTCATTTCAGTTGAACTCATTTAATCCCATTCAACATTAAATCTATTTACATGGTGTGCTTTACTCACTGACCCCGACTGAATCCATGCCATGTTGTTTAAGTCCGATATGTTGAAAATAATTACACTTTCCAAACATTTCTTGCACCTCACACTAAGCTGGTAGGCTCAGTGTTTTTGTTCTATGGCTCAGCACCTGACTGCAGTGCAGCAGTAAATCTTACACCCTGAATGTACTTAAGAATTAGTTCCCTGCTCTTTACAAAGAAATTGCCTAAATCAGAAGGGAATTGAATTAATACCTGGAAAAAACAATTTTGATAGAAACTAGGAAAAGACAGGTGGAATTGCAGCAGCTTTCTAATTCTATCTGGACAGGCACAATGCCCTGTTACAGCACAAAGAGAAGGCAATCATTTATGATCATTGATCCTAAAAACGTTCAGCCAAATATCTGTAAAAATCCAACTCTTGGTCCTCAGGCCACAGAGACCCATGAGCTTCCAGCCAGAACATTCACTGAAACAGCGGGGCCAACTCTTACCCTACTCACACTCACTTGCAGTCTTCTTCTGTCATCTTGGAGGGATCAGTGCAGCTGTAAAGCTTTCCCTAAATTAAAGGAGATGATAAATTAGCAACAAACAATGATTTTACATGGTCAGTTATCAAGGGGAGGGTATTAATCCAGCATCAGTTTCAGACATAAACTGGGAACCACCTGCAAGTTCTGGTACAGGCCATGCATCATTATACCTTGGAACCACATCACTGTTCCTTCACTGTCACTGATATTGAAAAACCATGGATCTCCAACCTAACAATACTATGGGTGGGCTTACGCCCATGAACTGCAACAATTCAAGAATTTTTAAAAGTACAGAATATCATCAACAGTACTCCAGTTAGCCATCTGTAAACTCTCAGGAGGCAATGGTGGTATTGTCGCTGAACTAGAAATCCAGAAATCCAGGTACTCCTCTCCACTGAGGACAGTGACGGTGGATTTTCCATTCATATCGGCACAGTGGCTCAGTGGTTAGCACTGATGCCTCACAGCACCAAGGTCCCTCGGGCAAATGTCTGTGTGGAGTTTGCATGTTCTCCCTATGTCTGTGCGGGCTCCCTCTGGGTGCTCTGGTTTCCTCCAACAATCCACAGTTGTGCAGGTCAGGTGGATTGGCCAGGCTAAATTGTCCATAGTGTCTGGTGCATTAGTCAGAGGGAAATGGGTCTGGGTCGGTTACTCTTCAGAGGGTCGGTGTGGACTGATTGGGGCGAAGGGCCTGTTTCTACACTGTAGGGAATCTAATCATTTAGGGTGTAGGTTTGCTCACTGAGCTGTAGGTTTGATATCCAGATGTTTCATTACCTGGCGAGATAACATCATCAGTGGCGACCTCCAAGTGAAGCGAAGCGGTTGTCTCCTGCTTTCTATTTATATGTTTGTCCTGGATGGGGTTCCTGGGGTCTGTGATGATGTCATTTCCTGTTCGTTTTCTGAGGGGTTGATAGATAGTATCTAGATCTATGTGTTTGTTTATGGCGTTGTGGTTGGAGTGCCAGGCCTCTAGGAATTCTCTGGCATGTCTTTGCTTAGCCTGTCCCAGGATAGATGTGTTGTCCTAGTCGAATTGGTGTTTTTTTTCATCCGTGTGTAGGGCTACGAGAGAGAGGATCGTGTCTTTTTGTGGCTAGCTGGTGTTCGTGTATCCTGGTGGCTAACTTTCTTCCTGTTTGTCCTATGTAGTGTTTGTGGCAGTCCTTGCATGGAATTTTGTAGATGATGTTGGTTTTTTCCATGGATTGTACTGGGTCTTTTAAGTTTGTTAGTTTTTGTTTGAGAGTGTTGGTGGGTCTGTGTGCTACTAGGATTCCGAGGGGTCTTAGTAGTCTGGCTGTCATTTCTGAAACTTCTGGCACTCCAACCACAACGCCATAAACAAACACATAGATCTACATACCATCTATCAACCCCACAGAAAACGAACAGGAAATGACATCACTACAAACCCCAGGAATCCCATCCAGGACAAAATATAAATAGAAAGCAGGAGACAACAGCTTTGCTTCACTTGGAGGTCGCCACTGATGATGTTACCTAGCCAGGTAATGAAATGTCTGGATGTCAAACCTACAGCTCAGTGAGCAAACCTACACCCTAAACCTCAACCTGAGCTACAAACCTTCATAAACCTTGCAATAATCTAATCATAATCTGGAATTAAATTTTAATAATGACTGTGAAATATTGTAGGAGAAACTGCCATCTGGTTCACTAACCTTCCTTCAGGGAGAGAAATCTGCGATCCCTACCTGTCGGATCCATTCTGTGATCCCAGACTCACAGCAATGTGGTTGATTCTTAGCGGCCCTCTAAAATGGCCCTACTAAGCCACTCAGTTGTATTAAACCACTACAAAGTCTCAAAGGAAAGAAACTTGGCATCGAAGTAGGCATTGGAAATGAGAATGGCAAAGTCAGCCCTGATGACCTTGCAAGGTGAGAGCTGTCTCACAGACTGGCCTGGGTCAAACCAGGAGAGCTGTCTCACAGACTGGCCTGAGCCAAACCGGGAGAGCTGTCCCAGAGACTGGCCTGGGTCAAACCGGGAGGGCTATCTCAGGGACTGGCCTGGGTCAAACCGGGAGAGCTGTCTTACAGACTGGCCAGGGTCAAACCAGGAGAGCTGTCCCACTGACTGGCCTGGGTCAAATCAGGACAGCTGTCTTAGAGACTGGCCTGGGTCAAACCGGGACAGCTGTCTCACAGACTGGCCTGGGTCAAACTGGGACAGTTGTCTCACTGGCCTGGGTCAAATCAGGACAGCTGTCACAGAGACTGGCCTGGGTCAAACCTGGACAGCTGTCTCACAGACTGGCCTGGGTCAAACTGGGACAGTTGTCTCACTGGCCTGGGTCAAATCAGGACAGCTGTCCCACTAACTGGCCTGGGCCAAACCAGGAGAGCTGTCTCAGAGACTGGCCTGGGTCAAACCAGGAGAGCTGTCTCACAGACTGGCCTGGGTCAAACCGGGAGAGCTGTCTCAGAGACTGGCCTGGGTCAAACCAGGAGAACTGTCTCACAGACTAGCCTGGGTCAAACCAGGAGAGCTGTCTCACAGACTGGCCTGGGTCAAACCGGGAGAGCTGTCTCAGAGACTGGCCTGGGCCAAACCGGGAGAGCTGTCTCACAGACTAGCCTGGGTCAAAACAGGACAGCTGTATCACTGACTGGCCTGGGTCAAACCGGGACAGCTGTCTCACAGACTGGCCTGGGTCAAACTGGGACAGTTGTCTCACTGGCCTGGGTCAAACCAGGACAGCTGTCTCAGAGACTGGCCTGGGTCAAACCGGGACAGCTGTCTCACTGGCTAGGGTCAGACCGGGAGAGCTGTCTCAGAGAGTGGCCTGGGTCAAACCAGGAGAGCTGTCTCACAGACTGGCCTGGGTCAAACCGGGACAGTTGTCTCACTAGCCTGGGTCAAACCTGGACAGCTGTCTCACAGACTGGCCTGGGTCAAACTGGGACAGTTGTCTCACTGGCCTGGGTCAAATCAGGACAGCTGTCTCAGAGACTGGCCTGGGTCAAACCTGGATAGCTGTCCCACTGACTGGCCTGGGCCAAACCAGGAGAGCTGTCTCAGAGACTGGCCTGGGTCAAACCAGGAGAGCTGTCCCACTGACTGGCCTGGGCCAAACCGGGAGAGCTGTCTCACAGACTGGCCTGGGTCAACCCGGGAGGGCTATCTCAGAGACTGGTCTGGATCAAACCGGGACAGCTGTCTCACAGACTGGCCTGGGTCAAACTGGGACAGTTGTCTCACTGGCCTGGGTCAAACCAGGACAGCTGTCTCAGAGACTGGCCTGGGTCAAACAGGGACAGCTGTCTCACTGACCTGGGTCAGACCGGGAGAGCTGTCTCAGAGACTGGCCTGGGTCAAACCAGGAGAGCTGTCTCACAGACTGGCCTGGGTCAAACCGGGACAGTTGTCCCACTAGCCTGGGTCAAACCAGGACAGCTGTCTCACAGACTGACCTGGGTCAAACCAGGAGAGCTGTCTCACTGGCCTGGGTCAAACCAGGACAGTTGTCTCAGACTGGCCTGGGTCAAACCGGGACAGCTGTCTCAGAGACTGGCCTGGGTCAAACCGGGACAGCTGTCTCACAGACTGGCCTGGGTCAAACTGGGACAGCTGTCTCAGTGAGCGGTCAGGCATCAGTGTGACACAGCCACACTCACGGAATCCTCTAACATCCTAGACACCGCCATCACGTTCCTGGACATGTGCTGTCCCACTGGCAGGAAAGAGTGAGCAGAGGTGACATGCAATCAGGAGGGAGTTACCCTGGGATTTTCAACATTGGCTCCAGAACTCTTGATGTATTATGGCATCAAGTTAAAAATGGGCAAGGAAACCCCCTGCTGACTACCACATTGAACAACAGTTGAAGGAGGCACTGAGGTTGGTAAGAGCATACAATGTACTCTAAATGTTGGGCTTCCCTGAGAGTGGCTTGGCAGCACCACAATTGACTGAGCTGATTAGGTTCGATTAGATTCCCTACAGTATGGAAACAGGCCCTTCGCCCCAACAAGTCCACACCAATGCTCTGAAGAGTAACCCACCAAGATTCATTTCCCTACATTTACTCCTGACTAATGCACCTAACTTTGGGCAATTTAGCATGGCCAATTCACCTGACCCGCAGATCTCTTGGAATGTGGGAAGAAACCGGAGCACCCGGAGGAAACCCACGCAGACACTGGGAGAATGTGCAAACTCCACACAGACAGTCACCTGATTCGGGAATCGAACCCAGGTGCCTGGTGCTGTGAGGCAGCGGTGCTAACCACTGAGCCACCGTGCCACCCTGATCAAATCTGAAAGGACCTTGCTGCTGGACTGGGTCTATGGCAGTTGATAAGAGAACCAAATAGAGAGAAAAGCAGATGTGGTGTTATCCTCATCAATCTGCCTGCTACAGACATATTTGTCCATGGCAGTGTTGAGTGGGCCGCTGAACAGTCCTTCTGGAGACAAAGTGCTATCTTCACATTGAGAATACTATCCATGTATTATGCGAACTATAAACATGTTGAGTGGCCAAGATTTCAAACAGATCTAGCAACTCAAGACTGGGAATCTATGAGATGCCGTAGACCATCAGCAGCAGCAGAATTATACTCCAACAGAATCTGTAACCTCATGGCCCAGCATATCCTCCACCATCAAGCCAGGGGATCAACCCTGGTTCAATGGAGAGTTCAGGAAGGTAAAAACAATGACTGCAGCTGCTGGAGAGTGCAGGAAGGCATGCTGGGAACAGCTTGGAGATAGCGAGATCTGCAGATGCTGGGAAGTCAGAGTCGATCAAGAGTGGAGCTGGATAAAGCACAGCAGGTCAAACAGCATCAGGAGGAATAGGAGAGTCGACATTTTGGGTCAGAACTCAGCAGCACCAGGCTTACCTAAAAAAGGATGTTTCAACCTGGTGAAGCGACCAAAGCAGAATGCCAAAACAGCAAGTGATAGACAGAGCTAATGCCACAACCAACAGATCAGATCTAATCTCTGCAGTCCTGCCACATTCCATTGTTAATGGTGGTGGATGATTAAACAATTCAGTGGAGGAGGAGGTTTCACAATGAGATGATGTGTTTTGGTAATGCAAACCAGGGCAGGTCCTATATAGCACCCTGGGGAGGGCTGCCAAACAGAGACCTCGGGGTGGAGGTGCACAGTTCCTTGAAAGTGGAGTCACAGGTAGACAGGCTGGTGAACAAGGCATTTGCCTTCACTGGTCAGTGCATTGAGTGCAGGAGTTAGGGTGTCATGTTGCAGCTGTACAGGACATTTTTAGAATACTGTGCTCTGGTCTCCCTAGAATGACGTTGTGAAATTTGAAAGGGTTCAAAATAAAGATTTACAAGGATGTTGCCATGAGCTACAGAGAAAGGCTGAATAGGCTGGATTGTCTTTCCCTGAAGCATTGGAGCCTGAGGGGTGACCTTAAAGAGACTTACAAAATAATGAGGGGCATGGATAGGGTGAATAGTCAAGGTCTTCTTCCCAGGGTACGGGCATCCAAAACTAGAGGGCATGGGTTTAAGGTGAGAGGGGAAAGATTTAAAAAGTACCTGAGAGGCAATTTTGCACGGAGAGGGTGGTGCGTATATGGAACCAGCTGCCCGAGGAGGTGGTGGATATTGGTACCAATACAAAATTTAAAAGGCATCTTGACGGTTAGGGGAATTGGAAGGATTTACAGAGATAGGGGCCAAATGCTGGCAAATGGGACTAGATCCGTTTTGGATATCTGGTCAGCACAGCGTTGGACAGAAGGGTCTGTTTCTGTGCTGTATAAATACCTGCATCCTCAATGATGGAGGAGCCCAGCACATCATTGCAAAATATGAGGCTGAAGCATTTGCAGCAATCTTTAGCCAGTAGTTAATGATCCATCTCAGTCTCCTCCAATAGTCCCCAGCACTAATGATGTCAGTCTTCAGCCAATTTGATCCAAGAAAATATAGAATAGAATCCCTACAGTGTGGAAGCAGGACATTCGGCCCATCTAGTTCACACCGACCCTCCAAACAACATCCCACCCAGACCCACCCCATCCCTGTAACCCCACATTTCCCATGACTAATCCACCTAGCCTGCACATACCTGAACACTATGGGCAATTTAGCACAGCCGAGCCACCTAATCTGCACATCTTTAGACTGTGGGAGGAAACCGGAGCACCCAGAGGAAACCCACACAGACACGGGGAGAATTTGCAAGCTCCACACAGACAGTCACCTGAGGCTGGAATTGAGCCTGGGTCCCTGGCGCTGTGAGGTAGCAGTGCTAACCACTGTGCCACTATACCATCCCAAATAGTTGGAGGCACTGGATACTGTAAAAGTTTTGGGTCCTGTCAACATTTTGGCAATAGTCCTGAAGACCTGTGTTTGAGAACTTGCTGCACCACTAGGCAAACTGTTCCAGCACAGATCCAACACTGACATCTACCTGACAAAACTGATCAGATTCCCCAAAGCCTGTCCACTAGACACAAGTCAGGAGTGGGATGGAATTCTCCCCACTTGCCTGGATGGGTGCAGCTCCAACAACACTCAAAAAGCTTGACACCATCCAGAACAAAGCAGCCCACTTGACTGGCACTACACCCACAAACATTCACCCCACTTTACCATTGTTGTTCATTAGCAGCAGCACGTACCATCTACAAGATGAACTGCAAAAGTTTACCAATGATCCTTAGATAGCACCTTCCAAATCCATAACCACCATCATCGAGAAGGACAAGGGCAGCAGATACACGGGAGCACCACCAGCCGCAAGTTCCGCTCCAAGCCACTCAGTGCCCTGACTTGGGAATAGATCACCTTTCTTTCAGTGTCACAGGGTCAAAATCCTGGAAACTCCAGGATTCTTAAGGGAGAGGGTGAGCAGCCCCAAGTCGTGGTACACATATTTGATCTGGTGCTTAGCAACGAACCAGGTCAGGTGTCAGACCTCTCAGTGGGAGAGCATTTTGGTGACTCCCTGAACTTTACTATAGTCATGGAAAGGTTTAGGAGCAGATAGTGTGGGAAAGTATTTAATTGGGGGAGGGGAAATTCCAATGCTATTAGGCAGGAACTGTGGAGCATAAACTGGGAACAGATGATCTCAGGGAAATGCACAACAGAAATGTGGAGGTTATTCAGGGAGCACTTGCTGCGAGTGTTGGATAGGTTTGTCCCACTGAGGCAAGGAAGGGATGGTAGGGTGAAGGTACCTTGAATGACAGGGGATGTGGAACATCTAGTCAAGAGGAAAGAGGAAGCTTACTAAAGGTTGAAGAAGCAAGGATCAGACAGAGCTCCAGAAGATTACAAGGACTGAACTGAAGAATTGGCTTGGAAGAGCTAGAAGGGGGCATGAAACAGCCTTGGGGGATAGGATTAAAGAAAACCCAAAGGCGTTCTACACTGATGTGAGGAACAAGAGGATGGCCAGAGTGAGGATGGAACAATCAGGGATTGTGGAGGGAACTTGTGCCTGAGGTTGAAGGAGGTAGGGGAGGGCCTTATTGAAAACTTTGCTGCAATATTCACTCGTGACAGGGACCTTGTCGTTTGTGAGGACAGTGTGATACGCTCGAACAGGTTGATGCTAAGAAGGAGGATGTTCTGGAAATTTTGAAAAACATGAAGATAGATAAGTCCCGGGATATAGCCAAGGAACTATGGGAAGCAAAGGAAGAGATTATTGTGCATTTGGCAATGATCTTTGTGTCATCACTGTCCACTGGAGCAGCATCAGACAATTGGAGAGTGACAAATCTTATTCCCTTGTTCAAGAATAGGGACAACCCTGAGAATTACAAGCCAGTCAGTCGTACGTTAGTGGTGGGAAAATTACTGGAGATGATCCTGAGAGAGAGGAATTATTATTCAACTTAGGGAACATTTCGCCAAGCATCTCAGCTGGGCCCACAGGGGCCGACTGGACCTCCCAGTCACCGCCCATTTTAATGCCCCATTCCCACTTCCTTTCCAACACGACCATTCTTGGCGTCCTCCATTGCCACAACGAACCAAACCGCAAATTGGAGGAACAACACCTCAGCTTCCGCTTCCAACCAGGTCGTACCCTCTGCCTGTCT
Source organism: Chiloscyllium punctatum (assembly GCF_047496795.1). Taxonomy (NCBI): domain Eukaryota; kingdom Metazoa; phylum Chordata; class Chondrichthyes; order Orectolobiformes; family Hemiscylliidae; genus Chiloscyllium; species Chiloscyllium punctatum. The sequence goes on from NC_092783.1 coordinate 28,354,129, forward strand.
TCACCCATCCGCACTTCACCACCATACCCCTGCCACACCCTTTATCTGCAGCTCCCCCCACACCTACCCCCAGTCCTGAAGAAGGTTACAGCTGAAACATCGACCTCGCCACCTCCTGATGCTGCCTGGTTGGCTGTGTTCTTCCAACCTCCTGCCTGTCTACTTTGTGAGGGCAGGTCGTGCCTCACAAGCCTTATTGAATTCTTTGAGGATGTGACAAAACACATTGGTGAAGGTAGAGCAGTGGATGTGGTGTACGTGGATTTTAGCAAGGCATTTCATAAAGTTCCCCATGGCAGGCTCATTCAGAAAGTAAGGAGGCATGGGATACAGGAAAATCTGGCTATCTGGATACAGAATTGGTTGGCCCATAGAAGACAGAGAGTGGTGGTAGATTGAAAGCATTCAGCCTGGAGCTCAGTGACCAGTGGTGTTCCGCAGGGATTAGTTCTGGGACCTCTGCTTTTTGTGATTTTTATAAATGACGTGGATGAGGAAGTGGAAGGGTGGGTTAGTAAGTTTGCTGATGACATGAAGGTTGGTGGAGTTGTGGATAGTGTGGAGGGCTGTTGTAGGTTGCAATAAGACATTGACAGGATGCAGAACTGGGCGGAGAAGTGGCAGATGGAGTTCAACCTGGAAAGATGTGAAGTGATTCACATTGAGAGGTTGAATTTGAAGGCAGAATACAGGGTTAAAGGTAGGATTCTTGGCAGTGTGGAGGAACAGAAGGATCTTGGGGTGTACATCCATAGATCCCTCAAAGTTATCACCCAAGTAGATAAGGTTGGTAAGAAGGCATATGGTGTTTTGGCTTTCATTAGCAGGGGAATTGAGTTTAAGAGCCGCGAGGTTATGCTGCAGTTCTATAAAGCCCTGGTTAGACCACACTTGGAATATTGTGTTCAGTCCTGGTCCTCTCATTACAGGAAGGATGTGGGAAGTTTTAGAGAGGGGTCAGAGGAGATTTCCCAGGATGCTGCCTGGACTGGAGGGTGTGTCTTATGAAGGAAGGTTGAGGGAGCTAGGGCTTTCTCATTGGAGTGAAGAAGGATGGGGGTGCCTTGATAGAGGTGTACAAGATAATGAGAGGCATAGATAGAGTGGATAGGCAGAGACATTTTTTCCCAGGGTGGAAATGACTATCACGAGGAGGCATAATTTTAAAGTGATTGGAGGAAGGTTTAGGGGAGATATCAGAGGTCTGTTCTTTACACCAGAGAGTGATGGATGCGTGGAGTGCACTGCCAGCAGTGATAGCAGAGTCAGATAGATTAGGGACATTTAAGCGACGCTTGGATAGACGTGATCGGTGATAATACAAAGAAGTAGGATCAAAGGTTTGCACAACTTCGAGGGCCGAAGGACCTGTACTGCTCTGTACTGTCCTATGTTCTATCTTTCTCTCTAATGACATTGTGGGTCTACCTAGAGCACATGGACTGCAGCACATCAAGAAAGCAACTGACTACCAGCTTCTCAAGGGTAACTCGGGATGGACAAGAAACACTGGCCCAGCCAGCAATGCCCATATGCCATGGGTGAATGAAATGTTCAGCTCCAGCTGGAATAGTGTGGCTGGTTTTGGGCACCACGTTTTAATAAGGATCACAGAGGCTTTGGAGAGAAAGGTGTTGATCTGTGGAGGAGGGATTGTGATTTGGACAGACAGTTGTTCTCCTTACAACAGAGAACCAGGAGAGGAAATTTGATGAAGGAGTTCAAAATCCTTAGGATTTTGATTAAGTAAAGCAGGAAAAGTGTTTGGAAAGGCTGAGGAATCAATAACCAATGGGCATCAATTTAAGGTGATTCACATAGTACCAGAATTGATGTGAGGAATAACGTTTAACGTTTTGAAATGCCAAGTGGTTTCTATTTGGAAGATACTTCCCCGTGGAGGTTCCTAGTTCCAGGTTCAATTACACAGTCTTTAAATGAGAGTGGAATAAATACTAGAAGAAAAAGATTAAAAAGAAGTGCAGCAAGAGATGGATTGTGGAACAAACCGAGCCAGCTTCAAAGAGCCAGCATAGACTGAATGAGGTGAATAACCTCACATACAAAAAAATCTGGCAAGATTGTCATGTCTCAGTCAAATTTCTGAATCACGTATACCTAATAATTATTCCTCAGCCATCTGACTCAGTAGAGTCATCGAGTCAGACAGTATGGAAACAGACCCGAAGGGTGTGGTGCTGGAAAAGCACAGCCGGTCAGGCAGCATCTGAGGAGCAGGAGAATCAATCCTTCAAGCATAAGCTCTTCATCAAGAATGCTCATTCCTGATGAAGAGCTTACGCGCGAAACATTGATTCTCCTGCTCCTCGGATGCTGCTGACCAGCTGTGCTTTTCCAGCAACACACTCTTTGATTCTGACCTCCGGCATCTGCAGTCCTCACTTTCTCCATGGAAACAGATCCTTCAGTCCAACTCATCCAAGCCGGCCAGATATTAAATTGATCTAGTCCCATTTGCCAGCATTTGATCCATATCCCACTAAACCCTGCTTATTTATGTACCCATCCAGATGCCTTTTAAATGTTGCAATTGTATCAGCCTCTATCACTTCCTCTGGCAGCACATTCCATACACACACCACCCTCTGTGGGATAAAGTTGCCACTTAATTCCCTTTTACATCTTTCCCCTCTCACCTTAAACCTATGCCCTCTAGTTTTGGACTTCTCTAACCTGTGAAAAAGACCTTGTCTGTTTACCCTATCCATGCCCCTCATGATTTTATAAGTTTCTACAAGGTCAGCCCTCAGCCTCCAATGCTCCAAGGAAACAGTCCCAGCCTACTTAGCCTCTCCCTTTAGTTGAAACCCACCAACCCTGGCAATATCCTTGTTAATCTTTTCTGCATCCTTTCAAGTTTAACATTTTTTTCTGTAGCAGGGAGACGACAATTGGACACAGTATTCCAAAAATAACCTAACCGAAGTCACAACATGACCTCCCAACTCCTATACTCAATGCACTGACCAAGAAGGTCAATTGTACCAAACGCCTTCTTCACTATCCTGTCTACCTATGACTCTACCTTCAAGGAACTATGAACCTGCACTCCAAGGTCTAATAACAGTTTAACAATATGCCTCAAAGGATCCTGAATCACCAGCTCTAAATCCAGCAATAATTGTTCACCTCTGATCACAGTGTTATATGCTCCTCCCAGTTACTGAGTAATTATTAATCATCTTCCTGACACAGTAGTGATCGGTCAGCTCTATATCTGTCAATTGCACAGATCCACGTGAAGGCTGATTTCCCTGGTCTTGTCTAGGTAGATTTGGATGGAGCCAATTCTGGGCTGTTTTACAAAAAAGGCAAAGTGCTTTCGCAAACTGCTTGTTTTTCTATCCGTGGGCCAGACCATCAGAAAGATGTTTGCTAACATTTGCCTCCTGCCTGATTTTCTGGCCTTGTGTCTCGGGTTTAACCTTAATGCTTCAGCCCCTTTATTCTGGGCCCTGTGACTGCTATTGACTCGAAACAGGTGATTGGATTCCGGATTTCCAGTCATCAGCAATGGCTTGTTCAGTATCAGTGTCACCTTGATCTCAAACCGGGCTCTCACCTTGAAAAGCTGCACCCCGAGGCAGGCAAAGACAAACTGGAGGAGGGTGGTAACAATCACAATGTTCCCAATGGTCTTGATGGCGACAAACACGCATTGAACCACATGCTGAAAGAGAGGCAGAGAGAAGGAGATCAGACACTGGCATTGCATGAGGAAGGCTTCATAATAGAGGCTGACACCAACTCACAAAACACCCATTAAAAAAGCCAGTGCAAGGCAGATGTAGGGAGAGAGGGGTTACAGAGGAATGAAGGAAGGGGAAGTTGAACATAGTGAATGGAGTGGGCAACGAAGGACTGGGGATGGGCACGGATGTGTGAGAGGTGGGAGCGTGGGCACAGGGAGACTAGATTAGATTACTTATAGTGTGGAAACAGGCCCTTCAGCCCAACACTCCGAAGAGAACCCATCCAGACCTGTTCCCTTATATTTACCCCTTCACCTAACACTACGGGCAATTTAGCCTGGCCAGTTCACCTAACCTGCACATTTTTGGACTGTGGGAGGAAACCGGAGCACCCGGAGGAAACCCACATAGACATGGGGAGAATGTGCAAACTCCGTACAGCAGTTGGCTGAGGCAGGAATTGAACCCAGGTCTCTGGCGCTGTGAGGCAGCAGTGCTCTCACCACTGTGCCACCGTGCCGCCCGTAAGGAACGATAAAAGATACTAGGGGTGTGCACAGGAGAATGAACGGAAGGATGATTGTGGGCTAAGGGGGTGGGAGCAGGGCACAGGGAAACTGGGTGGGTACAGAATGTTGTGAACCACACAACTTGCAGCTTGTTCTGACAGCAAGTACAAACCTTTTTATACATAGCTTTAAACGGCACGGTAGCACAGTGGTTAGCACTGCTGCCTCACAGCGCCAGAGACCCGGGTTCAATTCCCGCCTCAGGTGACTGACTGTGTGGAATTTGCACATTCTCCCAGCATCTGCGTGGGTTTCCTCCGGGTGCTCCGGTTTCCTCCCACAGTCCAAAGATGTGCGGGTCAGGTGAATTGGCCATGCTAAATTGCCCGTAGTGTTAGGTAAGGGGTAGATGTAGATGTAGGGGTATGGGTGGGTTACGCTTCAGTGGGGCGGTGTGGACTTGTTGGGCCGAAGGGCCTGTTTCCACACTGTAAGTAATCTAATCTAATCTAATCTAAACAGAAGGGCAGGGGACCACAAGCGCATTCAGAGGTAGCTCGATCAGTGACTTCCTAAACGAAGATAGCCAGCTGGAGACTCAGCAGCTGAGGACTTTTTCAGAGGATTCCTGATACCCATTAGAAGGTTTGACTTACCGAAAGAACAGGGAGCTGGAATCAGCCATTGAGCCTGTTCTGTCATTCAGGAAGACCATGATTGATCAGATTATGACAATAGACAATAGACAATAGATGCAGGAGTAGGACATTCTGCCCTTCGAGCCTGCACCGCCATTCAATATGATCATGGCTGATCATTCCTAATCAGTATCCTGTTCCAGCCTTATCTCCATACCCCTTGACTCCACTATCTTTAAGAGCTCTATCCAATTCTTTCTTAAAAGAATCCAGAGACTGGGCGTCCACTGCCCTCTGGGGCAGAGCATTCCACACAGCCACCACTCTCTGGGTGAAGTAATTTCTCCTCATCTCTGTCCTAAATGGTCTACCCCGTATTTTTAAGTTGTGTCCTCTGGTTCGGCACTCCCCCATCAACGGTAATATGTTCCCTCCTGCCAGAGTGTCCAGTCCTTTCATTATGGCCTCAAATCTGCAATCCCATATATCCTTGATCACCTTTCACCCTGTTGCTTAACAAAATTATCTACCCCTGTATTCAAAATATGCTAGGACTCTGCTTCCAACGTCTTTTCAGGAAGACAGGTCCAAAGACTCTCAACTCTCTGAGAGAAAGATTTTTGTCTCATCTCTGCTTTCAATGGGCCACTGTCTTTGGTCCCTTCCATGATCTCTGCTCCCTCTCCCTGGTCAGTCTGAAGTTGAAACAGGCTGTTTACAACTTCACCATCCTCCTTAACCCGACAGGAGCTCCAAATCACAAATTCACTTTCTCAGCAAAACCACCCACTCCACCCCCTCCTTGGCATTGTTGAACTCTGCCCTTGAAACCCTTGTCACATAGTTGTTGCATCCAGGATCATTCATTCCCATAGGCAGCTGGACCAGTCAGCCAACCACTTCTGAAGATAACAAACTTCAGCTCATCCCAAACTCTGCTACCTGTGTCTCTAACAAACACTCAGCACCCTCAGCTCACTGACTTTCAGCAACTCCTCAGCTTTAAAATTTTCATCCTTGTTTTCAAATCCTTCTAGTGCTCCTCCTGTTCCTAGCTCTGAAACCTTCTCCAGCTCTACACCCCTCATATTTCTTCACTCATCATTTCTGGCATCTTGAGCATCCCCAATTTTAATCGTTCCAACTCTGGTGACCATGCCTTCAGCTGCCTGAGCTGTAAACTCCAAATTCCTTCCCTACACATCTCCAACCCTTTACTTCATTTAATACAATCTTCAAAACCCATCTCTTTCACAAAGCCTTGGGAACTTGTCCTAATATATCCCTATATGAGTCCTTTGAAGGAAGGCCGAGGGATGTTTTGCTGCATGAACGCCATTTTATAAATGCAAACTCCAGTTGTTGTTAAACTAAAGGAGATTCAGTCCAAAATGTCAATGGGTCTGACCCCATGTCTATTTGACTGCAGGAGCACAAATGGGTCTCAAACCTTCAGTTAATCGCTGTTTTAAACTTAGTTAACAGCCGAGATTATTAAGAAAACTTAAAACAAGCTTTATTATTGGCCCTGGTGCATGCATATAATAAACTGTTGCAAATGCACATATATACATACACATCTATAAATATGCACACATTCATGCACACACAGACATACATACACACAAATACATGTGCACATATACACACTAACACGCAAACACAGATATATGTGCACAGGGTGAAAGGTTATCAAGGATATATAGGATTGCAGATTTGAGGCCATAATCTGATCAATCATGGTCTTCCTGAATGACAGATCTATACATGCACAGCCAGATTAATATGCTCACATATACACATACATGCATACACACATATACACAAATTAACATGCACACAGGCCTACACATATACCTGCATGCACATTATACAGACAAAAGTGCATACAGTTCTTTGACATACTCATGTATGTGTACTGAGGTGTAGGCACACACAATAATCAGATTCATATACATTTGTACTGATACCTTACCAAACACAAACATCTATGTTGATGTGCATACACAGACTCAAACATGCATGCATACCTAAACATGTTGTGAGGGATGCATTTTAACATAGACATGTGTCCACATATGCATAACATACATGCACACACATGCCTGTTCTCAAACATCCACATAGATGTACACATACACCATAAATTCACATATACACAGTGACTCACACACACATATACAGTTGCAGTCACAAAGACACATTGTTCACATCTCGGCTCACCTTTAATCCCTTGGCTCTGTTAATAGCTCTCAAAGGTCTGAGCACTCGGAGGACTCGAAGGATCTTTACCACAGAGATAGCACTTGACCTAGAAAAGAAAGGTAAGCACTGAGCTCCTTAACTGAACACATTGCAGGAGGAGCTCATGTATGGTCTCACTCACGGACTCCTTCACCTACTCACACACCTACTCATTCACTCACCTCCTCACTCACTCAAACAAAAAAATCCCACAAAAACTGTCAGCCTGGATAATAGGACTCAATAAGTCTCAATCCCAGTCAATCTCTAAAACATACACTGCCTCTGTAAACTCACAGTCATGCAATTCCTGAGGAAGTTGTCTTTCATTTAGAAGCTCTTACTAGAAGCAAATAATTAGGCAAATCAATAGTTGTGAAATGATGTAAAATTAATCATCTCAAATACTATATTGTGCAAGAAAAATCCAGCAGGTCTGACAGCATCTGTGGAGACAGAAATAGGGTTCATGTTTTGAGTCCAATATTGCTCTTCTTCAGAATGAATGTCCAGCAGCCACAGTCCTTTGCTTTAACTACATTGTTCTATATGGTGTTACAGCAGTTCAGGCAGCATCCGAGGTCAGGGAGTCCCTCTCCAACTGCAACTCCCAGGTCATTTCCTCTGACCTGAAGCTCTTCAACCAGGTCCTGAAACTCTATGCTACTTTCTCCCCACCACCACCCTCCTCTCACTTATCTCTCCACCCTTCAGGCTCTCTGCCTGCACTCCTGATGAAGGACTTTTGCCCGAAACATCGATTTTACTGCTCCTCGGATGCTGCCTGACCTGCTGTGCTTTTCCAGCACCACTCTAATCTAGACTCTGGTTTCCAGCATCTGCAGTCATTGTTTTTACCTAGATACTGTTACAATCAATCAGAATGGGATGTTACACGATGTGGTAACACAGTGATGTGGAAAAGCACAATTCACTTAACATTGGATATGAGAATGTTACATTAAACAAAATAAGTTGCCATTTAAATCAAACAATTGTTCTGGACCACAACTGGGATGTCCTCAGAGGGTTGATGTGGACTCAATGGGCTGAATGGTCTGCTTCCACACTGTAGGGATTCTATAATTCCAGGCTATCACTGTCTTTTGCCTCCTTATATCCTTTCCCATTCACCTCATATTCTCCTTAACTTCCTTGGTTAGCCGCGGTTGGTTTATCACTCTCTGAAAATCTTTCCTCCTGGCTAGGAAGTATTTTTTTCTCAAAGTCGTGAATTACCTACTTAAATGTCTGCCACTGTTTGTTGACTGTTCTTTCTGTTAATCTATCTGCCTAGTCTACTTTAGCTAAGTCTATCTGATTTCATTGCCCTTCTCTTTATTTAATTTAAACCCCGTTATTTCCGATCTAAGTTTCTCAGTCTCGAATTGGATATGAAATTCTACCATGTTATGATCAGTACATGCGAGGGAATCTTTTACTCCGAGGTCACTTATTAAATGTGCCTCATTGCTCAGTACTAGATCCAGGATCGCCTGCTCACTGGTTGGCTCCATGGCACATTGCTATAGGATGCTATCCTTATTGCTATTGATGAATTTGTTGTTGTAGCTACTCTTTCCAACTTGACTGACCCAATCACCACAAAGATTAAAGTCATACACAAGTATTCTTAGAATCATAGAAACCCTACAGTGTGGAAACAGGCCATTTGTCCCATCCAATCTATACCAACCCTCCAACGAGCATCCTACCCAGACCCATTCCCTATCCTATCCCTCTAACCGTGCAATTCCCATAGCCAATCCACCTAACCTGCACATCTTTGGACTGTGGCAGAAAACTTGAACACTCAGCAGAAACCCATGTAGACACAAGGAAAATGTGAAAACTCCACACAGCCAGACACCAAAGTGTTGGAATTGAACCTGGCTTGTTGGTGCCGTGAGGCAACAGTGCTAACCACTGAGCCACTGTGTCACCATTACTGCTCTCTTCTTCTAACATACTCCTATTATTTGTTGATTTATAGTTTTCCTTACAGTGTGGCTAATGTTTGTAGGTCTATACCTGTACATCACTCCTACCAGTGTCTTCTTTCCCTTGTTGTTCTTTACCTTCACCTAAATGGGCTCTACACCATCCAAGCCTCATCAACTGATCTCATTTCATCTCTTATTAGCAATGCTACCCCATCAGCGATGATAGAACAGTGATGCTGAAGAACTTATTATACAGGACAATAGAATAGGAATCTAGAATAGCATGTTTTACCAGGTGGTGTAATACTAATCTAGAAGATTTTGTTATATTGACCTCATACCCACTGGATTAACTAAGGTGGCAGGAAGGTGATGTAGAGCATTCACTCTAGGATGAGCCAGTTGGACTGAACCAGTCTTCATCACTTACACTTTCAAAAATATAAAATAGACAAATTATAAAAATTGCAACATGAAACTTGGAATATTGTAAACCAAGTAAAGGTCAGTAACAGGGATCAGGAAGATACAGTCAGACCTAGCGAAAATAGGCAGACATGCGGTGAGTGAATTTTAACAGCGATTACAAAATGAAACATTTTGATAGAAGGGGCAGTATAAAGGCAACAGCACAACTGCAGAGGGGGATCTGAGATTGGCTAATTTCTGAAGGGGCAAGACAAGTTGAAAAGTCTATTTAAAAGTTGGCATTTGGCACTGTGTCCTTATTAATACAGGTATGGAATATAAAAGCAAAGAAGTTATCTTCATTCTTCAGGAGTAATGTGTTCAATTCTGACCTGAAGCGATTCCCCAGAAAGGCAGCAGGAATGAGCAACTTCAGTTCAATGGAGAAAGAGAGAAGCTGAGCTTCTTCTCCTGAGAGCAGAGAAGGATATGGTTTAATGGCAGAGTTCAAAATGATGAATGGCTATAATACGGTATGTTAGAACAAGCTATATCCAGTGGCTGTATTTTGGTAAGCAGTAGACACAGGTTTAAAGTCACTGTCAGAACAGCAGAGGTGATGAGCAGAAATTGTCTCAAGCAGCGAGAGGTGGCTCAGTGGTTAGCACTGCTGCCTTACAGTGCCAGGGACCCAGGTTCAATTCCAACCTCAGGCAACTGATAGTATTTGTGGAGTTTGCGCATTCTCCCCGTGTCTACGTGGGTTTCCTCTCCCAGTCACAAAGATGTGCGGGTTAGGTGAATTGGCCATGCTAAATTGCCCATAGTATTCATGGATATACAGGCTAGGTGGATTAGCCATGGGAAATGTAGAGTAATAGGTGTAGGGGAATGGGTCTGGATGAGATATTCTTTGGAGAGTCGGTATGGATTTGTTGGGCCAAATGGCCTGTTTCCACACTGTAGGGATTCTAACTCAAAGCCTGGAAAGATTAGAATGCTGGTTCCACAATGATATCGGATAAATGACTGAAAGGGGTCAATGTGCAATGTAGCGGGGGGAAGCGAGGGGCAAATCAGTTAGCTCTCCATAATAGTGGGCAGAGGCACGATGGGCTGAATGGTTGAATCAAGGATTCTACTAAAACAAGCTGACATCAAACAAGACACTCACTGAATTCCAAAGGAGATGAGGGAGACACTGACCACCAACAAGTCCAGGATATTGAAGTAATTCCGACAAAAGGAGCCTTTATGTAGGAAGGCACCATACGCTGTCATCTGTTGGGGTTGGGAGGTAGAGAGAGAAAGAGAGAAATAAAGAGCAAAGAGCAATAGACAGTGAGAAAGAGAGAGGTGTCTGAGATATAGAGATAACAATAGAGAGGGCAGAAACTACACGAGTTACTGAAAGACAGAATTAAAAAGTTATCAAGATAACTACATTTTTCAGGAACTTTTGATTATTTTGAAAACTTTGTCAGAGAACAGTAGGAACTCATAGGACAGAATGAGGTCACTCAATGCTTGATGTCTGTGCTGATCCATTGAAACGATAACCATCCTATCATGTGACTTGTTGGTCTGTATTCTCTTAGCTGATTAACTCCAGTGCTTGACAGCTCTCTTTTTAAACATTTGTGCTCTCAGCTTTCATCAGTCTATCAATTTGAGTTTTCATGAACAAAATTCATATCCACCTTTTTGTTCCTTTTCCAATGATTTTAGAATCTAGCTATTGACGTTCTGTCAGAGGGATAAACACCTTTTCAGTGTTTATTTTATCAGAACATGTCTAGAAAACCTCCCTAGTCCAGTTTGACCATCACTTCAAAGTCTTTCCACTGCAGCTTCAGCAGTTCTTTTCCACTATCCCTGAAGGAATTATCAAGAATAAGATAATATAAACCTAAAAGAAAGAAGTCACAGTAATCGTAAGGAGAGTTTGTGAACTGGGTGTCTAGGCTATCTGTCTACAGATCTTTGAAGGGACAGGACAAGTTTGGCTGGCTCACCAATGTCCTTTATGGAAGAAAGTCTCCCATCCTTACCTGCTCTGGCATACATGTGACTCTCGGACCACAGCAATGTGGTTGTGGGAATAACTGGTGGCTTAGTCAGTGACACCAACATCCCACAAACAAATAAAAGAAACAGGGTAAAGCTTTAAGATAGAAAGCTCATAAGGGATATCAAGGACAATGCAAAAACATTTGTGATCTGTTTTTATACATATGTCTTACTTTCTTTCAAACTCTAATTTTCCCTTTTATTAATTATTTGGTCATTCTAGTTTTTTTTAATGTTCTGTCCAATCTTCTGTCTTTGTGTAATCAGTGTTTTTTTCTTTTCGTTTGATACTACTTCTAACATTTATAATTAACGACAGATAGAGGGTCCACTCCTTCGATGGTTTTTCTTACCCATTGTAACATATCTGTTCTGTATATTCTGAAATTCCTCTTAAGTGTCTGCTACTGCATCTCCAATGTCCTGTCATTTGATGGAATTTGCCAATGAACTTTAGTCCATATGAGGACATGAGGACTGCTTTCATGTCCTCATAACTGACCTTATTTATACTTTTAAAAATAGTCTTGAGCACTTTCTCCCTCAAAGTGAACACAAAATTCAGTCATATTATGGTCACTGCCACTTGGAGAACCTTCACAATGAGATCATTAATAATTCCAATTTCCACTTCACCCTCACTTTCACCTGGTCCATCTCTGACTCTTCCCTTCCCTCCTTCAAAACAGATATCTCAATTTTCCATTTCTAGGGATAGGCTGGCCACCAATATCCACTACAGACCCACTGACTCCCACAGTTACCTTCACTAAACACCTTCAGACCCTGCTTCCTGGAAAGATTCTATTCCATTCTCCCAGTTCCTCCATCTCAGTCGCATCTGTTCCAACGATGCCAACTTCGGCAAGAGAGGTTCTGAAGTGTTCACCTTCTTCCTCAATCAAGGATTCCACCATATCATGGTTGACAGAGCCCTCAACCAGGTCTGATCCACCTCCTGCACATTGGCCCTCACCCCCCTCTATTCCCTACTGCAACAGTGATAGGGTCCTTACCTACCATCTCACCAGCATCCACATCCATAGGATCATTAGCTGCCATTTCTACCTCCTCCATTGTGATGCCACCACCAGACACATATTCCCCTCCTCTCCCTTGTCAGCCTTCTCAGGGACTGTTCCCTCCAGGACCCTCTGATCCACCCTTCCTTCACTCCCAACATTGCCCCCTCCTAGGCACCTTCTGCTGCAACTGCCAAAGGTGTAATACCTGCCTGTTTACCTTCCCACTTTTCAGTGTCCAAAGGCCCAAACACACATTTCCAAATGAAGGAGTGATTTACCTGCACTTCACACACTCTTAGTCTATTGCACTTGCTGCTCACAATGGGATCTCCCCTACAATGGGAAAAGGAAGCATAGACTGGGTGACTGCTTCACAGAACCCTTGTGTTCTGTCCGCAAAATAGACCCTGAGTTTCCAGTTGCTTGCCACTTTAACACACCACCCTGTTCCCTGGCCAACATCTGTCTCAGGGTTGCTGCAGTGCTCCAACAAAGCTCAGTGCAAGCTGGAAGAATAGCACCTCATTTTCCATTTGGGGACCCTGCGGTCTTCTGGACTCATATTAAGTTCAACTACTTTAGAAATTGAGCTCTCCCGTTCCTCACCCTAACACCCACACACCAGGCCTTGTTATCACAGTCTGCTATTACACGTAACCCATCGTTAGCCACCGACGGTCCCCGTTAATAGCTAGTCACCATCTGAGCAGGACCATTATTCTTTGTCCAATTGTCTTCTCTCTCTTTGAACTCTATCCCCATCTACTGTTTACTCCTTACCCCCTTCCCCCACCTTACCTTCTGCATATAAACAGACATTTTCCTTGCTACCATCAGTGCTGAGGAAGGGTCATTCGACCCAAAACGCTAACTCTGATTTTTCTTCACAGATGCTGCCAGATTTGCTGAGCTTTTCCAGCAGTCTCTGTTTTGGTACCAGTTATGGTATAGGTTGTTCCCTGGTTAGCTCTTGAACATGCTGTTTTAAGAAATTATTGAAAACATTCTATGAGCTCATCTAAGCTACTTTTGCCCATCTGGCTTTTCCAGTCGATGTGTGGATTATCATCATAGCTTTCTGGAAAGCTCTCATTATTTCTTCCTTTATATGCCATCTTCTGTGCTTAACTGTTAGGTGGCCTACACAACTCCCACAAGTGACCTCTAATTTAGAGTTCCTACCTAAACTATCTGCCCTCTGTGTTGGGCTAACACCATGGATTAACTGAGTCACCCCCTAATTTTCTTTTATTTCCTGTCATTCCAAAATGTCCTGTGATCTTCAAAGTTCCGGTTGTAATTAATGTCATCGTGCAGCCAGGTCCCTGTAATGGTCACTAGATCATAGCTATTTCATTTCTACCTGCACTTGCTGTTCATCCAGTGTTTTAATTATGACAGAGAATTAAATTTTATCCTTTTAGTTTCTTTGTAAACTTTAATTGTATCTGTTAGTAGACTCTTAGATTCATAGCCTATATCCTTCCTATTACATATTATGATTATCATTTTCTGAATGAATATCTTTCTCTTTGGCCTTGATTCTACTCTTTGATATAGTGGGGTGAGTGGGGTTTGGACACAGAGAGAGTGGGGGGTGGACACAGAGAAAGTGGGGGGTGGACACAGATAGAGTGGGGGGTGGACACAGAGAGAGTGGGATTGTGGACACAGACAGAGTGGGGGTGGACACAGACAGAGTAGGGGGTAGACACAGAGATTGGGGGGTGGACACAGAGGGATTGGGGTGTGGACACAGAGGGATTGGGGTGTGGACACAGAGGGATTGGGGGTGTGGACACAGAGGGAGGGGGGGTGGACACAGAGGGAGGGGGGGTGCACACAGAGAGAGTGGGGGATGTGGACACAGACAGAGTAGGGTGTGGACACAGAGAGAGTGGGGGGTGTGGACACAGAGTGGGGGGGTGTGGACACAGAGAGAGTGGAGGGGTGTGGAGACAGGCAGAGTGAGGTGGTGTGGACACAAAGAGAGTGGGGGGGGTGTGGACACAGGGAGAGTGGGGGGGTGTGGACACAGGGCGAGTGGGGGGGGGAGTGAACACAGGGAGAGTGGGGGGATGTGGACACAGAGAGAGTGGGGGTGGACACAAAGAGAGTGGGGGGGTGTGGACACAGAGAGAGGGAGAGTGTGGACACAGAGAGGTGGTGGGTGTGGACAGAGAGAGAGTGGGGGGGTGTGGTCACAGAGGGAGTGGGGATGTGGACACAGAGAGAGTGGGGGATGTGGACAGAGAAAGTGGGGAGTGTGCACACGGAGTGGGGAGTGGACACGGAGAGCGTGGGGGGGTGTGCACAGAGGGTGGGGGGGGCAGACACAGAAGGAATGAGGGATTTGGACACAGAGAGAGTGGGGGGGTGTGGACACAGAGAGGGTGGGGGGGTGTAGACACAGAGAAAGTGGGGCGCATGGTCACAGAGGGAGTGGGGGTGTGGACACAGAGAGAGTTGGGGGTGTGGACACAGAGAGTGTGGGGGTTTGAACACAGAGGGAGTGGTGGGTGTGGACACAGAGAGAGTGAGGGATGTGGACACAGAGAGAGTTGGGGGTGTGCACAAGGAGTGGGGGGTGGACACAGAGAGAGTGGAGGTTGTGGACACAGAGAGAGTGGGCGGGTGTGGACACAGAGAGTGGGGGGGTGGACAGAGAGAGTGGGGGTTGTGGACACAGAGAGAGGGGGAGTGGACAGAGAGAGTGGGGGGGGTGGACACAGAGAGAGTGGGGGGTGTGGACACAGAGAGAGTGGAGGGGTGTGGAGACAGGGAGAGTGGGGTGGTGTGGACACAAAGAGAGTGGGGGTGTGTGGTCACAGGGAGAGTGGGGGGGGTGTGGACACAGTGAGAGTGGGGGGGGTGTGGACACAGTGAGAGTGGGGAGGTGTGGACACAGGGAGAGTGGGGGGGTGCACACAGGGAGAGTGGGGGGTGTGGACACAGGGAGAGTAGGGTGTAGACACAGAGAGAGTGGGGGGTGTGCACACAGAGGGAGTGGGGGGTGTACACACAGAGTGGGGGCATGTGGACACAGAGTGGGGAGGGTGTGGACACAGAGAGAGTGAGAGAGTGGAGGGGTGTGGAGACAGGGAGAGTGAGGTGGTGTGGTCACAGGGAGAGTGGGGGGGAAGTGAACACAGGGAGAGTGGGGGGATGTGGTCACAGGGAGAGTGGGGTGGTGTGGACACAAAGAGAGTGGGGGGGTATGGTTCACAGGGAGAGTGGGGGGGGTGCGGTCACAGGGAGAGTGGGGGGGTTTGGTCACAGGGAGAGTGGGAGGGTGTGGTCACAGGGAGAGTGGGGGGGAGTGAACACAAAGACAGTGGGTTGGGGTGTGGACACAGAGAATTGGGGGTGTGTGGACACAGAAAGAGTGGGGGAGGTGTGGACACAGAGAGAGGGAGGGTGTGGACACAGAGAGGTGGGGGTGTGGACAGAGAGAGAGTGGGGGGGTGTGGACACAGAGAGAGGGAGGGTGTGGACACAGAGAGGTGGGGGTGTGGACAGAGAGAGAGTGGTGGGGTGTGGTCACAGAGGGAGTGGGGAGTGTGGACACAGAGAAAGTGGGGAGTGTGCACACGGAGTGGGGAGTGGACACGGAGAGCGTGGGGGGCTGTGCACAGAGAGTGGGGGGGCAGACACAGAGAGAGTGCGGGATGTGGACACAGAGAGTGTGTGTGGTGGACACAGAGGGAGTGACGGGTTGGACACAGAGAGAGTGAGGGTGTGTGGACACAGAGAGAGTGGGGGGTGGACACAGAGAGATTGGGGGGGGTGGACACAGAGAGAGTGGGGGGGTGGACACAGAGAGAGTGGGGGGCGTGGTCACAGATGGAGTGGGGGGCATGGACACAGAGGGAGTGGGGGGTGGACACAGAGAGAGTGGGGAGGTGGACACAGAGAGAGTGGGGGTTGTGGACATAGAGAGAGTGGGGGGTATGGACACAGAGAGAGTGGGGGGTGGACACAGAGAGAGTGGGGGGTGGACACAGAGAGAGTGGGGGGTGGACACAGAGAGAGTGGGGGTTGTGGACATAGAGAGAGTGGGGGGTATGGACACAGAGAGAGTGGGGGGTGGACACAGAGAGAGTGGGGGGTGGACACAGAGAGAGTGGGGGTTGTGGACACAGAGAGAGTGGGGGGTGTGGACACAGAGAGTGGGGGGTGGACAGAGAGGGAGTGAGGGATGTGGACACAGAGAGAGTGGGAGGGGGTGTGCACAGAGAGTGGGGGTGTGGACAGAGAGATAGTGGGGGATGTGCACACAGAGAGAGTGGGGGGTAGACACAGAGAGAGTGGGGGGGTGTGGACACAGGGAGAGTGGGGGATGGACACAGGGAGAGTGGGGGATGAACACAAAGGGAGTGGGTGTGTGTGTGGACACAAAGGGAGTGGGGGGGGGTGTGGACACAAAGAGAGTGGGGGGGTGTGTGGACACAAAGGGAGTGGGGGGGGTGTGGACACAAAGAGAGTGGGGGATGTGCACACAAAAAGAGTGGGGGGTGTGGACACAGGGAGAGTGAGGAGCGGACACAGAGTGGGGAAGGGACGGACACAGACGGAAGACCAAGGGAGAAGGGCAGTGAAACAGGAGCATGAGTGATATCACATTACATAAAGCATTACCTTCAGAATAATCTCCATGGTGAAAATGGCAGTAAAAGCAATATCAAAATAGGCAAGGACCTGGAAAGTAAATACAAATCTTCAGGTAACTAATTAGAAAATGTTAAAATGTTGAAAACGAAAGTACACAGCACAAAGTCGAAGCACAACAGCAACATATTAGAGAGAAGGACCATGTCCCCACAGCCCAGAGCACAGTAACAGTCTACCTTGTTACGGAAGGACTCTGCTCGGATGGGGTCTTCTGCAGCCAGTGAGATACTACTCAACAGAATAAAGAGAAGGATGAAGTTTGTAAAGGTGGTTGCATTTATGATCCTGTGACACAACTTGCGTAGTCTGGAAGAGACAGAATGGGAGCAATCCATGAACAAGGGGAAGTCTGTGAGACCATAGTCCACAGACCATTTGATATCAGAGCAGAATGAGGCCATTCAGTCCATTGGTTCTGCTCTGGCATTCAATTACAGCTGACATGTTTCTCAACCCCATTCTCCTGCCTTCTCCCTGTAACCCTTGAACCCCTTACTAATCAAGAACCTATCTATCTTTGTCTTAAATACACTCAATGACTTGGCCTCCACAGCCTTCTGCAGCAATGAGTTCCACAGATTCGTCAACCTCTGACTGAAGACATTCCTTCTCATCTCAGTTCTAAAAGATCATCCCTTCCCTCTGAGGCTGTGCCCTCAGGTCCTAGTCTCCCCAACTCCAGCTTCTCCTTGTTTGACAAGCCCTTCATCCCTGGGATCATTCTTGTTAACCTTCTCCAGACCCCCTCAAACACCAGCACATCCTTTCTTAAAGATATGGCCCTAAACTGTTCATGTCATTCCAAGTGCAGTCTCAATCAGACTCTTATACAGCCTCAGCACTACATCTCAGCTCTTGTTTTCTAGCCCTCTTGAAATGAATGTTGACATTGCATTTGTCTTCCTAACTGCCAAGTGAACCTGCATGTTATGTGTAAGAGAATCCTGAACTAAGACTCTCAAGTCCCTTTGTGCTTCAAATTTCTGAAGCCTTCCTCATTTAGAAAATAGTCTACACTTCTAGTCTTCCTACCAAGGTGCACAACCTCACATTTTCCCACAATGAATTCCATATGGTAATTCTTGACCTACTCTCCTAGCATGTCCAAGTCCTTATTGAGCCTCCCCACTTCCTCAACATTCGCTGTCCCTCCATCTATCTTTGTGTCATCTGAAAACTTTGCAACAATACCCACAGTTCCTTCATCTGGATCATTAATGTATAGCATCAACAGTGGTGGGTCAAAGCACAAAGGGACAGCACCTTCAGAACAGGAAAAGGGGAGGCAGCTGTAGATCTTCACCTTTGAAGATGTCAGGTGGAACAGAATTCTGTCGTTCTGCATCACAAATGCTTACAATTATAGGGCTGGTTTCTGAGCTCTACCTGTCCTCTAAGAAACATAGAAACAATGTCACAGCACACAAGAGAGCTGTGTGCACTAACCCATTCCACCAAACTTCACCTACTTGTTTGTCGGGCTGAAGATGAAGAAGGAGCTGGCATTGGGCATGGGGACTGCCTTCTCTTTCAGCTGGAGCTCAGCAAGAGGACGAGGACGGGGGCTCAGGGGGAACTCGGGCTCCTCTTCCTCATCATCACCTGCAGAAAACACAGGAAGTATTATTTAAATGGAGAAAAACTACAGAAAACAGCAACATAATGGGACTTGGGGATCTTGTGCAAGAAACACATGCAGCTAGCACCCAGCTGCAGGAGGGAATCAGGAAGGCTCATGGAATGTTGGCCCTTATTTCAATGGGGTTGGAGTCTAAGAGTAGGGAAATCTTACTGCAACTGTACAAGGTGCTGGTGAACTCACAACTGGAATACTGTGAGCAGCTTTAGTCCCTTATTTAAGTAAAGATATAATTTCATTGGAGACAGTTCAGAGAAGGTACACTAGGACGATTCCTTGTATGGAGAGATTATTTTATAAGCAAAGATTAAACAGATTGGGATCCTACTCATTGGAGTAGAGAAGAGTAAGAGATGATCTCATTGAAACGTAAAGGTTCCTTAAGGGGCTTGACAGGGTAAATGCTGAGAGAGGACGCCTCCCCTCATGGGAGAGTCTAGGACCAGAGGGAATAGTCTCAGAATAAAGGGACACCAATTTAAGACTGAAACAAGGTGAGTCCCTTGTTATCCTATGTGGTTGATTGTGCCTCCCGTGATCCACGATCAACCCGGTTAGATATCGAAGCCTCTCAGGCAAAATGCCCCCTCATTAACCTGTTGTTTATGGACAAGATGAGAACTGTCACGGATCATTGTAAAAGTCCAATTGTCCTGAACACAGTCAAAGGTTGGAGGGTGAGGGTAATTTACAAAAAACCTCCCCTTTCACTCCTATAGTGGAAATGTTGGGATTTCAGCCAGGCTTGATGGACACTGGCTTTAAGCTTTGGGAGTCTAGAGGAATCTCCTGTTTGGGAGACCTATTCGATGAGGAGGTCATGATGTCTTCCGAACAGTTGGGTCAGAAGTTCAGGTTGGAATCTTCTAGGAGAAAATGAGGACTGCAGCTGCTGGAGATCAGAGCTGAAAATGTGTTGCTGGAAAAGCACAGCAGGTCAGGCAGCATCCAAGGAGCAGGAGAATCGACATTTTGGCCATGAGCCCTTCTTCAGGAAGGGCTCATGCCCGAAACGTCGATTCTCCTGCTCCTTGGATGCTGCCTGACCTGCTGCACTTTTCCAGCAACACATTTTCAGCTCGGAAGTTCAGGTTACCTAGTAAGGATCTCTTTTGATATTTTCAAGTTAGAGCCTTCATACAAAAAAAGACCACATTGATGTTTAATCCTTAAGTGCGCTCCGGTCAGCGGACACCCCCTCGGTTAGCACTCTCTATCACTTGCTAGGTAGTAATGTGTCGAAGACCATGGAACAACTATGTAAAACCTGGACTCAAGAATTAGGGGTGGAAATCTCCTCAGAGATGTGGGAGGATATTTGGGAAAATGTTAGGAAGATCTCTATTTGTAATAGGTTTCAGGCTACTCAACTGAAGGTATTCCATAAGGCCCACCTGGCACCAGAACGGTTTGCGAATTCTAAGACAGGAGCATCCCCAATGTGCCCCAAGTGCAAAGTGTAAGGTACTCTTATTCATTGTTTATGGACATGCCACAAGATCCGCAGATATTGGGATGACAGAGCGAGTGCTTTAGCAAAGGTTTTGGGGACTGAGATTGGGTTGGATCCGGTGTGCCTCCTTTTCCAAATGTTTCCCTCCCTGGATGTACATGGGAAGAAACTGTTTATTATTCTTTCTTTCTGTGCAAGAAAAAACATTTCAATGAGTCGGGTATCGGAAAATCCCCCAGGATTCTCCAGCTGGCATAAGATAGTTATGGAACACATTCCCCTGGACTTCCTTATGAGTACTATGCACCAGAAAATTGAATTGTTCTATGGAACATGGCAGCCATTTTTGAATTATATTGATGTAGATGTATCGACTACATTATCCAGGGCCTTTGACTAGCTGTGAGGATGGTGCCTGTTGGTTTGGGGGCCCCTGGGAGGAAGAATCCCATATAAATACAGGTCTACTTGTGAGCGGCTCGGTGCCTCAGTGGTTAGCACTGTTTCCTCACAGTGCCAGGGACCCAGGTTTGATTCCTGTCTCAGGCGATTGTCTGCGGGGAGTTTGCACATTCTCCCCGTGTCTGCTTGGGTTTCCTTCAGGTCCTCTAGTTTCCTCCCACAATCCAAAGATGTGCAGGCCAGGTGAATTGGCCACGCTAAATTGCCCATAGTGTTAGGTGCATTAGTCAGGGGTAAATGTAGGGAATGGGTCTGGGTGGGCTACTCTTCGGAGGGTCGGTGTGGATTTGTTGGGCCGAAGGGCCTGTTTCCACACTGTAGGGAATTTAATCTACTCACTATTGCTCCCATTGTTGGGGAGCTGTGATGAGAGTTGTAATGTTATTGATTGTAATTTAAGCTATCTTGTTAGAACTTGGTATAATTTTATTTCAACTGTTTATTTATTTATTTATTGGTTATTTACTGTACTGTAGTTTTTCATAAGGTTTTTTTTATTCTTTTTGTGTTTTGGTAGTTTGTGGAGTAGATTTAATAGTTTTTTTCTTTTTGTTTTGTTGCTGCTATTATATTGTAAAGTGGTTATACTATTTTGTACTAGTTTTGTAATTTTGTAAAAAACCTGAATTTTGTTTTTCAATAAAAATATTTACAAAATAAAGACTGAAACAAGAAGGAATTTCTTTCTGCCAGAGGGCTGTGAGTCTTGGAACTTCTTGCCCCAGAGAGCCGTGCAGGCAAAGTCCTTGTGTATATTTAAGGGTAAGATAAATAGATCCTTGATCTGTAGGAGACTCAACAGTTACGGGGAAAACACAGAAAATGGGATGAGGAATTTTGGACCAGCCATGATCCTACTGAATGGTGAGGATGGCTCAACAAGCTGTTCCTACTTTTTACATTCTTAAAGGATAAAGATGGAGTGAAAAACACTTCAGTTGTCCTGCCCCGATCACCTCCTCCCAGCTAGCACCATGTCTCTCTCTCTCTCACACACATCGCGCACGCACACACACACAATAAAAAGTCACAAACTGGAGTGTTGGATTCATCAGGAGCTCGACAAAAGATTATTCAAGCAGCTGAAAAATAAATAAGGAAGGAGAAGATTAAATATGAGGGTAAGCTAGCTAGTAATATGAAGGAAGACTGTAAGAGTTTCTTTAAATATATAAAAGGACAAAAGAGAGGCAAAAGTGGACATTGGGCCACTGGAAAATGACACTGGATGGACAGTAATGGGGAACAAGAAATGGCTGAGGAACTAAATAATTACTTTGTGTTAGTCTTCACGGTGAAGAAAATGAATAACATCCCAAAACTTCGAGAGAGTCAGAGGGCAGAGGTGAGTATGGTGGTCATTACCAAGGAGAAGATACTAGAAAAACTGAAAAATCTGAAAGTAGATGAACCCACCTTGGACCAGAGTTCGAAGGGAGATAGCTGAAGAGATAGTGGAGGTGTTAGTGGTGATCTTTCAGGAATCACTAGAGTCAGGGAGGGTCCCAGAGGACTGGAAAATTGCTAACGTGACACCCCATCATGCTAACAAATCTGCTAGAATTCTTTGAGGAAGGAATGAGCAGGTTAGACCAAGGAGAGCCAATGGATGTTATCTACCTGGACTTCAAGAAGGCCTTTGACAAGGGGCCACCCAGGAAGCTTCTGAGTAATATAAGAGCCCATGGTGTCAGAGGCAAGGTGCTGGCATAGATAGAAGTTTGGCTATCTGGCAGAAAGCAGAGAGTGGGGATAAAAAGGTCTTTCTCAGGATGGCAGCCAGTGACAAGTGGTGTTCCACAAGGCTCAGTGTTGGGACCACAACATTTCACTTTATACATTAACAATCTAGATGAAGGAACTGAGGGCATACTGGCTAAGTCTGCGGGTAATATAAAAGTAGGTAGAGGGACAGGTAGTATTGATGAGGTGGATAGGCTGCAGAAGGATTTAGACAGGTTAAAACAGTGGACAAGGAAGTGGCAGATGGAGTACAACATGGGCAAGTGTGAGGTCATGCAGTCTGATAAGAAGAACAGAAGCATGGACTATTTTCTAAATGGTGAGAAAATTCAGAAGTCTGAAGTGAAAGAGATGGGGGAGTTCTAGTCCAGGATTCTCTCAAGGTAAACTCGAGTCAGTAGTTCGGAAGGCAAATACAATGTTGGTGTTTATTTTGAGAGGACTTGAATATAAAAGCAGAGATGTACATCTGAGGCTCTATAAGACTCTAGTCCGACCTCATTTGGAGTATTGTGTGCAATTTTGGGCCTCATAGCTCAGGAAGGATGTACTGGCCCTGGAGCAGGTTCAGAGGAGGATCAAGAGAATGGTCCCAGGAATGAAAAGCTTAACATTTAAGGACTGTGGGACTATACTCGGAGTTTAGAAGGATGAGTGGGAATCTATTTGAAACTTACAGAAAGTTGAATGGCCTGGACAGTGTGAATGTTGGGAAGGTGTTTTCACTGGTAGGAGATACTCGGACCCGAGGGCACAGCCTTAGAGTAAAGGGAAGATGTTTTAGAATGGAAATAAGGAGAAACTTCTTCAGCCAGAGAGTGGGGAATCTATGGAATTCACTGCTACAGAAGGATGTGGAGGCCAGGTCACTGAGTATACTTAAGGTGGAGATAGATAGGTTCTTGATTGTCTTGGAGATCAAGGGTTACGGGGAGAAAGTGGGAGAATAGGATTGAGAAACTTACCAGCCATGATTGAATGGTGGAGCAGGCTTGATGGGTTGAATGGCCTAATTTCTGCTCCTATGTCTTGTGGTCTTATGAAGGTGCAATCATATCACTTTAGTTGATGTCAGTTCGCAAATAGAACTCATCACATTTCTAACACTCCTGGTTGTGGAGTTCAGTGACATAGAGTCATACAGCAAGAAAACAGACCCTTCAGTCCAATTAGACCATGCCGATCATAATCCCAAACTAAACTAGTCCCACCTGCCTGTGCTTGGCCCATATCCCTCCAAACATTTCCCTGGTATGTACTTACCTAAGTGTCTTTTAAATTTTGTAACGGTAGCCACATCCACCACTTCCTCTGGAAGTTCATTCCATACATGAACCATCCTGTGTAAACAAAATTGCCTCTCGTGTCTTTTTTAAATCTTTCTCCTGTCACCTTAAAATATGCTCCCTTGTCTTGAAGCCCCCCATCCTAGGGAAAGGACACCTGCCATTCACCTGATCTGTACCCCTCATTATTTTATAAACCTTTATAAGGTCACCCCTCAACCTACTATGCTCCAATGAAAAAGGTCTCAGCCTCTCCTCTATTCCCAGTAACATCCTGATAAATCTCTTCTCAACCCTCTCCAGCTTAACAATGTCCTTCCTATAACAGAGCATTCAGGACTGTACACAGTGTGCCAGCAGAGACCTCACCAATGAATAACTCCAACATAACGTCCCAATGAAAAATAAGTCTCCATCCCAATTCTTGTTACTACTCCAAATAATATCGTTGAGACCAAAGCCTTTCATTGCATACATATTTAATATATAATCTTGACCTACCTACATACATTTAATTTATTATACAAACTTAATCTGCTTATATTTTATACATTTTATACACAATTTCAATCTGAATAGTTTGTACAGTTAATATACAATATATAATCTCAATTTGCTCATACTTTATGTGTTTAAGAGATAGTATATAATCTTTGTCTGCCTATCGTGTGTGTGTGTGTGTGTGTGTGTGTGATATATAATTTGCATTCTCTGCCTACAGTACTCTTGTATGCAGTCTGCCATTCAAGGCTACATTTTCTGAAATAATCAAAATGCAGTTCCTGTGTGTTGAGTTTAGATTAGATTATTTTAGATTAGATTAGTTACAGTGTGGAAACAGGCTCTTCGGCCCAACAAGTCCACACCAACCCTTCGAAGCGCAACCCACCCAGACCCATTCCCCTACATTTACCCCTTCAGCTAACACTACGGGCAATTTACCATGGCCAATTCACCTAGCCCGCACATTTTTGGATTGTGAGAGGAAACTGGAGCACCCGGAGGAAACCCACGCAGACGTGGGGAGAACGTGCAAACTCCACACAGACAGATACCTGAGGTGGGAATTGAACCCAGGTCTCTGGTGCTGTGAGGCAGCACTATGCCACCGTGCCACCCACAGTTGGCTCAGATGTCACAGTCAGAGCTTCAACAGAACGGCAACAACAAATAACTTGTATTATTAAGATTTGAAGGAGCCAGTGATGGACTAGGGTGGACAAAGTAAAAATCCCACAACACCAGGTTATAGTCCAACAGGTTTATCTGGGAGCACGAACTTTCAGAGCACTGCTCCTTCATCAGGTGGTTGTGGAGCAGGACCATAAGACACAGAATTTGTAGCAAAAGGTTAGAGTGTCACGTGGCTGAAATCTAAATTTGTAAATTCTGTATCTCATGGTCCTGCTCCACAACCACTTGATGAAGAAGCAGCGCTCCAAGAGTTCGTGCTCTCAAATAAACCTGTTGGACAATAACCTGGTGTTGTGGGATTTTTAACTTTGTATTAATATGGTACCTTCAACATCACTAAATATCCTGTGGTGTCTTACAGGACAATTATTAAACAAAAGTTGGCACTGAGCCACATTTTCAGTCAGATGATCAGAAGCTTGGTGATTTTGAGAAGTTGGGGTGGAGAAGCTAAGAGATGGAAGGAACAAGTTTCAGGCAGATGCAGCTGAAGGCACAGACACCAATTGTGGAGCCAATAAAATCAAAGATGCTTAAGAAGCTTGAATTAGAGGAGGATAAAGATGTACAAGATTCCTGGGTTCTGGACGAGATTTCAGAGATAGGGAGCAGCAGAGTGATAGGGAACCGGACTTTCAAATGTAAGTTGGAAAAAAACGAAAAGAAGTTAGAATGTGAGATGCCAGACAAGAATGTATTAGAATAATGAAGGATGGCGGTGACAAAGGTTTAATGAGGGTTTCAGGAGGAGAGGCACTGAGATAGGGACATAGTGAGGCAATACGCCAGAGAGAGAAACTGGTAGGCTCAAAGAACTGCACAGTCTGGAAATCAAACAAAAACAGAAATTACTAGAAAAACTCAGGTCTGGCAGCCTCAATGGAGTCCTCACTTTTGCCTCAATGGAGAGAAAGCAAAGCTAATGTTCCCAGTATGGTTCTGATGAAGGGTTTGCCTGGTTTGTAGCATCTGGGTCAATCTCCTTCGCACTCCCTTCAATCCCCACCAATCTTCTGGTTCACTCAAAAATCCATTTAATTTCAGTCTTGATCCCTTCTCATCCAAGGAAGAGAACCCAAGCCTATCAAATCCTTCTTCATAACTAAAATTCTCCACGGCAGGCAACATCCTTGTAAATCTCTCTGCTGTATCCTCTCTTGTGTAAGCACACCTTTGCTATAAGTGTGACCAGACCTGCACATAGTGACATTGCTGTGACATAACTAGTGTTGCATTGGCTTCCAGCATAAACCGACCAACTCTTAAATTCCACACTTTAGCTAATGCTGGCAAATACACATTCTTGACTAATTTGTCACATGTTCAGTCACCTTCAGGGATTTGTCATCTTGTTTGTCAAGTTCCTTTGTTCTTTGACATCTCTCAGTAACCTATAATTTATTCTCTCTCTTACATTGGTGCTGTTCCCCAAATGTATGACTACACAGTCACCAATTTGACCTCCATCGACCACAATTCACCCTCCTGATTACTCTGTTGAGATCCTCCTGCAGTCTACAGATTTCTCCTTCACTGTTAACTATATGGCTAAGACTTTTTATGTTTTTTAATCAATCTTCTACATTCAAGAGCAAGTAATTGATAAAGACCACAAATAGTGAGGAGCCCAGTACTCAACCTTGCATAGACCCATTGCAAACAATGTTTCAGTCACAGAAAGATTCAGCAAGTGTGGGTGGCACGGTGGTTAGCACTGCTGCCTCACAGCACCAGAGACCCGGGTTCAATTCCTATCTCGGGTGACTGACTCTGTGGAGTTTGCACATTCTCCCCGTGTCTGCGTGGGTTTCCTCCCACTGTCCGAAAATGTGCAGGTTAGGTGAATTGGCTGTGCTAAATTGCCCATAGTGTTAGGTGAAGGGGTAAATGTAGGGGAATGAGTCTGAGTGGGTTGCACTTTGGAGGGTAGGTGTGGATTTGTTAGGCTGAAGGGCCTGTTTCCACACTGTAAGTAATCTAAAATAACAGCTTGCTTCCTACTACGGATTCAACCGCTCACTGTCTTGTATCCCATGAGGTTTTGTTCAAGAGACCATGTGGGATATTAGTCAAAAATTTTGCAAAGGTTTATGTCAACTCCATCAAACACGTTTCGCTCGTCAAGTCTTCTCATTACCCCAAAATATGTAATCTTGTTAGTCCAAACACCTGTTTTATCTTATTGGTCAAACAAATCCTTGTTACCTGCCCTTGATTAATCCAAGTCTTTCAGAATAAGGATTTATCCTGTCCCTCAGAATTTTCTCCAGTTACTTCCATAGGGTCAAGGTGGAACTGACTATAATTAATCAGTTTATCCCTTTCTCTCTTGTTAAACAATGATGCAGTGTTAACTGTTCTCTACTTCTCTGACACCATGCATATTCACCAAAGAGGATCATAAAATGATGATAATAGTCTCTGTTATTTCCGCTCTTTCATCTCCGAGCAACCCAGAATATATTTTATCTGAGTCAAGGTTTGGAATCCAGTGGGTGAGTGGTGAACCCTAGAATAGGGAATTCTATGGGTGGAGAACATTAGTTCATGGGACTTAGTGGGTGGTGGCACAAAGGAGAGGGAAACCAAGAGAAAAAGAAGGAGAGACAGTTAGACAAGGAGAAGTATAGGAAAAATATGGCAGTCAAAGGGAGGCACAGAAGGATAGAAAGTAAGGGGGATAGAGAAACAGAGCACTTGGTTTTCTCTTCAGGCTTCATCACAACTTATGAGATTGACTCCAGAGCAATGTAACCTCACCACGGGAGTGCCACTGGGAGGTTTGTTAGTGATGATGTCAGTATGGTAACACTCATCTTTCGACACTAAAGGTTGTAGGTTCAAGACCCACTTTGCAGTCTTGATTCCAATCTCACATTCCACTTGGGAAGCGGTGTACTGCTGGAGGTAGAGAGAAGTCTCCTCTCTTAGCTGGATATCAACAATGCCATGCAGGGATTCTACACCAATGCTCCTTCCAACTCCTGTTTGCCGGTTGCTGTAGCATATGGTGCCATTAAGACTGTCACACTATCCTATATTTTATTTCATTCATCTGATGTGGGCATCACTGGCAAGGTTAGCATTTATTGCACATCTGTAGTTGGCTTTGAGAAGGCAATGGCAAGCTTCTTAAGCTTGTGTAGTTCTTGGGGTATAGGTGGACCCACAGTCCAACTGAAGGGAATTGCAGGATTTTAACCTAGTGACACTGAATGAACAACAATAAATTTCCAATCAGGATGGTGAGTGGCTTGGAGAGGGACCTGCAGGTGATGGTTCTATCTGGTGCTTTTATCCTTCCGGATGGAAATAGTCATGGGTTTGGAAGTAGTTTTGGTGAGCTGTTGCAGTGCATCGTGTAGATGATACACACCCTGCTGCACTGTGCTTCAGTAGTGAAGGGAGTGGATACTCGTGGATGTGGTGCCAATCATGTGGGCTGCTTTGTCTGAGATGATGTTGAGCTTCGTGAGTGTTGTTGGAGCTGCACTCATCCAGGCAGGTAGGAAATATTCCATCACATTCTTGACTTGTACTTTACAGATGATGACAAGCTTTGGGAGTCAGGAAGTTACCTGCTGCAATATTCCTAACTCTCACCTGCTGCATTTATATGGCCAGTCCAGTTCAGTTTCTGGTCAGTGGTAATCCAGCATGTTGATAATGGGGGATACAGTGATGGTGGTGCCATTAAATGTTAAGGGGATATGGTTGAATTCATCTCTGTTGGCAATGGTCATTGCCTGGCACCTGTGTGATGTGAATGTCACTTGTCACTTAACGGACCAAGTCGTGAGTCCTGTCTGGGTCCTGTTACTTTTGGACATTGACTTTTTCAGTATGTGAGGAGGCGTGAATGGTGCTGAACATTGTGCAAAAATAAGTGAACATCCCCACTTCTGACCTTATGATGGAGGGAAGGTCATTGATGAAGCAGAAGATAGTTGGGTCTTGGACACTACCCTGAGAATTCCTGCAGAAATGTCCAGGAACTGAAATAACCGATTTCCAACAACCACAACCATCTTCCTTTCTATCAGGTATGAGTCCAACCAGCGGGGGGTGGCTAGACCAAGTAACCTTAAGAGATCCAAATTTATACCCATCCTATTTGTTTCCAAGGTGGACATTCCTGGTTATTGCAAAACCCCACTCCATGGGTCAATTATCTCATTGTTTGTGTGACCTTGCTGTGTAAATTGGCTCTATGTTTCCCTATTTACACAGTAACTTCAAAAATACTTGATTAACAAGATAATGGTTGAGGATGTTGTGGTACAAAGTATTACGGAAATGAAAGATCTTTCTCACTGAATTTAAGTCTGGTATTAGTGTTTGGCATTACCTGGAAAGTCAGCAGAAGGATAAGGCTCCTTCACTTCATTGACATTAGCTTCAAACTCGTCCACTTTCAGCTGCAAATTGTAAATAGATCCGGTGAGTAATTCAGCAGGGTTCATATAGACAGAGAGCCAATTCAGAATATGCACAATTTCAGTGGACACATACACAATGGAATTCTCAATCCCAGACTATATCCACATCAGTATTACATACAATATGTATACCACATTCCAGTGTCCAAGCCCTGTGTAAGATCCCCACTTGACATTGGCTTATTCAAACCAGCAATTCAAATCCAGGCCCGAAGTCAGACCCCAGTGACTTGGGAAACAGGGCAGAACCCAGTTGGACAGCTGGGAAAAATCAAACCCTTCTCTGCACCGTTTACTTTCCAACATCCATTTTATCAAGTCCCTTTCCCGCTCAATCAAAACCTCTCCCTGACCCAGCACTCCATCAAACCCCTACCCAATTCGGTCAAAGATCTCTGCACTCTGTCAAACTCCCACTCCATCAAACCTCTCCATCCTCCAACACCTACACAATCAAAAACCTTCCTTCCCCTCCTGCACCCAAACTGTCAAAGCCCTCCCGCACATCAACCTGCTCCCCATTCCATCAATCACCTCCTGCCCCCTCTAACACCCAGCTCATCAAACACCTCCTGCCCCCTCTAACACCCAGCTCATCAATCACCTCCTGCCCCCTCTAACACCCAGCTCATCAATCACCTCCTGCCCCCTCTAACACCCAGCTCATCAATCACCTCCTGCCCCCTCTAACACCCAGCTCATCAATCACCTCCTGCCCCCTCTAACACCCAGCTCATCAATCACCTCCTGCCCCCTCTAACACCCAGCTCATCAATCACCTCCTGCCCCCTCTAACACCCAGCTCATCAATCACCTCCTGCCCCCTCTAACACCCAGCTCATCAATCACCTCCTGCCCCCTCTAACACCCAGCTCATCAATCACCTCCTGCCCCCTCTAACACCCAGCTCATCAATCACCTCCTGCCCCCTCTAACACCCAGCTCATCAATCACCTCCTGCCTCCTCTAACACCCAGCTCATCAATCACCTCCTGCCCCCTCTAACACCCAGCTCATCAATCACCTCCTGCCCCCTCTAACACCCAGCTCATCAAACACCTCCTGCACTTCATGAAATCCCTCCCCCCATCCCATCAAATCACTCCCTCACTCTCTCAAAATTATCCTCCCCTCCATCAAACACATCATCCATGCCCCAAACACCTACATCATCATCTCCATAAAGTCCCTCCCCCACCCACCAAAGCCCACTCTGTCAAACCCCCCTCCTCCACTCCAGTAAAACCCTGCCCCCATAAAAGACTGTGATCCATTTTTCATGAACCTGGAACTGGTGATGCTGATCTTTTACTAATCCCATGATCTTTTTGGACATTGGGCAGGGAAGGAAATAATGCTTAAACAAACCATCTTACACAAAGTAAAATATCGTTGGCCACAATGACAGAACATTTCAACTTCCCCTGCTGGGTGGGGGCTGTTAGGCCATTGGCTTAAAGGGAAATGGTCGTGACCGATCCTTATTAATGCACCAACTAAAGCTTCTTGAGTATACAGGTATGTTCATTTGAAAAATATGAAAGCTATGAATTTCCCAGGCTGCCTGGAATTCTATGTTCCTGAACAGGCACATGCACAGCTCCAGAAACACTAAGCATCATTTCCTCCTATGTATCCTCCTAAAGCAAAGTGAGTTCCTTGAGCTGCTCAATGCCACACCAGGTCTGTGTTTCCCCCACTAGATTTGTAGAATTCTATACTTGGCCTGCATTTTCCCCACTGGAGTTATACAGTCCCAGACCTGGCCTGTGTTTCCCCCATTAGAATTATACAATGCCAGTCTGGAGTGCTGTGGTCCTCAGTGGTTAAGTCAATATTTCACATTCCCCATAAATTCTGCCATATGCAGGGCTCAGCATCAATCAGCACTACTATGCCTGTGTTTGCTGATGGGACCCAGAGAAGTCTGGCTGAGTTAACAAGAATGCAGGGACAGTGCTAAGCTGGCAGAGACAGATTTAACATTGACCTTGGCAGTGGTGGGAATGCCCTCTGCCTTAAGCTTTGCCAGTTCAAGTTTCTTCAACAGTAGCTTCTCTTCCTCTGTTCGGCCCGGGTTGGCAGCCCTGAATAACGAAAGCAGAATGCAGAATTAGAGCTCAGTTTGATTCTCAGTGTCCGAGCCTAAGGCTTGTGTCATGATTCTCAGTGATTGAGCCTGAGGCCTCGGCTGCGGTCCTCAGTAATCGAGCCTGAGGCCTGGGCTGTGGTCCTCAGTAATCGAGCCTGAGGCCTGGGCTGTGGTCCTCAGTAATCGAGCCTGAGGCCTGGGCTGTGGTCCTCAGTAATCGAGCCTGAGGCCTGGGCTGTGGTCCTCAGTAATCGAGCCTGAAGCCTGGGCTGTGGTCCTCAGTAATCGAGCCTGAGGCCTGGGCTGTGGTCCTCAGTAATCGAGCCTGAGGCCTGGGCTGTGGTCCTCAGTAATCGAGCCTGAGGCCTGGGCTGTGGTCCTCAGTAATCGAGCCCAAAGCCTGGGCCACAGTTCTCAGTGACTGAACCTGAGGATTAGGCCATGGTTCTCAGTGACCAAGCCTGAGGACTGGGGCATGTCTCTCAAGGAGTTCCATACTCCACATTTAGCTCATTTTCCCTAAATAAACATCCAGATGCAGCAACGTACCGGATACTGTGTTCTCACAGCAATGGTGATGGCGATGGAAATTTCTTCACACCTCCCATCACCTGCTTCGTTCTCTAACTTACCTCTCCAACTTCCTCCTCTTCTTCTCCTCTGCTGCTTCCTTCTGAGCTGATGTCAGACTTTCTGCCTCTGCGAGATTGTCAACAGCGATGGCCAAGAAAACATTTAACAGAATATCTGGAGAAATCGAGCTGAGGATCAAATATATGCCAAAAGAAAAACTACAATTGAGTCATAGAGATGTACACCATGGAAACAGACCCTTTGGTCCAAATCATCCATGCTGACCAGAGATCCTAATCGATCTAGTCCCATTTGCCAGCATTTGGCC
Source organism: Chiloscyllium punctatum (assembly GCF_047496795.1). Classification (NCBI taxonomy): domain Eukaryota; kingdom Metazoa; phylum Chordata; class Chondrichthyes; order Orectolobiformes; family Hemiscylliidae; genus Chiloscyllium; species Chiloscyllium punctatum. Next base: position 28,386,559 of record NC_092783.1, read on the forward strand.
CATTGCCCTCTAAAACCTTTCTACTCATGTACCCATCTTTTAGTGTGCCTTTTAAATGCTGCAATTGTACCAGTTTCCACCACTTCCTGCAGCACCACCAGACGCACCATCCTCTGCAAGAAAAATATGCCCCTCAAGTCCCTTTTAAATCTTTCTCTTCTCACCTTAAACCTATGCTCTCTAGTTTTGGACTCCCCTACCTTGGCTATTTACCCTATCCGTGCCCCTCATGATCTTTAAACCTCTGTGGAGTCATCACGGTCCAGGGAAAACAGCCCCAGCCTATTCAGCCTCTCCCAATAGTTCAAACCCTCCAAGCCTGGCAACATCCTTGCAAATCATTTCTGAACCCTTTTAATTGACAAGTGGGCTGAGTCTCCATCAAATATCAAACCATCTACCATTCGTTAATGGAGTGGCCACAAATAGACCTCAAGCCTCCCCCCTTAGAGAGAGCTGGAGCTGGTATCACTCCAACCACTTCAATCCAGACCCATTCGCCAATCTCTACATCCCTCACTATGCGTATTCCCAACCCCAATTCACGTACCTACCCACAGTTTAACTGGGAGAGTGTTCACACTGAAGGATACAGTTTCCACAAACAAACAGAATGATGAAGTAAATACAGACCAGCACACCAGGGAAGGAAGGGCCACCATAGGCCATGATGCCATCGTTCATAATGGAATTCCAGTCCTCACCAGTCAATATCTGCAGCAAATACAGTGTGTCACAGTGGGTTCTCCAGCAGACAGGCAAACAGACAATCCAAGATGGCGTGGGAGGGTCTGCTCATCAACAATCTTCAATAGGAAACCTTGGGATTTTTTCTTTACCAGTACAGCATTCATACAGTCATAGAGTCATAGAGATGTACAGCAGGGAAACAGACCCTTCGGTCCTACCCTTCCATGCCGACCAGATATCCCAACCAAATCTAGTCCCACCTGCCAGCACCCGGCCCATATCCCTCCAAACCCTTCCTATTCATATACCCATCCAAATGCCTCTTAAATGTTGCAAATGTACCAGCCTCCACCACATCCTCTGGCAGCTCATTCCATACACTGACCACCCTCTGCATGAAAAAGTTGCCCCTTAGGTCTCTTTTATATCTTTCCCCCCTCACCCTAAACCTATGCCCTCTAGTTCTGGACTTCCCGACCCCAGGGAAAAGACTTTGTCTATTTATCCTATCCATGCCCCTCATAATTTTGTAAACCTCTATAAGGTCACCCCTCAGCCTCCGACGCTCCAGGGAAAACAGCCCCAGCCTGTTCAGCCTCTCCCTGTAGCTCAGATCCTCCAACCCTGGCAATGTCCTTGTAAATCTTTTCTGAACCCTTTCAAGTTTCACAACATCTTTCTGATTGGAAGGAGACCAGAATTGCACGCAATATTTCAACAGTGGACTAACCAATGTCCTGACAGCCACAACATGACCTCCCAACTCCTGTACTCAATACTCTGACCAATAAAGGAAAGCATACCAAACACCTTCTTCACTACCCTATCTCCCTGCGACTCCATTTTCAAGGAGCTATGAACCTGCACTTCAAGGTCTCTTTGTTAAGCAACCCTCCCTAAGACCTTACCATTAAGTGTACAAATCCTGCTAAGATTTGCTTTCCCAAAATGCAGCACCTCGCATTTATCTGAATTAAACTCCATCTGCCACTTCTCAGCCCATTGGCCCATCTGGTCCAGATTCTGTTGCAATCTGAGGTAACCCTCTTCACTGTCCACTACACCTCCAATTTTGGTGTCATCTGCAAACTTACTAACTGTACCTCTTATGCTCACATCCAAATCATTTATGTAAATGACAAAAGGTAGAGGGCCCAGCACCGATCCTTGTGGCACTCCACTGGTCACAGGCCTCCAGTCTGAAAAACAACCATCCACCACCACCACCCTCTGTCTTCTACCTTTGAGCCAGTTCTGTATCCAAATGACTAGTTCTCCCTGTATTCCATGAGATCTAACCTTGATAATCAGTCTTCCATGGGGAACCTTGTCGAACGCCTTACTGAAGTCCCTATAGATCACATCTACCGCTCTGCCCTCATTAACCCTCTTTGTTACTTCTTCAAAAAACTCAATCAAGTTTGTGAGACTTGATTTCCCATGCACAAAGCCATGTTGACTATCCCGAGTCAGTCCTTGCCTTTCCAAATACATTCACATCCTGTCCCTCAGGATTCACTCCAACAACTTGCCCACCACCGAGGTCAGGCTCATCGGTCTATAGTTCCCTGGCTTGTCTTTACCGCCGTTCTTAAACAGTGGCACCATGTTTGCCAACCTCCAGTCTTCCAGCACCTCACCTGTGACTATCGATGATACAAATATCTCAGCAAGAGGCCCAGCAATCACTTCTCTAGCTTCCCACAGAGTTCTCAGGTACACCTGAACAGGTCCTGGGGATTTATCCACTTTTAACCGTTTCAAGACATCTAGCACTTCCTCCTCTGTAATCTGGACATTTTGCAAGATGTCACCATCTATTTCCCTACAGTCCAAATCTTCCATATCCCTTTCCACAGTAAATACTGATGCAAAATATTCATTTAGTATCTCCCCCATTTTCTGTGGCTTCACACAAAGGCCGCCTTGCTGATCTTTGGGGGGCCCAATTCTCTCCCTAGTTACCCTTTTGTCCTTAATATATTTATAAAAACCCTTTGGATTCTCCTTAATTCTATTTGCCAAAGCTATTTCATGTCCCCGTTTTGCCCTCCTGATTTCCCTCTTAAGTATACTCCTACTGCCTTTATACTCTTCTAAGGATTCACTTGATCTATCCTGTCTATACCTGATATATGCTTCCTTCTTTTTCTTAATCAAACCCTCAATTTCTTTAGTCATTCAGCATTCCCTATACCTACCAGCCTTCTCTTTCACCCTGACAGGAATATACTTTCTCTGGATTCTCGTTATCTCATTTCTGAAGGCTTCCCATTTTCCAGCCATCCCTTTACCTGCAAACATCTGCCTCCAATCAGCTTTCAAAAGTTCTTGCCTCATACCATCAAAATTGGCCTTTCTCTAATTTAGAATTTCAACTTTTAGATCTGGTCTATCCTTTTCCATCATTATTTTAAAACAAATAGAATTATGGTCGCTGGCCCCAAAGTGCTCCCCCATTGACACCTCAGTCCCCTGCCATGTCTTATTTCCCAAGAGTAGGTCAAGTTTTGCACCTTCTCTAATAGGTACATCCTCATACTGAATCAGAAAATTGTCTTGTACACACTTAAGAAATTCCTCTCCATTTAAACCTTTAACACTATGGCAGTCCCAGTCTACATTTGGAAAGTTAAAATCCCCTACCATAACTACCCTATTATTCTTACAGATAGCTGAGATCTCCTTACAAGTTTGTTTCTCAATTTCCCTCTGACTATTAGGGGGTCTGTGATACAATCCCAATACGGTGATCATCCCTTTCTTATTTCTCAGTTCCACCCAAATAACTTCCCTGGATGTATTTCTGGGGATATCCTCCCTCAGCACAGCTTTAATGCTATCCCTTATCAAAAATGCCACTCCCCCTCCTCTCTTCCCTCTCTTTCTATCCTTCCTGTAGCATTTATATCCGGAACATTAAGCTGCCAGTCCTGCCCATCCCTGAGCCATGTTTCTGTAATTGCTATGATATCCCAGTCCCATGTTGCTAACCATGCCCTGAGTTCATCTGTCTTCCCTGTTAGGCCCCTTGCATTGAAATAACTGCAGTTTAATTTATTAGTCCTACCTTGTCCCTGCCTGCCCTGACTGTTTGACTCGCTTCCGTTCTCAGCTGTACCCATCTCAGATTGATCTCTTTCCTCACTATCTCCCTGAGTCCCACCCCCCCAAGCAGTTCCAGGAAACCTTCCTGCCAGTATATTAGTCCCCTTCCAATTTAGGTGCAATCCGTCCTTCTTGTACAGGTCACTTCTACCCCAAAATAGATTCCAATGATTCAAAAATGTGAATCCTTCTCCCATACACCAGCTCCTCAGCCATGCATTCATCTACTCCATCCTCCTATTCTTGCCCTCACTAGCTCATAGCACTGGGAGTTATCCAGGTATTACTACTCTTGAGGACCTCCTTTTTAAATTTCTGCCTAACTCTCTGTAATCTCCCTTCAGAGTCTCAACCTTTTCCCTTCCAATGTCGTTGGTTCCAATGTGGACAATAACCTCCTGCTGGCCCCTCTCCCCCTCTCTGAGACATCCTTGATCCTGGCACCAGGGAAACAACACACCATTCTGCTTTTTCTCTGCTGGCCACAGAAACGTCTGTCTGTACTCGGACTACAGAATCCCCTAACACAACTGACCTCTTGGAAGCCGACGTACCCCTCGTTGCCTAAGAGCCAGTCTCAATACCAGAAACCTGGCTGTTCGTGCTACGTTCCCCAGAGAATCCATCACCCCCTACCATTTTCCAAAACAGCATACCTGTTTGAAATGGGTATATCCACAAAAGACTCCTGCCCTAGGTGCCAACCTCTCTCACCCTTCCTGGAGTTAACCCATCTATGTGACTGTATCTGAGACTTCCCCCCCCTTCCTATAACTGCCATTCATCATATACTGTTGCTGTTGCAAATTCCTCATCGCTTCTATCTGTCTCTCCAAACGATCCACTCGATCTGATAAGATTTGCATCCAACAGCATTTATGGCAGATATAATCCGCAGTAACCCTTAAACTCTCTTTAAACTCCTACATCTGACAAGAAGTACATATCACTGCAAAGGCCATTTTTGCTCCTTCACAATCTACGGACCCAGAAAATAACACCGTCTTATTCCTCTACAAACACTGCCCCAGGTTAAATTAATAGTTAGAGCTTATATTTTAAGTTTAATCAAGAGACTTATCTCTAAAAACATATAATCAAGAAAGAATCCACTATACTGACTACTGCAGCCTTTCTCTTGGACAGACTTAAAACCACAATTAACTTATCTGATTCTGTGCTGTGAACTTCACCCAACAGTTCATCCAAGATTAATTGTGAATTTCACTGTTTGGTAATTTTCCCAGATGCACTCCGATGTCCAGCGATACACGAATTCCAACAGCAAAGGGGGTAACTGTGCAGGTTCTCGTTTTCTTTCTCTCTCTCTCTCTCTCCCCTGCACTGTTGTCACCATGTGCTTCCTTTGTCTGCTCTTCCTTTAAAAGTGCTGTTGTTTTGACTTTTTTCCCCCCAAAGTTCCAAAACAATGCAACAGCATATAAAACAGGAATTGCTGCTCCTGGAATTCGAGGAATTCACCTCCAACACCTAAAATACCTCAAAAAAAAAGGAGCAGCTTTTACAGCCAGAGATTTTTCCTGTCCTCCATCTTGGATTCCTATAATACTATCCATACACAGGCAACCAAAAAAGGAGGAGAACAAAACTCTTCCATTATATCAGACAGTTTCTCTCTCCACAGATGCAGCCAAACCTGCTGAGTTTCTCCACTGCTTTGTTTCTAATTTATATCGTATACTTTAAAAAGCCTCACACAATGTGTCCACCTGGCATTACTCAAAATTCCCGGTCCCCCTATCAGTTTATAAATTGGAAAAGACAGCTGCAACGATATTTGCAAATGTGTCTCATCAGGACTCCCCCAGGAACTGATGAGATTTGTGAATATTTTGGAGTGACCAGACCATGTCTCAAGAAGAAGAAATACTCTGGTATTTGAGGGGAATCCCAGTGTCATTCAAGTTCCCATCCTGAAGGCAGTATGCACAAAGCCAACTTGTATTCTTTGAGTTTAAGATGAATATTAAATAGGTGTGTTTTATATGATAGGGGAGTCTAATAGATACAAATTAACTATCGGCTCTGGTTGGAGTAATGACAGCAAGACGATACAATATTCCAACCAGAATCAAATTTTTGGGAAGAAACCAGAGGTAATTCTACTGTATTCAGACAGTGTGACTGTGCTGCTCATAAACTCTAACTCTCTCTCCCAGGACTTATTCTGATTTTAAAAAAATTTGCATGATCGTCTTTGATGAACAAGTGTGACCCGCAGAGCAGAGAGTAGAGTGTGGCAGTTTGTTAAGTGTGGAAATTTAAGAATTAGTTGCTTGCCTTAGAATCTAGTACTAATTAATGCTCGTTCTTTGATAACATCATCTGTTTGGAACATAGGAACAAAAGAAAATGAGGAGACCAGTCAGTCTAGACCAGAGAGAGGTGCTGGAAAAACACAGCAGATCAGGCAGCATCCGAGGAGCAGGAAAATCAACGTTTTGGGCAAAAGCCCTTCATCGGGAATGAGGCTGGGAGCCTCTGGGGTGGAGAGATAAATGGGAGGGTGGTGTGCTGGGAAGAGGTAGCTAAGAGTGCAATAGGTGGATGGAGGTGGGGATGAAGGTGATAGGTCGGAGAGGAGGGTGGGTCTGATCTCCAGCATCTGCGGTCCTCACTTTCGCCCATTCAGCCTCTGAGCCTGTTCCGGGCCAATCAATGAGACCATGGCTGATCTGTAGCCTAACTTCATACACTTGCATTTGGTCCAAACCCATTAATATCTTTGTTTAACAAAAGTTATCTTATAGTCATAGAGCCATACAGCATAGAAATAGGTTCTTCATCCCACCATGTCTATGATGACCAACAAACACCAAACCACACCAATCCGCTCATATGCACTTGATCCATAGCCTCCTAAGTCCTGACATTTCAAGTACTCACACTTTGTTGCCTCAGTACACATGAGGGACTGACTATTCGTTGCAAATATCCTTCTCTGTTTAGACCTCCCAAAATACATCACCTCACACCAATTGGATTTAAATTCCATCTATCTCAGATTGAACAGATCCAGCTTCCACTGCTTTTTGTGGAAAGAGAGTTCCAAACATCTACTCCCCTTTGTGTATGGAATGCTTTCTAACATCTCTCCTGAATGGTCTGGCCCGAATTCTCAGACTAATCCCCCTATGTTTCAAATCTCCAACTAGTGGAATAGTTTATCTTTATCTACCTTGACTGCCAGACTGTCAAAGAGAAACAGGCAGGTGCAGCAGGAGTCCCCTGTGGTCCTGCCCACAAATCGGTTTCCCATTGTGGAAGGTGATTGGTTCAAAGGAGTGCAGACAAAGCTAAGCTTCTGGCTCCACAAGCAGCTTGACTGTACAGGAGAGGAAGAAGAAAGGAAGAGCAAAAGTGATAGGGGTTTCATTAGTTCGGGGAAGAGCTAGGTGATTCTGCAGCCGCAGATACAATTCCAGGATGACATATTGCCTCCCTGGTGCCAGGGTTAGGGATATCACGGAATGGCTGATGGGCATCCTGAAGAGGGAGGGAGTTCAGACAGAAGATGTGGAGTACATTGGTACTAATGATATGGATAGAATGAGGGATGAGGTCTTGCATCAAGAGTCAGGGAACTAGGCTCAGAAGTTATAATCCCAGGATTCCTCCTGATGCCCTATGCACACGAGTACAGAAATAGGAGAAAAGGGCAGACAAATGTGTGGCTCAAGACTCGGTGCAGGAGGGAGGGTTTTACAATCCTGGATCACTGGGGTTGTTTCTGGGGAAGGTGGGACCTCTACAAGCTGGACAGTCTGCACCAGCTTGTATTAATTAACATCCCTGTGGAATGCCACTTCAACACCTCACCCTGTTTCCTGGCCAACATCGCTGCCTCAGGCTTGCTGCAGTGCTCCAGCGAAGCTCAGCACCTCATTTTCCACTTGGGTACCCTACAGCCTTCTGAACTCGATATCAAGTTCAACAATTTTAGGATTTGAGGTACCTTCTACCATGTCGTCAACCACACCAGGCCTTGTTATCACATATTATACACAACCCATTGTTAGCCACTACAGTATTTAGCCCCATTTGTAGCTATTCACTCTCCTAGGCTGGTCATTCTCCACTCTTTTGTCTATTGAACTGTTCTTCTATCTCTCTGGATTCTATCACCACCCATCATTTACACCTTACCCCCTCCCCACACTCTATCTTCTGCATAATAACCGTTTTTTTCCTAGCTACCATCAGTTATGAGGAAAGGTCACTGGACCAGAAACATCTACTCTGATTTCTCTCCGCAGATGCTGCCAGACCTGCTGAGTTTTTCCAGCAATTTCTGTTTTCGCTTCTGATTTCCAATGTCCACAGTTCATTGAGCTATTGCCTTTGCTGGGAGGGGGGTTTGCTAGTACTGTTGGGAGGAGTTTAAATTAGTTTGACAGGGGTTAGGTACAAGGAGAACAAAGCATTCTATAGCAACAGAATCAAGTGAGAGGGGTTTCAGCCATGTTGAGTTTTGAGGAGTAATGCAGGGCTCAATGGCGTCTGCTTTAATGTGAGGAATTGATAGGTAAGAGATGCTGAGTTTAGGGCATGCACTGACATGTGGATTGGGATGTTGTTGTCATCACAGAAATGTGACTGAGAGCAGGGCCAGGACTGGCAACTTAACATTCCAGGGGATAGGATCTTCAGGCAGGAGAATTAAGGAGAATCCAAAGGGTGTGTATAAATACATTAAGGACAAAAGGGTAACTAGGGAGAGAATTGGGGCCCCCAAAGATCAGTAAGGCGGTCTTTGTGTGGAGCCACAGAAAATGGGGGAGATACTAAATGAATATTTTGCATCAGTATTTACTGTGGAAAAGGACACGGAAGATATTGACTGTAGGGAAATAGATGGTGACATCTTGCAAAATGTCCAGATTACAGAGGAGGAAGTGCTGGATGACTTGAAACGGTTAAAAGTGGATAAATCCCCAGTACCTGATCAGGTGTACCTGAGATCTCTGTGGGAAGCTAGAGAAAGAGAAGCTAGAGAAGTGATTGCTGAGCCTCTTGCTGAGATATTTGTATCATTAATAGTTACAGGTGAGGTGCTGGAAGACTGGAGGTTGGCAAACGTGGTGCCACTGTTTAAGAACGGCGGTAAAGACAAGCCAGGGAACTATAGACCAGTGAGCCTGACCTCGGTGGTGGGCAAGTTGTTAGAGTGAATCCTGAGGGACAGGATGTGCATGTATTTGGAAAGGCAAGGACTGATTCGGGATAGTCAACATGGCTTTGTGCATGGGAAATCGTGTCTCACAAACTTGATTGAGTTTTTTGAAGAAGTAACAAAGAGGATAAATGAGGGCAGAGCGGTAGATGTGATCTATATGGACTTCAGTAAGGCGTTTGACAAGGTTCCCCATGGGAGACTGATTAACAAGGTTAGATCTCATGGAATACAGGGCGAACTAGCCATTTGGATACAGAACTGGCTCAAAGGTAGAAGACAGAGGGTGGTGGTGGTGGAGGGTTGTTTTTCAGACTGGAGGCCTGTGACCAGTGGAGTGCCACAAGGATCGGTGCTGGGCCCTCTACTTTTTGTCATTTACATAAATGATTTGTATGCGAGCATAAGAGGTACAGTAAGTAAGTTTGCAGATGACACCAAAATTGGAGGTGTAGTGGACAGTGAAAAGGGTTACCTCAGATTACAACAGGATCTGGACCAGATGGGCCAATGGGCGGAGAAGTGCCAGATGAAGTTTAATTCAGATAAATATGAGGTGCTGCATTTTGGGAAAGCAAATCTTAGCAGAACTTATACACTTAATGGTAAGGTCCTAGGGAGTGTTGCTGAACAAAGACACCTTAGAGTGCAGGTTCATAGTTCCTTGAAAATGGAGTCTTGGGTCGATAGGATAATGAAGAAGGTATTTGGTATGCTTTCTTTTATTGGGCAGAGTATTGAGTACAGGAGTTGGGAGATCATGTTGTGGCTGTACAGGACATTGGTTAGGCCACTGTTGGGTGCAATTCTGGTCTCCTTCCTATTGGAAAGATGTTGTGAAACTTGAAAGGGTTCAGAAAAGATTTACAAGGATGTTGCCAGGGTTGGAGGATTTGAGCTACAGGGAGAGGCTGAACAGGCTGGGGCTGTTTTCCCTGGAGTGTCGGAGGCTGAGGGGTGACCTTATAGAGGTTTACAAAATTATGAGGGGCATGGATAGGATAAATAGACAAAGTCTTTTCCCTGGGGTCGGTGAGTCCAGAACGAGAGGGCATAGGTTTAGGGTGAGAAGGGAAAGATATAAAAGAGACTTAAGGGGCAAATTTTTCACGCAGAGGGTGGTACTGTATGGAATGAGCTGCCAGAGGATGTGGTGGAGACTGGTACAATTGCAACATTTAAGAGGCATTTGGATGGGTATATGAATAGGAAGGGTTTGGAGGGATATGGACCGGTTGCTGGCAGGTGGGACTAGATTGGGTTGGGATATCTGGTCGGCGTGGATGGGTTGGACCAAAGAGTCTGTTTCCATGCTGTTCCTCTCTATGACTTTATGACAGGGGACAGTGTCAAAGATGTTGCATTATTAGTTAGGGAGTCAGCTCAGTACGGCAGCAAGGAGGGACGATATCTTGAAAGGGTCTGCAAATGAGACTTTGTGGGTAGAGTTTAGAAATAAAAAGGGGGCAGTTACAAACCCAAAAATTTATATACACCCCAAACAATAGAGAAGCAGAAATGTGAACAATTTACTGCAGAGTGTGAAACAATAATCAGGTAATTATATTAAGGGATTTCAAACATCCAAATATTAATTGGGATAGTCACAGCATAATAGGTCTAGATGGGCAGATCTCTTGAAACATACTCTGAAGAGGTTTTGATTTCAACATATACAGAGGAGCCTCTATTATCCGAAGTACATGGGCGGGGAGTATTTCGTTTGGTTAATTGAATTCTGGATATTCGAGTGCTAGATAATATTGTTTAGCCAGGCATTGGGACCTTGTGATCTTGTTGGATAACCGATGCTGGATAATCGAGGTTCCTCTGTAAATGGTGCTACAAAGGTCAGTGCTGGACCAGATTCTGGGGAATGAAACCAGACAGGTGTTCAAGGTGATGCAGGTGGGGGAGCATTTTAGTGATAGCGACAGCAAACGCCACACATCTTATGTTTGTTATAGAAAGCAGGAAGATAGTCAGCAAAAAGGCTTTGAATTGCAGAAAGGCAGATTTTGTTAAAATAAAACAGGATCTGAGCAAAGTAAACAGAGAACAACTACTTCAGAGTAAATCTACAGCAAAACTGAAGGGATCACATTCAAAATGAAACTGAATACAGGCCTTTTTTGGGGTGTTAATGTAGGAGCAACAAGCCCAAAGAACTCTAAAAATATTCAGGATAAAAATATGGATATGAAGAAGGAGAGGGTTTTAACTGGTGCAAGGAGAGCACATCAATGGAGCCCCAGTGGGAATACAGACAGTGCACAAAGGTACTTATGAAAACAATTAGGAAAACAAAGAGAGGGCATGAGATAACACTGGTGGGTAAGGTTAGGGAGGATCCCAAGATATTCTATAAGAATAGTAAGGGGAAGAGAATAACCAGGAAACAATAAAGCCAATTAGGGACCAACAGGACAATGTGTGTGTGTGAAGCTGGCTGGTAGGGTGTTAAACGAGTACAGTCAGGTCTGTCTTAACTCAGGAAATGGAAGATGTAGGTACTTTGGGATGAGTGATCGTGAGGTTCATGAGAAGATTGACATACAGAATATCAGAGGTTCCGATGGGTTTATAAGTGGACAAATCCCTCGTTCCAGCTGGGCCCTCAAACAGGCTGCTCTGACAGACAAGCAAGGAAATTACAAGGGCCCTGACCCAAGTTTATGATTCCTCACTGACCATGGAGGAGATGCCAGAGGACAGCTGATGTCATTCCCTTTTCAAGAAGGGTGATAGAAATAAATCAGGAAACTACAGATCAGTGAGTCTCACATCAGTGATCTTAGAATAGATCATAGAATCCCTACATGTGGTAGCAGGCTATTTGGCCCATTGAGTCCACACTGACCCTCTTAAGAGCCTTCCACCCAGACCCATTTCCCCTGGTTAATCCACCTAGCCTGCACAACCCTGGACACTACGGCACAATCAGTGGTGGGGAAACTATTGGAGAAAATTCTGAAGGAGAGAATTAATCCCTATTTAGAGAGGCAAGGTTTGATCAGGGGTGGTGATGCTTAACAAATTTGATTGAAATGTTTTGAGAAAGTGTTCAAATGAGGGTAGTGCAGTCGATGCGTAGTTTATATAGATTTCAGTAAAGCCTTTAACAAAATCACATGAGAAACTGTAAACAAGGTAAAAGCACATGGGATTCAGAGTGACTTGGCAAGGTGTATCAAAAATTGGCTTTGTGATAGGAGACAGAAGATGGTGATAGAAGTTGTTTATGTGACTGGAGGCTGGTGTGCAGTACTAGAGGGATCAGTGCTGGGTTCCTTATCATTTGTGATTATATATAAACATATAGAATAAAATTTGGGGGAGGGGTGGTTAGGTGAGCTTGCAGATGACACAAAGACTGGCCAAGTGATTGACAATGAAGAGGTTAGGTTATTGGTCAGATGGGTAGGTCAGCAGCAGATGGAATTTAACTCTAAATGTGAGGTGGTGCACTCTGGATGAAGGAACAAAACAAGGGAGTACTCAATGTATGGCAAGGCAATAGGAAGCTCAGAGGAACAAGGGAATCTTAGGGTGATTATCCAAAGATCCTTGCAGGTGACAGGGCATGTTAATAGGGTACTTACTCTTACCAGACATGGTTTGGATTATAAGAGCAGAGAGGTTATGCTGGAGTTGGTTAGGACTTTGGTTAGACCACAGCTGGATGACTACATGCAATTGTGGTCACTATAGGAAGGGGGTGCAGAGAAGACTCACGGGATGTTTCTTGGGCAGAGCAATTGAACTATGAAGAGAAGCTGGATTAGCTCAGGTTGGCTTCTTTCGAGGAGAGAATAATGAGAACCTGACTGAGGTGGAGAAGATTTTGAGGGACAGGCAGCAGCTGTTCCCCTCAATTGAAGGTTCAAACACAAGGGGGCGTAATTTTAAAGTGAAAAGCAGGACTTTTCGAGGGGATTTGAGGAATTTATTTTTCACCCAGAGGTGGATGGGAATCTGGAATAAACTGTCTGGGAGGGTAGGTGAGGCAGGTAACTTCACATGCTTTAAAAATTTATAGCCTATAGATTCTGTGTCTTAAGATCTTATATTCCACAACCACCTGATGAAGGAGCAGCGCTCCAAAAGCTAGGGCTTCCAATTAAACCTGTTGGACTATAACCTGGTGTCGTGTGATTATTAACTAAATGCAAAGTGCTAGAGAAACTTAGCAGGTCTGGCAACATACATGTAGAGAGAAACACAGCTAACGTTTTGAGTCTGGTGTGATGTTCTTTTCAAAACAAAGACATTAAAATAGATATGTAATTTCTCAGCCTTGGTGTGCAGGAGATAATTTCAAAGCTGTGGATGATACAAAAGGTGTAAGAATTGGAAACTGAGATAGACAGTGTGGAACTCCAAAACAACATCAACAAATTGGCGTGGGTGAAGAGGTGTGGTTGGAAGAACACGAGTATAAAATAGAGCTACAATTCTAAACAAGGTGCAGGAGCAGATGGCCTGTTGGTGCACAGTCAATCAAAGTGACAGGACAGGTGGTCAGAACAGTTAATAGAGCATATGGCATTCTCTGCTTTATTAATGGGGCATATAGTCTAAGATCAGAAAGGTTACGAAGAACTTGTGTACGACATCTGTTAGTCCTCAGCTTAAGCACTGTATACAGTTTTGGGTGGTACACTACAGGAAGGATGGGAATGCACTGGAGAGAGTGCAGAAGGGTTGTCCAAAAGTGTTCTCAGGGATGAGAAATTTCAACTATGAGAATATATTAGAGAGGTTGGGACTGGTTTCCTTGGAGAGAATGCTAAGAATAAAATTGATTGAAGTTTTCAAAATTGAGCAGCCTGTATAATAGATAGGGAGAGACTGTGTTCCTGCACATAAAAGGACCAGGAATGAGGGAGCATAGATTTAAAGTAATTTGCAAATGTAGAAATGTGAGAAATCTTTATCAAACAAGTGGTTCAGGTCTGCGATATACTTGCCTAGAAATGTCGTGAAGGCAGGTATTCAGCAGGTATTCAAGAGGGTATGAGATAGAGTCATAGAGATGTACAGCACGGAAACAGACCCTTCGGTCCAACCCGTCCATGCCGACCAGATATCCAAACCCGATCTAGTCCCACCTGCCAGCAACCGGCCCATATCCCTCCAAACCCTTCCTATTCATATACCCATCCAAATGCCTCTTAAATGTTGCAATTGTACCAGTCTCCACCACATCCTCTGGCAGCTCATTCCATACATGTACCACCCTCTGCATGAAAAGGTTGCCCCTTAGGTCTCTTTTATATCTTTCCCCTCTCACCCTAAACCTATGCCCTCTAGTTCTGGACTCACCGACCCCAGGGAAAAGACTTTGTCTATTTATCCTATCTATGCCCCTCACAATTTTGTAAACCTCTATAAGGTCACCCCTCAGCCTCCAACACTCCAGGGAAAACAGCCCCAGCCTGTTCAGCCTCTCCCTGGAGCTCAGATCCTCCAACCCTGGCAACATCCTTGTAAATCTTTTCGGAACCCTTTCAAGTTTCACAACATCTTTCCGATAGGAAGGAGACCAGAATTGCACGCAATATTCCAACAGTGGCTTAACCAATGTCCTGTACAGCCACAACATGACCTCCCAACTCCTGTATTCAAGACTCTGACCAATAAAGGTATGCATACCAAACGCCTTCTTCACCATCCTATCTACCTGCGACTTCACTTTCAAGGAGGTATGAACCAGCCCTCCAAGGTCTCTTTGTTCAGCAACACTCCCTAGGACCTTACCATTAAGTGTAAAAGTCCTGCTAAGATTTGCTTTCCTAAAATGCAGCACTTCGCATTTATCTGAATGCCTATCTGGTCCAGATCCTGTTGTAATCTGAGGTAACCTTCTTCGCTGTCCACTACACCTCCAATTTTGGTGTCATCTGCAAACTTACGAACTGTACCTCTTATGCTCGCATTCAAATCATTTATATAAATGACAAAAAGTAGAGGGCCCAGCACCAATCCTTGTGGCACTCTAATGGTCACAGGCCTCCAGTGTGAAAAACAACCCTCCCACCACCACCCTCTATCTTCTACCTTTGAGCCGGTTCTGTATCCAAATGAGATAGAGAACCTGAGTTCTCCCTGTATTCCATGAGATCTAACCTTGATAATCAGTCTCCCATGGGGAACCTTGTTGAACGCCTTACTGAAGTCCATATAGATCACATCTACTGCTCCGACTTAATCAATCTTCTTTGTTACTTCTTCAAAAAACTCAATCAAGTTTGTGAGACATTATTTCCCACACACAAAGCCATGTTTACTATCCCTAATCAGTCCTTGCCTTTCCAAATACATGCACATCCTGTCCCTCAGGATTCCCTCCAACAACTTGCCCACTACCGAGGTCAGGCTCACTGGTCTATAGTTCCCTGGCTTGTCTTTATCGCCCTTCTTAATCAGTAGCACCACGTTTGCAAACCTCCAGTCTTGCGGCACCTCACCTGTGACTATCGATGATACAAATATCTCAGCAAGAGGCCCAGCAATCACTTCTCTAGCTTCATTGCTTCTATTTAACTAATGTGCAAGAGTACAGGAAAAAGACAAGGGATTGACACTCATTTGAAGAGCTAGTGCAGACATAATGGGCCAAATGGCCTTCTTCTTCAATAATAATTCTGCAAGGCTGTATTAATTGATTCCAGCCCTTTCCCAAAGACTGTCAGGCCAACTTGCCATATTGTTCCTGTTTACTTTTTCCCTCTTTCCATTTGTCAGTGTCCAATCTGCTGCGATTGTAGTAGAGTTTACACAATCCAAACTATTGCAGTCGTTACCCCCATCACTGTCTCTCTAAGAACCCTAGGGCTGTAAGGCAATCAGGTCTTGG
Source organism: Chiloscyllium punctatum (assembly GCF_047496795.1). Lineage (NCBI taxonomy): Eukaryota > Metazoa > Chordata > Chondrichthyes > Orectolobiformes > Hemiscylliidae > Chiloscyllium > Chiloscyllium punctatum. The sequence goes on from NC_092783.1 coordinate 28,402,410, forward strand.
GGAATTTGTTGAATTTTAGTTTCATTTTTCTGTTGACTCAAACAACAAAAACACAATAACAAAGTAATTATCTATAAAATCTAAACTTTCACTCGCTCTTGTGAAAATACATCAACCTCAGAAATTAACTCTTACCACCGAAGCACTTGGGTTGTTAAGTGTATCTGGCATTTCATTTCTTTTTAAACTTAATCTAGTATATATATTCTCTTGGCTGAGGGATCAACATTTTACTTTTCGGACCTTTTACATCCACCAAAGGGATTAACCTGAGCCTTGTTTTGGTGTTTCCATCTGATAGGCAGCATCTGATATGCAGAGGGGAAATGAGGTACGAAGGTAAACTGGCCAATAATATAAAGGAGGATAGTAAAAGCTTTTTTAGGTATGTGCAAGGCAAAAAAATGGTTAGGACTAAAATTGGGCCCTTGAAGACAGAAACAGGGGAATATATTACGGGGAACAAAGAAATGGCAGAGGAATTAAATGGGTACTTCAGATCTGCGTTCACTGGGGAAGACACAAGCAATCTCCCTGAGGTAACAGTGGCTGAAGGACCTGAACTTAAGGGAATTTATATTTGCCAGGATTTGGTGTTGGAGAGACTGTTAGGTCTGAAGGTTGATAAGTCGCCGGGGCCTGACAGTCTACATCCCAGGGTACTGAAGGAGGTGGCTCGGGAAATCGTGGATGCGTTGTGATTATTTTCCAGAGTTCGATAGATTCGGGGTCGGTTCCTGAGGATTGGAAGGTGGCTAATGTTATACCACTTTTTAAGAAAGGTGGGAGAGAGAAAACAGGAAATTATAGACCAGTTAGTCTGACCTCAGTGGTGGGAAAGATGCTGGAGTCTATTATAAAGGATGAAATTACGGCACATCTGGATAGTAGTAACAGGATAGGACAGAGTCAGCATGGATTTATGAAGGGGAAATCATGCTTGACTAATCTTCTGGAACTTTTTGAGGATGTAACTCTGAAGATGGACGAGGGAGATCCAGTAGATGTAGTGTACCTGGACTTTCAGAAAGCTTTTGATAAAGTCCCACACAGGAGGTTAGCGAGTAAAGTTAGGGCGCATGGTATTGGCGGCAAAGTACTAGATTGGATTGAAAATTGGTTGGCTGATAGGAAACAAAGGGTAGTGATAAACGGCTCCATTTCGGAATGGCAGGCAGTGACCAGTGGGTTACCGCAGGGATCCGTGCTGGGACCGCAGCTTTTTACAATATATGCTAATGATATAGAAGATGGTATCAGCGATAACATTAGTAAATTTGCTGATGATACAAAGCTGGGTGGTAGGGTGAAATGTGATGAGGATGTTAGGAGATTACAGGGTGACCTGGACAAGTTAGGTGAGTGGGCAGATGCATGGCAGATGCAGTTTAATGTGGATAAATGTATGGTTATCCACTTTGGTGGCAAGAACAGGAAGGCAGATTACTACCTCAATGGAATCAATTTAGGTAAAGGGGCAGTACAGAGAGATCTGGGTGTTCTTGTACACCAATCAATGAAGGCAAGCATGTAGGTACAGCAGGTAGTGAAGAAGGCTAATAGCATGCTGGCCTTCCTAACAAGAGAGATTGAGTAGAGAAGCAAAGAGGTGCTTCTGCAGCTGTACAGGGCCCTGGCGAGACCACACCTAGAGTACTGTGCGCAGTTCTGGTCTCCAAATTTGAGGAAAGACATTCTGGCTACTGAGGGAGTGCAGCGTAGGTTCACGAGGTCAATTCCTGGAATGGCAGGATTACTTTACACTGAAAGACTGAAGCGACTGGGCTTGTATACCCTTGAGATTAGAAGACAGAGGGGATCTGATTGAGACTTATAAGATTATGAAAGGATTGGACACTCTGGCAGCAGGAAACATGTTTCCGCTGATGGGTGAGTGCCGAACCAGAGGACACAGCTTAAAAATATGGGGTAGACCATTTAGGACAGGGATGAGAAGAAACTTCTTCACCCAGAGAGTGGTGGCTGTGTGGAATGCTCTGCCCCAGAGGGCAGTGGAGGCCCAGTCTCTGGATTCATTTAAGAAAGAGTTGGATAGAGCTCTCAAGGATTGTGGAATCAAGGGTTATGTAGATAATGCAGGAAGAGGATACTGATTAGGAATGATCAGCCATGATCATATTGAATGGCGGTGCAGGCTCGAAGGGCTGAATGGCCTACTCCTGCACCTATTGTCTATTACCTTGAACAAGGCAGCATGCCCTGAGGACTCCATGTAGAAACACATAAAGTAAAACAGCACTAGGTCATCCGGCCTTTTGAGCTCAACCCACCGTAGTTAACCGACCTACTCAGTACCACGTCTCTGCTCTCGCATCTTTGATCCCTTTAGCCTTAAGAATGATATTGAACTCCTTCTTGAAAACATTTAATATTTTGCCCCGTGCCGCACAGAATCCCATAAGATCACCACTCTCTGGGTGAAGAAATTTACACTTGTCTCAGTCTGCAATGGCCATACCCCTAAAGTGTGACCTCTGGTTCTGATATCCCTGAGTGTCAGCAACATTCACCCTCTCCAGTCCTGCTTGAATTTCATGGGTATCTATGAGATCACCTCTCATTCTGCTAAACTCCAGTAAATATACTGCTAAAAGATCTAGTCTCTCTTCATACATCAGTCCTGCCATCCCAGGAATCAGTCTGGTAAACCTTTGTTGCATTCCCTCATCGTCAGAAGATCATTCCTCAGGTAAGGAGACCAAAACTACCCACTATACTTCAGCTATGGTTTCACCATGACATTGTGCAGTAAAAAAATCCCTGCTCTTGTACTCAAATCCTCTTGTTCAGAAGGCCAACATACTGTTTGTCTTCTGTACTGCTTGCTGTACTGCATGTTTGCTTTCAACAAGGGGTACACTAGGACACCCAGGTCACATTGCATCTCCCTCTTTGCCAATCCATTGCCATTCAGACAGACAATAATCCATCTCCCAGTTTTTCTTACCAAAGTGGATAACCTCATATTAATCCATATTATACTGTATCTGCCAAGCATTTGTCCACTCACTCAACCTGTCCAGATTACACTGAAGCATCTTTGTGCTCTTATCACAGTTCACACTCCTGTCCAGCTTTGTGGTATCTGCAAACCCAGTGAAATTGGATTTGGTTCCCTATCTAAACCATTAATATATAATTGAATAGCAGGGGGTCCAAGCACTCATCCCTGTGGTACCAACTGGCTGCCACTCAGAAACGAGGTAAAAACAATGACTGCAGATGCTGGAAACCAGATTCTGGATTAGTGGTGCTGGAAAAGCACAGCAGTTCAGGCAGCATCAAAAGAGCAGCGAAATCGATGTTTCAGGCAAAAGCCCTTCATCAGGAATAAAAGCAGTGAGCCTGAAGCGTGGAGAGATAAGCTAGAGGAGGGTGGGGGTGGGGAGAGAATAACATAGAGTACAATGGGTGAGTGGGGAAGGAAAACAGACCAGTTTACATCAGCCTGGATTCAGTCTCAACTCTCAGCAGTGGGGCTTGAATTCCCAAACACCTGCTCAAATGGCCACCAAATATGCAATTACACTCAGCAAGACAGAGGGATTCATGCAACCCAATACTCACCTGGAACACACTCAGCAGTGCCTGAGGAAAGTTATCAAATGTACTCCTTCGCACAACCATGTCATCAAAGTTATACTTTCCACCAAACAGTTGCATCCCCAGCAATGAGAAGATGATGATGAACAGGAAGAGGAGAAGGAGTAAGGATGCAATGGAACGGACTGAGTTCAGCAGGGAGGCAACCAGGTTACTCAGAGAAGTCCAATACCTGAGCAAGAACAAAGTGAAACAACGAGATGAGCAAAACAGGAGAGGTAGTCCCAACTAAATATTTACTCTATACACTGAGGGAAAAGGAACTCATGCAGGTAAACCATGGAACCTTGTCTATTGACTGGCAGAAGGAACACAGCAAATTAGCATAAAGCTGCAGCAAGCTATTAAAATAAATGCAATGTTGGCCTTTGCTGCAAAGGGATTCAAATATAAATCACCATAATTGTGCAGTGTCAGTCTCCATATCTAAAGAAATATCATCAATTATATAAAAATATACAATGTACAACACACCAACAATAAGAATGTAGAACAGATTGCCTCAAGAGCTCTGCTTCCAGAAGCTGCTCTTTATAGGTTTTGTTAGCTTGTTGCCATTTGGTTCAGATGGACTGTTTAAAGTAGGTTTTGTATCCACGAGGAACTGATGAGTGAAGCAAGTAAATTACAGCAGCAGAAACATTGGAGGCTATAAAGCCCATTATCCCCACGCAGACTCTCAACAAGAGAGCAGCTCAGCTAGTCCCACTCCTCTGCCTGTTCTGTGTTGACCTATAGTTATTTCCGCTTCAGCTGCTTATCCAATAGGTCTGTGTAGGATGAAGAAACATTATGGGGATCTCTGCCACACCCCATGTCCAATGGCAGGCCATTGGGAGCCAGCAGTGGCCTTGGAAACAAATCACAGTCAGAGTGACTTCCTATGCATCCAAACTTGAAATCAGCAGCGTTATTCTGGACATTCCAACCTGCAGTGTGACCAGTGAGAGAGTGATATCACAAATTACAAGGTGAAGCAGTAATGACAAGTAATGAACCTGGACCATCTAAAACAAAACCACTAACGTCAATGTAGAATGGGAAAATGAATTTCTGTTTACCACTGTAATTGCTAAGAGCGTATGCCTTACATGTCACTCATGTATATCAATAAGTAAGAAGGAATTTGGAATGACACCACATAGGTTGTACAGTAAATCCAAAGATCGTTTTCTCTGGAACCGTGAGGTTTAGATTCAGAAAGTTGAGGAAGGTTGAAGGTCGTTTGGAAAGCCATTTTGTTTGAAGCCAGCAAAAAAAATCTCATGCCTGCACTGAAACATTATTTTGTATTTGTCATCTTTTTCGCAAAACATAAGACCTCATTCACAGATAGCATCATTATTAAAGAAGAAATGACTCTGGCCATCGACTCTTTAATTAAAAACTTTAAGAACAAGGAAGAAATAACAAGAATTAATAAGAAATGAAATTAAATCAATCATAAGAAATTAAGTAGGGTCAGATGGTGCAGAACCTGTGTGGATAGGATTGAGGAACCCCTGCAAAGGTTAAAAAAAACATTAATGGAGTTATGTACAGGCCTCCAAAAAGTAGTCATGAACTGGGGCACAAGATACACCAGAAGACAGAAAAGGTGCGCAGGAAAGGCAAAGTTACAGTGATCATGGGGGATTTCCATATACAGGGGGACTGGGAAATCCAGGTTGGTAGTGGATTACAAGAAATGGAATTTGTGGAATGTCTATGAGATGGCTTTTTGGAGCAGCTTGTGGTGGGGTCCACTAGGGAGCAGGTGATACTGGATTTAGTGTTGTACAATGAGGCAGACTTGATAAGGGAGCTTAAGGTGAAGGAACCCTTAGGAAGCAGGGATCATAATATGATCGAATTTACTCTGCAATTTGAGAGGGAGAAGGTAGAATCAGGGCTAACGGTATTACAGCTGAATAAAAGTAACTACAGAGGCACAAGGGAGGAGCTGGGTAGAATTGACTGGGAGAGCAGCTTAGCAGGAAAGACAGTGCAACAGCAATGGCAGGGGTTTCTGGGAGTAATTCAGGAGACACAGCAAAAAATCATCCTGAGGAAAAAGAAGCATGGTACAGGGAGGATGATTCAGGAAGTCAGGGATAGCACAAAAGCAAAAGAGAAAGCATATAATGTGGCAAAGGGCAGTGGGAAACTAGGGGATTGGGAAGCTTATAAAGACCAACAAAGGACAACAAAAAACAAAATAAGGAGGGAGAAAATTAAATATGAGAGTAAGCTAGCCAGTAATATAAAGGAAGTCTGTAAGAGTTTCTTGAGATCTGTAAAGGGCAAAAGAAAGGCAAAAGTGAACTTTGGGCCACTGGAAAATGATGCTGGAAGATAGTAATGGGGAACAAGGAAATGGCTGTGGAACTGAATAATTACTTCATGTCAGTCTTCACACTGGAAGACTCAAGTAATAATCCAGAAATTCAAGAGAGTGAGGGGGCTTGGCTGAGTATGGTGGCTATCACCAAGGAGAAGGTGCTAGAAAATCTTAATGGCCTGAAGGCAGATAAAATCACCTGGACCAGATGGACTGCACACCAGAGTTCGAAGGGAGATAGCTGAAGAGATAGCAGAGGCATTAGTGATGATCTTTCAGGAGTCATTAAAATCAGGGAGGGTGCCAAGGGACTGAAGGTTGGCTAATGTTGGAAGATAGACTGTAAGTAGAAGCCTGGAAACTGTGAGTCTGACATCAGTGGTGGATAAATTGTTGGAGGTGATCCTGGAAGATAGGATTTACATGCATTTGGAGAAGCAAGGATTGATTAGGGATAGTCAGCATTGTTTTGTGTCTCACAACCTTGAATGAGTTTTTTTTTAATCAAGTAACCAAAAAGATTGATAACAGCATAGTAGCATTTGTTGTTTACTTGGATTTTAGTAAAGCCTCTGACAAGGTTCTACATGGTAGACTAATTAGTAAAGTTAAATCTCATGGGATTCAGGCTGAGCTTGCCAAATTGAATATAAAGTGGCATTATGGTAGGTGACAGAGGATGATGGTGGATGGTTATTTTACAGACTGGAGTCCTGTGACCAGCAGTGTTTCACAGGGATCAGTACTGGATCTACTTTTGTTTGTCACTTAGAAAAATGATTTGGATGAAAATATAGGAGGCATGACTCCAAAATTGGTGGTATAGAGTTCATTGAAGAAAGTTATTTAAAATTACAAATGGATCTTGATCAATTGGGTCAATGGGTTGAGAAGTGGCAGATGGAGTTTAATTTGGATAAATGTGAGGTATTGCAAAGCTAAGAGGACCTTGGCATGATCTATAAAGCAAGGGAGAAATAGAGAGCGAAAGTGAGCTAGCATGGGAGATAGAGAGAGAGAGTATAATACAAACAAGGACAGAAGGTGTATAATTAATGGTAGGGCCCTGAGTAGTGTTGGAAAACAGAAAGGCCTAGAGGCTCAACTACATAATTCTTTGAAATTTGCATCACAGCCAGACAGAGTGGTTAAGAAGGCATTTAACATGCTTGCCTTCATTGCTCAGACTGTTGAGTATGGATTTTGGGACATCATTTTGAGGTTTTGCAGGACATTGGTGAGGGCTTTTTCTGGAGTGCCATGTGCAGTGCTGGTCACCCTGTGATAGAAAGGATATTATTAGAGATGGTTCAGAAAAGATTTATCAGGATGTAGCTACAAATGGAGATGTAAGTTATAAAAATAGACTGGAAAAGGTGGAACTTTTTTCGCTGGAGCACAGCAGCACCTTATTGAGATTTCTAAAATCATGTGGGGCCTAGATAGGTGAATGACAAGGGTCTTCTCATAAAGATGAGGGACTTCAAAACTAGAGGACATATTTATAAGGTGACAGGAGAAAATTTTAAAAATAATGTTAGGAGCAACTTTTTTTACACGGAGAGTGGTTCATGTGTGGAATGAACTGCTTGAGGAAGTGATAGGTTCAGGTAAAGTTACACTGCTTAAAAAACATGTGGATAAGTCCATGAGTAGGAAAGGTTTGGAGGGATATGGGCCAAATGCAGACAAGTGGGACTAGTTTAATTTGAGAACATGGTCGACATGAACTAGTTGGACTAAAGATGGACTAACATGCTGTTAGACTCTATGAGTCATGCTCTTTAATAATGGCTAAAACCGTTAGTCATGTTTGGTTTCATCTTTTGAATTGTCTCAGATTAACCATTTAATCAGTTTTCCTGAAGCAATGGTGATGCAGTGAGCAATGTTACCATTTCACAGGAGCTCTTGTGGCACAGTGTTAGTGTCCGTACCCCTGGCACAGTGTTAGTGTCCGTACCCCTGCCACAGTGTTAGTGTCCGTACCCCTAGCACAGTGTTAGTGTCCATACCCCTGGACCTGGAGGCCTAGGTTCAAGGCCCAACTCCTTCAGATGGGTGTAACAGCATCTCTGAACAAGGTGATTAGAAAATATCTGTTTTCAACTCATTGACACGAGAGAATGGAGTGCTATTCGTGGACTCAGCCTAACCCCACCCTCACAAACCATACCTGGTGATTTTGAAGATTCTCAGAAGTCGGATACACCGGAGGACAGAAATTCCAAGTGGAGACATCATCTCCACCTCCACAAGGATAGTCTCTAGGATCCCACCACATACCACAAAGCAGTCAAAGCGATTAAACAGTGAGACAAAGTAAGCCTGCAGGCCAAGGCTGTACATCTTCAGGATCATCTCCACTGTGAATAGAGCTAGCAGCACCTTGTTGGCATGGTCTATAAAACAAGGGAGAAATAGAGAGAGAGTGAGCACGGGGAATAGAGAGACACTGTAATACAGACAGATAGAGGGAATGGTAGGAACAGGGAATGGGGTAGACAGTGATTGCTGGAAGAGAGTCACGGTCATTGTACAGGGGGTTGCTATTCTTGTTCCTGATGCTCACAGGTTCAGTCCTTACCCTGTACATCAGTCAGCCAGTGAGGCTGATGGTGATGCTCTGACGCTATCATCAAAGTGTTGACGAAAACCAGGAATATCACCAGCCAGTAGAAGAAGTCGGATTTGACCACTGCTCTGCACTTCCGCCTGAACAGCCGGTTCCATCTCTGACATCGCCAACTGTGGGAAAATTACATTAGGAGGTGAGTCCTGAGCCTAGTTTTATTCCCAGAATTAATCACACTCCAATCACCAACCATACCACTGTGGGCCAAGTGGCTGGGATCCACTGAGCTACGCAGGTCCCTACCCCATCCTTAGTGAAATCCTGGTGTGCATCTTGTAGACAGGATACACTGTTGTTACTGTGTGTCGGTAGTGGAGGGAGTGGATGTTTGTGGATGTGATGCCAATTGAATGGGCTGCTTTGTCCTGGATGGTCAGACAAAAAAAAACTGCAGAAGCTGGAATCCAAAGCAGACAAGCAGGAGGCTGGAATAACACAGCAAGCCAGGCAGCATCAGGAGGTGAAGAAGTCGACATTTCACGTATAACCCTTCTTCAGGACTGGGGCTGGCTGTAGTGGGAGCGGCAGATAAAGGGGATGGCAAGAGCAGGGTTATGAAGTGGGGATGGGTGAAGACAGGTAGAGGGTACAACCTGATGGATCAAAGGGAGGAATGAATCTGGTTGGTTGCAGGGAGGGGCGGAAGGGCGGGAGAGGGGCTGGGAAGGGAGTTGGGGGATGGGAAGGGAGATTATTTGAAATTGGAGAACTCAATGTTGAGTCCTCCAGGCTGCAGGCGGCCCAAGCGGAAGATGATGTATTGTTCCTCCAATTTGCGGTGTGGGTCGTTGAGGCAATGGAGGAGGCCAAGGATGGTCATGTCAAAAAGGGAGTGGGTAGATGAATTAAAATGAGTGGTGACTGGGAGGTCCGCTCAGTACCTGTGGGCCTGGCTGAGATGCTGATGCTCATCTGGATGGTGACAAGCATCCTGGGTGTTGTTTGAGCTGCGCTTATCCAGGAAAGTGGGAGAGTATTCTCTCTCTGACTTGTGCCTTGTCGACAGTGAACAGGTTTTGGGTATTCAGGAGGTGCATTATTTAATGCAGGATTGTTAGTCTCTGACCTGTTCTCATAGCCTTTGCATTTAAATGGCATACTGAGCTCAGTTTCTAGTCAATGGTAAGCCCCAGGATGTTGAAAATGGGTGATTGGTTGTTGGTAACACCATGGAATGTTAAAGGGCAATGGTCAGATTCTCTGTTGATGGAGATGGTCATTGCCCGGCACTTGTGTGATATGAGTGCTAGTTGCCACTTGTCAGCCCAAACCTGGGTATTGTTAAGGTCTAGCTGCATTTAGACATGGGACTGCTTAATGTGTCAGAATCGCAAATGGTGCTGAACATTGTACAGTCACCAGTGAACATCCCCACTTCTGACCCTATGATGGAGGGAAAGTCATTGATGAAGCAACTGAAGATGGTTGGGCCTGGGACACTACACTGAGGAACTCCTGCAGAGGTGTCCTGCTGCCAGAGATGGAAATAGCAGCTCTTAGAAAGATTGGGTAGGCTAAGACTGTTTTCCTTAGAACAGAAGAATTAATTGCTTAATTGATTACACTTTGACTTCGGTAAAGTGGACAGGGAAGACGTGTCGCTTCTTGTGGAATGGTGAAATAACTGGAGCACAGATTGATGGTCATTGCTGGAATGATTGAAGTAGACATAAGGAAGAGCGTACTCACCCATAGGGTGGTGAGTGTCTGGAATTTGTTGCCCATTCTGGTGATTAAGGTAGATACCCTCAATTTATTTGCAAGGAATGTGGATCTAACCCTGAAACGCAGAAACCTGCAAGGCTATGGAATGTGGAATTAGAATAGGCGGCTGGTTTTTTGTTTCAGGCACTGCTGATAAGCATAGCCTCTTTCTGAACCATAACTTTTCAATGGTTCTATGGACTGAGATGATTGATCTTCAGTAATCTCAAACATCTTACTTTGTGCCAGGTGTGACTCCAGCCTGTGGAAGATTTCTCCCAATTTCTACTGACTCCAGTTTTGTGAGGTTTCCTTGTTGTCACATACTGTCAAATGTGGCCTTAATTGTCAAGGACAATCAGTCTTACCTCACCTCTAGAATTCAACTCTTTTAAGAACATAGAACATAGAACAGGACAGCACAGTACAGGCACTTCGGCCATTGATGTTGCGCTGACCTTTTATCCTACTCTAAGATCAAACTAACCTACAAACCCTTCATTGTACTATCTTCCATGTGCCTATCCAAGAGTCACTTAATGTCCCTAATGTATCTGACTCTACTACCACTGCTGGCAGTGCATTCCACACACCCACCACTCTCTGTGTAAAGAACCTACCTCTGACACCTCGCCTAAACCTTCCTCCAATCACCTTAAAATTATGCTCCCTCATGATAGTCATTTCCACCCTGGGGAAAAGTCTCTGTTTATCCATTCTATCCATGCCTCTCATCATCTTGTACACCTCTCTCAACCTCCTTCGCTCTAATGAGAAAAGCCCTAGCTCCCTTAAGCTTTCTTCATTAAACATTCCCTTCAGTCCAGATAGTATCTTAGTATATCTCCTCTGCTCCCTCTCTAAAGCTTCCATATCCTTCCTATAATGAGGCAACCAGAACTGAACACAATATTCCAAATGTGGTCTGACCAGGGCGCTATAGAGCTGCAGCATAACCTCGCGGCTCTTAAACTCAATCCCTCTGCTAATGAAAGCCAGCACACCATACACCTTATCAACTCTTTCAAATTGGGTGGCAACTTTGAGAGATCTGTGAACATTGACCTTAAGATCCCTTGGTTCCTCCACACTGCCAAGAAACCTGCCTTTAACCCTGTAATCTGTATTCAAATTATGATTTGATAACCACTTGATGAAGGAACAGCGTTCCGAAAGCTAGTGCTTCCAATTAAACCTATTGGACTATAACCTGATGTTGTGTGATTTTCAACTTTTTATTCAAATTTGACCTTCCAAAATGAATCACTTTCCACTTTTCCAGGTTGAACCCCACCTGCCACTTCTCAGCCTAGTTCTGTGTCCTGTCAAAGTCCCGATGCAATCTACAATAATCCTCTACACGATCCACAACTCCACCAATGTTCATGTCATCGGCAAACTTACTAACCCACCCTTCCACTTCCTCATCAAAGTCATTTATAAAAATCACAAACAGCAGAGTCCCTTGTGGAACACCACTGGTCACCGAGCTCCAGGCTTCCATCTGCCATCACTTTGTGTTTTCTATGGGCCAGTCAATTCTGTATCCAGACAGCCAGACTTCCCTGTATCCCATACCTCCTTACTTTCTGATTGAGCCCACTATGGAGAATCTTATCAAACAGCTTGCTAAAATCCATGTCCAGGTACACAATCCTTTCTCCGAAATCCCAAAATCCAAAAAGCTCCAAAATCCAAAGTTCTTTCATGAAGTTTTTTCCTCCATAACAAGGTTGTGTGGCGTGCAATTAGTTAACCCAACTTCACACCCACTCGACCCACGTCACTCAGACGTGACATCGCGGTGTGGCCCAGCACTGGCAGGCATCAATCCTGTCTCAGGGGTCACAGTACTCACAGGTGCAGCTACTGTTTGGTAAGATTCATTTAATTTCACCGTTAAACTGTCACTTATTCCGAAATCCAAAAACTTTCGAATTCCAAAAACCAGCTGGCCTCAAGGTTTCGGATAAAGGATTGTGCACCTGTACATCACGTTCGCTGCTCGACCTTCATCAATGTGTTTTGATACATCCTCAAAGAATTCAGTAAGGCTTGAGAGGCATCCTCACAAAGCCATGCTAACTGTCTCTAATCAAACTATGGTTTTCCAAGTAATCATAAATCCTCTATCTCAGAATCCTCTCTAACACTTTGCCCACCACTAACATAAGGCTGACTGGTCTATAATTCCCAGGATTATCCCTATTTCCTTTCTTGAACGAGGGAATAACATTTGCCACCCTCCAATCATCTCACTACTCCTGTGGACAGTGAGGACGCAAAGATCATCGCCAAAGGCTCAGCAATCTCTTCCCTTGCTTCCTGTAGTAGTGGAGGGTATATCCCCTCTGGCCCAGGGGATTTATCTATCCTTATGCTTTTCAAAACTTTCAGCACATCCTCCTTCTTAACATCAACCTGTTTGAGCATACATGCTGTCCTTGGAAATGTCAAGGTCCCTCTCAGTAGTGAAAACTGAAGCAAAGTATTCATTAAGGACCTCCCCTACCTCCTCCGACTCCAGGCACAAATTCCCTCCACTATCCCTGATCGGCCCTACCCTCACTCTGGTCATTTTCTTATTCCTCACATAAGGTAAAACGCCTTGGGGTTTACCTTAATTATCCCCACTAAAAAATTTTCATGCCCCCTTCAAGCTGTCCTAAGTCCATTCTTCAGTTCCTTCCTGACAACCTTGTAACCCTCTAAAGCTCTGTCTGATCCTTGCCTCCTTAACCTTGAGTAAGCTTCCTTCTTCCTCTTGACTAGATGTCACCCAAGGTTCCTTCACCCTACCATCCCTCTCTTGCCTCAGTGGGAAAACCTGTCAATACTATCAGCAAGTGCTTCTTAAACAACCTCCACATTTCTGTCTGCAGTTCTTGGAGAACATTTATTCCCAATTCAGTTGCCCCAGTTCCTGCCTAATAGCATTGTCATTCCCCCTCCTCCATTAAGTACTTTCCTATGCCATCTACTCCTATCCCTCTCCATGAGTATACTAAAGGTCAGGGAGGTGTGATCACTATCATCGAAATGCTTTACCACTAAGATATCTGACACCTGACCTGGTACATTGCCAAGCACCAAATCCAATATGACCTCCTCTCTAGTCGGCTTATCTACATATTGAGTCAGGAATCCTTCCTGGACACACCTGACAAAACCTGCTCCATCCAAACTATTTGAACTAAGGAGGTTCCAATCAATATTTGGGAAGTTAACGTCACCCATGACAACAACTTCTACACATTTCCGAATCTGTTCCTCCATGTCTCTATTGCTATTGAGAGGTCTGTAGAAAACTCTCAATAAAGTGACTGCTCCTTTCCTGTTTCTGACTTCCACACACACTGACTCGGTGGACACACCATCCTCGACGATCTCCATTTCTGCAGCTGTGATACTATCCTTGATTAGCAATGCCATTCCCCCACCTCTTTTACCTTCCCCCCCCCACCCCATTCCTTTTGAAAGATCTAAATCCCTGGAATATTCAACAATCATTCCTGCCCCTGTGATATCCAAGTCTCTGTAATGGCCACAACATCATAGTTCCAAGTACTGATGCCTGCTCTGAGTTTGTCACCCTTATTCCTGATAGCTCTTGCATTAAAATAGACACACTTCAGCCCATCACACTGACTGCACCTTTGCCGTATCAAGTGCCTATCTCTCCTCACAGACTTTCTGCGTGCTGTGTCTGGTTGTTCACTATCTGCTCCGAGCTCTGATCCATATCTCGGGTTCTCATTCTCCTGCCGATTTAGTTTAAATCCTCCTGAAGAGCTCTAGCAAACCTCCCGCACAGGATATTGGTGCCCCTCCAGTTCAGGTCCAACCCGTCTTTCTTGTCCAGGTCCCACCTTCCCTAGAAGGTATACCGATGAGCCATATATCTGAAGCCCTCCCTCCTACACCAGCCCTGCAGCCACGCGTTCAGCTGTACTTGCTCTCTGTTCCTAGTCTCACTAGCACGTGACACCAGTAGCAATCCTGGGATTACTACTCTGCTCATCCTGCCTTTTAGCTTCCAACCTAACTCCTGATATTGTCTTTTCAGATCCTCCTCCCTTTCCCTGGCTATGTCATTGGTACTGATGTGTATCACGACTTCAGGCTGACCTCCCTCGCCTTAAGAATCCTGTAGACTCAATCTGAGACATCCCTGACCCTGGCACTCAGGAGGCAACATACTGTCCCGGAGTCTCACTTGCAACCACAGAATTTCCTGTCTATTCCTCTAACCATTGAATTTCCTATCTGTATTGTTCTCCTGTTCTCCCCCTTCTGAGCCACAGAGCAGGCTCACTGTCAGAAACCTGGCCGCTGTGGCTTTCCACTAGTTGGTAGCTCCCCCCCAATGGGGAAACGGCCACAGGGGATCCCTGCCTTGTCTGCCTATTCCCTTTCCTGCTCCTGACAGTCATCCAGCTACCTTTATCCTGTAACTGAGGCAAGACTACCTCGCTATAACTCCTCTCTATCACCCTGCCCCCGGCCTCCTGAATGATCTGAAGTTCATCTGGTTCCAGCTCCAGTTCCGTAACGCAGTCTGTGAGGAGCTGGAGTTGGGTGCAGTTCTCACAGGTGAAGTCAGCAGGAACACTAGTGTTGACCCTCACCTCCCACATCCTGCAAGAGGAACACGCCTATATTTGAACCAAGGTAGCAATGCCTTGGAACTGAGTGGTCCTGGAGGAACCCAAACTGTTAACCTGGCCCCCCCTAGCAGTCCATCACTGTCTTAGTGCTGACCTGAAGTGACAGTTTGACAGATCTGAGAGGCTGCTTGCTGAGCCATGGCCTTTATGTACTCTGCAGTTCAAGTTCATAATTTGCTGCAGTGGGATCTGAATTCAGGGCATTCAGGTTCCAAGTCCAATACTATGAACTCCACACCTCTATACACAACAAACTCATCACATCATCACAGAAACCCTTACCCCACCTCAACAGCCGCATTGCTCCCTCACCTACACCAACTCCAATCATTTCTCTTCCCTCACTCCACGGCCAATAGGACTGGTTATAACTGAACTCTCACACAGGAATAGGCTGGGGCCCGGTAACTTACTTGACACGTGACAGCAGACTCATTCCCTCCAACTCGAGCAGTTCCTGAGAAGCCATGGAGCCACCTTCATCTGAGGTTAGCATTCCTGTGGAAGCAGAGAGGTACTCACTGTATTCACCCATTACAAAATGCCAGCCATGGCCCCACAGGGCAACACAAAACATCCCAAAGGCAGGTTTGCTTCAACAGCAAACGAGCGTTACCAATCTCAGGCTATCACTAAGCACTTCACAAACAGTGAAGACATTTTGAAAGTGCGCTTACTGTTGAAATGTAGTAAATGTGGGAGCTAATTTGGGCACAGCAAAATCCCAAACACAATCAAATATTAAAGACCAGATAAACTATTTTGATCACGTTGATTCAGGGATAAATATTTGTCAGAATGC
Source organism: Chiloscyllium punctatum (assembly GCF_047496795.1). Taxonomy (NCBI): domain Eukaryota; kingdom Metazoa; phylum Chordata; class Chondrichthyes; order Orectolobiformes; family Hemiscylliidae; genus Chiloscyllium; species Chiloscyllium punctatum. The sequence continues at coordinate 28,418,162 of NC_092783.1, forward strand.
TGGTGAGCACATTTCTGCTCTCTTTCGAGTACTGTGATAGAATTTCTTAATTGCAGCTAAGAGGGCAGGTGGAGCCTAACAAAAGATCGCAATTCCAACCATGCAACACTCCTTCAGTGCTGCATTGGATTCACGTTCACGTTTCTGGAGTGGGATTTCAATCGAAGACTCTCTGATTCAAAGGGGAGACTGATATTTGAAGAGGAGAGATGAGACAAATGTTGTATTTCTGGATCTCAAAATAGAGGGAGATAGATATTGGTCAGTTCTAAGAAGGTTTCCTTTTAATATCAAAAAGTTCAGTGAGCTAGATGCACGAGTTCAAAAAAAGGACGTGAATACAATGGAGTGCCTTGAAGAACCCCTGTAGTGTCAATGAATCTAATGTTTCTACTGTTGGGTTTATGGCAGAGTTAACACATTGAGGTTGACTTCAAAATAAAAAGTTAATTGAGAAGACGCAGGAGTTGAGTTCAGAAGATAAAATAGTTTCTCCATTTCTCATAGAAGACAAGTCAGTAAGTTCAGGGAAAACACACACCTCAACAAAAAGGGTTTCTAGTCATAGAGTCATAGAGATGTACAGCATTGAAACAGACCCTTCGGTCCAACCCGTCCATGCCGACCAGATATCCCATCCCAATCTAGTCCCACCTGCCATATCCCTTCCAATTCAAATACCCATCCAAATGCCTCTTAAATGTTGCAATTGTACCAGCCTCCACCACTTCCTCTGGCTGCTCATTCCATACACGTACCACCCTCTGTGTGAAAACGTTGCCCCTGAGGTCTCTTTTATATCTTTCCCCTCTCACCCTAAACCTATGCCCTCTAGTTTTGGACTTCCCCACCCCAGGGAAAAGACTTTGTCTATTTATCCTATCCATGCCCCTCATGATTTTATAAACCTCTATAAGATCACCCCTCAGCCTCTGACATTCCAGGGAAAACCGCCCTAGTTTATTTAACCTCTCCCTACAGCTCAAATCCTCCAACTCTGGCAAAATCCTTGTAAATCTTTTTGGAACCCTTTCAATTATCACAACAGGAGACCAGAATTGCACGCAATATTCCAAAAGTGGCCTAACCAATGTCTTGTACAGCTGCAACATGACCTCCCAACTCCTGTACTCAATACTCTGACCAATACAGGAAAGCATACCAAGCACCTTCTTCACTATCTTATCTACCTGCAACTCCACTTTCAAGGAGCTATGAACCTGCACTCCAAGGTTTCTTTGTGCAGCAACTCTCCCCAGGACCTTACGATTAAGTGTATAAGTTCTGCTAAGATTTGCTTTCCTAAAATGCAACACCTCACATTTATCTGAATTAAACTCCATCTGCCACTTCTCAGCCCATTGGCCCATCTATCTGCAAACTTACTAACTGTACCTCTTATGCTCACATCCAAATCATTTATGTAAATGACAAAAAGTAGAGGGCCCAGCACCAATCCTTGTGGCACTCCACTGGTCACAGGCCTCCAGTCTGAAAAACAACCCTCCACCACCACCCTCTGTCTTCTACCTTTGAGTCGGTTCTGTATCCAAATGGCTAGTTCTCCCTGTATTCCATGAGATCTAACCTTGCTAACCAATCTCCCATCGGGAACCTTGTCGAAGGCCTTACTGATGTCCATATAGATCACATCTACTGCTCTGCCCTCATCAATCTTCTTTGTTACTTCTTCAAAAAACTCAATTAAGTTTGTGAGACATGATTTCCCACGCATAAAGCCATGTTGACTATCCCGAGTCAGCCCTTGCCTTTCCAAATACATGTACATCCTGTCCCTCAGGATTCCCTCCAACAACTTGCCCAAGTTCTTCGGTCTACAGTTCCCTGGCTTGTCTTTACCACCTTTACCACCACATTAGCCAACCCCCAGTCTTCCAGCACCTCACCTGTGACTTTCAATGATACAAAGATCTCAGTAAGAGGCCCAGCAATCACTTCTCTAGCTTCCCACAGAATTCTAGGGTACACCTGCTCAGGTCCTGGGGATTTACCTGCTTTTATGCGTTTCAAGACATCCAGCACTTCCTCCTGTGTAATATGGACACTTTTCAAGATGTCACCATCTATCTCCCTACAGTCTATATCTTCCATATCCTTTTCCACAGTAAATACTGATGCAAAATACTTGTTTATTGTCTCCCCCATTTTCTGTGGCTCCATACAAAGGCCGCCTTGCTGATCTTTGAGGGGCCCTACTCTCTCCCTAGTTACCCTTTTGTCCTTGTATTTGTAAAAACCCTTTGGATTCTCCTTAACTCTATTTGCCAAAGCTTTTTGCCCTCCTGATTTCCCTCTTAAATATACTGCCTTAAATATACTGCCTTTACACTCTTCTAAGAATTCACTTGATCTATCCTGAGATGTGCTTCCTTCCTTTTCTTAATCAAACCCTCCATTTCCAGCATTCCCTATACCTACCAGCCTTCCCTTTCACCGAACAGGAATATACTGTCTCTGGATTCTCGTTATCTCACTTCTGAAGGCTTCCCATTTTCCAGTCGTCCCTTTACCTGCAAACATCTGCCCCCAATCAGCTTGTGAAAGTTCTTGCTTAATACTGTCAAAATTGGCCTTTCTCCAGTTTTGAACCTCAACTGTTAGATCTGGTCTTTCTTTTTCCATCACTATTTTAAATCTAATAGAATTATGGTCACTGGCCCCAAAGTGTTCCCCTACTGACACCTAGTCTATGGAGCTTTCAAGCCAGTAAAGATTGGACAGAAATCTTCAAGTTTTAGAACTGAGAAGATTTCGGCCATCAGAATTCTGAGAGATTCGTGCCAACAGACTCAGAGGCGGAAAACAAAATGCTTTCAACAGACCAAGTGAAAGAAATTGACTAGTGTGAATTAAATAAAGATTTACAAAGCTGAGACAGCAATGATATTTCTCTGGAATTGAATCGCTGTAACAGATGGTATTGGGAAACTGCTTTTATACATGTGTGAAGATCTTTCTAACTGCCTTCTACATATCTTTTCGCTTAGTAAACTTATGTTCTGTTGTTAAAGAACATCTGCAGTCTCATGTGAATATGTTGCGACTAAGCACCACAACTGCAAATCTAAATATATGACCTATCAAGCCAGGTTTCAGTCTGGGCTTGTTCAGTGTTACCAGCAGCTGGGCTTAAAGACAGTGGGAGAAATGATAAAGAATTGACCATTTTGTTTGCTGTAACTAAAGAATCTCAGACTCTATTACAGAGTCATAGAGATGTACCAAACAGAAACAGGCCCTTCGGTCCAACTTGTCCATTTATCTCATCTCATTTGCCAGCATATGGCCTACATCCCACTGAACCCTTTCTATTCATGTACCCATCAGATGCCTTTTAAATGTGATTGCACCAGCCTCCACCACTTCTGGAGGAAAAGATCTTAACTATTCACCTTGTCCATACCCCTCATGATTTTATAAACTTCTGTAAGGTCACCCCTCAGCCTCTGATGCTCCAGGGAAAACAACCTCAGCCTACTCAACTTCTCCCTACAGCTCAAATCCTCCAACCCTGGTAACATCCTAGTAAAGCTTTTGTGAACTCTTTCAAATTTAATACCATCTTTCCTATAGTAGGGAGATCAGAACTGAACACAGTATTCCAACAGTGACCTAACCGATGTCCTGTGCTGCTGCAACATGACCTTCCAACTCCAATACTCAATGTACTGACCAATAAACGCCTTCTTTACCCCCCTCATCCACCTGTGACTTCACCTTTAAGGAACAATGAACCTGCAGCCCAAGGTCTCTTTGTTCGGCAACACTCCCCAGGACTTTACCATACATGTGACGTCCTGGTCTGCTTTGCCTTTCCAAAATGCTACACCTAATACTTATCGAAACTAAACTCCACCTGCCATTTCTCAGGCCATTGGCCCATCTGATCAAACTTCTGTTGTCCTCTGAGATAACCACTATATGACCAATTTTGGTGTCATCTGTAAACTTACTAACCATTCCTCCTATATTCACACTCAAATCATTTATACAAATGATGAAAAGCAGTGGACCCAGCACTGATCCTTGCTGGTCCCAACCTTCAGTGCTGGTGTGTAATGGAAACTATAGGGCAAGTTGCATCTACAGACACAACAATAGCGTGTAAAAAGTTGGCAAAATTGAGAAGTAGGGGGATAAATCATAGATATGGGATACCAAATTCTTCAACACAAGTTCCAGGATTGGATTGTAAATGTATGAGGTGACTGTCTATGGTCCCAAGGACTCAATCAACAATTTTTTCTGTTTTAACCTTTCATTGGCTGTGGGCATCGCAGACAAGGCAAGTACTTTTCACCCATCCCTAACTGCCCTTGACAGGCCATTGAAGAGGACACCATGTGGCTGTGTGTCTGAAGTAATATATATGCAGGCTAGATCAGGCGTGGACAGCAGATTTCATCCCTTAGAGGACATTAGTGAACCAGACAAGCTTTTACAAAAATAAACAGCCGTTTATAGTCACTACCACTGAGACTAGCTTTCAATCCCAGATTTATTAATGGAATTTAAATTCAATAGACGTGGTGTTTGAACTCATGTCCCCACAGCATTGGCCTGAATTTTTGTATTTCTAATCCAGTGACATTACCATGCATCATCATCTGCCCCTAAGGCACCTTACCATCTCCGTGGTTGATGTGATCCAGGTCAATATCCTCAGCGTGTGTGATCCAGTCGAGGTAACCTTTCAGATCCTCATCCAGCTGCTGCTTCTCTCTGAACTTCTGGAAATCTCCCCGTGATTTGGCCTTCTCTCTCTCCCTGGAAAACTCCCTGGATGACAGATAGAAAGGCTCAGGTTTTACCTCCAGAGGGACACATGATCTTCTTGCAAAATGCCCAACTTATGGCATCACTCACATTTACTTGACTACACCTCCTCCCACCCAGTATCCTGCAAGACCTCCATCCTGTTTCCCCAATTCCTCCAGCTCCGCTGCAACTGCTCGGACGAGGAGACATTCCACTCCCAAGCAGCCCAGATGTCTACCTATTTTGAACAATGGACTTCTCCCCCTTCTGTCATCCAAACAGCCCTCCACCGCACCTCCTCCATTCCCCGCTCTAAACTCAAGCCCCTCCCAACGCAAAAAAGACAGGGTTCCCCTTGTCCTCACGTATCACTCCTCCAGTCTCTGCATCCAACCTATCACCTTTAAACACTTTGGCCAACTCCAATTAGGTAAAAACAATGACTGCAGATGCTGGAGACCAGATTCTGGATTAGTGGTGCTGGAAGAGAACAGCAGTTCAGGCAGCATCCAAGGAGCTTCGAAATCAACGTTTCGTGCAAAAGCCCTTCATCAGGAATAAAGGCAGTGAGCCTGAAGCGTGGAGAGATAAGCTAGAGGAGGGTGGGGGTGGGGAGAAAGTAGCATAGAGTACAATGGGTGAGTGGGGGAGGGGATGAAGATGATAGGTCAGGGAGGAGAGGGTGGAATGGATAGGTGGAAAAGGAGAGAAGCAGGTAGGACAAGTCTGCACAAGTCATGGGGACAGTGCTGAGCTGGAAGTTTGGAACTAGGGTGAGGTGGGGAAAGGGGAAATGAGGAAACTGTTGAAGTCCACATTGATGTCCTGGGGTTGAGTGTTCCGAGGCGGAAGATGAGGCGTCCTCCAGGCATTTGGTGGTGAGGGAGCAGCAGTGAAGGAGGCCCAGGACCTCCATGTCCTCGGCAGAGTGGGAGGGAGAGTTGAAATGTTGGGCCACGGAGCGGTGTGGTTGATTGGTGCGGGTGTCTCGGAGATGTTCCCTAAAGCGCTCTGCTAGGAGGCGCCAAGTCTCCCCAATGTAGAGGAGACCGCATCAGGAGCAACGGATACAATAAATTATATTAGTGGATGTGCAAGTAAAACTTTGATGGATGTAGAAGGCTCCTTTAGGGCCTTGGATAGAGGTGAGGGAGGAGGTGTGGGCGCAGGTTTTACAGTTCCTGCGGTGGCAGGGGAAAGTGCCAGAATGGGAGGGTGGGTTGTAGGGGGGGCATGGACCTGACCAGATAGTCACGGAGGGAACGGTCTTTGCGGAAGGCGGGAAGGGGTGGGGAGTGAAATATATTCCTGGTGGTGGGGTCTGTTTGGAGGTGGCGGAAATGTTGGCGGATGATTTGGTTTATGCGAAGGTTGGTAGGGTGGAAGGTGAGCACCAGGGGCGTTCTGTCCTTGTTACGGTTGGAGAGGTGGGGTCTGAGGGCGGAGGTGCGGGATGTGGACGAGATGCGTTGGAGGGCATCTTTAACCACGTGGGAAGGGAAATTGCGTCTCTAAAGAAGGAGGCCATCTGGTGTGTTCTGTGGTGGAACTGGTCCTCCTGGGAGCAGATACGGCGGAGGTGGAGGAATTGGGAATACGGCATTTTTGTAAGAGGTAGGGTAGGAAGAGGTGTAATCCAGGTAGCTGTGGGAGTCGGTGGGTTTGTAAAAAATGTCAGTGTCGAGTCGGTCGTCATTAATGAAGATGGAGAGGTCCAGGAAGGGGAGGGAGGTGTCAGAGATGGTCCAGGTTAATTTAAGGTCAGGGTGGAATGTGTTGGTGAAGTTGATGAATTGCTCAACCTCCTCGCGGGAGCACGAGGTGGTGCCAATGCAGTCATCAATGTAGTGGAGGAAGAGGTGGGGAGTGGTGCCGGTGTAATTACAGAAGATCAACTGCTCTACGTAGCCAACAAAGAGACAGGCATAGCTGGGGCCCACACATGTACCCATGGCTACGCCTTTGGTCTGGAGGAAGGGGGAGGATTCAAAGGAGAAATTGTTAAGGGTGAAGACCAGTTCGGCCAAACGAATGAGAGTGTCAGTGGAAGGGTACTGTTGGGGACGTCTGGAGAGGAAAAAACGGAGGGCTTGGAGGCCCTGGTCATGGCGGATGGAGGTGTAGAGGGATTGGATATCCATGGTGAAGATGAGGCGTTGGGGGCTGGGGAAACGGAAGTCTTGGAGGAGGTGGAGGGCATGGGTGGTATCTCGAACGTATGTGGGGAGCTCCTGGACTAGGGGGGATAGGACAGTGTCGAGGTAGGTAGAGATGAGTTCAGTGGGGCAGGAGCATGCTGAGACAATGGGTCAGCCAGCGTGGTCAGGCTTGTGGATCTTGGGAAGGAGGTAGAACCGGGCAGTGCGGGGTTCCCGGACTATGAGGTTGGAAGCTGTGGGTGGGAGATCTCCTGAGGTGATGAGGTTCTGTATGGTCTGGGAGATGATGGTTTGGTGATGAGGGGTGGGGTCATGGTCGAGGGGGCAGTAGGGAGAGATGTCCTCGAGTTGGCGTTTGGCTTCAGCGGTGTAGAGGTCAGTGCGCCAGACTACCACTGCGCCCCCTTTATCCGCTGGCTTGATGGTGAGGTCGGGATTGGAGCAGAGGGATTGGAGGGCTGCGCGTTGTGAGGGTGAGAGGTTGGAGTGGGGGAGGGGGGTAGACTGGTTGAGGCGGTTAATGTCCCGGCAGCAGTTGGAAATGAAGAGGTCGAGGCCAGCGTGGGGTGTCCAGGTGGATGGAGTGTGTTGGAGGTGGGCGAAGGGGTCCTCGGAAGGTGGGCGGGAATCCTGATTGTGAAAGTAAGCTTGGTGGCGGAGGCGACGGAAAAATTGTTCGACGTCACGGCGTGTATTAAATTCATTGATGCGTGGACGGAGGGGAATGAAGGTGAGTCCTTTGCTGAGGACTGATCGTTCGTCCTCAGTGAGGGGGAGGTCTGGGGGGATGGTGAAAACTTGGCAGAGCTGGGAGCTGGGATCTGGTGTGGGCGTAGAGCTGGGAGTGGGGGCGGAACCTGTAACTGGAGTAGGTGTGATCGTGGGGGGAATGGGGGTGGAGTGCCTGGATGCCTGCCTTGAAGAAGTTTTCCTCCTCTATCTACAAGAATCTCAGGGAGTCCCTCTCCCACTGCAAGTCCCAGGTCATTTCCTCTGCCCTGAAGCTCTTTAACCATGTCGTGAAACAAACTCGCTACCACAGCCACTTTTGCTTCCTCAGTGCCTGCCTCCGTAACCAACTCATCCCACACGGACTCCGGACCATCTTTAAACCAGCAGAGTTCGGACCCAAACAGGACAAACAGTACAGACTACAGATTCAAAAACACCAGCAACGGTTCTCCTTCAAGATCCTCCACTCCACGCTTGCAGCAATGTGCCGGCACCTAACTTCTCTCCAGTCAGCCCTGCCTCAGCTGAGGGCCACACTCTCTCAGAATTGCAAAGGACCCACTCTGTACTACATCCTCAGGAGAATTCATACTCTCAACAAACAGTATTTCAATTCCATCTCAAACACCAAAAACTGTAAGTACAACAAACTTTTATCCACCCACCTCCATAACCAGCGCTCCTCAAACATTCCAGAAGATTCCCCTGGCCTCGGAATCTACACAGACGCCATTAGCCATGCGGCTGATGCAGCTGCCACCCCCACGCTGATTGATGATGTCACTTCTGCTCCCATCATGGCCACTCCCACAACCACTTCCGCCCCTCACAATTCCTCATGCATCACACCTGACATCACGTCTGCCCTTCACATCATCGCTGATGCCACATGCTCAGTGACTTCCGCCACCCCTACTGCCGTGGTCACCACCACTTCTGCCCCCACCAGTGCCACCCACCTGCATTCTGCTGACATGCCCCCCCACAGACCCCACTGTCACTATCCCCATCCCCCCAGAACCCCGAGGGGAACACTACCCCTGCTCATGACTCCACCCCCATTCGCCCCGCCATCACACCAATTCAGTTACAGGTTCCATCCCCACTCCCAGCTCTACACCCACACCAGATCCCAGCTCCCAGCTCTGCCAAGTTTTCACCATCCCCCCAGACCTCCCCCTCACTGAGGACGAACGATCAGTCCTCAGCAAAGGACTCACCTTCATTCCCCTCCGTCCACGCATCAATGAATTTAATACACGACGTGACATCAAACAATTCTTCCATCGCCTCCGCCTCCGAGCTTACTTTCACAATCAGGATTCCCGCCCACCTTCCGAGGACCCCTTCGCCCACCTCCAAAACACTGCATCCACCTGGACACCCCGCGCTGGCCTATTACCTGCCCTCGACCTCTTCATTTCCAACTGCCGCCGGGACATTAACTGCCTCAACCTGTCTACCCCCCTCCCACACTCCAACCTCTCACCCTCACAACGCGCAGCCCTCCAATCCCTCTGCTCCAATCCCAACCTAACCATCAAGCCAGCGGATAAAGGGGGCGCACTGACCTCTACACTGTTGAAGCCAAACACCAACTCGAGGACATCTCTCCCTACTGCCCCTTCGACCATGACCCCACCCCTCATCACCAAACCATCATCTCCCAGACCATACAGAACCTCATCACCTCAGGAGATCTCCCACCCACAGCTTCCAACCTCATAGTCCAGGAAGCCCACACTGCCCGGTTCTACCTCCTTCCCAAGATCCACAAGCCTGACCACCCTGGCCGACCCATTGTCTCAGCATGCTCCTGCCCCACTGAACTCATCTCTACCTACCTCGACACTGTCCTATCCCCCCTAGTCCAGGAGCTCCCCACATACGTTCGAGACACCACCCACGCCCTCCACCTCCTCCAAGACTTCTGTTTCCCCAGCCCCTAACACCTCATCTTCACCATGGATATCCAATCCCTCTACACCTCCATCCGCCATGACCAGGGCCTCCAAGCCCTCCGTTTTTTCCTCTCCAGACGTCCCCAACAGTACCCTTCCACTGACACTCTCATTCATTTGGCCGAACTGGTCATCACCCTTAACAATTTCTCCTTTGAATCCTCCCCCTTCCTCCAGACCAAAGGGGTAGCTATAGGCACACGTGTGGGCCCCAGCTATGCCTGTCTCTTTGTTGGCTACGTAGAGCAGTTGATCTTCCGTAATTACACCAGCACCACTCCCCACCTCTTCCTCCGCTACACTGATAACTGCATTGGCGCCACCTCGTGCTCCCGTGAATAGGTTAAGCAATTCATCAACTTCACCAACACATTCCACCCTGACCTTAAATTAACCTGGACCATCTCTGACACCTCCCTCCCCTTCCTGGACCTCTCCATCTCCATTAATGACGACCGACTCGACACTGACATTTTTTACAAACCCACCGACTCCCACAGCTACCTGGATTACACCTCTTCCCATCCTACCTCTTACAAAAATGCCATCGCGTATTCCCAATTCCTCCGCCTCTGCCGGATCTGCTCCCAGGAGGACCAGTTCCACCACAGAACACACCAGATGGCCTCCTTCTTTAGAGACCGCAATTTCCCTTCCCACGTGGTTAAAGATGCCCTCCAACGCATCTCGTCCACATCCCGCCCTCAGACCCCACCCCTCCAACCGTAACAAGGACAGAACGCCCCTGGTGCTCACCTTCCACCCTACCAACCTTCGCGTAAACGAAATCATCCACCGACATTTCCGCCACCTCCAAACAGACCCCACCACCAGGAATATATTTCCCTCCCCACCCCTTTCCGCCTTCCGCAAAGACCGTTCCCTCCGTGACTACCTGGTCAGGTCCACGCCCCCTCCTACAGCCCACTCTCCCATCCTGGCACTTTCCCCTGCCACTGCAGGAACTGTAAAACCTGCGCCCACACCTCCTCCCTCATCTCTATCCAAGGCCCTAAAGGAGCCTTCTACATCCATCAAAGTTTTACTTGCACATCCACTAATATCATTTATTGTAACCGTTGCTCCCGATGCAGTCTCCTCTACATTGGGGAGACTTGGCGCCTCCTAGCAGAGCGCTTTAGGGAACATCTCGGGACACCCGCACCAATCAACCACACCGCTCCGTGGCCCAACATTTCAACTCTCCCTCCCACTCTGCCGAGGACATGGAGGTCCTGGGCCTCCTTCACCACAGCTCCCTCACCACCAGACGCCTGGAGGAAGAACGCCTCATCTTCCGCCTTGGAACACTTCAACCCCAGGGCATCAATGTGGACTTCAACAGTTTCCTCATTTCCCCTTTCCCCACCTCACCCTAGTTCCAAACTTCCAGCTCAGTAACTATCCCCATGACTTGTCCGGACTTGTCCTACCTGCCTATCTCCTTTTCCGCCTATCCACTCCACCCTCTCCTCCCTGACCTATCACCTTCATCCCCTCCCCCACTCACCCACTGTACTCTATGCTACTTTCTCCCCACCCCCACCCTCCTCTAGCTTATCTCTCCACGCTTCAGGCTCACTGCCTTTATTCCTGATGAAGGGCTTTTGCACGAAACATCGATTTCGAAGCTCCTTGGATGCTGCCTGAACTGCTGTGCTCTTCCAGCACCACTAATCCAACTCCAATTAGACCTCACCACCAAGAACATCTTCCCCTCCCCACCCCTCTCTGCCTTCCACAAAGACTGTTCCCTTTGCCAATCCTTGGATCATACTTCTCTCCCCACCAAACCACCATCTCCCCCCCAAACTCCCAAGTACCTCCCCTGCAAATGTAAAAGATGTAAAACCTGCTGGTGCTCCACCCACTCACCTCTATCCAGGACCCCAAACAGTCCTTCCAGGTGAGACAGAGGTTTCCTGTATCTGGTGCTCCTGATGTGGTCTTCTCTACATCGGGCAGAGAAGACCATCCATCATCTACAAGGCACAAGTCAGGAGTGTGATGGAATTCTCCTGACTTGCCTGGATGGGTGCAACTCCAACAACATTTACAAAGCTTGACACCATCCAGGACAAAAAGAGTGTAGTGAGGAAGGATCACTTGACTTGAAACATTAACTCTGATTTCTCTCCACAGATGCTGACCTGCTGAGCTCTTCCAGCTAATTCTGTGTTTGTTTCTGATTTACAGCATCCACAGTTCTTTTTGGTTTTTACAAAAAAAAGCCCATTTGACTGACACCATATCCACAAGCATCCACTCCTTCCACCGCCGACGCTCAGTAGCAGCAGTGTATACTATCTCCAAGATGCACTGCAGAAATTCAACAAGATCTTGAGGCAGCACCTTCCAATCCAACGACCACCTCCACCTGGAGGGTCAAGGCAGCAGATACATGGGAATACCACCGCCTGCAAGTCCCTTTTGAGTCACTCACTATACTGAGTTGGAAATACATCACCACTCCTTCACTGTCATTGGTAAAAACACTGGCATTCTCTCCCTAAGGGCATTGTGACGTGGACTACAACGGTTCAAGAAGGAAGCTCACTACCACCTTCTCAAGGGCAACTAGGGATGGGCAATAAATGCTGGTCAGCCAGTGACACCCACTTGCCTGAGTGAATAAAAAATATGGAATTGTTCTCTACTGCTCAAATTCATACATTAAACGCAAAGGTGCCCTGTGCCTGTCTCTCTTGCCAAGTGATTAAGGTTGTGCCATCAAGCTGGGCCTGAACAGGATCCAACATTCTCCAAGGAATGTTGAAGTAAAAGAGCTTGGTGTCACGAGGAACTCATACTCCCCACCACTTCCAACGCATAAACTCATTGAAACCAAAGCTGGATTTAAAATATACCAACAACCAGGCAAATCTAGGAGCAGGCAGAGGCCAATCCATGAGATCATAGCTGACTTTCTAGCTGTCCCCTTAAAGCTTCCCTTTGGCACGTAACCTTTAATACCTCTGGACAACAAAACCCAGCAATCCCTTGAAGAAAATTAACAACTGATCTCGCTTCAATTGGCATTTGTAACAGAGAGTTCCAAACCTTTGCCCCTGCTTCCTGAACACCTCACCTTTTCGAATGTCAAAAGTGTTTCCTCTTCTCTTTCATGCAAGGTTTTTAAAGTCTGCGCCCCTCATCCTAGACTCCCCAAAAAGCAGAAATCATCTCTCACGCTTCACCCTTTTCATATACCCCGTTCAATGTTAGAAACCACCCAAAAGTACTACTCTGGGGGCAAAAGCAGAAGTTGACAACAATCCCCAGAAAAAAATATTACAGCAGATGTTGAAAAACCAATTTTAATGAATAGAGAAAGGTAGAGAGAGGGAGAGATTTAAGGAAGGAATTCCAGAGTTTGGGGCCTAGGCTCTGAACTCATCAATGTGGGTAAGGCCATGGAGGAATTTGAAAATGAGGAGCAAATTGTCAACTCGAGATGTTCTTGACCAAGAGATATTGTAGGTTAGCAAATGCACACTGATAAAGGGCAAGAACCAGTGCACATTAACACATATGGAGGGTGGAATATGGAAGAGCAGCAAGGAGAGCTTGGCAAGACGCACATCTAAAGGGTAATAAAGTTGAGAGTGAGGTGTGACGAAGGGGGTAGAAGGGGAGAGGAGGGGGGAGGGAAGTGGGGAGGGACGGAGGAAGCAGCAGAAGGGTAGTGAATGAGGAGAGGAGAAGGGAAGGAGGAGGAGAAAGGGGAGGAGAGAGGGAGGGAGGAGAGAGGGAGGGACGAGAGGACAAGATCTGAAGGGGGAAGGGGAGGGCCAGAGAAAAGGAGGAGGGGCAGTAAATGAGGGGGGGATGGTGTGATTGGAGCAGAACATGGATGGGTACGAAGAGGAGAGGGTGTTGGTGAGTGAGAAGGACGAGGAGGAAGACTGGGAGAGGTGTTGTACTGACTGCAGCTACTGCCCCTCTGTGGCACTGCTGAGGTCTAAAGCTGCTGGTCTCTAATTGGCCAGCAACTCTTGGTGATTGGGTCCTCCTCATACTGGGTCTTCATCCTAATCAAGAGGCCATAAAGAACCAACCAAATGCTTGACTGCCAGGAGATCATGGCAGGCATCACATCCAGACAATCAGTTAGTTTCCTTCCTCCAGATTGAGGGGGGACCTGATTGAGGTCTACAAGATCATGAAGGGTATAGACAGGGTGGATAGAGACAAGCTTTTTCCCAGGATGAGGGGTTCAATAACGAGAGGTCACGCGATCAAGGTAAGAGGTGAAAAGTTGAAGTGGGATACACATGGAAAGTACTTTACACAGAGGGTGGTGGGCATCTGGAACGCAATGCCAGCAGAGATGGTAGAGGCAGGCACGGTAGATTCATTTAAGGTGTGTCTGGACAGATGCATGAGATAGTGGGGAGCAGAGGGATACAGATGCTTAGGAATTGGGCGATAGGTTTAGACAGAGGATTTGGATTGGATCAGGATTGGAGGGCCAAAGAGCCTGTTCCTGGGCTGTAAACTTTCTTTGTTCTCCAATCTCTTCACAATTTCACTTGTAAATGGGAAGACACCATCTACAGTTTTCAAATGATATCACTCTGTAATGTTTCAATTGCATAAATTCAACCCTAATTTGTGTAATCTCTCCTCATCATTGAACCCTTGATGTCCAGTTATTATTCTAGTCGATCAATACTGCACTCTTTCCATGTCCTTCCTACAGTGTGATGCTGAGGACCACAGTGACTCCAGTGGTTTTTTTTAAATCACAGACACATGACTTCTACCACTCTGTCTTCCTGCCTCGGGATATAATGAACTGATTCCATTGGCCATTCTGATTATCGTCTGTACACGTTATTGAATTTAAATGACCTCTGTAGCTGGACCACTGTAACAAACTCCACTGTCTCAAACAATTAGCTATTTGAAAAAGCTATGTTATACATCTTCTTGATGTATAAAAGTGAGAAAAATAACTGAGAAACAAACACACCACAACTGAGCTCTGTTTTCCATTGGTAGGCTCTGGATGGCCTCCTTGGGATGGCCAGCATTCATTGGTCACCCGTAGTTACTTTAAAATAGTAGTTTGACACAACTGAGTGGGTCACTGCAGACGATAATGAATTAAACCCCTTTCCTTTATTTATTATGTGGCTATCGCTAATGAGTCCAACACCTGTGACCCGGATAGCTTAGTTGGTAGAGTGTCAGTCATAGTCATAGTCATAGAGATGTACAGCATAGAAACAGACCCTTCGGTCCAACCCGTCCATGCCGACCAGATATCCCAACCCAATCTAGTCCCACCTGCCAGCACCTGGCCCTTATCCCTCCAAACCCTTCCTATTCATATACCCATCCAAATGCCTCTTAAATGTTGCAATTGTACCAGCCTCCACCACTTCCTCTGGCAGCTCATTCCATACACATACCACTCTCTGCGTGAAAAAGTTGCCCCTTAGGTAAGGTTCCAGGGTTCAAGTCCCTATTCAGGCATAGCTTTAAGCCAAAATAGCTTAGTGGGGACAGTGTTAGAATGAAGATCTAAAGGTCCCTGGTTCAATCCTGGATTTTGGCAAAATAAGCCCTCCCTGACAATGTCAGTATTCGTTTAGGGGTGGCTCAGTGGTTAGCACTGCTGCCTCACATCGCCAGAGACCTGGGTTCGATTCCAGCCTCGGATGACTGTCTGTGTGGCATTTGCACATTCACCCTGCGTTTGCCTGAGATTCCTCTGGATGCTCTGGTTTCCTCCCACAGTCCAAAGATGTGCAGGCTAGGTGAATTAGTCATGGGAAGTGCAAGGTTACAGGGATAGGGTAAGTGGGTGGATCAGTGTGGGATACTCTTCAGAAGGTTGGTGTAGACTCGATGGGCCGAATGGCCTGCTTCTACACTGGAGGGATTCTATGCTCAATGCTTGTTGACCATCCTTAAATTGAGTAGCTTGTTTGGGCAGTTAAGAGGCAATTGTGTTGGTGTGAGTCTGGAGTCACACGTTGGTCACACCAGAGAATGACAACAGGTATTAAAGGGTGAGGACAGTGAGGGATAGTAAAGGGTGAGGAGAGATAGGTTGGAGTTGGGGATAGTGGAGGGTGAGGGGAATATTAAAAAGTGAAAAGGGTGAGGTTAGAGTGAGAGGATATTGAAGGGTGAAGATAGCAAGCAGAGTGAAGGATGAGTAGAGTGAGATTATTGGGTAAATATTAAAGGGTGAGAGGAGAGAGAGGATATTGAAGGGTGAGGAGAGCGTGCAGAGTGAGGGATATTAAAGGGTTAGGAGAGCACGATTATTGAGGTAAATTAAAGGGTGAGGGGAGTTGGGTTAAACTGGGCATTTTGAATGGCAAATACGTCAACAATATTTTGTGGGGGGGGGGTCGGAGGTGGAAACGTACCACTCCAGCACTGGAACATTCTGTGACTCACCCACTCAGGACACCAAGTACGAGGTTCAGCACAAAGAATGAGCCCAGCAGGATGAGACTGACAAAGTAGATCCAAGGCCACTCATTCCCAATGGCATCATTGACCTGCAGGACAGAAACATAGGTTAACAGCAGGAAAGAGTGAAGGAGAGGGCAGCATTGACAGGATAGATGTCTGTTCGGCAGTAGTTAGCCAGGCTTTGGGCCAAGAGTTGGCTGATGTTTGGGCTAGTGTACAAGTAATTAATTAGTAGTTTGTCTGGTGAACCTATAGTTCTCCAGTTGATGTATTTGCGAACTGATGGTTAATCAGTGCTTAGCCTGGTGAACCAGTAGTTAGATTGTGGGTGGGTTGGAGATCCATAGAGTCATAGAGATGTACTGCATGGAAACAGACCCTCCTATCCAACTCGTCCATGTTCACCAGATATCCCAACCCAATCTAGTCCCACCCATCCAGATGCCTTTTTAATGTTGCAATTGCACCAGCCTCCACCACTTCCACTTGCAGCTCACTCCATACACGTACGACCCTCTGAGTGACCCTTTGAGCCCCTTTGGTCTCTTTTAAATCTTTCCCCTCTCACCCTAAACCTATCCCTCTAGTTCTGGACTCCCCAACCCCAGGGAAAAGACTTTGCTAATAGACAATAGGTGCAAGAGTAGGCCTTTCTGCCCTTCGAGCCTGCACGACCATTCATTATGATCATGGCTGATCATCCTCAATCAGTATCCTGTTCCTGCCTTCCATTACCCTTGATTCCACTATCCTTGACAGCTCTATCCAACTCTTTCTTAAACAAATCCAGAGACTGGGCCTCCACTGCCCTCTGGGGCAGAGCATTCCACACAGCCAGCACTCTCTGGGTGAAGACGTTTCTCCTCATCTCTGTCCTAAATGGCCTACCCTGTATTTTTAAGCTGTGTCCTCTGGTTCAGGACTCACCCATCAGCGGAAACATGTTTCCTGCCTCCAGAGTGTCCAATCCTCTAATAATCTTATATGTCTCAATCAGATCCTCTCTCAGTCTACTAAACTCAAGGGTATACAAGCCCAGTCACTCCAATCTTTCTATTTATCCTATCCATGCCCCTCTATCAGGTCACCCCTCAGCCTCCGACGTTCCAGGGAAAACAGCCCTAGTCTGTTCAGCCTCTCCCTATAGCTCAAATCCTCCAACCCTGGCAACATCCTTGTAAATCTTTTCTGAACCCTTTCAAGTTTCATAACACCTTCCCAACAGTGGTCTAACCAATGTCCTGTATAGCTGCACTATGACCTCCCAACTCCTGTACTCAATACTCTGACCAATAAAAGAAAGCATACCAAACGCCTTCTTCACTATCCTATCTACCTGCGACTCCACTTTCAAGGAGCTATGAACCTGCACTCCAAGGTCTCTTTGTTCAGCAACACTCCCTAGGACCTTACCATTAAGTGCATAAGTCCTGCTAAGATTTGCTTGCCCAAAATGCAGCACCTCACATTTATCTAAATTAAGCTCCAGCTGCCACTTCTCAATTCCCTGGCCCATCTGATCAAGATCCATTGTAATCTGAGGTAACCCTCTTCGCTGTCCAGTACACCTCCAATTTTGATGTCATCTGCAAACTTATTAACTATACCTCTTATGCTCACATCCAAATCATTTATATAAATGATGAAAAGCAGTGGACCCAGCACCGATCCTTGTGGCACTCCACTGGTCACAGGCCTCCAGTCTGAAAAACAACCCTCCACTACAATCCTCTGTCTTCTACCTTTGAGCCAGTTCTGTATCTAAATGGCTAGTTCTCCCTGTATTCCATGAGATCTAACATTGCTAACCAATCTTCCATGGGGAACTTAGTAAAACGCCTTACTGAAGTCCATACAGATCACATCAACCGCTCTGCCCTCATCAATCCTCTTTGTTACTTTTTCAAAAAACTCAATCAAGTTTGTGAGACATGATTTCTCACGCACAAAGCCATGATGACTGCCCCTAATCAGTCCTTGCCTTTCCAAATACATGTACATCCTGTATTCCCTCCACAGGATTCCCTCCAACAACTTGCCCGACATCAGACTCACTGGTCTATGGTTCCCTGGCTTGTCCTTACCACCCTTTTTAAACAGTGACACCACGTTAGCCAACCTCCAGTTTTCCGACACCTCTCTCGTGACAATATCGATGATACAAATATCTCAGCAACGGACCCAGCAATCGCTTTTCTAGCTTCCCACAGAGTTCTAGGGTACACCTGATCAGGTCCTGGGGATTTATTCACTTTTATGCATTTCAAGACATCCAGCACTTCCTCCTATGTAATATAGACATTTTTCAAGATGTCACCATCTATTTTCCGACATTCTATATCTTCCATATCCTTTTCCACAATAAACACTGATGCAAAATATTCAGTTAGTATCTGCCCCATCTCCTGCGGCTCCACACAAAGGCAGCCTTGCTGATCATTGCGGGGCCCTATTCTCTCCCTAATTACCCTTCTGTCCTTAATGTATTTATAAAAACCCTTTCGATTCATGTTAACTCTGTTTGCCAAATCTATCTCATGGCCTCTTTTTGCCCTCCTGATTTCCCTCTTAAGTATACTCCTACTGCCTTTATACTCTTCTGAGGATTCACTTGATCTATCTTGTCCATATCTGAGACATGCTTCCTTCTTTTCCTTAACCAAACCCTCAATTTCTTTAGTCATCCAGCATTCCCTATACCTGCCAGCCTTTCCTTCCACCCTAACAGGAATATACTTTCTCTGGACTCTCATTATTGCATTTCTGAAGGCTTCCCATTTTCCAGCCATCCCTTTACCTGTGAACATCTGCCTCCAATCAGCTTTTGAAAGTTCTTGCCTAATACCATCAAAATTGGCTTTTCTACAATTTAGTACTTCAACTTTTAGATCTTGTCTATCCTTTTCCATCATTATTTTAAATTTAATAGAATTATGGTCGCTGACCCCAAAGTGCTTCCCCCATTGACATCTCAGTCACCTGCTTTGCCTTATTTCCCGAGAACAGGTCAAGTTTTGCACCTTCTCTCATAGGTACATCCACATATTAACCAATAGTTAAATCGGTGGTGAACCTGTAGGTAGCTGGTGACAGGTTGGTGAAACAATAGTTAATTGATGCTTAGTCTAATGAATCCATGGTTAGCGGGTGGATGGGTTGGTGAACTGGTAGCAATCGGTGATTGGTCTGCTGAATGCTTAGTTTATCCAGTGATTGGGTTGGAGGTCCAAAAGTTAGCAGCTATGGATGGGATGAAAACAAGGAGAATCAAGAAAGTAACCTTAGGGATTTTTTAAAAAGTAGCAGCAGGACAAGTTCAACATCACTGAAAGAAAATATCTCATGAAGTGACATCACAATGAAACGTAACTTACCGATAAGCTGAACAAGATGAAATACTAGTTTAATTGTGAAGAAAAGTGATAAATTCACACTCTAATTATTTAACTAAATTGTGAGGGGTATCAGATAAGGTGACTAGCAAAGGTGTTTTCTTTAAGGTGGGGGATTTCAAAACTAGTGGGCATATTCTTAAGGTAAAAGGAGAAAGATTTAAAAAGGACATGAGGGGCAACTTTTTCTTTAACATAGATAGTGGTTAGTGTGCGGGATGCCTGAGGAAGTGGTGGATGCAGGCACAGTTACAAAGTTTAAAAGACATTTGGATAATTACACCAAAAGGAAATGTTTGGAGGGATATGGACCAAACGCAGGCAGAGGAGACTAGTTTAGAGTGGGAACATGGTTGACGTGGACTAGTTGTACTGAAGAGTCTGTTTCCATGCTGACTAAAACTAAAACAAAATTAGATTGGGATGACATTGCTGTGATATAATTGTAACAAGGAGAGAATTTGTGGAAGGCCATGTGACCCTGGACAAGCTACATTAATTATCTTAATAAATCTACATCTGGTGTACGTCAAGCTTAGAATTGTTGAACTGGTGTCAGAGGCGCGGAGATGAACAAGAATCAGGAACAGATCAGGAATCAGAACGTTCTGTTCCAGCAGAGAGTCACATTGCTCAGGGTCAGGTCATGCTGTGAATGTGGTTATTGTTGACAGACAGAGGCTCCAAATGCAAAATGTTTAAATAGTGTTCAGAAATAAACCTTAAAGAGATACTTCTGAAAAATCATCCAATGAAAATATATGGGTAGGCATTAAAACTAAAAAGTGAAAGATCACCTTGATGGGATTCTACTGTCAGCCCCTCCAACAGTGGGAAATTGAGAAACAAATATGTTGGGAGAGCTCAGATATATGTAAGGATATTAAGGTTTTATAATTGGGGATTTTAATTTTCCAAACATTGATTGAAGCTACCATAGTGTTAGAGGTCTGGATGGTAAAGAATCCGTCAAATGATGTTCAAGAACATTTTTTTTATCAATAATGTGGATGCTTCTAATAAAGAAGGAGCAAAACTAGATCTTCTTTTGGGCAATAAGGCAGGGCAGGTGACCGAAGTAAACGTGGGGGAACACTTTGGGTTTTGCCATCATAATTCTATTAGTTTCAAAATGGTTATGGAAAGGGATAAGCCATCCATAAAAATTAAAGTTCTTAATTGGAGAAAGCAGAATTTCAATGGTTTGAGACGAGAAAGTTTAAAAATTGTTTGGAGTAGACTCTTCGCAGGTCAAGGGACGTCTGACAAATGGGAGGCTTTCAGGAGCATGATGACAAACGTTCAGAGGCATTATGTTCCTGTCTGAGTGAAGGGTAAGGCTGGTAAGATTAAGGAACAATGGACAAATAAAGATAATTGAGAACAAAAAAGAATCTTATTTTAAATATAGACAACTTGGTTCAATTGAATTTCTTAATCAATATAAACAGTATAGGGCCATTCATAAGGAAGAAATCAGGAAGGCAAAGAGGGGATTTGAGATAGCATTGCTGGATAAGATTCAGAATAATACAAAAGATCCTACAAATACATTAAGGGCAAGAAGGTAACTACACAGAGGGTAGAGCCCCTTAAAGATTAAGGAGACTGTCTTTGTGTTGAACCCCAGGAGGTGGGAGAGATACTAAACAAATATTTTGTGTTAGTTTTTACTGTGGAGAAAGAAATGGAGTGTAGAGAATGCAGAAAAATAAATTTTGATGTTTTAAAAACACTTCACATTATTGAAGAGGAAATTTGGGAGATCTTCGAGAATATAAAGGTGGATTAATCTCTGATGTAATGTCTCTCAGAATGTTGTGGGAAGGGGGAAGATTGCGAGATCCCTTGTAGAAATATTTGTGTCATCTTTCACTGTGGGTTAGGTGCCTGATGACATGAGGTTGGGTAATATTGTACCTTTGTTTAAGAAAGGTCGTAAGGAGGAACCGAGGAATTATAAGCCTGTGTGCCTGACTTCGGTTGTGGGTAAATTGTTGGAGGTGATCATAAAATATAGGATTGGACGTTTAGACAGGCCAAAGTTGATTAGGGATAGTCAGCATGGTTTAATGTGAGGAAAATCGTGTCCCACAAATTTGATCGAGTTTTTTTGAAGAATTTACCAAAATGAATGATGAGGGCAGAGCCGTAGACGTTGTTTACGCGGATTTTAGTAAAACCTTTGAGGTGGTTCACTAATTAGTAATGTAAGGTCATATTGAATTCAGGGTGAGCTCACCAATTGGATATAAAATTGACAACAGCAGGAGACAGAGAGTGTTGGTGGAGGGATGCTTTTTGGACTGGAGGCCTGTGACCAGCGATGGTGCACAGGGATCCACTTTTGTTTGTTGTTTATATAAATGATTTGGATGATAATGTAGAAGGCATGGTTAGTGAGTTTGCAGATGACACCAGAATTGGTGGCATTGTAGACAGAGAAGAAGGTTTTCAAAGATTACAAAGGGATTTTGATCAAATGGATCAATGGGCTAATAAAGAACAGCTGGAGTTCAATCTGGATAAATGCAACGAGGGTAGGGTTTAAACAATTAGTGGTAGGGTCTTGGATAGTGCTGGAGAACAGAGGGACCGAGGGATGCAGGAACATAATCCTTTGAAGTTTGCGTCACATATACACGAGTGGATAAAAAGTGGCACACTTGGATTCATTGCTTAGTCCTTTGAGTATAGGAGTTACGAGGTCAAGTTGAGGTCACTGGTGAAGTTTCTTTTGGTTACTTTGTCCAGTTCTGGTCAGCCAGTTATAAACCAGGTGGGATTTGTTGAGTTTGGGGGATTTTGTTAGGCATGGACTGACTGGACCGAAGCATGTGTTTTCCTACTGCAGAGTTCTATATGATTATGGGTGAGGGTGATCGTGAGTGAGCGTGTGGGACACGGTGATAAGGAGTGAGATGTGTGACAGGGTGATCGGGGGTGAGTGTGAGAGTCAGGGAGCGAGTGTGGGGGACAGGGAGTGTGTTTGAGAGACAGGGTGATCGGGAGTGAGTATGGGAGTAAGGGTGATCGGGAATGATGAAGGTCAGGGAGTGAGAGTGAAGGTCAGAGTGATCCAGAGTGAGTGTGAGAGTCGGGCAGTGAGTGTGCGAGGGTTGGGAAGTGAGTGTGGGGGTCAGGGAGTGAGTGTGTGAGAGTCAGGGGGTGAGTGTGTGAGAGTCGGGGAATGAGTGTGGGGGTCAGGGCGTGAGTGTGTGAGGGTTATGAAGCAAGTGCGGGGGTCGGGGACTGAGTGCATGAGGGCCAGGGAGTGAGTGCGTGAGGATCAGGGAGTGAGTGCGTGAGAGTCAGGGAGTGAGTGTGGGGGTCAGGGAGTGAGTGTGTGGGGGTCAGGGAGTGAGTGTGTGAGGGTCAGGGAGTGAGTGTGAGGGTCAGGGAGTGAGTGTGTGAGGGTCAGGGAGTGAGTGTGTGAGGGTCAGGGAGTGAGTGTGTGGGGGTCAGGGAGTGAGTGTGTGAGGGTCAGGGAGTGAGTGTGTGAGGGTCAGGGAGTGAGTGTGTGAGGGTCGGGGAGTGAGTGTGTGAGGGTCGGGGAGTGAGTGTGTGAGGGTCAGGGACTGCGTGTGCGAGGGTCAGGGAGTGAGTGTCGGGGTCGGGAAGTGAGTGTGTGAGGGTCAGGGAGTGAATGTGTGAGGGTCAGGGAGAGAGTGTGAGTGCGTGAGGGTCAGGGAGTGAGTGTGCGAGGGTCAGGGAGTGAGTGTGCGAGGGTCAGGGAGTGAGTGCGTGAGGGTCAGGGAGTGAGTGTGCGGGGGTCAGGGAGTCCTTGTGTGAGAGTCGGGTAATGAGTGTGTGAGGGTCAGTGAGTGAGTGTCGGGGTCGGGGAGTGAGTGTGTGAGGGTCAGGGACTGCGTGTGCGAGGGTCAGGGAGTGAGTGTCGGGGTCGGGAAGTGAGTGTGTGAGGGTCAGGGAGAGAGTGTGAGTGCGTGAGGGTCAGGGAGTGAGTGCGTGAGGGTCAGGGAGTGAGTGCGTGAGGGTCAGGGAGTGAGTGCGCGAGGGTCAGGGAGTGAGTGTGTGGGGGTCGGGGAGTGAGTGCGTGAGGGTCAGGGAGTGAGTGCGTGAGGGTCAGGGAGTGAGTGTGCGAGGGTCAGGGAGTGAGTGTGTGAGGGTCAGGGAGTGAGTGTGTGGGGGTCAGGGAGTGAGTGCGTGAGGGTCAGGGAGTGAGTGTGTGGGGGTCGGGGAGTGAGTGTGTGAGGGTCAGGGAGTGAGTGTGTGGGGGTCGGGGAGTGAGTGTGTGGGGGTCGGGGAGTGAGTGTGTGAGGGTCAGGGAGTGAGTGTGTGGGGGTCAGGGAGTGAGTGTATAGGGGTCAGGGAGTGAGTGTGTGGGGGTCAGGGAGTGAGTCTTGGGATCGGGGAGTGAGTGTGTGAGGGTCAGGCAGTGAGTATGTGGGGGTCGGGGAGAGTGTGTGGGGGTCGGGGAGTGAGTGTATAGGGGTCGGGGAGTGAGTGTATAGGGGTCAGGGAGTGAGTGTATAGGGGTCAGGGAGTGAGTGTGTGGGGGTCAGGGAGTGAGTGTATAGGGGTCAGGGAGTGAGTGTGTGAGGGTCAGTGAGTGAGTGTCGGCGTCGGGGAGTGAGTGTGTGAGGGTCAGGGAGTGAGTGTCAGGGTCGGGGAGTGAGTGTGTGAGGGTCAGGAAGTGAATGGGTTATGAAGCTGTGAAATGGGAGCTAGTTGGAGCCTCAAATTCAACATTAATGGATCACGTGGAATGTCGCACACTGCCCATCTCTTGCTCCTTACCCAGTACAGCACATTGGTCCAGCCCTCCATGGTGATACACTGGTAGACTGTTAACATGGCGAATCCAAAGTTGTCAAAGTGAGTGATGCCAGTGTTGGGCCCAGGCCAGCCTGACCTGCAGTCAGTGCCATTGATGTTGCATTGACGACCATGTCCTGAATGGGCACATGGGGCCAGCCACACATCAGCAATAATATCTGTGTCAATAAACAGGGGGGCAGAAAGGTAAAAGAGGGGTGGGGCATCAGGGATAGTGAGGGGGAGTGGTAGAGGTAGGGTGAGCGTGAGAGGTGGAGGAGAACAGAGTGTGGGGAGGGAATGGGAGAATGAGAAGGATGGAAAGTGTGAGGACGAAGAATGAGGGTGAAAGTGGGGTGAAGAATGAGGGAGGGGGAGAGGAGGGGTGAGGGGTAACAGAGAAGGGGCGAGCAAGTGGAATGGGAGTGTGAGCAGAGCAGGTGAGAGAGGACAGGGTACATGTGGAGGGGACAGGGAGATTGAGGGGATGGGGACAGAGAAGAGTAAGGGGAGAATCAGAGTGGTGATGAAGGGATGAGGGAAAGAGAGTGAGGGGAGGGGGAGATTAATGGGAGGAAGTGAGTGAGGAGAAGGGACAATGTGATGACAAGATGCATGTGAAGAGTGGGGAGGGTCGGAAGCGGGTTGGGTAAGAGTGAGGTCAAGGTCGAAGTGAGAGGAGGATGACAGCGAGGGAGTAAAGTGTTGAAGAGGATGAGAATGAGGGAGAGAGTGGGTGCAGACAGTGAGTGGGGGGAGAGTGAGTGGAGAGCACGAGGTGGGGAGAGTGAGGTGAGGTGGGAGAGTAAGGTGGGGGAAGAGTGAGGTGGGGGGGAAGATGAGGTGAGAGGGAAGAGTGAGGTCGGGGGGAAGATGAGGTGAGAGGGAAGAGTGAGGTGGGGGGGAAGATGAGGTGAGAGAGAAGAGTGAGGTGGGGGCGAGAGTGAGGTGAGGGGGAGGGTGAGGTGAGGGGGAGAGTGAGGTGAGGGCAGAGAGTGAGGTGGGGAGAGAGTGAGGGGAAAATGGAGGGGAGAGTGGGGGGAGTATGACGGGGAGAATGATGGGGGAGGGGGCGATGGGGTGGGAGAGTGAGGTGTGGGCAGAGACAGAGGTGGGGGCAGAGTGAGGGAGGGGGGGATGGGGGGAGGGAAGCGAAGAGTGAGGGACAGGTTGAAGGGAGGAGCATGAGGATGACAGTGAAAGGGAAAGGGAGAAGTGGGGGAGGGAAGGGAGAAGAAAAGGATGTGAAAGGGGGAGTGAGTGTGGGAGAAATCGAGGGGGGTTGGTGAGAGTGAAATCATGGGGGCGATTGTGGGATACAAGAGTGACGGGATAGGGTCAATGGGAGAGTGATGGGGAGATGGGTGAGTAAGAGGGTGGGGGAACAAGACAGGGTGATATAGGAGGAGAGGGAAGTGAGGGTGACAGTGATGCAGTGAGTGAGAGGGTGATATAGGGGGAGAGTGGTGGGTGAAGAAGGCACAACGTGATAACAGAAAGAGGGTGAAAGGTAAGAGTGCAGAGAGAGCAGGGTGATAGGAAGATAAAGGACCAAAAAACAGGAGGAGCGTGGGGCGAGTGTAAGAAACAATAAAAAAAACGAGAGGTAGATCAAGCAGAAACAGAGACATAGAAATGAGTTGCAAAATAAAGAGAAAAAGATAGAGGAAGAGGATATAAGGAAAGGGAGGTGGGGCAGGAGAGAGGGCAGGGAGCAGAGTTACAGTGGGAAATGGGAAGGACAGAATAGCAACAGACAATTACAACAGAAACAATGAGAGAATAACAGTAATCCAGAGACATGAATGACCCACCGTCCTTTGCCTCCCTCCCCATCGACTGACCCTCCGTCCACTCTCCCCTTTGACTGACCCTCCATCCACTCCCCCCATCAACTGACCCTCCATCATCTCTCTCCCCATCAACTGACCCTCCACCCAATCTCCCCATCGACTGACCCTCCATCCACTCTCCCCCTCTTCGACTGACACTCCGTCCACTCTCCCCCCATCGACTGACCCTCCATCATCTCTCTCCCCATCGACTGACCCTCCATCCACTCTCACCCCATCAAGTGACCCTCCATCCACTCTCGCCCCCTTTGACTGACCCTACGTCGCCTCTCCCCCCATCGACTGACCCTCCATTCACTCTCCCCATCCAATGACCCTCCATCCACTCTCCCCCATCAACTCACCCTCCAACCAATCTCCTCCCATCGACTGACCCTCCATCCACTCTCCTCCCATCGACTGACCCTCCATCCACTCTCCCCCTCTTCGACTGACCCTCCTTCCCTCCCCCCCATTGACTGACCCTCCATCATCTCTCTCCCCATCGACTCACCCTCCATCCACTCTCCCCCATCAACTCACCCTCCATCCACTCTCCACCCATCAACTGACCCTCCGTCCACTCTCCCGCCATTGACGGACCCTCATCCACTCTCCGCATCGACTGACCCTCCATCCACTCTCCCCCCCATTGACTGACCTTCAATCCACTCTCCACATCGACTGACCCTCCATTCACTCTCCCCCTATTGACTGACCCTCCATCCACTCTCCCCCTCTTTGACTGACCCTCCATCCACTCTCCCCCCATCGACTGATCCTCCATCATCTCTCTCCCCATCGACTGATCCTCCATCATCTCTCTCCCCATCGACTGACCCTCCATCCACTCTCCCCCATCGACTGACCCTCCATCCACTCTCCTCCCATCAACTGACCCTCCATCCACTCTCCACCATCAACTCACCCTCCAACCAATCTCCACATCAACTGACCCTCCATCCACTCTCCCCCCATTGACTGACCCTCCATCCACTCTCCACCCATCGACTGACCCTCCATCCACTCTCTGCCCATTGACTGACCCTTCATCCATTCTCCCCCATTGATTGACCCTCCATCCACTCTCCCCCCATCGACTGACCCTCCATCCACTCTCACCCCCTTTGACTGCCTCTACGTCGCCTCTCCCCCCATCGACTGACCCTCTATCATCTCTCTCCCCATCGACTGACCCTCCACCCAATCTCCCCATCGACTAACCCTCCATCCACTCTCCCCCTCTTCGACTGACACTCCGTCCACTCTCTCCCCATCAACTGACCCTCCATCCACTCTCCCCCCAACAAATGACCCTCCATCCACTCTCCCCCATCGACTCACCCTGCATCCAATCTCCACATCAACTGACCCTCCATCCACTCTCCCCCATCGACTGACCCTCCATCCACTCTCCCCCCATTGACTGACCCTCCATCCACTCTCCTCCTATTGACTGACCCTTCATCCACTCTCCCCCCATTGAATGACCCTCCATCCACTCTCCACCCATCGACTGACCCTCCATCCACTCTCCCCCATCGACTGACCCTCCATCCACTCTTCCCCCCATTGACTGACCCACCATCCACTCTCCACTTCGACTGACCCTCCATCCACTCTCTAGCCCATTGACTGACCCTTCATCCATTCTCCCACATCGACTGACCCTCCATCCACTCTCCCCCATCGACTCACCCTTTCTCCACTCTCCTCCCATCAACTGACCCTCCATCCACTCTCCCCCATCGACTGACCCTCCATCCACTCTCCCATTGACTGACCCTCCATCCACTCTCCCCCCATTGACTGACCCTCCATCCACTCTCCCCCCATTGAATGACCCTCCATCCACTCTCTGCCCATTGACTGACCCTCCATCCACTCTCCCCCCATCGACTGACCCTCCATCATCTCTCTCCCCATCGACTCACCCTCCATCCACTCTCCTCCCATCGACTGACCCTCCATCCACTCTCCCTATCGACTGACCATCCTTCCACTCTCCCCGCATTGACTGACCCTCCAATCACTCTCCCCCATTGACTGACCCTCATCCACTCTCTGCATCGACTGACCCTCCGTCCACTCTCCCCCATCGTCTGACCCTACATCATCTCTCCTCATTGACTGACCCTTCATCCACTCTCCCCCATTGATTGACCCTCCATCATCTCTCCCCCATCGACTGACTCTCCCCACATCGACTGACCCTCCTTCCCTCTCCCCCATCGACTCACCCTTTCTCCACTCTCCCCCCATCGACTGACTCTCCATCCACTCTCCCCCCATTGACTGACCCTCCATCCACTACCCCCATCGACTCTCCCTCCATCCAATCTCCACATCGACTGACCCTCTATCCACTCTCCCCCCATTGACTGACCCTCCATCCACTCTCAACCCATCGACTGACCCTCCATCCACTCTCCCCCCATCGACTGACCATCCATCCACTCTCCCCCCATCGACTGACCCGCCATCCACTCTCCACATCGACTGACCCTCCATCCACTCTCCCCCATCAACTGACCCTACATCCATTCTCCCCCCATTGACTGACCCTCCATCTACTCTCCACATCGACTGACCCTCCATCCACTCTCCCCCATCAACTCACCCTCCGTCCACTCTCCCCCATCGACTGACCCTACATCATCTCACTCCATCAACTGACCCTCCATCCACTCTCTCCCCACTGACTGACCCTCCATCCACTCTCCCCATCGACTCACCCTCCATCCACTCTCCCCCCCATTGACTCACCCTCCATCCACTCTCCACATCGACTGACCCTCCATCCACTCTCCCCCCCATTGACTGACCCTCCATCCACTCTCCACATTGACTGACCCTCCATCCACTCTCCACATTGACTCACCCTCCATCCACTCTCCCCCATCGACTCACCCTCCATCCACTCTCCCCCATCGACTCACCCTCCATCCACTCTCCCCCATCAACTGACCCGCCATCCACTCTCCCATCGACTGACCCTCCATCCACTCTCCCCCCATTGACTGACCCTCCATCCACTCTTCACATTGACTGACCCTCCATCCACTCTCCCCCCATCGACTGACCCTCAATCCACTCTCCACCCATCAACTGACCCTCCATTCACTCTCCCCATCGACTGACCCTCTATCCACTCTCCCCCATCAACTGACCCTCCATCCACTCTCCCCCATCGACTGACCCTCCATCCACTCTCCACCCATCAACTGACCCTCCATCTACTCTCCACATCGACTGACCCTCCATCCACTCTTCCCCATCGACTCAACCTCCATCCACCCACCCCCATCAACTGACCCTACATCGTCTCTCTCCATCGACTGACCCTCCATCCACTCTCTCCCCACTGACTGACCCTCCTTCCACTCTCCCCATTGACTCACCCTCCATCCACTCTCTCCCCCATCGACTCACCCTCCATCCGCTCTCCCCTCCATTGACTGACCCTCCATCCACTCTCCACATTGACTCACCCTCCATCCACTCTCTCCCCCATCGACTCACCCTCCATCCACTCTCCCCCATCGACTGACCCTACATCCACTCTCCCCCATTGACTGACCCTCCATTATCTCTCCCTCATCGACTGACCCTCCATCTACTCTCCCCCCATCGACTGACCCTCCATCCACTCTCCCCCATTGACTGACCCTCCATCCACTCTCCCCCATTGACTGACCCTCCATCCACTCTCCCCCATTGACTGACCCTCCATTATCTCTCCCTCATCGACTGACCCTCCATCTACTCTCCCCCCATCGACTGACCCTCCATCCACTCTTCACATCGACTGACCCTCCATCCACTCTCCCCCCATTGACTGACCCTCCATCCACTCTCCACATCGACTGACCCTCCATCCACTCTCCCCCATCGACTCACCCTCCGTCCACTCTCCCCCATCGACTGACCCACCATCCATTCTCCCCCCATTGACTGACCCTCCATCTACTCTCTCCCCACTGACTGACCCTCCATCCACTCTCCCCCATCGACTCACCCTCCATCCGCTCTCCCCCCCATCGACTGACCCTCCATCCACTCTATCCCCATCAACTGACCCTCCATCCTCTCTCCCCATCAACTGACCCTCCATCCATTCTCTCCCCATCGACTGTCCCTCCATCCACTCTCTCCCCATCAACTGACCCTCCATCATCTCTCCCCCGGTCAACTGACCCACTGTCATCACTCCCCATCGACCAACCACCATTCAGACCCCTCCATGTTTGTGCTCCCAGTCTGTGTGTGTATATGTATGTGTGCAAACTGTCCATGAAGATGTGTCTACACCATGTGTGTACATTTGCCCTGTGTGTGTTCACAATGTGTCGAGATTGTGTGTGTGCATGTTCGCACTGTGCATGCACACTGTGTGTGTTTGCACTGTGTGTGTATGTGTGTCACACTGTCCACACGGTACCTGTGCCAGTATAAAAACATGTTTTGTGCATTTTGCCCATGAACAGCTCCAGCCCAATGATGGCATAGATGATGATCATGAAGAGAACCAGCAGAGCAATGTGAAGCAGAGGGACCATGGCCTTGATGATCGAGTTCAGAACCACCTGCAAACCTGACCACAGAGACAACTGAGTTAGCAGCTTGGCCTTGCTCTGTTCAACACCAATATCACCTTCATTAACATGTCAGGACACACTTACAAATAGGACTCGACATTTATCAAGCATCTCTCACAACATCAGGATGTCCAATGCACTTTACAGCCAATGAAGTGTAGTCACTGTTGGAATAAATGAAACACTGCACCAACTTGTACACAGCAAGATCCCACACACGATGATTGAATTCCCTACTTTACATTTTGGCCAGGGGACAAACATATCTAGTGAAATCCTAACCAATGTTCACATTGACTCATTCCACAAACCCAACATCTCCATTCCATCCACTACCTTACTCCCCTTAACCTCATGGTTTTTCCCTCCTTTCATCTCTTAATCTCAAAGTCAGAAAGTCCACACTTCACAGGCGGTAATTTCACTCATTAAGTACATGCAGACTCTCAGTACAGCAATCCAGATCGTCCCATTTCTTGTGATACCCAGCAGCCCTCTCTTGAATGCAGATCCATTTTCCATTTGAAATCAGTGGTAATCCCCATTTCCACTACCCTCACAGACAGTGATCTCCTCACCATGCATCAGTAACTGGGAAATTATCAATCATGAGACTGTCCTTGACTGCTCCACACTGAGACACTCCATCTGCTCCAAGCTGTGTGTGAAACAGTCTCATTGCAATGATCGGAGGGAATTTCTAGATAGAGAACACAGCCACACCTTACAACAAAACCCAGGTGCTTCAAGGAGACAGGGTGGCTTGCTTATGAGCAGAGTAAGGATGGTAGAGGGAAATGTGCTGTCGACATGTGCTCCCCCTGCTACCTGTGCAGAGGAGGAGCAAGTAGCTGGAATCTATCCAAGCACCTGTGAAGCAAGACACAGTCCAGGCAGTTTGGAGGGTGTGGGAAACTAGGTAGGGGCAAGTCTAACTGTCATGCTCCATTGTGGGACCAATAAGATAGAGAAGTCAACAGAAGTTCATTAAAGACCTGTCAGAGCTTGGGAACCAAACTACAACAGGCTTTCCCACGTTAATCTCCATCCTAGCCATTTGAAAACTGCAATGTGCACAGGCAAATCTGGAGGGCCAATGGATCAAGAAGCAATGCGAATTTATGAACTAAGCATAACAAAACTTTGAGGCAATATTGATCATAACATAATGTCACACTTGTTATGATCCCAGCTAACGTTAATACTGAGCAGAGCAAAATCAGGCTTGTCAGATCCTGACATTGAATAGGCAGAAAAGGCATAGGCAGATACCAGGCACAGTAGAGGAAAGCAAGTAGGACAGGAGTCTCCTGTGGCTGCCCCCTTTCTAATGGATATTCCATTCTGGATGCTGTTGTTGGAGGTGACCGTGCAGGGGAAAGCAATGGGAGACAATTTCATGGCACCATGGGTTTGTCTGCTGCACAAAAGGGGAGGAAGAAGAAAAGCAGGACTATAGTGGAAGGAGATTTAATTGTAAGGGGAATATGTAGATGTTTCTGCAGCTGCAAATGCAGCTCCAGATAGTATGTGCCCTCCGGGAGCTAGAGTCAAAGATGTCACTGAATAGTTGTAGGACAATCTAAACGGAGAGGGCCAACAATCAAAGATTACCATTACCATAGTGGTACCAATTACATTGGTCAAAAAAGGGATGAGGTCCTGAAAGTAGAATTTATCAAGCTAGGAAGTAGATTAAAGAACAGGATCCAAGAGGTAGTTATCTCTGGATTACTTCTGCTATGTGTGAGTGAGTATCAGAAAACGAGGTTAGCCCAGATAAATGTGTGCCTTAAGAGATGGTGCAGGAGGGAGAACTTTAGATTTCTGGGAGATTTGGACTGTATTTGGAGGTTGTGGGACCTGTACAAGTCAGATGGGTTCCAATTGAACCAACATTCTTGTAGGGAGGTTTGCTGGTGCTTTTCGGGAGAGTTTAAACTTACTTGCTAGGGGGAGGGATCCAGAGAGAACACTCAGCGAGGGAGATGACTGGCAGCAAGTGAGTCAAGGAGGCATCAACATTACAGGCCAGTTAAGACCCATGGGAGGATGGCAAGATTGGATGGTATTTAATGCAAGAGTCTGATGAAGAAGACAGATGAGTTGAGAGCACAAGTTAAAATGTATGATGTCATTGCTGGCACTGAGTTTTGGTTAAGGGATTGGCAGGTTTGGCAGCTCAATATTCCAGGATATAGGGTAATCAGGTGAAACAGGGAAGGAAATAAGACAGCAGGCGTCACAATTTTGATCAGGGAATCTCTTACCAGCCGTTAGGAGGGACAGTACCTTTGAAAGATCATCAAACCAAGCAATATGGATAGAGCTTAAAAACCAGAAAGGAGGCAATCACATTGCACAGAGTGTACTGTAGGCCCCCTGATAGCCCAAGGAAAGAGCAGGTATCTCAGTAAATTTCAGAGAAGTGTAAAAGTCATGGGGTAGCAAAGCCAGAGGTTTTAACTTCCGCAACATTAACTGGCCTAATCATAGTGTGAAAGAATTAGAGGGGGCAGAGTACTTATAAATGCATCCGGGAATTTAACCCTGATAAATCTGAGCTGACACGCTCAGGAGAGAGTATTCAATGAAGGATATTCAACAAGACACTAGGGGAACAGAGGGATCTTGGGGTATTGGTCCACAGACCTCTGAAGGTAGCAGGATTGACTAAAAAGGCAGACGGAACACTTGCCTTTATCAATCAAGACAGGTTATAAGAGCAGGGAAGTTATGTTAGAGCTGTACAAAACTTAGGTTAGGCCACAGAGGGATCACTGTGTACATTTCTGGTCACCTCACGATAGGAAGGATATGATTGCACTGGAGGGGGTGCAGAGGAGATTCACCAGGGTGTTGCCTGGGATGGAACGATTCAGTGATGAAGTGAGACTGGCTAAGCTCGGGTTGGTTTCTTTAGAGCAAAGAAGATTGTGAGGAAACCTGATAGAGGTATTTACGTTTATGAAGGGCATGGACAGGGTGAGTAGAAAGCAGCTGTTCCCCTGTGTTGATTGATCAATAACAAGGAGATATAATTTTCAAGTGAAAGGCAGGAGATTTAGAGGGGATCTGAGGCAAACTGTTTTCACCCAGAGGGTGGTGGGGGTCTGGAATACACTACTTAGGAGGGTAGCTGAGGCGAGAAATCTCACAACTGTTAAAAGTACTTGGATGAGAAGTTGACAGGTCATAACATTCAAAGGTATGGGCCTAGTGTGGGAAAGTGGGACTAGTCCAGGGAGCAGGGTATTTATGGCATTCCAGACCCAATGGGCCACAGGGCCTCATCTATATTACATAGAACGTAGAACATTACAGCGCAACCTTCGGCCCTCGATGTTGCGCTGAACTGTGAAACCAATCTGAAGCCCATCTAACCTACACTATTCCATTTTCATCCATATGTTTATCCAATGACCATTTAAATGCCCTTAATGTTGGCGAGTCAACTACTATTACAGGCCCTTGCCCTTACTACTCTCTAAGTAGAGAAACTACCTCTGACATCTGTCCTATGTCCATCATCCCTCAGTTTAAAGATATGTCCCCTTCCGAGGAAAAAGCCTCTCAGTATCCACCCGACCTAACCCTCTGATTTGCTTATATGTCTCAATTAAATCACCTCTCAAACTTCTTCTCTCTAACAAAAACAGCCTCAAGACTGCAACTTTAAAAAAAAGGGTTTTGTGATTTACACATGAAAGAAGTGAAACTATCACTGTATTCTAACAGATGAAAGGCTTAACAGACAATCAATTCTTCAATGTATAATTTCAGTTACATCACACTGCAAATTTCTGCTATAAATTCTGTGTTACAATCGAGCCCTCCACGACCACCTGATGAAGGAGCGTCGCTGCTAAAGCTAGTGTGCTTCCAATTAAACCTGTTGGACTATAACCTGGTGTTGTGTGATTTTTAACTTTGTACACCCCAGTCCAACACCGGCATTTGCAAATCACGCCTCAAGTCCCTCAGCCTTTCCTCGTTAGACCTTTGCTCCATACCAGGCAACATCCTGATAAATCTCCTCTGAGCCCTTTCCAACCTAATCTCAGGTCTCATTGCACCCTCCTCCTTTCCCAATCTACTGCCATTCAGGAATTAATCTGGCACCCTGTTTTTGCTCCCAAAGTGCTTCCTCTGCCATGCATGTGTCCACTCACTCAACTCGTTCAAATTATTGGAGATGGAGGGTGGAGGTACAGGGTTATTTTTTGGACTGAAGGCCTAGGATCAGTGGTGATCCACAGGGATTTTAGAACGTAGAACATTGAACAGCACAGTGCAGGCCCTTTGGCCCATGAAGTTGTGCCAAACATTTATCTCAATCTAAGATCAACCTAACCTACACACCCCTCAATTTACTGCCGTCCATGTGCTTGTCCAGTGGTCGTTTAAATGTCCCTAATGTCGCTGACTCTACTATCACTGCTGGCAGTGCATTCCACGCACCCACCACTCTCTGTGTAAAGAACAGACCTCTGATATCTCCCCTATACCTTTACCCAATCACCTTAAAACTCTGACCCCTCATGACAGCCATTTCTGCCCTGGGGAAAAGTCTCTGGCTACCTACTCTATCCAAGTCTCTCAATACCTTGTACACCTCTACCAAGTCATCTCTCTTCCTCCTTCTCTCCAGTGTGAAAGGCCCAAGCTCACTCAACCTCTCTTCAAAAGACAAGCCCTCCAGTCCAGGCAGCATCCTGGTAAATCTCCTCTGCACCCTCTCGAAAGCATCTACATCCTTCCTTTAATGAGGAAACCAGAACTGGATACAATATTCCAAGTGTGGTCTCACCAGGGTTTTATAGAGCTGCAGCAAAACCTCGCAGCTCTTAAACTCAATCTCCTTGTTAATGAAAGCCAAAACACCATATGCCCTCTTAACAACCCCATCAACTTGGGTGGCAACATTGAGGGATCAATGTACGTGGACCCCAAGATCCACTGTTCCTCTACACTGCCAAGAATCCTGTCTTTAACCCTGTATTCAGCATTCAAATTCGACCTTCCAAAATGAATCACTTCGCATTTGTCCAGGTTGAACTCCATCTGCCACTTCTCAGCCCAGCTCTGTATCCATTCAATGTCTTGTTGTAGCCAGCAACAGCCCTCGACACTATCTACAAACACCACCAACCTTTGTGTCATCGGCAAACTTACTAACCCACCCTTCCATTTCTGCATCCCAGTCATTTATAAAAACTACAAAGAGCAGAGGCCCAAGACCAGATCTCTGCAGGACACCATGGTCACCGACTGCCAGGCAGAATACTTTCCACCCACTACCACTCGCTGTCTTCTTTTGGCCAGCCAATTCTGTATCCAGACAGCCAAAATTTCCTGTATACCATACCTCCTACCTTTCTGAATGAGCCGACCGTGGAGAACCTTATCAAATGCCACACTGATATCCATACACCACATCAACTGCTCGACCTTCATCACCTTGTGTTGTCACATCCTCCAAGAACTCAATAAGACTTGTGAGGCATGACCTGTCCTTCACAAAACCATGCTATCTTTATTCAAACTAGGTTTTTCCAAGTAATCATCAATCCTATCTCTCAGAATCCTTTCCAGTACTTTGCTTATCAGTTATGTAAGACTGATTCGTCTGTAATTCCCAGGAATTTCCCTACTCCTTTCTTGAACACAGTAACAACATTCGCCTCCCTTCAATCAGCTGGTATTATTTCCGTGAAGAGTGAGGATGTGAAGATCATCGCCAGACATGCAGCAGTCTCATTCCTCGCTTCCCGTAGTCACCTTGGATATATCTGGATTAGTGGTGCTGGAAGAGCACAGCAGTTCAGGCAGTATCCAAGGAGCAGCGAAATCGACATTTCGGGCAAAAGCCCTTCATTCCTGATGAAGGGCTTTTGCCCGAAACGTCGATTTCGCTGCTCCTTGGATGCTGCCTGAACTGCTGTGCTCTTCCAGCACCACTAATCCAGTATTTGGTTTTCAGCATCTGCAGTCATTGTTTTTACCTTGGATATATCTGGTTCAACCCTGGGGACTTATCTATCCTGATGCTTCCCAGAATTTCCAGTACATCCACTTCCTTAATATCAATCTGTTTCCAGTCTATTAACCTGATCCACTGTATTCTCACTATCAACAACATCCCTCTCTCTTGTGAATACTGAAGCAGAAAGCTCAGTTAGGGCCTCCCCTACCTCTTCAGACTCCAGGCACAAGTTCCCTCCACTATCCCTGATCGGCCCTACTCTCTCTCTGATCATTCTCTGATTCCTCACATACATGTAGTGCTAGGTTTACTGCTGTTTGTCAATTATATAAACAATTTGATTGAGGAAGCATGGTTAGTAAGTTTGTGGATGACACCAAGATTGGTGATTTGGTGGACAGTGAAGAAATTTATCAAAGATTACAGGGGGATCTTGGCTAATTGGGCAAAAGGGCTGAGGAGTGGCAGACGGTGATTAATTTGAATAAGTATGAGGTATTCCATTTTGGTAAGATGAATAAAGGCAGGGGTACAGTTAATGAGTGTTGTTGAACAGCGAGATTCAGGGGTTCAGGTACATCATTCTTTGAAAGTTGTGTCACAGGTAGAGGGATAGTTAAGGAAGCATTTAGCACATGTTCCTTCCTTCTCCAATTATTGAGTATAGGAGTTGCGATGTCGTGTTGGTATTGAACAGGTCACTGACTAGTGAGGCCACTTTCGGAGTACTGTGTTCAGATACGGTCACCCTGCTGTACAAAGGATATTATTACATTGGAGAGGGTTCACAAAAGATTTACAGGATGTTGCCAGGACTGCGGGATTTTGAGTTAAAAGGACAGGTTGGATAGGCTGAGACTTCTTTCACTGGAGCACAGCAGGTTGAGGGGTGACCTTTATAGAGGTTTATAAAATCATGAGAGGCATAGATAAGGTGAATATCAAAGATCTTTTCCGTAGGGTAGGGGGTAAGAGGAGAAAGATTTTAAAACGGACTGAATGGGCGGCTTTTCACACAGAGGGTGTTTGCATATGGAATGAATCTGAAGGACATTATAGCTGCAGGTACAGGTACAACATTTAAAAGACGTTTGGACAGGTATATGAATTGGAAACGTTTAGATGGGTATGGGCCAAAAGCAGGCAAATGGGACGGGTTGAGTTTGGGAAACTTGGTCGGCAATGATGAATAGGACTGAAGGATCTGTTTCTGTGCTGTGTGATTCTATTACTTTATCACTGCATCCTTCTCACAGTTTCCACCTCCCACCCATCTTTGTCTTATGAAGGAAAGGTTAAGCTGGTGGGGCCTGTACTCATTGGAGTTGAGCAGAACGAGAGGCAATCTTATTGAAACAAACAGGACAGTGACCTCAACAAGGTCAATGCAGAGAATCAAGAACTAGAGGGGGACCAATTCAGAATAAGGGATCTTTGTTTAAAGCAGAGGTGAGGAGGAATTTCTTCCCTTAGGGGTTTATTCATCTTTGGAATTTTAATCCTGAGAAGGTAATGAGAGTGGGTCATTGAATATATTCAAGACTAACTAAGGTACTTGTTTGATCTACAGGGAGGCACAGCTTCTGGGTCGGGAGACAGCAAAGTGGAGTTGGAGGCCACAGTCAAATCGGCCAAGGAGGAGCATACCCACGGGGTTCACCGGCCTCCTCCTGTGCCCTATTCATATGCTGTTATGAACGTATGCAAGCAAGCTGGTCAAACTGTTTTTGTCAGAAATGGCAGTGACACCTTCTGTACTTACTGGGAACTCCCGACACCAAGCGCAATGGTCTTAACACGCGGAACGCTCGAAGGGCCTTCACATCAAAGCCCGCACTCTTCGCTGATGGACTCAGATGCTCCAGGGCCACAGTACAGAGGCTGCAAAGGAAGGAACAAGTGGGTTAGTCAGAACCCAACCTGCAACTCAACACTGAGCTTTCACAACCATTGAAGCAAGAGTCTATCTAACAGATAGAGCAACTACTGACCATGCCACTCCAAATCTCTCTCCAATCCCACGTTCACTCCATGTTCTTCTGGTAAACACTCCCTACATGCCCCACCTCCAACTTAATCACATAAATATTCCATCACCAAGAACTCCTTGCTCCCCTCACAATCACATTCTATTAACCCTTAATTCAATCTCTATTCCCCATGTTATCATTCCCTGGTCCCTCTGTAATCACTCCCTGCTCCCCAAATTGCAATCACTTCCTGTTCCCCACCTCCATAATCACTCCCTGCTCCCAACCAACTATAATAACTCCGTGTTCCCTCTGTATTCATTCCCTGCTCCCCCAGTAATCACTCCCTGCTCCCTCTGCAATCACTACCTGCTCCCTCAGTGATCACTCCCTGCTCCCTCTGTAATCAATCACTCCCTGTTCCCCTGGAAGCATTCACTATTTTAGTTTATTCACTCGTGGATGCAGACATCACTGGCAGCACCAGCATTAATTGTCCATCCCTAGCTGCACTTGAGAAGATAGCGGAGAGATGTCTTCTTGAACCACTGCAGTAGACATGTAGACCCCCAATGCCATTAGGGAGGAAGTTTTGAGTTTTGGTCTCGTGACGCTGAAGGAACAGCAATATGTTTCCAAGGCAGGATGGTGAGTGGCTTGAGGGGAGTTTGCAGAATGTGGTGTTTCCATGTATCTGCTACCCATCCCATTCTAAATGGAATGGAGTCTTGGTTAATTACTGCATGCATCTTGTAAACAGTA
Source organism: Chiloscyllium punctatum (assembly GCF_047496795.1). Lineage (NCBI taxonomy): Eukaryota > Metazoa > Chordata > Chondrichthyes > Orectolobiformes > Hemiscylliidae > Chiloscyllium > Chiloscyllium punctatum. Next base: position 28,457,544 of record NC_092783.1, read on the forward strand.
TATCCTGCGACTACTGTGTATCAATGGTGGGGTTGGTGGGGTTGGTGTGGGGGGGTGAATATTTGTGGTTGTGCTGCCAATCAGGAAGTCTGTTTTGTCCTAAATGGGGTTCAAATTCTTGCATGTTGTTGAAACGGCATTCTTCCAGGCTAGTGAGCAGTGTGCCTAACGTTCCTTGTAGATGATGGGCAGGCTTAGGATCTGCAGGAGGTGAGTTATTCCCAGCCTCGAACCTGGTCAGCATGGACAAGTTGGACCGAAGGGTCTGTATCCACCTTGTATGACCCTATCACCCTATGTGACTAAAATGAAACAAAGCCAACTGCCCGTAAAAATCAAAAAAAACTGAGAATGGTATAAATCGGAACCAACAACAGAAATAGTTGGAAAATTTCTGCAGGCCTGGCAGCATCTGTGGAGATATCAGAGTTAACATTTTGAGTTGAATGACCCTTCCCCAGTTCGAAAACGTTTACTCTGATTTCTCTCCACAGATGCCGTCAGACCTGCTGAACTTTTCTAGCAACTTCTGTTTTTGTTAAAGGAGTGCTGATGCTGGAAATCTGAAAGAAAAATAGCAACATTTCTGTCAGCATCTGTGGAGAGGAAACAGAGTTAACGTTTTGAGTCCAGTGACCCTTCGTCAGAACTGGACTTGAAACATTAATTCTGTTTTCTCTCCATAGATGCAGCCAGACATACTAAGTTTCTCCAGCAATTCCTGCTTTAGTTATTTATATGGCTAGACCAGTTCATATTCTGGCCAATGGTAATACCCAGGGGATAGTGGGGATTTAGTGATGTAAATGCTCTTGAATGTAAAGTGATGATGATTAGATTCTCTCTTGTTGTGAATGTTACTTGGCATTGTCCACTCTAACCTGAATATTGTCCAGGTCTTGCTGGATTTGGACATGGACCACTTCAGTATTCGAGGAGTCACGAATGGTGCTGAGCATTGTGCAACCATAGCGAACATCCCCACTGCTGACCTTATGATGGAGGGAAGATCATTGATGAAGCAGCTGAAGATTATTGATTCTAGGACACTGTCCTGAGGAACTCCTGTAAAGATGTTCTGGAGATGAGATTGCTGACCTCCAACTACCACATTCATCTTCCGATGTGCCAGGCATGACTTCAACCAGAGCAGAGCTCCCCCCCCACCCCCCACATTGATTCCAGTTTTGCTAAGGCTACTTGATGCTATACCCAGTCAAATGTAGTCTTGATAACAAGGGCAGTCACATTCACCTCACCTCGAGAATTCAGATTTTTGTCCATGTTTGAACCAAGGCTGTAATGAAGAGAGGTCCTGTCAATGTGCAAACTGGGTGTCACTCAGCAGGTTATTGCTGAGCTGGTGCTGTTTGATAGCACTGTTGATAACATCTTCCATCACTTTACTGATGATGAACAGCAGACTGATGGGTCAGTAATTAGCCAGGCTGGATTTTCTCAGCTTTGTGTGTTCAGGACATACCTGAGCAATTTCCCACATTGTCAGGTCAATGCCAGTGTTATTGTTATAACACAATAGTTGTGTTTCTCTGTAACCTCGCGCTATAGAAAATCATGCTATGGAAAACCACTATAGAAAATCGTGGTATAGAAGATCACTAATAGAGAATCGCTATAACCATTCTGTAGAAAGTTTGCATTATACAAACAACATTGACAATTCATCAATCACATTACAGCCAAATTGCGCTGATGAAATACGCATTATAGCAGAACAACCTGTACTGGAACTGCTTGGCTCGGGTGCAAAAGTTCTGAAGCACAAGTCTTCAGTATTATTGACAGAGTGTTGTCAGCATCCAGTGCCTCCAACCGTTTCTTGATATCACATGGAGTGAATCAAATCGGCTGAAGACTGTGTTTGTGATGCTGTGGACACTTTTGAAATAACCCAAGCACTCTTTCTAGATTGAACAGAAACAACAGTTTTATATCGATTTCTGCACACAGCTTACAAACAGAGTTGCAATTCTAGTGCTGAACCTATAGAAAGACCCAGTTCTGCTCTTTTCTAAGGATATGAAACTCTTCTTTTTGAATGTTTTGAGGGCATAAAGGAATTAACATTTTGATTCACATGCTGGAATTTAGATACCTATTTCTTAATTAATATTATTGTGTTCCTGACTTAGCTTTCTTCCTATACTATGCTATACTATCTCTGATGGAACTTCAATTCCTTTTTTTTTGAAAATTTCAAAACCTTAAATTAATTTCTTTTCAACCAGCTGTATCCCAACACTCTGACCTGGGATTAATAACAATGTTTGATTCCATGATAATTTATTTACTTTAAACCCAGTTTCTTAGGAACACTAACTAGCACCTATTAATCAATCAGAAGATTTCTCAGCACTTCAGGGATTGATACATGTCGCTCTCTCGAACACCTTTGCAACGTCAACTCAGAATGAAAGTCAGAGTCTGGAAAGTTCTCCCCTAAACTCTCTGGGTAGTTCCCTAGGAACTCACTTGGAATTTTGGGTACTGTAGTTTTTGAAAGCTAATTGTTAAGTTCAAACACACAGTCTAACTCATATGTTTAACTTAGTATTTCAAGAACCCAAACTAGCAGTAAATTATGCTAAAATACATACACGTGTACTTCATTTTCAATACATTCCTTGGTAATTACTCCCTACTGCCCTTTTTATCACTATCAACTCCCCTGTAATCACTCCATTACTCCCTTCTGCCCCAATCGCTTCCTCCCACCCCTATATTCACTCACTACTCCCACTGTAATCCTCATAATGCTGCCAAGCGCAATCACTCTCTCCTGCCTTTACAACAACTCGTTTTAAAAGTCTTTATATTTGCCTTGTATTTTTTAATTGGAGACAAAAATGAGAGAGGAACTATTTTAAAAGGCAAGGATTTCTTTAGGGTTTGAAGGCAATTTAATTTGATACTCATTATGGATACCATTTGTACAGGCTATGAGTTACCCAAAGTGTTTGTAGATGAACTGGAGCCAAACAGCTTTGCACATGTAGACCTTTGGCTGACAGCAATGAGCTGATGGGTTTGTAGACTAGTAGACTAGTGACCATTGTTGTCAAAGGCCTTCTGCCTGCCAACAACCACATGATTGGTTGTCAGCTAACTAAAGTGAAGATACATAGAAGCCATCAGGTCTCTACCAGTCAGGAGCTTTCTCTCCGTTGCCTACAGTAAGCCACTTTAAACTTGAAGAAAACCAGTTTATCTTTCCTTCAGCAGCTGCTCGAAGCTGTGACTTTTAAGTGATAGGTCGGAGTCCTTTTTATAAGTGGATTATCCACCTCCTGCCTCATACAGACCAGTGTAAGCATCTGGAGGAGGTCGACAGAGAAGCTACATTCTGACCAGTACAACAAAGGAAGCTTTGTGACCGTGAAGCACTGAACTCCTTTACCAATTATTCCCTCTAACCATAACCCTTGTTTCTTTCCTTTCTGTGTTTGTCTGTAAAGGGGATTAGAGTTTTAATCTGTAGATATATGTGCTGATGGTAAATAACTGTTTACCTGTAGTTAGTGTAATTATTTGAGATAAATAATAATTCTTGTTAAATAGTGTGATGATGCTGCTCTTTTAACAAGGTTATGCTGTCCTTGGCTTTTTTCAGAGAGTCATAAAAGCAGGAGTTCCAAAAAATCTAAGTTTAAAGGGTTTTAGGGCCAATTTGGTTATAGCTAACAGATAGTGCCTCATAAAAAAGGCTTTCAAGTTTTAAAAAAACTTGTACAATTAAAGGGGAGTGGCCAGTTCTCCCAATTCAGCGTTTCTTTGGTTTGGTTTGTTTTTTTTCGCAGCCTGGTTGTTCACTGAAAGTAGTCAGTCAGTTGTGAAGCTGTTAGACCCAAAGAAGCAGGTCCATGCTGACCCTCCCTCTCTCTGACATCTCTCCTGTCAAACCCCGTGTTTGTTTATACCTTTTGTGCCAAGGGGTGTTTATGGAGGTTGTTGCAGGAATCTAGAACAGCATCAGTAAGTTGGGATAGTTTGTTGGGTTTACAGATAGGTAAGTTATTCTATATTATGTTCTCTTTTTGCTTCTGTTTCATTCGGTAATATTGCAAGAAAAAATTCTGTCTTGTTTAAAACCAAGTGGTTGGACCAGCTGCATCACTCCTGGAATGTCCACTTTACACCTGCGTAAAACAACCAGCAAAGTTATGGTCCGACCTACTTTCCTGAAATGCTTTGAACGGGTATGGCCTGGTCCATAACAATAGAAACCTGATCCATGCTTTAAGGACAGGCAAATATAGGAATCAGGCTTTATGATGGCCCTGGGATTGCAGGGCTTGATTTCAAGGTGATATCCCACTGAGTCAATGCCATGTTTTGGGGTTCATCCAGGATTGAGTTGGAAACAGAGGCAATTAATATTTGAGTGTGGTTTTAGTAAATAAATGAGCTGAAGTAAAATGCCTGGTTCTGTGCTGTGGTTAAGATATGGCACTGGAAATGGCAAAAGATTTCCTGCAGGTGGCAGCACTGTTCCCTGTAACTGTTAAGGGAACTTACAAAGACTCGGTTGATTGACTTGGTGGGTAAACATTGAGGGGCAGAGGTAGATGAGGCACTTGGGTTGAAAGGAAATGCAAGAGGAGTCGGGTAATCTAGAGATGAAACACTGAAATTAAGTTACAGTTAAAAGAGCTTGAAATGAAATGGACAGAATGAAACAACTAGTGATGGAATTCCAAATGGAAGAAGGCAAATAAAGAGCAGAAGGAGAGGGCAGACAAAGATAAAGAAGGGGAAATTGAACTGAAAAGAGTGGAAATGAGTGAACTAAAATTAGCAGTGCATGGAGAGAAATGCATTTGAAACAGGGGTGATGTCAGGTACTGATATATATCATGATGAGGGAAACCGAGTCATAATTTGAGGTCAAGTAAAGAAATGTTTGTTGCACGGACACAACCTAAACTTGAGGAATAGGATGTGCAGACATTCTTCATGTCATTTGAGAAAATAGCGAGACAAATGTATTGTGTAAAAGAGAACTGAACTTTGCCCTTGCAGAGTATGTTGATAGGTAAAATATAAGAAATTTATGCTGCACTGTTCCTCGGGATTCTGAATCTAAAGGCAAATCTATATTGGCTGCAAATGAGTTAATTCCTTAAGCATAGCAACAAAGATTCAAAAACAGGAAAAAGCCTGGGCAAACCGATACTGCATTTGAAGGATGAAGCAAAGTAGTTTTGACAGGTGGGTAAGAGTATGAGAAGGTGAAACCAGATACAAAGAAGAACTTAAAAACTCACAACCTTCCATTAGGATAACCCATGTTGAGGACCAGAGGACTGCAACTGCTAGCAATAACGGGTGATGATTATAAACTAATCTCTGTTGGGATTCCTACAGAGCCGGGTACTATAAAATCAGATTAGCAGCAACTTCATTAATAGAGCTCTATCCACCTGCTCATTATGTATGCTTCATGCTGAGATATCAAAACTATCCTACACAACAATGGCAAACCTGCCCAAACTATCCCTTGTTATATATAACAACCTCACAAAAGGACATAAAGACAACCACTTTGGCCCTAAAAATAGTACCCACTCAATCTCAGATTATGTTAGAAAAGGAAGGTGTCTCAAATGTTTGAGCAGCAGGTAAAGCTAGCTGTCTCGTGTTGCGACTTTGCAGTAAATGCATGAGTTGTATTCTCCACTAACAGGATGCTGATATCAAACAGACCTGCAGCTCACTACACAATTCAGTAGTTTCAGGGATATTGTGATGCCAGGGATAAAGGCTGTACATCCCAACAAGTGATACACCACATCAGAATCCTGAAACAACACAGGCCTTTGACTGCCAGCTATGCTCAAAGAATCAGAGAATCCCTACAATATGGAAGCAGGCCACTCTGCCCATCAAGTCCACACTGATCCTCTAAAGAGTATCCCACCCAGACCCATCCCCCTACCAAATCCCTGTAACCCTGCATTTCCCACGGCTATGCAATTTCCCATGGCCAATCCACCTAACCTGCACATCTTTGGACTGTGGGAGGAAACCAGAGGACCACACAGACACGAGGAGAATGTGCAAACTCTACAGTGACAGTCACCCGAGGCTGGAATTGAACTCCGGTCCCTGGTGCTGTGAGGCCACAGTGCTAACCCCTGAGCGAGCATGCTCAACTAGCCTCTGTTTGCAAAGCTGAGGAGTGTGTAAACTTACATGCGACTCTGCTATTGGACAATTGCTAAGACTTTGTTAAGCATTACCCTGGAAACCAACTGAATAATATCAGTTGGCACGCCATGCGATTCCCTTATGTGTGCTAGAAACTATATAGCTTCACATACAGGCAGAACTCCCTTCTCTGTCGGCAAAAGGAAGCACACATTGCATCACTTTCAATGCGAGGACCTGAAAACAGCTAATCCCCGCTGCATCCTATGGCAATACTCTGACCTGCTTGCTTGAAATTTATTAATTTACATAAGACACATGGTTAAAGGTTTGTGTTGTATCTCCATACCAACTGGTGTCCAACCAATCAGCACCCTTTTCTGGTCCTATTTAAATTATTGTTTCCATATTAGGGAATGCAAGGTGAAAAGCTTTGACCTCATGTTTCTCTTCAGAAGTGTAGCAGCAAACAATGATAGTACATGTGAACAGCCAGACTCTAGCCTTAATATCATCAGATCACATGAGACTTAGACATAGTGGAAGATGGTTTCAATGAGGTTTTGCTCTGCAATGTTCCTGTCTGTAATTTAATGGATGCTAGTTACTAGTGTGGTGTCCAGATCTCATCCATCTATCATTCCCAGAACAGAATTTTGACATTTCTGCATTTATTAGTTCCACCCTCAGGCAACTGTCTGTGTGGAGTTTGTACATTCTCCCCACATCTGCATGGGTTTCCTTTGGGTGCTCCTTTTCCTCCCTCAGACCAAAGATGTGCAGCTTAGACGCATTGGCCCTGCTAAATTTGCCCATAGCGACCAGGGATGTGTAGGTTAGGTGCATTCACTGTGGAAAATGCAGGGTTAGAAGGATAAGGTCAAGGGGTGGGGACGCTCTTCTGTCAGTGTGGATTCAATGGGCCAAATGGTCTACTTCCACACAATAGAGATTGTATGATTCAATGATGATTCTACTTGTGGAACCGCTGGGGAACACTAAGTTCTGGTCATTATTTATTCCTTAACTCATCACCAAAAAAACGTTTTTTCCACGCATTATCTCATTCTTGTTTGTGGGAGATTGCTCTGTACAAATTGGCTGTCGCATTTTCTACATACAGCAATAACTACACTTCAAATAACGATGTCTTGCAAGATATTTTGAGATATTCTGATGATATGACAGGAACATTATAAATGTACTTATTTTAAACCTTTTGATTCTCTTTCCCATCAACTTCCATTCACCAAGCTAAACATTTTCCTGTTGGAAATGAATGCTATTTAATATGCAACTCTTGGATTTTTGACAACATAACTTTAACAAATTTGACACAGATAAAAAAAAATGTTTTACAATAGTGAAGCGAGCCAAATAAAACATGATTGTGCAGGCATATTGTCCAAATTAACAGACTATTCATGAGAAAGTCATGAGACATACCCAACAAAGACTATGACAAAATCCAGAATATTCCAGAAATTCCGCAAGTAGGCATCTGGGTGAAACAGGAAGCCATACACAATGATTTTCAAAATTGCTTCAATTGTGAATATTATCAGGAAGATGTACTCAATCTTTTCCTACAAGAGAGACAGAAAGAAAGTGAGAGTGACAGATAACTCTGTTGTGACACTCCTTCTGAGACAAGCTTGAAAACATCACTTTCATGAATCAATGGATTCAGATCTGCTTTTACTCCCACTCCTTAAGATTCCCTCCCTTCCCAGATCTTTTGCATGCAGTGATCTACCATCTTTGCCCTTTGCCCTTGGCCCTTAGCCCCAGCCTGGTTTGCAGTTTTTGATTTTTGTCTTTTACATAAAATCGGTTCTGGGTGTAAGTTTGCTTGCTGAATTGAAAGGTTTGTTTTCAGACACTCCATCACCATTCTAGGTAACATCATGAGTCAGCCTCGAGACAAAGCACTGGTGGTATGGCCCGCTTACTATTTATGTGTTGAGGTTTCCTTGGTGATGTCATTTCCTGTGATGACATTATTTCCTGTTATTTTTCTCACAGGGTAGTAAATGGGATCCAAGTCAATGTGTTTGTCGTTAGAATGCCAAACTTCTAGGAATTTTCATGCATGTTTCTGTTTGGCTTGTCCTAGGATGGATGTGTGAATAAAATTCACTAAAGAGGAGGAAATCAACGACAAACTGCCATTGCTAGATGTCACAGTAGAGCGAACAGTCAATGGGGAACTTCAAACCAGCATCTACAGGAAAACAACAATGCAGACTAAATACTGAACTACAGAAGCAATCAGCTCAACATCCACAAACAAAGCTGCATTCGAACATTATTTCAACGAGCCACCACACTGTAGCGCAGTGGAAGTACGAGGAGCAGAGGAAAATCACCTATACAGTATTTCCAAAAAGAACGGGTACCAAATGAACACAGTCCGCAGATTTCTCAGCAACAAACCCAAACAAGCAGACAAAACACACCCAGAAACCCTCGCCACTTTCCCCTACATCAAAGACATCTCAGAAAAAACTGCCAGACTACTCAGATCCCTTGGCATCATGGTAGCCCACAAACCCACCAACACACTAATACACCAGCTAATTAATTAATTTGAAAGACCCTATACAGATAACAAGCAAAACTAATGTCATTTACAAAATACCTTGCAAGAACTGTAACAATCACTACATTGGACAAACAGCAGAAAACTAGCCACCAGCATACATGAACATCAACTAGCCACACAAAGATATGACCCACTCTCACTAGTATCCTTACATACAGATGAGGAAGGACACCACTTCAACTGGGACAACACATCCATCACAGGACAAGCCAAACAGAGAGATGCACGAGAATTCCAAGAAGTGTGGCATTCCAACTGGAACTCCATCAACAAACACATTGACTTGGATCCCATTTACCACCCTCAGAGAAAAATAAGCAGAAATGACATTACCACTGGAAATTATGTCACCACAGGAAGTGACATCACCAACGCAAGAAAACCCCAACACATACATAGAAAGCAGACCATACTACCAGTGCTTCATTCGGAGGCTCACTGATGATGTTACCTGGTATGGTGATGAAACATCTGAAAACAAACTTTCCAGCTCAGCAAGCAAACCTAGATCCAGAATCTCAACCTGAGCTACAAATCTTCTCAAAACTCGCTAATATAAAAACAGTAGCAGAGTTTGTCCCTGGTAGGGCTGGCTTCAGGACAGGGAAGGGGTTCAGAAAGCTAATATAGAAACTAATGTACGTACTATATAGATTCACAACAAAACCTTTGTAAATCTCCAAACATCTTCTGCTGCCTAATTCAACAAAAGGGCATTAGTATGTGAAACAGAGGCAAGAGCATCAATTGTTGCCAATTCCTAATTACCCTGTAGAAGGTGCTAATGAGCAGTCTTCTTGAGCTGCTGCAGGCTTTTTAATGTAGGGATACTCCAAAATGCCGTTGGGGGGGAATTCCATACAATGTAACCCTGACAACAATGAAGGAACAGCAATATATTTCCAACTCAGAGTGATGAGAAGCTTGGAGAGAAACGTGCAGGTGGTGTCCCCATGTATCTGCTGCCCTTTTCCTTCTGGATGGTGGAAGTCACTGGTGTAGAAGGTGCTGTTGAAAGAGCCTTATTGAGTTGTTGCAGTGTAGATGTAAAATGGTGGGCGTGAATGCTGAAGGCGATGGATGTGGTACCAATCAAGCAGGCTGCTTTATCCTGGATAGCCATAGAGTCACAGTCATAAAGCACAGAAGAAGTTCTTGAGTTTGTGCTGACCTGTCTATATTAATCCCACTTTTCAGCACTTGGCCCATAACTTGTACTCTTGTCTTGTTATTTTACCCAAGCTGCATCCCCTTACATTTTTCAAGGTTAAATTTCATCTCCCATCAATCAGCCCATCTGACCAACCATATTATCAGGTAACCTAAGACATTCTTCCTTATTACTAACCACTATTAAATTATTGGCCAATCTTCATGTCATCTGCAAACTACTATTTATTTATTATCATTATTGTTATTGTTGGAGCTGAACCCATCCAAGCAAGTGGAAAACATTCCATCATATTCCTGACTTGTGCCTTGAATGGTGGACAGGAGACAGGAGGTGAATTACTCATTGCAAATTCTCAACCTTTTACATTTGGGTTGAGGCATGAATCATATCTAATGCATATGTAATCAAAACAAATAAAGGAGATTCAAGTGACTGGATGGCATAGACTAGAAACCAACCAAAGATCAGCTACTCTAAAATTATGCCCTCTGCTCCTAGACAGGTTTGTGGGTGAGACAAAAATAGGTGGGAAGGCAACTACTGAGAATGACACAAAGAGCAGAGGGATATAGACAGTCTAAGCACATTGCCAAAAACACTTGGCAGATGGAATATAAGTGATAGAATATGATGTTACGGATTCGGATTTTTTTTATTCATTTGTGAGATGTGGGCATTGCTGGCTGGCCATTATTTATTGCCCATCCCTAGTTGCCTGTGAGGTGGTCGGTGTGAGCTGTCTTCTAGAACCGCTGCATTTTACCTGCTGTGGGTTCAGCCATAATGCCCCGGGGAGGGAATTCCAAGATTCTGATGTACCGACAGTGAAAGAACAACAATATATTTCCAAGTCAGGGTGGTGTATGGCTTGGAAGGGAACTTGAAGCTGGTGGTGTTCCCATATATCTGCTGCTTTTCATCTTCCAGAGGGATGTGGTCAGGGTTTGTCTGAGGATCTTTGCAAAATTTCTGCAATGAATCTTTTGGATAGTGCACACTGCTGCTACTAAGCCTCAGTGTTGGAGGGAGTGGATGCCTGTGGATGTCGTGCCAATAAAGCAGGCTATTTTATCCCGGATGGTGTCAAGCTTCTTGAGTGTTGTTGGAGCTGCACCAATCATGCAAGTGGGGAGTATTCCATCACACTTCTGACTTGACTAGATCATATTGCATGTGAGCATGGTCTGCTTCAGTACCTGAGGAGTCACAAATGGTGCTGAATATTGTGTAATCACCAGCAAATATCCCCACTTCTGACCTAATGATGGAGAGAAGTTCTTTGATGAAGCAATTGAACATGGTTGGACCGAGGACACTACCCTGAGGAACTCCTGAAGGCATGTCCTGCAGCTGAGATGACTGACCTCTAACAAGTCAGAATATCTTGCTTGGTACTACATATAATTTTAACTAGTGGCACCTTCCCTTGATTCCCATTGACCTGATGCCACACTCTCAGTCAAATGCAGCCTTGATGTCAAGGGCATCTATTTTCCCTTCCCCTCTGGAATTTAGATCCCTGTTTGCCCCAAGGCTGTAATGAGATCAGGAGCTGAGTGACTCTGGCAGAACCCAAACTGGGCATCACTGAGCAGGATGTTACTGAGCAGGTGCTGCTTGATAGCACTGCTGATGTCACATTCCATCACTTTACTGATGATTGTGAGTGGACTGATGGGGTGGTAACAGGCTGGGTTGGATTTGTCCTGCTACTTATGTACAGGATATACCTGGGCAATTTTCCACATTGTTGCATAATGTCAGCGTTGTGACCATACTGGAAGAGCTTGGCTAGGGCAGCAGACAAAATGGGCACAAGTCTTCAGTACAATTCAGGAATGGTGTCAGGGTCCATATCCTTTGTAGCTCCAACGTCACCAAACATTTCTTGCTATCACATGGAGTGAATTGAGTTGGCTGAAGACTGGTCTCTCTGATACTGGAGAAGACCAAAATGAATCATTCACTCAGCGCTTCTGGCTGAAGATCACAGATGTGCTGAACTCCTCCATCATTGAGGATGGGATATTTGTGGAGCCTCCTCCTCCAGTGAGTTAACTGTCCACCATCATTCACTCCTGGATGTTGCATGATTGCAGAGCTTACATCTGGTGGTTGTGGGATCACTTAGATCTGTCTATCACTTGCTGCTTATGTTGTTTGTTATGAAGTAGTCCTGTTTGGTAGCTTCACCAGGTTGACACCTCATTTTTAGGTATGCCTGGTGCTGTTCTAGGCATGCCCTCCTGCACTCTCCATTAAACCAGGGTGATCTCCTGACTTGATGGTAATGGTTGAATGGGGGAAATGCTGTGCCATGAGATTACAGATTCTGCTAGAGTACAGTTCTGCAGCTGTACATGGCCTACAGAGCCTCCTGGATGCCTAGCCTTGAGCTGCTAGGTCTGTTTGAGGTCTCTCCCATTTAGCACGCCCTCCTGACTGTGTACCACTGTGCCACCACGTCTGCTGAGTCTGTCCTGCCAGCAGAACAGGAAATATCCAAGGATGGTGGTCATTATACATTGATCATTGTCTGTAAGTATGATTCCATGAGTATAACTATTTCAGGCTGCTCCTTGACTCGTCTGTGAGACAGTTCTTCCAATTTTAGCACTGGCCCCCAGATGTTAGGAGAACTTTGCAGGGTCATCATAGAATCACTACAGAATCCCTACATTGTGGAAGTGCACCATTCAGTCCATCGATGCCAAAACAACCCTCGAAAGAGCTTGCAATCTAGAATCACCCCCTACCCTATAACCCTGCATTTCCCATGGATAGCCCACCTAACCTGCATGACCAATCTATCCTAACCTGCACAACTTTGTGCTATGGGGAGAAACCTGAGCATCCAGAGGAAACCCACACAGACAAGAGAAGAATGTGTAAACTTCACACAGTCGCCAAGCGTGGAACACAACTCGGGTGTCTGGCACTATGAGGCAGAAGTGCCAACCACTGACCCACCGTGGTACCCCCTAGAGAACAGTTTGTGCCGTTGTCTTTTTCCAGTACCTACATCAATGCCAGATGATCCATCCAGTTTCATTTCTTTCAGACATTGTGGTGATTAATGCAACTGAATGGCTTACTAGGTCATTTCATCGGGCAGTTCAGAGTCAACCACATTGCTGTGGTCAGACCAGGTCAGGGTGGCAGATTTCCTTCCCGGAAGGACATTAGTGAACCATTAACAATGACGATCAGCAGTAGATTCCCAATCCGAGATATTTCTTTTATTGAATAGAATTCCACTATCTGCCATAGTGGGATTCAAATCTGGGTCCCCAGAACATTAGCTGGTTTAATACTTAATAGTTTAGCTGTTTAATAACCAACACCTCCCCCTTGGCAGGGAGAATAGAGGAGCTGAATATTATTTAAATTGAAAAAGATGACAGCATACTGCGTGATGGGAGTCCTCACATTTGTAGCACAAAAAGGAAGCATAAATGTTCAGCAGTTAATAGGGGAGGCAACTTGAATGTTAGCTTTTATTTCAAAGGGAATGGAGGTTTGCTAAAACCATAAAAGGCTCTAGTCAGGGCACAGCTATGATACTATGAATAGTATTATCCAAAATATACCACCATTAGACACCATCAGAGAAGATTCACTAGGTTGATCCCGATATGGAAGGATTTTCTCATGAGGAGAGGTTGAGCAGGTTTGGGCCTGTACATACTGGAATTCAGAAGAATAAGATATAACTTTATTGAAACATACACGAGAGTGTAGATGCAGAAATGTTACTTCCCACTGAGGGATCTAGGACCAGAGGGCATAATTTCAGAATAACGGGATGCACATTTGAGACTTCCTTCTCTCAGAGTTAAGTGAATCTGAAATTCTTCACCAGTGTTGTTGAGGCTGTGCCATTAAAAGAATATTCAAGCTTTTTAATCAGTAAAAGACTCAAGTGTTACGGAGAAAAGGCAGGAAAGTGAAGTTGAGGATTATCAGATCAACAATAATCTCACTGAATGCCAGAGGAGACTGTATGGGCTGAATGATCTATTTCTGTTCCTATGTCTTATGATCTTTGATAACCCCTCTGCTGTTTCCTGATTCCCCATCATTATTTCCCCAGCCTCATTCTCTAAGAGGCCCATGTTCACTTTGGCTTCTCTCTCTTCCTCCCGTTTCCATTTAAAAAAGCTCTTGCTGTCTGTCTTGACAGTACTTGCTAGTTTATCCTTGTCCTTTTGTTGGTTTTTAAAACTTTCCCAATCCTCCGGCCTATCACTAATCTTTGCCACATTGTATGTTTGTTCTTTCAATCAGATGCTATCCTGAACTCTCCTGGATAACCACAGTTAGCTGATCCTCTTCCTAGATTCCTTCTGCTCCCCATCTGTAACTGGATCCTCAGCTTCCTGATCCACAGACTGCAATGAGTAAAGACAGACAAAAGCAGCTCCTCCATCATAATTCTCCACACTGGTGCCCAGCAAGGATGAGTACTGAGCCTCCCATTGTACACTCATGACTGTGTCGCCACATTTTGTAAGAATGCCATCTGCAAGTTCGCTGCCAACGCCACTGTGGGAGTACAGATATCAAACAGCAGTGAGTCAGAATACGTGAAGGAGATAAAGTGCTTGGTGTTGTGGTGCAATGATAACAATCTCTCTCACAATATGAACAAAACTAAAGAATTGATCATTAACTCCAGCAAGAAAGGAGGAGAACACGCTTCTATCTACGTCAATAGAGCTGAGGTGGTGAGTCGAGTGTCAAGTTCCTTGGAGTGACAATAACCAACCATCTGTCCTGGACACCCACGTAGACGTGGCAATCAAGAGGCACAACAACGTCTCTTCCTCCTCAGGCCGCTTAGGAAATTCAGCATTTCCATAAGGACCCTCACCAACTTTTACAGACACATCATAGGGTGCATTCTATCTGGGTTCATAACAGCTTTATACAGCAACTGCTTTGCCCAGGACTGGAAGAAACTACAGAAAGTTGTGAAGAAAGCGCAGACCATCATGGAAGACAACCTCCCATCCATGGACTCCATCTACACTTTTCACTGCTGCAGAAAGGCTGCCAACATCAAAGACCCCTCCCGCCCCAGTAATACTCTAACCTCTTGTCAGGCAGAAGATACAGAATCTTGAACACACATAGCAATTAATTCAAGGATAGCTTTTTCCCTGCTGTTATTAGACTGCTGAATGGACTGCTCTAATTTCAAATCTCATGTTAATCGTGTTTTCGTTCACCTTATGTGCAGCATAACCCTGTATGCCTCAGTCTGCCTAAACACCCTATGATCTGTATGCCCTTGTATGTTATGATCCGACTGTACTGCTTGCAAAACAGAACTTTTCACTGTATTCAGGTAAATGTGACCACAATAAATCAATCAAATCAAATCAAAATCTTTCTTACTGAGATACATTTTTGCTTTGGGGCCATAAATTACTTTCTTCAAACATCTTTGCAGCTAATCCACTCCAACCAGCTTTGCCCTCATTCCTCTGTGATTACTCTTATTTAAGTTAAGCACAGGTGTTTCCTACCCACATTTCTCCCTCTCCAACTGAATGCTAAATTCTACCATGTTATAGTTACGATTTCTGAAGGGATCGTTTACTCTGACATAATGTGTTAAACCTGCCTCATTGTACATCACTAGCTCTAAAATAGCCTGAAATCTGTTTGGACCCACAACATATTATTCTCTTCCTCTGCTGTGACTACTGTAATCTACATAAAGATTAAAGTCATCCATGATCAATGTACTGCCTATTTGATATAGCTTGATTATCCTTGATTCACTCTCAGTCCTACCTCTGTTTACTGTTAAGGGACCCGTAGATTTTTTTGCATCTTCTTTTTGCCTTCAATTTTTCTTTCTTACCTCTAACTGCACGGATTTTACGTCTTCTGAGCCATGATGCTTTCTTGCTATCACAGTTAATCCATCTCATACTAACAATACTATCTGACCATCCTTTCCTTCTTGTCTGTACATTTGAAGCAAGACATATTCCTGAATATTTAGTTCCAAGCTTTGAGCTCCTGATAAGTATGTCTCCCTAATGGCTTTAAGTTCATAGCCATAAACTTGCATTTATTTTGTTTTGAATACTAAGCATTTTCAAGTAAAAAGTAATTAATGTTTGCTCCTTTGGCTCTATTTACTGCTGTTTTCGATGTTTCTGCATCCTGTACCACCCCTGGCATCATTATTCAAATGGCTACCCTATAATACTGTCATATCCTCTTGCTCTGTACACCTAGATTTTCAAATCCCTACTCCCCACCCACAATTCCCCCCCCCCCCCCAATTAGTTTAAAATCTTCTCTACAGCTCTGGGTATTCAATTTGTCAGGACACTGATCCACACAATTCAAATGAAGCACATCCCATCAAACCAGCTCCCTCTAACCCATTTCACCCATACAAATCTTTGAGTCACATAGTTAACTCCTTCACTTTATTTACCCAATACTAGTTTGCCCAGGGCTTGGGTAGTAATCCAGTGATTATTACCATCTAGGTCCATTTTTGTAATTTAGTTCTTGACTGTTCAAATTCTTTCATAAGGATCGCAATTCTAGTCCTACCAATGTTATTGACACCAATGTGGATGATGACAGCTAGATCCCTCCTCTCCCGCCCCAAAAAGGTATCCTTAATCCTGGCACTGGACATGCAACACAGCTCTTAGGACTTCCCACTCACAGCTTCAGAGAACATGTTCTGTCCCCCTAATTATACGATTTCCTACCACAACTACATTTCTATTTCCTCCTGCAACTTGAACATGCTGTGGTCAGTTTGCTCATTGTCCCCACAGTGTCCACACAGCCTGCAGGGACCTTGTCACTGTGGGACAGCTGCAAGGGCTGAGGCTCCACAACAACAACCCTGGGTCCACATTCCTGCAAATCTGCAGTCGCACCCTTCTGTCCTAGATCGCAGGCTAATTTTCAATTAAATAATGTTGTGGTTCTGTTCGCCGAGCTGGGAATTTGTCTTGCAAGACAAATTCCCAGCTCGTCGAACAGAACCACAACAATGAGCACCCGAGCTACAAATCTTCTCCCAAACTTTAAATTAAATAATGATAGGGATGTAAAAGTACTGGACAGAGTGATGCAAATACACTGAGGAGACAGGGATGTAAATACACTAGAGAGAGGGATGTAAGTAGACTTGGGAGAGGGTTTGAAATGCAGTAAAGGGGGTAGGGTAGAGATGTAAATACTCTGATGGGGGGGAAATGGATGTAAATGCAGTGGCTGAAAGGGTGCATGTTCAGTGAAGAGGTGTGTGCTAGCCAAGTTTGAGTCTGTAAATTAATAAAAACCCGTGGAAAGACTGACTCCTGTTTTTTCCTTCACCAGCTGACTCTCTGGTTTGGAAGTCAGGTTAGGGTGTACCTGTGATATCCTAACTAGGGTGCCTATGGTCGTTTCCTTCCACTGAGCAGGTTTGGAGTGTGGTAAAAACAATGGCTGCAGATGCTGGAAACCAGATTCTGGATTAGTGGTAGCTGAGTGTGCTTAGCTGAGAGATTATCTGCTGTTTGTGTTGCAGCCCACTCACGTATTGAGATAATTGTGAAGGACTCACTAATAACTTACCAACTTGAAATTCAAGGAATTGGTGTCATCTTCTGGTAGGGGCGTGTACACAGCCAGAGCCACGCAATTGGCAAAGATAGTAATTAGTATGATGATTTCAAAGGGTCTGACAATGGTGTCAAGGATATCGCACTCACACAACTAACGACATCCCTGGTCTCATAAAACACATTGAGGGCAGGTAAAATATGGGTCATATATGGAATAAAGCTCTCCCTGTACTGTCTCATCCCATTACTCTAACACAGGTGTACAGAGGTTAACTACACAATAAAATTCTCTCTAACTACTCCCATGCAACAATTCTCGGGAAATTAGGACAACTATGATACAGGGTAAAATTCCCTGTACATTTGCCCATCAGAAACTCCTTCAAAGTTATTCCATTAAATCTCCCAAGAAAGATACAGCATGGGGTTAGATAGTTCCTTCAACACCATCTCCACTGAACACTCTCAAGGCAGGTACAGTACATAGACATAGAGTCTGTTTACATACAGAGTAAATCTCTATCTACACTGTACTCATCAAACACCTCCAGGACAGGTATAGCAAGGAGTCAGATGCATAGTAAAGCTCCCTGTGCTTTGCCTCAATGAAAGATCTGACTCTGTGCTTACTAACAATAGTTTGAATTAATGTAGTAATGAGAGGAGTCTCTGTTAAAGACCTGTAAAATTATGAAGCAGCCGTTTAGTGAGATCTGTTGCAACCAACTGTAGAGGGTCTGTAATCCCCTTTAATACAGGAGTGTGAGCTCAGTGCTACCCCTGACCACTGATACATTGAGCAGGCTTTAGCTCACCTTATATGGACAGAGAGCAGTGACAGCTGCACAACCGATGTTGAATGACATCTCCCACAACATTCAACAACTCTATTCCTGTCTCCTCACGTCCCTCTTTTGGCCTGTCTCTATTTATCCTATACTTTAAATCTATCTCTGTTTGCAACCACATCCCTATAAATCATTATAGACACACATTATTCATATGCAAACATTGTACCCATTATGCTGGTTCTCACTTTCCTTCTGGGTCTCGATCTGCCTGTCAGGTACCTTCTCTCTGCAGCTTTGATCTCTTTAACTCCCACTCTCTGTAGTTAACCTCGGCATCCCGGCGTACCCTCTCCTTTCCAGACTCACCCCCTCACCATCCCTTTTGTTTTAGATTGTCTTGCACTGTTGCTCCATTTCTCCTTCCTTCAACCCTCCCTCCGCACTATCTCCCATTTCTTCCACATTCTCTCTCTTCTCCCAATCACTCCCTCACTGCCACTCACTCTTACATTCCCTCTGTCTCCCCATCACTGTCCCTATACCACCTTCTCTCTTCCTCTCCACTCTTTCTCTTGTTCTCTCTTACGCTGTCTTTCCCACTTAGAGTCATAGAGACCCTTTGGTCCAACCCGTCCATGCTGGCCAGATATCCCAACCCAATCTAGTCCCACCTGCCAGCACCCGGCCCATATCCCTCCAAACCCTTCCTATTCATATACCCATCCAGATGCCTTTTAAATGTTGCAATTGTACCAGCCTCACCACATCCTCTGGCAGCTCATTCCATACACGTACCACCCTCTGCGTGAAAAAGTTGCCCCTTATGTCTCTTTTATATCCTTCCCCTCTCACCCTAAACCTATGCCCTCTAGTTCTGGACTCCCCGACCCCAGGGAAAAGACTTTGTCTATTTATCCTATCTATGCCCCTCACAATTTTGTAAACCTCTATAAGGTCACCCCTCAGCCTCCGACGCTCCAGGGAAAACAGCCCCAGCCTGTTCAGCCTCTCCTCTTACCTTCCCTCCCTTCCTCCCTCCCGGTGACAATTCTGTACCTCCTCCTTCAATCTCTCCCTGTCCTAATCCCCTTTCTCTCCCTCCTTCTCTTCCAATGGCCCTCTCCCTCCCTCACTCCTTCTCCTCCCTCACTCCTCTCCTCACTCTTCCCTCTTCTTTTCCCCCTCCCATTTCTCCTCCACCCTCTCCCCCCCCCAGCCCAGCCCAGCCCAGCCCTCCATCCCAGCCTCACCAAGCTCCCCCATCCCTCCCTCCCTCCCTCTCCACCCACCCCCCTATCCCCCCCACTCTGAAGGATACTTCCACTCCACGATGCTGGTGCAGAGTTTGCGGACTGGGTTTTGGAGGGTTAGGCACAGGAGAGATCGGGGTGGCCGAGGGGGACCGGCACACACTGGCTTCTTGGGCTTTTTACTGTCCGTTCGCCGGCTCCTCAAATCCCCGGCCGCCTCCAGGTTCGAGTCCATGGTGTCCCCGTCCCCAAGCCCCGCTCCGGCTCCAGCTCCAGCTCCAGCTCCAGCTCCGGCCCCGCGGTGAAACTGCTGACCGCCCAGAAATATCCCGGGATAAAATTAGAGCAACAGCAAGCGGTCCGGGAGAGAGAGAGAGAGAGACAGCTGCACCGGGGGGGGGGTGGGAGAGGGAGAGGGGGGGGAATGGGAAAGAGTGTGAGGGGGGAATGGGAGAGTGGGGGGGGAATGGGAGAGTGTCTGGGGGGAATGGAGAAGAGTGGGGGGAATGGGAGGAAGAGTGGAGGGAATGGGGGAGATGGGGTGGAATGGGGGAGATGGGGGGAATGGGGAAGAGCGGGGGGAATGGGGGAGATGGGGTGGAATGGGGGAGATGGGGGGAATGGGGAAGAGTGGGGGGAATGGGAGGAAGAGTGGAGGGAATGGGGGAGATGGGGTGGAATGGGGGAGATGGGGGGAATGGGGAAGAGCGGGGGGAATGGGGGAGAGTGTGGGGAATGGGGAAGAGTGGGGTGATGGGGGAGAGTAGGGTGGGAATGGGGGAGTGGGGAAGGAATGGGGGAGAGTGGGGGGAATGGGGGAGAGAGTGTGGGGGGAATGGGGGAGGGGGAATGGGGGAGAGAGTGTGGCGGGGAGTGGAGAAGAGTGGGGGGGAATGGGGGAGAGTGGGTGGGGAATGGGGAAGATTGGGGAGAATGGGGTTGAGAGTGTGGGGGGAATGAGGAAGAGTGGCGGGGGAAATGGCGAAGAGTGGGGGGAATGGGGGAGAGAGTGTGGGGGATTGGGGAAGAGTTGGGGGGATGGGGGAGAGTGTGTGGGGGGAATGGGAGGGAGAGTCTGGGGGAATGGAGGAGAGTGTGGGGGGAATGGGAGGGAGAGTGTGGGGGGAATGGGAGGGAGAGTGTGGGGGGAGATCGGAGGGAGAGTGTGGGGGGAATCGGAGAGTGTAGGGGGAATTGGAGGGAGAATGTGTGGGGGGTGGGAGGGAGAGTGGGGGTGGAATGGGAGGGAGAGTGTGGGGGTTATGGGGGGAGTGTGGGGGTGGGAATGGGGAGAGTATGGGGGGGATGGGAGCGAGAATGTGGGGGGTGGATGGAGCGAGAGTGTGGGGGGGAATGGGAGGAGAGTGGGGGGAATGGGAGGAGAGTGGGGGGTGGAATGGGGGAGAGTGTGGGGGGATGTGGGGTGGAGAGTATGGGGGGGAATGGGAGGAGAGTGGGGGGGAATGGGAGGAGAGTGGGGGGTGGAATAGGGGAGAGTGTGGGGGGAATGGGGGAATGAGAGGGAGAGGGTGGGGGGAATAGGGGAATGAGAGGGAGAGTGTGGGGGGAATGTGAGCGAGAGTGTGGTGTGTGAATGGGTGGGAGAGTGTGGGTGGGGAATGGGAAGGAGAGTGTGGGAGGGGGAATAGGAGAGAGAGTGGGAGAAATGGGATGGAGAGTGTGGAGGGAAGGGAGGAGAGTGGGGGGAATGGGAGGGATAGTGTGGGTGTAGAATGGGAGGGAGAGTGTGGGGTAATGGAGGGAGAGTATGGAGGGGAATGGGAGGGAGAGTATGGAGGGGAATGGGAGGGAGAGTATGGGGGGGAATGGGAGGGAGAGTGTGGGGTGAATGGGAGGGAGAGTGTGGGGTGAATGGGAGGGAGAGTGTGGGGGGGAATGGGAGGGAGAGTGTGGGGGGGAATGGGAGGGAGAGTGTGGGAGGGGGAATAGGAGAGAGAGTGGGAGAAATGGGATGGAGAGTGTGGAGGGAAGGGAGGAGAGTGGGGGGAATGGGAGGGATAGTGTGGGTGTAGAATGGGAGGGAGAGTGTGGGGTAATGGAGGGAGAGTATGGAGGGGAATGGGAGGGAGAGTATGGAGGGGAATGGGAGGGAGAGTATGGGGGGGAATGGGAGGGAGAGTGTGGGGTGAATGGGAGGGAGAGTGTGGGGTGAATGGGAGGGAGAGTGTGGGGGGGAATGGGAGGGAGAGTGTGGGGGGGAATGGGAGGGAGAGTGTGGGGGGGAATGGGAGGGAGAGTGTGGGGGGGAATGGGAGGGAGAGTTTGGGGGGGACTGGGAGGGAGAGTGTGGGGGGGGAATGGGAGGGAGAGTGTGGGCGGGAATGGGAGGGAGAGTGTAGGGGGGAATGGGAGGGAGAGAGTGGGGTGAATGGAAGGGAGATTGTGGGGGAATGGGGGGAGAGTGTGGGAGAATGGGGGGGGAGAGTGGGGGAATGTGGGGGGAGAGTGTGGGGGAATGTGGGGGGAGAGTGTGGGGGAATGGGAGGGAGAGTGTGGGACGTATGGCAGGGAGAGTGGGGGGGAATGGGAGGGTGTGTGGGGGGCAATGGGAGGGAGAGTGTGGTGGGGAATGGGAGGGAGAATGTGGGGGGAATGGGAGGGAGAGTGCGGGGGGAATGGGATGGACAGTGGGGGGGGGAGGGTGTGATGGGGAGGGGGAGTGTGCGGGGGAATGGGGAGGAGAGTGTGGGGTGGAATGGGGGAGAATGTGGGGGAATGGGGGGAGAGTGTGGGGGAATGGGGGGAGAGTGTGGGGGAATGGGAGGGAGAGTGGGGGGAATGGGAGGGAGAGTGTGGGGTGGTATGGGAGGGAGAGTGGGTGGTGGAATGAGAGGGAGAGTGTGGGGGAATGGGAGGGAGAGTGTGGGGTGGTATGGGAGGGAGAGTGTGGGGGGGAATGGGAGGGAGAGTGTGGGGGGGAATGGGAGGGAGAGTCTAGGAGGGAATGGGAGGGAGAGTCTAGGGGGTGAAAATGTGTTGCTGGAAAAACGCAGCAGGTCAGGCAGCATCCAAGGATCAGGAGAATCGATGTTTCGGGCATGAGCCCTTCTTCAGGAATGAGTGTGGGGTGGAATGGGAGGGAGAGTGTGGGGAAATGGGAGGGAGAGTGTGGGAGGGGGAATAGGAGGGAGAGTGGGAGAAATGGGAGGGAGAGTGTGGGGGGGAATGAGAGGAGGGTGGGGGGAATGGGAGGGAGTGTGTGTGGGGGGGAATGGGAGGGTGTGAGGGGTGGGAATGGGATGGAGATTGTGAGGGTGAATGGGAGGGAGAGTGTAGGGGGGAATGGGAGGGAGAGTGTGGGGGGGAATGGGAGGGAGAGTGTGGGGGGGAAAGGGAGGGAGATTGTGGGGGGAATGGGAGGGAGATTGTGGGGTGAATGGGAGGGAGATTTTGGGGGAATGGGGGGGAGAGTGTGGGGGGAGATTGGGGGGAGAGTGTGCTCGGTGAAGGGGGGAGAGTGTGGGGGGTGAAGGGAGGAGAGTGGGGGGGGGTGAAGGGAGGGAGAGTTTGGGGTGGGAATGGGTGGGAGAGTGTGGATGGGGAATGGGAGGGAGAGTGGGTGTGGGGAATGGGTGGGGGGGTGATGGGAGGGAGAGTGGGTGGTGGAATGGGAGAGAAAGTGTGGTGGGAATGGGAGGGAGAGTGTGGGGGGAAATGGGAGGGAGAGTGTGGGTGGGGAAAGGGAGGGAGAGTGTGGGTGGGGAAAGGGAGGGAGAGTGTGGGTGGGGAAAGGGAGGGAGAGTGTGGGTGGGGAAAGGGAGGGAGAGTGTTGGATGAATGGGAGGGAGAGTGTGGGGGAGATTGGGAGGGAGAGTGGGTAGTGGAATGGGAGGGAGAGTGTGGGGGGGAATGGGAAAGAGAGTGTGGGGGTGAAAATGTGTTGCTGGAAAAGCGCAGCAGGTCAGGCAGCATCCAAGGAGCAGGAGAATCAACTTTTCGGGCATGAGCCCTTCTTCAGGAATGAGTGTGGGGTGGAATGGGAGGGAGAGTGTGGGGAAATGGGAGGGAGAGTGTGGGAGGGGGAATAGGAGGGAGAGTGGGAGAAATGGGAGGGAGAGTGTGGGGGGGAATGAGAGGAGGGTGGGGGGAATGGGAGGGAGTGTGTGTGGGGGGGAATGGGAGGGTGTGAGGGGTGGGAATGGGATGGAGATTGTGAGGGTGAATGGGAGGGAGAGTGTAGGGGGGAATGGGAGGGAGAGTGTGGGGGGGAATGGGAGGGAGAGTGTGGGGGGGAATGGGAGGGAGAGTGTGGGGGGGAAAGGGAGGGAGATTGTGGGGTGAATGGGAGGGAGATTGTGGGGTGAATGGGAGGGAGATTTTGGGGGAATGGGGGGGAGAGTGTGGGGGGAGAATGGGGGGAGAGTGTGCGGGGTGAAGGGGGGAGAGTGTGGGGGGTGAAGGGAGGAGAGTGGGGGGGGGTGAAGGGAGGGAGAGTTTGGGGTGGGAATGGGTGGGAGAGTGTGGATGGGGAATGGGAGGGAGAGTGGGTGTGGGGAATGGGTGGGGGGGTGATGGGAGGGAGAGTGGGTGGTGGAATGGGAGAGAAAGTGTGGTGGGAATGGGAGGGAGAGTGTGGGGGGAAATGGGAGGGAGAGTGTGGGTGGGCAAAGGGAGGGAGAGTGTGGGTGGGCAAAGGGAGGGAGAGTGTGGGTGGGGAAAGGGAGGGAGAGTGTTGGATGAATGGGAGGGAGAGTGTGGGGGAGATTGGGAGGGAGAGTGGGTAGTGGAATGGGAGGGAGAGTGTGGGGGGGAATGGGAAAGAGAGTGTGGGGGTGAAAATGTGTTGCTGGAAAAGCGCAGCAGGTCAGGCAGCATCCAAGGAGCAGGAGAATCAACTTTTCGGGCATGAGCCCTTCTTCAGGAATGTGTGTAGGGGTGGAATGGGAGGGAGAGTGTGGGGGAGTTGGGAGGAGAGTGCAGGGAAATGGGAGGGAGAATTTGTGGGGGGGAATGGGAGGGGGAGTGTGGAGGGAATGGGAGGGAAAGTGTGGAGGGATTGGGAGGGAGAGTGTGGGGGGGAATGGGAAGGGGAGTGTGGGGTAATGGGAAGGGGAATAGGTGGAATGGGAGAGTTTGTGGGGGAAATGGGAGGGAGAACGTGTGGGGGATTGGGAGGGAGAGTGTGGGGGTGGAATGAGAGGGAGAGTGGGGAGGGAATGGGAGGGAAAGTGGGGTGGGAATGGGAGGGAGAGTGTGGGTTGGGAATGGGAGGGAGAGTGTGGGGGGGGGGGGAATGGAAGGGAGAGTGTGGGTGGGAATGGGAGGGAGAGTGTGGGGGGGATGGGAGGGAGAATGTGGGGGGAATGGGAGGGAGAGTGCGGGGGGAATGGGATGGACAGTGGGGGGGGACGGTGTGATGGGGAGGGGGAGTGTGCGGGGGAATGGGGAGGAGAGTGTGGGGTGGAATGGGGGAGAATGGGGGGAGAGTGTGGGGGAATGGGGGGAGAGTGTGGGGGAATGGGAGGGAGAGTGTGGGGTGGTATGGGAGGGAGAGTGGGTGGTGGAATGAGAGGGAGAGTGTGGGGGAATGGGAGGGAGAGTGTGGGGTGGTATGGGAGGGAGAGTGTGGGGGGGAATGGGAGGGAGAGTGTGGGGGGGAATGGGAGGGAGAGTCTAGGAGGGAATGGGAGGGAGAGTCTAGGGGGTGAAAATGTGTTGCTGGAAAAACGCAGCAGGTCAGGCAGCATCCAAGGATCAGGAGAATCGACGTTTCGGGCATGAGCCCTTCTTCAGGAATGAGTGTGGGGTGGAATGGGAGGGAGAGTGTGGGGAAATGGGAGGGAGAGTGTGGGAGGGGGAATAGGAGGGAGAGTGGGAGAAATGGGAGGGAGAGTGTGGGGGGGAATGAGAGGAGGGTGGGGGGAATGGGAGGGAGTGTGTGTGGGGGGGAATGGGAGGGTGTGAGGGGTGGGAATGGGATGGAGATTGTGAGGGTGAATGGGAGGGAGAGTGTAGGGGGGAATGGGAGGGAGAGTGTGGGGGGGAATGGGAGGGAGAGTGTGGGGGGGAAAGGGAGGGAGATTGTGGGGTGAATGGGAGGGAGATTGTGGGGTGAATGGGAGGGAGATTTTGGGGGAATGGGGGGGAGAGTGTGGGGGGAGAATGGGGGGAGAGTGTGCGGGGTGAAGGGGGGAGAGTGTGGGGGGTGAAGGGAGGAGAGTGGGGGGGGGCTTGGGAGGGAGAGTTTGGGGTGGGAATGGGTGGGAGAGTGTGGATGGGGAATGGGAGGGAGAGTGGGTGTGGGGAATGGGTGGGGGGGTGATGGGAGGGAGAGTGGGTGGTGGAATGGGAGAGAAAGTGTGGTGGGAATGGGAGGGAGAGTGTGGGGGGAAATGGGAGGGAGAGTGTGGGTGGGGAAAGGGAGGGAGAGTGTGGGTGGGGAAAGGGAGGGAGAGTGTGGGTGGGGAAAGGGAGGGAGAGTGTTGGATGAATGGGAGGGAGAGTGTGGGGGAGATTGGGAGGGAGAGTGGGTAGTGGAATGGGAGGGAGAGTGTGGGGGGGAATGGGAAAGAGAGTGTGGGGGTGAAAATGTGTTGCTGGAAAAGCGCAGCAGGTCAGGCAGCATCCAAGGAGCAGGAGAATCAACTTTTCGGGCATGAGCCCTTCTTCAGGAATGTGTGTAGGGGTGGAATGGGAGGGAGAGTGTGGGGGAGTTGGGAGGAGAGTGCAGGGAAATGGGAGGGAGAATTTGTGGGGGGGAATGGGAGGGGGAGTGTGGAGGGAATGGGAGGGAAAGTGTCGAGGGATTGGGAGGGAGAGTGTGGGGGGGAATGGGAAGGGGAGTGTGGGGTAATGGGAAGGGGAATAGGTGGAATGGGAGAGTTTGTGGGGGAAATGGGAGGGAGAATGTGTGGGGGATTGGGAGGGAGAGTGTGGGGGTGGAATGAGAGGGAGAGTGGGGAGGGAAAGTGGGGTGGGAATGGGAGGGAGAGTGTGGGTTGGGAATGGGAGGGAGAGTGTGGGGGGGGGGAATGGAAGGGAGAGTGTGGGTGGGAATGGGAGGGAGAGTGTGGGGGGGGATGGGAGGGAGAGTGGGGGCGGGATTGGGAGTGCGAGAGTGGGGGGAATGGGAGGGAGAATTTGTGGGGGGAATGGGAGGGAGAATTTGTGGGGGGAATGGGAGGGACAGTGTGGGGGGGAGTGTGGGGGGAATGGGAGGGACAGTGTGGGGGGGAGTGTGGGGGGAATGGGAGGGGTAGTATGGGGGGGGAATGGGAAGGAGAGTGTGGAGGTGAAAATGTGTTGCTGGAAAAGCGGTGCAGGTCAGGCAGCATCCAAGGAGCAGGAGAATCGATGTTTCGGGCATGAGCCCTTCTTCAGGCTTGAGTGTCGGGGTGGAATGGGAGGGAGAGTGTGGCGAAATGGGAGGGAGAGTTTGGGGGGGGGGAGGGGAATGGGGGGGAGAGTGTGGGGGTGGAAAAGGAGGGAGAGTAGATGTTGGAATGGGAGGGAGAGTGTTGGGGGGAATGGGAGGGAGAGTGGGAGAAATGGGTGGGAGAGTGGGGGGGAATGGGAGGTGAGTGGGGGAATGGGAGGGAGAGTTTGTGGGGGGAATGGGAGGAGAGTGTGGGGGGGAATGTGAGGGAGAGTGTGGGGGGGGAATGGGAGGGAGAGTGGGGTGGAATGTGAGAGTTTGTCGGGGGAATGGTAGGGAGAACGTTGGGGGGGAATGGGAGGGCGAGTGGGTGGGAATGGGCGGGAGAGTGTAGGGGAGAATGGAAGGGAGAGTGTGGGGGGGAATGGGAGGGAGAGTGGGTGGTGGAATGGGAGGGAGAGTGTGGGGGGGAATGGAAGGGAGAGTGTAGGGGGGAATGGAAGGGAGAGTGTGGGGGGGAATGGGAGGGAGAGTGGGTGGTGGAATGGGAGGGAGAGTGTGGGGGGGAATGGGAGGGAGAGTGTAGGGGGGAATGGAAGGGAGAGTGTGGGGGGGAATGGGAGGGAGAGTGTTATGGGGGGAATGGGAAGGAGAGTGTAGGGGTGAAAATGTGTTGCTGGAAAAGCACAGCAGGTCAGGCAGCTTCAAAGGAACAGGAGAATCAACGTTTCGGGCATGAGCCCTTCTTCAGGAATGAGTGTGGGGGTGGAATGGGAGGGAGAGTGTGGGGGGGTGAAATGGGAGGGAGAGTGTGGGGGGAATGGGAGGAGAGTGGGGGAATGGGAGGAGAGTGGGGGAATGGGAGGAGAGTGAGGGGAATGGGAGGGCAAGTGTGGAGGGGGCACTGGGTGGGAGAGTGTGGGGTGGGAATGGATGGGAGAGTGTGGGGGGGAATGGGAGGGAGCGTGTGGGTGAATGGGAGGGAGAGTGTAGGGGGGAATGGGAGGGAGAGTGTGGGGGGAATGGGGAAGAGTGTGGGGGGAATGGAGAAGAGTGGGGGGGAATGGGGGAGGGTGGGGCTGGGGAATGGGGGAGAATGGGGTTGAGAGTGTGGGGGGAATGGGGAAGAGTGGCGGGGGAAATGGCGGGGAATGGGGGAGAGAGTGTGGGGGATTGGGGAAGAGTTGGGGGGATGGGGGAGAGTGTGGGGGGGGAATGGGAGGGAGAGTCTGGGGGAATGGAGGAGAGTGTGGGGGGAATGGGAGGGAGAGTGTGGGGGGAATGGGAGGGAGAGTGTGGGGGGAATGGGAGGGAGAGTGTGGGGGGAATCGGAGAGAGAGTGTAGGGGGAATTGGAGGGAGAATGTGTGGGGGGTGGGAGGGAGAGTGGGGGTGGAATGGGAGGGAGAGTGTGGGGGTTATGGGGGGAGTGTGGGGGTGGGAATGGGGAGAGTATGTGGGGGATGGGAGCGAGAATGTGGGGGGTGGATGGAGCGAGAGTGTGGGGGGGAATGGGAGGAGAGTGGGGGGAATGGGAGGAGAGTGGGGGGTGGAATGGGGGAGAGTGTGGGGGGATGTGGGGTGGAGAGTATGGGGGGGAATGGGAGGAGAGTGGGGGGGAATGGGAGGAGAGTGGGGGGTGGAATAGGGGAGAGTGTGGGGGGAATGGGGGAATGAGAGGGAGAGGGTGGGGGGGAATAGGGGAATGAGAGGGAGAGTGTGGGGGGGAATGTGAGCGAGAGTGTGGTGTGTGAATGGGTGGGAGAGTGTGGGTGGGGAATGGGAAGGAGAGTATGGGAGGGGGAATAGGAGAGAGAGTGGGAGAAATGGGATGGAGAGTGTGGAGGGAAGGGAGGAGAGTGGGGGGAATGGGAGGGATAGTGTGGGTGTAGAATGGGAGGGAGAGTGTGGGGTAATGGAGGGAGAGTATGGAGGGGAATGGGAGGGAGAGTATGGAGGGGAATGGGAGGGAGAGTATGGAGGGGAATGGGAGGGAGAGTATGGGGGGGAATGGGAGGGAGAGTGTGGGGTGAATGGGAGGGAGAGTGTGAGGTGAATGGGAGGGAGAGTGTGGGGGCAATGGGAGGGAGAGTGTGGGGGGGAATGGGAGGGAGAGTGTGGGGGGGAATGGGAGGGAGAGTGTGGGGGGGAATGGGAGGGAGAGTGTGGGCGGGAATGGGAGGGAGAGTGTAGGGGGGAATGGGAGGGAGAGAGTGGGGTGAATGGAAGGGAGATTGTGGGGGACTGGGGGGAGAGTGTGGGAGAATGGGGGGGGAGAGTGGGGGAATGTGGGGGGAGAGTGTGGGACGTATGGCAGGGAGAGTGGGGGGGAATGGGAGGCTGTGTGGGGGGGAATGGGAGGGAGAGTGTGGTGGGGAATGGGAGGGAGAATGTGGGGGGAATGGGAGGGAGAGTGCGGGGGGAATGGGATGGACAGTGGGGGGGGACGGTGTGATGGGGAGGGGGAGTGTGCGGGGGAATGGGGAGGAGAGTGTGGGGTGGAATGGGGGAGAGTGTGGGGGAATGGGGGGAGAGTGTGGGGGAATGGGGGGAGAGTGTGGGGGAATGGGAGGGAGAGTGGGGGGAATGGGAGGGAGAGTGTGGGGTGGTATGGGAGGGAGAGTGGGTGGTGGAATGGGAGGGAGAGTGTGGGGGAATGGGAGGGAGAGTGTGGGGTGGTATGGGAGGGAGAGTGTGGGGGGGAATGGGAGGGAGAGTCTAGGAGGGAATGGGAGGGAGAGTCTAGGGGGTGAAAATGTATTGCTGGAAAAACGCAGCAGGTCAGGCAGCATCCAAGGATCAGGAGAATCAACGTTTCGGGCATGAGCCCTTCTTCAGGAATGAGTGTGGGGTGGAATGGGAGGGAGAGTGTGGGAGGGGGAGTGGGAGAAATGGGAGGGAGAGTGTCGGGGGGGAATGGGAGGCAGTGTGTGGGGTGGGAATGGGTGGGAGAGTGTGGGTGGGGAATGGGAGGGAAAGTGGGTGGTGGAATGGGAGAGAGAGCATGGGGTGGAATGGTAAGAGAGTGTGCAGAATGGGAGGGAGAGTATGGGGGGAATGGGAGGGAGAGTAGGTGGTGGAATGGGAGGGAGAGTGTGGGGCGGGAATGGGAGGGAGAGTGTGGGGCGGGAATGGGAGGGAGAGTGTGAGGGGGGAATGGGAGGGAGAGTGTGGGGGGGGAAATGGGAGGGTCAGTGCGGCGAATAGGAGGGTGAGTGGGAGAAATGGGAGGGAGAGTGTCGGGGGGAATGGGAGGGAGAGTTTGTGAGGGGGGTTATGGGAGGGAGAGGGGGGGTTATGGGAGGAGAGTGTGCGGGGGAACCGGAGGAAGAGTTTGGGGAGTATGGGCGGGAGAGTATGGGGGGCAGCGGGAGGGAGAGTATTTGGGCGGAATGGGAGTGAGAGTGTGGGGGGGAATGGGAGGAGAGTGTGGGGGGTGAAGGGAGGAGAGTGGGGAGGGGGCTTGGGAGGGAGAGTTTGGGGTGGGAATGGGTGGGAGAGTGTGGATGGGGAATGGGAGGGAGAGTGGGTGTGGGGAATAGGTGGGGGGGTAATGGGAGGGAGAGTGGGTGGTGGAATGGGAGAGAAAGTGTGGGGGGAATGGGAGGGAGAGTGTGGGGGGAAATGGGAGGGAGAGTGTGGGTGGGGAAAGGGAGGGAGAGTGTGGGTGGGGAAAGGGAGGGAGAGTGTGGGTGGGGAAAGGGAGGGAGAGTGTTGGATGAATGGGAGGGAGAGTGTGGGGGAGATTGGGAGGGAGAGTGGGTAGTGGAATGGGAGGGAGAGTGTGGGGGGGGAATGGGAAAGAGAGTGTGGGGGTGAAAATGTGTTGCTGGAAAAGCGCAGCAGGTCAGGCAGCATCCAAGGAGCAGGAGAATCAACTTTTCGGGCATGAGCCCTCTTTAGGAATGTGTGTAGGGGTGGAATGGGAGGGAGAGTGTGGGGGAGTTGGGAGGAGAGTGCAGGGAAATGGGAGGGAGAATTTGTGGGGGGGAATGGGAGGGGGAGTGTGGAGGGAATGGGAGGGAAAGTGTGGAGGGATTGGGAGGGAGAGTGTGGGGGGAATGGGAAGGGGAGTGTGGGGTAATGGGAAGGGGAATAGGTGGAATGGGAGAGTTTGTGGGGGAAATGGGAGGGAGAACGTGTGGGGGATTGGGAGGAAGAGTGTGGGGGTGGAATGAGAGGGAGAGTGGGGAGGGAATGGGAGGGAAAGTCGGGTGGGAATGGGAGGGAGAGTGTGGATTGGGAATGGGAGGGAGAGTGTGGGGGGGATGGGAGGGAGAGTGGGGGCGGGATTGGGAGTGCGAGAGTGGGGGGAATGGGAGGGAGAATTTGTGGGGGGAATGGGAGGGAGAATTTGTGGGGGGAATGGGAGGGACAATGTGGGGGGGAGTGTGGGGGGAATGGGAGGGACAGTGTGGGGGGAATGGGAGGGGTAGTATGGGGGGGAATGGGAAGGAGAGTGTGGAGGTGAAAATGTGTTGCTGGAAAAGCGGTGCAGGTCAGGCAGCATCCAAGGAGCAGGAGAATCGATGTTTCGGGCATGAGCCCTTCTTCAGGCTTGAGTGTCGGGGTGGAATGGGAGGGAGAGTGTGGGGAAATGGGAGGGAGAGTTTGGGGGGGGGGAGGGGAATGGGAGGGAGAGTGTGGGGGTGGAAAAGGAGGGAGAGTAGATGTTGGAATGGGAGGGAGAGTGTTGGGGGGAATGGGAGGGAGAGTGGGAGAAATGGGTGGGAGAGTGGGGGGGAATGGGAGGTGAGTGGGGGAATGGGAGGGAGAGTTTGTGGGGGGAATGGGAGGTGAGTGTGGGGGGGAATGTGAGGGAGAGTGTGGGGGGGGAATGGGAGGGAGAGTGGGGTGGAATGTGAGAGTTTGTCGGGGGAATGGTAGGGAGAACGTTGGGGGGGAATGGGAGGGCGAGTGGGTGGGAATGGGCGGGAGAGTGTGGGGGTGAAAATGTGTTGCTGGAAAAGCGCAGCAGGTCAGGCAGCATCCAAGGAGCAGGAGAATCAAGGTTTCGGGTATGAGCCCTTCTTCAGGAATGAGTGTGGGGGAATAGGAGGGAGTGTGTTGGGGGGAGGGGGGGGTAAGGGTAGGGAGAGTGGGAGAATGGGAGGGAGAGTGTGTGGAGGAATGGAAGGGAGAGTGTGGAGGGGGCGATGGGAGGGAGACTGTGGGGGAAATGGGTGGGAGAGTGTGGGTGGGGAATGGTTGGGAGAGTGTGGAGGGGAATGGGAGGGAGAAGTGGAGGGGGCAATCGGAGGGAGAGTGTCGGGTGGGAATGGGTGGGAGAGTGTGAGTGTGAATGGGTGGGAGAGTGTGGATGGGGAATGGGAGGGAGAGTGGGTGGTGGAATGGGAGGGAGAGTGTAGGGGGGAATGGAAGGGAGAGTGTGGGGGGGAATGGGAGGGAGAGTGGGTGGTGGAATGGGAGGGAGAGTGTAGGGGGGAATGGAAGGGAGAGTGTGGGGGGGAATGGGAGGGAGAGTGTTATGGGGGGAATGGGAAGGAGAGTGTAGGGGTGAAAATGTGTTGCTGGAAAAGCACAGCAGGTCAGGCAGCATCAAAGGAACAGGAGAATCAACGTTTCGGGCATGAGCCCTTCTTCAGGAATGAGTGTGGGGGTGGAATGGGAGGGAGAGTGTGGGGGGGTGAAATGGGAGGGAGAGTGTGGGGGGAATGGGAGGAGAGTGGGGGAATGGGAGGAGAGTGGGGGAATGGGAGGAGAGTGAGGGGAATGGGAGGGCAAGTGTGGAGGGGGCACTGGGTGGGAGAGTATGGGGGGGAATGGGAGGGAGCGTGTGGGTGAATGGGAGGGAGAGTGTAGGGGGGAATGGGAGGGAGAGTGTGGGGGGGAATGGGAGGGAGAGTGTGGGGGGGAAAGGGAGGGAGATTGTGGGGTGAATGGGGGGGAGAGTGTGGGGGAATGGGGGGGAGAGTGTGGGGGAATGGGGGGAGAGTGTGGGGGAATGGGGGGAGAGTGTGAGAGGGTGAATAGGAGAGAGAGTGGGAGAAATGGGAGGGAGAGTGGGGGGGAGCGTGTGATGGGGAGGGGGAGTGTGCGGGGGAATGGGGAGGAGAGTGTGGGGCGGAATGGGGGAGAATGTGGGGGAATGGGAGGGAGAGTGGGGGGAATGGGAGGGAGAGTGGGGGGAATGGGAGGGAGAGTGTGGGGTGGTATGGGAGGGAGAGTGGGTAGTGGAATGGGAGGGAGAGTGGGTGGTGGAATGGGAGGGAGAGTGTAGGGGGGAATGGAAGGGAGAGTGTTATGGGGGGAATGGGAAGGAGAGTGTAGGGGTGAAAATGTGTTGCTGGAAAAGCGCAGCAGGTCAGGCAGCATCAAAGGAGCAGGAGAATCAACGTTTCGGGCATGAGCCCTTCTTCAGGAATGAGTGTGTGGGTGGAATGGGAGGGAGAGTGTGGGGGGGTGAAATGGCAGGGAGAGTGTGGGGGGAATGGGAGGAGAGTGGGCGAATGGGAGGAGAGTGAGGGGAATGGGAGGGCAAGTGTGGAGGGGGCACTGGGTGGGAGAGTGTGGGGTGGGAATGGATGTGAGAGTGGGGGGGGAATGGGAGGGAGAGAGTGGGGTAATGGGAGGGAGTGTGGGTGGTGGAATGGGAGGGAGAGTGTGGTGGAATGGGAGGGAGCGTGTGGGTGAATGGGAGGGAGAGTGTGGGGTGGTATGGGAGGGAGAGTGTGGGGGGGAATGGGAGGGAGAGTGTGGGGGGGAATGGGAGGGAGAGTGTGGGGGGGAATGGGAGGGAGAGTCTAGGAGGGAATGGGAGGGAGAGTCTAGGGGGTGAAAATGTGTTGCTGGAAAAACGCAGCAGGTCAGGCAGCATCCAAGGATCAAGAGAATCGACATTTCGGGCATGAGCCCTTCTTCAGGAATGAGTGTGGGGTGGAATGGGAGGGAGAGTGTGGGGAAATGGGAGGGAGAGTATGGGAGGGGGAATAGGAGGGAGAGTGGGAGAAATGGGAGGGAGAGTGTGGGGGGGA
This sequence comes from Chiloscyllium punctatum, assembly GCF_047496795.1. Classification (NCBI taxonomy): domain Eukaryota; kingdom Metazoa; phylum Chordata; class Chondrichthyes; order Orectolobiformes; family Hemiscylliidae; genus Chiloscyllium; species Chiloscyllium punctatum. The sequence goes on from NC_092783.1 coordinate 28,491,457, forward strand.
ATGAGAGGAGGGTGGGGGGAATGGGAGGGAGTGTGTGTGGGGGGGAATGGGAGGGTGTGAGGGGTGGGAATGGGATGGAGATTGTGGGGGGGAAAGGGAGGGAGATTGTGGGGTGAATGGGAGGGAGATTTTGGGGGAATGGGGGGAGAGTGTGGGGGAATGGGGGGAGAGTGTGAGAGGGGAAATAGGAGGGAGAGTGGGAGAAATGGGAGGGAGAGTGGGGGGGAAGCGTGTGGTGGGGAATGGGGAGGGGGAGTGTGCGGGGGAATGGGGAGGAGAGTGTGGGGCGGATTGGGGGAGAATGTGGGGGAATGGGAGGGAGAGTGGGGGGAATGGGAGGGAGAGTGGGGGTAATGGGAGGGAGACTGGGTGGTGGAATGGGAGGGAGAGTGGGTGGTGGAATGGGAGGGAGAGTGTGGGGGGGAATGGGAGGGAGAGTGTGGGGGGGAATGGAAGGGAGAGTGTGGGGGGGAATGGGAGGGAGAATGTGGGGCGGGAATGGGAGGGAGAGTCTAGGGGGTGAAAATGTGTTGCTGGAAAAACGCAGCAGGTCAGGCAGCATCCAAGGAGCAGGAGAATCGACGTTTCGGGCATGAGCCCTTCTTCAGGAATGAGTGTGGGGTGGAATGGGAGGGAGAGTGTGGGGTGGGAATGGGTGGGAGAAATGGGAGGGAGAGTGTGGGGGGGAATGGGAGGCAGTGTGTGGGGGGGAAATGGGAGGCAGTGTGTGGGGTGGGAATGGGTGGGAGAGTGTGGGTGGGGAATGGGAGGGAAAGTGGGTGGTGGAATGGGAGAGAGAGTATGGGGGGGAATGGTAAGAGAGTGTGCAGAATGGGAGGGAGAGTGTGGGGGGGAATGGGAGGGAGAGTAGGTGGTGGAATGGGAGGGAGAGTGTGGGGGGGAATGGGAGGGAGAGTAGATGGTGGAATGGGAGGGAGAGTGTGGGGCGGGAATGGGAGGGAGAGTGTGGGGGGGGAAATGAGAGGGAGAGTGTGAGGGGGGAATGGGAGGGAGAGTGTGGGGGGGGGGAAATGGGAGGGAGAGTGTGGGGGGGGGAAATGGGAGGGTCAGTGCGGCGAATAGGAGGGTGAGTGGGAGAAATGGGAGGGAGAGTGTCGGGGGGAATGGGAGGGAGAGTTTGTGGGAGGGGGGGTTATGGGAGGGAGAGGGGGGGTTATGGGAGGAGAGTGTGAGGGGGGAATGGGAGAGAGAGTGTGAGGGGGGAATGGGAGGGTCAGTGCGGCGAATAGGAGGGTGAGTGGGAGAAATGGGAGGGAGAGTGTCGGGGGGAATGGGAGGGAGAGTTTGTGGGGGGGGGTTATGGGAGGAGAGTGTGCGGGGGAATCGGAGGAAGAGTTTGGGGAGTATGGGCGGGAGAGTATGGGGGGCAGCGGGAGGGAGAGTATTTGGGCGGAATGGGAGTGAGAGTGTGGGGGGGAATGGGAGGGAGAGTGTGCGGGGTGAAGGGAGGAGAGTGTGGGGGGTGAAGGGAGGAGAGTGGGGAGGGGGCTTGGGAGGGAGAGTTTGGGGTGGGAATGGGTGGGAGAGTGTGGATGGGGAATGGGAGGGAGAGTGGGTGGTGGAATGGGAGAGAAAGTGTGGGGGGAATGGGAGGGAGAGTGTGGGTGGGGAAAGGGAGGGAGAGTGTTGGATGAATGGGAGGGAGAGTGTGGGGGAGATTGGGAGGGAGAGTGGGTAGTGGAATGGGAGGGAGAGTGTGGGGGGGGGGAATGGGAAAGAGAGTGTGGGGGTGAAAATGTGTTGCTGGAAAAGCGCAGCAGGTCAGGCAGCATCCAAGGAGCAGGAGAATCAACTTTTCGGGCATGAGCCCTTCTTCAGGAATGTGTGTGGGGGTGGAATGGGAGGGAGAGTGTTGGGGAGATGGGAGGAGAGTGCAGGGAAATGGGAGGGAGAATTTGTGGGGGCGAATGGGAGGGGGAGTGTGGAGGGAATGGGAGGGAATGTGTGGAGGGATTGGGAGGGAGAGTGTGGGGGGGAATGGGAAGGGGAGTGTGGGGTAATGGGAGGGGGAATGGGAGAGTTTGTGGGGGAAATGGGAGGGAGAACGTGTGGGGGATTGGGAGGGAGAGTGTGGGGGTGGAATGAGAGGGAGCATGGGGAGGGAATGGGAGGGAAAGTGGGGTGGGAATGGGAGGGAGAGTGTGGGTTGGGAATGGGAGGGAGAGTGTGGGGGTGGGGGAATGGAAGGGAGAGTGTGGGGGGGATGGGAGGGAGAGTGGGGGGGGATTGGGAGTGCGAGAGTGGGGGGAATGGGAGGGAGAATTTGTGGGGGGAATGGGAGGGACAGTGTGGGGGGGGAGTGTGGGGGGAATGGGAAGGAGAGTGTGGAGGTGAAAATGTGTTGCTGGAAAAGCGGTGCAGGTCAGGCAGCATCCAAGGAGCAGGAGAATCGATGTTTCGGGCATGAGCCCTTCTTCAGGCTTGAGTGTCGGGGTGGAATGGGAGGGAGAGTGTGGGGAAATGGGAGGGAGAGTTTGGGGGGGGGGAGGGGAATGGGAGGGAGAGTGTGGGGGTGGAAAAGGAGGGAGAGTAGATGTTGGAATGGGAGGGAGAGTGTTGGGGGGAATGGGAGGGAGAGTGGGAGAAATGGGTGGGAGAGTCGGGGGGAATGGGAGGGAGAGTGTGGAGGGGGCAATGGGTGGGAGATTGTGGGGGGAATGGGTGGGAGAGTGTGGGTGGGGAATGGTTGGGAGAGTGTGGAGGGGAATGGGAGGGAGAGTGGGAGAAATGGGAGGGAGAGTGTTGGGAATGAGAGGAGGGTGGGGGGAATGGGAGGGAGTGTGTGTGGGGGGGAATGGGAGGGTGTGAGGGGTGGGAATGGGATGGAGATTGTGAGGGTGAATAGGAGGGAGAGTGTAGGGGGGAATGGGAGGGAGAGTGTGGGGGGGAATGGGAGGGAGAGTGTGGGGGGGAAAGGGAGGGAGATTGTGGGGTGAATGGGAGGGAGATTTTGGGGGAATGGGGGGGAGAGTGTGGGGGAATGGGGGGAGAGTGTGGGGGAATGGGGGGAGAGTGTGAGAGGGGGAATAGGAGGGAGAGTGGGAGAAATGGGAGGGAGAGTGGGGGGGAGCATGTGGTGGGGAATGGGGAGGGGGAGTTTGCGGGGGAATGGGGAGGAGAGTGTGGGGCGGAATGGGGGAGAATGTGGGGGAATGGGAGGGGGAGTGGGGGGAATGGGAGGGAGAGTGTGGGGTGGTATGGGAGGGAGAGTGGGTGGTGGAATGGGAGGGAGAGTGTGGGGGGGAATGGGAGGGAGAATGTGGGGCGGGAATGGGAGGGAGAGTGTGAGGGGGGAATGGGAGGGAGAGTGTGGGGGGGGAAATGGGAGGGAGAGTTTGTGAGGGGGGTTATGGGAGGGAGAGGGGGGGTTATGGGAGGAGAGTGTGCGGGGGGATTGGGAGTGCGAGAGTGGGGGGAATGGGAGGGAGAATTTGTGGGGGGAATGGGAGGGACAGTGTGGGGGGGGAGTGTGGGGGGAATGGGAAGGAGAGTGTGGAGGTGAAAATGTGTTGCTGGAAAAGCGGTGCAGGTCAGGCAGCATCCAAGGAGCAGGAGAATCGATGTTTCGGGCATGAGCCCTTCTTCAGGCTTGAGTGTCGGGGTGGAATGGGAGGGAGAGTGTGGGGAAATGGGAGGGAGAGTTTGGGGGGGGGAGGGGAATGGGAGGGAGAGTGTGGGGGTGGAAAAGGAGGGAGAGTAGATGTTGGAATGGGAGGGAGAGTGTTGGGGGGAATGGGAGGGAGAGTGGGAGAAATGGGTGGGAGAGTGGGGGGGAATGGGAGGTGAGTGGGGGAATGGGAGGGAGAGTTTTTGGGGGGAATGGGAGGAGAGTGTGGGGCGGAATGTGAGGGAGTGTGTTGGGGGGGAATGGGAGGGAGAGTGGGGTGGAATGTGAGAGTTTGTCGGGGGAATGGTAGGGAGAACGTTGGGGGGGAATGGGAGGGCGAGTGGGTGGGAATGGGCGGGAGAGTGTGGGGGTGAAAATGTGTTGCTGGAAAAGCGCAGCAGGTCAGGCAGCATCCAAGGAGCAGGAGAATCAAGGTTTCGGGTATGAGCCCTTCTTCAGGAATGAGTGTGGGGGAATAGGAGGGAGTGTGTTGGGGGGAGGGGGGGGTAAGGGTAGGGAGAGTGGGAGAATGGGAGGGAGAGTGTGTGGAGGAATGGAAGGGAGAGTGTGGAGGGGGCGATGGGAGGGAGACTGTGGGGGAAATGGGTGGGAGAGTGTGGGTGGGGAATGGTTGGGAGAGTGTGGAGGGGAATGGGAGGGAGAAGTGGAGGGGGCAATCGGAGGGAGAGTGTCGGGTGGGAATGGGTGGGAGAGTGTGGGTGGGGAATGGGAGGGAGAGTGGGTGGTAGAATGGGAGGGAGAGTGTAGGGGAGAATGGAAGGGAGAGTGTGGGGGGGAATGGGAGGGAGAGTGGGTGGTGGAATGGGAGGGAGAGTGTAGGGGGGAATGGGAGGGAGAGTGTTATGGGGGGAATGGGAAGGAGAGTGTAGGGGTGAAAATGTGTTGCTGGAAAAGCACAGCAGGACAGGCAGCATCAAAGGAACAGGAGAATCAACGTTTCGGGCATGAGCCCTTCTTCAGGAATGAGTGTGGGGGTGGAATGGGAGGGAGAGTGTGGGGGGGTGAAATGGGAGGGAGAGTGTGGGGGGAATGGGAGGAGAGTGGGGGAATGGGAGGAGAGTGGGGGAATGGGAGGAGAGTGAGGGGAATGGGAGGGCAAGTGTGGAGGGGGCACTGGGTGGGAGAGTGTGGGGGGGAATGGGAGGGAGCGTGTGGGTGAATGGGAGGGAGAGTGTAGGGGGGAATGGGAGGGAGAGTGTGGGGGGGAATGGGAGGGAGAGTGTGGGGGGGAAAGGGAGGGAGATTGTGGGGTGAATGGGGGGGAGAGTGTGGGGGGGAATGGGAGGGAGAGTGTGGGGGGGAAAGGGAGGGAGATTGTGGGGTGAATGGGAGGGAGATTTTGGGGGAATGGGGGGGAGAGTGGGGTGGTGGAATGGGAGGGAGAGTGTGGTGGAATGGGAGGGAGCATGTGGGTGAATGGGAGGGAGACTGTGGGGTGGTATGGGAGGGAGAGTGTAGGGGGGAATGGGAGGGAGAGTCTAGGAGGGAATGGGAGGGAGAGTCTAGGGGGTGAAAATGTGTTGCTGGAAAAACGCAGCAGGTCAGGCAGCATCCAAGGATCAGGAGAATCGACGTTTCGGGCATGAGCCCTTCTTCAGGAATGAGTGTGGGGTGGAATGGGAGGGAGAGTGTGGGGAAATGGGAGGGAGAGTGTGGGAGGGGGAATAGAAGGGAGAGTGGGAGAAATGGGAGGGAGAGTGTGGGGGGGAATGAGAGGGTGTGAGGGGTGGGAATGGGATGGAGATTGTGAGGGTGAATGGGAGGGAGAGTGTAGGGGGGAATGGGAGGGAGAGTGTGGGGGGGAATGGGAGGGAGAGTGTGGGGGGGAATGGGAGGGAGATTGTGGGGTGAATGGGAGGGAGATTTTGGGGGAATGGGGGGGAGAGTGTGGGGAAATGGGGGGAGAGTGTGGGGGAATGGGGGGAGAGTGTGAGAGGGGGAATAGGAGAGAGAGTGGGAGAAATGGGAGGGAGAGTGGGGGGGAGCGTGTGATGGGGAGGGGGAGTGTGCGGGGGAATGGGGGAGAATGTGGGGGAATGGGAGGGAGAGTGGGGGGTATGGGAGGGAGAGTGGGTGGTGGAATGGGAGGGAGAGTGGGTGGTGGAATGGGAGGGAGAGTGTGGGGGGGAATGGGAGGGCGAGTGGGTGGGAATGGGCGGGAGAGTGGGTGGTGAAAATGTGTTGCTGGAAAAGCGCAGCAGGTCAGGCAGCATCCAAGGAGCAGGAGAATCAAGGTTTCGGGTATGAGCCCATCTTCAGGAATGAGTGTGGGGGAATAGGAGGGAGTGTGTTGGGGGGAGGGGGGGGTAAGGGTAGGGAGAGTGGGAGAATGGGAGGGAGAGTGTGTGGAGGAATGGAAGGGAGAGTGTGGAGGGGGCGATGGGAGGGAGACTGTGGGGGGAATGGGTGGGAGAGTGTGGGTGGGGAATGGTTGGGAGAGTGTGGAGGGGAATGGGAGGGAGAGTGGGAGAATCGGAGGGAGAGTGTGGAGGGGAATGGGAGGGAGATGTGGAGGGGGCAATCGGAGGGAGAGTGTGGGGTGGGAATGGGTGGGAGAGTGTGAGTGTGAATGGGTGGGAGAGTGTGGGTGGGGAATGGGAGGGAGAGTGGGTGGTGGAATGGGAGGGAGAGTGTAGGGGAGAATGGAAGGGAGAGTGTGGGGGGGAATGGGAGGGAGAGTGGGTGGTGGAATGGGAGGGAGACTGTAGGGGGGAATGGAAGGGAGAGTGTGGGGGGGAATGGGAGGGAGAGTGTTATGGGGGGAATGGGAAGGAGAGTGTAGGGGTGAAAATGTGTTGCTGGAAAAGCACAGCAGGTCAGGCAGCATCAAAGGAACAGGAGAATCAACGTTTCGGGCATGAGCCCTTCTTCAGGAATGAGTGTGGGGGTGGAATGGGAGGGAGAGTGTGGGGGGGTGAAATGGGAGGGAGAGTGTGGGGGGAATGGGAGGAGAGTGGGGGAATGGGAGGAGAGTGGGCGAATGGGAGGAGAGTGAGGGGAATGGGAGGGCAAGTGTGGAGGGGGCACTGGGTGGGAGAGTGTGGGGGGGAATGGGAGGGAGAGAGTGGGGTAATGGGAGGGAGTGTGGGTGGTGGAATGGGAGGGAGAGTGTGGTGGAATGGGAGGGAGAGAGTGGGGTAATGGGAGGGAGTGTGGGGTGGTGGAATGGGAGGGAGAGTGTGGTGGAATGGGAGGGAGCGTGTGGGTGAATGGGAGGGAGACTGTGGGGTGGTATGGGAGGGAGAGTGTAGGGGGAAATGGGAGGGAGAGTGTGGGGGGGATTGGGAGGGAGAGTCTAGGAGGGAATGGGAGGGAGAGTCTAGGGGGTGAAAATGTGTTGCTGGAAAAACGCAGCAGGTCAGGCAGCATCCAAGGATCAGGAGAATCGACGTTTCGGGCATGAGCCCTTCTTCAGGAATGAGTGTGGGGTGCAATGGGAGGGAGAGTGTGGGGAAATGGGAGGGAGACTGTGGGAGGGGGAATAGGAGGGAGAGTGGGAGAAATGGGAGGGAGAGTGTGGGGGGGAATGAGAGGAGGGTGGGGGGAATGGGAGGGAGTGTGTGTGGGGGGGAATGGGAGGGTGTGAGGGGTGGGAATGGGATGGAGATTGTGAGGGTGAATGGGAGGGAGAGTGTAGGGGGGAATGGGAGGGAGAGTGTGGGGGGGAATGGGAGGGAGAGTGTGGGGGGGAAAGGGAGGGAGATTGTGGGGTGAATGGGAGGGAGATTTTGGGGGAATGGGGGGAGAGTGTGGGGGAATGTGGGGAGAGTGTGAGAGGGGGAATAGGAGGGAGAGTGGGAGAAATGGGAGGGAGAGTGGGGGGGAGCGTGTGGTGGGGAATGGGGAGGGGGAGTGTGCGGGGGAATGGGGAGGAGAGTGTGGGGCGGAATGGGGGAGAACGTCGGGGAATGGGAGGGAGAGTGGGGGGAATGGGAGGGAGAGTGCGGGTAATGGGAGGGAGAGTGTGGGGTGGAATGGGAGGGAGATTGGGTCGTGGAATGGGAGGGAGAGTGTGGGGGGGAATGGGAGGGAGAGTGTGGGGGGGAATGGGAGGGAGAATGTGGGGCGGGAATGGGAGGGAGACTGTGGGGGTGAAAATGTGTTGCTGGAAAAACGCAGCAGGTCAGGCAGCATCCAAGGAGCAGGAGAATCGACGTTTCGGGCATGAGCCCTTCTTCAGGAATGAGTGTGGGGTGGAATGGGAGGGAGAGTGTGGGAGGGGGAGTGGGAGAAATGGGAGGGAGAGTGTGGGGGGGAATGGGAGGCAGTGTGTGGGGGGGAAATGGGAGGCAGTATGTGGGGTGTGAATGGGTGGGAGAGTGTGGGTGGGGAATGGGAGGGAAAGTGGGTGGTGGAATGGGAGAGAGAGTATGGGGGGAATGGTAAGAGAGTGTGCAGAATGGGAGGGAGAGTGTGGGGGGGAATGGGAGGGAGAGTAGGTGGTGGAATGGGAGGGAGAGTGTGGGGCGGGAATGGGAGGGAGAGTGTGGGGCGGGAATGGGAGGGAGAGTGTGGGGGGGTGGAATGGAAGGGAGAGTGTGGGTGGGAATGGGAGGGAGAGTGTGGGGGGGATGGGAGGGAGAGTGGGGGGGGGATTGGGAGTGCGAGAGTGGTGGGAATGGGAGGGAGAATTTGTGGGGGGAATGGGAGGGACAGTGTGGGGGGGGAGTGTGGGGGGAATGGGAGGGGTAGTGTGGGGGGCAATGGGAAGGAGAGTGTGGAGGTGAAAATGTGTTGCTGGAAAAGCGGTGCAGGTCAGGCAGCATCCAAGGAGCAGGAGAATCGATGTTTCGGGCATGAGCCCTTCTTCAGGCTTGAGTGTCGGGGTGGAATGGGAGGGAGAGTGTGGGGAAATGGGAGGGAGAGTGTGGGGGGGGGAGGGGAATGGGGGGGAGAGTGTGGGGGTGGAAAAGGAGGGAGAGTAGATGTTGGAATGGGAGGGAGAGTGTTGGGGGGAATGGGAGGGAGAGTGTTGGGGGGAATGGGAGGGAGAGTGTGGGGGGGGGGAATGGGAGGGAGAGTGTGGGGGAGTGAATGGGAGGGAGAGTGTGGGGGTGGAAAAGGAGGGAGAGTAGATGTTGTAATGGGAGGGAGAGTGTTGGGGGGAATGGGAGGGAGAGTGGGAGAAATGGGTGGGAGAGTGGGGGGGAATGGGAGGGAGAGTGGGAGAAATGGGTGGGAGAGTGGGGGGAATGGGAGGTGAGTGGGGGAATGGGAGGGAGAGTTTGTGGGGGGAATGGGAGGGAGAGTGGGAGAAATGGGTGGGAGAGTGGGGGGGAATGGGAGGTGAGTGGGGGAATGGGAGGGAGAGTTTGTGGGGGGAATGGGAGGGAGAGTGGGAGAAATGGGTGGGAGAGTGGGGGGGAATGGGAGGTGAGTGGGGGAATGGGAGGGAGAGTTTGTGGGGGGAATGGGAGGAGAGTGTGGGGGGGAATGTGAGGGAGAGTGTGGGGGGGGAATGGGAGGGAGAGTGTGGGGGGGTAATGGGAGGGAGAGTGGGGTGGAATGTGAGAGTTTGTCTGGGGAATGGTAGGGAGAACGTTGGGGGGGAATGGGAGGGTGAGTGGGTGGGAATGGGCGGGAGAGTGGGGGTGAAAATGTGTTGCTGGAAAAGCGCAGCAGGTCAGGCAGCATCCAAGGAGCAGGAGAATCAAGGTTTCGGGTATGAGCCCTTCTTCAGGAATGAGTGTGGGGGAATAGGAGGGAGTGTGTTGGGGGGAGGGGGGGGTAAGGGTAGGGAGAGTGGGAGAATGGGAGGGAGAGTGTGTGGAGGAATGGGAGGGAGAGTGTGGAGGGGGCAATGGGTGGGAGATTGTGGGGGGAATGGGTGGGAGAGTGTGGAGGGGAATGGGAGGGAGAGTGGGAGAAATGGGAGGGAGAGTGTGGGGGGGAATGAGAGGAGGGTGGGGGGAATGGGAGGGAGTGTGTGTGGGGGGGAATGGGAGGGTGTGAGGGGTGGGAATGGGATGGAGATTGTGAGGGTGAATGGGAGGGAGAGTGTAGGGGGGAATGGGAGGGAGAGTGTGGGGGGGAAAGGGAGGGAGATTGTGGGGTGAATGGGAGGGAGATTTTGGGGGAATGGGGGGGAGAGTGTGGGGGAATGGGGGGAGAGTGTGGGGGAATGGGGGGAGAGTGTGAGAGGGGGAATAGGAGGGAGAGTGGGAGAAATGGGAGGGAGAGTGGGGGGGAGCATGTGGTGGGGAATGGGGAGGGGGAGTGTGCGGGGGAATGGGGAGGAGAGTGTGGGGCGGAATGGGGGAGAATGTGGGGGAATGGGAGGGAGAGTGGGGGGAATGGGAGGGAGAGTGTGGGGTGGTATGGGAGGGAGAGTGGGTGGTGGAATGGGAGGGAGAGTGTGGGGGGGAATGGGAGGGAGAATGTGGGGCGGGAATGGGAGGGAGACTGTGGGGGTGAAAATGTGTTGCTGGAAAAACGCAGCAGGTCAGGCAGCATCCAAGGAGCAGGAGAATCGACGTTTCGGGCATGAGCCCTTCTTCAGGAATGAGTGTGGGGTGGAATGGGAGGGAGAGTGTGGGAGGGAGAGTGGGAGAAATGGGAGGGAGAGTGTCGGGGGGGAATGGGAGGCAGTGTGTGGGGTGGGAATGGGTGGGAGAGTGTGGGTGGGGAATGGGAGGGAAAGTGGGTGGTGGAATGGGAGAGAGAGCATGGGGGGGAATGGTAAGAGAGTGTGCAGAATGGGAGGGAGAGTGGGGGGGAATGGGAGGGAGAGGAGGTGGTGGAATGGGAGGGAGAGTGTGGGGCGGGAATGGGAAGGAGAGTGTGGGGCGGGAATGGGAGGGAGAGTAGGTGGTGGAATGGGAGGGAGAGTGTGGGGCGGGAATGGGAGGGAGAGTGTGGGGGGGGAAATGGGAGGGTCAGTGCGGCGAATAGGAGGGTGAGTGGGAGAAATGGGAGGGAGAGTGTGGGGCGGGAATGGGAAGGAGAGTGTGGGGCGGGAATGGGAGGGAGAGTAGGTGGTGGAATGGGAGGGAGAGTGTGGGGCGGGAATGGGAGGGAGAGTGTGGGGGGGGAAATGGGAGGGTCAGTGCGGCGAATAGGAGGGTGAGTGGGAGAAATGGGAGGGAGAGTGTCGGGGGGAATGGGAGGGAGAGTTTGTGAGGGGGGTTATGGGAGGGAGAGGGGGGGTTATGGGAGGAGAGTGTGCGGGGGAACCGGAGGAAGAGTTTGGGGAGTATGGGCAGGAGAGTATGGGGGGCAGCGGGAGGGAGAGTATTTGGGCGGAATGGGAGTGAGAGTGTGGGGGGGAATGGGACGGAGAGTGTTGGGGGTGAAGGGAGGAGAGTGGGGGGGGGGCTTGGGAGGGAGAGTTTGGGTTGGGAAAGGGAGGGAGAGTGTTGGATGAATGGGAGGGAGAGTGTGGGGGAGATTGGGAGGGAGAGTGGGTAGTGGAATGGGAGGGAGAGTGTGGGGGGGAATGGGAAAGAGAGTGTGGGGGTGAAAATGTGTTGCTGGAAAAGCGCAGCAGGTCAGGCAGCATCCAAGGAGCAGGAGAATCAACTTTTCGGGCATGAGCCCTTCTTCAGGAATGTGTGTAGGGGTGGAATGGGAGGGAGAGTGTGGGGGAGTTGGGAGGAGAGTGCAGGGAAATGGGAGGGAGAATTTGTGGGGGGGAATGGGAGGGGGAGTGTGGAGGGAATGGGAGGGAGAGTGTGGGGGGGAATGGAAGGGGAGTGTGGGGTAATGGGAAGGGGAATAGGGGGAATGGGAGAGTTTGTGGGGGAAATGGGAGGGAGAACGTGTGGGGGATTGGGAGGGAGAGTGTGGGGGTGGAATGAGAGGGAGAGTGGGGAGGGAATGGGAGGGAAAGTGGGGTGGGAATGGGAGGGAGAGTGTGGGTTGGGAATGGGAGGGAGAGTGGGGTGGTGGAACAGGAGGGAGAATGTGGGGGGGAATGGGAGGGAGAGTGTGGGGCAGGAATCGGAGGGAGAGTGTGGGGGTGGAATGGGAGGGAGAGTGTGGGGGGAATGGGAGGGAGAGTTTTTGGGGGGAATGTGAGGGAGAGTTTGTGGGGGTATGGGAGGGAGAGTGTGGGGCGCAGCGGGAGGGAGAGTGGGGCGGAATGGGAGTGAGAGTGTGGGTGGAAATGGGAGGGAGAGTGTGGGGAGGGAATGGGGAGAGTTTGGAGGGGAATGTGAGGGAGAGTGTGGGGGGGGAATGGGAGGGAGAGTGTGGGGGGAAATGGGAGGGAGAGTGTGGGGGGGGAATGTGAGGGAGAGTGAGGGTGGGATGGGAGGAGAGTGGGGGGAAATCGGAGGGAGAATTTGTGGGGGGAATGTGAGGGAGAGTGGGGGGGGAATGGGAGGGAGAGTGTGGGGGGGAATGGGAGGGGGAGTGTTGGGGGGTGTGTGGGGGGGTAAATGGGAGGGAGAGTGTGGGGAGAATGGGAGGGAGAGTGTGGGTGGGAATGGGAAGGGGTGTGTGGGGAATGGGAGGGAGAGTGGGGGGGAATGGGAGAGTTTGTGGGGGGAATGTGAGGGAGAACGTGGGGGGTCAATGGGAGGGACAGAGTGGGGTTGGAATGGGAGGGAAAGTGGGGGGAGGAATGGGAGGGTGAGTGGGGGGGAATGGGAGGGAAAGTGGGGGGGGAATGTGGGGGGAATGGGAGGGAGACTGTGGGGGTGAAAATGTGTTGCTGGAAAAGCGGTGCAGGTCAGGCAACATCCAAGGAGCAGGAGAATCGACGTTTCGGGCATGAGCCCTTCTTCAGGAATGAGTGTGGGGGAATGGGTGGGAGAGTGTGGAGGGGGAATGGGAGGGAGAATGTGGAGGGGGAATGGGAGGGAGAGTGTGGGGGTGGAATGGGAGGGAGAGTGTGGGGTAATGGGAGGGAGAGTGTGGGGTGGGAATGGGAGGGAGAGTAGATGTTGGAATGGGAGGGAGAGTGGTGGGGGGAATGGGAGGGAGAGTGGGAGAAATGGGAGGGAGAGTGTGGGGGGGAATGGGAGGGAGAGTGTGGGGGGGGAAAGGGAGGGAGAGTGTGGGGGGGAATGGGAGGGAGAGTGGGAGAAATGGGAGGGAGAGTGTGGGGGGGAATGGGAGGTGAGTGGGGGGAATGGGAGGGAGGGTTTGTGGGGGGAATGGGAGGGAGAACGTGGGGGGTTATGGGAGGGAGAGTATGGGGGGAGAGTGTGCGGGGTAATCGGAGGAAGAGTTTGGGGGTGTATGGGAGGGAGAGTGTGGGGCGCAGCGGGAGGGAGAGTGTGGGTTGGGAATGGGTGGGAGAGTGGAGGGGAATGGGAGGGAGAGTGTGGGGGTGGAATGGGAGGGAGAGTGTGGGGGGGAATGGGAGGGAGAGTGTGTGGGGGAATGGGGGAGAGTGTTGGGGGGGATTGTGAGGGAGAGTGTGGGGGTGGAATGGGAGGGAGAGTGTGGGGGGGGAATGGGAGGGAGAGTATGGGGCAGGAATGGGAGGGAGAGTGTGAGGGGGAATGGGAGGGAGAGTGTGGGGGGGAATGGGAGGGAGAGTATGGGGCAGGAATGGGAAGGCGAGTATGGTGGAGGAATGGGAAGAGAGTGTGGGGGGTGAAAATGTGTTGCTGGAAAAGCGCAGCAGGTCAGGCAGCATCCAAGGAGCAGGAGAATCAATTGCGGGCATGAGCACTTCTTCAGGAATGTGTGTGGGGGTGGAATGGGAGGGAGAGTGTGGGGGAGATGGGAGGGAGAGTGTGGGGGAGATGGGAGGGAGAGTGTGGGAGAGATGGGAGGGAGAGTGTGGGAGAATGAGAGGGAGAGTATGGGGGGAATGGGAGGGAGAGTGTGGGGGAGATGGGAGGGAGAGGATGGGGGAGATGGGAGGGAGAGGATGGGGGAGATGGGAGGGAGAGGATGGGGGAGATGGGAGGGAGAGTGTGGGAGAGATGGGAGGGAGAGTGTGGGAGAGATGGGAGGGAGAGTGTGGGAGAGATGGGAGGGAGAGTGTGGGAGAATGGGAGGGAGAGTGTGAGGGGAATGGGAGGGAGAGTGTGGGGGAGATGGGAGGGAGAGGATGGGGGTGGAATGGGAGGGAGAGTGTGGGGGAGATGGGAGGGAGAGTGTGGGGGAATGCGAGGGAGAGTGTGGGGGAATGCGAGGGAGAGTGTGGGGGAGATGGGAGGGAGAGTGTGGGGGAATGCGAGGGAGAGTGTGGGGGAATGCGAGGGAGAGTGTGGGGGGCGTAATGGGAGAGAGAGTGGGAGAAATGGGAGGGGGATTGTGGGGGGGGAATGGGAGGAGAGTATGGTGGGGGGAATGGGAGGGAGAGTGTGGGGGGGGAATGGGAGGGAGAGTGGGAGAAATGGGAGGGGGATTGTGGGGGGGAATGGGAGGGAGAGTGTGCGGGAAATGGGAGGAGAGTGTGGTGGGGGGAATGGGAGGGAGAGTGTGGGGGGGGAATGGGAGGGCGATTGTGGAGGGGAATGGGAAGGAGAGTGAGGTGGAATGGGAGGGAGAGTGGCTGGAATGGGAGGGAGAGTGGCTGGAATGGGAGGGAGAGTGTGGGGGTATGGGAGGGAGAGGATGGGGGTGGAATGGGAGCGAGAGTGTGGGGGGTAATGGGAGGGAGAGTGGGGGGAATGGGAGGGAGAGTGGGGGGAATGGGAGGGAGAGTGTGGGGGTGAATGGGAGGGAGAGTGGGGGAATGGGTGGGAGAGTGTGGGGGGGGAATGGGAGGGAGATTGAGTGGTGGAATGGGAGGGAGAGTGTGGGGGGGAATGGGAGGGAGAGTGTGGAGGGGGAATGGGAGGAGAGTGTGGGGGTTAGAGTGTATGGGGGAGTGTGGGGAGAGAGAGTGTTGGGGGCAAGAATGTGGGAGAGTTTGGGAGGGAATGGGAGGGAGAGTGTGGGGGGTATGGGATGGAGAGTGTGGGGGGTGGGGAATGGAAGGGAGAATGTGGTGGGGGGAATGGGAGGGAGAGTGTGGGTGGGAATGGGAGGTGAGTGGGGGGAATGGGAAGGAGAACGTGGGGGGTTATGGGAGGGAGAGTACGGGGGAGAGTATGTGGGTAATCGGAGGAAGAGTTTGGGGGTGTATGGAGGGACAGTGTGGGGCGCAGCGGGAGGGAGAGTGTGGGGCGGAATGGGAGTGAGAGAGTGGGGGAATGAGAGGAGAGTGGGGGGAATGGGAGGAGACTGGGGGTGAAATGGGAGGAGAGAGTGTGGGGAATGTAATGAGAGTGTGGGTGGGGAATGGGAGGAGAGGGTGGTGGGAGAATGTGTTGGGGAATGGGAGGAGAGAGTGGGGGTAATGGGAGGAGAGTGTGGGGGGAGAGCGTGGTGGGCAATGGGAGGAGAGTGTGGGGGGAATGGGAGGAGAGTGTAGGGGGAATGGGAGGAGAGAGTGGGGGAATGGGAGGAGAGAGTGGGGGGAATGGGAGGAGAGAGTGGGGGGAATGGGAGGAGAGAGTGGGGGGAATGGGAGGAGAGAGTGGGGGGAATGGGAGGAGAGAGTGGGGGGAATGGGAGGAGAGTGTGGGGTGAATGGGAGGGAGAGTGTGGGGGAATTGGAGGAGTGGGGGGAAATGGAGGGAGTGTGCGGGGCATGAATGTGGGAGTGTGTGGGAGGGAATGGGAGGGAGAGTGTGGGAGGTATGGGATGGAGAATGTGGGGGGGAATGGCAGGGGAAGGGAGAGGGAGATTGTTGGGGAGAAGTGGAGGGTGTGGTAATAGTGAGGGGGATAGGGAAAGTGATGAGAGTGATGGGGAGGGGGGAGAGTGTGGGGGCGAGGAGGGGGAAAACAGGGGAAGGGGAGTGAGGGGGAGAGGGGTGAGGGAGATGGGAGTGAGGGATGGAGAGGGGTCTGAAGGTTAGGGATGGGAGTGAATGAGGGGAATGGAGAGAGGGTGAGTGGAAATGGGGGAGGGCAAAAATGAGGGGGCAGCAAAGAGCAAAGGAGAGAGCAAAGGCAAGAGTGAGGGGGAGGGCGAGGGTGAGGGTAGCAACGAAGAGAAGAGTGGAGGATCGGGGCAATAAGGGGAAAAGTTAGGGTGGTGGACAGGAAGAGTGTGGAAGGGGAGGAAGTGGGGGAGAGAGAAAGAGTGAGGGAGGAGGAGAGTGAAGGTAAGAGTGGGTGAGGGGGAGAGTGCACGCAAGAGTTGGGGGGCAAGACTAGGGGAGGGGTAGGGCAGGATTTGGGGAGGGGGTGAGTGAGGACAAGAGTGGAGGAATGGAGAGTAAGGGCAATTGTGGGTGGGGCGGAGAGAGGCAAATGCAGAGCAGAAGGGGGAGGGGCAAAGAGTGATGGGGGAGAGTGGGGGCAGTGACCGTGAGGGGGAGAGGAGGGGTGAGAGTGAGGGACGATGGGAGAGAGTGAGGGGGATGGGAAGTGGAAGAGTGGGAGATTGGGGGCCAAGAGTGAGGGAGGGTGAGAATGGGAGGATGTGAGGTGAAGAGAAGGGGAGTGTGAGAGGATGAGTGGAGGGGAGGAGAAGAGTTGGGGAGGGACAGGGGAAGAGTGAGTGATGGGAAGATGGGGAGAGTGAGGGGCAGGGAGGGGGAGAGTGAGGGGCAGGAGGCAAGTGAGGGGATGAGAAGGGCAGGGAGAGATTGAGGGGAGGAGAGAGTGAGAGGAAGAGAGAGGGAGGAGGGAGTGAGGGGAAGAGAGGAGTAGGGGGAGAGTGATGGGGAGGGGAAGAGTGAGGGGAGGAGGGAGTGAGGGGAAGAGAGGAGTAGGGGGAGAGTGATGGGGAAGAGAGGGGGAGGGGAGAGTGAGTGGAAGAGGGGGAGAAGGGGCAGGGAGGGGGGAGAGAGGGGAAGAGTGGGGGGAATTGATGGGAAGAGTGGGTGAGTGGAAGAGGAAGCACAGGGTGGGACGGTGGCTCAGTGGTTAGCACGGCTGCCTCACAGCGCCAGGCACCTGGGTTCAATACTAGCCTTGGGTGACTGTGTGGAGTTTGCACATTCTTCCTGTGCCTGTGTGGGTTTCCTCCGGGTGCTCCAGTTTTCTCCCACAATCCAAAGATGTGCAGGTCAGGTGAATTGGCCATGCTAAATTGCCCGTAATGTTCAGGGGTATTTAAGTTCGATGCATTAGTCAAAAGTAAATGTCAAGTCATAGGGTCGGCGAACAGGTTTGGGTGGGATACTCTTCGGAGGGTCGGTGTGGACTTGTTGGGCCGAAGGGCCTGTTTCCACACTGCTAGGGATTCTATTCTAGTCTATGATGAAGAGAGGGGGAGGGGGAAAGTGAGGGGGGGAGAGAGAGAAGGGAAGACTGAGGGGAAGGATTGGGGGGAAATGAGGGATGGAGAAGAGTGGGAGAGGGGAAGGCAGGAGTGGAGGAGCGGGAGATTGGGGGCCGAGAGTCAGGAAGGGGAGGGTGAGGGGAAGAGTGGGGGAAGGGGAGATTGGGGGCCAAGAGTGAGGGAGGGTGAGAATGGGGGGATGTGAGGTGAAGAGAAGGGGAGTGTGAGAGGATAAGTGGAGGGTGGAGGGGGTGTGAGAGGAAGGATGGGGGAGGGAGAGTATGAGGAGGAGGATGAGGGTGTGTGGTGGAGGGGGAGGGGTAGGGTGGATGAGTGGGGGGCAGGGGAGAGGGAGGGGAAGAGTGGAGGAGGGAGATTGAGGGTCGAGATTGGGGGTGTGGTGGTGGAGCGTGAGTAATATTTACATTATTGTTTTCTTCAGTCCATGGAAGTGGGGTGGGTGTGTAGAAGGTCTGAGCCACCATGGCAAGTATGTTGAGGCAGCTTCACCCTGAGACAGATTGCCCACTGGTTTGTACAATCAGGACCAGTTATGGAGGCAGGAGGCCAGAAATGACAACTCCGACTGGCTCCTGAGCGGGTGGATGCAACTGTGCAAACACTACAGGGCAATCGGAAACAGCCTCTCTCTCCAATCAAATAACCAAAACATAGAAGATAGTTAGCTGTTCTCTCCCACCATTTTCTACAAGCTGTGGTCTGTAATCAGTGACTGAAAGATGCTATCTATTGCCCTTTGCAGTTAAAAAAAACTGAAAGAACCTGGAAATAATAAGAAACTTGAAGATCAGAAGAACGTAGGAAGCAAAAGATACTTAATCAAATCCTGTGGACTGCTGTTATTGAATGTTTTCCTTTCCATGACATCCATGTTTGTTTATCGTGATTGTGTGTGTGTGTGTGTGTGTATGTAAGGGTCTGAGAAGTATTTCAGATGGTTTTATGTTGATAAATCAGTTTTGTTTGCCTGTGGTTTGAATTGATTTCTTAGAACTAAAGTTTCATGCTAAATACAAAAACCAGGTCACTTTCTGTAACCTTATTTGATCAGACAGGAAAATTGGGAGAACAAATAATTTGATTAAATCCTTAACTTATGTAACCACCTCAATTTCAACCTCAGGAACAACCATAGAATAATTTATAGATGCTTCAGATGTGAATCAAAGTTTAATTGTCAGTGAAATGAAATTACGGGACCTTTTGAGATATCACATGACATGGAAGGAGAAGGGACAATAATTTGTGCCTTTGTAACAGATGTATTGATATATGTAGTTCTGAATAGTGGGTATACATCCATGGGATGTGGACTCAACTGGTTCCGCTGCCCACATCCCCAGAATGAATTATGATTCCTGCCGTAACCAAATTGTTAATGTCCAGGTCTTGCTGCATTTGGACACGGACTGCTTCCATATCTGAAAAGTCGTGAATGGTGGTTAATGTTACACAACCATCAGTGAATTTCCCTATCTTCTGACCTTTTAATGGCGAGAATGTCATTGGTGAAGCAACTAATGATGATAATACCTAGGATACTACCCTGAGAAATCCTAAGGAGATTTCCTGGAGCTGAAATGACTAACCTCCAACAATCCAGAATCTTTTGTACCACATATGATCCCAACTGGTGGCATTTTCCCTTGATTCTTATTGACCTTGATGCCACACTCAGTCAACTGCAGCCTTGATGTCAAGGGCATTTATTCTGACCTCATCTCTGGAATTCAGCTACTTTGTTCATGTTTGAACCAAGGCTGGAATGAGGTCAGGAGGTGAGTGGCCCTGGTGGAACCCAAACTGGGTGTCACTGAGCAGGTTATTGCTGGGCAGGTGCTGCTTGATCGCTCTGTTGATGACACCTTCCATCACTTTACTGATGATAGAGAGTAGACTGATGGTGCAGTAATTCCCTAGGTTGGATTGATCCTGCCTTTGCATGCATGATACACAAGGGCAATTTTCCACAATGTCAGGTCGATGCCAGTGCTGTAACTGTATTGGAACAGTTTGGTTCAGGATGTGGCAAGTTCTAGAACCCAAGTTTTCATTACTTCTGCAGGAATGCTATCAGGACCAAAGATTTTGCAGTTTCCAGTGCCTCCAACTGTCTCTTGCTATTGTGTGGAGTGAATTGAATTGGCTGAAGACTGGCACCTGTGATGATATGTCCCTCTGGGAGAGGCCAATATGAATAATACACTCAGTACTTCTGGCTGAGGACTATCATTAGTCTTATCATTTGCAGTGCTGTACTGGGCTGCACCATAATTGAGGATGTGCATATTTGTGGAGCCTACTCTTCCAGTGATTTGTTGAATTGTCCACCACCATTCACGACTGGATGTGGCAGCACTTCAGAACTTAGATCTGATATGTTAGTTGTCAAGATGCTTCGATCTGTCTATCACTTGTTACATATGTTGTTTAGCATGCAAGTAGTCCTGTTTCTCAACTTCATCAGTTTGATACCTCAGTTTTAGATTAACCTGGTACTGCTTCAGGCATGCCCATCTGTACTGTTCATTGAACCAGGGTGGTCCCTTGGATTGATGGAAATTCGAGATTGAGGGATTTGGCATGATTATTAAATTCATTCACTTGCAGTCAAAAAATACACACATTGTGATTTCATCATCAATCACGAAGGAGACATTTATAATTGCATTAATCCTTGAACAATGCACTATGGCCCTGTAAAGTCTGAGGAAAAACCCAGAGACTTGAAGGACCCACAGAGAGAATTTTAGCATAAGTGAATTTTCTTTGTGGGACATAATTTTTCAAAAGCTAACGTAGCATTTATCTTATGTTTGATCTGAATAACACAGGCTATAAGACATCATTGGAAATCAAACTCACAATGGCTTTGTGATTAGCACTGCAGCCTCACAGCATTAGGGGCCTGGGTTTGATTCCACACTTAGGCAATTATTTAGAGTTTTCACATTCTCCCTCTTTCTGTCTGGGTTTTCTCCGAGTGCTCAAGTTTCCTCCCACAGTCCAAAGATGTACAGGTTAAGTAGGTTGGCTATGCTAAATTAACAATAGTATGCAGGGATTTGTTGGTTCGGTGCATTAATCAGGGGTAAATATAGGATAATAGCGTAGGGGAACGGGTCTGGGTGGGTTACTCTTCCAAGCTTTTGCGTGGACTTGTTGGTCCAAAGGGCCCATTTCCACACTGTAGGGATTCTATGATTAGTCATGGAAATTAGAGGGAAAGGGTAGGGATTCTGTCTGGTTGGGATTCTCTTCAGAGGGTGGGTGTGGACTTGATGGAACTTGCTGCACCCTTAACTAAACACATTGGAGATTATAGTGTGCACTCAGAAAAGCTCAAGATAATTAGGAAGATTCAACACGATATTGTCAAGGAAAAATTCATATTTAACCTATTTATTAGAATTCTTTGAAGGAGGAACCCATGCTGTGGATAGAGGGGAGCTATTGTCTATTATGAGAGGGAGGATACTGTGACAGCACACCTGTGAATGCTGTGTGCAGATTTATTCACTTTATTGAACAAAGAGAATTCGGAAGTTCAGAGAAGTTATACTATACAAATACCCAACATCGGTGGCTTGTCTTATAAAGCTAGGTTGGACAGGCTAGACTTGTTTTTTTCTTGCATTTACAGTGCAAGGGGTGATTTATTGAAACAGATGTTTATTATGTTGACAAGATGGGATATGGAAAGGAGGCCATTTGTGGGTCTGTCCATAACTACATGATTTATGCAAAACTTAAGGGTCACTCTAAGCAGAGATGAGTTTTTTTTCTCTCAAAGAATTGTCCAACTTTGGAATGGTCTTCCACAGAGGGTGGGATCATTGAATATTTTGAAGAGAGAGAGGGATAAATTCTTGTTTTTGGGGGGAGGGGGATAAAACGGTTATGAGATGTTGTGATCCCAGCATCAGTCAGGCCCCCTCCTCCAGCCCCAGCCGTATCCCCCCAAACCACCAGCTCCACCATTTACATCCACTCCGTCCACCCACCATTTCCCGCCAGGATCAAGCCCCGCCCCCGGCCCCACCCCCTCCCCCTCCCCCTCCCCCTCCCCCTCAGGATGTGGGCGGGGCCAGGCCCGCGGTCACGGCGCTCTGATCCCGCGCGGGCTCTTTGTTCAGGGATCAGGGGGGAGGGGGAAGGATGAGAGGGTGCGACCGGAAGCGGAAGTGAGCTGCCTTGTCCGCCGGGTCCATGGAGTCAGGGAGCGGGCCAGGAGAGGTGGATGCTGCGCTCGGTCCCCGAGGCCACCGGCCTCGTTAACGCCGCCGGCAGGAACGGAAAGGCGGTTGTGTGCGAGCGGTGCGGCTCCGAGTGCTCAGCCCCGGGGCAGCTCGGTACCAGCGGAGAGAGGTGGGGGCGGGGTGGGGGGTGGAGAGAGGGGGAGGGGGGTCGGGGTGGGGGGCGGAGAGAGGGGCGGAGAGAGGGGGGGGAGGGGGGGCGGGGGTGGAGAGGGGGGGGAGGGGGGGCGGGGTGGAGAGAGGGGGAGGGGGTGGAGAGGGGGGGAGGGGGGGCGGGGGTGGAGAGAGGGGGAGGGGGTGGAGAGAGGGGGAGAGAGGGGGAGGGGGAGGAGGGGGGGGAGGACGGGGGAGGGGGGGGAGACGGGGGAGGGAGGGGGGGGAGACGGGGGAGGGAGGGGGGGGAGACGGGGGAGGGAGGGAGGGAGGGGGAGGAGGGGGGGAGGGAGGAGGGGGAGGAAGGGAGGGGGGGGAAGGGAGGGGGGGAGGGGGGAAGGGAGGGGGGGAGACGGGGGAGGGAGGGGGGGAGACGGGGGAGGGAGGGGGGGGAGACGGGGGAGGGAGGGAGGGAGGGGGAGGAGGGGGGGGAGGGAGGAGGGGGAGGAAGGGAGGGGGGGGAAGGGAGGGGGGGGAAGGGAGGGGGGGAGGGGGGAAGGGAGGGGGGGAGACGGGGGAGGGAGGGGGGGGAGACGGGGGAGGGAGGGGGGGGAGACGGGGGAGGGAGGAGGGAGGGGGAGGTGGGGGGGAGGGAGGAGGGGGAGGAAGGGAGGGGGGGGAAGGGAGGGGGGGGAGGGAGGGGGGGAGGGAGGGGGGGAGGGGGGGAAGGGAGAGGGGGGGAGACGGGGGAGGGAGGGGGAGGAGGGGGGGAGGGAGGAGGGGGAGGAAGGGAGGGGGGGGAAGGGAGGGGGGGGAAGGGAGGGGGGGGGGGAGGGGGGAGGAAGGGAGGGGGGGGAAGGGAGGGGGGGGAAGGGAGGGGGGGAGGGAGGGGAGGGGGGGGAAGGGAGGGGGGGGAAGGGAGGGGAGGGGGGGAAGGGAGGGGGGGGAAGGGAGGGGGGGGGGGGGAGGGGGGGGAAGGGAGGGGGGGGAAGGGAGGGGGGGGGGGGGAGAGGGGGGGAGGGAGGGGAGGGGGGGGAGGGAGGGGGGGGAGGGAGGGGGGGAGGGGGGGGAAGGGAGGGGGGGAGGGAGGGGGGGAGACGGGGGAGGGAGGGGGAGGAGGGGGGGAGGGAGGGGGAGGAGGGGGGGAGGGGGGGAGGGAGGGGAGGAAGGGAGGGAGGGGAGGAGACGGGGGAGGGAGGGGGAGGAGGGGGGGAGGGAGGGGGAGGAGGGGGGGAGGGAGGGGAGGAAGGGAGGGGGGGGAGGGAGGGGGGGGAGGGAGGGGGGGGAGGGAGGGGAGGAAGGGAGGGGGGGGAGGGAGGGGAGGAGGGGGAGGAGGGAGGGGGAGGGGAGGGAGGAGGAGGGGGAGGGGAGGGAGGAGGAGGGAGGGGGAGGGGAGGGAGGAGGGAGGGGGAGGGAGGGGAGGAGGGGGAGGGGAGGAGGGGGAGGGGAGGGAGGGGGAGGAGGGGAGGGGGGGGGAGGGAGGGGGAGGAGGGGAGGGAGGGGGAGGAGGAGGGGGGGAGGGAGGGGGAGGAGAGAGGAGGGGAGAAGGGGGGGAGGAGGGGGGGGGGGAGGGAGGAGGGAGGAGGGGGGGGAGAGGGGGAGGAGGGGGGGAGACGGGGGGAGGAGGGGGGGAGACGGGGGAGGGGGAGGGAGAAGGGGGGGGAGACGGGGGGGGCGAGGAGGGGGAGGGGAGGGGGGAGACGGGGGAGGGGGAGGAGGGGGGGGAGAGGGGGGGGGAGGAGGGGGGGGAGGAGGGGGGGGGGGGGGAGGAGGGGGAGGGGAGGGGGGAGACGGGGGAGGGGGAGGAGGGGGGGCGGCGGAGGGGGAGGGGGAGGAGGGGGGGCGGGGGAGGGGGAGGAGGGGGGGCGGCGGAGGGGGGGGGCGGCGGAGGGGGAGGGGGGGCGGAGGAGGGGGGAGGGGGAGGGGGGGGCGGAGGAGGGGGGAGGGGGAGGAGGGGGGGCGGAGGAGTGGGAGAGGGGGAGGAGGTGGGGGAGAGGGGGAGGAGGTGGGGGAGAGGGGGCGGGGTGTGGGAGGCAGGAGGCGGAGGGGTGGGTGGCAGAGGAGGTTGTGGAGGGGTGGGAGGTGGAGGGGGCGGGGCAGTGGAGGGGTGGGAGGTGGAGGGGGCGGGGCAGTGGAGGGTGGGGAGGGGGCAAGGCAGTGGAGGGTAGAGAGGGGGCAGGGCGGGAGGTGGAGGGGGTCGAGAGGGGGCGGGGCAGTGGAGGGTAGAGAGGGTGGGGAGGGGGATGGCGGAGAGGGGTTGGTGGGGAGGGAGAGCGGCGTTCGGACGAGGGGAAAGGGAGGGGGTTTGGGGGGAGGGAGAGGGGGGTTTGGGGGGAGGGAGAGGGGGGTTTGGGGGAGGGAGAGGGGGGTTTGGGGGGAGGGAGGGGGGGGTTTGGGGGGAGGGAGGGAGAGTGTAGGGGTGCGGGGGCGAGAGTTGGTGTGGAGGGGGCGCGAGGTGCTGGGGGGTGGGGAGCGGAGTGGGACGGACGGTGGTAAGTAAGGGGAGGTGTCGGGGGGTGGGAGTGATTGGAGATTTAAGATGGCCTTTATTTTGCAGCTGTTTCTTCCATCGATGAGGCAGAGGGTGGCACTGGGCACTGAGGAAAGCTCAGTACAAGGGGATATGCTACAGGAGCATTGGTTCGTTGATGACATGTATACCTTTGAGAATGTTGGCTTCACCAAGAACGTGAACAATATCAAGTATCTGGTTTGTGCTGACTGTGAGATTGGGCCCATTGGCTGGCACTGCCTGGATGATAAGAAGAGCTTTTATGTGGCTCTGGATCGAGTGCAACATGAATAGCAGGCGATGAGGAGCCAGCAGGGTTACAGCACAATCCACTGGTGGGATGCTTCTGTCTCTCACTCTGCATATACTCCCTGCCTGCCGCCTGAGACTCGGGGCTGAACACAAGACTTCCTCACATGGCATCCCCAACAGACTGTTCTTCGCAGATGTCTGTGTGAGCCATGGTGTAGACTGCACACACAGCTCTTTACCTGTGGCATACTGACCAGTCTAGTATTTCACTATCACATGCCACACAGTTTCTGATGAGGTGATTGCTCAGTTTGAACCACTTTTGTTATTATTAAAAGCCGTTGTAAATGCTGTGTGCTGTCTTTGAAGAGCAGAGCCAATCAGATTTTGCAACTAGTGGGAGAGAATGTGAGGAATATGATTGGGTTTGTGCCACTGCAGTCCGCCAGGGAGGGTCAGGGCTGTGCCACTGCAGTCCGCCAGGGAGGGTCAGGGCTGTGCCACTGCAGTCCGCCAGGGAGGGTCAGGGTTGTGCAATTTGCATTCCTGCAGTATGTGCGGAGGTGGGGGGGGGTTGGGGGTGGGGGTGTTGGGGGGAGTGAAATAGTGGAATAATTAGAAATAATGTCAAGCAAATATTTGGTGTATCCAAAGGTAAGGAATAATATTCTTTAAGAAGTTAGTGAACAGTTTGCAGTATATAAATCAGATGAATTAGAAACAGTTGTATACGGGAAAGATGTTGACAATAAATACGTTAAACTGGGCAGTAGTTTTAAATTTAAGTTATTTTGGAACAGATGAGAAAGAAGGTCAAGTATAATTATAGATTCATGAAGGTTGTAAGAAGTAGGAGCAGACTATTCAGTGCATGAAGCTCACTGCACCGTTCAGCAATGTCTGATCATAGTGTTGCCTTAACTCCATTTCATGGGCATTGTAGGGTGGAAAGCAGAGTTCTGAAGCAGGACAAACTCTACTTCATACAAACATCCCCAGGGCTCAGGGAAAGTATAAGAAGCTGACTGATTCTAGGAAAATTGAGCGACGCATTAGGCTCAAGAGTGGGAGAATCAGAAGAAAAGATTAAACAGTTATTGAGCAGTATAAGCTCCAAAAGGCTTGAAAGAAAAGTCAGCACACTATGCTTTGAACTAACATACAATATCAGTAAGACGAGGGGGCATAGCTATAAATTAAGGGGTGGTAGATATCGGACAGATGTTAGGGGTAGTTTCTTTACTCAGCGAGTCACGAGTTCATGGAATGCCCTGCCAATAGCAGTGGTGGACTCTCCCTCTTTATGGGTATTTAAACGGGCATTGGATAGGCATATGGAGGTTAGTGGGCTAGTATAGGTTAGGTGGGCTTGGATCGGCGCAACATCGAGGGCCAAAGGGCCTGTGCTGTGCTGTATTTTCCTATGTTCTATAGGGCATTGATGAGAATGCTGCATAGTAGAGAGATATTACTGGCATTACAACACTTTGTGTTTGTACAAATGTAATGATTGGCTCAAGTTTAATAGAAAACAGGCCAGTTTAAAGCTTTGATTTATTGATTAACTAGCAGAGTTGCTAGTTGATAATTATGCATATGAAGGGTTGAAGACAATTAATTTGTAACCAGATAATAATGAGTATCAGGTGAAGCTTTGTCAACCTTTTATGACCCAGAGAAGTTAATCATAAGAGGAAGTAGTGCAACTTTTCTATTTCAATAGAACAGGGGACTCATTTGCGGGAGAATGAAGTGAGGTGATTTACAGAAGACAAACAAAAAAGTGCATCAGCTGCCATTTTGAAGTTTCCTCAATTAAACAGGAACAATCCAAACCAATAGAAGTTATGGTTCAACGGGGGAGCCCGGTACAAAAACTGGAAAAGTTTTTGTTTTACAGTATCTCAGTTAGAATACAGACAACTGTGAAGCAAACTAGATGCTTTAAGTAATTAACTCTGGATGTGAACTCTAGAAAGCTGCCTACATTTATTAGATCTTTTGGGCACTATTGCTTTAGCAGATTACATTTTGGAATTAGATCTCTTTCAGAATCAATATCAAGCACATTCAAAACTGTTAACAGGGTAATCAGCAATATGTACTATCTAGATAGATCTATAAAAGAATGACATGACTATAGAGTGAGAGTAGTCATTAAAGTGCTACAGAATGCAGGTCTAACATGGAACAAGGAGTGCAAGTTTACGAAACAGAGAATAATATTTCTTGGGTACATTGGCAAAGCTGCAGGAATGAAAATTTGTCCTCAGAAGGCCTGAGATGTTAGAGAATTCCACGTATGTAGCACCATCACAGAAAACCATAGATTCCTTGCAATGATAAATGAAATGGGCTAGATTTATCAAAATTACAACCATATGGCAGAGGAGCATGAGGCAACTTGTTCCATTATGCAATAAAATCGGGGCTGATCTGATTCATCCACATTCCTGCTTGCTCCCAGATAAAGAATCAATCTATCTCTGCTTCAAAAATATTCAAAGACTTGCATCACTATGAAACAATTTCTCCTCATCTATGCCTTAATTGGGTTATTTTGTTTTCTGGGTGGTACAGTGGCTCAGCGGTTAGCACCGCAACCTCATGGCGCCAGAGATCCAAGTCCAATTCTATTCTTGGACCAATTGTGTGGACTTTGTACGTTCTCTCTGTGTCTGCATGGCTTTCCTCCAAGTGCTCGGGTTTCCTTCCACAGTCCAAAGACGGTGTCCAAAGGTTAGGTGGATTGACCATGCTAAATTGCCCATAGTGTACAGGCTAGGTGGGTTAAGTCATGGGAAATACAGAGATGGGGGGGGGGGATTGGGTCTGGTTGGAATGCTGTCCAGAGGGCCAGTGTGGACGTGATGGAACTTGCCACGCCCTTAGTTAAAACTGCTTCTACACTGGAGATTATAGCATGCACTTAGAAAAGCTCAATACTGTACAGCAAGGGCCCCAACACTAATCCTTGCAGAACCTGACTGGACATAGACTTCCAGTCACAAAAAACACTCCTCAACCATTACCCTCTGCTTCCTGACACTCAGCCAATTCTGGATCCACTGAGCTAAATTTCTTTGGATCCTATGGGCCTTAGCTTCACTATCAGTCTCCCGCACAGGATCTTTGCAAAAGCCTTGCTGAAGTCCAAGAAGATTACATCAAAAGTATTGCCCTCATCTACACTCTGGTCACTTCTTTGAAAAATATCAATCAAGTTGGTCAGAAATGTCCTCGCCTTAAACCATGCTAACTGTTCTTGATTAATCTCTGTCTCTCCTCTCTGAATGTAGATTAATTCTGTTCTTGTGAATACTTCTAATAATTTGCCCACCACTGAGGTTAGACTGACTGATCTGAAGTTCCTGGTTTATCACTTGCCCCCTTCTTGAAGCCTAAAATAATCTTTTGCACACAAGTAGTAAAATGGTGGTAAAGGGAGGAATGGAGCAGATTAGGGACCAAAAAATAATTTCATAAATAGAGTACTTTGCATTTACCTTTACCAAAGAGTTTGATACTAGTAAAATCATGGTGAATCAAGTTATAACTGATGGATTAAAACTGGAAAAGATCACAAATTACCATTAGCCAATCTAATACTAAAATCAAAGTTGATAAGTCACCAGAAGCAAATGAAATACATCAAAGGATATTGAGAGAAGGTGGATATTGCAGAGGCATTGACTGTAATCTTGAGATTCTCATTTGATACAGTGATGGAGCCAAGAATTGTACATTCTACACCTTGTTCAAAAGGGTGTAGGGATAAGCCCAACAACTACCGTTTAACTTTCAGTGATGGGAGGTTTTCGGAAATGATAATCTGGGATAAAACTGATAGTTACCCGAGCAATTGCAGGTTAATGAAAGGAAAGCCAGATTGGATCTGTTTAGTTCAAATCATGTTTAAATTACCTGGAGTTTTTCTTTTTAATGAGGGAATTGATGGAGGTCATGCTGTTGATGCATACACACTTCCAAAAGGTACTTGATAAACTCATGAATAAAGTTAAGAGTTCATGGAACAAAAAGGACAGTAGCAACCTGGTTATAAAATTGACTTGAGTCTCAGGAAATAGATTTTTTTTGAGGGCCGAAGGAAGTTTTATGGTTTTGAAGACTCATACTTTGGAAAGCGTTTGTCTCAGAATGATGATCACCGTTCACGAGGCAGATGTTCTTGTGTGATTTCTTTAAGGCTGTGAGACTTGAACAACCTACTGGCATCATAAAAAGCAACGAGAAGCATTTCAAGGTTCTAAGTCATAACAGTAACTCTGTTACTCTCTCTGCAGATGCTGACAGATCTGCTGAGATTCTCCAGGATTTTGTTTTTATTTTAAATGTATTCCATCTTATGCAGTGGCACAGTGACTCAGTAGTTAACACTGCTACTTCATAGCACCAGGGACCCCAATCCAATTCCATCCTTGGGTGATTGTCTGTGTGGAGTTTGCACATTCCTCCCGTGTCTGCATGGAGTTAGCACATTCTCCCTGTGTCTGCGTGAGGTTCCCCCTGGTGCTCTGATTTTCTCCCATAGTCCAAAGATGGGCATGCCAAGTGAATTCGCCATGGGAGATGCAGGCTTAGGGTTAGGTGGCAGGTCTGAGTGAGATGCTGTTTGGAGGATTGGTGTGGACTCAGTGGACTGAATGGCCTGTATCCACTCTGTAGAGATGCAATGATTCTATGATCTTCACTGTCTGAATCATGAGGAGGAAGAACAAACATTCCCAACACCAAGGTTCCTGTAAAATACTGCATACTTGGCAGGGAGCATGTTCAGGAGAAGGTGAGCACTGCACATGCTGGAGATCAGAGTCAAAGAATGTGCTGGAAACCACAGCAGGTCAGGCAGCATCCAAGGAGCAGGAGAATCGATGTTTTGAGCATAGGCCCTTCATCAGGAATGTGGCCCAAGAGCATGTTCATCAGAATTCAGCTTTGTTCAGTTGATCTACATGGAGAATTCCTGGATATTAAGGGCAGTAGTGTACAACCAGCTGAACTTGAGAACCCGCACCTCGGGATGTCCCAAATAAAGCAACCTCAAAGCTTCCAAGTTGGATCCCAATATGGAGAAACACCATGCAGCCAGACGCAAATAAAAAAGTTTTGATTTCTGTGGAGAATGGAATCGATTGTCTTTGGGACCAATGAGTGTGATGTAAAACTAATGCCTCCATTCAAACCTCCAACACTGACTTCATATGTGGTGTATAGGATTATCCAAATCAAGATTTAGTCCATTGCCACACGTTAGATGATATTCACCTATAATAAAACCAGGCGTTTCCATTTCTGATGAACACTAGCCCATTGCTTCTACATTGAGAAAATCATTATATAATCAGGCAGGATCAATATGATTTTGTAATAAACAGGGTGGATAAAGGAAAGTTGTAGGTGTGTGTTTGAATTTCTATAAGGCATTTGAAAGATGCCTCATAATAAAAGTTACTATTCATGATAAGAGCTAAAGATGTTGGGCAGATACTAGCTTCGATAGAGGATTAGTAGCAGCAGATGGAATCAGGATAAATGGGTCATTATCAGGGATGGTAAACTAGTTAATGGAGTGCTACAGGAAGCCTTGGTACAATCTCACCCATTAACAATCTTAATGATTAAAGGAACCAACTGTATTGCAGCTAAATTTGATGATGATGTGAAGATAGGTAGGAAAGCAAATCACGAGGATAGAGTCTGTGAAGGAATATAATTAGGTTAAGGGAATGGCCAAAAACGTAACAATGAAAAAGTGAATTTGTCCACTTCGGCAGAAAAAAATTGTAAAAGCAGCAGGATATTTAAATGGAGAGAAACAGTCAAATGCTGCAGTACACGCACATGAATCACAAATGTCAGCAGGCAGATAAAGTAATTAGGAAGACTAAGGAAATGTGATACGACCAGATGAGAGTGAATTGCACCTCATCTTCTTAGTCAATCTTTTTAACATGCAGTTATACCTCACTCCAATTAAAACAAAGTTAACTAGTTCACCAGAAACATTACAGAGCCAATTACTAAATTTATCGTGTGAGACAGAGGAATTTTACTACTTACTAATAAAATAATAAAGATGTGACATTAAACATCAATTGAGGCATTAATTTGACATCAGACTTTTTAAAAAACGGAATAGCGTCTGATATAAAAACAAGCAGATAAAAGATTATGCAGTTTTAAAATCATTGTGGTGTCCTGACAGTGTAAAGTTTTAACCTGAGACCATAGTTGCAATGTGGTGCCCTAGATCAGCCATCAACACTGTAAATATCTTTTGAATTCTTGTTATCCCGTGGCTGTTTAGTGCTTCCTGACAGCAGATAAAGAATCTTCCAGTTCTGCTGTTGCAAATGTATCTCCAATACAATGAGAATTACACAAAAGAATAGGCAAAAAGCAAAGCTATTTATATCGCAAATTTGGAAAGATACTATAAACAGTAAAAAATATTGTGTTTCCTTTCTGCACGTTCACCTGACATACTTCTCTGTCTGCACCTGAGACACAGATAGGTTAACTCATTCATTTTCTCATAGATCCTAAGAAAAGCTTATCCAAGTCTCCTTCATCTGAAATACTAAAATCGCTTGAGATGTCTTTCGAGCGCTGGCTTGCAGACTGTAAAAACTAATTTGCCCTTTTGCTAGTCAAAATTCTTCTGTATTGAACCTGCTTTTGGGCCCTTTCCATTAATCTCTTACAGGCTGTCAGATAAACCTTTCTGACCCTTACAAAATACAAGTTATCTTCACACAACTGAAAACCAAAAATTCATTTACCTCTACTTTCAAACACATTTACAAATAATAATGATAATTGACTATAATCCTTTATCAGAACGTACTTTTATCAGCCTTTATTTTAGGGCCACATCTAATTTGTATGAAGTGCAATGGTTTGCATAGAGTGGTGTCAAACCTCACAAATGGAAACAAAATAATTTATTATAAGACTAAAATGAGCAACAAAAGAATATTTCAAATGATGTGGAAATTGACTTAAAACATAATAGATTGAATGAACTGTCAGGAAGTGATGTATTTTTGGCTAAAATGTAGCATTCTGAATTGTAAGTGTTCTCAGTACTGCGGAAAATATTAGAGAACAGATTCACTGGGTATTAAAGGCAGTTCCTTCTCGGCATTAAAGATCACAAGGTTTAGGTATTTGTAGTCAAACTGTCCAAACATATTATGACACAGCTTTGAAGAGGTGGGACTTGAAGCCTCAGAAGTAAGGACACTCCCTCTGCACCATGACAGCCACTGTTACAAGATTAAATTAGATTCCCTACAGTGTGGAAACAAGCCCTTCGGCCCAACAAGTCCACACCGACCTTCCAAAGAGAAACCCGCCCAGACCTATTTCCCTCTGACTAATGCACCTAACACTATGGGCAATTTAGCATGGCCAATTCACCTGACCTGCACATTTTTGGATTGTGGGTGGAAACCGGAGCACCCGGAGGAAACCCACAGAGACACGGGGAGAATGTGCAAACTCCACACAAACAGTTGCCCTCGGCTGGAATTGAACCTGGGACCCTGGTGCTGTGAGGTAGCAGAGCTAACCACTGAGCCACCATGCCTATAAACTTCAATAGGGTTTTAACAGATCCAGCAACATTGGACACCTTCCTTTGCTGCTGTGGAAAGACTTGAGTATTCTGTTGTTCCTGAGAGTGAAACCATCAGGAGTTTTCAACTCCTGAGAGAGCCACCATGGTAGTAGAGAGAAGGGACTAGACAAAAGTGCATTTCCAAACAATTCTCAACAGCAATTCAAGCAGAAGATATTGGTGTGATATCAACAGCTGCAAGGGCAGATGAAGGCTGAAGCAGTAGGAGGATCTCCACCTGTTCAGATTTGATTGCCACTGGAGCAGGATCTACCATCAAGGACCATGTGTCTGCTGATGCGCAATAGCATTCCCATGTTAAAAGATGTCTCACACAGGGCACCAACCTAGAACATCAAGACCCTTGAGAAGTACCATCAGCTGTTTGAGACAAATTCTCCACATCAGCTGGGAGGACAAGTGTACTAACATCAATGTCCATGAAGCTGCCAAGGGCACTGGCATCAAGGCCATAGTCATCCAAAACCAGGTCCACTGGCCACATGTTTAGGATGCCAAGAGTTCTGACTACCAAAGCAAATCTTCACCCAGTTCAAGAAAGGCACTTGAATGGGAGAAGGACATATGAAGCATTTCAAACACTTCTTTTGAAAGCTTCCCTCAGGAAACGGCACATCAGCGTGAATGAGTGGGAGACCCTTGTTCAGTAGAAACTGACTGGGAGGAGCCTCCTGGAACATCAGCCGGCTACAAGAAGTGTGGAAAAGGAACTGAAGAAAGGAATGCCAGTGAACTCAAAGCCAATGTCTAACCCATCTCCTGCAACGCCTGTCTAGTTCTGATCAGCTGGCACAAATCCGCAAAATCCATGACCGGTGACACGGAATTTCCCGGGTGGATAATTCTTCTCCTTAACCGGTAGTAATGGGCTCGGCACACAACGGAAAGGATAGTGGGACTTCAGAGAGAATCCCGTGGAGACCCGTTGGGATTTTGTCTGGTATGAGTAAGGACAAATTTCCTCTAAAGAATTGAGGCTTCTTTGACAGGCTCTTCCCCACAGGATGCCCGGGATCGGTGTGATGGACAGAGAGAGAGAGAGAGAGTCTTACCTTCTTTGCCCCCGGCTCTCTGGATGGTGCGGAAACCCCGCCCGCAGCCGCTCCCGATTTAACGGAGGGCGGGCGGCTTTTCCGATTGCAGTAGCTGGGAGAGGGAAGCGGCTGGAAGGATGGTAAGTTCAGGAGCCTGGGGTGGGTGGGCGTGGGGGGCAGGGGGGATCCCGGTGGGAGTGGGGTCCTAGAGAGGGATCCGGAAGGAGTGGGGTCCTAGAGAGGGATCCGATGGGAGTGGGGTCCCGGAGAGGGATCCGGAGGGAGTGGGGTCCCGGAGAGGAATCCGGTGGGAGTGGGGTCCCGGAGAGGAATCCGGTGGGAGTGGGGTCCTAGAGAGGGATCCGGTGGGAGTGGGGTCCTAGAGAGGGATCCGGAGGGAGTGGGGTCCCGGAGAGGGATCCGATGGGAGTGGGGTCCTAGAGAGGGATGCGGAGGGAGTGGGGTCCCGGAGAGGGATCCGGAGGGAGTGGGGTCCCGGAGAGGGATCCGGAGGGAGTGGGGTCCCGGAGAGGGATCCGGTGGGAGTGGGGTCCCTGTCTGCCTCCTGCACAGCTGAAACTTGGGTCGGGTGTTTATAGAGAGCCATAAGTTGGCACAGTTTTCTGAGCAAAGCTACCCCCGTCTCGCTGTTGTTTGACTCTGGGACTTATTTCCTCATTGACAGGGCGCTGAGGTGATCAGTGGGACTCCTCTCTGGAGTGAGTGGAGCTTTTCCTGATTATATCTGTGTCCCCTCAGCAACTCCAACCTTGGCAACCTGGGAATGGTGCTGTGCTTGAATCCATCAGCCGTGGGCATTAGTCCAACCCCCAAAAAAGCCTTGACTAATTCACTTTTACGTCCAGTGTCGTGTACATCTATTCGAGACGTCTGCTTTAACTCATCCTGGCTAATAGAATAGCGAACAGTGAGATGACAGGCTACTTTCTCCCCAACCCCCACCCTGACCCTCCTCTCACTTATCTCTCCACCCTTCAGGCTCTCTGCCTTTATTCCTGATGAAGGGCTTTTGCCCGAAACGTCGATTTTACTGCTCCTCGGATGCTGCCTGAACTGCTGTGCTTTTCTAGCATCACTAATCCAGATTTTGGTTTCCAGCATCTGCAGTCATTGTTTTTACCTAGCTGACAGGCTGAGCCGGTTTGACAACTCCCTGCTCTCCCAACCCTCTCAGCCCATGTTAAGGTCTTGTTCACAATGTCTGGAGGGCTTCTCAGAACTCTGAGAAACCTGGAATTTGAAGCCTTTTTTAAATTTTTCTAAATTGCCTCCCTATGTTTTTAGCCCTGCTGCTGGTGTGAGAGGCAGTCAGCACACAGAGGGGAGAAGGCAAATTTATCCCTGAAAGCAATCTTACAAGATCTCAAATTCAGTGACACGCCTGGTTTCAGCCCCAAGTCAGTTTGAGGAGTGGTTTACAGTCAGCCTGTTGGCTCAACCTGGCTTTAGAGCAGGGAGAATCCAATTCTTGTTGTTACACGTTGAGACATGTTAATCATATTGAACAGATAATGGCTTCTGAAGCAAATTACTGCAGGTGCTGGAACCTATACTGGAAAAAATACTGGAAATGCTAGAGATCACAGGCAATGTCCATGGAGAGAAAGCAAGCTAATCTTTTGAGCCTAGATGAAGAGTCATCAGACCTCTGATGAAGAGTCAACTAGACTCGAAACGTTAGCTTGCTTTCTCTCTGGCTGTTTTATTGCAGGATGGGATTGTGGAGGGTATATGTTAATGAGGGGTACTGAGGATGCACTAACCACTTCATGTTTTCTCTGCCCTTCCTTCAGAGAGAGTGTATCTCTGTCCACGTGGGCCAGGCTGGAGTCCAGATTGGCAATGCATGTTGGGAATTGTACTGCCTTGAGCATGGAATCCAGCCAGATGGGATCATGCCTAGCAGTAAGATCGCTGATTGGGATAATGACTCCTTCAATACCTTCTTCAATGAAACAGGAGCAGGAAAACACGTCCCCCGTGCTGTCTTTGTAGACCTGGAGCCTTCAGTGATAGGTAAGGAATGAGGAAGGTTAGTGGTAAACTGTGGTGGTGGGAAGATGTCCTGAGACTTATCTTTGTCTGTTAATGAAGATCTAATGCTTTTGAACAGAACTGTCTGTAAGGTCAAACCTCCTTTTCTGGGTACCATGCAGACCACTCCACAGTGGTCCACAGGTCAATGCCTGTTCCTGTTCGACCAGGTGAAGAATTAGGACAGAAACACAAACAGAAATGGCTGGAAAAGCTCAGCAGTCTGGCAGAATCTGGAGAGAGGATTCCGAGTTAATATTTCAGGTTGAGTGACCCTTCCTTAGTTCTGAACAATTAGAGTTTGATTTGCCATGTTTCAAAGAAGCCTTCTGTTTATCTCCTGGGCATAATCCATCAATCAGCTGTCCACAGCAATGGGAGCTGGAGGCTGGGTCAGTGTATAGAGGAATAGGGGCTCTAGAGGAATTAAGGGCTACGGGGAGAACACTGGTAAGTGGAGCTGAAATGCGCATCAGCCATGATTGAATGGCGGAGTGGACTCGATGGGCTGAATGGCCTTACTTCCACTCCTATGCCTTATGGTCTTATGGAACATTTTGGGATCACGCAGTCCGGTTTTTTAAGTGATCCCAGGCTATGGTAAAGGGGTGGCTTTAAATTAGATTAGATTAGATTCCCTACAGTATGGAAACAGGCCCTTCGGCCCAGCAAGTCCACACCGACCCTCCGAAGAGTAACCCACCCATTTCCCTCTGACTAATACACCTAACACTATGGGCAATTTAGTATGGCCAATTCACCTGACCTGCATATCTTTGGACTGTGGGAGGAAAAAGTGAGGACTGCAGATGCTGGAGATCAGAGCTTAAAAATGTGTTGCTGGAAAAGCGCAGCAGGTCGGGCAGCATCCAAGGAGCAGGAGAATCGACGTTTCGGGCATAAGCCCTTCTTCAGGACTGTGGGAGGAAACCAGAGCACCTGGCTTGTGCTTGCTTTTTTTTTAGTATTATACAGTTATAGCAAGAATTTGTATTCAAAATCCTTCACAATAATCCTAATATTATTTTTGTTTGTCTTCCTAATTGCTTGATGTGCCTGTATATTAACTTTTTTGATTTATGTGTGAGGACATTCAATAAAGAAATTACAATCTTCTATTATTCCTACCAGAGAGACTCAGTTCACATTTCCCTACTTGGGTCACTTTGTGCTCACTGGTGTTGCACAATCCTGTGTAGTGCTTCAATTTGTTGAGGATCCTTTGTTACCTTCTTCTCTTCTAGACCAGATCAGGACGGGGATTTACCGGCAGCTTTTTCATCCAGAACAATTGATCACAGGAAAGGAAGACGCTGCTAACAACTATGCCCGAGGACATTACACTGTGGGAAAAGAAATCATTGACATGGTCCTGGACCGTGTCCGAAAGTTGGTTAGTATTGGGATGGGGAGTGCAAGGAAGTGTCACATGAACAAGTCAGCACATGTTAGGCTCTTGACCTGTTTGCAGCTCTTCATCTCCAATTAAGGATTGTGTCCTTTCCTTGGTCATCAGATGTTCCATTGTACTACATTTGGCATCATATTGTGCTCTCCTTCAGTCCTTGTCACAATTTCCTATGTTGTTCTCTCAATTCTTTACTCGGGATGGCTGGAATCACCCTTCATGTCAGAGCATACTTAGCACAGATCAATGTGGATCTGTCACATCTCTCTCCCTGCGACAGACTATTTGTTGGACCATAGTGTGGTTAATATTGAACAGCTGAATATCTTGTTTCTTTTCACGTAAACAGCCCCCAGCAGGACCAATTTTCAAGTGATGAGCCTAGCTATGACTTTCTATGAAAATGCTTTATTAGCAGAAATCTACAGACTATGTTTGGACAATATTGGACCAATAATAGAGAATAAATTAACATAATTTTATAAATTATGTTCTGGGACATACAGTAATGTGTGCCATCCACTAGTTGCACTGTTTCTTTGACAGTACCTTCCAAATCCAGAACCTCTATCACCTAGAATGACAAGGACAACAAGTACATGGGGAAACTACCGACTCATGATATATATAAATGGCCTGAATGAGGGAACCAAATGCATCATTTCAAAATTTGCTGACAATATAGTCCTGGGTGAGATTGTGAGGGATAAGGAGGAAGCAAAGAAACTTCAAGGTGATTTAGACAAGTTGAATGAGTATGCAAACCACATAACAAATGCAGTGCAACATGACTAAATGTGAAGTTATACACGTGAACAACAGTAAGGAAGAGTGTTACTTTTAAGAGTGACATATTGGGGAATGTGAATGTACAAAGGATCTGGTTGTTCTTGTGCACCAGTCAATGGAAATAGGCTAGCAGGTGCAGCAAATAATTAGGAAGGCAAATGGTAAATACACTTTAAATATAAGAGGATTTGTGTTCATGTCTTACTCCAGTTACAGAAAACCTTGGTGAGACCACACTTGGAGTACTGCATGCATTTTTGCCTGCAGAACCTAAGAGAAGACATACTTGCAGTAGAGAGTGTGTAGTGGTGTTTCACTGGGCTGAAACTAGGATTGGCAGGAATGTCCTATCAGGAAAGATTGGTTTAACTTGGGCTGTATTCACTAGAGCTGAAAATGCGTTGCTGGAAAAGTGCAGCAGGTCAGGCAGCATCCAAGGAGCAGGAGAATCGACGTTTCGGGCATGAGCCCTTCTTCAGGAATGAGGAAGAAGGGCTCATGCCCGAAACATCGATTCTCCTGCTCCTTAGATGCTGCCTGACCTGCTGCACTTTTCCAGCAACACATTTTCAGCTCTGATCTCCAGCATCCGCAGTCCTCACTTTCTCCTGTATTCACTAGAATTTAGATGGATGAGGGGGGAATCTGATTGAAACCTACACAATTCTAATAGGGTTAGACAGACTAAATGCAGAGAGGATGTTTTCCCTGGTTTGGAGTCTAGAAGCAGGGATCACAGAGTCAGGATTTGGGCAGGCCATTTAGGGCTGACAAAAAGGAGAAACTTCTTCACTCAAAGGGTCGTGAACCTGTGATGTTCACTATCACAGAAGGCTGTGGAAGTGAAGTTGCTGGATATATTCAAGAAAGAGATAGATATATTTTCAGATTTTAAAAGCTTCAAGGAATGTGGGCAGAAATTGGGATTGTGACATTGAGGTAGAGAATGAGACAATCATATTGGATGATGAAGCATGCTCAAAAGGCTGAATGGCCTACTCCTCCTCCCAGTTTCAATATTTCTAAGTTTATCCTCCAGCCTTTTTAAAAAAACAACTGATATAGGATGACACAGAATGTTGCCAAGGCATCCTTTGAAGTTGTGTAAACAGCACCCGCTCAAACTGAAAAATCTGCCTTCAGTTGATGCAGTCCCAGAAGATACACCCAGCACACTGTGGCCTTTGAGCAATGGGCCTTTCAATTAAAGAAAAATACAAGATAATTAAATGAAGAACTGCAGCTTTGACTATTGTGTATGTTATATAATTGGTTTAGCATTGGAATTTAAGAAATCAAAAATCTAATTGGTTAGTGATGATATCATTCTAAATGCTGATCTGTCAGCTTCAAATTCATGACACAGGAAATATGTGAAATTCACAAGATTTTCAACACTGTGAGAATTGGTAGAAGTGAAGTGTAGTGGGAGTCACTGTTTGTTTTTTGTTTCCTTCTGGCTGGTGGGAATACTTTGCAATGCTAAATGTTCACATTGACTGACTAAACCTTTTTCTTTGCCTTTCCAGTCGGATCAATGCACTGGCCTCCAGGGTTTCCTAATATTCCACAGTTTTGGGGGAGGCACAGGCTCTGGCTTCACCTCTCTGTTGATGGAGCGTTTGTCTGTCAACTATGGGAAGAAATCCAAGCTGGAATTTGCTGTTTATCCAGCCCCGCAGGTTTCCACTGCAGTGGTCGAACCATACAACTCTATCCTCACCACTCACACTACCTTGGAACACTCTGACTGTGCTTTCATGGTGGATAATGAAGCAATTTATGATATCTGTCGTCGGAACCTAGATATAGAACGTCCCACATACACTAATCTCAACCGGCTGATTGGCCAGATTGTGTCCTCAATAACGGCTTCATTGCGCTTTGATGGGGCTTTGAACATAGACCTGACAGAGTTCCAGACCAATCTGGTCCCTTACCCTCGTATTCACTTTCCATTGGTCACCTATGCACCCATCATTTCTGCTGAGAAGGCCTCTCATGAGCAGTTATCTGTGTCGGAAATCACCAATGCTTGCTTTGAGCCTTGCAACCAGATGGTTAAATGTGACCCCCGCCATGGCAAGTACATGGCATGCTGCATGCTGTACCGAGGAGATGTGGTGCCCAAGGATGTCAATGCTGCCATCGCCACCATCAAGAGCAAGCGCTCGATCCAATTTGTGGACTGGTGCCCCACTGGGTTCAAGGTGAGTGGCTTCACTCAAAGGAATCACTGAATTGTATTCTTGCTGAAGCTGAATATAAACCTGACTGGGTCAATGTAGCTCTAATTAGACTAGAATTGCAGATCTTTCCACATCTGACAGCAATTTACCTGTACCTCCACAATGTCACATACTGTATCTGTTGCACCCAATGTGGTCTCCTCTACATTGGGAAGACAGGATGCCAACTTGTGGATCATTTCAGAGAACATCTCTGGGATATCTGCACCAACCAATTCCACCACCCCATGGCTGAACACTTCAATTCCCCCTCCCACTCCTCCAGGACATGCAGGTCCTGGGTCTCCTCCATCACCAAATCCTAACCACCCGACGCCTGGAGGAAGAACGCCCCCTTGCGACCCTGCAACCACACGGAATTAATGTGGATTTCACCAGTTTATTCATTTCTCCTCCCCCCACCCTATCCCAGTCCCAAGCCTCCAACTCTGCACTGCCCTCTTGACCTGTCCATGATCTTTCCCACCTATCCGCTCCACCCTCCTCTCCGACCTTCTCCCCCACCTTCATCTACCTATCATATTCCCAGCTACCTTCCCCCCCAGCCCCACCCCCCTCCCATTTATCTCTCAGCCCCCCAGCCCACACGCCTCATTCCTGATGAAACGATTCTCCTGCTCCTCAGATGCTGCCTGACCTGCTATGCTTTTCCAGCACCGCACTCTCGACTCTGATCTCCAGCATCTGCATTCCTTGCTTTCTCCTGGAATTGCATATTAGTAAAGTGTCTGTAAAGTGTAAAGGACCCAGTCTGGATGGCCAAGACTCCAGTAAGGTACTGGCAAATAATCCAGTGAATGAGAGATCAAATCCCACAGTAGTTTTTTGATAGTCTGGAAGTACAATGTCGGGATCATCAAGTTGTCAGATTTATCATAACTACTCAACAAATGTCTCAGAGGTGTAACTATAGTCCCACAGAGATTGAAACCTATGTGCCCTCCAACTGGCAAAGTCACAGGACAATAAATGCCAGTGACTGCCGTAACCTGAATGAAAGACTGGAGTTCAGGTGGGTGCTGCCTGTTGACTTTCAGTATCTGGTTTGTTGTAGATTGTACAATCCCAATTCTATTTATTCCTGACAGCCCCTTAAACCAAATGTGCAAGCCGATGTACCTCTTTTCTAATTTCTTGGAGAAAGATATCTGGTGACAAAATTGGTTAATAAAGGAGTCATTATTGAGCATGTTAATGATTAGTCATTCACTCAAACTGGATGTAAAATTTTAAAAAATGATATTTATACAAGGCTGTTGTATGAAGAACCTTAACTCTTCATGTTCGCTTATGTTGTTAATTTTGAATTTACTCGTGCTGTTTATTGCAATCAGCTCAATACCCTGAATGACAGACCTCTACCCTGATGACTAACACCATTCTGTTTTGTTGTTGCTGTATTTTAATCTAAAACAATAGTAGAGTGTACTACACATTACTGTATGTATTTGGCCTTTTCTGTGTGATGAATTGCTATTGGTGTTAGTTTTATCTAATAATACTTTCCTTTTCTCTCCCTCGCTCTCTCTCGTTGTCAGGTTGGGATCAATTACCAGCCTCCCACTGTAGTGCCTGAGGGGGACCTAGCCAAAGTTCAACGTGCTGTTTGTATGCTGAGTAACACAACTGCCATTTCTGAGGCCTGGTGTCGCCTGGATCACAAGTTTGACCTGATGTATGCCAAGCGTGCATTTGTCCATTGGTTCGTGGGTGAAGGGATGGAAGAGGGAGAGTTCTCAGAGGCACGCGAAGACCTGGCTGCTTTGGAGAAGGATTATGAGGAGGTTGGAGCAGACTCTCTGGAGGATGAAATGGATGATGAGGAATATTGAAAGCCACATTCCAGAATTCATAGATTTGCTGTGTTGCATTACCTGTACAACATAAAATTTCTAATAAATAAAACCTGAAAACAATTTTCTTTGTGTTTTAATGGATGAGATTAGACTAATATCCTGCATGTCCTGGATAAAGTCCTATAGAGGGAGGTGATGACCATGTGGTATTCTCATGAATACCAGAAACTCAGCTAACCTTTATTCCTGATGAAGGGCTTTTGCCCGAAACGTTGATTTCGCTGCTCGTTGGATGCTGCCTGAACTGCTGTGCTCTTCCAGCACCACTAATCCAGTATAATGTTCTGAGGACCCAGGTTCAAAACCAGCCACAGTAGAGGTGGAATTTGAATTCAATAAAAAAATCTGGAATTAAGGATCTACTGAGGACCATGAAACCATTGTCAACAGTTGGAAAAACCCATCTGGCTCACTAATATCCTTAAGGGAAGGAAATCTACCATCTTCCTAAAGCAATGGGTTGACTCTCAACTGCCCTCTGACATGGGCTAGCCAACCACTAAATTCAAGTGCAACCAGGGATGGGTAATAAGTGCTGGTCAGCCAGCGACACCCACGTCGCACAAGTGAATAAATAAAAAAAGTGCCATTTTGCCCATTATTTTAATGACTAATGTTTGGCGAGGTTGTCCTAGAATTGTGTAACCTTCTCAAGCCATCAGAACATCCTTTTCATGCCCTTGAATTATTTCACAGAATTATTGGCTAATACAGGACAGAAAGAAACCATGTGTCTTTACTGATCTTTTGAAACAATATCTAATTGATCCTTCTCTCAAATCCCTGCTTCCTTCAGATCATAAATTGCTGCACAAAAAATACATGACCTGTGCTGCTTCTGATTCTTTGGAAAGTCATTTTAAATATATCCTCTAGTTATCCAAACCTGTCACTGAAAATATTATTTTCTTATTTGCTACCATTTAACTCATGATTTTTGAGCACTTATTAATTTCCTCCTCTGTCTTCTCTACCCCAAGAGAACCTTCCACATTCTCTGCTCTTTCTTGGTAAGTCCTGCATATTTAATACCAACATGATACATTTGTACATACCCTCAATAGCCTTGACAAGCTTTCTGAAGTTGCCACAAAAAACTTTGCTGGCCAACCATGCTTTACAAACATTTAGCATAACTTCAGAAAGTGTAGGAAAAACTCAACAGGGTCTGACAGTATTTATGTAGAGAGAAACAATTGATATTTCTAATCCAATACAACTTTTAATCAGAAACTCCTTGGTTTTGTACTCAGTAAGGTTTCATGGGGTCCACAATCAATGCTGAGGACTCCCAGAGCACTCTGTCTTGACTATGTTC
The DNA here is from genome assembly GCF_047496795.1 of Chiloscyllium punctatum. NCBI lineage: Eukaryota > Metazoa > Chordata > Chondrichthyes > Orectolobiformes > Hemiscylliidae > Chiloscyllium > Chiloscyllium punctatum. The sequence goes on from NC_092783.1 coordinate 28,533,792, forward strand.
CAGATGGAAGATGTCCTTCCCAAAGGGCATGGGTGAACTAGATGGGTTTCACCACAATGCAATGGTTTCATGATCATCATTACTGAGACTAACTTTGTATTCCTGATTTCTTAATTATATTTCAATTCCCTCTGCGCTGTGATGCCATTTGAACTCTGCCTTTAAGGTATTAGTCCAGGACTCTTGATTATTAGTTCCATAACATCAGGTAGGTTACCATTCCTTTTATTTAGAACATCTTCAAACACCTTGATATTCAGTAATTTTTGAAAAGTATCAAGGATGAACTTTTCAACAAATTAATTTTGCTGCTAGAGTTATTTTGTGCATCTTCTGATTAAATAAGCAGCTGGATATTACAATATCAGACCTTCAAGGGCACCTGTGGCACAATGGTCATGTCCCTACCTCTAGCCAGGAGGCCTGGGTTCAAATCCTACCTGCTCCAGAGGTATGTAAGATCGTCTTTGAACAGGTTGAACAGAAAAATATGTATAAATATGTATAAAAAATATGTACAAAAAAAAACAGAAAAATCTTATTTTAGATTTAAACACAGAGTCACACCTTTTGTTGATACATTTAATTTGTCACACAGTTAGACATTCACTATTCTTTGACACAGTTACACCTATACTGTACTGTTACCCTAGATGGATTTACTGGGCCCTGTTTCTCTGTTCCTCAGCAAGAAGGATTTGCTTTGGTCTTTCCACCAGTATAATGCTTACATTCATTGTATAAATCCAACAAGCTCATCACACTCTACAATGATAAGGCATTCCTTTGTAAATAAGTTATATACGCAGTATTAATTTTGCAGTGTACACATTAATATATTTTAGTACTGGCATTTTCCTGTTGAATCAACTTCTTACAGATGAGACATTAAACAGACAAAGATCCATTGCACTTTTTAGAGCAATTCTGGAGCTTTTCCCTAATGTCCTAATCAATATTTATTTGTCTAAATTAGATTGTCTGTTCATTATACAATGCTGTTTGAGGGACCATGTTCTGTGCAAATTGGTTCCTACATTTCCTACATTTTCTAACAGTGACTACATTTGGAAAAGGTAATTCACAGACAATGGATTGTTTTGTGATGTCTTGAAGTTATAAAAAGTATTACAGAAATATAAGTTGAGAGTGTGGTGCTGGAAAAGCACAGCAGGTTAGGCAGCATCCAAGGAGCAGGAGAATCAACATTTCAGGCATAAGCCCTTCATTAGGATTCTCCTGATCTCCAGCATCTGTACACCTCACTTTCTCCTTATAGAAATATAAGTCTTCTACTTAACAGGACAACTGAGTTCCTGTCAGATGTTTCAACATAGCAAATATGATGTTCCTGTTAGTTACCTGAACAGTTACAGACAAGTAGTAACTGGGTCATGGAGACATGGAAGGGCCGGATCAGGGCTCCTGCCACCCTGGTCTTGTGGATGTACTAAATTGTTTAGAGTTTCTTGGGATGCTTCCTAATTGGCCACCTCATGGAAAGATTGTGAGTGTCATCCACCATGGCCACTTTCAGGAACCTGAAATTGCAGCCACTAATGACAGATTAGGGATAATCTGCTGAATGTGTCAATACAGACTGACCACGGATAATTCACCCTTACTCTTGAGCAAATTTCAACATGTCACACCAGCGTATTTGAAATAGGATGCCCATAAAAGAGCGAAGGCCAGTCTGCTGCTTGCTCACCCATCCCCATCTCCCTGACTAATGTTATGGTAATGTCAGGCAGCCTGCTTGATCTTGAGTCAATTGATTGTCACTTAAGGACCTGAGTTGATTAGATGATTAGATTACCTACAGTGTGGAAACAGGCCCTTCAGCCCAACAAGTCCACACCGACCCGCCGAAGAGCAACTCACCCAGACCCATTGCCCTACATTTACCCCTTCACCTAACATTACGGGCAATTTAGCGTGGCCAATTCACCTACCCTGCACACGTTTGGACTGTGGGAGGAAACCGGAGCACCCGGAGGAAACCCACACAGACACGGGGAGCATGTGCAAACTCCACGCAGACAGTTGCCTGAGGCGGGAATTGAACCTGTGTCTCTGGCACTGTGAGGCAGCAGTGCCACCATGCCGCCCACAACAGTTGTCTCTGCTTCGATTTTTCATTTGGCTGCAGTAGACAAAGAAATGGCGAGCACATTTCACTGCATGGGTTGCGTGGGCAGAAAAGGGAGTCCTGTGTGCATTGGGGGCAATCCCAAACATGAATCCCTCACCCACCTGAAGCCTCCTTGGCATAAATAGCAAAGTGTGGTGTGCATGTGATTGGTAGAGAGAAGCACGAGATAAAAGTCCTCTAATAATGTTTAGAGCTAGTATATCTCAGATTACCATGTAAACTACTATTTAGTGTGAACATGCAATCAGAGTTCTAAAGCAGACTAATCCTGAAGACAGTTCTTGACTTGCTTTCTCCTCAGTTTGTCTTGAACCTAAACTCCTAGATGGAGACATAAAACCCAGGTGACAAAAGATGGTGGCAGTAATGGGATCAACTGCCTACAAAATGGTGGCAGTATTGAAAGTCAAGAAGCAGATCTGAAATCCTTTGGAAAAGGGAGGAACCCAAAATACCACTTCTTAAAAATATTGTTGGTACAGTTTTCAGGCCAGCAGAGAATCAAAGGAACCACAAAGCTGAACAGTTGCTGAGAAGGATAAATATCTGAACAGAAAATTCCTGTGGAGAGAGCCACCAAAGACGTCTTGAGAAATTAAACACTCACTACCTTTTGTAATAAGAACCCATGGTGAAGATCAAAGGATTGCAGCTATGAGGTGGGCAACAACATCAGCTTCTGGATTAGTGGTGCTAGAAGAGCACAGCAGTTCAGGCAGCATCCGAGGAGCAGTAAAATCGACGTTTCGGGCAAAAGCCCTTCATCAGGAATAAAGGCAGAGAGCCTGAAGCGTGGAGAGATAAGCTAGAGGAGGGTGGGGGTGGGGAGAAAGTAGCTTCACTAATCCAGAATCTGGTTTCCAGCATCTGCAGTCATTGTTTTTACCTAACAACATCAGCTGACAATTATGACTTGTTAGTAAATCAAAGCCTTTTTTCTGCCACCCTCATAAAGTTGAAGGGGTTAAGAAAGTGGAAGGGTGATAGGAAGTAGCCAAGGTGAGGAATGGATAGCTGATAATATTCAAACTGAAGTATTTCCATTGTAAATAAACAGGGCCACATTTATTCAGAATGCTGGAAGTTGTGAGCAAAACCTGTGAGATTTACTAGAAAATGTAAAAAATGAGTCTGAAAAGGAAACTCAAATGGAAAATGTCATGGATCAAATTAAAGCTTTAACTATAACTAAGAGACCAGGGATGAACATAGTTGTGAGTGCAGGAGAGGTACTTAGGGTAGGTGAGAGCTATGAAGGGGTTTTCTCTAAAGGAAAAATAACCCATTTTGCTTCAAATAATGCAGTCACGTTCATATCATTACCTAAGGGTACAGGGCTACTCAAACTCTTTTATATAGGAACTTGGAGCAGGAGTAGGCCATTTGGCCCTTTTGAGCTGCTCTGCCTCCATTCAGTGTGATCATGGCTGATCCTTTATTGCAATGTCATTTTTTTTAGATTCCCTACAGTGTGGAAACAGGCCCTTCGGCCCAACCAGTCCACACTGACCCTCCGAAGAGTAACCCACACTGACCCATTTCCGTCCGACTAATGCACCTAACACTATGGTCAATTTAGCCTGGCCAATTCACCTGACCCGCACATCTTTGGACTGTGGGAGGAGACACGGGGAGAATGTGAAAACTCCACACAGACAGTCACCCGAGGCTGGAATTGAACCTGGGACCCTGGAGCTATGAGGCAGCAGTGCTAACCACTGAGCCACCTTGCCGCCCAATGTTCCCACTTTCTCCTGATACCTCATCATACCTTTAATATTTAATAATTTATCTAGTTCTTTCTTGAATGTATTCAGTAACTTGACCTTCAAAACCATCTGTGGGAGAGAATTCCACAAGGTCACTACCCTTTGAGTGAAAACTTTTTTCTCATATCAGCCCTTAATGGCCTACACTATCCTGTGACTGTGACCCTTGGTTCTAGATTTCCCAGCTGGGGAAAACATTCTTCCCGCATCGAGTGTGTCCAACTCTGTTAGAATTTTATATGTTTCAACCAGATCCCTTCTTGTTCTTCTAAAATCCAGAGTATTCAGATCCAGACGAACTAATCTCTCCCCACAGGACAATCCTGCATTCACCTATAATCAGCCTATTAAACATCCACTGCACTCCCTCCAAAGTAACTCTATTCTTTCTTAGGTAGGGAGTCATAGTCCTACAGCACAACGATAAGCCCTTTGGCCCAAACTGGCCCATGCTGATCAAAATGTCCATCAACTCTAACCCCATTTCCCTGCACTTGGCCCATATCCTTCTAACCCTTTCCTAACTATGTATTTGTCCAAATGCCTTTTAAATGTTGTTAATCTACCCACCTCAATTACTTCTGCTATGTAAAAAAAGTTGCCCAACAGGTTCTCTTTCATTCTTTCCCCTCTTAACCTTAAACTGATGCTCACTCGTCCTCGATTCCCCAACCCTGGGAAAAAGACTTTGTGCATTCACCCTATTCATGCCTCTCATGATCTTATACACTTCGATAAGATTCCCCCATCAGTCTCTTACACTCTTAAAAAAAAGGTGATAGTTTGTCCAACCTCTTTGTATAATTCAGACTCTTGAGTCCAGGCATAATCCTTGCAGATTTCTTTCACACCCTTTCCAGTTTAATAATATCCTTCCTATAGCAAGCTGAGCTGAAAATGTGTGGCTGGAAAAGCGCAGAAGGTCATGCAGCATCCAAGGAACAGGAGTATCGACATTTCGGGCATCAGCCCTTCTTTAGGAATGAGGAAAGTGTGTCCAGCAGGCTAAGATAAAAGGTAGGAAGGAGGGATTTGAGGGAGGGGCGTTGGGAATGCGATAGGTGGAGGGAGGTCAAGGTGAGGGTGATAGGCCGGAGTGGGGTGGGGGCGGAGAGGTCAGGAAGAAGATTGCAGGTTAGGAAGGCGGTGCTGAGTTCGAGGGATTTGACTGAGACAAGGTGGGGGGAGGGGAAATGAGGAAACTGGAGAAATCTGAGTTCATCCCTTGTGGTTGGAGGGTTCCCACGCGGAAGATGAGGTGCTCTTCCTCCAACCATCGTGTTGCCATGGTCTGGCGATGGAGGAGTCCAAGGACCTGCATGTCCTTGGTGGAGTGGGAGGGGAAGTTGAAGTGTTGGGCTACGGGGTGGTTGGGTTGGTTGGTCTGGGTGTCCCAGAGTGTTCTCTGAAACGTTCCGCAAGTAGGCGGCCTGTCTCCCCAATATAGAGGAGGCCACATCGGGTGCAGCGGATGCAATAGATGATGTGTGTGGAGGTGCAGGTGAATTTGTGGTGGATATGGAAGGATCCCTTGGGGCCTTGGAGGGAAGTAAGGGGGGAGGTGTGGGTGCAAGTTTTGCATTTCTTGCGGTTGCAGGGGAAGGTGCCGGGAGTGGAGGTTGGGGTGGTGGGGGGTGTGGACCTGACGAGGGAGTCACGGAGGGAGTGGTCTTTTCGGAACACTGTTAGGGGAGGGGAGGGAAATATATCCCTGGTAGTGGGGTCCGTTTGGAGGTGACGGAAATTACGACGCATGATACTCCATTTCTCGCTCCTCCGCACTCGCCACCAGGACAGAACCCCACTGGTCCTCACCTACCACCCCACCAACCTCCATATACATCGTATCATCCCTCGTCAGGTCCACACCTTCTACCAACCCAACCTCCACTCCCGGCACCTTCCCCTGCAACCGCAAGAAATGCAAAACTTGCGCCCACACCTCCCCCCTTACTTCCCTCCAAGGCCCCAAGGGATCCTTCCATATCCACCACAAATTCACCTGCACCTCCACACACATCATTTACTGCATCCGCTGCACCCGATGTGGCCTCCTCTATATTGGGGAGACAGGCCACCTACTTGCGGAACGTTTCAGAGAACACCTCTGGGACACCCGGACCAACCAATCCAACCACCCTGTGGCTCAACACTTCAACTCCCCCTCCCACTCTGCCAAGGACATGCAGGTCCTTGGACTCCTCCATCGCCAGACCATAGCAACACAACGGCTGGGGGAAGAACGCCTCATCTTCCACCTAGGAACCCTCCAACCACAAGGGATGAACTCAGATTTCTCCAGTTTCCTCATTTCCGCTCCCCCCACCTTGTCTCAGTCCCAACCCTCAGCACCATCTTCCTAACCTGCAATCTTCTTCCTGACCTCTCCGCCCCCACCCCCACTCCGGCCTATCACCCTCACCTTAACCACCTTCCACCTATCGCATTCCCAATGCTCCTCCCCCAAGTCCCCCCTCCCTATCTTTTATCTTAGCCTGCTTGGCACACCCTCCTCATTCCTGAAGAAGGGCTCATGCCCGAAACGTGGACTCTCCTGCTCCTTGGATGCTGCCTGACCTGCTGTGTTTTTCCAGCAACACATTTTCAGCTCTTCTTGCTTTCGAAAGGGTTCAGAAAAGACTTACAAGGATGTTTGCAGGGTTGGAGAGTTTGAGCTGTAGGGAGAGGATGAATAGGCTAGGGCTATTTTCCTTGGAGTGTCACAGGCTGAGAGGGTGACCTTATAGAAGTTTATAACATCATGAGGAACATGGATATGGTGAACAGTTATGGTCTTTTCTCCAGGGTAGGGGGGATCCAAAATTAGAGGGTAACTAGAGGTTTAGGTTGAGAGAGATAATATTTAAAAGGTACTTAAGGGGCAACGTTTTCCTGCAGAGGGCAGTGCGTGTATGGATTGAGCTGCCAGAGGAAGTGGTGGAGGTTGGTACTATTACAATATTTATAAGGCATCTGGATGGGTATATGAATAGTAAGGGTTTAGAGGTAAGTGGGCCAAATGTTGACAAATGGGACTGGGTCAGTTTAGGATTTCTAGTCAACAAAGACAAGTTGGACCGAAGGACCTGTTTCTGTACTATATGTCTCTATGGCTAAATTAGATTGCAGTAGGCTCTTGACTAAAAAGAACATAGGTAAAAACAATGACTGCAGATGCGCACACCAAAATGTTCTGAAGAAGGGACACTGGACCCAAACATTAATTCTGATTTCTCTCCACAAATGCTGTCAGACCCTGCTGTGCTTTTCCAACAATTTCTGTTTTTATTTCTAATTTCCAGCTTCCACAGTACTATGAATCTAAAGTTCTCTGGTCTGCTCATGCCCCTCGGATAATGATATTTACCATCCTTAAACATTCTAGCCAGAGCAATGTGTTAATTATTGACTGCCATCTGAAGTGGCCTAGCAAGCTGCTCAGTTGTATCAAATCACTACAGAAAAAAATAAAAGTTGATTGATCATTTGGCAATGGCATTAGAAATGACAGTTAATATTGGTCAAGAAACCCTGTAAAGTCCTCCTCATTCATCAGGTCACTTGTGCCACAATTAGGCAAGCTGTCCCACAAACTAGACAGGAAACTGCTTCACATTGTCATATTCATTGTACCACAATTTACAGCCAATATCCCCAGCTCCTCCATCACATTCCCCAGGTGTGTTCTTTGTTACAACCTGAATCAAATCAGCTTTTTTACCTCTACTTGCAAGACAGTTATAATTAAATTATCAAAACCACCCATAGTCAACCCAATGGTTCTTAAGAGTTTTTGAATAACTAAGTTCAGACACCCATTTTGTATTTAAGCGAAGACCTAACTATTTATAAAATACACAATAACTTTAGCAGAGAGAAAAGTAAACAAACAAGGGCAGCATGGTGGCTAAGCACTGCTTAGCACTGCTGCCTCACAGCACCAGGGACCTGGGTTCAATTACACCCTCAGGCAACTGTCTGCATGGAGTTTGCATGTTCTTCCCATGTCTGCGTGGGTTTCTGTTGGATGCTCTAGTTTCCTCCCACAGTGCAAAGATATGCATGTTACTTGAATTGGCCATGCTAAAGTGTCCATAGTATTCAGGGATGCGTAGTATAGGTACATTTCCCATGGGTTGGAATTGATAGAAATGCAATGTGCGTCATTGAGGTGATAACTTCAACAACACATTGTCAAGCATAGACACGAGAATCTGGACAGCCATTATCATTTCAGGAGAGCAGGGAAAGGATAGAGGGAATGGGTCCAGGTGGGATGCTGTTTGGAGGGTTTGTGTAAACTTGTTGGGCCAAATGGTCTGTTTCTACACTGTATGGATTGGATGGAACACGGTAATCTAATTAATGTCTATGCTTTAAACTCAAAACATGTGTTTTCAGCCATCATTCACACAAAAGACAAACAATAAGATAATTAAAAGAAAAAAACCCAAAACTGGCCAGATTACATAAATGACTTTCATGATGCATTGTTTCTCAAGCTGAGATGCATTTGGCCTATATCTCTTTGAACCTTTCCTATTCAACTACCTGTCCAAATATCATTGAAATGTTCTAACTGTGGCTGCACCTATCACTTCCTCTAGCAGCTCATTCTACATACAAACCACTCTCTGTGTGAAAATGTTGCCCCTTTTAAATCTTTCTACTCTCAGCTTAAAAATATGCCCCTAGTTTGAACTCCCCTGTTCTAGTGAAAAGACCTTTGCAAATCACTTTATCTATGCTCAGCTTTCAATCTCCAGTGAAAATGTCCAAACCTACCCACCCTCTCCTTATAACTCAAACCCTCTCATCCTGACAACATCCAAGTAAATCATTTCTGAAGCCACTCCAATTTAATAATATCCTTCCTATATAAGGGCGATCGGAACTGTACACAATGAGGACATCTCCAAATATTGGTCTACTCATTTAACAAAGTATTGCTTCTACAGAGCACTAAACTTGGAGAATTTCCTAAATTGGGGAATTTAAATTGAAGCTTGTTTTCTAAAAATTTAATTCAGAAGTTGCTAATCCCTAACGCTGAACCTAGTCCAATACTAAACTGCATTCAGCATTTGTTGTGTATAATAGTCAATCTCATGTTAAAATTGTTCTTTGACTTTCACCTAACAAACTCCAATCTGTTTATAGCTACCATCCATTGCACCTGAAATCAAAGCTGCTACCCTGAAATGATCATGGCTCTCCAGATTCTTGTGCCTGTGCTTGACAATGTGTGTTGTTGAAGTTATCACCTCAATTCTATCAATTCCAACCTTGAGTACAGCAACATACCATGTTGCGCAGCCCAGTTCAAACTTAAAGTTGTTGAATTAGCAGAGTGGACAAATAATTGTGCAGAGCTGGCAAATTTAGGATCTCAGAAGAGAGTGTTAGAGGTTGGGGAAAGCTCTCTACACAGCTGAAGCAAATGCCTAAGGAAAATCTAAGACATGTTAAGGATTGGCAATTTTATCACTGGTTGGGTCCGGTGCTGGCCGTGGCAGAAGGGCAACATGGCAACATCGACGAGGTAGGCCCTATGGTGAGAGATGCAACTCTGATGTTGGTGAGTGCAGCGCAAACAGCAGTCAGTCAGTGGCGAAGGAGAATCGGCGCAGCATGAAGAGTGGCGACTTCAACACTGGTTGGGTCCTGTGGAGACAGTGATGAGGTGATGCAGGAGGAATGGTGACCCAGGTGTCTTTGATAATGAGCTGGTTCAGGACTGATGGACTCCCTTTAAGCTATATCTTTGTTTCTAATATTTAAACTATTCAAAATGGTGCAGGATGATGGCTAACAGTGGAAAAGCTTTTCACTGTATTTTACTATTTTTCCTCACTGTAAAATACAAATGCATGTGACAATAAATCATTCATATTCACCTAACATCTGCCCACGTTGACAGCTTACGTTACATGAATGAAAATCACCAGAAAATACTCTCAGGGTGGAAGATTGTGCTATTCCTATGAGTGGGAAGTGTGTCTGGTGGGGGATGTTAATTTTAATTGGGCAGCAGACTCAAAATCAACTTCCCAACAATGTGATGAAACTGAAAGATTCTCTGTCTCTGTCTCTCTCTCTCTCACTCTGGGCTGCTTCTCAACATATCTGCTCACAACTTTTCTCCATCCCTCAACCAATTCCTCACTTTAGGTTCAGCATAAATACCAGCTTTTCCTAGCTACTAACAGCTCTGACGAAGTCACTGGATACAAAAAGTTGACTCTGCTTTCTTCCAACCGATGCTGCCAGACCTACTGAGTTTCTCCAACAATCTCTGTTTTTGTTTCAGATCTCCAGCATCCACAGTTCTGTGCTTAAGGAAGGATTCAGTTATAGAGTTATAGAAATATACAACACATAAACAGGCCCTTCAGTCCAACTCATCCTTGCCTAGTTATCCTAAATTAATCTAAACATGAAAGGGTTCAGAAGCAATTTACAAGGATGTTGCCAGGATTGGAGGATTTGAGCTATAGGGAAAGGGTGAATAGGTTGGGACAGTTTTTCCTGGAGCATTGGAGGGTGAGGTGACCTTATAAAGGAGTGTGGGAGTCCAGAACTAGAGGGCATAGGTTTATGGTCAGAGGGGAACCTAAGGGGCAGTTTTTTCACACAGAGGAAGTGGTGAAGGTTGGTGCAATTGCAACATTTAAAAAGCATCTGGATGGGTATATGAATAGGAAGGGTTTGGAGAGATATGGGCCGAGTGGGACTAGAGTCATCGAGTCAAGAGATGTACAGCATGGAAACAGACCCTTCGGTCTAATTCATTCAAGCAGACCAGATATCCCAACCCAATCTAGTCCCACCTGCCAGCACCCGGCCCATATCCCTCCAAACCCTTCCTATTCATATATCCATCCAGATGCCTTTTACATGTGACAATTTTACCAGCCTCCACCACTTCCTCTGGCAGCTCATTCCATAGACATTCCACCCTCTATGTGAAAAAGTTGCCCCTTAGGTCCCTTTTAAATCTTTCCCCTCTAACCCTAAACCTATGCCCTCCAGTTCTGGACTCCCCAGTCCCAGGGAAAAGATTTTGTCTATTTATCCTATCCATGCCCCTCATGATTTTATAAACCTCTATAAGGTCATCCCCTCAGCCTCCAACACCCCAGGGAAAACAGCCCCAGCCTTATCGCTCAAATCATCCAACCACGGCAACATACTTGTAAATCTTTTCTGAACCCTGTCAAGTTTCACACATCTTTCCAATAGGAGGGAGACCAGAACTGCACATGATATTCCAACAGTGGCCTAATCAAAGTCCCAAACAGCTGCAACATGACCTCCCAACTTCTCTTTTCAATGCTTTGATAATAAAGGAAAGAATACCAAACGCCTTCTTCACTATCCTATCTATCTGTGACTCCACTTTCAAGGAGCTATGAACTTACCTCCAAGGTCTCTTTGTTCAGCAACACTCCCCAGAACCTTACCATTAAGTGTATAAGTCCTGGTCTGATTTGCTTTTCCAAAATGTAGCACCGCACCTTTATCTAAATTAAACTCCATCTGCCACTCTTCAGCCATTTGGGGTAACCTTCCTTGCTGTACACTATACTTCCCACCTTGGTGTCATCTGCAACTTACTAACTATACCTCCTACGTTCGCATCCAAATCATTCACTTAAATGACAAAAAATAGTGGACGTAGCACTGATTGTAATTTTTATTAATCTGTTTGTAATTTTTGTTAATGACTTGGAAGAGGGAGTCGAAGGGTGGGTCAGTAAATTTGCAGATGATACGAAGACTGGTGGAGTTGTGGATAGTGAGGAGGGCTGTTGTCGACTGCAAAGGGACTTAGATATAATGCAGAGCTGGGCTGAGGAGTGGTAGATGGAGTTCAACCCTGTCAAGTGTGAGGTTGTCCATTTTGGAAGGACAAATAAGAGTGCGGAATACAGGGTTAATGGTAGGGTTCTTAGTAAGGTGGAGGAGCAGAGGGATCTTGGGATCTATGTTCATAGATCTTTGAAAGTTGCCACTCAGGTGGATAGAGCTTGTAAGAAGGCCTATGGTGTATTAGCATTCATTAGCAGAGGAATTGAATTCAAGAGTCGTGAAGTGATGTTGCAGCTGTACAGGACCTTGGTAAGGCCACATTTGGAGTACTGTGTGCAGTTCTGGTCGCCTCACTTTAGGAAAGATGTGGAAGCTTTGGAGAGGGTGCAGAGAAGATTTACCAGGATGTTGCCTGGAATGGAGAATAGGTCGTACAAGGATAGGTTGAGAGCTCTAGGCCTTTTCTCATTGGAACGGTGAAGGATGAGGGGTGACTTGACAGAGGTTTATAAGATGATCAGAGGAATAGATAGAGTAGACAGTCAGAGACATTTTCCCTGGGTACAACAGAGTGTTACAAGGGGACATAAATTTAAGGTGAAGGGTGGAAGGTATAGGGGGGATGTCAGGGGTAGGTTCTTTACCCAGAGAGTGGTGGGGGCATGGAATGCGGTGCCTGTAGGAGTGGCAAAGTCAGAATCATTGGCGACCTTTAAGCGGCAATTGGATAGGTACATGGATGGGTGCTTAAGCTAGGACAAATGTTCGGCACAACATCATGAACCGAAGGGCCTGTTCTGTGCTGTATTGTTCTATGTTCTATGATCCTTGTTGTACACCTCTGGTCACAGGCCTCCAGTCTGAAAAGCAACCCTCCACCACCACCCTCTGTCTTCTACTTTCAAGCCAGTTCTGTATCCAAATGGCTAGTTCTCTCTGTATTCCATGTGATTTAACCTCGCTAATCAGTCTACTATGAGGAACCTTGTTGAATGCCTTACTGAAGTCAATATAACTCATGTCCACCATTCTGCTCTGATAAATCCTCTACGCTGCTTCTTCAAAAAACTCAATCAAGTTAGTGAGACATCATTTCCCATGCACAAAGCCATGTTGATTATCCCTAGTCAGTCCTTGCCTTTTGAAATATCCATGTAAACCTTGTTCCTCAGGATTCCCTCCAACAACTTGTCCACCAAGGATGTCAGGCTTTCTTGCAAGTTTACAAGTGACAAGTGTTGAGGAGTCCTTTTCCATGTGTCTACATTCAAGACATGCTCAAAAGGCAACCTTCTTAGAATGAAATGCATTTACAAATTAGGTTAGCTACCAGCAGAAAATAGATGCCTTCAGAATCACGACTGCATATAAATGACATGCAGCAGGTGTGGCAATCCATTTGCTGAAAATGTGGTTACTGTTTTTTCCCTTTGGAAGACATTTTCTGTGACAGCACAATTGATATCATGTGATGGCAGACAAAAGGCAATGGGACAGGGCTGTCTGGGTCAGGGACTGAAGCTCATAATGGGAAGGATGATCATGGGAATGTCAATAGTGATTGAGAAAAGGTGGAAGCAAGAGTAATTAACTTGACAATCATCCTTCAGTATCATGCAAATCGTGGTAGAATGGGTGGAGATTAGTGTGCATCTGATAGTTATTATGGGGCTTCCCATCGAGCAAAATGATCAGGAGAGAAGGGAGGATCTCAAGGGATATTGTGACTGGATCATTTCCTACAAATTGTTCACAGATCACCTCAGGCAGACATGATGATGGGTCAAGTAAACTGCACAATTTTGCTAACTCTGGTGCAGCTGTGAAAGAGCTAGAGGAAGTGTAGCCCAGGGCCAAGCACAGCAATGTGGTGTGGCAACAGAGAGTCAATTAGCACTTGTTGCCGGTAACCAGGCAGGGATGTGTTGTGCATTACTGAATACCAAATGGTGGAACAATGGGCTCAATGGCCCAATTCTGCTCCCATATCTTATGGTCCTATAGACTGCAGGTAGTCAGCTCCCTAACAAATAAGACCGTGTTAGAGTTAAACACAGAGAATGATGATGAAATTCTGATCTAGCTGCATTTGTGGAGCGAGAAACAGAATTAATGTTTTGAATGGGGTAAGACTCTTCTTCAGAACTGAAATACTTTGCATCATTCTTCACAATGGAAAAGATGACTGCAGGTATTAGATGGCATCAGGAAGGATGACTGTGAAGTGTTAAGTGAAATTAACAGAGACAGGAGGTACTACTGGGTTAATAGCTTTTGAAGTGGATATATCTGTAGACACTGATGATATGTGTCACCGGGTTAAGGATTTAGAGGGACAGATTTCTTGAAATGTATCCAGGGGATTTTTTTTTGTCAATATGTAGAAGGCCAAATAAGGGATGGTACGGTGCTGGATCTAGTGAAAGTAGGCAACGTGTTTGATGTGGCAACGGGGGAACATTTTAATGATAGTGACCACAACACGGGGAGAGTTTAAATTTGTTCTGGACAAGAGAAAAGATGGCCTGCAAGTTACAGCTTTGGACTGAGGGGGGGGAGAGATAGATTTTATTAAATTAAAGCAGGATCTGGCCACTGTAGACTGGGAATAGCTCTTTGCAGGTAAGTCTGCAGCGGAGCAATGGGGACCATTCAAAAAGGAGCTGGGGAGAGTATAGGTCCAACTATACCCTTTAGAGAGAAACGTAGGAGCAATAAGTTCAGAGAACTCTAGATGTCTAGGAGAATTCAGGACTGGATAAGGAAGAAGAGCAGGGTGTTTAGCAAGTCCAAATTCAGCTGCAGCCCTAGATGAATACAGGAAGAGCAGGATGGAACTTAGAAAGCAATTAGAAGAGCAAAAAGTGGGCAAGAGGAAGGACGTGTACAGGATTTGAGAGAATCTGAAGATATTTTATAAATACATTACAGGGAAGAAGTTAAACAGGGAAAGAGTAGGGCCCATTAAGGACTAAAGCTACCTGTGGGTGAAGCCACAAGATATCAGAAAGGTGTTGAATGAATAATTTTCTTCAATCTTTATTCCAAAAAAGGAGAACATAGGTACAGAGTTCAGGAAAAGGGATTGTGAGGAACTTGCACAGATTGACATAGGAAATGGGGAAGTATCGGAGGTTCTGCTGGGTTTGAAAGCAGACAAATCCCCTGGCTCGGATGAATTACATCCCAGGCTGCTGTGGGGAGTGAGATAGGAAATTGCAGGGGTTCGGATACAAGTTCTTAATTCCTCTCTGGCCTTGTTGGAGGTGCCTGAAGACTGGAGGACAGTTAATGTGGTTCCACTTTATGAGAAGATTATTAGAGATGAACCAGGAAATTGAAGACCAGTGAGTCTCGTGTTAGTGATAGGGAAACTATTGGAGAAAATTCTGAAGGAGCAAATTAATGGAAAGGCATAAGTTAATTAGGAATAGTCAAGGTCAGAGAAAGGCAGGCCTAACAAATATGTCAGAATGTTTTGAAAATGTGACTAAATACATGGCTGAGGGAAGTTCAATTGATGTGGTTTATGTATGAATGTTAACAAAGCTTTTGACAAGGTTGCACATGGGAGACTGAGAAGCTTAAATCACATGGAATTGAGGGAAACCTGGTGAGATGGATCAGAAATTGGCTTAGTAATAGGACACAAAGGGTAGTGGTAGAAAACTCTTCAAATGACTAGAGACTGGTATGCAGTGGTGTACCACAAGTATCAGTACTGGGATCCTTATTGTTTATTATACACATATATGATATAGATGGTTGTAAGTTACAGGAAGATATAGATGGGATGGTCAGATGGGTAGTGGCTGATGGTACTTAACCCTGAGAAGTGTGAGGTAATGAACTTTGGAAGAAGAAACAGGATGAGGGCATTTAATGAATGGTGGTCCACTGGGTAGCTCAGAGGAACAGAGGGATCTTGGGTTAATCATTCACAGATCCCTGAAGTCAGCAGAGACCATGAATAGGATTGTTAAGAAGGCATTTGGGACACTTGTTTTCAACAATCATGGCATAGAGAATAAGATCAAGGAGGTAATGTTGGAGTTGTACAGAGCATTGGTTAGGCCACAACTGGAGTACTGTCTGCAATTCTGGTCACCTCCTTCCAGAAACAATGTGACAGCGCGAGAGGGGCTTCAGAGGAGGTTCATCAGGATGTTGCCTGGGATGGTGAAATTGAGCTATAAGAATAGGCTTAGGGGGAATCCAAGATGCCAGCGATCTGAAATGTCTGCCCTGCTGAGCTCTGCACCACAACTCAAGCAAAGTAGTGTTCTTACCCTCACCACCTGTTATTTTGGAAAAATTCGATAATTATATAGTTATGGAATTGTTATAAATCCTTTTTTTAGCAAGGGAAGATGACTAAAAGTAAAGAGGTAAAAACAATGTCTGCAGATGCTGGAAGACAGATTCTGGATTAGAGTGGTGCTGGAAAAGCACAGCAGTTCTGGCAGCATCTGAGGAGCAGGAAAATCGACATCTCAGGGTTTTTGCCTGAGACGTCGATTTTCCTGCTCCTTGGATGCTGCCTGAACTGCTGTGCCTTTCCAGTACCATTCTAATCCAGACTAAAAGTAAAGGTTCGGCTAAGTCCCAACACACAGGACATTGCCCGGTGGCATCGGGCACACCCGTGACCTCCTCTGCAACTCCGCAGGAATCACCTACCCAACAGACCTTGGCTGCAGAGTTTGTGAAGCTCCAGGAGATGATCGAGGATTCGATTGAGGAGAGTCGCACCAGGCTGGAACTGATCTTGGCCAAGCTGTACAAACATGAGCAGGAGCTAAAAGGGCTTGGAAAGCAAATGGAGGAGGTCAAACGGCAGACTGCAGCATCGGAGACCGTAATTGAGTCCTCGATGGAGCGGATCCAGGCCCTCGAGAAGCAGCTCTGGGCCTGAACAGAGCAGGTCGACGACCTGGAAAACAGAGGTCGGACAAAGAATATCCAGGTCATCGGGTTGTTGGAGGGAGTGAAAGGTGAGCAGCCAGTAAGGTTTTTTTGAAGACTGATTGCCACAATGTCTTGGTTGGGATGCCAAGGCAGGCTGGGTGAAGGTTGACAGAGCTCACTGGGTTGCAGTGCGCAGATCCGGTTTGGACCAGCACCCCCACCGGGTCCTAGTGTGATTCTAATGCTACGGTGACAAGCAGAGAGTTATGGAAGCATCCAGAATTCAGGCCTTGATTTACAAAGGATCCAAGATAAAGTTCTTCCAGGAATTTTCTGCAGTCGCGATCCATTAAAGGAAGTCCTTTGATAAGGCAAAGTGAAGACTGAGGGACCGATGGTGATTTGTTTTATTTATGATGGGTCTGTACACTCATTTGATTCTTCGGAAAAAGCGAGAAACTTTCTAGACACTTTAAAATAGACTGGATGGTCTGTAGGATATGGACAATAATGTTTTCTCTTTCTCTTTTGTACTTCTCTCTTTTTCTTAAACAAAGTGTTGTTAGATTTTTTCTGATGTTAATTGAGGTTAATGTATAGTTAGGGATGGGTAGAGTGCTCACTTTTAACTTTGTTAATATTGCCTTTTTTTTCTTTTGCTTGAGTTTGGCATGAGACTCAAGCTGGAAGGAGTTATGGAGGTGTATGGGAGATGTGTAAGCACCCTCTGTGGGCAGGGGGTAGAGTTAAATGCTTTTTGTATTTTGCATTTGGTTTAGTTTGTTGGATGTTTGTAGATGTAGTTTTTGAAAGTTCTGTTAGTTTGTTAGATGTTTTAGTGTGTGTAGTCTTTAGGCTCCATGGTCTATTTTCATCTGTATTCAGCGATTTGTAAGTTGAATTCTTCCTCTTGGGAGTTCAAAGGTTGTTGTCGAGGGTCATATCTAACTGTGGTCTCAAATGGTGTACATTAAATGGAACATTAAAGGGAGTCACTCACAGGTCAAGAGGAGAAAAATACTCACGAGTCTTAAAAAGGCGAGGATTGATATTGCCCTGTTGCAGGAAACTCACCTTGGTGATAAGGAACATCTGAAATTACAGCAGGGTGGGTTTGATCACGTTTTTTTTGTCATTCAATACTGAGAATAGGGGTGTGGCCATACTTGTTTGGAAAAATCTCCCATTTAAGTTACTAGATCATATTAAAGCTTATTGTATGGGGGCGTTCGTAATTCTTAAAGCCTCAATATGTGGCGAAGAGTATGGTATTTTGAATATTTTTTGTCCCCGGTGCACTCCTTAAATTTCTGATGGATGCATTCTCCAAATTGATTGCCCTTGTGTCATGCCATATTATTATAAGGGGAGACTTTAATTATCTCATGGATCCCACGGTGGATAGAACGCCCAAAGGCCTCCCAAAATCTTTTCTGCAATCTAAGCAACTGATTGATTTATGTATAGAATTGGGGCTGGTGGATGTTTGGGGGCACCTCCACCCTACAATTCTTCCTCTAATTTTTCTAATTTGCACAAGTGTCATATGAGGACTGATCTTTTCCTAGCCCACATGATTTTTTTGGAATTGGTGATGTCATGCACAATTGGGAATATTACCATTTCTAATCATGCAGCAGCATACTTAGTGGTTAAGATTAAGGGCAATGTAGCGGGTTTACAGCACTGGTGAATGGATCCCTTTATTCTCAAGGACAGTAAGCTCATTGAGTACTTTTCTAATGAGTTTAAAGCATTCATTGTCATTAATTCGTATATGGCTAGTAACGCGTCTATTCTCTGGGAGACTGCTAAGGCTTATGCTAGGGGAATAATTATCTCTTACTCTGCCAGTTGGAAGCGACAGAAGGGAGAGCAGCAGCGCCTGCTTGAGGCACGACTGAAGACAGCTGAGATGGCATATTTTGATTGGCTGTCGGTGGCTAAGCTGCAGCAGGTCACAGCTCTTCAGTCCACCTTGAATTCCACACTCACACAGACAGCGAGGAAGGAACTTTGCCAAACAAAAGTTGTTTGAGCATGGCAATAGGCTGGGCAAATATCTGGCTAACTAAAAAATGCCCCCGCCAATCTATTACCTCCATCAGGGAAGGGACTGGAACTCTTACTTGTGATTCCAAAAAGATCAATGCTGCTTTTCAGAGATCTTACTCTGAATTATACCAGTCAGAAGGCTGTGAGGACAGATGGGCTAAGATGGAGTCCTTTTTTAGGAACTTGAATCATTCAGAAGTGCCCTCTGAACAGATGTCTCTCCTTAATGTCCCTTTAACAGTGCAAGAGATACAGGAGGCAGCTTCCAAGTGGAAAGGCGAGGATCCAAGATGTCGGCAATCTAGGAAGATCACTTTGCAGAGCTCCGTACTGCATCGCAGGTGGGACAAAGCACTAACCTGCCCTACCCAGATTCTTGTGGTTTTCTAGGACTCTGAAAATGTCAGAGTCGTAGAAAGTTCTGAAAAGTCACTGACCTGCTTTCTCGCCATCCAGGGATGCCTAAGAAGGGAGCAGGCTTGCCCGAAGCTGGGGCTGTGGTCCAACCTACAGGATCCTCGGACTTCATTTCTTTCCAGGCCCTGGTATTGGGGCTCACAAAATCTCGTGAGATGCTAGATAAGCAAATTGAAGCCAAACTGCTCCCTATCTCTATTATGCTGCAGAAGCACAAACAGCAACTGGGAGACCTCAGGAAAAGGTCGGATGAAGTCGAACGCAGAGTCACAGTGGTAGAAGCTGAGACTGACTCTTCTAAGGATAGGACCCAGGCCCTGGAGATGCAGCTCCGTAATTTGCTTGACCAGGTCGATGATCTTGAGGATAGGGGCAGGACAAAAAATATTCAGATCGTTGGTTTGCCGGAGAAGAAGGAGGGTGAGCAACCAGTGGAATTTATTGAGGATTGGCTGCTGAAATTCCTTGACTTGGAGGCTGAAACGAGAAGTTTGAAGATTGAAAGAGCTTACCGGGTCACAGCATGGAGGCCAGGTCTGGACGAACGTCCTCGCCCTATCCTGGCGCGGTTCCATTATTATAAAGACAAGCAGAGAATCGTGGAAGCTTCTAGAGTCCAGGGGAAGGCCTTAACTTATGAGGGCTCTAGGATCATGTTTTTCCAAGACTTCTCAGCAGCAGTGATCTGAAAAAGGAAATCTTATGATGGCATTAAGAAAAGACTGAGGGAGCTCGATCCAGTACTCTCTAAGTTACGTGGCAGAGCTTCGGATTACCTTTAATGGATCCATACACATCTTTGAGTTGTCAGAGAATGCAAGAGATTTTGTGGACAAGTTAACTTAGTCGAAATGACTCATTATGTACAGATAATAGTGTTGTTTGGATTTTTTTTTGACAAAAAAATCGTGTTGGGGTTTTCTTTTCCTCTTACATTTTGGCAATAATCTGGGTTAAATTATGCTACGGGAACGATGGGGTATTTACTTTTAACTTCTAAATTAAGTTATACCAGGGGATGGGTGGGGTACTTACTTTCTTACTATTCACTTTTAACTTCTTTGTTCATATTGTTATTCGTTTTTGTATTTCCCTTTTTGTTTTGTTGCTTGTGTTTGTGATGCGGCTCTAGCGAGGAGGAGAGAAAATGGTTGGGATGGCCAGACACCTACTCATGGGCAGTATAAGCCCAGTTCAGGTGTTTAAATGTCCCAGTTGGCAGCGGGGCAGGAAGTTGTGTGTTGGGGTGTATAGATGCCCCCCTTGGGTGGGGGGTGAACTTCCCTATCCAGTGCCATTGGCGCTTTATATGTTGTTTTTGTTTTTTGAGTTTTTGTTTTATATAGTCTTTGATTGTTGTGTAGGTTTGTTAACTGTAGTAGTTTTAGTTTGTGTAGTTTTTAAGTTCTGTGGATTATCTTTTATTAAGACTCAGCAATTTGTAAGTCGAGTTCTTCCTCTCCGGAGTCTAAATGTTACTGCAGAAGATTATGGCTAATGACCATTTTAAATGGTATATCTGGAATATCAAGGGGAGTCACTTGCCAATTAAAAGGAAACAGTTACTCTTGAGCCTTGGAAAGGAAACGGTGGATATTGCTTTATTACAGGAGACACATTTGGATGATAGGAAACATTTGAAATTGCAGTAGAATGGCTTTGATCGAGTTGACTGTTCACCTTCTATTACTAGGAGTAGGGGAGTGGCCATACTGGTTAGGAGGAATCTCTCATTTAAGTTACTAGAGTGTGTTAAAAATACATACAGGAGGATTGTAATCCTTAAAGCTTTGATAAATAGGGAAGAACATAGTAATTTAAATGTCCCCCAACCCATCTCCTCAAACTTCTGATAGATGCATTTTCTAAAGTGATTAGTTTCAAATCCCAGAATTCCTGAAGAAGGGCTTATGCCCGAAACGTTGATTCTCCTGCTCCTTGGATGCTGCCTAACCTGCTGCGCTTTTCCAGCAACACATTTTTCATTTCAAATCCCAGCATATCATTATAAGGGGAGATTTTAATTGTCTTATGGACAGGTTGCTCAAGGGCCCCCTAATACCTTAAACCAAGCAATTAGTGGATCTGTGTATGGAGTTAGGGTTGGTGGATGTCTGGAGGCACATCC
Source organism: Chiloscyllium punctatum (assembly GCF_047496795.1). NCBI lineage: Eukaryota > Metazoa > Chordata > Chondrichthyes > Orectolobiformes > Hemiscylliidae > Chiloscyllium > Chiloscyllium punctatum. The sequence goes on from NC_092783.1 coordinate 28,555,036, forward strand.
ACCCTACATTTTTTTTCCACACAGGTGCCACACTAGGATTTTTTTTTAACCCCCGGCAACCCTGAACTTGGTGCCATCTCCACCCATGCTCCAGTGTACTTGTTGGTTAAGATTAAGGATGCTGTAGCGGGTCCGAGACATTGGCAAATGGATCCCTGAATCCTTAAGGATAGTAAGTTTGTGGAGTACTTCTCTAATGAATTCAGGGCATTTATAGACATTAATTCAGGTTCGGCTAGTCGCCTGTCTGTTCTTTGGAAAACTGCTAAAGCTTATGCCAGAGAGTTAGTTATCTCCTACTCAGCCAGTAGGAAGCAGCAGAAGGGCGAGCAGCAACATCTGCTTGAAGCATGGTTGAAGGCAGCTGAGAGGCTTATTCTGACAGACCCTCGTTGGCCAAGCTATACAGGAAACCAGTACTTCGATCTACGTTGTATTCCATGCTCACACAGACAGCAAAGAAGGAGCTTGCTTTTGCAAAGGCCATTTGAGCATGGTGACAAACCAGGCAAGTATTGAGCATATCTTGCCAGGAAAAAGAGTGCCCCCCCCCCCCCAAATGATTATATCGATTAGGGAAGGTGTTGGAAACCTAACCTGTTATTATAAAATGACCAATGCAACATTTTGGAGATTTAACTCTGAATTGTACCAGTCTGAAAGTTGTGAGGATGGACAGGCTCAGATGGAGTCTTTTTTCAAGAATCTGGAGCTTCTGGGTGTAACCCCTGAACAAGAGGCTTTTCTCAATGCCCCTTTATCAGAGTAAGATGTTCAGAGTGGAAAGGCGCCTGGATCTGATGGACTTCCCAGTGAATTTTATAAGGAATGTATAAGCATATTGTCAGGCCTGATGCTCAACATTTTTAATGACTCATACAGTCATGATCGCCTCCCACCATCTCTGAGAGACCAATATATCTCTCATTCTTAAAAAAGGGAAAGCTCTGGAGCACTGTGCTTCCTATAGGCCCATTTGACTTTTAAATCAATGATTTTAAAATCTTTCCAAGACGCTTGCATTAATGCTGGAAACTGTTTTGCCTTCTATTATTAAAGAGGACGAGACAGGCCATAACAATTGGGTTTTCTGAGTCTGATATCCAGAGATGGGGAAATGTGAACATATGAATATGTGTAAATTAATGCTCTTGGTGGCTAGTGCTTTGTCTCGCTGAGCCAGTTTATTATTATGATTTATTAGTTAGTTGTTAGATATTATTTATTATTTATGTATGTATTTAGTTGTTATTTTAATATATAGATTTATACATTTGTACTTATTTATATTTTCTTGTTCTTTCTTTGTACTGTTGTGAATCATACTGTTTTGTATTTATTGTAATATCAAAAAATCTATTTTTCAATAAAAATATATATCTTTTTTAAAATATCGAAATATATCTGGCCCTGATGGTCTCCTAGTGAATTCTACAATGAATTTATAAATATATTGTCAGTGCTGGACATGTACAATTACTCCCGCCATCCAGGAGAGAGGCTAATATCTCTCTCATCCTTAAGAAAGGGAAAACCCCAGAGGACTGTGCTTCTTATATGCGCATCTCACTTTTAAATTCTGATTTTAAAATTTTGTCCAAGACTCTCTCATTAAGGCTGGAAATGGTGTTGCCTTCCATTGTCAAAGAGGATCAGACAAGCTTTATAAAGGGCTGCAGATCCTCCTACAATGTTTGGAGATTACTTAATATGGTCCAAGCTTGTCAGCAGCGATTGGTTCAGGGATTAGTGATCTCGTTACATGCAGAGAAGGCATTTGACTGGGTGGAGTGTCTTTTTTACACCCTGGAATGGTTTTGTCTAGGTGAAGGCTTTCTTAGATGGGTAAGGGTTCTTTATAGTGATCCGCTGCCTGCAATTCTCACCAATGGTGTAAGATTCAGTAATGTTAGTATCTGTAGGGGCAGTCAGCAAGGTTGTCCCCTCTCACCTCTACTTTTTATGTTGGTGATTGAACCGCTGGCAGAGGCTATCCGTAGGGAACCTAATATAACTGCCCTAGAAGTAGGATCAAAAACACATAAGATCACACTATATGCAAATGATGTTCTTCTCTGTTGAACCCAGTAGTTTCTGTACCCCATTTAATACAACATATTCATTTATTTGGCTCCTTTTTGTGCTATAAGATTATTTTTTCCAAATCAGGGGCTCTGCCTATGGCGGTCTTGGGGGAATATCTGATGGTGAGGGTGAGTCATGGTTTCCTTTTAAGTGGTCACAGGGTTTTTTTCTTTATTTAGGTATTTTTGTTAGTCCCATCTTTGATCAGTTATTTAAGGCTAATTTTATCCACTTGCTTGACAAGATCAAGCAAGATCTTCAAAGATGGGAGGATCTCCCAATATCCTGGTTAGGCCGAGTAGCCCTTATTAAAATGAATGTCCTTCCTCATTTGCTATACCCTATGTGAATGCTTCCTTTGATTTTTCCCAAGCAAACATTTAGGAGACTTAATGGCTGGTTTACCTCTTTTATCTGGCACCACAGATGGCCCCTTATTAAGCTCACCAAATTGCAATTGCCCCAAGGACTGGGGGGGAAGTGGACCTCCCGGATATTAAAAGGTATCAGTTGAGCTCCTTTTATCTTTTGTGAGCGACTGGACTTGTGAGGACCAGCATCAATGTGGTTGGATATTGAGGCCTCCCAGCAAAAGTGTCCCTTTACTAGCCTGTTGTTCTTAGATAAAATAATGATAGTTGCAGAGGACTATTGTAATCCAATAATCATTAATATTGTCAAAGCGTGGATGGCAATGTGGCAGAGTGAGAGTAATATATCTAAAACTTCTTTTCTTACCCCTATAGTTGATATGCCAGGGATATTGGACCCCAGGTTCAAACTCTGGGCAGCTAGGGGAGTTTCCTATTTGTGTGACCTACTTGAGGGCAAAACATTGATATCCTTTGATCAAATAAACTGCTAGTATGGTTTATCTAGCAGACACCTTTTTTGTTTTTTTTCAGATGAGGGACTTTATTCAAAATGGGACTACGCTCTTGACCGACTCTTCCAAATCTGATATAGAGAAGAGGATGCTTCATGCCAAGAGCACTCACAGTTAGTATTCTTTACCATCCCTGAGGGGTGGTCCCTCAGATGATATTGAGTGACTATGTGAGATCTGGAAGAGAGAGTTGAGATCTCCTCTGAGACATGGGAAAATATATGTGAAAGTGCATGAAAGATTTTGATCTGTAATAGGATGCACGCCATCCAGCTGAAGATTTTTCATAGTGACCATTTGGCCCCAGACTGTCTCTTGAAATTTAAGGTGGGAGTATCCTCAGAGTATTTTACAGCCCCAACTGTAAAATAAGTACAGTACTGGTACTCTCATTCATTGTCTGTGGTCCTACCACAGGCTTCATATGTGCTGGAGGGTCTTGCGGGCCAAAGTTAATTTGGACCCGAACTCTCTTCTCCTGGGCCTGCCCAATTTATTTTCTATAGACATTCAGGGGAGAAAGCTTTTTAATATACTTACTTTCTGCATGTGCAAGGAAAAATATTTTGATGTGTTGGGTGTCTGAAAACCACCAGGCCCTGTCAAGTTGGCGTAAGCTAATCATGGAACATGTTCCCCCCTGGACATTCTCACAAATATGGTGCACCAAAAAACTGAAATTTTTTTTAAGACATGGCAGCCCTATTTGGATTACCTAGGTGCAGATTTGTCTGCCATTTTAATTAAGGCTTTTGTGTAGCCATGACGATCTGACTTAGCAAAATTGGTATCCTGAGAGGAAGAATTTCGAATAACTGCGGGTATTATATTCAATGCTCTCGAAGGTTGAGAACTCTTGTTGCGCTGAGTGGTGTTATTTATTTATTATTCATACTGGACTTTTCATCTTGCACATGAGTATAGTTTTGTTTGCGTTGTTTTTTATTTCATTCTTGAAAATTTTTTTATATAGAGTAGTGTTGTTTATTTATTGTTGTAATTTTGTAATTTTATAAAAAGAAATATTTTCTCAATGAAAATTTTTTGAAAAAAGAATAGGCTTGGATTGTTTTCTCTAGAGCAAAGACTGAGGGAGGACATGTTCAAAGTTTGGTAGAAGATTTGTAGCTCGGGTGCTCGTTGTTGTGATTCTGTTCGCCGAGCTGGGAAATTGTCTTGCAAACGTTTCGTCCCCTGTCTAGGTGACATCTTCAGTGCTTGGGAGCCTCCTGTGAAGCGCTTCTGTGCTGTTTTCTCCGGTATTTATAATGGACTGTCTCTGCCGCTTCCGGTTGTCAGTTCGAGCTGTCCACTGTAGTGGCCGGTATATTTTGGTCCAGGTCAATGTGTTTGTTGATAGAGTCTGTGGATGAGTGCCATGCCTCTAGGAATTCCCTGGCTGTTCTCTTTTTGGCGTGCCCTATAATGGTCGTGTTGTCCCAGTTGAATTCATGTTGCTTGTCGTCTGTGTGTGTGGCTACTAAGGATAGCTGGTCATGTCGGTTCGTGGCTAGTTGGTGGTCGTGTATACGGATCGTTAACTGTCTTCCTGTTTGTCCGATGTAGTGTTTTGTGCAGTCCTTGCATGGGATTTTGTACACTACATTAGTTTTGCTCATGTTGGGTATCGGGTCCTTTGTTCTGGTGAGTTGTTGTCTGAGCGTGGCTGTTGGTTTGTGTGCTGTTATGAGTCCTAGTGGTCGCAGTAGTCTGGCTGTCAGTTCAGAAATGCTCCTGATGTATGGTAGTGTGGCTAGTCCTTTGGGTTGCGGCATGTCCTCGTTCCGTTGTCTCTCCCTTAGGCATCTGTTGATGAAATTGCGAGGGTATCCGTTTTTGGCAAATACTTTGTATAGGTGTTCCTCTTCCTCTTTTTGTAGTTCTGGTGTGCTGCAGTGTGTTGTGGCCCTTTTGAATAGTGTCCTGATGCAACTTCATTTGTGTGTGTTGGGGTGGTTGCTTTCATAGTTCAGGACTTGGTCTGTGTGTGTGGCTTTCCTGTAAACCTTTGTGGTGAATTCTCCGTTCGGTGTTCTCTGTACGATCACGTCTAGGAATGGGAGTTGGTTGTCCTTTTCTTCCTCTCTAGTGAATCGGATTCCTGTGAGTGTGGCGTTGATGATCTGGTGTGTGTTCTCTATTTCTGTGTTTTTAATTATTACAAAGGTGTCATCCACGTATCTGACCCAGAGTTTGGGTTGAAGTTGTGGTAAGACTGTTTGTTCTAACCTTTGCATTACTGCTTCTGCTATGAGTCCAGAGATCGGTGAGCCCATGGGTATTCCGTTGATTTGTCCGTATATTTGGTTATTGAATGTGAAGTGTGTTGTGAGGCACAAGTCCAGTTTAAGCAATTTCGTCAACAGATGCCTAAGGGAGAGACAACGGAACGAGGACATGCCGCAACCCAAAGGACTAGCCACACTACCATACATCAGGAGCATTTCCGAACTGACAGCCAGACTACTGCCACCACTAGGACTCATAACAGCACACAAACCAACAGCCACGCTCAGACAACAACTCACCAGAACAAAGGACCCGATACCCAACATGAGCAAAACCAATGTAGTGTAAAAAATCCCATGCAAGGACTGCAGAAAACACTACATCAGACAAACAGAAAGACAGTTAACGATCCGTATACACGAACACCAACTAGCCACGAAACGACACGACCAGCTATCCTTAGTAGCCACACACACAGACGACAAGCAACATGAATTCAACTGGGACAACACCACCATTATAAGGCAAGCCAACAGAGAACAGCCAGGGAATTCCTAGAGGCATGGCACTCATCCACAGACTCTATCAACAAACACATCGACCTGGACCCAATATACCGGCCACTACAGTGGACAGCTCGAACTGACAACTGGAAGCGGCAGAGACAGGCCACTATAAATACTGGAGAAAACAGCACAGAAGCGCTTCACAGGAGGCTCCCAAGCACTGAGGATGTCACCTAGACAGGGGATGAAACGTTTGCAGGAGAACATGTATAAAACTGAGGGGTATGAACAGGGTGAATAGAGAGCAGCTATGCCTATTGGTCTAGTGGGCATAATTTTAGGATAAGGAGCAGGCGATGCAGAGGGAATTTAGGAAAAAACATTTTCACTGTGGGTGATAGGAATATGGAATGCACAGCTTGGGAAGGGAGAGAAGGCTGGAAACCTTACAATTTTTAACAAGTATTTGGATGAGCACTTCAAATATCAGAACATGCAAGGATATGGGACAAGTACATTTGAAATTAGAATTAGCACACCTTCAGGGATAGTTATGTTGGTGCAGACTTGATGGGCTGGAGAGCTTTTCTGCACTGTATGACATTATGACCACGACTCAATAGCATGTATCCCATGATGTTGAGGGAGACAAGGGAGGAGATACAAGGCCCTGATAATTACATTTAAATTTTCTCTGACCACAGGTGAGGTGCCTGACTGTTAAAATTGTCCCAGTATTAAAGGGAGGAAGGGATACACCAAGAACTTACAGGCAATCAGCCTAACCTCAGTGGCAAGGCAATTGTTAGAAAGAATTGAGGCACGAAATATATCCGCATTTGGAGTGACATGGCAACAGGGCTAGTCAGTCAGAAAAGGTTATGTTTGACAAATTTGCTCAAATATTTTGAAGAAATGAATAAAATTGTTCATGAGGCCGCTGCATTTAGAATCATAGAAGTTAATAGCAGAGAAAAAGGCCCTTCACACCATCAAGACTGTACCAAGTCCCTAACTATCCTAACTCTATTTTCTAGTACTTGGCCTACAGGCTGGTATACCTTGGAACTGCAAGTATCCATACAAATATTTCTTAAATGTTAAATCTCAGCCTCTGTCACCCTTACAAGCACTGCCTTAAATATATGCCTCCTCATCATTGATCCATCAACCAATAGAGAAAGTTCCTTCCTGTATATCCTGTTTATTTGATCTTGTCTACATGGACTTCAGCGGGGTTTTTAAAAAAAAAGTCCATCATAGCAGAACATTCATGAAAGTAAGATTCTATGGGATCTAAGGCAATGAACAAAAGGCACATTCTATTTGAAATTAGCTGAGAGGCAGGAAGCAGAGGCTGATGGTAGAAGGATGTTTCTGTGAGAAAGTCTGTTTCTAATGGTGTTACACAGGGCTTGGTGCTGGGGCTACTGCAGTCTGGTGTACAATAATGATTTAGACTTAAATGTAAAGGGTACAATCAAGATATCTGTGGGTGACATGAAATGTGGTTGGGTGATAAGTAGTGAGGAGGATAACATAATCCGCAGAAGGATATCAATGGGCAAGTCAAGTGGGCAGAGCAATGGCAAATGGAATCAAAGTCTGAAAAATCTGAGGTTAGGGAGTGCTAACAAGGCAAAGAATTACACTAGGATTCTGGAAAGTGCTGAAGATCAGAGAGACCTTGGTGTGCATTTCTACAGATCCTGGAAGGTAGATAACAGAGCAGGTAGATAAACTGGTTAAGAAGGCGAATGGGATAATTGCCTTTATTGGCAAAGTCATAGAATGCAACAGCAAGGAGGCTGTGCTAGAATGATATAAAACACTAGATAGGTTACAATTGGAGTACTGGGTGCAGTTCTGGCTACTGCATTATAGGGAGAATGTGACTGCATAGGAGGGAGTACAGAGGAGATACAGCAGGAAGCTGCCTAGGCTAAAGGGTCTGAGTTATGAGGAAGAATTGGATAGGCTGGGAAACTTTTTGGGGGGGGCAGTGGAGGTTGAGAGTGGACCTGATAGAGGTAGATAACATTATGAGGGGAATGGATAGGGTTGATACCTTTTCCATTAGTAGATAAGTCAACAAAAAGGAGAATATCTTTAAGATAAGAGGTAGAAGGCTAAGAAGAGAGTTAAGGAGAATGTTTGTTTTTCCCTTGGAGGGTGCTTTATTAGATTCACAACACACACACAGAAGTCACAACTGTAGGAATTGTTGCTATCACAGGATTTCCATAGGTGCAAAGAGCAAGTGACTGCACATGTGTTGCGAAGAGCTCCCTAGGATTTACAAAAAGCATTTATATTTAGACTGAGGTTTTACTGTCTAACTGTCAGGCTGTGATCACCAGAAACAAATCCTTTAGATGTGTGCATATGTACCAGGGAGCTCTCCCAATTCGTACATCTTCGCTAAGCTGCATGTGCCTCAAGAGTTTGCTACCCTCGACAACTGCTGGATTTGAATCTTAATTACAGGGAATGTCCATAAAAGACCCAACTAATGACACCAGTGCACATATGGCAGTGTTTTAGTATAGGACACTTGTTAGTGCATGCCACTTGTTAGAAATCAGCTGGAATATTGTGTATAGTTCTGGGTGCTGCATTATGAGAACTTATTGGAGAGTTTGCAGAAGCAATCTACAACAATGTCAGGGTTGAGAAACTTCAATTATGAGGATAGATTGGAGAAAATAGGATTGTTTATCTTGGAAAGAAGAAGACTAAAAGATTCTGGATGTAGATTTGCTCACTGAGTGGGAGGTTCATTTCCAGACGTTTCGTCACCCTACTAGGTAACATCTTCAGTGGGCCTCAGGCGAAGCAGTGTACATGATTTCTGCTTTCTATTTTTATGTTGGTGATGTCATTTCCTGTGGTGATGTCATGTCTGGGGATATAGGAACACCATCTAGCTACAGAACAACATGACCCTCTCTCACTCGTATTCTTACATACAGATAAGGAAGGACACCACTTCAACTGGGACAACTCATCCATCTTAGGACAAGCCAAACAGAGACACTCACGAGAATTCCTAGAAGCACAGCATTCCAACCGGAATTCTATCAACAAACACATCGGGTTAGACCCCATCTACCACCCCCCGAGAACAAGAACAGGAAATGACATCACCAAACCAAAGAAACCCAAACATATAAATAGAAAGCAGGAATCATGTACACTGCTTTGCCTGAGGCCCACTGAAGATGTTACCTAGTAGGGTGATGAAACGTCCGGACATGAACCTTCCAGCTCAGTGAGCAAGCCTATATCCAAAACCTCAACATGAGCTACAAATCTTCTCAAAACTCACTAAGACTAAAAGATTTATAAAAGATTTTAAAATAATGTGGTGGTTCGATAGATAGGGAGAAACTGTTCCTATTTGGAAAAGGGTCAAGAATGGGATGGTAGACGTTTAAAGTGATTTGCAAAGGAAGCACATGTGAGGTGAGAAAATCTTTTTCAAGGGTCTGAAAACTGTGTAGAAGTATGGCATAGGCAGGTTCAACTGAGGCATTTAAGAGGGCATGGATAATTTTTTTAAAAAAGAAATAAATGTATACAGATATGAGAAAAAGGGAAAAAAATGGCATTAAGTCAAAATACTCAGTCAGACAGCTAGTGTAGGCATGCTGGGCTAAATGGTCTCCTTCTTAACACTTCTTCTCTGATTCTGTGAATCCTGGCCAAGACTCAACAAGAGTGACAAATTAGCAGATAGTGGACTTGGTAAATACGAGTTTCTGTGTTTGTAACACTCAGGCAGGGTGCTTCAGTTTTGCCAAACATGTACAATCTTGCTTGGGAACACAGAGAGAAATCTTTAAAAGAGGAGATGTATGGATAAGATGTTTCTACAAATCAGGATGAAGGATAAGGTGATGCTGATGAGGGAGCAGATAATACATATGCCAAGTTGAGAGTGTGTTGCTGGGAAAGCACAGCAGGTTAGGCAGCATCCAAGGAGGAGGAAAATCAACGTTTTGGGTCGGAACCCTTCTCCAGCATCTGCAGACCTCACTGTCTCCTAATACATATGGCCTTCGTGTGGAGCCACAGAAAATGGGGGAGATACTAAATGAATATTTTGCATCAGTATTTACTATGGAAAAGGATATGGAAGATATAGACTGTAGGGAAATAGATGGTGACATCTTGCAAAATGTCCAGATTACAGAGGAGGAAGTGCTGGATGACTTGAAACGGTTAAAAGTGGATAAATCCCCAGGACCTGATCAGGTGTACCCGAGAACTCTGTGGGAAGCTAGAGAAGTGATTGCTGGGCCTCTTGCTGAGTTATTTGAATCATCGATAGTCACAGGTGAGGTGCCGGAAGACTGGAGGTTGGCAAACGTGGTGCTACTGTTTAAGGAGGGCGGTAAAGACAAGCCAGGGAACTATAGACCGGTGAGTCTGATCTCGGTGGTGGGCAAGTTGTTGGAGGGAATCCTGAGGGACAGGATGTACATGTATTTGGAAAAGCAAGGACTGATTCGGGATAGTCAACATGGCTTTGTGCATGGGAAATCATGTCTCACAAACTTGATTGAGTTTTTTGAAAAAGTAACAAAGAAGATTGATGAGGGCAGAGCGGTAGATATGATCTGTCTGGACTTCAGTAAAGCGTTCAACAAGGTTCCCCATGGGAGACTGATTAGCAAGGTTAGATCTCATGGAATACAGGGAGAACTAGCCATTTGGATACAGAACTGGCTCAAAGGTAGAAGACAGAGGGTGGTGGTGAAGGGTTATTTTTCAGACTGGAGGCCTGTGACCAGTGGTCAGCCACAAGGATTGGTGCTGGCCCTCTACTTTTTGTCATTTACATAAATGATTTGTATGCGAGCATAAGAGGTACAGTTAGTAAGTTTGCAGATGACACCAAAATTGGAGGTGTAGTTGACAGTGAAGCAGGTTACCTCAGATTACAACAGGATCTGGACCAGATGGGCCAATGGGCTGAGAAGTGGCAGATGGAGTTTAATTCAGATAAATGCGAGGTGCTGCATTTTGGGAAAGCAAGTCTTAGCAGAACTTATACACTTAATGGTAAGGTCCTAGGGAGTGTTGCTAAACAAAGAGACCTTGGAGTGCAGGTTCATAGCTCCTTGAAAGTGAAGTTGCAGGTAGATAGGATAGTGAAGAAGGCGTTTGGTATGCTTTCCTTTATTGGTCAGAGTATTGAGTACAGGAGTTGGGAGGGCATGTTGCGGCTGTACTGGACATTGGTTAGACCACTGTTGGAACATTGCGTGCAATTCTGGTCTCCTTCCTATCGGAAAGATGTTGTGAAACTTGAAAGGGTTCCGAAAAGATTTACAAGGATGTTGCCAGGATTAGAGGATCTGAGCAATAGGGAGAGGCTGAACAGGCTGGGGCTCTTTTCCCTGGAGCGTCGGAGGCTGAGGGGTGACCTTTATAGAGGTTTACAAAATTATGAGGGGCATGGCTAGGATAAATAGACAAAGTCTTTTCCCTGGGGTAGGGGAGTCCAGAACTAGTGGGCATAGGTTTAGGGTGAGAGGGGAGAGATATAAAAGAGACCCAAGGAGCAACTTTTTCACGCAGCGGGTGGTACGTGTATGGAATGAGCTGCCAGAGGATATGGTGGAGGCTGGTACAATTGCAACATTTAAGAGGCATTTGGATGGGTATATGAATAAGAAGGGTTTGCTAGATTAGATTACTTACAGTGTGGAAACAGGCCCTTTGGCCCAAAAAGTCCACACCGCCCCGCCGAAGCGCAACCCACCCATACCCCTACATTTACCCCTTACCTAACACTATGAGCAATTTAGCATGGCCAATTCACCTGCCCTGCACATCTTTGGACTGTGGGAGGAAACCGGAGCACCCGGAGGAAACCCACGCAGACACGGGGAGAATGTGCAAACTCCACACAGTTAGTCGCCTGAGGCGGGAATTGAACCTGGGTCTCTAGCGCTGTGAGGCAGCAGTGCTAACCACTGTGCCACCGTGCCGCCCAAATGTTTGGAGGGATAGCGGCCGGATGCTGGCAGGTGGGACTAGATTGGGTTGGGATATCTGGTCGGCATGGACGGGTTGGACCAAAGGGTCTGTTTCCATGCTGTACATCTCTGTGACTCTATGTGCCAAGGCAATTATGTGACATAGCAGGCAGGCCTGTGACATTTCATTGCCGTCAAAATCCAGGCACAATGAAGCATCACAACATCCCAACATCCCTTCACAATGATGGGTTAGCAATGTGGTTGAGAGCCCAGAGTTCTCTTGTGAGCAACAGTATTTTTGTTTACCTGCATTATACTTTTGTTTGTCGCTGCATTAAATTTGGTGTTTTCAGAATATAACTTCAGGTATGTTTACAGTGCATCTGTGTAAGTGCATGAAGTGTGATAAACAAGTTTTGATGACGTGCAGGTGCATCAAACCACAAGGGAACATGATGTTGTGATGATAACAGAGCTGCAAAACCAACAGAGTATTGATAATGGGAGGCTTCAATAATCCTGGAATAGACTGGGATAGTAATAACATAAAGGGAAGAAATTATCAAATATGTTGATAAGAATGTTTTAAAATTTTTGCTTTCACAGGATGGAGTGTCACTGTCAAGGCCAGCATTTTTGCCCATTCCTGAATGCCTTTGAACTGAGAAGCCTTCTAGTTAGAGCCATTATATTTGTGTGTGTCAGGAGTCACTCGTAGGCCAGAGGACAGCAGATGTTTCCTCCCTAAAGGACATTAGAACATAGAACAGTACAGTACTGGCCCTTCAGCCCTCAATGTTGCGCCGACCCTTGAAACCAATCTGAAGCCTGTCTAAACTACATTATTCCATTTTCATCCATATGTCTATGCAGTGACCATTTAAATGCCCTTAAAGTTGGCAAGTCTACTACTGTTGCAGGCAGGCCATTTCATGCCCCTACTACTCTGAGTAAAGAAACTACCCCGAATCTGTCCTATATCTAACACCCCTCAAATTAAGGCTATGTCCCCTTGTGCTAGCCATCACCATCCAAGGAACAAGGCTCTCACTATTCACCGTATCTAACCCTCTGATTATCTTATATGTCTCAATTAAGTCACCTTTCAACCTTTTTCTCTCTAATGAAAACAGCCTGAAGTCTCTCAGCCTTTCCTGGTCAGACCTTCCCTCCATACCAGGCAACATCCTCGTAAATCTCTTCTGAACCCTTTCCAAAGCTTTAACATTCTTCCTATAATGTGGTGACCAGAACTGTACACAATACTCCAAGTGTGGCTGCACCAGAGTTTTGTACAGCTGCAGCATGACCCTGTGGCTCCGAAACTCCAACCCTCAACTAATAAAAGTTGACACACCATATGCCTTCTTAACAGCCCTATCAACCTGGGTGGCAACTTTGAGGGATCTATGTACCTGGATACCGAGAGCTCTCTGTTCATCTACACCACCAAAAACTTTACCATTAACCCAGTGCTCTTTATTCCTGTTGCTGCTTCTGAAGTGAATCACCTCACACTTTTCTACATTAAACTCCATTTGCCACCTCTTAGCCCAGCTCTGCAGCTGATCTATGTCCCTCTGCAACCCACAACATCCTTCGACCTTATCCACAACTCTACCTACCTTAGTGCCATCCGCAAATTTACTAACCCATCCTTCAACACCCTCATCTAGGTCATTTATAAAAATGACAAACAGCAGTGGCCCCAAACTAGATCCTTGCAGTACATTACTAGTAACTGAACTCCAGGATGAACATTTCCTATCAACCACCACCCTCTGTCTTCTTTCAGCTAGCCAATTTCTGAACCAAACCGCTAAATCACCCTCAATCCCATGCCTCCATATTTTATACAATATCCTGCCATGGGGAACCTCATCAAACGCCTTACTAAAATCCATAGACACCACATCAACCGCTTTATCCTCAACCACCTGTTTGGTCACCTCCTCAAAGAACTCAATAAAGTTTGTGAGGCACAACCTACCCTTCACAAAACCATGTTGACTATCCCTAATCAACTTATTCCTTGCTAGATGATTATAAATCCTATCTCTTATAACCCTTCCCAACACTTTTCCCACAACCAAAGTAAGGCTCACTAGGCTTTAATTACCAGAGTTGTCTCTACTCCCCTTCTTGAACAAGAGGACAACATTTTCTATTCTCCAGTCTTCTGGCACTATTCCTGTAGACAACGATGACATAAAGATCAAAGCCAAAGGCTCAGCAATTTCCTCCCTGGCTACCCAGAGAAACCTAGGATAAATCCCATCTGGCCCAGGGACTTACCTATTTTCACACTTTCCAGAATTGCTAACACTAGAATTAGTGAACCAGATGGATTTTACAATAATTTATGCCAGCTTTATGGTCACTGTTAGTTCAACTAGCTTTCAAATTCAAATGTTATTGACTTAAGTTAAATTCCAAGAGCTACTATGCTGGGATTTCAACGTATGTTCCACAGAGGAAGTAGTGGAGGAACAATTACAACATTTAAAAGGCATCTGGATGGGTATATGAATAGGAAGGGTTTGGACGGATATGGGCCAAATGCTGGCAAATGGGACTAGATTCATTTAGGGTATCTGATCAGCATGGACGAGTGGACGAAGGATCTGTTTTCATGCTGTACATCTCTATGACTCTATGAAAATTTGAGGGGAACATTAAACAAATTTGCAGATGACACCAAGTTTGGTAGAGTAGTCAATAGCAAAGAAGATGGCTGTATATTACAGGAAGATATAGTGATGTTGGTCAGATGGATAGACCAGTGGCAAATGGTATTTAAACCTGATAAATGCAGGTTGATGCACTTTGGAAGAAGAAACAAGATGATGGATGATTTAATGAATGGCAGGACACTGGATAGCTTGGAGGAACAGTGGGAACTTGGGATGATTATTCACAGATCCTTGAAGTCGGTGAGCATGTGAATAGGATAGTTAAGGAGGCTTTTGGGACACTTGCTTTTATCATTCGTGGCATAGAATATAAGAGCAGAGAGGTAATTTGAAGTTGTACAGAGTGTTGGCCAGCCCACAACCAGAGTACTGCTTGCAGTTCTGGCCGCCTCACTACAGGAAGGATGTGATAGCACTGTTGCAAGTCCAGAAGAGGTTCTGCAGGATGTCGCTAAGGGTGAAGAAATTGAGCTGTAAGGCAAGACTAGATAGGATTGGATTATTTTCTTTAGAAGAGAAGACTGAGGAATTACATGTGTGTGGCATCTAAAAATATAAGGGGTATGGACAGGGTGAATAGAGAGCAGCTGTTCCCCTTGGTTGAGGGGTCAATCATGAGGGTGCATAGTTTTAGGTTAAGGGGCAGGAGATTCGGAGGGGATTTGGGACAAAACGTTTTCACTCAGCAGGTGGTGAGAATCTAGAATGCACAGCCTGGAATGGAAGTGGAGGCCAGAAAACTTACAATCTTTAAAAAATATTTGGATAAGTATTTCAAATATCATAACTTTCAAGGATATGAGACAAGTACAGGAAATTGCGATTAGCACACTTTTAGTGCTTGTTATACCAGTGTAAGTTTGATGGGCTAAAGGACCTTTTTGACACTGTGTGAATCTATGAATCTAGATTGGTCCATTTCTCACGCGATAATAAATTGATTCTGGGGAATGAGATTGGTCAATGATATGTGAGGGGATATTTAAGGGATATTGAAATCATACATTAACCATAGAGAAGGGTGCAATGCAAACTAGAATAAAAACATTTAACTGGAGGAGGCCAGTTTAATTGGATTGAGAACAAATATTGTTCTGAAAAACTTGAATCAAAGATTCAACAATGGGTTATCTTTTAAGAGGAGGTGGTTGTGTTGAGTCAAGGTTTATTGCAATGAGGGGTAAATAGGGCAAATAAATCCAGAGTTTTTTGAATGATTGTAGAGAAAATGACAAAGCAGAAAACAGGGTGTGTGACAGATGTCAGATGTAAATTAGCACTGGGCTGAATATTGAAAGTTCATATGAAGGTACAAACCAGGAGTGGGCCTTTCAGCTACTTGCGCCTGCTTCACCATTCAATATGATCATGGCTGATTGGATTGTAACCTCAAATCCATATTCCTGCCTACCACTGAGAACAATTCACCTTTGTTTAACAAAGATCTATCTATCTCTGCCTTAAAAATATTCATGGACTCTGCTTTCATGGTCTTTTCAGAAAGAGTGGACGAAAGACTCAAGAGAGAAAAACAATAACCTGATCTCTGTTTTAAGTGGGCTACCCCTGATTTTTAAACTAGTTCTCAGTTCTCCCATTAGAAGAAATATCATCTCTGGCAGAAAACAGATTGCGTAAACGCATCTTTTTTTCAGACTGGCAACATATTGCCAGAATGATATCCCCAAGGGTATCTGCTGGGTTCTCAACTTTTCAGAATTCATGTCAATGACTTAGATGAGGAGTGTGGTGGCATTGTGGATAAACTTGTAGATGACACAAACCATCAGGAAAACATTGTGTGAAGATAACAAAAGAAGGATGCAGACTTTTGTAGATAGGTCAGGTAAGTGGGCAAAAATCTACGTCTGGTAATGTGTTCATTTGTTTACTTTTGCAGGAAAAATAAAAAAGCAGTGCATCATTTAAACAGTAAACTGCAGAGTTTGAAGGCGCATGTCACAAAAAGTTAGTAAGCAGCTATAGCGAGTGATTAAGGTGGCTAATGGGGTACTACACTTTATCATGAAAGGAATTGAATATAAAAATAAGGATACTATGCTTCAGTTATACAGGGTGTTAGTGGTACCACATCTGGAATACTGTGCATTGTTTTGGTCTTAAGGAAAGATGCCAATGCATTAGAAACAGAGGAGGTTTACTGGATTGATACGTAGAATGAGTGGATTGTCTTACAAGGACAGATTTAACAAGCTGAGCTTGAAGACATGAGAGTTTAGAAGAATAAAGGGTGATTTGACATGGTGCATTATTAGATTAGATTCCCTACAGTATAGAAACAGGCCCTTCGGCCCAACAGGTCCACACCGACCATCCGAAGAGTAACCCACCAAGAACCATTCCACTACCCTATATTTATCCCTGACAATGCATCTAACACTATGGGCAAATTAGCATGGCCAATTCACCTAACCTGCACATCTTTGGATTGTGGGAGGAAACCGGTGCACCTGGAGGAAACCCACACAGACACGGGGAGAATGTGCAAACTCCCCACAAACAGTTGCCTGAGGTGGGAATCGAACTCAGGTCCCTGGTGCTGTGAGGCTGCAGTGCTCACCCCTGAGCCACCATGCTGCCCATTATATCTTGGATGGTCATGGCAAGGTGGACATAGAAAGGATATTTCCTCTTTTAGGTGAATCCAGACTCTCTAAAACTGGAGATGCCCTTTTAGGATGTTTAGAGAGACCTTTTAGACAGTCTGCCTCAGAAAGCAGTGGAGATGTGGATCATTGAATATTTTTAATGCAGAGGTAAATAGATTCTTGTTAAGCAGGGGAACCAAAGGCTATTGGGGATAATTGGGAATGCAGACAGATTGGCCGTGATCTAACTGAATGGCAGCGCAGGCTTCGGGTACCAAATGACCTACTCTTGTTCCTAATTTGTATGTTCATAGTGTGACCAGATATTATTTTCTGAAGTGCAGGAATATATGCTGTCAGGTTCCCTTGGAGTCAGTACTAGAACTAGTTTCATGATTTATATGAACGAATTTGATGTAAGGGACAGAATTTCAACATAACAGAATGTTTATAGATATCAAAAGGATATAAACAGGCTGGTGGCTTATGCGCCCAAATAGTAGATGAAATGTCATGCAAAGATAAGTAAAGTGATTCATTTTATCAGAAAGAAAGAGGAGACATCACCGATATGATTATAAAGAGGGCACAAAAACAGAAGAAAGTGCTGAAAATGTGTTGCTGGAAAAGCGCAGCAGGTCAGGCAGCATCCAAGGAGCAGGAGAATCGACGTTTCCGGCATGAGCCCTTCTTCAGGAATTCTCCAGCATCTGCAGTCCTCACTTTCTCCTACAAAAGCAGAGAAGCCTGGTTGCATATTTGCATAACATGTTGAAGGTGGTAAGACAGGTTGAGAAAGCAGTTAAACAAATTACAGGATTCTGGGGTTTATAAATAGAAGCAGGAGTACAAAAGCATATCAATGTTATGACAAATCTTCATAAAACTGTTGCAAGCACAAAAGGAGTATGGTGTCCAATCTTTCAATTCTGGACACTATACACTAGTGCAAATATGAAGGTTTTACAGAACAGTTTTATAGATGAGGGATTCAGCTACGTGGATAGATTGAAGAGGGTGGAACCATATCCCTTGAAAGGAGATTTAACAGAGTTGTTTAAATTCAGTAGGCATTCATGGAAAAAAAACTGCTATCATTGGTAAAAATGTCCAAGCCATTGAACACAGGTTTAAGGACATTGGTAAAAGAACCAAAAACAGCACAGGAGAAAAAAAAATATTGTATTTGATTATAAATTCAATCCTCAAGGAGAAAGTGAGGACTGCAGATGCTGGAGATCAGAGCTGAAAATGTGTTGCTAGAAAATTTGATGTAAGGGACAGAATTTCAACACAAGAGAATGTTAATAGATATCAAAAGGATATAAACAGGCTGGTGGCTCATGCCTGAAACATCAATTCTCCTGCTCCTTGGAAGTTGCCTGACCTGCTGTGCTTTTCCAGCAACACATTTTCAGCTATTAATTCAATCTACCTTTCAAAGAGTAATTAGAGAAGGGATAAGATTGTAGGGCTGAGGAAAAAGGACAGGAGAATGGGAAAGCTGAATTACTCTTACAGTGAACCAGCGTGAATTTGACGAGCCACATTGTTTCCTTCCATATTCCAGTCATACTATATTTATTTAGCTTCTACATGATTAACTCCTAAAGATGCAAGCATAATCTTTTTTCAATGTTAGGCAAGCTGGTTCTCTTCCAAACAATATTGATTTGGAACTAATGTGTGATTGTGTGAATAATCTCAAACATTTTACACTGTTGTGATCAATGTTTCTCTTGTGATACCTGAGAGACGAAGTGATGTTTCAATTGTTTTCCACATGATGTATTTTGAAAGTGCAACCAGTGATAGTGAACCTAAGAAATCATCTTTTTGCTTGATAACAGCTTGGCTAAGGCAACCATTTTAGTGCTTCTGTCTGAGTGATGACTTTTATTGACAGTTTGTAGATTTGCCCCCAATGTTCTGGACTTTAATGACTCTCCAGCTCTCTCCTCTGAGACACAGCCCTAGTGTGAAGCAACAGAAAACTTGCAGGAAATTGTCTCATCACTTGGTAAAGGCTTAGTATTGTTCACTCATGTATTTAATGTAGAGTCTAACAGTGGCTATGAAACTATCATTGATTGTTAGAAAAACTCATTTTATTCACGAATGTCCTTTAGAGAAGGAAACCATCGTCCTCACCCAGTCTGGCTCCAGACCCTGGCTCTTAACTGCCCTCTGGGCAATTAGGAATGGCCAATAAATACTTGCCTGGACAGTGATGCCTATATCCCATGAATGAGTTAAAAAAAACTTTGTTTGTACCAGTTATAAAAATACTGCAACTACAAAAGGAGATCACAGATTTGAAACTCTCAGGTGGATAATCACCTCCTGATTTCTGGAAGCCTGTCCATTACAAGTCAGGAAAATGATGCAATGCTTTGAATTTGCCTGGGGTAGTGCCAAACAATGACTGTATCCAGTGAGAGAATATATCTATTATCCCTTGACATTCAATGGCATTCCAACCATTGACATTACTACCATTGAATCACCCATTATTAACATGCTGGGAGTTACCATTACCTCGAAACTGAAATGGACCAGACAGATAAATACTGTGGATTTCTGTGGGGAGTACTCATGTCCTGACTCCCCAAACTCTGTCCACCAACTACAAAGCACAAATCAGCAGTATGATGAGATAACCCCCATTGCCTGGATGAGTGCAGCTCTAACACTCAAAAAGTTCAATAGTATCTAGCACAGTCACTTGATTGACATTCCATCCGCAATCTTCAACATTCACTCCCTCTATCTCCAATGCACAGTAACAAGATGCACTGCAGCAACTCCTCAAGCTTCTTTGGCAACACCTTCCAAACCTACAACCTCTAATGCTGAGAAGAACAGGTAACAGATGGATGGAACAACACCACGTGCAAGCTCGTCTCCAAGCCACTCACCATCTCACCTTGGAAATATATCATCAGTTTTACACTGTCCTGGAGCTTCCTAAAAGTACTGTTGGAGAACCTACTTAACATGGACTGGAGCAGTTCAAAATTTCAGCTCATCAACTCTTTTTCCAAGGCAATTCAGAATTGGTAATAAATTGTCTTGTCAGTGATGCTCACAAGCCCCAAGTACAAAAAAGGACTGTAAGCAAGGGCGTTGTTCAGATGACGTGAAATGTCCAAAGGTAATATTTGAAAAACAATGGGAGAATTCTCCTGATGTCCTAGTTAACATTCCTCCCTGAACCAACAGCACAATAACAACTATTCCAACTTGGCATTGTCTCTGAGAACTTGCTTTGTGCAACTTAATGTTATGTTGTCTACATTAAAACAGTGACTACAATTATCAAATAGCCACAAAACTGAGGTTTCCTGAGGAGGTGAAAATGCTATATAAAATAACTAACTCTTTGCTTCATTCACTTGAGGCAATTTATTGTCCATTTGCTTTAAATTCATATGATAACCTGTTCACGCAGATGATGTTGTAAGCTTCAATGGGTTTGGGTGTAATAGGAGCAGAAGAAAGCGGAGTCGCAGGTAGCTAAGATAGTGAAGAAAGCATTTGGTATGCTTTCCTTTATTGGTCAGAGCATTATGTATAGGCGCTGAAATGTCATGTTGTGGCTGTCTAGGACATTGGTTAGTAGACAGACAGGAGGCTGGAAGAACACAGCAGGCCAGGCACAATGGTTAGGCTACTTTTGAAATATTGTCTGCCATTCTAGTCTCCGTCCAATAGAAAGGATATTGTGAAACTTGAAAGGGTTCAGAAAAGATTTACAAAGATGTTGCCAGGAGGGTTTGATCTCTAGGGAGAGGCTGAATTCGCTGGGGCTTTGCTCCCTGGAGCGTCATAGGCTGAGGGGTGACCTTATAGATGAGGAACATGGATAGGGTAAATAGACAAAGTCTTTTGCCTGGGTCATAGGAGTTCAGAATTAGAGGCATTAGTTTAGTGTGAGAGGGCATAGATTTAAAAGGGATCTAAGGGGCAACTTTTTCCACACAGAGGGAGTTCTATGTATGGAATGAGCTGCCAGAGGAAGTGGTGGAGGCTGGTCCAATTACGACATTTAAAAGGCATCTGGAGGGGTATATGAATAGAAAGGGTTTTGAGGGATATGGGCCAAGTGCTGGCAAATGGAACTAGATTAGTTAGGATATTTGGTTGGCATGGACGAGTTGGACCAGAAGGTCTGTTTCAGTACTGAGACTCTATTACTCTCTGGTATTGGTCAGTATGTTGCTTAGGTCTTTAGTGGATCTTTAATTAACTATTAATTATGTTATTTTATATTAACCCTCAGTTTTGACATGATAAGCATGATGCCACTTTCCAACTATTATCTGACAAGCTTCTTACTCTGTGTGATAAAGAAACAAGTATGTGAAGGTATGAATAGAAAACCAGGAATGTTGTTGTGAAGTATGTTACACGGATTGGACTTTCAAAGTGGCTTTGCCTATTGTTAAGACTTTATTGGGTGTGGAACTATAACAGTAGATTATTTGACATCTTTTACGAGGGCTAGATTGAGAGGATCAGCAGATAAATTGAAAGTAGAAATAAAACCAGAATCTTGTAAGGATGGGTGCTTAAAATTAGTCAACATTTAGAACTATAAGTGGGGAAACATTATATTGATGTGTAAACATTTAGAATTAGCTAAGACTAAGTTAGAAATAACAAACTAATTACATGAAACAGAAAAGGAGAAAAATTGGAAAGTGAGGAGAAAGTAAAACAAAGGAAGATTAGAAAGACAGAAGAAATAAAATGAAAGAGAAAGAAATTAAAAAGCTTAACTCTCAACTGAGAGAATTCAGACAATATGAAGAGAGAAGCATTATAAAGGAGTAAAAGGTAAGATTGTTGGTTAGATTTTGAAGTCCATTGTGAAGGATGAAATTTCTAAATCCTTGGAAGTGCATGGTAAAATAGGGCAAAGTCCTATCTGTCCATTTTCCTTCCCACCTATCCGCTCCATCCTCTGCTCTGACCTATCACCATCACTCCCCACCTTCATCTACCTGTCGCATTGCCAGCTGCTTTCCCCCGAGCCCCACCCCCATTTATCTCTCAGCCCCCTTGTCCTCTCCCCATCCCCCCACAACCCCACACATTCTTGAAGTCGACTTCCCTGCTCCTTGGACGCTGCCTGGCCAGCTGTGCTTTTCCAGCACTATACATTTTGGCAGACATTCATTCTATTGAGTCTGCTCATCATTCAATGAGATCATGGCTGCTCTGATAATCTTCATCTCCATTTTCCTGCCTTTGCTCCATAACCCTTGATTCTCTTACTGATTAACAATATTCAAGCTGAAAATGTGTTGCTGGAAAAGCGCAGCAGGTCAGACAGTATCCAAGGAACAGGAGAATCGATGTTTCGGGCATCCGCCCTTCTTCAGGAATGAGGAAACTGTGTCCAGCAGGCTAAGATAAAATGTAGGGAGGAGGGACTTGGGGGAGGGGTATTGGGAATGCGATAGGTGGAGGGAGGTCAAGGTGAGGGTGATAGGCCGGAATGGGGTGGGGGTGGAGAGGTCAGGAAGAAGATTGCAGGTTAGGAAGGCGGTGCTGAATTTGAGGGATTTGACTGAGACAAGGTGGGGGGAGGGGAAATGAGGAAACTGGAGAAATCTGAGTTCAGCCCTTGTGGTTGGAGGGTTCCTAGGCGGAAGATGAGGCTCTCTTCCTCCAAACGTTGTGTTGCCATGGTCTGGCGATGGAGGAGTCCAAGGACCTGCATGTCCTTGGTGGAGTGGGAGGGGGAGTTGAAGTGTTGAGCCACGGGGTGGTTGGGGTGGTTGGTCCGGGTGTCCCAGAGGTGTTCTCTGAAACGTTCCGCAAGTAGGCGACCTGTCTCCCCAAAATAGAGGAGGCCACATCGGGTGCAGCGAATGCAATAGATGATGTGTGTGGAGGTGCAGGTGAATTTGTGGCGATATGGAAGTGTCCCTTGGGGCCTTGGAGGGAGGTAAGGAGGGGGGGTGTGGGCGCAAGTTTTGCATTTCTTGCGGTTGCAGGGGAAGGTGCCGGGAGTGGAGGTTGGGTTGGTGGGGGGTGTGGACCTGACGAGGGAGTCGCTGAGAGAGTGGTCTTTTCGGAACGATATTCAAGGCTGAGATAAACAGACTTTTCATGACTCAACCTCAACAGCCGTCTGTGGTTAAAAACAAATTCTGCAGATTCACTACCTTCCAAGAAAGAAATTTCTCCTCATCTCTATATTAAATGTGTGACCCTTATTTTGAGATTATACTGTCCTACTCTCTTCCACAAGGTGAAAGAACTTTTTCACATCTACCATATCAAGTTCCCTAAGAATTTTATATGTTTCAATAAGGTCGCCACTCATTCTTCTAAACTCTAATGAGTACATGCCCAAACTGCTCAATTTTTCCTTATAAGATTGCTCCATACCAATAAGAATCTAGCTTTCTGTGATCTTTATTTAAATAATATTCAACTTCTCTATTCTTCCAGCGAAAGTGCATAACCTCACATTATATTCCATTTACCAAGTTTTTGCCCACTCACTTAAGTTGTCTGTATTTCTCTGCAGACTCATTGTACCATCTTCACTACTTGCCTTCTCACCTATTTCTGAGTCATCCACAAAGTTGGTGATAGTACATTTATTTTCCTCAATCATGAATAGATATCATAAATAATTGTGGCCCCAACATTGGTCCCTGGCGCACACTACTTGATACAGGTTGCCAACCTGAAAATGTACCCTTTTCCTGACTATCTCTTATCAGTTAGTTAGCCTACCCTCTGTCCATGCTAATACACTACTTCCAAAAGCATGAAGTCTTGTGTTATTAAGTAGTCTAATGCATGGCACCTCATCAAATGCCTTCTGAAATTCCAAATAAATTACAACCACTGTTTTCCCTTTATCTATCCTGTTTGTTACCTCCTCAAAGAATGCGAGTAAATTTGTTTGGCATCATTTCCCCATGCTGACTCTGCATGATCATTCTGAATGTTGTGCTATTACATTCTTATCATACTCTAACATTTCTCCAACAACAGACCTGTCTTGTATTTTTAAAGGAAGGTTAACTGGCAGTTTTTGAATCCTTTTCTAAGGATTCCTGTAAGGTTACTACCCCTGCACCTACTACCTCTGTTGCTACTTCCTCTAATAGCTCAGGTGCCTTGGGCCTGTTCGGATGTATCCTAAAACAAAAATTGGAGAAGGTAGAAAGAGCTATGAACCTTTAGTCCCATTAGTTTCTGTAAAACTAGTTTCGTCTAGTGATATGAAATGAATACAGTTAACTGTCATTTTCAAATTGAATGTTTAGTAAGTTTGGGACTCTATTAGTATCCTCTACTGTGAAGACTTACATGATTCCCAATCATTATTTCCACAGCCTCATATATTCACTTTTAATTCTCAGTTCCCTTGTATATATTCTTTATTATCCTTTTAAAGAAGCTTTTGCTGTCCATCTTAATATTACTTTTCCTTTAGTTTTTAAAGTTCTTGCCCAACAACTTGAGATGACGTCAATGTGTGGACAGTCCTTTGGAACATCCTGAGGTTAGGGATGGGGAATGCAAAGTCAGGGAAGGGCATGTATTTTGTTTTGGGGGGGGGGGGGGGAATGTAGGATGTGGAGAGGTATGGGGAGGGAAGAGCTGTTATGGGGCAGAAAGGGGAAGGGGGAGGTGGTGTGTGGGGTAAAGAGGTGCAAGATTGTTGGAGGTTTGGGGGAAGGAAGAGTTGGGGGGGATGGAAATGGGGGAGGGGAAGGTGTGGGATGTGGAGAAGTATGGGGGAAGGAGAGAGGGTGTGTGTATGTGTGTGGGGGGGGGGGGGTAGGGTGAGGGAGGCCTGGGAGAGATCTGGGGGTGTGGAATCAGGTAGCCTGCGCCCCAGAACCTCGCACCCCAGGTTTAGACCCTGCTCCTAGTTTCCTTTAGACTCCAGTTCAGGGCCCCTGGCCATCAGCAGCCAATCAGCGCCGAGGAGAATGGCTTTTAAACAAAGAGTGCCGGAGCTAGCCTGAGCCTCACCTATTGAAGTGCTGTATCAATGCGCTTGATATAAACATACGGTCACCACGTTTCCTCGGTTCAATTTCAGACCTTAAGTGTGTCGCGGCGTCGATGCCGGGCGGGCAGGGCTTGTTTCGGGGCGGTTGTACGCTGTGCGTTGCGGCGCACCGGCGGTGTATTCGCGCGGACTGGTTGCTGCGCGGAAGGAGCTGGTGGAGTGGGAGGTGGTGCTGCGCCGTTTCGGAGCGAGAAGGAGCAACGGAAAAAAAAAGAGAGAGAGAGAGAGGCTGGGGATCGGCTCGAGGCCGTGGGGGCGCCGCGACACCACAGACCGCGTGAGGCCGAGGGGTGAGGGGGGGGTGCCGTGACACCGACATCCGTACGAGGCCGGGGCGCCGCCACTTTGCGGATCGCGCGAGGCCGGGGCGCCGCGACACGGAACCGCCAGTAACCGTCGATCGAGGCCGGGACGCCATCGCACTCAGTCCCCCCCCCCGCCGCTCCTCTCCGTTTGGCAGCGCCATGAACCCGGCGGTGGAGTTCATCCCCCCGCCCGAGTGCCCAGTCTTCGAACCCACTCCGGAAGAGTTCTCCGACCCCTTTAGATTTATCAGCAAGATCCGGCCCATCGCCGAGAAAACCGGTATCTGTAAAGTCCGTCCACCACAGGTGAGGCTCGTCTGGGGGTGGGGTGAGGGGGTGAGGGGGTGGGACACGGCCTTTCGCGCCGGGAGGGAAGTTGGCGGAGACCTGGCCACCGGAGCCTGCACAAACTTCCGAGGTGGCAGCAAAGTTTTCAATATGGCGGATCCAGCCGGGACTTCCTTTGTGTGAGAGCAGGGAGGGGGAGGGAAGGTGGAAGATGGTGTAGGTAGGTGTTAGATGAGTAATGGGGAAAGAGGGGGGCGGGGGATGATGGTACGGGGAAAGGAGGAGGGGTGGGATGGCATGGCAGAACGTGTAGAGGAAGAGTGGTGTTGGGGGTGGTGAAAGAGGCAGGGTTGGAATGAGAGGGGTTGGGAGAACAGTGGGTTTGAAGGTGGCAGGGGGCAATTAGGGATTTGGGGATTAAAAGAGGTATGGGTGGGTAGCAGAGGGAGAGGTGGTTGGTGGGGTTTTGAAGTGTGCGGTGGGGTGAAAGAGGGAGGGAGGGTTGGTGAAAGGTTGGGTGGGTTAAAGGGAGTGGTGGGTGAAAGGGTACGGGGAGGGGGTGCTAGCAAAAGTGGGAGGGAAAGGGTGAAGTTGAGATCGAAGATCAGAACCTCCTCTTTTGTTGTAGAATTGGCAGCCACCCTTTGCTTGTGATGTTGACAAACTGCACTTCACCCCACGAATTCAGAGACTGAATGAACTAGAGGTATGTTGTCCTTTTGGTCTGTTTTTGAATTAGGGTTTTAGACCCATTACTACTGATTGCCTTGTGTGTGATAGGTTCTTTGAAATATGGTTTTGTATAGAGATTTTGCATCCCGTTTTTCAAAGTTCCCAGTTCCCTGCCCCTCCCTTACCTGAGTCCTGGCCCCTAGCTCAATATTTCGGTTAACATGTTTCCTAGTCACTGACACTCTTGCTGTAACTTTGATTGTCCTGTGTGTAAGTAATCTGTGTTCTACATTGCAGTGGAATTGTTCCTGAAAATGGATGCTATGTAAAGTTTCATTTTCTATGTTTTCTCTTTGTTTCATGTATCTTGTATACAATATGACAGACATCTTTTTACATACATAACTAAGTGTATGTGAGTTTTTTATTTGAGATGTGTATTGTATAAGTGAAAGTTAATGCATTGTCCAATAGGCATAAACTAAAGTGCAATCTGTATAGAATAGAATAACTGTCTGATCTGTTTGCAGGCTCAGACCAGAGTAAAGCTCAATTTTCTCGACCAGATAGCAAAATTCTGGGAGTTGCAGGGCTCAACGTTAAAAATTCCACATGTAGAAAGGAAGATCTTGGACTTGTTTTTACTCAATAAGGTAAGATTTATTATATCTCTGGCACTGAGGTGAAGTACATGTCTTAAGAATGTACACTTGTCTCCATCTCTGTCGTAATGATTTCACTTTGCTGCTCAACAAACCCCATCAGGTCTGTCTTGCTCTAATCCACGTTATACTCATGTTCTTACTTCCTCAGCCTGTCCAAATTCTTCTCTTTGCACCATTGCATCAATCATACTTACAACGCACCTTTTTTTTATAATGAGTATTGTCACCTGCAAACTGGGAAATAGTACATTTGGTGCACATATTCAAATCATTAATGTAGATTCTGAACAATTGGTTACAAATGTTGCTGCCTAAGTAGGATGTTATGGTTACTATTCTCTCCACAGGTTCTTTCTTTGCAAGATTGTTAATTTTTCATTTTTATTGCATAATACTAGCTCTAAAATAGCTGGTTCTGTTGGTACCTCAACATACTCCTCTCAGAAAACCATCTTATGCGCATTCCAGGAATTTGTCCTCCATGTTAGTTCTCATTAGATCTAAGCATGCATAAGTAGATTGAAGTAACATATGATTACTGCATTATTGTTGTTACTTTAATTTCTAACTTTCAGATTTATACAGTGCCATAGATTATAGCCCATCAGTCATCTGTGGTAAGCAACTCCTACCATTGTTTGTAGTTTTGTTGCTCCAACTACTATACGTTTAGACATTTGATTTCAGTAGATGTTTTGTACTTGAGCAAATGGAGTACAATTTCAAAATGTGTATTAACACAAAAGGAAAAGAGGTTTAACAAAATTGCTTAGAAATTGAGGATTGTGTTGCAGGATTAGGCAGACAACTTGTAAATAAAATCTAATGAGATGAATTTAAAGGAACAAGTACATTCAGCACAAGCTGCTTACTCAAAAGTCTTCGACCAAAAACATGAATTTTTTTCCCCCTCTGAGCTCTGGTATTTTCAGCTTTTATTTCTACTGAAGTGTTCTGGCTTTTCTTTCATCCCTTGCATCTAAAATATTAATAGAAAATGCATGGAAAGAGAAATTTGAAAGTTAAAAGAATGTAGAAACCAGTCTTAAATGTATTGAATAAAAAAGTAAGTGATGCAGATACGAGAGTGAGAGATGAGGTGGAGATGGGGAGACAGAAAACTTCCAAGTTTTGAGTGACCTATTTAAAAGTTTTTGTAGCTCTCCTGCCCAGGTATACTTTGGTCATTATAACATTAATTGGTGCAGTGATTTTTATTTTGGCTGTTTATGCTTTGTGGACCTCTGGTTTCTTTTCAGCTTGTTGCAGAAGAAGGTGGATTTGAAATCGTTTGTAAGGAACGGCGGTGGTCTAAGATCGCGCACAAGATGGCATATCCACCTGGAAAAGCGTTGGGCTCACTTCTTCGATCTCACTATGAGCGTATCCTGTATCCATATAATCTTTTTCAGTCTGGAGCCAGTCTTTTGGTGAGTGTCAGACATCACACTGGTCATCAGTTCTGATGAAGAGTTACCAGACTCAATGTTAACTCTCCTTTCTCCCTACAGACACTGCCAGACCTGCTGAGTTTCTCCAGCAATTTCTGTTTCTATTTTAGAGCTTCAGCATCTGGAGTTCTTTTGTTTTACTTTTGGTGAATGTGGTGTATTTAAGAGGTTCAAGCTGTCTAACGTATATTCTGTTTCAGGGACTGCTGCCCTTTTGTATTTCAAGGTGAAGAAATACTACAGTTTTACTGAACCTTGTTTATTTCTCATGATGGTGTACTGTGTTCAGTTATAAGCACTGTGCCTTGGTGACTAGTCTCTTGCATAGAAGAGACACAGTGCAGAATCATCAGGTAAAAACTGGGATTCGTGAGGCTTAAAATGTAGGGATAGACTGTAAAATGTTTTTTATTTCCTATCTAGGCCTTAAAAAGAGATTATCTGGAATGGTTACAAACAATTCAGGGCAAAATGATAAAGCAGAACCATATAGGTGGTGTACCCCTAGATTCCTCTCTAAGCCATGTGCTTAAGGTAAATAACATTAGAGAGTGAAAATATGGCTCCGAGATTCTGCTGGGAGAAATGGGTTTATAACTCGGGAGGCACAGGTATTAGTACAGTGGAAAGAGGCGGTCATTCACTCGAGCCAGACTTCATTTGAACCAGTTGGGACCAGTGTCCTGGTGAATCACGTAACTAGTGTTGTAGATGAGGCTGTATGCTGATTTAGTCATAGGGCGGTGTGGGGTGTACAGGTGAAGGTCAATTTACAGAATCAAAAAGAAATATTAGTTCAAGGCTGCAGGATTATGAAGAGTGAATGATGATCAGGGTGACAGGAAGGGATATAAAGTATATGCAAAAGAGTTCAACTCAAGTTAAAACCAGAGTAAGTGGTAATGGTAAAAAGGTTTTTAAAAAAAACCCATAAGAACAGAAGTAAGCGTGGGTCGGGCTGAGCCTGTCCAAGGACCACTTGCTATCCTCTAATATTCCTCTAATTTACACTCAAAGTTTATTTTCTTTGATCTTTGAAAAAACAAAGTTTACCAGGTCTCTAGTTTACTACTAATCATTGCCACATTGCTTTTTTTTTCAATTTGCTACTATCCTTGATTGCCCAGGTTAACCTTGGTTGACTCTTCCCAATGAGGAAGAAGAATTCTGCAAAGGGGAGCTATCTTGAGCTTGTGGCTCTTTTATCAGAATGTATGCAGCATTTCTAACAAGGTAGTGGAGTTGAAGGCTCACATAGAATAAATGAGCATGACTTGGTACGAGTTATAGATACGTAGCTCCAGTGTGACTTGGAGTGTGAACTTAATAAATGATACTTAACTTTTCAGAAGAGCAGGCAAAAAGTACAAGGTGGGGTAGGGTTAATAAAGAAAGGTATCAGTGCAGTGATGAGTAGTGACATAGGTGCAATAGAGTGTGATGCTAAATAAATTAGGGTAGAAATAAGAAATAGCAATAAGTCAGGGATAGGAGTCCCCTTTTTATAGGCTACTGAAGAATTGTCTTACCATATGACAAAAGATAAATTAGTAAATAACGGAGTTATGTAAGAAAGGTGCTGCAGTTGTAATGTGATTTGTTGCTTGCATATTGAGTTGACAAACAGGCAAAGGTAATGTGAAGGATGAATTTCTGGAGTGCATCAGGGATTGTTTCATAGAACTGTATTGGAAAGCCTACCTGGAACACCTATGTAGATCTGTTAATATGTAACCAGGAAAGATTTAATAGATCTTTTGGAGGGTAGTGATCACAAAATGATAGAATTTAAAATTCAGCTTGTGGGAAAGTAACTGATGTCAAAGCAGTATCCTCCCTTAAGGGCAACTGTGGTGGGAGGAAAGCTGTCTAAAGCAGGCTGAAAATATAGATTAAAGGGCAAGTAGCTGAGCAATGGCAGAAATTTATGCAGATATTTCATAACGCTTAGCAAAAAATTATTCTGGTCAAAAAGAAGGATTTGATGATAAGGATGAAACCACCTGTAGCTAACAAAAATAGTCAAGGACATTCCAATCAAGGTCTATGGTATTACAAAATGGCAAAACAAAGGAATTGTAGACCAGATGACTGGGAACACTTTTAAGGAGCCAGAAAGTGGATAACTAAAAAAAACGAAGATGGAGAAAGTTGATTACAAAAGCAAGTTAGCAAGAAATATAAAAAGACAAACAAAAAGTTCTCCTCCAGTATATAAGAAAAAATTTAGCTAAAGTAAATGTGGGACACTTGGACAAGGCAGCTGAGGCATTAATAATGGGGAGCAGTGTAATGGGGGATGATTTAAAGCAATATTTTTGTGTTGATCTTCATAATGGAGGACACTATATAAACATCCCAAAGATGATAACAGATAAACAAGATGTTGATGGAAAGAATAATCCTGCAGCAGTGTCTATCACTTCCTATCGGAAGGATGTTGTGAAACTTGAAAGGGTTCACAAAGGATTTACAAGAATGTTGCCAGTGTTGGAGGATTTGAGCTATAGGGAGAGGTTGAATAGGTGAGGGCTGTTTTCCGTGGAGCGTCGTAGGCTGAGGGGTGACCTTGTAGAGGTTTATAAAATCATGAGGAGCATGGATATGATAAACAGACAAAGTCTTTTCCCTGGGGTGGGGAAGTCCAGAATTAGAGGGCATAGGTTTAAGGTGAGAGGGGAAAGATATAAAAGAGACCTAAGGGGCAACTTTTTCATGCAGAAGATGGTACATGTATGGAATGAGCTGCCAGAGGAAGTGATGGAGGGGAGTACAATTGCAACATTTAAAAGACATCTGGATGGGAATATTAATAAGAAGCGTTTGGAGGGGTATGGGCCGGGTGCTGGCAGGTGGAACTAAATTGGATTGGGATACCTGGTCAGTGGACGAGTTGGACCGAAGGGTCTGTTTCCGTGCTGTACATCTCTATGACTAGGAATAAAGTATTGAACAAAATAATAGGACTGAAGGGTAAGCATGTTGCCAAGACCTGATGACCAGGAAGTGGCTGCAGAGGTATTGGAGATGTTGAAAAACATGTTCTAGAACTTGCTGTTTCCGTGGGGCAGGTTCCAGCAGGTGAAAATAGCTACTGGCACCCTTGTTCAGGAAGGGAGAGAGTCAGAAAGCAGGAAACTAGGCCAATTAATCTAATATCTATCATTGGGAAAAATGCTTGTGATCTTTAATAAGGAAGAAAAAATGCATTTGGAATTGCCACTTTTCTAAGTCTTACACTGAATGACCAGCATTCAGGTGACCTGTTTGAATTAGGCTGCTTCTACCTCTGTGAAATGTCCCAGTGCTTCTGTTTGGGGAGAAGGTGGTGATATCACTGGCCTATTAATCCAGATTATACTCTGGGCATGGGTTTGCATCTCACCACAGCAGCTTGTGGAGTTGCTTGGTTAGCAGAGAGAGCTGGACCTGTGGGTGGCATCTCTTGAGTGCAGGCTGTGTTTGAAAAGCAATCCAAATTGACATAGCGAGCTCGCTATTTGAGGTGCAGAAGACCAACGTACTATGAGGTTTCTATTATACAGTCTTCAAAGTGAAACCTGGTCTTTAGATCAAGTAGTGTTTAAGGTTTAAAACATATATTAAGATTCCTAGTATATATTCGGTAGTTTTCAGGCAAAAGGAGGTAAACATAAACAAGTAATTGAGTCGGTCATGGCATGGCAGTTTAGCGAGTTAGAATGCACCTTTTGTGTTACTTTGTGTCCAGAGTGACTGCAGGAAGTGTCTGTAGCTGAAGCTACTCCATCCATGTTTTGGATCTGGAAAAGTGCTCACTGTGGCACTTGTGCAAAGCTAAGATCAACAGTGAAGATAAACTGAACATGCAGAAAGGTGACTACCACACAATGTATTTTTAAAAAAAAATATAGCATCAGCTAATGTTGTATTGCGTCTATTTCCTTCTCTAATGGAGCTTCCATTTTTGGATATTACTGCGGCCGATGGTAATTGATGCATTTCCCTGAGAAACCAAGTCTGCGGTGAACCTGCACAGGATTTGGATGGAAGTGGAAGGGTGATAATAATAATAAAAAAAAGTATTGTAACCAGACGGAACTAATGTGCAGTGAGTCAGTCTCCCATTGAAGTACTGGGAGAAGCTAGTACAAAGCAACGTATGAGTAAAGTGGTGAATCTAGTATAAAGCCGTGTGGGTGGCGTGTGTTGAATTCAGTGAATTATTGCTGAGAGGGTGCACCTTTGAATAGAGTAGTATTTATAGTCATTTTTTTTCATAAATTGTGTTTTAAGTCACCATACAATAGTGCCTATATTAATAACTAGGCATAGATTTTTAAAAGAAACGACAAAGTACATCTTAGTTCAATTTATGGCTCCTGGGCTCAAAGAGTCCACCATGCTGGGCTGCTGGAATACTGGGCCGAAAGCTGCCACTGAAACAGGTCATCCATGCCAGCTGGAATCCCAAGCCACAAGATTCTCCAGAATCTGCCCCAAGGATCAGTCTTGTCACCAGTCCTGGGAAGGAAAACATTGCACAAGTCGCCCAAAGGAAACCCAGGCCACTCGATGCTGGGCTGAAACCGCCTGAATGCCGAAGCTGCCAATGGCTTCTGCAAGTGTAACAACTGATTATCGGGTTCTTTTGCTCACCCCTCCACCAGCCATCACACCTATGTTGCTTCCAGAGTCCCACTTGAGGCTCTCCAGGCACCTCGCCACCATCTGTCAGGTCATGGACTTGAGCCATCACTAAACTTCACTATAACACAGAAGCCTTCATACCACATTCCAACAAAAAAGCAATAAAAGAAGAGGAGGGGTAAAGTCACTACCAAGAGGATAGATGAGGGTAGGGCAGTGGATGTTGTCTATATGCACTTGGGTAAGGCCTTTGATAAGGTCCGGCATGGTAGGCTAGTCACAGGTAGACAGGGCGGTGAGGAAGGCATTTAACATGCTGGTCTTCATCAACAAGACATTAAGTGTAGGAATTGGGACGTTGTGTTACAGTTGTATAAGCCATTAGTGAGGCCACACTTGGAGTATCATGTACAGTTTTGGTCACCCTGTTAGAAGAAAGACCTAGCTAAACTGGAAATAGTGCAAAGAGCACTTCCAAAACATGTTGCCAGGACTAGTAGGCCTGAGTTATAAGGAGAGGTTCGCCAGTATAGGATTTTCCTCTTTGGAATGGAGGAGAATGAAGGGTGACCTTATTAAGGTCTATAAAATTGAGGAGCATAGATGGGACAAATACATTATAGCCATTTTTCCCCAGGGATGAGGAATTGGAAACTGGAGGACATAGATTTAAGGTGAGGGGAAAGATTTTAGAAGGACATGATGGGCAACTTCTTCAGAGAGTGGTAAGGGTGTGAAATGAGCTGCCAGAGAAAGTGGTTGAGGTAGATACAGTAGCAATATTTAAAAAAACATATGGATAGGTACTTGGATGGGAAGGGTTTGGAAAGATGTGGACCAAATGCAGGCAGTTGAAACTAGCTGAATGGGCATCATGGTCAGCATTGACCAGTTTAGGCCGAAGGGCCTGTTTCTATGCTGTATTACTGTGACTCTCTATAGTTGATGAGCTCTGGGCACAGGAGCCCAGATGCTACCTATGCTGCTATCTTGTAGTTTTAATGGTAAACATTGGGAGCTGGAGGTACAAGTAGGCTCACTGTACATAAGATTACTGTGGACAGGGTATTATGTGAGATGGTTATACCACAGGTATAAATGGAACAGGCAGCAAGTAGATGAGTGACCACCGGGCAGAATGTGGGAAGGGAAGTAGTGCAGGAGACAGTTGTTGCCATTTCTCTCTCTTCTCCCCCCCCCCCCCCAAATTGTCCAGCATATTGCTGTTTTGGATACTGTTGAATGAGGTGACTTCTTGGGATAACAGCAAGAGCTAGGTCCAAAGTATCATGGGTGGCAATGCTGCACAAGAGGGAGGTAGAAGAATGGTAGGGCTATAGAGATGGTAGTAGATTCAAAGTAAGCGAAAAAGACACATTTTTATGGGTGCGAAACAGACTCCAGGTTGATATGGTGCCAGGATCAAGGATGTTTGCTAGGCAGCAGGCCATTCTGAAGTGCAAGCAGGAAAAGCCAGAACTGTTTGTCTCTTGATGTTTAACATGTATATAGCCCTGTTTTGTAATTTCACCAGATTGATATTTCAGTTTTAGGTATGCCTTGTGCAGGTAGTAGCTTGCCCTCCGCTGCAGTCTTCATTGAACCAGGGTTGATTCCCTGGCTTGATGGTAATGGTAGAGTGGTAGATAAGCTGGGTAGATAAGCTGAGATTGTACATTGTGTTGGAGTAGAATTCTGGTGTTGCTGATCGTCCAAAGTCCTTTGTAGATGTCCAGTTTTAAATTCTGAGATTTGTTGTTCGAAGTCTGTCCCATTTAGCACAAGGGTAGTGCCACTTACAAACTATAAAGTAAGGTGTTCTGAATGTGAAGGTGGAATTTGATCTCTGCAAGGACTGTGTTGTAGTCAGTCTTAATAATAATGTTATGGACAGATGTCTGCACAGGCAGACTTGAGGATGAGGTCAAATAGATTTTTCCCTCTCCACCTGCTGCAGTCACATTCTAGTTGTAACGACCTTTAGAACTGCATCGGCTTGGATTAGTAGGCTGCTGCTGAGCCATTCTTGGTGATTGACACTACCCGGAGTATATGCTGTGTCCTTGCCATTGTCTGTGCTTTCTCCAAGTGTTGTTCAACATGGAGAAACACTGATTCATCAGCCGAGGGAGGATATTAGATTCATAGCTTCCTACAGCAAAGAAATGTCCTTTTGGACCATCGCATCTGCATCAACATAACAAATTGCGCAAATCCCAATTTTTCCTGCACTTGTCCCATATCCTTGAATGTTATGATATTTGAAATGCTCATCCAAATATTTTTTAAAGGTTATAAGATTTCCAGCTTAAACTACCTGCTGATTCGCACCACCTGCTGAGTGAAAAAGTTTTTACCCAAATCTCTTTTGAATCTCCTATCCCTTACCCTAAAACTATGCCCGCTTGTAATTGACTCCTCAACCAAGGAGAACAGCTGCTATCTATTAATCCTATCCATAACCCTTCCTAATGTTATACACCTCAATCATGTCCTTCCCCTCAGTCTACTCTGCTGCAAAGAAATCAGTCCATCCCTATCTAGTCTCTCCTTTATAGTCAACTTCTCCACTCCCGGTAACCTCATGGTAAACTACCTCTATACCCCTCCCCACCAATGCTTACATATCTTTTTTGTAGTGAGGCAACCAGAACTGCACACAGTACTCCAGCTGTGGCCTGAACAATGCTCTGTACAATTCCAACATTACCCCCTTGCTCTTATACTTTATGCCACGATTATCCCAAGATTCCTCTGTACCTCTAAACTACCCAGTGTCCTGCCATCCATTAAATATTCTCTCATCTTGTTGTTTCTTTCATACTGCATCACCTTGCACTTATTGGGGTTAAATACCATCTGCCATTGGTCTGCCTATCTGACCAGAACATCTATATCTTCTTAGAGTGTAGATCATAGAACTGAACAGCACAGGAAATGGGTGCTTCAGCCACAACGTTGTGCTGAACATGATGCCAAATTACCAAATATACTCAAGTAGATGATCTCATGTAAAAGTTGACCCCCTATTGGCCAAATAATCTGGAATTTTCCATATATCTCATGTAAAAGTTGACCTTCGTTCTTCACAGATAACAACAGATCCGCGTTTGAGTCAGTGTGCCAGCTTTCACGTCCCACTCCCGTTTCCAGTCTGCTGGTTGTTCTGCTCTGTGGTCTTCCGGTCCACTGGCTGTTTAGTTCTGCTCTGGGTTTTCAGAATTACCATAATTCATTATTGGTTCTTTATTCATTTATAGATCAATTAGACTTTGCTAATGATACGGTATGAATTTTGACGGGTGTAAATTTCAGCCCCCCCCCCTCAAAAATAGTATTTGTGCAATATACGACCCCATAAATTTAACCTTAAGTGGTCAAAAACTCGACTATTACTTGATTATATAAGGTAAACTAATCCCTTCTGCCTGCCCTTGATCCTTGACCCACTATTCCTTACATGTTCATGTGCTCATCTAAAAGTTCCTTTTTTTTAAATGCCCCTATTGTATCTGCCTCCACTACCAGACTGTCAGCATGTTCCAGACTCCTACCACTCCGTGTTTTCAAAAAAAAACTTGCCCCTCATGTCTCCTTTGAACCCCCCCTCATCCTAAATGCATGCCTGTGTGTATTATACATTTGAACTCTTTTGGGTGGTGGGAGGGAGGGAAGAATTCTGATTGTCAACCCTATTTTGTTGTTCTCTCATTAGAGAGAAGCGACTGATGGTGATTTAACCTGAGGGCCACCAGACCTCAGGTGATGGGAGAGGTTCAGAAGGAGAGTCCTTCATGGTAAAGTCAAACCAGTGATGGGAATTGAACCCATGCTGCTGACGTCACACTGTTCTGTAAACCAACAATCCAGCCAACTGAGCTAAATGGATTCCCAACCCTATCTATACAGATCATAACTTGACAGAAGTCTATAAAATTTTCACACCCTCTGTTGTTCCAGTGAAGACAACCTGTGCTTTTCTAGCCTCTCTTTATGGATCATCTCTCTCATCTGGGCAGCATCCTGTAAACCCCTTCTGTATCCTCCAAAGCCTTGACATCCTTCCTATAGTGTGGTGATCAGAATTGAAAGCAGTATCTTGATCTGTGGCCTAACCAAAGTCTTTTAATGCTGCAACATGACATCTTGACTCCATTCCCTGACCAATGAAAGGCAAGCATGTCATGTGCCTTCTTTACCACCCTATCTACCTGCGTGACCACTTTGTTCATCTTTGTGCATTTGAAACCCCAACATCCCCCTATACATCAATGCTGTACAGGGTTCTGCTGTTAACTCTATGCTGTTCCTTAACATTTGTTGTCTCAAAGTGCAGAACCCCACACTTAGATTAAATTCCATCTGCCATTTCTCTGCCCATATCTGCAACTGGTCTGTATCCTTTGACAATCGTCTAAACTGTCCATAACTCCACCAATCTTCATGTCATCTGCACACTTACTAACTCACCCATCTATGTTTTCATCCAAGTCATTTATATATATTACAAACAGCAGAGGTCCCAGAATGGATCCCTGCGGAACATCATTAGTCATGGATGTCCAGCTATAAAATGCCCTTTCACCACTAATCTCTGTCTACTATGGGCAAGCCTATTCTGAATCTACATGGCTATCACAGTGGATCCTGTGCCTCTTTAGTCTTCTGGATGAACCTACTATGAGGGACCTTGTCAAAAGCCTTACTAAAATCTATGCAAACAACATCCACTGCTCTATCCTTAACAATCATCTTTGTCATCACCTCAAGAAATTCAATCAAGTTAGTAAGACATGCCTGCCCTGTCCAAAGCCATGCTGGCTGTCCTTAACTAGGCCGTGCTTTTCTAAATGTGTGTTAAATCCTACCCCTAAGAATTCTCTCCAATAGCTTCCCAACCACTAATATGTGACTCATTGGTCTATGGTTTCCTGGGTCATCTCTATTTCCCTCCTTGAACAGAGGAACAACGTTTACTGTTTCTCAATCCTCAGAGAGAATAGAAAGATTTTAGTCAAGCCCTAGCAATCTCCTCTCACATCTCTCAATAACCTGGGGTAGATCTGGGGACTTAACCACCACCGTGCTCTTCAAGAGCCCCACATCACTTCTTCCTTGATCTCAAAATGCTCGAGCATATTAGTATGCTCCACACAAATCTCACTATCCTCCATACTCTCCTTCTGAATTAATATCAATGCAAAGTACCCAGCTGGGATGTCAGGGGCATCCTCTGCCCCCAAGCACAAGTTCCCCTCCTTATCCTTGAGTTGTCCTACCTTCTAGTTATCCTTTTGTTTTTAACGTGTAGAATGCCGTTGGATTCTGTTTAACCCTACTTCCCAAAGTCATTTTATGGCTTCTTACTCTCTTCCTAATTCTCTGCTTGAGTTGTTGCCTGCTTTCTTTACATTCCTCATGGGCCCTGTCCGATTTTGGCTTTCTATAGCTTACATAAGCTGCTTTTTTTCCTTTTTGACTAAGTTCACAATCAATCTCATTATCCAAGGGTCCCTTACTTTGCCATCCTTCTCCTTCCTCCTCACTGGAACATGCAGGTTTTGAACTCTGATAAGCAGGTCTTTAAACAAATGAAGACTTGTCTGACACAATAACTCCTCTTAATTAACACTCCTTAGCCCCTGACAGTTTACCCTCCCGTAATTTAGTACCATGCCATAAGGATCCGATGCATCTTTGTTCATACCAATCTTTAAACTCCAGGATGTTTGGATCACTGTTTCCAAGATGTTCTCCCACTGGAAAGTCAGTTACCTGATCAGGTTCATTAGCCAATCCAAAGTCCAGTATGGCCCCTCCTCTGGTTGGACGATCCACGTACTGTTTCAAGAAACTCTTGGAATGCACTTAACAAATATACTTTTGGAAACATACAACTGTCGTCCTCAACTATTAACCATTCAACCAATCTTCATGTCATCTGCAAATCTGATGAGTGTTTTCCTCACATTTTCGTCCATGTAATTTATGAATATAATAACCCATAAGGACCCCAATACTGATCCTTGTGGTACACCGCTGAACACTGGCCTCCAGTCGTTCGAACAGCTTTCTATCATTACCCTTTTGTGGTCCAATTGCTAAGTCAGTTTCTGATCCATCTTGCCAAGTTTTCCTTAATTCCATGTTCTTGAACCTTTTCAAAAGTCTCCCATGTGAATCCTTACCAGCATCCATATAAATGACTTCATCTGGACTATCTCTCATCCAAACACTTGATCACACTTCCAACAAATTCTAAAAAATTTGTTAGGCGTAACATTCCTCTGACAAAGCCAGTTTGACTATCCCTAGTTAACCTCTACCCTTCCAAGTCTGTATTAATTTGGTCCTTCAGAATTTTTTCCAATAGTTTCCTTGCCACTGATGTGAAACCCGCCGTTCTGTAATTTCCTGGTTCATCTCCTATCGATCTTATAAAAAGAAGGAACCATGCTAGCTGTCCTCCAGTCCTCTGGCACTTCTCTAGAGAGAAACTTTAAAAATTTGTCAAAACTTTACTATCTTGCTTCGTACATCAGCCTGGGGTGCATTTCATCTGAGCCAGGGATTTGCCAGTTTTCAAATCCAATACCTCTTCATATCCTACGTCAAACTGTGCAAGTTTCTCCTACTCCCTTTTCTTGAATTCCACCTTCTCTTCGGTCTTCACTCTGGAAAAGAAGTAGTATTCATCTAACACTCTTTCCAATGTCCTGAAGCTTCTCACGCAAGTTGCTCCCTTGGTCCCTAATTGGCGCTACTCTTACTTTAGTTAAACTCTTTCATTTAATGTATTTATAAAATATCTTGGAATTCTTTCAAATCCTGTTCGAAGTCCTTCTGCCCCCTTTTTTGCTCTTCTAATTTCTTTCTAAGTTTAGTCCTGCACTTCAAATATCTAAAATATCAAATATAAAATACCTCCGGTTTCCTTGCCAATGTTTGACCTGGTGACATGAGATTTCTTGAATGATGAGGACTCCCAGGGTAATCTGCAGGACAGGACGTTTCCAAGATTGGTGGTGTTGTCTGAAACATTGTAAGATATGGTTTCTGTGTATGTCTGTCAGGCTGTAACTTGACTGTGAGACAGATCTCTCAATTTTGGCACTATCCCCAGATGCTAGTAAGGAGGATTGCAGGGTTGACAGGGCTCTTTCACCTCTTATTATTGTTTCTGGTGCTTTGGTTGATGCTAGGAGGTCTGACTAGCTTTTTTTAAAACTTACCAATGATTTCTTTATAATAGAGAAGCTTGATGGCCATTTTAGAGGGCATTTGTGATCACCAACTGACCAGGTGAGAATGTCACTCTCCTTTTTCTAAAGGACATTATTAAAACTGATGTGTTTTTTTTTAATAATAGTTTCAAGGTTATTAGACTTTTGAATTCCGTTTTTAAAAAAAATCTGGAATACAAATTACACTCTGACAGGGCGAGATATGAGCCTGATC
The DNA here is from genome assembly GCF_047496795.1 of Chiloscyllium punctatum. Taxonomy (NCBI): domain Eukaryota; kingdom Metazoa; phylum Chordata; class Chondrichthyes; order Orectolobiformes; family Hemiscylliidae; genus Chiloscyllium; species Chiloscyllium punctatum. Next base: position 28,595,552 of record NC_092783.1, read on the forward strand.
TTCAGAAATTGCTAAAATGGATGGAAAGGCAAGTTGAGGAAAGGATACAAATACTTTACGCAAATGGGTAAAAGTTAGCAAATGGAATGTAGTGTGGGAAAGTATCAAGTTGTTCATTGAAAGGAGAGGAAAAGAGGAGGTATTATTTACATGGAGGAAAACTGCAGAAAGCTGCAACACAAAGGGACTTTGGGGAACTTGTGTACAAAACACAGCTAGCACATGGGTGCAGAGATAATCGGGAAGTCTAGTGGGGTTGGAGTATGAAAGAAGTGGAAATCTTGCTGCAACTGTACAAGGTGTTGGTGCGACTACATCTGGAGTACTACAAAGAGTTTTGGTCTCCTTATTTAAGGAAAGATATCACTTCATAGGATGCAGTTCAGAGGGGGTTCATGAGGATAATTCCTGGTATGGGGGATTGTCTTTTGAGCAAAAGCTAAATAGGTTAGGACTCTATGCACTGGAATTTAGAGAGATGAGAGGTGATCCTATTGAAACGTGCAGGATTATTAAGGACCTTGACTGGATAAATATTGAGAGGATGATTTCCTTCTCCGGAGAATCCAAGATCAGAGGGCAGAGTCTCCGTCTCCAAATTAAGGGGCACCAATTTAAGGTGAGGATGATAGGAATTTCTCCTGAGGGTTGTGGCTCTTTGAAAATCCTTGCTGCAAAGATCTATGGGGTTAGGATTTTTGTGTCTATTTAAGGCTGAAATAGGTAAGTGGGTTCTTGATCAGTAGGGGAGTCAAGGGTGATGATAAATGCAGGAAGGTAAAGCAGCCATAATCCTGTTGAATGGTGGAGCTTACTCGAGGGACTGAAAGGCCTATTCCAGTTTCTATTTCTCATAATCTTATGGAGATATGAAAGGCCTTCAGAATGTTACTTGGGGTTTTTCCCATATTTGCTCATTGGCTGGCTAATGTTCATTGTCTTTCCCTTGAATGTTTTGATTAAAAGTCTTGCCATAATGTCACTAGGCCATTGTAGAAAGCATTGCCAGAATTAGTAGACATCATGTGTGTTTGAAGGGAATCGTATTTGACTAATCTACTAGATTATTTTTAGGGTGGTAGCTGGTAGAATAAGATGAGCAAAAAGCAGAAGATGTGTTGTATTTTTGAACTTCACCTTTTTTGTAAAGGTATCCTGAGTCTAGAGGGCAAAGATGAAGCACACTGCTGTGGCTTGAATTGGTTGACAGAATTGAATCTGCGGGAATAAATAGTTTTTTTTTCCTGGATGGTAACCAGTGACTTGTGATATACTGCATGGATCAGTATTTTGGTCACAGCTATACGTAATTTATATAAATTACTTGGATGAAGGCAACAAATGCAACATATCTAAATTTACTGATAGTGCAAAGCTGAGATTGTGAATTATGAGGATTGTAGGAGTCTTCTGGGTGATCGAAACAACTGTGTGGGCAAGCATGTGGCAGATACAGTATAAATATGGCTAAATGTGAAATTACAAACTTTGTGGAAAACCCATCAAGTTTCCTTGCCCATGTTTGTCCTGGGGCGACATGGTGGCTCAGTGGTTAGTACTGCTGCCTCATAGCACGAGGGACCCAGGTTTGATTCCCATTTTGGGCCACTGTCTGTGGAGTTTGCACATTCTCCCTGTGTCTGTGTGGGTTTTCTGTAGTTTTCTCTCTCAATCCAAAGATATGCAGATCAGGTGAATTGGCCAAGTTAAATTGCCCATATGTTAGGTGCAATAGTCAGGGGTAAATGTAGGGGTTGGGATACTCTTCAGAGGTTCGGTGTGGAATTGTGGACTTCTAGTTCCATTGGTTAGAACTAGAAAGAGACTGTGTACGTAATGAGTGAGCAGCTAAGTGTGATGTTTCAAAAGTTGGAATATTAAGTTATAAACTGTGACTTATAATCTGAGCTACATATAAATTTGTGTAGGACGTGTCAAGTCAGAGATGAATACGTAGTCAAAGACTGGGAGAAGTAAGATGCAGTTTGTGGGTATCTGTACTGGGAAAAGTGGGACTACGTTGTTGGGACAAGCTGGAGTTGGTTCAGTGTTTTTGTGAACTGTGTACTTGCTGAGGGAATTGATGAGGGTTTTATGTTAAATCGTGGGACAAAGAATCAGATGTGGAAAGATGTGGTATGTTAAAAATGGAAACAAGATGAGGAAAATAATAATATGCCAAATTGATGGTCACAGAAAGGCAGGAAGGGATCAGTAGAAATAACCTAAAATGCACTAATAATGAAAGATCTGCTAAGACTACACAGACAAAACAAGAGGCTCTGTATCTGAATGTACATTGCATTGTAACAAAATAAATAAGATTTGTGTATAACCATGAGAAGTATGGCTGCAGGGTGATGTCGATTTGGATCCTGAATTTTGAAGGTACATGGGCATTCAAGAAGAATATAAGAAGCTAGGTAAAGGTAGAGGGTTATAGTGTTAATCAATGACTTACAGTAATCACAAAGTAGGAAAATCTGGGCAAATATTCAGTAATTGTTGTTAAGGGACCTCACTAATCCCATGTAACTTTAGAATTTTATTTTTAAAATCCTACAAATTTATACAACATCGAACTTAAGCATACAACTGTGCAAAAATTAGTGGCAGGTCAGGTGGTCTGCATATGAATTGGATAAATCAGATTGGCAACAGTAGCTTGAGCGAGGAGTTCATAGAATGCTTTGGAGATGGTTTCTTAGAGCAGCACATTCTGGAACTGACTAGAAAACAGAATATATTATGCTTCATATTGAAATATATGACAGGATCAATGAATGACTTCAGAATAAACAAACCCTGTGATCAATGGCATTTTAATGGTTGAAGTTTACATCCAGTTGAAAATGAGAAGATTGGGTCTCAGGCTAGTATTTTATATCTAAATAGGGGCCACCATGTGGATAAGAAAACCAAACTAGCTGAAGATAGCTAGGATACTAGGCTAGGGGATAGATCAATGAAGATACCATGGGAGGTGTTCAAAATATTCAGAATGAGAATATCATAGAATCTTAGAATCCTTGCACTGCAAAAAAGAAAGAGGCCATTCAGTCCATTGAGTCTTAAGAGCAATGGATACTGCTGGGGGGGGGATGACCTACCAGTGGAAAGCCATAGCAGTCAGTTCTCTGGCACTGAGCCTGACACTGTGGCAAAGAAGGGAAGGGGGCAGAATAGAAAAGTACTCGTGGTAGGGGACTTGATAGTTAGGGGAATCGACAGGAGATTTTGTGGTCAGGATCGGGATTCCCGGAAGGTATGTTGGCTCCCTGGTGCCAGGGTCTGGGACGTCTCCGATCGGGTGTATAAGGTTCTAAAAGGGGAGGGTGAACAGCCAGAAATCGTGTTACATATTGGCACTAATGATATAGCCAGGAAAAGGATCGAGGATATAAAAAGTGATTTCAGGGAGTTAGATGGAAGCTACAAAGCAGGACGAACAGAGTGGTGTTCTCTAGTTTACTACCGGTGCCACGAGATAGCGAGGCAAGGAATAGGGAGCGGGCGCAGCTTAACACGTGGTTGCACAGCTGGTGTAGGAGGGAGGGCTTCAGATATGTAGATAATTGGGATGCCTTCTGGGAAGGTGGGACCTGCACAAGAAGGATGGGTTGCATCTGAACTGGAAGGGGACCAATGTCCTGGGTGAAAGGTTTGCTTGAGTAGTTCGAGAGGGTTTAAACTTGTATGGCAGGAGGGTGGGAACTGGAGGTGAGAGTTGATGCACATGAGGCAATAGCAAGAGGTAGACCAGCTAGTGGGAAGGATTTTCCTGGGAAGGAACCAAGGGATCAGTTAGTGTGTTTGCTTTAACACAAGGAGTATCAGGAATAAAAGTGATGAACTTAGAGCATGGATCAGTACCTGGTGCTATGATGTTGTGGCCATAACAGAGACATGGGTTTCTCAGGGGCAGGAATGGTTGCTGGATATTCCAGGGTTTAGAGCATTTAAAAAGAATAGGGAGGTGGGAAAAAGAGGAGGGGTTGTAGCACTACTAATCAGAGAGGGTATCACAGCTACAGAAGCTTCCATTGTTGAGGAACATCAGCCTACTGAGTCAGTATGGGTGGAAATTTGGAACAGCAAGGGAGCAGTCACCTTGTTAGGGGTTTACTACAGGTCCCCCAATAGCAGCAGGGAGATTGAAGAAAGATAGGTCGGCAGATTTTGGAAAAGTGTGGACGTAGTAGGGTTGTTGTAATGGGTGACTTTAACTTTCCCAATATTGATTGGAACCTCCTTCGAGCAGAAGATTTGAATGGAGCTGTTTTTGTAAGGTGTGTTCAGGAGGGTTTCCTAACTCAGTACGTTTACAGGCCAACAAGGGGAGAGGACTTGGTGCTCGGAAACTGGCCGGGGCAGGTATCAGATCTTGTGGTGGGACAGCATTTTGGTGATAGTGACCACAATTGCCTCTCATTCGACATAGCTATGGAGAAGGAGAGGATTAGGGAAAATGGGAGGATATTTAATTGGGGAAGCGGAAACTATGATGCGATTAGACATGAGTTAGAAAACATGGATTGGGAGCAATTGTTCCTTGGTAAAGGCACTAAAGACATGTGGAGACTGTTTAAGGAACAGTTGTTGCAAGTGATGAATAAATATGTCCCTCTAAGACAGGCAAGAAGTGGTAAGATAAAGGAACCTTGGATGACGAGAGCGGTGAAGCTTTTCATCGAAAGGAAAAAGGTAGCTTACCTAAGGTGGAGGAAGCTAGGGTCAAGCTGAGCTCTAGAGGATTACAGGCAGACGAGGAAGGAGCTCAAAAATGGTCTGAGGAGAGCCAGGAGGGGGCGCGAGAAAGGCTTGGCAGAACAGGTTAGGGAGAACACACAGGCATTTTACACTTATGTGAGGAATAAGAGAATGGCTAAAGAAAGAGTAGGGCCGATCAGGGATAGCATAGGAAATTTGTGTGTGGAGCCTGAGGTGGTAGGGGAAGCCCTAAATGAGTTTTTTTGCTTCTGTCTTTACGAAAGAAACAAACTTTGTAGTGAATGAAACCTTTAAAGAGCAGGTGTGCATGCTGGAATGGATAGAGATAGAGTGGAAGCTGATGTACTGAAAATTTTGTCAAACATTAAGATTGACAAGTCGCCAGGCCCAGACCAGATTTGTCCTCGGCTGCTTTGGGAAATGAGAAATGCAATTGCTTCGCCACTTGTGAAGATCTTTGCTCTCCACTGGAGTCATACCTGAGGACTGGAGGGAGGCAACTGTAATTCCTCTCTTCAAGAAAGGAAATAGGGAAATCCCCAGCAATTACAGACCAGTAAGTCTCACGTCTGTCGTCTGCAAGGTGTTAGAAAGGATTCTGAGGGACAGGATTTATGACCATCTGGAAGAGCATGGCTTGATTAAATGCAGTCAACACTGCTTTATGAGGGGCAGGTCATGCCTCACAAACCTTATTGAGTTCTTTGAGGATGTGACTAGAAATGTTGATGAGGGTCGAGCTGTGGATCTGGTGTATATGGACTTCAGCAAGGCATTTGATAAGGTTCCCCATGGTAGGCTCATTCAGAATGTCAGGAGGAATGGGATACAGGGGAACTTGGCTGTCTGGATACAGAATTGGCTGGCCAACAGAAGATAACGAGTGGTAGTAGAAGGAAAATATTCTGCCTGGAAGTCGGTGGTGAGTGGTGTTCCACAGGGCTCTATCCTTTGGCCTCTATTGTTTGTAATTTTTATTAATGACTTGGATGAGGGGATTGAAGGATGGGTCAGCAAGTTTGCAGACGACACAAAGGTTGAAGGTGTCGTTGACAGTATAGAGGACTGTTGTAGGCTGCAGCGGAACATTGACAGGATGCAGAGATGGGCTGAGAGGTGGCAGATGGAGTTCAACCTGGATAAATGTGAGGTGATGCATTTTGGAAGGTTGAATCTGAAAGCTGAGTACAGGATTAAGGATAGGATTCTTGGCAGTGTGGAGGAACAGAGGGATCTTGGTGTGCAGGTACATAGATCCCTTAAAATGGCCACCCAAGTGGACAGAGTTGTTAAGAAAGCATATGGTGTTTTGGCTTTCATTTAACAGGGGGATTGAGTTAAAGAGTCATGAGATCTTGTTGCAGCTCTATAAAACTTTGGTTAGACTGCACTTGGAATACTGCGTCCAGTTCTGGTCGCCCTATTATAGGAAAGATGTGAATGCTTTGGAGAGGGTTCAGAGGAGGTTTACCAGGATGCTGCCTGGACTGGAGGGCTTCTCTTATGAAGAGAGGTTGAATGAGCTCGGACTTTTTTCGTTGGAGAAAAGGAGGAGGAGAGGGGACTTAACTGAGGTATACAAGATAATGAGAGGTATAGCCAGAGACTATTTCCCAGGGCAGAAATGACTAACACGAGGGGTCATAGTTTTAAGCTGGTTGGAGGAAAGTATAGAGGGCATGTCAGAGGTAAGTTCTTTACACAGAGTTGTGAGAGCATGGAATGCGTTGCCAGCAGCAGTTGTGGAAGCAAGGTCATTGGGGACATTTAAGAGACTCCTGGACATGCATATGGTCACAGAAATTTCATGAGGATCAGTGGTCGGCACACCATCGTGGGCTGAAGGGCCTGTTCTGTGCTGTACTGTTCTATATTCTATGAATCCACCTTGGAATTTTTATCATGGCTAACCCATCTAGCTTTCACATCCTTGGATGTTACTGGACAATTGTAGCATGGCCAAACCACCTAAACTGCACATCTTTGGATCGTGGAAGGAAATCAGACCACATGCAGGAAATCCACCCTGATATTGGAAGAATGTGCACGCTCCACAGAGACAGTTGCCCAAAGCTGGAATTGAACCTGTCTCTGATGCTGGAGGCAACAATGCGGCCCCTATATTCTCACTATAAGAAGCCTTTGGGAGGACCACTATCTGTGGCTAACTGTAGTTGAGGAACTCATACTTGTGGAAAAGTATATGTTTTGTATATGTTGGACAGGTTGGACTTGTTTCCATTGTAGTTTAGAAGAATGAGGTAGTGACTTGGTTGAAGTATACCAGATCCTGAATGGGTTTGATAAGGTGGAATTGGAAAGGGTGTTTCCTCATGTGGGCAGGTATGAAACCAGGGGGCATTGTTTTAAAACAATGGCTTTCAAGTAGGAGATGATCTGCCTGTTTCAGAAGTTTTGTGTCTTTGGAGGCCTCTGGCTCAGAAGTAGTGTCATTGAACACCTTTTTTTTAAGGTGAAGGTAGGTTGGTTCCTTTGCCTGACTTGTCTACCTCCCAGGTTATTGGGATGGGTAGATATTTAATGTGTAATTTGAAGTGATGATCTTATTGAGTGATGAATTAGGTTTAAGACATATGGCCTGCTTCTGCTCCTGGCTCTTATGTTGCTAATTTTTTCAAATTTCCCTGATTGTTTTGGTTGAAAGTGATCCAATGGAACCAACAAAGACTTAACAGATTGCATGTGATCTTATGCACTTCAACATGAAGACGAAAGGACCTGGAAATGGAGAGACTGCAGAAGGCTACAGCACAAAGGGATTTAGGAGCCCTCGTGCATGAATCTCAAAGACTGTAGCATCTACTTCAGTAGTAACATGTGGACAACTTCTGGGTACTAAAGACAAAGGCTGAACGCTTTCACCTCTGCCTCTCAGAAATGCTGTCCATTTCCTGGTAGGATAGAAGGCCTAATAAGAGTTCGCCAGAGTGCGAGGATCCCTAGTTTGTTTGCTGGGTCAAAGGAATTGTGTGGATGATAGCTAAATCCCTAAAGACGTGCTCTGTGGCAAGCTTGCTTTAAATATGAGACTACCAGGTTTCCTAGGTCTCTGGAAAGTGTTCTGATACTGTAAGTAACTAATCAAACTATTCAGTCTCCCAATTTTCCTATCTATTCAAATCAACAAAACATTTCCAATAAGATAAAGATATGTGAATGCTGGAGTTCTGAAACACGGCAACAGAAATTGCTGGAGAATCTCTGCCACGTCTGTGCTGTGCCTCACCCTGCCAACTGTCCGTGCCCTTGCCTGGCCTCTACCCTCTTGCGCTCCCTCATTCCCACACAACTCCCCTATATCTGGTGCCTCCATCCACCCCCAACCCCGGTTTGTGCATTCCCTCGTCCCTCCACACTCAGTCGACTTTTTTTTTCCTCTTTTTTTTTTCTACCCCATGTCCCCCCCCGTCTCACGTGCCCCATCGTTTCCTCTCCCCACCCCAGTCTCGCGCACTCCCTCACCCCTGCTGCCGCCGGGATCACTTGCACACCCTCTTTCCCCTCCCTCCCCCCGTGCAATCTTCGTACATCTGCACCTCCAAAGCTGGCCTGTTGCCCATTTCTGAATTTCTCGTTATTGCTGCAGTTTTGGCTGCTAGTTCTACAATGATGGGGCCCTACACTTTGCAACTCCTATCATAAACCTTTCCTTTTCTCATTCTACTTCCTTTTAAGGTACTCCTTAGAAACCGCCAAATTGATTAGGTTAAAAGCAAATTGCTACAGATGCTGGAATATGAAACCAAAGGAGAAAATGCTGGAAAATCTCAGCAGGTCTGGCAGCTTCTGTAAGGAGAGAAAAGGGCTGACGTTTCGAGCCTAACTGGCTCTTTGTCAAAGCTTTTTTAAAAAAAGGGAGAAATAGGGAGGTATTTCTACTAGGCTGAGAGAAGGTAAATTCTGGCTCCAGAAGCAAAGTAGCAATAAAGAGATGATATTGATAGGGCATAGAGAGATTATAGGGTGATTAGGAGCTGTGAATGACCAAGGCTGAATCCAGTGCTATGTGACAAAATATTGGGGGGTGGGTGAAGCAGAGGCAAAATGGAAAACGGGGGGGGAAGGGTAGCAAAAGGGGAAGAGGAGAGGAAAAAGGTGATGAGAGAGTGGGGAGTGAGAGAAAGAGATAATCAAGAAAGTACCTCCTTTTATTTCTTGATTGTCTCTCTTTCTCTCGCTCCCCACTCTCTCATCACCTTTTTCTTCTCCTCTTTCCCCCTTTGCTACCCTTCTCCTGTATTTTCCATTTTGCTTCTGCTTCACCCATCCCCCACATATTTTGTCACGTGGCACTGGCCTTCAGCCTTGGTCATTCACAGCTCCTAATCTCCCTATAATCTCTCTCTGCACTGTCATTATCACCTCTTTATTGCTACCTTTGCTTCTGGAACCATGACTCACCTTCTCTCAGCCTAGTATAAATACTAGGCGGCACGTTGACACAGTGGTTAGCACTGCTGCCTCACAGCACTAGAGACCTGGGTCCAATTTCCAACTCAGGAAACTGTGTGGAGTTTCCACATTCTCCCCGTGTCTGCGTGGGATTCCTCCGGATACTCCGATTTCCTCCCACAGTCCAAAGATGTGCAGGTCAGGTGAATTGGCCATGCTAAATTGCCTATAGTGTTAGGGAAAAGGGGTGAATGTAGGGGAATGGGTGGGTTGCGCTTTGGTGGGTTGGTGTGGACTTGTTGGGCCGAAGGGCCTGTTTCCACACTGTAAGTAATCTAATCTAATCTAACCTCTCCTTTTTTTTTAGCTTTGACAAAAGGTCAGTTCGACTCGAAACGTCAGCTCTTTTCTGTCCTTACAGATGCTGCCAGACCTGCTGAGATTTTCCAGCATTTTCTCAAATTGATTAGGTTGTTGGCTGTCTGTCCAAATATTTCCTCCCTTTTGTCTCTTTAGATATTTGGTGATAACATTCCTGTGCATGCTTTGATATGAGTTGTTATACATTTTCTACTTTCTTGTATTTAGCTATAGTCTTCTAGGTTCCTTGCAATGAATATGCACATATTCCACCTGGAGCCTGTAGTTTAATATGCCACCTATTTTGTTGTTTTTCTGGAATTTGCATTAATATGCATGTTTGTATAATAAAACCAACCACCCCAACAAAAACTCTTATTTTCAGTAATCTTCCAAATATTTCATCAATTGGTGAAATTTTAACTTTTTGTGCTTGTGATATTAAACATTGCATTCTGGCTTTGCAGTGCTTACTTTGTTGAGTCAACAGAGGTTCTTTAGAAAATTGTTGGTCTCCCTGGGCTTGTTTTGAAGTGAAACACAGTGGGTTCTGATATAAAGCAATAGTCCCATTCTTCTGCGATCTTGAGTTCTAAGAAAATCATGCATTAGTTGCGCCACTCAATCAAATATGGCTGGAATTGCGTTATACAGGTAAAGAAAGTTCTGGTTCTGCAAGTAATATCTAAATTTTTCAATCGCATTATTTGTGTTGTAGCGTTATAGCAGAATTGACTGTAGTTTGAACATTTCCTTCCTGAGATCAATTAAGCTGACCTCCGATTTGATGCATGCTTTCTAATGTGCATTGCTTTGCAAACCAGTTAATGAAAGCAACTGCATAGTATTTGGACCTCCTTCGTTTGACCTGTCTGGCCCCAATCATTAGTACCTCTATTGCATGCTCAGTGAAGACCCTTTTAATAATTTGTGGAACCCTTTTAATAATGGAAGTGCACATCTCTTTTAAAGAGTCCATTTTTATAGCATGGAAAGAGGCTTTTGGTCCATTTGTGTCTGTGCCGGTCATCTCACTTCCAACTGTTCTAATTCCATTTTCTGCAACTTTGCATACTATACAAGGCTACGGGTCATTTCAAGTGTTCATCTAAATAGTTGTTAAATGTCTTGTGGCTTTCTTTTAGCCAGTGATTTCTGGAGCCCACAGGTCTGTGGGGAAAATCCTTTCCTGAAGTTCTCTTTAAATCTCTTGCTCCTTACCTTAAAAACCTATGCCCACTTGGTTATTAACCCTTCTATTGAAGAAAAAGGTTTCTCCCTATCTATCGTGTCTATGTCCCTCAGTAATTTGTACACCACAGTCAGATCGCTCTTTGTCCATCTCTGCTCTAAGGAAAGCAACCTTAACCTATCTGATCTCTCTGTAGCTGAATCACTTTAGCCCAGGCAACATCTGGGGAAATCTCTCCTGCACCTGTCTGGTGTAGTCACATTTAGATTAGATTAGATTCCCTACAGTATGGAAACGGCCCTTCGGCTCAACAAGTCCACACCGACCCTCCCAAGAGTAACTCACCCAGACCCATTTCTCTATCCTATATTTACCCTTGACTAATGCACGTAACACCATGGGCAATTTTGCATGGCCAGTTCACCTGATCTGCACATCTTTTGGATTGTGGGAGGAAACCAGAGCACCTGGCGAAAATCCATGCAGACGTGGGGCGACTGTGCAGACTCCACACAGACAGTCGCTCGAGGCAGGAATTGAACCTGGGTCCCTGGATTTGTGAGGCGGCAGTGCTAACCACTGAACCACTATGCCGCTTTATTCCTGCTGAAGGGCTTTTGCCTGAAACATCGATTTTATTATTCTCGGATGCTGCCTGAACTGCTGTGCTCTTCTAGCACCACTAATCCAGAACCCAACATTGTTGCTGTAGTGTGATGCACACATGCATTCAATGCCATAAGTAAAGGCAAGTAACCCGTATGTACCTTCAACCACCTTTTATCTACCTGTCTTGCAGACTTCAAGGGTCTATGGACCTGCACACTAAGATCCCTCTGTCTCTCTCTACTTCCTTTTGGTCCTAGCATTTAGTGTATGACTTGTTAGTGGTCTCAGAATGCATGACCTCATACATGCATTTGCCAAAGCTCAGCCCATCTGACCAACCAATCTATATCATTTCAAGGATTTTGTCTTCCTTATTTACGGAATGATGAATTTTTGTGATTTGCAAACTTACTGGTGAAACCTGTAGCATTGATGTCCAGCTCATAAATGTACCCAACAAACCGCAAAGGATTCAGCCATGCGCATGCACGCACGTCTTGTCGACTATCCTTAATTAATCCTTTAATCTCCAATTAATCTCTCTCCCCTCACCTCTGATTCCCTGGTTTATCTCTTCCATTCTTCTTGCCTAACACTGTTATATTAGCTGTCCTCCGGCACTCCTCCTGTGGCCAGAGAGGGTTTGAGGATAACTGTCGTAGCCCCTACGATCTTCTCGTTGGTCTTCCAAGGCAACCTAGTCGTACATCTCACCTGGACCTGGGATTTATCCACTTTCCAGTCTGAAAAAACTGCTACTACCTCCTTTCTCTCAATGTGAATTGATTCTACTTTATCACAAACCCCCTCCCTGATTTCTAAACCTACATTGTCCTTCTCTATTGTGAATACAGATGCAAAGTCTTGGATACCAACTTGGCTTGACACACAGACTGTGATTGTAGATGGTTATTATTCAGACTGAAGGCCTATGACCAGTGGTGTCCTGCAAGGATTGGTGCTGTGTACATGTTTGCCACTTACATAAACAATTTGTATGAGAATGTAGGAGGCATGGTTAATAAGTTTGCTGATGACACCAAGTTTGTTGATTTATAGTGTGCAGTGAAGAAAATTGTCAAAGAGTACAACAGGATCTTGATCAACTGGGCCAATGCACTGAGGAATGGAAGATGGTGTCTAATTTGGATAAATGTGAGGCATTGTTCTTTGGCAAGACAAACCAGAGCAGGACTTTCACAGTTAATGGTAGAGTCCTGGTGATTGTTGTCAAACAGACTCCTAGAGGTGCAGGTACATAGGTCCTTGAAAGTGGTGTTACTGGGTGGTAAAGAAGGCATTTGGTACGCTTTCCTTCATCAGTTAAAGCATTGAATCCAGGAGCTGGGATGCCAAGAAAAGGGTGGATAAGACATTGGTATGGCCACATTTGAAGTGCTGTGTGCAATTCTGGTTGCCATCCTATAGAAAGGATATTATTAAGCTGGAAAGGATGCAAAAATGATTTACAAGGATGTTACTGAGACTGGAAGGTTTGAGTTATTTGGAGAAGCTGGATAGACTGGAACTTCCCTGAAGCCTAGGAGGCTGAAGACTGACCTCTCAATTTATAAAGTTGAGTATAAGGAAGGTGAATAGCCAAGGTCCTTTCCTCAGGTTGTGGGGGTCCAAAACTACAGGGTATAAGTTTACAGTGGGAGGGGAAAGACTTAAAAGTGCAACTTTTTCTCAGTGGTGCATACATGGAATGAACTGCTAGAGGTAGAGGTGGGTATAATTACAATGTTTAAAAGGCAGATACCTGGATGGGAAGGCTTTGGAAAGATATGTGGCAAATGAGACTAGTTCAGCTTAGGAAACCTGATCGGGATAGATGAAATGGGCAGAATGATCTGATTTTGTGCTGTGTGACTCTTAGGTTCTCATTTAAAATGTCAACTTCCGGCTTCCAGCTCCAAACACAGATTAATAATTTGGTCCCTATGGGCCTTTGCTGTTTCTCTGCTTATTCTCTTAACCCTAATGTACTGATTTTCCTTTTAATACCAACCACTCATTCCTCCCTACTACAGTAATTATCTCCTTGATAGGTCTTGTGCCACCACCTTCTCTTTTACACCTTTCACTATTTTGCCTAAAGATTCTTTACTCTGGAATATTAACTGCCAGTCCTTTTGTTCTCTCAACCATGTCTCTTGTAGTGTGATAATGTTGTATCCCCATGTATTAATCCATACCATCAACTCATTTGCCTTACTTGTAAGACTCCTTGCATTATATTGAATGGTATCTAGCCTTACTATACTCCCTTATGCCATAACTTGATTATATTAGCATTGCCTTCTAGACTGATTTGGTGGTTTTCTTTACTTGTCTGTGCATCACTTCCCTACTGTACATCCACCCTGTTCCTCAAACCCCTGCAAACCTCCCCACGTGCCCTCTCTCTTACTCTAACTCTTAAACCACAAGTTCATGTCTCTATCTGCCTATTCCTATATTTATTAGTGTGTGGTACCAGGAGTAATCCAAACTCTACAACATTCTGACTTTTTTTTCCAGTAGTTACTAGCTCCCTAAAATGTTGCTGGACCGTACCCACTTTTCTCCTATATTGTTTTTGACATTGGGGTCAGCAATCTCTGGGTTGTTCAACTCTCCCTCCAGAACGCCCTGCAGCCATTGCATGACATCCTTGATCTGGGCCTCAGGGAGGCAACCTACTGTATTGGAGTTGCCTCTGCCACAGATATACCTGTCTGCACCCTTCACTTTTGAATTTTCTGCCACCATTATTCTTCCCCTCTTTCTGCTCCAACCTTGTGCATCTGGGCAGCGTTCCCCAGAGAATGGTTGCACTTAGTTTTCCAACAGTGAAAATTGCTCTAGAATGAGGTGCACTCTGAATCTTTCCTCACTACCTTCTGCCCCCCCCCCCCTGCCCCCCCATCTTCTAATTGATGGTCATTCATTCCTTCAGCTGAGGGGTGACCACGTCTAAAGGTTTACTATCCATATAACACTCAGCCTTACAGGTTCACTGCTGCAGAACCAAGCATCAAGCTAATTAAACCAACGGCACTTCCAGCAGATATGATTGTCCAGACTACTTGCAATGACTTAAAATTTCCAGCACGCTACTGATGGTGTAGCACACAGCACTGAGCTCTTTTGCCGCACCAATCTTGAACTGAACTTCCCTTATGTAAATCTTAAGGAGCAGTGTTTGGAAAGCTAGTGCTTCCAAATAACCGAGATTAGAGTGGTGCTGGAAAAGCACAGCGAGTCAGGTAACATTCCTGATGAAGGGCTTTTACCCGAAATGTCGATTTTTCCCTGCTCCTCTGATGCTGCCTGACCTGCTGTGCTTTTCCAGCACCACTCTAATCTTGACTCAGTCCTCACTTTCGCTTTCCAAATAAACCTGTTGGACTATAACCTGGTGTTGCGATTTTTAATTAAGTTAACCATATTCTCTTTCCCTTACAGTTCTTTGGTTAATTAAAAGATTTTATTATTTTGGTTCTTTTACTTCACTTCGTTGTTTTCCTAATTTTTACCATTTATAGCGTCCCTAGCAACAGTTTCTTATCAGCCAATCAAATTTTAGATTTTGTCATTTTTCCCCAGTAATAACTGAGTTCAGGAAACTCTTCCTGGATGTTTCATCCTGATGCTGACTAGACTGCACTCTTCCCAGGCTAATGTGTTAGTTCATTATACTTGTTTTAGTATGTGAGGAGTACAGTCCTCCTAGCTGAGATCAGATAAAATATTAACTGATATAATCAAACTTTCATATATAGCTTGTGTTAACTGTTTGAAAGAGCTTTATTTGTAACACTTGCATTATTTAAATGAACTGCAATTTCACCAAAGCCAAAGCGGCAAACGTGTCATGATATGTATGCTTGTTCTTTGTAATAGCTTATTAGTGTGTAACCATTTTCACTTATACACGTTTTGTTTCGGTTTTTCATTTAAACCTTAACCATTCCACTAACATTGTTAATTATGTAACATAACAATCAGAATTAGGCAAATAATATAGAAAATCTGTTCAGGTATCACTAATTATTAAAATAATGGAAAAGACTATGTAAGTAATAATAATTAGAATGAACTGTTGGATTGCCAAGTGGTTTTTGAGCGTAAGTCAAGGATGAGCTGTTCTCAGATGATCTGACATGTGACTCCAGTTACACACTCTGACCCTGAAGTTGCCTAGCATACCACGCCGTTGTTCAAGCAGTTTTTAAAAACAGGGCAATGAGGAATACTTCAACTTTTTTTAATGTAAAGTTGAGTTAACTTATTTGCTGGGTAATAGGCATTAGTTTTACAAATTGTATTAAGATTACAGTCATTGTTTTCAGTGTGTCCAGAAGCCAAGCCTGATCAATGATGAGAAAGACCAAGAGTACAAGCCGCATGATATTGTTCAGCGACAGTCTGTGCACTCTTCAGAAATGTGCATGCCGGCCCGACGAGCGAAACGCATGAGATCTGAGGTGGGTGCAATTCTGCCAGTTATCAATTAACGGTGTGAAATTTAAGTTGTAATTGGTACTTCAATTGCTGTAAATGCAATGCTGGATAACGGGTTCATGGGATTTAAAATAGGATTTCAAGTATGCCAATTGAATTTCCTCAATGTTGTTTCACTAAAATTCTCTTGAGGTATGATTGCCAACTGTTTCTTCCAAATCTTGCCATAGATCATTTATGTTTTGGCGAGTTTTGAGAAGATTTGCAGCTCAGGTTGAGGTTTTAGATGTAGGTTTGCTCACTGAGCTGCAAGGTTCACTTCCAGACGTTTCATTACCCTACTAGATAACCTCTTCAGTGGGCCTCACGCGAAGCAATGTTGAAAATTCCTGCTTTCTATTCATTGGTTTGGGTTTCTTTGGGTTGGTGATGTCATTTGCTCTGAAGTCATTCCTACCCCTTTTCTCAGGGGGTAGTAGATAGGGTCTAACTCGATGTGTTTGTTGATAGAGTTCCAGTTAGAATGCCATGCTTCTAGGAATTTTTGTGCGTGTCTTTGTTTGGCTTGTCCTAGGATGGATGTGTTGCCCCAGTTGACGTGGTGTCCTTTCTCATCCATATGTGAGGATACCGGTGAGAGGGTCATGTCTTTTTGTGGCTAGTTGGTGTTCATGTATCCTTGTGGCTAGTTTTCTGCCGGTTTGTCCAATGTAGTGATTGTTACAGTTCTTGCATGGTATTTTGTAAATGACATTAGTTTTGCTCATTGTCTGTATAGGGTCTTTCAAGTTCATTAGCTGCTGTTTTAGTTTGTTGGTGGGTTTGTGGAAAGGGCTAGTAGAAAATTCCCTTCAAACCCGCCGTATAAATAATTGCTAAGGAGGCGTCATTAGATACTTCCTACTCACAACAGTCATGGTATCTTATGGGAATGAGGAGGGACGGAAGACAATGGGAAGTTTTTCTTGAAAATGCCTTTGACTTCCTCAGGCTATCAAAACCAGAACAGGTCATAGTTATCATGCATGTATAATCCTTTCATACTTATGGAAAACTCTTCCAACCAAAAATTTATTTAGTTCCTTCTTGAAGGCTTGCTTGCATGAAGCCAGAATGTAATGCAGTGCAATGCAAAAGCTGTCTACTGTCATAAATGAACTACTTGAATAGTTTATAAGTATGACTGTGGCCCTTGATATTTCATTTTAAGAGATTGAATTCAACAAGTAATTGATTTTGGTGTACCCTTTCTGATTGCATCCAAGCCTGATGCTCAAAATAAAGTAAACAAAGATGTTTTAAGTGTCTGAGGAGAAATTGAGTCTCTGGAGCTAGTTATTATGCTGGCAGAGAAGCAAACTACAGTGAATACTGAAATCCATGCTTGGCAAATCTGGCACTGCAAAACCATTCATGTTTCATAGAAATGAGATCTCTGATATCATTCCTGTAATTTTTCTGAATGTTGTCAATATGTGTGGGACTAAAACTCCATCTAATAAACAAATTTGTTGTACCAATCCTCCAGTAACTTTCTTCTGACTTAACCCTTTGTTGCTTGTTCAGTGAATTATTATTTTAATATTTGCAATCTCGGCACAAACACTGACTGTTCAGTGCTAGGGTAAAGGATATCTCCACAGAGCTTGAGAGAAAGTTTGGAGTAGGAAGAAAGGGATTGAGGTGTTATTGTTGCCCACCTTGGTACCAGTGACACTGAGAGGACTAGGAACTTGCTGTTTAAGTTGTCAGTTAGGAGCCAGATCCTCTAGTGTAATAATCTCTGGGTTGCTACCTGAGCCACGAGCAAGCTGACACAGGGTAAATCAAGTCAAAGAGTAAAATGTTGGCTCAGAGTTGATGTGATAGAAATAGGTTTCATTTTGTGGAGCACTGGCCCAGTAGTAGCGTAGAAAGCTGTCTCGCTTCTCTGGCTTTGCTTGAAGTGTGGTGGGACCAATCTCCTGATTAATTGAATAACTAGGCCTGTAAAGAAGCCTTTTTGGGATACGATGTGGTGGAAGAGGAGGAAAGTTTGAGAGAGGGAATATGTAGCAAAATGATATGCCACCATTGCAAGGAAATTATTTAGGTAAAGATGCACAGCATGGGTCAAAAAGGGGCAGAGTGAGAGACTTTTATTTTTTTTAAAAGTGCCCTTCAGTACTATGCCAGAATGTTGTCAGGGCCCATTGCCTTCACAGCATTGAGTGTCTCCAACCATTTCTTCATATCATGTTAAGTGAATCGAAGTGCTGAAGACTGGCATCTATAATGCTGGGGATGAGTAGAGGAGGCCAAGATGGATCATCCACTCCACACTTCTGGCTGAAGATTGCTGTGAATGCTTCAAGCCTTGTCTTTTGCACTGATGTGCTGGGCTTTTCCATCATTCAGCATAGGGATATTTGTGGAGCCACCACCTCCAGTCAGCTGTTTAATTGTCCATTGTCTGGATATTGCATGACCGCAAAACCTTTTTTAAATTTAATCCGTTGGTTGTAGATTTGCTTAGCTCTGTCCATCACTTAGTGCTTGTGGTGTTATTACAGTAATAGAGCCACACAACATAATGGAGGTTATTCTCAATTGGAAGTTGCTGCTCTCCTAGCCAAACTGTTCAAGCACAATGATAATGCAGGCATCCACCTGATTCTGTGGAAAGTTTGTCAGGTACATAAAAGCAGGACACATCCAGTCCAGCCAACTAACACTCCGAGTCTACTCTTGCTTTAACAGTAACTTGATGGGAGGTGTCATCAACATTATGAACAAGCAATACTTGCTGAAGAATAAATTGCTTCGTGAAGCAGAGTTTGGGATTTGTTAGGGCAACTCTGCTGCTGACCTCGTTACAGCCTGGGGTCAAATCTGGACGAAAGAGCTGAATTCGGAGATGAGCGTTCTGAGCCTGACATCGAAGCTGCATTTGACAGTGTGGCATCAAGGAATCCTAGCAAAACTGGACTTGATGGGTGTCAGGGTAAACTCTGGTTGGAGTCATGTCCAGCACATAGTAAGATGGTTGTGGGAGATTTGTCATCTCAGCTCCAGGATGTCTCTGCAAGAATTCTTTAGGGTGCTGTTCTAGGCCCAACCATCTTTAGCTGATTCATCAATGGCCTTCCCTCCATCATGAAGTCAGAATTGGGGATGTTCACTGCACAAGGCTCAGCATATTTTGTGATTGCTCAGATATTGAAACAGTCCATGTTCAAATGCAGCCATGTCTGAACAATATCCAAGCTTGGGCTGACAAGTGGCTAGTAACATTAGTACCACTCACATGCCAAGCTATGAGTATCACCAATAAGAGACAATCTAAGCACTGGACCTTTTTTAACATTCAATTGTGTTACTAACACTGGATTAGTGGTGCTGGAAGAGCACAGCAGTTCAGGCAGCATCCAACGAGCAGCGAAATCGACGTTTCGGGCAAAAGCCCTTATGTCGATTTTGCTGCTCGTTGGATGCTGCCTGAACTGCTGTGCTCTTCCAGCACCACTAATCCAGTATTTGGTTTTCAGCATCTGTAGTCATTGTTTTTACCTTTTTACTGTGTTACTAACACTCAACCCCACGCTATTAAAATCCTGGGTGTTATCATTGACCAGAAACTGAATTGGACTTGCCAAATAAATAGTGATTGCAGGAGCAGATCAAAGGCTAGGATTACTGTGGCGAGTAACTTACCTTCTGACTCCCAAAGTCTGTCCATCATCGACAAGGCACAAGTCAAGAGTCTGATGGAAAACTCCCCCATTTGCCTGGATGAGTGCAGCTCCAATAACACTCGAAGCTTGACACCATGCAGGATAAAATAGCCTGGTTGATAGGCACCACACCCACGCCCTCTACTGACACTCCGTAGTAGCAGTGTGTACCATCTAGAAGATGAACTGCAGAAATTCACCCACGATCCTTTAAGTACCTTCCAAACCAATAACTACTTTCATCTAGAAGGAAAAGGGAAGCAGATACATGGAAAAACCACCACTTGCAAGTTCCTGCCCAAGCCCCTCACCATCCTGACTTGAAATTCATCACTGTTCTTCACTATTGCTGAGTCGAAATCCTGGAATTCCCTATCTAATGGCAGTAGGTCAACCCACAGCAGATGGACTCTAGTGGTCCAAGGAAGTGTGCCACTGCTTTCAAGGGCACCTGGGTATGGGCAGTAAATGCTGGCAAGCTAACGATGCCCACATCCCACAATGAAATCCTGACCCTGATACACCTAACTGTAAGGATATTTAGGGAACCACGGATAGTAGGAAAAGGTTGGGGGGGGGAGGTGGCTTTGTGGCTAAAGATGCTAGTAACACAATGGAGAAGATGACCTAAGTTTAGGGATACCAAGGTGTGAAATGGTTTGGGTAGAAGTCACTTGTGGGAGTGGTGTACAGCTTCCTAACAGTTGAGGCCACTAGGTGGGGTATAAATTAAGAACGAATGAGAGCTTGCCAGAAAGCCATGATGATGCTAATGGGCAAATTTAATCTATGTCAAAAAGTGTGACAATGAAACAAAGCACAGCAGGTCAGGCAGCATCAAAGGAGAAGGAGAGTTGACGTTTTGGACATAAGCCCTTCTTGAGTCCTCCCCTCCTAAATTTAATATTTGTATCAACTAAAAGTATCAGAAGGACCACCGTAAGGAGTCCATCAATGCCCATATCACAGGAGAGATTTTTATTTTATAAAGAAAAGCATAGCTACCTCAAAAATATTCAAAGAACTCTGCATCTGCGTTCCATAGGCAGAGTTCCAAAGCAAACTATTTCTCTTTGATTTAAAATATTTGAACTTAACTTTTAAATGCGTGATATTTAAAACAGTGACTCGTTGTTCTAAATTCTCCCACAAGAATCATCACCTCCACATATACCCTGTCATTGCACAATGATGTGCCATTTTTCTTTTAGTTTGGTACTAACTTTAATATTTCTAGTTAACCACAAATGATGAGTCTATCCCTTGTTGGAACGTATTTATTTTGTATATTTCAAAATGAAATATCACCTTAAATGTCTGCCACTGCATCTCTTGACCTTTCAACTTAATTCAACTAAAGTTCATTTTAATTGGCTGTGTTTTCCTGGCCTCATAATTCCCCTCAATTACAATTTTAAAAATAGACCCAGACCCACTCCCTTCTCCCTCAGACTGAATGCAAAGTTCAAATCACATTGAGGGGTATCCGCACTATGAGATCATTAATTAATCCCATCTCATCGCCAAGCATCTACTCTTCGGTCAGCTCTAGCTCCAGACTTGCTATCCTAAAGATACAAACTCCAAAATATTTGATGGACTCCTCACGGTGGTCCTTCTGATACTTTTAGTTGATACAAATATTAAATTCAGGAGGGGAGGACCCAAGAAGGGTTTATGCCCAAAACGTCAACTCTCCTGCTCCTTTGCTGCCTGACCTGCTGTGCTTTTTCCAGTGTCACACTTTTTGACATAGATTAAATTTGCCCATTAGCATCATCATGGCTTTCTGGCAAGCTCTCATTTGTTCTTAAGGTCAGTGTTTATTGTCCGTTCCTCGGAGCACATGTCGACAGTACAATTGCAAGAATGTCATCGGGGGCCACAGCGTTTGCAGTATTCGGTGTCTCCAACCGTTTCTTGATATCGTGTGGAAGGAATCAAATAGGCTGAAGGGCCTATTTGATTCCTTCCACACTGGAGGACCACTGGAGGAGACAGATGGATCATCCAGTTGACACTCCTGGTTGAAGAATGTTGCAAAAGCTTCAGCCTTATCTTTTGCACTGATGTGCTGGGGTTTTTCCATCATTTTGAGGGTGGGGGTATTTGTAATGTTGCGTCCAGTGAGTTGTTAAATTGTCCACCACCATTCACGACTGCATGTGGCAGGACTGCAGACCTTGCATATGATACACTGGTTGTGGGATTGCTTCACTCTGTCTAACATTTGCTGTTTTGGAAGCTTCACTAGATTGGCTCCTTATTTTTCAGTTATGTGTGGTTCTGTTCTTGCGTGTTCTCAGCACACACCATTGAACCAGAGTTGGTCCCCTGGCTTGATGGTAATGTTTAAATGGGGGTATGCATGAGGTTGGAGTAAGATTCTCCTTCTGTTGGTGGCCCATAGTGCATCATGGTTGTCCAGTGTTTAGTTACTAGGTCTGTTTGAGTCTGTCCAGTTTAGCACGGTGGAGCTAATTCACAATGTGAAGGTGGGACTTTTGTCTCTGCAAGGCCTGTGCTTTGTCACTGTTACTGATTCTCAGGGGCAGATAGATCTGCAGTTGGCAGATTGGTGAAAATAATGTCAAGTATGTTTTTGTTTCTTCCACCTGCTTCACACTGTCTCGCAGCTATGTCCTTCAGGAGCCAACCAGCCCTAAGTGTAAGCATCTGATGGGCACCTGGAGCCCTCTGAAGATATTCTGCAATAAAGATGACTTCATTGGAGGCTCACTGATGTTACCTAGTATGGTGACAAAGTCTGAAAACAAACCTTCCAGCTTAGCAAGCAAACTTATATCCGTGTTCTATAATGCTTGAGTTAATATTTTGAGACATCGGTGAGTTCCAACTTGCTGACCTGGATAGTTGCCCCGAGAAAGGTAGAGGAATTAAAGCCTATTGTAACTCCTTGATGACTATAATGACTGATCCTACTAACGCTAACCTATTCCTTACTTGACGCTCCACACCCCTCAACTGGATGCGCACACCACAGCACTCCCTCCAAAGTTTCAACCTCCCTTTTACCCATTCATATAATCAGTGCATAAAGAGGCCATTGGGCCCATGAAGTCTACACCAAACCTTCGAAGAACATCCCACCCAGAGTCTATCCACAGCCCTATTGCACATCCACCCAGCCAGCAAATCCCTAGATACTATGGAGCAATTTATTAGCATGGTCAATCCACTTACCTGCATGTCTTTGGACTATGGGAGGAAACTGGAGCACCCAAAGGAAACCCAGACAGACAGAACATGTAAAATCAACACAGACCATCACCCAAGACCAGAATTGAATCTGAGTTCCTGGCATTGAGAGGTAGCAGTGTTAATGACCAAATTTTTGACCACTTCCATGACTTGTTGATATCACATTGCAGACTATTCTTGCAACTTCCTATTATTAAAACCATAACAATTTCAATTACAATTGCATTTGGATAAGGCAGCAGGTTGTGTAATTGTGGAATTCAAACCTTGCTCATATAGTAAACCCACATTTCTGTCAAGTCCTCAGACAAATCTTCAATTTACTTGAAAGTGATCTTAACCTAAACCTGACAGAAAAATAATGATGGTTGATCTGCACCTTTACCACACAACAAAACCCTCAGGTACGCTTATGATAACATGCAATGTCCCTGTTTGACATTGTGTCTTTTGGATTCAGCTTTGTTATAGCTTTGCCCAATAGAAAATGAGACCTGCCTGGTTGAGTTGTGCTCAGAAGCTGCACTGGATGATTTGCAAAGACTTCAGTGGGCTCATCTTTAATCTGTCCAAGAGTGAGATGTTGGAAAAGCCCAGCCGGTCAGGCAGCATCCCAGAAGCAGGAGAATTGGCATTTCGTCATAAGCTCTTGATCAGGAATGAATGTGTTACTGTCCTGATTCCTCAGTCAGCGCAGACATCATCTTTACTGCTCTCCAGGAATCCAAGAGCAGAATTCCACAAAAACATTTGGTCAAAAAATAGCTAATGCTGAGACTGAATTAAAGTTTTGGACTGCCAGCAAGGTGTTCAGGTCCAGGGCATTTCATGATGGTCACTTGAATTTTGAGTTTCTGTCTCCTTTATAGTAGTGCCATAGACTGTAATATTGTTTGTTTATTTGTCCCTTAATTTTATCATGGAACCTTTTTAACCTTTATTTAAAATACCTCTAATAATGAAATCCAGCGCTATGTTGTTACTCAGCTTGCTAAACAAGGAAAAGGGATGTGTATACATTCCGGATGCCAATCTCCAATTGATTAAACATGATTTGGATGAGAATACAGGAGGCCTGGTTAGTAAGTTTGCTGAAGACACCAAAATTGGTAATATGGTGGGCAGTTAAGGAAGTTATCTAAGCATACAACTGGATCTTAATCAACTGGGCCAGTGTGCTGAGGAATTGCAGATGGACTTTAATTCAGATAAATGTGAGTTGCATTTTGATAAGACAAAGCATGGTAGGATTTGTACATTAGTGGGAGGGCCCTGGGAGTGGGGTTCTACAGAGATGGAGGGGTGCAGGCCCATTGTAAGTGGCGTCACAGGTAGACACGGTGGTGAAGAAGTTGTTTGGCAAGCTTGTCTTAATCAGTCAGAGATTTGAGTACATGAGTTGGGATATCATCTTACAACCATATAAGACATTGGTAAGGTCACATTTGGAATACTGCATACAAGTCTGATTGCCCTGTTGTAGGAAGGATGTTATTAAACTGGAAAGGGTGCAAAAGTGATTTATAAGTGTCACTGAATCTGGAAGGATTGAGTTATAAGGAGAGACTGGTTAGGCTGGGATTTTCCTCCGTGTAGAAGGCTGAGGAGTGACCTCATATAAGTTTATAATATCATGAGGGGCATAGATACAGTGAATAGCCAAAGTTCTCTCTCCATGGTAGAGTAGACCAAAACTAGAGGGCATAGGTTTTAGGTGAGACAGGAAAGATTTAAAGTGGATCTGAGGGGCCACGTTTTCATATGGTGGTTCATGGAATGAGCTGCCAGAAGAAGTGGTAGAGGCGAATACAGTTACAACATTATTGAAAGTCATTTGGGCAGTTACATGGAAAGGAAAGCTTTCGAGGGTTATGGGCCTAATACAGGCAAATGCGACTATTTCAGTTTAGGAAACCTGGACAAGTTTGCGTGGACACGTTGAGCCACAGGGCCTGTTTCCATGTGGTATGACAATGACCCTCCTTGCTCATGTGTCTCTACCTCTGGCCCATACCTGCTGTTCTGTACAAGAAATGAGGTACGACTCAGAACTGGTTCTGAATAAGGCTCACTGGA
The DNA here is from genome assembly GCF_047496795.1 of Chiloscyllium punctatum. Lineage (NCBI taxonomy): Eukaryota > Metazoa > Chordata > Chondrichthyes > Orectolobiformes > Hemiscylliidae > Chiloscyllium > Chiloscyllium punctatum. Next base: position 28,620,317 of record NC_092783.1, read on the forward strand.
CCCAAACCGTTAACTCTGATTCCTCTCCGATGCTGTCAGACCTGCTGAGTTTTTCCAGCAATTCTTGTTTTTTTTGTTCTCTTCCATTTGCTTCTTGTCCCATTTTGAATCCCATTTGAGTCCTGTAATGTTGATTTGGTCCCTTGATCTGGTCTGGTCCAGATGCATCTCAAAAATTACTTTCTTGTCATTGTGAAATGGTGTTATCCATCTTTTTCAATACCCTTATGTTGCCTTCAAATGTTTTTCCATTTTTCTTTTTAGAAAGGGGTGGTGATTTCTGTCTGTGTACAAAATTTTGAATTTTTGTTTCTTGTAGCCACTTAGCAATGATTTAGTTGACACTGTCACCATCCAGTCAGTCTTTGACTGTTCAAGTTATAAAAATACTGCTTAATTCTCCATGACTATCTTTGTATTAAAAGTAGTATCTGAGTGTCTCCTGATTAAATATAGTTATTTATCCTTGGCATCTTCCTAATTCAGGAATGATATGTGATTCTTGTAAAGATGAACTGGTGCCTAAAGGTAAAATCGCCACAGTCCTCTTAGACTGGAGGGCTGCTGTCTCATTGGATTGAGATGACTGGTGGTTTGACTTGAGGACCACTATGCTTCAGGCAAGTGAAGAGGTGGGGAATGTGATGATGCTATGACTTCAAGAGGTTACTTTTGTCCTGTTTTTTGTTTTTGAGGCTGTAAGACAGGTTGTGAGCACTGTACAAAACCACTAGAATGACAGCTTGGGAGGCCTTGGGTTTTTAACAACCTGAATGGGTGTGGCCAGCTTTCTGGGTGTGATCAGGTTTTCTGGGTTTTTGTTTTTCAGAAGCAGATGGGGGCCCGACAGATTTGGAAGATTCAGTAAATGTCTCCTTGTGGCTACTGTCTCTGAATTTTCTCTATGGTTTTTTCCCTCCTGGATTGGACAACTGCATGGGAGAATCTGTGTCTAAATTTACCTTTTTGCCAAGGGGTGTGGTTGTGGGATGTATTGGAACAATTAATTAGTAATAGTTACTGTGTATTGGCTATTTGGTTAAGTTTTCCAACAGAATTATTGTTCTAAGTTCTTTTTTGTTTTTATTTTAATAGTGTTTAAATTTGTGTTTTTGCTTAACGTCAAGTAGCTTGACCAGTTACAGTGCATCTGGAACATGGTACTTTTGCCATTAAATTAAATAATATTAAGGGCTTGGCTACCTTCTTAAAATACTTTTTGAGGGGGTCTGGTCTGGTTTGGTTCATAATAAGAAGGGGAGTCCTTCATGGTAACCGCAGTTAGTGTGTGGATTGAACCTGTGCCATCACGCTGCATTGCAAACCTGCATCCCAGCCAACATGGCTCTTAACTCTTGACTGTGGCTTGATCCTTGCTGTCTTCTTCATATTGAAGACTACTTCAATACCCAACCTCTCCCAACTTTCCTGAAATTGATACACACTCTAAGTTTCAACACCAATCGACTGACTAATTTCTAGATCAGTCAATTTAATTTGATGGTTGTGCTCAGGTTTACATATAAGAGTATGCTAAACCACTTTTAATTCCAGTAGTTTCAAAACTTAAATGCCAGGCAGAAATTTCTCCATTGTTCGTTGAGATCGAACATATTGAGATGTACAGCATGAAAACAGAGCCTTCTGTCAAACTTGTCCACGCCGAAAAGATATCCTAACCCAATCTAGTCCCACCTGCCAGCACTTGGCCCATATCCCTCTTAAACCCTTCCTATCCACATAACCATCCAGATGCTTTTTAAATGTTCTAATTGTACCAGCTTTTACCACTTCCCTAGCAGCTCATTTCATACACTCACTACCCTGTGTGTGAAAAACTTGCCCCTTAGGTCCATTTTATATCTTTCCCCTCTCACCCTAAACCTATACCCTCTAGTTCTGAACTCCCCCAGCCCAGGGAAAAGACCTTGTCTATTTGTCCTATCTCTACTCCTCATGATTTTATAAATCTCTATAAGGTCACTCCTCAAGTGTCAGATGTCCAGAAAAAAACAGCCTCGTCCTATTCAGCCTACCCCCCCATAGCTCAAATCCTCTAACCCTATTAACATCCTTGTGAATCTTTTCTGGACCCTTTCAAGTTTCACAACATACTTCAGATTAAAAGGAGACCAGAATTGCAAGCAGTATTCCAAAAGTGGCATAACCAATGACCTGAACAGCTGCAATATTACCTCCCAACTCCTATACTCAATGCTCTGATCAATAAAGGAAAGCATACCAAACGCCACCGTCACTATCCTATCTCCCTGAGCCTCTACTTTCAAGGAACTATCAACCTGTACTCCAAGATCTCTTTTCTTATTAAGCAACTCTCCCCAGGACCTTACCACTTCCCTGGCAGCTATAAGTTCTGCTCTGATTTGCTTTTCCAAAATGCAGCACCTCTCATTAATCTAAATTAAACTCCATCTGCCACTCCTCAGCCCATTGGCCCATCTGCTCAAGATCCCATTGTAATCTGAGGTAAACTTCTTTGCTGTCCATTTACACCTCCAATTTTGATGTCATCTGCAAACTTACTAACTATACCTCTTTTATGCTCACATCCAAGTCATTTATATCAATGACGAAAAGCAGTGGCTCCAACACTGACCTTTGTGGAATACCATTGGTCACAGGCCTCCAGTCTAAAAAGCAGCCCTCCACCACCACCCTCTGTCTTCTACCTTCAAATCAGTTCTGTATCCAAATGACTAGTTCTCCCTGTATTCAATGAGATCTAACATTGCTAACTAGCCTCCCATGAGAAACCTTGTCAGACACCTTACTGTAGTCCATATAAATCACGACTTTGGTACTGCACTGATCAATCCTGTTTTTCACTTCAAATAACTCCAAGTTCATGAGCACAAAACCATGCTGACTATCCCTAATCAGTCCTTGCCTTTCCAAATATATGTAATTCCTGTCCCTCGGGATTCCCTCCAACAACTTGCCCACCACCGATGTCAGGCTCACCGGTCTGTAATTCCCTGGCTTTTCCTTGCCTCCTTTTTAAAATAGTGGCCCAACGTTATCCAACCTCAACTCTTCTGGCACCTCACCCATTGTCGTAGGCATTGATGATACAAATATCTCAAGGGGCCCAGCAATCACTTCCCACAGAGTTCTGGGGTACACCTGATAAGGTCCTCTGGATTTATCCACTTCATGTTTCATGTCATCCAGTACTTTCTCCGCTGTAATATGGGCATTTTTCAAGATGTCACCATTTACTTACCCACATTCTGTGTCCTCCTCCACAGTAAATACTGATGCAAAATACTTGTTTAGTAGCTTTCCCCAATTCCTGCGGCTCAATACAAAGGCTGCCTTGCTGATCTTTGAGGGGCCCTATTTTCTCCCTAGTTACCCTTTTGTCCTTGATGTATTTGTAAAAACTCTATGGATTCCCCTTAATCCTATCTGCCAAAGCTTTCTCATGTCCCCCTTTTGCCCTCCTGATTTTCTTCTTAGGTGTGCTCCTACTGCCTTTGTACTCTTCTTAGGATTCACTTGCTCTCTCCTGTCTATAGCTAACACCTGCTTCCTTCTTTTTCTTAACCAGAACATCAATTTCTCTCGTCATCCAGCTTTCCCTACACCACCAGTCTTTCTTTTTCATCCTAACAGGAATATACTCTCTCTGGACTCCTGATCTCATTATTGAAGGCTCCCCATTTTCCAGCTGTCCCTTTACCTGCGCACAACTGCCCCCAATCAGCTTTTGAAAGTTCTTGCATAATACTGTCAAAATTAGCTTTCCTCCAATTTAGAACTTCAACTTTTAGATCTGGTGTATCCTTTTCCAAACTAATAGAATTATGGCCGCTGGCCCTAAAATGCTCTCCCACTGACACCTCAGTCACTTGCCCTGCCTTATTTCCCAAGAGAAGGTCAAGCTTTGCACCTTCTCTAGTAGGTACATCCATGTACTGAATCAGAAAATATTCTTGTACACACTTAATAAATTCTCTCCATCTAAGCCATTAACACTATGGCAGTCCCAGTCTATGTTTGGAAAGTTAAAATCCCCTATCATAACCATCCTGTTGTTCTTACGAATAACTGAAATCTTCTTTTAAAAATTGTTTCCCAATTTCCCGCTGACTCTTAAGGGGTCTATAATACAATCCCAATAAGGTGATCATTCCTTTCTCATTTCTCTGTTCCACACAAATAACTTCCCCGGATGGATTTCTGGGAATATCTTCCCTCCGTACAGCTGTAATGCTATCTCTTATCAAAAACGCCACACTCCCTTCTCTCTTGCCCCCCTTTCTATCCTTCCTAAAGCATTTGTATCCTGGAACATTAAACTGCCAGTCTGTCCATCGCTAAGCCACGTTTCTGTAGTTGCTATGATACCCCAGTCCCACGTTCCTAATCATGATCTGAATTATTTTAACTTATAGGTGGGGTGCATAAAGACCGAGGCGAGTGAGATTATGGAGGTTCATGCCCATGATTTACGACCAAAAACCAGGAGTGGATCGATGAAATGTGAAAGTGGTATGGATAAATAATCTATTATTATTCTTCATTTCTTCAAAGTCAGATCTTTGGTGATTATTCACTAAGCCATAGCAGAGAGTGCTGTGATTCTCTTTTTAACTTACCGATTTTAGTGAGTTGAGATAGTACCGGAGTCTGTCTCGGCTGGAATGGGAATTAAATTGCTTTTGGCATTTAATTTGATTTGCACACAAGCTACTGAGTTAACTGACCCCCTGAAATAATCTAATGCTGCTTCTAATAGATTTCTATTTTGTTGAACACATTTCAAGCTCTATATAAATTGGAATTTGCCTAAGGCCATTTAAAATATACCAATTTAGCAGAAGATGTGGTGTAAGTTGATTCAGGATTGCAAGTTGGGACATCTTTTGTTGTACCTAAATTGCTCAGAGTATCATTTTCTTATGGTCAGAGTTGAGCCTTCATGTTTTCTATCAAATCAGATTTTTTCTATCTAATCAATTTCCATTGTGCTAAATCTTTGTTGTTCTGATATATTGCTGTGGTTGTGAACTGATGTTTTTTTTCAACTCCTTGTAAACTAATCATTTATTCATTGTGGGGTTGCTTATGGTGACTAGGCGGTTTGGAGTATATTATAGAAAAGCAGACTGAAGCCATGGAACAGTTTAAAACAACAAGATGAGAATTTTAAAATTGACTTGTTGCAGAAACTGAAGCTGCTGGAAAATCAAACATGGAGGATGGGTGAATGAATTCAGTTTGACCTAGGATGTGCGCAGCAGTATTATGGATAGGTGGAAGGCTGTCTGAGAGAACATTAGAGTAATAGTACTTGCAAGTGCTAAAGACATGGATGAAGATTTCAGAAGATGAGCTGAGGTGCGAGGAGACCAATGTTATTATGGAGGCCTTATTGATGGAGTGAATATGGAAGTCAGAAACTGAGCTTGATGTACCATTTTTAGCCCAGCTTTAGTTTAGATATAGTCCAGTTCGATTTCTGAGAAGGAGTTAGGTAGGGCAGTAACGTAGGTTTTTTTTAATTCCTAGGGATAGAGGTCAAATCCAATGCAACTAATGGAATGAAACCTGTTGAAGAAAACCTCCATCCAGTTAGAACAAAGAAGAATACAACAGAGGAACAGACCCTCGGCCCTCCAAACCTGTGCTAACACATTTTGCCCTTCCATACTAAAACTGTCTTCAGTTATAGGATCCGTATCCCTCTGTTCCCTTGCTATTCATGTATTCGTCCAGATGTTTCTTGAATGCTGCTATTGTTTGCTTCCACCACCACCTCTCGCAGTGTGTTCCAGGCACTCCCCACCCTGTGTGATAAACTTGCCTCTCGCATCTCTTAAACTCACTCCCCCCCCCCCCCCCCCCCAACCACTTGTGAGCTCCTAGAACCTGTCTTCTAGTAATTGACTCCTTCACCCTGGGGAAGAAGCCCTACACTAACCCCATTCATGCCATTCACAGTCTTTTAAAATTTTTTTCAGGTCACCCTTCAACATCCTGTGTTCCAGTGAAAACAAGCCCAGTCAAGTAAATGTCTCTTTACAGATAAAATCCTGCATACTTGGCAACATCCTGCTAAATCTTTACTGGGCCCTCTCCAAAATATTGCCATCGTTCTGATCATGTGGTGACCAGAACTATATGCAATATTCTAAGTGCTCCTCGGATGCTGCCTGAACTGCTGTGCTTTTCCAGCACCACTCTACTCCAGAATCTGGTTTCCAGCATCTGCAGTCATTGTTTTTACCGAATATTCTGAGTGTGGCTTAACTAAAGTTCTATAACATGACTAGTTTATCATTATACTTGATGCCCAATTCAACGAAGCCAAGCATGACATAAGCCTTTTTATGATCTTTGGACTTGCACACCCAGATCTGCCTGCATATCAATACTTCTAAGAGTTCTGCCGATTCTATATAATTTCTAGCTGTACTTGACCTTCCAAAATACAAAACCTCGCATTTGTCTAAATTAAACTCCACCAGCCATTTTTCTGCTCATGCTTCCAAATGATTTTTTGAGGATGTAACTCTGAAGATGGATGAGGGAGATCCTGTAGATGTAGTGTACCTGGACTTTCAAAAAGCTTTTTTGATAAAGTCCCACATAGGAGGTTAGTGAGCAAAATTAGGGCGCATGGTACTGGGGGCAAAGTACTAACTTGGATTGAAAATTGGTTGGCTGACAGGAAACAAAGTACTGATAAACTGCTCCATTTCGGAATGGCAGGCAGTGACCAGTGGAGTACCGCAGGGATCAGTGCTGGGACTGCAGCTTTTTACAATATGTATTAATGATATAGAAGATGGTATTAGTAATAACATTAGCAAATTTGCTGATGATACAAAGCTGGGTGGCAGGGTGAAATGTGATGAGGATGTTAGGAGATTACAGGGTGACCTGGACAAGTTAGGTGAGTGGGCAGATGCATGGCAGATGCAGATTAATGTGGATAAATGTATGGTTATCCACTTTGGTGGCAAGAACAGGAAGGCAGATTACTACCTCAATGGAATCAATTTAGGTAAAGGGGCAGTACAGAGAGATCTGGGTGTTCTTGTACACCAGTCAATGAAGGCAAGCATGCAGGTACAGCAGGTAGTGAAGAAGGCTAATAGCATGCTGGCCTTCCTAACAAGAAGGATTGAGTATAGAAGCAAAGAGGTTCTTCTGCAGCTGTACAGGGCCCTGGTAAGACCACACTGGTATTATGTGCAGTTCTGGTCTCCAAATTTGAGGAAAGACATTCTGGCTATTGAGGGAGTGCAGCATTGGTTCTCGAGGTCAATTCCTGGAATGGCGGGATTACCTTACACTGAGAGACTGAAGCGACTGGGCTTGTATACCCTTGAGTTTAGAAGACTGAGAGAGGACCTGATTGAGACATATAAGATTATGAAAGGATTGAACACTCTGGCAGCAGGAAACATGTTTCCGCTGATGGGTGAGTACCAAACCAAAGGACACCGCTTTAAAAATAAGCATTTAGGATCGAGATGAGGAGAAACTTCTTCACCCAGAGAGTGGTGGCTGTGTGGAATGCTCTGCCCTGGAAGGCAGTGGAGGCCTAGTCTCTGGATTCATTTAAGAAAGAGTTGGATAGAGCTCTCAAGGAGAGTGGAATCAAGGGTTATGGAGATAAGGCAGGAACAGGATACTGATTAAGGATGATCAGCCATGATCATCTTGAATGGTGGTGCAGGCTCGAAGGGCAGAATGGCCTACTCCTGCACCTATTGTCTATTGATCTACATCCTGCTGCATCCTGTGACACTCCTCCTCACTATCCGCAACTCCACCAACCTTTGTATTGTCATAGAGATATACAGCACGGAAACTGACCCCTTGGTCCAGTGCATCTATGCTGACCAAATATCCTAAACTGATCAATCCCATTTGCCAGCACTTGGCCTATATCCCTCTAAGCCTTTCCCATTCATATAACCATTCAGATGCCTTTTCAAAGTTGTAATTATACCAGCCTCCACCACTTCCTCTGGCAGCTCATTCCATACACGCAACACTGTGTTGACCCCCTTCGGTCCCTTTTAAATCTTTCCCCCCTCCCCCTAAACCTATGCCTTCTAGTTCTGGACCCCCATATGCCATGGAAAAGACCTTGTCTATTTACTCTATACATTTCCTTTAATGGGTCCTTTTCAAATTGGCAGGCGTGGGACCCCAGCTACTCACAATATGCATTAATGATTTGGATGAGGGAACAAAATGTGACATTTCAAGGTTTGCAGATGATATAGGATGAACTGTGACGAGGATGCAGAGATCCTTCAGCATGATTTGAACAGGTTGGGTAAGTGGGCAAATCAATGGCAGATGTAGTATAATTTGGATAAATGAGAGGTTATACACTTTGGAAGCAAAAAGAAGGCAGATTACTACCTGAATGGCTGGCTGTAAATTGGGAGAGGTCCTTGTGCACTAGTTGCTGAAGGTAAGCATGCAGGTGCAGCAGGTGGTGAAGAAAGCAAATGGTATGTTGGCCTTCATTTTGAGAGGTTTCGAGTACAGAAGCAGAGATGTGTTGTTGCAGTTATACAGGACCTTGATGAGACCACGTCTGGAATATTGTGTGCAGTTCTTGTCATCTTTTCTGAAGAAGGATATTCTTGCTTTCAACGGAGCGCATCAAAGGTTTACCAGGCTGATTCTGTGGATGGTTGGATTGACCTTTGAGGAGAGATTGACGAGGTTAGGATTGTTTTTGCTGGATTTCAAACAAATGAGGGGAGGGTCTCATAGAGACTCATAAAATTCTAACAGAACTAGACAGGGGAAATGCAGGGACGATGTTCCTGATGGTGGGTTTGCTCAGAATCCGAGGTCACAGTTGGAGGATGTTCCCGATGGTGGGTGTGTCCAGAACCAGGAGTCACAATCTGAGGATTCAGGATAGACCATTTAGGACAGACATGAGAAGACATTTCTTCACCCTAAGAGTGGTCAGCCTGTGGAATTCATTACCACATGGAGTAGCTGATACTAAAACATTGAATGTGTTCAAGAGGTAGCTAGCTCTGGCATCTGGGGCAAATGGGATCATAGGTTATGGGGAGAAAGCAGGTTTATTGAGTTGGACGATCAACTATGATTGTGATGAGCAAATAGCCTCCTTCTCCTATCTTCTGTGTTTGAATGTCCGCAAATCTTTTCCTCAAATAATTTATGTAGACCACAAACAGCAGAGATTGCAGCACTGTGGAACACCACTAGCCATCGCAGCCTTCCATTCTGACAAACATTTTGTTCCACTGATCCTCTCTCTTTCCTATGACTAAGCCAGTTCTGTACTCATTTTGCTGGCTTACTCCTGATACCATTTGACTTCACCTTTATCATGAGGGACCTTGTCAGAGGCTTTACAGAAGTCCATGTGGGCAACATCAACTTCTTTTCCCTTAGCAATCATCTTTGTTACCACCTAAAAACTCAATCAAGTTAGTGAGGTACGACTTCGCCAAACACAGCCATGCTGTCTATTGCTAATAAGTCCATTTGTTTCTAAATGCATATAGATCTTGTCACTGACAATCTTTTTCCATACTTTTCCCTACCACTGCTGATTGCTGGATTATCCTGTTACTGTTCTTAACCATGTGGAAGCATTGACTATTCTCTGATCCTCTGGGATATCATCTGTGGCCAAAGAGGATACAAAGATGTCATTTAGTGGTCCAGCAATTCGTGTCTCAATATTCTGGGATAGATCATTTTTTTAATTAGACGTTTTATTCTTTTACAAAATTATAAAAATACAAAATAAAATCTTGCATTACAAAACGTTAACAGAAAACTGCCTACTACTCTATAGAACACACCAAAACTGTCTCAAATAAAAAGAAAAGAAGAAAAAAATTACAAAAGAATCCCTCCTCATTGAGATTCAGTAAGTAACTGTTATTAGCAAATTAGATTAGGTTGACCCAGATTGCATTAAACCAGCCCAATCCAACCTCGAATGAGTCAGATTAGATAAAATCATAAGTTAGCTTAACTTAAATTGACTTAAAATTAAATTACACTTTTTAAGTTTAAATTTAAATTCAGTTCCACCATTCGCTGTAGCCCCGCTGAGGCTCCCACCTGTGGGAGCATCAGTTGTAAAGATTGACGAGGTTAAGATTGTTTTTGCTAGAGTTCAGACAAATGAGCGGGGAATCTCATAAAAACTCTAACCAGACTAGACGGGAGATGCAAGGAGTGTTTATCAAGCTTGCTTCTCCCAGGGCCCCTGGACTGCCAAGACTGGCCTCCATGGCTATAATAAAAGCCCAGGTCAGTATTACCAACAAGTCCGTATCAATGTAATTTAAAAAGGCCTGCCACGTCTTATAGAATGGTTCTGTTTTCTGGCACACCACATTTGAGACAATCTTGGGGGATGTGCTCTTGCACCAATCTATACCACCCCATGAGACCCAGGGGTTTTTCTGAGATCTAGTTCATTAGTGTGTTCTTCCTTACACTGTGTATGAGAATGTTAAATAGTCTCTTCTCGTGCTCATCCAACTAGGGCAAATTTGGCAGTCACAAAAGAAAGGATATCAGATCTGCTTAATCTCAGTTCCTAGAATCCCATCCATCTCACTAACTATGGCACTCCAATGTTCATGGATCCTGTAACATGACCATAAATCATGTGTAAGGGTGCCCGTGCTAATTTTACATTTAGGACGTCCTGGAAACACTCCTTTCTTTAACTTTGCCAATCGTTCTGGAGCCATGTGGGCCCTGTGAAGAATCTTCAACTGCATAGCTTGTGCTTCATTGCATGTGGGAGAACATGAAGAAAATTTCTGTATGTCCTCCCATGTCTCAAATGAAATTTCTTGTCCCAGTCCTGACTCCAGACTCCATAGTCTTTCCATATCCTCCAGGGCGCCCCCTCTCTGTAATTGGTATAAGAGTACTAACTGAGAGATTGCCCACACACCGGAGCGCTCTTCTCTCCATATGAGATGTATAGGGCTGATCCAAGAGCATGGTCTTTCGCTGTATGTAGTCCCTAATCTGGAAATAATGCAAGACGTCCCCCATATTTGTGACTTAATTGGTCAAAGGACATCAGGACGTCTCCCTCAAAAATCTTCCAAACAGGGCACTCCCTTGACCTCCCATGCCTTGAAACCAGAGTCCGTTGACCCTGCTTAAATCCTGGGGCTCCAACTAAAGGGATGAATGGTGATGTCTTGAGTGAATTTCCCTCACCCTGCCACATTATTCTCCATGCTTTGACCGTGTTTATGGTAATCTGGCTTTTACAATTCTCAGTCGCACATTTCATCCTGTCCATAAACAATAAATTAACAAAGGGACACCTTACCTGAGAAGCCTCTGTCAAGCAATAACGACCTCTGATCCTTGTGCACCCTGTCACCCACCTGTGAGAATAGGATACCTATTTGATATCGCTTAAATCTGGGAGATTCAACCCCCCCCCCCCCCCCCCCCCAACCACAATACCCTGTGGGAGAAGCAACTTAGTAAATTTAATGAGAGGGCGTCTATGACACCATATGAAGGATCCAAGCCATCCAGTTAGCTTCTGCAACACCGGTCTAGGCAGCAACAGCGGGAGCATTCTCATAGGAAATAGTAGCCAAGAAAGAACATTCATTTTAATCAAGACTATTCAACCTAACCAAGATATTGGCAACCTCTCCCACCACTGCAGATTCTGTCTAATAGGGTGTAGGTTTGCTCGCTGAGCTGTAGGTTTGATATCCAGACATTTCATTACCTGGCTAGGTAACATCAGTGGCGACCTCCAAGTGAAGCAAAGCTGTTGTCTCCTGCTTTCTATTTCTATCTTTCTCCTGGATGGGGTTTCTGGGGTTTGTCGTGATGTCATTTCCTGTTCATTTGCTGAGGGGTTGATAGATGGCATCTAGATCTATGTGTTTGTTTATGGCGTTGTGGTTGGAGTGCCAGGCCTCTAGGAATTCTCTGGCATGCCTTTGCTTAGCCTGTCCCAGGATAGATGTGTTGTCTCAGTCGAAATGGTGGCTTTTTTCATCCGTGTGTAGGGCTACGAGGGAGAGAGGATCGTGTCTTTTTGTGGCTAGCTGGTGTTCATGTATCCTGGTGGCTAACTTTCTTCCTGTTTGTCCTATGTAGTGTTTGTGGCAGTCCTTGCATGGAATTTTATAGATGATGTTGGTTTTGTCCATGGGATGTACTGGGTCTTTTAAGTTTGTTAGTTTTTGTTTGAGAGTGTTGGTGGGTCTGTCTGCTACTAGGATTTCTACAACAACAAGCACAGATAAAGCAGTAAATCAAGAATGGACATTCGCGATAGAACGAGCCATAAACCCCTAACAACGACAAACACAGATAAAGAAAAATCGGGACCTGAAGAAAAAACTGGACAAACTCTCAAAAAAAGACAAAACTGATAACAGTGGCATGGATAAAGAACTTATCAGACACAGAAAAAGCGGTACTAGTCAAAGGATTAAATTTCAATTACCAATACGCTGCCGAGCAGGATTTCCTAGCGGCAACAATCTCACGGAAGAAACACAGCAAATGATCAGACAGACAATTGCACCTGAGCCGAAAGAGGGAAGGAAACAAACTGAACACACAAGAAAAGAAAGCCCTAGAAAACCTCAAAGACAAAAACATAGTTATATTACCTGCAGACAAAGGTTGGCTCACTGTCATCCTGAACAGAAGGGACTAAACGAGAAAGCCAATGCACTACTTGCAGACACCAACACCTACCAAGAGGTGGCGCTAGACCCGACCCACAACTAGGAAACAAAATTACATATCTCCTAAGAAATTACACAATTCTGGATAATTAAACAAGACAGGATTCCAGAAAATGAAACCCGACGGGACCAACAACCCACGATTCTACGGACTACCAAAAATCAGGAGCCCCCCTCAGACCTATAGTCTCACTACCTGGTACACCAACTTATAGACTGGCCAAAGAACGACACGCAAGACTGAAATACCTAGTAGAAGAGTCACAGCACTCCATCCACTCCACCCAGGAGTTCCTAAAAATCATCAAAAACACCAAAGTAGAGGAAGACTAAGCAATGATCTCATTCGACACAACAGCACTGTTCACCTCCAACATCGACCTGGCAAAGGAGACACTTCCCACACTATTAGAAGAGACAATCACACACACACCCCAACCACCATCAATCATATTACCAACGAAAACATCATGAAGCTAGTGGACCTGTACCTCACCACCCACTTCACTTTCAACAACATAGTCTACAAACAAACCACCGGCACACCCATGGGATCTCCACTATCAGGATTCATAGCAGAAGCAGTAATGCAAAGACTAGAACAAACAGCCCTACCAACCATCAAACCAAAAATCTGGGTCTGCTACGTAGATGACACATTTGTCATCACAAAGCGAAACAGGATAGAGACATTTAACATCAACAACACCCTCACAGGCATAAAGTTCACCAAGGAGGAAGAAACTGACAACAAATTCGCTTTCCTGGACGTCACAGTTGAAAGAAAGGACAACGGAGAACTACAAACCTACGTGTAAAGAAAACCGACAAGCACTTAACTACACCAGCAACCATCCCAACACAAACTAAGCTATATCAGAAAACTATTCCAATGAGCCATCACACACTGCAGCAGAGACGAACTACGCAAAACAGAGGAGAACCACCTATACAACGTATTCAAGAATACAGTGTGCAGATTCTTCAAGAACAAACCACGACAAGCAGACCAAACACAGCCAGAAACCCTAACTACCTTACCATACATCAAAGGAGTTTCAGAAATGACAGCCAGACTACTAAGACCCCTCTGAATCCTAGTAGCACACAAACCCACCAACACTCTCAAACAAAAACTAACAAACTTAAAAGACCCAGTACATCCCATGGACAAAACCAACGTTATCTACAAAATTCCATGCAAGGACTGCCACAAACACTACATAGGACAAACAGGAAGAAAGTTAGCCACCAGGATACACTAACACCAGCTAGCCACCAAAAGACATGATCCTCTCTCCCTCGTAGCCCTACACACGGATGAAAAAAGCCACCATTTCGACTGAGACAACACATCTATCCTGGGACAGGCTAAGCAAAGGCATGCCAGAGAATTCCTAGAGGCCTGGCACTCCAACCACAACGCCATAAACAAACACATAGATCTAGATGCCATCTATCAACCCCTCAGCAAATGAACAGGAAATGACATCACCACAAACCCCAGAAACCCCATCCAGGAGAAAGATAGAAATAGAAAGCAGGAGACAACAGCTTCGCTTCACTTGGAGGTCGCCACTGATGATGATACCTAGCCAGGTAATGAAAGGTCTGGATATCAAACCTACAGCTTAGTGAGCAAACCTACACCCTAAGTCTCAACCTGAGCTACAAACCTTGCAAAAATTCTGTCTTATCCTATCAAACAATTGCACAAAGCTAGCTATGTACAGCTGATGGAAAACAGGGGTAATAAAAATACTCTGATAAAGAAAACCTTTTTGTGACTATCAAAAGGGAAACTGTACCATCCTCCAGGTCAGGCACTCCCACCAAGCCCCCACAGACAAAGCTTCTGACTTTGTAAAGTTTGTTCTATATCCCGAGAAGATGCTGAATAGTTTAATTTTTTTTGTACTAATCAGGGTACGCACTTGTCTGGATTAGCCAAAAATAGGTGAACATCAGCAAAGAGAGTAACTGTGTGCTTCCCCCCGTTCCTACCTTTTGGAGCCACTATTTCAGGGTCCTTCCAAATGACCTCTGCCAACGGTTCAATTACTAAGGTAAATAATAGTGTTGGGAGAGGGCACCCTTGTTGGCTGCCTTTCCCAATGTTAAACTTATCTGACCTAATGCTGTTTGTAAGAACAGCTGCCTTGAGGTCACTATATAGCACTCCCAATCACTTAGCAAAATAAGCATATTATGGTCTGACATAATATGCCGACTCGGCTGCTTTTAACTAGGCCTTGAGCTTCACTCTCTGCTTTTGCCTGGTTGCTGAATATGAATAATCAAACTCCTTAAGTACCCCTTGGCTGTCTCCCAAAGCACTGATGGATTACTAGCCATACCTGAATTAATGTTTCAGAATGCCCCGTGCTCTCTTTTGAGATACTTTATAAATTTACTATCGTTCAAAAGGAACGGGTCCATGCACCAGTGTCGCATGTCTGTTCCATTACCCTTCATCTTGACATCCAAGTGCACTGCACATGATCTGAGATAGCTCCGTTCCCAATCCTGCAAGAAGAAAACCAAATCCAAACAGACCAATGGAGCAAAGAACTTATCAATTCTTGTTTGGCATTTGTGCAGGTTAGAGTAAAAAGTAAAATCCCTACCATTAGGATGGAGACATCTCCACACACCCACCAGCCTTAATTACCTGCACACGTCCACTAGCTGTTTAGATTGCAGGGAGATATCCAAGAGGCCCCATGGCATCCTGTCTACCTCTGGGTCCATGTGACTGTTAAAGTCTCCTCCTATGATCGTATGGTGCACCCCAAAAGCCATTAATTTAAAAATTGCGTCAATTAAGATTTTATGTTGGTGCGCCAGGGGACAATAGACGTGCAGGATGCCATACGTTTCCCTCTGTGTTAAGGCCTTGCGAATGATGATCCGCCTGTATTCAACCTTGATTTGTTCTACTATTTGGAATGGAAGGTTCCTTCATATTAATCTGGCCTCGCCTCTACTTTTGGAGTTGAAAGAGGAAGAATACCCTGCCAAATCCTCTTTACAGCAACTTCAAACGTTCCCTGTCAGTTAAGTGTTTCCTGCAGCAGACCAATGTCAACCATTTCTTTTCTAAGGTTGAGAGCACCTTCTTTCTTTTAATCGGAGAGTGGCTTCTTTCTATATTCCAAGTGCACCATCTAAATGAACCACTAGCCGTGACGGCCCACAGTTCCCCGAGAATAAGAAGCTTATTCATGGCACGCTGCGTGGAAAAAATACAGAACGATCTTAAAAACTATCTCTACAAATACTACTAGAACTAAAAAAACTAACCACTACTCCTAACTTAACCAAACAAACATAACAACAAGCTGCTGGAGCTGTTTCCCCTCGCCCACAGGGGACATTCGTCCCAAACCTTAAAACCATCCTGGTTCCTTCCAGCAAGGCCATGCCCCAGACCCAAGCAATACTAAGACACAGAAAACCAATTAATTACACACGTGGGAGTTAACAGTGGGTGCTCATTCTGTCCCCTCCATACATCAACCCCATTCATTCTTATAAAAGAAATAACTGCCCCTCACCATTGTCCATAATTGTTTTTAGTTTTTTTTTACCTGACCCAGCACTGCGCATTGCAATCTGGTAGCCTACTCCCCACACACCTGGCCTGACTCGGCCTCCAGCCCCAGGCGCTGCGGGAGTGAGCCAAGCGCTCACGCTCCGGGAGCCGGGCAATTTGTAAGATTTTTTTTCCCTCCGACCTCTATCTTGGAGACTGTCAACCTGATCCAACAGGGTCTGAACGTGGTGTTTAGATCCGTCCCTCTGAATTCTCCGCCGTAGTTTCTGACGTTGAGGTCCTTTGTTCGACCGCCTCAACGCGTCAATCCAGTGCTTGGATCTCCTGTTCGTGCTGTTTTAGCATGGCAGACAGCTGTTTCAGCACAGAGTCAATTCTCTCTTGGACCTCACCAGACTCTGAGGTTAGATTCTGTTGGTTCAACAGGTTCAAAGTTGGTGCCATGGGAGTCAGGGCTGTGGCAGTGGATGCCTCCTGTTTTGTTGGGACTGGGATCCTTTGGCTCTCTTTCCTTTATTAGACTTCATCTTCTGAATTTAAAAGGTTCTAAGCACTCTTAATGTTATTTTAACAGACTTCTGTCTAGTGAAAGGGGGTAGGGGAGGGGCAATGGAGTGAAAACCCATCTTACTTGGGTTTTGATGCAGAGCCCCAGTACAGCAGACCTAACAGATCGCCAACATCTTGGATCCCCTCGTCTTCATATTTTTAAGGTACACAACACCTCTTCCATTTTAATAGCAACTTGGCTTAAAAATCTGGCACCCACTTCCCTAAGACCATTCTCCACCAATTCCTTCTCTTTGAATGCTGACACAAAATTTGTTTAGGACCAATTTGTAAATTTGACTATAAATCTGAAACATCACGTAAAATGCTTAATTTTTAAAAATACTTTTTGGCTATGTGACAGGAAATGAATGGTGTACTGGGTTTCTCATTTGATATGAGAATGCGATATATCACTATAGAATTTGGTACTCTAATGTACACTTTGATCTGGAGGTTCATTGGATGTTAACAGAAATAGAACATTGGTTATTGTTAACATAGCAATACAGCAAAGAATCTGTTCAGGTTTCCATTAGTCCTGAATGAGATATCTTTTTATTAAAATCCAGAAAAGTACAATATGCATGGAATGAAGAAAGAGGGAAGTGAGAATCGCGCCACTGATTCAGAGCGAGCCAGACCAATCAGAAACAACCGGAATATGACAACCTCAAATATTGTGAGTAGAATAAAACTATTTTTGTGTAATAGGTTTTAATATTCTTGGGACAGATTTACTGCATTTTTTACTTAAGTATTTGATTAGGCAAATTATTAATGCTTGCTTGGTTTATACAAAGGGCTGGTGGACTTTTTTGTATTTGTTGACATTGTCAGGGCTGCTCAACTAGACCTAGTCTTTAGAATGAAGAATGAGACATTTTTCCAAAAACCTAAGTAGTACCAGTCTGATAGAATACTTGAGCCCACCCACCCTCAAGTAGAAAAGCTAATTTCTGTAAGGAAATTGTGCTCAGGGCTCCTGCAGAAATGTGGAGTCATAATTCCATTAGAGCCGGAGAGGCATACAGAATGGAAACAGGCTCTTCAGCCCAACTTGCCCATGTCACCCAGTTTTCACAAGTAAACTAGACCTATACTGGAAATTTGTAGCACAGAACTGTAGGGAAGGCAAACCAAGACCCCCTTTCACAGCAGTCAGCTGTTGTAATCTGAAATTTAAAGGTCTGATGGCCATTGACAGGTAATTACACAAGTGTGAATTAGAGTGCTGAAAGGGAGCAGACAAGCGATGGAGTTGGGTCTTGGTGGTGCAGGCTCGGCTGAGGTTAGTTGGATCGTGTCTGAAGGGGGAGGTGTGATTATGTGGTGTCAACTCGCGAGGAGGAGAGAGTAGGTGGGGTTGGGGGTACAAGGTAGATAATGGGGTCAGTGAATAGTTGCTTATGCTGAAAGACATCTTAAAAAGAGGGGTTAATTTAATCTAATACCGACACGAAGGAGCTGTGCTGCAAAGATGGGCTGCATCTGAAATGGGCTGAAATTCAAAGTCTTGGGGCAAGAATGAATATTGATTTATTCACTCGATTTGGGAATCACTGGAGCATGTGCTCTCTCAGAGCGTGGTACATGTATTGAGCGAGCTGCCAGAAAAGGTGGTAGAGGTTGGTACAATTCCAACATTTATAAGGCACTTGGATGGGTACATGAATAGGAAAGGTTTAGAGAGATATGGGCCAAGTGCTAGTAAATGGGACTGGATCAGTTTTTGGGATATCTTTGGGTGAGTTGGACTGAAGAATTTTGTTTCCATGCTGTATAGCTGTGACTCTTAAGAGTGACTTGGCAGCAGCACTACAAATTGAACTAGTTTATTCCTAAAGAACAATGCTGCTAGACTGGGTCTGCAGTTGGTGGTATGGAAACTAACAAGAAGTAAAAGCACTTGATCTCATCTTCCCTAATCTGACTGCAGCAGATGCACCTGTCCATGATATTATTGGTAAGAGTGATTACCGCAAAGTCCTGCCTTTGCATTGATAATACCTTACATTGTTCTGGATGTAGGTTTGCTCGCTGAGCTGGAAGGTTCGGTTTCAAATGTTTCATCACCATCCTAGGTAACACCATCAGTGAGCCTCCGAATGAAGCACTGATGATATGGCCCACTTTTTATTTATTTTAGGTTTCCTTGGGTTGGTGATGTCATTTCATGTTCTTTTTCTCAGGAGGTTGTAAATGGGATCCAAGTCAGTGTGTTTGTTGATAGAATTCTGGTTGGAATGCCATGCTTCTAGGAATTCTTACATATGTCTCTCTTTGGCTTGTTCAAGGATGGATGAGTTACTAGTCGAAGTGGTGTCCTTCCTCATCTGTATGTAAGGATAGTAGGGAGAGTGGGTCATGTCTTTTTGTGGCTAGTTGATGTTCATGTATCCTGTAGTGTTTGTTACAGTTCTTGCAAGGTATTTTGTAAATGACATTAGTTTTGCTTGTTATCTGTATAGGGTTTTCAAGTTCATTAGCTACATTTTAGTGTGTTGATGCGTTTGTGGGTTACCATGATCTGAGTAGCCTGGCAGTCATTTCCGTGATGTCTTTGATGTAGGGGAAAGTGGCTAGGGTTTCTGGATGTGTTTTGTCTGCTTGTTTGGGTTTGTTGCTGAGAAATCTGTGGACTGTGTTCACTTGATACCAGTTCTTTTTGGAAACACTGTATAGGTGATCTTCCTTTGCTCTTCATACTTCCACTGCACTACCATGTGTTGTGGCTCGTTGAAATAATGTTCTAATGCAGCTTCGTTTGTGGATGTTGGGATGGTTGCTTCTGTAGTTCAGTATTTGGTCCGTATGTGGTGTTTCCTGTAGACGTTGGTTTGAAGTTCCCCATTGGCTGTTCGCTCTACTGCGACATCTAGCAATGGCAGTTTGTTGTTTTTCTTCTCTTTTTAGTGAATTTTATGCTAGTAAGGGGATTATTGGTGGTCTTGAAGGTTTCCTCTAATTTGTTTTGTTTAGTGATGACAAAAAACTGTCATCCGTGTAGCGGACCCAAAGTTTGGGTTGAATGGTTGACAGAGCTGTTTGTTCGAGTCCCAGCATTACTGCTTCTGCTAAAACCCTGATATCTGAGATCCTGTGGATGTTCTTTGGTTTGTTTGTAGGTTTTGTTGTTGAAGGTGAAGTGGGTGGGTAAGGCACAGGTAGCTTGACGATATTGTCCTTGCTAATGAAGTTGGTGGTGTTTGGTGTATGTGTCTTTTTGGTTCTTCTATCGTGTAGTCAGTGTTTCCTTGGCCAGGTTGATGCCGATGGATATGAACAGGGCTGTTACGTCACAGGAGAACATTATTTCATCCTCTTCAGTCTTGGTTCCTTTTGATACCTTACCACCCATATTACCTTCAACAACAAAACTTACAGACAAACCAACGGAACACCCATGGGATCTGAGAAAAAGAACAGGAAAAGAACCTCTGAGAGAAAGAACAGGAAATGGCGTCACGACGGGCAATGCTGTCACCAACTCAACGAAACCTAAACACTTAAATAAAAAGCAGGCCATACCACAAGTGTCTCATCCAGAGGCTCACTGATGTTAGCTAGCATGGTGACGTAACATCCGAAACTGAACTTTCCAGCTCAGTGAGCAAACCTACATCCAGTACCTCCACCTGAGCTATAAATCTTCTCAAACCCTTACATTGTGTTTGGCACAATCACTTGAAACAGTTCCAGCAATTCAAGACATGAGGTGTGGTGAGCCTTCAACAATCTGATATGAACACAATCTACAACCTCAGAGTGGCTATAGACCCCACTTTTGTCATTAACATCAAACCAAGAGATCAACCCTAGTTCAATGAAGAGTGTGGGAGGTCATACCAGGAGCAGCACGAGGTGCTGACAGGTGAAGCTACAAAACAGGACTACTTGCATGCCAAACAGCATAAGCAGCAAGTTGTAGATGCAGCAAACTCATCAGATTGAAGGTCTGCAGTCTTGCCACATCCAATCATAAATGTTTGTGGACAATTAAATAACTCACTGGAGGGAGAGGCTCACAAATATCTATATTCTCAATGATGGGGGAGCCAGCTGATCATTGTTGCAAGTGCTTTAGTCTTCTTACAATCTTCATCCAGAAGTGTGGAGAGTCCTGGCCTCCAGCAAAGGTTGTAGTGTCATAGATGCTTGCTTTCAACCAATTCAATTAACTCCATGTTAGCAAGAAATTGCTGGAAGCGCTGGATACTGCAAATGGCCCTGACAACGTTATGGTAATAACACTGAAGACTTGTGCTCCAGAATTTGCCACACCTCTTTCGAGCTGTTCCATTACAGTGACAAAACTGGCATCTGCCTATATGGTCAGCTTATATGATTATATTGCCTAGCAACATCCTATAAACAAAAAGCAGCACAAATCCAACGTGGCCAATTCGTACCCTATCGTGCTCTCTATTATCAGTAAAGAGATGGAAGATCTTGTCAGCAGTGTTATCGAGCAACACCTGCTGAGCAATCATCTTGCTGACTCTCAGTTTAGGTACTTCCAGGACCACAGGCCTCCTGATCTCATTACAGCCTTGTTTCAAACTGAACAAAAGAGCTGAATACAAGAGCTGAGGTGAGACTGGCTGTTTAAGGCTGCATTTGACTGAGATCTGGTATCACGGAGCCCTCAAAATCCAATCAAATCAAAAGGCAAATGTCTCGACCAGTATAAGTCATACCTGGCAGATAGGAAAATGTCTATGTTTAATGGAGGTCAGTCATCTTAGCTCTGGGGTGCCTCTGCAGGAGTTCCTCAGGATAGTGCCTTTGGCCCAACTATCTTCAACTGCTTCATCAGTGACCTTCACATCGACATAAGGTCAGAACTGGGTATTGGCGAGTTTTATGAAGTGGGTATATTCTCTCATTGCACAAAGTTCAGCACCATTTGCAACTATTAAGCTGCTGAAGTCGTCCACGTCTAAATGCAGGAAGGCTTGGGCTGACAAGTGACAAATAACATTTTCTAGCTGTGCATGTCAACAAATGGCCTGTCTAAGACTATCTTACCATTGCCCCTTGACATTCAATGGTGTTACCATTGCTACCCACCCATTATTAACATCTATAGTATACCATTGGCTGGGAGCTGAACTAGACTTGCCATATAAATACAGTAGCTGCAAGATGAAGTGAGAGACTAGGAATACTATATCATGTAATGCTCATCCTGTCTTCCCAAAGCCTGTCCACAAGGCACAAGTCAGGTGTGTGACATATTGCAGTTCCAACACTGAAGAAGTTTGACATGATCCAGGATAACACTTAATGGGTCCTGCTGTCTCCAATCCTGCTTAAATGTACCATTTTGCAAGATGCACTGCAGACATTCAGTGTTCGATTCTTTGACAGTGTCTTTCAATCCCATGAACACAGCCATCTAGAAGGAGCAGGAATGGCAGCAGTTACATGGGGTCATCACCATCTCGAAGTTCCTTGTCAAGCCACCCACCATCTTGACTTTGATATTTTTGTGGTTGGGTCAGAATCGTGGAACATTTATGGGTCTCCCTGAAGCACATGGACTGCGGTTCAAGAGAGCAGCTGATGACCAACATCTAGGGATAGGCAATAAAATGCTGGCTCAGCTAGTGATGCCCACATCCCATGAGTGACTGAAAATAAATAGGGAAGGAGTTTCAAGGTGTTGGTCCAGTGGCTTTGAACGAACAGTGACTTAATTCCCATGTGTCTGTTGTCCTTTCTTTCCTAGGTAACAACAGATCACTGTCTTGGAAAGAATCTTGGGGAATGAATCAATGAATCAATGAATGTTGTAGATGGTACACACTGTTTGCTGTATGTTCTTGGCGGAGAAACTTGGTGAATGTTTAATCTGTTGAATGGGTGCTGATCAAGTAGGATGCTTAGTGTTGGATAATTATCTTCTCTAGCATTACTGGAAGGTATTCCATGACAGTGTTGACATACCTTGAAAATGATGGTCAGGCTTTGGGGAGTTGGGAGGGATGTTACTTGCTGCTGGATTCAAGGTCTCTGACTTGCTCTTGTAGTCACAGTATTAACAAGGCTCTCTAGGTCTCTGGATCATGATAAACCTGCAAGTTTTGATTATGGATTCAGTGGTTTAGTGATAGCATTGATATTGAATATTCAAAGGAATTGATTGGATTCTCTAGCTGGCAGTGTCATTGCTTGGCATTTTGTGATGTCTGTTTGGCATTTGTCAGTCCAAGCCTAAATGTGGGTCATGTCATTATCTGAGGAGTTGAGTGATACAGAACACTGCAATTATCAGCAAACATTCTTGCTGTCTGACCTTTTTATGATTTGAACACAAGTCATTGAAGCAACTGTGAGGATGGTTGGCCTTGGGCACAACCCTCAGGAATTGCTAAGGCAATATTGTGGGATTGAGATGATTAGTCTCCAGTAAGAAAGATATTGCAATTAATGTTTTACATCTAATTATCCATCTTTAGAATTATTCTGAAGGAGACTCCCAAGACTTGACATTCATTCTGCTTCATGCCACAAATGCTGTCAGATCTGCTGAGTTCCTCTAATTTGTTTTGTTCTGCATTTCCAGCATCCACAGTTTCTTTTTAAATCTCAGCCAGCAGAGTTTTCTCTTGATTCACAGTGATTTCAGTTTTACTGAAATTCCTTGGTGCTCAATCAAATGCTGTGTTGATGCTAAAGGCAGTCACTCTCTCTTTCGGATTTCAGCTCTTTAGACCTTGTTTGTGCCAAGGCTATAATGACATTTGGACTGAAATCCTAGTGGAACCAAAACGGAGCTTCACTGAGTAGGTTATTGCTGAATAAGTGCTACTTGATAGTATCGTCAACAATTGAGAGTAGACTGATATAGTGGCTGAATTTTTCAAGCTTTTGCATGCACAGCAAAACATTTGGAAAACATTTGTGTTGTCCGGTACATGCCCATGATGTAAAGGCATCTTGGCTAGTTCTGGTGCATAATTTTTAGGAATAAATTAAAGCCCATGAAATGGTGAAGCTGAGGCCTGTTTGATCTAGTCACAAATTTCAAATGGCTCAGATTTTTGTTTTTCCTTTAGAATCCATGTATTGTCACCATCTTCTGCTGGCCAAAATGGGATCTGCTGTCACTGGTGCTTTGCATTTAGAGCCTGCCTGCGCTTTTTCTGTGAAATTGAGGTTTGCATAGACTCTGTAAAACTTTAGTTGTAAGAGTGCAAAGCTATCGCGGATGACTAAGTTAGAGAAGAGAGTGAAGACCAAGACTGAATAAATTATAAGCAGTTTTAAGCATAGGCATAAAAATGTTTTAATAAGTGGGTAGTCCAAAATAAGGGCCATAATTTTAAAATGGTCAGGAACAAATACGTGAAATTCTGAAAAATCCCTTATTCTGTGAGGAGGAATTTGTTGCCACACTTTGATGTGAAATGCTTTGAACCTTTCTAGGAAAGCTGGAATAATATGTCAGCGGAATGGAAAGTAAACTGTTGATTTAGGATTCGATGAAGTAAAGGTAGTGGAAGGAGGCTGTGTGGCAGACTGCATTATGTTTGTTCCTTTTGTAGGTGGATCTGTATGTTTGCCTGATCTGTGGACAAGGTAATGAAGAGGATCGACTTCTGCTGTGTGACGGCTGTGATGATAGTTACCACACCTTCTGTTTAATTCCACCCCTACAAGATGTTCCGAAAGGTGATTGGAGGTGTCCAAAATGTCTGGCTCAGGTTGGTAACTGGAATCCTTCTTTTGTGTCGGAATTATACAGCAGTACAAAGGCTGTCTCCCTCCTTTTTTGCATTCAGTGTTTCAATCTTCAGTGTTGCAATACAATTTTACAAGAACGAAACAACTTAAATTGAAGCTCTGAAGCATGAGAGATGATTTTTATTTTGTCAAGAGATGTGGGTGTTACTCATTTAGTCTTACTACTCCTACTCCTCTCACGTTGCCTAGAAGGTCACTAAGTCAACTAGATGGCTGCAGTTCTGGATTCACACGTAGGCCAGACCAGTTAAGGGTGTCAGATTTCGTTCCCTGCAGGACTTGAGAACCAGCTGGGATTTTACAACACTGCGTTTATATGATCAACGGTCTGCTAACGTTTTAAATTCTTGTTCTTACTGAATTAAAATGTAAGCTATTGCAATGGTTGGATTTGAATCCATGTCCTCTTGTCATCAGCCTTGGATTCTGGATTACTAATCAAGTGATATTTATTGCAATGCCATATTTCCCATGGTGGGGGTTTAATAGGTTTGATGTTGAGAGGATGTTTCTGTTTGTGAGAGAATATGGAACTGGGTAACAGTTTTAAAGTAAGGGATCTTCCATTCAAAACACATATGAGCAGAAATTTTTTGCCTCAAAAAGGTGAGATCAAACCATTCTCCACTATTCAATTATCATGGCTATTCTGATTTTGGCCTTACCAGGACTTCTCTGCTTGCTTCCAATAACTCTAGACTGTTTGTCTAATTTGAACATATTCAATGGCCAAGTCTCCACTATGCAGTCCTAATTGTAAATGCTAACATTTGTTTGTGAGAAGAAGCTTTCACTTCTCTGTCTTTAAATGGGAAACCCCTTGTTTTTAAACAGTTTCTCTTAAATTCACTCAAGGAAAGATTCACTAGAATTTAGTGGTTTTGTAGATTGTGTAATGGTTACCCCATATTTTGCCATTGTCAGAGGGTGCTTGATGCTTGATTCTGTCAATTCCCACCATTACATTTCATCTTTGAAATATTGCCTGATCACTGTTGTTCTTTTGCCCCTCCTCCCACCGCTGCAGAAAAGTCCTTTAGTACCTTCGACACCTCCTGACCTGACTCTCTCTTCTAGTGCGTTTTTAGCTAACTTCCAGAGTTCCACATCTCCGTGTTATACCTATGTACTAGTGTGGGTGATTAGCTCTCGTGTCCGCTCTAAATGTTTCAATTCACTATAGACTGCTTAAATGACATTGGTATTGGACACTATTGGTCAAGCTGCACTCACTCATAGATGAGCCATGATTCTCTGGCTTAAAATTTGATATGGAAAACCAGGAAAATCTGAAAAGCAGTTTACATCTTAAATGTGTTTAGCTCATGACAGCTGCTTTGGAAGATTGACCAAAACACAAAGCAAAAGGTCGTAGGTAGAGAAGGAAAATCAACCATCCACCATCTCCCCCCCCCAAACAAAACAAAACCCAACCATGCGTGCACTATTGAAATCAATTTGCAAGTTGTCAAACCTATTACTTTGAGAAAGTAGTTTGGTGTATCTGAACTATTGCTCTTAAGCTTGGTTGTTTCTCCCCTCCTTGTTTTGCTTATTCCTGTAATGAGCAATTTCTGATTTGACCTGACTGCCATTTCTGATCAAGGGAATCTCCTTGAAACATTATCCTGTGTTTACATGGATTGAATGCTGTAAATTCAAAAATCTTAGACACCAGGGTGAGGGGGGAGAGGTTTAAAAGGGACCTAGGGGACAACGTTTTCATGCAGAGGGTGGTGCGTGTATGGAATGAGCTGCCAGAGGGAGTGGTGGAGACTGGTACAATTACATTTCAAAGGCATCTGGATGGTTATATGATTAGGAAAGGTTTAGAGGAATATGGGTCAAGTGCTGGCAAATGGGACTAGATTAGGCTAGGATATCTGGTCGGTGTGATTGAGTTGGAGCAAAGGGTCTGTTCTCGTGTGGTACATCTCTATGACTCAATTGCAAGAGCTTACCTGTCATCACGGTTAATGGCAGGGGAGTGCCACCTTGAGTTCACAGCATGCTGGAAACTTTGTTTTTGTTCTAGGAGTGTAGCAAGCCTCAAGAAGCTTTTGGTTTTGAACAAGCCCCTAGGGACTACACACTCCGTGCATTTGGAGAAATGGCAGATGCCTTTAAATCAGACTACTTCAATATGCCAGTTCATGTGAGTATGCTTCAGATTTATAAAGGATGTTCTCACAGTAGTCAAGTTGGTAGTCAAATCTTTTCTTTTAGTAGGTATTTTTATTAAACTTTTCTTTATAAAACCATAACACCAGCACTACAACACCATAACTACAACACCAGCAAACATTTTCTTTTCGTTGTATGTATATAGAATAGAGAAAAGAAGGAAAAACCCACAGCAACAACAATACACCCAAAACACACCTATACCCATGTGCACAACAGGTAAATCAGTAAAGGTAGTTAATGAACGAGCAAAACGGCGCAACAGAACAAAACATTAGCTCTCTACCTCAGAGAACACGAGATATTAGCGTAAAATAGTTGGAATTCTTCCTTCAAGGACAACAAGTACACTAAATCCAGAATGCCATGGCTACGCGAAAGCCCTATTTAAAATGGCAGATGAATCTGCATCCAAGTAATCCAGAAAGGGTTGTCATAATCCTAGAAAAACTTTGTTTTCCGGTGTACCATGTTCCTGAACATGTCCAGAGTGATATGTTCTATACCTGTACCGACTCAGTGGCTGGGGGAGGTTCAGAAACCCAACGCATTACAATATTTTGCCTAATGCAGAAAGTGAGGATATTAAAAAGTTTTTTCCCATGAACATCCAAAGAGGGTATATTGGGTAGGCCCAGGAGGAGAGAGATGGATCCATCTTAACCTTGGCCCTCAAGATCCTTTCTATAACCCCTGCCACAGAACTCCAATATGTACGGAGCATAAACAAAGTGTAAGTACCGATATTTATCTTACAATTGCGACAAAAGGGAGATGCTGTCGCCTTTAAACTTTGAGACATGGTCTGGGGCCAGATGGACCATATGCAAAATGTTTTAGCTGTATGAGATGGGTCCTATTCCAAATCAAGATCTTGCTTGCATTCTCGCAGATGTTCTCTTTCTTTCTTCTTCCCTCCCCCCATGCCTCTATAGAAATTTCAGCCCTTAATTCACACTTCCAAACACCACAAAGCTGCTCAACATCTTCTGAAGAATCACCCACCGCCCCCTCGCAAACATATGATAATGCATACTAATAGAGTAGTTTTAGCATAAAGTACCCTCTTCTCCAAAGTACATCTCCAGGGGTTGGTCAAGAGGGTGGTCCCTTTCTGAATAAAATCCCTGACCTTAAAAAAGCAAAGGTCTTTGCTAACTAGACCATATTTACAAATTATTTGGTCAAAGGACATTATTATTTCACCTTTT
Source organism: Chiloscyllium punctatum (assembly GCF_047496795.1). NCBI lineage: Eukaryota > Metazoa > Chordata > Chondrichthyes > Orectolobiformes > Hemiscylliidae > Chiloscyllium > Chiloscyllium punctatum. The sequence continues at coordinate 28,648,312 of NC_092783.1, forward strand.
AAATAAACTTCCCACACAGGAGACTCCCCTAGCTGCCCAGAGCTTAAATCTGGGGTGCAGGTTGGAAACCCAGCATACCCCCAATAAAAGTAAGAAATGACATTTTGGACATATTACCCTCCCTCTGCCGTCTTATCCTCCATGCCTTAACAGTATTAATAACAATCAGATTACGGCAATATTCCATGACCATCTTCATTTTATCTAAGAGTAAAAGGCTGATGAGGGGACATTTTGTCTGGGAGGCCTCACTATCTAGCCACGTTGATGCCGAGTCGTCTTTACAGGCCCAACCACTAACAAGCGATAGAAGAGAACTTAATTGGTACCCTCCAAACCCATGAGACCTGTGTAGTTTAGACAGTTTGATAAGAGGTAGTCTGTGGCGCCAAATAAAAGAGCTAAACCATTCTAAGTCTCAGCAATGTTTGTCTTGGGAAAATCAGAGGAAGCATTGGTATAGGATAGAGCAAACGGGGGAGAACATTTATTTTGTTAAGATACCTGGCCTAGCCAGGATAATGGCAACATTTCCCATCACTGAAAATCTTGTTTAATCCTGTCAAGCAAGTGAGCAAAATTGGCCTCAAAAAACCGTTCAAAGGCGGGGGTAATACAGATGCCTAAATAAGAAAAATCTCCTGTCCCCATTTGTAGGGGAACCGTAGTTCACTCTTCACCTCAGATATTCTCCTGAGATCACCCACCTCCCCTCCCCCAAGTAGGCATAGCCTCAGATTTTGCGATTAATCTTGTAGCCCAAAAAGGAGCAAAATGAGTTGATGCATTGTAGATGATGGGATACTGAAACCTTTGGATTCGACAGAAAAACCAAAACAACAACTGCATATAATGAGATCTTATGCGACTTAGATTCAACTTTTGGGGTGACTTTATTAGGATCCCTATGGGATTGCCTCTGCTAGTAGGTCAATCACCAATGTGGATTGTAATGGCGAAAGGGGACAGTCTTGCTGACTGCCCCTACAAATATTAAAATTACTCTACCTCATATCATTGGTGAGAACTGCTGCCAGGGGATCAGCATGGAGACCCTCACCCGCCTAATAAAAACCTCTACCAAACCAAATCGCTTAAGGACGTAAACGTATGACCACTCAACCCAATCAAATGCTTTTTTCTGCATCGAAGGTGACCACCAATCCCCGAACCAAAATGCTGCTGACAAACTTGAATCCTATTCCGCAATCTCCTGACATTATTAGAGGATCTGTGGCCTTTTAAAGCAAGTCTGATAGTCCCTAACAATGGAAGGCAGCACAGTTTCCAATCTTAATGCAAGAGTCTTGGACAAAATTTTAATCAGAGTTCAGAAGTGAGCTGGGCGTATAAGAGGCAGATTGCTCTGGAGTCGTCCTCTTAAGAATGAGAGATATTAGCCTCCGGAATGGTGGGAGATGATTATGGCTGAACGAGTCATTATACGTGTCCAGCATTGGTTCCAACAATATACTTATAAATTCCTTTTAAAACTCAACTGGGGAGACCATCAGGGCCAGGAACCTTCCCATTCTGCATCTGTTTCACAGCCTCCTGTACCTCCTATACTGCTAAAAAGGCTTTAAGAAAAGACACTTGCTCAGGAGTGACACTTGGAAGATCCAAGTTCTTAAAGAAAGACTCCATCTTAGTGCATCCATCCATCCTCCCAACACTGACTGGTATAGCTCAAGATAGAATTTCTGAAATGCTGCATTGATCTTTTTAGAGTTTCAGTGACCATCCCATTCCTATTCCTGATAGAGGTAATGGACTTGGGGGCATTCTTTCTCCTAGCAAGAGCTAGCTACCTGCCCGGCTTGTCACCATTTTCACGCAGTGCCTATTTCGCAAAGGTGTGTAAGCACAGAGTTCAGGACGGAATGAAGAGCCGTAACCTGCTGCAACTTAACCAATGATGGCTTGTCAAAATACGCCTTCATCAAACCTTCTCTAAGTGTAATTTTATTTACTTTTGGCTAGAACAATGTATTTTTTTTAAATGGGCATTTTATGTTCCACTATTCAAGTTAACACTGTTATATTGTTGAAAATGAAGCAGCTGTTTTTTGAGTTTGATATTAATCTAAGATTTGCTGTTTTTGATTTCTTTGGTCCCATGTTGTTAATTTGTTCTGACCAATATTTATCTATTTGGCAGATTGCAAAAGGAACAATCATCTGATCCTCTATCTCTTAGGTGTCTGTCCTCATTGTTGCGTTTCATTCTAATAGAACAGTGACTGCTTTTCAAAGATAATTAGTCAGTCATCACAAGATTTGTCTTAGTTGAAAGAAATGAAAGGTGCTTTATAAATGCAAGCTGCTGTCATAAGCTGCACTGGCTGTCCGGGTCTGCTGTTTAGTATGTTTGATTTCTTTGGCTGGAAGATTGGAGAATGTTGGAAAATGGAATCTCTCATTTATGTATTGAACTTTAAGGTTGCAACTGAAGTGTGAAGGCATTCCTCTGCATCTAATTCTTATTCAACCTAAAGTTGGAGCATTGTGCTTGAACAGAACAAGTTCCATCTTTCAGTTTCAGCAGTTTAAAAAAAAAAGTTAATTGTTAAAGTAAAACAGAAGTGATTTGTTAAATTAAGTGAACTTCTTTATATTGGCATTTTTGTACTCTGTGCACACTTGATACAAATGTGTTTTTTTTAAAAACAGATGGTTCCAACTGAACTGGTGGAAAAAGAGTTTTGGCGCTTGGTTAGTACCATTGAAGAAGATGTTACTGTGGAATATGGAGCTGACATTGCTTCAAAAGAATTTGGTAGTGGCTTCCCCATCAAGAATGGCAAAATTAAACTGCGACCTGATGAACAGGTAAAGTTCTAGATTAATTGTGTAAGATGTTTAAGATTTGATGCTGGGCAAGTCCTTTCTGGTTCTTAAATTGGCACTAATAATTGATTGCTATTGATTATTGTGGTAATTTTTGCAGAGATTCTCCCAATGTCCGACCACTTCCAGAATCATATGAAATTATTTAAAAATTCCTGTTTGTTAAATTTTATACAGGAATTCTGCCCAAAACTTTAGCAGAAAATTGGAAACCTCATGAAATTCAACTGTTTCCAGCATTTTTTGCATTTGTTATTTCTTTTGTACCGAGTATTTGATAAATTATTTTGTTCAACCTCTATGTAACCAGATGAGCTGTGGACATCGCCAATTGGATTATACCTCCGTTGAATTAGCTAATCTACAGTAGTAAAGATGCTACAAATGCTGAAAGCAATCAAAGCGCTCAAATTGGATAAGGTTAAGAGTGGTGATCAATTCTTTGATCCCAGCTGGTACTGACTGTGGATGGTGGTTGAAAAGGAAACCAGGCCAGTGTTTTCCCACTGAACAGTGTATATCAGTTAGCATAACCAGCTTGCTTGCACTTTAAAAGTTATATTAGTAAAGATTCGGTTTGATATACTAGAAGATCTTCCTTCGGAGGGTGGGAGAAAATTGCATATAAAGTGTTGGCATGTACGGAGGAACCTCGATTATCTGAAGGACATGGGTGGGGAGTATTTTTGTTTGGTTAATTGAATGCCGGAGAACATAATTTAGCTGAGTATTGGGACATTGTGATCTTGGTGAATAATCCGATATTTGGACAATTGAATGCTGGACAATAGAGAGTCCTCTGTAAATGGCTAATCTAGAAACCGATTCTGCTCTTGATTTTAAGTTTTATAAATGTATTAAATTAGTTGAGAAGCTTAGTTTGACATTTAAGAATTTGGACAGCTTGGGTTGCAGTTTTTATGTGGCATATTTTAGTTCAAATGGGTATCAAAGTACATTTATCAATAATAAATCATGGAAATAAGTGGGGTTGGGGGGGTGGGGGGGTGGGAGTACTAGCTCGATTTTGTAATGTGTGTGGACGAAGCAGACAGCAACGATTTTAATTTCTACACTGTTAGATACAGAATGGTGTGGCTGTTCTTTTTTTGTGCCGTAAAATAGCACACGCGCAGCCCCACACGCACTTTTTTCCTGCAACTTTTTGACAAGTTCCACCTTTGCTCTGTACAGAGCAAATGTTAGAGAGATGATTTGGGGAAGGGGGTTCAGGGTACACCCTATGTAGACAGAGGGCAGGTGGTCAGTCATTTGGAGACAGTATCTGGGCTCCCATCGATGTCCAAGACTCTTCTTGGCAGCATTTCAGTAAGCTGAATTCACTTTTAATCATTGTAAACAAAAGACGCGATCAGTGTTGGAAACACCTCTTTGTTTCTATCGGGACCTTGATCACCTTTGGATAATCGAGGTTCCTCTGTACATGTAGAGCTGATGTTGTTGCACTTGTGAAGTCTGAACAATTCTAATGTGGTTTCTTTTGAGTTAAGTTTTACCATTGCTGTTCTGAAGTGCGATTTTGTGTATTTTACTTCCAGGAGTACTTTGATTCAGGATGGAATTTAAACAATATGCCTGTTTTAGAACCATCAGTTCTGACACACGTTAGCGCAGATATCTGTGGAATGAAATTACCATGGCTCTATGTTGGGATGTGCTTCTCCTCCTTCTGCTGGCACATTGAAGATCACTGGAGCTACTCCATAAATTATCTGCATTGGTGAGAGACAGCCGCTAACATAAGTAGTCAAGACTTGGGCATCAGGGTTCAACTCGATTTCGAAGAGAAAAGTGCATAGGTACCATAGGCATTCATCAGAACTTGGACCAATGCCCCTTAAATGCTGTGCATTCTGGTATTGCTTATGCTTGAATTGCAGACCAGATGTTTTTCACAATGTTCTTAAAAAAAAAACTGTCAGGTGGAATGCAGAGTAACAATGCATCTTGTCTTGTATATTATTCAGTGATTGCAGGTAAATTTAATACCTGTCAAAATATAACTCCCCAAGAATATATTTTTCAAGAAACTTTGGAATGAGGAAAATCTTTGCTGTAAGGGTAGAGGTTATCATGGAATGGTTACAGTACAAAAGCCATTCAGCCCATGTGTTGTAAGACCATAACATGTAGAGACAAAAAAAACTGCAGATGCTGGAAACAGAAGTAGACAAGCAGGAGGCTGGGAGGTGGAGAAGTCGACTTCTCCACCTCATGATGCTGCCTGGCTTGCTGTGTTACCCCAACGTTCTGCTTGTCTGCCATAAAATATAGAAGCACCTTTTTAAGCCATTCAATCATAGCTGATATATTTCTCAACACCACTTGCCTACCTTCTCTGTGTCTGTGCTTAGTGCATTCTAGATTTGAACTAAGTTAAAGAGCATTACTTGTCATTTCTTCTTTTGTCACTTGGCTTGAATCAATGTCCTTAGGTTCTTGGTCCTTCTGCTAACAAAGGTTGTCACAATCGATTCTGTCTAAGCTCTTCATGATTTTTGATCACCTGTCAAATCTCTGCATAAACTTAGATTCTCCAATTTATCTGTATAACTGAAGTTCCTTCTCCATGGAACCACTGTTTCTTTTCTTTACCCTTTCTACTAGTGCTTCCTAGAATGAAATATTCAGAATTAGATAGAATGCTCCAATTGATGCTGAACCATTTATGTAGATTTAGATTACATTACAGTGTGGAAACAGGCCCTTCGGCCCAACAAGTCCACACCGACCCACCGAAGCGTAACCCACCCATTCCCCTACATTTACCCCTTTACCTAACACTATGGACAATTTAGCATGGCCAATTCACCTGACCTGCACATCTTTGGACTGTGGGAGGAAACCGGAGCACCCGGAGGAAACCCACGCAGACACGGGGAGAACATGCAAACTCCACACAGTCAGTCGCCTGAGGCGGGAATTGAACCCAGGTCTCTGGCGCTGTGAGGCAGCAGTGCTAACCACTGTGCCACCGTGCTGCCCGTTTATCGTATCACTCTTTTGAATTTGGGGTCCTAGGCTGTAGTAAAAGGGGTCATAGGTTTTATTAACCTTTTTTTTGTTGACCTGCCCTGATATCTTCAAACATTTGTGTGTTCCAAGTCCTACTACTACTTCTTTGATTGAAGATGTATCTTTATTATCTCCTTTATTATCTAAAACTATCTCTTGTGCTGCTAAGCATTAAGTTTCATCTGCTGCTTGTCAATTCATTCCACCATTCTATCTTCCGATTTTAGAAGCACCATCCGTTTTGCAATTCACAATAGTTCCAAGTTTTGTGTATTGTGCAAATTTTGAAATTGTACCTTGTATACCCAGTGCCGTGAGAAGTGTTCTTAACATTGCTTCCTGTACTCCTGTATATCTCCTTTTAGTGAAAAGGACACCTATTGTTTGCTGTCACTCAATTTGACAAATGTTCATGCTTTCACTGTCCCCTTATTCTATGAGCAATAATTTTGCTGATGAGCAAAATTAGAAAAATGTGATTTTTTTTTATTGAATGCCTTTTTGGATGTATATGTGTACTGCATTAAATGCCTGATCCTGTCAATTCTTGCTGCCAACTCATAAGAAACAAATGTTAGTTAAACGTGATTGACACTTTATGAAGTCAGGCTGGCTTCCCTTAATTCCTTAGTTTGTTCAAATTATATCCTTTTTGTCTCCAATTATCATTTCTGAAAGCTGATCCACTACAGCGGTTAGGCTGTCTAGCCTATGGGTGTTTGGATCGTCCTTGCACATTTTTTTAAACAAGACTATATCTCGTAGCATTCTCCAGTTATTTCCAGTTATAGCACTCCTATACCTAACGAGGATTTGGAAATCATGGCCAATGTCCCCATAATGTCAACCATTACTTTCCCTCAATGTCCTTGGATGTATCTACTGGTAACTTCTTAAACTTTAGGTACTAATAAACTGCTGAACTGCTGTGCTCTTCCAGCACCACTAATCCAGTATTTAGGTACTAATAGCCTATACGCTACCTCTTTTAACCCATCCAATGTTTCTCTGACATCCTGTTCAACAATGACTTGGTACCATCTTGTTCCTTTATTAATTTCTTACTCAATTAGTACTTGGGCCATGTCCCTGCATCTTGGGCCTATACTGTAATTGACTTCACTCTTCCTTTATCAGTCTTTTACTATTAATGTAGCAAGTTTTTAGATTTCCCTTTAATGCGAACTATCAGTCTTCTTCTACTTTCTCTCTCCTGTTTTGTTTTTCACTTCTCTTCTGAAACATTTACACTGAGCCTGATTCTCAATTGTATTGTCCATCAGAAATCGCCATGTAATCACTCTTCCTACTTTGTTTCTATCTCATTCATAACTCTGGTTCTTGGGTTTGTTTACCTAACCTTTCCCTTTCACAGGCATGTATCACGATTGTACCTGAATTAACTCATCTTTTTTGTTCTGGCCATAATTATGATTTTACAATGATCTTGCTGAAAATGTCACCAACAAATCCACATTTAATTAATAATATGTAGAAATGTATATTTTTACTGAAATAAATTCAAGCAATTTAAACTTAGGAAAATGCTTTCAGAGATATCTAAGGCGACTTAGGAAGGAACTTATTAATTTACTGAACGCTACTGAAATTTTTCATGATTGGAAGCAAGCAAATGCAGCATGTGACTATGGAAGTTACTATTGTCCTTGATGCCCAAGAATAAGAAAGTTACAATGAATTTGCATAAAATAGTGATTCGGTCACAATTGGAGTATTGTGACCCATTCTGTATTTGGAGAATGTACAGAAAAGCTTGAATGGTTCTAGGAATTAGGGATGCACATTGAGGTTAAATTGAAGAAGCTTGGCTACTTCCCTTAGAAAAGGGATGGCTAAGAGGATCTTGAATGTATGTATTCAAAATCGTAACAGGTCCCAACAGTAGATAAGAGAAAAGCTATCTCTTGGGTTGAGAACCAGAGTGTATACTTTTAAAGTGGCAAAAGGGCCAAAGTCAACATGAAGCAAATGTTTGTTTACATAAAGTGGTTAAGATTTGGAATGTAGTGTGATACGGTGGGATTCAATTGTGACCTTCAAAAATAATTAGATAGGTACTTGAAGGTAAATTAAAAATTGTCCAGTTGCAGGAAAATCTACAGGGTCACAAGGACAGGTAAGCAGTACAGTTAGCTGATATAGGCTTGACAAGATGTGATAAATGGCTGTTCTGTGCTGTAACCATATGATTAAACTGAGAGAAAATCTTTTACATCTTTTACATTTTACATAATTTTACAAGCAGCAGCCAGAATCTGGTTAGATCCTTCCTGATAATGTTAAAGCTAAAGTACATAATTCATTACTTTGTTCATTTATTTATACAATGCTTTTAATATACCACCTTCTTCTCTCCCCCCCCCCCCCCCCCCCCCCCCGCCCCAGTGATTCACTGTTGTGTAGGAAAATTGAACAATTGACAAAAACCACAAAAGAGACATCAAGTCAGATATCCAAGTTTTTATCAAAATAGTAGGTGTTAGGTATGGAGGTAGGTGAGCACTTTGGTGATAGTGACCACAATTTTTGGTTATTGTTACTTTAACAATGGAAAGGGATAGGTATGTTGTGCAGGGCAAGAGTTATTGCTGGGGGAAAGGCAATTATGATGCGATTAGACCAGATGTAGGATGCATAAGATGGGGAAGAAAATTGCAGGGGATGGGCACAATTGAAATGTGGAGCTTATTCCTTGTTAAATATTTACCTGACAGGCAAGGAGGAAGTGGTTGAGCGAGGGAGTTGTGGTTTACCAAAGAAGTTGAATCTCTTGTCAAGAGGAAGAAGAAGGCTTATGTTTGGATGAGACGTGAAGGCTCAGTTAGGGGGCTTGAGAGTTACAAGCTAGCCAAGAAAGACCTAAAGAGAGAGCTAAGAGGAGCAAGGTGGGGACGAGAAGCATTTAGCAGATAGGATCAAGGAACACCCTCAAGCTTTATAGGTATATCAGGAATAAAAGAATGACTAGAGAAAGATTTCGGGCCAATGAAGGATAGTAGTGGGAAGTTGTGCGTGGAGTCTGAGGAAATGGGGGAAGTGATAAATTAATATTTTTTCAGTATTCACACTGGATAAAGACAATGTTGTTGAGGGGGGATACTGAGATACAGGCTACGAGACTAGATTGGATTGACGTTCACAAGGAGGTGTTAGCAATTCTGGTAAGTGTAAAGATAGATGAGTCTCCTGGGCTGGATGGGATTCTCTGGGAAGCCTGGGAGGAGATTGCAGAGCCTTTGGCTTTGATCCTTGTCATCATTGTCTTCAGGAGTGGTGCCAGAAGACTAGAGGATAGCAAATGTTGTTCCCTTGCTCAAGAAGGGGAGTAGACACAACCCTGGTAATTATAGATCAGTGAGCCCTACTTTGGTAGTGGGTAAAGTGTTGAGAAGTGTTATAAGAGATAGATAGGCTTTATAATGATCTAACGAGGAATAAGATGATTAAGGATAGTCAATATGGTTTTGTTAAGGGTAGGTCATGCCTCTCAAACTTTGTTGAGCTCGAGATGGTGACCAAACAGGTGGATGAGGATAAAACGGTTGATGTGTACATGGATTTTAATGGTACCATATTGCACAAAATACAGAGGCATAGGATTGAAGGTGATTTAGCAGTTTGGATCATAAATTTTCGAGCTGAAAGAAGACAGAGGGCGGTGGTTGATGGGAAATGTTCATCCTGGCGTTCAGTTACTAGTGGTGTACTGCAATAATGTATTTATGAGCCACTGCTGTTTGCCTTTTTTACACCTGGATGAAGGTGTAGAACGATGGGTTACTGAATTTGAGGGTGACACTAAGATCAGTGGAGTTGTGGATAGCGCTGAAGGATGTTGTGGGTTACAGAGGAACATAGACAAGCTGCAGAGCTGGGCTGAGAGGTGGCAAGTGGAGTTTTAATGTGGAAAAGTGTGAGGTGATTCACTTTGGAAGGAACAACAGGAATAAAGAATACTGGGCTAATGGTAAGATTCTTGGTAGTGCAGATGAGCTGTGTCCTTGTACATAGATCTCTAAAAATTACCACCCAAGTTGACAGGGTCGTTAAGAAGGCATACGGTGTATTAGATTTATAGGTTGAGTTTCAGAGCTATGAGGTCACGCTTCAGTTATACAAGACTCTGGTGTGGCTTCACTTTGAGTATTGCGAACAATTATGGTCATAGCATTATAGGAAGGATGTGGAAGCTTTGGAAAGGGTTCAGAGGAAATTTACTAGGATGTTGCTTGGTATGGAGGGATGTTTTTGTGAGGAAAGGCTGAGGGACTTGAGGCTGTATTTGTTAGTGAAGAAGGTTGAGAGGTGACTTAAGACACATAAGATAATCAGAGGATTAGATAGGATGGACAATGAGAGCCTTTTTCCTCCAATGGTGATGGCTAGCACGAGGGGGCATAGCTTTAAATTGAAGGGTGAGAGATGTAGGATGAATATCAGAGGTAGTTTTTGTGCTCTGAGAGTAGTAGGGGCGTGGAATGCCCTGCCTGCAGCAATAGTAGTAGTGCCAACTTTAAGGGCATTTAAATGGTCATTCCATAAATATATGTGGATGAAAGTGGAATACTGTAGGATAGATGGGCTTCAGATTGGTTACACAGATCGATGCAACATTAAGTGCCGAAGGGCCTGTACTGTGCTGTAATGTTCTAAGTTTTAGTAGCTTTTAAAATATTAGAGAAATTTGAGGAGGGAAATCCTGTGTCAGCCTATACAGCTGAAAGTGAAAGAAATTGGGGTGATACATGAACAGAATTGTAGAAGTGCAAGGTTTTGAGGGCTTGGAGGAAGGTAGTGAGTTGGGTGAAGCTAGAACTAAATTGAAAACTTAATTGAGGCTTTTAAACTGCTTCCTGGTCTAACAGATTTTAAGTGAATGCACAGAATAGACTTTGCATTTGAGGATATGCATAATAACTTTTGATGAACTCAGTTTAGAAGTTGAAAGATGAGAGCATTGTGTAGTAACCAGGTCCACAGGTAGTAAAGTCCTAATTAAACATTCAGAAATGTTTCAGTGAAGCCACCTTACATCTTGACCAAGAAGAGATTTGACAATTCTGAAAGGCTCACCCAGTGCTATTTGCCTGACTGGCAAAAGTAGAGGTAGAAATCAGAATGTTGGAAATCAAAAGAATCATCAAACCAGTCCAAATTGTGGAATGGTTGTACCAGTTGTGAAGCCCAACAGATTGGTTTGCCTCTGTGCCGAAGAGATGGTGATTAATATTATATAGAAATAGGCAGACTTAGTGATTTCAAGGACTGGTTGTGCATTTTAAAATTAAATTGCCAAGTGAGGTAAACTATTCCAATTCTGGTTGAGTATAGTGGCTAGAAACCAGTTTTGTCCTGCTACTCTAAGACAAAGACTAAGACAAAGACTTTGAATATCCCAAGATTTAATGGAAAGAAAAATTGCTGATTCAGTATTAGATGTTTATCAAACATCCTGTGAAGCTAGACCCAAGTAGTCAAGAGAGATGCTCTGATGCAGCGGTGTGTTGTTCACATTAGTTACTCGATAGATGCAAAATGATGTTATTGATAAGCAGCACTTCCAACTCCTTTATATATACTTAGGCTTTGAGGGAGATTTTGACAAAGTTCCATATAAACGATTAAAAACTGGAAAAAAAAAGAATATGCTGAATAAGAAATTGTTAATAAAAAAGGACGCTTAATATTCTTGAGCTGTAAAGTAACAATGGAAAATGTTCGTGTGCAGCAGGTCTATCAACTTCTGTAGTGCGAGAAGCAGTTTGCATTTCAGGTTGATGCCTTTCATCAGAATTGCAAGTCAATTCTGGCAAAATGTTATCAACCTGAAGCCTTGCCTTTTTTCACATTTTCATCATTTGCATTTTGCTTTCCCTAGTCTGGAGAAGTTATTCAACCGAAGGCATGTGTTGAAAAGAGCTCTGCAGAAGGTTTGTCCTTGACCTTGTTTCCAACTTGCACTTTGTTTTTGGGTCCAGACACCAAACCAAAACCTGAAGTACTTGTCAACAACACTAGAATACTAGAGGCAGAATACTAGAGAGAGAGTCAGCTAAAGATCTCTTGGATTTAGTTCAGTTTTACAACTGCATAACCAAGTGGCATACCAGAGTTTGGGCATAGTGATCAAATGCCAAAACCAGGCCGTGTGAAATTTTAAATCCAGTGTTAACCACTGCTAAAACAGCATTAACCAAAATACCACATGTAACTAGGGTGCATAAAAGCATGGAGTGAGAAACAGAATTAAACCCCTGGGGGTAATTTAGAAAGAGCATTTTGTCAGATGTCCTCTCATGTCGTTTTCTCATCCAGTATTCTTTGGATATCATTTTGTCATCTGATGTTCTTCCGATGCACGGCCGTTTGAATACAGTTTGTGCTTCATTTTCTTGACTTATTCTCTTTAATTTCATAATTCTTAGTTGGGGTTGTAGCTAACAGGAAAGGTGAATGGATGTATTTGAATTTTCAAGGAACATTCTAGAAGTTTTACACTTTTTTTAAAATGTGAAAATTAGCAACTATAGGCCACCAGTTATATGCAAGGTTTTGAAATATGCAAGGTTTTGAAATATGCAATCATGGAAAAATCAACAGATTTAGAGAGGTTTATGATAACTAAAGAGCCAACACTGGTTTTTTTATTATTATAAACTGTGAGGGTGACAGTGTGGTACTCAAAGAACATTGACAAGTTGTTGGAGTGGGCAGATAGGTGGCAGATTAGGTTCAATGTGGATAAATGTAAGGTGGTGAACGCTGGAAGAATGTTGAAAGGTAATAAACAGGGCACAATTTTAAAGATGCAGAGGGTATACGTGCGCACAGATCATTGAAAGTGGCAGGACAGTAGGAGAGAGCAGCTAAAGTGTTCTTAGATTTCTTAGTGGGGTCATGGATTACAAGAGCAAGGAGGTGATGTTGTACAAGACACATTGTTAGACCTTGGTTGGATTATTGTCCACAGTTGTAGAAGCCACATTATAGTAAAGGTATGAATGCATTGGAAAGAGTGCAGAAATGATTTGCATGAAAAATTCCAGGAATGAGAGAGTTCACTTGTGAGAATAGATTGAAGGTAGGGATTGTCCTTCAAGAGAAGGAAGCGAGGAACGTTGTTCTATGATTTTCAAAATCATGAGTGGGCTGAAAGAATATATGTGGTGAAGCTGTTCCCACTCAAAAAGCATGAGAGATTATGGACTTAAAGCTCTGTTTGGGGAGGTAGGAAGGTGGAGGTGAGATTTTGGGACAGTGTGTAAAAAGATTGGGACCTTGGAGGGAGAGAGGGGGATATTTGAGGAATTGGGATCCAGAAAGATGGGAGGTAGGAAGTGATCAGGGTCGATTTCATTGGAATCTGGGGGGCGAATGATGGAAGGAGGGTCCAGAGAGCAAGGGATTACATGGAATGAGGGGACAAGGGTCTCTAGGCTCCTGGCCCTCTTTATTGTGTCCCCCCGACCTACACCACCTCACCCCCCCGCCCCTGAGAAATGCACATGTATTAATTGGACTCTAGTGTGGCTATAGAATGGGAACCATCAGGGATTATGGTAGATTTGCTTTGGACTAGGGGATGGTAGACAGTGGAGTTCTCCACGAAAGTCAATGTCATAACCACTACCATTTTGCTCTATAAAATTACTTGAATTTTGGAAAATGGGCTAAAATTGCAAAGCTTCCAATTAATAATAACTTGGACCTTTGCCAGACAGTGAAATCAGGACCAATTGATTGAAACAGCATTGGTGAGCAGAACGTTTTTACAGATGGAGTTCATTCTGACTGTGAAGGAATAGGGATGTTTGGTATAGGTACCATGCTGACATTTATTTGAATGTGCAGATTTTCCTAGTTGTGTTTTTTGCACAATAAGCAGGGCAAATCCAGTTACTGCCCGCTCATTAGCAAAGAAATGGGCATGGTTATCAACAGTGCGATCAAAGGGATATTGTAAAGGAAGAACCAGGCATTCCGATTGGGTTCCAGCACGGTATGGTGAATTTGCTCTTGATGATCTTGGTCCAAACTTGGATGAAAGAGCTGAACTCCAGAAGTGGGTAAATGTGACTGTCCTTGACCTCGAGGCAACTGGTGATTTTGGTATAGCACCAAAGAACCTCTGCAAATCTGAAGTCAGTGGAAATTTGAGGGGAAAATCTGATTGGTTGAAGTCATGCATAGCTGAAAGATGGTTGTGGATGCTGGAGGTGAATCATCTCAACCCGAGAAAATCCCTGCAACCAACTCTCTGGGTGCTATCCTAGCCTAAACAGGGGGCACTTGTGTAGTGTTGGTGTTCCTTGCTTTGGACCAGGTGGCCCAGGTTCAAGCACCATATGCTGTAGAGAGTATGCAGTAACATTTCTAGATACATTGATTAGAAAATATCTCTGGGTCCAACCAAATACACCTGTTTCATCAATTGCCTTCCTTCTAACTTAAGAAGTGGAAATATTTGCTGCTGATCGTGCTGAACATTGCACAGTTGCACATCTCATAACAAATCATCTGTGATGAAGGTCTGGACAGCATGGAGGTATGGGCTGATTAGTAGCAACTAATATTTGTGCCACAAAAGTGCCAGACAGTGACCACCTTCCAGAAGAGACATAGAAATCTACAGTATAGAAGAAGGCTGCTCTGGTCCATTGTGTCTACACCAGTCAAAAACAAGCACCTAATGATTCTAATCCCATTTTCCAGCACTTGGCCCATAGCCTTATATGTCTTGTGTCTTCGGTGCACATGCTACTAAACTGTTATGGAGGGTTTCTGCCTTTACCATGTTTGCAGGCAGTGAGTTGCAGATTCCTACCACCTTCTGAATGAAAAAGTTTTACTCACATTTCTAAACATTCTGCCCCTTGCCTGAAATCTGTGCCCCCGGTCATTGATCCATCCATCAAGGGGAAAGGTTTCTTGCTGTTTACCTTCTTCTTGCGCCTCAATGTTGAGAGAATCTAGCTACAAATCCTGCAGCTATTAACTATCTTCCTGAATCCCCAAGCTTGTCTACCATCTAAAAGGCAAAAGTCAGGGGTGTGATGGAATACTCCCCACTGGCCTGGATGTGTACAGCTCTAACAATGTTCAAGAAGCTTTTTGGACAAAATATTCCAAACACACAACCAGTGTCATCTGGAATGAAAATGAGAACACCACCACCTGCACGTTGCCCTCCAAACTGCTCACCATACTGACTGGGCAGGTAAAGAAGTGTAGAAACCTGGTGTGCATACACCAGACGAATTGTTAACTGTTTAAAAAATCCACCTCACTGCCAGCTAAGATTCTGCAAAAATTGCAGTGTTGTTAATGTTCCATGAATAAATTTAAAAATAATCTGGAGCCAGCTATCAAAATAATCTGTTTAAGGCTGATAAGCAGAAGTTTGAGGGTTGAGTTTGGAACACTCTAGATGGTGGAAGAAGAATCCTTGAGTATTTTTAAGGCAGAGATTCTTGGTAAGCATGGGGGTGAAGGTTATAGAGAGTAGACAGGATTGTGGAGCCAAGATCTTAATATTGGATTAGGCTCAAAGGGCTGATGGGTCTACTCATACTCCTGATCCACATGTTTCATAAGTCTTGGGGAAACTAAGTACTATATTTAGAATTTTTGTTTGATCAGTCTGGAGTACTGTTTAACATTTTTGGTCTTTTTAACCAGTGGAAGGATAGTAGCCTCGGCTTATTGGCTGGATTTCTGGGATGAAATTGTTATGCTTGGAAAGAAAGTATCCTATGCCTATATATTAATGAAATGAGAGGTAAAACATAAGTTTTTTTGGGAAGCTGACTGGGTGTTGCTGGGGCATCATTTTGCCTGACTAGGCAAACAATTTTTTGAAAGGAGGAAGGAGCAAGAGGGAGAATTGCAATGAGAAATTTCTCAACTCAAAGAACTTTAAGTCTTTGGAATCGTCTACCTTATAGCGGTGTGTGTGCTTACTGTTGAGCATGTTGAAGACTGGTCAATTGATATATTGGTTTTTAGAGGATTGAGGGATAGAGTTTGAATAGTGCAGCCATCAGGCGTACACTGGCAGAAGTTTGAAGGGATTGTTTTGAGAAGTTATTGAGAAATTATTGTTCATTATTTTCTGTTGTGGTCAATCTGTCATTGGCTACCTTTTTAAAAGTCCATCAAATTGATAGTAAATGATTTATATTAGTGCAATTTCTGATGGTTGCTTACAGTGTAGAATTTGCTTGTTTCTGATATAACTTTGCAGCATCCATTTGCACCAGTTTGCATTGGGTACCAGAGTTTTGGCATTGAAAGCAAGAATAGATTGAGTCTTGTGGTCTGTTGGTGACATCAGTTCTAGTTCCCAATGGAAGCCGTATGAGAAACCTCAGAGTAAAATAATTTTCTCAGTTCTATATATTTATTTTCAACACCATTATAATGGCAGGTGTTGTGGGCCATCCATTATTTAATCTAGTCATTGTGATCCTCCACCTTCAAACTATTCATTCTCTCACTCGATCCTGTTCTTCTCCCTCCCACCTCTGTGTCTCTTCCTCTTTTCCTTCTTTCTCCTTACTTCCTTCTTTCCACTTTCACTCCTTTCTTTCACTCTGTCTCTTCTTTCCTTGCTCTCCCTCTGGCTTTCCCTTTTTTTCCTCCCATTCTAGTTTTTTCTTTCCCTGTTTCATTGTTTCTCTCACTCCCTCATTCTCTTCCAGTTTCTTCTTACACTTGCTTTCTCTTTTATGCTTGCACTTTCACACTCTAGTGCCCTCCCGCATGCCCACGCTGTCTTTTGCATTGTTTCTCTCACCCTCATACATTTGCTTGCACTATTTTTTTCACGTGCGTGCTTTTCCTGTGCTCGCTCTCTTTTTCAAGCTGGTCTCTCGTAGACATTGTCTCTGTGCCTGTCTCTGTCTTGTCAGCTTTGTACATGCTCCACTTCCTTTCTGTAGTGAGGAACCATGATTCACTAATTCATACAATCATTGAGTTTGCACTGGCATAACTGCCACTAAAATTGTGCTAATCCCAATTTCATACACTTGTCCCATATCCCTGAATGTTATGATATATCAGGGGTGTTCATTCAAATGTTTTTTAAAGTTCATAAGGTTTCTGGCCTCTACTACCTACCCAGTCAGTGCATTCCAGATTCCCACCACCTGCTGAGTGAAAAAGATTTTTCCCAAATTCTCTGAATATCCTGTCCCTTACCCTATAATTGTATGCCCCCTCCTGATCGACCCCTCAACCAAGGAGAACAGCTGCTCTCTCTTTACCCTGTCCATACACATCCTAATGCTCCTATACACCTCAAACCCACCACCGTCATCTCTGCTGTAAAGTAAACAATCCAACAAGCCTTATAGTTCAGTTTCCTCATTCCAGGCAACATTCTGGTGGACTTGGTCTGTCTCCCCCTCAAGCGCTGTCACATCTTACTATAGATGAGGTAACCAGAACTACCCACAGCTGTGACCTTTGTACAATTTGTACAACTCCAACATTACCTCCTTGCTTTTAAACTCTATTCCACGACTTATGAAAGCAAGTGCTGTGCCGACTTCAGGGATCTCTGAATAGTTACCAAGTTCCTTCTGTTCTTCTAAGCTACCCAGTATACTGCCATTCGTTAAATACTCCCCTCATTTGGTTCCTTCTACTAAAGTGCATCACCTCACATTTGTCAGGGTTAACTACTGTCTGCCACTTGTCTGCCCATCTGACCAACGCTGTATCTGAATTGTTCCCTTTGGACTTGCTAACAGTCCTGGTCCTCTTCCTCATCCAGTCCTGAATTCTCCTAGACATCCAGGGTTCTCTGAACTTATTCTTCCTACATTCCCTCCAAAGGGTACATATTGGACCTATACTCTCCCCAGTCCTTTTTGAAGCCCCCCCCCCCCCCCAAATTGCTTTGTGGTAGATTTATCCAGAAGGAGGTATTCCCAGTCAAATGTGGCCACATCCTGCTTCTATTTTAATAAAATCTGCAGCCCCCCCCCCCCGCCCCCCCCCCCAACCGTTCCAAATTCAAATCTATCTTTCGCAGGCCATTTTTTTTCCCCTTGTCCAGAACAAGCTGGAACAATATTATATTTTGGTTGCTAAAATGCTCCTCTGCTGCAACTTCATATACTTGACCAGTGTCTTTCCCCAGAGCCCAGATCCAGCCCTACGCTATCCCTTATTGGGGTTTCTACATGTTGATGCAAAAACTCCCCTGGATACATTTCATGAAATTCACTCCCACTAAACCTTGAACACTATAAACTATGACTATCCCAATTTACTTTGGGAAAGTTGAAATCTAGGATAATTCAACAACTCTGTGAACTGTCGACATAGTTGCCCCTCTATTTCCGATAATATACTGCTACCAAAGTGGCTGCCCCCTTAATATTCCTAAGTTCTACCTAAAAAGCTTCATTCTCAGACCTTTCTAGGATATTAGATGTCCTATTTGCAGTAATTGACTCCTTAACAATAGTGCTACACTACCACCCTTTTTACAATCTCCCCTGTCTTGCTTAAAGATCCTAGACCCTGAATGTGGAGTTGCTGGTCCGGCCCTTCTCTTAACCATGTTTCTGTGATGGCAACAATGTTATACTTCTTTGTGTCAATCCATGAACTCATCAGTCTTCAGCACTTTTAGCATTAAAAGTAAAGACCATCTGGACTTGTTTACTCTCAACACTCAACATAGCTGAACTCACTGTTGACTTGCTTCCTTTGCTGGAGCATGTGTCTGTGTTTCATTGATATTCTGTGGCCTGTTAATTTGTTGCTTGCGATATGTTTAGGTTAGTTTGCAGATCTTGAGCTAGTATAATCCTGAATTATGAATACTTGTAAGCAATGCACACTAACAGCAGAAGCCGAAAGAGTTGGAAATTAAATAACTCATTACTGAAATCCGAAACACATCACTCTGGGAATGAGTTTTTCTAATCACACATGAATGTTTAATGTGTCAGACTGAGTAACCTGTAAGTGTTAGTCTTTTTTGATAAGTATTTCTATTCTCTTGTGTCCTGTTTATTCTGATTTTAAAAAAAGTTTTATTTTTCAGCTTGCAGTTCTGAAGGGCTCTGCCTGTACCACTGCTTCATCATTTATCTCTACAGATATTGACAACTGTATATTGCAGATTTTAGTTTTAATATTTTTGGCAATGGGCCAGACTGGGTGTGCTCATACAAATAGCTAGTGCTATGAACATAGGATGTAAATTATATGTTGATCTTACAAAATTATTTTTTTAAACCCACTGCCACCTGTCAGTTATTTAATAAAACACTCCTGGTAGAGTTTGCTTTCATAGCTTTGATCAATTTTCCATAAACAGTAGTTTTTGATAATCTCAAGTTCATGGATTCTAACTTTCTTTTAAAACTAATTAGGGGAGAGCCTAAGACATGGTATGGAGCACCAGCATACGTGGCAGAACAGCTGGAGAGTGTTATGAAGAGACTGGCGCCTGAGCTGTTTGAATCCCAGCCTGACCTTCTGCATCAGCTGGTCACCATCATGAACCCTAACACTCTGATGGCTCACGGAGTGCCAGTACGTATTGCAGATCTCCTTGGGAGCCCTGAGGCCATGATTGTAAACTTAGATTTTATATATTATTGAGGGATTAGCGATAATGCAGCGAGCATTGGCCATTTAATGTAAAGCTTTAAAAAATAGATTTACAATGTGGACTTATTTGTTTGGTTAGTATAACTTTAGAGGATTTTTAAAGAAAGTCATGGTGTTGGAAAACCCCAGTAAAGTTGAGAAAAGTAGCTTGACACCCTTTTTTTGAGAGCTATAGAATATTACACTATATTTTTATATCCATTGAACAAAATATGGTGGATAATTTTCACTGCAATGCTTGCCTTGCATAATTTATTCTGTGGCCAGAGTAAATTACCTGACTGAATTACCACTCCCATTGATATATTATTATACTATTTATTTGGGGTTTACAAAGATGCTGTAAATAGTTCCAGTATTTCAAGATTATTTTGCACTGCCTTCTCTTTCCATCCCATCCCCAACTCGTGGCAATATTCAACAGTAAATGCTCATTCCTTTTCTTTTATTAAAAATGAAAATGTTTTTCACAGCTTGCACCAGTATATTATAAATTGAAAAGCAAGAACACTTTATTGTACCACTGTGTTTGACTATGTTTGAATAGTAGGGAAAATACCTGAAATTATCTGAGCTACATTCTCCATGGTGTTCAGGTGCTCTGCAGACCCGTTTCTAAATAAGTTTCATTTTTCAAAACTAGTGACTGTACTTCAAAAAACTTTATTGGTTGTGAAGTGGTTTGGGATACTGCGGCTTAAAAAGGGGTTACTAAATGTAAAGTTTAAAAGCTTTCTTAAAAAAATACATCTTTTGTTCTTTTGGGCTTTACTTTTGCACTAGTTTGTTCTTAGTATCTAAGTTCTTTGCACTCCTAATTTGATTTATTTACTTCAACTCAGCTTTGGTGTTGCCACCCCTGAAATTTTGGATTGAACAATACAGATTTGTCAGTTGTTGACAATCAAGCTCACTGGTGTACAATAATTTGAAGCAAAGCAAAATTGAAATAGAGTGAATTATATCATTTTTGGTGTATAATCTTACCTATTCTCTATGCAAGGATATTTTGAAATTTGTATCCTTCAAGATTTGTGTGTGTAGTTGCCATAGTCTTGCCAGACCACGGGGGCTGCTCACTTATTAAAGAGGAGCGACTGGTGGTGATTTAACCTGAGGGTCACCAGAGCTCAGGCAAGGGAAGAGGTTGAGAAGGAGAGTCCTTCATGGTAACCTCAAACCGGTGATGGGAATTGAATCCACACTGTTGGCACCGCACTGCTCTGTAAACCAACAATGCAGCCAACTGAGCTAAACCAATTTCCCACTTTCAAGATTAAGAATAATCAAAAGCCTCATGGCGCCAGTGACGCGGGTTCAATTCCCGCCTCTGGCAACTGTCTTTGTGGAGTTTGCACTTTCTCCCAGTGTCTGCATGGGTTTCCTCCGGGTACTCCAGTTTCCTCCCACAATCCAAAGATGTGCAGGTTAGGTGAATTGGCCATGCTAAATTGCCTGTAGTGTTAGGTGTAGGGGAATGGGTCCGAGTGGGTTGCTCTTCGGAGGGTTGTTGTGGACTTATTGGGCCAAAGGGCTTTTTCCACACTGTAGAGAATCTAATCTAATTTAAATGGTTGACACCATTTCCCATTTCATCTCAAGAGATCTTGTGCTCCTTTACAAAGCAGCCCAGTTTGGAACTCTACAGTATGCATTCTGGCACCTGAACAGAAATAATAAAAATGTCGTTTATTTTTAAAACCTATCTATAGGTGATGCAAAAATTGCAGAGTAAACAATCTTTTAAAGCAGGCAGTAGTACAAAATGAATTTCCAATGTTTTGATCACTTATTTTTGTTAATAAGTATTGCAAAATAAAGTAAATAATCTGATAACTAGTAGAAACATTATTTAATGCTATGGCTTAGATTAGGCTGCAATTGGTGTTTCATTTTTCTGGAATACTTGTGAATAAATTTATTTGCAACATTTTAGAACTCTGGTAAAGCTTTAGTGAAATAGTTGTCACCTGATACTTGATTTAACCTATTACATTGCCCTGTTTCCTTACATGTTGAAATATCCTGGGCCACCTCCAGGTTGGAGCTCATATTGTAGAATAATCTGTAGAACTACTAGATACTCTATATTGAAACTTTAATATCCATGTGATGTGAGATGGACAGCTAATATTTAAAAAGGTCTTTTTAATTTGCTGCATAAATTATGCATTATCCAAATAGCTAGAACATATCTTCCCCAACCCTTGCTTTTAAACTTACATTTGTCAACAAAGCTTTCCTTAAGCATTTAGTTGTCTCCATGTCAAAAGGCTTGATCAGTGGAGACTAGATTTGAAATTTGATCAATTGCATTTCTGCATCCATTTATGTAGCACTGTATTTGGACAATGATGTTTTGCTGTATTCAATCTTGAATTTTGAAACTGAAGACACTCCCAAGCTCTTGTTGAAAGATGGCTAGATCAGTAATCTTGAGATTTATTGAACAAATTAGATATTACTTGAACCTCGGCCACAGATAGGGAAACTGTTGCCACTTGTGATATCTAATGATATTGGAATGCAGGACTCAAGGAAAGGACATGTCTCTGTGCATGCTGATTCCCAGTCACTTGTTTCAACTGTAATATATTGCTTCCAAATTAAAGTCTTGTATGCTATATTTCAACATTATCGGAGACTTCTTTAGAATGTAGTAGTTCTGTTTAACTTGGAAGCATGCAAATGTAGAGCACGAAGAATTACAACTGATCAATTCCAGTTTCTTAGGGTCCTCACATTATGCAACAACTAATCACTAGGGACTGTTATCCAATTTACTTGAATTTTGTTGATGTAAAATGCCCTCCACTGGGAAGTTGTCATTCTGTGAGTTCTTCATGCCTCCTTACAAAAAGTTATAATTGTCTGTTTTAATGCCTCTCAAGCTGAAACTGTATTCAGTCCCTTTCCATCCCTGTCCATGCCTTTGGTTTCTTTGATGCTTAAAAATATAACTCCATTATGTATAGAATTCTATTTCCCACCACCACAGGAGTTTGAAATCTCCATGTTATTTCAATAGTTCCTTGTCTATAAACAAGACATAGCTCTTTTAGTCAGCAGCATGTGTATAATCTGCATTTCCTCTAATTGTATTATTTCTTACCTAAACTTTCCTTCTGTTTTTCTTCCTTCGAACGTCCTTGTGTTATCTCAACTTTGTCCAGTGTGCTGTTCGTTTTTCCTGCTGCTGACGTTAACTCTCAACACCTATTCCAATCTATCACTACTACACTGCCTGCACTCTAAAAATTTAAATTGCCTTTGTTGTAGTAAGCATCTTTTGCTACATAAGAACGATAATTCTAACTGTTCTATTTGCCCTTCTTGCTAATCTTTATGCCCACCAGATCCAATCGAGGTTGTTCTTGCTAAAGTTTTTCAGATTCCAATTGTTTCACCTATATCTGTCTCTTTGGACAATGACAGTGAATTGAGAATCATGTTCTCCTGTTCTTTCACAATGTATGTCTGTTTGTCAGTGCCATCATCTGCCTTTATTGTGGATGATATTATGAATTTGACAGAAATTTGTATCACAGATGATGACATCATCACTCCCTGCCTGATTTTTATTTCACCTTCCCTGTCAAAACCACTGTGATGGCATGATGAACCACATCATCACATCAACTACCAATCACACAATATGGTGCTTTTTTACGAAATGTCCTATCCTCACCAATTAGTTATCCTTTTGTCCTTCATTCTACTGCTTTAAACCCTTTATAAAGTACGTTGCCTTTGAGCCGAATTTGTAATTTTAAACTTCCTCCCTCATAATTCGGAATTTTCTCAGTCTTGTGAAGAAACTCCTTGATCTTGGTGAATTTGATTTTCTCTGATTTCATGCCCTCTATCTTTTTAATTGTTATATTCGTATCAACTATTATTCTTGCACACAACAACTCTGCCTCACACTTGCTGTCTGAAAATCAGTTAATGATATTGGTCTCCACAGCTGTCTATATTTTACACTAAACTAGACTTTGTGCCGATCCCACTTCTTGCAACTGCTTTTGGAATACAGTCTCCCAGGTCCAGTTGCCACAATAAAATACAGCTGTTGATTATCTTAGTCACCTCTTCAGTTCCATCTTTTAATATTCAAATTCCTGGTGAAGCCTTTACTCTCTCCTATTCTGGGAATTATTCCTCTTCCCTCATGAACTTTACTCCCTTGAGTATATCCTGCATGCAAATAGTTTTTTTTTGTGAAAATGAATAATTTTGTTGTTACTGTTTTTCTCATGGTAAAAATATACGTAAGATACAGTGAAAAGCTTTTCCACTGTCGTCATAGGCTGGCACAATTTGAGGTCTTTAATGTTGAAACATAGCATAAAAGGCTGTAATTTGGAAACAATATATTAGTCAAAACAAGTGTGACTGGGAACCGTTGTTTGAAACATTTTAAGAATAATAAAAACAAATAGAAAGATATAGCTTAGAGACTCCATCAGACCTGAGCCAACTCATCATTGAACCATGGCAGCACTGCCATCCTTCCTCCACTGCCTCGCTGCCATCTACACCAGACCCGACCAACACTGAAATCACCACTCTTCAGGCACCATCTTTTGCCATTGAAGCTGCTCCACCACTGCCTTACTGCTGTCTGTGCCAGACCCACCAACACCAAAGTCGCATCTGTCACCACTTGGCCTACCTTGTCAATGTCATAGTAATGCCCTTTTACCACTGCTTCACCATTGCCAGTGCTAGACCCAACCGATGAAGTTGCTGCTCTTGAGGTGCCATCTTTCGCCAGTGGGCCTACTTTTGATGTTGCCTCCACCGGTGTTCTAGCTACCGATTCTGATAAGAGGTCTTGTGCTCACCCTGGAAAAGTAAGGCTCACTTGTTGCTGCTTCAGTCTGCACTAGGCTCGCTTACTGCCGTCACGAGGTTAGCACTGAGATCCCTCTGCACTGCTGATGCCATCCAATCTCAGGACAAGAGGTAAAAGAAGAGGTTGGAGTAGAGAAGTCCCAGCACTGGGTGCCTACTTTGCTTTTATCTGTTGGTATCAAACTCAGTCTTGTTTTGCTCTACCAGACCATTGACAGCTCCATGGCAGTGATCAACCTTTGACTTTTTTCCATTAGCAGTCAGTCCACTGCTCTTCACTGCAGTCTTCTGTGTCTTTATTTTCAACAATAAGGAGCTCATAGACCTTGTCGTTGTTGCAGTTTAATAAAGGCATTCATTTGCTTTTGCCTTACTCCAAAACAATGTCATTCTATCTTCCCATCTGCCTTCTTTGGGCTCAACTTATTCAGAAGATTTGACTTTTTTTGCTATGCCCATATATCCACTTAAGTGACTCGTGATGAAAATAATTCCTTTTCCTCAGATACTCCATCCTTCCATCTGTCCACTTTTTTAATTTGTACATGGAGTGCGGAGTTAACATTTTATTACCCGTTTCCTAATTGCCCTTGTGCATGTGGTGATCTGCATTGTCAACTCCCTGCAATCAGGATTTTATTTTGTGGGTATTTCCAAAGTGCTTGCTTACTTGAATCTTCTGCCAGTTAAATAGTTGGTTTGCATTGTAGACTTAGCTGTATAATGGTCCAGATTTCCTCCTTGGAAGGACATTAAGGAATCAGATGGGTTTTTAAACCATAATTCGATAGCTTAACGATCATCATTACTAATAAGAGCTTTTTAAAACTTCCAGAGTTATTCATGAAATTAATTCAAATACCTTTAGCTGCTGTGGTGAGCTGAATGCTGATCTCTAGAGAATTAGTCCAGGCACCTGGATTACTAATCTAGTAAAATAAGTGTGATGATTCTGTTCGTAGTGAAATGACCAGCATTTTGGCCCCCCTGAAAAAAACCTCTTGAGCTCTTCTATCCTGGTAAATGAAAGCCATGCCTCCAACTTTATTTTGCTGAAGTTTCTTGAAAATATAGTCATCAACTACATCTATATCAGTCTTTCTTAGAACCCCTGTATATAACTCAACAGAAATCTGTTTTCTGTTACTGAAGTAGCCTCATTAAAATGGCACATACGTTTGTTAATCACTGGCAATCTCAGTATCTTTAGCACTGCTAGTTGTTCTTTAGACCAGTGATACTTGATTATTTTTATCAATCCATTCATTAACATATCATTTCCAGCTATCGATTCTGACACTAATACCGAAGTCAACAGCTTTTCTTGACTCCTTGCATCCTGGCAATTATTCCATTATGTTCCTGGCTTGTTGCCTTGTAAATGCTGGACAGATGGTGAGCTTCAATATTCCCAGCCTCCTACTTACTCTTCTGACAACAGTATTTATCTGGTTGGTTCAGTTAAGGTTCTGGTCAATGGTGGCAGATTCCACTATGGTAATACCATTAAAGGTAAAGAGGGAATAGTTGGATGCTCATATGTTGGAGCTTCTTATAGCTTGGTGTTACATAATTATTGCAGAATTTTCCTATGTATCAGTTGAATCTAATTGAGGTCTTATTGCAGATGGACATAGACTGGTTCATAATGTGAGAAGTTGAGAATGGTATTCAACACTTTATAATTATCAGCAAAAACATCATTCCTGACCTTTATGAGCAAAAGATATTTGAGGAAACGGATGAAAATTGTCGGATCGAGTATGCTGCTCTTGAGGAATTCCTGCAACAAGTGTGCTGTGGCTGAGTTGACTAGCCTCTTCGTGCTCGATTGACTCCCAACTTGGGAGTGTTGTTCCCCATTGTCTTCAATTATGCTAGAGTTTCTTCATGCTTCACTCATCCATACATTGCCTTGATGCCAAAGAATTGCCACTATTACTTTATCTCTAGAATTTTAGTATTTTTATTTCCTAGTTGAGTCTGAGTTCGAGTGCCAGTTTAGTTCTGCCAGGCCCATTGATAAGCAGTTTCTTGTGGAGTAAGTATTATTTTAATTGCTTTATAAATGGCACTGATTTTGACTGAACTAGGGTGTTGAGGTGGCAATTACCTGAATTGGGTTTACCCTTTTGGTGCTTGTTGACAAGACATGGTATAAATGTGTTTGTATCTGTAATAAAGCAACTTGGCTAAGTGTGTGGCTAGATTTTTTTAGGATGTGGGAGTTGCTGGCTAGACCAACATTTTGCCCATCCCATAGTCCTTGAAGTGGTGGTGATGGTGATGTCACCAGTATACCCAGCTGAGTTTCTGCTTGTGTCCCTTCTATTTGTCCTTCTCAAGTTAGCCTAATATAAAAAAGTGGAGCTACTTTCTTGTCTACCTTTCAGATTTAATTTGGCACATTGTAACCAGTAACTAGCCTGGGACTGATCCCAAGCAGACCCAGTTGCTTTGTAAGTTCCATCTCAGTGTGCAATCACCCTTGGCCTCAAGTTTCTACCATTTTTGGTTCCTATAATGTGTCAACCTTGTAAATTACTCTCTGTCTGTGGCACTTGCTGCCTCAATCTAACTAATTGAGTACTACTAACATTTGGAGAGTCTCTTGTTTGTTCATTCTATCACAGATTGTCCAGTAGTTTTTGTGTATTGAGATAAAATAATGGAAAATTTCCAGCTTGTACTAAAAGCCTGCTTTGACTCTACTCTTTTGCTAACCCAAGCAGAAATAAAACCTCACGTGCAATATTAATTTGCATATGCATTCATGAGTGACTAGTCTTGTTAAGTAAAAGAATAAATCCAGTTTTGTTTTAAACTGGTCTACTTTATACTAGGCCAATAATATCTATTGGCCCAGCTACAATTTCAGTAGTTACAGTACCTTCCATATATAGGGCAGTACTAGCAAGTATGGCAATTTTTAAACTTGATTTAAAACCTTAAATATGCCAGTAAAATACAGTATTGGTATTTATTTATAATGTGGTTTGATGCAGTAACTAGACTTGAGTTGTACTGTATTTCAATGTCCCTCACTCTCCGCATTCTTCCTCTTTTTGCTTTTGTAAACATTTCCTCCTTTGTGTGCATAAGCCTGTCCTTCCGTTTGTTTACTAATCTTCCTTTCCATTGCTGCTCACTTCTATTCATATTCCGCTCTTAATAAAGATATTTTTGAATTTCCTGCTGTTTCCAATATGCTTTTGCTTTGCATTTTGTCCTCCTCAGCAGTTACTTTGCAAAGTAGCTTTTTACAGCTATCCTAGTAATTGTTTTTGAATCTTCTAAGTGTGGCTGCTATGTACCTATACTGCTTTTTTTTTGTCCATTCACATTGCTCTTGAAGATTATGGTGCGCCACATTCTTGAATGCAGTTGAGTGACATGCTGACTTTTTGCGGGTACTTTAAGAAACAAATGAATTGTTTTTGATCTGAATTTGTATGCGGGCCAGCCAGGGTATGAATAACAGTTTTCATGAAAGAACATTGGTAAACCCAGGTTTTGATAACAAATAATAGTTTTATGGTTGTTATTAATTTTTTTTCAGATACATTTATTTAACAGAATTTAAAAATTCTCAATCCGTTCTACAAATTTAAAATAACTTGCATATTTAAGTTTGGTTTATTTATCTCATAGCTTGTGGATTTGGCATTATAAGGCATTCTGAGTTAGTAGTAAATTTGTTTTTCAGAAGTGTGTATACATGTGACTTATAACATTGTTGACTGAACTTAACATCACAAAAATTGTACCAACCATAAAGTAGCCACATGTTATGATGAATACTTGATTAATTGTTAGAATATATTTGTGGCTATTGAAATAACATTTGAAATTTTGTACAAACTGAATATATGAAGCTGAATTGATATTACAGTAGAAATATTTTCAGTCATGCAGGATTTAGTGGAAAACATTGTTCCTTTAACTTTTTCCTACATATTCTGCTTTAACTTATACAATGTTTGTTTCGGAAATTACTTCTGTAAAGAGCATTAACCCTGTTAACCCTGAAAAAATTATAAGCATGAATCTGGTTGGCAGTGTCCTTCAGAGTTGATTGTTGTCTGTTGAAATTGATTAATTTTTTTCTCACTGTAGGTTTATAGAACTAACCAGTGTGCAGGGGAGTTTGTCATCACATTCCCCAGAGCCTATCACAGTGGTTTTAACCAGGGCTTCAACTTTGCCGAAGCTGTGAATTTCTGCACAATGGACTGGGTAAGTGCAAACTTTGCACTTATGGACGAAAATTTGGGGCAGCATGGCAGCTCAGTGGTTAGCACTGCTGTCTCTCAGTAAGAGGAACCTGGGTTCAATTCTAGCCTCGGGTGACAGTCTGTGTGGAGTTTGCACGTTCTCCCTGTTTCTGCAGGGGTTTGTTCCCGTAGGTTAGGTGGATTGACCATGCTAAATTCCCCATAGTGTCGAGGGATGTGCAGGTTAGACGGGTTAGCCATGGGACATGCAGGGTTACAGGGGTAGGGTAGGAGGTTTGGTCTGGGTGCAGTGCTCTTTTGGAGGATCGGTGTGGAATGACCTGTTTCCACATGAGGGATTTTATGAAATCTTATGAAATGCAAGCGTCTCTGAGTCTTCATATGGAGCAAAAGGTAATTTCAAGTTTAAAGACTAGATCCATAACTAAATTGAATATATTTGTTACCATATCAGCAAGAGGTTAATTTATAAAATGAGCAGAAATACTTTTGGAGTTTGCACATGTTAGCATTTATAGTCAACATCAATGTGTGGCCCAAAACATTGTCCTCCTTTCTACATTTGCCAATGGAACTTTAAAAATGTGTTCTCAAATTGCTTTTTAAAAAATGTCCTGCTTGCTAACTTCATCTTGCAGTTACCAATGGGTCGACAGTGTGTGGAACATTATCGTCTCCTGAATCGTTACTGTGTTTTCTCTCATGATGAAATGATTTGTAAGATGGCATCCAAGTCTAAGGATTTGGATGTTGTTTTAGCATCTGCTGTCTATAAGGATATGGTCATTATGATAGAGGAAGAGAAGAAATTGCGGGAAGCTGTTCGTAAAATGGTGAGTGCTGCAGAAATTAAATATTTGTGTAACAAAATCTCCACTCATTATTTTTTCTGTCAGAAGTATCGTTCACCTTTATGTCAACATTGTTTACTCCTGTTGTTATATTAGTCTCTAGGCTGAGTCCCTGTATGGTTTGTCACCTGCAAGCTCAAATCCTCATTGGTGCTCTGCCATATGGTACCTGTACTACATGGCAGAGCACCCTTTAAGTTCATCTTGTGCAAAACTCTATTCAAATACCAGTCAGTTTACAGTTGCGATCTCACTAACTTTAACATGGTTCACTACTTGCCCAGGTACATTAAATACAAAGCCATTGCAGTTTACTTTTTAGGACTTGACCCCAATCTGTTAAAGTCAAATGATAGAGTTCTGGGCATTTATGCAGGTCTGGATTATCCAGTTTTCATTTTCCATCTAAATGCCAAAGGCATGGATAGGACTACGAAAGAACTTCTGTTTTGAACATATGAGCTGCTAAAAGCTAAATTTTAAAAGCAGAGCCTCAAAAATATTATTAATCTCTGGACTATTACTTGTTCCATCTACAAAGTGGCAGAGAGTAAATACAATTAGAAAAGGGAATGCTTGATCCAAAAGCTGGTGTGGAGAAATGGGTTTTGATACTTTGGGTAAAAACAGAAAGTGCTGGAGAAACTGAGCAGGTCTGGAGACTGAAACCAAGTTAATTTTGAGTCTTGTGACTTTTTAATGGAATTGATCAGGGCTGAGAAATTACAGTATTTACTTGATTCAGAAGAAATCATTGATGAAACAGTTGAAGATTGTTGGGATTTGGGCTGAGTGAACTGAATAGATTTTTACAATTTAAAGACCCATTTTAAATTTTCTGTATGTTTAATTCTGGGCTAAAATGAATGAAGAAGTCTTTTTTAAAAAAAAACTCAATGGACGCCATAAGTTTTTTAAAGACAAGCTGATACTGGTTGTAATCATTATTGCAGCTGCTCATTCAAGCAGTAATTGATTGAAGGATTACATATGGATGGAGTTTTGGTTCGCAACAGGAAGTTAGTTGGTCTGCTGTTTAACGACAGGTTATCAAAGACAGCAGGGAGAAAGTGAGGTCTGCAGATGCTGGTGATCAGAGTAGAGAGTGTGTTGCTGGAAAAGCGCAGCAGGCCATGCAGCATCCGAGGAGCAAGAGAATTGATGTTTTGGGCAGGAGCCCTTCATGAGGAATGAGGCTGGGAGCCTCTGGTGGAGAGATAAATGGGAGGGGGTGGGGCTGGGGAGAAGGTTGCTAAGAGTGCAGTGGGGTTAAAAGTGATAGGTCAGGGAGGAGGGTGGAGCAGATAGGTGGGAAGGAAGATTGACAGTTGGGACAGGTCATGAGCACAGTGCTGAGCTGGCAGGTTGGAACTGGGATAGGGTGAGGGGGTGGTGGGGAGGGAATGAGGAAACTAGTGAAGTCCACATTGATGTCCTGGGGCATTAAAGACAGCAGTTTGCTGCCTGTCAACTACTATGTGATTAGTTCTTGAGAAAGGAACAACTTGGCCTGTGAACATGATACAGGGAAGCTATTTAGATACTAGAAGCATGTTCTGTCTGTTCACTGCAGTAAATCATCTTAAGCCCAAAGAAACTGTTTGTTTTCCCTTCAGTTCTTGTTACTTGTGACTTTAGAGTTGAGAGTGTGGTGCTGGAAAAGCACAGCAGGTCAGCCAGCGTCTGAGGAGCAGGAAAATTGATGTTTTGGGCAAAAGTCCTTCATTATGAATGAGGCTAGGAGCTTCGGAGATGGAGAGATAATTGGAGGGGGAAGGGAGAGTGCAGTAGATGGATGGAGGTGGGGGTAATGGTGATAGGTCAGAGGGGGGAGGGTGGAGTGGATAGATGGGAAGGAAAATGGACAGGTCCTGAGGATGGTGCTGAGCTGGAAGGTTGGAACTGGGATAAGGTGGGGGGAGGGAAAGCGAATGAGGAAACTGGTGAAATCCACATTGACTCCGCGGGGTTGGCGGAAGATGAGACGTTCTTCCTCCAGGCGCAGGTCATAAGGGATTGGCGATGGCGGGCCCCAGATCTGCATGTCCTCGGTGGAGTGGGAGGGGAGTCAAAGTGTTTAGCACGGGGCTGTGCGGTTGGTTGGTGCGCATGTGCCAGAGATGTTCTTTGCGCTCTGTGAGTAGGCGTCATGTCTCCCCAATATAGAGCAGCCTGCATCGGTAGCAATGGATACAGTAAATGACGTGTGTGGAAGTGCAGGTGAAACCTTGGATCTGGAAGGCTCCTTTGGAGCTTTGAGGTGAGGGGAGGTGTGGGCACAGGTTTTGTAATTCCTGCGGTGGCAAGGGAAGGTGTTGGGAGGGGAGGGTGGGTTGTTGGGGGGGGGGGGGGGGGGGGGGGCGTGGACGTGACTCGGTAGTTGTGGAGGGAATGATCTTTACAGAAAGCAGATAGGGGTGGGGAGAGAAGTATATCACTGGTGGGGTCCATTTGTAGGTGGCAGAAATGGTGGAGGATGATGCATGGTGGTTGGTGGGGTGGAAGGTGAGGATCAGGGAATTC
This sequence comes from Chiloscyllium punctatum, assembly GCF_047496795.1. Lineage (NCBI taxonomy): Eukaryota > Metazoa > Chordata > Chondrichthyes > Orectolobiformes > Hemiscylliidae > Chiloscyllium > Chiloscyllium punctatum. The sequence continues at coordinate 28,680,320 of NC_092783.1, forward strand.
AGTCCTTGTTGTGATTGGAGGAGTGGGGTTCAAGGGCGGAGGTGCAGGAAGTAGATGAGAGATGTGCTGGAGAGCATCATCAAGCACGTGGAAGGGGGAATTGCGGCCTTTATAAAGGAGGCCATCTGGTGTGTTCTGTGGTGGAACTGGTCCTCCTGGGAGCAGATGCAGTGAAATTGAGAATAAGGGGGATAGCATTTTTGCAGGAGGCAGGGTGGGTGGAGGTGTAATCCAGGCAGCCGTGAGAGTTAGTGGATTTGTAGAAGATGACAGACTCAACATTGACATCAACTTTACAAACACAACCTTAAATTAACCTGGACCATCTCCGGCACCTCCCTCCCCTTCCCAGACTCCTCCATCTCCATCAACGGTGACTGACATTGGTGGTGGGCAAATTGTTGGATAGGAATCCTGAGGGAAAGGAATGCCGGAGGAAAGATCATAGAAGCGCTTCACAGGAGGCTCCCAAACACTGAGGATGCTACCTAGACAGGGGACGAAACGTCTGCAACACAAATTCCCAGCTCGGCGAACAGAATCACAACAACGAGCACCCGAGTTACAAATCTTCTCACAAAATTTGGAAAAGATTTACATGTACTTGGAAAAGCAAAGGCCGATTAGGGATAGTCAAATAGCTTTGTGCATGGAAAATTGTCTCACTAAAATTTGAGGTTTTTGGAGAAGTAATGAAGAGGATTGGTAAGGGCAGAATGGTGGACATGATCTACATGGACTTTGACATGGTAGACTGGTTAGCAAGGTTCATTCACATGGAATACAGGGAGAACTAGCCATTTGGATACAGAACTGGCTCAAAAGGTAGAAACAGAGGGTGGTGGTGGAAAGCTGCTTTTCAGACTGGAGGCCAGTGACCAGCGGTGTGCTACAAGATACTGGGCCCACTACTTTTCATTGAACATAGAAGGAATAGTTAGTAAGTTTGCAGATGACACCAAAACTGAAGGTGTAGTGGACAGTAAGGAAGGTTACCTCAGAGTACAAAAGGATCTTGAGTAGATGAGCCAATGGGCCGAGGAGTGGCAGATATTTAGATAAGCACGAGGTGCTGCATTTTCAAAAAGCAAAGGACTTATCCATGTAATAAGGTTCTGGGGAATGGTGCTAAACAAAGAGACCTTGGAGTGCAGGCTCATAGCTCCTTGAAAGTACAGGAGCAAGTAGACAGGATAATGAAGACAATATTTGGTATGCTTGCCTTTATTTGTCAGTGCATTGGAGGGTTCGTGAAGTGACTTGGCTGATGCATATTCCTGATCAAAGGAAAAAGGATCAGTTATGTCACAATTACAGCTAATTACAGAAATGTTGGGATTATTAGATGCTATTCTCATTTTGAGGAAGTGCAGTGGGGAGGATCTTGTCAGAACACCAAGTATAAGGTAATCTGAATAGATATTTGGTTGAGCTCAAGTAGAAATGGCAATTCAGTACGTATTGGAAAACCACTTGATTAAATCTAGTCAAGAGGGCTGAAGTTCACCAGTAGTGCTTGTTCTGAAATTAGTTTGGAATTTGCATTAGCAGGGTTGATTTGATGTATTGAAGGAGTATTGGCAACTGTCGCATCAAGGGCAGAAGAAATAGCTGCTTTTAGTGGATCAAATGGGTTATACTAATGTCAAGTGATGCCATTTGGGTGTTAAATGATCCAGCTGCATTCTTGAGAGTTATGAATCAAGTCGTAGCTAGAGTTTATAACTGTTTATTTAGTTGTTGTAATATAGTAGCAGGTGGGAACAGCATATGAGACCTGTTTTAAGCAGTTGCAATTGGCTGGTTTAGTAATGATTTTTAGCTAAAGGTGAACTTGAGAAAACAAAAATAACTTCCTAGGATATATTGTTGGACAAGGAGAGTGAAATTGAAGGCTGTAAATGTAAAAACTAAATGTGAAATTATTTTTTTTCTGTTGTGAACCTTTTTGGATGTTTGTGTGTAATTTCCATACCATAGTTGTAATCTTAACATGATTGCTTGTTTCTTTAACAAATATTATGATCAGCAGAATGCAAAAAAGCCTTGCAGTAGTGAGGGATTCAGATTTTTGGATCATTGGGATCTCTTCTGGGGCAGAAGTGGCTTGTAGGAGAGGGTAGGTTGCACCTGAACTGGAGGGGGAAACCAATATCCTGGTGGAGAAATTTGTTAGAGCTACTCAAGAGGGTTTAAACAAGTCTAGCAAGGGGATGGGACTCTAAGCAGAAACGAGATAAGCAAACGTTGAGGCTGGTACAGAGGTTAAAGGGTAAGTTAAATATACAAGGTAGGGAATGAGGGAAGCTGCATCTATTTTAATGCAAGAGGCCTGACTGGTAATGCAGATGAACTCAGGGTATCGATGGAAACATGGAACTGGGATATCATAGCAATTACAGAAGCATGGCTGAGGAAAGGACAGGATTGGCAGTTCAGTATTGTGAGGTACAGATGCTATAGGAAGAGGAGAGGAGAATTAGAAAAATTATGGTAGTGCTTAGAGAGGGTACCCCTGAGGGATTGTCCACTGAAACTATGTGGTGGAACTAAGAAACAAAAGGCGGGTGATCACTTTGTAACATAGGGCCCTCTCAGTCGTCAGTGGGAAATTGAGCAAATGTGTAGGGAGATTGCAGATAGCTGTAAGAATAATAGGGTTGAAATAGGAAGGGATTTTACAATCCCAAACATAGACTGGGTTTCCACAGTGTTAAGAGCTTGGATGGGGAGGAATTTGTTAAATATTCTCAATCAACATATAGATGGCCCTAATAGAGAAGGGGCAAAACTCTTGATAATATCCATGACGTGCAGGGACCGGTGTTGGACTGGAGAGGACAAAGTCAGAATTCACACAACACCAGGTTATAGTCCAACTGGTTTATTTGAAATCACAAGTTTTCAGAGTTCAGCCTCTTTGTCAGATGAAGTCCTTGTGGATTTCAAATAACCTGATGTTGTGACTTCTGACTCTGTCCTCTTGATAAGGCAGGCTAAATGACTGCGATATAAATGGGGAGCTCTTTGGGACCACTGATCATAACTCTATTCGTTTTAAAGTCATTATGGAAAAGGATAGGCCACAAGTCAAAGTTCTAAACTGGGGCAAGGTCAGTTTTGGTGGTATAGACAAGAACTTCCAAAAGTTGATAGGGGGAGGCTGTTCCCAGGTAAACAGGTGTCTGGCAAGTGAGAGGCTTTCATAATTGAGTTAGAGGGTTCAGGACCAGCATGTTGCTGGTAGTGTGAAGGGCAAGGCTGGCAGGAGTACAGAACATTGGCTGACTAGACCTATTGAGACTGGTCCGGACAACAAAAGAGGCATTTATGAGGTAGAGATAGCTGGGATCAAGTTAATCCCATGAGGAGTACAGGAGGTGGAGGAGTACAGTTAAGTGGAAAAAAATAAGGGTAAAAGGGAGACATGAGAACTTTGGTAGATAGGGCAAAGGAGAATCCATAGATGCTCTACAAGCATATTAAAGACAAAAGAGTAACGAGGGAGGAAAGAGAACCTTTTAAGACTCCTTTAATAGAAAGCCCCTTACAGATCATCGAGGCTGTCTGTGTTGAACCACAGGAAATGGGTGAGATCCCAAACAAATATATCTTGTCAGTATTTACCATTTTAAGAAAGAAACAGAAGCTAGGAAACTTGGAGAAAATAAATAGTGGTGTCTTGAAAAGAATCCACAAGGTCTTAAAATGCATAACAGCAGATAAATCTGCAGTACCTGATCAGTTGTATCCCAGGACATTATGGGAATCTAGGGAAGAAATTGTGGGGATCATAGCAGAGATGTGTATGTTATCGACAGCCATGAATAAGGTGCTAGAAGACTGGAAATTGGCTAAATGTGTGCCATTATTTATGACAGGCTGCAAGGAAAAACCATAGAACCGCAGACCAGTGAACCTAGCATCAGTGGTGGGTAAGTTGCTAATGGAGATTCTCATGGCTATGGAAAAGACTTGAAAGGGTATGAAAAGAGATTTACAAGGATGTTAACAGGACTGGATGGTTGGAGTTAAAAGGAGAGGCTGGATAGGCTGGGATTTCTTTCCCTTAGAGCATAGGAGACTGAAGGGTGACCTTATATAGCTTTATAAAATCATTATGGGCATAGATAAGGTGAATTGACAAGGCCTTTTCCCCAGGTTAGGGGATTACAAAACTAGAGGGCATAGGTTAAAGGCGAGGGTGGTGTGAATATGGAAGAAGCTTCCAGAGGAAGTGGTCGAGGCAGGTACAATTAAACATTTAAAAGGCATTTGGACAAGTACACAGGAAGGTTTAGAGAGAGATGAGTCAAATGCAGAGAAATAGGAATGGTTCAGTTTAGGAAACCTGGTCAGCATGGATATGTTCGGCCAAAAGGCCCGTTTCCTTGCTGTGTGACTAAGATCATTTTGAGAAATGCTCCCGACTGGGGGAAGAATGGGTAAATGAATGCAAGTCGTCTTATTTATCATAATTTTGTAATGGCATTTCATTTTCTTTGAGGGCCAAGGCGTGTAAAGAGTGTTCTTTATTTTTGTGTTTTTAATTGTGAACTGAAGTGAAAAATAAGTGTTTTTTTGTTTTAAACAGCAAAGGATGGCTGGAAGATGTTTTGAAATTGAGTACCTTGATATTCATATTGAGCATCATTTACACAGAGAGTTCAAACAGATACTGAAGTTGTGTTTGCAGACTGAGCTGGATCAGAGGGATTGTGTACAAGCGAAGCTTTTGGTTGGCATAAAGACGCTGACTAGTGATCAGTTATTTATGACAAAGGCCTTCTGCCTGCCAACAACAACGTGATTGATTGATTGGCTCATGGGTAACTGAGCAGCTTGTAGCTGTGACCAAAGTGGAGAGAAACTGTTCAGCCCGCCAGCACCTCAAGCACATTCACTCTGTTCATGGCAGAGATCTGTTTTGAGCCTGAAGCAAAGCAGTCCATTTCTTCTTCAGTTGCTGTAAGCTGTGACTTTTAATTCCTAAATCAAAGACCATTTATAAATGAACCAGCCAGCCTGTGCTGCTTGAAAGCCAGTCCAGAGAAAAGACTGAGCAGCAGTTTTCTGACCAGCGCAAGAATTGTTCTAACAGCTACTGTGAACGAAAACCACTGAATTGCTTTGCTTATAATCTCTTGTCGTAATGTGATTTTTTTTTCTCCCTCCCCATCTGTTATTAAAAGGGGAGTTTATAAGAAAATTAGTTTTAATTAGTAGAATTATATGCTAATGATTCATGACTGTTCACCTGTAACTAGAGTCTGTAAACTTAATAAATAGTTGGTGTTAAGTACAGAAATTAGGTTATGTGCTTAGGTCTAGATGTTGAGTTAATTGGAAAATCTTTGTTTATTGTGTGAAACATTTTTAACTTTTGTGACAACTCAGGAGTAATGGCACCTGATTTCCAGTGCTCAATCCCAGTGAATCGTGATGACACTTAGCACCATTTACATGGTCACCATTTGGCTACTGAATTCAGATTTCACCATGTACAATATTTGGATTTGAACTTCTGGCCCCAGAACTTTAGCCTGGTGCTTCGGATTACTGCCCAGTGACATAACTACTACACCACTGCCTTCCCTCATAATGTTTGGGACAGGTAGAACTTGAGCATGGACCTTCTTGCTCAGAGATAGGCACATTGCCTCTGCCTCTGTTCCACAAGATTTCTCGTATATTTAATCAACCAAACAAAATTCGGCAAAGGAATTGGGGCTGTAGACATTTGAATACTCTTTCAGCAAAAGCTAAAACATCCATTAGGGCATTTTAAAATCAGATGTCACTCTGTATGACAGCTTCCTTTCTGTGATTTCTAATGTAAAGACAGAGAATGGTTTTGATGGTATGGGTTACTCAGCTGATACATATGTTTGATTTAAGTATTTTGAATCAACCTGTTTGGACTTTGATGTGCCTGCAGGGCAGGTGAGACTTGAATCTCAATTCTGGCCACAGACAGGTACCCTATCACTGTGTGTAAGTATTATGACAAGTGTCTGGTGCAGGTAGGACTTAAACCCAGGCTTGCAGGCTCAAAGCTAGGGGCGCCAAGAGCCCAATGATATAGTGGTAAAAGAGAAATAGCTAAGTAAAAGCGGTATTAAGGGACGTGTGAAAGTAAGAAAATGGGTTCGCTCTGCTGACAGCAAAACCAAGGTACAAACCAAAGGAGTTTGGGGGATAGGGATCGTACAGAAAAAGGAACTTTGGAACTCAATATTGAGACCTACAGGCTGTAAAGTGTCTATTCAGGAAATAAGGTTTTGCAATCATTCAGTCTGGTTTTTATCTTGCTAATGTAAAAGAGACTGCATTGTGAGCATTAAGTCCAGTAGACTAAATTGAAAGAAGTCTCTGCATTCAAGCAATCATCTTTTGCCACCTCCCAACACACATCTTCCCCTCCAATTCAATGGCAGTGTTTCCCAGGGAACGTTCCCTCCTTGAAGTCTTGGTTCATTCTCTATCACTCCTTACATTTCCTCACTCCTTTTGTGGCACCTTCCCATTCAGATGCAAGAGGTGTACCTTCATCTTTCTCCGTGTTCATGGTCCCAAACGCATTCTTCAGATTAAGCAGCATTTCAGTTGTACTGCTTTCAATGTAGTCCACTGTATTTGCTGCTGTCGATGCAGTCTCCTTTTATATCAGTGAGACCAAATGCAGACTGTTTGCTTTGTGGAACATCATTAATGTACGTAGAAATGACCCCAGCATTCCAGCTGCTTACTATTTCAATAAACCTCCTTCAATTTTTCAATGAAGCTCAACTCAACTGCAGGAACAATACCTCTTTCTCTGTTTAGGCACTTTATGGCCTCTAGAACTCAATATTGAGTTCCATAACTTAGGTTATAACCTCTGTACTCCATTTTTCTTGCAACACTCCACCTTCCCGTAGCCACATCTTGTTTGCTTTGCACTCGACAAAGTAGGCCTACTTTCTACTTTTCACACTTAATGTTTACATAAGTTTAGTAATCAAGTGTATTAGGATTGTCATTTTGGGGAATCAAAGGCACAAATGTGCATTTCAGCAGCTGAATGGCAGATCCTGATGTTACAGAGGTGCAAATATGTGAGACTAGTGATGGCGTAAATGTATGGTCGTGGGTGACACGAGTTTGACAATAGTGAGCTTTTAATCTCGAGCATTTGTCAGGATTGGGGGTGAGTTGGTGGCTGTACTTTACAGATATGTTTTTAATATGCTTCGAACCTTCTTGTGACAAATTGACTGGTAATTACATTTCTGCAAACACCATTTCTGATGTGCTGTCCTTGGTAGGAAGCCATGATGTAATGAATTAGTATATAGTTAGAACTGATTGGGACATTGTGATGACCTGTTTCACTGTTTACTCGTCCATATATATCTCCATAAAATTCTTGTATTTCAGGATAGATTTATTCTGGTATTTTGGTAAAATCTGAACTGTTGATATGGACCATTTTTCTATTTTCTTTCAGAAATATCTGAAGACCATATTACAAATGAATATAAGTTTTAATTGAAAATAAATTCATCTAATTTCCTCATTCTAGGGAGTAATTGAATCGGTGCGAGAGAACTTCGAATTATTACCTGATGATGAGCGACAGTGTGCAAAATGCAAGACTACTTGTTTCTTGTCTGCAATCTCGTGCGTTTGTAAATCCAACCAACTGGTTTGTCTGTACCATGCTAAAGAGCTTTGTTTATGTCCGCCCCACAGATGTCATCTCAGGTAAATAACGCACGGATATTGCGAATCTTGCTGTTTGATTTAACTAGTACTGAGACTGCCTTCGCAGTTAATAAAGTTTGGGGAATTTACATTGAGATTTATAACCTTGAACAATTAAATTAATTTGTTATTGATCTCTCATTGAGATAAGCCAGACAAATACTCTCATTGAACTCAAAAAGATACTATTTGTAACTGCAGGTGAAAAGTCATGCTGAGGGTTTGTCACCTGATTTCATGACCCAAGGGATGTTATGCTTTTGATTTTTCCTTCATCTTTGGTTCTATTCTAAATATTTTTGGCTTCCACGTTCCAGGATCTGTGGGGGTTTACGATGTCCTAAAGGTTTTTCAATCATTCTTCTATATAGATAAAGTTTGTAGAAATTCCAATTAATCGAATAAAGAACCTTCAATTATTTTAGTCAGTCATGCTGTCCCATGTCTTTATATAATCCTTCTAGACTTTGTAAAGTTTATTAAAGATTGTATGCCAGGTAAATGTATTGAACAATGATGATATGAGAGACCACATCCTTTTTATTTTGGTCTACAGACTGAAAATTAGAAAACTGGAGACTCCTAGTGTTCTCTCCATTTTTAAATTTGCAGCTTTGATAAAACAAGTGATGTTCTAGCATGTCCTATGATTGTTGTGTTGTCCCAGTCGAATTTGTGGTTCTTGTTGTCTTTGTGTATGGATATTAGGGACAGCTCGCCGTGGTGTTTTGTGGCTAGTTGGTGTTTGTGGATGCGGATTGCTAGTTGTCTGTCTGCTTGCCCTATATAGTGTTTTGTGCAGTCTTTGCATGGAATCCTGTAAATAATTTTAGTCTTACACATGATGATGGGTATAGGGTCTTTTTGTCCTGGTGAGTTGTTGTCTGAGCGTGGTTGTCAGTTTACGGGCTATTATGAATCCCAGTGGTTGGAGAAGTCTGTCAGTATGGAAGATGGTGTGGATAGTGAGTTAGGTCATGGCATGTCCTCCCCAATGCACTGACTGTTGAAAGTGTGTACTAAACGCTGCCGTCACCACCCTGTCTACCTACGACTCTACTTTCAAGGAATTATGCACTTGCATCCCTAAGTCTCTTTGTTCGGCAACCTCCCAGGACCCTACCATTCATATGCAAGTCTTGTCCTGGTTTGCCTTATTAAAATGCAGCACTTCACATTTATCTAAATTAAACTCCAAATGCCATTCCACTGCCCATGTGATCAAGGTCCCATTATAAAGTGAGGTAACCATCTTCATAGGACACTACACCATATTTGGTGTCATCTGCAAACTTGCTAATCATGCCTTGTATATTCACATTCAAAGCATTTGCATAATTGACAAAAAACACAGTGAACACAGCACTATTCCTTGCAGCACAACTTTTGTCACAGCCATCCAGTCTGAAAAAGAACCCTGCATCTCGTACCTTCAAGCCAAATTTGTATCCAGTTGGCTCGCTCCACCCTGCCCCAGGATTCCATGTTTAGACCCCCCCCCCCGGATCTAACTTGCTAACCAGTCTACAATGCGGAACCTTGTCAAGTACCTTTACATAGACAGCATCTACCACTCTGCTTTCATCAATCTACTTTGTCACATCTTCAAAAACTCGATCAGCTCAACCAATTTTACATTCTATCATTTTAAATGCTAAGCATCAGCACTCTTCCATCCACAGAAGATGATAGACTTTCAGCAAATTAAATCCTGTGGTAGTTTCACATGGTATACTTTTGCTGATGGCTGGAGAAACCAATTTGCAGAGGCAGGTTCTGCCACAAATGCCTTTATATGATGTGGTTATCAAGGGTCATTTTGAGTTGCTGCTTTCAGTGATAACACCATTGCAAACCGCTATATCCATTTTACAGGTTCATCAGCGGTCTCCCAGGTGTGAAAACCCATAATTAGGACCTTCAACTCACCTTCTAAAGAATTATTAAAGCTGAGCATTCCCATCCTATAATTTAGCTGACTCCAATAACTTTGATTGTCTTTCTACTAATGCGCCTAAGCCAATTAAGTCACTTCTGCTGTGTTTCCTAACTCGTTTTAGCAAGATGATATATCACTAGTGTAGTATAGGATCTCCAAAACATTTTCTGTTACACATTTTAAAAGTAGTCCAGTTTTATGTTGACTGCTACAGTTGTCAAAATGTATTGGGCAGTGTGATGGAAATCTGACATCCAAATGTTCCTTTTCCAAAAGTCATTACAGATGTTAAAATTCAATGAAACCATCACAAATCCTAATTTGCCTCTATTACTCCTACCCAGGATAAATGCAAACCATGCCAGGTTTCTTCAGCAACAGTTTAAAAAAAAAACTATCTATTGTTGAAATTGTGTTACAAGCATAGTAAAAGAATAGGATTTTTTTAATTCATCTTCAATTCTATCCTTTTCAAAAATCCCACACATACACAAAGCAAAATAGACAATACACAATCATGATTGGAGGAAAGAAGTCCGAAGAATACAATTCTGTACCACCAATCCCAAATCTGGATTGGTTTCACAATACTCAATTCTTCAATGATGCTCAATATTATCTGCACAGTGATATCAGTTTCTAGGTCCATACATCTTTACATCAACAATATACAAGTAGTTTTTCCAGTTAAGGCGTATTTCTCCAGGAACCTAATGAGTGTTGACAAGAGCTTGTCTGAGCTGAAATCCCCTGTGATATTTGTGGTGTGGTTGAAAGAGAACTGAACCATGCAAATTTCTAAATTCTTAGTTTGATGAAAACTGATTCAGACAGAGGAAATCCAGTGCCTTCCTTGACTGGTAAATTAGTGAATAGGTTAACAGTGTTGAAAGAGTGCATGAACAGATATCAGTGTTTGCAAGAGTGAAGGAAAATCATTTAAAGCTGGTTTCAGCAGTTCACTCAACTATTTGGCCCATTCATTGTATGTACAACCAGTTATCATAGAATCTTAGAATCCCTATAGTTGAAAGCAGGCCATTCAGCCCATTGAGTCCACCAACCCTCCGAAGAGCATCCAGCCCAGACCCATTCCCTTACCCTGTCTCTTTAACCCTAAAATTCCCATAATCCACCTAGATATCACCTTTTTTGGTGGAAACTATAGGCAATTTAGCATGGTCAATCTATCTAACCTGCACATCTTTGGACTGTGGAAGGAAACTGGAGCATCTGGAGGGAAGGCATGCAGACATGGGGAGAATGTGCAAACTCTACACAGACAGCCACCCAAGGGTGGAATCCTACTGAGCCACCGTGCCACCAACTTATTGATAAAACAATTGGTCTTAATGATCTATGAAGCAGTTGTTCTGTAAGTAATAAATAAAGGAAAAATGCTTGGGAAAGTGGAATGAGACCCCTCATTGATTTCACTTACTGCACATGCAGCAGAAAGTGGCAGCTGTGTTTCTCTGACTAAACAAACAACTGAGCTTTGAGTTTTTCCTGTGTAGTGTTGATGCTTAATGACTGTGGAAATAGCCCACACTCTGATCAGTTATGTCAGTACATCTGTATGCACTGTTGTTGCCTCCCACCTACTTTTGGAAGTGTCACTGTCGGACACTTGTGGGTGTGAATATTACTTGCTGCTTAACAACCCATGTCTGGTTGTTGTCCATATTTATCTGCCTCTTTCTTTAATTTTGTGTGCTGGTCATTAATTCTGCCAACAAGGGGAAAGTATTCTTCCTGCACCTTGGATGCTGCCTGACTTGCTGTGTTTTTCCAGCACCACTCTGATCTAAACCCCCCTTTCTTCCTGTGTACCCTATCTTATCACCCTCATAATTTTATACTTTTCAATCCGTAGTCAATTCTTCCGCTCCAAGGAAAGCAATCCCAGTCTGTCCAATCTCTTCAAAACGAAAACTAGCTCAGGCAATATCCTGGTAAATGTCCTCCTGCATCCACTCCAGTGCTGCCACATCCCTCCTATAATGTAGATTCCAGAACTACAGACAGTACTCTGTACTATTTCATACGGTTCCAGCTTCATCTCCCTGCTCTTAAACTGAGTTTTGACTAATAAAGGACTGTGTCGAGGTATGCAGAGATGAGTTCGGTGGGGCAGGAGCAGGCTGAGACAATGGGTTGGCTGGGGCAGTCAGGTTTATGGATTTTGGGCAGGAGGTAGAAACGGGCGGTGCAGGGTTGTGGGACTGAGGTTGTAGGCGGTGGATGGGAGATCCCCTGAGGTGATGAGGTTATGGGTGGTTTGGGAGATGGTTTGGTGGTGGGAGGTGGGGTCATGGTCAAGGGGGCAGTAGGAGGAGGTGTCCGCGAGCCGGCGTTTAGCCTCAGCAGTGTAAAGGTCGGTGCGCCAAACTACCACCGCGCCTCCCTTGTCTGCCAGTTTGATAGTGAGGTTGGGGTTGGAACGGAGGGAGTGGAGGGCTGCACGTTCAGAGGGTGAGAGGTTGGAGTGGGTGAAAGGGGTGGAGAGGTTGAGGTGGTTAATGTCGTGGCAGCAGTTGGCTACGTTCAGGACACCACTCACGTCCTCCACCTCCTCCATGATCTTCGCTTCCCCGGTCCCCAATGCCTTATCTTCACCATGGACATCCAGTCCCTGTACACCTCCATCCCCCATCACGAAGGACTCTAAGCCCTCCGCTTCTTCCTTTCCCGCTGTACCAACCAGTACCCTTCCACCGACACCCTCTTTCGACTGACTGAACTGGTCCTCACCCTGAACAACTTCTCTTTCCAATCCTCCCACTTCCTCCAAACCAAAGGAGTAGCCATGGGCACCCGCATGGGCCCCAGGTATGCCTGCCTCTTCGTAGGATATGTGGAACAGTTCTGCAGCTACACTGGCACCACACCCCACCTTTTCCTCCACTTCATCGATGACCGTATCGGCGCTGCCTTGTGCTCCCATGAGGAGGTTGAACAGTTCATCCACTTTACCAACACCTTCAACCCCGACCTCAAATTTACCTGGACCATCTCAGACTCCTCCCTCCCCTTCCTAGACCTTTTCATTTCTATCTCGGGTGACCGAATCGACATGGACATTTACTATAAACCGACTGACTCCCACAGCTACCTAGACTACACCTCCTCCCACCTGCCCCCTGTAAAAACACCATCCCATATTCCCAATTCCTTCATCTCCGCGGCATCTGCTACCAGGAGGACCAGTTCCAATAATGTACAGCCCAGATGGCCTCCTTCTTCAAAGACCCCAATTTCCCCCCAGACGTGATCGACGATGTCCTCCGCCGCATCTCCTTCACTTCCCGCTCCTCCGCCATTGAGCCCCGCCCCTCCAATCGCCACCAGGACAGAACCCCACTAGTCCTCACCTACAACACCACCAACCTCTATATACATCGTATCATCCGTCGTCATTTCTGCCACCTCCAAACGGACCCCACCACCAGGGATATATTTCCCTCCCCTCCCCTATCAGCGTTCCGAAAAGACCACTCCCTCGTCAGGTCCACACCCCCCCCCCCCACCCCCCCCACCAACCCAGCCTCCACTCCCGGCACCTTCCCCTGCAACCGCAAGAAATGCAAAACTTGCGCCCACACCTCCCCCCTTTCTTCCCTCCAAGGCCCCAAGGGATCCTTCCATATCCGTCACAAATTCACCTGCACCTCCACACACATCATTTACTGCATCCGCTGCACCCGATGTGGCCTCCTCTATGTTGGGGAGACAGATGCCTACTTGCGGAACGTTTCCGAGAACACCTCTGGGACACCCGGACCAACCAACCCAAAAACCCCGTGGCTTAACACTTCAACTCCCCCCTCCCACTCCACCAAGGACATGCAGGTCCTTTGACTCCTCCATTGCCAGACCATAGCAACACGATGGCTGGAGGAAGAGCACCTCATCTTCCGCCTAGGAACCCTCCAACCACAAGGGATGAACTCCGATTTCTCCAGTTTCCTCATTTCCCCTCCCCCCACCTTGTCTTAGTCCCAACCCTCGAACTCAGCTCCCCCTTCCTCACCTGCAATCTTTTTCCTGACCTCTCTGCCACCACTCCCACTCCAGACGATCACCCTCACCTTGACCTCCTTCCACCTATCGCATTTCCAACGCCCCTCCCCCAAGTCCCTCCTCCCCACCTTTAATCTTAGCCTGCTGGACACACTTTCCTCATTCCTGAAGAAGGGCTCATTCCCAAAACGTCGATTCTCCTGCTCCTTGGATACTGCCTGACCTGCTGCGCTTTTCCAGCAACACATTTTCAGCCTTGACTAATAAAGCCAAGTGCACCATGTACCTTCCACTTTATCCACCTGTCCTGATACCTTAATGAGCTGTGTACATGCACACCCAGGACCCTGAGTTGCTCTGTTCTTCCTAAAATATGTATACCTATGCCTTATTCGTCCTGCTCAACTGCATCCCTTCACATTTATCCAGATGCATTCCATATTCCACTGATCAGCCCATTCCCACCTGCAGGTCTACATCTTCCTGTAATGCAAGACTGCCCTCCTTACTGTTTACCATTTCGCTAATTTTTGTCTCCTCTGCAAACTTGCAAATTAACCCTCCTATGTTCAAGTCTAAATCATTTATGTCAGTCACACATCACTGACCTCTGTGGTACATCACTGAATGCAGACTTCCAGGTGGAAAAACACTCTCAACCATACAAAACTAAAAGGCATTTATATTTTGAATTTTATTTGTTTTTAAGGATCATAAATTTGTTTAGAAATTGTTTTCAAAAAACAAATGACTTGAGCTAAATAATAGGTCAAGCTTCCTGGTGAGAAAGTTGAAGTGCTCTATTAAGTTAGTGTTATAGCCCCGTGAAAGTCAGAAGTAGCTTCAGTTTAGATGATAAGATTCAACACATTTTATTCATTGGGTGAGAGCGTTGCTAGTTAGGCAGCAATTATTGCCCATCACTGATTGCCCAGAGAGCAGTTAAGAGTCAACCACATTGCTGTAGGTCTGGAGTCACATGTAGGCCATACCAGGTAAGGATGGCAGTTTCTTTCCTTTTAAAGGATAATTGTGAGCTAGATGGGTTTTTCCATGGTCATCGTTGGATTCTTAATTCCAGATATTTATTGAGTTCCAATTCCATCATCTGCTATGGCAGAATTTGGACCCAGAATGTTATCTGGGTCTCTGGATTAACAGTCCAGTGATAATGCCACTAGGCCATCACCTTGTGCTGGATAGTAGTCTCAAAGTAATTAGAAAAATATTGCTTGAGTTTAGTGGGAAAAGTCAGTAAGAGCTGGTGTCTATACTCTTTTGGACAAATAGGGTCACATTTTGGTGAATGTGCAGAAAGTGACAGAAAGGAATGGTGTTGTGACCTCATCAACTGAATGTGATTGAAAATAGGAGTGTTACTTCACTGGGATTGTCAGTAAACTGTTTAAACTAGGGGAATCTTTTTTGCTGTTTATGGTAAAATCTTTCTAATAGCCTTTTACTACTTTGTAATCTTGTATAGTTTTAAAATGCATTGAACATGTTAATTAATTGGCCACTACAGTAATCAAATTGCAAAAATTAAAACCTATGGTCCAGTAAGTTATGTTTTACTTCAAATTTCACTTGTTCAGTGTTACCATCAGCTAGGATCATAAAGTAGGACATCCCTGAGAAATTTTCTGCATCCTTTAAGGAAAGGTACCATTTCATTGGGGGCAGTTCAGAGAAGGTACATGAGGATGAACATCGGTTTGGAAGGATTTTCTTATGAGCAAAAGTTAAATAGGTTTACTAACTGGAACTTAGAAGAATGAGAGGTGGTGTCATTTGAAACATATAGGATTCTGAAAAGGGCTTGACGAGGTAAGTGCTCCCCCCTCATGGGAGAGTCTAGAACTAGAGGCATTGTCTCAGAATTGAGTGATATTAATTTAAGAACAACATAAGGTGGAATTTCTTCTGAGGACTGGCAGTCTTCAAATTTCTTGTTAATGATAACTGTTGGGCAAAGTCCTTGTATATATTTCACATTGAGAGAGATTGTTGATCAGTATGGAAATCAAGGGGGATTTGCAAGAAAGTGGACATGAGTTGGCAGCCATGATTCCATGAAATGGTAGAGCAGTCTCAAAGGGCTGAATGACTACTCATGTTCCTTTTTTGTCCCTTCTGGTCTCATTGCTGGATAGATGCCAATGTTCTAACTGTGCTGGAACAGTTTGCCTCGGGATGTGGCTTGTTCTGAAGCTCAAGTCTTTAGTGTTCTTGTTGGAATGACTTCAGGACCCATAGCCTTTTGAGTGTCTAGTGCCTTCAGCTGTTTGTTGTTACTACATGGAGTGAATTGAATTGGCTGAAGACTGGCATCTCTGATGCTTTCAATCTTGAAAAGGCCAGGATGGATCATCTACTCAGTACTTCTGGCTGAAGATTCTTGGAAATGCCGCAGCACTGATGTACTAGGCTCCCCCTTCATTGAGGAGGGAGCAATTTGTGAAGGATCCTGCTCTGCGTTATTAATTGTCTACCACCATTCATGACTACATGTGGCAGGACTGCAGAGCTTGGATCTGATCCATTGGTTGTGAATTTGCTTGCTGCTTACACTTTGTCATGCAAATAATTCTGTGGTGTAACTTTGCCAGTATGACACTTTGGTCAGATATTAATGGTGTTGGGCCTGGAGTGCCATCTTCTTTGTATAAAGCTGGATCCTTTTGTTTGATGAGAAATGGTAGTATGTGGGATATGTCATGCTATGAAGTTGCAAGTTGTAATGAGTGAAGATCTACTGCTGATAGTCCACAGCATCTCTGATATCCAATCGTGATTTTTGGATCTGTTTGAATCTGTTTCATTTAGCATTTGACAGTGTCGCACCACATGATGGAGAATATATTCAATGTGAAGACAGTTCTGTGTCGTCTCAAGGACTGTTCAGTAGTCACTCCTGCTGACACTGTCATGGACAGGTGCATCTGTAGCAGGTAGTTTGGAGAGGATAGGGTTAAGAAGGTTTTTCCACTTTATTGCTACCATCACCCCCTGTTGCAGTCCCAATCCAGCAGCTGTGTCCTTTTAGCCTGGACAATAATGGTGTGGCTGAGGCACTCTTAGTGATGGGTATTGAATCTCCCATTGTTGATGTTTTGTCATGAGACTTCATGGGCCTGGAGTCAACACTGAGAGGGAGAGGACACGCTCAAGGGTGCGAGTAGTGTCACCTGGGGCATAATCGCACTCATAAAACTACCTTTTACAATATTGGGCTGTTCCTGGACTACTGTGGGGGGCAGCTCTCCTAGACGTTGGTAAGGAAAGTTCTGCCTGGTCCAGAGTTGAGTCTGCTGTAGTTTCTGGTTTCATTCCATTGAGACTGTTTAGTGGGTTAATAGAGCTGAACAGCTTGCTAGAAATTTTCAGAGGATAGTCAACCATGTTGCTGTGTATTAGGAGTCGCATGTTAGATTAGAGGAGTATGAATCGTAATTTTCCTCAAAAGAAGTTAGTGAAGTGAACCAGATGGATTTTTATGATGATCAGCAATGGATATATAATCGTTAAACTTTAATTGCACAATTTTAAAATTTGGATGAGTTCCACCACCTGTCATTGTGAGATTCGAATCTGGTGCCCAGAATGTTACATTGATTACTAATCCAGCAGCAATATCCCTTTCTCTTCGTGAATGTGTGTCTTTCAATCTCATATGCTCATACCCCCTCAGTATCAAATGTTCCCCGACCCAAATACCTTTTAATTTGCAAGTCAGGAGGGGTTAGATACTTTGTAATACTTTGATTCCTGTTATTTTTTTCCTTTGGTCCGTCAAGACATTCAGTTTTTTTAAAACAATGTTTTATTAGTTTGAGTCTAGAATTTCAAGAGAATCTGGAAAGGTATTTTTGCAGTCTTTAGTTGTGCTTTCTGTGGTACTTTGAGATTATGTGCATTTTAACATAGACAAAAATTGTCATCTAAGAATTGTTGCCTGTAGAATGGACCATAGAATGTTTGTAATACAATAGACCAGCAATTTTGAGTTGAGTTGACTCAAATGTTTCACCAGCAGTCTTCATGGTGAATGACACCAGTAGCATTCCAGAATTTTGAGAGTCAGGGTGCAGAAGTAAGTGCAGTGACTATCACTAATGAAAAGGTGCTCGGGAAGCTGAGAGGTCTGAAGTTAGATGTTTTAAAAAAAAGCTGGACCAGAGAGACTATACCCGAGGTGCCTTCAGGAGAAGGTTGAGGAGATTATGTAGACGTTGGTGATCTGTCAGGGATGGTCTTAGATGACTGGAAGTTGCCTAATGTAACACCTCTATTTAAGAAGCGAGAGAAGCAGAAGATGAGAAATTCTGCGCCAGTTAGCCTGACCTGTGTCATTGGTAAGATTTTAGAGTCTTTAGAGGATGAGACTGGGGAGTACAGTAGCGCCTCGACTTATGAACTTAATCCGTTCCAGGACCCGGTTTGCAAACCGAAAAGTTCGCGAACTGAATCAATTTTCCCACTGTTTGGATATTCAAAGCACGCGTAACAAAGCAGAACAATGACAATGAAACCACGGGCTTTTTGCGTTCGTACCTTGAATTTCGTATGTACGTTGAAGCAAAATTTTACGTACAATCCTGTTCATTAACCGATTTGTTCATGAACTGGGTCATTTGTATGTCGAGGCGCTACTGTACTTGGAAGTGAATGGTAAAATAGGGCTGAGTGTGTGCAACTTCGTCGGGGGAAGGTCACGTCTGACAAATGTATTAGAATTTTCTTTGAGGTGGTAATGCGCAAAGTAGATAAAGGATAGCCAGTGGACGTGATCTATTTGGATTTCACAAAGGCAGTTAAAGTACAGCACAGGAGACTGCTGAATAACAAGAGCCCGTGATGTTACAAACTGATACTAGCATGGATAGAGGATTAGCTGACCGTGCAGAAGGCAGAGAATGAGGATAAAAGTGGTCTTTTTGAGAATGGCAATTGGTGACTAGTGGGGCTCTGCAGGGGTCCCTAACCCAATCGCAGGTGTTGAGACCACAATTATCTACTTATACATTCTTCATCTAGATGAAGGAACCAAGGGCATTGTTGCTAAGTTCGCAGGTGATACAAAGATGGGTGGAGGGGCAGGTAGTGTTGAGGAGGTCAGGGGACTGCAGAAGAACTTGGACAGGCGAGGAAGGGCAAAATAGTGGCTTATCAAATACAAATGGGAAAGTGAGTTTATGCACTTTGATGGGAAGAATAGTGACTTAAACTATTCTCTAAATGGAAAAAGCTTTGGAAATCTGATTTTGCGATAGGTTTAGGGCTTTTGAATCTCACTGACTAAGGAGTCCTATTTCAAGATTGTTATGATTAACTTGGGTTCACCTAGAATGCAAATGCAATTTTAGCATCCATTTTGAGAGGGCTAGAATGCAAGAGCAGGAATGTATACAGAATCTGTATTAGGGTTTGATATTCGACTGCATTTGGAACATTGTGATCGGTTTCCTCTGATTTGAGGAATGATGTGCTAGTGTTAGAGAGGTTCCAGAGGAATGTTCCCAAGGAGGAAGGGCTTCTCATAAAGAACAGTTGAGGACTCTGGGTCTGTATTCGATGGAGAGAGGAATGTGATCTGATTTAAGCTTCACTTAAGTGCTGAGAGGCCTGGATACTGTGGATCTGGATGTGGAAGTGATGTTTCCACTCGGACCCGAGGGCACAGTCTCGGAACGAAGGGACAACCCTCTAGAACTGAGATAAGAAATTTCTGGAACCATAAGGTGATGAATCTGTGGAACTCATAGCCCCTCAACTTCTTATGGTAAAGTGCTTGAGTGTATTTAAGATGAAAAAAATGTTCCTCTAAGCAAAGGGATCAGAGGTTTTGGGGAAGGCAAGAGATAGAGTTGAGAAACATTTTTTCCTTTCCTTCTTTCCTTTCCTTCCTTCCTCCCTCCCCTCCCTTGCTGTAAAAGCATAAGCTAAGCCCTTCCTTCCTCCTTTCTTTCCCTCTTTTGCTGTCTCTCACTGTAAAAGCATAAGCTAAGCACACATGGTACCAATGATGGAAAACGTCTTTCTCACAGACGATCAGATGGAACAAGGCACAGAACAGTTACCTCAACTGTAATTTAGAAACTACATTCTATTTTTTGTATATGAGTGGGACTTTTTGTTATACTTTATTTAATTTCGTCACTGTTCGAGTTAGATAAATACATTGTTACTTGTTAAGTTCCTGACACTCACTTCAAAATTATCTTATTTGTCCCCACTAGAATTTGCTGGAGAGCAGGTTACACCACTTTTCACAGATTATAGGGAGAGGTACACCTCCTTTTGGGTGTTTCGGTTTTAGTAATCAGTGGGGGTCAACCTCCTCTTTATAAGGCTATGCAATCAGCTGGGATAATTTCTGAACATGAGTTCTGTGTATATTTGAAGTATTTTTACTCCCTCCTTGTTCTTAGTGTGTTTGAATAGTTCAACCTATCTCTTCTGATCCAGGTATCGTTATGCTTTGGATGATCTCTATCCAATTCTAAGTGCATTAAAATTGCATGTAGCAACATACGATGAATGGTCTTCCAAAGTGACTGATGCCCTGGAAGCAAAAGATAATGAAAAGAAGAGTAAGTATGGAAATTCTTTTAGATGGTTCCTGTAATAAGCAGATGCAGTAATAGTCAAAATGGCCAAAGGAATGGGTGCCTAAGGTTGCATGAAGAGTAAATACTGGTTGGATAGGCTGCTTCTCAGTTATGTTGCAAGAATTGGGAAAGGATGGGAAGAAAAGTACTGTTGCCATTGCAAGGATGAACGGGAAGAAAACTAGTTAGAATTATAAAATTATTACAACACAGAATGAGATCATGCAGCCCATCATGTCTCTGTGATCTTCAGGAGTGTTTCCCATAGTCTTGTACCCCTGCATTTCCAGTGTAATCTTATTTTTTTATCAGCTGATTCTCTGGCCTGCCTTCTCTACACACTTGGGTAGTGCATTCCTAAATACTTGTAGTATGAAAAGATTTTCCTCCCTACGACCATTACTACTTTTGACAATCACCGTAAATCCTTTGCCTCCTTGTTCTTTCCTCTTTCACCAATGGAAACTGCCCTCTCCAGACCCTTCATGATTTTGAATACTCTCCTCTCAACCTTCTCTGCTTTGCAGAAAGCAGTTGTAGAGTCATGGTGATGTACAGCACAGAAACAGACCCTTTGGTCCAACCAGATATCCTAAATTAAGACCCATATCCCTCCAAACCCATCCAGATGCCTTTTAAGTGTTGTAATTGTACCAGTATCCACCACTTCCTCTGGCAGCTTATTCCATACACGCACCACCCTCTGTGTGAAAACGTTGCCCCTGAGTTCCCTTTTAAATCATTACCCCCTCACCTGAAACCTATGTCCTCTAGTTCTGGACTCTTTCCCCAAACCAGGGAAAAGACCTTGTCTATTTACCCTATCCATGCCCCTCATGATTTTATAAACCTCTATAAAGTTACCCCTCATACTTTGATGCTCCAGGAAAAACAGCCCCAGCCTATTCAGCCTGTCCCTAGAGCTCAAACCCTCCAACACTGGCAACATCCTTGTAAACCTTTGCTGAACCCTTTCATGTTTCACAACATCCTTCCGGTAGGATTTCACCTGACTCCAGCATTCCTCCATAACTGAAATCATTCATCTCTGGGGGTCATTCTCCTAAATATTTTCTGAACCCTGTCTAAATGCTAGTTCTGAACCCTGGGTGCAGTGCACAGAACTAGGGGTGATGCTTTTTTTTAAAAGCATACTCTTATTTTTCTGTTTTATCTTTGACTTTTGTTGTCATTTGTGGAGCTGTGCATTTGTTTAGCCTATTTTGTGGTAGCTCTGTGGGAATAAATCTTGACTGTACTTGAACTCACCATTTCCCTTCCTTGCATGCATAGTCACCTATTGTTCATTGTTATGTGTAGCCTGATTGCAGACCTGCATGGCTTTCTAATTTTAGGGGAAGGATCAAATGTTTGAAACTTGTTGCGACTACCCAGACTTCATAACATGTTTGTTGCCTTTTGCTGTTCAAGGAAGACAAAACCACTATTTGAGATGCTCCCAAAGTGTGATTTATGTATTTTCCAAGGCTCCCCCTCGAGGACTCTGACATAAAATTTTCAACTACAAGCTAATTCAGTCTGCATAAAAGAAAACTGCCTAACGCTGACAGCTATCTGTCTGTCACCTGAAAGTGGTTGCCTTGAACAGCTATTTCTTGTTATTACAAAAAGCTGGGATAGCTTTGGATCTTAGAAGTGAGTCATTAGTTATATATAAAACCAAACGTGAGTTTGTAAGCTGCACTGTATAGGGAATGCAAAGGGAAAAGACTACATCTGATTATGATGTAGACCAATTGGAAAGTTAGGAATTTGGTGCAGTGGCAAAAGAAGTATCCTTTTTTTATTCAGTCTTCAACCTCCATAGCTGTGGAGTCTCATTTCTTTGTCACCAAGCCAGGAGAGTATGGACTTTTTATTAGTTTAGCTCTAAATTGCTAACTACTTGACTAATTAAATTACAGTAGACAGACATGGCAGAGATGTTGTTTGCATGGCTGTTGCTTGTTGGAATCTGAGGAATCCAGAACCATCCTGGACAATCCTATGTGCAGTAAATGTCTTAGTTTGCTGAGCTAGTGTCTGAATTGCAGACATGCTGGACATCAGGAAAAGGCACAGTTGAATCCACTTTGTTCCAGGAGGGAGTCATCCCTCCATGATTAGCCAGGAATTGAATTGGTTGGGGTCAGAGCGGAATGACTGTATTTATGAGGAATTGGCAAGTTGTGATGGAGGAGGTTCAGCTCTGACATTGTCCAACAGAAATGTTTTGATGCCTCTCTGTGCAATGAGGAGGAGGTTTTCAGGGTTACATTATAGAATTAGCAATGGTGCAATTTTCCATTCATGTGGGGCAATGAAAGGACTGTGGCAGTGGTAGATAGTGAAGTCAGGAAAAGGGATTCCATTCTCTGCAGCCATACTTGAAAACTCTGCTCTGTGCCGGCATTTGGGAATATCTTGCAGGAGAGGTATTTGCTGGAGGGGGGATCCAATGTTCTGCCAAGATTTTGCAACATCATAAAGTTTTGGCTGAGTCATGGCACTAATTGGCAAAATGTCAGCATGTTAAGAGTTTTAAAATTGAAGTGTGAAGAGTGGTGTGGGAAGAAAGGATTCTGATTCGTGGAGTACTGGCATTTGTATTCTGGAAAGAGCTATTGGTTTAGGTTGGATTCTGTTAGGTTGGACTCCAACTAAAACTGGTTGAGACTATTGTTGTGGCGAATTATATGATGGGCTTTAAAATATTTGGGCAGGGGACAGGCTTCAGGTGTAAGGAGATTTAGAAGTTCAAAGGAAAAAGTCAAGACAATGACATGGTGTAGTGATGTAGGTAAAGACCAACAGTACGTGTCAGGAAGAGGCAGAGTGTGCATTCATGAATAAGGGCAGAGCAGGAAATAAGGAATTAATAGCTGTTTGTCTAAAAGTACAATGCATTCTCAATAAGATGAAGAACTAGTGGCACAAATAGAAGTAATAGTTTAAATCTAGCCCTCATGACAATGATAAAGTTGCAAGGTGATGAAGGTTAGGAGGTAAGTATAGGTGTGTGCACAATATTTTGGGAAAACAATGGCATTTAAATTCCTATGTTTCTTAAAAAAAAAAAATTGTCACCCTAATAAAGGAAAATACATAACATCTTGAAATGCAAAACTTACAGCATTGATATAATTAAGATTATGTGAAAAATACAAAGTTTTATAGCCTGCTGATCTAAAGGTATGTTAAGACTGTTGCAAAAGGATAAGAGTTTTATTGCTTGTTGTGTGCCAATTTGTAATACTTCAAGTTGAAAAATCATTCTTTTCAAATTTCTGAACTCGTCTTTACATTTGAGCATTTTTGGGTAGAATGTCTGTGAATTGTTTTTACATCACTTAATATTAATGACCAACGATCAGAGATTTTTCTCAAAGCAGGGAAAATTTTAATTCCTAATTCCAAGCCACAATTTGGTTTTTTTAAGTAATATTATCATCATTACTCTATCAATTCTGTCATATCAGGCCTCTCTGATTTGAAATCAATGGTAGAGGAAGCAGAGAAGAAAAAGTTCCCAGAAAATGATTTGTTGAAACAGCTGAAGGAAGCTATTTTAGAGGCAGAAAAGTGTGCCTCTGTTGCCCAGCAACTACTAAATAATAAAAGACAAACCAGGTATGTAAAATTGCATATTTTACTTGCCTATTAAGGGATGAGCAGTCCTGAGTGGAAATTGTTTTCATTTTGTTGCTTACGTAGTGTTGCCCACTGTCTGTAGTCTTGTCCTTCCAAGGACATACGTACTCTGGGCCAAATGCATTATCCTTTTTATAGAAATATGATATGTTAATTATCGAAAGCATCTCTGCTTTGCTTTTCATTTTGTTCATAGATATCTGAATTGCATGACCAATTGACTGCCAGTTTTTGCACTGCATTTCTAAGTAAGGAATTGATATGAGAACACGCAATTGATTTTTATAAGAAACTTATTATCCCATTGAGAATTGATTCAGCTTAAATTTGAGACACTGGAGCACTGCACCTTAAGAGAGCAATTAATTGTTGATGGATATTTATCTGTGAGTGTGTTGTAGTTTTAAGTATTTCCTAGCATTTAACAACCTCTGCTAACTACCAGATGCTAAAGTCTTAAAATAGCAAAACTTTTTGCATCTGAAAGATAAGTAGCCATGATAAATAACAGCACCTTAATCGAGTCAAATTTTAACAGTTTCAGAGCTGACTCTTAACACCCATACACATTAGCGAGTTTTGAGAAGATTTGTAGCTCAGGTTGAGGTTCTGGGTGTAGGTTTGCTCACTGAGCTAGAAGGTTCATTTTCAGAAGTTTCGTCACTACTAGGTAACATCTTTAATGAGCCTCTGGATGAAACACTGGTGGTGTAGCCCGCTTTCTATTTATATGTTTGGGTTTACTTGGGTTGGTGACACCATTTCCAGTGGTGACGTCATTTCCTGTTCTTTTTCTCAGGGGGTGGTAAATGGGATCCAAGTCAATATGTTTCTTGATTGAGTTCCGGTTGGAATGCCATGCTTCTAGGAATTCTAGTGCACGTCTCTGTTTGGCTTGTCCTCGGATGGATGTGGTGGCCCAGTCGAAATGGTGTCCTTCCTCATCTATATATATATATGAGGATACTAGTGAGAGTGGGTTATGTCTTTTTTGGCTAATTGATATTCATGTATCCTGGTGGCTAGTTTTCTGCCTCTTCATCCAAAGTAGTGTTTGTTAGAGTTCTTGCAAGGTATTTTGTAAATGACATTAGTTTTGCTTGTTGTCTGTATAGCATCTTTCAAGTTCATTAGCTGCTGTTTTAGTGTGTTGGTGGATGTGTGGGCTACTATGATGCCAACGGGTCTGAGTACTATTGAGTCTGAGACCCCTTGGCATCATGGTAGCCCACAAACCCACCAGCACTCTAAAACATGAACATCAACTAGCCACAAAAAGACATAACCCACTCTCACTAGTATTCTTACATACCTTATTCTTTCTGCTCCCAATGTCTTCTGCAAAGCCTCTAGTCGAAGATGATGATTTTGGACTCCTTCATGGCAGCTGTCTCTAGTCTCCCCCAGCCAGGAACCCTCAACCTACTGTGCTCTTGTTCATACCTCTTAAAATTTCCATTTATCCTCTTTCAGCTCAGTACAGGAGTTTGTCTTTGGCTATTTTTTAATCCCTCCCCAAATTCCTTCACATTTCTAGTGACCTTGAAATCCTCCTGAAATCCACCTGAATATGTTTTGAAAATTGAAATTTGTTTTTCTTGTTTTAATTCTCTAACATTTCAAACACACCCATTTTATGACCTGAGATTGTGGAGAATCAAGGTGGTTGTGTTTTCTGCACAACTTGAACATTTCAGTTCCATTTGTCCATTTTTTGTTCTCATGTCTTGAACCCATTGTGATGCTGATTACAAACTGAAAGAACTGCAGCTGCTATAAATTAAAAAACAAAACCAAAGGTTGCTGGAAAAGCTCAGTAGATCTGGCAGTAACTGTGAACAGAATTCAGTTAACTTTCTGGGTCGAGTGACCGTTCGAACTTCCTCAGGCGGTGCTGATTATGTCCTGGACTTCTCCTTTGTTCCATAAGAAATGACTGTTACTCAATTATTAACTTTTCAACCAACATTTTCTTTAGAAGTGGTCTAGCTCTCTTCATAGAACGTGGAACAGTACAACACCGTACAGGCCCTTGGCCCCACAATATTGTGCCGAGCTTTTATCTTAATCTAAGATCAACCTAACCAACACCCCTCAATTTACTGCCGTCCATGTCCTTGTCCAGCAGTCACTTAAATGTCCCTAATGTCTCTGACTATAATAGCCCTCATGATAGTCGTTTCTGCTCTGGGGAAAAGTCTCTGGCTATCTATTCTATTTATGCCTCTCATTACCTTGTACACCTCTATCAAGTCACCTTTCTTTCTTTCTTCCTTCTCTCCGATGTGAATACTTTGCTTTGTGCCCCAGACTTCCAATAGCAGTTAGTTCACATCTTTTGGCAGGGGTGGGATGGAGGTGGGGCGGGGGAGGAGGGGTGGTCAGGAAATGTTCTGAAGGAGTGGAATGAAAAGCTTTCAAATGTATGCAGTTATCAGGAGCAAACATTGCAACTGGTAGCTTATTGTAACATCCCTATAGTCAGTTCTGATTTTTAATGCTGTACCTTTAGTAGAAAAACATTACTTTGACAAGATCATTTCTTTATAAGTTATTGCTCCGAAGAAATCATGTAGTCTTAAAAAGATCATTCTTCCCTCAGATAAAATTACTGTCATGTATTGTTCCTTAAGCTAAACTATTCAAAGTGTATTATTCGTGCAGTAGTGGGAGGATGGATGTTATGATGGTTATGATGTTTCAGATATCGTTCTGGTGGTGGAAAGTCCCAAAACCGACTGACTGTTGCAGAGCTTCAAGCATTTGTCAAACAGCTCTATGCTCTACCTTGCATCATTGACCAGGCACCCTTACTGAAGGTATGTGTAATTTCTGGAGTTCTTGAATTATTAATTGAAAAAAAAAACAAAAGTTCATATTTTGTTGTCCCTATGATGGTTTACATAACTTTTAAATATTAAATCACTGTCTATGCAACTATAATGGAAGTTCTTTTTTTTTAAAGAAAACCTTTTTATGTTGTGATTTTATTAAATGAAGTAGCACAAATGTTGTGCATCTCTCCTGCACAGGACCTTTCAAATTCCGTAGAAGATTTTCAGCAGCGCTCTGAGAAGGCTGTCTCTGATGAAAGACCCAATACTTCTGAACTACAGCAACTGATGGATCTCAGTTTTGGATTTGACATAGAATTACCACAGCTTCAGCATCTTCGAGAACATTTAGAACAAGCAAAGTGGCTAGATGAAGTGCAGCTGGCTTATGCTACATCTGATTCATTCAGTTTGGATGAAATGAGGCAACTGATTGATTCTGGCGTAGGTTTGATGCCTCATCAAGCTGTAGAGAAGGCCATGGCTCAGCTGCAGGAACTCCTGACGGTCTCTGAACAGCTGGAAGAGAAAGCTCACAATTTGCTGAAGACCAGGTCAGTGGGTATTACTGCATCATAATTAGTGCATGCACTTTTTGTATGTACAATGTCCCCTAGATTAAGCAAATGCCTCCATCCTGTAAAGAAGAAAAAGATTGACGATTTGTAGTGAAATTAGTATAACAAAGTTCGCTGATTGAGTATTTGTGAACTACGTTGCTTGCAAAATTGTACTTTACAAACATCTCTTGTATTTTAAACTAATTTCTAGAATGCATTTGTCTTAAGTCTTCAATACAAAGAATTATTCAGCTGCTAACTGTCCAGTGACAGATGTGCTTCAACATATTTGAAAGCCTATAAATAAACCAGTAATCTGATTTAACACTAATCTTTTTGTGATTGTTGGCTGCAAAATGAGATTAGTTACTGAAGTCGATTAACCCAGTTTCAGTGTATTTACAACTGCTATTTGCTGGTTCATTTGTCAAGGCATTGCTCTGAGAAATCAGTCAACAAGCCTGGCTCAAAATGTAACGGGGCATGGTTGTTAACTGAAAACAAAGAATTCTGGAAATAATAGCTAGTCAGGCAGCATCCATGGAGAGAGAGATCAAGCTAATACTTCAAGACTAAATGACTCTTCTTCAGCTCTAATGAAGAGTTGTCTAGACTCAAAACATTAGCTTGCTCTCTATCAATAGATGCTGTCAGAACCTCCCAATTTCCAGCAATTTTTATTTTCAGTATGTTCAGCATCTGCAGTAATTTGCTCCTACATGACTGTTAACTGGTCTATTCCGGTTCAAAAAAGCAGAATTATTTATGTACCAAGTTCTGTGTAATTGTCTGACAGTGTAAATGCATATCATACTGTTGTGCCACAATTTATTGATATTCGAGCCCTGCTATTTCTGGAGTCATCACAAAAGATAAATACTGTATACAGTACAAAGTATGCAAAATTCCACAATTTACCTATCTTTTAGACACCGATTTCTGTACTTAATTGTTTGCTTTCACTAAAACCTATTTATGAGCCATTGATTTCTAGCATGGGGGTAGAACGGTGGCTCAGTGGTCAGCACTGCTGACACACAGCAACAGGGATGAAGGTTTGATTCCACCCTTGTGCGACTGTTTGTGTGGAGTTTGCATGTTCTCCCCATGTCTGTGGGTTTTCTCTGGGTGCTTTGGTTTCCTCTCGCAATCCAAAGATGTACAAATTAAGCAGATTGACCATGCTAAATTGCGTATAGAGTCCAGAGATTTGTAGTTTAGGTGGTTTAGCAGTGGGAAATGCAATATTAAAGGGATATGGTTGGGAGTTTAGGTCTGGGTAAGATGCTGTTGGAGGGTTGGTGTGGACTCTGAGCTGAATGGCCTGGCTTCAAACTGAAGTGATTCCATGATCTGTAACTCTCCTAGTTAAAGCTCTCGCCCCATATAAAATTCCTGTAAACATACGGACTCTCAAATGGTGTCAATGGCAGAGGGAAAGTCTAGGGAGATAGCTCAGTGAATCCCATGGGCAGGGTTCACTGAACTGTTTGTCAGGACTTGCTGTTCCTTGATCCTCCCTTCATGTATTTGCAGTTGTTTACAGGAGACACAGAACAGCTGGTCTCATTTATGAAGTTTGAATTCTTGATTATTTGTGTAACAAGTTCTGTGACCATGTAAAAGAAAATCATACAGTTGTGCCACAATTTGAGGGAAATAAATTGACATTCTCTCCAGCTGTGGGAATTTCTCTTCTATACAGAAGAGACAGTTCCTTCCTTTCAGGGGATCTGGCCTCTGGCATCTATTAAACTGTTCAGCTACCTAGGGATCAAAGACATAGTTGTTGGACAACAACCCACCATTGGCCAGAACAATCAACTATTTGTTTTGCTGACAGAATGTCAATTTGAGCACACTGCTTGGTCATCTGTAACTGTACCTGTACCTGTACCTGTACCTGCACCCCCATCCTGGATGATGTATTGCCTCCCCAGTGCCAGGGTTCAGGATGTCATTAAGCAACTGCAAGACATCCTTTTTCGACGAACAGATTAACCAGAAATTGTGGTCCACATTTGTACCATTGACACAGAAAAGAAGAGGGATGTGGTGCTGAAGGCAAATTTCATGGAGTCAGGAGCAGCTATTTAAAACCTCCAACACATGCATTTACCTTCAATGAGAGCTTGATTAGAGTGCAGGACATGTCTGTGAAAATGATGGATAGAAATGGCAAGATTAGGGAACCATGGATGACAGGTGAAACTAAGAGTCAAGATTAGAGTAGTGCTGGAAAAGCACAGCAGGTCAGGCAGCATCCAAGGTGCAGGAAAATCAACGTTTCGGGTAAAAGCCCTCAATAACCCTCCATTCCTGATGACTAATCTTGACTCTAATCTCCAGCATCCATAGTACCCACTTGCTATCCACTCTGTCTATACGTCATGCTTTTGAAGACCTCAGTCAGGTCCACCCTCAACCTCCATCTTTCTAATGAAAATAATCCTAATCTACTCAATCTCCCTTCGTAGCTAGCACCTTCCATACTGCACAGCATCCTGGTGAACCTCCTCTATACCCTCACCAAAGCATCTACATCCTTTTGGTAATATGGTGACTAGAACCATATGTAGTATTCCAAATTTGGCCAAACCAAAGTCCCGTACAACTGTAACTTGATCTACCAACTCATGTACTCAATCCAGTGAAGGATAGCATGCCATATGCCGCCTTGACCACTCTATTGACCTACGTTGCCACCTTCAGGGTAAACGGACCTGAATACTGACATCTCTCTGTACGTCAATTTTCCCCAGGGCTTTTCCATTTACTATTTCCACTTGCAAATTCGCTTTTGAATTGGGTCTTTCAAAATACATTACCTTGCATTTGTCTGGATTGAACTCCATCTGCCAACTTTTTGCCCAACTCTCCAATCCATCTATACGTTGCTGCATTCTTTGACAGTCCCCTTCACTATCTGCTATTCCACCAATCTTAACATCATTTGCAAACTTGCTAATCAGACCACCTAAGTCTTCCTCCAGATCTTTTATGTACATCGCAAGCAGTGGTTCCAACATGGATCCCTGTGAAACATCACTGGTCACAATTCTCCATTTTCAGAAACTCCTTCCCATCACTACTGTCTCCTATTGCTCAGCCAATTCTCTATCCACCTAGCTAGTACATGCTAGACCCCATGAGACTTTACTTTCTCTTTCAGCATACCATTATGGAACCTTATCAAAAGGTCTTACTGAAGTCCACGTATATGACATCTACAGCCATTCCCTCAATCAACTTTGTCATTTCCTCAAATAATTCTATTAAGTTGGCAAGACATGACTTTCCCCTGCACAAAACCATGTTGCCTATCATTGATAAACCCATTTTCTTCCAAACTGGTGAGCCTGAAGTCAGTGATCAGAAAGCTGTTGGGCAAGATATGGATTTTCTTCCAAACTGGAGCTCAAGGTGAGAGGAGAAAAGTTTCAGGGAGATGTGTGTGGAAAGTTCTTTATGCAGAGGGTGGTGGGTGTCTGGAATGCATTGCTAACGGGGGTGGAAGAGGCAGGGGTACAGTAGCGTCATTTAAGATATATCTAGACAGGTACATGAATGAGCAGGAAGCAGAGGGTTACAGATCCTTAAAAAATAGGTGACAGGTTTAGGTAGAGGATTTTTGTCAGTGGGGACTTGAAGGGCTGAAGGACCTGTTCCTGTGATGTAATTTTCTTTTACTCTTTGTTCTAAAAAGCAGATCAGTAATCTCAGTACGACTCCCAGTGTCATCTGTTAGTGAGCATAAGAACAGGAAGATTAATTGATTGAATACATAGCTGGAGAAGTGGAGGAGTGAGGACAACAGATTTGAGGAATTGGGAGTGTTCAGGGGCAGAATGGAGTTAATGGGATTGAAACTAATATCCTCTCGGGAGATTTGTTAGTACTGTTAGGTTGTCTGTCAGTTTCATAGGCACCTGAGGGGTAATCCAAATTGGAACAAAGTGATACAAGACCAGAGAGCAAAATTGATCATTGAGGGTATTTTGAAAGCAGAATGTTGTCAAAAAGGCAAAGTTGAGGGGCACTTTACCTGAATGTAACAGCACTTGTAACAAGCTAGATATTTTAAAGGCGTAAATATGGTTATATGATATGGGTGTGATTTAAATTGCCATTACAGAAACATGGCTGCATGGTGACCAGGTACTGAAAGGCCTACTCTTGCTCCTATTTCTTATGTTCTTATCTACATTTACCACGTGTAAAAGCTTGCAGCTTGTGTCTACGTTGCTGCTTTTGCTAGGGATCTTAAATCTGTGCCCTTTGTTCCCATTAAAGCATTTAGAACAATGTCCTGTCTACTGTATCCAAACCCCTCATGATTTTGAATACTTCTGTCAAATGTCCTCTCAACCTTTCTTTCAAGGAGAACAGTCAGTCTCAGGTTGTTCAATCTTTCAAGCTAATTGAAGTTCTTTATTCTTGGGATCATTCTTTTCTACCATATCTGTAATCCGTGCACATCTTTCCTGAAGTTTGGCTCTCAAAATTGGAAGCAGTACATGAGTTGAAAGTGAATCAGTCTTTTAAACAAGCTTCACATGACTTGCTATGTTTTGTATTTTTTGCCTCAATTAATAAATTCTATTAATTGCAGCTTTATTATCTGGTCTTCCAACTTGCCCTCCCTGCTTAAGTGCTTCATCCAAAACTTAGGTTCGTGTCCTTGGTCAGAGATTTGAATCTCACCATTGCCGTTGGTGAAATTTGAATCCAATAAATGACCATGTAACCACTGTTGATGTTGTTTAAAAATCTATCTGTTTCACTTGTCTCCTTTTAAGGAAGGACATCTATCATCCTTACCTGGTTTCCCTTCCAAATCCACAGGAATGTGGTTGACTTTTAACTGCCCTCTGAACAATTCGGGGTATGCAATCATTTCTCGGCAGCAAAGGCATATATCACGATTTTCAGTCTTTATCACCAAGATATGCACAGCATTTTGTTCCTTCGTAAAGACAGATTGAATGTATACTTATGTCAACCATGTCCCTTGCCCTACATGCTAAATCCCTATTTTGGCTATCCTTCTCCTTCTACCACTCTCTTTACTAATAGTGTTTATATTATCTCATTTCATACTTTTTGTAACTTTTTTTTAACTTCCCTTCTGAACATTGTGTATTCAACCTAATTCTCTATCCACCTGATGATTGCCATAAGAATGTTTTTTTTTCTTCTTAATCACTGCCTTTGATTATGCTTGGGGACTGTAAATTTGTTTTCTGTCTTCTACTTTATCATATTTCCACATCAAAATCTGTGCCAATAACTCACCTACTTGCTACATCCCGTGCATTCACAAACAAGCAGTTACTGTAATGTAAACTGTATTTTTCCTGTAGTCCTAAACCACTTTATAAATTACTATTTCTTCTTAATCTTCTATTACCTACTGTGGAAGTCTTCCCTTCTCTTATACTGCCTAATATTCTATCATCGTGCAGCATATTTCACCTTTACTGCTGTTGCTGGTGAATTATAGCTGTGTCAATTTAGTTGAAACTTTCTCAAACCACTCATTGAGTCCCATCCTTCAGAGATACAAGAATTAAGTGTGCCTTTTCAGCATGAATCCGGAAGAAGGGCTTTGGGCTCCTTGGGTATTGAGGCCAGCTCTGAGGTTGTAAGAACCTATTCAAAAGGTAAGACACTCTTTTCCTTCCTAACCCCTGAAGACCTGATTATAGGGACTTGATGCTTGCCTTTTTTTCTTTCCATTGGTACCAAATGTGTACAGCAATGTTTGGCTCATGTTTCCCTTACAGAGTATCCTGTGCTCTGTTTGCCTTTTTTCCTTGTAGAATTGGGGCAACATGCTGCAATCTGATTACAGATATACCTATTTGTCCACCTGAATCTGGAGTCTACTACTGCAACTACATTTCTTCTCTTTGATGTAACCACCTAAGCTATCAACTTGGCCATTGCCTGTGTGCTTGACTACAACTTTTCATGGTACAACACTTCCAGCAGCCTCCAGTGGTTGACCATGTTGGAGCATAGCACATGTCCTGAAGACTGTCATACTTATTGCCTCTTTGAATTATTTTTGATGGCCACCCATCTATTATCCTGAGCTCGGCAGTGAGCAGACCACCTCTGGGAGCATACAAGCGAAGAAACAATCATTCTACCTAAGCTCTGCAGTGAGGCTATTTTGCCTCTAAGGCCTGGAAATCACAGGCTTGAGCAGAAGCACTTGGTGAAATATTAAATGTAGTCACTGAGATGCGTGACATGTCCAGAAGTTTCCAAATGATGCAGGAATTGCAAGCAACAAGTCACCGATACCATCCATGACACAAGGATTCTCTCTTCACATCTAGCTAGTGCCCTGTTTGAATTATTAATGTAATATTATTAGACCTGCTGAGTTTAACCTCATTAATTCACTTGCTACTATATAAACACAATGTAATATCTTAATTTCCTAACTCCTACCTTGAAAAGAATGTCCCAAGCTTTGACAGAAAAGAGAAAAATACTCTCCAACCAAACACTTAGTTTCCCGTTATGTCTCTTTGATTTTCTTTGCAGGTCTTCTTACTGGTCTTGCAGGGATCTTTTAATCAGTGTTACCAGGAATCCCAGGATTTTGACTTGGCACTGAATCAGTAACAATGTCATATGTCCATTGTCAGGATGGGAATTCCACGATATTAATGTTATTCTTAGTGGTAAAGGTCACTGGGGTAGGTGTTACTGTGAAAGCAAGCTTAGTTGTTGCAATGCATCTTGTACAGAGTATACATTACAGCTAGTGTGCCATTTATAGAAAGTGTAAAGTCCAAATAAAGTTCTGTATTTTTTGATTGTGGAGTGGAAAAAGAACTTTTTAAAAAGCAAGGATTGCTGAAGGTTGACAGCAGTTTTCAAAATCAAGTAACCTGAACTCATTGTAAGCAGTCTCTATACAGCTCCTGGTTCAAGCAGTAGTTGAAGTGTAGTTTGCAGATGACCTGGAGCAGAAGGATGTGTACAAATAGATATTCAGCCGGGAACAAGCAGCTAATTGGTCTTCGGATTATTGACCAGTTATCGATGACTAAGGCCTTTTGGCTGCCAACAACTGTGATTGATTCTTGGGTCTTGAACAAGATAGGAAGAAATCTTCAGACCTCTGCCAGCTTAGGAGCTATGTTTTCTGCAGTGATAACTACTTCACGCCTCAAGACCAATTAATTTTTCATTTAGCTGCTGTAAAATAACTTTTCATTATTAAAAATGTTAATATTTAAGTGTAAACCAACTACCCTCTATCCTCTGCAAACCAGTAGGTGCAAAACCTGAGATACAGCTTTCTGATTCGCAAAAAGACCATCTCAGCAGATCCATTTGAGCAGAGACTACTGAAATGCTTTGCTGTTGTTTTTTTCCTTTACCCATAACACCCATGTATTTTTCCCAATGTTTCTATATAAGAGAGAGTTTATAATAGGTTAGAGTTTTATTTAGTGGAGTTTTTTACTGATGGTTGATAATTGATTACCTGTAGCCATAATCTATTTACTTATAATAAACAGCAATTTCTGTCAAGAATAGAAACCTAATCCATGTTTGCTGTCAGTTTGGGTCGAATAATGGAATGTATTTTTAAAGGTCTTTAGCATTTGTAACAACTGAGAATAGTGAGGCTTGACCTCCTTCCTCCTCCTCCAATGAGCTGTAACAAAACATAAATGCAGAGGAAGCTTTTTAAATGTAAGTGCCATATTTGATTTGATTTGATGTGTCATGGCACTAGGTCAAAGACTGGCAAAGAAACCTGATTACCTCATTGCACTCCCTCAGTGCTCCTTCATGTCAACATCATCTGGACGAAGCACTGATGGTGGCAAGGGTGCAGAATGTACTCTAGATGGGGACTTCAATGTCCATCACCAAGAGTAGCAGCTAGTCAAGTCCTAGAGGACACAGCTGCTGGACTGGGTCTTTGGTAGATCGTGAGGAAGCCAATGAGTGCAAAATGTACTGGACTTCATCATCACCAACCTTTTGTGCTGCAGATGAAATTGCTAAATGTGTTAGATCTGCTTGAAATCTATCAACTCAACAATGGACATCCATGGCAATTATGAGCATTCTATTCAACTATTGTATTTACAAATTGTATAATGGGAATTTGCAATCTCCTGGCATCACTGATTATCCACTCTACTATTGCCTTCAAGCCAGGAGATAAACTCTGGTCCACTGAGGAGTCTAGACAGGTATGTCTGGAGCAGCAACCTTTTGTTTTTGTAACGTTATCATCCTGGTGAAGCTATAACACAGGACCACTTGCAACTTCAGTGCCAAACAGCAGAAGTCGGCTATAAGCTCTGCAGTCCTGCTACGTCTGGCCATGAATGCATTGGTCATTTGAACAACTCACTTGGAGGAAGAGATATTCTTAAATGATGAAGTCCAAGATATTGTTTTTAAAAAAAAGTATGGCAATACCAAGTAAATTAATTATCTATTTCCTCTGGGATCACCAGTATCTGGGATAGCATTAATACTGGTGCCTCACAGTGCCAGACACTCTGGTTTGATTCCATTGTTGGGTGTTCCAAACTCCCTTTGGCTGCATGAGTTTCTGTGGGATGCTCCATTTTCCTTCCACATTCCAAAGATGTGTAGGTTAGGTGAATTGGCCATGCTAATTTCCTTAGTGTCCAGAGATGTACAGGCTAGATGGAGTAACTAAGGTAAACGTGGGAATGTGTGGGGTATGTAGGTGGGATGCTTTTCAGGGGGTCAGTGCAGACTCGATGGGCCGAATAGCCCCTCTCTGCACATTAGGGATTCTATGTTTCTATGATCATGGCTGCCAGCCTTCAGCTATTTTCATTCACTGCACATGATATCAAGAAATAGTTGAAGACACTGGATACTGCAAAGGCAATAAGCCATGACGAAATACTAGTATTAGGATTGAAGATCTGCACTCTCATACTCATTGGAACAGGTTGACTAGGAGCACAATGTAACTACAATATTGGTAATTACCCGCTGATATGGAAAATTACCCAGGTATCTCCTGTTAACAAAAAGTGGTACAAATCCTATTGGCCCGTTCTCGATCAGATTAACAATGCTGTCAAGGAATGCTTGCTTACCAGTAACCTGCTCACTTTGCAGAATGCCAAGGCACCTCAGCTTCTGACCTCTTGATTCAAATATGGAAAAGGTGCTAACTCCAAAGATAAGAGACAGTCAACTGCTGCCTTGATATGTGTGGCGTCAAAGAATCCATGCAAAACTTGAGTCATGGAAACCAAAAAATTCTGTGGTTCAGGATATACATTGCACATAAGCAAATGATTGTGGCTGTCTTGACAACAACTATTTCAGCTCCAGGTCATGTTTGGAGCAGATCCTCAGTGTAGTGTCCCAAGTTCAGCCATTTTTAAACAGCTTCATCAATGACATTGCCTCCATTATAATTCAGAACTAATGTTTTCTGATGGTTGCACAGTGTTTGGCACCATTTGTACTTCCTCAAATACTGAAGTAGTCCATGTCCTAATCCAGACATAGGCCATGTGGCAAATAACATTCATGCCACACAAGTGCCAGGCACTGACCATCTCCAGCAAGAGAGAAACTAAGCCATTGCCCCATGATGTTCAGTTTTATTACCATCACTGAATCCCCCATTATCAATATCCTGGGGTTACCATTGACTAGAAACTGAGCTGGACAAACTCATGTAGCTGGTGTCAAGAGAGTGGTGCTGGAAAAGCACAGCAGGTCAGGCAGCATCCGAGAAGCAGGAGAATCAACATTTCTGATGTAAGCCCTTCATCAAACTCTTGTAGCCAGTGATTATATGCCAAGTCAGAGGTTCGGAATCCTGCAGCAAGTAATTCATTTCCTGAATTGTTAAAGTCTATCCAGCATCTTAAAGGCATGAGTCAGTGTAATGGAATAAGATTAAAACACATGAGCAAATGTAGACCATTTAGCCTATCGATCATGGCTGATTTTATCACTCTCAATTCCACTTTTGTATTTTATACTGATTAAAGATTTTAAAAAGACCAATGGAGACATGAATTATATATTGCTAAAAATGACTTTGACTTTGGTTGTTTAAAATGGCTGCTATTGTTCACATGATTTACCAGCTTCCTTAACTTTTTAGCCATTTCTAACAGTGGATTTTAGTATGAAATGGTTAGTTACAGCACCCATATACAATTGTTTACTTGTATGCATGCTTTAAAAAAAAGTGTAGAACCATTCCCCTACCCTATTACTCTACATTTACCCCTAACTAATGCACCTAACCTACACCACCCTGAACACTCTGGGCAATTTAGCATGTCCAATTCATCTAACCTGCGCATCTTTGGACTGTGGGCAGAAATTGGAGCATCCAGAGGAAAGCCACGCAGTCACTGGGAGAATGTGCAAACTCCACATAGTCATCAGCGGTTTGAATCAAACTTGGGTCCCTGGCACTGAGGCAGTAGTGCTAACCACTGAGCCACCATGCCGCCCTATTATTTAAATGCAATTATTTAAAACAATTGCATTTTGGAATTTGATTGCTAGGGCTATTTGGGTAAAAGGTAAAGTCTGCATAATTCAACTGGACCATAAAACTGCCCACTCATTTGTGTTGTGACCCTCCGGTTAAACCAATGTACCAAATGAGAGGAATGGTTGAGAAGCAGAGTCCTTTTAAGGTAACCTCAGTGTGAGAATTGAACCCCCTAAACTGTTGGTATCACTCTGCATTGCAAACCAGCCATCTAGCCAACATATCTGCTTTGTCAAGCCTCAAGGTGTTATCTATTTCAATTGATCAAACAGGCTACCTTTTGCACTTCTAAATTCTACTCTACCCTGCTCTTTGGTTGGCCCCAATTTCAAGCAGTTCTAAGAAACTATGCTGAAAACATATGGACTCTGCATGTGTGCTATCTTTTCCCATTTGTTTTTGCAAGTTGCTATGGCTTTCTGACAAGCTCTCATTACTTTATTCCTTTTATTTCCCACCCTAGCAGTTGGTTACTGTTATGGCGCCTATGCATAACTTCCATAAGTGACCTGTTTCTACCTTTGTTTCTCATTTCTGCCATAACTATTTCCACATTTTGGTTTTCTGAACAAAGGTTGTGCTAATAATGTCATTATCTAATGTGTCCTCCACTTCACCATTTCCTGGTTTCACGTGCTCCCTAAGTGTCCTGTATCACTCTATGTAAATGTGCAGACATATCTCCACGGTGACTACCAGATTATTATTGCTCTTCTAATTGTGCTGTGTGTTTCTGTATTGTTTCAAATGTCTGGTTTTAGCCCTTTTATTCTTCTTGTAACCTCTAGCCTTATTTGTTGACTTATTCTTAGCTTTGAAAGCTCTCTATCTCTTCCTGTCATAGTATCATTTCCTGATTATTGATTGTGTTCTCTTGGCCTTGATTCCTCTTTGATTTACTATTTATCTTCCCAAATTTGATCCAGTGCCCCTACCATTCAGTGTGAAGCCTCTCCATTCCCTTAGTTATGCAGCTTACAACACTGGTCCTAACCTGGTTTAAGTAAAGATTGTCTCAACAATACAGAAGCCATTTTCCGCTGTACTGCTGTCAGATCCCCATCAACAGGAATTATGCACTTCGTCCTGCATGTGTTGTTAGTATCTACATGGACCATGATGACTGAATCCTTCCTCTTCCTCTCTAGCCTGGAATAGATGTCCCGAACACTTATACCAGACAGGCAACAGAGTCGCCTGGAATTATGCACTTCACTGCAGAGAACAGTGGTGGTCCTTCTGACTATACTATTCCAACTTGCCACTGATTCATTTTGTCTACTTTCACTTGAATAGTTTCCTGTACCATCGTGCCATAGTCAATTATTTCTCCACCTGCAGTCCCCATTCTCATCCAACCCACCTGAAAGAACCTCTGATTTGTTAGATGATTGTGAATGTTGAGGGTTCTACCCACAACTTGCCCTTACCTTTCTCATTTTGCAGTTATACACTCCTGTCCTTGATCACTGTCCAGTTAAGAAGATGGATCCTTATACTGTACCCTGGTACACAGTCAGATGACTTGTCCCGCAAGATGCCTTGGATCAAAACTGCTCAACTTCAAACGTTTGCTGCTAATGTTTGCCCTGGGTCACAATTGTATCCAGGAAATTTCCAGCCTTAACACACCACCTCTCCTGCCACCGTTAATTTCTTTCAATGTGTGACTTAATTTATTCAATGATATATTTATTTACCCTGTCACCAATAGCTATTTTAAGATCTTGAAGATGTATGAGCAGAAATAGGTCATTTGGCATATTGACTCTACTACACCAATTAATGAGAGAATGGCTGATCTGATAACCCTCAACACCATTTTGACTTTTCCCTATGCTCTTTGATTCCCTTGCTGACAAAAATCTGTCTGTCTTGGCCTTGGACATACATCACAACCCATCGTCTACAGTCTACATTCATCGTCTAATGAATTCCACAGGTTTGTTACTCCCTGAGAGAACAAATTCCCCTCAATTCTTTCTTGAAATGATGAACTCTTACTCTAAGATTATGCCTGCTGGTCCTAGACTTCCCTACAAAAGGAATATATTTATAATATATCAACTCTGCAGAAGAGGTCTTGAAACATCAATTCTGCTTTTCTCTTCATAGACGCTGCCAGACTGAATTAGCTTTATTGTCACATACTCAAATAAGTTTATAAGTCACCACTTATAGTGCCATCTTAGGTACAAAGGTACCTAGGTATAATCCTAAATTGCAGAATAGAGAAATGAAGGAAATACATTACAGCTTATACAGTATAACCATAGATCAGAAAAACAAGAAGCAAAGTTAAAAAGACAAATATCATAGTCTCCCTCCAAAGACTCTCTGCAGTAGACCAGCGTAGAGGGCCTCCACGTGGTCGCGTGCTGCACTGGGCCACTGCCAGCATCTTTGCTCTAGACCTGTTGAGTTTCTCCAGAACTTTTGTTTTTATTTTGGATCCCCAGCATTCTCAGTATTTTGCATTTATTTGCTGTTTACATGTGCTCATACAAAAACAATCCCTGTCTGACCCAGTTACAGAAGAATTGGTTTCAACAGACCAGCTTTTCTCAGATGCAGATTTGTGTGTTGCTGTCCTGTTGTCAGGTCAACAAGACAGCTGGACATCCTGAAGGGGAGAGGTGATAAGTCAGAAGTTGTGGTACCAATGATATAGGCAGAATGAGAGATTAGGTCTTTCATCAAGAATTCAGGGCGCTAGGCAGTGGATTTAAACCAGGGAATTAATAAAGGTTATGCATTGGCAAATACAGAAATGACTGGCTCGAGTTGATGCACGGTGGATTAAGGGAATTGTTTCTGGGGAAGATGCAACCTATGCAAATGGATGGTCTGTATTTGAACCAGAATGAACCAACATTCTTCTGGGTGGGTTTGCCAGTGCTGTTAGGAGACATTTAAACTAGTTTGGCAGGGGAGGAGGCACAACCTAGGTTCAATAGCGACACTGCCAAAGGAACCCATCTTAAAGGAACCCATACAGAGGGAGTTCAGCTATCTTGAGTTCAAGGACGTAAGGGATGCTGGATGGCTTCTACTTTAATGCTAGGAGTGTTATAAGTAAGACAGATGAGTTAAGGATGTGGATTGACAAGTGGAGTTGTGATACTAGGGAGGAGCAGGAATGGCAATTTAACATTCTGGGGTATAAGATAGTCAGGTGAGTGGAGAGGGTTTAGAA
Source organism: Chiloscyllium punctatum (assembly GCF_047496795.1). NCBI lineage: Eukaryota > Metazoa > Chordata > Chondrichthyes > Orectolobiformes > Hemiscylliidae > Chiloscyllium > Chiloscyllium punctatum. The sequence continues at coordinate 28,721,432 of NC_092783.1, forward strand.
GAGGAGGTGGTGTTGCATTATTAATTAGAGTCAGTTGCTGATGTTTTGGAAGGTCTTCAAATGAGGCTTTATGGCAAGAGCTCAGGAATAAAAGAAGGGGCAGCCACATTGCTGGAAATCTATTATTAATCCCCATATAGTGAGCAGGCAATACAGATGGTGATATGTGTACCAGCCTCTGAAGTAAGCAAAAATAATATGGTAATTAGAAATGGGATTTCATCTCTTTCCCCACCCCTCAATATTAATTGGATAGTCGTCATGTTAACGGTGTAGCGATGGGCAGATTTTCTTAATGTATTCAGAGGACCTTTTTACGTTGACACATAGATAATAGGTTTATGGATAACACAAAAATTGACTGAGAATTTAATAGTGAGGAAGATGTTCTTGGATTGCAGGGAGGTATGGATGGGTCCATCAGGTGGATAGATCAATGGCAGTTGGAGTTTAATTCTGATAAAGGAGAGTTGATGAACAATGGAAGATTTAGCAAAACTAGTACTCAACGAATGGCAGGACACTAGGAAGCTCAGAGGGATCTTGAGGTGCTTGTTCACAAATTCCTGAAGGAGGCAGGATGGGATAATAGGATGGTTTCGGCATATGGGACACTTGCCTTTATCAGGTAAGGCATGGATTTTTTTTTTTAAGAGCCCCTACAGCGTTGAAACAAGCCCTTCAGCCCAACAAGTCCACACTGACCTTCCGAAGAGTAATGCACCCAGACCCATTTCTCCCTCCCCTATAATACACCTAACTCTCTCATCCCTGAACTCATTGGGTATTTTAGCACAGCCAATTCACCTAACCTGCACTTCTTTGGACTGTGGCAGAACCTGGACAAAACCCACACAGACATGGGAAGAATATGCCAACTCCATGCAGATAGCTGCTTAAAGCTGGAATAGAACCAGGGTCCCTGTCACTGTGAGGCAGCCATGTTAATCATTGAGCCACTGGGCTGCTCCACAATTATAAGAGGTTATTTTGGAGCTGCACAAAACTTTAGTTAGACCACAGCTGGAGTACTGTGTGCACTCCTAGTTGCTCAACTATAGGAAGAATGTGACTGTGATTGTATTGGAGGAGGTACAGAGGAGATTCACAGGGATGGTGCTCGGAATAGAGTATTTTAGCTATGAAGAGAGTTGGATAAGCTTGGGTTACTTTCTTTTGAGCAGAGAAGTCTGAAGGGGAGATCTGATTCAGGTGTATACATTTCAGGGCTTGAACAGTTGGATATAAACAGCTGTTCCACTTAGTTAAAAGGTTGGTCACTTTAAAAAGGGCAAGAGGTATAGATTGAGGAAGCAAATGTCACCTCTGGGCTGGTGAGATCTGGAATATATTGTCTGGAGGCTAGTAGAGGCAGGAAGTCTCAAACCTTTAAGTAGTACCTGGATGCACACTTGAAATGTCATAATATTTGAAGTTATGAGCCAAGTTCTGTGGGATTAGTTTAAATAGTTAATTTTGTTTTTGGTACAGACTTGATAGGCTGAAGGATCATTTTTGTACTGTGATTCTTTAACTGCTTTATTAGTTCGTTACACCAGCTTTGTTAACCTGTTTGTTACCTTATTAAAACCCTGCTTAAAAATCTGATGGAGGTTTGCTCGCTGAGCTGGAAAGTTCATTTTCAGGTATTTTGTCACCATACTAGCTAACATCTTCAGTGAGCCTTCAGATGAAGCACCATTGATGTTTCCTGCTTTCTAGTTATATGTTTGGGCTTCTTTGGGTTGGTGATGTCATTTCCTATGGTGATGTCATTTCCTGTTCTTTTTCTCAAGGGGTGGTAAATGGGATCCAAGTCAATGTGTTTCTTGATAGAGTTCCATTTGGAATGTCATGCTTCTAGGAATTCTCGTGCGTGTCTATTTGGCTTTTCCTAGAATGGATGTGTTGGCCCGGTCGAAGTGGTGTCCTTCCTTACCTGTATGTAAGGATACTAGTGAGAGAGGATCATGTCTTTTTATGGCTAGTTGATGTTCATGTATCCTGGTGGCTAGTTTTCTGCCTGTTTGTCCAATATAGTGATGGTACAGTTCTTGCATGGCATTTTGTAAATGACGTTTAGTTTTACTTGTTGTCTGTATAGAGTCTTTCAAGTTCATTAGCTGCTATTTTAGTGTGTTGGTGGTTTTGTGGGCTACCATGATGCCAATCTGGCAGTCATTTGAGATGCCTTTGATGTAGGGAAGAGTGGTGAGGATTTCTGGGTGCATTTTGTCTGCTGGTTTGGGTTTGTTGCTTCTCAAACTTGCCTGCTTAAGGATTTTGCAGGGAGCGCAGGCACGTCATCTTTTAACGTAGAAACAAGGAGGAGCAGTTGGCCCTTCGAATCAATTTCTTCTCGGAGGACAGCCCTTCCGTCCCTGATATAGCTTAATGAACCTCTGCTGCACTCCCTCTATTGCAAGTATATCCTTTCTGTAGGGAATCTGAAACTGCACATAATACTCCAGGTGTGGACTCACTAAGGCCCAGTGTAACTGCAGGTAAGAATCTGAACACTCATCTTCATATGATGAAGGCCAGCGATGTATTTGCCTTCTAATTGCTTGCTGTACCTTTTTCTTCCCTCACTAAAATGTCTAAGTTTATATTTAACCACAATGCAATGTATCTGCCATGTGTTCACCCACACACTCAACTTGTCAAAATACCTTGAGCCTACTTGCATCCTGCTCACAATTGTCAATCCTGCCCATTTTTGTATCAAACGGTAAACTTGGAAATGTCATGCTTGGTTCCCTCATCCAACACATTAAAATATATCATGAAAATCTGAGACCCAAGCACTGATACTTATGATTCCCAGTAGTCATTGCCTGCACCAGAAAAAGACACATTTGTTCCACAGTTTAATGGACTGTCAATCAGTTCTCAATCCATGCCAACATATTCCACCAATTTCCATGTGCTTTAATTTTGTTCACTAACTACTTAAGCGATACCTTATCAAAAGCCCTCGGAAATTCGAAATACATCATATACATTGGTTCTCCCTTACCTATTAGTTACATCCTCAAAAAATTTCCAGTAAATTTGTTAAATATGATTTGTCTTTCATAAATCCATGTTGGTTTTCTCCAATTCTGTTAATGCTTTCCAAGTGTTCTGTTCCCCCACGAATGATGTTAGCTAACTGGTCCGTAATTCTGTTATTTTCTCTCCCTTCCTTGTTAAATAGATGGGTTACATTTACCAAATCCACTCTGCTCCAGAGTCTATAGAATTTTTAGAAGATGACTACTGATGCATCCAGTATTTCCAATTACACTCCCTTTAGTCTAAAATGTAGATTAGCTGCCTGTGGTGATTTGTCACACTTTAACTTCCCCAACACTGCTAATACTGATTTCCTTTGATTTCTCCCTGTCACGAGACCTTTGTTCCCTAAAATTTCTAGGAGTTTGTTCGTGACCTCGTTTGTAAAAGCGAATTGAATAGCCTTGGTTGTCCCACATACTCAATGAATGCAATATAGTGAAAGGTTTATATGTTGCCAATTACAGCGTTTGGATATGACAGTACTTTGGTATAGCTTCTTTTGTTACAGATTTTAGAAAATGCAGCAAAATATCAAGCATTAAGAAAAGAGTATAGTACAGCAGACCACACTTAGCTTCCATTTGGCACTGGGCCCTTGCTTCATATCATGATGGTGACATGCCACACTGAGGTTGCCACGTCAGATGGGAGGTCGCCACGCCATGCTGGGAGGCCCCCACAGGAGGAGGCTGGAAGATTGCCAGACAGCACAGGAGGCCCTGACAGGTGGCGGCTGCTGCGCCGGATTAGGAGGTCGTCACACCATGCCAGGCGACCCCAATGAGAAGAGGCCACTGCGCCAGGCTGGGGGTTGCCTTGCCAATGCAGGGAGGAGTTGTCAATGGCTGAGGATCATCGCTCCTTGCTGGAGGTTGCTGTTGGAGGCCGGGAGCTGAAGGGGGATAAAATGGAGAAGGAGAAAAACCATCACTGGGAGGAAGGGGAAAAAAAAGCGAATGAGCTCCGGCTGTACTGTCCTACTCTGCTGCTACCTTGTTGACAGATATACTGAAGTATTTCAGTTCTTCTGCAATTTCTTTGTCCTCTTACAATTTCCGTACCTACTGAGTGACATTTGTCTTTACCTCTCCACATATTTCTAAAAGCTTTCTTTAATCTTCCTTTGATCTACCTTTTCCATACTTGCATGTTTACCTACATCTGTAGAGTAGTAGAGGATTTCAATTTGGTTACCATTATCTGGAATTACCTTAGTGTGAAAGGATTAGACAGGTTTGAATTTTTAGGCTGCATGCAGGAGAGCTTTTTACACCAGTAGGTATGTTGTCTTAGAGATGATGTGGAGTTTCTGATGTTGGAATGGGATGGACCAGGCTTAAAAATCTCAGCACCAGGTTATTGTCTAGCAGGTTTATTTGGAAGTACAAGTTTTCAGAGTCAATGGGGTGAATTTGTATTTGCAGATATATTCAATTTTGTTTAAAAAAAAAACACAATCTCTAGGCTGTCAGTCCATGTGACGTTCTAAATTCCTATCTTGGAAATAGAGCCAGTCTGACTCAAAGTTGGCTCTATCCTCACACCTTTTAATGCATTGTCTAAGCTGAGATGTCACTTTTTTAATATAAGACCTTAAAGTTAACTCTGGAATGTGACATGAAAGAAGTTCTGGGAGTTACATATGAATGAATCAAAACCTACAACCCATTCTAAGTGATTAAAGTTAAAAATCACACAACACCAGTTTATAGTCCAACAGGTTTAATTGGAAGCACACTAGCTTTCGGAGTGACGCTCCTTCATCAGGTGATCGTGGAGGGCTCGATCGTAACACAGAATTTATTCTGTGTCACGATCGAGCCCTCCACGATCACCTGATGAAGGAGCGTCGCTCCGAAAGCTAGTGTGCTTCCAATTAAACCTGTTGGACAAAAACCTGGTGTTGTGTGATTTTTAACTTTGTACACCCCAGTCCAACACCGGCATCTCCAAATCATAAGTGATTAAAGACTTAGCAGCAATCTAGGTTAGTTCAATATATCGCATCAGTTGAATGGCACTTTGTTTATTACAAATTCTGTATCCTATGATCCTATCGATGGAGCAGTGCTTCGAAAGTTTGTATGTCCATATAAACCAGGTGTTGTGTGATTTTTAACTTGAGATGGGCAGAACTAGACCTAATTCCAGGGAACGAAGCAGGTCAATTTGTTGAAATGTCAGTGGGTGAACATTTTGGGCATAGTAACCACAGCTCTAATTTTCAAAGTCCTTGTAGAAAGAGGTATAGAAAGTACAAAGATTAAGTGTCTAAATTGGGGGATGGTCACTTTCAATATTATTAGGCGGGATTTGACTGCATATACTGGGAGTAGCAATTTTCAGTCAGTCTAAATTTGGAATGTGGGAATCTTTTAAAAAGTATAGTGAGAATTCAGGGCCAGCATGCTCTAAGAGTGAAGAGCAAAAGCAGCAAGTTCAGGAAATTCTGGATGTCCAGGGATAGCAGGAAAGAAAAAGAAGGAAACATATGTACAGGACATTAGAAGCAGGAGAGGTCCTTCAGATTGCAGGGGTTGCTTAAAGAAATTAGGAAGACAGAGGAGCAGAAAGGATTAAGGAAAATCCCAAAGCATTTTATGAGTATACTAAGAGCAAAAGGATTAGCAAGGAAAGAGTGGACGATATTAAAGACCAAAGGAGCAATGGACGTGATGAGGTCTTAAATGAATATTTCTCATTTGTGTTCACAAAGGAACAAGATATTGGAGCCAAGGGTTTCATTTGAAATGGTGTGGTCCTAGAGCATGTTAAGATGGATAAGGAGGAGGTATTAATTGGCAAACGGGTATGTAAATCCCCAGGGCCTGATAAAGTATATCTCAAGCTGCTATGGGAGGCAAGGGAGAAGATTGCTGGCATACTGATGGAGATATTTAGTACTTTGCTGACCAGATGTGAAGTTCCAGATGACTGGAGGATAGCTCATGTCGCTCCTTTTATTCAAGAAGCTCAGGGGATGGGCCAGGTAATTACAGGCCAATTAGTCTGCCATCAGTGGTTGAGAAATTATTGGCAAAAAACTTTGAAGGAGAGGATTAATCAATGTTTGGAAAGGCAGTAATTGATCAGAGTCAGCACAGATTTGTTGGAGAGAGATCCTGACTGACTAATTTGAGTTTTTTGAAGAGGTGACAATATATTGATGAGGATAGTTCAGTACAGTTAGTGTGATTTACATGGACTTCACTAAGGCCTTTGATGAGGTCCCACATTAAAACTTGTCCAAAATGTAAGAGCTCATAGGATCCAAGACAACTTGGCAAGCTGGATCCAATAGGAGGCAAAGGGTGGAAGATTGTTTTTGTGATTGGAAGCCTGTGAACAGTGGTAGACTAAAGGAATTGCCGTTGGGACCCATGTAGTTAGTTCTGTACATTAATGACTTGGATGTGAATGTTGACGGTAAACAGAGTAAGTTTGCAGATGACATAGAAATGGGTGGTGATGCTGATAGTGAGGAGGTTGGTCTCTGGCTAAATTTTGATATTTTGCTTTATTCATCTGTTGTCACGGTTTTTGTTACACAATACAGAGAAAAGTGATGTGTAGTGTTGCCACTGTTTGGCAAAGAATAAAGAAATAAAGGAAAAGTGTTCAACTTTACAGTCCTCATTAAGTGCTCCACTGTGTGCCTAGCGGCCAGGCATGAGTCTCTTCACCACACCGTTAGAATGAATTCACTACTCTTCGTTGCCATCCTATCTCCAGAATGAATCCTCACATGGCCTGTCCAATGCTGATGCCACCAGGTACTGCAACAGCCCATAAAAGGGAAAAAAAGAATAGAAACAAAAAGAAAAATAACTGAGCCCTTGGCTCAGAAGCCCTACTCCACTGCCCTCTTACTGGAAACTGGCATTGATCAGCTGGTGAATGGCAGATGCAATTTAATCTGGATAAGCGTGAGGTGATGCATTTTGGATGTCTAATAAAAGGAGGATTCACACAATGAGTGGTACATCTCTAGGGAGTACTATGGAAGAAAGGGACCTTGCTACGTACATCCATAGATCCCTGAAGGTGTCAGTACAGGGTGGTGAAGAAAGTATATGGGATGCTTGCAATCATTGGCCAGGGCATTGAATATATGAGCAGGGAAGACTTGTTGCAACTTCATAGAGCATTGGTCAGACCACAGAGGGAATATTGTGTGCGTAATGGTTGCCACACCATTCGGATGGACGTGATTGTAATGGAGAGGGTGCAGAGGAGATTTGGCAGCATGTTGCCTGGAAGGAAAGTCTCAGTTATGATGGGAGATTGGATGTTTATGTTTTTCCGTGAGCTGAGGTTGCTAAGGGGGTATTGAATGAGGTAGACAAAACTGAGAGGCAGAGACAACATCGATCATAAGCATCTTTTCCCCGTGGCATACATGTCTTAAGAGGGCATAAGTTTAAGTGAGGAGTAAGTGGTTCAAAGGGGATCTGAGGAAAACTGTTTTCTCCCAGAGGGTGATAGATATATGAAACATGCTGCCTAAGAGGGTGGTGGCAGCCAGTAATCTTGCAACATTTAAGAAGCATCTAGATGACTACTTAAAATGCCAGGGTAGAGTAGGTTATGGGTTAAATGCAGGTAAATGGGATTATTATAGTTTGGTGTTTGTTGATCGGCATAAACTTGGTGGGCTTAAGGGCCTTTTTTTACATTGTATGACTCTATAGCGATGTAATCTTTTGTCTTTGATAATATGAATGACTCTGTGTTTAACATTTATGAGGTTAGTTATTTTCAGAGGTGATTTTTGAAGGGTGTTAACTTGTGTTGCCAGTTTCAGGAGCATTTAATGACTAAGCAGAGATTGATTGGCTCAGTGCAGTGTAAATGATGTTGTTATGAACTATGCATTGGGTGGCAGAAGGGATTTGATAGATAATGGAAAATTCCCAATTTCTGATGCTTGCCTTGTTGACAAAAAAAACCTAGCACGTTTAAACATAGTGTAATGTGTCTTCAGAAGAAATTTGAATGAGTTTGGTTCTTAAAAGACAAAATTGAAAGATGATATTTCTACACTTTTGCCAATCAATTCAGCTGGAATATTTTGTTGGTAATTACAATTATCCTTTTTGGATTTTGGCTGAGATCAATAGGCACTGGCAGAGTTGGGTGTATTTAAATGTAGCACCTCAGAAACCCATTTCCTTTTTTAACGTCTTGCTTGTTAGAAAAAATGCTGAGAAAACCAGTTATCAATTTGCAAGTAAAAGCATTCAGCCATGAATGCAGCGCTAATAATTTGGACCAACTGAAGGGGTTAAAAGTTTGAATGTGAGAGGATGGCTTGGGTGCATCCTTTTGAGTGACTTCTGGAAAAACATAGTCATTCTGCAAAAACATAAAGGCAAACTAACTATAGTGCATTGAGAGAGATGAATGTCTACACACAGCAAAGAAGACAATTTTTAAAAATTTTGTCACTTTGCATGGAGACTGTGAAGATTTGAGTTGTTATTCTTTTCAGTCCCTTCTTGTGGACATACTGTTCCTATATTTTTCTCTTGTTGAATGTTTACAAAGTTCCGCAGAGACAAGCTGTCCCTCAACTGTAGACTTCAGCAAAGTGTCAGAAAGTTTTAAATTTAGTAAAGCATTGTCTTTCAGATCAGAGTAAATGTTAATTTTGTTAATTTTCCATTACATTTTCCCCTTTTTGTCATTTTATGACAACCAGGACAACAAAAAATAGAGCCAGATTTTAAAAAATCTACAGAGCCAGATAGCTAAAATCAGTGATCTTAACAGCTGTCTGTGTTGTAGGGAGCATTTTAAACTGTCGCAACCAACTCTTCGCTTTCCAGTTTTTCCTGCTGAAGTCTTTCACCACTATACAGTCTGCAGGTTCTAGATCATGCAACTTCCTTTCTGCTGGTGAGGCTAGTGCTGCTTTCACTTGATTCTGTATTTCAGACAAAAGTGTAGAGTGTTTCATACAGTAACGCAACATCTCATCCTCACAGTGACCTGTTATCTGTCTTACCTTAAGTCTTGGGTCAATTCCTGTATTGGGCAGCCTACCGAACAAAATCTCAAACGGGCTAAGATTAGCTCTTCCTTTCCTCCTAGATCTCCTATACATCAGCACAATTGGAAGTGCCTTTTTCCATGCCACCCCTAGTTCCTCACAACATTTTGTCAATTTATTTTTTAGGGTAGCATTTTCTCTTTCCACTGCCCCACCGCTCGCTGGGTGGTAGGCACAGTGTGGGGAAGGATTTTGTTCAGTTAATCGCATGCCCGACAATCTATGCCAGATAACATAGCTACGCATCAGGACCTTTGTGATGTTGTTCGGAACTCCGATTATCCGGCATTTGATTAACCGAATGCCGGATAATCGGGGTTCCTAAACTCTGAGAACAGTCCGAATTAATTCGATTCTTTTAACAAATGTCTTTTATTTCTGCAGACCTCCACACTCTTTGACAACCCTATCGGCTGCCTTGGAAGAAGGGGAAGCTATACCTGCATATTTGCCTCATGTCTTTGCTCTGAAGGAAGCTATGGAGAAGGCTCAAATCTGGCTTCAAGAAGTGGACGTTTTTCAGGTTACCTTAGAATGAAAATAGGGTTTGCTATATCATACTCTGTACATGTGGACCTTTTTGTTTTGGATAATTTTTGCGCCTGATCTAAAACTAGTCAGTTGAGTTTAAATGAAAAAATGATCGATAACAAGTGCTGCATCAGTTGAACATGAGAAAAGAGGTTTTTGCATTATAATAATGCAACATACGTAACCGTTCATGTGTAGAAATGTTCTTTGTTCCATTTCAAAGAATCATAGAATCCCACAGTGTGGAAGTAGGCCATTCGCCGCATTGAGTCCACACAGACCCTCCAAAGAGCACTCCCCACCCCCACCCCCACCCCCATCCCCGTTACCCTATGCCTGTAACCCTGCATTTCCCTGGCTAATCCACCTAGTCAGCACATTTTTGGACACTATATGCAATTTAGCATGGCCAATCCACCCAACCTGCACATCCTTGGACTGGGAAAAAACCAGAGGACCTGGATGAAACCCACACAGAATGTGCAAACTCTGCACTGACAATTGCCTAGGTGTGGAATTGAGCCTGGGTCCCTGGCACTATGAAGCAGTGGTGCTAACCACTGAGCCATTGTGCTGCCCAACACAGCAGTATTTTCTGCATCTGACTCCAGCATTATGTTCTTAAATTCTTATTATCCATTGCATTCATAAGCTACATTCAGATCTGATGTCAACATAGAACAGTACAGCACAGAATAGGCCCTTCAGCCCACGATGTTGTGCTGACCATTGATCCTCATGTAAAATAAACCTAATGTACAAACCCTCAAATTTCTGTCACCATATGCATGTCCAGCATTCTCTTAAATATCCCCAATGACCTCGCTTCCACAACTGCTGCTAGCAAAGCATTCCATGCGCTCTCAACTCTCTGCGTAAAGAACCCGCCTCTGACATCCCCTCTATACTTTCTGCCAAACAGCTTAAAACTATGACCCCTCGTGTTAACAATTTCTGCCCTGGGAAAAAGTCTCTGGCTATCAACTCTAGCTATGCCTCTCATTATCTTGTATACCTCAATTAGGTCCCCTCTCTTCCTTCTTTTTTCCAATGAAAAAAGTCCAAGCTCAGTCAACCTCTCTTTGTAAGATAAGCCCTCCATTCCAGGCAGCATCCTGGTGAACCTCCTCTGAACCCTCTCCAAAGCATCTACATCTTTCCTTTAATAGGGTGACCAGAACTGGACACAGTGTTCCAAGTGCGGTCTAACCAAAGCTTTATAGAGCTGCAACAAGATCTCATGGCTCTTAAACTCAATTCCCGTGTTAATGAAAGCCAAAACACCATATGCTTTCTTAACAACCCTGTCCACTTGGGTGGCAATTTTAAGGGACCTATGTACCTGCACACCAAGATCCCGCTGTTCCTCCACACTGCAACATGTTCAGCCCTCTAGTATCATTTGAATCCTGTATTAAAAACTAAATCTGCATTTTAGTGCCTTCACAAAGTTACATTTTGAAAATCCATTTCCCATCTGTCTGCTTATTCTGATATGCAAGTTAATGCAGTCCATACCAAACTCAACTTTAACTGTTGTTAAAGCAAAATAGGTATTGGAAATCTGAAGTAAAAGCAGAACATGCTAGAAATTCTTTGCTGTCTGGCAATATTTGTGGAGAGTAGAAGAGTTAATGTTTTAGTTCTGTAACCTTTAATTAGATATTTCAATTGTGAACTTTGTTTCTGTCTCCACAGATACTGCCAGACCTGTTGAGCATTTTCTGTGTTTTTTTTTCCCCCTGTTTGCATGGTTATTCACCATTTCTTTGTAGTTTAGAACTCCGGTCCTCAAATTACAATCGATGATATCAGCAAAAAAAAGCAACATGTATGCATGAGATTCTTCTGTCCTTTCATTTTAACACTGGAAAGCTGAATTCATTAATCGGGAAAGATTCCATGTCATCTGTCGTCATCACTACCATATCTTAGAGGTCTGCGCCAAGTTGCCGATAACCTTAACTCTCTGGCTGTTGCTGGTGAGGTTCATTCCTACGTGAATGGCTGCTGGGTGACGGTAGATGTCCTAAAGAACAAAGAAAATTTAAAGCCCAGGAACAGGCCCTTTGGCCTCCAAGCCTGAGCTGATCCAAATGTACTGTCTAAACCTGTCGGTCAATTCCTAAGCATTTGTATCCCTCTGCTCCCCACCTACTCATGCAACTGTCCAGATGCATCTTAAATGAATCTACCGTGCCTGTCTGTACCACCTCTGCTGGCAATGCGTTCCAAACACCCACCACCTTCTGTGTGAAGTACTTGCCGCGTGTATCCCCCTTAAACTTTCCACCTCTCACCTTGGAAGCGTGACCTCTTGTTATTGAATCCTTCACCCTGGGGAAAAAGCTTGTCTCTTTCCACCCTGTCTATACCCTTCATGATTTTGTAAACCTCAATCAGGTCCCCCCTCAATCTCCTTTTTTCTAGTGAAAATAAACCTAACCTACTCAACCTCTCTTCATAGCTAGCACCTTTCATACCAGGCAACATCCTCGAAAACCACCTCTGCATCCTCTCCAAAGCGTCCATATCCTTTTGGTAATGTGGCGCCCAGAACTGTACACTGTATTCTATGTCTTGTACAATTTTAACATGACATGCCAGCTCTCATACTCGATACCCCGTCCAATGAAGACAAGCATATTATATGCCTTCTTGACCACTCTATCTACCTGTGCAGCAACCTTCAGGGTACAATGGACCTGCACTCCCAGATATCTCTGCCCATCAGCTTTTCCCAAGGCTCTTTCATGCATTGTATAATTTGCTCTAGACTTAGACTTGCCTAAATGCATCACCTTACATTTGTCCGGATTGAAATCTATCTGCCACTTCTCCGCCCAACTCTGCAGTCTATCTATATCCTCCTGTATTCTCTGACAGTCCCTTATGCTTTCTGCTACTCCATCAATCTTTGTGTCATCTGCAAACTGGCTGATCATACCAACAGTGCCCTCTTCTAGATTATTTATGTATATTACAAATAACAGTGGCCCCAATACTGTCCCCTGTGGAACACTTTTCTCCATTTCGAGAAACTCCCTTCAACTACTACACTCTGTCTTCTGTTGCTCAACAACATCCTTCCTAGGTGGTTCTTTATCCACCTAGGTAGAACACCCTGCACACCATGTGACTTCACTTTTTCTCCATTAGTCTACAATGGGGAACCTTATCAAACACCTTACTAAAGTCCATGTATATGACATCAACACGCCTTCCTTCATCTAATAACTTGGTCACTTCCTCGAAGAACTCTATCAAGTTGGTAAGGCACGATCTCCCCTGCACAAAATCATGTAGCCCATCACCGATAAGTTCATTCCTTTCCAAATATAAATAGATACCACCTGTCAGTACCGTCTCCAACAACTTACCCACCAACGACATCAGGCTCACTGGTCTGTAGTTACCCGGAATATCCCTACTACCCTTCTTGTACAGGGGTACAACATGAGCAACCTTCCAATCCTCCGGCACCTCACCTGTATTTAAGGATGCCACAAAGATATCTGTCAGGGCCCCAGCTATTTCCCCTCTCTCCTCCCTTAGCAACCTGGGATAGATCCCATCCTGTCCTGGGGATTTGTCCACCTTAATAACCTCTAGCATACCCAACACATCTTCCCATCTTATGCTGACGTGATCCAGACTAATCAAACTTCTATCTCTAATCTCAAGATTCATCATGTTCCTCTCCTCCATGAACACTGATGCAAAGTGATTCAGAATCTCGCCCATTCTCTCCGGTTTGGCACACAGCCTTCCTTTATTATCTTTTAGTGGGCCAGTCATTTCTTTAGTTACCCGCTTGCTTCTTATATAAGAATAAAATGCTTTGGGATTTTCCTTAATTCTGCTTGCTAAAGCTATTTCATGACCCCTTTTAGCCCGCTTGATTCCTTGTTTAAGACTTGTCCTACTCTTCTGATATTCCTCCAGGGCCTGTTCTGATCTTATCTGCCTAGACCTTATGTACGCTTCCCTTTTCCTCTTGGCTAGTCGTACATTTTCTCCTGTCATCCTCTCCAGTCATGACTGGTCATTACGTAACCCCCTGACTGAGACAGTGTACATATAGTGCAGCTAGGCTGCTCCACCACGTGCAGATGACTCTCTTCTCAAGACGATAGTCCGATATTTGGATCATTCTGGTATGGGCTTTGTAGTACACTTCTAATAGCATGTGTGATATAGTCCTTGAATGCTGTGCTCTGTACCAACTGGAGAAGGTAGAAAGGAGAAGTGATGAATGTTGAAAAACTGGAAGGGCAGTAACAGTGTTTCAAGGAGTAAGATAAGGACCTGAAGTGGGAGGAGCATATCTTCGCCCTGATATCCTCTTCATCATGATCGTGTTGCAGCAATAAGTCAGAGGGAACTTAATTGACTCCTGCATCCAATAGATCTTAGTCAAATGAAGTATGATTCATTGACTTCAAATTAGTTGTTGCTCCAAAAGCAAATCTTTGCTTTCTCTCCTTTTTCACTTTTCCTGTTGTGTGGTAAAAGTTAACAGTGTTAATATGGACTTCAGGAAGGCGTTTGACAAGGTTCCTCATGGTAGACTGGTTAGCAAGGTTGGATCACATGGAATACAGACTGGAGACCTGTGACCGACGGTGTGCGAAAAGGATTGGTGCTGAGCCCACTGCTTTTTGTCATTAATATAAATTATTTGGATGTGAATACAGGAGGTATGGTTATAAGTTTGCAAATGACTCCAAAGTTGGAGGTGTAGTGGACAGCAAAGAAGGTTACCCCAACGTAGAACAGTTGGGCCGAGGAGTGGTAGTTTGAGTTTAATTTAGATAAATGTGAGGCGCTGCGATTTGGTAGGCCAATCAAGGCAGAATGGTAAGGTCCTGGGAGTGTTGTTGAACAATGACCTTGGAGTGCAAGTTCATAGTTCCTTGTTAGTGGAGTTGCAGGTAGATAGGACAGTGAAAAAGGTGCCTGGTATGCTTCCTTTTATTGGTCAGTGCTCTGAGTACAAGAGTTGGAAGGTCATGTTGTGGCTGTACAGGACATTGGTTAGGCCACTTTTGGAATACTGTGTTCAATTCTTGTCTCCCTTCTATAGGAAGGATGTTGTGAAGCTTGAAAGGGTTCAGAAAAGATTTACAAACATGTTGCCAGAATTGGACGGTTTGAGCTATAGGGCAAGGCTGAATAAGCTAGGGCTATTTTCTCTGAAGCGTTGGAGGCTGAGGGGTGACCTTGTAGAAGTTTATAAAATCATGAGGGGGAGAGATAGGGTGAAGAACCAAAGTCTTTTCTGCAGGGTAACAGAGTTCAAAAGGAGAGCCATAGTTTGAAGATGAGAGGGGAAAGATTTATAAAGGAACAAAGGAGCAACTTTTTCTGCAGATGGTTGTGGTGTATGGGATCAGCTGCCAGAGGAAGTGGTGGAGGCTGCTACAGTTAGAACATTTCAAAGGCATCTGATGAGTATAAGAATAGAAAGGGTTCAGTGGGATATCGGTCAAATGCTGGCAAGTATGACAAGATTAATTTAGGATATCTGATCAGCGTGGACTAATTGGAACAAAGGATCTGTTTCCATGCTATACAGCTCTATGACTTGTAGGCATATGTTTGTTTTATGAATGTATCTAGTAAAATACAATAGAGGAATGTCATTAAATACACTGAGCAGTTAAATTGTAGTCACGTTAATTTATGTTTGTGTTCAGAGGTGGGATTCTTATGTTGGCAAGGTCGTCTAAATTATTGTCAGTCTGCTTTGTTCTTTTCCTGTCCTGCTGGCTTGCTTTGTTTTGTCAATTTCCATGCTTCCATTTTCACTTATCTTTATCCTTCATTTCATTCTCCTCACGTCTGAGCTATTCATATGTTCTTTGTATTTTGAGTACCTTTTAATTTCATGTCCCCTGTCATTTGCTGCCTACGTCGTAACTTTTATCACATTCTGTTCAGCTGTCCCTCTCTTTTATACTTAACTGAATTGGCAGTTGGTCTGATTATATCTTGAATTTTAAATCATCGTTTTTGATTTCAAATCTTTCCACAGAATCAGCTGCTCCCTTCTTTATGACTTCCCCCTCTAACCTCTCGGGTTGCAGGAGTTTTTAAAAATATGTAAAAATGAGAGTAACTAAATTAGAGATGGATACTGGAGAAATTACCATGGGGAAAGTGATGGAGACATTGAGCAAATATTTTTTCTTCAATGAGGAAGACATAATTTACATACTTGAATGTAACATGAGATAGAAGAAAGGAGAAAGATTAGTGTATATACAAGAAACTAAAAAACTGACAGTTTTCCCAGACCTGCTGACCCACATCCTGGATTCTAAAAGAGATAGCTGCAGAGATCATGAATATACTTTTTTTTTCCCATTCTCTATGTTCTTGAATTACTCTAGTGTAATTGCAGAGAAATGTAAACAATTGTTTAAAACAGGGAAATTATGCGACACAAATTTATTTAAAGTTTTAAAGAATGAAGTAGATAATTTTGAGACATTATCAAATGGCTTTTGGAAACTGAGGCAAAAGGTCAAATAAAGGTTGAATTTATAAGATAGGGGCTTACATAGTTGGAGGTAGTATGTCTTAGAATAGATGGAGGATTAAATAACGGGGAGCAGAGAGTAGGTGTTAGCAGAATTTCTCTTACTTAACACTGCAATTAACATTGTACTGCGAGGACAAGTGCTTTGACATCAGCTAACTTACAACCAATTTAGATAAAGAGACAGAGCAATATAACAAGTTCATATGCAATACATCGCTTAAGTGAGAATGTCAGTTTATAAGGAGAATGAAAAGAGATCACAATAGGTTGCATGAGGAGACAATAGGGATAAGCATTCCCCACAACTATTGAATCAGACACTACATAGAAACCAAAAGAACCGCAGATGCTGGAAAAAAACTCCATAAATACAGAAATTGCTGGAAAAGCTCAGCAGGTCTGGCAGCATCTGTGGAGGGAAATTAGAATTAACAAATGATCCTAATTTTTGAAGTCCTACTGTATTCAGTTGCGAATGGTGGTGGATAGTTCAAAAATTCACAAGATTTACAGGCTCCACAAATGCGCCCAGCCTTAATGATCTTGGAGCCAAGCACATAACTATGAAAAGCTGAAGAATTCGCAAGCAACTTGAGTGGAAGTGCCAAGTGGACGATCCATTGTAGTCTGCTGCTCAAGCAGCATAGCACCAAGCACCACAGATGTCAACCTTCAATGAATTTGATTCGCTTCATGATGATGAGAAATGGCTGAGGGCATTGGATACTGTGAAAGATTGGGGCCTTTAGGAGCATTCTGGCAATAGCACTGAGGACGTATGCTCTGGATCTAGTTTTGCTGTGAGCCAACCAGTATCTGCATACCTGCAAAAGTGACATCTACTTGGCAATGTGGGATATTGTCTAGGTTATATCCTTTCCACAAAAGGCAAGACTAATCTATTCCAGCCAACTGCTGCACCATCAGTTTACTTTCCACTATCAACATGGCGGGAGGTGTAGCTGACTGCTATCAAGTGGCCGCTTGCTAATGTTCAGTTTTTGTACCACCAGTGACACTCAGCTCTTGACCTCATTGCAGCCTTGGTTTAAGCATGGACAGCAAAGGCTGATTTATTGTGGTGAGATCCAAGTAACTGACCTGGACATGGAGGCAGTTTTAGCCAAGTGTGGCACAAGGAGCTGTAACAAAATTGGCTTCCATGGGAATTGGAGGCAAGCTCTCCATTATTTGGAGCCATACCTTACCAGAAAGGAAGATGGGCTGGTAGTTAGAAATCAATCATCTCATTCCCAGGGCATTGTCGCAAGAGTTGCTCAGATGAGTGTGTTACTGTGCTCCATCAATTACATCACCGGGTCAGAAGTCACGTTTTTCAACTCCATTCATTGGTCCACAGAAACTACAGTAATCTCTGGCATTATGCAACGCAACCTGGACAATATTCTGACTTGGGCTGATCTGTGGCACAAATGTAACTTGGTGCTTAAGTGTCAAGAAATGACCATTTGGAACAAAGGATCTAACCATCTCATTTTGACATTAGTGGCATTCCCCTTGCTGAATAGGGCTACTACTGATCAGAAGCTAAACTGCACTAGCCATGTAAATGATGTGGCTATAAGAGGTTAATCATAGAATCGCAGGAGGAGGCCATTCAGTCCATTGTGTCTGCTCTGGCTTTGAGCATTTTGACTTCGTGCTTAACTTTTACCTCTTCCCAAAAACCCTGCAATTGTTTCCATTGAAATAATCATTGTGTTCTCCTCCACCACACTGATTGCATAACAGAGTCACTCATGAAAAGGTTTTTCTCTTCTCGTATTTACTTCTTTCACAAAACAGTTTCAAATTGTGCCTCTGTTTCTCAGTCCTTTTACTACTTAGTGTTTAGATTTTCCATGTACATGTGTTTGTGTGTTTGACATGAATACATACAGGTATCCGTTACAAAATGCTCGTGTTCAGAAATCCCAAGAGTCATTAGTCAGAGCTGGCATCCATTCTTTTTCTCTGTCCTTACCGTTGAATTAAACTTCACACTCAATCTCTAACTGTTCCCAACTCCAGTTTCCTTTTTCAAATACAGCCCCCACTTCCAATGGTACTAAAATTCAGATTTCCTAATCCAGTATATCTATTTTTACCACCTACTTAAATTCTACCATTGTGTACCCATTCTTTGAGCTAGTAAAAGCAATTGTATTCCATTCTACATCAGCTAAATATTATCTACCTCTAACTCAGTAAATCATACAAAACATCTTTGCAAGGTTCCTTCTTTAAAAATGGCAAGTTATTAAAAATTAAGCTAAGACATATGTATGTTTACTAAATGCCATTAATTTGTTTTCATTGATTAAATGATGGTTGCTGAATGAATTTGCCAAACATCAGCAAAAATCCTGCAATATTATCTGTTGAAAATAGGTTTTTCCCTCACACTGTGTAATTAGCCATATTTCTGTAACGGTACAAAACAGTGAAACCTCTGATTTGCTGTGAGCAGTTCCATAATTATAACTTGTTCACAAGATATGTTGATGAGGACTTGCTTGTGGCCCATTATTACAATGCAATATTTTGATTCTGTATTTTCAGTGATACTTGAGCAACTATTAAATACTGAAATGTAAAATATGTGCACTGTACCACAGCTTTGAATCTGTTAGATTGAACAAGTTGCTGAACTTCACAAGTTGTCCACTTTCTGAGCATTTTGTGTTCTATCTGGACTTTATTTTCTTATATTGTTAGAATTCTGATGAGCACCCTCCAGTGGAAACATTGGTGGAACTTGTCACACGTGGCCGTACAATCCCAGTACGTTTGGATCCACTTCCTCAACTTGAGTCACTTCTTGCAGATGTTGAGACCTGGAGAGATTCTGCAGCTAAAACCTTTCTAAGAAAGAACTCCACCTGTTCCCTTTATGAGGTTAGTATACAATTGCATTCGCATAGAGTCCTGGAGCTCAGCACAGAAAAGGGTATTTCTGCCCATTAAGTCCATGCCAGTTAAAAAAGACAAGTACCAAACTATCTTCATTCCATTTTCTAGCATTTGGCTCACAGTCTTGTATATCTTTGTCATTGCAACTGCACATCTAATTGTTACTTTAAATGCATTCTGACCTGGATCCATACTTCTCAAATGGTGCATGATTTTGTTTCAACTGGGCAACCTTGCTCCTGACCTGAAATCTCATTCTTCCTCACCTCACTTGACCTGAATCCCACCTGTCTTGGCTGGTTTCCTGACTAACATCTGCGACCTTACCTTTGGCCTGTATTCCTGCAAATTGTCTCATTTCAAGTAAATATTCTGTTTTAGATGCTACAGTAGAATCTCCATCTGCTGCTCTATCAGGTAGTTCATTCTAAATGAAAATTACTCACTTGTTTCTTCTTTTTGCCTTTGTTCTTTCTCACTCATCTTGAATGTGCATCCTTTGATTCTTGATCCCTCCACCAATGTGAACAAATTCTCTATCTACGCTGTTCAGACCCCACATGATTTTGAAGATCAGATCTTCCCTCAATTGTCTAAGCTCTACTGAAAACAACCCAGCTTCTCTGTCCTAGATATCATTCTAGTGGGCGGCACGGTGGCACAGTGGTTAGCCTGCTGCCTCACAGCACCAGAGACCCGGGTTCAATTCCCACCTCAGGCGACTGAATGTGTGGATTTGCACATTCTCTTAGTGTCTGCGTGGGTTTCCTCCGGGTGTTCAGGTTTCCTCCCACAGTCCAAAAATGTGCAGGTTAGGTGAATTGCCCATGCTAAATTGCCCGTAGTGTTAGGTGAAGGGGTAAATATAGGGGAATGGGTCTGGGTGGGTTGCGCTTTAGCGGGTTGGTGTGGACTTGTTGGGCCGAAGGGCCTGTTTCTAAATCTTCTCTGTCTCCCAAAAGAGTGAGAAATTGAATTGGATACGAATAAGAGCTTTGATGAAACCAGTCTTAATGCACAAAAGGCTTGACAATTACAATGAATCACCATTAGTATTTTTTTTTCTCGATTACTTTCTCAATTTACCCTCCTATCATTACCACCTATCATCATGCAAAGAAGCCCAAAGTGTCTCTGTAGTGATTGGAACAAGGTCAGCCAGTTGGATTTCATAGAATAAGAGTTCCCTGATTGGGGCTGTTGACCTGGTCCAAGTTTGAGTAAGACCTCAGCCAGGCTGGCAACATATTAGATTAGTTTTTTAAAATTAGATTACTTACAGTGTGGAAACCGGCCATTCTGCCTAACAAGTCCACACCGACCCTCTGAAGAGCAACCCACCCAGACCCTTTACCTAACACTACGGGTAATTTAGCCTGGCCAATTCACCTAACCTGCACATTTTTGGACTGTGGGAGGAAACCAGAGCGCCCAGAGGAAACCCACGCAGACACTGGGTGAATGTGCAAACTCCACACATTCAGTCGCCTGAGGCGGGAATTGAACCAAGGTCTCTGGTGCTGTGAGGCAGCAGTGCTAACCACTGTGGTACCTCTACAGAGTAAGAGTACAACTTTGATTCCGGTCTCTTATGAGAAGTAGCTGGTTCATTTACTGCTGATTGTAGTTAAAGGATCTGGCCCAAGTTTGGCGGATTGAAATTGGTCGAGAAAGATGGAACCTTATTGGCTCAATATTTTTGGATTAGGAAACAACTATCTGAGTGAAATTCAAATTAAATACCTGGAAACTTTTCAGGAAGGTTGAGGGACTGTCAAAGGTGCCAAGCCTATCTACATATTGACCAGGAAGCAATTAGAGTCAGACAGTCATAGAGATGTACAGCACAGAAACAGACCCTTCGGTCCAACATATCCCAACCCAATCTAGACCCGCCTACCAGCACCTGGCCCATATCCATCCAGATGAATTTAAATGTTGCAATTGTATTCGTTTCCACCACTTTCTCTGGCAGCTCATTCCACACACGTACCACCCTCTGAGTGAAGATTAGATTAGATTAGATTACTTACTGTGTGGAAACAGGCCCTTCAGCCCAACAAGTCCACACCGAGTTGCCAAAGCGCACCCACTCAGACCCATTCCCCTACATTTTACCCATGCACCTAACATTATGGGCAATTTAGCATGGCCAATTCACCTAACCATGTTTTTTTTGGAATGTGGGAGGAAACCGAAGCACCCGGAGGAAACCCACGCAGACACGGGGAGAATGTGCAAACTCCACACATTCAGTCGCCTGAGGTGGGAATTGAATCAGGGTCTCTGGCGCTGTGAGGCAGCAGTGCTAACCACTGTGCTGCCCCTTAGGTCTCTTTTATATCTTTCCCCTCACCCTAAACCTATGCCCTCTAGTTCTGAACTCTCCCACCTCAGGGAAAGTGCCTAATCTATTTATCCTATCCATGCCCCTCATGATTTTGTAAACCTCGATAAGGTCACCTCACAGCCTTTGACGCTCCAAGGAAAACAGCCCTAGCCTATTCAACCTCTGCCTATAGCTCAAATCCTCCAACCCTGGCAACATCCTTGTAAATCTTTTCTGAACCCTTTCAAGTTTCACAACATCTTTCTGATTGGAAGGAGACCAGAATTGAATGCAATATTCCAACAGTGGCCTAACCAATGTCCTGTACAGCCGCAACATGACCTCCCAACTCCTGTACTCAATACTCTGACCAATAAAGGAAAGTATACCAAACGCCGCCTTCACTATCCTATCTACCTGCGACTCCACTTTCAAGGAGCTATGAGCCTGCACTTCAAAATCTCTTTGTTCAGCAACACTCCCTAGGACCTTACCATTAAGTGTATAAGTCCTGCTAAGATTTGCTTTCCCAAAATGCAGCACCTCACATTTATCTAAATTAAACTCCATCTGTTACTTCTCAGCCCATTGGCTCATCTGATCAAGATCCCATTTTAATCTGCGGTAACCTTCTTTGCTGTCCACTACATCTCCAATTTTGGTGTCATCAGCAAACTTACTAACTATACCTCTTATGCTCACATCCAAGTCATTTATATAAATGAAGAAAAGTAGCGGACCCAGCACCAATCCTTGTGACATTCTACTGGTCACCAGCCTCCAGTCTGAAAAACAACCCTCCACCACCCCCTGTCTTCTACCTTTTCAGCCAGTTCTGTATCCAAATGGCAACTTCTCCCTGTATTCCATGAGATCTAACCTTGCTAACCAGTCTCCCATGGGGAATCTTATTGAATGCCTTACTGAAGTCTATATAGACCACATCTACCACTCTGCCCTCATCAATCCTCTTTGTTACTTCTTCAAAAAACTCAAATCAAGTTTGTGAGACATGATTTCCCAAGCATAAAGCCATGTTGACTATCCCTTCCAAATACGTGTACATCCTGTCCCTCAGGATTCCCTCCAACAACTTGCCCATCACCGATGCCAGACTCACTGGTCTATAGTTCCCTGGTTTGTCCTTACCACCTTTCCTAAACAGTGGCACCACTTTAGCCACCCTCTAGACTTCCGGCACTTTACCTGTGCCTATCGATGATACAGATATCTCAGCAAGAGGCCCAGCAATCATTTCCCTAGTTTCCCACAGAGTTCTGGGGTACATCTGATTCGGTCCTGGGGATTTATCCACTTTTATGTGTTTCAAGACATCCAGCACTTCCTCCTCTGTGATATGGACATTTTTCAACATGTCACCATCTATTTTCCTATGTTCTATATCTTCCATGTTCTTTTCCACAGTAAATACTGATGCACAATACTGGTTTAGTATTTCCTCCATCTCCTGCACTCCACACGAAGGCCGCCTTACTGGTCTCTGAGGGGCTCTATTCTGTCCCTAGTTATCCTTTTGTCCTTTAATGTATTTATAAAAACCCTTTGGATTCTCCTTAACTCTATTTGCCAAAGCTATCTCATGTGCCCATTTTACCCTCCTGATTTCTCTCTTAAGTATACTCCTACTGCTTGTATACTTTCCTAAGGATTCACTGGATCTATCCCGTCTGTACCTGACATGTGTTTCCTTCTTTTTCTTAACCAAACCCTCAATTTCTTAAGTCATCCAGCATTCTGTGGGAGGAAACCCACGCAGACACGGGGAGAACGTGCAAACTCCACAGTCAGTCACCTGAGGCGGGAATTGAACCCGGGTCTCTGGCGCTGTGAGGCAGCAGTGCCACCATGCTGCTTCTACTGCCCTTACACTCTTCTAGAGATTCACTCGATCTGTGCTGTCTATACTTGACAATGCTTCCTTTTTCTTGACTAGAGCATAAATTTCTCTCATCGTCAACATTCCCTACACTGACCAGTCTTGCCCTTCACCCAAACAAAAACAGGGTTAAAACGTGTGGTGGTGGAAAAGCACTGCTGGTCAGGCAGCATCCAAGGAGCAAGAGAGTCGACATTTTGAGCATATGTTCTTCATCAGGAATGTGTATCATTCCTAACAGGAAAGGACTGTTATATCAGAGTCCAGAGACAAGTTCATTTTTGAAGGCTTCTAGATTTCCAGCTGTCCCTTTACCTGTGAAGATCCACTCCCAATCAACTTTTGAAATTTCTTGCCTAATACAGTGAAAATTGCCCTCCTTCCAATTTAGGACTTTAACTTTTAAATCAGGTGTATCCTTTTCCAAACATTTTAATGTTAGTAGAAATATGATCAGTGGTCCAAGGTGCTCCCCACTGACACCTCAGTCACTTGCCCTGCTTTATTTCTCAAGATCTCAGTAATTGAGGTTTGTTCAATATATTGCATCAGTGTATGACACTGATCTTTTGCTATAAATTCTGTATCCTATGATCCTGCGCTACTAGCAACTAGATGAAGGAGCAGCTGTCCAAAAGCTTGTACTTCCAAATAAACTAGGAGGAAATGAGGACTGCAGATGCTAGAGATCAGAGTCTAGAGTGCGATGCTGGAAAAGCACAGCAGGTCAGGCAGTATCCAAGGCGCAGGAGAATCTACGTTTTGGGTATAGTCCCTTCATCAGGAATGAGGATTGTGGGCCAGGGGGCTGAGACATAAATGGGAGGAGGTGGGACTGGGGGAAGTTAGCTGGGAATGTGATAGGTAGATGAAGGTGGGGGGGGAAAGGTGATAGGTGGAGAGGAGGGTGGAGCAGATAGGTGGGAAGGAAAATAAGTGGGTCAAGAGGGCATACTTTTCCAGCACCACACTCTCGACTTCCAAATAAACCTGTTGGACTATAACCTGGTGTTGTGTGATCTTTTAACTTGGTCCACCCCAGTCCAACACCGGCATGTCAACATTATTTGTCAAAAGTAGGTCAAGTTTTGCTCCTCGGGTAACCAAATCCACATACTGAATAAGAGAATTTTCTTATACACACTAAAAAAAATTCCTCTCCATCTAAGACCTTAACACTATGGCAGTACCAGTCTTATGTTTGGAAAGCTAAAACCTCCTCCTATCACAGCTCGATTATTCTTACAGATAGCTGCGACCACCTTACAAATTTGGTTTTCAATTTTTTTGCTGACTATTTGGGGGTGGTCTAGAGTACAGTTCCAATAAGGTGACCATCTCTTTCTTATTTCTCACTTCCGTCCACATAATCTCACTGGATGGACTTCCCTGAATTTCCTCCCTACATACAGCCGTAATGTTATTCCTAATCAAAATTACCACTCCCCCTCCTCTCTTGCCCCCCACTTTCTATCTTTCCTATAGCATCTATATCCTTGAACATTAAGCTGCCAGTCCTGTCCATACCTAAACTTTTGGTCAGCATGGACCGGTTTGGGCTGATGAACCTATTGCTGTGCTCTCTCTAGTGCTCTCTTTCTTGCCCCCCCCCCCCACTCTCTCTCACTCCCTCCTCGCTGTCGCTCGCCTCTCCGGCCCCCTCTCCCTGTTCCTCGCTGTCCGGCCCCCTCTCCCTCTCTCTTGGTCTCTGTCTCTCTTTGGTGTCTCTTGGTCTCGGTCTCTGTCTCTGCGTCTCTCGCTCTCGGTCTCGGTCTCTCCTTTTTTTCTTTCTATCTCTCTCTTACAGACAAACTTTGACCGTTGCTGCTGTTTCCCAATATTCTTGGTGAATTGGGATTTTTGTTGTTCTAGGTGCTGTGTCCCAGGTCAGACATTTGTGCAACTGGATTGAAAAACAAAACTAAGAAATCGAAAGATACTTTACAGAATGGAAAACGAAAAGTTCCAAAACTGCAAAGTGTAAGTTACCTGATTCATGAGTTAATGACACTGACATTGTACTAACAGAGTGTGACAGATATGATTCCAATTTTCTACTATTTTGATGCAGCTTGATTATTCCATATCTCTAAGTCTTGTGTGTACATATACAGGATGATTTATCTTTGCGACTAGCTCACTAATTGTCTGGTCTCTTCATTCCTGCACAAATATCTTCCTTTTCATTGAATAGATGGGGGAATTGCTGGCTGCACCAGCATTTATTGCTCATCCTTTGTTGCTCTTGATCAACCTATAGGCTGTAGGTAGAGACACAATGCTATTAGGAAATGATATCCAGCATTCTGACCAGGCAACACTGAAGGAACAGCGATATATTTACAAGTTAGGATGGTGAGTGACTTGGAGAGAAACCTGCAGGTGCTGGTGTTTCCGTGTATCCGTGACCAGCGTGTTCTACAGGTATTGGTGCAGGGTGTACTTCTGTTTGTCATTTTATATAAATGATTTAGTTGAGAATATAGAAAGCTTGGTTAGTAATTTTTAGATGACACTCAGTTGTGTAGTGCACAGTGAAGAAGGATATTAAGGACAAAAGGTTAACTAGGGAGAGAATAAGGCCCCTCAAAGATCAGCAAGGCAGCATTTGTATGGAGCTGCAGGAGATGGGGGAAATACTAAACGAGTATCTTGCATCAGTATTTACTGTGGAAGATATAGAATGTAGGGAAATAGATGGTGACAAATTGAAAAATGTCCACATTACAGAGGAGAAAGTGCTGGATGTCTTGAAACGCATAAGAGTGGATAAGTCACCAGGACCTGATCAGGTGTACGTTAGAACTCTGTGCAAGGCTAGGGAAGTGATTGCTGGGCCCCTTGCTGAGATATCTGTATCATCAATAGGCACAGGTGAGGTGCCGGAAGACTGGAGGTTGGCTAACGTGGTGCCACTATTTAAGAAAGATGGTAAGGACGAGCCAGGGAACTAAAGACCTGTGCGCCTGATGTCAGTGTGGGCACGTTGTTGGAGGGAATCCTGTGGGACAGGATGTACATGACTTTGGAAAGGCAAGGACTGATTAGGGATCGTCAACATGGCTTTGTGCGTGGGAAATCATGTCTCACAAACTTGATTGAGATTTTTGAAGAAGTAACAGAGGATTGATGAGGGCAGAGCAGTAGATGTGATCTATGTGGACTTCAGTAAGGTGTTTGACAAGATTCCCCATGGGAGACTGATTAGCAAGGTTAGGTCTCATGGAATATAGGGTGAACTAGCCATTTGGATAC
Source organism: Chiloscyllium punctatum (assembly GCF_047496795.1). Taxonomy (NCBI): domain Eukaryota; kingdom Metazoa; phylum Chordata; class Chondrichthyes; order Orectolobiformes; family Hemiscylliidae; genus Chiloscyllium; species Chiloscyllium punctatum. Next base: position 28,748,016 of record NC_092783.1, read on the forward strand.
AGAACTGGCTCAAAGGTGGAAGGTTGTTTTTCAGACTGGAGGGCTGTAACCAGTGGTGTGCCACAAGTATCAGTGTTGGGTCCACTACTTTTTTCTTCATTTAAATAAATGAATTGGATGTGAGCATAAGAGGTATAGTTTTTAAGTTTGTTGATGACACCAAAATTGGAGGTATAGCGAAGAAGGTTACCTCAGATTACAACGGGTGGCACAGTGGTTAGCAGTGCTGCCTCACAGCGCCAGACCCGGGTTCAATTCCCGCCTCAGGTGACTGACTGTGTGCAGTTTGCGCATTCTCCCTGTGTCTGCGTGGGTTTCCTCCGGGTGTTCTGGTTTCCTCCACAGTCCAAAAATGTGCAGGTTAGGTGAATTGCCCATGCTAAATTGCCTGTAGTGTTAGGTGAAGGGATAAATGTAGGGGAATAGGTCTGTGGGTTGGTGTGGACCTGTTGGGCCACACTGTAAGTAATCTAATCACAACGGGATCTTGACCAGATGGGCCAATGGGCTGAGAAATAGCAGATGGAGTTTATTTTCGATAAATGTGAGGTGCTGGATTTTGGGAAAGTAAATCTTAGCAGGACTTTTACACTTAATGGTAAGGTCCTGGGGGGTGTTGCTGAACAAAGAGACCTTGGAGTGCAGGTTCATAGCTTCCTTGAAAGTGGAGTCGCAGGTAGATAGGATAGTGAAGAAGGCGTTTGGTATGCTTTCCTTTATTGGTCAGAGTATTGAGTACAGGAGTTGGGAGGTCATGTTGCGGCTGTACAGGACATTGGTTAGGCCACTGTTGAAATATTGCGTGCAATTCTGGTCTCCTTCTTATCGGAAAGATGTTGTGAAACTTGAAAGGGTTCAGAAAAGGTTTACAAAGATGTTGCCAGGGTTGGAGGATTTGAGCTATAGGGAGAGGGTGAACAGGCTGGGGCTGTTTTCTCTAGAGTGTCGGAGGCTGTGGGGTGACCTTATAGCGGTTTACAAAATTGAGGGGCACGGATACGGTAAATAGGCAGTCTTTTCCCTGGCGTGGGGGAGTCCGGAACTAGAGGACATAGTTTTAGGGCGAGAGGGGAAAGATACAAGAGACCAACGGGGCAACTTTCACACAGAAGGTGGTACGTGTATGGAATGAGCTATCAGAGGAAGTGGTGGAGGCTGGTACAATTGCAACATTTAAAAGTGTGGTCTAACTCTGGTTTTATAGAGCTGCAGCAGCTCTTAAACTCAATCCCTCTGAAAATGAAAGCTAAAACACCATATGCTGCCTTAACAACCCTATCAACTTGGGTGACAACTTTGAGGGATCTATGTACATAGACCCCAAGATCCCAACTGCCAAGAATCCAGTCTTTAACTCTGTATTTTGCATTCAAGTTCGACCTTCCAAAATGAATCACTTTGCATTTATCCAGGTTGAACTCCATCTGCCACTTCTCAGCCCAGCTCTGCATCCTGTCAATGTCTTGTTGAAACCTGCATCAGCCTTCGACACTATCTGCAACACCACCGACCTTTGTGCCATCAGCAAACGTACTAACCTAATCTTCCACTTCCTCATTCAAGTCATTTATACAAACAACAAAGAACAGAGGCCCAAGAACAGATCCCTGCGGGGCACCACTGGTCATCAACCTCCAGGCAGAATACTTTCCATCCACTACCACTCACTGTTGTCTTTTGGCCAGCTAATTCCAAATCCAGACAGTCAAATTTTCCTGTATCCCATACCTCCTAATTTTCTGAATGAGCCTACCTTATCAAATGCCTTACTGTAATCCTTATACACCACATCTACTGCTTGAATTTTGTTACCTTGTCTCATCACAACCTCAAAGAGCTCAATAAGGCTTGAGAAGCATGACCAGCCCCTCCCAAAGCCACGCTGAATATCTTCAATCAAACTGTTTTTTTTCCAAATAGTCATAAATCCTATTTCTCAGAATCCTTTTCAGTACCTTGCTTACCACTGACATAAAACTGACTAGTCTGGAATTCCCGGGGGGTTTCCCTATTCCCTTTTCTTGAACAGTATTAGAGCCAACATTTCATCAATAATACAATGTGGGGCAGGCCATTTGACCCTTCAAGTCCACACTGACCCTCCAAAGAGCAGTCCACCCAGATTCAACCCACTTCCCTATCCCTGCAACACTGCATTCCCCATAGCTAGTCCACCTTGCCTGCACATCCCTGGAAACTGGACAAATTAGCATAGCCAATCCACCTAACCTGCACATCCTTGGAAAAAACCAGAACACCCAGAAGAAACGCATACAGACATGGGGGCAACATGCAGACAGTCATCCCAGGATGGAATCAGGCTGGATCCTTGGTACTGTGTGGCAGCAGTGCTAACCACTGAGCCCATTGCATAATAAATGCAATGTAATATTTTGAGTTCAGTGACCATACGGGACCCTGATGCCTGTGATCTCTGCTCTGTATCATTTCTTCTTGTTTTGTAGGTTTTGGTTTTTTTTTGTCATTTCATCATTCTAAACAGAATAGGCTTCAGCCAGTTAATATTCACTCACAAACAACTATTTGTGTCAGATCTACTGTTTGGTTTGATATTCCTGTTTTCAGATTGCCCCTTCACAACACCAGCCAATGAACCTATAGGTTTAAAATTTCAGGTCGATTGACCCTTCCTCAGATATTCCTGATGAAGGGCCCCGGCCCAAAACATCGATTTTCCTGCTCCTCCGATGCTGTGCTTTTCCAACAACACCCTCTCAACACTAAACCAGAAGTCCCTATCCTGTGTCCATGCTAACACCATTATATCTGTATTGTTGAAGTGGAATGACTTAGAGTAATTTAAGAGTCCAAAAGAATATCAATGGATTTCAAACTTTTGAAGAGTGTGATTGTTTTTCACTATTTCCTCTATTAGTGATTTAAAATAATCAGAGTCCATAATGAGCTTTGCAAAAATATCTTGCATAATGTTGTTGGACTTTGGAATACTTTACCACCAGTCATTCTTTGAAGGGAAAATCTGATAAATCTTTGAAATGGAAGAAGGTACAATGTTCCTGAAGCAAAGCAAAATAATGAGATTAGTTTTGAATGTGGCTCTAGTATTGATGCAATGACTTGAATGTGCTGTAACTACTTTGGTTTCTGTTCTTTAATGTTGCACTTAACACCCTATCAGTGTTGTAAGATTCATTTCATTTAGAGCTGGTATCCAGGAAAAGGGCAAAGGAATCCATTACATTGTTTTACTGTGGTGCTTTTATCAGGGAATCATTTCTACTACTGGGAAGCCTTAAGTACATCATGTAAACCTGACCGTGGTGATAATTCAAAGAGAAATCATTTTATTGGCAGAATATGATACGGAATATCTTTCTGATGTATAGGTGGCATCATTCAATGAAGCCAGACTGAAGGAAATGGAATCATTTCGCTCCATCCAAACAGCAAATTCCATGAAATTTCTCTCTGATATGGACTGTATGGTCTGTGTTTGTCAAAAGGCTGCAACTGGCTCCATGTTGCAGTGTGAGCTTTGCAAAGACTGGTTCCATAGCAGCTGTGTCTTAATGGTGAATGCTCACCATGGGGAGTTACCCTGGCTCTGCCCACTTTGTCTGCGATCAGAAAAACCATCATTTGAGCAAATCCTCCCGTTACTCACGACAGTACAAAAGATTCCTGTCAGACTGCCAGAAGGTGAAGCACTAAGTTATGTTTTTGAACGAGCTATGAACTGGCAACATCGGACAAAGCAGCTTCTTAGCAGAGATGAACTGCGCTTGGCCCAAATAACATCACAAGTAGCAATCCAGGCATGGCGGGGAATGACAAAACAAATGGCTGCCTCTGAACTAGAGAAAAGAGTGGCTGATGGTAACTTGCAGGTAAGACCAGACTAAAGACATATTTTGAAGTTAAGCTATCCCTTTCGTGGAAAAGGATATTTATTCTATTTCTTCTTACAATAACCAGCTCCTTTTGTAATTTTATGTTAATAGAGTTTAAGATTCCACTTTTTGCTCAAAAAGAATCTTGTTACAGTTCGACTTACTTTTAATAAGACTGGATACTACATATACTCCAATACAAAGATGGAACCACAAAGCTAATTGACTGGATTTTGTGCCTGTATGCAAAACATGCATGCAGATTAGGAAGACCTGAAAAATTCGAAAATGGCCTAGTAGTATTGAACAAGCATCAAAATTTGAAACTTTATTCAGGGGGAGGAATTTAAGGTGATCGGGGAATCCTCTATTAAAGTATAAACTTCTTTTTTTCTGGGAAGTTATGTACAACAGAAGAATTATAGGTATTTTGAATCAACCAGTTATGACACCTCTCTGAATAGGTAGTACTTGAAACCAAGCCTTTCAGGTCAGAAGTAGGGACACTACCACTGAACCACAAAGACATACTTTCCAGTAGATCATCACCACGTTAATCTAGTATATGCCAGGGAGGGGCTCTTGTGAAGCATTGGCAATGAGCTTCCTTTGAGGCAGAAAGTAAGAGTTCAAATCCCACCCACTCCTGAACTCACAACTGACCAGTTTAGAAAATATCTAGGATATGCCAGGTTGGATCCTTGGGCTGTATGGACTTGTTCAGCTCAATCATAGCAGGAGTAGTGGCGACACAATTAGTGTCTGAGTTGGTGTTCTTGTCCCTGTTTGATGTTCAGTGAACAATTCTGGAAATGTATGAATGGCCATGAATTACTGTCAGTATTTGTAAATTTGTCTCATACGTGAAGGGTGTCCTTCGGACAAAATAATGTGGTATCTGATAACCATCGAACTGTGGTTCTGCACACACTTAAGGGAAGAGACTGTATTGAGATAACAAAGATGATTTCCCAAAGAGAGCAATTTTGAACAGTCTCTTTTTTTTTGAAGGGTTGAGTTGCTAAAGGAAATGCTCAGCAAACAGTGAGTCATACAATGGTTAAAAAGTGCTGTTGTATGATTCAAGGGAAAAATTTGGTAGCTGGATTTAAGGGAGAGATGCAGAAATTGGCTTTGAAAATGAAAGAAACCAAGTTTTTATTGCTTATCAAAGACATAGGTTGAGGGGTGAGGGCTTTACTGTATTGCCCTTCTAAAGTCTCACTGGGTTGAATGGACTGCTTTTGTACTATTCTATCATAGAAATGAGATGATGTGATTCATTCAGGAGGTCATTCAGTATAGATTCAAATTAGAGTTGGGAGTGAGTAAAATGCAATTATTAGTGGAGAAAAGTAATTGATATCAAGTGGGAAGGCATTTAGGAATTTGTAAATGAACAACTTGATGCTGCAGAATGCTGTTTGAAGAGGAAATTAGACTGTGAGCTTCACTTAAATTAGCAATCTTTTTATGGGCCTCCAAGTAAAATATCTTTGGTTAAGACAAGGTTCCTGTACAAAATGGACAGGTGGGGTTTTCTGGATCCTGTCTACATGTGCATCATCTTAACTGATTATATATTGTGTAATTGTTATTGTTTTTAATTTTCTGTAAGACTTCACAGGGCTAGTATACTCTCTGGAATTGTGGACTATTTCTCCAACTTTGTTTCTTTTCCCTTTTCCTTTACCCACCTCTTCTCCCACACCATGGTATGGGCGTGGGGGTGGCAATTGCAGAACTAAAGTTAACCTTTCAGGTCCCTAACCTTTCTTTAGAACTTGTAGCTAACCTAATTTAACTGCTGTTAAATTATAGGGTGTGAATGACCACTTTTTATTCTTAAATAAAAGCAAATTGCGACAATGCTGAGAATCTGAAATAAAAACAAATTGCAAAGTTGCTCAGCAGGATTGATAGCAGCCACAAAGAGTAAAGCAGCAGTAACATTCCAAGTCTAATATGTTGTTCTTTGGAAGCTCCCAGATCTGAGCTTTCCCTCACTTTCTACTTTTAATATTACTTCTCTTTATCTTCTGCCTTTCCTGATCTGCTTATTGAAAGTTGATTTTTTTATGTATCACACAAATCTTTTATCGATTCAGGTGAATTCTGGCAATGAGAATGAACTTATTACTGCAGTTTGTAATACTAATCCATTTGAAAAGGAGAAGATTGTAGGAATCAGACCTCCATGGCAGACGTGCATTCCAGCTCAAGGTTTGTACTTGGGTTATATTCTCACATGTTAACACATCTTGCTGGTAGAGGATATGATGCCACATTTCACCTTTACATTCTAGGTTTGCAGTCATATCTATTCCATTTTTAAAAACTCAGTTGAAGAATACAATTTTCTTGTCTTTCTTCCAGCCTGGGAAATTTATAGAGATGTGCTAATTGGATACACCTGTGTTGGGTAGGCAGGAGAGTGGTGCTGATGGTGATGATGATAATGAAAGGCCCGTCTTTGCAAGGCTTCCAAAGAGTAGACCTAAAGTTTGATTGCTAGTTGTGGGATTCATGCAGCTAGTCTTGCCTGGTGAGCATGTCTAGATGGTATACAAAAACACTATTATCCTTCTAGTGGAAGGCAACAGTATGCTGCCAGCTAAGCTGCATTTCTGTTATTGTTTCTTCAGTTTCATGTATGGTTGCATCACTGCCAAATCCAGGGAAATAAAATGTAGCTGTATACAGTATTGCAAACACCAAGAATAAATAAGTGCGCTCTACCTGCATACAATGGTATCCCCACAAGGGGAAATAGCATAGTAGATTTGTTGGTTCGTGATGGAATATCTGTAAGCATATCAACCTGAAGCCTTTCACTTATGCCTCCTGCAGACAGTCGCTAATTAATAATTGAGAATATTAACATGCCATTCTTTATCTTAAGAACATATAAATTTTCGCTGTTGTGTTTCTCATCACATATCAAAATGGCTTTCACATTTTGCACTCCATGTACAAGTAAAACTTTGAAGTCTCTAAAAAGACATCCAAAAATGTCAGTCATTTTATGCACAAAGATCCTTTGCAGGGAGGACGGTGATCATCACTTGCATGGATTTCTATTTAGAAAACTGTCAGAGACTTTTGATTATGCAGGTTAGTGCAGTTGTGAATTTTGCCTTTTCATTGTCATAGAATCCCTATAGTATGGAAACAGGCCATTTGGCTCAACAAGTCCACACCAATCCTCCGAATCATATCCCACCCACACCCATTTCCCAACCCTATTACTCTACATTTCCCCTGACTAATGCACCTAACCTACACATCCCTGAACTCTGGGCAATTTAGCTTGGCCAGTTCACCTGATCTGCATATCTTTGGACTGTGGGAGGAAACCTCCCAAGCAGACGTTTGGAGAATGTGCATACTCCGTGTTCTGTCATTTTGAGGCTTCATTCATTTTGCTAATGTGACTTAATGGTCATTCATTATTTTGCCACTGTAACTTTGGCATTGCAATTTCTTAGTAGCTTCTGAGCAATCCGCATCTCCTGATGCAACATTTCAACATTTTACTCCACAAAATGGCTACACCTACTAAATGTTGGCCTGAAATCTTTGGATTCAGGGTTTTATTTGTCCTACTTATGTGAATATGTACTCATTGAATTTCTGGAGATGGTCCTGTTTGTTTTTTAGGATCCATTTGGGTGCTTGATCCTCAAGATCAGATCGGTAACTGGTTCCTGTTCAAATTATGCTGTTGAGTTTGGGCATCTTCTTCAAGATGGATCCTTCCTCCTTCTGTTCTCTCACTAGTTTTTCACCAACTCCAATTTCCTTGTTTAAATGCAGTTATTTGACGATTTAGCAAATGCTGAGAGCTGTAGCTATGCAACAATTTTGTTCTTCCTTTTTGTTGGAGTTCTCATTTCTGTTTATCTCACACAATGCCGAGCACAGTATGCTGTCTCTTAAACTTGTATTCATCTGCATTGCCTGATTGTGTTCACTTACATTACAGGTAAACATACATTTTTGAGGTAAAACATTAAGGATGACTACCGGTGCAAATGTAGCAGCTCGTTGCTGAAAAAGCATTCAACTTATTTACTGGATTAATACAAAAACATGATTTTTGGCATGGAAAATCATGAGACCATAAGCAGTTTGGTTTCTTGAGCCTGCTCCCTATTCAATATGATAATGGCTGATCGGACCCTTTCTCATGTCCAGTTTCCTAAGCTTTCCCCATAACCCTTAATTTGTCAACTGATCAAAGATGTACTTATCTCGGCCTTAAATATCCATTTCATGGTATACCAGGTCAATTCATAAACCAGGGTCTACTGTAGAAATTGATCAGAGAAAATAGTCATCTTAGATCATCAAAGCAAAGATGTTTTGAGTGCAAACCAAGCATACCTCATCAGGAGAAAGGATAAGCATTCAAAGCTGGAGCTATATGGATGACAATGAAAACAAAGGTTAAAATAAAACTTGAAGCTTATGACAAACATTAGGTACAGAATATAGTGTGAAATAAGGCAGAATATAAAGTGAAGTGCAAACTGAAAGCAAATATAAAAATATTAGACTTTGCATGCACAACTACACAGCAGCACATACCATGCTTTTTTTTAAAAAAAGGATTAAATGCCATGTTTGTGAGACCCAAAACTTTCTAAAATGCGCATTTAAAAAACTAGCCATGTACAACTTCAACATTGGACATGCATTTGAAGAGATTAAGGGATGAAATGACTTTGGTTTTGCTGATATTCATTTCGTTCCAAATTTCATGCTTCATGTTGCTAATCTATCTTCAGGTCTTGCAGTCCTCCTCTATGCTTTGTCATCTGCAGATTTAACTGATGTTATCGTTTGGCCCTCATAAGAGTCATAGAGATGTACAGCATGGAAACAGACCCTTCGGTCCAACCCATCCATGCTGACCAGATATCCCAACCCAATCTCGTCCCACCTGCCAGCACCTGGCCCATATTCCTCCAGACCCTTCCTATTAATATACCCATCCAAATGCCTCTTAAATGTTGCAATTGTACTAGCCTCCACCACTTCCTTTGGCAGCCCATTCCATACACGTAGGCCCTCACTTAATACCAGATTCTATGGCTGTGTTTTTGTTGTCATATTGACCTTAGGAAATGGCATTTAGTCAGGGACACACATAATGAATTGGGCCGGATAGTCCAGGAAGAGTTAGAGGGGCCACCGAGTTCCAGAGACTGCCTGGATAGAAAATATGTCCTAAGACTCCAGCATTGTGTTCAAACTTAAAAATCAAAAACAGTTTCTCACCTTCTCGCTCTCACTCCCCTTTCATGTTAGCCTGTGCCTTTGTGCCCACTGTCCACAGTCCCTTATGCCCCATTTGTCCCCAGTCAGTTTCATATTCCTTTACAGCCCTTATGCAACTCTGATCCATCATCTCCCACCACTATTTCTTTTGGGACTCTGCCAGTTTGGACCTAGTGGTACTGCCAATTTCATTGATGGACTTTGAATCTCTCACCCATAGTACATTATGTGCCTTGCCACCACCTGTGCTTTCTCTGAGTAGTGTATTCATACCAACAGAAGAAGGTTTTTGACAGTGTTTGACCCGACGCTATGAATCTTAATAGTCATACAGCACGGAAATAGACCCTTCCATATCCATGTCGAACATAATTCCAAATTAAATTAGTCCAACCTATTTGCTCTTGGCGCATATCCCTCCAAACCTTTTATATTCTCTTTTAAACATTGTAATTGTACCCACGCCCACCACTTGCTCAGGAAGTTGATTCCACACGTGAGCTGTCTTCTATGTTTAAACCAAAGTTGCCTGTCGTGTCTTTTTAAAATCTATTTCCCCTCAACTGAAAAATGTACCCCCTTGAAATCCCTCATTCCAGAGAAGAGATACCTACCATTAACCCTATCTATACCTCTCATGATTTTATCAACCTCTAAGGGGTAAACCTCTTTTATCAACTTCCTTAGATTCCAATGGAAAGAAGTCCTAGCTTATCCAGCCTTTCTTTATAACTCTCATCTTCCATACCCAGCAACATCCTGGTAAATTCTGAACCCTCTCCAGGTTAATAATATCCTTCTTATAACTGGATGACTAGAACTGGACAAAGTACTCTGGAATAGGTCTCACTAATATCCTATACCTCCTCAACACGACTTTCTAACTCCTATACTCAGAGGACTGAGTAATGAATGCAAGCATGCTAAATGCCTTTTTAACCATCCTGTCTATGTGTGACACAAACTTCAAAGAATTGCGTATCTGAACCTCTCAATCCCTCTGTTTCATAACACTACCCAAAGTCCTACCATAAATTGTATATTTATGTTCATTGTTCCAAAATGCAATATCTTGCATTTATCCAGATTGAACTCTGTCTGCCATTTTTTAGCCCATTGACCTATTTGATCAAGATGCTTTTATAATCTTAGAAAACCTTCTTCACTGTCTCCTATCCCACCAATTTTGGTGTTGTCTGGAAACTAGCTTACTATACCTTCTGTATTCTCATCCAAATCCATCTATGTAAATGACAAACAGAAGAGGACCTCAAATTGATCCCTGTGGAACACTGCTGATGTTAGGCCTCCAATCCAAAAGCAACCCTCCTCCACCACTCTGTCTCCTGCTGTTAAGCCAATTAGTATCCAGTTGGCAAGTTTCCAGATCACCCTGAATCTCATGTGACCTACCTTTACAAATTAGTCTGCTTTGTGAAACCTTGTCAAAGACTTTACTAAAGTCCAAGTAAACAATGTCGACTGCTCTGCCTTCATCAATCTTTTTGGTAACTTCCTCCTAAAATTCAATCAAGTTTGTGAGACACGATTTTGCTCCCACAAAACTGAGCTGACTATTCCTAATCAATTGTTGTTTCTCTAAATGTGTATCAATCCTATCTTTAAAATCACTTCCAACAATTTAGCTACATTCCTGCTGTACAGAGTCAATATTGAAGATTGAGGGCAACTCGTTGACTGTTTGCTGCTGTGTCACAACCTCTGCACGTGGGTAGGATGTACCCGGATGGTGATGCTGTTATTTGGGACATGATCTGTAACATATGATTCAATGAGTATAACTTACCAGGCTCCTGGTTGACTAGTCTGTGAGACAGAGATGTCCAGATTTTGGCATTAGCCCTCAGATGTTTTTACATCTGAGGATTTTGCATGGTCTACAGGGCTGTCATTGTCTTTTTCTGGTGCCAGGTGGTCCTTTTCTTTCTTTTTTTTTTCTTTGTATTTTATTTTCTTTTATTTTTAGATGACTTAGTGCAACTGAGTGCATTTCCAGTTTATTTTCAGGCTGTTCATTGGTGTGGGTTTGGAGTAATGTGTATGTCTGAAAAGATGAGTGTGAACCAGATGGACTTTTGTGGAGATTAACAATCATTTCGTGGTCATCATTACATTTTTTTTTTAGGTTATTTTAAATTTGAATTCAAATACCACCAACTGCTATGGTGTGGTTTGAACCAGTGTCACCAGAACATTAAATGAAAGGCAGAATATTGTGGTTGCTGGAAATCTGAAACAAACACAGAATGCTAAAGAAACTCAAGGACTGTGGAGAGAGAAGTGGAATTACTGTTTCAAGTTTATGACTCTTTCAGATGTGTAGAACATGCCTACAACCTAAGAACGAAGATAAGGAGTAGGCAATTCAGTCTCTTGATCCTGCTTTACCGTATTTTATGATTATCGCCTCCACTTTCCGCCCACTCTCAATAACCCTTCTGACCCATTACTAACTAAAAATATGTCTACCACCTCAAATTTACTCCAATTTCCTAGCATCCACTGCGCATGGATCATGAATTTCACATGTTTATAGCTCTTTGATTGAAGTGATTTCTCCTTATTTCTTTTAAATCTGCTACCCCCATCCCAAAACTAGACCTTCATTCTAAATTGCCCCACACAAGGAAACATCCACTCTGTCTGCTTTGTCAATCCCCTTTAACATCTTGTATGTTTCAATTAGATCTCCTCTCATTCTTCTAAACTCCAGAGTACAAGCCTAAACTGCTTCACTTCTCTGTAAGATGACCCTGCATTTTGAATCAATGTAGTGAACCTCCTCTGAACTGCTTCCAATATGACTATGTCCCTCAAGGTGACCAAAATTGCTTGTAGTACTTCAGATGCAGTATCACTAATGCCTTGTACAGTTGCAGCACCATGTCCCTACTTTTATACTTTATTTCTTTACCAATAAATGTGAAACTTCCATATGCTTTCATTATTACCTGCTATACCTACATTGTTTTTTGTGATTCATGCACAAGGACACACATATCCTTCTGCACTGAAGCATTCTTAAGTTTTTCTCCATTTAAATAATACGTTGTCTTTCTATTCCTTTGAGCTTTCTATTCACCTAACAATTCCATATTCATTTCTTGTTTCTTCATTGCAACTTACTTTCCCATCTATTTTATTTAACTATAGTACTTTCTATCCTTGCATTCAAACCATTAATCTAGATTGTAAATAGTTGGGGTGGGGGACTGAACATGTGGCACTACACTAGTTAGGCCTTGCCAACCAGAAACAGATCCATTTATCCCGACTGTCTGCTTGCTATTGGTTAGCTCTATCAAAATAATACATTATCCCCAACCCTTGTGATCTTAGCTTGTTTGTTAACCTTTTGTGTAGCACCTTATCAACTGCTTTCTGAAAGTCCGGATATACGTCTACAGGATCCCTGTTATCCATATTGCTTGTTACACAAGCAACCATAAAGTGTGTCTTACTTCCATCGACCTTTCCCAAAACATGTCAAGAGCAGATGCAAAGGGTTTTGTTAAACATTCCTCCAATCGTCAACTTCCTCACCCCTCGTTCCCCTATGGTGTCTCATATCCCAGACTAATTGAGAGCGCACTCTTTCCACTTGCATCCTTGCCCTTTTCACCTGGAAAGTTTATTAAACAACTCTGGAAACTATTTGTAATTTTGTTTTAGAGTTGTTTCATATAGATGTCAGACTTGGATTATGGAAACAGGTGATTGATTTGCTTCAATTGTATTGAACAGTTGTTTTGAAGGAGAATGGAATTGGTCAGCTAGACAGAAAAAGTAGAAAATGATGAATAGCTGAGGAGAAAGAACAAATTAAGAAATTTGCTGAAGGAAGTTGGGAATAGGCAGAGCGACTGGGCAGGGCACATTTTACAAGGAAACAAACTGGTAGAAGTTATATGCAAAAAATATTTTAAGAAAGGAAGAAGATATTAGTCCAAAATTATTTGAAAACTGAGGAAATTATTAGATGTTGAAAAGCCTGGCACAGAGTGGAAAGACATAGAGAAGACAGAGTACACCAGTTGCCTTTGACAGAGCATGCATGATGATTGTGGGCATGAAAACTGAGATGCAAAACTAAATTGGTTATGTGTGGAGTTGAATGATTTGAACACATCTGTACAGTAACATTCTCAGCCTCTTAACTAGAAGCCTGACCAGGGATTTCCATTAGACCTAAGAGCAAAAGTAGGCCATTCGGTTCATCAAGTCTGTTCTGCCTTTCAATGAGATTGTGGCTGGTCTGATAATCCTTAATTCCACTTTCCTGCATTTCCCCCATAACACTTTATTCACTCACTAATTTAAAAAGCTGTTTATCTCAGCCTTGACTGTATATAATAACCCAGCCTCAGCAGCCCTCAGTGGGAAAGAATTCCACAGACTGAGAGAAACCATTCCTCTTCATCTCTGTCTTAAATGTGCACCCCTTTTTCTGAGTTTGTCCTCTGGTCCTCTATTCTCCCACAAGTAGAACCAATCTTTCTGTATCTACACTGTCAGGTTCCTTAAGAATTTTGTATGTTTCGATAGGGTTGCCTATTGCTCTCCTATATTGCAATAAGTACAGGCCCAACCTCCTCAATTTCTCGTAAAAATATCTATTAAGACCCTGCTGCCTCCCTCACTGAACACCCTGTAGTTCGTGTATCGACCTAACCGCTCAACAGATGATGTCATTTCCACCACCCTTCATCTGGCCCTCACCCACCTGGAGAAGAAGGACCCCTACATCAGACTACTGTTCATAGACTTCAGTTCTGCATTTAACACTATCATTCCTTAGCACCTGTTTGGAAAGCTGTGTCTGTTGGGCCTAAATAACTTCCTTTGTAACTGAATCCTGGACTTCCTGACTGGGAGACCTCAGTCAGTCTGGATTGGGAACAACATCTCCCACACGATCACACTGAGCACGAGGGCTCCCCAGGGCTGTGTGCTCAGTCCACTGCTGTTCGCCCTGCTGACACATAACTGTGCAGCAATGATCACATCACGTTCGCTGATGATATGACTATAGTGGGTCTCATCAGCAGGAACGATGAGTCAGCATACAGAGAGGAGGTGCAGCGACTAACGGAATGGTGCAGTGCCAACAACCTGTCTCTGAATGTAGACAAGACAAAAGAGATGTTTGTTGACTTCAGGAGGGCATGGAGCAACCATTCTCTGCTAGACATCAGCTCCCCTATGGAGATTGTGAAGAGCATCAGATTTCTTGATGTACACCTGGCAGAAAATCTCTCCTGGACCCTCAAGACCAGCTCCATAGCCAAGAAAGCCCAGCACTGTCTCCACTTTCTGCACAGGCTGAGGAAAGCCCCCCTCCCAGCCCCCATCCTCACCATATTCTACAGAGGGTTCATTGAGAGTACCCTGAGCTGCTGCATCACTGCCTCGTTCAGGAAATGCACTGTTTCAGATCATAAGATCCTACAATGGATAGTAAGGACAGCGAGAAGATCTTCGGGGTCTCCCTTTGCTCCATTACAGACATTCACACCAGACGCTGCACCTGAAAGGCTAAGAGCATTGTGGAAGACCCCACACACCTCTCACTCCAAACTCTTCTTCCTCCTGCCATCTAGTAGAAAATACTGGCACATACGGTCTCTAATGGCCAGACTATGCAACAGTTTCTTCCCCCAAGCCATCAGGCTCTTTAACACAGTATGATCGGACTCTTTCCCATCTGAAATTCATTACATGACTTCAAATTACTGCTTGAAAAATATCTTTATTTATCATTCTTCTATTACACTCTAACATGCGTGTTTTGCACTTTATGTCATGCATGATAGTGTAATTTGCGCTGTCCATGTAGCGCCCTCGGTCCTGGAGGAATGCTGTCTCATTTTTACTGTATCAGTCATAGATGGTAGAAATGACAATTAAAAGCTACTTGACACTACTATTCACTAGGGAAGACCGGACCACTAAAATTGAATCCGTGAAATTGATGCACGTATGATCAGACTACTGGGCAAATAGGAAGGGCACAAAATGCTGGAGGGGAGAGGTATTTGTGCCAGAGTTCTATTGAGGCTGTGAGGAAACATTGGTGTTTTTGGTTCAGATTTGAGCTTTTTAGAAACATTGAGGATATAGATACAGGGAAGTTATAGATCCATTCATCTAATTTCTATTGTGTAACTAATTGTGAAAGTAATTAATAGTCAGATAATTAATATGGATTGTTCTTGGTTTTAAATATGTTGCATGATCACCCAGTAACTAACTTCTGTTCCAGTCTTGCATTTGTCACTTTCATGAAGAAATCAAGCACGTTATCAATCTTTAAACTAATTCCTCACTGGATACCAGCAATTTAGGTTTTTTTTATTGTTGTCTTTACTAATAATATCAGGCACAAATCACAAATACTTGTTATTGTCCTTTTTATGAGAAAATTCTTTACAGAGGATGTAATAATCAGAATTATTATGGAAACTGAATTCTGGTTAATAAACTTAATCTTCTAAATATATGCTTTTGCAGGGTTATGCGTATCAGATGATGTGAGGTCCCAACTTGATGAGCTGATGATGGAGGCTCTTTTACTGCAAGTGTCACTGCCCGAGATGCAGCACATTTACCAGATCTTCTGTGCAGCCCAGTACTCTGTAGTGGAAGGTCACCAGCCCCGATCTGAACTGCTGAACTGCAAACCAGTGGAGGTCATGCAGTGTCTTGCAGAGACCTGTACTTCTACAACTGAGGTATGGTACTGCAAAGACTCCATATCAGAGCAGTACTGTATTTAGGCATTCAACCTGTAAATTCCTGTGTGTGTGTTTTGAAGTGTGTTTGACAATTGTGTATAAATGGATATCAGTTACTGAAGTTGACATTCTTTTCAGATTAGCTTAACTCAATGACTTCACGCTTTGAGGAAACCAATAGATTATAAAAAGACATGGAGCATCCTAGATATCATCTGATGCAGCTGTGATTTTTGGTTTTTCCTGTCAGCATTTATCAGCAACATAATTTAGTCTACACACCAAACTCCGTAAAAAGATATAATTCACGTTTCAAGTCCAATGACTCTTCTTTGGAACTGAATTCTGAAGAAGAGTCATTGACTCTGTTTCTATGTTCTTGAATCCAATCTCCACAGATGCTGCCAAATCTGCTGAGCATCTTCCGCATTTTCTGTTTAATTTCAAATTTCCAGCACGTGCAGTATTTTACCTTAACAGAAAAATACATTCTAGTAGAGTTCCTGTTTTCTTGATAGTGATGCATCTTCCAATTAGGAGTATCCGCCTTCTCCTCTTCTCACTCAAGACTGTGGCTGTGCAGGGAGTTGAGAAGTCATGGCATCCTGTGGAACTCCTGGCCAGAAGTAATACTGGAGTCCATTAAGGTATTGTTGGCCTTGATTCTGTCAGGCCAATTAAGAGGAATCCTATCTCTGAGAGTCGAGTCTGCATATCCAGGTCTCATTAATATTAATGTCCCGGAGCTGTGTAGTTAGACCAAGTAATTTGATATCTGAGCTATCATGAAGATGGAGTATTGATTCTGTTGTACCATATTTTTATGTTGGTACTTTACCATCACCCTCACACAATTGGACATGAATGCATGCCAACTTGTTTTATGGTGATCCAAAGCCGGCAATGTAGAACTGAAAGAATTCATAACTCCATTAATGTAGAAATTGACCTCAGATAAATGAGTAATTTTTAAACATACCTAGCTAATAGAAGGAGCTCTGCTCTGAGGTTTGCCATATTTTGTTCCTGACATTTCAAGTTATGATGAAACTGTTGGCTTAATTCCTGTTGGTTGATTAATTCAGTTCTGAAATCATAAGTAACTGTAAAGTCTTTGTGACCTAAGTGTTGTGAACTTAATTTTGTTTAAACATCAGAGAGAATACTTATGAGATTGGTTATCACAAGAACTCATGAGCAGTCAAGTACACGTGCTCAATAATGTCATAAAACTTATGTCAGAAAATTTAGCAGCTATTTCCCATCTAATGGGGTAGATTGAGCTGTCTTTTCTGTTTTAGGGTGAAGATTGCTGTTTAAAGCCAGTGAAGAGAGAAGGAAACTGTGAGAAAAAGAAGAGACGGCTTGAAAAAGATGGTTCAGTGGGTGAAAAGAGAGAAAAATTGAAAAAACTAAACAATCCGAAAAAGAGAAATGTCAAATTAAACCAGGAAAGAACAAAAAATCTAAGTTTGGTGAGAATAGAAGCAGAAGAGTATTTGGAATTTCTACAGCCTCACGAGGCACTGTCAGTGATAATGGAGCCTCCATACTCTGAGCCAGAGGACTCTGAGGATGAAGATGCAATCTGCCCGGCAGAAAGCTGCCAGCAGCCAGAGGGGGATGAGGTCAGTCTTCAATGTTCCTGCGGTTATTCTAAACTACATCAGAGTATAATGAGGTGCACAGAAACTGCTGAATATTTAAAAGACACAAACTTTAAAAGAATCTTGTGCTTCTATAATTTTATTTCTTTTCCTGTTTTCATAAATGTGACTAATTTATGTAAACAGTGGGCGGCACGGTGGCACAGTGGTTAGCACTGCTGCCTCTCAGCGCCGGAGATCCGGGTTCAATTCCCGCCTCAGGCGACTGACTGTGTGGAGTTTGCACGTTCTCCCCGTGTCTGCGTGGGTTTCCTCCGGGTGCTCCGGTTTCCTCCCACACTCCAAAAAATGTGCCGGTCAGGTGAATTGGCTAAGCTAAATTGCCCGTAATGTTAGGTAGGGGTAGATGTAGATGTAGGGGTATGGGTGGGTTACGCTTCGGCGGGGCGGTGTAGACTTGTTGGGCCGAAGGGCCTGTTTCCACACTGTAAGTAATCTAATCTAATCTAATCTAATCTTCTAATGAATTCCTGATCAGCTTCCAGCTTCCCATTTCCTATCCTATATTAAATTTTAAATATTCTCATGCTTGACTTCTTTATCCTGATATCTTCCAAGCTCCATTTCTTCTGTGCTTGTTATCCAGTGTTGGCTTCAGTTGAACAGTGACTGATATTAAAATTCTTTTTTTCCCCAAATCCTTCCATGGCCTTATTCGGCACTATCACTGAAATCTGTTCCAGTTTCATGACTCTCCAAGATGAGCACTCCTCTTCCATGAACATCACTGATTTTAATTGCTACCCCAATAGTGATCATGTCTTAAAATTACCAAAACCTTCAGTTTTGAAATTTCATTCATAAGTCTTTCTGTTGTCTATCTTTCCTTCTCTGACACACACCTTCAGATGTGTTGTTATGGCCAGGCTTTTGGTCACAGTTATTAATAGCTGCTTATGTGGCTTTTCATCAATTTTATTTTTTGATATCATTCATGATTTGTGTTGGAGAGTTTAATACAATAATTGTTATTTGGCTCATTTGCTCCTCTCATTTATTTGTTTTATTTCCTCCCACTTGGACTTGACTTATAAATCTGAATCGGAAACCCACAGAGTGATGACATATCTCTATTAAAGTAATTTACTGAAAATGCGCTTTTAATTCCCACTAAGTAGGAATTGCATTCTTATTCTCCAGTGAGTGGAAGACAAACTGCAAAATCCAGCTCTACTACTGCAGTGGAGATGTGAAATTGTGACTGGAGCAAGTGATAATAATTTCACCCTTTGAACTGTTGCCAGAGAGGTTGTATGTTTGAGACAATAATTAGTGTCAATAGTAGAGAGATCAAATACTGAAAATAATATGAAATTATCATGGGAATTGGGAGCAGGAGTAGGCCATTCAGCCTGTTGAGCCTATTCTGCCATTTAGTTAACATCCTGGCTTATCAGATTGTATTGAACAGTACAGCATCAGAACAGGCAGCTCAGCCTGCTCTGTCTGTGCTAACCATGATGCCTTTCTAAACTAATGCCACCTGCCTCCACACAGGTTTATATCCCTCTATTCTATGCTTGTTCATGTGTCTGTCTAAATAACTTTTAAACCTTTGCTAACACATCTGCTTCTACCACTTTTCTCCTGGCAGCACATTCTAGGCATCTGCCACTATCTGTGTAAAAAGAAACAAAAATAACTTAGCTTGCACATCTCCTTTAAACTTTCCCCCTCTCATCTTCACCTATGCCCAAACTCTTCTGATAGCTCGGACACTCCAATCCAGGCAGCATCCTGGTAAACCTGTTTTGCACCCTCTCCAAAGCCTCCACATCATTCCTGTAGTTGGTGATCAGAACTGCAGGTAATACTCCAAATGTGGCATCACCAAAATCTTGTACTGCAGCAATGTGACTTGCCAACTTGTAAACCCAGTGACCTGGCCAGTGAAGGCAAACATCCCCTATGCCGCCTTTACTACCTTAACCACTTAAGTTGCCACTTTCAGGGAGCTATGGACTTGGACCCAAAGATCCCTCTGTATATTGATGCTCCTAAGAGTCCTGCTCCTATCAATACTCCTATGACCTGACCTCTGTACTGCTTATTTTGATAACTTTGCACTTCCTTGTAGATAGAGTACTTTCAAATCCAACTTTGAATATATTCAGTGATCCAACCTCCACTGCTCTCTGTGATAGAGAATTCAAAAGACTAGCAACTCTCAGAGAAGAATCTCTGACCACTTTTGAACTCTGAGTTCTACTTCTAAATTTACCGAAAAGGTGAAACATATTTTCAGCATTTACCCTGTCAAGCCCCTTCAAAATTTAGTATGCTTAAAAATAATTACTTGTTTTTCTAAATTCCAAACAGTATAGGTCCAAACTGCTCAAACTTTCCTCTTAATTCTTTAATCAGTCCAGTGAAGTTCATTTGAATTGCTACCAGTGCACATTTTGAAGACCAGACTTCTTGTCCTAAGTACTATAAATTTGCCAAAGATCCTCAGACAGCACCTTCCAAACCCACGGTCACTTCCATCTAGAAGGACAAACGCAGCAGATATATGGGGATACCACCATCTCCAAGTTCCCTTCTGAGCTACTCACCATACCTGACTTGGAAATATATCGCTATTACTTCACTGAGTTTGGGTCAAAATCCTGGAATTCCCTCCCTAATGCATTGTGGGTCAACCCACAGGAGGTGGACTGCAATGGTTCAAGAAAATAGTTCACCACCTTCTCAAAGGCAACTAGAGACAGGCCATAAATGCTTGCCAGCCAGCGATGCCCGCATTCCCACAAATGAATAATTTTTTTTAAAAGCCCTTAACTATAGCAAAACTTCATTTTTTGTCTCCAATGTCATTACAATATAAGACAACAAGCTACAGTCTTCTGTACCAACACACCAATCTTATGTCCCTTGTTTGATTATGTGAAGAACTCAGTAGCAACATTTGTAGGTTTTGCAAATAAATTACACTTGCCACATTATACTCCATCTGTCACTTTACCAACCCACTTAACCTGTCTGTATCTCTTTGTTTGCTTACATTTTAACTTTGTATCTAAAATTTCTGATGATACAATACTTTTTGTTTTGAGCCATTAATATGGACGATTAATATCTGAAACCCCAGCTCTGATTGTGGCATTCCATTTTTACAGACTGCCAACTTGAAATGCCCATTTATCCCTACTCTCATCTTCCTGTCTCTTCAGCAAATTTCAATTTGTGCTAATATATTACCATCAACTCCATGAACAATTATTTGCAAGTTAATCTTCTAGATTGCCCTTTATGGACAATGAACATATTTATGCACTCACCATTTGTTGCATATCCCTAATTGCCCTTGAGAGCCATCTTGAACCATTGCAGTCCATGTGGTGCAGATACTACTTGGGAGAGAGTTCAAGTATAATGAAGATTTATCGATGTAGTTCTAATTCCTGCCTTTTGAGATGACACCAGAAAAAGATGTTCTTCCAGCCTTAGTCAGTGCAAACAATCTTTACATGCAGGATAGATAATTGGGTAAACCAGGTCAGTTGAGTTTTTGGCTCTGGAGTTCCAAAGAGTATAACTACAGACGTCTTGCAGCTTGCAAGCCGAATACAGATTTCAAGCAGAGTGAGTTTATTTAATGGTGAGTTCGTTGAAGTTGGAAACAAGCGCTTTTCTTAAAATTTACTTTCTACTGCGACAAGCAACTTCTGGGTAGTAACTGGTAAGCTATATTCTATTCTACTTGTAAAAAAATAAGTTGAAATATGGCATAGCAAATTATAGAATGCACATCCTATGAAATGTGGGAAGTCTTGAATGGAATTGGAATTGAATTGAATTTATTGTCACGTGTACCAAGGCATAGTGAAAAGCTTTGTCGTGCGAGCAATACAGGCAGATTACAGAGATAAGTAGTATGGATAAGTAAATAATATGTAACAGTGGCAAAAACAAAAACACAAGTACAGGCGAACGTTAAGAGTTCATGAGTCCGTTCAGTATTCTAATAACAGGGTAGAAACTGTTTCGATACCGGTTGGCACATCAGTTCAGGCTTCTAATTCTTCTCCCCGATGGTAGAGGTTGTAGAAAAACATTGCCAGGGTGGGATGGATCTTTCAGAATGCTGGCGGCCTTTGTTTGACAGCGGGCCTGGTAGATAGATTCTATAGGTGGGAGGTTGACGTTTGTGATTGTCTGGGCCGAGTTTGCCACTCTGTAACCTTGAATGGTACAATTACCATTCCAGTTAGTAATACACCCAGATAGAATGCTTTTGATGGCGCACCTATAAAAGTTGGCAAGGGTATTCGCCATCATGCCAAATTTTCTCAGCTGCTTGAGGAAGAAGAGACGTTGTTGGGCCTTTGTAACCAGTGTGTCCACATGAAGAGGATGACCGCTCCCAGGAGCTTGACACTCTCCACTCGTTCCACATCTGTGCTGTTAATGTGTAAGGGGGCATGAGTAGAATGAGTAGAATCCTGCCAAAAGTCAATTTTCTTGGTTTTGCCAGCATTGAGAGCTAGGGTGTTCTCAGTGCACCATTTTTCCAGGTCTTCGTCCTCCAGTTTGTAGTTTGTTTCATCGCTATCTGAGATTCGACTGACTATGGTGGTGTCATCAGCGAACTTGTAAATGGCATGTGTCTAGTATTTGGTGACACACTCATTGGTATACAGTCAGTACAGTAGGGGGCTGACTATGCGGCCCCTGGGGGGCTCCAGTGTTGAGTGTTAATGGGAATGAAATATTGTCCCCAATCTTTACTGTGGCCTGTGGGTCAGGAAACTGAGGATCCAGTTGCAGAGAGTGGGGCTTTGTCCGAGATCACTAAGTTTAGTAATCAGTCTCGAGGGAATAATGGTGTTGAAGTATAGTCAATGAGTAGGATTCTTACGTAGCTGTTCTTGGTGTCAAGATGTTCTGAGAGGAATAAAGGGCAAGTGATATGGCATCTGATGTGGATCTGTTGGTCCGATAGGCAAATTGGAGTGAGTCAAGAGTAGTGGGGAGGCTGGAGTTGATTAATGCCATGACCAGCTTTTCAAAGCACTTCATGACCATCAAAGTTAGGGCCACTGGGCAGTAGTCATTGAGATGTGCTGCAGGAGCCACCTTAGGTACAGGGATGATGTTGCCCCTCTTGAAACAGGCAGGGACAGTGGCCTGCTGCAGGGAGAGGTTGAAGATATCCAAGAAGACCTCTGTCAGTTGAACTGCACATGCTCTGCATGCACGCTTTGGTACTCCATCTGGTCCCATCACTTTCCTTGGATTCACACGAAGGAAAACCGATCTGACCTCTAATGCAGTGACTATTGGGATAGGTTTGTCAGGACTTGTTGGAATAGGTGTTACCTCTCCTGAAATTGTGTTCAAAGCGACCATAGGAAGTGTTGAAACGATCTGGAAGGGATGTGTCATCGTCTGCTGTCTTGCACTGTCTCTTTTAGAACCTGTGATGTCATTCAGTCCTTGCCATAGTCACCAGGTGTGTGTCTCGGTCTCTGGTTTGAATCGGTATTGGTCCTTGGCTGTCTTAATGGCTCTGTGAAGGTCATACTTGGATTCCTTATATTTGAGTGGGTCTCCTGATATAAAGACTTCACGTCTGGTTTTTAGCAGGTTCTATATGTCCTGATTCATCCAGGGTTTCCTGTTGGGGAACACGCGGATTGACTTCCTTGGTATGCAGTCCTCCATACACTTGCTGATAAAGTCTGTGATGGTGGTGGTTCATGACACACACTATTTGACTGTTGACCTTTTGGCTTTAGATACTGATGAGAGTCATGGTTCCTCAGGAGTGCATGGCGCTGGCATCACTGGGAGCTCAGCTGAACAGCAGGGAAGGAATGAACTGATAGGCGATTCTTTCGGGGAACAGATGAGCATGACTGCAGGGTCTTATGTTGCCTCCCTGGTGCCAGGGTCAATGACTGCAGGGTATTCCTCTGAGGCCATGGTGTGATTCATTTTGGTACAATGTCCTGGGAGGTAGAGAAATGAGATCCTGAAAGCAGATTTATGGAAGCTAGGAAGATGATGGAAAAGCAGGCCCTCCAAACCAATAATCTCAATATTCCTACCATTCCAAGTGCCTTTGAGTATAGAAACAGGAAAAATTGAATGATTGAAGACATGCCTGGAAACTGGAGGTAGAGAGCAGATTTCTGAAGCCTTGGGACTGGTGAGGGAATTTTTACAGCAAGTCAAAACATAATGCAAGGTGATATAAAGTGGCCATTCGTAAGTAGAAGAAATGTTTGTGTGTTGAATCTTTAAAATTATGTCTCTTCATGGGATTATAGTTTTAAGTATGAGTGTTCACAAGTTGAATATCTGTAAAACGGGGACACCAGTACACAAATTGAAGTAAATGGATATGATTTAATTGTCATTACTGAGACATGGCTACAGTATGCCAGTGATTTGGAACACTGTATCAAAGTGCAAATTCTGTATTCAGGAAGCATGGAGATTTTTAATCAAAGGATTAAGATGTAGAATCAGTGTTGGTGGAATTTAAAACCGCAAAGGCAAGCAAACATTGGTTGAAGTTATTAATGAACACAAAACTGAAGTACTAATTTTGGGCATGCTATAAATCTGGAAATTAGAGATGCACATAATGTGGATAATAGAATAATATTATGTCCCTTGAGTTTACATATAGACTGGGTTGACCAGGTTTGATGCTGTGGTGGATGATTTTCTGTACGTATGGGTTTCTGAAATAACATGTTGAGGAGCCACCTAGCAATCAGACTGTTTTGGATTTAGTGTTTTGTAATGAGAAAGGGCTAATTAATAAGTTTGCTGTAAATGAGCCTTTGGGAAATAGTGAACGTTATTTGATAGAACATAGTTCCTTCTGAAGCTCGGGTCTTAAATCTGAGCAAAGGAGGTATGCGGGACAAGTTGGCTAAGTAAGATTGGGAAAATAACACCAAAAGACTTCATGGTAGACAGCCAACAGCTAGCCATAGACACACAAATCTACAGCACAGAGAAAAAAAGCCTTTCGGCTCATCTCAAAGCAGTCAAAAACAACCATTTTCCAGAGTCTTGTATGCCTTGGCATTGCAAGTGGATATCTAAATACTACTAAAATGTTTTGAGGATTTCTCCCTTTACCATCCTACAGGCAGTGAGTTCCAGATTTCCATCACCTTCTGGGTGAAAGTATTTTTCCTCCCCCTCCTCTAAACTGTCTGTCTCCCACCTTCAAATCTTGTTTGTTGTCACACCTGGCACAAAGGAGCTTAGTTGTTCTGGGGTTACCATTGGCCAGAAACTGAACTGGACTAACCATACTGTGGCTAAAAGAGTAGGTCAGAGGCTGGGAATCCTGCAGCAAGTGACTCACCACCTGATTCCTCAAAGCCTATCCACCATCTACAAGGCATAGGCTGGAACGTAATAGAATACTCCCAACTTGCTGAATGGATGCAGTTCCAACAACAGTAAAGAGACTTGACATTATTGTCAGTAAGGCTTACCACTTGAATGGCCTCATATCTCCAAACATTCAATCCCTCTGCCGTCAACTTTCAGTAAGGGGAGTGTAAACTATCAACAGCATACACTGCAGGCATTCATCAAGGCTTCTTGACACCATCCAAACCCCTGACCATCTCCACCTAAAGGTCAAGGGCAGCAGACACATAGGAACGTCACCACTTGCAGTTAGACAGAACTTAACCAATAGAAATATATTACTGTGAATCCTCTGCGCTCTATTTTCATGTGTTGTGTTTTTAAAAATCACTTTAACCACATTCACTAGCTTTCACTTTTCCGTGCTCAATTATGTCCTCAAAAAAAATCTTAAGCATATTTGTAAAACCACAATGGGCACAGTAGATTTCAAAGAACTGTGTACTTGAATCCCTTGGTCTTTCTATTCGACAGCAATACTCAGGACCCTACAATTAAGTATATAAGTCCTGCACTTGTTTGTTCTACCAAAATGCAATACCTTGCATTTATTCAAATTAAACTTCATCTGCCATTTCTCAACCTAATGGCCCAATTGATCAAGATCTCTCAGATTGTCAACTATACCACCAACTTTGGTGGCATCTGCAAACTTACTAGCCATGCCTTCTAAATTCACGTGTTTATAAAAATAAAAATAGGCCTCCTGTCCACAGCAATAGTCAGGATATGGGGAAGAAACGAGATCACGAGTTAGAAAAACCATGTATGAAAGGCACCATTACAATAGCATTAAAAGCAAATTACTGCGGATGCTGGAATCTGAAACCAAAAGAGAAAATGCTGGAAAATCTCAGCAAGTCTGGCAGCATCTGTAAGGAGAGAAAAGAGCTGATGTCAGAGGGTCAGTAGATTCAAAACGTCAGCTCTTTTCTGTCCTTGCAGATGCTGCCAGACCTGCTGAGATTTTCCAGCATTTTCTCTCTCTCCATTACAATAATCATTGGGGACTTCAAAATATCGGTGGACTGACAAAATCAAATTCGTGTAACGAATCTCGAGAAAAGGAATTTGTGGAATGTCTGAGATTTTTTTTCCCCTGGAGCTGCTTGTGATTGAGCCTACGAAGGCACAGGCATTGTGCCTGTGGTTTGAGAGGGAGAAACTGGAATCGGATGTCATGGTATTACAGTTGAGTGAAGGTGACTACAAAGTTATGAGGTAGGAGCAGGCCCGAATTGATTGTAAGGCAAGCTTAGTAGGGAAGACAGTGGAGCAGAAATGGCAGGTGTTTATGGGGTAAATCAGGAGGCACAGCAGAAATCCTTCCCATGGAAGAGAAGCATTCAAAGTTTGGGAGAAGATTTGTAGCTCGGGTGCTCGTTGTTGTGGTTCTGTTCGCCTAGCTGGGAATTTTTGTTGCAGATGTTTCGTCCCGTGTCTAGGTGGCATCCTAAGTGCTTGGAAGCCTCCTGTGAAGCGCTTCTGTGATGTTTCTTCTGGTTTCTTCTAGCTGTCTTCCTGTTTGTCCTATGTAGTGTTTTGTGCAGAACAGACAACAAGATGGGGAACCTATCAACAAAGACTGCATACTCAAACTACTGGACCTGTGCCTCACAACACACTTCACATTCAACAACCAAATATATGAACAAATCAATGGCACACCCATGGGCTCACCCATCTCTGGACTCATAGCAGAAGCGGTAATGCAAAGGTTAGAACAAGCTGTCTTGCCGCAAATTCAGCCTAAACTCTGGGTCAGATATGTAGATCATACCTTTGTAATCATTAAAAACACAAATAGAGAACACACACAGGAATCTGATTCACTAGAGAGGAAGGAAAGGACAGCCAACTCCCATTCCTAGACGTGATGATACAGAGAACACCAAACGGAGAATTCACCACAAAGGTATACAGGAAAGCCACACACACAGACCAAGTCCTAAACCACGAAAGCAACCACCACAACACACAAGAAGTTGCATCAAGACACTGTTCAAAAGGGCCACAACACACTGCGGTACACCAGAACTGCAAAAAGAGGAAGAAGAACACCTATACAATGTATTTGCCAAAAACTGATACCCCCGCAATTTCATCAACAGATGCTTAAGGGAAAGACAACAGAATGAGGACATGCCACAACCCAAAGGACTAGCCACACTACCATACATCAAAAACATTTCTGAACTGACAGCCAGACTACTGCGACCACTAGGACTCAAACGCACACAAATCAACAGCCACTCTCTGACAACAACTCACCAGGATGAAGGACCCGATACCCAGCATGAGCAAAACCAATGTAGTGTACAAAATCCCATGCAAGGACTGCACAAAACACTACATAAGACCAACAGGAAGACAGCTAACGATCCGCATCCATGAACACCAACTAACCACAAAACAACACGACCAACTATCCTTATTCGCCACACACTCAGATGACAAGCAACATGGGTTCGACTGGGACAATACTACTATTATAGGACAAGCCAAACAGAACAGCCAGAGAATTCCTAGAGGCATGGTACTCATCCACAGACTCAATCAATAAGCACATCGATCTGGACCCAATATACTGGCCACTGCAGCGGACAGCTGGAACTGACAACCAGAGGCGGCAGATACAAATCACTATAAATGTCGGAGGAAACATCTCAGAAGCGCTTCACAGGGGGCTCCCAAGCACTGAGGATGTCACCTAGACAGGGGACGAAACGTCTGCAACAAAAATTCCCAGCTCGGCAAACAGAACCACAACAGAAGAAGAAGCAGAGTAAGGGAAGGAAGAGGTAACCATGATAGGACAATATAAAAGCAAAAGAAAAAGCATACAATGTAATGAAGATGATTAGGAAGCTTTAAAAATCACCAGGATAGCTAAAAAAGCAATTAGAGGGGAGAAGATTAAATAAGAGAGTATGTAGCTAGTAAAGTAAAAGATGGCAAGAGTCTTATGGACATCTAAATGGGATCTTTATCAGATGAGCCAATGGGCTGAGAAGCGGTATATGGGGTTTAATTTAAATGAATGTGAGGTGCTGCATTTTGGAAAAGCAAATCGGGGCAGGATTTGCACACTTAACAGTAAGGTCCTGGGTAGTGTTGCTGAACAAAGAGACTTGGAGTGCAGGTTCATAGTTCCTTGAAAGTGGAATCGCAAATAGATGGGATAGTGAAAAGGGATTTGATATGCTTTCCTTTATTGGTAAGAGCATCGATTGTAGGAATTGGGAGGTCGTATTGTGGCTGTACATGGCATTGGTTAGGCCACTTTTGAAATATTGTGTGCAATTCTGGTCTCTCCCTTCTGGGAACGATGTTGTGAAACTTGAAAAGGTTCAAAAAAGATTTACAAGGATGTTGCCAGGGTTGAAGGGTTTGAGTTTGGGAGAGGCCAAATAGGCTGAGGTTTTTTCAGTAGAGGATCAGGGACTATAGAGGTTTATAAAATCATGAGGGGCAATGGATAGGGTAAATAGTCCTTTCTCTGGAGTGGGAGAGTGCAGAACTAGAGGTCATAGGTTTAGAGTGAGAGGAGAAAGATTTAAAAGGGACCTCAGGGGCAGTTCTTTCACGCAGAGGGTGGTGCGTGTATGGAACTAGCTGCCAGACAAAGTGGTGGAGGCTGGTACAACTACAACATTTAAAAGGCATCTGGATGGGTATATGACTAGGAAGGGTTGAGAGAAATATGGACCAGGTTTAGGGTATCTGGTTGGCATGGTGAATTCTGACCAAAGAGTCTGTTTCCATGCTGTACAACTCTATGTTCTAAAAGGTCAAGAGTGGACATTGGGCAATTGGAAAATTAGGCTGGAGAGGTCGTAATGGGGAATGTAGAAATGGCAAATGAACTGTACAGGTACTTTGCATCAGTTTTCAAAATGGAAAACACCAGCAGGATACCAGAACTTCAAGGGAGTGAAGGGGCTATCGTTAAGGAGAGGGTGCTATCTGGGAAAGCTGAAAGACCTGAACAACTAACTAGACTGCTGAAGGAGATAGCTGAGGGAATTGTGGAGGTTTTGGTGATCTTCCAGGCATCACTGGAGTCAGGGAAGGTCCCAGAGGAGTGGAAAATTCCTCATGTTACACCCCTATTTAAGAAGGGAGGGAAGCAGAAGACAGGAAACTATAGACCTGTTAGCCTGATGTTGGTAGTTGCTAAGATTTTGATGTCCATTTTATTAGGGATGAAATTGCAGAGTACTTGATCATGCATGGTAAAATAGGGCAGAGTCAGCACGGCTTTGTCAAGAGAAGGTCATGCTTGACAAATCTGTTACAATTCTTTGAGGATGTAACAAACAAGTTAATACAAAGGAGAGTCAGTAGACCTGTTTTATTTGGATTTCCAGAATGCCTTTGATAAGGTTCTGTACAGGAGGCTCTTAAATAAGTTGAGAGCCAAATGGTTTTAGGATAAATGGTTTTGGCGTGTATAGAGAATTGGCTCACTGGCAGAAGGCAGTGTGGATAAAGGTGTCTTTGACAGGCTAGCAGCTGATGACTAGTGGAGTTCCACAGGGGTCAGTATTAGGACTACCACTATTAGTGTTATATATTAACGATCTGAACAAAAAAAACTGAGGGTATTGTTGCTAAGTTTACAGATGATGCAAAGATAGGTGGAGGGATAGGGAGTGTTGACAAAGTGGGGATGTGTGGAAGGACTTGGGTAGAGTAGGAGAGTGAGCAAAGAAATGTCAGATGGAATACAGTGTGGGAAAATGAGATTACGCACCTTGGTAGGAAGACTATTTTCTAAATGGGGAAAGGCCTCAATCTGGAACATAAAGGGACTTGGAAGTCCTAGCTGGGAGTTCTGTTAAGGTGAACATGCAGGTTCAGTTGGCAATTAGGAAGGCAAGTTCATTTCAAGGGGGCCATAATACAAGAACAGAGGTGTACTGCTGAGACTATTAAGGCTCTGGTCAGACCACATGTGAAATATTGAGTGTAGTTTCGGGCCCTGTATCTCATGAAAGATGCACTGGCTTTGGAGATGGTCCAGAGGAGGAATATAATAATGATCCCAGGAATGAAGGTCTTGTCATATGAGGAGTGGTTAGATCCGTACTCAGTGGAGTTCAGAAGGATGAGGAGTGGTCCAATTGAAATTTATGGAAGATGTTTCTGCAAGTAGGAGAGAATAAGACCCAGGACCACGGCGTCAGAGTGGAGGGGTGACCCTTTAGAATTGAGATGTGGAGTAATTTCTGGAGCCAGTAGGTAGTGACTCTGTGGATCTCATTGTCAGAGAGAGCTGTGGAAGCCAAGTCATTTAAGACTGAGCTAGATGGTTCTTTATTGGTGAAGGGATTAAGGGTTACTGGGAGAAGGCAGGAGAATGGGGTTGAGAAATATATCGGTTATGATCAATTGGTGGAGTAGACTTGATGGACCAAACTTGCTAATTTTGTTCCCATATCTCCTAGTGTTTCAGAAGGATGTGATTGTGCCAGAGGGGTGCAGAAGAGATTCAGCAGGATGTTGCCGTGGGTGGAGCTTCTGAGCGATGAGGGGAAACTGGAGAAGCTCAGGTTTTTTGGAGCAGGAAGGTTGAGGGGCACCCTGGCAGAGAGATATAAATTTGAGGGGATATGAACAGGATGGACAGAAAACAGCTGTTCTCTTCAGTTGTAGATTTAATAACAAGGTACGTAATTTTAAAGTGAAAGGCCAGTTTAGAATAGTCTGAAATGCACCGCCTGAAGGGATAGTTTAGGTGGATAAACTCTCAACCTTTTAAAAACTACCTGGAAAAGCGTGTGAAATGTAACATTCATGGCTAATGGGTGGCATGGTGGCTCAGTGGTTAGTACTGTTGCCTCAGTGCCAGGGACCCAGGTTTGATTCCTACCTCTGGCTATCTGTGTGGAGTTTGCACATTCTCCCTGTGTCTGCGTGGGTTTCCTCCAGGTGCTGCAGTTTCCTCCCATAATCCAAAGGTGTGCAGATTAGATGAATTGGCTATGCTAAATTGCCCATAGTGATCAGGGATATGTAGGTTAGGTGCATTAGTCAGGGGTAAATGTAATGTACTAGAGGAATGGTCTGGGTGGGTTACTCTTTGGAGGGTCAGTGTGGACTTGATGGGCTGAAGGGCCTGTTTACACAGGAATTCTACAAAAAAAGGCAATGGGTCTGATGCTGTTAAGGTGGGACTGGTATAAATTTTATATTTTTGATGAACAGAGTCAGTTGGCTGAAAGGTCCCTTCTAAACTGTATGATTCTCTAGGCCTAGAACACTATTCCGAGGAATTGATGCAGAAATGTCCAGGGACGGAGATGATTGGCCTCCAACAACTACAACCACTTTTCCTTTTAGGACTCCAACTAGAGAAGAGTTTTCTTTGTCACTGTTGATCAGTTTTGCCAAGGCTCATTGTTGAAGTCTGTCCCTTCCTGAGTTACTTTGCCAATTTGTACCCCAATCACTATTCTGATAAGGACTGTGATATTTCTCTCATTGTTTTTAAATTTACCTGTTTCTGATTCGTCCGGGTTTAATCATCTTACCTACTGGTCTATCTCGCTTCAGTTACAATCCAGTGATTGGAGATTGGAAACCTTGGAGGTTTTCTATTTTACTTTCAATCCTAGTTCCTCAATATCTCTCGTTCATATTTCTAGTTCCGCCTATGTTGTTCATTCCAATGTGGACTGCTGTAATATTTGTTGCACAACAATATACCTATTTCTTTCTCAGACGTGAGGAGTTCTCCATAATGCTAACAGTAGACAGGCAACGTCGAACGTTACAGTGCAGTACAGGCCCTCTATTTTGTGCCAACCTGTGGAACCAATCTGAAGCCCATCTAACCTACACTATTCCATTCTCATCCACATGTTTATCCAATGACCATTTAAATCCCTTCAGTTTGGTGAATCTAGTACTGTTGCAGGCAGGGCATTCCACCCCCCTACTACTGAATAATGAAACCACCACTGACATCTGTCCTATATCTATCACCCCCCAATTTAAAGCTATGCCCCCTAATGCTAGCCATCACCATCCGAGGAAAAAGGCTCTCATTATTCACCCTATCTAACCTTTTGATTATCTTGTATGTCTCAATCACCTCTCAACCTTCTTCTCTCTAATAAAAACAGCCTCAAGTCCCTCAGCCTTTCCTCATAAAACCTTCCCTCCATACCAGGCAACATCCTAGTAAATCTCCCCAGAAAGCTTTCTCATTCTTCCTATAATGCAGTGACCAGAACTGTACGCAATACTCCAAGTGTGGCTGCACCAGAGTTTTGTACAGCTGCAACGTGCGCTCATGGCTCCGAAACTCAATCCCTCTACCAATAAAAGCTAACAGACCAGACTCCTCCATAACATCAATCAAGTCTGGATGGCAACTTTCAGAGATCTATGTACCTGGACACACAGATCTCTCTGTTCATCTGCACTACCAAGAATCTTACCATTACCCAGTACTCTTTATTCCTGTTGCTCCTTCCAAAGTGAATGACCTCTCACGTTTCTGCACTAAACTCCATTTGCCACCTCTCAGCACAGCTCTGCAGCTTCTCTATGTCCCTCTATAACCTTCAACATCCTTTGGCACTACCCACAACTCCACTGATCTTAGTCTAGTCATTCTTTTATTCCTGATACACCAATTGAAAGCTTTAGGGTTTTTCTTGATCCTACCTGCCAACGACTTCTCATCCCCTGCTGGCTCTTCTTAGCTCCCTCTCTTTGAGTCTTTCCTGGCTAACTTGTAACCCTCAAGCGCCCTAACTGAGCCTTCACGTCTCATCCAAACATAAGCCGCCGCCTTCCCCTTGACAAGAGAGTCAACTTCTTTTGTAAACCACGGCTCCCTCGCTTGACCACTTCCTCCCTGCGTAACAAGTACAGACTTATCAAGGACCTGCAGTAGATGACCTTGAATAAGTTCCACATTTCAACTGTGCCCATCCCTGCAGTTTCCTTCCCTATCCTGTGCATCCTAAATCTTGCCTAATTGCATCATAATTGCCTTTCCCCAGGTATAACTCTTACCCTGCATTATATACCTATCTCTTTCCATTGCTAAAGTAAACATAAGTGAGTTGTGATCATTATCAAGTGCTCACCTACATCCAAATCTAACACCTGGCTGGGTTTATTACCCAGTACCAAATACAATGTGCCTCACCTGTTCTTGGCCTGTCTACATATTGTGTCAGGAAACCGTCCTGCACACATTGGACAAAAAACTAACCCATCTAAAGTGTTCAAACTATAGTATTTCCAGTAAATATTTGGAAAGTTAAATTCCCCCATGACAATGACCCTGTTATTCTTGCTCCTATCCAGAATCATCCTTGCTATCCTTTCCACTACATCTCTGGAACTATTTGGAGGCTTATAGGAAACTCCCAACAGGGTGACCTCTCCTGTTCTGTTCCTAACCTCAGCCCATACTACCTCAGTAGACAAGTCCTCAAATCTCGTTTCTGCCACCGTATTACTGTCCTTGACTAACAATGCCAAACCACCCCCCCCGCGCTCCTTTTGCCATCTTCCCTGTTCTTACTGAAACATCTAAATCCCGGAACCTGTAACAATCATTCCTGTATCTGCTCTATCCATGTTTCTGAAATGACCACAACATTGAAGTCCCAGGTACCAACCCACGCTGCAAGTTCACCCACCTTATTCCCGATGCTCCTGGTGTTGAAGTAGACACACTTCAAATCACCTTCCTGCTTGCCAGTGCACTCTTGCGATTTTGAAACCTTACTGATCTCACTACTCTGAATTTCCTGGACACTGGAACTTCAATTTAGGTTCCCGTCCCTCTGCTGAATTAGTTGAAATTGATACCCTGCTAGTTCATTCTGTTTGTAGAGGTCCCACCTTCCCCAGAATGAGCCCCAATTATCCAAGTATCTGATATGCTCTCTCCTGCCCTGTCCCTGTATCCACATGTTCAACCTACCACACCAACATGTGGCATGGGTAACAAACCAGAGATAGCAACTCTGTTTGTTCTCACTCTAAGCTTCCACCCTGGCTCCTTGAATTTCTGCCTTAAATCCCCATCCCATTTTCTACCTGTGTTGTTTGTGCCCATGTGGACCACAACTCCGGGCTGCTCCCCCTCCTCCTGAAGGATCCTGAAAACATGATCCAAAACATCATGAACCCTGGCACCTGGGCCGCAACACACCAACCGTGAGTCTCTCTCGTTCCCACAGAACCTCCTGTCTGTCCCCCTAATTATAGAGTCCCTAATGCTCCACTCCTCTCCCTCCTTCTGAGCAACAGGGACAGACCCTGTTGCAAAAATCTGTAGTCCATGGCTTACCCCTGGTAAATCCTCCCTCCCTCAACGGTATCCAAAGCAGTATACTTGTTATTGAGGGCAACGGCACAAGCAATCACTGCACTGTGTGCCGGTTCACTTTCAGTCCCCTGACTGTAACCATTCTGCCTTTCTCTTGCACCTGAGGTATGACTACCTCCCTGTAACTCCCCTCAATAACCCCCTCCCCCTCCCCCTCCGCCTCTGGAATGATCTGAAGTTCTTCCAGTTCTCCAGCTCCAGTGACCTAACATGGTTTTCGAGGAGCTGGAGTTGGCTGCATTTCATGCAAATGCAGTCAGCAGGGACACTCATGGTGACTTTTACCTCCCACATTCTGCAGGAGGAACATTCAACTGCCTAATCTCCATTTCTT
Organism: Chiloscyllium punctatum; assembly: GCF_047496795.1. Taxonomy (NCBI): domain Eukaryota; kingdom Metazoa; phylum Chordata; class Chondrichthyes; order Orectolobiformes; family Hemiscylliidae; genus Chiloscyllium; species Chiloscyllium punctatum. The sequence continues at coordinate 28,782,692 of NC_092783.1, forward strand.
TGCCTATGCTGCTCGCAGACTTAATTGCTCACTGCTTCTGTTCCCCTTTAAAAATTGGCTCCCAATGATGCCAATTTTACAGCCAGATACCTGCACGCCTGCTGAATATAAGCTTTTAATTGTATCTGTTATTTGTTATACTTCCATTTATGCCTGAAATTATAATTTGGGTTAGAAACGTTAGATAAGGATTAGTGAAGACACTTACAGTCAGAAACAAGAGAAATTATAATGGGGAACAGTGATGGCAGACTAATTAAATACATATTTGGTTCTGCCTTCACAAGAAACCAATGCATCCCATGAATGTTTGGGAGGGCAGGATCTAGTGACAGTGAGGAACTGAAGGAAATTGATATTAGTAGGCAAATTAATGGGATCAAAGGCCAATAAGTCCCTCAGGTCTAAATAATCTGTATCCCACAGTACTTAAGGAAGTGACTCTAGCATTAGTGGATGCATTGGTGGTCATCTTTAAAGATTCTGTAGACTCTGGAACAGTTCCTATGCAAAGGAGGGTAACTAACGTAACCCCACTAATATAAAGAAAAATGTGGTTGAGAGAAAACACGGAATTGTAGTTTGGTTGGCCTGACATCAGTACTGGGGGAAATGTGAAAATTCATTCTGAAAGATTTTATAGCACAGTACTTGAAAAGTAGTAACAGATTGGATAGAGTTTCTGCGAATTTACGAGAAGGAAATTTGTGTTTGACAAATCTACCATCACAGAATCGTTGAGTATACAGCAGGGGACAGGCCCTTCGGCCCAACCCATCCATGCCAACCAGGTTTCCTAAACTGAATGAATCCCATTTGCCTGCATTTGACCCATATGCCTCTAAACCTTTCCTCTTCATGTACATATCCAAATGTCTTTTTAATGTTGTAATTGTATCTACCTCTACCACTTCCTCTGGCAACTTGTTCCATATATGCATCACCTTCTATGTGGAAAAACGTGATCCTCCAATCTCTTTTAAATCTTTTCCCTCTCACTTTAAAGCTATGCTGTCTGATTTTGGAATCTACTACCCTGATGAACAGACCTTGTCTATTCACACTATCTATGCCCCTTGTGATTTCATAAATACCTATAAGGTCACCCCTCAGCCTCCAGGGAAAAAAGTCCCAGTCTATCAAAACTCCCTTTGTAACTCAAACATTCCAGTCTTGCCAAAATGCTTGTAATTCTCATTTGGTCCCTTTTGAGTTTGATAACATTCGTCCCATTAGCAGGGAAATCAGAATTGTACACGGTATAGGTTGTTTTGTTATAATATGCATTTCGTCAATGCGAATTTGCTGTAGTGCGATTGATGAATTGGAGGTACTGTTTCTACAGCACGAATTTTAAAAAACGTGCGTTGGCTGTAATGTAATTACAGCGCCAACATTTTAAGCACTGTTTTTAAAACATGATTTTTCTGTAACACGGGGTTGCATATGAACACAACCATGGCATTATAGAAGAATTGACTGTATTCCAAATGTTGCTTCACCAATGTCTTGTGCAGCTGTAACATGACACCCCAACTCCTGTACTCAGTGCTGTGGCATCTGAGGGCAAGCAAGACAAATACCTTCTTCACCAATCTGTCTAATTGGCATCACTTTCAAGGAATCATGTACCCCTTGGTCTTTCTGTTTGATAACACTCCCTGGGGCCCTACCATTACTGTGCAACTCCTGTCCTGCTTTGTCTTACCAAATTGCAGCACCTCGCACTTATCTGCACTAAACTCCATCTATCATTCCTCAGCCCACTGGCCCAGTTGATCAAGATCCCATCGTACTCTTAAATGTCCTCCTTCATTGTCCACTGTACCACCAAACTGACTAACCATGCCTCCTATAATCTCATTCAAATCGTTTATATAAACGACAAACAACAGTAACCCAGCATCTTGTGGCACAATGGTAGTCACAGGCCTCCAGTCTGAAAACAATCTTCCCTACCACTGTCTCGACTTGTACATGAAGCCAATTTTGTATCCAATTGGTTGGCTCTCCCCGGACCCCATATGATCTAACCTTACTGACATGTGTACCATGCGGTACCATGTCGAAGGATTTGCGAAAGTCCGTGTACATAACATCTACCACATTGCTTTCATCTATCTTCTTGGTCACCTGTTCAATAAATTCACATTTGTGGGAGACAATTTTCGTCAACACTAATGCTGACTATCCTTAATCGGTCCTTGCTTTTCCAAATGCTCGTAGATTCTGTCTCTCAGAATCGCCTCCAACAACTTACCTAACAATCATGTTAAGCTCACTGAGTTTCCAGGCTTATCCATGCAGCATTTCTTAAATAATGGTACATTGTAAGCCAGCCTCCAGTTTCCGGCATCTCACTCGTGATTATCAATGGTATAAATATCTTTGCTAGCGGCCCCACAATTTCTTCCCTAGCTTCCCAAATGTCCTCTGATAAGCTTGATCAGGTTCTGGGGATTTATTTCCTTTTTGTGTTTTAAGACCTCCAGCACCACCTCTTCTGTAATGTGAACTCTTTTTCAAGACATCACTATTTATTTCCCCAAGTTCCCTAGTATCCATGTCTGTCTTGACGGTAAGTATTGACGAGAAATATTCATTTAGGATCTCACTCTTCTTCTGTAGCTCCAAACATGTACAATCTTGTTGATCTTTAAGGGGCTATATTCTCTCCCTAGATACTCTTTTGTCTTTAATATACTGGCAGAATCTCTTCAGATTCTCCTTCGCCTCATCTACCAGGGCTATCTCCTATCCCCTTTTTGCCCTCCTGATTTTTTTTTTAAGTGTACTCCTTCACCACCTGTACTCCTCAAGGGATTCACTTGATCCCACCTGTCCGTACCTCACATATACCACCTCCTTTTTCTTGACCAGAGTCTCAATGTCTCTAGTCATCCAGTATTCACTACTCCTGCCAGCCTTGCCCTTCACACTAATAGGAACGTGCTTGCCCTGAACTCCTCTTCTCTTGCTTTCAAAAGCATCTCACTTGCCAGACATTTGTTTACCTCCAAACAGCCTCCTCCAGTCAACTTTTGGAAGTTCCTGTCAATACCATCAAAATTACCTTTGCCCCAACTAAGAATTTTAACTTGTGGATCAGGTCTTTTCCATATCAATTTTAAAACTAATACATTTATGGCCACTGGTCCCAAAGTGCTCCCTGACTAACACCTCGGTCACTTTCCTACCTTATCTCCCAAGGGGAAGTTGAGTTTTGCTCTTTCCCTGAAATGGCCATCTACAAATTGATTGAGAAATTCTTCCTGCATACACTGAACAAATTATTTCCCGTCCAAGCCCTTAATACTATGGGCAGTCTCAGTCTATGCTTGAAAAGTTAAAATCCTCTCCTATTACAACCCTATTATTCTTAAAGCTATCTGCAATTTCCCTTCATAGCTGGAATTTTTCAAAAATGTGACTATTATAGAGTTAAAAATTACATTACACCAGGTTATAGTCCCAGCAGGTTGATTTGAAAGTACCGGTTTTGGAGTGCTGCTCCCTCATCAGGTAGCAAATGGGGCAGGATGCGTAAGACACAATTTATAAGCAAAAGATCAAAGTGTCATATAACCAATGCAATGTATGAGACAAACTTTTAATCAGTTAGAATGGGGCTGCAGGTTTTGGTTAGATTTACTTAGTGTGGAAACAGGCCCTTTGGCCCAACAAGTCCACACCGACCCTCCGAGGAGTAACCCACCCAGACCTGTTCCCCCTACATTTACCCCTTCACCTAACACTATGGGCAATTTAGCATGGCCAGTTCATCTAACCTGTACATTTTTGGACTGTGGGAGGAAACCGGAACACCCAGAGGAAACCCACAGAGACACAGGGAGAATGTGCAAACTCCACACAGACAGTGTGGTAAAATCTTAAGTTATCTCTGGGCTGTGACTTGAACCAGATCAGCATGCAAATTTAAAGTGCATGGGATTGGAGAGCGTGTGCTGACATGGGTAGAGATCTGTTTGGCAGACAGAATATACAGAGTAGGAATAAATGGTTCAAAGTGGCAGCCAATTACTAGTAGGGTAGTGCAAGAACCAGTGGTCTTCCTCCAACTGTTCAAAATATATTTTAATGATTTTCAAGAGGGAACTAAATGTAATGCAGCAAATGTGTTTTAACTGGCACTCTCCATAAACTGGCAAAAAAGGTATATCCCTGAAATATTAAAAGTTTACTGTATTATCATAATCTCTGCAATATCTGAGTAGTCAGTTGAGGGTGCAAGTGAGAAGGCTGTCTGCTACTAACTTTTATTTAACGTCAAGTTGCATTAATAAAATGGTTTAAGCTATAGATACAGTAAAACAGTGGTGTGTATTCCCCTGCATTACATTTTCATTACTTAGTATATGTTTTTACATTGAATACCTCATGATCAACTCAAATATTTGATCAACCAACATACGCCTGGATCCCACAGGCAGTGGTTATTGAAACATTTACCGTATCCTCAAGTTTGTAGATCATATAAAGCTATTTGGGAGGGTGAGCTGTGAGGAGAGTGTAGAGATTATTCAGTGTAATTTGGACAAGTTGAGTGAGTGGGCAAATGTATGGCATTTGAAATATAATGTCAGTAAATGTGAGGTTATCCACTTTGTTAGCAAAAACCAGAAGACCGCTTATTATCAGAATAGTGATGGACTGGGAAAGGGAAAGGTGCAATAAGACCTATGTATCCTTGTACACCAGTCACAAAGTAAGGATGCAGATGCAGCAGGTACTTAGGAAAGCAAATGGTGTGTTGGCCTTCATAGCAAGAGGATTCTACTACAGTAGTGGGGATGTTTTGCTACAGTTGTATAGGACATTGGTGAGACCACTCCTGGAGTATTGTGTGCAGCTTTGGTCATGTTATTTGAGGAAGATTGTTCTGGCTGTGGAGAGAGTGCAACAAAGATTTCCCAGATTGTTTCCCGGGATAGCATGATGATTTTTGAAAAGAGGCTTGATCATTAGGGCTATGTTCACTGGAGTTTAGAAGAATGGTGGGGTGGTTCTAAACGAAACCTATAAAATTCAAACAAGGCAATAAACCTTAAACACAGCAGGAGTGCTCCTGATTGTCAGGGACTCCAGAACCAGAGGTCATAGTCTTAAAGATCCAGGGTAAGCCATTTGGTATTGAGATAAGAAATTTCTTCACGCAAAGCGTGGTAAGCCTGTAGAATCTTTTGCCACAGAAAGTGGTTGAAACCAAAACATTGAATGCTTTAAAGAAGGATTTGGATAAAATTCTTACTACTAAAGAGATCAATGTGTATGAGGGGAGAAAAGTGGCAACAGGCTGCCAAGTTGGATGATAAGCCATGATTATGTTGAATGGCGAAGCAGGTTTGAAGGGCTGAATGGTCTCCTAACCCAAACATTTCTGTGTAACTATTTCCACCATATTCATCTGATGCTGTATAAATCAAACTTTTCTGCTGATCACTCCTTTGGCTGATGCTCAGTACCTTGATGTTCAGACAATTTAATTTGCTTTTCTTCGTCAACAATTTAACAATGATTTGTTATTAATTTTACTTTCCCTGCTTTTGGTGTATTTATTTTCTTCAGTTATTATTATTATAATGTTGCACTACTTACCCATCTCTCTCACCTCACTGTCATGCACTCCCTTCTCTCCTTCTCCACGCTTGCTTATTTAATCACATTTTCTGGTTTTAAGTCATTTCTATAGTTCCAGTTGTATAACTGTTTCATAACCTTGAATTGCTGCTAGTGTACACATGAAATGGAACCTTAGAGATATGTTTACTTTCCTAATCAATTGATCACTATGCACAATATACATGGTTCAAGCAAGCTGGAAATGGCCACCTTTGTAGTTCTGCTTTTGAATTCAGGACCCAAGTCCTAATTTTCCTCCAGGTGAACTATTTCCATGTTTTGAAATGGATCACCACATCTCATGATGTTTACCTGTCCTTGGTCTTTTTTCCAGACATTTCTAAACATTGCCTGTGTTAGGCAACATGCCCTCAACAATACAGCTCATTCTAATGATATTTAAAAAGATATGTAAAAAGATATTTAATTTTCAGATAGACTTCCCCTTCTGAATCTAATTTCCTTTTGTTTTCCAATGATTTTCAGGACATTACTTTGTTCTGAATTAGCAGATATAGTGGATCAAATTTTTGTGCATTAATCCTTTGCAACTCTCTATCCCCAGAAATCAAGATTAATTGCAATAAGAGTCACTAGTAACTGGACTCCAGGCTGACACATTGCCTTCTTTCAGAAAGCTAGTTTCTAATCCGAACTGCTAAATCATCCTCGATCCCATGCCTCTGCATTTTCTCCAACTATCTACCATGTGGAACCTTATCAAAAGCTTTACTGAAGTCCATGTACACCATGTCAGCTACCTTACCCTCACCTACATGCTTGGTCACCTTCTCAAAAAACTGAGGTTTGTGAGACACGACCTGCCCTTGACGAAACCATGTTGACTATCTCCAGTCAAATTGTTGCTTGCTAGATGAATATAAATCCTATCTCTTATAATCCTTTCCAAAACTTTTCCTGCAACTGAAGTAAGGCTCACTAGTCTATAATTATCTGAGTCATCTTTACTACCCTTCTTGAACAAGGGCACAACATTTGCAATCCTCCAGTCCTCTGGTACTAAACCTGTAGACAATGACGACTCAAATATCAAAGCCAAAGGCTCTGCTATCTCCTCCCTAGCTTCCCAGAGAATCCTCTGATAAATCCCATACAGCTCAGGGAACTCGTCTTCTTTCACTCCTCCGAGCATTGGTAGCACCTGTTCGTAACTAAACTCAATCCTTTCTAGTCTAATATCTCCTACCTCACTCTTCTTCTCTACAATACTTTCCTTTTCCTGAGTGAAAACCGATGAGAAATGTTCGTTTAGTACCTCTCTGATCTCCACAGGGTCCACACACAACTTTGCACTTCTGTCCTTGACTGGCCCTATTCCTACCCTAGTCATCCTTTTGTTCCTCACATACCTAGAAAAATGCTTTAGGGTTCTCCTTTATTCTAACTGCTAAAGACTGCTCATGTCTTCTCTTTGCTCTTCTTATCTGTCTCTTTAAATCCTTCCTAGCTGATCTGTAACACTCCATCGTCTCATTTGAACCATCTTGTCTCATCGTCACATAAGCCGCCCCTTCTGCTTAATAAGAGATGCAATTTCTGTAGTAAACCACGGTTCCCTTACCTTACCACTGACAAGGACATACCTATCAAAGACATGCAATATCAGTTCCTAAACCAACTCCACATTTCGATTGTCACCATCCCTGCATTTGCCAGCCCATTCTATGCATCCTAAGTCTTGCCTAATCACATTATAATTGCCCTTGCCCCATCGATAATTCTTGCCCTGTGGCATGTACCAATCCCTTTCCATCGCTAAACTAAACGTGACTGAATTATGGCCACTCTCTCCAAAGGGCTCACCTTCCACTAAATTAAACAAGTGGCCTGGTTCATTACCAAGTATCAGATCCAGTGTGGCCTCCCCTCTTGTCGGCCCTTTGACATACTGTGTCAGAAAAGCCTCCTGCACACATTGGACAAAACTTGATCCATCCAACATACTAGAGTATGCCCAGAAACACTGATGCAAAATACACATTTAGTATCTCTTCTTGGAATGAAAACAGAAGATGGTAGAAATTCTTAGTACATGAGTCATTATCTGTGATGAACAGCCTGGAAAGATCAAGTTGACTGATTCTCCCTCAGATGCAGCCTAACCTGCTCAGCATTTCCAGAATTTTCTATTTTAGTTTGTTTTTTATTGTACAGTCATCAATCAGGCATATGTGAAATGTAACAATGCTGTTTGGGTTCGGCTGTTACACATTCTTTTGACAAAGGTACAATGTAATGGAATGTTAAGAACCTACAGGAAAAAAACAAAATGGCACAAAATATGGCACATATGCCTGTTAAAATCAGACCGTTTTGGTTAGCATCCTGTATTGAGGCTTGTGCCCAGCGATTCTATTTCCGGTTTCAAGCATTATTTGGATTCTGGGCTGTGGTTTGCCCACTGGTAAAAGGGACTTCCATACCAAACTTTTTAATCTTGTAATGAACTTTTTGTGGAGTTTACGTATAAGTTTTGACCATTTCTCTTGGACCTGATCTAGTGGATCACAAAATGGAAGAGATGGGTGAGCTGATTTCAACCAATTTATACTTCTTGTTCCTATCTTTACACATTTCCAGACAAACTAGGCATAACAAACATCAAAATTGGTACTTTTGATTTGCAAGTGTATCTGAAACAATAAACTCACATGGAAATCCTGAAAAGTAACTTGAGGGAATTATGAAATACCATAGCAGTTACTTATTAGTGGAAACATCTGTTATTTTTAGATTCAACTCTTGCTCTATAAAACACATTTGAATAATGAAGTAAAATTAAGATGATATTGTTAGTAAACAATGTCTCCCTTTTATGTGTAGGTTGACTGGGTCCAGTGTGATGGCAGCTGCAACCAGTGGTTCCACCAGATCTGTGTGGGTGTGTCTTCAGAAACAGCAGAAAAGGAGGACTATATCTGCATCAACTGTACTGTAAAAGACCAGAACAACAGGAAACAGAATGGCCAGGGCTAGTGTTTGGCAGCGTGCTAATGAATCACATATTCCACAAGAAGCAGTGGATTTGGTATCTCTACAACCCACAAATGGTGCTATATCTCTACTCATGGGATCATCTACAAGGACACTCAAACTTTTCCACCTTTGTATTTTCTCATTCTTGTAAGAACTTTTTGTCCGTGGTTGTGAAAGTATACGATGCTGACTACACCCAGGGTTTTCTACCCGTTGTGGGGGCAATTGGCTCTGGTTGAACAATGCCATACCCCTATATCTCGTCTGAGACTTGCCTGCATAGATACCCAATCCTGTTGGGTGTTAAAGATATGCAAACACCAAAAAAAAATTTTTTTATGGGGTCCTCTGTTCAGTACAATATCTTAATCTTAGAGAGATTCTGACTTGTGTTTTGTAGGTTAGTTTTATTTATCTCAGCAATAACAGGTTTGTGAGTTAAAGGGCCAGATACAATTTCTCAAGTTTGGCTGTTGTACAGAATGCAGGAATTTAGGCTCCTAGTGGCACAGGAAAATTGGATAATCTGTAATCATACTGCCTACGCTGTACTTTGGCTTTTTTGGTAGCTTGTATCTAATGTTGCAGTCTCCTTTGTGAAATAAACCTTTGTTTATGAATGAGCTTTGCAGGCTGCAGTTTGTAATGCACCATATTTGAAAATCTATAATTTACAGACATTGCCATTTCTGCACCAAATTTAAACACCAGATGCACTGGTACTGTGGCAGCAATGAAGGCTAGGTGACTGATTGTGGGGAGATAAAATAGAGGCTTAATTAATTCCACTTTGCTCAAATCCTGATGAAATCATTAGCAAATAGCACAAACGGAATAATATTTCCAAAGTCACTGCAGCAATGCCTACATAGGTAATCTTGGCTGTAACTATTGGGCTTAGGAATGATGTCTATTTAATCCATTTGCCTATCAGCGCTGACTCTCATTACTAGTAACTTTGATGAGAGCATCAGCACCAGATATTCTCAAATCTTCAGTAATAACAAATGAGCAACAGAGAATAACTTAAACCTGATGTAATTAGGTGAAACAACTAAAGTGCTATCGTGAATCTGTGGTTCAAAATTTGCCCTCCAGTTTAAGTTTTCGCTGATGTGATGTTTTTCGAGTGAAATGGGCAGTTCTGATGTTTTGGTTGTGAGATATTGATGGTTATAGAGTCATAGATTCATACAGGATCTAATAGATCCCTTGGTCCAACTTGTCTGCGCTGACTAGACATCCCAATCTGACATAGAACCCCTACGATGTGGAAACAGACCCTTCGGCCCAACAATCGCCACCAACCCTTCGAAGAGTAACCTGCCCAGATCCATTCTCCTATGTTCTTGTCTGATATTTACCCCTGACTAATGCACCTAGCCTACACATGCCTGGACACTACAGGCAATTTAGCATGGCCAGTTCACCTAACCTGCACATCTTTGGATTCTGGGAGGAAACCGGAGCACCTGGATGAAACCCACGCAGGCACAGGGAGAATGTGCAAGCTCCATACAGGCAGTCGCCCAAGGCTGAAATCAAACCTGGGTCCCTGGTGCTGAGGCAGCATGCTAACCACTGAACCACCTAGTCCCATTTATCAGCATTTTGCCCATATCCCTTTATGAAGAAGAGTCACTGGACTTGAATCGCTAACTCTACTTTCTTCTTACATATACTGTTAGACTTGCTGAGTTTCTCCAGCAATTTCTGTTTTTTTGAAGTATTGCTTGGCTGCTGTAATTAACCTGGGATATTACAATGGTATATAAAAAATGAAAATAGCACCAGGCAGAAACATCCCCACTGTCCCCAAAAAAGTCTTGAATTCTTTGGTTTATGACTGTCCAATTTTTAGCAATGGCCTGATATGTGATCAATGTTAAACCGACTTTGCAACGAAAACTTTTATGTTCTTTTGGATTTTTAAGAGTTTTCAAAAATAAATTTCTATAGAAAAGACTTCTGGTGAGGTATTGGCAAAGACTACTTGGAAATGTTTTGCCATGTATCTTGACTTTATGGAATCAGAGGTTATGTGGCAGGTTGGAACAAAAATTGGTTTAGAGGAAAGTGTAATGAATGTATTTTTGAGAATGGAAAATGATTTCCAGAGGGGTATTGCAGATTTTGTAGATGTCCCTTGCTGTTGCTAGTATTGTAGGGGGCAACATTGAGAAGTCAGCAAATATTACAAAAATTGATCACATGGTCAGGAATTTCAGGTGGAAAATATGTGCAAGGAAGTACTCAACAGATTGTTTATCTATACATCTCTGTATCCAGAGGGACTTTGGAGTACATTTTATTTTTTAAAAATTCATTCATGAGATGTAAGCATCGTTGGCAAGGCCAGCATTTATTGCCCATCTCCCTAATTGCCCTTGTGAAGATGTTGGTGAACTTCTTGTATTACTTGGAGTGTAGGTACTCAATGCTGTTAGGGTGGAGAACTCCAGGATTTTGTCCAAAAGACTATGCAGAAACAGCAGTATAATTACAATAAGAATGATTTTGACTTGGAGGGTATCTTATAGGTGGTGTTGTTGAGGAGTCTTGATTTGGAGATGCCACTGTTGGACTGGGGTGTACCAAGTTAAAAATCACGTAACACCAGGTTATAGTCCAACAGGTTTATTTGGAAACTAGCTTTTAGAGCGCTGCTTCTTCATCAGGTGGTTGTGGAGCATAAAGTCATAAGACACAATTTATAGCAAAAGTTTACAGTGTGATGTAACTGAAATTATATATGGTGAGTAGCTGCAGTGCATCTCATAGTCCACATTGCTGAGTCTCTATGCATTTGTGTTGAAGTTGGTGAATGGAGGGCCATTCAAGCCAACTGCTTTGCCCTGGATGGTGTTGAACTTCGTGACTATTGGAACAGCACTAATCTAGGCAAGTTGAGAGTATCACTTGACTTGTGCTTTGTTGATGGTGAGCAAGCATTGGAGAAACACCATCTGAGTTAATTGCTAAGAAATTCCTATCCTCTGATTTGCTCCTGTCACCATTGTATTTATATGGCTAGTTCAGTTCAATAATAACCCTTAGGATCTTGGAGACTCAATCATAATAATGCCATGTGTGGGGAGGGTGGTTAGATTCTCTCTTCTCAGATATGATCGTTGCCTGACGCTTGCATCATTACCTTCCATTTATCCATCTAAGTCTGGATATTGTCTAGGTTTGGCTGCATATGGATAGTGGCTACTTCAGTGTTTGAGGAGTGATGAATGGTGTTGCACATCATGCAGTCATTAATGAATAAATCACTTCTGATGTTATGAAGGAGGGAAGATCATTAATGATATAGCTGAATATGGTTACCATAACACCACAGGATGTAGAAGCAGAGGTAGTCTACTCAGCCGATCGAGAGATTCTGGCTGATCTGATGATTCTCAACTCCACTTTCCAACTTTTTCCTTCTCACCCTTAATTCCATTACTGATTAAAAATCTGTCTATCTCAGCCTTGAACATACTTAACAACCCACCATTGATAACCCTCTATGGTAAAGGATTCCACAGATTCTAGGTTGGTCCTCCGATACTTTCCTGAGGAACTCTTACATTTTGGAGCTAAGACGATTGACCACTACCATCTTTCATTGACTCCAGGAAACCAGAAATGACTCCAGCCAGCAGAGAGATTTCTTCTGATTTTCATTGACACTAGTTTTGCTAGGGCTTCTTGATGCAATATGTCAAATGTTGCCATGATGTTAAGGACAATCATTCTTACTCTTGCCTTGGTACAGACATAGAAAAAATGAGATTAGGGGTGTGCCCCTGGCTGAACCTAAACTGAGCTTTGTTCAGCAGGTAATTGTTGGGTAAGTGCTGCTAGATAGCACAGTCAACTACCCACCTGTCACTTCGCAGATAATCGAGTAGACAGGCGGTAATTGGTCGGGTTGGATTATTACCTTTTTTTCGTGGACTGGATGCATCTGGGCAGTCTTCTACATTGTAATGAGATCAGCCAGATGGACCTCAATGTGAGCCCTGGTTGACAGATAAAAAAAAAGGGGTTTTAGAGGTTCTGCTCACTCTTGAGAGCTGGTTTGAAGGGAGCTGGCCCAGGGTTAAGTACTGTGCACAAGTAAGTAAAGGATAACTTAATGATGGGATATTGACCTCTCGAGTTATTTCAGTGGCAATGAAGGAAGAAAAAATGCAGTCCTGAAGAAATTCGCTTTCAAAAGTCTTTGCGTTGGGATAAGTATTTCTGGCATCAGTCATTATTTGAGAGCTTGACTCATTCGACCCTGCCATCAAAGTCTGGGCCCAGTATACAGAAAAAATGCAATATTTTTCTTGGGCAAATGGCATTGGGGCAGATGAAAAGGGGTGCGTAATTCTACTGACAGCTTATGGGGCTGCAGCTTTTTCTGTTATTAGAAGTGAAATGTTTCCTGAGTCATCAGGTACTAAAACCTTTCAAGAGTTGACAGATTTAGTTAAGGGATTAGAGGAACCTCCTCTAATTCTCCAATACTATCAGTTTAACTCAGCAGTTCGAGAACCAGAGGAATCAGTGTCAGGATTTTTGACGTGACCCAAAGATGCTGAGAGACCGTTTGGTATGTGAGATTAACGATGTAACCATGCAAAGTACTTACTGGCTGAAACTCAACTAGACTTCAAACAGGTATTACAGTTGACTTTGTCATCAGAAGTGGAGCTTATGAATTATAGGGTATGCCGAAAGAAGTGGATACCATCGCCAGGCTGATTGGGCTTGAGGGACACCACTTGAGTAAAGGGATTAGTTTCATTCAGGATATATCCTGAACAGAGGGATTTTAGGTCAGCCCACAGCAAAACCCCCAAACAAAGCCAAGCCTTGGCCAAACGGTTAATGTTTTCTTCAGGATCCGGACTAGCAAGCCATTGTAGTTGCTGCCGTATGCAGACTCAACAGCAAAGAAATCCCACTAGGTCTGAATTGAGTAAGAGAACTCATAGGCTAGTATCCAAGAGAGTGCACACCCTTGAAAACCCACCTACATCTCGGTTGGAAGAGTTAAATTGATTAGCAACATCAAAGTCAGAACCAATCAAAATAAACATCTGGTTAAATGGTCACCTGGTTTTAATGAAGGTAGGTATTGGTGCGACTGTATCAGTGAGTGCAGAACCAGTCTTTAACAAAATTTGTTCTGGACCCCAACCTTTACATTTGTCATAGACCTCGGCTAGACTGAGAACCTATACTGGGAACCTTAACAGATTAAGGGTACAACTTCAGTTCCAGTCTCATATAAGAAGCAGCTGGTTCAATTGTCACTGACGGTAGTAAAAAGCTCGGGCCCAAGCTTGATGGGGCAAAATTGGTTGAGAAAAATCATCTTGATGGCTCAACATTTTTTGATTAGAAAATGGTTACCTGAGTGAAGTCCTAATTAAATATCTGTACATTTTTCATGAAAATCTAGGGATTGGGAAAGCAAATCTTAGCAGGACTTATACACTTAATGGTAAGGTCCTAGGGAGTGTTGCTGAACAAAGAGACCTTGGAGTGCAGGTTCATAGCTCCTTGAAAGTGGAGTCGCAGGTAGATAGGATAGTGAAGATGGCGTTTGGTATGCTTTCCATTATTGGTCAGAGTATTAAGAACAGGAGTTGGGAGGTCATGTTGTGGCTGTACTGGACATTGGTTAGGCCACTGTTGGAATATTGCATGCATTTCTGGTCTCCTTATCGGAAAGATGTTGTGAAACTTGAAAGGGTTCAGAAAAGATTGACAAGGACATTACCAGGGTTGGAGGATTTGAGCTATAGGGAGAGGCTGAACAAGCTGGGGCTGTTTTCCCTGGAGCGTCGGAGACAGAGGGGTGACCTTATAGAAGTTTACAAAATTGTGAGGGGCATGGATAGGGTAAATAGACAAAGTCTTTTCCCTGGGGTCGGGGAGTCCAGAACTAGAGGGCATAGGTTTAGGGTGAGAGGGGAAAGATATAAAAGAGACCTAAGGGGCAACTTTTTCACGCAGAGGGTGGTACGTGTATGGCGTGAGCTGCCAGAAGATGTGGTGAAGGATGGTACAATTGCAACATTTAAGAGGCATTTGGATGGGTATATGAATAGGAAGGGTTTGGAGGGATATGGGCCGGGTGCTGGCAGGTGGGACTAGATTGGCTTGGGATATCTGGTCGGCTTGAACAGTTTGGACCGAAGGGTTTGTTTCCATGCTGTACATCTCTGACTCTTATGACTATCAAAGGATCCAAGGCCACCTTCTATGTTGACCAGGAAACCATTCCAGAATTCTGCAAGGCCTGCCCAGTACATACAAAATTAGAGACTGAAACCAGAAGGCTGGAAAGTGAAGCATCAAAGCAGCGCGGTTTGCTGAATGGGCAGTACCAGTCACATTGATTGTGAAACCTGATAGGTCAGTTCAACCTTTTTAAACAAATGGTAAACTGCTTCTCACAACTTGATAAATACTCAATCCCTCACATAGAAGACTTGTATGCAAAGCTGGCGGGGGAAGCTGTCCTTCATAAAGCTTGACAGGCCATGCATACCCGCAATTGTGGTTAGCTGAGGTTTTTCAGAAGTATGCTCCCATAAGGTTTGAATGACTATACTGGACTGCCATTTGGAGTACCATCAGTCTCCCATTTTTCAGCAGATGATGTAGAACATTTTACACAGTCTATCCCAGGTTGCAATTTATCTGGATGATATGCTAATAACAGGGAAGACCAATGAAGAACGCTTAGAGAACTTGGATTTTGTCCTTAGATGTTTCTCTGAGGGGGGTGGGGCGCATGCCTTAGAAGGGAAAAATGTGTGCTCTCGGCATCCCAAGTGACCTACTTGGACTATGCAGTTAACAAGATAAACTGCGGATGATCAAAAGAGCTCTGGCTCCCACATCTGTACTGGAGCTTAGGACTTTTTTTGAATTGGTGAATTAAGGAAGGTTCACACACAGCCTGGCCTCTGTCCTGGCACCCCTATATCTGCTATTGAGAAAAGATCAGGTTTGGAAACTTTTTGTAGCTAAAATGTAGCCTTTGGGGAACTGAAGAAGCAACTATCGTTGTCTAAGGTGCTGATTCCAAGCAAGAACTAGTGCAATGCCTCCCTGTATGGTGTCAGGGTGTGTGGCTCACAAATGGCCAAATAGAGAGGGATGCCGAAGAATACGTGCTTTCCAGTCTTTGGCTGATGCAGAATGCGGATGTGCCTAGGTAGGGAAGGAAGGTTTGGCGGTCGTCTTTAGGTGTGAGAATGTTCCACCAATACATTTATGGACATAAATTTGTTATAGTAACAGATCACAAACCTCTGCTAGGACTTCTCTGAGGACAAGACTGTGCTACCCATTGCTTCAGGTCAAATTCAGTGGAAAACTGTTATTCTAAATGTGTACAGTTACAAGTTGGAACACCATCCAGGAGGCCAAATGGCAAATGCGAATGCCTTGAGCCGTCTCTCACTGACAGATGTACCACTGATGGTAGTGTCACTGGAAGAATCCATTCTGGTTTAAACTTTCTGGATAGCCTTCTGGTCATTGCTGATAGTATCAGACTGTGAATGGCAAAAGATCCAGCCCTGGCAAAACTAAAACAGCTGGTGGTGATAGGGAGCACCAAAAAGGCCTCACAACCAGAATGGACACTTTTCTGGACTCGGTGAGAACAGATCACTGTAAAGGATGACATTTTATTATGGAAACCAAGAGTGATTTCCTGAGCAAAGATCGCTGCCAGATATTGGCTGAACTGCAAGATATTTTAGGGATGTCCAAAATGAAGATGTTAGCAAGATGTTATGTCTGGTGGCCAGGATTGGACGAAGACATTGTGACATTGGTGGGGCAGTTCCCAGAGTGCCAACAAAGTCAAAAAATTAACACCAGCTGCCCCCTCCTCATTCATGGCGATAGTCAAGTAAACCTTGGACTCAGTTATGTGTCGACAATGCTCTTTCGTGGGCCCTATGTTCTTAGACATGGTGGAGGCCCACTCAAAGTAGTTGGATGTGCATAGGGTTTATTCTTCAAACATTGGGACCAAAATAGAAAAGCTGTGAGTATCCTTTGCAGTACATGGGCTTCCAGAAGTGTTGGTTACAGACAATGAGCCATCGTTTACCAGCAGGGAATTTGAGTATTTCTGAAACCCGAATAGCATTCAGCATATGAGGACAGCTCCATACCATCCATTGTCCATAAGTCTGGTGGAAAAAACAGTTCGACTTCAAAGGCAGGCTTAAAGAAACAGCCTACATCTGCATTTGACACTTCCCCCTCATGCAACTACAGGGATAGCTTCACCAGAGTTGCTAATGGGGAGAAGGCTCGCACCAAGTTAAAAATGATCTTCCTGGACCAGGATGGAGGTTGAAATGGTATCAGGAATGCCAGTGCCAAACACAAGATTCTTCTAAGCACGAGAGACAGTTTACTGCAGGGGATGAAGTTTGTTGCCAAAACCATGGAAATAGCCATGCATGGATAAGAGGCATGTCGACATGCAGTCAAGTTCCATGACATACGATGTTCAGTAGGTGAGGCAGTCCTCTCATGAAAAGCTGCAAACTTACACATAGAACAGAAGTAAAGCATACCCGGCCCCTCAGAACAGCTCAGGTCTGTCGGAACCCATGAGTTCTCCCCTTCCATCTAACTGCTGAAGAAACCTTGGAGTCTGATATGAAGGCAGGGAATATCACAGCTTCGTGCCTTTACTGTTGGAAGAAATTCATCCTCTTCAAAGATACTCTGGACACAAGAGGTGGGATACTGGATACTGTCTGGCAGTCACCTGTATCCAAGGTTAAGTCAGAGGAATGGGATCCAGTGTGGAAATGCCCCAGAAGAGGCTACAAGTAAAACAACGGGTCTACATCTCGGGACATGGGGGGAGGGATGTAGCAATTGTAACAATGTCAGCCAGATGGACCTCATAGACTGTGAGTTCCCTAATTAGACAAGATTAACAGGCCTGATCTGGGACGCCCGTCTGACAGATGTAAACAGTAGTGTTTAGAGGGTGGTGGGTACCTCGGGGCATAGAGTGCTTTATTTCCACCTCCGATTTTATTTTGATATAATCTCGAACTCTCCCTTTTATTTACTTCACTTAAGCATTGCCCATTTTAGACTTTGCTTGTTAATGTTTCACTAGCTATGTGGGTATTTTCCTGGTGGTGGAAACTATAGAATAAAATTCTTGCACAATGGTGTCATTTTACTGAGTCGCTGCCCATACACACACAGCCATGGGTGATGTGGGGAAATGTAAGCACTACTGCTTGTGCAGTGGTCATATGTGAGGGGAAAAATTAAAATAAATCGGTATGTTGAAGTTTCTGTTTACACTAAGAGCTGGCTCTGATGAAGACAGCTATGCATTATGCACTTGTAAGTAAAGGGTGTCTTTGTGATGGGATGTTGACCTTGGTGGAGTTATTTCAATACCAGTGTAACTATTATATAAGTTTGGCTAGGGGTGCAGCTAGTTCTGGAGCACACACCTTGCTGCGATGTTGTCGGAACCCATAATCTTTTCCATATCCAGTGTCTTCTGCCATTTCTTGATTGCAAGAGGCATGAATTGAATTGGCTGAAGACTGATATCTGTGATTCTGGAGACCTCAGGAGGAGACTGAGATGGATCGACTACTCAGCACTTTTGGCTGAAAATGATAGGTCTTTTATTTGTGCTAGGATTCCCATCATTAAGGATGGGAATATTTGTGGAGCTTCTTCCTCCAATGATTTGCCCACCACCATTCACAAATGGATTTGGTGGGACTACAGAGTTTAAATTTGATTTGTCAATTATGGGATCGCTTAGCCCATCTTTATATGCACTCGGGGTGTCGCTGGCTAGTCCAACATTTATTGTTCATTCCCTGGATGCCCTTGAGAACAAGGTGGTGAGCTGCCTTTTTGAACCATGTGCTGTATCACATATGATATCCTCTTGCCATCAGATTGATTTTCCGGATAGGTAAGCCATATTGGAAAACATTCCTAGAATTTGTATAAAGCGCTTGTATAAGTTCCAGCTAGAGAATTGTGTACAGTTCTGGTCACTGCATTACAGGAAAATGTGTTCATACCAGAAAAGGCACATCGGAGATTTATAGTGATTTTATCAGGTTTTGAGAATTTTAGTTAGGAAGAAAGATGCAGATAGACTGATGATTTCTGAGGAGATTTAATCGAGAGGCCTGGATAAAGGGTGTATGAAGTATCTTTAGCAGTGAGGGCAACAAACAGGAAACCTGAATTTAAACTAATTGATAAAAGACATAAAAGGGAGTTGAGAGTACACCCAGAAGATAGTAGACATCTGAAACTCACTGCCTGAGAGGTTAGTAGAGATTATCATGTTTAAAACGTATTTGGATATGCTCTTGAAGCGCAGTAACAGGGAAACAGAGAAAGCGTGAGAAAGTGAGATTAAGGTGGCTAGTTCTTCCAGCTGGCACTATTCTAATGGATGAACATGTTCTGCACTATTGACAGAGAAGAATAAAAAGACATTAACTGCGAAAGTTAGTCACATCATTCTAACATTGCTGATCTTCCAATCCTGAGGTTTCAAACTGATACTATTCTTTGAAATGTTTGGATCATAAATGTTCTAGCTTTAAGAGAACTTTTTTTTTGCTGACTTTGACAATAATTCAGTTTCCAGCTAACCAATCTCCCTCTTCTCACATCCTTTAGATTCCATTTTCTTGAGCTGCTATGTTATTTCAAAATCAGATATGACTTGGACAGCACATTCCCCTCAATGAATGCTTCAAATGAACAATATCCTGGTTTTTATCTGCTGTTAAATGGGTCAAGAATACCATATTTAACATTTTAGATATGCTATAAATTAACAAATATACTTTAGACAATCTAAGTAAATACCAGAAATGTCTCTACAGTTGTGGATATGTGGATCTGGCAATTGTTTGTAAGGACTGTATATTTCACTTTCCAAAATATTTGGAGGTTTTGACTACAACTGGCTGCTGATAAATATATTGCCTTATGGGTTATCCTCTTCTGTTGCATGGAGACCATTTATGATATGGCAGAATCTGTGGTTCATTCTACACCATGGTTGGAATGTATATAAGACCTTAAGATGTAGGAGCAGAAATTAGGCAATTCAGCAAATTGAGGCTGCTCTGCCATTCAATCATTGCTGATATGTTTCTCAACCCCATTCTCATTCTTTCTCTCCATAATCCTTGATCCCCTTGATACTCCAGAATCTCCCATCTCAGTCTTTAATATACTCAAAGAACTAGCCTCCATAGCCTTCTGTAGCAATGAATTCCACAGATTCATATCTCAGAACAATCCACATCTTCCACTAAAGCAAATATGTCAGATCTAATGGTCTAATGGAACTGGATGCTGAAAATGTGTTGCTGGAAAAGCGCAGCAGGTCAGGCAGCATCCAAGGAGTATGAGAATCGACGTTTCGGGCAGGAGCCCTTTCTTCCTGAAGAAGGGCTCATGCCCGAAACGTCGATTCTCCTGCTCCTTGGATGCTGCCTGACCTGCACTTTTCCAGCAACACATTTTCAGCTCTGATCTCCAGCATCTGCAGTCCTCACTTTCTCCTAATTGAACTGGATGAGCAACACTGTTCAAATCCCAACCGAGGAACTTCAACAAATTAGTTATTTATGACCGTGATGTTCTCTGATTACTTTGAAATCTTAACTGGTTCTTACACACTTCAAGGAAGAAAACCTGGTATTCTTACCTAATCTGTCCTATGTGACTCCAGTTAGCACTTTGAAATTTTAGAAAATATAATTCACAGGACATTAGTATTGCTAATCTGAGTATTCCACTTTGTTGCACTTGAGAAAATGTTGGTGAGCTGAAGGCTGTAGCAGTTGAAGGGAATATGGTTAAGGGACGTCCAAAAGTTGCGAGCTAGGCAGTTCCAGGATTTTGATCCATTAATGATGAAGGAAAGACCGTAGGTTCAAAGTTAGAATATATTGTGACTCGGAGGGAATTTATATCTTATACCTGTCACGTTAAGCATATGCCATCTGGTTTTGGACTCCCCTACCCTGGGGGAAAGACATTGACTATTCACCCTATCTGTGCCACTCACGATTTTACAAACCTCTATCAGGTCACCCCTCAGCCTCCTACACTCCATGAAGAAAGGTCAATCCAGCCTGTTCTTATAAGTCAAACCTTATAATCTTGGTAACATCCTTATAAATGTTTTTGCACCCTTTCCAGTTTATTAACATCCTTCCTACAGCAGAGCAACTAGAATTGTACACGGTATTCCAAATGTGGTTTTACCAAAATTTCTCATACAGCTGTAACATGATGTCCCAACTCCCCCAATCCAGTACTGTGACCGATGAAGGCAAGCATGCCAAATGACCCCTTTACAACCACGTTCTCCTGTGACGCCAGTTTCAAGGAACTCTGTACCTGCATTCCCTGGGTCTCTGTTTGACAGCACTTCCCAGACCCCTACCATTAACTACTCATAGGCACCAGTTCCTCTCCTGCCCTTGTTTGTCTTACCAAAATGAAACACCACACATTTATGAGTACTAAACTCCACCTTCCATGTCTCGCCCCACTGGCCCAATTGATCAAGATTCCATCGTACGTTAGAAATCCTTCTTCACTGTCCACCAATTTTGATGTCATCCGCAAACTTACTAACCCAGCCTCCTGTACTCCCACCTAAATTGTTTATAAAAATGACACACAATAGTAGACACAGGACTGATCCTTCCAAACCTCAGTTATCCAGATTAAACTTCATTTGCCATTTCTGCACCCAATCTTCCAATTGATGTAAATGTTGATGTATGTTTTGAGAATGCTTCCTCACGATCCCTCAGAACTCCAATTGTTGTGTTGTCTGTAGTTATTAATCAGACCACTTACATTTTCATTGAAATTAATTTTATATATATTACGAACAACAGATGTCCCAGCACTGATCCTTTCTGAATACCATTCGTAATAGAACTCCAGAAAAAAAAACACCCTTCCATCGCTGCACTTTGTCTTCTATGACCAAGTCAATTTGTATTCAACTCACCATTGCTCCCATCTTCTAGACTGGTGTACCATATAAAGTCTATGGAGACAATATCTAACACCTTAATTCTCACTTATCATCGTTGACACTTGCTCAAAAAACTCAAAACAAGTTTGTAAGACAAGACTTCCCCTCACAAAACCACGGTCTCTCCACTAGGTCCATGCTTTTCCAAACGCGAGTAAATTCTGTCCCTGAGGATCATTTCCCTACCACTATTGAAAGTTGCTGTAAATCATCCCCTCATTCGAGGAAGTTGCCCTTATGGGACTTTCAAAGTTAAAAAATCACTCAATACCAGGTTATAATCCAACAGGTTTATTTGGAAGCTCCAGCTTTCAGAGCACCGCTCCTTCATCGGGTGGTTGCGCAGGTTAAGATCATGCTCACAGAATTTATAGCCAAAGGACTCCAGTGTCACAGAGATGTGATACAGTAAACAATATAAGATTAAAACTTTCATCTTTTATAATGGGATATGCTGGTTTCTGTTCTTTGAAATGTAAATCCCAGAATTTCTTTTAGATTACAGACCTCATACTTATTGTTTAAAAACCTGAGCTATCTTGAGAATGCAATTTACTTAAAGAAGCATATCCTCTTATAAAAGTTGAAAGTTTTAATCTAAGATTGTTTAATGTATCACATCTCCATGACATTGAAGTCCTTTGGCTATACATTCTGTGAGCATGATCTTAACCTCCACAGTTAAAAAAAATCACACAACACCAGGTTATAGTCCAACAGGTTTATTTGGAAACGCTAGTTTTCGGAGCGTTGCTTCTTCACCACGTAGTTTTGGAGTATAAGATTGTAAGACATAGAATTTATAGCAAAGTTTACAGTGTGATGTAACTGAAATTATATATTGAAAAAGACCAGGATTGTTTGCTAAGTCTCTCATCTTTGAGAATGACCATGCTGTTTTTAGTTCTTTCATATGTAAATCGCAGAACTTTTTTAAAGTTATATTCTCAAGTGAACTTTAACAATTGGTGTCATGTCGGCCCAGATAATGCATTGAAGATGTGAGGTGCCCTGTGTGAGGCTGTCTGTGCCACAATGTTCAAACTGATTCTAATCTAAAAAATGGATTTACTGAATCTTACATGGATTCATGCAGTTTTTGAGCAAAATAAAATGTAATTCTGCAAGTATAAATTCACCCCACAAACTTATATGTGGGTGGGGGTTATGAGTGTCTGTGAGAGAGTATGTGTATGCGTGTGAGTGTAAAGGGATATAAGTCTGTGAGAGGGTGCATGTGAGTGTATGTGTGCCCGTATGAAAGAAAGCTTGTGTATGAGAGAGGGTCTGTGTGAGTGTATGGGTCTATAGGGGTGTATGTAGTGCAGTAGGGTCGCCTATAGTGTGACATGAACCCAAGGTCCCGGTTGAGGCCATCCCCATGGGTACCAAACTTGGCCAACAGCCTCTGCTCGGCCACTTTGTGTTGTCTGTCCAGAAGTCCACCTTGGAGGATGGTCACCCGAAGGTCCGAGGTCGAATGTCCCAGAGCGCTGAAGTGTTCTCTGACTGGGAGGGAACACGCCTGTCTGTTGATTGTTGCGCGGTGTCCATTCATCCGTTGGCGTAGCCTCTGTTGGGTCTCGCCAATGTACCATGCCTCAGGGCCTCCTTGCCTGCAGCATATGAGATCGACAACGTTGGCTTAGTTGCATGAGTACCTATGTACTCGAGGTGAGGTGTAACCTCCACAATCGCCTGATGAAGGAGCAGCGCTCCAAAAGCCAGTGCTTCCAAATAAACCCGTTGGACTATAACCCGGTGTTGTGGGATTTTTTTTAACTTTGTCCACCCCAGCTCCTCCAAGTCATGACTTTCAAAATGAATGTCACGCGGCAATTTTTTTTTCCAGGTTGTTTCTTAAACTCTGCGCGTGTTCGTATAAAGAATGTTTATTTGGGACGCACATCCGAACCTATAGTTTGCCAAACCCCATTTTGGCGCTACGGGGGAGCATGTTGTTGTTATAATTCACCCAGAAGGCCACTTGGCGGGAAGGCGAGTGGGTGTGGTCTCTGAAAGCCACGCCCCTTTCCACACCTGCCCTGACGCTCTGGTCTTTGTTATCAGCTTTCTTACGATAACTTATTTTCATTTGAACTTTTCCTTTTGTCTGCGGCTCTTGAAGCACACTGTGTAGCGGCTGCTGCACCATTTTGTATTTGACAGAATTAATTTTGTGCCAAGGCTGAATGGAAGTGACCGTTAATTCCTCGCGAGCGCTGACGCTTCGAGCCGGAGCCTGGAGCCGCCTCTGCGCATGCGTAATCCGAGTTTCCGGTCGGCGGGAAAATGGCGGCGGCGGCGGGAGCAGGCGCGGGACTCCGCGGCGGAGCGGCTCATGGGAACCCTGGCACCGGGGCTGTGCAACAGGGACTCAAAGAGGCGCTCTTCGAGGCGCTCAGCTCCATCCTGTCTCCCGTGCAGGAAGTACGGGCCGCTGGCGAGGAACAGATTAAAGTCCTGGAGGTGACAGAGGGTGAGTGAATGGGAGGGGGTCGGGAGGGGGTGAGTTGGGGGGTGGGGTTTGGGGGGTGGGGTTAGTGCGGGGGGGGGTCGGGAGGGGGTGGGGCGAGTGGGGGGGGGGTCGTGGCGGTGGGGCGAGTGGGGGGGGGTCGGGAGGGGGTGGGGCGAGTGGGGGGGGGGGTCGGGAGGGGGTGGGGCGAGTGGGGGGGGGGGTCGGGAGGGGGTGGGGCGAGTGGGGGGGGGGTCGGGAGGGGGTGGGGCGAGTGGGGGGGGGGGTCGGGAGGGGGTGGGGCGAGTGGGGGGGGGGTCGGGAGGGGGTGGGGCGAGTGGGGGGGGGGGTCGGGAGGGGGTGGGGCGAGTGGGGGGGGGGTCGGGAGGGGGTGGGGCGAGTGGGGGGGGGGGTCGGGAGGGGGTGGGGCGAGTGGGGGGGGGTCGGGAGGGGGTGGGGCGAGTGGGGTGGGGGGGTCGGGAGGGGGTGGGGCGAGTGTGGGGGGGGTCGGGAGGGGGTGGGGCGAGGGGGGTCGTGGGGGTGGGGCGAGTGGAGGGGGTCGTGGGGGGTGGAGGAATGGTGTTGCGAGGAGGGAAGGGTGAGTGGGGGTGTCGGGCTAGGGTTGAGTGGAGTGGGAGGGGGGAGGTGGTGGGCATGGGCAGGGTGAGTGGAGTGGGAGGGGTGGAGGGTGAGGGTTGGGCGGGGCCACGGGGAGGCAGAGTGGAGGGGGCTGGGTGAGGGTCGGGTACGGGGAGGCCACTGGAGGTGGGGTGAATGAGGGGTTGATGGGCAGGGGTTGAGTGAGGGTGTTGAGAGGTTGTGGATGGTGAGAAGGTAGGAGTGAATGGCAGCGGTGGTGAGGGCAAAGGCAGAAGGGGTTGGGATGCTGAAGGGTGGGAGCTAGGAGGTTTGGCAGTGAGTCAGGATGAACATTGAGGAAGTGTGGGGAGGACGTTTGGATGTTGAAGGTGTTGGGCAAGGGGGAGGGGTTAAGCATTTAGGGAAGGGGGCTGCAAGAAGGGTATTGTGTTGGGTGAAATGTTGCCTGGATACTGAAACTCTGTCTCACCTTGTTACAAGACCTGGGCAACATCCAGACTTGCCTGATAAGTGGCAAATAACATTCACATGACACGGTGACAATCTCAAACAATGGGAGATCACTGTGTAGAAGAATTGTCATAGTCATAGAGGTGTACAGCATGGAAACAGACCCTTTGGTCCAATCTGTCCATGCCGACCAGATATCCAGTGACCCAGGCGATTGCTCGTAAATGGTTTGTTTTAAAGTCTGGAAATTTGATTTTCGGAAAATTCTTGCTATTATGCAGCCGTTTGTGTTCTGTTGTTCAAGATCTTCAATTCTACGAGTGACTCAGAGTCTGAGATACTGTCTTTCATTCGAATTAGTCATGAGGAATGAACTGTTTGATTGCTGTTCATAAGGAGTTTGTCTATCAGTAGTTTAGTGCCAGGACTATACTCTTGGTTTTATAATATGCTAAGTTTCCTGAGCAAAACAGCCTTGGATTTTTTTTTTCTTCCATGGGATGACTGCAGGTATCAAGACATCATAGAATCATACCTTGGATCTCTGCAGTGCATGCTGTCATTTTAACTGAGACAATGCTTTTCCTTATGAATTCTAATCTCTTGGTGCTAGGAGTAGAGTCATACAACAATAAAATAGACTGTTTGGTCTAACTAGTCCATGTTGACCATATTTCCAAACTAAACTAGTCCTCCTTGCCTACATTTGGCCCATATCACTCCAAACCTTTCCTATTTGTGTACTTAAATGCTTTTTAAATGTTGTAAATGTACCTGCATTCACTGATTCCTCTGGCAGATCATTCCACACACAAAGAATGTTTGTGTTTTTTTAAAAACTTGCCACTCATGTCCTTTTTAAAACATTTTCCTTTCACCTTAAAAACATATCCCCTACTTTCAAACTCCCCTGCTCTAGGGAAGAGACTATACCCCTAATGATTTTACAAAACCTCTATAAGGTCACACCTGAACCTCCTGTGCTCCAGTGAAAATGTCCCAACCTATCCAGTATTTTTATAACTCAAACCGTCTATTCCTGACATTTTTTTTTAGATTGAGAAAGTGAGGACTGCACATGCTGGAGATCAGAGCTGAAAATGTGTTGCTGGAAAAGCGCAGCAGGTCAGGCAGCATCCAAGGAACAGGAGAATCGACGTTTCAGGCATCAGCCCTTCTTCAGGAAGAAGGGCTGATGCCCGAAATGTCGATTCTCCTGTTCCTTGGATGCTGCCTGACCTGCTGCGCATTTTCAGCAACTGTTTTTTAGATTACTTACAATGTGGAAACAGGCCCTTCCGCCCAACAAGTCCACACTGACCCTCCGAAGAGCAACCCACCCGGACCTATTCCCCTACGTTTACCCCTTCACCTAACACTGCGGACAATTTAGCATGGCCAATTCATCTAACCTGCACGTGTTTGGATTGTGGGAGGAAATCCATGCAGACACAGGGAGAATGTGCAAACTTCGCACAGACTGTTGCCCGAGGCGGGAATTGAACCCGGATCATCTTGGGGAATCTTTTCTGGACCCTCATTTTAAAAGTATCCTTCCTGCAGCAGAGTGACCAGAACTACTTATCAAACACTGAGAAACAGCAGGTATTCTCAAAGCTTACGATAATGTCTTCAGGCGATTAAATTGTCGATTCACTTGTCTTCCAAACATAATTATTCTATTTCAGTGAAATCACCTCTTATTCTTCTCAACCTGACTGAATATAGGACTGTTGCACTTGATCTATTTTATTAGGTCAATATTGTCATGCAACAAATTTATCTGTATATGCTCTAAGTATGTGGGTGTGTTGGGAAAGTCTCTTGAAAATCCTGAAGTCGCCCTGGAAACTCCTCTCAAGGGGATGATCACCAAGAAAAGTTACTCATGTCAGTTGACCAGAAGTGAAGGATGAGGAACTGCTTCTCTAATCATGGGTCCACTAGTGAAGCTATCAGCAAAAACAACCTGTGTTTGGAAGAACAGCGAGCAGAGTTAGTAAGTGCTGACAATGTGGGAGTTTTGAAGGCAAAGGATCAGGAGTAGAGAACCTGTATGGGGTTGTGCTGAGATCAGGGAGTGGGTGCTAGAAAAAGCAATTTAGGCAAAACAAGGAGGCTGCAAGGTGTCTGGGGATGTGAAGCATCTGAAAGGAGTCTAGTACTGTGTATGAGAGGTCGAGGGTAAGAAGATGAGTGCCTTAATGGGGATGGAGGGAGAACCAGCAAAGAGATGGACCATGCAAGGACAGTGAGGGAGATAGTCCTGACAGGGGAATAGAGGTTTGGGGCAGATTTTAAAGCGCTGGTTAACACTACTTTATTAATCAATTCTGATGACTAAATTGCAGCAAATTTGTGTGTAGTTTCCCTTTATTCTCTTCCTTCCTTCCTTCAGTAACAGTATTAAATTTTCTAGCTTTCAATCTATTGTAACTTGTGGTATCTTTGTAATATTGGGAGATCATTGTTGCTATCTCTGCACCCATTTTATGTAATAATAGCATATAGGTTTTCAGAATCAGATTTGTTGACTATTACATTTTTACATAACTCATACTTACTTTTCTCACTTGCGTTAGAAACTTGGTTCCCAACTATTTTTGGTATTAGTTTTGTTGGTTCGGTTGTGAAGACATGCACACAAGTATTTAACTTAATTGTAAAATCGTTATTTTCCATTATAATTTCTCCTATCGCAGGCTCCAAGGGACCCACATTTACAGTAGACAATAGGTGCAGGAGTAGGCCATTCTGTCCTTTGAGCCAGTACCACCATTCATTATGATCATAGCTGGTCATCCTCAATCAGTATCCTGTTCCTGCCTTATCCCCATAACCCTTGATTCCACCATCCTTAAGAGCTCTATCCAACTCTTTCTTGAAAGTATCCAAAGACTTCGCCTCCACAGCCTTCTGGGGCAGAGCATTCCATACACCCACCACTCTCTGGGTGAAAAAGTTTCTCCTCAATTTTGTTCTAAGTGGCCTACCCCTTATTTTTAAACTGTCCTCTGGTTCGGGACTCGCCCATCAGCGGAAGCATGCTTCCTGCCTCCAGAGTGTCCAATTCTTTAATAATCTTGTACGTCTCAATCAGATCCCCTCTCAGCCTTCTAAACTCAAGCGTTACATGCCCAGTTGCTCCAATCTTTCAGTGTAAGATCATACCGCCATTCTGGGAATTGACCTCGTAAACCTACGCTGCACTTCCTCAATAGCCAGAATGTCTTTCCTCAAATTTGGAGACCAAAACTGTGCACAACACACCAGGTGTGGTCTCACCAGGGCCCTGTACAGCTGCAGAAGGACCTCTTTGCTTCTATACTCAATTCCTCTTGTTATGAAGGCCAGCATGGTGTTAGCTTTCTTCATTGCCTGCTGTACCTGCCTGCTTGCTTTCAATGACTGATGTTCAAGAACACCCAGATCTCGTTGTACTGCCCCTTTTACCTAACTTGACTCCATTGAGGTAGTAATCTACCTTCCTGTTCTTGCCACCAAAGTGGATAACCACACATTTATCCACATTAAGCTGCATCTGCCATGCATCCGTCCACTCACCTAGCCTGTACAGGTCACCCTGTATTCTCCTAACAGCCTCCTCACATTTCACCCTCCCACCCAGCTTTGTCATCAGCAAATTTGCTAACATTAGTTTTAATACCTTCATCTGTTTCATTAATGTCCATTGTAAAAAGCTGCGGTCCCAGCACTGATCCCTGCGGCACACCACTGGTCACCGCCTGCCATTCCGGAATGGAGTTCTTTATCACTAATCTTTATTTCCTGTCAGCCAACCAATTTTCAATCCATGTCAGTATTTTGCCCCTAATACCATGTGCCCTAATTTTGTTCACTAACCTCCGATGTGGGACTTTATCAAAGGCTTTCTGAAAGTCCAGGTATACTACATCTACTGGATCTCCCTTGTCCATCTTCAGAGTTACATCCTCAAAAAATTCCAGAAGATTAGTCAAGCATGATTTCCCCTTTATAAATCCATGCTGACTCTGACCTATCCTGTTACTGCTATCCGGATGTGTCGTAATTTCATCCTTTATAATTGACTCCAGCATTTATCCCACCACTGAGGTCAGACTAACTGGTCTATAATTCTGTTTTCTCTCTTCCTCCTTTCTTAAAAAGTGGGACAGCATTAGCCACCCTCCAATCTGCAGGAACTGATCCCGAATCTATAGAACATTGGAAAATGATCACCAATGCATCCACTATTTCTAGAGCCACCTCCTTCAGAACGTTTACTTTCACCATTCTCTTTTGACTAGTCTGCTTTCATATTCCAGTTAATTTTTTTTTGTCATCTGGTGTCTAGAATTTAAGTGATGATTAGAATTACTAGAACAAAAACTGAAATTGCTGGAGAGACACAGCAGCTCTGGCTGCAGCTGCAGAGATAAAGCAGAGTTAACATCTCAGGTTCAGTAGCCCACCTTTAGAATTTAGAATTACTAACCTTGACAAAGGTATAAGCTTCCTATTATTGTTAATTGCTAATTAGCCATGGATTGAATAACATTTTTTTTTCTCCTCAAGTCTTTTATATTTCTGAATGGATTGTGTTGATATAATCTATTTCAGAGTTCGGTGTTCACTTGGCTGAGTTGACAGTGGATCCACAAGGTGTTCTAGCTATTCGACAGGTAGGTGCAGAATGTCATGGTAACATTGGTCTGGAGGAGGTCAAGGCAATTAGAGCTTTAAATTTGAAGTTCTTGGCCATTGGTTTCATTCATTGTAACAATGTAAACCAACACTCCCAAAGTGGACCTTCAAAAAATCTTACACCTACTGAGACTCCCTCCCTAGATGAGATTTGAATTATAGAACATATAGGGTGTACTCTGAAGCCATGGATAAGCTTAAAACAACGTCTTTACAGCCTTTTAAACATTTTTTTTAAAATCACGCTTTCATAGGATGTGGGTGTTGTTGACAAGTTTATTACCCGTATCTAATTGACCTTGAGCTTGTGGTGATGAGCTGCTTTCTTAAAGTACTGATAACCACGTGGTGTAGGTCCATTGACAATGCTGTTAGGGAGGGTGTTCCAGGCTTTTGACCTGGTGACAATGAAGGAACATCAGCATACTTCCAAAATAGGAGAGGACAGGCATTTGCTGCTCCTGTCTTTCTAGGTGGCAGGTGGGGAAGTGCTGTGGAGGAAGCTTTGGTGCATTTCTGCTGGGCGTCTTGTAGATGGTACGTTGTGTCGATAATGAAATTAGTTAATGTTTAAGGTAGTAGACAGGGTGCTAGTCAACGTAAAACACATGGGAAACAAACTATAGCCAGGTGATAGTGGGTTTATGAATAAAGTTGCTTTTGTGGAATGGAGAGTTCTTTATCTAGTATTCATAGCTACAGAAAATAGTTCCCTTCCAAAGATCAAAAACTTACTCCCCAGAGATAAAGATTTCCTTGTTGATGTGAATTCTGAACAAAGACCCAAATGCAATGATCATTTTAAAATTGAAACCTACAAAGAAATGGTTTATGAGGATTTGATCCATCTCTTAAAAGCTATATCATAGCTACATCATTTGGCCCATGGAGTGTGCACCGACCTCCTGAAGAACATTGATCCTAGACCCAGTCCCCCACCCTGTCCCCATATCCCTGCATTTGGCGTTAGCTAATCCATTTAACTTGCACATTTTGCTCTGTGGGAGGAAACCAGAGCACCTGGAAGAAATCCACACAGATTTGAGAACATGCAAGCTTCACACAGACTGGAATTGAACCTGTCTCTGATGCAGTGAGCCATTGTGGCGCTCCTATATAAGAAAGTGTACTCAATTTAGCAACTAAAAACTGGCAGTCCTTCAGTCAGAAATGTGTTTTCTGTCAAGTCTGTCTGAAAATTTCAGTAATGTCTACTGAGTTGGGCCGAAAGGCAAAGTAAACCAGAAGCATCTCTCCCTCTCTTACTCCCCTTAAGTTAGACCTAACTAGTTTGAGATTTTTCAGGCTGCCATGTTATTTTTGTTCTGTGTGGCATACATTGCATCTTTGTGTGGTAAGTGAAATTCAGAGCAAACTGTGTGTTAGATGTAAAATAGTTTAATTTACATTTGATTTGCCCTCAATGAGGTGTTGGCCAGTCATTGTATTCCAAGATGTGGAAGAAAAAAAACATGAAGACACATGATTAGTGTCCAGGCACACACTGTGGTTTAATTATCATGATCCTGGAATTTGCTGCTATATGCTATTGTGTTTTAGATAGTAAAGTTTATGATCATATGAGATAGGGCCTAGTTTGGGTTACTAACACAACAGCCAATAGATTAGAGTTCAGATTACCAAATATAGATAGCAGTTTGGCTGATGTGTGTTACGATGCGGAGATGGAACCCCTGTGCTAATTAAAATACCCAGAGGAACTCTCCTCGTAATCTGATGATAATGTGAGTGAAAGAAAACCCCTGATTTTCACTAGTTAAAGAAAAAAAAACTATTTATTTTCCTAACTCTTAACAGTGAACTAAACAAAAACTATCAGCAAACCCAAACCCTCTTTTTCTAAACTAATCATGATCTGACACCAATGTTATTAAAATGCATTATAATTATAATTGGAGCAGTGTTACTAAATATTAAACAATTACTGGACTGTAACTTAATCTGTAACTAAAGTCCGTACAGTGTCTAATGTTGTCGTCTTCTGAATCTGCTGCTTTCTTCTGTCTTTCTGATTCTGCTTTCTTCTCCCTGGCCATCTTCTATGATTTTTTTTTTGCCTAAGAGTGTCTTTGTATAAAATTCCTTGGTATCTTTACTAAGGGGTGTTTTCTGAGATTTCTTTCAGAGCTGTTCAGGGCTATTAGATGTCTTTCACTGGCTTTCTCTCCACCTGATTTTCAAAAACACTAATTTTTATACCCAGATTACACCTGAAAGTCTTATAGTCATATTGGTTTCAGGCTGTCAATATTATTACTTTAAATTGGATTGACTTTGAAGGGCTCTTTGAAGGGTCAGATTTGAATTGTTGTCAAAATAGCAACCAAAACTCAGGTATCTATTTAACAGCCAGTTATTACACGTGTCTAGTTTGCAATAGCCTGTCTCCCGTCGAGTGTGATGCTGGAAAATCACAGCAGGTTAGGCAGCATCCGAGGTGCAGGAGAATCAACATTTTGGGCGTATTCCTTTTGTCAGGAATGAGGCTGGGGGTCTGAGAGATAAATGGAAGGGGGGTGGGGTGGGGTTGGGGGGGGGGGGCGCAAGGTAGCTGAGAATGCGATAGGTAGATGAAGGTGAGGGAAAAGGTGATAGGTCGGAGAGGAGGGTAGAGTGGATAGGTGAGAAAGGTGATGGACAGATCAGGAGGGCAGTGCCGAGTTGGAGCCTGTGATAATGTTGGGGGAGGGGAAATGGGGAAACTGTTGAAATCCACATCAATCCTGTGGTTGCAGGGTCCCAAGGCAGAATATGAGGCGTTCTTCCTCCAGCTGTCAGGTGGTAAGGGTTTGGCAATGGAGGAGGCCCAGGACCTGCAATGTCCTTAATGGAATTGGAGGGAGAATTGAAGTGATTAGTTACGTTGGTGTCCCAGATATGTTCTCTGAAATGATCTGCAAGTAGGCGTCCCGTATCCCAGTTGCTGTGTATACTGGCAGCGTTTGATGTTCCTTAACCTTTGACAAGCGTTTTCTGTCTTAAAGGGGACCATACATTCTTTTCAACTCTGTTATTCTACCCAGCTTCGCAACATGTGTTATCCAAGAAATGTATATGAGCAAAAACATTTAACTAAGCACTTTTTGTCCACAGTTGGCATCTGTAATTCTCAAGCAATACGTGGAGAATCACTGGTGTAATCAATCTGAGAAATTCCACCCACCAGAGACTACTGAGAGGGTAAGAATGGCAGAAGAATGGGTATAATAGAAATCTGTTAGTTTTGGCAATGGGTAACCGGCACCAGTATGAAACATAAGGCTGAGGTGCTTGGAAATCTGGGAAAGCCAGGTACCACTGGAGCAGAAAATAATTAAATAGCTCAGATGTGTAAGCAATTGTCACTTCAAACCAATCTAAGATGGGTTTAGTGCATATGTATATTTATATAGAGTTATGATCCCAATGGAAGCCTATAACCTGAATAGAATGGAATACCCAAACAATTCTAACAAATTAATTGAGATGAGAGTTCACATGTTAACTTTTACTGTAACAGACCAACCCAAAACCAAAATGGTATTTCAATATAAATTAACAATTTCACTTTAAGATAAACAAAGATACGCCTGATGAAAATGCAAGCATTCCCTCCTTTCTGTGTGTACTGTTGATCTCAGTTGCTCAGTCCTGCAATCCCACGTGTACATTCAATTCTTTTGCTCAGACTACAGTATCCTAGGCCCCAAAAGGAATCCTCTGCCAGACCTTCAGTGTTTACCACGCAGAAGTCCTTTCCCAGTTATCTATGACTTCATTTCTGTCTCTGTTCACAGCTGTATTATTCAGTCATTAAACTGTTCCCTTTCTTCTGAGTTGAACCCCTCAAGGCCTTGCTGTTCATATTCTCCTCAACAGACCTTGGGAAACTTGGATGGTTTGTAATATCAAGAGTTCTGTCTGATTATAGTCTCTGCATACTATTACACAGGCTGAAATTCAGCACTCAGTTATCTTTTCTGGTCATCAAATTTTTGTCTACATTTTGGATTTGAACCTTGTCCCCCTATCAGGTTAATTTTCGAGGTCCCAGGATCTAATAGTAAGGAATTCCAATTATACCCCCATTCCAGTGTTTTTTTTTCATTGTGAATTATCTTAAAGGATAGCTCACAAATGCACATTTTGCAATGTACTATTAGGATATTGGACAGAGGGAACAGAGTTATCTTATTAGTAAGGAATGAAACAGGCAGAAATTGCTGGAAAAGCTGTGCAGGTCTGGCAGCATTTGTGAAGAGAAATTAATATTAAAATTTTGGGTCAAGTAGTCCTCAAATGTTTGGTTTTTATTCAGTAAGAAATGAAATTAATTCAAGAGTAAAAATTTATGCAGAGTCAGTAAACGTCAAAGCTGTGTGGATAGAATTGAGGAACCGCAAAAGGACAAAAAGAATGATGTGAGGTGTTTATAGGCTTCCCAACCATAGTCAAGATTGGGCAGAAAATAAATTGAGATCAAAAAGGCAGTAAGAAAAGTGCAATTACAATGATTTTGGGGATGTAGGTGAACTGGCAGATCCCAAGAAAAGGAATTTGTTGAATGAAATGAGATTTTTTTGTTTTTGGAGCAGGTTGTGATAGAGCTCACTGGGGACAGGTAATTAGAATTGGTGATCTATAATGAGACAATCTTGAATTGGGAGCTTCAGGTAAAGGTACTTTGCATCAGTTTCCACAGTGAAAGACACCAGCATACCAAAGTTTTGAGAGTCAGTGAGTGGTGTAGTGGCTGTCACTAAGAAGAAGGTACTGGGAAGCTCTGAAAGTTGATAAATTGCTTAGACTAGATAGACTACATCCTAGGGTTCTGAAAAAGACAGCTGAAGAAATTGTAGAGGCATTGGTGATCTTTCAGGAATCATTGGAGTCGGGGAGGGTGCCAAAAGACTGAAAAATGATTAACGTAACGCCCATTTACAAAAGGAGGGAGGCAGAAGATTGGAAACTGCAGGCCAGTTAGCCTGGCTTCTGTCTTTGGTATGATTTTAATGTCTTATTAAGGATGAAATTGTGGTGCATGGTAAAATAGGGCAGAGTCAGCATAGCTTTGTCAAGGGGACGTCATGTCTGACAAATCTGTCAAAGGTAGGGGAGGTAACGAGCAAATTAGACAAGGAAGAGCCAGTGGATGAGTTCTGTTTGAATTTGCAGAGGGCCTTTGACAGGGTCTTGCACTAAACTAGGCTGTTAAATTAATTAAGATCCAATGCAGTAAGAAAGTGCAAAATTCTGGCTTGGATAGAATATTGACTGGCTGGCAGAAGGCAGAAAGTGGGGGTAAAAGGATCTTTTTTCAGGCTGGCAGCTGGTGACTCATGGAGTTTTGCAGCGGTCAATTTTGTGACCACAACTATTCACATTACACATTAATGATGGGGACAAAGGAACTGAGGGCATTTGCTGCTCAGTCTGCAGATGTTAGGTGGAGGGAGAGGTAGTGTTGAGGAAGTGGGGAGGCTGCAGAAAGACTTAGACTGGCTAGGAAAGTGGGCAAGGAAATGTCAGATGGAATGCAATTTGGAAAAATGAGAGGTTATGCACTTTGGTCGGAAAAATAGAGATGTAGACTATTCTGTAAAAAGGGAAAGGCTTTGGAAATCTGGAGCACGAGTGATTTGGGAGTCCTGGTTCAGGATTCTGTTAACCTTAACATGCAAGCTTAATTGATTGTTAGAAATGCAAATGTAGTGTTAGCATTCATTCAAGAGGGCTAGAATAAAAGAACTGCAATGTACTGCTGAGGCTGTATAAGTCTCTGGCCAGACTGCGATTGGAATGGTGTGAACGGTTTTGTGCCGTGTATCTAAGGGAGGATGTGTTGGCACTGGCGAGGATCCAGGGGAGCTTCATATGAATGATCCCGGGGATGAAGGGCTTGTCACCTGAGGAACAGTTGAACACTTTTTTGGGTATGTACTTGATGAGAGTTTAAAAGGTTAGTGGAGGATGATGAAGGATGATTGAAACTGAGAGGCCTAGAAAGAGTGGACATGGACAAGATACTTCCACTAGGAGGAGAGATTAGGACCCGAAGGCATAGCCTCCCCATGAATGGATGGCTCTTTAGAACAGAGATGAGGGGGAATCCAAGATGGTGGCAATCTAACAGGTCTGCCTTGCTGAGCTCTGCATCATAACTAAAGCAAAGTGGTGCTTTCACTCTCCCCAATTAAGCTATTTTGGAAATAATTGATAGTTTAATATTAGTAGAGTTGCTGCGCACCTTTTTCGGTAAGGGAAGGTGACTAGAGGTAAAGGACAGAATAAATCACAACAGGCAGGACACTCCTCTGCAGCATCAGACGGGGCTGCAGCTGTGGCCTCCCCTGAAATCCCTACTCCTGGTCGATGGACTCACCTACTCAGCAAGGCTTGGCTGCAGACATCGCTAAACCCCGGGAGAATATCAAGGCATCAATTGAAGAGAACCGCACCAGGCTGGACCCAATCAACGCAGTGTTGCAGAAGCCTGAGCAGGGACTGCAGAATTTCGGGAGGAGGTCGAGCAGCAGACCACGACGTCAGAGACCGTGGTCGAGTCCTTGGCAGGATATATCCAGGCCTTGGAGAAGTGTACAGGCCTTAGTAGAGCAGGTCGATTACCTTAAGAATAGAGGTTGAAGAGAAAACATCTGGGTGGTCAGGCTGTAGGAGCGAGAGGAAGGCGAGCAGCCAGCCAGCTTACTCGAAGAATGGTTGCTGTGTTTTCTGGGTGGGCCAGTTGCAGATTGAGAGCGCGGTCTTCGTGTGATTCCAGTCCGATAGGGACAAACAAAAGGAAATGGGAGCCTCCAGATTGTTGGGAAAGGGTCCACAGGCCCTGGTTTATAAAGGATCAAAGATCATGTTTTTTCAGGACTTCTCTTGCGGATCACGGCTGCAGAGGAAGTCCTTTGATGAGGTGAAGAAGAGACTGAGGGATCTGGATATTCAGTATTCCATCAGGTACCTAGCAATGTTCCATTTTAATCATGAAGGGTCCATGCATGTGTTTTACGCCTCAGGAAAAGCAAGAAACTTTCTGGACACTTTGAAATAGATCGGATGGTCCAAAGAACACGGGCAATAATGTTTTCTTTTCTTTTTCCCCTTTTTTTTCTCTACTGTAAGTACTTTTTTTATTATTTTATGAAAGTGTTTTTTTTTTAAGTGATAATTAAGGTCAGTGTAGAGTTGGGGATGGGTCAAGTGCCCACCTTTTAATTTCTTTGTTCATAATACCTATTTTTGTTGTTTATCCTTGTCCAGAGCTTGGGACGTGGCTCAAGCTAGGAGGAGTTGTAGTGGTGTATGCGGGTAGTGTAAGCGCCCCCTGTAGGCAGGGGGCGAGTCATCATCGTGTTTTTTGTACATTGGAATTAGTTTTGTTTGGTTTTTAGTAGAGGTAATTTTTGAAAGTTTTTTGTTGATGTAGTTTTAGTGTGTGTATTTTCTAGATTCCATGAGTCTCCATTTATTTTACACTTGGCGAGTTGTGAGTAGGGTTCTTCCTTTCAGGGGTTCAACAGTTGTTATAGAGGGGTGTGGCTAAGTGTCTCCTCAAATGGTGCACCTGGAATATTAGGGGGAGTCGCTCGCCAGTCAAGAAAAAAGGAGTACTTTCAAGTTTTCGGGAAGGAGAGGGTTCATATTGCCCTGTTGCAAGAAACCCATCTTGATAAGGAACACTGAAAGTTACAGCAGGGTAGGTTTGGTTGGGTGTTTTTTTTTGTCCTTTTAACACTAAGAGCAGGGAAGCGACCATACTTGTCCAGCAGTGTCTCCCATTACGTTTTTAGATCAAGTTAAAGATGAATATGGGCGGTTTGTAATTCTTAAAGCTTTAATACATGGTGACGAGTATGACATCCTAAATATCTACTGTCCCCCAGCACACTCCACACAGATTCCTGACTGCTGTGCTTTTGAAGTTGATTGCCCTTAGAATGTGACACGTTATCTATCATAGGGGGAGATTTTAATCACTTCATGGACCCCACAATGGATAGAATGCCCAATAGTCACACACATACCTCTCCACAATCCAAGTAATTGGTTGACTTATGTGTGGAATTGGGGCTTGTGGGTGTTTGGAGATGTCTCCACAGCACCTTTTTCTCTAATCCACACAAATGTCCCACTAGGATTGACCTTTTTCTAGCACCCTTGCTTTTCCTCGATTTGGTGATGTCCTGTAAAATTGAAAACATAGTCATTTCTGATGTGTGGCATTGTATTTGAAGGTTGTGATTAAAGGCAATGGAACAAGTTCACAGCATTGACGAATGGATCCTTTCATTCTCAAGGGCAGTAGGTTTGTTGAGTAGTTCACAAGTGAATTTAAAGCATGTTTGGATTTTTGGCTATCAATTCTGGTAAGGCTAGTAACCTGCCTATACTCTGGGAGACTGCTAACGTATACGAGAGGGGGTTAGTTGTCTCTTCGGCCAGCCGTAAGTGACAAGGGAGAGCAGCAACATCTGCTCCAGGTACAGTTGAAGGCAGCTGAGACAGCATATTTTGATGGCCCATCAGTGACTAATTGCAGCGAGTCACAGCTCTCCAGGTTACTTTGAATTCCATGCTCATTCAGACAGCAAAGAGAATTCTCTTCCGTGAAACAAAGGCTGTTTGAACAAGGCGATAGGCCTGGCAAATACTTGGTGTATCTGGCCAAGAAAAAGACCACCCTCCAATCCAGTACATCAATTAGACAAGGCACTGGGATTCTTATTTGTGACTCTGAAAGTATCAGTGTGACATCTCAAGTTTTTACTCAGTTATATCGGTCAGCATGCTGTGAGAATAGGTGGACTCAATGGAGTCGTCTTTTTTAAGAACCTGGATCTTCCAGGTGTGACCTTGGAACAGGTGTCAGTTCTTAATGCCCCTGTGACAGTGTGAGAGAGAGGAGGAAGTAAGACTGGTTTGAAAGAAGGAAGACACCTGGCCCTGATAGTCTCCCATGTGAATTTTACAAAAAATGTATAAATATCCTGTCAGGGCCAATGTTGGATGTGTACAACTATTTGTACAGTCATGGCTGCCTCCCACCATCCCTGAGAGAGGCTAACACCTCTCCCATTCTTAAGGAAGGGAAGACCCCAGAGAACTGTGCTTCATATAGGGCTATTTCGCTGTTAAATTCGGACTTTGACATTTTATCCAAGACACTTATGCGAAGACTAGAGAAGATGTTGCCCTCTATTGTTAAGGAGGACCAGACAGGTTTTTATAAAGGGCCGTAGGTCTTCCAATAATATTAGAAGATTGCTGACGCACTTGGACCATATTCATTAACGATCGGTTCAGAGTTTGGTAGTCTCTTTAGACACAGAGAAGGCATTAGACCGGGTGGAAAGGCCAAATTATCTTTTATACTCTTGAACGGTTCGGCCTCGGTGAGGTCTTTGTCAGATGGGTGGAGGTCCTGTATAGTGACCCTCTGGCTGTGGTTCTCACCAATGGTGTAAGATTTAGTAATGTCAGTATTGATAACAGCTATAGTTCTGACACAGAGAGGAGAGTGCTCTTGGTTTGTACTGGTTTCCAACTATTGTGGGGCGGTGTCTCGAATGAAATTGAGTGACTGTGAGTAAGAGTTGGGAGTGTAGAGCCCTTCAGAGACATGAGGACATTTGGGAGAACATGAGAAAGATCTCGATTTGTAACAGAACATATGCCATGCAGTTGAAGGTTCTTCATAGGATTCATTTGGCCCCAGATCGTCTTACGATATTCAAAAAGGGAGCATCTCCAGTCTGCCCCAAGTGCAAAATCAGCATAGATCCCCTCATTGTTTGTGGTCATGCCAATAGCTTCATAGGTACTGGAGCACTGTGGCAGGGTTAACGGAGGGGGTTTTGGGGGCCGAAGTAAAGGGGAAACCGGCCTCTATCCTCTTGGGCTTGCCGAATTTATCTTCCTTAGACGCACATGGGGGAAAGAAGTATTTAACATTCTCACTTACAATGCAAGAAGGAATATTTTGATGAGCTGGGTGTCTGAGAACCTTCCTGCGCCTGTTGGAATGAAGTTAATTATGGAACGCATCCCTTTGGATTTTCTCAAATCTGGTGCACCGTAATACAGAACTTTTTTAGCAGTCCTTTTTTGAATTACATGGATGTAGACTTGACTGCCATTTTAATTAGGGCATTTGTTTAGCCATGGTGATGAGGTTTAGTGAGCCTTGTGCCCTTAGAAGAAGAACCCCGAATAATTACGGGCACGAGAATTAGTGCTCCCAAAGGTTGGGAGCTTCGGTGTGGTTGAGCTGAGTGGCGTTATTTATTTATAGATTTGTGGCGAATGTGGTTTTTGATTTGTAGAGTAATAGTTCATTGTAGTTATTATTTTTAATTGTATTTGTGTACTTTTATAATTTTGTAAAGAATAAAATTTCTCTATAAAAAAACTGAAATGAGGAATTTCTGAAACCAGAGGATGGCAAATTTGCAGCACTCGTTGCTGCAGAGGTCTGTGGCGACCATGTCATTGAGTGCATTTAAGACAGAGAGGTGCTTGATTAGTAGGGAGATCAAGGGCTACGGAGAGAAGGCAGGAGAATAAGGTTGCAAAACATATCAGCCGTGATCAAATGGTGGAGCAGACTTGATTGGCCAAATGGTGTACTTCTGATCCTGTAACTTGGGGTTATAAGTACTGTTATTGATCTGCAGGTACAAGTCTCAAGAGACATGAAATAGCACATCTGGTGAAAGGTAAAATAGGGAGGAACTGTTCCCCTCTGTACAGGCTAGGGTGCAAGAGGGTACGCATTTGAAACAGGTATTAAAAGAAGCAAAAGGGAAAATATTTTCGTGCAGCAAATGGTTAATGTGTAGAATGCCCTGCGCGTGTGTGTGGTGGAAGCATATTCAGAAGGAAATTACTGTTTTTTTTAATAAAGGGAAAGTGTGCATTGTTATGGGGAGAAGGTGGAGTAAAGGCAGTAGGTGAATTATCCATTCCGAAAGCTGTTTTGTATATCATGGACTGAAGATCCATCTCCAGTGCTGAAGAATTGTGTGAAATAAGGGAGAATTGAGAACTTAGGAACCTGCATTCGGGGGAAAAAATAAGGAAGGGAGAAAAAGTGAGTGAGTTAGCAGTTTGATCCAAGAAACCTAACAATGGGCAAACAACAATTGATGGGTCAAAAAGTGAATTCACTTGCTTCACATTAAGGAGCAACAGAGGAGCTATTACACTTTTGATGTGTAATCTGAGTTTTAGGAGTCAACAAAATTTGAAAGCAAATTTGCAGGCAAGTTGCAGAAAGTTACATGAACTATTAAGTGGTGACTGTGGTACTGTTTTGATTAGTGTGTGTTTGCTGCCTGGTGAGACAGGAGGAGTTGCTAGAACTAGCTCTGGAGAATAAGGTGTACCAATTTGAAGATGTTTCAATGGAAGAGCTTTTGAGGATTAATGATTAAAACACTGATTAGAAATAAAAGTACTTCAGAAGCTAGAAATCTGATATAAAAACTGAAAGTCCTGGAGATATTCAGGAATGGCAGTATCTGAGGAGGCAGAGTTAAAGCTTGTGACAAAGAGCATTGCTGTCAAATGTTAATGTTGTTTGGTGCTCCAGTGCTTATGATCTGAATGGACCAAAGAAAAGTTAAAACTAAAAAAATCGATTAGAACTAATTTGTGTATTGCAACCCTCAAAAAGAGAGCTTTGTGCAAGTGTGACACATTTCTTTCTGGAAGATGACTTCAAAAGAAGCTTATGTCAGTGAAATATTCATTACACAGTAAGGAGTAAAATTGAATTATGAACAGAGGAAATTTAAAAGATGGAAGAAGAGTCAATCAAGGTCTGAGAATGGGTTAGTGCCTGATGTCACAGACAAAAGCAAATCTGGTGAATTTAGATTGTTTCCTTATCTCTTAAGCCAGAAGCAGTTATTTGATTTATTCTTTCTCTCTCTTCACCCACCTGGGTTAGATTCCAGTTTTTGAAATAAGCATATAGCAAAAACCTTTAAGAGGAAGTCTAAAATAGAATTTACTAACAAAATATTTAGAACATGGGGGAGTTGTTTCACTACTCCATTCACTTGCACATCAACTCAGGAAGTTTAAAAAAAAGGAAATCCGAGAGATTATAAATTCTGGTAAATCTAGAAGTTTTAAAAATCAATTCATTAAGTTGTAAACTCCCAGAGGTAAATCCAGTAATAGTTTCCTTGGTGAGCTGGGCCAAATAGTGTTCTTTCTACAAAGCAATGTATAGGCTTCCTTCTAGCCCGGACTTAGTTGATGGGACCTAGGCCGGCTACAAACTCAGCATGGAATCTTGCTCTCCCTTGAGGTTAACTCGCAACCAATTTAGAATCCCAGAATTGTATTAAGCAATTATACAATCCCTGCATTGTGAAAAGAGG
Source organism: Chiloscyllium punctatum (assembly GCF_047496795.1). Lineage (NCBI taxonomy): Eukaryota > Metazoa > Chordata > Chondrichthyes > Orectolobiformes > Hemiscylliidae > Chiloscyllium > Chiloscyllium punctatum. Next base: position 28,825,023 of record NC_092783.1, read on the forward strand.
CCATTCATCTCATCTAGTCTGTGCCAAACCTTTCAAAGATCATGGGTGAAGTATTAACTGGATAATTACTGACCAGTCAGACTAATGTTGATGACAATCTGTAACAAAATTAATACTATGTGGAGAAATGAGCAAATAATAGCAAATCAGTATAGATTAATATTGATTTTAGATGGTTTGCTGTTATCTAACTTGATTGAGTTCTTCATTGTTTTAACGGGCATATGAATGACAGTAATTCAGTTGATATCATCTGAATTTGGAAATTAACATTCAAAAGGCATTTGATGAAGTATTAAAACTTTTAGTTAAATTAAAGCCTCTGAAATTGAAGGGAAAGTGACAGCATGAATGCAAAACTAGTGAAGGGAGGAAAATGGAATATGGGGTGTGTGGTTTGTTCTGGTGTGGAAGCAAATATCTTAGTGTTTCTAAATATCTGTACTATGATTTGGATATCTGTACTGTGTTCTTTTTGAAACATATTAATGACATCATCTTGAAAATATATGGGAGAATTTCAAAATTTGTGAATAATGTAAGGTTGCAAATGAAGGAGAGAAATAATCTGCTTTTGGATGCAGGCTGATGAAATGGGTAGACACATGACAGAATTTGAATGTAGAGAACAAAGTGATACATTTTGGTAAGAGAATGAAGGGAGGCCATATGAGTGAAATATAACTTTAAACTAGGTGCCAGGATAAAGATCTGATTATGTGTGTGCACAAATCTTTGAAATAGCAGAGCAAGTTGAAAAGCTGTTTTAAAAAGAAATGTGTGACTGTTGAGTTTCACAATTTGATAAAGGCATGAAGTACCTGCAGTAAAGTTAAGCTAAAAATTTGCAGTAATTTTTAAAAATCCCTGTATGTTGCACTGCAGGAATGAAAGACCTTAAAGCTGAAGGGAGATTTACTGAAATGGCACAAGGGGTGAAGAAACTTGATTGTGTAGAAACTATCAGTCCACATGTTTATAGTTAACACCCATTCCTGCTTTCCATTACTTGACTTAATTGCCTTTTCTGGGAGAGTTGTAGGTTTATTAGGTTCTAATTGGGAAAACTGAACTCATTGCCTCAGCTACATTTATTGTCTTAACCAAGTGATTTACAAGTAAGAGGATAAGGTTTTGTAATTTAAAGTAGCAAAGGCTAAATAGTGATCTAGAGCTGTTTGGGGTGTGTGTGTGTCTGTCTCCTTTCTACTCATTTATTAATATACACTGTGGTTCCAATGTGGATCAACTGAGGATGAGCCATAAATGTGGCATATCTATGGTTGCCCACAGACTGAGAATGAATGAGAAAAGTGAGTTGAGGATTATCACCATCTGATCATTTGCTTGAACTTTTGTAGGCAAAAGTGGCCATCAGAGAGCTTTTACCAAATGGTCTGCGAGAGTCGATCAGTAAAGTGCGTTCGAGTGTAGCTTATGCTATATCGGCAATAGCTTACTGGGATTGGCCTGAGGCATGGCCAGAGCTCTTCCGACTATTGATGGAGATGCTGATTAGTGGTGATGTGAATGCAGTGCACGGGGCTATGCGGGTGCTCACAGGTATGATTAATGGGTATTCTTTTCAGAGCCCTTGTTGTGTTAAACCACAATTCAGGAAGATAAAACTGGGGCTCTTTTTGCTTACTAATACCTCTGTCTCCTTCTGCAGAATTCACCCGAGAAGTGACAGATACACAGATGCCACTTGTGGCTCCTGTAATTTTGCCAGAAATGTATAAAATTTTTACAATGGCTGAGGTAAGTGACAGGCGATGGCAGCTGTTCTTTTAGGTTCCCTGAACTATCAAAACCAGAGAAACCAGCTTCCAAAGCCAGTTGAAGTTCTAATTTCTATATTAAAGATTTTTAAAATTCCCCATAGGATGTGAATGATGCTGAGTAGGTCTGTAATCCAAATCTCCACCACCTCCTCTTCCCCCCGCCCCCCCCCCCCCCCCCCCCGCCCTCCCAGCCAAAAGATGAACACCATACAACATTGTTGAACTGCTACAGTCCATGTGTAGATACAGCACTGTGCTATTAGGAAGGGGATTTTGAGATTTTGATTTTGTTACAATACCCAATATTGGGAAACAGGTTGAATATGATAACATTCCTTGATGTTTAATTTTGCCAAATAACTTGAGTCTGACCTGCACTCATTACTTGAGTAGCCTGCAAATCAAAGGACATTTAGTTTTCCAACTGGCAGGTTCAGCTGCGCTAGTGAATTGTCACTTGGCCTTCGACCACCCTATTCTGACCAGTGACCCCCATTTTAGATGACAAAATCAAATTGCTGGAGACGCTCAGCAAGTCTGACAGCATCTGTGGAGAGAAAAGAGTAAATGCTTTAAGTTCAGTGACCCTTATTCAGAATATTCAGGGCTGATCTGTTAATATTTTGAAATCCACATTCTCAGATAACCCCAGCTAACTCAGATTCTTGGCAGTCAAAGGAATTAACTTACCACTGCCTTACAATAATTCTATGATCCCACTTCTTCCACCCCCTGAGGTTAAGTGTTCCAAAGTTGTCAATCCTATGGGAGAAGAAATTTTTGCTCTTCTGTCCAAAAAGGAAGAACCCTAATTTTAAAACAGTGCTTCCTAATTCTGGGCTTCTCCACAGGAGAAAACATCATTACTGTGCCATCTTGTCAACATCATTCAGGATTTTTTGCACCCCAGTTAAGTTAGTCCTCTTTGTTCTAATCTCCCTGGAATAAGTCAAACTTGTTTTTTATTTTGAAAACGTACTTAACAACACACCCAATTCCAGGTTTCAGTCTTGTAAACCTCTGAATTGCGTCCAATTCATTTGCATTCTTCATCAATTATGGAGACCAAAACTGCGCGGTATTCGAGATGTGGTCTCAATGTCTTGTATAACTGAAACATAATATCCTTTGTATTTTAGTTCATTTCACAATAAAGGGTCGTAGTTTATTAGACTTCTTAATGCTGACCTTTTGTGATTCATACACCTAGATCCCTCAAAATCTAAAAATTCTGCAATCATCCTGTTTCAATGTTCTTGTGCTTTTTCATTCTTCCTGTCAATGTGAACAGTTTCACACTTTGTAATAACAACGACTGCAGATGCTGGAAACCAGATTCTGGATTAGTGGTGCTGGAAAAGCACAGTAGTTCAGACAGCATCTGAGGAGCAGTAAAATCGACGTTTCGGGCAAAAGCCCTTCAGGGCATCAAAGTTTCACACTTTGCTTATAATACACCATCTGCCAAATTTTTGTCCACTCACTCAAGCTATCTATCCTTATCTGAGTGTGAAAAAGCTTTTCTTCACAAGGAGTGGTTCGAGTGCATTGTCTGGAAATATGGAGGTAGTTTCAATCAAGTCATTCAAGAGGCCATGAGAGGATGATTTTAAATAAAAATGTTGTGCAAGGATACAAAGTGGGCAGTCGGTTGGCTTTGAGTCACAATGCTCATTTGGAGAGCTGGTGCAAACACAATGGACCGAATGTGCCACAACAGTTTGACAACATACTTCCCTATTATCTGTGTTGTCTGCAAATATAACTACCATGCCTTTGTTCTCCTTGTCAAAATAATTGATGCAAATTGCAAAAAATTGATACCCCAGCACAGAACCCTGCAGGACCCCATTCATCACATCCTGCCAGTTTGGCAAAAAATAACTTTGCCAACCAACCATCAGCCATCTTTCCATCCATGCTAACATTTCACACATCTTAGAACTTGTATTTTCTTCAACAACCATTCATGGTCTGCCTTATCTGCCTTCTGGAAATCCATGTATACAGGCTCGCCTTTATCCACAGCACATGTACTCCTTTAAAGATGTCTCAAATTAGTTAAATATGATTTTTTTTCTTTCATAAATCATGCTGACTTCCGACTTGAAGTATTTCTAAGTACCTAGTTTTGGTTTTAATACAAACACAGAATTCTGGAGAAACTCAGCAGGTTTGGCAGTATCAGCTAATGTTTCAGATTCAATATGACACCTCTTCAGAACTGTTTTCAAACACATTCCCCATAAAATCTGGCTAATTTACTTATAAATTACAGTTTTCTCCTCTTGAATAGAGGGGTATGTACAGTCTGATGGAACATTTCGTGGATTGAGGGGGAAAAAATGGAAAATTAACACGCATGCACCTGCTCCAACTCAAGAACCTAGGAAGAAGCCCAACTGGACCTTGAAACTTTGTTGACATGTAGCTGCTTCAGCTAGCTTAGTGTCACTTCCCTAGTGATTGTAATTTCACTAACTCTTTCCCTTCAAGGTTCTGACGTACAGCTATTACTGGAATGTTTTGTTGTAACCTGTATAGTGAATACAGAAGCAAAATACTGTTTACTTCATCTGCCATTTCCTTATTGTCCACTATTAATACCTCTCTCTAGAGGACCAACCCTCACTTTGCTTCACTTTTGAAGAAGAGCCATGCCAGAATTAAAATGTTAACTCCTGTTTCTCTCCAATGCTACCAGATCTCCTGGATTTCTCAATTTTTGTGTTTGTCTCACTTTACTTGCTTTCTTATTTTGGAGAGGAAGTTTAGAAATTCTTGCTAACTATTTTTACGTTCATAACCAGCTTATTCTTGTACTCAAATTTTTTCCTCTTGATTCATCTTTTAGTCATTCACTGTATTCTGACCAGTCACTTGACCTGCCATTGACCTGTGTGCAGTTAATATCATGGTTGCAGGTTTCGATTCATTAATATGTAAATCCTAGGATGACTTTCAACTCACATTCCCAAGATAACTTAAGGTTTTTTTAAAAAGTGCCACCATAATTACATTCTAAGTGATTAAAGACTGAACAGCAATCTAGGTTTATTCAATACATTGCATCAGTTGTATGGTACTTTGATCTTTTACTATAAATTCTGTGTCCTATGATCATGCTCCACTAGCTGCCTGATGATGGAGCAGCACTCCGAAAGCTGTACTTCCAAATAAACCTGTTGGATTGTAATCTGATGGTGTGATTTTTAACTACGTCCACTCCAGTCCAACACCAGTACCTCCACGTCATGCCTAAGTATTTTAGTTAAGTGGTGGATAGAATTTTTAATAATAATAGAATGCTCAGAATAAGTATGTTCCAAAATATTCCCTAAATGTCTGATACTGTGTATCTATCTATCTAGCTTAACATTTCACTTCTCTTCAGCTAGCTCAACTTCCACATAGTTGCCTAGTTTGTTTTAGACCCATTCTTCTCCCTTGCACACTGGATGTAAAATTCAATCCTATTGTAATCGCTATTGTCTGGAGTTGCCACGTTAAACAATACCAAGTCTAATATAACTGCTGTGTGGCTGGTTCTACAATGTACCATTCCTAAGGAACTATCTCAAAAACATTCTGTGATCCAATTCATGAATGTGTAGATTAATGTCTTACATGATGATTGCTATCCCTTATCAAAAGTACTCAATACTTGATTATTGTATTTTTTTCAGTGTCTGTTAATCACATTGTGGTTACTGTTAGAGAGTCAACAGACTATTCCTTCTAATGAATTCTTTCCCCAACTATTTCGCATTTCCACCTAACTTGATTCTACACCCTAAACTCTTTGATCAAGGTAATGTTCAGCTGTTTCACTAATGCCATCCTTGATTAACAGTGCTACCCCTCCTTTACTGAGCTTCCTATTTTTCTTTAATGTCACATGCCCCTTAATAGTCAGAAATACGACCGAATCATTTTGCAGCCAGTCAGGTCATAACTTATTTCTTTGTGCATTGTCAATTTATTTATAAGTGCTCCTCTCATTCAGATACAAAGCCTTTAATTTTGCTGTCTTGTTATCTTTTAAGTACCTAGTTTTGATTTCTGATGCATTGAGTATTTTTCTGTCTGTTCCTGCCATTGTCTGATGCTAATTTCTAATTTTACTTATTACGTCGTCTCTATTCTTTGATATACCACATTTGATTCCTGATACTAATACTAATGTAAAGGTTCTCTGTTTCATTAGTTAGGCAATTTGCAAGAACACTGGTCGCAACATGGTTCAGTTGTACACAGTCTCAAATGTAAAGCATCCCCCTTACTGGTGCTGGTGCCCCACAAAGTGGAACACGTGCTCCTACACTGGTCTTTGAGCCGCATATTCATCTTTATAATTTGTACCCAATGCTAATTTGCACACAACTCCATTAATAATTTAGAGATTACAACTTTTGCAGTTCTGTTTGTCAGTTTAATGCAGAGTTCCCCATACTGTATGCAGGAACCCTTTCCTATTTCTGTCTGTGCTGACACCTACTTGGGCTGTGACAACTGGATTCTCCCACTCCAAGTTCCTGTCTAATCCCAAGCATGGAGCCATGCAAACAACTCAGCTATTTGCATTTTCACTCTTTGCTGTAGTTGCCTCCCATCCACATCACCACCACCACCATTATGCTATCTCCCACACCCGATGCATTTGTTTTTCATCTCTCCTCCTGCAAAAATCTGAGATGCAACACTGATAGAGGCAACTGGTCTATTGATTGCAACACAATACAGTGCGGAATTCATGATTTTCTTGAATGAACAGGAGTAGAATTTTACTATCTTTTGTCCCAGGAAAAACATAATAAAATGCAACAACTTGAGGACATATGTTTAAGGTGAGAAGGGAAAGATTTAAAGAGGACCTGTAGCTTTTTTAGAGGGTGGTGCATGTATGGAATGAGCTGCCGGAGGAAGTGGTGGAAGCTGGTACAATTAAAACATTTATGAAGGCATTTTAATGGGCATATGAATAGAAAAGTTGAGATGGATATGGACCAAATGCTATCAAATGGGACTAGGTCACATTGGAATGTCTGGTTGGCACAGATGAGTAGACTGAAGGGTCTCTCTCCGTTTTGTATGACTGTTAGCCCTGTCACTCCCTGATGGCATTGTGATTGTGCCTAGTCAAAGACTGCAGCTGTTCAAGAAGACAACTCTCCGCCACCACCTCAAGCACAACTGGCAATGGGCAATAAACATGTTGCTGTACATTGGCTTCAGCTCAAGATACTTGCCTTTTTCCTGAATTATGGTGTTTCCCTTCTCTTGTTTCTATATTATGATTGATCTGGTTTAAATGGGAGATTGTGACCCAGAATCTCTTTACGCTGGTGTGAGTGTTATCAACAGAGCTACAGTTAACACTACCAAACAGCGAACAGCCAGGGAATTCCTAGAGGCATGGCACTCATCCACAGACTCTATCAACAAACACATCGACCTGGACCCAATATACCGGCCACTACAGTGGACAGCTCGAACTGACAACCGGAAGCAGCAGAGACAGGCCACTATAAATGCCGGAGGAAACAGCACAGAAGCGCTTCACAGGAGGCTCCCAAGCGCTGAGGATGTCACCTGGACAGGGGACGAAACGTTTGCAAGACAAATTCCCAGCTCGGCGAACAGAACCAGAACAACAAGCACCCGAGCTACAAATCTTCTACCAAACTTTGAACACTACCCTGACGACCACCTGCAGTGATTTTTTGATTGACCTTCAGCAATCACAGGCACCTTTTTCAGTATGCTTCACCCAGTAGAGAGTTTCCCCAATTCCATCTTTACTAATGCTTGTCACACTGGAGTTCAGCTCTTTTGAGTGAGGCTGTAATCAGGCCAGGAGCTGAGTAGTCCTGAATGAACAAGATGAGAATGATGGTCAAAGAAAGGTAAGTAATACAATCACAAACTGTTCAGGAACAAATGCATTTACTAAAACATTATTGAGAAATGAAATGATTGGAACAATTAGTGAAAATGAATTATATTACCTGTATAGCCGTGTATTATTGTGAATTCAGACAAACTTTTCAATACTTCATTGTTTTAACTGACAAATGTTTAGAAGCTGCAGATGTTAATTAGTGTTCATTTCTATAGATTTATAGTATTCGAACCAGAGCACGTGCAGTTGAGATCTTCACCACATGCGCCAACCTTATCTGTGCGATTGAAGAGGTTGAGAAGGTAGGTTAAAGACTAAATGGTGAAATAGAAAGCATTTGGCATGTTGGGTCAACTCCTTTTCTTTTTAAAAAAAAACACACTTCTCCGTTGTGAGCTCTCCACTTCTCCATCTACCCTTGAGCTCAGTTGTCCTCCAAGCCAAATCAGTCTGCAGATTCTATTCATGTTCTTAATCAAGATTATTACAGGTACTGTATTAGGGGCATGCACTGTATCCTGCTGGCAGTAATATACTTGTATCTGTCTTGTGTATATACACAAATGTGTACATACACAAATGTGTACATGTGTGATATCAATGTATATTTGCATTAATGATTGATGTATCTTTTGAGGTAGTAATGATAATAAACTTGTAGTGGTTGTCATTTCCACTGTGTAAACTGATGGCATCTTCTAGTGTATGCCCAAATGCAGTTAAGCCATGGAAATTTGAAGTTGCTGTCAGTTATTTGATGCATACCCGACAGAGCAGCTGTTGAAGTACCTACACTGCTCAGAAAACTGCAGTCCATTAGCAACCGTTGAACTGATGAGATCTTCCATTCTAGCACCGAACATTAATGTGGAAGCCTATTTAACAAATTATACCTTGTTTAAAAAGGTGTAACTTTTTTTATAAGTTCATAATTATTTCTAAATAGCCCTCCTGGTTGTGAGTAATTTTATTTTCTAAATGTTTAAATTTCTCCATAATAAATTCAATATGACTTTTTCCAAAGTTCTGTTTTGTCTCATATCTTAAATCAATAGTAAAAAATGAAATAGGGTCAGATGGCGTAGAACCTGTGTGGGTAGAACTGAGGAACCGCAAAAGTGAAAAAACACAGTTGGAGTTATGTACAGGCTTCCAAATAGTAGTCAGGAGCTGGGGCATAAGATACACGAGGAGGTAGAAAAGGTGTGCAGGAAAGGCAAAGTTACAGTGATCAGGGGAATTTCCATATGGACTGGGGAAACCAGGTTGGTAGTAGGTTACAAGAAATGGAATTTGTGGAATGTCGATGAGATGGCTTTTTGGAGCAGCTTGTGGTGGAGTCCACTAGGGAGCAGGTGATACTGGATTTAGTGTTGTGCAGTGAGGCAGACTTGATAAGGGAGCTTAAGTTAAAAGAACCCTTAGGAAGCATGATCCTATTAACTCTGCAGTTGAGATGGAGAAGATAAAGTCAGAGATAACTGTATTACAGTTGAATAAAGGCAACTACACAGATGCTGAGCAGGAAAGACAGTGGAACTGCAATGGCAGGAGTTTCTGGGAGTAATTCAGGAGACACCACAAAGATTCATCTCAAGGTAAAAGAAGCATGGTACAGGGAGGCGGATAAGGCAACCACGGCTGACTAAGGAAGTGAGGGATAGCGCAAAAGCAAAAGAGAAAGCATAGTGTGACGAAGGATAGTGGAAAACCAGAGGGTTGGAAAGCTTAAGACCAACAGGGCAACAAAAAAGAGAGAGAAATGTAAATATGAGGGTAAGCTAGCCAGTATTATAAAGAAAGACTGCAGAAGTTTCTTTAGATATAGAGAGGGCAAAATAGAGGCAAATGTGGACATTGAGCCACTGGAAAATGATGCAGGGGAGATAGTAATGACGAGCAAGGAAATGGCTGAGGACCTGAACAATTACTTCATGTCAGTCTTCACAGTGTAAGACGCTAGTAATATCCCAAACATTCAAGAGAGTGAGAAGGTAGAGGTGATTATGATTGCCATCATCAAGGAAAACGTGCTAGAAGACTGAATGGCCTAAAGGTAGATAAATCACCTGGACCAGATGGACTACACTCCGGAGTCCTAAGGGAGATAGCTGAAGAGATAGTGGAGGCATTAGTGGTGATCTTTCAGTAATCGTTAGAATCTGTGAGGGTTCCAGAGAACTGGAAAATTGCTAACATGACACCCTGTTTAAGGCAAAAGATGCACAATTATAGACTGATTAACCTAACTTCAGTTGTGGGTAAGATCCTGGAATCCATTATGAAGAATAAGATTTCTGAATACTTGGAAGTGTACGGGCAAAGCCAGCATGGGTTCATCAAGGGGGGGTCGTGCCTTACCATCTGCAAGAATTCTTTTGAGGAAATAATAAGCAGGATAGATGAAGGAGAGCCAATGGATGTTATCGACCTGGGCGTAAAGAAAGCTTTTGACAAGGTGCTGCACAGGAGGCTACTGAGTAAAATAAGAGCCCACGGTGTCAGAGGCAAGGTGCTAGCATGGGTAGAAACTTGGCTGTCTGGCAGAAAGCAGAGCATGAAAGAGTCTTTTTCAGGATGGCAGCCTGAAGTGGTGTTCCGCAAGGCTCCGTGTTGGGACCACAGTTTTTTCAGTTTAGACATTACTGACCTAGATGTAGGAACTGAGGGCATTCTGGCTAAGTTTTCAAATGATACAAAGATAGTTGGAGGAGCAGGTAGCATTAAAAAGGTGGGGAGCCTGCAAAGGAATTTGGAGAGTGGGTTAGGAGAGTGGGCACGGAAGTGGCAGATTGAGTACAACATAGCAAAGTCTGAGGCCATGCACTTTGTGAGGAAGAATAGAGGCATGAACTATTTTCTAAATGGGGAGAAAATTCTGAAGTGCTAAGAGACGTGGGATTTCTAGTCCAGGATCCCCTCAAGGTAAACTTGCAGGTTGAATCAACAGTTAGGAAGGCAAATGCAATAATTGCATTTATTTTGAGAGGGCTAGAACATAAAAGCCGGTATGTACTTCTGCGGCTCTATAAGACTCTGGTCAGACCACATTTGGAATATTGCGTACAATTTTGGGGCACGTAACTCAGGAAGGATGTATTGACCTTGGAACATGTTCAGCGGAGGTCCACGAGAATGGTTCCAGGAGTGAAAAGGTTCTTGAGTATCAAGGGTTATGGCAAGAAAGTGGGAGAATTGGGTTGAGAAACTTATCAGCCATGGTTGGTTGGCAGAGCAGACTTGATGGGCTGAATAGCCTAATTTCTGCTCCTGTGTATTGTGATCCGATGTATGCCCCAATGATTTATTGATTTGAGGGTATGCTGAGCATATGGGTTATATTATATCTGAAGCAATAAACAAACTGCTGGCGAATCTCAGCAGGCTGGACAACATCTGTGAAGAGGAATCGAGAGTTAAAGTTTTGGTTCCAGTGATCCTTTAAAATTGTATCTGAAAGCTATTTCTCTACATCTTTTTCAGGGTGCGGCCAAGGCATTGATCTTTCCTGTGGTACAGCAGTTCACAGAGGCATTTGTACAAGCCTTGCAGATGCCTGATGGTCCAAGCTCAGATAGTGGGCTAAAGATGGAAGTTCTGAAGGTGAGTACTGTGGGGAATGAGGCAACACATGAAACTTGAACTTGGACCCTTAAAACCAAATAATCGTCAGTTTTAGTCATGGAAGTGGAGGTCTTGAATCATTCCTGTTCTTTTTGAGGAATAGCGTACAATTCCAGGGCTCAAGCAAGCAATGGCACTTGCAGTTCCACAGATGATTGCTCTTTTGAGGAGTGTCACCTACTCTCCGAATTCCTGAGAAACTGACCCCTCCTTCCAGTTCTGTTGCAGACAGTGACTGTCTCAATCCCTGATCTCTATTCTCCTGTTAGTGATGACAATGATATCTGCGGCTGATTCTGTGTATAAAAAGATGTTCGCTCCAAAGCCCTGCTTCTGTTTCTTTGTGACACAGAAGTGTTCCTGATCCTTACTTTTGATTCTTTTGTGGATATACCCATTTCAAACAGGTATGCTGTTTTGGAAAATGTAGGGGGTGATGGATTCTCAGGAGAACGTTGCATGAACAGCCAAGTTTCTGGTATTGAGGCTGGCTCTTAGGCAACGAGGGGTACGTCTGCTTCCAAGAATCAATTGTGTTAGGGGATTCTGTAGTCCGAGATACTGACAAGAGGTTTCTGTGGCCAGCAGAGAAAAAGCAGAATGGTGTGGTGTTTCCCTGGTGCCAGAATCAAGGATGTCTCCGAGAGGGTACAGAATGTCCTCACAGAGGAGAGGGGCCAGCAAGAGGTCATTGTCCACGTTGCAACCAACGATATAAGAAGGGAAAAGGTTGAGATTCTGAAGGGAGATTACAGAGAGTTAGGCAGGAATTTAAAAAGGAGGTCCTCAAAGGTAGTAATATCTGGATTAGTCCCAGTGCTACGAACTCGTGAGGGCAGGAATAGGAGGATAGAGTAGATGAATGCATGGCTGAGATGTATGGAAGAAGGATTCACATTTTTGGATCATTGGAGTAGAAGTGACCTGTACAAGAAGGATCTTTTGGGGTAGAAGTGACCTGTAGAAGGATAGATTGCACCTAAATTGGAAGGGGACTAATAAACTGGCAGGGAAATGTGCTATAATTGCTTGGGAGGATTTAAATTTAAAGTGGGGAGGTGGGACCAGGGAGATAGTGTGGAAAAAGATCAATCTAAGACGGGTACAGTTGAGACCAGAAGTGAGACAAATAGGCAGGGACAAGGTAGGACTAATAAATTAAACTGCATTTATTTCAATGCAAGGGGCCTAACAGGGAAGACAGATGAACTCAGGGCATGGTTAGGAACATGGGACTGGGATATCATAGCAATTACAGAAACATGGCTCAGGGATGGGCAGGACTGACCGCTTAATGTTCCAGGATACCAATGCTACAGGAAGGATAGAAAGGGAGGCAAGAGCGGAGGGGGTGGGGTGGCATTTTTGATAAGGGACAGCATTACATCTGTGCTGAGGGTGGATATTCCCGGAAATACATCCAGGGAAGTTATTTGGATCTCAGCTACCTGTAAGAATAATACGGTAGTTATGGTCTGGGATTTTAACTTTTCAAACATCGACTGGGACTGCCAAATTGTTAAAGGTTTAGATGGAGAGGAATTTCTTAAGTGCGTACAAGGCAATTTTCTGATTCAGTATGTGGATGTACCTACGAGAGAAGGTGCAAAACTTGACCTACTCTTGGGAAATAAGGCAGGGCAGGTGATTGAGGTGTCAGTGGGGGAGCACTTTGGGGCCAGCGACCATAATTCTGTTCGTTTTAAAATCATGATGGAAAAGGATAGACCAGATCTAAAAGCTGAAGTCCTAAATTGGAGAAAGGCCAATTTTGATGGTATTATGCAAGAACTTTCAGAAGCTGATTGGAGGCAGATGTTCGCAGGTAAAGGGACGGCTCGAAAATGGGGAAGGCTTCAGAAGTGAGAGAACCAGAATCCAGAGAAAGCATATTCCTGTCAGGGTGAAAGGGAAGGCTGGTAGGTATAGGGAATGCTGGATGACTAAAGAAATTGAGGGTTTGGTTAAGAAAAAGAAGGAAGCATATGTCAGGTATAGACAGGATAGATCGAGTGAATCTCTAGAGTATAAAGGCAGTAGGAGTATACTTGAGAGAAATCAGGAGGGCAAAAAGGGGACATAGCTTTGGATTCTCCTTAATTCTATTTGCCAAAGGGTCTTTACAAATATATTAAGTACAAAAGGGTAACGAGGGAGAGGATAGGGCCCCCCAAAGATTAGCAAGGCAGCCTTTGTGTGGAGCCACAGAAAATGGGGGAGATACTAAATGAATATTTTACATTAGTATTTACTGTGGAAAAGGATATGGAAGATATAGACTGTAGGGAAAAAGGTGGTGACATTGTGCAAAATGTCCAGATTACAGAGGAGGAAATGCTGGATATCTTGAAACAGTTAAAGGTGGATACATCCCCAGGACCTGGTCAGGTGTTCCCGAGAACGCTGTGGGAAGCTAGAAAAGTGATTGCTGGGCCTCTTGCTGAGATATTTGTATCATCGATAGTCACAGGTGAGGTGCCGGAAGACTGGAGGTTGGCTAACATGGTGCCACTGTTTAAGAAGGGTGGTAAAGACAAGCCAGGGAATCATAGACCGGTGAGCCTGACCTCGGTGGTGGGCAAGTTGTTGGAGGGAATCCTGAGGGACAGGATATACATAAGGACTGATGGGTAGTCAACATGGCCTTGTGCATGGGAAATCATGTCTCACAAACTTGATTGAGTTTTTTGAAGAAGTAACAAAGAGGGTTAATGAGGGCAGAGCGGTAGATGTGATCTATATGGACTTCAGTAAGGCGTTCGACAAGGTTCCCCATGGAAGACTGATTAGCAAGGTTAGATCTCATGAAATACAGGGAGCACTAGCCATTTGGATACAGAACTGGCTCAAAGGTAGAAGACAGGTTGGTGGAGGAGGGTTGTTTTTCAGTCTGGAAGCCTGTGACCAGTGGAGTGCCATAAGGATCGGTGCTGGGTCCTCTACTTTTGTCATTTACATAAATGATTTGGATGTGAGCATAAGAGGTACAGTTAGTAAGTTTGCAGATGGAGGTATAGTTGACAGCGAAGAAGGTTACCTCAGATTACAACAGGATCTGGACCAGATGGGCCAATGGGCTGCGAAGTGGCAGATGGAGTTTAATTCAAATAAATGTGAGGTGCTGCATTTTGGGAAAGCAAATCTTAGCAGGTCCTAGGGAGTGTTGCTGAACAAAGAGACCTTGGAGTGCAGGTTCATAGCTCCTTGAAAGTGGAGTCTTAGGATAGTGAAGAAGGCATTTGGTATGCTTTCCTTTATTGGTCAGAGTATTGAGTACAAGAGTTGGGAGGTCATGTTGTAGCTGTACAGGACATTGGTTAGGCCACTGTTGGAATATTGCGTGCAATTCTGGTCTCCTTCCTATCGGAAAGATATTGTGAAACTTGAAAGGGTTCAGAAAAGATTTACAAGGATGTTGCCAGAGTTGGAGGATTTGAGTTATAGGGAGAGGCTGAACAGTTTGGGGCTGTTTTCCCTCGAGCTTCGGAGGCTGTGGAGTGATCTTAGAGCTTTACAAAATTGAGGGGCATGGATAGGATAAATAGACAAAGTCTGGGGTCCTGGAGTCCAGAACTAGAGGGCATAAGTTTAGGGTGAGAGGGGAAAGATATGAAAGAGACCTTGGGGCAGCTTTTTCACACAGAGGGTGTACGTGTATGGAATGAGCTGCCAGATGATGTGGTGGAGGCTGGTACAATTACAATATTTAAGAGGCATTTGGATGGGTAAATGAATAGGAAGGGTTTGGAGGGATATGGGCCGGGTGCTGGCAGGTGGGACTAGATTGGGTTGGGATATCTGGTTGGCATGGACGGGTTGGACTGAAGGGTCTGTTTCCATGCTGTACATCTCTATGACTCTACTGTTACGGACGGTGACAGATTTTACTTTGCTTCTGATTGTGGCTATATTGTAGACAGGAATAACCCTGTTTTTGATTTTCTGTGCTGCACACTAATAATCCTGATTCACATCTTTAATTCTTTCTCTTGCAGGCAGTGACAGCACTGGTGAAGAATTTTCCAAAGCACATGGTTTCGTCAATGCAGCAGATTTTGCCAATTGTGTGGAGTACGCTAACTGAGAGTGCAACTGTATATCCTTAACATTACTCAACTGCCTGACTCCTGAACCACGTGTCAGCAATGTGGGAATAAGAAATGCTTGCATGCAATGGTTTTTAAAAGTATCAAACATCCTCAAGCACTTCAGAGCCAGTGTTTTGGAAGGGTAGTCACTGTTAAACGAAGAGCAGCAACAAGCTGCACATCAAGTTGCTATTTTTAGAAATCTGTTAATGTCACATGTAGTAAGATGTGATCTGTGCTGTTGAGTGAGCGGCAACAGACTTCATTTGATATATCTATTTTCACAGGATTGTACAACATTTTTCTTGGAGCCCTACAGAGCTACAGATGTCACTATTCCCTAACACCTTTCGTACATGCTCAGTAACCATATCCATTGTAAGGGTGGATTCCCCTACCTATCTCTCCTAGGTTCTTCTACAGTGCCTTTTTTGTTATTAACATTTACCCCCACTTCATACCTGCCCCACCCAAATGTTTTCTTGTGTTTGAGGGATAAATCTGAATTAACATTCTTGGTTCTTTAACAGAGTATGGAGAACATATTTGCTCCCCATGTTTCCTGAGAGGACTAAACTATCAGTGTAGTGGAATGGCAGCAGCTCATGTTGTGACCCATACAAAGACTTCAGTGCAGCAGCAGATTTAAAAAAAAAATCAAGGAAAAGTTAGTTTAAAGGAGATAGCTCCAGAATTTGATTGATTTCAACCTCTTGAAAAGGAAGACCAGGAGGTAAATTTCTTTTCCCCTTTTAGTCTGCTTTGCTTTCTTTTCCAGGGAAGCATGTAATAGATTAGAACGCAAGTCATTTCGAATGTTTTGCTGCAGGCGAGGAGCTGAATGCTTGTCCACTGTGTTTAAGATGGGAATTTCTGTTTCTGTAGGTAATGGTGTCATCTTGGTGTTTTGAGGTGCAGGCACAGGCACCCCAGAGATAAAGTGATGACAGACATCATAAACAGCCAAAAGTAGTTCTAATAGGAAACTTCTGTATGGTGCTCTGATTTGGGAGCTGTATGAAAGGAAAGCCTTCTTGCATAGGCCATCTCTCAGAATTAAATGAAGATTTTTGTTCTCTTTCCCCATTCTTTCTTTTTGAAAGACTAGGATATTGCTCATTAGGTAGACAAAACTTTCAGCTACAGTTGGTCATTCACGCTGATCCTGGAATTCTGAACATTTTATAGTAAAGTGGCTTTTTCTTCCTCCAGAAGATCTCTCTTGTGCCACTTGTGGCAGCACTAGCCATCTGAGTTAGAGTTTACGTAAGCTTCTTGCTTTCAGTCTACAAAGCTCAGTTGTGAATTTCCAAGCAGTTAAGCTTTTAGCCTGTAATCTCACTGAGGTGGTTAAGACTGCTAATTCCTGTCAAGTTCTGAGCTGATCATCTTTAAACTTTGTGAAAACATTCTATCTCCATGAGCTCAATGATCTGTTCTTGCAGGAGTTTTGGGAACAAACTTTAAAGCTTGTGGTTGAGTTTTTCTTGCACCCTCCCACTGCCATTTGTGTCGTTTCTACAAGTTGAATATTAACCTGTGATTTGCTTTAGATTTAAGAGTTCTTTTTCTTTCTGGATAGCTTTGTGGCTACTTTGAAGTTATATTTCTTGAAGGGAGTTTATGTTTTATGATTGACGTTTTCTCTAAATGACTCAAGCTTACTTTGTTTTCTGCACATGAAAGCAAAGATTTCTTGCTTACAATTGTCTTGTGCCTGTGCAGATGCTGCTATATCCACCCTGACTGAAGTTTGTTTCGAAGTTTTGAGACCTCTTCCTTCCTTGATTGAAGATTTCTTTGTTCCTCCATAATTTTAGGTGTGCCCATATTTTACAGTCTCTTTGTAGACTGTGGAATTTTAAAAATCTTCACTTGCTTTCATTGGTGAATTTATTAATGTAGTTACTTCCTTGCTTCCCTGAAGTGATCTGGCTACTCCTGTGGGTGTAACTTCATCTAATTTTGCACTGTAGTTGCAGCCACTGAGAGTTCTATGTAATATGTATGCAACTTCTTTGTTCTTCAAGAAAGGACTGATTCTGTTGATCTTGGCAATTCAAGAAGGCAACTCATGTGGGCAGTTAGGGATGGGAGAAAAATATTGGCCTCGCCAGCAATTCCCACATCCAATGAATGAGTTTTTAAGTCTATAGGATAGTTTCCACTCCATATTTGAGATGAAACAGCATCTTTTTTTCAGAAGATAGTGACAGGTAGAACTTTGTGGTTCTGACTGACTATTTTTATTTTAACCACAGGGTTTCTGAGAGATTCTGTTTCCACTAATTTGCAATGTGTTAGTTCTTTAGACAATTGCGGGGCTCAGCATGGTGGCTGAGTAGTGCCTGTCAGTGCCAGGGACACAGGTTCGATTCTGCCCTCTGGCTGTGTGGAATTTGCATGTTCTCTGGGTGCTCTGGCTTCCTTCTACAGTACAAAGATGTGCAGTTTTAGATGGATTGACTTTGCGAGGTATAGGGTTACAGAGGGGTTCGGTCAGGGTGGGGTGCTCTTTGGAGGGTTGGTGTTGACAAGATGGACTGAGTAGCTTGGTTCCATATTAGGGATTCTGTGATGACAGTCAAGTGGAAATGATTTTATGGAGTCATGAAGTCAAGCAGCATGGAAACAGATCCAACCAGTCCATGCTGACCATAATCCCAAGCTTAACTAGTCCCACTTGACTGCGCTTGGCACATATCCCTCCAAACATTTTCTATTCATGTACTTATCCAAATGTCTTTTAAACATTGTAACTGTAGCCATATCTTTCACTCCTATAGAAGCTCATTTCATACATGAGCCACTCTGTGAAAGAAAATTGCCTTGTTCAGTTGATTTGCACCTGGGGTGGCTGATTTATTTCAAGATGCTGAATAAGGAAAAGCCATGGGATAAAGAACTTAAAACATGACAAGTGGCTTTAGTGGCCTTTACTTGTGTCCATAGTCAGTAAAGGTTATTGAGGCAATGCAAGGATTTGAGATAGAACAGCTTTACTGTTTTCTTTAACATTTACACTTATGTGAGGACAGAAGTGAACTACATGGAAGAGGTAGATGACCCAGTGGATTCTGATGGTAAGTATGAGCATCATAAATGTCTGTGCTTAGCACTGGGAAACATTTGTTTCAACTTCAAACTGAAAATTATAGGCTGAAATCCAAATAAGAGTAAGGGATCTCAACAAATCAAATGTCAGAGCTACAAACTAGTAAGCAAGTTAAATCCCTTTATTCATAGAGTAGTGTGATTATGGGATTCATTAGATAAGAACAGAGTTCAATGGAAGTGGAAATGCATATGATTAGATCTTTGTTCACGTGGATAGTAAATGCTGATTATGCTGAATGCTTTGCATTATTGTAGTCTTTGTGTATTTTTTGCCTTGGCTCATCAATGAACTGGGGAAACCGGAAAAGAACCACTTCAGTGAAAGTAAAGGGGGACTCGATTAGGAACGGAGCCAGAAGTTTTTTTAAAAAATTCATTCATGCGATATGGGCACTAGCTGGCCCGTCTCTAATTTCCCACAGGGCAGTTAAGAGTCAGCCCCATTGCTATGGGTCTGGAATGGCATGTTCAGTCCAGGTGAGAATGGCAGTTTCCTTCCCTACATGACATCAGTGAACCAGATAGGCTTTTCCTGATAATTAGCAATGCTAATTTTTAGATATGATGCAGAGCTGGGCTGAGGAGTGGCAGATGGAGTTCAACCCTGCCAAGTGTGAAGTTGTCCATTTTGGAAGAACAAATAAGAATGCGGAATACAGGGTTAATGGTAGGGTTCTTGGTCAGGTGGAGGAACAGAGGGATCTTGGGGTCTATGTACATAGATCTTTGAAGGTTGCCACTCAGGTGGATAGAGTTTGTAAGAAGGCCTATGGAGTATTATCGTTCATTAGCAGAGGGATTGAATTCAAGAGTCGTGAGGTGATGTTGCAGCTGTACAGGACTTTGGTTAGGCCACATTTGGAGTACTGTGTGCAGTTCTGGTCGCCTCACTTTAGGAAAGATGTGGAAGCTTTGGAGAGGGTGCAGAGAAGATTTACCAGGATGTTGCCTGGAATGGAGAGTAGGTCATACGAGGATAGGTTGAGAGTTCTCGGCCTTTTCTCGTTGGAACGGCGAAGGATGAGGGGTGACTTGATAGAGGTTTATAAGATGATCAGAGGAATAGATAGAGTAGACAGTCAGAAACTTTTTCCCCGGGTACAACAGAGTGTTACAAGGGGACATAAATTTAAGGTGAAGGGTGGAAGGTATAGGGGAGATGTCAGGGGTGGGTTCTTCACCCAGAGAGTGGTGGGGGCATGGAATGCGCTGCCCGTGGGAGTGGTAGAGTCAGATTCATTGGCGACCTTTAAGCGGCATTTGGATAGGTACATGGATGGGTGCTTAATCTAGGATAGAAGTTCGGCACAACATCGTGGGCCGAAGGGCCTGTTCTGTGCTGTATTGTTCTATGTATTGTTCTATGTTCTATGCTTTCGTGGTCGTCATTAAACTCTTTTATTTCCAGGTTCTGGTTGAATTCCTTTTCCACCATCTGCCATGGTGGGAGAACATTACCCAGGTCTTTAGATAAATAGTGTGGCGATAATACCATTAGGTCGTCATCTATCCCTATTTGAAGGGATTGAAGCTGACGTTGGGTTTGCTATGTTATTGTGACATCTGGAATTGCCTGTGGTGCTTGGAGTCATGGATGAGTTAGCCATCACTGTGCTTCCCTGCTGCACTCAGAACTATCTGATAGACTGCAGCATTGACCCTGCCGTAATTGGCATATCGTGTACTTGATCTCTGACTTACTGCTGTCTGTATGATTGACACTGTTTATGGAATAGGAAGTTGAGTGAAATGTTTGTTTTGCCCTTTAAGGTGAGGTGTTGGGGTTTGAGAACTTGGTGTTCAATATTTTTGAATTTGTGCACACGTTACTGGAGAACAGGAAGTTTAAGAGCACAGTAAAGAAGGCCTTACCTGAGCTGATATACTACATCATCCTGTACATGCAGATCACCGAGGAGCAGGTAAGATTTCAGTTCTTGTACTGCACTCTACGGACAGATTAACCGCAGTGTGGATAACAGCAAAAGTTCGATTATCTGCATGTGTTTGTACCAGACAAGGTGTTATATAGCCTTGGATGATTGTCATGGTTCCTGTCTGGCGAACTGATGTTTGTCAGTGTTGTTTATTGGTAGTCAGGTGCCCCACTTGAAAACTACCCTGACTATCCAATTTTGCATCTCATGTAATGATACTAAAACCTGTAAAGTGAAAGCAGAAATAGCTAAAAAGATTCCCTATGCTTTATTTTCACATATCCTTCCCTTCCTATCCCTTCTTATAGGCCAGATCTTCATTGAACATCTCAATAATATGTTGGCTTGAGTTTTGCTGAACTATTTGTTTTGGACTAAGATATGGTGAGGGACTTAGTGTATGGCTGTTTTATTGGTTCTGAGATTGAGTCAGGCAAACGTGGTTTCTCTCCCTCTGCAGATTAAGATTTGGACAGGAAATCCTCATCAGTTTGTGGAGGACGAGGATGATGACACCTTCTCGTATTCTGTGCGGATCTCTGCCCAGGATCTCCTGCTGGTAAGGGAGGGGGGGATTGTTTGGATGCGTAGTGCTGCTGCACCACTGATTTTCACTTGACTCAAGAGTCAGTGTAATTGTGCTGCTCTGTGAAAGCTGCTTTGTTTAATAAATTACCGTTTTATAGCCCAGTGTTTGGATTGACCTGAGCAAGGTTGGTGGGTGAGGATCCAATTCTTCTATGCTCAGTGGCAGGGTGTGTTTGTAGGGGGAGGTTTGGGGTGGTAAAAGCCAGGCCTGTCCAGAGAGGTTGGGGAAAAGTCTGACCTAGCCCTGTCTGATGCTGGAGAGGTGCAAGGATCAGTTCTGGAAGGTTAGGGGCTGACCTTTTTTTTTTCAGAGGCTGGTATAGAATGGTGGGGACCTGGCTCAACCCTGCCTCTGATCTGGCCTGGGGATGTTGATCAGTAGCCTCCTTTTCTTTCAGGGAGCTAACAGTTTCTGATTTCTTACTGCAGGCTGTTGCAAGTGATTTCCAGAGTGAGAGTGCCATTGCCTTAGCAGCAGCTGCAACCAAACACCTGCAGGAAGCAGAACAGGCCAAGAGTGATGGGAATGTGCATTGGTATGAAAATGAACTGTGCGTGTCGTGGTAGCAGTCAAACCTGGGGTGCACTCTCCATTAGGTGGGATCAGATGATTGCCTGTTGGTAACCTGAGTGATACCGTTTAGCCCATTGAGCCTGGTCAGCCATTAGAGCTATTTATAGAAAAGAGTTTGAAGCTGCTTCAATCAGTTGTGGATGTATTCCTGTCTTCACTCCTGAAAGATCTGGCTATAATTTTTAGACTGTATCCCCAAGTCTTAAACTCTCCAACCAGCAGGAATCAATTCTTGCTGTCTGCCACATCTGTTCCCTTTGGTGTCTTGAAAACTTTGATTAAATAACCCCTTAAGTTAACCTTTTCAGTTCTAGGGAATGGACTCCTAGTTTGTGCAATCTTTCCAAGTCAAATCTTTAGAGTCCAGGTACCATTCTATTTGGTCTGCATTACGTTTGTTGTATGGCTAGTTCCTCTATTATGGTGGCCAGATCTACCCCAATGACTGCAGATGTGATCTTGAGTTTGTGTAGCTTTTTCATGACTTCCTACTTCCTAGTATTCTAGTCCATTAGATATTGAATTCAATTGAATTTATTGTCACGTGTACCAAGGCATTGTCTTGGGAGCAATGCAGGCAGATCACATAGTTAAGTAGCAGAGGTAGTAAATAATATGTAAACAGTGGCAAAAATAAAAACACAGGTACAGGTGAAACAGACCCTTAGATCCACCTTGTCCATGTCGACCAGATATCCTAGCCTAATCTCGTCCCATTTGCCAGCACTTGGCCCATATCCCTCTGTTAAGAAATGTTACGAGGACTGGCCTTCGTTAATCTTATGATTTAGTATACCTGTTCGTTGTATTTTAATGAACTATGATTATGGACCTTAGGTTTTTTTGGTCTTGTGCTGTTTTCAGCCGTTCACAATTTAGAAAGTACTGTGATCTATACATTGAGATCATGTGAGGATGATTTTACACTTGCTACACTAAATTCTATTGCTATTGTACCTGTTTGCAATTTTGCTTTCATCAATAGTGATTGTAATGCTGTCAATTATGTGAATATAACTATGATATGTGGTGTTTTATTCTACCATCTGTGAATAAATACAATGAATAGTTGAGGCCACAAGGGGCACCTTTACAGGCATTCTGCCTGTTGCCACTAAATTCTGTTTACTGCAGTTCAGAGCTTGCTAACCAGGTGGTCATTTACTTTTCAATTCTGTAAGCTTCAACTGTACTTTCTCCTGTCCAGTATTTCATGTGACTCTTCACAAATAAAAATTCAATTGCATTTGTCAGGCAGGACAAATTCATGCTGACTTCCACTAATCAGAAAATGTTCAAAGTCTTCAGTTGTCCTAACTTTAATTGCATACTAGTAATTTTTTTGACAACAGATATTGACTTACCTGTTGGTTTTCTCCATTCACCCTTAAATAGAGGAGTGATTTTCCAATCTGATGGAATAGTTCCTGAATATCATTAGGAAATCTGTACTTTTCTTACAGCACCAGACTATAGTTCCTTAATTACGAAGGGTGTTCATCTCCCAGTATCATTTTCCTTATCTTTTCTGTGTACCTTGTAATCTGGAATGTTTATTTCTAGTCTTGACTGCCATGTGGCATGCATTAGTGATGACTACTGCTCCATATCCTCCAAGTTGAATTTTCATCAGTTCCTTTAGCTTGTTCCTTTGGTTGAAGCAGCCACTTCTGTACTACTATAATGTTTTTGCACTAAGTTGGTGTAATGAACAAGGGAGGTGGGGTGGTTTTGGGGAAGATTGTTATTCTAAAATGAATCAATTGGCACTTCTATTGCTGTTTGTTCTTCTGAATAACCTGTAGTGTTAGGATTCAGAGTTTTCATTCTTCTCCACAGTGTTCCTTATGAATTTCCCATCCTCTGCCAGTGTTGTTCTGTAACTGGTTGACAGAAATTAGCTCCCGTGAATGTCATGGTTTTTTTCTTTAACTGTGACCCTAAGAATTAGTAGGAGCAAACTCCACCTAATTGTAGTGCCCAGTACACTGTGGATTGAAATAATATTTTGTGTTAAATTAAAAACCAAAGAACCGCATATGCTGGAATTCAAACAAAATCTGAAATTGCTGGTAAACCTTGGCAGATCTGGCAGCATTATGGAAAGAAAGCAGACTTAAAGTTTTGGATCCAGTGACCCTTCTTCAGAACTTGGACCTAAAATGTTAACACTGCTTTCTCTCCATGGATGCTGCCATACCTGTTAAGTTTTCCTAGCAATTTTCTCACTTTGTTAATGTTTTGTGCTGTTGTTTAGACTCTCCCTTGAATTGAAACTGACTTCTTTTGTGGCAGGTGGAAGATTCATGAGGCTTGTATGTTGGCTCTCGGCTCTGTGAAGAATATAATCGCTGAGAGTGTGAAGAATGGACGGATACAATTTGACATGCATGGATTCCTCACCAATGTGGTCCTTGTTGATCTCAACCTATCGGGTAGGATGCAGCTCTGAGGTCTTGCAGAACACCCAGCCTACATACATGAAACCGTGAATTAGAAGTTGAAAAAAGCCATTTGGCCTCTGCCTTCACCATTTGATAAAATCATAGTTGTTCTGACTTTGAACTCCACTTGCCTGTTTTAAACCCCCACCACCACCAATCCTTTGACTTTCTTGTCAATCAAGAATATACCTAAGTGCATTAAAAATATACATTTTCACTTGATTCCACTGCTGTCTGGGGAAGAGGACTCCACAGATTAACAACCCTTTGAGATGAAAAGATTCTCCTCCTCCTCCTCCATTGAAAATAAGAATCCCCTTACTTTGAAATTCTTTCTCCTAGTTTAAGCCTCTCCCAGTAAGGAGAGCTTCCTCTTAGCACCCATTGTTTCAAGTCCCCTCAGGATCATGTATGTCTCAATAAGTTCAGCTTTCATTCTACAAAACTCAAATGAATAGAGGCCCAAATTTCCAGGTAAGTTAATTCTTCATTTATCCCAAGAGTCAGTTGGGTAAACCTTATTTGAACTGCTCTTAATGCAGTTGACCCCTTAATTAAGGAAGCCAAACTATAGAAATCTCTGTACAATTAAAGCAATTTTTCCCCAAATTTTGTATTCTTATTTCCCCTTGCAAAATACAAAAACATTCCATTTGCCATCCTAATCACTTGTTGCACGTGCAGACTAACTGTGCACTATGGTACCCAAATCCCTCTGTATCTCAGAATCTTGCAATTTCTCTCAAGTTAAACAGCATGTTGCATTTCTATTTTTCCATCCAAAGTAGACAAGTTCACATTTCCCCATGTAATTTTATATCTACCAAGTTATTGCCCACTTGGTTTACCTGTTTATTACTAGATTCAAAACAGATGCAACTGAGGAAGTACTGTGTCAAATGGAAGGAGCTAGGAACATATTATTTATCCAGCTTGGGGAATTAACTCCTGAAAGATATATTTGTGAGCATTAATCCGTTGGCTAAAAACAATATGAAATTAAGCATACATACAGAATCCACAAAGAAGTTAGAGAAAACCCAAAGTCAGATGAAGTGAATCAGACGCATGTACCTTCCAGTTGGGTTCAGGTCTGACCCGGGCATAGGTGACCAAAGTATTGGCAGTCACTGGTGTGGGCAAGTCTGAACCTGGCTCCATAGACCACAGCATACATCATCCCCAGATTGTTAGAATGTAGAGGGAGCATTATTCTTTATCGAACTCCATACTGTAACTACTCTGAGAATTTCTGGATAGTTTAGAAGTGTGGAAAATTTTCAATACTGAAGGAACCCATTTGGTCCATTGTGTTTGCACTGACTGGGAAAGATCTATCCAGCCTATCTCACCTTCCAAGCTCTTGGTTCATAGTAATATGGCACTTAAAGTGGATTTTCATTTTTGGATATGATTAGAGGTTTTGTTCTAGCACCCCCTTAGTCCATGAATTTTCAACACCCTCTGGATGAAAATAAAACTCAGTTATAAATTAATCTATAACTTTCTTCTCATGTCATAGGCAATGCAGAGTGGTGGGGTGGGTCTGGGTGGAATGCTGTTTGGAGGGTTGACATGGACTTGATGGGCCAAATGGCCTGCTTCCATATTGTAGGAATTCTAGTTATTGGTCCCTGTTTATTGAATGACCTGTTAAGGAATTTTGATGTTTTACATTCACTTTGTGTGCTTGATCTTGCACACTTCCATTTTAATTTCCCCTTGCCATTCTCTGTACCAATGAAAACAGTGCAACAAATTCCATATTTACTCTAGGCTAATTTCTGATTTTTATCAAATCTCCATTGTACACTGTGTCACTACATCCGTCCTGCAATGTAGTGACTTTTGTCATCACCAAATGTGTTCCTTTCAGCTCTCCAGATTGAATTGTATTTGCCACTTCTCAGCTCATTTGATTTATCCATTAATAGCTTTCTGCTGTCTATGGCTGTCATCCAAAGACTGCTTAATCATGTCCTCTATATTAAAGTAGTAGTATATTTGTGGTAGTACAGACTCAATGGGACAAAGGATCTCATCTGTACTGTTTTACTTGGCAATACTAAGTCTAAATCATTTGATGTATAATGTAAGAAGCAAGGGACCAGTATTGAATCTTGCAGATTCCACACTCCACCCACCCTGGAATCAACCTTCCAGCAATGTTTTGATTTTATACATGTGTGTTCTGCCACTGAGATAATTTTGTATCAGAGCTGATACTTTTATTTATACCTTTTTTCATTTTCTGATCAGTCTGTCTGCCTGGTGGAATGAGTCAAAGCTTTTGTTCCAGTCTACTTCATATGCACTAACCTTTTCGCGCCTTTGTGTCTGCAAGAAAATCAATCCAATTCATTTGACATGACCTTCCCTCAACCTATCATTCCTGACTATGCCTTTCTAAATAATGGTTTATAGTGACCCTCAATTTTTTTTCCAATAATTTACCCATCTCTGGGGTTATCTTAGATTTGATTACTTACAGTGTGGAAACAGGCCCTTCGGCCCAACAAGTCCACAGCGACCCTCTAAAGAGCAACCCACCCAGACCCATTCCCCTACATTTACCCCTTCACCTAACACTACGGGCAATTTAGCATGGCCAATTCACCTGACCTGCACATCTTTAGACTTTGGGAGGAAACCGGAGCACCCGGAGGTCTCGGTGGCACGGTGGCTCAGTGGTTAGCACTGCTGCCTCACAGCACCAGAGACCTGGGTTCAAATCCCGCCTCAGGCAATTGTCTGTGTGGAGTTTGCACCCACTGAGACCTAAGCTGTCGGACCTGTTCCTTTGTTTATAGCAGTGGTACAATATTAGCAGTCTTCAAGTTCTTTGTGGTCACGTGTGTAACCAAGGATGATTGAACAATGATGGTCAGAGCCCCTACTATTTCCTTCCTTGCGTCCCTTAGCAACCTTAGAGCCTTATTCCAAATAGTTTTCTCTTCTGCATATACCTCCAAGGTGCTGGAGATTTATTCACTTTCATAGGTACTAAACCCATTAATTTTTCTTCCCTCTGTTAATTTATTCAGTTTTCACCTCAACTGTAATATTTTCATCATGTTTTTGTAAAACAAAGACAAATATTCAGGAAATACACTCCACATTTTCCATCACACACAATTTAACATTTTTGGTTTCCAGTTCACCCTACTCTGTAATTAAAAACAAAATGCTAGAAATAGACAAAAGATCTGCAGCATCTGTGGAAAGAGAGAATGAGATTTGGGTAGTCAGACTGTACCTTCCAAAACACCCTATGAAGTAATTTTGGATCCAACTTGCCAAATTATCCTGGATTACATCTGCTTTTATTTTCTTTATCTGCCTCTCATTGGGACTTCGTCAAATACTTTGTTTTCCTCTCACCAAACCTCCAGCCAGTCCTGTTCACCATTTTGCAGAATGCTTATTGTGACCAAGGTCCAGAAAATGAGCACCAAGAGACAGGAAGAGCAGCGAATGAGGACTTTGAGTAACAGAGGCCAGTCTAAAATGACACTGATCAGGTCACACGACCCTGTGTTTAACTCAACAGAAAATGAGTTAAAAACAAAACGTGATGCGAAACACAGGCTTCATTAACTCACCCATGTTAAAGTGGAACAAGTTAAAACTGGGACTTAACTGTATTTTACTGTACATTTTCTGAATTCTGAAATTCCCTCAGTTCTCAGGCTTGCTATCTTATTGGCAGCATTCTAAATTTCATTTTAATCTTATACGGTTTTAACTTGTTAGCAGCAGTTACACAGTAATTCCCGAGGGATGTTTCAAAATTGTTTATGGAATGTATATTTGTTACAAATTATGAATGAGTTCTTTAAATATTAGCTATTGCTGCTAAATTGCCTGCATAAATAAATTTGCAATACTGTGGATGTTGGAAATGTGAAATAATGGATACTCAGATACTCAGATCAGGAAGCGTTTGTGGAGAGAGAAAGAAAAAATGATATTTAAAGTTCCTGAGAGGGGGGAGGCAGGGGAAGGTACAAAATCATTAAACAATATATGAAATGGTTTGTAAATACGTTAAGCATTAAATTGTGATGTGCTTCCAAACAAATTTGAAAAATAAAGCAACATGCTTATTAAGTTAGTATTGCAGATTGATGGAATTGTCATGTGGAGCCTATAACATTATTTTCTCTGTCACCCTTTCTCTCTTCTTCTCCCCCACCCTCCCCCCGACCGTGTGGTTCGCTCTTGCTGTGTGTGTGGCTTGCTCTGTCTTTATTTCTCGCAGTCTCTCCATTCCTATTAGGCCGTGCCCTCTGGGCTGCCAGCCGCTTTGCCACTGTAATGACTCCTGAATTGATTCAGCAGTTTCTACAAGCAACTGTCAGTGGTTTGCATGAAACACAGCCACCATCAGTTCGAATCTCTGCTGTGCGAGCCATCTGGGGGTAAGATGCAAATTTTAAAGAAGTGTTGTTTTAAAATGGCCAGAGATAAAAGGCTTTTTTTAAAAAAAACAGTTGTACAATGAAAGGAGGCTGGTCAGTTCTCCCAGTTCAGGGATTTTCTAGTTTGGTTTAGTTTTTTTTAGCTGGGGACCCAAAGAAACAGCAACAGTGAAAAAAGGTTCTATGCTGATTCTCTCTTCGACATCTGTCTTATAAGAACCTGCGTTTGAATTTACCTATTTTTCATGGGGTGTGTTTATGGGAATGTTGCAGGAAATTGCAACAGCGTCATTAAGTTGTGATAGAATTGGTTGGGTTTTCAGATAGGCTAAATTATTCTCTTTTCTGTTCTCTTTTGTTCGTGTTTTATTTGGTAGTCTGTAAATAAATTCTGTTTTGTTTAAAACCAAGTAGTTGGGTCAGCTGCATCACTCCTTAAAACAACCAGAAAAATTAGGGTCTGGGTTACCTTCTTGAAATGTTTTGAGGGGGTCTGGCCTGGTTCATAATAAGAGATATCGCAAAATGTTGATATCCTAGTCAAATCCCAGAGAATGTTTCTTTTTACCCTTCTCTGTCTCTTTTTTTGCAATTCCCTGTGTTTTTATTTTTGCTGCTAATTTCATGTATGAAAGATGATTGTCCTTGGAAATCCATAACAATGCCATCCATTGACAAGTCCTGTCCACTAGGTTAGAAACAAAAACAGAAGTTGCTGGAAAAGCTCAGCAGATCTGGCAGCATCTGTGAAGAGAAATCAAAGTTAATATTTCTGGTCTGGTGACCCTTCCTCAGTTCTGATTTCCAACATCTGAAGTTCTTACGGTTTTTACGAGGTTAGAGACCTTTTTAAAAACAAAAAAAATACAAACAGGACGTGCCTACTCTGCCTGATTTAACTTATTTGTTCACATGCTTGTTAATTAAGAAAATGGCTAGCTGACTTGGTTTGGATTGTTCATTATGTTGGACTTTTCCAGCAATGTATTCGAGCCATTCAGTTCCAATGAAATCAGTGGTATTGATTTTAATATATATATATATATATGTTTAATTGATTTATTATTACAGTTGGGGTTGTAGTCAATTAGCCAGTCTAATATATATTCCCTTTCCTACTTCACAGATACTGTGACCAGTTGAAACTCTCTGAGTGTACACATGTTTTACAGCCATTCCTTCCCAGCATCCTGGATGGTTTGATGCATCTTGCCACACAGTTCAGTTCTGAGGTGCTGACGCTGGTCATGGAGACGTTATGTGTTGTTTGCACTGTGGATCCTGCCTTCACTATTAGTGTCGAAAATAAAGTCTGCCCCCTTACCATAGCAATCTTCCTCAAATATAGCAACGGTATGAGTCAGATCATTTGTTGCTGCTTTGTGTCAGTGTACCTTTCTTGTTATTTTTCAGTCGTCTTGCAACGTAATCAGCATTGAGTCAGAGAGATGTACGGCATGGAAACCGACCCTTCAGTCAAACCTGTCCATGCCGACCAGATATCCCAACCCAATCTAGTCCCACCTGCCAGCACCCGGCCCATATCCCTCCAAACCTATCCTCCTATTCGTATACCCATCCAAATGCCTCTTAAATGTTGTAATTATATCAGCTTCCACCATGTCCTCTGGCAGCTCATGCCATACACGTACCACCCTCTGCGTGAAAAAGTTGCCCCTGAGGTCTCTTTTATATCTTTCCCTTCTCACCCTAAACCTATACCCTCTAGTTCTGCCTTCCCGATCCCAGGGAAAAGACTTTGTCTATTTATCCTATCCATGCCCCTCATAATTTTGTAAACCTCCATAAGGTCACCCCTCAACCTCCGATGCTCCAGGGAAAACAGCCCCAGTCTGTTCAGCCTCTCCCTATAGCTCAAATCCTCCAATCCTTGTAAAGGTTTTCTGAACCCTTTCAAGTTTCACAACATCTTTCCGATAGGAAGAAGACCAGAAATGCACAAAATATTCCAACAGTGGCCTAACCAATGTCCTGTACAGCCGCAACATGACACCCCAACTCCTGTACTCAATACTCTGACCAATAAAGGAAGCATACCAAATGCCGCCTTCACTATCCTTAAGCCAAACAATTCATAGAATTGTTATGGTGTAAAAAGAGGCCATTCGTCCCGTCAACTTTACACCAACCCTCTAAACAATATTGCACCCAGACTCAGCTTCCCCCCCCACTGTATTCATTGTATCCCCACGTTTACCATGAGGTTGCACCTAATCTGCATATCTCTGGACAATACAGGGAAATGTAGTGTGGCTAATTGACCTTACCTGTACATCTTTGGAAATCAGAGCCCTGGAAGTAACACACAAACGCTGGGAAACGTACAAACTCCGCACAGTCACCAAGGCTGGAATTGAACCTGGTGCTCTGAGGCAACAGTGCTTACCACTGAGCCACTGTTCTACCATGTTTGATTTCACATTAAATTGGAACCAAAATGTTGCTTGGAAATGGGCTTTGTTTGAGAGAAGTGTTGTTGAGCAAGTTGGAGGTCCACTGACTTTAGAATTGGATGTAAGATGGTAAATCCTCCTCGTGAAGTATGCAGGAACCATGTATTCATTTGATTAGAAGGGCCTCCAGATGGGATGGGGAGTTCGTTTAACTAACAGGAGAGAAAAGAAAATATAGGACAGATCACTGCACTCTCACTCCACCCCACACCAGAGTTAACTAAACCAAGCTCCCCTACCCATCAGGACTCCCTTCTAATCAAATGAATACATATTGGGATTTGAATGTCCAATCTCGGGATTTGCTGCCATGGTTTAAGAGAACTTGAAATGATATTAGAATCTGGGTTGTCTTACCTGTGAGACGTTTGTGAAGTCCACTCAGCATGCTGACTGCATAGTTTTTCTGTTCCAATGTCGATCACGTTGATTGGCTTCACCAGAAATCTATGCATGCTGTATGCAAGAGGTTAATTTTTTTAATTCTGCTTGCTCACTTCTGTATCTCCAGATCCAGTAGTGGCATCATTGGCACAGGACATCTTCAAGGAGCTTGCTCAAATTGAGGCCTGTCAGGGCCCCATGCAGATGAGGTTAATTCCAACTCTTATTAGCATAATGCATGCGCCACCTGATAAAATCCCCTCTGGCCTGTGTGCGGTGAGTATTTCTCTCGTATGCATAATTGTGTCAACTCTACTCCCAAGCAATGACTTACGTTGACACTGAAACATTTATCTGACTGCAGACTGCCATTGACATACTGACAACAGTAGTGAGAAACACCAAGCTGCCACTGTCAGAGGTGCTGATCTGTCAGGCATTTCCTGTTGTTGCTCAGTGTACGCTGCACACGGATGACAATGCAACGATGCAGGTAGGTGAGGCCCCAATAAGACTGTAAAGTGCTGCTTTCCAAACCAAGCTCTTCTGATCCATAAAGGTGATTTGAGCTTCTAGGGTGGGAGAGAACAAAGCAGTGGGATTATAAAAGCAAATTATTGCAAATTCTGGGAATCTGAGATTAAAATTTGTTGAGTTTGATAGAGTTATGGCAGGAGTGAAAGATTAGCTTGAGATTAATATCAGCATTAATACTGTCAGTGCAGACGTAATAGGCTAAATGGTTTCTTTCTGTGCCGTAATACTTCTGTGATTCTATGCATGTGTGGCTTTAGGCACTGGAATTAATTTGGGATTGATGCAGATTGTGGCATATTGGGATTAGTGTAGGAATAATGTAGTGTAGGAACAGTGTAGGGAGAGAATGTGGCATCATGTTTAGATTGGTTTGCATTTAATATAGGAGAGTGTAGGATTTGTTTAAAATTGCTATATTAAAAGTTAAAAGTTAATGTTTCAATTGTTGACTTGTGTTGGTTTAATTTAGGCCAGTGGCAGAGATTAATTGGGGATTCATGTGTCCGTTCTATAAATTAGTGACCGCGGGTTGTTGGTTTAGCAGCTGCCTGTCTTAATTCTGTAACCGTGCTCTTAAAAGTATGAAGAGACTGAATGACTCCCATTATGTTCTTCACCGGGTAGCTTTCTAAGTTAAAAATGTTTCCTGTATGATTTCTGCTCCAATGGTATGTAATAGATGGGGAGATTTAATTAATGAGTGCGATGTGAGATACATCTGAAATGAAATAAGGTACATCTGAAATGAAGAAACCTCCTCTCTCACTGAAGTCTTCTTTTACAGAATGGTGGCGAGTGTCTGCGAGCTTATGTTGCTGTAGCATTGGAGCAAATAGCACAGTGGCATGATGACCAAGGTCACAATGGGCTCTGGTATGTCATGCAAGTGGTGAGCCAGCTTCTTGACCCCCGAACCTCTGAATACACAGCAGCATTTGTCGGGCGACTGGTTTCTACACTCATCTCAAAGGCTGGCTCACAGTTAGGAGACAATCTTGATCAGATTCTGCGAGCAATCCTCAGCAAAATGCAGCAAGCAGAAACGCTCAGTGTAATGCAGGTGGGTAGGAGAGGGTGTCATGACTGGGCAGGGAGTTTGGTATGGGGGCTTGTGGTAATTGGGTTGGTGCGAATGTATGTGGCTGAGATAAATAGACTTTTGGACTCTGCGAGAATCTAGGCACATGCGAATTTGGTAGAGAGTGGGTTTAAGGTCAAAGATTAGTTACAATCGTATTGAAGATGGTAGCACGTTCAAGGGTGGTTATTATTTCTTACAGTTATCCTATTTCTGCTCCGGTTTGTAACTTGAGTTCATTGTTCCTTTTCTCTCTGCAGTCTCTGATAATGGTGTTTGCACACCTCGTTCACAATCAACTGGAGCCTCTGCTTGAGTTTCTGTGCAGTCTGCCTGGACCCACCGGGAAACCTGCTCTAGAATTTGTTATGTCTGAGTGGACGAGTCGTCAGCCTCTCTTCTATGGGCAATATGAGGGAAAAGTCAGGTGTGCTACCTGTCCTGTTCTAGGAAACAGGATAATGATGATTTGGAGAAGTGTGGCAAGTTTGGTAAAGATATCCGATGCAGAGCCAGTATTAAAATTGCAATTTAAAAATAGGAGGGATCAGTCACAGGAATAATATGGGTAGACCAAGATGGATTTGGAGTACATTCACAAGTAAATTGCAGAAAGACACAAAGACTATACTAGACTTTTTGTAGTCTGTGATAGTGATAATGACAGACTTCCTGAGCTAGGCTCTTGAAATATCAGAGTAAAAGGTTGGATTGGGAGAGGAATTCCTGTATTGTGCACAAGAGAAATTTCTTGACCAGCTCAGTGAGTATTGGTGGAACTTGTCTGGGAATGAAATGGAATATGTTTCAATGGAGATTGTTGTTTAAGAAACAGTGATCACAGGGTGGGCACAGTGGTTAGCACTGCTGCCTCACAGCGTCAGGGACCTGGGTTCGATTCCCGTCTTGGGCAACAGTCTGTGTGGAGTTTGCACATTCTCCCTGTATCTGCGTGGGTTTCCTCCCACAATCCAGAAAGATGAGCAGATTAGATGAATTGGCCATGCTAAATTGCCCATAATGTTAGATGCATGAGTCAGGGAAATGAATCTGGGTGGGTTACTCTTCGGAGGGTTGGTGTGGACCTGTTTGGCCAAAGGGCCTGTTTCCACACTGTAGTTAATCTAATGTAATCTAATTCATTTGAATTTGAGTAATTCTGGAGTAAAACAAAGTTCAATCAATTGTGAAAGAATTCAGCTGGAGTGGGAACCCATTACGATAAATTGAAAAGGGATCGGCTGAGAGATGGATTGGAATTAAAGATTAGGATAAAAATGTAAAGAAATTACCAAAGGCTTGGAAAGTAAATATAGTTTAAGGGTGGATAGACACATCCCATGAAGCTGAAGGGCAGGATACCCAAAGTGTGAGCTTCCAAATGGAACAGATAAAAATAAGTTAATGACACATCCAGTTTTGTCCAACCACAAAAAGTATGGGAAAATTTAAAAGATATATTAAGATGGGAACTGTGTAAGAATTAGTTTGTGTAAGATGAAAGCAACTCAATCTTTTATAAACATAGAATCAGTAAAAGGGTTGCTAACTGCACCAAGTGAGATTTTGTGAAGGCAAAGGACAAGGTGTTAAATGAGTCAGCTTTCATCAGAGAAGAGGTTACTGTTAATGTCACACATAGCAACGCTCTCATCCTGTGAGTGAATAAAAAACAAAGCACAAGATATTTCAAAGCTGATTTCATTGTGATTTGAGGGGTAATCTGACATGTTCTTAGAGGGATCTAACCATTGGTGTTTGCACGCATGTGCTATTGTTAAGTTTGATAGTGATATTATGAAATTAAAATTAAAAAGCTTACACCTCCCAGTATGTCCTTCACTCCAAAATAAGAGAAATGTGTACTAAAAAGACCATATAATATGTGTGACTCAATAACTTTTTATAAAAAGGCTATTATTGTGTATTTCAGGACTGGTCATTAACCAGATTGTGTTAACTCTACAGCACCGTAGCAATGTGTAAACTCTTACAACATGGCATAAACACAGACGACAAGAGGCTGCGGGATATCATGGTGAAAGGAGAAGAAATATTCAATGCCGATGAGGGAATACGCACTCGCTCCAAGGCAGCGAAAAGTAAGAATTTTTCTTAATTTCAGGCTTTGAACAGTGGATCCCCTTATTTTAAATAATCTGAATGTAAGAGCAACATTAAAGTGAATTGATTTTAATAAAACTAGACTGGTGTGACAGTACTATGGCTATAAGAGCTATATTTAACCCTTCTTCAATAAAAGAGGATAGAGACAGAGGTGCCAGGGGTCTGCTCAAAGCCAATAAAGTAAACAGCTTGAGAGGCCTTGGGGCTTTTTTTGTTAAAGTTGGAACAGTAGAAGCAGTCTGAATGGGTGGGGTTAAGTTCCCGCCGAACCAGGAGTTTTAGTTTTAGCTTTCAGCAGTTGCTGAACTCTTGAAGCTGGATGTGAGAGCTCTTATTCCCCTCTTAATTACAGCTAAAAACTGGGATTCACTTCCTGCTGCTTGAATTGCATGTGAGACAATCTATTTTACTGAATTTGCTGTTGCCATGGATTTGTTTATAGGATGTTACTATATTCGAACAGTTAATTAGTAGTTAATATATTATTTTGTTAAGCATTTTGGTAAAGTTAAGACAATTCTTTTTGTTTTGTCAGGCGAGGAAGGAGCTCAAAAATGGTCTGAGGAGAGCCAGGAGTGGCACAAAAAAGGCTTGGCAGGAAGGATTAGGGAGAATCCAAAGGCATTTTACACATATGTGAGGAATAAGAGAATGATCAAAGAAAGAGTAGGGCAGATCAGGGACAGCATTGGGAACTTGTGTAGTCTGAGAAGGTAGGGGAAGACCTAACTGAGTTTTTTGCTTCTGTCTTTACTAAAGAAAAGGACCTTGTAGTGAATGAAACCATTGAGGAGCAGGTAAGCATGGTGGAACAGCTAGAGATTGAGGAAGCTGATGTGCTGAAAATTTTGACAAACGTTAAGATTGACAAGTCGCCAGGGCCAGATCACATTTGTCCTCGGCTGCTTTGGGAAGTGAAAAATGTGATTGCTTCGCCACTTGCAAAGATCTTTGCATCCTCGCTCTCCACCGAAGTCGTACCTGAGGACTGGAGAGAGGCAAATGTAATTCCTCTCTTCAAGAAAGGAAATGGGGCAATCCTCGGCAATCACAGACCAGTCAGTTTCACGTCTGTTGTCTGCAAGGTGTTAGAAAGGATTCTGAGGGACAGGATTTATGACCATCTGGAAGAGCATGGCTTGATTAAAGGCAGGTCATGCCTCTCAAATGTTCTTTGAGGAGGTTACTAGACAAGTTGATAAGGGTTGAGCAGTGGATGTGGTGTATATGGACTTCAGCAAGGCATTTGATAAGGTTCCCCATGATAGGCTCATTCAGGAGGGATGGTGTACAGGGAAATTTAGCTATCTGGATACAGAATTGGCTGTTGACAGAAGACAGCGCGTGGTAGTGGGAGGAAAGTACTCTGCCTGGAAGTCAGTGGTGAGTGGTGTTCCACAGGGCTCTGTTCTTGGGCCTCTACTGTTTGTAATTTTTAATCAATAACTTGGATGAGGAGATTGAAGGATGGGTCAGCAAGTTTGCAGACAACACAAAGTTTGGAGGTGTCGTTGACAGTATAGAGGACTGTTATAGGCTGTAGGGTGACATTGACAGGATGCAGAGACGGGCTGAGAGGTGGCATCAACCTGGATAAATGCGAAGTGATGCATTTTGGAAGGCTGCACTTGAAAGTTGAGTACAAGATTAAAGACAGGATTCTTGGCAGTGTGGAGGAACAGCGGGATCTTGGTGTGCAGGTACAAAGACCCCTTAAAATTGCCACCCAAGTGGACAGGGTTGTTAAGAAAGCATATGGTGTTTTGGCTTTCATTAACAGGGGGATTGAGTTTAACAGCCGTGCGATCTTGTTGCAGCTCTATAAAACTTTGGTTAGACCGCACTTGGAATACTGCGTCCAGTTCTGGTCGCCGCCTTATAGGAAAGATGTGGATGCTTTGGGGAGGGTTCAGAGGAGGTTTACCAGGATGCTGCCTGGAATGGAGGGCTTGTCTTATGAAGACAGGTTGACTGAGCTTGGACATTTTTCATTGGAAAAAAGAAGGAAGAGAGGGGACCTAATTGAGGGGTACAAGATAATGAGAGGCATAGATAGAGTTGATAGCCAGAGACTTTTTCCCAGGGCAGAAATTGTTAACACGAGGGGTCATTGTTTTAAACTGTTTGGCGGAAAGTATAGAGGGGATGTCAGAGGCGGGTTCTTTACACAGAGTTGTGAGAGCATGGAATGCGTTGCCAGCAGCAGTTGTGGAAGCGAGGTCATTGGGGACATTTAAGAGACTAGACATGCATATGGTGACAGAAATGTGAGGGTTTGTACATTTAGGTTTACCTTACATGAGGATCAATGGGGGAGAAAGTGAGGACTGCAGATGCTGGAGATCAGAGCTGAAAATGTGTTGCTGGAAAAGCGCAGCAGGTCAGGCAGCATCCAGGGAGCAGGAGAATCGACATTTCGGGCATGAGTCAGGAATGAGGAAAGTGTGTCCAGCAGGCTAAGATAAAAGGTAGGGAGGAGGGACTTGGGGGAGGGGCGTTGGAAATGCGATAGGTGGAAGGAGGTCAAGGTGAGCGTGATAGGCCGGAGTGGGCTTCGGGGTGGAGAGGTCAGGAAGAAGATTGCAGGTTAGGAAGGCGGTGCTGAGTTCGAGGGATTTGACTGAGACAAGGTGAGGGGAGGGGAAATGAGGAAACTGGAGAAATCTGAGTTCATCCCTTGTGGTTGGAGGGTTCATAGGCAGACGATGAGGCGCTCTTCCTCCAGCCGTCGCGTTGCTATGGTCTGGCGATGGAGGAGTCCAAGGACCTGCATGTCCTTGGTGGAGTGGGAGGGGGAGTTGAAGTGTTGAGCTATGGGGTGGTTGTGTTGGTTGGTCCGGGTGTCCCAGAGGTGTTCTCTGAAACATTCCGCAAGTAGGCGACCTGTCTCCCCAATATAGTGGATCAATGGTCAGCACAACATCGTGGGCTGAAGGGCCTGTTCTGTGCTGTACTGTTCTATGTTCTATGTTGACATTAGATCTGAATGTAGATTATGAATGCAATGGATAATAAGAATTTAAGAACATAATGCTGGAGTCAGATGCAGAAAATACTGCTGTGTTGGGCAGCACAATGGCTCAGTGGTTAGCACCACTGCTTCATAGTGCCATAGATCCCTTAAAATGGCCACCCAAGTGGACAGGGTTGTTAAGAAAGCATGTGGTGTTTTGGCTTTCATTTAACAGGGGGATTGAGTTTAAGAGTCCTGAGGTCTTGTTGCAGCTCTATAAAACTTTGGTTAGACCGCACTTGGAATACTGCGTCCAGTTCTGGTCGCCCTATTAAAGGAAAGATGTGGATGCTTTGGAGAGGGTTCAGAGGAGGTTTACCAGGATGCTGCCTGGACTGGGGAGCTTCTCTTATGAAGAGAGGTTGACTGAGCTCGGACTTTTTTCGTTGGTGAAAAGGAGGAGGAGAGGGGACTTAACTGAGGTATACAAGATAATGAGAGGCATAGATAGAGTTGATAGCCAGAGACTATTTCCCAGGGCAGAAATGACTAACACGAGGAGTCATAGTTTTAAGCTGTTTGGAGGAAAATATAGAGGGGATGTCAGAGGCGGGTTCTTTACACAGAGTTGTGAGAACGTGGAATGCGTTGCCAGCAGCAGTTGTGGAAGCAAGGTCATTGGGGACATTTAAGAGACTGCTGGACATGCATGTGGTCACAGAAATTTGAGGGTGCATACATTAGGTTTACCTTACATGAGGATCAATGGTCGGCACAACATCGTGGGCTGTTCTGTACTGTACTATGTTCTACATCTGTATTTTAACTCATGTAAAAATAGTGTAATTTGCTTAATTAGTAGTTTGACCAATCAAATTACATCTGGAATGCAATGTCTTACTTTAAAATAACAAATAGTTAGGCTGTTGTCATAGTATATTTTGAGGGGGTTCGGTCTGGTCTATAATAGTAGAAACTGCGAATAAACTTGCAAAGTCTTTGTATATGTATGCACGAAGGAGCATATGAAGAGAATGCAGAATTTTTTTAACTGGTACAAAAAGAGAACATTTGACCTTCAAGTTGATACTTATTCACTAAATTGAACCATAAAGAGGGGAATCATACAACAGATCTACTTGTGGCTCATCTGTAAAGTTTACATTGGCTCCATCCCACTCTATCCTATTCAATGGAGAGAGAATATCAAGCTTGAGATGCTCACAGGCTTTGACCTGTGAGCATAGCTGGGTAAGAGTTGGGTGAGCCAAGTAGCTTGTGAAACAGGTTGACAAAAAGAGGGTGAACCAAATGATACGTTAAACCAAGGGGCAACAGTAACTAGGTATGTAAGTTATCAGTGTCCCTACCTAAAGGCCAGAAATTCCAGGTTCAAGTCCCACCTACCCTGAAAGTGTCATAACATGTCCAAACAGGTTGCATAAAATAATTATAAATAATTAGCAATTACATTGATCTAAGGGGATAAAATTGCAGTGAAGTAAAGCTACTAACGCTGAAGGGGTCCCAACTTGTATGTAATAAAAATCTATGTGCAATTAAATAATTAAGGGTGTTTGACTGAAACATTTTTTATATTGAAATATATGCACAAATGTACTTTTAAGCAGAGTGATGGGTCACCTGAGAGCAGTTTCCTGCAGTTCCTGAGCAATTAGAAACTCTAAGGCACTTATGAATAACTGTAGATCCAATTGTTCAAGCAATGGCATTATGGGTCTGCCTACACCAAGTGGACTGTCGCAGTTCCAAAAGGCAGCTCACTACCGCCTTCTCAGGGGCAACAGGTGATAAGTGCTGGCCCAGCCAGCAACGCCCACATTCAGTGAATGAATTTATAAAAGGATCAACTGCAGTTAGTGCAATGGCATGTTGGAGGGTGGGAATCTTACTCCAATTAATGGATGTTCATCTGACAGGAAGAGGCAGTCCTCGGAGACTGATACAGTCAAACTGGTTCACTTTGTGACTGAGTGAATGCAAAGTAAAAAAAAACGGGTGAAGGACTGAAAATCAGTACTTGGGAGGTGAATATTCATCTCCTTTTTCCCAGCCGATTGACCTGTTTTGGTAGCCATGGAATTTATGCACCAGTTTTCTGGGCAATGGTAACGCCAGAGATTTTGGTAGTGGGGGATTCAGCAATGGTAATGCCATTCAATGGAGAGATGGTCATTGTGTGGCACTTGTAACATGAATGATACTTGGCACTTACCAGCCCAAGCCTGACTCTGATCAGTAATAGGATAGAGATTATAGAAAGAGTGGAGGGGTCTGTTGGAGGGGTGGGGGCAGGTAAATGTCATCCATGGCGAAATGGGGAAGTTAAAGGTATTTTAAAAACAAAAACTAAGGCACACTATATTGCAATGGCAAGTAACCTGCTGGAAAATTGGGAAATATTTTAGTAACCTTTGGTTGTTCCTTAAAAGGTGAAAAGAAAACTAATGCAAAATACAAAAACAGCAGAAGTTTTTTTTATGTATAAAATGGAAGTGAGTAGCTAAAGTGAACATTTTGTTGATTGGAGGATGAGACTGGAGAGTTATGTGGGAAGCACAAATGGCAGAATCACTAAATCAAGACTTTGCTTCAGTTTTGAAGCAGAGTACACGAGTACCATTCCAACAGCTAATGTGGAGGTTAGAACATGGGGCATATTATAGTACAGCACAGTATGCTGTGGCCCACCATGTTGTGCCTGTCTGGAATTTACACATTCTCCCTGTGTCTGCGTGGGTTTCCTCCAGGTGCTCCGGCTTCATCCCACAGTCCAAAGATGTGCAGGTCAGGTGAATTGGCCATGCTAAATTGCCCACAGTATTCAGGAATGCATTAGTCATGGGTAACTGTCGAGTGAAAGGGTAGGGGGATGGGTCTAGAGGGTTGCTCTTCGGAGGGTCAGTGTGGATTTGTTGGGCCGAGGGACCTGTTTCCACACTGCAGGGATTCAATGAATATAACTTGCACACCCCTCAATTTATTGTCATCCAGTGCTTGTCCAGCAGTCTCTTAAAAGTCCCTAATGTCTCTGACTCTACTGCCATCACTAGCAGTGCATTCCACACACTCACCACTCGGCGTAAAGAACCTACCTCCGACATCTCCCCTATATCTTCCCCCAATCACCTTAAAATTATGACCCCTCAAGGCAGCCATTTCTGCGCTGGGGAAAATTTGGCTATCTATCTGTGCCTCTCATTACCTTGTATACATCTATCAAGTAACCTCTCTTCATAAGACAAGCCCTCCAATCCAAACAGTATCCTGGTAAATCTCCTCTGCACCCTCTGGAAAGCATCTACATCTTTCCTATAATGAGGCAACCAGAACTGGACACAATATTTCAAGTGTGGTCTAACCACGGTTTTATAATGCTGCAGTAAAACCTCACTGCTCTTTAAACTCAATCCCCCTGACAATGAAAGACAAAACTCCATATGCCGCCTTAGCAATCCTATCAACTTGTGCGGTAACTTTGAGGGATCTATCTACATGTACCCCAAGATCTCACTGTTGCTCCACGCTGCCAAGAATCCTATCTTTAACCCTGTATTCAGCATTCAAATTTGATCTCCCAAAATGAATTACTTCACATTTATCCAGATTGAACTCCAT
Organism: Chiloscyllium punctatum; assembly: GCF_047496795.1. Taxonomy (NCBI): domain Eukaryota; kingdom Metazoa; phylum Chordata; class Chondrichthyes; order Orectolobiformes; family Hemiscylliidae; genus Chiloscyllium; species Chiloscyllium punctatum. The sequence goes on from NC_092783.1 coordinate 28,866,694, forward strand.
CTGCCATTTCTCAGCCCAGCTCTGCATCCTGTCAATGTCTTGTAGCCTGCAACAGCTCTCGACACTATCTACAAACACCACCAACCTTTGTGTCATCGGCAAACTTATTAACCCACCCTTCTACTTCATCCAAGTCATTTATAAAGACTTACAGAGAGCAGAGGCCCAAGAACAGATCCTTGTAATACACTACTGGTCACCGACCTCCAGGCAGAATACTTTCCATCCACTACCACTTGCTGTTGTCTTTTGACCAGCCAAATTTCCCTGAATCCCATACCTTCTAACTTCCTGAATGAGCCTACTGTGGAGAACTTTTATCAAATACCTTACTGAAATCCATATGCACCACATCCACTACCTGACCTTCGTCAAATTGTCTCATCACATCCTTAAAGAACTCTATAAGGCTTGTGAGGCATGACCTCTCAAAGCCATGCTGACTATCTTTAATCAAACTATGTTTTTCCAAATAGGCATAAATTTTATCTCTCAGAATCCTTTCCAGTACCTTGCTTACCACAGATGTAAGACTGACTTGTCTTTAATTCCCAAGGATTTACATATTACCTTTCTTGAACAGAGAAACAATGTTTGCCCCCCTCCAATCATCCAGTTCTACTCCCGTGGAGAGTGAGGATGCAACGATCATCGCCAGACATGCAGCAGTCTCATTCCTCGCTTCCTGTAGTAACCTTGGATGTATCTGGTCCGGTGCTGGGGACTCAGCTATCTTGATGCTTCCCAGAATTTCCAGCGCAGCCACTTCCTTAATATCAGTCTGTTCAAGCCAATTAACCCAGTCCACTGTGTTCTCACCATCAACAAGGTCCCTCTCTTTTGTGAATACTGAAGCAAAAAACTCATTTAGGGCCTCCCCCACCTCTTCAGACTCCAGCCACAAGTTCTCTCCATTATCCCTGCTAGAGTTCTACAATGATGTAACAGGCAAGATGGATAATGGGGATCCTGTAGATGTAGTACTTCTGGATTTCCAGAAGGCATTTCATCAGGTGCCACCGAAAAGGTAAGATCGTACTGGGCTAAGGGTAATTTATTCACTTGGATAGAGAATTGGTAACTAATAGAAAGCAGAGTGTCAGGATAAACGACTGTGTTTTTCTGGTTGGCAAGATGTAACTAGTGGGGTACCACTCAATTTGGTCCTCAGACCTCAACTATTACAAACTATATTAATGACTTGGATGCAGGGCTAGAAAGTTGCCACATTTACAGATGCTACTGAAGTAGGTGGAAAGTAAGTTGCAGTGAAGAAATAAGAAATTTACAAATGGATATGAAAAGATGAGGTGAATGGGCAAAATTTGGAGGATGAAGTTTAAAGTGGCTAGTTGAGGGTTTCAGTTTTGGTTGGAGGTAAAATACACAACGTATTATCTAAATGGAGATAAATTTCAGTGTTTCGATGTAAAATCCAGGTGTTGTCATGTGTAAATCACAGACAACTAGTACAGAACAATCTCGGAACAACGTCTGAACGAGGTGGGCAGGGAGTATTTTGTCCAGATAACTAATCAGGGTTCCTGTGGTGACCCTGTTCCTGCTCCCGCCGACAGCCCAGGCCATGCTTTTATTTAAATTTAATACAATTTTACGGGGACCTTGAGATCTTGTTCGGATAATCCAAAATTCGGAAAATTAATCTTGTTCTGTATACAGGTATAGCAGGTGGTAAGGAAGGCAAATGGAATTCTGCCATTTATTGCTAAAGAAAAAGAGTCTACAAGTTAGGATGTGTTACTGCAACTTTGCAAAGCATCAGAGAGACTGCACCTAAAGTATTGCATAAAATTTTGGTCCCCTTACTTGAAGAGGGATGTGGTTGCATTGGTAGTTCAAAAGAGGTTCACTACGTTGATTTCAGCAATGAGAGATCTCTCTGAGAGAGAGCGAGCAGTTTAGACCTGTACTTTCTCAAAGAAAGTGAGGACAGCAGATGCTGGAGATGAGTTGAAAAGTGTGGTGCTGGAAAAGCATGGCATCTGAGGAACAGGAGAATTGATGTTTGGGCATAAGTCATTCATCAGGAATGTTGTGGGATGGGTTTAGGGGGCTGAGACATATATAGGAGGGGGTGTGGGGCTGGGGGAAAGGTAGCTTGGAAGGCAATAGGTAGATGTAGTTGGGGGTGATGGTGATATGTTGGAGTGGGTAGGTAGGCAGGAAGACTGACAAGTGGGACAGTTCAAGAAAGCGGTGCCAAGTTGGAGGGTTGGATCTGGGATGAGATGGAGGGGAGATGAGGAAACTGGTGAAATCAACGTTGATATTGTGTGGTTGGAAGGTTCCAAGGCGGAGGATGAGGTGTTCTCCCTCCAGCATTGGATGGCAGGATTTGCGGTGGAGGAGACCCAGGACTTGCATGTCCTTGGCAGAGTGGGAGGGAGAGTTAAAGTGGTCAGCCACAGGACGGTGGGGTTGTTTGGTGCGTGTGTCCCGGAGATGATCTCTGAAACGTTCGATGAGTTGGTGTCCTATCTCCCAATGTAAAGGACACTACATCGAGAGCAATGGACACAGTAGATGAGGTGTTTGGATGTGCAGGAAATTCTGCTGGATGTGGAAGGATCCTTTGGAGCCTTGGTTGGAGGTAAGGAGGAGGTGTGGATGCCGGTTTTACACCTCTTGCAGTGGCAAAGGAAAATGCTGGGAGTGGAGGGTGGGTTGGTGGGGGGCGGGGGCAGGGGCAGGGTCCTAATGAGGGATTTACAGAGGGAATGGTCTCTGGAATGTTGATAGGGGTAGGGATGGAAATATATCTGTGGTGGGATCTGATTGTAGGTCGTTGAAATGGCAGAGGATGATTTGTTATATCGAGAGATTGGTGAGGTGGAAGGTGAGGATCAGAGGGGTTCTATCCTTGTTGCGTTGGAGGGTTGGGGTTCAAGGGTGGGAAGTAGAGGAGATGCACTGGAGATCTGCCAGGTCATGCGATGCCTAGGCTGCATCCAACGCTAAATCCTAGTCCCTTGACGCTGGAGGAAGAATACCACATCTTCCATCTTGGGACCCTCCAACCACATGACATCAACGTCAATTTTACCAGTTTCCTCATCACCCCTCCCTCTGCCTCATCCCAGATCCAACCCTCCAACTTGACACCACCATCTTGAACTGTCCCACCAGTCCATTTTCCTTACCACCCATCTGCTCCACCTTCTGCTCTGACCTATCACTATCACCACCCACATGCATGTGCCTATCGCTTTCCAAGCTGCCCTCTAAGCCACTCCTTTTTCCACCCCCTCCATTCCTAATGCAGGACTTGTGTCTGAAACATTGATACCCCTACTATTTGGTGCTGTGCTTTTCCAGCCCCACGCTTTTTGATTATACTTTCTGGAGTTTAGAAGAATGAGAGGACATACGAACCAAATAGTGTCTTTCCACGCTGTAAGAATTCTATATACAGAGGAAAGTCGATTATCCGAATACCAATTATCCCAAAATTGGATTATTACGAAGGAGATCTCGAAGTTCCGATAGAAATATTATGTCAAAGATGTGTTTCCAGCAGTGATTGTGTCTTTTGTTTACAGTAATTGAACAGGGTTTGGGGGAGGGTAGGGTTGAACCAGGTTTGGCGGGGAGAGGGGTGGTGGTGGTGGGGGCTCACGTGCTTTGTGCTGGGGGGCGGTGTTGGACGGGGAAGATGCAGCAAGAGGGGGGCCTTGTTTAGGGCAGGGTCCCGTGTGCTGCTGCAGTCTCCTGAACAGGGAACAGACTTTAAAAACTCCGAGCCCCAGAGGAAAGGCATTTAATCGATTATCCAAACAAAATAGTGCCCACCCATCACATTCGGATAATCGAGTTTCCACTGTAATTGAACTGTCTAAGGTGCAAAAGGGGATTGACAAAGTAGACATAGAAGGGATATGCCTTCATATGGGGCAATCTGATGTGATAGTTTTAGGATAAGGGCTTAGTTAGAGACAAAATACTTTTGATGCTGGAATCCAAGGTAGACAGGCAGATGGCTGGAAGAACACAAACAGCATCCAAGAGGTGAAGTCAACATTTTAAGTGTAACCCTTCTTCAGGATTGGGGTGGGGGAAGGTTTCAGGCGGAGACACGGGCAGGTTGATGAGGTAGGGGTAGGTCAATACAGGTAGAGTGTATGTCCTGGCTGGTCGTGGGAGGAATGAATCTGTTTGGTAGCTGGAAGGAAGGGTCAGTTTGAGGAAGGGGGAGAGGCTGGAAAGGGAATTGGGGGATGGGAAGGGAGGTTATTTGAAGTTGGAGAATTCAGTGTTGAGTCCTCCAGACTGTAGGCTGCCCAGGTGGAAGATAAGGTGTGCCTCCAGTTTGCAGTCTGAATCTGTGGCAATGGAGGAGGCAGAGGATGGTCATGTCAGAAAGGGAGTGGGAAGAGGAATTAAAATGGGTGGTGACTGGGAGGTCAAATCAAGACCTCCCTTTCCAGTCCCCTCCTTCCCTTTCATTCCTTTGACTGACCCTTCCAGCTCCCAATCGAATTTGTTCCTCCCATGGACCTGTCAGGTCATACCCTCTACCTATGTTCACCTATCCTTACCTCACCACCCCTTTATTTGTAGCTCCCCTTACACCCACTCCTCGTCCTGAACAAGGATTACATCCGAAATGTTGACTTCTCTATCTCCTGATGCTCCCTGGCTTGCTGTTTCCTTCCAGCTTCCTGCCTGTCCACCTCAAGGGCTGGCAGATTTAAAACCGATAAGGAGAAATTAATCAAAAGGTTGTAAATCTGTGGAATTGACTACCCCAGTGTGCGGTGGATGCTGGGACATTGAGTTGGAGGTATTCAGATCTTTTAAATTAGCATGGAGTGAAGGATTATGGAAAGTGGACCGGAAAGTGGAGTTGAAGCCAAGATGAGATCAGCCATCATTGTATTAAACGGCGAAGCAAGCTGGAGGGTTATATTGTCTGCTGCTGCTCTTCATTCTTACATATATTTATCTGTTATATTTATAACTTTACTCTGTAATCAGCAGAAACATAAGGAAACAAAATAACAGTCAAAAGAGAATTGAATAAACTCATGAAAAAGAAAATGTCAGCCCCTAGGAAGAGAAGGCAGTGGGAGATAGTTGATGCAATGGGGTAAATATGCTTCTGTGATCTGTTGATGGTGGATTGACAGGAGAAAGTGAACATTTAATTTGTGGCAAATGATGAGATTGTTTTGGATTGTACTCTTGTGGTAAATTTTCTCATTTCTGGGCTTTGAGATCTTCTGTGAAGAAATAATGTGTAGTCAGTTTTAAACTCGACTCTTTAAAGGTCAGAAGTCGCATGATTTTGGAGTGGTGCTCCTTCATCGGATGAAGTCTAATGGTACTTCATCTGACAAAGAAGCAGTGCCCTGAAAGCTTGTGATTTCAAATAAACCTGTTGGACTATCGCCTGGCGTCATGTGACTTCTGTCCACCGCAATCCAACACTGGCACCTCCATATCCTGTTTAAAGATGCAAGTAATTAAATAGGGAGCTTTAATATGTGAAAAATTACCCCTGCAATCCTAATTTGTGTTTATAAACCTTCCTAGCCTGAAATTATTAATCTAGGCTTCATGATATTTGCTTTGAGCAGATCCAGAACGTTGGACCAACATTCCTCTTCTTGTAAAACTCTTCAAGCTGTTGATTGGTGAGCTATCCAGTGTCATGGAGGCAAACATCTCGCGGCAATCCACAGCAGCAGATTGGCATCAAGGTACCATTACATCAGTGTGAAAGCTTGTTCGCGCTCTCCTTCCTTACCTCATAGACAGTTAAGTTGTCTGAGCTGATTCCAATTACTGCAGACATATTGTCCTTTATTGTTGATCAATAATTGAATTGTTTTTCTTTGTAGCTATCTGCAGACTCTGTTTTACAAAGTACTGAGCTTAAAACGCACTTCAAATTCTAACTCCATTAGCTGCTTTCAGTTTGTAACTGGGGGGCGATTAAATTCTCCCCTGCTCAGTGTTTCGGGAGCTATCTGAATCAATTCAAAGTGGAGTTTGTGATTTTCTGTCATATTGCCATAAAGCCATTAGATGGTGGTGTTGTCCCTTCTACTTATACAATCTATTCAATAGCACCAGCCATTGTATCCGGAGAGTCTGCACAGGTGCCTGAAGTCACACCACAGATTTCCGAATAGTTGCACCAAGACTTGTGCCATTTCTTAACAGAATCACCTGTGTTCTTCAAAGCTGATTGGTAGTGCAAAGGTTGAGCATTGCTTTAAAAAAAACCTTTTATTGAAGCTTTTTGTCTTGTATTGCTCAGGATTATTCGCAAGAGTACCATGGTAAATAGAAAAAATAACTTATACGGGATGAGAGGAGAGTACTGATTATTTAATGAGACTCTGATAGGTAGAGACATCGCCATGGTGAACACACTGGTTAATGATGACTGACTGACATTTGATTCCAAACCTTTATTTTGAATCCTGCCTGATCTGCCATCCACACTAATCCACTTATCTAGTATCCCAACAGCTCCCTCACCTTATGAGCACATCAATCACAGATGGATTTTAACCCTGAAACGTGTGAGGTGATGCAGTTTGGAAGAAGGAACGAGACAAGGGAGTACTCAATGGCAAGTCAAAAGGAATCTCAAGGGAATCTTTGGGTGTTTCCCCTTTGAACCCTGAAGGAGCAGGACAGGTGAATTGTAATTAAGGCATACAGATCATTTGTCTTTATCAGTCTTGACAAAGACTTTACGAGCAAGGAGGTCATGTTGGAGTTGTATAAAACTTTGGGCCACAGCTAGAGTACTATGTGCAGTTCTGGTCAATGCACAGTGAGAGGGAGGTGATTGTACTGGATGCAGAGGAGATTCACCAGCATGTGACCTGGGGTGGAGTGCTTTAGCTATGAAATGTGCCTGAATAAGCTTGGATTGTTTTCTTTGGAGAAAGTGAGGATTGCGGGTGCTGGAGATCAGTTGTGTGGTGCTGGAAAACCACAGCTGGTCAGGCATCATCCGAGGAGCAGAAGAATCGACGTTTCGGGCATAAGCCCTTCAGGAAGCCTGATGAAGGGCTTATGCCCGAAATTCAATTCTCCTGCTTCTCAGATGCTAGCTGACCTGCTGTGCTTTTCCAGAACCCCACGCTCAACCTTGTTTTGTTTGGAGCAGAGAAGGCTGAGGGGTACCTGATTGAGATGTATAAGATTGAGGAGCTTGGACAGATTAGATAGGGAGCAGCTGTTCCCCTCTGGAGCAGACTCAATAACAAGGGGGCATTTTTTTAATAAGTAAAGGGCAGGAGGTTTGGAGAGGTTTAATTTGAGAAAAATCTTTTCATCTAGAGGGGGTGGAGGTCTGAAATGCACTGCGTGCAAGAGTAGTAGATGTGAGAAAACACAAACCCTTTAAAAAGTAGGTGAATGAGCACTTGAAATGCCGTAAAGTTCAAGATAATGGGCCATGTGGTTAATGTAAATTGGACGGTGTAGATTCTGAGCTCAAGGGCCTTTTTTATGTTCTAAGACTTTAACCCACCTGGCACTCTCGCGGTCCCTCACTCCTTTATGACCCACCTGGCACTCTCGCGGTCCCTCACTCCTTTATGACCCATCTGGCACTCTCGCGGTCCCTCTCTCCTTTTGCCTTATCAAGTCTGTACCGCAGCTCTACGCAAAAACTACACTAGCCCCACTTTCCTGCACTAGACCCATAGCCTTGAACATAATGGCTCTGCTAATATCCATCCACCCCATCGATCTTTGACTCTGATTGGAACTTCTGAGCCAAAGGCTTAAGAACGATTGTCCTTGTGTTGCCATATTTTTTGCCCTATCTACTGTGTACAGACCTCTTGTGATTTTCCCTTGAATAAATTTCCCCTCTGCCTTCCCTTCTCCAAAGAAAATAGTCCCAACTTCTCCAATCTATCTTCATAATGGAACATGAAGTGTAATATCACTTGTAACTGCCGGCAGTTCTGTCAGGTAGTTTTGATACAATTGGGTGGTGCTAAAGTTCAATATGTGCCTCAGTCCTGAACAGTACAGTGTGGAGGGAATAGGTCAGATACCTTATTTTGGCTAGCCCTTGTCCGCATTTAAGAGCTTGTGAAGATAATCTGTCAACCGAGCACAGCACAAGTGAAATGAAAACAAATAGGAATTGAATTTCAAGGCTAAGAGGGCATTTGAGCTACATTCCAATGGAATGCAAAGTCTTGGAGATTATATCTTTTAGTGAGATTTTAAACTAAAACAGCTGCAGTCTGTTCAGACACGTGTTAACAGCCCTGTGGTACCTCTTGTAAAACACTTGAGCTGCTCATCTTTCTCTCTAAAAGAAACTGATTTGCCTGCTCATCCACCTTACTCTTACTGAGTGTCTTGTGATGTTAAAAATGGTTGCCACATTTACATAACTATAAGCCTACTTGAAAATAATTGCATGTGAAGTATTAGGGGATGTGGCAGACTCTTGCAATAACGTTCTGCATAAATATAGATACCTCACTTGCTTTTTCTTTAAGTGTGGGGCTAGGTTGAGAAAGGATAGGAGGTAGGATCTAGGCAGGAGAAACAGCAATCCACACAGACTTTCAGATAGGGAAGGGTCCCGTACATGTGCCGCATAATTTTATTATTTTGAAAGTAAAATAACGCAGGCTCAGCCAAATCACCATCCACCTTCAGGAGAAGGAGCTGCCCTCCGATGGGTACAGTGCTGATGTTAGTAGGCTAGTAATCCAGCCACCCTGATGAATAATCCAAACACTTTTGGGGGCATTTAAATTTAGGTAACTTAATAAATCTATAATAGAGACTCAGTGATGATGATCCTGAAATTGTCATGTTGTAAAACCCATCTGGTTCATTAATGTGCTTTTAAGAAAGAAATTTGCTGCTTTCATCCAGTTTGGCCTATATGTGACTCCATACCCACAGAATGTAATTGATCATTAACTGAAGTAGCACCGCAGTGCACTGGTATATTTCAGTAGCACCACACTGTAGAGGACACTGAATGCTGGCTTTGCCATTAATGCCCATACCCCCCCAAATGCATAAAAAGTATAAAATGTTTGGCTTGTGGGAAAGTGACCATTAGCTTCACTTCTTATTGCAGGTGAGAGTTTATATCTTGGATGCACTGGTGGATATTCTCTTTGGAGACATGCTTCTGTGCATTTTTTTTTTAAAAACTGTTCACCAGATCCCCAGGTAAACCAAATAATTCACTGTGCCAAGAGTAGGGGTCACAGCTGATTCTTACTAAGTACTGCAATTTGTCAGTGAAATGGGTCCAGATATTCTGCCTCCCAATAACCATCTGCAGTAGTGCCTCAAATTCAGTTGTGTTCAAGTTCATATTACAGCTATTGCAATGCATTTGAAAAGTAACGGTATCACTTTTTTTTGAAGTTTGTTTGAGAAAGAAATCCAGTTCTCCCAGGTCCTTATGCCAACCCCCACGCACCAGGCCTTGTTATCACATGAAAGCTGAAAGAACTGCAGATGCTGTAGATCAGAAACAAAACAGAAGCTGCTGGAAAAGTTCAGCAGGTCTGGCAACATCTGTGGAGAGAAATCAGAGTTAACATTTCAGGATGAGTGACCTTTTCTAAGAACTCCAGCTGGTGTTATCACATGATCTACTGTTACATGCCATCTTCTATCATTAGCCACTAATTGTCCACTAATCGCTATTCATTCTTCCAGGCTGATTTGTCATCCAATCCTTTTTCTATCTTTGGGCTCTATCTCCACCAGTTGTTTGATCTTTACTGCCTCCCGACCCCCTATCTTCTGCAGAAAAAGTAACTTTTTCCTAACCACCATCAGTTCTGAGGAAGGGTCACTGAATTAGTGGGCGACACAGTGGCACAGTGGTTAGCACTGCTGCGTCACAGCGCCAGAGACCCGGGTTCAATTCCCGCCTCAGGCGACTGACTGTGTGGAGTTTGCACGTTCTCCCCGTGTCTGCGTGGGTTTCCTCCGGGTTCTCCAGTTTCCTCCCACAGTCCAAAAATGTGCAGGTCAGGTGAATTGGCCATGCTAAATTGCCCGTAGTGTTAGGTAAGGGGTAGATGTAGGGGTATGGGTGAGTTGCACTTCAGCGGGTTGGTGTGGACTTGTTGGGCCGAAGGGCCTGTTTCCACACTAAGTAATCTAATCTAATCTAATCCAAAACATTAATTATGATTTTTGTTTACAGATGCTGCCAGGCCTGCTAAATCTTCCCAGCAGTTTCTGTTTTTGTTTCATATTTACTATTTTGGTGTTCATTGTTTTACAGTAAATGTATGTAATGTTTTTCTGCACTGTTGCCATTAATATTGGTGTGAAGTTGGTGAAGCATGAGGTTTTGTTGAAGATTGAATGAATGGAATCTGTCGTAAAAGTTTGATCCCAGTCTCTCTCAGGCTAACCATTGTAATCTTGTTTTATTTGCTACCTGTCTGGTCATTTTGGAGTTCTGTAAATAGTGCATAGATGCTTTCCGATGTGATGTCAAAATGATTTCTCCTGAACAACTACCCCCGGAGAGTTAGTTAGAAATTTAGATTATCAGAACTGTGGGCACATTTCGCTGCTGGGCTCCAGTGAGCAGGACATCAATTTTACAACTTGGAGGACCAGGCTGACCAAAGCACAGCAATGCTTTTCCAGAAATATTGTGTGTCTTTTGTCATATGGTGATTATGTATCCTGCTGTCACAGAACCAACAACTATTCTCATACTTGAGGGGGAAGAAGAAGAATTAATGCGTCACTTTTTGCTTTGTCCAATAGAAACTATGTTGAAATAAGTGCAATAGCACAAAACTTTATCCAGCAAGACCTACTGTGTCTGTGTACATATCAAGCAAGCCAATGATCCTAATGAATCCAAGTAGTACAAAGATGTCTTGGAGTTGCTTAGGAAATGAAAAAGAACTGTGACCGGGGTCAGCTCTAGAGTTTTACCTCAGCCCAGCCTTCTGACTTAAAGTTCAAGCTGCGATTGAGCAATGTTAATACAGTCACATGATCCATGGATTTTAACCCTAGACATCAATCTTTGAGAGAGGAATCCAGACGGTGCTGAGAGACACAACAGGCTGCTGCAGAATAGCAATTTCTGAAGTTAAGACTGCGGAAGGAGCTGTACTCCACATCAAACTGTGTCACAGCTAATAAGAATGTTCTTTTACTTATACTGGGTGTCAAAATAGAAGGTTTTATATTTGTCAGCATTAATTACAAAAGTTGCATACAAAAATCTGGGAAATTTAAAAAAAAAAGTAGTAGTAGTGAAGCATATTTTCCTGTTTTCCATGGTTTTTGACATTGTTTACAATGGCACCTCTTTACTCTGAAATGCACAACTTTGTTAAGCTGATGTTTCTGTGTGTCATTTGTTCAGATGAAATCAATGACATGTGGGAGGACCAGGATGATGATGATGATGAAGAGGATGATGATGGTTTAGCAGGACAGCTGTTATCAGATCTACTCAGTCCAGGAGTAGGTGTTCGATATGGTAAGATGCTTTATAAATATATATCTGGAATTGATTTAGATAAAATTTATGCAAGCATTGATTTTGAAAAGTATGCAACACAAGACTCTGTATCACTGACCTCTAGATCTGAAGCATAAAGTTCAAGCACACAAGATTTTAAAACCACGAAGAGAAATAAAGCTGAGTTGTAAGCAGAGTTGAGAATTTAAAACTGGGACAATGTGTCCATTCTTACTAATCATTCTTCATTCACAGGTTCCCATTAATGCAGTGTTTCAGTGACTTGCGCATACACAGTCAGGCCCTGCAAGTTAATAAATGGCAAATGAGCAAGATGGGAGGTGATAGGTACATCATCAGCAATATTTAATTCTAATTTTCAGAGGCCTCTAATTGCAAAATGCAAATATCTCAGTTGACAGTAAAAAGGTGGGATCTTCAAGTTGCCTATTGATCAGCTTAAAAAGACAGTCACCCCCAACAAATTTCAATCTCTAAATTAGACTTTCTTGAATGGTTGAATAATGACCACTGATTTCTAAAGTTTTTTGATGTGCTGTTTTGCACCGATTTGAAGCTAATTAAGGTTATGGGTAATAATGGTGTCTTTCTAAACAGATGATGATTATTACGACGAGGATGTTGAAGATGATCCAGACACTCTGAAGGATCCATTATATCAAGTTGATTTACAGGTATATAGGAGTTATCACTATCATTAAATGAAGGAGGTTGGTTCTGGGTAGGGTGCTTTTGGAGGCTCAGTGGACTCGATGGGCTGAATGGCCTCTAACTGCATTGTAGGGATTCTGTTAGAAAAATGAATTATGATTAAATTTCTGATCAGCATTAGAAAGATGCTAATATGGGATTGAGAGGCGAAGCTATCAGCATCATTGTTGGGTAAACTGTGTCAGCACAAGACATGAGAGAGAAGAGGGTTTGCAAAGAGGCAATGAAGGTCATGTTTAATGGCAATTATTATTCTGTAACGGCAGAGGACTATGTCAGGAATTATACATTAGGCTAAAACCTGAAGTCTCATTAAGAAAAAGACCCTAAACATATGCTAGATGAGATCACACACCACAGCTAAGATCCCAGAACACTCATTCTATTAATGAGTCCTAGTGTTTCACTACCTGTCTGGGAAATATTTCCAACACAGAATCCCATTGTGCCTGTTAAGTAAATTTCTGCAAAATAACTAAAAATGACACATTGTGGAGAGCACATTGTAAAATGGAATGAATTACTATCATTGTGAAATGTATTGTATACTGATCCTATGTTTTAATTGCAGGCATATCTAACAGATTACCTCCGTCAATTTGCCCAGCAGCCCTGCTACACACCATTTTCTAATCATCTCAATGAGAAAGAGAAGAGAGTTTTACGCTCGATAGGTATTTAAAATCACCTGGAAGAGACCTGGTTTCCTCCACATTTAATAAGTCATTAATTGACACTTGAGGTCAGTTATTGTTAATACTGTTCCCTCTGTGCCAGCTGCCTATTTTATAGGGAAAGATTTCATTGTCACCCCTTTTCATCATGACTCCAACAGAATTGCTGCAGAGGCCTGACCTGAGGATTCATGGTTTCATTATAGGAAGTAAACATCTTGAAGTTTCTGCAGCTGGTGCTGTTAGGACCTGGAGGAAGCCTGGAAGTGAAGCATATTCCCTCATGAGGCAGTATTGACATTTTGGAATCTGAAAAGGAGCAGCTTTGGTTAAACTCTATTTTTGCTACAGAACACAGACATTAAGTTACATGATGCACTTAAATGAATGAAGATGGAAGATTTGTGAAACATTTTGTTTTGCAATTGTTCTGGTAATTTGGTCTGAACAGTTCCTACTGAAAGTCACTCCCTCACTGGAAGAATAAATATTAACAGAGCCAGATTCTGAGGAGGTAACAACCTGGTTAAGCTCTTTAGGATAAGCTTTGCTATGTTTGGGACATTTGTCTCCAACTGGGACACTGTTTCCATTCAAGAAAGAGAAACAAAATAAACTACAGTGAAACGATCGGATCTTGTGATCATGTTAATGCAGGAACACTGCATAGTAGGGTTTGGGGTTCAGAATTCCTAGAAACTGTTTTGCAATGTTTCTTACACACGTTCTTTCTCCAATGTTAGGAGCAAAATTGACATGCAACACTTTTCTAAGAGGACCAAGGAACTTTAAACCTCAGTAAACCATCTGATGAACTAGATGGATTGAACTTCTCATTTAAAACAAACTGTTTACCTTACTGGGAGCTGAACATACTGTTGAAACACATCATTCTATTCTTAATGTGTGGAGGCTGTTTTAGTAACTGTAGTGAGAGAGAGAGAGAGTGAAGATGGATAAGGGGAACAAAGGCTGAGGTGGGGAAAGTACTGAAGACAAGTGACTGGAGGGGGTGAGGGGAACGACGAAGGAGAGACTAGAGGGGAAGAGGGGGACAGCGGAAGAGAGATTGGTGGGGGTATGGGGACAGAGCTCAGTGAATAGTAAAGGACCTGTAGACAGGGTAGTTTGAGTATGTAGAGAGGTGGACGACAAAGGCTGAGCAGGGGACAGATGGAAGAGTGAGGATTATGGGGAAAAAAGGATGCTTTGTATACAGTGGTCTGGTTTTTTGTGTAACTTTATATGGGAAATCTAAGAGTTCTTCAGTTTATGTTTGGGGATCTGTTGGAATTTTTCATGTATAATGTAATCACTTGTGCATGATGTGAAGATCCACCACCTGGCTCCTGACTAAACAGGACTGTGTTCAGACAGATGTGATCTCAGTCCATGATAAATTTATTCAACAGGTAAATTTGCATCTAATGAGACAAAAACATTGTTTCAGCTGTTGAACTAGTTTCTGAAGAAATGTTCACTTTGTGATCCCTGAAGACTGTTTTCTTCCAATCACTGACTAAATAATGTTGAAATTCACTCCATGCATTTTGACATTTCACCTCGTGAAAAATGTTGGAGACATTTTGCACAAATGTGATTAGACTGTCTGTAATTGCTCTCTGGACAACTCTGAGACATCAGATTGCCTTCATTTCACGGAGCTGTGGCTCCCTAATGGCACGTCATTTGGAAAACCTCCCCCACTGATGTTGTAGTGATGGAGTTGCTTAGAAAATAAGAATTACTCCTTTTAATATGATATTAAACCATTTTAATTTAAAACAAATCAAACATTAACTCTATTCACCCTTTTCTATTCAGTTTTGTCACCTGGCTGGTGTTCTGTTATTTGAAACGACCAGAATAACTGCTGTGCAAAGTAGAAAGTGCCACCAGTGCCATTGTAGCCATTTGAGATTTGAAATCATCTTGCTAGCTGTTGCTGTAATGAGCTCAGGCTGTGATCCCATTCATGGTGATCGGTCATTCTTGTTTGTTTGCACTGCCTTTCCTTTCCTCGTTGTTTCAATGCAAATAGAAATTACTTTCATTTTCTCTTCAGAACTGATAATCTTACAAACTGAAGTACCACTCACGTGTAGATTTCCAGTGTCTGCGTTACCCCACGTTCCGTAGTTCAGAGATTGGTGAGATGAATGCTGAAGTATTCAGAGCTTAGGGCTACACAAGCAATTCCCAATATTTAACTATACAATACGTGTCATTGCATTGTCTTATTGCACGTAAGTTATTTCAAATCCAGGGCTGCTCTCTCGTTAGAGAGGCAACTAACTGGTGGTGAGTTTAACCTGAGGTCAAACACTCCTAATGCAAGGAGTGAGATTGAGAAGACGTTATCTTCACAGTAACCTTAGCCAGTACAGGAATTGAATTTGTGCCGTTGGTGTCCCTCTGCATCTCAGACCTGTCGTCCAGCTAACTGACCCCCTGGGAATTTGGCTGAAATGCAATGCAGTGTGATGTCAGTGGGGTGGATTCAAATTCATCACCACCTCTAACAAGAGAGTAATGCTCTGATCCTCTGGAACATTTTTCTTCAAATACTTGATGAGATGAAGCAGATATAAATGGTAAGATGCTATCCCTTCACTAAGCAGTAGATTTATCAGTATACTTTGTTAGTATTAATATAAGATAATGATCACATTACTCTATCCCTCATCAGTGGGACATCTATCTTGAATTCTAAAGGCACCCCTGTGAGTTAACCATATTACAGCATTTTCTTGGCCTGACTGCATTAAAAAAAACGTGAATGATTGCCTGAGTCTCTGTTTTTTCCTGTGTCCTTATTTTTGTGAGCCAAGGCAACCAAATGGACGAGATGAAGGGCTTTTGCCTGAAACGTTGATTTCGCTGCTCGTTGGATGCTGCCTGAACTGCTATGCTCTTCCAGCACCACTAATCCAGTATTTGGTTTTCAGCATCTGCAGTCATTGTTTTTACCTTGAAATTATTTTTCAGTTACATTATAGGAAATTATCACCATGTGATTTGCTGTTTTAAAACATAACCATGGTAATCATCAAGTCTGACAAATCTGCTCCACTATTCAGTTAATACAGGTCCATGACTGACCTAATCCACCTTCCTGCCATATCCCTACATCCGATAATTCCTGTTAGTGTCTAAAATCCCACCAGTCTTGTATTAACTCAACAACGCAGCATCTGAAGTTTCCAATAATTTGCTCTGCGGTGACTTTTTTTTGCAGCTGTCTTAAGTAGCTGACCCTTGCCCGAAGACTTGTGACCCTCAGTTCTAACTGTACAGTCATTTTAAATACTATCAGGTTCTACTTTCAATTGCTCCTATTTTAGGATCATCATGGAGTACAAAAAGCTATCTTATTTTTGCAACTTAAATCCTTCTCTCCAATCCCTCCAAGTAATGTCAGAAGCTTATGAATATCTTTGACATTAAAATTGAAACTCTCCAAATAGCTGTTTCTGCCACATCATTTTCCACTTTCCTACATCTGAAGTGGGTCTGTGCCCTCATCTGAACTCCATCTTTCTCTCGTTTCTCTCCTTGCTCCCTTCAGACCCTCCCAGAGCTCATCTCGTCCATGAGGCCCGTTTCTGTTGTATTGATTCTATTCTCAATAACCTGCTGATTATTTAACTCTTTCCTCCTTGTACCTGTGTTGGCCAATATTATAGGCTGTTCTCTTGGTTTTATTCCCCCCCCCCATCAAATCTTCCATTGTCACCTTCCTCAAACAAGTCAATCCCTCACCCCTCTCTCCTTGCAAGCTAATGTGTCCTCTTTAATCTCCCTTTCTTCTCCCAAGTCGTTTAAATGTGTTGTAATCCGCCAAATCCATTTCCATCTTCACTTGAACTCCACATGTGAATCCCTCAGGGGTTTCTGCTGCTGCCACAAACTGTGTTGTCCTTCCCTGCTGGTTGGATTAGATTAAATTCCTTACACTCTGGAAAAAGGGAATCTAATCTAATCTAAAATGTAGGGGGTGATGGATTCCTAGGGGAACGTAGCACAAACAGCCAAGTTTCTGGTATTGTGATTGGCGCTAATGCAACGGGGGGTTACACCAGGTTCCAAGAGATCAATTGTGTTAAGGGATTCTCTAATCCGAGGTACAGACAGATGTTTCTGTGGCCAGCAGTGAAAAATCAGAATGGTGCATTGCTTCCCTGGTGCCAGGATCAAGGATGTCTCAGGGTGGGACCCAGAGAGATTGATCTCTTTCTATCTGAGACTGTTTGACTCACCTTTGTTCTCAACTGTACCAATCAGGGACAAGGTAGGACTAATAAATTAAACTGCATTTATTTCAATGCAAGGGGCCTAACAAGGAAGGCAGATAAATTCAGGGCATGGTTAGGAACATGGGACTGGGATATCATAGCAATGATAGAAACATGGCTCAGGGATGGGTAGGACTGACAGCTTAATGTTCCAAGATACAAATGGGGGAGCACTTTGGGGGTCAACAACCATAATTCTATTACATTCAAAATAATAATGATGGAAAAGGATAGACCAGATCTAAAAGTTGAAGTTCTAAATTGAAGAAAGGCCAATTTTGACAGTATTAGGCAAGAACTTTTAAAAGCTGATTGGGGGCAGATGTTCATGGGTAAAGGGACAGTGGGAAAATGGGAAGCCTTCAGAAATGAGATAACAAGAATCCAGAGAAAGTATATTCCTGTTGGGGTAAAAGGGAAGGCTGGTAGGTGTAGGGAATGCTGGATGAGTGAAAAATGGAGTGTTTGGTTAAGAAAAAGAAGGAAGCATATATAAAGTATAGACAGGATAGATTAAGTGAATCCTTAGAGTACAAAGGCAGTAGGAGTATACTTGACGGCAAAAAGGGGACATGAGATAGCTTTGGCAAATAGAATTAATGTATTTGTAAAAACCCTTTGGATTCTCCTTAAGGACAAAAGGGTAACTCCAGAGAGAATAGGGCTCCTCAGCAAGGCGGTCTTTGTGTGGGCCGCAGAAAATGGCGAAGATACTAAATGAGTATTTTGCAACAGTATTCACTGTGGAAAGGGATGTGGAAGATATAGAATGTAGGGAAATAGATGGTGACATCTTGAAAAGTGTCCATATTACAGAGGAGGAAGTGCTGGATTTCTTAAAACACATAAAGATGGATAAATCCTCAGGACCTGATCAGGTGTACCCTAGGACTCTGCAGGAAGCTAGGGAAGTGATTGCTGAGCCTCTTACTGAGACATTTGGATCATCAATAGTCACAGGTGAGGTGCCAGAAGACTGGAGGTTGTCTAACGTGGTGCTACTGTTTAAGAAGGGCAGTAAGGACAAGCCAGCGACCTGTAGACCAATGAGCCTGATTGTGGTGGTGGGCAAGTTGTTGGAGGGACTCCTGAGGGACAGAATGTACATGTATTTGGAAAGGCAAGGACTGATTAGGGATAGTCAACATGGCTTTGTGTGTGGGAAATCATGTCTCACAAACTTGATGGAGTTTTTTGAAGAAGTAACAAAGAAGATTGATGAGGGCAGAGCAGTAGGTGTAATCTATGTGGACTTCAGTAAGGTGTTCAACAAGGTTCCCGATGGGAGATTGGTTAGCAAGGTTAGATCTCATGGAATACAGGGAGAACTAGCCATTTGGATACAGAACTGGCTCAAAGGTAGAAGACAGGTTGGTGGAGGAGGATTGTTTATCAGATTGGAGGACTGTAACCAGTGGAGTGCCACAAGGATCGGTGCTGGGTCCTCTACTTTTCATCATTTATATAAATGATTTTGTATGTGAGCATAAGAGGTACAGTTAGTAAGTTTGCAGATGACACCAAAATTGGAGATGTAGTGGACAGTGAAGAGGGTTATCTCAGATTACAACAGGATCTTGGTCAGATGGGCCAATGGGCTGAGAAATGGCAGATGGAGTTTAATTCAGATAAATGTGAGGTGCTGCATTTTTGGAAAGCAAATCTTAGCAGGACTTATACACTTAATGGTAATGAGTGTTGCTGAACAAAGAAATTTGGAGTGCAGGTTCATAGCTCCTTGAAAGTAGAGTCTTAGGTAGATAGGATAGTGAAGGAGGTGTTTGGAATGCTTTCCTTTATTGGTCAGAGCATTGAGTACAGGAGTTGGGGGGTCATGTTGTGGCTGTACAGGATATTGGTTAGGCCACTGTTGGAATATTGAGTGAAATTCTGGTCTCATTCGTATCGGAAAGATGTTGTGAAATTTGAAAGGGTTCAGAAAAGATTTACAAGGATGTTGCCAGGGTTGGAGGGTTTGAGCTATAGGGAGAAGCTGAACAGGTTGGGGCTTTTTTCTCTGGAGTGTCGGAGGCTGAGGGGTGACCTTGTAGAGGTTTACAAAATTGAAGGGCATAGATAGGGTAAATAAGCAAAGTTTTTTTCCTTGGGGTGGGGGAGTCCAGAACCCCAGGGCATAGGTTTAGGGTGGGGGAGAGATATAAAGGAGACCTGCGGGTCAACGTTTTCACATAGAGGGTGGTATGTGTATGGAATGAGCTGCCAGAGGAAGTGGTGGAGGCTGGTACAATTGCAACATTTTAAAAGGCATCTGGATGGGTATATGAATAGGAAGGGTTTGGAGGGATATGGGCTGGGTGCTGGCAGGTGGAACTAGATTGGGTTAGGATATCTGGTCAGCATAGATGGTTGGACCGAAGGGTCTATTTCCATGCTGTACATCTCTATGACTCTAAGTCCACACTAACCCTCCAAAGAGTGACCGTCTCCAGACCCATTTCCCTCCAACTAATGTACCTAACCCTATGGGCAAGTTAGCATAACCAGTTCACCTAACCTGCACATCTTTGGACTATGCAAGGAAACTGGAGCAAAACCATAGGGCGAATGTGCAAACTCCACACAGTTAGTTCCCTGAGGCTGGAATTGAACCTGGCACTGAAATGCAGCAGTGCTCACCACTGAGCCACCATGATGCCATTGACATTTTGACATTGTCAGACCACATCTTTCTCCTCCAGCACTCTCCACTATGTTATCAAGGAAAGATTGCTCTCTCCTGTTCCTGTCTTTGAGACCACATCCAGAGTACTGTGTGTAATTTTGATCTCCTTATTTAAGGATGGAGGGCCTCGAGAAGCCATATGTGCATCAGAGGCAGTTCAGAGAATCTGATTCTTGGGACAAAGGGTCTGTCATTTGAAGGAATGTTAAGCACTTGGAATGGGCCTGTATTCATTGGAGTTTAGATAAATGACATTCATACTAAAATAAGATTTTGAAGGCAAATTTAGAACTAGGGTGGGGGACAGGATACAGTTTCAGAATGAAAGGTTTTCCATTTTAGTCAGAAATTAGGAATTTCTTCCAGGTGATATTAATGTTTGGTTTACCACTTCCTGCAGAGCAATGGAGCTGGGTCATTGAATATATTCAAGGCCAAGTTACATTTCTGATTGACAAGGGAGTTAGGGGTAGGAATGAATTTGAAGATCCGAACCAGGGCAGCCATATTGATTGAAGCATTGGTCAAAATGGTCTGCACACATTCTTAGTAGCCAGAGTATTATTTGCAACAGTTTTTCTTCCAGCTCATTATCTTTGATGTCCCCTGACTTTGGGCCCTTCCTATCAATATTGTGTCCCTCAGTGATATATTTCAAAAGAGCATTAGTTTTCATGTGTACTCTTGACAACATCCACTCTAGATTAGATTAGATTCCATACAGTGTCGAAACAGGCCCAACCAGTCCACACCGACCCTCCGAAGAGTTACCCATCCAGACCCACTTCCCTCACCTATCACTACGGGCAATTGAGCATAGCCAATTCACCTGACTTGCACATCTTTGGACTGTGGGAGGAAACTGGAGCACCCAGAGAAACCCACGTAGACACAGGGAGAATGTGCAAACTCCACACAGACAGTTGTCTAAGACTGGAATCGAACCTGGGACACTGGTGCTGTGATGCAGTAGTGCTAACCACTAAGCCGCACCTAACCTCTCCAAACCCTCTTTTGATTCTTCCACTCTTATTAAATTATCAAATACTGTAATTTTCTGCAATTGTCTATTGGGAAGATTAAACCCATTGTCCTCTCAACTCTGCTTCCAAGCGACCAACTCCATCCCTCTACCTTGTATCTACAGTTCCATTTTCATCCCTATGTCTATCTAATGACCATTTAAATGCCCTTAAGTTGGTGAATCTACTACTGATGCAGGCCTGATGTTCTATGCCCCTACTACTTTCTGAGTAAAGAAACTACCTCTGACATCTGTCCTATATCTATCACCCCTCAGTTTAAAGCTATGTTCCCTCACGCTAGCCATCACCATCTGAGGAAAAAGGCTCTCACTGTCCACTCTATCTAATCTTCTGATTATCTTATATGTCTCAATTAAGTTACCACTCAACCTTCTTCTCTCTAACAAAAACAGCCTCAAGTCCCTTAGACTTTCCTAGTAAGACCTTCCCTCCATACCAGGCAACATCCTAGTAAATCTCCTCTGAACCCTTTCCAAAGTTTCCACATCCTTCTATAATGTGGTGACAGCTGTAGCATAACCTGATCGCTCCAAAAATCAGTCCCTCTACTAACAAAAGCTAACACATGGTATGTCTTCTTAACAACCCTGTCAACCTGGTTGGCAACTTTCAGAGATTTATGTACACCAACAGAGATCTCTCTGCTTGTCTACACTACCAAGAATCATGCCATTAGCCCAGTATTCTTTATTTCTGCTCCTTCCAAAGTGAATCACCTCACACTTTTCCACATTAAACTCCATTTGCCACCTCTCAGTCCAGCTCTGCAGCTTGTCTTGTTTCTCTGTAACCAACAACATCCTTCTG
Source organism: Chiloscyllium punctatum (assembly GCF_047496795.1). NCBI lineage: Eukaryota > Metazoa > Chordata > Chondrichthyes > Orectolobiformes > Hemiscylliidae > Chiloscyllium > Chiloscyllium punctatum. The sequence goes on from NC_092783.1 coordinate 28,888,410, forward strand.
TAGCATCTATAACTCTACCAACCTTAAAGTCATCCGCAAATTTACTAACCCATTTTCTATGCCCTCAGTTAGGTTGTTATAAAAATGACAAACAGCTGTGGCCCCAAAACAGATCCGTGCAGTACACCACTAGCCAATTCAGCTAGCCAATGTTTGATCTAAATCACCCTCAATCCCATGCCTCTGTATTTTGTGCAATAGTCTATCATGGGGAGCTTTCTCAATCGCCTTACTGAAATCGATATGCACCACATCAACCGCTTTACCCTCGTCCACCTGTCTGGTCACCTTCTCAACGTTTGTGAGGTATGACCTACCTTTCACAAAACCGTGTTGACTATTCCTAATCAATTTCTTCCTTTCTAGTTGATTAAAAATCCTATCTCTAATAACTTTCCCCAACACAACTGAAGTAAGGCTCACTGGTCTATAATTACCAGGGTTGTCTCTACTCCCCTTCTTGAACAAGGAGACAACATTTGCTATCCTCTAGTCTTCTGGCACTTTTCCTGTAGACAATGACAACATAAAGATCAAAGCCAAAGACTCTGCAATTTCCTCCCTGGCTTCCCAGAGAATTCTAGGATAAATCCCAGCTGGCCCAGGGAATTTAATTATTTTCACACTTTACAGAATTGCTAACACCAATTCCTTGTGAACCTCAATCCCATCTAGTCTCGAAGCCTGTATCTCCATATTCTCCTCGACATTGTCTTTTTCCAGAGTGAATACCAACGAAAAATATTCATTTCGCATTTCCTCTAACTCTCCGACTCCACAGGCAACTTCCCACCACTATCCTTGATTGGCCCCAATCTTTCTTGAGTCAATCTTTTATTCCTGATATACCTGTGGAAAGCCTTAGGGTTTTCCTTGATCCTATCTGCCAATGACTTCTCATTTCCCCTCCTGGCTCTTCTTAGCTCTCTTTTTAGGTCTTTCCTGGCTAACTTGTAACTCATAACAAGTCCCCCGGGCCTGACGGGATATATCTTAGGATTATGTGGGAAGCAAGAGAGGAAATTGCAGTACCGTTGGCAATGATCTTCTCGTCTTCACTGGCAACGGGGGTGGTACCAGGGGACTGGAGAGTAGCGAATGTTGTGCCCCTGTTCAAAAAAGGGAATAGGGATAACCCCGGGAATTACAGGCCAGTTAGTCTTACTTCTGTGGTAGGCAAAGTAATGGAAAGGGTACTGAGGGATAGGATTTACGAGTATCTGGAAAGACACTGCTTGATTAGGGACAGCCAGCACGGATTTGGGAAGGGTAGGTCTTGCCTTACAAGTCTTATTGAATTCTTCGAGGAGGTGACCAAGCATGTGGATGAGGATAGAGCAGTGGATGTAGTGTACATGGATTTTAGTAAGGCATTTGATAAGGTTCCCCATGGTAGGCTTATGCGGAAAGTCAGGAGGCATGGGATAGAGGGAAATTTGGCCAATTGGAGAGAAAACTGGCTAACCGGTCGAAGGCAGAGAGTGGTGGTAGATGGTAAATATTCAGCCTGGAGCCCAGTTACAAGTGGAGTTCCGCAGGGATCAGTTCTGGGTCCTCTGCTGTTTGTAATTTTTATTAATGACTTAGATGAGGGAGTCGAAGGGTGGGTCAGTAAATTTGCAGATGATACGAAGATAGGTGGAGTTGTGGACAGTGAGGAGGGCTGTTGTCGGCTGCAGAGGGACTTAGATATGATGCAGAGCTGGGCTGAGGAGTGGCAGATGGAGTTCAACCCTGCCAAGTGTGAGGTTGTCCATTTTGGAAGAACAAATAAGAATGCGGAATACAGGGTTAATGGTAGGGTTCTTAGTCAGGTGGAGGAACAGAGGGATCTTGGGGTCTATGTACATAGATCTTTGAAGGTTGCCACTCAGGTGGATAGAGTTTGTAAGAAGGCCTATGGAGTATTATCGTTCATTAGCAGAGGGATTGAATTCAAGAGTCGTGAAGTGATGTTGCAGCTGTACAGGACTTTGGTTAGGCCACAGTTGGAGTACTGTGTGCAGTTCTGGTCGCCTCACTTTAGGAAAGATGTGGAAGCTTTGGAGAGGGTGCAGAGAAGATTTACCAGGATGTTGCCTGGAATGGAGAATAGGTCGTACGAGGATAGGTTGAGAGTTCTCGGCCTTTTCTCATTGGAACGGCGAAGGATGAGGGGTGACTTGATAGAGGTTTATAAGATGATCAGAGGAATAGAGTAGACAGTCAGAAACTTTTTCCCCGGGTACAACAGAGTGTTACAAGGGGACATAAATTTAAGGTGAAGAGTGGAAGGTATAGGGGAGATGTCAGGGGTGGGTTCTTTACCCAGAGAGTGGTGGGGGCATGGAATGCGCTGCCCGTGGGAGTGGTAGAGTCAGAATCATTGGCAACCTTTAAGCGGCATTTGGATAGGTACATGGATGGGTGCTTAATCTAGGTTAGAAGTTCGGCACAACATCGTGGGCCGAAGGGCCTGTTCTGTGCTGTATTGTTCTATGTTGTATGTTCTATTAAGCGCCCTAACTGAGCCTTCATGTCTCATCCTAATATAAACCTTCTTTTTCCTCTTGACAAGAACTTTAGTTTCCCTCACTTGACCATTTCCTCCCTGCTTGACAGGTTCACACTAACCAAGAACATGCAGTAGCTGTTCCTTGAATAAGCTCCACATTTCAATTGTGCTCACCCCCTGCAGTTTCCTATGTATCCTAAATCTCGCCTAATCACGTCATAATTGCCTTTCCCCCAGTGGTATTGCCCTGTGGTGTATACCTATCCCTTTCCAACGCTAAAGTAAACATAACTGAATTGTGATCACTATCACCAAAGTGCTCACCTACCTCCAAATCTAACACCTGGCTGGGTTCTTTACCCAGTACCAAATCCAATGTGGCCTCTCCTTTTGTTGACCTGTCTACATACTATCAGAAAACCCTCCTGCACGCATTGGATAAAAACTGACTCTAAAGTACTCGAACTATAGTATTCCCAGTCAATATTTGGAAAGTTAAAGTCCCCCTTAACAATTTCCCTGCCACATTTGCTCCTATCGAGAATCATCTTTGCTATTCTTTCCTCTATATCTCTGGAACTATTTGGAGGCCTATAGAAAACTCCCAACAGAGTGACCTCTCCTTTCCTGTTTCTAACCTCAGCCCATACTACCTCAGTAGATGAGTCCTCGAATGTCCTTGATTAACAATGCCACACCTCCTTTTCCCATCTTCTCTGTTCTTACTAAAACATCTAAATCCCAGAACCTGCAACAATCATTCCTGTCCCTGTTCTATCCATGTCTCTGAAATGGCCACAACATCGAAGTCCCAGGTACCAACCCATGCTAAAGTTCACTCACCTGATTCTGGATGCTCCTGGCATTGAAGTCTTGCTTGCCGGTGCCCTTTTGTGACCTTGAAACCTTATTTCTGACCTCACTACTCTCAACCTCTGTATACTGGAACTATAATTTAGGTTCCCATTCCCTGTTGAATGAGTTTAAACTCTCCCGAAGAGCATTAGGAAATGCCCGCAACCCCCCCCCCCCCCCCCCCCCCCCCAAACCAGGATATTGGTATCCCTCTGGTTCAAATGTTTGTTGAGATCCCACCTAGGAGAAAGTGAGGACTGCAGATGCTGGAGATCAGAGCTGAAAATGTGTTGCTGGAAAAGCGCAGCAGGTCAGGCAGCATCCAAGGAACAGGAGAATCGACATTTCGGGCATCTTCTTCCTGAAGAAGGGCTTATGCCCGAAACGTCAATTCTCCTGTTCCTTGGATGCTGCCTGACCTGCTGCGCTTTTCCAGCAACACATTTTCAGCTGAGATCCCACCTACCCAAGAATGATCTCCAATTATCCAGGAATCCAAAACCCTCCCTCCTGCGCCATCCCTGTAGCCATGTGTTCAACTCCTCTCCCTCCCTATTCCTCGCCTCGCTAGCATGTAGCACAGGCAGCAAACCAGAGATAACAACTCTTGTCCTAACTCTCTATCTTTACAGCATGAAGTTTGCCTGCTGGTGTACATTAAAAACCTGTTCAACTATGCTTTAATTTTAAAATTTTCAGCTTCGTTTACAAATCCTTCCACGCCTTGCCCCCTCCCGATACTGAATTTTCTCCAGTCCCACACCCACTGAAATATCTGTGCTCCTGTAATATTGGTCTCTATTATGTCCCTAATTTTAATCACTCTATCATTGGTCTTCAGTTGCCTGGGCCCAAATTCTGGAATACTATTCCTCCACCTCCATTCCTTACTCTCCTCTTAAAACACACCTACTTCTTTAACCAAATTGTGGTCATCTGTGGTTTTTTTCTAACATCACCTCATACGGCTGGGTATCATACATTGCTTAATAATGCTCTTGTGAAATACCTTGAGATATTTAACTAAATCATAAATGCAAGTTATTGATGAAACTGCCTCAGGCTTCACCCTTGTGTTGAGTCCATGCTGGCTGTACAGAACCAATCACGTCCCAGATGCTTTGCTAAATACTTTGTCATGAAACCTTCTCTCTTACTGCACATGCTTTATTACAGACCCACTGAGTTTATATTGTCTCCTGATCACTATGTCAAAATGTATCAGCCCACAGTTCTTTAACTTATGTCTGTTTATTCTGCTGTTCTGTCCATATCCTGTTCTAATTGATGGTTACCATCCCTATCTCAGCTGCAAATCCAAGTTGTGAACTTGTGATAGGGAGGAATTGAAGTTAATTTGTATTAGTAAAGAAATGGTGTTTGAGAAAAATTGATGGGTTTAAAGAGTGATAAATCCCCAGGGCCAGATCATCTACACACCAGAATGCTAAAGGAAATCATCGTAGGTCATTTTCTAAGATTCTTTACAGACTGGAAACGGTTCCTGCAGTTTGGAGGGTAGCTAATGTAATGCCACTATTTAAAAAGAGAATTGGAGAGAAGTCAGGGAATTGTAGACTAAAGAGTCTGACATCAGTAGTGGGAAAGATGATAGAATCAATTTATAGCAGAGCATAGAACAACAGCAAAGGAATGGGCCCTGCATCCCACAATGTTCTGAACATGATGCCAAATTAAGATAATCTCTTCTTTGTAATCTAACCTTTCTTTCTAATCTAACCTTTGGTCCGTATCCTTCCATTTTTTGCATATTAATGTTCTTATCTAAAAATCTTAAACACCCCTATTGTGTCTGTCTCCACCTAGCAGTGCGTTCCAGACTCATACAATGTTTTGTATAAAAAAGGAAAACTTGCCCTTCACATCTCTTTTGAACGTTCCCCTCTCACCTTAAATGCATGCCCCCTACTTTTAGACATTTCAGCTCTGGGGAGAAAAGGTTCTGACTATGTGTGCATCTCTATGTACGCATCTCATAATTTTATGGACTTCTATCTTGGCCTTTACTATTCCAGAGAAAATAACCTGAGTTTTTCTAATCTCTCCTGTAGTTTACACCCTCTAATCCAGACAGCATCCTGGTAAACCTCTTCTGTACCCTTTCCAAAACCTCCAAATCCTTCATGTAATGCGAAATAGAAAACTGGGACAATCAGGCACAGCATGGATTTACAAAAAGGAAATCATGCTCGGCAAATCTACTGGAGTTCATCAGCAATGTGTTTTGTAGAGTTGATCAGGGAGACAGTGGATATAGTTCACTTGTGCCACAGTGCCACAAAAGTTTAATGCAAAACCAAAGTACATGGGCTTGGGGATAGTATATTGATGTGGATAGAAAACTGGTTAGCAGACAGGAAACAAGGAGTTGGAAAAGAGGGTCTTTTTCTGAATTAGAGGCATTGATTAGTACTAGGACTCCAGCTTTTCTCAATATATGTTAAATGTTTGAGTCATACAGCACGAAAACAGACCCTTTGGTCCAACTTGTCTGCACTGACTAGACATCCCAATCTGATCTAATCACATTTGCCAGCATTTGTTCCACATCCTTGTAAATCCTTCCTATTCATTCGTCCATCCAGATGCCTATTAAATGTTGTAATTGTACCAACCTCTAGCACAATCTCTGGCAGTTCATTCTATGCACACACCACTCTCTGCGTGAAAAAAGGTGCCCCATAGGCCTCTCTTAAATCTTTCCCCGCTCACCTTCAACCCAAGCCCTCCAGTTTTGGATTCCCTCACCCTAGGAAAAAAACTTTGACTATTCATCCTATCCACACCCCTCATGATTTTATAAACGTCTATAAGGTCCTCCTCAGTCTCCAAAGCTTCAGGAGGTAAAGGTCCCAGACTATCCAGCTTCTCTCTATAACTCAGACCCTCCAGTCCCAGCAACATCTTTGTAAATCTTTTCTGCACCCCTCAGGTCTAACAATATCCTTCTTATAGAAGGGTGACCAGAAGTGTATGCAGTATTCTAAAAGTGGTCTCACCAATGTCCTGTACGCAACATGATGTTCCAGCTGCTCATATGTTGAGACCGATACAGGAAAGCATGCTAAACCTTTGTTTCATTTTAGTAGATAAAATCTTGTTAAGCACAGGGGTGGAAGGTTACGTGGGGTGGCCAGGAATGTGGATTCAGGGTGATAATCAGATCAGCCATCATCTCATTGAATGGCGGAGCAGGTGTGAAGGGCTGAATGGCCTATTCCTTTTCCTAATTCATACATTCGTAGATAGATTCACATATAGTGCAACTATTATAAAAATCCAGGTTATATCTAGATTCTTTGTTTTGCCTCTGTGTAATCTTATAAATAAATTGGGCTAGATTATGCCCGAAACGTCGATTCTCCTGTTCCTTGGATGCTGCCTGACCTGCTGTGCTTTTCCAGCAACATATTTTTCAGCTCTGATCTCTAGCATCTGCAGTCTTCACTTTCTCCTAGTTGTTTTAGTGTCAAATTGTAGCGCTGGAAAAGCACAGCCGATCATGCAGCATCTGAAGTACAGGAGAGCCACATTAGATTTGGTACTGGGTAATGAGCCCGGCCAGGTGTTAGACTTGGAAGTAGGTGAGCACTTTGGTGATAGCGATCACAATTCTGTTATGTTTACTTTAGTGATAGAAAGGGATAGGCACTGGGCAAGAGTTACAGCTGGGGGATAGGCAATTATGATGCGATTAGGCAAGATTTAGGAAGCATAGGATGGGGAAGGAAACTGCAGAGGATGGGCACATTAGAAATGTGGAGCTTATTCAAGGAAAAGCTCCTGAGTATCCTAGCTAAGTATGTACCTGTCAGGCAAGGAGGAAGCTGTAGAGCGTGGGAACCGTGGTTTATGAAGGAAGTGGAATCTCTAGTCAAGAGGAAGAAGAAGGCTTATGTTAGGATGATTTGGAGATGCCGGTGTTGGACTGGGGTGTACAGAGTTAAAAATTACACAACACCAGGTTATAGTCCAACAGGTTTAATTGGAAGCACACTAGCTTTCGGAGCGATGCTCCTTCATCAGGTGATAGTAGAGGGCTCGATCATAACACTCGATCCCTCCACGATCACCTGATGAAGGAGCGTCGCTCCGAAAGCTAGTGTGCTTCCAATTAAACCTGTTGGACTATAACCTGGTGTTGTGTGATTTTTAACTATGTTAGGATGAGATGTGAAGGCTGAGTAAGGGCGCTTGAGGGTTACAAGGTAGCCAGGAAAGACCTAAAGAGAGAGCTCAGAAGAGCCAGGAGGAGACATGAGAAGTTGTTGGTGGATAGGATCAGGGTAAACCCTAAGGCTTTCTATAGGTATTTAAGGAATAAAAGAATGACGAGAGTAAGATTAGGGCCAATCAAGGATAGTAGTGGGAAGTTGTGTGTGGAGTCAGAGGAGATAGGGGAAGCAATAAATGAATATTTTTTGACAGTATTCACTCTAGAAAACGACAATGTTGTTGAGGAGAATACTGAGATACAGGTTACTAGACTAGGTGGGATTGAGGTTCACAAGGAAGAGGTATTAGAAATCCTGCAGAGTGTGAAAATAGATAAGTCCCCTTGACCGGATGGGATTTATCCTAGGATCCTCTGGGAAGCCACAGAGGAGATTGTCGAGCCTTTGGCATTGATCTTTAAATAATGGAATAGTGCCAGAAGACTGGAGGATAGCAAATGTGGTTCCCCTGTTCAAGAAGGGGAGTAGAGACAACCCAGGTAATTATAGACCAGTGAGCCTTACTTCAGTTGTTGGTAAAGTGTTGGAAAAGGTTATAAGAGATAGGATTTATAATCATCTAGAAAAGAATAATTTGATTTGGGATAGTCAGCACGGTTTTGTGAAGGATAGGTCATGCCTTGCAAACCTTAGTGAGTTCTTTGAGAAGGTGACCAAACAGATAGATGGGAGTAAACCGGTTGATGTGGTGTATACGGATTTCAGCAAGGCGTTCGATAAGGTTCCCCACAGTAGGCTATTGTACAAAATGCGGAGGAATGGGATTGTGGGAGATATAGCAGTTTGGATCAGTAATTGGCTTGCTGAAAGACAGAGGGTGGTGGTTGATGGGAAATGTTCATCCTGGAGTCCAGTTACCAGTGGTGTACCACAAGGGTCGGTGTTGGGTCCACTGCTGTTCGTCATTTTTATAAATGACCTGGATGAGGGCGTAGAAGGGTGGGTTAGTAAATTTGCAGATGACACTAAGGTTGGTGGAGTTGAGGATAGTGACGAAGGATGTTGTAGGTGACAGAGAGACACAGATAAGCTGCAGAGCTGGGCTGAGAGGTGGCAAATGGAGTTTAATGCGGACACATGTGAGGTGATTCACTTTGGTCAGAGTAACCGGAATGCAAAGTACTGGGCTAATGGTAAGATTCTTGGTAGTGTAGATGAGCAGAGAGATGTCGGTGTCCAGGTACACAGATCCTTGAAAGTTGCCACCCAGGTTGACAGGGTTGTTAAGAAGGCATACAGTGTTTAAGCTTTTATTAATAGAGGGATTGAGTTCCGGAACCATGAGGTTATGCTACAGCTGTACAAAACTCTGGTGTGGCCACACTTAGAGTATTGTGTACAGTTCTGGTCACCACATTATAAGAAGGATGTGGAAGCTTTGGAAAGGGTGCAGAGGAGATTTACTCGGATGTTGCCTGGTATGGAGGGAAGGTCTTATGAGGAAAGGCTGAGGAACTTGAGGCTGTTTTCATTGGAGAGAAGAAGGTTGAGAGGTGACTTAATAGAGATATATAAAATAATCAGAGGGTGAGATAGGGTGGACAGGGAGAGCCTTTTTCCAAGTATGGTGACGGTGAGCACAAGGGGGCATAGCTTTAAACTGAAGGGTGATAGATATAAGACAGATGTCAGAGGTAGTTTCTTTACTCAGAGAGTAGTAAGGATATGGAATGCTTCGCCAACTTTAAGTACATTTAAGTCGTCATTGGACAAGCATATGGACGTACATGGAATAGTGTAGGTTAGATGGGCTTCAGATTAGTATGACAGGTCGGCGCAACATCGAGGGCCGAAGGGCCTGTACTGTGCTGTAATGTTCTATGTCTCGAGTGCAAAACAGAACAGGATGAAACGTTGACTCTCCTACTTTTCGAATGCTGCCTGTTCTGTGCTGTTCCAGTGCCACATTTTTCGACTTTGACTCTCCAGCATCTGTAGTCCTCACTTTCTCTGAGCTGTTTTAGTCTCAAGTACATATGATGCTGAAGCACCTCAGGAATAGATAAGAATTTACATCAGGGAATCCAGAAGGATCCTGTGGAAAGGGGAAAATACCCTGCACCATACACACCAGGTGAAAATGATCAGAGTGGGAGAGATGTGAATCTGGATATGGAAGTCTGGTTGTTTTACATTGAACGAGAATAAAGGGAGTCAGTGCAAATTGTAGCTCAGTGTAATCAACTTGAGGAAGGAAGTCAGGGTACAATCAATTCCTGAAATTTAGGGATGACGGAACTCAATTTAATATCGCATTTGTTAATGACACAAAGCTGGGTGGGAGGGTGAGATGTTGCAGTGTGATTTGGACAGGCTGAGGGTGGAAATGCATGGCAGATGCAGTACAATATGAAGATAAGAGGATGTGAGGTTATACACTTTGGTAGCAAAAACAGGAAGGCAGATTATATTTACATGATTAAATTGAGAGATAGGAATGTTCAATGATACCTGGGTGTCCTCATGCAAAGAAGGCAAACTGTATGCGAGTTTTGAGAAGATTTGTAGCTCAGGTTGAGGTTCTGGATGTAGGTTTGCTCGCTGAGCTGGAAGGTTCGTTTTCAGACTTTTCGTCACCATACTAAGTAACGTCTTCAGTGAGCCTCCGGATAAAGCAATGGTGGTGTAGCCCACTTTCTATTTATGTGTTTGTGTTTCCTTGGGTTGGTGATGTTATCCTATGGTGATGTCATTTCCTGTTTTTCTCAGGGGTTGGTAAATGGGATCCAAGTCAATGTGTTTGTTGATAGAGTTCTGGTTGGAATGTCATGCTTCTAGGAATTCTCACGTGTGTCTCTGTTTGGCTTGTCCTAGGATGGATGTGTTGTCCCGGTCGAAGTGGTGTCCTTCCTCATGTATATAAGGATACTAGTGACAGTGGGTCATATCTTTATGTGGCTAGTTGATGTTCATGTATCCTGGTGCTAGTTTTTCTCTGTATCTTGGCCTTCATACTGAAAGGATTCAAGTACAGGAACAAGTATGTCTTGCTGCAATTACACAGGACATAGGTGAGGTTACACCTGGAATATTGTGTGCAGTTTCGATCTCCTTATCTGAGGAAGGATGTGCTTGATATAGGGGGATTGCTGCAAAGGTTTACCAGATTAATTCCTGGGGTGGTAGAACTGAAGTATGAGGAGAGATTGAGTCAGTTATCATTATATTCATTGGAGATCAGAAGAATGAGGAGGGATGTTATAGAAATCAATAAAATTCTAACAGGACTAAACAGGTTAGATGTTCCCAAGGGTGGGGGAGTCCAGAATCAGGGGTCATGGTTTAAGGATCAGGCGTAAAACTTTTAGGACTTTGATGAGAAATTTCTTCATCCAGAGAGTGGTGAGCCTGTAGAATTCACTCCTACAGAAAGTGGTTAAGGCCAAAACATTGTGTTTTCAAGCAAGAGGTAGGTATGGCTCTTGTGGTGAATGGAATCAGCAGAAATCAGGGTGTGGCATTAGGGTCGAGTTTAATTGTCATGATTATGTGAATGGCAGAGCAAACTTGAGGGGTTGAATGGCCACTCCTGCCTCTATCTTCAATGTTTTTATGATATAAATATTTTAGAAGCCATTCAGAGAAGATTGACTTGACTGATCTTGCACGAAGGTATTATCTTATGAGGAATGGTTGGACAGGCAAGGCTTTCATCCATTGGTGTTTGCAAGAATCTTATTGAAGCCTATAAGATCCTGAGTGGTACTTTTAAGAGGATGTTGTCCCTTTGTGGGAGAGTCTAGAATATAGAGATACACTTTAAAAATAAAATGTTTCTCATTTAAGTTAGAGATTAGGAGAAATGTTTACTCTTGAGGGTTGTGATACTTCAGAACGCTGCCTCAAAGAACAGCAGAGATGGTGTCATTGAATATTTTTCAGGCAAAGAGAGATTCTTGACTGACAAGAGGCACAGGTTATTGCATCAGAACAAATGTGAAATTGAGGCCGCAGTCAGATCAACCATGGTCTTGTTGAATGGCCCAATCCTGTTTCTGAATTGTATGCAAGTATGGCATCATGCAAATTTTGAAATTTTACTTTGGTAGACTTGGACATTGGAATACAATTTCAAAACAAGTTTCTGTCCTGAACCTTGGGGAACACTATTTCCCATCTGAAAAAAATCATCCTCAACTATGACTTGTTATATTTTACCTTTTTGAGCTACTTTTTATATCTAAGCTGATGCTGACCCTCCTACTTCATGAGTCTCAATCTTCCTAATCAGTGCCAAACACTTTCTTAAAATCCATATGGACAACATCCACTGCATTCCCTTCATTAACCTTCTCTGTTAGTTCCAAAAAAAATCCAATTAGGTTAGTCTGGAATATATTTAGAAATCAATGCTGACTCTCCTTGAATAACTTTGCTGATTTTATTTTCGCTTGATATTGTTTCTGAAACTTTACCCCCCATTCATGTCAAATGGACCATTCCTGGAATGGATCCCAAGATCAACACCATGCACCGTCATATGTGTCCATTCAACTCCATTCTGCAGCAACATTGACTCTCCCTCCCTCAAAGCTGTACTGTTTCCCAGTTTCACTTCACCCTTCACCTCAACAAAAGACATTTTCTTTTGGACATAAAAGTGCACAAGCTCCAGCAACTTATGGATTCTCATATCTGTCCTGTGGACCGTCTCTTAGCAACCATCCCTTTCCAGCCCTCAGATGCTATCATGTTTTGTCCCCCTGAGGTCAGTCCCCCAATTACACAGCCCTTACCGTGTTTTCACTCTACCTTGTGACCTTCCCCTCTCTGAGGCTGAACATACTGTCCTCAGCAAAGGACTCAGCTTCATATCCTTATGCCCCCACCTTAATGAATTTTGTACTCGCTATGACATTGAACTGTTTTTCTGCCCCCTCTGTCTCCATACTCACCTCTTCAGGCAGGAATCCCCCCACACCCTATTCCACTGATCTCTTTACCTGCCTCCAGTATTCACCCTTCACTTGGACCCCTTCCCCGGCATCTTACCTGCACTCAATCTCTTCATTGAAAACTGCTGACATGACATCGGCTGTCTCAGCTTCTCAGCTTCTCTCACTTACTCTAACTTGACCCCTTCTGAAATTTCCTCACATCACACTCTCAGGTCCAAGCCTAATTTTGTTATCAAACCCACCGACAAAGGTAGTGCTGTTGTACTCTGGCCTTTACCTAGTGGAGGCTCAATGCCAACTCTTCTGACTGCCCTCTGGACCACGATCCCATATCCAAACATCAAGCCATTGTTGCTTGGACTGTCACCAACTTTGGAGATCTTCCCCCACCCCACTCCACCGTCTCCAACCTTAGAGTCTCTCAACCACTGTCAGCCCACTTCTACCTCCTTCCCAAAATCCACAAACAAGACTGTCCCGATAGGCCCATCGGATCAGCCTGTTCCTGCCCTACTGGACTCATTTTCTCCTACCTTCACTCCACTTGTCCAGATGCTGCCCACCTACATCCGTGATTCCTTTGATGTCCTCAACCCTATTGACAATTTCCAGTTCCTTGACCCTAACTGCATCCTATTCACTATGGATGGCCAGTCCCTCTATGCTTCAATTCCCTACGAGGACGGTCTGCAAACTCTCTGCTTCTTCCTTGACCAGAGACCTGCACATTCCCCATCCAGCACCACTCCCCTCTGCCTGGCTGAACTTGTTCTCTCACTGATCAATTTCTCCTTTAATTCATCTCACTTCTGCCAAGTGGAAGGAGTGGCTGTAGGCACCTGCATTGGTCCCAGTTGTGTCTGCCTCTTTATGGGGTATGTGGAACAATCTTTGCTTAAGTCCCACACTGGCCCCCTCCCACAACTCCCAATCCTCGATCCCCTTCACCGTCAGGACTGATCACCTGAAGGTGTTGGGTATTTGGTACAGGGGGGCTGGGCGTGCGCCAAGTCTTGAGAGGAGCGTATCAGCAAAGTGAGGCAGAAACTGGGCAGATGGAAGCTACGGTCGCCCTCCATCACAGGAAAAAACCTGGTCTTCAGGTGTGAGGCACTGTCATTGCTGTTATATGTGGCATAGGTCTGGCCTATCCCTGTGTGTGTGTGGCTGCATCAAGCTGTGCGTGGATCCCTGGAACACAAACACCAAGTGTCACTATGTACTGAGCTTCTACCTGTCCCCAATGTTGCGAAGGATTGGCCTGGCCTCGTTGCCACGGAACGCTCCAAGTAGTTGGACCGTTCCGTATCACCTGTCCTTCGTGGAGAAGTTTATGAAGAAAAACACCTTTGACCACAAGTCCATCAGGAAGTGGTCAGCACGTAGTGTCCTTGAGACCCTTCGGGAAAAGGAGAGGGCAGATCCTATCGAGCGGTTCCCTGAGCAGACTGTCAAAGCCATTTGGCAGAATGCCTCATCGCCAGAACTTTCCAACAAGCACCAAGACATGGCTTGGCTGGTGGTGAGAAGGGCTCTGCCTGTGAGATCCTTTATGCACGCCCGGACTCTCTGCCGCACCGCACGCTGCCCTCGAAGCGGCTGCGGGAGGGACGAGACTGTCACACACCTCCTTCTGGAATGTGCCTATGCAGAAGAAGTCTGGAGAGGAATGCAGTGGTGTTTGTCGAGGCTCGTCCCGAGCAGCGCCGTGACGCGGGACTCTGTGCTCTACGGCCTGTTCCCTGGGATGCAAACCGAGACGAACATTAACTGTGCCTGGAGGATCATCAACTCGGTGAAAGACGCTCTCTGGGCGGTCCAAAGCCTGTTGATCTTCCAGCTGAAGGAGTTGACCCCGACTGAGTGTTGCAGACTGGCACATTCCGAGGCCCAGGACTATGTGTTGAGGTACGCGCTGAAGCTTGGGGAAGCTGCTGCCAAGGCGCAGTGGGGAAAGACCACCGTGTAACATCTCTCTGCCTAAGAAGAACAGGGGGTCCACCCAGTCATTTGGGCTCTGCTGACGCCTCAGCAGAAGAGCTGGATAGTAAATGTACAGATTTGTGTATAGGAAAAATAAATTTCGATGTCTGTATGTAAAGCAATGTAACGTGTGCTCAAGAATGGCATGACCAATTGTACAGAGATCCAAATAATTTTATGAATAAAGTATATGTTTGAAATAAAAAAAATACTGTTTCTGGTATGTCGATGACTGCTTCAGTGCCACTTCATGCTCCTGCCATGAGCTTCAAAAATCTGTTCATTTGCCTCCAATTTCCACCCCTCTATAACTTTCATACCATCCCTTCCTTCCCTTGACCTCTCGGTCTCCATTTCAGGGAATAAACCGTCCACTACCACCCACTACAAAGCCTTCTGACCCCTGTACTGACCTTCACTACAGTTCTTCACACCCACGGCCTGCAAGGAATTCATCCCATTCTCCTAGTTCCTTTGCCTACATTGCATCTATTTGGATGATCCCACCTTTGAAAACAGCGCTGATGACATAGCTTGCTTCTTCCATAACCATGGGTTCCTGCCCACTGTGGTTGACAGGACTCTCAACTGCATCTGAACCATCACCAGTGCTTCTGTCCTTGCCGCTTCCCATCACTGACAACTGTGTGATCGGGTCCCCCATGTCCTCACTCTTCATCCTACAAGCCTCCGTATTCAAAAGATCATTCTCTGCCATTTCAGATAACTCCAGCAGAATGCCACACTTAACATATCTTCCCTTCACTTCCCTGTCTGTATTTCACAGGGATTGTTCCCTAGTCCATTCATTGATGACTAACACCATGCTCCCTTCCCATGAACTACAGAAGGCGCAATACCTGCCCCTTCACCAACTCCCTGCTCACCATCTATACAGTCTTTCCAGGACCTCCTCCAATCTAGTGTATTGTATTTGCTGCACCTAATGTGGCCTACTCTCGATTGAAGAAACCAAATGCAGACGAGGTGACCGCTTTGTGGAACACCTCTGGTTTGCATGCAAGTATGACCCCAACTTTCCTGTAGCCAGTCATTCTAACATGGCGAGTCCTGCTGGTATGCCCATCTGCCTGCCCTAGGCATGCTGCAGTACTCCAATGAATCACAGTACAAACTGGAGGAACAACATCTTCTGTGCAGATTAGGCATATGTCATCATAGCCCAGCCTCTCCAGTACCACTGTGCAGTAATTTTCATAATGTGCATTCCTTCAACCAACATCAGCCCACAACCCCACCCCCCCCTCCCCACACCTCTCCCCCGCCACAGTGTAAAATATTTTGTCAGCAAGAACTCACTTGACATTATAGCCATGATTTGGAGATGCCGGTGTTGGACTGGGGTGTACAAAGTTTAAAATCACACAACACCAGGTTATAGTCCAACAGGTTTGATTGGAAGCACTAACTTTCGGAGCACTGCTCCTTCATCAGGTGATCACCGAAAGCTGGTGCTTCCAATTAAACCTGTTGGACTATAACCTGGTGCTGTGTGATTTTTAACTCTTTACATTATAGCCCTTTTTTTCACCTTCTCTACAATTGGACCTATCATTAATACGGATTATTAACTCATTTACTCTTCTGATCCCAGTTAAAATTTTAAATCATTACCCCTGTTTAGACAAAAAAAATCAGAAAAACAAATGCCAATCATATTCCTGGAGTTTCCCAAACGTTTATACACAGCGACACCCATTTAATTCTTATAAGCTGTTGTGACCCCTCTGAGGGGATGGAGGACAGATATTCTGAACTTGAAATATGTTTAACTTTAAAATAATATATATTTGTAGTGCTTGTCTGGGCACTGTACAGGGCCAGATGTTATATGTCTTTTGTGGCTCAGTGCTGCATAACTTCAAACAAACCGGGTTCACTTTCATATTTCCTCCAGACATCGCCTTCATCTCTCATTTACCTGAAACTTGGATATTTCCATCTTGAGATCTGTACGTGACAATTATCAAGGACAGAGACAAGAGAGAAAACTGGTAAAGAGACAGAGGGAGGGGGAGAGTAGGACAGAGACAGGGAGAGGGAGAGAGGGACAGAGACAGAGGGAGAGGAATAGAGAGAGAGAGGGAGAGGGAGAGGGAGAGTGGGACAGAGACAGGGAGAGGGATAGAGAGAGAGGGAGGGGGAGAGTGGGACAGAGACAGGGAGAGGGACAGAGGGAGAGAGAGAGAGGGATAGAGGGACAGAGACAGAGGGAGAGGAATAGAGAGAGAGAGAGACAGAGACTGACAGAGAGAGAGAGAGAGGTAGGGGGAGAGGGACAAGGACAGAGACAGAGGGAGAAGGACAGAGGGAGAGGGAGGGGGAGAGTGGGACAGAGACAGAGACAGAGGGAGAGGGAGGGGGAGAGTGGGACAGGGACAGAGACAGAGACAGGGAGGGAGAGGGAGAGGAATAGAGAGAGACAGAGACTGACAGGGACAGAGAGAGAGAGAGGGAGGGGGAGAGTGGGACATGACAGGGACACAGGGAGGGGGAGAGGGGCAGAAACTTCTGGAACTGAGGCGAGTTTCAGTGATAGCTCCGTGTGCATGTGCGCGCGCTCACGAGGCGGGATCTCGAGGACGTCACGCGCGTGTGTGTGCGCGCGCGCTCTGGAGTTCTGTGCGCGTTCCTGTGTGCGTGTGTCCGGCTGCTCCATGGCGATGGGCCCGGCTCTGGGTCCGGGCGGAGCGGGGCCGCTCCTGGCGACTGTCCTCATCCTCGGGACCGGTAAGAGAGCGGGGCCTTGAGGAGGGGGTTACACCCCCATAACACACACCCCCAAATATACACCCCCCGTATCCCCATTCCTCATAAAATATCCCCACTCCCCCTGAAAATGTCCCCACTCCCCCCCAAAATGTCCCCACTCCCCCCAAAATATCCCCATTCCCCCTGAAAATATCCCCACTCCCCCTGAAAATATCCCCATTCCCCCCAAAATATCCCCACTCCCCCCAAAATATCCCCATTCCCCCCGAAAATATACCCACTCCCCCCAAAATGTCCCCATTCCCCCCAAAAAATATCCCCACTCCCCCGAAAATACCCCCACTCCCCCCCGAAAATATCCCCACTCCCCCCGAAATATCTGCACTCCCCCCATAATATCCCCGTTCCCACCAAAATATCCCCATTCCCCCCCGAATGTATCCCCAGCCCCGCCCCCAAATGTATCTCCGTTCCCCCCCAAAATATCCCCATTCCCCCCGAAAATATCCCCACTCCCTCCGAAAATATCCCCACTCCCTCCGAAAATATCCCCACTCCCCCCGAAAGTGTCCCCAATCCCTCCCAAAATATCCCCACTCCCCCCAAAAATATCCCCACTCCCCCCAAAAATGTCCCCACTCCCCCCCTGAAATATTCCCACTCCCCCCCCCTGAAATATTCCCACTCCCCCCAAAAATATCCCCATTCCACCCGGAAATATCCCCTCCCCCCAAAATATTCTCACTCTTCTCCCCCCCCCCAAAATATCCCCACTCCCCTCGAAAATATCCCCATTCCTTCAAAATATCCCCACTCCCCTAGAAGATATCCCCATTCCCCCCGAAATTTCACCACTCCCTTAGATACTCGGAAAGATCCCCATTCCCCCTGAAAATATCCCCACTGCCCCCGAAATATCCCCTCTCCCCCGATACCCGAAAATATCCCCACTCCCCCTGAAAATATCCCCACTCCCCCCGAAAATATCCCCACTCCCCCCAAAATATCCCCACTCCCCCCAATACCCGAACATATCCCCACTCCCCCCGATGCCCGAAAATATCCCTCAAATAATCTGAATACTCTCAAAAATACTCCAAAATCACCCAAAATACCCTACATACATGAAAGTACCCCAACTGAGCACCACATAATTTGAAAATATACTGAATATACACTTGTTCTAAATACCCTGGAAAACACCTACATGTCCCAAAAAAAACCCCCAAGAAATGCTCCACTAATCCCTTCCTGTTTGGTTATACTCCAATAACTCTCCTCCAAGTTCATTTACTAATAGCCCCTTTAATGTGATAGTAACTCCTATATGTACTCAATTCAGATTGTTGCTGGAAAAGCACAGCAGTTCAGGGCAGCATCCGAGAAGCAGGGAAATCGATGTTTCGGGCAAAAGCCCTTCCTGCATAATGCTGCAACAAACCCATGTTACAATAACCCCCGCAAAATACCTTAATAATGTAAATGCTCAAGTAGCCTCAATTGAAAATACGCCAGTAACCCCCCTGAAAATACTGCAGTAACCTCCAAAGTATTCCAAAGGTACCCTAAAAACCATCCACTTTGTAAATAATGCAATCTTGAATTGATGTCCAGTAATATCCCCCCAAAAAACCCCAAATTTCCAATCCTCCCCACCCCAACCATAATCTTCCAACAAGCTACTGAGAAAGAAAACCCTGAAAACCCTAATTCTCTCAAAAAAACCCCAAAAACTATAAAGCCTCCAACCTTGTCCTATTGCCATATGCCAGTTTATACAGAAATAGGAGAATATGTGGCTCAAGACTTGGTGTGGGATGGCCCTTTTAGATTCCTGGATCATTGGAGCTGGGATTTTGTTGCCATCACGGAGACCTGGTTGAAGAAGGGGACAGGACTGGTGACTCAGCATTCTGGAGTATAGGATCTTTAGGCGAGAAAGAGGAGGGTGTCGAAGGTAGTCAGTTACTGTCGAAAGGAAGGGTGATATCAACAGATGAGCTATTGTGGGTAGAACTTAGGACTAAAACAGGGGCAGTTACATTGCTAGGACTGCATTATAAGCCCCAAACAGATATGTAGGCAATTCACTAAGATGTGTAAAAATAATAATTGGGTAATTACATTATGGGATTTCAACTTCCCCAACAATAATTGGAGGTGCCGGTGTTGGACTAGGATGGACAAAGTCAGAAGTCAAGACGATATCAGGTATTTTCCAACCGATTGATTTGAAATCACAAGCATTTGGAGCGCTGCCCCTTTGTCTTGTCAGATGAACACCTGATGAAGGAGCAGTGCTCCGAAAGGTTGTGATTTCAAATAAATTTGTTGGACTGTAATCTGGTGTTTTGTGACTTGCAACATTAATTGGGATATTCATTAGAGTAAAGGGTTTAGAGGGGGAAGATTTCTTGAAATGTATTCAGGAGAGGATTTGGTTGAAATCCCCGAGGATACTTCATGTCTGAATTGAATTCCATCTGCCATTAATCTATCCATCTCACTAATCTGTCAATAGTGAGGGAGTTACAGGGGCTCTGACCCAATTTTTAAAAATTGCCTCTTGCCATAGGGAAAGTGCCAGAGATAGACCAGCGAATGATAGAGCAGTGAGTCTGACATCAATGGTAGGAAAACTGTTGGAGAAGATCAGTCTCCATTTAGAGAGGCAAAATTTGACCAGGGATACTCAGTGTGGCTTTGTCAAAGGGAGGTCATGCCTAACAAATCTGGTGGAGTTTTTCAAGGAGCTGACCAAGTGTTTGAATGAGGGTGGTGTGCAGTTGCTGAATTTTAGCAAGGCCTTTGATAATATCCCACATGGGAGACTAATAAAGAAGGTTAAAGCTCATGGGATCCAGGTTAACTTGGTAAGTTGGATCCAAATTGACATAGTGACAGAAGACAGAGGGCAGTCATTGCAGGCTGTTTGTGTGACTGTGTCCAGTGGCATACTATAGGAATCAGAGCTGGTGTCTCTTATTGTTTGTGATTTTCATAAATGATGTAAATGAGAATGTGAGAGAGCTGATAAGTAAGTTTGCAGATGACACAAAGATTACCCAGGTTGTTGACAGTGAGGAGGAACGTGTTAGATTTTGGGAGGATATTGACAGATTAGTGAGATGGATAGATTAATGGCAGATGGAATTTAATCCCGACAAGCACTTTGGAAGAAGGAACAAGACAAGGGAGTACTGAATGACTAGCAGGACAGGAAAATAGGATAGCTAGGGAGACTTTATGGAACACATGCCTTTATCAGTCGCAGCATTGATGATAAGAGCAGAGAAGTCATGTTGGAGCTGTATAGAACTGTTAGGTCACAGCTGGAGTACGGTGTGCAGTTCTCATCACCACACCATAAGGAGGATGTGATATACTGGAGGGGCTGCAGAGTAAATTCACCACCATGTTCCCTGGAATGGAGCATTTCACCAATGAAGAGAGACTCAGCTCAGGTTGCTATCTTTGGAACAGAGAATGTCAAGCAGGGAGTATATAAGGATAGAGGAATATAAGACTACGAGGGGCGTGCACAGAAAACAGCTTTTCCCCCTCAGTTAAAGAGTCAATAACAAGGAGATATAAATTTAAGCTGAAAGGCAGAAGGTTTAGAGGAGATTTGAGGAAAAACCTCTTCATCCAGAAGGGGGATAGGGATCTGAAATGTACTACCTGGGAGAGTAGTTGATGTGGGAGACCTCACAATCTTTAAAAAAATATGTGGATGAGCACTTGAAATGCCATAACATTCAAGGCTATGGGCCTAGTATGGGAAACTGGGACTAGTGTAAGATTAGTGTATTTTGGCAGTATAGACTCAATGGGCTGAAGGGCCTTTTCTGTACTCTATGATTCTGGCGCCCCAAAACCCAACACCATGGTTAACTATCCAATGTTATATCCAGAACCTAAAGCCCTGCTCTGCCAACTCAATTTTACTTCCAGATCCTTAAACCGACTTCCTAACTGCAAATTCAACCAACCCAACTGCCCTCAACCTAGAAACGTACACCCAAACTGACCACCTTGCCCAAATCTAACCCAAAAGCAGATGGAGAATAAAGTAAGGAATATAAGATTGTTAACTTTGGAATAAATAGATAATATCTGATCAAAATGGAGACAGTCTACAGAATATTGTGGTACCTAGTATATGTACCTTGTGTTTCATCGGACATGATTCACAAAGCTGTAGTATGCAGATCCGGCAAGCACTTTGGAGGGCCAATAGACTTTATTGAAAGGGCGATGGAGTATAAAAGTATTTCTGTCTTGTTATAACTTTTCAGGGCATGGGCGAGACTGGGAGAATTGATGTGCATTCAAAGCAGTTGAGAAAATGTTCACACAGTTAATTTCTAGAACAAGGGGTGATGTAATAGGGAAAGTTTTAGCAGGTTAGGCATTTACTCATTGGAATTTCGATGCATCAGAAACAGTCTTTTGAAACAGTTGTCTCACAGAAATGCCAGGCAATGGTCATTTCCAACGAGAGGAATTTAGAAGTTGTCCCTTGACAATGGCATCAACCATTACTGAATCCCCCACTATTAATGTTGACCAGAAACTAACCGGACTAGCCATATAAATATAGTGGCTACAACAGCAGGTCAGAGGCTAGGAATTCTGCAGAAAGTAACTCACCGACGTAAATTTCCAAAGCCTGTTCATCATCTGTCAGGCACAAGTCAGGAGTGTGATGGAATACTCCCCATTCGCCTGGATAGGCGCAGCTCCAAGAAGCTCAGCACTATCCAGGGCAAAGCAGCCCACCTGTTTGGTAGCTCTGGGATCCACTTTACTGGAGGGATGTGACAGCATTGGGAAGAGTGCAGAGGCTTGCAGCACATTTAGTCTGTGCTAGCCAAAAACAATTTTCTAAGTATTCTAATCACATTTTCCAGCACTAGGCTCATAATGCTGTATGCCTTGGCATCTGAAATGCACATTTAAATTCCACTTAAAGGTTATGTGGGTTTCTGCCTCTCCCACCCTTGCAGGCAACTAGTTCCAGATTCCCAGACCATCTGGGTGAAAAGGGTTTTCCTCACATTCCTTCTTCCTTTAGTCCACATCCCTTGCTATTGATCCCTTCACCAAGGGCAAAGATTTCTTCCCATCTCCCCTATCTGGGCTTGTTATAATTTCATATACCTCAATCAGGTCCCTTCTCAATCTCTCCTCCACAGAAAACAACCCCCAGTACATCCAATCTCTCTTTATAACTAAAACCCTCCAGTTCAGGCAACATCCACCTCTGATAAAGAGTCATATATACTTGAAAAATTAGCTTGTTCTCTCTCCAGCGATGCTGCCTAACTTGCTGTGATTTCCAACATTTCTTTGTTTTCACTAACATCCTGGCAAATCTTCTCTGCACCTGATCCAGTGCTATCATATCTGTCCTATAATGTGGATTCTAGAACTACATGCAATACTTAGCTGTGGCCAAACCATCAATTTATACAGTTCCAGCATCACCTCCCTGCTCTTAAACTCTATGCCTTAACTAATGAATGCAAGTATCTCATATGCCTTCTTAACCACTTTATCTACCTGTCCTGATACCTTAAGGGTCCAGTGACATGCACACCAAGATACCTTTGATCCTCAGTGCTCCCCAGAATTCAACCATTCATTGTATATTCTCTTGTCCTGTTGGTCCTGCCCAAGCGCTTCACCCAACATATCTGACCAGCTTATCTATATCCTCCTGTAATCTAAAGCCTTCCTTCTCACTCTTCACTACTCGAAAGTCTGGGGAGAGGTGCAGTGGCTTTTATCGAGTTTTGTCCTGATCAGCTCCGTGAGGCAGGACTCTGCTGTATGGGCTGGCTGTTCCTGGTGACACACACCAAAACAAACATCAAGTGGATTTGAAGGATCCTGAATTCGGTGCAAGATGCCCTTTAGTCTGTGCAAAATCTGCTGGTTTTCCAGTTCAGAGTTGTGTTTGACCAGGTGCCTTGACAGACTCATTCCAAGGTCCAGGACTAGTTGCTGAGGGATGCACTGAAGCTTGGTGCATCCAACACAGATATGCAGTGGGGAAAGGTCACTGTGTTTCAGCCACAGTGCACCAAGGGTCTGGGAATTTTAGAACACCTGGCACCATGTTGCTGACAAAAAATGTACTTTGTGAATTATGTGTATGGAACATGGTATTTAGAGGAAAACTTATTTCAATTTCACTCTCGGTAATATTAGATTTGATATTTCATCCTCGGGCTATATACCTGATATGGGTTGTCCCTTGTAAATATTAAGATTATTGCAGTTGTCTTGATTGGATCATGCTGTATAAAGACATGTTGAATTTTATTGCAAATTCTGTAGTACATCAGATGAAATGTTTTGTAAGGGATTTTTAACAAATTTATGAATAAAGTGCATGTTTTTAAAAAAAACCTGGAGACCCTGAACAACCATTTAATCGCTTGTTTTTTATGTCAGTTATCCTGTTAATTCTCCTTATCATTAGCTTGTTCATTTACATTGTTACAGTAAATCCTGTCTGAATCCTGTTGATCAGTGAATCTATCCAGGGAAAGCTCTTTAACCCAATGTAATTATTTCAGTAGATCTTTAATGAAATTACTATAGTCTAGAGGATATTGGCAGGAATAAGCCGTTCTGATCATGTGGCTGATTTGTAATTTACATTTCTTGGCCATCCATTTTCTTAGCAAAATAACAGAAAAACCTTTGCCGCAACTAGAAGCTGTTTGTCTCATTCCTTTCTGTGTCACGTGCTAAAGAGCTACCCAGCTTAATTCCACCTCTCAGTTCTTTGTCTGCAGCCCTGCACACTGCAGCAGTTCAGATGTAAATCCGCACATTTTTCCAGCGTGATTAGCACTTCTGCCTGTACCACCCTTTCAGACAATGCATTCCAGACTACTCCTCAGCTCCTCTCTAATCTTGCTACCAGTTAGTTCCAATCTGTGTTCCCTAGTTATTTTACTGCGAGAATTGGGTCCTTCTTATTCATTCTCTGTGTTACTTCAAGCAGTTCAGATACTTTAATTAATGATGACCCTCCTTTAATAAGTCCACTAGTCTGAGCCTTGCCAAATGATGATACTGTTATACCATGTCTGAGAGCATTTTTGAATAATCCGCACATTGTTAGACAAACTGTCCTGTAATTACTCAGGCTATGCTTTCTTGTCTTTTTATACTTTGTTAACTGTTCTCCAGTTTTCCAATTTTCAGACCAACCCAGAGATCTTTGGAAAGCAATGGTCAGAGCCTCTGCAAATTACTTCCTTACTCCTTGGGCATCATGGTGGCTCAGTGGTTAGCACTGCTGCCTCACAGCATCAGGGGCCCAGGTTCAATTCCCGCCTCGGGCGACTGGCTGTGTGAAGTTTGCACATTCTCCCCGTGTCTGCGTGGGTTTCCTCCCACAATCCAAAGATGTGCAGGTTAGGTGAATTGGCCATGCTAAATTGCCCGTAGTCTTTAGGGATGTGTAGGTTAGGTCCATTAGTCAGGGGTAACTGTAGAGTAATAGGTCAGGGGAATGGGTTTGGCTGGATTACTCTTCGGAGGGTCGTGGGGGACTTGTTGGGCTAAAGGGCCTGTTTCCACATTGTAGGGATTCAACGATTGTATGAAGCATCCTGGTATATGTTTCTTGTGACAAATCGACTTTCAAACGTGTTAGACACCTTAATGCTTCTTGTCTAATTACAACCACATGCTTGTGGCCTTCCAAAGGCGGGGTGTGGGCAGGTGTCTCCTACGGTATACATTGTTGAGGTAGTTTGAAATGTGGTATTCTTGCATTTGTCCTGACAATTACGAGATGACAAGCGTAAGGAGCAATATAAAAAAATGAAAGAACTGTGGATGCTGGAAATCAGGACCAAAAACCGAAATTGCTGGAAAAGTTCAGGTCTGGCAGGATCTGTGGAGAGAAATCAGAGTAATGTTTCGGATCTAGTGACCATTCTCCAGGAGGGAAGGAACAGTATCTCTTTCTTCAGCAAGACTCAAGTTCTGTACGACCAGGTGTCTGTTTGAAAAATATTAATGAGGTTGTTATGCAAAATTGGCAATTTTTAGACTGGAGGTAATATGTTAATATGGACTGATCATTGGTTAATGGACAGCGCAGAGAGGTGGAATAAATCCTAAATAGATAATTTCCATTGTATCAGGTTGTTACTAATGAACCACAGCAAAGAACAATGCTGAAGCCTCATTTTACAGTCCGTGTTAGATGAAACTGAGTGTAATGTATCCAAGTTTACTGTTGATAGGAGGTTTGGTCAGGCTGGAAGCTGTGGGAGACACAGATGAAGACAGGGTTACATGAATGGCAAAGAACATTGCAAATGGGTGGAATGTAAAACTATCTAGCTTTAATGAAAAAATAGAAAAGCAGAATATGTTTGAAATGGTGCAAGACTAGAAGTGATGGGTGCCTTGCTGAAAATCACAAAGTTAATATGCAGCTACTGCAAATAATTCAGAAAGCAGATTAACGTTTACTCCAAAGGGTGGAAAGTTCTGGCTCCGACAGCTTTTCAAGTCATCATGAAAAAATGCCCCATCTCACCACTCCTATCTGAATTATAATACTGTAAAATATGCACAGTTTAAAAGGGTTGGTATTTTAAGCAGGTATTAGTGAGATGGCTGGTTGGTTATGTTTGAGAATCAGACTATAAATCATTCTCCACTTCCACGTGGGATCCTTCCTGGTCAGTGGCCTCTTGTTAAAGCTGTTCCCTTCACAGAAGACAGTAGCTTCACATTTCACACTGAAGTACCCGGTAATAAGTCATCACTTTAAACTCACAGTGTGCTGTCTAAATCCAGGTTAATTCAGACACTGGCTGACGTCTTTCAATGCTTTATCATTCAAAGCAGGCCTTTCCAGTGTCTCAGTTGCTGATGTCAACTGTTTGTTTTACAGAAAGAAAGCTAATAAAAAAATAACTATTTATCTTACATTGCTGGTCAGAGAGATGTCTAACTGAAGCTTCTCAACTTGCACTCATCAGGGAAAACCTATGAATGACAAATTTCAAACTATCAGAACAATCTATACTTCCAAAGAAAAAGGTACTCATTTTTTAATTCATTGATGGGATGTGGGTGTCACTGGCTGTCGGCTGCATGGACTTTAATTGCCATAATTCCTAGTTGCCCTTGAGAAGATGGTGGTGAGCTACCCCTCTTGAACCACTGTAGGTGGACCCACAATGCCAATGTGAGAGGGAGTTTCATGACTTGGTCCAGTGACACTGAAGGAACGACAATATATTCCCAAGTCGGTTGGTGAATGGTCTATAGACTCAAAACATTAACAACACAGAACGCTGCCATTTGCCTATTGTGTCCATGCCTGTAAACAAAGATCCGATCACTTGAAACCATTTTCCAGCTCTTGATCCATAGTGATGGAGGCTATGGCAATGCCAGTGAATCTCTAAATATTGCTTCAATGTCTTGAGAGTTTTTGTCTTCACCAGCCTTTCAGGTAGTGAATTTGACTGCCACCACTCTCTGAGCGAATATTCTCCTCAATTCCCATTTTGGTCTTCTACTACTTGCCTTAAATCTATGCCCCCTGATTATTGGCCCCTCTCCTAATGGAAAAGGCATGTGCACCATGTTGATGCCCCTCATAATCTTAAACACCTCTATCAGGTCCCTTTTACCCTTTGTTGCTCCAAAGAAACCAACCCCAACCTATCCAATCCTTATTCATGGCTAATACCCTCCACTCCAGGCAGCATCTTGCTGAATCTCCTCCATACCCTAGCTAGTGCAGTCATACCCTTCCTATGGTGTAGTTACCAGAATTATACCCTGTACTCTGGTTGTGGCCTAGCAAGTATTTTATATAGTTCCAGTATACCCTTTTTTATGTTGTAATCTATCCATCATCGAATAAACTATTCCATTTGGCTTTTTAACCAGCTCTGCTGTCTTCAGGTATATAGACACGAAGGTTCCTCTGATCTTCAGTATTTTGCAGGGCCTAACTATTCATAATTCATCTTCATAACACCTTGCCCTGTTAGCCCTCCCTGAGTGCATTACCTCACTTCTCTGGCTTGAGTTCCATTTGCCATTGCTCTGCTTGCCTGACTAGTCTGTCAATATCCTCCTGCTGATTATGACTGTCCTCCCGATTACTTATCAACCTACCATTTTTCATGTACCTATGAACCTCCTGATTGCACCCCTACATTTAAGTCTAAATCTTTAATGTACCCCACAGACAACAAGGTGCCCCAGGACCAAGCTGTGCCATTAGAAACAGATTTCCAGTCACAGAACTATCCCTTTACCATTACCTTCTGCTTCCTGCCTTTCAGCCAGTTTCAGATCCAATGTACCATTTTGCCTTGGATCCCATAGACTTTTACTTTGACCAGTCCGCCATGAGGTACTTCACAAAACCCCTTGCAAAAGTCCATGCAGACTACGTCAAGTGTACTGCCTTCATCAATGCTCTTTGTTTTCTCCAAAAAAGCGTCAAATTTGTCAAGCACATGCTTCTTTTAACAAATTCACGCATACCATCACTGATTAATCCATGTCTCTTCAAATATATTTTGTCCCTCAGACCTCTTTAACCTCTCCATCACTGAGGTTGGATTGACTGGCTTACAGTTTTTTTTGCTGTAACCCTTCCACCCTTTTTAAATAATGAGATAATGTTAGCAGTCATTCAACTGTGGCCAAAGATTCAAACAATCATACAGTACAGAAGAGGCCTTTTGGCCCACTGAATCTGCACCGACAAAACATCTCTAAATCCACATTAATCTCACTTCCCAGCACTCGGTCCATAACCTTGACTGCAAGTATGCATCCATGTACGTTTTAAAGATTATGAGGCTTCCAGCCTCAACTACCCTCCCCAGGCAGTGCACTCCAGAACCTACCACCCTCTGGGTGAAAATGATTTTCTTCAGATCCCCTCTAAATCTTCTGCCTTTTGATAAGATATAAGCTGCTTATATCTTATCTAAAGTGCTATTTAAAGATCTTTAGTGAATTTCTGCAGTGTTTCTTGTAGCTAGTATACACACTGCTGCTACTGAATGTCAGTGGTGGAGGAAATGGACGTTTGTGGATATGGTGCCAATATATTGTGGGTTGCTTTGTTCTTGATAGTTCAAACTTTGTGAATGTTGTTGGAGCCGCACCCATCGAGACAAGTGGGCAGTATTCCATAACACTCCTGATTTGTGCCTTGTAGATGGTGGACAGGCTTTGGGGAGAAAGGACTTGAGTTACTCATTGCAATATTCCTATGCTCTGACATGCTGTTGTATCCATTGTTTTTATATGGCATGCCCAGTACACTGTTTAGTCAATGGTAAGCACCCTCCCCTCCAGGATTTCATAATGTTGGATACAGCGATGATGACACCATTGAATGTCAAGTGATATTGGTTAGATTCTCTTTTGTTGGAGTTGGTCATTGTCTGGCACAAATACTGCTTGCCACTTGTCAGCATAATGGGTATTGTTCAGGCTTTGCTGTATTTGGACATGGACTGCTTCAGTATCTAAGGAGTTACGAATGAATCATAAGTGAAAGTTTAAAGATATGAATTAGGAGAAGAGGTATGCTCCACCATTCAATAAGATTATTGCTGATTTGTCAGTGTTCCTAAATCCATAGCCCTATCTATCCTGATTACTTTTGATTCCTTGTCTAACTGGAATCCATCTTTCCCACTTCTGAACTCATGATGAAGGGAAGGTCACTGATGGGTCTAGGACAATACCCTTAGCACCTGAGAGCTCTCATGGTGCAGTGGCAATGTCCTGATCTCTGGATTAGGCTATAGAGGTTCAAGTTCAACCAGTTCTAGAAGTAATTCAGAACAGGTTGATTAAAAGTAGTTACACTGAGCAGTTAGGGCTCTTGTGGCACAGTGGTAGTGTCTCTGTCTGTGGACCAGGAGACAAGTGCCACCTGCTCCAGAGGTGTGTTATAACATCTCTGAACAGATTGATAAGGAAAATATCTACCCTAAGCACCTCCTGCAGAGATGTCCTGGAGTGACCTCCTTGAATCAGTTCTCCCAAGTTTGGCACAGCTCCAGATGTTAGTGGGAAGCAGTGTGCAGGGTCAATTGAACTGTTATAATGTTTGTTGCTTCTAGTGTCTTGGTCGATGCTGGGTGTTACATCTGGTTTAACACATATTTGAGTTGTGGAGTAAAGTGGGCAAAGAATGGTTTGTTTAGCTATTTCAGAGAGCAGTCAGGAATTATCAATATTGTCATGGGTCTGAAATCATGTAAAGGGAGGTTGGGGAAGGATGACTAATTTCCTGCTATCTCTGAATCATTCTGGCAAACTTTCCAATGAATAAATTAGTAATTTAACCATTTTATTACTATACCTGTTCAAAAAATTATGAAATGTTAATTATTATTCATTATGAAAAGTTAACTACAGTTTTCCAATGATGAGCATTGACATAAAAATTTTTAAACGGTCAGATTCGAATATGAAGAACGTGCCATTGACGGCTTTTGAATGATGAATAGGTGGATAGATGATTGGTGGCTAGGTGATGATAGGTAATTAGCTCAGCGCCTTGTTCCTTGTTGTAATCCCTTGCTAGTTTCGATCAGTATGCATCAGCATGCTAATGTAAATGGCTGTTATCATTCATCAGTCTGTACATTCTTGAACCATGATAAACTTCTTGTATTATGCATTTTACAGCCTTGTTCAGTTCTCTCATTGTGATATTCCTCTTTAATGCCATTGTTAAAGTGTTTCCAACATCTGGAATGTCTTGAGCACCCATCTGACCTTTACTGCCTGATTAGAAGCGCAGATTGATATTATCCTGTAACTCACTGTTCGTTTTGGAGCTCATAAGTTGTACTTTCATTACAATTTGGCTTCAAGAGATCTAGTAAGTAATTTCTGAAATTTAAGATGTTTTAAATCATTCTCTTGCTTTCATTCAATAGGCAATGTTCAATTTGAAGTAAAGAAAATGTTTACATGTTAATGTAACCCTCAAGCCTATTCCTAGATTTGTCTGTTATGAAGAATACTGAAAAAAATTGATCCAATTCTTTTTTATATTTCTCTGTCGTCTTGTCCTTTGCTTTCTTATGCAGTGTCTGCAGACAATGACTGTTTGTGGTACACAGATAAACTGGGAAACTGGCACATTGGCTTTGACTGCTCATTCTTTCAGTTCTGCTGTGGAAACTGCACTTACCGCTATTGTTGCCTGGATCCAATGCAGCTCATCACTGAGAAACAACAGAAGTATTGTATGTCCATGCACCTCAGGTCAGTCTCTGTGGTCTCAGCATCCCCAGTTATACAAAGTGGCTGCTTAACCTTAAAGTGAGATGTAGGCTAGGATAGATAGCTGAGAGAAAGTATTCTAACTCTATACCTGATATTTTGCAAATATTGATTTGTGTATAAAAGAGAAATCAGGTTGGGGAGACTTTGAGTCTCACTGTATTAACCAGGCTGTATCTCTGATATCTGGGTTATTTCTACTAGTTGGTTTGAGTCTCCTGCTGACCAGCACCTCTTCCTTTCACTGCTATCTGTATAGAGTGAACCCTGTATATGGCAACTCACTCGTCATCCCAATAGATATTTCTGTTTCTGGTCTTGTGTCTGGTTTATCAATAGAAACATGCTGGAAATACTCAGAAGGTCTGGCAGCATCTCTGCAAAGTTATTGTTTCAGATTGATGATCTTTCTATAGAATGCTTTTATCTCTGGGTTGTTTATATAAAAAAAATACAAATTTTGCTGTCTCTCCTCTCCGACCAGCAAGGCCCGTCTGCCTATGTCACCCTCCTGCCTGTGCAGTTTAGTTGATCCCACCCATGAACTTTACTCTCAGCAATGTAATAATCACACACACCCCTGTTCCCTATTCCCCAGGGTACATAGAGAGGTGGCATTGGCAATGAGATGGGTGTGGAATTTAACCACTAGAATCATAGAATCCTATAGTGTGCAAGCAGGCCATTCAGCCAGTCTAGTCCACACTGTCCCTCTGAAGAGCATCCCACACAGACCCACCTCCCCTTATCCTATACCTATAACCTCCATTTCTCATGGAAAATCTGCCAAACCTTGACATCCCTGGACACTATGGCAATTTCGCATGGCCAATCCACCTAAGCTGCACATCTTTGGACTGTGGGAGGAAACTGGAATGCCCGGAGGAAATCCATTCCGATGAGGAAGAACCTGCAAACTCACTAATCTACAAGTAAAGAGCTAATGAGAATATCTCTGCAGTAGACTAGAGAAAGACTTATATTTTTATATCACATTTCAGCACAGACTCTTTGAAAACACTTATTGTAAATGAGCTGCTTTTCAAATCTATTGCATTGTCAGAAATATCGAAGATAATGTACATTCAGCAAGCTCCAACACACGGCAATGTGACAGTGACAAAGTAATAAGTTTTTGTGATGTTGACTGAGGGATAATATTGACTAATACACCAGGAATAATTCCTGTGATCTTAAAAATACTGGCATCACTTCTTTAACATCCATAAATGGCACCTCAGCCTAATAACTCATCCAAGAGATGGCTTCTCCAACAATGCAGCACTCTCTGACTATTGCACTAGCTATGTCAACTAATCTCTAGAGTGTACATTTCACCAGTTTAGCCAAAAGGACTAGTACAACTGGAGTACTTAGTCACCAAAATCAAATAATGTCTTGGCAGAATCTGTGTAACTAGACCTTCAAAAGATTTGGAGGACAGTGGTGATGATCAAATTTCTTATTTTATTTATAAATAAAATACTGCAGATGTTGGAAACCTGAAATTAAAACAGAAAGTGCTGGGGAAACTCAGCTGATATGGCAGCCATTATAAAGAAAGCAGAATTAATGCTTTGAGCCCGATATGTCTCTTCTGAACACGTATGAAGTCAGTGAGTTTTGAGAAGATTTGTAGTGCGGGTTGGTGATTAGTCTGTAAGTTAGCTCGCTGAGCTTGTAGGTTTGTTTTCAGACGTTTCATCACCATACTAGGGAACATCGTCAGTGAGAGTCTGTGGTAAAGCACTTCACTGGAGACTCACTGATGATGTTCCCTAGTATGGTGATGAAACGTCTGAAAACAAACCTGCAAGCTCAGTGAGCTAACTTACAGACTTATGAAGTCATTTTGGACTTAAAGTGTGAACTCTGTTCCTCTCAATACTAATACTGCCAGACCTGCTTAGTTTCTCCAGCATTTTCTGTTTTTATTTCTTTTACGAGTTAATTCTTTCCAAGCTCCTGGAGAGAATTGACACATTGTCCTTTGTTGCATCATATAGTTGACAGGTTATGTTTGATTTGATTAGATTAGATTACTTACAGTGTGGAAACAGGCCCTTCGGCCCAGCAAGTCCACACCGACCCGCCGAAGCGAAACCCACCAAGACCCATTCCCCTACATTTACCCCTTCACCTAACATTACGGGTAATTTAACTTGGCCAATTCACCTAACCTGCACATTTTTGGACTGTGGGAGGAAACCGGAGCACCCAGAGGAAACCCACGCAGACACGGGGAGAACATGCAAACTCCACACAGAGAGTCGCCTGAGGCGGGAATTGAACCCGTGTCTCTGGCGCTGTGAGGCAGCAGTGCTAACCACTGTGCCACCGTGCCAACCCACTAAACAGTTGAAAAAACTAAAGCACTTTAACTCTGTGCATTTGTCAAGCTGTAGCAAGTTATTGAAGGCCCACTTGTGGAGATATGGATCTGAATCACAAAGCCTTCCAACATCCCAATTCCATCACTTCAGTTTGGACATATATCAGGTCTTCCTACTCTGCAACTGGGCCAATGTCCTGGAAATGCCTACCTAACATCACAGTGGGAACACTTTCTCCTCAGGGAATAGGATGTTTCACGAAGATGTCTCCCCATCACCTTCTTGTAGGAATCAATGACAGGCTATATATACTGGGAATTAATGGATCAGAATTTTGCACAAAAGCGGAAGAAGTGGTTAGCATTGCTGCCTCACAGCACCAGAGACCTGGGTTCGATTCCACCCTCGGGCAACTGTCTATGTGGAATTTTCACATTCTTCCCGTGTTTGTATGGGTTTCTTCCGGGTGCTCCGGTTTCCTCCCACGATCCAAAGATGTGCAGGTTCAGCAGATTGGTCATGCTAAATTACCGGCAGTTTTCAGGGATGTGCAGGCTCGGTGGGTTAGCCATGGGAGATACAGGATAGGGGTTGGGTCTGGGTGGGATATTGTTCAGTGTGGATCCATTGGGCCAAATGGGGCCTGTTTCCACACTGTAGGGATTCACTGATTCTATATGACTCTGAGGAGTAGCCATTCGCACCTTTTTAAAACCTGCTGTATCACTTAATAACCTCAATACTGCTGATATATTCCCTTAATCCCACGTGTCTTAATTTTGTGTAGTAACCATTTATGTGGTACTTTGCTGAATGCTTTTTGAAAACCTTCATAAATTGTAACTACTGCTGTCCTTAATCTACTCTGCAGGTAGTGTCCTCAGAACAGCATTAGATTTACGTTTTTGTAAAAGCATGTTGACTTTGACTAATCCTTCCTCCTTGTATTACAGTTTTCTATTTCCTGCAATAAAAGCAATCAGGCTATTCCAGAATCTAACAAAGTTTGAATGATCACATACACACTATCTCTCACACTCACTCACTATCTGTTACACATACTGCCTGTCACTCACTCCCTGTCTCTCACTCACTCAGTTTCTCTCAGGTTCACTCACTCACTATTACATATTCTCACTGGCTCACACATTTCTGACTCACTATCACTGTCACACATACTGCCTTTCACACTCACTCACTGATATACGTCCTCACTGCCTTTCACATGCACACACTCACTCACTCACTGCTTTTCACACACACACACACTCACTGCTTTTCACACTCACTCACTGACACACATCCTCACTGCCTTTCACACTCACTCACTGACACACGTCCTCACTGCCTTTCACATGCACACACGCACGCACTCACTGCTTTTCTCACACACACACACACTGCTTTTCACACTCACTCACTGACACACATCCTCACTGCCTTTCACATGCACACACACACTCACTCACTGCTTTTCACACTCACTCAACTGACACACATCCTCACTGCCTTTCACACACACTCACTGTCTCACACCCTCACTGCCTTTCACATGCACACACTCACTCACTCACTGCTTTTCTCTCTCTCACACACACACACACACACACACACACACACACTGCTTTTCACACTCACTCACTGACACACACCCTCAC
Source organism: Chiloscyllium punctatum (assembly GCF_047496795.1). Taxonomy (NCBI): domain Eukaryota; kingdom Metazoa; phylum Chordata; class Chondrichthyes; order Orectolobiformes; family Hemiscylliidae; genus Chiloscyllium; species Chiloscyllium punctatum. The sequence continues at coordinate 28,922,946 of NC_092783.1, forward strand.
TGACTTTCACACTCATTCACTGACACACATCCTCACTGTCTTTCACACACACACACTCACTGCTTTTCACACTCACTGACACACATCCTCACTGCCTTTCACACTCATTCACTGACACACATCCTCACTGCCTTTCACACTCATTCACTGACAGACACACATCCTCACTGCCTCTCTCTCTCTCTCTCTCTCTCACTCACACACACACACACACACACACACACACACACACACACACACACACACACACACACACACTCAGTCACTCCCTGGTACACATCCTCACTCCCTTTTGCACTCACTCCTGGCACACACACTGCCTCACAGTAACTCATTCAATGTCTCTCTCTTTCTCAGACAAACACACTCACTCTTTCTCACACTGTCTGTCATTATCATACATATACATCTCTCATGTTACTGTGTCTTGCATACTCATTTGCTCTTTTTGACTGTCTATCACTGCTTGTCATTCATATGCACTGACACACACTCTCTTGACTCACATTTCCTTTCATTCTCTCACTCTCACACTTTCTTACACATTCACACTCTTTCACTTACTTGCACTCTCTCTGTCACTTGCTTCTGCTCTTTCTCTCATTCATGCACAGTGGGGAGAAAGCTTTTGAAGCCATGGTAAGCTCACTGGGTAGAGCAGTCAGCTTACAAAATTTATTGGTAACCAAGTCGGCAAATCATGACATCATTTCTGGAAATATAAAAAGAGTAATGTTGTGAGGAAGTAGGTGACCAGTTATATGATTCTGAATCTTCACCAGATTTATTGAAACCAGAACAGAAGTTGTTGGAAAAGCTCACCTGGTCTGGCAGCATCTGTGGAGAGAAATCATAGATAATTTTTCAGGTCAAGTGACCCCTCCTCAGAACTAGTTCATTGAAGTCATGTGAACATGCCCCATCCCGAGAGGTCACAATGGAAGGATCTCTGGCCAATGTGTCTCAGATCGCAATCTGTCAAGACATTGATGTAACCAAATAGCTGATATCAAAACATGTAAGTAAAACCTGACCAGCTTTGGTTTATTTTAGACTTCATTTATAAGGCGATATATAAACAACAAATAGTGTGAAAACGTGGTCATAGGAACTGAGACCAAAGCCTTCACAGTATTGTTTTGTTGCTGGTAGTTTGGCAGGCTGGATGTTATATCATTGACAGCCAGGCAAAACCCAGACACATTATACATGATGCTTCCTGTTTCTATGACACTCTATCTTGTCATGTATAAGTTTGTGGCAGTTCTCCCCATTAACAAATATGCTTAATCCATGGCTTTATGAGCTCAACCAAGCAACCAGCTCTTCTGGACATGTATTAAACCACCTTATCACCTCTAGTAACTTCCTGGTGATGTTCACATTCTCTACAGTGTAATTGCGTCATGAGTCACGTTATGCATATATTTAAGTTGCTAAGAATTTAATTTTTAATTCAAGGCTTATGATTCCTTTAATACTGTAGCAAAATGTTTGTCTAGTGGACAAATACCTTACAAACAATGTCCCTGATACCACCATTACCATCCCTGGAACTGTTCTGTCCCATAGGCAGGACAAACCCAGCAGAGGGGGAGGCACAGGTGTATACAGTCAGGGGCAAGATGCTCTGGGAATCCTCAACATTGACTCTGGACCCCATGAAATCTCTTAGCTTCAGGTTAAACAGGAAATCCTGCTGATTATCACAAGCTGTTTTCCCTCAGGTGATGAATCAGTTGTACTCCATATTGAATAACACTTGGAGGAAGCACTGAAGGGTGGGGGGGAGGTTGGGAATGTACTCTGGATGGAGGATTCCAATCTCCATCAAGAGTGGCTCTGCAGCAACACTACTGATTGAGCTGCTCGGTTCATAAAGGACAGAGCTGCTAGACTGAGTCTACAGCAGGTGATAAGGGAACCAGCAAGAGGGAGAAACATACTTGACCTTATCCTTAACAATCTGCAGGCTGCAACTGCATCTGTCCATGACAGTATCGGTAAAAGCGTCAGCTGGACAGTCCTTGTGAAGATGAAGTTTTGTTTTCACATTAAGAATACCTACCATCACATTATATGACATTATCAGCATGGCAAATGGGACAGACTTTGCACAGATCTAATAACTCACGATTTGACATCCATGAGGTGCTCTGGACCAACAAGAGCAGCAGAATTGTACTCGAGCACAATCTGCAACCACATGGCCTGGTATATCCCCCACTCCACTATTACCATCAAACCAGGGAATGAACCCTTTTTCAATGGAGAGTGCAGGAGGTCAAGCCAAGAGCAGCACCAGGTACATCTGCAAATGAGGTGTCAACCTGGTAAAGTTACAAAACAGGACTACTTGTGTGCCAAACCACATAATCAGTATGTGACATACAGAGCTAAGCAATCAGATGTAAGCTCTGCAGTCCTGCCACATCCTGTCATGAATGGTGGTGGACAATGAAACAAATCGCTTGAAGAGGAGGCTGCATAAATACCCCTACTGTCAATGATGGGAGAGCCCAAAACATCAGGGCAAAAGATATGGCTAAAGCATCCATGGCAGTCTTCATCCAAAAATGACGAATGGATAATCGATCTCATGATTTGGAGACGCCAGTGTTGGACTGGGGTGTACAGAGTTAGAAAGGACAAAACACTAGGTTATAGTCCAATAGGTTTATTTGGAAGCTCTAGCTTTCTGAGCACTGCTTCTTCATCAGATGGTTGTGGTGATTACTCTCCACAATCACCTGATGAAGGAGCAGCGCTCTGAAAGCTAGTGCTTCCAAATAAACCTGCTGGACTATAACCTGGTGTTGTGTCATTTCTAACCATGATCCATCTCAGTGTCCTCCAGTGATTCCCATCATTTCAAACGCCAGTATTCAGCCATGACAAATATGGGCCTGTAATAGTACAGTAATATTGCTTCAGAACTTGTTGTACCCTTGGCCAAGCTGTTCCAGTACAGTTACATCATTGGATACTACCTGATGATGTGGAACTTTGCCGAAAAGCACGATAGATCCAACCTGGTCAATTACCACCCTCAGTCATCTACACTGTGCCTCGCTACACGTGACAATAAATTCAATTCAATTCGATCATTAATAAAGTGATGGAAGGTATCATCAACAGTGTTATTAGGTGTTATGAACCAGACCGGACTCCCTCAGTTTATTTTAAGAAGATAGCCTAGATCTTAACTTTTTCTTATTTTAAAGGTAGATGTGAAGTGTCATGTTCCAGATGCGATGAGACTAGTCAAACCACTCAACATTAAACAAAACACATTATATTTTAACTGTAATGTTTAAATAAAATCAAGGAAAGAGGAATTTAGGATAACTTAATTGTTGGGAAACTTAACTGAATAATAGATATAGTACCTATTACTAATTAACTGTTCCAATATAGTAACATCCCATAAGCACACCTCTTGCCAAAAAGGCAAATTCAGATGTCGACTCTCATATGCAGTTCTCCAATCCAGGAGGAAACAACATCAAGAGAAAATTCAGAGGAAGTAGCAGCTAGTAGATATTCACTGAAGCTTCCAACTCTGTTGAGACCCCAAAGACTTCTACTTAAAATTAAATCTAAAACCTAAAACAAATCTGACCACACCCAGGCTGCTTCCAGTGTTCCAACTGTAAAAAAAAAACGCTAAGGCCTCACAAGTTGTTTACTTAGAGACAGTTTGTTATCTCAGCCGTACCTCATTACAGCCTTAGTTCAAACATGGACAAAATAGCTGAATTCCAGAGGTGAGGTAAGAGTGACAGCCCTTGATATCAAGTTCACCTTTGACTGAGTGTAGCATTAAGAAGCCTGAGCAAAACTGGCATTCACGGGTGTCAGATGGCAAATTCTCCAATAGTTGGAGTCATACGTGGCACATAGGAAGATGGTTGTGGTTCTTAGAGGTCAGTTGTCTCAGCTTCAGGATATCTCTGCAGGAGTTCCTCAGGGTAGTGTCATAGTCTTGACCATCTTCAGCTGCTTCATTATTGACCTTCCCTCCATCATAAGGTCAGAAGTGGGGATGTTCACTGATGATTGCACAATGTTCAGCACCATTTACGACTCCTAAGCTAGTGAATCAATCTGTGTTGAAATACAACAAAACCTGGACAATATCCGGGCTTGGACAGACAAGTGGCAAATAGCATTCATGCCACACAAATGCCAGTCAATGACCATTTCCAATGAAAGAAGATCTAACCACCACTCCATGGCATTCACTGGTGTTACTATCACTGAATTCCCCCACTATCAACATCCTGGCTATTACCATTTATCAGAAACTCAGCTGGACTAATCGCATAAATACAATGGCAATAAGAGCAGATCAGAGGCAAGAAGTACAGTTTTGAGAAGCTCACCTCTTGATTCCCCAAAGCCTGTCCACAATCTACAAGGCATAAGTCAGGAATGTGATGGAGTACTCCCCACTTGTCTGGATGCAGCTCCAATAACATTCAAGAAACTCAAATCCAGAACAAAGCAGCCTGCTTGATTGGCACTGCATCCACAGGCATTCACTCTCTCCATCACTCAGTAGGAAGGAGGTGTACTCTAGAGATATAGAGAAATTCACCAAAGATTCTTGCACAGCATCTTCCAAACCCATGACAACCTCCATCTAGAAGAACAAGGGCAGCAAATCCATGGGAACACCACCACCTGCAAGTTTCCTCCAAGCCACGCACCATCTTGACTTGGAAATATATTGCTGTTCCTTCACTGGTGCTGGATCAAAATCCTGGAACTCTCTCCCCATGGACATTGTGGGTCTAACCTACAGCCTAGAGAGTGTAGTGATTCAAGAAGGCAGCTCACCACCACACCTCAGGGAAAAGTAGAGAGCTGCAATAAATACTGACGAGCCAACAATGTGTACATCCCTTGAATGAATTAAGAAAAATAATTCCTCAATATGAATAAAAGCAGGAAATCATTGAAGTGGCTGCCTATCATGGAAGATGATGGCATGTATAGTAATGTCCAGCTTCATCATGGAGACCAATTTTGTTTGAATCATGGCTTTTCTATCTCAAGTTTTGATTCTGGGTAATCCAAGATGGAGGACAGGAGAAAATTGTGGCTGTACAAGCTGCTCTTTGAAGTTTTTTTTCAGTGTTGGATCTGATTTTTTCAAATTCTTGGCACAGAAATTGATTTATCAGCTGTTGTTTTGGTACTTAGGGAGAAAATATCAAAACAACGGTACTTTTTAAACAGGAGGAATTGAGAATGCAGGTATCATGAGGGAGGTGCTAAAAGAAGCAGTGAACCTGCATAATTGACTGTCTTTGCTGTTTAGTTACAAATATCTCTTCCTTTGAAGAAAAATAAACAGTGCAATTCACAGCTGACCTTGGACGGACCTCTGGAGAACTGCTCACAGCAGAGGAAAAGCTTAGTTTTTAAAAAAAGGCTAACCTTAAAAGGGCAACATTTTCATGCAGAGGGTGGTGCCTGTGTGAAAAGAGCTGTCAGTGGAGGTGGTGGATGCTGGTACAGTTGCAACATTTAAAAGGTGTCTGGATGGGTACATCAATAAGAAGCATTTAGAGGGATCTTGGTCAAATGCTGGCAAATGAGACTAGATTAATTGAGGATGTCTTCTGATGGACGAGTTGGACCAAATGGTCTGTTTCCATGTTGTACAGCTCAAGGAATGTTTGGGAGTGATACACATTTCCCTGATGTGATTACACCTCACTGCAGGACAGAGGTGAAATTCAGAAGTAGAAATAGAGCAGAGAGACCAGAAATTGCTTCCTGCTTTAATGAGATGGAAGGAAGAAAGGTCTATTCCTGGGAATGCAAAGAAGAGAACAAAATCAGAGGTGACTGAAGGGGAATGTAGTGTTCCTACCTGGATTCAATGCAGGAAGCCAGCTAATGACCTGACAGGGGAAGAGGGGTGAGCACAATTACCGATTCATGTATATCCAGTTGTTTACACCCCACATCATTATTCTACTGGGCACCATATTCCATCACATCATTGCTCGCCACCATTATATTCCAGCAACACCCATGGTTCTGCTTCAACATGTACTTTCACCACCTCTCTCTTCATTCATTATTATTACGCATCGCAATGCTAATATAATCTGCGAACAAGTTGGTCAGTTCCTTCAATTCTTAACATCATTCACACATACATCCCAATGACATAAGCGGTACAGTTAGTAAGTTTGCAGATGACGCCAAAATTGGAGGTGTAGTGGACAGCGAAGAGGGTTGCCTCAGACTACAACAGGATCTGGACTAGATGGGCCAATGGGCTGAGAAGTGGCAGATGGAGTTTAATTCAGATAAATGTGAGTTGCTGCATTTTGAGAAAGCAAATCTTAGCAGGACTTATACACTTAATGGTAAGGTCCTGGGGAGTGTTGCTGAACAAAGAGTCCTTGGAGTGCAGGTTCATAGCTCCTTGAAAGTGGAGTCGCAGGTAGATAGGATAGTGAAGAAGGTGTTTGGTATGCTTTCCTTTATCAGTCAGAGTATTGAGTAACGGAGTTGGGAGGTCATGTTGCGACTGTACAGGCGTTTAGAATATTGCGTGCAATTCTGGTCTCCTTCCTATCGGAAAGATGTTGTGAAATTTGAAAGGGTTCAGAAAAGATTTACAAGGACGTTATCAGGATTGGAGGATTTGAGCTATGGAGAGAGGCTGAACAGGCTGGGGCTGTTTTCCCTAGAGCGTCGGAGGCTTATAAAGGTTTACAAAATTATGAGGGGCATGGATAGTTTGAATAGACAAAGTCTTTTCCCTGCGATTGGGGAGTCCAGAACTAGAGGGCATAGGTTTAGGGTGAGAGGAGAAAGATATGAAAGAGACCTAAGGGGCAACTTTTTCACGCAGAGGGTGGTACGTGTATGGAATGAGCTGCCAGAGGATGTGGTGGAGGCTGGAACAATTGCAACATTTAAGAGGCATTTGGATGGGTATTTGAATAGGAAGGGTTTGGAGGGATATGGGCCAAGTGCTGGCAGATGGGACTAGATTGGATTGGGATATCTCGTTGGCATGGACCAAAGGGTCTGTTTATGCCTTCCTGATTGTTACCCTCATGAAGACATTCACTTAACATATGCACACGTGGATTGTGGAGATTTGTTACTCTGTTGTGAACCTGGCTGGAGCAAAGAAGGGAAACACAAGGCCCTTTTAAAAATGAATCCAGAGAGTTATCACAGAATCCCTGCATTATGGAAGCAGACCATTCAGCCCATCGAGTCCACACCGACACTCCGAAAGTATGCCACTCAGGCCCACCCTATCCCTGTAACTCTGCATTTTCAATTCCTAATCAGCATGTCCCTGGTACTATGGGCAATTTAGCATGGCCATTCCCCCTAACTTGCACATCCTTGGACTGTGGGACACCACCTAGAGGAAACCTACAAAGATGTGGATCCCTGACCACTGAACCACCATGCCACCTGAAATAAACTAAAAGTCATGACAATTGCTGAACATTGGCATAGACTTTTAAGAAGATATTGAATTTCGCCTGACTAAAAATATATTCCAGAGGTGGAGAAAGATTATAAGAGGGGTAGAAAGCATCCAGAGCTAAGTATGGAAGTTAAAGGCAAAAACAGCAAAAAAAAAGAGTTTGATCTGACCAGACATAAGTACCCCAGGGTCACCTGGCCAAATCTCTGACGCCAACAGTCCCTTACTGATAAGTAAACTCTCTCCACCCCAGCTGTGGAACCCAGCAGTACATGAAGACATAATGGGTGGGAGTGGAAGAAGAACATTTATTGAGTGCACTTTGGTGGCATGGGTGACAAATGTATAACCGTCACTGATTTACCCTTTCATTTGCTGAGTCTTTCTGGTTAGGTTCACATTGCTTGGTGACAGTGTCAGATATCATTTCATGGCCACAGACAAAGTTCTATGGATAAAAGTCTGTGCTGAGAGCCTGTTGCATCATCTGGAAGCAAGAGAAGCAAGCCATTTACAGGACTTTGGGTGCTGCTGACACCTTTTACCCTGATCGTAAACCATCCCTATTCTTTTGTGACCCCCATGTCTAAATGTGGAGCTGTCAATTAGTTTTTCAGTAATGTATGTGACCAGGAGGGCCAACACACAGACGTGGCAATGTGTTAGAATGGTCATTGAATATGGACCTGCATGTCTGTGTACTGTTCATTGCAAGGGTCTGTGTGCAATGTCCTAACATAGAACAATACAGCACAGAATAGGCCCTTCAGCCCACGATGTGCCGACCACTGATCCTCATGTATGCACCCTCAAATTTCTGTGACCATATCCATGTCCAGTAGACTCTTAAATGTCCCCAGTTACCTTGCTTCCACAACTGCTGCTGGCAACGCATTCCATGCTGTCACAACTCAGTGTAAAGAACCCGCCTCTGACATCACCTCTATACTTTCCTCCAACCAGCTTAAAACTATGACTCCTCGTGTTAGTCATTTCTGCCCTGGGAAATAGTCTCTGGCTATCAACTCTATCTATGCCTCTCATTATCTTGTATACCTCAATTAGGTCCCCTCTCCTCCTCCTTTTCTCCAATGAAAAAAGTCCGAGCTCAGTCAACCTCTCTTCATAAGATAAGCCCTCCAGTCCAGGCAACATCCTGGTAAACCTCCTCTGAACCCTCTCCAAAGCATCCACATCTTTCCTATAATAGGACGACCAGAACTGGACGCAGTATTCCAAGTGCGGTCTAACCAAAGTTTTATAGAGCTGCAACAAGATCTCACGACTCTTAAACTCAATCCCCCTGTTAATGAAAGCCACAACACTATATGCTTTCTTAACAACCCTGTCCACTTGGGTGGCCATTTTAAGGGATTTATGTACCTGCACATCAAGATCCCCCTGTTCCTCCACACTGCCAAGAATCCTCTCCTTAATCCTGTACTCAGCTTTCAAATTCGACCATCAATGGGCATAATATCCCCCTCCCTCACAGGTTGGTCATTGAGCCTCCCCACTCTGCATGTGCTCACAGTCATTTCTTCCCAAAGGGCATTTTCAATTTCCAGCGCTGTGAAAGGTGACAGTGAGTCCTCTCCCAGCTCTGTGAAAGGTGACAGTGAGTCCTCTCCCAGCTCTGTGAAAGGTGACAGTGAGTCCTCTCCGAGCGCTGTGCAAGGTGACAGTGAGTCCTCTCCCAGCACTGTGGAAGGTGACAGTGAGTCCTCTCCCAGCGCTGTGCAAGGTGACAGTGAGTCCTCTCCCAGCACTGTGCAAGGTGACAGTGACTCCTCTCCCAGCACTGTGGAAGGTGACAGTGAGTCCTCTCCCAGCGCTGTGGAAGGTGACAGTGAGTCCTCTCCCAGCGCTATGGAAGGTGACAGTGAGTCCTCTCCCAGCGCTGTGGAAGGTGACAGTGAGTCCTCTCCCAGCGCTGTGGAAGGTGACAGTGAGTCCTCTCCCAGCGCTGTGTAAGGTGACAGTGAGTCCTCTCCCAGCGCTGTGCAAGGTGACAGTGAGTCCTCTCCCAGCGCTGTGCAAGGTGACAGTGACTCCTCTCCCAGCGCTGTGGAAGGTGACAGTGAGTCCTCTCCCAGCGCTGTGCAAGGTGACAGTGACTCCTCTCCCAGCACTGTGGAAGGTGACAGTGAGTCCTCTCCCAGTGCTGTGCAAGGTGACAGTGAGTCCTCTCCCAGCACTGTGGAAGGTGACAGTGAGTCCTCTCCCAGCGCTGTGGAACGTGACAGTGAGTCCTCTCCCAGCACTGTGGAACGTGACAGTGAGTCCTCTCCCAGCACTGTGGAAGGTGACAGTGAGTCCTCTCCCAGCACTGTGGAAGGTGACAGTGAGTCCTCTCCCAGCACTGTGCAAGGTGACAGTGAGTCCTCTCCCAGCACTGTGCAAGGTGACAGTGAGCCCTCTCCCAGCACTGTGCAAGGTGACAGTGAGCCCTCTCCCAGCACTGTGCAAGGCGACAGTGAGTCCACTCCCAGCGCCTTGGAAGGTGGCAGTGAGTCCTCTCCCAGCACTGTGGAAGGTGACAGTGAATACTCTCCCAGCACTCTGAAAGGTGACAGTGAATACTCTCCCAGCAATGTGAAAGGTGTCAGTGGGTCCTCTCCCAGCTCTGTGGAAGGTGACAGTGAGTCCTCTCCCAGCACTGTGGAAGGGGACAGTGAGTCCTCTCCCAGCACTGTGGAAGGGGACAGTGAGTCCTCTCTCTGCACTGTGGAAGGGGACAGTGAGTCCTCTCCCAGCTCTGTGCAAGGTGACAGTGAGTCCACTTCCAGCGCCTTGGACGGTGACAGTGGATCCTCTCCCAGCTCTGGAAGGTGACAATGAGTCCTCTCCCACCGCTGTGCAAGCTGTCAGTGGGTCCTCACCCAGCTCTAGAAGGTGACAGTGAGTCCTCTCTCAGCGATGTGGAAGGTGACAGTGAGTCCGCTCCCAGCACTGTGGAAGGTGACAGTGAGTCAATAGACAATAGACAATAGGCAATAGGTGCAGGAGTAGGCCATTCAGCCCTTCGAGCCTGCACCGCCATTCAATATGATCATGGTTGATCATTCCTAATCAGTATCCTCTTCCTGCCTTATCTCCATAACCCTTGATTCCACTATCCTTGAGAGCTCTATCCAACTCTTTGTTAAATGAATCCAGAGACTGGGCCTCCACTGCCCGCTGGGGCAGAGCATTCCACACAGCCACCACTCTCTGCGTGAAGAAGTTTCTCCTCATCCCTGTCCTAAATGGTCTACCCCGTATTTTTAAGCTGTGTCCTCTGGTTCGGCACTCACCCATCAGCGGAAACATGTTTCCTGCTGCCAGAGTGTCCAATCCTTTCATAATCTTATATGTCTCAATCAGATCTCCTCTCAGTCTTCTAATCTCAAGGGTATACAAGCCCAGTCGCTTCAGTCTTTCAGCGTAAGTTTATCCCGCCATTCCAGGAATTGACCTTGTGAACCTACGCTGCACTCCCTCAATAGCCAGAATGTCTTTCCTCAAATTTGGAGACCAGAACTGCACACAGTACTCCACGTGTGGTCTCACCAGGGCCCTGTACAGCTGCAGAAGCACCTTTTTGCTTCTATACTCAATCCCTCTTGTTATGAAGGCCAGCATGGTATTGGCTTTCTTCACTACCTGCTGTACCTGCATGCTTGCCTTCATTGACTGGTGTACAAGAACACCCAGATCTCTCTGTACTGCCCCTTTACCTAAATTGATTCCATTGAGGTAGTAATCTGCCTTCCTGTTCTTGCCACGAAAGTGGATAACCATACATTTATCCACATTAAACTGCATCTGCCATGCATCTGCCCACTCACCTAACTTGTCCAGGTCAAGACCTGTAATCTCCTAACATCCTCATCACATTTCACCCTGCCACCCAGCTTTGTATCATCAGCAAATTTGCTAATGTTATTGCTGATACCATCTTCTATATCATTAACATATATTGTAAAAAGCTGCGGTCCCAGCACGGATCCCTGCGGTACTCCACTGGTCACTGCCTGCCATTCCGAAATGGAGCCATTTATCACTAGTCTTTTGTTTCCTATCAGCCAACCAATTTTCAATCCAATCTAGTACTTTGCCCCCAACACCATGTGCCCTAATTTTACTCACTAACCTCCTATGTGGGACTTTATCAAAAGCTTTCTGAAAGTCCAGGTACACTACATCTACTGGATCTCCCTCGTCCATCTTCAGAGTTACATCCTCAAAAAATTCCAGAAGATTAGTCAAGCATGATTTCCCCTTCATAAATCCATGCTGACTCTGACCTATCCTGTTACTACTATCCAGATGTGCCGTAATTTCATCCTTTATAATAGACTCCAGCATCTTTCCCACCACTGAGGTCAGACTAACTGGTCTATAATTTCCTGCTTTCTCTCTCCCACCTTTCTTAAAAAGTGGTATAACATTAGCCATCCTCCAATCCTCAGGAACCGACCCGAATCTGTCGAACTCTGGAAAATAATCACTAACACATCCACGATTTCCCGAGCCACCTCCTTCAATACCCTGGGATGTAGACCATCAGGCCCCGGAGACTTATCAACCTTCAGACCCAACAGTCTCTCCAACGCCAAATCCTGGCAAATATAAATTCCCTTAAGTTCAGGTCCTTCAGCCACTGTTACCTCAGGGAGATTGCTTGTGTCTTCCCCAGTAAACACAGATATGAAATACCCATTTAATTCCTCTGCCATTTCTTTGTTCCCTGTAATATATTCCCCTGTTTCTGTCTTCAAGGGCCCAATTTTAGTCCTAACCATTTTTGTGCCTTGCACATACCTAAAAAAATTTACCTTCGTACCTCATTTTTCCTCTGCGTATTTCCTTCTTAGTAATCCTCTGTTGCTCTTTAAAAGCTTCCCAGTCCTCAGTTTTCCCACTTATCTTTGCTATGTTATACTTTTTCTCTTTTTAACTTTATATGTTTCTTAACTTCCCTTGTTAGCCATGGCCGCCCATGCCTCCTCCTGGGATCTTTCTTCCTTTTAGGAATGAACTGATCCTGCAACTTCTGCATTATACACAGAAATATCTGCCATTGTTACTCCACGGTCATCCCTGCTAAGGTATTGCACCATTGAACTTTGGCCAGCTCCTCCCTCATAGATCCATAGTTCCTTTTATTCAACAGAAGTACTGTCACTTCCGACTGTACCCTCTCCCTCTCAAATTGCAGATTGAAGCTTAATGTATTATGGTCACTACTTCCCAATGGCTCCTTCACTTCGAGGTCTCTGACCAATTCTGGTTCGTTACACTATACCAGATCCAGAATTGTCTTCTCCCTGATCGGCTCCAGCACCAGCTGCTCTAAGAATCCATCTCTGAGGCACTCCACAAAGTCTCTTTCTTGAGGTCCAACACCATCCTGATTCTCCCAGTCTACCTGCATGTAAAAATGCCCCAAAGCAACAGTCTTTGTGACAGGCCAATTTCAGCTCCTGATTCAACTTACATCTGACATCCAGACTACTGTTTGGGGGCCTGTAGATGACTCCCAAGAGGGTCTTTTTACCCTTAGAATTTCTCAGCTCTATCCACACTGACTCTACATCCCTTGACTCTAGGCCCCCCCCTCCCCGTGCAAGGGACTGAATATCCTCCCTTACCAACAAGGCCACCCCACCCCCTCTGCCCGTCAGTCTGTCCTTACGAAAGCACGTGTAACCTTGAATATTCATTTCCCAGGCCCTGTCCACTTGAAGCCACAACTCAGTTATCCCCACAATATCGTCTCTGCCAAATTCCAAAAGAGCCTTAAGATCACCCATCTTATGTCTAATGCTTCGTGCATTCATGTATAGTATATTTAATTTGTTACTGCTCTCACCCTTCCCATGAACCCCTATTTCACTCGACCCTTAGAGCATGATCTCTTTCCGAGTTTTCTGCCTCACAAAATATACCCCAGTGATCCAAGAACTTAAATCCTTGCTTCCTGCACCAGTTCCCCAGCCACACGTTCAAGTCCATGATCTCCCTGTTTCTGGCCACACCAGCCCGAGGAACTGGAAGCAAACCGGAGATAACCACCTTGGATGTCCTGCTTTTCAGCCTTCTTCCTAGTTCTCCGAAATCTCGCTGGAGTATGTTCCTCCTCTTCTTCCCGACATCATTTGTGCTGACATGCACCAGCACCTCTGGCTCTTCACCCTTGTCCTTGAGGATTTCCTGCACTCTGTCTGCGATGTCTTTCACCCTGGCACCAGGAAGGCAACACACCATCCTTAAATTCCGTCTGCTGCCACAAAAACCCCAGTCAGTTCCTGTCATGATGGAGTCCCCTATTACCACAGCTCTGTGCGATGTCTGACTCTTCCGCTCTGCCTCTGTGCCAACTTTTGATTGACAGACCTGGCTGCCTTGCGAACTGGCAGTGTCATCAGTCTCTACTGTTTCCAAAAGCTTCAACTTGTTCCTGACAGGTACTTCTCCCGGCGTCTCTTGCACCTGTCTCCTCTCTGCCTTCCTCATCGTCTGCACTCTTCTGCTCTCTTCTGGCATGATTGGTGTAATAACCTTGCTGAAGGTCTTGTCCAGAAAGATCTCGTTCTCTCAGATGAGCCGAAGGTCCTCGAGTTCTTTCATCAGCGCTGCAATATGCTCGGTCAATAGCTGAATGTGCACACACTTTCCACACATATACGAGCCAGACACACCAGAGTCGTTGACCTCTCACATCAAGCATGGAGCGCACTGAACCAGCTGGGCAGTCATGTCTTCACCCTCTTCAATCAACCTCCTTGTCAAAGACTCCTGAGCTGAAGCCTCACTCTTTGATCCAAAGGTCCTTAGACCCTCTTTTTGTGGCAAGTCTGTGGACTCTTAATTTAGGTTAGAGGAGAAGGGAGGGAGGGAGACTCTACTTTGTAGGACCTGGGGTTTAGAACATACCCACTCTAATAGCGATCACTTACCTTCCCGAGCAGCTTTGCGCTCCGCCTGAACTTCCGCCCAGCTCCCGCCGCTCTCTGCTGCTCCCAGCGATGTGGAAGGTGACAGTGAGTCCTCTCTCTGCGCTGTGGAAGGTGACAGTGAGTCCTCTCCCAGCACTTGGAAGGTGACAGTGAGTTCTCTCCCCGCACTGTGGAAGGTGACAGTGAGCCCTCTCCCAGCTCTGTGGAAGGTGACAGTGAGTCCTCTCCCCGCACTGTGTAAGGTGACAGTGAGTCCTCTCCCCGCACTGTGTAAGGTGACAGTGAGTCCTCTCCCCGCACTGTGGAAGGTGACAGTGAGCCCTCTCCCAGCTCTGTGGAAGGTGACAGTGAGTCCTCTCCCCGCACTGTGGAAGGTGACAGTGAGTCCTCTCCCAGCTCTGTGGAAGGTGACAGTGAGTCCTCTCCCCGCACTGTGGAAGGTGACAGTGAGTCCTCTCCCAGCACTGTGTAAGGTGACAGTGAGTCCTCTCTCTGCGCTGTGGAAGGTGACAGTGAGTCCTCTCCCAGCACTGTGTAAGGTGACAGTGAGTCCTCTCTCTGCGCTGTGGAAGGTGACAGTGAGTCCTCTCCCGGCACTGTGGAAGGGGACAGTGATTCCTCTCCCAGCGCTGTGGAAGGGGACAGTGAGTCCTCTCTCAGCTCTGTGGAAGGTGACCGTGAGTCCTCTCCCAGCGCCTTGGAAGGTGACAGTGAGTCCTCTCTCTGCGCTGTGGCAGGTGACAGTGAGTCCTCTCCCAGCACTGTGGAAGGTGACAGTGAGTCCTCTCCCAGCACTGTGGAAGGTGACAGTGAGAAGGTGACAGTGAGTCCTCTCTCTGCGCTGTGGAACGTGACAGTGAGTCCTCTCCCAGCACTGTGGAAGGTGACTGTGAGTCCTCTTCCAGCACTGTGGAAGGTGAGAGTGAGTCCACTCCCAGCTCTGGAAGGTGACAGTGAGTCCTCTACCAGCGCTGTGCAAGGTGACAGTGAGTCCTCTCCCCGCACTGTGGAAAGTGACAGTGAGTCCTCTCCCAGCACTGTGGAAGGTGACAGTGAGTCCTCTCCCAGCACTGTGGAAGGTGACAGTGAGTCCTCTCCCAGCTCTGTGGAAAGTGACAGTGAGTCCTCTCCCAGCACTGTGTAAGGTGACAGTGAGTCCTCTCCAACCAGTGGCTTACAATCTCAGCTTGAATGTTTTGGGAGTGCTCACAGACATCCAGATCTCCTGGTAGTACCAGCTATAAACCCATGGGCTTCGTACGTCCTGAGTTCCCCACCTGACCTGTCTACATGTACCTGTGTCTCTCCATCTTCTGCACCTAGCCCCTGTTAAATGAGATGACCATACCAGCTTTGAGCATACATGATCTGCCTCTTGAAGTGAGGGTACTTTTGAGTATGGATGTAGCCTTCTCCCACATGGTCCTCTTCCCAGTCGTGCTTTACCATACCCCTCCCTTTGCAGAAACTGTTGGCCTTCATTCACGATTGTCACCTCCTTTCCACAACCCAACCCAAGCCTGTCGCTCTCTGAATCTCAGATGTCCACCCCTGGGATGGAGGACTGCTGAGCAGAAAGGCCAGCTGCCTGGTTTTGTGACTGCTGTAATTGCTACGGGGAACAAGAAAATGGCAGACAAGTTATACAGATATTTTGAACCAGTCTTTTTTCTGGAAAATACTACGCTCATCTCATTTATGATCAAGAGTATGGAGAGGAATTAAGTACCATACCAAAGACAAGACTAATAGTATCAGACAAACTAACGGGGCTAAAGGCAGTTAAATCCTCTAGCCCTGATGGCTTGAACCATAGAGATAGTGGATGTATTGTGTGTAAGTTTCCCAAATGATTGGATTCTGGAAAAGTACCAGAGGATTGGTAAACTGCTCAGATACCTTTTCAAAAAGCGAGAAAAGCAAGAGGAGAGTAATTACAGGCTAATACACCTAACATCTATTGTTGGAAAAATATTGGAATAAATTATAAAGGAAGTAAAAGCAGAACATTTTGAAAATCATAATCTAATCAAGCAAAGTCAGGTGGCTTTGAGAAACAGCAATCCTGTCTGACTAATTTATTTCAGTTTTTGAATAAGTCTCAACCAAAATGGATAGAGTGGAATCAGTAGATGTCTTGTATTTGGACTTCAACAAGGAACCTCACAAAAGTCATCAGCTAACAGCCCATGGGGTTGGAAGTAGATATTGGTGTGGATGTGAATTGGCTCATAGGCAGGAAGCAGCAAGTGGGGATAAGAGTTTTTAGTTCAGGTTAGTGACCTGAGACCAGTAGGGTTTCGCAGGGATCAGTGCTGTCAAATGTTTACAATATACATTAATGACTGGGAGGAAGAGTGAATGCACTGTCGCCAAATTTACAGATAGCACAAAAGTAGGTGGAAAGGCAGGATGCAAACAGTTTACAGAAATATTAATAGATTAAACCGGCAAAAAGTGTAAGCAAATGCTGTATATTGTGGGAAAATGAGAAGTTGTTCATTTTAGAAGGGACAACAAAATAGCAGAAAATTATTCAAGTAGAGAATAATTGCAAAAAACTGCAACACAAAGGAACTTGGGGGTATTTGTGCACGAAATGCAGAAAGCTAACACACAGGTGCAGCAGGAATGCTAATGGAATATTCATCCCTTATTTCAAGGGGTTGGAATAGAAGAGTGGGGAAGTCTTACTGCAACTGTACAAGGTTCTAGTGAGACTACATACGGAGTATTGTGGGCACTTTTGGTCCCCTTATCATTTATGTTATTATATTATTATTGAAAGACATTATTTCATTGAATGTGGTTCAGAGAAAATTCCTAAGATGATCCTCAATATGGACGGATTATTTTATGAGCAAAGGTTAAACCGGTTGGGATTGTACTTATTGAAATTTAAAAGAATGAGAGGTGATCTCAATGAAACAGATAGGATTCTTAAAGGGCTTGATGGGGTAAATGTTGAAAAGATGTTTTCCGTCATGGGAGAGTCGAAGATCAGAGGGCATAGTCTCAGAATAAAGACGCGCCCATTTAAGACTGAAATGAATAAAAATTTCTTCAGAGGGTTGAGAGTCATTGCCACAGACCGTGTATATTTAAGGCTGTGATAGTTTGATTCTAAATCTGTAGGGGAGTCAAAGGTTTGGAGAAATGACAGCAAAGTGCTCATGAGGAATGTTGGATCAGCCATGGTCCTATTGAATGGTGGAGCCTGGCTTGAGGGGACAAACGGTCTACTCCTGTTCCTATTTAGATTAGATTAGATTCCCTACAGTATGGAAACAAGCCATTCGGCCCAACAAGTCCACACTGACGCTCCGAAGAGTAACCACCCAGACCTATTGCCCTACACTATATTCCCCCCTGACTAAAGCACATAACACTACGGGCAATTTAGCATGGTTAATTCACCTGACCTGCACATCTTTGGATTGTGGGAGGAAACAGGAACACCCAGAGGAAACCCACGCAGACATGGGAGAATTGCAAACTCCACATAGACAGTTGCCCGAGGCTGGAATTGAACCCGGGTCCCTGGCATTGTGAGCCAACAGTGCTAATCACTGAGCCACCGTGCCGCCTCTCTTATGGTTTATAGGAAGGGAGAGAACTGGAGCTGTGTTATCCAGAGCATCTAGTTAAAAAATGCAGAGCAAAGTGCTCTGAACATCAGAGATGGTGAAACTTGAACTTACTTTGCTGACAGATACTTTGGATTTACTGACTGACAAGGTTCTATAAAACAGTGGGCTACAGAGATAGTGAATGCACTGATTGTGATTTACAAAAATTCTAGATTCTGGAATGCTCCTAGCAGATTGGAAGTTAGCAAATAAGACACTTATTCAAGAAAGGGGAGAGTGAGAGGATAACACTATAGACCGGCTTACCATTCAGGGATATGCTAGAATCTATTATCAAGAAAGCGGTTTCAAGGCACTTAGGAAATCATATGATTTGGGAGCGTCGCCGTGGATTTATGTAAGGAAAATCCATTTTTTTTGCGGATATAACTAATACATGAGATAAATGGGAACCAATGAATGTAATATATTTGGATTTTTAGAAGATATTTGACAAGATACAGCTCAAAAAATAGTTTGCGGAAGATAAGCATTTTTGAAGATGGGGATAATATCTTAAATTAGATACAGGATTGACTAAAGAATAGAAAACAATTGAAATAATCATGGTTATTTCAGGTTGGCACATTGTTAATGGTGGGGAACACTAGGATCAGTGCTGGAATCTCAGCAATTTATATTCCATATTAATAACTCGCATGAAGCAATCAAATAAAACATACTCAGGTTTGTTTCTGAGTGCTAGGCTGTTATATGAATCTGCAAAGATCTATAGATGGGCATTTGGGAGGCAAATAGAGTGTAATGCGTGGACTGGAAGGATATTCATTTTGGTAAGATGAATAGAAAAGCAGAATAATTTTAAATTGTGACAAAGTATTATATGTTGGTGTTCAGAGGGATTTGCGTGAGTTTATACATGAAACACAACATTAGCATAAAGGAACAGCAAGTAATTAGGAAGGTCTTTATTGTAGGGAGTGTGGAGTCCAACATTGAGGAAATCTTGCTGTTATAGTGATTGCACACTGGACTACTGTGTACAACATTACTCCTTTTACTGAAGAAAAGATATCCATTGTAAGTCTATTGGACAGAGATGTTGGGATGTTAAGAGTGTAATAGCATTGTAGCTGGATGGCATTAATAGGAAAACTCTTCTATATATCTGATTGCACAATCAAGTTTTAAGACAGAATTACCTCTTTCGGAGCCATGAGATCTCCATGCTATAAGTGAACTGGAGATGTATTGAAATGCGTGTTCACCCAGGATGGGGTGTAATAAAATTTCACTTGATTGATTTCTGGTATGAAAGAGAACTGCCATATGAGGAGTGCTCGAGTACAGCAGGCCGATACTTGCTTTGGTTTAGAACAATGGGAGGTAAATCATATTCGATTCCAACATCTTTGAATGGTGTAATTTCTAAGAGGCTGGAGAGTCAAGAAGAAAGGTGCTTTATTTCAAGATAAGGGATCAGTTAGGACTGAAAAGAGGAATTTCTGCACTCTGGTTTGTGAGTCTTTGGAATTTGCTGCTGTGGAAAGTTATGAATACTCGTGGTTGGAAAAAATTAAAGGGTATGCTTTTGGACACTAAAGGAACTCTGGGATTATAGGGTAAGAAGAAGTGATGGTGAGGTGAAAGGACATGTATGATCTCATTGAGCAGGCTCAACAGGTGAATGGCCTATTCATGGTCCTGTCTCTTGTCTTACTTTCTTCTCTTGCGTGGCTTTCTTCTCTTGCGTGGCTAGCCTCCTTATATTGCTTGGAGAAGAGTATGTTAGGAAAATAACAAAATAACTTGTAAAGTGTAAAACCCAGCATCATATGCTCGGTTCTGTGAGTTATACACTGTCAGTGTTTAACAGGATAATTGCTGCTTTTGTTTTGAATCAGCTCCACCACGATTGCTGGAATTGCCTCTGCTGTCCTCCTGTTCATCATTATCGTTGGGATTCTGGTTTGTTGTTTCTTGTGTTCCTGCTGTTACCTGTACCGTCGGCGACAACAGATGAGGCTCCCCTTCACAGGTCAGTGAGCCAACCCAGATATAACCTCATAGTTCAATCAATCAGTCAAACAGACACCGAATGAACACAGAAAGCTCTGGTAACCTCTGTGGAGAAAGAAATAGCAGTTCATTGCCTCAATCTTCTGATTAAGTAAAGGGGATAGGCTGCCAGGTGGGTGAAAAGATAATTTGCCAGGAGAGTGAAGGGTACAGGTGTCAGATGAGTGAAGTGGTAGGATGCCCAGGTGGTTGATGTTGAGAGGCTCCAGGCAAATGGGAATAAGGGGGTGGGGTTATACTTGTTGACAGTGGGTGCAGGGAGTGTAAGCTGCCAGCTGAATATGGGATAAGGGTACTGGTGCACTGTGGGACCAAGGGGTTGGTTGGAACATTGGACTGTGTGTCTGAGAGGACCAGGAGTCTGTGATGGGGAGGGGTGTTAGTCAGGGGAGTTACTGGTGAATCCAGGGGTGGGGAATGTGACAACTCCTAAGTCACTCAGGAGCTTAAGCAGGTTTTTATCTTCTAACCTGCCTTGGATAACTATTCAGACTGGTCAGTGCAAACCTTCTAAACTCTCCAACTAACTTTTCTAGAAGGTTCCATAGTTCAGCTAATCCCAACTGGATATCTCAACTGACTGATAATTTCCATGGAGTCAGCTGCATGAGGAACATCCTTATGATCCTAATGCACAACTCAATCTTCTACTCTGCTACTAGACCCAACGTACCCTCCCCTTCCACAACAAACCACCCTGATTCCCCATACATGACCCAACTCCACCTACCACAACTCAACCTGAATTCTGCCGACCTCAGACTGCAGCACCCCGTTGTCAACCCAACCCGAATCTCTATCTGCCAACATCTCAACCGGATGCACTCCCTCCCCACTCACCAGAACACAACCAGATCGCACCCACATAACACAGCGCAACTCAATCTCCCTCCTCCACAACCCAACCCGACCTCCTCCCCTCAAAATGCACCCTGACCTGTCTTATCACAACCTAACCGAACACCCAGCTCACTCACCTGACAACCCCCATGACATGATTACTCCTACAACAAACCCCCAAAACTAATTTGGCTACCCCTGATAATGACCGAACCTATACAGACTTCCAATCCCTGACTATCTTCTTAGCCTACCCAAAAACTCACTTTGACCTAGCTTGACCCCTATCTCTGGCCTGACCTCTCTCCCTGGCTTGATTCCCCTCCCTCGCCTGATTCCTGTCCCCAGCCTGACCCCCTCCCCAGCCTCTCCCCTTTTCTAACTCCTCTCCCAAACCTAACCCTTGCCCACAGCCTAGCCCCTCTTCAGCGTGCCTATGCCCTCTCCTGATGTGATTTCCCCCCACCCGCAAGTAGACTATCCCCTTCCTGAGCTGACTAACCTCACCGAGATAACTTACCCCCTCCCGAGCTAACTGCCATCTCCCTCCACAAGTTAACTGCTTCCCTCCCCAAGCTAACAAGACTCTCCCTGAGCTGCCTATCTCCCTTCTCAAGTTAACTATTTCCCTTCCTAGATCTAACTACTACTCCTTGAGCTGACTCGCTCCCTCCACAAGCTAATCGCTTCCTTCCCCAAGCTAACTACCCCTCCCTGAGCTGACCAACTCCCTCCATGTGCTAACTACCCTTTGCCCAAACTAACTGCCCCCTCCCTGACTTGGCTACCCTCCTTCCTGAGCTAAGTACCGTCTTCCTGAATACTGGGTGGCGGTGTGAACTGTGAGGAGGATGCAGAGATGCTTCAATGTAATTTGGACAAATTGAGTGAATGTGCAAATGCATGGCAGATGCAGATAAATGTGAGATTATCCACTTTGGAGGCAAAAAAAAGGAAGGGAGATTATTTTCTGAATGGCAGTAAGTTGGGAAAGGAGTGATGCAAGATGACTCGTACACCAGTCACTGAAAGTAAGCATACAGGAGCAGCAGGTGATGAAGAAGGCAAACAGTGAGAGGATTCGACTACAGGAGCAGGGATAGCTGATTGACAGTTATACTGGGCCTCGATAAGTGTACACCTGCAATATTGTGTGCAGTTCTGGTCTGCGTATTTGAAGAAAGATTTTCTTGCTGTACAGTCAAGGTTTACCAGACAGATACATGGGATGGCAGGACCTATGGCTGAAGCCACGGTGGATTATTTAGGACAATTTTCACTGGGGTTTAGAAGAATGAGGGGCATTCTCAGAAATCTATAAAATTCTCACAGCACTAGACAGGATGAATGCAGGATCGGTGCTCCTGATGACACTGGAGTCCCAAACAAGAGGTCTCAGTTTAAGGATATTGAGTCAGCCATTTAGAAATGAGATAAGAAATGTCTTCACCCAGGAAGTGGAGAGTCTCCAGAATTCTCTACCACAGAAAGCAATTGAAGCCAAAACATTGCATGTTTTCAAGGAGTTCGACATAGCTGTTAGGGCTAAAGGGAGCAAAGGGTATGGAGAGAAAGTGGGAACAGTGGACAGAAGGGACTGAGTTGTATGATTAGCCATGATTACATTGATTGGTGGTGCAAACTGAGGACTAAATGGCTTACTGCTGATCTGATTTTCTATTTTTTCATGACTAACCCTCTCCCAAGCTGACTATCCCTGAATCGACTATCCACTTGCCCACCAACATATTTTGTCCATCTCCCCCATCCTATGCACTTGCCCTACTCACTTCAGCCATCTCCCCCTTACCCACTTACTTATATACCCATTAACTCATGCAGATAATATCCCCTCAAACATTCAAAGGCTGGATCTTTAAGCTTAACATTCAGCAGCTAGCCATTAACAGGTCTTCCTGACCCGACTCCATTCTGGAAGAGTTCTCTGATAGATGCTGCATGTTTCTGTCACAGCTGGGATCGGAAGTTGCCGGGAAAATGTGCAGCACCATTGGGTCAGGAAACTTCTGACCACAATTTTAATCTGACCATCATTGGCATTACTCAGACAATTTTGGCCAATCACTCGTCTTCCTTTCAGATGCTGCCAGACGTGGCAGCTGCGTAAGATTTCTCTTGAAGCCATTTCTCAGTGAGCCAATCAGAACCATTCTTCCCAGAACAATGAGCCAATCAGAATCAAATTCCCAGGTCAGTGAGCAATCAGCGCTGAAAACAATAAACGCTGGAGGTCACAGCAGGTCAGGCAGCATCCATGGAGAGAGAGTAAGCTAACATTATCCTTCCAGATCAGTGAGCAATCAGAACCATCCTACACAGGTCAGTGAACCAATCAGAACCATCCTTCCCAAATTTGTGAACCAATCAGAATGTACAATCTGCTAGTGTATTCAGTACAGAAATTGGAAGAAAGAGCAAGTTGATGTGTGGCTGCAAAGTTAGAACAGGATGGAGGGGTTTAGATTCTGGTAACATTGGGACCAGTTCTTGGGAAGGTGGATCCTGCCAAGCTGCATGGCCAGGACCGGTATTGCAGTGGGAGCTTTGTTAGTGCTGCTTGGAAGGGTTATCAGCAGCTGAGCTCAAATGCAAATGAGAATAGAAGCTGAATAAGTCAAGAATGAATGAACAAGTGTAGAAGAGAAAGCAAAGATAAAAAAAAGGACAACAAAGGGATTGTTCAGTAATCAATGCAGTGAGTCTCATGAATCTGCCAGTTTGATTCAATAACACATACTTCATCATGCTGTAGAAAAGGGCTGGGATAGCTGCTCAATGTTCCTGGTTACCTTGTTTTCGGGCAAGTTAGACAGGGGGATGAGAAGGAGGGGGGAGGTTTGGCAAAACTGACAGGTGTAAATTGAGGAAGAATGATAGCTCAAAGGAGCATTAAGTGAGGCCACAAGGGTTTGAAAAGGGGCAGTTGTACTTAGATTAGATTACTTACAGTGTGGAAACAGGCCCTTCGGCCCAACAAGTCCACACCGCCCCGCTGAAGCGCAACCCACCCATACCCCTACATCTACCCCTTACCTAACACAACGGGCAATTTAGCATGGCCAATTTACCTGACCTGCACATTTTTGGACTGTGGGAGGAAACCGGAGCACCCGGAGGGAACCCACGCAGACACGGGGAGAATGTGAAAACTCCACACAGTCAGCCGCCTGAGGTGGGAATTGAACCCGGGTCTCTGGCGCTGTGAGGCAGCAGTGCTAACCACTGTGCCACCGTGCCGCCCACAAATACTGTTGAGTATTTACTATCGAGTCCCAAACAGTCAAAGGGAGACAAAAAAAGCAAACGTGTATACACTTGTTCATTCATTCTTGTCTTACATTTCCAGCTTGTATTCTCTTTTGCATTTGAGTTCAGCTTCTATTGTTTCTATATTTCACGTGCTAATATTAACTGAAATAAATTTAGTGTTACAAATACTTGATTTCATAAGTCATATGTTTTAGAAGATAACTTTCAGTTTTCAGAGTGGAATTTAAAGTCAAGATAAATAGAAAACTCTGGATTTGCTCCATATTTTGAAACTGTCAATGGTTCCCTCAATACAGGTAAGATCCTCTTAGCATCCACTCTGTTAATTGCACTCAGAATCCTATTTGTTTCATTGCAATCACCACTTATTCTACCTAACTCCAGTAAGCATTGTCCCAACCTCATCAACTTTTCCTCATAAGGCAAAACCTTCATCCCAGGAATCAGCTGAGTGAACTTTTCTGATCTGCTCCCAAAGCTTGTCTATCCCTCCTTAATAAGTAAGGTGACCAGAACTGTACATTGTACTCTAGGTGCAGTCTCAACAATGCCTTGTACAGTTGTTGCATACAACCACACCATAAGACCATAAGATTTAGGAGAAGAATTAGGTCATTTGGTCCATTGAGTCTGCTCCACTATTTGATCACAGCTGATATGTTTCTTAACACAATTCTCCTGCCTTCTCCCCATAACCCTTGAACCCCTTATTTATTAAGAACCTATCTATCTCTGTCTTAATGAAATCAATAGCTTGGCCTCCACAGCTCTCTGCAGCAATGAGTTCCACAGATTAACCACCCACTGACTGAAGAAATTCCTCCTCATCTCAGTTCTAAAGGGTTGTCCCTTCACTCTCAGGCTGTGCCTTTGGGTCCTAGTCTCTCCCTCTAGTGGAAGCATCTTCTGCATGTCCACTCTATTTAGGCCTCTCAGTATTCTGTAGTTTCAGTCAGTCCCACCCTCATCCTTCTAAACTCCATCGACTACAGACCCAGAGCGTTATGAACCACTCCTCACCTTCTGCATCCTTCATCTGTGGGATCATTCTTGTAAATCTCCTCTTGACCCCTCCAAAACCAGCACATCTCTTCTTAGATATGTGGCCCAAAACTGCTCACAAGTTAGGAGCAGGAGTAGGTGATTCGATCCCTTGAGATTGTTCCACTATTCATTACAATCATGACTGATCTGATTGTGGCCTTAACTCCACTTTCCTACCTTCCCTCAGTAATGTTAGATTCCCTGTAATTGAAGAACATATCTACCTCCAACTTAAAAGTATTCAATGATCCCTCTACCGCTGTCTGGAAAAGTGAGTTCCACAGACTTTTCTTCCTCTGAGAAGAAGCGTATCATCTTCATCTTAAATGGGTGACACCATATTTTTAAATTGTGCCCTTTAGTTCTAGCCTCTACAACTAGAGAAATATCCTTTTAGCATCCCGACTGTAAAATGCCCCTCACAAACATAAATAAGATCACCTCTTTATGCTTCTAAACTCCAAACGATACAGCGCCAGTCTGTTCAAGGCCATTAGATCTGGGGACCTCATCAGCCTTTAATCTATTAGTTCTCCTAGTGCCTATGCTCTAATAATTCTTGGGATGGTTACTGTCTCTACCACAGTGAAGACAGATATAGAATATTTGACTGCCATTTTTTTGTTTCCTTTTATCAATTCCAAAGTCCCATCCTCTACTGGACTAATGCTGACTTAAAATTCGTTTTGAACCTTGTACTGTCTGTTTTTGTACTTCTTGGTAGTTTTCTCTCATCATCACATTTCTCCCATTTTACTTACCTTTTAGTCACTCTTTTCTGTTGCTAAAAGGTGTCCAATGTTCTGGCCTAATACCACTAACCTCTGCAACTTTGTTCACCTTTTATTTCAATTTGCTATCACTCTTAGCTTTCTTAGATAGCTACAGATGGGCATTCCTTCTGCTAGATTTTTTTTCTTTCTCAGTGGGATACATGTTTGTTGAGAGTGAAGAATTGTCTCCTTAAATGTCTGTCACAGCTTCTCTATCATCTTCCGTTTTAACCTATGCTCCAATTCCACTTTAGCTAACTCTATCTTCGCACATTTTTAGTTAATTTTTGTTGTTATTGATGCTGTCTCAAACTGAATATAAAACTTCACCATGTTACTCACCGTTCCCTCGAGGACCCATTATTGCAAGGTCTAGAATTAATTCTATCTCATTACATATTACATCTTCACTCCCATTTAAGATGGAGATGATAAGTTTTTTAATTGAGGAAGGAAAGTCTGCGGAACTCACTTGATAAAGATGGGACATTGAATTCTTTTAAGTGGGAGGTAGATAGATTCTTCATTTACAGTTCATTGCTATAAACTATTAGGTTGCAGAATGATCTAAGAAATTGTCCTTAACGTACACTATGAGTCCATCGTCCAAGTCTTGATTTGTTTAATTGATATGAAGATTAAAGTTACCCACAATTATTGCACTATTTGAAGTGACCATCAGGTTAAACCATCATGAGTCATCTCTGTCTAATGAGAGATGTTGCCCAGGTTGGAGGGTTTGAGCTACAGGCAGAAGCTGAATAGGCTGGGGCTATTTTCTCCAGAGTCTTAGAGGGGGAGGGGTGACCTTAATGAGGTTTATAAAATCATGAGGGGCATGGGTAGGGTGAATAGTCAAGATTTTTTCCCCAGGATAGGGGAGTCCAAAACTAGAGGGCATAAGTTTAAGGTGAGAGGGCAATGATGTAAAAGGGCAGTGATTTCACCCAGAGGGTGGTGTGTGTATGAAACAAGCTGCCAGCAGGGATGGTGGAGATGGGTACAATTATAACATTTAAAAGGCATCTGGATGGGTATAGGAATAGGAAGGGTTTGGAGGGGTTATGGTCCAAATGCTGACAAATGGGATAGATTAATTTAGGATATCTGCTCAACATGTATAAATTGGACTGAAGGGTCTGTTCTCATGCTGTATATTGCTGAGATTGTGTGTGATGAGTGTCAGTTATATGTGAGTAATGTGTGTGAGAAAATACAATTGTGTGTTGTGTAATAGTCAGTATAATTGTGATTATTTGTTCTAGGTCAAAGGGAGGTGACACGCAGTTTCCCAATGCAGCCAGCCAATCCATCTAACATGCCCTCAGGTGCATACCCTCCGTATCC
The DNA here is from genome assembly GCF_047496795.1 of Chiloscyllium punctatum. Taxonomy (NCBI): domain Eukaryota; kingdom Metazoa; phylum Chordata; class Chondrichthyes; order Orectolobiformes; family Hemiscylliidae; genus Chiloscyllium; species Chiloscyllium punctatum. Next base: position 28,950,331 of record NC_092783.1, read on the forward strand.
AACAGCTCCTGCCTACGGTGTTCCAGGTAATTTTGAATTAATATAAGCAATGCGCTCCCATTCTTTCGCTTATTTAAAATGCATCAAATATCCCAGTTCTGATGGAATATTATTGATTAAAAATTTTTATTTTGTTTCTCTCTCCACAGTTGCTGCCAGATCTTCTGATCTCCAGCATTTGTAGGATTTTGTTTTTGAGTTGAAGTGAACCATGGTTGAATCTAACATTACAGAATGAAGAGGGAGACTGGGATTGAGACAGGCGTGGGCAGCTTTCTAGTTGCTGTTATAGTCAAGGTCCACAGTGGTTGTCTCCCTGCGAGAGCACACTGTTCAGCTTTCACTGCATGTACAACTCAACAAGCAAAATTCAGAGTGAGAAATATTTGATATTTTGAGTTCCACTAGAAGTACTGTAACAAGTTCATTTTGTCTGAACGGCCTGAGCTTATTATTTTTTATTCTAATTTTTGTAATATCAGGTTCAACTTTTTTCATTTTGTCAAGAAAAAATATATTGTGGATGCTGGACAAAAGCAAAACAGAGAATGCTGGAGAAACTCAGGAGCGTCTGTGGAGAGCAAAACGAAATTAATGTTTCAGATCAATGACTTTTCATCAGAACTGGGAAAACTCAGAGATATCCTAGTGTGAAAGCCAGAGCAGGTTAAATAAGTGGAAAATAGACCGATGAGAAATGTAAAGGAACTAGGGTTTGAATCTTAAGATTTTCTGGCGAAGTGCGAGATGCATTGAGTTTTTTTGAGGGATTCTCGCTGCAGGCACCATAAAATTTTAGAATCATAGAATCACACAGCATAGAAATAGGCCCTTCAGCCAGCCACCATGGCTATGCCAATCAACGAGAATCAAACTATACTAATCCACCTTACCTGCACTTCATCCATAGTCAGTAATGCCCTGGCATTTTAAGAGCTCATCCAATACTACTTAAATGTTGCGGGAGTACCTGCCTTAACTACCCTCTCAGGCAGCACATTCCATATTTCTCGCATCCTCTGAGTGAAAACATTTTATTCTCAGATCTTCTGTAAGCCATTTACTTCCCACCTTAAACTTAAGCAATCTGGTCTTAGTCATGTCTGCCATGGGGAAAAGATTCTCAAAATCTACTCTGTCTGTTATAATTTTGTATACCTCAGTTAGATCATAGAATCCCTGCAGTGTGGAAAGAAGCCATTCAGCCCATTAGGTTAGCAGTGATCCTATGAACAGCATCCCACCCAAACCAGTCCCCTACCCTTTCCCTGTAACCCTGTATTTAGCATGGCTAACCCACCGATCTTTCACATCCCTAGTCACTATGGATGATTCAGCACCTAACCTGCACATCTTCAGACTGTGAAAGGAAACTGTAGCACCTGGCAGAAACCATGCAGACACAGGGAGAACATACAAACGTTCCAAATTTTGCTAACCTTTTTAAAATTGCTACAAACTAAGTGATGGATTCACCATCGTGCTGATTGTGTTTATGGAATCTGAACATTTCAGCAGTCCCAGTTTTGGTGAAAAATGATTCTGTAGGATTCACTCTAGTTTTGAAGTTTTGGAACTTGGCTTCTCTGGCTATAATAGTCTCCCCAGAAGGTTAAACATCATTCCCTTCATAATGCACAGGAACACAGGGACAACCATATCAGCTTCAGTTTTGCTATCTTTCACAAGATAATGGAATCTCTCTGTGTTGGGATTCCAGCTCTGTATTTTCAGCAAACAGTCCAACAGTGCCAAAATTTCTCACCATTTCTGTTTTTTACAGAAGTGACAAGTATAGTGCCATGTACAACAAAAATGTTATGTTGGTAATATATTTCTGGGTCAACATCTCTAGCTGAAGACTTTGTGTAGGGTACTTGTTATTCACAGTGTTTCTTCAGGACAGAGCATATGGTGAGCTTCTGTACGGTTAATCTCTTTCCTGGGGTGCTTTTTTTCCCCCTCACTATCTGCGTCTGATGTCTTTTGATAGCTTTTCTCCTTTTAATCAAAGTGTCTGTGCAGATTTTCAATGCTAGTTGCCAATGTGCTCTGTAGTGTAAGTCTGTATGGCTGCACGTGAATACCAGTATGATCATGAGGAGATGGCAACTATCAGATGCTAATGTCTGTGGACAAGGGATGTGTGTGGCTGATGCCCATGGATCGTGCCCTGAGGTGATGGTTGATTTGAGCAACTCATGGTGAGCTGAATTCACCAGTTACCCGGTCTGACTTGCAGCTCAGGAATTCTTGATGTCTGGCTTGTTTGGCATGATAGAAAACTGAATATTAATTGGGTGGATTAAGAGTGGCTCGGTGGTTAGCACTGCTGTCTCATATGCCAGGGACCCAGGTTTGATTCCACTCTTGGGTGATTGTCTGTGGGGAGTTTACACACCCTCCTTGTGTCTGCGGGGGCTTTCTCTGAGTGCTCCAATTTCTTCCCACAGTCAAAGGATGTGCAGGTTAGGTGAATTGACCATGCCAAATTCCCCAAAGTATCCAGGGATGTGGTAGATGAGGTGGATTAGCCATGGGATTTGCAAGGTTACAGGGATAGGGTGGGGGGTCTGGGTGATTTGTTCTTTATAGGGTCGGTGTGGACTCGATGGACCGAATGGTCTGCTGCCACACTGTAGCGATTCTATAATTCAATAATTCTACAAATTGCAGCTTTAACAAGGTGTTTAAGATGCTACAGTTCCCTTTAATTGGCAATTTTCTGCTGCCTAGTAAGAACCTCACCTCACTGTTTGGTCCAAATATAAAATGTACAGCAAGTTTCTCCTGCCATTGCAATGGGCTGTGCAGACTCCTCGCACGATTTTGCTACAAATCTCACAATAGCCCACGCCCCAAAAGATTCCATCTAAGATGTGTATTTAGAAAAGATGAGGGCGGCACGGTGGCACAGTGGTTGGCACTGCTGCCTCACAGTGCCAGAAACCCGGGTTCAATTCCCGCCTCAGGCAACTGTGTGGAGTTTGCACATTCTCCCCGTGTCTGCGTGGGTTTCCTTCGGGTGCTCCGGTTTCCTCCCACAGTCCAAAGATGTGCAGGTCAGGTGAAATGGCCATGCTAAATTGTCCGTAGTGTTAGGTAAGGGGTAAATGTGGGGTTATGGGTGGGTTGCGCTTCGGCGGGTCCGTGTGGACTTGTTAGGCCGAAGGGCCTGTTTCCACACTGTAAGTAATCTAATCTAATCTAATCTAATGCAGAACGGAGAATAGCTGAAAAAGAGAGAAAAATAAAAACTGATAAATAGAGAGCAATCAAATAAGGGTAGGTGTTCTAGTCTGAAAATGTTCATCTCAAATCTGGGAGTTTGAAAAATGCCAAATCAGAACACAAAGTGCAGTTCCTCAAACCTCACTGAAGTTTCTCTGGAACCCTGCCACAGGGCCCAGGACAGAGACAGATCTCAGAATGAGAGCAAGTTGGAGTTTAAAATGAGCAGCAACTTGAAAGTGTAAAATCAGACTGAATTGCAGACTGAATGGAGCTGTCTGGAGCCTTAACCACCCTACCCTCTCACATGCCTGGCATCTACCACCCTCAGCCCTCAAATACTAATCTTACACACTTCTCTCCTTGTCAAAAAGGCTTTGGACCTCTAAACCCCCGGATATTGCAGTCAGTGTGGTATAAAGGTCTTTGTCCTCCAGTGTTATTCCTACACTGGATGTGCTGGAAGGCTTCTTGAATAGTACTTGACGTTTGATGGAATCAGATTTGGAGTTTCAGGGAATAATAGATAAAAATAAATGCAGTGACAGTCCTGAGTGTGAGCTTGGAAAGTTGGTGAGCGAGGGAATGCGATGCAGTGAGGGAGAAAGTCAATTCTAAGTAACTGGCAGATTAAACACTAAAAACATTAGCACCACAATGTAGCAGAGTGGTGAGTGAGGCAAAAAATACAGAGATTTTGAAAAGCTTCAGAGGAGAGACAAAGTGATGATGGGGGAGAGAGATGGCTGAGATGACAGAGAGCGCAACAAGAACGGAGTCAGGATGTGAGGTAAAAAGGAGCAGGAGCGGTGTAGTGAGACAGGATGCGAAGAAACCAACAAGACTGGCAGAGGTGAGTGGCAAGTGGAGAGGTAGAAGGAAGGGATAGAGTGGTGAGATGGAATAGAGAGAGAACAACAAGATGGAAGAGAGCAGCAAGTGGAAGGAAGGAGAGAATAGCAAGATGGTAGAAATGGAGAGAGTGGTGAGGGGGTAGAGATCTATGAGAGAGGAAACAGAGTGGCAAGAGGGGTGAAAGAAAAGACTTAAAGTGTAGCAAGTGGCTGGGGCGAAGGGATTCTGGACACGAGTGTAGTGAAGAGTGGGGGGAGTGGTGAGAGGGAAGGTAAAAGGGTGACAGAAAGGGGACAGAATCATTGACAAACTGGGATAGAGAGAAAGGGGAGGGAGAAAGAATGGTGAAAGCAGAAAGAAAGGAGAAAGATGGCAACAGAAAGGGAGAGGGCAGTGAGGGAAGGAAATGGAAGAGTGCACTGAGAAAGGAAAGTATGCTTGTGAGAACATGAGAAAGAGAGGAGTACGGGAGATTTATGAGGTGGATGGAGCTATCCACTTGAAGATTTAGACATTGCAGCAAATGGGTAGATGATTGGTTGCTGAATATTTTGTCACATCTGTAATTTATTATTAATTCCGAGGAAGGAACGTGATATCACTGTTATAAGTTGAGTATTTATTGTAAGGGTTGTGTACAAATAGCTAGATTGAATTACTGCTTCTTAAAGAAGGAGTATGAACAGAAATCTCTTAATTATTAAGTTTATAGCAGATGGAAAGGAACTGATTGAGAATGGCTGAGTAATTCCACATTCCAGTCTCCAGTTCTCAGGGTCGGTTAGCTCAGTTGGTTGGATGGTTGGTTTGCAAAGCAGTGTGATGCCAACAACATGGATTCAATTCCCATCATTGGCTGAGGTTACCATAAAGGACTCTCATTCTGAACCACTCCCTTCACTTGAGGTATGGTGGGTCTCAGGTTAAATCACCACCAGTTGTCTCTCTCTCTCTCTACTGAGAGAGCAGCCCTATGGGCTGGTAATTCTATGGTGACACACAAAAAAGTAAATAATCCAAAAGGAAGCTTAATGCCTGGCAGGAAAGCTTGGCTGCATGGAACGCCTATATCCACTCGATTGATTTATTTATTGTCATGTTACCTAGGTACAGTGAAAAACTCTGTTTATGAGTAGTGCAGTCAGATCATAAGCAAGGACATACAGATCATAGAGTGAAAAAAGACTAGACAGAAGCACACCAAGTTACCTTGCCCAAGGCGTGTGCTAGGCAAAATCAGCATTATTTGAAGTTAGAGAATACATTCAGCAGTCTAATAACAGCAGGGAAGAAGGTGTTCTCGAATCTACTGGTGTGAGTGTGTGTGTGTGTGTGTAGGAGTGTGTGTGTGTGCGTGTGTGTGTGTACCTTCTGCCTTATGGAAGAAGCACTGCCGGGGTGCAATGGGTCGTTGATAATGTTCACAGCCTTTCCGTGGCAGCAGGCCATAGAGATGGAGTCCCTGTTTGGCAGGTTGGCTTCCGTGATGATCTGGGCCATACACACGACCTTGTGCAGTTTTCTTTTACTGTCCTGGGCACAGCAATTGCCATACCAGGCTGTTTCCGGACAGTATGCTTTCAATGGTGCAATTGGAATCGTTGGTGAGGGACCTTGTGGATGATGTTGGCATCATAAATGGAATCCATGGATGGAAGGTTGGCTTCCGTGATGGTGTTGGGCTGAGAGGGCCCTTGTGGACAAACCTGAGGGAAAGAAAACAAGTCGACAAACAAAGGTTGAAGTACAAAAGAAAACCTAAGAACAGATGGTGTGCAGAAAGAGAGCAGGAAATCCAGTAACTTATGAATCTACACAGAATCTACACAGCCACAATGTGTGTAGATTCTTTAGTGCAGTCAGAGAGTCATAAAGTTGTATAGCAAGGAAACAAACTCTTTGGTCCAACTCGTCCATGCCGACCAGATATCTTATATTAATCTGGTCCCATTTGCCAGCATTTGGCCAATATCTGTCTAAATCCTTCCTATTCATACACCCGTCCAGATGCCTTTTAAATGCTGTAATTGTATCAACCTCCACCAGTTCCACTGGAAGCTCATTCCAAAAGTGTACCACGCTCTGTGTGAAAAAGTTGCTCCGTGAAGTCCCTTTTAAATTTTTCAGCTCTCCCCTTAAACTTAAGTCCTCCAGTTTTGGACATCACTACCCTGGGAAGAAAATCTTGGCTATTCACCGTATCCATGCCCCTCATGATTTTATGGCCACCCCTCAGCCTCTGACACTCCAGGGAAAGTAGCCCCAGCCTATTCAGCCTCACCCTATAACTCAAACCCTCCATCCTGGCAACATCCTTGTAAATCTTTTCTGAACCCTTTCAAGTTTCTCAACATCTTTCCTATAGTAGGGAGACCAGTATTCCAGTAATGGCCTAGTCAATGTCCTGTACAGCCGTAACATGACCTCCCAACTCCTATACTCATTGCACTGACCAATAAAGACAAGCATATCAAATGCCTCCTTCACCACCTGTCTACCTGTGACACCACTTTCAAGGAACTATGAACCTGCACTGCAAGGTCTCTTTGTTTGGGAACACTCCTCAGGATCTTACCAGTAAGTGTATAAGTACTGCCCTGATTTGCCATACCAAAATGTAGCACTTCACATTTGTCTAGATTAAATTCCAACTGCTACTCTTTGTCCATTGGCCCATCTGTCTATTATACTACCAATTTTGGTATCATCTGCAAATTACTTAACATACTTCCTATATTCACATCCAAATCATTTATATCAAGACAAAAAGCAGTCGACCCAGCACCGATCCTGCAGCACATCGCTGGTCACAAGCCTCCAGTCCGAAGAGCAATCCTTCACCACCACACTCTGTCTCCTACTTTTTAGCCAATTTTGTAATCCAAATGTATCCAATTTTGTTCTCCCTATATTGCTTATGATCTAACCTATTAACCATTCTACCATGTGGAATCTTATCAGATGCCTTACTGAAGTCCATATACACAAAGTTCACCACTCTGCCATCATCACTTCTTCAAAAAAAACTCAATCAGGTTAGTGAGACATGAATTCCCACAGACAAAGCAATGTTGACTATCCCTAATCCAGACCATCCATGGCACAAGCATCTCAGGAATTACCTGCCAACAGCTGAGAACTGATTAGGGCTCATCAAGGACAGAGAGGCTGTCAGTGTTAATTGAGCATTGAGAATCTCCTCTAACAAACCTCAGTCCTTGATGTGAGTGTCCTTGACCATATCCTATAGCATGCTTCCTGCCTCCATCTCAGCATAACCCCAGCCCCACCCGCGATTGAAAAGGCCACTCAGGCAGCTGAGAACCAACAAAGCCACCAGAACAGGCAGACTAAGCAAAGACATGCCAGAGAATTCCTAGAGGCCTGGCACTCCAACCACAACGCCATAAACAAACACATAGATCTACATACCATCTATCAACCTCTCAGAAAACAAACAGGAAATGACATCACCACAAACCCCAGGAACCCCATCCAGGAGAAAGATATAAATAGAAAGCAGGAGACAACAGTTTTGCTTCACTTGGAGGTCGCCACTAATGGTGTTACCTAGCCAGGTAATGAAACGTCTGGATATCAAACCTACAGCTCAGCGAGCAAATCTACACCCTAAACCTCAACCTGAGCTACAAACCTTCACAAACCTTGCAGAACAGACAGACTCCCTGCTGAGCTACTGAAATACAGTAGAACAGCTCTCTTGGCACATGACCTCATCTGGAAGAAGGAGAACAGACCAGCAGTTCTTCAATGTCCTGTTATTGTGACAATCTTCGAGAAAGGAGAGAAGGCTGATTATGGGAACACCCGAGGAGTCTCTCTGCTGTCAACCTCAGGGAAGGTCATTGCAAAAATCTTCCTCCATCACCTCCCAGACGCTGAAGTGCTGCTCCCAGAGTCTCAATGTAGATTCCATCCATCCAGAGGCTCAATGGACATGCTCTTCACAGCAAGCAAAGTACTAGAAAAGTGCAAAGAGCAGCGGCAACCTCTACGCATGGCCTTATTCGACTTCATAGATGTCTGAGACCCTATCAGCTGGGGTGGATTATGAAATGTCCTCCTCAGATTTAGCTGGCCATTGAAATTCATTACCAGCCTCTGTTTACTGCTGGACAATGTGTGAGCTGTGATCCAGACCAGTGGACCCACCACTGACCCAACTTGAGTGCATATGGTGTCAAGCGAGGCTATGTCATCACTCCACCATTTTTCTTGATTTTCCTTGCTGCAACCCCGCACCCAATATCCATGAAGTTTCCCACTGGAATGGAGCATCTCAACAGGATGACCAAGATCACGCCTAAACTCTGCCTCAAGCTGCAATATGCCGATAAGACTTAACTGTGCACCAACTCAGAACTCTAGCTGCAGTCCATCATCAATGCATGCATGGAGGCAAATAAGAGAATGAAGTCAAAGCTCATCTTATCAACCTAATCCCACCATGCAAGACTAGCATCCCAACAGTCAAGGTTCACAAGGAGGTACTGGAGAAATGTGGATTAATTCCCACACTTGAGGAACATCCTCTCAAAGAGGACAAATGTCAGCGATGAAGTTCAGCATTGACTCCTTTAGTTCTTAGCAATATAGAGGTCAAACATAACAGCAAAAAGTGTGTGCAAAAATCCAAGCATTCCACCTTCCCACCTCTTCAAGCAACCCCTGGCCAGGATGTGTGGATTCAGGACCGGAATGTTTAGTTAGAGTAAGATCCCAAACTCCAGAGTAGAGAAAATCATCCTCAACCCAGGGGGACTGCCCAAGAGCCATTGGTGCACACTGTCAACAACTCCATCCATCACTTTACTGTGATCAGTCTGATGGGGTGATCACATTGGATTTTTCTGCTTTTTGTGAAGATAGAGCTTTGTCTCCACAAGAGCTATGCAGTAGCCACCCCAACCATTACCATAGAATATTATGCTATAGATAGATCTGCTCCAATAGAACCTGGTAAAGTATGTTTTTCCCTTGTTTTCCTCACAACCTCTCACAGACTGAGTCTCGAAGCTATGTTCTTTTGAACTCAGCCAGTTCAGACAGAAGTGGTGCTTTTTGTGATGGACGTTGAAGCCTCCCCCCCCACCTCCCCCTCCATGTTCTGTGCTCTTGCTGCTCTTCAGGCATCCTCCAGTGCTTATTAATAAAGGGATGGGATTGGTACATTACTGAGAAAGGATCTTAGATAGGAAGAACTATGTGTAGAATAGAATCTGGTTGGTGAAGGAAAGAAACAGCAGGGGGCAGCAAACATTGGTAGAAGACATTTTTAGGCCACAAAACTTTACTAGCATTGTAGGACATGCGATAAATATAATTATAGATGCAGGTAGCAGAGTAATGAAGTAAATATGAGTGACTTCAATCTGTATATTAGATTAGATTACTTACAGTGTGGAAACAGGCCCTTCGGCCCAACAAGTCCACACCGCCCCGCCGAAGCGCAACCCACCCATACCCCTACATCTACCCCTTACCTAATACTACGGGCAATTTAGCATGGCCAATTCACCTGACCTGCACATCTTTGGACTGTGGGAGGAAACCGGAGCACCCGGAGGAAACCCACGCAGACACGGGGAGAACGTGCAAACTCCACACAGTCGGGAGGCGGGAATTGAACCCAGGTCTCTGGCGCTGTGAGGCAGCAGTGCTAACCACTGTGCCACTGTGCCGCCTGTGCTGTATATAGAATTGATAGATCTAACGAACACCACTGCTGTGGAGAATGAATTCCTGGAATTTGTGCAAAATGGTTTTCTGGAACAGTTGGTTGTGGAACTTTTTAGATGTAACATTATATATTTAGAAGGGGTTATTTAATAATTATATTATGTTACGATGCGGAGGTCAAACCCCTCTGCTAATTAAAACTAAACCGCCTCACCTGTAATCTGATTAAAAATGTGAGTGAGTGAAAGAAAACCTAAATTTCCAGCGTTTAAAGAGAGAATAACAACTTATTTTCCTCACTCCGAACAATGAACAATAAGCAAAAACTGTGAATAATCCTGAGTCCCTTTTTCTTATCTAATCACTATCTAACCCTAACCCTATTAAAATGCTGCTCCAATAACACAATTATTAAACATTATGGGCGGCACGGTGGCACAGTGGTTAGCACTGCTGCCTCACAACGTCAGAGACCTGGATTCATTTCCCGCCTCAGGCAACTGTCTGTGTGGAGTTTGCACATTCTCTTTGTGCCTGCGTGGGTTTCCTCCGTGTGCTCCGGTTTCCTCCTACAGTCCAAAAATGTTCAGGTTAGGTGAACTGGCCATGCTAAATTGCCCGAAGTGTTAGATGAAGGGGTAAATGTAGGGGAATGGGTCTGGGTGGGTTGCTCCTTGGAGGGTCGGTGTGGACTAGTTGGGCCGAAGGGCCTGTTTCCACACTAAGTAAACTAATCTAATCTAATCTAAAAATTAACTTAATCTTTCAATCTCCATATCTCTCAGTCTCTTATGCTGTCTTCCTTCTGGTCTTCCAAATCTCCTACTTCCTTCCGTCCTTCTGATTCTGTTGTCTTCTCCCTGGGTCATCTCCTGTGATTTTCTTCTTTTTTACTGTGCGTGTCTTTGTATAAAATTTCTTGGTGTCTTTAATAGATTATGCCTTATGAGAGATTTCTTTGAGAATATTGAGACGTTTATTGCTTCAGATGGCAGTTGGCTCTGACTAATTTTCAAAATGCCCTTTTTTATCTTTCCAAGACTCGTACCCTCTCATTGGTCCAATGTTGTCAATATAGTCAAATTCAAAGTCATTTGGTTTTTGGTATCCTGGGCATAATTTAAATTAATTGGTTAAATTCAAATCCAATTGCTTTAACATCAAACACAACCCCAAGCTGATTGTTATATAGTATCAGTTCCAGCACACACTGAACCTGTCAGCTAGTCATAGACACATGTGTTGTCACAATCTCTCAACTCAGAAAAGACACCTCTCTCTTAAAGTGACCATACACACTTTTGACTTCATAGCACCTCCCCTCTTAAGAAAGAAATAAACCATAATAATGAAACCTCCCTCCCCTTTGTGGACCTCTCTGTCTCTGGCAACTGATTTAACACTGACATCTACTTCCAGCCCAGCAATTCCCACAGCTACCTTCACTACATTCCCACACCACCACCACCACCGTAAAAGCACAATCCCTTACTCCCAAGTCCTCCACCTCCGCCATGTCTGCTCCCAAGATGAACAATACTACTCCAGGACATCCCAGATGTCTCCTACTTCCAGGACCAAAATTTCCCCTCCCCTGTGATTAACAATGCTCTCTCAATCACAACTCCTCCATTTCCCGCACCTCCACCCTTGAACCCCAACCCCCTGCCTGTCGCAACAATGATAGAATCTCCCTGGTCCTCACATTCCACCACACTAATCTCCCAATCCAGTGTATCATCCACTTGCCATTTTTGCCACCGACAATCAGACCCCACTACCCTTCCCAATCCTATCTGCATTCCATAGGAACCATTCCTTCTCTGACTCCCTTGTTACGTCCATACTCACCACTCATCCCCTCTCCACAGTTGGCCCCTTCTCCTACTGCCGTAAGAGGTGCAAAATCTGCCTGTACCCCCTCCTCCCCCAACCTCACCTCTGTCCAAGGCCCCAAAGGATCATTCCACATCCGACAGAAATTTACTTGCATATTCTCAAACTTCATTTAATGCATCCGTTGCACTCAATGTGGTCTCCTCTACATCGGAGAGACTGAGTGCAAACTCACTGAATGATTCAGGGAACATCCCTGGTCCACATGCATCAAACGACCCCAACTTCCTGTAGCCACCCATTTCAACTCCCCCCGATGACATGTCCATTCTGGGCCTCTACCATCTAAGCAAGACCACCCACAAACTGGAGGAGGAACACCTCATCTCCCGCCTCGGGAGCCTACAACCACACAGCCTCAACAAAGTTTACAAATCTCCCTCCCCCCCCCCCACACCATCCCAGATCCAACCCTTCACTCAGCTCCACCCTCGACCTGACCTATCTATCCATCTCCCTTCCTACCTATCTGCTCCACATTTTCCACTGACCTATCACAATCATCTCCGACCTTCACCCATCTATCGACATCCCAACTACCTTTCCCTAAGCCCTGTGCCCCTCCCCCTATTTATTTCTCAGCCCCCTTCCCCCTCCCCAGTCCTGATGAAGGGTTAAGTCCGAAACGTCAACTCTCTTGCTCGTCAGATGCTGCCTGACCTGCATTGCTTTTTCCAGCGCCACACTTTATCAACAGGGACTTAGGAGAGCAAGAATAGGCCATGAAATGACTTTGGCAAGTAGGGTTAAAGAGAGTCCCAAGGCATTCTATACAGACATTAAAAACAAGAGGTTAACTAGGGAGAAGGTAGGATCACTCAAAAGATAAAGGAGGGAACTTGTGCTTGGAGGCAGGGGATGTGATCGAAATTCTAAATGAGTATATTGCATTAATATTCGCCCAGGAGAAGGACATGGTGAACAGTGCGATTAGTGTGGAGCACGATAATATACTAGATCATTTTGAAATCGAAAAAGAATCACAGCTACAGAGGCGAATGTTGTTGAGGAAGGTTTGTCTACTGAGTCAGTATGGGTGGAAGTTAGGAACAGCAAGGAAACAGCCACCGCATTGGGGGTTGTCTACAGACCACCTAGAGCAGTTGAGAGATTGAAGATCTCAGAGGCGGGCAGATTCTGGAAAAATGCAGAAGTAGCGGGGTTGTTGTTTTGGGTGATTTCAACTTTCCCAATCTCAACTGGAATCTCCTAAGTGCAGATGGTTTAGTTGTAGCCGTTTTTGTCAGATGTGTTCAGGAGGGTTTCCTTTGTTTTTAGATTACTTATAGTGTGGAAACAGGCCCTTCGGCCCAACAAGTCCACACCAAAGCGCAACCCACCCAAACCCCTAACCTAACACTACAGGCAATTTAGCATGGCCAATTCACCTGACCTGCACATCTTTGGACTGTGGGAGGAAACCAGAGCACCCGGAGGAAACCCACGCAGACACGGGGAGAACGTGCAAACTCCACACAGTCAGTCGCCTGAGGCGGGAATTGAACCCGGGTCTCTGGCGCTGTGAGGCAGCAGTGCTAACCACTGTGCCACCGTGCCGTCCTTACTCAGTATGTAGACAGGCGATGAGAGGAGAGGCCATTTTGGATTTGGTGCTCAACAACGAGCCAGGACAGGGGTCAGATCTCGCGGTGGGAGAGCACTTTGGTGAAAGTGTTCATAACTGCCTCACATTTAGCATAGCCTTGGAGAATGAAAGGTGCAGTTGCTGAGGGAAAATATTTAACTGGGGAAAAGGAAATTATGGCGCTATCAGACAGGAGTTGGGAAGTACAGATTGGGCACAATTGTTCCACAGAAAGGGCACAGCAGACATGTGGAGACTGTTTCAAGGAGCAGTTGTTGCGAGTGATGCACAAATATGTTCCTCTGAGACAGGTAAGAAGGGGTAAGATTAAGGAACCTTGGATGATGAGAACAGAGGAGCTTCTCATCAAAAGGAAGAAGGCAGCTTATGTAAGGTGGAGGAAATAAGGATCTAGCACAGCTTTAGGGGATTACAGGCTTACTAGAAGGAGCTCAGAAATGGAGTGAGGAGAGCCGGTTGGGGGGGGGGGGGCACGAGAAAGGTTTGGCAGGAAGGATTAGGGAGAACCCAAAGGTGTTTTACTCATACGTGAGGAATAAGAGAAGAGAATGATCAGGGAGAAGACAGGGCCGATCAGGGATAGCGGAGGGAACTTGCGCGTGGAGTCTGAGCAGATAGGGGAAGCCCTAAATGAGTTTTTTGCTTCGGTTTTCACCAAGGAAAGGTAACTTGCTCTAAATGAAAACTTAGAGGAGCTGGGATACAGTCTTGACCAGACCAAGATTGATGAAGACGATGTGCTAGAAATTTTGGAAAACATTAAGATTGTTAAGTCCCCAGGGCCAGACCAGATTTATCCAAGGCTGCTCCGGGAAGTGAGAAAGGAGGTTGCTAAGCCGCTGGCGAGGATATTTGCCTCCTCACTCTCCACGGGAGTCGTACCGGAGGATTGGAAGGAGGCGAATGTTGTTCCACTCTTCAAGAAGAGTAATAGGGAAATCCCTGGCAATTACAGACCAGTCAGCCTCACGTCTGTTGTCAGCAAAGTTGTGGAAAGAATTCTGAGGGATAAGATTTATGACTATTTGACAAAGCATAGTGTGATCAAAGGCAGTCAGTATGGCTTTGTGAGGGGCAGGTCATGCCTCACAAATCTTATTGAGTTCTTTGAGGAGGTGTCAAGACAGGTCGACGATGGTTGAGCAGTGGATGTGGTGTATATGGACTTCAGCAAGGCATTTGATAGGGTTCCCCATGGTAGGCTCATTCATAAAGTCAGGAAGTATGGGATACAGGGAGATTTGGCTATCTGGATTCAGAATTGGCCGGCTGACAGAAGGCAGAGAGTGGTTGTAGATGGAAAGTATTCTGCCTGGAGGTCAGTGTTGAGTGGGGTCCCGCAGGGCTCTGTTATTGGGCCTCTGCTCTTTGTAGTTTTTATAAGTGATTTGGATGAGAAGGTTGAAGGGTGGGTTAGTAAATTTGCAGATGACACAAAGGTTGGAGGTGTGGTTGATAGAGGGCTACTGCAGCGCGACATAGACAGGATGCAGAGCTAGGCTGAGAAATGGCAGATGGAGTTCAACCTGGATAAATGTGAAGTGATGCATTTTGGAAGGTCGAACTCAAATGTTGAATATAGGATTAAAAACAGGATTCTTGGAAGTGTGGAGGAACAGAGGGATCTGGGTGTGCAAGTACATAGATCCCTCAAAGTTGCCACCCAAGTGGATAGGGTTGTCAAGAAAGCATATGGTGTTTTGGCTTTCATTAACAGGGGGATCGAGTTTAAGAGCTGCGAGATTTTGCTGCAGCTCTATACGACCCTGGTGAGACCACACTTGGAATATTGTGTCCAGTTCTGGTTGCCCGATTATAGGAAAGATACAGAGGCTTTAGAGAGGGTGCAAAGAAGGTTTACTGGGATGCTGCCTGGGCTCGAGGGCTTGCCTTATATGAAGAAAGGTTGAATAAGCTCAGACTTTTCTCTCGAGAAAGAGAAGGAGGAAGAGAGGAGACCTGATCGAGGTATACAAGATAATGAGAGAAATAGGTAGAGTCAATAGCCAGAGACTTTTCCCCAGGGCAGGATTGACTGGTACGAGAAGTCATAGTTTGAAGATATTAGGAGGAAGGTACAAAGAAGACAGGTTCTTTATGCAGAGAGTTGTGAATGCATAGAATGCGTTGCCAGCGGTGGTGGTGGAAGCAGAGTCATTGGGGACATTTAAGCGACTGCTGGACATGCACATAGATAGCAGTGAGTTGACGGGTGCGTAGGTTAAGTTACTATATTTTACGTTAGGTTTAAGTCTTGGCCCAACATTGTGGGCCAAAGGGCCTGTTCTGTGCTGTACTTTTCTATGTTCTATTTTCTAAAGAAGTGGTGTCAGGTCTCTTAAGAGCACTAAGGTTCCCAGGGCGCAGTCATATCGACTGCAGGTTATTGAGAGAGAGAAGAGGCGAGTTTGCTGGGGCCTTGACCAAGATCTTTGTATCTTCCTTAGCCACTGGAGAAGTCCCAGAGGACTAGTAAAAATCTAATGTTGTTCCCCTGTTCAAGAAGGGAAGTGGGAATAATCCACAAAACTATAGACCAGTGAGTCTCATATCCGTAGTTGGGAAACTATTGAAGAGATTCTTAGGGATAGATTTTCCATGCGTTTGGAAAAGCATGGCCTAATTAGGGATAGTCAGCGTGGCTTTTTGCGTGGCAGGTCATGTCTTACTAACTTGATTGAATTTTTCGAGGAGGTGATGAAGGTGATTGATGAGGGTGGAGCAGTGGATATTGTCTACATGAATTTTAATAAGGCTTTCAGCAAGGTCCTTCACAGTAGGCTCATCCAGAAGATTACAATGCATGGGATCCACGGTGACTTGGCTGCTTGGATTCAGAGTTCGCTTGCCTCGAGAAGGCAGAGAGTAGTGGTGAAAGGGTGTGTTTCAGTCTGGAGGTCCATGACACAGGAATCCATACTGGGATCTCTGTTGTTTGTGATACATATCAATGACTTAAATGAAAAGGTAGATGGGTGTGTTAGTCAGTTTGCAAACAACATTAAGATTGATGTAGAAGGTTGTCAGATGTTACAGTGAGATGTGGATCAGTTGCAGATCTACGTGGAGAAATGTGTTGAGGTTTACTCTGGACAAGTGTGAGATGCTGCACCTTGGGAGATGAAACGTTAAAGTATACAGATAATGGCAGTACCCTAAACAGCATTGATGTACAGAGGGATCTTGGGATTCAAGTCCATAGCTCCTTGAGAGTGGCCAAACAAGTAGATAGGGTGGGAAAGAAGGCCTATAGCATGCTTGCCTATCTGCTGTAGCACGTTTCTTCAACATGAGCTGGCTTCAAGGTGATTAAAGGGTTTAGCCCGTTATTTGCAGAATGTGAACTTTCCTTACCTGTATTGGCTGTAACGCAAGTTGGGCCCCCTTAGTTAAAAGGTGCGGCTATTGTGCGATTTTCTTAAGACGCGAGATTGCACGAGAATGGAACAATCATGTTATATTAGAACTAACTGTACAAGAGTCAGGATGTCATCATGCAGCTTTATAAAGCTTTGATTAGGTTACACTTTGAGTATTGCATTCAGTTCTGGTCGCCACATTACAGGAAAGACATGGAGGTTTTGGAGAGGGTGCAGAAGATGTTTACCAGGATGCTGCCTGGAATTGAGGGTATGAACTAAAAGGAGATGCTAGAAAAACTTGGGTTGTTTTCTTTGGAACAGTGGAAGCTGAGTGGAGACTTGATAGAAGTCTATAAAATAATGAGATGTGTAGATAGGGTTGGCAGTCGGAATCTTTTTCCAGAGTTGAAATGTCTAATACTAGGGGGCAGGCATTAAAGGTGAAAAGGGGAAAGTTCAAAGGAGATGGGGGGGCAAGTTTTTTAGACAGTGTGATAGATGCCTAGGACTTGCTGCCAGGGTTGGTGGTGCAGGCAGATATGAAAGGTGCATTTAAGGAGCTTCGCGATAATCATGTGAATGTGCAAGGAATGAAGGGATATAGACTAAGGACAAGCAGAAGGGATTAGTTTAATTTGGTGTCATGTTTGGCACAGTGTCATGGGCCAAAGGGCCTGTTCCTGTGCTGAACTGTTCTAGGTTCTGCTATAAAGTTTGGAGATAATGTAGTTCAATCCAAAATGAAAATGTTAAATTCTGAACAAAGGGAGCTCTGATGGGATGAGAATAGATTGGCAGTGGTGGCTTGGGAAAATACATTAAAGGGTATGACAATGGATGAGCTAGTATATAAATAATTAATATATGATTTACAATAAAAATATGTTCCTTTAAGGCACAAAGAAACAGGAAAAGTGAGCTAACCATGGCTAACGAAAGAAAATCCCACACCTAGAGTGCATTCTGTGCCCTTGCCAATCTTCGTGCTTCTTCCAAGTATTATTCAACACAGAGAAGTACTGATTCATCAGCCGAGGGAGGGAGGTGCATGGTAATGAGCAGGAAGTTTCCTTGCCTGTATTTAACTTGGTGCCATCAGACTGCAAAGGTTTGAGAGTCAAAGTTGAGAATTTCCAGGGCAACTCCCTCCCAACTGTATACCACTGTGCTGCTGCCACTTCAGCTTGGGTCTGTCCTGCTGGTATTACAGGATATATCCAGAAATGGTGATGGTGTTGTCTGGGGCATTGTCTGTAAGTTATGATTCCGTGAGTATGACTCTGTCAGTCTCTTGCTTGACTAGTCTGTGAGATAGCTCTCTCCATTTTGGCATTAGCCCCCAAATGTTAGGAGGAGGGCAATGCAGTGTCGACAAGGCCGGTTTTGTCATTGTCATTTCCAGTGCCGAGGTTGATGCCAGAAAATCTTTTTAAGATTACATTCCCTACGGAATGGTAACAAGCCCTTCAGTCCAACACGTCTACACCAACCCTCTGAAGAGTAACCCACCCAGACCCATTCCCTTACATTTACTAAAGCACTGAACACTATGGGCAATTTAGCATAGCCAATTCACCTGACCTGCACACCTTTTGGACTGTGGGAGGAAACTGGAGCACCCAGAGGAAACCCACGAGATACTGGGAGAATGTGCAAACTCCACACAGACAGTCACCCAAAGTGGGAATCGAACCTAGGACCCTGGCGGTGTGAGGCAGCAGTGCTAACCACTGAGCCATCATGTCACCTGAATAGTTTCGTCATTCGACTTCTAAATTCCAAATTTTTATTGAATTCAGATTCCATCTTATGCCAAGTTGGAATGTGAACCCAAATACTATCTAAATGTATTGATTACCTATCCAGTGATAATACTACTACCCCATCATTTCCCCCTTCTGCCTTATTAAGTAGATCATAGAAACCCTACAGTGTGGAAGCAGGCCATTCAGCCCATCTTGTCCACAACAACCCTCCAATGAGCATCCCACCCAGACTCACCCCATCTCTGTAACCCTGCATTTCCCATAGCTAATCCACACTTCCTGCACATCCTGAACACTACAGGGCAATTTAGCATGCCCAATCCACCTAACCTGCTCAACTTTGGATTGTGGGATCAAACCGGAGCATCTATAGGAAACCTGTGCAGACACTGGGAGAATGTGCAAACTCTATACAGACAGACGCCTGAGGCTGGAATTGAACCCTGATACCTGGCGCTGTGAGGCAGCAGTGCTAACCGCTGAGCCATCGTGCCATTTAATTACTCTTTTATGCAGCACTTTATTGAATATGTTTATTTCATCAACTGGTTCTCCTTTATCTATTCTATTTGTTACCTCAAAGAATTCTAGCAGATTTGTCAGGCATGATTTTTCCTTAGTGGATAGGGCTTTAAACTAAATAGTTGAGTGGAGGGGGAGGTTAGTTGGTTGCGTGGAGAATTATGGAAAAACTTAAAGGGTGGGGGGGACATTCAGCAAGGATTATTATAGTTTTCAAAGCAAGTAGTAGGACAGTTGTGAAGAAGGGTCTGTGGACCTGAAATATTAAGTCTGATTTCTTTCCACAGATACTGCCAGATCTGCTGAGCTTTTCCAGCAAGTTTGTTTGTAATGGCACAGAGTGTGGAAAGGGTCAGGAATCTAACTTCAGGCACAGCAGATAGGAAGGTCATGAGAAGGGGTGCAGTCAGCTCAGGACTGAGGACCGAAGTGCACAGTGTACATAACTAGGTCAATGAGCCCGTAACGCAGATTGAAGTTGGCAGGTATGTTGTGTGTATCACAGATATGTGGCTGCAAGATGATGGGGGCTAAGAACTACATATCCAAGGATATGCATCTTATTGAAAGGACAGGCCAATGAGCAGAGGGGGCAGGGTCGCCTTGTTAGTAAGAAATGAAATTAAATCAACAGCAAGAAGTAATACAGATTCAGAATATGTAGAAGCTGTGGGTAGAGTTCAGGAACACTGATAGGAGTTATGTACAGATCTCCTAGCAGTAGTCAGGATGTGGGGAAGAAAAGAAATCAGAAGATAGACAAGGCATTTATGAAGGGCACTATGACAATAATTATGGGGTCTTCAATATGCAGGTGGACTGAGAATATCAGGTTGGTTATAGATCTCAAGAAAAGGAATTCACTGAAAGACTTTGAGATGGTGTTTTGGAGCAGCTTGTGGTAGAGCCCACTAGGAGTATTATGTACCCTGTTGGTCTCCTTATCTAAGGAAGGATATACCTGGCGTAGGGGAAGTGCACTGAAGGTTCACCAGACTAATTGGATGGTAGGATTGTTTTATGAGGAGAGACTGGGGAGCCTAGGCCTGTTTTTCTGTAAGTGTAAAAGAATGAGAGGCGATCTCATTGAAACTTCGGAAATTCTGGCAGGACTCGACAGGTTATGTACAGGAAGGATATTTTGCATGACTGGTAGTAGAACCAAAGGACATAGTGTCAGAATAGGGAACAGCCATTTGGGATTGAAAAGAGGAGACATTTCTTCATTCAGATTGTAGGCAGCCTTTGGAATTCTCTACCCTCGAGGGCAGAGAGGGCTAAGACATTGAGTTTGTTCAAGACAGAGATTGATCAATTTCCCGATAGTAATAGTATGAAGGGATGTGGAGATAGCACAGGGAAAATCAGCCATGACTCAGAATGGCTTGAGGAGCTGAATGGTCCACTGCTGCTATTTTCCTGTTTTGAAAAATGAAGCTATCCCTGGAACCAATATTTGTCCTCAATCAACATTACAAAAATAGATTACTGTTAGAGGGAGTTTACTGTGCACATACTGGCTTTCAGTTATCCTAAAATTGTTAAAGGCAGCATCTAAATGTGTGTTATTTTCAGTTGTATTAATAAGTGTTTGTTTCTTTCCATGGTGTGAGTACAGTGATGCACAATTACCCGATGCAGCCAGGCTATCCTGCCAACACGCCTGTAGCATCATATCACCCATACCCAGCAGCTCCAGCCTACAATGCTACAGGTAAGTTTGAATTGTTATTACAAGCAAAGAGCTCAGGGTTTATAAAATTAATACAACATAGAACATAGAAACATATAGCACAGGCCCTTCAACCCATGATGTTGTGTCGAGGATTATTTCTAATCTAAAATAAAATAACCTAACCTACGCACCCCTCAATTCACTGCTGTCCGTGTGCAAGTCCAGCAGTCACTTAAATGACTCTGCTTCCACCACCACTGGCAATACATCCCATGCATTCACAACTCTGTGCATTAAGAACCTACCTCTGAAGTCTCCTGTATACCTTCCTCCTAATATCTTAAAACTGTGACCCCTCGTGCCAGTCAATCCTGCCGTGGGGAAGGCCTCTGGCTATTGACTCTATCCATGCCTGTCATTACCTTGTATATCTCGATCAGGTCACCTCTCTTTCTCCTCCTCTCCAGAGAGAAAAGTCCAAGGTTAGTCAACCTCTCTTCATAAGGCAAGCCCTCCAGTCCAGGTAGCATCCTGGTAAACCTTCTTTGCATCCTCTCCAAAGCCTCTGTGTCTTTCCTATAGTAGAGTGACCAGACCTGGACACAATATTCCAAGTGTGGTCTCACCAGCGACTTGTAGAGCTGCAGCAAAACCTCGCGGCACTTAAACTCGATCCCCCTGTTAATAAAAGCCAAAATACCATATGCTTTCTTAACAACCCTATCCACTTGGGTGGCAACTTTGAGGGACCTTTGCACTTGAACACCAAGATCTGTCTGTTCCTCCACACTGCCAAGAATCCTGTCTTTAATCCTATATTGAGTATTCAAATTCAACCTTCCAAAAATGCATAACTTCACATTTATCCAGGTTGAACTCCATCTGCCATTTCTCAGCCCAGCTCTGCATCTTGTCTATGTTGCGCTGCAGCCTGCAGTAGCCCTCGATACTATCGACGACACCTCCAACCTTTATGTCATCAGCAAATTTACTAACCCACCCCTCAACCGCCTCATCCAAGTCATTTATAAAAACTACAAAGAGCAGAGGCCCAATAACAGAGCCCTGCGGGACCCCACTCAACACTGACCTCCAGGCAGAATACTTTTCCATCTGTCAACCACTCTCTGCCTTCTGTCAGCCGGCCAATTCTGAATCCAGATAGCCAAATCTCCCTGTATCCCATACTTCCTGACTTTATGAACGAGCCTACCACGGGGAATCTTATCGAATGCCTTGCTGAAGTCCTTATACACCATGTCCACTGCTCGACCTTCATCGACTTGTCTCGTCATCCAAGGTAAAAACAATGACTGCAGATGCTAGAAACCAGATTCTGGAGTAGAGTGGTGCTGGAAAAGCACAGCAGTTCAGACAGCATCCGAGGAGCAGGAAAATTGAAGTTTCGGGCTAAAGCCCTTCATCAGGAATACAGGCAGAGTGCCTTAAGGGTGGAGAGATAAATGAGAGGAGGGTGGGGGTGGGGAGAAAGTAGCATAGAGTACAATAGGTGATTGGGGGTGGGGATGGAGGTGATAGGTCAGGGAGGAGGGTGGGGCAAGATAGCAAAGAGTACAGTGGGTGGATGGGGAGGGTGGGATGAAGGTGATACGTCAGAGAGGAGTGTGGAGTGGATGGGTGGAAAGGAAGATAGGCAGGTAGGACAGGTCATGGCGACAGTGCTGAGCTAGAAGTTTGGAACTGGAGTGAGGTGGAAGGGGAAATGAGGAAACTGGTGAAGTCCACATTGATGCCCTGGGGTTGAAGTTCTTCCTCCAGGCGTCTGGTGATGAGAGAGCGGCGGTGAAGGAGGCCCAGGACGTCCATGTCCTCGGCAGAGTGGGAGGGGGAGTTGAAATGTTGGGCCACGAGGCGGTGTGGTTGATTGGTGCGGGTGTCCCGGAGATGTTCCCTAAAGCGCTCTGCTAGGAGGCGTCCAGTCTCCCCAATGTAGAGGAGACCGCATCGGGAGCAACGGATACAATAAATGATATATTGGTGGGTGTGCAGGTGAAACTTTGATGGATGTGGAAGGCTCCTTTGGGGCCTTGGATAGAGGTGAGGGAGGAGGTGTGGGTACAGGTTTTGCAATTCCTGCGGTGGCAGGGGAAGGTGCCAGGATAGGAGGGTGAGTTGTTGGGGGGCGTGGACCTGACCAGGTAGTCTCGGAGGGAGCGGTCTTTGCGGAAGGCGGAAAGGGGTGGGGAGGGAAGTATATTCCTGGTGGTGGGGTCTGTTTGGAGGTGGCGGAAATGTCGGCGGATGATTTAGTTTGTGCGAAGGTTGGTAGGGTGGAAGGTGAGCACCGTGGGGTTTTATCCTTGTTATGGTTGGAGGGGTGGGGTCTGAGGTGCGGGATGTGGACAAGATGCGTTAGAAGGCATCTTTAACCACGTGGGAAGGGAAATTGCGGTCTCTAAAGAAGGAGGCCATCTGGTGTGTTCTGTGGTGGAACTGGTCCTCCTGGGAGCAGATACGACGGAGGAATTGGGAATACGGGATGGCATTTTTGCAGGAGGTAGGGTGGGAAGCGGTGTAATCCAGGTAGCTATGGGAGTCGGTGTGTTTGTAAAAAATGTCGGTCGTCATTAATGGAGATGGAAAGATCCAGGAAGGGGAGGGAGGTATCAGAGATGGTCCAGGTAAATTTAAGGTCAGGGTGAATGTGTTGGTGAAGTTGATGAATTGCTCAACCTCCTCGCGGGAGTACCACGTCCTCATCCAAGTCATTTATAAAAATCACAAAGAGTAGAGGTCCCAGAACAGATCCCTGCGGAACATCATTGGTCACCAAGCTCCATGCTGAATACTTTCCATCTACCATCACCCTCTGTCTTTGATGGGCCAGCCAATTTTGTATCAAGACAGTCAAATTTCCCAGTATCCATTGCCTCCTTACTTTCTGCATGAGCCTGCCATGGGGAACCTTCTTAAACACCTTGCTAAAATCCATGTACACCACATCCACTTCATCAATGTGTTTTGTCACATCCTCAAAGAATTCAATAAGGCTTGTGAAGCATGACCTGCCCCTCTCAAGGTCATGCTGACTCTCTCTAATCATACTATGGTTTTCCAAGTAGTCATAAATCCTGTCTCTCAGAATCCTCTCCAATAATTTGCCCACTATTGATGTAAGACTGGTCAGTAATTCCTAGGATTATCCCTAATGCCTTTCTTGAACAAGAGAATAACATTTTTTACCCTCCAGTCATCTGGCAGTACTCCAGTGAACAGTGAGGATGCAAAGATCATCACCTCGCTTCCTGTAGTAACCTAGGGTATATCCCAGTTGGCCCAGGAGATTTATCTATCCTTATGTTTTACAAAATTTCCAGCACATCCTCCTTCCGAATATCAATCTGTTCACACTATCCTCAGAACATCAAGGTCCCTCTCAGTAGAGAATACTGAAGGAAAGTATTCATTAAGGACCTCTCCTACCTTCTCAGACTCCAGGCGCAAGTTCCCTCCACTATCCCTGATCAGACCTACCCTCACTCTGGCCAACCTCTTATTCCTCACGTAGGTGTAGAACACCTTAGGGTTTTCCTTAATCCTACCTGCTAAAGCTCTTCCATGCCCCCTTCTAGCTGTCCTAAGTCAATTTTTCAGATCCTTCCTGGCTACTTCGTAACCCTCTAAAGCCCTATCTGATCCTTGCTTCCTCAATGTTAAGTAAACTTCCTCCTTCCTCTTGACGAGATGTCCAACATTCTTTGTCACCCAAGGTTCTTTCAACCTACCATCCCTCCCTTGCCGCAGTGGGAGAAACCTGTCCGGCACTCGCAGCAAGTGCTTCCCGAACAACCTCCACATTTTGGTCGTGCATTTCCCTGAGAACATCTATTCCCAGTTTAGGTGCTCCAGTTCCTGTCTAATGGCATTGTAATTCCCCTCCCTGAATTAAATACTTTCCCATACCATCTGCTCCTATCCCTCTCCATTAGTATAGTAAAGGTCATGGAGTTGTGATCACTATCACCGAGATGCTCTCCCACCGAGAGATCTGACACTTGGCATGGTTCTTTGCCAAGCACCAAATCCGATCTGTCTTCCCCTCTAATCGGCCTATCTACGTATTGTTTCAAGAACCCTTCCTGGACACACCTGACACAAACTGCTCCATCCAAACTATTTGAACTAAGGATGTTCTAGTCAATATTAGGGAAGTTAAAGTCACTCAGGACAACAACCCTGTTACTTCTGCACCTTTCCAAAATCTGCCTCCCAGTCTGCTCCTCCATGTCTCTGTTGCTACTGGGGTGGTGGTGGGGGGTTTGTAGATAACTCCCAATAAAATTACTGCTCCTTTGGGGCATTCAGGGTTTTTAAGGGGGGCATTGGGGAATGGGATTGCAATGTTAAAAGTTGTTTTGGGGTACTGTGTGGTTTTGGGATCTGTACAGTCAAGTCCAATCAGTGTTGGATTTCAGAGCCTTTCATGTTGCAGATTCAGAGTGGTGCTATGAAACACGTTGATTAGACAGTCCTGATTTTCCAAAATAAATACATCAGGAAGCTTGTGCGTACCCTGTGGGAGTCTCTGTCAAAACTCTTAACATTTTATTGTTGATATGTCAGGATGTTGGTCTTGTTCAGGGATCGAAAGTATAGTCCTTATATAGCTTAATTATTATAACATAAATGTAACTTATGCATTCCACCAGACAGTTAACAATTCGCTAAGAGTTTGGTTTAGAAATCCCTTTCTTTTTGCCTTGCGTGTTTCTGTAGTTTCTATTTTTGACCATTTTTCTCAAAGGCTCTTCAGGTTAAATTCGCCGGCTGTGATCTTGGTAATGTATGGATCCATAGATTCATCGTTCTTAATGATGCTAATTCGCTACATTGAACGCTAATCTAAACTGTCTGATTTGTTTGCTTTTGTAGCTGCTCCCCCGTACACCTCATCGTAGCTGGAATGAAGAACAGCTGCCAGACTCCGCTCCCATACTCCACAGCTCCAGTCTCTAGTTAACTGGGATACTGCAGTTTTGTCTGATAGGACCCCATTAGCTGGAAAACATCGTTTGCATGGCTGCCATATATTTGTTTTTTGAGATTTCTAATTTTGAAATTCAAATTATGCCGAGTGTTATTTTCCACCCTTACTAAGCTGAAAGTTTATCTGTAGTTGTTTACTTATTTATTTATGGCTGTTATTTCACCCTGTGCCATTGACCTCTTTCAGTAGAAACTGAAGTAGTATTCCTGGGTTCTACAGTTTCATACAATTTGTTATTCACTGTTAATTTCAGTGTAATAATATCAGTATTATTTGGATGAAGAAAGCATTGATATGTTTGATGGAATGCAGCTCTGATGTCAACTGTGCTATAAAAGGGTTCATTCAAAGTGTAATTTGGCTGAATGATTGATTACAGGGTGAGGCCCATAGTCTGTGTTTGTGTGTGTGTGTGAGTGAGAGAGAGAGAGTAGTCAGTGGGTGTGGACACAGGAGGAGTGTGTGTCTGTGTGTGGAGGTATGTCTGTGGCAGGGTCAATGTATGTGTTTATAAGTGTGTCTGTGTGCGTATGTCTCTGTCAGGGTCTGTGTCTTTGTAAGCTTGTCTGAGTTAGGGTCTGTATATGTAAGAATGTGTATGTGTGTCTGAGTTGGAGTCTGTGTGTAAGTGTGCCTATGTTGGTGTGTGAGTGTACTTGTGCCAGTGTCTGTATCATGTTGTGTGCTGAGGGTGTCTCTATCGGGGTCTGTGTCCTAGTCTGTCTGTTTCTGTCTTTTTGTGTCTGTGTGTTCAGTCCACAATTACTCCAGTACTTTTTGTTGCTGCAACCCCGTGGCAAGGCTTGAAAATGATCCTTCAACGAGAACTGTGAGAATGGTGTGTGGGCTGGCTGTGAGACTGGCCGAGTGGGGTGGTAGCAAGGGCACAAGATAGAGAGGCAGCATAGCTGTTTAAACTCAGTGGGAGAATGCTGACTCACGATATACAACTCTCAGCCCCACGGGGGATCCCAGTTCTCACTTTGTAAAGCTCTGCTCTTCTCCCTGGTTACTGACTCTCATGTGTCTACGTATGTCTGCAAGCTGAGCATCTGCAGTGTAAGAAGGTGTATGTGGAAGACATGTGCATGATACGTGTACAAGATGATAATTGGTGTATGTGTGTCAGGGAGAGTCAGATCTGCACATGTGAGAAAGATTGGGTTTGTATGTGTGTTTGAGAATCTGGAGACCTGTGTGAGAGAGTGATTGAGTCTGGGGGTATGTGTGAGATTGGGGAATGTGTCTACGTGAGAGAGTCAGTGTGTGTGTGTCAGAATCTGAATGTGAGAGTCGGAAGTGTGTGGTTGTGTGTGAGTGTCAGAATCAGGGTATGTATTTGAGAGTTGGTGGGTGGGTGTGTGAGAGTAGGTGTGTGTATATGTATGAGTGTGAGAAAGCCTGGGTGTATGAAAGAGATTCGAGGGTATATGTGTGTGAAAATCAAGTCTGTGTGCAGGTATGAGCAATGGGGCTGTGCATGAGCTGTATGTAGGTCAGACCAGGTAAGGATGGCAGTTTCCTTCCCTAAAGAACATTAGTGAACCAACCTGATCATCGTTAGAATCTTAATTCCAGATTTTATTTTGAAACTCTGAATACACAGACACAAAGAGACAGAAACAGACAGACATGAACATGCTTACTAAATAAAAGCAAATGACTGCGGATGCTAGAATCTGACACCAAAAAAGAGAAAATGCTGGAAAATCTCAGTAAGTCTGGCAGCATCTGTAAGGAGAGAAAAGAGCTGATGTTTCGAGGTTAACTGACCCTTTGTCAAAGCTAAACTTTTAGCTTTAACACAGGGTCAATTAGACTCAAAATGTCAGCTCTTTTCTCTCCTTACAGATGCTGCCAGACTTGCTGAGATTTTCCAGCATTTTCTCTTTTTTGATGAACATGTTTACATCTGCCATGGCAGGATTGCAACCATATGAACGGCACGGTAGCTCAGTGGTTAGCACCACTACCTCAGCACCAGGGACCCGGGTTCGATTCCAGTCTGAGGCGACTGTCTGTGTGGAGTTTGCACATTCTCCCCGTGTCTGCGTGGGTTTCCCCCGGGAGCTCCGGTTTCCTCCCACGGTACAAAGATGTACAGGTTAAGTGAATTGGCCATGCTAAATTGCTCAGAGTATTAGGTGCATTAGTCACTCTTCGGAGGGTTGGTGTGGATTTCTTGAGCCAAATTGCCTGTTTCCAGGGAATCTAATCTAATATCCCCAGAACATTACCTGTGTCTCTTGATTGATTAATAATCTAGAGAGAATATCAGTAGGTCATTGCCTCCCCTATGGATGTGTGTACGTGTGTGAGAGATAATGTGTGTGTGAGAGTCACAAGTGTGTGCATGTATGAGAGAGTCAGGAGTGTGAGAAAATCAGGTGTGTAAGACATAGTTGGGGATGGATGTGTGTTGTCTAAATCACAAGTGTGTGAATGAGAGAGTCGGAGTTGTGTATATGAATGAGAGCTGAGAGGATGTGTGTGTAACAGAATCAAGTGTGCGCATGAGAGCGTTGGGGCTGTGTGTGCGTGAAATAGAGAGAGAGAGTCGGTTGTGTGTGTATTTGTGTAAGAGTTGAAGTGCATGTGTTAAGAGAATCAGGGTGTGTATGTATGAGAGTGGTAGGACCGTGAGATAAACTGTGTGTTTGAGAGAGTCAGGAATGTGTGTGAGAGTTGGTGTGTGTTAGAGTCAGAGGTGTGAGTGTGTGCGCGTTTGAGAGAGAGAGAGTTGGGGGTGTAGATGTGTAAGTGTGACAGGGTTGGGTGTGTGTGTGTGTTATAGTCAGAGAGTTGGGCGTGTGCGTGTATGAGAGTTGGGAGTATGTGAGAATTGGAGGAGGAGGTGGTGTGTGTGCATGTGAGAGAGAGAGACTGTGGATGTGTGCGTGCATGCAGGAGAGTCAGGGAAATTGTGTGTGAGAGAGAAAGAGATTCGTTATATGCTTAAGTGATAGTGGGGGTGCGTGCATGTGTGAGAGAATGTGTGTCATATTTGTATGCGAGAGAGAATTTGGGGATGTGTGTTCATGTGTGAGACTCGGTGTGTGACTGTATGAGAGTCGTGAGTGTGTGTCAGAGAGTCGGGGCTGTATGTGTGAGAGATGGATCTGTGTGCTTGTGTGAGAGTCACAAATGTGTCACAGTTGGGTGGGGTTGTGTGTGTGTGTGTGTGTGTGTGTGAGAGAGAGAGAGAAGTTCCAGGTGTGCATGGGTGTGGGAGATAGGGAAGTGTGTGCATGTAAAAATGTCAAGGGTGTGCATGTGAGAGAGTTGGGTATGTGCGCATGTGTAAGTGTGTGTGCATGAGAGAGTCAGGGTGTGCATGTGTGAGAGTCAATGTGTCGGAGAGAGTCGGGTTATGTGTATGTGAGAGTCGGTCTGTCATTGTGAAACTTAGGGGTGTGTGTATGTAAGTGAGAGTCAGGGTGTATGTATGTGAGAGTCAGCGTGTATGTATGTATGTATGAGAGAGTCAGGGTGTATGTATGTGAGTTATATGTATGTCTGTGTGAAAGTCAGGGTGTGTGTATGTATGAGAGTTGTATGTATGTCTGTGTGAAAGTTGGGGTGTGCGTGAGAGAGCTGGGAGTGTGTATGTTGTTTCTATTTAAATCACACTCAACTTGAATCACACTCAGTTGAACCCGAACTACTCACTGTGTTAAAAGATTCTTTCTACACTTCAAATCTGTGCCCTTTGGTTCTGAATTCTTTTATAAGGGCAAACAGTTTCTCCCTATCTTCTCTGTGCAGACCGCTCGTAATCTGAAATTTGATCTCTGTTTAGCATTCTTCTGTCCAAAGAAAACCATTCCAACTCTCCAATCTTTCCTCATATCTGAAGGTTCTTACCTCTCTGAAAAACCTCTTCTGCACTCTGTATAATACGCTGTACACAATGCTCCAACTGTCCACTGCTTTCTGTAAATTCTGTCTATTCCCCTCTAAGTAAAACTTAGAATACTGTAAACATTTCTAGTCTGCCTGTTCAGGGATTTTATGACACACATCTGAAGCAGATGGAATGTGAACCCTGGCCTCCTGCACTGTATGCATCTTTAATAGCTCTCTATCTGTCCTATCACCACTAATATCTTATATTTATACACAGGTCTGTCTGCTCCTGCACATCCTTTAGACCTGTACCCTTGATTTTGTGCTAGTTTTCCAAGCTCTTTTTACCAAAATGTATCAGTTCACACTTCCCTGCATACAAATTTATATGCCATTTAGTTTCCTACTCCATCAACTTTGTCAATGTCATAGAGTCATAGAAATGTACAGCACAGAAACAGATTCTTTGGTCTAATTCAGTCATGCCGACCAGATACCCTAACCTAATCTAGTCCCATTTGCCATATCCCACTAAATGCTTCCTATTCATGTACCCATCCAGATGCCTTTTAAATGTTGTAACTGTACCAGCCTCCACCACTTCCTCTGGCAGCTCATGCCATACAAGCACCACTCTCTGCATGAAAATAATTGTGACTTATGTCCCTTTTAAATCTTTCCCCTCTCACCCTAATCCTATGCCCTCTGGTTCTGGACTCCCCCCAACTCAGAGAAAAGAACTCATCTATTTACCCTATCCATGCCCCTCATGATGTTACAAACCTCTGTAAGTCACCCCTCAGCCTCTGATGCTCCAGGGAAAACAGCCTCAGCCTATTCAGCCTCTCCCTCCAGTTCAAATCCTGCAACCTCGGCAACGTCCTTGTAAATTTTTTCTGAACCCTTTCAAATTTCACCGCATCCATTCTATAGCAAGGTGACCAGAAATGCACACAATATTCCAAAAGTGGCCTAACCAATGTCCTGTACAGCCGCAACATGACCTCTCAACTCCTATACTCAATGCTCTGAACAATAAAGGAAATCACACTAAACGCCTTGTTCACTATTCACCTCAAGCTCTCTTTGTTCAGCAACACTCCCCAGGACCTTACCATTAAGTGTATAAGTCCTGCCCTGATTTGCCTTTTGTAAATGCAGCACATGGCATTTATCTAAATTAAACTAAATTCGGTGCGGCTTGGTGGCTCAGTGACTCACAGCACCAGGGTCCCAGGTTCGATTCCAGCCTCGGGTGACTGTCTGTGTGGAGTTTGCACATTCTCCCTGTGTCTGTGTGGGTTTCCTCCGGGTGCTCCGGTTTCCTCCCACAGTCCAAAGGTGTGCAGGTTAGGTGAGTTGCCCATGCTAAATTGCTCATAGTGATAGGTGCATTAGTCAGAGGGAAATGGGACTGAGTGGGTTACTCTTCGGAGGGTCGGTATGGGCTTGTTGGGCCAAAGGGCCTGTTTCCACACTGGAGGGGATCTAAACTCCATCTGCCACTCCTCAGCTCATCAGCCCACCTAATCAAGATCCCATTGTACTCTGAATAACCTTCTTTGCCGTCCACGAAATCTGCAATTTTGGTGTCATCTACAAACGTACCAACTATATCTCCTGTGCTCACATCAAATCGTTTATGTAAATGACAAAAAGTAGTGGCTCCAGCTCCACTGATCCTTGTGGCACTCCACTGGTCACAGGCCCCCAGTCTGAAAAACAACCCTCCACCACCACCCTCTGTCTTCTACCTTTGAGCCAGTTCTGTATCCAAATGGCTAGTTCTCCCTGTATTCCATGTGATCTAACCTTCCTAACCAGTCTATCACGAAGAACCTTAACAAACGCCTTATGTCCATATAGATCGCATCCACCGTTCTGCCTGCATTAATCCTCTTCATTACTTCTTCAAAAAACTCAATCAGTTCAGAACAGCACGATTTCCCATGTACAAAGCCATGTTGACTATCCGTAATCAGTCCTTGCCTATATAAATACATGTAAATCCTGTCCCTTAGGATTCCCTCCAACAACTTGCCCAACACTGATGTCAGGCTCACTGGTCTATAGTTTCCCGACTTTTCCTTACCATCTTTCTTAAATAATGGCACCATGTTAGGTAACCTATCTTTCAGCACCTCACCTGTGACTATCAATGATTCAAATATCTTAGCCAGGGGTCAGCTTCCCACAGAGTTCTAGGGTACACCTGATCAGGTCCTGGGGATTTATCCACCTTCTTTGCATTCTAAGACATCCAGCACTTCCTCCTCTGTGATATGAACATTTTTCAAGATGTTACCATCTATTTCTCCAATCCTATGTCTTCCATGTCCTTTTCCACAGTAAACACTGATGCAAAATACTCGTTTAGTATCTCCCCTATCTCCTGTGGCTCCACACAAAGGCTGTCTTGCTGATCTTTGAGGGGCCCTATTCTCTCTCTGGTTACCCTTTTGTCCTTCATGAATTTATAAAAGCCCTTTGGATTCTCCTTAACCCTGTTTGCCAAAGCTATCTCAAGTCCCCTTTTTGCCCTCCTGATTTCCCTCTTCAGTATATTTCTACTCCTTTATACTCTTCTAAGGAGTCTTTTGATCCTTCCAGTCTAAACCTGACACATGTTCCTTGTTTTTGACCAAACCCTCAATTTCTCTAGTCATCCAGCATTCCCTATACCTACTAGCCTTGCCTTTCACCCTAACAGGAATATACTGTTTCTGGACTCTTGTTATCTTATTTTTTAAGGCTTCCTATTTTCCAGCCATCCCTTTACCTGTGCACATCCACATCCAATCAACTTTTGCAAGTTCTTGCCTAATACCATCAAAATTGATCTTCCTCCAATTTAGTACTTCAACTTTTAGATCTGGTCTACCATTTTCCATCACTATCTTAAATCTAATAGAACTATGGTCACTGACACCTCAGTCACTTGCCCTGCCTGATTTCCCAAGAGAAGGTCAAGTTTTGCACCTTCTCTAGTAGGTACATCCATGTACTGAATCAGAAAATATTCTTGTACACACTTAACAAATTCCTCTCCATCTAAATCTTTAACACCATGGCAGTCCCAGTCGATGATTGGAAAGTGAAAATCCTGTACCATAACCACCCTATTATTCTTACAGATAACTGAAATCTCCTTCAAAATTTGTTTCTCAATTTCCTGATGACTGGGGAGTGAGGGGGGTGTCTATAATGCGATCCCAATTAGGTGATCATCCCTTTCTCATTTCTCAGTTCCAGCCAAATACATATTCTCAGAAATATTCTCCCTAAGTACAGCTGTAATGCTATTCCTTATCAAAAACGCCATTGCCCCTCCTTTCTTGCACCCCCCCCTTTTTGTCCTTCCCATAGCATTT
The DNA here is from genome assembly GCF_047496795.1 of Chiloscyllium punctatum. Taxonomy (NCBI): domain Eukaryota; kingdom Metazoa; phylum Chordata; class Chondrichthyes; order Orectolobiformes; family Hemiscylliidae; genus Chiloscyllium; species Chiloscyllium punctatum. The sequence goes on from NC_092783.1 coordinate 28,983,169, forward strand.
GTATCCTGGAACATTAAGCTGCCATTCTTGTCCATCCCCAAGCCACATTTCTGTAATTGCTATGATATCTCATTCCCATGTTCCTAACCATGCCCTGAGTTCATTTGTCTTCCATGTTAGACCTCTTGCATTGAAATAAATGCAGTTTAATTTACCTCGTTCTCTGCTTTGTTCCTGTCTCCCCTGAAGAAGGGCTCATGGCCGAAACGTCGATTCTCCTGCTCCTTGGATGCTGCCTGACCTGCTGCGCTTTTCCAGCAACACATTTTCAGCTCTGATCTCCAGCATCTCCAGTCCTCACTTTCTTCCCCCCTGATTTTTTGACTTGCTCTTTTTCCCAACTGTACCAACCTCAGACTGATCTCTTTCCTCGCTATCTCCCTGGTTCCCACCCACCCCCCACCTTACTAGTTGAAATCCTCCCAAGCAAATCTCCCTGTCAGTATATTAGTCCCCTTCCAATTCAGATGCAATCCATCCTTCTTGTACTGATCACTTCAACCCCAGAAGAGATTCCAATGATCCAACAATGTGAACCCTTCTCCCCTCCACGAGTTCCTTAGCTATGCATTCCTCAATTATCCTATTCCTACCCTCTCAAGCTTGTAGCAGTGGGAGTAATCCAGAAATTACTACCCTCTATTTCCTCCTTTTTAAATTCCTGCCTAACTTTCTGAATTCTCCCTTCAGAATCTCATCCTTTTTCCTTCCTATATTGTTAGTTCCAATATGTACAACAAGCTCCTGCTGGTCCTACTCCCCTTTGAGAACATTTTGTACACTCTCCGAGGTACCCTTGATCCTGGCATCAAGGAGGCAATACGCCATTCTGATTTCTCGCTGTTAGCCGCAGAAACATCTTATCGTGCCTTTGATGAGGGAGTCCCCTATCACAATCAATCACTTAGAACCCCACATACCTCTCATTACATTAGAGCCAGTCTTGATACCAGAAACTTGGCTGTTCGTGCTACATTCCCCTGAGAGTCCACTACCCTGTATATTTTCCAAAAATCTTGTTTAAGATGAGAATAGCCAGAGGAGACTCCTGCACTACCTGCCTCCCTCTCCTACCTTTCCTGGCAGTAACCCATCTACCTACTCGACTGTATCAGCGGTTTTTCTCCCTGTAACTGCCCATCACACCCCCAGCTCCTGCAAATTCCTCATTGCCTCCAACTGACCCATGCGATCTGATAGGATTCGCAACCAAACACACTTACTGCAGACATAATCCTGTTGGAGTTCTAAACTGCCCTCAGAGTTTACAGTTCTTCCAAGTTTCATATCATCTGCAAATTTTGAAAATTGCCTCATCCATATCAAGATCTAGACTTTTATAATAGGAAAAGCAAAAGTTCCAATACTGACCCCTGCGTAACTCCACTGAGAACCTTCCTCCAACGTGAAAAATTACTATTATTCATTTTTGTTTATCCCTTAGTCAATCTTGTGCTCAGTCTACTACTGTCCCATTTATTCTATGACATAGAACTCTCCCTCATGGGTCTGTGGTGTAGCACTGTACCAAATGCAGTCCTTGTAAATCACATCAATAGTCTTCCCTAATTAACCCTTTCTGTAACTCTTCAAAAAAGCTCCAGTAAATCAGATTCAATTTTCTCTTAACAAATTCATGTTATTCTGAATGATCCCATACCTTTCCATATGACTTTATTAATGATTGGTTTAGACGTTTGCCCACCACTGAAGTTAAAGTGACTGGTCTATAACTGGGGGGCTGATCTTTATAACTTCTTTTGAACAAGGGCGTAATGTTTATAATTCTCCAGTTCTCTGGTACCACCCCAGAATCTAGATTAGACTGAGAGATTATTGCCAGGAAGTCTGCAATTTCTACTTCTACTTTCTTCAGTATTCCTGCATGCCTCTCATTCAGTTTGATACCTTAACAACTGCGAAGCACCGACAGGTTATCCAATAGTTTCTCTATCAATTTTTAAACCCTACTAGTGACTGAGTTTCATCCTTTGACACCATGGTTTTGGTAGCATCAGGACTGAAGGAAAGTATTTTTATATCACCTCAGCCATCTATCATGTGTAAAAGTGTAAATGCCCTCTTTGGTCCCTAATATCATTCTGAAGTGTTTGTAGAAGAATTTGGGATTACTTTTATAATCCCTCTTTACTACTTAAATTTGCTTTCTAATCTCCCTTCTGAACCTTCTGAATGTGGGTGTATGAGAAATGGATGTGCGTAAGAAACCGGTATGTGTGTGTTTTAAAGTATGTGTGGAAGAGGGTTTCCTGTCTGTGGGTGTGGGAGAGAGTGAGATAGGTGCTATTGTTTGAAAGAGACACAGGGTCGGTGTTTGAGTATAGGTGATATGTTTCAGTGTGTTAGGATGGGTGTGTGAGAGAGAGAGAGCGCAAGCAACAGACGGTGTTTGTGAGAGATCGGGATTGTGCAAAATGGATAAAGCTGTGCTACACAGAAGGATGTGATGTGACCTGGGCTTGAAGTTAACCCTGTTCACTGTGAAGTCTCTTAGTGGCGATATTTTGAGTTATGAAAAGTGAATTTACAGAATGGAGTATATCTATTGTGTAGGCTGCCTTGGAAGCAGAACGATCTGACTCACTTTGTGCTTTGTTTCGACTGATTGCATTGTCCACAGACATTAAAAGGAAACCATTGAACCTTAACAATGAGCTGGAATGTCGAGAGGAATTTTGCGGATGACTTATTTTTGAAAATTAACTTTACATAACAAATTTGGAACCTGACCTGTGATAGACATGTGTGATATTTTGTACATTTTTTCTGCTCTTCAGAAGAAATATTAAGTAATTCTCTTAGCACTTGGAAAGTTTCAAAACAAAACATTGATGTGATTTCTTATTGGTTCCTGAGAACTGTTATTGGTCTTCTCCTACTGTAAACACAGTTAGAAACTGAGACAGGATATAGTCTCAGCCTCTTAAATGGGACTTTTTAAGTTAGTCTCTGTGTGTGGGTGTCAGTAACAAGGCTGACATTTACTGCCCACCTCAAGCTTCGAGAAGGTGCTGACGAGCTGACGTTTTGGATCAGTGCAATCCATGCTTGCCCAGTTGCTTCAAATAAAAGTTAAGATTCAACTGTGTTGATCTCAGCTTATGATAATATAGAGGCACATCTCCTTCCCCAAAGGGACATTAATAGCAACTACTGCTTGTGTTGGGATGTAAACTGTTGCCCAGGAAGGTTGTGGGACTGAGGGAAATTGCATAGAAGTTATTTTTAAAAAAGATGAAAATGTTCAGAATTGAGCAGTTGCTTGAATGGCAGGCACTATAGGTCAGTGAGCACAGAGAGCTCGGGTTTGATGTCCATAAGAGTGAAGTACCACAGGTTTACAGAGGATAGAATGAAGGCAGGAGGACAGTAGAGCAGTCCAGAGGTAACAAAGTCATGGATAAGATATTTGGTAGTGGATAAACCGAAATGGAGTGGAATTGGATGATATTACAAAGGTGGATAGGTGGTTTTTGTGAATTTATGGATATTTGATTAGCAGCTTACCTTAGGGTCAAATAAGGCATCAAAACTTTAGATAGCTTGGATCAGTCTTGGATGAACAGGGATGGAATTGGTAGGTAAGGAAGAGAGTTTGGATTGAGAACTTAAAACAATGGTTGTAGTTGTTACAAATTTTGTTTGCAGGATATGTTTGCTCTCCAAGACTGGATATCCAATTTATAGTTTAGCAACAGTGAAGGAGTGGAGAGATGGTGCTGAGGTACTGTAGGATATTGTCAGCATTGCTGTGAAAACTCAAAACATGCCTCATGATGATACTGCTGTTAAGACAGGGTGCTGATGAGAAATGGAAGCTAGGGACATTATACAGGATTAATGGTAGATCCTGGAAGGACAGGGCAGGATAAGAGCAAGAAGACAATTAAGCAAGAACAATCATACACAGAGCAGCAGTGGAGGGGAACAGGAAATACCACACAGAAAATGCTCCATACAGAAAAAGGAACCAGAAATAACAAGTTGTTTAATGTTCTAGAGACCGAGTCCAGGTGTTTCTTAAGGTAAACTTGCAGGTTGGGTTGGTAGTTAGGAAGGCAAATACAATGTTGTCATTCATCTCAAAGGACCACATTTAGAGGATATTGAGCAATTTTGGGGCCCATATCTCAGGAAGCATGTAGAACACACAACACAGAGAAGTACAGCACAGAACAGGCCCTTCGGCCCACGATGTTGTGCCGAGGATTATTCCTAACCTAAAATAAATTAACCTAACCTATGCACCCCTCAACTCACTGCTGTCCATGTGCAAGTCCAGCAGTCACTTAAATGACTCTGCTTCCACCACCACTGCTGGCAGCGTATTCCATGCATTCACAACTCTGTGCGTTAAGAACCTACCTCTGACGTTCCCTCTATACCTTTCTCCTAATATCTTAAAACTGTGACCCCTTGTGCCAGTCAGTCCTGCCCTGGGGAAAAGTCTATGGCTATTGACTCTATGCATGCCTCTCATTATCTTGTATACCTCGATCAGTTCACCTCTCTTCCTCGTTCTCTCCAGAGAGAAAAGTCCAAGCTTAGTCAACCTTGCTTCATAAGGCAAACCCTCCAGTCCAGGCAGATCCTGCTAAGCCTTCTTTGCACCCTCTCCAAAGCCTCTGTACAGTAGGGCGACTGGAACTGGACACAATATTCCAAGTGTGGTCTCACCACGGACTTGTAGAGCTGCAGCAAAACCTTGCGGCTCTTAAACTCAATCCCCCTGTTAATGAAAGCCAAAACACCGTATGCTTTCTTAACAACCCTATCACTTGGGTGGCAACTTTGAGGGATCTATGCACTTCAACACCAAGATCCCGCTGTTCCTCCACACTGCCAAGAATCCTGTCTTTAATCCTATATTCAGCATTCAGGTTTGAACTTCCAAAATGCATCACTTCGCATTTATCCAGGTTGAACTCCATCTGCCATTTCTCAGCCCAGCTCTGCATCCTCTATGTCGCACTGCAGCCTGCAGTAGCCCTCGACACTATCAAAGGCACCTCCAACCTTTGTGTCATCAGCAAATGTACTGACCTACCCCTCAACCTCCTCATCTAAATCATTTATAAAAACTACAAAGAGCAGAGGCCCAAGAACAGAGCCCTGTGGGACCCCACTCAACACTGACCTCCAGGCATCCATCTATAACCACTCTCTTCTGTCAGCCAGCCAATTCTGAATCCAGACAGCCAAATCTCCCTGTATCCCATACCTCCTGTCTTTATGAATGAGCGTACCATGGGGAACCTTATCAAATGCTTTTCTGAAGTCGATATGTACCACATCCACTGCTCGACCTTTGTCAACCTGTCTCATCACCTCCTCAAAGAACTCAATAAGATTTGTGAGGCATGACCTGCCCCTCACACAGCCATGCTGACTGCCTTTAATCACACTATGCTTTTCCAAATAGTCATAAATCCTATCCCTCAGAATTCTTTCCAAAATGTTGCTGACCACAGTTATAAGACTGACTGGTCCGTAATTGCTAGGGATTTCCCTATTACCCTTCTTAAAAAGAGGAACAACATTCGCCTCCCTTCAGTCCTCCAGTACGACTCCCGCGGAGAGTGAGGAAGCAAAGATCTTCGCCAGACAGTACTTCCCAACTCCTGTCTGATAGCGTCATAATTTCCTTTTCCCCAGTTAAATATCTACCCTCGCTAACTGCTCCTTTCCCTCTCCAAGGCTATGGTAAATGTGAGGCAGTTGTGGTCATTGTCACCAAAGTGCTCTCCCACCACGAGATCTGACACCTGTCCTGGCTCGTTGCCAAGCACCAAATCCAAAATGGCCTCTCCCCTCATCGGCCTGTCTACATACTGAGTAAGGAAACCCTCCTGAACCCACCTGACAAAAATGACTCCATCCAAACCATCTGCACTTAGGAGGTTCCAGTTGATATTAGGAAAGTTGAAGTCACCCATAACAACAACCCTGCTACTTCTGCAATTTTCCAGAATCTGCCCGCCTCTGCAATCTTCAATCTCTCTACTGCTATTAGGTGGGTTATAGAAATCTCCCAATGAGGTGGCTGTTCCTTTGCTGTTCCTAACTTCCACCCATACTGACTCAGTAGACAAACCTTCCTCAACAACCTTTGTTTCTGTAGCTGTGGTGCACTCTCTGATTAGCAATGCTACACCCCCTCTTTTCCCCACCCTCCCTGTTCTTTTTAAATGTTCTAAACCCTGGAACATCTAGCAACTATTCCTGTCCCTGTGAAACCCACGTCTCCGTTATGGCCACAACATCATAGTCCCAAGTACTGATCCACGCTCTAAGTTCGTCACTCTTATTTTGGACACTCCTTGCGTTAAAGCAGAACACCTTAACTGATCCCTTTGTTACATCACGTGAGAAACCTTCCTGATAGATTTAATACATCCTGTCACTGCCCCATCGACAACTACCCACCTCTCAGATATGTAGCTCTGATTCCCACCCCCCTGCCAAACTAATATAAACCCACCCGAACCACACAAACAAATCTCCCACCCAGGACATTTGTGCAACCCATCCTTCATGTACAGATCACACCTTCCCCAGAAGTTATCCCGATGGTCTAGATATCTGAAGCCCTCCCTCCTGCACCAGCCTCGCAGCCACGTGCTAAGCTGCACTCGCTGACTGTTCCTCACCTCACTGTCTCGTGGCAGCACCGGTAGCAAACCCAAGATCACTACTCTACTCGTCCTGCCCTTCAGCTTCCAACCTAACTCTCTGTAGTCACTTTTCAGATCCTTAATCCCTATCCTGGCTATATCATTGGTGCCAATATGTACCATGATTTCTGGCTGCTCACCCTCCCCCTTCAGAATCCTGTAAACCCGATCGGCAACATCCCGGACCCTGGCACCGGGGAGGCAATATACCTTCCGGGAGTCCCGTTCCTGACCACAAAATCTCCTGTCAATCCGTCTAACTATTGAGTCCCCTACCACAAGCGCTTTTCTATTCTCCCCCTTTCCTTTCTGAGCCTCAGTGCCAGAGACCTGACAACTAGGCTTTCCCTGGTAGGCCACCAGCAGTATCCAAAACGGTATACTTATTGATCGGGGAACAGCCACAGGGGATTCCTGCCCTATCTCTTGGTTCCCTTTCCTCCCCGTGATTGTAACCTAGCTGTCCTTATCCTGTGTCTGAGGAGTTACCACCTCCCTGTACATCCTCTCAATTTCTCTCTCAGCCTCCCGGATGATCCGCAGTTCATCCATCTCCAGCTCCAGTTCCCTAACTCAGTTTTCGAGGAGCTGGAGTTGGGTGCACTTCCTGCAGATGTGGACGGCAGAGATGTGTGGTGTCTCTCACCTGCCACATTCTGTAGGAGGAGCATGGAACTGCCCTATCAGCTATACCCCGCTAATCTGAAAGCCCATACAGGACTAAACTAGGAAGAGAAGAAAGAAATGAGAAAACCTGAAAACCTACCGAGACTACAGACTCTTAGTAAGGTTAGAGGAGGTGGGTGGGAGGGAGGCCCTACGGTGTAGGGTGTCTGGTTTAGATCTCCCCCACTTAAAACCTTCATGGCAGCCCTTGCTTCTCTCTGCCCTCTCTCCTCGCCACTCTGTTCAAAATGGAGGTCCGATGTCCTGGCCCTGGAGCGGGCCCAGAGGAGGTTCACAAGACTGATCCCAGGAATTAAAAGCTTAACATATGAGGAATTTTTGAGGACTCCAGGATTACACTCGATGGAGTTTAGAAGGATGAGGGGAAATATGATTGAAACTTGCAGAATACTGAATGGCCTGGATAGATTTGATTGTGGGAAGATGTTTCCGTTGGCAAGAGGGACGAGGACCCAAGGACACAGCCTTAGAGTAAAGGGAAGTCCCTTTAGAACTTTATAAGGAGAATTTTCTTCACCCAGAGAGGGATGAATCTATGGAATTCGTTGCCACAGAAGCCTGTTGAGGCCAGGTCATTGAGTATATTTAAGACTAAGACTTGGTTCTTGATTGCCAAGGGGATCAAAGATTACAAGGAGAAAGTGGGAAAATGTATTTGAAAAACCTATCAGCCATGATCGAATGGCAGAGCAGACTCAATGGGCTGAATGGCCTAATTTCTGCTCCTATGTCTTATGGTCCTTTAGGGAAGGAAATCTGCTGTCTTTACTTGGTGTGCTCCATATATGACTGCAGGCCCATTGCAATGTGGATCACTCTTAACTGACCTCTGAAACAAATGGGAAAAGTCTACTTGACTTTATTGTATCCATCACAGATACATCCATCCATGACGGTATGGGACTCATCACTGTGACGTAATTGTGGAAATTGAGTCCCATCTTCACATTGAGGTTACACTCCATTATGTTGTGTCAAATAGCTCAAAGCTGAGCATCCATGAGGTGCTGTGGTCTATCAGCAGCAGCAGAACATTACCTACAATTTCATGGCCTGTATAGATCCCACTTTACCATGACCATAAAGCTGGGAGAGTGCAGGAGGGCGTGTCAGACACTACCAGGTTTACCAAAAACTGAGGTGCCAACCTGATGAAGTAGCATCACAAGACTATTTACCTGACAATGGAAGCACCCATAGAACTAAGTAATCCCAACCCAATAGACCAGATTGAAGCTCTGCAGTCCTGCCACATCCAGTCATAAATGGTGGTGGACAATTAAACAACAACCCATCCTCAACAATGGAAGGGCCCAGTGTTTCAGTGCAGAAGATAAGGCTGAAGTGCTAAGTGAATGAGCAGCCTTTGTCTCCCCAGCATCATGATGCCAGTCTTTCACTAATTTAATTTGTGCCATGTGATATCAAGAAATGGCTGGAGACACAACATTGCAAAAGGTTAGAAGCCTGACAACATTCTGGCAATAGTACTGAAAATGTGTGCTCCCAGAACCAGCAGTGCTCTTGGTTCTGAGGGATCATTGATGAAACCCCTTCTATGATGGATTGTATCCTCCAGTAATTTCTCTGCAGACTTTTTCCTCTACATCCTTACCACTAGTTGGTGGTCCTGATGAAGGGCTTATGCCCAAAACGTTGACTCTCCTGCTCCTCAGATACTGCATGTCCTGCTGTGCTTTTCCAGCGCCACACTTTTTGACACCAATTCCAGCAAGAAATGTAACCACACCCTTCTTATTCATTAGCTCTAGCCAAATTGATTTTGTTTTTGAACATTCTGAAACATACTATTTCTCCAGCACTGCAAAGCTCTCCTTAACCAAAATCTCTCTCTCTGTTTTCCACAGCGTGTGGGCCTGGAGGAATAGTTCATGGCGCAGGGCTGTCATCGAGCAGCAGCTTCATTTACTTAAAAACTGACTTCTAGTTTCTGTCCTCAGCACAGATTATAAAATCTTCACCAGGGCATTGCATTCTCGCTTGGGGTCCAAGCTAGATCGCATGATCCACCTTGATCAGTTTGTATATCATCCCAGGCTGGAGGATCCATGACAATATCCATCTGGTCCGGGACCTGATCCACTTTTCCCAATGGACTGATCTGTTGAACACCTTAGAATCATAGAATCCCTACAGCACAGAAAGAGGCCATTCAGCCCAATGAGGCTACAGTGACCCTCTGAACAACATCCCACCCAAACCCAGTCTCTTTTCCAATCTCCATAACCATCATGTCATTCTAATCCTCCCCCCATCCTCCAAACCAAAGGGATAGCCATGGGCACCCGTATGGGCCCCAGCTATGCCTGTCTCTAGACTGGGTACGTGGAACAGTCCATCTTTAGCATCTCTCACAACTTTCCCCAGCTACATCGATGACTGGATCGATGCCACCTCGTGCTCTCACGAGGAGATTGAGCAGCTCATCAACTTCACTGACACCTTTCACCCTGACCTCAAATTCACCTGGACCATCCCAAACACCTCCTTCCCCTTCCTGGACCTCTCCATCTCCATCTACTACAGACCCACAGACTCCCTCAGCCATCTGGATTACACCTCCTCCTACCCTGCCTCCTGTAAAAGTGCCACCCCTAATTCCCAATTCCTCCACCTCTGCCACACTTGTTCCTAAGATGACCAGTTCCACCATTGAAAATCCCAGATGGCCTCCTTCAAAGACCATAATTGCCCCCTCCCACGTGGTTGGCGTTGCTCTCCAGCACATTTTCTCCACTTCCTGCACCTCCACCCTTGAACCCCACCCCTCCCAATGCAACAAGGATAGATGCCCCCGGTCCTATCTTCCACCCCACCAACCTTGGGACACATTGCATCATCCTCAGCCACTTCTGCCACCTACAAACAGCCCCGTTGCTGAACACTTCAATTCCCCCTCCCACCCAACTAAGGACATGCAGGTCCCAGGCTTCATCTATCACCAAACCCTAACTACCCGACACCTGGACGAAGAATGCCTCATCTTCCTGGGACCCTCCAACAACATGAGTTTAATGTGGATTTCACCAGTTTCCTCATTTCCCCCCCACCTATCCCAGTCACATACCTCTAACTCAGCACTGCCCTCTTGACCTGTCCATCACCTTTCCTACCTATCTGCTCCACCCTCCTGTCCAACCTATCACCTTCTCCCCCATCTTCATCTACCTATCACATTCTCAGCTACCTTTCCTCCAGCCCCACCCCTGTCCCATTTATCTCTCAGCCCCCGGCCCACAAGCCTCATTCCTGATGAAGGGCTTATGTCCGAAATGTCAATTCTGCTCCTCGGATGCTGCCTGACCTGCTGTGCTTTTCCAGCATCACACTCTTGAGGTTGGATTGTAAAGTCTGTTTCCGTGCTTTACATCTGTATGACTCTGACACATCTTGTAGATGGTACACACTGCTGCTACTGAGTGCCAATCAAATGGGCTGTTTTGTCCTTGATGATGTCAAGCTTCTTGAGTGTTGTTGGAACTGCACTCATCCAGGCAAGGGGGGAGTATTCCATTACATTCCTGATTTGTGCCTTGCAGATGGTGGATAGTCTTTGGGGAGTCAAGAGGTAAGTTACTCACCGCAGTATTCTGAGCCTCTGATCTGGTCTTGTAGCCACTGTGTTAATGTGTTAACATAGAACATAGGAAAGTACAGCACAGAACAGGTCCTTTGGCCCCCGATGTTGTGCCGAGGTTTAATCCTAATGTAAAATATAATAACCTACGCACCCCTCAACTCACTGCTATTCATGTGCATGTCCAGCAGTCGCTTAAATGTCCCCAGTGACTTCGCTTCCACCAACTCAGCTGGCAACGCATTCCATACATTCACAACTCTCTGCGTAAAGAACCTACCTCTGGCATCTCCTTTATGCCTGCCTCCTAATATCTTCAAACTATGACTCCTCATACCAGTCAATCCTGCCCTGGGGAAAGGTCTCTGGCTATTGACTCTATCTATTCCACTCATTATCTTGTACACCTCGATCAGGTCTCCTCTCTTCCTCCTTCTCTCCAGAGAGAAATGTCCGAGCTTATTCAACCTTTCTTCATAAGGCAAGCCCTCCAGTCCAGGCAGCATCCTGGTAAACCTTCCTGGTAAACCTTCTTTGCACCCTCTCCAAATCTTTCCTATAGTCGGGCGACCAAAACTGGACACAATATTCCAAGTGTGGTCTCACCACGGACTTGTAGAGCTGTAGCAAAACCTCGCAGCTCTTAAACTCGATCCCCCTGTTAATGAAAGCCAAAACACCATATGCTTTCTTAACAACCCTATCCACTTGGGTGGCAACTTTGTTGAATCTATGTACTTGCACAGCCAGATCCCTCTGTTCGTCCACACTTCCAAGAATCCTGTCTATAATTGTATATTCAGCATTCGAGTTCAACTTTCCAAAATGCATAACTTTGCAGTTATCCAGGTTGAACTCCATCTACCATTTCTCAGCCCAGCTCTGCATCCTGTCTATGTCGCGCTGCAGCCCGTAGTAGCCCTCTATCAACGACATCTCCAACCTTTGTGTCATCTGCAAATTTACTACCCCATCCCTCAACCTTCTTATCCAAGTCATTTATAAAAGCTACAAAGAGCAGAGGCCCAAGAACAGAGCCCTGTGGGACCCCACTCAACACTGACCTCCAGGCAGAATACTTTCCATCTACAACCACTCTCTGCCTTCTGTCAGCCAGCCAATTCTGAATCCAGATAGCCGAATCTTCCTGTATCCCATACTTCCTGACTTTATGAATGAGTCTACCATGGGGAGCCTTATCAAATGCCTTGCTGAAGTCCATATACACCACTGCTCGACCTTCATCGATCTGTCTTGACACTTTCTCAAAGAATTCAATAAGTTTTGTGAGGCATGACCTGCCCCTCACAAAGCCATGCTGACTGCCTTTGATCACACTATGCTTTGCCAAATAGTCATAAATCCTATCCCTCGGAATTCTTTCCAAAATTTTGCTGACCACAGACATAAGACTGTGGTGAGTCCAGTTGAATGTTTGGTCAATGATAACCCCCAGGATGTTGATAGTGGAGTATTCATTGATGGTAACACCATTGAATGTCAAGGGGCGGTGGTTAAATTGTCTCTTATTGGTGATGGTCACAGCCTCGCATTTGTGTGGTATGAATATTATTTGCTGTTTGTCAGCCCAAGCCTGGATATTGTCCAAATCTTGATGCATTTGAACTTGGGCTGCTTTAGTATCTGAAGAGTTGCAAATTATGTTGAACATTGTGCAATCATCAGCAAACATCCCTACTTCTGACCTTATGATGGAGGCAAGGTCATTGATGAAGCAGGTGAAGATGGTTAGGCCGAGGACACTATCCTGAGGAACTCTTGCAGAGGTGTCCTGGAGATGAAATGACTGGCCTCCAACAACCATGACCATCTTCCTATGTGTCAGGTAAGACTTCACCCAGCAGAGATTTGCCTCTTGGTATCCATTGATTCCAGTTTTGCTAGGGCTCCTTGATGCCACACCCAAGTTGAATGCAGCCTTGATGGCAAAGGCTGTCACTCTCAACTTACCTCTGGAACGCAACTGTTGTCCAGGTTTGAAACAAGGCTATGATGAGCTCAGGAGCTGAGTGGCCCTGGTGGAACCCAAACTCAGCATCACTGAGCAGGGTATTGGTGTTATTCCTCTAAGGAACTCTAATACATTTGTTAAATCTGATTTCCCTTGATACTGACAATTCTGGATTACCTTGATGTTTTTCTAAGTGCACGGCTATAATCTCTTTAATTATCATTTCTAATGACTTCTAACAACAGACTCAAGATAATTGGCCTTTAGATTCCTATATATAGGGGAGATAATATTTGCTACCTTCCAGTCTGATCGAATAGAGGGAACACTTTAACACCAATACCTCTACAATCGCGTCAACTCTACCAGTTTAGTTAACACCAATTGGCTTGCATTATCTGTACTCTTTCTTTACCTGAGTTCCTTGCAGGGTGTTTTGCTGCTGCTGGTGGGATGGTTTAAACTAACTCAGCAGGTGTGTAGGAAACAGGAGAGAATATTAGACTAATACAAGGGGGCACAAAATATGGAATCAGTGTAAGGGAAATAGTACTGAAGTTCTAAGTTAAGTTGATAAGATTGAGGAGTCAGACACAGATTGCCATGTGGCATTATGATTTTGTGGTGATGACAGAAACTTGGCTCAAGCATGGGTAGGTCTAGGTATTGGGTAATCCTGGTCATAAGGCATAAAGAAAAGACATCTCAGAACACCCTGAAGAGCTCCATAGTCAGTACACTCAGCCCTCAGGACTTGTCCCTTGAGAGCCGGGTGAGAGCACCAGTCAACTCCTCTAAAGTGATGGGAGCATCGAGCATCCTGGCATTCCCCAGGCCAACCTGCAACAGGTCCTCCCCACAAAACTCTGTGAGCATCCTCACTGGATGGAGCTGGAGAGAATAGAGCTGTGTAATAGGCTGAGGCCTGGGCCCTGAAGCTGTCCAGACTCGAGGTAAGGGACCCGTCATCAGCCAGCAGCACAAGGAGCTGCTGATGGGCCCTGCCTTTTCTCCAGTGAGTAAATTTCTTCTGTACTCTTTCCAGTTTAATAACATCCTGCCTCAAACAAGGTGACCAAAACTGAATACAATACTCCAAGGGTGGCCTCAACAACATCCTTTGTAACTGCAACATAACTTCCCACTTTCTGATGAAGGGCTTTTGCCCGAAACGTCGATTTTCCTGCTCGTCGGATGCTGCCTGACCTGCTGTGCTTTTCCAGCACTACTCTCATCTAGACGTCCCACTTTCTCTACTCAATGCCCTGACTGATGAAAGCCAGTATACCAAAAGCATTCTTCACTGTTCTGTCTACCTGTGACTCCACTTTAAGTGAACCGTGAATCTGAACTCCAAGGTCCCTCTGCTCCACTACACTCCTTAAGGCCCCCTACTATTCACCATGAAACTCCTACCTTGATTTCTGATAGGAAATAGACCAGAATTGTATGCAATATTCCAACAGTGGTCTAACCAATGTCCTGTTAGAGCCACAACATGACCTCCCAACTCCTGTACTCAATACTCTGACCAATAATGGAAAGCATACCAAACGCCTTCTTCACTATCCTATCTACCTGCGACTCCACTTTCAAGGAGCTATGAACCTGCACTCCAAGGTCTCTTTGTTCAGCAACACTCCCTAGGATCTTACCATTAAGTGTATAAGTCCTGCTAAGATTTGCTTTCCCAAAATGCATTTATCCTCACATTTATCTGAATGAAACTCCATCTGCCACTTCTCAGCCCATTGACGCATCTGATCAAGATCCCATTGTAATCTTCACTGTCCACTACATCTCCAATTTTGGTGTCATCTGCAAACTTACTAACTATATCACTTACGCTCAGATCCAAATCATTTATGTAAATGATGAAAAGTAGTGGACCCAGCACTGATCCTTGTGGCACTCCACTGGTCACAGGCCTCCAGTCTGAAAAACCCTCCACCACCACCCTCTGTCTTCTACCTTTAAGCCAGTTCTGTTTCCAAATGGCTAGTTAGCCCTGTATTCCATGAGATCTAACTTTGCTAACCAGTTTCCCATGGGGGAGTTTGTCGAACGCCTGACTGAAGTCCATATAGATTACGTCCACCATTCTGCCCTCATCAATCCTCTTCGTTATTTTTCAAAAAACTCAATCAAGTTGTGGCACATGATTTCCCACACACAGAGCCATGTCGACTATCCCTTTCCAAATACATATACATCCTGTCCCTCAGGAATCTCTCCAACAACTTGCCCACCGCCGTGGGCAGGCTCACTGGTCTATAGTTCCCTGGCTTGTCTTTACCACCCTTCTTAAACAGTGGCACCACGTTAGCCAACCTCCAGTCTTCTGGCACCTTACCTGTGACTAGGATCGGAGGCTGAGGGGTGACTTTATAGAGGTTTATAAAATCATGAGGGGCATGGATAGGATAAATAGAGAAAGTCTCTCTCCTGGGGTGGGGGAGTCCAGAACTAGAGGGCATAGGTTTAGGGTGAGGGGGGAAAGATATAAAAGACACCTAAGGGGCAACTGTTTCATACAGAGGGTGGTGAGTGTATGTATGTATCCAGGCATCTGGATGGGTATATGAATAGGAAGGGTTTGGAGGGATATGGGCTGGGTTCTGGCAGGTGGGACTAAATAGGATTGGATATCTGGTCAGCATGGACGAGTTGGACTGAAGGGTCTGTTTCTGTGCTGTACATCTCTATGACTCCATAATTTGACTTTCCAAAATGCAATACCTGACACATCTATATTAAATGGCATTTGCCATCTCTTGGCCCACTTCTCCAGCTGATCAAGATCCTGCTGCAATTTCTGGTAATCTTCCTCACTGTCCACGATACCACCTATTTTAGTGTCATTTGCAAACTTACTAATCAGGCCTTGTACATTCTCATCCAAATCATTGATATAGATAACAAACAGCAATGGTCCCAGCACCGATCCCTAACGCACTCCACTTGTCACAGGCCTGCAGTCCTCCCATACCTTTTCTACCTTGAAGAAATTTATCTTCACCTTTCTTGAAAGTCTTCAGTGCTTTGACCATGACAATTTTGTGTGGCACAGAATTCCACAAGCTCACCACTCTCTGGGTGAAGACATTTCTCCTCTCCTCTCTCCAAAAAGGCCTCCTTCTTAGCCTTAGACTGTGACCCGTGATATAGAATTTTACATTACATTTGAAAGTGAGTGGATAATTCTGAAGTAAGGAATTAAATAAGGGGAATTCTGAAGGCGTACAGTGGATTTGGAAAATATATCAAAAGCCTGTTCATAGGCAATGGACAGTCTTTAAAGAACTATCACAGCACTTAAAGCAACTTGTGTATTCCTTCAAAGTGCAAAACATTAATTAAGGTCAATCAATCCTGGCTGACAAAGGGAATTCAGGATTGTATAAAATTCAATGAAGAAGCTGAGAAAATCACACATTTTTACCAGTAAATCTGAAGATCTTTGTGAACGTGTGCACTAGTCTGGTCAGAGTGAAGTAAACAGTGTCCTCTCACCTTGCCTCCATTGATGAAAGACAGTAATGGGGATTTACTGTCGATGGGGATTTTAACTGCACCCTCAAGGTGCAGGATCTTGTTGGTGCCCAGACCCCTTTAGCATCAGGAAGGAGGTTGAGAGACATGGTGAAGTCCTTCAACCTGGTGGATGGCTGGTGAAATCTTCATTGTGACTCCATTGCCTTAAGCATTCTGAGGCCTGGAGGTGGAGCATTCAGGATCAACCACCTGTATGTTTCACAGGAGTACCTCTTCTGTGTTCCAACAGCTTTCATGCGGCAGGTATAATACACAGATCAATACCTGGTGTGCAAAACTCACCCTGTACCATGCCTGTCTCTGGTCCAGGTACTGACACTTTAATAACCCACTGCTGGAGGATGAGTGATTCCGGGATTTATTCCATAGGTTCTAGGACGGTGGAGAAGGAAGCAGGGGGCTTCCCCTCCTTGAGGCTATGGTGAGACGTGAACAAGAGTCATATCTGCTTCTGTCAGGCATATATGAGGGGGGTTGGCAAGAAGAGGCAGAAATCCAGGATTGAGGAGTTGGAGAAGGAGGTGCTCAACCTAGAGTCACATTTTGGTCAGCCTGATATGGATCTGGCTCTGTGGGGGGTGTATGAAAGGAAGGAGGGGTGTGCTGAGGGACCTGCAGCTTGTCGGATCCCAGAATGTGAGGTCACGGATCAGGATCCAGGTCCTTCAGGAGAGTGTGAGTATGTCCAAAGTAGAAATTTATACAATGTTGCATGGTATATTGGTGAGACCAAGCAGATGCTATGACAATGGGTGAATGGACACTGCACAACAATCACCAGACAGGGATGTTCCCTCCCAGTTGGGGAACACTTCTGCGGTCAGGGACATTCTGCCTCAAATCTTTGGGTGACCATCTTCCAAGGCAGACTTCACGATACGCAACAATGCAGACTGGCCAAGCAGAGACTGATAGTCAACTTCAGTACCTTTAACCAGGACCTTGGGTTCTTGTCACACTCCAGGTGAACCCACTACACAATACACGCTCACACACACACACACACGCACTCTTACATACTCTCACACTCACACAGACCCTCTCTCATACACACACTCTCTCTCAGATACACACTCATACACTCCCTGAGAGGCGCACACATACAAACACACACTCTCACAAGCACTCACACTCCTATGTGCACGTTCACACTCACTCTCTCACACAGACAGACTCTAATCTCACACCTTTAATGCATTATCTGAACTGGGATATCACCTTTTTTAAGTTATTTTGAGAATGTGACTTGAAAGAAGTTTTTGGATTTACATATTATGAATCGAAACCTGCAACCCATTCTAAAAGATGAAAGACTTAACAGCAATCCAGGTTTGTTCACTATACCATATCAGTTGCTTGACATTGTGATCTTGTGCTGTGTCTTATAAGTTCTGTGTCTTATGATCCAGCTCCACAACCACCTGATGAAGGAGCAGCACTCTGAAAGCTAGTGCTTCCAATTAAACCTTTTGGACTATAACCTGGTGTTGTGTGATTTTTAACTTTCTCATGAGCCCATGGCGTCAGAGACCTGAGTTCAATTCCCACCTCAGGCAACTGACTGTGTGGAGTTTGCACATTCTCCCCGTGTCTGCGTGGGTTTCCTCCGGGTGCTCCGGTTTCCCCCCACAGTCCAAAAATGTGCAGGTCAGGTGAATTGGCCATGCTAAGTTGCCTGTAGCGTTAGGTGAAGGGGTAAATGTAGGGGAATGGGTCTGTGTGGGTTGCTCTTTGGCGGGTTGGTGTAGACTTGTTGGGCCGAAGGGCCTGTTTCCATACTGTAAGTAATCTAATCTAATTTTTGATCTAAAAGAGCATGTCCTCCAGCTGGTTCCTCAAATACTGTTTTAAAAAGCCATCCCTAACACATTTGAGAAACTCATCCTTGCATAGCTTTAGAGCTCAGTTGCTTTACCCAATTTATATGTAGATTGAAGTCACCCAATAATACAGTTTGCTTATGCTTTGTGTTTCTTTCATCTCTTGATTAATACCCTCCACAACTATTTTGTGGTCTATAAATAATTCCAACCAATATCTCCCGGCCTTTGTTCTTTCTTAGCTCCACTCAAACAGACGACCTGTTGTTCTTCTGATCCAAGATCCTTTCTTATTAATATACTGATCCATTCCTCGCTATTAACACAGCTCAATATCCTTTTCCTTCTTGTCTATCCTTCCTACACATCCAATATCCTGAATATTTAGTTCCTAGTCACCCCAGTCAGGGGATCCCAGCACCGTTAGTCAAGGGGCAGCCTCCGATATCAGTCCAGGGGCTTGGGCATGGTCGAGTGGCTGATTTGGGGCAGTCAGGAACACATGCTCTGTGCCTCTTTTGTACAGAGAGTGGGACACAGTCAGCTTTGTGGGTCCGGTGCAACCACTTTGTAGAGTCATGGGAACAGAGTTGGGAGCCTTCCAGGTATCACTCGGGAGTCAGTCTCTTGTTGTTCAGGGCTGTCTGGCTAAGTCATTCCCGGATATAAGTCATGGTCAGTCCTCGGGATCTGTCCACTCTGTATATCAAGGGAGGCGGGGGTGTGGGAGGCTACTGCTATGGGAGGGAGGCTGGGAAATTCAATCATGGGAATTTGAGGAAGAAGGCTGGGATGTCAGGGGATCACAATACTGAAGGGAAGACATTAGATTATGATTTTCCCATTTGTTCTGCTATTACTTCCTTAATAATTGATTCCAACATTTTGCCCACAATACATATTAGGCTAATTGGGCTGTTGTTTTCCCCTTTTTGCTTTCCTTTTTGAATAGGAGTGTCACTTTAGCAGTTTTCTAATCCTCCAGTACTTTGCCAGAATCTAAGGACTTTAGGAAATTACAGCAAATACTTCGACTATCTGTGTAGCTACCTCTGTTAGGATCCTTGGATACTAGCCATCAGGGCCAGGGGACTTATCTGTCTTTTGCCCCATTAATAATCTAATACTACTTCTTTAGTGATGGTGCTGGTACTTAATTCCTCCCCCATATTCTTCAGTATTAATGCAATGTTTGAAGTCTCTTCCACTGTAAAGACTGACAGAAAATAGCTGTCTAACTCCTCAGTCATTTCCTTGCTGCCCATAACCATCTCTCCAGATTCAGTTTCTCAGGGGCCTATGTTTGCTTTGACATTTTTTCCTTCCTTTTTATATGTTTGAAGTTATTGTCAGGTTTTTATATTCCTTGCTAGTTTGCCCTTGTATTTTATTTTATATGGTTCTATTGTCTTTTTGCTGGATTCTGAATTTATCGTAGTGTTTGGGGTTATCACTGCATCCTTACATACTTTTCCTTTAACCTAATATTCTCCTTAACTTCCTTGGTTAGCCATAGCTGGTTTTGCCCTCTCTCAGTCGCTTCCCTCCTGACTGGGATGTATTTTTGCTTAGAATCATTAATTACCTTCTTAAACGTCTGCTGCTGTTTGCTCACTGTCATTCTTGCTCATCTATCTGCCAAATTCACTTTAGCTAATTCCCTTTATTTAAATCGTATACAACCTAAGTTTCTCACTTTCAAACTGAATGCTACATTCTATCATGTTATGACCACTACTTCTTTGGAGATCTTTACTCTGAACCCATTCACTAAACCTGCCTCATGACACATTGTCAGATTCAAGATAAGCTGCTCCTTGCTTGGTACCACGATAAATTCCCAAAGGAAACTATACCTAATACACTCAATGAATTTGTTGTTGAGGCTACCTTTTTGAATTTGATTAACCTAATTAACATAAAGATTACAGTCTCCCATAATATTGCTCGATACTTTTTACATGCTTCTGTTATTTGTTGATTTATACCATTTCCTGTGGCCACTGTTTGGAGCCTGGTTTCTGGTCTAAAGACAGGTATATTAGGGAATCTAGAGCCAGAGAGATCTCCTGGACTAGATCTAATTGCCTAGATGGTTCAAAGAGGAAGTTCCAAGACTTTTTTTTATCACAGACTAGGCTGGATTAATATTATGTTGTGATATCCAAGGGGCATGCAACATGCCACCTGTTTGTCATTGCTCCAATGTTCCAGCTGAAACTCTGTACAAAGCAAGAATTATGCATGACACCTTACTCTCTCTATACACAGGTGCTACACCAGATGGAAGCTGTGTGGATTATAAATAACTATAGTGTAAAGATGTATAAAATTAATACAAACTGTACATGAACTGTACAGTCAGTGAGTGATATAGAAGTGACTTTAGTGCACTATGCCTATGCCAGTTCTTCCACGTAGTTAGTCAATAAGTCCGTCCCACTCGGATTTTATTTCTACAGCTCTGGAACGTTCTGTCTTCAATAATGTATCGAGTTTAGTTTTGAGATTGAATATGTTCCCAGTAATGATGTAACCAGTGTCTGTGCCTTGCTTACAATCCTCCTCCTCATTCCAGAACGGTTTTACGTCATCTGTCAACTTCTGAAACAATGCCCTGTATGAGCCAAATCCATATTACTAATAAATATCAAAGACAGCACTGGTATTAACAGCCCTGGGAAATACCACTGTCCCTTCAATCCAGTCTCAAAAGCAACCAAAGCATCCTTACAGTGTGGAAGCACACCATTTGGGTCATTGAGTCAAATTGACCCTCCAAAGAGAATCCCACCCTATCCCGTAACCCCACATTTACCATGTCTAATCCATCTCACCTCCTGTATGTTTGGAATATTCATTTCTTATAATGCCATTGGAACCCGTGTGGCTGCCTTTAACTAACTCTCTTATTATATTCTTATAAAAGAACAAAGAAAATTACACATCCCACACCTCCGCCCTCAAACCCCATCCCTCCAACCATAACAAGGACAGAACCCCCTGGTGCTCACCTTCCACCCTACCAACCTTCTCATAAACGGCATCATCCGCCGACATTTCCACCTCCTGCAAACGGACTCCACCACCAGGGATATATTTCCCTCCCACCCCTTTCCGCCTTTCGCAAAGACCGTTCCCTCCATGACTACCTGGTCAGGTCCACGCCTCCCCCCCCCCCCAACAATCCACCCTCCCATCCTGGCACTTTCCCCACCACTGCAGGAATTGCAAAACCTGCGCCCACACCTCCTCCCTCACCACCATCCAAGGCCCTAAAGGAGCCTTCCACTTCATCAGAGTTTTACCTGCACATCCACCAATGTCATTTATTGTATCCGTTGCTCCCGATGCGGTCTCCTCTACATTGGGAAGACTGGGCACCTCCTAGCAGAGTGCTTTAGGGAACATCTTTGGGACACCCGCACCAATCAACCACACCACCCTGTGGACTAACATTTCAACTCGCCCTCCCACTCTGCCGAGGACATGGAGGTCCTGGAACTCCTTCACCGCCGCTCCCTCACCACCAGACGCCTGGAGGAAGAACGCCTCATCTTCCGCCTCGGAACACTTCAACCCCAGGGCATCAATGTGGACTTCACCAGTTTCCTCATTTCCCCTTCCCCCACCTCACGCCAGCTCCAACCTTCCAGCTCAGCACTGTCCTCATGACCTGTCCTACCTGCCTATCTTCCTTTCCACCTAACCGCTCTACCCTCCCCATTGACCTAACACCTCCATTCCCACCTCCATCCACCCATTGTACTTTTTGCCACCTTCCCCCACCCTCCCTCTCTGACCTAGCACCTCCATCCCCACCCCCATTCACCTATTGTACTCTTTGCTACCATCTCCCCAGCCCCACCCCTCACCCACTTATTTCTCCACCCTGGAGGCTCCCTGCCTCCATTCCTGATGAAGGGCTTTTGCCCTTCATGGATTTTCCTGCTCCTCAGCACAACTGATCAAGGCAAATGTCCCATTTTCCTTCTTAACCAGCTTATTAATCAATCCTACTACCTGAAGGGGTTTGTGGACAAGCACCGAAGATCCTTCTGTTCCTTTGAGCTTCCTAGTGTCCTGCCATTCATTGAATACTTCCTTGTTTTGTTACTTCTTCCACGGTGCATCACCTCACATTTAGCAGGTGCCACTGATCTGCCCATCTCACCAATCCCTGTAACCTAACACCTTCCTCCTCTCTTTAACCACCAGGCCAATCTTTGAATATCTAATTGAGGTCTATATAAGAAGCTAAAGGGGACTTATGTAGTAGATGTAGAGAGGATGTTTTCTCCTATGGGAATGAGAGGTCATAGTTTTCGGATGAGGGGTGGCAGATTTAAAATAGAGATGAGGAGAAAAAGCTCTCAAGGAGTCATGAATCTATAAAATTCACTAGCCCTGAATGGTGACTGTTGGGAAATTGAGTAAATTTAAGGAAGAGATGGACAGATTTTTAATGAATAATGGGTTGAAGGGTTATGAATATCCGGTAGGAAAGTAGAGTTGAGGCTGAGATTAGATCAGCCATGATCATATTAAATGGTGGAGCAGGCTTGAGGGGCTGAATGGCCTACTCCTGCTCTTCAAACATATATTCTCTGTCTTGACATGGTTATCATCTCACAGCCTCACACCGCTCATGTGACACAGTCTAATATGGCAACCCATCTCCCCACACTCTGGCTGTGTAGAATAAGAAATTATTGGCCTTATGTTCCTGCCATACTCCTGTAACAGAACTGCACGGGGGAATTTCAATCCATATTGTAATGCACATGAAATGGTTCAGGACATTTTGAGGGTGAGGCTGATGTCAGGGCAGCCTTTAATTCTGCGTAGGCCCGATCCTGAAGTGATCCCTAATTTACTATAGAGGCCATGAGCAGGGGTAGACCATTTGGCTCTGAGAACCTGCTCCACCATTCAATTTGATCACAGCTGGTTCTTTATCTAAAGGTTATATTCCTGCTTTCTCCCCATACTCCTTTAAGACTTTAAAATCTAAGCATTTATCTATCTCTTTCTGAATATCTTCAGTGACTCGGCCTCCACAGCCTTCTGTAATACACAATTCCACAGTTCGCATGGATGAAGAAATGTTTGTCCACTAAATCACCTCAAAGCCTCTTTGTAACCTCCTCAGAACTCACAATCCCACCCATGTTTATGTCATCAGCAAACTTGGAGTAATTACTTTTGGCACTATCCTCTGGGCTGCTTATGTATATTGTGGGCCTTGGCACTGATCCTCGCTCTACCTGACTAGTTACTGCTTGCAAATTGTAAAAAAGACATATTTGTTCCCATTCCCTGTTTCCTGTCTATCAACCAATTCTCGATCCATGCTAATGTAATACCTCAGAGAAAGTGAGGACTGCAGATGCTGGAGATCATAGTCGAGATTGTGGTTCTGGAAAAGCACAACTGGTCAGGCAGCATCCGTGGGCGGCACGGTGGCACAGTGGTTAGCACTGCTGCCTCACAGCCCCAGAGACCCGGGTTCAATTCCTACCTCAGGCGACTGACTGTGTGGAGTTTGCATGTCCCGTGTCTGTGTGGGTTTCCTCCGGGTGCTCCGGTTTCCTCCCACAGTCTGAAGATGTGCAGGTCAGGTGAATTGGTCACACTAAATTGCCCGTAGTGTTAGGTAAGGGGTAAATATAGGGGTATGGGTGGGTTGCGCTTCAGCAGGTCGGTGTGGACTTGTTGGAAACACTGTAAGTGATCTAAAGAATCCTGATGAAGGGCTTATGCCCGAAACGACGATTCTCCTGCTCCTCTGATGCTGCCTGACCAGCTGTGCTTTTCCAGCACCACACTCTCGACTAATATATTACTAATATATTACCTCCTATCACATGTGCTTTAACCACTAACCCATTATAAAGTCATCTGAAAGTCCACACACAACACATCCAATAGGACTGTGTTAGTCGAGGATTTCAACTCCCCCAATATTAACAGGGGTAGTCACATGTGAAAGGTTTGTAGGGATCAGAATTTTAAAAATGCATCCAGGAGAGATTTTTAAGCCAGTACGGAGAAGATTTTACAAATCCTGGACTTAATTTTAGGTCATGAAGCCAGGCAAATGGTTGAAGTACCAATGAGGGAGCACTTTGCAAACTTCAATCGAACTCTGTTCAAGATAACATTCAAGTTATGGAAAAGACAAGGATGGACCTGAAATCAAAGTTCATAGATCAGGGAAGGCTGATTTTAATAAAATCTGATATTATTAGGGCAGAATGCAGAGGAGGCACTTATTTTCAGGTAAATTTGTCTCAGAACAATGGGATGCATTCAAGAAGGAAATAGGGAGAGTACATGGCCAACATCTCCAAATAAGAGAAAATTTGAGATTGTCAATTCCTATGACTCCTGGGTATTGAGGGATATACAGCATTGGATTGAGAGAAAAAGGCAGGCTTATGGCAGGTACCAGAATCTCAAAAGCCCTAGAGGCGTAGAGAATGTATAAGGGGAAGCATCTTAAGGAAAGTTGGAGAGCAAAAAGGAATGTGAAAAGGATAATGGCAAGTAAAATAATGGAAACCATGTGTTGTTTTACAAGTATATTAACAGTAAAAGGATAACGAAAGGTCCATTAAGGACTACAATAGTTATTTGTGTCTGGAGTCTGATGTAGGTACGATTCTAAATGAATACTTTGTGTCGATGTTCACAGGTGAGAGGGACGATACAGCTCTAGAAATCAGGGACAATAATTAAAGAAATTAGCATCTACTGAGGGGAGGTTCTGAGTGTCTTAAAAGTAGATGTATCTCTATGGCTGGATGAAATGTATCCCATGTCATTGATTGAGGTAAGGGAAGAAGCAGTAGCGTGCTAGCAATAATTTTCAATTCCTCTCTGCCCACAGGAGAGGGGCCGGAGGATGGGAGAGCAGACAATGTAGGACTCTTTCTCAAGGACGGAGCAAGGGAATAAACCAAGAAACTACAGGGTTGCCACTCTGACCTCATTGAAGGGCAAAGGATTGGAAGTAATTCTGAGGGACAGAATTAACCTGCCTTTGGAGAGGCAGGTCTTAATCAAGAACAGTCAGGATTTGTTAAGGGACGTCATGTCTGACCAACTTGATTGAATTTTTCAAAGAGGTGACCAGGTGTGGAGATGCATTTGATGTCAGCAAGGCTTTTGATAATATCCTGCATGTCAGATTGAGAGCAAAGGTCGGAACCCGTAGGATCCAAAGAAATTTGGCAAATTGGAACCACAATTGGCTGAGCAGCAGGAAACAGAGGGTGATGTTCAAAGGTGTTTTTGTGACTGGAAGACTGCGTCCAGTGGGGTCCCAGAGGGATCAGTATTAGGGGCCTTTGCTGTTTGTGGTTTTTATAAAATGATTTGGACATGAATGAAAGAAGATTGATCAGTAAGTTCACAGATTTTTTTTTTATTCATCAGTGGGATGTGCAAGCTACAAAGGATTGTGAACACAACCCAGTCTATTGTACAAACCAGCCTCCCATCTGTTGACTTTATCTCCAATTCCCGCTGCTTTGGGACAGCAACCAACACAAAGAGCCCTGCCACCCTGGTTATACTCTCTTCCACTAGGCAGAAGTTATAAACATTTCTATGCACATATGATCAGAATATTCAAGAGATTCAAAAACAGCCTCTTCCCTGTTGTTATCAATCTTTTGAATGGATCTCTTTAATGTTATTGTTGATCTCTCTCTGTACCTTCTTGCCAGCTGTACCACTGTATCCTGCACTCTGTTCTGTTACCCTGATGCCCTTGTATCGTACCACCTGCCTGTCAAGCACGTAAGACAACACTTTTCACTGTACCTTGGTACACATGACAGTGATAAATCACATCACTCTTGTAGAGGTTTACA
Organism: Chiloscyllium punctatum; assembly: GCF_047496795.1. Lineage (NCBI taxonomy): Eukaryota > Metazoa > Chordata > Chondrichthyes > Orectolobiformes > Hemiscylliidae > Chiloscyllium > Chiloscyllium punctatum. The sequence continues at coordinate 29,009,376 of NC_092783.1, forward strand.
AAATTATGAGGGGCATGGATAGGATAAGTAGACAAAGTCTTTTCTCTGGAGTCGGGGAATCCAGAACTAGAGGGCATAGGTTTAGGGTGAGAGGGGAAAGATATAAAAGAGACCTAAGGGGCAACTTTTTCACACAGAGGGTGGTACGTGTATGGAATGAGCTGCCAGAGGAAGTGGTGGAGACTGGTACAATTGCAACATTTAAGAGGCATTTAGATGGGTATATGTATAGGAAGGGTTTGGAGGGATATGGGCCGGGTGCAGGCAGGTGGGACTAGATTAAGTTGGGATAGCTGGTCAGCATGGACAGGTTGGACCGAAGGGTCTGTTTCCATGCTGTACATCTCTATGACTCTATGACTCTATGACTGTATGACTATGACTGTATAACTGTATGAGTGTATAACTGTATAACTGTATGACTGTATAATTATATGAGTGTATAACTGTATAACTGTATGAGTGTATGACTGTATAACTGTATGACTCTATGAGTGTATAACTGTATGAGTGTATAACTGTATAACTGCAGATGCAGGAGATCAGTGATAAGAGTGGAGCTGGAAAAACACAGCCAGTCAGGCAGCATCGAGGAGCAGGAGAGTCGACGTTTCAAGCATATGCCCTTCATCAGGAATGTCGGGGGGACAAACTCTTTTCTTGTATTTTTAACTGTTACATGACATTGACTCAATCACACTGTTTTCTTATATTGTGACAGCAGTGATAGTTGATTAGGGATCAGAGTTTGAGTCCAGCTATTCACAATATAAGTCAATAATTTGCATGAGAGTATTACATCTTATGTTTTCAAATTTACTGATGATTTAAAACTAGGACAAATTTGAGAGGGATGAAGAGGAAGTAAAGAGGCTTCAGGGTAACTTAGATAAAAGAGAATGACAGTATTATTTGAACAGTGATAGCTCATGTGTCCTTGTACAGCAGACAGTTTGAAGCAGGCATACAGGTGGGGGAGGCAGTTAGGAAGGTATTTAGTATGTTGGCTTTCATTTCCAAATTCAGGAGCAATTAAGGTGTCATACAGCATACAGTGCCATTGGAAGACCTCACCTGGAGTACTGTGTACCATTTATACCATTTAGGTTTCCTTATCTCAGAAAAGATGAACTTTCCAATGACGAAATACAGGGAAAATTCACCAGATTCCTGGGGCGGCAGATTTGTTGTATGAGTAGGGATGGAGTTGTCTACACCAGGCCTGGACTGCGGCTTGGACTGGGGACTGGTCCTCAAGCTTGGACTGTGGCCTGGACAGGGGACTGGTCCTCAAGCTTGGACTGTGGCCTGGACAGGGGACTGGTCCTCAAGCTTGGACTGTAGCCTGGACAGGGGACTGGTCCTCAAGCTTGGACTGCGGACTGCATGGGGACTGGTCCTCAAGCTTAGACTGTGGCCTGGACAGGGGACTGGTCCTCAAGCTTGGACTGTGGCCTGGACAGGGGACTGGTCCTCGAACTTGGACTGCGGACTGCATGGGGACCTCAGATTGGACTTGTGCCTGGCCATCAAGCTGGGCCTGGTTTTGAGTCAGTTACACAGTCTGAGGGCACCGGAGAAATCTGCTTAGGCAAAGCCAGGAAGTCTATTTGCTTCTGTGTTATGTTAAGTGAAAGGTGAATAATTTATTCAGAAAACTTGTTGCTCAGGCTCTTTAATCTTGCTGGAGGGTGGGATTCAGATTGGGAACAAAGCAGCACTCCCAGTAACTGCGTCAGTGTCATGGAAACGGGCACCATGAGCTGACTCCACCCTGCCTCAGAGCAGGGCCAGGCCCACAGACACTAGGCCACTGGCTCCTGAATGGATCCCACCCTGAAAGCCCCTTCATGCCCTGACACTCTGTCCCCCACGAGACAACCTGCTTCAGGGGATGATGGAGACTCTCAGGGGGTGGGAGCAAGGGGTTCCTGTTAGAGGCCACAATCACAACGGTAAAACAAATCAAAGAAAGAATCCTCCGCTGGAGTTGTTTATTTGAAAGACTTACATTTTTAAACAGTTTAAAATATCTCCGGCACGCAATCAGCACTTGCAGACTGAGCACGTGAGCAAGCTGCCTGTGAACAACTGACAGAGAGAGAGAGAGAGAGAGAGAGCAAGGCCCCACACAGAGCAGCAGACTTACCAAAAGGTGGGTACTAACATGAAGGGGGCAGCAAGGTGGCAGGATCGAAAGATGGGGCATGAGGCACTGCCGGGTGGCAGAAATGAGTGACAAAGAGGCAGTGGGGTTCAAAGGAGTGGTATAGGGAGACAAGGGAGAGAGAGAGAGGAGGGGAACAGAGAAGGGAGACGGCAAAACGTGGAGGTACAGAGAAAGATGGAATCAGGAGACAGACAGGTGCTGAGAGAACAACAGAGTCAGGGAGTCAGACAGAAAAGTGAGCTCGCGTTACAGGCAGAGACAAACAGGGATGGAGAGAAATGGGGAGACAGAGAGACGGAGAGATAAAGAGAAGAGTAATTGACAAAAGAATGGAGAGAAGGAAATGGACAGAGAGAAGCAAAGAGAGAAGTGTCAAGGAGCAAACTGATGAAATAGAAAGAAAAAGGATGACTGAAAAGAGACTGAAAGAGCGAAAAGTAGAAAGAGACGGAAAAAGAAAGGATCAAGTATATTGCTAGAGACAAAAAAGAGTGAAGTGACAGGGAAATGTCAGAAGAGACAGAGAGAATTAATGTGAAATAAGAGTGAAAGAGAGATGGAAAGAGTCTGATCAGAGAAAGTGTGATAAAGAGAAATAGAAGGAGAAAAGAGATGAAGAGTGAGGTCGGTAGGGATGGAAGGCAGAGAGAAGAGAGAAAAACAGATTCAAAGAGAGGTGGGAGAACAGAGAAATGAAACAAAAGTGAATAAAATACAGGAGAAAGACAGGCAAATAGAATAAGAGACTGGACAAAGAGGCAGAGGATGGCAGCGAGATGGGCACATAGATCTAGAGAGATAGGGGGACAGACAGAAAGACACATTGATGGAAAGTAACAGATTGTCATTGTCTAACTTCCATGGAATCAAAGGAAGAGACAATTAGTGGGAGAAAGCAGCCAGGAGTGGACATTGGTGTGTGTGCAGGATGGAGGTGAGGTGTGTAGAAGATGGTGAGTGTGTGAAGGGTGAGTGTAGAAGATGGTGAGTGTGTGCAGGCTGAGTGTAGAAGATGGTGAGTGTGTGCAGGCTGAGTGTAGAAGATGGTGAGTGTGCAGGTTGGGTGTAGAAGATGGTGAGTGTGCAGGGTGGGTGTAGAAGACGGTGAGTGTGTGCAGGGTGGGCGTAGAAGATGGTGAGTGTGCAGAATGGGTGTAGAAGATGGTGAGTGTGCAGGGTGGGTGTAGAAGATGGTGAGTGTGCAGAATGGGTGTAGAAGATGGTGAGTGTGCAGAATGGGTGTAGAAGATGGTGAGTGTGCAGGTTGGGTGCAGAAGATGGTGAGTGTGCAGAATGGGTGTAGAAGATGGTGAGTGTGCAGGGTTAGGTGTAGAAGATGGTGAGTGTGCAGGGTTAGGTGTAGAAGATGGTGAGTGTGCAGGATTAGGTGTAGAAGATGGTGTGTGTGCAGGATTAGGTGTAGAAGATGGTGAGTGTGCAGGGTGGGTGTAGAAGATGGTGTGTGTGCAGGGTGGGTGTAGAAGATGGTGGGTGTGCAGGGTGGGTGTAGAAGATGGTGAGTGTGTGCAGGGTGGGTGTAGAAGATGGTGAGTGTGCAGGATGGGTGTAGAAGATGGTGTGTGTGCAGGATTAGGTGTAGAAGATGGTGAGTGTGCAGGGTGGGTGTAGAAGATGGTGTGTGTGCAGGGTGGGTGTAGAAGATGGTGAGTGTGTGCAGGGTGGGTGTAGAAGATGGTGAGTGTGCAGAATGGGTGTAGAAGATGGTGAGTGTGCAGGGTTAGGTGTAGAAGATGGTGAGTGTGCAGGGTGGGTGTAGAAGATGGTGAGTGTGCAGGGTTAGGTGTAGAAGATGGTGAGTGTGCAGGATTAGGTGTAGAAGATGGTGAGTGTGCAGGGTGGGTGTAGAAGATGGTGTGTGTGCAGGATTAGGTGTAGAAGATGGTGAGTGTGCAGGGTGGGTGTAGAAGATGGTGTGTGTGCAGGATTAGGTGTAGAAGATGGTGAGTGTGCAGGGTGGGTGTAGAAGATGGTGAGTGTGCAGGGTGGGTGTAGAAGATGGTGAGTGTGCAGGGTTAGGTGTAGAAGATGGTGAGTGTGCAGGATTAGGTGTAGAAGATGGTGAGTGTGCAGGGTGGGTGTAGAAGATGGTGTGTGTGCAGGATTAGGTGTAGAAGATGGTGAGTGTGCAGGATTAGGTGTAGAAGATGGTGTGTGTGCAGGGTGGGTGTAGAAGATGGTGAGTGTGTGCAGGGTGGGTGTAGAAGATGGTGAGTGTGTGCAGGGTGGGTGTAGAAGATGGTGAGTGTGCAGGATGGGTGTAGAAGATGGTGAGTGTGTGTATGGTGGGTGTAGAAGATGGTGAGTGTGTGCAGGGTGGGTGTAGAAGATGGTGAGTGTGCAGTGTGAGTGTAGAAGATGGTGAGTGTGCAGTGTGAGTGTAGAAGATGGTGAGTGTGTGTATGGTGGGTGTAGAAGATGGTGAGTGTGCAGGGTGGGTGTAGAAGATGGTGAGTGTGTGCAGGGTGGGTGTAGATGATGGTGAGTGTGCAGGGTGGGTGTAGAAGATGGTGAGTGTGTGCAGGGTGGGTGTAGAAGATGGTGAGTGTGCAGGGTGGGTGTAGAAGATGGTGAGTGTGCAGGGTGGGTGTAGAAGATGGTGTGTGTGCAGGGTGGGTGTAGAAGATGGTGAGTGTGCAGGATGGGTGTAGAAGATGGTGAGTGTGTGTATGGTGGGTGTAGAACATGGTGTGTGTGCAGGATGGGTGTAGAAGATGGTGAGTGTGTGCAGGGTGGGTGTAGAAGATGGTGAGTGTGCAGGGTGGGTGTAGAAGATGGTGTGTGTGCAGGGTGGGTGTAGAAGATGGTGAGTGTGCAGGATGGGTGTAGAAGATGGTGAGTGTGTGCAGGGTGGGTGTAGAACATGGTGTGTGTGCAGGATGGGTGTAGAAGATGGTGAGTGTGTGCAGGGTGGGTGTAGAACATGGTGTGTGTGCAGGATGGGTGTAGAAGATGGTGAGTGTGTGCAGGGTGGGTGTAGAAGATGGTGAGTGTGCAGGGTGGGTGTAGAAGATGGTGAGTGTGCAGGGTGAGTGTAGAAGATGGTGAGTGTGTGCAGAGTGAGTGTAGAAGATGGTGAGTGTGCAGGTTGGGTGTAGAAGCTGGTGAGTGTGTGCAGGGTGGGTGTAGAAGATGATGAGTGTGTGCAGGGTGGGTGTAGAAGATGGTGAGTGTGTGCAGGGTGGGTGTAGAAGATGGTGAGTGTGCAGGGTTAGTTGTAGAAGATGGTGAGTGTGTGCAGGTTGGGTGTAGAAGACGGTGAGTGTGCGCAGGGTGGGTGTAGAAGATGGTGAGTGTGCAGGGTGGGTGTAGAAGATGGTGAGTGTGTGCAGGGTGGGTGTAGAAGATGGTGAGTGTGCAGGGTGGGTGTAGAAGATAGTGAGTGTGTGCAGGGTGGGTGCAGAAGATGGTGAGTGTGCAGGGTGGGTGTAGAAGATGGTGAGTGTGTGCAGGGTGGGTGTAGAAGATGGTGAGTGTGCAGGGTTAGTTGTAGAAGATGGTGAGTGTGCAGGGTGGGTGTAGAAGATGGTGAGTGTGTGCAGGGTTAGGTGTAGAAGATGGTGAGTGTGCAGGGTGGGTGTAGAAGATGGTGAGTGTGCAGGTTGGGTGTAGAAGATGATGAGTGTGTGCAGGGTGGGTGTAGAAGATGGTAAGTGTGCAGGGTGGGTGTAGAAGATGGTGAGTGTGTGCAGGGTGGGTGCAGAAGATGGTGAGTGTGCAGGGTGGGTGTAGAAGATGGTGAGTGTGTGCAGGGTGGGTGTAGAAGATGGTGAGTGTGCAGGGTTAGTTGTAGAAGATGGTGAGTGTGCAGGGTGGGTGTAGAAGATGGTGAGTGTGTGCAGGTTTAGGTGTAGAAGATGGTGAGTGTGCAGGGTGGGTGTAGAAGATGGTGAGTGTGCAGGGTGGGTGTAGAAGATGGTGAGTGTGCAGGGTTAGGTGTAGAAGATGGTGAGTGTGCAGGGTGGGTGTAGAAGATGGTGAGTGTGTGCAGGGTGGGTGTAGAAGATGGTGAGTGTGCAGGGTGGGTGTAGAAGATGGTGAGTGTGTGCAGGGTTAGGTGTAGAAGATGGTGAGTGTGCAGGGTGGGTGTAGAAGACGGTGAGTGTGTGCAGGGTGGGTGTAGAAGATGGTGAGTGTGCAGGGTGGGTGTAGAAGATGGTGAGTGTGTGCAGGGTGGGTGTAGAAGATGGTGAGTGTGCAGGGTGGGTGTAGAAGATGGTGAGTGTGCAGGGTGGGTGTAGAAGATGGTGAGTGTGTGCAGGGTTAGGTGTAGAAGATGGTGAGTGTGCAGGGTGGGTGTAGAAGATGGTGAGTGTGCAGGGTGGGTGTAGAAGATGGTGAGTGTGTGCAGGGTGGGTGTAGAAGATGGTGAGTGTGCAGGGTGGGTGTAGAAGATGGTGAGTGTGTGCAGGGTGGGTGTAGAAGATGGTGAGTGTGCAGGGTGGGTGTAGAAGATGGTGAGTGTGCAGGGTGAGTGTAGAAGATGGTGAGTGTGCAGGGTGAGTGTAGAAGATGGTGTGTGTGCAGGGTGGGCGTAGAAGATGGTGAGTGTGTGCAGGGTTAGGTGTAGAAGATGGTGAGTGTGTGCAGGGTTAGGTGTAGAAGATGGTGAGTGTGCAGGGTGAGTGTAGAAGATGGTGAGTGTGTGCAGGGTTAGGTGTAGAAGATGGTGAGTGTGTGCAGGGTTAGGTGTAGAAGATGGTGAGTGTGCAGGGTGGGTGTAGAAGATGGTGAGTGTGCAGGGTGGGGGTGAGGTGGGTGTAAGAAGATGGTGGGGACATGTATCAGGAAGGCTCCCTGAGCCATTTCCTGATGAGATGCCCAGAGTGAGTTGGTCACAGGGTCCTTTGCCAGTCCCTTGGATCCAGATGTTTTCCCAGTGAATCAGAAGAGCCTCTTGGTGAGACCCAGATTTGTTGAAGCTCCCCCTCTCAATCTTGGAGCCAAGGGGCTGAAAGCTCATTGCCTCATCCTGAAGTCCAGTGAGAGGCCTTTGGCTGATGGTCACTGCAGGCTCCTGTCGTCACTCAGTACCAGGCTCCCCACCCTCCAGGGCACCTCCTTGTTGAGGTTTGTTGCCTGCCTAGGTAGAGACCTTGCCTCTCAGACTCTGATTGGGTGCAGCTTCTGGAGCCTGACCATCAGCCCAAATTAGGAGCATCATCCCCCAGACCGGGGCATGGGGGAGGGGTGAATGGGCTTAGGACCCCCATTCTAGTCTGATGTCAGGACCCTGACCTGCTGGATTATCTGAGAGAGAGACAGACAGACAGAGGGGGAGAGAGAGAGAGAGAGAGAGAGAGAGAGAGAGGGCAAAATACAGAGAAAGAAAGTGCAAGATAGAGAGGGAGAGATAAAGAGACAGGGAGAGCAGTAGACACAGAAAGACAGAAAGTAATAGAGAGAAAAAGACAGAGACAGAGTGTAAGAAAGAAAGAATGAGACAAGGCAGGCAGACAGCCAGAGGTACAAAGAGACGGGAGAGAGGCAGAAAAACAGAGAGATCAAGATAGAGAATGAGGGCAGATTGGGACAAAAAGAGAGAGAGGAAGTGGGAAAGAGTGACTGAAAGAGTGAGAGTGACTGAAGGAGAAAGCAAGTGAGTGAGGAGTGACAGTGAATGAGAGATTGAGAGTGAGAGACAGTGTGAAAAGGAGTGAGAATGAGGTGAACAAAGTAAGTGAGCCTAAAGCTGAAAGGGAGTGATAAGGTGAGTGAGACATGGAGTGAGAACAAGTGACATAGAGGGAACATGTGAATAGGCTGTCCTGACAGAGGAATATGGGCAGGTTGGGGGGCTGGGTTCGCACGCTATTGGCATGTGGGGGGCACAGAGGGCAGAACAGAAGTGGATGTTGGAAGGAGGCACAATGCAGTTCAAAGAGACAATGGCTTAGCTTCAAGATGCTGCCAGGCCAATGGTGTCTCAGGTGCTTGGGATTATAAAGCAAGTTGTCTCTGACCCAGGCAGGATGCTGGAGGACAGGGTGACCATTGCCTGATCACTGCAGTTCATTCGAGGGGTCAGTTGGGAAAATGTTTTGGACAGTGTAATCTGTGACCCATCATGTGAGAGGCATAGGGAGGACACCATGTTCATGGGGGTGGGAAATACACTCCTGCAGCGAGTCACACCAAGGCTGTGGTGAGTGCTACAGGATTCAGATTTGGATCGTCAGTTTATGTCAATGATGAGAGTGATGGGGCTGAAAGTAAGGTTGATAAAATTGCTGGAGACACAAAGCTAGGCCTGAAAGTTAAGTGACAAAGAAGACAAAAGGGACCAACAATGGGATATAGATGGATTAAGTGAGTGGGAAAAAAACTGGTAGATTGAATATAATGTAGAAAAATGTCCATTTTGGCAGGAAGAATAGAGAAGGAATAGAGAGAGATTACAGAACTCTGAGATCCAGAGGGATCTGGCTGTCCTAGGACATGAATCACAGCATAGTCATCTGAAGATCCAGTAAATGGAATGTTGCTGTTTGGGTGTTGCTGGGACCACATCTGCTGGACTGTGTATAGTTTGAATCTCTTTATTGAAGCAAGGATATAAATATGTTTGAAGCTGTTCAGAGAAGATTAATGAATATTTTTAAGGCAGCGGTAGATGGATTCCTGCCTAATAAGCAGGAATGTGGATTAATTGGGTCAACCATGATGTTCTTGAATGACAGAGTGGGCTGGGGGTGAGGGTGAGTGGCCTATTCTGCTTGTCACCCATGATGTGTCTGCTGTGTAAACAGGAAACTGCCAGCATTGAGGCAGTGCCAGCCACCTCGCCTGTCTCCACCAGGAAGATTGCCCCTGGATGTCAGCATGCACTTTCTCTGTTCCTTCCACTGAGAAACTCAAAACTGAGGCAGACCATTCATTCAACACAAGCCATGTAACTATATGGTCACCCACTGAGCAGGCCTTTGTCCTGCAGAGAAGATGCCTGTGTTGTTGAGAAGACTCAGGGGAGAGCTCTCTCATACTGAGGTATTGTGTTTCTGAGCTGTGCAGTGCTCACCCTGGATCAGCATTGAGAGGGCTGACCCCTGGATCATTCTCTCGAGTACATTGTCCCCTCTGGAGAGAGGGTGAGGGGCCAATTGGAAAAAGTGGCTCTTCATAGAATAAAATGAGGACTGCAGATGCTGGAGATCAGAGTCGAGAATGTGTTGCTGGGAAAGCACAGCAGGTCAGGCAACATCTGAGGAGCAGGAGAATCGACGCTTCGGGCACAAGCCCTTCATCAGGAATGAGGCTTGTGGGCCGGGGGCTGAGAGATAAATGGGAGGGGGTGGGGCTGGGGGCAAGGTAGCTGAGAAAGTGATAGGTGGATGAAGGTGAGGGAGATGGTGACCTGTATGTTGACCTTCATTGAGAGAGGTTTCAAGTACAGGAACAGAGATGTGTTGTTGCAGTTATACAGGGCCTTGGTGAGGGCATATCTAGAATATTGTGTGCAGTTTTAGTCTCCTTTTCTGAAGAAGGATGCTCTTGCTCTCGAGGGAGTGCAGTGAGGATTTACCAGGCTGATTCTGGGGATGGCGGGACTGACCTTGGAGAAGAGATAAACGAGGTTAGGATTGTTTTTGCTGGAGATCAGGCAAATGGAGGGGGGGTTTCATAGAGGCTCAGAGCTGAAAATGTGTTGCTGGAAAAGGGCAGCAGGTCAGGCAGCATCCAAGGAGCAGGAGAATCGACATTTCGGGCATGAGCCCTTATTCAGGAATGAGAAAAGTGTCCAGAAGGCTAAGGTAAAAGGTAGGGAGGAGGGACTTGGGGGAGGGGCGTTGGAAATGCGGTAGGTGGAAGGAGGTTAAGGTGAGGGTGATAAGGTGAGGGTGATAGGCTGGAGTGGGGGTCGGGGCGGAGAGGTCAGGAAGGAGATTGCAGGTTAGGAAGGTGGTGATGAGTTCGAGGGTTGGGACTGAGACAAGGTGGGGGGAGGGGAAATGAGGAAACTGGAGAAATCTGAGTTCATCCCTTGTGGTTGGAGGGTTCCTAGGTGGAAGATGAGGCGCTCTTCCTCCAGCCGTCGTGTTGCCATGGTCTGGCGATGGAGGAGTCCAAGGACCTGCATGTCCTTGGTGGAGTGGGAGGGGGAGTTGAAGTGTTAAGCCACAAGGTGGTTGGGTTGGCTGGTTCGGGTGTCCCAGAGGTGTTCTCTGAAACGTTCCGCAAGTAGGCAGCCTGTCTCCCCAATATAGAGGAGGCCACATCGGATGCAGCGGATGCAGGTGAATTTGTGGCGGGTATGGAAGGATCCCTTGGGGCCTTGGAGGGAAGTAAGGGGGGGGAGGTGTGGGCGCAAGTTTTGCATTTCTTGCGGTTGCAGGGGAAGGTGCCGGGAGTGGAGGTTGGGTTGGTGGGGGGTGTGGACCTGACAAGGGAGTCACGGAGCGAGTGGTCTTTTCGGAACGCTGATAGGGGAGGGGAGGGAAATATATCTCTGGTGGTGGGGTCCGTTTGGAGGTGGCGGAAATGACGGATGATACGCTGGACATGGAGGTTGGTGGGGTGGTAGGTGCGGACCAGTGGGGCTCTGTCCTGGTGGCGGTTGGAGGGGCGGGGCTCCAGGGCAGAGGAGCGGGAAATGCGGTGGAGGGTATTGTCGATCAGGTCTGGGGGGAAATTGCGGTCTTTGAAGAAGGAGTCCATCTGGATTGTTTGGTGTTGGAACTGGTCCTCCTGGGAGCAGATGCGGCGGCGATGAAGGAATTGGGAATATGGGATGGTGTTTTTGCAGGGGGCAGGGTGGGAGGAGGTGTAGTCTAGGTAGCTGTGGGAGTACCTGGACTGTCTCAGACTCCTCCCTCCCCTTCTTGGGCCTCTCCATTTCTATCTCGGGCGACCGAATCAACACGGACATTTACTACAAACCGACCGACTCCCACAGCCACCTAGACTACACCTCCTCCCACCCTGCCCCCTGCAAAAACGCCATCCCATATTCCCAATTCCTTCATGTTCGCCGCATCTGCTCCCAGGAGGACCAGTTCCAGGAGGCTCATAAAATTCTAACAGGACTAGACAGGTAGGTGTGTCCAGAACCAGAGGTCACATTCTGAGGATTCAGGATAGATCATTGAGGACAGACATGAGGATACATTTCTTCACCCAGAGAGTGGTGAGCCTGTGGAATTAATTACCACAGGGAGTAGCTGATGCCAAAACTTGAATGTATTCAAGAGGCAGGTAGCTATAGCACTTGGGACAAATGGGGATCAAAGGGAGAAAGCAGGTTTAGGCTGTTGAGTTGGATGATGAGACATGACTGTGATGAATGTTGGGGCAGGCTTGAATGGTCGAATGGCCTCCTCCTGCTCCTATCTCCTATGTTTCTAAGAGACAAATTGAGACAAGTGAGACAGACAGGGCTCAGCAAATTCTCACTGAACTTTGCTGCCATCATGTGGAATCAGAACGTTCAACAGGTCACAACAAATCACAATTCCTGAAATAAATTTGAATGGAATGAATTCTATTTGTGCTGTGACTGCGATGGTCTGTTAGAACTGCACTGTTCTATCACACAGGCCTCACCAGTTAATCTTTATCAATACTGTTAACAGTGGAATAATTTCAGACAATCAGAACAACACCAAGTGAAGAGAAGGAAGGAAACCAAGAAGAGAGGAGTGAGGGAAGAGTGCGAGATTTGGCTGTGAAGGGAAATGAAAAGGAATGTGGCACAGATAGAGAGCAAGAGCAAGAGAGACCCAATAGCTATCACCTGAAATTATATTAAACCTATTTGGCCCATCAAATATCCAACCCAAATGAAAGCAAAATACTCAGGTACAGGAAATCAGAAACAAACAGAAACTGCTGGAGAAAGTCAACAATTGGGGCGGCACGGTGGCACAGTGGTTAGCACTGCTGCCTCACGGCGCCAGAGACCTGGGTTCAATTCCCGCCTCAGGCGACTGACTGTGTGGAGTTTGCACATTCTCCCCGTGTCTGCGTGGGTTTCCTCCGGGTGCTCCGGTTTCCTCCCACACTCCAAAGATGTGCAGGTCAGGTGAATTGGCCACGCTAAATTGCCAATAGTGTTAGGTAAGGGGTAAATGTAGGGGTATGGGTGGGTTGCGCTTCGGCGGGGCGGTGTGGACTTGTTGGGCCGAAGGGCCTGTTTCCACACTGTAAGTAGTCTAATCTAATCTAATCTAAAAGTCTGTCAGGCACCTACGGAAAGAAACAGAATTAATATTTTCAGTCCAGTGTGACTCTTCTTTCAAACAGAAAGGTGTTGGAAAGCAGATTCTTTATTTCCACTTTTGACAGAGAAGGAACCAAAAGACAAAGGAGTTGTTGATAGTGGAGAATTAAAAAAAAGAGATTTACAATGGGTTTAAAATTAAGGCGTGAGTGGGAGGGATTTGGTCCTTTCCAGAAATGCAAAACAATATAACACGGTCAGTTTCTGCAATTCAGCACCGGAACAGGCTATTCGGCCCACGATGTTGTGCTGAGCATGAAGCCAAATTAAACTAATCCCTTCTGCCTGCCCTTGGTCCATATTGCTGCATGCCCTGCATATTTATGTGCTTATCTGAAAGTCCCTTAAATGCCCCTATCATATGTACCTCCATCGCCACCACCACTGGCAGCACTTTCCAGACTCCTACTACTGTGTGTGTGTGAAAAACCTGCCCCTCACATTAGATTAGATGAGATTCCCTACAGGGTGGGAACAGGCCCTTCAGCCCAACAAGTCCACACCGACCCTCCGAAGAGTAACCCACCCAGACCCATTTCCCTCTGACTAATACACCTAGCACTATGGGCAATGTTAATATGGCCAATTCACCTGACCTGCACATCTTTGGACTGTGGGAGGAAACCGGAGCACCCGGAGGAAACCTACACAGACACGGGGAGAATGTGCAAACTCCACACAGTCAGTCACCCGAGGCTGGGATCAAACCTGGGACCCTGGTGCTATGAGGCAGCAGTGCTAACCACTGAGCCACTGTGTCACCCACAAATCTCCTTTGAATTTTCCTCCCTCAACTTAAATGTATACCCCCTAGTTATAGACATTTCAACTCTGGAAATAAGATTCTGACCATCAACCTTAAGTGGAAACTGAGGTGTTGTTTCTCAAGCTAGCTTGGTGCTTTGTTGAAACACTGTCGCAGACCCAGGACAGAAATGTAAATAGATATGGAGCTGGAAAAGCACAGCAAGTCAGACAACATCCAACTGGGGAGGGAGCCCAGAAATATATAGGGGGAGAGGGGTGGGACTGAGGGAAGGGTAGATGAGATGGTGATAGGTGGATGCTGGGTAGTGGTTTATTGTGATTGGTCAGTGGTAAGGGTGGAGCGAATAGATGAGTAGGAAGATGGACAGGTTAGGACAATTCAGGGAGGCGAGGAGGATGGGTGGGGATGGACATGGGATAAGACTGGGGGAGGAGGGATTTTGAAGCCATTGGGCTGTAAGCTTCCCATGTGAAATATGAGGTGTTATACCTCCATTCTGTTTGGCCTCACTCTGATAGTGGAGGTGGCCAAGGATGGACATGTCGCTGGGGGAGTGGGAGGGGGAATTAAAGTGGATGGCTGGTCACCGAAATGTCAGCACGAGAGCAAAGAGGTTTATTGAAATGATGAGAACTGGGAGGTCAGGGACATTCCTACAGGCTGAGCAGAGGCCACCCAGTCAGTGTTTGCTCTTGCCATGGTAAAGAGTAACGCACTGTGAGCAGCGAATGCAGTGAAACAGGTTGAAAGAAATAGGACTGGGTCACTGGAATGTGTATTTGAGGCTCTGGCCAGTGAGGAGGGAGAAGGTGGATGGGCAATTGTTATACCTTCTGCGATTACATGGCAAGGTGACATAGGAGTGAGGAAGTGTGAGGAGTTGTGGAGGAGTGGACAAGGGTGTCACAGAGGGAAGGCTGACCAGGAGGGGAGGGGATTACATGTTTGTCAGTGGCATCCAGCAGAAGCTGGTGGGAATGGCTGACCTTATCTGTCTAACTCAGCCTCAAACGGATTCAATGCCTCAAATCGAGCACTTGTCCAATTTCTCTCAGCCCTACTGTTTCCAACAGTGTTCAAGCTGAATTGTCTCGAATCAGCAAGTCTCCATTCTTTACCAGCAATGATGGTGCAGCATTGACAACCCCCCAGTTCCATCCCACTCCCAGGCCTGTTTTTAACAAGGTTTGGAAGATTGTGGTCAACACCTTCTCAATTTTCACTCCTACTTCCCTGAGGAACTGAGTGGGTCTCCTATCTGCATTAGCTGCCTCCTCCACTTTCAGCACCAGCAGCTTTTATATATCTCACATTTACCCATTTTCATCTCACCCAATACCACGGTAACCTGCCATAGCTTTAGTAGAGTTCATTGAATCATAGGATCCCTACAGTTTGGAAACAAGCTATTTGGCCCAACAAGTCCATACCCACCCTCCGAAGAGTATCCCACCCAGACCCATTCCCCTAGCCCATTACCCAATAACCTACACCACCCTGAACACTATGGGCAACTTAGCATGGCCAATTCATCTAACCTGCACATCTTTGGACTGTGGGAGGAAACTGGAGCTCTCGGAGGAAACCCACACAGACATGGGGAGAATGTGCAAACCCCACACAGTCACTCAAAGCTGGAATCGAACTTGGGACTCTAGCGCTGTGAGGCAGCAGTGCTAACAACTGAGCCACAGTTCCGCCTCATTCTATTTTTTAGTAAAACAGATGCAAAGTGCACATGCCGTCTTCTCTATTTTGGTCTCCAATTGACCCTAAACTTCCCTGACAATTTGCTTCCTGTCCATATGTGCAACAAAGAGCTTTTGATTTGAATCCTTTCTTATTGGTTATAATATTCCACAATTCTCTGGATGTGAGAAAAGTTCCAACGCATTTGAAAAAATTGCTCTTATTATTCAAAAGGGTTTATTTAAAATCACAAGCGTTGGGAGCGTAGCCCCTTTTCAGGTAAAGGGGCTGCAATTTGAAAGCTTGTGATTTCAAACAAACCTGTTGGACAATAACCATATTCAAATAGGGAGGGAGGTAGAAAGGAAGAAATTGCAGATCGGTTTGTTTAACATTGGCAATTGATAGAATTCATTATTAGGGAAGTAATAACAGGACCTTTGGAATATCAAAATACAATTCATCAGAGTCAGCATGATTTTATGAAAAGTAAATCATATTTGACTAATTTGCTAGAGTTCTTCAAAGTGGGTAACTATTGGCTGATTAACCTAACATCTAATGTTGGAATAATATCAGAAATAATTAGTAAGGAAGTAATAGTGGAACTTTTGGAAAATAATAATTTAATGAAACAGAATCAGCATGGCTTCATGAAAGCGAAATAGTGTCTGACTGATTTATTAGAGATTGTCAAGGAAGTCTGAAACAAAGTGGACAGAGTGGGATAAGTAGATTTGTTGTATTTGGACTTCCAGAAGACATTTGACAAGGTACCTCAGAGAAGGTTAAGTCATAAGATAGGAGCCATGGTGTTGGAGGTAGCATATTGGTGCAGATAGAGAGTTGGCTCATGGGCAGGAAACAGTGTGTGGGGATAAGGTGTATTTTTTCAGGTTGGTAAACTGTGATCAGTCGGGTTCCATAAGGATCAGTGCTGGCCTCACTATTGTTTACAATATATATTAATGACTTGGAGGAAAGCGAGAATGTACTGTAGCCAGATTTGTAGTCGACACAAAATTAGGTAGAAAGGCAAGTTATAGAGAGGAATGCAAAAGTTTACAGAGAGATGTTATAGGGTTAAGAAAGTGGGCAAAAAATTGGCAACGGAGTATAATGTGGGAAAGTGAGATGTTATTCATTTTGAAAGGAAGAACAAAAGGACATGGAGCAAACAGCAGAAAACTGTGACACAAAGGGACTTGGGGGGCTACTTCTCCACAAAACACAGGTGCAGCAGGTAATCGGGAAGGTGAAAGAGATGTTGGCCCTTATTTCAGGGGGTTGGAGTATAAGAGTAGGGAAGTCTAACAGTGGAACAGCAACGGCAGGTATTTCTGGGTATAATGCAGAAGGTGCAGGATCAGTTCATTCCAAAGTGGAAGAAAGATCCTAAGGGGAGGCAGGGATGGCCGTGGCTGACGAGGCAAGTTAAGGACTGTATAAAGATTAAGGAGAAGAAGTATAACAAAGCAAAGATGAGTGGGAAACCAGTGGACTGGGAAACTTTAAAAGAGCAACAGAGGATAACTAAAAAGGCAATACACGGAGAAAACATGAGGTTCGAAGGCAAACTGGCCAAAAATATAAAAGGGGATAGTAAAAGGTTTTTTAGGGTGAAAAGAAAAAATAATGGTTCAGACTAAAATTGGTCCCTTGAAGACAGAAACAGGTAAATTTATTATGGGGAACAAGGAAATGGCAGAATAGTTGATTAGGTACTTTGGATCTGTCTTCACTGGGAAAGACACAAGCAATCTCCCAGATGTAAGAGTGGTTGAAGGACTTAGGGTAATGGATAGTCTGAAGGGAATTTATACTAGGCAGGAAATGGTGTTGGATAGACTGTTAGGTCTGAAGGCTGATAAGTTCCCGGGACCTGCATCCCAGGGTACTTAAGGTGGCTCTAGAAATTATGGACAGATTGATAATCATTTTCCAATGTTCTATAGATTCAGGACCAGTTCCTGCGGATTGGAGGGTGGCTAATGCTGTCCCACTTTTCAAGAAAAGAGAGAAAACAGGGAATTATAAACTGGTTAGCCTGATGTCAGTGGTGAGAAAATGCTGGAGTCAATTATAAAAGACGGAATTACGACTCATTTGGACAGCAGTAACAGGATTAGTCAGAACCAGCATGGATTTACGAAGGGGAAATTGTGCTTGACTAATCTTCTGGACTTTTTTGAGGATGTAACTATGAAGATGGACAAGGGACAGCCGGTGGATGTAGTGTACCTGGACTTTCAGAAAGCCTTTGATAAAGTCCCACATAAGAGATTAGTGAGCAAAATTAGGGTACATAGAATTGGGGGCAAAATATTGACTTGGATTGAAAATTGGCTGGCTGTCAGGAAGCAAAGAGTAGTGATAAACAGCTCCCTTTCAGATTGGCAGGCGGTGACCAGTAGGGTACCATAAGGTTCGATACTGGGACCACAACTGTTTACAATGTACATCAATGATATAGATGAAGGTATTAAAAGTAATATGAGCAAATTTGCTGATGACACAAGGCAGGGTGAAATGTGAGGAGGCTGTTAGGAGAATACAGGGTGACCTGGACAGGCTAGGTGAGTGGACGGATGCATGGCAGATGCACTTTAATGTGGATAAATGTGAAGTTAGCCACTTTGGTGGCAAGAACAGGAAGGCAGATTACTACCTAAATGGAGTTAAGTTAGGTAAAGGGGCAGTACAACGAGGTGGGCGGCACAGTGGTTAGCACTGCTGCCTCACAGCGCCAGAGACCCGGGTTCAATTCCCGCCTCAGGCGACTGACTGTGTGGAGTTTGCACATTCTCCCCGTGTCTGCGCGGGTTTCCTCCAGGTGCTCCGGTTTCCTCCCACAGTCCAAAGATGTGCAGGTTAGGTGAATTGGCCATGCTAAATTTCTCGTAGTGTTAGGTAAGGGGTAAATGTAGGGGTATGGGTGGGTTGCGCTTCGGCGGGTCAGTGTGGACTTGTTGGGCCGAAGGGCCTGTTTCCACACTGTAATCTAATTTAATCTAGGTATTCTTGTACATCGGTCAATGAAAGCAAGCATGCAAGTACAGCAGGCAGTGAAGAAAGCTAATGGTATGGTAACTTTCATAACAAGAGGAACTAAGTATAGCAGCAAAGAGGTCCTTCTGCAGCTGTACAGGGCCTTGGTGAGACCACACCTGGAGTATTGTGTGTAGTTTTGGTCTCCAAATTTGAGGAAGGTCAGAAGTATGGACGTTTTAGCAGAGTTATACAGGACCTCGATGAGACCACACCTAGAGTATTCCATGCAGTTTTGTTCTCCCTACCTAAGAAAGGATACACTTACCATAGAGGGAGCACAGCAGAGGTTCACTAGAGTGATACCAGGGATGGCAGGACTGCTCTGTGAGGAGTGATTGGTCCAGTTGGAGCTGTACTCATGACAGCTTAACTGATTGCTCAGTTATTAATGAAAGCACCTCTTTCACATTCTGTCTCAAAGTCATATTTTTACCTAAATTCTCAGTTACTCAATTTGAATTGGTCTGAATCTCACCCGAGGTGTCCATTCTCCCTCTCTGACCATGTGACCTTGTCAAGCCCAGCAGTGATTGCAGAGATGCTTCCAGTAGTGATAGAGTTTTTTGAATAAGCAACAAAGAGGATTGATGAGGGAAAAGCAGTAGATGAGATCTATATGGACTTCAGTAAGACGTTCGACAAGATTCCCATGGGAGACTGATTAGCAAGGTTAGATCTCATGGAATACAGGGAGAACTAGCCATTTGGATACAGAGCTGGCTCAAAGGTAGAAGACAGAGGGTGGTGGTGGAGGGTTGTTTTTCAGACTGGAGGCCTGTGACCAGTGGAGTGCCACAAGGATCGGTGCTGGATCCTCTACTTTTCGTCATTTAAATAAATGATTTGGGTGTGAGCATAAGTTTGCAGATGACACCAAATTTGGAGGTGTAGTGGACAGCAATGAAGGTTACCTCAGATTACAACAGGATCTGGACCAAATGGGCCAATGGGCTGAGAAGTGGCAGATGGAGTTTAATTCAGATAAATGCAAAGTGCTGCATTTTGGGAAAGCAAATCTTAGCAGGACTTATACACTTAATGGTAAGGTCCTAGGGAGTGTTGCTGAACAAAGAGACCTTGGAGTGCAGGTTCATAGCTCCTTGAAAGTGGAGTCGCAGATAGATAGGCTAGTGAAGAAGGAGTTTGGTATGCTTTCCTTTATTGGTCAGAGTATTGAGTACAGGAGTTGGGAGGTCATGTTGCGGCTGTACAGGACATTGGTTAGGCCACTGTTGGAATATTGCGTGCAATTCTGGTCTCCTTCCTATCGGAAAGATGTTGTCAGACTTGAAAGGATTCAGAAAAGATTTACAAGGATGTTGCCAGGGTTGGAGGATTTGAGCTACAAGGAGAGGCTGAACAAGCTGGGGCTGTTTTCCCTGGAGTGCCGGAGGCTGTGGGGTGACCTTATAGAGGTTTACAAAATTATGAGGGGCATGGATAGGATAAATAGGCAAAGTCTTTTCCCTGGGGTCGGGGAGTCCAGAACTAAAGGACATAGGTTTAGGCTGAGAGGGGAAAGATATAAAAGAGACCTAAGGGGCAACTTTTTCATGCAGAGGGTGGTATGTGTATGGAATGAGCTGCCAGAGGAAGTGGTGGAGGCTGGTACAATTGCAACATTTAAGAGGCATTTGGATGTGTATATGAGTAGGAAGGGTTTGGAGGGATATGGGTCGGTGCTGGCAGGTGGGACTAGATTGGGTTGGGATATCTGGTCTGCATGGACTAGTTGGACCAAAGGGTCTGTTTCCATGCTGTACATCTCTATGACTCGATGTACAAAGACACCCAGAGCCCTCTGGACCACAGCACCCTCACTCTCAGATCCATGCAGACAATGCTGTAGGGAATGATGCAGGAAACCACATAGTTAACACCTGTGCTCTCTGTTTTGTAGATACCTTCCAATTCATCTTGTGTTTACATGATCAAGTCGACATGAGGGTCCAGTATTAAATCTTCAGAAAGTCAATGTATATAACAGCCATTGGATTAGCATCATCTACATGTTTTGTTAAATTTCAAACAATTTAATAAGGCAAGTAAAATGTCACTAACATTTTGAGAAATGTTGCTTTTAATGGTTTACTATAAACCTCATATCTATGCAGATGCAGGGTGAAATGACCCTCTGTATACACAGGGAGCAGGGTATACAGGGTGGGGGAGGTGTATACACGGAGCAGGGTGTACAGGATGAGGGAGGTGTATACACAGGGAGCAGGGTGTACAGGGTGGGGGAGGTGTATACACAGGGAGCAGGGTGTACAGGGTGGGGGAGGTGTATACACAGGGAGCAGGGTGTGCAGGGTGGGGGAGGTGTATACACAGGGAGGAGGAAGTACAGGGTGGGGGAGGTGTATACACAGGGAGGAGGGTGTACAGGGTGGGGGAGGTGTATACACAGGGAGGAGGGTGTGCAGGGTGGGGGAGGTGTATACACAGGGAGCAGGGAGTACAGGGTGGGGGAGGTGTATACACAGGGAGCAGGGTGTACAGGGTGGGGGAGGTGTATACACAGGGAGCAGGGAGTACAGGGTGGGGGAGGTGTATACACAGGGAGGAGGGTGTACAGGGTGGGGGAGGTGTATACACAGGGAGCAGGGTGTACTGGGTGGGGGAGGTGTATACACAGGGAGCAGGGTGTACAGGGTGGGGGAGGTGTATACACAGGGAGGAGGGTATAAAGGGTGGGGGTGGTGTATTCACAGGGTGCAGGGTGTACAGGGTCGGGGAGGTGTATACACAGCGAGCAGGGTGTACAGGGTAGGGGAGGTGTATACACAGGGAGGAGGGTGTACAGGGTGGGGGAGGTGTATTCGCAGGGAGCAGGGTGGGGGAGTTGTATACACAGGGAGCAGGGTGTACAGGCTGGGGGACGTGTATACACAGGGAGGAGGATGTACAGGGTGGGGGACGTGTATACTCTGGGGGCAGGGTGTACAGGATGGGGGAGGTGTATACACAGGGAGCAGGGTGTGCAGGGTGGGGGAGGTTTATACACAGGGAACAGGGTGTGTAGGGTGGGGGAGGTGTATACTCTGGGTGCAGTGTATGCAGGGTGGGGGAGGTGTATACACAGGGAGCAGGGTGTACAGGGTGGGGGAGGTGTATACACAGGGAGCAGGGTGTACAGGGTGGGGGAGGTGTATACACAGGGAGCAGGGAGTACAGGGTGGGGGAGGTGTATACACAGGGAGGAGGGTGTACAGGGTGGGGGAGGCGTATACACAGGGTGCAGGGTGTGCAGGGTGGGGGATTGTGACAGTACCTACTTTCAGCCTCTGATGGGAGTTCCTTTCATTCCCAGGTGAATGAGTGATGTCCACCATTTGCTGTTTCCTCATTGTTTACGTCCGTGCCATTCTGGCTTCACCAACGATTGACAGCACCATGTTAACGTTACCTTTCAGCCCAGGACAGTTGAAGCCCACCTCCCCCTCTCGCCGCATTCCAGACACTCAGCTCCTTGCCCAGAGGGTATTACTGAGTGTGAGCAACGTGCAACCACTCACCGTTGAATTGGACGTGTTCCAGAACCGTCCCGTCCATTCCTCTCGAGTTCATTTTCAGAGCCATGGTCTGGGCAAACGCCCAGCCAGCGCCAGACGCACTTGGCCGCTGCCCAGTCACCCGAGTTCCCGTCTGAAGCGGCACACCCAAGGCCTGCAACACCAGGGTCAGTTCTCCGTCTGTGACAAGGAGAATCAATGGGTGCTGGACAAAAAGGTGGCCTTGGACATTCGTGGCCGTAAGGTGGATGTATTGTCACATTTCTACGTGAACGGGACTCTGGTGAGGCAGATGTTTTACGAGACCAGGTGCAGAAAGAGGAAGCCCACGCGGCAGGGCTGTCGGGGCATCGACCATCGCCACTGGAGCTCTCACTGCGACACCACTGACAGTCACGTTCACGCCTTGGTGCTGGACAACAATCACACCCGGTGGAACTTCATCCGAATTAGGACAGCATGTGTCTGTGTACTCACCAGGAAAACATGGATACCATAACCCAGCAGCAGCTAGCCCACCCTACCTCAGTGTAAATTATTGCCCTAACTTATACCAACTGCATGGTGATATTTATATTCTGACAATTTATCCTTAATTTATTAAAACATTTTGGAAAAGATCCACGTGCATTGATTTTTCAGCCCTCCGTGTCACACTGCCCTGATTTAGTCTTTGCTGCTTTATTGAATCTCTGGTCTTCCCTAACTCCAGTGTGCAGCTTCAGTCTGTCTGAGCTCTTTACATGATAACGAGCCTCCAAATCACATCCGATTAAGCAGAGATTGAGGACGGACTGTCCTAAACCGCAGTGAGGCTTAAACTTTCATCAGATTAATGCAGAGCTAGGAAGGTATAGTTTGCAAAAGTACATCGGAAAAATCAAATCAAAGGTTTGATGGTGAAACAGTGACAAAATAAAAACAATCTTCAAAATGTAATAGACACAGAGAATGCGAGAGAAACTTAGTAAGCCTGGCAGCATCTGTGGAGAGAAAAATAGAGTTAGTGTTTCAAGTCCAGTGAACCAAAATATCACATTCTGTTGACAGATAAAAATCATGATGGGAAGAGATTGCTGCCTGGCTAATTAGAAGTTAACAAAGGGGTTAGTTTCAAACAAAGACTGTGGTAATCCTGAGAATTGGCAGCGTTTTAAACACATGAACACCTTTAACAGGCTTTCGATGCTGGTTAGTAGATGGAAAAAACAAACCTTGGATGATTTGGTCATGGGGGAAAGAGCACCTATTGGTCAAAATAAATAAAAGAAGGATATAAAATGATCCTTTTTCTTTCCCTCACCTTTAGTGTTAAACGTACTGGCCTTGCTGGGGAATTGAACATAATTTGAGTAATTGGAAACACTGGTGATTTAATCTATGAACTGGTGGTTCATAGACTAGAAACACCATGGATAATTTGGGGATGGAGAGCTACTTGATTGTGTATGATGACACTCCCAGATATTTAAAAAAACCCAACTACAACAAGGTGAACAGGAAGCTAATAAAGAGCAAGGAAATAGAAATGACAGAAAGCCATCCAGTAATCGGAAAACAGACTCTAACAGTTTCTCAAGTGTCTACACAATTTCCTTTTGAAATATTTCACTGTCTCCACTTCTAACTTCCTGTGTTTTAATCATTACCATTCATAGTATAAGATTTGTTCTTCATGTTTCTCCAGCACCTCCTGCTCACACCCTCTGTCCTCTAGACCTCATATCAGCAACTCACAGGAACAACCTCTCTTTGTCAACCTTATCCATATTTCTACTCATCTTGTACACCTCGATCAAAGATTTGTGTTTACGCCTTTATGTTAGCTGCCGATCTTTCCTCATCCTCTTCTTTTCCACCCTTATTTTTCTTAACGTCCCCTCACAACATAGTGTATTTCGCATGGTCTATGCATGAAGAAGTCATCTGGCATGGGTCATCTATCCACTTTTTTAGTTTACATATGTTTAAAAACAATTCAGAGAAGGTTCATGGGATTCACTGCTAGGATGAAGGCCTTATCTTATGAAGAAAGATTGAAAATGTTAGGCCTTTGGAGTTCAGTAATCGCATTTAAAACATAAAATCCTGAGATGGCTTTATTGGGTGAGGATGAGGATGTTTCCTCTTCTGAGGGAAATTAGAACAAGGATACATAGTTTAAGAATAAGAGGTCTCTCTTTCAAGACTGAGATGAGGAGATTTTTTTCTCTCTCAGGAACTTATTAGAATGTAGAATACTTTTATGATCTCTACAGTTCAGGTAGAGGCCATTTGGCCTGTTGAGTCTGCATGGACCCTCTGAAGAGCATTTCACCCACCCATCTCTCCACCCCATACCAGCACTTCCCATGGCTAATCAACATAACCTGCACAGCCCTGGATACTACGGGGCAATTTAGCATGGCCAATCCATCTAACCTGCTCATCTTTGGACTGTGACAGGAAACTGGAGCACCCAATGGAAACCCACACTTTCCTGAAGAGAACATGCAAGCACCACACAGTCACCTGATGCTGCTATCGAACCTGGGTCCTTGATGCTGCAAGGTAGTAGTGGAGCCACCGTACCATCTAGAAGATATTGAAGGCTGGGTGTTGAAGTTTACTCAAGGCTCAATTTGATAAATGTTTGAGAGATTAGTGAGTTAATGGTTAAGGTGGGCTGGGTCGGGGAGAATGCAGGGAAGTGGAGCTAAGACTACAATCTGATCAGCTACTATCTTATCAAAAGGTTCAAAGAACTGAATTAATCTACTCCTTCTGTTAAAGTGCTATGTTCCTAGATTCTCTAACTCCCTCATCATCTGTGGACCACAGAATTTAGTTCCCCTGCCTTTCTCTCTTGTTGGGAGGTACGTTGCTTGGACATCATTTCCATAACAATCACCCATTGTTCTATTCCAGTTTCTCGTGCCAGTCTTTGGTTCCATTTGAATCCAGTTAAACTTCTTCACATCACATTCATATAATCAGGCACTACAAAAGACATTGAGTCTGTACCCCCCAAAATACACTATAATCTTAAATAGTTCCAATTTCCTGCACTAGATCCATAGCTTTGAATATCATGATCTTCAAGTGCACATCCAAGTACTTCTTAAAGGTTTATCTTCTTAGGCAAACCTTTCTTGTTAATTTATGCCCCATGTCATTGACCATCCAACTAAAGGAAACAGCTGGTTTCTATTCACCCTGTCAATGCCCCTCATAGTCTTGTACATCTCTAACAGGTTCACCCCTCTACAAAACATCCATACTCAAAAGGAAACAACCCAAGCTTACCAAGCAGCTGCTCATAGCTAACGTGTTCCATCCCAGGTAACATGAAAACTTGAGGAGCAGGAGGCAGTACAGGCTCAGTCAGAGCAGCATTGGCAGAGGACTGGATCACGCTCAGTCAGTGTGGGAGTGGGAGATGATTGGAGTAGATGGAACATTTTCGGAATCCAGAAGCAGAGCTCTTGAAGTGATATCTAAGTTCAAAAGGTGATGGAGGGCAAGAAGTTTGGCTACTTAGGAACAGCTTTAGGGACTGAGAGACTAGTACTGGCAGGGAGACAGAGTGAGTAGTGGGAAAGGTTGAGTAATCTGCTCCTGGTTTATTGTTTGTAGTTGCTAAGGCAATGGCAGGAGGACTCACCCTTGTACAATACTCCTCCTGCAGTGTGTGGGAAATCAGGGACATGTCCAGTCTCCATGGTGACCACATATACAGGAATTATGTTCAGCTGCAGCTCCTAATTGACCACATGGAGGGGCTGGAGCGGCTAATGAACTTACTATCTGGCATCCATGATGCTGAGGAAATCACGAATAGCACATATAGTGAGCTGGTCATTACACAGACACAAAAGCACCGGTTGACCACCAGGAGGGGATCAGGATTAGAGTGGTGCTGGAAAAGCACAGCAGGTCAGGCAGTATCCAGGGAGCAGGAAAATCGACGTTTCGAGCAAAAGCCCTTCCTTAGGAATCTGATGAAGGGCGTTTGCCCGAAACATCAATTTTCCTGCTCCTCGGATGCTGCCTGACCTGCTGTGCTTTTCCAGCACCACTCTAATCTTGACTCTAATCCCCAGCATCTGCAGTCTTCACTTTCACCAGGAAGGGATGTCTCAGAGAGACTACAGGGCATTCTGAAGGGGAGAGTGAACAGCTAGCGGTCATGGTACATGTCTGTACCGACGACATGGGTAAGAAGAGAAATGAGGTTCTGCAAAAGGAAGTTAGAGAATTAGGGAGTAGGTTAACAAGGAGGATGTGAACTTCAGATTACTTCTGGTGCCACATGCTACTGAGGATAGGAATATGAAAATAGAATTAGAAGTAGAATTAGGTTTCTTGTCACATTTGCCCAAGTACAGGGATACATGAGTACAGCAAAAATTGTATAAAGTCAGAATTTCTGGTGCTATCTTAGGTACAAAGCTATCTAGGTACAAAAACCCCTTAGATTGAATTAGAAAAATGAAAAATGTTACTAAAAGATCAGCATCATGGTCCTTATAAAGCTAGGTATAAAGATACAAAATCTTGGGTATAAAATAAAGACAAATTAAATAAAGACAAAGGGTTGGTTAAATAAAGACAAATAAAGGTAAAAGTTCAGCATTAAAGTATTTCTAAAGTTGTGAGTCTACGCTAGGCTTCACCTCGAGTCCGTGAGTCTACCCGACGCTGGGCTTCCTTGAGGCCAGTGCTAGCTCAACTGTCCACCCCCGAAGCCTTCGGAGAGAGGTCAGGTGAATGTTAAAGAGGAGTGGTGTAGAGGGAGGACTTTGGATTGTTGGGACAGCTTCTGGTGCATCTGGGACTAGGACAAGCTGGACAGGTTGTAGCTGAACCAGAATGGAATAGAATTATTGCTGGGAGGGTCGCCCATGCTGTTGGGGAGGTTTTAAACTAATTTGGCAGGACAAAGCCTTGAGCAAGGTCCAATCAGATATAAAAGGAACGCTAGGACAGTCCAGTAGATGGAGGAGACATGCACATGCTAAGGCACATGGGAGGTCGAGAAAGCTAAATTGTCTCTATTTTAAAGCAAGGAGACTGACAGGTAAGGCAGATGAATGTCAAGTGTTAATCAGTACATTGTAGGAATGCGATGTTGTTGCAACCACTGAGACATAGCTGAAGAAAGGCTCAACATTCCAGTGTGTAGACATTTCAACCAGGATAGTGGGTATAGAAGAGAGGTGGGGGATTGCATTATCACTATCACTGCGTAATGATGGAGAAAGCCATAGAAGGGTCTCCAAATGAGGCCATTTGGATAGAGCTTAGAAATAAAAAAGGGTTCATTACTTTGTTGGGATTATACTAAAGGATTTCCAACAGGCAGAGGGAGATATAGGAGCAGATATGTCAGCAAATCACAGAAAGGTTTGAGAGAAATAGTTATATTTGTTAGGGATTTCAAGCTTGCTAACATTAACTGGGACCACCTTAGAATGAAAGGATTAGACAGGGTGGAATTTTTGGAGTGCACCCAGGAGGGCTTGTTGTGCCCCTATTTGGACAGTGCTGCTCGAGATGGGGTTGTAGTAGATTAATCCGAGGGAATGAAGCCAGTCAAGAGGTTGAAGTTTCAATGGGCGAACATTTTGGGGATAGTGACCATAACCCTGTAAGTTTCAAAGCCGTTATGGGAAGTGCAGAAGTTAAGTGTCTATATCTGGGGAATACTGATTTCAATATCCGTCCATGTCTAGACTGGGAGCATCTACTTGCATTTAAATCGACATTTGGAAAGTGGGAGTCAGGTAAAAGCCTCCACAGCTATGTGTCTTCCATGACCAAGCCTAATTTGTATCCAAATTACCAACTCACCATGGAACCCATGTGACTTAACCTTCTGGACCAAGAAGGGATCTTGTCAAACGCTTTGATGAAGTCCATGTAGATAACATCCACTGCTGTATCCCCACCAATCATCTTCGTCACTTCCTCAAAACATTTAATCAAGTTTGTGAGACAAGATCTCCCCTGCAGAAAGCCAATGCTGACGATCACTAATCTTCTCCAAATGCGAATAAATCCTGTCCCTAAGAACCTTCTCCAATAATTTCCCTCCCACTGAATTAAGGCTTATTGTCCTACAATTTCCTGAATTATCCCCGTTGCCCTTCACACTGAATATTCTCCGAACTTTGTCTGTTGCTCAACATGGTACAAACAACTCGAACAATTTGTATTTGTGTTTGTGAAAAAATTTGCAGCAATCTTTAGTCAGAAGTGCCAAATGGACGATCCATCGCGACCTTCTCCTGCGGCTCCTTAACATCATAAATACCAGCCAATTCGATTCACTTCCACATAGTATCAAGAAACAGTTGAAGGCACTGGATAGTGCAAAGGTTATGGGTTCTTTCAACATTCCTGCAATAGTATTGAAAATGTGTGCTCGAGAACTTGCCTTTCCCTTATCTAAGCTGTTCCAGTAAAGGTATAACACTGGCATATATCCAACAATGTGGGAAATTGCCCAGGTATGTCCTTTATACAAAAAGCAGAACACATCCAACCCAGCCAATTACAGCTCCATCAGCCATTGTAAAGCGATAGAAGGTGTCATTAACAATGTTATCAAACGACATCTGCTCAGTAATAACCTGCTCAGTGATGCCCAGGTTGGGTTCAGCCAGGGCCACTCGCTCCTGACCTCATTACTGCCTAGGTTTAAACATGGACTAAAGAGCTGAATTCCAGAAACAAGGTGAGAGTGACATCAAGGGCCCATTTGACAAAGCATGACATCAAGGAGTCTCTGCAGACCTCGGGTCAGTGGGGACTGGGGGCAAACTCTCCACTGGTTTGAGTCATACGTGGTTCTTAGGATGATGGTTATAGTTGTTAGAGGTCAGTCAGCTCAGCTCCAGGTCATCTATCCTGGAGTTCCTCAGGGTAGTGTCCTAAGCTAAACCATCTTCAGCTGCTTCCTCAATGACTTTTCTCCATCATAAGATCAGAAGTGGGTTTGCTCAGTGATCATTGCACAATGTTCAGCACGAATTGCAACTCGTCAGATACTAAAGCAGACTGTGTTCAAATGCATCATGACCCAGTCAGTCAATATGTTACTTGTCACTTGTCAGTAACATTCACACCACATAAATACCAAGCGATGACCATTTCCATAAAGAATAAGCTAACCAACCTCCCTTGACATTCATCATCAAATCCCCACCATCAAGGTCCTGGGGGTTACCATTGACCAGAAAAGTACATTGGGCCAAACATACAAACCCAGTGGCTAAAAGAGTAGCTCAGAGAGTAGGAATACTGCGGCAATTAGAGTCATCGAGTCATAGAGATGTACAGCATGGAAACAGACCCTTCGGTCCAACCCGTACATGCTGAACAGATATCCCAACCCAATCTAGTCCCACCTGCCAGCACCGACCCATATCCCTCCAAACCCTTCCTATTCATATACACATCCAAATGCCTCTTAAATATTGCAATTGTACCATCCTCCACCACTTCCTCTGGCAGCAGATTCCATACACGTACCACCCTCTGCGTGAAAAAGTTGCCCCTTAGGTCTCTTTCATATCTTTCCCCTCTCACCCTAATCCTATGCCATCTAGTTCTGGACTCCCGACCCCAGGGAAAAGACTTTGTCTATTTATCCTATCCATGTTCCTCATAATTTTGTAAACCTCTATAAGGTCACCCCTCAGTCTCCGACGTTCCAGGGAAAACAGCCCCAGCCTGTTCAGCCTCTCCCTGTAGCTCAAATCCTCCAACCCTGGCAACATCCTTGTAAATCTTTTCTGAATCCTTTCAAGTTTCACAACATCTTTCCAATAGGAAGGAGACCAGAATTGCACACAATATTCCAACAGTGGCCTAATCAATGTCCTGTACAGCTGCCACATGACCTCCCAACTCCTGTACTCAATACTTTGACTGATAAAAGAAAGCATTCCAAACGCCTTCTTCACTATCCTATCTACCTGTGACTCCACTTTCAAGGAGGTATGAACCTGCACTCCAAGGTCTTTTTGTTCAGCAACACTCCCTAGGACCTTACCATTAAGTGTATAAGTCGTGCTAAGATTTGCTTTCTCAAAATGCAGCACCTCGTATTTATCTGAATTAAACTCCATCTGCCACTTCTCAGCCCATTGGCCCATTTGGTCCAGATCCTGTTGTAATCTGAGGTAACCTTCTTTGCTGTCCACTACACCTCCAAGCTTACTAACTGTACCTCCAAACCATTTATGTAAATGACAAAAGGTAGAGGGCCCAGCACCGATCCTTGTGGCACTCCACTGGTCACAGGCCTCCAGTCTGAAAAACAACCCTCCACCACCACCCTCTGTCTTCTACATTTGAGCCAGTTCTGTATCCAAATGGCTAGTTCTTCCTGTATTCCATGAGATCTAACCTTGCTAATCGGTCTCCCATGAGTCTCTAACCTTGTTGAACGCCTTACTGAAGTCCATATAGATCACATCTACGGCTCTGCCCTCATCAATCCTCTTTGTTACTTCTTCAAAAAACTCAATCAAGTTTGTGAGACATGATTTCCCACTCACAAAGCCATGTTGACTATCCTGAATCAGTCCTTGCCTTTCCAAATACATGTACATCCTGTCCCTCAGGATTCCCTCCAACAACTTGTCCACCACCGAGGTCAGGCTCACCAGTCTATAGTTCCCTGGCTTGTCTTTACTGCCCTTCTTAAACAGTGGCACCATGTTAGTCAACCTCCAGTCTTCCAGCACCTCACCTGTGACTATCGATGATACAAATATCGCAGCAAGAGGCCCAGTAATCACTTCCCTAGCTTCCCACAGAGTTCTCAGGTACACCTGATCAGGTCCTGGGGATTTATCCACCTTTACCTGTTTCAAGACATCCAACACTTCCTCCTCTGAAATATGGACATTTTGCAAGATGTCACCATCTATTTCCCTACAGTCTATATCTTCCATATCTTTTTCCACAGTAAATACTGATGCAAAATATTCATTTAGTATCTCCCCCATTTTCTGTGGCTCCACACAAGGGCCACCTTGCTGATCTTTGAGGGGCGCTATTCTCTCCCTAGTTACCCTTTTGTCCTTAATATATTTATAAAAACCCTTTGGATTCTCCTTACCCCTATGTGCCAAAGCTATCTCATGTCCCCTTTTTGCCCTCCTGATTTCCCTCTTAAGTATACTCCTACTGCCTTTGCACTCTTCTAAGGATTCACTCGATCTATCCTATCTATACCTGACATATGCTTCCTTCTTTTTCTTAACCAAACCCTCAATTTCTTTAGTCATGCAGCATTCCCTATACCTACCAGCTTTCCCTTTCACTCTGACAGGAATATACTTTCTCTGGAATCTCAGTATCTCATTTCTGAAGGCTTCCCATTTTCCAGCCATCCCTTTACCTGCGAACATCAGCCTCCAATCAGCTTTTGAAAGTTCTTGCCTAATACCGTCAAAATTGGCCTTTCTCCAACTTAGAACTTCAACTTTTAGATCTGGTCTATCCTTTTCCATCATGATTTTAAAACAAATAGAATTATGGTCGCTGGCCCCAAAGTGCTCCCCACTGACACCACAGTCACCTGCCCTGCCTTATTTATGAAGAGTAGGTCAAGTTTTGCACCTTCATTAGTAGGTATATCTACATACTGAATCAGAAAACTGTTTTGTACCCACTTGACAAATTCCTCTCCATCTAAACCCTTAACATTATGGCAGTCCCAGTCTATGTTTGGAAAGTTAAAATCCCCGACCATAACTACCCTATTATTCTTACAGGTAACTGAGATCTCCTTACAAATTTGTTTCTCAATTTCCCTCTGACAATTGGGGGGGTCTACAATACAATCTCAATAAGGTTATCATCCCTTTCTTATTTCTCAGTTCCACCCAAATAACTTCCTTGGATGTATTTCCGGGAATATCCTCCCTCAGCACAGCTGTAATGCTATCCCTTATCAAAAATGCCACTCCCCCTCCTCTCTTGCCTCCCTTTCTATCCTTCCTGTAGCATTTGTAGCCTGGAACATTAAGCTGCCAGTCCTGTTCATCCCTGAGCTATATTTCTGTAATTGCTATGATATCCCAGTCCCATGTTCCTAACCATGCCCTGAGTTCATCTGCCTTCCCTGTTAGGCCCCTTGCATTGAAAAAAATGCAGTTTAATTTATTAGTCCTACCTTGTTCCTGCCTGCTCTGACTGTTTGACTCGCTTCTGTTCTCAACTGTACCAGTCTCAGATTGATCTCTTTCCTCACTATCTCCCTGGGTCCCACCCCCCCCCCCCCCCCCACCCCACCACCATCCCCCCCACTTTACTAGTTTAAATCCTCCTGAGCAGTTCTAGCAAATTTCCCTGCCAGTATATTAGTCCCCTTCCAATTTAGGTGCAATCCATCCTTCTTGGACAGATCACTTCTACCCCAAAAAAGATTCCAATGATCCAAAAATGTGAATCCTTCTCCCATACACCAGCTCCTCAGCAATGCATTCATCTACTCCATCCTCCTATTCCTGCCCTCATGAGCTCATAGCACCGGGAATAATCCAGATATTGCTACTCTCGAGGACCTTTTTAAATTTCTGCCTAACTCTCTGTAATCTCCTAATTAATTCATTGCCTGACTCCCCAAGGTCTGTTCACCACCTGCAAGGCACAACTCATGAGAGTGTGATTGAATATCCCTCACTCACCCAGATTGGTGGTGCCAAACCCACAAACAGGCTCTCCGTCCTCACTACCAGCAGTGTGTACTATCTGCCAAAATTCACCGAAGATCCTTAGAGAGCATGATGTAAATCCATGGCCACTTCCATCCTGAAGGACAAGGACAGCAGATATATGGGAATACCATCATGAGCAATTTCCTTCCAATCCACTAACGTCTTGACTTGGAAACATATCGCCATTTCATCACTACGGCTTGGTCAATATCCCTCCCAGTAGTATTGTGAGTCTGCCTACAGTAGTGATGGTTCAATTAGGCAGTTCAACACCACCTTCGCAAGGGCAACCAGGAAGGGATAATAAATGCTGGCCAGCCAGCTGACCCCACATCCCATGGGTGAATGTAACAAAACTGACGGGCTGTAACTGAAACTTGCTGAAAAAGATGGCAGCTCAACAATCCTGTTACGGGGTACTCAGGTGAGATAGAGGATGGAATAGAGTGGGGTGGGGTTTACGATATTGATCAAATATTCAATTGTTGATGCCTTGGCAGGATCGAGGCCATAAGGGCAGAAATAAACAAATACAATTATAAACATTGCTGGGTGTGTTCTGTAGACCCTCACACAGTCAGTGAGAGACAGAGGATCAAAAATGTAATGACAGTATAAGTCAATAAAAGTGTGAGTTTTTAACCACCTAAATAGTTTTTGGAGTAGTTTTGGTGTGCAAGGTTGGAAGGGAACACATCTTTATATTGCACACAGGGGAATTTATATTGCACACAGGAGAATTTATTTAGCCAGTAGATAGGAAGCCCAACAAAGCAGGGGGCTCTTCTGGCCCTACTATTTGGAAATGAACCCAAGGAGGTAGGAAGTATTGCAGTCAGGGCACATTTTGGAGTTTGGTGATTTAGAATAGTCATGGGTAAGGATAAGGATGAGTCAGGAATAAAATTTGAAAAATGGGGAAAGATTGATTTTCCTAATATATGATACAGTTTGATCAAATTGAATTGGCAGAAGCTACTGGCAGATAACAGAGTAGTGGGATTCAAGGAGGGAATAGAAAGAGTACAAGGGCAAATACGTTTGTGTAAAGACCAGCACCAGGGAACTCTGATTAACGACAAAAGATAAAGCTTATGACAGATACTGAGGGTTGAGTATGAGATTCCGGAGAAACTTCAAAAGGAATTAAAACAGCTAATAAAGCACATGAGAAAGCCTTTGTGGGTAAAATAAAGGAAATCCCAAAATGCTTTAAAAACCTGTAAAGAGCAAGGGAATAACTAGGGAAAGAGTAGGGCCCAAAAGGGACCATAGGGGCATAGGACCATAGAAGCAAGACGTTCTCAATGAATACTTTGCGTCATTCTTCACAAAGGAAGAGGAGGACTGCAGGTATTGGCATCAGGATGGAGGACAGCGAAATATGAAATGGAATTAACAGAGAGGGGAGAGGTACCAGTGGATCAGCAGGCTTAAAAATGGATAACTCTGCAGGCGCTGATGGCATGTATCCCATGCTGTTGTCAGAGGCAAGGAAGGAGATACCAAGGCCCCGACAGCCACATTCAAATCTTCTCTGACCACAGGTGAGGTGATTAACTACTAAAAGTGTCTTATTATTAAAGGGAGGAAGGGATTGACCAGGAACTTACAAGTCAATCAGCTTAACCTCAGTAGTGGGGAAATTATTAGAAAGAAGTCTGAGACACCGAAAGTATATCATTTGGAATGACATGGCTACTCAATATGGATTTGTTAAGGGAAGGTAATTTGATAATTTTTTTTTGGATATAACCAGGGGTGTTAATGAAGGCAGTGGTCTATATAGACATTAGCAAGGTTTATTCATGAAGTCTATCATCCCAAGAGTAGATCAAGTTTTGCACCTTCTCTAGTAGATACATCCACATACTGAATCATAAAATTTTCTGTAGATACTTAACAAATTCCTCTCCATCCAAGCCCTTAACATTATGACAGTCCCAGTCTATGTTTGGAAAGTTAAAATCCCCTACTATAACCACCCTATTAGTCTTACAGATAACTGAAATCTCCTTATTTCTCACTGACTACTGGGGGAAGTCTATAGTACAGTCTCAATAAGGTGATAGTCCCTTTCTTATTTCTCTTGATACATTAGCTTTAATTTTCCAAAACTCCCCTGATTCAGCAGCAGTCCCATTAGATTGGAAAGTAGTGATAGTAGCTTCTTTATTCAAAAAGCAGGGAAGTACAGGCCAATTAGCTTATTGGAGGGACCAGGTTAGAAACTATCATTAAAGAAGGAATAGCAAGCTACTTGGATAAGTTCAAGGTAATCAAGCAGAGTCAATATGGTTTTGTGAAAAGGAAAATATGTTTAAACTAATTTATTGGCGTTCTTTGCAGAGGTAACACACAGTGTGGGTGAAGGGAACCAGGAGGATGTTTTGTGCTTGGATTTCCAGAAGGTATTTGTAGAAAATAAAAGCTTATAGGCGGGGTAGTATATTGGCATTGATAGGCTGACTAACAGGAAGCAGAGAGTAGGAATACATGGGTCCTTTCCAGATTGGCAAGATGGAATAAGTCGTGTTACACAGAACATGCATGAAGTGCTGATGGCTAAAATCTGCTCCTATTCCATATGTTCATATGTGGGATGACTTTACTTTATAACCAACTCAATGTCACAGAGGGGGGTCAAAGATGTCACAACCTATTCTCTGTTCTAGACAGCCATATAAACAGTTTGTTCTTTGCAATGTGTTTCTGCCCAGAAACCCCTTCAGTCACACCAATGTGTTAGTGTCAGCCCTGCCCACAAACTCAGAGACCAGCAGTGTCTCAAATTTTAGGCTGTTTTTCTCCAACAACAGTGAGTACTGACTCTCAGACACTGGAGACTGGCCCAACCTGCTGCAACCTCCAGTAAGAGGCAAGTCGGGATGTGAGGGGTTGTTCGATTATCAACTGTGAACCTGTCTCCATGGCAACATCCTTCATTGCCCAAGAGTGTGAGCCAGCTGGTGGCACTCACACACTGACTATCCCTTCCCTACCTCAGTGAAAACCTGGATATGTACACCACTGTACACTGCAATGTGTACCCTGTACATCAGGGCTGGGTACACCACTGTCCACTGGAATCTGTGCACCCTGTACATCAGGGCTGGGTACACCACTGTCCACTGCAATGTGTACCCTGTACATCAGGGCTGGGTACACCACTGTCCACTGCAATGTGTACCCTGTACATCAGGGCTGGGTACACCACTGTCCACTGGCATCTGTGTACCCTGTACATCAGGGCTGGGTACACCACTGTCCACTGGAATCTGTGCACCCTGTACATCAGGGCTGGGTACACCACTGTCCACTGGAATCTGTGCACCCTGTACATCAGGGCTGGGTACACCACTGTCCACTGCAATGTGTACCCTGTACACCACTGTCCACTGAAATGTGTACCCTGTATATCAGGGCTGTATACACGACCGTCCGCTAGAATCTGTGTAACCCTTACATCAGCATTGTGTACGCCACTGTCAACTAGAATCTGCGTATTCCCTGCATCAACACTGTGTACATCACTGTCCACTGGAATCT
This sequence comes from Chiloscyllium punctatum, assembly GCF_047496795.1. Classification (NCBI taxonomy): domain Eukaryota; kingdom Metazoa; phylum Chordata; class Chondrichthyes; order Orectolobiformes; family Hemiscylliidae; genus Chiloscyllium; species Chiloscyllium punctatum. The sequence goes on from NC_092783.1 coordinate 29,045,068, forward strand.
GTGCACCCTGTACATCAGGGCTGGGTACACCACTGTCCACTGGAATCTGTGCACCCTGTACATCAGGGCTGGGTACACCACTGCCCACTGGAATCTGTGCACCCTGTACATCAGGGCTGGGTACACCACTGTCCACTGGAATCTGTGCACCCTGTACATCAGGGCTGGGTACACCACTGTCCACTGGAATCTGTGCACCCTGTACATCAGGGCTGGGTACACCACTGTCCACTGCAATGTGTACCCTGTACACCACTGTCCACTGAAATGTGTACCCTGTATATCAGGGCTGTATACACGACCGTCCGCTAGAATCTGTGTAACCCTTACATCAGCATTGTGTACGCCACTGTCAACTAGAATCTGCGTATTCCCTGCATCAACACTGTGTACATCACTGTCCACTGGAATCTGTGCACCCTGTACATCAGGGCTGGGTACACCACTGTCCACTGGAATCTGTGCACCCTGTACATCAGGGCTGGGTACACCACTGCCCACTGGAATCTGTGCACCCTGTACATCAGGGCTGGGTACACCACTGTCCACTGGAATCTGTGCACCCTGTACATCAGGGCTGGGCACACCACTGTCCACTGGAATCTGTGCACCCTGTACATCAGGGCTGGGCACACCACTGTCCACTGGAATCTGTGCACCCTGTACATCAGGGCTGGGCACACCACTGTCCACTGGAATCTGTGCAAACTCTATATCAGGGCTGTGTACAGCATCATCCACTGGAATCCACATACCCTCTACATTAGCACTGTGTACACCACTGTATATTGGAATCTGTGTACCCCTTATGTCAGGACTGTGTATAACACTGTCCTCTGGAGTCTGTGTACCTGTTGCACCAACGTCGACTGGAATCCAAGTATCTGGAGAATTGTGTGCACTTTTGATCTGTGTATCTGAGGAAGGATGTTCTGGTTATGGAGTGAGTGAAAGAAAGGATTACTTGTATCAGTACATCGGTGTAGCCTGCTGGGGCACTTGAAGAGCTGGTACCCTACTCTCCTGGGTTATTAGAATCTAGTTAGTTTAGCTTATAGGTACCATTGTTATGTTGTAACAGTGATGCAATCAGCGAATAAAGAGGATGACTAAAATTAATCAAATATGTCTGCAAGAGGGTTTTTTATTCCAGACTTCCAAAGAGTATGATCTCTGGGACGAACCTAGAGAGAGGCTTATAGGTCTGAGTCCATAAGGGATTCCACGGGCCCTCTCAAATCTGTACTTGAAGGCCTGCATCCTCGGGTCTTAAAGGCTTAGTTGCAGAGACAACAGAGACATTGGTTATAATTTTCCCAAATGCCTCAGATTCTAGAAGGGTCCCAACTGATTGGAAAATAACAAATGTCATTTTTTTTCTCAAGAAAGTAGACAGGGTTGGAGAAAGTAAGAAACTATCAGGGAAAGGGTAGGGAGCGAGTTAGGTTGCTCTTCCGAGGAACGGTACAGAGTTCGATGGGCTGAATGGCCTCCTCCTGCAATTTAGAGATTCTATGATTCTACAATAAGCCACTGAGCCTAGTGTTTGTCATAAGGAGTGTTCTGGAACCCTCTGTTAAGGTTGTTTTTGCAGGATACTTAAGAAATCATGATTTGATTCGATAGAATCATAGTAGCTTAGTGAGAGGAAAATCAAATTTAAAGACTCTATAAACGCTTTTGGCACTACAAGATTAACGTGGATAGAGGGGATCTGACAGATGGTGGTGTACTTGGATTTCCAATGGCGTTTAATAAGGTGCCACATAAGAGCACATGATGTACTGGGCAATACATCAGCATGGCTACAGGATTGGTTAACTCATACAAAGCAGTCAGCAGGGATAAGTAGGTCATTTTTTGGTTGGACAACCTAGCTCATGGAATGATACAGGGCTTAGTGCTAGGTCCTCAGTAATTTACACTCGATGTTAAAGACTTTGGTAAGGGGATTGAACATATAGACATATGGTGGTTACATTAGCCAATGACAGGTAGGAACAGAATGCAGAGAGTCTGCAATCAGATAAAGATGGGCGATGTGAATTGGCAAACTTTGGCAGATACAGTGGAGCAGAGAAAAATGTTAACATATCCATCTCAGAAGGGAGAATAGAAAAGCACAATTCAGTTTACAGACGTGAATGTAGAATGTAGAAGGTACAATTAGTGAGATTGTCGTGAGGAAAGAGATCAATCTGAGACTGGTACAGTTGAGAACAGAAATGAGTCAAACAGTCAGGGCAGGCAGGGACAAGGTAGGACGAATAAATTAAACTGCATTTATTTCAATGCAAGGGGCAGAAGAGGGAAGGCAGATGAACTCAGGGCATGGTTAGGAACATGGGACTGGGATATCATAGCAATTACAGAAACGTGCCTCAGGGATGGGCAGGACTGGCAGCGTAATGTTCCAGGCTACAAATGCTACAGGAAGGATAGAAAGGGAGGCAAGAGAGGAGTGGGGAGGTGGGGTTGCGGACGGCATTTTTGATAAGGGATAGCATTACAGCTGTGCTGAGGGAGGATATTCCCGGAAATACGTCCAAGGAAGTTATTTGGGTGGAACTGAGAAATAAGAAAGGGATGATAACCTTATTGGGATTGTATTATAGACCCCCAATAGTCAGAGGGAAATTGAGAAACAAATTTGTACGGAGATCTCAGCTACCTGTAAGAATAATAGGGTAGTTATGGTCGGGGATTTTAACTTTCCAACGTAGACTGGGACTGCCATAGTGTTAAAGGTTTAGATGGAGAGGAATTTCTTAAGTGCATGCAAGACAATTTTCTGATTCAGTATGAGGATGTACCTACTGGAGAAGGTGCAAATCATGACCTACTCTTCATAAATAAGGCAGGGCAGGTGACTGTGGTGTCAGTGGGGGAGCACTTTGGGGCCAGCGACCATAATTCTATTCGTTTTAAAATCGTGATGGAAAAGGATAGACCAGATCTAAAAGTTGAAGTTCTAAGTTGGAGAAAGGCCAATTTTGACGGTATTAGGCAAGAACTTACGAAAGCTGATTGAAGGCAGATGTTCACAGGTAAAGGGATGGCTGGAAAATGGGAAGCCTTCAGAAATGAGATACTGAGATTCCAGAGAAAGTATATTCCTGTCAGGGTGAAAGGGAAAGCTGGTAGGTATAGGGAATGCTGGATGACTAAAGAAATTGAGGGGTTGGTTAAGAAAAAGAAGGAAGCATATGTCAAGTATAGACAGGATAGATCAAGTGAATCCTTAGAAGAGTGCAAAGGCAGTAGGAGTATACTTAAGAGGGAAATCAGGAGGGCAAAAAGGGAACATGAGATAGCTTTGGCAAATAGAATTAAGGAGAATCCAAAGGGTTTTTATAAATATATTAAGGACAAAAGGGTAACTCGGGAGAGAATAGCGCCCCTCAAAGATCAGCAAGGCGGTCTTTGTGTGGAGCCACAGAAAATGGGGGAGATACTAAATGAATATTTTGCATCAGTATTTACTGTGGAAAAGGATATGGAAGATTTGGACTGTAGGGAAATAGATGGTGACATCTTGCAAAATGTCCAGATTACAGAGGAGGAAGTGCTGGATGTCTTGAAATGGGTAAAGGTGGATAAATCCCCAGGACCTGATCAGGTGTACCCGAGACCTCTGTGGGAAGCTAGAGAAGTGATTGCTGGGCCTCTTGCTGAGATATTTGTATCATTGATAGTCACAGGTGAGGTACCGGAAGACTGGAGGTTGGCAAACGTGGTGTCACTGTTTAAGAAGGGCGGTAAAGACAAGCCGGGGAACTATAGACCGGTGAGCCTGACCTCGGTGGTGGGCAAGTTGTTGGAGGGAATCCTGAGGGACAGAATGTAGATGTATTTGGAAAGGCAAGGACTGATTAGGGATAGTCAACTTGGCTTTGTGAATGGGAGATCATGTCTCACAAACTTGATTGAGTTTTTTGAAGAAGTAACAAAGAGGATTAATGAGGGCAGAGTGGTAGATGTGATCTATATGGACTTCAGTAAGGCGTTCAACAAGGTTCCCCATGGGAGACTGGTTAGCAAGGTTAGATTTCATGGGATACAGGGAGAACTTGCCATTTGGATACAGAGCTGGCTCAAATGTAGAAGACAGGGGGTGGTGGTGGAGGGTTGTTTTTCAGACTGGAGGCCTGTGACCAGTGGAGTGCCACAAGGATCGGTGCTGGGTCCTCTACCTTTTGTCATTTACACAAATGATTTGGATGCGAGCATAAGAGGTACAGTTAGTAGGTTTGCAGATGATACCAAAATTGGAGGTGTAGTGAACAACGAAGAGGGTTACCTCAGATTACAACAGGATCTGGACTAGATGGGCCAATGGGCTGAGAAGTGGCAAATGGAGTTTAATGCAAATAAACGTGAGGTGCTGCATGTTGGGAAAGCAAATCTTAGCAGGACTTACACACTTAATGGTAAGGTCCTAGGGAGTGTTGCTGAACAAAGAGACCTTGGAGTACATGTTCATAGCTCCTTGAAAGTGGAGTCGCAGGTAGATAGGATAGTGAAGAAGGCGTTTGGTATGCTTTCCTTTATTGGTCAGAGTATTGAGTACAGGAGTTGGGAGGTCATCTTGCGGCTGTACAGGACATTGGTTAGGCCACTGTTGGAATATTGCGTGGAATTCTGGACTCCTTCCTATCGGAAAGATGCTGTGAAACCTGAAAGGGTTCAGAAAAGATTTACAAGGATGTTGCCAGGGTTGGAGGATTTGAGCTATAGGGACAGGCTGAACAGGCTGGGGTTATTTTTCCTGGAGTGTCAGAGGCTGAGGGGTGATCTTATAGAGGTTTACAAAATTATGAGTGGCATGGCTAGGATAAATAGACAAAGTCTTTTCCCTGGGGTAGGGGAGTCCAGAACTAGTGGGCATAGGTTTAGGGTGAGAGGGGAAAGATATAAAAGAGTCCTAAGGGGCAACCTTTTCATGCAGAGGGTGGTACGTGTATGGAATGAGCTGCCAGAGGAAGTGGTGGAGGCTGGTACAATTGCAACATTTAAGAGGCATTTGGATGGGTATATGAATAGGAAGGGTTTGGAGGGATATGGGCCGGGTGCTGGCAGGTGGGACTAGATTGGGTTGGGATATCTGGTTGGCATGGATGGATTGGACCGAAGGGTCTGTTTCCATGCTGTACATCTCTATGACTCGATGACTCTATGACACAAAAATTGGTGGCATTGTTACTATTGGGGAGATGGTATCAGGCTACAGTCTGATATTAATCAGCTGGTAAATTGGGCAGATCATTAGCAGATGGAATTTAAGCCTATAGGTGTTAGGTGAGGCATTATGGGAGGTCGCGAATAAGGGAAGGATATACAAAATGATTGGTAGATCCCTAGGGAGTATTGGGGAACAAAGGGAGCTTGGTTTACAAGTCCACAGATCCCTGACAGTGTCAGCACAGCTAGACAGGGTGGTGAAGAAGGCAGACAAGATGCTTGCCTTCATTAGCTAGGGCATAGTGTATAGAAGCAAGGAAGGTTTCTTACAATTTTATAAAACACTGGTTAGGCCACAAATGGAATGCAATGTGGAGTTCTGATCATTACTCTATTGGAAGTATGTGATTGCACTGGTGAAGGTGCAGAGCAGATTCACCAGGATGTTGCTTGGAATGGAAAGTGTCGATTATGAGGAGAGACTGGATAGGCTGGGTTTGTTTTTCTTAGAGCAGAGAAGGCTGATGGATGATCTGATTGAGGTAGACAAAGTTATGAAGACATATGTTGGGTAGATTGCTCAGTATCTTTTCCCCATAGCAGACACGTCTAAGACCAGAGGGAATAAGTTTAAGATGAGGAGTATGTGGTTTAGTGGGGATCTGAGGGAAAAAGAAATATGGAATTTGTTGCTTGAGAGGGTGGTGGAGGCAGGTACTCTCACAATGCCTAAGAAGCATCTGGTTGAGTACTTAAATTGCCAGGCATTGTCAGCTATAGACAAACTGCAGGTAAATAGGATCAGTATAGATTGGTGTCTGTTGGTCAGCATTAACATGGTGGGCCAAATGTCTGAATGACTCTATAACCCGGTGAGACAGAGAGACCTTGGTGTCCTGGTCCTGGTCCATGAGTCAAACAAAAACGTTAGTCTGCAGGTACATAAGTGATTGGGAAGCCAGATTGAATGCTGTTTATTGCAAGGGAAAATGGAACAGTAAAGTAGGGATGACTTACTACAACTATACAGAGCTTTGATGAGACTACACCTGGAGAATGCTGTACAGATTTGACCTGCCAGTTTGAAAAAAAAATATGATTTATTTCAGTGTAGTTCAGAAAAGTTCACTCGCCACCTGAAAGGCTTAGCTAAACGCTGGGCCTACACCCATTTGTGTTTAGAAGAATGAGAGGTGATCTTATTGAAAAGTATGATTTTGAAGGGACTAGGTCGGATGGAAACTCAGAGGATGGTTCCTCTTGTTCAGGAAACTAATTGTAGGGGACATATTTTAATAATAAGCAATCTCCCTCTGAAGACAGAAATAAGGAGAATGTCGTTTTCTCAAAAGGATGGTTGGAATGTAGGATTCTCTTCCCCAGAAGGAAGTGATTTAATTCATTGGAATAAATTGGAATTGCTCCACCATGGAGAAAGAAGCTCAATGATTCGCCTGTCTCTGGTAAGAGGTTAACACAACAGAACAACATAAAAACTCTGCACCCCCTCCAGTGCCAGTACATCCTCTCTTAAGTAAGGTGACCAAAACTGCATGCAGTATTCTAGGTGTGGCCTCCCCAGCACCCTGTACAGCTGCAACATAACCTCCCTGCTTTTAACTCAATCCCTTTAACAATGAAGGACAAAATTTCATTTGCCTTCCTAATTACTTGTTGTACCCACAGACCAACCCTCTGTGATTCATGCACAAGGACACCCAGGTCCCTCTGCATAGCAGCATGCTGCAACTTTTTACCATTCAAGTAATAATCCTTTTTACTGTTACTTCGAGCAAAATGGATGACTTGACATTTATTAACGTTGTATTCCATCTGCCAGACCTTTGCCCACTCACTTAAAGTATCTATGTCCCTCTGGAAAGTTTCGCAGTCCTCTGCACATTTTGGTCTCCACTCATCTTAGTGTCGTTTGCAAACTTTGCCACACTACACGCGGTTCCCAACTCCAAATCATCTATATAAATTGTGAATAATTGCGGTCCCAATACCGATCCCTGAGACACACCACTAGTTACTGTTTGCCAACCAGAATAGCACTCATTTATCCCCATTCTTTGCTTCGCATTAGTCAACCCAGCCTCTATCCATGCTAATATTTTACCCATAACACCATGCTTCTTTACCTTATGCATCAACCTTTTGTGCGGCACCTTATGGAAGGCCTTTTGGAAATCTAGGTACACCACATCTACTGGGTCCCCATTGTCCACCTTGCTCATAATGTCTTCATAGAATTCCAAAAGATTTGTAAGCATGACCTGCCCTTAATGAACCCATGCTGCGTTTGCCTAATGGGACAATTTCTATCTGGATCCTTGCTATTTCTTCCTGGATAATAGACTCAAGCATCTTCCTCACTACAGAGGCTAAACTAACCAGTCTATAATTCCCCATCTTTTGTCTACCTCTCTTTTTAAACAGTGCTGTCACATTTGCTGTTTTCCAACCTGCTGGAACTGTCCCAGAGTCCAGCGAATTTTAGAAACTTACCACGTGTGCACTTGTTATTTCTCTCACCACCTCTATTAGTATCCTGGGATGCATTCCATCAGGGCCAGGAGACTTGTCTATACTTCACTCCAATAGGTTGCCCAACACTCTCTTGGTCAATTACTGGCATGTTATTAGTGCCCTCCACTATGAAGACCGATACAAACTATCTGTTCAATGCCTCAGCCATTTCATCATATCCCATAACTAAATGCCCCTTCTCATCTTCTAAAGGACCAACGTTTACTTTAGCCACTCTTTTTCATTTTATATATTTATAGAAACTTTTCTATTCTGTGCTAAGATTTTTCTCGTGTTCTGTCTTACTTTTCTTTATAACTCTTTTTATGGCTTTCTGTTGATCTTTAAAGTTTTCCCAATCTGCTAGTTTTTCACTGATCTTGGCCACTTTGTATGCCTTCTCTTTCAATTTGATAGCCTCCCTGATTTCCTTCGACACTGATGGCAGATTACCCTTTTTCTGACAGTCCTTCCTTTTCACTGGGATATACTTCGCTGAGCACATTGAAAAATTGCTTTGAAAGTCCTCCACTGCTCATCAACTGTCCCACCATAATATCTTTGATTCCAATCTACTTTCGCCAAGTCCTCCCTCATTCTATTGTAGTCTCCCTTGTTTAAGCACAGGACCTTAGTTTGGATTTTATCTTCACACTCTCCATCTGTGTTCTAAATTCAACGATACTGTGATTACTCCTTCCAAGAGGATCCCAAGAGGTCATTAATTATTCCTGTCTCATTACACAGGACCAGATCTAGGATAGCTTGCTCCCTCATTGGTTCCATTACACACTGTTCAAGAAAACTATCGCGGATACACTCAACAAACTTCTCCTCAAGGCTACCATGACTGAGCTGGTTCGACCAATCGACATGGAGATTAAAATCCCCCATGATAGTTGCCGTACCATTTTTACATGCATTAGCTATTTCCTTGTTTATTGCCCATCCCAATGTGATGTTATTATTTGGTAGCCTATAGACTACACCTATCAGTGACTTGTTCTTCTTAGAATTTCTAATTTCCACCCAAATGCATTCAGCTTTATTCTTCACAGAACCTATATCATCTCTCAGTACTGCCCTGATACCGTCCTTGAATATCAGAGCTATATCACCTCCCTTACCTTGCTGTCTGTCCTTCCGAATAGTCTGATACCCTGGAGATTTAACTCCCAGTTGTGACCACCCTGTAACCATGTCTCTGTAATGGCTACCAAATCATACTCGTTCATGATGATTTGTGCTGTTAACTCTTCAACCTTGTTACGAATGCTAAAAGCATTCAGATAAAGTGCCCTTATGCTAATTTTCATCCCCTCAAGGTTTCCAACATCTCTAATAATATCTCCTGAGTTATCCTTCATTTTTACTTCTTTCACAGTCTACCTTGTTGTTAAACCGTCCTGTACACGTGCTCACCTGCTGCTTTCCTTTTTATTTACCATTATTTCCTGTCATTTTCACATTCCCTTCCTTCCGACTCCCGAGTTTAAATCCTAGTAACCACCCCATTTATCCTTTTCGCTGGAACACCAGTTCCAGATCAGTTCAGGTGGAGACCGTCCCATTGGTACAGATTCCTCCTGTTTCAAAACTAAAGCCAATGCCCCAATTAAATGGAACCCCTCTTTCCCACACCAGTTCCTTAGCCACGTGTGTACTTCCCTAAGCCAATTTGCATGTGTTTTGGGCAGTAATCCAGAGATTATAACACTTGAGGACCAGTTCTTTAATTTTGTTCTAGAGTTGATAATCTCCCTTCCTAGCCTTGCCTATGTTAAGGTCATTTCTATTCTTCAGTTTCAACATTGTATAAAGATTGGTGGATTCTCAGTAAATTATATGAAAGGCAATACAAATGAATAATATAATGAATTAATCCATTCAAATTCATTAAGGATGGCAGAACAAGTGATGCGTCAAGGCTGCAACATGTGGGAGCTCCTGGATGCTAATGTAGTCAAGAGCACACTTGTCTACACTGAGCATTTAAAGAATGAGCAGTTTTGGCTGGAGGCTGAACTACGGACATTGTGACACATTAAGGAAAGGAGAATTTTACCTGGTTTCTTTGTAACAGGAGGCAATCACACCACTTAGGACAGGGGACATCAATTTTAGTCAGTAGTCATGGACAGGAGGGTATGACTGTGAGTGAGGCAAAAAGGGGAGTCAGAGGGCAAGAGTATCAGCAGGAGCTGGATGAGTACTTGGACATCATAACATTCAAAGGTATGGCCAAGTTCTGGCAAATGGGATCAGGTTGAAGATCAGGTGTCACTTAGATGTTGGTGCAGACTGTGCACTGTATAATTTTATGATTCTATTCTATGATTCAGGATTTGACATTCTCTCAATTTGTTTGGATAAGAATGGAAGCTGCAGGGTACATGTGCAAACTAACCATGGCACCACGGCATCACAACACTACTGCACCATGGCACCACCGCACCACGGCACAGGAAACCATTCAAGTGGAGGAGCAACAATGTACTAGCAGGAGATAGTACAATGAGGGGGATTGGCACCAATCTCTGTGGCAAAAGCGAGAGTCCAGATGGCAATGTCAGGGCATCTTCTCAGGGACTGGAAAATAAGTTGCAGTGGGAAGGCAATGTTGTGGCCCATGCCTCTGCTCGTCTGATAGCCATTCTATACCCATGAGAATGGCCTCAACCGGGACCTTTGGTTCATGTCACACTACAGGTGACTCCAATACACTATACACTCTCACACACACAAGCACATATACACACTCTTACATGCTCACACTCTCACACAGACCCTCTCTCATACACATGCTCTCTCAGACACATACACCCCCCACACTCACACACACACAGACACCCTCTCACAGGCTTATACTCCATCACATTCACGCACAATACCAAGCACACACACATTAAAAAACACACTGTCTGACCTACACTCACACTCACATGCACACACGTATAGGTCTATGGGGTGAATGTGCATTTGCAGAATTGTAGATACATTCTATTTTTGCTCAAAAAGCACACAGCCTGCAGGCAGTCAATGCATATACCATTTTAGAAATTCCTACTTTGAAAATAGAACCAGTTTGACTCAAGACAGGGATATAGACAGACTCTAACCTCACACCTTTAATATATTTTCTGAGCTGAGATGTCACCTTTTTGTTATAAAACCTTAAGTTATCTTGAGGTGGTGACTTAAAAGAAGTTCTGAGATTTACATATTAGTGAACTGAAATCTGCAACCCATTCTAAAAGACTTAACAGCAATCTAGGTTTTCCATATATTGTTTTAATTGCATAACACTGTGATCTTTTGCTATAAATTGTGTCTTATGATCCTGCCTCACTAGTTACCTGATGAAGGTGCAGCGCTCTGAAAGTTAGGACTTCCAAATAAACCCGAGAAAAGCTCAGCAGGTCAGGCAGCATCCGAGGAGGAGGAAAATTGACGTTTCGTTGATGTTCCTGCTCCTCAGATGCTGCCTGACCTGCTGTGCCTCTCCAGCACCACTCTAATCTTGACTCTGATCTCCAGCATCTGCAGTCCTCACTTTCGCTTTCCAGATAAACCTGTTAGACTATAACCTGCTGTTGTGTGATTTTTAACGTACTTGCTGGAGGTCAGTCATCTCATCTCCAGGACATCTCTGCAAGATCTCCTGCTCAGGGTAGTGTGCAAGACTTAGCTATCTTCAGTTGCTTTGATGACCGTCCCCCAAGATAAGGTTAGAATGGGGACGTTCACTTATGATTGCACAATGTTCAGTACCATTCATAACTCCTCAGAACCATGTCCAAATACAGCAAGTCCCGGACATTATTTAGGCTTGATCTTACAAGTGTCAAATAAAATTTGCAACACACACACATAACCATTTCCAATAAGAGAGAATCTAACCATTGCTCCTGGAGACTCAGTGGTATCACCATCACTGAATCCCCTACTAATAACATTCTGTTTAACCAGGGGCAGGTAACAGGCTAGAAATTTAGTATCAAGTAACTCATCTCCTGACTTCCCGAGTGAACCATCTTCAAGACACAAGTCAGGAATGTGATGGAATAAACCTGGATGGGTGCCGCTCCAACAACCCTCAAGAAACTTGACAGCATCCAACAAAAAGCAGCTCATTTGCTTGGCACCAAATCGACAAACGTCCACTCTCATTATCCACTCAGTAGCAGCAGCTTGTACATTTTACAAAATTCAGCAAAAGCCTGAGACAGCACCTTCCAACTCATGACCAATTCTGTCCTGAAGGACAAGGACGATACATACGTGGTTTTCCCTTCAAGACACTCACCCATCTGACTTGGAAACATATCACCATTCCTTCATTCTTGCTAGAATCCCCTCCCTAACGGTATTCTGAGCCTACCTACGGTAAGTGGACTGCAGTGGTTCAGGAAGGCAGCTCATTACCACCTTTTGAAGGGAACTAGGGACAGGCAATAAATGCTGGCCCAGCCAGCAACATCCACAATCCATGAGTGAATGAACAAATAGACCAATCCCCTACTTGTTGTCAATCAAGTCTCCCTTCACCCAGAAAATGGTGAACCTGTGGAATTCTCTGGCACAGCAAGTCGTTGAGGCCAAAATGTTTTCGAGAAGATAGATAAAATCCTTAGGGCTAATGGGGTTAAAAGGTGTGGGGAATAGGCAGGAGCAGAGGTGGATGATCAGTTACTATCATATTGAATAGTGGAGTCAACTTGAAGGGCTGAATGCCTACTCCTATTCCTGTTTTCAATGTTTCTACAACTCTTCAAGCTCCATCACATTTGCAAATGACAGTTCACCTACTACTGGAACCAGCCACTGTGTAAAAAAGTACTTTGAGTGGGTGTCAAGACATGCAACAATCCCAGTAGTCCTTGGTTTTTAAAACAGTTCTTCTCCTATTTCGGTCCACATTCAGAACAAATTTAAAAAAAGTGTTTACAACTGGTATGGGGTGTGGTGGGGGGTTACATATTAGCATGGATAAAAAGTTGGCTGGCAGGCACAAAAAAGAGAGCATGCATAAATGGCACAAAATCTCTATTCCTGATGAAGGGCTTTTCCCCAACACGTCAATTTTCCTGCTCCTTGGATGCTGCCTGACCTGCTGTGCATTTCCAGCACCACTCTAATCTAAGTGGCATAAATGTCAATCTTTGAGTGGCAGGATGTAACAAATGGAGTAGAGCAAGGGTCTGTGCTAGGCCTCAACATTTTACGATGTATATCAGTGACTGAGATGAGGGGAGCAAAGGCGTTGTAGCTACACTTGCAGATAACATGAAGTGGAACAGTATGTTATGAAGTAGCCTGGATAGGTTGAGTCAATGAAACTAATCTGGCAAATGGAGTGTAACTGGGAAAGGTAAAGTTGTTTGCTGGCAGGAAGAATGAAAAAGCAGAATATTATTTAAAATGGAGAAGGACAGCAGAATTTGAAGGTGCCGAGGAATTCAGGCCTGCTGCATACTTCCATCAAAACTCAGCACACGCTCAGTGAAAAGCAGTTCTGGTCTCCTTCCTATCAGGAAGATGTTGTGAAACTTGAAAGGGTTCAGAAAAGATTTACAAGGATGTTGCCAGGGTTGGAGGATTTGAGCTATAGGGAGAGGTTGAAGAGGCTGGGGCTGTTTTCCCTGGTGTGTCGGAGGCTGAGGGGTGACCTTATATAGATTTATAAAATCATGAGGGGCATAGATAGGGTAAATAGATAAGGTCTCTTCCCTGGGGTGGGGGGAGTCCAGACCTAGAGGGCATAGGTTTAGGGTGGGAGGGGAAAGATATAAAAGAGACCTAAGGGGCAACTTTTTCACACAGAGGGTGGTATGTGCATGGAATGGGCTGCCAGAGGAAGTGGCGGCTAGTACAACTGCAACATTAAAAGGCATTTGGTTGGGTATATGAATAGGAAGGGTTTGGAGGGATATGGACCGGGTGCTGGCAGATGGGACTAGATTGGGTTGGGATATCTGGTTGGCATGGACAAGTTGGACCAAAGGGTCTATTTCCATGCTGTACATCTTTATGAGTCTATGGCTCTATAGCAGCATCTTCCTTTATGTTCAGGGACCCTGCAGTTTTCATGACTCAACAGTGAGTTCAATAACTCAGGGGCCTGATCACACCCCCAACACCTGGTGCTGTCATGACATAGCTTCAAGCACAAGATACCAATTCTCACCTTTCTAAGCTCTCATCACTCATTCAGCTTCTGTTCTGTCTTGGTTCATTATCAACCATCCCCTTGTCTCACTCTCTGGACTCTGTCTCCACCTATCTGCTTACTTCCCCCTCCTCCATCAGGATAAATACTACCTTTCCTTAGTTGCTAACAGTTCTTATGAAGAGTTACCCGACTCAAAGCACCAACTCAGCTTTCTCCCCACAGATGCTGCTAAGTTTCTCAAACAGTTTTGGTCTCCTTATTTAAAGGAAGGAAGTAAATACATTGGACATAGTTCATTTCATTAGATTATCAGATTGATAACCCCGGAAATGAAGGTTGTCGATGTGAGGAAGAGATGAACAGACTGACCTTAATTCCAGCGGAAATGAGAGAGTTTAATGACGTAATTAATGCGTAAAAGTTTCTGAAAGGTCTTGATAAGATGGACTGGAAATGATGTTCCTCTGGTGGGCAAGTGCAGAACCAAGAAGCACTGCGGAAAATTGGTCTTTCAAGGCAGAGAGAGATGAGAACTATTTTCCCTTTGAGGGTTATATGAACCCTCAGTGTGGAACTCTTTTTTTTTGAAGGGGTTGGGGGCGGGGTCATTGAATAATTTTACGATGGATTGATTCTTTTTGGAGAAAGAGTTAATGTTTCGAGTCCAATGTCTCTTCCTCAAAACTGAAGAAGACTCATACTGGACTCGAAACATTAACTCTGGTTCCCTCTCAACTTCTGGCTTTAGTTCAGAATTCCAGCATTGGCAGTATTTTGAGTGGATGGATTCTTGTGGGTCAGGGTTATCGGGGGGTAGATGGAATGTGGAAGTCAAACACACAATCGGGTCTTAGTGAATTGTGGAGCAGGTTTGAGGGGCTGAATGGCCTCTTCTGCTCCTAAGACCCTCTACCGCCCCCACCTCCCTTTCCAACTGTATATAGCATTCCCTCTGTTTCCTTTGCTCTCTTGTGATCCCTGTCCCCTCTTCCTTCCCCCGCCTCTCCCCTCCTCTTTTTCTGTCCTGTTTCACCCCTCCTCAATCTCTCACTCTCCCTCCCCTTATCCCTCCCTCTGTCTCTCACCTCACCTCCCCTCCCCTCCCTAGTGCTCCTCCTGCTCTCGGCCCGGGTCGCTTGTCTTGTGTGGAGACTGTTCCTAGCTGAGGTGCGGGGCTCCGGGGGGCTCGAACGCCGTCGCCATGGGCAGTGTCTCGGGCGGAATGAGGTGCATGAAGTATCTGCTGTTCACATTCAACCTCTTCTTCTGGGTGAGTGACCGGGGAGAGGGCGAAGCCGAAATAGAAAGAGGACCCGAGAGAGAGAGAGGGACAGAGACGGGCGAGTTACAGAGCGGTGGTGCACCGAATGCAGTTCTTCGGCCCTTCGCCTGCCTGCTTGCCCGGCTCTGTGAGAGCGAGAGCCCGCTGTTATTTGCCGACGGGCGGCTCCTGCAGTCACCTGTGAGAGTTTCCACTGAGCCCGATCAAACGGCGCACTCACCACAGAGCTCACTGGCTGCAGGACGTCTCCCCCAAGTTTTCTGGGCAGTTTTTTCAAAGTATTTACGTTAATTCCGTTTCATCTGGTTAAGGTACAGCTCCTTGCAAGGATACCCAATCATTAGGAGCTAATGTATTGTTTCTGGACTTCTCTCTCTCTCTCTAACCTCAACCCCAGCACCTTCACTGAGCCGTACTCCCTCTCCCCTACTCAGTTCAGTCAATCACCTCCACCACTTTAACCAGGAGGGCACTGCTGAGGCTGGATAAGGCTCTGGTCAGATTGTTTTTACCTATTCCAAATGCAATGTCTGCAGATGCTGGAAACCAGATTCTGCATTAGTGGTGCTGGAAGAGCACAGCAGTTCAGGTAGCATCCGAGGAGCAGTAAAAGTCGACGTTTCGGGCAAAAGTCCTTCATCAGGAATAAAAGGATGAAGGGCTTTTGCCCGAAACGTCGATCTTACTGCTCCTCGGATGCTGCCTGAACTGCTGTGCTCTTCCAGCACTACGAAACCAGAATGCATTTGGAATATTGCAAGCAGTTTTCGGGCTCACATCTAAGGGAGGATGTGTGGCTTTAGAGAGAGTTCCAAGTGGGGTTTACAAGAATGATCCTAAGAATGAAGGGCTTGTTATATGAGGTGTGGTTGAGGACTCTGGGTGTGTCCTCGGTGGAATGTAGAAGGATGGGGAGGGGGGTGGGGGGAGATCTTATTAAAGTTTACAGAATACTGAGAAGCCTGGTAGAGTGGTTACACAGAAGACGGCTCCTCTAGTAGGAAGGCTAGAACCCGAGGGAACAGCCTCAGGGTGAGGGGGACAACACTTGAGGACAAAGACAAGAAATGTCTTCAACCAAAGGGTGGTGAATCTGTGGAACTCATTGCTGCAGATGGTTGTGGAGGCCAAGTCATTGAGTGTATTTAAGACAGAGGTTCTTGATTAGTAAGGGGATCAAGGCAAGAGAATGGAGGTTGAGAAACATACTGAATGTCAGAGCAGACTTGATAGACCAAATGGCTTAGTTGTCATAAGGTTCTTCCTACATTTGCAGTAGAAATGACAAACACTGAGCTGTAACCTAACCAGAGTTTAATAATCTTTAAAAAAATCTTCCTTATCACATGGTCCTGCTGTCTTCAATGGTTTGTGAAGATCCACTTGCTGATCTTCCTGGTCCTGCACTTCCTCACTTGTCTGTTCTGAAGGTGAGGTTCACACTTCTCCGTTAGAGTGAATGCACCGCGTATCTGTCCATTTCACCATCTTCACAAGCACCTTCGAGATGATAAAAACGCTGACTGTTTCCAATGTTCTTTCTAACAGGTTTAATTGGGGCACTCAAGAGGGTTTTGAACGATTATATGGATAGAAATAATGTGCATGGGGAAAAAGCAGGAGATGGCAGGAGGTAATGATGCTCATTTGAAGAGCTGGCATAGATTTGATGGACTGAATATCTAATGCTATGCTGTGATGGTGTTTCCAGGTTCGATTTTCAGTAGCTGTAGCATTTCAGACCTACTAAAGTCTATAGCTATGCTTTCATACACTGCTGCATGTTGAAGGTCTGAAAAACCACTTTTCAGCAGTGAACTCTGCTTTCTGTCTCGAGTCTATTAATAACAAATGTGTGGGATTTTGTCATTTGGAAGTCTGTATCTCCTGATGAAAACTGTTTCCTTCACTAGTCATGTCTTTTATGAACACTCCTTGAGTATTCTTATTACTGCCACTCGTTTGAGGAGAGACTGGCCTGTATTCGCTGGTGTGAAAAATATAATGAGAAGAGATCTTATTGAAATGTATAAAATTCTGACAGGTCTGGACAGACAGGATGCAGGGATGATGTTTCCCCTGGCGAGGTGGATCCAGACAAGTGATCAAAGTTTCAGGATACAGGGCAGGCCATTTTGTACTGAGAATCTTCAAATCATACATTACAGAAAAGGCCTAAACCTATCAAGTCTGTGCTGTTAAAACCACACAAAATCTACAGCAGTTCCATTTTCCACACCAGGTCCTGAATGTTATGACACTTCACTACTCATCCAAGTACTTTTTAAAGTTTGTGAGGTTTCCTAACTCAGTTATCCTCCCACCCTCCACCTGCCCCAGGCAGTGCATTCCAGACCCTTAACACCCTTTGGTGAAAAAGATTTTTCCTCAAATCCCGACTAAACCTGCCTTTCACCTTGAGCTGAGGAGACATTTCTTCATGTGGAGGGCGGTGAGCCCGTGAAACTTTCTACCCAGAAGGCTTTGGAGGTCAAGTCACTGAATATATTTAAGAAGGAAATAGATTTCTAGAAGCTAAAGGTATGGGGAGAGAGTGGGAGTATGTTGTTGAGATAGAGGGTCAGCCATGATCATGTTGGATAGTGGAGCAGGCTCAAAGGGCTGAATGACCTCCTCCCTTTTCCTATCTTCCATTTTTTGTTGCTTCATTCCAAATAATTTGCTTTAATGCACCCTATCTTATGGCAATGAAAACATAGTGGTTTCTTTTCTATATTATTTTGGAAGGTTCAGCCTTCTCCCTAAGCCACTTTCTTGCCAATTCCACCAGTACCTCTGTTGGTTTCCATGTGACAACTTATGAACCCTCAGCTGAATGTGCAGAATATCATGTATAACCACCTCTTTGACTTTAGATATGTGACTTTTTTTAAAGTAGAATTTAAGTGTTACTAGAGTGCTATTCCCAAATTTTTCCATAATCATCATTTTTGTCACATTTTTAAAAGTTTGCCATAATTTTAACAAAAATAATCTTGATGTTTCTTTATCCTTAGTGTACTCAACATGCTGGACTAGGTTTCATCTTTTCTGTTCTGAATTTTAATTGGTAAACTGGAGAAACAAGCTGATAAGTTTTAAGTGCCACAGTTCTCTTAGTTTTATAATCTAAAGAATGTTTATTCTCGTCTTTCAGAAGAACATTCATCACTTTAATAGTTAGTAGCACAAGAGTCTTAGGAGTGCTTTGGCCACTTAAAGTTTTTAGCAACTTTCTCAAACAAGAGGAAGTATCTGTCTACATCTCTTTAGGAACAGAAGAAAGATTTTTGATTAATTCTAACTTCCAAATGGAATTTCCCTCCTCCTCTGAAGCACTAGATGCACTTGCTTGTCATAACCTCAGTTTTTCTTTTTCTATTTCATGATTTCTTATTTGTTTCTTGCCTTAAAGTTAAGTTCAAACATTTGCTTCCCCTGTCTACCTTAAACTTTGTTTCTATCTCAAGTTCTGTAACTGAATTCTGCTCAACTCACACTGTTTCACCCATCTTAGATTCTTCCTCTTCTGATCCTGGATGGTATGCTTTCACCTTAATTGTATCTGCTTTTTAAATCACAAAAACAGAAATTGCTGGAAAAGCTCAGCAGGTCTGGGAGCATTTGTGAAGAGAAATCAGAGTTAATGTTTCGAGTCAGATGACCCTTCCTCACAAACAGAACCTGCTGAAACTGTTCTGATTTACGGCATCCACAGTTCTTTTGTGTCTTCTGCTTTTTTAGTCCCTGTTTTTTAACTACAAGTTTTCTGCTAATGCTATTAATTTGGTCTGGTCATTGTTTTTGAATCACTCAGGGAAAGATCTGAGTAAAAATTATAGGAACTGACAAAGCCATTTTGATTTTCAATATGTACAGTTCACCAGGAAAATCTTAGCAAGCCCAAACTCTAGCAAGTCCGAACATTCATATTGATCCAAAGATTACAAGCCCTGCTTGAATCCCTAAATCATGTTATGATCCCAGATCAGATCACCAAATTTATTGTTATGATTTCAGAAGAGATCATAATTACAACATTTAAGAGGCATTTGGATGGGTATATGATTAGGAAGGGTTTGGAGGGATATGGGCCGGGTGCTGGCAGGTGGGACTAGATTGGGTTGGGATATCTGGTCGGCCTGGACGGGTTGGACCGAAGGGTCTGTTTCCATGCTGTACATCTCTATGACTCTATATATGAAGATGTGATCGGGTTATATTCAGAATAAAGTCACACAGTCTGTGGCTCTGAACAAACAATGTTTGATTATAAAAATTATAGCAGTAACACAGTCCCCAATATATGTACAACTCATTTCTAATACTCAAAATGAATTAGTATGTGATAAACATGGGTAATTGACTGTGAGCAAACACCTCACAGCACATTTTGAAATGTCAAATATGATCCGGAGATTCTTTGGATTTCTCAGCAACACACCCTGGATGTTACAACACCTGGATTCATCAAATCTCATTATACTTCACACAAGATTGTAAATCTTCACTCTTGCCGATTTGGTCTTGAAGAGCTGCTCCATTGTGGACTTGCTCAAAGATGGCTCCTGGTCTATTCACTCACCCTCCTATCTTCAGTCTACATTCTCATGGAATCCAACCACTGTATTCCAGTACTTATTTACAGGCACAACACCAGCTTTTCACTGACAGCTAGTTTCACTGAACTGAAATGTTCCTGTGTTTGTGTTCCATGAAGGACAGTGCAACAATAATAAATAAAAAAAGTTTATGAGAAAAGGAAGGCAGAAACTTTCTTGTGTTTTTAAAATTAATGTATTTTTCTAATCAACCTTTTCAGAGATGTGAGAATACACCTCTGGAGTAGCTGGGACTTGACCAGAGGCCTCTCTGGGGCCGGGCAGGGACTCTACCATCCTGCCACACGAGGGCCAATTTTCTTAGATATTCCGATGCTTAGTTGTTGACTAATTCCTAGAACATCCCATGAGTTCTGACAGCATTGAGCCACCTAACTGCGCTCAGGTTCCCACCTGAGTCCCCTATGCAGAAACTGTGCAGTTCAGCTGCTTTCATAACAGTACAGTCACCTGCTGCACCCCCAGAATGGAGCAACGTCCCTTTCCCCTCTCCTTCCCATACTGCCTGACCTTCAGATGGTGTGTCTGTAACTCTTGTACTTCTGTTCATTGATTGCCTCCCCTGCACAGTCCTGAGTGGTCTATTAAAAACCTTTTACAATATGTCACACTCCTACCACTGGGCAGAATTGTCAAAAGTGTGGCGCTGGAAAAAGCACAGGTCAGGCAGCGCCCGAGGAGTAGGAGAGTTGACATTTCAGGCATTTGGTGATTGTGATGGATTGGTGGGGAGGGTGGAGTGGATAAGTGGGAAGGAAGATGGAAAGGTAGGTCAGGTCAAAAGGGCAGTGCTCAGTTGGAGTGCTGGATCTACAGTGAGGTGGGGTTGGGGAGATTTGGAAACGGGTGAAGCTAATGTTGATGTAGTGTGGTTGTAGGGTCACAAGGCGAAAGATGAGGCATTCTTCCTCCACTTGGCAGGTGACTTTGATTTGCAGTGGAGGAGAGATAGGATTTGCATGTCCTTGGGGGAATGTGAGGGGGAGTTGAAGTGGTTGGCCACAGGATGGTGGGGTTGTTTGGTGTGTGTGGACAACAGATGTCCCTGAACCGTTATAAATGTTAGAACCAAGAGTACTCTGAATGTTACACTCTGTGAGAAAGTGGCTTCCCTGGTACATATGGAGAGAACAAAAAGGATTTTATTGTAATACACATCATTAAATATACTCACTATGTTGAGTATACTACTTCTTCAAAAAGTTCAGTGAGTTCGTCAGACATGATTGAAGTAAACAAATCACACAGTTTCTCATTTACTGACACACCATTCTCCAAGTATGAATTATTTTCATTTCTGCTCTGAAGAATTTTGTCAAGACTGCTCCTCACCCCAGTCAATCTGTCCCCTCACCCCGGTCAATCTGTCCCCTTCACCCCGGTCTATGTGTCCCTCACCCTCGCCCCGGTCTATGTGTCCTTCACCCTCGCCCCGGTCCATGTGTCCCTCACCCTCGCCCTGGTCTATGTGTCCCCTCGCTCCAGTCTGTGTCTCCTCGCCCCAGTCTATGTGCCCCTTACCACAGTCTATCTTGACCTCACCCTCATTGATCTGCCCCTCACCCCGGTCAATCTGTCCCCTCACCCCAGTGAACCTGCCTCTGACCCTGGTCTACCTACACCTCACCCTGGTCTATATGTTCCTCACCCTGGATTTCTGGCTTGTCTGACCCACATCTGGCTGACCTACTGCTTGCTGATCTGTT
This sequence comes from Chiloscyllium punctatum, assembly GCF_047496795.1. Classification (NCBI taxonomy): domain Eukaryota; kingdom Metazoa; phylum Chordata; class Chondrichthyes; order Orectolobiformes; family Hemiscylliidae; genus Chiloscyllium; species Chiloscyllium punctatum. Next base: position 29,066,563 of record NC_092783.1, read on the forward strand.
GCAGAATTTATTCTTTTCCCTTCTCTTTGAAGGGAACAGAGGTGTTTATTATCTTCCAACCTCTCTCAACGTACCCCATTTTGAAGATCAATGAGATAAATTATGCAAATCTGCCACAATTTCCATCCTCACTTCCCTTGGAATCTCATCTGAACTTTGTTGCATTTCTACAAATCCATTACACTTTATTTTTTTCATGTGATTTGGGAGTCTGGCAAGTCCTGTTTGTAGTCTCACCAGTTTGGAACTTGTAGCTTTAGGTATGTCTGGTGCTCTTGCTGGTTTCGTCTCCTACCCTCCCGACTAAACCAGAGGTGGATGGAAATGATAGACATGTTGAGCCAATGAGGTTACAGATTCAGGGTGAATACCAGATTGTTGCTGTTGGTTCCCAGTATCTTATGGATGCCCAGTCTCGAGTTGCTAGATCTGTTTGAACGCCATCCCAAGATAATGTTACACAGTACAATGGTGTTTAATATGGAAGAACACTGTGTAATGAATTGAACTATTTTTATCTGATCCTACATATATACCAACGCCTCCTTTATTGTGATGTTGGCAACATCCTGTTCTTTAGTGAAAACAGATGCAAAATATTCAGTTTTTACCTCAGTTATGGTGTATGCTTACACAGAAACATTTCCTTTTGGTCCCCAATTGACCTCACCCTTCCCTTGTCAGCCCTTCAACTGATTCAATGTTTATAAAAAGGTTATTGAGTTGCTTTTATCTAACAAGCCAATTCTCAGTAACTCTGTTCCTTTATTATCTTTACCCATTTTCTCTCTTTTTGTGGTTGGTTCTGTAATGCATTACAGACTGGACATGTCATCACTTTTTTTCTGTTTCATTTGGGAGCTCTCACTTGGGTATTCCAATCTGACCTTTCACTCTGGTATTTTGCAGACTGGTTTAGGAAAATGGAAGTCTCCCAATATCACTACTCTATAGGCATTGCATCTTTCTGCAATTCGCTGTGAATTTTCATCTCTCAGCCCTGTTCACTGTTTGGTAGATACCCACTAGTGTTTGATGGTTCCTTACCTGTATGATTTTGATGCTACTGTATGTCGTTCAGCATCCAGGCTGTGTGGTATATTCATTCAATAGTGTGAATTCCTCCTCCTTTCTCCTTTATCTTTCTTAAACATATTGGAACCAGGAATTTTCAATCCAATTTCATGTAGTATTAAGCTACTCAATAACAGGCTTGCAGGCAGTCTCCAAAAGTTGACACTAGTTGTTTAAAATTTATTATAAATCTGACTATTAAACTCTAGTGTAATTAACAAAATACTTCTGTATCATTTTAAAAGCCTTTTACAATTACATAAAATATTCTCAGATCCTCTGACTAGAACCCTTAATTTTTGTGGTGAATTTGGTCTCAGTTGTGTGGATAAAACACCATTGTTCCCACTTCTAAACAAGTTATGAAAATCAAATTTGTAATTTCTTTTATTTTGAATATAAAATTCGAGCTTTAGAAATTAATTTGAGTTTGAACTTAAATGAAAGTTTTTGATGTCAGGTAAATTGAAACAGCTGGTTTATAATCAGGTAAACCCAAAGTAGTGTCAAGTCAGCATGTGTCATTAATTAACCTATATTCTAATTAATTAGAATATCAGAGTTGATAGTGAAGAAAATCAGTGGACTGACTCAAAATTAACAGCAAACTGCTTCTTGCCAGACTGAAGAAATGCTGTCCAGAGGCTATTGTTAACGTCTCCAAAGGCCAGAGGCATTTTGGTCATCTAACTTGCCCATTACAGAGTCAGTTTCAGTTCAAAAATAATTCATTGTACAATATAACAGTCCTGAAGGTGCATTCACTTCGAGACATAGAGCCATGTACAGCACGCAAACAGACCCTTTGGTCCAACTCGTTCATGCCGACTAGATATCCTAACCTAATCTAGTCCGATTTGCCAGCACTTGGCCCATATACCTGTAAACTCTTCCTATTCATATACCCATCCAGATGCCTTTTAAATGCTGCAGTTGTACCAGCTTCCACCACTTCCTCTGGCAGCTCATTCCTTACATGCACCACCCTCTGCATGAAAAAGTTGCCCCTTAGGTCTCTTTTCTATCTTTCCCCTCTCACCCTTAAACCTATGCCCTCTAGTGCTGGACTCCCCCTTCCCAGGGAAAAGATTTTGTTTTCAAAGTTTGTGAGAAGATTTGTAGCTTGGGTGCTCGTTGTTGTGGTTCTGTTCGCCGAGCTGGGAATTTGTGTTGCAGACGTTTCGTCCCCTGTCTAGGTGACATCCTCAGTGCTTGGGAGCCTCCTGTGAAGCGCTTCTGTGATGTTTCCTCCGGCATTTATAGTGGTTTGTCTCTGCCGCTTCCGGTTGTCAGTTCCAGCTGTCCGCTGCAGTGGTTTTGTCTGTTTATCCTATCCATACCCCTAATAATTTTATAAACCTCTATAAGGTCACCCCTCAGCCTCCGATGCCCCAGGAGAGGCCTATTCAGCCTCTCCCTATCGTTGAAATTCTCCAACCCTGGCAACAATCTTGTAAATCTTTTCTGAACCCTTTCCAGTTTCACAACATCTTTCCGATAGGAAGGAGACCAGAATTGCACACAATACTCCAACAGTGGCCTAACCACTGTCCTGTACAGCCGCAACATGACCTCTCAACTCTTATATTTAATGCTCTGACCAATAAAAGCATACCAAACGTCTTCTTCATTATTCTATCTACCTGTGACTCTACTTTCAAGGAACTATGAACCTGCACCCCAAGGTCTCTTTGTTAAGACTTCTCTAGAGACTGACCAAAGGAATGCCAAAGTGCCCCAGAATTCACTTTCCTCAGTGTTCTAGTTATCCTCCATAATAGTTGATGGGGTCCTTAACATCAGCTTTATTTAGCTGGGCACCCCTTCAGCTTTTCCTTAGAAACCTCCTGACTATGGATTCTTTAGTTCCTTGTTTGTGTTGTGGGAAGGTACTCAACTGCCTTTTGCAGTTTTCAAGTGAACCCAGCTGCAAGGCTTTACAATGAATGTTGGAGATTTATTCAAATAGCTTTTAGCTTAAGCAAATCTTCCAGCTACTTTCTCGACATGAAGTCCAAATGGGGAGCTCTCACCATGGTCTATATGGTGAATGATAAAATTAGTATTTTCTCTGCTTAAGATGCAGGCCTAAATGAGTAACCATTCCTGCTGTGAGTGAGTTTGGATTGGAGCAATTGTGTTGGGGGTCTGGTGGCACATTGCACTGTGGACCTTGATGTTGAGCATGTTGGACTGTGTTAGGACTCTACTTTTTGATTGGGACAGGACAACACACTAGCGTTAGACTGGGGTAGGACAATAGTATTGGACTGGGGAAGGATACTGGTGTTGGATTGAGGCATGTTGCCGGATTTGGACAGCCACAAGACACTCATGTTGGACTGGGGCAGACATTTGGTATTGGACTGGAGCAAGATGCTGGGTTTGGACTGAGGCAGGACTTTGGTGTTGGATTGGGGCAGCGCACTGGTGTGGGACTGGGATAGGGCTCTGGTGTGGGACTGGGATAGGGCTCTGGTGTGGGACTGGGATAGGGCTCTGGTGTGGGACTGGGATAGGGCTCTGGCGTGGGACTGGGATAGGGCTCTGGCGTGGGACTGGGATAGGGCTCTGGCGTGGGACTGGGATAGGGCTCTGGCGGTGGACTGGGATAGGGCTCTGGCGGTGGACTGGGATTGGGCTCTGGTGCGGGACTGGGATAGGGCTCCGATGTGCAACTGGGATGGGGCTCCGGTGTGGGACTGGGATGGGGCTCCGGTGTGGGACTGGGATGGGGCTCCGGTGTGGGACTGGGATGGGGCTCCGGTGTGGGACTGGGATGGGGCTCCGGTGTGGGACTGGGAAAGGGTGTTGTTGTAGGATGCCGATGTTTGACTGGGGCAGGACACTGCTGGTGGTTTGGGACGGGAAGCTGCTGTTTGTCTGAAATCAGGAACCAACTGTGAGGCACAGGGTAGCTGGATTGAGAGAGGAACAGACATTGGATCATAAGAACAGCAGCAAGCCATTCAGCCCATCAATTCTGCTCTATCATTTAATTAGACCATGGCTGAACATCTATCTTATTGCAGCTTTTCCATGCTATTCCCATATCCAGAATGGAAAACTGAGAGAGAGATTCATACTTTTTCTCTGATGCGTTCTGGAAAGCACTGGCCTGTCGTGACTGGATCCTGCACCTTTAGTACCAACTGCGATCAGCTCTGAAGTGAGATGTTCTGAGACTCTTCCCCTGGAGCAGTGCTATCGGGTTTGAGTAAGGGAGTGATGGAGTGAGGTATTTATGTTCGGGCCACGGTTGCACAGGGCATGAGCTCATTGCGAATTGGAAGTGGGGTGGAGGGAGGTGTACAAATGGATACTGTTGAGCTTGTAATTGGAAGCATGCCGTGTCAGAGTCTCACATGATCCACTCTCATATGGACTGGACTTGAAGCTCATGTGTTGACAATGCAAATGGACCAAGCTGGAAGCCACCAATTCTTACGGAAGGTTCACTGAAATCGAGCAGCATTACTTTGAGGACTAAACTGAGTTCGCCCCTGAACACACAACAACCCAGCTGTGGTCAAGAGGTTCCCTCCCTTTGTGGGAAGGTGTGGAATGGAAATAATAACCTTCTTGTTTGGGCTGGAACCAGAGAGTAAAATTGGCCGGATTCTTGTAAAAACAGGAATGGTTCAGTAAAGTTATTCAGGAAATCTGCATCTTTCACTGGCTCTGTGATGTGCTCTCTGTGCTGTCTAATAAACTCTTCCATCCTAATGCCCCATCACTACACTGTTAGTGTAATGTTACAGACAGGAGACAGTGACAAATTCAGTTCTGTCATGTTTCTCCTCTTCTGTCTATAAGCAAGGGTATTTTTAAGTTTTTCTCATCTTTTCCCTTTTTAAAATAGGCTGTGGCCTCTGTGTGTGAAATCCAGATTTTAAATGTTCCATAACAGGGTTACATTAAAATTATAGACTGTGCATGTATTTAATACTGGGATGGTTGTCACAACAAATAGTCAGGCACACACATAGACAGACGCACACACCCTCACTCATCTACACACAGACGCACGCGCACACACACAGGCCCTCACTCATCTAGACACAGACACAAACACACACACCCTCACTCATCTACACACAGACACAAACACACACACCCTCACTCATCTACACACAGACACAAACACACACACCCTCACTCATCTAGACATAGACACACACACACAGGCCCTCACTCATCTAGACACAGACACACACACACACACACACCCTCACTCATCTACACACAGACACAAACACACACACCCTCACTCATCTAGACATACACACACACACACACGCCCTCACTCATCTAGACACAGACACAAACACACACACCCTCACTCATTTACACACACACCCAGACACACACATATACACACAAAGGCACACTCACTCATACACATACACAAAAGCATACAGATGCACACACTCACTCACTCATATATATATATTATATATATATATATATATACACACACACACACACATTCATACACACTAATATAGACACCCATGCACGCATACATACACACGCACAGACAATACTCTGCTGGATTGGGGCAGAATGCTGGTGTTGGATTATGCACACGGTCATCATATAAACAGACATTGTAACATACACATAGACACTGGTATGCATACATACTGTCTCATTCACGTACATTCACATGTACACAAACACACGCTCACACTAAAACACCCACAAACATCATACACGTACCTGGCACTCAGGCACACACAGGCAATCATACACATATTCATATATGCACAGGCACACACTAACACTCTCAAATTTGGACGTGTGCGCACACACACACACAAATAATCAGGCATACACATTTTCACAGACAGTCTCTCACACATGCACAGGTATGAACAGGTTTGGTTTGTTGACTATACTAAATTGACCATAGTATACAGGCTAGGTGGGTTAGCCATGGGGTATTAGGTTGGGTCTGGGTGGGATGCTCTTCGGACAGTCAGTCTGAACTCGATGGGCCGAATGGCCTGCTTCCGCTCCATAGGGATTCTATGAAATGCGCACACACACACACAATCACATGCACAGACATTCAGACATATACACATACAAACATGCATACATAAATATACACTCATGCACATAAAGCAGCAAGCCATTCAGCCCATCAATTCTGCTCTACCATTCAATTAGACCATGGCTGAATATCTATCTTATTGCAGCTTTTCCATGCTGTTCCCATATCCAGACCAAAAAACCGAGAGAGAGATTCATACTTTTTCTCTGCATTCTGGAAAGCACTGGCCTGTAGTGACTAGAACCTGTAAACACACATACACACTCATACAGACACACATTTATGATCACACATACACACACCCACAATCTTACACACATACATAAACACACACACACACAGATACATAAAGTCAGGCTGAGCTATATCTGGAGTCTGGTTGTGGTGCCTCCAGTTGAATTCTTAGCACGTTGTTAGCAGGAGACTGAACTTTCACCAGATGGCCTGAGGCAAGAGTTCAGAAATGTATAACTAAAGCTTTTTCAAAGACGAGAGGAGTTTTGGTCATGCAATCGGCCCAGTAAGGTGCTCCTAACCCATTATTGAACCCGTCCCTCGAGGACCCAATTCCATCATCAAATGCCCTCCCCCCGGGATACTCACCAATCATTGAATCCCCTTGACATCTTGTACCCTAACCCATTATTGAATCTCCCCCCTCAAGACCTTAACCCATCACTGAATCCTTCCTTCTGGGTTAATAACCTGACATTAAATGCCATTCTTGGGATTTCCAAGTTTTTTTAAAGTTCATTCACAGGATGTGGATGTCACTAGCTGACATTCCTAGCTTCCCTTGAGAAGGTGGTGGTGAACTGCCTCCTGAACTGTTGCAGTCCATGTGCTGTAGTTAGACCTAAAATGCCAATAGGGAGGAAATTCCACGATGGTGACCCAGCGACAGTGAAGGACTGGTGATATATTTCACATCAGGATGATGAGTGGCTCGGGCTGAAATTGCAGGTGGTGGTTCCCATATATCTGCTGCTGTTGTCCTTAAAGATGGCAGTGGCTGTAGGTTTGTGGTCTGAGATGAATTACTGCAGTGTATCTTGTAGATGGTACATACTGGAGCTAATGGGTTAATTGAAGGCTATGCTGTTAACAACTTGCATTGAAGACTGTCTTTTCAGGATTTACTCTCCTTGGTGCACTCAGACTCCAAGTTCCCTCACATTTCTATTGAATCTCTGCCGTCAGGAGTCTAACTATATTTCTCTCATTCATGCCATCATGCAAATACTCTAGCCTTCCCTCAAATGCCCAACCAAAGCTCCTTCCAATCAGACTCCACCTCTTTGCTGCCTTTGTGATTTGGAGCCAGGGTTGGGGACCGTTGGTAAGAGCAGATGTGTTGGGCCTACAGAGCTCCACATGGCCATTTCATCTATATGGGTCTGCTGTCTCTCTCAACAACCCCCCCCCCCCCCACCCCGACAATCTCCTTTCCTCCTCCCTATCTCCCAATCATACCCCACCCCACCCCACCCCACCCCACCCCCATTCCACCCCTCCACAATCCGGTTCCAATGGTGGAGCCTTTCATCCGCAATCCAACCAGAAAGCTCACCTCGTGGCAATATGCTGGGAGTGGGGAAAGGCCGAGCTATTCCATTTGCAAGTGTCTCCTTTGCATAGAGGCAGTGTGCCCTGCCTGTGGGGATGCTGTTTACTCCCACATCCTGATGATGTGCCTAATTTTAAATGGCCAGTGCCACGGAATGTGTTTGCCAGATGTTCTAAATTTGCGTGGCTAGATTTAGCTTGTTTGCTACATGCCTGAGCAACCTCCAGCCTCCACCTTGTCTTCATTACCCTGTGCGGCTTGTTGCTGCTCCTCCAGGAGGTTTCCGTTTGCTCTGTCATTGTGAGTTGGCCTCAGTACGTGGTTAACCCTCTGGAGTGCATCGGCATGTTGTTTCACCTGCACCCCCTCATCCAGCTGCTCACTTGGCAGTGGTGTCTGTCCAGTTCTAGCCTCACGTTGCCATTGAAGGAGAGCTGTGGGTACTGGATCTGGGTAGCTAATAACCGTCAGTGAGATTGAAACTGGTTCAGTTTAATTTTGAGTAACAGACTGAAGGGATTGTAGGCTGAGACTAGTACTGCCCACGTTTCCACAGCTGACGACACTTGTCCATTACCTCATGCTTTGTGGCTTAGCTAAGGAAGTGAGTGTCTCAAACTGTACACACACCTCAGGCTCCACTGCACCAATCATTGCTCTCCCACTTAACCTCAATCTTCCTTACTCTTGCTATCTGTTTAACTCTAAACTCTCTCACTTTCTTTATCCTTTTTTGAAGCTCATTCATGGAATGATTGTATCATTGGCTGAAACAATGTTTTTGACCCTAACCCATCACTGAACCCTTCCTTCTGGGATGATAGCCTGATGTTAAATGCCATGCTTGGGATTCCATCCTATGTTTAAAATTCATTCTCGGAATGTGGGTGTCACTAGCTGACCTTCCCTAATTGCTCTCAAGACTGCAGTTTTCTTGAACTGCAGTCCACATGCAATAGGCTGAGCCACATTGACCTTAGGATTCTGACCCAGCAACACTGAAGGGACGGAGATATATTTGCAACTCAGGATGGTGACTGGCTTGGAGGAGAACTTGCAAGGTAGTGGTGTTCCCTTGTGTCTACTGCCCTTGTCCTTCAGATGTGGTTTTGGATGATGCTGTCTACAGAATCTTGCTGATTTTCTGCAGGAAATGTTGTAGATAGTACATACTGCTGCTACTGAGTATCAGTGGTGGAGGGAGTGAATGTTGAATGTGGTGGATGGGATATCCATGCATCTGCTGTCCTGGCCCTTCCAGGTCAGAGCTTCCCAAAGTTGGCTCCATGATCCCAGGTGTTGAGGTTTTGGTGTTGTGAGCTCTAAGATAACAATGGATGTACAACAGCTGCCTTGTGCTCTACCAGACCTCATTAAGGGAGCGTGACAATTTTACAATAGGCTTACAGAGGGAAGAGTTTGGGAATTACTGTTCTAGATGGAGGAGGTCACTGAGTCTTGGTGAATTACTGTAGTAAAGTTTGTGCTGCTGGTTACATGTGGGCTTGGCATCAAAAATTTTCTAATTAACCTGTTCCGGCATATTATTACACACCTTTGCAGCAAGTGGGACTTGAACTCCGGCCTCCTGGCCCAGAGATAGAGACACTGCTATAGCGCTACAAAAGCCCTCGGACTGTGTATCAAAGGTACAGGAACCATGTGAATGGTTGATTGTTCTTGACATTCACTCAGCCATCGCTGGTGGCTTCAATTAGTTGCTTATGTGTGGCAGCAGCTGCACTCTTAAAAGGGCTTTGAAGGTCAGAGGTCACATGCAGGCTGAAGGAGAGACCCTATCAACAATATTCCTTTCAGGTGGTGGATGTTGTAGAGGAAACGCATTTGGCTCTCTGATACTGAACACTCCACAATACAGGCACGGAGGCTGCTATAGTACACCATGAGATGTGTAAAATTGGGTGAGTCGAGGCTGACCATGTAAAAGATCCATCTCCACTGTAATCATTCTGAATGCAGCTATTTCTTGTTCTGTGTGCTCTATCCTCAGAGACATCCCATTCTCCCCTGAATTATACACCTTTAGCATACACATGCTTAAAACATGCACATTGTCCATCTATCAGACAAGACAAACTAAAAACAATTACTTTACTTATTAAAACAGCCAGACATCACTTGCTGACTCTGTGTTGCATGTATCTTGACAAAAAACAAATTACTCCGCAGATTGTGGTGAAGCAAAATTGTGGTAATTCAGACACTAGAAGGGTTTAAACTGATAAGGTGTTTGTATTGAATAATCTATCATCACTTGGTAAGTCACCAGGACTGGGTGAGATGTATTCAAGGATATTGAGGAACGTGAGGGAAATTAGAGGTGCCAGCCATCATATCTAGTCTTACATGAAACATAGAGCTGTATAGCACAAGACCAGACTCCTCAATTGACCCTGCGGCCATTCTAAACTAATTTCATTTGCCTGCACATGCTCTGTATCCCTCTATTCCTGCCTGTTCATGTGTCTGTCTCAATGCCTCTGAAATGTTGCTATTGTATCTGCTTCTACCATCTCCACTGGCAGCATGTTCCAGGCACCTACCACCCTCTGTGTAAGAGACTTTCTTCACACATCTCCTTTAAATCCCATTGGTGACTCCTCAGAGATTGAAACAGTCCGTGCCTGGATACAACTGGATATGGACAATATTCAGGTTTGGGCTGATAAGTAACATTCATGTCACACATCTATAATGCAGTGACCATTCCCAACATGAGAGAATCCAATTAACACCCTTGCCATTCAATGATATTACCATCACTGAACCCAACATGATGCACATCCTGGGTGTTACCATTGACTGAAAATTGGGCTGGAATAAATGCCATAGCAACAAGAGCAGGTCAGAGGTTGGGAATGTCACCGCAAGTAACTCACCTCTTCACTCCCAAAGCATCTCCAACAACTACAAGGTATATCAGGAATATCATTCATTGTTTATCTGGGATGTCGCTTTCCCAATGGATTGTTGTTCCTGTATCTTTTATAGGCACTCATTGTTATTCCATTTCTGTTGTTGGCTTGCTATGGACCTCTGGGTCTGATGGTTGCTTTCAGGTTGCTCTAAGTCCTGTCTTGCTGGTGTCACCCAGCAGGGACCCTTCATCATTTAGATTCATTCAGCATTGGCATAGCTATCACTAACTGCTTGATCTTCATCAATGTTGCTTCTGATTCCATGCCCAGTACTATTGCATGTCATTGGCCTGCATTGGCAGAATGCTTCACGCTCTGCCCACAAATCGGTTCAGAATGTTGTCAACTGGTTATATTACTTTTACATCCATTGATCTCTGCATGGCAGCTCTCAACTTTGCACAAGGTGAGCCATACCAGACTCGAAACGTTAACTCTGTGTCTCTCCCTAGCCACAGAGCTGTGGAATTTCTCCAGTACTTTCTGTTTTTGTTTCAGGTTTCCACTGAACCCAGTATCATGCAAACTGTAGACTGGATCTGACTGGGATGAGTGGCAGTTGCTTGCTGTCAATGATGTGGAACTCCAGATCCTTGTTCATGTTGTAAGGGATTCGCAGAGTAATCTGTCCTTTTGGTAGGAGTATGATACCATCATATAGCCTTAACCTTACTCTTCAGGTCTTCAAGTTTGGATGAACATGTTCAGCCACTTCACTTTTGAAGGTCATGATTAGATTACTTACAGTGTGGAAACAGGCCCTTCGGCCCAGCAAGTCCACACCGACCCGCCGAAGCGCACCCAGCCAGACCCATTCCCCTACATTTACCCCTTACCTAACACTACGGGCAATTTAGCATGGCCAATTCACCTGACCTGCACTTTTTGGACTGTGGGAGGAAACCAGAGCACCCAGAGGAAACCCACAGGGAGAATGTGCAAACTCCACACAGTCAATTGCCTGAGTCGGGAATTGAACCCAGGTCTCTGGCGCTGTGAGGCAGCAGTGCTAACAACTGTGCCACCGTGCCGCCCTGTAGTGTCCATCTGATTTTTTTTTTATTATTGACCTGATGTTCTTCTGCAGTCCTTATTCCAACTGTGTCTCACCAATTGACTTGACCAATTCAACCTATTGAATGCTGTGAAATATACAGGCAATATCTCTCCTGTGGTTATCTTTGCCTGCTTGCTGTGCTTCCTTTTAACCATGCAAAATAATTCCGCTCCTTGCAGTGAGAACTCTGCTTTCCTTACACTCTTGACTTTCTGCTTTGCAAAATGTTCTCCACAGTATTTCCATCCCCAATGTTTCTATTCTGTGATAGCAGAATCATATCGAATGGTGGATATAATTTTGAGGCTGGCAAGCACAGACTGGTTGCAAAAGTGGTCTGTGGCTGCCAGTCATTGGCACATATAATTTTCATATTTGGCACTGAAACTCACCTATCACTTTACTCATCTGTGTGGTAGGTGATACATCTTCTTGGTTTGATGGCAGCATCCTATCAGTGGAGCAAACCATCGCTGGGTTTACTGGTTAGTAGCAGTATGAGACACCTTTTGTTCATATCTTTTACACACCTTCCCCCTCGAGGGCAACCTGAGATAGACTGGGCAACGTGTAGGGACAAAAGTCATGGGCTGTGCCAAGGTCCTTTCATGACTTCTGGCGATACACGACAATTGATGACTTGATCAGAGCATTGGTTATCATGCGAGATAATTTAATTGTTATTGGAAATAAATGATTAAATAATCCAGACTTTGTTAAGAGTTACACCAGGAACCAGTTTAAGATCATCAGTCGGGTCTGCAGCGTGATGAATTTGCATGTACCAGAAGCTATATACTGAAATATTCAACATACAGGACTTGAGATTTTGGTAAGTAAAAGGAGATCATATGTACCCTGCACCTCTTTCAAATAAAGGGGGTCAAGGAAACAGCCAAATTGGGCTGCCATGGAATCTCCCTGCCTGGTTTGAGAATGAAGATTGACAGGCTCTTGCAGCATCTCTAATCAATGATGACTCAAACATTCAGCACCTTCTTCTCATTCTGCATAAAACAATCTCTCTTTATTCACATTTGTGATGAATGCAAATCAAGGAGCTTCAACTTCCAGTCCCCCCTTTTAGCAATTTTACATTCTGTCCCACCAAACATTTGTCTGCGTCAGTATTGCCCTTTGTGCCTGGTATATCTGTCAGCATGATGCAAGGGCTGGTCTGTTCTACCATGAACATGTTCCAGCTGCTGATTTACTAACCCGTTATACAGAGAGACTTAGGGGTTCAGTTTCATAGATCTTTAAAATATCACAAGCAGGTGTAGAAAATAATCAAGAATGCTGGTCTTTACGTTGAGAGGACTGGAGTACGGATATAAATGTTGTACTGCAGCTACACAAAGTCCTGGGCCTGCTTCAGATACCCCTGTCAGCAAGGACATCCTCCTGCCTAGTCATTGAACCTGTACAGTGTGGAAGCAGGCCATTCAGCCCATTGAGTCAACACTGATTCTCCAAGGAGCATCCCAAGCCAACCCACCCCTGTATCCTATCCCTGTATTTCTAATATACCTAATCCACCTAACCTTATACACCCCTGGACATGACAGGGTAATTTAGCACGGCCAATTTACCTACCTGCACATCTTTGCACTGGGGGAGGAAACTGGAGCACCTGGAGGGAGCCCACACAGACATAGGGAGAATGTGTAAACTCCACACGGACAAACGCCCCAGACTGGAATCGAACACAGGTCCCTGGTGCTGTGAGGCAGCAGTGTTAACCACTGAGTCACCGTACCTTCAACCTCATGGACTTGGATGTACATGGACTAGGTCTCATTGCACCTCTCCCTTTTCTAATCTGTTGCCATTCAGATAATAATCTGCCATCTCTGTTTTTGCTCCCAAAGTGGCTAACCTCACATTGATCCACATTATACTGCTGTGCACTTGCCCACTCACTCAACCTGTCCAAATCACACTGAATCATCTCTGCTGCATTCTCACAGTTCGCTCACTCAACAAGTTTTGTGTCATCTGCAAACTTGGAGACATTATGTTTAGTTCCCTCAACTAAATCTGTGGAATCCAGCTATCCAGAGGATAGACCGCTCAGAGAGTTTTCCAGGGACTCCCTGGTTTATGAACATCTGACTTACAAATGCTCATACTGACAAACATGATCCCAAACAATGGTGTAATTTCAAAGATGAAACATACAAGCATTTCTTGTACTTATGATCAGTTACTTTATATTGTCGTGTATTGTGATCTGATTTGTGTACAAACCAACTTGCAAATGGACTGAAGAACACAATCCTCTGGCAACCCAGGGACTTCCTGTACGTTTGTCTGGGTAGAAAAGTAAAAAAAAAGAGAGCCGAGAAGCAGGTCCCGACTTTGCTCAAGTTGGAGAAAGTGAGGCCTGCAGATACTGGAGCTCAGAGTCCAGAGTGTAGTGCTGGAAAAGCACAGCAGGTCAGGCAGTATCAAAGGAACAGGAGAATCGATATTTCAGGCATAAACCCTTCATCAGGATTGATTTGTGATGAAGGGCTTATGCCCGAAACATCGATTCTCCTGCTCCTCAGATGCTGCCTGACCTGCTGTGCTTTTCCAGCACCACACTCTGGACCCCGGCTTCGCTCAAGCCTGACATTGCAGACTGGCCTTTTCCTAGGCACATGTGTGGTCGGCTGATGACCCTACAGCCACCTCTTGAGAACAGAAGAGTCTGTGACAATTGTTCATGCATTTGGTCCAACAATGACTGAGATGTTAAGAAGAAATTGTATGAGAACCAGGAGGACAAGAGTGTGGTGATTGGTGACACAGTTTTTTGAGTGAGTCACCTGGTTTTCCCTACATGTTAGCCCTTGTAGAGTTTATCATGAAGACGGGGTTCCTTTTGATTCTTGTTATAGACCTGCTGAATTATACAGCATGGAAACAGACCCTTCGGTCCAACTTAGCCATACTGACCAGATGTTATAGATTCCCTTCAGTGTGGAAACAGACCCTTCGGCCCAAAAGGTCCACACTGACCCTCTGAAGAGGAACCCACCTAGACACATTCCCCTCTGACTAATGCACCTAATATTATGGGCAATTTAGCATGGCCTATTCACCTGACCTGCACATCTTTGGACTATGGGAGGAAACCAGAGCACCCGGAGGAAACCCACGCAGACACAAGGAGAATGTGCAAACTCCACAGACAGAATCGAACCTGGAACCCTGGTGCTGTGAGGCAGTAGTGCTAACCACTGAGCCAGTATGCCTAGTCCCATTTGCCAGCATTTGGCCCATATTCCTCCAAACCCTTCCTATTCATGTTCATATTCCAGATGCCTTTTAAATGTTGTAATTGTACCATCCTCCTCCACTTCCTCTGGCAGCTCATTCCATACAAGCACAACCCTCTGTGTGAAAATGTTGCCCTTAAGTCCCTTTTAAATCTTTCCCCTCTCAAATCTACGCCCTCTAGGTTTGGACTTCCCTACCCTGTGGAAAAGACCTTGACTATTTGCCCTTTCTATGCCCTCATGATTTTATAAACATCTATAAGGTCACCTCTCAGCATCTAATGCTCTAGTGAAAATGGCTGCAGCCTATTGAGCCTCTCCCTGTAGCTCAGAACCTGCAACCTTGGCAACATTCTTGTAAATCTTTTCTGAACCCTTTCAAGTTTCACAACATTCTTCACTGTTGTCATCATTGGAAAGTGTGGCACTGGAAAAGCACCGCAGGTCAGTCAGCATCCAAGGATCAGGAGGATCGACATTTCAGGCATAAGCCTTTCAGCAGAAATCGTGGGAACTTGCTACTCCTGAGTCTTTGCACTTACTTGAAGATTTCAATCTCGGCAACATCTTTTGACAAAAGGCAAAATTAAAAAAAAACCTGGTTGCATCCGTAATTGGCATCAGAATGACTCCATCACCATCCTATAGAGCAATATAACCAAGAGGAGGAGAGTGTTCTGCAGAACCCTCGATGTTGCAAAATAAAGTATACAAACTCATTCACAAGAGTAGCATTCTGCACCAGAGCCCCATGAGAGCTGCATCCACAGAGACTGGCATTGCCAAGAGCTGAGTGCGCAGGGATTGGTATTGCCAAGAGCAGAGTGCGCAGGGCTTGGCGTCGCCAAGAGCAGAGTGCGCAGGGCTTGGCGTCGCCAAGAGCAGAGTGCGCAGGGCTTGGCGTCGCCAAGAGCAGAGTGCGCAGGGCTTGGCGTCGCCAAGAGCAGAGTGCGCAGGGCTTGGCGTCGCCAAGAGCAGAGTGCGCAGGGCTTGGCGTCGCCAAGAGCAGAGTGCGCAGGGCTTGGCGTCGCCAAGAGCAGAGTGCGCAGGGCTTGGCGTCGCCAAGAGCTGCATAAGCGAGGACAGGCATTGCTGTGAGCTGTGCATGCAGAGATTGGCTTTGTGAGAGCTACAAGGTTTTTAGGTTCAGTGTTGGAAAACACCAGTCCCCTGAAGGAAATATAAGTGATAACTTTGAAGTAGCTAGTCGACAAATTGTCAAAGCTACTGCAGAATGCACTACAAATATAGGAAAGGCACTGGTGAGATTATCTTGATGAAAACCGAGATCAAATCAAGGAGCATAAGAACATAAGAACGAGGAGCAGGAGTAGGCCATCTCGCCCATCAAGCCTGCTCTGCCATTCGATAAGATCATGGCTGGCCTTTTTGTGGACTCAGCTCCACTTATCCAGCCACTCACCATAACTGTTAATTCCTTTACTGTTAAAAAATCTGTTTGCCATGAAAACATTCAATGAGGTGGCCTCAATTGCTTCACTGGACAGGGAATTCCACAGATTCACATCCCTTTGGATGTAGGAGCTCCTCGTCAACTCAGTGCAGAGTGCAGAGAATGGGAGATGTAGCAAGACTGGGTAAGAAAGTTCTATCTGTTCACAAGAAATCATTGCCTGAGGATGAAAGGATTATGTCATGGTGGCAGTAGATGGTGCAAGACACAAGGGAGTTGAAATACGCTGGAGAGCTTCGGGTCCATCTGTGCTAATGAGGAGTTTCTCTGATGCCCTGAAAACAGTGTTGCTTCCTCATTTCAGTCAAATATCCACTGCTTCTCAGTGTTTAGATTAGTCGGTGTGGAAACAGGCCCTTCGGCCCAACAAGTCCACACTGACCCGCAACCCACCCAGACCCATTCCCCTACATCTAACACTATGGGCAATTTAGCATGGCCAATTCACCTAACTTGCACATTTTTGTGGGAGGAAACTGGAGCACCCGGAGGAAACCCACACAGACACTGGGAGTATGTGCAAACTCCACACAGTCAGTCGCCTGAGGTGGGAATTGAACCCGGGTCTCTGGCGCTGTGGGGCAGCAATGCTAACCACTGTGCCACCGTGCCACCCTGGTGGGGGAAATACGCCCTTACAACATGGAGCTCAGCACCTTCAGGATATGCCTTGTTAAGGATTAATGAGAATATGAAAATAATATGGTTTACATCATCATTGGAAAGTGATGTAAGATCACATGATTGTTTTTCTCCATCAGTCTCATGGCTGAGGTAAAGCCTTGACCACGATGTTGATGGTGTTTAAACAAAAGGGTGGATTTTCTGCATCAAAAGACTCCTGCAATGTTAACCAACCTCTCACCAGGAATTGATGACAGTAAATATTTCACCCCAATTGACCATAACTGGGCCAGTAATAGACAAGCACCCAGTCTGAAAACGTGGCTAGCAAGCCTTCTTTGTGAATGTTGAAAATGCCACCAGATCCAAGGATGCTCCAGGCTCTGAGTGGATCTCCGGAGAAATATACAAACTTGGGGGAATTGTAGCTTTACATTAAACTCACACAATTACAACACAGAATGCAGGATCAACAAACAGTTTGCCAAGAGTCCTTCTACTGTAAGGACTCTTAGCCACTGTCAGAAAGCATCAAGTGAATTCAGTGAAAAATGCTTCGAACGTAATCTTCAGCTTTGGCCAACTATGAGAAGAATGCTGCGACAGTGGGACTCTGCAGCTGTGCCTTTGAACTGATGAAGCCTTTGACTTGGGAAGTGGCGTTGCCTTGTGGGGAGGTCAGTCAGGCTTGGTGGAGTTTTAATTTCACACTGGAACAATGGTCAGATTCACTGATTGTGGTGAATACGCTGACGTCACAAATTGGTGTGAGACAGGGGTGTGTCGTGCTCCTCAGTATACTGTCTGCTGTCAGGTTTCCTTGGGAATTTGGTAAAGTTGGAAGAGGGATACACAGCAGACAGTAAATCACTGCAAACTGAAACTGAAATAAGATTATAATCACACAGCATCAGGTTATAGTCCAACAGACTTATTTGGAAGTATTAGCTTTCAGAGTGCTGCTCCTTTGTCGGGGAGCTAATGGGGCAGGTTCATGGGACACAGGCTTTATAGCACAAGATCATAGTGTCATGCAACTGATACGATATATTGAACAAAACTAGATTTGCTGTTAAGTCTTTCATCTTCTAGAATGGATTGTAGGTTTCGATTAATTAACATGTAAATCCCAGAATGTCTTTCAAGTCACGTTCCTGAGATAACTTGTGGTTTTATTAAAAAAAAGTTATGGTCCTGTTGTTGTGTGAGTTTTAATTTTGGACACCCAGTCCAACACTGGCACCTCCAAATTATAAAAGAAAGTGACATTTAAGCTCAGACAATGTATTCAAAGTGTGAGGTTAGAGACTGTCTGTATTCAATCTTGAGTCAGGCTGGTTCTATTTCTAAAGTAGGAGTTTATAAAATGCCACATGGACTGCCTGCATTGCCTGCATGCAGATTGTGTGCTTTTTGAACAAAATAGAATGTATCTGCAAATACAATTTTGCAAATACAAATTCACCCCATAGATTTACAAGTGTGCATACATGTGAGGGAGAGTGTAAAAGTGTATGTGTATGTGTGAGAGAGAAAATATATAGTGTAGTGTGACATGAACCTCTCCAAGGCAGACTTTGGGATATGCAATAACGCAGAGTGGCCAAACAGAGGCTGATAGCCAAGTTTGATACCCATGGGGAAGGCCTTAACCTGGACATAGTTTCATGTCACACTACGGATGATCCCACTACACTATTCATATTCACACACAAACACCCTTACGTAATCACACACTCACACAGACCCTCTATCATACACATGCTGTCTCTCAGACACACACACACACTCCACACTCTCACACTCACACCCACGCGCACATGCTCTCACAGGCTGATACTCCGTCACACTCATGCACACACTACCAAGCATGCACTCACCCTCTTTCTGTCTGTCTCTCTCTCTCACTCACACACACACACACACAGTCTCTCCCTTACATGCACACACATGGGTTGACTTTGTATTTGCAGATACATTCTGTTTTGTCCAAAAAGGACAGTTTGCAGGACAGTCAGGCATTTGATATGGTTCCCGATGGTAAGCTAATGGAGAAAGTGAAATCACATGGTGTGCAAGATGTTCTAGCTAGGTGGATAAAGAACTGGTTGAGCGACAGGAGACAGAGTAGTAGTTGAAGGGAATTTCTCGAAATGGAGAAAGGTGACCAGTAGTGTTCCACAGGGATCAGTGCTGGGGCCACTGTTGTTTGTGATATACATAAATGATCTGGAAGAGGGCACTGTTGGTATGATCAGCAAGTTTGCAGATGACACAAAGATTGGTGGAGTAGCAGAACGCATAGGGGACTGTCAAAGAATATAGATTGGAGAGTTGGGCAGAGAAGTGGCAGATGGAGTTCAATCCAGGCAAATGTGAGGTGATGCATTTTGGGAAGTTTAATTCTAGACCGAATTATACAGTAAACAGAAGAACCTTGGAAAAAGTTGATGAGTAGAGAGATCTGGGAGTTCAGGCCCATTGTACCCTGAAAGTGGCTGCACAGGTGGATAGAGTGGTCAAGAAGGCATATGGTATGCTTGCCTTCATTGGACGGGGTATTGAGAATAAGAGCTGGAAGGTCATGGTAAAATTGTGCAAGACATTGGTTTGGCCGCATTTAGAATACTGTGTACAGTTCTGGGCGCCGCATTACCAAAAGGATGTGGACGCTTTGGAGAGGGTGCAGAGAAGGTTTACGAGGATGTTGCCTGATATGGAGGGTGCTAGCTATGAAGAGAGGTTGAGTAGATTAGCATTGTTTTCAGAAGAAAAAAGGAGATTGAGGGGGGACCTGATTGAGTTCTACAAAATTATGAAGGGTATAGACAGGGTAGATAGAGATAAGCTTTTTCCCAGGGTGAGGGATTCAATAATGAAAGGTCACGCTTACAAGGTGAGAGGTGAAAGGTTTAAGGGGGATACATGTGGCAAGTCCTTTACACAGAGGGTGGTAGGCGCCTGGAATGCGTTGCCAGCAGAGGTGGTAGAGGCAGGCACGGTAGATTCATTTAAGATGCATCTGGACAGATACATGAGTAGGTAGGGAGCAGAGGGATGCAGATGCTTAGGAAATGGGTGATAGGTTTAGACAGTGGATTTGAATCGGCTCAGGCTTGGAGGGCCGAAGGGCCTGTTCCTGGGCTGTAAATTGTCTTTGTTCTTTGTTCTTCTTGAAAAAAGTTCTGGGATTTACATATTAATGAACTGAAACCTGCAACCCATTCTAAAAGTTGAAAGACTTAACAGCAATCTAGATTTGTTCAATATATATCAGTTGCATGACACTATGTGCTATAAAGTCTGCGACTTATGATTCTTCCTCACTAGCTACCTGATGAAGCAACGGTGCTCCGAGAGCTAGTGCTTCCAAATAAACCTGTTGGACTATAACCTGGTGTTGAGTGATTTTTAACTTTGTACACCCCAGTCCAACACCAGCATCTCCAAATCATGATACTGAAATGAGCATCTGCTATCGGTGATGACAGTGTAAGTTACTGTTTGCTCATGACCAGTCCCTCCAGCAGCATTCTGAAGAGGTCTTTCAAAGGATCGTGGATTGTTTTTCAGAAGCAGCTGAGGATTTTGGGTTAACCATCAGGAAAGGAGTGAAACTAGAAGACAGAGGGTGGTGGTGGAGGGTTGTTTTTCAGACTGGAGGCCTGTGACCAGTGGAGTGCCTCAAGGATCGGTGCTGGGTCCTCGACTTTTTGTCATTTACATAAATGGTTTGGATGTGAGCATAAGAGGTAGAGTTAGTAAGTTTGCAGATGACATCCAAATTGGAGGTGTAGTGGACAGTGAAGAGGGTTACCTCAGATTACAACAGGATCTGGACCAGATGGGCCAATGGGCTGAGTAGTGGCAGATGGAGTTTAATTCAGATAAATGTGAGTGCTGCATTTTGGGAAAGCAAATCTTAGCAGGACTTATACACTTAATGGTAAGGTCCTAGGGAATGTTACTGAACAAAGAGACCTTGGAGTGCAGGTTTATAGCTCCTTGAAAGTGGAGTCGCAGGTAGATAGGATAGTGAAGAAGGTGTTTGGCATGCTTTCCTTTATTGGTCAGAGTATTGAGTAACGGAGTTGGGAGGTCATGTTGCGGCTGTACAAGACATTGGTTAGGCCACTGTTGGAATATTGCGTGCAATTCTGGTCTCCTTCCTATCGGAAAGATGTTGTGAAACTTGAAAGGATTCAGAAAAGATTTACAAGGACGTTGCCAGGGTTGGAGGATTTGAACTATAGGGAGAGGCTGAACAGGCTGGGGCTGTTTTCCCTGGAGCGTCGGAGGCTGAGGGGTGACCTTTTAGAGGTTTACAAAATTATGAAGGGCATGGATGGGGTAAATTGGCAAAGTCTTTTCCCTGGGGTTGGGAAGTGCTTAACACAACACTGAACACTGTCAATAACTTCTTTAGTTTTCAAAGTAGAGTCATACCAGACTCAAAATGTTACCTGGTTTTTCTGTCCACAGATGTTGCCAGACTTTGCTGAGTTACTCCATCATTCTCTGTGTTTGTTGTTGATAACCACTTCTTTCAGAAACATTAGCTCCAGCAATGTGTGCAAAGGCACGCAACAGAATTCATTGAGAAACAGGCCCATCAGCCCATCACATTTACACCAATCAACAAACACGAAACTGCACTAAGCCCATTTACTAGCACTTGGTCTATAGCTTACTATACCCTCACAGTTTAAGTGCTCATCCAGAGACCACCAATCTCAGGCAGCACGTTTCATTTTTCTACCACCGTTTGGGCGAAAAAATGTTTCCTCAGATTGCCTCTAAACCACTTGTTCCTCTCCTTAAACATATGCTGTCCGGTCTGTCTGGGGAAAAGATTCTCATGATCTACTTTGTCTATGTCTCGTAATTTTTTATACCTCAATCAGGTCCCGTTCAGCCTCCACTGTTGCAGGGAAAACAAACCCAGTCCCTCCTCATAACTGAGACATTTCAGCCCAGGCAACATCCTGGTGAATCTCCTCTGCATCCTCTCCAGCGCAATCCTGTTCTTCTAATAGTGTGACGACCAGCACTGCAAATGGTATACCGTTTATGGTCTAACCAATGTTTTGTAAAGTTGTAACAGCATTTCTCTGCTTCAATATTCTAAACCCTGGCTTAGAACCATTTTCCTTATCCTTTTCTTTAATGAGTTTGAAATTTAAAGTTACAGTCACCATCCCAAAATGCTCACCCACTGACACTTCAACATTCAACTGGCTTAATTTCCTAGGACTAGGTCTAGCACTGCCCCATCCCTTGTAGGACCATCCATGTACCAGCATAAAAAACCCACCTGAATGCACTTTAAAAATTCTATCACATCCAATCTTTTCAAACTAAGGTGTTCTCAGTTAATGTGAGCAAAGTTGAAATTCCCTGTTTCTTTCACACATCTCTGTGATTTGCCTCCATATCTCCTGTTCTATCTCCCTCCAACTATTGGGAGGCCTGTTGTGTAATCGCAGCAAAGTAATCACCGCATTTTTATTTCTAAGCTCGACCTCATTTGCAATGATAGTTTATTTTGTCGATAGTGCAATGCCCCACCTCTCTTATATATCCCCCTACCATGCCTGAAACTTGTTAAGCTGTCAGTCCTGCCCTTACTTCAACCATGCAACAATATCGCATTCCCAAATGCTGATGAACATTTTAAATTCATCTGCCTTACCAGTCAGGTCTTGTATTAAAATAAATACAAGCTAGCCTTCCAGATCTCCAATTCTGCTTATCCTGCCCGTGGCTCTACTCCCTACCAGACTGTCTTAACATTCCTTCAATATCTCATTGGACCTTGTTTGATTCTTTCCAATTACTCTGTGCCCCATCTCCCCATGCACATGAGCACACCTCCCAGCTAAGATACTATCCTGTTCTGGTTCAGGAGCAACATATCCAGCTTGTACAGGTTTCTCGGGTCAGTGGGTGGTATAATGCCACAGTGGTAGCACAATGCCAAGGACCCAGGTTCGATTTCGCCCTCGGGTGACTGTCTGTGTGGAGTTTGCACATTCTCCCTGTGTCTGCATGGGTTTCCTCCCACAGTCCAACGCTGTACAGCTTAGGTGAATTGGCTATGCTAAATTGCCAATAATAGTGTTCAGGGATGTGCAGGCTAGGTGATTTAGCCATGACAAATGCAGGGTTGTGTGGATAGGTTTGGGAGGGGTGGAGTTTAGTCTGGGTAGGGTCTTTGTAAGGTCAGTGCAGACTCAATGGGCTGAAAGGCCTTTATCTGCACTGTCGGGATTCTATGAATGGCCCCAGTGATTCAAAAGTCCAAAGCCCTCCCTCTTCAGCATTCCCCTTTAGGCTCACATTTATCTGACCTCTACACGATAGCACGGAACATTGGAAGTAATCCAGACATGACAAATTTAGTAATCTCGCTCTTTAATCTACTAACGAATGATCTAAATTCCCTGTTGTAGGACCTCATTTCTTTTTTTTAAACCCATGTTGTTGGTACTGAAGGGGAAGGCTGTTCACCCTCCCCCCTTCAAAACGTCCTGCAGCTCCCCTGAGACATTCCTGATCCTGGCACCGTGCTTTCCAGCAGCACATTTTCAGCTCTGATCTCCAGCATCTGCAGTCCTCACTTTCTCCTGGCACCAGGGAGACAATATATCATTTGAGAGGCTTATTTGCTGCCCAGTTCCCCGTACAATTGAGTCCCCGATCACTAAAGCTCCCCTACTCCTTTTCCTCTCCGTGGTGCCAGTGATTTGGCAGGTGCTGCTTTCCCCTGATTAGCCATCTCCCCCCAGCGGTATCGAACATGATCTATCTGTTTCTGAGGGCAATGGCCACAGGGGGCTCCTGGTGGTCAACCAGTGCTTTTTGAGTCTGTGTAGTCCTTCCTTGTGTTGTGAGCAGCTCACTATATGTGCTGCCTATGAGGTCCTCAGCCTCACCAGTCCATCAGCAGCCCCATGCAGTCAGTCAGGAGCTGCAGCTGAACGTACTTGTTGTATACATGGTCGCCGTAGTGATTGGAAGTATCCTTGTTTTCCTGCATATTGCAGAAGGAGCATTCCACAGCGGTGAGTGAACCTTAGCAACTACAACAATAACATTACTCAACCCTACCCACTACTCACTGAAGCAGATTTCCCGTTCGTGCTCTCCATATTCCTGATAAACTACAAACCAGAAAAGTAAACACATGACACTCTATCCTCCTCCCGGTACTAGTCTCCTGGTCCCTAAGCAGCCAAACGTCTTGCTCTGAGCACCTTTCAAACTCAGTTATCACCTCAGGAGCTCTGCCTCTGGGTTCACAGAAGGTTCCACTTACTCTGCACTTACTCCCTCCCTCTTCGACTGAGCTCAATCCGCTCCCTCTCTCTCTTCGACTGAACTTGATTCCCTCCCTCTCCCTCTCCCTCTCCCTTTCCGACTGGGCTCGATTCCCTCCCTTTCCCTCTCCCTCCTGAATGAGCTTGATTCTCTCCCTCTCCCTCTCCGACTGAACTTGATCCGCTCCCTCTCCCCCTCCCTCTCCGTCTCCAACTGAGCTCAATTCCCTCCCTCTCCCTCTCCCTCTCCCTTTCCCTCTGCCTCTCCGTCTCCCTCTCCAACTGAACTCAATTCCCTCCCTCTCCCTCTCCCTCTCCCTTTCCCTCTGCCTCTCCGTCTCCCTCTCCAACTGAACTCAATTCCCTCCCTCTCCCTCTCCCTCTCCCTCTCCCTCTCCCTCTCCCTTCTGTCTGGGCTCGATTCCCTCCCTCTCCCTCTAACAACAAACCTTGCCGTGTATAAAATGGTGCATGTTCAGGAAGTGTAGGTTAGGTGCATGAGTCAGGAGTAAATGTGGAATATTAGGGTAAGGAGTGGTTCTGGGTGGGTTACTCTTCAGAGGGTCAGTGTGGGGTTGTCAGGCCGAATGGCGTGTTTCTACTCTGTAGGGATTCCATGTTTCTGTGACACCTAGACCTCTTACATTCCTGTGAGACAATGACGCATTGTTAGGCAACTAACCTGGTTCCAAATGAGAAGCATTCAGAACATCACGGGAGATCACCAAACAGGAGGATAAAGTGACCAAAATGGAGATACTTTAAAGAACAGCAACATCTAAAATTGAAGCACTGAACATTTCATCCCAGCTCAGATGGAGTGCTCATGTAGTACAGGTAACAGTCAATAACATCCCTAAAGCAGCAATGCATCACAACTCAAACATAGACATTGCCCACAAGGTGGGCTGTGAATAGGAGGAAGATTTCTAAAAGGTGAGCCTCAGGAAATTTGGCATGTGGAACATCAGTGATGTCACTTCCTTCAAAGCAAAGAATCTATAGAGCTAAGGGTAAAAAAACAAAGCTAGAAATGCTGGACAATCACAGCCTAGTTAGATAATTCATCCTGGTTCACACTTTGAAAACCACTGAGCTCTGCAGTTGGGCTGGAGACAACATTAGAATGGACAACTGAGAACTCCATTGTTGTGGTCTCATTGTAGATTGTTAAAGTTTAAAGAAGAAACCAAGCAATTAATTGAAATTGCAGCACATGATTTCAGGTTTTGTAACAAAAACAAACTTTATATAAAGAGTAATTAAGCAAAGTAAGTACCACTACCTTTTAAAGATAATTCTTTCATTGGATATGGGCTTTTTCTAGCTGATCCAGCTTTATAGCAAATCCCTAAGGACCCGAGAAGAGAGTTGTTTTCCAGCACTGTGCTGTGGGTCTGGAGTTCAATGTATGGTTCTGTACAATGAAAACAGCTGATTTCATTCACCAAAAGGATGTTAGTGAACTAGGTGGACGACATCGCAGAGGCCAGACACCAACTCGCTGACACCTCCTGCTACTATCCCCTCAAGGTGGACGAGTGGGAGGGAGAGTTAAAATGGATGGCCACCGGAAGGTGTTGGTGGCAGTCAGGTTTGTGGATTTTGGGTAAGAGGTAGAACTAGGGGATACAGGGTTGGGGAACTATGAGATTGGATGGGAGATCACCTGAGGTGATGAGATTATGGATGGTTTTGGTGATGAGAATATGGATGGTTTTGGTGTTGGGGTCTGACTGTAGATGGTGAAAATGGCAGATAATAATGCCCTGGATTTGGAGATTAAATGGGGTGGAATGTGAGGACCAGGCAGATTCATTCCTTGTGGCTGGGTGTGTGGGGTTTGAGGGCGGAGGTGCAGGAAATGGAGAAGTTGTGATTGAGGGGCATTGTTGATCACAGAGGAGAGGAATTTATTGTCCTTGAAGTAGGAGGACATTTTTTTGATTAGATTAGATTAGATTACAGTGTGGAAACAGGCCCTTCGGCCTGGGGTGTCCTGGAGTGGAATCGCACATCCTAGCAGTGAGGGGGAGGTCAGGGGGGTGATGGTAAATACCCAGCAGGGCTTGGAGATGGAGTGAGTGCTGAGCTGGAGTTGGCAGTGGGGGTGGAGACTGATCTCATGCACACTACCACTCCGGAGACAATCATATGATTGGCGGTGATGTTGACAGTCATGTGACCAGCAGTGTCCATGGAGCCAGAGTGGTTGACGGCATTGGTGGAAGTGGTGGTCGTGGCGGACTCTCTCTCCAATTGCAATGCCTGCTCATCTTCTCTGCCCTGAAGCTCTTTCAAATCTCCCCAACCCCCACCCCATCCCAGATCCAACATGGTACCGCCCTCTTGACCTGACCCACCTGTCCATCTTCCTTCTCACCTATCTGCTCCACACTTGCCACCGGCCGACCTATTACAATCATCTCCTACCTCCGCCCACCTATCACCATCCCGCCTACCATTCCTCTAGCACCAGCCCCTCCCCCTATTTATTTGTCAGCACCCCCCCTTTCCCCTCCCCAGTCCTGATGAAGGGTTATGCCTAAAATGTTAGCTCTCTTGCTTCTCTGATGCTGCCTGACCTGCTGTGCCTTTTCCAGTGCTACACTTTACCAACTCTGACTCTCCAGCGCCTGCAGACCTTACTATCTTCTCTTTATTACTAGTCTAGTGACAATCCCAGTACACCACAATGTCACTGTAACTTATAAAATCTTGAAGTTTCATTTATTTTTCCCAGGACAATCCCAAAATTTTGCAACAACTCCATGTTTTTTTTGCCAGGAGATATCCCATAGCCTTCTAAGCTAATTCGGCTGACTGCTTTCTGCCTTCAGGCTCTTTGAAAACCAGCATATATAGCTTCCATGATCTGCAAGATGTAAGAAGTCTTCCAATTTCTGTTCACTGACAAAATCCAGATTGAGGTTGGGTCCCAACATGTTCCACGTGGTGAGTGGCAGGTCTTGCTGTATTTGATCATGGACTGCTTCAGTATCTGAGAAGTCACGAATGGTGCTGAACGTTGTGCAGTTGTCAGTGAACATCCCCACTTCTGACCTTATGGTGAGGGGAAGGTCAGTGATGAAGATGGTTTGGCCTAGGACATGATTCTGGTGCAATGGTAGTGTCCATACATCTGAGCCAGGAGACCCAGGTTCAAGTCCCATCTGTTCCCTTGGTGTTTATTCATAGAGTCCTACAGCACAGAGACAGGCCCTTTGGCCCAAACTGGTCCATGCCGACCAAAATGTCCATTCATGCTAACCCCATTTCCCTGCACTTGGCCCATATCCTTCTAATCCTTTCCTATCCATGTATTTGTTCAAATACCTTTTAAATGTTGTTAATGTACCCACCTCAACCACTTCTGCTGGCAGCTTATTCCATATGCGTACAACCCTCTATGTTAAAAAGTTGCCCCTCAGGTTCCCTTTTATTCTTTCCCCTCTTCCCCTTAAACCGAGGCCCTCTCGTCCTCAATTCCCCAACCCTGGGAAAAAGACTGAGTGCATTCACCCTCTCCATGCCTCTCATGATCTTATACACTTCGATAAGATCCCCCTCAGTCTTCTACATTCTAAAGAAAAAAGTCCTAGCTTGTCCAACCTCTCCCTCTAACTCAGATCATAGAGTCCAGGCAACATTTTTGTAAATTTCTTCAGCGTTAGTACCTCTTTGGATTCACCCTAATCTTCACAGCCAAGGCTATCTTCTCACCTTTCTGATTTCCTTCTTCAGTGAACTCCTGTATTCCCTATACACTTCCAGGGATTCCCTTGATCCCAGCTGCCTGTATACCTGAGCCATACCCCTCCTTTTTTCTGGTCAAAGTCTCAATATCTCTGGTCATCCAGGGTTCCCTCATGCTGCTAACCTTACCCTTCACCTTCACAGGCACATATAGACCTTGAAGTCTAGCTATCTCATTTTTAAACATGTTGACTAGAAAATATCTACCCCGAGGAACTCCTGCAGACATGTCCAGGAGTTGAGATGACTGACAGCCAACAACCACAACCATCTTCCGATGTGCCAGTCTGACACCAACCAACAGAGCATTTATCCCTTATTTCTGTTGACCCTAGTTTTGCTAGGCTAGGGCCCCTTGAACTGAAAATGTGTTGCTGGAAAAGCGCAGCAGGTCAGGCAGCATCCAAGGAGCAGGAGAATTGACGTTTCGGCCATGAGCCCTTCTTCAGGGGAGACAGGAACAAAGCAGAGAACGAGCCACGCTGCCCACTGCACTGGGCTGGCATGGGAGACACTGCTTCATATACAACCCATTCTCTCACCCTACTCATAACATAACGTCCAGGTCGCACAGTTTACCTGTCCTCGGCTACACCCCAACCTGAACACCATCTCAAAGTCAGTCCCCAGTGCCACTGGAGACCTGCATCTTGTCATTGTCTCGTACATCGCATAGAGTCTCCTTCCCCACAATGTGATCCAGATTTTAGCATCACGATCAACAAATATTTCATAATCCATGATGGGTCTGCTGCGCCCAGCTCCCATCCACCTTTTGTGACAAGTGGCCAAAGCCTCTCAACCCTCTGAGAGAAGAAATTCCACCCCATCTCAGTCCTAAGTTGGTGCCCCTTTATTCTGAGACTATGCCCTCTGGTCCTAGACTCTCCCATGGGGGAAGCATTGTCTCAGCATTTAAAAAGATGCCCCTTCAAAATCTGATATGTGGCAATGAGATCACCTTTCATTCTTCTAAATTTCAATGAGTAGAGTTTAGCCTTTGCTCATAAGATAACCCCTCCATACTAGGGATCATAAAGTGAACCTTCGAAAAACTGCCTCCAATGAAATTGTATCTTTCCTTAAATAAGGGGGCCAAAACTGCTGACAGTACTCCAGTTCTGATGTTACCAGCATCTTATACAGTTCCTGTTAGACCTCCCTCCTCTTATACCCCAATCCCCTTGAAATAAGGATTTAGGGCGGCATGGTGGCTCAGTGGTTAGCAGACCCGGGTTCAATTCCCACCTCAGGCAATTGTCTGTGTGGAGTTTGCACATTCTCAACGTGTCTGCACTGGTTTGCTCCGGTTTCCTCCCACAGTCCAAAAATATGCCGGTTAGGTGAATTGACCATGCTAAATTGCCTGTAGTGTTAGGTGTAGGGGAATGGGTCTGGGTGGATTGCTCTTCAGAAGGTCGGTGTGGACTTGTTGGGCCGAAGGGCCTATTTCCACACTGTAAGTAATCTAATCTAACATACCATTTGCCTTCCTGATTACCTGTCTGCTAACTTTCTGTGTACAAGTTTCTCAAGTCCCTTTGTGTTGCAGCTTTCTGCAGTTATTCTGTATTTAAATAATACTTATTCTTTTGTCCTTCCTTCCAAAATAAATAACTTTTCGTTTTCCCACATTGTATTCCATTTGCCAACTTTTTGCCCACTTGCTTAATCTATTTGGTGTTTGCACATTCTCCCCATGTTTGCGTGGGTTTCCTCCTGCCTCACAGCACCAGGGACCCGGGTTTGATTTCCACCTCGGGTGACTGTCTGTGTGGAGTTTGCACATTCTCCTTGTGTCTGTGTGGGTTTGCTCTGGGTGCTCCAGTTTCCTCCCACAATCCAAAGATGTGCAGGTTAGATGAATTAGCCATGCTAAATTGCCCATAGTGTTCAGGGGCATAGGTTAGGTGCATTAGTCTGGGGTAAATGTCGAGTAATTGGGTAGGGGAATGGGTCTGGGTGGGCTACTCTTCAGAGAGTCTGTGTGGACTTGTTGGTCCAAATGGCCTGTTTCCACACAGTAGGGATTTTATGATTTTGATGAATATCTCTCTGTAAACTTTGCATGCTTCTTGCAAGTTACCTTTCCACCTATTTTTATGTAGACTGCAAATTTAGCTACCATACATTAACCTCTATCTTCCGAGTCGTTAGTGTATATCATAAATAGTTATGGTCCTAGCACTGATCCCCATGGAACCCCACTGTCACAGGTCCCCAACCTAAAAAAGAACTCCTTGGCATCAGCGGATACCCCGAATTCACAACCAGCATCCCTGCATCATCGTTCAAGGATGTTGTACGCTCGGACAGGTACTGTCAATGTGGAGTTGCCCCAACACGAATCCTGACATTTTCGCCAGCCATGACAGATGGGGGAAATCGGTGCTCTGCATCTGGAGCTCCTGATGTCTAGGCTGGTGAAGTAGTGGAGTCCATTCTACCAGACCGTGCCAGCCTGGTCTGTGGTTGCTACCTAGTTTAGTGAAAGTTCAGCTGTTTGGACCAACGCCTAGCACTGTAGGAAGAACATCAATGACCTCTCTCCACCCTGCCGACGTAAGAGGCACCATTCTCTCTCTGATCTCTCTCTATTACTGCACCCATGAGCGAGAATGTTTAGATTAGGCATTGTTTAATCAGCAGCTGAAATAGATCAGTCAGCACCAGGCAGCAGGGGAAAAGAAGTTGGTGCGAGTTACGACATGGGTGGTCTTTTTTGCAACTCCTTTGACTTCTGAGGAACGATTGGTGAGACCTGTCAGGAGCGTGTTGGAATGGACAAGTCTCGAGGGAGCAAGATCTTCGATGAGGATTCCGGCAGAGGGTGAGCAAAGAGAAGTGGAATGAGAACTGTGTGTGTCAGTTGTGGTTGGACAGTTAGTGCTGTCCAGTCTAGTTCGATGGGGTTTCTGTCCTGCTCTGGAGGTTGTTGTTCCACTACACAGTGCTGAAGTGTTGTCCTTAGGATGAGATGTTGAAATAGGTCAGGGACAAAGAGTAGATTCTGAAAGGACACCAGCAGGAAGTTGAGCTCTAGCCTGGACTGTCATTCATTACAATAGGCTTTTGTTGTTACAGTTTCAACAGTACATTCACTGTTCCATAAGGTTATTCCCCATGAGGACACCAATATTTTAGTCACTCCTCACTCCAGTTTCTTCTCATTGCAGTCACCCCTCTTTACTGTCATTCCTCATTATTCACTCCCCATTCCTCTCCTCTCACTTCCTATTACTCTCGCTCACTCATTACTGTCATTCCCATTGCTCATACTCCTTATTACTGTCACTCCTTATTACTCTCAATCGCTCTGACTCTCATTCTTCATTGCTATCACTCCTCATTAATCTCCTTCCCTGTTACTCCAACCCCCATTACACTAGCTCCTCATTACTCTCACTTCCTACTCCCTATTACCCTCTCCATTACACTAGCTCCTCGTTACTCTCACTTCCCTTTGCTGTCAATCCCTCTTACTGTTGCTGTACGTTAATTTACTCCTGTTTAGTCGTGTTGGTCTTCATTAACTGTGAATGGTCTTTTATTGCCAGCTGTCTGGAACTGCAGTCCTTTCGCTTGGCTTGTGGCTTCGCTTTGACTCTGAGACCACCACCATATTCAGTGGCGACCATTGCCCCACGTCTTTCTACATTGGTAAGTGAAGTGTGGTTTGGGGAGGGGGGGGGTGGGGGGGACAGATATTGTTGTGTCAACACCATTCTGAACAATTTGTAAACACTGCTCATTATGTAAAGCATTCGGAGACACGAAGCATGATCCAGCTGGAGGGCAGTAGAGAGGGAGTAACAAGATGGGTGAAGAGAGCTGTGGTGATAAGTGTACTGCTCCATACAGCAGCTTTCATTTCGGGAGGTTTGATGTGATTCTACATTGAGCTGAAGGTGGAGTTTGGTGTATAGGTGCTGCCCATTACAGCCTGTGGAAATAAAGGAAATAACTAGAGAGAGGTAGGAAAGCAGGACACTGTTAACAAAGGATGATAGATGTGTTATGCGCAGGTGAAAAACTTGGCAGGAGTATAATCTGTAAATGGTAAGGTTTGGTATGTAGACTGGAAAAGCAGCACATTAACAGGAGAGAAACTGGAGAGTGTTGTGGTCTAGAGGGCTCTGGGTGTCCTTGTACATAAAGTCGTAAAGATGTACAGCATGGAAACAGACCTTTCGGTCCAACTCCTCCATGCTGACCAGCTATCCGAAATAAATCTAGTCCCATTTGCCAGCATATGGCCCATAACCTCTCAACTCTTTCTATTCGTATAGCCATCCAGATGCCATTTAAATGTTGTAATTGTATCAACCTGCACCACTTCCTCTGGCAGCTCATTCCATACACACACCACCCTCTGTATGAAAAGGTTGCCCCTTTTAAATCTTTCCCTCTCACTTTAAACCTATGCTCTCGAGTTTTGGACTCACCCCACCCTGGGGAATAGACTTTGTCTATTTACACTATCCATGCTTCTCGTGATTTTATAAACCTCTATAAGCTCACCCCTCAGTCTCTGATGCTGCAGGAAAAACAGCCCCAGTCTATTCAGCCTCTCCCTATAGCTCAAACCCCCCCAAACCTGGCAACATCCTTGTAAATGTTATCTGAACAGTTTCAAGTTTCACAACATCCTTCCTATTGCAGGGAGACCAGACAATGGCCTAACCAATGTCCTGTACAGCCGCAACATGACCTCCCAACTCCGATACTCATGAATCAAAATTAACAAGTTGTTTCGGAAGGCAAATCTTGCTATTCCTCTTCAAGGTGTTGGTGAAGTTACATCAAGAATACTGAAGCACAGTTTGCACTCCCAGTTGAAGTGGAAGTGGTTGCATCGGAAGTGGCTCACAGACTGTTCACTTGGCTAATTCCCGGAGATGAAGAGTTTGCTCATGAAGAGAGATTGTGTAAGTTGGTCTCTGGGTTTTGAGGAATCAGAGGTGATTTATAGAAACATATAAGATTCTCTGGGGCATTGACAGGGTTAATGTTGATGAAAGGCCCCTTGTAGGGAGTTCAGAACTAGTGGACAGAGATAAGGAGGATTTTGAGAAGATCCTGAATTGTGGGGATTTTCCCCCACTGAGCTGTGGAGGCTGAGGTAGACAGGCAGGAAAGATCATTTCAGATCCATATCAGATCAGCCATTACCTCATTGACTGGTGGAGCAAGCTTGAAGGTCTGAATGGTTTACTCCTGCTCCAATTTCTTATCCTCCTCCATTGCCTCCATCGCCTCCATGT
Organism: Chiloscyllium punctatum; assembly: GCF_047496795.1. Lineage (NCBI taxonomy): Eukaryota > Metazoa > Chordata > Chondrichthyes > Orectolobiformes > Hemiscylliidae > Chiloscyllium > Chiloscyllium punctatum. The sequence goes on from NC_092783.1 coordinate 29,099,962, forward strand.
ACACTTCCTGCTGTCCTATTCTCCTCCATTGCCTCCTTCTACACTTCCTGCTGCCTTGGGAATGCAGCCAACATGATCAGTGGGCAGAAGATACAAAATGTTGAAAATACCTACAAAAAATAAAATAACAGCTTCTTCCCTACTGTTATCAGACTTAGGAATGGACCTCTCCTTTATTAGATGTGATCATTCTCTGTACCTTCTCTGTAGCTATAACACTATATTCTGTATTCTGTTCTGTTATCCTGATGTGCTTATGTAAGGTGTGATTTGTCTGGTGAGCACACAAAACAATACTTTTCACTGCATCTCAGTACCGGTGACAATAATAAATCAAGTCAACTCACTTCCAGCCTCTGCACTACAGATCCGAACCATTGTCAGCAATCACTGTCGACCAAGTATGGGGTGTTCACCTTGGAAATTCTGTCTCTCTGGTCATGGGTCCTGATGGGTCTTTTCTGAGTTCGATTCAACTGCACGTTTTGCAGGTGTTTTCAAGACGTGGAACTGGTTTTTAATCTCGAGATCATTGGCATTCCTTTCACCAGTTCCTTTGCCGTATTTCCTTTTGTTGGATTAGTGGTGCTGGAAGAGCACAGCAGTTCAGGCAGCATCCGAGGAGCAGCAAAATCGACGTTTCGGGCAAAAGCCCTTCACCAGGAATAAAGGCAGTGAGCCTGAAGCGTGGAGAGATAAGCTAGAGGAGGGTGGGGGTGGGGAGAGAGTAGCATAGAGTACAATGGGTGAGTGGGGGAGGAGATGAAGGTGATAGGTCAGGGAGGAGGGTGGAGTGGATAGGTGGAAAAGAAGATAGGCAGGTAGGACAAGTCATGGGGACAGTGCTGAGCTGGAAGTTTGGAACTAGGGTGAGGTGGGGAAAAGAGGAAACTGTTGAAGTCCACATTGATGCCCTGGGATTGAAGTGTTCCGAGGCGGAAGATGAGGCATTCTTCCTCCAGGCGTCTGGTGGTGAGGGAGCGGTGGTGAAGGACATCCAGGACCTCCATGTCCTCGGCAGAGTGGGAGGGGGAGTTGAAATGTTGGGCCACGGGGCGATGTGGTTGATTGGTGCGGGTGTCCCGGAGATGTTTCCTAAAGCGCTCTGCTAGGAGGCACCCAGTCTCCCCAATGTAGAGGAGCAACGGATACAATAAATGATATTGGTGGATGTGCAGGTAAAACTTTGATGGATGTGGAAGGCTCCTTTAGGGCCTTGGATGGAGGTGAGGGAGGAGGTGTGGGCACAGGATGAACAGTTCCTGCGGTGGAAGGGGAAGGTGCCAGGATGGGAGGGTGGGTTGTAGGGGGGTGTGGACCTGTCCAGGTAGTCATGGAGGGAAGGTGGAAAGGGGTGGGGAGGGAAATATATCCCAGGTGGTGGAAATGTTGGCAGATGATTTGGTTTGTGCGAAGGTTGGTAGGGTGGAAGGTGAGCACCAGGGGCGTTCTGTCCTTGTTACGGTTGGAGGGGTGGGGTCTGAGGGCGGAGTGCGGGATGTGGACGAGATGCGTTGGAGGGCATCTTTAACTACGTGGGAAGAGAAATTGCGGTCTCTGAAGAAGGAGGCCATCTGGTGTGTTCTGTGGTGGAACTGGTCCTCCTGGGAGCAGATACGGCGGAGGCGGAGGAATTGGGAATATGGGATGGCATTTTTGCAAGAGATAGGGTAGGAAGAGGTGTAATCCAGGTAGCTGTGGGAGTCGGTGGGTTTGTAAAAAACGTCAGTGTCAAGTCGGTCATCATTAATGGAGATGGAGAGGTCCAGGAAGGGGAAGGAGGTGTCAGAGATGGTCCAGGTAAATTTAAGGTCAGGGTGGAATGTGTTGGTGAAGTTGATGAATTGCTTAACCTCCTCGCGGGAGCACGAGGTGGTGCCAATGCAGTCATCAATGTAGTGGAGGAAGAGGTGGGGATTGGTGCCTGTATAATTACGGAAGATTGACTGTTCTATTGACAGGTTTAATCAAAGAATTGTGTCCCTTCATCCAGGAGCTTCCTCTAAGTTGGCTTCTTCTGAAAGAGTTGATGTCTGTGTTGCATTACTTGAGAGAAGCCTTCGGGGAGTCTTTGAACCATTTCCTCTGTCCTCCTCTCATTTGAGTGCCTTCCTTGAGCTGGGTGAGGAATGTTTGCTTTGGCAGTTGGAACTCAGATGGCAGCTAAGCGGAGTTTGTTTTGGATGATCATGGCCTCATTGCTGGTGCTTCAAAAAAGCTTCAAAAACCTGTCCTCCCAACTGATGTGGAGCATCCATCTCAAAAAGTGTTGATGGTGCTTCATTTCGGCCTTGAGGTGTTGTCTATATGTTGTCCAAGTTTGGAGTCATATCAAAGGTTTGGAAGGATGAGACAAGAATCTTAGCAGCACAAATGTTATTTGGGCAATGATCTTCATGGTGACGGAAAACAGGGAGATTCCTGGGTAGCTCCCACAGTTCTCTTTGTCTCCTTTTGTTGAGGACTGTGGCAACAGCAGCATCACTGAGATCAGCAGGGATTTCTTTTTTAGTCCCAGATTTTCAGGAACATTTATTGGGGTGGGGTGGGCGGGGAGTTGGGTGGGGGGGTTGGTGTATGTGTGTGTGTGTGTAATTCCCATAAAGAGAGATAGAGAGTGACACACACACACACACACACACACACACACACACACACACACACACACACACACACACACAAGAATGACACACATACAGAGGGAATCAGAGAAACCATGAAACAGTGTCCCTCTCTCTGATTCCCTCTGTATGTGTATCATTCTCTCTGATCCTGTGTACGTGTGTGTGACTCTCTGATTCCCACCCTCTGATTCCCTGTGTGTTTGTCACTCTCTCTCTATTTGTCTGTTTATGTGGATGTCACTCTCCCTGTGTGACTCTCTCTGTGGGTGCACTTTCCCTGATTCTTACTCAGTGGGTATTACTCCCTTTCTGATTCCCTCTTTGTGGGTATCTCTCTCTTTTGGTGAGTCTCTGTTTGTTTCCATGTTATTTTCAGAATCTGCCTCTCTTTCTCTACTTCTCTAGGATTCTCTTAGGAGCTGGAGTACTCCCTTGAACCTGCCCTGCAAATCAATAAGTTATTGGCTGATCTGTTTGTAAACTCAAAGCCACATTCCTGCCTATGCCCGATAACCTTTCACCTCCTTGCTTAACAAGAATCTACCACTGCCTCAGATATATTCCAGAACTTCTATTCCACCATCTTTTTGAGATGAGATCGAAAAACCTACCACAATCTGACAGAAATAAATTCTCCTCACCTCTGGTTCAAATGGGTGACTCCTTATTTTGAAACAGTGACCCCTCGCTCTAGATTCTGTCTTTTCTTTCAGCTGCGTTCACTCACTCTGTTTCTCTATTTTAACCTTTGTATCACTTTTTCTCTGTCATTATCTCTCAATTAATTTTTCACCTCTTTGTCTCTCTCTCTTTCTATCTCTGTCTGAATATCGATGTCTTCTAACTTTGTCTTTGTATCTTTCTCCAATTCCCATCTCCCTGTATGGTTCTTCAGCTCCTATGTCTGCCTTACTGTCTGTCTTCTCCTGACCATGTCTCTATGTCACGTTGCCCAGGCTTCATCTGTCTTTCTGTTGCCCTCTTTTATTTATCTCTGACCTCCTTTCAGTGTGAACTGAATCTGCAGTGTGCTTGTGTGTTTTGATTGAGGCTGTACTGAGCTCAGCCATGGTGGGTTGGTGGCTGAGTGAAGAATGGTGTATGGGGGTGGGGTGATGTTTGCCTGGTTTTCTGCATTTTTCTCTATAAATAGCTTGTGTGCAGGAAGTGGCGGATTCCTGACTGGGAGCAGGTTGTGCCTATTAGGATGGAGTTCCAGATTGGGTTGCAAGGAATCAGCAGGGTTGGTTAACCCTTTGCAAACATCATGTGCTGATTCTGAACTGACGGCAGAGGAGGGCCATAATTACAGTCAATCTTTGTCAGTGCAAAAACCGCAACAGGCAGCATGTGTTCAGTCTGGCGACCATCCCAGGAACGCCCAGTCAGAACAGTGAGTGGTGGTAACCACAGTAACAGGGTGGGGTCTGACGACCAATCGTTTGGTAAGGCTCAGGCCAAATGCATTCTGACTTAAGTTAGAATATTGTGCTGCTGTACAGAGAATAACAGCAGTTCCAGGAAATCTGGAGCAATACTGTGAGTAGCAGGGCCTGCTATAAAAAATAAAAACCAAAAGAACTGCATATGCTGTAAATCAGTGACAAAAATAGAAATTGCTGGAAAAACTCAGCAGGCCTGGCAGCATCTGAGAAAAGAAATCAGAGTTAATGTTTCAGGTCATTCGACCTGTAATATTAGGTCTGACTTCTCTCCGCATGTACTGCCAGGCCTCTTGAGCTTTTCTAGCAACTTCTGTTTTTGTCACAGTATTTGCTTGTTTTTAGTGTGACTGACATTGTAGGTCATAGCTCTGAGTAAGTACAGAAACTGCCAGTTAGTAATTCCCCATCAGATCAGGGATTGACAATGAGCTCAGGAATTCCCAGGATGTAGAGCAAATCATTTCTTGTTCCAATACAATGACAGTACAGTGATCGGAAGTAACTGAAGAGTGGAACATGTCATTGCAGAGATTGGAAACAGTCAATGAAACATGACAGTGGCAACAGGCGCAGGTCACTCCCTGTCTGTGAGCAAACTGTCCATTGAAACTCCCAACAGAGACTGGTGCTAGATGCATTCGTTCCCAGTCAGAACAGAGACTGACAATAGTCACAAGACACCGGTCATAGAGTAATACAGCATGGAAGCAGGCCCTTCTCCCAAACTGGTCTGTACTGATCATGTGCCACTCAGCTAGTTCCAATTACCTGCATTTCATCCATATCCCTCTAAATCTTTCTCATCCATGGACCTATCCAAATGTTTTTTAAATATTGCTATTATACCTGCCTCAATTACTTTCTCTGGCAGCCCATTCCACATACGCAGCACTCTCTCTGTGAAGAAGTTGACCCACAGGCCCTTCTGAAATCTTTCCCCTCTCACCTTAAACCTATGCCCTCTAATTTTCATGATGGTTGGGCCTAGGACATTAACCCGAGGAACACTTGCAGAGATGTTCTAGAGCTGAGATGACTGACTTTCAACAACCAATACCATCTTCCTATGTGCCAGATATGACTCAAACCAGTGGAACGTTTGCCCTCTAGATATAGCACTTTGGGCTACAGGGATCAAAAGGTATGGGGGAAAAGGAGGAATGGGCAATTAAATTGAATGATCATACTGAATGACAGAGCAGGCTTGAAAGGATGAATGACCTACTCTTGCTTCTATTGTCTATGTTTCTATATATCAGTTTTTTATTACGTCACCCTTGCAACATGTTTTTAAATTTATGCCCTCTTTTCTTTTTGTTGCAAAAAAGAGTGAGCAGGTCAGCTTGGATGTAGTGATGTGTAATGAAGTAGTTTTAGTAAATGATCTCTGAGTAAAAGATCCCTTAGGGAACAGTGACCATAGTATGACAGGCTTTAGTATTCAACTTCAGCGGGGGAAATCTGGGCTGCAAAAAAACCAAGCTAATCTTAAACAAGGGTAATTATGTAGAAATGAGGGCAGAACTGGCTGGAGTGGATTGGGAAAGGGGTTTAGAAGCAAAGAGGAAACATGACAGACATTTAATAAAATAGTTTATGTCTCCCAGGACAGACACATGCCAGTGAGGAAGGTGGGTTCTAGGAAGGGAATGAACAGACCATGATTAACGAGGCAAGTTAATGCTTCTTTCAAATTGGAAGAAAAATAACATACAACATGACAAAGATTCTGGTAAAGTTGAGGACTGGGAAAAGTTTTAAATACCAACAAAAATGATCAAAAGGAAAAGGGAGAAAAATAAACTATGAGGGTAAACTAGAAAGTAATATAAAAATGGGCAGTAAGAGCTTCTTTAAATATGTGGCATGGTGGCTGAGTGGTTAGCCTCACAGCACCAGGGTCCTCGGTCCAACTCCAGCCTCGAGTGACTATCTATGTGGAGTTTGCACATTCTCCCTGCGTCTGTGTGGGTTTCCTCCGGGTACTCCAGTTTCCTCCCACAGTCCAAAGATTAGGTGTATTGGCCTTGCTAAATTGCCCATAATGTGAGGTGCATTAGATGCTGGGAAATGGGTCTGGGTGGATTACTCTTCAGAGGGTCAGTGTGGACTTGTTGGGCCGAAGGGCCTGTTTCCACACTGAAGGGAATCTAATCTAATCTAATGTGAAAAAAAGTCAAAGTGTACATAGGCCCACTCAAAGACAGGGCTGGAGAAATAATAGCGAATCAGGAAACGGCAGAGGAGCTGAGTAAATACATTGTTTTGGTCATTATGGTAGATGACACAAATAGAACTCTTTAAAAATATCATGGGGCAAAATGGTGGGGGTGGGGGCAATAGTGTGGGCAGAGGGATAAATACAATAACTGTCATTAGAGAAAAAAATACTACGAAAACTAATGGGTCTAAAGGCAAATAAGCCCCTGGAACTAATGGATTATGCCCTCAGATATTAGTGGAAGTAGCTACAGAGATAGTAGATGCACTGATAGTAATCTTCTAGGAACCCTTAGAGTCTAGAAAAGTCCTAGAAGATTTGGAAAACTGCCAGTATAATGCATTTATTTGAAAAGGGAAATGAGCAACTGGTGACTACAGGCCAATTAGTTTTACATTTGTCATTGGGAAAATGTTAGAGTCCATTCTAAAGGATGTCATACTAGTGTATTTAGAAATACATAATGTTGTCAAGCAGAGTCAACATGGCTTCATAAAGGGTAAATCATATTTGATAAGTTTGTTACAATTCTTTCCAAAGGTAGCAAGCAGGATACATATGAGTGAAACAGTGGATGTAATGTGTTTGAAAAAGGTGTTCAATCAAGACCTTAATTACCTACGAGATAGGAAGCCATGGTGTTGGAGATACAGCAAACTGTTTATTACATAATACCTTTGGGACCAGAAGTGTGCCGGTTGATCAAGAGATCCCCATATTCAAAGTAAAACATATATTAAGTAATAGAAATGTAATGCAGGGGCTATACACATCACTTTTATACTTTACAACACAAATCACTTGAATAATAATATAGCTTTGCCTTAAATAAAACTTAGCGGAAGACAGCCTTTTCATTCCCATCATCAACTAACTTCTTGAACATTGCAGAGATTGTGATAATATAGTAGAGGTGAGGTATCTGATGTATATATTTTTTGCTGCAGGCATCAGTTCATAAGGTGCCAGCTAAAACAAAGCTTGCTGTAATAGCTTAGATAGAGATTTGGCTAACTAATGGAAGACAATGAGTTGGGGATAAAGGGGATATTCCAGGATGACAATCTGCAACTAATTGGAGTGCCATAGGGACTGGGGTCACAGTTACTTATAATATATGTGAATGACTTCGATGATGGAAGTGAATGTACTATTGTCAAGTTTGTAGATGACCCAAAAATGGATGGGAAGGGAAGTGGTGAGGTTGACACAAAGAGTCTGCAGGCTAATACAGACAGGTTAAATGAGTGGAATAAAGCTTGGAAAATGGTATGTACTGTGGGGAAATAGGAGGTTTTGCATTTTGGGAGGAGCTGAATATTATTTAAACAGAAGGAGACTGCAGAAAGCTTCAGAACAGAGGGATTTGGAATCCTTGTCCATGATTACAAAAGTAAACTAGTATCCAAGTTCAGTGGGTAATATGAATGGCAAATCAAATGTTGGCAATCATTTCAAAGAGAATAGAGTGTAAAACTAGGAAGAGTTTAGTAAAACTAGACAAGGTACCAGTCAGAACACAACTGAAATACTGTGAACAGTTTTGGTATTGAAAGAAAGATACACTGGAGGCAGCCTAGAGAAGGTTCATTTGGTTGATTCAGGGTATTAAGAGATTTTCTCACGAGGAGAGGTCGAATATGTTGGGCTTGGAAAGATAATATGGTTGCAGGAGAGATACCTGACAATGATTCTGACTCACTCTAAACTGTTGAATAGACTGGCACAGATGGCTACACAAGAAGAATATCAAGTAAATATAAAATGTCAGGTGGACACTGGTGCTTCATGCAACATCAGGAGCTTTGCAGACCTGTGAAAAGTGGTTGAAGATGATTCCCAAAAAATGAAGCCATCAAAGTTAAAGTTGAGACTTTTATAATTGAAAAACACTCAACCAAGAAGTGATATAAAGCTGGGAGCAATGGGAAGAGAGAAAATCTGTAATTCTAGATAATAGACATTAAGCCTGAGCCAATCATCTCAGTTTAAACAAGTCCAAAGCGTGACTGGTAACCTTACATGTACCAGAAGAGATTTCACAGGGCAACAGACCATGAACTACTGGATAAAAAAGTACAAAGATGTTTTCACAGGTTTTGGACATCCTCCTGTGAATATCATCTCAAAGTAGATGAGAATGGCAGACCAATGCAACATTTGCTGAAGGGGGTACTTAGCCAGCTTGAAAGACCAGCTAGAGAAGCCAGTCATGAAGGGAGTAATCGGCACAGAGACAAGTTTGACAGACTGGATTAGCAGCATGGTAGCAGTGAAGCACCCTGGAAAGCTGAGCGTATCCATCGATATAAAGTAGAGCAATAAAACTTTGAAGAGTTCTCACTACCTCATGCCAACCATTGAGGAGATGTTGCTACATCATGCTAAGTTAATACTACCCTGAATGTGAAGGATAAACATGGAAAGCGAGGTTTCGTAAAAACTGTAGTTTTTATGAAAACTGTTTGGACACGATTTCGGATGTAGAGGACAGGTACATGCTTTTGGCTTTTCCAGTGCTTCAGAAGAGTATCCAACACAGACAGTATGAGATAATCATTGCTCTTCCCAGAGTGGATGCAATTGAAGATGACTAAAGTCAAGTCTATAGGCCATGTACTGAAGGTGAAAGGACTTTACGTGGATCCTAATAAAGTGAGGTTGATAACAGACATGCAGAAACCAACAGATATGAAAACAGTGAAATGAATGTTGGTTTTCTCAACAACCTAGCAGTCTGTTGGCATCTACACAAGTTCACTGTTCATTTATTTAAGGACGCATGTAATAGCATTGGAGACAGTTCAATGTAGGCTTTACAAGTCTGGCAACTTCGGTCAAAGGTTGTCTGATGATGAAAGGCTGGACAATTGAGGCTTATATCTACTGCAGAAATGAGCAGATACCAAGGAAATTGCCAGCAATAATTTGCATGTGCACCCTCAAAGTACCTGGATATCTTAACCCTGACCTTAACCTTATGCAATGAGTGTGCAGAGACAAGTTAAAATGGGATGGATTACAATGAACACAGATATTTTTTATGAGGTATAATTTTCTTTTGTAGACCATGTATAGACCATGTAGCATGTCATTACAAATGACAGTTCATACAATTTGTTTTACAGACAGTGGTCTGTTTGAAGATATGCATTTGTACATAGCACACTGTGACCTGTCACAATCATAGAACATAGAACAGTACAGCACAGTATAGGCCCTTTGGCCCACAATGTTGTGCTGAACATTTATCTCAATCTAACATCAACCTAACCTACACACCCCTCAATTTACTGCTGTCCATGTGCTTATCCAGCAGTCGTTTAAATGTCCCTAATGTCTCTGACTCTACTACCACCTCTGGTAGTGCATTCCACGCACCCACCACTCTCTGCATAAAGAATCTATCTCTGACATCTCCCCTAAACCTTCCTCTAATCACTTTAAAATTCTGACCCCTCGTGGCAGCCACGTCTGCCCTGAGGAAATGTCTCTGGCTATCTCCTCTATCTAGGCCTCTCATTACCTTGTATAACTTCATCAAGACACCTCTCTTCCTCCTTCTCTCCAGTGTGAAAAGCTCGAGCTCACCCAACCTCTCTTCATAAGACAAACCCTCCAATCCAGGCAGCATCCTGGTAAATCTCCTCTGTACCCTCTCTAAAGCATCTACATCCTCCCTGTCATGAGGCAACCAGAACTGGATGCAATATTCCCAGCGTGGTCTAACCAGGGTTTTATAGAGCTGTAGTAAAACTTTGCGGTTCTTAAACTTGATCCCCCTGTTAATGAAAGCCAAAACACCATACGCCTTCTTAACAACCCGATTAACTTGGGTGACAACTTTGAGGGATCTATGTACATGGACATAAAGATCCCACTGTTCCTCCACACTGCCAAGAATCCTGTCTTTAATCCTGTATTCAGCATTCAAATTCAACCTTCCAAAATGAATCACATCACATTTATCCAGGTTGAACCTCATCTGTCACTTCTCAGCCCAGCTCTGTATCCTGTCAATGTCTTGTTGTAGCCTGCAACAGCCCTCGACACTATCTACAACATCACTGACACTTGTGTCATCGGCAAATGTACTAACCCACCCTTCCACTTCTTCATCGAAGTCATTTATAAAAACCTCAAAGATCAGAGGCCCAAGACCAGATCCCTGCGGGACACCACTGGTCACTGACCTCCAGGCGGAATACTTTCCATCCACTACCACTCGCTGTCTTCTTTTGGCCAGCCAATTCTGTATCCAGACAACCACATTTTCCTGTATCCCATATCTCCTAACTTGAATGAGGCTACCATGGGGTACCTTATCAAATGCCTTACTGAATTCCATATACGCCACATCCAGTGCTTGACCTTCATCAACTTGTCTCATCACATCCTCAACGAACTCAATAAAGCTTGTGAGGCATGACTTATTCCTCACAAAACCATGCTGACTATCTTTAATTAAACTATGTTTTTCCAAATAGTCATAAATCCTATCTCTCAGAATCCTTCCTGGTACCTTGCTTACCACAGATGTAATATTGACTGGTCTGTAATTCCCAGGGGTTTCCCTATTCCCTTTCTTGAACATGTTTGTGTTTGTGAGCAGAAGCCATTAAAGGTCAAACATGGAATGGTTTCCTGACAGAGCTTCCGCCCCTTTCCATACTTCCCCTCTCCCCTCCTCCCTCTTTCTCACCCCCACCCAGCCTGGTCATCCACCTCTCTCCACACTGCCCCTCTCCCCTCTTCCCTTTCTCTCACAGTCTTCTGCCCAGCCTGGCCCTCTATTCCTCTTCACACTGACCCTCTCTGCTCCTTCCTTCCTCTCACCTCTACCCAGCCTGGCCCTCCACCTCCCTCCATGCTGCCTGTCTCCCCTCCTCCCTCTGTCTCACACAGATATTCACCCAGCCAAGCCTCCATCCTTTCTCACACTGTCCCTGACTCTCTCCATCCTAGCCTTGCCCTCTCCAGCTGTCCCTCCCTGTTCAGCCCCTCTCCCTCCCTCCCAGCCTAATTCTTTCTCTCTTCTGTCTCTTTCTCCCTCCTATTCTGGTCCTTTTGCTTGTCCTCCTCTCCTCCCTTCCTGTCTCACTCCACATCTTCCTCTAAATCTCTTGCTGTAGTTCTCTCCCCATTTCACCTCCCCCCCCCCCCCCCCCCAGTTTTTTTGTGTCTCTCTCTTTCCTCACTCTGTTCTGCATGACCCTCTATTTCTTTCCTTCACCCACCTTTCTCCCATCATCCCTCTTGTTCTCTTCCTTTGTCTATCATCCTCCTGGGCTTGTCCTCTCTAAGGTCCTTCCTCTTTCCCTCTCTCCCAGACACGCCTTGACTCCTGCTCTAGCTCTACCAACTGCTCACTCGCTCATTCTGCTTTCTCGTTTTTTAGGAGTCTACACATTGATTGCCACTGGGGCTCTGATGATGCTGGTGGGTTTTCTTGGATGTTGTGGAGTGGTGCACGAATCTCAGTGTTTACTTGGAGCTGTAAGTATTGCTAGGCTCAGAGGCCAACATTTAATGTATGTCTGAGGTTAGGAGTCATAGTTGGTGCGATACCGGGGTCAGGTTAGTTTCCATTTGTTGTTTGAGTCAGTATGTGCCTTGGTCAGTGGTTGGTTAGTGGGCATACAGAATTAGGGTTCTGTATATATCTGGGTTCAGGGTTGGTTTTATGGACAGGGTCATGAGTCACTCTCTAACTGGGGGTTGCAATTGATAGTTTGATTTGGTGTATGTTGAGGTGGAGTTTAGTGTGTCCCTGGGATCGGGTGGATTGTACATTTTGAGTCAAGGTTGGTCCATGTCAGAGATCACATATCAATGCATAACTAGGGTCAGGGGTCATGTGATGCAAGGATTAGTATTTGCCTGTGGTCAGGGGTCAGTGTGTCACTGGTGTCTGTGTTGAGCTGAGTGGCTGGCATGATGTCTCAGTTGAGGATTTGTTTTAGTTCTGGTATCAGGGGTCATTTGTAAGTGTGAATCTGGGTTATAAGTAATAGAGTTATATAGGTCTATGTAGCTCTATGTATGTCTTGGCATCGCACGTTCCCATCTAAATGCTTCTTAAATGTTATGGAGGTTTCTGCCTCTACAGTCTGGGGTTGGAGTGTGTCTGGGGTCAGGAGTTGGTCTCCAATAAGAATAGGATTTATTGACTGTCTCAGGTTCATAGCCAGACTGAATTACAATCATTGGACAATGTGAGTTTGGAATTGGTCATTGTTGGGGTTATGGCTCAGACTGGGCTCTGGTGTTATGGGTGATTCTACATCTGGGATCATGGGTGACTGTACAGCCAAAGTCAGCAGCTGAGGTGCATTTTGGATCTGTGCTCAATGTGCTTCTGGGTCAATGATTGATGTGTATCTGGGGTCAAAGTTTGCCTGGGGTCAGGGCTCTGAGCATATTGGGGAACAGAGTCCATTCTGAATCTGAGTTGGTATTCGGTATGCTTTTCTGGGGTCTGGTGTGTAGGACTTTGTTTCAAGGAGTCTTCATGAGTTTCAGGGGAAATGTTAGTTTGTGTTTCAGCTCAGTGTTTATTGAATACCTGGGGTCAGAATACAAAGTGCTACAGGGTTCAGGTGTTGATGTTCACTGTTAACAATGCTGACCTTTTTCTCTCCAGTTCTTCATGTGTCTGCTGGTGATTTTTGTGGCTGAGATCACAGCTGGAGTCTGGGGTTTCCTGAACAAGCACGAGGTAATGTATTACCTCAGCCCACCTGTAAAATGCCAGAACAGCTCTTCCCATTCTCAGCTGCAGGATTGGAAAGGGACCCCTCTTCCCATCTCCAAGCTCCTTAATTCTTAGCATTTCAACTCCACATTCATATGAACATGAGGAGACCATTCAGGAGACTTTCAGCCATTTATCCAGACCATGGCTGATCAATGAGCTCGGTGTGTAGTCACCGTTTTCCCCATATTCCTTCGCAGTACCATTGGTTCACAAAAATCTGTCCATCGCAGACTCCAAAGAAGCTATTGATCCATGAGTCATTGCAGATTACAGAAACATAGAAACCAGAAGCAAGGCTAATCCATTTGATCCTTAGAGGCTGCTGCACCAGTCTACATGGTTATGGCTGATCCCCTATCTCACAGTCAGTTCTCCACTTTCTTTCTATTACCTTTGATGCTTTTAAAATCTAAACATGTACCTATCTCTTTCTTGAACATATTCAGAGACTTCGGCCCCCAGTCTTCTGTGGTAGAGAACTCCACAGGTTTACTACCCTTTGAATTAAGAGATCCTTTTTCAACTCAGCCTTAAACGGTCGACTCTGTACCTTGAGACTGTGACCCTTGATTCCAGACTCCCAACCAGGGAAACATCCTCCCAGCATCTAGTCTGTCCAGCCCTGTTGGAATTTTATAATATGTTTTAATCAGACGTCCTCTTATCCTTGAAACTCTGGTGAATATAGACCCAACTGAACCATTCACTCTACATAGGACAGTCCTGCCATCCTTGGTATCAGCCAAGTGAACATCTGCTGTACTCCCTCTATGGTAAACATATCCTTTCTTAGGTAGGCAGACCAAAACTGTGTGTAATTATCCCAGTGCAGTCTCAGCGATGCCCTGTGTAAGTGCAGAAAGACATCGCTACTTCTGAACTGAAATTCTCTTGCAATGGTGACCAATATACCATTACCAGCTAATTGCTGCAGCTGCCTGTCTACTTTCACTGACACCTAGATCCCATGATATAGCCGCACTTCCCAGTAGGTCACCCCTTAAGTAATACTCTGCCTTTCTGTTTTTCACACCAAAATGTATAACTTGACATTAACTGTATTGTACCTGCCATGTATTTACCTACTCACTCAGTTTGTCTAAATGACCTTGAAGCCTCCTTGTATCCTCTTCACATCTCACTATCCCACACATTAGCAAACCTGGAAATGTTACGTTTGGTAGCTCCTTCCAACTTATTTATATAACTTGTAAATAGCTGGGTCATTGGCATTGTGCCTTGCTATACCCTACTAGTCACTTCCTGCCACTGGAAAAAGACCATTAATTCTCACTCTGTTTCCTGTCTGTCAACCAATTCTTAATCCATGCCAATATATTGATCCCTATCCCTTGTGCTTTAGCTTTGCTCATTAATCTCTTATCAAAAACATTCTGAACAATCTAAATGCTCCACATCTGCTGGTTCTCCCTTACCTATTTTGGTAATTATATCCTCAAAATGTTCCAGTAGATTAGTTAAGTATGATTTGTCTTTCATAAACCGATGCAGGCATTGTCCAGCCCTGTTAATGCTTTCCAAATGTCCTATTATCATGATTTACAATAGAGACTAGCACCTCTCCCCTCACCCCCAACTGATGTTTGACAAACTGCTTTGTAATTATCTTTTGTCTCCTCTTTTTCTTATTAAATAGCGGTGTTGTACTTGCCATCTTCCTATCTGTAGGAACTGCTCCAGAGTCTATTGACGATGACCAGCAATGCATTCAATATTTCCAGGGCCATTTCCTTTCATATTTTGAGATGTAGATTATCAGACCCTGGTCGAGAAAGGGACAAAATTCAACATCAGCTCCCCTCCCCCTCTGCTTCTTTATTTTGATATATTGGGTCAATATATGTCACAAATTATAAGTTAAATAACAAATACAAAATAAATTGACCTCACAGGTTTTCTGGGCAGTCCACTCAGGATATATGTCACCAACTTCAGTCAGAAGAAGACAAGAATTTGAATGGAGTAGGCCATTCAACCCCTCAAACCTGCTCTGCCATTCAGTGAGATCATAACTGATCTGATTGTGGCCTCAACTCCACTCTCCTGAGTGCCCCTCATCCTCTTTGACTCCTTTAACAATCAGAAATCTGTCTAACTCAGCCTTGAATATATTCAGTGCCTCAGTCTCCATTAATCTCTGGTGAGTAGAACTCAGTATTCTAATAATCCTCAGAGAAAAAAGAATGGGAGACAACTACCTTCTAAAATCTGTCCCCTAGTTTTAAACTCCCCTCCTGGAGAAAACATCTGCTGAACATTCACACTGTCAAATCTTATTTGTTTCAATATGATCACGTCTCATTCTTCAAAATTCCAATCAGGACAGGCCCAACCAATATCCGACAACTCCTTCATCCATGGATTCAGTCAAGTGTGGAAGATAACAACTATGGAGCACAGCTCTTTGACTTTAACCCTTCATCCCAGCCAACAAACACTTCAACTGCAAACTGACCTGGCTTCTGTAGTTAAGTGTGTCTTTGTAGATGAACTCAGTAGGCAGAGCAGCTTCAGGGAGTGAGGCCTGTTGGCTTTATTTCTTTTTCATTCAGTTGGGGGACATGGCACTGCTGGCTCTAGTTGCCCCTTGAGAAGGTGGTGGTGAGCTGCCTTCTTGAACTGCTGCAGTCCACCTGCTGTGAGTTTAACCATAATGGCATTAGGGAGGGAATTCCAAGATTTTGACCTGGAGACAGTGAAGGAAAAGTGAGGTATGTCGAAGCCAGGTGAGTGACTTGGAGAGAAACTTGCAGGTGGTGGTGTTCCCATTTTATTGGAAACTACCTGTTTTCCTTCACAATGGGACAGGGAGGATTTTTCTGGACAACTTTCAAAAGAGAAGTACAGCACAAGAACAGGCCCTTTGGCCCTCCAAGCCTGTGCCAATCATCATGCGAAAACTAAATAGTTGTTGCTAGTAAAATTTTCTTTGCTTCGATATTTGATTGGGTAGACCTCGTTCTTCTTTTGTTGGACTTCTTTCATTTAAGCTCCCTTGGGTTTTGGGGTGGCATGGTGGCTCAGTGGTTAGCACTGCTCCCTCACAGCACTAGGGTCCCAGGTTCGATTCCAGCCTCAGGCGACTGTCTGTGTGGAGTTTGCACATTCTCCCTGTGATGGCGTTGGTTTCCTCTGGGTGCTCTGGTTTCCTCTGAGAGTCCAAAGATGTGCAGGTCAGGTGGATTGACCATGTCAAATTGCCCATAGTTTTAGGTGCATTAGTCAGAGGGAAATGGGTCTGGGTGGGTTACTCTTCGGAGGGTCAGTGTGGAATGGTTGGGCCAAAGGCCTGTTTCCACACTGTAGGGAATCTAATCTTCTGGGGTTTTTTTTTACCCTTACAGAGGGAGAAAGGGAGGACAGAAATGATTTCATAAAGAACAAAAATACAAAGAACAAAAAGAGAAGTTCAGCACAGGAACACTCCCTTCAGCCCTCCAAGCCTGCGCTGAACATCATGTCCAAACTAAACGAATAAACAAACCTTCTGCCCTTATTTGGCCCGTATCCCTCTACTCCCTCCCTAATCATGTAACCATCCAGATGCCTCTTAAATGTCACCAATGTGCCTATCTCCACTACCTCTGCTGGCAGTACATTCCAGGTTCCTACCATATCTGTGTGAAAAACTTCATATGCACATCTCCCTTAAACTTTACTGCTCTCATCTTGAACCTGTGCTCCCTTGTAATTGAAACTTCAACCCTGGCGAAAAAACTTCTGACGATCCCCCCTCTCTATGCCTCTCATAATTTTGTAGATCTCTATCAGGTCTCCTCTCAGCCGGCATCTTTAGTGAAAACAATCCTAGTCTTTTTAATCTTTCCTCATAGCCAATGCCCTTGAGACCAGGCAACATCCTGGTGAACCTTCTCTGCACTCTCTCCAAAGCTTCCATGTCCTTCTGGTAGTGTGGTGACCAAAACTGCAGACAGTATTCCGAATGTGGCCTAACAAGGGTTTTATATAGCTGCAACATGGTTTGCCAACTCTTGTACTCCAAACCCCGGCCGATGAAGGTAAACATGCCATCTGCCTCCTTAATCACCTTGGTCACCTGTGTTGCCACTTTTGGGGAACTATGGACCTGTACACCCAGATCTGTCTGTATGTTAATGTTTACAGTATAACTCACCCCTAAATATGATTCTTCAAGATGCATCACCTCACATTTGTCTGAATTAACTCCACTTGCCATTTCTGTGTCGTCAATCTATCTATATTCTTTCACTGTCATTGGCACTATCAGGAACTCCACCAATTACTAATCAGACCACTCACATTTTCCTCCAGGTCATTTATATTTACTATAAACAACAGGCGACCTAAGACTGATCCCTATGGAACACCACTAGTTATTGGTCTTGATTCTGAGAAACACCTTTCCACTGTTACCCTCTATCTTCTATGACTAAGCCAGCTTTGTATCCATCTAGCCAGCCCACCCTGACTCCCACGTGATTTTAGTTTTTATACCAATCTGCCATGTGCGACTTTATCAAATGCCTGACTAAAGTCCATATAAACTACATCCACAGCCCTTCCCTCATCAAGTATCTTTGTCACCTCTTCAAAAGGTTCAAACAGGTTGGTGAAACATGACCTTCCCCGTATAAACCATGCTGCCTATCATTAACTAGTCTGATTTCTTCCAGATGTGCATATATCTTGTCTCATAGTATTTTCTCCAAGTGTTTCCCCACCGCAGACATCAGTCTCACCAGTTCATAATTTCTAACATTGCTGCTCCTTTGTTTAACAAAGGAAGCAAGGATATTGAGAAATCTCCAGTCCTCTGGAACTTTGCCTGTGATCAAAGAGGATGTGAAGATACCTGCTAATGCCCCAGCTATTTTTTTTCCTTGCCTTTTGCAGTAACCTGGGATAGATCCCATCTGGACCTGGGGACTTGTCTACCTTATTACAATTTAGCATACTCCAAACTTCTCCCTTCAAATATTGACATTCTCTACAGTAGTCACATTGTCATCCCTGACCTCGACATCAGTCATGTCCTTCTCCTTGGTAAATACCAATACAAAGTACTTGCTAAGCATTATTCCCACTTCCTGTGGCTCCATGTATAACTTCTCTACTTTGTCCTTGTTACCCTATTTCTTCTAATATCTTCATAAAAAGCTTTGGGATGCACCTTGACCCTATTTACTAAAGACATTTCATGGCCCCTTTTAGCCTTCCAAATTCAGCGTTTAAGTTCCTTCCTAATTTCTCGAAACTCCTCAAAGGCTTTGTCAGTTTGTAGCTGCCTACTGTATGCTCCCTTTTTCTTTTTGACTGAGCTTACAATTTCCCTTGTCATCCATGGTTCCTGAATCCTGCTTTTCCTATCCCTCAATTTTGCAAGGACATGCATGTCCTGCACTTTAATCAACTGGTCTTTAAAGGCCTCCCAAATGCCAGATGTAGATTTGCCATGAAATAACTGATCCTGATCCATATTCCTCGGTTCCTGTCTAATTTGGCCCTTGTAATTGGCCCTTGCCCGTCTAAGCACCCTTTCCTTGGAATCAGAGAGAAAATACAACTCTTACATGCTGTTCATAGTTAGTTCAGTGGAGAGCATTGATTGGTACAGTCTTCCTGACACTTCTACCCTGAATGGCTGTTCCCAATCAAATTTCAGACCAAAACGCAAAAAGAGTTGCTATCCCACAATGTTGAATCATGCTCCCATATTAGGTATTGGGTTAGCCCAGTTCAGGAGCATATCCACTGATTGAGCTACTGTAATTAACTATATAATTTTCTCAGCTATTAATAGGATTGCCTCCCATTATTTTGGTTGTTGATGAGTTAGGAAAACACTATTCCCATCTCAAGGGAAATCATTTTCAATATCTTTCTGTTTACCCCGTGGAAATGTTGTGGAAGGTTCCTTGAGATAAGTACCATCAGGTTCCTATTGTGGTGTATGCCACAAGAGAAACCAATGTTAAAAATCTCCTTGTGCTTACTGTTAAAAGGAGACTACAGTTGTTACTAAATCTGGAGTATAATTTTATGCTTGTGACACCGTCCCTAAATAAAAGACAAAAATGGTGCACAGTACTCTTGGTACGGCCTTCCTGAGGCCCTGTACAGCTGCAGCAACATTTCTCAACTTTTATATTCAATTTCCCTTACAGTAAACACCAACGTTTTGTTGACTTTTCTAATCATTTGCTGAATCTGCAAACCAACTGTTCATGACTGATGTACCAGGACATCCAGATTTCGATGTCCTGTCGTGTTCTGCAGTATCTCTTCATTTATTTTATGTTTTTCTTTTTTCTGTTAAAGTGAACAAATTCACATTTTCCCACATTATCTACCAAACGTTTACCTCCTCACTTCACCTATCTATATTGCTTTTCAGACTCCTTAGGACCTCTTGAAAACTTGCTTTTATATCGATATTTGTTTTAATGGCAATTGATATCAATTGCAAATTGTTGAGTGCCCAGCACTGAACCCTGCGACATTATTATTACAGCTTGCCAACTTGAAAATGCTCTGTTTCACCCAGTGTACTTAGTTCCTGCTCTGACTGGCTTGCAGCCATGCATCACTAAATGGTGTCCATGTCCTCCTCTACCCCCTCATTGCTCTTCCCTTCTCCAAACCACCTTCCATTTCCTGTGCCCCTCCTCTGCCCATGTCACAAACCTTTCGGATTCTAACCTGTCTCCCTTTCCAGACTCACCCTCCCTCCTTCTCCTTCCTCCACATTCTCCTCTTTCCTGTCTTCTGCTTTCCCTTCTTGTTTCTATTTCTTTCTGTGTCCTTGTCTCTCCCTATTTCCCATGACCCTTCATTTCCATGTCTCTACCTTTCATTCTCTCCATCTCGCTTGATCTTTCCATCCTTTCAGTCTATCTCTCTGCCTTTTTTGCATGAGCAGTCGCTATCTCTCGCTTTTCCTCTCTCCTTGTCTCCCTTGTTTCTCAATCCTCGATCCTCTGTCCCCTACGCTATTGTTGATCGTGGACCTTCCTGTGTTATGACTTTTTTTTTGTTTGCTGATAGATTCTGCAAGAGATGAGTGGCTATTACAGCAAATCCCTGCAAGCTTATAAAATGACTGGAGCGGGTAACAGGACATTACGTGCCATCCATAGTGTGGTGAGTGGGTGCCTCACACCATACCCTTAGTGTGGAACATTTACACACTCAACCAACTCAATTGTTTGTCATGTGTGAGTGGACACAGCACACACCTATCTTCCTATGCCATATATTCACAACTTACAAACTTCGAGAGACTAAATCCCAGAGTACAGTGAGAGCTTATGTTATACCTTCACAGACATCACAAAGATCTACACTACCAACTCTCCAAATTCTCACATTATTTGGGCCAAAGGGGGAAACAGTGGGCAGGATTTTCCCCTGGGATTCAGGGCCACAATGTTTTGAGTGAACAGGAGTCGAGTGCGCATTTGGCACCTGTGAGATTGGCTTGTAATATTCTGGGAGGCGTGTTCTTCATTGGCTGCCTCTGCTGTAGTGGGCAGGGTACTGACATTAAAGGACCAATCACGAGCCTGTCAGCTCAGAGGGAGAGTCAGACATGACTGAGGCAGCTTGGAGACAGCAAGATCTCCTAAACATAGAGATGCTATTATTGACTTACACAGAAGTACATACATACAGTGGCATAGTGTTCCAGAGACCCAGGCTGATGTTCAAGTGTTTGAATGTCACCAGCCCACCACAACATGGCAGTGGGGCAACACCTACCCAAGAAGGGTGATGGTGGTGTCTGGGACATTGTCTGTAAGGTCTGATTCTGTCAGTATGACTGTGTCAGGCTGCTGTTTAACTCAGTGAGACATTTCAAGAAACCCACCCCCTTTAAACCGTTACCACTCTGACCTAACTTATGGTGGTAACATTGAAATTTAGTACAATTATCTGATTATTACTCTTACACAGCTCTGTGAACTTTTTACATATTTGCTCCTCTATTTCCTGCTGACTCTTTCAGGGCCTATAATACATTCCTCAGTTCGACCCACAAAGCCTCATTGGAGGACCCTTCCAAGAAATTATCTCTCCTTATTGTAGTAATTGGCACTTTAATCAATAGTACTACACTACCACCCTTTTTACATCCTCCTTTGTCTCACCTAAAGATGCTATATCCCAGGATGTTGAGTTGCCAGTCCAGCCCTTCCCTCAACCATGTTTCTGTGATGCCAACAATATCATATTTCCATGTAGGAGATAGTGAGGTCTGCAGATGCTGGAGAATCAGGGTTGAGAAAGTGTGGCACTGGAAAGAACACAGCAGGTCAGGCAACATCTGAGGAGCAGGAGAGTTGACATTTTGGGCATAATTCTTCATTAGGACTGGGGAGGAGGAAGGGGGCTGAAAAATAAATGGGGGTAGTGGGGCTAGGGGAAAGGCCTCCACTACATCAGCGAGACTGAGCGCACAGAGTGGTTCAGGGAACATCTCTGATCCATACACATCAAGCAACCCCACCTTCCCATGACCATCCATCTCAACTCCCGCCTCCCATTCCCCCAATGACATGTCCATTCTGGGGACACCACCTAAGCAAGGCCACCTGCAAACTGGAGGAGGAACACCTCATCTCTTGCCTCAGGAGCCTACAAACCACACAGTCTTAACATTGAATTCACCAGTTTCCAAGTCTCCCCACCCCCATCCATCCCAGATCCAATCCTCCAACTCGGCACCACCCTCTTGACTTGCCCTACCTGTCCATCTTCCTTCCCACCTGACTGCTCCACACTTCCCACCAACCTATCATAATCACCTTCGCCCACCTATCGCCATCCCACTTACCTTTCCCCCAACCGCACCCTCGTCCCCCATTTATTTCTCAGCTGCCTTCCCCCTCCGCTGTCATGATGAAGGATTATGCCCAAAATGTCGACTCTCTTGCTCCTCAGATACTGCCTGACCTGCTGTGCCTTTTCCAGCATCACACTTTATCATACTTCCATGTGTCAATCCATGCCATGAACTCATAAGACTTACCTATTACACTCCTAGCAATAAAGACCACCGAGCCTCGCTTTACTCTCGTGACTCACAATATAGTAGAACTCAATCTGACTTGCTTCCTTTGCTGTGGCATGATGTGTTTCTGTTCCATCGATATTCTGTGTCCCCTCTCCCAGTCAGACCGTTTAAACTCCTCCCAACTGTACTAGCAAGTGTCTACCTGCAAGGATGTTGGTCCCAGTGTGGTTCAGATACAGACTGTCCCATTTGACATGTCCCACCTTCGCCAGAAATGTGATCCAGGAATCTGAAACCCTTCCTGTTGCACCAAACCTTGAGCCATGCATTCAGCTGTCCTGTTTTCTTATTTCTAAACTTACTAGTATGTGGCAGTAGGAATAAACCAGAGATTGTAATCATTGAGGTCCTGCTTTTTAATCCACTGCCGAGCTCTCTGACTTCTTGATGGAAGATCTCTTTCCTTACTTTGCCCATAGCATTGGAAGTAACATGTACCACAACCTTTCAGGTTGTCCTGCAGCCCTTCAGTGACCTCCCCGACCCAAGCACCAGGGAGAAAACATACCATTGTGGTGTCACATCTTTGGCCACAGAAACATCTGTCTGCTCCCCTAACTAAAGAATTTCCTATCACTCCCGCTGTTCCTTCCCTCTTCTGCCCCTCACCGCCATACAGTCAAGCTGCTTATGATGCCAGAAGCTTGGCTCTGACTGCACTCCTCCAGGGTACCAACACTCCCATCAGCTTCCAAACTGGAAAACCAGTTAGTTATTGGGATCCCAGGGAACTCCTGCATTATCTGCCTATTTGTTCTGGATTGTCTGGTGGTCACCCTTTCTCTTCTTACCCCTAGCCCCTCGGGCTGTGGTGTGACTGTAGATGTGCCACAGTTTCTCCAAGCGCTGGTCAAACTCCGCGACCCGGAGCTCCAGCTTCTGCAGCCTGGGAGCACCCCTTGTACATTTGATCATTTAGGACACTAGCAGCATCCAGCACTCCCCACATGTGACAGGATACACATTTTGCTTGGCTAGCCTTTCCTGATATCTCTTAAACTTAGAATTAACACCTTAGACTAGAATTCTTCATCTTATTTTGTTAGACTTCATACTCTGTTAATAAAGTTACTTTGTCCAGCTTTAGCTGGTAATCAACATCTTACTGGGGTAAATGCCAACATGAACTCTGGTACAATTGGCTTTATCACACTGCATACTCAATATATATGACAGGATTCTTTCTGTATACTTGGGCACATTTAGCAATCTGCTGACCCTTATAATCTGCACTGATGCCCTGAACCTCATCATTCTTGCATTTGGGCACTGGGCGAACATTGTATTTCTGCCTGAGTTTCTTGGAAAGCAGAGAGGACATTATTTTCCTGCGAATGTGAGAAAGACCATTAAAAGTGCCTCTTGTGGTTCTTCCTCTGGGAAGATGTGACAAGAGGGTTGAACCTCAACTGGCCTCCTGCTCAGTCCTCAATGGCTGTCTTTGTTGGTCATGGTCAGGCGAGCTTTATATTCTAGAAATTTCACCATGGAATTCAAGCCCATATCCCAAAGGATTAGCCTGAGTTCTGGATTCCTTATCCAGTGGCAGTACCATGATGTCTGCACTTTCCCCTCAAGTGTCATTGACGTAGTCAACTGGAACTCCCGCCCTAATGGCATTGTGGGTCAACCCACAGCACATGGGCTGCAACATTTCAGGACAGCAGCTCCCCACCTTAACAAGGGTAATGAGCATGGGCTATAACGCAGGCCCAGCCAGTGACACCCACATACATAAATGAATTTTTAAAAATCATGTGACATTCCAAATCAATTCCAGTCTTTGTTTGTGCATCACAGCAGTGTGCTGAGGCCTGGAAAGACTCGCCATAATTATCAAAGTAATAATCACCTGCCATTTCCCCAATGTCCTAATTTGGTGCAAGAAACTACTCATTCACACCTTGGACCATCAAACATTACAGCACAGGCCCTTCGGCCCACGATGTTGTGCTGAGCATTTATCTTACTCTAAAATCAACCTAACCTACACACTCCTCAATTTACTGCTACCTCTTCAGACTCCAGGCACAAGTTCCTTCCACTATCCCTGATCGACCCTATCCTCTGTCTGATCATTCTCTCATTCCTCACATAAGCGTAGAATACCATTACGTTTTCCCTAATCCTTCCGACCAAGGCTTTTGCATGGCCCCTCCTCGCTCTCCTCAGCCCATTTTTGAGTTCTTTCCTAGCTACTGTGTAATCCTCTAAAGCTGTGCCAGATCCTTGCTTCCTCCACCTTACGTAAGATTCCTTCTTCCTTTTGACGAGAAGCCCCTTTTGTCATCCAAGGCTCCTTCACCGTACCAGTCCTTGCCTGTCTCACTGGGACAAAGTTATCCAACACTCACAACAAGTCCTCCTTAAACAGCCTCCACATTTCTGCTGTGCATTTCTTACAGAACAATTGTTCCCAATTGTTTCAGTCAGAAGGAGACTCTCACATACAACTGATGGTGAAAAGAGAGAGTCTCTTTACAAATGTAAAAACTTATTGACATTGAAGTGCCACCAATGTGCCCTCAGAAGGGCTTCTTACTCTCTGACCCACTTGGTCTTGGCACAGTCCTGGGATTTATAGATGGGGTGAAAGTAGAGCCCATTGCCCTTGGAGATTTGGTCAGGCAAAGCTGGTAGGGGTGGGATGTTTGTGTCTAGAGTGCCTTGAGGTACTGAGTGTGTTCTCTTCAAAGGCAGGGGGGCCCTTCTAAGTTTGACAGGCAGGGTGAAAGTGAAAGGCCTGACCACTTCTGGAGGGTGCTGAGAGGAGACTTCTGGGAGTCTCTGGCTGGATGCCTACTGGCATTGCCCTGCCTTCTTGTGAGGAACAGGCTCCTGCAGAGTCAGGTAAAGTTTCCTTCTCTCCCTGTCACCTTGCTGTTGGCGCTGATGGAGTGATGGAGAATAGGTCTGAGTGTTTACCCAGCAGCCCTAAGGAGTTGGGACTGGCTCACCATGGTAACTCCACAAAGGTCACCGGAACCTCACAGTCCTGCAAACTTTTGTCAGGTTTCTTAGTGCCCCTGAGAAATTTGCCAGCTGCTTCTGCATATGTTGTACGTTTGTACAAAGTCCCTCATTGCCAACATCACAGGAGCTGAGCAGGTGCCTCGTCTCTGGCAATCCTTGAGTACCAGCTGCCCGGGCATTTCTTACTTGGCAGCTGCCATCCTGCCCTTCCTTCGACCATGTAGCAGTGATTGCAAAATATTCTCACAGGCTCAATGCGTTGACTACCTTTGCCTTACCACTGACAAACTGCAGCTTACTCACACTGACACAGTCCAGTCTCACCAACACTATCTGGTCTCACACTCACTTAGAGAGCGTAGTCTCACATTCACCAGGAAACTGCAGTCTCACACTCACTGACACTACAGTCCCATACTCATTGACACATTGCGGCCTCACATTCACTGACACACTGCAGACTCAGTCACTGACACTGCAGTCTCACACGGCATGCTCTCTCTCACTGACACTATTTAGTTTTGCACTTGAACACTGCAGTCTTACAATCATTAACGTGTGGCAGTCCCAGTCTCACTAACAAATTGCTAAAAATCACACAACACCAGGTTATAGTCCAACAGGTTTAATTGGAAGCACACTAGCTTTCGGAGCGACGCTCCTTCATCAGGTGATAGTGGAGGGTTCGAGTGTTATGATCAAGCCCTCCACAATCACCTGATGAAGGAGCGTCGCCTGGTATGGAAGGTGCTAGATATGAAGAGGGGTTGAGTAGGTTAGGATTGTTTTCGTTAGAAAAAAGGAGATTGAGTTCTACAAATCATGAAGGGTATAGACAGGGTAGATAAAGATAAGCTTTTTCCCAGAGTGAAGGATTCAATAACGAGAGGCCACGCTTTCAAGGTGAGAGGTGGAAAGTTTAAGAGGGATACCGTGGCAAGTACTTTACACAGAGGGTGGTGGGTGTTTGGAGCGTGTCGCCAGCAGAGATGGTAGAGGCAGGCACGGTAGAGTTATTTAAGGTGCGTCTGGACAGATGCATGAGTCGGTGCGGAGCAGAGGGATACAGATGCTTAGGAAATGGTTTAGACAGTGGATTTGGATTGGCTCAGACTTGGAGGGCCAAAGGGCCTGTTCCTGGGCTGTAAATTGTCTTTGTTCTTTGTTCATTGACAACCTACAGTCTCACATTCATTGACACACTATTTTCACATTCACTGAAACACAGCAGTCCAGCTGTCACTGACGCACTGCAGTCTCTCTCTCTTTCTCTGTCTCTCACATGCACACACTCTCTCTCTCTCTCTCTGACATACGATGTTCCTAATCTCACTGAAACACAACAGTCCCACTCTAATCCACACACTTTAGTTTTAAACTCACTGACATACTGAAATCTCAAAATCAGTAAGTGTATTTTCACACATTACAATGCCACAGGTGTTGACATACTGCAGTCTCACACTCACTGACACACTGCAGTCTCACACTCACTGACACACTGCAGTCTCACTCACACTGACACACTGCAGTCTCACTCACTGACACTGCTGTCTCACCTTCACTGACACATTGCAGTCTGACTCTCACTGAAACACAGCAGTCTCACGCTACCACTGACCCATTACAGTCTCTCTCTTGCTTCCACTGACACACTCATTTCCTAGTCGCACTGACACAGTGAGGTCTCACACTCACTGACACACTGCAGTCCCACTCTCCTTGACAAACTAAAGTTTCACTCTGTCCCACCCACTGTTTTATTGCTCCCACTAATACTCTGCATTTTAAAACACACTGACACACTGCAGTTTAACCCTCACTGACACACTGCAGTCCCACTCTCACTAACACACTGCAGTCCCACTCTCACTGACACATTTAGTCCCACTCTCACTAACACACTGCAGTAACACTCTCACCGACACACTGCAGTCTCACTCTCACTGACACACTGTAGTCTCACCGTCACTGATATACTGCAGTATCACATTCACTGTCATAATGCAGTCTCATACTCACTGACCCACTGCAGTCTCACTCACTGTCACAATGCTGTCTCACACTCACTGACACACTGCAGTCTCACTCACTGTCACACTGCAGTCTCACACTCACTGACACACTGCAGTCTCGCATTCTCCGACACACTGCAATCTCTCACTCACTGACACACTGGTGTCCCACTCTCACTGACACACTGCAGTCCCACTCTCACTGACACACTGCAGTCTCACTCACTGACACTGCAGTCCCACTCTCACTAACACACTGCAGTAACACTCTCAACGACACACTTCAGTAACACTCTCACTGACACACTGCAGTAACACTCTCTCCAACAGATTGCAGTAACAGTCTCACTGACACACTGCAGTCACTCTATCACTTAGGCGTTGTACATTCACACTCAATGACAGTCTGCGGATGTGTCACACTGCAGTCTCACCTTCACTGACACACTGCAGTCTCGCAGTCGCTGACACACTGCAATCTCTCACTCACTGACACACTGGTGTCCCACTCTCACTGACACACTGCAGTCTCACACATGTCATACTGCAGTCTCACACTCACTGACACACTGCAGTCTCACTCTCACTGACATACTGCAGTCTCACTCACACTGACACACTGCAGTCTCACCTTCACTGACACACTGCAATCTCACACTCACTAACACACTGCAATCTCACTCTCACTGACACTGCAGTCTCACCTTCACTGACACACTGCAGTCTCACACTCACTGACACACTGCAGTCTCACTCTCACTGACACTGCAGTCTCACCCTCACTGACACACTGCAATCTCACACTCACTGACACACTGCAGTCTCACTCTCACTGACACTGCAGTCTCACCTTCACTGACACACTGCAGTCTCACTCACTGACACTGCAGTCTCACCTTCACTGACACACTGCAGTCTGACTCTCACTGAAACACAGCAGTCTCACCTTCACTGACACACTGCAGTCTGACTCTCACTGAAACACAGCAGTCTCAAGCTTCCACTGACCCATTACAGTCTCTCTCTTGCTTCCACTGACACACTCATTTCCTCGTCGCCTGACACAGTGAGGTCTCACACTCACTGACACACTGCAGTCCCACTCTCCTTGACAAACTAAAGTTTCACTCTGTCCCACCCACTGACTGTTTTATTGCTCCCACTAATACTCTGCATTTTAAAACACACTGACACACTGCAGTTTAACCCTCACTGACACACTGCAGTCCCACTCTCACTAACACATTTAGTCTCACTCTCATTGACACACTGCAGTCTCACTCTCACTGACACACTGCAGTCTCACTCTCACCGACACACTGCAGTCCCACTCTCCCCGACACACTGCAGTAACACTCTCACTGACACACTGCAGTCTCACTCTCACCGACACACTGCAGTCCCACTCTCCCCGACACACTGCAGTAACACTCTCACCGACACACTGCAGTCTCACTCTCACCGACACACTGCAGTCTCACTCTCACCGACACACTGCAGTCTCACTCTCACTGACACACTGCAGTCCCACTCTCACTGACACACTGCAGTAACACTCTCACCGACACACTGCAGTCTCACTCTCACTGACCCACTGCAGTAACACTCTCACTGACACACTGCAGTAACACTCTCACTGACACACTGCAGTCCCACTCTCACTGACACACTGCAGTAACACTCTCACCGACACACTGCAGTCTCACTCTCACCGACACACTGCAGTCTCACTCTCACCGACAAACTGCAGTAACACTCTCACCGACACACTGCAGTCTCACTCATACTGACACACTGCAGTCTCACTCATACTGACACACTGCAGTCTCACTCACACTGACACACTGCAGTCTCACTCACACTGACACACTGCAGTCTCACTCATACTGACACACTGCAGTCTCACTCACACTGACACACTGCAGTCTCACTCACACTGACACACTGCAGTCTCACTCACACTGACACACTGCAGTCTCACTCACACTGACACACTGCAGTCTCACTCACACTGACACACTGCAGTCTCACTCACACTGACACACTGCAGCCTCACTCACACTGACACACTGCAGCCTCACTCACACTGACACACTGCAGTCTCACTCACACTGACACACTGCAGTCTCACTCACACTGACACACTGCAGTCTCACTCACACTGACGCGCTGCAGTCTCACTCATACTGACACACTGCAGTCTCACACTGACACACTGCAGCCTCACTCACACTGACACACTGCAGTCTCACTCATACTGACACACTGCAGTCTCACACTGACACACTGCAGTCTCACACTCACTGACACACTGCAGTCTCACACTGACACACTGCAGCCTCACTCACACTGACACACTGCAGTCTCACTCATACTGACACACTGCAGTCTCACACTGACACACTGCAGTCTCACACTCACTGACACACTGCAGTCTCACACTGACACACTGCAGCCTCACTCACACTGACACACTGCAGTCTCACTCATACTGACACACTGCAGTCTCACTCACACTGACACACTGCAGTCTCACTCACTGACACACTGCAGCCTCACTCACACTGACGCGCTGCAGTCTCACTCACTGACACACTGCAGTCTCACTCACACTGACACACTGCAGCCTCACTCACACTGACACACTGCAGTCTCACTCACACTGACACACTGCAGTCTCACTCACTGACACTGCTGTCTCACCTTCACTGACACATTGCAGTCTGACTCTCACTGAAACACAGCAGTCTCACGCTACCACTGACCCATTACAGTCTCTCTCTTGCTTCCACTGACACACTCATTTCCTAGTCGCACTGACACAGTGAGGTCTCACACTCACTGACACACTGCAGTCCCACTCTCCTTGACAAACTAAAGTTTCACTCTGTCCCACCCACTGTTTTATTGCTCCCACTAATACTCTGCATTTTAAAACACACTGACACACTGCAGTTTAACCCTCACTGACACACTGCAGTCCCACTCTCACTAACACATTTAGTCCCACTCTCACTGACACACTGCAGTCCCTCACTCACTGACACTGCAGTCCCACTCTCACTAACACACTGCAGAAACACTCTCCCCGACACACTTCAGTAACACTCTCACTGACACACTTCAGTAACACTCTCTCCAACAGATTGCAGTAACAATCTCACTGACACACTGCAGTCACTCTATCTCTTAGGCGTTGTACATTCACACTCAATGACAGTCTGCGGACTGTGTCACACTGCAGTCTCACACTCACTGACACACTGCAGTCTCACTCTCACTAACACACTGCAGTCTCACTCTCACTGACACACTGCAGTCCCACTCTCACTGACACACTGCAGTCTCACTCTCACTGACACATTTAGCCCCACTCACACTGACACACTGCAGTCTCACTCTCACTGACACACTGCAGTAACAGTCTCAACGACACACTGCAGTCCCACTCTCACCGACACACTGCAGTCTCACTCTCATTGACACACTGCAGTAACACTCTCACCGACACACTGCAGTCTCACTCACTGTCACAATGCAGTCTCTCACTCACTGACACACTGGTGTCCCACTCTCACTGACACACTGCAGTCTCACACATGTCATACTGCAGTCTCACACTCACTGACACACACAAGTCTCACACTCACTGACACACTGCAGCCTCAACCTCACTGACACACTGCAGTCTCACCTTCACTGACACACTGCAGTCTGACTCTCACTGAAACACAGCAGTCTCACGCTATCACTGACCCATTACAGTCTCTCTCTTGCTTCCACTGGCACACTCATTTCCTCGTCGCCTGACACAGTGAGGTCTCACACTCACTGATACACTGCAGTCCCACTCTCCTTGACAAACTAAAGTTTCACTCTGTCCCACCCACTGACTGTTTTATTGCTCCCACTAATACTCTGCAGTTTAACCCTCACTGACACAGTGCAGTCTCACTCACACTGACACAGTGCAGTCTCACTCACACTGACACACTGCAGCCTCACTCTCACTGACACTGCAGTCTCACTCACACTGACACACTGCAGTCTCACTCACACTGACACACTGCAGTCTCACCCTCACTAACACACTGCAGTCTCACTCCCACTGACACACTGCAGTCTCACCCTCACTAACACACTCCAGTCTCACTCCCACTGACATACTGCAGTCTCACTCACTGTCACAATGCTGTCTCATACTCACTGACACACTGCAGTATCACTCTCACTGACACACTACAGTCTCCCTCTCACTGACACACTGCAGTCTCACACTCAGCAACACACTGCAGTATCACACTCACCGACATACTGCAGTCTCATTCACACTGACACTGCAGTCTCACTCACACTGACGCACTACAGTCTCCCTCTCACTGACAGACTGCACTCTCACACTCACCGACATACTACAGTATCACTCTCACTGACACACTGCAGTCTCACACTCACTGACAGACTGCAGTCTCACTCACTGACACACTTCAATCTCACTCTCACAGTCACCATGTAGTGTCGCACTCACTGACACTAAGCAGACTCACATTGTCACTCTGCAATCTCACCTTCACTTACCCATTTCAGTCTCGCTCCCACTAATGGACAATATTCAGTCCCAACTTACTAAAGTGTTCTCTGCTGTCTTGCATGTATACCTGATGTTAAGTGATATATTTGGTCATGTTTCCCTCTCTGTCTAGTTGCAGTGCTGTGGAGACTCATTACCGGATCCTGTTGTGCAGTATCTCTGTCCGACATTGCAAGTATCTGCAGTGAGTTCCATGTTTTAAGCTGACTTCTAGATATAATTCTTTCTTCACTTGCCCATTCTTGCAAAGTGTCAGTGGCCCTCTCCTACAAACTCTGATACTGAGCTCTAACATTCTGTCCCGTGGACCTTCCAAAGTAAAGCATTTGATGGAAGCTATTCCATTTATTTACATAAAGGCCTTTTCTTCCAGTCCTTAATCAAATCTGCTGGAAGTGTCTTTCCAAATCTGAATGGGTATTTTCAAATCAACTTGATCAGAGATGCATGACACCTTCTAGAGCAGGATGGGACTTGAACGTGAGACCTCTGGCTCAGAGATAAGGTCACTACCACTATACCTCCATTCTGAGTAATAATGCTTCCTAAATAAACTTCACCTGACGGTAGGCAATGTTTGTGCTTTGCTATTGAGCAATAGGTTCATAGTTGCATTGCCATGGTTACGGACAGGAATAAGCCATTTGTTTCCACGTATCCATTCATCGGGTCTCAACAATGTGTTTCTCATTGCCATTCATGAAACTGAATTGAGTGTTAAGACAGAGTCTGAGCTGAGAGTTGTACACCCTACGATATTCACTTTGTATTGGTCCCTGGAGACTGTTCAGCACTGACCACGATCAGAGCTCACCGTGGCTCAGTACGAACATGATGTCTGAGAAAGAACATTGCGTTTTGTACACCACTCCAGCTGATAATCCTAACTGGAATGTCAGTAAAATATAGAGACAGACTTGCACTGTTGGAGGTGCCATCTTTCAGAACATTCATTCAGCTGAGGTTGACTTGTACTCTACCTTGCATGTGAATATCCCACTCTGCTATTTTCAGAAAGAGCAGGGAGTTCTTGCTATCCTACTCAATAATTACCTCAAAGAACACAACTAAAATATTCTTCAGGGGACACTTTGGGAAATTGTTTTTGTATTATAAAATCGCTTATTCACTGTTATCTGTGAAAATATGGTACTTTCTTCCAACTTCTGATTCCTATCACTGAGATCAGAAATGTTTTCTATTATTGCCCCCCCAGAACTGCACTTCGAAATTAAAGGAATTTTTCAACTCAAAGCTATACATGATTGGAGTGGTGGGAATTGGGATCGCAGGAATAATGGTAAGTGACATTGACTCCCTCTCCTGGTCTGTGGAAAGCAGCTGTATTTAGCTAGTCCTGATGGTCTACAGGATCAAAGGTTTCTGCTCCAGAGTGTGTGGCCAGTCTGGTGATCTCATTTTGATGTTTTGTCAAACTGACAAATAAATTGCAGCCCCTGAGGCTAGCACCAAGATTTAGCTAAAGGTTTAGCTAAATGCTGTATGAAGTCTATGTAAATAACATGAGAGATTAAGTAATAATAGAGACATAGTGACAGACATTTAATAGATATTTCAGAATACTCAGAATAAATCCAGAGATGTGCAGGTTAGGTGAATTGGCCAAGCTGAATTGCCTATGGTGTTCAGGGATATGTAGGCTAGGTGAATTAGCCAAGGGACATGCACATTTCCAGGGTGAGAAGTGGGGAGTGGATCTGAACGAGATGCTCTGCAGAGGTTCAGTGTGGACCCGATGGGCCGAATGGCCTATTTCCACACTGGAGGAATTCTATGACTCAATGAAGTATATTTCAAATATAAAGAAAAATTCCATGGAGAGAGCCCACCACCTGTACTTATCTTAAAAAAAGGTTAAGGAAAACATCAAACTGAAAGGGAAAAAAGAACATATAGAACATAGAACAGTACAGCAGAGAACAGGCCCTTCAGCCCACGATGTTGTGCCGACCACTGATCCTCATGTATGCACCCTCAAATTTCTGTGACCATATGCATGTCCAGCAGTCTCTTAAATGTCCCCAATGACCTTGCTTCCACAACTGCTGCTGGCAACGCATTCCATGCTCTCACAACTCTCTGTGTAAAGAACCCACCTCTGACATCCCCTCTATACTTTCCTCCAACCAGCTTAAAACTATGACTCCTCGTGTTAGTCATTTCTGCCCTGGGAAATAGTCTCTGGCTATCAACTCTATCTATGCCTCTCATTATCTTGTATACCTCAATTAGGTCCCCTCTCCTCCTCCTTTTCTCCAACGAAAAAAGTCCGAGCTCATTCAACCTCTCTTCATAAGATAAGCCCTCCAGTCCAGGCAGCATCCTGGTAAACCTCCTCTGAACCCTCTCTAAAGCATCCACATCTTTCCTATAATAGGGCGACCAGAACTGGACGCAGTATTCCAAGTGTGGTCTAACCAAAGTTTTATAGAGCTGCAACAAGATCTCACGACTCTTTAACTCAATCCCCCTGTTAAATGAAAGCCACAACACTATATGCTTTCTTAACAACCCTGTCCACTTGGGTGGCCATTTTAAGGGATCTATGTACCTGCACACCAAGATCCCTCTGTTCCTCCACACTGCCAAGAATCCTATTCTTAATCCTGTACTCAACTTTCAAATTCAACCTTCCAAAATGCATCACCTCGCATTTATCCAGGTTGAACTCCATCTGCCACCTCTCAGCCCATCTCTGCATCCTGTCAATGTCCCGCTGCAGCCTACAACAGCCCTCTATACTGTCAACGACACCTCCAACCTTTGTGTCATCTGTAAACTTGCTGATCCATCCTTCAATCCCCTCATCCAAGTCATTAATAAAAATTACAAACAGTAGAGGCCCAAGGACAGAGCCCTGTGGAACACCACTCACCACAGACTTCCAGGCAAAATATTTTCCTTCTACTACCACTCGCTGTCTTCTGTTGGCCAGCCAATTCTGTATCCAGACAGCCAAGTTCCCCTGTATCCCATTGCTCCTGACCTTCTGAATGAGCCTACCATGGGGAACCTTATCAAATGCCTTGCTGAAGTCCATATACACCACATCCACAGCTCAACCCTCATCAACTCTTCTAGTCACATCCTCAAAGAACTCGATATAATTGTATAAAAGGTGAGTAGGAGGCCAGATGACTGGAAAGAAAATAAAGAATTGCAGAGAACAACCAACGCTGAATGAGGCCTCCACAAACATAGGCAGAAGGGAGGTCTGCAGATGCTGCAAATCAGAGTCTAGATCAGACTGGTGTGGGAAAAGCACAGCAGGTCAGGCAGCATCCGAGGACCAGGAAAATCAACGTTTTGGGCAGAAGCCCTTCATCAGGAATGAAGGCAGGGAGCCTCCAGGGTGGAGAGATAAATGGGGTGGGTGCTGGGTGGGGGAGGTTTGTGGAGTCCTCAATGATGGGTGGGGTGGGAGAACAGCACAGCAGAGCAAAAGATAAGGCTGAAGCATCTGGAATACTCTTCAGCCAGAAGTGCCAAATGGATGCTTCATTTCGGCCTCTTCCTGTGGTTCCCAGCATCATATTCATCAACAGAGACAGCCAGTCTACTAGCCAGTCATGCAGTAAACCACATATTGGAATTGTAATCTTCGTAAGCATAGAATCCAGGCTGTATATGTATGTCTGAGATGTCATATCAGTGTACATAGTTGTTAATAAACTTCTGGATATCTGATTCAATACAAATGCAATTCTGTAGTCTATATTACATGGGCTGACAAGATGTGCATAAAGATGCAAGGAAGTGATTGCATCAATGTGAAATGATTCATTTTGATCGGAAAAACATGGGGAGAAAATATAAAATAAAGGAAACAACTGTAATGGGGGTGCAGAAGCAGATCATCAGTTCATCAGTCATTTAAAGTGTCAGACATCACAGTCTTCAGCCAATTTGATTCCCTCCATGTGATATCAAGGAACAGTTGGAGACTGGATACTGCAAAGGCTATGGGCCCTGACAACATTCCGGCAATAGTGCTGAAGATTTGTGCTCCAGAACTTGCCACGTTCCTGGCCAAGCTGTTCCAGTACAGTTTTAACACAGGCATCTATCAATGATGTGAAAAATGTCCAAGTATGTCCAATACAGAAAAAGTAAGACATATTCAACCCAGACAATTACTGCCCCGTCAGTCCACTCTCGGTCATCAGTAAAGTGATAGAAGGTGGCAACAACAGTGCCATCAAGCAGCACCTTCTCAGCAATAATCTGCTCAGTGACGCCCAGTTTGGGTTCTGCCAGGGTCACTCAGTTTCTGACCTCATTATGGCCTTGCTTCAAACATGGAAAAAGAGAAGTGAACTCCAGAGGTGAGGTGAGAGTGACAGTCCTTGACATTCAACTGCATTCAACGGAGTGTGACATCAAGCAGCCCTAGCAAAACTGGAATTAATGTGTATCAGATACAAACTCTCTATGGGTTGGAGTGACAGAGTCATACAGCAGGGAAACAGACTCTTTGGTCCAACCAGTCCATGCTGAACATGATCCCAAACCAAGGGGAGTCTAGATTAGAGTGGTGCTGGAAAAGCACAGCAGGTCAGGCAGCATCCAAGGAGCAGGAAGATCGATGTTTCGGGCAAAAGCCCTTCATCAGGAATAGTGGCAGGGAGCCTGCAGAGTGGAGAGATAAAAAAAACTCTTCAACCATGATCCCAACCCAAAATATTCTGCCTGGAAGTCCCACCTGCATGCTCCTGACCCATATCCGTCCAAACCTTTCCTATTCATATATCCATCCAAATGTCTTTTAAACATTGTAATTGTACCTGCATCATGTGAATAAACTTCTGGACATCTGATTCAATACAAATCCACTCTGTAGTCTGTTATGTGGGCTTACAAGATGCATATAAAGATAGAGGCAAGTGATTACTTCAATGTGGAATTATTCATTTTGATCAGAAAAACCTGAAGAGAGAACATAAAATAAAGGATCTGACTCTAAAGTCTGTTCAGAAGCAGAGCAACCTCGATGTGTACGTACACAAATCTTTTAAGGTGTCAGACAGTCTAAGAGATCAGATATTGCAAACAGTATTCTGTCCTTTGTTAATAGGAGCACACTGTCTGGAAAGGGGTCATCCACCCCATCAAGTCTACAGCAACCCTTTAAAGAACATCCCGCCCTATCCCCATAATCTCACACTTTATACCATGGCAAACCCACCTAGCCTGCACAATTTACAATGGCGAACCTCAAATCTTCAGAATGTGTAAAGAAGTGAGAGCACCCAGGAGAAACCCACATAGACACAGGGAGAATGTGCAACCTCCAAGCAGACAGTGGCCTGAGGCTGGAACGGAGCCCAGGTCCCTGGCGCTGTGAGGCAGCAGTGCTCCCCAATGAGTCACTGTGTCACTGTTCTGGCACACACATCTGGAAGGATAAAAAGGTAAATAGAATGCAGAAAAGATTCATGATAGTGATTCTGGGAATGAGGATCTTCAGTCATCAGATTATGGAATTTGGGAATGTTTCCTTGGAGAAGAGAATGTTAGGAAGAGATTTGACAAAAGTATTCAAAATCATGACATGAACCCTCCAGCTCAGTGAGCAAACCTACATCCAAGATCATGACATGTCTTGGATAGAGTAGATAAGGGGATACTGTTTCTGTTGGTGGAAGACTCAAAAATGTGAGGACACCAATTTATTAGATGAGATGAGATTACTTACAGTGTGGAAACAGACCCTTCAGCCCAACAAGTCCACACTGACGCGCAACCCACCCAGACCCATTTCCCTACATTTACCCCTGCCCCTGACACTACAGGCAATTTAGCCTGGCCAATTCACCAAAACTGCACATTTTTGGACTGTGGGAGGAAACCGGAGGACCCGGAGGAAACCCACGCAGACAATGTGCAAACTCCACACAGAGGCCTGAGGCGGGAATTGAACCCAGGTCTCTGGCGCTGTGAGGCAGCAGTGCTAACCACTGTGCTGCCCGATTTTAAAATGGTTGGAAAAAGAAGCAATGGTGACATGAGCAAGATGGGGAGAGGCAGTGGGGAGATGTGAGAGGAATTGCCCCTTCCACTGGCCAGAATGGACAGGACAGGCTGAATGGCCTAATTGAGGTCTTATCTATTGTATGGTTCCAATATAATCTTTCAAAATATAATGTGATGATGCTATGGCTTTAAGAGGTGTATTTTGTCCATTTGTTATGAAGAAATGTTGAGACAGAAGTGGTGAACAATCTGTTCCAAGACAATAAAGTAAACAGCTTGTGAGGCCTTGGGTTTATTTTCAAGTTGGAACAATAGAAGGGGTTGGATCAAGCTTCCATAGGACCAGGATTTCAGTTTAACTTTCAGAACTTGTTGGAGGTTAGAAGCTGCTATACATCTCTCCGTGCTGCAACAAACCACTTGAGTTCTCTCTCTGTCTCTCGTTATCTCACTCTCTCACTCTCTCGTTCTCTCACTATTTCACTCTCTCGTTCTCTCTCTCTGAATTTTCTCATGATGTTCTTTACTCCTGGACTGGACAATTGCATTGAGACAATCTATTTTATTGAATTTGCCTTTGCCAAGGGTGTTACTATATTGGAACAGTTGCTGTTCTGTTAGGTTTTCCAATTGAGTTGAGTTATTTCAATTCTTCTTTCTTTTGTTTATATTTTACCTATAATATAAGAATAAAGTGTATTTTGCTTCAATCCTGATAGTTTGACCAACCAAATTGCATCCAGAACAGAACACCTTACCTTTAAAAATCAGAAAAAGTTGGGATTCAGCTTATCTTCTTAGAATATTTTTATGGAGTTTGGTCTCGTCCATAACAATGAAAATGAATGTGTGTTGCTAAATGCACAGCATCAGGATAGATGTTAAATTGAAAGAAAGAACGAGTAGTTCTTTCAGGCTGGAAAGAAGTGTACTTCTGAATCTATATGAAAGACCTGGACTTAGGTGGGTAAGGTAGCATTTAAATATTTGCCAGTGATTCAAACTCAGAAAGGTAGTATAACCATGAGGAGGCTAATAATATACTATAGGAGGACAGAGGCTGCTGAAGAAACAGAGAGCAAATAAAGGTTCATGAAAGAAGTGAGAAGTAATACAATAACAGTGGAAGGAGAATGGGGAGACACAACATGATTTAAATGGCACAATTTAAAATCTTTGAGGGTGATTGAAGAAGTCAGGAGATAGTCAAATAGGATCCTTGGTTTATTTACAAAAACAAAAACAAAATAAAAGCTTTATAAACTACTAGTTGATCTCAGCTGGAAAATTATTGTCACTCACATGAAGAGATGTGTAAAAACTTTGGAGACGGTCAAAACGATTTCTGGGAATATTTCCAGGAATGAGGGAATTCAGTTACAGGAATCGAATTGAAGGAGAGAAAAGCAGATGGTGACTTATTGGAGTTGGCAAGACTCCTTTATAGTTTTGATGGGAGTAAATAAGAAGTAATGTTTTGGCAACAGATCAGCAGTGGGTGGAAATTGAGATGTGTGAGGAAAGTTTTCTACACAGAGGAAGGTAGGTGCCTGGAATGCACTGTCAGAGGATGTGGTAGGAGCAAGTACAATAGCCACATTTAGGAGGTATTTCCATGAAGAGGCAGGGAATAGAGGGACATGGACCAGGTACAAGCAGATGGGATTACTTTATAATGGCATCATGCTTGATACAGACACAGTGGGTGAAAAGGCCTGTTCCTGTGCTGTACTGTTCTATGTTCTTTAAAGCCCCATTAAGACGATTGGAAAAGAGCTAACAATGCTCCAGGCTGAAACCTTATTCCACACAAGTTGCTGTAACCTGGTTGCACAAATGTGGTGGGAGTACATCCTATAATGACATTCAAGAGAGAATTAGATATAAACCTACAGTCACTGAAAGAGGCCATTTATGTGGTCATTCCCATTACTAGCCCTTTTCCTCAGTAGTTCTGTACATCTTTAACCTTTCAGTATCTGGCTGTTGTTAATGACTGAGCCAGCTTGCAGCACCTCAGGCTGAGGGTTCCAGATTCTGATAACACTCTGTGAGAAAGAATATCTCATCTTCCCTTTCATTACCCAATGATTTATGTTCATGATCTCTGATTATTGACCTACTTACCACTGGAAATAATTTTTCTCCATCAATTTCATCAAAACCTGATATCAGGCAAAAGCTTTGATTGATCTCCTTTGTCTATTCGAAGGAGAGTGGTCCAGACCTTTCACTCTCGCCTCATAACTGAAGTTCCTCATCCCTTGTCACCCCCTGGTAAACTTTTCCTGCACACTCTCTAAAGTCATTGCTCCAGCACCAGCTGAGCCTAGCTGCTGATTGATACAGGTCCAGCATCTTTCTTTGCTTTTATATTCAATCCCTCCATTTATAAACCCAAGGGAACAGCTTGTACTTGCAAAATTTCGAACAGAGCCCAACATTAGATGTGATTCCACAATTGGATGGCACATAGAGTCACAAAGTCATACAGACATACAGCACAGAAACAGACCCTTCAGTTAACCAGTCCATGCTGACCATAATCCCAAACTAAACTGGAACGCCTGCCTGCACCTGGCCCATATCCCTCCAAACCTTTCCTATTCACGCACTTATCCAAATGTCTTTCAACAGTGTAATTGTGCCTACATCCATCTCTTCCTCAATAAGTTCATTCCACACACGAACCACTCTCTGTGTAAAAAGGTTGCCCTTCATGTCTTTTTTAAACCTGCCTCCTATCTCACCTTAAAAACATGCCCACTGGTCTTGAAATCCCCCACCCCCCTAGGGAAAAAAACACCTACCATTTACCTCATCAATACACCTCATTATTTTATAAACTTCTATAAGGTCATCTCTCAACCTCCTCTGCTCCTGTGAAAAAAGTCCCAATTTACCTAGCTTGTCCTTATAACTCAAACCTTCCATACCAGGCAACATTCTGGTAAATCTCTCTCCAGCTTAATAATACCCTTTCTATAAGAGGGAGACCAGAATTGGACACTGTACTCCAGAAGAGGCCTCACCAATGTCCTGTACAACCTCAGCATAACATCGCACCTCCTATTATTAAAGGCCCTAGCAACAAAGGCAAGCATGCTAAACACCCTTTTTAATCATCCTGTCTATATGTGATGCAAACATCAAGGAATTACGTACCTGTGCCCCTAAGTCCATATGTTCTACAACACTACTCAAGGGTTAAAAGGTGTGGAGCTGGAAAAACACAGCTGCTCGGGCAGGAGCAGGAGAATTGATGTTTCAGACATAAGACCTTCATCCTGATGACCCTACTGTTCATTGTAGTTTTCCTACCCCTGTTTGTTGTACCAAAAAACAATGCTTCACATTTATCCAGATTGAACTCTATCTGTCATAACCCTGAGTGTGCTAAGAATTATACTAACCACCAGTTTGAGATAGTCAGTCAGGTGTGCAATGTTGCTTATTTATACTGACTCAGATACAGGGCCCTGCTCTCTGCAAATAGAAAAATGAGCACAGGGAGCATGCCTTTCTCAATTAGACAGAAGTTTGAAGGACACTATTCTGTGATATGTTTCTCAAATTTCCCCTTGACAAATAAAAGTTTTGAAATAGGAAACGAGCTTGGGAAATATTTATTCCTTGGAGAATGACAATATCTCAACCGATTAGAGTCTATTTGCCAACCAATCAGCACTCTTTTTTTTGCCAGGAGGTATAAATTATTCCTCCCTTTAAATTTGGTATCCTTGTTTATGTCCTGATTTGTACAAAATGAGAAAGTTTTGACCGTTTTCTTTCAGCAAAATGAATCTTTTTATTTAAACGTCATAAACATTTGCTGCTGTCCTTAAGGATTTGTTGTTAAATAAAAGATTTAATAGCAAAGCATTTGGGAAAATAGTGACAGGTCTGACAGAGTTAAAAATCACACAACACCAGATTATAGTCCAACAGGTTTAATTGGAAGCACACTCACTTTCGGAGCGACGCTCCTTCATCAGGTGATAGTGGAGGGCTCGATCGTAACACAGAATTTATAGCAAAAATTTACAGTGTGATGTAACTGAAATTATACATTGAAAAATTGATTGTTATTAGATTAGATTACTTACAGTGTGGAAACAGGCCCTTCGGTCCAACAAGTCCACACCGCCCCGCCAAAGCGCAACCCACCCATACCCCTACATCTACCCCTTTCCTACCACTATGGGCAATTTAGCATGGCCAATCCACCTGACCTGCACATCTTTGGACTGTGGGAGGAAACCCACGCAGACACGGGGAGAATGTG
Source organism: Chiloscyllium punctatum (assembly GCF_047496795.1). Lineage (NCBI taxonomy): Eukaryota > Metazoa > Chordata > Chondrichthyes > Orectolobiformes > Hemiscylliidae > Chiloscyllium > Chiloscyllium punctatum. The sequence continues at coordinate 29,141,943 of NC_092783.1, forward strand.
CAAACTCCACAGAGTCAGTCGCCTGAGGCAGGAAGTGAACTGTGGTGCTGTGAGGCAGCAGTGCTAACCACTGTGCCACCGTGCCGCCCACCTAATCTAATCTAATTGTCTGTTAAGCCTTTCATCTGTTAGAATACAGTGATAGTTTCATTTCTTTCATGTGTAAATCACAAAACCTTTTTTTTAAAAGTTGCATTCTCGGGTTAGCTGTTAACAATGGAGATAGCTAGACAATATGTTGAAGGTGTTAGCCTGTGTTCTCTGTCTATGACCTGATGTTTAGATTGATTCTAATCTAAATAGTGAGATAACAGAGTTTTACATAAATTCATGCAGTTTTTGAGCTCAGAGTTCTACATGAATGGATGCAGTTTTTGAGTGCAGAGTGTCTTAAGTCTGTGAGGGGGTGCATGTGTGAGTGTGGGAGTGTGTGTGTCTATAAGGGTGTGTGTGGGTGTCTGTGTGTGTGGGTGTCTGTGTGTGTGTGTGTGTGTGTGTGTGTGTGTCTGTGTGTGTGGGTGTCTGTGTGTGTGTGTGTGTGTGTGTGTGTGTGTATGTGTGTGTGTGTGTATCTCTGTGTGTGTGTAGTGCAATGGTGATCACCTGTAATGTGACCTGAACCCAAGGTCCCTGTTGAGGCCCTCCCTGTGGGGACCGAACTTCGCTATCAGCCTCTGCTCGGCCACTTTCCTCTGCTGCCTGTACTGAAGACTCCGGGAATTCTTTCAAGGTGCTGGCAGTGATCCCACTGATGAACTGGAACAGTCATCACAGGGATCTGTAGAGGAGCGACCAAGGAAGGTGTCAACATGGACCCCACCGGAGGGCCGCTGCCCTGGGCTTGACATGTATGCTCAAACCGTCAGGAAATATATAAATGGCAGATTCATCAGCCGTACCCACAAGGTAGAGCAAAACATCACCCGTTCACAATGCAATGCCATCCAGACTCTCAAAACCAATCACAACATTGTCATCAAACCAGCAGGTAAAGGATGAGCCTTTGTCATTTAGATTAGAACAGATTACTGCAAGGAAGTGTACCGACTGAACAACCAGGAACACTACAGGCAACTACCAGCTGATCCGACCAAAGAACACACCCAAGAATTAAACCCATTGATCAGGATTTTGGATCTGGTCCTTCAGAGTTCCCTACACGCCCTCATCCCATGTACTCCTCGTGTAGGCGACTTCTACTGCCTTCCAAAGGTACACAAAGCCAACACACCAGGACGTCCCATTGTGTCGGACAATGGGACCCTATGTGAGAATCTCTCCACTCTACAACAGCATCCCCCACAATGATGGCATCGCGGCAACAGCCTCAGTACTCAACACCAACAACTGGCTATCTCCAAACACCATCCTACAACTCATCCGCTTTATCCTCGATCACAACGTCTTCACCTTTGACAACCAGTTCTTCATCCAGACACACGGAACAGCCATGGGGACCACATTTATACCCCAATACGCCAACTTTTTTATACACAGGTTCGAACAAGACTTCTTCTCTATGCAGGATCTCCAACCAACATTGTACACCAGGTACATTGACGACATTTTCTTCCTCTGGACCCATGGTGAGGAGTCACTGATAAAACTACACAGTGACATCAACAAGTTTCATCCCACCATCAAACTCACCATGGACTACTCTCAACTGTCTGTCTCATTCTTGGACACGTGTGTCTCCATCAAGGATGGACACCTCAGCACCACACTCTACCACAAACCCACAGACAACCTCACAATGCTACACTTCTCCAGCTTCCACCCAAAACATATTAAAACAGCCATCCCCTATGGACAAGCCCTACCCGTACACCGGATCTGCTCAGATGAGGAGGAACGTGATGGACACCTGGAAGTACTCAAGGATGCCCTCACAAGAACGGTGTACGATGCTCAACTCATCGACCACCAGTTCCGACGTGCCACAACAAGGAACCGTAATGACCTCCTCACGAGACAGACACGTGCTGCAACTGACAGGGTACCCTTCATTGTTCAGTACTTCCCAGGGGCTGAAAAATTACGGCATGTTGTTCGTGACCTGCAACACATTATCAATGAGGATGAGCACCTCACCAAGACCTTCCCCACACCTCCACTACTTGCCTTTAAACAACCGCCAAACCTCAAACAGATCGTTGTTCGTAGCAAACTGCCTGGCTCTCAGGACAACTTCATACAACCCTGTCACGGTGGACACTGCAAGACATGTCAGATTGTGGACATAGATACCGCTATTACACATGGGAACACCTCCAACCTTGTACATGGCAGGTACTCATGGGACTCAGCCAACGTTGTCTATCTTATACGTTGCAGGCAAGGATGCCCGGAGTCATGGTACATTGGGGAAACCGAGCAAAGGCTACGACAACGGATGAATGGGCACCGCACAACAATCAACAGACAGGAGGGTTCCCTCCCAGTTGGGGAACACTTCAGTGGTCCAGGCCATCCAGCCTCGGACCTTCAGGTGACCATCCTCCAAGGTGGACTTCGGGACAGGCAGCAGAGGAAAGTGGCCGATCAGAGGCTGATAGCTAAGTTCGGTACCCACAGGGTGGGCCTCAACAGGGACCTTGGGTTCATGTCACATTACAGGTGATCACCATTGCACTACACACACACACACACACTCTCACATACACACGGACACAGGTACACACAGACACCCACACACACCCTTATAGACACACACACTCCCACACGCACCCCCTCACAGACTTAAGACACTCTGCACTCACAACACACACACACTTTCTCACACTCACAACTCCCACCCCAGACAGACACACACACACACACACAGATAGACAAAGATCCACATGCACACATATATTTTGTGGGGTGAATTTGTACTTGCAGTTACATTGCACTTTGCTCAAAAACTGCATCCGTTCATGTAGAACTCTGAGCTCAAAAACTGCGGGAATTTATGTAAAACTCTGTTATCTCACTTTTTAGATTAGAATCAATCTAAACATCATGGCATAGACAGAGAACACAGAGGGCCAACACCTTTAACATATTGTCTAGCTATCACCATTGTTAACAGCTAACCCGAGAATGCAACTTTTAAAAAAAGGTTTTGTGATTTACACATGAAAGTGAAACTATCACGGTATTCTAACAGATGAAAGGCTTTACAGACAATCAATTTTTCAATGTATAATTTCAGTTACATCACACTGTAAATTTTTGCTATAAATTCTGTGTTACGATCGAGCCCTCCACAATCACCTGATGAAGGAACTTGGAAGAAGGAGTCGAAGGGTGGGTCAGTAAATTTGCAGACGATACGAAGATAGGTGGAGTTGTGGACAGTGAGGAGGGCTGTTGTCAGCTGCAAAGGGACTTAGATATGATGCAGAGCTGGGCTGAGGAGTGGCAGATGGAGTTCAACCCTGTCAAGTGTGAGGTTGTCCATTTTGGAAGGACAAATAAGAATGCGGGAAACAGGGTTAACGGTAGGGTTCTTAGTAAGGTGGAGGAGCAGAGGGATCTTGGGGTCTATGTTCATAGAAAGTTGCCACTCAGGTGGATAGAGTTTGTAAGAAGGCCTATGGTGTATTATCGTTCATTAGCAGAGGGATTGAATTCAAGAGTCGTGAAGTGATGTTGCAGCTGTACAGGACCTTGGTAAGGCCACATTTGGAGTACTGTGTGCAGTTCTGGTCGCCTCACTTTAGGAACGATGTGGAAGCTTTGGAGAGGGTGCAGAGAAGATTTACCAGGATGTTGCCTGGAATGGAGAATAGGTCGTACGAGGATAGGTTGAGAGTGCTCGGACTTTTCTCGTTGGAACGGCGAAGGATGAGGGGTGACTTGATAGAGGTTTATAAGATTATCAGAGGAATAGATAGAGTAGACAGTCAGAGACTTTTTCCCCGGGTACAACAGAGTGTTACAAGGGGACATAAATTTAAGGTGAAGGGTGGAAGGTATAGGGGGGATGTCAGGGGTAGGTTCTTTACCCAGAGAGTGGTGGGGGCATGGAATGCGCTGCCTGTGGGAGTGGCAGAGTCAGAATCATTGGCGACCTTTAAGCGGCAATTGGATAGATACATGGATAGGTGCTTAAGCTAGGACAAATGTTCGGCACAATATCGTGGGCTGAAGGGCCTGTTTTGTGCTGTATTGTTCTATGTTCTATGAAAGCAAGTGTGCTTCCAATTAAACCTGTTGGACTTTAACCTGGTGTCGTGTGATGTTTAACTTTGCACACCCCAGTCCAACACCGGCATCTCCAAATCAGGTCTGACAGAGTCAGTATGGATTTGTGAAAGGGAAAGCAGGCTTAACAAATCTGCTGGAAATTTTGAGGATGTAGCTAGGATAATAGCTGATAAAGGGGAAGTCAGTGGATGTGGTTAGAAGGCATGCAGTAATGTCCAATACAGGAGATTAGCATGTAAACTTAAAGCCTATCGGATTGGGGGTAGTGTACTGACAAAGATAGAGTGGTTGGAAGAACAGGAAACAAAGAGTAGAAATGAAGGGGTCACTTTCTGAATAACAGCCAGTGACCATTGAGAATATGCAGGGATCAATGTTTGGTGGCACAGTAGCTCAGCCATTAGCACTGCTGCCACACAATGCCAGGGACCCTGGTTCGATTCCATCCTTGGCTGACTGTGTGGAGTTTCCACATTCACCACGTGTCTGCGTGAGTTTCTTCCAGGTGCTCTGATTTCCTCCCTCAGTCCAAAGGTGTGCATGTTAGGTAGCCATGCTAATTGTCTATAGTGTCCATGGATATGTCGGCTAGGTGGATTAGCCGTGGGAAATGCAGGGTGTCCAGGGATAGGGTGCGGAAGGTTGGAGCAGACTCGATGGGCCAAAAGGCCTGCCCCACACATAGGGATTCGATGACCCAAGTTTTTCACAATGTCTCCGAGTTTGCAAATGACACTGAGCTGGGTGGGAGGGTGAACTGAGATGGGAGGGTGAAGTACAATGTGGCATGGGTGTCCTTGCAACCCAGTCACTGAAAGTAAGTGTGCAGATGCAGCAGGTGGTGAAGAAGGTAGATGGTCTGTTGGCCTTCATTGTGAGAGGATTCAAGTACAGGAGCAGGGATGTCTTCCTGCAATTGGACAGGACCTTTGTGAGACCACACCTGAAAATTGTGTATGGATTCGGTTATCTTACTTGAATTTTCACAATGGTGGACTTTATACCACCCTATTCTTGTTTTGAACATACATAGCATGTTTATTTCCCAGTCTGTACTCTCAGTACAGCTGTTACCATGCTAACCTTTCCAGCTGACTCCTTTCTGCTGCAATGCTCTGTGAGGATCACTAAAGATTTCTTTCACTGGCTGTAAGCAGCAACAAAACTTTCCGTTGCTTTTCCCTCATGAAGTTCAAGTTGAAGTGCTTGCTTCTTTGAGCGAAAAAACAAATCAATTTTAAAAACTCAAAGACCCTTTGAACTAAGGGTCCACCCTGAATCATTATCTCTGTGATAACATGGCATATTAAGGATCGATTCAAACGCAAATGCGTAAAAAAATCTTTGATTCTGTAACCCATAGGAATAATTGATACTTCTGATGGAAATCATTGTTCTCTCTCCAGATTTCCAAGCTCTGTTGCATGACAAGAGTCAGATCATTCATTGTTCAACCTTCTTTCTCATGAATTCTGACCTTCCAAAGTTACCTCCTGAGTTTAGTCAACTCCAAACCTATTTGTATTGCACTTACTTCAGGGTTGCACATCGAGTTAGACCCCATCTACCACCCCCTGAGAAAAGGAACAGGAAGTGACTTCACCACAGGAAATAACATCACCACAGGAAATGACATCACCAGCCCAAAGAAACCCAAACATATAAATAGAAAGCAGGATGTTTCAGCATTGCTTCGCATGGGGTCCACTGAAGATGTTACCTAGTAAGGTAACGAAACGTCTGGAAATGAACCTTCCAGCTCAGCGAGCAAACCTACATCCAAAACCTCAACCTGAGCTACAAATCTTCTCAAAACTCGTTCAGGGTTTCTTATCTGTTTATGAAACCGACTCTTCCATTTGTCTACAGTTAAAGTTTTAAATCCTATAACTAAAAGTTACTTTGTAAAACATATGTACAATGAACCAGACTTTCACAGTACATCTACCCATATTAATCCTCCCAAGTGCACTCTCTGAATTAGCTCCACTTGCATGCTCCTGGCTACTTCACTCTTCTGTTTGTCAGCCTGAAGCCTTAACCAATCTCACCAGACTCTACTATAAATTCTGTATCATCTGCAAACTTTATAATGCTGCTGCTTACACTTGACATCGGTCATTTGTGAGAAGGAAAAGGGCTTGAGCAGAAAGGATTAAGTGCAATGGGAGGGTGCCTGTGATGAGTGAGATAACCTTATCAAAGGTCTGGCACAGTTTATAATGAGCTGCATGACCTCTCTCTGGGTGATTAAGGGCTTTTGCCCGAAACGTTGATTTCGCTGCCCCTTTGATGCTGCCTGATCTGCTGTGCTCTTCCAGCACCACTAATCCAGAATCTGGTTTCCAGTATCTGCAGTCATTGGTTTTACCTCTGGGTGATAACAGTCTATTTTCTGTTGATTTTAGTGCATTATCAGTTTGTTGAAGAGTTTATTGCCAGTGCTCTGTTGTTCTTTGCTGTGACATTTGGAATTTTGCATGAACTGATTTAATTTTCTGCTTCCCACCGCTGATTTGATTAATGTTGTGTTTTTTGACAGATATTTGGGATGATCTTTAGTATGGTTCTGTGCTGTGCGATTCGGAATTCACGGGATGGCATGTGACATTGGAACGATCACAGAGACTCGTCCAACACTATTTGCACCTTTTTTAATTGGAAAGCGATCCAATGCCTAGTTGCTTGTTGGTTAATTTAAGTAGATACCAAATATTTTTCTGGATTGTGGACAGATTCTCATTCTTGTAATGCTTCAATTATTTTACATAAACTTGTGAAAATTCATTACAATTGCCTTTAACAAAGACACTAAATAGCTAGTGTCTTTTAAATACACTGGTTGACTGGGTGGAACTGCACACTGATTTGGATACACAGAGGTCTGGTTGCCATTTTGGTGAGACACATTCAGGCCTAGTTACAGTGAGGCCAAATTACAACCCCTTGATAGCTGGAAATCCACTAATTTGAAACATAGTTACCAGTTCAGTGAGGCTAGTTTAACCATAGCACCAGGTTACCAGATCAGTGAGGCCTGGTTACCAGTGAAGCCAAGTTAACAGTTCAATGATGACTAGTTACTAGTTCACTGAGGCCTGTTAACGAATTCATGAGGCCCATACTGGCTTGGTATAGCCCAGTTACACTCTGTAGTCCTGTAATTGGACAGCACATTGCAAAACAAAAAGACTGTTATTCTTATAGTATTTTTAATGTAGTAAGCTAAAATATTCCAAGGTATTTCACAGGAACTTGAGAAAACAAAACATGACACTGAGATGACATTGACTCAGCTTTTGATTATCCAAAGAGATAAGTTGTAAGATTGTCTTCGACGAGGAACATGTGATGTAGAGGTGAGAGGTGAAGAGTGGGAATTGGGCCACACAAAACTGAAGGCAAGGTCACTGGAAGTGGAATGTTTAAAGTCAGAGATGCTCAAGAAGCCAGAGTTACAGGAGTACAGTGGTCTTAAATTAAGTGCTGGAAAACCACAGCAGGTTTTTAAAAATTGTTTATTTATGGAATGTGGGCATCAATTATTGTACATCTCTGATTCCCAGATGGCACACAAACGTCAATCACATTGTTGTGGGTCTGGAGTCACATGTAGGTAAGGTTAGCTGTTTTTTTCCCTAAAGGGCATTAGTGAATCAGATGGGTTTTCTGACAGTAGTTTCATGGTTATCATTCAACTCTTCATTCCAGTTTATTTAATTGAATCAAATTCCATGACATGATTTAATCCCATGTCCCAATTACATGACTTCGGTTTTGGGACTAATAATCTAGGGATAATAACTAGACTATCACCATGTCTGGCACTATCTGTGGAGAGAACAACAGAGTTAACATTTCAAGGGCAGTATGATTTCTCTGGAGATCTGAGTATGGCTGAATATGGAGATAAGGAGGTATGAAGTCATCGAAGAGTTTGAACAATAAGTTTTGGAATTTTAAAAATCAGATATTGCCTGATCCAGCTCAGAGGTTGATAATGGAGTAGGAGTTAAGGCATGAATTTTGCACGACATCAAGCTTTAAAGAGGGAAGGAAATGACAGACTGGCCAGAAGTGTGTTGGGATGGTCAAGCTTGAAGGTAACAAAGACCTGAAGGAGGGTTTCACCAGATGGTACAAGGAGGGCAATGTAACAAATTGATGCTTTTAGTGAAGATAAGTTTAGAAGCTCATCCTGGGGTCAAATATGACACCAAAATTATGAGCACATTGGTTTAGTGTCAGACACTTACAAGGAATGATGGGATTTGGAGTGGGAAGAGAGCCTTTCCATCTTCCCCCTAATTAATTGATGAAATTTCTGTCCTGGAGAAGCACTCTGATAATTTAACAACAGACAATGGAGTAGAAGGAAAAGAACTGGAAATGATACTGTGGTTATGATTGGACAAATGTTAGAATCGAAATCATGTTATGGCAGAGCTTTTAAACCAGTCAGTATGGGTTCAGGAAGGGGGCAATTTTGTTCTTTGAGGAGGTAAACAAAATGGATAAAGAGGACCCAGTAGATATCATATATTTAGATTTCCAAAAGGTGTACATTCACGTAGGGCTACTTAGTAACATAAAATTCCATGGTGCTAGAGGTACTGTATTAGCTTGGAAAGCTTAACTCATAGAAGACAGAGAGTTGGGATCAGGGAGACATGTTTCAGGATGACAACCATGGAGTATGACAGGGATTAGTGCTGGGGTCACAATTATTTACAATATATATTAGATTAGATTACTTACAGTGTGGAAACAGGCCCTTCAGCCCAACAAGTCCACACCAACCCTCCTAAGAGCAACCCACCCCCCTACATTTACCCCTTCATCTAACACAACAAGCAAGTTAGTATGGCCAATTCACCTAACCTGCACATCTTTGGACTGTGGGAGGAAACCCACGCAGACACGGGGAGAATGTGCAAACTCCACACAGTCAGCCGCCTGAGGCGGGAATTGAACCTGGGTCTCTGGCGCTGTGAGGCAGCAGTGCTAACCCCTGTGCCACCGTGCTGTTAATTGCTTAGAAGAGGAAAGTCACATTTGTGGATGACACTAAGATAGGTAGGAAGGATGACAATGAAGAGTCTACAGAGAGCTGTAGGCAATAACCTATGTGGAGTGGTTGGGCCTGTGCTCATTGGAATTTAGAAGAATGAGAGGCGACCTGATTAAAATATGTAAAATTCTTTGAGGACTTGACAGGGAAGGCCTGGAAAGTTTGTTCCCCTTGTGGGACAGGGTATTATCTCAGATTAAGGGATTGCACATTTGAAACAGGCAATCTGTGGAATTCTTTACTGCAGAGGGTTGGAGAGGTTGGGTCATGAAATATATTTCAGGCTGACATGGACAGGGTTTTAATCAGGAAGAAAATTAAGGCTTATTTAGAAAAGGCAGGGAAATGGAGTTGAGGATGATTAAATCAACTATGGTCTCAGTGATGAGTGAAGCAGACACAATATGTCCTACTACTGGTTTTACATCTTCTGGTCTGTGGTCTTATGATGGTGGGAGGAAGGCTCCCAGCCAACTGAACCACAGTGAGACCTGTTTGAAGATGATGGCACCATGGAAGGACCAAGGCCGCATACAGGTTGGGAAGGAACATTGTTCTTTGTCACAGTTGCAACAGACATCATGATGATTGGGAATGTAAGAATGTGAGGGTGAGGGTTTGAGAGTGAGGGTATGAAGGTGAATGAACATGAGATTGAGGGGGTGAGGGTGAGTGACCATGAGGGTGAGTGAACATAACAGTGAGGATGAGATGGTGAGAGGGAAAGGACAAAAACAATGGAGTAAAGGTCAGTGAACAGGAGGGTGAGGGTGTGATGGTGAGGGTGAGTGTGAGTGTGATAGTGGAGGGGTGTGTGTGAGGGTGTGAGGGTGAGTGTGATAGTGGAAGTGAGTGTGTGAGGGTGTGATGGTGAGTGTGATAGTGGAGGTGAGTGTGTGAGGGTGAGTGTGATAGTGGAGGTGAGTGTGTGAGGGTGAGTGAGATAGTGGAGGTGAGTGTATGAGGCTGTGAGGGTGAGTGTGATAGTGGAGGTGAGTGTGTGAGGGTGAGTGTGATAGTGGAGGTGAGTGTGTGAGTGTGATAGTGGAGGTGAGTGTGTGAGGGTGAGTGTGATAGTGGAGGTGAGTGTGTGAGGGTGAGTGAGATAGTGGAGGTGAGTGTATGAGGCTGTGAGGGTGAGTGTGATAGTGGAGGTGAGTGTGTGAGGGTGAGTGTGATAGTGGAGGTGAGTGTGTGAGTGTGATAGTGGAGGTCAGTGTGTGAGGGTGAGTGTGATAGTGGAGGTGAGTGTGTGAGGGTGTGAGGGTGAGTGTGATAGTGGAGGTGAGGGTGTGAGGGTGTGTCTGATAGTGGAGGTCAGTGTGAGGGTGAGTGTGATAGTGGAGGTGAGTGTGTGAGGGTGAGTTTGATAGTGGAGGTGTGTGTGAGGGTGTGTATGATAGTGGAGGTGAGTGTGTGGGTGTGTGAGGCTGAGTGTGATAGTGGAGGAGAGTGTGTGAGGGTGAGTGTGATAGTGGAGGTGAGTGTGTGAGGGAGTGAAGGTGAGTATGATAGTGGAGGTGAGTGTGTGAGGGTGAATGTGATAGTGGAGGTGAGTGTGTGAGGGTGAGTATGATAGCGGAGGTGAGTGTGTGAGTGTGTGATGGTGAGTGTGATGGAGGATGTGAGTGTGTGATGGTGAGTGTGATAGTGGAGGTGAGTATGTGAGTGTGTGATGGTGAGTGTGATAGTGGAGAGGAGTGTGTGAGGGTGAGTGTGATAGTGGAAGTGTGTGTGTGAGTGTGTGAGGGTTAGCGTGATAGTGGAGGTGAGTGTGTGAGAGTGAGTGTGATAGTGGAGGTGATAGTGTGAGGGTGAGTGTGATAGTGGAAGTGAGTGTGTGAGGGTTAGTGTAATAGTGGAGTTGAGTGTGTGAGGGTGAGTGTGATAGTCGAGGTGAGCGTGTGAGTATGTGAGGGTGAGTGAGATAGTAGAGGTCAGTGTGTGAGGGTGAGTGCGATTGTGGAGGTGAGTGTGTGAGGGTGAGTGTGATAGTGGAGGTGAGAGTGTGAGGGTGAGTGTGATAGTGGAGGTGAGGGTGTGAGAGTGTGTCTGATTGTAGAGGTGAGTGTGTGAGGGTGTGAGGGTGAGTCTGACAATGGAGGTGAGTGTGTGAGGGTGTGATGATGAGTACGATAGTGGGGGTGAGTGTGTGATGTGAGTGTGATAGTGGAGGTGAGGGTGTGAGTGTGTGAGGGTGAGTGTGATAGTGGAGGTGAGTGTGTGAGGGTGAGTGTGACAGTGTAGGCGAGTTTGTAAGGATGAGTGTTATAGTGGAATTGAGTATGTGAGGGTGAGTGTGATAGTGGAGGTGTGTGTGTGAGGGTGTGTGTGGTAGTGGAGGTGAGTGTGTGACTGTGTGAGGGTGAGTGTGATAGTGGAGTGAGTGTGTGAGGGTGAGTGTGATAGTGGAGGTGTGTGTGTGATGGTGAGTGTGATAGTGGAGGTGAGTGTGTGATGGTGAGTGTGATAGTGGAGGTGAGTGTGTGAGGGTGAGTATGATAGTGGAGGTGAGTGTGTGAGGGTGTGATGGTGAGTATGACAGTGGAGGTGAGTGTGTGAGGGTGTGAGGGTGAGTGTAATAGTGGAAGTGAGTGTGTGAGTGTATGAGGGTAAGTGTGATAGTGGAGGTAAGCGTGCGAGTATGTGAGGGTGAGTGAGATAGTGGAGGTCAGTGTGTGAGGGTGTGTCTGATAGTGGAGGTGAGTGTGAGGGTGAGTGTGATAGTGGTGGTGCGTGTGTGAGTGTGTGAGGGCGAGTGTGATAGTGGAGGTGAGTGTGTGAGGGTGAGTGTTATAGCGGAGGTGAGTATGTGAGGGTGTGAGGGTGAGTAAGATAGTGGAGGTGAGTGTGTGAGGGTGAGTATGATAGCAGAAGTGAGTGTGTGAGTGTGTGATGGTGAGTATGACAGTGGAGGTGAGTGTCTGATGGTGAATGTGATAGTGGAGTTGAGTGTGTGAGGGTGAGTGTGATAGTGGAGGTGAGCGTGTGAGGATGTGAGGGTGAGTTTGATCGTGGAGGTGAGTGTGTGAGGGTGTGTCTGATACTGGAGGTGAGTGTGACAGTGGAGGTCAGTGTGTGAGGATGTGAGGGTGAGTATAATAGTGGAGGTGAGTGAGGGTGAGTGTGATAGTGGAGGTGCGTGTGTGAGTGTGTGAGGGTGAGTGTGATAGTGGAGGTGAATGTGTGAGGGTGAATGTGAAAGTGGTGGTGAGTGTGTGAGGGTGTGAGGGTGAGTGTGATAGTGATTGTGAGTGTGTGAGGGTGAGTGTGATAGTGGAGGTGAGTGTGTGAGTGTTTGAGGGTGAGTGTGATAGTGGAGGTGAGTGTGTGAGGGTGAGTGTGATAGTGGAGGTGAGTGTTGAGTGTGTGAGGGTGTGTGTGATAGTGGAGGTGAGTATGTGAGCGTGTGAGGGTAAGTATGATAGTGGAGGTGAATGTGTGAGGGTGAGTATGATAGTGGAGGTGAGTGTGTGAGGGTGAGTGTTATAGTGGAGATGAGTGTGTGAGGGTGTGTCTGATAGTTGAGGTCAGTGTGTGAGGGTGTGAGGGTGAGTACAATAGTGGAGGTGAGTGTGTGAGGGTGAGTGTGATAGTGGTGGTGCGTGTGTGAGTGTGTGAGGGTGAGTGTGATAGTGAAAGTGAGTGTGTGAGTGTATGAGTGTGAGTGAGATAGTGGAGGTGAGCGTGTGAGGGTGAGTGTGATAGTGGAGGTGAGTGTGTGAGGGTGAGTGTGATAGTGGTGGTGCGTGTGTGAGTGTGAGGGTGAGTGTGATAGTGGAAGTGAGTGTGTGAGTGTGTGATGGTGAGTGTGATAGTGGAGGTGAGTGTGTGAGGGTGAGTGAGATAGTGGAGGTGAGTGTATGAGGCTGTGAGGGTGAGTGTGATAGTAGAGGTGAGTGTGTGCGGGTGTGAGTGATAGTGGAGGTGAGTGAGGGAGTGAGGGTGAGTGTGATAGTGGAGGTGAGGGTGTGAGGGTGTGTCTGATAGTGGAGGTCAGTGTGAGGGTGAGTGTGATAGTGGAGGTGAATGTGTGAGGGTGAATGTGAAAGTGGTGGTGAGTGTGTGAGGGTGAGTGTGATAGTGATTGTGAGTGTGTGAGGGTGAGTGTGATAGTGGAGGTGAGTGTGTGAGTGTTTGAGGGTGAGTGTGATAGTGGAGGTGAGTGTGTGAGGGTGAGTGTGATAGTGGAGGTGAGTGTTGAGTGTGTGAGGGTGAGTGTGATAGTGGAGGTGAGTATGTGAGCGTGTGAGGGTAAGTATGATAGTGGAGGTGAATGTGTGAGGGTGAGTATGATAGTGGAGGTGAGTGTGTGAGGGTGAGTGTTATAGTGGAGATGAGTGTGTGAGGGTGTGTCTGATAGTTGAGGTCAGTGTGTGAGGGTGTGAGGGTGAGTATAATAGTGGAGGTGAGTGTGTGAGGGTGAGTGTGATAGTGGTGGTGCGTGTGTGAGTGTGTGAGGGTGAGTGTGATAGTGGAAGTGAGTGTGTGAGTGTATGAGTGTGAGTGAGATAGTGGAGGTGAGCGTGTGAGGGTGAGTGTGATAGTGGAGGTGAGTGTGTGAGGGTGAGTGTGATAGTGGTGGTGCGTGTGTGAGTGTGTGAGGGTGAGTGTGATAGTGGAAGTGAGTGTGTGAGTGTGTGATGGTGAGTGTGATAGTGGAGGTGAGTGTGTGAGGGTGAGTGAGATAGTGGAGGTGAGTGTATGAGGCTGTGAGGGTGAGTGTGATAGTAGAGGTGAGTGTGTGCGGGTGTGTGTGATAGTGGAGGTGAGTGTGTGAGGGAGTGAGGGTGAGTGTGATAGTGGAGGTGAGGGTGTGAGGGTGTGTCTGATAGTGGAGGTCAGTGTGAGGGTGAGTGTGATAGTGGAGGTGAGTGTGTGAGTGTGAGTGTGAGAGTGGAGGTCAGTGTGTGAGGGTGAGTGTGATAGTGGAGGTCAGTGTGTGAGGGTGAGTGTGAGAGTGGAGGTCAGTGTGTGAGGGTGAGTCTGACAATGGAGGTGAGTGTGTGAGGGTGTGATGATGAGTATGATAGTGGGGGTGAGTGTGTGATGTGAGTGTGATAGTGGAGGTGAGGGTGTGCGGGTGAGTGTGATAGTGGAGGTGAGTGTGTGAGGGTGAGTGAGATAGTGGAGGTGAGTGTATGAGTCTGTGAGGGTGAGTGTGATAGTAGAGGTGAGTGTGTGCGGGTGAGTGTGATAGTGGAGGTGAGTGTGTGAGTGTGAGTGTGATAGTGGAGGTCAGTGTGTGAGGGTGAGTGTGATAGTGGAGGTGAGTGTGTGAGGGTGTGAGGGTGAGTGTGATAGTGGAGGTGAGGGTGTGAGGGTGTGTCTGATAGTGGAGGTCAGTGTGAGGGTGAGTGTGATAGTGGAGGTGAGTGTGAGGGTGAGTGTGATAGTGGAGGTGAGTGTGTGAGGGTGAGTTTGATAGTGGAGGTGTGTGTGAGTGTGTGAGGGTGTGTATGATAGTGGAGGTGAGTGTGTGGGTGTGTGAGGCTGAGTGTGACAGTGGAGGAGAGTGTGTGAGGGTGAGTGTGATAGTGGAGGTGAGTGTGTGAGGGTGAGTATGATAGCGGAGGTGAGTGTGTGAGTGTGTGATGGTGAGTGTGATGGAGGATGTGAGTGTGTGATGGTGAGTGTGATAGTGGAGGTGAATGTGTGAGGGTGAGTGTGATAGTAGAGGTGAGTATGTGAGTGTGTGAGGGTGAGTGTGATAGTGGAGGTGAGTGTGTGAGGGTGAGTGTTATAGTGGAGGGTGTGTGTGAGGGTGAGTGTGATAGTGGAGGTGAGTATGTGAGTGTGTGATGGTGAGTGTGATAGTGGAGGTGAATGTGTGAGGGTGAGTGTGATAGTAGAGGTGAGTATGTGAGTGTGTGAGGGTGAGTGTGATAGTGGAGGTGAGTGTGTGAGGGTGAGTGTTATAGTGGAGGGTGTGTGTGAGGGTGAGTGTGATAGTGGAGGTGAGTGTGTGAGTGTTTGAGAGTGAGTGTGATAGTGGAGGTGAGTGTTGAGTGTGTGAGGGTGTGTGTGATAGTGGAGGTGAGTATGTGAGCGTGTGAGGGTAAGTATGATAGTGGAGGTGAATGTGTGAGGGTGAGTATGATAGTGGAGGTGAGTGTGTGAGGGTGAGTGTTATAGTGGAGATGAGTGTGTGAGGGTGTGTCTGATAGTTGAGGTCAGTGTGTGAGGGTGTGAGGGTGAGTATAATAGTGGAGGTGAGTGTGTGAGGGTGAGTGTGATAGTGGTGGTGCGTGTGTGAGTGTGTGAGGGTGAGTGTGATAGTGGAAGTGAGTGTGTGAGTGTATGAGTGTGAGTGAGATAGTGGAGGTGAGCGTGTGAGGGTGAGTGTGATAGTGGAGGTGAGTGTGTGCGGGTGAGTGTGATGGTGGAGGTGAATGTGTGAGTGTGTGAGGGTGAGTGTGATAGTGGAGGTGAGTGTGTGAGGGTGAGTGTGATAGTGGTGGTGCGTGTGTGAGTGTGTGAGGGTGAGTGTGATAGTGGAAGTGAGTGTGTGAGTGTGTGATGGTGAGTGTGATAGTGGAGGTGAGTGTGTGAGGGTGAGTGAGATAGTGGAGGTGAGTGTATGAGGCTGTGAGGGTGAGTGTGATAGTAGAGGTGAGTGTGTGCGGGTGTGTGTGTTAGTGGAGGTGAGTGTGTGAGTGTGAGTGTGATAGTGGAGGTCAGTGTGTGAGGGTTAGTGTGATAGTGGAGGTGAGTGTGTGAGGGAGTGAGTGTGAGTGTGATAGTGGAGGTGAGGGTGTGAGGGTGTGTCTGATAGTGGAGGTCAGTGTGAGGGTGAGTGTGATAGTGGAGGTGAGTGTGTGAGTGTGAGTGTGATAGTGGAGGTCAGTGTGTGAGGGTGAGTGTGATAGTGGAGGTGAGTGTGTGAGGGAGTGAGGGTGAGTGTGATAGTGGAGGTGAGGGTGTGAGGGTGTGTCTGATAGTGGAGGTCAGTGTGAGGGTGAGTGTGATAGTGGAGGTGAGTGTGAGGGTGAGTGTGATAGTGGAGGTGAGTGTATGATTGTGAGTGTGATAGTGGAGTTGAGTGTGTGAGGGTGAGTATGATAGCGGAGGTGAGTGTGTGAAGGTGTGAGGGTGAGTGTAATAGTGGAGTGAGTGTGTGAGGGTGAGTGTGATAGTGGAGGTGTGTGTATGATTGTGAGTGTGATAGTGGAGTTGAGTGTGTGAGGGTGAGTATGATAGCGGAGGTGAGTGTGTGAAGGTGTGAGGGTGAGTGTAATAGTGGAAGTGAGTGTGTGAGTGTATGAGGGTAAGTGTGATAGTGGAGGTAAGCGTGCGAGTATGTGAGGGTGAGTGAGATAGTGGAGGTCAGTGTGTGAGGGTGTGTCTGATAGTGGAGGTGAGTGTGAGGGTGAGTGTGATAGTGGTGGTGCGTGTGTGAGTGTGTGAGGGTGAGTAAGATAGTGGAGGTGAGTGTGTGAGGGTGAGTATGATAGCAGAAGTGAGTGTGTGAGTGTGTGATGGTGAGTATGACAGTGGAGGTGAGTGTCTGATGGTGAATGTGATAGTGGAGTTGAGTGTGTGAGGGTGAGTGTGATAGTGGAGGTGAGCGTGTGAGGATGTGAGGGTGAGTTTGATCGTGGAGGTGAGTGTGTGAGGGTGTGTCTGATACTGGAGGTGAGTGTAACAGTGGAGGTCAGTGTGTGAGGGTGTGAGGGTGAGTGTGATAGTGGATGTGAGTGTGTGAGGGTGAGTGTGATAGTGGATGTGAGTGTGTGAGGGTGAGTGTGATAGTGGAGGTGAGTGTGTGAGGGTGAGTGTGATAGTGGAGGTGAGTGTGTGAGGGTGTGTCTGATAGTGGTGGTGAGTGTGTGAGGGTGTGAGGGTGAGTATAATAGTGGAGGTGAGTGTGTGAGGGTGAGTGTGATAGTGGTGGTGCGTGTGTGAGTGTGTGAGGGTGAGTGTGATAGTGGAAGTGAGTGTGTGAGTGTATGAGTGTGAGTGAGATAGTGGAGGTGAGCATGTGAGGGCGAGTGTGATAGTGGAGGTGAGTGTGTGCGGGTGAGTGTGATGGTGGAGGTGAATGTGTGAGTGTGTGAGGGTGAGTGTGATAGTGGAGGTGAGTGTGTGAGGGTGAGTGTGATAGTGGTGGTGCGTGTGTGAGTGTGTGAGGGTGAGTGTGATAGTGGAAGTGAGTATGTGAGTGTTTGAGGGTGAGTGTGATAGCGGATGTTAGTATATGAGGGTGTGAGGGTGAGTATGATCGTGGAGGTGAGTGTGTGAGGGTGAGTATGATCGTGGAGGTGAGTGTGTGAGGGTGTGTCTGATTGTGGAGGTCAGTGTGTGAGGGTGTGAGGGTGAGTATAATAGTGGAGGTGAGTGTGTGAGGGTGAGTGTGATAGTGGTGGTGCGTGTGTGAGGGTGAGTGTGATAGTGGAGGTGCGTATGTGAGGGTGTGAGGGTGAGTGTGATAGTGGAGGTGAGTGTGTGATGGTGAGTATGACAGTGGAGGTGAGTGTGTGAGTGTTTGAGGGTGAGTGTGATAGTGGAGGTGATTGTGTGAGGGTGAGTGTGATAGTGGTGGTGCGTGTGTGAGTGTGTGAGGGTGAGTGTGATAGTGGAAGTGAGTGTGTGAGTGTATGAGTGTGAGTGAGATAGTGGAGGTGAGCGTGTGAGGGTGAGTGTGATAGTGGAGGTGAGTGTGTGCGGGTGAGTGTGATGGTGGAGGTGAATGTGTGAGTGTGTGAGGGTGAGTGTGATAGTGGAGGTGAGTGTGTGAGGGTGAGTGTGATAGTGGTGGTGCGTGTGTGAGTGTGTGAGGGTGAGTGTGATAGTGGAAGTGAGTATGTGAGTGTTTGAGGGTGAGTGTGATAGCGGATGTTAGTATATGAGGGTGTGAGGGTGAGTATGATCGTGGAGGTGAGTGTGTGAGGGTGAGTATGATCGTGGAGGTGAGTGTGTGAGGGTGTGTCTGATTGTGGAGGTCAGTGTGTGAGGGTGTGAGGGTGAGTATAATAGTGGAGGTGAGTGTGTGAGGGTGAGTGTGATAGTGGTGGTGCGTGTGTGAGGGTGAGTGTGATAGTGGAGGTGCGTATGTGAGGGTGTGAGGGTGAGTGTGATAGTGGAGGTGAGTGTGTGATGGTGAGTATGACAGTGGAGGTGAGTGTGTGAGTGTTTGAGGGTGAGTGTGATAGTGGAGGTGAGTGTGTGAGGGTGAGTATGATAGTGGAGGTGAATGTGTGAGGGTGAGTGTGATAGTGGAGGTGAGTGTGTGAGGGTGAGTGTTATAGTGGAGATGAGTGTGTGAGGGTGTGTCTGATAGTGGAGGTCAGTGTGTGAGGGTGCGAGGGTGAGTATAATAGTGGAGGTGAGTGTGTGAGGGAGAGTGTGATAGTGGTGGTGCATGTGTGATTGTGTGAGGGTGAGTGTGATAGTGGAAGTGAGTGTGTGAGTGTATGAGTGTGAGTGAGATAGTGGAGGTGAGCGTGTGAGGGTGAGTGTGATAGTGGAGGTGAGTATGTGAGCGTGTGAGGGTAAGTACGATAGTGGAGGTGAGTGTGTGAGGGTGAGTATGATAGTGGAGGTGAATGTGTGAGGGTGAGTATGATAGTGGAGGTGAGTGTGTGAGGGTGAGTGTTATAGTGGAGATGAGTGTGTGAGGGTGTGTCTGATAGTGGAGGTCAGTGTGTGAGGGTGCGAGGGTGAGTATAATAGTGGAGGTGAGTGTGTGAGGGAGAGTGTGATAGTGGTGGTGCATGTGTGATTGTGTGAGGGTGAGTGTGATAGTGGAAGTGAGTGTGTGAGTGTATGAGTGTGAGTGAGATAGTGGAGGTGAGCGTGTGAGGGTGAGTGTGATAGTGGAGGTGAGTGTGTGCGGGTGAGTGTGATGGTGGAGGTGAATGTGTGAGTGTCTGAGGGTGAGTGTGATAGTGGAGGTGAGTGTGTGAGGGTGAGTGTGATAGTGGTGGTGCGTGTGTGAGTTTGTGAGGGTGAGTGTGATAGTGGAAGTGAGTATGTGAGTGTTTGAGAGTGAGTGTGATAGCGGATGTGAGTATATGAGGGTGTGAGGGTGAGTATGATCGTGGAGGTGAGTGTGTGAGGGTGAGTGTGATAGTGGAGGTGTGTGTGAGGGTGTGTATGATAGCGGAGGTGAGTGTGTGAGTGTATGAGGGTGAGTGTGATAGTGGAGGTAAGCGTGTGAGTATGTGAGGGTGAGTGAGATAGTGGAGGTCAGTGTGTGAGGGTGTGTCTGATAGTGGAGGTGAGTGTGAGGGTGAGTGTGATAGTGGTGGTGCGTGTGTGAGGGTGCGTGTGATAGTGGAATTGAGTGTGTGAGTGTATGAGGGTGAGTGTGATAGCGGAGATGAGTGTGTGAGGGTGTGAGGGTGAGTATGACAGTGGCGGTGAGTGACTGATCGTGAATGTGATAGTGGAGTTGAGTGTGTGAGGGTGAGTGTGATAGTGGAGGTGAGCGTGTGAGTATGTGAGGGTGAGTTTGATCGAGGAGGTGAATGTGTGAGGGTGTGTCTGATAGTGGAGGTGAGTGTGATAGTGGAGGTCCGTGTGTGAGGGTGTGAGGGTGAGTATAATAGTGCAGGTGAGTGTTTGTGGGTGAGTGTGATAGTGGAGGTGCATGTGTGAGTGTGTGAGGGTGAGTGTGATAGTGGAGGTGAGTGTGTGAGTGTATGAGGGTGAGTGTGATAGTGGAGGTGAGTGTGTGAGGGTGAATGTGATAGTGGTGGTGAGTGTGTGAGGGTGTGAGGGTGAGTGTGATAGTGGTGGTGCGTGTGTGAGTGTGTGAGGGTGAGTGTGATAGTGGAAGTGAGTGTGTGAGTGTATGAGGGTGAGTGAGATAGTGGAGGTGAGCGTGTGAGGGTGTGTCTGATAGTGGATGTGAGTGTGAGGGTGAGTATGATAGCGGAGGTGAGTGTGTGAGGGTGTGAGGGTGAGTGTGATAGTGGAAGTGAGTGTGTGAGTGTATGAGGGTGAGTGTGATGGTGGTGCGTGTGTGAGTGTGTGAGGGCAAGTGTGATAGTGGAATTGAGTGTGTGAGTGTATGAGGGTGAGTGTGATAGTGGAGGTGAGTGTGTGAGGGTGAGTGTGATAGCGGAGATGAGTGTGTGAGGGTGTGAGGGTGAGTATGACAGTGGAGGTGAGTGTCTGATGGTGAATGTGATAGTGGAGTTGAGAGTGTGAGGGTGAGTGTGATAGTGGAGGTGAGCGTGTGAGAATGTGAGGGTGAGTTTGATCGTGGAGGTGAGTGTGTGAGGGTGTGTCTGATAGTGGAGGTGAGTGTGATAGTGGAGGTGCGTGTGTGAGTGTGTGAGGGTGAGTGTGATAGTGGAGGTCAGTGTGTGAGGGTGTGTATAATAGTGGAGGTGAGTGTGTGAGCGTGAGTGTGATAGTGGAGGTGCGTGTGTGAGTGTGTGAGGGTGAGTGTGATAGTGGAGGTGAGTTTGTGAGTGTACGAGGGTGAGTGTGATAGTGGAGGTGAGTGTGTGAGGGTGAATGTGATAGTGGATGTGAGTGTGTGAGGTTGAGTGTGATAGTGGAGGTGAGTGTGTGAGTGTTTGAGGGTGAGTGTGATAGTGGAGGTGAGTGTGTGAGGGTGAGTGTGATAGTGGAGGTGAGTGTTGAGTGTGTGAGGGTGTGTGTGATAGGGGAGGTGTGTGTGTAAGTGTGTGAGGGTGAGTATGATAGCGGAGGTGAGTCTGTGAGGGTGTGATGGTGAGTATGATAGTGGAGGTGAGTGTGTGAGGGTGAGTGTGATAGTGGTGGTGCGTGTGTGAGTGTGTGAGGGTGAGTGTGATAGTGGAAGTGAGTATGTGAGTGTTTGAGGGTGAGTGTGATAGCGGATGTGAGTATGTGAGGGTGTGAGTGTGAGTATGATCTTGGAGGTGAGTGTGTGAGGGTGAGTATGATAGTGGAGGTGAGTGTGTGAGGGTGAGTGTGATAGTGGAGGTGAGTGTGTGAGGGTGAGTGTGATAGTGGAGGTGAGTGTGTGAGGGTGAGTGTGATAGTGGTGGTGCGTGTGTGAGTGTGTGAGGGTGAGTGTGATAGTGGAAGTGAGTGTGTGAGTGTATGAGTGTGAGTGAGATAGTGGAGGTGAGCGTGTGAGGGTGAGTGTGATAGTGGAGGTGAGTGTGTGCGGGTGAGTGTGATGGTGGAGGTGAATGTGTGAGTGTGTGAGGGTGAGTGTGATAGTGGAGGTGAGTGTGTGAGGGTGAGCGTGATAGTGGTGGTGCGTGTGTGAGTGTGTGAGGGTGAGTGTGATAGTGGAAGTGAGTATGTGAGTGTTTGAGGGTGAGTGTGATAGCGGATGTGAGTATATGAGGGTGTGAGGGTGAGTATGATCGTGGAGGTGAGTGTGTGACGGTGATTATGATCGTGGAGGTGAGTGTGTGAGGGTGTGTCTGATTGTGGAGGTCAGTGTGTGAGGGTGTGAGGGTGAGTATAATAGTGGAGGTGAGTGTGTGAGCGTGAGTGTGATAGTGGTGGTGCGTGTGTGAGGGTGAGTGTGATAGTGGAGGTGAGTGTGTGATGGTGAGTATGACAGTGGAGGTGAGTGTGTGAGTGTTTGAGGGTGAGTGTGATAGTGGAGGTGAGTGTGTGAGGGTGAGTGTGATAGTGGAGGTGAGTGTTGAGTGTGTGAGGGTGTGTGTGATAGTGGAGGTGAGTATGTGAGCGTGTGAGGGTAAGTCCGATAGTGGAGGTGAGTGTGTGAGGGTGAGTATGATAGTGGAGGTGAATGTGTGAGGGTGAGTATGATAGTGGAGGTGAGTGTGTGAGGGTGAGTGCTATAGTGGAGATGAGTGTGTGAGGGTGTGTCTGATAGTGGAGGTCAGTGTGTGAGGGTGCGAGGGTGAGTATAATAGTGGAGGTGAGTGTGTGAGGGAGAGTGTGATAGTGGTGGTGCATGTGTGATTGTGTGAGGGTGAGTGTGATCGTGGAAGTGAGTGTGTGAGTGTATGAGTGTGAGTGAGATAGTGGAGGTGAGCGTGTGAGGGTGAGTGTGATAGTGGAGGTGAGTGTGTGCGGGTGAGTGTGATAGTGGAGGTGAGTGTGTGAGGGTGAGTGTGATAGTGGTGGTGCGTGTGTGAGTGTGTGAGGGTGAGTGTGATAGTGGAAGTGAGTATGTGAGTGTTTGAGGGTGAGTGTGATAGCGGATCTGAGCATGTGAGGGTGTGATGGTGAGTATGATAGTGGAGGTGAGTGTGTGCGGGTGAGTGTGATGGTGGAGGTGAATGTGTGAGTGTCTGAGGGTGAGTGTGATAGTGGAGGTGAGTGTGTGAGGGTGAGTGTGATAGTGGTGGTGCGTGTGTGAGTGTGTGAGGGTGAGTGTGATAGTGGAAGTGAGTATGTGAGTGTTTGAGGGTGAGTGTGATAGCGGATGTGAGTATGTGAGGGTGTGATGGTGAGTATGATAGTGGAGGTGAGTGTGTGCGGGTGATGTGATGGTGGAGGTGAATGTGTGAGTGTCTGAGGGTGAGTGTGATAGTGGAGGTGAGTGTGTGAGGGTGAGTGTGTTAGTGGTGGTGCGTGTGTGAGTGTGTGAGGGTGAGTGTGATAGTGGAGGTGAGTGTGTGAGGGTGAGTGTGATAGTGGTGGTGCGTGTGTGAGTGTGTGAGGGTGAGTGTGATAGTGGAAGTGAGTATGTGAGTGTTTGAGGGTGAGTGTGATAGCGGATGTGAGTATATGAGGGTGTGAGGGTGAGTATGATAGTGGAGGTGAGTGTGTGAGGGTGAGTATGATAGTGGAGGTAAGCGTGTGAGTATGTGAGGGTGAGTGAGATAGTGGAGGTCAGTGTGTGAGGGTGCGTGTGATAGTGGAATTGAGTGTGTGAGTGTATGAGGGTGAGTGTGATAGCGGAGATGAGGGTGTGAGGGTGTGAGGGTGAGTATGACAGTGGCGGTGAGTGACTGATCGTGAATGTGATAGTGGAGTTGAGTGTGTGAGGGTGAGTGTGATAGTGGAGGTGAGCGTGTGAGTATGTGAGGGTGAGTTTGATCGAGGAGGTGAATGTGTGAGGGTGTGTCTGATAGTGGAGGTGAGTGTGATAGTGGAGGTCCGTGTGTGAGGGTGTGAGGGTGAGTATAATAGTGCAGGTGAGTGTTTGAGGGTGAGTGTGATAGTGGAGGTGCATGTGTGAGTGTGTGAGGGTGAGTGTGATAGTGGAGGTGAGTGTGTGAGTGTATGAGGGTGAGTGTGATAGTGGAGGTGAGTGTGTGAGGGTGAATGTGATAGTGGCGGTGAGTGTGTGAGGGTGTGAGGGTGAGTGTGATAGTGGTGGTGCGTGTGTGAGTGTGTGAGGGTGAGTGTGATAGTGGAAGTGAGTGTGTGAGTGTATGAGGGTGAGTGAGATAGTGGAGGTGAGCGTGTGAGGGTGTGTCTGATAGTGGAGGTGAGTGTGAGGGTGAGTATGATAGCGGAGGTGAGTGTGTGAGGGTGTGAGGGTGAGTGTGATAGTGGAAGTGAGTGTGTGAGTGTATGAGGGTGAGTGTGATGGTGGTGCGTGTGTGAGTGTGTGAGGGCAAGTGTGATAGTGGAATTGAGTGTGTGAGTGTATGAGGGTGAGTGTGATAGTGGAGGTGAGTGTGTGAGGGTGAGTGTGATAGCGGAGATGAGGGTGTGAGGGTGAGTATGACAGTGGAGGTGAGTGTCTGATGGTGAATGTGATAGTGGAGTTGAGAGTGTGAGGGTGAGTGTGATAGTGGAGGTGAGCGTGTGAGTATGTGAGGGTGAGTTTGATCGTGGAGGTGAGTGTGTGAGGGTGTGTCTGATAGTGGAGGTGAGTGTGATAGTGGAGGTCCGTGTGTGAGGGTGTGAGGGTGAGTATAATAGTGCAGGTGAGTGTTTGAGGGTGAGTGTGATAGTGGAGGTGCATGTGTGAGTGTGTGAGGGTGAGTGTGATAGTGGAGGTGAGTGTGTGAGTGTATGAGGGTGAGTGTGATAGTGGAGGTGAGTGTGTGAGGGCAAGTGTGATAGTGGAATTGAGTGTGTGAGGGTGTGAGGGTGAGTATGACAGTGGAGGTGAGTGTCTGATGGTGAATGTGATAGTGGAGTTGAGAGTGTGAGGGTTAGTGAGATAGTGGAGGTGAGCGTGTGAGTATGTGAGGGTGAGTTTGATCGTGGAGGTGAGTGTGTGAGGGTGTGTCTGATAGTGGAGGTGAGTGTGATAGTGGAGGTGCGTGTGTGAGTGTGTGAGGGTGAGTGTGATAGTGGAGGTCAGTGTGTGAGGGTGTGTATAATAGTGGAGGTGAGTGTGTGAGCGTGAGTGTGATAGTGGAGGTGCGTGTGTGAGGGTGTGAGGGTGAGTGTGATAGTGGATGTGAGTGTGTGAGGTTGAGTGTGATAGTGGAGGTGAGTGTGTGAGGGTGAGTGTGATAGTGGAGGTGAGTGTTGAGTGTGTGAGGGTGTGTGTGATAGGGGAGGTGTGTGTGTAAGTGTGTGAGGGTGAGTATGATAGCGGAGGTGAGTCTGTGAGGGTGTGATGGTGAGTATGATAGTGGAGGTGAGTTTGTGCGGGTGAGTGTGATGGTGGAGGTGAATGTGTGAGTGTGTGAGTGTGAGTGTGATAGTGGAGGTGAGTGTATGAGGGTGAGTGTGATAGTGGTGGTGCGTGTGTGAGTGTGTGAGGGTGAGTGTGATAGTGGAAGTGAGTATGTGAGTGTTTGAGGGTGAGTGTGATAGCGGATGTGAGTATGTGAGGGTGTGAGTGTGAGTATGATCTTGGAGGTGAGTGTGTGAGGGTGAGTATGATAGTGGAGGTGAGTGTGTGAGGGTGAGTGTGATAGTGGAGGTGAGTGTGTGAGGGTGTGAGGGTGAGTATAATAGTGGAGGTGAGTGTGTGAGGGTGAGTGTGATAGTGGTGGTGCGTGTGTGAGGGTGAGTGTGATAGTGGAGGTGCGTATGTGAGCGTGTGAGGGTGAGTGTGATAGTGGAGGTGCGTATGTGAGCGTGTGAGGGTGAGTGTGATAGTGGAGGTGAGCGTGTGAGTATGTGAGGGTGAGTTTGATCGAGGAGGTGAATGTGTGTGGGTGTGTCTGATAGTGGAGGTGAGTGTGATAGTGGAGGTCCGTGTGTGAGGGTGAGTATAATAGTGGAGGTGAGTGTTTGAGGGTGAGTGTGATAGTGGAGGTGCGTGTGTGAGTGTTTGAGGGTGAGTGTGATAGTGGAGGTGCGTGTGTGAGTGTTTGAGGGTGAGTGTGATAGTGGAGGTGAGTGTGTGAGGGTGAATGTGATAGTGGCGGTGAGTGTGTGAGGGTGTGAGGGTGAGTGTGATAGTGGATGTGAGTGTGTGAGTTTGAGTGTGATAGTGGAGGTGAGTGTGTGAGTGTTTGAGGGTGAGTGTGATAGTGGAGGTGAGTGTGTGAGGGTGAGTGTGATAGTGGAGGTGAGTGTTGAGTGTGTGAGGGTGTGTATGACAGTGGAGGTGAGTGTCTGATGGTGAATGTGATAGTGGAGTTGAGTGTGTGAGGGTGAGTGTGATGGTGGAGGTGAATGTGTGAGTGTGTGAGGGTGAGTGTGATAGTGGAGGTGAGTGTGTGAGGGTGAGTGTGATAGCGGAGGTGAGTATGTGAAGGTTTGAGGATGAGTATGATAGAGGAGTTGAGTGTGTGAGGGTGAGTATGATAGCAGAAGTGAGTGTGTGAGTGTGTGATGGTGAGTATGACAGTGGAGGTGAGTGTCTGATGGTGAATGTGACAGTGGAGTTGAGTGTGTGAGGGTGAGTGTGATAGTGGAGGTGAGCGTGTGAGTATGTGAGGGTGAGTGAGATAGTGGAGGTCAGTGTGTGAGGGTGTGTCTGATAGTGGAGGTGAGTGTGTGAGGGTGAGTGTGATAGTGGAGGTGAGTGTGTGAGGGTGAGTGTGATAGTGGAGGTGCGTGTGTGAGTGTGTGAGGGTGAGTGTGATAGTGGAGGTGCGTGTGTGAGTGTTTGAGGGTTAGTGTGATAGTGGAGGTGAGTGTGTGAGGGTGAATGTGATAGTGGCGGTGAGTGTGTGAGGCTGTGAGGGTGAGTGTGATCGTGGATGTGAGTGTGTGAGGTTGAGTGTGATAGTGGAGGTGAGTGTGTGCGGGTGAGTGTGATAGTGGAGGTGAGTGTGTGAGTGTGTGAGGATGAGTGTGATAGTGGAGGTGAGTGTGTGAGGGTGAGTGTGTTAGTGGTGGTGCGTGTGTGAGTGTGTGAGGGTGAGTGTGATAGTGGAAGTGAGGTGTGAGTGTTTGAGGGTGAGTGTGATAGGGGAGGTGAGTATGTGAGCATGTGAGGGTGAGTATGATAGTGGAGGTGAGTGTGTGAGGGTGAGTGTGATAGTGGAAGTGAGGTGTGAGTGTTTGAGGGTGAGTGTGATAGTGGAGGTGAGTGTGTGAGGGTGTGTGTGATAGGGGAGGTGTGTGTGTGAGTGTGTGAGGGTGAGTATGATAGCGGAGGTGTTTCTGTGAGGGTGTGATGGTGAGTATGATAGTGGAGGTGAGTGTGTGCGGGTGAGTGTGATGGTGGAGGTGAATGTGTGAATGTGTGAGGGTGAGTGTGATAGTGGAGGTGAGTGTGTGAGGGTGAGTGTGATAGTGGTGGTGCGTGTGTGAGTGTGTGAGGGTGAGTGTGATAGTGGAAGCGAGTACGTGAGAGTTTGAGGGTGAGTGTGATAGCGGATGTGAGTATGTGAGGGTGTGAGGGTGAGTATGATCGTGGAGGTGAGTGTGTGAGGGTGTGTCTGATTGTGGAGGTCAGTGTGTGAGTGTGTGAGGGTGAGTATAACAGTGGAGGTGAGTGTGTGAGGGTGAGTGTGATAGTGGTGGTGCGTGTGTGAGGGTGTGAGGGTGAGTGTGATAGTGGAGGTGAGTGTGTGAGGGTGAGTGAGTTCGTGGCGGTCAGTGTGTGAGGGTGCGTCTGATAGTGGAGGTGTGTGTGAGGGTGTGTATGATAGCGGAGATGAGTGTGTGTGGGTGTGAGGGTGAGTGTGATAGTGGAAGTGAGTGTGTGAGTGTATGAGGGTGAGTGTGAAAGTGGAGGTAAGCGTGTGAGTATGTGAGGGTGAGTGAGATAGTGGAGGTCAGTGTGTGAGGGTGTGTCTGATAGTGGAGGTGAGTGTGAGGGTGAGTGTTATAGTGGTGGTGCGTGTGTGAGGGCGCGTGTGATAGTGGAATTGAGTGTGTGAGTGTATGAAGGTGAGTGTGATAGCGGAGATGAGTGTGTGAGGGTGTGAGGGTGAGTATGACAGTGGAGGTGAGTGTCTGATGGTGAATGTGATAGTGGAGTTGAGTGTATGAGGGTGAGTGTGATAGCGGAGGTGAGCGTGTGAGTATGTGAGGGTGAGTTTGATCGAGGAGGTGAATGTGTGAGGGTGTGTCTGATAGTGGAGGTGAGTGTGATAGTGGAGGTCCGGGTGTGAGGGTGAGTATAATAGTGGAGGTGAGTGTTTGAGGGTGAGTGTGATAGTGGAGGTGCGTGGGTGAGGGTGAGTGTGATAGTGGAGGTAAGTGTGTGAGTGTATGAGGGTGAGTGTGATAGTGGAGGTGAGTGTGTGAGGGTGAATGTGATAGTGGCGGTGAGGGTGTGAGGGTGAGTGTGATAGTGGAGGTGAGTGTTGAATGTGTGAGGGTGAGTGTGATATGGAAGGTGTGTGTGTGAGGGTGTGAGGGTGAGTGTGATAGTGGAGGTGAGTGTGTGAGAGTGTGAGGATGAGTATGATAGTGGAGGTGAGGGTGTGAGGGTGTGATGGTGAGTATGATAGTGGAGGTGAGTGTGTGCGGGTGAGTGTGATAGTGGAGGTGAGTGTGTGAGTGTGTGAGGATGAGTGTGATAGTGGAGGTGAGTGTGTGAGGGTGAGTGTGATAGTGGAAGTGAGGTGTGAGTGTTTGAGGGTGAGTCTGATAGTGGAGGTCAGTGTGTGAGGGTGAGTGTGATAGCAGAGGTGAGTATGTTGGGGTGTGAGGGTGAGTATGATAGCAGAAGTGAGTGTGTGAGTGTGTAATGGTGAGTATGACAGTGGAGGTGAGTGTCTGATGTGAATGTGATCGTGGAGGTGAGTGTGTGAGGGTGTGTGTGATAGTGGAAGTGAGCGTGAGTGTGTGAGGGTGAGTGTGATAGTGGAAGTGAGCGTGAGTGTGTGAGGGTGAGTGTGATAGGGGAGCTGTGTGAGTGAGGGTGTGAGGGTGAGTGTGATTGTGGAGGTCAGTGTGTGTGGGTGTGAGGATGAGTATGATAGCGGAGGTGAGTTTGTGATGGTGAGTATAATAGTGGAGGTGAGGGTGTGAGGGTGAGTGTGATAGTGGAAGTGAGTGTGTGAGTGTATGAGGGTGAGTGTGATAGTGGAGGTGAGTATGTGAGGGTGAGTGTGATAGTGGAAGTGAGTGTGTGAGTGTATGAGGGTGAGTGTGATAGTGGAGGTGAGTGTGTGAGGGTGAGTTTGATAGTGGAGTTGAGTATGTGAGGGTGTGAGGGTGAGTATGACAGTGGAGGTGAGTGTCCGATGTGAATGTGATAGTGGAGTTGAGTGTGTGAGGGTGAGTGAGATTGTGGAGGTGCGTGTGTGAGAGTGAGTGTGATAGTGGAGGTGAGTTTGTGAGTGTATGAGGGTGAGTGTGATAGTGGAGGTGAGTGTGTGAGTGTTTGAGGGTGAGTGTGATAGTGGAGGTGAGTGTGTGAGGGTGAGTGTGATACTGGAGGTGAGTGTTGAGTGTGTGAGGGTGAGTATGATAGCGGAGGTGAGTCTGTGAGGGTGTGATGGTGAGTATGATAGTGGAGGTGAGTATGTGCGGGTGAGTGTGATGTTGGAGGTGAGTGTGTGAGGGTGAGTGTGATAGTGGAGGTGAGTGTATGAGGGTGAGTGTGATAGTGGTGGTGCGTGTGTGAGTGTGTGAGGGTGGGTGTGATAGTGGAAGTGAGTATGTGAGTGTTTGAGGGTGAGTGTGATAGCGGAGGTGAGTATGTGAGGGTGTGAGGGTGAGTATGATCGTGGAGGTGAGTGTGTGAGGGTGAGTGTGATAGTGGAGGTGAGTGTGTGAGGGTGAGTGTGATACTGGAGGTGAGTGTTGAGTGTGTGAGGGTGAGTATGATAGCGGAGGTGAGTCTGTGAGGGTGTGATGGTGAGTATGATAGTGGAGGTGAGTATGTGCGGGTGAGTGTGATGTTGGAGGTGAGTGTGTGAGGGTGAGTGTGATAGTGGAGGTGAGTGTGTGAGGGTGAGTGTGATAGTGGTGGTGCGTGTGTGAGTGTGTGAGGGTGGGTGTGATAGTGGAAGTGAGTATGTGAGTGTTTGAGGGTGAGTGTGATAGCGGAGGTGAGTATGTGAGGGTGTGAGGGTGAGTATGATCGTGGAGGTGAGTGTGTGAGGGTGTGTCTGATAGTGGAGGTGAGTGTGTGAGGGTGAGTGTGATAGTGGAGGTGAGTGTGTGAGGGTGTGTCTGTTGTGGAGGTCAGTGTGTGAGGGTGTGAGGGTTAGTGTGATAGTGGAGGTAAGCGTGTGAGGGTGAGTATGATAGCAGAGGTGAGTGTGTGAGTGTGTGATGGTGAGTATGACAGTGGAGGTGAGTGTCTGATGTGAATGTGATAATGGCGTTGAGTGTGTGAGGATGAGTGAGATAGTGGAGGTTTTGTGAGGGTGTGTATGATAGCGGAGGTGAGTGTGTGAGTGTGTGATGGTGAGTATGGCAGTGGAGGTGAGTGTCTGATGTGAATGTGATAATGGCGTTGAGTGTGTGAGGATGAGTGAGATAGTGGAGGTTTTGTGAGGGTGTGTATGATAGCGGAGGTGAGTGTGTGTGGGTGTGAGGGTGAGTGTGATAGTGGAGGTGAGCGTGTGAGGGTGTGTCTGATCGTGGAGGTGAGTGTGAGGGTGAGTGTGATAGTTGTGGTGCGTGTGTGAGTGTGTGAGGGCGAGTGTGATAGTGGAATTGAGTGTGTGAGTGTATGAGAGTGAGTGTGATAGTGGAGGTGAGTGTGTGAGGGTGAGTGTGATAGTGGATGTGAGGGTGAGTGTGTGAGGGTGAGTGTCATAGTGGGGGTGAGTGTGTGAGCGTGAGTGTGATAGTGGAGGTGAGTGTGTGAGGGTGAGTATGATAGCAGAAGTGAGTGTGTGAATGTGTGATGGTGAGTATGACAGTGGAGGTGAGTGTCTGATGGTGAATGTGATAGTGGCGTTGAGTGTGTGAGGGTGAGTGTGATAGTGGAGGTGAGCGTGTGAGTATGTGAGGGTGAGTGAGATAGTGGAGGTCAGTGTGTGAGGGTGTGTCTGATAGTGGAGGTGAGTGTGTGAGGGTGAGTGTGATAGTGGAGGTGAGTGTGTGAGGGTGAGTGTGATAGTGGAGGTGCGTGTGTGAGTGTGTGAGGGTGAGTGTGATAGTGGAGGTGCGTGTGTGAGTGTGTGAGGGTGAGTGTGATAGTGGAGGTGCGTGTGTGAGTGTTTGAGGGTGAGTGTGATAGTGGAGGTGAGTGTGTGAGGGTGAGTGTGATACTGGAGGTGAGTGTTGAGTGTGTGAGGGTGAGTATGATAGCGGAGGTGAGTCTGTGAGGGTGTGATGGTGAGTATGATAGTGGAGGTGAGTATGTGCGGGTGAGTGTGATGTTGGAGGTGAGTGTGTGAGGGTGAGTGTGATACTGGAGGTGAGTGTATGAGGGTGAGTGTGATAGTGGTGGTGCGTGTGTGAGTGTGTGAGGGTGGGTGTGATAGTGGAAGTGAGTATGTGAGTGTTTGAGGGTGAGTGTGATAGCGGAGGTGAGTATGTGAGGGTGTGAGGGTGAGTATGATCGTGGAGGTGAGTGTGTGAGGGTGAGTGTGATAGTGGAGGTGAGTGTGTGAGGGTGAGTGTGATAGTGGAGGTGAGTGTGTGAGGGTGTGTCTGTTGTGGAGGTCAGTGTGTGAGGGTGTGAGGGTTAGTGTGATAGTGGAGGTAAGCGTGTGAGGGTGAGTATGATAGCAGAGGTGAGTGTGTGAGTGTGTGATGGTGAGTATGGCAGTGGAGGTGAGTGTCTGATGTGAATGTGATAATGGCGTTGAGTGTGTGAGGATGAGTGAGATAGTGGAGGTTTTGTGAGGGTGTGTATGATAGCGGAGGTGAGTGTGTGTGGGTGTGAGGGTGAGTGTGATAGTGGAGGTGAGCGTGTGAGGGTGTGTCTGATAGTGGAGGTGAGTGTGAGGGTGAGTGTGATAGTTGTGGTGCGTGTGTGAGTGTGTGAGGGCGAGTGTGATAGTGGAATTGAGTGTGTGAGTGTATGAGAGTGAGTGTGATAGTGGAGGTGAGTGTGTGAGGGTGAGTGTGATAGTGGATGTGAGGGTGAGTGTGTGAGGGTGAGTGTCATAGTGGGGGTGAGTGTGTGAGCGTGAGTGTGATAGTGGAGGTGAGTGTGTGAGGGTGAGTGTGATAGCGGAGGTGAGTATGTGAAGGTTTGAGGATGAGTATGATAGAGGAGTTGAGTGTGTGAGGGTGAGTATGACAGTGGAGGTGAGTGTATGATGGTGAATGTGATAGTGGAGTTGAGTGTGTGAGGGTGAGTGTGATAGTGGAGGTGAGCGTGTGAGTATGTGAGGGTGAGTGAGATAGTGGAGGTCAGTGTGTGAGGGTGTGTCTGATAGTGGAGGTGAGTGTGTGAGGGTGAGTGTGATAGTGGAGGTGAGTGTGTGAGGGTGAGTGTGATAGTGGAGGTGCGTGTGTGAGTGTGTGAGGGTGAGTGTGATAGTGGAGGTGCGTGTGTGAGTGTTTGAGGGTGAATGTGATAGTGGCGGTGAGTGTGTGAGGCTGTGAGGGTGAGAGTGATCGTGGATGTGAGTGTGTGAGGTTGAGTGTGATAGTGGAGGTGAGTGTGTGCGGGTGAGTGTGATAGTGGAGGTGAGTGTGTGAGTGTGTGAGGATGAGTGTGATAGTGGAGGTGAGTGTGTGAGGGTGAGTGTGTTAGTGGTGGTGCGTGTGTGAGTGTGTGAGGGTGAGTGTGATAGTGGAAGTGAGGTGTGAGTGTTTGAGGGTGAGTGTGATAGGGGAGGTGAGTATGTGAGCATGTGAGGGTGAGTATGATAGTGGAGGTGAGTGTGTGAGGGTGAGTGTGATAGTGGAAGTGAGGTGTGAGTGTTTGAGGGTGAGTGTGATAGTGGAGGTGAGTGTGTGAGGGTGTGTGTGATAGGGGAGGTGTGTGTGTGAGTGTGTGAGGGTGAGTATGATAGCGGAGGTGTTTCTGTGAGGGTGTGATGGTGAGTATGATAGTGGAGGTGAGTGTGTGCGGGTGAGTGTGATGGTGGAGGTGAATGTGTGAATGTGTGAGGGTGAGTGTGATAGTGGAGGTGAGTGTGTGAGGGTGAGTGTGATAGTGGTGGTGCGTGTGTGAGTGTGTGAGGGTGAGTGTGATAGTGGAAGCGAGTACGTGAGAGTTTGAGGGTGAGTGTGATAGCGGATGTGAGTATGTGAGGGTGTGAGGGTGAGTATGATCGTGGAGGTGAGTGTGTGAGGGTGAGTGTGATAGTGGAGGTGAGTGTGTGAGGGTGTGTCTGATTGTGGAGGTCAGTGTGTGAGGGTGTGAGGGTGAGTATAACAGTGGAGGTGAGTGTGTGAGGGTGAGTGTGATAGTGGTGGTGCGTGTGTGAGGGTGAGTGTGATAGTGGAGGTGCGTATGTGAGGGTGTGAGGGTGAGTGTGATAGTGGAGGTGAGTGTGTGAGGGTGAGTGAGTTCGTGGAGGTCAGTGTGTGAGGGTGCGTCTGATAGTGGAGGTGTGTGTGAGGGTGTGTATGATAGCGGAGATGAGTGTGTGTGGGTGTGAGGGTGAGTGTGATAGTGGAAGTGAGTGTGTGAGTGTATGAGGGTGAGTGTGATAGTGGAGGTAAGCGTGTGAGTATGTGAGGGTGAGTGAGATAGTGGAGGTCAGTGTGTGAGGGTGTGTCTGATAGTGGAGGTGAGTGTGAGGGTGAGTGTGATAGTGGTGGTGCGTGTGTGAGGGTGCGTGTGATAGTGGAATTGAGTGTGTGAGTGTATGAGGGTGAGTGTGATAGCGGAGATGAGTGTGTGAGGGTGTGAGGGTGAGTATGACAGTGGAGGTGAGTGTCTGATGGTGAATGTGATAGTGGAGTTGAGTGTGTGAGGGTGAGTGTGATAGCGGAGGTGAGCGTGTGAGTATGTGAGGGTGAGTTTGATCGAGGAGGTGAATGTGTGAGGGTGTGTCTGATAGTGGAGGTGAGTGTGATAGTGGAGGTCCGGGTGTGAGGGTGAGTATAATAGTGGAGGTGAGTGTTTGAGGGTGAGTGTGATAGTGGAGGTGCGTGGGTGAGGGTGAGTGTGATAGTGGAGGTAAGTGTGTGAGTGTATGTGGGTGAGTGTGATAGTGGAGGTGAGTGTGTGAGGGTGAATGTGATAGTGGCGGTGAGGGTGTGAGGGTGAGTGTGATAGTGGAGGTGAGTGTTGAATGTGTGAGGGTGAGTGTGATATGGAAGGTGTGTGTGTGAGGGTGTGAGGGTGAGTGTGATAGTGGAGGTGAGTGTGTGAGAGTGTGAGGATGAGTAAGATAGTGGAGGTGAGGGTGTGAGGGTGAGTGTGATAGTGGAGGTGAGTCTGTGAGGGTGTGATGGTGAGTATGATAGTGGAGGTGAGTGTGTGCGGGTGAGTGTGATAGTGGAGGTGAGTGTGTGAGTGTGTGAGGATGAGTGTGATAGTGGAGGTCAGTGTGTGAGGGTGTGAGGGTTAGTGTGATAGTGGAGGTAAGCGTGTGAGGGTGAGTATGATAGCAGAGGTGAGTGTGTGAGTGTGTGATGGTGAGTATGGCAGTGGAGGTGAGTGTCTGATGTGAATGTGATAATGGCGTTGAGTGTGTGAGGATGAGTGAGATAGTGGAGGTTTTGTGAGGGTGTGTATGATAGCGGAGGTGAGTGTGTGTGGGTGTGAGGGTGAGTGTGATAGTGGAGGTGAGTGTGTGAGGGTGTGTCTGATAGTGGAGGTGAGTGTGAGGGTGAGTGTGATAGTTGTGGTGCGTGTGTGAGTGTGTGAGGGCGAGTGTGATAGTGGAATTGAGTGTGTGAGTGTATGAGAGTGAGTGTGATAGTGGAGGTGAGTGTGTGAGGGTGAGTGTGATAGTGGATGTGAGGGTGAGTGTGTGAGGGTGAGTGTCATAGTGGGGGTGAGTGTGTGAGCGTGAGTGTGATAGTGGAGGTGAGTGTGTGAGGGTGAGTGTGATAGCGGAGGTGAGTATGTGAAGGTTTGAGGATGAGTATGATAGAGGAGTTGAGTGTGTGAGGGTGAGTATGACAGTGGAGGTGAGTGTATGATGGTGAATGTGATAGTGGAGTTGAGTGTGTGAGGGTGAGTGTGATAGTGGAGGTGAGCGTGTGAGTATGTGAGGGTGAGTGAGATAGTGGAGGTCAGTGTGTGAGGGTGTGTCTGATAGTGGAGGTGAGTGTGTGAGGGTGAGTGTGATAGTGGAGGTGAGTGTGTGAGGGTGAGTGTGATAGTGGAGGTGCGTGTGTGAGTGTGTGAGGGTGAGTGTGATAGTGGAGGTGCGTGTGTGAGTGTTTGAGGGTGAATGTGATAGTGGCGGTGAGTGTGTGAGGCTGTGAGGGTGAGTGTGATCGTGGATGTGAGTGTGTGAGGTTGAGTGTGATAGTGGAGGTGAGTGTGTGCGGGTGAGTGTGATAGTGGAGGTGAGTGTGTGAGTGTGTGAGGATGAGTGTGATAGTGGAGGTGAGTGTGTGAGGGTGAGTGTGTTAGTGGTGGTGCGTGTGTGAGTGTGTGAGGGTGAGTGTGATAGTGGAAGTGAGGTGTGAGTGTTTGAGGGTGAGTGTGATAGGGGAGGTGAGTATGTGAGCATGTGAGGGTGAGTATGATAGTGGAGGTGAGTGTGTGAGGGTGAGTGTGATAGTGGAAGTGAGGTGTGAGTGTTTGAGGGTGAGTGTGATAGTGGAGGTGAGTGTGTGAGGGTGTGTGTGATAGGGGAGGTGTGTGTGTGAGTGTGTGAGGGTGAGTATGATAGCGGAGGTGTTTCTGTGAGGGTGTGATGGTGAGTATGATAGTGGAGGTGAGTGTGTGCGGGTGAGTGTGATGGTGGAGGTGAATGTGTGAATGTGTGAGGGTGAGTGTGATAGTGGAGGTGAGTGTGTGAGGGTGAGTGTGATAGTGGTGGTGCGTGTGTGAGTGTGTGAGGGTGAGTGTGATAGTGGAAGCGAGTACGTGAGAGTTTGAGGGTGAGTGTGATAGCGGATGTGAGTATGTGAGGGTGTGAGGGTGAGTATGATCGTGGAGGTGAGTGTGTGAGGGTGAGTGTGATAGTGGAGGTGAGTGTGTGAGGGTGTGTCTGATTGTGGAGGTCAGTGTGTGAGGGTGTGAGGGTGAGTATAACAGTGGAGGTGAGTGTGTGAGGGTGAGTGTGATAGTGGTGGTGCGTGTGTGAGGGTGAGTGTGATAGTGGAGGTGCGTATGTGAGGGTGTGAGGGTGAGTGTGATAGTGGAGGTGAGTGTGTGAGGGTGAGTGAGTTCGTGGAGGTCAGTGTGTGAGGGTGCGTCTGATAGTGGAGGTGTGTGTGAGGGTGTGTATGATAGCGGAGATGAGTGTGTGTGGGTGTGAGGGTGAGTGTGATAGTGGAAGTGAGTGTGTGAGTGTATGAGGGTGAGTGTGATAGTGGAGGTAAGCGTGTGAGTATGTGAGGGTGAGTGAGATAGTGGAGGTCAGTGTGTGAGGGTGTGTCTGATAGTGGAGGTGAGTGTGAGGGTGAGTGTGATAGTGGTGGTGCGTGTGTGAGGGTGCGTGTGATAGTGGAATTGAGTGTGTGAGTGTATGAGGGTGAGTGTGATAGCGGAGATGAGTGTGTGAGGGTGTGAGGGTGAGTATGACAGTGGAGGTGAGTGTCTGATGGTGAATGTGATAGTGGAGTTGAGTGTGTGAGGGTGAGTGTGATAGCGGAGGTGAGCGTGTGAGTATGTGAGGGTGAGTTTGATCGAGGAGGTGAATGTGTGAGGGTGTGTCTGATAGTGGAGGTGAGTGTGATAGTGGAGGTCCGGGTGTGAGGGTGAGTATAATAGTGGAGGTGAGTGTTTGAGGGTGAGTGTGATAGTGGAGGTGCGTGGGTGAGGGTGAGTGTGATAGTGGAGGTAAGTGTGTGAGTGTATGTGGGTGAGTGTGATAGTGGAGGTGAGTGTGTGAGGGTGAATGTGATAGTGGCGG
Source organism: Chiloscyllium punctatum (assembly GCF_047496795.1). NCBI lineage: Eukaryota > Metazoa > Chordata > Chondrichthyes > Orectolobiformes > Hemiscylliidae > Chiloscyllium > Chiloscyllium punctatum. The sequence continues at coordinate 29,178,297 of NC_092783.1, forward strand.
TGAGGGTGTGAGGGTGAGTGTGATAGTGGAGGTGAGTGTCTGATGGAGAATGTGATAGTGGAGTTGAGTGTGTGAGGGTGAGTGTGATAGTGGAGGTGAGCGTGTGAGTATGTGAGGGTGAGTGAGATAGTGGAGGTCAGTGTGTGAGGGTGTGTCTGATAGTGGAGGTGAGTGTGTGAGGGTGAGTGTGATAGTGGAGGTGAGTGTGTGAGGGTGAGTGTGATAGTGGAGGTGCGTGTGTGAGTGTGTGAGGGTGAGTGTGATAGTGGAGGTGCGTGTGTGAGTGTTTGAGGGTGAGTGTGATAGTGGAGGTGAGTGTGTGAGGGTGAATGTGATAGTGGCGGTGAGTGTGTGAGGCTGTGAGGGTGAGTGTGATCGTGGATGTGAGTGTGTGAGGTTGAGTGTGATAGTGGAGGTGAGTGTGTGCGGGTGAGTGTGATAGTGGAGGTGAGTGTGTGAGTGTGTGAGGATGAGTGTGATAGTGGAGGTGAGTGTGTGAGGGTGAGTGTGTTAGTGGTGGTGCGTGTGTGAGTGTGTGAGGGTGAGTGTGATAGTGGAAGTGAGGTGTGAGTGTTTGAGGGTGAGTGTGATAGGGGAGGTGAGTATGTGAGCATGTGAGGGTGAGTATGATAGTGGAGGTGAGTGTGTGAGGGTGAGTGTGATAGTGGAAGTGAGGTGTGAGTGTTTGAGGGTGAGTGTGATAGTGGAGGTGAGTGTGTGAGGGTGTGTGTGATAGGGGAGGTGTGTGTGTGAGTGTGTGAGGGTGAGTATGATAGCGGAGGTGTTTCTGTGAGGGTGTGATGGTGAGTATGATAGTGGAGGTGAGTGTGTGCGGGTGAGTGTGATGGTGGAGGTGAATGTGTGAATGTGTGAGGGTGAGTGTGATAGTGGAGGTGAGTGTGTGAGGGTGAGTGTGATAGTGGTGGTGCGTGTGTGAGTGTGTGAGGGTGAGTGTGATAGTGGAAGCGAGTACGTGAGAGTTTGAGGGTGAGTGTGATAGCGGATGTGAGTATGTGAGGGTGTGAGGGTGAGTATGATCGTGGAGGTGAGTGTGTGAGGGTGTGTCTGATTGTGGAGGTCAGTGTGTGAGGGTGTGAGGGTGAGTATAACAGTGGAGGTGAGTGTGTGAGGGTGAGTGTGATAGTGGTGGTGCGTGTGTGAGGGTGAGTGTGATAGTGGAGGTGCGTATGTGAGGGTGTGAGGGTGAGTGTGATAGTGGAGGTGAGTGTGTGAGGGTGAGTGAGTTCGTGGAGGTCAGTGTGTGAGGGTGCGTCTGATAGTGGAGGTGTGTGTGAGGGTGTGTATGATAGCGGAGATGAGTGTGTGTGGGTGTGAGGGTGAGTGTGATAGTGGAAGTGAGTGTGTGAGTGTATGAGGGTGAGTGTGATAGTGGAGGTAAGCGTGTGAGTATGTGAGGGTGAGTGTGATAGTGGAAGTGAGGTGTGAGTGTTTGAGGGTGAGTGTGATAGTGGAGGTGAGTGTGTGAGGGTGTGTGTGATAGGGGAGGTGTGTGTGTGAGTGTGTGAGGGTGAGTATGATAGCGGAGGTGTTTCTGTGAGGGTGTGATGGTGAGTATGATAGTGGAGGTGAGTGTGTGCGGGTGAGTGTGATGGTGGAGGTGAATGTGTGAATGTGTGAGGGTGAGTGTGATAGTGGAGGTGAGTGTGTGAGGGTGAGTGTGATAGTGGTGGTGCGTGTGTGAGTGTGTGAGGGTGAGTGTGATAGTGGAAGCGAGTACGTGAGAGTTTGAGGGTGAGTGTGATAGCGGATGTGAGTATGTGAAGGTGTGATGGTGAGTATGATCGTGGAGGTGAGTGTGTGAGGGTGTGTCTGATTGTGGAGGTCAGTGTGTGAGGGTGTGAGGGTGAGTATAACAGTGGAGGTGAGTGTGTGAGGGTGAGTGTGATAGTGGTGGTGCGTGTGTGAGGGTGAGTGTGATAGTGGAGGTGCGTATGTGAGGGTGTGAGGGTGAGTGTGATAGTGGAGTTGAGTGTGTGAGGGTGAGTGTGATAGTGGAGGTGAGCGTGTGAGTATGTGAGGGTGAGTGAGATAGTGGAGGTCAGTGTGTGAGGGTGTGTCTGATAGTGGAGGTGAGTGTGTGAGGGTGAGTGTGATAGTGGAGGTGAGTGTGTGAGGGTGAGTGTGATAGTGGAGGTGCGTGTGTGAGTGTGTGAGGGTGAGTGTGATAGTGGAGGTGCGTGTGTGAGTGTTTGAGGGTGAATGTGATAGTGGCGGTGAGTGTGTGAGGCTGTGAGGGTGAGTGTGATCGTGGATGTGAGTGTGTGAGGTTGAGTGTGATAGTGGAGGTGAGTGTGTGCGGGTGAGTGTGATAGTGGAGGTGAGTGTGTGAGTGTGTGAGGATGAGTGTGATAGTGGAGGTGAGTGTGTGAGGGTGAGTGTGTTAGTGGTGGTGCGTGTGTGAGTGTGTGAGGGTGAGTGTGATAGTGGAAGTGAGGTGTGAGTGTTTGAGGGTGAGTGTGATAGGGGAGGTGAGTATGTGAGCATGTGAGGGTGAGTATGATAGTGGAGGTGAGTGTGTGAGGGTGAGTGTGATAGTGGAAGTGAGGTGTGAGTGTTTGAGGGTGAGTGTGATAGTGGAGGTGAGTGTGTGAGGGTGTGTGTGATAGGGGAGGTGTGTGTGTGAGTGTGTGAGGGTGAGTATGATAGCGGAGGTGTTTCTGTGAGGGTGTGATGGTGAGTATGATAGTGGAGGTGAGTGTGTGCGGGTGAGTGTGATGGTGGAGGTGAATGTGTGAATGTGTGAGGGTGAGTGTGATAGTGGAGGTGAGTGTGTGAGGGTGAGTGTGATAGTGGTGGTGCGTGTGTGAGTGTGTGAGGGTGAGTGTGATAGTGGAAGCGAGTACGTGAGAGTTTGAGGGTGAGTGTGATAGCGGATGTGAGTATGTGAGGGTGTGAGGGTGAGTATGATCGTGGAGGTGAGTGTGTGAGGGTGAGTGTGATAGTGGAGGTGAGTGTGTGAGGGTGTGTCTGATTGTGGAGGTCAGTGTGTGAGGGTGTGAGGGTGAGTATAACAGTGGAGGTGAGTGTGTGAGGGTGAGTGTGATAGTGGTGGTGCGTGTGTGAGGGTGAGTGTGATAGTGGAGGTGCGTATGTGAGGGTGTGAGGGTGAGTGTGATAGTGGAGGTGAGTGTGTGAGGGTGAGTGAGTTCGTGGAGGTCAGTGTGTGAGGGTGCGTCTGATAGTGGAGGTGTGTGTGAGGGTGTGTATGATAGCGGAGATGAGTGTGTGTGGGTGTGAGGGTGAGTGTGATAGTGGAAGTGAGTGTGTGAGTGTATGAGGGTGAGTGTGATAGTGGAGGTAAGCGTGTGAGTATGTGAGGGTGAGTGAGATAGTGGAGGTCAGTGTGTGAGGGTGTGTCTGATAGTGGAGGTGAGTGTGAGGGTGAGTGTGATAGTGGTGGTGCGTGTGTGAGGGTGCGTGTGATAGTGGAATTGAGTGTGTGAGTGTATGAGGGTGAGTGTGATAGCGGAGATGAGTGTGTGAGGGTGTGAGGGTGAGTATGACAGTGGAGGTGAGTGTCTGATGGTGAATGTGATAGTGGAGTTGAGTGTGTGAGGGTGAGTGTGATAGCGGAGGTGAGCGTGTGAGTATGTGAGGGTGAGTTTGATCGAGGAGGTGAATGTGTGAGGGTGTGTCTGATAGTGGAGGTGAGTGTGATAGTGGAGGTCCGGGTGTGAGGGTGAGTATAATAGTGGAGGTGAGTGTTTGAGGGTGAGTGTGATAGTGGAGGTGCGTGGGTGAGGGTGAGTGTGATAGTGGAGGTAAGTGTGTGAGTGTATGTGGGTGAGTGTGATAGTGGAGGTGAGTGTGTGAGGGTGAATGTGATAGTGGCGGTGAGGGTGTGAGGGTGAGTGTGATAGTGGAGGTGAGTGTTGAATGTGTGAGGGTGAGTGTGATATGGAAGGTGTGTGTGTGAGGGTGTGAGGGTGAGTGTGATAGTGGAGGTGAGTGTGTGAGAGTGTGAGGATGAGTAAGATAGTGGAGGTGAGGGTGTGAGGGTGAGTGTGATAGTGGAGGTGAGTCTGTGAGGGTGTGATGGTGAGTATGATAGTGGAGGTGAGTGTGTGCGGGTGAGTGTGATAGTGGAGGTGAGTGTGTGAGTGTGTGAGGATGAGTGTGATAGTGGAGGTGAGTGTGTGAGGGTGAGTGTGTTAGTGGTGGTGCGTGTGTGGGTGTGTGAGGGTGAGTGTGATAGTGGAAGTGAGGTGTGAGTGTTTGAGGGTGAGTGTGATAGGGGAGGTGAGTATGTGAGCATGTGAGGGTGAGTATGATAGTGGAGGTGAGTGTGCGAGGGTGAGTGTGATAGTGGAAGTGAGGTGTGAGTGTTTGAGGGTGAGTGTGATAGTGGAGGTGAGTGTGTGAGGGTGAGTGTGATAGTGGAAGTGAGGTGTGAGTGTTTGAGGGTGAGTCTGATAGTGGAGGTCAGTGTGTGAGGGTGAGTGTGATAGCAGAGGTGAGTATGTTGGGGTGTGAGGGTGAGTATGATAGCAGAAGTGAGTGTGTGAGTGTGTAATGGTGAGTATGACAGTGGAGGTGCGTGTCTGATGTGAATGTGATCGTGGAGGTGAGTGTGTGAGGGTGAGTGTGATAGTGGAAGTGAGCGTGAGTGTGTGAGGGTGAGTGTGATAGTGGAAGTGAGCGTGAGTGTGTGAGGGTGAGTGTGATAGGGGAGCTGTGTGAGTGAGGGTGTGAGGGAGAGTGTGATTGTGGAGGTCAGTGTGTGTGGGTGTGAGGATGAGTGTGATAGCGGAGGTGAGTTTGTGATGGTGAGTATAATAGTGGAGGTGAGTGTGTGAGGGTGTGTCTGTTGTGGAGGTCAGTGTGTGAGGGTGTGAGGGTTAGTGTGATAGTGGAGGTAAGCGTGTGAGGGTGAGTATGATAGCAGAGGTGAGTGTGTGAGTGTGTGATGGTGAGTATGGCAGTGGAGGTGAGTGTCTGATGTGAATGTGATAGTGGCGTTGAGTGTGTGAGGATGAGTGAGATAGTGGAGGTTTTGTGAGGGTGTGTATGATAGCGGAGGTGAGTGTGTGTGGGTGTGAGGGTGAGTGTGATAGTGGAGGTGAGCGTGTGAGGGTGTGTCTGATAGTGGAGGTGAGTGTGAGGGTGAGTGTGATAGTTGTGGTGCGTGTGTGAGTGTGTGAGGGCGAGTGTGATAGTGGAATTGAGTGTGTGAGTGTATGAGAGTGAGTGTGATAGTGGAGGTGAGTGTGTGAGGGTGAGTGTGATAGTGGATGTGAGGGTGAGTGTGTGAGGGTGAGTGTCATAGTGGGGGTGAGTGTGTGAGCGTGAGTGTGATAGTGGAGGTGAGTGTGTGAGGGTGAGTGTGATAGCGGAGGTGAGTATGTGAAGGTTTGAGGATGAGTATGATAGAGGAGTTGAGTGTGTGAGGGTGAGTATGACAGTGGAGGTGAGTGTCTGATGGAGAATGTGATAGTGGAGTTGAGTGTGTGAGGGTGAGTGTGATAGTGGAGGTGAGCGTGTGAGTATGTGAGGGTGAGTGAGATAGTGGAGGTCAGTGTGTGAGGGTGTGTCTGATAGTGGAGGTGAGTGTGTGAGGGTGAGTGTGATAGTGGAGGTGAGTGTGTGAGGGTGAGTGTGATAGTGGAGGTGCGTGTGTGAGTGTGTGAGGGTGAGTGTGATAGTGGAGGTGCGTGTGTGAGTGTTTGAGGGTGAGTGTGATAGTGGAGGTGAGTGTGTGAGGGTGAATGTGATAGTGGCCGTGAGTGTGTGAGGCTGTGAGGGTGAGTGTGATCGTGGATGTGAGTGTGTGAGGTTGAGTGTGATAGTGGAGGTGAGTGTGTGCGGGTGAGTGTGATAGTGGAGGTGAGTGTGTGAGTGTGTGAGGATGAGTGTGATAGTGGAGGTGAGTGTGTGAGGGTGAGTGTGATAGTGGTGGTGCGTGTGTGAGTGTGTGAGGGTGAGTGTGATAGTGGAAGCGAGTACGTGAGAGTTTGAGGGTGAGTGTGATAGCGGATGTGAGTATGTGAAGGTGTGAGGGTGAGTATGATCGTGGAGGTGAGTGTGTGAGGGTGTGTCTGATTGTGGAGGTCAGTGTGTGAGGGTGTGAGGGTGAGTATAACAGTGGAGGTGAGTGTGTGAGGGTGAGTGTGATAGTGGTGGTGCGTGTGTGAGGGTGAGTGTGATAGTGGAGGTGCGTATGTGAGGGTGTGAGGGTGAGTGTGATAGTGGAGGTGAGTGTGTGAGGGTGAGTGAGTTCGTGGAGGTCAGTGTGTGAGGGTGCGTCTGATAGTGGAGGTGTGTGTGAGGGTGTGTATGATAGCGGAGATGAGTGTGTGTGGGTGTGAGGGTGAGTGTGATAGTGGAAGTGAGTGTGTGAGTGTATGAGGGTGAGTGTGATAGTGGAGGTAAGCGTGTGAGTATGTGAGGGTGAGTGAGATAGTGGAGGTCAGTGTGTGAGGGTGTGTCTGATAGTGGAGGTGAGTGTGAGGGTGAGTGTGATAGTGGTGGTGCGTGTGTGAGGGTGCGTGTGATAGTGGAATTGAGTGTGTGAGTGTATGAGGGTGAGTGTGATAGCGGAGATGAGTGTGTGAGGGTGTGAGGGTGAGTATGACAGTGGAGGTGAGTGTCTGATGGTGAATGTGATAGTGGAGTTGAGTGTGTGAGGGTGAGTGTGATAGCGGAGGTGAGCGTGTGAGTATGTGAGGGTGAGTTTGATCGAGGAGGTGAATGTGTGAGTGTTTGAGGGTGAGTGTGATAGTGGAGGTGAGTGTGTGAGGGTGAGTGTGTTAGTGGTGGTGCGTGTGTGAGTGTGTGAGGGTGAGTGTGATAGTGGAAGTGAGGTGTGAGTGTTTGAGGGTGAGTGTGATAGGGGAGGTGAGTATGTGAGCATGTGAGGGTGAGTATGATAGTGGAGGTGAGTGTGTGAGGGTGAGTGTGATAGTGGAAGTGAGGTGTGAGTGTTTGAGGGTGAGTGTGATAGTGGAGGTGAGTGTGTGAGGGTGTGTGTGATAGGGGAGGTGTGTGTGTGAGTGTGTGAGGGTGAGTATGATAGCGGAGGTGTTTCTGTGAGGGTGTGATGGTGAGTATGATAGTGGAGGTGAGTGTGTGCGGGTGAGTGTGATGGTGGAGGTGAATGTGTGAATGTGTGAGGGTGAGTGTGATAGTGGAGGTGAGTGTGTGAGGGTGAGTGTGATTGTGGTGGTGCGTGTGTGAGTGTGTGAGGGTGAGTGTGATAGTGGAAGCGAGTACGTGAGAGTTTGAGGGTGAGTGTGATAGCGGATGTGAGTATGTGAGGGTGTGAGGGTGAGTATGATCGTGGAGGTGAGTGTGTGAGGGTGTGTCTGATTGTGGAGGTCAGTGTGTGAGGGTGTGAGGGTGAGTATAACAGTGGAGGTGAGTGTGTGAGGGTGAGTGTGATAGTGGTGGTGCGTGTGTGAGGGTGAGTGTGATAGTGGAGGTGCGTATGTGAGGGTGTGAGGGTGAGTGTGATAGTGGAGGTGAGTGTGTGAGGGTGAGTGAGTTCGTGGAGGTCAGTGTGTGAGGGTGCGTCTGATAGTGGAGGTGTGTGTGAGGGTGTGTATGATAGCGGAGATGAGTGTGTGTGGGTGTGAGGGTGAGTGTGATAGTGGAAGTGAGTGTGTGAGTGTATGAGGGTGAGTGTGATAGTGGAGGTAAGCGTGTGAGTATGTGAGGGTGAGTGTGATAGTGGAAGTGAGGTGTGAGTGTTTGAGGGTGAGTGTGATAGTGGAGGTGAGTGTGTGAGGGTGTGTGTGATAGGGGAGGTGTGTGTGTGAGTGTGTGAGGGTGAGTATGATAGCGGAGGTGTTTCTGTGAGGGTGTGATGGTGAGTATGATAGTGGAGGTGAGTGTGTGCGGGTGAGTGTGATGGTGGAGGTGAATGTGTGAATGTGTGAGGGTGAGTGTGATAGTGGAGGTGAGTGTGTGAGGGTGAGTGTGATAGTGGTGGTGCGTGTGTGAGTGTGTGAGGGTGAGTGTGATAGTGGAAGCGAGTACGTGAGAGTTTGAGGGTGAGTGTGATAGCGGATGTGAGTATGTGAAGGTGTGATGGTGAGTATGATCGTGGAGGTGAGTGTGTGAGGGTGTGTCTGATTGTGGAGGTCAGTGTGTGAGGGTGTGAGGGTGAGTATAACAGTGGAGGTGAGTGTGTGAGGGTGAGTGTGATAGTGGTGGTGCGTGTGTGAGGGTGAGTGTGATAGTGGAGGTGCGTATGTGAGGGTGTGAGGGTGAGTGTGATAGTGGAGGTGAGTGTGTGAGGGTGAGTGAGTTCGTGGAGGTCAGTGTGTGAGGGTGCGTCTGATAGTGGAGGTGTGTGTGAGGGTGTGTATGATAGCGGAGATGAGTGTGTGTGGGTGTGAGGGTGAGTGTGATAGTGGAAGTGAGTGTGTGAGTGTATGAGGGTGAGTGTGATAGTGGAGGTAAGCGTGTGAGTATGTGAGGGTGAGTGTGATAGTGGAAGTGAGGTGTGAGTGTTTGAGGGTGAGTGTGATAGTGGAGGTGAGTGTGTGAGGGTGTGTGTGATAGGGGAGGTGTGTGTGTGAGTGTGTGAGGGTGAGTATGATAGCGGAGGTGTTTCTGTGAGGGTGTGATGGTGAGTATGATAGTGGAGGTGAGTGTGTGCGGGTGAGTGTGATGGTGGAGGTGAATGTGTGAATGTGTGAGGGTGAGTGTGATAGTGGAGGTGAGTGTGTGAGGGTGAGTGTGATAGTGGTGGTGCGTGTGTGAGTGTGTGAGGGTGAGTGTGATAGTGGAAGCGAGTACGTGAGAGTTTGAGGGTGAGTGTGATAGCGGATGTGAGTATGTGAAGGTGTGATGGTGAGTATGATCGTGGAGGTGAGTGTGTGAGGGTGTGTCTGATTGTGGAGGTCAGTGTGTGAGGGTGTGAGGGTGAGTATAACAGTGGAGGTGAGTGTGTGAGGGTGAGTGTGATAGTGGTGGTGCGTGTGTGAGGGTGAGTGTGATAGTGGAGGTGCGTATGTGAGGGTGTGAGGGTGAGTGTGATAGTGGAGGTGAGTGTGTGAGGGTGAGTGAGTTCGTGGAGGTCAGTGTGTGAGGGTGCGTCTGATAGTGGAGGTGTGTGTGAGGGTGTGTATGATAGCGGAGATGAGTGTGTGTGGGTGTGAGGGTGAGTGTGATAGTGGAAGTGAGTGTGTGAGTGTATGAGGGTGAGTGTGATAGTGGAGGTAAGCGTGTGAGTATGTGAGGGTGAGTGAGATAGTGGAGGTCAGTGTGTGAGGGTGTGTCTGATAGTGGAGGTGAGTGTGAGGGTGAGTGTGATAGTGGTGGTGCGTGTGTGAGGGTGCGTGTGATAGTGGAATTGAGTGTGTGAGTGTATGAGGGTGAGTGTGATAGCGGAGATGAGTGTGTGAGGGTGTGAGGGTGAGTATGACAGTGGAGGTGAGTGTCTGATGGTGAATGTGATAGTGGAGTTGAGTGTGTGAGGGTGAGTGTGATAGCGGAGGTGAGCGTGTGAGTATGTGAGGGTGAGTTTGATCGAGGAGGTGAATGTGTGAGGGTGTGTCTGATAGTGGAGGTGAGTGTGATAGTGGAGGTCCGGGTGTGAGGGTGAGTATAATAGTGGAGGTGAGTGTTTGAGGGTGAGTGTGATAGTGGAGGTGCGTGGGTGAGGGTGAGTGTGATAGTGGAGGTAAGTGTGTGAGTGTATGAGGGTGAGTGTGATAGTGGAGGTGAGTGTGTGAGGGTGAATGTGATAGTGGCGGTGAGGGTGTGAGGGTGAGTGTGATAGTGGAGGTGAGTGTTGAATGTGTTAGGGTGAGTGTGATATGGAAGGTGTGTGTGTGAGGGTGTGAGGGTGAGTGTGATAGTGGAGGTGAGTGTGTGAGAGTGTGAGGATGAGTATGATAGTGGAGGTGAGGGTGTGAGGGTGAGTGTGATAGTGGAGGTGAGTCTGTGAGGGTGTGATGGTGAGTATGATAGTGGAGGTGAGTGTGTGCGGGTGAGTGTGATAGTGGAGGTGAGTGTGTGAGTGTGTGAGGATGAGTGTGATAGTGGAGGTGAGTGTGTGAGGGTGAGTGTGTTAGTGGTGGTGCATGTGTGAGTGTGTGAGGGTGAGTGTCATAGTGGATGTGAGTGTGTGAGGGTGAGTGTGATAGTGGAGGTGAGTGTTGAGTGTGTGAGGGTGTGTGTGATAGCGGAGGTGAGTCTGTGAGGGTGTGATGGTGAGTATGATAGTAGAGGTGAGTGTGTGCGGGTGAGTGTGATAGTGGAGGTGAGTGTGTGAGGATGAGTGTGATAGTGGAGGTGAGTGTGTGAGGGTGAGTGTGTTAGTGGTGGTGCGTGTGTGGGTGTGTGAGGGTGAGTGTGATAGTGGAAGTGAGGTGTGAGTGTTTGAGGGTGAGTGTGATAGGGGAGGTGAGTATGTGAGCATGTGAGGGTGAGTATGATAGTGGAGGTGAGTGTGCGAGGTTGAGTGTGATAGTGGAAGTGAGGTGTGAGTGTTTGAGGGTGAGTGTGATAGTGGAGGTGAGTGTGTGAGGGTGAGTGTGATAGTGGAAGTGAGGTGTGAGTGTTTGAGGGTGAGTCTGATAGTGGAGGTCAGTGTGTGAGGGTGAGTGGGATAGCAGAGGTGAGTATGTTGGGGTGTGAGGGTGAGTATGATAGCAGAAGTGAGTGTGTGAGTGTGTAATGGTGAGTATGACAGTGGAGGTGAGTGTCTGATGTGAATGTGATCGTGGAGGTGAGTGTGTGAGGGTGAGTGTGATAGTGGAAGTGAGCGTGAGTGTGTGAGGGTGAGTGTGATAGTGGAAGTGAGCGTGAGTGTGTGAGGGTGAGTGTGATAGGGGAGCTGTGTGAGTGAGTGTGTGAGGGTGAGTGTGATTGTGGAGGTCAGTGTGTGAGGGTGTGAGGATGAGTATGATAGCGGAGGTGAGTTTGTGATGGTGAGTATAATAGTGGAGGTGAGGGTGTGAGGGTGAGTGTGATAGTGGAAGTGAGTGTGTGAGTGTATGAGGGTGAGTGTGATAGTGGAGGTGAGTGTGTGAGGGTGAGTTTGATAGTGGAGTTGAGTATGTGAGGGTGTGAGGGTGAGTATGACAGTGGAGGTGAGTGTCCGATGTGAATGTGATAGTGGAGTTGAGTGTGTGAGGGTGAGTGAGATTGTGGAGGTGAGCGTGTGTGAGGGTGAGTGTGATAGTGGAGTTGAGTGTGTGAGGGTGAGTGAGATTGTGGAGGTGCGTGTGTGAGGGTGAGTGTGATAGTGGAGGTGAGTTTGTGAGTGTATGAGGGTGAGTGTGATAGTGGAGGTGAGTGTGTGAGTGTTTGAGGGTGAGTGTGATAGTGGAGGTGAGTGTGTGAGGGTGAGTGTGATAGTGGAGGTGAGTGTTGAGTGTGTGAGGGTGAGTATGATAGCGGAGGTGAGTCTGTGAGGGTGTGATGGTGAGTATGATAGTGGAGGTGAGTATGTGCGGGTGAGTGTGATGTTGGAGGTGAGTGTGTGAGGGTGAGTGTGATAGTGGAGGTGAGTGTGTGAGGGTGAGTGTGATAGTGGTGGTGCGTGTGTGAGTGTGTGAGGGTGGGTGTGATAGTGGAAGTGAGTATGTGAGTGTTTGAGGGTGAGTGTGATAGCGGAGGTGAGTATGTGAGGGTGTGAGGGTGAGTATGATCGTGGAGGTGAGTGTGTGAGGGTGAGTGTGATAGTGGAGGTGAGTGTGTGAGGGTGAGTGTGATAGTGGAGGTGAGTGTGTGAGGGTGTGTCTGTTGTGGAGGTCAGTGTGTGAGGGTGTGCGGGTTAGTGTGATAGTGGAGGTAAGCGTGTGAGGGTGAGTATGATAGCAGAGGTGAGTGTGTGAGTGTGTGATGGTGAGTATGGCAGTGGAGGTGAGTGTCTGATGTGAATGTGATAATGGCGTTGAGTGTGTGAGGATGAGTGAGATAGTGGAGGTTTTGTGAGGGTGTGTATGATAGCGGAGGTGAGTGTGTGTGGGTGTGAGGGTGAGTGTGATAGTGGAAGTGAGTGTGTGAGTGTATGAGGGTGAGTGTGATAGTGGAGGTGAGCGTGTGAGGGTGTGTCTGATAGTGGAGGTGAGTGTGAGGGTGAGTGTGATAGTTGTGATGCGTGTGTGAGTGTGTGAGGGCGAGTGTGATAGTGGAATTGAGTGTGTGAGTGTATGAGAGTGAGTGTGATAGTGGAGGTGAGTGTGTGAGTATGTGAGGGTGAGTGAGATAGTGGAGGTCAGTGTGTGAGGGTGTGTCTGATAGTGGAGGTGAGTGTGAGGGTTAGTGTGATAGTGGTGGTGCGTGTGTGAGTGTGTGAGGGCGCTTGTGATAGTGGAATTGAGTGTTGAGTGTATGAGGGTGTGTGTGATAGCGGAGATGAGTGTGTGAGGGTGTGAGGGTGAGTATGACAGTGGAGGTGAGTGTCTGATGGTGAATGTGATAGTGGAGTTGAGTGTGTGAGGGTGAGTGTGATAGTGGAGGTGAGCGTGTGAGTATGTGAGGGTGAGTTTGATCGTGGAGGTGAGTGTGTGAGGGTGTGTCTGATAGTGGAGGTGAGTGTGATAGTGGAGGTGCGTGTGTGAGTGTGTGAGGGTGAGTGTGATAGTGGAGGTGAGTGTGTGAGTGTATGAGGGTGTGTGTGATAGTGGAGGTGAGTGTGTGAGGGTGAATGTGATAGTGGAGGTGAGTGTGTGAGGGTGTGAGGGTGAGTGTGATAGTGGATGTGAGTGTGTGAGGGTGAGTGTGATAGTGGAGGTGAGTTTGTGAGGGTGTGTCTGATAGTGGAGGTCAGTGTGTGAGGGTGTGAGGGTGAGTATAATAGTGGAGGTGAGTGTGTGAGGGTGAGTGTGATAGTGGAAGTGAGTGTGTTAGTGTATGAGGGTGAGTGTGATAGTGGAGGAGAGTGTGTGAGGGTGAGTGTGATAGTGGAGGTGAGTGTGTGAGGGTGAGTGTGATAGCGGAGGTGAGTATGTTGGGGTGTGAGGGTGAGTATGATAGTGGAGGTGAGTGTGTGAGGGTGAGTATGATAGCAGAGGTGAGTGTGTGAGTGTGTGATGGTGAGTATGGCAGTGGAGGTGAGTGTCTGATGTGAATGTGATAATGGCGTTGAGTGTGTGAGGATGAGTGAGATAGTGGAGGTTTTGTGAGGGTGTGTATGATAGCGGAGGTGAGTGTGTATGGGTGTGAGGGTGAGTGTGATAGTGGAAGTGAGTGTGTGAGTGTATGAGGGTGAGTGTGATAGTGGAGGTGAGCGTGTGAGGGTGTGTCTGATAGTGGAGGTGAGTGTGAGGGTGAGTGTGATAGTTGTGGTGCGTGTGTGAGTGTGTGAGGGCGAGTGTGATAGTGGAATTGAGTGTGTGAGTGTATGAGAGTGAGTGTGATAGTGGAGGTGAGTGTGTGAGTATGTGAGGGTGAGTGAGATAGTGGAGGTCAGTGTGTGAGGGTGTGTCTGATTGTGGAGGTGAGTGTGAGGGTGAGTGTGATAGTGGTGGTGCGTGTGTGAGTGTGTGAGGGTGATTGTGATAGTGGAATTGAGTGTGTGAGTGTATGAGAGTGAGTGTGATAGTGGAGGTGAGTGTGTGAGTATGTGAGGGTGAGTGAGATAGTGGAGGTCAGTGTGTGAGGGTGTGTCTGATAGTGGAGGTAGTGTGAGGGTGAGTGTGATAGTTGTGGTGCGTGTGTGAGTGTGTGAGGGCGATTGTGATAGTGGAATTGAGTGTGTGAGTGTATGAGGGTGTGTGTGATAGCGGAGATGAGTGTGTGAGGGTGTGAGGGTGAGTATGACAGTGGAGGTGAGTGTCTGATGGTGAATGTGATAGTGGAGTTGAGTGTGTGAGGGTGAGTGTGATAGTGGAGGTGAGCGTGTGAGTATGTGAGGGTGAGTTTGATCGTGGAGGTGAGTGTGTGAGGGTGTGTCTGATAGTGGAGGTGAGTGTGATAGTGGAGGTGCGTGTGTGAGTGTGTGAGGGTGAGTGTGATAGTGGAGGTGAGTGTGTGAGTGTATGAGGGTGTGTGTGATAGTGGAGGTGAGTGTGTGAGGGTGAATGTGATAGTGGCGGTGAGTGTGTGAGGGTGTGAGGGTGAGTGTGATAGTGGAGGTGAGTGTGTGAGGGTGAGTGTGATAGCGGAGGTGAGTATGTTGGGGTGTGAGGGTGAGTATGATAGTGGAGGTGAGTGTGTGAGGGTGAGTATGATAGCAGAGGTGAGTGTGTGAGGGTGTGAGGGTGAGTATGACAGTGGAGGTGAGTGTCTGATGGTGAATGTGATAGTGGAGTTGAGTGTGTGAGGGTGAGTGTGATAGTGGAGGTGAGCGTGTGAGTATGTGAGGGTGAGTTTGATCGTGGAGGTGAGTGTGTGAGGGTGTGTCTGATAGTGGAGGTGAGTGTGATAGTGAAGGTCCGTGTGTGAGGGTGAGTATAATAGTGGAGGTGAGTGTTTGAGGGTGAGTGTGATAGTGGAGGTGCGTGTGTGAGTGTGTGAGGGTGAGTGTGATAGTGGAGGTGAGTGTGTGAGTGTATGAGGGTGTGTGTGATAGTGGAGGTGAGTGTGTGAGGGTGTGAGGGTGAGTGTGATAGTGGATGTGAGTGTGTGAGGGTGAGTGTGATAGTGGAGGTGAGTTTGTGAGGGTGTGTCTGATAGTGGAGGTCAGTGTGTGAGGGTGTGAGGGTGAGTATAATAGTGGAGGTGAGTGTGTGAGGGTGAGTGTGATAGTGGAAGTGAGTGTGTTAGTGTATGAGGGTGAGTGTGATAGTGGAGGTGAGTGTGTGAGGGTGAGTGTGATAGCGGAGGTGAGTATGTTGGGGTGTCAGGGTGAGTATGATAGTGGAGGTGAGTGTGTGAGGGTGAGTATGATAGTGGAGGTGAGTGTCTGATGTGAATGTGATAGTGGAGTTGAGTGTGTGAGGGTGAGTGAGATAGTGGAGGTCAATGGGTGAGGGTGAGTGTGATAGTGGAGGTCAATGGGTGAGGGTGAGTGTGATAGTGGAGGTCTGTGTGTGAGGGTGTGTGTGATAGTGGAGGTGAGTGTGAGTGTGTGAGAGTGAGTGTGATGGGGAGCTGTGTGAGTGAGGGTGTGAGGGTGAGTGTGATAGTGGAGGTGAGTGTGTGAGGGTGAGTGTGATAGTGGAGGTGAGTGTGTGAGTGTGTGAGGGTGAGTGTGATAGTGGAGGTGAGTTTGTGAGGGTGAGTGTGATAGTGGTGGTCCGTGTGTGTGTGTGTGAGGGTGAGTGTGATAGTGGAAGTGAGTGTGTGAGTGTTTGAGGGTGAGTTTGATAGTGGTGGTGAGTGTGTGACGGTGAGTGTGATAGCGGAGGTGAGTATGTGAGGGTGAGTATGATAGCAGAAGTGAGTGTGTGAGTGTGTGATGGTGAGTATGACCGTGGAGGTGAGTATCTGATGGTGAATGTGATAGTGGAGTTGAGTGTGTGAGGGTGAGTGTGATAGTGGAGGTGAGCGTGTGAGTATGTGAGGGTGAGTGAGATAGTGGAGGTCAGTGTGTGAGGGTGTGTCTGATAGTGGAGGTGAGTGTGATAGTGGAGGTCAGGGTGTGAGGGTGAGTATAATAGTGGAGGTGAGTGTGTGAGGGTGAGTGTGATAGTGGAGGTGAGTTTGTGATGGTGAGTGTTATAGTGGAGGTGAGTGTGTGAGGGTGAGTGTGATAGTGGATGTGAGTGTGTGAGTGTGTGAGGGTGAGTGTGATCGTGGAGGTGAGTGTGTGAGGCTGAGTGTGATACTGGAGGTGAGTGTTTGAGTGTGAGTGTGAGAGTGGAGGTGAGAGTGTCAGGGTGTGAGGGTGAGTGTGATAGTGGAGGTAAGTGTGTGAGAGTGAGTGTGATAGGGGAGGTCAGTATGTGAGGGTTGGTATGATAGTGGACGTGAGTGTGTGAGGCTGAGTGTGATAGTGGAGGTGCGTGTGTTAGTCTGTGAGGGTGAGTGTGATAGTGGAGTTGAGTGTGTGAGGGTGAGTGTGATAGTGGCGGTGAGTGTGTGAGGGTGTGAGGGTGAGTGTGATAGTGGAGGTGAGTGTGTGAGGGTGAATGCGGAGTGAGTGTGTCAAGGTGTGAGGGTGAGTGTGATAGTGGAGGTGCCTGTGAGTGTGTGTGGGCGAGTGTGATAGGGGAGGTGAGTGTGTGATGGTGAGTGTGATAGTGGAGGTGAGTATGTGAGGGTGTGAGGGTGAGTGTGATAGTGGAGGTGAGTGTGTGAGGGTGTGAGGGTGAGTATGATAGTGGAGGTGAGTGTGTGAGGGTGAGTGTGATAGTGGATGTGAGGGTGAGTGTGTGAGGGTGAGTGTCATAGTGGGGGTGAGTGTGTGAGCGTGAGTGTGATAGTGGAGGTGAGTGTGTGATGGTGAGTGTGATAGTGGAGGTGAGTGTGTGAGGGTGTGAGGGTGAGTGTGATAGTGGAGGTGAGTGTGTGAGTATGTGAGGGTGAGTGTGATAGTGGAGGTGAGTGTGTGAGGGTGAGTGTGATAGTGGAGGTGAGTTTGTGATGGTGAGTGTGATAGTAGAGGTGAGTGTGTGAGGGTGAGTGTGATAGTGGCGGTGAGTGTGTGAGGGTGTGAGGGTGAGTGTGATAGTGGAGGTGAGTGTGTGAGGGTGAGTGCAGAGTGAGTGTGTCAGGGTGTGAGGGTGAGTGTGATAGTGGAGGTGCCTGTGAGTGTGTGTGGGCGAGTGTGATAGGGGAGGTGAGTGTGTGATGGTGAGTGTGATAGTGGAGGTGAGTATGTGAGGGTGAGTGTGATAGTGGCGGTGAGTGTGTGAGGGTGTGAGGGTGAGTGTGATAGTGGAGGTGAGTGTGTGAGGGTGAGTGCGGAGTGAGTGTGTCAGGGTGTGAGGGTGAGTGTGATAGTGGAGGTGCCTGTGAGTGTGTGTGGGCGAGTGTGATAGGGGAGGTGAGTGTGTGATGGTGAGTGTGATAGTGGAGGTGAGTATGTGAGGGTGAGTGTGATAGTGGAGGTGAGTGTGTGAGGGTGTGAGGGTGTGATGATGAAAGCTCTGGATTTCTTGCCCAATGTGTAAGTCGATGTAATGAAGTAGAGCAGCCAACAATGTTTTACATTCCTGATAAAGGTGATAAAACTTGAACTCAGAAATAAACAGCTGAGCCAAAACTATCGTCCAAAATAGTTTATTTCCCATTAAACAGGCAAGGCAACAGAACTTCATATAAAGAATAAATTTATTAAAAATAAAGGTACACTTTTCCTAATAAAATTGATACTTGAAATATTTCCATCTAAGAGTTATGAGTGTTCCCAGGGAATTCTTCACACAGACACCCTCATTAACCCTCACACACACTCACCCTCAAACTCTCGCCCAGATACCCTCAGCTCACTCACTCTCAAACTCACCCTCACCTTCTGATTCTCACTCTCACATCCTTATCTCACTCACCCCCAAATTCTCACCAACACACCCTCACCTCACCAAGCCTCATACTCTCACCCTCAGCCTCAAACACTCACCTCACTCATTCTTGAAACTCTCACTCTAACCCTCACCTCATTCACCCTCAAATTCTCATCCTCACCTCAATCAGTCTCAAACTCTCACTCTTAGACCCTCACACACCTTCACACTCTGACCGACACATTGGCACTTGCATTCACTACCACCCCTTCAAACTCTGGCCCACACTCACCCTCGCACACTCACCTCCACTATCACACTCACCATCACACCCTCACCTCCACTATCACACTCACCATCACACACTCACCCCCCTCATCACACTCACCACCACACCCTCACACACTCACCTCCACTTTCACACTCACCATCACACCCTCATATACACTCACCTCCACCATCACACTCACCACCACACCCTCACACACTCACCTCCACTATCACCCTCACTATCACACCCTCACACACACACCTCCACTATCACACTCACCATCACACCCTCACACACACCCCTCCACTATCACACTCCCCCTCACAGCCTCACACTCACCTCCACTATCACCCTCACCCTCACCCTCACACACACACCTCCACTATCACACTCACCATCACACCCTCACACACACCCCTCCACTATCACACTCACACTCACCCTCACCATCACACCCTCACCCTCCTGTTCACTGACCTTTACTCCATTGTTTTTGCCCTTTCCTTCTCACCATCTCATCCTCACTGTTATGTTCACTCACCCTCATGGTCACTCACCCTCACCCCCTCAATCTCATGTTCATTCACCTTCATACCCTCACTCTCAAACCCTCACCCTCACATTCTTACATTCACAATCTTACCTTCACTCACCCTTTGACCTGCAACCTTAGGCACCCTTACAAACACCTTCACACAGCCTCTGACCTTGTCCATGCCTCTCCCCCATCACCTACCCGTTGCGAGTCAAATAGCCCAACCACTCAGAAAACCTCCATCCACATGTAACAAAAGGGCGGCACGGTGGCAGAGTGGTTAGCACTGCTGCCTCACAGCGCCAGAGACCGGGGTTCAATTCCCGCCTCAGGCGACTGTCTGTGTGGAGTTTGCACGTTCTCCCCGTGTCTGCGTGGGTTTCCTCCGGGTGCTCCGGTTTCCTCCCACAGTCCAAAGATGTGCAGGTCAGGTGAATTGGCCATGCTAAATTGCCCGTAGTGTTAGGTAAGGGGTAAATGTAGCGGTATGGGTGGGTTGCGCTTTGGCGGGGCGGTGTGGACTTGTTGGGCCGAAGGGCCTGTTTCCACACTGTAAGTAATCTAAAATAATCCAACTGCCTTCCTGTGACTCTGGAAAGGGCCTGTGACCCGCTCACACACCATCCAGTGGAGTTACGATACATATCTGATTTGATTTGAATTTTTGGACAGACAGAAGGGGTTGAAAGGCCTCCTCCCGGTCCATGATAAAAGGTGAAGAGCAGATGTGTTGAGCTGGGGATGGACTGCTCAGAGTGGGAGTAGCCAGTGTATGGTTCCAGGTTACGAACATTGTTCAGTGGGGTTAGATGTTCTCATTTTGTTGATGGAAGCAATGCAGTCTCGTGGGACAGAAGATGCCAGGAGCAGAGCCGGATGCTCAGGACTCTCTTGAGAGTTTAGCTTCTCCTCATTCCCCGTTTCTCGGTGATAGAAGTAGTTAAAGTTGGAGACAATAACGGGCACGGGAAGGGCAATGGTCAACACCCCAGTAATGGCGCACAGAGTCCCCACCATCTTGCCCCCTATGGTTACAGGACACATGTCTCCATAGCCAACTGTTGTCATGGTCACCACTGCCCACCAAAATCCATCAGGAATGCTGGAGAACTGGGTTTGGGGCTCATCCACCTCAGCAAAGTAGACAGCGCTGGAGAAGAGGATGACTCCAATGAAGAGGAAGAAGATGAGGAGACCCAGCTCCCTCATACTAGCCTTTAGGGTCTGCCCAAGGATCTGTAGCCCTTTGGAGTGTCTGGACAGCTTGAAGATCCGAAAGACCCTGACCAAGCGAATGACCCTCAGGATGGTCAGAGACATGGCCTGCTGCCCATTGCCTGCCTGTTGCTGCTGCTCTGCTAGCTCAGTGACGAGAGTTACAAAGTATGGGATGATGGCCACCACATCGATGATGTTCATTACGTCACTGAAGAAGTCACGCTTACTGGGACAAACCACGGATCTGACCAGCAGTTCAAAGGAGAACCAGATCATGCACAAGCTCTCAATGAGAAAGAAGGGATCGGTGAAGAGATCGGCATTGGTGACATTGCTTTGTGTTGGGTTGGCCAAATGGCTGGGGCTACCTAGCTCAGGACCTTCCCGAAACTCGGGCAGTGTCTCCAGGCAGAATACAATGATGGAGATAATGATGACAAATAGAGAGACCAAGGCTACTCCGCGGGCTGCCCCTGAACTCTCCGGGTACTCAAAAACTAACCACAGCTGCTTGAGGCTGTCCCTCACAGGAAGAGGAACCTCCAACTCCTTGATGAAACCCTCCTCTTCCCTGAACTGCTCCATGGCTTCAGGACCTAACTGGTAGAAGATGATCTCCTCAGTGAAGACATCCAGGGGTACATTGACAGGTCTCCGAAGCTTACCACCTGACTGATAATAATAGAGAATCCCATCAAAACTCGGCCGGTTCCTGTCAAAGAAATACTGGTTGGTGAGGGGGTCAAAGTAAGGCAGACAGCGGAGGGGATCCCCAAGTAGTGTGTCCGGAAACCGGGCCAGGGTCTTCTGCTGTGTCTCGAACCTCATGCCAGCCACATTGATGAGAACCTTGTGACTGCCTTCCTGCTCCAATAGCTTTTCCATCTCATACCGCGGCTCCAAGTCTGGCTCACTCAGGATGTTTTTGGTGAGGTGTTGATATCCAGTTAGCTTTCTCCATGTACGCAATGGGCTCATACAGCTGGCCTTGGATTCTGACCAACTCTCCAGGGGCATGTCACCCCCAACATCTTCAAAACTCGTCAGTGCCAAATGGATTTCACATAGACTTCATGGTGTCTTCAAGATTTGGAGAGCACACTCTCTCTAGGGGCTGAGAAACCGACACAGGAATAGAATTAGCTTTATGACCTCCTCCAAGACCAACTACACAACAACAGAGGCTAAAGGGTTAGAATATGGGACATACTGGAAATAAGGGGCATGAGAGAGAAGAGAGTGAGAGAAACCAAAGGAGGGAATGAGGGATAGATAAAGAATGTAAAAGCCATGAAAAAGGGAGTGAGGAGGCCAAGAGGACATAATGAGGGAGAGAGATGATTGAAGGTGCAACAAAGTTAAAGAGAACACGAGGGTGAGAGGAAGGGGCATAAAGGGAGAGTGTTGAGTGAGAAAAGAGGGAAAGAATCAAGAGAGTAGACAGTTGGAGTGAGGGGAGTGGGTAGACAGTGTGGGACTGAGAGCAGAGTGGAGACAAAGGCTGGTCAGAGAGAAGAAAGGAGGACCCAAGAACATTGAAGCTAACAACAGGAATCAACTCTCTGGCTGCTTCCTTGGTCGACTCAATCATAGCCGACCCTCAATCCCACCTTTCCATCCATTCCCTATCTCCGTTCATCTCTCAAAACTCTGTCGCAGCCTCAAAATAAATTCAACATTCGCAACCTTGTGTAGGGAGAGAATTCCAAACATTCGCAAACCTGTATAGGGAGAGAATTCCAAACATTCGCGAACCTGTATAGGGAGAGAATTCCAAACATTCACAAACCTGTATAGGGAGAGAATTCCAAACATTCGCAAACCTGTATAGGGAGAGAATTCCAAACATCTACAGCCCTCTGGGAGAAGACATCTCTTCCTCAACTCACTTTGAAATACTCAGCCCGTTTAACACGAGAGTGTTCCCAGATTCCCAGCCAGGGGAAAACAAACTCTCAGTATCCACCCTGTCAAACTCTTTCAGAATCTTGTGTATCCCCATGAGATCACCCCTCATTGTTCTAAACTGCAGAGGATTTAAACCCAGTTTATTCAGATCCTTACCAAAGGACAACCCTCTCATCCCAGGGACCAATCTAGTGAACTCTCACTGTATCACCTTCAAGGCATGTGTATCTTTCCTGAATGTGGAGATTAAAATAAGTCTGGCGTCCAAATCCCAGCACAATCATGGCAGGACTGTCTTAATATTGTATTCAAATTCCTTTGTAGTAAAGGCCAAGATGCCATTTTCCTGCGGAATTGCTTTCTGTAGCTTTTCGCTAATTTTCTGTGTTTCTTGGAAGAGTCCATCCAGGCCCTACTGAACACTTACAAGGTTCATGTCTTTAAAAAGTATTCTGTGTTTCTATTATATTTTGCAAGTTGCAGTCCATCAGCTTGTTGACCACTCAGGATATCTACATTGTTGTAGCTTTTTTATTTCCTTCTCACAGTCTGCATTCCCACAAGGAGAAAAGAAGGGAAGTGCGCAAGGGCTGGCTGGAGAGGGGCTAATGAGTAGAGAGAATGTTACAGCAGAACACTGATATCGAGGAAAACTCATAGCAGAGATAGGGTGAGGCAATGGAGGGGGTATGAGGGGAGAGAGATGGGTGAGGCAATGGAGGGGGTATGAGGGGAGAGAGATGGGTGAGGCAATGGAGGGGGTATGAGGGGAGAGAGATAGGGAAAGGGGATGGAGAGAGTGCGAACGGAGAAAGAAAAAGTGAGGGGATGGAGAGGGTATGAGGGGAGAGAGATAGGGTGAGGGGATGAGATAGTGTGAGCAGAGAGAGAATGAGTGAGGGAAGAGGGATGGGCAGGGGATGGAGAGAATGTGAGAGGAGAATGAGGATGAGGGGAAGGAGGTTATGAGGTTGAAAGGGAGTTTGAAGGGCAAGGCCGTTATGGCAGACAGTGGGAGCTGTGATGAATAGTTGTTTTTGTAGACAGCTGCCTGAGGGGAGGGCATTTAAATCTTATATGAGCCATATTGAAAATGCACGTTTTAATGTTTGCAAACACCATAAGTTTTGATACTGAAGTAAAAATTGAGAAGTCGAGTAACATTTGGATAGACAAACAAATGGCTAAAAACAAGGCAGATAACATTTTCCATCAGGAGACATTAAGCATTCTGTCAACAGCTGGTCTCTCATTCTGATGAGCATGAAAAAGTCAAACACCTCAAACAATAGTGGAACCTCAGGCATTCAAAAAGAAAATAATTCTCTCATCTGAGGAGGACACAGTTTCTCACTTAGCAAGGGCACAGTCTCTCACCGGGCAAGGGCTCAGTCTCTCACCGGGCAAGGGCTCAGTCTCTCACCGGGCAAAGGCACAGTCACTCACTGGGCAAGGGCATAGTCTCTCACCGGGCAAAGGCACAGTCTCTCACCGGGCAAAGGCACAGCCTCTCACTGGGCGATGGCTCAGTCTCTCACCGGGCAAAGGCACAGTCTCTCACCTGGCGATGGCACAGTCTCTCACCGGGCAAGGGCACAGTCTCTCACTGGGCAAAGGCACAGTCTCTCACCGGGCGATGGCTCAGTCTCTCACCGGGCAAAGGCACAGTCTCTCACCGGGCAAGGGCACAGTCTCTCACCGGGCGATGGCTCAGTCTCTCACCGGGCGATGGCTCAGTCTCTCACCTGGCGATGGGACAGTCTCTCACCGGGCAAGGGCACAGTCTCTCACCGGGCGATGGCTCAGTCTCTCACCGGACAAGGGCACAGTCTCTCACCGGGCAAGGGCACAGTCTCTCACCGGGCGATGGCTCAGTCTCTCACCGGGCAAGGGCACAGTCTCTCACGGGGCGATGGGACAGTCTCTCACTGGGCAAGGGCACAGTCTCTCACCGGGCGATGGGACAGTCTCTCACCGGGCAAGGGCACAGTCTCTCACCGGGCGATGGCACAGTCTCTCACCGGGCGATGGCACAGTCTCTCACCGGGCAAGGGCACAGTCTCTCACCGGGCGATGGCTCAGTCTCTCTAATTGCACACAATCTCTCACCTGCTGAGGACACAGTTGAACCCAGCTCACAGCTGTCCTGGTTGTGACTGTTTGGGAAGTGCTCAGGTCGGGATGGATCAGTGTGTGAGTTAATGATATCTAGCCGTTGATTAGGGTGAATTACCTCACAGAAACTAAATACAGCAGGAAACAGATAGCTCCTGAAAACACTGAGGAACTGTCTAAATGTTTAGTAAGAGAAATAGATTGAGTGCAAACCGTTCTATGAACAAGAAACAGCAGGTTAAATTCTACTGACTGGATAAAGCATGTAATTTTGCATCATCTGCATCTCTCCCAGTGAACAAAGATAAAATTACTGTTCCCTCTCTGATATCATCACTCCTTTTATTAATTAACAGAATGTCAACAGGAACAGTACTGGTTGCCTATCCCTAATGTCCCCTTCAACTGAATAGTTTGTTTGGCCATTTTAGAGGACAGTTAAGAGTCAAGAGTTAAGAGTGGATCTGGCAAACTGGCCATCAACAGGTCCAGGCAGCGGGCCATGGAGGGGGTCATTAGGGCCGACTGCCTGCCCCTCTTCCGGGGTTACGTTAGGGCCCGGGTGTCTCTGGAAAGGGAGCACGCGGTGTCCACCAACACCCTGGAGTCGTTCAGGGAGAGGTGGGCGCCGCCGGGAGTGGTGTGCAATATTTCCCCCTCCAACTGTATTTTGATTTAGTCCCTACCCTCCCCTTCACTGTTTTGATCACACAGCGTTGCCCTTTGATGTGAAGGGCAGTGCTTGTCACTGGCCACTCGGGTGTTTCCTATCTTCCTGGTGGATTGTGAATGTGAGGACAGCAGATTTCTTTCCCTAATGATCATCAGTAAACTGGATGGATGTTTGCAACAACTGCTGATAGTTTCATGGTCTCCATCACTGAGACTAGCTTTTAATTTTAAATTTTATTAATTGAATTCAGACCCATAGCTGCTGTGGATGGGATCATAGCCACTTAATTGGGATTAGATTAGATTACTTACAGTGTGGAAACAGGCCCTTCGGCCCAACAAGTCCACACTGACCCTCCGAACAGCAACCCATCCAGACCCACATTTACCTCTTCACCTCACACTATGGGCAATTTAGCATGGCCAGTTCACCTGACCTGCACATCTTTGGACTGTGGGAGGAAACCGGAGCACCCGGAGGAAACCCACGCAGACACAGGGAGAACGGGCAAACTCCACACTGACAGTTGCCCGAGGTGGGAATTGAACCTGGCATTGTGAGGCAGCAGTGCTAACCTTTGTGCCTCCCTGCTGCCCGGTTTTGTTGCACTCTGCTTTATTCCATGGTATTATCCAGAGACATATTGAGGGTTTCAGTATCAACTGAGCTGTTTCCTCAGGTCTCAACTGGGTGCAATCTCATTAAAAACTGAAAGAGCTACAGATACTGAAAATCAGAAACAAAAACAGACATTATTGGAAAAGCTGACAGCACCTGTGGAGAGAAATCAAAGTTAATGTTTCATGTCAAGTGATCCTTCTTCAGAATTCATTGTTTGCCAGAGTAGGGAGTTGTAAACTTCCATTCTATAATAGCAGGGATCAGACTCACTTCCCTGATTGGATTCCAAAGGTACAGGATGTGATTACCTACATAAAGGAAGGAAGGAACATCACCATAGCAACCAGGAGTTTTTGCAAAGTGTTTTTCCATCGATATGCAGCTAGTGTGAAATGTCAAGGAAAGTTATGCCCCAGTAAGTGGCTCAGCATCTGAGATCTTTTCCTTCAAGAAGCAACTGTGACAAAACTGAATCCTAAAAGGGAACTCTTTTAAACCTGTCCCATGTCATGTGAGTGAACCACCCATGAGAGGCAGGAGCACTACAATATGGGTCACATGACAAAAATGGACCATGACATGGCCTCGAACAAATGATGCACAGCGGGACTCACCCAGAGAGGGTGACCCAGAATGTGTACCCCCTCATAACATTCAACAGTACCGCTAGTCACAGGTCATGTGGAGGTCACAGGGACATGTAGCTTCTCTCTGGAAGATGTGTAGAAAGGGGAACCGAGGAAAATGAATTCCAGACCAGACCAGTCACTCATTGCCACCATCATGCTCTAATGTCACAAAGCAGTGAAACGTCGTCTGATATCTCCTGTGGCCTACTCAGCTCTCTCTGCATCAAAGGCTCTTCAACTCCAGATCCTCCCATCACCCATCTAGCAGTCTACACCATTTATTAGGGGGAAGTGAATGGATGAGCTGACACATGGAATATGATAATGGTCCAGATATAGGAATGGTGTGAATGATTTACATCTGCAGATCCCACGAAAGATTGCTCCAGGGGCTGAGGGGACAGGCAAAATTGGGAAGAGGAGGTAGTTTGAATGGTGTCTCTATTTTCCCATGCCTCCATGCAATCATTCCATCCCTAGGCCGAGAAACCTTACTCCTAACAACTCAATGGGAGAGCAGGTCAGTGACCCACTGTTTGGGGTGGACAGTGGAGGGTGGGTTAGGGATTATGGAGGGTGGGGATTGTGGGTGGGAGTGAGTGGAGGCACAGGGAGTGTTTGGGAGGATGGAGCAGGTGTGTAGAGACCAGGAGTAGGGAGGAGTAAGAACTGGGGAGGTGGAGGAAGTAAGGGCTGGGAGCTGTTGGAGTTGGGGTAGGGAGGATTGGGGCCAGGGTAGTGAGGGCCAGAGAAGGGGTGGGGGAAGGACTGGGGGATAGGGTGGGTATGGGGAATGGGGACAGTGAAGGGGGAGGGAGAATGGCCAGATGAGTGAGTGGAAGGGAGGGGCAGATGGTCTATGGCTGGGGAAGTGAGTGCCAGGGGAGGGGGAGAGGCCACAGGGGTGAGGGGATGGGGTGGAGGAGTTAAAAGAGGTAGGGAGGTAGTGAGGGGAGGGGAAATGAGAAGAGGTGAGAGGGAGACAAAGTGAGGGAAGAGCTGGGAGAGTGAGAATATGCGCCAGAAGAGTGAAGGGGGGGACAGGGGCATTGAGGGGAGGGCAAGGGGGATTGATGGTAGGGAGAGAGGAGTCAGGGGAGGGGAGGAGAAATGGAGGGGAATTGGAGTGAGGGGAGGAGGAGTGAGAGAAGGGGGATGGGGATTAAGGGCCGGGAGAAGGGGTTTGAGGGCTGGAGCTGATAGCGTGAGGACTCGGTGAAGGAGAGTGAAGATTGGGGCAGGGGGAGTGATGGCCTGGGATGCAGAGTGAGAGTTCAGAGAGGGAGAGTGAGAGTTCAGGGAGGGAGAGTGAGAGTTCAGGGAGGGAGAGTGAGAGCTAGGGTGAGGGATAGCGAAGGCATTGGTTAGGGGAGTGAGGGCCAGGGGAGGGGTAATAAGGGCAGAGGAAGGGCTGTGAGGGCTGGAGTTGGGGAGTGAGGGCTGGGGGGGGGGGGGGGGGGAAGGGGAATGAAGGCTGGGGCTGGGTGAGTGAGGGCCAGGGGAAATAGTGTGGGGACGGACAGTAATGTTGACCCCACCAGCGACATCTCCATCATGTAAAATATTCAAAGAAAATGTCAGCATTTTCCTTCTCGATAATGTCTGGGCTTCAGCACTTGTTGTGGGGAAATGGGGTTAGCGTGGTTGGACGTTTTGGTCGGCATGGACCAGTTTGGGCTGAAGGGCGTGTCTCTGTGTGAGTCTATGACTCTATGACCTGGGTTTAACCTCTCCACAGTGTTTTCCCCGTATTCACTGTGGGCTGTCTATCTGCTGCCCAAAACGTCGATATTCCTGCTCCTTGGAAGCTGCCTGACCTGCTGTGCTTTTCCAGCCCCACACTAATCTTATATCTGCAGAGATAAACCACACATTATCTGGAAAGGGTTTGAAGAATGAAAAGCACAAGGTTGATAATCAGCAGTTGTCTCACAGAAACTCTGAGATCGCATACTGACCATTTTAGTGAACATTCAATATAGACCTTTCAGCCCAACCAGTCCATGCCAGTGTTTATGCTCCACTTGAGCATCCTCCTGACTTTCCTCACCTAAATCTATTCCTCCCTCTCTCAGACCCTTCATCAGAAGGAAATAACACAATAAAGGATCCAGCTGGCACGTGCTGGTCTAAGCGGTCTTCCACGTTTCAAAATGGAGCTGTGGAATTGTTCATTTAGAAGTATGAATTTTTTTTAACTGCTTTTAGCC
Source organism: Chiloscyllium punctatum (assembly GCF_047496795.1). NCBI lineage: Eukaryota > Metazoa > Chordata > Chondrichthyes > Orectolobiformes > Hemiscylliidae > Chiloscyllium > Chiloscyllium punctatum. The sequence goes on from NC_092783.1 coordinate 29,205,783, forward strand.
TCTGGGTGAATGCATCAACAATATATCCTTTTGTTGGCACCACTGTACCCACTGGAAGAGAATCCTGTCATTTTTCAGCTCTGATGAAATGATTGAAACATTGATGTTTTAGTTTTCCAACACCCCTTTTTCAGTGTTCCTTTTCACCTTGTAATTTCAAGCACCTCTTCATTTGACTGATTCTGCATCAATGGAAATTTTCACATATAGCTCGTCACGTTTCAATATCCTTATGTTCTTCCTTAGAACTTTACTTATTGTCCAGGTATTGGAAATTGGACAGAAAGTGAAAGTGGCATCTTGTGAGCTTGTTGCTGGTTACATGTTGGAGTTTTCTTGTAGATAACATATTCTTCATTTTCAAAAACTAACTTCTGACCATCTCAAGCTTTCTTTGAACTTCTGCATCACACCTACCATTTTATTTTATCATTTACCCTAAATAAAGGTATAGTCTCGTTCTAGAGTGACTCAATTTTCACTCTAGTTTCTGCTAATGTACTCAAACTTAATTTGTTGTGTCTGTTTGGTGCTTATATTCCATCCAGATTATAAATTTTGAGATTTTACTTAATTTGTGTTTTCTTGATTCTGTAAGTCTGTCATCAGCCTACCACAAATTTATCGTCTTGTCAGTGTTCTGAATATTTCTTCACTAATTTTGGTGACAGGGTCTGACTTTTGTCATCATTTGATGTTTCTCTAATTGTTTCTCTTCCAGTTGATCCTCGATATTTGGTCTCTTTATCGGGTCTAAATGAATCTCACATCTTCAATGTCTATATCACATTTCATTAATTCATTACTTCCTAGATTATTTTCATTGATTATAAAACATATGTAAATGTTTTTGTTTACTTCTGGGTAATTATTAAGATGCATTCAATACGCCTTCTCTTGGTCTGACGATGGCTCTAAATCCCTGTGTTTCACCAATCCTTGCTTTGAATGTGTTAACCTTTCTTTAGAATCATAGTCATAGAAAAATGCCCTTCAGCCCATCATGTCTGTGCCCATCAAAGATAACCACTCAACTATTTTAATCCCAGCGCTTGGCCCATAACCCTGCATACCTTGGCATTGCAAGTGCACATCCAAATACTTCTCAAGTGTCATGAGGACTTCTGTCTCCACTATCCCGATAAGCATTGAGATCCAGATTCCCATCACTCTGTGGGTGAAAACGTTTTTCTTCACATCTCCTCTAAATCTTCTTCCCCTTACATTAAATCTCTGACTCTTGTCATTCACTCTTCTATCAAGGGGAAAAGTTTCTTCCTCTCTATACTATTTATGCCTTTTATAACTTTGTACATCTCAGTCATGTTTCAGCCCCCTCTTTCTATTGATTTCCAGAATTGTTATGAAGAGATGACTCGTTAAGTTGCGATTTGGAGATGTCGGTATTGGACCGGGGTGGACAAAGTTAAAAATCACAGAACACCAGGTTATAGTCCAACAGGTTTATTTGGAAGCACTAGCTTTTGGAGTGCTGCTTCTTCGTCAGGTAGTTGATGAAATTATATCTGTTATAATTTCTGTTATAATCTCAGTGTTTCTCCAAGGCCTTCTTGATGTACCATTGTCATTTCATTTGAACTCACCCAGTTCAAAGCATTTTTTACCTCGATCATTATGATACATTGTTTGCCTCTATATCTTGAAGTCTCCATTGATTTGGATCAATGTACGTCTAGATTCCATTATTTGCTACTGCAGCCTTTCAAACAGTATTTTATCATCTTTGTCTTTAATGCATTCACTGTTGTTACTCTATTGTTTTCGACTGTCAGATATTCATTTCCTGGTGCATAGATCATGCTTTCTAATTTCATTCCAACGTCAAAACTTCCACACAATCCGGTTATTCCCATTCTCTTTGACCTGTCGACATATATGTTTTATTAATGTCAGCATACTCAAGGATTTATTTCCTTTCCTTTTTCTATTATTTTTATCTCTATTTCATCTGTCATCCATTCCTCATCATTTTTCCTTTTCCATTTTGGTAATATTGTGTCTCTTTTGTTCTTGTTCCATTTGCTTTCTGTTTCTTGCCATGAGGACTCAGTTTTGATTCCTCAATCTTGAGACATTCAACCTTTATTTTGACTTTGAGGGTGAATATTTAGATCATAAGGAATAGGAAGAGCAATAGGCCATTCAGCCCCTTGAGCTTGTTCCACCATGCAACGGAACCATGGCTAATTCGACATTTCCCATGTCCATTTTCCTGTCTTTTTCCCAATAACCCACTGATCAAGAATCTGTCGCTTTCAGCCTTAAATACACATAAGGACTCTGCCCTCACAGCTGTCTATGGCAAGGAGTTCCAAAGACTGACAACTCTCTGAGAAAAGAAATTCCTCCTCGTCACAGTCTTAGCGTTTATCCTGTCAAGTGTGTTAGGAATTCTTTATGTTTCAATGAGATTACATCCTATCCTTCTAAATTTCAACGAGTAGAGGGCCAACTGTTTAGCCTTTGCTGGTAAGGTAATCCCTCCAAATCAAGGACCTTCCTAGCGAACCTCTCTGCTTCTCTGATGTTCCCATCCTTCAGTATGTCGAGGTCTAAGTCAGTGCTAATTCCTAACTTTTTCCCTCTGTGATTCCCATTTTGAGATTTGAAAATGATCGCCGTGATAATTGTTGGAGCTGGAGCAGAGCTGGACAGCTTCTGTAACTTGGTTGTAGCCTCAAGACAACCACTGCTGCTTCAGAGCTTCGGAACCCCAAAATGCCAGCTTGTGACCTCACATGGGATCTTGCCTCCCACTTTGCAAAGTCATACAGCTTTTTCTTCTTTGGCATTTTAAAATTCTGCTTAGTTTTGCCTCAGTGAAACAATGATCTGGACTTATATCAATATGTCTTAATGTTCTGTATAACATTTCTCTCTCACTACCACATCATTGGGCGGCATGGTGGTACAGTGGTTAGCACTGCTGCCTCACAGCGCCAGAGACCCGGGTTCAATTCCCGCCTCAGGTGACTCTCTGTGTGGAGTTTGCACGTTCTCCCCGTGTCTGCGTGGGTTTCCTCCGGGTGCTCCGGTTTCCTCCCACAGTTCAAAGATGTGCAGGTCAGGTGAATTGGCCAAGCTAAATTGCCCGTAGTGTTAGGTAAGGGGTAGATGTAGGGGTCAGTGTGGACTTGTTGGGCCGAAGGGCCTGTTTCCACACTGTAAGTAATCTAATCATTGATTTGATTAACAAAAGCTTTGACTGGATTTCTCAGACTGTGCAGTCTTCTTTTAAATTGCTTAAAGAGGTGATTGTCATCATCTGGTCCTTTCCTTGACGAAATTACATCAGTCTCTCAAATCTCAATATTGACCAACACTCATTCCTGATGTTCCTTCATGAATTTAAAATTTTAAGGCCGTCAAAACCAGATAAGGTCACAAATATTTTTCTTTCTTTTTAGCGCGCAGCTACCTACTCTGATTAAATTCACTAGAAAATCAAGAAGGCAGTTGCCAAGAGTTTGTTGAGCAGAATATGTATTTGAAATGCAGTGTTTCATTAAAGTTAGCTGTTGGGATTCATTTACATATGGATTGAATTACTGCTCCCACATATGCATGTGAATGATAATACTCCAGCCTGGGCTTTAATCAGTAATCCTGACAGATTCCATGTATCTTCCTTACTTTCATTTAGGTCAGTCCCATTTTTGATTCCTGACTCAATATGGACTCTGAACTACTTTGAAGGAAGTGGACTGAAGATCGATGGCAAGCAAAGAGCTCACGGACTGTACAGGACTGCACTGATCGGGACAATTCAATTTGTTTGTTTTGACAAATTTATCAATTTTGAATTAATAAACATCATAAGTTCCAGATTGGAATTGCAACAGTAAGTTTTCATTTTGAAAGTTTCCCTGATTTCCTGGCACTATTGCGGAATAGCATCGGCCTCTTGTGTGAAAGAAACAGGAATTTTTGCTATCTAGTAGCCCTGAGGGAAAAAAAACATAAAAAGATGAGACATTGACACAACGACTAAGTTTGAGGTTTCTCTAGAAGCACAAGGAGAATAGAGGTTTCGTACTTAAAAATTGCTGAGAGTCATTGAGGCATGATTCTAAACCTGAGGCAGGGTTGTTGAATTATTGACTTGAATTCCCAACATCAGCAGAATCTGGATTCTTTGAGTTCTTGGGGATGGCCCAGGTACAAGGAGACTGCTGTTTCAGCAGATATCTACAGTGATGACGGCATGTGGGATACTGGAGCTGGATGTGTGGGGCACTATAGTGATGGTGTAGGAAGGTAATGAGGCCAGTTTGGGAAGATACAGTGGGAAATCTCACTGGATCTCCTTCCAAAAAAACTGATGTATCTTGCACACAATTAAAAAAAAACATGATTCTTCCCAATATTTTATGCTGTCTTTCTGTGTTCCTCCTATGAAAATGAATCACACCTCATTTCTCAATATTAAATGTTAGTGCCTCCTGCCCTCCCAATCTATTAATATGCTTATGGCCTCTTGATGTCTATCACTATCTTCCTCATTCCATTGGAAGTCAAGTCCATGGATTCACATTTTCCATAGCAATTACACTACTCTCATCAATTCTCTGTTAGCTTCTTAAAAATCACAAACAAATTTGATAAATGCAATTTGCTGTTAATAATTCTGTGCTGGTTTTCCTTAATGTTTCTGTCTGGGTCCAAATGACTTTAATTTTCTCCTGGGTAATTCTTTGGAAGATTCTTGCCACTGCTGAGGTGGGACTGACTAATCTGCCATTGCTGCATTAATCCTTATCCCTTTTTTTGAGCCTGGGTGTCACAGTTGCAATTGTACCTGAAGAGAAATACAGTTAATGCCTCTGGCATTTTCCCACTCACTTCCCTCAATATCCCTCTGGTTTATCTGATCCCGTTGCAGTGCCTCACCAAATTTAATTACCTGCAGCCTATCCAATACCTTATCAATGTTTAGCCTATCCAACGTATCAAATGATTCCTCTTTCTCTAAGACTTTGATAACACCCTATTCTTAAAGATAGATGCAAAGTATTCACTTAATACTTCAGCCAAGTCCTCTGCCATTTGCAAATCTTCTTTTTGGTCCATGAGCCTTTACAACCCTAGTACTATTTACCTGCATATAGAAAACTTTTGAAATCCCTTATATACTAACTGCCAGTGATGGAGACATACAGTGCAAAACAGGTCCTTCAGCCCATCAAGTCTGTGCCAGCCCATCTACACAAATCCCACTTTTCTCATCTCACATTATCTTCAGGCTGCTTTTGCTTCTTCTTTAACATTTCCTTTGAACTTCTTATCCTTCGCCTGAGTTTCATTTGCATTATCGACACAACATTACTATATTCATGTTTTCTGCTTCATCTCACTCTTTATGTTTCTCATCATCCAGTTAGCTGTCCTCACATTATCCTGTCACTGAAACTCATTTGCAACTGATTCATTCGTTCACGTCAATTATTAATATCTCGTTGGAATTTTTGCTTCCATGTGCACTGATTATAATGCTGCCTACTATTGTGTCATCAGCATATCGAGAAAGACAATTTCCTATGCTATAATGCAGTGTTGCTAACTACAGGAACTAACTGAAGTCTCAAAACACATTACTGTGGGAGACTACCGGCCACATCCTGTCAATTTAACTATTTCGGAACTTTGTGTGCTCTCTTCAGCCAATTTCCTAACCAGAGTGAAGCCTTCGGCAGCAGAAGAGTGTTCTGAGTCATGTGAGACTGCAGAAATGAAAATAGAGAATCTTAGTGGCAGAGAATATGTGGTTGGAACTCCATTTCTGGATCCATCAGATAGGCCATCTCTAAACAGGCCTATTTGGACTCAGACAAGAAACAAAGATGGAAATTGTGGCGTGGAGGAGAGATAGAGTAGAGAGGGGGGTTTAGTGGTGAAGGACAGGGATGACGGAGAAAGGCAAAAGGAATTAATGTTGAGACAAAGAGCTGGAGAAGAGAAAGAGAAAGAGTCAATGATGAGGAAGATGTGATAGGATCATCGTTATTTTATTATTATTTGTGGTTTCGAGCTGTGAACTGTGAGTTGAGATCTGAAAGTATCCTTCGATTGGTGAACAGCAGCCTGCTTTTTTTAAAAAAGGGAGCAAATGTGTTTCTGAGATCAGGCCTAAAGGTTGATTCTTCTTCAAAGAACACCACAGATATAATCCCACTTCCAGATGTTTGAATGTTACCAGGGGACCGACAGGGTGGTTGGTTCCCAGAAAATATATAAAATAAAACAGAAAGAGAAATCAAAGTTGGCACTGGTCTTTGAATTGTGTGTTATTGTCAGTAGGATTGTAGCTGCCGAAGCTATAGGATAGGGGTTTGCTTGTTCCCTGGTTATCCTCCCATTATCAACTTAACGAAAGTTCAGAGAATAAAATCTCAATTATAAGAATCAAATGAATTAATATTTGGTGCCTACTGGAAGCTGTTTGCATTGATTGGTGACTTCAGAAATGAAGACAGGTACACTCCCATCTGCCTGTGATACGATGCAGATTGCAAACAGCTTAAGTGAACTGACCAGTTACATTGCATTTATTTTTCTTTTGAGTTATCCCTTAACTATGCCTGTTTTTCTGCCTGACTATAGGTGAGTGGGGGCTAGAATAAAAGAAGATTAGGTTTAAATCATAGACATTAATTAGAATATCATAGGGTCATAGAGCTGTACAGCATGGAAACAGACCCTTCGGTCCAACTCGTCCATACTGACCAAAAGTCCTAAATGAATCTGGTCCCATTTACTAGGATTTGGCCCAAATCCCTCTAAGCTCTTCCTATTCAAACACCCATCCACATGCCTTTTAAATTCTATAATTGTACCAGCCTCCACCACTTCCTCTGGCAGCACATTCCATACACATACCACCCTCTATGTGAAAAGGTTGCCCCTTAGGTTCCATTTAAATCTTTCTTCTCTCACCCTTATAACCTCTTTAAGGACACCCCCTCAGCCTCCAACACTCCAGGGAAAACAGCCCCGGCTTATTCAGCCTCTCCCCATAGCTTAAACCCTCCAACCCTGACAACATCTTTGTAATTCTTTTTGAACCTTTTCAAGTTTCACAACATCCTTCTGCAGGGAAACCAGAATCTTGATTAACTTTGCTCTGCTAAAGCTACCACATTAGTAATAAATTGTTCATCATTTTGTTTACGCGATCAACTTGGTTTCTGGCATCAAAGTCTAGTATTGGATACTTTTAAAAACCTGCTTCGGAATCATGGAGCAATTTTGAGGGTTATTGAGTATATTAATTTCAGGAATGGGGGTGCTGATTTGATTTGTCTGTCTGTCTCCATGTTCCCCCAGGAGGAAAACAAGGGCAAGAGTCAATGACTCTTGGGATGGAAGAGAGATAGATTGAGAGGGACATGATATTGCTGAACCAGAAATTGAATCAAGTTTGACTCATTCATCATTACGTCAGAGGTTAGAGGTGGGGACAACAGAGAAAGGGCTTGGTATTAGCTCAGTGACCAGCTCTGATACTGAGAAGCCCTTTAGTCACTGTCAAAAGAACAGGTCAGTTTATAAAAAGCTGAAATCTGCTCCTTATGTTCCATTGAGACAGAATATTCATTCTGAGCTGGAGGAGTTTCCTGTTTTCAACCTTTGACTGTTGTAATACCACCTTCCAAGAATGTATAGCCAGGAGGCTGAATCCCCTACAGAGAGGACCAGTATTGTTGGCCTTCTTCTGAGTTGCAATAGTCAACCATTTTCTATTCTGAGATTGTCGAGCCATTGTGATGTTTTGATCATTGTCAGGATGGAGGTGAAAGATGAGTTTAAGATTCTATAAAACGCCGTCAGTTCCAAAGGTACAAACCAGCCACGTGGAAAAGTGCAGAGAGTCAGGACGAGGAGAATTGATCCTGCCAGAAAGATCAGTAAAATATTTAGGAGCAGTGGGGGAGATGAGTGGTACTGACGTATCAACTACAGTAAGCAATACTCAGGTCTGGAAAATTGTCTCGGGTTTAAATGGTCAGCTTCAGATCACATTACAGCCTTTTAGAAAGAGTTACCTCAACATGACTGAGCTCACGGCAAGTTTGCAAATTAAAGGAACAAATTGAAAACTGTCATTGCAGAACACAGCAGGTTGGACCTAGAGACAGGACAAGGCAGAGGACTAAATACACACCATATTACACAGGAAACTAATCCCAGAGAGAGGATAATACACAGAGGATTAAATACACACAGTAATACACGAGGAATTAATCCTAAAGAAGATGGGACAATGGCTCAGTAGTTAGCTTTGTTGCCTCACAGCACCAGCGACCTGTGTTCAATTCCACCCTTGGGTGACAGTTTATGGCAGTTTGCGTATTCTCCATGCCTCTGCATGGGTTTCCCTGGGTGCTCTGGTTTCCACCCACAGCCCAAAGATGTACAGGTTAGATGGATTGGCCACGCTAAATTACCCATAATGTCCAAGATGTGTAGGTTAGGTAGGAATCAGCCATGGGAAAAACCGAGTAGTCGGGTAGATGGGATGCATTTCAGAGGGTTGGTGCAGAAGTGATGGGCTGAATGACCTGCTTCCACACTGTAAGGATTCTATGATTCAAGTACAATGCATAGGACTAAGTGGAGAAAGTATTAACAATAAACAATGGACTAGAAGGAGGGGGAGTTTCTCTGGGGGAATAGAGACAGTGACACTTTGTAAATTGTTTGTCACTTACAACATTATACCAGAACTGATCGTCGCACTTCTGATTTCTCTCTTTGTGTCTTTTCCCATGTGATCATTATTCAATGGTTAAGCACCAGTGGTATTCCCATAAAACATATGGGATCTTGTGGCAGCAAAAGCTTTCTGTGGTCAGAGCAGTCTATTGAGAAAGGAGGCATCCCTGGGTCAGGTCAGTCCCCTGGATCAACAATGACTGACCATGACATATAAGGCCATGTCTGGAGCTGCTTTTGAGGATGATAGTAAGATCGGGCCCTCCTGCCAGACAAAGCCAGCCTAGCACTTCTGGCAGAGGAGGTCAGCCATCATGGGGTGACCATGTGGACATGGGTCCAATGTAAAACCATAAGACCATAAGACATAGGAGCAGAAATTAGGCCTTTGGCCCATTGAGTTTGTTCCACCCTTCAATCATGGCTGCTTTCTCCCCATTATCTTTTATCATCTTGGCAATCAAGAACCTATCTGTCTCTGTTTTAAGTATACTCAGTGACCAGGCCTCCACAGCCTTCAGTGGCAGTGAATCTCGCAGATTCCCCACTCTCTGGCTAAAGAAGTTTCTCCCTATCTCCATTCTGAAAGGTCTTCCTTTTACTCTAAGGCTGTGCCCTTGGGTCGTCATCTCTCCTGCCAATGGAAACATCTGCCCAACGTCCACTCTGTCCAGGCTGTTAAGTATTCTGAAAGTTTCAATCAGATCCCTCCCTCATCCTTCTAAACTTCTTCGAGTATAATCCCAGAGTCCTCAGATGTTTCTCATATGTTAAGCCTTTCATTCCTGGGATCATTCTTGTCAACCTTCTCTGGATCCACTGCAGGGTCAATTCATCTTTTGTGAGGTATGGGACCCAAAATTGCTCTCAATACTCTTAATGTGGTCTGACCAGAGCCTTGTGAAGCCTTAGAAGTACATCCCTGCTTTTATATTCTAGTCCTCAATGAATGACAACATTGTATTTGCTTTCCTAATTACTGACTCAATCTGCAAGTTTACCTGAAGAGAACCCTGGACTAGTACTCTCAAGTCCCTCTGCACTTCAGATTTCCGAATTTTCTCTCCATTTAGAAAATAGTCCATACCTCTATGCTTCCTACCAAAGTGCATGAATTCACACTTTCCCATCTTGTATTTCATCTGCCACTTCTTTGCCCATTCTCCTAAACTGTCTAAATTTTTCTGCAGGCTCCCATCCTCCTCAATTCTACCTGCCCCTCCTGCAAACCCATACAGAATGCCGTCAGTTCCTTCATCCAGATTATTAGTGTATAAAGTGAAAAGTTGTGGTCCCAATACCATTCCTGTGGAATGCCACTGGTCAGCGGTTTCCGTCCTGAGAAGGTCCCTTTTATCTCCACTCTTGGACTTATGCCAGACAGTCAATGCCAGTACCTGGCCTCCAACACCATGGGCTCTTATCTTACTCAGCAGCCTCCTTTGCAGCACCTTATCAAAGGCCTTCTGGAAGTAGGCTCTCCTTTGTCTAACCTGCTCATTACCTCCTCAAAGAATTCGAACAGATTTGACAGCCATGACCTCTCCTTGATGAAACTCTGCTGACTTTGCCCTATTTTACCATTCACTTCAAAGTATTCAAAACTCTCATCCTTCACAATGGTCTCCAAATTCTTACCAACGACTGAGGTCAGGCTAATCGGCCTATAATTAATTTCTCGTCTTTGCCTTGCTCCCTTCTTAAATGGGGAAGTTTACATCCGTGATTTTCCAGGTGTCTGGGATCCTCCCTGACTCCAGTGATATCTGAAAAATCACGACTAAAGGCTCCACTATCTCTTCAGCTGTCTCCTTCGGGAGTCTAGGGTGTAGCCCATCTGGTCCATGTGATTTATCAACTTTCAGACCTTTTACCAGCACCTTCTCCTTGGTGGTGGCCACCATATTCATCTCCGCAGCCTCCCCAACTCTCTTAAAGTTTTGTGATATTACTCATGCCTTCCCACCATGAAGACTGAAGCAAAATATTTATTCAGTTGCTCAGCCATTTCTTTGTTCCCCATTGCTACTTCTCCAGCAACATTTTCCAGTGGCCACATGTCCACTTTTACCTCTCTTTTGCCCTTCATATATTTAGAAAAACTCTTGCAATCTTTCCTAATATTACTGGTTAGCTTACTCTCATATTTAATCTTCTCCCTGCTTATTTCTTTCTTCATTGTCCTCTGTTGGGCTTTGTAAACTTCCCAACCTTCTGGCTTCCCACTGCCCTTCCCCACATTATGTGTTTTCTCTTTTGTTTTTATGCTATCCCTGACTTGCCTCGTCAGCCATGGTTGCCTCATCCTCCTTGTACCATGCTTCTTTTTCCCTCAGGATAAGTCCCTGCTGTGTCTCCTGAATTACTCCCAGAAACTCCTGCCATTGCTGTTGTACTGTCTTTCCTGCGTGGCTCCTCTCCCAGGCAATTCTACCCAGCTCCTCCCTCATGCCTCTGTAGTTGCCTTTATTTAACTGCAATATCTGATTCCACCTTCTTTCTTTCAAATTGCAGAGTAAATTCAATCATATTATGGTCACTCCTTCCTAAGGGTTCCTTCACCTGAAGCTCCCTTATCAAGTCTGCTTCACTGTACTACACTAAATCCAGTATTGCCTGCTCCCTAGTGGACTCAGGGGCACCATGGTGGCTCAGTTGTTAGCACTGCTGCCTCACAGCGCCAGAGACCCGGGTTCAATTCCCGCCTCAGGCGACTGACTGTGTGGAGTTTGCACATTCTCCCCGTGTCTGCGTGGGTTTCCTCCGGGTGCTCCGGTTTCCTCCCACAATCCAAAAATGTGCAGGTCAGGTGAATTGGCCATGCTAAATTGCCCGTAGTGTTAGGTGCATTAGTAAATGTAGGGAAATGGGTCTGGGTGGGTTACGCTTGGGAAGGTCGATGTGGACTGGTTGGACCGAAGGGCCTGTTTCCACACTGTAGGGAATCTAATCGAGTCCTCCACAAGCTGCTCCAAAAAGCCATCTGTAGACATTCCACAAATTTCATTTCTTGTCATCCACTACCAACGTGGTTTTCCCAGTCCACCTGGATATTGAAATCCCCCATGATCACTGTAACATTGCCTTTCTTACAGGCCTTTTTTATCTCTTAGTGGTATCTTAGGCCCCAAATGGTGACTACTGTTTGGAGACCTGTAGATAACTCTCATTATGGTTTTCTTACCTTTGCGGTTCCTCAATTCTATCCACACAGATTTGACATCATCTGACCCCATTTCGTTTATTGCTATTAGTTTAATTTCATTTTTTTACTGACAAGGCAACTCCACTCCCTCTGCCCACTTGCCTGTCTTTTCAATAGGATTTATATCCTTGGATATTCAGCTACCAGTCCTGATCCCCTGAGCCCACCACATCACACCTGCCATTTCGACCTGCGCCACAAGGTCATTTATGAGCTCATGTAGGAAGCAGAGGAACAACCTGCTCTGTTCCACAAAGGTATGTGGAAGTGTTACAAATTCAACAGGTAGTCTTTTTCATTCACACCCATATCAGAGTGAGCAGTGTGCCAAAGAGTAAATATGTGGTCAGTCACTGTCTCATATTACAATTCAGGTTGAAGAGATGGCAGGCATGTGTGCATGTGAGACTGACAGGCCTGTGTGACTGTGACTGTGACTGACAGGCCTGTGTAAATGTGTGAGGCTGACAGTCCAGCATGGTTGTGAGACTGTTAGGCCTGTGTGTGTCTATGTGAGAGAGACTAAAAAGCACGTGTGAAAGTAACAGACTTGTGTGTGTGTGTGTGTGTGTGTGTGAGAGTGAGAGAGTCATCGATCTGTGTGTATGTGAGACTGACAGCCATTTGTGTGTTGAAACTGGCAGGCCTGTGTTGGTGTGTGTGAGACTGACAGGTCTGTATGTGTACGTGAGAGACTGATAGATCCTGTGTGTGTTTGTGTGTGTGTGCATGTGACTGTGAGTGTGAGACTGACAGACCTGTGTGTGAGAGACTGACAGACCTGTCTGTGTGCGTGTGTGTGTGTGTGTGAGAGAGAGACTGATAGGCGTGTGTTTGTGTGTGTGAGACTGACAGGTCTGTGTGCATATGTGTGTGTGTGTGCACGTGAACATGTGAGTGTGAGACTGACAGACCTGTGTGTGTGTGTGTGTGTTTGTGTATTTGTGCATGCATGTGAGACTGACTGGCCTGTGTGTGAAGACTGACAGACCTGTCTGTGTGTGTGTGTGTGTGTGTGAGAAAGAGACTGACAAGCCTGTGTTCATGTGTGTGTGAGAGAGAGAGAGAGACTGACAGGCCTGTGTTTGTGTGCGTGTGTGATGGAGAGACTGACAGACCTGTGTGTGTGTGTGTGAGAGAGAGAGAGAGACTGACAGGCCTGAGCACTCAAAACTGCATTCCATTTACTCCAGCCTTGGGCTCAGTGCAGCACTGGCTTGGTAAGGGCTGGGGGTACGAGGCAGCTGGCCTTCTGTTCCAAGTACTTTTCTACTTCAGGGAGTCATAGGTGCCATCAGACACCAAGGAGGAGCAGAGTGTATCATCTATCTTCAATGGAGGCCACCTCCAGGGATAGTGGCATCACCTCAGTCTCCAGCAGGCAAAGCCAAGGTGGGGAATAACATCCCTGCATCAGTGCAGGAGATTCTAGCTGGTGGAGCCCTCTGGTGGCTGCATGTCTCAATTATCCAAGGAAGAATGAGCAAGTCAGAATGTCTCCAACCCACTCATTGATGTCAGGGTCACACCTAAACACAGCATCAGGAAGGGAAAACTTTAAAATAATGAGCACAATGTTGATCTATCTGTCTCTGTTACATACAGTGGCATGGATCAGTGGTTAGCACTGTTGCCTCACAGTGCCAGAGACCTGGGTTTGATTCCTGCCTAGGGTGTCTGTCTGTGTGGAGTTTGCACATTCTCCCAGTGTCTGCGTGGGTTTCCTCCAGGTGCTCCGGTTTCCTCCCACAGTCCAAAGATATGCAGGTCAGGTAAATTGGCCATGCTAAATTGTCCATAGTGGCAGGTGCATTAGTCAGGGGTAAATATAGGGTAGGGAAATGGGTTTGGGTGGGTTACTCTTCAGAGGGTCAGTGTGGACATGTTGGACCGAAGGGCCTGTTTCCATATTATAGGGAATCTAATCTAATACTGGTTAAATAGACGCAACAAAATTCATTCTTTGCAATTGTTCAGACACCTGCGGTCCTCTCTTGGTATTCAAGCAATTGTAAGCATTGGTTGGAGCTTTTTATAAGGGAGTGGGTGAATGCTTGTATTCATGAGACGATTGGAAAATTGTGATGTAAGGGTAGGGACTGTATCAGCCTGAGTGGAAGGGACAGATTGCTTCAAGTGGGGCTGCAATTGTATGAACTGTAACAAAAGCATTTAAAGAGAACTTTCTTACAACCTATGGTCAAGTCACTTAGATCAAAAGGAATAGGGTTCAGCCACAACACCCTTTGACATGACACTTGATTATAGCTCCTCTGCTTCTCACTGGGCAGCCTCATTGACCTCATCAATGGCCTCATACCTTACTCCCACCAGGATCCGTACAGTAGCCTGAGCCAGGGCTAATCTGAGAGTGGTGAATTACATGACACATAGACATCAGGATAGTGCCCTGGGAAATGAGCCAGAGCAATGTGACGCCCTCCTGAGGTCACGTACTAGCTGTACGCTTAAGCTGTAAACCCTGTACCATTTACAAATATAGCTGTCTGTTCCCGGTGATGTATAATGGCTAATACAGGACAATCAATAACACCAGTAATGACTGCAGACACAGTTGACCTGGCAGACTGGCTTTCTCCATTGGCACAAATAGAGGCCATCAATCAGCTCCTTTATGTATCTGTGTGTGTCCTTGCTGAGGATCGGCACCTTGTGGTGGAGAGGATCGTGCGTACTAGGAACGTGAAAACGAAACTGTCTGGTGCGTAGCTCCTTGCAGGGTCACCCATGATAGTAAAGTCAACAGTGAAGTTCCAGACAAAGCATGATCCTCAACGGCGGAGCAGCTGGAGGATGATTGCTGACATTAAGATGAAGCATCACCATGATCGTGAAGGTGATTGAAGGCTACAGCAGAGAAGGGTGGCTTCTCATCTTGGTCTCCATGCCAGTGGGCTTTGACCCCTATCAGCCAAGGTACGGGTGATGGCTGTCTATGCACCAGCCTTCCCACCTTAATCACTGTCAGGCACTGTTGTCCTCCCAAGAGGCGCCAGTCCTACTTATATCCTGGACAAAATTCCTATGCCAGTCAGTGCTGGGGAGGGGGTTGCAGGTCTGTGATATCTGGAAGCCCGTGGTCACAAACTGGCACATTAGTTGGTGGGTGTCAGATTGAGTCGTTTCACTCCTGAAATGACAGATAGAGTATTTGGCAGCTGTGCCCATCATTGAGCAGCCCTGTTTAGAATCTGCTCTGCTCACCCCTGTAGGGGAGGGTGGAAAAAGTGCCCTAAGAATAGCCTGCCTTAAAACCCCTGACTGGATTACTGCAATAAGTGGGATCACCCACATGTAGTCAGAAATGAAGAATAATGAACTTTGGATCCTGGAATAAAAAAATCCTGATAGACCCAGCTAACAGTGACCAACCTGACAGAAGGACTGCGATTGTAGCCAGAGAACTGTAGAGATGGCAGATTGACCTTTCCTAAACCCACTTTTCAGAACGAGGTGAAAGGTGGTTACACCTTCTTATGAAAGGGAAGGCTGCTGATGACCTCAAAATTCACAGTGTTGGATTCACAATTAAGACCCAGCTCAATTTGCCTCTTTGAACTTCCTGTGTGAATCAACAACCAACTCATGACCATCTGCCTGATGCTCACCAACAACTAGATGGCTACAGTTGTGAGCACTTATGCTCCAACCCTTGACTCAAAGGAGGAAGTAAAGGAAATTTTCGATGCCAACTTTGAACTCTGTTGTCAAATGTCCCCAGGGAGGAAAAGATAATTCTTCTTGGAGACTTCAATGTCAGGGTTTGTGGAGACCATAACCTTTGGAATGGTACAATAGGAAGGGAAGGTATATGTCCTGTCCCATCGACAGGGCAGACCCAGCAGAGGTGGAGGCACAGTGGTACACAGTCGGGAGGGAACTGCTGTGACAACATTGATTCCGGACCCCATGATGTCTTCAGGCTTCAAGTTAAATGTGGATGAGGATCATTCCTGCTGATTGCCATGACTGTCCTTGGCTGGTGAATTGGCACATCTTCATGTTGATAGAAAGTGCACAAAATGTACTTCGGATGGAAGATTTTAATATCTACCATCAAGTCTGCCTTTGCAGCAGCACTACTGATCAGGTCAGTTGGATCCTAAAGGTCATAGCTGTTAGACTAGATTTGTGGTGGGTGGTGAAGGAACCAACAAGAGGGAATAACATACTTGACCTCATCCTTATCAACCTGCCAGCTGCAGATGCATCTGTCCATGACACTATCAGTAAGAGTGACCACTGCACAGTCCTTGTAGAGACAAAGTCCCATCTTCACATTGAGTATACCCTCAAACATGGTGTGTGGCACTATCACCGTGCCAAATGATACAGACTTTGAACGGATCTAGCAACTCAACACCGGGTATCCATGAGACTCTGTGGGCCATTATCAACAGCAGAATTATACTCCAGCACAGTCTGCAATCTCATGACCTTGCCTATCCCCCCACTCACAATAACCATCAATCCAGGGGAACCATTTATACTTCAATGGAGAGTCCATCAGGGCATGCCAGGAGCAGCACCTGGCATACCTGAAAATGAGTTGCCAACCTGGTGAAGTCACCAAACAGGACTACCTGAATGCCAACCAACATAAGCAACAAGAGATAGAGTTAAATGGTCCTATGACCAATGGACCAGAACTAAGTTCTGCAGTCCTGCTACATTTGATAGACACTTAAACAACTCACTGGGGGAGAAGGCAATAAGTAGCCCCATCCTCAATGATGGAAGACCCCAGAACATCAGTATGAAAGGTAAGGCTGAGCATTTGCAACAATCTTCAGCCAGATGTGCCAAGTGGATGATTCACCTTGGCTTCCTTCAGTAGTTCCCAGCATTACAGATGTCAGTTCTCCGCCAATTCAATTCAATCCCTGTGATATTAAGAAATGGTTGGAGGCACTGGATACTGCAAAGGCTATGTACCCTGATGACATTCTGGCAATAGTACTGAAGACTTGCGCTTCAGAATGTCCTTTTCCTAGCCAAACAGTTATAACATTGGCATCCACCTGACAATGTGGAAAGTTGCCCAGGTATGTCCTGGACATAAAAAGTAGGACAGATCCAGCCCAGCCAATTATCACCTCACCAGTCTACTCTTGAGCATCAGGAAAATGATAGACGGCGTCATCAACATTGCTATTAAGCAGCATCTGCTCAGCAACAACCTGCTCAGTGACGCCCAGTTTGGGCTCTGCCAGGGCCACTCAGCTCCTGACCTCATTAAGCCTTGGTTCAAACATGGACAAAAGAGTTGAATTCCAGAGATGAAGTGAGAGTGTCTCAAGGTTGCATTTAACCGAGTATAAGAATCAATGGGTATGAGGGGCAAACTCTCTGCTTGTCAGAGTCATACTTGTCACAGATGAAGATGGTTGTGGGTTGTGGTTGGTCAGTCACCTCAGCTCCAAGATCACTCTGCAGGAATTTCCTTGGCCCAAACATCTTCAGCTGCTTCATCAATGACTTTCCCTCCATCATAAGCTCAGAAGTGGGGATGTTTGCCAATGATTGCACAGTGTTCAGCATCATTTGTGACTACTCAGGTACTGAAGCAGTCTACGTTCAAATGCAACAAGATCTGGATAATATCCAGGTTTGGGCTGACAAGTGGCAAAGACCCAGACTATGACCATCACCAATAAGAGACAATAAGAGATATTCTAACCGTCATCTCTTGACATTCAATGGTGTTACTATCATTGAACTCACCACTGTCAACATCCTGGACATTACTATTCATCAGAAACTCGACTGGACTCACTACATGAACACAATAGCTACAAGAGCCAATCAGAGGCTTGGAATACTGTGGCGAGTAACATACCACCTGACTCCCAAAGTCTGTCCCCCATCTACAATACACAAGTCAGCAGTGTGATGGAATACCCCCCACTTGCCTGGATGTGTGAATCTCCAACTACACTCAAGAAGATTGACAACCATCCAGGACAAAGCAGCCTATTTGATTGGCATGACATTCAAAAGCATCCACTGCCCCCACCACTGAAATTCAGTCACAGCAATGTGCACTATCTACAAGATGTACTGCAGAAATTCACCAAAGATCCTGAGACAGCATCTTCCAAACCCACAACCACTTCTGTCAAGAAGGACAAGGTCTGCAGATACATGGGAACACCATCATCTTCAAATTCTCGGACAAGCCACTCACCATCCTGATTTGGAGATGTAGCATTGTCACTTGATCAAAGTCCTGGAATTCCCTCCCTAATGGCATTGTGGGTCAACCCACAGCAGGTGGACTGCAGTGGTTGCAGAAGGCATCTCACCACCACCTTCTCAAGGGCAACTAGGGATGGGCAATAATGCTGGCCAGCCAGCGATGCCCACATCCCACAAATTATGAAACAAATAAGTCTTACATCAGTGATAGGGAAATATTTGGAGAAGATTCTTAGGGATAGGATTTGCCTGAATTTGGAAATGATTGGACTTATTTGGGACAGTCAGCATGACTTTATGCAGGGGAGGTCTTGTCTCCCAAACTTAATTGAATTTTTTTGAGAAAATGATGGAGATGATTGAAGAAGGCAGAGCAGTGAATGTTGTCTCCATCGACTTTACTACAGCATCTGACAAGGTCCCTCATAGTAGGCTGGTGCAGAAGAGTATGTTGGATAGGATTCAAGATAATTAGGCAAAATGGATACAAAATTGTATTGGTTGTAGAAGAGAGAGGGTAGTTGTGGAGATTACTCTGATTGGAGATCTGTGACCAATAGTGTTCTGCAATGAGCAGTGTGGGATTTTTCTTTTTTTAATATATACAAATGACTGAGATGAAAATGTCAGTGGTCTGATTATTAAGTTTTCAGACTACACGAAAATCAATGGGGACGTGGATGGTGAGGAAGGTTATAAAAGAATACAGCAGTATGAAGATCAGCTGGAATATTGGGCAACAAAATGGCAGATGGAGTTTAATCTGGGCAAGTATGAGGTGGTGCATTTTGGGAGGTCAAATGCAGGATGAAAGTCCACAGTAAATGGCAGGGCCAATAGGAAAATTGATATACGGAGGGATCTTGGGGTTCAGGTCCATATCTCCCTGAAAGTAAATAAAGTGGTAAAGAAGGTTTATGGCACATTTGTCATCACCCATCAGGGTATTGAGATTAGAAGTTGACAAGTCATGTTGCAGCCATCGAAGACTTTAGCTTGCCAAATGTGGTGCATGTTGTGCAGTTATGGTCACTATACTATATAAGGATGTGGAAACTTTGGAGAGGGTTTAAAAGAGGATGAGCAGGGTGGCATGGTGGCTCAGTGATTAGCACTGCTGCCTCACAGTACCAGGAACCTAGGGTTTGATTCCACCCAATGGCAGCTGCCTATGTGGAGTTTGCACATTCTCTCCATGTCTGCGTGGGTTTCCTCCAGCTGGTCTGGTTTCCTCCCACAGTCCAAAGAGATGCACATTAGGTGAATTGTCCATGGAAAACTGCAGGGTTGGGTGTTGGGTCTAAGTTGGCTGCTCTGCAGAAAGTCAGTATGGATTTGATGGGCTGAACAGCCTGCTTGCATGCTGTAGGAGTTCTATATTGTTTGGATTGGAGTGTATTAGCTATAAGGAGAGGTTGGACAAACGTGGATTGTTTTAATCAGTGGCTGAAGGACAACTTGTTGGATGTATATTAAGTTATGAAATGCCTGGATAGGGTGGATAGTTGGACATCTGACCCCATTTGTTCAGCCTGTTCAGCCATGGAAGAAGTTCATAAATCTGAATTAGCATCATCCTTGTAATGCTCTATGCTCTATCTATGTTCTAAGAGACAGTCAATGATGAACCAGAAGTGTTTTTAGGGCAATCTGGTAGTTTTATGTTCACCAGTGTGTAAAGTGGATTTTAATTACAGATTTAATTTCCTGCATTTAAATTTCTCAGATTCCACATTGGGATTTGAAATCTCAATTTCACGTCGATGGTTTATTGGTCTAGAACATCAATCACTGTGCTACTGCACCATTACATTTTTTCATATCTTCTCTATCTCTCTCCATGCCTTTCTCTATATCTCTGGGTGAATTCTGTCTCAGTTTCTCTCACTCTTATCCCACACAGATGTGACTTTTCTTACTGTGACAATCAGACTGGGTTCAAGCTTTGGGAATATTAAATGGTTGTTGTGACAACAAGAAACTGTTTGAAAGCCTTGAAGCAGCAGTTTTTGAGCAAGTTGTTGATCTTGAGTTTTAGGTTGTAAACACGCCTGTGAGCATTGCAGCCAATGGCTTCCATTTCATCATGAAAGAGTTGATGAAATGTAACCTTTCTGGAGTTGTACATGTGGCCAGCTCTCAGCCACTCCCACTGAATATGTTGGGTGTGATGTCTGGGATTTGAAGGATGTATTTAAACAAGCAAGAGGGAGGCCATTGAGGTTCAGGTCACAGATGACAGAATGTTTAAAAAAAATCTATTTTCTCTGTTACAGTATCTTGCTTCTGAATATATTTAATCAATGCCTTGAGATATCTTTGAGTTCTCTTCTGATTTATCTCAAAGCATCCACACTTCCTTCAACTACAGCTTAGTCTCTTGTGGTGCAGTGGTAATGTCCCTGTCAGCCAGGAGGCCTGGGCTTAGACTCCACCTGCTCCACAGGTGAGTCATAACATCCCTGAGCAGGTCATCTGGTAAAAAAAAACACCCATTGACTTCAATCAATGAGTCGAGATGTGATCGTAGCATCTCAACCCTCAGCAGCCTTCAATGTTGTTCAATGTGGATGTTAAATAAAGTGTTTTACCACCAAAATGATATGCAATCTCTTTAATGAGCACAAATAAATTTAATTGTCAACAAGTTTCATAACAATCTTGTGAGTGACTACTGCTTGCATCTTCTGCTTCAACTCCATACATATTAACATATTAAATTAGGAACTGAACTTCACGTTCCTGACCACCCTAATAACTTTCAAGGAGGAGAAAGTGAGGACTGCAGATGCTGGAGACCAGAGTTGAAAAGTGTGGTGCTGGAAAGACACAGTAGGCCAGGCAGCATCCGAGGAGCAGGAGAATCAACATTTCGGGCATAAGCCCTTCTTCAGGAAGGAAGGCTTATGCCCAAAACGTCGATTCTCCTGCTCCATGGATGCTGCCTGGCCTACTGTGTTTTTCCAGCACCACACTTTTCAACTCTAATAACTTTCAACCCCTTTGTCAGTCAAGAATTGATCTGTATTAAAGGCAAAATACTGTAGGTGGTGGAAATCTGAAATAAACACAGAGAGTGCTGGAGACACTCAGCAAGGTCTGGCAGTATCTGTGGAGAGAGAAACAGAAACAGGTATTTTGAATCCAGTTTGATTCTTCTTCAGAAGAATCTATCTACCTCCGCCTTCAAAATACTTAATGATCCCACCTCCAATACTCTCTGGGGAAGAGAGTTCCAAAAACTCATTCTCCCCAAAGATCTCTTATTACTAAACAATGACCCCTAGTTTGAATCTGTCCCAATCTCTCAGTATTGACTCTGTATGTCTCCTCAGGATTGTATCTGTTTCAGTAAGATCAAACCTCATTCCTCTAAACTCCTATGGATAGAAGCCTTACATGTCCAAATTGAAATCCTCCTTATGGGATAACCCTCTTAACACAGGTTTGAATGGCTCCAATAATTTATATCCTTTCTTCTAACTGTACACAATGCTCCTCATTTGGTCTCACCAGTTGTAGCAAAGCATCCCCACCATTTCATTCCTCTTGCAGTATGCAACCATTTGCATTCTAATAACTTGCTGGACTTACTAACATTCATGTACCTGGATATCCATGTCCCTGTATACCTCAGAATTCTATTTAAATGGTGCACTGCTTTTCAATTCTTCCTGTCAAAGTGGACAAACTTCACATTTTTCCACATTATAATCCATCTGCTAATTGTTTGCCAACTGACGAACATGTCTAAATCCCTTTTCAGATTCTTTTGCCCTCTTCACATTTTACTTTTTTACTTACCTTTGTATCATCAGCAAAGTTTGCTGCATCTTTGTCATTAATGTGCATTCTAATTAGCAATGATCTCTCTGGCACTTCAGTTTTCACATTTTGCCAACACCCATTTACGCCCGGTGTTTTTTATTAGCTAACCAACTATCCATAAATCTGTTATGTTATCCCAAGATCATCAACTCTTACTTTTCTTGGTAATCTTTAATATGGCACCTCATCATTCTGGAATTCTAAGTACACTTGGAGGGACCTTGGGGTACATGTCGATCAGTTCCTCAAGGCAGCAGAACAAGTAGATAAAATGGTTAAGAAGACAGGTGGGGCATTTGCCTTTATTAGCCAAAGCATCGTGTTGAAGAGCACAGAGGTTATGTTGGAACTGTATAAAATTTGGTAAGGCCAGAACTAGAGTATAATGTGTACTTTTGGAATCCGTATTACAGGAGGGATGTGAAAATGCTGGAGATAGTGCAGAGGAGATTTAGCAGGATGTTCCCAAGGCTGGACACTTTTAATTATGAGGAGACTGGGATTATGAAAAAAACAGAAATTACTGGAAAAACTCAGCATCGAAGGAGAGAAAGCAGAGCCAAGTGACCCTTCATCAGAACCTGCACTGGGGTGAAGGAGATTGAGAGGGGATGTGATGGCGATGTATAAAATTATGGTGGATGTAAACAGGAGAACGTTTTCCCCTTGGTGGTATAGATTTATGGTAAGGGGCAGAAAGTTTAGTGAAGATGTCAGGAAAAGTTTTTTCGCTCAGAAGGTGGTGGGAATTCAGAACTTCCTGCCTGTCAGGGTAGTAGTGGCAGAAACCCTCATAACATTTAAGAAGTATTTAGATGTGCACTTGTGATGCCAAGGTTTACAGGGTTATGGGACAAGTGCTGGAAAATGGAATGAGAATAGTTATTTTTGATTGGCGCAGACTCTAGGGGCCAGACAACATGTTTCTATGCTGTAAGTATCTATGACTCTGGAACTTAAAAAGAACTTTGCTTTTATTTGCTTGCTACATCTTCAAAGAAGTCTAAAAAATTTGTTAAACCTTTAGCAAACCATAGATCTTGGACTGTTGTTTCCTGCTTTCTGTAACTCACTTGCCCTGAATGAAGTGTCACATTTACTATTTTGCAATTTGATGGAACCTTTACAGAATTTTGGAAAATTAAACTGCTCCTACTACCTCAGCAGCCACCCTTCTGTTAGGATGTAGTTCAATAGAAACCTGAGGACTTGTCAGCGTTTAATTGTAATAATTGTCTCAGTACCCTTTCCCTAGTTGTTGTTTTAAGTTTCTCCCTCTCTTCACCTCTTGCTATACAATTATTTCTTGGAATATTATTCATCCTCTACAGTGAAGACAGCTGCAAAATATCTACTGCCACATTGCCACTGATCTGTCCTGTAGCCTAAAGTCCCATATTGCCGTTACTTAAGTAAAGATTTATTAAGTTTAAAACACTAGTTTGAGATTCAATCTTCACTCCATCAAGATGAATGTGATATTCAATCATAATAATCACTGCTACATATGAATACCTTCACTATGGATTCATTAACTAATCCTGTCTCATTGCAAATTACCAAATCTCATATAACCTGCTGTTTGGTTGGTTTGAGAACTTACTGCTCTAAGAAATTTCCCTAAAGAGTTCTACAAATTCATTAACTAGCTTTGCCAATCCGATTTATTCAAACTATATGTAAATTAAAATCACTCATTATTATTGCTTTAACTTTTCCACAAGCCCTCATTATTTCAACCTATATACCACATCCTACAGTATGATTTCTGCATGGGAGGTTATATACCATTCCCATAGGCAACTTCTTACTGTTGCTGTTTCTCATTTCTCTCCAAACTGGTTCAACATCCTCAGAATGGAGATCATCTTTCTCTATTGCACCAATGTCATCCTTAATTGACAGAGGAATCCTTTCACCTTTTCCTAGCATTCTGACCTTCTGTCATGTACCTTTCAATATTCAAGTCCTCATCTTTGTCATCTTGCAGTCATATCTCTGTAAGGACTATCAGATCATACATCTTTATTTCTATTTGTGCTGTGTTCCAGTTTGTTATAAGTGCTGCATACATTCTGATACACAGCCTTTTTAGTTCTGTAGTTTACCTCTAGCCTTATCTGGTGGTGCACTCTTAGATTTGAAATCCCAACTGCGTTTGAATCAAATATTTAATCCTCTCATCTAATTTACCCAATGCCAATTTGTTGGTGGCTCAGGTAACAATGCAGAAATTATAACGTTTGAAGTTTTGTATATTAAATTTGACCATTGTAACTTATACTTCCTCAAGAGAAGTTTCTTTTCCAGTTCTATGTACGTCTTTCATACCTACATGAACCAGGACCATTGGGTTCTTACCCTCTCACTGCAACGCCCTTCTCTTGTCCTGAGCAGATGTCCTGAACCCTGGTACAGGGCAAGCATCACCAGCACTGCTACTTGGACTCTCTCTGCAGTGAACTGTGTAGGTATCCCAGCTATGATGTCTCCTATTACTGCAATCTTATTATCTCGCCCCACTTCAATGACTTCCTGTGCCATGGCAACATGGTCAGTTTGCATCCTGCAACGATTGCTTTCACCGGGATAGACAGTTTTACTAAGATGGCAACTTATCAGGATGGTATAAGCGCAGATCACAGCTTGCTCAACTTGATGTTTCTTCAGTTGCTAGCTCCTCTGCTAAAATTGTTCCCGATTCCTAATCCCAAAAAGCTGTCCATTTTCCAACTGGGGCCCCAAAATGTGAAATCGAAATGATATTGCCTTGTCCCGACACTTTATTTTCCACATCCACTAACTCCTTGATGACTCAGAAAGGGAATGTGTTAATGTGGCTCTGAATGACATTAATGAAAAATGGACCTCCCCCAACCCAGTGTGATCTTTGCAGATAATGCTGCAAACAGTAACCGTGGCAGTAGCTAGTGAGCTGGGAGAGTAGATAATGGGATGGAGAAAGCGTTGAGGCTTAATAATTATACTGATCTGTACAGCTGCAATTGGATGAGGAGTCAAGATTTTTTGAACATAAAGAGGAAGACAATGGAATGCTGGAGCAAGGAAATAAGTGATTGGGCCAACAACAGTCATGAGTAATTCTTATATAATTTTAGTAATAGAGGATAATAAATGCAGGCAGAGGGATCCACAATCGATGGTATTAGTTAAATAAGCTTAACTGGATTACACTTGTGAGGAATTCCATGGCTTCTATCTAACACCTGCTACACATGTGGTTGTCAGATGCAGGAACAGGACTCTCCTGTTTCATTTGGTTTACTCTAAAGTTGGCAGCACCTTATGTGAGTGATTAAACGCAGCACTGAGGTGTGATTGGAATGTATCGGGATGGTTCAATAGGACACAGTTACTGTGTGAATATTTTACGCTCTGATATAGAACACTAAAAGCTACAGAGACATCAAGCAGACAAGAGAGCAGTGAGATCTGTGTCCTTAGTGTGGAACCAGGAGAGACTCACACATCACTCCGCAATTTGGTGATGTTCACGTAGTTGGGGTTTGGTAAAGTACAATTGTCAGTGTGAAGGTTATGTTCCGGGGGCTCCCGAACACCACCCACACCCTCCTGTGTCTCTGTGTACTCTGACTTGCAGATACTGGAAGTGCTGTTACTCTTCTTCAGATCAGCCGTGGATGGGATGTTTGGGCAGCTCTTCACATGTAGGTATTGGGCCTGTTCCTCATTCTCTGTTTCTCGGTGATAGAAGTAGTTAAAGTTGGAGACAATGACGGGCACAGGGAGGGCAATGGTCAACACTCCAGCAATGGCACACAGGGAGCCAACCATCTTGCCCCCTATGGTAATGGGGTACATGTCTCCATACCCCACTGTTGTCATGGACACCACTGCCCACCAGAAGGCATCGGGGATGCTATCAAAGTAGGAAGCTGTTTCATCTGCCTCAGCAAAGTAGACAGCGCTGGAGAAGAGGATGACTCCAATGAAGAGGAAGAAGATGAGGAGACCCAGCTCCCTCATACTAGCTTTCAGGGTCTGCCCAAGGATCTGTAGCCCTTTGGAGTGTCTGGACAGCTTGAAGATCCGAAAGACCCTGACCAAGCGGATGACCCTCAGGATGGCCAGAGACATGGCCTGCTGCCCTTGCTGCTGTCCATTGCCTGCCTGTTGCTGCTGCTCTGCCAGCTCAGTACCCAGGGTGATGAAGTATGGGGTGATGGCCACGATATCGATAATGTTCATGATGTTTCGAAAGAAGCTGGGTTTGCTGGGGGAAGCAAACAACCTGACTAGAAATTCGAAGGAAAACCAGATGATGCAGAGAGTCTCAACGATGAAGAAGGGCTCAGCAAATGTTGGAGTGTGAAAGGGGGTTGTGTCATTGTTATATGTTGGCCTCCCTCCAATTGCTTTCTCTTTGTCGTCTCGAAAGGCAGGCAGAGTTTCGAGACAGAAGCTGACGATTGAGATGAGAATGACCATGACAGACACGATGGCGATAACGCGTGCTGGACCTGAACTCTCAGGGTACTCAAATAACAGCCAGATCTGGCGCTGGAACTCATTCGTGGGTAAAGGCCGCTCCTCCTCCTTAATAAAACCCTCATCCTCTCTGAACATCTCCATCGCCTCCTCCCCCAGCTCATAAAAGCGTATCTCCTCAGAGAAGATATCCAGGGGCACATTGACAGGTCGACGCAGCCTTCCCCCAGACTGGTAGTAATACAGGATAGCATCAAAACTCGGACGGTTCCTATCGAAGAAATATTCATTCCTCAGAGGGTCGAAGTAACCCATCCTCTTCTTAGGATCTCCGAGCAGGGTATCAGGGAACTGAGCCAAGGTCCTGAGCTGAGTTTCAAAGCGAAGACCTGAGATGTTGATCACCACCCTCTCACAACACTCATGGTCCTGCTCTGGCTCATACAGATCCTGAGGCGGAACAGGGAGTGCAGCCAATTCATCCACATTGTCTCCATGGGCCACTGTCATCTTGCTGGAGGCACCAAAACCTTTCTCAATTGCAAGCTGCGAACAAAGTACCAACTGGAGCTAGGAGCTTGTGGTCCCTAGATACGAGGTGCCCTGATGCTGAAGGACAAGAGGACTGAAACACAAGATTCTGGAATTCTACAACTACTTGTGACAGGAGATATCACAGGATTATGGAGCTGGTAGATCCTTAGGTTTATAAATCCTGGAGGAATCAGATTCAGGATATTGGAGAATGCACTGTTGTATCAGTACTGCTGTTACACAGATAGGAATAACGTGATTTGGCTTAATTTCCAAATTTGAGCTTTTCTGTGGCAATTTCAAAGACCATTCTCTGAAAAGATCGCTCCACGAGATTTTGAGAGCTGACGAAATTGCCTCCAACCGTATGATATTCTGATAAAATGTGTATTCACACTCAGCTGACTCAGTATTCAAATCCACAAAGGTTCCAGATCATAGCAAAACAGCAGGATTCCTTGTGTCCTGTGACATAACCTGGAACAACATAGAAAGACAAAAGAATTAATCAGATTCACCCAAACAGGCAAACCAGGCAGTGAGCATAGAAAGCAAGCAAGAGAGGGATGGAGCTAGAGGAGAGTAAGGGAGACAGAAGGATGGAGCTCAAGAAGAAGGAGAGAGAGAGAGAGAGAGAGAGGGACAGAGCATGAAGAGGGTGAGGGAGAGTGAGAGATGATGTTCAAAGAGAGCGAGAGAGAGGGACAGAGCTTGGAAGGGGTGAGGAAGAGAGAGGGAGTGACAGAGAGGGAGGGAGGTCAAGAAGGGTGAAAGAGAGACCATAAGAAATAGGAGAAGAATTAGGCCATTCAGTCCATCGAGTCTGCTCCGCCATTCGATCATGACTGATATATTGCTCTACCCCATTCACCTGCCTTCCCACCCCCCACAACCCTTGACCCCCCTACTAATCAAATACTTATCTATCTCTGTCTTAAATACACTCAAATACTTGTCCTCCAAAACCTTCTGCCGCAATAAGTTCCCCTCTAGCTGAAAGGTTGCTGGACTTCAAGAAACATTAACCACTCAATAGTCAGCCTGATAGGACACCAGTCCAGATTTCCTATGTTTCTATTTTGCATTGGGCTGACTCCCTTAACCAAGAACACTTGATGTTGTGAAAGTTAATGCATTACAGTGAAAGGTACTTGAATATACAATAAATAAATCTCTTTCTGAACAAACTGGACCAGTATATGTAGGAATCAAGAGATACAATGATGAGGTGGGGAATGGAATCATGGTGTAAGATCAGCTGAAGTGGCCACATAACCTCTTCCTGCTCCTATGTTAAATGCATCCTCCCTTGTTGTTTTATTTTACTTTTCCCTCTGTTCATTCCTCTGCTTTCCAGAAGGAAGTTCAGTGGCTTCTTGTTTAATTTGGCAGCATTCATTCACCTCTGTCCAATAGTCATGTCTGAGGCTCATTGTTGGAAATGCTATTCTTTGAGTGCACCATGGCCCAAGGTTAATTTGATCAGGTGAGCTTTAAATATCCCAACAGCCAACCCCAAAAAATAGGGAATTTTCTCAATGTCCTGGCCAACATTCCTCCCTTATCTAGTGCAGATCATTCAGCGGAGAGCTAGCTATTGGTGAAATGAGGGAAATCAGATGACTGCCATATTTACAACATCAAATTGCAGTGTCCAATCTTTCAGAAGTTCCAAAGAGAATGAGTTTTGAATTAACAATCCTTCCTGGATCACGGTTCACTGGTTTCCTGGGGTATGAGGGCCTTCCAATCTTAACAGCAGTCTACAGGTCTGAGACATTATTGTATTTAAACAAAGAAAAGGCCACTCACAGCTCAGATGTAACCACTTACACTTGACTGATTTAACGAGGAAAACCTAGGCTTTCGCTGATGGATTTCACAAAGTTACCCAATGAATATTGCTCATTGAATCAGTCTGAGACTCTTCTCCCTGTCAATAATGTGCCAGACAAATAGAAGCAAGGTGGGACTTGTCACACATTGACAGTCCCAAACCTGTCGGAAGATGTTGAAATACATTCACCATTACAATTGGAACTGGGCTTTTTATTGATTTTGTTTTCTGAGTTTGTGTTTCTCACTGCATTCTCATTTTAAAAAAAACTTCAAAGTCAGATGTTATGATGCCAGTCACATTTTCACAGTTCTCCTCTCTTTTCTAACTTGTTCTTCTCTTTCATCTGAGTTAACGAGTCACCAGTTTCCTTGCCCATATTAAATCAGGATATACTTGGGCCATGAATTTGTACCAAGGGCATATACGCGATTATTACACTATAACACTGCAGCAGATAGCTGCAGATATCAAGTGGCAAGTGGCAAGCAGATATCAGTTAGCCCCCTTCAGGCACTAACTACATGGCATTGGGGCATGCTGTTTGGGGGGTTGGGGGGTTGGTGGTGGGGAGTGGGTGTTGCATACTCTGCTCAGTGGAATCAGAGTGGTAGCAGAGACATCAGAAATGTGGCAGAGTCATTGTCTCACTTTCATTTCCCTCTGGCCTTCTAGAGGATGGTGGACCTATCTGATCATATCAGAGACTTTGGTATCCGTAGAACTCTCTTCCATTTTGATTACTTACTGGATCAAGTGTACATTGGGAAGCCTCCAATGAATTAGCACGACTGAGTTCATTCTCTGGGGTCAGGAAGTTTTGCTGTGTAGCTTCCGACCCCACAATACATACCTCAGGTCATCCCTCTCTCCACAACTGGATCGACATTTCACCCAGCCATGTGATGACTAATCAAGTTGAGCATCTCACTATGTGTATACTAATGAGGAAGGCCTTCCATTTGAGCACCTGATTGGTCAACACCCAAAATTAAACACCCTCCTCCCACAAGGTACATTTCCTCCCCTCCGTCATTACGTCAGAAGTGGGGATGTTTGCTAGTGCTTGCATAATGTTCAGCGTCATCTGTTACTGAAGCAGTCCAGGTCCAAATGCAACAATACCTGGACAATTTGGGCTGACAAGTGGCAAGTAAGATTTGTGCCACACAAATGTCAGGCAATGACTATCTCCAACAAAAGAGAATCTAACCACTGCCTCTTGACATCCAACCATGTTACCATCACTGAATTCCCCCATTATCAACATTGGGAGCATCCCAATGCATACTTGATCCTGTAAGTAGTCAAAATGGAATGAAATTCTATGGATATCAAAGTCTCTATCAACATCCTGGATATACCATTGACCAGAAAATGAACTGGTCTGAACTGGTCTGAACTGAACTGAACTGAACTGAACTAGTCTTGCCATATTCATATTGTGGCTACAAGACTCAGTCAGAGGGAAGAAGTACTTCAGCAAGTAACCCACTTCCTGACTTGGCTGAATGGCATCGCCCCCAAAACTCATGAAGCCTGACAAAATCCAGGATAAAGCCGTCCACTTGATTGGCACCACATCGTCCACCATCGACACTCAGTAACAGCAATGTATACAATCTACAAGACTCAGTGAAAGAATTCATGAAGGTTTTTCAACAGCACCTCCCAAACTCATGACATTGAGGATAAAGGCAGCAAATACATTGGAACAACACACCTGCAACTTTCCCTCCAAGTCATTCACCAGCCTGACTCGCAAATATATTGCCTTTCCTTCACTGTCGCTGAGACAAGATCCTGGAATTCCCTCCCTGCCAGCATTTTGGGTCTAATCACATCACATGGACTGCAGTACCTGTAAGTTCCAGTACTTCAATTATATTTTCACCTGTAAAGCAAACATTTTGAGGTCTCTGCCTCTCCCAGCTAGCCTTTCAGGCTGGGAGTTCCTGATCCCCATTGTCTTTAGGGTAAAAAACAGCCCCCTCAAATTCCCATTGAAACTTCTACCCCTTAACCTAAATCTATGCCCCTGGTTATAGAATCCTCAGCCAAGGGGAACATGGAAATGTAGAAGATAGGAGCAGGAGTAGGCCATTAGACCCCTTGAGCCTGCTCCACCATTTAATACAATGATAGGTGAACATCAAGTTCAATACCCTAATCAAACTTTGTGAGAGGATTTGTAGCTCAGGCGCTATTGTGGTTTTGTTCGTCGAGCGACACAAATTCCCAGCTCAGCGAACAGTACCACAACATCAATACCCTAATGCTGTGCTCCCCCGAAATCTCTTGATCCCTATGGCCAAAAGAACTATAGCTACCTCCTTCTAGAAAATACATCATGTTTCGGCTTCAATCATTTTCTATGATGGTGAATTCCACAGGGTCACCACTCTTTGGGTGAAGAATTTTCTCCTCAACTCAGTCCTACCTAAAAGATTTACCCCTTATCTTTAAAATATGATCCCTGGTTCTGGACTCCTCCACCGTTGTGTCTAACCTGTCTAATTTTAGCTTCAATGAGAGACCCCCTCATTCTTCTAAACTCCACTGAATACAATCCTAACTGATTCAATCTTTTCTCATGTGTCAGTCCTGCCATTCCAGGAATCAAGTGAGTAAACCTTTGATCCTTCCTCAGATAAGCAAACCAAAATTGGAGAACCTTCTGGTCTACTCAAAATTTGATCCATTTCATTTTGGTCTCCCCTCCATCCCCTCTCTTGCAAGAAAAGAACCTGAATCTATCAAATCCTTCCTCATAACTAAAATTCTCCATGGCATGCAACATCCCTCCCTCTCTCGTGCAAACACATCATTCCTCTGGGTATTAGGAAGAAAGCAGAGCTGGTAGCCAGTGTGCTGTGCTGGGCTGGGCTTGATTGGCCTGTGAAAAATGACAGACTCTGTTGTTCATTTGTAATTATTACTTGAACCATGTGTAACTTGCTCAAGTATTACTGATGTGATCAGGAAGTATGCAAGGCTGACCGGCGATAAAGAGTTTAAGAAATTGCCTAACACTAACTTAGGTTCATTTTTTTGACAGTCCTCATTTGAGAAAAGAATGAAGTCATTCCATGGTCAGTTTATGTTGGATGACAGGAGGTGTTGCCCGGGGTATGAGACTAATTGGGCACATAGGACAGAGATTTGAGTTTGGAAATCTCCGGGAAAAGAAAGAGCGGTGAAATGAAATCTGTGTAACTTAGGAATTTGAGTGGTTGACACAATGGATGCAATGTGGCATGGTCTCCGAAAGTAACTGCAGTGGTCAGAGTGGTATTGTGAGCTGAGGACAGGGCACATAATAAGCTGCTGGGATGACACTAAATTGTGAATTGGAATGTTGCAATTAGCTGTGTCAAGAAAAATGAAATGAAAAGTACTGAGTGGAAGTGAAAGTTTCCCTGTTTAATTCCCTTGAAGCTTCTCCTGACTGTGTGTTTGATTGTTGTGACTGCAGCGCCATCCTTTGTACATAGAGCTCAAAGCTGTTTAACCCTTTGGCGGTCCTGTTTTTCATGTGATTTGAGGATAGGCTGTCCTCTATTTACCTTCAGTATTCGTCATCTTGTTTTTTTTTGGGAAATTTTAATTTGTTTTATCTGAATCAGTTGCAGAAGAAAATTAAGCACTTTTGAATTCATAACCCATGATGGAAATTAATATTTCAACATTGCATGAAGGTGCAGTTGATGAGTCTGTTCATTTGAACTTGAGAGTGTGCATCAAGAACAAGGATAAAAAAAGACTGAAACACATTTGGATTTGGTTTGGCTTTTGTGCAACAGTGAAAGACATTGAAGAGATTGCTTTATAAAAATAATCCTTTCCTTTCTTAGTTCATTGCAATTCATGACAGTGCACAAGTGCTGGCCTTACTATTGCTGCGAACATCCACAGATGAAAATAATTACAAAACCCTATTTGCTTGAATGTTTGGTTGAAATCAAATTTGTTATTTTTGAAATTCTTTACAGATCATTATGTCAGATTTTGAGGAGGTAGGGAGGAAATTCAAAGTAGAATCTCAAGAATAGTAACCTTTAAATTACTTCCATTGCTCACGAGAGTAGAAATAGAAAGACAAGGATGATTAATATGTACCTTAAAGGATAGCGCAGAAGGGAAGGTTTCAAATCCTTGGGACACTGGGATCAGATCTGTTCATGTGCTACATTTTCAAGCATGCCCAGACATCTGACTATACTTTTGCAACGTTATAAACTTCTTTTAATAAAAAACTATCCTTAACCTCTTTTGGAAGAGCAATATCTTTACGGAAGCATCTGTTCCAGAAAGCTTTTGTTTTTCAAAGGAATGGATATTTACTGAACACATTTGGAAATTTTCTTTAAACATTTGCCACTACTCCATATTGTCATACCTTTCAGCTAATTGATCCAGTCAATCTAAGACAGCTCTCTCCTCATGCTAATGTAGTCGGTTTAGTTTCCATTTAAGATTCTTGTTTGTAATTGGAGTGAGTTGTTTTCAAATTTTATGTGGAATTCAATTGCACTATGACTGCATTTTTCCCAGAGGATCTTTCAATACGACCTGACTAATTAATCCTACACACTAATTGATCCCTCTGCGGATTGTCATCTTGCTGTGGTAGAGAGGCTTGCGTGCTCCAGTGATCCCTTGAGCAATACTGAGGGGAACTCCTTGCTCCAGGCAAGTCTACCTATGTTGGCAAGACCATGGGCAAGTGTCAGGCAATGTGCTTAAAAGTCCTCAGTGGCATAACAGACAAAGACTGTGCATCTTACTGGCTGCAACAGAGGAAGGCAGATGTCATGGCAATCTGATCCTGGTTATCATGTCTCAACACTTGACCACAATCTGACCACTTATTCCTCAAGACTACACGGATAGTGATGGTACCTCAAGGTACCATTTTTAATGAAATTATGTGGAGGCTTCTAGCAAATCCTTGATTTCATTCTCACCAATTTCCCTGCCACAGATACATCTGCCCATGATAGTGTCCATAAAAGTGACCACTACACATCCTTGTGGAGGTGAAATCCCACCTTCAAGTTAAGGATTGCTTCCATCATGTTGTGTGGCACTTTCATTGGGCTAAATGGAACAGACTTTAAGAAGGTCTAGCAACTTAAAATTGGGCTTCCATGAGGTCCTGTGGGCCACAAGCAACAGCAACATTGCACTCCAGCACAACCTGCAACCACATGGATTGGAATATTCCCCCTCAAGCATTACCAGCAACCCAGGAGATAAACCCAGGTTCAACGGAGAGTGCAGGAGGGAATGCCAGGAGCAGCACCAAGCATACTTAAAAATGAAGGGGTCAACCTGATGAAGCTACAAAATGAGACTACTCGATAAAGAGCATATGCAGCAAATAATAAACAGAGTTAAGTGATTCCACAAATGATGGATCAGATTGACCCTTGCAGTCCTGCCACATCCAGTTGTGAATGCCGGAGGGAAGACAATGGCTTGCTGGTATTATCACTGGACAGAGATCCAGGTACTGTTCTGGGGCTCCCACTACCTCAGATGGAGGAATTTGAATTCAATAAAAATCTGGAATTAAGTGTCTAAAGATGACCATGAATCCACTTTGGAAAATTCCACTTGGTTCGCAAATGCTCTTTAGAGAAGGAAACTGCCATCCTTACCTGGCCTGGCCTACATGTGACTCCAGACCCACAAAAAAGTGCTTGACTCTTAATTGCCCTTAGTTAGGGATGGGCAATAAATGCTGGTCTAGTCAGTGACACCCAAATCCTGTGAAGGAATAAAAATAAGTCAACAATTAAGCAAACCACTTGAGGAGGAGGCTCCACAAATGTCCCCATTCTCAATGATGGAAGAGCCGAACACATCAGTGCAAAAGACCTTGGCAGCAATCTGCAACCAGAAGTGACGAGTGGATGATCCATCTCGGCCTCCTCCAGAGATACTCAGCATTACAAATACCAGTCTTCAGCCACTTCAATCCCCTCCACATGATGCTAGGAAACAGTTGGAGGCACTGGATACTGCAAAGGCTATCGGCCCTGACAACATTTATCAGTAGCATTGAAGACTTGTGCTCCAGAACTTATTGCTGCTACTACACTGGAATCCACCTGACCAGAGGGAAAATTGCCCAGGTATGTCCGTTCCATAAAAAGCAGAACAAATCTAACCCAGCCAATTATTGCCCTATCAGTCTGCTCTTGATCATCAGTAAAGTGATGAGGTATTGCCAATAGTATTATCAAGCAATAACCTGCTCAGTAACACTCAGTATAGATTCTCCCAGGGTCACTCAGCTCCTGACCACATTGCAGCCTTGGTTCAAACATGGACAAAAGAGCTGAATTCCAAAGGTGAGGTGAGAGTGGTAGCCCTTCACATAAAGGCTACATTTGACCAAGTATGGCATTAAAAAACACCTTTGCAAAACTGGAATCAATGGGTATCAGGGAGAAAATTATCTGCTTGGATTCCCACCTGGCACCAGAGTCAGTCAGTCATCTTAGCTTCAGGATATCTCTGTAGGTGCTTATCAGATTCGTGTCTTCCGCCCAACCATCTTCAGCTGCTTCCCTCAATCATGAGGGGAAAGGGGAA
Source organism: Chiloscyllium punctatum (assembly GCF_047496795.1). Taxonomy (NCBI): domain Eukaryota; kingdom Metazoa; phylum Chordata; class Chondrichthyes; order Orectolobiformes; family Hemiscylliidae; genus Chiloscyllium; species Chiloscyllium punctatum. The sequence continues at coordinate 29,241,212 of NC_092783.1, forward strand.
TGTTTACTGATGATTGCACAATATTCAGCACCGGTCATGACTCCTCAGATAATGAAACAGTCCATGTCCAAATGCAACAAGACCTGGACAATATCCAGGTTTGGACTCACAAGTCTTAGGAAAACTGGAATCAATGGATATTGGGGGCAAACTCTCTGGTCATTGGAGTCAGTCCTGACACATAGGAAGATGCTTGTGGTTGTTGGAGGGCAGTCATTGCAGCTCCAGGACATCTCTGCAGCAGTTTCTCAATTTGTTTCCTAGGCCCAACCATTTTCAGCTCTGCTTCATCATTGATGTTCCCTCCATCATAAGGTCAGAAGTCGGGATGTTTGCCAATGATTGCACAGTGTTCATCACCATTTGCAATTCCTCAGATACTGAAGCAGCCCATGTTAAAATCCAACAAGATCTGGACAATATCCAGGCTTGGACTAAAAGGTGGCAAGTAACATTTGTACCACACAAATGCCAGGCTATGGCCATCACCAATAAGAGACACTCTAACCACTGTTCCATGACATTCAATGGTGTTACCATCATTGAATACCCTATATCAACATCCTGGGGATTATCACTGAGCAGAAACTCAACAGGACTCACCACATAAACACAGTGGCTACAACAGCAGGTCAGAGGCTAGAAGTACAGTGACAAGTTACTCACCCCCGACTCCCAAAGTCTGTCTACCATCTCCAAGGCACAAGTCACACTCATAGTCATAGTCATTGAGTCATACAGCCTGGAAACAGACCCTTCAGTCCAACTAGTCCACACCGACCATGTTCCCAAACTAAACCCATCCTATTTGCCTGGATGAGTTGCAGATCCAACAACACTCAAGAAGCTTGACACCATCCAGGTCAAAGCAGCCCGCTTGATTGGCACCATATCCACAAGCAGACTTCCTCCACCATCGACACTGAATTGCAGTAGTGACTACAATCTACGAGATGCAATGCACAAATTCACCAAAGATCCTCAGAAAGCACCTTTCAAATCCATGACCACTTCCATCTAGAAGGATAAGGGCAGTACATATATGGGACAACCACCACCTTCAAGTTCCCCTCCAAACCACTCACCATCCTGACTTGGAAATATATCGCCGTTCCTTCACTGTCACTGGGTCAAAATCCGGGAATTCCCTCCCTAATGGCAGGGGGACTACAGCAGTTCAAGAAGGTAGCTCACCACCACCTTCTCAAGGCCAACAAAGAACAGGCAATAAATGCTGGCCCAGCCAGCAATGCCCGCATGCCACAAATGAATACATTGAGAAAGTGCCAACTAACATTCATACCACACATCCTACCACACCAGGCAGTAACAATTTTGAACAAGAGAGAATGTAATAATTGCTTCGTGGCATTCCCATCACTAATTCTCCCACAATCAATATCCTGAGGGTTACCATTTACCAGAAACTAAACCGGACTAGCCCTACCAGTTTTGTGGCTACAAGAGTAGGTCAGCAGCTGGAAATCCAGCAGTGAGTAACTCTGACCCTGACTCCCCAAAGCTTGTCCATCATCTACAAGAAAGAGAGGTAACCCTGACCTGACAGTAAAAAAAATGACATAAGGGCAAGTTTAAGAATAACAATAATACATTTTATAGCTATGTGAACAAGAGCCATATCATTTTCTTTTAGTCACTTGTGAGATGTGGATGTCACTGCTGGCCAGCAGTTTTTGCCTATCCCTAGTCACCCTTGAGATAGTTGTGGTGAGTTGTCTTCTTGAATCGCTGCTGTCCACGTGCTGTAGGTTAACCCATAATGAGGGACAGGCTTTGGGGAGTCAGGACGTGAGTTACTCGTTGCAAGATTCCTGGCCTCTGACCTGCTCTTGTAACTACAGTTCTGCTATGATTAGTCTAGTTCAGTTTTTGAGCAATGGTAATACCCAGGACGTTGACAGTGGGGGAATTCAGTGATGGTGATATCATTGAATGCCAAAGGATTATATAGTTCTTATGGTAATGGTTATTGCCTGGCAGTTGTGTTGCATGAATGTTATTTGCCACTTGTCAGCTAAGGTTGAAAGTAAATTAGCAGGGGGATTCACACCAGCACATAGTGGAAAAGACAAATAAAGTACACAAAGGAGTGAGAGGTTTGGATAATAGAGGAGAAAGCGGTTCCATATTAGATAGGAACAGATTAAAGATGACATAGAAATTCAAATACTAGCACTACCTATTAGAAGCAAAGCGGGTGAATATGTGTGGAATTTAGAGAAATGTTGGAATACTTCAGGAATGGTGGCTTACTAACAAGGAGAGTGCACTGGGTTGTGAGCCTGACTTGAAACTGAATGTGCAACTTTCTGGCTTCCATGTAAAGTTGCACCCAACAAAGTCAGAACTGAAGGAGATGGGGTAAATAGTAGGAAATGTGATGATGTGATGGACTGAACTGAATGATAAACATAGAAAACGAAGGTGAACTGCCTTTTGTTCTTTACAATAATGTTGATGCCTCAAACAGGTCCAGAAACATCTGAGGCATTGAACCAAAACCATCTGAGAGAAAATTTAATTCACAAGATTCATTTGAAAGGAAAGGATCATATGGAATGAAAAACTCTGGCGAGGTAGTAATGATGGTCACCCAGAAAGACAAGTAAAACTTGTAAATGATATATCTTTTATATATCTGATTCATCTTGTATACCTCAAAATGGAATTCTAATATAGCCAGTACATTCATTTAATCCCTCTAGGAAGACAGTGCTAATAAACAATCAAACTATTACATGATTAATTGGAACCAATGACAATATTTTGGATTCTAAGTAAATTGTACTTCAAATGCTCATATGCTCTGTGACAAAGGTTTTCAGGAACAGAATGCAGTTGACCAAGGCCTTCATACATTATGACACGTGACTGAACTATCACAGGCACAAGCCAATTTTCATTGGATATTTTGGTTTTATCAGAGGGGTCCAGTGAATGGAGAGCCAGAATAATTACAGGGCATGCAAGAAAAGCCACAAGCAAGTTTAAAATGTTTAGAATGTTCGGGATGATTGGCTGAACAAATATGCAGATAGCAGCATGTGTTTAAGGAATAAGAAAGTTCAGTGTCATGGTAGGTGATTCTTATATAGACAGTGATCATATAACAGAGACAGACTGATCACACAAGAGGGAAAGATGGCAGTAACTGTTCTTACACACACAATAGTGAAAGGATAGCTCATAGCCTGAATAAAAAAAGACAATGGCTGTAGAACAGTTTGGATCAGGACTCAGAGCTGAAGTCCTTAGCTTTTGGTGGCTATTAGGAAACTTGAGGAAAAGTTGCATGTTGTGACATACAAAACAAATGGATTTCGATAGTTGGGGAGCATTTGATTCTGAGGATAACGTAATGGATCTGAACAAGTGATCGAAGATGTGACTTAGGAGCTTTCAAAGAGTCCCCACTGTGCAGAAGTAGGCCATTTGGTCCATTGAGGAGAAAGTGAGGACTGCAGATGCTGGAGATCAGAGCTGAAAATGTGTTGCTGGAAAAGCGAAGCAGGTCAGGCAGCATCCAAGGAACAGGAGAATCAACATTTCGGGCATGAGCCCTTCTTCAGGAATGACCATTTGGTCCATCGAGTCTACATCAACCTCTGAAGATCATCCTACCCAGGCCTTCCCCCTACCCTGTATTTCCCGTAGTTAATCAGCTAACCTACACATCCCTGGACACCATGGGCAATTTTTAATGGCTAATACACCCAGCCTCCACATCTTTGGACTGTGGGAGGAAACTCATGCAGGTACAGGGAGAACATGTAAACTCTACATAGATAGTAGCCTGAGGCTGGAATTGAATCCAGGTTCTCTGTTGTTGCAAGGCAGCAGTGCTAACCACTGGGCCACTGTGTTACTCCTTAAACAGGTTAATTGTGAATGGTTTTAAAGAGTGATACAAATGTTAGTTGGACTCTTTCACAATTGAAAATATAATTTTAGAAAAATGTTTCTTTTTTTTTCATCACATATTCATGGAAATGTGGCTCAGTCAACATAATGGCTGCATTCTCCAAAACACTTTTTAGAATGAAATGTTTATGAAACAAATGCAGAAGGAAGACTATAGACTTGAAACATAAGCATTTATAAATATAAATGATGTCGACAGTCCAGGTTGCATCATTGAGACCTATTATGTTGATAATGTTCTATAATGTTTTATTTACATAATAATGTTTTATTGGTTTAAAGGGCAACATAAAAACATCTGAATTATGCATGTTTTTGAAGGGATGACCCTGCAAACTTTGGGACATTTGGTAAGATCGGAGTAGCATTTAAAATTAAGAGTCAGATACTTAGGGCCTTTAAGTATATTGCTTTCATATTAAACAGTGAAAGTCCAGAATAATATGAAAGCAACACTGTTTCAGGAGTGTTCCTGCCACCATGGTTAACCAGACCAGGCCATTAAGAACACAGCTGTTATATCTCAAGAGGAGTCAGAGTAGTTGTGAACTTTTCATTGGAAAAAGACAGCAGGTCAGTGTTGATGTTCATAGAATCTCTACACGCCAGAAAGAGGCCATTTGGCCCACTGAGTCTGCACTTACCCTCCAAAGATCATCTCACCCAGATCCAGCCCTTCACAGTATTCCCATAACCCCACATTTTTCATAGCTAAGCTACCTAGCCTGCACAACATGGGGCAATTTAGCATGGCCAATCCACCTAATCTGCAAAATTTTGGACTGTGGAGGAAATGAGACCATCTGGCAGAAACAGGGAGAACAGGCAGTCACCAAATCTGAGTCTCTGGCACTGCAAGGTAGCAGTGCTAACTACTGAGCCATTGTGCCACTCAGACACTGGATTAAAATTTCATCATCCACCATGGTGGAATTCAAACCCAAGTCCCCATACTTTATCTGATGAGGTCATATTGGACTCAAAGCATGAACTCTGTTTTCTCACCAACATGATGCTGAGTTTCTCCAGCATTATTTCATTTTGAGCTTTGATTGATTAGCTGAACTGTCTGTGCACCCAAACTAATCCAGATTTAGATATCTTGAGTTAAATAATACAATGGAACACTCTAAAGTGGAGAAAACTTTAGATAGTTTCTTAAAAAATCATTTCAGGGATGTTGGTATCACCGGCTGGGCCAGTATTTATTGCGCGAACCTAGTTGCCCATGAGAGGGTAGTGGTGAGATACCCCTTGAACCACATGTAAACCCACAATGCCGTTAGGGGAGGGAGTTCCACCAAAGTAATAGTGATATATTTTCAAGTCAGGCAAAACGATGGCTCAATGGTTAGCAGTGTTGCCTCATAGCACCAGTGACCTGGATTTGATTCTACCCTCGGGTGACTGTGTGGAGTTTGTACATTCTCCCTGTGTTTGCGTGGGTTTCCTATGGGTGCTCTGGTTTCCTCCCACAGAGCAAAGGTTAGGCGGATTGGTAATGGGAAATGCAAGTTACAGGGATAGGAGAGGGGTTTGGACTGGGTGGGATGCTCTTTGGAAGGGTTGGAGTGGCTCGATGGGCCAAATGGCCTGATACCATACTATTAAGTCGGGATGGTGAGTGGCTCGATGGGGAACTTGCAGGTGGTGGTTTTTCCATGTATCTACTGCCTTGTGTCTCTGGATGGTAGGGGTTGTGAGTTTGAACAGGGCTGTTGAAGAAACTTTGGTGAATTGCTGCTGTTCATCTTGTAGATGGTATGCACTGTTGCCACCGTGTGTTGGTAAATATCCAAGGTGGTAGATCCTGTGCCAAACAAGTGACTTTTTTGTCTAGGATGCTGATGATCTTCTTGAATTTTGTTGGAACTCTATTATCCATGCAAGTGGACTGTCATAACAGTCAGACAGAAACAGGTCCTTCGGTCCACTACATCTATGCTAATCAACAAACACCAAATCAGTTTAATCCCATTAGTCCATAGCCAACTATGCCCTGGCATTTTAAGTGCTCATCCAGTGACCTCCACCAATCTGTCAGACAACATGTTCCATCTTTCTGCCACTGTCTGGGTGAAAATTGTTTTTCTCAGATCTCCTCCAAACCAGTCGTTCCTCATCTTAAATTTATGTCGTCTGGTCTTGGAAATATCCGCCATGGGGAAAGGTTTCTCATGATCTAACCTGCCTGTTCCTTTCTGAATTTTGTCTACCACAATCAGATCCCTCTCAACCTCTTCTGCTTCAAGGAAAACAAACCCAGCTGAGCCAGTGTCTCTTCATAACTGAGACTTTCCATCCCAGGCAACATCATGGTGAATCTGCTCTGCATCCTCTCCAGTGTAATCAAGTCCTTTTGGCAACCAGAACAACACACACAGTTCCATTAGTGGTCTAACCAATGTTTAATAAAATTGTAAAAGACTTCCTTGCTCCTATATTCTATGCCCTGCATAATAAAGGCAAGCATCCTGTATGCCTTCTTTACTATCCTGTCTACCTGTGCTGACACCTTCAGGGATCTACAGACTCATACATCGAGGTTCCTTTGTTCATCAGTAGTCCTGAGGAACCTACCATTCATTGCGTATTCCCTTATTAGACCTCCAAAAACACATCATCTCCCATTTATCTGGATTAAATTCCATCTGCCATTGCTCTGTCCAATTTACCAGCTGATCAATATCAGACTGTAGCCTGATCCTCCTCACTCTCAACAATACTGCCAATTTTTGTGTCATTTCGAAACTTACTAATTCTACATTCACATCTAAGTTGTTAGTATACATTAAAAACAGCAAGGGTCCAGCATCAATCTTGTGGTACATCACTGGTCAAAGGCTTTCAATCACAAAAACATCTCTCCATCATCACCTTTTGTCTCCTATTTGTTAACCAATTTTGGATCCAGTTTGCTATCTTGTCTTGTATCCCATTGGCTCTTACCATTCAGACCAGTCTTCCATGCAGGATCTTATCAAAGGCCTTACTGAAGTCCATGTAAACCACATCGATTGCACTACCCTCCTCAATATATTGAGTCACCTTTTCAAAAAACTCAAATTATATAGATGGCATCTCCCTCCTACAAATCCATGTTGACTATCCTTGATCAGTTCATGCCTTTCCAAGTATGATTAATCTTGTCCATCTGAATTTTTCCGAATATTTCCCTGCCATTGATGTCAGACTAACTCATCTGCAATTACCTGGCCTATTTCTGCTGAACTATAGTAGCTAACCTCCAGTCACCTGGCACTTGATCATGGCCAGCAAAATATTAAATATTTCTTCTGCCAGAGCCACAGCAATCTCCTCCTCTTCCTTCCATAACAGCGTGGGATACATCTCATCAAGCCCTTGGGATTTATGAAATGAAAACCGGAAGAACTGCGGATGCTGGAAATCAGAAACAAAACCAGGAATTGCTGGAAAAGCTCAGCAGGTGTGGCAGTGTCTGCGGAGAGAAATCGGAGTTAACTTTTCGGGTTCAGCGACCCTTCTTGAGAACTCTTGAGATTTATGCACCTTTATGACTGCTAAAACATCTCATCCCTCCTCCTGATTGATCTTAACGCATTTTAGAACTTCACCATCCAGCTGAAATCCTAGCTACAATGTCCTTTGTGAACACAGAAGAGAAATATGCATTTAAGACCTCACCCAAGTCATCTGGCTCTATGCAGAGAATACCCCTTCAATCTCTAATTGGTCCCACTTTTTCCCTGGTAATCGCTTACTCTTGACATACTTATAAACAGCCTTGTGTTTTTCCTTAATCCTGACCTCCAAAGATATTTTGTGGCTCCTCTTTGCCCTCCGAATTTCTTTTTTAAGCAACTTTCTACACTCTCTATACTTCTGAATCGCCTCCCCTGTTTTTAATGCACTTTTCCTGACATATGCTTCCTCTTTTTCTTCATCAATGTGTCGATATCCTTTTACGTTCAGGCTTCCCTGCATTTGCTTCCCTTGCCTTCACTCGGAGGAACTCACTGGCCTGAATTCTCACTCTACTACTTTTAAAAGGATTCCACTTTCCAACAGATTCCCAACTTGCGCCTTGTGTCAGATAGGCTTTGGGAGACAGGAGGTGAGTAACTTGTCATAGAATTCCTAATCACTGATCTGTGCTTTTCATTATGATATTTATATGGACAGCCCAATAAGTTTCTAGACAACAGTAAACCTCAGGATGTTGATAGTATGGGATTCAGCAATGATAATGCTTTTGAATATCATGGGAAGGTGATTAGATTCTTGTTCGAGATAGTCATTGTCTGGCACTTGTGGAAGTAAAATGTGTTATTCCTTATTTTCAATCCAAGTTCGAATGTTGTCTTTGTCTTGCTGCATTTAGGCCCAGGCTTCTTCAATATCTGAGAAATCAAAAACATGGCTGCCATGAATATTGAAATTATCAGTTGAACATCTCCATTTCTGACCTTATGATGGAGATCAGGTCAGTGAGAGAATAGCTGAAGCTGGTTGGGCCCATAACACTAGCCTGAGGAACTGATGGTCGCATGGCCTAGTGACTAAGGCTTAGGTGTGGCTAATGACATCAGGAGCTGTTGTGGTCAGTGGTAGTGTTCCTATCTCTGCACTATGAGGCCTGGGTTATAGTTTCATCTACTCTAGGCGTGTATAATAACATCTTTGAGCAGATTGATTAAAATCATATGCCTTGAGGAACTCCATAGAAAAGTTATGGCACATAAAGAGGTTGTTCAGCCCATCATACTTGTGCTAGCTACCCACTTTAATCCTATCTTCCAGCAAGGGATTCATTGACCTATAGGTTACAGCACATTGAGTGCAGATTCAGGAACATTTTAAATGAGTTGAGGGTTTCGGTCTCAAATATCAAACTGTGAGTCAACTTCAGACACTCACCATCCTTGAAGTGAAAAGATTTTTCTCATGTTCCTTCTAAACCCTCTACCAATCACCTGAAATCCTTACCCCTTGCTCATTGACCTCTTCAGTAGGGCAACTATGTCTTTCCTGTCCAGTCTATCCAAGCCCCTCATAATACTGTACATCTCAATTAAATAACTTGTTATATATGACTTTAATAATTTATTATGATTAAGTTAGCCTCCTCCTTTCTAAGGAAAACAATCCTAACCTATCCAATGCTTCTACATTACTGCTATTTTCAAGCCCTGGCAACATTCTTGTAACTCTCTCTCCTCTCTCTATAGCAATCAAATTTTTCATGTAAAGTGGTGACCAAAACTGTATATAAATCTTCAGCTGTGGCCGAAACACATTTAATACAGTTCCTGCTTTGCTATGTGACATCTCATCCAATAAAAGAAAATATTCAATTTGCTTTCTTTATCACCTTATCTAACTGTCCTGCCATCTTCATGGACCTGTGGGAATGCTCTTATAAGTAAAGACACTGAGCATAAAAAAATAGAACCAGGAAGAGGCTGGATTCACCTTGCAATGTTAGCACAACTGGTTGAAGTCTCTCACACTCTCTACCCCTTGTAATGTTGTCTCATTGATTGCTTTCTTTGCCTACTCCTCAGACTTCTCCGGATTGCGTTCCATTTGTGAATTTTCCCCCCACTCATCCAAACCATTGATATCACCCTGCAGTCGACAGGCTTCCTGTTTACTACCAATAATTCAGTCAATTTTTACATCATCTGTAAACTTACCAATCAAGCCTCACACATTTAAGTCCAAGTCATTAATATATTTCAACAAACAACATAAGACCCAGCACTGAGCCCAGTGGAATGCTACTGAAAATCGCTTTCCATTTGCAAAATCAATAAATCACACATTACCTTTGTTTTCTGTAGCTGAGCCAATTTTGGATCCAATTCGCCACATTCCTCTGCATCTCAGTCTGCCATTTGGGATCTTGACAAATGCCTTAGTAGACAACATCCACTGCTCTAATCTACTCAATCCTGCTTGTTATGCACTCAAAAATATTCACGGAAACTGTTAAGACACAACCTGCTCTTAACAAATCATGTTGACTATCCCTGACTAATCTGTGCCTTTCTAAGTGAGAGTGTATTCTGTCTTCTGGAGTTGACTCTGATAACTTGCCACCACCCAGGTCAAACTGACCAACCTATAATTATTCTTCATACTTCTTTTAAACCGTGGCGCAATGTTCATCAACTTCTGATTATAGAACATAGAACAAAACAACACGAGAGCAGGCTCTTTGACCCAACATGCCTCCGCCAACCATGATGCAATGCTAGTCCTATCTGCCTGCATGTGATCCATAACCCTCTACGCCCTGCTGTTCATATGTCTATCTCAATGCCTCTTAAATCTTGCTATTGTATCTGTTTCTACCACCTCTTCTGACAGCGTGTTCCAGTCACCTACCAACCTCTGTGTAAAAAACTTGCCTTGCCCATCTCCTTTAAATTTTGCCCCTCCCACTTAAGCCTAACTCTGTGTTCTCTAGTATTTGAAATTTTCAAAAAAAGGAAAAAGGCTCTGAATGCCCACCCTACCCATGGTTCTGATAATTTTATGTGGTTCTGTCAGGTTGCTTCTCAGCCTCTGATGCTCTAGCGATAACAATCCAAGTTTATCCAGCCTCTCCGTATAGCTAATCCTTTAGTACCTCACCTGTATCTAGTGATTCAAAAAATGATCCTTGGAGTAACCGTTATTTCCTTCCTGGCTTTCCTTTACTGTCTAAGATAAAATAAAGTTAAAAATCACACAACACCAGATTGTAGTCCAACAGGTTTATTTGGAAGCACTAGCTTTCGGAGCGCCGCTCCTTCATCAGGTGATAGTGGAGGATACAATTGTAAGGCACAGAATTTATAGCAAAAGTTGCCTTACTACTAAGACCCCTCGGAATCCTAGTAGCAGACAGACCCACCAACACTCTCAAACAAAAACTAACAAACTTAAAAGACCCAGTACAACCCATGGACAAAACCAACGTCACCTACAAAATTCCATGCAAGGACTGCCACAAACACTACGTAGGACAAACAGGAAGAAAGTTTGCCACCAGGATACATGAACACCAGCTAGCCACAAAAGGACATGACCCTCTCTCCCTCATAGCCCTACACATGGATGAAAAAAACCACCATTTCGACTGGGACAACACATCTATCCTGGGACAGGCTAAGCAAAGATATACCAGAGAATTCATAGAGGCCTGGCACTCCAACCACAGCGCCATAAACAAACACATAGATCTAGATGCCATCTATCAACCCCTCAGCAAACGAACAGGAAATTACATCACCACAAACCCCAGGAACCCCATCCAGGAGAAAGATATAAATAGAAAGCAGGAGACAACAGCTTCGCTTCACTTGGAGGTCGCCACTAATGATGTTACCTAGCCAGGTAATGAAACGTCTGGATATCAAACCTACAGCTCAGTGAGCAAACCTACACCCTAAACCTCAACCTGAGCTACAAACCTTCACAAACCTTGCAAGAAACAAAGTACCCATGAAGAACTCTGCCCACATCTTTGCATCCACATAAGTGACCAAGTCCATCTCTGATATATCTAATTCTTATGTTAGTTAACCTTTTACTCTAAATGGACTGATAAAAAATCTGGTGAGTTTTCCTTGATTTTATAAACTAATATACTTTCATATCATCTCTTTACTTTCCAAATTTTCTTTTCTTAAAACTTTATCCTTTATTTTTCATGATTCTAGAAGACCATAAGATATAGGAGCCGAAGTACACCATTCAGCCCATCCAGTCTGTTCCATCATTTAATGAGATCGTGGCTGATCTGATCATCTCCAATTCCATTTTCCTGCTCTTTCTCCTAGCCTTTGGTTCACTTACTTTAGCCTTGCATATAATTAACTACCCAGCCTTGATAATTCTTTGTGGTTAAAAAAAAAAATTATAGATTCACAACCCTTTGAGAGAAGAAATTCCTCCTCATCTCTGTCTTAAATGGCCAACCTTTTACACTGCGCTTGGTCCAAGAACCTCCTACAAGAGAGAATACCTTTTTCACATTTACCTTATTTGTATGTTTCAATAAAGTCTCCTCTCAGTCTTCTAGACAACAGTGAGTACAGACCCAATCTACTCAATTGCTCTTAATAAGTCAATCCCTCCATACCTGAGACCAACCTAGTGAATCTTCTTTGGAATGTCTCCAATGTCAGTATGTCACATTTTCTTAGGTAAGGGGACCAAAACTGCTCACAATATTCCTCAGGCAATCTCACCAGCACCTTGTAAGACTTCCCTAATTTAACATGCCATTCCCCTTGAAATAAGGGCCAACATTTCATTACCCTTCCTGATTACCTGCCATACCCGTGTGGTAGCTTTCTGTGTTTCATGCACAAGTACCTCCCAGTCCCTTTGTGTTGCAGCTTTCTGCAGCTATTCTCCATTTTAAATAATACTCTGTTCTTTTGTTTTCCCTTCAAAAATGGACTACTTCCTACATTATACTCCATCTGCTTACTTACCCTATCACTTTGGAAAAAAGAATCCAGGCATGGACTATTTTCTAAAGGGTGAGAAAATTCATAAAGCCAAAGTACAAAGGGATCTGAGAATGCTAGTCCAGGATTCTCTAAAGGTTGACTTGCAGGTTGAGTCCGTGGTTAAGAAAGCAAATGTAATGTTGTAATTTATTTCAAGAGGATTGGAATGAAAAAGCAGCGATGTGCTACTGAGACTTTTTAAAGCTCTGGTTAGGCCCCATTTAGAATACTGTGTCTAGGTTTGGGCCTCACACCTCAGGAAGGACATATTGGCACTGGAGAGTGTCCAGTGGAGATTCACACGGATGATCCCTGGAATAGTAGGCCCAACATATGATGAACTGCTGAGGATCCTGGGATTGTATTCATTGGAGTTTAGAAGGTTGAGGGGAGATCTAATAGAAACTTACAAGATAATACATGGCTTAGAAAGGGTGGATGCGAGGAATTTGTTTCTGTCAAGCAGGGGAGACTGGGGCCTGTGAATTAGAGGGGGTCAATTTAGAACGGAAATGAGGAGACATTTCTTCAGCTAGAGAGTGGTGGGCCTGTGGAATTCATTGCCTCGGAGTGCAGTGGAGGCTGGGATGTTAAATGTCTTCAAGGCAGTGATTGATAAATTCTTAATCTCACGAGGAATTAAGGGATACGGGGAGAGTGTGGGTAAGTGGCGTTGAAGTGCCCATCAGCCATGATTGAATGGCAGAGTGGACTTGATGGGCTGAATGGCCTTACTTCCACTCCTATGTCTTAAGGTCTAATATCCCTCTGTAAACTGTTTCCATCGCTCCCCCAACTTGCCTTGCCACAAATTTTTGCATCGTCAGCACATTTGGCTATAGCACATTCACATCCTTCCTCCAAGTCATTGAAATATATTGTAAACAGTTGCAGTCCCAGCACTGATCCCTGTGAAACTCCATAGGTCGTGGGATCATCAACCTGTTGTCCCCACTCGCTGCTTCCTGCCCATGAACCAACTCTCTATTACACCAATATACTACCTCCAAAACCATGGGCTCTTATCTTATAATTTAACCTTTTGTGAGGTACTTTGTTAAATTATTTCTCGAAGTTCAAATACAAGACTGGTTTCCCTCTTTTGGCTCTGGTCGAAACTTTACTGCCACGAGTATTGGAGGCAAGGTAGATGATGAGTTAAGGGAATAGATTGACACATGGAATTGCGATATTGTCACCATCTCAGTGACTGGTTAAGGGAAGGCAGGCAACTCGATAGTCTGGGGTATAGGATCTTCAGGAGAGACAGGGGAGGGTGTAAAAGAGGAGGTGATGTCGCATTATGCATTAAGTAGTCAGCTAATGCTGTAAGGAGGGACAGTATCTTGGAAGGATCTTGAAAGAGGCTTTGTGGGGAGAGCTAAGGAATAAGTTTATAGGCCCCAACAATCAGCAGGAAATTCAGAAGCTGATATGTAGACACTTCACTGAAGTACTTAAAAATAATAATTGGGTTATTATATTAGTCTCTAATATAATATATAATATATTATATTAGATATATCTAGGGGGTTTCAACTTCTCCAACATTAATTGGGATGGTCATAGACTAAATGGTTTAAAGGGGGCAGATTTTCTTGAAACATATTCAGGAGAGGTTTGGATGTCAATATGACAGCACTATGAAGTTCAGTGCTGGACTGAATTTTGGGGAACAAAGCTGGACAGGTGTTCGAGGTGACAATGGGAGAATATTTCAGGAACAGTGACCTCAACACCTTACATTTTAAGTTTGTTCTGGAAAAGGAGAAATATAGTCTACCAAAACAGCTTTTCGATTTGGTGAAAGTAGATTTCATATAAGTAAGGCAGAATCTGGCCAAAATAGACTGGGAACAGTTAGTTGAGGTTATATCTACAGCAGAACAGTGGGAGGATTTCAAAAGGTATCTGGGAGGACAACAGGCCCAACATTGTTCCCTTTAGTGTGAAATGAAGGAGCAACAAGCCCAGATAAACCTGGATATCTAGGAATACTCAGGAATCGATAAACAGGCAAAGCGAGACCATATAATAGATACAAAGGAAGCAAGCCAACTAAGGCTGTTGAGAAGTATGGAAAGTGCAAAGGGGATCTTAAGAAAACAATTACGAGAAGAAAGAGGGGCATGAGAAAAGACTGGGGAGAACACAGTCTTTAAGTGCATGTCTAAAACTAGGGGGCATGCATTAAAGGTGAGAGGGGAAAGTTCAAAGGATATGTGGGGGGCAGGTGTTTTACACAGAGAGCGGGAGAGGTCTGGGACGCACTGCCAGGGTTGGTGGTGCAGGCAGATACATTGGGGCACTTAAGGGGTTTCCAGGGAAGGACACAAACATGCAATGAATGGAGAGAAATGGATCACGTTCAGCACAACATCATGGGCCGAAAGGCCCATTCTTGTGCTGTACAGTTCTATGTTCTATATTAAGGGAAGAGGATAACCAGGAAAAGAGTAGGGCACATGAGGGACCAAGGGGCAATCTGTGCATGAGACTAGAGAACATTGGCATGTTGTTAAACTAGTACTTCACAACATCTTCACATGGGAGAAAGAACATGTAGATACAGAATTTGAGAAGAGAGTCCATGAAGTGCTTGAGCTAGGGTGGCATGGTGGCTCAATGGTTAGCACTGCTGCCTCAGAGCACCAGGGACTCAGGTTCAATTCCAGCCTCAGGTGACTATTTGGCGGGAGTTTGCACATTCTCCCCATGTCTGCGTGTGTTTCCGAATGGTGCTCTGCTTTCCTCCCACAGTCCAAAGATGTGCAGGTTACGGTGGATTGGCCATTCTAAATTGTCCAAGGATGTGCACGCTAGGCGGATTAGGCATGGAAAATGCAGTGTTATAGGGATTTGGTCTGAGTGGATGCTCTTCAAAGAGTCAGTGGGGATTTGAGGAGCCGAATCACCTGCTTCCACAATGTAGTGATTCTCTGATTAACATATGGAGTGACAAAGTAGTGAAGGTTTTGGCTGGTTTAGGAATGGACAAATACCCAGGTCCGGATGAGTTGTATCCCAGGATGCTATGAGGGATGAGGAAGGAAGTCACGGGGGCCCTCTCCCATATTTTTTAAATCGTCTCTGGCCACAGGAGAGATATCAGAGGATTGGAGGACGCCTAATGTGATTTCACTTTACAAGAAGGGTGGTAGAAATACATCTGGGGATTACAGGCCAATGGGTATCATGTCAGTGATAGGGAAACTGTTGGAGAAACTTGTGAAGGAGATAATTAATCTCCATTTAGAGAGATGCGGTTTAATCGGGGTAGTCTATCATAGAATCCCTACAGTGAGGAAACCAGCCATTTGACCAAGTCCACACTGACCTGCCAATGAGTAACCCACCCAGACCTATTCCCCTACTACTCTACATTTATCCCTGACTAATGCACCTAACCCACACATCCCTGAATGCTATGGGCAATTTAGCATGGTCAATTTACCCTAACCTGCACATCTTTGGACTGTGGGAAGAACCTGGACCTTCCAGAGGAAATCAATGCAGATACAGGGAGAATGTGCAAGCTTCACACAGACAATAGCCCAAGGCTGGAATTGAACCTGGGTCCCTGGTGCTGTGAAGTAGCTAACCACTGAACCACCATGCCACCCATAGTCAGCATGACTTTGTCAGAGGGAGGTCATGCTAAACAAATTTGTTATAATTTTTCAAGGAGGTGACCAGGTGCGTACACAAGGCTAATGGAGTTGACGTAGTTTATATGAATTTGAGCAAAGCCTTTGACAAAGTCCCACACAGGAGGCTGATAAAGAAGGTGGAAGCACTTGGATTCCAGGTTAACTTGGCAAATTGGACCCCAAACTGGCTTAGTGATAGGAGACAGAGGGTAGTGGTGGAATGCGGTTTGTGTGACTGAAGTCCGGTGTGCAGTGGTGTACCACAGGGATCAGTGCAGGGGTCTCTTATTGTTTGTGATATTCATACGTGATGTAGATGAGACTGTGGGATGGCTGATATTTCTGGCTTAAATATGCAACCTTTCTTCTAGATGATGTCCTCTTCTCCCAGACTCTCACATGAGGAGAAACAACCTCTCTGCATCTACTCTGTCAAGTCCTCTTAAGAATTGTGGATGTTTCAATAAGGCCATCTCTCATTCTTATAAATTCTAATGAGTACAGGTCCAACTACTCAGCCTCTCCTGTAAGATAGTTCCTTTATACCTAAGATAAACCTAGTGAACCTTCTCTGGATTGCCTCTAATGTCAGTCTATCTTTCCTTAGGTAAAGGGGCCCAAAACCATTCATAGTGATCCAACTAATGACTCTCTGGACTAATGCCTTTGAAATAAAGGACAAAATTCCATTTGCCCTCACTATTACTTGCTGAACCTAAATGCCAGCTATTTGTGATTCATGTGTAACGACGGCCAAATCCCTCTGGTCTGAAGCTTTCTGTAGTATTTACTCATTTAATCAATATTCAGCTTGTTTACTCTTCCTGCCAAAGTGCATAACATCACATTTTCCCACAGTATGTGCCATCTGACAAAGTTGTGCCGATTCACTTAACCTGTCTATTTCTCATTGAAAACTCTTTATTTCATCCTCAGCACTTGCCTTCCCTTCTATCATTATGTCATCTTATTTCGGTTGTGGGTAAGGTGTTGGAAAAGGTTATAAGAGATAGGATTTATAATCATCTGGAAAGGAATAATTTGATTAGGGATAGTCAACACGGTTTTGTGAAGGGTAGGTCGTGCCTCACTAACCTTATTGAGTTCTTCGAGCAGGTGACAAAACAGGTGGATGAAGATAAAGCAATTGATGTGCTGTATATGGATTTCAGTAAGGAGTTTGATAAGGTTCCACATGGTAAGCTATTGCATAAAATACAGAATTTTGGGATTGAAGATGATTTAATGGTTTGGATCAGAAATTGGTTAGCTGAAAGAAGACAGGGTGGTGTTTGATGGGAAATGTTCATCCTAGAGCTCAGTTACCAGTGGGGTGCCGTAAGGATCTGTTTTGAGGCCACTGCTGTTTGTCATTTTTATAAATGATATGGAGGTGGGCCCAGAGGGATGGGTTAGTAAATTTGTGGACAGACTAAGGCAGGCAGAGTTGTGGGTAGTATCGAAGGATATTGTGGGTTACAGAGGGTCATAGATAAGATGCAGAAATGGGCTGAGAAGTGGCAAATGGAGTTTAATGCAGAAAAGTGTGAGGTAGTTCACTTCGGAAGAAATAACAGGAGTGCAGAGTACTGGGCTAATGGTAAAATTCTTGGCAGTGTAGATGAACAGAGAGATCTCAATGACCAGGTGCATAAATCCCTGAAAGTTGCCACCCATGTTGATAGGGTTGTTAAGAAAGCATATAGTGTGTTGGCATTTATTGGTAGGGGGGTTGAGTTTCAGAGCCATGAGGCCATGCTTCAGCTGTACAAGACACTGGTAAGGCCGCAACTGGAGTATTGCATATAGTTCTGGTCACCGCATTATAGGAAGGATGTGCAAGCTTCGGAAGAGGTTTAGAGGAGATTTACTAAGATGTTGCCTGGTATGGAGGGAAGGTCTTACGAGGAAAGGCTGAGAGAACTAAGGCTGTTTTCATTGGAGAGAAGAAGATTGAGAGGTGACTTAATCGAGGTGTATAAGATAATCAGAGGGTTAAGACAGGGTGAACAGTGAGTGAAGGCTGACATGAAGGGACTTAGCTTTAAATGGAAGGATAATAGATTTTGGACAGATATCAGCGGTAGTTTCTTTACTCAGGGAGTAGTACAGGTGTGGAACGGTCTGCCTACAACAGTAGTAGACTCACCAACGTTAAGGGCATTTAAAGGGCATTGGACATACATATGGATAATAATGAAATGGTGTGGATTAGATGGGCATCAGATTAATTTCACAGGTCGGTGCAACGTCGAGGTCCGAAGGGCCTGTACTGCGCTATAGTGTTCTATATTCTATGTTCTATCTGCAAACTTGGTGATAGGATATTCACTTTCTACATCCAAATTATGAATACATAACGTAAATAACTGAGGCCCCAGAATTGATCCCTGTGGCACTCCAGTAGCTACAAGTTTGTCATCCTGGCAATGTCCTCTTATCTGTTTTATAACTACCCAAGTTAATACACTATCTACAACATCATGGGCTCCTGTCTTATGAAGTAGGTTATGTATGGTGCCTTATTGAACACCTTTTGGAAATCAAATAAATTACATCTGTAGCTTCCTCTTTCTCTGTCCTACTCAGTACTTCCTCAAAGAATTCTCAATAATTTTCCAGGTGTGATTTCATTTTCATGCTGACTCTTTGATTTAATGACATTTGTCTGAATGTTTTGCGATTACACCCTTTGTAAAAGAATCTAACATTTTTCCAATGACAGATGTTAAGTTTACTGGACTATAGTTACCGATTTCTTTCCCTTCCTTTTTTAATAAGACTGTTACATTGGCAATTTTCCAACCTTATGGCACTTTTCCAGAGTCTAAGGATTCTTGGAACATTCTTACCATGATCCCTGTAGCTATTTCCTTTAATATCTTAGGATACTATCCATCTGGTCTATGGGACTTGTCAGCTTTTAGCCACATTCATTTCCCTACTACTTTTTCTCTTGTTATAGTTATTATGTTTATTTCTTCCCCGCCCCCTTTAGCCCCTTGATTATTAGAATTAGACTTTCTGAATCTATCAGTGTCCTTACTGTGAAGACCGATAAAAAGGATTTATTCTGCTCCTTTGTCATTTCTTTGTTACCCTTTATTATTTTTCCAGTCTCGTTCTCCAAAGAGTCCATGTTCACTTTGGTATCACTTCCTTTTTTAGCAGAAAAGAAGATCCTCCTGCCTGTTTCTACATTATTTGCTAGTTTACCCTCATTGTTAATTTTCTCCATCTTTATTACTTTATTGATCATATTTTGTTAGTTTTTGGATCTTTCCCAATCCTTTCATTTACCGCTAATTTTATGTTTTTTTTTCTTTCAATTTGATATAACAATTTGATATAGGTGAGGTTCCAGAGATTTGGAGATCAACCAATGTTGCTCCCTTGTTTAAGAAAGAAAGCAGAGATAATGCAGGAAATTGTAGGCTGGTGAGCCTGATGTCTGTGGTGGGGAAGCATTTGGACAAGATTCTGATGGAAAAGATAGATGCACATTTGGAAGAAAATGGACTAGTTAGTAACAGGCAGCATGGTTTTGTATGAGGAAGGTCATGTCTCACCAATCTGATTGAATCTTTTGAAGAGGTAACAAAGATACTTGATGAAGGAAGTGCTATGGATATAGTTTATACAGACTTTAGTAAGGCATTTGATAAAGTCCCACATGGCACAGAAACTAAAATCACATGGAATTTGGGGTAAGCTAGCTAGATACATATAAGTGGGCGGCACGGTGGCACAGTGGTTAGCACTGTTGCCTCACAGCCCCAGAAACCCGGGTTCAATTCCCGCCTCAGGCGATTGTCTGTGTGGAGTTTGCACATTCTCCCCGTGTCTGCGTGGGTTTCCTTCGGGTGCTCTAGTTTCCTCCCACACTCCAAAGATGTGCAGGTCAGGTGAATTGGCCATGCTAAATTGCCCGTAGTGTTAGGTAAGGGGTAGATGTAGGGGTATGGGTGGGTTGCGCTTCGGTGGGTGCGGTGTGGACTTGTTGGGCCGAAGGGCCTGTTTCCACACTGTAAGTAATGTAATGTAAGGATGGGCTTGGCCAAAGAACTGGTCATAGAAGACAGAGGGTAGCAGTGGAAGGGTGTTTCTCAGAATGGAGACCAGTAACTAATGGTGTTCCAAGGGACCAGTCTTGGGTTTCTGTTGTTTGCAGTATATATAAATGATCTGGAGGAAAATGCGGGGTCTAATTAGTAAGTTTGCAAATGACATGAAACTTTTGTAGTTGCTGATAGTGCTGATGATTATGAAAGGATACAACAGGATTGGCAACTTGGGCACAGAAATGGAGTTTAATCCAGACAAAGGCAAGGTGATGCATTTTGGAGGATCAAATTTATGTCTGAATTACATTATAAATGGTAGAATCCTTAGGAACATTAACATAAAGACAGATCTGGGTGTACAGGTCCACAGTTCCCAAAAAGAGACAACACAGGTAACCAAGGTGATTAAGGAGGCAGATGGCATGTTTGCCTTCATCGGCCGGGGTTTGGAGTACAAGAGTTGGCAAACCATGTTGCAGCTATATAAAACCCTTGTTAGGCCACATTTGGAATACTGTCTGCACTTTTGGTCACCACACTACCAGAAGGACATGGAAGCTTTGGAGAGAGTGCAGAGAAGGTTCACCAGGATGTTGCCTGGTCTCAAGGGCATTGGCTATGAGGAAAGATTAAAAAGACTAGGATTGTTTTCACTAAAGATGCCAGCTGAGAGGAGACCTGATAGAGATCTACAAAATTATGAGAGGCATAGAGAGGGGGGATCATCAGAAGTTTTTTCGCCAGGGTTGAAGTTTCAATTACGAGGGAGCACAGGTTCAAGATGAGAGCAGTAAAGTTTAAGGGAGATGTGCATGTGAAGTTTTTTGCACAGATATGGTAGGAACCTGGAATGTACTGCCAGCAGAGGTAGTGGAGATAGGCACATTGGTGACATTTAAGAGGCATCTGGATGGTTACATGATTAGGGAGGGAGTAGAGGGATATGGGCCAAATAAGGGCAGAAGGTTTGTTTTTTAGTTTAATTCAGGCATGATGTTCAGCGCAGGCTTGGAGGGCTGAAGGGTGTGTTCCTGTGCTGAACTTCTCTTTTTGTTCTTTGTATTTTTGTTCTTTATGAAATCATCTCTGTCCTCCCTTTCTCCCTCTGTAAGGGTTAAAAAAAACCCAGAAAACCCAACGAAGCTTGAATGAGCGAATTCCAACAAACAAAAACTAGCTCTACCCAATCCAACATCGAAGCGAAGAAAATTTTACTGGCAACAACTGTCAGCATTGTTGAAATTAAAAGAGATTGTGAAAGGGAATTTAATTTATCTTTGTGATCTGGACATTTGATCTTTGGGGGCTGTTGTTTTCCCTGTCTTTTTTGTTCTCCACCCATCATATGTGTAAAATCATCTGCCCTTTGACTGTCTTAATTATGAATAAGTATGTGTATTTATGGTTTCTAAATGGGTGCAGTTCAAGTCCCATAATAGTTGATTAGTAATTCTTTCTATTCTCTGCCACTTGTTAAGGTTAAGTGTGTTACAATAAATAAAGTTATCTTCTGTTGATAATGAAACCTCGTGTGAAACCTACTACTGTCTATGACAGCAGTCTGTCAGCTGAAGTGATCATTTTGGTGCTCTCATTGGGATTTTGAACACGTTAGAACATAATTATCAGTGCACTCTTCCCAGTTAAGTTGTGACCCATTGTACATAGCTGGTAGACATTATGTGGAAATCAATTGTGCCCCATGTTCAATGATAACTGTCTAGAAACAAACACTGAACAGGTCTTGTAGTGCTGTAAGTAGTGTCCCTAACTCTGGGTGAGACTGTCCAGGTTCACTTGCCCTGGTGGTATCTCATAGCATTTGTGAATAGAGTGGTTGGGTTAAGGGGACTTTTTTAATGCTGTAAATAAACATAAAAGTTTATAAAGATTGCGTCCAGGTGGATCCTTCTTTAACTGGCTTTCTGTGAAGGAACATAGTGAGGATGAAGGACTAGAACGATGGAGACAGTGAAGCAAAGTGAAGGGTGATTGGAGAAGGGTGGTGGGAGAGGGAGGCGAAGGGATGGAAAGCAAAAGAGAGGTATGAAAGGGATGGGAGGATAAAGGATAGAGAGGGATGGAAATAGTGAAAAGTCAAGCATGGGGGAGGATGAAGGAGACAGAGAGGGAGGGAGGTGGAAGGATAAATGAACGGAGGGACACTGCAGAGGCGAGAAAGATGGGAAAGGAAGAGAGGGATGGGGAAAGTGAAGGAGAGAGGGCTGGGGGATAAAAAAAGAGTAATAGGGAGAGTAAAGCAACGGGTTAGTGAAGACAAGGAAGATGGAGAGAAAGATTCAAGGAGAAATGGAGGGAGGGAGAGAGAGGGATAGAACTGGACTGCTTGTTTTTTTCTCTCTCTGCCCGGCGGTGATGGGGTGGGGGGTGTGCTGTGGGGGAGGGATTGCTTGTCCTCTCTGTGACTCCCTCTCTCTCTCTCTCTGCCGCTCGCCCACCCATCCCTCCTGCTCCCTCTGTTCCCCCTCCCTCTCCCTCCATGTCTCTTCCACCCTCCCCTCTCAGTCTGGGGGTTTGAGGGATGTACTCTGCTGCCTGCCTGCCTGCTTCAGGAAGATGCTGCTGTTGCTGGCCGCCGCTGTGTGGCTGGAAGCGGAGGGGGAAAGCGCTTGTTTACCTCGCTGACAGGGTGACCTTGGCAGCAGCACTGCCCGGGAATGCTGGATCTGGCCTCAGGATGATGCCGCGGTAGATGCTGCTGATTCCCAGCTCCGCAATCCGCCCTTGGAGGCCAGGAGCTGGGCGATTCCGGACACTTTCGGAAGCTTCCTGCTGCTCAGTCCTCAAACGCTGCTGCCAATGAGCTGCTCCCCGGGGCTCCAGGAGGGCACAGGATCGCCCCTTAGCATCGTAGGCTGGTGAGGGCACAGCTCTTTACCTGGGCACCAGCTGCAGCTTTCAGCTGGTACCGCCTCCCGTCACAAGCTGCTCAATCTGTGGCCTCTGCAATGGAACAAGAGAGAGGAAGAAGATTAACTCCAGGGACAGCTCTCTCTCTGGCAATCTCCATCTGTCCCTCCTCAGTCTATTCAATCTCAATTGCTCTCACTTCCCTTCCAATGCTATTTTAGGCTCTCTTTTTGTCAGTTAGCCTTTCTCCTCTCTCTCCCTCTCACACACCCAGATGCACATACACTCCTGTTCATACCTGCATTAACCCTCTCCCTCCCGTCACACCCTCTTCCTGTTCATGCAACAGGTCTGTGACCAAAATTACATCCTCAAATTCTAACTCTGCTGTCACAGAAACACCATTGCTACAACTTCTCAGCACCTCTGGTAACAACTGGGGAGAGTTGATGGGCATAATTTTAGCAGGCTTGCCATGCTGAGATTGAATGTGGGTCCCAGGCTAGCACTCACTCATGCTGGACCACTGAAACAATATGCCCCAGGAGCAGCGTTTCATCTCAGTGCAGAATCCCAGTTAAGGGGCCTCAGTGTTACACGATTGTGGTCCAACAACACTAAAGAAATAGTGATTTTGTTCCAAGTCAAGTTGATGAGTGGCTTGGGAGGGAATTTGGAAGTGATGGTGTTCCTGCAGTCCTTGCCCTCCTGGATGGGAGAGTTCGTGGGTTTGGAAAATGCCATCATTTTGCCCCCTCAACCACAGATCCCAGGCTCACAGTACTGCTGCTTTGCCTTGCCTTTTAATGCAGACGCAAAGCTAGGAAGCTAGTAATGGTTGTCAACAATTCTCAGTAAAGTCAAAGAAGTTAGCTTTCCTTCAGGGAGTCCCAGCCAAGTAAGTCAAGGACAGCCTCACTCTATTCAATCTCAATAGCTCTCAATTGCTTTCTGTTGCTGTTAATGTCTCTCTTTTTGTCAATCAACCTTTCTCCTCTCTCTCTCTCTCTCTCTCTCAGACACACATTAATGGATTTGGACAGGGTCAATTATGGGGCACGAGAGTGTGGTGCTCCAAAAATACATAGGAGAATCTCCAAGGAGTAGGAGAATCAATGTTTCGGGCAAAAGCCCTTCATCGGGAATGTCTTTTGCAGAAGGGCTTTTGTCTGAAACTTCGATTTTCCTGCTCCTCGGATGCTGCCTGATCTGCTGTGCTTTTCCAGCACCACACTCTTGACTCTAACCTCCAGCATCCACAGTCTACACTTTCACTCAATCATGGGGCAGTCAGACGGGAAGCTCAACATATAAAGGATGAGAACCTGAATATTGAACATCCCTCCAGCTGACTTGAGTCTTTCTGCCTGATTTTCAGTTCTTTTCCTCCTGGAACAAGAGAGAGGCAGATATTAGGGATATGAAATAACTGCTGTTATTTCTGATGCAGGTGGGGAGCTGTCCTGGGCGAATGAGTAGGCAGTGCACTCTGAACACTCTGGGTTAGTGAAGTGAGAGGTTGAGGTGAGTGACAGCAAGCGAGGTAAGATATGTCAGAGAGTGTTTGATCATGAAGCTTAGTGGGAGGTGGGTGCAGAAGGAGATATAGAGTGAGTATTGCAGCATTGGAGAGAGAATAGTGGCACCTGTATTGGTCGAAAGGAGAAGGTCATTGACCTATTTCCAACAGTTCTGGGCATTCCTCCAAATGGCTCACAGCTTGCTCCATGAAGGTGGACAGCCAGCTTCCTTTTTTGTTATTTTTCAGGCTTGTCAGCAGGTTGCTACTCTCAGGAGTGCCTTCTGACACACTGCCAACTCGGATCGGGCTGGCATGGTCTCAGTGTACTGACCTCCTCTGCTTATCCTGGGGGAAAGGAAACTCCCGTCTGGGCACCATCCCATTCTGCAGAATCTCCAGGTCCCTGCTGGCAAACTGGTGTGCTAAAATCCCCTTGTCTGGCATGTCTGGGGTAGATGTCAGGAACTGTGCAGGATAGCTCAGACTGACAGCACCGCAGCTTTTTGTGAGAATTTCAAAGGCAAACCACCCTCTGAGTGAACAGAAAACTCTCCCTCATCTCCATTTTCAATAAGAGTCCCCACAATTTGAAAATGTGATTAATACTTCACAAGAAAGGGGGTAATGCAAGCATTATAATTAAGGGGGAAGACTGTGAACGGATGTTATAAACAAAGGAAAAGAAGAAGTATTAATGAGATTAGCATCCTCAAAAGTGAATATATTCCCAGGGCCAAGGAAATGTACTGCTGGCTGTTAAAAGAATTAACAGAGGAAGTAGCAGAATGATGAGATATCAGAATAGCAGATCACCATTTTCCAATCCTTACTGAATACAGGTGTAGTGCTCCAGGATTGGAGGTTTGAAAATGTTGTACTTTTATTGAAAAACATAGCAAGAGATACAGCAAATAATTAAAGGCTGGCTAGTCTAATCCCAGTAGAAGGTTAATGATTGGAATCAATTCTGAGAGACAGATAAAGTGCCACTTAGAAAGACACAAATTAATCATGGACAGTCAGTTTTGATTTGTAGAGTCGTAGAGTCATAGAGTCATACAGCATGGAAACAGAACCTTCAGTCTAACCTGCCCCCACCAACTAGACATTTCAGCCTGACCTCGTCTCATTTATCAGCATTTGACCCGTATCCCTCCAAACCCTTCCTAGTCCCATACCCATCCAGATGTCTTTTAAATGTTGTAATTGTACCAGTCTCCACCACTTCCTCTGGCAGTTTGTTTCATACATACACCACTCTCTGGGTGAAAAACTTGTCCTTCAGGTCCTTTGTTAAGGAAAGATTGTGCCTGAGGAACTTGAATGAACTTTTTGAGGATGTGACAAGAAAGATTGATCTAGATGGATATTGCAAGTCTGACATTGCACATGGAGACTGAGTGGAAATGTGGGATCCAAGGGACCATAGCACAAGATAATGTCAACGACAGGAAGCAAAGGGAAATTGTTGCTGGGTGTTTTGCAGGGTTTAATACTAGGTGCCCTGGTTTTTGGGGTGTGTGTTACCAATTTTGATGCAAATATAGAGGGCAGAATCAAGAGGTGTGCAAAAGACACAGGATTTGGATGTGTGTTGGGAGAAGTATGAGATGATGCATTTGAGGATGTCAAACAAAACAAAAGAATACTCAATAATAGAGAAAATTAGGGATTTTGGAGTGAACAGCTACAGATCGCTAAAGGTAGTGGGGTAGGTCGATAAGGCTAAGACGGGATTGGGAATCCTCTCTTTATTCGCTGAGATATAGAATATAAGAGCAGTGAGTTTATGCTGCAACTGTACAAGCATAAGTTAGGCCACAACTTGAGTACTGTGTGTAGTTCTAGGCACCTAATTATTGAAAGGACGGAATTGTTTTAGAGATGGGGCAGAGAGGATTTAACAGAATATTGCCAGGACTGGGAAAATGCAGCTGTGATGAAAGATTGGATAGGCTCAGTTTGTTCTCCTTTGAACAAAGGAGGTTGAGTGAAGGTTTGGCTGAGTCATACTGGGGCCTGGATAGGATAAGTAGGAGTGGCCTAACAATTATGGTAGAGAAGTTGGGGATTATTTTTCACCCAGAGGTTGCACTGTGGGAGTTGAAATGGTAACATTTTTCCTTTTTTCATTCACCTAATTTTCTAATTGATCTGTTCAGAGATGTTATTACACACCTCTGAGACTTGTACCCTGGCCTTCCAGTCCATGGGTAGGAACACCAATTTGTGCAACCACAAAATGGTCCGCTCCATTTTTAAAAATTTAAGCTGTTTTTCCTGGATCAATCTGCTCACAGATGTTATTACACGCCTCTGGAGCAGGTGGGCTTTGATCCAGCATCTCTCAGTACAAAGGCCCCAGTCTCTAGTATTATGTATGTACCATGCACTGACTGATTGGGGCACTGGAGCCACCGTCATTTTTTTTAAGTTCAGAAGGAAAGTTAAAAGCTTGACTCGGTAGCTGACTCAGCTGCATGAGGGACAGTTGACATTCAATCATCTGAAGCCTGAACAGGGCCTCAATAGGTGGTGATCACTATTGAAGTTTAACAAGTGAGAGTCACTTCAGCTCACCCCGGGCTCCATTTATGAACAGGATTGTTGAGGCCCTCTTGTGGCACAATGGGAGAGTTCCTAGTCCTAGACTAGGAGGCACATGTTCAAGTCCCACCTACCCCAGAGGTGTGCAATAACATCTCTGAAC
Organism: Chiloscyllium punctatum; assembly: GCF_047496795.1. Taxonomy (NCBI): domain Eukaryota; kingdom Metazoa; phylum Chordata; class Chondrichthyes; order Orectolobiformes; family Hemiscylliidae; genus Chiloscyllium; species Chiloscyllium punctatum. Next base: position 29,268,460 of record NC_092783.1, read on the forward strand.
ACATTATTTAGAAAAAATAGGTTAATAAAAGAAAGTGACAGTTAGCAGGGATCCAATGTGCCTCCATCTGAATTAAGAAACCTAGCTTCAAGACTGAGTGGCCCTCTTTTGGAGCCGTGTCCAAAGTCCATACCCCTGGATCAGAATATCCAGGTTCAAGTCCCTCCTGCTCTAGAGGTGTGTAATGACACTGCTAAACGGGTTAATTAGAAAAATAGATTAAATAAAAAGGGACTGTTAAAAGTGCCTGGTCAGTACATTTCACACAAGCGGTTTGGGAGAAGACACATCCAGAGTGAGGTACAGATGTGTGAATGCCTGATACTGGAATCTTATTACATTGTGGGAATTCATTGCACAGGGGAAGAGGCACTTCTTTTGTGGTGCTTATCATTTGTAAGATCCTCTTTCAGGGTTTCTAGTTCGTACGGTTATATTCTTCAGCTTCAACTGAGCAGAGAGAAGGGAGTCTTAGTTTAACAGCTACACCTTCAGGAGTCTGCTGATTGGGAAAACAAATCAAAACAGCGATAGTGGTGTGTTGATTGGTTTGTAATGTTAAAAATGATTCCACTTTTGGGAGGAAGAGATTGACTACGAAACAACCGATATAAGCAAAAGTCAGGGCCAATACAACATAGGAACATAAGTAAGCAATGTGGACTAAGGGAATTATGGTTAGCATAAGGGGAGTAAGTTAACAGTATTCTTACATAAGCATAATGATCCGTTTTAGGAAAGAGAGTTACTCAGTAGCTTAAAAGTCGGTATCTGCTGCCTTATTCTTTGGTGGTGGGTGTGTGTTTGGAAGGTGCTAAGGAGCCTGGGTGAATTTATATAGTGCATCTTGTCGATGGCGAAGGCTGCTGCTACTGAGCATCAATGGTAGAGAGAGTGGATGCTTATGAAAATGGTGCCAATCAAGCAGGCCGCTTTGTCCTGGATGGTTTTAAGCTTCTTTAGCATTATTGGAGCTGGACCAATCTAGGCAAATGGAGAGTATTCCAACACATTTCTGACTTGGGCCTTATAGATAATGGACAGACTTTGGGGAATTAGTTGAGTTACTCATTCAAAGATTCCAATGCTTTGACACATTCTTATCAACACAGTACTTATATGAAGAGTCCAGTTCAATGTCTGGTCAGTTGTAAGCCCCAGAATGTTGATAATGGGGGATTCAGTGAGAGTAATGCCATTGAATGTCAAAAGGCAATGATTAGATTCTCACTTGTAGAGGTGGTCATGGCCTGGTATTTCTGTGGTGTAAAGGTAACTTGCCATTTGTCAGTCAAAGCCAGGATATTGTCCAGATCTTGTTGCATTTGGACATGGACTGTTTCAGTGTCTGATGAATCGTGAATGGTGCTGAACATTGTGCAATCATCTATGAATGTTCCCACTTCTGACATTATGATGGAAAGAGAATCATTGATGAAGCAGCTGAAGGTGGTTGAGCTAAGGACCTTCCTGAGGAAGTTCTGCAGAGATGACTGACCTCCAACAACCACAACCATTTTCCTTTGTTTCAGGTATGACTCTAACCAGCAGGCAGCTTTCCCCCAATTCCCATTAACTCCGGTTTTGCGAGATACAAATGGGCCAAAATCTGGCAGGTGTGGTTTATCATGAATAAATGTAAGGCTATCTACTTTGGTTGAAAGAAGAGAAATGAAACTTATTATCCAAATGGAGAGGAACTCCAGAGTGCTTCAGTACGATGGGCTTAGGTTTTCCGCATGCATGAATCACAGAAAACTAGTCTGCAGACACAAGAAATAGTATATAAAAGTAGGGAAATGTTGCCGCGACATTATAAAGCATTAGTGAGGCCACACCTACTGTACTGCACACAATTCCAGTCCCCTTACTTAAGGAGGGATTGAAGGTAGTTCAGAGGATATTCACTAGGTTGATTCCAAAGATGAGGGGTTTGTGTTGTGAAGAGAGATTGAGCAACCCAGACAGACACACACACACACAGACAAAGACCCACACGCACACATATATTTTGTGGGGTGAATTTGTACTTTCAGGGTTACATTGTACTTTGCTCAAAAACTGCATGCATTCATGTAGAACTCTGAGCTCAAAAATTGCATGAATTGCATGAAAACTCCGTTATCTCACTTTTTAGATTAGAATCAATCTAGACATCATAGCACAGACAGAGAACACAGGGGGGCTAACACCTTCAACATATTGTCTAGCTATCACCATTGTTAACAGCTAACCCGAGAATGCAACTTTTAAAAAAAAAGTTTTGTGATTTACACATGAAAGGAATGAAACTATCACTGTATTCTAACAGATGAAAGGTTTAACAGACAATCAATTTTTCAATGTATAATTTCAGTTACATCACACTGTAAATTTTTGCTATAAATTCTGTTTGTTAGGATTGAGCCCTCCACTATCATCTGATGAAGGAGCGTCGCTCCGAAAGCTGGTGTGCTTCCAATTAAACCTGTTGGACTATAACCTGGTGTTGTGTGATTTTTAACTTTGTACACCCCAGTCCAACACCGACAGCTCCAAATCATGTATAAAATCATGAGTGGCATAGATAAGGTAGATAGTCAACAGCTCTCCTCTATAGTAAGGGAGTCCAAAACGAGAGAGCATAGAGTCATAGAGTCATAGAGATGAAACAGCATGAAACAGACCCTTTGGTCTGACTCATCTATGCCGACCTGATATCCCAACCCAATCTAGTCCCACCTGCCAGCACCCGGCCCATATCCCTCCAAATCCTTCCTATTCATATATCCATCCAAATGCCTCTTAAATGTTGCAATTGTACCAGCTTCCACCACTTAAACATAGGTTTAAGGTTTCAGGTGAGAGGCGAGAGACACAAAAGTTTCTAGAGGGACAATTTTTTCACACAAAGGGTGACGAGTCTCTGGAATGGGCTGCCAGAGGTAGTGGTGAAAGCCAGTACAATTTTGTCATTTAAAAAACATTGAGGCAGTTACATGGATGGGATAGGTATGGAGATATATGGACCAAATGCAGATAAATAGGATGACTTTAAATTGTGAAAATTGAGTGGAATGTGCAAGTTGGGCTGAAGGGCTTGTTTCCATGCTATAGACATCCATGACTCTCATGACTATGGCTATGGTAAGCTGTCTTCTTAAACTACATGCTGCTGGTCGACCCACAATGCACTTAGGGAGGAAATTCCAGGGTATTGACCCAATGTCATTGAAGGATCAGTGATATATTTCCAAGTAAAGATGGCGAGTGGCTTGGAGGGGAACTTACAGGTGGTGCTGTTCCTATGTACGTGTCGTCCTTGTCCTTCAGGATGGAAGTGGTCATGGGGTTGCAAGGTGCTGGCTAAGAATCTTTGGGGAATTACTGCATCTTGTAGATAGTACACACTGGTTGCTATGGAGCATTGGTGAAGGGAGCGGGTATTTGTGCATATGGTGCCAATCAAATGGGCGGCTTTGTCCTGATGGTGTCAAGCTTCCTTGAGTGTTATTGGAGATGCAGCCATCCACTTGACTTCTGACTTGTGCTTATAGGTTGTAAACAGGCTTTGAGGAGTCAGGAGGAGGGTTACTCACCACGGTGAGGCGATCCTAACTTCTGAGCTGCTCTTGTAGCCACTGTGATTATGTGATGATTCCAGTTGAGTTTCTGGACAATTGTAATGCACAGGATATTGATAGTGTGGGATTCAATGATTGTTACACCACTGAATGTCAAGGCATGATGGTTAGAATGTTTCTCACTGGTGATCATAGAATCACAGAATCCCTACAACGTGGAAACAGGCCATTTGGCCCTACACATCCACAACTGACCCTCCAAAGAGTAACCAACCCAGACCCATTCCCCTTCTACTCTACATTTACCCCTAACTAATGCACTTAACCTACACATCCCTGAACGCAATGGGCAATGTTAATATGGCCAATTCACCTGACGTGCACATCTTTGGACTGCAGGAGGAAACCAGAGCACCCAGAGGAAACCCATGCAGACACAGGAAGAAGTGCAAACTCCACACAGACAGTCACCCAAGGCTGGAATTGAACCCTGGTCCCTGGTGCTATGAGGCAGCAGTGCTAACCATTGAGCCACCATGCCAACCTAAATCATAGAAGCCCCTCAGTGTGGAAACTGGTCATTTGGCCCAACAAGTCCACACCGACCCTCCTAAGAGTAACCCACCCAGATCCATTCCCCTATATTTATACCTGACTGCTCAGGTTAGGTGAACATGGCCAGTTCACCTAACTTGCACATCTTTGGACCATGGGAGGAAACTGGAGCCCCCAGAGAAAAATCATACAGACACGGGCAGAATGTGCAAACTCCACACAGACAGTTGCCCAAGGCTGGAATTGAACCCAATGGTCAGAGCCTGGCATTTGTGTGGTGCATATGTTATTTGTCATTTTTCAACCCAAGCCTGGATATTATTCAGATCTTTTTGATTTTGAACATGGAGTGCTCCAGTATCTGAGGAGTCACAAATGGTGCTGAACATTGTGCAATCATCAGCGAACATCCCCATTTCTGATCTTATGGTGGAGGTAAGATGGAGTGAAGCATCTGAAGATGTTTGGGCCTAGGATACTACGCAGAGCAACTCCTGCAGAGGTGTCCTATGAAACTGAAATAAAAACAGAAATTCATGGAAAATCTCAGCAGGTCTGACAGCATTTGTGAAGAGAAATCAGAATTAACATTTTGGGTCCAATGATCCTTCCTCAGAACTGATTTACAGCATTCACATTTCTTACGGTTTTTGCCCTGGAGCTGAGATGATTGACCTCCGAAAATCACAAACATCATCATATGTTCTAAGTATGACTCTAATCAGTGAAGAGTTTGCTGATACCCATTCATTCCAGTTTTGCCAGGGTAGCTAAGTGCCATACTCGGTCAAATATAGCCTTGATGTCAAAGTCTGTCACTCTCACCTCAACTCTGGAATTTAGCTCTTTTGTTCATGTTTGAACCAAGGTTGTAATAAGGTCGGGATATGACTGGTTTTGGAGGAATCAAAACTGAGTGTCAGTAAACAGGTTATGGCTGAGCAAGTGCTGATTAATAACATTGGTGATGACACCTTCTATCACTTTACTGATGATCAAGAATAGACTAATGGCCAGGTTAGATTTGAGCTGTTTTTTGTGTGCAGGGTATTCCTGGGCAATGTTCCACATTTTTGGATGGATGCCAGTGCTGTAACTGAACTGGAAGGGCTTGGTTGGAGGGTTGGCAGCAAGTTCTGGAGTGCTGGTACTATTGCTGGTATGTTATCAGGGGCTATCGTGTTTGCAGTATCCAGTACTTCTAACTGTTTCTTGATATCAGGTGAAGTGAACCAAATTGCTGAAAACTGGTATCTGTAATGCTGGGGACCAGTGGAGGAGGCCAGGATATATCGCCCACTTGACACTTCTGGCTGAAGATTGGTGTGAACATATCAGCCTTATTTTTTGCACTGACCTGTTGGGCTCTTCAGTCATTGAGGATGTGAGTTGCTTATTTGTCCACCATCATTCATGGCTGGACATGGCAGGACTGCAGAGCTTAGGTCTGAGACATTAGTTTTTAGAATCTTAGAATCCTTACAGTGTGGAAACAGGCACTTCAGCCCAAGAAGCCCACACTGACCCTCTGAAGAGTACCCCATCTGAACTCATTCCCCATTATTCTACATTTACCTCTGACTAATGCAACTAACCTACACATCCCTGAACACTATGGCCAATTTAGCATGGCCAATCCATCCTAACCTGCACAGTTTTGGTTTGTGGGAGGAAACTGGAGCACCTGAAGGGTACCCACGCAGACATGGAGAGAATGTGCAAACTCCACACAGACAGTTGCCCAAGGCTGGAATTGAACCCAGGTCCCTGGTCCTGTGAGGCAGCAGTGCTAACCACTGAGCCACCGTGCCACCCAATTACTGGGATTACTGAGCTCGACCAAACAAAGAGACCTTGAGGTGCAGGTTCATAGTTCCTTGAAGATAGAGTCACAGGTAGATGGGGTAGTGCAGAAGACATTTGGTACACCTGCCTTTATTGGTCAGTGCATTGAGTATAGAGGTTAGGATGTCATTTTGCTGCTGTACAGGACATTGATTAGGCTACTTTTGGAATGCTGCATTCAATTCTGATCTCCCTGCTACAGGACAGATGTTGTTAAACTTGAAAGGGTGCAGAAAAGGTTTACAAGGATTTTGCTGGGTATAGAGGGTTTGAGTTATTGGGAGAGGTGAACAGGCTGGGGCTATTTTCCGTGGAGCACTGGGGGCTGAGGAGAGTTATAGAGCCATAGAGCCCTACAGGACAGAGACAGGCCCTTGCCGAACAAAATGTCCATCAACGCTAACCCCATTTTTCTGCACTTAGCCCATATCCTTCTAAACCTTTCCTATCCATGTATTTGTCCAAATGCCTCTTCAATGTTGTTAATGTACCCACATCAACATCTTCCGCTGACAGCTCATTCCATATGCATATCACCCTCTGTTTAAAAAAACGCTCTTTCTCAGTTTCCTTTCCATACTTACCCCTCTAACCTTAAAATGATGCCCCCTGGTCCTTGATTCCCCAATCCTGGGAAAAAAGACGGAGTGCATTCACTCTATCCATACCTCTCATGATCTTATACACCTCTGTAAGATCCTTCTCTCAGTCTCCTCTGCTCTAAAGAAAAAAGTCCTACCTTGTTCAACCTCTCCCGATAACTCAGACCATTGAGTCCTGGCATAATCCTTGTAACTTCCTTCTGTACTCTTTCCAGTTTAATAACATCCTTCCTTTAACAAGGTGACCAAAACTGAACACAATACTCTATGTGCGGCCTCATCAACATCCTGTACAACTGCAACGTAACTCCCCAACCTTTACACTCCAAGGTCCCTCTGTTCCACTACACTCCTTAAGGCTCTACCATTCACCATGAAACCCCTACCTTGATTTGACTTTCCAAAATGAAAGACTTCACACTTATCTATATTAAACTCCATTTACCAATTCTCGGCCCACCTCCCCAGCTGATCAAGGGCCTGCTGCAATTTCTGACTGTCCATGATTCCTTCCTCACTGTCCATGATACCGCCTATTTTAGTGTCATCTGCAAAATTACTAATCATACCTTGTACATTCTCATCTAAATTAATTGATGTAGAAAACAAAAAGCAATGGGCCCAGCACTGACCCCTGAGGCAATCCGCTAGTTGCAGGCCTCCAGTCTGACGAGCATCCTTCTATTATTATCTACCATGAAACCAATTGTGTATCCAATTTGCCAGCTCTCCCTGGATTCCATGTGATTTAACTTTCCAGAGCAGCCCACCTTGTGGAACATTTTCAAAGCCCTCACCAAAATCCATATGGACGGTGTCTACTGCCTTGCCCTCATCAACCTTCCTGATCACTTCATCAAAGAACTCTAACAAATTTGTGAGGCATGCTCTCCCATACACAAAGCCATGCTGACTATTCCTAATCAAACCCTGTCTTTCCAAATGCATGTATATCTTATCTCTCAGAATCTTCTCAAGTAACCTAATACCACAGATGTTAGGCTTTCGGGTCTACAATTCTCAGATTTTTCTTTGCAGCCCTTCCCAACATTCGCTATCTTTCAGTCTTCTGGGACCACACCTGATGCAAAAATATCAGCCAGTACCCCCACAATTTCTTCTCTAGCCCCTTGCAATGTTCTGATGAGAACCAGGAGATTTATCCACCTTCATACATTTTAATACATCCAACACTTCCTCTGCTGTGCTTTGGATTGTCCTCAAGATATGACCACTAACTTCTCCGAGTTCCCAAGTCTTCATGTCTTTCTTTATGGGAAACACAGAGGAGAAATATTCATTGAGGACCTTGCCCATCTCCTGTGCTTCTACACATACATGTCCGTTTTGGTCCTTGAGGGGCCCTACCCTCTCTCTAGTTATTGTTTTTCCTTTAATATACTTAAAGAATCTCTTTAGATTCATCCTAATCTTCTCAGCCAAGGATTTCTCGTGCTCACTTTTCGCCCTCCTGATTTCCTTCTTCAGTAAACTCCTGTATCCCTGTATTCCTCCAGGGATTCCCTTGATCCCAGCTGCCTGTACCTGAGCTATACCTCTTTTTTTTTTCTGGTCAAAGCCTCAATATAGACCTTATAGAGGTTTGTAAAACCATGAGGCACAGAGATAGGCTGAATAGCAGGTATTTTTGTCAGGGTAGAGGAGTCCACAACTAGAGGGGATAGATTTAAGGGGAGAGAGGAATTTACAAGAGGGACTCAGTGGGCAACCTTTTCACGCAGAATGAGCTGCCAGAGGAAGTGGTAGAGGCTGATACAGTTACATTTAAAAGACATCTGAATGATTACATGAATAGGAAGGGTTGAGACGGATTTGGATTAAATGCTGGCAAATGGAACTGGAATTTAGGATATCTCATTGGTATGGATGAGTTGAACCAAAGGGTCTGTTTCCGTGCTGAACAACTCTATGACTCTTTGACTGTGTCTATCACTCATTACTTATGCTGTTTGGCACACAAGTATTCCTGTTTAGGATCGTCACCGAGTTGACACCTCATTTTCAGATATGCCGGCTGCTCCACCTGGCCTGCCCTCCTGCACTCTCCAAAGAACCTGGCTTGATGGTAATGGCTGAGTGGAGGATATACCAGACCATGAGGTTGTAGATTGTGCTGGAGTACAGTTCTGTTGCTATTGATGGCTCATAGCATGTTATAGATGCCCAGTCTTGAGTTGCTGGATCTGTTCAAAGTCTATCCCATTTAGCATGGTTATTCGGCAACACATCACGATGGATTCTCAAATTGAAGGCAGGACTTTTGTCTCCCTAAGGACTATGCCGTGGTTACCCTTACCAATACTGTAATGGACAGATGCACCTGTGGAGTCTGTGGAGTCCACAGATCAGGTAAATATTGGTTGTGGATGATTGCACCCGTCTTTAGTCGTTTGAAAAATCTTTTGTTGCCTTTTTGGTTGCACTTCAGCCCTATGCTCCTGACCTTTGGGATTCTGGTGCAAATGGGTGTGGGCAAATCGGAGGACCACTTGGCCTTTGCCAAGTTGACTATTAACAAGTCAAGGCAGCAGCAGACAATGGAGGGGCTCATATCTGTCAACTGTCTGCCACTCTGCTGTTGCTAAGTTCATGTCAGGCATGTTCTTGGAGAGGGAGCGAGTGGTGTCCATCATTACTCTCAAAGCCTTTCGGGAGAGGTGGGCACCAAGAGGGATATAGTGTTTTACTTTCCAACCAACTACATTTTGATTTAGTCCCTTTCCACTCTCCCTAGCTCCCTCTCATTTTTGATGGTTGCATTGCCTTAATGGGCTTTTCATTTAGTTGGCCACACAGATAATTTATTAATGGTGGTCAGTAGTTAAAACCAAAAAAAAACCAATCATGGTAATTTGATGGTAGGAAAACCATTCAAGCGTGTGTGATACCACTTCCAACTGGTCCTACATTTTCAGTAAGCCTGTGCCAGGCCATTTGTTCACCTGACGAATGATCTAGGGAATATGAATGTGTACACTTTCATCAAGTGTTGCCCCCATAAGGCCAGGGCCTTATCCACGGGGAGGGATTTTAACTGCATCCTTGAGGAGTGAGATCTTGCTCTAGTGTTATGAAGGAAATTGAGGGAGTTGGTAAAGTTCTTTGACCTGGTGGATGTCTGGCAAGATCTTCATCCTGACTCCATTACCTTCAGCCTTGTGAGGCTTGAGGTTGGAGCATCGAAGGGCTATGTCTCCTGTGTTCCAGCGGATACAGTACACAGATCAACACCTGGTGCCGGACAGAACTCATCCTGTTCTGTACCTGTCTCAGGTCCAGGCATTGACACTTTAACACTTTAACGGCTGGAGGATGAATGATTCTGGGATCCATTCCATTGGTTCTGGGCTGGCTGGAGAAGGAATCAGGGAGGTTCGCCTCCTTGAGGCTATGGTGGGACATGGGCAAGACTCACACCTGCGCTTTCTATCAGAAGTACATGAAGGGGTCGACAAAGAGGCAGAAGTAAGGGTTGAGGAGTTGGAGAAGGAGGTGCTGAACCTGGAGTCACATTTCGGTCAGCCTGATGTGGACCTGGTTCTGTGGGGGATGTATGAAAAGAAGAGGGATGTGCTGAGGCACCTGCAGCTTGTCGGATCCCAGGAATTGAGGTCGTGGATCTGGACCCTGGAGGACCTGGATCGTGGCTCTGCCTTCTTCTCCTAATTGGAGAAAAGGCAGGGCCCATCAGGATCACCTTGTGCTGCTGACTGATGACGGGTCCCTCACCTTGGATCTGGAGGGCATCAAGGCCCAGGCCTCAGCCTATTACACAGCTCTATTCTCTCCAGCTCCATCCAGTGAGGATGCTCGCAGAGTTTTGTGGGGAGGACCTATCGCAGGTTGGCCTGGGGAATGCCAGGATGCTGAAAGCTCCCATCACTTTAGAGGAGTTGACTGGTGCCCTCACCTGGCACCTGGCTCTCAAGGCTGGAAGTGGCGTTCTTCAGAGTGTTCTGGCAGGTCCTGAGGGGGGCTTACATGTGTGTCCTGGAGGAATACTTCACAGCCGGAAAGCTGCTTCCTCCTTTCATGGCGCAGCGCTGTTCATCGTCCAGCTGCCAAAGAAGGGGAACCTTCATTTACTTAAAAACTGACTTCTCATCTCCCGCCTCAGCACAGATTATAAAATCTTCACCAGAGGATTGCATTCGCGCTTGGGATCCGAGCTAGATCACATGATCCACCTTGATCAGTCTGTATATCGTCCCAGGCTGGAGGATCCATGACAATGTCCATCTGGTCCGGGACTTGATCCACTTTTCCCAGTGGATTGATCTGTTGAACACCTTAGAATCATAGAATCCCTACAGCACAGAAAGAGGCCATTCAGCCCAATGAGGCTACAGTGACCCTCTGAACAGCATCCCACCCAAACCCAGTCTCACACCCTATCCCTGTACCTGTCCTGTCCCTCAATCAGGAGAAAGCATTTGACATGAGGTCGATCATGAGGATCTATGCAGGACTCTGTGAGCTTTCGGGTTCGGCATGCAGTTCATCACCCAGATCTGACTTCTGTATGCTGCTATGGAGTGTCTGATTAAAGTGAATGAGTCCTGATGCATCCCTTGCCTTTGGGAGAGGAGTGCGTAGGGATTACCCCTTGTCTAGCTGGCTGTATTGCATGTATGTGGAGCCCTTCCTGTGCCTCTTGGGGAGGAGGTTGTCGGGATTGGCTGGGAACGGGAGTGATTCTTTTGGCTGTTGTTGACTATGTGCTCCTCATGTTCAGTACCCTGGCTGACCTGGGGAGGATGCATGGGTGCCAGGCAGTGTACTCGGCCATGACTTCTGTCAGGATCAATGGCCAAACGTTTCAAACTCTGAATGTTGCTCTGGGACAGGTGGAGGAGGTTATGGGAGTTTGATTGGAGCACCACCCATTTCTTCTATCTGGGGTCTATCTCAACCCGGCTGAGGAACAGGCAGGAGATGGAGCCAAAGTCTTGGCTCACCTTGGCTGCTTGAACAGGACTGATCCAAGTGCTATCGTGTCGTGCAGGAGTCGAGTGCTGGTCATAAACCAACTGGTGGCCTCCTTGCTATGGTATTGCTCATCCCTTTGACCTCGCTTCTTGGTTTTGTCACAAAAATCCAGGGATGCTGGTTCATCTCTTCTGGGACAAGAGAATGCACTGGGTCATTGCTGAGGCTTGGGGTTGTCCCATTGAGGACGGTGGCCAGTCACTGATGTGCCTCTGCACCTACGTGGAGACTTTACATCTATGGATCCTGCTGCGATATCTTTACATTGACCTTCCTCCCAGATAGTGTCCCCTGACAATATATTCCTTTCGCTGGGTGTGTGACATCAGTTACAATATGAAGCTCCTGTTCATAGACTACGAGGTCTTCAGGTCTCCTTTGGGACACTGCCTGTCCTTTACCAGGACCTGACTCATGCAGTTCTTCCCACCATCAGGAGTAATGGATATCATCAAAGAGAGCCGCTGCTAACGAACCTGCACCTCTACCATCGTGGGTTTGAGTGACTGGTGGAAGGGAGGGCTGTGGTTGTCGAGGTGCCCAGAGTCAGGGATATGCTGGGTAGCTGAGGCTGGGCACTGAGTGGTAGAAGCTTGGGCTGGGTTGCTGACCTGAACAGGCGGGTGTAGCACACAGCAGGCCCGTCCAACCCACAGACTGTGACCATTCACAGACTCCCAGCCCAACTGTTAATTTTGCCATGCTGTGGAGACTGTGGATCACATTCACAGACAGAATTCAAAATTTACATAATCCCTATCGCGTGGAAGCAGGCCATTCAGCCCATCGAGTCCAGATAAAACCTCCAAAAGTCCCATTCAGAACCACCCAGGTCCCTGGCCTTGGAGGCAGCAGTATTAACCACTGAGCCACCATGCTGCCCTCATTTGAATTTGATTCATTTGAAACATTGTGCCAAGAAGGTGTTATGGACCAGGCCAAACCCCACCCAGACATTTCAAGAAGATAGCCCAGACCCTAACTTTTCTAGTTGTTTTAGGCAGATGTAAAATGGATATTCCAGGAGTGATGCAGCTGGTCAAGATCCCTCGGTTTCAAACAAAATGGAATTTATTTACAGAGTACCGAATGAAACACAATCAAAAGAAATCAAAACACAGAATAACTTAACCATCCCAACTTAATGATGCTGTTCCAAATTCCTGCAGCAATCCCCATAAACACCCCTTGGCAAAAAAAATATAAAATCCAAACCAGAGTTTTACAGGAGAGGTGTCAGAGAGAGGGAGGATCAGCAGGGAGCTGCTTCTTTGGGTCCAGCAGCTTCAAAACTGACTGGTTGCCAAAAGCAAACCAAACCAAAACAGAGAAATACTGAGCTGGGAGAGCTGGCCACTCTCCTTTCATTGTACAGTGTTCTTTTAAACTTAAAAGTTTATTTAAGTAGATACATGCAGACATTTCAGAATCTATGTCTTTATGACCGCTCTGAAAAAAAAAACAAGGGGAACCTACCCTTGTTCAAGGAGTAGCATCATCACAAGGGGAGGCAGGGATTTGAAAAATAGTGAGCAGAGGTAGCAAGGAGAGGCTTCAGACGAAACACAGAGAGGAGCAGAAAAATTAAAAATATCGGGGAGAGCAGGTATTGGCTTCATAAAAACAGTATTAAAGAGTTTAAAAGAGTGTGGATAATAGGAAGAGGCTTCTGTTACAGCTGTACACATTGCAGGAGCAGTGTGGAGACAGCCAGACTTCTGGTAGATGCCTCTAGTTGGGGCTACTTGGGCCAAATGTGAACAAAATTCAATAGTAAACACACAGGAAATTGGTAAGTTGATTAGTTGGTGAGAAGCTGTTATTAGGGAATGGATCTAAATTGCTTAAAACAAAAATAAAATTGAAAGAAGTAGCTATTTAGATTTCAGGAAGGGATACTAGCAAAAAGGAAATAAAATTAAATCAATTCAAATTAAAATGACATAATAAAGTAAAACCAAAGGAAAATAGAGTTAATATTGGTTAAGTTATGGTACAAATAGGATTTTATAGTAAGTTTATGTTTATTCTTCGGGTAACAAAGTGTTTTCAGAATTATGGGATAGCAAGTGTTTGGGAACAGCTGGAGTGTACATCCTGAGGTATACGAGGTAAAAACAATGACTGCAGATGCTGAAAATCAAATACTGGATTAGTGGTGCTGGAAGAGCACAGCAGTTCAGGCAGCATCCAACGAGCAGCGAAATCAACGTTTTGGGCAAAAGCCCTTCATCAGGAATAAAGGCAGTGAGCCTGAAGCATGGAGAGATAAGCTAGAGGAGTGTAGGGGTGGGGAGAGAGTAGCATACAGTACAATGGGTGAGTGGGGGAGGGGATGAAGGTGATAGGCCAGGGAGGAGAGGGTGGAGTGGATAGGTGGAAAAGAAGATAGGCAGGTCGGACAAGTCAAGGAGACAGTAACTGAGCTGGAAGTTTGAAACTAGGATGAGGTGGGGGAAGGGGAAATGAGGAAGCTGTTGAAGTCCACATTGATGCCCTGGGGTTGAAGTGTTCCGAGGCGGAAGATGAGGTGTTCTTCCTCCAGGCGTCTGGTGGTGAGGGAGCGGCGGTGAAGGAGGCCCAGGACCTCCATGTCCTCGGCAGAGTGGGAGGGGGAGTTGAAATGTTGGGCCACGGGGCGGTTTGGTTGATTGGTGCGGGTGTCCCGGAGATGTTCCCTAAAGCGCTCTGCTAGGAGGCGCCCAGTCTCCCCAATGTAGAGGAGACCACATCGGGAGCAACGGATACAATAAATGATATCGGTGGATGTGCAGGTGAAACTTTGATGGATGTGGAAGGCTCCTTTAGGGCCTTGGATAGAGGTGAGGGAGGAGGTGTGGGCACAGGTTTTACAATTCCTGTGGTGGCAGGGGAAAGTGCCAGAATGGGAGGGTGGGTCGTAGTGGGGTGTGGACCTGACCAGGTAGTCACGGAGGGAACGGTCTTTGCGGAAGGCGGAAAGGGGTGGGGAGGGAAATATATCCCTGGTGGTGGGGTCTTTTTGGAGGTGGTGGAAATGTCGGCGGATGATTTGGTTGATGCGAAGGTTTGTAGGGTGGAAGGTGAGCACCAGGGGCGTTCTGTCCTTGTTACGGTTGGAGGGGTGGGGTCTGAGGGCAGAGGTGCGGGATGTGGACGAGATGCGTTGGAGGGCATCTTTAACCACGTGGGAAGGGAAATTGCGGTCTCTAAAGAAGGAGGCCATCTGTTGTGTCCGATGGTGGAACTGGTCCTCCTGGGAGCAGATACGGCGGAGGCGGAGAAATTGGGAATACGGGATGGCATTTTTGCAAGAGATAGGGTGGGAAGAGGTGTAATCCAGGTAGCTATGGGAGTCAGTGGGTTTGTAAAAAATGTCAGTGTCAAGTCGGTCGTCACTAATGGAGATGGAGAGGTCCAGGAAGGGAAGCGAGGTGTCAGAGATAGTCCAGGTAAATTTAAGGTCAGGGTGGAATGTGTTGGTGAAGTTTATGAATTGCTCAACCTCCTCGCGGGAGCACGAGGTGGCGCCAATGCAGACATCAATGTAGCGGAGGAAGAGGTGGGGAGTCGTGCCGGTGTAATTACGGAAGATCAACTGTTCTACATATCCAACAAAGAGACAGGCATAGCTGGGGCCCATACGTGTGCCCATGGCTACGCCTTTGGTCTGGAGGAAGTGGGAGGATTCAAAGGAGAAATTGTTAAGGGTGAGGACCAGTTCGGCCAAACGAATGAGAGTGTCGGTGGAAGGGTACTGTTGGGGACATCTGGAGAGGAAAAAACGGAGGGCTTGGAGGCCCTGGTCATGGCGAATGGAGGTGTAGAGGGATTGGATATCCATGGTGAAGATGAGGCATTGGGGGCCGGGGAAATAGAAGTCTTGGAGGAGGTGGAGGGCGTGGGTGGTGTCTCGAACGTATGTGGGGAGTTCCTGGACTAGGGGGGATAGGACAGTGTCAAGGTAGGTAGAGATGAGTTCAGTGGGGCAGGAGCATGCTGAGACAATGGGTCAGCCAGGGTGGTCAGGCTTGTGGATCTTGGGAAGGAGGTAGAACCGGGCAGTGCGGGGTTCCCGGACTATGAGGTTGGAAGCTGTGGGTGGGAGATCTCCTGAGGTGATGAGGTTCTGTATGGTCTGGGAGATGATGGTTTGGTGATGGGGGGTGGGGTCATGGTCGAGGGAGCAGTAGGAAGAGGTGTCCTCGAGTTGGCGTTTGGCTTCAGCGGTGTAGAGGTCAGTGCGCCAGACTACCACTGCGCCCCCTTTATCCGCTGGCTTGATGGTGAGGTTGGGATTGGAGCAGAGGGATTGGAGGGCTGCGCGTTGTGAGGGTGAGAGGTTGGAGTGGGGGAGGGGGGACGACAGGTTGAGGCGGTTAACGTCCCGGCGGCAGTTGGAAATGAAGAGGTCGAGGGCAGGTAATAGGCCAGCGCTAGTTGTCCAGGTGGATGCAGTGTGTTGGAGGTGGGCGAAGGGGTCCTCGGAAGGTGGGCGGGAGTCCTGATTGTGAAAGTAAGCTCGGAGGCGGAGGCGACGGAAGAATTGTTCGATGTCACGTCGTGTATTAAATTCATTGATGCGTGGACGGAGGGGAATGAAGGTGAGTCCTTTGCTGAGGACTGATCGTTCGTCCTCAGTGAGTGGGAGGTCTGGAGGGATGGTGAAAACTCGGCAGGGCTGGGAGCTGGGATCTGGTGTGGGTGTAGAGCTGGGAGTGTGGTCGGAGCCAGTACCTGGAATGGGTGTGATGGTGGGGGGAATGGGGGTGCAGGCATGAGCAGGGGTAGTGTTCCCCTTGGGGTTCTGGGGTGTGGGTACAGTGACAGTGGGGTCTGTGGGGGGCGTGTCAGCAGAATGCAGGTGAGTCGCGCTGGTGGGGGGAAGTGGTGGTGACCACGGCAGTAGGGGTGGCGGGAGTCACTGAGCATGTGGCATCAGTGATGATGTGAGGGTCGGAAGTGGTTGTGGGAGTGGCCATGATGGGGGCGGAAGTGACATCATCACTCAGCGTGGGGGTGGTAGCTGCGTCAGCCGCATGGCTAATGGCGTTTCTGAGGCCAGGGGAATCATCTGGAATGTTTGAGGAGCGCTGGTTATGGAGGTGGGTGGATAAAAGTTTATTGTACTTACAGTTTTTGATGTTTGAGATGGAATTGAAATACTGTTTGTTGAGAGTATGAATTCTCCTGAGGATGTAGTACAGAGTGGGTTCTTTGCAATCCTGAGAGAGTGTGGCCCTCAGCTGGGGCAGGGCTGACTGGAGAGAGGTTAGGTGCTGGCACATTGCTGCAAGCGTGGAGCGGAGGATCACACCCGGCCTTGCCGAGTTTTCACCATCCCTCTAGACCTCCCACTCACTGAGGACGAACGATCAGTCATCAGCAAAGGACTCACCTTCATCCCCCTCCGTCCACACATCAATGAATTTAATACACGACGTGACATCGAACAATTCTTCCGTCGCCTCCGCCTCCGAGCTTACTTTCACAATCAGGACTCCCGCCCACCTTCCGAGGACCCCTTCGCCCACCTCCAACACACTGCATCCACCTGGACACCCCGCGCTGGCCAATTACCTGCCCTCGACCTCTTCATTTCCAACTGCCGCCGGGACGTTAACCGCCTCAACCTGTCGTCCCCTCTCCCCCACTCCAACCTCTCACCCTCACAACGCGCAGCCCTCCAATCCCTCTGCTCCAATCCCAACCTCACCATCAAGCCAGCGGATAAAGGGGGCGCAGTGGTCGTCTGGCGCACTGACCTCTACACCGCTGAAGCCAAACGCCAACTCGAGGACACCTCTTCCTACTGCTCCCTCGACCATGACCCCACCCCCCATCACCAAACCATCATCTCCCAGACCATACAGAACCTCATCACCTCAGGAGATCTCCCACCCACAGCTTCCAACCTCATAGTCCGGGAACCCCGCACTGCCCGGTTCTACCTCCTTCTCAAGATCCACAAGCCTGACCACCCTGGCCGACCCATTGTCTCAGCATGCTCCTGCCCCACTGAACTCATCTCTACCTACCTCGACACTGTCCTATCCCCCCTAGTCCAGGAACTCCCCACATACGTTCGAGACACCACCCACGCCCTCCACCTCCTCCAAGACTTCCATTTCCCCGGTCCCCAACGCCTTATCTTCACCATGGATATCCAATCCCTCTACACCTCCATTCGCCATGACCAGGGCCTCCAAGCCCTCCGTTTTTTCCTCTCCAGATGTCCCCAACAGTACCCTTCCACCGACACTCTCATTCGTTTGGCCGAACTGGTCCTCACCCTTAACAATTTCTCCTTTGAATCCTCCCACTTCCTCCAGACCAAAGGCGTAGCCATGGGCACACGTATGGGCCCCAGCTATGCCTGTCTCTTTGTTGGCTATGTAGAACAGTTGATCTTCCGTAATTACACCGGCCGGACTCCCCACCTCTTCCTCCGCTACATTGATGTCTGCATTGGCGCCACCTCATGCTCCCGCGAGGAGGTTGAGCAATTCATAAACTTCACCAACACATTCCACCCTGACCTTAAATTTACCTGGACCATCTCTGACACCTCCCTCCCCTTCCTGGACCTCTCCATCTCCATTAGTGACGACCGACTTGACACTGACATTTTTTACAAACCCACTGACTCCCATAGCTACCTGGATTACACCTCTTCCCACCCTATCTCTTGCAAAAATGCCATCCCGTATTCCCAATTTCTCCGCCTCCGCCGTATCTGCTCCCAGGAGGACCAGTTCCACCATCGGACACACCAGATGGCCTCCTTCTTTCGAGACCGCAATTTCCCTTCCCACGTGGTTAAAGATGCCCTCCAATGCATCTCGTCCACATCCCGCACCTCCGCCCTCAGACCCCACCCCTCCAACCGTAACAAGGACAGAACGCCCCTGGTGCTCACCTTCCACCCTACAAACCTTCGCATCAACCAAATCATCCACCGACATTTCCGCCACCTCCAAAAAGACTCCACCACCAGGGATATATTTCCCTCCCCACCCCTTTCCGCCTTCCGCAAAGACCGTTCCCTCCGTGACTACCTGGTCAGGTCCACACCCCACTACGACCCACCCTCCCATTCTGGCACTTTCCCCTGCCACCGCAGGAATTGTAAAACCTGTGCCCACACCTCCTCCCTCACCTCTATCCAAGGCCCTAAAGGAGCCTTCCACATCCATCAAAGTTTCACCTGCACATCCACCGATATCATTTATTGTATCCGTTGCTCCCGATGTGGTCTCCTCTACATTGGGGAGACTGGGCGCCTCCTAGCAGAGCGCTTTAGGGAACATCTCTTTGACACCCGCACCAATCAACCAAACCGCCCCGTGGCCCAACATTTCAACTCCCCCTCCCACTCTGCCGAGGACATGGAGGTCCTGGGCCTCCTTCACTGCCGCTCCCTCACCACCAGACGCCTGGAGGAAGAACACCTCATCTTCCGCCTCGGAACACTTCAACCCCAGGGCATCAATGTGGACTTCAACAGCTTCCTCATTTCCCCTTCCCCCACCTCATCCTAGTTTCAAACTTCCAGCTCAGTTACTGACTCCTTGACTTGTCCGACCTGCCTATCTTCTTTTCCACCTATCCACTCCACCCTCTCCTCCTTGACCTATCACCTTCATCTCCTCCCCCACTTACCCATTGTACTCTATGCTACTCTCTCCCCACCCCCACCCTCCTCTAGCTTATCTCTCCATGCTTCAGGCTCACTGCCTTTATTCCTGATGAAGGGCTTTTGCCCGAAACGTTGATTTCGCTGCTCGTTGGATGCTGCCTGAACTGCTGTGCTCTTCCAGCACCACTAATCCAGTATCCTGAGGTATATGTTAAGACAAAGACATTCTGTATGTCCCAAACAAGCACACCTGACCAGGGAGTGTCACTGGTTACACAAGATTGGTTTAAGTATTTGAGCAGCAGCTGGAGTCTCTTTTGTGCATCCGCAAGGCAGAGGTACCAATAGGGAGGTGGTCATATTGCAGATGAGAATCATACAGGCAGACTAAGAAAACTAGGAAAGTAATGCAGGCATTCCCAGAGTCTACCTTACTTGAAACTACCTTTTGAGGAAGAGAACTCCCAAAATTCTCAAATCTCTGACAGAACATTTTTTTTATTTCTGTCACAAATGGGCAACCCATTGGTTTCACACTATGACTCTGAGTTTTATTTTATCCCATGGGATGTTGGTGCCATCATCTGAGACAGCATTTATTGCCCATCACTAGCTGCCCTTGATTAAGTGTAACTACATTGCTCTTACAGTGAAAAACACCAGTGATAGCTTCTAAGACTATTAACTCTTTATTCTCTTTTACACAATTTTTTAATTAATTCAAGAAATCTATATGTCATTGGCGAAGCCAGCATTTATTGTCCATCTTTAATTGTTCAGAGGGCAGATCATAGTCAACTAAATTGGGTCAGAAGTTACACCTCGGCCAGACCAGGTGAAGTTGGCAAATTTCCTTCCCTGAAGTGGTACAGTGGCTCAGTGGTTAGCTCGGGTGACTGCATGGAGTTTGCACTGTGTTTGTGTGGGTCTCCTCCGGGTGCTCCAGTTTCTTTCCTGACATCCCAGAAGTCCTCCTATTTTAAGGACTGCAATTTTCCCTCCAATGTGATCAACAATGCTCTTCAGTGCATCTCCTCCACTTCCTGACCTCCGCCCTTCAACTCCACCCTTCTAACCCCTGGTCCTCACCTTCTACCTCACGAATCTCTGGATATAGCCCATTATCCTCTATCATTTCTGCCACCTACAATCAGACCCCACCACCAAATATTTTCCTCCCCACCCCTATTTGCATTCTGCAAAGACCATTCCCTCAATGACTCCCTTGTTAGGTCTGCCCTCCCCACCAACCCACCTTCCACATCTTGCACCTTTGCTTGTCGTCACATGAGGTGTAAAACCTGTGCCCACACCCCACCTCCCCACTCACCTCCTTCAAAAGCCCAAAAGGATCATTTCAAACCTGGCGGAGGTTCTTCTGCACATCCATGCACCTCATCTACTTGTATGCGTTGCTCTCGATGTGACGCTCTACATCAGACAGACAGGAAGCCAACTTGCAGAGCGGTTCAGAGAACATTGCTGGGATGCACACACCAAACCACCTCACTGGCCTGTGGCCAACCACTTTAACTTCCTCTCCCAGTCCCCCAGGACACGTAAATCCTGGGCCTCATCCATCGCCAAACAAACCCCCGCCCCATCAACTGGAGTAAGAACATCTCTTCTGCCTTGGCACCCTCCAACCTTACGGTATCAACATCAACTTCACCAGCTTCCAAATCTCCCTTCCCTCCAACTTGGTGTTGCCTTCTTGACCTGTCTTACCTGTCCATCCTCCTTCCCACCTATCCACTCCTCTCTCTTCACTGACCAATCATAATTACCTCCCACCTGCATCCACCTATCTCCTTTCCATCAACCTTCTTCCCAGCTCTGCTCCCACCTCCTCTATTTACCTTTCAGCCGCCTTGCCCCTCCACATTCTTGATGAAAGGGTAACGGTTAGGGTTAGGGTTAGGGCTAGGGTGAGGGTGAGAGTGAGGGTTATGGTTAGGGACTTTCCTGTTCTTTGGATGCTGCCTGCCTTGCTGTGCTTTTCCAGTGCCACTTTTCGACTCTCAATATTCCTTATTACCCTGCAAACCCTAGGAAACAACTACAACATTCCATATGACAATATAAACACTAGTGAGAGATAACAACATTCATTCTTTCACTGTAAACCCTAATGAGATGACATTGCATCTCACACTGTAAAGCCCAGTGAGAGATAACAACATTCATTCTTATACTCCAGTGAATGCTTATTGCAGTCCATCTTTCAGTCTAAACCCAAGTAAGAGTTAACTAGTCTCATACAATGATAGAGATGTCCAATGGAAACAGACCCTTCGGTCTAACTCGTCCATGCCGACCTGATATTCGTAATGAATCTCGTTCCATTTGCCAGCACTTGGCCCATACCCCTCTGAACCCTTCCTAATCACATACCTATCCAGATGCTTTTTAAATGTTGTAATTGTTCTAGCCTCCACCAATTCCACTGGCAGCTCATTCCATACACACACCACCCTCTGCGTGAAAACACTGCCCCTTAAGTCCCTTTTAAATCTTTCCTCTCTCACCTCAAACCTATGCCCTCTAATTCGGGACTCCCCTATCCCAGGGAAAGTACCCCGTCAATTAACCATGTCCATGACCCTCATGATTTCATAAACCTCTATAAGGTCACCCCTCAGCCTTCAATGTTCCATGGAAAGCAGCCCCAGCTGTTCAGCCTCTCCCTCTAGCTCAACCCTTCAATCCTGGCAACATGTTGTAAACCTTTTCTGAACCCTTTCAAGTTTCACAACATCCTTCTTCTAGGAGGGAGATCAGAATTACATACAATATTCCAATAGTGGCCGAACCAATGTCCTGTATAGCTGCAACATGACCTCCCAACTCCTATACGCAATGGTCTGACCGATAAAGGAAAGCATATCAAACGCCTTCTTCCCTATCCTTTCTACCTGTGAGTTTACTTTAAATGAATGCACTCTAAGGTCTCTTTGTTCAGCAACATTCTCCCAGATGTTAGCATGAAGTGTATAACTCCTGCCTGGATTTGCCTTTCCAAAATGTGGCACCTCACATTTATCTAAATTAATCTCCATCTGCAACTCCTCGTTCCAATGGTCCACCTGAACAAGGTCCCTTTGTACTCTGAGGTTGAGAATGTGTAAAGGTATAAGCAGGTAGGGAAAGAGTTCTGAGTTTTATGAAACAAGAGGTTCAGCTGAGCATGACTCAGATCAGGTTAACAGTTAACAATGGGGTGCTGGAGGCGAGGGTTATGGGTTAACAAGGTGGAAATACATTCATTATGGACAGCCATTTAACAAATTGGAAGAATTCAGAATGTAATGTCAGTGTAATAAGGTGAAAAGTATTCAAGATGTGAAGTCAGTTAACAAGGTTAAGAACATTCATTGTGTAACACCAGATGGCTTAATACTTACTATTAACACTCACTAATTGTAATAGTCACCCAATCAATATGTATGTTGCCTTATCTAAATGCTCCTCCCTGTAAACAGCTGACCTGCTGTTCCAGAATGAAGACCGAGAATTCATGTCACTGTGGATGTGGGTGATTGTTCTCTCTCCCTCCAGGGTCTGGAATAAAGATGAAGGAGGCAAACTATACTGTGTCTCTGAGTGTTTTGCTTCCACACGGGGGGGGGGGGGGGGGGGGGGGGGGGGGGAGGCATTAGGGGTGGTAACGGAACAACATAATATTCCTCGCTGTCCACTACAACTCCAATTTTGGTCTCACCTGCAAACTTACTAACTATACCTCCTATTTTCACATCCAAACCATTTATATAAATGACAAAAAGCAGTGGACCCTGCACCAAACCTTGTGGCACATCATTGGTCACAGGCCTCCAGTCTGAAAACAACCCTCCACCACCACCCTCAGTCTTCCACTTTCGAGCCGGTTGAAGCTTTTGGAAACAGTAGAGTCTGATGACACTACCAGTTCGCAAGGCGGCCATGTTTGTCAATCAAAAGTTGCCGCAGAAGCAGAGCGGAAGAGTCGGACATCACATAGAGCCGTGGTAATAGGGGACTCCATCGTGAGAGGAACTGACCGGGGTTTTTGTGGCAGCAGACGGGATTTAAGGATGGTGTGTTGCTTTCCTGGTGCTAGAGTGAAAGACATCGCGGACAGAGTGCAGGACATCCTCAAGGACGAGGGTGAAGAGCCCGAGGTGGTGGTACACGTCGGCACAAATGATGTCGGGAAGAAGAGGAAGAACATACTACAGCGAGACTTCGCAGGACTAGGAAGAAGGCTAAAAAGCAGGACGTCCAAGGTGGTTATCTCCAGTTTGCTTCCAGTTCCTCGGGCTAGTGTGGCTAGAAACCGGGAGATAATGGACTTGAACGTGTGGTTGGGGAACTGGTGCAGGAAGCAAGGTTTCAAGTTCTTGGATCACTGGGGTATATTTTATGGTAACCATAAATTCTACAAGAGAGATGGCTTGCACCTTAATAGAACAGGGATCGGCATTCTGGCAGGCAGGTTTTCTGCTGCAACACCGCTACATTTAAACTAAGTAGCGGGGGGGAGGGGACAAGCTGGATGTTTAAAAAGGAAATTGAAGGGGTAGTTAGAACAAGAGAAGTCAAGAAAGACAACTGTATCAAGGAGGCAGAAAACTGGAAAAGGCATCATGCTGTAAAGTTGAGTGAAATAAGGGTTGAGGGGAAGGGTGAGAGCAGTAACAAATTAAAAATTCTATATATGAATGCACGAAGCATTAGACACAAAGTGGATGAGCTTGAGGCTCTTTTGGAAATTGGCAGATACGATATTGTGGGGATAACTGAGACGTGGCTTCATGGGGACAGGGCCTAGGAAATGAATATTCAAGGCTACACGTGTTATCGTAAGGATAGACTGACGGGCAGAGGGGGTGGGGTGGCCTTGTTGGTAAGGGAGGATATTCAGTCCCTTGCGCGGGCGGACCTAGAGTCAGGGGATGTAGAGTCAGTGTGGATAGAGCTTCGAAACACTTCTACAGGCCCCCAAACAGTAGTCTGGATGTTGGAGGTAAGTTGAATCAGGAGCTGAAATTGGCTTGTCGCAAAGATGTTACTACAGTTGTTATGGGGGATTTTAACATGCAGGTAGACTGGGTGAATCAGGATGGTATCGGGCCTCAAGAAAGAGACTTTGTGGAGTGCCTCAGAGATGGATTTTTAGAGCAGCTGGTGCTGGAGCCGACCAGGGATAAGGCGATTCTGGATCTGGTATTGTGTAACGAACCAGAATTGGTCAGTGACCTCGAAGTGAAGGAGCCATTGGGAAGTAGTGACCATAATACAATAAGCTTCAATCTGCAATTAGAGAGGGAGTGGGTACAATCTGAAGTGACAATATTTCAGTTGAATAAAGGGAAATATGGAGCTATGAGGGAGCAACTGGCCAAAGTTCAATGGTTTAATACCTTAACAGGGAAGACCGTGGAGGAACAACGGCGGATATTTCTGTGTATAATGCAGAAGATGCAGGATCAGTTCATTCCTAAAAGGAAGAAAGATCCCAGGAGGAGACATGGGCGGCCGTGGCTGACAAGGGAAGTAAAGAAACATATAAGGTTAAAAGAGAAAAAGTATAACTTAGCGAAGATAAGCGGGAAAACGGAGGACTGGGAAGCTTTTAAAGAACAACAGAGGATTAGTAAGAAGGAAATACGCAGAGAAAAAATGAGGTACGAAGGTAAACTGGCCAAGAATATAAAGGAGGATAGTAAAAGCTTTTTTAGATATGTCCAAGGCAAAAAAATGGTTAGGACAAAAATTGGGCCCTTGAAGACAGAAGCAGGGGAATATATTACTGGGAACAAAGAAATGGCAGAGGAATTAAATGGGTACTTCAGATCTGTGTTCACTGGGGAAGACACAAGCAATCTCCCTGAGGTAACAGTGGCTGAAGGACCTGAACTTAAGGGAATTTCTATTTACCAGGATTTGGTGTTGGAGAGACTGTTAGGTCTGAAGGTTGATAAGTCTCCGGGACCTGATGGCCTGCATCCCAGGGTACTAAAGGAGGTGGCTCGGGAAATCGTGGATGCGCTGGTGATTATTTTCCAGAGTTCAATAGAATCGGGGTTGGTTCCTGAGGATTGGAGGGCGGCTAATGTTGTGCCACTTTTTAAGAAGGGTGGGCGGGAGAAAGCAGGAAATTATAGACCAGTTAGTCTGACCTCAGTGGTGGGAAAGATGCTGGAGTCTATTATAAAGGATGAAATTACGGCACATCTGGATAATAGTAACAGGATAGGACAGAGTCAGCATGGATTTATGAAGGGGAAATCATGCTTGACTAATCTTCTTGAATTTTTTGAGGATGTAACTCGGAAGATGGACGAGGGAGATCCAGTGGATGTAGTGTACCTGGACTTTCAGAAAGCTTTTGATAAAGTCCCACACAAGAGGTTAGTGAGTAAAATTAGGGCGCACGGGATTGGGGGCAAAGTACTAGATTGGATAGAGAATTGGTTGGCTAATAGGAAACAAAGGGTAGTGATTAACGGCTCCATTTCGAAATGGCAGGCAGTGACCAGTGGGGTACCGCAGGGATCCGTGCTGGGACCGCAGCTTTTTACAATATATGTAAATGATATAGAAGATGGTATCAGCAATAACATTAGCAAATTTGCTGATGACACAAAGCTAGGTGGTAGGGTGAAATGTGATGAGGATGTTAGGGGATTACAGGGTGACCTGGACAAGTTAGGTGAGTGGGCAGATGCATGGCAGATGCAGTTTAATGTGGATAAATGTCTGGTTATCCACTTTGGTGGCAAGAACAGGAAGGCAGATTACTACCTCAATGGTATCAAATTAGGTAAAGGGGCTGTTCAGAGAGATCTGGGTGTTCTTGTCCACCAGTCAATGAAGGCAAGCATGCAGGTACAGCAGGTCGTGAAGAAGGCTAATAGCATGCTGGCCTTCATAACAAGAGGAATTGAGTATAGAAGCAAAGAGGTGCTTCTGCAGCTGTACAGGGCCCTGGTGAGACCACACCTGGAGTACTGTGTACAGTTCTGGTCTCCAAATTTGAGGAAAGACATTCTGGCTATTGAGGGAGTGCAGCGTAGGTTCACGAGGTCAATTCCTGGAATGGCAGGATTGCCTTACACGGAAAGACTGAAGCGACTGGGCTTG
Source organism: Chiloscyllium punctatum (assembly GCF_047496795.1). NCBI lineage: Eukaryota > Metazoa > Chordata > Chondrichthyes > Orectolobiformes > Hemiscylliidae > Chiloscyllium > Chiloscyllium punctatum. The sequence goes on from NC_092783.1 coordinate 29,294,778, forward strand.
TATACCCTTGAGTTTCGAAGACTGAGAGGGGATCTGATTGAAACTTATAGGCTTATGAAAGGACTGGACACTCTGGCAGGAGGGAACATATTTCCGTTGATGGGGGAGTGCCGAACCAGAGGACACAACTTAAAAATACGGGGTAGACCATTTAGGACAGAGATGAGGAGAAACTACTTCACCCAGAGAGTGGTGGCTGTGTGGAATGCTCTGCCCCAGAGGGCAGTGGAGGCCCAGTCTCTGGATTCATTTAAGAAAGAATTGGATAGAGCTCTTAAAGATAGTGGAGTCAAGGGGTATGGAGATAAGGCTGGAACAGGATACTGATTAGGAATGATCAGCCATGATCATATTGAATGGCGGTGCAGGCTCGAAGGGCAGAATGGCCTACTCCTGCATCTATTGTCTATTGTCTATTGTCTATTGTCTATTGTATCCAAATGGCTCATTCTCCATGCATTCCGTGTAATCTAACCTTGCTAATCAGTCTACCATACAGAACCTTGTAAAACTCCTTACTGAAGTCCATATAGATCACATCCACCACTCTGCCCTCATCAATCCTCTTTGTTACTTCTTCCAAAAACGTAATCAAGTTAGTGTAACATGATTTCCCATGCACAAAGCCATATTGACTATCTCTAATCAGTCCTTGCCTTTCCAAATACATTAATTCTGTTCCTCAAGAATCCCTCCAACAACTTGCCCACCATTGATATCAGGCTCAGTGGTCTGTAGTTCCCTGGCTTCTCCTTACCACCCTTCTGTTTAAGTGACACCACGTTAACCAACCTCCGGTCTTCTGGCACCTCACCTGTGACTATTGATGACATAAACATCTCAGCAAGAGGCCCAGCAATCACTTCCCTCGCTTCTCACAGAGTTCTGGTGTATACCTAATCAGGTTCTGGGGATTTATCCATGTTTATGCATTTTAAGACATCCAGCACCTCCTTCTCTGTAATATGGACATTTTTCAAGATGTCACCATTTAGTTCCCCACAATGCCACTTCAATGTTAATCCTCAAAGTAGTGCATTCCACAGTGAAAGTTCACTGCATAACTGTAAACCTCAATTAGAGTAAACTATGTTCTTTCTTGCACACAAAACCCCAGTGAGACCATACAGCATTCCTTGTTAAATTGCAAAGGCAACTGACAGCTAACACTATTCCCTCTTACACTGTACAACTCAGTTACTGTTTTCTCTGAGGCCAACTGTATTCCCTGTACACTTTGAAAACCAGTGAGGCCTAACTCTTGTGACAATGCTATCACTTTAAAAGGTTATTTTGTCACTGGTTTCTTTCAAAAGAGGTTGTAAAGGCAGAGGTGCCGAAGAGTCTAGGAAAAGCGAATTTTAACAATGGGAGGGGAGTGACCAGTTCTCCCACTTCATGTTTTTCTAGTTTGTCTTAGCTGTAGTAGTCCCGAAATGTGAGAGTCCAGGGGAGTTGCAAGCTTCGGGAAAGAACCCCTCTGACTTTCTTCTGAAATCTCTCTCTTGATGCTGCTCCCTCCTGTCTGTAAGAATTTGTATTTGAACTTACATTTTTGCCAAAGGGTGTGTTTAAGGGATGTTACTGTAATGGAACAGTTAATTAGTAATAGTTACTGTTATGGGTCTATTAAGTTTTCTAATAGCTGTTATTCTAAATTCCACTCTCTTTTGTTGTGTTTCAACTGTAGTGTTTGAATAAATTCTGTTTTGCTTAAAGCCGAGTGGTTTGACCAGTTGCAACACATCTGGAATATCTACTTCACATCTGCCTTTAATGTAAGAAAAAGTTAGGGTCCAGGCTACCTTCTTAGAATATTTTGAGGGGGTCTGGCCTGTTACACTGTAAATCCGAGTGAGTTCTAAATACATTGCCTCTAACACTCTAAAATTGTTGATGATATTCAATAGCTGCCTGAACGTGAGACAATACTGCATACATTCTTACGTGATTAGCCACAGTGAGAGATTGTAGCATCCCTCTTACACTGTAAACCCCAGTGATCTTACTGCAATTCCTCTTCCACTGTAAAACAAAGTGGTAGCATACTGCATCCCCCCCCTTACACTTTAAACACCAATGAATGCTTACAGCCTTCCCTTTTACACTTTAAACCAAAGTGAGAACTAATTGCATTGCTTCTTACAATGTAAACCCCACTGTTTGGATCACAAAGTGTATCCAAGAATTGTTTTGGATTCAGTTAAATGTTAAGAGAAGACTCCACAACAGCACTTTGCTTAAATATGAACATTTATTAAGTAATAATAAAAAATGGAGAAGAAATGGGGAAAGACTGAAATATGTACATCTATTGGGGAACAGTGAAAAAGGAAGGAAAAGAAAGCAATGAGCCTCACACCCTCCTACACATTGGGGACCCCTCGATTGATGGCTGGTCTGGAGGCTTAGTTTTGTTCCAGGCTTTTTGTTTGTGATCCTGGTCCGAGGTGATGTCCAAAATCTCAGAACAAATATCTCTTTCTTATACAGTATAACAAACAGCCAGCACAGAAAAGCAGATGCAGAAAACAAGCTACTTGCAAGTACAGAAAACAAGTTTTGATTGTACAGGAATGTTCAGAGGACTCATTCACATCCAGGCAGCTGTTAGAACAGAGAACATAGAACAGTACAGCACAGAACAGGCTCTTCAGCCCACGATGTTGTGCTGACCACTGATCCTCATGTATGCACCCTCAAATTTCTGTGACCATATGCATGTCCAGGAGTCTCTTAAATGTCCCCAATGACCCTGCCTCCACAACTGCTGCTGGCAACGCATTCCATGTTCTCACTACTCTCTGTGTAAAGAACTTGCCTCTGACTTCCCCTCTATACTTTCCTCCAACCAGCTTAAAACTATGACCCCACGTGTTAGTCATTTCTGCCCTGGGAAATAGTCTCTCGCTATCGACTCTATCTATGCCTCTCATTATCTTGTATACCTCAATTAGGTCCCCTCTCCTCCAATGAAAAAAGTCAGAGCTCAGTCAACCTCTCCTCATAAGATAAGCCCTCCAGTCCAGGCAGCATCCTGGTAAACCTCCTCTGAATCCTCTCCAAAGCATTCACATCTTTCTTATAATAGGGCGACCAGAACTGGACGCAGTATTCCAAGTGCGGTCTAACCAAAGCTTTATAGAGCTGCAACAAGATCTCACGACTATTAAACTCAATCCCCCTGTTAATGAAAGCCACAACACCATATGCTTTCTTAACAACCCTGTCCACTTGGGTGGCCATTTTAAGGGATCTATGTACCTGCACACCAAGATCCCTCTGTTCCTCCACACTGCCAAGAATCCTGTACTCAGCTTTCAGATTCAACCTTCCAAAATGCATCACCTCGCATTTATCCAGGTTGAACTCCATCTGCCACCTCTCAGCCCATCTCTGCATCCTGTCAATGTCCCGCTGCAGCCTACAACAGCCCTCTATACTGTCAACGACACCTTCAACCTTTGTGTCATCTGCAAACTTGCTGACCCATCCTTCAATACCCTCATCCAAGTCATTAATAAAAATTACAAACAGTAGAGGCCAAAGGACAGAGCCCTGTGGAACACCACTCACCACAGACTTCCAGGCAGAATATTTTCCTTCTACTACCACTCGCTGTCTTCTGTTGGCCAGCCAATTCTGTATCCAGACAGCTAAGTTCCCCTGTATCCCATTCCTCCTGACCTTCTGAATAAGTCTACCATGGGGAACCTTATCAAATGCCTTGCTGAAGTCCATATACACCACATCCACAGCTCGACCCTCATCAACTTTTCTAGTCACATCCTCAAAGAACTCGATAAGGTTTGTGAGGCATGACCTGCCCCTCACAAAGCCGTGTTGACTGCATTTAATCAAGCCATGCTCTTCCAGATGGTCATAAATCCTATCCCTCAGAATCCTTTCTAACACCTTGCAGACGACAGACGTGAGACTTACTGGTCTGTAATTGCCGGGGATATCCCTATTTCCTTTCTTGAAGAGAGGAATTACATTTGCCTCTCTCCAGTCCTCAGGTATGACTCCAGTGGAGAGTGAGGATGAAAAGATCTTCACAAGTGGCGAAGGAATTGCATTTCTCGTTTCCCAAAGCAGCCGAGGACAAATCTGGTCTGGGCCTGGCGACTTGTCAATCTTAATGTTTGACAACATTTTCAGTACATCAGCTTCCTCTATCTCTATCCATTCCAGCACGCACACCTGCTCTTCAAAGGTTTCATTCACTACAAAGTTCGTTTCTTTCGTAAAGACAGAAGCAAAAAACTCATTTAGGGCTTCCCCTACCTCCTCAGACTCCACACACAAATTCCCTATGCTATCCCTGATCGGCCCTACTCTTTCTTTGATCATTCTCTTATTCCTCACATAAGTGTAAAATGCCTTTGTGTTCTCCCTAATCCGTTCTGCCAAGCCTTTCTCGTGCCCCCTCCTGGCTCTCCTCAGACCATTTTTAAGCTCCTTCCTCGCCTCCCTGTAATCCTGTAGAGCAGAGCTTGACCCTAGCTTCCTCCACCTTATGTAAGCTACCTTCTTCCTTTTGACGAGAAGCTCCACCGCTCTCGTCGTCCAAGGTTCCTTTATCTTACCACTTCTTGCCTGCCTCAGAGGGACATATGTATTCATCGACAATTTTAGTCCTTCAGCCCATCCTATACACCCACTGAGATATTACTGCAGACCCTCTTCCACGGTGAGCATGCCCGTTTGCTGTGAAACCCAGTACAAGCTTATATCATTGCCTCTTACATTCATTCACAACTTGCAAATGCTTTTTGAAATTATTGTGTGTTTTTTTTAGAATCGTGGACTGAAATGAGAAAGAACTGTTTTAAAAAAAAAGAGGTTGAAAGAGTGGCTTCAGGTTTGAAAGCAAGTAATCTGACATCCAGCGCAGGCAATCATAAACAGCTGTTTGGACAAATATTAAATGCAGAGCTGTCGATGATTTGAAGCTGAGGGGTGCACTGAGGCAGTTTTTGTTGACCACAAGATTTTCATTAATCTATGATTAGTGACTAGTTATCAATGACAGAGACTTTTTTGCCTGCCAACTATTGTATGATTGGTTCACAGGTAACTGAACAGCTTGGAGCTGGGAACAATTTAGAGTGTTCAGTTCTTCCCCAGGTCAGGAACGGTCTCTGTTCTTTGTAGTCAAAACTCAATAGTGGACCTCCATATAACCAATTTATCTTTCTGGAAACATTGCTATAAACTATGATTTTTAAGTCAGATATGTCAGAGACGTATAATCATTGAGTCATGCAATTGAGAGGAAGCCCTTCAGCCCATCAAGCCTGTACCACTAAACTAGTGCCACCATCAAGCACTAGGCTCATAGCCTTGAATGTTAAAATATTTCAAATGCTCATTCAAGTACCTTTTAAAGGTTGTGAGGCTACTCACCTCAACTACCCTCCCAGGAAATGAATTCCGGACACCCACCATCCTTTGGGTAAAAACATGTTTTCTGAAAATCCCTCTAAAGCTCCTGCATTTCACTTTAAAATGATGCTTCCTTCTTATAGATCTTTCAACTTCGGGGGACAGCTGCTTTCTATCCACCCTGTCCTTGACCTTCGTAATTTTGTACACCTCAATCAGGTCCTCCACCCCTCTTAAAACTTCTCTGCGCCAAAGAAAATAACTCACGCTTCATAGCTAAAGTGCTCCAATCTAAACAACATCCTGGTGAATCTCCTTTGCACCCCCTCTAGTGCAATCACATTTTTCCTGCAGTACAGAGACCAGAACTGCACATTGTTCTCCAGTTGTGGCTGAGCCAAAATACTATATAGCTCTAATATGATCTCCTCACTTTTATAATCTATGCCATGCTGATAAGGGTGAGTATCCCAGATGCCTTCATAACTACTCTACTACCCTGTTCTGCCAACTTCAGGGTTTTGAGGACAAACACTCCAAGATCTCTCTGTTCTTTTGAGGTTCATAGCGTCCTGCCATTCATTGTGTACTCCCTTGTATTTCTGCTTCCAAAGTGCATTACCTCACATTCATAAGAGTTAAATTCCATCTGTCCCTTCTGCTTTTCCATGGTCCATATGCCTTCATTCCTTGCTTATTCATGTGTTTATCTAAAAGCCCGTAAAACGTCCCTATCGTATGTGCCTCCACCCCGACTCTTGGCAGCACATTCCAGATTGCTACCACACTCTGTGTAAAACACTTGTCCCCACATTTCCTTTGAACTTTTCCCTTCTCACCTGAAATGCATGCCTCTGTGTATTAGATATTTCAATTCTGGGATAAAGATTCTGACCATCAACATCTTGTAGTTTTTAGACTTCTATCAGGCTTCCCCTCAGCTGCTCCAGAGAAAACCCTAATTTGTCGAGCTTCTTCTTCTAGCTCATCCCCTCCAATCAAGGCAGCATCTTGGTAAACTTCTTCTACACCCTCTGCAAAGCCTCCACACCGTTCCTGTAATGTGGCAATCAGAACTGAATGCAATACTTGAAGTGTGGCCTAATCAAAGTTTTATAAGTTTCAACATGACTTCCTGACTCTTGTACGCAATGCCCTGACCAATGAATGCAAGCATGCCATATGCCTTCTTTACCAACCTATCTATTTGTGTGATGACTTTCCTAGCTGATGGACTAGGACTCCAAGACCCCTCTGTACATCAATGCTGTTAAGGGTCCTGCCATTACTGTACACATTCCCTTAACATTTGATCTCCCAAAGTGCAGCATCTCACTTGCCTGGATTAAACTTTATCTGCCATTTCTCAACCCATATCTGCAACTAATCCATATCGCACTGTATCCTTTGTCAACTTTCTACACCATCCACAACTCTCCCAATCTTTGTCTCATCTGCAAACCTACTAACCCACCCCTCTACCTTTTAATCTAAGTCATTTATATTAATCACAAACAGAACAGGTCCCACTGTGGATCCTTGTGAAACACCACTAGTCATAGAGCTCCAGCCAGAAAAACACACTTCCACCACTAGTGTCTGTCTGCTATGGGCAAGCCAATTCTGAATCTACTTCGACAAAATCCAAGATGGAGGACAGGAAAAATATTTGGCTGTAATAGGCTGCTTCTTTTTTGAGGTATTTTAGATGTTGGAGGTGATTTCCTCGAATTCCAGGAGCAGCAGTTCCTGTTTTATATGCTGTTGCATTGTTTTGGAACACTGGGGGAAAAGATAAGTCAAAACAACAGCACTTTTAAATGGGAGAGGAACAGAAAAAGGCAGCACATGGTCTGTGCAGGAGAGAGAGACACTGCTAACTGACACAGCAGTGAACCTGTACAGCTACTGCCTTTGCTGTTGAAGTCATGTATCGCTGGACGTTGGAGTGCATCCAAGAAAATTAACAAACAGTGAAATTCACATCTGATCTTGGAGGAACCTGTTTGGGAGAGGTCACAGCACAGAAACAGATAAGTTGAATACTTTTAAGTGTGTCCTTGCTGTAAGTCTGCAGTGGTGAATAGAGTGGGTTCTTTCTTGATTATGTGTTTCGTTGAGATATGAATCTTGATTAAACTTAAAAATATCAGCCTTAAGTATTAAGTTAGACTGGAGCAGTGTTTTGTAGAGGAATAAGACAGTGCTATTTTCTGGGTCTGTAGATTGAAAGAAGCAAAAATGGCCCTTAGTAGAGTGAAAGGTTCTTCTTGGCCAATATGAGAGTTTCGAGAGAGTTTAAGGGTTATTGAGGATTACATCTGTATTATATGTCATTGGTTGCGAATCCTATCAGATCAAATGGATCAGTTGGAGAAACAGTTAGAGGCAATGAGGAATTTACAAGAATAAGAGAGTGTGATGGATGGCAGTTACAGGAAGGGAGAAAATTCGCAGATACAGTTACATAGATGGGTTAGCTCCAGGAAAATCATTATCTGTAATTCAGGGTGGAAACGCAACAAGTGACTAAAACATTTTAAAACTGGAATTGCGCAGTTCTGTTTGTTTACCAGTCACTTGTGACTTCTCATTCTGTTTCTGTAATTGTTTTGCTTGAGCACATGCATTCTTAAGAACTTCAACAGATTTCATAGCACCATTTGCAGTTAATTCAATCCCAATTTGATGACAGTATCTTGTCATGAGCGCAAAACTGATTCTTCATGCCTCTCATCACATAACTGTCGCCATAATTCAATTAACTCTTTTGGTCCCGCTCCCTTGGGCTTAAAATTTAAGGATGACCTTACTGCCCCCGTATCGACTAGGAGAACTACATCCTCTTTATAAAGTCCCACCTTTAAATTTATCAAGGGTTCCTGGTGGGTCCCCGGGGGCAGGAACACCTGACACCCCTGTTCTTCATCAAGGTTCATAAACAGGACTGCCTTTGCTTCCTTTTTCAGATCTGGACACTCTCTTAAAATGACCTGTGTTTCCACAGTAATAACATCCCACCTGTGGGGATTTCCACTTTGATCCTTGTTCTTGTCTACCAGACCCTTTAACATCTCCTCCACGACCATTCCGGTTTCTTTCTCCTTTTGTCTTTTTTGTCTTTTTCTTTATTATCTCATCAACCGTGGTTATCATTATTTTTGCCTTTTGTTTCTGCTTTTCGTCCTCTCTCCTTACAAATACTCTCTGAGCCTCCCTCAGCAATTCATCTAATGGTTTCTCACTCCATCCCTCTATTTTCTGTATTTTCTTCTGAATATCTGGCCAAGACTTAGTCACAAAGTGTATTTTCAACAATCCTTCCCCTACTGGCCCCTCTAAATCCATCCCAGAATATTTGCACATAGAGTCCTTCAGCCCTTGTAAAAACACCGAGGGACTCTCTTCCTTTCCTTGACATATCTCAAATGCCTTCGTTAAATTCTGCGACTTTGGGGCGGCTTCTCCAATTGCCCTTATTAATAAATTTTTCATAATTTTCATCTTTTCCCTATCTTCTTGCTTTTGATGATCCCAATTGGGGTCTCTTAAGGGCAACTTATCCTCTGCCTGATCTGCCCCTTCAGTTCCCATGGGATGTTCCCTGTCCCAGACCCAAATGCTGCTTTCCTTATCAACCCTCTTTCTTCTCCATTAAACAAAATATTTAGTATGGACATCAATTCTGTCCAAGTATATACATGCGGACCCAGGAATTGATCAATCTGTTCTGACAAACCTACTAGTTCTTCTATACGTAGTTTCATTTCTTTTTTAAAGAACCTTACTTCCCCACTAGTTAAAGGGGCATTAACAAATCCAACTTCTCTTTCCCCAATCGGGACCTCTCTTAATGGAAGCATGTTTTGGACCAACATTTCTTCCGCCTCCCCTTTGCTTTCTTCTAATCTTCCCATTTGGCTTCTGGTGCGTTTTGCAATCGGGATCTGACTTTATCTATTTCCTGTTCTGTCTCAGACGTGGTGGGACCTTCTTCCCCCTGCCTCAGTCCTACTGCCTACCAGAAACCACCACGGGCTGTTGGATTCTTCCATATGGAGGGGGTAAATTTTCTAATACCTAGGGTGTAGGTTTACTCGCTGAGCTGTATGTTTGATATCCAGACGTTTCATTACCTGGCGAACTCATCATCAGTGATGACCTCCAAGTGAAGCAAAGCTGTTGTCTCCTGCTTTCTATTTATATCTTTCTCCTGGATGGGGTTCCTGGGGTTTATGGTGATGTCATTTCCTGTTCATTTTCTGAGGGGTTGATAGATGGCATCTAGACCTATGTGTTTGTTTATGGCATTGTGGTTGGAGTGCCAGGCCTTTAGGAATTCTCTGGCATGTCTTTGCTGAGCCTGTCCCAGGATAGATGTGTTGTCCCAGTTGAAATGTTGTTTTTATTCATCCATGCGTAGGGCTACGAGGGAGAGAGGGTTGTTTCTTTTTGTGGCTAGCTGGTGTTCGTGTATCCTGGTGGCCTACTTTCTTCCTGTTTGTCCTACGTAGTGTTTGTGGCAGTCCTTGCATGGAATTTTGTAGATGACGTTGGTTTTGTCCATGGGTTGTACTGGGTCTTTTAAGTTTGTTAGTTTTTATTTGAGAGTGTTGGTGGGTTTGTGTGCTACTAGTCTTCCAAGGGGTCTTAGTAGTCTGGCTGTCATTTCTGAAACTTCTTTGATGTATGGTAAGGTGGTTAGGGTTTCTGGCTGTGTTTGGTCTGCTCGTCGTGGTTTGTTCTTGAGGAATCTGCGCACTGTATCTTTTGAGTATCTGTTCTTCTTGAATACGTTGCATAGGTGGTCCTCCTCTGTTTTCCGAAGCTCGTCTGTGCTGCAGTGTGTGGTGGCTCGTTGGAATAGTGTTCTGATACAGCTTTGTTTGTGTGTGTTGGGATGGTTGCTGGTGTAGTTAAGTATTTGGTCAGTGTTTGTCAGTTTTCTGTGTACGCATGATTGTAGTTCTCCGTTGTCCTTTCTTTCGACTGTGACGTCCAGGAATGCGAGTTTGTTGTCGGTTTCTTCCTCCTTGGTGAACTTTATGCCTGTGAGGGTGTTGTTGATGATGTTAAATGTCTCTTCTATCTTGTTTCGTTTTGCGATGACAAAGGTGTCATCTACATAGCGGACCCAGGTTTTGGTTTGATGTTTGGTAAGGCTGTTTGTTCTAGTCTTTGCATTACTGCTTCTGCTATGAATTCTGATAGCGGAGATCCCATGGGTGTGCCGTTGGTTTGTTTGTAGACTATGTTGTTGAAAGTGAAGTGGGTGCTGAGACACAGGTCCACTAGCTTCATGATGTTTTCGTTGGTAATGTGATTGATGATGGTTGGGGGGTGTGTGTGATGGTCTCTTCTAAAAGTGTGGTAAGCGTTTCCTTTGCCAGGTCGATGTTGATGGAGGTGAACAGGGCTGTTACGCCAAATGAGATCATTGCTTCGTCTTCCTCTATTTTGGTGTTTTTGATGATTTTTAGGAATTCCTGGGTGGAGTGGATGGAGTGCTGTGACTCTTCTACTAGGTATTTCAGTCTTGTGTGTAGTTCTTTGGCCAGTCTGTAAGTTGGTGTTCCAGGTAGTGAGACTATAGGTCTGAGGGGGGCTCCTGGTTTATGGATTTTTGGTAGTCCGTAGAATCGTGGGGTGTTGGTCCTGTCGGGTTTCATTTTCTGGAATTCCGTCTTGTTTAATTGTCCGGAAATCTGTAATTTCTAATACCTCCCATGGGGATAGAGGTGGTGCACTAGGGATCTTCTTTTCATCTGTTTTTACAGTGCACATCCGTATTTTAGATTCATTCTTCCAAAAGGAGGCATAATCAGACTCCTCCTGACTGAAGGGTTCTTTTTCATTAACATATAAATTTAAATAATGACAAACCCAGTCTTCGTCCGACCTGTACTTTAGCCAAAGACGGCAGGACGAAGAATAGGTTCCTTAATCCATACAAAACAATACATTATCATCTTCTTTCTATCTTTTTGTCGTATGTGTGTTCATTTTGTTTCCAATTTCCCAACATCCTACCCAACGGACTTTCTAGAGGAATGTTGCCAGGGACGCCTCCCTTCTCAACGGAGGATTTTCCTTTACTACTTGTTGCACAACCCATTTCACTCTGGTTCACCACCCAGTGGCCTCAATCACCTCTCCCAATAGGGGTCCAATCCCTACAGAATCTGAGGATTCTTTCCCCAGAAAATCCTTGAGTCCAACGCAAGGTAGGGCACTTTTTCGGGGTTAGCCTGACCCCTGTCAGGTGATTCTGGTGTCCTTGTAAATTGCGAAAAGCCAATAGAGTTGGGGTCCCACCGCTATGAACCAGAAACCTTGAGTCCAACTCGAGGCAGGAGTTTGGTACTCCCGAACCCCCAGGTTACTTTCGTTAGTCCCTCATAACTACTAAAACCCAAACCTCAGCCACCAAGGTAGGACTTAAAAGTCAGTTTTCTTACCTTGGTCTGTGCACAGAGTTACCTGGCTATTAGATGTCTTCCGGTTGTGCCTTCCCCCTTGGGACCCCTTGAGTCCAACACAAGGTACACACACTCACTGCCAACTGGTTCGGAATGACTCTTAAAAGATTCAATTCAGGCAATCCCTCAAGCCACCCACCGCTGAAAAACACAAAACCGTTCTAAAGGAACGGGGCACGCCTTCTCAGTTATCGACGGTGGGAGCCTTTTCAGGAGCTGAAGTCCATCCCAGACGAGAGCCCCCAATTGTGAGAAATGAACCCACTTACTCAATAATTTTCAATCCGAGTCAAAGAGTTCCGAAGCAGTACATTTATTTGAACATCTTTAAGGATGGGTGAATCCTTCATTTGGTAATTCCCTGCGCCCAAGCCGATCATACTTATTGATTACCTCACTTGTTTTTCTTTTAAAATCTGTCTCATTTGGCTGTCCTTGTTCGTTACAGCCTTCCTGTTATTTTGTCCAGTTCCTCTTTTCTTTTCTAACCTTCTGACTTCTGAGACCATCCTTTACTATTTTGATAGTCCAAAGAGCGGACCTACAAACTATGAGCTTATTGCGAAATGCCCCTCCTGCTTCTTTTGTGGCCAACTACAATACTCAAAGTTATTTCTTAGCTTAAAACCATTTCTTTAAAAGACCCTCTATATTTGTTAAAACCAACATACACCTGACAACCTGAAATTTTTCTCTCTCAAGGGGAACCAGAGATTTAATTAAATGTATTACATGCTGATGGTTTCTAACTGTTTAACTGTAGCTCAGTCAAATTATTTGTAATACATCATGATTCTTGTTCAGTACAGAAGGCTAGTCCATGTTTTTTATCATGTTGGGTCTGAAAATCAGTTAAATTGTGGAACTTTGCAGATTTTGTAAACCTTGAACTTTTTAAAAAAAACAACTCTGTTAATAGTGAGATTTGATTTTAAGTGTGATACCCTCGAGAAGCTTGAGACCAGGTACAGTCATCATAGTCTTACCAGGCTTCTCTCTCAATAGGGAGAAATGACTTGTCATGGTAGTTTGACCTTGGGGGTGGGGGTGGGGGTGGGGTGAGAAACAAAACTTACTCATAAATCAATCAGCCTGAGACAAAGCCTTGGAAACAAGAATTTATTACAGCCTTGCAAGAACCAGACACTTCTGCAATCAAGCAGAAGTGCGCACGAAAACAGAGCATATTAGCTTTCTTATTCAGTTTACAAATTGCGGAATCACGCCTCCCTTTTCCCATCCTATCATAAGCTGATTACCTCACTTGTTAGTTATTTTCTTATCTGGCCATCCTGCTGTCCTTGTCTGCATTCTTTGTTCCTTGTTTGTTACTGCTTGTTCTTTTATCCAGTTTCTCTTATCATACTATGAGCTTTATTGTGAAATGCCCTTGCTGCTTCTTTTTGTGGTCAGCTACAACCCTTTAAAAGTTATTTCCTAGCTTAAAACTATTTTCTTTAAAAGACCCTCTATATTGATTAAAGTCTTAGCCTTAAGTATGCTACAAGAATACCCCACACCTCCACCTGCAAAAACAACATTTCTAATCTCCCACAGGGGGAGGGGGGGGGGTCACCATGCCTCAAGCCAGGTAAGCTTTTGAGAAGAAAACTCCGTAATAGTACCCTCAGCTAGTGCGAGAATTGAACCCACACCAGACATCCCTCTGCATTTCAAACCAGCTGCCCACCAACCTGGACAAGAAGGGACAATGGTGCTACCATTACCCAGAAGGCAGCGCGACGGCCAACTGACCCCCATGGCGCAAGCGCAGCTCTCGAGCATGCGCAGTGGTAAGAACAGTGAGGAAAGTGGATAATGAGACGCTTCATCCTCTGCTTTGGCGGCGGTTCTTTAACCTCCTGGGGAACCTGGCCGAGGTGAACGGCCGCCGACTGATTTGGGGCCGATGCGGACAATAAATAAATATGAAGCTTTGGGTGAAATCACTGGGGCCTGAGATCTCCAAGAGGGTCGCGGCAAGTCAGCTGGAAGTTACAAAGGGAACAGGAGAAAGCAGCTACAGAATCAGCAGTCGCTAGTTTCCCCCTTCACGGGCCGCCCCGTGGCCGCCATCTTTGTCCTGTCCTAAGATCAGGCAAAGCCCGTGACGGGGGGGGGCGCGCGGGCGAAGTCACGAGCTGGGGGGCGGGCCTAGAGTCTGGATTCTCCAGCAGGGGCTGGGGCGGAGCATAGTGCTGGTGGGCGGGGTCTTCGTCAGGGGATCTCTCTCGTAGGGGCGGAGCCGCAGGCGGTGGGCGGAGCCGCAGGCGGTGGGCGGGGCTCTCCCTTGGAGTTGGAGGCGAGTGTTTGGGCTCGGGAGCTGAGGGGGAGGTCTATCTGGGGGGCGGGGCGCCCTCGGAAGTGGGCGGGGCCACTCCTGGTTCCTGGGGCAGTGTTTGCTGATATGTGTTACTGTGGGTAACTGATGTGCGCTAAGACTGGGTCTGTCTCTCATACTGACTCACAGCCAAACAGACAGTAGGAGCCGGAGGATAACCTTTTGAGTCTGTTTCTCTATCCATCATGATCCTGCTCATCCTTTATCCCACTTTTTTTCCGCATATTGTTTGATCCCTTTAGACCCGACTGCTGTATCCAACTCCTTGAAATGTTTGGTGCAGACTACTTTCGGTGCTTGTGAATTTCACAGGCCCATCACTCTCTGGGTGAAGAAATTTCACTCAGCTCAGCCCTGAATGGTTTACCCTGTATCCTACCTCATCAACAACATCCTTCCTGCACCAGAGGAAGCCAGAGGAAAGACATTCTGAAGAGACAACCATTTTCTTGGTGTGTTTGTTGTGCGTAAATCCACTCTTTCCAACCCCTTGGCAAAAGAGTTTAAAACTTTACTATTTACGCTCCAGCATAGAAATTCATATCATCCCCTCCTCCTGGTCCAGGATGACCATGCCTACTCTCTGCAGCACATTGCATCAAGGTCTGAAGCCTCTGCATTCAAGGATGGCAGTTACTCAGGGTCATTTCTGCCTTGGGTCTTCATGTCACCGAACAGAGCTTTTGGACACATGAAGCAGGATGTCCCATGAGTTTGTGGGATGCAGAGATCAGGTTCTGCTTTCTTTTCTTTCCTTCTGCATTGCTGATCTGACTCATCAATAAGAGATTGGGTCTGAAAGGCAAATTCAGCTTGATAAGCTCCATTCTGAATAAAGGGCAACAAAGTCCTCCTACTCATTCTGATATTAGAGAGGTGTGCTGAGAGAAACCTCGAAAGTTTTAACAGGGCTGGACATGGTAGGTGCAGGAAGGATGTTGTTGATGAGGTAGGATACAGGGTAAACCATTCAGGGCGGAGCTGAGTGAAATTTCTTCACCCAGAGAGTGATGGGCCTGTGAAATTCACAAGCACCGAAAGTAGTCTGCACCAAACATTTCAAGGAGTTGGATACAGCAGTCGGGTCTAAAGGAATCAAACGGTATGAATTTGTAAACTTCTTTTACAGGATGTTCAAGGAGGCTGCACCGAGATCTCACCTGCTCCCTGGATACTTCCTCAACTGTAAGAGTTTTCTCTGAATTCTGTGCTTCTGATATCTTTCCATTTGCAAGTTCCAAGGGGAGACTTTCAAATTGAAGAATGAAGTTATTACAGAGGTATATATTTTTGACATTCATCTCCAACTTTGAGCTTTTAGTTCTATATTATTTTATCTGTGAGGTTCCATGGCTCTGGAGTTGGTGTGGCTGCTTTATTGTGGATCTAAATCCATGTCCATTCATTGTTCTGTTTTACCTTTCTCCTCCCTAATCACCTCTCTACAATTATCTAACTTTCGTGATGTTTTGTATTTTACTCTCCTGTTGACTATTTCTAAGTGTGGTTTCTACTGCAGCCCAGCCATGACGTAACCTCTGTTGCTTTCTGGGGAGGGATATGAAAGGCTGTGTGCCTGGAGGAGGTCACCGTG
Organism: Chiloscyllium punctatum; assembly: GCF_047496795.1. Classification (NCBI taxonomy): domain Eukaryota; kingdom Metazoa; phylum Chordata; class Chondrichthyes; order Orectolobiformes; family Hemiscylliidae; genus Chiloscyllium; species Chiloscyllium punctatum. Next base: position 29,310,580 of record NC_092783.1, read on the forward strand.
GTAGAGATAATGACAATCAGAAAGGAAAGCAAACAGGAATGAGATTTTTAAATTTTGGTAAAGCAAAGAACTGCAGATGCTGGAGATCTGAAACAAAAGGAGTTCTGAAGAAGCATCACTGGTCTTGAAACCCTAACTCTGTTTCCTATCCACAATGCTGACAGACCTGCTGAGTTTCTCCAGCAATTTCAGTAGTTTTAAAATGTTACCCTTGAGCCTTTGCTGATCAGTGAGCCTGGGCTGGTGATGGCTGAACAAGACTTGGTGCGAGTTAGCACATGGGGACAGAGTTTTTGAGAATCTCAAGATGAGATGGAGGTTGATTGTGGAAGCCTAGCAAGGAGGGTGTCAGAATAGTCAACTCTTGAGAGGTAACAAAGGAATGGGTGAGCGTTTTGGCAGCAGATGAGCTGAGACTAGCAAAGAACAACAGCTAAAAAAAAACAGCAAAGGAACAGGCCCTTTGGCCCTCCTAGCCTGCACTGATCCAGATCCTCTATCTAAACCTGTTGCCTATTTTCTAAGGATCTGTATCCCTCTGCTCCCTGCCCATTCATGTATCTGTCTAGACCTATCTTAATTGACACTATTGTGCCTGCCTCTACCACCTCCGCTGGCAACGAGTTCCAGGCACCCACCACTCTCTGTGTAAAGTATTTTCCACACACATCTTCCTTAAACTTTTCCCCTTTCACCTTGAACTCATGACCCCAAGTAATTGAGTCCCCCACGCTGGGGAAAAGCTTCTTGCTATTGTTATGACACAGGTTAATTTAAACCAGCAATGCAGAAAAGATTTATCCCAAGCAGTAATCTGTGAAAATTCGATAGGCCAAGGACTAGTTAAAGTAAAAATTAACACCTTTATTTCTTAAAGTATAACAGAGAATAATTAACTAATAACTATTTACAATTCCTTCCTCTAACCTGTTACCTTCCCTTCTATAATACTAGTCCAATAAAACTCCCGATTATGATTTACAAAACAAATCATCTGAAAACGAGGCAGCTTTCGTTTTCTCTGAATTCCGGTCTTCTTCACAGGCTATTGATCGATAAAGGGACCTTTTAAGAGAGGTATTTTTCAGGTAGGCTTTTTACATGCTGGGGCTTGGCAGATCTCTGCTCAACTGTTCAATTTTCCCAGGTCTTATATCCCAAACCGTTGGATTGTGTCATTGGTTTTTAAGATTGGCAATGTACTGAATTCAAACTGGACTGGAGTTTGGTATTTTTTGGGGTGTAATTTAAACTGATAAGCCTAATTCAAATCTGTTTTGTCATTTCCAGGCAACCAGCTAATCGTATTGTTTGATCAAATGTTACATTATATTTCTTTTCAGAGCACTTGGTTCTGTCAGGTAGGTCTGTTGCTTTTAACCTTTTTAAAGGTACAGTACACCCACATCTTCATAACACTATCCACCTGGTCTATATCTCTCATGATTTTGTCGCCCTCAGGTTCCTCTTCAACCTTGTTCTTTCTAATGACAATAGTCCTAATCTACTCAGCCTTTCTTCATAGCTAGCACCCTCCATACCAGACAACTAGAGTGGAGTTGAATGATGTTACTGAGTTAGAAATAAGTGGTTTTGGTGATAATGGGGAAGTTGGAAACTCATCTTGGGGTGAAATATTTCACCATAGCTGAGAACTGTGTAGTTCAGCCTTCGATCATTGTCAGGGAAAGGGACAGAATTGTGACGAGGGAGTGGAGTTTGCAGGGACCGAAGACTTCAGTCTTCCTAATGTTTAAATGGAGGAAACTTCTTCTCATCCAGTCTAAGGTGTCACACAAGTCAGGACAATGGGGAACTTGGAGGTGACTGTATCAACATAAATGAACAATGCTTTTCTTCTTAGCTGATGGAGTTTGTGAAATTCTCATAAAGTTGTGGTTGATTTGTAGATATATTAAAATCATAAACTACACCCCTGCCATTCATTTTCTCTCTCCAATTCTGTTTCTTTGAGTTTACCTTCCTAAAAGGTCAGTGTCTTATGTATGTCCAGACTGATAGCAGGTTGCCTTCCCTGAAGGACATCAGGGAATCAACTTTGCTTTTTATGACAATCTAGCAGCTTTCATGGTTAGTTTTTTACATATACCAACTCCATAAATTACCAGATTAATTAATGTAACGAAGGCTACATCAGGTTCCAAGCAATCGATTGTGATAGGGGAAATTCTTGTCAGAGGCACAGACAGATGGTTCTACAGCTGACAACAAGAAATCAGAATAGTATATTGCCTCCCTGGTACCAGGATCAAGGATATCTCAGAGAGACTGCAGAATATTCTCAAAGGGGAGTGGGGCCAACAGCAGGTCATTGTACACATTGGAACTAACGACATAGGAAAGAACAAGGATGAGATTCTGAAGGGAAAATATAGGAGCTTAGGTAGGAATTTTAAAAGGAGGTCCTCAAGAGTCGTAATATCTGGATTACTCCCAGTGCTACAAGCTAGTGAGGATAAGAATAGGAGGTGAGAGCAGATCAATGAGTGGCTGAGGAGCTGGTGCAGGGGAGAAGGGTTCACATTTTTGAATCATTGGAATCTCTTATGGGGTAGAAGTGACCTGTGTAAGACAGACAGATTGCACTTGAATTGGAAAGGAACTAATATACCGTCAGGGAGATTTGCTAGAGCTGCTCGGGAGGATTTAAACTAGTGAGGTGGGTGGGACCCGGGGAGATAGTGAGGAAAGAGATCAGTCTGACACTGGTATAGTTGGGAATAGAAGCAAGTCAAACAGTTAAGGCAGGCAGGACCAAAGCAGAGAGCAAGGTAAACTAAACTGCATTTATTTCGATGCGAGAGGCCTAACAGGGAAGGCAGATGAACTCAGGGCATGGTTACGAACAAGGGACTGGCATATCACAACAATTACAGAGACGTGATTCAGCATTGGACTGGCAGCTTAATGTTCCAGAATACAAATGCTACAGGAAGGACAGAAAGGGAGGCAAGAGAGGAGGAGGAGCGGCATTTTTGATAAGGGATAGAATTACGGCTGTACTTAGGGAGGATATTCCTGGGAATACATACAGAGAAGTTATTTGGGTGGAACTGAGAAATAAGAAAGGGATAATTATTTTATTGGAATTGTATTATAGACTTCCCAATAGTCAGCTGGAAATTGAGAAACAAATTTGTAAGGAGGTCTCAATTATCTGTTGGTAGTGGTAGGGGACTTTAACTTTCCAAATATAGATTGGGACTACCATAATGTTAAGGGTTTAGATGGAGAGGAATTCATTAAGTGTGGACAAGAAAAGTTTCTGTTTCAGTATGTGAATGTACCTACTAGAGAAGGTGCAAAACTTGGCCTACTCTTGGGAAATAAGGCAGGGCAGGTGACTGAGATGTCAGTGGGGGAGCACTTTGGGACCAGAGACCATAATTAAATTAGTTTTAAGATAGTGATAGAAAAGGATAGACCAGATCTAAAAGTTGAAGTTCTAAGTTGGAGGAAGGCGAACTTTGACGGCATTAGGCAAGAACTTTCAAAAGTTGATTGGGTGCGGATGTTCACATGTTAAAGGATGGCTAGAAAATGGGAAGCCTTCAAGCAGACAGTAGGTTCCTGTTCGGGTGAAAGGCAAGGCTAGTAGGTGTAGGGAACGCTGAATGACCAGAGAAATTGAGATTTTGGTCAAGAAGAAGAAGGAAGCATATGTCAGATATAGACAGCAGAGATCAAGTGAATCCTTAGAAGAGTATAAAGGCAGTAGGAGTATACTTGAGGGAAATCAGGAGGGCAAAAAGTGGACATGAGATAGCTTTGACAAAAAGGGTTAAGGAGAATCCAAAGGGATTTTATGAATACATTTAAAGACAAAAGGATAACTGGGGAGAAAATAGGACCACTCAGAGATCAGCAAGGCAGCCTATTTGTGGAAGTACAAGAAGTGGGGGAGATACTAAATGAGTATTTTGCTTCAGTGTTTATTGTGGAGAAGGATATGGAAGACACAGAATGTGGGTAACTAGATGATGACATCTTGAAAAATGTCCGTATTACAGAGGAGGAGGTACTGGATATCTTGAAACATGTAAAGGTGGATAAATTCCCAGGACCTGATCAGGTAAACCCTAGGACTCTGGGAAGCTAGGGAAATGATTGCTGGGATGTTTGGATCATCGATAGTCAGAGGTGAGATGCCAAAGGACTGGAGATTGCTAATTGGTGCCAATGTTTAAGAAAGGTGGTAAGGAAAAGCCAAGGACCTATAGACCGATGAGCCTGACGTTGGTGATGGGCATTTGATGGAGGGAATCCTGCTGGACAGGATGCCCATGTCTTTGGATAGGCAAGGACCGATTAGAGATAGTCTGTGTGGATTTGTGCTTGGGAAATCTTGACTCAGTAACTTGATTGAGTTTTTTTCAAGACTTAACAAAGAGGATTGATGAGTGCAGAGCAGTAGACTTGATCCATATGAACATCAGTAAGGCATTTGACAAGGTTCCTCATGGTAGATCGGTTATCAATACAGGGAGAACTAATCATTTGGATAAAGAACTGACTCGAAGGTAGAAGACAGAGGGTGGTGGTGGAGGGTTGTTTTTCAGACTGGGGGCCTGTGACCAGTGAAGTGCCATAAAGATCGGTGCTGGGTCCACTACTTTTCATGATTTATATAAATGATTTGGATGTGAGCATAGGCGATATAGTTCGTAAGTTTGCAGATGACACCAAAATTGGAGATGTCATGGACAGCAAAGAAGGTTACCTCAGAGTACAATGGGACCTTGATCAGATGGGCCAATGGGCCAAGGACTGGCAGATGGAGTATGATTTAGATAAATGTGAGGTGCTACATATTGGAAAAGCAAATCAGTGCAGGATTTACACACTTAATGGTAAAGTCCTGGGGAGTGTTGCTGAACAAAGTGACATTGGAGTGCAGGTTTGTAGATCTTTGAAAGTGGACTTTCAGGTAGATAGGATAGTGAAGAAGGCGTTTAGTATGCTTTCCTTTATTGGTCAGAGTACAGGAGTTAAGAGATCATGTTGTGACTATATAAGACATTGGTTAGGCCGCTTTTGGAATGTTGTGTGCTGTTCTGATCTCCCTGTTGTAGGAAGGGTGTTGTGAAACTTGAACGGGTTCAGAAAAGATTTACAAGCATGTTGCCAGGGTTGGGGGATTTGAGCTTTAGGGAGAAGCTGAATAAGCTGGGACTGTTTTCCCCAGAGTGTTGCAGGCGGAGGAGTGAATTTATAGAGGTTTATAAAATCATGATGGGCATGGATAGAGTAAATAGACAAAGTCTTTTCCCTGAAATGGGAGAGTCCAGAACTAGAGGGCACAGATTTAGGGTGAGAGGTGAAAGATTTAAAAGGGACATGAGGGGCACGTTATTTCAGGAAAAGGCTGGAATGAGCTGCCAGAGGAAGTAGTGGAGGCTGGTACAATTACAACTTTTAAAAGGCATGTGGATGGGTACATGAATAGGAAGGGTTTGAGGGATATGGGCCGGATGATGGCACATGGGACAAGATTAAGTTAGGATATCTGGGCGGCATGGACAAGTTGGACTGAAAGGTCTGGTTCCATGCTGTACAGCTCTATGACTCTAATTCACTCAAATTATTAAAATTGACCGGGCTTTGAACGAAAACAGACACTCGGTTGTGCGTAATGGCACTTTTGGATAGCTAAGAAATACTAAAACAGGGATAAGGTTCAGGTGAAGAGAAATTTTGAAATCCAAAGAGGAAGGTTGAAGCAGATGAACAATATGGTGAAATAATTAAATATAGCAGAAAAGAACAGGAGAGGACAAAGAGTTTAACTGAAATTGTACATAAGTGAATCAGCATTGTACATGATAGAAAATAGTGGTAAAATGTATATGAAAGATTCTTTATTTGAATGGCCAAACTATCTGCATTAAGATAGATGAACATATGACACGAGAGAGGGAAATGATTTTGAATCAATCAATGTCAGGGAGACATGGTTAAAGGGTGATCAAGGGTTGGACGTAAACATTCCAGGGTATATTGCAGGGAGCCAGTCAGGATGGGAAAGCAGAAGGGAAAAGGAAAAGGAAAGTCCTTTTTGACTCAACTATTGGATTGTTTCTGAGGACATGCTGACAACAGATGATAAGTCCATATGTAGAATGAGGTCCGACCCACGCCGTGCTTGACACATGCCCCTAAAATTTCCTGATGTGTACACTGACAAGAAGAGTTGTAGCATCCAATGTTCATAAGAGTTTTTGAGAAATGTTGTGGCTGGAAGAAGATGTAAAGATGGAGAGGATTCTAGGGGATGAAATGTGTTTCACTGACAGAGAGGGCTGTGTAAGGTGGAACAAGTTCTTTAGAAATGGTGGAAAATTCACAGGAGTGGAACCAAGTTCCAGGAAAAGAGATGGACAGCTGCAGGGCTAGGTGAGACTACGGTATGAGGAATAGAGGGGATGGAGGATGTTACAGGAGCATGTCGATTGTAGAGTCTAAGGAGGTTACATTGAGGCGATTTGCATGGAGTTGGGACTGTTGTACAGGCTGAAAGAACACAGAGTTATAGGGACTAGATGATATTATTAGCTTAGGAATAATGGGCGGCATGGTAGCTCAGTGGTTAGCACTGCTGCCTCAGAGTGCCAGGGACCTCGGTTCGATTCTGGCCTTTGCCGACTGTCTGTGTGGAGTTTGCACATTTTCCCCATGTCTGCATGGGTTTCCTCCGGATGCTCCAGTTTCCTCCCACAATCCAAAGATGTGCAGATTAGGTGAATTGGCCATGTTAAATTGCCAAGTCGGGTAAATTTAGGGTAGGAGAATAGGTCTGGGTTGGTGACTGTTCGGAGAGTCAGTGTGGACTTGTTGGGCTGAAGGGTCTGTTTCCATACTGTAGAGAATCTAATTTAAACATTTTAGCCACTTGATGGAATGAAGAGAAAGGGAGCTTTGTAGGTGCTGCAGATATTAAAGGGGTAGTGAGGGTTCTCGTAGCAGAAGGAGGAAACATTGGATTTAATGAGATGATAGGAATCAGGAGAGTTGTGAAGTGTTGGAATTGGTGCCAGAGATATGGATTGTGCTAATGGCTGGAAGAGTTTAGAGTTAGGGAGGGGAATATGTGCTGCAGTTGGTTAAAGAGGTATGGAGGGTTACAATGGCATAGGAGGCAATTACAAATCCAGAGCATATTGTCGGACCCAAAACTGTATTTATAACATATTAAAAGTATGCATGTGCATACCGTTCACACTTCGCAAGATAAAGATGCCCTCCATACCTGCACACACAACTGTCAGTTCACAATCTACAGGATAAGGATCACCTACACGCTCACACATGCAGAACTGAACAGATTCACAATCCACAAGACAAAGACCCATACACTCCTCCACCACACACATACACGTGTGTGCATTTGCAGAACTGATGATGCACAATCTACAAGATAGAGACCAGCACCTCAAACAAGCATGCGCAGTGAGGAGGGAAAGGGGCCCAAAAACCAGGGGTGGGAGGAAACATAGAGGGTCCGTGACACAGAAGGCCCTCTGTCTCCCTTCTCCTATACTCCCCGCTTTAGCTCTTCCGCTTTGGATGACCACCACCACCATCAGCAATCACCCCACCCCAGTACCCCTCACTGACCTTCTGGGTCCCTCCCAGATCCTGGCCACTTTACCTCCCACTTTTCTTGGGTGCTCATCTCTTTCCACACAACTCGCCCATTCCTCTATCTGGACCTCTTTTTATCCTGTTCTGAATGATGCCTCTTGTAAACTCTCTCTCCAGAGTATAAGAAGGGGAGGATTAACAAAGAGCAAATGCAAGCCTCACATCAAAATCTGACTGAGCTGCTCCACTCATCAGCACCATCACACTCGTCTGTATTATCGGCCTCTGGATATGGAAGGCATTCGATTTGATTTCCTTACCTCTTTTTGACAAAAGAAACTTCAGTGGAAGTTCTCCAGTATACAGACTCTGGGACAAGTTGTAACCAACCTGACCACACAAGCAGGGAGAAACCAGCTGATGCTAGGTTGCTTTAATTGTTTGTGTTGCCTGGAAGCGCTCAAAGAACACTAATGCCATGGAGAGTCCATGGAAGTGCCAGGACTGCGGCAAAAGGTTCGGTTGTCAGTCCCGTCTGGAGTACCACCGACGGGGGCACACCGGGGAGAGGCCATGGAAGTGCGAGGACTGTGGGAAAGGGTTCAACCATCGGTACCTGTTGGAGTACCATCGGCGTGGGCACACTGGGGAGAGGCCTTTCAGCTGCACTGTGTGCGGGAAGGCTTTCACTCAGGCAGCCAACCTGATGTTGCACCAGCGGATTCACACAGGAGAGCGACCATTCAGCTGCAGCACCTGTGGAAAGAGGTTCAGTTGCTCAGCCAATCTCATTGGTCACCAGCGGATTCACAGTACGGAGAGGCCCTTCACCTGCTCCCTCTGTGGGAAGGGATTCACTGGGTCCTCTGACCTCCTAAAACACCAGCAGACACACACGGATGAGCGTCCCTTCAGGTGTCCCGCCTGTGAGAAGCGCTTCCGGAGGGCATCCACTCTTGCCACCCACCAGAGGATTCACACCGGGGAGAGGCCTTATGCCTGCCCTGATTGTGGGAAGGGTTTCACTGGGGCATCTGGCCTCCAGTCACATCGGCGGATTCACAGCAAGGAGAAGCCGTTTGGCTGCTTGTTGTGTGGGAAGAACTTCAGGCAGTCGTCCGCCCTCAATGCACACCAACGTGTTCACACTGGGGAGAGGCCATTCACCTGCTCTGTCTGTGGGAAGGGGTTCACCCATTCTTCTGGCCTCCAATCACACCAGCGAATTCACACCCAGGAGAAGCCGTTTGGCTGCACATCTTGCGGAAAGAGTTTCAGGCATTCAACAGCCCTCAGTGCGCACCAACGTGTTCACACTGGGGAGAGGCCATTCATTTGCTCCGTCTGTGGGAAAGGATTCACTCATTCATCCAACCTGCTGTCACACCAACGAATTCACACCCAGGAGAAGCCATTTAGCTGCACTTACTGTGGGAAATGTTTCAGACAGTCATCCACCCTCACTGCACACCAGCGTACTCATACTGGGGAGAGACCATTCACTTGTCCTGTGTGTGGGAAGCGATTTACACAGTCTGCCAACCTGCTGATGCATCAGCGGACTCACACTGGAGAGAGGCCATTCACCTGCACCGTGTGCAAGAAGGGCTTCACTCAGGCTTGCAGCCTGCTCTTACACCAACGTACTCATGCTGTGAAAGATGCCTCAGCTGTTCGGAGGATGGGAGGGAGTTCACCCAGTCGTCAGTTATTGAGGAACGCGAAACAAAACCACTTGGCTCCTGACTCTTCAAAGCCTGTCCACCATCTAGCAGGCACAACTCAGGAGTGTGAAGGAATACTCCCTACTCACCTGGATAAGTGTGGCTCCAACAACACTCCAGAAGCTTGATACAAACCAGGACAAAGCAGCCTGCTTGACTGACAAGTCATTCAAAAGCATTCAGTCCCTCCACCGCTGATGCTCAGTAGCAGCAGTGTGGATCATCTACAAGGAGCACTGCAGGAATTCGTCAAGGCTCCTGAGACAAACTCCTGACCACTACCATCTGGACGGACAAGGGCAGCAGATAACATGAGAACACGTGTGACCTGCAAGTTCCCCTCGAACCACTCACCATCTTGACTTGGAAATGTATCATTGTTCTTTGAGTGTTGCTCATCAAAATCTTGGTACTCCCTCTCTGACAGTGTTTTGGACAGCAACTCACAACACCTTCTCCAAGGCAGTTAGAGATGGGCATCACTGACTGGGCCAAACTTTATAGCCAATGTCCCATAAACAAATAAAAAGAAATGGGCATATTGCTTTAGGCAGAATCTGTGACAAAGACTGGTTTGAGACCTATTCACCAGAGGTGGCAACTGCCATTGAAGCAAATAGACCAGTCCACACAATGTCCAATGTAAATGCATCAGCTATAATATTGCATCAATTTGAAGTTATTGTGGGGGATATCCTGAACACAAAGACCAGTTCAACCTTTGTCAAAAAATACCAACTGCCCCATGATGATGTGCTTCTGCTTCTATCCCAGATACTATCTTTCAAGACAAAACGTTTGGGTAGGGGAGATATGGGAGTGTCTCCAAACTGTCGTTGCGAGTGTCTTTGTGTCTAATTATAATATCCAACAAAACAGTAAAATTGTTCCAGGGCTCATGGATAATTTAGAGTTGTAATGAATGGGTCGTCCCACTTAGATTAAAAGACAAAGAAAGTTCCATTACAAAAGGCAACTGGAACCATTCGCTCATAGTTCAGTGGAATAAACCAATCTGGTATCTCTATGCATTTCAATGAAAGGAGAGTAGATGAGGAAGTGGCCATCTCTTACAGATGTATGTATCTATGCCATTGAACATCGAAAGAAAACAGCATTTGACTCTCTGGTTGCTGGCTGAGACATCAGAATCATATAGGATAGGGAGAGATCATTGTACAGACAATTTAATGTTGTCTCATTTAACATTTTAAATTCCTGCAGTGAAGTGCTGTGTATTAGTAATAAATGTCACATCAGCAAGGCCAAGAAAACACAGGCTGACTTGGGAGGAGCCTTTAGGATTACTCTTCAGAGTGTTGACAGTTTGGAACTTTATCTTTTGCTATATTTCAATGAACTTTCCTGTTTCTACAACTAGTTCTGAATTCCTTTAAAGGAATATCTGTATTATCTTGCTGTTTATTTTGGTCCTAATGAAATCAATCTGGTACTATTATACACTAGAACATAACTGTTTATAAAGAATATTCAATTCCACACTTTTTAGTGAGGGCTTTATTTCATTTACTCATACCATAAAACACTCATGCCATTGATTACTAGCTTCCATCTATATAGTCAAATCGAACCCAATTAATGATCAACCATAAATCCATCAACTGTTGCCTCACTCCATTAGATTGCAAACATTCATTCAGACCTTATTAGATGATAATAGATTCCCTTTTAATGTAATAATTGTGAAATTAAACATACGGAATAAAAACACATTTCATTCCTTTTTTTTATTAAAGAGATCATTAAATTCCTAGGTGTCCTTCTTCCTGTATGTCCAATAGAACTAACTGCTGCTATCCACCCATTTCAGTTTGGAGATCTCCTCATTCTTCAGCATCAGATTAAAAACTCCATTATCGATCATCATTATTTTCTCACTCACTCATTCAGTAAAGCATACATTATCCCACATTGACTTATGGATAAGATACTCAATGGGTACTGCTGCTGAATTCCCTTTTAAATTTTCTTCCAATAATTTGTGAACAAAATACATATATGGCCATCTTTCCAAGAGTGAGCTTTTCTGTTGCTGAGGTAGTTTTTACAAGTCTTCTGATCTTTTTAGCTTCCCAAGGTATAGGGCAACACTTACCTCCCTTTCTGACAGGAGAAATTATAAATCCTCTTGCACTGAAAAACCATTGCAGAGATTTGCAAAACCAGTGTCACGAAAAACAAGAAGTTCCATGTTCCTGGCATCTCAGTGATGGAAATTTCACAAATCGAATCATTGAAGAAGTTTTTTTCAATTTTTTTTGCAGCAAATGATGTCTTGCCTTGGAATATAATGCAAGCTCGAGGAACAACTCCTCCCTTTCTGCTGAGGCACTTTACAGTTCTGAATGCTCTGTATTGAATTCAATGCATTTAGAAAATGTGCAGGCTAGGTGGATTAGCCATGGTACCCAAGGGGTTAGGGGGATTGGGTGTGGGGTGGGATGCTCTTCGGTGGGTTATTGCAGGCACGATGGGTCAAATGGCATTTTTCTCCATAGGAATTCTATGTAAATGTTATCTCTCCTCTTTCCACAATTTTTCTGTAATTCGTTTATTGGATATGGGGATTGCTGGTTCCACCAACATTTATTGTCTATCTTTAAATTGCCCAGAGGGCAGTAAACAGTTAACAATATTGCTATGGGAGTGGAGTCACACAGAGACCAGACCAAGTAAGAACACCACTATTACCATCCCTGGACTTTTTAAAATATTCCATCATGGATGAGGGTATCACTGGCTAGGCCAGCATTTATTGCCCATCCCAGTTAAGAGCCAGACCGCTGTGGGTCTGGAGTCACATGTAGTCCAGACCAGATAAGAATGGCAGTTTCCTTCCCGAATGGACATTCTTGAACGAGATAGATTTTGCCTGATAACCGACAATGGTTCATGATCATCTTCAGATTCTTAGTTCCAGATTTTCATTGAATTCAAACTCCACCATCTGCCATGATGGAATTTGAACCTGGGTCCCCAGACGTGGGTTTCTGGATTAACAGCGCAGTGATAATACCACTAGGCCATCGTCTACCCTAATGTCCTGTCTAACCGGCAGGACTGACACACCAGGGCACAGTGGTATATGATCAGGGATTTTCCCTGGGACTCTTCAACATTGAATCTACATGAAGTCTTATGGTATCAGGCTAAACATGGGCAAGGATACTTCATGCTGATTACTATGTGTTGTCCTCCTTTAGATGATGAGTGAGTACTCATATTGAACAGTCCTTGGTGGAAGCACTGTGGGGGGAAGGGGCACAAAATGTTCTCCAGCTGGGGATTTCACTGTCTACATACAAGAGTTGCTCAGCAACAGCACTACTATCAAGACGATCAGGTCCTAAAGGACAGAGCTGCTAGATTTGGTCTGTGGCAGGTGTTAAGGGAATCAACAATAGGGAATAAAATATCTGACTTTATTTCTTACCAATCTGCTGGTTGCAAATGCATCTATCCGTCATGGTATGTGTAAGAATGATCACTGCATAGTCCTTGTTGAGAAAAGACTCATCTTCATTGTGTTGTGTGGTACTATCACAGTGTTAAGTTTTTGAATAGATCTGGCAAATCAAGGCTGGGCATCCATAAGGGACTGTAGGCCATCAACAGCAGCTATACTGTACTCCAATATACAACCTGATGGTTGGCATATCCCCATCTCAACTATTACCATCAAGTCAGGGGATCAGTGTAGTTCAGTGGAGTGTGCAGGACAGCATGCCAGGAGCAATGTCAGGTTTAGCTAAAAAGGTGAAACGTTCAAACAGGACTACTGTAAGCCAAGCAGCAAGTGATAGAGCTATGTGATCCGACAACCAATAGATCAGATCTAAGCTCTGCAGTCCTGCCACATCTAATTACGGATGATGGCGGGCAATTCAATAAATCACTGGAGAAGGACCCTCCACAAATATACCTATCCTCAATAATGGGAGAGCCCAGCTCAACAATGCGAAAAATAAGGCTGAAGCATTTGCAGCAACCCTCAGCCAGAAGTGCCAAGGTGATTATCCATCTTGGCCTCCTCCAGTGGTCCTCAGCATTGCAGATATCAGTCTCCAGCCAATTTGATTCTCTTCACATGATATTAGGAAACAGCGGGAAGCATTGGATTCTGAAAAGACTGTGCGCCTTGACAACATTCTGGCTATAATACTGAAGACTTCTGCTCCAGCACTTGCCAATGCCCTCACCCAGCTGCTCCAGTACAGCTGCAACACTGCCAGCTATCCAACAATGAAAAATTTGCCCATGTACATCCTATATGTAAAAAAAGGACAGATCCAACCTGGCCAGTTACCATCTCATCAATCTACTTGTGATCATCAGCAAGGTAATAGAAGCTCTATTGAGCTCAGCAATAACCTGCTCGGTGGTGCCCAGTTTGGGTTCTGCCAAAGCCATTCAACCCCTGACCTCATGATAATCCTGGGTCAAACATGTTTAAAAGAGTTAAATTGCAGAGGTGAGGTAACTGTAGCAACCCTTGACATTAAGGTCACGATTGACCAAGTATGGCATCAAGGAGCCCGAGCAAAATTCAAAACAAATGTGGCACGGTGGCTCAGTGCTTAGCACTGCTACCTGACAGCACCAGGGACCCGGGCTTGATTCTAACCTTGGGCAATTATATGGAGTTTGCACGTTCTCCCTGTGTCTGAGTGGGTTTCCACTGGGTGCTCCGGTTTCCCCCCACACTCCAAAGATGTGCAAATGAGGTGGATTGGCCATGTTAGATTGCCCATAGTGTTCAGGGATATGCAGGCTAGGTGGGTTAGCCATAGGGAAAAAAAATGCAGAGTTACATGGGTAGGGGAATGGGTCTGACTGGGATCCCCTTCAGACAATTCGCATGGACCAGTTGAGCTGAATGCCTGTTTTTACACTGTAGGGATTCTATGATTGTATGAATGTGACTTCGGGGAAAACTCTCTGTGGATTGGAGTCATAGATGGCGCAAAGGAAGATGGTTGTGGTTGTTCGATGTCAGTCATTTCAGTTTCAGGACATCTCTGGAAGAGCTTCTCAGGGTAGTGTTCTTGGCCTAACTGTCTTTAGCTGTTTCACCAAATACCTTTCATCCATCATAAAGTCAGTAGTGGGGATGTTCACTTAAGATTGAACAATGTTCACCGCCATTTGTGACTCCTCATACCGAAGCAGTCCACGTTCAACTGCAACAGGATCTGAACAATTCCCAGGCTTGGGCTGACAAGTGGCTGACAGTGCATTCAAATGCTCTGAAAAAAAATAGCACGAATGGTCACCCCTTCCCAAGTTGATAACTTATTACTAATGAAACTTCTTATTAAACATTCTAACTGACATGGACTATATCCTTCTAACATCTTGATTCTGATCATTTTACCAGGAATGATAATTCCTCAAATCTGAAAATGTTGGAAGTCTCAAATGCCTAAACTTTTTACCAATCCTTATTAATCAGAGTCCAGGTAGTGTTTTAGACAGTCTATTCCACACACTGTCGAGATGTGTGAACTAGAAACCATAAGATGTAGGAGCAGAAGTAGGCCATTCAGCCCATCGAGTCACCTCCACCATTTAATGAGATCATGGCTGATTTGATAATCCTCAAGTCAACTTTCCTGCTTTTTCCCCATAACCCTCAATTCCCTTACTGATTAAGAATATATCTGAGCCTTGAATATACATAATGACCTAGTCTCTTCAGTCCTCTGCAATAAGGAATTCCAAAGAATACCTATTTTAAATGTATAACCCTTAATCTGAAATAATGCTGTCTTGTTCGAGACCCTTCCATATTGGGAAACAACCTTTTTGCATCTATCCTGAATCTCATATTTTAATAAGGTAGCCTCTCTTTTTTAAGCTCCAATAAGTATAAGCCCTATCTCTCCTTGTTCCTTCATCAGCAGTATCAACCTAAGGAGCCCTCACTGGACTGTCTTCATTGCAAGTAATTCTTTCCTTAGATAAGGGGTCCAAAACTGTTCACAGTATTCTAGTTGTGGCCTTATAAAGGTTTCTTTTTACAAGAATGTGTGATTTTTCTACTTCGTTCCCATTGAAAAAAGGACAACATTCCATTTACCTTCCCTATTACCTGCTGAACTTAGATGTAGTTTTTTGTGATTCACACATGAGGATTCCCAAATCCCTCTGTATAGTAACTTCCTGCAGTCTTTCTCCATTTAAATAATATTCAGTTCTTCAATTCTTCTTTCCAAAGTGCATAATCTCACATTTTCTCACACATCAACTGTTCAACAATGCACAACTGCTGAACTCTGTCAGTAATGTGTTCATCACCGGGCTAAACCTTTTGTAATCAATACAATGCCCTTTCTTGGATCTGAATGTCTATCTTCTTCTTCCAAATCGTGCATGTCATTTTTCGTTTTGAGTTCTCCATTCCACCATTTGGGAAACTTCATGATGTAATGTTACTTTAAATCACAACTGAAACATTGGATGACTACACTCTGAGTAGTTCTGGGGTTCATTCTCTTATTGGAAATCTGAAATTATAGAGTCACAGAGTCACACAGCACAGAAAAGGCCCTATGCACTGACATAACTACCACTAAAGGCTCAATAATCCCAATTTCCTGCACTTCTCCCATATTGTTGAATGTTAGGATATTTCAAGTGCTCATCCAAATATTTTTTAAAGGTTGTACGGTTTCCAGCCTCCACTACCCGCACAGGCAGTGCATTCTAGATTCCCACCACCCTGTGACTGAATTATTTTTTCTCAAATTCCCTCCGAATCTCCTGCTCCTTACCCTAAAACTATGTCCCCTCATGATTGACCCTTCAATCAGGGGAAACAGCTGCTCTCTGTTCACCCTGTCTATACCCCTCACAATCTTATACACTTCAATCATGTTTCCCCCTCAGTCTTCTCTGCCCTTAAGCTTATCTTGTCTCTCCTTATACCTCAATTTTTCCAATCCAGACAACACTTCGGTGAACCTCCTCTGTACCCGGTCTTGTCCTTCACATCCTTCCTATAGTGAGACGACCAGAATTACACGTAGTGCTCCAAACCAGCATTCAGTACTACGCCAACACTACCTCCTTGCTCTTGTGTTCTTTGCCATGAAAGCATGTGACCATTTGTTTTCTTAACTATCCTATTCTCATGCTCTGCTGTGAATAAGTACCCCAAGATCCTCTGTTCCTCCAAGTTACTCAATGTTCTGCCATTCACTATATACTCCATCATCTTGTTTGCATCACCTCACACTTAGCAGTGTTGAATACCATCTGCCGCTGTTCTGCCCAACTGACCAACCCACCTATATCTTTCTGTAACCTACACCCATCTTCAGTGCTGGCCACTGTACCAATCTTGGTGTCGTCTACAAATTTGTGTCGTCTACATTCCCCCCACATTTTCATCTATATCATTTATGTATATAACAATCAAGGGTCCCAGTACATTTTTAAAAATTTCTAATAGATTTGTTAGCTTCCTCTGACAAAGCCTTGCTTACTATCCCTAATGAACCCATGCCTTTCCAAGTGGATATTAATTCTCTCCTTCAGAATTTTATCCAATAGTTTCCCTATCACCAACATGAGACTCTCTGGTCTGTAATTTCCTGGTTCATCATGACACCTTCCTTGAAAAGTGGAATCTTACTGATGACAACCACCATCTCCCTGGTCCTGCACTCATCCCTGGAACATCTGGATAGCAAGGATAGCTACGTCAGGCTACATTGACGATAACAGTGCGTTCAACACCATAATTCCAACTATACTCATCTCCAAACTCCAAGACCTAGGTTTCTGCTCCCTCCACCACGTAACTGGATCCTTGACTTCCTGACCCATAAACACCAGACAGTAAGAACAGCTAATAACATCTCCTCCACATTAATCCTCAACACCAGTGCCTTGCAATGCTGTGTGCTCAGCCCCTTATGATACTCTTATAGAGTCATGACTGTGTGGCCAAATTCCACTCGAGTTTACTGATGACAAGCTTGCTGACGACACTACCAAAGTGGGTCGGATCTCAAGCAACTACAAGAGAGAGTACGGGAAAGCGGTAGCATGCTTAGTGTCATGGTGTAAAGACAGCAATCATAGAGCATAGAATATTAGAGCACAGTATAGGCCCTTCAGCTCTCAATGTTGCACCGACCTGTGAAACCAATCTGATCTAACCTACACATTTACATCCATATGACTATCCAATGACCGTTTAAATGCCCTTAAAGTTGATGAGTCTACTACTGTTGCAGGCAGGGTGCTCCACGCCCCTACTACTCTCTGAGTAAAGAATCTACCTCTGACATCTGTCCCATATTTATCACCCCTCGATTTAAAGCTATGTCCTCTTGTGGTAGCGATTACCATCTGAGGAAAAAAACTCCTACTATCTATGCTAGCTGATTCTCTGATCATCTTGTATGTCTCAATTAAGTCACCTCTAACCCTCTTCTCTCTAACAAAAACAGCCTCCAGTCCCTCAGCCTTTACTCATGAGACCTTCTCTTCATATCAGGCAACATCCTAGAAAATCTCCTCTGCACCTCTTCCAAAGCTTCCACATTCTTCCTATAATGCGGCGAACAGAACTATATGCAATACTCCAAGTGCACAAGACTCCATATTCTGTGTCTTATGATCTTATACACCACAACTACCTGATGAAGCAGCAGCGCATCAAAGGCTAGTGCTTCTAAATAAAACTGTTGGACAATAACCTGGTGTTGTGTGATTTTTTTTGTGCCATTCCAACACCGGCACCTACAAATCCTGACCTTAGTGTCATCCGCAAATTTACTAACCCATCCTTCTATGCCCTCATCTAGGTCATTTATAAAAATGACAAACAGCAGTGGCCCCAAAACAGATCCTTGTGGTACACCACTAGTAACTGAAGTCTAGGATGAACATTTCCCATCAACCATCACCCTGTTTTCTTTCAGCTAGCCAATTTCTGATCCAAACCGCTAAATCACCCTTAATCCCATGCCTCCATATTTTGTGCAATTGCTGATCATGGGAAACCTTATCAAACACCTTACTGAAATCCATATATCCCACATCAACCACTTTACCCTCATCCACCTGTTTGGTCATCATCTCAAAGAACGCAATAAGGTTTGTGAGGCATAACCTACCCTTCACGAAACCATGTTGATGATTCCTAATCAACTTATTTCTCTCTGATTATAAATCCTATCTTTAATAACTTTTTCTAACACTTTACCAACAACCAAAATAAAGCTCACTGGTCTATAATTACCAAGGTTGTCTCTACTCCCCTTCTTGAACAAGGGGACATTTGCTATCCTCCAGTCTTCTGGCACTATTCCGATAAACAATGGTGATATAAAGATCAGAGCCAAAGGCTCTGCAATCTCCTCCCTGGGTTCCCAGAGAATACTAGGATAAATCTCATCCAGCCCAGGGAACTTACCTATTTTCACACTTTCCAGAATTGCTAACACCTCCTCCTTGTGAACCATCTAGTCTAGTAGCTGGTATCTTAGTATTTTCCTCAACAACATTGTCCTTTTCCAGTGTGAATACTGACAAAAAATACTCATTTAGCGCTTCCGCTATCTCCTTGGACTCCACGCACAATTTCCCACTACTATCCTTGATTGGCCCCATTCTTTTTCTAGTCATTCTTTTATTCCTGATATACCTACAGAACTCCTTAGAATTTTCCTTAATCCTATCTGCCAATGACTTCTCATATCTCCTCCTGGCTCTTCTTAGCTCTCTCTTTAGGTCTTTCCTGGATAACTTGTAACTCTCAAGCACCCTAACTGAGCCTTCATATCTCATCCTAACATAAGCCTTTTTCTTCCTCTTGACAAGAGATTCAACTTCTTTAGTAAACCAAGGCTCCCTTGCTCAATCGCTTCTTCCCTCCCTGACAGGTACATACTTACCAAGGACACACAGTAGCTGTTCCTTGAATAAGCTCCACATTTCAATTGTGCTCATCCCCTGCAGTTTCTTTCCTCATCCTATGCATTTTAAATCTTGCCCAATTACATTATAATTACCTTTCCCCCAGCTATAACTCTTTGCCTGTGGTATATACCTATCCCTTTCCATCACTAAAGTAAACATAACCAAATTGTGGTTACTATCACCTAAAAGCTCACCTATCTCCAAACCTAACAATTGGCCAGGTTCATTACTAAATTCAATGTGGCCTCATCCCTTGTTGACTTGTCTGCATACTGTGTCAGAAAACCCTTCTGCCCACATAGGCCCATCTAAAGTACTTGAACTATAGTATTTCCAGTCAATATTTGGAAAGTTAAAGACCCCATAACAACTACCCTGTCATCTTGCTCCGACCCAGAATCATATTTGCTATCCTTTCATCTACATATCTGGAACTATTCAGATTCAGAACCCTATAGAAAACTCCCAACCTTTCCTTTCCTGTTTCTAACTTCAGCCCACATTACCTCAGTAGACGAGTCCTCAAACATTCTTTCTGCCACCATAATACTGTCCTTGACTAATAACGCCACATCTCCCCCTCTTTTCCCATCTTCTCTGTTCTTACTGAAACATTTAAATCCTGGAACCTGCAACAACTATTCCTGTCCCTGTTCTATCCATGTCTTCAAAATGGCCACAACATCTTAGTCCTAGGTACCAATCCATGCTTCAAGTTCACCACCTTATTCTGGATGCTTATCAAATGCCTTACGGAAATCCATATACACCACATCAACAGCTTTACCCTCATGCACTTGTTTGGTCATCTTCATCACCCCATCAACATTGGTAAAATGAAGGAACTGGGCATTGACTTCAGGAGGCAGAGTGGAGGTCATGCCCCTATCTGCATCAATGGTGCTGAGATGAAGATGGTTGAGAACATCTCATTCCTGGGACTGATGTTCAGTAACAATCTGTCCTGACCCACCCACATTGAAATGACAATCAAGAAAGCACAACAATGCTTCGACTTCCTCAGAAGGGTACAGAAACTTGTCATTTCCATGAAGGCTCTTACCACTGTTTATAGATGCACCATAAAAAGCAGCATCTCTGCGGGCATCATAACTTGTTATGGTAACTGATTTGTCCAAGACACTAAGAAATTACAGAGAATCATAAATACACTCTAGTCCAAGGAACAAAACAACTTTCCATCCATACACGCCACCTATACGTCCAGCCATCTCAGGAAAGGAACCAACATAATCAAAGACCCCTCTCAGCCCAGTTATACTCTCTTCTATCCTCTACCGTCGGATACAAAGAACAAAGGACAAAGAAAATTACAGGCCCTTCGGTCCTCCAAACCTACACTGATCCAGATCCTCTATCTGAACCTATTGCCTATTTTCTAAGGATCTGTATCCATTCATGTATCTAGATAGATAGATCTTAAATGATGCTGTCATCCTTGCCTCTACTGTCTCCATTGGCAACATGTTCCAGGCACCTACCACCCTCTGTGTAAAGAACTTTCCACGCCTATCTCCCCTAAACTTTTCCCACCTCACTTTGAACTTGTGACCCCTAGTAATTGAGTCCCCTACTCTGGGAAAAAGCTCTTGCTATCCACCCTGTCTATCCCTCTCATGATTTTGTAGCCCTCAATCAGGTTCACCCCTGAACCTTTGTCTTTCTAATGAAAATAACCCTAATCTACTCAACCTCTCCTCATAGCTAGCGTCTTCCATACCAGACAACTTATTGGTGAACCTCCTCTGCACCCTCTCCAAAGCATCCACATCCTTTTGGTAATGTGTTGACCAGAACTATACACAATATTCCAAATGTGGCCGAAACAAAGTCTTATACAACTGTAACATGACCTGCCAACTCTTGTACTCAATACCCTGTCCGATGAAGGAAAGTATGCCGTATGCCTGCTTGTACATTGTATTGACCTGCGTTGCCATCTTCAGGGAACAATGGACCTGAACACCCAGATCTCTCTGTACATCAATTTTCCCCAGGACTTTTCCATTTACTGTATAGTTCGCTTTTGAATTGGATCTTCCAAAATGCATCACCTCACAATTGCCCAGATTGAACTCCATCTGCCATTTCTCCACAGAACTCTTCAATCTATCTGAATTCTGCTGAATTCTCTGACACTCTCCTTCACTATCTGCTACTTCACCAATCTTAGTGTCATCTGCAAAGTTCGAGGGGAAAGTGAGGACTGCAGATGCTGGAGATCAGAGCTGAAAATGTGTTGCTGGAAAAGCGCAGCAGGTCAGGCAGCATCCAAGGAGCAGGAGAATTGATGTTTCGGGCGTGAGCCTTTCCTGAAGAAGGGCTAATGCCCGAAACATCAATTCTCCTACTCCTTGGATGCTGCCGGACCTGCTGCGCTTTTCCAGCAACACATTTTCAGCTCATCTGCAAACTTGCCAATGAGACCACCTATACCTTCCTCCACATCATTTATGTATATCACAAACAACGGTAGTCCCAGCACGGATCCCTGTGGAACACCACTGGTCACAGTTCTTCATTTTGAGAAACTCCCTTCTGCTACTACTCTCTGTCTCATGCTGCCCAGCCAGTTCTCCATCTGTCTAGCTAGTATACTCTGGACCGCATGCAACTTCACTTTCTCCATCAGCCTACCATGGGGAACCTTATCAAACACCTTACTGAAGTCCATATATATGACATCTACAGCCCTTCCTTCATCAATCAACTTTGTCACTTCCTCAAAGAATTCTATTAAGTTGGTAAGACATGACCTTCCCTGTTTTCTATCACCGATTAGCCCATTTTTTTCCAAATGGGAATAAATCCTATCCTTCAGTATCTTCTCCAGCAGCTTCCCTACCACTGACATCAGACTCATCGGTCTATTATTACCTGGATTATCCCTGCTACCCTTCTTAAACAAGGGGACAGCATTAGCAATTCTCCAGTCCTCCAGGACCTCACCTGTATTCAAAGATGCTGCAAAGATATCTGTTAAGGCCCCAATTATTTCCTCTCTCATTTCTCTCAGTAACATGGGATAGATCCCATCCAGACGTAGGGATTTTTCCACCTTAATGCCTTTTAGAATATGCAATACTTCCTCCCTCCTTATACCAACTTGACCCAGAGTAATCAAACATCTATCCCTAACCTCAACATCCGTCATGTCCCTCTCCTTGGTGAATACCGATGCAAAGTCCTCATTAAGAATCTCACCCATTTCCTCTGACTCCACACATAACGTACCTCCTTTGTCCTTGAGTGGACCTATCCTTCCTCGAGTTATCCTCTTGCTCCTTAAATATGAGTAAAAAGCTTTGGGATGTTGCTTAACACTGCTCGGTAAAGACATCTTATGACCCCTTTTTGCCCCCTCAACTCATTTGAGATTGATCCGACATTCTCAATGTTCTTCCAAAGCTTCGTCTGTTTTCATTCATGTAGACCTTATGTACGCTTCTTTTTTCCTCTGAGCTAGTCTCATAATTTCACCTTGTCCTCCATGGTTACCTAATCTTGCCATTTCTATCCCTCATTTTCACGTGACTATATCTCTCCTGCACTCTAATCAACCTCTCTTTAAAAGCCTCCCACATGTCGAATGTGGATTTACCTTCAAACAGCTGCTCCCAATCCACATTCCCCAACTCCTGCTGAATTTTGGTATAGTTGGCCTTCTCCCAATTTAGCGGTCTTCCTTTAGGACCACTCACATCTTTGTCCATGAGTATTCTAAAACTTACGGAATTATGATCAGTATTCCCCTACTGAAAATTCAACCACCTGGCTGGGCTCATTCCCTAACACCAGGTCCATTATGGACCCTTCCTGAGTTACACTATTTACATACTGCTCTAGAAAACCCTCCTGGATGCTCCTTACAAATTCTGCTCCATCTGGACCTCTAACACTAAGTGAATCCCAGCCAATGTCAGGAAAATTAAATTCTCCCATCATCACCACCCTGTTGATACCAAAAGGGTAGAAGATACAAACGTTTGAATACA
Source organism: Chiloscyllium punctatum (assembly GCF_047496795.1). Lineage (NCBI taxonomy): Eukaryota > Metazoa > Chordata > Chondrichthyes > Orectolobiformes > Hemiscylliidae > Chiloscyllium > Chiloscyllium punctatum. The sequence continues at coordinate 29,333,876 of NC_092783.1, forward strand.
AGTGCCAACAAGTAGGGCTGGCATGGTGGCTCAGTGGTTAGCACTGCTGCCTCACAGTGCCAGGGACCCAGCACCAGTTTGAATCCAGCCTTGGGCAACTGTCTGTGTGGAGTTTGCGCATTCTCTCAGTGTCTGTGTGGATTTCCTCCGGGTGCTCCGGTTTCCTCCCACAATCCAAAGATGTGCAGGATAGGTGAATTGGCTGTGCTAAATTGCCTGTAGTGTTCAGGAATGTGTAGGTTAGGTGCATTCGTCAGGGGAAAAATAGGGTAGAGGGATGGGCCTGGGTGGGTTACTCTTCGGAGGGTCGGTGTGGTCTTGGGCTGAAGGGCCTGTTTTCACACTGTAGGGTTTCTAAATTTTAATTAAAAACAGCTTCTTACCCTCTATTCGAAGACTTCAGTGGACTTCAAGTTTTAATATTGAATTGAATTTATTGTCATGTGTACTGAGGCACAGTGAAAAGTTTCTGGATTAGTGGTGCTGGAAGAGCACAGCAGTTCAGGCAGCATCCAAGTAGCTTCGAAATCGACGTTTCGGGCAAAAGCCCTTCATCAGGAATAAAGGCTTTAATCCTGATGAATGGCTTTTTCCCGAAACCTCGATTTCGAAGCTCCTTGGATGCTGCCTGAACTGCTGTGCTCTTCCAGCACCACTAATCCAGAATCTGGTTTCTAGCATCTGCAGTCATTGTTTTTACCACAGTGAAAAGTTTGTCTTGTGAGCAATACAGGCAGATCACAGAGTTAAGTAGCATAGATAAGTAAATAATAGGTAAACAGCAGCAAAAACAAAAACACAGGTACAAGCAAATGTTAAGGGTTCGTGAGTCCACTCAGTATTCTAACAACAGTAGGGTAGAAACTGTTTTGAAACCGGTTAGTGCGTGTGTTCAGGCTTCTGTACCTTCTCCCTGATGGTAGAGGTTGTAGATAAACATTGCCAGGATGGGATGGATCTTTGAGAATGCTGGCTGTCTTTCCTTGACAGCGGGTCTGGTAGATGGATTCAATAGGTGGGAGGTTGGCTTTTATGATTGTCTGGGCCGAGTTCACCACTCTCTGTAACCGTCTCTGATCTTGAATGGTACAGTTGCCATACCAGGTAATGATACATCCAGACAGAATGCTCTCAATGGCACACCTATAAAAGTTGGCAAGGGTATTCACCGTCATGCCAAATTTCCTCAGCTGCCTGAGGAAGAAGAGACAGTGTTGGGTCTTTGTAAGCAGTGCGTCCACATGAAGAGTCCAAGAAAGCTTGTTGTGGATGATCACTCCCAGGAGCTTGACACTCTCCACTCGTTCCACGTCTGTGCTGTTAATGCGGGGGAGTGGGGGGGCATGAGTAACATTCCGCTGACAGTCAATAGTGAGTTCCTTAGTTTTGCCGGCATTGTTGTTCTCAATGCACCATTTTCCAGGTCTTCCATCTCCCGTTTGTAGTCTGTTTCATTGCCATGTGAGATTTGAGCGATTATGATGGTGTCATCAGTGAACTTGTAAATGGCATTAGTCTGGTATTTGGCGACGCAGTCATGGGTATACAATGAGTACAGTAGGGGGCTGAGTACGCACCCCTGAGGGGCTCCAGTGTTGACTGTTAGTCAGGATGAAATATTGTCCCCAATCTTCACTGAATGTGGCCTGTGGGACAGGAAACTGAGGATCCAGTTGCAGAGAGTGGGGCTTAGTCTGAGATCACTGAGTTTAGGAATCAGTATCGAGGGGATAATAGTGTTGAAGGCTGAACTATAGTTAATAAATAGGATTCTTATGTAGCTGTTCTATGTGTCAAGATGTTTTAGGGAGGTGTGAAGGGCAAGTGATATGGCATCTGACATGGATCTGTTGGTCTGATAGGGAGATTGGAGTGGGTCAAGAGTAGTGGGGAGGCTGGAGTTGATTAATGCCGTGACCAGCTTTTCAAAGCACTTCATGACCATCAAAGTTAGGGCACTGGGCGGTAGTCATTGAGACATGCTGCATGAGCCTTCTTAGCCACAGGGATGATGTTGGCCCTCTTGAAACAGGCAGGGACAGTGGTCTGACGCAGGGAGAGGTTAAGGATATCTGAGAAGACCTCTGCCAGTTGATCTGTGCATGCTCTGAGTGCACGGCCTGGTCCTGCACCTGGTCCCATCACTTTCCATGGATTCACACGAAGGAAAACTGATCTGACCTCTGATGCAGTTACTGTTGGGATAGGTTTGTCAGGACTTGATGGAAAATCCTGCTCAAAGTGAGCATAGAAAGTGTGGAGATGATCTGGGAGGGATATGTCACCATCTACTATCTTGCACTGTCTCTTTTTAGAACCTGTGATGTCATTTAGCCCTTGCCATAGTCATTGGGTGTCTGTCTGGGTCTCTAGTTTGGATCGGTATTGGTCTTTAGCTGTCTCAGTGGCTCTGTGAAGGTTATACTTAGATTCTTTGTATTTGAGTGGGTCTCCTGATCTGAAGGCCTCACACCTGGTTTTTAGCAGGTTCTGTATGTCCTGATTCATCCAGGGTTTCCTGTTGGAAACTCCCGGATTGAGTTCCTCAGTATGCCGTCCTCCACACACTTGCTGATAAAGTCTGTGACGGTGGTGGCGTATTCGTCAAAGTTACCTGCGGTCTGTTTGAACACGGCCCAATCAGCCGATTCCAGACAGCACCAGAGTTGATCCCCTGCCTCCTCCAACCAGCACTAGACCTGTATCCGCGAGGGGGGTCTCCTGCTTGAGATTTTGCCTGTGAGCCGGGAGAAGAAACACGGCATTGTGGTCAGAAGGAAAAGTTGAGGAAGCTCTGGACGTGCTGTACACCAACACTAACACCCTGAGGGTGGGGGATGGAGCGGTAGGCATTCTTCACACTGGTGTGGCAGTGGTCTAAAAGGTTCAGGCCCCTGGTGGGGCAGGTAATGTTCGGGTGGTACTTGGGCAACACCTTCCTTAGATTGGCTTGATTGAAGTCACCAGTTAGAATAAACAGGGCCTCAAGGTGTTCCATCTCCAAGGTGTTAGTGGTGGAGTACAGCACATCCAGAGCTTCCTCAACCATTGCTTGTGGTGGTCTGTACCCAGCGGTTAGTATAGCAGCGGGAAATTCCTGTGGGAGATAGATGGGGCGGCATTTGATGGTGAGGAATTCAAGGTATGGGGAGCAATGGCTGTCCGGGGTTGTAATGTCCATGCACCACAAATTGTTGATTGAAAAGCAAAGCCCTCCACTCTTTGTCTTACTTGTGGAAGCTGTACAGTCCATACGATGGATAGAGAAACCATCAGCTTGAAGTGCGCAGCTGGGAATGGATGGGTTGAGCCAGGTTTCTGTGAAGCAGGGTGCACAGCAGTCCTGCAGTTCACGCTGGAAGCTGAGCCGTGATCGGAGTTTGTCCATCTTGTTCTCCAGAGATTGTACATTTGCTCGGAGTAAGCTTTGAACGGGGGTCTTGAAACCATGTAGTCTCAGTCTTACCAGCAGGCCGGCATGCTTATCCTGCTTCCTTGCAGGTTTCTCACTTGTTGCTCTCTCTCTCTGCACCCTTCTCTGCAGCTGGAGCAATGTATTCTGCACTCTGTTCTATTACGCTGCATATATCCGCTGCACCCGATGTGGCCTCCTCTATATTGGGGAGACAGGCCGCCTACTTGCGGAACGTTTCAGAGAACACCTCTGGGACACCCGGACCAACCAACCCAACCACCCCGTAGCCCAACACTTCAACTCCCCCTCCCACTCCACCAAGGACATGCAGGTCCTTGGCCTCCTCCATCGCCAGACCATGGCAACACGACGGTTGGAGGAAGAGCGCCTCATCTTCTGCCTGGGAACCCTCCAACCACAAGGGATGAACTCAGATTTCTCCAGTTTCCTCATTTCCCTTCCCCCACCTTGTCTCAGTCCCAACCCTCGAACTCAGCACCGCCTTCCTAACCTGCAATCTTCTTCCTGACCTCTCCACCCCCACCCCACTCCTGCCTATCACCCTCACCTTGACCTCCCTCCACCTATCGTATTTCCAACGCCCCTCCCCCAAGTCCCTCCTCCCTACCTTTTATCTTAGCCTGCTGGACACACTTTCCTCATTCCTGAAGAAGGGCTTGTGCCCGAAACGTCGATTCTCCTGCTCCTTGGATGCTGCCTGACCTGCTGCGCTTTTCCAGCAACACATTTTCAGCTCTGATCTCCAGCATCTGCAGTCCTCACTTTCTCCTACTCTGTTCTATTACCCTGATATACTTTTTACGGTGTGATCTGCCTGTAAGGAACGAAAAACAATATCTTGGTACATGTGACAATAATAAATCAAAATACAGTGGGCCAAAAGCTGGAAAGTGAGACGAGTAGAAATTTAATACAGTTTTGACTGTTTAGATTAAATGGACCTAACCACCCTATCTATATTGTGTCTATGATTCTATATGCTCAAATTGGTCTCCAAACACACTGCTATGACTTCCACAGATTAAAATGAACAAAGCCTACTTCAGCCATATAAACTAGTGGCTCTGTAAAATAGTTCATCACATTATAAAGCATCTATTAAAAGTCTGCAAAACAGCAGATCCTTGATCTCAGTACATTCTGTGTCTTGGAAAATGTGCCGGGAATGTAATATAAGTGGGAATTGTTCGTTATATAACCAACGCATCTTTTGTTTATTAGCATCTAATTAAATCTGTGTTGTCACCTTTGTAGTGACTGGACTTTGATGAAGTCAAATTAATCATGTCTTACGGTTCCACAGTGAGATGTAACAAAATAAAAGTGGTGATGACTGTATTAAGTGGAAAATTAACATATTGAGCGGTAAGTATGTATTAGACAGTATATATATATATATATATATATATATATATACATCTAAAAGTCAGTAAATGTATCGTGACACTGAGTCTTTCGCCCTTTTGCCAGTCGGGGACTCCACATACAGTCACTATCCTATCCGAAATATACCATGTCCAATTAATCACAGAGCTTTGCTATGCTCCTCCTATTTCATAAGTGGCACTGTCTGATAATACCCATGTCAAATGAGCAGATCAGGTCGAAGCAAAACCACTCGTTTTGTCCTTCGGTTTTTCCTAATGCCCAACAGCACGCTAACAAAAGCTTGTAGCGAGTTGCAATCTCGGGTAGTTTCGGTGACGAGAAACCAGAGAGAACTTGCTTCCCGCGATTTTGCCGTCGCCTCTAAAACGCTATATCTCAGCTCGGGGACTCCTGCAATATGAGGAGGGTCCTGAACAATCCGAGCCAAGGGGAGAGCCTGTGGCACCGCTTTCTCATAACCCTCACAAGGATTGTTGCTGTGTGCTGCATTCCAAATGCGACTTGTTCCTGGTAACAGCGTGAAGGGTTGTGCGCTATATCATCGTCAACATCCTAACAACTCTACAAAACGTTAAGCCTGTTCTTTATTGTGGGGGACGGCCATTTCTTGTATTTGATTTTGCACCTTCTCGGGAATCCTTTGCTTACCTCAAAATTGCACAGATTTGCTTGGTCCCGGTATTTTCTTGGGATTGATTTCCCATCCCCATGTTGTAGTGAAGTTCCAATGCCTCACTTCTCACTTCTTCGGGTGGCCCACTTTTGAAAACATTTATGTCATGTGTTATTGGCATGGTAGGCGCCAGTGTGCACACATCCACATCCCCTGGGTCACGAAACTATGACATAAGGTCAGACTATACATTCCTTGCAGTCAAAAGCTATATTGTTTACATTCCCACGTGAAAGTAAATTGACACTGAGGTTATTCTGTAATATGTACATAGAAAAAAGGCTTTTGCTAAATCCACTACTGTTTACATTAGATGGGCCTTACCACCTTTTCTACATTGTGTGAACCTATGATTCTGTAAATTCTATAAATCTACCACTGCAGATTGACACCTTGTCATAGTTGCTCTATAATCCTGGCCATGATGGCACAGTAGCAGTTAGTGGGGCTGCACATTTATTCAAGAGTCTCCAGGCCATTGTCATTGTCCAACTGCCATCAGGCTTTCCTATTGGTCACCTTGGATTACATTCCGATACAGCCATGACGTATGAAAACTGATTTTAACAGTCCATCTCAAGATTGTCCTATTTCCTTGTGCCCGGCAGGCATAGTGTATACCGTATTGTATCATGATGTAAGTTTTGTGGGGCATGGGATGATAACAGGTTCCCATTCAGCTTCCCCTGCCAACACACTTACAGCTAAACCAAAGGTGAATTTACCTCCAGGTGTTTGCAATGTAATACCCCTTAACAAATCCATACTAATTGTATAAGGTTTGATAAGGCTCCCCACGGTAGGCTCATTCGGAAAGTTAGGAGGTATGGGATACTGGGAAATTCGGCTGGACACAGACTTGGCTGGCCCATAGAAGACAGCGAGTGGTAGTGGATGGGAAGTATGCCGCCTGGCGGTTGTGACCAATAGTGTCCAACAGGGATCTGTTCTTGGGCCTCTGTTCTTTGTAGTTTTTATAAATGACTGATGAAGAAGTAGAAGGGTAGGTTAGTAAGTTTGCTGATGACACAAAGGTCGGTGGTGTTTGTAGATAGTGTCGAGGGCTGTTGCTGGCTACAACAAGACATTGACAGGATACAGAGCTGGGCTGATGTGGCAGATGGAGTTCAACCTGGATAAATGCGAAGTGATTCTTTTGGTAGGTCGAATTTGAATGCTGAATACAGGGTTAAAGACAGGATTCTTGGCGGTGTGGAGGAACAGTGGGATCTTGGGATCGATGTACATGAATCCCTCAGAGTTACCATCCAAGTTGATTGGGTTGTTAAGAAGGTATATGGTGTGTTGGCTTTCATTAAACGGGGATTGAGTTTAAGAGGCTGCGAGGTTTTGTTGCAACTCTATAAAACCCTGGTTAGACCATACTTGGAATATTGTGTCCGGTTCAGGTGACCTCATTATGGGAAGGGTGTGGAAGCTTTCGAGAGGTTGCAGAGGAGATTTACCAGGACACTGCCTGGACTGGAGGGTTTGTCCCGTGAAGAGCGGTTGAGTGAGCTTGGGCTTTTCACACTGGAGAGAAGGAGGAAGAGAGGTGTCTTGATGGAGGTGTACAAGATAATGAAAGGCCTAGATAGAGTAGATAGCCAGAGACCTTTCCCCAGGGCAGAAGTGGCTGTCAGCAGGGGTTCTAATTTTAAGGTGATTAGAGGAAGGTAGAGGGGAGATGTCAGAGGTAGGTTCTTTATGCAGAGAGTGGTGAGTGTGTGGAATGCACTGCCAGCGGTGGTAGTAGAGTCAGAGACATTAGGGACATTTAAGTGACTGCTGGACAAGCACGTGGACGGCAGTAAATTGAGGGGTATGTACGTTAGGTTGATCCGAGATTAAGATAAATGCTCAGCACATCATGGGTTGAAGGGCCTGTACTGTTCTATATTTTCCTGCATTTTTGAATATTAATAATTGGTGGGTTCCAGTTTCCAATGCACATAACTTCGCACTGCGGGGACTACCACCCCTTCAAAGCCGTTTGTTGTCATTTTGGTTTCTATTTGCCTACCCCCATTCCTATTTACGGTTGCTGCTTCTGCACCAGTATCGACTCATGCGATGTCTATTACCTCACCTTCAGTGCAGTGTGGCCTCAGGTCTCAGAGAATCCGACTTGGCACTTTTCTCACGGAAACCGGAGTCCTGGCCCACCCCTAACTGATAGGATTACTCTGTTCTCCCTCCCCCAATTTAGGGTGGCTTCGGGGGGAGGGGGGGGGGGTGCGGTGTGGAGTAGGTTCGACACATCTCATTCCCTCCTCAGCTTTATTTTCCTTGTCTGATAGTACTTGGCTCACTGGTGATTTTCCTTGAAACCCATTGTCCTTAGGGGCAAAATACCGCTTCCATTGAGTTTACAAAGTATTCGTGGGTATCCCATTGATCTCCTCACAGCATCAAACTTGTCCCATCCATGGAGCCTTTACAAAGGACTCGACACCCAGCATGAGCAAAAACCAACGTAGTGTACAAAATCCCATGCAAGGACTGCACAAAACACTACATAGGACAAACAGGAAGACAGCTAACGATCCGCATCCATGAACACCAACTAGCCACGAAACGACACGACCAGCTTTCCTTAGTAGCCACACACGCAGATGACAAGCAACATGAGTTCGACTGGGACAACACTACTATTATAGGACAAGCTAAACAGAGAACAGCCAGGGAATTCCTAGAGGCATGGTACTCATCCACAGATTCTATCAATAAACACATCGACCTGGACCCAATATACCGGCCACTGCAGTAGACAGCTGGAACTGACAACCGGAAGCGGCAGAGACAGGCCACTATAAATGCCGGAGGAAACAGCACGGAAGCGCTTCACAGGAGGCTCCCAAGCACTGAGGATGTCACCTAGACAGGGGACAAAACATCTGCAACATAAATTCCTAGCTCGGCAAACAGAACCACAACAGCCTTTGTGTGAGCCCAGTACCACCTGATGGCGCTTTCCCCCTGCACTGTCACCTTTCCCCCTTCCACATCCTCTAACCATCCCAGAAGCAAAATTCCCTCTCCCACTACTCGACCCTGGACTGGTCCTCATAATGTCAACAAAGTGTCCCTCCAGTGTGGAGGTCCAAACCTCATTAGCCGAGCTCTCACCCCTGCTGTAAACACTTCCTGATCGGTCCCTGAACATCTTGATTGTGCATCCCATTTATGCTGATACGTCCCTCAATCTAGTTATACCCTCCTAGATTTGTGCTTAGGAAAATTATCCCATTTTGCATCCATAGCTGATGCTGTTTGAATACTTTGAACACTGCACCAAATCCTAGGATGTAACAAAGTATGAATGAAGTGATTCTAATTAACAAGTTTGTTAACAGTAGCATACACATATCCAAATATTAAGTAGTGATGAATATATTAATCGTTAAATTAATATATTGAGTGGTGATATATATTAACCAATAAATACATATGCAAAGCAGTAGATACATTATATATATGTTAAACAGTAAATGTGTAAATGCCCATTGGGAACCCCGCTTTAGAATGGCCGATCTGGGGTTCCTGGCACTGTTCCTGAATTGGGTCCGAGGTGAAGTCTGACAGCTGTGTACAGCCACAAATCCCAATCCAATGCGAGTCGGGCAAATTACATGCTGTTTCAGCCTTCCAAGGCACTTGCATTATCTTTCCAGATATTCCATTATACAGAGAAGCATCTCCAGGTGGCTTCCCGTGATAGCCCAGCAGAAGTCTCACAGTCAATTTAGTATCACGTGGTAATCTCTCAGTCAAAACAGGCTGTTTTATCATTCGGCCTGTTTTCCACTCCTTTTCCACTTTATTTCAATTGCTCGTCAAATTAACCCTTAATGATTAACCCTTGATTGTCCGTTCTGATGTTGTAATTTTTGACTCTACCATCACATCATGTCGTTGGTAGCAAGATTATAGATGGCACACTTAATATTCTTCCTCAAGTAATTGCCTGGTATATCACATCCACAGCTGTACAAGACAAGATAATTAATCATCTTGCACAGAGGACAACTGTATGGATACTGAGTTTGATGGATGAATTGTATAACCTGAGCTAATACTTCCCATGGTGATCCCTTTCTGAGACTTGAATACTGTTATGACTTCTCAATGAGAACTGTGAATAGGGTAACAGGTATGACAACTTGTTAAATTTTCAAAGTAAAAACTTATGTTAAAGATCGATACTAGCACTCTGCGGGGGGGGTTTAAACTAATTTGGCAGGGGGATGGGATCCAGATTTGTATTGTATCCGTTGCTCCCGATGTGGTCTCCTCTACATTGGGGAGACTGGGCGCCTCCTAGCAGAGCGCTTTAGGGAACATCTCCGAGACACCCGCACCAATCAACCAAACCGCCCCGTGGCCCAACATTTCAACTCCCCCTCCCACTCTGCCAAGGACATGGAGGTCCTGGGCCTCCTTCACCGCCGCTCCCTCACCACCAGAAGCCTGGAGGAAGAACGCCTCATCTTCCGCCTCGGAACACTTCAACCCCAGGGCATCAATGTGGACTTCAACAGCTTCCTCATTTCCCCTTCCCCCACCTCATCCTAGTTTCAAACTTCCTGCTCAGTTACTGTCTCCTTGACTCGTCCGACCTGCCTATCTTCTTTTCCACCTATCCACTCCACCCTCTCCTCCTTGACCTATCACCTTCATCTCCTCCCCCACTCACCAATGCTACTCTCTCCCCACCCCCACCCTCCTCTAGCTTATCTCTCCACGCTTCAGGCTCACTGCCTTTATTCCTGATGAAGGGCTTTTGCCCGAAACGTTGATTTCGCTGCTCGTTGGATGCTGCCTGAACTGCTGTGCTCTTCCAGCACCACTAATCCAGACTTGTAGTCCAGCAAGTAGGTTAGCTGTTTGTCAGGATGTCCAAGAATGTAGGGAGGCTGTGGAGAAGGTAGCACTAACAGGGAATACTTGCGGACACAGAGATGGGTTCAAGTGTGTATACTTCAATGCAAGGAGTATCAGAAATAAGGTGGGTGAACTTAAGGCGTGGATTGGTACCTGGGACTACAATGTTGTGGCCATCACGGAAACGTGGATAGAAGAGGGACAGGAATGGTTGTTGGAGGTTCCTGGTTACAGATGTTTCAGTAAGATTCGGGAGGGTGGTAAAAAAGGAGGGGGTGTGGTGTTGCTAATTAGAAATGGTATAATGGCTGTAGAAAGGCAGTTCGAGGGGATCTGCCTTTGGAGGTAGTATGGGCTGAAGTCAGAAATAGGAAAGGAGCAGTCACCTTGTTGGGTGTTTATTATAGGCCCCCCAATAGCAGCAGAGATGTGGAGAAACAGATTGGGAAACAGATTTTGGAAAGGTGCAGAAGCCACAGGGTCGTAGTCATGGGTGACTTCAACTTCCCAAATATTGATTGGAAGCTCTTTAGATCAAGTAGATTGGATGGGGCGGTGTTTGTGCAGTGTGTCCAGGAAGCTTTTCTAACTCAGTATGTTGATTATCTGACCAGAGGGGAGGCCATATTGGATTTGGTACTCGGTAACGAACCAGGACAAGTGATGGGCTTGTTAGTAGGTGACCACAATTCTGTGACTTTCACCTTGGTTATGGAGAGAGATAAGTACATGCAACAGGGTAGGTGTTACAATTGGGGGAAGGGTAAATACGATGCTGCAAGACAGGATCTGAGGAGCATAAGTTGGGAGCATAGGCTGTCAGGGAAGGATGTCATTGAAATGTGGAACTTTTTCAAGGAACAGATACGACGTGTCCTTGATATGTATGTACCTGTCAGGCAGGAAAGAGATGGTCGTGTGAGGGAACCTTGGTTGACGAGGGAGGTTGAATATCTAGTAAAGAGGAAGAAGGAGGCTTACATAAGGCTGAGGAAACAAGGTTCAGACAGAGCGTTGGAGGGATAAAAGGATAGCCAGGAGGGAGCTGAAGAAAGGGATTACGAGAGTTAAGAGAGGGCATGAAAAATCTTTGGCGGGTAGGATCAAGGATAAACCCAAGGCCTTTTATGCGTATGTGAGAAACATGAGAATGACGAGAACGAGGGTAGGTCCGATCAAGGACAGTAGTCGGAGACTGTGTATTGAGTCGGAAGAGATAGTAGAGGTCTTGAATGAGTACTTTTCTTCAGTATTTACAAATGAGAGGGACTGTATTGTTGAAGAGGAGAGTATGAAATGGACTGGTAAGCTAGAGAAGATACTTGTTAGGAAGGAAGATGTGTTGGGCATTTTGAAAAACTTGAGGATAGACAAGTCCCCCGGGCCTGACGGGATATATCCTAGGATTATGTGGGAAGCAAGAGAGGAAATTGCAGCGCCGTTGGCAATGATCTTTTCGTCTTCACTGTCAACAGGGGTGGTACAAGGGGCCTGGAGTGGCGAATGTTGTGCCCCTGTTCAAAAAAGGGAATAGAGATAACCCCAGGAATTACAGGCCAGTTAGTCTTACTTTGGTGGTAGGCAAAGTGATGGAAAGGGTGCTGAGGGATAGGATTTATGAGTATCTGGAAAGACATTGCTTGATTAGGGACAGCCAGCATGGATTTGTGAGGGGTATGTCTTGCCTTACAAGTCTTATTGAATTCTTTGAGGAGGTGACCAAGCATGTGGATGAGGGTAGAGCAGTGGATGTAGTGTACATGGATTTTAGTAAGGCATTTGATAAGGTTCCCCATGGTAGGCTTATGCGGAAAGTCAGGAGGCACGGGATAGAGGGAAATTTGGCCGGTTGGATAGAGAACTGGTTAACCGGTCAAAGTCAGAGAGTGGTGGTAGATGGTAAATATTCAGCCTGGAGCCCAGATACAAGTGGAGTTCCGCAGGGATCAGTTCTGGGTCCTCTGCTGTTTGTAATTTTTATTAATGACTTAGATGAGGGAGTCGAAGGGTGGGTCAGTAAATTTGCAGATGATACGAAGATAGGTGGAGTTGTGGACAGTGAGGAGGGCTGTTGTCGGCTGCAGAGGGACTTAGATATGATGCAGAGCTGGGCTGAGGAGTGGCAGATGGAGTTCAACCCTGTCAAGTGTGAGGTTGTCCATTTTGGAAGGACAAATAAGAATGCGGAATACAGGGCTAACGGTAGGGTTCTTAGTAAGGTGGAGGAGCAGAGGGATCTTGGGGTCTATGTTCATAGCTCTTTGAAAGTTGCCACTCAGGTGGATAGAGCTTGTAAGAAGGCCTATGGTGTATTAGCGTTCATTAGCAGAGGGATTGAATTCAAGAGTTGTGAGGTGATGTTGCAGCTGTACAGGACCTTGGTAAGGCCACATTTGGAGTACCATGTGCAGTTCTGGTCGCCTCACTAAGGAAAGATGTGGAAGCTTTGGAGAGGGTGCAGAGGAGATTTACCAGGATGTTGCCTGGAATGGAGAATAGGTCATACGAGGGTAGGTTGAGAGTTCTCAGCCTTTTCTCGTTGGAACAGCGAAGGATGAGGGGTGACTTGATAGAGGTTTATAAGATGATCAGGGGAATAGATAGAGTAGACAGTCAGAGACCTTTTCCCCGGGTACAACAGAGTGTTACAAGGGGACATAAATTTAAGGTGAAGGGTGGAAGGTATAGGGGGGATGTCAGGGGTAGGTTCTTTACCCAGAGAGTGGTGGGGGCATGGAATGCGCTGCCTGTGGGAGTGGCAGAGTCAGAATCATTGGCGATCTTTAAGCGGCAATTGGATAGGTACATGGATAGGTGCTTAAGCTAGGACAAATGTTCGGCACAACACGTGGGCCGAAGGGCCAGTTCTGTGCTGTATTGTTCTATGTTCTATGTTCTATAATGACTGATTGGAAAGTCCAGTCCCATGTGAGGTTACTAAGAAACTTGGCAATGTATGCACTGAGGAGGTCTGTACCATTTTGTGATGTGAACAGACCAGTGTGGAGTTACCATGTGTTATATCACATAGAAGGCTAGGGATGCAGGAAGGCTAGTGATGGGAGATAAGGAAATAGCTGAAGAACTTAATAAATACTTTGTGTCGGTCTTCACAGTGGAAGAAATGAGTAATATCCCAACAATTAAGGAGAGTCAAGGGGCAGAGTTGAGTATAGTTGTTATTACAACAGAGAAAGTGCTAGAAAAGCTAAAAGGTCTAAAAACTGATAAACCTCCTGGCCTGGATGGGCTATATCCTAGAGTTCTGAGGGAAGTGGCTGAAGAAATAGCAGAGACATTGGTTGTAATCGTTCAAAGATCACTGGAGTCAGGGAAAGTCCCAGGTGATTGGAAAATCGTTGTTGTAACACCCTTGTTCAAGAAAGGATCAAGACAAAAGATGGAAAATTATAGACCAATTAGCCTAACCACGGTTGTAAGTAAAATTCTAGAATACATCGTTAAGAATGAGATTTCTAAATTCTTGGAAGTGTTGGGTCGGATTAGAACAAGTCAGCATGGATTTAGTAAGGGGAGGTCGTGCCTGTTAGAATTACAAACCTGTTAGAATTCTTTGAAGAGGTAACAAATAGGTTAGACCAGGGAAACCCAGTGGATGTGGTCTATCTAGACTTCCAAAAGGCCTTTGATAAGGTGCCTCACGGGAGGCTGCTGAGTAAGATGAGGTCCCATGGTGTTTGAGGTGAGCTACTGGCATGGATTGAGGATTGTCTGTCTGACAGAAGGCAGAGAGTTGGGATAAAAGGTTCTTTTTCGGAATGGCAGCTAGTGACAAGTGGGATCCCGCAGGGTTCAGCGTTGGGGCCGCAGCTGTTCACTTTATATATAAATGACTTGGACGAAGAGACTTGGAGGCATTCTGGCAAAGTTCACCGATGAAGTTAGATGGACAGGCAGGTGGTCCTGAGGAGGTGGGTAGGCTGCAGAAATATTTAGACAGTTTAGGAGAGTGGTCCAGGAAATGGCTGATGAAATTCAATGTGAGCAAATGCGAAGTCTTGCACTTGGGGAAAAAGAATACAGGCATTGACTATTTTCTAAACGGTGAGAAAATTCATAAAACCAAAGTACAAAGGGATCTGAGAGTGCTAGTCCAGGATCCTGTAAAGGTTGATTTGCAGGTTGAGTCCATGGTTAAGAAAGCAAACATAATGTTGTCATTTATCTTAAGAGGGTTGGAATGTAAAAGCAGTGATGTGCTACTGAGACTTTATAAAGTTCTGGTTAGGCCCCATTTAGAATACTGTGTCCATTTTGGTCTCCACACCTCAGGAAGGACATATTGGCACTGGTGCGTGTCCAGCGGAGATTCACATGGATGATCCCTGGAATGGTAGGCCTAACAAATGATGAACGGCTGGTGATCCTGGGATTGTATTCATTATAGTTTCAAAGGTTGAGGGGAGATCTAATAGAAACTTACAAGGTAATGCATGGCTTAGAAAGGGTGGACGCTGGGAATTTGTTTGCGTCAGGCGGGGATATTAGGAGCTGTGGGCACAGCTTTAGAATTAGAGGGGATCAATTTAGAATGGAAACGAGAAGACATTTCTTCTGCCAGAGAGTGGTGGGCCTGTGGAATTCATTGCCACGGAGCGCAGTGGAGGCCGGGACATTAAATGTCTTCAAGGCAGAGATTGATAAATTCTTAATCTCGCAAGGAATTAAGGGCTACGGGAGAACGCGGGTAAGTGGCATTGAAATGCCCATCAGCCATGATTGAATGGTGGAGTGGACCTGATGGGCTGAATGGCAGAGATCAGTGTTAAGTGGGGTCCCACAGGGCTCTGTTCTTGGGCCTCCTCTCTTTGTAGTTTTTATCAGTGATTTGGATGAGGAGATTGAGGGGTGGGTTAGTAAATTTGCAGATGACACAAAGGTTGGAAGTGTCATTGATAGTATAGAGGGTTACTGCACGCTGCAGCGCGACATAAACAGGATGCAGAGCTGGGCTGAGAAATGGCAGATGGAGTTCAACCTGGATAAATGTGAAGTGATGCATTTTGGAAGATCGAACTCGAATGCTGAATATAGGATCAAAGACAGGATTCTTGGAAGTGTGGACGAACAGAGGGATCTGGCTGTGCAAGTACATAGATCCCTCAAAGTTGCCACCCAAGTGGATAGGGTTGTTAAGAAAACATATGGTGTTTTGGCTTTTATTAACAGGGGACTGAGTTTAAGAGCCGCGAGGTTTTGCTACCGTTCTACAAGTCCCTGGTGAGACCACACTATGAATATTGTGTCCAGTTCTGGTCACCCTACTATAGGAAAGATTCAGAGGCTTTGGAGAGGATGTAAAGAAGGTTTACCAGGATGCTGCCTGGACTGGAGGGCTTGCCTTATGAAGAGAGGTTGACTAAGCTTGGACTTTTCTCTCTGGAGAGGAGGAGGAAGAGAGGAGACCTGATCAAAGTATATAAGGTAATGAGAGGCATGGATAGAGTCAATAGCCACAGACTTTTCCCCAGGGAAGGATTGACTGGCACAAGGGGTCATAGTTTTAAGATATCAGCAGGAAGGCATAAAGGAGACATCAGAGGTAGGTTCATTTACGCAGAGAGTTGTGAATGTATGGAATGCATTGCCAGTGGTGATGGTGGAAGCAGAGTCACTGGGGAGATTTAAGCGACTGCTGGACATGCACATGGATAGCAGTGAGTTGAGGGGTGCGTAGGTTAAGTTACTATATTTTACATTAGGATTAGCCTCGGCACAACATCACGGGCCAAAGGGCCTTTTCTGTGCTGTACTCTTCTATGTTCTATGTTCTAAAGCGTCGATGTGGACTTGTTGGGCCAAATGGCTTGTTTCCATACTGTAGGGATTCTATGAAAAAGGGGTTATTGGCTGATTATTTGTGTAGAAATAGTGTTCAAGGGTACAGGGAGAAAGCAATTTATTGACATGTGGTAATGATGATCGTTTGAAGAGCTAGTGCATCAGCAAAGGGCAGACTGGCCTCGTTCTGTGCCACAGCAATTCTGTAGTTTTCTCTTCCCTTGCACAATGTACTTCTAGCTCTTGTTTTGTTTCTGACCAGATTTACCAACCTGCTTTGTTAGCTACAAGCCTACATTTTTTCTTATAATGAGATTCACTCATTTATTAAATAAATTGATGTCTTATTCTGAAAAGACCATGACCATAAAGTTTCTTTATGAACAAACTTGCACCAACACACATAGTGTGAATTTGAGCTACAAATGAAGCTCACAATCTCTCAACTACTCCACTGTGTTTAGACTGATGCAGTCCAAGCTCATGTTTAAGAGTTCTTCTGAAGTCTTATGACAGTGTCAAAGAACACTCGAGTTGTATAATACGTTTGTAGTGTCAGCATTTTTGTTTCATAAGGCCACATGTGAAAAATTTCAGTTTGATTTTTTTTCAAAAACTAATTTGCACAACCGACGAATTGCTATGGAGAGAAATAAAGACTGAAAGAGGACAGGTTTGCTGATAACCACAAGTAGAGTACAAAGATGGACTTACAATTAGAAGTTGTGAGTATGTTATGTTATGATTGGATAACATAATCATGTGTATTAGTTTAAACATGACTGTTCAATGTAGTCATGTGGACCCACCTGCAATATAGACAATGTAAAAATTATTGGACTCATAAAATTTGATTTGATTTATTGTTGTCACATGAACCAAGATCCAGTGAAATGTGTTGTCTTGCGTGGTATCCAAGCAGATTGTATCATACAAAGTGCATCAGGGTAAATGAACAGCCTGCAGTGTTACAGCTGCAGCTGGCCCTGGAGTGTCATAGAGTCACAGAGTCATAGAGTGTGTTCAGAGGAGATTCATGAGATTGGTCCAAGGACTGCAAACCTTGACAGATGAGGAACGTTTGAGGACTCTGTTTATACTTGATGGAGTTTAGAGGGAGGAGGGGAGATCCAATAGAAACTTCCAGAATACTGAATGGAAAATGGATGTTGGGAAGATGTTTCCATTTTTAGGAAAGATGAGGACCCAGGGCACAGGCTTAGAGTAAAGGGAAGGCCTTTCAGAATGGAGATAAGGGGAAACATCTTTAGCCAAAGAGTTGTGTCATTGGAATTCCCTCCCATAAAGGAGTGTGGAGGCCAGGTCATTGAATATATTTAAGGTGGATATAGCTAGGTTTTTGATTGTCAATGGGATCAAGGGTTCCAGGGAGAAAGTGGGAGAATGAGGTTGAGAGACTCATTAGCCATTATTAAATGGTGGAGCAGACTCTGTCTTATGGTCTGAAAAGGTGGAGAGGGAGAAAGAGACAGAGAGATGTCAATTCAAAAGCCAGATCACACCAGGGAAGAAGCTGTTCTTGAATCTGTTTGTAAGTATGTTCAAACTTTTATATCTTCTGCCTGTTGGAAGATGGTGGAAGAGATTATAACCAGGATGGGTGGGGTCTTTGATTATTTTGGCTGCTTTCCCGAGGCAGCAGGAAGTGTAGACAGAGTCAATGGTTGGAAGGCTGGATTGCGTGATGGACTGAGTTGTGATCACGAGTGTCTATAGTTTCTCATGGTCTCGGGAAGAGCAGTTGACATTACCACACTGTGATGCATCCAGTTAGGATGCTTTCTGTGATGCATCTATAAAAATTGATAAGCGTCTTTACTGACTTGCCAAATTTCCTTAGCCTCCTGAGGGATTAGAACCATGATTGTGCTTTCCTGACAGTTGCGTCGATGTAGGTGGACCAGGACGGATTGTTGGTGATCATCACTCCCAGGAACTTGAGTCTTAGCTGCAGTGTCAGATAGAGGATATAGACGTTGGGGAGTAAATGTTGATTGGAATTTTTATTATCTGTAGAAATCATGGATGGGAATGTCATGGTGTGAAAATAGCATTCCTTGATAGCAAAGATATTTTGTTGTAAGCCATCTCTTGATGTGTGCTCTTCCCCTGCAAGCATGCATAAAAGATTTAGAAGGAAGCCTGGGTCTTGTTTAGTCTAAGAGGAAGGAGCAATCACAGTATGGGTGAATTCAGAATACAGATGGAGAGTGTGAAGCTAAAATCCAATACCAGGATCCTGTGCTTAATTAAGGGATGCAACAATAGAATGAGGGAGGACTTGGCTAAAGTAAACTGGAAACAAAGATATTCTGGTGGGACAGTTGATGAGCAGTGGAGGACTTTCAAAGCAATGTTTCAAAGTGCTCAGCCAAGTATATCCCAGTGAAAAGGAAGGACTGTAAGGAAAGGGGTAATCTGCTATGGGTGCCTGAGGAAATAAGGGAGGCTATCAAATTGAAAGAGAAGGCATACAAAGTGGCCAAAAACAGCAGGAATCTAGAAGGTTGGGAAAACTTTAAAGGTCAACAAAAAGCCATAAAAAGAGCTATAAAGAAAAGTAAGATAGAACACGAGAAAAAACTAGCACAGAATATAAAGACAGATAGGAAAAGTTTCTATCAATCTATAAAACGAAAAAGAGTGGCTAAAGTGAATGTTGGTTCTTTAGAGGATGAGGACGGCATTTAGTTATGGGATATGATGAAATGGGGGAGCCTTGAACAGGTATTTTGTATCGGTCTTCACAGTGGAGGGCACTAATAACACGCCAGAAATTGACAAAGAGACGAAGGTAGGTGAGGACCTGGAAACAATCATTATTATGAAAGAGGTAGTGTTGGGCAAGCTAATGCAGCTAAGGATAGACAAGTCTCCTGACCCTGAAGGAATACAAACTAGGGTACTGAAAGAGATGGTGGGAGAAATAGCAAGTACACTTGTGGGAATTTTCCAAAATTCGCTGGACTCTGGGGTATTTCCAGCAGATTGGAAAACAGCAAATTGGACACCACAGTTTAAAAGGAGAAGTAGACAAAAGATGGGGAATTATAGACCAGTTAGCTTAACCTCTGTAGTGGGGAAGATGCTTGAGTCCATAATCAAGGAAGAAATAGCAAGGATCGAGATAGAAATTGTCCTGTTGGGCAGATGCAGCATGAAGGGCAGGTCATGCTTACAAATCTTTTGGAATTCTATGAAGACATTATGAGCAAGGTGGACAATGGGGAGCTAGTGGATGTGGTGTACCAAGATGTCCAAAAGGCTTCGACAAGGTGTCGCACAAGAGACTGCTGCATACGATAAAGATGCATGGCGTTATCGGTAAAGTATTAGCATGGTTAGAGGATTGGTTGACTAACAGGAAGCAAAGAGTGGGGATAAATGAGTGCTATTCTGGTTGGCAATCAGTAAATATTGTTGTGTCTCAGGGATCGGTATTGGGACCACAATTATTCCCAATTTATATAGATGATTTGGAGTTGGGGACCACGTGTAGTGTGGCAAAGTTTGCAGATGACACAAAGATGAATGGAGACCAAAGTGTGCAGAGCACTGTGAAACTTTCCAGAGGAACAAAAATACTTTAAGAGAGTGGGCAAAGGTCTGGCAGATGGAATACAATGTTAACAAATGTGAAGTCATCCATTTTGGTCAGAGTCACAGTAAAAAGGATTATTACTTGAATGGTAAAAAGTTGCAGCATGCTGCTATGCAGAGGGACCTGGGTGTCCTTGTGCATGAATCACAGAGGGTTGGTCTGTGGGTACAACAAGTAATTAGGAAGGCAAATGGAATTTTGTCCTTCATTGTTGAAAGGATTGAGTTTAAAAGCAGGGAGGTTATGTTGCAGCTGTACAGGGTGCTGGGGAGGCCACACCTGGAATCCTGCATGCAGTTTTGATCTCCTTACTTGAGAAAGGATGTACTGGCACTGGAGGGAGTGCAGAGGTTGATTCTGGAGTAGAGGGGGTTGGCTTATGAGGAGAAACTGAGCAGACTGGGATTATATTCAGAAGAATGAGGGAGGTCTTACAGAAACATATAAAATTATGCAGGGAATAGAAAAGACAGAAGTAGAGAGGATGTTTCCACTGGCAGGTGAAACTAGGAAAAAGGGCATAGCCTCAAGATTAAGGACAGCAGATTTTGGACTGAACTGAGAAGGAAGTTCTTCACCCAGAGGGTTGTAAATCTATGGAATTCCTTGCCCAGTGAAATAGTTGACACTACTTCAATAAATGTTTTTAAATAATAAAGGAATTAAGGGATATGGTGAGAGGGTGGGAAATGGATCTGAGGCCATAAAAAAGACCACCCATGATCTTATTGAATGGCAGAGCTGGCTCGAAGGGCCAGACGGCCTACTCCTGCTCCTAGTTCTTATGTTAGATTAGATTCCCTACAGTGTGGAAACAGGCCATTTGGCTCAACAAATCCACACCGACTTTCTGAAGAGTAACCCAACTCGTACATTTACCCCTGACTAACACACCTAACACTATGGGCAATTTAGCATGGCCAATTTACCTGACCTACACATTTTTAGACTGTGGGAGGAAACCGGAGCACCCGGAGGAAACCCACACAGACATGGGTAGAATGTGCAAACTCCACACAGACAGTCATTCAAACCGGGAATTGAACCTAGGTCCCTGGCACTTTGAGCCACTGTGCCACTACATTCTTATGTTTAACTGTGTCCCAGATATGTGTTCTAAGAGTCGTGTCACAATGGTGAGAGTTCCCCACATACATGATATGCACAATATAAACATGAGTATCAAAGTTCATGATCTATACAAGTGATACGTGATGTCAAATCGAGGCATTGTGTTTATTTTGTGCAACTCGGGAAATCATAGCAATGGAGACAAGAGAATAAACAGGGTTACAGACATATAAGGGGCAATGTCACTGTGGCTAATCCTGGAGAGACATTTTAAAATTTGAGGTGCTGGAGGTTTGGATCAGCAGATAGGGTTGATGGGGTATAGACTTAAAGTTGTATCAATTCCCAGATTATCAAGTGGGAAATGTGAATAATGAAAAATATTCTTAAAATGTCACATTGGAAGATATCAAATAGTTGGAAATATAAATCATTGAAGATAGTTTAAGGTTGCAAAGAATTGTAGCCTTTGAGATGAGTGGGATATGGCAAAGAATTTTATCTGGCAATAGTTTAAGGCATGGGTGGAATTATATAAAATTTGGATTATCATGGCAGTTTGGGGCTGTAATGTTCATCCAAATGTGCCTATTTTATATCATCAGATTTGGCCCTATAATAAAAGTTGTCTAAATTCAATAATATAACATTACCAAATTCAACACATTAGTCAAGGGTTGTGAGGAACAGAAAGGAAGATCAAGTTGAGGATTATCAGATCAGTTTTGATTTAATTGAATGGGGGAGCAGGCTCAATTGTCTGGAATGTCTGCTCCTGTGTACTATGGTCTTATGATAGTGGGCTTTTTGTTGCCATGGTCTTGAACTGCTGTCTGAAATTTGACTGTTTTATCCCACAGATAAATATATTAGTGTAGCACCTTAAATCGTATAGCATATATTGTGTCACTGGAGAGTACACAAAGAATTATTGTAATGGGGATTTGCTCACATATCAGTGTAATATAAGAAATGTACAACATCTACTAGCCACAAAAGAATGAAGCTGTCAGATATTATGATGTGAAAAACCACAGACTTTTTCCTGCTCTCTGTCTCTGGATGAATCCCATTCAGTGCCTCTCTCTGACCTCTCAGTCCCTCACAGATTCGGTTCCACACTAAGATATGTTGGATTGTCAGAATGTTGAGCAACAGAATTAAAGCGAATGGGAAGTGGAGGGTTAGCAAGTTGCCAAAAGAAAAGCAAAGCCAACCTGACCAGGTTCACTAAATAACTTCCCTTTGTAGGACACAACCATAATATGCTGTCAATTGTTTCCCCAGGTTCCTGGACAAATTGGAGGGAATATTTTTTCAAATTGAGTATCATACTGGTTATTCCCAGCAATTGCTGTATTCCCACAAACTATTGTTTCCTTGGTACATTATATTTCCTTGTCAGTCTCTGCAAAGGCCACCAATCAATTAAAAGTGAATGTTACAATGAAAATCAGTGAACGGCCTTGGGGTGCATGAGTTACTACAAATAGAAAACTTCACACAGGGGTTATGTAAATGAAAGTTATTTGGAAGTAATAATAACTGATTCATCTCAGTATAATCTCAGTGATAATGGCCAATTAATGCACCACTGGCACGCCTATGAGGTAGGGAGTGGTACATGTGGGAAAGCTACACTCTTCCCAGGATAGAATCGCAATTGCCATGAAACTAATTGAAAGAGAATGAAAAGAACATGCTGAAAATTATTGTCAAAGAATATTCTTATGTGAACTTTGAAATTAATGGTTCCACTCTATCACAAAAAGAAAGAGGCTTAGTTCTAACTGAGTTAGAGAATAATTCAGACAAAATCAACCCCTACCATCTAGCCATAAGATAATGAAGCAGAATAAGGCCAATAGGCTCATCTAGTGTGCTCCACTGTTCAATTGTGCATGACATATTTCTCAACCTTAGTCTCCTGACTTCTTTTTGTAACCCTTGATCTCTTCCACAAATAAGAACACATCATTCCTGTCTTAAAGACCCTCAAAACTTGATTTCTGCAGCCTTCCACAGAGCCACCACCCTCAGAATGAAGAAATTCCTCCTCGACTCAGTTCTGAAGGTCTGTCCTTTCACATTGAGTCTTTTCCCCCAGGTCCCTCATCTCCCCTTCTAGTGGAAACATCTTCTCCATGTTCACTCTATGCAGATCTCTCAATAGAGTCACAGAGTCATACAGCCCGGAAACAGAACCTTGGGTCCAAACGGTCCATTCCGAACATAAACCCAAACTAAACTAGTCCCACCTACCTGCAATCCCGGGAGCAGCTGCAAGACCCATGCTGCTGTGACTGAAGTTTAAATCAGATCAGATCTCCCTTCTAAACTCCATCGAGTATAGACACAGAGTCCTCAAACACTCCTCAAATGACAAGGCCTTCATCCTCAAGATCATTCTTGAAAACCTCCTCTGGACCCCCCTCCAAAATCAGCACATCTTTCCTTCAATATGAGGCCCAAAGCCACTCACAATATTCCAATGCAGTCTGACCGGAACCTTATATAACCTCAGCAGTACATCTCTGCTCTTGATTTTAATTATTTTGAAATAAGTGCAAGCATTACATTTGCCTTCCTAACTGCCAGTGGAGCCTGCCTGCAACCTTAAGAGAATCCTGAACCAGGACTCTTAAGTCCCTTGTGTTTCATATTCCAAAGCCTTTCCTCATTTAGAAAATAGTCCAAGTCTCCATTCTTCCGATAAAAGCGCATGACCTCACAATTTCCCAACTGCCATTTCTTTGGCCACTTTTCTAGCCTATCTAAGTACATTTACAGTCTCCCCATTTTCTCAAAATTACTTGCCCCTCTACCTATCTTTGTGTCATCTCCAAACTTTGCAACAATGCCCTCAGTTCCTTCATCTGTATCGTGAAATTATAATGTGACAAGTAGTGATCTCAACACTATACCCTGCAGAACTCCACTAGTTTCCAGCTGCCATCCTGAGAATGGTCCCTTTATCCCTACCCCCGTCTCATGCAAGTCAACCAATCCTCTATTCATACCAGCCTAACATCATGGGCTCTTATCTTATTCAGCAGCCTCACGTACATCACCTTATCAAAGGCCTTCTGGAAATCCAAATGCATCGCATCCATGGGCTCTCCTTTGTCTAACTTACTCATTACCTCTTAAAACATTCTAACAGATTGGTCAGGCCTGACCTCCCCTTAAAAAAGCCATGCTGACTCCGGCCTATTTTACCATCTCCTTCCAAGTACTCCACAATCTCATCTTTAACAATGGACTCTAAGATCTTACCAGTGATCAAGATTAGGCTAACCGGCCTGTATTTTCATGCCTGCTCCATGGATTGTAGAGAAAACAACTTTAGTTTTTTAAAAAAATTAGACAACATTTAAAAGGGAAGGTGAGATGATGGCTTAATGGTATTATTGCTAGTTTATTAATTCAGAGATCCAGAAAATGTATCCCGGAATTAGGCGTCTACTGATGACCATTGTTGATTGCGAGAAAAACCCATCTGGTTCAGGAATGTCCTTCAGGGATGGAAATCTGCCATACTCACCTCATCAATTCTGAGGAAGGGTCACCAGACTGGAACGTTAACTCTGATGTTTCTTCACAGATGCTTCCAGAGCTGCTGAGTTTTTCCAGTAACGTCCGTTTTTGTTCCTCCTTATCAACATCTGGGTGCTAGCACCACAATTGGGCGAAACGTCTCACAGACTTGCCAAGCAACAGCCTGACAACATCATACTCACAGAATCATATGTCATAGATAATGTCCAGACACCACCATCACCATCCCTGAATATGTCCTGTCCCACCGGCAGGACAGAGCTAGCAGTGGTGACGGCACAGTGTTATACAATCTGGATGGAGTCCTCAACATTGACTCTGGACCTCATTAAGTCTCATGGCTTCAGGTGAAACATGAGCAAGGAAACCCCTTGCAGATTATCACATACCATCCTCCCTTGGCTGATGAATCGGTACTCCTCCATGTTGAACAATACTTGGAGGAAGCACTAAGGATGGACAGGACACAAAATGCACTCTGGGTGGGGATTTCAACGTTCACCGCCAAGAATGGCTTGGCAGTAGAACTACTGATTGAGCTGGTTGTGTCCTAAAGGACATCACTGCTAGGCTGGGTCTGCAGCAGGTGATGAAGGAACCAACAAGGGGGCAAAACATACTTGACTTCATCCTTATTAATCTGCCAGCTGCAGATGCTTCTGCCCATGACAATATCAGAAGGAGCAACCAGTGCACAGTCTTTGTGGAGACAAAGTCCCACCTTCACTTTGAGAATAACCTCTATCATGTTGTGTAGCATTATTACTGTGCTGACTGACACAGACTTTGAACAGATTTAGCAACATTAGACTGGGCATCCATGAGGTGTTGTAGGCAGCAGGGTTGTACTCCAGCACAATATGCAACTTCATGGCCCAGCATTTCCCCCATTCAACTATTACCATCAAGCCAAGTGATCAACCCTGGTTCAACGGAGAGTGCAGGAGGGCATGCCAGGAGCAGCACCAGGGCATATCTGAAGATGAGGTGTCAACTTGGATGATTTGACACTGAACAGCATAACTGGTAATTGATGGACTGAGCTGAGTGATCCCACAACAAACAGGTCACATCTAAGCTCTGCCATATCCAGTAGTATGGTGGTAGATGATGAAAGAACTCATTGGAGGAGGAGGTTCTACAAATATCCCCATCCCCAATGATGGGAGAGTCTAGTACATCAGTGCAATAGATAAGGCTGAAGCATTTGCAGCAAGCCTCCTGTAGTGGTCCCCAGTGTTACAGATAGCAGTCTTCAGCCAACTGGTTTCACTCCACATGATTATTAAGAAGCGGTTGAAGACACTAGATACAGCAAAGGCTATGGGCCCTGACAATATTCTGGCAATTGTATTGAAAACTTTTGCTCTAGAACTTGCTACTCCCCTAGTCAAGCTGTTCCAATACAATTACAACACTGACATCGACCCAGCAATATGGAAAGTTGCCCAAATATGTTGTGTACAAAAAAGCAGAACAAGCCCAACCCAGTTACATACGGCCCCATCAGCCTACTCTCAGTAAGTGATGGAAGGTGTCATCAACAGTGCTATCAAGCAATACCTGCTCAGTGATGCCCAGTTTGGGTTCTGCCAGGAACAATCAGCTTCTGATCTCATTACAGCCTTGGTTCAAACATGGACAAAAGATGTGAATTCCAGAGAGGAGGTGAGAGTGACAGCCCTTCATATCAAGGCTGCATTCGACTGAATGTGGCATCAAGGAGGTCTGGCAAAACTGTAATCAATGTGCATCAGAGGATAAACTCTCCAGTGGTTGGAGCCCATACCTGACACGTAAGGGGATGGTTGTGTTTGTTGGAGGTCAATCATTTCAGCTCTAGGACATCTTTGCAGGAGTTCCTCAGGGTCATGTTCTAGGCTCAATTCTTCAGCTACTTAACCAATGACCTTCCCGCCATTGTTCAACACCATTCGCAATTCCTCAGATACTGAAGCAGTCTATTTTCAAATGCAATATACAGATTTGACCTGACAAGTCGCAAGTAACATTTATGCCACATAAATGCCAGCCTCTGACCTTCACCAATAGGAAGTGATGAAGCATGCCACTCGGCCCAACATGTCCACACTGACTCTCCAAAGAACATCCCACTCAGACTCACCCCCCTGCATTTCTCATCTAACTTGCCAATCTACTTAACCTGTACATCTTTGGACTGTGGGAGGAAATCCACATAGACACAGGGAGAATGTGCAAACTCTGCACAGTCAGCTGAGGCTGGAATTGAACCTGGTAGGAGAAAGTGAGGACTGCAGATGCTGGAGATCAGAGCTGAAAATGTGTTGCTGGAAAAGCGCAGCATGTCAGGCAGCATCCAAGGAGCAGGAGAATCGATGTTTCAGGCACGAACCCTTCTTCAGGATTGAACCTGGTAGCTTAGCACTGTGAGGCAGCTATACTAACCACAGTGCTGCCTGACCACTGCTTGTTCACAGTTAATGATGTTATCATCACTGAATCTCCCACTGTCAACATCCTGGGGGTTAACATTGACCAGAAACTCAGCTCGACTCACCACATGAACACATTGGCTACAAGAGAGGTCAGAGGCTAGAAATACTGTGGCATGTAATACACTTCCTGGATCCCCAAAGCCTGTCCACCATCTACAAGGCATAAGTCAGGAGTGTGATAGAATACTCGCCAGTTGTCTTAATGAGTGCAGTTCCAACACTACACCTCAAGAAGCTCGACACTATCCAGGACAAAGCAGCTTACTTGACTAGCACTACATCCATGAGCAGCCACTCCCTCCACCACCGGTACTCAGTGGCAGCAATGTGCACTATCGCCATGATGCATGGTGGAAATTCAACGAAGATCTTCAGACAGCCCCTTCCAAACCCATAACCACTTCCATCTAGAAGGACAACGACAGCAGATATATGGAAACATTGAGCATCTAAAATTTGAATTTAGATTATTATTAGAAGCAACAAGTAGATGTAGAGTTTTACTAACCACAAATGGTTTTTCAATTTAAAAGAATACAAGAAAATAGCTGAGAATAGTGATTGAATCCTAAGAAGTTGTACTGCTGATTTGCAGAATTAAGCTGAAATCCAAAGATAAGAGAACAATAGAGTTTTCATAAAATGAATACTGACACATTAATTGACTATTTGAACTAAGCTTGAACTGCTACTGATTTATGGAAATAAGATTTCTTTCCCAAGGAATACCATTGGATTAGCCTGTTGTCAATCATTTTACCACATTACAGTTGATTGGACTTCTCTTGTAATTAAGAACCCTTTCCCAGGAAATATCATTGGATTAACTTGCTGTAAATCACGTCACCTTATTACATGTGATTGGTCTTTTCTTGTAATTAAGGCTGTACTATCTCTTAAAAAATATATAAATAGTGTGTAATTTTCAAATGTAATTGCACAACTTCACCATGGAACACAGAAGCTTTAACCTCTGTGTTGCTGGACAGAATTGTGTCAAGGTACCTTAATTCAATAAACTAATGACCCTTGCTTTTGTACAGACCGCATTTCATTGAATCTTTTGACCGATCTCGAACCAAGAGGCCCCTTTTGAGGGTTCATAAATCTTCAACATCACCACCTTCAAGTTCCCCTCCAAGCCAATCAGCATCCTGACTTAGAAATATAACGCTGCTCCTTCACTGTCGCTGGGTCAAAGTCCTAGAATTCCCTCCTGATTGGCATTGTGGATCAACCCACTGCAGGTGGACTGCAGCAGTTCACCACCACCTTCTCAAGGCAACTAGGGATGGGCAATAAATGCTGGACCCAGCCAGCGATACCCACATCCCACAAATAAATGAGAAGCATGAGTGGAGTGACACCCACACAGACCCAGGGCTTTTGCTTTGCTTCTGATTGTTGAAATTGGGGCTTTGCAGTTTAGATTCGATTACTTACATTGTGGAAATAGGCCCTAAGGCCCAACAAGTCCACACCGACCCTCCGAAGAGCTATTCAGCCATACTCCTACACCTAACACTATGGGCAATTTAGCATGGCCAATTCACCTAACCTGCACATCTTTGGACTGTGGGAGGAAACCGGAGCACCCGGGGGAAACCAACGCAGACACTGGAAGAATGTTTAAACTCCACACAGCCAGTTGCCTGAGGCGGGAATTGAACCTGGGTCTCTGACGTTGCGAGGCAGCAGTGCTAGCCATTGTGCCACCATGCTACCCTGATCGAAGCTGTTGGCAAGCTCTCTCCCTCTCTGCTGCTGGAAAACCTGGAGATCTCACACTCTGCTGCTAGATTTGTTCTGTCGATGTTCCTTTTCCTGGACTAGAGGCATGTGTGTGTTGCTATATTTTCCTTTGCTATGGCTGTGTTTATGGGATGCTACGATGTGGGAAGAGTAGATAATATATATTTACGACCCCTCAAATAATATATTTTTTTGCTAGGTATTTCATTAGAGTTAAAGTTAATTCTTCCCTTTTTTGTTTGTATTTTAACTGTGGTTTTATGTTTTGCTAAAAGCTTAGTAGTTTGTCTAAATGAATCACATCTGGATCCGGGACCCTTACACTTAGCATGAAAGCAGATAAAAGGTAGGATCTAGGCTATCTCCTTGATATTTTTGAGGGAGTCTGGTCTGGTCCATGACACTATGCTGGGATGCACATCATTTGAGATGAACATTGATCAGGAAATTCCAGCACTTCTTTATACAAATGCCTTATTAAATGCCTCAGTAGGAACTCATCTCAAAATCAAATTAAATGCTTCCAAAGTGAAATGAATGTACCTGTCAAACCATATTTTGTTTTGCCCTTCCTCCAACCTCTGTACAAATCCCTTACAAAACCCTTCCTGAAATCATTTTCCCTCAACCTTTTTGCAAAACTCCTGTCACAATCTACAAGGCACATGTTAGGAGTGTGATGGATTTATTGTGCATCATCCGTTTTGGTCTAGCTCCCTAAGCCCTGACAGCACAGTCAGATACCCTTTTTCTAACTGTAGAGAGAATACTTTGGACAGCAATTGATACAGGTAAGTATGAGGTGTGCGATCTGGCATTTTGAAAAGTAGGAATTTCATATGAATGGTTGAGGCCTTAAGGAGTGTAGTGGAACAGGGACCTTGGGGTTCAGGTGCACAATACTCTGAAAGTGGAGTCACAGGTAGACAGAGCAATGAAGAAGGCTTTTGGCACACTGGTCTTCATCAGTCGGGGCACTGAGAATAGGCATTGGGAAGTTATGTTGCAGATGTTGATGAGGCCGCCCTTGGAGTATTGTGTTCAGTTTTGATCACCTTGCTATCGGAAGGATGTTATTAAATTGGAAAGACCGCACAAGAAATTTACAAGGATGCCCTGGTCTGAGTTATAGGGAGAGTTTGGATGAGCTTGCATGTTTTTCTTGACAGGGTAGGAGACTGAGGGGGCATCTTATAGAAATGTAAAACATCATGAGAGACATGGTTAGGCTGAATGCATTCAGTCTTTCTCCCAGAGTTAGGGAATCAAGGACTAGAGGGCATTAGCTTAAGGTGAGAGGGAAAAGAATAAAAGGGAACCTGATGATCAATGTTTTTACACAGAGGATGGTGTGCATATGGAATGAACTGCTAGGGGAAGTGGTTGAGGTGGGTACATTAACAACATTTAAAAGGCATTTGGACAAAACCTGAATAGGAATGGTTTAGAAGGATATTGGGCAAGTACAGGGAAACGATGTTCGCATGGGTGGACATTTTGGTCAGCATGGGCCAGTTTGGACTGAAGAGCCTATCACCATGCTGTCAGACCCTATGACTCTATGAGCAAGGAATGCACCAATTTCTCTATCAACCTTTTATCCTTTCATAATTTCAACTTTTTGGTTGTTATAGGCCAGACCACACCCCCTCAAAATATTCTAAGAAGGTAACCTAGACCCTAACTTCTTCTTATTTATAAACAACTCAATGTTGAGCAAAATACATATTATTTAAACAAATTCGTTGGAATACAACCAAAGAAAGAGAAACTTAACTTAATTCTATTGGAAATAGATTCTCACATACAGTTCTCCAATACAGGGAGAAAAGAATCAAGAGAAAATTCAGAAAGAATAGCAGCCAGGCAACATTCACTGAAGCTTCCAACGCTGTTACGGTCTCAATATCTTCTGATGTTCCTGACAAACCAGAAAACCTCATCTGTGGAAACTGGCCATACCTATTCAGGGTATTTAAAAAAAAAGACCAAGGCCTCCCAGGCTGTTTACTCACATGGTCTTAATTAGCCACCTCGACACATCTCATTCAGTGAAATAAGATAAAGTAAACCAGAACAAAGTAGCTGCTTCAAAGTACTGCATCGCTGACCTTCCCACTTGTTTCTTCACATACAGTAAATTTAATCCAGCACTGAATACAAAAAAAAACTTAAAAATCTCAATGGTCCCAGTATAATTTGCTGACAGATCGGTTAATACCTTTCCTGTTTATTTCTTTTCCAGTAATTTAGTAATGATTACGGTCTGATCTGGGGAAAACATACTTTCACACAATGAAGAAGGGTCACCGGACTTGAAACATTAACTCCGATTTCTCGTTACAGATGGTGCCAGACCTGTTGAGCTTTTCCGGCAACTTCTGTTTTTGTTTAACACAGTGTATTGCTTGTCATCTATGGATCATAGTATTGGTAGATTGCATGGTCTTTATCCTCAAGCTAATGTCCATGTTTTTTCCATCAGCACAGGTCCTGACACAGCTATTATGCTTTAAACGGTCTTCACTTCCCTGTCTGGTTCACTCACAATCACTCACAGCTCTGATAAACTTGTCTCATTTCCTTTTTTTCTTCTGCTTAATGCATTGTAAGTCAAATTTCATGAATAGTCACTCATGAAATTCCAGACTCATACATTTTGAGAGAATCTCAGACATTTTGTGAACATTCAAAGGATACTTATCATTTTGTGAATTTAAAAATATCTTGGGCTGAGCAACAATAATCTAGTAGGTTCAACATTTGTATTGTTATTACTGACTCTGAAGCAGCATGAGATTTATGGTTGAGTCTAATGGTTCTGAGTAAATTACACCATGGTTGGTGAATTACAATTTAAACAGCAAGTAATTTAACTGTTGAAATCAGAATTCTGCAGCTGAACCTTATTACTAAATAGTTTCCATCACAACAGGGAATTAGCTGTCATGATATGCTTTTTGAAGTGTCATGTTGTAACCTCAATGCTCTCGTTGATATCCAATAGCATATAAATTTAATGCCCTGAGAGACTATTGATGCAGAGTTTACCTGAGCGAGATTCTCTGCATCAGAAAAGACAAACCTCTTCAGATAGAAATGCATTATCCAATTGACAGTGTGTTGAAAATATACTACAATACTCTTGCTGTTATTGGTGTACCAGGTAAGTGGGTCATAATATAATTGAATTTCTGTAGAATTCAGCTGGTCACTGGTTTTCATTCTGCAATGGATATGTTTACATTTCTATTCTACTATTCACCATTAGATGGGTACCCAATCAATGACATTGTTTTATGTAGACAAATGTCCTGAATTATTCTTACTGTTTGATTGTGTGCCGTGAAGCAATGAGCGTCTGTTTGCAGCTCATGGACTCTCTGAATCATCAAGAAATTTCCTTCCCTGGAATCAGGTTCACAGTTAAAGCAGCCCTCAGTGCAAGCAACCCACTGATAGCAGATATTGGGGGAAGAGTATGTTACAGTTGATTTCTATTAATTGTACATCACTAACATGAGTGGGTTAGCTAATATGAATGGCATACAATGAATGGGAAATCACTGTCTTCAGAAATGCACTGAATAGATCAATAGACAATAATAGATACCTGACCCTGAAGACATATTGCTAGAAGTATCTGTCCCTGAAACATTTTCCTGAATATGGATTATTAACTGGAATAAGCAAGTTAGTTTTGTTTCCAAATCAATCTTTAGGTAATCCTAGTCAATGTAGCTTCCTAGGTGTGTTTATAAATGATAAACATTAATGAGAGTTTAATACTTATGTTCTTTCTTTATAATTGTACTCAGTGAAATGTGTTTTTTCATGTTTATGTTTTTGGCTGCATCAAAGAAGTTTGTTAACTAATTATTAACAGACAAACAGCTGGATAGTGTTGCTATGGTGTTCACCTTCACCAATGGGTGAGGGGATGATCTGAGGGAGTGTTATGTCATGTCCACCTGGGCAGAGGTATGGTCTGTTCAGGTGCAGGTGGACAGAGATGATCAGGTCCACCATGGGATATTGTGGATTTGTAACCTGTGATGTACAAGAAGGTCGGATCTGGGTGAGGCAAAGAGCAAGGAAGGTTGTAAGGGGGCTGGAGGCACGATAGTGGTGGCTGTGTGATGTAAGTATTGAGTTGATTCAGTGGTTACTCAGGAATTGGCCAAAGTCCTAACAGTCTGAATTTCCTTAAGTGGTTTTTAAAAAAAAATTCTATGGAAACATTAAATTTAGATACAGACTTCAGAATGATCGAGGCATGGAACAATTGTCCAACAAGGATTTCAATTTAAGATAGGTATCCATAATTAACCAGACCAATCAAAAGCATTGGGAAAGACAAGAAAATTCATGCAATAGTACAAAAATGGATGTCAGGTCAGAAGATTCAACAACATGTGTTAAAAAACGGTAATAATTAGCGTACAAGAGAAACTAGCCAATAATATGAAAATAGATAATAAGAGATTCTATTTAAAACAAATTTAAAGAAGAAAAGATTTAACAATGTGAATGCTGGGCTTATAGTACATGAGACTGGAGAATTAAACATGGAAAATATGGAAAATGCAGATTTGAATTGGTATTTTGGATCAATCTTCCCTGTAAGAGATAGAAGTTCAATTGAAGAAACAGTCATCAATTAGGAAAGGAAGTGATTGAAAAACTCAGAAACATCCCTATCCAAGGATGTGCAGGTTAGGTGAATTGGCCATTCTAAATTGCCCATAAAGTGTCTGGTGGGTTACTCTTCAGAGGGTTGGTGTGGACCTGTTGGGCTGAAGGGCCTGTTTCCATACTGTAGATAATCTAATCTAATCTAAAACTGGTCCTTAGAAGAATCCCTCCAGTGTGGAAACAGGCCCTTCAGCCCAACAGGTTCACACTGACCCTCCGAAGAGTAACCCACCCAGATCTGTTACCCAACCCCTGACTCATCCACCTAATGCTACGGGACAATTTAGCATGGTGAATTCACCTGACCTGCACATCTATGGACTGTGGGGGGAAACTGGAGCACCCAGAGGAAACCCACGCAGTAATGGGGAGAATGTGCAAGCTCCAGAGTTGAACCCAGATCCCTGGCACTGTGAGGCAGCAGTGCTAATCACTGAGCCACTGAGGTTTAATGACGTTGAAGTCGAAATAGTATGTGAAATTGGTGTTGCATTGTTTTAAATGTTCCCAATGTTTTAAATGTTTCAAGGATGCTCCCATTTTATTAGAAGACAGCAAATGTTATTCGTTCATTCAAAAAGGAAGTTAGAGTGCAGTTGGCTGAACAAGAGTCAACAAGAGTCTCTCACTTTGGAAGTATGGTTGACAAGTCTATTGGAGCTCTTTGTGATGGTGACTATTGTTGTGGTAAAAGTGATTGAGTGGATGGACAGCAATTTGAATGCAGAATTTCATAAGGTGCAATGTCATAATTTATTGCAAAATTTAAATATTCGTGGTGGAGATGCTCACATTTTGGCCTGGCTAGATTCGTTACAGGAATGAATGTCAGGTTGGATTTTGTATTTTTGAATGTAACATGATGTAATGAGTAACTTATTACAGAAATTGGGATTGCAACTGCTTACAGTTTATGTAAATGAGCAGATGAACAGACCAATAATATCATGGTTAAAATTTGCTGATGGCTGAAAATACGTAATGTTGTGAAGAGGACATTAAGAGACTCCAAAGGAGTACAGATAGGTTACATGAATGGGCAAAGATATGGGAAATGGAATGTAATACGTGGAATCTGAGATGGTCAAATTTAGCAGGAAGAACAAAAAGAGCAGCAGATTACCATAACACTGAGAAACTGCACAATACTGAGAAGCAGAGTCTGGAAGAATGTTAGAATTTACATGAATAGTGTCTTTTTATCAATTTTCACATTTTTGAACATTATGGTTGAAAAGGATAAAGAACTGTTCTAAGACACAGTGCTTGAAATGGAACCTGTATGTTGAAAGTAACAAACCAGGCAGCTACTGCAAGCATTGGGTAAACAATAGCTTAACCAAGCAGTGATTGATGTTGGAGCTGCAGGAGATTCAGAGGTGTCTGGGTATAGGGCGACAGCTTCTGCTGGCAACAAGAGGTCCATTGATATCTGGACGAATGACCAATTAGAAACTATAGAGACCTTTTACTTACCAACAACGTCATAGCTAGCTCTCAGCTTGAAGCTGGGAAGAAATTCGTTAAAAATCACACAACACCAGGTTATAGTCCAACAGGTTTAATTGGAAGCACACTAGCTTTTGGAGCGTCACTCCTGATGAAGGAGCAATGCTCCGAAAGCTAGTGTGTTTCCAATTAAACCTGTTGGGCTATAACCTGGTGTTGTGTGATTTTTAACTTTGCACACTCCAGTCCAACACCGGCATCTCCAAATCGGGAAGACATTACAAAGAGATGGAAGTATTCAGTCCTTCTCCAGCACAGAGAATACTCTTTATTTTCTGTGATCAAAATTCATTGGAAATCTGAAGAAAAAAAGTTTATATTTCATGCTGTAAACTGTGACTTTTAGCTGATGAGGCAAGGACTTTTTATGAGTGATTTGGCCATTTTATTTCTCTTACCAAGGAGTGGAGGCATTCAGAGAAAGGCAACTGAAGTAACACACTGGCCAGTAGAGGAGTCATAAGGGTCATCTCAATAACAGAACATGAGAACAAAAGCAACTGAACTGTATTTCCAGTTCATAATCTATTTCTACCTTTTGTGTTTGGCTGTGATTGCAAATTGGAGCTGAAAAAGAGTTAACAGTATTATTCGTCATTTTAAATGCTGACTACTTATACTTATTTACCTGTAGCTACATTCCAATTCACAGAATCACTGCAGTGCAGATAGAGGCCACTCTGCCAATCAACTCTGCACCAACCCTCCAAAGAGCTGTGCTCACCCCATCTCCATGGCCAATCCACCTGTACATCCCTGGCCAGTATGGGGTAATTTACCATGGCCAACCCCCCATCTGTACATCCCTGGCCATTATGGGGTAATTTACAATGGCCAATCCACCAAGCCTGCACATCATTCAACGATGGGAGGAAACTAGACATTCAGCAGAAACCCATGCTGGCACTTGTAAATGGCACATGAACAGTCGTCCAAAGCTTGGATTGAACCCATACCCCTGGCACTATAAGGCAGCAAGCACTTTGCTGCCCCGGGCACCCCACCCATTCCAAAAATGACTCTTGTTCACAAGAGAAAGCTAATCAGTGATTTATATTAACCTGGATGTGAAAACCAGATAAATTGGGGAACTTTCTCTACATTATAAAATATGTAAATTGTATAATGACTCTGGAATAGTAGAGCTTGATTTCCAGGGTGATACCCAATGAACTGTAATACATCATGTACTGAATTCTATGGAATCGTATTGAATTCTACAGTGATACAGAGTATTGATGAAACTACATCAGAGTACTGGACTCATATTGTTCACCTTATTCAAGGAAAGAGTAAATGTACTGCCGACAGTTCAATATATTTTATCAGGCTAATACCTGAAATATGGGACTGTCTATTGTGGAAAGATCTTGCATGCCAAGCCACCATCTGCTGGAATCTAGATGAGTAAGATGGGACCTGACTGTAAGTTAAATGATATTACGGCATCTTGATTGAAACATATACTATTCTGTGGGGAGTTTGAAAGAAGAAAGGTGAAGAGAATGTTCTCACTCACAGACTGAAACTAGAACTGAATATTTCAAAAAACACTGTTTCAAAAATCAGGTTTTCATCATTTTAAAAAAAAAAGTGAAAATATCTTTGGATTTAACTTTCTGAAAATGCAGTGAACGCAGATTCCTTTAATGTTTTTAAAATAGACGTAGATAAATTCTAGTTAGTGTTATGGACTAGGCCAGACCACTCAAAACATTCTTAAGGAGGCAGCCCAGACCATAACTTTGCAATTTGTTTCGGTAAGTGTACAGTGAAAATTACCCGGAGTAAGGTGGCGAAGGTGACTACCAGGTTAAAAACAGACAAAAGGTTATTCACAAAATTACACAATGAAACACAAAGAACCCCTACAGAACTCAGTCTATCCAAACTTGACTTAATTATGTTGTTCCAAATAGACAACAGTCCCAATAAGCAAACCCCCTTAGAAGCCAATATAAATGAATGGAACTGCATTCTAAGTTGCAGTTAGAAGGGCAGGGGGAGAGAGAAATTGTTTCCACATAGCCCACTGATGAACTCCTAACTAGAGTCATAGAGATGTACAGCATGGAAATAGACCCTTCGGTCTAACCCGTCCATGCCGACCAGATATTCCAACCCAATCTA
The DNA here is from genome assembly GCF_047496795.1 of Chiloscyllium punctatum. Taxonomy (NCBI): domain Eukaryota; kingdom Metazoa; phylum Chordata; class Chondrichthyes; order Orectolobiformes; family Hemiscylliidae; genus Chiloscyllium; species Chiloscyllium punctatum. The sequence continues at coordinate 29,370,874 of NC_092783.1, forward strand.
GTCCCACTTGCCAGCACCTGGCCCATATCCCTCCAAACTCTTCCTATTCATATACCCATCCAAATGCCTTTTAAATGTTACAATTGTACAAGTCTCCACCATATATATGAACTTATAGTATATATATTTGGGCATTCTGATTAGTAGGTTTGCAGATGACACGAAGATTGGTGGAGTTGCTGATAGTACCAAAGATTGTGAAAAGATAGGACAGGATATGACAGATAGATTGGCGATTTGTGCACAGAAATGACAGATTGAGTTTAATCCAAACAAATACCACATGATGCATTTTGAAGGATCAAATTGTGATGATGCTGCTCCTTTAACAAGGTTATTTCATCCTCGTTTTTTTTCTGCTAGGGCTTTTTATTCTTTTTCTCTTTCCTCGGCTTTTAATCGTAATTCAAACAGCTTCATTTCTTTCCCTTTTGAATCTAGCTCAAGCCGTTCATTTTCAATTGAATTTTCGCCATCTCCAAAAATTCCATTGGTGTTTCCAGCAAATGTATATGCTCAGCTACTGCCATAATTACATTTCAATTTCTTCCAGATGAAGGTAACCCCATCTCCAGCTTGACTAACAATTCCAGCAGCCTTGCCTTGTTCACCTTTTGTAAAGCTGCCAAAGTCACGTCTTCCACCCCCAGAAAGCTCTTGGTCACTGAAAGAGTTATTACTACATTAAACACGGTTTAAACCAACCAAATTCAAAACCTGGAACGAAAGACACTAACACCTACCATTTGCTGCTTTTGTGTCCAACATCCCTAATCCCAAATTGGAACTATAGAACCAATCCTGCAAAGAAGCCCCAATCTGCAAGATCCCCTCAAAACATTGAAGAAGGTAGCCCAGAACCTAACTTTTCTAGCTGTTTTCAGCTGAAGTAAGGTGAATATTTCAGGAGTGATGTAGTAGGTCAAACCACTCGGTTTTAAACAAAATAGAATTTATTTACAAATGAACACAAGAAAACCAAATTTATAATATCATAACTATTTGAAAACTTAACCGACATGAAGATGCAACTTAACAAAGTGCTGTTCTGATTTCCTGCAAAATCCCATAAACATTACCTTGGCAAAAAGGTAAATTCAAATGCAGGTTCTTACAGGAGAAAGATGTCAGAGAGAGAGGATCAGCATGGAGCTGTTTCTTTGGGTTTCCAGCTAAAACTAACCCAAAACTAGAAAAATACCCTGAACTTGAAGAACTGGTCACTCCCCTTTCATTGTACAAGTGTTTTTTAAAACAATAAACTGGAAGCTTTTTCTGCTTGTTGACGTAGGCAGCATGTGTTGGACATTAATATAACCAGTTCAGACATTTCAGCACCCTGCTTTTGTGACCCCTCTTGAAAATAAAACCCAAGGGCCAAATTACCTTGTTAAAGGAGCAGCATTGTCACAAAATGTAGGTATGAAGTATACTGCAAATGCTAGAACCCTTACTAACATTAATGTACAAACGGATCTCAGTGTGCAGGCCCCACAGTTCCTGTGATGAAACTGTCACTTTAACAAGGTTATTTTGTCCTTGGCTTTTTCAAGAATGGTTTGTAAAGGCAGAGGTTCCTGAAATGTTTTGGCAAGAGCATAGTTTAACAATGGCAGGGGAGTGGTCAGTTCTCCTCGTTCAGGCTTTTTTCTAGTTTCAGTTAGTTGTAACAGTGAAAAGCTACTTGCAATGGAGAAAGGTTCCAAGCTTCAGCAGATGGTACCTGACTGGCTTTCTCTCTGAAATCGCTTTGGAAGTTATGACTTTCTGCCTGTAAGAACCTGAATCTGAATTTATATTTTGCCAAATGATGTGTTAATGGGATGTTACGGATTTGGAGCAGCTGCTAAGTGAAGTTGCTATATCAAGTCAGTTGGGTTGTCAATTAGTTAAGTTATTTTAAATTCTGTTATCTTTTGTTCATGTTCCAACTGAAGTGTTTGCTAAAAGCCGAGTGGTTTGACCAGTTGCATCACTCCTGGAATCTTCACTTCACATCTGCCTTTAAAATGAGAAAATGTTAGGGTCTGGGCTAACTGCTTGAAATATTTTGAGGGGGTCTAGTCTGGTCCTTAACAGTTCCCTAAAATTGGCAACACAGGTGGTCAAGGTGATGTAGAAAGCATATGGCACGTTTGCCTTCATCCGCCAGGGCATGGAGTACAAGAGTTGGCAAACCATGTTGGGGCTATGTAAACTCCTTGTTAGGCCGCATTTGGATTATCGTGTGCAGTTTTGGGTGCCACACTACCAGAAGGGCATGGAAGCTTTGGAGAGGATGCACAGAAGGTTTACCAGGATGTTGCCTGGTCATGAGGGCATAGGCTATAAGGAAAGGTTAAAAAGACTAGGTTTGGCTTTTGTTGGAAAGATGGTGACTGGCAGGAGATCTGATAGACTTCTACAAAATTATGAGGCATAGATAGGGTGGATAGTCAGAGGCTTTATCCCAGGATTGAAGTTTCAATTACAAGGGGACCCAGGTTCAAGCTGAGAGGAGGAATGTTTAATGGAGATGTGTGAGGGAAGTCTTTCATGCAGAGAGAGCTAGGACCAAGGAACGCACTGCCAGTGGAAGCAGGCACATCAGTGACATTTAAGAGGCATTTGCATGGTTACATAAATAAGGAGGAAATAGAGGGAAATGGTCCGAATTAAGGCAGAAGGCTTTTTTTTAGTTTAGTTAGGACATGATGATTGGCACTGGCTTGGAGGGCCAATGGGCCTGTTCCTGTGCTGTATTTGTCTTTTGTTATTTTGTTCTTTGAATGTGAGTTTCTGCTTTTCAATTTGACACTATTTATGAACAGTGGACCTGTCACCATTCCTTACAGAACAGAACTTTTTGCCTTCGAACAAGCTGTTCTGTACATTTAATAACCACTTCACTATCATTGCATTCTTCAAATTATCCCCTCAATACATAGTTTAGATGTAACTCATGAGTGTTATATAAGTCGGACTGAACAACAATTACTGCATTGCTTCTATCTACTCTTTGTGATGATCAATTAAAAAAGGTAAATAAATCTCTCTCTTCTATTGCCCCTCAAAACTCTTGTACTGCCTCTTTAAGAACAAAGAACATTGAATAGTATACAACAGTACAGGTTCTTTGGCCCTCAATGTTGTGCCGACCTTTTATTCTACTCTAAGATCAAACTAAGCCACATACCCTACATTTTACTATCATCCGTGTAACTATCCAAGAGTTACTTAAATGTCCCTAATGTATCTGACTCTACTACCACTGCTGGCAATGCATTCACCACACCCCTAAATCAACCTCATGATAGATGTTTCCACCCCAGGAAAACGCCTCTGGCTATCCACTTTATCATCTTGTTCTCCTTTTTCAAGTCACCTCTCATTCTTTCTTGCTCCAATGAGAAAATCCCTAGCTCCCTCCACCTTTCTTCATAAGACATGCCCTCCAATCCAGGCAGCATTCTGATAAATCTCCTTTGCATCCTCTCTAAAGCTTTCACATCCTTCCTATAATGAGGCAACCAGAACTGAACACAATTTTCCAAGTGTGGTCTAACCAGGACTTTGTAGATCTGCAGCAAAACCTTATGGCTCATTACATCAATTCATCTGCTAATGAAAGACAACACAACTTTAAAACTTGGGTGGCACCTTTGAGGGATTTATGGATATGGACCCCAAGATCTGTTCCTTGACACTGCCAAGAATCCTGTCTTTAACTCTGTAATCAGCATTCAAATTTGACCTTCCACCTCACACTTTTCCGGGTGATAACTCCATCTGCCACTTGTCAGCCCAGTTCTGCATCTTGTCAGTGTTATGTTGCAATCTACAACAGCCCACCACACTATCCACAACTCCACCAACACTTGTGTCATCAGCAAACACACTAACCCACCCTGCCACTTCCTCATCCAAGTCATTTATAAAAATCACAAAGAGCAGAGGTCCCAGAACAGATCCCTGAGGGACACCGCTGTTTAGCGAGCTCCAGGCTGAATACTTTTGATCTACTACCACCTTCTGTTTTCTGTGGGCCAGCCAGTTCTGTTTCCAGACAGCCAGATTTCCCTTTATCGTATGCCTCTTTAGTTTTTGAAAGAACCTTCCATGGGGAACTTTATCAAACACCTTGCTAAAATCCATGTACACCACATCCACTGCTCTGCCTTCATCAATGTCTTTTGTCACATCCTCAAAGAATTCAATAAGGCTTGCGAGGCTTGAACGGCCCCTCACAAAGCCATGCTGACTATCTCTAATCAAACTATGCTTTTCCAAGATCATCACCAAAGGTGCAGCAATCTCTTCCCTCACTTCCTGTAGCGACCTTGGATAATCACATTTGGCCCAGGGGATTTATCTATGCTCATGTTTTTCAAAATTTTCAGCATATCCTCCTTCTTAACATCAATCTGTTCGAGCTTATCATCATGTTCCATGCTGTCCTCACAAACGACAAGGTCCCTCTCACTAGCGAATACTGAAGCAAAGTATTCATTAAGGACTTCTCTTACCTCCTCCGACCACCATCCCTGTTTGGCCCCATCCTCACTCTGGCAATCTGATTGTTCATCACATAAGTGTAGAATGCCTTTGGTTTTCCTTAATCCTACCTGCCAAGGCTTTTCCATGCCTCCTTCTCACTCTCCTAAGTCCATTCTTCAGCTCCTTCCTGGCTACCTTGTAACCCTGTAGAGCCCTGCCTGATCCTTGCTTCCTCAACCTTAAGGAGGAATAATCCTTCCTCCTCTTGACTAGATGTTCCACACCTCTTTTCATCCAAGATTCATTTAGTCTACCATCCTTTCCTTGCCTCAGTGGGACAAACCTGTGCAGCAATCACATCAAGTGCTCCCTTATGGGCGGCATGGTGGCACAATGGTTAGCACTGCTGCCTCACAGCGCCAGAGACCCGGGTTCAATTCCCACCTCAGGCAACTGTCTGTGTGGAGTTTTCACATTCTCCCAGTGTCTGCGTGGAATTCCTCTGGGTGCTCCAGTTTCCTCCCACAGTCCAAAAATGTGTTTGGTAAATTGCCTGTAGTGTTAGGGGAATGGGTCTGGGTGGGTTGCTCTTCAGAGGGTCATGTGGATTTGCTGGGCCGAAGGGCCTGTTTCCACATTGTTAGTAATCTCCACATTTCTGTTGCACATTTCCCTGAGAATATCTGTTTCCAATTTATGGTCTACAGTTCCTGCCTAATAGCATTCCCCCTCCCCCAATTAAATACTTTCCCATATTATCTGCTCCCATCCATCTCCATGACGATAATAAAGGTCAGGGAGTTGTGATCACTATCACCGAACCTGGTTCGTTGCCAAGCACCAGATCCAAAATGGCCTCCTCTCTAGTTGGCTTGTCGACATATTGATTCAGAAATCCTTCCTAGACACACCTGACAAAATCTGCTCCATCCAAGTTATTTGCACTAAGGATGCTCCAATCAATATTAGGGGAGTTAACATCACCCCATGACAACAACTGTATTACTTCTGCACCTTTCCAAAGTCTGCCTCCCAACCTGCTCCTCCATGTCTCTGTTGCTATTGGGGTCTACAGAAAACCCCCAATGAAGTGACTGCTTCTTTCCTGTTTTTAACTACCACCCATACTGACTCAGTAGACAAACCCTTCTCGACGATCTCCATTTCTGCAGCTGATTAGCAATACCACTCCTCTTTTCCCTCCCTCCCTATTCCTTTCGAAACATCGAAACACTGGGACATCTAACAGCCATTTTTGCCCCTTTGATATCGAAGTCTCTGTAATGGCCGCAACATCATAGCTCCAAGTACTGATCCATGTTCTAAGTCTGTTATCCTTATTCCTGACACTCTTTGCATTAAAATAGATACACTTCAACCCATCACATTGACTGCAAATTTGTCCTATCAACTGTTTATTCTTCCTTACCGACTTTCTGCATGCTATATCTGCCTTTCACCAGCTACTCCATCCTCTGAGCCATAGCTCTGGTTCCCAACTTCCTGCCAAATTAGTTTAAACCCTCCTGAAGAGCTCTAACAAACTTCCTGCCCAGGTTATTGTATTCCTCCAGTTCAGCTGCAACCCATCCTCTTTGTACAGGTCCCATCTTACCCAGAAGATATCCCAATGATACACATGTCTGAGGCCCTTCCTTCTCCAGCAGCTCTGCAGCCCCTAGTTCATCTGCACTAGCTCTGTATTCCTAGCCTCATTAGCCCATGGCACCAGTAGCAATCCTGAGACTGCTACTCTGCTCAACCTGCCTGTTAGCTTCCAACTTAACTCCCAATATTTTGTTTTCAGGTCCTCACCCCTTTTCCTAGCTTTGTCATTATTATCGATGTGTACCATGACTTCTGGCTGCTCACCCTCCCTGCTTAAGAATTTTGGAGATATGATCTGAGACATCCCTGACCTTGGCACCCAGGAGACAACATACCATCTGGACCATCTGGGAGTCTTGTTTGTGACGACAGAATCTCCTGTCTATTCCTCTAAACATTCAGTCTCCTATCACTATCTCTTTCCTATTCTCTCACCTTCCCTTCTGAGCCACAGAGCCAAGCTCAGTGCCAGAGACCTGGCCACTGTGGCTTTCCCCTGGTAGGCTCCCCATCCCCCACCCCCCAACAGTATTCAAAGCAGTATACTTCTTATTGAGGAGAACGGCCACAGGGAGTCCCTACACTGACTCCCCATTCCCTTCCTCTCTCCTGATGGTCACCCAGCCACCTTTATCCTGTAAGTTCGATGTGATACCTCCCTATAACCCCTCTTTATCACCCCCTCAGTCTCCTGAATGATCTGAAGTTCATCCAGCTCCAGCTCCAGTTCCCTAACGGGGTCTGTGGGGAGCTGGAGATGGGTGCACTTCCTGCAGGTGAAGTCAGCAGGGACACTAGTGGTGACCCTTACCTCCCACATCCTGCAAGAGGAGTGTGCAACTGCCCTAGCTTCCATCCCCTTTGCTCTGGATTGCCAAAAGAGATTTTAAAAATCCTTACCTTACCAACCTCCACACAGTATTTTTGTTGTTTAGAGGAGGAGGAGGGGTGGGAGACACTACTGTACACATGTAACATTTTGGGTTCAGCTACTGCCTGAATATATTAGTTCACTTACCCACCACTCCGTGTATCCACTTTCACTCCTGTTCAGCCTTTGCTCCACTGATTCATGAGATACGTATTTAATATTCAAATTTTCCTTCCCAGCTGCCCCCTGGCTCACACTCTCTTGACTCCCGCTGCCGAAATGGAGACTGCTCATTCTACCAAAAATGTCCCTGAACATGACTGACTTAATTCCTTCTGAATTTGAAGCTGCTCTATAATTGTTCATTTACAATTCTGTTCCTGTCAGTATACTGTCTAGGTCTAGGTACATAAATCTCTTCTCAGGTGGATTATTTTGAAACATTGCTTGACAGACAATGACATCATTGCCAGATAGGCTAGTTTTCACCATTTGGCACTTTTACCTTATGAAATTACTACTTGAAATTAAAAAAAAATAATTTTGTTATTTCATGATTCCTGCTGGTACTCTTCATCACCTGAGATTTTGATTGTGTAGGTTGTGATTAACCAAAGCCAAGCAAAAGCACTGCACTATTGGCACATTGTATAGTTTAACGCACATTTCTGTTATTTTTCTCTCTCTGTTACAGTTAATTTAGTGGCAATATTGATCCTTTCCCATGGAAAATGTGGACTTTCGACTAGCACCACTCGCTATCTGGTGGCTATGGTAATGGCAGATCTACTATTTATTATCACAGAAGTCATACTGTGGCGGATCACTTTTTATTATTTCCCAACATCTTTCTTCCTCATTACACCGGTGTGTAGTGTTATCCACGCTCTGCGATGTGCAACTATGGAATGTTCAGTCTGGTTCACTGTTAATTTCACCTTTGATCGATTTGTGACCATTTGTTGTCAGAGTCTAAGAGCAAAATATTGCACCGAAAGAATCGCAGCTGTGGTTCTAGCAACAACTGGTGGTCTCCTCTGTTTAAAAAACATACCACACTACTTTATACAGGAACCTGGAATTGTAATAGACAATGTGGAGTGGTTCTGTTATGTAAAGCCAAGCTATTATACTGATCCTGGATGGGTGTTATTTAATTATTTTTATAAGATTTCAACTCCATTGCTCCCATTTGTTTTAATTTTATTGCTAAATGCTCTGACTATTAGACATGTATTAGTAAGCAGTCACATCCGTAAGAGACTGAGAGGTCAGAACACCAAAAATAACTGCAATGATAGAGAAATGGAGAATAGGAGGAGGTCTGTGATTTTACTCTTCAGCATATCCGGCAGCTTCATCCTTCTGTGGTTGGTGCGTGTTATAGAATTCGTATATTATAGCATTACAGGAGCAAATACAAGGGATTATAACAAATCTGAATTCATATTACAAAGAGTCGGATTGATGCTGCGCAGTTTGAGTTGCTGCACAAACACGTTTATTTATGCAGCGACTCAGTCCAAATTTCGAGAGCAGCTCAAGTGGGCAATGCTGTATCCCATCAAATCAATGCTTCGACTGATTAAGAAACAGACCAACTGGTCTCAGCGCTTTTAACTTATAACCGTCAAATTCCCAATTAAATACATGTAAAAGAATTGTGCAAAGCCATCAAAACATTGTGGGTGACACTTCAACACTGCTGCCCTCATCCAGTCTTTATATTACCTCTACCACAAACTCTGGCAACTTTTTTTTTATATGAATTCTGTTTTGGAAATCCATGCTAACTCTTTCTCATCAAGCTGCCATTTGCCATATAACTAACAATTGTATCCTATGAGTTTCTAGAGTTTGTTAACCTTTCTGACCTGTAATTTCTGGTCTTATCTTTGTAACCTTTCTCAAACAAGGCAGTTGCAATATTCCGGTCTTCTGGCACCTCCCCTGTGCCAAGGGGATACTGAACATTTGTCCTGTCTCCTTCTAAGCTACTTTTTTACAAACTAAAATGCATCATGTGTGGAACAGATTTCTTGTCAACTTTTCTTGCAAAATTCTATCCAACACCATTTTCTCATCGGATTTCAATCCTGCTTGATACGTAGTCATCAGTCACCATAGCCTTGTTAGCATCTCCCTCTTTATTAATGTTCACCTTACTCTTAATACAGCATGTAAACCAATGATGGCCTTCCTTACAATCAAATGTAATATCTCAAATTAGACAAACACTAAAACCACCCTTAAGAATTGGTGTGTGTTCTTGCAAAAATGTGAATCCATCCTTAACCTGAAACCAGCTGTCAGTTAAACACTATTCTAATTGTAGCTGAAAATCTAAGGTGATTCTAATATTAAGTCTAATACTCATCGTAACCCTGTCCCTAAATCTAATGCTGAATTTGAAGACTAAACCTCAAACTAACACTGAGCATAAATATCAATCGAACTGCAATCCAAATTGTGATTTTATACAAAATACAAAATATATAAACATGCTCACATATCAACCTGACCCTCAAATTAGTGATGATCTTTATCCAACTTTTAATTATAATTCTGTTAACTTTGAACAGAATCCATGCCTATCTGTACCCATAATCCTAGCTGTTTCTCTGTGAATGCTAAGTGGAACCTTAACCTATAACGGAGCACTTAACTATTATTTAGCTTTCACCAAATGTTACCCTATCCCTTAAGCAATCAAACTGTAAACCTGACTCTAAAAGTAAAATGAGATTTTAGTGCAATGTGAGGTATTGAATCAGCACCATGCAGGTTAAACCTGAGAATTTCTTTCTTCAGACTGTCCCTTGTTTGTTGAGGAAGAGTGGGAGGGGGTGGCAGATGTATGAGCCATAGCTCGAGAAAGCATTGACTGTCTGGGCTTCACTTCCTAAGATCAAATCACTCTGTACACATTACATACCCTGTTTCCCTTACCTCCACCTCACTCCTCTAGTCCTTTTGCTCTCTCAGGGAATTACAGTGTGTTGCATATATTTCTCCATGGATCCTTTGACAGGCAAAGCAATTTCGTTGAAGGTCATGTCTGAGAAAAATGATGATAGCATAAAGAAGTGATGGTTCCAATGTAAAGCATTCTAAATAGAATAGCAGAGGGATTCGGATGAAGGAGCAGTTAGAGATATTGAAGGCAACTGAGGAGCTTTTTAAGTGAGTGGCCAAATGACTTGAGATTTGACTTGAATGTCTGAGAGTCAGTTGTTCGAGCAATACTCCTCCTTACTGCAGTTAACATACATGCAATGGGAGACAGATTTTTAAAAATTCAACCGTTCTCTGGATTCTGCTCTGGTCACATGAAGAACTTAGTTCCAAGGAAGAAGTTCACTTGTCATTTCTTCTGTTCTGGATGAGAGCAGACCAGACCACCCCCATTATATACATTATATGTATGTGTTGGAGATCGCATAAAATGTAACTTTTACATTTGTTTAAATGTAGGTATAAGGCGCTGTGTTCCACATATGATTCTATTTGGCCACCATTAAACTTTCATCAAAACTCAATTTAATTTTTCAAGGCAGTTAAAATATAACAAAGGTTTAACATCACTTTATCCTATTGAAATATTGAATAAGAGAGCATATTATTTAACCACCACTCATCAAATAATCATCATATAGGCAGCATCCTATAAACATACCCTTGGCAAAGGCAATTCATCAATTATTCTCACATGCTGTTTTTCTCTCTCCAGACCAGTAAAAAGAAATACTGAAAGAAACAATCTACCCCTTCTGATTTATAGGACGAAGCCTCACTGTCTAAAAACAGAGAAATCAAGCTTTCAGTTCCAGCAACCAGTAACCACCGACTAACTGAAAGCAAAACCCAAATCTTCTATCTTTGAGAGCCTGATCCTGCTCACTCGTGATTGTAACTGAGGGAAAACTCAAAGCTGTTTACCAACTGCCTGTCCGAAGGAGACATTGCACACCACCGTGACAATGTCCCTCTGCAAGAGAAATAGGACATCTCTTAATGGCACAGTATTGCAAGTTGTCAAGATGGGAGTGTTGACTTATGAGGAATAATTCAGAAGGATAAGTCAGCGATTTGGAGATTATAGACAAATAATTCAAGATATGTTCCAGGATTGTGTGTTATCCTGCTCCCATGTCCACATCTCTGTCCTTGGCCTGCTGCAATATTCCAGTGAAGCTCAATGCAAACTGGAGGAACAGCATCTCATCTCCGACTAGGCACGTTACAGCCTGCCGGTCTCAACATTGAATTCAACAACTTCAGATGATTATCCCATCTCGACCCCTCTGTTTTCATTCTGCTCCGTAATTTTATTTCATTTATTTTAATTACCTTTTTTTATATTTTGTCACTGTTCTGTTCCTCTTATTTCTTGATTGTCTCTCTTTCTCTCACTCCCCACTCTCTCATCACCTTTTTCATCTCCTCTTTCTCCTTTGCTAACCTTCTCCTCTGTTTTCCATTTTGTCTCTGCTTCACCCATCCCCCCAATCCCCCACATATTTTGTCACATAGCACTGGCTTCAGCCTTGGTCATTCGCAGCTCCTAATCTCCCTATAGTCTCTCTATGCACTGTCATTATCCCCTCTTTATTACTACCTATGCTTCTGAAGCCATGACTCACCTTCTCTCAGCCTAGTATAAATACCTCCCTATTTCTCCCTTTTTTTTAGCTTAGACTTGAAACGTCAGCTCTTTTCTCTCCTTACAGGTGCTGCCAGACCTGCTGAGAGTTTCCAGCATTTTCTCTTTTGTATTCCTCAGACCTGGACTTCAATAGGGAGTGGGTCCTCTGGTTCATCCATAGTTTCCAGTTCGGGAACATTTGGATTAACTCCTTTGGCACATAATCTTCTGCATACTTACTTATGTATGTGATGGTAGTGACCTACCTATTTAGGTTGGCCACTGAGCTCTTGAATATGGCCCAGTCCCCCGACTCTAAGCTGTCCCATAGAAGTTCTTCAGTTTCCTTCGACCAGAACAACATTACTTTCTGTTCTGGGTTCACACGCTTTAATTTCTGTTTGGAAGCTGAGAGGAGGAGCACAACGCTGTGGTCTGATTTTTCAAAATGCAGAAGGGGTCTGGAGCAATAGCCATCTTTGATGAAAGCAAATTACTGCAGACGCTGGAATCTGAAACCAAAAGAGAAAATGCTGGAAAATCTCAGCAGGTCTGGCAGCATCTGTAAGGAGAGAAAAGAGATGACGTTTCGAGTCTAACTGACCCTTTGCCAAAGTTGGAGGCTGTAGGCTGTAACGTGCCTCGTTGGAAGATGAGATGCTGTTCCTCCAGTTTGCATCGTTGATGGTTGTATAGCAATGGTTAAGGATGTTCGGACCTCTGGTGGTAGAGGAGACATGTTGGTGAAAGTTGAGGAGCACATCCTTGAGGTTGGTTTGGTTGAAGTCACCGGCTATGATAATCAAGTCCTCTGGTCTGTCTCAATAGCTACCTAATGAAAGAGCAGCGCTCCGAAAGCTGATGCTTCCAAATAAACCTGTTGGACTATAACCTGGTGTTGTGTGATTTTTATCCATCTCCAGATTGTTTGGAGGAGAAAGTGAGGACTGCAGCAGCCTTATATACCTGATCAAGTGCACTCTTCACTCTGCATGGGGTTGGATGAAGACATCTGTCAGGACAGCAGAGGTGAACTTGTGTAGCAGGTACAAGGGACGAGGCTTTACTGTAAGATATTCTGGGTTCTGGGAGCAGTAATTCTTCAGGGCCACTATGTCTGAGAAGGGAATGTTGATCAGGAGACATTACCCACCATCTCTTGCTTTGCCAAAAGACACATTTGGTGGATTAAAAAGCCCTCAGAGTGCAAGGCAAGTTAGGTCTTGAGTGTTTCAGGGGCACTTGTTGTCAATCTGACTGGGCCTCCTCAGTTTTGGGTTACCACGGTGTCAGGTCTCATTCCCGCACTTGTTAGGCTTTGGATCCAGGTTTCCACAGGGAGGGTGGGCTTGCAGTTCCAGTGCTAATAATCAAGATTTTCATTTGAGAATCCTTGGACCTGCAAGTATATTTAAGAGAACATTGTTAGTCATTTTGACACACTTAAAATTGAGTTTTCAAAGAGCAGAACGATTATAAAATATAAAAGAATAAAATGTGTTGTAGACAGCTTGCAAGGAGTCTCCATGTTCTGGTGCCATCTAGAATAACTGTGGTTTATTTATTCAAAATATCAAATCATTTAAACTTGCCCTGAGGAGTTTTCTTCATATTTGGAAATGTATGAAATCTTCTCCAAGTGCCTTATGAAAACGATGAGTTGGTGGTCTTATCTGAGCTAGTAATCCAATACTGGAAGACAATGTTCTCCTGTGTTTGAATTTCACAATGGCAGGTAGTGAAATTTGAAATAAATTTAGTGACAAATTAAAATAGCCCAGTGTCAAACACGTGAACACTGTCAACTGTTGAAAGAAAAGTCTTTGATCACAAACATGAACGTAAATCTGCCATCCTTACCTGTTCTGTTTGCATGTGACTCCAAAACCAAGACATTGTGGTTGCCTAGTATCTGCCCACTGAGCAATTAGGGATGGGCAATAAACGTCAGCTTGTCCCATGAATGATTACTGTAAAATGAAGGCAGTTGAATCAAATGCAAATAGGGCTTCAGAGAATGAATGTTTTCAATCTGTCCAGTTGAATGCTACCATAGATTGTTTGAGGACAGATGGCCTAACCTTCATTAAGTATACATGGTACCATTCCTTCACCAGATGTGCCAAGCAAGAACCGAATAAATGAGAACCGGAGAGTCTGTTGATTTTCTGGTCCACTGTGAGCTATAGATTAGATTAGATTCCTTACAGTATGGAAACAGGCCCTTTGGCCCAACACGTCCACACTGGCCCTCCAAGAGTAACCCACCTAGACCCATTCCTCGACCCTACATTTACCCCTGACTAATGCACCTAACACTTTGGGCAATTTAGCATGGCCAACTCACCTAACCCGCACATCTTTGGATTGTGGGAGGAAACCCACACAGACATGGAGAATGTGCAAACTCCACACAGCCAGTCACCTGAGACCAGAAGCAAACCCGGGTCCCTGGCACTGTGAGGCAGCAGTGCTAACCACTGAGCCACCAGGAATGATAAAAATTCTTTACATGATAACAGTGATTATCCTGATGTTAACAATTGCAAAAACACAGCATTCCCAGAACTTGTGACAGGAGCATTTTATTTAGTGTGTCAATCACTCAGATAAGAGCACTTTTTTATTTGAAAGTGGAGGGAAAGATTAACCTGGTGAAAGATATGGGAAACTCTTTACTGTGTTTCAGCTCAGGATCGTACATTATGGAGTTTGACCATAGTTTCTGAACTGAGAGTTTGAAAGCGATATCCAATAACTGTCATTTTCCTCTGGACTTATTTTGAATCAATGAATATTTTTCTTCTTATTTACTCAAACAGTCTGTAGAATCATATTGCACCGAAGAAGCCCTTCGGCTAATTGAGTCTGAAGTTCCATAAAATACACTGTTATTTACACAAGTCCCTTAGCCCCACACTAAGACCATGACGTTGGAACATTTTACTTAGTGACACTAAGTGACACTTCAAGTGCTCATCCCAGGATTGATTAAAGGTTGTGAGCTTTCCTGTCTCAACTACCCTCCAACGCAGTGCATTCCAGAACTCCACCACAATCTTGATGGAAACAAATGTTTCAGTTCAAATGAAATCCTCCTGGTTTTCACATTAAAAGTTCCCAACCCCTACCTTGTTCTTGATTTTCAATTAAGGGGAACACATTGATTGAGATATCATAAAGGGGGCTAGAACATATAGCAAGCTTTATCATGCTGGGATTGTGTGTTACAGACTTCTGCTCAACCAGAACCGAAGAGAGTTGATATAGACAGTGCAGAGAGAGATTGAATCTGTATCCAAATGGCCGTGTACCTTGTTATGAAGGTGTAGGGGATACTGTACCTTTAAGAGAGTTAAAAGCTAGCAGAGCTACCTGACACAGCACTAAGTGTGAACAAGGTGACAATGTAACATTTGGTTGAACAGCTCGGAGCTGAGTTGCCTGGAGACAAAAAGAAATCAAATTCAGCCAATCAGTTTAAATTATGCCCCTAAATGCTCCAATCACATTTGATTTTAGTATTTTGACCAATGAAACAATCTAATGTTTTGGGGTAGAAAACAAAAAAAAAATCAACAGTTGGTGGAGAACTACCAAAAGATCAACAGATGGAGGCTGCTAGTGAGAACTCTCTGACAGGTACCTGTCTGGAGAAAGAGGTTGTACAGAGAAAAAAGATCAACACTGACCTGGAGAGCAAATCTACAGAGGAAGATCCCAAGAGAAGATTCAACAGCTGGCTGGTTTTCAAATTTGAATTTTTCTGTAAATCTTAATCAGGGGTTTTATTGGACCAGTATTGTAGAGGGGGAAAGTAAAAGATAGGATTAGATAAATGAGTTGTAAATAGTTGTTAGTTAATTATTCTCTGTTAGACTTTTAAAAGGTGAATGGGAAGAGGCCAGTGTGGAGGGAGATTTACTTTATATATAACTCAGTGGTGTTCCTGCCATGGGAATGTTTCATGGGGACTGTGTAGAGAAAGCTTTAGTCTGTATCTAGCCCTGTGTTGTATCTGTCCTGGAAATGTTTGATGGGGCAATATAAAGGGGATCTAACATCTATTTTAAAGGAGTAGACGGATCTTTACTTTAGTGTGGAAGAAGCTGCTGGACCCAAAGAAGCAGGTTCAGGCTGGTACTCGGTCTCTGACTTCTCTCCTGTAAAAACCTGTGTTTGATTTTACCTTTTATGCCAAGGGATGTTTATGAGGATTGTTGCAAGTATTGGGAACAGCATCATTAAGTTAGGATGATCTGTTGGGTTTTCAGAGAGGTTAAGATTTCAGTATTCTGTTTTCTATTTCTTGTTTCATTCAGTAATCTTGTAAATAAATTCTGTTTTGACCAGCTGATTCTCTCTTGGAATATCCACTTTATCCCTGCTTACAACAATTAGCAAAATTAGGGTCTGGGCTACCTTCTTGAAATGTTTTGAGGGGTTTGGTTTGATCCAATATTTTGATCCAATACACCCACTCATTCTTGCTTTTACCAATTTACCAATTTCGCCATTGCTGTGCGAACATCAAAAGGCTACAGTGAACACACCTAAAATGGCTGCCTGACTCAATCTGAATCATTGTCCTATCTAGCAGATTAAAACACTTTATACATTGTCATCTCTTGACCTGCTATATACGAAATACAGCAAGCTGTGAGGTTATGGTTTTTGAATGTTGGACTGAGGAGGATGATATGAACTAAATGGTTCAATGTGAAACTGGACACAGAGTTTCACTTTGTGTATGAAATTCTGTCAGCATGGGAATAGGGATGAAATGTTCAAAAGTTGATTTCATTCGTACTTTCCTGCATTGTGGAAATGTTAGTTTGGTGTGCATGGGAAGGATGTTGAAGAGATATGCCAGTTTTGATTGGTTAAGATGTGAATTCCAAAGTTTGTTTAAAATCCTTGAGATAATTAAATGCTTCAGCAGTATCGTGATCACTTTCCAAACTTCAAGCATTCAGAGCGATAGGAATATGCAAAAAACAATGACATACCAGATCAGCTACTGAATTGTAGATCTGAAGCCTTGTTTAGATTCTGTTGCAGAC
Organism: Chiloscyllium punctatum; assembly: GCF_047496795.1. Lineage (NCBI taxonomy): Eukaryota > Metazoa > Chordata > Chondrichthyes > Orectolobiformes > Hemiscylliidae > Chiloscyllium > Chiloscyllium punctatum. The sequence continues at coordinate 29,387,537 of NC_092783.1, forward strand.
CTTTAATTTGAAATCAGGCTTCTTTTATCCTAAAAGCAGGAATTTATCAGAATTGATTAAATTAAATTAAATACAAGCCAGGCCTATCCCCAAGGATATTGGGTGTCCATTTTGTTTGTATTGACATGCAGAAAACTGTAATCTCTCTTGTATTTTTATTCAGTGACTTGGCCTCCCACGGCATTCAGTGGTCGAGAATTCCACAGGTTAACCACTGGGTGGCGAAATTTCTCGACATGTCATTTTGAAATAGCCTACACCTGTATCCTGAGACTGTGGCATCTGATTCTAAACTTCCCAACCAGCAAAAACATCCTCCTTACATTTAGCCTGTCCAGATATGTCACAATTTTATACTTGCCGAACAGATCCCCTCTCATTTTTCTGAACTCTTGTGAATACAGACCTAGTCGCGCCAATCTGTCCTTATGGGACAATCCTGGCATCTTTACTATCAACCCAGAGAACTTCAGCCTCTCTCTGTCTGTATGGCATTTCTTTTCTTTCTTAAATAGGGAGACTACATTTGCACAGAATATTACAGCTGCAGTCTCCACAGGGCTCTGTATATCTGCAGCAAGGCATCACTACTTTTGAACGCAAATCCTCTAGCAGTGAAAACCAACACAACATTTACCTTCTGAATTGCATTTTCATGCAGTTGGTTTACAACAACACCCAGATTCACGGGACAGAGACCTTGGGTTTCATCTCATTACTGATGTTTAAGTTTTAATGTGAGCCTCATTCAGTGAAACAGACTGTGCCTGTTAACTCAATGTAAAGAGCTTCTCTCATTCATTCAACACTTCAAGCTCAGCTCATTCCGTCAATGAAACAAACTGCAAGCATTCATTCCGTGAAACAAACTGCATGTATTCATTTAGTGAAACAGACTGTGCCTGTTAATTCAATGAGAAGCAGTGTTTCAAGTTTAACTCATTCAGTTCAATGAATCAAACTGCACGTGTTAATACAATGAGGAGAGCTTCTCTCATTGATATAATGTCTCGATCCTAACGCTTTCATTCAATGAAACAAGCTGTATTCATTCAATCGTTGAATCAAACGTTATTCATTGATTCAATGAAACAAACTTCACTCATTAATTTGGGGAATCCAACGGCATTCATTCATTCAATGAATCAACCTGCAGTCGCTCATTCAATGAAAAACACTGCAAGTGGTAATCCAATGAGTAAAGCTTTTGCCATACATTCAATGAAACAAACTGCATGCATTCAATCAAAGAAACAGACTCCTGTGCTAATTCAATGAGTAGAGGTTCTCTCATTCATTCAATGTTTCAAGCTTAACTCATTGATTCAAAGAAATAAACTGCATGTGTTAATTCAATGATTAGAGCTTCTCACATTTATTCAATACCACGAGTTTAACGCATTGATTCAATGAAAAAACTGCACACATTTATTCAATGAAACACACTGAATGTGCTGATTCAATGAGTAGAGCTTCACTCATTCATTCAATGCCACGTTCTCAACGGATTGATTCAACGAAACAGACTGCACGCATTCATTGACTGAAACAGAGTGCACGTGATAATTCAATGTGTAGAACTTCTCTCATTCATTCGCAGTGTCCAGCTTATTTTCATTCATTCATTCAATGAAACAAGCTGCATGTGTTAATTTCAATGAGAAGTTCTCTCATTTATATAATGTCTTGATCTTAACGCTTTCATACAATAAAACAAGCTGCATTCATTTAATCGTTGAATCAAACGCTATTCATTGATTCAATGAAACAAACTTCACTCATTAATTTGGGGAATCCAATGGCATTTATTCATTCAAAGAATCAACCTGCAGTCATTCATTCAATGAAACACACTGCAAGTGCTAATCCAATGAGTAGAGCTTTCGCCATTCAATCAAAGAAACAGACTGCACGTGTAAATTCAATGAGTAGAATTTCTCTCATTCATTCAATGTTTCAAGCTTAACTCATTGATTCAAAGAAACAAACTGCATGTGTTAATTCAATGATTAGAGCTTCTCACATTTGTTCAATGTCACGAGTTTAATGCATTGATTCAATGGAACAAACTGCACACGTTCATTCAATGAAACACACTGCATGTGTTGATTCAATGCGTACAGCTTCACTCAGTCATTCAATGCCACGATCTAAACGGATTGAATCAACGAAACAGACTGCACGCATTCATTAGGAGAAAGTGAGGACTGCAGATGCTGGAGATCAGAGCTTAAAAATGTGATGGTGGAAAAGCGCAGCAGGTCAGGCAGCATCAAAGGAGAATGCCTTTCATTCAATGAAACAACCAGAATGCCTTCATTCTGTGAAACAAACTGCATGCATTCATTAGAAAGAGACTGCACGTGTTAATTCAATGAATAGAGCTTCTCTCATTCATTCAATGTTTGAAGCTTAACTCATTCATGCAAAGAAACAAACTGCACGTATTAATTCAATGAGCAGAGCTTCTCACATTCATTTAATGCCACGAGTTCAACGCATTGATGCAATGAAACAAACTGCACGCATTCAAGCAATGAAACACACTGCACGTTTGAATTCAATGATAGTAGGGCTTCTATCACTTATTCAACGTCTCGAGTTTAACGCATTCATTCAATGAAACAATCTGCATTCATTAAATCATTGAATCTAACTTCAATCATTGATTCAATGAAGCATCGATTCAATGAAACAAATTTAACTCATTTATTTAGTGAATTCAACAGCATCCATTCATTTAATGAAACGCACTGCATGTGCTTTTCCACTGAGTAGAGTTTTGCCATTCATTCAGCAAAACAAACTGCACGTGTTAATTCAATGACTAGGTCTACTCTCATTTATTCAATCTCTCGAGCTTAGCGCTTTCATTCAGTTAAACAAATTGGATGCATTGATTCATTGAATCAAACTTCAATCGTTGATGCAATGAATCAAACGTTATTCATTGATTCAATGAAGAAAACTTAACTAATTTATTTAGTGTGTACAACTGCTTTCATTCATCCAATGAGTCAAGCTGCACTCATTTATTCAAAGAAACACCCTGAACATGCTAATCCAACGAGTCCAGTTTTTGCCATTCATTCCATGAAACGAATTGCACGCATTCATTCAGTGAAATAAAGTGCATGCATTCATTCAATGAAACAGACTGCGCATGTTAATTTAATGAGTAGAACTTGTCTCATTCATTCAATGTTTCAAGCTTAACTTATTCATTCAATGAAACAAAGTGTAGGTGTTAATTCAATGAGTAGAGCTTCTCTCATTCAACGCACCGGGTTTAACTCACTGATTGAATGAAACAAGCTGCACTGTTTATTCAATGAAACTGACTGCATTGTTAATTCAAAGAGTACAGGTCCTCTAATTTATTTAATGACTCGAGCTTAACGCTTTCATTCAATGAAACAAGCTGCATTTATTCAATCATTGAATCAACTTCACTCATTGATTGAATCAAACGTTAGTCATTGATTCAATGAAACAAACTTAACACATTTATTTGGTGAATCCAACTGCATTTCCTCATTCTCTGAATTAAACTGCACTCATTCATTCAATGAAACGCACTGCACGTCTTAATTCAATGAGTAGAGTTTTTTGCCATTCCTTCAGTGAAACAAACAGCATGCATTCAGTCAGTGAAACAGGCTGTGCCTGTTAATTCAATGAGATGAGCTTCTCTCATTCATTCAATGCTTCAAGCTTAACTCATCCATTCATTGAAACAAGCTGCTCGTGATAATTTAATGAGTAGAGCTTCTCAGTTATTCAATGAATGAGAGAAGCTCTTCTCATTGAATTAACTCATGCACTCTGTTTCACTGAATGAATGCATGGAGTTTGTTTCTCTAAATGATTGAGTGCAGTTTGTTTTGCTGAATGTATGGCCAAGCTATACTTAGTGAAAAAGCACATGCAGTGTGTTTCATTAAATGAATGGATACAGTTGAAACTCAATAAATAAATGAGTTAAATTTGTTTCATTGAATCATTGATTGAAGTTTGATTCAAAGATTGAATGAATGCAGTTTGTTTCATTGAATGAAAGCATTAAGCTCGAGACATAGAATAAATGATAGAAGCTGTACTCATTGAATTCAAACGTGCAGTGTGTTTCATTGCATGAATGTGTGCAGTTTATTTCAATGCATCAATGCGTTGAACTCATGGCATTGAGTGAATGTGAGAAGCTCTGCTCACTGAATTAACACGTGCAGTCTCTTTCATTGAATGAATGTATGCCGTTTGTTTCACAGAATGAACGCGTGCTGGTTGTTTCATTTAATGAAAGGCAAAAGCTCTACAAATTGGATGAGCACGAACAGTGTGTTTTATGGAATGAACGACTGCAGCTTGATTCATTGAATGAATGAATGCAGTTGGATTCCCCAAATTAATGTGTTAAGTTTGTTTCATTGAATCAATGACTAACGTTTGATTCATTGAATCAATGATTGAAGTTAAGCTCGAAACATTGAATAAATGAGAGAAGCTCCACTTATTGACTTAACATATGCAGTCTGTTTCGTTGAATGAATGAATGCATGCAGTTTGTTTCATTGAATCAATGCGTTAAACTCGTGGCACTGAATGAATAAGAGAAGCTCTACTCATTAAATTATCACGAGCAGTTTGTTGCAATGAATGAATGAGTTATGCTTGAAACATTGAATGAATGAGAGAAGCTCTCCTCTTTGAATTAACACGTGCAGTCTCTTTTATTGAATGAATGAGTGCTGTTTGTTTCATTGAATGAATGCGTTTAGCTCATGGCATTGAATGACAAAAGGTCTACTCATCGAATTAACACACACAGTGCGTTTCATTGAATGAAAGAGTGCAGTTTGATTCACTAAATAAATGAGTCAAGTTTGTTTCATTGAATCAATGAATAACATTTGATGCATTGAATCAATGATTGAAGTATAATTCAATGATTGAACGAATGCAGTTTGTTTCATAGAATGAAAGCGTTAAGCTCGAGATGTTGAATAACTGAAAGAAACTCTACACATTAAATTAACATGTGCAGTTTGTTTCATTGACTGAATAAATTAAGCTTGAAACATTAAATGAATGAGAGAAGCTCTACTCGTTGAATTAAAGCGTGCAGTATGTTTCATTGAATGAACGCAAGCAGTTTATTTCACTCAAAGAATGTGTACTATTTGTTTCATTGAATGAATGGCAAAAGCTCTACTCGTTGGATAAGCAAGTTCAGTGTAATTCATTGAATGAATGAGGGCAGTTTGTTTCATTGAATGAAAGCGTTAAGCTTCAAACATTGAATAAATGAGAGAAGCTCTACTCATTGAATTAACATGTGCAGTTTGTTTGATTGAATGAATGTATGCAGTTTGTTTAATTGCATCAAAGCGTTAATCTCGTGGCACTGAATGAATGAGAGAAGCTCAACTCATTGAATTATCACGTACAATCTGTTTCATTGAATGAATGTGTGCAGTTTGCGTCATAGAGTCATAGAGCTGTACAGCATGGAAACAGACCCTTCGGTCCAACCCGTCCATGCCAACAAGATATCCCAACCCAATCTAGTCCCACTTGCCAGCACGTGGCTCTATTCCAAACCCTTCCTGTTCACATACCCATCCAAATGTCTCTTAAATGTTGCAATTGGACCAGCGTCCACCACATCCTCTGGCAGCTCACTCCATACCCTCTGCATGAAAGATTTGCCCATTATACCTTTCCCCTCTCACCTTAAACCTATACTCTCTGGTTCTGGACTCCTCGACACCAGGGAAAATACTGTGTCTATTTATCCTATCTATGCCTCTCATAATTTTGAAAACCTCTATAAGGTCACCTCAGCCAATGACGCTCCAGGGAAAACAGCCCCAGCCTGTTCAGCCTCTCCCTGTAGCTCAGATCCTCCAACCTGACAACATCCTTGTTGTCTGTTCTGAACCCCTTCAAGTTTCACAACATCTGCATAAAACTCATGGCACTGAATGAATAAGAGAAGCTCTACTTATTAAATTATCATGAGCAGTTTGTTTCAAGGAATGAATGAGTTAAGCTTGAAACATTGAATGAATGAGAGAAGCTCTTCTCATTGAATTAACAGGCACAGTCTGCTTCACTGAATGAATGCGTGCAGTTTGTTTTATTGACAGAATGGCAAAAGCTCTACTCATTGGATTAGAACATGCAGTGCATTTCATAGAATGAATGAGTGCAGTTTGTTTCATTGAATGAATGCGTTTAGCTCGTGGCAATGAATAAATGGCAAAAGCTCTACTCATTGAATTAACACATGCAGGGTGCTTCATTGAATGAAACAGTGCAGTTTGATTCGTGAAATGAATGAGTTAAGTTTGTTTCATTGAATCAATGAATAACGTTTGATTCATTGAATCAATGACTTAAACTTGAAACATTAAATGCATAAGAGAAGCTCCACTCACTGAATTAACATGTGCAGTCTGTTTAATTGAATGAATGCATGGAGTTTATTTCACTCAATGAATGCGTGCTGTTTGTTTTATTGAATGAATGGCAAACACTCTATGCATTGGATTAGCACTTGCAGTGTGTTTCATTGAATGAATGAGTGCAGTTTGATTCATTGAATGAGAGAATGCAGTTGGATTCACTAAATAAATGAGTTAAATTTGTTTCATTGAATCAATGATTGAAGTTTGATTCACTGATTGAATGAATGCAGTTTGTTTCATTGAATGAAAGTGTTAAGCTCGAGACATTGAATAAATGAGAGAAGCTCTACTCATTGACTTAACATATGCAGCAGTTTGTTTCATTGAAAGAATGTCAAAAGCTCTACTCATTGGATTAGCACGTATAGTGCGCTTCATAGAATGAATGAGTGCAGTTTGATTCAGTGAATGAGTGAATGCAGTTGAATTCACTAAATAATGAGTTGAGTTTGTTTCATTGAAACAATGAATAATGTTGATTCATTGAATCATTGATTGAAGTTTAGTTCAAAGATTGAATGAATGCAGTTTGTTTCATTGAATGAAAGCGTTAAGCTCGAGACATTGAATAAATGAGACACTACTCATTGACTTAACACATGCAGTCTGTTTCGTTGAATGATTGCATGCAGTTTGTTTGATTGAATCAATGCGTTAAACTCGTGGCACTGAATGAATAAGAGAATCTCAACTCATTGAATTATCATGAGCAGTTTGTTTCAATGAATGAATGAATGAGTTAAGCTTGAAACATTGAATGAATGACAGAAGCTCTACTCTTTAAATTAATATGTGCAGTCTCTTTCTTTGAATGAATGCATGCAGTTTGTTTCATTGATTCAGGCTTTGTTTCATTGTCAGAGACACTTACATTCACCAATCTGAAAACGTGTCGACAATTGTGTTGTATTTGGATCTGAATTTTTGTGTCATCATTCAGTTATCTCTTCAACTCATTGACCCTCACAGTTCTTTCTCTTAGTGCCTTTCTAAATGCTTTGGATGCCTGCAGAGGCAAACTGACTGCAATGAAGAATACAGTGTATGCGACCATCAATCATTATTCATGTTCTTCTCTGAAGTACGGCGACCTTGAAAATGTTTGTTCAAACCGAGGTGAGGTAATGAATTTCGAACAGTCAGAAGGCTATTCACCAGAAACATTTCAATCAAGATTTAATGTAGAGTGAAATTCCAGAGATATACAAGCAATGAAAAATAAAAGACAGCAGCACAAGTAATGGAAGCAGAGTAGACATATGATTCAAATATTCCAAGTTCAACAAACAATGTGAAAAAGTATCTCATCTGAACAAGGACAGGTAAGCAGGAATTCAGCTGCCTTTTGAGTATGTAGTCAGTGTCAGAATGTAACCATATAAGAAAGGTTCAGCATCTGCCTTTTAGATTTCCTCTCCACTTCAAATATCTTTGATATTCCATGATTTTATTTGCTGAGCTCTGTGATAAGTTACCATTAGAGTGTTAACTTCAGTGGCATTGACATTACTAGATTGATCCTTTAAAAATTGCAGACTGAAAATAACAATCGTCATGGACACAATGTCCCAATATTTCCTTCCAGTAAGAGAGACTCACTATTACAAAATTCCTCTACTTGAGTTCTCAGGACATCAACACAGATGTTGCACATGATGTAAAATTGACAACGCAGTGACCAGAGAAGTGAATCATAACAAACTTTAGGATTACAGACTAAAGCTAAATTCAATTAGTCTGAAAATGCAAGTGCTCTATAGAGTTCCTCACCTTTTCTAGGTAAAACCTGAGGTCCTCACTGTTTCTCCTTCAGTGGACCCTTGAAGTGGTTCCCAATATGGAAAAGAACTGAATCATCAATTGAGGTATGGTCAGGTTGGAAATTGTTGGGAATCAAAAGGTGGGCACATTGTCCATGTTTGATCTAGTACAATAAAGAAGGTTTGGATCAGGAGTCAATGATAAGTATATCCCAACATACTCCGTTGTAAGTGATTTGCATTATACTGCCCCTAATCAAGCAGTTCAAGTTGAATCACAGTACTGGTATTAAACTGGCAATAAGGCAAATTTCCCAAGATGTCCCACATACCAAAAGCAGAAAAACCTCAAAAACCTAGCCATTTGCCACCTTATCATACTTGCCTCCATGATCTAGATTGAGGAGGTATACAAATTTTGGTGGATTTAAAAGTGGACAAGTCCTCAGGTCCAGATGAATTGTATCCCTGCTTAGAGATGAGGGAGGAAGTTAAGGAGTCCTGACCCAAGTTTTTGAACTGTCTTTGGCCACAGGAAAGGTGACTGAAAATTGGAGGACAGTTAATATATTTAATCTTTACAAGTACGATGGTGAGATAGACCAGGGAAGTATAGAGCAGTGAATCTGGCATCAGTAATGTACTACAGGGGTCAGAACTGATTTCTTTACTGCTTATAATATTCACAAATGATGGAGGTGAGAATGTGGGAGGGATGATAAGGAATTTTGTGAATGACACAGAGATTGGCTGACAATGAAGTGTAAGGTGAAAGGATGCTGAAGGATAGGAACAGATTGCTTAGGTGGACAGGTCAATGGAAGATGGAATATACACCTAATAAGTGTGAGGTGATGCAGTATGTAAGGAGTCCTCAATAAATGGCAAAACACTAAGAAGCTCAGAGGTACAGAGGGATCTTGTGGTGTTTGTCCAGAAGGTGGAAAGACATGTTAGTAAGGTATTTAAGGAGGCATGTTTGCATCCATCAGTCATGGAATAGACTATGGGCAGAGTAGTCATGTTGGGGATCTGCAGAAATTTGGTTAGGCTACAGCTGGTGTTGTTCTGGTCAAAGGACTTTTGGAACAATGTAATTTCAGTGGATGGGGTGCAAAGGAAAATCACCAGGATGTTGCCTGTATTATGAAGTGTGTTATCGAATTTCAGATGGTGATGAAACAGACAACAGATGGGAAGTGGAAGACCTGGAAAAATGGTGCACTGAGAACAACCTAGCCCTCAATGCCGGCAAAACCAAGGAATTCATTATTGACTTTTGCCAGAATGTTGCTAATTACTCCCCCCCCACCCCAAACACACACACACACACACACACACACATTAACAGCACAAAGGTGGAATGAATGGAGACTGTAAAGCTCCTGGGAGTGGTGGTCATCCACAACGAGCTTTCTTGGACTCTTCATGTAGACACACTGGTTCCAAAGGCCCAACAGCGTCTCTTCTTCCTCAGGCAGCTGAGGAAATTTGGCATGATGGCGAATACCCTTGTCAACTTTTATAGATGTGCCATTGAGAGTATTCTGTCTGGATGTATCACTACCTGGTATGGCAACTGTACCGTTCAAGATTGGAGATGGTTACAGAGAGTGGTGAACTCAGCCTGGACAATCACAAAGGCCAACCTCCCATCTCTAGAATTCATCTACCCAGGCCCGCTGTCAAGGAAAGGCCGCCAGTATTCTCAAAGATCCATCCCACCCTGGCAATGTTTTTCTACAACCATCGGGGAGAAGGTACAGAAGCCTGAACACACGCACCAGCCAGTTTCAAAACAATTTCAACCCACTGTTGTTAGAATACTGAATGGAGTCACAAATTCTTAGCATTTACCTGTATACCTGTGTTTTTGTTTTTGTTGCTGTTTACCTGTTATTTAGTTATCTATGCTATTTAACGATGTGATCTGCCTGTATTACTCGCAAGACAAAGCTTTTCACTGTGCCTCTGACATGACAATAAATTCAATTCAATTCAATTCAACTGACTGTTCCCCTCAGTTAAAAGGTAAGAAAAAAGGGGGAATAATTTTTAAGTGAAAGGCAGGAGATTAAGAGATGATTTCAGGATTTTCTCTTCAATGAATGGGTGCTGGGAGTCAGGAGTACACTGCTTGGTCGGGTAGTTGAGGTGGAAATCTCAACCTTTATTATGTTCTTCGGTGAGCACTTGAAATTTCATAAAATTCAGGGCTATAGACCTAGTGTGGGAAAGTAGCATTAGCGTAGGTAGTTTCACATTTTTGGCGGTGCAGGCTTGACAGGCCAAAGGCCCATATGGTTAACATCAGAGTGCTTTATGCTCAATCACATAGAGCAGATCACATTTCACTGCACATAGATAGCTTTAGATCAAAAGACTATACAATGAGGAGCAGAAGACCATTAAGCTCAATGAGTGTGTTCTGTCAATAAAAAAGACCGTGGCTTATCTAATAATCCTGAATACCACATTTCTATCTTTCCCCCATGACCCTTGAATCTCTTACTGATGAGAAATTCTGCACATCTCAGCACGGAATAGGCTTTATTATTGAGCTTTAACAGACCTCTGTGGTAAAACAAAACTTTACAGATTCACAACCCTCTGACAGAAGGAATCCTCTGAGTTTCAGTGTTAAATGTACAACCTCAAATTCTGAAATTACTTCCTCTGGTCCTAATGCTCCCATACGTTGAGAAAAACACTCCACATCTGCCTTGTTATTTTCAAAGAACATTGTGTGTTTCAACGGTGTTAACTCCCATTCTTCTATTTTCCAATGAATACGAGCACAACTTACTCAACATTTCTTCATAATGCAGTCCCTCCCTACCCGGTATTGGCCTAGTGGAAGATCACTGCACTGTGTTCAACGCCAGAAACATCTTTCCTTATATCAGGCAGCAAAACTGTTTACAGTTTTCCATCTGTGGTCTGACTAGTGATGGGAAAGTGGTGTGGCTTTATCCCATGGAGGACACGGAAAGCTTAAAGACAGTGTTGGGATTGGTGAATGGCATCATCCTGAACAATGTCCCAAGAGATAAGACAGTAATTTTAAAAGGAGTGTGCAGAACAGACAAGTGCAGCAATTTGAATACCTTATCCAGATATGAGCAGCACAATTAAAAAGAGCACCTAAGACGATAAGGTATAGGAACAAGATTAGACCATTTGCTCTCTTGAACCTGCTATGCCAGTCTGGAATAGAATATACCATTCTACAGGATCATGGCTGAATTGACACTCCTCAAGTCCACTTTCTTGCTCTTTCTCCATAACATTCAATTCCCCTCCTGTTCAAGAATCTATCTCAGCTTTAAACATATACAAGGACTCTGTTCCCACAAGGGGACAAGGAGCACCAAAACTCACCACTTTCTGAGAGAAGGAATTTCTCCTCATCTCAGTTGGCACCCCTTTATTCTGAGACTATGCCCTCTGTTCCCAGATTCTCCCATGAGGGGTGATATCTTCTTAACATTTACCTTGTCTTGACTTTAAGAATCCTTAATTTTTCAAAGAGGTCATCTATCATTTTTCTAAATTCTAACAAGTAGAGACAGCCTGTATAAATTTTGCTCATTCGACAATCACTCCATTCCATGGATCATCCTCGTGAACCTGCTACGAATTGCCTCCAATGAAATTGTATTTTCTTTGAATAAGTGGACCAAAACAGCTCACAGTACTGCAGATGTGGGCTCACCCAGCACTTTGTAAAGCTGCAGTAAGACTTTCTTAAGCTTATCCCCCAACCCCCTTGAAATAAGGGCTAGCTTTCCTGACTCTTTTGTACCCGTGTTTTAGCTTCTGTGTTTCAGGCACAAGTACATCCAAATAATTTTTATTGAAACCTTTTTGCAAATTCTTCTTTATTTTAAATAATATTCTCTTCTTTTCTTCTGTCTTCCGAGATACTTTTCCACATTATACTGCATTTGTTAACATTTTGCTCAATTACTTAACTGAATAACTCTATAAATTCTTTGTATCCCTCTCTCAACCTGTTTTTTCACTTGTTTTGTGCCTTCTGCAAATTTGGGTGCCGTATATTCACTTCTTTCCTTCATTTGTGTATATTGTAAACAGTTGCCTTCCCAACACTAAGACCTGTGGTACTCCAGTGGTCACAGGTAATCAACCTGAGAAAGAACCCATTATCCCCAATCCCTGATTCCTACCTGTTCACCAATTTTCTATTCTCAGATTCACTATCTCGAGAATTCAGAACATATTTTCAGACAACTTTTGTCTAAAGAAAATTATTTTTCCAATGTTTTAAAATTCTAAACTTACTTTATTTCCTTTAAAGTATGAATTCATACCAATAAACCTTTTTAAAAGCGTAATTTATTATCAGGAATTGAAGATTCATCAATATCTTAAGATTTGGATGTTCATTCTGGCAAAAAAATGAAATTCTAAACATTACAATTCATTCTTAAAATTTCTGAGTTTAAACATTCATCTGAAAATAAATCCCTTCAGCTAAATATATAATAGGTAGTGCAACGTTTCAAGAAGGAGGATACAGTTAAAGTGACAGACAAAGCAGAGAGAATGGTCTGTAAGTTTTGGCCTATCTGTCTGAGGGAGTTTAATGATAAATTCACTGACTTTTGGAGTTATGATTCATATTGCAACTTGAGAATGGAGTGTATAGGTTTGAAGTGATAATGAGACTTTGATTGTCCAGTGAAAATTTTATAATCAGACAGAATATAAAATTAAAAGCAGTTACTTGGTTTTAATTGAGTTGAATCAGGAATTGGCATTTTTTTTGCTTCAGATAAAACGCTATGGATTGAAGTGGTATTATTGTAGTTTGCAGAAGTCCTGGTTGAAACTAGATGATAACAAAACAGATTAGCCAGAAAAAAAGAAGACAGTTCAGAACATTGAAAAATAATGTTGTCATATGAGCAGACAATGGGTAGGAAGGTATTTAGTTGAGGGGGGTAGTGGTGTGGGGGGGGGGGGGGGGGGTGGAATTATGCTGCAATTAGACAGGAACTGTGGAATATAAATTGGGAACAACTGTTCTACGGGAAAGACGCAACAGAAATGTGGAGGCTGTTTAAGAAGCACTTGTTGCAAATGTTGGATAGTTTTGTCCCACTGAGACAGGCAAGGAGAAGGAGCCTTCAATAACAAGAGCAGAGGAACTTCTGTTCTTGGGTCACTGCTCTTTGTAGTTTTTATAAATGAGTTGGATGAAGAAGTGGAAGAATGGGTTAGCATGTTTGCCAATGCCACAAAGATCAGTGGTGTTGTAGTGTCAAGGGCTGTTGGTGGTTACAACAAGACATTGACAGGATGACAGAATTGGCAGATAGAGTTCAACCTGGATAAATGCAAAGTGAATTTTGGAAAGTCAAATTTGAATGCTGAATACAGGGTTAAAGACAGGATTCTTGGCAGTGTGGAGGAACAGTGGGATCTTGGGGTCCATGTACATAGATCCTCAAAGCTGCCACTGCAGTTGATCGGGTTGTTATGAAGGCGTATGGTGTTTTGGCTTTCATTAACAGGGGGATTGAGTTTAAGTGCCGTGAGGTTTTGTTGCAGCAGTGTAAAACCCTGGTTAGACCACACTTGGAATATTGTGTCCAGTTCTGGTTGCCTTATTATGGGAAGAATGTAAATGCTTTAGAGATGATGCAGAGGAGATTTACCAGGATGCTGCCTGGATTGGAGGGTTTGTCTTATGAAGAGAGGTTGGGTGAGCTTGGGTTTTTCACACCGGAGAGAAGGAGGAAGAGAGGTGTCTTGATGGAGATGTACAAGATAATGACAGGCCTAGATAGAGGAGATAGCCCGATACTTTTGCCCGGAGTATAAATGGCTGTCATGAGGGGTCATAATTTTAAGGTGATTGGAAGAAGGTATAGATGAGACATCAGAGGTAGGTTCTTTATGCAGACAGTGGTGGGTGCGTGGAATGCACTGCCAGCAGTGGTAGGAGACTCAGAGACAATAGAGACATTTTCGCAACTGCTGGACAAGCATATGGATAGCAGTAAATTGAGGGGTGTGTAGGTTATGTTAAGATAAATGCTCAGCACAACATCATGGGCTGAAGGGCCTGTACTGTGCTGTACTGCTCTATGTTCTATGTTTTATAAGATTATAAAAGAAATGAGCAGAAATTAGGCCATTCAGCCCATTGAATCTGCTCCGACTTTCAATCATGGCTGATAAGTTTCTCAACCCCATTATGCCGCTTTCTCCCATAACCCTTGATTCCCTTGACAATCAAGAATCTATCTATCTCTGTCTTAAATATACTCAATGACCTGGCCTCCAAGGCCTTCTGTAGTAATGAATGCCATAGATTCACCACACTCTGGGTGAAGAAGTTTCTTCTTATCTCCATTCTAAAAAGTCTTCCCTTTACTCTAAGACTATGCCATCAGGTCCTGGTCTCTTGTACCAATGGAAATATCTTCCTAACATCTACTCCGTCCAGGCCATTCAATATTCTATACGTTTCCATTAGATCGCCCCCCCTTCTTTCTAAACTCCATCGAGTATAAATCCAGAGACCACATACGTTCCTCATATGTTAAGCTTTTCATTCCTGGGACCATTCTAATGAACCTCCTCTGAGCACAGCCCAGGGCCAGTACATTCTTAGACAATAGACAATAGGTGCAGGAGTAGGTCATTCTGCCCTTCGAGCCTGCACCACCATTCAATATGATCATGGCTGATCATCCTTAATCAGTATCCTGTTCCTGCCTGATTTCCATAACCCTTGATTCCACTATCCTTGAGAGCTCTATCCACCTCTTTTTTAAATGAATCCAGAGACTGGGCCTCCACTGCCCTCTGGGGCAGACCATTCCACACAGCCACCACTCTCTGGGTGAAGAGGTTTCTTCTCATCTCTGTCCTAAATGGTCTACCCTGTATTTTTAATCTGTGTCCTCTGGTTCTGTGTCTTCCTGGGATATGGGGCCCAGAACTGTGCAAAAGACTCCAAATATGGACTGACTAGAGCCATACAGAGTCTTATTAGTACATCCCTGCTTTTAGATTCAAATCCTCTCAAAATAAATGCCATTATTGCATTTGCCTTCCTAACTACTGACTCAACATGCAAGTTTATCTTGAGAGAATCCTGGACTAGAACTCTCAAGTGTCTTTGCTCTTCAGGCTTTTAGATTTTCTCCCCATTTAGAAAATAGCCCATGCCTCTATTCTTCCTACCAAAGTGCATGACCTCACACTTTTCCATGTTGGACTCCATCTGACACATCCTTGCCCACTCTCTTAACCTGTCCAAACCCTGCTGCAGCCTCCTCACCTCCTCAATGCTACCAGGAGAAAGTGAGGACTGCAGATGCTGGGGATCAGAGCTTAAAAAGGTGTTGCTGGAAAAGCGCAGCAGGTCAGGCAGCATCAAAGGAGCAGGAGAATCGACGTTTCGGGCATAAGCCCTTCGCCTGTTCCTTTTGATGCTGCCTGACCTGCTGCGCTTTTCCAGCAACACATTTTTAAGCTCCTTAATGCTACCCACTACCTATCATTGCATCATCTCAGTTCCTTCATCTATGTCGTTAATGTATAAAGTGAAAGGTTGTGGTGCTAAACCTGAATCTTGCAGAACATCATTTGTCACCAGCTGCCATCCTGAGAGAGATCCTTTCATCCTCAGTCTCTGCTTTCCGCCAGGCAGCCAAGCTTCTATCCATGCTAGAACTTTACCTCTGACACCATGGACCCTAATCTTACTCAATAGCCTACTCAGGTTTAACTTAGATGGAGCTGATTCAGTACCTCACCAGAGGGTATATTGTGCTAAAATCTAACTTTGCTGTTGGAGCCAGGCTTACAGATTCATTGTTTAAGGGATGGGGTAAGATTTAGTGAATGCTATGTTTAATACTCCATTATTAGTTAGGGTTTCAATGAGCATTTGCAGTGAAACTGGTAGGTTTAGGGGCATTGTTAGGCAGTGGTTCTGTTCAAGGTTAACAATACTTCTGAGATAGATTTAGAATTGTCAGTTGGATAAAGATAATCATTAACTTGAGGGTCAGGATGGAATTAGGGTGAGTTTTTATATTTTCGATATTGGATAAGATGACAATTTGAATTGCAGTTTCATTGTGTTTAGGTTCAGTGTTAGGCTATAGCCTTCAAGCCCAGCATTAAATTTAGGCAGAGGGTTACAATTACTATTAGGGTTGTTAGCATTAGGATCAACTTAGTTTTTCAGTTACAGTTAGAACAGTGGATTAATTTACAGCTGAGTTTGGGTTAAGGATGGATTTAGATTTCAGCACATTCTTGAGGACAGGTTTAGTGTTGAGCATGTAGTTGGATTTATGTTTTGTGTGATTCACTATTTCAGAGTCGTTATGTTTGCTTGTAAGGAAGGTCATTAGTTTTCATGTTGCATTTATCCAAACAAGGCCATGGATGCAAATGAGGCCACGGAGACTGCAGGAACTATGTGTGAAGAAGTGTTGAAATTTTATGAGAAAGCAGTGTTAACATAGAATGTTGTGTATAAAATCGACAAGAAACCTGTTCTAGTTGAAATGCATTGAAGGATTTTGAAAAAAAGTAGAGTGGACAGAGTACTGGACATCAGCATTCAGTATTCCCTAGATGCAGGGGAAGTGCCAAAAGACTGGAATATTGCAACTGCCTTATTCAAGAAAGGTAGGACCATAAATTACAGGCTGGAGAGGTTAACAAAATTAGAAACTTCTAGAAACTATAATTCAAAATAGAATTGTTTACATGAAAAACATATGATTAGAAAGACTTAGGGTGGGTTTTCAAAATGGAATTATTGAATAACAAAGTTGGCAGAGGTATTGAAAATGGTAATAGAAAGGCTGGATGAAGGCAGCAGTGTTGACATATCACCCACAATGTTTTGATGGTTTTGACAGAATTCTTTGTCATGTATTTCATTGGGAATCTGCAATATATTTGACGGTAATGAACTAAAAGCTCTGGGACATATCTCCTGACAGCTCTCAATTGACTCATTTCTTTATCAGGTGAAGCATTGATTTGCTGGGATACCGCATTGCCCACTTGAGCTGCTCTCTCAACTTGGACTGAGTCGCTCCATAAATAAATGTGTTTGTGCAGCAACTCAAACTGCGCAGCATCAATCCGACTCTTTGTAATATGAATTCAGATTTGTTATAATCCCTTGCATTTGCTCCTGTAATGCTATAATACGCAAATTCTATAACATGCACCAACCACAGAAGGATGAAGCTGCCAGATATGCTGAAGAGTAAAATCACAGACCTCCTCCTATTCTCCATTCTGTGCCATTACTATTACTTTTGGTATTCTGACCTCTCAGTCTTTTATGAATGTGGCTACTTACTAACATATGTCTAATGGTCAGAACGTTCAGCAACAAAATTAAAACAAATGGGAGCAATGGCTTTGAAATCACAACAAAATAATTAAATAACACCCATCCAGGATCAATATAATAGCTTGGCTTTACATAACAGAACCACTCCACATTGTCTATTACAATTCCAGGTTCCTGTATAAAGTAGTGTGGTATGTTTTTTAAACAGAGGAGACCACCGCTTGTTGCTAGAACCACAGCTGCGATTCTTTCAGTTTAATATTTTGCTCTTAGACTCTGACAACAAATGGTCACAAATCGATCAAAGGTGAAATTAACAGTGAACCAGACTGAACATTCCATAGTTGCACATCACAGAGCATGGATAACACTACACACCGGTGTAATGAGGAAGAAAGATGTTGGGGAATAATAAAAAGTGATCCGCCACAGTATGATTTCTGTGATAATAAATAGTAGATCTGCTATTACCATAGCCACCAGATAGCGAGTGGTGCTAGTCGAAAGTCCACATTTTCCATGGGAAAGGATCAATATTGCCACTAAATTAACTGTAACAGAGAGAGAGAAAAATAACAGAAATGTGTGTTAAACTATTCAATGTGCCAATAGTGCAGTGCTTTTGCTTGGCTTTAGTTGATCACAACCTACACAATCAAAATCTCAGGTGATGAAGAGTACCAGCAGGAATCATGAAATAACAAAATAATTTTTTAAAATTTCAAATAGTAATTTCATAATATAAAAACCTCAGATGGTGAAAATTAACTGATCTGGCAATGATGTTATTGTCTGCTAAGCAATATTTCAAAAGTATCCACCTAAGGATAATTTGGAGAACCGAGACCTAGAGGGAACACTGACGTGAACAGAATTATAAATGGACAATTGCAGGGCATCATCAAATTCAGAACGAATGAAGTCAGTCAAATTCTGGGATATGTTTGGTAGAATGAGGCAGTGCTTGAGTTTTGAGGGGCTGCAGAAGGGAGATATTTACTTTGTTTATTTGATTGATCATCACAATGGGTGGGTAGAAGCAATCTGATTAATGACCATGAGTTATAGCAAAACTATGAGAGAGAACGCATAATTTGAGAAATGGACTGATAGTTGATACAAAACAAACCTCAGTGGAATATGTGTTAAATGTATCCAAATAGTTTGACAGAACATAGGAAGGTATGTTCTGCAAGGAATCACGACAAATTCATTGTACATAAAAGCAGAAACACATTTCCAAAATATACAGACACATACAAATTGAAATTATGGTTCATACAGAGGAAAATTAGAACAAACTGTCTGCATCTTTAGTGAATTTTCAGAGAGAACATTTAAAAGTGCAATTAAATTTACAATTACATTTGAACTTAAATTATTCTGCTAAGTTTGACTACGATCTTAAGATGAATCTTCTCAACTACCTCTTGGAGCTTACCAATGTGTGAATTAGAATCAGGAGCATGACATTCAGCTTGTTTAGGCTGCACTGCCATTCAATCAGTACATGGCTGATCAGACTGTAACTCAAATCCACATCCACAACTCCCCTGGATATAATTTTACCCACTTAATTAACCAGAATTTATCTACATTTACCTTAAAAATATTAAAGAACATTTTCAGAAAGACACATCCGAAGATGTCGTAGTAGCCAGACTACTCAGGCCCCTTGGCATCATGGTAACCCACAAACCCACAAACACACTAAAACAGCAACTAATGAACTTGAAAGACCCTATACAGACAACAAGCAAAGCTAATGTCATCTACAAAATACCTTGCAAGAACTGGAACAAACACTACATTAGACAAACGGGCAGAAAACTAGCCACCAGAACACATGAACATCAACTAGCCACAAAACGACATGACCCACTCTGATTAGTATCTGTACATATGGACAAGAAGGACACCACTTTGACTGGGACAACACACCCATCCTAGGACAAGCCAAACAGAGACATGTATGAGAATTCCGAGAAGCATGGCATTCCAACCAGAACTCTATCAACAAACACATTGATTTGGAACCCATTCACCACCCCTGAGAAAAATAACAGAAAATGACATCGCTGCAGGAAATGACATCACCAACCCAAGGAAACACAAACATATAAATAGAAAGCAGTCTACACCACCAGTGCTTCATTCAGTGGCTCACTGAAGATGTTACCTAGTATGGCGAAGAAACTTCTGAAAATGAACCTTTCAGCTCAACGAGCAAACCTACATCCAATGATTCTATGAATTGGATGCAAGTTACAGGTAAACTATTATAAATGGGGGATCTAAGATGGCACACTGCAGAGCTTCGCATCGCAGCAGGAGCAGGACGGTCCTTTAACCCACCCAACCCAGGTCATCAGGATTTCTTGGGGCATTGGAAAGATTGTGGAACCCCAAGAAACATTTAAAAATTGACTTACCTCTACTTTCAGCTGTCCAGAAATGCCTAAAAAGGGAGGAGGAGCATCTGAGGCCAGGTCTGCAGTTCAGCCTGCAGCAGCTTCGGAGGCGATTATTCTCCAGGACCTGGTGAATCAGCTCTCGAAATCTCGCGAGATGTTGGGGAAACAGATTGAAGAGAAGCTGGCTCCAGTCTCTCTCATGCTGCAGAAGCATGAGCAGCAGCTGGGAGACCTGGAGAAGAGGATGGATGAGGTGGAAGCTGATGCCAGTTCATTCAAGGAAGAGATCTAAGCCCTGAAGACGCAGGTTCATAGTTTGCGTGACCAAGTAGATGATCTTGAAAACAGTGACGGGAGAAAAAACATTCGGATCATCGGTCTGCCCGAGGGTAAGGAAGGTGAGCGGCCTGCGGAATCTGTTGAAGATTGGCTTCCGAAATTCCTTGACTTGGAGACTGGCATGAGAGGATTGAAGATAGAGAGGGCTCACCGGGTCACAGCGCGGAGGTCGGGTCTGGGTCAACGCCCTCATCCTTTCCTGGTGCGGTTCCATCATTACCGGGATAAGGAGAGAATCATGGAGGCTTCCAGACTCCAGGGGAAGGTTCCAAAGGTCCTAATTTATGACTAAGATCATGTTTTTTCAGGACTTTTCAGTGGTGGTGATCCAGAAAAGGAAATCATATGATGGTGTCAAGAGAAGACTGAAGGAGCTTGGGATTCAGTATTCCCTGAGATATCCGGCAGTGTTTTGGATCACCTTAAATGGATCCATGCATCTCTTTGACACATCGGAAAAGGCAAGAGACTTTGTGGACAAACTAATCTAATTTAAACAATTGCAGCATGTATAAATATTGTTGCTTTGGTATGCGTTTATCATTCTGTAAAAGAAATGGACGAAATCCGTTTGGAGCTTTGTTTTTCCCCCCTTTTTTTCTTCTATTGATAATAATTTGGTTCAAACTATGTCTGGCAGTCGTTAAGATGTACATTTTAAATTTCTAAGTTAGGACATACCAAAAGATGGATGGGGTATTTATATCCCCTTTTTTAATAAGAATGTTTTTTTGTTCATATTGATATTCTTTGGGGTGTTTACTCTTTTTAGCTTGTGCTTGCAATGCGGCTCTAGCTGGGAGAAGTGAAGGTGGTTGAGATGGTTAGATGCCTATTTATGGGCAGTTCGGGATGGGTAGTTGCCCCCTCTGGGCAGGGGGTGAGTTCCCCTACTCAGTGCTATTGGCGCTTTATATGTTGGTTTGTTTTCTGGTTTTTGCTGTTTTTTTATTTTTAATAATTTTGTATGTTTGTTAAATGTAGTGGTTTTAGTTTATGTAGTGTTTATATTTGGTGGACCATGCAATACTAAGGCTCTGCAATTTGTGGTTCGGGTTCCTCCGATCTGGAATTTAAATGTAATTACAGAAGATTATGGCTAATGATTTGATTAAATGGTGTATCTGGAATATCAAGGGAAGTAACTCACCAATTAAGAGGAAGAAGGTACTCTTGAGTCTTAGAAAGGAGAAGGTGGATATTGCTTTGTTACAGGAGACACATTTGGATGACAACGAACATCTGAAATTACAGCAGAATGGCTTTGACCAAGTTTATTTTCATCATTTAACACCAGAAGTAGGGGAGTGGCTATATTGGTTAGGAAAAATCTCTCATTTAAATTGTTGGAATGTGTTAAAGACACATACGAGGTTTGTAATTCTTAAAGCCTTGATAAATGGGGAAGAATATGGCATTTTAAATGTTTATTGTCCCCCAGCTAATCCTCTTAAATTCTTGGTAGATGCTTTTTCTAAACTGATAAGTCTCAAGTCTTGGCACATCATTATAGGGGGAGATTTTAACTGCCTCATGGACCCCACAGTAGACAGGTTGCCTAAAGGTCCCTCAATACCCTCTGCACAAACGAAACAGTTATTGGGTTTGTGTGGGGAATTAGGGTTGGTGGATGTCTGGAGGTGTCTCCACCCTACAGGTAGGGATTTCACGTTTTTCTCCAATCCGCACAGATGTCACACGAGGATTGATTTTTTTCTGCCCCCTGCGGTAACCCTGGATCTGGTGGCATCCTGTACGATTGGTAGTATTGCCATCTTTCATCATGCTCCAGTGTGCCTCATGGTTAAGATTAAGGATGTTACAGTAGATTCAAGTATTTCTGTAGGGAATTTCAGGCATTCCTAGACATCAACGTAGGCTCGGTTGAGAGCTCATCTGTTCTCTGGGAAACTGCCAAAGCTTATGCCAGGGGGTTAGTTATTTCATATTCCGCCAGTAGGAAGCAGCAGAAGGGTGAGCAGCAACGTCTCCTTGAAGCACAGTTGAAGGCAGCCGAGAAGGCCTATTTTGACAGACCCTCGTTTGTCAAACTACAGTGGATTATGGCACTGCAGTCTGCACTAAATTCCATGCTCACACAGGCGGCAAAGAAGGAGCTGGCTTTTGCAAAGCAAAGGTTATACGAGCATGGTGACAAGCCAGGCAAATACTTAGCAGACCTTGCCAGAAAGAGAAGTGCCCCACAAACCATTACAGCGATTAGGGAAGGGCCTGGAAGGCATTTGACCGAGTTGAGTGGCCGTACCTTTTCTATACTCTAGACCGGTTTGGTCTGGGCGAAGTTTTCGGTCTGGGTAAAGGTTCTGTACAGTGTACCTCTCACGGTGGTCATTACCAACGGGGCACGATCAAGCAATTTTAATATTTCTAGGGGCAGCCGGCAGGGCTGTCCCCTTTCACCATTACTTTTTAGGTTGGTGATTGAACCGTTGGCAGAGGCCATTTGTGGGGATCTCAATATATCAGCTGCAGAAGTGGGGTCAAAATTACATAAGATTTCGCTGTATGCAGATGATGTTCTAATTTTCTTGATAAATCCAGCAGTCTCAGTGCCTTGCCTGATACAGTGCATTCATGCGTTTGACGCTTTTTCAGGGTATAAGATTAATTTTGCTAAATCAGAGGCTATGCCTATGGGTGGTCTTACGAAACAGTTGGCTCTTGAGAGTGACTATAGATTCCCATTTAGGTGGTCACAGGGAGGTTTTGTATATTTGGGCATATTCATTACTCCAGTTCTGGAATGGCTGTTCAAAGCCAATTTTACTCAATTATTTGAAAAAGAATTAAACAAAATCTCCAAAGATGGGAGGCACCTCCAGGTTGGGTCGGATAGCACTTATTAAGATGAATATTCTCCCTCGTTTGCTATACTCTATACGGATGCTCCCCCTGAATTTCAATAAACAAACACAGACTGAATGGTTGGTACAGCTCCTTTATCTGGCATTGTAAATGACCCCTCATTAAATTAGCCAAACTGCAGTTGCCTGGGGAGAGTAGACATTCCAGACATTAAAAATTACCAATTAAGCTCGCTTTTGACCTACGTGAGTGATTGGGTTTGTGGGAACCCTCTTTCAATATGGCTAGATATCAAAGTCTCCCAGGCAAGGTGCCCCCTTACCAGTTTGCTGTTTATGGACAAGGTGAGGACAGGTGAGGGGAACGCAATGGGGAGTATGGAGTCAAGTAGAAAGATAAGCAGCAGGTTAGCATGTGTGCAGGGTGTAAGTTCAAGGCAGACTAGGAACGAAGCAAAAATGAAGGATAACTTAGGACATTTTACTGGAGGTGATGGAAATCACAAAGATAAGATAATTAGCATTAAAGTGCTTTACCTGAATGCTCGAAGCATTCATAACGAAGTAGATGAATTAACTGCACAAGTCATTGTAAAATGATTATGATGTGGTAGGCATCACAGGGACGTGGTTGCAGGGGGTTCAGGACTGGCAGTTAAACATCCAAGGATTTACAACTTATCAAAAAGACAGGAAGGTAGGTGGGGGGGGGGGGGGGGGGGGGGGGGGAGGGGGGGGAGGGGGAGGTTATGCTTGACCTGTTAGTTAAGAATGAAATTAAATCTATGCCACTGAATGACATATGGTCAGATGATGGGGAGTCTGTGTTGGTGGAGCTGAGGAACCACAAAGGGGAAAAAAAAAAGCCATAATGGGAGTTATGTACAGACCTCCCAGCAGTGGTCGTGACCAGGGGTGCAGCCATGTTCCTCAGCCATGTCAGGTAGGGCATGTCAGAAAGGCAAGGTCACGGTGATCATGGGGGACTTCAATATGCAAATAGACTGGGTGAATAGTATTGCCGATGGATCCAAAGAAAGGGAATTCATTGAATGCTTACAAGATGGCTTTTTGGAACAGCTTGTGATGGAGTCCACAAGGGAGCAGGCTATTCTGGATTTAGTGCTATGTAATGAGATAGACTTTATAAAAGATCTGAAAGTCAGGGAACACTTAGGAGGTAGCGATCAAAATATGGTAGAGTTCAGTCTGCAGTTTGAAAGAGAGAAGGCAAAATCAGATGTAATAGTGTTACAGTTAAATAAAGGTAATTACAGAGGCATGAGAGAGGAACTGACTAAAATAGACTAGAAGCGGAGCCGAGTGGGGAAGACAATAAAGCAACACTGGCAGGGGTTTCTGGGTGTAGTTGAGGGCACAGTATAGAGGTTCACCCCAAAGAAAGATTTCCATGGGGTGGGGGGGTGGGTTGGGTAAGCGGGTTGAATTAGACAACCATGGCTGAGGAAGGAAGTAAGGAAATGTATCACAGAAAAGGAGAGAGCCTATAAAGTGGCCAAGAGCGCTGGGAAATCAGAAGATTGGGAAAACTACAAAAACAAACAGAGGATAACAAAGAGAGAAATAAGGAAGAAGAGGATCAAGTATGAGCTAGCCAGGAATACTAGAAATGACAGTAAAAATTTCCTTCAATACATAAGAAACAAACGAGAGGCAAAAGTAGAGATTGGGCTGCTCCAAATTGATGCAGGAAGGCGAGTGATGGGAGATAAGGAAATAGCTGAAGAACTAAATAAATACTTTGTGTCGGTCTTCACAGTGGAAGACATGAGTAATATTCCAACAATTAAGGAGAGTCAAGGGGCAGAGTTAAGTATGGTACCCATTACAAAGGAGAAAGTACTTGAAAAGCTAAAAGGTCTAAAAATTGATAAATCTCCTGGCCCGGATGGGCTGCATCCTAGAGTTCAGAGGGAGGAGGCTGAAGAAATAGCAGAGGCATTGGATGTGATCTTTCAAAACTCTCTGGAGTCAGGTAAAGTCCCAGGTGATTGGAAAATCACTGTTATAATCCTCTTGTTCAAGAAAAGATCAAGACAAAAGATGGAAAATTACAGGCCGATTAGCCTAACCTCAGTTGTAGGTAAAATTCTAGAATTCATTGTTAAGGGTGAGACTTCTAAATTCTTGGAAGTGCAGGGTCGAACTAGAACAAGTCAGCATGGATTTAGTAAGGGGAGGTTGTGCCTGACAAACCTGTTAGAATTCTTTGTAGAGGTAACAAGTAGGTTAGACCAGGGAAACCCAGTGGATGTTATCTACCTAGACTTCCAAAAGGCCTTTGATAAGGTGCCTCACGGGAGGCTGCTGAATCAGGTGAGGACCCATGGTGTTCGAGGGTGAGCTACTGGCATGGACTGGAGATTGGCTGTCTGACAGTTGGGATAAAAGGTTCTGTTTTGGAATGAAAGTAGTGTCCCACACTGTTCAGTGTTGGGGCTGTAGCTTTCACTTTATATATTAATGATCTGGATGAAGAGACTGGGGCCATTCTGGCAAAGTTTGCTGATGATACGAAGTTAGGTGGACAGGCAGGTAGTTCTGAAGAGGTGGGCAGGCTACAGAAAGATTTAGACAATTGAAGGGAATGGTTCAAGAGGTGGCTGATGAAATTGAATGCGAGCAAATGTGAGGTCTTGCACTTGGGGAAAAAAAGAACACAGGCATGGACTATTTTATAAACAGTGAGAAAATTCATAAAGCCAAAGTACAAAGGGATCTGGGAATGCTAGTATAGAATTCTGTAAAGGTTGACTTGCAGGTTGAGTCCGTGGTTAAGAAAGCAAATGTTGTGTTGTCATTTATCTCAAGTGGGTTGGAATGTAAAAGCAGTGATGTGCTACTGAGACTTTACACAGCTCTGGTTAGGCCCCATTTGGAGTACTGTTTCCAGTTTTGGGCCCCACCTGGAATGTGTCCAGCAGAAATTCACACAGATGATCCCTGGAATGGTAGGCCTAACATAAGATAAACAGCTGAGGATCCTGGGATTGTATTCATTAGAGTTTAGAAGGTTATGGGGCAATCTAATAGAAACTTACAAGATAATGCATGGCTTAGAAAGGATGGACACTGGGAAATTGTTTCTGTCAGGTGGGGAGACCAGGACTCCTATTTCTTATGGTCCCATGGTCTTATGGAAAATTTAGTTTGATCCTAAAGCCAACCCTAATGCTAATCGTAACCGTGTCCCTAAATTGAATGATGAATTAAACCTTAACTCACATTGAACTTAAACATCAATCAAACCATAGCCCTAATTGTGATGTTTATCAAAAAACCAAAATATAAAAACCTGGACCAACTCCATCCTGACCCTCAAATTAATGATTGTTGTTATCCAACTGACAATTCTAAATCTGTGCTAAAAATGTGTTGCTGGAAAAGTGCAGCAGGTCAGGCAGCATCCAAGGAGCAGGAGAATCGACGTTTCGGGAATGAGCCCTTCTTCAGGAATGAAAAAGGGCGTATGCCCGAAACGAAGATTCTCCTGCTCCTTGGATGCTGCCTGACCTGCTGCACTTTTCCAGCAACACATTTTCAGCTTTGATCTCCAGCATCTGCAGTCCTCACTTTCTCCAATTCGAAATCTGTGTCAAAAATATTGTTAACCTTCAGAACCCATGCCTAACTATACCCATAAATCCTAGCTATTTCACTGCAAATGCTAATTGGAATCCTAACCTGTAATGAGGTAATAAACCGAACCATAACCCAATAGGTTCCACCAAATGTTAGCCCATTCCTTCAGGAATCGAGTTGTAAGCCTAGCTCAAGCAGCAAAATTAGATTTCATTACAATATACCCTCTGGTAAGGTATTGAATCAGCACCATTTAGGTTAAACCTGAGAATTTCTCTCTTCTCACTGTCCCCTTTTGGTGAGGAGGAGTGGGAGGGGTGGCTGACAGTAGAAACTGTGGGGGACAGAGATGGAGAAGGTGTAGATGGTGTAGGCTTCACTTCCTAAGGTCAAATCACATTGCACTAACTACATACCTTGCTCCCCTCACTGCTGACCCACTCTCCTGGTTGTTTCTCTCTCTCCGGGAATTACAGTGTTGCATAAATTCCAAATGGATCCTCCGACCGCTAAAGCAACTGAGATGAAGGTTATGTTTGTGGAACAGTGATGAGGGCATTAAAAAGTGATAGTTCAAATGTAAAGCATTCTACATAGAATAGGTGAGGGATTTGGAGGGAGGAGTAGTCAGGGAGATTAAAGGCAATTGAGGGGCTTTTTAGGTTATGGCTGAATGAATTTGAGACTTGACTTGAGTGCCTGAGAGTCGTTTACTTTCCTTACTATAATTAACATACTTGCAATGGGAGAGAGGTGATTAAAAATATAAAGATTCCCATGATTATGCTCTGGTCATGTAAAGGACTTTGTTCCCATAATTTATTTTGTTATGGACGAAAGCAGATCAGAACCACACCCAACTGCCCAATCCCCACCCCCCCTCAAAAATAAAAGTCTATAATGGAGATGGCACAGATCCTAATTTTCATATTCTTTCAAAGAATCATAGCTGGAACACATTTGTCTACTACCACATTTTCATCAAAATACACTATATCCGATAATGCAGTTAAAGTACAATAAAAAGAAAATTTTGCATCACTTTACTGTCTTGAAATACTTTATAAGAGAATGTATTATTTAACCACTAATCATTAACTAATTATCATCAGACAAGCAGCACCCCATAAGTATATCCTTGGCAAATGCAGTTTACCAAAACAATGATTATTTACACACGTTGTCTTTCTCCAGTCCAGTAGAAACAAGCACCAAAAGAAACAATCTCTCATTTTTGATTTATAAGAGGAAGCCTCTCTGTCTAGCAACAGAGAACTCAAACTTTCAGCTCCAGCATCCAGCAAAAAACACCAACTAACTGAAAGCAAAACCAAACTCCTTTGTCTTTCAGAGCCTGATCCTACTTACTCATGATTCTAATGCAGGTGGAACTCAAATCTGTTTATCAACTTCCTCTCTCAAGGAGACATTCTGGCTCAACTGTGACAACACACCTTTGCAATAGAAACAGCACATCTCATCAGGGAACAGTATCGTTACAGTATTCCAAGCAGTCAGGATGGGAGTGTTGACTGATGAGGAATGATTCAGCAGAGTAGGTCAGTGATTCTTAGATTGTCAAAAAAAGAAAACAAGATATGTTCTCTCTCCATTGTCTAGCAGTCCTGGAAACATTTACAATATTGATTACAACAGGTTTGCCTTTTCTTGGTCGGAGAATCTTGAACTAGGGCTCAGAGACCAATGTTGAGGATTCAGCAAATATGGGCTGAGGGGATGATAAGTTTCTTTACTTAGGGTGCTGTTAATATCTGGGATTTGTGGACACTGAGAGATTCCAGGTGACTTTGTTGGAGCTCTCTTGGAAGGGTCATATTTTCTTCATAACGTTGACATGAAATAAAATCTGCATGGAATTAAAGTGAACTGCTAATTAAGTATTTTTTAAGGCACAGTCATTTTTGTAACAGAGAAGACATATTTTTGCAAGGTTTGTGAAGGTTTGTAGCTCAGGTTGAGGCTTAGGGTGTAGATTTTCTCACTGAGCTGTAGGTTTGATATTCAGACGTTTCATTACCTGGCGAGGTAACATCATCAGTGGCAACCTCCAAGTGAAGCAAAGCTGTTGTCTCCTGCTTTCTATTATATGTTTGTCCTGGATGGGGTTCCTGGGGTTTGTGGTGATGTCATTTCCTGTTCATTTTCTGAGGGGTTGATAGATGGTATCTAGATCTATGTGTTTGTTTATGGCGTTGTGGTTGGAGTGCCAGGTCTCTAGGAATTCTCTGGCATGTCTTTGCTTAGTCTGTCCCAGGATAGATGTGTTGTCCCAGTCGAAATGGTGGCACTCCAACCACAGCGCCATAAACAAACACATAGATCTAGATGCCTTCTATCAACCTCTCAGAAAACGAACAGGAAATTACATCACCACAAACCCCAGGAACCCCATCCAGGAGAAAGATATAAATAGAAAGCAGGAGACAACAGCTTCCCTTCACTTGGAGGTCGCCACTAATGATGTTACCTAGCCAGGTAATGAAACGTCTGGGTATCAATCCTACAGCGCAGTGAGCAAACCTACACCCTAGAGAAGGTATATCTCAAATATTATAAGAGGAGAATCCCAAAACAGCTCAATGAGGTAGTAATTGTTTTCCTTTTCAGATGATGTTAGTTTAGTGATAACTAAAGGTGACATCAGTGAGAACTTCCCTCTGTTCTTCAATTCAGTGTGACCACAGGATGATTGGATGATATTAATGCATTTATTGTGCAACTGAACTTCATCTGAATGGCATCCCTTCAGTCGGCATTTCCCTTCAGTTTTAGTGCACAGTAAGGATGAGGAGTTGGCTGCTTCCAGGGATCTGGACATATGAGACAAAAGCTTTTACCTACCTGAGCAGGATTAATCCATGGACTGCACAGAATTATTGAAAGTTTTGTCTCAGCCAGTAATGTCTGTCTTTGAACAGTACAGTGTTTTCCAAATGTGATCCAAACAAGGTATATTGACACTGAGCCTGAACAATGATACCAGTGCTGGCCGAGTGTATCCAACAGGATGTGGAGGCAGGCAACAACTGTCACAATTATATTGTATCTGAAATGTAAGAAGAAATTACAAAGTGCTTAAATACAACATATGGAAAAACAATCATTTGTTTGTGAATGACATAAGCTGCTATCAAAAACAAGTGCCTAATTGCTCCTCAAACATTTTTTATTAAAAGACCCACCGAAAAGTGTTTAAGAGTTAGTCAAATGGGATTACAGAGGAAATTGCACCGCTTTCAGCACCATGAAGCAGAAGGCACAGACTCTAATGATGGTTTGTCCAACATCTTGCAATGCTCATGAAGCCAGAACTGATTGGGAAGATCTAATTGCTTGAATTATTTTCCAGCTTCAGATATTGAAGTGAAAGAGACATTGAACTCATGCTGTATTTTGTGAACAGTATCTAGATTTAGCACAGAACATCCCTGAGAGACAACCTGTCAGTTGGAACTATGACATAATGAAGGATAGATCAGTGGTGGAGTTCTATTCACGTGGGTTGATTATAATGAAAGCAATCTTGATTTGATTTGACTTCATTTCATTTATTACTGCCATGTGTACTGAGGTACAGTGAAAAGTGCTGTCTTACACACTTTATAGCGAGATTGCACTATACAAGTGCATCAGGATAACAGAACAGAGTGCAGGATACAGTACTACAGCTGCAGAGAGAGAGAGATCAACATTAACACTTAATAGGTCCATTCACAAGTCTGACAACAGCAGGAAAGAAGCTAATTTTTAATCTGTTCATATGTGTATTCAAACTTCTATACCTTCTGCCCAATGAAAGAGGCTGGAAGAGAGTATAACTAATGTGAGAGGGGTCTTTGGTGATGTTGATTGCTTTCCCGATGTAGTGGGAACTCTAGATGAAGTCAATGGATGGGAGGTCAGTTTGTCTGATGGACTGTGATGTGTTTACAACTTTCCATAGTTTCTTGTGGGGTTGGGAAGAGCAGTTGCCATAGCAAGCTGTGAAATAGCCAGATAGGATACTTTTGATGGTGCATCTATAAAAAATTGTCAGTGTCACAGCATCCTGAGGGAGTTGAGGCGTAGTTGTGCTTTCTTGGCTGCAGTGTCAATGTGGGTGGACCAGGGCAGATTGTTGGTGGATATCACTCCCAAGAAATTGATGGTCTCAAACTCCAGCACCGTCGGTTCAGACAGGGGCATGCCCTCCACTTCGCTTCCTGAAGTCAATGGCCGGCTCTATGATTTTGCTGATGTTGATGTAGAGACTGTTGTTTTTACACCATGCTGTTATGCAGTCTATCACCTTCCTGTACTCTGTCTCTTCGTTGTTCAAGATCCGACTTGTAATGGTGGCGTTGTCAGCTATCTTGTAAATGGAGTTGGAGTGGAATTTGGCTGCACAGTCATATTTATACGAGGAGTGTAGGAGGGGGCTGCAGGACAGAGCTTTGTAGGACACTCTTATTAGAACATAGAACAGAGAACCTTACAGCGCAGTACAGCCCTTCGGCCCTCGATGTTGCACTGACCTGTGGAACCAATTTGAAGTCTATCTCTTCTACACCATTCCATTTTCATCCATATGTTTATCCAATGACCATTTAAATGCCCTTTACGTTGGCAAGTCTACTACTGTTGCAAGAATTGCATTCCACGCCACTACTACTCTCTGAGTAAAGAAACTACCTCTGACATCTGTCCTATATCTATCGCCCTCAATTTAAAGCTGTGTCTCCCCCCACCCCAGGTGCTAGCCATCATCATCCAAGGAAAAATGCTCTCACTGTTCACTCTATCTAACGCTCTGATTATCTTATATGTCTCAATTAAGTCACCTCTCAACCTTCTTCTCTCCAACAAAAACAGCCTCAAGAGTCCCTCAGCCTTTCTTCGTAAGACCTTCACTCTATACCAGGCAACATCCTAGTAGATCTCTTCTGAACCCTTTCCAAAGCTTCCACATCCTTCCTATAATGTGGTAACCAGAACTGTACAAAATACTCCAAGTGCAGCCGCACCAGAGTTGCAGCATGATCTTGTGGCTCTGAAACTCAAACCGTATGCCTTCTTAACAACCCTTTCAAGTTGGATGGCAATTTTCAGGAATCTATGTACATGGACACTGTGGTCTCACTGCTTATCTACACTACCAAGAATCTTACCATTAGCTCAGTACTCTTTATTCCAGTTGCTCCTTCCAAAGTGAAACACCTCACACTTTTCCATGTTAAACTCCATTTGCCAGCTTTCAGCCAAGCTCTTCAAGTTTAGCTATGACCTTCTGTAACCTGCAACATCCTTCGGTCTTGTCCACAACTCCACCAACCTTAATGTCACCCATAAATTTACTAACCCATCCTTCTATGCCCTCATCTAGGTCATTGATAAAAATGACAAACAGCAGTGGCCCCAAAACAGATCCTTGCGGTACACCACTAGTAACTGAACACCGGGATGAATATTTCCCATCGATCACCACCCTCTGTCTTCTTTCAGCTAGCCAATTTCTGAACCAAACCACTGAAATCCATATACATCACATCAACCGCTTTATCCCCATCCACCTGTTTGATCACCATCTCAAAGAACTCAATAAGATTTGTGAGGCACAACCCACCCTTCACAAAAGCGTGTTGACTATCCCTGATCGACTTATTCCTCTCTAGATGATAATCACTATCATGCCATTGTGCAGCTTTTGTCAAAGAAAATGTGACGATTGTTGCTACTGACCACCTGCTAAGACCTAAGTAGCACACCAGGCAAGCTGATGTCTGCCAGAATTGGACAGTAAATTTCTTTTATTTTCAAATGAGAGGAGAAAAATTTACAAAACATGGAAGAGGCAAATATTTTACACAGAGGGTGGTTTGTGTGTGGAACGAACTTCCTGAGAATGTGGTGGATCTGCATACAATCATCATGTTTAAAAGACATTTGGATCGATACATGTATAGGAAATGTTTGGAGAGGTATAGGTCAGGAGCAGGCAGTTGGGAAGAGGTTAGTTTGAGATTATGTTTGGATTGGACAGGTTGGACTGAAGGGTGTGCTTCCATGCTGTATAACTCTATGACTAGTTGAATCCAAAACATAATTCCAAAAAAACTCATCTCCAATCTCTGGGACCTGGGTCTCTGTTCCCCACTATATGAATTAATTCTCCACTTCCTGACTAAAAGAATTTGGTGATTGTTTGGGAGGATGTAGGTGATGGGAAGGTGGGTCACAGATTTAAGAACTTATCTTGAGCGTCAGGGCCCTTCATTTTTGTTTCAGCAGCAGGAAGAGCGGGACTGTCGACCAGGGGGCTGACAGGAAGATGAATCACTGATTTAAAGAAGGTTATAGGCCTTGGATTGGTAAGATTGGGAAGGTAACTTGTCTTCTTTTACCCTTTATTTTTCTACAGTTTCGTTGGGAATTTAGAATAGTGGGGATGGTGATTAGGGCAGTTGAATGTTCCTCCTGCAGAATGTGGGGGGTAAGGGTCACTACTAATGTCCCTGCTGACTATATCTGTGGGAAGTGCACCCAACTCCAGCTCATTGAAAACCGCGTTAGGGAACTGGAGCTGGAGCTGGCTGAATGTTTGATCATTCGGGAGGTGGAGGAGATTATTGAGAGGAGTTACAGAGAGGTAGTCACACTTCAGGTGCAAGAGAAAGGCAGGTGGGTTACTGTCAGGGAATGGAAAGGAAACCAGCACATAGTGCAGGGATCCCCTATGGCCATTCCCCTCAATAACAGGTATACTGATTTGGATACTGTTGGGGGACCGACTTACTGGGGTAAGCCATGGGGTACAGGTGTCCGGCACAGAGTCTGTCCCTGTTGCTCAGAAGGGAAGGGGGGAGATTAGCAGAACATTAGTCATTGGGGACTCCATAGTTAGAGGGACAGATAGCAGGTTCTGTTGGGACGAGAGAGACTCACTGTTGGTTTGTTGCCTCCCAGGTGCCAGGGTTTGTGATTTCTCAGAATATGTTTTCGGGATCCTTGAGGGTGACGGGAAGCAGCCCCAAGTCATGGTCCACACAGGCACCAATACATAGGTAGGAACAGGGATGGGGGATTTAAGGCAGAAATTCAGGGAGTTAGGGTGGAAGCTTAGTGCTGAAACAAACAGAGTTGTTATCGCTGGTTTGGTACCCCTGCCATGTGATGGCGAAGAATAGGGAGAGAGAGGACTTGAATACATGGCTACAAGGATGGTGCAGGAGGGACGGTTTCGGATACCTGAATAATTGGGGATCATTCTTGGGTAGGTGGGACCTCTATAAACAGGATGGTCGACATCTGAACCAGAGGGGTACCAATATCCTGGGGGAGGTGGGGGTAACATTTACTAATGTTCTTTGGGAGGGTTTAAACTAATTCAGTAGGGGGGTGGGAACAAAAAATTGTAGTTCCAGTGTCCAGGAGTTTGAGAGCAGTGAGGTCAGAAATGAGGTTTCAAGGTCGCAAGCAGGAAAATGGATTGAAGTATGTTTATTTCAACACCAGGAGCATCCGGAATAAGGTGGTGAACATGCAGCATGGGTTGGTATATGAGACTTCGGTGTTGTGGCCACTTCAGAGACATGGACAAAGCAGGGACAGGAATGGTTGTTACAGGTTCCGGAATTGAGATGTTTCAGTAAGAACAGAGAAGATGGTAAAAGAGGTGGGGTGTGTCATTGCTAGTCAAGGACAGTACTACAGTGGCGGAAAAGACATTTGAGGACTCGTCTACTGAGGTAGTATGGGCCAAGGTTAGAAATAGGAAAGGAGAGGTCATCCTGTTGGGAGTTTTCTTCAGGGCTCCGAATTGTTCCAAAGATATAAGGAAAGGATAGCAAAGATAATTTTGGATAGGAGTGAGAGTAATAGGGTAGTTGTTATGGGAGACTTTAACTTTCCAAATATTGACTGGAAATTCTATAGATGGGTCAGTTTTTGTCCAATGTGGGCAGGATGGATTCCTGACGCAGCATGTAGACAATCCAACAAGGGCTGAGGCCACATTGGATTTGGTACAGGGTAATAAACCCAGCCAGCTGTTAAATTTGGAAGTAGGTGAGCACTTTGGTCATAGTAATCGTGATTTGGTTTTGTTTACTTTAGCAATGGAAAGGGAAAGGTATATACTGCAGGGCAGCCGTTATTGCTGAGGGAAAGGCAATCATGATACGATTAGGCAAGATTTAGAATGCATCGGATGGGGAAGGAAACTGCAGCGGGTGGACACAATTGAAATGTAGAGCTTATTCAAGGAACAGATATTTACCTGTCAGGCAGGGAGGAAGTGGTTGAGTGAGGGAGCTGTGGTTTACGAAGGAAGTTGAATCTCTTGTCAAGAGGAAGAAGAAGGCTTATGTTAGGATGAGATGTAAAGGCTCAGTTAGGGGGCTTGAGAGTTACAAGTTATCCATGAAAGACCTAAAGAGAGTGCGAAGAAGACCATGGAGGGGACATGAGAAGTCATTAGCAGATAGGATCAAGGAAAACCCTCAGGCTTTCTATTGGTATATAAGGAATAAAAGAATGACTTGAAAAAGATTAGGGCCAGTCAAGATAATGGTGGGAGGTTTTGTGTGGAGTCTGAGGAGATAGAGAAGCGCTAAATGAATATTTTTCATCAATATTTAAAATGGAAAAAGAAAATATTGCCAAGGAGAATACTGAGATATTAGTTATGAGACTAGATGAGATTGAGGTTTACAAGTAGGAGGTGTTAGCAATTCTGGAAAGTGTGAAATTAGATAAATCCCCTGGGCCGGATGAGATTTATCCTTGGATTCTCTGGGAAGCCAGGGAGGTGCTTGCAGAGACTTTGACTTTGATCTTTATGTTGTCATTGTCTACAGGAATAGTGCCAGAAGTCTGGAGGATAGCAAATATTGTCCCCTTGTTCAAGCAGGGGAGTAGAGACAACCCTGGTAATTATATACTAGTGAGCCTTATTTCAGTTGTGGGTAAAGCGTTGGAAAAGATTCTAAGATATTGGATTTATAATCATCTAGAGAGGAATAAATTGATTAGGGATAGTCAACACGGTTTTGTGAAGGGCAGGTCGTGCCTCACAAACCTTAAGTTGTTTAAGATGGTGACCACAGTTGATGTGGTGTATATGGATTTCAGTAAGGCGTTTGATAAAGTTCCCCACAGAAGGCTATTGCACAAAATAGAGGCATGGGATTGAGGGTGAATTAATGGTTTAGATCAGAAATTGGCGAGCTAAAAGAAGACAGAGGGTGGTAGTTGATGGGAAATGTTCATCCTGGAGTTCAGTTACGATTGATGATTGATGTAGACTGATGGGGCGGGTTGGATTTGTCCTGCTTTTATGTACAGGACATACCTGTGCAATTTTCCACATTGTTAGGTTTTGCTCCACATTGCCAGTTTTGTAACTGGAAGAGCTTGGCTATGGGAGTGGAAACTTCTGAAGCACAAGCCTTCAGTACAATTGCCAAGATGTTATCTGAGCATTTGCAGTGTCCAACTGTTTCTTGATATCATGTGGAGTGAATCGCATTGGCTGAAGACTTCTCTCTGTATTGCTGAGGACCACTGGAGGACACGAAGAGGGATCAGATCTTTTCTGCCAAATTGTAGCAGGGACAGTCAGAGAGTCAAGAAACCTACAGCACTGAAGAAAGATCACTCAGCCCATCAAATCTGTGTGGAGAAAAGCAGCCATCTAACTATTCCAATCCAGCACTTGGCATCCCAAGTACACATCTGAATACTTCTAAATGAGAGTTTGTGCCTCTACAAAGCTTACAGGCAGGGAGTTTGAGATTTCCACCACCTGTGTGTGAAAACATTATAATATCTTCTCTAAACCTGCTTCCCCTTCCCTTAAATCTATGGTCCCTGTAATTGTCCCATCCAATAAAGGAAAAATGTTTCTTCCCGTCTACTCTATTTAGTACCCTCAGAATTTTAGACATCTCTATCATGTTCCCCTCTCAACTGCACCACTCCAAAGGAAACAACCCAATCTCTCCAATTTTTCTTCATAACAACAACTCTCTAGCCCAGGTAACACCCTGGTAAATCCCCTTTGCATCCTCTCCAGTGCTATTGCATCCCTTCTCTGATATGCATTTTAAAATCTCACACAATGCTCTAGCTGTATGGCCTAGCCAATGATTGACACACTTAAAGCAGAATCTCACTACCTTAATGAAATTCCTGGGCTAATAAATGTAAGTATCCTGAAAACCTTCTTAAATACTATATCTCCCTGTTGAAGTTCCTATGAAGACTGATGGACATGCACACAGAAGTCCCCTGATCCTCAGTGCTTCCCAGCTTTCTACCATTCCACATGTATTCCCTTCTCCTTGTTGTCCTGTGTGGGAATATCACCTCATGCTTATCTGAATTGAAAGGTCTTCAGCATTCTGGTCAGGTCAGCTGCGAAGTATGTGGATCTCCCTGACCAGAGCTGTGTTTACACACCAGGAACTTTCTGATGAGCCTTGCGATGCTGAATGAGGTACAAGACACGGGTACTGACTCTTTCCTGGTCATGATCTGCAGCAGCTGCTTGGCTCTGAAGGAACATGAGTGCATCATCACAACTAGCTCTGAGTTAGACTGAGGTACCAGACATTGTTCCAGAGGTTTTGAATAAGGCTCAGTTGGTAGGCCTCATTATTTAGAAATCCCAAGCTGTTCTTTGCATCCACCCAAGTTTATCCCAAATCCACAAAGTGGTGGAGTCCAAGGCAGCAGGTGATATTAAACCTTTAAAGCCTCACACAACACAACCACAAAATAATTGGCAAAAATGAAACACACTCAAATTTGTCCTCATCAAGGGTATGGCTGAATCAAAACATTGTTAGCCCCTTGGAAGCAGTATCTCCATGTCCTGGACTGTACCCATTTCTGAGTTGATACAACTCAATGCCACAGATAGCTCTAGTCATTTGAATTGTAGTGTGCCATGAGGCATTCGTGAATACATCTGTGTGGGGAAACCATTCACAACTCACATTCAGCAGGCATCACAGGAATAGAAGTTGGCAGGTCCTGTTGGATGGTTTCCCGAGCAGTCCCCATTAAAATGTAACATTCAACACCTTCTAATTGTGAAAAAAAGAACTTTTAAAAGGTCATTTTGTCCTCAGTTGTTTTGATGGCAAGTTGCAATGGCAGAGATGCCGAAGTGGATCCTGGAGACAGCATATGTCAACAATTTAGGAGTCCTTCAGATTTTTTAAAAACAGCTATAATAACATTTGGAGGGAAGTAGCCAGTTCTCACAGATCAAGCTGTCTAGTCTGTAACTTTAGTGTCAGAAAGCTGTTTGGGGTCCCAGAAAATTTGGAGTTTCAGTAAATGATTCGTAACTGCTACTTTCTCTGAAATCTCTCTTCCTGTTGTTTCCTCCTGAATTGGCAAACTGCATGCAAGTATCTGAATTTATCCTTCTGCCAAAGGGTAGGTCTATGGGATGTTACTATACTGGAACAGTTATTTTGTAATTGTTACTGTATCTACTATTCGCTTAGGTTTGTCAATTGTTAAGTTTTCTAAATTCCTCTTTTGTTTGCACTTTAAGTTAGGGTTTAGGCTACCTTCTTAAAATATTTTGAGGGGGTCTGATCTGGTCCATAATACAATCACCATGTCCACTTTGGCATATGGAGTGAGGCAGCGTGAGGGGGAGTAGGGGGGCAAATGGTTCACTGGGACATGAGGTCAGGTTGCTGGGAAGTTCAAGTGGCAGCAACCAAGTGTTGGGATGTGCTTGGGATGTTTGTGGAGGAGAAAATGGCACTTCACTGATCTCCAGTAGGATTTGCTTAATAATGACATTACTAAGAGGTACAGTGGGGGTTGAGTATCTGTAAAGTTCCTGTTGGGAGTAAAAGTGTCAAATATCTATGTCCAATATTTGTAATAAAAGTAAAATTGGGCTGATTGCTTTTTGAGGAATTGCAACCTAGGCCTGTATCCTTGATGTTCAGGATAGCCAGCGGTGACTTAATGGAAACACATAAGATCCTGATGAGACTGGTCTGAGTTGATATGGAAAGGATGTTTAATCATGTGGACAATCTAGAATGAAGATCAGGATTTAAAAACAGGATTCAGTTATTTACAAAAGAGACAAGGGAACATCATTTTCTCTCAAATTGTTGTGATTCTTTGGAACCCCCTTCATCAAAAGGTAGTGGATGTAAAATCTTTCAGTATTTCTTTGGCAGAAGGAGGTCGATTCTTGATGGCGATGGGGATGAAAAATTATTAAGGGTATGCAGGATTATTGAGTTAAGGTGAAAACAAGATCAACCATGATCCTATTGAATTGTGGAGCAAGCTCAGATGGCATCCTCTTCAGCTTAGTTTGTACATTTGTGAGACCCTTTCATTCATTATTGCATTCAGTGAAATAGCATTTTGTCCTTTTTTCCAGAAGTAAGATTGAGAGAGGTGATGAGCAGTCTGCTTAGAGCTACTAGAGTAAACAATTTTTGGGACCTTCATTTTTAAAAAAAGTTAGAACAATAGAAGCAGCCTGAATGGGTGCGGTCACGTCCCCACAGGAGCAGGACTTTTAGTTTTAGTTTTCAGTAGTGGTTGGGAGGGTCTTGAAAGCTTGAAATGAAACTATTTTTCCTCCCTCAGTTACAACTAAAAGCTGGGAATTCTCTTCCTACTGCTGGAATTATATGTGAGACTATCTGTTTTACTGAATTTAGAACATAAAACAATACAGCAAAGTACAGGCCCTTCAGCCAATGATGTTGTGACAAGTATTTACCTGAATCTAAGATCAACCTAACCTACACACCCCTCAATTTACTGCTGCCTGTGTGCTTGTTCAGCAGTCGCTTACATGTCCCTAATGTCTCTGACTCTCCTAATAACACTAGCAGTGCATTCCACGCACCCACCACTCTCTGCATAAAGAACTTACCTCTAATGTCTCGCCTATACCTTCCTCGAATCACTTCAAAATGATGACCCCTCATGATAGCCATTTCTGCCCTGGAGAAAGGTCTCTGGCTATCTACTCTATTGATGCCTGTCATTACCTCATACCCTCTATCAGGTCACCTCTCATCCTTCTTCTCTCCAGTCTGAAATGCCCAAGCTCACTCAACCTCTCTTCATAAGACATGCCCTTCAATCCAGGCAGCATCCTGGTAAATCTCCTCTGCACCCTCTGTAAAGCAGCTACAATCTTCCCAAAATGAGGTGACCAGAACTGGATACACTATTCCAAGTGTGGTCTAAACAGGTTTTATAGAGCTGCAGCAAAACCTCGTGACTCTTAACTCAATCTCCTTGTTAATGAAAGCCAAAACACCAAAAGCCTTCTTAACAACACTATCAACTTGGGTGGCAACTCTGAGGGATCTATGTACGTGGACCCCAAGATTCCCCTGTTCCTCCACACTACCAAAAAGCCTGTCTTTAACCCTATTTTCAGCATTCAAATCCAATGTTCCAAAATGAATCACTTTGCATTTATCCAGGTTGAGCTCCATCTGCCACTTTTCAGCCCAGTTCTGCATCCTGTCAATGTCTTGTGGTCGCCTGAAACAGCCCTCGACACTATTTACAACACCAGCGACCTTTGTGTCATCGGCAAATGTAATAACCCACCCTTCCACTTCTTCATCCAAGTCATTTATAAAATCTACAAAGAGCAGAGGCCCAAGAACAGATCCCTGGGGGACACCACTTGTCACCAACCTCCAGGCGGAAAACTTTCCATCCACTACCACTCACTGTCTTCTTTTGGCCAGTTAATTCTGTATCCAGACAGCCACATTTCACTGTATCCCATGCCTCCTAACTTTCTGATGAAGGGCTTTTGCCCGAAACGTTGATTTTACTGCTCCTCGGATGCTGCCTGAACTGCTGTGCTCTTCCAGCACCGCTAATCCAGAATCTGGTTTCCAGCATCTGCAGTCATTGTTTTTACCTTTCTGAATAAGCCTACCATAGAGAACCTTCTCAAATGCCATACTGAAATCCATATACACCACATCCACTGCTCAACCTTCATCAACTTGTCTCGCCACATCCTCAAAGAACTCAATAAGGCTTGTGAGGCATGACCCTGCCCCTCACAAAGCCATGCTGACTATCTTTAATCAAAATATGTTTTTCCAAATAGTCATAAATCCTATCTCTCTGAATCGTTTCCAACACCTTCCTTACCACGGACATAAGACTGACTGGTCTGTAATTTGCTGGGATTTACCTATTTCCTTTCTTGGACAGAGGAACAACATTCGCCTCCCTCCGATCAGCTGGTTCTATTCCCATGGAGAGTGAGGATGCAAAGACCATTGCCAGAGGTGCAGCAATCTCATTCCTTGCCTCCCAAATTTGCATATGTCCAGGATCTGTTGATGAGATATTACTATATTGGAACATGACTTGGAGGTGCCGGTGTTGGACTGGGGTGGACAAAACACTAGCCTTCAGAGTGCTGTTCCTTCATCAGGTAGTTGTCACAAGCTAGTTGACTGTCACCTGTGGTGTGTGATTTTTAACTAATTGGAAGAGGTACTGTTGTGATGTTATACAATTCAACATTCTGTTAAGCTATCAAATCGAGTTAAGTTATTCCAATTTCTTCTTACACTGCAGTTAAAATACAGCAGAAGAATGAATAAGATCTGTTTTCCCTCAAATCTGATTGCTTGACAAATCAACTTGCATCCAGAATGCAATGCCTAGCATTTGCCTTTAAAATAAGAAACAAATTAAGGTCCAGGGCTACCTTCATTTCTCTCCTTTTATTCATTCATGGGATGAAGGCATCGCTGGCTAGGCCAGCATTTATTTCCATCCCTAATTGCCCAGACTGCAGTTAAAAGCCAAGCACATTGCTGTGGGTGAGGAGCCACATGTAGTCCTGACCGGGTAAGGATGGTAGTTTCATTCTTTAAGGGATGTTAGTAAACCACATGGGTTTTTATGACAATCAACAATGGATTCACAGTCACCAATAGACACTTAATTGCAGATTTTAATTTTCTTAAAATATTTTGAGGGGGTTTGGTCTAATCCATACCAGTAGACAGACTGGGGAAACAGACTTGGGGGAAAGACTCATGGAGACAGACAGTGGGGTCAGATTGAGAAGACACATTTGAGGAAGACAGATTTAGAGAGGGGGTGGTTTTGAAGTGAAGACGAATTCAGGGGAACAGATTTGAAAGACAAGCTAGTGGGGAAAGAACTGAGGGAACAGACTGTAAGAGAGACTGAGGTGACAGACTAAGGGAAGACAGATAGAGAAGAGAGATTGTCAGTGAGGGAGATAATGTCAAAGGGGGAGACCGAGAGAGGTAGGAGATACAAATTGGTTAGATGTTCACTCAGAGTCAAAAAGTGTGGCGCTGGAAAATCACAGCCAGTCAGGCAGTGTCCAAGGAGCAGGAGACTCAATGTATCGGGCATAAGCCCTTCATCAGGAATGTTAAGGCAGAAGGAGACTGAGAGATAAACAGGGCTTTGGGGGAAGGTAGCTTGAAAGATATTAGGTGGATGCAGGTGAGGGGTAATAGTGATAGGTCAGTTGGGAGGGTGGAGCAGATAAATAGGAGTGACAGGTCAAGAGGGCAGTGCCAAGTTGGTGGGTTGGATCTGGGATGAGGTGGGGAGAGGGGGGATTTGGACACTGATGAAGTCAATGTTAATGCCATGTGCTTGAAGGGTCCCGTGGTGGAAGATGAGGCTTTCTTCCTTCAGCTGTTAGGTGGCTTGGATTGGGGGGTGGAGGAGACCCAGGAATTGCATCTACTTGGGGGAGTGGGAAGATGAGTTGAAGTGGTTGGCCTCAGGGCATTGGGGATGTTCCCTGAAATGCTCCGCAAGTTGGGGTCCAGTCTCCCCGATGTAGAGGAGACTGCATCGAGAGCAACAGACACAGTAGATTTGGTGGGGGGATGTGCCGGAAAATCTCTGCTGGATATGAAAAGATCCTTTGGGGCTTTGGACGGAGGTGAAGGGGCAGGTGTGTGTGTGTTTCACCTCCTGGGGCAGCAAGGGAAGGTGCCAAGATGGAGGGTGGTTAATTTATTCTTCTCTGAATGAATGTTTATGCTGTCTGAAAGTTTGCTGTCATATTCTGAAACCAATCGAATTTAAGCTAAACCATCCTGATTTAATTGGGATTATTGTTGTCTTTCTGCAACCAATAGTACAAGGTGTTAAGCCCTTCAATTCTGGTTTGAGCTTGGTTGCAGCTGTACTATGTGCGGACCCATCCACCCAATCCGTGTTCAGAAGCTGGTAATAGATCAAATGAAAGACTACTGCAAGGCTCTTTGGGCAGCACGGTGGCACAGTGGTTAGCACAGCTGCCTCACAGCACCAAAGACCCGGGTTCAATTCCCGCCTCAGGCGACTGTTTGTGTGGAGTTTGCACATTCTCCCCGTGTCTGCGTGGGTTTCCTCCGGGTACTCCGGTTTCCTCCCACAGTCCAAAGATGTGCAGATTAGGTGAATTGGCCATGCTAAATTGCCCAGAGTGTTAGGTGTAGGGTAAATGTAGGGGAATGGGTGTGGGTAGGTGCGCTTCGGAGGGTCGGTGTGGACTTGTTGGGCCAAAGGGCCTGTTTCCACGCTGTAAGTAATCTAATCTAAAAAGGCTAAACTGGTTAAATTAGTCTGTGTGTCAGCTATATGCTGCACCTCTCTCTTGGAATGGGCAATTGGAGGAATGCTCAGCTCGACAGAGACACCGTTGTGCCCTCAGGCAAAACCTGGAACTTGAGCTCCTCGAACTGTGATTGACTGAGATTTAAGAATTCTCACTGAGATATTACATGGCTTAGAATGAACATCCCATGCATTTGGAATTCCTTGATACTTCTGTTTATAAAATGAAATAGCTGATATAATTAAACAACTACTAATCTCAGTTCTGTCTTTTGCTCATGCTTGTGAGTTCATTTATATCAAACCCCACCACACAGAGAGAAGGATAAATATTGAGGAATTGTCAACAGAGCAATTCATGGCCAATTTGTAAAGCCGCATAATGAGTATTTTAAAAACATTTGAAATAGAGGTTATGTGGATGGTTCTGTGGCTCACTCTCTCCCACTCATACCATGCAAGTGTTAAATCCTGACCCTGGAGTGAAAATGTTCCTTCTTCAGCTGATCCCTATGCGGATCAGATTAGCTTCTGCAGCACATTGGATCTCCATTTGTTTCTAGGAAGTTGGTTTAACATTAAATTTGATAATTAATTTGTGTAGTCATTTTCTTTTACATTCAGTTAACCTTGTGGTGATTGTCATCCTGAACAGAGGGCATTGTGGCCTCTCAAAATGTAGCACACATTCTCTGGTGGGAAAGGCTGTGGTCTGTATGATGCATTTCACATTGAGCTTCTGCATCACAAGCTATTCTCAGATTAATGCCTAAGCTGTATGTCAGCGCAGCATCGTTCACTACTTTGACTTTGTTGTTATACAGCACCGTGTTTCAAACATTGTCGCTTTTACTTTTGATTGATATGTGGCTATTTGTTGTCAGAAACTGAAAGCTAGATATTACACTCAGAAAATGGCAGGACATGTTAAAAGAAAAGAGGGCTAGGGTGGTGGGTGGATGTTCTTAAACTTGAACAGTTCTTTAACCATTCCTGGATTTTCTTCAGAGCAGAGGAGGCTGAGCAGGGACATGACTGAGATGCATACAAAAATCAGGAACTTTGATTTGCTGCACAGGAAGAAACATTTTGCCTTTGTGCAGGAATAAACAACAAATGGCATCGATTTCAGGTCAGAGGTAGA
Source organism: Chiloscyllium punctatum (assembly GCF_047496795.1). NCBI lineage: Eukaryota > Metazoa > Chordata > Chondrichthyes > Orectolobiformes > Hemiscylliidae > Chiloscyllium > Chiloscyllium punctatum. The sequence goes on from NC_092783.1 coordinate 29,432,091, forward strand.
AAGGCTTAAGGGGAGAATTATCTGAGTACTGTCTTCACCCAATGGGTGGTAGTGCGGACTCACAGTTTGTCTCAGGGGTTTAGCCAGAAACCATGTTACATTAGGGAGGATTTAAATACTTACTGGCCATCCAAGAGGATGATGGGCCAAAATTTGGAAAATGGGATGAAGGTGGTCAGATCATTGTTGCCCTACAGATGGGCTGAATGGTATTAGTGAAGTTCCATTTGTATGCTGTGAAAGTCTATGCATCTCTGAGTAAGAGCTGTCATATTTTTTGTTTGATGTACACAGAGGCTGAGTCTGCATCCAAACTCCAGTGAATGTGAATTAATGTCAGTCTCCGTGGATTCCAGTTGTGTCACTGGAGGGTTTGGATAAACAATCTGTTTTATGCTATCCAATACTTTTACTATCCCATCCTAGCTATTGTTGGAGTCCCTGGTAAGTCTCCCCACCCAGTTGCTGATTCTAAGCATCTTGTTGAACAGAAATATTGTCCTGGCTAGTAATTCTTCCTCTATCTATGCTTGTGTTGTTTCTATTGGGCCTATTTGAGTTGTTCAATGTCTCCATCTTTTCACCTGACTCTGCACTGAACCCATCAAACAATCCATGGCAATTAATTGAAGTAAAATTCATGAGATTGACTGTTCAGTTAGCTCAATTACAGATCAGATCAATTTTAGATCAGATACAGATTTGGGTCAATTACATTTTTGGCTCAATTATAATTTTTGGTTATTACAGATTTGGGCCAATTGCATGTTTGACCAATTTAATCAGTTTAACTCTGATTTTTCTTCACAGATGCTGCCAGAAATGCTTTTCCAGCAAATGACAGTTTTGGATCAATTATGCATTTTGGATAAATCTGAATTTTGGTTCAATTACAGTGATGGAATGGTCTTTAGGGTGTTGGAGACATGTTGTGTGGTGCAGGTGTCTGTCAGAACATTAAGCCTTCTTAGCTTATTAACACAGCCTTTGTAGAATCACACAAATCAGTCAGTAACAATTCTTCATCTTTAAGATAGTTTTACATCATGGTCTTCTTTTTAATGAGATTCCTCAGTGTTCCCCTCACTCCTAGATCCACCATCATTCTCGGTTACCTTGCCATTTCTGCCTCCCATCACTCCTGCCTCACTCTGGTCTTCCTCCCCCCTGCTCTCTCATTGCTAATTCCCTTGGCTCTCCCGGTGTCTTTTGTTCTATACTCCTGACATCACTGTTAGGGATGTGTTAGTACTAGCTCCTGCATCTGACTGGAACCTGTCTTGCTCCACTATCCACCACTCATAGCAGCTCTGTAACCCTCACAAACCCATTAGTGCAGCAAGTCTGTCACTTCTGGTTCTGTTGACCCTCCAACTCCTTTTTCACTCAATATTTCTCTGTAACTTCTGCTCCTGCTGTCATCATATGCATAGCTGTCACTCCCAGTTGTGTTGTCGCTCCAAATTCCTAATAACTCCACACTTTCCTGCCACTTAGCATTGCCGTGTCTCTTGATCCTCCCGTTTTATCCTTACTCTGCCTCATTCCATATCATACTGTCATTGGATAATCTATATGATTCCATACTCCCCTGTAACGCCACATTCCCGTATGATCCCATATTTCCACATGCTTCCCAGCTGTGCTGTCGCTTCACACTGTCCTGGTACTTCCAGTTCTGCTGTAACTCCATACACCCCTACTGCTCCCAGTTCTGTTATATCTCCACACAACCCGACCACTCCCAGTTCTGTTATATCTCCATACCCCCTACCACTCCCAGTTCTCTTATATCTCCACACACCCTACCAGTCTCAGTTCTGTTTTATCTCCATACACCCCTGCCACTCCCAGTTCTGCTGTAACTCCATGCACCCCTATCAGTCCCATTTCTAACTCCACTCTCCAAGCACCCTCAGGATCCCATCTCATGATCCTTGTGACAGCAATCTCTCCACCTCAGTCAATCACTACTCCATTGTTAATCCAGCCTTCCAAAGACTCTCAAGTCCTCCAGCTCTCAGCTCCTCTGTCATTGCTATCTTTATGGAGTCCTTCCTACATTCCCTGTCATTCCGAACCCTCACCCTTCTCTTCTGGATTATGATGTTATCGATCAATTATGAATTACACTCCCTATAATTTTTAGTCTATTTACGGAATGGGGGTATTGCTGGTCAAGCCAGCCTTTATTGCCCATCCCTACTTGCACAGAGGGCAGTTAAGTCAACCACATTGCTCTGTGACTGGAGTCACATGTAAGCCAGACCAGGAAAGGATAGCAGAGTCCTTCCCAAAGGACATTTGTGAACCAGATGGGTTTTTCCAACAACTGACAATGGATTCATGGTTATCATTAGACTCGTAATTCCAGATTTTACTGAGTTCAAATTACACCATCTGCCCTGAGAGGCTTCAAACCCAGGTCCCCAAAATATTACTTGGGTCTCTGGATTAACAGCCGAGTGATAATGCCACTTGGCCATATTGATGAGCTAAATATAGAATTCTCTCTTACAGACACATTTAGGATGAATCTGTTTTGCCATCAATGAGTTTATTTACTGCAGTGCAAAAGACAGAAATTTCCAATCACTATTTGGCTTTTACTTTCTCTTGCTGCAGTGCTCCAGCGAAGCTTCACGCAAGCTGGAACAACAGCACCTCATTTTCTGTCTGGGGATCCTACAGCCCTCCAGACTCAATATCGAGTTCACTAATTTTAGGGCCTGAACTCCCATATCCTAGCCCCCTACCCCACACAACAGGTCTTGTTATCACAGAATCTACCACTAACAGCTATTCACCCTCCTAGTCAGATTATTATTCTCTCCTTTGTCTGTCCAACTGTCCTTCTCTCTCTTTGGGCTTGATCCCCACCTATTGTTTACACCTTACTCTCTCTCCCCATCCTACTTTCTGCAAATATTCCTAGCTACCATCAGGCCTGAGGAAGGATCACGGACCCGAAATGTTAACTCTGATTTCTCTTCACAGATGCTGCCAAATCTGTTGAGCTTTACCAGCAATTTCAACTCTGTTTTGTCTTTTACTGTCTGTGTTAGGATGCTTCAGTCTTACAAGGTTTTCATCCTCCACATTAAGAACTGTGAAGATGTGATCGGTGTCTGTTCTTTGGTGATCTAGTGGATGGTGGCTTCATACATTGTTCTTGTTACGAAGTCGAAAGCATGTATGTTCATTTTAAAATAGAGAGTATTTTCTGAATATTGAAGTAAACTTAAAGTGCAGGCTCAGCTGCCTGAATGGAAAGTGTGGGAGATGGGCTGTTCCAAAATAGATACATATAACAACTGGCTGTCCAAACTCAACCTGAGTTTTGGTTGCTGTTTTGACAACAATTAGAATTTACCAATTAATTGAAATTCTGCCCAGGATACAAAATCCCAATTGAGTTTGAATGTATTATTTTGACAACATCAGACCAATGATAGGGAACAATTTTGGGGGTATATAAGGTGTGGCCATTTTGAAAATTGTTCTGAGCAATGGCCACCAATCACCAAGCAACTGACCATCTAATATCTTGCTTTTCAAAAATTAGAAGACACTGTCTCACAAAGGTATATTTTCCTGTAAAACATACACACAGTAAAAAGAGGGAGATCAGCAAACGGAAGATTGAGGACAGTAGAGTAGAAAGAGACGGTGTGAACTTGAGATTAAGTTAGTGTAATGATTAATAAGTTTGTTATGGAACAGCATTGTATTCCATCAGGGGAAAGAGTGTTTAGTTTGTGAGTAGTTTTTTTTAGTTTTATTTTGAAAATATATTGTTATTTTTCTTTAAATAGTGGAAATTAGGAGTGCTCTTTCACTCCCTCACCCTTTAACAGATTACGAGGTGAGACAAGCTTTTCTGCATGTTTGGTTTTAATTAACAGAAAGATTCGATCTCTGCGTTGTAACAGTTCTCATATAAGTGTATCCATTGGTTTGAAGAGCAAGTGAGTCCTGTATTTGCATTTCATGTTTTCAAATAGTTTAGATCATTTCAATTGTTAATTCAGATACAAATGATTGAATTTGAAAATCTTAACTAGTTTTCAATCAACTAGTTTTCCTGTAGGCTGATGAATAACGTTCTTCATTTGCCTTCTTTACAGTTAACTTCATGACAATTTTCATACTGCTTCGCAGAAACTGTGGGCTGTCTAAATGGGCTAACTCATTATCTGCTGGCTTTGGCCATGGCTGGTCATTATTCTTGATCTGATATTGAGACATATTCCGATTGTTTAATTTATTCCCTGATGTCCCTCCCTGTGTGTAATATTCATGATCTCCTGATTTATGCAAGCTCTGACTGTTCTGTCTGGTTCACTGTGATGTTCACCATTGACCGATTTGTGGCCATTTTCTGCCAGAATCTGAAAAGTCAATATTGCAGTGAGAGAATGGCAACTGTGATTCTGGGAACAGTGACTGTGATCAGTTGTTTAAAGAATATATTCTGGTATTTTATGTTCTGGGGTTATTATCGGAGGCATAACATCCCTTGGTTTTGTTTGGTACCATCAGCTGGTCAGTGGTCGTCGGTCTATGGTGCAATCGAGTTCCTCCATAACTTTCAAAATCCATGTGTTCCATTTGTCCTGATATTGTTGCTTAATATTTGCACGGTCAGACATATTTTAGTGACCAGCAGAGCCCGCAAGAGACTCCAGGCTCACAGCAACACAGAGACTTCCAGAGACCAAGAGATGGAAAGTCAAAGAAAATCCATAATCTTGCTGTTTCTTCTCTCAGCCAATTTCATCCTCTTATGGTCATTGTTTATGTTTTATTCCATATGGTGGCGGATATATTCTTTGGGATATCAGTCTCTGTATCTTCAGAATATTGTGCAGGAATTGGGCTTCATGCTGCAGCTTCTCAGTTGCTGCACAAACACCGTGATTTATGCCGTTACCCAGACGAGATTCAGAGAGCACTTAAAGAACCTGCTATCATATCCATATACTCAGTTTTATCTATTAATTAAATATATTCATTAATCTATATTTTCAGGATGCCTTTCCTTTATTTCACATTCCCAACAGGTAAATGGTTTGATGCTGTAGTAGCAGATAGCAGATGGAACTTGTTTCTAATGGAACAGTACAGGGAAACTGTCCTGTGAGTAACAAAAATTATTTAACCATTGACATTCAAAATCAAAACAAAGTATTGCAGATTCTGGAGATCCAGAGGAGCAGCTAACATTCTGAATTCCAATCAGACTCTTCTTTGGACCTTAAATGATCGATTTTATGGTGATGGCGAATTGGGGAGGATGAGTAAGAGACACAGATTTTGAAGGGTCCCACAGCAAAAGATGTCCCACAGGGGATGCATATTTGTGTGCAGTTTTGGTTACTTTATCTAATGAATGACATGTCGGCGATGGAGAAACTGTAACAAAGATGTAATAGACTGATTCCTGTCAGGGCGGGAGAGGTACAGGTCTACCTGTCTATTAAAAAACATTCTTCCTGGCTTCTCGATTTGCAGGACCATATGAAGTGTTCAACAAAGTCCATCAGTGTACAAGGTGCTAACAGCCCCTAACAAGAATGGCTTGTATGATATGAACCAGCTAAAACTATTTGGAAGGGGACTGAATAATTATCACCATTTGCACACAATGTTGGGAGCAAGTGATGCCCAGAGTTAAGAGACTGGAATGTGATTGGTTTGGAAACCCAGTCCAAGCATTTGCAGGACCAGAGCGATGTTAACAAAATGACGATCCGGCAGGCACTTCATTGTCTCCCAACCCCGTAGGGCTCAGATGGATCCCTCACGCTCAACAATGGAAATGGAAACGAAGGCAAAAGGACAAGGGAAACAAGATGGATGGAACATCAATCCTCCAACTGAAATGGATAAGTGGAAGGGATGGAAGACTAGAACCATCCCTTGATGTAAATGAATTGGCTGAGGGGGTGAAGAATAGAATAAAAGGAATAAAGGAAAAAGCAATAGAATAAAAGGAATAAAATCAGATTGACTACACATAAGAGCAGAAACTATGTTTCTTTTATCGGACGGAGAATCATGATGAGAACATAGAAGACCACAATTGTTATTTTCCTTTGAAGGTGGTCCCTTCTTGGGTCAACACTCGGATGTTTTTATGAATAGGAGGGGATAATGTCGGTTGATTGTGAGCACTGTACATGAAAGGTTTGAACCGGTTTGAAATGTAGAGAGATTGAAGAACTCATAGGCTGGCAGATTTTGGAAGAAGGCAGCTTACATATGGTGGAGGAAGCAAGAATCTAGCACAGCTTTAGAGGATTACAAGTTTGCTAGAAAGGAGCTCAGAAATGGACTGAGGAGAGCCAGGTGGGGTCATGAAAAAGGCTTGGCAGGAAGGATTAGGGAGAAGCCAAGGGCATTTTACTCAAAGGTGAGGAATAAGAGAATGATAAGGGAGAAGGCCGGGCCGATCTGGGACAGTGTAGGGAAGTTGTGCGTGGAGCCTGAACATATAGGAAAATCCCTAATTGAGTTTTTTTGCTTTGCTTTTCACTAAGGAAAGGGAACTTGTTGTGAATGAGAACTTTGAGGAACTGGGATACAGCCTTGACCAGATCAAGACCGATGAAGTTGATGTGCTGTTTCTGTTGGCAAACATTAAAATTGATAAGTCCCTGGGACCACACCAGATTTATCCAAGGAAGGAAGAGAGGAGGTTGCTAAGCCTCTGGTGAAGATCTTTGCTTCGTCATTCTCCATGGGAGTCGTACCGGAGGATTGGAAGGCAGTGAGTATTGTTCCTCTTTTCAAAAGGGTAATAGGGAAATCCCTGGCAATTACAGACCAGTCAGTCTTCTGTCTGAGGTCAGCAAGGTTTTGGAAAGAATTCTGAGGGATAGGATTTGTGATTATTTGGAAAAACATAGCGTGATTAAAGGCAGTCAGCATGACTTTGAGAGGGGGAGGTTATGCCTCACAAATCTTAATGAATTCTTTGAAGAGGTGACAAGACAGGTTGATGAAGGTCAAGCAGTGGATGTGGCGTATTTGGACTTCAGCAAGGCATTTGATAGGGCTCCCCATGGTAGACTCATTCATAAAGTCAGGAATTATGGGATACAGGGAGATTTGGCTATCTGGATTCAGAATTGGTTGACTGACAGAAGGCAGAGAGTGGTTGTAGATGGAAAGTATTCTGTCTGGAGGTCAGTGCTGAGTGGTGTCCTGGAGGGCTGTGTTCTTGAGCCTTTGATCTTTGTAGTTTTTACAAATGAATTGGATGAGGAGGTGGATGGGTGGGTTAGTAAATTTGCAGATGATACAAAGGTTGGAGGTGTCGTTAATGGTATCGAGGGCTATTGAAGGCTGTAAAACGACATAGGCAGGATCCAGAGCTGGGCTGAGAAATGGGAGATGGAATTCAACCTGGATAAATGCAAAGCGATGCATTTTGGAAGGTCCAACTCAAATGCTGAATATAGGATTAAAGACAGGATTCTTGGAAGTGTGGAGGAACAGAGGGCTCTGGGTGTGCAAGTACATAGATCCCTCAACGTTGCCACCCAAGTGGATCAGTTTGTTAAGAAAGCATATGGAGTTTTGACTTTCATTAACAGGGGGATCAAGTTTAAGAGCCGTGAGGTTTTGGTACAGCTCTTCAAGTCCGTGGTGAGACCACACTTGGAATATTGTGTCCAGTTCCAGTCGCCCTAGTTTAGGAAAGATGCAGAGGCTTTGGAGAGGGTGCAAAGAAGGTTTACCAGGATGCTGCCTGAACCGGAGAGAGGTTGACTAAGCTCGGACTTTTCTCTCTGGTAGAGAATGAGGAAGAGAGGTGACCTGATCGAGGTATACAAGATAACGAGAGGCGTAGATAGAGTCAATAGCCAGAGACATTTCCCCAGGGCAGGATTGACTGGTATGAGGGGTCATAGTTTTAAGATATTAGGAGAAAGGTATAGAGGGGACGTCAGAGGTAGGTTCATTTACACAGAGAGTTGTGAATGCATGGAATGCATTGCTAGACGTGGTGGTGGAAGCAGAGTCATTCGGGACATTTAAGCGATTGCTGGACATGCATGTGGACAGCAGTAAGTTGAGGGGTGCGTAGGTTACATTAAGATTAATCCTTGGCACAACATCGTGGTCCGAAGGGCCTGTTCTATGCTGTACTTTTCTATGTTCTATGAACAAATGTCACTACGATGGTCACACTTTGGAAAGAAATGTGGGTTTTTATCGCACCATGGCCTGTCCCTGGAAGTTCCAGCCCTACTATCCAACCAAAATGGTGACTCCTTTTGTTTATTTCCTGTTTCCTTCTGTTCTTTTCCCCTTTTTGGTGTCTTCCCCTGATGTCGAGTGGACAGGAGGCATGGAGCAGAGAGGGCTGAAGGCCCAAGCAGCTCTTCAAACCCCAGAGACAACTTTGCTGGTGTGAATTTACATCAGAAAGAGAAAGGAGAAAGAGGGGGTTGATCGAGTTAGTGTGAGCAGGCTATGTATAAAGGATTCTGGATTAGTGGTGCTGGAAGAGCACAGCAGTTCAGGCAGCATCCAAGGAGCAGCGAAATCGACATTTCGGGCAAAGGCCCTTCATCAGGAATAAAGGCAGTGATCCTGAAGCGTGGAGAGATAAGCTAGAGGAGGGTAGGGGTGGGGAGAGAGTAGCATTGAGTACCATGGGTAAGTGGGGGAGGGGATGAAGGTGATAGGTCAGGGACGAGAGGGTGGAGTGGATAGGTGGAAAAGGAGATAGGCAGGTAGGACAAGTCCGGCCAAGTCAAGGGGACAGTGCTGAGCTGGAAGTTTGAAACTAGGATGAGGTGGGGGAAGGGGAAATGAGGAAGCTGTTGAAGTCCACATTGATGCCCTGAGGTTGAAGTGTTCCGAGGCGGAAGATGAGGAGTTCTTCCTCCAGGCGTCTGGTGGTGAGGGAGCGGCAGTGAAGGAGGCCCAGGACCTCCATGTCCTCGGCAGAGTGGGAGGGGGAGTTGAAATGTTGGGCCACGGGGCGGTTTGGTTGATTGGTGCGGGTGTCTCGGAGATATTCCCTAAAGCACTCTGCTAGGAGGCGCCCAGTCTCCCAAATGTAGAGGAGACCGCCTCGGGAGCAACGGATACAATAAATGATATTAGTGGATGTGCAAGTAAAACTTTGATGGATGTTGAAGGCTCCTTTAGGACCTTGGATAGAGGTGAGGGAGGAGGTGTGGGCACAGGTTTTACAGTTCCTGCGGTGGCAGGGGAAAGTGCCAGGATGGGAGGGTGGGTCCTAGGAGGGCGTGGACATGACCAGGTAGTCACGGAGGGAACGGTCTTTGCGGAAGGCGGAAAGGGGTGGGGAGGGAAATATATCCCTGGTGGTGGGGTCCTTTTGGAGGTGGCAGAAATGTCGACGGATGATTTGGTTTATGCGAAGGTTTGTAGGGTGGAAGGTGAGCACCAGGGGCGTTCTGTCCTTGTTACGGTTGGAGGGGTGGGGTTTGAGGGCGGAGGTGTGGGATGTGGACGAGATGCATTGGAGGGCATCTTTAACCACGTGGGAAGGGAAATTGCGGTCTATGAAGAAGGAGGCCATCTGGTGTGTTTTGTGGTGGAACTGGTCCTCCTGGGAGCAGATACAGCGGAGGCGGAGGAATTTGGGAATACGGGATGGCATTTTTGCAAGAGATAGGGTGGGAAGAGGTGTAATCCAGGTAGCTGTGGGAGTCGGTGGGTTTGTAAAAAATGTCAGTGTCAAGTCGGTCGTCACTAATGGAGATGAGAGGTCCAGGAAGGGGAGGGAGGTGTCAGAGATGGTTCAGGTAAATTTAAGGTCAGGGTGGAATGTGTTGGTGAAGTTGATGAATTGATCAACCTCCTCGTGGGAGCATGAGGTGGCGCCAATGCAGTCATCAATGTAGCGGAGGAAGAGGTGGGGAGTGGTGCCAGTGTAATTACAGAAGATCAACTGTTCTACGTAGCGAACAAAGAGACAGGCATAGCTGGGGTCCATACGTATGCCCATGGCTACCGCTTTGGTCTCGAGGAAGTTGGAGGATTCAAAGGAGAAATTGTTAAGGGTGAGGACCAGTTCAGCCAAATGAATGAGAGTGTCGGTGGAAGGGTACTGTTGGGGATGTCTGGAAAGGAAAAAACGGAGGCTTGTAGGCCCTGGTCATGGCGGATGGAGGTGTAGAGGGATTGGATATCCATGGTGAAGATGAGGCGTTGGGGGCCGGGGAAACGGAGGTCTTGGAGGAGGTGGAGGGCGTGGGTGGTGTCTCGAATGTATGTGGGGAGTTTCTGGACTAGGGGGGATAGGACAGTGTCGAGGTAGGTAGAGATGAGTTCAGTGGGGCAGGAGCATGCTGAGACAATGGGTCGGCCAGGGTGGTCAGGCTTGTGGATCTTGGGAAGGAGGTAGAACCGGGCAGTGCGGGGTTCCCGGACTATGAGGTTGGAAGCTGTGGGTGGGAGATCTCCTGAGGTGATGAGGTTCTGTATGGTCTGGGAGATGATGGTTTGGTGATGGGGGGTGGGGTCATGGTCGAGGGGGCAGTAGGAAGAGGTGTCCTCGAGTTGGCGTTTGGCTTCAGCGGTGTAGAGGTCAGTGCGCCAGACTACCACTGCGCCCCCTTTATCCGCTGGCCTGATGGTGAGGTTGGGATTGGAGCAGAGGGATTGGAGGGCTGTGCATTGTCAGGGTGAGAGGTTGGAGTGGGGGAGGGGGGTCGACCGGTTGAGGTGGTTAATGTCCTGGCGGCAGTTGGAAATGAAGAGGTCGAGGGCAGATAATAGGGCAGTGCGGGGTGTCCAGGTGGATGCAGTGTGTTGGAGGTGGGTGAAGGGGTTCTCGGAAGGTGGGCGGGAGTCCTGATTGTGGAAGTAAGCTCGGAGGCGGAAGCGACGGAAGAAGTGTTCGATGTCACGGCGTGTATTAAATTCATTGATGCTTGGATGGAGGGGGATGAAGGTGAGTCCTTTGCTGAGGACTGATCGTTCGTCCTCAGTGAGGGAGAGGTCTGGGGGGATGGTGAAAACCCGGCAGGGCTGGGAGCTGGGATCTGATGTGGGTGTAGAGCTGGGAGTGGGGTTGGAACCAGTATCTGGAGTGGGTGTGATGTGGGGGGAATGGGGGTGGAGGCATGAGCAGGGGTAGTGTTCACCTTGGGGTTCTGGGGGGTGGGGATAGTGACAGTGGGGTCTGTGGGGGGCATGTCAGCAGAATGCAGGTGAATGGCGCTGGTGGGGTCGGAAGTGGTGGTGGAAGTCACTGAGCATGTGGCATCCGCGATGATGTGAGGGCCGGAAATGGCTGTGGGAATGGCCATGATGGGGGCGGAAGTGACATCATCACTCAGTGTGGGGGTGGTAGCTGCATCAGCCGCATGGCTAATGGCATTTCTGAGGCCAGGGGAATCTTCTGGAATGTTTGAGGAGCGCTGGTTATGGAGGTGGGTAGATAAGTTTGTTGCACTTAGTTTTTGATGTTTGAGATGGAATTCTAATATTGTTTGTTGAGCGTATGAATTCTCCTGAGGATGTAGTACAGAGTGGGTCCTTTGCAATTCTGAGAGAGTGTGGCCCTCAGCTGAGGCAGGGCTGAATGTAGAGAGGTTAGGTGCCAGCGCATTGCTGCAAGCGTGGAGCGGAGGATCTTGAAGGAGAACTGTTGCTGGTGATTTTGAATCTGTAGTCTGTACTGTTTGTCCTGTTCAGGTCCGAACTCTGCTGGTTTAAAGGTGATCCGGAGTCTGTGTGGGATGAGTTGGTTACGGAGGCAGGCACTGAGGAAGCAAATGTGGCTGTGGTAGCGAGTTTGTTTCACGACATGGTTGAAGAGCTTAACCATACTGCGAATCCTCTTGCAAGGATGCCTGCCTTGAAGAAGTTTTCCTCCTCTCTCTACAAGAATCTCAGGGAGTCCCTCGCCCACTGCAACTCCCAGGTCATTTCCTCTGCCCTGACATTTTTTACAAACCCACCGACTCCCACAGCTACCTGGATTACACCTCTTCCCACCCTATCTCTTGCAAAAATGCCATCCTGTATTCCCAATTCCTCTGCCTCCGCCGTATCTGCTCCCAGGAGGACCAGTTCCACCACAGAACACACCAGATGGCCTCTTTCTTCATAGACCGCAATTTCCCTTCCCACGTGGTTAAAGATGCCCTCCAATGCATCTCGTCCACATCCCGCACCTCCACCCTCAGACCGCACCCTTCCAACCGTAACAAGGACAGAACGCCCCTGGTGCTCACCTTCCACCCTACAAACCTTCGCATAAACCAAATCATCCGCTGACTTTTCTGCCACCTCCAAAAGGACCCCACCACCAGGGATATATTTCCCTCCCCACCCCTTTCCGCCTTCCGCAAAGACCGTTCCTTCCGTGACTACCTGGTCAGGTCCACGCCCCCCTACAACCCACCCTCTCATTCTGGCACTTTCCCCTGCCACCGCAGGAACTGTAAAACCTGTGCCCGCACCTCCTCCCTCACCTCTATCCAAGGCCCTTAAGGAGCCTTCCACATCCATCAAAGTTTTACTTGCACATCCACTAATATCATTTATTGTATCCGTTGCTCCTGATGTGGTCTCCTCTACATTGGGGAGACTGGGCGCCTCCTAGCAGAGCACTTTAGGGAACATCTCCGAGACACCCGCACCAATCAACCAAACCGCCCCGTGGCCCAACATTTCAACTCCCCCTCCCACTCTGCCGAGGACATGGAGGTCCTGGGCCTCCTTCACTGCCGCTCCCTCACCACCAGACGCCTGGAGGAAGAACGCCTCATCTTCCGCCTCGGAACACTTCAACCCCAGGGCATCAATGTGGACTTCAATAGCTTCCTCATTTCCCCTTCCCCCACCTCATCCTAGTTTCAAACTTCCAGCTCAGCACTGTCCCCTTGACTTGGCCAGACTTGTCCGACCTGCCTAGTTCCTTTTCCACCTATCAACTCCACCCTCTCCTCCCTGACCTATCACCTTCATCCCCTCCTCCACTCACCCATTGTACTCTATGCTACTTTCTCCCCACCCCCACCCTCCTCTAGCTTATCTCTCCACGCTTCAGGCTCACTGCCTTTATTCCTGATGAAGGGCTTTTGCCCAAAACGTCGATTTCGCTGCTCCTTGGATGCTGCCTGAACTGCTGTGCTCTTCCAGCACCACTAATCCAGAATCTGGTTTCCAGCATCTGCAGTCATTATTTTTACCTATGTATTAAGGATCACAACTGTTAACACCCTTGGTGTACCAGAATTGGAGGCTTAGTTAAGTTCCCTCCAGGCAAAGGTGAGGGTAATAGTAAGTCAGGAAAATCGGGATCAAGAAAAAACAGGCAGGATAGGATGGCAAGCAGCACAGGTAGCCCTGAGTATCATTAAAATGTTAAGACCCCTTTGGAATATGATAAATGAGATTATAGACAGGATGGCTTATGACACAAACTGCAGTAATAACGTGGCATTTTGTTCTACATTTAGCAGCTAGCTTCTGTCCACGGTTAGCACAAATATGTTGAAATTAGATGCTCATCAAGTATCAGACTGGGTGTTGGGTGAGCATCTGAGGACATGGGTGGGGGAAGATGCCCCATATCACCTCAGATGTCTCATTCTCACCAAAGAGGACTTGTGCACCTGTGTTGACAATAAAGTTCAGCTTTACATTGATGCAGTGCTTCACACATCCAAACATAGGGACAATCTGACACTCCCCCTTATGCGAGATCGCAGTGTGGGTAAATACCATGAAGTAATATCATCAAACAGCCCACCAATCCATGCTATAGTTCTGGAGGCATCTAAAAGGGGGTTGAATTTTTCCAAATGTCATCTAGGGGAAATCGCTGGGCATGTCCAGAAGAAATCATCAACAAAGAGCTAACTCAGTGTGGATTTGTTTCTTATGAGAACTGCTGGTGAATAATAATTTTTTTCTTAAGTAGGCCTTAGGAGGACACATCTGCTGCCACTGCAGCCTCACAATACTGAAAAGGAAGGACATGGTGTACCTTAGAGGAACAAATTGTGGCTGTCAGCAAAACTCTTCGGATTGAACTATGAGCCACCAAGTTTTTATTAAGCCTGAAGACAATGAGAAACTGCACATTTATCCACTCAAATGGTACAGACAATGGTTTTTTCTGATTTCTAGCTATGGAACTTGTACCTATTCCATACTTCACTAAAAGCTGGTGAAGATCATTTTTGAAGGAAAGGAAGCTATTCATAAATCGACTATGTATCGTGGGCGGCATGATGGCACAGTGGTTAGCACTGCAGTCTCACAGTGCTGGGGACCCAGGTTCGATTCCATCCTTGGGTGACTGTCTGCATGGGTTTCCTCCATGTGCTCTGGTTTCCTTCCTTAGTCCAAAGATGAGTAGGTCAGGGGGATTGGCTATGCTAAAAAAGACATAGTACATTAGTCAGAGGGAAATTGGTCTGGGTGGGTTACTCTTTGGAAGGTTGGTGTGGACCTGTTGGATCGAAGGGCCTGTTTCCACACTGTAGTGAATCTAATCTGCACTTTTGGGATGACATGGTGGCTCAGTGGTTAGCACTGCTGCCTTACAGTGCCAGGGACCCATGTTCAATTCCAGCCTCGGGTGACTGTGTAGAGTTTGAACATTCACCTCGTGTCTGCGTGGTTTTCCTCCGAGTGCTCCAGTTTCCTCCCACAGTCCAAAGGATGTGCAGGTTAGGTGTATTGGCCATGCTAAATTGCCCTTAGTGTTAGGTGCATTTGTCAGGGGTAATTGTGGGTCGGGGTGGGTTACTCTTCAGAGGGTTGGTGTGAACTTGTTGGGCTGAAGTGCCTAGTGCCACCCTGTAGGGAATCTAATCTAAGAAGGAGATCAAAACTCACGCACAAGAGGCAAATAGGGACTTGCAGGCTCCAAGTTTCTGAAGTAAAACTTGAATTTGGGAACCAAACACCCGATTCTCAGTGTGGGTCAGAATTATATCTCATGTGATTGTTGTCCAGCAATTAGTTCTACTTACTATTGTAACAGCTTGTTTGTTAAAATGGAACATTAAGGAATGGAAGGGATTGACAACAGGAATTGGTCTCAGATACCAGAGGATAGCTCATATGAAGTTTATAATGGTTGCTTATTATAGGGTAGGAATAACGTCAACATAAGTTAGCTCGCTGAGCTGGAAGATTTGTTGTCGAATGTTTCATCACCATGACTAGGAAACACCAGCAGTTATAATAAAGAGGTGGGACATACCAGCAGCACTTCATCGGCGACTCTCACTGGTGATATTACTTAGTCATGGTGACAAAACATCTGAAAACAAACCTTCCAGCTCAGTGAGCTAACTTACATACTTAGCAGCAACCTGAGCTACAAATCTCAAAAATCAATAATGTAAACATTGCTAGTTCATGGTATTCCTTGCTATTTGTTTATTTGTTGTTTGTACTGATATTATGTATATCTTGCAAGATGTGAAAAGCACATGAAATGTATTTGTGACAGAAATAAATTGAATTGTAATATTGTTTACATTTATGACGATGGTTTGATAAGTACAATAATCTAAATGGCACTTCAGATAACACAACTGAAGTAATGCTTTGTTGAGAGTGGATCATTGGAAAGAGGTAATGCTCACCACTGTATGGAGGTGCCCTGGAGGATGAGGCCAACCCAATAGAGATGATCTTCAGATCAATCTTTGGACCAAAAGTGGGGCAGGTGGAGTGTTGGACAAGACTGAAGATAACTGGAACTGTTAAGAGGCTTTACATCCATCCAGGTCTGCTGGGAGTTAAAACTGCAGGAAATCAGTAACTCCAAATAAGGTGTGCGTTTGGACAAAATATTTGGGATTGCTCACTTGCATGGATAAGTCCAAATAAGGCATACACTTGGCACAGAGCCCAAAGCAATCTCTTTGTTCAGCAGCACATTGAAGATTCACATTGTATGAAGGTGCCCTACATCAGGAGGCATGGCGAAAATGTGGTGCTTGGTTACAGCCTGACCAGTTGCCAACTCTTCAGTAATAATGTTTGGGAAAGTTACAAAAATTATGGTAGTGAAAGATAGTGATCAACATAAATCTAGTCATTAAAAGTGTATGTTACTTGTTTAAATACTTAATAAATTAATTGGGTTTTATGCAGCTCTAAGTGTCTCGACTGTATCTTCACCTATGAATGTGGCGTTGTCTCGCAGAGATGGGCAACACTTGGGGTAGCAGGACTGATACATGAAGAGCGATAGAAACGATTTGACGTGTATTCAATGGCGTTTCAATGAATGATGTGGCATCAAGAGGAAACTACTACATTCCAACAGGAACAGCCAGGGTAAAGGTAGGAATGATGTTCTGGATGACCAGGATGTCCAGAACCAGGTGCTCACATTCTAAGGATATGGAGTAAACTATCTATGATTGAGCTGAGGAGAAATGTCTTCATCCAGACAGTGATGTGTCTGTCGAATTCACAGCCACTGAAAGTGGTTGCGGACAAAACATTGACTGTTAGCAAGGAGGAGATAGATATCGTTTTTAGGGCTAAATGGGTCAAAGGTTAAGAAGAGAAAGTGAGAACTGTGGCTTGAGTGTTAGATTCATAGATTCATACAGCACCCTTTGGCTCATTGATATAACTAACACTAAAATGCACTCGTTCTAATTTCCTGCACTTCCCTCGTATCCTTGAATGCCATGATATTTGAAGTACTCATCCAAATATTTTTTAAAGATTGTAAGGTTTGCAGGCTACACCATCTTCCCAGGAAGTGCATTTGACATTCCCATGACCCACTGAGTGAAAGTGTTTTTTTTCCCAAATCCCCCCTGAATCTCCTGACCCTTAGCAAGAACCAGGGGGCTGCAAGGAGAAAATGAGGACTGCAGATGCGATCAGAGCTGAAAAATGTGTTGCTGGAAAAGCGCAGCAGGTCAGGCAGCATCAAAGGAGCAGGAGAATCGACGTTTCTGGCATAAGCCCTTCTTCAGGAATTCCTGAAGAAGGGCTTATGCCAGAAACGTCGATTCTCCTGCTCCTTGGATGCTGCCTGACCTGCTGCGCTTTTCCAGCAACACATTTTTCAGCCCAGGCGGCTGCAGGGAAGGCAAATTTCCCATTTAGAGGCTGATCTCATGGAATCAGCTACCTTTGTTTAGCAGCAGCAGTGTGGGTGGTGAGAGCAAGGACCGGGGGCTGCAGGGAAGGTAAATTTCCCAACACCCCCACCACCCCACCCCCTCCATGGCCATTTCCCTCAATAATGCATACACTGCTTTGGGTAATGTTGGTGGGAGTGACCTACTACAATGTCCAGATCTCTGACACTGAGCCTGGTTCTGTGGCTCAGAAGGGATGGGGGGAGAATAGGTGAGTAATACTGATAGGAGATTTAATCGTGAGAGGAACAGACAGGAGATTCTGTGGTCACAAGCAAGACTCCCGGATGGTGTTTTGCCTCTCAGATGCCAGGATCTCTCTGATCGCGTCGACAGAATTGTTAAGGTGGAGGGTGAGCAGCCAGAAGTCGTGGCACACATGGATACCAATGACATAGGGAGGGAAAGGGAGGAAGACCTGAAAAGTGAATTTTGGGGAGCTCGGTTGGAAGCTAGAAGACAGGCCAAACAGTATAGCAATCCCAGAATTGGTCTAAATGCCACATACACGTGAGGCTAGGAATAGAGACTGGGAAACGTGGGACTTGTGCAAGAAGGATGGGTTGGACCTGTACTCAAAGGGCACCAATATTCTGGGTGGAAGGTTTGCTAGAGCTCTTCGGGAGGGTTTAAAATAGATGGACAGGGGGGTGGGAACCTGAGCTATGGATCAGATGATGGAGTAAGTAGTGAACTGCCAGATACAGAGAGTGGATGGTCTGTGAGGAGAGATAGGCACTTCATAGGGAAAAGGTGCAGTCAGCGTGATGGCTGAAATATGTCTATTTTAATGCAAGAGCTACCAGGAATAAGGGTGACAAACTCAGAGCATGGGTCAGTACTTGGAACTATGCTGTTGTGACCATTACAGAGACTTGGAAATCACAGGGGCAGGAAAGTTGTTGAATGTTTCAGGATTTAGATATTTCAAAAGGAATAAATGGGAAAGTAAAAGACGTTGGGGAATGGCATTGCTAATCACGGATAGCATCACAGGTGCAGAAAGGGAGATTGTCGAGGATGGTGTGTCCACCGAGTCAGTATGTGTGGAAGTAAGAAACAGGAAAAGAGCAGTCACTTTCTTGAGAGTTGCCTTCAGGACCCCCAGTAGCTACAGAGACACGGAGAAGCAGATTGGGAGGTAGATTTTGGAAATGTGCAGAAGTAACAGGGTTGTTGTCATGGGTAAATTGAATTAATTATTAATATTGATTGGAACCAAGTTAGTTCAAATAGGTTGGATGGAGCAGTTCTTGTCAGGTGTGTCCAAGAAGATTTCCTAATGTAATATGTAAATAAGTTGAATAGAGGAGAGTCCATATTGGTGCTTGGCAACGGACCATGCCAGGTGTCAGATCTCTCGGTGTAGGTGCATTTTGGTGATAGTGATCACACCTCCCTGATCTTTAGTATACTCATGGAGAGGGATAGGAGCAGATGGTATGGGAGTGTATTTAATGGGGGAGGGGGAATTACAATGCTATTAGGCAGGAACAGAGGTGCCAAATTAGAGAACAGATGCACAACAGAAATGTGAAGGTTGTTTAGGAAGCACCTGCTGATAGTGCCGGACAGGTTTCTCCCACTGAGGCAAGGGAGGGATGGTAGGTTGAAAGAAGCTTGGGTGACAAAGAATGTTGGACATCTCATCAAGAGGAGGAAAGAAGCTTCCTTAAGAATGATGAGGCAAGATGGTTAGCATTCAGGAAACCCCTAAGGCATTCTACACTTATGTGAGGATCAACAGAATGGCCAGAGCGAGGGTAGGGCTGATTAGGGATATTGGAGGGAACTTGCGCCTGGTGTTGGAGGAGATAGAGGAGGCCCTTAGTGAATACTTTGCTTCAGTAATTAAATACTTTCCCATACCATCTGCTCTACTTGATGTTCTGAGGGCAGCGTGAAATGGACTGATATGATAGAACAGGTTGCTGTTATGATGGAAGATGAGCTGAAAATGTTGAAAACCGTAAGGATAGGTAAATCCCCTGGGCCAGACAAGATACAATTTAGGTTACTACAGAAAGTGAGGAAAGAGATTGCTTCACCTTTGGTGATGATCTTTATGTCCTCACTGTCTACTGGAGTACTGTCAGATGATTGGAGTGTGGACAATGTTATTCCCTTGTTCAAGAAAGGGAATAGGGATAATCCTGGGAATTACAGACAAGTCAGTCTTAGGTCTGTGATGGACAAAGTATTGGAGAGGATTCTGAGAGTCAGGATTTATGTATGGTTGGAAAACCATTGTTTGATTAGAGATTGTCAGCATAACTTTATGAGGGGCAGGTCATGCCTCATAAACCTTATTGAGTTCTTTGAGGATGTGACAAAACACATTGATGAAGGTTGAGCAGTGGATGTGGTGTACATAGATTTTAGTAAAGCATTTGATAAGGTTCCTGATGGTAAGCTCATTCAGAAAGTAAGGAGGCATGTTAGACAGTGAAACCTCTCTGTCTGGACAGTGAAACCTCTCTGTCTGGATACAGAATTGGCTGGCCCATAGAAGACAGAGGGTGGTGGTAGATGGAAAGTATTCAGCCTAGAGCTCAGTGACCAGTGGTGTTCCGCAGGGATCGGTTCTGGGACCTCTGCTTTTTGTGATTTTTATAAATGAATTGGATGAGGAAGTGGAAGGGTGGATTTGTAAGTTAGCCAATGACATGAAGGTTGGTAGGGTTGTGGATAGTGTGTATGGCTGTCAGAGATTGTAAAGAGACAATGACAAATTGCAGAACTGGATTGATAAGTGACAGATGGAGTTCAACCTGGAAAAGTGTGAAGCCACTCACTTTGGAAGGTCAAATTTGAATGGAGAATACAGGGTTAAAGGTTGGCAGTTTGGAGGAACAGAGGGATCTTGGCATCCATGTTCATAGATCCCTCAAAGTTGGCACCCAGGTTGATAGACTTTTTAAGAAAGCATATGATATGTTGGTTTTCATTAGTTCAGGTATTGAGTTTAAGAGCTGCAACATTTTGCTACAGCACTACAGAGCCCTGGTTAGATCATACTTGGAATATTGTGTTCAGTTGTGGTTGCCTAATTATAGGAAAGATGTGGAAGATTTAGAGAAGGTGCAGGGGAGATTTACCAGATCGCTGCCTGGACTGGAGGGCATGTCTTACGGATAAAGGTTGAGGGAGCTAGGGCTTTTCTCATTGGAGCGAAGGATGAGAGGCGACTTGATAGAGGTGTACAAGATGTTGAGAGGCACTGATAGAGTGGATAGCCAGAGACTTTTTCCCAAGATGGAAATGTTTATCACAAGGGGGCATAATTTTAAAGCAATTGGAGGAAGGTTTGGAGGAGATATCAGAGGTAGATTCCTTATTCAGAGTGATCGGTGTGTGGAATGCACTGCCAGTAGTGGTAGCAGAGTCAGATATATGGGGACATTTAAGTGACTCTTGCACATGGAAGTTAGTACAATGAAGGGTGTGTAAGTTAGTCTGATCTTGGAATAGCATAGATAGCTGGCAAAATATCAAAGGCTGAATGGCCTGTACTCTGCTGTACTGTTCTATGTTCTATGTTACCCTAAACTGTGTCCCTTTGTGACTGGCTCCTCAACCAATGGGAACAGCTTCTCTCTATTCTCCCTGTTTATTCCCCTCATAATCTTATACACCTCAAGCATATCTCCCCTCACTCTTCTCTGCTCCAGAGAAAATAATCTAGGCCTATCTAGCCTTCCTTCTCGCTCAATTTCTCCATCCCAGGCAAGACCCTGGCGAACCTCCTCTGTACCCCTCCTTGTGCTATCAAAACCTTCCTGTAATAAGGTGACCAGAAATGCTCACAGTATTCCATTTGTGTTCTGACTAACGATCTGTATAACTCCTACATTACCTCCTTGCTCTTATACTCTATGACACAAATGGTGAAAACAAGTGTCCCATATGCCTTCTCAACTATCCTATTCATGTGCTCTGCTGACTTCAGGCATCTGTGAATAATTACTTAAAAATCCGTCTGTTTCTCTAAGCTACCCAGTGTCTTGCCAATCTCTAAATACTCCCTCATCTTGTTTCTTCTTCCAAAGTGCATCACCTCGCACTTATCAGGGTTAAATACCAGTTGCCATGGGCATTCTCATCTGACCAATCCATCTCGATCTTCCTGTAATCGACAACCATCTCCTTCGCTATTAACCACTCTACCAATTCTTATGAAGTTGAAGACATGTACCGTACCTTTAGGAGAAAGCGAATGCCGTTCTAAACTGAGAGATTAC
Organism: Chiloscyllium punctatum; assembly: GCF_047496795.1. Classification (NCBI taxonomy): domain Eukaryota; kingdom Metazoa; phylum Chordata; class Chondrichthyes; order Orectolobiformes; family Hemiscylliidae; genus Chiloscyllium; species Chiloscyllium punctatum. The sequence continues at coordinate 29,453,461 of NC_092783.1, forward strand.
GAACACCTGTGATATGACTAAATGACAGTCTCAGAGTGTACTGGAAAGTTGAAAATGTGTAACATTTGGCTCTGAAATGGATACCCGAAATTAAACAATCAGTTTAAATTATGCCCCAGGACACTAAAACCCAATCAAGTTTGAATTTATTGTTTTGCCAATATGGAATCAATGAGATGATCTGATGTTGGGGATGTAAAAATGTGGACATTTTGAAAATTGCAGACAGCGCAACTGCCATCAAGGAGATCTAAGAAATTAGGAAACACTGTCAATCAAAGGGAGCTTTTCATATTAAACATATTCACAGTAAAAAGAAAGAAGGCAATCCAGGAAGATCTTTAGCCATAAGAAGAAAGACACTGAAGATGACAGCCGCTGTGTGGTTTTGAAATTAAGTTGACGTAATTTTAGTAAGTGTCTTGATGGAACATCATATTGTTATAGAGTTCGGGGCAGATAATAAGCAATTTAGACAAAGGGAGGCTTAGACTTGTGAATAGTTGTTATTTAAATGTTTACTTTTAGAGCTAAAAAATATTGATGTTGTTTTCTTTAAATAGTAGCATTTGGGAGTTCTGCGTCACTCATATGTTAACAGATTATGAGATGAGGTAAGCTTTTCTGGGTGTTTGGTTTAAATATCAGAGGGCTTCACTGCTGTGTCATATCACAATCTTGGTGTCATCTTCAAATTTGCGTAATATACCTTGCACATTTTCATCTATATCATGTCCATATGGAACAAACAGCTGACCCTTGTGATTCATCACTTGCACACTGGCTTCTAGTAACTCAAACAGCCATTACATATTACCCTTTGCATCCTTTTACTAATTCAGTTTTTGATCCACCTCACCAAGTTTCCCACAACTCAGTGTGTTTTTAAACTTCTCAATCAGTCTCCCAGTTGGCACCTTGTCAAAAGCTTTGCTAAAATCTACATTAATTGAACTTCCCATGATCATATTTTCAAAAGATTCTAACAAATTTGTTCAGCATAACCTCCCTCTGATAAAGCCATGGTGGATATCCCTCATTAACCCATGGATTTCCAATTGAATATTAATTTGATCCTTCAGAATGTTCTCAGCAGTTTCCCTATCACTGATATGAGACCCTCCAGTCGTAATGTCTGTTTCATCTCTATCTTCCACCTTAAACAGCGGAACCACATTAGCCATTCTCCAGTTCTCTGCACTTTCCCTGAGGCCAGAAAGGAAATAAAACTTTGTGTCAGCGCCCCTGCCTTGCAGCCCACAGCAATTCATCCAGGCCAATGGATTTTCCTTTTTCAAACCAGACACAGCCTTCAATACCTCCCCATTTCCTATGTCAAATTGTGCAAGTTCCTCATCGCCCCTCTTCCTGAATTCCATACCAACGTTCTCCTTTTCCAGAGTGAAGACTGAAGAGAAGTATTCATTCAACATCCTTCCAATATCCTATCGATTTACACACATTTGAATTGGATGATCAGTCATAATCATATTGAGTGGCACAGCAGGATCGATCAACTGAAAGGCCTACTCCAATTCTTATTTTCTAAGTTTCTTGAAACTATATAGAGATGAAAACATAGGTTTTAATGGTCAGTGTTAATCACACACAATGATCTGAGCAGAGAGACAAACAAACCATTTGGAGGGAGTGCTTGGATAAAACTGGAGGTTAGAATTTGCAGAATGGGGCAGACTATGACCTTTTCCTCAATTTTGACCATATCCTGCACCTTGTTCTATTCTTACTGGCATTTATTCTCTCCCAATCCATCGTCCAGTCAATATCACTCTCCATGTTTCACCCTTAACACCCAACCAATTTTCCATCACCAGGTTGATCATCACTGTCCCGTCCCACTCCACCATTTCTCATCACTAAGGGTGATTCACCATGTCGATTATCATTCTCACTGCTCAGTCCACCATCTATAAACACACCATCGGCCATTGTTATTTTCCTATTCCACTCCAACATTACTCCCATTTCAAGGGCCAGCCACCATGTCCATTATCACTTTCCCTGCCTGCTCTGCATTCTCGCATACAAAATGGACCAGTCTCCATGTTCATGATCACTTTCCCCTCCAACCACACCATATCTCACATACCATGGGCCGGTCACCACATCCAAAATCATTCTCCAACTCCACTCCAACATTATTGCCATCTCATGGGCTAGTCACACTTCCTCCCACCATCCCCGTCACCACCATCCTATTGGCTGGTTCCTATATCTGTTATCACCCTGCTTCACACTCCAACGTCCCTCACACCCCATTGGCCAGGCTCCATGTTCATCTTTACTCTTCCTGTCCTCCAGGTGATCACTCCTTCTTGAACCCCTGCAGTTCATATGCTGAAGGTTGACCCATAAAGTTATTAGGGAGGGAAATTTGAGATTTTGGATGAAGGAACAGTGGTATGTTTCCAAGTCAGGATTGTGAGTACCTTTCAGGTGAATTGCAGGGGGTGGTGTCTCCCTGTATCTGCTGCCTTTGCCCTTCCACATGCAAATGATCGTGGGTTTGAAAGGTGCTGACTAAGGAGCTTGGTGAATTTCTGCATCTTGTAGATTGTACAGACTGCTGCGACTGAGCATGTGTCTTAGAGGGAAGGAGGTTTGTGGATGTGGTGCTGATCAAACAGATGCTTTGTCCTGGATGGTGTCAAGATTGTTGTTTATTGCTGAAGGCGTGCCCAACCAGGCAAGTATTCCATTTAATCCTGGCATGTGCCTTTTACATGGTAGATGATTTTGAGAAGTCAGGAGGTGAGTTACTTCTGGCCGTATTCCTAGCCTTGACCTTCTCTTGCAGCTGCTGTGTTTATGTGGTGATTCCAGTTGACGGTATGGTAATAATTCCAATTTCCTAATCATTCTCCAATGTCATGTGTCAGTCACCATTTCCAACAACACTGTCCAACACAACAACAATGCAACTTGCATCCCATTCTCCAGTCTCCATGTCTAACCTCACTCTCCCAACCTACAGGACAGTCCCAATATCCATCATTACTATTGATTCCCATTCCCGACTCCCATCCCTTTGGTCAGTCCCCATGTCCTTTCATCACTTTGCCCTCCAAACAACCATCACATCCAATCCATTGACAAGTGTGCACGTATTGATCATAACACTACCCTCCCACTTTACCATCACTCCAGTCCCATTGGCAAACCTCCATGTCCATGATCATCCTTCCTCCACTTCCCACACCATTACTTCCATCCCATTGGCCAGTCTCCCCTTCTATCCAGATAATAAAACAAAGAACTACAGAATCTGGCGGTCAGGCACAGAAACAGAACTTGCCAGAGAAACACAGCAGCATCTGTGGGAAGAAAGCAGAATCAACGTTTCAAATATAGTGACTCGTCATCAGAAGTGATAGTAGTTCGAAAAATGTGATACAGTATTTATGCTGAAGGGATGTAAGTGAGGGAGCAAGGATGGGCGTATGGGTGGAGAGAGAGAGAGAGGGAGAGAGAAAAGCATTAGATAAACAAGAATATTATGTAACTGCAGGCCAGGAAGAGAAGCTGATCAAGAGCTAAGATTAGGAGAAGGTGTGTCAGCTGTGGTGAATGCAACCCATTTAATGTGAGAATACGTGACTATCCTGTCATGACAGGAGCAGTGGGTGATCAGTAAAAAGCATGGACAGATGAAGTCAGCCTCTAACATTACTATGGAGTGGCATGGTGACTCAGTGGTTAGCACTGCTGCCTCACAATGCCAGGGACCAGGATTCAATACCAGCCTCTGGTGACTCTCTTGGTGGAGCTTGCACATTCTCCCAGTGCCTGTGTGAATTTCCTCTGGGTGCTCTGAGTTCCTCCCAAAAATGTGCTAAATTGTCCATAATATTCAGGGACGTGTAGGCTAGATGTATCAGTCAGGAGAAATGTAGAGTAATAGGGCAGGGGATTGGGTCTGGGTGGGATGTTCTTTAGAGGGTCAGCGTGGACTTGTTGGGCCAAATGGCCTGTTTCCACACTGTAGGGATTCTATGATTATTGAACTCAATGTTGAGTCCTAGATGGTGCAAAGCCCCCAGGCAGAAAATTAGGTGCTGTTCTTGGAGCTTGCACTGAGGCTTGAAGGAACATGGCAGGCCTGAGACAGAAGTGTTGGAATGGGAACATGGTGGAGTTTTGAAATGTCAGGCAACTGGAAAGTCAGGGTAATTTTTGAAGGCAGAATATATAGGCTCTGTAAAGTGGTGGTCCAGTCAACGTTTCATCTCTCCAGTGTAGGGGACACCATGTTGTGAAGAGCAAATACAATAGACTAGATTGAACGAAATACAGATGAACCGCTACATCACCTGAAAGAAATGTCTGGAGCCTTGGAAAATGAGGAGGGAGGAAGTCAATGGGCTGGTGTTACAGCTTCTGCAATTGCATTGGAATGTTCCATCGGGGTGTGAGAAGATCTTAGGTATGGAGGGGAAGTGGATCAGAATGTCCCAGTGGGAATGGCTTCTGCGGAGTGTTGACAAGGAAGGGCAGGGGAAAATTAGTCTGTTTGTGGCATCATGTGGGAGGTGACAGAAATGGCAGCTTATGATCCTTTGGATGGGAAGGCTGGTGGGGTGGTAAATGAGGCAACTGGAAGCGAACTTGATACACTTTTCCAGTTCAGAACAAGAGAGGGAACAGCACTGATGATGTCAATTATGTCCCAAAGAAAAAGTTGTGGGGAGGAACCTGGGTAGGATTGGAACAAGGAATGTTCCACATGACCCACAAAGACACAAGCATAATTGTGGATACCCATGGCCACCACTTTGATCTGAATAAAGTGAGAGGAGTTGAAGGAGAAGTTGTTCACAGTAAGGACAATCTTGGCCATGGAGAGGCGGGTGGTGGTGAATGGGGATGGTTCAGGTCTTTTGTCCAGGAAGAAGTAGAGAGGCCTGACACCATCATGATTGCATGTCCATGGTGAAGAGGAAGCTGCTGGAGCCCATGAACTGGAAATTCACAAACTGAAGTAAAGTGTCACAGTGCCCTCCCAACTCCACCAGCACTCTCACCCCACTGGCCACTCCCTATGTTCATCATCAATCCTTTCCTCTCCACAAATGTCATCACATTTGTCAGTCTTAATGTGCATCATCACTTGCCCTGTTTCCACACCACTGCTGCTATCCCATTGGCCAGTCTCCATGTTCATCACTGAAAGAACTGCGGATGCTGTCAAACAGAAACAAAAACAGAAGTTGCTGGTAAAGCTCAGTCGGTCTGGTAGCACCTGTGAAGGGAACTTGGAGTTAACATTTTGGGGTCACTGGTCTGATTTTTCTTGACAGATGCTGCCAGACCTGCTGAGCCTTTCCAGCAATTTCTATATTTATGTCAATTCTATCATCCATCTGTTTGCTCACTCCTCAACCTTTCAGCGTCATTCGCCAGTCACCATTTCCAACATCACTGTCCTCACCCTAACAAAAAATATTCCTCCCATCTGAGTGTCCAGTCTCCATCACCAACATCACACTCTCATCCCATCCTGTATCCCTCTCAATCTAATGGCCAATCACGATATCCATCAACATTTTGTTCCTCCATCGAAACCATCACTCCTATTCTATTGCCCAGCTCCATGTCTTTCACATAGCTCCCCTCCAACCCTCCTAATACTTTCATCCCATTGAACAGAATAGAAGTTATTCATCACTCTCAGCAGCTTGGTCTGTTGGTGAGGCCCAGTATGGCCCACTTGAAAGACGATGGTTCTGAAATGTTTACTTCTTTATTTTTCTAATTTAGTCCTAAGTTTTGTACCTAGATACCTTGTATCTAATATGCTATGCCAATTTTCTTTTTTGTTAATCCAATTTATTCCTCAGATCGTGTACCTTGGTACCTTTGTACTTAAGATGCTTCTCTGCACTTATATGAGTTCCTGTGACAATAACACCCCCATCCCATTCCACTATCTTTGCCACTCCATTGGCCAGACCCTATATCAATCATTATTATTGCTCATACCCCATTATAACTCCATCCTATTGACCATTTCTATCATCCCTCAGCCAAAGATCACAGCCAACCAATTTCCCAGTCTCCATGTGTTTTATTTATTCGGCCTCTTTCTTGGCCGTCTATTCTGTCCCATTGGCTGGTCTTCTCCTTGGCTGTCATCACTCTCTCCATCCATCACTACTATCTCATTTCCCAATTTCCATGTCCATCATCACTCTGTTATACCAACAAACTTAACACTAGGTTATAGTCCAACAGGTTTATTTGGAAGTAAAAGCTTTTGCAGTGCTGCTTCATCAGATTTTGGGTACCGACATACAATCACTTCCATCCAATTGGCCTTTGCTCATGTCCACCATGACTATATCCACTCACCATCATTCTAATCCCAATGGCCAGTCTTGAGGACAATGAATCATCAATCAGCCCACACCGATGCTCTTAATCAATTGGCTAATCTCCATATCCACTATCACACCATCCTACAACACACATCCACTAGTGCTCTCACCCCATTGCTCAGTTTCCATATCTATTACTCAGTCCACTAACCCCACCATTTGCCCCATTCCATTGACCTTGTCCATCATTACTCTCCTAGCCTCCTAACAATGACACCTGTCCTAATAGGCAGTCTCATATATTCATCACCACGCTGCTCGCTCTTCACACCATCACTTCCCGTCTCACCATTAACCCCACCTCATTGTACAGTCTCCATTTTCATCACCCTCCGTCTTGCTAACCACACCATTACTCCCATCTCATGGACAGTCTCCATGGTCAGTTATCATGTCTATCAGGACTTTTTTTTTCCTCTGTGCATTCACTCACTCGCACAGTGTCTCAAACATGCAACTTTCACAGATACAGACTCCCTCACACTCGCGCACACTTTCAAACACACAGACACACTATCTCTCCCTCACACACAAACTCTGTCTCCCCCTCGCAACACACACTCTCTCCCCACCCCGACACACACACACATGTGTGCACTGTGGGGTGAATTTACATTTGTAGATTTGTATTTGCAGATACATTCTATTTTGCTCCAAAATCAGACAATTTGTGGACAGTTAGTCAATTAGGCATTTTATGAACTGGATGTAGGTTTGCTCGCTGAGCCGAAAGGTTCATTTCCAGATCTGCGCAGTTACTGCCTTTGCTGTTTGAATTCATGTATCGCTGGACATCGAAGTGCGTCTGGGAAAATTAACAAACAGTGAAATTCACAACGATCTTGGAAGAACTGTTTTGGCGAAGTTCACAGCACAGAAACAGATAAGTGAATTGTTTTAAGTGTTTGGGTTCTTTCTTGATTATATGTTTTTTTTAGATATGTCTTGTGATTAAACTTTAAATACAAGCCATAACTATTAATTTAACCTGGGGTAGTGTTTTGTAGAGGAATAAGACGGTGTTATTTTCTGGGTCTGTAGATTGTGAAGGAGCAAAACTGGCCTTTAGAAGAATGATATGCGCTTCTTGTCAGATGTGGGAGTTTAAAGAGAGTTTGTGGGTTACTGTGGATTATATCTGCAATAAATGCTTTTGGTTGCAAATCCTATCAGATCGAATGGATCAGTTGGACAAACTGTTACGAGCAATGAGGGATTTGCAACAGCAACAGTATGTGATGGATGGCAGTTATAGGAAAAGGGAAAAGTCGCAGATACAGTCACATAGATGGGTTAACTCCAGGAAAGGTAAGAGAGGTAGGCAGTTAGTGCAGGAGTCTCATGTGGTTATCCCCATTTCAATCAAGTATGCTGTTTTGGAAAATGTAGAGGGTGATGGATTCACAGGGGAACATAGCGCGAACAGCCAAATTTCTTGTATTGAGACTGGCTCTAATGCATTGAAGGATTCGCCAGGTTCCAAGAGATCAATTGTGTTAGGGGACTCTCTAGTCTGAGATACAGACAGACGTTTCTGTGGCCAGCAGTGAAAAATCAGAACAGTATGTTGCTTCTGTGGTGTCAGGATCAAGGATGTCTCAGTGAGGGTGCAGAATGTTCTCAAGGGGGAGAGGGGCCAGCAAGAGGTCATTGTCCACATTGGAACCAATGACATAGGAAGGGAAAAGGTTGAGATTCTGAAGGGAGATTACAGAGAGTTAGGCAGGAATTTAAAAAGGAGGTCCTCGTGAGTCGTAATATCTGGTTAACTCCTGGTGCTACAAGCTAGTGAGGGCAGGAATAGGAGGATAGAGCAGATGAATGCATGGCTGAGGAGCTGGTGTATGGGAGAAGGATTCACATTTTTGGATCATTGGAATCTCTTTTGGGGTAGAAGTGACTTGTATAAGAAGGATGGGTTACACCTAAATTGGAAGGGGACTAATATACTGGCAGGGAGATTTGCTAGAGCTGCTCAGGAGGATTTAAACTAGTAAGGTGGAGGGGTGGGACCCAGGGAGATAGTGAGGAAAGAGATCAATCTGAGACTGGTACAGTTGAGAACAGAAGCGTGTCAAACAGTCAGGGCAGGCAGGGACATGGTCGGACTAATAAATTAAATGCATTTATTTCAATGCAAGGGGCCGAACAGGGAAGGTAGATGAACTCAGGACATGGTTAGGAACATGGGACTGATATGATAGCAATTACAGAAACATGGCTCAGGGATAGCCAGGACTGGCAGCTTAATGTTCCAGGATACAAATGCTACAGGAAGGACAGAAAGGGAGGCAAGAGAGGAGGGGGAGTGGAGTTTTTGATAAGGGATAGCATTACAGCTGTACTTAGGGAGGATATTCCCGGAAATACATCCAGGGAAGTTATTTGGGTGGAACTGAGAAATAGGAAAGGGATGATCACCTTATTGGGATTGTATTATAGACCCCCCAATAGTCAGAGAGAAATTGAGAAACAAATTTGTAAGGAGATCTCAGCTACTTGTAAGAGTAATAGAGTGGTTATGGTAGGGGATTTTAACTTTCCAAACATAGACTGGGACTGCCATAGTGTTAAGAGTTTAGATGGAGATTAATTTGTTAAGTGTGTTCAAGAAAAGTTTCTGATTCAGTATGTGGATGTTGTTACAAAACTTGACCTGCTCTTGGGAAATAAGGAAGTGCAGGTGACTGAGGTGTCAGTGGGGGGGGAGCACTTTGGGGCCAGCGACCATAATTCTATTAGATTTAAAATTGTGATGGAAAAGGACAGACCAGATCTAAAAGTTGAAGTTCTAAATGGGAGAAAGGCCAATTTTGACGGTATTAGGCAAGAACTTTCAAAAGCTGATTGGGGGCAGATGTTCGCAGGTAAAGGGACGGCTGAAAAATTAGAAGCCTTCAGACATGAGATAACGAGAATCCAGAGAAAGTATATTCCTGTCAGGGTGAAAGGAAAGGCTGGTAGGTATAGGGAATGCTGGATGACTAAAGAAAATGAGGGTTTGGTTAAGAAAAAGAAGGAAGTATATGTCAGGTATAGACAGGATAGATTGAGTGAATCCTTAGAAGAGTATAAAGGCAGTAGGAGTATACTCAAGAGGGACATAAGGAGGGCAAAAGGGGACATGAGATAGTTTTGGTGAATAGAATTAAGTAGAATCCAAAGGGTTTTTACAAATACATTAAGGGCAAAAGGGTAACTAGGGATAGAATAGGCCCCCTCAAAAATCAAGGTAAAAACAATGACTGCAGATGCTGAAAACCAAATACTGGATTAGTGGTGCTGGAAGAGCACAGCAGTTCAGGCAGCATCCAACGAGCAGCGAAATCGATGTTTCGGGCAAACGCCCTTCATCAGGAATAAAGGCAGTGAGCCTGAAGTGTGGAGAGATAAGCTGGAGGAGGGTGGGGGTGGGGAGAGAGTAGCATAGAGTAGTTGCGGTGGGAGACGGACTCCCTGAGATTCTTGTAGAGAGAGGAGGAAAACTTCTTCAAGGCAGGCATCCTTGCAAGAGGATTCGCAGTAGGGCTAAAATCAACGAGGTAAAAACAATGACTGCAGATGCTGAAAACCAAATACTGGATTAGTGGTGCTGGAAGAGCACAGCAGCCTGCCTTGAAGAAGTTTTCCTCCTCTCTCTACAAGAATCTCAGGGAGTCCCTCTCTCACCGCAACTACTCTATGCTACTCTCTCCCCACCCCCACCCTCCTCTAGCTTATCTCTCCACGCTTCAGGCTCACTGCCTTTATTCCTGATGAAGGGCTTTTGCCCGAAACGTCGATTTCGCTGCTCGTTGGATGCTGCCTGAACTGCTGTGCTCTTCCAGCACCACTAATCCCCTCAAAAATCAGCAAGGCGGCCTTTATGTGGAGCCACAGAAAATGGGGGAGATACTAAATGAGTATTTTGCATCAGTATTTACTGTGGAAAAGGATATGAAAGATATAGAATGTAGGGAAACAGATGGTGACACCTTCAAAAATGTCCATATTACAGAGGAGGAAATACTGGATGTCTTGAAACGTATAAAGATAGATAAATCCCCAGGACCTGATCATGTGTACCCTAGAACTCTGTGGGAAGCTAGAAAAGTGATTGCTGGGCCTCTTGCTGAGTTATTGTATTGATAGTCACAGGTGAGGTGCCGGAAGACTGGAGGTTGGCAAACATGGTGCCACTGTTTAAGAAGGGTGGTAAGGACAAGCCAGGGAACTATAGACTGGTGAACCTAATGTCAGTGGTGGGCGAGTTGTTGGAGGGAATCCTGAGGGACAGGATGTACATGTATTTGGAAAGGCAAGTCTGATTGGGGATAGTCAACATGTCTTTGTGCATGGGAAATCATGTCTCACAAACTTGATTGAGTTTTTTGAAAAAGTAACAAAGAGGATTGATGAGGGCAGAGTGGTAGATGTGATCTATATGCACTTCAGTAAGGTGTTCAACAAGGTTCCCCATGGAAGACTGGTTAGCAAGGGTTAGATCTCTCGGAATACAGAGAACTAGCCATTTGGATACAGAACTGGCTCATAGATAGTGGGTGGTGGTGGAGGGTTGTTTTTCGGACTGGAGGTCTGTGACCAGTGGAGTGCCACAAGGATCGGTGCTGGGTCCTCTACCTTTTGTCATTTATATAAATGATTTGGATGCGAGCATAAGAGGTATGGTTAATGAGTTTGCAGATGACACCAAAATTGGAGGTGTGGTGGACAGCAAAGAAGGTTACTTCAGATTACAACAGGATCTTGATCAGACGGGCCAATGGGCTGAGAAGTGGCAGATGGAGTTTAATTCAGATAAATTCGAGGTGCTGCATTTTGGGAAAGCAAATCTTAGCAGGACTTATACACTTAATGGTAAGGGCCTAGGGAGTGTTACTGAACAAAGAGACCTTGGAGTGCAGGTTCATAGCTCCTTGAAAGTGGAGTCGCAGGTAGATAGGATAGTGAAGAAGGCGTTTGGTATGCTTTCCTTTATTGGTCAGAGTTCAAGGATGCTGCCAGGGTTGGAGGATTTGAGCTATAAGGAGATGCTGAACAAGGTGGGGCTGTTTTCCCTGGAGTGTCGGAGGCTGAGGGGTGACTTTATAGAGGTTTAAAAAATTATGAGGGGCATGGATAGGATAAATAGACAAAGTTTTTTCCCTGGGCTGGGGGACTCCAGAACTAGGAGGCATAGGTTTAGGGTGAGGGGGGAAAGATAGAAAAGAGACCTAAGGGCCAGCTTTTTCACACAGAGGGTTGTGCGGGTATTGAATGAGCTGCCAGAGGAAGGGTGGAGACTGGTGCAATTGGATGAGTATATGAATAGAAAGAGTTTGGATGGATATGGGCTGGGAGCAGGCGGGTGGGACTAGATTGAGTTGGGATATCTAGTCGGCATGGACAGGTTGGACTGAAGGGTCTGTTTCCATGCTGCACATCTCTATGACTCTACGTTTCATGACCCTACTAGGTATCATCTTCAGTGGGCCTCCAGGCTGCTGCTGATTCCTGCCTTCTATTGATATGTTTGGGCTTCTTTGGGTTGGTGATGTCATTTCCTGTGATGTTGTCATTTCCTGTTCTTTTTCTCAGGGTGTGGTAGATGGGGTCTAACTCAATGTGCTTGTTGATAGAGTTCCAGGTGGAATGACATGCTTCTAGGAATTCTCGTGAGTGTCTCTGTTTGGTTTGTCCTCGGATGGATGTGTTGTCCCAGTCAAAGTGGTGTCCTTCCTTATCTGTATGTAAGGATACTAGAGAGAGAGGGTCATGTCATTTTGTGGCTAGTTGATGTTCATGTATCCTGGTGGCTGGCTTTCTGCCTGTTTGTCCAATGCAGTGTTTGTTACAGTCCTTGCATGGTATTTTGTAAATGACATTCGTTTTGCTTGTTGTCTGTATAGGGTCTTTCAAGTTCATTAGCTGCTGTTTTAGTGAGTTGGTGGGTTTGTGGGTCAGATTTTATGAACTCCTACTGTGGAAATAAAATCTGTCTGATTCTGGGTTAAGACACAGATAGACACCAAACAAGACCTCATGCCGAAAATGTCTGACCTGAGGTGTCACCTCCTTTATATGGAAAACAGCTTAAGTTTTCTCTGGGTAGTGGGATTTGCATATTAGTCAATCGAAATCTGCGCCCTCCATTGTGGAATTATGCTCAATTCTTTTGCATGAGTAGTATGACCCTTTGATTTTTTCCTCATGAATTCTGTGTCTAAGGTCTTCCTCTCTCACTAGCACCTGGTGAAGGAGCAGCACTCCAAAAGCTAGTGTTTTCAAATAAAGCTGTTGGACAATAACCTGGCATCATGTGATTTTTGACCTTGTTTGACCCAAGTTCAACACCAGCACCTCCACATCTTCAAGCATATTGGATTGATAACACTCCATGTCCTTCATTCACTCACACTCCCACAGGTTTCCATGTACATCAATAAAGTTGTGGGTGGCACGGTGGCACAGTGGTTAGCACTGTGGCCTCACAGCGCCAGAGATCTGGGTTCAATTCCCACCTCAATGTGGAGTTTGCACATTCTCCCCGTGTCTGCGTGGGGTTTCCTCCGGGTGCTCCGGTTTCCTCCCACAGGAATGTGCATGTTAGGTGAATTGGCCATGCTAAATTGCCTGTAGTATTAGGTGAAGGGGTAAATGTAGGAGTATGAGTCTGGGTGGTATACGCGTCAGTGTGGATTGTTGGGCCGAAGGGCCTGTTTCCACACTGTAAGTAATCTAATCTAATCTAAAAAAAAGACATCACCCACCACAACATTTGTGCCATCGCATTGGCCAGTCTCCATGTCCATCATCACTCTCACACAACCCAGCATGACGGCCACACAAATTCAGTCTCAGAGAGGTTGACTGAAGGACAAAGGTATGAAAACTCCAAGACAGAGAGACAGAGAAGGGGACAAAGAGAGAAGAAGATCGAGAGAAACACAGTAATATAGAGAAAGAGATAGAATAACAAACAGAAAGAAAGCAAGAGAGAGACAGAATGATGAAATAGCAGTTAGATAGATACACTATGAGACAGAGGAGCAGGAGAAACAAAACACAGTACAGCCCAATTTCTCAGTTATAAATGTACCATTAACTATTGGATAGAAGCAAAATAATGCAGATGCTGGAAATCTAAAACAAATATAGAGTCTGCGGGAGAAACTCAGGAGGTTTGGCAATGTCTGTGGTGAGAGAAACAGAATTAATGTTTAGAGTCTGACATGAGACTTCTTCAGAACAATTCACAATTGGGTTGTTCTGCAGTCACAACCACTTCTTGAGGAAGAGAAAAAGAGAGGAAGTGAAATAGAGAGATAAGGGCAGAGACATAAAGGGAAGAGAGAGAGAGAGAGAGATGGTCAGAGAGAGGAGCAGAGAGAATGAGCAAAAGGCAGGGAAATGAAATGATTAAGGTCCAGACAGGAAAGGCAGAGTAAGGAAGATGGTCAGAGGCATAGATAGAGGGAAGGGCAGAGGGAATGACTGAGAAGAAAACAATGGAGAGAGAGAGAGAGAGAGAGAGGGTTAGGACCGTAAGACATAGGAGGAGAAGTCAGCCATTCAGTTCATTGAGTCTGCAATGCCATTTCATGAGATCATGACTGATCTGATCGTCCTGAACTCGGCACTCTTGCCTTCTGCCCACAATATCTTGATTCCCTTCCTGACGAAAAGTCTGTCTATCCCAACCTTGAATAAACTTAATGAGCCAGCCTCAACAACCCTCTGGATAAATAATTCAATAATTTTATGCACTACTGTCTAAGAAGTGTATGCAATGGGAAACGGTATTGTTCAGAGACTGTTAATCCAGAAACTCAGTGAATGTTCTGGGGACCCAGGTTAAAATCCTGCCACGGCAGATGTGGAATTTGAGTTGGTTAAAAAATATTTGGAATTAAGCATCTGCTGATGACAATGGCCATGCAACCATTGCTAACTGTCAGAAAACCCTGTCTCATTTAGGGAAGGAAATCTGCCATCCTCACCTGGTCTGGCGTGTATGTGATTTCAGACCCACGATAATGTGGTTGACATTGAACTGCCCTCTTAAATAGCCTAGCGGTCTATTCAACTGTATCAATTGCTACAAAGTCCAATAAAGAAATGGACCACTCGGAATTGACCTCAGCACCAGAAAAGACAACATTGGAACAGTCCTTTGACCCTGCAAAGTCCTCCACACTTGACATTTGGGGCTAGTGTCAAAATTGTAGAGCTCTCTCACAGACTAGTCAAGCAACAGCCTGATACAGATGTACCAACAGAATCATACCTTAAAACAATGTTCCAGACACGACCATTGCCATCTCTGGATATGTCCTGTCCCACTGCCGGCACAGAACCAGCAGAGGTGGAGACACTGTGGTACACAATCAGTTGGGAGTTGGTTTGGGATTCATTAGCATTGAATCTGGACCCCAGGAAGCCCATTGACATAATTTCAAACATGGGCAGTATACCTTCTGCTGGACGCCATGAGCCATCCTCCCTTGGCTGATGAATCTATATTCCTTCTTGTTGAACAACATTTGAAGGAACGATTGAAGGTGGCTAGGGTGCAAAATGTACTCTGGGAGGGGAATTGCCATGCACACAATGGCTCGGCAGCATCATTACTGATTGAGCTGGTCGGATCCTAAAAGACAAGGCTGCGATACAGAATCTGCAGTAGGTGCTGACGGAAACAACAAAGGGAAAAGCAGACTTGACCTTATTCGGACTTTATGTCCTTGTTTGTTAAGATCTGTCCTGTACTGCTCACAAAACAAAGCTTTTCACTGTATTTGGGCACCTGTGACTACAACAAATCAAATCAAAGGGCAGCATGGCGGCTCAGTGTTTAGCACTGCTACCTCACAGCGCCAGAGACTTGGGTTCAATTCCAGCCTCAGGTGACTGTCGGTGTGGAGTTTGCATATTCTCCCCGTGTCTGCGTGAGTTTCCTCCGGGTGCTCCGGTTTCGACCCACAATCTAAAGATATAAGGGTCGATGTAGACTTGTTGGTCCAAAGGGACTGTTTCTACATTGTAGGGCTACTAAAATAAAAGATGCATCTGTACATGACAGTATTGGTAAGAGTGACCACTTCACAATCCTTGGGGAGACAGGGTCCTGTCTTCACAATGAGAATGCCCTCATTGTGTCACTATCACTGTACTAAATGGGACAGACTTTGAACAGATCTAGCAATTCAACACTGAGCATCCATGAGGTGCTGTGGGCCTAAAAGCAGCAGCAGAATTGTCCTCCAGCATGACTTATAACCTCATGGCCTGGCATATCCCCAACTCAAGCATTACCATAAAGCCAGAGGATCAACCCTTGTTCAATGGAGAGTGCATGCCAGGACCAGCACCAAACATACCTGAAGGTGAGATGTCAACCTGATGAAGCCACCAAATAGGACTACTTGATGCCAAACAGCATAAGCCACAAGTGATAGGTGCAGCTGAGTGATCCACAACTAATGGATCAGCAGCTCTAGGCTCTGCAGTCCTGCCAGGGCCAGTGATGGACAATGAAGCAATTCACTGGAGAAGGTGGCTCCACAAATATCCGCATTCTCAATTATGGAGCTGCCAGACATATCAATGCAAAAGATAAGACTGAAGTTTTCGTAGGAATCTTCAGTCAAAAGTACCGAATGGACGATCCTTCTTTAGTAGTCCCCTTCATTACAGATGCCAGTCTTCAGCCACTTCAATGCATTGCATGTGACATCAAGAAACAGTTGGAGGCACTGGAAAGTGCAAAGGTTGTGGACTCCGGCAACATTCCAGCAATAGTAATTGAAAATTTGTGCCTCAAAACTTGCTGCTCCCTAGCCAAGTTGTTTCAGTACAGTCACAACACGGACATCCACCCAATAATGTGGGAAATTACCCAGGTATGTCCTGTATGTAAAACACTGGACAAACCCAACCTGGCCAATTATTGCCCAATCAGTCTACTTTTGATCTTCAGTAAAATCATGCCACTCATCCCCTGACTTCATGACAGCTTTAGTTCAAACATGGACAAAATAGCTGAATTTCAGTCGTGAGGTCAGGGTAACATTATGGCAGTATTTGATTGTGTCGCATCAAGGAACCCAAGCAAAACTGGAATCAATGAGAATTGGGGCAAAGTCTCCACTGGTGGAGTCATACCTGGCATGTAGGGAGATGGTCATGGTTGTTGAAGGTTGATGACCTCAGTTCCAGGACATCTCTGTAGGAGTTCCTTACGGTAGTGTCTTAAGCCCAACCATCTTCACCTGCTTCATCAATGACCTTGCCTCCATGTGAAGATCAGGAGTGAGGATATTCAGCAGTGCTTGCACAATGTTCATTATTACTACCTGTTATGCCAACCGTACCATTCAAGATCGGAGACAGTTACAGAAGGTGGTGAACTTGGCCCGACAATCACAAAGGCTAACCTCCCATCTATACAATCCATCTACCAGGCCCACTGTCAAGGAAAGGTCGCCAGCATTCTTAAAGATCCATCCCATCCTGTCAATGTTTTTCCACAACCTCTACAGAAGCTAGAACACACACACCAGTTGGCTTTGGAACAATTTCTACCTCACTGTTGTTAGAATACTGAATGGACTCACAAACTTTTAACATTCGCCTGTACCTGTGTTTTTGTTTTTGCCACTGTTTAACTATTATTTACTTATCTATGCTATTTAACCAAGCGATCTGCCTGTAGTACTCGCAAACAAAAAGGGACTCAGGAGCCAGGAGAGATTGCAGAATCTGGCTCTGCAGAATGAGGTGCAGTGAGTGTGTGCCTCGGTACACATGATAATAAATGCAATTCAATTCAGTTCATTTCATTCACAACTGCTCAGACAACTGAAGCAATCCACGGTCAAATGCAACAAGAGCTGGAAAATATCCAGACTTCGGCTGAAAAATGGTAAGTGACATTCGTGCCACACAAATGCCAGGCAATGGCCATCCTAATAAGAGACAATCTAACCACCACCCTTTGATGTTACTATCACTGAATTCCCCACTACCTACATCAACAGAAATTCAACTTGACTCACCACATAAACACAGTGGCTACAAGAGCAGGTTAGAGGTTAAGAATACCATAGTGAATATCACTTAATAGAGAGAAGTGTGTGATGATACATTTGCAGGAGTTAAATGAGGCCAGCGAATGAGTGATAAACACACTCACTGCACCTCACTCCCCAAAGTCTGATCCTGCAATCTCTCCTTGCTCTTGGGTCCCTTTATGTTTGTGAGATTCATAAATCGAATTTGTGCTGATGTATCTTCACTTATCCTACTTTCCTGCATTGGGCCTATTGCCTTGAACTACTCTCCCAGGCATTCCAGACTCACCCCACTTTCTGGGTGAAAAGGCTTTTCCTCCAAGCCCCTCCAAACCTCCAGCCCTTCACTTTAAAGTTATGTTTCCCGTTGTTATTGCCCCCTTGAAGAAGGGGCACAGCCACTTGCTATTCACCCTGTCTGCGCATCTTATAATCTTGTACACCTCTGTCAGGTTCCCCCTCAACCTCAGTTGCTCTCAAGGAAACAACCTGAGCTTGTCCAGCCTCTTTTGTGGGCGGCACGGTGGCACAGTGGTTAGCACTGCTGCCTCACAGCGCCAGAGACCTGGGTTCAATTCCCACCTCAGGCAACTGACTGTGTGGAGTTTGCACGTTCTCCCCGTGTCTGCATGGGTTTCCTCTGGGTGCTCCGGTTTCCTCCCACAGTCCAAAGATGTGCAAGTCAGGTGAATTGGCCATGCTAAATTGCCTGTAGTGTTAGGTAAGGAGTAAATGTATGGGTGGGTTGCGGGTCGGTGTGAACTTGTTGGGCCGAAGGGCCTGTTTCCACACTGTAAGTAATCTAATCTCTCTTCATGGTTGAAGTACTCCAGGCCAGGCAACATCCTGGTGATTCTCCTCTGCAACCCCTCCAGTGCAATCACACCCTTCTCATAGTTTGGGGACCAGGACTGTCCACAGTATTCCAGTTGTAGCCTAACAAAAATTCTGTACAGCTCTAACATAACCTCCCTATTATTATCAATGGCACGACTGATAAAGGCAAGTGTCCCATCTTAGCTACTCTATTAACCTACCCTCCACCTTCAGAGATCTGAGAACAAGCTGCCGATTAATCCTCTGTTCCTTTGGGCTTCCCAGTGTCTTGCCATCCATTGAATATTTCCTTGTCTTGTTCCTTTTTCCAAAGTGCATAAGCTCACATGTATCAGGGTTCATTTTCATCCACAGATTCCCCGCCCCCCCCCCCTCCCCCTCCTAGAACCTCCGGCACTTTTAAAAATGTTTAAGTCAAATCCACAGCTTCAGGCAGAGGATCTGTGCGAGGCAACATTCGCACATACAGCACAGCTCCCAGTCACTGTGTCTGTGTAAGTGCAGTGAGTATTGCGGTTCCTACTCTCTCTCTCTCAGCACAGCTGCCATGTTCCTTGCAGTGTGTTCCAGCTCCTGTTTGCAGTCTCTGTGTCGGTTCCCTGGGCTCTGGCTGCATTCCTGCTAGGTATCTCCGTGGATATATATGCGGGAGCCCTTTGTACAGCGTGGCGACTGGAGGAAGAGCAAGGGGGTTGGAAATAAACAGAAAATGCTTGAGGATTGAAGGTGAGGGTGTCGCCCCTCTGTATCTAATGGGATGGCAGCTGCGTTTTATTTTGTTGTTGGTTTTCTGTCGTGAGAAAATTTCAGCTCCAAACAGGGGAGCTGTCATTGTGCAGTGAAAGCACGGATTTCAATGGAGACTGGGGGAACAGGCACACACTGACAGCTGGAGAGTGTCACTGCTTCTAATTCGGATTTTTATACAAATTGAGATTGTTTTTAACAGTGGGCGGGCGTTCACATTCTCTGGTCGTGTTCGGTTTTCAAGACAATTGCAGTTTGGCGCCTTTTGTAAGGAGACAATGATTCAGACTGTCTCCCTCATACATCCAGGAGAACTAAAGACTTAATGGGGTCAGCAAGGCCGGTTTGAGAGAGGGGGGCGTAAGGCTGAGAGATGCAGAACAGGAAAGGTGAAGTGGGAGGTGGATGAAGACAATGGAGGGAGGGGGATCGGATTGTAGGGAAAGCAAAACAGCCACCGCCAAAAAGAGATTCTGCAGCAGAGATGGAGGTGGGGGAGATTGAAAGGACGGCATTTGCAAACATCACGGTGTGTTGCTCTCCTGCCACACAGACGGTCAGAGTTCATTCACAGAAACACAGAAGGAGAGGAATCACAGCAGGAATACCCCTTCTACACTGCTCCTCCGTTCATCATGGGCTAATCATCCAAGTCCCCGCTTCCAGCTCTATACCATATCCTTCAACCCCGTTCGCCCTAAGAACTGCATCTAACTCCTTATGGAATCATACACCACAGACGAGGCCCTTCAGACCATTGATTCTGGGCCAACCTTTTGACACATATCCTACTTCCAGGACTTGGCCCAAAGCCTGGAATTTTATGACATTTACAAGTGCACATCCAAGTACTTTTTAATGAGATCAGTCAATGTTTCAGCCTCGTTCACTTTCTGTGACAGAGAATTCCACAGGTTCCCCACTCTCTGGGTGAAGACATTTCTCCTCACTCAACCCTAACCCACATCCTTATACTGTGACCTCCTGGTTCATGAGTCCCCCTTTGGAAACATCCTTGCTGCAATAACCCTGACTTATCCTGTTCGAATTCCAAAGGTTTCCATGAGATTCCCCCACATTCATATAAGTGCCTATGAATTTAATCCTAAATGCTGCCTGACCTGCTGTGTTTTTCCAGCACCCCATTTTTCAACTCTGGTACTCCAGCATTTGCAGTCCTCACTTTCTCCTAAATGATACAGTCATACATCAGTCTTCTGTTCCTAGGAATCAGTCTAGGGAACCTTTGCTATACTCTCTCCATTGTCACAACATCAGAACATCAGATAAGGAGAGCAAAACTGCACACACAATACTGCAGGTGAAATCTGAGTAAGGTCCTGTACAATTGCAGCAAGACATCCCTGCTCCTGTTCTCGAATCCTCTCACAATGAAGGCCAACATGCCACTTGCCTTTTTCACAATCTGCTGCTCCTGCAATACTTACTTTCAGCAACTGGTATACGGGGGACACCCAGATCATATTGCACCTTCCCCCTTTCCCAATCAATCAAATGTTCGGAGAGTAATATGTCTTTCTGTTTTTGCTGCCAAACTGGATAACCTAATGTTCCTTACAGGAAATCTCTACAGTGTGAAAACAGGCTAATTGGCCCAACAAGTCCACTCTGACCCTCCAAAGAGTAACCCACCCAGACCCTTACCCTATTTCTCAACTTTGCCCCTGATTAATGCCCCTAATCTACACATCCATGACCACTACAGGCAGTTTAAGATAGCCAATTCACCTGGCCTGCACATCTTTGGATTGTGGGATGAAACTGGAACACCCGGAGGAAACCCACACAGACATGGGAAGAATGTACAAACTCCACACAGACAATCGCTCGAGGCTGGAATCGAACCAGAGTTCCTGGCACTGGGAAGCAACAGTGCTAACCACTGAGCCACTGTGTTCACCCACATTATACTATATCTGCCATGCATATGATTAGCTCAGTTGGGTGGATAGTTGGTTTGTACCACAGAATGATGCCTCCAGTGTGGGTTCAATCCACTGGCTGAGGTTACCAGACTTGCCCACCATGTTAACTGGGGCATAGTAACCCTCACGTTAAACTACCTGAGAATGAAACAGCCCCCGAATGGACAAAATCAATTTATATTTAATTGCAACACAGGCTGTCACTGTAGCGCTGGCTGAAATTATAGCACAGACTATAACTTTGGGACCAGCTGTATTGTAACATAGTTGTAACAATGGGACTGGCTGTCATTGCAGCCCAGACTCTAACAATGGGACTGTCTGTCATTACAGCACAGACTGTAACAGTGGGACTGTCTGTCATTGCAGCACAGTCTATAACAGTGGGACTGTCTGTCATTACAGTGCAGACTGTAACAGTAGGAACAGTCTGTCATTGCAGCACAGACTGTAACAGTAGGAGCCGTCTGTCATTGCAGCACAGACTGTAACATTGGGACGGTCCATCATTGCAGCACAGATTGGAATTGTGGGACTGGCTGTTATTGTAGCATGGACTGTAACAGTGGGAACTGTCTGTGATTGTAGCACAGACTGTAACAGTGAGGCCGGCTGTTATTGTAGCATAGACTGTAACAGCGGGACTGGCTGTTATTGCATCACAGACTGTAACAGTGGGACTGTCTGTAATTGCAGCACAGACTGTAACAGTGGGACTGTCTGTCATTGCAGCACAGACTGTAACAGTGGGACTGTCTGTCATTGCAACACAGACTGTAACAGTGGGACTGTCTGTCATTGCAACACAGACTGTAACAGTGGGAACTGTCTGTCATTGCAGCACAGACTGTAACAGTGGGACTGGCTGTTATTGCAGCACAGACTGAAACAGTGGGACCGGCTGTTATTGTAGCACAGACTGGAACAGTGGGACCGGCTGTTATTGTAGCATGGACTGTAACAGTGGGAACTGTCTGTCATTGCAGCACAGACTGCAATAGTGGGACTGGCTGTTATTGCAGCACAGTCTGTAACAGAGGGACTGTCTGTTATTGTAGCATGGCCTGTAACAGTGGGAACTGTCTGTGATTGTAGCACAGACTGTAACAGTGAGGCCGGCTGTTATTGTAGCATAGACTGTAACAGCGGGACTGGCTGTTATTGCATCACAGACTGTAACAGTGGGACTGTCTGTAATTGCAGCACAGACTGTAACAGTGGGACTGTCTGTCATTGCAGCACAGACTGTAACAGTGGGACTGTCTGTCATTGCAACACAGACTGTAACAGTGGGACTGTCTGTCATTGCAACACAGACTGTAACAGTGGGAACTGTCTGTCATTGCAGCACAGACTGTAACAGTGGGACTGGCTGTTATTGCAGCACAGACTGAAACAGTGGGACCGGCTGTTATTGTAGCACAGACTGGAACAGTGGGACCGGCTGTTATTGTAGCATGGACTGTAACAGTGGGAACTGTCTGTCATTGCAGCACAGACTGCAATAGTGGGACTGGCTGTTATTGCAGCACAGTCTGTAACAGAGGGACTGTCTGTTATTGTAGCATGGCCTGTAACAGTGGGAACTGTCTATCATTGCAACACAGACTGTAACAGTGGGAGTGTCTGTCATTGCAGCACATGCTTTAACAGTAGGAACCATCTGTCATTGCAGCACAGACTGTAATAGTGGGACTGTTTGTCATTGCAGCACAGAATGTAACAGTAGGAACCATCTGTCATTGCAGCACAGACTGTAACAGTGGGAGTGTCTGTCATTGCAGCACAGGCTGTAACAGTGGGACTGTCTGTCTTTTCAGCAAAGTCTGTAACAGTGGGAACTCTCTGTCATTGCAGCACAGACTATAACAGTGAGACTGTCTGTTATTGCAGCCCAGACTGTAACAGTAGGAACAGTCTGTCATTGCAGCCCAGACTGTAACAGTAGGAGCCGTCTGTCATTGCAGCACAGACTGTAACATTGGGACGGTCTGTCATTGCAGCACAGATTGTAATTGTGGGACTGGCTATTATTGTAGTATGGACTGTAACAGTGGGAACTGTCTGTGATTGTAGCACAGACTGTAACATTGAGGCCGGCTGTTATTGTAGCATAGACTGTAACAGCGGGACTGGCTGTTATTGCATCACAGACTGTAACAGTGGGACTGTCTGTAATTGCAGCACAGACTGTAACAGTGGGACTGTCTGTCATTGCAGCACAGACTGTAACAGTGGGATTGTCTGTCATTGCTGGGGCCACAGCTGTTCGCATTATATATTAATGATTTGGATGAGGGAACCGGGGGCATTCTAGCGAAGTTTGCCGATGATACAAAGTTAGGTAGACAGGCAGGTAGTACTGAGGAAGTGGGGAGGCTACAGAAGGATCTAGACAGGTTGGGAGAGTGGTCCAGGAAATGGCTGATGGAATTTAACGTGAGCAAGTGCGAGGTCTTGCACTTTGGCAAAAAGAATATAGGAATGGACTACTTTCTAAATGGTGAGAAACTTAATAAAGCCAAAGCACAAAGGGATCTGGGAGTGCTAGTCGAGGATTCTCTAAAGGTAAACATGCAGGTTGAGTCTGTGATTAAGAAAGCGAATGCAATGTTGTCTCTTATCTCAAGAGGGTTGGAATATAAAAGCAGAGATGTACTACTAAGACTTTATAAAGCTCTGGTTAGGCCCCATTTGGAGTACTGTGTCCAGTTTTGGTCCCCACACCTCAGGAAGGACATACTGGCACTGGAACGTGTCCAGCGGAGATTCACACGGATGATCCCTGGAATGACAGGTCTAGCATATGAGGAACGGCTGAGGATACTGGGGTTGTATTCGTTGGAGTTTAGAAGATTAAGGGGAGATCTAATAGAGACGTACAAAATAATACATGGCTTTGAAAAGGTGGATGCTAGAAAATTGTTTCTGTTAGGCGAGGAGACTAGGACCCGTGGACACAGCCTTAGAATTAGAGGGGGTCATTTCAGAACGGAAATGCGGAGACATTTCTTCAGCCAGAGAGTGGTGGGCCTGTGGAATTCATTGCCACGGAGTGCAGTGGAAGCCGGGACGCTAAATGTCTTCAAGGCCGAGATTGATAGGTTCTTGTTGTCTAGAGGAATTAAGGGCTACGGGGAGAACGCTGGCAAGTGGAGCTGAAATGCGCATCAGCCATGATTGAATGGCGGAGTGGACTCGATGGGCCGAATAGCCTTACTTCCACTCCTATGTCTTATGGTCTTATGGTCTTATGGACTGTTACAGTGGGAACTGTCTGTCATTGCAGCACAGACTGTAACAGTGGGACTGGCTGTTATTGCAGCACAGACTGAAACAGTGGGACCGGCTGTTATTGTAGCACAGACTGGAACAGTGGGACCGGCTGTTATTGTAGCATGGACTGTAACAGTGGGAACTGTCTGTCATTGCAGCACAGACTGCAATAGTGGGACTGGCTGTGATTGTCGCACAGACTGTAACCGTGGGACCTGTCTGTCATTGCAGCACAGACTGTAACAGTGGGACTGGCTGTTATTGCAGCACAGTCTGTAACAGAGGGACTGTCTGTTATTGTAGCATGGCCTGTAACAGTGGGAACTGTCTATCATTGCAACACAGACTGTAACAGTGGGAGTGTCTGTCATTGCAGCACAGGCTGTAACAGTGGGACTGTCTGTCTTTGCAGCACATGCTTTAACGGTAGGAACCATCTGTCATTGCAGCACAGACTGTAATAGTGGGACTGCTTGTCATTGCAGCACAGAATGTAACAGAAGGAACCGTCTGTCATTGCAGCACAGACTGTAACAGTGGGAGTGTCTGCCATTGCAACACAGACTGTAACAGTGGGAACTGTCTGTCATTGCAGCACAGACTGTAACAGTGGGACTGGCTGTTATTGCAGCACAGACTGAAACAGTGGGACCGGCTGTTATTGTAGCACAGACTGCAATAGTGGGACTGGCTGTGATTGTCGCACAGACTGTAACCGTGGGACCTGTCTGTCATTGCAGCACAGACTGTAACAGTGGGACTGGCTGTTATTGCAGCACAGTCTGTAACAGAGGGACTGTCTGTTATTATAGCATGGCCTGTAACAGTGGGAACTGTCTACCATTGCAACACAGACTGTAACAGTGGGAGTGTCTGTCATTGCAGTACAGGCTGTAACAGTGGGACTGTCTGTCTTTGCAGCACATGCTTTAACAGTAGGAACCATCTGTCATTGCAGCACAGACTGTAATAGTGGTACTGCTTGTCATTGCAGCACAGAATGTAACAGTAGGAACCGTCTGTCATTGCAGTGTAGACTGTAACAGTGGGAGTGTCTGTCATTGCAGCACAGGCTGTAACAGTGGGACTGTCTGTCTTTGCAGCACAGGCTTTAACAGTAGGAACCATCTGTCATTGCAGCACAGACTGTAATAGTGAGACTGTCTGTCATTGCAGCACAGAATGTAACTGTAGGAACCGTCTGTCCTTGCAGCACAGACTGTAACAGTAGGAACTGTTTGTCATTGCAGCACAGACTGTAACAGTGGAACTGTCTGTCAATGCAGCACAGACTGTAACAGTGGGGCTGTCTGTCATTGCAGCACAGACTGTAACAGTGGGACTGTCTGTCATTGCAGCATAGACTGTTACAGTGAAACTGGCTGTTATTGTTGCACAGACTGTAACAGTGGGAAATGTCTGTCATTGCAGCACCGACTGTAACAGTGGGACAGTCTGTAATTGCTGTGCAGACTGTAACAGTAGGAACCATTTGTCCTTGCAGCACAGACTGTAACAGTAGGACTGTCTGTCATTGCAGCACAGACTGTAATAGTGGGAGTGTCTGTCATTGCAGCACAGACTATAATAGTGAGACTGTCTGTTATTGCAGCCCAGACTCTAACAGTAGGAACCGTCTGTCCTTGCAGCACAGACTGTAATAGTGGGACTGTCTGTCATTGCAGCACAGACTGTAACAGTAGGAACTGTTTGTCATTGCAGCACAGACTGTAACAGTGGGACTGTCTGTCATTGCAGCACAGACTGTAACAGTAGGAACTGTTTGTCATTGCAGCACAGACTGTAACAGTGGAACTGTCTGTCAATGCAGCACAGAGTGTAACAGTGGGGCTGTCTGTCATTGCAGCACAGACTGTAACAGTGGGACTGTCTGTCATTGCAGCACAGACTGTAACAGTGGGACTGTCTGTCAATGCAGCACAGACTGTAACAGTGGGGCTGTCTGTCATTGCAGCACAGACTGTAACAGTGAAACTGGCTGTTATTGTTGCACAGACTGTAACAGTGGGAAGTGTCTGTCATTGCAGCACCGACTGTAACAGTGGGACAGTCTGTAATTGCTGTGCAGACTGTAACAGTAGGAACCATTTGTCCTTGCAGCACAGACTGTAACAGTAGGACTGTCTGTCATTGCAGCACAGACTGTAACAGTGGGAGTGTCTGTCATTGCAGCACAGACTATAATAGTGAGACTGTCTGTTATTGCAGCCCAGACTCTAACAGTAGGAACCGTCTGTCCTTGCAGCACAGACTGTACTAGTGGGACTGTCTGTCATTGCAGCACAGACTGTAACAGTAGGAACTGTTTGTCATTGTAGCACAGACTGTAACATTGGGACTGTCTGTCATTGCAGCACAGACTTTAACAGTAGGAACTGTTTGTCATTGCAGCACAGACTGTAACAGTAGGACTGTCTGTCATTGCAGCACAGACTGTAACAGTGGGACAGTCTGTCATTGCTGTGCAGACTGAAACAGTAGGAACCATTTGTCCTTGCAGCACAGACTGTAACAGTAGGACTGTCTGTTATTGCAGAACAGACTGTAACTGTGGGAACTTTCTGTAATTGCAGCACAGACTGTAACAGTGGGACTGTCTGTAATTGCAGCACAGACTGTAACAGTGGGAAGTGTCTGTAATTGCAGCAGAGACTGTAACAGTGGGAGTGTCTGTCATTGCAGCACAGACTGTAACAGTAGAAACTGTCTGTCATTGCAGCACAGACTGTAACAGTAGGAAATGTCTGTCATTGCAGCACAGACTGTAACAGTGGGTCTGCCTGTCATTGCAGTGTAGACTGTAACAGTGGGTCTGGCTATCATTGCAGCACAGGCTGTAACAGTGGAACTGTCTGTCTTTGCAGCACCGGCTTTAACAGTCGGAACCATCTGTCATTGCAGCACAAACTGTAATAGTGGGACTGTATGTCATTGTTGCACAGAATGTAACAGTAGGAACCATCTGTCATTGCAGCACAGACTGTAATAGTGGGAGTGTCTGTCATTGCAGCACAGACTGTAACAGTGGGACTGTCTGTCATTGCAGTACAGACTGTAACAGTGGGACTGGCTGCTATTGTAGCATGGACTGTAACAGTGGGACTGTCTGTCATTGCAGTGCCGACTGTAACAGTGGGACTGTCTGTCATTGCAGCACAGACTGTAACAGTGGGACTGTCTGTCATTGCAGCACAGATTGTAACAATGAGAATGTCTGTCATTGCAGCACAGACTGTAACAATAGGAACCGTTTGTCCTTGCAGCACAGACTGTAATAGTGGGACTGTCTGTCAATGCAGCACAGACTGTAACAGTGGGGCAGTCTGTCATTGCAGCACAGACTGTAACAGTGAAACTGGCTGTTATTGTTGCACAGACTGTAACAGTGGGAAATGTCTGTCATTGCAGCACCGACTGTAACATTGGGACAGTCTGTCTTTGCAGCACAGGCTTTAACAGTAGGAACCATCTGTCATTGCAGCACAGACTGTAATAGTGAGACTGTCTGTCATTGCAGCACAAAATGTAACTGTAGGAACCGTCTGTCCTTGCAGCACAGACTGTAACAGTAGGAACTGTTTGTCATTGCAGCACAGACTGTAACAGTGGAACTGTCTGTCAATGCAGCACAGACTGTAACAGTGGGGCTGTCTGTCATTGCAGCACAGACTGTAACAGTGAAACTGGCTGTTATTGTTGCACAGACTGTAACAGTGGGACTGTCTGTCATTGCAGCACAGACTGTAACAGTGGGACTGTCTGTCATTGCAGCACAGACTGTAACAGTGGGACTGTCTGTCATTGCAGCACAGACTGTTACAGTGAAACTGGCTGTTATTGTTGCACAGACTGTAACAGTGGGAAATGTCTGTCATTGCAGCACCGACTGTAGCAGTGGGACAGTCTGTAATTGCTGTGCAGACTGTAACAGTAGGAACCATTTGTCCTTGCAGCACAGACTGTAACAGTAGGACTGTCTGTCATTGCAGCACAGACTGTAATAGTGGGAGTGTCTGTCATTGCAGCACAGACTATAATAGTGAGACTGTCTGTTATTGCAGCCCAGACTCTAACAGTAGGAACCGTCTGTCCTTGCAGCACAGACTGTAATAGTGGGACTGTCTGTAATTGCAGCACAGACTGTAACAGTAGGAACTGTTTGTCATTGCAGCACAGACTGTAACAGTGGGACTGTCTGTCATTGCAGCACAGTCTGTAACAGTAGGAACTGTTTGTCATTGCAGCACAGACTGTAACAGTGGAACTGTCTGTCAATGCAGCACAGACTGTAACAGTGGGGCTGTCTGTCATTGCAGCACAGACTGTAACAGTGAAACTGGCTGTTATTGTTGCACAGACTGTAACAGTGGGACTGTCTGTCATTGCAGCACAGACTGTAACAGTGGGACTGTCTGTCATTGCAGCACAGACTGTAACCGTGGGACTGTCTGTCAATGCAGCACAGACTGTAACAGTGGGGCTGTCTGTCATTGCAGCACAGGCTGTAACAGTGAAACTGGCAGTTATTGTTGCACAGACTGTAACAGTGGGAAATGTCTGTCATTGCAGCACCGACTGTAACAGTGGGACAGTCTGTAATTGCTGTGCAGACTGTAACAGTAGGAACTATCTGTCCTTGCAGCACAGACTGTAACAGTAGGACTGTCTGTCATTGCAGCACAGACTGTAACAGTGGGAGTGTCTGTCATTGCAGCACAGTCTATAATAGTGGGATAGTCTGTAATTGCTGTGCAGACTGTAACAGTAGGAACCATTTGTCCTTGCAGCACAGACTGTAACAGTAGGACTGTCTGTCATTGCAGCACAGACTGTAACAGTGGGAGTGTCTGTCATTGCAGCACCATCTGTAATAGTGAGACTGTCTGTTATTGCAGCCCAGACTCTAACAGTAGGAACCGTCTGTCCTTGCAGCACAGACTGTACTAGTGGGACTGTCTGTCATTGCAGCACAGACTGTAACAGTAGGACTGTTTGTCATTGCAGCACAGACTGTAACAGTTCGACTGTCTGTCATTGCAGCACAGACTTTAACAGTAGGAACTGTTTGTCATTGCAGCACAGACTGTAACAGTGGGACTGTCTGTCATTGCAGTACAGACTGTAACAGTGGGACTGTCTGTCATTGCAGCACAGACTGTAACAGTGGGACTGTCTGTCATTGCTGTGCAGACTGTAACAGTAGGAACCATTTGTCCTTGCAGCACAGACTGTAACAGTAGGACTGCCTGTTATTGCAGAACAGACTGTAACTGTGGGAACTATCTGTAATTGCAGCACAGACTGTAACAGTGGGACTGTCTGTAATTGCAGCACAGACTGTAACAGTGGGAAGTGTCTGTAATTGCAGCAGAGACTGTAACAGTGGGAGTGTCTGTCATTGCAGCACAGGCTGTAACAGTGAAACTGGCTGTTATTGTTGCACAGACTGTAACAGTGGGAAATGTCTGTCATTGCAGCACCGACTGTAACAGTGGGACAGTCTGTAATTGCTGTGCAGACTGTAACAGTAGGAACTATTTGTCCTTGCAGCACAGACTGTAACAGTAGGACTGTCTGTCATTGCAGCACAGACTGTAACAGTGGGAGTGTCTGTCATTGCAGCACAGTCTATAATAGTGGGATAGTCTGTAATTGCTGTGCAGACTGTAACAGTAGGAACCATTTGTCCTTGCAGCACAGACTGTAACAGTAGGACTGTCTGTCATTGCAGCACAGACTGTAACAGTGGGACTGCCTGTTATTGTAGCACAGACTGTAACATTGGGACTGTCTGTCATTGCAGCACAGGGTATAACAGGAGCAACCGTCTGTCATTGCAGCACAGACTGTAATAGTGGAACTGTCTGTCATTGCAGCACACACTGTAACAGTAGGAACCGTCTGTCATTGCAGCACCGACTGTAACAGTGGGACTGTCTGTCATTGCAGCACAGACTGTAACAGTGAAACTGGCTGTTATTGTTGCACAGACTGTAACAGTGGGAAGTGTCTGTCATTGCAGCACCGACTGTAACAGTGGGACAGTCTGTAATTGCTGTGCAGACTGTAACAGTAGGAACCATTTGTCCTTGCAGCACAGACTGTAACAGTAGGACTGTCTGTCATTGCAGCACAGACTGTAACAGTGGGAGTGTCTGTCATTGCAGCACAGACTATAATAGTGAGACTGTCTGTTATTGCAGCCCAGACTCTAACAGTAGGAACCGTCTGTCCTTGCAGCACAGACTGTACTAGTGGGACTGTCTGTCATTGCAGCACAGTCTGTAACAGTAGGAACTGTTTGTCATTGCAGCACAGACTGTAACAGTGGAACTGTCTGTCAATGCAGCACAGACTGTAACAGTGGGGCTGTCTGTCATTGCAGCACAGACTGTAACAGTGAAACTGGCTGTTATTGTTGCACAGACTGTAACAGTGGGACTGTCTGTCATTGCAGCACAGACTGTAACAGTGGGACTGTCTGTCATTGCAGCACAGACTGTAACCGTGGGACTGTCTGTCAATGCAGCACAGACTGTAACAGTGGGGCTGTCTGTCATTGCAGCACAGGCTGTAACAGTGAAACTGGCAGTTATTGTTGCACAGACTGTAACAGTGGGAAATGTCTGTCATTGCAGCACCGACTGTAACAGTGGGACAGTCTGTAATTGCTGTGCAGACTGTAACAGTAGGAACTATCTGTCCTTGCAGCACAGACTGTAACAGTAGGACTGTCTGTCATTGCAGCACAGACTGTAACAGTGGGAGTGTCTGTCATTGCAGCACAGTCTATAATAGTGGGATAGTCTGTAATTGCTGTGCAGACTGTAACAGTAGGAACCATTTGTCCTTGCAGCACAGACTGTAACAGTAGGACTGTCTGTCATTGCAGCACAGACTGTAACAGTGGGAGTGTCTGTCATTGCAGCACCATCTGTAATAGTGAGACTGTCTGTTATTGCAGCCCAGACTCTAACAGTAGGAACCGTCTGTCCTTGCAGCACAGACTGTACTAGTGGGACTGTCTGTCATTGCAGCACAGACTGTAACAGTAGGACTGTTTGTCATTGCAGCACAGACTGTAACAGTTCGACTGTCTGTCATTGCAGCACAGACTTTAACAGTAGGAACTGTTTGTCATTGCAGCACAGACTGTAACAGTGGGACTGTCTGTCATTGCAGTACAGACTGTAACAGTGGGACTGCCTGTCATTGCAGCACAGACTGTAACAGTGGGACTGTCTGTCATTGCTGTGCAGACTGTAACAGTAGGAACCATTTGTCCTTGCAGCACAGACTGTAACAGTAGGACTGCCTGTTATTGCAGAACAGACTGTAACTGTGGGAACTATCTGTAATTGCAGCACAGACTGTAACAGTGGGACTGTCTGTAATTGCAGCACAGACTGTAACAGTGGGAAGTGTCTGTAATTGCAGCAGAGACTGTAACAGTGGGAGTGTCTGTCATTGCAGCACAGGCTGTAACAGTGAAACTGGCTGTTATTGTTGCACAGACTGTAACAGTGGGAAATGTCTGTCATTGCAGCACCGACTGTAACAGTGGGACAGTCTGTAATTGCTGTGCAGACTGTAACAGTAGGAACTATTTGTCCTTGCAGCACAGACTGTAACAGTAGGACTGTCTGTCATTGCAGCACAGACTGTAACAGTGGGAGTGTCTGTCATTGCAGCACAGTCTATAATAGTGGGATAGTCTGTAATTGCTGTGCAGACTGTAACAGTAGGAACCATTTGTCCTTGCAGCACAGACTGTAACAGTAGGACTGTCTGTCATTGCAGCACAGACTGTAACAGTGGGACTGCCTGTTATTGTAGCACAGACTGTAACATTGGGACTGTCTGTCATTGCAGCACAGGGTATAACAGGAGCAACCGTCTGTCATTGCAGCACAGACTGTAATAGTGGAACTGTCTGTCATTGCAGCACACACTGTAACAGTAGGAACCGTCTGTCATTGCAGCACCGACTGTAACAGTGGGACTGTCTGTCATTGCAGCACAGACTGTAACAGTGAAACTGGCTGTTATTGTTGCACAGACTGTAACAGTGGGAAGTGTCTGTCATTGCAGCACCGACTGTAACAGTGGGACAGTCTGTAATTGCTGTGCAGACTGTAACAGTAGGAACCATTTGTCCTTGCAGCACAGACTGTAACAGTAGGACTGTCTGTCATTGCAGCACAGACTGTAACAGTGGGAGTGTCTGTCATTGCAGCACAGACTATAATAGTGAGACTGTCTGTTATTGCAGCCCAGACTCTAACAGTAGGAACCGTCTGTCCTTGCAGCACAGACTGTACTAGTGGGACTGTCTGTCATTGCAGCACAGTCTGTAACAGTAGGAACTGTTTGTCATTGCAGCACAGACTGTAACAGTGGAACTGTCTGTCAATGCAGCACAGACTGTAACAGTGGGGCTGTCTGTCATTGCAGCACCATCTGTAATAGTGAGACTGTCTGTTATTGCAGCCCAGACTCTAACAGTAGGAACCGTCTGTCCTTGCAGCACAGACTGTACTAGTGGGACTGTCTGTCATTGCAGCACAGACTGTAACAGTAGGACTGTTTGTCATTGCAGCACAGACTGTAACAGTTCGACTGTCTGTCATTGCAGCACAGACTTTAACAGTAGGAACTGTTTGTCATTGCAGCACAGACTGTAACAGTGGGACTGTCTGTCATTGCAGTACAGACTGTAACAGTGGGACTGTCTGTCATTGCAGCACAGACTGTAACAGTGGGACTGTCTGTCATTGCTGTGCAGACTGTAACAGTAGGAACCATTTGTCCTTGCAGCACAGACTGTAACAGTAGGACTGCCTGTTATTGCAGAACAGACTGTAACTGTGGGAACTATCTGTAATTGCAGCACAGACTGTAACAGTGGGACTGTCTGTAATTGCAGCACAGACTGTAACAGTGGGAAGTGTCTGTAATTGCAGCAGAGACTGTAACAGTGGGAGTGTCTGTCATTGCAGCACAGACTGTAACAGTATGAACTGTCTGTCATTGCAGCACAGACTGTAACAGTGGGACTGCCTGTCATTGCAGTGTAGACTGTAACAGTGGGTCTGGCTTTTAATGCAGCACAGGCTGTAACAGTGGAACTGTCTGTCTTTGCAGCACCGGCTTTAACAGTCGGAACCATCTGTCATTGCAGCACAAACTGTAATACTGGGACTGTCTGTCATTGTAGCACAGAATGTAACAGTAGGAACTGTCTGTCATTGCAGCACAGACTGTAACAGTGGGACTGCTTGACATTGCAGTGTAGACTGTAACAGTCGGTCTGGCTATCATTGCAGCACAGGCTGTAACAGTGGAACTGTCTGTCTTTGCAGCACAGGCTTTAACAGTCGGAACCATCTGTCATTGCAGCACAAACTGTAATAGTGGGACTGTCTGTCATTGTAGCACAGAAAGTAACAGTAGGAACCATCTGTCATTGCAGCACAGACTGTAATAGTGGGAGTGTCTGTCATTGCAGCACAGACTGTAACAGTGGGACTGTCTGTCATTGCAGTACAGACTGTAACAGTGGGACTGGCTGCTATTGTAGCATGGACTGTAACAGTGGGACTGTCTGTCATTGCAGCGCCGACTGTAACAGTGGGACTGTCTGTCATTGCAGCACAGACTGTAACAGTGTGACTGTCTGTCATTGCAGCACAGATTGTAACAATGAGAATGTCTGTCATTGCAGCACAGACTGTAACAGTTGGAACCGTCTGTCCTTGCAGCACAGACTGTAACCGTGGGAACTGTCTGTCATTGCAGCACAGACTGTGACAGTGGGACTGTCTGTCATTGCAGCACAGACTGTAACAGTGGGAACTGTCTCTCATTGCAGCACAGACTGTAACAGTGACTCTGGCTATCATTGCAACACAGACTGTAACCGTGGGAACTGTCTGTCATTGCAGCACAGACTGTGACAGTGGGACTGCCTGTCATTGCAGCACAGACTGTAACAGTGGGAACTGTCTCTCATTGCAGCACAGACTATAACAGTGTCTCTGGCTATCATTGCAACACAGACTGTAACAGTGGGAACTGTCCATTATTGCAGCACTGACTGTAACAGTGGGAACTGTCTCTCATTGCAGCACAGACTGTAACAGTAGGAACTGTCTGTCATTTCAGCACAGACTGTAACAGCGGGACTGCCTGTTATTGTAGCACAGACTGTAACAGTGGGACTGTCTGTCATTGCAGCATAGACAGTAACAGTGGGACCAGCTGGTATTGTAGCATTGACTGTAACAGTGGGAACTGTCCGTCATTGCAGCACAGTCTGTAACATTGGGAACTGTCTGTCATTGCAGCCCAGGCTATAACAGTAGCAACCGTCAGTCATTGCAGCACAGACTGTAATAGTGGAACTGTCTGTCATTTCAGCACAGACTGTAACAGCGGGACCGCCTGTTATTGTAGCACATACTGTAACAGTGGGACTGCCTGTTATTGTAGCACAGACTGTAACAGTGGGACTGCCTGTTATTGTAGCACAGACTGTAACAGTGGGACTGTCTGTCATTGCAGCACAGGCTATAATAGTAGCAACCGTCTGTCAGTGCAGCACAGACTGTAATAGTGGAACTGTCTGTCATTGCAGCACAGACTGTAACAGTAGGAACCGTCTGTCATTGCAGCACCGACTGTAACAGTGGGAGTGTTTGTCATTGCAGCACAGACTGTAACAGTGCCTCTGGCTATCATTGCTGCACAGACTGTAACAGTGGGAACCGTCTGTCATTGCAGCACAGAATGTAACAGTAGGAACCGTCTGTCATTGCAGCACAGACTGTAACAGTGGGAGTGTCTGTCATTGCAGCACAGACTGTAACAGTAGGAACTATCTGTCATTGCAGCACAGACTGTAACAGTAGGAACTGTTTGTCATTGCACCACAGACTGTAACAGTGGGACTGTCTGTCATTGCAGCACAGACTGTAACATTGGGACTGTCTGTCATTGCAGCACAGACTGTAACATTGGGACTGTCTGTCATTGCAGCACAGACTGTAACAGTAGGAACCGACTGTCCTTGCAGCACAAACTGTAACAGTGAAACGGCTGTTATTCTAGCTCAGACTGTAACAGTGAAACTGGCTGTTATTGTAGCTCAGAATGTAAGAGTGGGAAATGTCTGTCATTGCAGTACCGATTGTAACAGTGGGACAGTCTGTCATTGCTGTGCAGACTATAACAGTAGGAACCGTTTGTCCTTGCAGCACAGACTGTAATAGTGGGACTGTCTGTCAATACAGCACCGACGGTAACAGTGGGACTGTCTGTCATTGCAGCACAGACTGTAACAGTAGGAACTATCTGTCATTGCAGCACAGACTGTAACAGTAGGAACTGTTTGTCATTGCAGCACAGACTGTAACAGTGGGACTGTCTGTCATTGCAGCACAGACTGTAACAGTGGGACTGTCTGTCATTGCAGTACAGACTGTAACAGTGGGACTGTCTGTCATTTCAGCACCGACTGTAACAGTGGGACTGTCTGTCATTGCAGCACAGACTGTAACAGTAGGAACTATCTGTCATTGCAGCACAGACTGTAACAGTGGGACTGTCTGTCATTGCAGCACAGACTGTAACAGTGGGACTGTCTGTCATTGCAGTACAGATTGTAACAGTGGGACTGTCTGTCATTTCAGTACCGACTGTAACAGTGGGACTGTCTGTCATTGCAGCGCAGACTGTAACAGTAGGAATGGTCTGTCATTGCAGCACAGACTGTAACAGTGGGAACTGTTTGTCATTGCAGCACAGACTGTAACAGTGGGACTGTCTATCATTGCAGCACAGACTGTAACAGTGGGACTGTCTGTCATTGCAGTACAGACTGTAACAGTGGGACTGTCTGTCATTTCAGCACCGACTGTAACAGTGGGACTGTCTGTCATTGCAGCGCAGACTGTAACAGTAAGAACGGTCTGTCATTGCAGCACAGACTGTAACAGTGGGAACTGTCTGTCGTTACAGCACAGACTGTAACAGTGGGACTGTCTGTCATTGCAGCGCGGACTGTAACAGTAGTAACCGTCTGTTATTGCAGCGCTGACTGTAAGAGTGGGACTGTCTGTTATTGTAGCACAGACTGTAACCGTGGGAACTGTCTCTCATTGCAGCACAGACTGTAACAGTGACTCTGGCTATCATTGCAACACAGACTGTAACAGTGGGAACTGTCTCTCATTGCAGCACAGACTGTAACAGTGGGAACTGTCTTTCATTGCAGCACAGACTGTAACAGTATGAACTGTCTGTCATTTCAGCACAGACTGTAAAAGAGGGACTGCCTGTTATTGTAGCACAGACTGTTACAGTGGGATTGTCTGTCATTGCAGCAGAGACAGTAACAGTGGGACCAGCTGGTATTGTAGCATTGACTGTAACAGTGGGAACTGTGTGTCATTGCTGCACTGTCTGTAACAGTGGGACTGTCTGTCATTGCAGCACAGGCTATAACAGTAGCAACAGTCTGTCATTGCAGCACAGACTGTAATAGTGGAACTGTCTGTCATTGCAGCATAGAATGTAACAGTAGGAACTGTCTGTCATTTCAGCACAGACTGTAACAGCGGGACTGCCTGTTATTGTAGCACAGACTGTAACAGTGGGACTGCCTGTTATTGTAGCACAGACTGTAACAGTGGGACTGTCTGTCATTGCAGCACAGGCTATAACAGTAGCAACTGTCTGTCATTGCAGCACAGACTGTAATAGTGGAACTGTCTGTCATTGCAGCACAGAGTGTAACAGTAGGAACTGTCTGTCATTTCAGCACAGAGTGTAACAGCGGGACTGCCTGTTATTGTAGCACAGACTGTAACAGTGGGACTGCCTGTTATTGTAGCACAGACTGTAACAGTGGGACTGTCTGTCATTGCAGCACAGGCTATAACAGTAGCAACCGTCTGTCATTGCAGCACAGACTGTAATAGTGGAACTGTCTGTCATTGCAGCACAGACTGTAACAGTAGGAACTGTCTGTCATTTCAGCACAGACTGTAACAGCGGGACTGCCTGTTATTGTAGCACAGACTGTAACAGTGGGACTGCCTGTTATTGTAGCACAGACTGTAACATTGGGACTGTCTGTCATTGCAGCACAGGCTATAACAGGAGCAACCGTCTGTCATTGCAGCACAGACTGTAATAGTGGAACTGTCTGTCATTGCAGCACACACTGTAACAGTAGGAACCGTCTGTCATTGCAGCACCGACTGTAACAGTGGGACTGTCTGTCATTGCAGCACAGACTGTAACAGTGAAACTGGCTGTTATTGTTGCACAGACTGTAACAGTGGGAAGTGTCTGTCATTGCAGCACCGACTGTAACAGTGGGACAGTCTGTAATTGCTGTGCAGACTGTAACAGTAGGAACCATTTGTCCTTGCAGCACAGACTGTAACAGTAGGACTGTCTGTCATTGCAGCACAGACTGTAACAGTGGGAGTGTCTGTCATTGCAGCACAGACTATAATAGTGAGACTGTCTGTTATTGCAGCCCAGACTCTAACAGTAGGAACCGTCTGTCCTTGCAGCACAGACTGTACTAGTGGGACTGTCTGTCATTGCAGCACAGACTGTAACAGTAGGAACTGTTTGTCATTGTAGCACAGACTGTAACAGTTCGACTGTCTGTCATTGCAGCACAGACTTTAACAGTAGGAACTGTTTGTCATTGCAGCACAGACTGTAACAGTAGGACTGTCTGTCATTGCAGCACAGACTGTAACAGTAGGACTGTCTGTCATTGCAGCACAGACTGTAACAGTGGGACAGTCTGTCATTGCTGTGCAGACTGAAACAGTAGGAACCATTTGTCCTTGCAGCACAGACTGTAACAGTAGGACTGTCTGTTATTGCAGAACAGACTGTAACTGTGGGAACTTTCTGTAATTGCAGCACAGACTGTAACAGTGGGACTGTCTGTAATTGCAGCACAGACTGTAACAGTGGGAAGTGTCTGTAATTGCAGCAGAGACTGTAACAGTGGGAGTGTCTGTCATTGCAGCACAGACTGTAACAGTAGGAACTGTCTGTCATTGCAGCACAGACTGTAACAGTAGGAAATGTCTGTCATTGCAGCACAGACTGTAACAGTGGGTCTGCCTGTCATTGCAGTGTAGACTGTAACAGTGGGTTTGGCTATCATTGCAGCACAGGCTGTAACAGTGGAACTGTCTGTCTTTGCAGCACCGGCTTTAACAGTCGGAACCATCTGTCATTGCAGCACAAACTGTAATAGTGGGACTGTATGTCATTGTTGCACAGAATGTAACAGTAGGAACCATCTGTCATTGCAGCACAGACTGTAATAGTGGGAGTGTCTGTCATTGCAGCACAGACTGTAACAGTGGGACTGTCTGTCATTGCAGTACAGACTGTAACAGTGGGACTGGCTGCTATTGTAGCATGGACTGTAACAGTGGGACTGTCTGTCATTGCAGTGCCGACTGTAACAGTGGGACTGTCTGTCATTGCAGCACAGACTGTAACAGTGGGACTGTCTGTCATTGCAGCACAGATTGTAACAATGAGAATGTCTGTCATTGCAGCACAGACTGTAACAGTAGGAACCGTTTGTCCTTGCAGCACAGACTGTAATAGTGGGACTGTCTGTCAATGCAGCACAGACTGTAACAGTGGGGCAGTCTGTCATTGCAGCACAGACTGTAACAGTGAAACTGGCTGTTATTGTTGCACAGACTGTAACAGTGGGAAATGTCTGTCATTGCAGCACCGACTGTAACAGTGGGACAGTCTGTCTTTGCAGCACAGGCTTTAACAGTAGGAACCATCTGTCATTGCAGCACAGACTGTAATAGTGAGACTGTCTGTCATTGCAGCACAAAATGTAACTGTAGGAACCGTCTGTCCTTGCAGCACAGACTGTAACAGTAGGAACTGTTTGTCATTGCAGCACAGACTGTAACAGTGGAACTGTCTGTCAATGCAGCACAGACTGTAACAGTGGGACTGCCTGTCATTGCAGTGTAGACTGTAACAGTGGGTCTGGCTATCATTGCAGCACAGGCTGTAACAGTGGGACTGTCTGTCATTGCAGCACAGACTGTAATAGTGGGACTGTCTGTCATTGCATCACAGACTGTAACAGTGGGGCTGTCTGTCATTGCAGCACAGACTGTAACAGTGAAACTGGCTGTTATTGTTGCACAGACTGTAACAGTGGGACTGTCTGTCATTGCAGCACAGACTGTAACAGTGGGACTGTCTGTCATTGCAGCACAGACTGTAACAGTGGGACTGTCTGTCAATGCAGCACAGACTGTAACAGTGGGGCTGTCTGTCATTGCAGCACAGGCTGTAACAGTGAAACTGGCTGTTATTGTTGCACAGACTGTAACAGTGGGAAATGTCTGTCATTGCAGCACCGACTGTAACAGTGGGACAGTCTGTAATTGCTGTGCAGACTGTAACAGTAGGAACTATTTGTCCTTGCAGCACAGACTGTAACAGTAGGACTGTCTGTCATTGCAGCACAGACTGTAACAGTGGGAGTGTCTGTCATTGCAGCACAGTCTATAATAGTGGGATAGTCTGTAATTGCTGTGCAGACTGTAACAGTAGGAACCATTTGTCCTTGCAGCACAGACTGTAACAGTAGGACTGTCTGTCATTGCAGCACAGACTGTAACAGTGGGAGTGTCTGTCATTGCAGCACCATCTGTAATAGTGAGACTGTCTGTTATTGCAGCCCAGACTCTAACAGTAGGAACCGTCTGTCCTTGCAGCACAGACTGTACTAGTGGGACTGTCTGTCATTGCAGCACAGACTGTAACAGTAGGACTGTTTGTCATTGCAGCACAGACTGTAACAGTTCGACTGTCTGTCATTGCAGCACAGACTGTAACAGTGGGACTGTCATTGCAGCACAGACTGTAACAGTGGGACTGTCTGTCATTGCTGTGCAGACTGTAACAGTAGGAACCATTTGTCCTTGCAGCACAGACTGTAACAGTAGGACTGCCTGTTATTGCAGAACAGACTGTAACTGTGGGAACTATCTGTAATTGCAGCACAGACTGTAACAGTGGGACTGTCTGTAATTGCAGCACAGACTGTAACAGTAGGAACCATTTGTCCTTGCAGCACAGACTGTAACAGTAGGACTGCCTGTTATTGCAGAACAGACTGTAACTGTGGGAACTATCTGTAATTGCAGCACAGACTGTAACAGTGGGACTGTCTGTAATTGCAGCACAGACTGTAACAGTGGGAAGTGTCTGTAATTGCAGCAGAGACTGTAACAGTGGGAGTGTCTGTCATTGCAGCACAGACTATAACAGTAGGAACTGTCTGTCATTGCAGCACAGACTGTAACAGTAGGAACTGTCTGTCATTGCAGCACAGACTGTAACAGTGGGACTGCCTGTCATTGCAGTGTAGACTGTAACAGTGTGTCTGGCTATCATTGCAGCACAGGCTGTAACAGTGGAACTGTCTGTCTTTGCAGCACCGGCTTTAACAGTCGGAACCATCTGTCATTGCAGCACAAACTGTAATACTGGGACTGTCTGTCATTGTAGCACAGAATGTAACAGTAGGAACTGTCTGTCATTGCAGCACAGACTGTAACAGTGGGACTGCTTGACATTGCAGTGTAGACTGTAACAGTCGGTCTGGCTATCATTGCAGCACAGGCTGTAACAGTGGAACTGTCTGTCTTTGCAGCACAGGCTTTAACAGTCGGAACCATCTGTCATTGCAGCACAAACTGTAATAGTGGGACTGTCTGTCATTGTAGCACAGAAAGTAACAGTAGGAACCATCTGTCATTGCAGCACAGACTGTAATAGTGGGAGTGTCTGTCATTGCAGTACAGACTGTAACAGTGGGACTGGCTGCTATTGTAGCATGGACTGTAACAGTGGGACTGTCTGTCATTGCAGCGCCGACTGTAACAGTGGGACTGTCTGTCATTGCAGCACAGACTGTAACAGTGTGACTGTCTGTCATTGCAGCACAGATTGTAACAATGAGAATGTCTGTCATTGCAGCACAGACTGTAACAGTCGGAACCGTCTGTCCTTGCAGCACAGACTGTAACCGTGGGAACTGTCTGTCATTGCAGCACAGACTGTGACAGTGGGACTGTCTGTCATTGCAGCACAGACTGTAACAGTGGGAACTGTCTCTCATTGCAGCACAGACTGTAACAGTGACTCTGGCTATCATTGCAACACAGACTGTAACCGTGGGAACTGTCTGTCATTGCAGCACAGACTGTGACAGTGGGACTGCCTGTCATTGCAGCACAGACTGTAACAGTGGGAACTGTCTCTCATTGCAGCACAGACTATAACAGTGTCTCTGGCTATCATTGCAACACAGACTGTAACAGTGGGAACTGTCCATTATTGCAGCACTGACTGTAACAGTGGGAACTGTCTCTCATTGCAGCACAGACTGTAACAGTAGGAACTGTCTGTCATTTCAGCACAGACTGTAACAGCGGGACTGCCTGTTATTGTAGCACAGACTGTAACAGTGGGACTGTCTGTCATTGCAGCATAGACAGTAACAGTGGGACCAGCTGGTATTGTAGCATTGACTGTAACAGTGGG
Source organism: Chiloscyllium punctatum (assembly GCF_047496795.1). Taxonomy (NCBI): domain Eukaryota; kingdom Metazoa; phylum Chordata; class Chondrichthyes; order Orectolobiformes; family Hemiscylliidae; genus Chiloscyllium; species Chiloscyllium punctatum. Next base: position 29,495,365 of record NC_092783.1, read on the forward strand.
AACTGTCCGTCATTGCAGCACAGTCTGTAACATTGGGAACTGTCTGTCATTGCAGCACAGGCTATAACAGTAGCAACCGTCAGTCATTGCAGCACAGACTGTAATAGTGGAACTGTCTGTCATTTCAGCACAGACTGTAACAGCGGGACCGCCTGTTATTGTAGCACATACTGTAACAGTGGGACTGCCTGTTATTGTAGCACAGACTGTAACAGTGGGACTGCCTGTTATTGTAGCACAGACTGTAACAGTGGGACTGTCTGTCATTGCAGCACAGGCTATAATAGTAGCAACCGTCTGTCAGTGCAGCACAGACTGTAATAGTGGAACTGTCTGTCATTGCAGCACAGACTGTAACAGTAGGAACCGTCTGTCATTGCAGCACCGACTGTAACAGTGGGAGTGTTTGTCATTGCAGCACAGACTGTAACAGTGCCTCTGGCTATCATTGCTGCACAGACTGTAACAGTGGGAACCGTCTGTCATTGCAGCACAGAATGTAACAGTAGGAACCGTCTGTCATTGCAGCACAGACTGTAACAGTGGGAGTGTCTGTCATTGCAGCACAGACTGTAACAGTAGGAACTATCTGTCATTGCAGCACAGACTGTAACAGTAGGAACTGTTTGTCATTGCACCACAGACTGTAACAGTGGGACTGTCTGTCATTGCAGCACAGACTGTAACATTGGGACTGTCTGTCATTGCAGCACAGACTGTAACATTGGGACTGTCTGTCATTGCAGCACAGACTGTAACAGTAGGAACCGACTGTCCTTGCAGCACAAACTGTAACAGTGAAACGGCTGTTATTCTAGCTCAGACTGTAACAGTGAAACTGGCTGTTATTGTAGCTCAGAATGTAAGAGTGGGAAATGTCTGTCATTGCAGTACCGATTGTAACAGTGGGACAGTCTGTCATTGCTGTGCAGACTATAACAGTAGGAACCGTTTGTCCTTGCAGCACAGACTGTAATAGTGGGACTGTCTGTCAATACAGCACCGACGGTAACAGTGGGACTGTCTGTCATTGCAGCACAGACTGTAACAGTAGGAACTATCTGTCATTGCAGCACAGACTGTAACAGTAGGAACTGTTTGTCATTGCAGCACAGACTGTAACAGTGGGACTGTCTGTCATTGCAGCACAGACTGTAACAGTGGGACTGTCTGTCATTGCAGTACAGACTGTAACAGTGGGACTGTCTGTCATTTCAGCACCGACTGTAACAGTGGGACTGTCTGTCATTGCAGCACAGACTGTAACAGTAGGAACTATCTGTCATTGCAGCACAGACTGTAACAGTGGGACTGTCTGTCATTGCAGCACAGACTGTAACAGTGGGACTGTCTGTCATTGCAGTACAGATTGTAACAGTGGGACTGTCTGTCATTTCAGTACCGACTGTAACAGTGGGACTGTCTGTCATTGCAGCGCAGACTGTAACAGTAGGAATGGTCTGTCATTGCAGCACAGACTGTAACAGTGGGAACTGTTTGTCATTGCAGCACAGACTGTAACAGTGGGACTGTCTATCATTGCAGCACAGACTGTAACAGTGGGACTGTCTGTCATTGCAGTACAGACTGTAACAGTGGGACTGTCTGTCATTTCAGCACCGACTGTAACAGTGGGACTGTCTGTCATTGCAGCGCAGACTGTAACAGTAAGAACGGTCTGTCATTGCAGCACAGACTGTAACAGTGGGAACTGTCTGTCGTTACAGCACAGACTGTAACAGTGGGACTGTCTGTCATTGCAGCGCGGACTGTAACAGTAGTAACCGTCTGTTATTGCAGCGCTGACTGTAAGAGTGGGACTGTCTGTTATTGTAGCACAGACTGTAACCGTGGGAACTGTCTCTCATTGCAGCACAGACTGTAACAGTGACTCTGGCTATCATTGCAACACAGACTGTAACAGTGGGAACTGTCTCTCATTGCAGCACAGACTGTAACAGTGGGAACTGTCTTTCATTGCAGCACAGACTGTAACAGTATGAACTGTCTGTCATTTCAGCACAGACTGTAAAAGAGGGACTGCCTGTTATTGTAGCACAGACTGTTACAGTGGGATTGTCTGTCATTGCAGCAGAGACAGTAACAGTGGGACCAGCTGGTATTGTAGCATTGACTGTAACAGTGGGAACTGTGTGTCATTGCTGCACTGTCTGTAACAGTGGGACTGTCTGTCATTGCAGCACAGGCTATAACAGTAGCAACAGTCTGTCATTGCAGCACAGACTGTAATAGTGGAACTGTCTGTCATTGCAGCATAGAATGTAACAGTAGGAACTGTCTGTCATTTCAGCACAGACTGTAACAGCGGGACTGCCTGTTATTGTAGCACAGACTGTAACAGTGGGACTGCCTGTTATTGTAGCACAGACTGTAACAGTGGGACTGTCTGTCATTGCAGCACAGGCTATAACAGTAGCAACTGTCTGTCATTGCAGCACAGACTGTAATAGTGGAACTGTCTGTCATTGCAGCACAGAGTGTAACAGTAGGAACTGTCTGTCATTTCAGCACAGAGTGTAACAGCGGGACTGCCTGTTATTGTAGCACAGACTGTAACAGTGGGACTGCCTGTTATTGTAGCACAGACTGTAACAGTGGGACTGTCTGTCATTGCAGCACAGGCTATAACAGTGGGAACTGTCTTTCATTGCAGCACAGACTGTAACAGTATGAACTGTCTGTCATTTCAGCACAGACTGTAAAAGAGGGACTGCCTGTTATTGTAGCACAGACTGTTACAGTGGGATTGTCTGTCATTGCAGCAGAGACAGTAACAGTGGGACCAGCTGGTATTGTAGCATTGACTGTAACAGTGGGAACTGTGTGTCATTGCTGCACTGTCTGTAACAGTGGGACTGTCTGTCATTGCAGCACAGGCTATAACAGTAGCAACAGTCTGTCATTGCAGCACAGACTGTAATAGTGGAACTGTCTGTCATTGCAGCATAGAATGTAACAGTAGGAACTGTCTGTCATTTCAGCACAGACTGTAACAGCGGGACTGCCTGTTATTGTAGCACAGACTGTAACAGTGGGACTGCCTGTTATTGTAGCACAGACTGTAACAGTGGGACTGTCTGTCATTGCAGCACAGGCTATAACAGTAGCAACTGTCTGTCATTGCAGCACAGACTGTAATAGTGGAACTGTCTGTCATTGCAGCACAGAGTGTAACAGTAGGAACTGTCTGTCATTTCAGCACAGAGTGTAACAGCGGGACTGCCTGTTATTGTAGCACAGACTGTAACAGTGGGACTGCCTGTTATTGTAGCACAGACTGTAACAGTGGGACTGTCTGTCATTGCAGCACAGGCTATAACAGTAGCAACCGTCTGTCATTGCAGCACAGACTGTAATAGTGGAACTGTCTGTCATTGCAGCACAGACTGTAACAGTAGGAACTGTCTGTCATTTCAGCACAGACTGTAACAGCGGGACTGCCTGTTATTGTAGCACAGACTGTAACAGTGGGACTGCCTGTTATTGTAGCACAGACTGTAACATTGGGACTGTCTGTCATTGCAGCACAGGCTATAACAGGAGCAACCGTCTGTCATTGCAGCACAGACTGTAATAGTGGAACTGTCTGTCATTGCAGCACACACTGTAACAGTAGGAACCGTCTGTCATTGCAGCACCGACTGTAACAGTGGGACTGTCTGTCATTGCAGCACAGACTGTAACAGTGAAACTGGCTGTTATTGTTGCACAGACTGTAACAGTGGGAAGTGTCTGTCATTGCAGCACCGACTGTAACAGTGGGACAGTCTGTAATTGCTGTGCAGACTGTAACAGTAGGAACCATTTGTCCTTGCAGCACAGACTGTAACAGTAGGACTGTCTGTCATTGCAGCACAGACTGTAACAGTGGGAGTGTCTGTCATTGCAGCACAGACTATAATTGTGAGACTGTCTGTTATTGCAGCCCAGACTCTAACAGTAGGAACCGTCTGTCCTTGCAGCACAGACTGTACTAGTGGGACTGTCTGTCATTGCAGCACAGACTGTAACAGTAGGAACTGTTTGTCATTGTAGCACAGACTGTAACAGTTCGACTGTCTGTCATTGCAGCACAGACTTTAACAGTAGGAACTGTTTGTCATTGCAGCACAGACTGTAACAGTAGGACTGTCTGTCATTGCAGCACAGACTGTAACAGTAGGACTGTCTGTCATTGCAGCACAGACTGTAACAGTGGGACAGTCTGTCATTGCTGTGCAGACTGAAACAGTAGGAACCATTTGTCCTTGCAGCACAGACTGTAACAGTAGGACTGTCTGTTATTGCAGAACAGACTGTAACTGTGGGAACTTTCTGTAATTGCAGCACAGACTGTAACAGTGGGACTGTCTGTAATTGCAGCACAGACTGTAACAGTGGGAAGTGTCTGTAATTGCAGCAGAGACTGTAACAGTGGGAGTGTCTGTCATTGCAGCACAGACTGTAACAGTAGGAACTGTCTGTCATTGCAGCACAGACTGTAACAGTAGGAAATGTCTGTCATTGCAGCACAGACTGTAACAGTGGGTCTGCCTGTCATTGCAGTGTAGACTGTAACAGTGGGTTTGGCTATCATTGCAGCACAGGCTGTAACAGTGGAACTGTCTGTCTTTGCAGCACCGGCTTTAACAGTCGGAACCATCTGTCATTGCAGCACAAACTGTAATAGTGGGACTGTATGTCATTGTTGCACAGAATGTAACAGTAGGAACCATCTGTCATTGCAGCACAGACTGTAATAGTGGGAGTGTCTGTCATTGCAGCACAGACTGTAACAGTGGGACTGTCTGTCATTGCAGTACAGACTGTAACAGTGGGACTGGCTGCTATTGTAGCATGGACTGTAACAGTGGGACTGTCTGTCATTGCAGTGCCGACTGTAACAGTGGGACTGTCTGTCATTGCAGCACAGACTGTAACAGTGGGACTGTCTGTCATTGCAGCACAGATTGTAACAATGAGAATGTCTGTCATTGCAGCACAGACTGTAACAGTAGGAACCGTTTGTCCTTGCAGCACAGACTGTAATAGTGGGACTGTCTGTCAATGCAGCACAGACTGTAACAGTGGGGCAGTCTGTCATTGCAGCACAGACTGTAACAGTGAAACTGGCTGTTATTGTTGCACAGACTGTAACAGTGGGAAATGTCTGTCATTGCAGCACCGACTGTAACAGTGGGACAGTCTGTCTTTGCAGCACAGGCTTTAACAGTAGGAACCATCTGTCATTGCAGCACAGACTGTAATAGTGAGACTGTCTGTCATTGCAGCACAAAATGTAACTGTAGGAACCGTCTGTCCTTGCAGCACAGACTGTAACAGTAGGAACTGTTTGTCATTGCAGCACAGACTGTAACAGTGGAACTGTCTGTCAATGCAGCACAGACTGTAACAGTGGGACTGCCTGTCATTGCAGTGTAGACTGTAACAGTGGGTCTGGCTATCATTGCAGCACAGGCTGTAACAGTGGGACTGTCTGTCATTGCAGCACAGACTGTAATAGTGGGACTGTCTGTCATTGCATCACAGACTGTAACAGTGGGGCTGTCTGTCATTGCAGCACAGACTGTAACAGTGAAACTGGCTGTTATTGTTGCACAGACTGTAACAGTGGGACTGTCTGTCATTGCAGCACAGACTGTAACAGTGGGACTGTCTGTCATTGCAGCACAGACTGTAACAGTGGGACTGTCTGTCAATGCAGCACAGACTGTAACAGTGGGGCTGTCTGTCATTGCAGCACAGGCTGTAACAGTGAAACTGGCTGTTATTGTTGCACAGACTGTAACAGTGGGAAATGTCTGTCATTGCAGCACCGACTGTAACAGTGGGACAGTCTGTAATTGCTGTGCAGACTGTAACAGTAGGAACTATTTGTCCTTGCAGCACAGACTGTAACAGTAGGACTGTCTGTCATTGCAGCACAGACTGTAACAGTGGGAGTGTCTGTCATTGCAGCACAGTCTATAATAGTGGGATAGTCTGTAATTGCTGTGCAGACTGTAACAGTAGGAACCATTTGTCCTTGCAGCACAGACTGTAACAGTAGGACTGTCTGTCATTGCAGCACAGACTGTAACAGTGGGAGTGTCTGTCATTGCAGCACCATCTGTAATAGTGAGACTGTCTGTTATTGCAGCCCAGACTCTAACAGTAGGAACCGTCTGTCCTTGCAGCACAGACTGTACTAGTGGGACTGTCTGTCATTGCAGCACAGACTGTAACAGTAGGACTGTTTGTCATTGCAGCACAGACTGTAACAGTTCGACTGTCTGTCATTGCAGCACAGACTGTAACAGTGGGACTGTCATTGCAGCACAGACTGTAACAGTGGGACTGTCTGTAATTGCAGCACAGACTGTAACAGTAGGAACCATTTGTCCTTGCAGCACAGACTGTAACAGTAGGACTGCCTGTTATTGCAGAACAGACTGTAACTGTGGGAACTATCTGTAATTGCAGCACAGACTGTAACAGTGGGACTGTCTGTAATTGCAGCACAGACTGTAACAGTGGGAAGTGTCTGTAATTGCAGCAGAGACTGTAACAGTGGGAGTGTCTGTCATTGCAGCACAGACTATAACAGTAGGAACTGTCTGTCATTGCAGCACAGACTGTAACAGTAGGAACTGTCTGTCATTGCAGCACAGACTGTAACAGTGGGACTGCCTGTCATTGCAGTGTAGACTGTAACAGTGTGTCTGGCTATCATTGCAGCACAGGCTGTAACAGTGGAACTGTCTGTCTTTGCAGCACCGGCTTTAACAGTCGGAACCATCTGTCATTGCAGCACAAACTGTAATACTGGGACTGTCTGTCATTGTAGCACAGAATGTAACAGTAGGAACTGTCTGTCATTGCAGCACAGACTGTAACAGTGGGACTGCTTGACATTGCAGTGTAGACTGTAACAGTCGGTCTGGCTATCATTGCAGCACAGGCTGTAACAGTGGAACTGTCTGTCTTTGCAGCACAGGCTTTAACAGTCGGAACCATCTGTCATTGCAGCACAAACTGTAATAGTGGGACTGTCTGTCATTGTAGCACAGAAAGTAACAGTAGGAACCATCTGTCATTGCAGCACAGACTGTAATAGTGGGAGTGTCTGTCATTGCAGCACAAACTGTAACAGTGGGACTGTCTGTCATTGCAGCATAGACAGTAACAGTGGGACCAGCTGGTATTGTAGCATTGACTGTAACAGTGGGAACTGTCCGTCATTGCAGCACAGTCTGTAACATTGGGAACTGTCTGTCATTGCAGCACAGGCTATAACAGTAGCAACCGTCTGTCATTGCAGCACAGACTGTAATAGTGGAACTGTCTGTCATTTCAGCACAGACTGTAACAGCGGGACCGCCTGTTATTGTAGCACATACTGTAACAGTGGGACTGCCTGTTATTGTAGCACAGACTGTAACAGTGGGACTGCCTGTTATTGTAGCACAGACTGTAACAGTGGGACTGTCTGTCATTGCAGCACAGGCTATAATAGTAGCAACCGTCTGTCAGTGCAGCACAGACTGTAATAGTGGAACTGTCTGTCATTGCAGCACAGACTGTAACAGTAGGAACCGTCTGTCATTGCAGCACCGACTGTAACAGTGGGAGTGTTTGTCATTGCAGCACAGACTGTAACAGTGCCTCTGGCTATCATTGCTGCACAGACTGTAACAGTGGGAACCGTCTGTCATTGCAGCACAGAATGTAACAGTAGGAACCGTCTGTCATTGCAGCACAGACTGTAACAGTGGGAGTGTCTGTCATTGCAGCACAGACTGTAACAGTAGGAACTATCTGTCATTGCAGCACAGACTGTAACAGTAGGAACTGTTTGTCATTGCACCACAGACTGTAACAGTGGGACTGTCTGTCATTGCAGCACAGACTGTAACATTGGGACTGTCTGTCATTGCAGCACAGACTGTAACATTGGGACTGTCTGTCATTGCAGCACAGACTGTAACAGTAGGAACCGACTGTCCTTGCAGCACAAACTGTAACAGTGAAACGGCTGTTATTCTAGCTCAGACTGTAACAGTGAAACTGGCTGTTATTGTAGCTCAGAATGTAAGAGTGGGAAATGTCTGTCATTGCAGTACCGATTGTAACAGTGGGACAGTCTGTCATTGCTGTGCAGACTATAACAGTAGGAACCGTTTGTCCTTGCAGCACAGACTGTAATAGTGGGACTGTCTGTCAATACAGCACCGACGGTAACAGTGGGACTGTCTGTCATTGCAGCACAGACTGTAACAGTAGGAACTATCTGTCATTGCAGCACAGACTGTAACAGTAGGAACTGTTTGTCATTGCAGCACAGACTGTAACAGTGGGACTGTCTGTCATTGCAGCACAGACTGTAACAGTGGGACTGTCTGTCATTGCAGTACAGACTGTAACAGTGGGACTGTCTGTCATTTCAGCACCGACTGTAACAGTGGGACTGTCTGTCATTGCAGCACAGACTGTAACAGTAGGAACTATCTGTCATTGCAGCACAGACTGTAACAGTGGGACTGTCTGTCATTGCAGCACAGACTGTAACAGTGGGACTGTCTGTCATTGCAGTACAGATTGTAACAGTGGGACTGTCTGTCATTTCAGTACCGACTGTAACAGTGGGACTGTCTGTCATTGCAGCGCAGACTGTAACAGTAGGAATGGTCTGTCATTGCAGCACAGACTGTAACAGTGGGAACTGTTTGTCATTGCAGCACAGACTGTAACAGTGGGACTGTCTATCATTGCAGCACAGACTGTAACAGTGGGACTGTCTGTCATTGCAGTACAGACTGTAACAGTGGGACTGTCTGTCATTTCAGCACCGACTGTAACAGTGGGACTGTCTGTCATTGCAGCGCAGACTGTAACAGTAAGAACGGTCTGTCATTGCAGCACAGACTGTAACAGTGGGAACTGTCTGTCGTTACAGCACAGACTGTAACAGTGGGACTGTCTGTCATTGCAGCGCGGACTGTAACAGTAGTAACCGTCTGTTATTGCAGCGCTGACTGTAAGAGTGGGACTGTCTGTTATTGTAGCACAGACTGTAACCGTGGGAACTGTCTCTCATTGCAGCACAGACTGTAACAGTGACTCTGGCTATCATTGCAACACAGACTGTAACAGTGGGAACTGTCTCTCATTGCAGCACAGACTGTAACAGTGGGAACTGTCTTTCATTGCAGCACAGACTGTAACAGTATGAACTGTCTGTCATTTCAGCACAGACTGTAAAAGAGGGACTGCCTGTTATTGTAGCACAGACTGTTACAGTGGGATTGTCTGTCATTGCAGCAGAGACAGTAACAGTGGGACCAGCTGGTATTGTAGCATTGACTGTAACAGTGGGAACTGTGTGTCATTGCTGCACTGTCTGTAACAGTGGGACTGTCTGTCATTGCAGCACAGGCTATAACAGTAGCAACAGTCTGTCATTGCAGCACAGACTGTAATAGTGGAACTGTCTGTCATTGCAGCATAGAATGTAACAGTAGGAACTGTCTGTCATTTCAGCACAGACTGTAACAGCGGGACTGCCTGTTATTGTAGCACAGACTGTAACAGTGGGACTGCCTGTTATTGTAGCACAGACTGTAACAGTGGGACTGTCTGTCATTGCAGCACAGGCTATAACAGTAGCAACTGTCTGTCATTGCAGCACAGACTGTAATAGTGGAACTGTCTGTCATTGCAGCACAGAGTGTAACAGTAGGAACTGTCTGTCATTTCAGCACAGAGTGTAACAGCGGGACTGCCTGTTATTGTAGCACAGACTGTAACAGTGGGACTGCCTGTTATTGTAGCACAGACTGTAACAGTGGGACTGTCTGTCATTGCAGCACAGGCTATAACAGTAGCAACCGTCTGTCATTGCAGCACAGACTGTAATAGTGGAACTGTCTGTCATTGCAGCACAGACTGTAACAGTAGGAACTGTCTGTCATTTCAGCACAGACTGTAACAGCGGGACTGCCTGTTATTGTAGCACAGACTGTAACAGTGGGACTGCCTGTTATTGTAGCACAGACTGTAACATTGGGACTGTCTGTCATTGCAGCACAGGCTATAACAGGAGCAACCGTCTGTCATTGCAGCACAGACTGTAATAGTGGAACTGTCTGTCATTGCAGCACACACTGTAACAGTAGGAACCGTCTGTCATTGCAGCACCGACTGTAACAGTGGGACTGTCTGTCATTGCAGCACAGACTGTAACAGTGGGACTGTCTGTCATTGCAGCCCAGATTGTAACAATGGGAATGTCTGTCATTGCAGCACAGACTGTAACAGTGAAACTGGCTGTTATTCTAGCACAGACTGTAACAGTGGGACTGTCTGTCATTGCAGCACAGATTGTAACAATGGGAATGTCTGTCATTGCAGCACAGACTGTAACAGTGAAACTGGCTGTTATTCTAGCACAGACTGTAACAGTGAAACTGGCTGTTATTGTAGCTCAGACTGTAAGAGTGGGAAATGTCTGTCATTGCAGTACCGATTGTAACAGTGGAACAGTCTGTCATTGCTGTGCAGACTATAACAGTAGGAACCGTTTGTCCTTGCAGCACAGACTGTAATAGTGGGACTGTCTGTCAATACAGCACCGACGGTAACAGTGGGACTGTCTGTCATTGCAGCACAGACTGTAACAGTAGGAACTGACTGTCCTTGCAGCACAGACTGTAACAGTGGGACTGTCTGTAATTGCTGTGCAGACTGTAACAGTAGGAACCATTTGTCCTTGCAGCACAGACTGTAACAGTAGGACTGTCTGTCATTGGAGCACAGACTGTAATAGTGGGAGTGTCTGTCATTGCAGCACAGACTATAATAAGGAGACTGTCTGTTATTGCAGCCCAGACTCTAACAGTAGGAACCGTCTGTCCTTGCAGCACAGACTGTACTAGTGGGACTGTCTGTCATTGCAGCACAGACTGTAACAGTAGGAACTGTTTGTCATTGCAGCACAGACTGTAACAGTGGGACTGTCTGTCATTGCAGCACAGACTGTAACAGTAGGAACTGTTTGTCATTGCAGCAGAGACTGTAACAGTGGAACTGTCTGTCAATGCAGCACAGACTGTAACAGTGGGGCTGTCTGTCATTGCAGCACAGACTGTAACAGTGAAACTGGCTGTTATTGTTGCACAGATTGTAACAGTGGGACTGTCTGTCATTGCAGCACAGACTGTAACAGTGGGACTGTCTGTCATTGCAGCACAGAATGTAACAGTGAAACTGGCTGTTATTGTTGCACAGACTGTAACAGTGGGACTGTCTGTCATTGCAGCACAGACTGTAACAGTGGGACTGTCTGTCATTGCAGCACAGACTGTAACAGTGGGACTGTCTGTCATTGCAGCACAGAATGTAACAGTGAAACTGGCTGTTATTGTTGCACAGACTGTAACAGTGGGAAATGTCTGTCATTGCAGCACCGACTGTAACAGTGGGACAGTCTGTAATTGCTGTGCAGACTGTAATAGTAGGAACCATTTGTCCTTGCAGCACAGACTGTAACAGTAGCACTGTCTGTCATTGCAGCACAGACTGTAACAGTGGGAGTGTCTGTCATTGCAGCACAGTTTATAATAGTGAGACTGTCTGTTATTGCAGCCCAGACTCTAACAGTAGGAACCGTCTGTCCTTGCAGCACAGACTGTACTAGTGGGACTGTCTGTCATTGCAGCACAGACTGTAACAGTAGGAACTGTTTGTCATTGCAGCACAGACTGTAACAGTTCGACTGTCTGTCATTGCAGCACAGACTTTAACAGTAGGAACTGTTTGTCATTGCAGCACAGACTGTAACAGTGGGACTGTCTGTCATTGCAGCACAGACTGTAACAGTAGGACTGTCTGCCATTGCAGCACAGACTGTAACAGTGGGACTGTCTGTCATTGCTGTGCAGACTGTAACAGTAGGAACCATTTGTCCTTGCAGCACAGACTGTAACAGTAGGACTGTCTGTTATTGCAGAACAGACTGTAACTGTGGGAACTATCTGTAATTGCAGCACAGACTGTAACAGTGGGACTGTCTGTAATTGCAGCACAGACTGTAACAGTGGGAAGTGTCTGTAATTGCAGCAGAGACTGTAACAGTGGGAGTGTCTGTCATTGCAGCACAGACTGTAACAGTAGGAACTGTCTGTCATTGCAGCACAGACTGTAACAGTAGGAACTGTCTGTCATTGCAGCACAGACTGTAACAGTGGGACTGCCTGTCATTGCAGTGTAGACTGTAACAGTGGGTCTGGCTTTTAATGCAGCACAGGCTGTAACAGTGGAACTGTCTGTCTTTGCAGCACCGGCTTTAACAGTCGGAACCATCTGTCATTGCAGCACAAACTGTAATACTGGGACTGTCTGTCATTGTAGCACAGAATGTAACAGTAGGAACTGTCTGTCATTGTAACACAGACTGTAACAGTGGGACTGCTTGTCATTGCAGTGTAGACTGTAACAGTCGGTCTGGCTATCATTGCAGCACAGGCTGTAACAGTGGAACTGTCTGTCTTTGCAGCACAGGCTTTAACAGTCGGAACCATCTGTCATTGCAGCACAAACTGTAATAGTGGGACTGTCTGTCATTGTAGCACAGAATGTAACAGTAGGAACCATCTGTCATTGCAGCACAGACTGTAATAGTGGGAGTGTCTGTCATTGCAGCACAGACTGTAACAGTGGGACTGTCTGTCATTGCAGTACAGACTGTAACAGTGGGACTGGCTGCTATTGTAGCACAGACTGTAATAGTGGGACTGTCTGTCAATGCAGCACAGACTGTAACAGTGGGGCTGTCTGTCATTGCAGCACAGACTGTAACAGTGAAACTGGCTGTTATTGTTGCACAGACTGTAGCAGTGGGAAATGTCTGTCATTGCAGCACCGACTGTAACAGTGGGACAGTCTGTCTTTGCAGCACAGGCTTTAACAGTAGGAACCATCTGTCATTGCAGCACAGACTGTAATAGTGAGACTGTCTGTCATTGCAGCACAGAATGTAACTGTAGGAACCGTCTGTCCTTGCAGCACAGACTGTAACAGTAGGAACTGTTTGTCATTGCAGCACAGACTGTAACAGTGGAACTGTCTGTCAATGCAGCACAGACTGTAACAGTGGGGCTGTCTGTCATTGCTGCACAGACTGTAACAGTGAAACTGGCTGTTATTGTTGCACAGACTGTAACAGTGGGAAGTGTCTGTAATTGCAGCAGAGACTGTAACAGTGGGAGTGTCTGTCATTGCAGCACAGACTGTAACAGTAGGAACTGTTTGTCATTGCAGCACAGACTGTAACAGTTCGACTGTCTGTCATTGCAGCACAGACTTTAACAGTAGGAACTGTTTGTCATTGCAGCACAGACTGTAACAGTGGGACTGTCTGTCATTGCAGCACAGACTGTAACAGTAGGAACTGTTTGTCATTGCAGCACAGACTGTAACAGTGGGACTGTCTGTCATTGCAGCACAGACTGTAACAGTAGGAACTGTCTGTCATTGCAGCACAGACTGTACCAGTGGGACTGCCTGTCATTGCAGTGTAGACTGTAACAGTGGGTCTGGCTATCATTGCAGCACAGGCTGTAACAGTGGAACTGTCTGTCTTTGCAGCACCGGCTTTAACAGTCGGAACCATCTGTCATTGCAGCACAAACTGTAATACTGGACTGTCTGTCATTGTAGCACAGAATGTAACAGTAGGAACTGTCTGTCATTGCAGCACAGAGTGTAACAGTGGGACTGCTTGTCATTGCAGTGTAGACTGTAACAGTCGGTCTGGCTATCATTGCAGCACAGGCTGTAACAGTGGAACTGTCTGTCTTTGCAGCACAGGCTTTAACAGTCGGAACCATCTGTCATTGCAGCACAAACTGTAATAGTGGGACTGTCTGTCATTGTAGCACAGAATGTAACAGTAGGAACCATCTGTCATTGCAGCACAGACTGTAATAGTGGGACTGTCTGTGATTGCAGTACAGACTGTAACAGTGGGACTGGCTGCTATTGTAGCATGGACTGTAACAGTGGGACTTTCTGTCATTGCAGCGCCGACTGTAACAGTGGGACTGTCTGTCATTGCAGCACAGACTGTAACAGTGGGACTGTCTGTCATTGCAGCACAGATTGTAACAATGAGAATGTCTGTCATTGCAGCACAGACTGTAACAGTAGGAACCGTCTGTCCTTGCAGCACAGATTGTAACGGTGGAAACTGTCTGTCATTGCAGCACAGACTGTGACAGTGGGTCTGTCTGTCATTGCAGCACAGACTGTAACAGTGGGAACTGTCTCTCATTGCAGCACAGACTGTAACAGTGACTCTGGCTATCATTGCAACACAGACTGTAACCGTGGGAACTGTCTGTCATTGCAGCACAGACTGTGACAGTGGGACTGCCTGTCATTGCAGCATAGACTGTAACAGTGGGAACTGTCTCTCATTGCAGCACAGACTATAACAGTGACTCTGGCTATCATTGCAACACAGACTGTAACAGTGGGAACTGTCCATTATTGCAGCACTGACTGTAACAGTGGGAACTGTCTCTCATTGCAGCACAGACTGTAACAGTAGGAACTGTCTGTCATTTCAGCACAGACTGTAACAGCGGGACTGCCTGTTATTGTAGCACAGACTGTAACAGTGGGACTGTCTGTCATTGCAGCATAGACAGTAACAGTGGGACCAGCTGGTATTGTAGCATTGACTGTAACAGTGGGAACTGTTTGTCATTGCAGCACAGACTGTAACAGTGGGACTGCCTGTTATTGTAGCACAGACTGTAACAGTGGGAGTGTCTGTCATTGCAGCACAGACTGTAACAGTAGGAACTATCTGTCATTGCAGCACAGACTGTAACAGTAGGAACTGTTTGTCATTGCAGCACAGACTGTAACAGTGGGACTGTCTGTCATTGCAGCACAGACTGTAACATTGGGACTGTCTGTCATTGCAGCACAGACTGTAACATTGGGACTGTCTGTCATTGCAGCACAGACTGTAACAGTAGGAACCGACTGTCCTTGCAGCACAGACTGTAACAGTGAAACTGGCTGTTATTCTAGCTCAGACTGTAACAGTGAAACTGGCTGTTATTGTAGCTCAGACTGTAAGAGTGGGAAATGTCTGTCATTGCAGTACCGATTGTAACAGTGAGACAGTCTGTCATTGCTGTGCAGACTATAACAGTAGGAACCGTTTGTCCTTGCAGCACAGACTGTAATAGTGGGACTGTCTGTCAATACAGCACCGACGGTAACAGTGGGACTGTCTGTCATTGCAGCACAGACTGTAACAGTAGGAACTATCTGTCATTGCAGCACAGACTGTAACAGCAGGAACTGTTTGTCATTGCAGCACAGACTGTAACAGTGGGACTGTCTGTCATTGCAGCACAGACTGTAACAGTGGGACTGTCTGTCATTGCAGTACAGACTGTAACAGTGGGACAGTCTGTAATTGCTGTGCAGACTGTAACAGTAGGAACCATTTGTCCTTGCAGCACAGACGGTAACAGTAGGACTGTCTGTCATTGCAGCACAGACTGTAACAGTGGGAGTGTCTGTCATTGCAGCACAGTGTATAATAGTGAGACTGTCTGTTATTGCAGCCCAGACTCCACCAGTAGGAACCGTCTGTCCTTGCAGCACAGACTGTACTAGTGGGACTGTCTGTCATTGCAGCACAGACTGTAACAGTAGGAACTGTTTGTCATTGCAGCACAGACTGTAACAGTTCGACTGTCTGTCATTGCAGCACAGACTTTAACAGTAGGAACTGTTTGTCATTGCAGCACAGACTGTAACAGTGGGACTGTCTGTCATTGCAGCACAGACTGTAACAGTAGGATTGTCTGTCATTGCAGCACAGACTGTAACAGTGGGACTGTCTGTCATTGCTGTGCAGACTGTAACAGTAGGAACCATTTGTCCTTGCAGCACAGACTGTAACAGTAGGACTGTCTGTTATTGCAGAACAGACTGTAACTGTGGGACTGTCTGTAATTGCAGCACAGACTGTAACAGTGGGAAGTGTCTGTAATTGCAGCAGAGACTGTAACAGTGGGAGTGTCTGTCATTGCAGCACAGACTGTAACAGTAGGAACTGTCTGTCATTGCAGCACAGACTGTAACAGTAGGAACTGTCTGTCATTGCAGCACAGACTGTAACAGTGGGACTGCCTGTCACTGCAGTGTAGACTGTAACAGTGGGTCTGGCTTTTAATGCAGCACAGGCTGTAACAGTGGAACTGTCTGTCTTTGCAGCACCGGCTTTAACAGTCGGAACCATCTGTCATTGCAGCACAAACTGTAATACTGGGACTGTCTGTCATTGTAGCACAGAATGTAACAGTAGGAACTGTCTGTCATTGCAGCACAGACTGTAACAGTGGGACTGCTTGTCACTGCAGTGTAGACTGTAACAGTCGGTCTGGCTATCATTGCAGCACAGGCTGTAACAGTGGAACTGTCTGCCTTTGCAGCACAGGCTTTAACAGTCGGAACCATCTGTCATTACAGCACAAACTGTAATAGTGGGACTGTCTCTCATTGTAGCACAGAATGTAACAGTAGGAACCATCTGTCATTGCAGCACAGACTGTAATAGTGGGAGTGTCTGTCATTGCAGCACAGACTGTAACAGTGGGACTGTCTGTCATTGCAGTACAGACTGTAACAGTGGGACTGGCTGCTATTGTGGCATGGACTGTAACAGTGGGACTGTCTGTGATTGCAGTACAGACTGTAACAGTGCGACTGTCTGTCATTGCAGCACAGACTGTAACAGTGGGACTGTCTGTCATTGCAGCGCCGACTGTAACAGTGGGACTGTCTGTCATTGCAGCACAGACTGTAACAGTGGGACTGTCTGTCATTGCAGCACAGATTGTAACAATGAGAATGTCTGTCATTGCAGCACAGACTGTAACAGTAGGAACCGTCTGTCCTTGCAGCACAGACTGTAACGGTGGAAACTGTCTGTCATTGCAGCACAGACTGTGACAGTGGGACTGTCTGTCATTGCAGCACAGACTGTAACAGTGGGAACTGTCTCTCATTGCAGCACAGACTGTAACAGTGACTCTGGCTATCATTGCAACACAGACTGTAACCGTGGGAACTGTCTGTCATTGCAGCACAGACTGTGACAGTGGGACTGCCTGTCATTGCAGCACAGACTGTAACAGTGGGAACTGTCTGTCTTTGCAGCACAGGCTTTAACAGTCGGAACCATCTGTCATTGCAGCACAAACTGTAATAGTGGGACTGTCTGTCATTGTAGCACAGAATGTAACAGTAGGAACCATCTGTCATTGCAGCACAGACTGTAATAGTGGGAGTGTCTGTCATTGCAGCACAGACTGTAACAGTGGGACTGTCTGTCATTGCAGTACAGACTGTAACAGTGGGACTGGCTGCTATTGTAGCACAGACTGTAATAGTGGGACTGTCTGTCAATGCAGCACAGACTGTAACAGTGGGGCTGTCTGTCATTGCAGCACAGACTGTAACAGTGAAACTGGCTGTTATTGTTGCACAGACTGTAGCAGTGGGAAATGTCTGTCATTGCAGCACCGACTGTAACAGTGGGACAGTCTGTCTTTGCAGCACAGGCTTTAACAGTAGGAACCATCTGTCATTGCAGCACAGACTGTAATAGTGAGACTGTCTGTCATTGCAGCACAGAATGTAACTGTAGGAACCGTCTGTCCTTGCAGCACAGACTGTAACAGTAGGAACTGTTTGTCATTGCAGCGCAGACTGTAACAGTGGAACTGTCTGTCAATGCAGCACAGACTGTAACAGTGGGGCTGTCTGTCATTGCTGCACAGACTGTAACAGTGAAACTGGCTGTTATTGTTGCACAGACTGTAACAGTGGGAAGTGTCTGTAATTGCAGCAGAGACTGTAACAGTGGGAGTGTCTGTCATTGCAGCACAGACTGTAACAGTAGGAACTGTTTGTCATTGCAGCACAGACTGTAACAGTTCGACTGTCTGTCATTGCAGCACAGACTTTAACAGTAGGAACTGTTTGTCATTGCAGCACAGACTGTAACAGTGGGACTGTCTGTCATTGCAGCACAGACTGTAACAGTAGGAACTGTTTGTCATTGCAGCACAGACTGTAACAGTGGGACTGTCTGTCATTGCAGCACAGACTGTAACAGTAGGAACTGTCTGTCATTGCAGCACAGACTGTACCAGTGGGACTGCCTGTCATTGCAGTGTAGACTGTAACAGTGGGTCTGGCTATCATTGCAGCACAGGCTGTAACAGTGGAACTGTCTGTCTTTGCAGCACCGGCTTTAACAGTCGGAACCATCTGTCATTGCAGCACAAACTGTAATACTGGGACTGTCTGTCATTGTAGCACAGAATGTAACAGTAGGAACTGTCTGTCATTGCAGCACAGAGTGTAACAGTGGGACTGCTTGTCATTGCAGTGTAGACTGTAACAGTCGGTCTGGCTATCATTGCAGCACAGGCTGTAACAGTGGAACTGTCTGTCTTTGCAGCACAGGCTTTAACAGTCGGAACCATCTGTCATTGCAGCACAAACTGTAATAGTGGGACTGTCTGTCATTGTAGCACAGAATGTAACAGTAGGAACCATCTGTCATTGCAGCACAGACTGTAATAGTGGGACTGTCTGTGATTGCAGTACAGACTGTAACAGTGGGACTGGCTGCTATTGTAGCATGGACTGTAACAGTGGGACTTTCTGTCATTGCAGCGCCGACTGTAACAGTGGGACTGTCTGTCATTGCAGCACAGACTGTAACAGTGGGACTGTCTGTCATTGCAGCACAGATTGTAACAATGAGAATGTCTGTCATTGCAGCACAGACTGTAACAGTAGGAACCGTCTGTCCTTGCAGCACAGATTGTAACGGTGGAAACTGTCTGTCATTGCAGCACAGACTGTGACAGTGGGTCTGTCTGTCATTGCAGCACAGACTGTAACAGTGGGAACTGTCTCTCATTGCAGCACAGACTGTAACAGTGACTCTGGCTATCATTGCAACACAGACTGTAACCGTGGGAACTGTCTGTCATTGCAGCACAGACTGTGACAGTGGGACTGCCTGTCATTGCAGCATAGACTGTAACAGTGGGAACTGTCTCTCATTGCAGCACAGACTATAACAGTGACTCTGGCTATCATTGCAACACAGACTGTAACAGTGGGAACTGTCCATTATTGCAGCACTGACTGTAACAGTGGGAACTGTCTCTCATTGCAGCACAGACTGTAACAGTAGGAACTGTCTGTCATTTCAGCACAGACTGTAACAGCGGGACTGCCTGTTATTGTAGCACAGACTGTAACAGTGGGACTGTCTGTCATTGCAGCATAGACAGTAACAGTGGGACCAGCTGGTATTGTAGCATTGACTGTAACAGTGGGAACTGTTTGTCATTGCAGCACAGACTGTAACAGTGGGACTGCCTGTTATTGTAGCACAGACTGTAACAGTGGGAGTGTCTGTCATTGCAGCACAGACTGTAACAGTAGGAACTATCTGTCATTGCAGCACAGACTGTAACAGTAGGAACTGTTTGTCATTGCAGCACAGACTGTAACAGTGGGACTGTCTGTCATTGCAGCACAGACTGTAACATTGGGACTGTCTGTCATTGCAGCACAGACTGTAACAGTAGGAACCGACTGTCCTTGCAGCACAGACTGTAACAGTGAAACTGGCTGTTATTCTAGCTCAGACTGTAACAGTGAAACTGGCTGTTATTGTAGCTCAGACTGTAAGAGTGGGAAATGTCTGTCATTGCAGTACCGATTGTAACAGTGAGACAGTCTGTCATTGCTGTGCAGACTATAACAGTAGGAACCGTTTGTCCTTGCAGCACAGACTGTAATAGTGGGACTGTCTGTCAATACAGCACCGACGGTAACAGTGGGACTGTCTGTCATTGCAGCACAGACTGTAACAGTAGGAACTATCTGTCATTGCAGCACAGACTGTAACAGCAGGAACTGTTTGTCATTGCAGCACAGACTGTAACAGTGGGACTGTCTGTCATTGCAGCACAGACTGTAACAGTGGGACTGTCTGTCATTGCAGTACAGACTGTAACAGTGGGACAGTCTGTAATTGCTGTGCAGACTGTAACAGTAGGAACCATTTGTCCTTGCAGCACAGACGGTAACAGTAGGACTGTCTGTCATTGCAGCACAGACTGTAACAGTGGGAGTGTCTGTCATTGCAGCACAGTGTATAATAGTGAGACTGTCTGTTATTGCAGCCCAGACTCCACCAGTAGGAACCGTCTGTCCTTGCAGCACAGACTGTACTAGTGGGACTGTCTGTCATTGCAGCACAGACTGTAACAGTAGGAACTGTTTGTCATTGCAGCACAGACTGTAACAGTTCGACTGTCTGTCATTGCAGCACAGACTTTAACAGTAGGAACTGTTTGTCATTGCAGCACAGACTGTAACAGTGGGACTGTCTGTCATTGCAGCACAGACTGTAACAGTAGGATTGTCTGTCATTGCAGCACAGACTGTAACAGTGGGACTGTCTGTCATTGCTGTGCAGACTGTAACAGTAGGAACCATTTGTCCTTGCAGCACAGACTGTAACAGTAGGACTGTCTGTTATTGCAGAACAGACTGTAACTGTGGGACTGTCTGTAATTGCAGCACAGACTGTAACAGTGGGAAGTGTCTGTAATTGCAGCAGAGACTGTAACAGTGGGAGTGTCTGTCATTGCAGCACAGACTGTAACAGTAGGAACTGTCTGTCATTGCAGCACAGACTGTAACAGTAGGAACTGTCTGTCATTGCAGCACAGACTGTAACAGTGGGACTGCCTGTCATTGCAGTGTAGACTGTAACAGTGGGTCTGGCTTTTAATGCAGCACAGGCTGTAACAGTGGAACTGTCTGTCTTTGCAGCACCGGCTTTAACAGTCGGAACCATCTGTCATTGCAGCACAAACTGTAATACTGGGACTGTCTGTCATTGTAGCACAGAATGTAACAGTAGGAACTGTCTGTCATTGCAGCACAGACTGTAACAGTGGGACTGCTTGTCATTGCAGTGTAGACTGTAACAGTCGGTCTGGCTATCATTGCAGCACAGGCTGTAACAGTGGAACTGTCTGCCTTTGCAGCACAGGCTTTAACAGTCGGAACCATCTGTCATTACAGCACAAACTGTAATAGTGGGACTGTCTCTCATTGTAGCACAGAATGTAACAGTAGGAACCATCTGTCATTGCAGCACAGACTGTAATAGTGGGAGTGTCTGTCATTGCAGCACAGACTGTAACAGTGGGACTGTCTGTCATTGCAGTACAGACTGTAACAGTGGGACTGGCTGCTATTGTGGCATGGACTGTAACAGTGGGACTGTCTGTGATTGCAGTACAGACTGTAACAGTGCGACTGTCTGTCATTGCAGCACAGACTGTAACAGTGGGACTGTCTGTCATTGCAGCGCCGACTGTAACAGTGGGACTGTCTGTCATTGCAGCACAGACTGTAACAGTGGGACTGTCTGTCATTGCAGCACAGATTGTAACAATGAGAATGTCTGTCATTGCAGCACAGACTGTAACAGTAGGAACCGTCTGTCCTTGCAGCACAGACTGTAACGGTGGAAACTGTCTGTCATTGCAGCACAGACTGTGACAGTGGGACTGTCTGTCATTGCAGCACAGACTGTAACAGTGGGAACTGTCTCTCATTGCAGCACAGACTGTAACAGTGACTCTGGCTATCATTGCAACACAGACTGTAACCGTGGGAACTGTCTGTCATTGCAGCACAGACTGTGACAGTGGGACTGCCTGTCATTGCAGCACAGACTGTAACAGTGGGAACTGTCTCTCATTGCAGCACAGACTATAACAGTGTCTCTGGCTATCATTGCAACACAGACTGTAACAGTGGGAACTGTCCATTATTGCAGCACTGACTGTAACAGTGGGACTGTCTGTCATTGCAGTACAGACTGTAATAGTGGGACTGTCTGTCATTTCAGCACCGACTGTAACAGTGGGACTGTCTGTCATTGCAGCGCAGACTGTAACAGTAAGAACGGTCTGTCATTGCAGCACAGACTGTAACAGTGGGAACTGTTTGTCGTTGCAGCACAGACTGTAACAGTGGGACTGTCTGTCATTGCAGCGCGGACTGTAACAGTAGTATCCGTCTGTTATTGCAGCGCCGACTGTAAGAGTGGGACTGTCTGTTATTGTAGCACAGACTGTAACCGTGGGAACTGTCTCTCATTGCAGCACAGACTGTAACAGTGACTCTGGCTATCATTGCAACACAGACTGTAACAGTGGGAACTGTCCGTCATTGCAGCACAGACTGTAACAGTGGGAACTATCTGTCATTGCAGCACAGACTGTAACAGTAGAAACTGTTTGTCATTGCAGCACAGACTGTAAAGGTGGGACTGTCTGTCATTGTAGCACAGACTGTAACAGCGCGACTGTCTGTCATTTCAGCACCGACTGTAACAGTGGGACTGTCTGTCATTGCAGCACAGAGTGTAACAGTAGGAACTATCTGTCATTGCAGCACAGACTGTAACAGTGGGACTGTCTGTCATTGCAGCACAGACTGTAACAGTGGGACTGTCTGTCATTTCAGCACCGACTGTAACAGTGGGACTGTCTGTCATTGCAGCGCAGACTGTAACAGTAGGAACGGTCTGTCATTGCAGCACAGACTGTAACAGTGGGAACTGTCTGTCGTTGCAGCACAGACTGTAACAGTGGGAGTGTCTGTCATTGCAGCACAGACTGTAACAGTAGGAACTATCTGTCATTGCAGCACAGACTGTAACAGTAGGAACTGTTTGTCATTGCAGCACAGACTGTAACAGTGGGACTGTCTATCATTGCAGCACAGACTGTAACAGTGGGACTGTCTGTCATTGCAGTACAGACTGTAACAGTGGGACTGTGTCATTTCAGCACCGACTGTAACAGTGGGACTGTCTGTCATTGCAGCGCAGACTGTAACAGTAAGAACGGTCTGTCATTGCAGCACAGACTGTAACAGTGGGACTGTCTATCATTGCAGCACAGACTGTAACAGTGGGACTGTCTGTCATTGCAGTACAGACTGTAACAGTGGGACTGTCTATCATTGCAGCACAGACTGTAACAGTGAAACTGGCTGTTATTGTAGCTCAGACTGTAAGACTGGGAAATGTCTGTCATTGCAGTACCGATTGTAACAGTGGAACAGTCTGTCATTGCTGTGCAGACTATAACAGTAGGAACCGTTTGTCCTTGCAGCACAGACTGTAATAGTGGGACTGTCTGTCAATACAGCACCGACGGTAACAGTGGGACTGCCTGTCATTGCAGTGTAGACTGTAACAGTGGGTCTGGCTATCATTGCAGCACAGGCTGTAACAGTGGAACTGTCTGTCTTTGCAGCACCGGCTTTAACAGTCGGAACCATCTGTCATTGCAGCACAAACTGTAATACTGGGACTGTCTGTCATTGTAGCACAGAATGTAACAGTAGGAACTGTCTGTCATTGCAGCACAGACTGTAACAGTGGGACTGCCTGTCATTGCAGTGTAGACTGTAACAGTCGGTCTGGCTATCATTGCAGCACAAGCTGTAACAGTGGAACTGTCTGTCTTTGCAGCACAGGCTTTAACAGTCGGAACCATCTGTCATTGCAGCACAAACTGTAATAGTGGGACTGTCTGTCATTGTAGCACAGAATGTAACAGTAGGAACCATCTGTCATTGCAGCACAGACTGTAATAGTGGGAGTGTCTTTCATTGCAGCACAGACTGTAACAGTGGGACTGTCTGTCATTGCAGTACAGACTGTAACAGTGGGACTGGCTGCTATTGTAGCACAGACTGTAATAGTGGGACTGTCTGTCATTGCAGCACAGACTGTAACAGTGAAACTGGCTGTTATTGTTGCACAGACTGTAACAGTGGGAAATGTCTGTCATTGCAGCACCGACTGTAACAGTGGGACAGTCTGTCTTTGCAGCACAGGCTTTAACAGTAGGAACCATCTGTCATTGCAGCACAGACTGTAATAGTGAGACTGTCTGTCATTGCAGCAAAGAATGTAACTGTAGGAACCGTCTGTCCTTGCAGCACAGACTGTAACAGTAGGAACTGTTTGTCATTGCAGCACAGACTGTAACAGTGGAACTGTCTGTCAATGCAGCACAGACTGTAACAGTGGGAAATGTCTGTCATTGCAGCACCGACTGTAACAGTGGGACAGTCTGTCTTTGCAGCACAGGCTTTAACAGTAGGAACCATCTGTCATTGCAGCACAGACTGTAATAGTGAGACTGTCTGTCATTGCAGCAAAGAATGTAACTGTCGGAACCGTCTGTCCTTGCAGCACAGACTGTAACAGTAGGAACTGTTTGTCATTGCAGCACAGACTGTAACAGTGGAACTGTCTGTCAATGCAGCACAGACTGTAACAGTGGGGCTGTCTGTTATTGCAGCACAGACTGTAACAGTGGGACTGTCTGTCATTGCAGCACAGACTGTAACAGTGGGACTGTCTGTCATTGCAGCACAGACTGTTACAGTGAAACTGGCTGTTATTGTTGCACAGACTGTAACAGTGGGAAATGTCTGTCATTGCAGCACCGACTGTAACAGTGGGACAGTCTGTAATTGCTGTGCAGACTGTAACAGTAGGAACCATTTGTCCTTGCAGCACAGACTGTAACAGTAGGACTGTCTGTCATTGCAGCACAGACTGTAATAGTGGGAGTGTCTGTCATTGCAGCACAGACTATAATAGTGAGACTGTCTGTTATTGCAGCCCAGACTCTAACAGTAGGAACCGTCTGTCCTTGCAGCACAGACTGTAATAGTGGGACTGTCTGTAATTGCAGCACAGACTGTAACAGTAGGAACTGTTTGTCATTGCAGCACAGACTGTAACAGTGGGACTGTCTGTCATTGCAGCACAGACTATAACAGTAGGAACTGTTTGTCATTGCAGCACAGACTGTAACAGTGGGACTGTCTGTCATTGCAGCACAGACTGTAACAGTGGAACTGTCTGTCAATGCAGCACAGACTCTAACAGTGGGGCTGTCTGTCATTGCAGCACAGACTGTAACAGTGAAACTGGCTGTTATTGTTGCACAGACTGTAACAGTGGGACTGTCTGTCATTGCAGCACAGACTGTAACAGTGGGACTGTCTGTCATTGCAGCACAGACTGTAACAGTGGGACTGTCTGTCAATGCAGCACAGACTGTAACAGTGGGGCTGTCTGTCATTGCAGCACAGACTGTAACAGTGAAACTGGCTGTTATTGTTGCACAGACTGTAACAGTGGGAAATGTCTGTCATTGCAGCACCGACTGTAACAGTGGGACAGTCTGTAATTGCTGTGCAGACTGTAACAGTAGGAACCATTTGTCCTTGCAGCACAGACTGTAACAGTACGACTGTCTGTCATTGCAGCACAGACTGTAACAGTGGGAGTGTCTGTCATTGCAGCACAGTCTATAATAGTGAGACTGTCTGTTATTGCAGCCCAGACTCTAACAGTAGGAACCGTCTGTCCTTGCAGCACAGACTGTACTAGTGGGACTGTCTGTCATTGCAGCACAGACTGTAACAGTAGGAACTGTTTGTCATTGCAGCACAGACTGTAACAGTTCGACTGTCTGTCATTGCAGCACAGACTTTAACAGTAGGAACTGTCTGTCATTGCAGCACAGACTGTAACAGTGGAACTGTCTGTCATTGCAGCACAGACTGTAACAGTAGGACTGTCTGTCATTGCAGCACAGACTGTAACAGTGGGACTGTCTGTCATTGTAGCACAGACTGTAACAGTGGGAGTGTCTGTCATTGCAGCACAGTGTATAATAGTGAGACTGTCTGTTATTGCAGCCCAGCCTCCACCAGTAGGAACCGTCTGTCCTCGCAGCACAGACTGTACTAGTGGGACTGTCTGTCATTGCAGCACAGACTGTAACAGTAGGAACTGTTTGTCATTGCAGCACAGACTGTAACAGTTCGACTGTCTGTCATTGCAGCACAGACTTTAACAGTAGGAACTGTTTGTCATTGCAGCACAGACTGTAACAGTGGGACTGTCTGTCATTGCAGCACAGACTGTAACAGTAGGATTGTCTGTCATTGCAGCACAGACTGTAACAGTGGGACTGTCTGTCATTGCTGTGCAGACTGTAACAGTAGGAACCATTTGTCCTTGCAGCACAGACTGTAACAGTAGGACTGTCTGTTATTGCAGAACAGACTGTAACTGTGGGAACTATCTGTAATTGCAGCACAGACTGTAACAGTGGGACTGTCTGTAATTGCAGCACAGACTGTAACAGTGGGAAGTGTCTGTAATTGCAGCAGAGACTGTAACAGTGGGAGTGTCTGTCATTGCAGCACAGACTGTAACAGTAGGAACTGTCTGTCATTGCAGCACAGACTGTAACAGTAGGAACTGTCTGTCATTGCAGCACAGACTGTAACAGTGGGACTGCCTGTCATTGCAGTGTAGACTGTAACAGTGGGTCTGGCTATCATTGCAGCACAGGCTGTAACAGTGGAACTGTCTGTCTTTGCAGCACAGGCTTTAACAGTCGGAACCATCTGTCATTGCAGCACAAACTGTAATACTGGGACTGTCTGTCATTGTAGCACAGAATGTAACAGTAGGAACTGTCTGTCATTGCAGCACAGACTGTAACAGTGGGACTGCTTGTCATTGCAGTGTAGACTGTAACAGTCGGTCTGGCTATCATTGCAGCACAGGCTGTAACAGTGGAACTGTCTGTCTTTGCAGCACAGGCTTTAACAGTCGGAACCATCTGTCATTGCAGCACAAACTGTAATAGTGGGACTGTCTGTCATTGTAGCACAGAATGTAACAGTACGAACCATCTGTCATTGCAGCACAGACTGTAATAGTGGGACTGTCTGTCATTGCAGTACAGACTGTAACAGTGGGACTGGCTGCTATTGTAGCATGGACTGTAACAGTGGGACTGTCTGTCATTGCAGCGCTGACTGTAACAGTGGGACTGTCTGTCATTGCAGTACAGACTGTAACAGTGGGACTGGCTGCTATTGTAGCATGGACTGTAACAGTGGGACTGTCTGTCATTGCAGCGCCGACTGTAACAGTGGGACTGTCTGTCATTGCAGCACAGACTGTAACATTGGGACTGTCTGTCATTGCAGCACAGACTGTAACATTGGGACTGTCTGTCATTGCAGCACAGACTGTAACAGTAGGAACCGACTGTCCTTGCAGCACAGACTGTAACAGTGAAACTGGCTGTTATTCTCGCTCAGACTGTAACAGTGAAACTGGCCGTTATTGTAGCTCAGACTGTAAGAGTGGGAAATGTCTGTCATTGCAGTACCGATTGTAACAGTGGGACAGTCTGTCATTGCTGTGCAGACTATAACAGTAGGAACCGTTTGTCCTTGCAGCACAGACTGTAATAGTGGGACTGTCTGTCAATACAGCACCGACGGTAACAGTGGGACTGTCTGTCATTGCAGCACAGACTGTAACAGTAGGAACTATCTGTCATTGCAGCACAGACTGTAACAGTAGGAACTGTCTGTCTTTGCAGCACAGGCTTTAACAGTCGGAACCATCTGTCATTGCAGCACAAACTGTAATACTGGGACTGTCTGTCATTGTAGCACAGAATGTAACAGTAGGAACTGTCTGTCATTGCAGCACAGACTGTAACAGTGGGACTGCTTGTCATTGCAGTGTAGACTGTAACAGTGGGTCTGGCTATCATTGCAGCACAGGCTGTAACAGTGGAACTGTCTGTCTTTGCAGCACAGGCTTTAACAGTCGGAACCATCTGTCATTGCAGCACAAACTGTAATACTGGGACTGTCTGTCATTGTAGCACAGAATGTAACAGTAGGAACTGTCTGTCATTGCAGCACAGACTGTAACAGTGGGACTGCTTGTCATTGCAGTGTAGACTGTAACAGTCGGTCTGGCTATCATTGCAGCACAGGCTGTAACAGTGGAACTGTCTGTCTTTGCAGCACAGGCTTTAACAGTCGGAACCATCTGTCATTGCAGCACAAACTGTAATAGTGGGACTGTCTGTCATTGTAGCACAGAATGTAACAGTACGAACCATCTGTCATTGCAGCACAGACTGTAATAGTGGGACTGTCTGTCATTGCAGTACAGACTGTAACAGTGGGACTGGCTGCTATTGTAGCATGGACTGTAACAGTGGGACTGTCTGTCATTGCAGCGCCGACTGTAACAGTGGGACTGTCTGTCATTGCAGTACAGACTGTAACAGTGGGACTGGCTGCTATTGTAGCATGGACTGTAACAGTGGGACTGTCTGTCATTGCAGCGCCGACTGTAACAGTGGGACTGTCTGTCATTGCAGCACAGACTGTAACAGTGGGACTGTCTGTCATTGCAGCGCCGACTGTAACAGTGGGACTGTCTGTCATTGCAGCACAGACTGTAACAGTGGGACTGTCTGTCATTGCAGCACAGATTGTAACAATGAGAATGTCTGTCATTGCAGCACAGACTGTAACAGTAGGAACCGTCTGTCCTTGCAGCACAGACTGTAACGGTGGAAACTGTCTGTCATTGCAGCACAGACTGTGACAGAGGCACTGTCTGTCATTGCAGCACAGACTGTAACAGTGGGAACTGTCTCTCATTGCAGCACAGACTGTAACAGTGACTCTGGCTATCATTGCAACACAGACTGTAACCGTGGGAACTGTCTGTCATTGCAGCACAGACTGTGACAGTGGGACTGCCTGTCATTGCAGCACAGACTGTAACAGTGGGAACTGTCTCTCATTGCAGCACAGACTATAACAGTGACTCTGGCTATCATTGCAACACAGACTGTAACAGTGGGAACTGTCCATTATTGCAGCACTGACTGTAACAGTGGGAACTGTCCGTCATTGCAGCACAGACTGTAACAGTGGGACTGCCTGTTATTGTAGCACAGAGTGTAACAGTGGGACTGTCTGTCATTGCAGCACAGGCTATAATAGTAGCAACCGTCTGTCATTGCAGCACAGACTGTAATAGTGGAACTGTCTGTCATTGCAGCACAGACTGTAACAGTAGGAACCGTCTGTCATTGCAGCACAGACTGTAACAGTGGGAGTGTTTGTCATTGCAGCACAGACTGTAACAGTGCCTCTGGCTATCATTGCTGCACAGACTGTAACAGTGGGAACTGTCTGTCATTTCAGCACAGACTGTAACAGCGGGACTGCCTGGTATTGTAGCACACACTGTAACAGTGGGACTGTCTGTCATTGCAGCATAGACAGTAACAGTGGGACCAGCTGGTATTGTAGCATTGACTGTAACAGTGGGAACTGTCCGTCATTGCAGCACAGTCTGTAACATTGGGAACTGTCTGTCATTGCAGCACAAGCTATAACAGTAGCAACCGTCTGTCATTGCAGCACAGACTGTAATAGTGGAACTGTCCGTCATTGCAGCACAGACTGTAACAGTGGGAACTGTCTATCATTTCAGCACAGACTGTAACAGTGGGACTGCCTGTTATTGTAGCACAGACTGTAACAGTGGGACTGCCTGTTATTGTAGCACAGACTGTAACAGTGGGACTGTCTGTCATTGCAGCACAGGCTATAATAGTAGCAACCGTCTGTCATTGCAGCACAGACTGTAATAGTGGAACTGTCTGTCATTGCAGCACAGACTGTAACAGTAGGAACCGTCTGTCATTGCAGCACAGACTGTAACAGTGGGAGTGTTTGTCATTGCAGCACAGACTGTAACAGTGCCTCTGGCTATCATTGCTGCACAGACTGTAACAGTGGGAACCGTCTGTCATTGCAGCACAGAATGTAACAGTAGGAACCGTCTGTCATTGCAGCACAGACTGTAACAGTAGGAACTATCTGTCATTGCAGCACAGACTGTAACAGTAGGAACTGTTTGTCATTGCAGCACAGACTGTAACAGTGGGACTGTCTGTCATTGCAGCACAGACTGTAACATTGGGACTGTCTGTCATTGCAGCACAGACTGTAACATTGGGACTGTCTGTCATTGCAGCACAGACTGTAACAGTAGGAACCGACTGTCCTTGCAGCACAGACTGTAACAGTGAAACTGGCTGTTATTCTAGCTCAGACTGTAACAGTGAAACTGGCCGTTATTGTAGCTCAGACTGTAAGAGTGGGAAATGTCTGTCATTGCAGTACCGATTGTAACAGTGGGACAGTCTGTCATTGCTGTGCAGACTATAACAGTAGGAACCGTTTGTCCTTGCAGCACAGACTGTAACAGTGGGACTGTCTGTCATTGCAGCACAGACTGTAACAGTAGGATTGTCTGTCATTGCAGCACAGACTGTAACAGTGGGACTGTCTGTCATTGCTGTGCAGACTGTAACAGTAGGAACCATTTGTCCTTGCAGCACAGACTGTAACAGTAGGACTGTCTGTTATTGCAGAACAGACTGTAACTGTGGGAACTATCTGTAATTGCAGCACAGACTGTAACAGTGGGACTGTCTGTAATTGCAGCACAGACTGTAACAGTGGGAAGTGTCTGTAATTGCAGCAGAGACTGTAACAGTGGGAGTGTCTGTCATTGCAGCACAGACTGTAACAGTAGGAACTGTCTGTCATTGCAGCACAGACTGTAACAGTAGGAACTGTCTGTCATTGCAGCACAGACTGTAACAGTGGGACTGCCTGTCATTGCAGTGTAGACTGTAACAGTGGGTCTGGCTATCATTGCAGCACAGGCTGTAACAGTGGAACTGTCTGTCTTTGCAGCACAGGCTTTAACAGTCGGAACCATCTGTCATTGCAGCACAAACTGTAATACTGGGACTGTCTGTCATTGTAGCACAGAATGTAACAGTAGGAACTGTCTGTCATTGCAGCACAGACTGTAACAGTGGGACTGCTTGTCATTGCAGTGTAGACTGTAACAGTCGGTCTGGCTATCATTGCAGCACAGGCTGTAACAGTGGAACTGTCTGTCTTTGCAGCACAGGCTTTAACAGTCGGAACCATCTGTCATTGCAGCACAAACTGTAATAGTGGGACTGTCTGTCATTGTAGCACAGAATGTAACAGTACGAACCATCTGTCATTGCAGCACAGACTGTAATAGTGGGACTGTCTGTCATTGCAGTACAGACTGTAACAGTGGGACTGGCTGCTATTGTAGCATGGACTGTAACAGTGGGACTGTCTGTCATTGCAGCGCTGACTGTAACAGTGGGACTGTCTGTCATTGCAGTACAGACTGTAACAGTGGGACTGGCTGCTATTGTAGCATGGACTGTAACAGTGGGACTGTCTGTCATTGCAGCGCCGACTGTAACAGTGGGACTGTCTGTCATTGCAGCACAGACTGTAACATTGGGACTGTCTGTCATTGCAGCACAGACTGTAACATTGGGACTGTCTGTCATTGCAGCACAGACTGTAACAGTAGGAACCGACTGTCCTTGCAGCACAGACTGTAACAGTGAAACTGGCTGTTATTCTCGCTCAGACTGTAACAGTGAAACTGGCCGTTATTGTAGCTCAGACTGTAAGAGTGGGAAATGTCTGTCATTGCAGTACCGATTGTAACAGTGGGACAGTCTGTCATTGCTGTGCAGACTATAACAGTAGGAACCGTTTGTCCTTGCAGCACAGACTGTAATAGTGGGACTGTCTGTCAATACAGCACCGACGGTAACAGTGGGACTGTCTGTCATTGCAGCACAGACTGTAACAGTAGGAACTATCTGTCATTGCAGCACAGACTGTAACAGTAGGAACTGTCTGTCTTTGCAGCACAGGCTTTAACAGTCGGAACCATCTGTCATTGCAGCACAAACTGTAATACTGGGACTGTCTGTCATTGTAGCACAGAATGTAACAGTAGGAACTGTCTGTCATTGCAGCACAGACTGTAACAGTGGGACTGCTTGTCATTGCAGTGTAGACTGTAACAGTGGGTCTGGCTATCATTGCAGCACAGGCTGTAACAGTGGAACTGTCTGTCTTTGCAGCACAGGCTTTAACAGTCGGAACCATCTGTCATTGCAGCACAAACTGTAATACTGGGACTGTCTGTCATTGTAGCACAGAATGTAACAGTAGGAACTGTCTGTCATTGCAGCACAGACTGTAACAGTGGGACTGCTTGTCATTGCAGTGTAGACTGTAACAGTCGGTCTGGCTATCATTGCAGCACAGGCTGTAACAGTGGAACTGTCTGTCTTTGCAGCACAGGCTTTAACAGTCGGAACCATCTGTCATTGCAGCACAAACTGTAATAGTGGGACTGTCTGTCATTGTAGCACAGAATGTAACAGTACGAACCATCTGTCATTGCAGCACAGACTGTAATAGTGGGACTGTCTGTCATTGCAGTACAGACTGTAACAGTGGGACTGGCTGCTATTGTAGCATGGACTGTAACAGTGGGACTGTCTGTCATTGCAGCGCCGACTGTAACAGTGGGACTGTCTGTCATTGCAGTACAGACTGTAACAGTGGGACTGGCTGCTATTGTAGCATGGACTGTAACAGTGGGACTGTCTGTCATTGCAGCGCCGACTGTAACAGTGGGACTGTCTGTCATTGCAGCACAGACTGTAACAGTGGGACTGTCTGTCATTGCAGCGCCGAC
Source organism: Chiloscyllium punctatum (assembly GCF_047496795.1). Classification (NCBI taxonomy): domain Eukaryota; kingdom Metazoa; phylum Chordata; class Chondrichthyes; order Orectolobiformes; family Hemiscylliidae; genus Chiloscyllium; species Chiloscyllium punctatum. The sequence goes on from NC_092783.1 coordinate 29,528,066, forward strand.
TGTAACAGTGGGACTGTCTGTCATTGCAGCACAGACTGTAACAGTGGGACTGTCTGTCATTGCAGCACAGATTGTAACAATGAGAATGTCTGTCATTGCAGCACAGACTGTAACAGTAGGAACCGTCTGTCCTTGCAGCACAGACTGTAACGGTGGAAACTGTCTGTCATTGCAGCACAGACTGTGACAGAGGCACTGTCTGTCATTGCAGCACAGACTGTAACAGTGGGAACTGTCTCTCATTGCAGCACAGACTGTAACAGTGACTCTGGCTATCATTGCAACACAGACTGTAACCGTGGGAACTGTCTGTCATTGCAGCACAGACTGTGACAGTGGGACTGCCTGTCATTGCAGCACAGACTGTAACAGTGGGAACTGTCTCTCATTGCAGCACAGACTATAACAGTGACTCTGGCTATCATTGCAACACAGACTGTAACAGTGGGAACTGTCCATTATTGCAGCACTGACTGTAACAGTGGGAACTGTCCGTCATTGCAGCACAGACTGTAACAGTGGGACTGCCTGTTATTGTAGCACAGAGTGTAACAGTGGGACTGTCTGTCATTGCAGCACAGGCTATAATAGTAGCAACCGTCTGTCATTGCAGCACAGACTGTAATAGTGGAACTGTCTGTCATTGCAGCACAGACTGTAACAGTAGGAACCGTCTGTCATTGCAGCACAGACTGTAACAGTGGGAGTGTTTGTCATTGCAGCACAGACTGTAACAGTGCCTCTGGCTATCATTGCTGCACAGACTGTAACAGTGGGAACTGTCTGTCATTTCAGCACAGACTGTAACAGCGGGACTGCCTGGTATTGTAGCACACACTGTAACAGTGGGACTGTCTGTCATTGCAGCATAGACAGTAACAGTGGGACCAGCTGGTATTGTAGCATTGACTGTAACAGTGGGAACTGTCCGTCATTGCAGCACAGTCTGTAACATTGGGAACTGTCTGTCATTGCAGCACAAGCTATAACAGTAGCAACCGTCTGTCATTGCAGCACAGACTGTAATAGTGGAACTGTCCGTCATTGCAGCACAGACTGTAACAGTGGGAACTGTCTATCATTTCAGCACAGACTGTAACAGTGGGACTGCCTGTTATTGTAGCACAGACTGTAACAGTGGGACTGCCTGTTATTGTAGCACAGACTGTAACAGTGGGACTGTCTGTCATTGCAGCACAGGCTATAATAGTAGCAACCGTCTGTCATTGCAGCACAGACTGTAATAGTGGAACTGTCTGTCATTGCAGCACAGACTGTAACAGTAGGAACCGTCTGTCATTGCAGCACAGACTGTAACAGTGGGAGTGTTTGTCATTGCAGCACAGACTGTAACAGTGCCTCTGGCTATCATTGCTGCACAGACTGTAACAGTGGGAACCGTCTGTCATTGCAGCACAGAATGTAACAGTAGGAACCGTCTGTCATTGCAGCACAGACTGTAACAGTAGGAACTATCTGTCATTGCAGCACAGACTGTAACAGTAGGAACTGTTTGTCATTGCAGCACAGACTGTAACAGTGGGACTGTCTGTCATTGCAGCACAGACTGTAACATTGGGACTGTCTGTCATTGCAGCACAGACTGTAACATTGGGACTGTCTGTCATTGCAGCACAGACTGTAACAGTAGGAACCGACTGTCCTTGCAGCACAGACTGTAACAGTGAAACTGGCTGTTATTCTAGCTCAGACTGTAACAGTGAAACTGGCCGTTATTGTAGCTCAGACTGTAAGAGTGGGAAATGTCTGTCATTGCAGTACCGATTGTAACAGTGGGACAGTCTGTCATTGCTGTGCAGACTATAACAGTAGGAACCGTTTGTCCTTGCAGCACAGACTGTAATAGTGGGACTGTCTGTCAATACAGCACCGACGGTAACAGTGGGACTGTCTGTCATTGCAGCACAGACTGTAACAGTAGGAACTATCTGTCATTGCAGCACAGACTGTAACAATAGGAACTGTTTGTCATTGCAGCACAGACTGTAACAGTGGGACTGTCTGTCATTGCAGCACAGACTGTAACATTGGGACTGTCTGTCATTGCAGCACACACTGTAACAGTAGGAACTGTCTGTCATTTCAGCACAGACTGTAACAGCGGGACTGCCTGGTATTGTAGCACAGACTGTAACAGTGGGACTGTCTGTCATTGCAGCATAGACAGTAACAGTGGGACCAGCTGGTATTGTAGCATTGACTGTAACAGTGGGAACTGTCCGTCATTGCAGCACAGTCTGTAACATTGGGAACTGTCTGTCATTGCAGCACAAGCTATAACAGTAGCAACCGTCTGTCATTGCAGCACAGACTGTAATAGTGGAACTGTCCGTCATTGCAGCACAGACTGTAACAGTGGGAACTGTCTGTCATTTCAGCACAGACTGTAACAGTGGGACTGCCTGTTATTGTAGCACAGACTGTAACAGTGGGACTGCCTGTTATTGTAGCACAGACTGTAACAGTGGGACTGTCTGTCATTGCAGCACAGGCTATAATAGTAGCAACCGTCTGTCATTGCAGCACAGACTGTAATAGTGGAACTGTCTGTCATTGCAGCACAGACTGTAACAGTAGGAACCGTCTGTCATTGCAGCACAGACTGTAACAGTGGGAGTGTTTGTCATTGCAGCACAGACTGTAACAGTGCCTCTGGCTATCATTGCTGCACAGACTGTAACAGTGGGAACCGTCTGTCATTGCAGCACAGAATGTAACAGTAGGAACCGTCTGTCATTGCAGCACAGACTGTAACAGTGGGAGTGTCTGTCATTGCAGCACAGACTGTAACAGTAGGAACTATCTGTCATTGCAGCACAGACTGTAACAGTAGGAACTGTTTGTTATTGCAGCACAGACTGTAACAGTGGGACTGTCTGTCATTGCAGCACAGACTGTAACATTGGGACTGTCTGTCATTGCAGCACAGACTGTAACATTGGGACTGTCTGTCATTGCAGCACAGACTGTGACAGTAGGAACCGACTGTCCTTGCAGCACAGACTGTAACAGTGAAACTGGCTGTTATTCTAGCTCAGACTGTAACAGTGAAACTGGCCGTTATTGTAGCTCAGACTGTAAGAGTGGGAAATGTCTGTCATTGCAGTACCGATTGTAACAGTGGGACAGTCTGTCATTGCTGTGCAGACTATAACAGTAGGAACCGTTTGTCCTTGCAGCACAGACTGTAATAGTGGGACTGTCTGTCAATACAGCACCGACGGTAACAGTGGGACTGTCTGTCATTGCAGCACAGACTGTAACAGTAGGAACTATCTGTCATTGCAGCACAGACTGTAACAGTAGGAACTGTTTGTCATTGCAGCACAGACTGTAACATTGGGACTGTCTGTCATTGCAGCACAGACTGTAACAGTAGGAACTGTCTGTCATTTCAGCACAGACTGTAACAGCGGGACTGCCTGGTATTGTAGCACACACTGTAACAGTGGGACTGTCTGTCATTGCAGCATAGACAGTAACAGTGGGACCAGCTGGTATTGTAGCATTGACTGTAACAGTGGGAACTGTCCGTCATTGCAGCACAGTCTGTAACATTGGGAACTGTCTGTCATTGCAGCACAAGCTATAACAGTAGCAACCGTCTGTCATTGCAGCACAGACTGTAATAGTGGAACTGTCCGTCATTGCAGCACAGACTGTAACAGTGGGAACTGTCTGTCATTTCAGCACAGACTGTAACAGTGGGACTACCTGTTATTGTAGCACAGACTGTAACAGTGGGACTGCCTGTTATTGTAGCACAGACTGTAACAGTGGGACTGTCTGTCATTGTAGCACAGGCTATAATAGTAGCAACTGTCTGTCATTGCAGCACAGACTGTAATAGTGGAACTGTCTGTCATTGCAGCACAGACTGTAACAGTTGGAACCGCCTGTCATTGCAGCACAGACTGTAACAGTGCCTCTGGCTATCATTGCTGCACAGACTGTAACAGTGGGAACCGTCTGTCATTGCAGCACAGAATGTAACAGTAGGAACCGTCTGTCATTGCAGCACAGACTGTAACAGTGGGAGTGTCTGTCATTGCAGCACAGACTGTAACAGTAGGAACTATCTGTCATTGCAGCACAGACTGTAACAGTAGGAACTGTTTGTCATTGCAGCACAGACTGTAACAGTGGGACTGTCTGTCATTGCAGCACACTGTAACATTGGGACTGTCTGTCATTGCAGCACAGACTGTAACATTGGGACTGTCTGTCATTGCAGCACAGACTGTAACAGTAGGAACCGACTGTCCTTGCAGCACAGACTGTAACAGTGAAACTGGCTGTTATTCTAGCTCAGACTGTAACAGTGAAACTGGCCGTTATTGTAGCTCAGACTGTAAGAGTGGGAAATGTCTGTCATTGCAGTACCGATTGTAACAGTGGGACAGTCTGTCATTGCTGTGCAGACTGTAACAGTAGGAACTATCTGTCATTGCAGCACAGACTGTAACAGTAGGAACTGTTTGTCATTGCAGCACAGACTGTAACAGTGGGACTGTCTTTCATTGCAGCACAGACTGTAACATTGGGACTGTCTGTCATTGCAGCACAGACTGTAACAGTAGGAACTGTCTGTCATTTCAGCACAGACTGTAACAGCGGGACTGCCTGGTATTGTAGCACAGACTGTAACAGTGGGACTGTCTGTCATTGCAGCATAGACAGTAACAGTGGGACCAGCTGGTATTGTAGCATTGACTGTAACAGTGGGAACTGTCCGTCATTGCAGCACAGTCTGTAACATTGGGAACTGTCTGTCATTGCAGCACAAGCTATAACAGTAGCAACCGTCTGTCATTGCAGCACAGACTGTAATAGTGGAACTGTCCGTCATTGCAGCACAGACTGTAACAGTGGGAACTGTCTGTCATTTCAGCACAGACTGTAACAGTGGGACTGCCTGTTATTGTAGCACAGACTGTAACAGTGGGACTGCCTGTTATTGTAGCACAGACTGTAACAGTGGGACTGTCTGTCATTGCAGCACAGGCTATAATAGTAGCAACCGTCTGTCATTGCAGCACAGACTGTAATAGTGGAACTGTCTGTCATTGCAGCACAGACTGTAACAGTAGGAACCGTCTGTCATTGCAGCACAGACTGTAACAGTGGGAGTGTTTGTCATTGCAGCACAGACTGTAACAGTGCCTCTGGCTATCATTGCTGCACAGACTGTAACAGTGGGAACCGTCTGTCATTGCAGCACAGAATGTAACAGTAGGAACCGTCTGTCATTGCAGCACAGACTGTAACAGTGGGAGTGTCTGTCATTGCAGCACAGACTGTAACAGTAGGAACTATCTGTCATTGCAGCACAGACTGTAACAGTAGGAACTGTTTGTCATTGCAGCACAGACTGTAACAGTGGGACTGTCTGTCATTGCAGCACAGACTGTAACATTGGGACTGTCTGTCATTGCAGCACAGACTGTAACATTGGGACTGTCTGTCATTGCAGCACAGACTGTAACAGTAGGAACCGACTGTCCTTGCAGCACAGACTGTAACAGTGAAACTGGCTGTTATTCTAGCTCAGACTGTAACAGTGAAACTGGCCGTTATTGTAGCTCAGACTGTAAGAGTGGGAAATGTCTGTCATTGCAGTACCGATTGTAACAGTGGGACAGTCTGTCATTGCTGTGCAGACTATAACAGTAGGAACCGTTTGTCCTTGCAGCACAGACTGTAATAGTGGGACTGTCTGTCAATACAGCACCGACGGTAACAGTGGGACTGTCTATCATTGCAGCACAGACTGTAACAGTAGGAACTATCTGTCATTGCAGCACAGACTGTAACAGTAGGAACTGTTTGTCATTGCAGCACAGACTGTAACAGTGGGACTGTCTGTCATTGCAGCACAGACTGTAACATTGGGACTGTCTGTCATTGCAGCACAGACTGTAACATTGGGACTGTCTGTCATTGCAGCACAGACTGTAAAAGTAGGAACCGACTGTCCTTGCAGCACAGACTGTCACAGTGAAACTGGCTGTTATTCTAGCTCAGACTGTAACAGTGAAACTGGTTGTTATTGTAGCTCAGACTGTAAGAGTGGGAAATGTCTGTCATTGCAGTACCGATTGTAACAGTGGGACAGTCTGTCATTGCTGTGCAGACTATAACAGTAGGAACCGTTTGTCCTTGCAGCACAGACTGAAATAGTGGGACTGTCTGTCAATACAGCACCGACGGTAACAGTGGGACTGTCTAACATTGCAGCACAGACTGCAACAGTAGGAACTATCTGTCATTGCAGCACAGACTGTAACAGTAGGAACTGTTTGTCATTGCAGCACAGACTGTAACAGTGGGACTGTCTGTCATTTCAGCACAGACTGTAACAGTGGGACTGTCTGTCATGCAGTACAGACTGTAACAGTGGGACTATCTGTCATTTCAGCACCGACTGTAACAGTGGGACTGTCTGTCATTGCAGCACAGACTGTAACAGTAGGAACTATCTGTCATTGCAGCACAGACTGTAACAGTGGGACTGTCTGTCATTGCAGCACAGACTGTAACAGTGGGACTGTCTGTCATTTCAGCACCGACTGTAACAGTGGGACTGTCTGTCATTGCAGCGCAGACTGTAACAGTAGGAACGGTCTGTCATTGCAGCACAGACTGTAACAGTGGGAACTGTCTGTCGTTGCAGCACAGACTGTAACAGTGGGACTGTCTGTCATTGCAGTACAGACTGTAACAGTGGGACTGTCTGTCATTTCAGCACCGACTGTAACAGTGGGACTGTCTGTCATTGCAGCGCAGACTGTAACAGTAAGAACGGTCTGTCATTGCAGCACAGACTGTAACAGTGGGAACTGTCTGTTGTTGCAGCACAGACTGTAACAGTGGGACTGTCTGTCATTGCAGCGCGGACTGTAACAGTAGTAACCGTCTGTTATTGCAGCGCCGACTGTAAGAGTGGGACTGTCTGTTATTGTAGCACAGACTGTAACCGTGGGAACTGTCTCTCATTGCAGCACAGACTGTAACAGTGACTCTGGCTATCATTGCAACACAGACTGTAACAGTGGGAACTGTCCGTCATTGCAGCACAGACTGTAACAGTGGGAACTGTCTGTCATTGCAGCACAGACTGTAACAGTATGAACTGTCTGTCATTTCAGCACAGACTGTAAAAGCGGGACTGCCTGTTATTGTAGCACAGACTGTAACAGTGGGATTGTCTGTCATTGCAGCAGAGACAGTAACAGTGGGACCAGCTGGTATTGTAGCATTGACTGTAACAGTGGGAACTGTATGTCATTGCTGCACAGTCTGTAACAGTGGGACTGTCTGTCATTGCAGCACAGGCTATAACAGTAGCAACAGTCTGTCATTGCAGCACAGACTGTAATAGTGGAACTGTCTGTCATTGCAGTCCAGACTGTAACAGTGAAACTGGCTGTTATTCTAGCTCAGACTGTAACAGTGAAACTGGCTGTTATTGTAGCTCAGACTGTAAGAGTGGGAAATGTCTGTCATTGCAGTACCGATTATAACAGTGGGACAGTCTGTCATTGCTGTGCAGACTATAACAGTAGGAACCGTTTTTCCTTGCAGCACAGACTGTAATAGTGGGACTGTCTGTCAATACAGCACAGACTGTAACAGTGGGACTGTCTGTCATTGCAGCACAGACTGTAACATTGGGACTGTCTGTCATTGCAGCACAGACTGTAACATTGGGACTGTCTGTCATTGCAGCACAGACTGTAACAGTAGGAACCGACTGTCCTTGCAGCACAGACTGTCACAGTGAAACTGGCTGTTATTCTAGCTCAGACTGTAACAGTGAAACTGGTTGTTATTGTAGCTCAGACTGTAAGAGTGGGAAATGTCTGTCATTGCAGTACCGATTGTAACAGTGGGACTGTCTGTCATTGCAGCACAGACTGTAACAGTAGGAACTATCTGTCATTGCAGCACAGACTGTAACAGTAGGAACTGTTTGTCATTGCAGCACAGACTGTAACAGTGGGACTGTCTGTCATTGCAGCACAGACTGTAACAGTGGGACTGTCTGTCATTGCAGTACAGACTGTAACAGTGGGACTGCCTGTCATTTCAGCACCGACTGTAACAGTGGGACTGTCTGTCATTGCAGCACAGACTGTAACAGTAGGAACTATCTGTCATTGCAGCACATACTGTAACAGTGGGACTGTCTGTCATTGCAGCACAGACTGTAACAGTGGGACTGTCTGTCATTTCAGCACCGACTGTAACAGTGGGACTGTCTGTCATTGCAGCGCAGACTGTAACAGTAGGAACGGTCTGTCATTGCAGCACAGACTGTAACAGTGGGAACTGTCAGTCGTTGCAGCACAGACTGTAACAGTGGGACTGTCTGTCATTGCAGCACAGAATGTAACAGTAGGAACTATCTGTCATTGCAGCACAGACTGTAACAGTAGGAACTGTTTGTCATTGCAGCACAGACTGTAACAGTGGGACTGTCTATCATTGCAGCACAGACTGTAACAGTGGGAATGTCTGTCATTGCAGTACAGACTGTAACAGTGGGACTGTCTGTCATTTCAGCACCGACTGTAACAGTGGGACTGTCTGTCATTGCAGCGCAGACTGTAACAGTAAGAACGGTCTGTCATTGCAGCACAGACTGTAACAGTGGGACTGTCTGTCATTGCAGCGCGGACTGTAACAGTAGTAACCGTCTGTTATTGCAGCGCCGACTGTAAGAGTGGGACTGTCTGTTATTGTAGCACAGACTGTAACCGTGGGAACTGTCTCTCATTGCAGCACAGACTGTAACAGTGACTCTGGCTATCATTGCAACACAGACTGTAACAGTGGGAACTGTCCGTCATTGCAGCACAGACTGTAACAGTGGGAACTGTCTGTCATTGCAGCACAGACTGTAACAGTATGAACTGTCTGTCATTTCAGCACAGACTGTAAAAGCGGGACTGCCTGTTATTGTAGCACAGACTGTAACAGTGGGATTGTCTGTCATTGCAGCAGAGACAGTAACAGTGGGACCAGCTGGTATTGTAGCATTGACTGTAACAGTGGGAACTGTATGTCATTGCTGCACAGTCTGTAACAGTGGGACTGTCTGTCATTGCAGCACAGGCTATAACAGTAGCAACAGTCTGTCATTGCAGCACAGACTGTAATAGTGGAACTGTCTGTCATTGCAGCACAGAATGTAACAGTAGGAACTGTCTGTCATTTCAGCACAGACTGTAACAGCGGGACTGCCTGTTATTGTAGCACAGACTGTAACAGTGGGACTGCCTGTTATTGTAGCACAGACTGTAACAGTGGGACTGTCTGTCATTGCAGCACAGGCTATAACAGTAGCAACTGTCTGTCATTGCAGCACAGGCTATAACAGTAGCAACTGTCTGTCATTGCAGCACAGACTGTAACAGTAGGAACTGTCTGTCATTTCAGCACAGACTGTAACAGCGGGACTGCCTGTTATTGTAGCACAGACTGTAACAGTGGGACTGCCTGTTATTGTAGCACAGACTGTAACAGTGGGACTGTCTGTCATTGCAGCACCGGCTATAACAGTAGCAACCGTCTGTCATTGCAGCACAGACTGTAACAGTGGGACTGTCTGTCATTGCAGCCCAGATTGTAACAATGGGAATGTCTGTCATTGCAGCACAGACTGTAACAGTGAAACTGGCTGTTATTGTAGCTCAGACTGTAAGACTGGGAAATGTCTGTCATTGCAGTACCGATTGTAACAGTGGAACAGTCTGTCATTGCTGTGCAGACTATAACAGTAGGAACCGTTTGTCCTTGCAGCACAGACTGTAACAGTGGGTCTGTCTGTCATTGCAGCACAGATTGTAACAATGGGAATGTCTGTCATTGCAGCACAGACTGTAACAGTAGGAACCGACTGTCCTTGCGGCACAGACTGTAACAGTGAAACTGGCTGTTATTCTCGCACAGACTGTAACAGTGAAACTGGCTGTTATTGTAACTCAGACTGTAAGAGTGGGAAATGTCTGTCATTGCAGTACCGATTGTAACAGTGGGACAGTCTGTCATTGCGGTGCAGACTATAACAGTAGGAACCGTTTGTCCTTGCAGCACAGACTGTAATAGTGGGACTGTCTGTCATTGCAGCACAGACTGTAACAGTGGTACTGTCTGTCAATGCAGCACAGACTGTAACAGTAGGAACCGTCTGTCCTTGCAGCACAGACTGTAACAATGCGACTGGCTGTTATTGTTGCACAGACTGTAACAGTGGGACTGTCTGTCATTGCAGCACAGGCTATAACAGTAGCAACCATCTGTCATTGCAGCACAGACTGTAACAGTGGAACTGTCTGTCATTGCAGCACAGCGTGTAACAGTAGGAACGGTCTGTCATTTCAGCACAGACTGTAACAGCGGGACTGCCTATTATTGTAGCACAGACTGTAACAGTGGGACTGCCTGTTATTGTAGCACAGACTGTAACAGTGGGACTGTCTGTCATTGCAGCACAGGCTATAACAGGAGCAACCGTCTGTCATTGCAGCACAGACTGTAATAGTGGAACTGTCTGTCATTGCAGCACACACTGTAACAGTAGGAACCGTCTGTCATTGCAGCACCGACTGTAACAGTGGGACTGTCTGTCATTGCAGCACAGACTGTAACAGTGGGACTGTCTGTCATTGCAGCACAGATTGTAACAATGGGAATGTCTGTCATTGCAGCACAGACTGTAACAGTGAAACTGGCTGTTATTCTAGCACAGACTGTAACAGTGAAACTGGCTGTTATTGTAGCTCAGACTGTAAGACTGGGAAATGTCTGTCATTGCAGTACAGATTGTAACAGTGGGACAGTCTGTCATTGCGGTGCAGACTATAACAGTAGGAACCATTTGTCCTTGCAGCACAGACTGTAATAGTGGGACTGTCTGTCAATACAGCACCGATGGTAACAGTGGGACTGTCTGTCATTGCAGAACAGACTGTAACAGTAGGAACTGTTTGTCATTGCAGCACAGACTGTAACAGTGGGACTGTCTGTCATTGCAGCACAGACTGTAACAGTGGTACTGTCTGTCAATGCAGCACAGACTGTAACAGTAGGAACCGTCTGTCCTTGCAGCACAGACTGTAACAATGCGACTGGCTGTTATTGTTGCACAGACTGTAACAGTGGGAAATGTCTGTCATTGCAGCACCGATTGTAACAGTGGGACAGTCTGTCATTGCTGTGCAGACTGTAACAGTAGGAACCGTTTGTCCTTGCAGCACAGACTGTAATAGTGGGATTGTCTGTCAATACAGCACCGACGGTAACAGTGGAACTGTCTATCATTGCAGCACAGACTGTAACAGTAGGACTGTCTGTTATTCCAGAACAGACTGCAACCGAGGGAACGTTTTGTCATTGCAGCACAGACTGTAACAGTGGGGACTGTCTGTCATTGCAGCACAGACTGTAACAGTGGGACTGCCTGTTATTGTAGCACAGACTGTAACAGTGGGACTGCCTGTTATTGTAGCACAGACTGTAACAGTGGGACTGTCTGTCATTGCAGCACAGGCTATAATAGTAGCAACCGTCTGTCATTGCAGCACAGACTGTAATAGTGGAACTGTCTGTCATTGCAGCACAGACTGTAACAGTAGGAACCGTCTGTCATTGCAGCACAGACTGTAACAGTGGGAGTGTTTGTCATTGCAGCACAGACTGTAACAGTGCCTCTGGCTATCATTGCTGCACAGACTGTAACAGTGGGAACCGTCTGTCATTGCAGCACAGAATGTAACAGTAGGAACCGTCTGTCATTGCAGCACAGACAGTAACAGTGGGAGTGTCTGTCATTGCAGCACAGACTGTAACAGTAGGAACTATCTGTCATTGCAGCACAGACTGTAACAGTAGGAACTGTTTGTCATTGCAGCACAGACTGTAACAGTGGGACTGTCTGTCATTGCAGCACACTGTAACATTGGGACTGTCTGTCATTGCTGCACAGACTGTAACATTGGGACTGTCTGTCATTGCAGCACAGACTGTAACAGTCGGAACTGTTTGTCATTGCAGCACAGACTGTAACAGTGGGACTGTCTGTCATTGCAGCACACTGTAACATTGGGACTGTCTGTCATTGCAGCACAGACTGTAACATTGGGACTGTCTGTCATTGCAGCACAGACTGTAACAGTAGGAACCGACTGTCCTTGCAGCACAGACTGTAACAGTGAAACTGGCTGTTATTCTAGCTCAGACTGTAACAGTGAAACTGGCTGTTATTGTAGCTCAGACTGTAAGAGTGGGAAATGTCTGTCATTGCAGTACCGATTGTAACAGTGGGACAGTCTGTCATTGCTGTGCAGACTATAACAGTAGGAACCGTTTGTCCTTGCAGCACAGACTGTAATAGTGGGACTGTCTGTCAATACAGCACCGACGGTAACAGTGGGACTGTCTGTCATTGCAGCACAGACTGTAACAGTAGGAACTATCTGTCATTGCAGCACAGACTGTAACAGTAGGAACTGTTTGTCATTGCAGCACAGACTGTAACAGTGGGACTGTCTGTCATTGCAGCACAGACTGTAACATTGGGACTGTCTGTCATTGCAGCACAGACTGTAACAGTAGGAACTGTCTGTCATTTCAGCACAGACTGTAACAGCGGGACTGCCTGGTATTGTAGCACAGACTGTAACAGTGGGACTGTCTGTCATTGCAGCATAGACAGTAACAGTGGGACCAGCTGGTATTGTAGCATTGACTGTAACAGTGGCAACTGTCCGTCATTGCAGCACAGTCTGTAACATTGGGAACTGTCTGTCATTGCAGCACAAGCTATAACAGTAGCAACCGTCTGTCATTGCAGCACAGACTGTAATAGTGGAACTGTCCGTCATTGCAGCACAGACTGTAACAGTGGGAACTGTCTGTCATTTCAGCACAGACTGTAACAGTGGGACTGCCTGTTATTGTAGCACAGACTGTAACAGTGGGACTGCCTGTTATTGTAGCACAGACTGTAACAGTGGGACTGTCTGTCATTGCAGCACAGGCTATAATAGTAGCAACCGTCTGTCATTGCAGCACAGACTGTAATAGTGGAACTGTCTGTCATTGCAGCACAGACTGTAACAGTAGGAACCGTCTGTCATTGCAGCACAGACAGTAACAGTGGGAGTGTCTGTCATTGCAGCACAGACTGTAACAGTAGGAACTATCTGTCATTGCAGCACAGACTGTAACAGTAGGAACTGTTTGTCATTGCAGCACAGACTGTAACAGTGGGACTGTCTGTCATTGCAGCACACTGTAACATTGGGACTGTCTGTCATTGCAGCACAGACTGTAACATTGGGACTGTCTGTCATTGCAGCACAGACTGTAACAGTAGGAACTGTTTGTCATTGCAGCACAGACTGTAACAGTGGGACTGTCTGTCATTGCAGCACACTGTAACATTGGGACTGCCTGTCATTGCAGCACAGACTGTAACATTGGGACTGTCTGTCATTGCAGCACAGACTGTAACAGTAGGAACCGACTGTCCTTGCAGCACAGACTGTAACAGTGAAACTGGCTGTTATTCTAGCTCAGACTGTAACAGTGAAACTGGCCGTTATTGTAGCTCAGACTGTAAGAGTGGGAAATGTCTGTCATTGCAGTACCGATTGTAACAGTGGGACAGTCTGTCATTGCTGTGCAGACTATAACAGTAGGAACCGTTTGTCCTTGCAGCACAGACTGTAATAGTGGGACTGTCTGTCAATACAGCACCGACGGTAACAGTGGGACTGTCTGTCATTGCAGCACAGACTGTAACAGTAGGAACTATCTGTCATTGCAGCACAGACTGTAACAGTAGGAACTGTTTGTCATTGCAGCACAGACTGTAACAGTGGGACTGTCTGTCATTGCAGCACAGACTGTAACATTGGGACTGTCTGTCATTGCAGCACAGACTGTAACAGTAGGAACTGTCTGTCATTTCAGCACAGACTGTAACAGCGGGACTGCCTGGTATTGTAGCACAGACTGTAACAGTGGGACTGTCTGTCATTGCAGCATAGACAGTAACAGTGGGACCAGCTGGTATTGTAGCATTGACTGTAACAGTGGGAACTGTCCGTCATTGCAGCACAGTCTGTAACATTGGGAACTGTCTGTCATTGCAGCACAAGCTATAACAGTAGCAACCGTCTGTCATTGCAGCACAGACTGTAATAGTGGAACTGTCCATCATTGCAGCACAGACTGTAACAGTGGGAACTGTCTGTCATTTCAGCACAGACTGTAACAGTGGGACTGCCTGTTATTGTAGCACAGACTGTAACAGTGGGACTGCCTGTTATTGTAGCACAGACTGTAACAGTGGGACTGTCTGTCATTGCAGCACAGGCTATAATAGTAGCAACCGTCTGTCATTGCAGCACAGACTGTAATAGTGGAACTGTCTGTCATTGCAGCACAGACTGTAACAGTAGGAACCGTCTGTCATTGCAGCACAGACTGTAACAGTGGGAGTGTTTGTCATTGCAGCACAGACTGTAACAGTGCCTCTGGCTATCATTGCTGCACAGACTGTAACAGTGGGAACCGTCTGTCATTGCAGCACAGAATGTAACAGTAGGAACCGTCTGTCATTGCAGCACAGACTGTAACAGTGGGAGTGTCTGTCATTGCAGCACAGACTGTAACAGTAGGAACTATCTGTCATTGCAGCACAGACTGTAACAGTAGGAACTGTTTGTCATTGCAGCACAGACTGTAACAGTGGGACTGTCTGTCATTGCAGCACACTGTAATATTGGGACTGTCTGTCATTGCAGCACAGACTGTAACATTGGGACTGTCTGTCATTGCAGCACTGACTGTAACAGTAGGAACCGACTGTCCTTGCAGCACAGACTGTAACAGTGAAACTGGCTGTTATTCTAGCTCAGACTGTAACAGTGAAACTGGCCGTTATTGTAGCTCAGACTGTAAGAGTGGGAAATGTCTGTCATTGCAGTACCGATTGTAACAGTGGGACAGTCTGTCATTGCTGTGCAGACTATAACAGTAGGAACCGTTTGTCCTTGCAGCACAGACTGTAATAGTGGGACTGTCTGTCAATACAGCACCGACGGTAACAGTGGGACTGTCTGTTATTGCAGCACAGACTGTAACAGTAGGAACTATCTGTCATTGCAGCACAGACTGTAACAGTAGGAACTGTTTGTCATTGCAGCACAGACTGTAACAGTGGGACTGTCTGTCATTGCAGCACAGACTGTAACATTGGGACTGTCTGTCATTGCAGCACAGACTGTAACATTGGGACTGTCTGTCATTGCAGCACAGACTGTAAAAGTAGGAACCGACTGTCCTTGCAGCACAGACTGTCACAGTGAAACTGGCTGTTATTCTAGCTCAGACTGTAACAGTGAAACTGGCTGTTATTGTAGCTCAGACTGTAAGAGTGGGAAATGTCTGTCATTGCAGTACCGATTGTAACAGTGGGACAGTCTGTCATTGCTGTGCAGACTATAACAGTAGGAACCATTTGTCCTTGCAGCACAGACTGTAATAGTGGGACTGTCTGTCAATACAGCACCGACGATAACAGTGGGACTGTCTAACATTGCAGCACAGACTGCAACAGTAGGAACTATCTGTCATTGCAGCACAGACTGTAACAGTAGGAACTGTTTGTCATTGCAGCACAGACTGTAACAGTGGGATTGTCTGTCATTTCAGCACAGACTGTAACAGTGGGACTGTCTGTCATGCAGTACAGACTGTAACAGTGGGACTATCTGTCATTTCAGCACCGACTGTAACAGTGGGACTGTCTGTCATTGCAGCACAGACTGTAACAGTAGGAACTATCTGTCATTGCAGCACAGACTGTAACAGTGGGACTGTCTGTCATTGCAGCACAGACTGTAACAGTGGGACTGTCTGTCATTTCAGCACCGACTGTAACAGTGGGACTGTCTGTCATTGCAGCGCAGACTGTAACAGTAGGAACGGTCTGTCATTACAGCACAGACTGTAACAGTGGGAACTGTCTGTCGTTGCAGCACAGACTGTAACAGTGGGAGTGTCTGTCATTGCAGCACAGACTGTAACAGTAGGAACTATCTGTCATTGCAGCACAGACTGTAACAGTAGGAACTGTTTGTCATTGCAGCACAGACTGTAACAGTGGGACTGTCTATCATTGCAGTACAGACTGTAACAGTGGGACTGTCTGTCATTGCAGTACAGACTGTAACAGTGGGACTGTCTGTCATTTCAGCACCGACTGTAACAGTGGGACTGTCTGTCATTGCAGCGCAGACTGTAACAGTAAGAACGGTCTGTCATTGCAGCACAGACTGTAACAGTGGGAACTGTCTGTCGTTGCAGCACAGACTGTAACAGTGGGACTGTCTGTCATTGCAGCGCGGACTGTAACAGTAGTAACCGTCTGTTATTGCAGCGCCGACTGTAAGAGTGGGACTGTCTGTTATTGTAGCACAGACTGTAACCGTGGGAACTGTCTCTCATTGCAGCACAGACTGTAACAGTGACTCTGGCTATCATTGCAACACAGACTGTAACAGTGGGAACTGTCCGTCATTGCAGCACAGACTGTAACAGTGGGAACTGTCTGTCATTGCAGCACAGACTGTAACAGTATGAACTGTCTGTCATTTCAGCACAGACTGTAAAAGCGGGACTGCCTGTTATTGTAGCACAGACTGTAACAGTGGGATTGTCTGTCATTGCAGCAGAGACAGTAACAGTGGGACCAGCTGGTATTGTAGCATTGACTGTAACAGTGGGAACTGTATGTCATTGCTGCACAGTCTGTAACAGTGGGACTGTCTGTCATTGCAGCACAGGCTATAACAGTAGCAACAGTCTGTCATTGCAGCACAGACTGTAATAGTGGAACTGTCTGTCATTGCAGCACAGACTGTAACAGTGAAACTGGCTGTTATTCTAGCTCAGACTGTAACAGTGAAACTGGCTGTTATTGTAGCTCAGACTGTAAGAGTGGGAAATGTCTGTCATTGCAGTACCGATTGTAACAGTGGGACAGTCTGTCATTGCTGTGCAGACTATAACAGTAGGAACCGTTTGTCCTTGCAGCACAGACTGTAATAGTGGGACTGTCTGTCAATACAGCACCGACGGTAACAGTGGGACTGTCTGTCATTGCAGCACAGACTGTAACAGTAGGAACTATCTGTCATTGCAGCACAGACTGTAACAGTAGGAACTGTTTGTCATTGCAGCACAGACTGTAACAGTGGGACTGTCTGTCATTGCAGCACAGACTGTAACATTGGGACTGTCTGTCATTGCAGCACAGACTGTAACATTGGGACTGTCTGTCATTGCAGCACAGACTGTAACAGTAGGAACCGACTGTCCTTGCAGCACAGACTGTCACAGTGAAACTGGCTGTTATTCTAGCTCAGACTGTAACAGTGAAACTGGTTGTTATTGTAGCTCAGACTGTAAGAGTGGGAAATGTCTGTCATTGCAGTACCGATTGTAACAGTGGGACAGTCTGTCATTGCTGTGCAGACTATAACAGTAGGAACCGTTTGTCCTTGCAGCACAGACTGTAATAGTGGGACTGTCTGTCAATACAGCACCGACGGTAACAGTGGGACTGTCTGTCATTGCAGCACAGACTGTAACAGTAGGAACTATCTGTCATTGCAGCACAGACTGTAACAGTAGGAACTGTTTGTCATTGCAGCACAGACTGTAACAGTGGGACTGTCTGTCATTGCAGCACAGACTGTAACAGTGGGACTGTCTGTCATTGCAGTACAGACTGTAACAGTGGGACTGCCTGTCATTTCAGCACCGACTGTAACAGTAGGAACTATCTGTCATTGCAGCACATACTGTAACAGTGGGACGGTCTGTCATTGCAGCACAGACTGTAACAGTGGGACTGTCTGTCATTTCAGCACCGACTGTAACAGTGGGACTGTCTGTCATTGCAGCGCAGACTGTAACAGTAGGAACGGTCTGTCATTGCAGCACATACTGTAACAGTGGGATTGTCTGTCATTGCAGCACAGACTGTAACAGTGGGACTGTCTGTCATTTCAGCACCGACTGTAACAGTGGGACTGTCTGTCATTGCAGCGCAGACTGTAACAGTAGGAACGGTCTGTCATTGCAGCACAGACTGTAACAGTGGGAACTGTCTGTCATTGCAGCACAGACTGTAACAGTAGGAACTGTTTGTCATTGCAGCACAGACTGTAACAGTAGGAACTGTTTGTCATTGCAGCACAGACTGTAACAGTGGGAACTGTCTGTCGTTGCAGCACAGACTGTAACAGTGGGAACTGTCTGTCATTGCAGCACAGACTGTAACAGTAGGAACTATCTGTCATTGGAGCACAGACTGTAACAGTAGGAACTGTTTGTCATTGCAGCACAGACTGTAACAGTGGGACTGTCTATCATTGCAGCACAGACTGTAACAGTGGGAATGTCTGTCTTTGCAGTACAGACTGTAACAGTGGGACTGTCTGTCATTTCAGCACCGACTGTAACAGTGGGACTGTCTGTCATTGCAGCGCAGACTGTAACAGTATGAACTGTCTGTCATTTCAGCACAGACTGTAAAAGCGGGACTGCCTGTTATTGTAGCACAGACTGTAACAGTGGGATTGTCTGTCATTGCAGCAGAGACAGTAACAGTGGGACCAGCTGGTATTGTAGCATTGACTGTAACAGTGGGAACTGTATGTCATTGCTGCACAGTCTGTAACAGTGGGACTGTCTGTAATTGCAGCACAGGCTATAACAGTAGCAACAGTCTGTCATTGCAGCACAGACTGTAATAGTGGAACTGTCTGTCATTGCAGCACAGAATGTAACAGTAGGAACTGTCTGTCATTTCAGCACAGACTGTAACAGCGGGACTGCCTGTTATTGTAGCACAGACTGTAACAGTGGGACTGCCTGTTATTGTAGCACAGACTGTAACAGTGGGACTGTCTGTCATTGCAGCACAGGCTATAACAGTAGCAACTGTCTGTCATTGCAGCACAGACTGTAATAGTGGAACTGTCTGTCATTGCAGCACAGACTGTAACAGTAGGAACTGTCTGTCATTTCAGCACAGACTGTAACAGCGGGACTGCCTGTTATTGTAGCACAGACTGTAACAGTGGGACTGCCTGTTATTGTAGCACAGACTGTAACAGTGGGACTGTCTGTCATTGCAGCACCGGCTATAACAGTAGCAACCGTCTGTCATTGCAGCACAGACTGTAACAGTGGGACTGTCTGTCATTGCAGCCCAGATTGTAACAATGGGAATGTCTGTCATTGCAGCACAGACTGTAACAGTGAAACTGGCTGTTATTGTAGCTCAGACTGTAAGACTGGGAAATGTCTGTCATTGCAGTACCGATTGTAACAGTGGAACAGTCTGTCATTGCTGTGCAGACTATAACAGTAGGAACCGTTTGTCCTTGCAGCACAGACTGTAACAGTGGGTCTGTCTGTCATTGCAGCACAGATTGTAACAATGGGAATGTCTGTCATTGCAGCACAGACTGTAACAGTAGGAACCGACTGTCCTTGCGGCACAGACTGTAACAGTGAAACTGGCTGTTATTCTCGCACAGACTGTAACAGTGAAACTGGCTGTTATTGTAACTCAGACTGTAAGAGTGGGAAATGTCTGTCATTGCAGTACCGATTGTAACAGTGGGACAGTCTGTCATTGCGGTGCAGACTATAACAGTAGGAACCGTTTGTCCTTGCAGCACAGACTGTAATAGTGGGATTGTCTGTCAATACAGCACCGATGGTAACAGTGGGACTGTCTGTCATTGCAGAACAGACTGTAACAGTAGGAACTGTTTGTCATTGCAGCACAGACTGTAACAGTGGGACTGTCTGTCATTGCAGCACAGACTGTAACAGTGGTACTGTCTGTCAATGCAGCACAGACTGTAACAGTAGGAACCGTCTGTCCTTGCAGCACAGACTGTAACAATGCGACTGGCTGTTATTGTTGCACAGACTGTAACAGTGGGACTGTCTGTCATTGCAGCACAGCCTATAACAGTAGCAACCATCTGTCATTGCAGCACAGACTGTAACAGTGGAACTGTCTGTCATTGCAGCACAGAGTGTAACAGTAGGAACTGTCTGTCATTTCAGCACAGACTGTAACAGCGGGACTGCCTATTATTGTAGCACAGACTGTAACAGTGGGACTGCCTGTTATTGTAGCACAGACTGTAACAGTGGGACTGTCTGTCATTGCAGCACAGGCTATAACAGGAGCAACCGTCTGTCATTGCAGCACAGACTGTAACAGTGGTACTGTCTGTCAATGCAGCACAGACTGTAACAGTAGGAACCGTCTGTCCTTGCAGCACAGACTGTAACAATGCGACTGGCTGTTATTTTTGCACAGACTGTAACAGTGGGACTGTCTGTCATTGCAGCACAGGCTATAACAGTAGCAACCATCTGTCATTGCAGCACAGACTGTAACAGTGGAACTGTCTGTCATTGCAGCACAGAGTGTAACAGTAGGAACTGTCTGTCATTTCAGCACAGACTGTAACAGCGGGACTGCCTATTATTGTAGCACAGACTGTAACAGTGGGACTGCCTGTTATTGTAGCACAGACTGTAACAGTGGGACTGTCTGTCATTGCAGCACAGGCTATAACAGGAGCAACCGTCTGTCATTGCAGCACAGACTGTAATAGTGGAACTGTCTGTCATTGCAGCACACACTGTAACAGTAGGAACCGTCTGTCATTGCAGCACCGACTGTAACAGTGGGACTGTCTGTCATTGCAGCACAGACTGTAACAGTGGGACTGTCTGTCATTGCAGCACAGATTGTAACAATGGGAATGTCTGTCATTGCAGCACAGACTGTAACAGTGAAACTGGCTGTTATTCTAGCACAGACTGTAACAGTGAAACTGGCTGTTATTGTAGCTCAGACTGTAAGACTGGGAAATGTCTGTCATTGCAGTACCGATTGTAACAGTGGGACAGTCTGTCATTGCGGTGCAGACTATAACAGTAGGAACCGTTTGTCCTTGCAGCACAGACTGTAATAGTGGGACTGTCTGTCAATACAGCACCGATGGTAACAGTGGGACTGTCTGTCATTGCAGAACAGACTGTAACAGTAGGAACTGTTTGTCATTGCAGCACAGACTGTAACAGTGGGACTGTCTGTCATTGCAGCACAGACTGTAACAGTGGTACTGTCTGTCAATGCAGCACAGACTGTAACAGTAGGAACCGTCTGTCCTTGCAGCACAGACTGTAACAATGCGACTGGCTGTTATTGTTGCACAGACTGTAACAGTGGGAAATGTCTGTCATTGCAGCACCGATTGTAACAGTGGGACAGTCTGTCATTGCTGTGCAGACTGTAACAGTAGGAACCGTTTGTCCTTGCAGCACAGACTGTAATAGTGGGATTGTCTGTCAATACAGCACCGACGGTAACAGTGGGACTGTCTATCATTGCAGCACAGACTGTAACAGTAGGACTGTCTGTTATTCCAGAACAGACTGCAACCGAGGGAACGTTTTGTCATTGCAGCACAGACTGTAACAGTGGGGACTGTCTGTCATTGCAGCACAGACTGTAACAGTGGGAACTGTCTGTCGTTGCAGCACAGACTGTAACAGTGGGAGTGTCTGTCATTGCAGCACAGACTGTAACAGTAGGAACTATCTGTCATTGCAGCACAGACTGTAACAGTAGGAACTGTTTGTCATTGCAGGACAGACTGTAACAGTGGGACTGTCTATCATTGCAGCACAGACTGTAACAGTGGGACTGTCTGTCATTGCAGTACAGACTGTAACAGTGGGACTGTCTGTCATTTCAGCACCGACTGTAACAGTGGGACTGTCTGTCATTGCAGCGCAGACTGTAACAGTAAGAACGGTCTGTCATTGCAGCACAGACTGTAACAGTGGGAACTGTCTGTCGTTGCAGCACAGACTGTAACAGTGGGACTGTCTGTCATTGCAGCGCGGACTGTAACAGTAGTAACCGTCTGTTATTGCAGCGCCGACTGTAAGAGTGGGACTGTCTGTTATTGTAGCACAGACTGTAACCGTGGGAACTGTCTCTCATTGCAGCACAGACTGTAACAGTGACTCTGGCTATCATTGCAACACAGACTGTAACAGTGGGAACTGTCCGTCATTGCAGCACAGACTGTAACAGTGGGAACTGTCTGTCATTGCAGCACAGACTGTAACAGTATGAACTGTCTGTCATTTCAGCACAGACTGTAAAAGCGGGACTGCCTGTTATTGTAGCACAGACTGTAACAGTGGGATTGTCTGTCATTGCAGCAGAGACAGTAACAGTGGGACCAGCTGGTATTGTAGCATTGACTGTAACAGTGGGAACTGTATGTCATTGCTGCACAGTCTGTAACAGTGGGACTGTCTGTCATTGCAGCACAGGCTATAACAGTAGCAACAGTCTGTCATTGCAGCACAGACTGTAATAGTGGAACTGTCTGTCATTGCAGCACAGACTGTAACAGTGAAACTGGCTGTTATTCTAGCTCAGACTGTAACAGTGAAACTGGCTGTTATTGTAGCTCAGACTGTAAGAGTGGGAAATGTCTGTCATTGCAGTACCGATTGTAACAGTGGGACAGTCTGTCATTGCTGTGCAGACTATAACAGTAGGAACCGTTTGTCCTTGCAGCACAGACTGTAATAGTGGGACTGTCTGTCAATACAGCACCGACGGTAACAGTGGGACTGTCTGTCATTGCAGCACAGACTGTAACAGTAGGAACTATCTGTCATTGCAGCACAGACTGTAACAGTAGGAACTGTTTGTCATTGCAGCACAGACTGTAACAGTGGGACTGTCTGTCATTGCAGCACAGACTGTAACATTGGGACTGTCTGTCATTGCAGCACAGACTGTAACATTGGGACTGTCTGTCATTGCAGCACAGACTGTAACAGTAGGAACCGACTGTCCTTGCAGCACAGACTGTCACAGTGAAACTGGCTGTTATTCTAGCTCAGACTGTAACAGTGAAACTGGTTGTTATTGTAGCTCAGACTGTAAGAGTGGGAAATGTCTGTCATTGCAGTACCGATTGTAACAGTGGGACAGTCTGTCATTGCTGTGCAGACTATAACAGTAGGAACCGTTTGTCCTTGCAGCACAGACTGTAATAGTGGGACTGTCTGTCAATACAGCACCGACGGTAACAGTGGGACTGTCTGTCATTGCAGCACAGACTGTAACAGTAGGAACTATCTGTCATTGCAGCACAGACTGTAACAGTAGGAACTGTTTGTCATTGCAGCACAGACTGTAACAGTGGGACTGTCTGTCATTGCAGCACAGACTGTAACAGTGGGACTGTCTGTCATTGCAGTACAGACTGTAACAGTGGGACTGCCTGTCATTTCAGCACCGACTGTAACAGTGGGACTGTCTGTCATTGCAGCACCGACTGTAACAGTAGGAACTATCTGTCATTGCAGCACATACTGTAACAGTGGGACGGTCTGTCATTGCAGCACAGACTGTAACAGTGGGACTGTCTGTCATTTCAGCACCGACTGTAACAGTGGGACTGTCTGTCATTGCAGCGCAGACTGTAACAGTAGGAACGGTCTGTCATTGCAGCACATACTGTAACAGTGGGATTGTCTGTCATTGCAGCACAGACTGTAACAGTGGGACTGTCTGTCATTTCAGCACCGACTGTAACAGTGGGACTGTCTGTCATTGCAGCGCAGACTGTAACAGTAGGAACGGTCTGTCATTGCAGCACAGACTGTAACAGTGGGACCTGTCTGTCATTGCAGCACAGACTGTAACAGTAGGAACTGTTTGTCATTGCAGCACAGACTGTAACAGTAGGAACTGTTTGTCATTGCAGCACAGACTGTAACAGTGGGAACTGTCTGTCGTTGCAGCACAGACTGTAACAGTGGGAACTGTCTGTCATTGCAGCACAGACTGTAACAGTAGGAACTATCTGTCATTGGAGCACAGACTGTAACAGTAGGAACTGTTTGTCATTGCAGCACAGACTGTAACAGTGGGACTGTCTATCATTGCAGCACAGACTGTAACAGTGGGAATGTCTGTCTTTGCAGTACAGACTGTAACAGTGGGACTGTCTGTCATTTCAGCACCGACTGTAACAGTGGGACTGTCTGTCATTGCAGCGCAGACTGTAACAGTGGGAACTGTCTGTCATTGCAGCACAGACTGTAACAGTATGAACTGTCTGTCATTTCAGCACAGACTGTAAAAGCGGGACTGCCTGTTATTGTAGCACAGACTGTAACAGTGGGATTGTCTGTCATTGCAGCAGAGACAGTAACAGTGGGACCAGCTGGTATTGTAGCATTGACTGTAACAGTGGGAACTGTATGTCATTGCTGCACAGTCTGTAACAGTGGGACTGTCTGTAATTGCAGCACAGGCTATAACAGTAGCAACAGTCTGTCATTGCAGCACAGACTGTAATAGTGGAACTGTCTGTCATTGCAGCACAGAATGTAACAGTAGGAACTGTCTGTCATTTCAGCACAGACTGTAACAGCGGGACTGCCTGTTATTGTAGCACAGACTGTAACAGTGGGACTGCCTGTTATTGTAGCACAGACTGTAACAGTGGGACTGTCTGTCATTGCAGCACAGGCTATAACAGTAGCAACTGTCTGTCATTGCAGCACAGACTGTAATAGTGGAACTGTCTGTCATTGCAGCACAGACTGTAACAGTAGGAACTGTCTGTCATTTCAGCACAGACTGTAACAGCGGGACTGCCTGTTATTGTAGCACAGACTGTAACAGTGGGACTGTCTGTCATTGCAGCACCGGCTATAACAGTAGCAACCGTCTGTCATTGCAGCACAGACTGTAACAGTGGGACTGTCTGTCATTGCAGCCCAGATTGTAACAATGGGAATGTCTGTCATTGCAGCACAGACTGTAACAGTGAAACTGGCTGTTATTGTAGCTCAGACTGTAAGACTGGGAAATGTCTGTCATTGCAGTACCGATTGTAACAGTGGAACAGTCTGTCATTGCTGTGCAGACTATAACAGTAGGAACCGTTTGTCCTTGCAGCACAGACTGTAACAGTGGGTCTGTCTGTCATTGCAGCACAGATTGTAACAATGGGAATGTCTGTCATTGCAGCACAGACTGTAACAGTAGGAACCGACTGTCCTTGCGGCACAGACTGTAACAGTGAAACTGGCTGTTATTCTCGCACAGACTGTAACAGTGAAACTGGCTGTTATTGTAACTCAGACTGTAAGAGTGGGAAATGTCTGTCATTGCAGTACCGATTGTAACAGTGGGACAGTCTGTCATTGCGGTGCAGACTATAACAGTAGGAACCGTTTGTCCTTGCAGCCCAGATTGTAACAATGGGAATGTCTGTCATTGCAGCACAGACTGTAACAGTGAAACTGGCTGTTATTGTAGCTCAGACTGTAAGACTGGGAAATGTCTGTCATTGCAGTACCGATTGTAACAGTGGAACAGTCTGTCATTGCTGTGCAGACTATAACAGTAGGAACCGTTTGTCCTTGCAGCACAGACTGTAACAGTGGGTCTGTCTGTCATTGCAGCACAGATTGTAACAATGGGAATGTCTGTCATTGCAGCACAGACTGTAACAGTAGGAACCGACTGTCCTTGCGGCACAGACTGTAACAGTGAAACTGGCTGTTATTCTCGCACAGACTGTAACAGTGAAACTGGCTGTTATTGTAACTCAGACTGTAAGAGTGGGAAATGTCTGTCATTGCAGTACCGATTGTAACAGTGGGACAGTCTGTCATTGCGGTGCAGACTATAACAGTAGGAACCGTTTGTCCTTGCAGCACAGACTGTAATAGTGGGATTGTCTGTCAATACAGCACCGATGGTAACAGTGGGACTGTCTGTCATTGCAGAACAGACTGTAACAGTAGGAACTGTTTGTCATTGCAGCACAGACTGTAACAGTGGGACTGTCTGTCATTGCAGCACAGACTGTAACAGTGGTACTGTCTGTCAATGCAGCACAGACTGTAACAGTAGGAACCGTCTGTCCTTGCAGCACAGACTGTAACAATGCGACTGGCTGTTATTGTTGCACAGACTGTAACAGTGGGACTGTCTGTCATTGCAGCACAGCCTATAACAGTAGCAACCATCTGTCATTGCAGCACAGACTGTAACAGTGGAACTGTCTGTCATTGCAGCACAGAGTGTAACAGTAGGAACTGTCTGTCATTTCAGCACAGACTGTAACAGCGGGACTGCCTATTATTGTAGCACAGACTGTAACAGTGGGACTGCCTGTTATTGTAGCACAGACTGTAACAGTGGGACTGTCTGTCATTGCAGCACAGGCTATAACAGGAGCAACCGTCTGTCATTGCAGCACAGACTGTAACAGTGGTACTGTCTGTCAATGCAGCACAGACTGTAACAGTAGGAACCGTCTGTCCTTGCAGCACAGACTGTAACAATGCGACTGGCTGTTATTTTTGCACAGACTGTAACAGTGGGACTGTCTGTCATTGCAGCACAGGCTATAACAGTAGCAACCATCTGTCATTGCAGCACAGACTGTAACAGTGGAACTGTCTGTCATTGCAGCACAGAGTGTAACAGTAGGAACTGTCTGTCATTTCAGCACAGACTGTAACAGCGGGACTGCCTATTATTGTAGCACAGACTGTAACAGTGGGACTGCCTGTTATTGTAGCACAGACTGTAACAGTGGGACTGTCTGTCATTGCAGCACAGGCTATAACAGGAGCAACCGTCTGTCATTGCAGCACAGACTGTAATAGTGGAACTGTCTGTCATTGCAGCACACACTGTAACAGTAGGAACCGTCTGTCATTGCAGCACCGACTGTAACAGTGGGACTGTCTGTCATTGCAGCACAGACTGTAACAGTGGGACTGTCTGTCATTGCAGCACAGATTGTAACAATGGGAATGTCTGTCATTGCAGCACAGACTGTAACAGTGAAACTGGCTGTTATTCTAGCACAGACTGTAACAGTGAAACTGGCTGTTATTGTAGCTCAGACTGTAAGACTGGGAAATGTCTGTCATTGCAGTACCGATTGTAACAGTGGGACAGTCTGTCATTGCGGTGCAGACTATAACAGTAGGAACCGTTTGTCCTTGCAGCACAGACTGTAATAGTGGGACTGTCTGTCAATACAGCACCGATGGTAACAGTGGGACTGTCTGTCATTGCAGAACAGACTGTAACAGTAGGAACTGTTTGTCATTGCAGCACAGACTGTAACAGTGGGACTGTCTGTCATTGCAGCACAGACTGTAACAGTGGTACTGTCTGTCAATGCAGCACAGACTGTAACAGTAGGAACCGTCTGTCCTTGCAGCACAGACTGTAACAATGCGACTGGCTGTTATTGTTGCACAGACTGTAACAGTGGGAAATGTCTGTCATTGCAGCACCGATTGTAACAGTGGGACAGTCTGTCATTGCTGTGCAGACTGTAACAGTAGGAACCGTTTGTCCTTGCAGCACAGACTGTAATAGTGGGATTGTCTGTCAATACAGCACCGACGGTAACAGTGGGACTGTCTATCATTGCAGCACAGACTGTAACAGTAGGACTGTCTGTTATTCCAGAACAGACTGCAACCGAGGGAACGTTTTGTCATTGCAGCACAGACTGTAACAGTGGGGACTGTCTGTCATTGCAGCACAGACTGTAACAGTGGGAACTGTCTGTCGTTGCAGCACAGACTGTAACAGTGGGAGTGTCTGTCATTGCAGCACAGACTGTAACAGTAGGAACTATCTGTCATTGCAGCACAGACTGTAACAGTAGGAACTGTTTGTCATTGCAGCACAGACTGTAACAGTGGGACTGTCTATCATTGCAGCACAGACTGTAACAGTGGGACTGTCTGTCATTGCAGTACAGACTGTAACAGTGGGACTGTCTGTCATTTCAGCACCGACTGTAACAGTGGGACTGTCTGTCATTGCAGCGCAGACTGTAACAGTAAGAACGGTCTGTCATTGCAGCACAGACTGTAACAGTGGGAACTGTCTGTCGTTGCAGCACAGACTGTAACAGTGGGACTGTCTGTCATTGCAGCGCGGACTGTAACAGTAGTAACCGTCTGTTATTGCAGCGCCGACTGTAAGAGTGGGACTGTCTGTTATTGTAGCACAGACTGTAACCGTGGGAACTGTCTCTCATTGCAGCACAGACTGTAACAGTGACTCTGGCTATCATTGCAACACAGACTGTAACAGTGGGAACTGTCCGTCATTGCAGCACAGACTGTAACAGTGGGAACTGTCTGTCATTGCAGCACAGACTGTAACAGTATGAACTGTCTGTCATTTCAGCACAGACTGTAAAAGCGGGACTGCCTGTTATTGTAGCACAGACTGTAACAGTGGGATTGTCTGTCATTGCAGCAGAGACAGTAACAGTGGGACCAGCTGGTATTGTAGCATTGACTGTAACAGTGGGAACTGTATGTCATTGCTGCACAGTCTGTAACAGTGGGACTGTCTGTCATTGCAGCACAGGCTATAACAGTAGCAACAGTCTGTCATTGCAGCACAGACTGTAATAGTGGAACTGTCTGTCATTGCAGCACAGACTGTAACAGTGAAACTGGCTGTTATTCTAGCTCAGACTGTAACAGTGAAACTGGCTGTTATTGTAGCTCAGACTGTAAGAGTGGGAAATGTCTGTCATTGCAGTACCGATTGTAACAGTGGGACAGTCTGTCATTGCTGTGCAGACTATAACAGTAGGAACCGTTTGTCCTTGCAGCACAGACTGTAATAGTGGGACTGTCTGTCAATACAGCACCGACGGTAACAGTGGGACTGTCTGTCATTGCAGCACAGACTGTAACAGTAGGAACTATCTGTCATTGCAGCACAGACTGTAACAGTAGGAACTGTTTGTCATTGCAGCACAGACTGTAACAGTGGGACTGTCTGTCATTGCAGCACAGACTGTAACATTGGGACTGTCTGTCATTGCAGCACAGACTGTAACATTGGGACTGTCTGTAATTGCAGCACAGACTGTAACAGTAGGAACCGACTGTCCTTGCAGCACAGACTGTCACAGTGAAACTGGCTGTTATTCTAGCTCAGACTGTAACAGTGAAACTGGTTGTTATTGTAGCTCAGACTGTAAGAGTGGGAAATGTCTGTCATTGCAGTACCGATTGTAACAGTGGGACAGTCTGTCATTGCTGTGCAGACTATAACAGTAGGAACCGTTTGTCCTTGCAGCACAGACTGTAATAGTGGGACTGTCTGTCAATACAGCACCGACGGTAACAGTGGGACTGTCTGTCATTGCAGCACAGACTGTAACAGTAGGAACTATCTGTCATTGCAGCACAGACTGTAACAGTAGGAACTGTTTGTCATTGCAGCACAGACTGTAACAGTGGGACTGTCTGTCATTGCAGCACAGACTGTAACAGTGGGACTGTCTGTCATTGCAGTACAGACTGTAACAGTGGGACTGCCTGTCATTTCAGCACCGACTGTAACAGTGGGACTGTCTGTCATTGCAGCACCGACTGTAACAGTAGGAACTATCTGTCATTGCAGCACATACTGTAACAGTGGGACGGTCTGTCATTGCAGCACAGACTGTAACAGTGGGACTGTCTGTCATTTCAGCACCGACTGTAACAGTGGGACTGTCTGTCATTGCAGCGCAGACTGTAACAGTAGGAACGGTCTGTCATTGCAGCACATACTGTAACAGTGGGATTGTCTGTCATTGCAGCACAGACTGTAACAGTGGGACTGTCTGTCATTTCAGCACCGACTGTAACAGTGGGACTGTCTGTCATTGCAGCGCAGACTGTAACAGTAGGAACGGTCTGTCATTGCAGCACAGACTGTAACAGTGGGACCTGTCTGTCATTGCAGCACAGACTGTAACAGTAGGAACTGTTTGTCATTGCAGCACAGACTGTAACAGTAGGAACTGTTTGTCATTGCAGCACAGACTGTAACAGTGGGAACTGTCTGTCGTTGCAGCACAGACTGTAACAGTGGGAACTGTCTGTCATTGCAGCACAGACTGTAACAGTAGGAACTATCTGTCATTGGAGCACAGACTGTAACAGTAGGAACTGTTTGTCATTGCAGCACAGACTGTAACAGTGGGACTGTCTATCATTGCAGCACAGACTGTAACAGTGGGAATGTCTGTCTTTGCAGTACAGACTGTAACAGTGGGACTGTCTGTCATTTCAGCACCGACTGTAACAGTGGGACTGTCTGTCATTGCAGCGCAGACTGTAACAGTGGGAACTGTCTGTCATTGCAGCACAGACTGTAACAGTATGAACTGTCTGTCATTTCAGCACAGACTGTAAAAGCGGGACTGCCTGTTATTGTAGCACAGACTGTAACAGTGGGATTGTCTGTCATTGCAGCAGAGACAGTAACAGTGGGACCAGCTGGTATTGTAGCATTGACTGTAACAGTGGGAACTGTATGTCATTGCTGCACAGTCTGTAACAGTGGGACTGTCTGTAATTGCAGCACAGGCTATAACAGTAGCAACAGTCTGTCATTGCAGCACAGACTGTAATAGTGGAACTGTCTGTCATTGCAGCACAGAATGTAACAGTAGGAACTGTCTGTCATTTCAGCACAGACTGTAACAGCGGGACTGCCTGTTATTGTAGCACAGACTGTAACAGTGGGACTGCCTGTTATTGTAGCAC
The DNA here is from genome assembly GCF_047496795.1 of Chiloscyllium punctatum. Lineage (NCBI taxonomy): Eukaryota > Metazoa > Chordata > Chondrichthyes > Orectolobiformes > Hemiscylliidae > Chiloscyllium > Chiloscyllium punctatum. The sequence goes on from NC_092783.1 coordinate 29,558,849, forward strand.
AGACTGTAACAGTGGGACTGTCTGTCATTGCAGCACAGGCTATAACAGTAGCAACTGTCTGTCATTGCAGCACAGACTGTAATAGTGGAACTGTCTGTCATTGCAGCACAGACTGTAACAGTAGGAACTGTCTGTCATTTCAGCACAGACTGTAACAGCGGGACTGCCTGTTATTGTAGCACAGACTGTAACAGTGGGACTGTCTGTCATTGCAGCACCGGCTATAACAGTAGCAACCGTCTGTCATTGCAGCACAGACTGTAACAGTGGGACTGTCTGTCATTGCAGCCCAGATTGTAACAATGGGAATGTCTGTCATTGCAGCACAGACTGTAACAGTGAAACTGGCTGTTATTGTAGCTCAGACTGTAAGACTGGGAAATGTCTGTCATTGCAGTACCGATTGTAACAGTGGAACAGTCTGTCATTGCTGTGCAGACTATAACAGTAGGAACCGTTTGTCCTTGCAGCACAGACTGTAACAGTGGGTCTGTCTGTCATTGCAGCACAGATTGTAACAATGGGAATGTCTGTCATTGCAGCACAGACTGTAACAGTAGGAACCGACTGTCCTTGCGGCACAGACTGTAACAGTGAAACTGGCTGTTATTCTCGCACAGACTGTAACAGTGAAACTGGCTGTTATTGTAACTCAGACTGTAAGAGTGGGAAATGTCTGTCATTGCAGTACCGATTGTAACAGTGGGACAGTCTGTCATTGCGGTGCAGACTATAACAGTAGGAACCGTTTGTCCTTGCAGCCCAGATTGTAACAATGGGAATGTCTGTCATTGCAGCACAGACTGTAACAGTGAAACTGGCTGTTATTGTAGCTCAGACTGTAAGACTGGGAAATGTCTGTCATTGCAGTACCGATTGTAACAGTGGAACAGTCTGTCATTGCTGTGCAGACTATAACAGTAGGAACCGTTTGTCCTTGCAGCACAGACTGTAACAGTGGGTCTGTCTGTCATTGCAGCACAGATTGTAACAATGGGAATGTCTGTCATTGCAGCACAGACTGTAACAGTAGGAACCGACTGTCCTTGCGGCACAGACTGTAACAGTGAAACTGGCTGTTATTCTCGCACAGACTGTAACAGTGAAACTGGCTGTTATTGTAACTCAGACTGTAAGACTGGGAAATGTCTGTCATTGCAGTACCGATTGTAACAGTGGGACAGTCTGTCATTGCGGTGCAGACTATAACAGTAGGAACCGTTTGTCCTTGCAGCACAGACTGTAATAGTGGGATTGTCTGTCAATACAGCACCGATGGTAACAGTGGGACTGTCTGTCATTGCAGAACAGACTGTAACAGTAGGAACTGTTTGTCATTGCAGCACAGACTGTAACAGTGGGACTGTCTGTCATTGCAGCACAGACTGTAACAGTGGTACTGTCTGTCAATGCAGCACAGACTGTAACAGTAGGAACCGTCTGTCCTTGCAGCACAGACTGTAACAATGCGACTGGCTGTTATTGTTGCACAGACTGTAACAGTGGGACTGTCTGTCATTGCAGCACAGCCTATAACAGTAGCAACCATCTGTCATTGCAGCACAGACTGTAACAGTGGAACTGTCTGTCATTGCAGCACAGAGTGTAACAGTAGGAACTGTCTGTCATTTCAGCACAGACTGTAACAGCGGGACTGCCTATTATTGTAGCACAGACTGTAACAGTGGGACTGCCTGTCATTGCAGCACAGGCTATAACAGGAGCAACCGTCTGTCATTGCAGCACAGACTGTAACAGTGGTACTGTCTGTCAATGCAGCACAGACTGTAACAGTAGGAACCGTCTGTCCTTGCAGCACAGACTGTAACAATGCGACTGGCTGTTATTTTTGCACAGACTGTAACAGTGGGACTGTCTGTCATTGCAGCACAGGCTATAACAGTAGCAACCATCTGTCATTGCAGCACAGACTGTAACAGTGGAACTGTCTGTCATTGCAGCACAGAGTGTAACAGTAGGAACTGTCTGTCATTTCAGCACAGACTGTAACAGCGGGACTGCCTATTATTGTAGCACAGACTGTAACAGTGGGACTGCCTGTTATTGTAGCACAGACTGTAACAGTGGGACTGTCTGTCATTGCAGCACAGGCTATAACAGGAGCAACCGTCTGTCATTGCAGCACAGACTGTAATAGTGGAACTGTCTGTCATTGCAGCACACACTGTAACAGTAGGAACCGTCTGTCATTGCAGCACCGACTGTAACAGTGGGACTGTCTGTCATTGCAGCACAGACTGTAACAGTGGGACTGTCTGTCATTGCAGCACAGATTGTAACAATGGGAATGTCTGTCATTGCAGCACAGACTGTAACAGTGAAACTGGCTGTTATTCTAGCACAGACTGTAACAGTGAAACTGGCTGTTATTGTAGCTCAGACTGTAAGACTGGGAAATGTCTGTCATTGCAGTACCGATTGTAACAGTGGGACAGTCTGTCATTGCAGAACAGACTATAACAGTAGGAACTGTTTGTCATTGCAGCACAGACTGTAACAGTGGGACTGTCTGTCATTGCAGCACAGACTGTAACAGTGGTACTGTCTGTCAATGCAGCACAGACTGTAACAGTAGGAACCGTCTGTCCTTGCAGCACAGACTGTAACAATGCGACTGGCTGTTATTGTTGCACAGACTGTAACAGTGGGAAATGTCTGTCATTGCAGCACCGATTGTAACAGTGGGACAGTCTGTCATTGCTGTGCAGACTGTAACAGTAGGAACCGTTTGTCCTTGCAGCACAGACTGTAATAGTGGGATTGTCTGTCAATACAGCACCGACGGTAACAGTGGGACTGTCTATCATTGCAGCACAGACTGTAACAGTAGGACTGTCTGTTATTCCAGAACAGACTGCAACCGAGGGAACGTTTTGTCATTGCAGCACAGACTGTAACAGTGGGGACTGTCTGTCATTGCAGCACAGACTGTAACAGTGGGAACTGTCTGTAATTGCAGCACAGACTGTAACAGTGGGAGTGTCTGTCATTGAAGCACAGACAGTAACAGTAGGAACTGTCTGTCATTGCAGCACAGACTGTAACAGTAGGAACTGTCTGTCATTGCAGCACAGGCTTTGACAGTCGGAACCATCTGTCATTGCAGCACTGACTGTAATAGTGGGACTGTCTGTCATTATAGCACAGAATGTAACAGTAGGAACCATCTGTCATTGCAGCGCGGACTGTAACAGTAGTAACCGTCTGTTATTGCAGCACAGACTGTAACAGTGGGACTGTCTGTCATTGCAGCACAGACTGTAATAGTGGGACAGGCTGCTATTGTAGCATGGACTGTAACAGTGGGAATGGCTGTTAATCTAGCACAGTCTGTAACAGTGAGACTCTATGTCATTGCAGCACAGACTGTAACAGTAGGAAGTGTTTGTCATTGCAGCACCGACTGTAACAGTGGGACTGTCTGTCATTGCAGCACCGACTGTAACAGTGGGACTGTCTGTCATTGCAGCACAGACTGTAACAGTGGGACTGTCTGTCCTTGCAGCACAGACTGTAACAGTGAAACTGGCTGTTATTCTAGCACAGACTGTAACAGTGAAACTGGCTGTTATTGTAGCTCAGACTGTAAGAGTGGGAAATGTCTGTCATTGCAGTACCGATTGTAACAGTGGGACAGTCTGTCATTGCGGTGCAGACTATAACAGTAGGAACCGTTTGTCCTTGCAGCACAGACTGTAATAGTGGGACTGTCTGTCAATACAGCACCGATGGTAACAGTGGGACTGTCTGTCATTGCACAACAGACTGTAACAGTAGGAACTGTTTGTCATTGCAGCACAGACTGTAACAGTGGGACTGTCTGTCATTGCAGCACAGACTGTAACAGTGGGACTGTCTGTCAATGCAGCACAGACTGTAACAGTAGGAACCGTCTGTCCTTGCAGCACAGACTGTAACAATGCGACTGGCTGTTATTGTTGCACAGACTGTAACAGTGGGACTGTCTGTCATTGCAGCACAGGCTATAACAGTAGCAACCGTCTGTCATTGCAGCACAGACTGTAATAGTGGAACTGTCTGTCATTGCAGCACAGAGTGTAACAGTAGGAACTGTCTGTCATTTCAGCACAGACTGTAACAGCGGGACTGCCTGTTATTGTAGCACAGACTGTAACAGTGGGACTGCCTGTTATTGTAGCACAGACTGTAACAGTGGGACTGTCTGTCATTGCAGCACAGGCTATAACAGGAGCAACCGTCTGTCATTGCAGCACAGACTGTAATAGTGGAACTGTCTGTCATTGCAGCACACACTGTAACAGTAGGAACCGTCTGTCATTGCACCACCGACCGTAACAGTGGGACTGTCTGTCATTGCAGCACAGATTGTAACAATTGGAATGTCTGTCATTGCAGCACAGACTGTAACAGTGAAACTGGCTGTTATTCTAGCACAGACTGTAACAGTGAAACTGGCTGTTATTGTAGCTCAGACTGTAAGACTGGGAAATGTCTGTCATTGCAGTACCGATTGTAACAGTGGGACAGTCTGTCATTGCGGTGCAGACTATAACAGTAGGAACCGTTTGTCCTTGCAGCACAGACTGTAATAGTGGGACTGTCTGTCAATACAGCACCGATGGTAACAGTGGGACTGTCTGTCATTGCAGAACAGACTGTAACAGTGGGAACTGTTTGTCATTGCAGCACAGACTGTAACAGTGGGAACTGTCTGTCAATGCAGCACAGACTGTAACAGTAGGAACCGTCTGTCCTTGCAGCACAGACTGTAACAATGCGACTGGCTGTTATTGTTGCACAGACTGTAACAGTGGGAAATGTCTGTCATTGCAGCACCGATTGTAACAGTGGGACAGTCTGTCATTGCTGTGCAGACTGTAACAGTAGGAACCGTTTGTCCTTGCAGCACAGACTGTAATAGTGGGATTGTCTGTCAATGCAGCACAGACTGTAACAGTAGGAACCGTCTGTCCTTGCAGCACAGACTGTAACAATGCGACTGGCTGTTATTGTTGCACAGACTGTAACAGTGGGACTGTCTGTCATTGCAGCACAGGCTATAACAGTAGCAACCATCTGTCATTGCAGCACAGACTGTAATAGTGGAACTGTGTGTCATTGCAGCACGGAGTGTAACAGTAGGAACTGTCTGTCATTTCAGCACAGACTGTAACAGCGGGACTGCCTGTTATTGTAGCACAGACTGTAACAGTGGGACTGCCTGTTATTGTAGCACAGACTGTAACAGTGGGACTGTCTGTCATTGCAGCACAGGCTATAACAGGAGCAACCGTCTGTCATTGCAGCACAGACTGTAATAGTGGAACTGTCTGTCATTGCAGCACAGACTGTAACAGTGGGAACCGTCTGTCATTGCAGCACCGACTGTAACAGTGGGACTGTCTGTCATTGCAGCACAGATTGTAACAATGGGAATGTCTTTCATTGCAGCACAGACTGTAACAGTGAAACTGGCTGTTATTCTAGCACAGACTGTAACAGTGAAACTGGCTGTTATTGTAGCTCAGACTGTAAGACTGGGAAATGTCTGTCATTGCAGTACCGATTGTAACAGTGGGACAGTCTGTCATTGCGGTGCAGACTATAACAGTAGGAACCGTTTGTCCTTGCAGCACAGACTGTAATAGTGGGATTGTCTGTCAATACAGCACCGATGGTAACAGTGGGACTGTCTGTCATTGCAGAACAGACTGTAACAGTAGGAACTGTTTGTCATTGCAGCACAGACTGTAACAGTGGGACTGTCTGTCATTGCAGCACAGACTGTAACAGTGGTACTGTCTGTCAATGCAGCACAGACTGTAACAGTAGGAACCGTCTGTCCTTGCAGCACAGACTGTAACAATGCGACTGGCTGTTATTGTTGCACAGACTGTAACAGTGGGAAATGTCTGTCATTGCAGCACCGATTGTAACAGTGGGACAGTCTGTCATTGCTGTGCAGACTGTAACAGTAGGAACCGTTTGTCCTTGCAGCACAGACTGTAACAGTGGGTCTGTCTGTCATTGCAGCACAGACTGTAACAGTAGGAACTATCTGTCATTGCAGCACAGACTGTAACAGTAGGAACTGTTTGTCATTGCAGCACAGACTGAAACAGTGGGACTGTCTGTCATTGCAGCACAGACTGTTACAGTAGGAAGTGTTTGTCATTGCAGCACCGACTGTAATGGTGGGACTGTCTGTCATTGCAGCACCGACTGTAACAGTGGGACTGTCTGTCATTGCAGCACATACTGTAACAGTGGGACGGTCTGTCATTGCAGCACAGACTGTAACAGTGGGACTGTCTGTCATTTCAGCACCGACTGTAACAGTGGGACTGTCTGTCATTGCAGCGCAGACTGTAACAGTAGGAACGGTCTGTCATTGCAGCACATACTGTAACAGTGGGATTGTCTGTCATTGCAGCACAGACTGTAACAGTGGGACTGTCTGTCATTTCAGCACCGACTGTAACAGTGGGACTGTCTGTCATTGCAGCGCAGACTGTAACAGTAGGAACGGTCTGTCATTGCAGCACAGACTGTAACAGTGGGACCTGTCTGTCATTGCAGCACAGACTGTAACAGTAGGAACTGTTTGTCATTGCAGCACAGACTGTAACAGTAGGAACTGTTTGTCATTGCAGCACAGACTGTAACAGTGGGAACTGTCTGTCGTTGCAGCACAGACTGTAACAGTGGGAACTGTCTGTCATTGCAGCACAGACTGTAACAGTAGGAACTATCTGTCATTGGAGCACAGACTGTAACAGTAGGAACTGTTTGTCATTGCAGCACAGACTGTAACAGTGGGACTGTCTATCATTGCAGCACAGACTGTAACAGTGGGAATGTCTGTCTTTGCAGTACAGACTGTAACAGTGGGACTGTCTGTCATTTCAGCACCGACTGTAACAGTGGGACTGTCTGTCATTGCAGCGCAGACTGTAACAGTGGGAACTGTCTGTCATTGCAGCACAGACTGTAACAGTATGAACTGTCTGTCATTTCAGCACAGACTGTAAAAGCGGGACTGCCTGTTATTGTAGCACAGACTGTAACAGTGGGATTGTCTGTCATTGCAGCAGAGACAGTAACAGTGGGACCAGCTGGTATTGTAGCATTGACTGTAACAGTGGGAACTGTATGTCATTGCTGCACAGTCTGTAACAGTGGGACTGTCTGTAATTGCAGCACAGGCTATAACAGTAGCAACAGTCTGTCATTGCAGCACAGACTGTAATAGTGGAACTGTCTGTCATTGCAGCACAGAATGTAACAGTAGGAACTGTCTGTCATTTCAGCACAGACTGTAACAGCGGGACTGCCTGTTATTGTAGCACAGACTGTAACAGTGGGACTGCCTGTTATTGTAGCACAGACTGTAACAGTGGGACTGTCTGTCATTGCAGCACAGGCTATAACAGTAGCAACTGTCTGTCATTGCAGCACAGACTGTAATAGTGGAACTGTCTGTTATTGCAGCACAGACTGTAACAGTAGGAACTGTCTGTCATTTCAGCACAGACTGTAACAGCGGGACTGCCTGTTATTGTAGCACAGACTGTAACAGTGGGACTGTCTGTCATTGCAGCACCGGCTATAACAGTAGCAACCGTCTGTCATTGCAGCACAGACTGTAACAGTGGGACTGTCTGTCATTGCAGCCCAGATTGTAACAATGGGAATGTCTGTCATTGCAGCACAGACTGTAACAGTGAAACTGGCTGTTATTGTAGCTCAGACTGTAAGACTGGGAAATGTCTGTCATTGCAGTACCGATTGTAACAGTGGAACAGTCTGTCATTGCTGTGCAGACTATAACAGTAGGAACCGTTTGTCCTTGCAGCACAGACTGTAACACTGGGTCTGTCTGTCATTGCAGCACAGATTGTAACAATGGGAATGTCTGTCATTGCAGCACAGACTGTAACAGTAGGAACCGACTGTCCTTGCGGCACAGACTGTAACAGTGAAACTGGCTGTTATTCTCGCACAGACTGTAACAGTGAAACTGGCTGTTATTGTAACTCAGACTGTAAGAGTGGGAAATGTCTGTCATTGCAGTACCGATTGTAACAGTGGGACAGTCTGTCATTGCGGTGCAGACTATAACAGTAGGAACCGTTTGTCCTTGCAGCCCAGATTGTAACAATGGGAATGTCTGTCATTGCAGCACAGACTGTAACAGTGAAACTGGCTGTTATTGTAGCTCAGACTGTAAGACTGGGAAATGTCTGTCATTGCAGTACCGATTGTAACAGTGGAACAGTCTGTCATTGCTGTGCAGACTATAACAGTAGGAACCGTTTGTCCTTGCAGCACAGACTGTAACAGTGGGTCTGTCTGTCATTGCAGCACAGATTGTAACAATGGGAATGTCTGTCATTGCAGCACAGACTGTAACAGTAGGAACCGACTGTCCTTGCGGCACAGACTGTAACAGTGAAACTGGCTGTTATTCTCGCACAGACTGTAACAGTGAAACTGGCTGTTATTGTAACTCAGACTGTAAGAGTGGGAAATGTCTGTCATTGCAGTACCGATTGTAACAGTGGGACAGTCTGTCATTGCGGTGCAGACTATAACAGTAGGAACCGTTTGTCCTTGCAGCACAGACTGTAATAGTGGGATTGTCTGTCAATACAGCACCGATGGTAACAGTGGGACTGTCTGTCATTGCAGAACAGACTGTAACAGTAGGAACTGTTTGTCATTGCAGCACAGACTGTAACAGTGGGACTGTCTGTCATTGCAGCACAGACTGTAACAGTGGTACTGTCTGTCAATGCAGCACAGACTGTAACAGTAGGAACCGTCTGTCCTTGCAGCACAGACTGTAACAATGCGACTGGCTGTTATTGTTGCACAGACTGTAACAGTGGGACTGTCTGTCATTGCAGCACAGCCTATAACAGTAGCAACCATCTGTCATTGCAGCACAGACTGTAACAGTGGAACTGTCTGTCATTGCAGCACAGAGTGTAACAGTAGGAACTGTCTGTCATTTCAGCACAGACTGTAACAGCGGGACTGCCTATTATTGTAGCACAGACTGTAACAGTGGGACTGCCTGTTATTGTAGCACAGACTGTAACAGTGGGACTGTCTGTCATTGCAGCACAGGCTATAACAGGAGCAACCGTCTGTCATTGCAGCACAGACTGTAACAGTGGTACTGTCTGTCAATGCAGCACAGACTGTAACAGTAGGAACCGTCTGTCCTTGCAGCACAGACTGTAACAATGCGACTGGCTGTTATTTTTGCACAGACTGTAACAGTGGGACTGTCTGTCATTGCAGCACAGGCTATAACAGTAGCAACCATCTGTCATTGCAGCACAGACTGTAACAGTGGAACTGTCTGTCATTGCAGCACAGAGTGTAACAGTAGGAACTGTCTGTCATTTCAGCACAGACTGTAACAGCGGGACTGCCTATTATTGTAGCACAGACTGTAACAGTGGGACTGCCTGTTATTGTAGCACAGACTGTAACAGTGGGACTGTCTGTCATTGCAGCACAGGCTATAACAGGAGCAACCGTCTGTCATTGCAGCACAGACTGTAATAGTGGAACTGTCTGTCATTGCAGCACACACTGTAACAGTAGGAACCGTCTGTCATTGCAGCACCGACTGTAACAGTGGGACTGTCTGTCATTGCAGCACAGACTGTAACAGTGGGACTGTCTGTCATTGCAGCACAGATTGTAACAATGGGAATGTCTGTCATTGCAGCACAGACTGTAACAGTGAAACTGGCTGTTATTCTAGCACAGACTGTAACAGTGAAACTGGCTGTTATTGTAGCTCAGACTGTAAGACTGGGAAATGTCTGTCATTGCAGTACCGATTGTAACAGTGGGACAGTCTGTCATTGCGGTGCAGACTATAACAGTAGGAACCGTTTGTCCTTGCAGCACAGACTGTAATAGTGGGACTGTCTGTCAATACAGCACCGATGGTAACAGTGGGACTGTCTGTCATTGCAGAACAGACTGTAACAGTAGGAACTGTTTGTCATTGCAGCACAGACTGTAACAGTGGGACTGTCTGTCATTGCAGCACAGACTGTAACAGTGGTACTGTCTGTCAATGCAGCACAGACTGTAACAGTAGGAACCGTCTGTCCTTGCAGCACAGACTGTAACAATGCGACTGGCTGTTATTGTTGCACAGACTGTAACAGTGGGAAATGTCTGTCATTGCAGCACCGATTGTAACAGTGGGACAGTCTGTCATTGCTGTGCAGACTGTAACAGTAGGAACCGTTTGTCCTTGCAGCACAGACTGTAATAGTGGGATTGTCTGTCAATACAGCACCGACGGTAACAGTGGGACTGTCTATCATTGCAGCACAGACTGTAACAGTAGGACTGTCTGTTATTCCAGAACAGACTGCAACCGAGGGAACGTTTTGTCATTGCAGCACAGACTGTAACAGTGGGGACTGTCTGTCATTGCAGCACAGACTGTAACAGTGGGAACTGTCTGTAATTGCAGCACAGACTGTAACAGTGGGAGTGTCTGTCATTGAAGCACAGACAGTAACAGTAGGAACTGTCTGTCATTGCAGCACAGACTGTAACAGTAGGAACTGTCTGTCATTGCAGCACAGGCTTTGACAGTCGGAACCATCTGTCATTGCAGCACTGACTGTAATAGTGGGACTGTCTGTCATTATAGCACAGAATGTAACAGTAGGAACCATCTGTCATTGCAGCGCGGACTGTAACAGTAGTAACCGTCTGTTATTGCAGCACAGACTGTAACAGTGGGACTGTCTGTCATTGCAGCACAGACTGTAATAGTGGGACAGGCTGCTATTGTAGCATGGACTGTAACAGTGGGAATGGCTGTTAATCTAGCACAGTCTGTAACAGTGAGACTCTATGTCATTGCAGCACAGACTGTAACAGTAGGAAGTGTTTGTCATTGCAGCACCGACTGTAACAGTGGGACTGTCTGTCATTGCAGCACCGACTGTAACAGTGGGACTGTCTGTCATTGCAGCACAGACTGTAACAGTGGGACTGTCTGTCCTTGCAGCACAGACTGTAACAGTGAAACTGGCTGTTATTCTAGCACAGACTGTAACAGTGAAACTGGCTGTTATTGTAGCTCAGACTGTAAGAGTGGGAAATGTCTGTCATTGCAGTACCGATTGTAACAGTGGGACAGTCTGTCATTGCGGTGCAGACTATAACAGTAGGAACCGTTTGTCCTTGCAGCACAGACTGTAATAGTGGGACTGTCTGTCAATACAGCACCGATGGTAACAGTGGGACTGTCTGTCATTGCACAACAGACTGTAACAGTAGGAACTGTTTGTCATTGCAGCACAGACTGTAACAGTGGGACTGTCTGTCATTGCAGCACAGACTGTAACAGTGGGACTGTCTGTCAATGCAGCACAGACTGTAACAGTAGGAACCGTCTGTCCTTGCAGCACAGACTGTAACAATGCGACTGGCTGTTATTGTTGCACAGACTGTAACAGTGGGACTGTCTGTCATTGCAGCACAGACTGTAACAGTGGGACTGTCTGTCCTTGCAGCACAGACTGTAACAGTAGGAACTGTCTGTCATTGCAGCACAGGCTTTGACAGTCGGAACCATCTGTCATTGCAGCACTGACTGTAATAGTGGGACTGTCTGTCATTATAGCACAGAATGTAACAGTAGGAACCATCTGTCATTGCAGCGCGGACTGTAACAGTAGTAACCGTCTGTTATTGCAGCACAGACTGTAACAGTGGGACTGTCTGTCATTGCAGCACAGACTGTAATAGTGGGACAGGCTGCTATTGTAGCATGGACTGTAACAGTGGGAATGGCTGTTAATCTAGCACAGTCTGTAACAGTGAGACTCTATGTCATTGCAGCACAGACTGTAACAGTAGGAAGTGTTTGTCATTGCAGCACCGACTGTAACAGTGGGACTGTCTGTCATTGCAGCACCGACTGTAACAGTGGGACTGTCTGTCATTGCAGCACAGACTGTAACAGTGGGACTGTCTGTCCTTGCAGCACAGACTGTAACAGTGAAACTGGCTGTTATTCTAGCACAGACTGTAACAGTGAAACTGGCTGTTATTGTAGCTCAGACTGTAAGACTGGGAAATGTCTGTCATTGCAGTACCGATTGTAACAGTGGGACAGTCTGTCATTGCGGTGCAGACTATAACAGTAGGAACCGTTTGTCCTTGCAGCACAGACTGTAATAGTGGGACTGTCTGTCAATACAGCACCGATGGTAACAGTGGGACTGTCTGTCATTGCACAACAGACTGTAACAGTAGGAACTGTTTGTCATTGCAGCACAGACTGTAACAGTGGGACTGTCTGTCATTGCAGCACAGACTGTAACAGTGGGACTGTCTGTCAATGCAGCACAGACTGTAACAGTAGGAACCGTCTGTCCTTGCAGCACAGACTGTAACAATGCGACTGGCTGTTATTGTTGCACAGACTGTAACAGTGGGACTGTCTGTCATTGCAGCACAGGCTATAACAGTAGCAACCGTCTGTCATTGCAGCACAGACTGTAATAGTGGAACTGTCTGTCATTGCAGCACAGAGTGTAACAGTAGGAACTGTCTGTCATTTCAGCACAGACTGTAACAGCGGGACTGCCTGTTATTGTAGCACAGACTGTAACAGTGGGACTGCCTGTTATTGTAGCACAGACTGTAACAGTGGGACTGTCTGTCATTGCAGCACAGGCTATAACAGGAGCAACCGTCTGTCATTGCAGCACAGACTGTAATAGTGGAACTGTCTGTCATTGCAGCACACACTGTAACAGTAGGAACCGTCTGTCATTGCACCACCGACCGTAACAGTGGGACTGTCTGTCATTGCAGCACAGACTGTAACAGTGGGACTGTCTGTCATTGCAGCACAGATTGTAACAATTGGAATGTCTGTCATTGCAGCACAGACTGTAACAGTGAAACTGGCTGTTATTCTAGCACAGACTGTAACAGTGAAACTGGCTGTTATTGTAGCTCAGACTGTAAGACTGGGAAATGTCTGTCATTGCAGTACCGATTGTAACAGTGGGACAGTCTGTCATTGCGGTGCAGACTATAACAGTAGGAACCGTTTGTCCTTGCAGCACAGACTGTAATAGTGGGACTGTCTGTCAATACAGCACCGATGGTAACAGTGGGACTGTCTGTCATTGCAGAACAGACTGTAACAGTGGGAACTGTTTGTCATTGCAGCACAGACTGTAACAGTGGGAACTGTCTGTCAATGCAGCACAGACTGTAACAGTAGGAACCGTCTGTCCTTGCAGCACAGACTGTAACAATGCGACTGGCTGTTATTGTTGCACAGACTGTAACAGTGGGAAATGTCTGTCATTGCAGCACCGATTGTAACAGTGGGACAGTCTGTCATTGCTGTGCAGACTGTAACAGTAGGAACCGTTTGTCCTTGCAGCACAGACTGTAATAGTGGGATTGTCTGTCAATGCAGCACAGACTGTAACAGTAGGAACCGTCTGTCCTTGCAGCACAGACTGTAACTATGCGACTGGCTGTTATTGTTGCACAGACTGTAACAGTGGGACTGTCTGTCATTGCAGCACAGGCTATAACAGTAGCAACCATCTGTCATTGCAGCACAGACTGTAATAGTGGAACTGTGTGTCATTGCAGCACGGAGTGTAACAGTAGGAACTGTCTGTCATTTCAGCACAGACTGTAACAGCGGGACTGCCTGTTATTGTAGCACAGACTGTAACAGTGGGACTGCCTGTTATTGTAGCACAGACTGTAACAGTGGGACTGTCTGTCATTGCAGCACAGGCTATAACAGGAGCAACCGTCTGTCATTGCAGCACAGACTGTAATAGTGGAACTGTCTGTCATTGCAGCACAGACTGTAACAGTGGGAACCGTCTGTCATTGCAGAACCGACTGTAACAGTGGGACTGTCTGTCATTGCAGCACAGATTGTAACAATGGGAATGTCTTTCATTGCAGCACAGACTGTAACAGTGAAACTGGCTGTTATTCTAGCACAGACTGTAACAGTGAAACTGGCTGTTATTGTAGCTCAGACTGTAAGACTGGGAAATGTCTGTCATTGCAGTACCGATTGTAACAGTGGGACAGTCTGTCATTGCGGTGCAGACTATAACAGTAGGAACCGTTTGTCCTTGCAGCACAGACTGTAATAGTGGGATTGTCTGTCAATACAGCACCGATGGTAACAGTGGGACTGTCTGTCATTGCAGAACAGACTGTAACAGTAGGAACTGTTTGTCATTGCAGCACAGACTGTAACAGTGGGACTGTCTGTCATTGCAGCACAGACTGTAACAGTGGTACTGTCTGTCAATGCAGCACAGACTGTAACAGTAGGAACCGTCTGTCCTTGCAGCACAGACTGTAACAATGCGACTGGCTGTTATTGTTGCACAGACTGTAACAGTGGGAAATGTCTGTCATTGCAGCACCGATTGTAACAGTGGGACAGTCTGTCATTGCTGTGCAGACTGTAACAGTAGGAACCGTTTGTCCTTGCAGCACAGACTGTAACAGTGGGTCTGTCTGTCATTGCAGCACAGACTGTAACAGTAGGAACTATCTGTCATTGCAGCACAGACTGTAACAGTAGGAACTGTTTGTCATTGCAGCACAGACTGAAACAGTGGGACTGTCTGTCATTGCAGCACAGACTGTTACAGTAGGAAGTGTTTGTCATTGCAGCACCGACTGTAATGGTGGGACTGTCTGTCATTGCAGCACCGACTGTAACAGTGGGACTGTCTGTCTTTGCAGCACAGACTGTAACAGTGGGACTGTCTGTCCTTGCAGCACAGAGTGTAACAGTGAAACTGGCTGTTATTCTAGCACAGACTGTAACAGTGAAACTGGCTGTTATTGTAGCTCAGACTGTAAGAGTGGGAAATATCTGTCATTGCAGTACCGATTGTAACAGTGGGACAGTCTGTCATTGCGGTGCAGACTATAACAGTAGGAACCGTTTGTCCAGGCAGCACGGACTGTAATAGTGGGACTGTCTGTCAATACAGCACCGATGGTAACAGTGGGACTGTCTGTCATTGCACAACAGACTGTAACAGTAGGAACTGTTTGTCATTGCAGCACAGACTGTAACAGTGGGACTGTCTGTCATTGCAGCACAGACTGTAACAGTGGGACTGTCTGTCAATGCAGCACAGACTGTAACAGTAGGAACCGTCTGTCCTTGCAGCACAGACTGTAACAATGCGACTGGCTGTTATTGTTGCACAGACTGTAACAGTGGGACTGTCTGTCATTGCAGCACAGGCTATAACAGTAGCAACCGTCTGTCATTGCAGCACAGACTGTAATAGTGGAACTGTCTGTCATTGCAGCACAGAGTGTAACAGTAGGAACTGTCTGTCATTTCAGCACAGACTGTAACAGCGGGACTGCCTGTTATTGTAGCACAGACTGTAACAATGGGACTGCCTGTTATTGTAGCACAGACTGTAACAGTGGGACTGTCTGTCCTTGCAGCACAGGCTATAACAGGAGCAACCATCTGTCATTGCAGCACAGACTGTAATAGTGGAACTGTCTGTCATTGCAGCACAGACTGTAACAGTGGGAACTGTCTGTAATTGCAGCACAGACTGTAACAGTGGGAGTGTCTGTCATTGCAGCACAGACAGTAACAGTAGGAACTGTCTGTCATTGCAGCACAGACTGTAACAGTAGGAACTGTCTGTCATTGCAGCACAGACTGTAACAGTGGGACTGCCTGTCATTGCAGTGTGGACTGTAACAGTGGGTCTGGCTATCATTGCAGCACAGGCTGTAACAGTGGAACTGTCTGTCTTTGCAGCACAGGCTTTGACAGTCGGAACCATCTGTCATTGCAGCACTGACTGTAATAGTGGGACTGTCTGTCATTGTAGCACAGAATGTAACAGTAGGAACCATCTGTCATTGCAGCGCGGACTGTAACAGTAGTAACCGTCTGTTATTGCAGCACAGACTGTAACAGTGGGACTGTCTGTCATTGCAGCACAGACTGTAATAGTGGGACAGGCTGCTATTGTAGCATGGACTGTAACAGTGGGAATGGCTGTTAATCTAGCACAGTCTGTAACAGTGAGACTCTATGTCATTGCAGCACAGACTGTAACAGTAGGAAGTGTTTGTCATTGCAGCACCGACTGTAACAGTGGGACTGTCTGTCATTGCAGCACCGACTGTAACAGTGGGACTGTCTGTCATTGCAGCACAGACTGTAACAGTGGGACTGTCTGTCCTTGCAGCACAGACTGTAACAGTGAAACTGGCTGTTATTCTAGCACAGACTGTAACAGTGAAACTGGCTATTATTGTAGCTCAGACTGTAAGAGTGGGAAATGTCTGTCATTGCAGTACCGATTGTAACAGTGGGACAGTCTGTCATTGCGGTGCAGACTATAACAGTAGGAACCGTTTGTCCTTGCAGCACAGACTGTAATAGTGGGACTGTCTGTCAATACAGCACCGATGGTAACAGTGGGACTGTCTGTCATTGCAGAACAGACTGTAACAGTAGGAACTGTTTGTCATTGCAGCACAGACTGTAACAGTGGGACTGTCTGTCATTGCAGCACAGACTGTAACAGTGGGACTGTCTGTCAATGCAGCACAGACTGTAACAGTAGGAACCGTCTGTCCTTGCAGCACAGACTGTAACAATGCGACTGGCTGTTATTGTTGCACAGACTGTAACAGTGAGACTGTCTGTCATTGCAGCACAGGCTATAACAGTAGCAACCGTCTGTCATTGCAGCACAGACTGTAATAGTGGAACTGTCTGTCATTTCAGCACAGAGTGTAACAGTAGGAACTGTCTGTCATTTCAGCACAGACTGTAACAGCGGGACTGCCTGTTATTGTAGCACAGACTGTAACAGTGGGTTGCCTGTTATTGTAGCACAGACTGTAACAGTGGGACTGTCTGTCATTGCAGCACAGGCTATAACAGGAGCAACCGTCTGTCATTGCAGCACAGACTGTAATAGTGGAACTGTCTGTCATTGCAGCACACACTGTAACAGTAGGAACCGTCTGTCATTGCAGCACCGACTGTAACAGTGGGACTGTCTGTCATTGCAGCACAGACTGTAACAGTGGGACTGTCTGTCATTGCAGCACAGATTGTAACAATGGGAATGTCTGTCATTGCAGCACAGACTGTAACAGTGAAACTGGCTGTTATTCTAGCACAGACTGTAACAGTGAAACTGGCTGTTATTGTAGCTCAGACTGTAAGACTGGGAAATGTCTGTCATTGCAGTACCGATTGTAACAGTGGGACAGTCTGTCATTGCGGTTTAGACTATAACAGTAGGAACCATTTGTCCTTGCAGCACAGACTGTAATAGTGGGACTGTCTGTCAATACAGCACCGATGGTAACAGTGGGACTGTCTGTCATTGCAGAACAGACTGTAACAGTGGGAACTATTTGTCATTGCAGCACAGACTGTAACAGTGGGACTGTCTGTCATTGCAGCACAGACTGTAACAGTGGTACTGTCTGTCAATGCAGCACAGACTGTAACAGTAGGAACCGTCTGTCCTTGCAGCACAGACTGTAACAATGCGACTGGCTGTTATTGTTGCACAGACTGTAACAGTGGGAAATGTCTGTCATTGCAGCACCGATTGTAACAGTGGGACAGTCTGTCATTGCTGTGCAGACTGTAACAGTAGGAACCGTTTGTCCTTGCAGCACAGACTGTAATAGTGGGATTGTCTGTCAATACAGCACCGACGGTAACAGTGGGACTGTCTATCATTGCAGCACAGACTGTAACAGTAGGACTGTCTGTTATTCCAGAACAGACTGTAACCGGGGG
This sequence comes from Chiloscyllium punctatum, assembly GCF_047496795.1. Lineage (NCBI taxonomy): Eukaryota > Metazoa > Chordata > Chondrichthyes > Orectolobiformes > Hemiscylliidae > Chiloscyllium > Chiloscyllium punctatum. The sequence continues at coordinate 29,576,724 of NC_092783.1, forward strand.
AATGTTTTGTCATTGCAGCACAGACTGTAACAGTGGGAACTGTCTGTCGTTGCAGCACAGACTGTAACAGTGGGAACTGTCTGTCATTGCAGCACAGACTGTAACAGTGGGAGTGTCTGTCATTGCAGCACAGACTGTAACAGTAGGAACTGTCTGTCATTGCAGCACAGACTGTAACAGTAGGAACTGTCTGTCATTGCAGCACAGACTGTAACAGTGGGACTGCCTGTCATTGCAGTGTAGACTGTAACAGTGGGTCTGGCTATCATTGCAGCACAGGCTGTAACAGTGGAACTGTCTGTCTTTGCAGCACAGTCTTTGACAGTAGGAACCATCTGTCATTGCAGCACTGACTGTAATAGTGGGACTGTCTGTCATTGTAGCACAGAATGTAACAGTAGGAACCATCTGTCATTGCAGCACAGACTGTAACCGTGGGAGTGTCTGTCATTGCAGCACAGACTGTAACAGTGGGACTGTCTGTCATTGCAGCACAGACTGTAATAGTGGGACAGGCTGCTATTGCAGCATGGACTGTAACAGTGGGAATGGCTGTTAATCTAGCACAGTCTGTAACAGTGGGACTCTATGTCATTGCAGCACAGACTGTAACAGTAGGAAGTGTTTGTCATTGCAGCACCGACTGTAACAGTGGGACTGTCTGTCATTGCAGCACCAACTGTAACAGTGGGACTGTCTGTCATTGCAGCACAGACTGTAACAGTGGGACTGTCTGTCATTGCAGCACAGATTGTAACAATGAGAATGTCTGTCATTGCAGCACAGACTGTAACAGTGGGAACTGTCTCTCATTGCAGCACAGACTGTAACAGTGACTCTGGCTATCATTGCAACACAGACTGTAACCGTGGGAACTGTCTGTCATTGCAGCACAGACTGTGACAGTGGGAACTGTCTCTCATTGCAGCACAGACTGTAACAGTGACTCTGGCTATCATTGCAACACAGACTGTAACCGTGGGAACTGTCTGTCATTGCAGCACAGACTGTGACAGTGGGAACTGTCTCTCATTGCAGCACAGACTGTAACAGTGGGAACTGTCTGTCGTTGCAGCACAGACTGTAACAGTGGGAACTGTCTGTCATTGCAGCACAGACTGTAACAGTGGGACTGTCTGTCATTGCAGCATAGACAGTAACAGTGGGACCAGCTGGTATTGTAGCATTGACTGTAACAGTGGGAACTGTCTGTCATTGCAGCACAGTCTGTAACAGTGGGACTGTCTGTCATTGCAGCACAGACTGTAATAGTGGAACTGTCTGTCATTGCAGCACACACTGTAACAGTGGGAACTGTCTGTCATTGCAGCACCGACTGTAATAGTGGGACTGTCTGTCATTGCAGCACAGACTGTAACAGTGGGACTGTTTGTCATTGCAGCACAGATTGTAACAATGGGAATGTCTGTCATTGCAGCACAGACTGTAACAGTGAAACTGGCTGTTATTCTAGCACAGACTGTAACAGTGAAACTGGCTGTTATTGTAGCTCAGACTGTAAGAGTGGGAAATGTCTGTCATTGCAGTACCGATTGTAACAGTGGGACAGTCTGTCATTGCTGTGCAGACTATAACAGTAGGAACCGTTTGTCCTTGCAGCACAGACTGTAATAGTGGGACTGACTGTCAATACAGCACCGACGGTAACAGTGGGACTGTCTGTCATTGCAGCACAGACTGTAACAGTGGGTCTGTCTGTCAGTGCAGCACAGATTGTAACAATGGGAATGTCTGTCATTGCAGCACAGACTGTAACAGTAGGAACTATGTGTCATTGCAGCACAGACTGTAACAGTAGGAACTGTTTGTCATTGCAGCACAGACTGTAACAGTGGGACTGTCTGTCATTGCATCACAGACTGTAACAGTGGGACTGTCTGTCAATGCAGCACAGACTGTAACAGTAGGAACCGTCTGTCCTTGCAGCACAGACTGTAACAATGCGACTGGCTGTTATTGTTGCACAGACTGTAACAGTGGGAAATGTCTGTCATTGCAGCACCGATTGTAACAGTGGGACAGTCTGTCATTGCTGTGCAGACTGTAACATTAGGAACCGTTTGTCCTTGCAGCACAGACTGTAATAGTGGGATTGTCTGTCAATACAGCACCGACGGTAACAGTGGGACTGTCTAACATTGCAGCACAGACTGTAACAGTAGGACTGTCTGTTATTCCAGAACAGAATGTAACCGAGGGAACGTTTTGTCATTGCAGCACAGACTGTAACAGTGGGACTGTGTGTCATTGCAGCACAGACTGTAACAGTGGGAACTGTCTGTAATTGCAGCACAGACTGTAACAGTGGGAGTGTCTGTCATTGCAACACAGAATGTAACAGTGGAACGCTCTGTCATTGCAGTGCAGACTGTAACAGTGGGACTGTCTGTAATTGCAGCACAGACTGTAACAGTGGGAGTGTCTGTCATTGCAGCACAGACTGTAACAGTAGGAACTGTCTGTCATTGCAGCACAGACTGTAACAGTAGGAACTGTCTGTCATTGCAGCACAGACTGTAACAGTGGGACTGCCTGTCATTGCAGTGTAGACTGTAACAGTGGGTCTGGCTATCATTGCAGCACAGGCTATAACAGTGGAACTGTCTGTATTTGCAGCACAGGCTTTGACAGTAGAAACCATCTGTCATTGCAGCACTGACTGTAATAGTGGGATTGTCTGTCATTGTAGCACAGAATGTAACAGTAGAAACCATCTGTCATTGCAGCACAGACTGTAACAGTGGGAGTGTCTGTCATTGCAGCACAGACTGTAACAGTGGGACTGTCTGTCATTGCAGCACAGACTGTAATAGTGGGACTGGCTGCTATTGTAGCATGGACTGTAACAGTGGGAATGGCTGTTATTCTAGCACAGTCTGTAACAGTGGGACTGTCTGTCATTGCAGCACAGATTGTAACAATGAGAATGTCTGTCATTGCAGCACAGACTGTAACAGTAGGAACCGTCTGTCCTTGCAGCACAGACTGTAACAGTGAAACTGGCTGTTATTGTAGCTCAGACTGTAAGAGTGGGAAATGTCTGTCATTGCAGCACCGATTGTAACAGAGGGACAGTCTATCATTGCTGTGCAAACTATCTAAGTAGGAACCGTTTGTCCTTGCAGCACAGACTGTAATAGTGGGACTGTCAGCCAATACAGCACCGACGGTAACAGTGGGACTGTCTGTCATTGCTGTACAGACTGTAACAGTGGGACTGTCTGTCATTTCAGCGCCGACTGTAACAGTGGGACTGTCTGTCATTGCAGCGCAGACTGTAACAGTAGGAATGGTCTGTCATTGCAGCACAGACTGTGACAGTGGGACTGTCTGTCGTTGCAGCACAGACTGTAACAGTAGTAACCGTCTGTCATTGCAGCGCCGACTGTAAGAGTGGGACTGTCTGTTATTGTAGCACAGCCTGTAACCATGGGAACTGTCTGTCATTGCAGCACAGACTGTGACAGTGCGACTGTCTGTCATTGCAGCACAGACTGTAACAGTGGGAACTGTCTCTCATTGCAGCGCAGACTGTAACAGTGACTCTGGCTATTATTGCAACACAGACTGTAACCGTGGGAACTGTCTGTCATTGCAGCACAGACTGTGACAGTGGGAACTGTCTCTCATTGCAGCACAGACTGTAACAGTGACTCTGGCTATCATTGCAACACAGACTGTAACCGTGGGAACTGTCTGTCATTGCAGCACAGACTGTGACAGTGGGAACTGTCTCTCATTGCAGCACAGACTGTAACAGTGACTCTGGCTATCATTGCAACACAGACTGTAACCGTGGGAACTGTCTGTCATTGCAGCACAGACTGTAACAGTGGGAACTGTCTCTCATTGCAGCACAGACTGTAACAGTAGGAACTGTCTGTCATTTCAGCACAGACTGTAACAGCGGGACTGCCTGTTATTGTAGCACAGACTGTAACAGTGGGACTGTCTGTCATTGCAGCATAGACAGTAACAATGGGACCAGCTGGTATTGTAGCATTGACTGTAACAGTGGGAACTGTCTGTCATTGCAGCACAGTCTGTAACAGTGGGACTGCCTGTTATTGTAGCACAGACTGTAACAGTGGGACTGTCTGTCATTGCAGCACAGGCTATAACAGGAGCAACCGTTTGTCCTTGCAGCACAGACTGTAATAGTGGAACTGTCTGTCATTGCAGCACAGACAGTAACAGTAGGAACCGTCTGTCATTGCAGCACAGACTGTAACAGTGGGACTGTCTGTCATTGCAGCACAGGCTATAACAGGAGCAACCATTTGTCCTTGCAGCACAGACTGTAATAGTGGAACTGTCTGTCATTGCACCACAGACTGTAACAGTAGGAACCGTCTGTCATTGCAGCACAGACTGTAACAGTGGGAGTGTCTGTCATTGCAGCACAGACTGTGACAGTGGGAACCGTCTGTCATTGCAGCACAGACTGTAACAGTGGGAACTGTCTGTCATTGCAGCACACACTGTAACAGTAGGAACTGTCTGTCATTTCAGCACAGACTGTAACAGCGGGACTGCCTGTTATTGTAGCACAGACTGTAACAGTGGGACTGTCTGTCATTGCAGCATAGACAGTAACAGTGGGACCAGCTGGTATTGTAGCATTGACTGTAACAGTGGGAACTGTCTGTCATTGCAGCACAGTCTGTAACAGTGGGACTGCCTATTATTGTAGCACAGACTGTAACAGTGGGATTGTCTGTCATTGCAGCACAGGCTATAACAGGAGCAACCGTTTGTCCTTGCAGCACAGACTGTAATAGTGGAACTGTCTGTCATTGCAGCACAGACTGTAACAGTAGGAACCGTCTGTCATTGCAGCACAGACTGTAACAGTGGGACTGCCTGTTATTGTAGCACAGACTGTAACAGTGGGACTGTCTGTCATTGCAGCACAGGCTATAACAGGAGCAACCATTTGTCCTTGCAGCACAGACTGTAATAGTGGAACTGTCTGTCATTGCAGCACAGACTGTAACAGTAGGAACCGTCTGTCATTGCAGCACAGACTGTAACAGTGGGAGTGTTTGTCATTGCAGCACAGACTGTAACAGTAGGAACTGTCTGTCATTTCAGCACAGACTGTAACAGCGGGACTGCCTGTTATTGTAGCACAGACTGTAACAGTGGGACTGTCTGTCATTGCAGCATAGACAGTAACAGTGGGACCAGCTGGTATTGTAGCATTGACTGTAACAGTGGGAACTGTCTGTCATTGCAGCACAGTCTGTAACAGTGGGACTGCCTGTTATTGTAGCACAGACTGTAACAGTGGGACTGTCTGTCATTGCAGCACAGGCTATAACAAGAGCAACCGTTTGTTCTTGCAGCACAGACTGTAATAGTGGAACTGTCTGTCATTGTAGCACAGACTGTAACAGTAAGAACCATCTGTCATTGCAGCACAGACTGTAACAGTGGGAACTGTCTGTCATTGCAGCACAGACTGTAACAGTAGATTAGATTAGATTAGATTAGATTACATTACAGTGTGGAAACAGGCCCTTCAGCCCAACAAGTGCACACCGACCCGCCGAAGCGCAACCCACTCATACCCCTACATTTACCCCTACCTAACACTACGGGTAATTTAGCATGGCCAATTCACCTGACCTGCACATCTTTGGACTGTGGGAGGAAACCGGAGCACCCGGAGGAATCCCACGCAGACACGGGGAGAATGTGCAAACTCCACACAGTCAGTCGCCTGAGGCGAGAATTGAACCTGGGTCTCTGGGGCTGTGAGGCAACAGTGCTAACCACTGTGCCACCGTGCCGCCCACATTGGAACCGTCTATCATTGCAGCACAGACTGTAACAGTGTGACTGTGTCATTGCAACACAGACTCTAACAGTGGGACTGTCTGTCATTGCAGCACAGGCTGTAATAGTGGGACGGGCTGCTATTGTAGTATGGACTGTAACAGTGGGAGCTGTCTGTCATTGCAGCACAGATTGTAACAATGTGACAGTCTGTCTTTGCAATGCAGACTGTTACATTGGGATCGGCTGTGATTGTAGCACAGACTGTAACTGTGGGACCGGCTGTTATTCTAGCACACACTGTAACAGTAGGTACTGTCTGTCATTGCAGTGGAGACTGTAACAGTGGGACCGGCTGTTATTGTAGTGCAGACTGTAACAGTAGGACTGTCTGTCATTGCAGCACAGACTGTAATAGTGGGACTGTCTGTTATTGCAGAACAGACTGTAACAGTGGGAACTTTTTGTCATTGCAGGCCAGACTGTAACAGTGGGAACTGTCTGTCATTGCAGCTCAGACTGTAATAGTGGGACTGTCTGTCATTGCAACACAGAATGTAACAGTGGGATGCTGTGTCATTGCAGTGCAGACTGTAACAGTGGGACTGTCTGTCATTGCTTCACAGACTGTAACAGTGGGAACTGTCTGTAATTGCAGCACAGACTGTAACAGTGGGACTGTCTGTCATTGCAGCACAGACTGTAACAGTAGGAACTGTCTGTCATTGCAGCACAGACTGTAACAGTAGGAACTGCCTGTCATTGCAGCACAGGCTGTAACAGTGGGACTGCCTGTCATTGCAGTGTAGACTGTAACAGTGGGTCTGGCTATCATTGCAGCACAGACTGTAACAGTGGGACTGTCTATCATTGCAGCACAGACTATAGCAGTGGGACTGGATGTAATTGTACTATAGATTGTAACTTGAATTGGCTGTAACTGTGGGAGTGACTGTCACTGTAACTGTAACACTGGCTGCAACTATGTGAGTGACTGTTAAAATTACACTGACAGTAACTGTGAAACTGCCTGAAATTGTATCATACAGTCTAACTGTGTGACTGACTCACATTGACATAAACTATAACTGTAACACTGACTGTAACTATATCCCCGTGGGACTGGCTGTAATTAGTATAGCACTGACTGTAACTGTGGGACTGGCTGTTTTATATCTCAGACTAATTGTTGCCACTATATCACTGTCTGCAACTGGGATTATCTGTCACTGTAACTTTGGCTGTCACTGTAATGGTGTCAGTAATTATAACACTGCTGGTAGCTATAACACTGACTGTCACTCTGGGATTACTGGAAAAGCGCAGCAGGTTAGGCAGCATCCAAGGAGCAGGAGAATCGACGTTTTGGGCATGAGCCCTTCTTCAGGAATGAGAAAAGTGTGCCAAGCAGGTACAGCCAGTCCCACAGTGATACAGTTACAGTCAGTGTTACAGTTATAGTTTATGTTAAAGTGAGTCAGTCCCACAGTTAGAGTGTATGATACAATTTCAGGCAGTTTCACAGTTACTGTCAGTGTAATTTTAACAGTCACTCCCATAGTTGGAGCCAATTTTCCAGTTATAGTGACAGTCACTCCCACAGTTATAGCCAGTTCAAGTTACAATCTATACTACAATTACTGCCAGTTCCATAGTTATAGTCTGTGCAATAATGACAGCCCCCAGTCCCACAGTCACAGTCTGTGATATAGTTACAGCCAATCATAGAGTCATAGAGGTGTATAGCATGGAAACAGACCCTTAGATCCAACTCGCCCATGCCAAGTAGATATCCTCAGTTCATCTAGTCCCAGTTACCAGCATTTGGCCCATATCCCTCCACACCCTTCCGATTTGTCCCTCCGCCCTACCTTTTATCTTAGCCTGCTTGGCACACTTTCCTCATTCCTGAAGAAGGGCTCATGCCCGAAACGTTGATTCTCCAGCTCCTTGGATGCTGCCTGACCTGCCGCGCTTTTCCAGCAACACACTTTCAGCTCTGATCTCCAGCATCTGCAGTCCTCACTTTCTCCTGTCACTGTGAGATTGTCTATCACTGTAACCCTGGCTCCAGTATAATATTGCTAGTAACGATAACATTGTCAGTAACTGTAATACTGCTGGCAACATTGGACGACACTTGTGTGATTGTCACTGTAACACTGGCTGTCACTGTAACATCAGTGTTAATTGTTGACCGTGCACTGGATCATGCTTGCACAGTTTCCAGAGTGTGTGTTGATCAGCAATATGTTGGCATTCTCTTCCAGGTCAGGAGGAGCCTGTGGTACCAAACATGTCTCGAGAGGAGAGTGACGTGCGACGGAGCGACTCAATCATCCCATGTTTCATCTGTATTGAGGTTAGTTTGATTTTAAAAAAACCACCTTGAGCTCTGGGTCCATTTTAATCAATTAGAGAAGCCCTTGCACTTGAAGCCTTTGAAACGACTCTGGATCAGTTGGAATTATATTCAGTACGGTTTTGAAGAATGAGGAGGGAGACTCAGAGAAACTGAACACATTTTAACAGGGACGTAGAACATAGAGCAGTTCAGCACAGGAATAGGCCCTCCGGCCCACGATGTTGTGTCGAACATGACACCAAATTAAACTCATCCCTTCTGCCTGCCCTTGGTCCATATTCCTGCATTCCCTGCTTATCTAAAGTTCCCTTAAACCCCCCAATCATATCTGCCTCCACTCCCACCCCTGGAAGCACATTCCAGAGTCCTACCACTCTCTGTATAAAAATCTTGTTTCTCACATTTCCTTTGAATTCTCCCCTTCTCGCCTTTATGCCTGCCCCCTACTATTAGACATTTGAACTCTGGGAAAAAGATTCATTCAGTCAACCCTATCTATCCATCTCATAACTTTATTGACTTCTATCAAGTCTCCCCTCAGCCTCCACCACTCCAGCGAAAATGACCCAGTTTTTCTAGCCTCTTGTTATAGTTCGGAAGGAGAGGCTAATCCTGACAGCATCCTGGTAAAAGTCTTCTGCACTTTCTGAAGCCTCTACATCCTTCCTGTAATGTGGCAACCAAGATTAAATGCAGTACTCTAAGTTTGGCTTCACAGAAGTCCTTTAAAGTCGCAAATTGACATCCTGACTCTTTTACTCAATTTCTCAAGCAATAAAGGCAACATGCCAGATGGTTTCTTTCCCATCCTATCTACTTGTATGGTCATTTTCATGGAGTGATGGACTTGAACCCCAAAATCCCTCTGTACATCAATGCTTTCGGGGTCCTGCCATTAACTGTGTACTTTTCCTTCACATTTGATCTCCCAAAGTGCAGTACCTCACACGTGCCCGGATTAATTTCCATCTGACATTTATCCGCCCATATCTGCAACTGATCAATATCCCGTTAATGCTTTGACAACCTTCTACACTATCCATAATTCCACCGATCTCCATTGGACGAGACAGGGTAAAAACAGGAAGGATGTTCCTGATTACCGGTGGGAGTTATCACTCAGGAAGAGGAGATTATTGTCGAGGAAAAGAATGAGATATGAGATATTAGACTAGAAAGAATCGAGGTTAGTAAGGAAGAGGTGTTATCAATTCTAGAAGGAGTGTAAGTAGGCAAGTCCCCTGGGCTGATGGGATTTATCCACAAATTCTCTGGGAAGCTAGAGAGGAGGTGTTGGAGACCTTGGCTTTGATCTTTGAGTCGTCATTGTCTATAGGGTTGGTAGAGATGACCCAGGTAATTGTAGACCAGTGATCCTTACATCTGTAGCAGGAAAGGTTTTGAAAAGGGTTATAAGAGATAGGATTTATAATCATCTAGCAAGCAACAATTTGATTGCAGATTGTCAACATGGTTTTGTCAAGAGCAGGTCATGTCTCACAAAACCTCATTGAGTTTTTTGAGAAGGTGATCAAGCATGTGGATGAGGGGAGGGCAGTTGATGTCATGTACATGGACTTCAGTAAAGCCTTCGATAAGGTTCCACATGGTAGGCTGTTGGAGAAAATGCAGAGGTATGGGATTGAGGGTGATTTAGCAGTTTGGATTGGAAACTGGCTTTCTGTAAGAAGGCAGCGAGTGGTGGTTGATGGAAAATATTCAGCCTGGAGTTCGGTTACTAGTGGTGTGCCACAAAGATCTGTTTTGGGACTACTGCTGGTTGTCATTTTTATAAATAACTTAGACGCAGGAATAGGTGGATGGGTTAGTAAGTTGCAGATGACACTATAGTCGGTGGAGTAGTGGACAGTTTGGAAGAATGTTACAGGTTGCAGGGGGACTTGGATAAACTGCAGAATTGGGCTGAGAGGTGGCAAATGGAGTTCAATGCAGATAAATGTGAGGTGATGCACTTTGGGAAGAAAAACAGGAAGGCAGAGTACTGGGTCAATGGCAAGATTCTTGGTAGTGTGGATGTGCAGAGGGATCTCAGAATCCATGTACATAGATCCCTGAACATTGCCGTCCAGGTTGATAGTGAAATTAAGAAAGCATACAGTGTGTTAGGTTTCATTGGTAGAGGGATTCAGTTCCGGAGCCATAATGTCATGCTGCGACTGTACAAAGCACTTGGAATATTGTGTACAGTTCTGGTCACCCCATTACAGGAAGGACGTGGAATCATTGGAAAAAGTACAGAGCAGATTTACCAGGATGTTGCCTGGTCCAGGGGAAGGTCTTATGAGGAAAGGCTGAGAGACTTGGGTCTGTTCTCATTGGAAAGAAGAAGGCTAAGAGGGGATTTGATAGAGACATGCAAGATGATCAGAGGATTAGATAGAGTAGACAGTGAAAGTCTTTTTCCTAGGATGATGATGTTAGCTTGTACAAGGGGGCATAGCTACAAATTGAGGGGTGATAGATTTAAGACAGATGTCAGAGGCAGGTTCTTTACTCGGAGAGTGGTAAGGGTGTGGAATGCCCTGCCTGCCAATGTAGTTAACTCAGCCACATGAGGGAGATTTAAACAATCCTTGGATAAGCACATGGATGATGATGGGATAGTGTAGGGTGATGGGCTTAGATTAGTTCACAGGTCGGCGCAACATCAAAGGCCGAAGGGCCTGTTCTGTGCTGTTTTGTTCTATGTTCTATGAGTCTAAGGATAAGGGGTAGGAATGAGATGAGGAGAAATGTCTTGCCCCAGAGAGTGGGGAATCTGTGGAAGTCACTGTCATAGAGCATGGTCATGTCAGAAATATTGAATCCTTTCAAGAAGAAGTTGAATATAGTTCTTAGGGCTATGGGTATCAATGGGGACTGAGTTGTGTGATCTGCTACAATCAGATTGAATGATAGAGCAGGCTTGAAGGGCCAAATGGTCAAATGTGCTGTTATGTCTCACAAATTTGAGTTTTTTGAAGAAGTAACAAAGATGATTGATGAAGGAGAGCGGGAGACGTGATCGATATGGACTTCAGTAAGGCGTCCGGACAAGATTCCCCATGGGAGACTGTTTAGCAAGGTTAGATCTCATGGAATACAGGGAGAACTCGCCATTTGGATACAGAACTGGTTCGAAGGTAGAAGACAGAGGGTGGTGGTGGAGGGTTGTTTTTCAGACTGGAGGCCTGTGACCAGTGGAGTGCCACAAGGATCGGTTGCTGGAACCACTACTTTTTGTCATTTATATAAACGATTTGGATGTGAATATAGGAGTTATAGTTAGTAAATTGGAGGTGTAGTGGACAGCGAAGACAGTTACCTCAGAGACAACAAGATCTTGATCAGATGGACCAATTGGCTGAGGAGTGGCAGATGGAGTTTAATTTAGATAAATGCAAGGTGCTGCATTTCGGAAAAGCAAATCATAGCAGGACTTATACACTTAATCTAAAAGGTTCTAGGGAGTATTGCTGAACAAAGAGACCTTGGAGTACAGATTCATAGTTCCTTGAAAGTAGAGTTGTAGGTAGATAGGATAGTGAAGAAAGTGCTTTCTTTTACTGGTCAGAGTATTGAGTACAGGAGTTGGGAGGTCATGTACAGGACATTGGTGAGGCCACTTTTGGATTAGTGAGTGCAATCCTATCGAAGGATGTTGTGAAACTTGAAAGGGTTCAGAAAAGATTTACAAGGATGTTGCCAGGGTTGGAGGATCTGAGCTACATGGAGAGGCTGAACAGGCTGGGGCTGTTTTCCCTGGAGTGTCGGAGGCTGAGTGGCGACCTAATAGAGGTTTACAAAATTATGAGAGGCATGGATAGGATAAATAGGCAAAGTCTTTTCCCTGGGGTGGGGGAGTCCAGAACTAGAGGGCATAGGTTTAGGGTGAGAGGGGAAAGATATAAAAGGGACCTCAGGGAAATGTTTTCATGCAGAGGGTGGTACGTGTATGGAATGGGCTGCTAGAGGATGTGGTGGAGACTGGTACAATTGCAACATTTAAGAGGCATCTGGATGGGTATATGAATAGGAAGGGTTGAGAGGGATATGGGCCGGCTGCTGGCAAATGGGACTAGATTGGGTTGGGATATCTGGTCGGCAGGGACGAGTTGGACGGAAAGGTCTGTTTCTGTGCTGTACATCTCTCTGACTCTCTGACTCTATGATCCTCCCTTTTTGCCAATAAAATCTTTCCTGAGGTAAGGAAATTGGAACTGTACAAATGTGATTGATTTCTGTGAGATTTCCCCCCTCAATCTTTTAAACTCCAGTGCTTATAATCCTAATTGATCCAGTCTCTCTTAAAATGTCAGTCCTTTCCTCCTAGGAATGAGTCTGGGAAACCTTTGTAGTATTCCCACCATTGCCAGAACGTCTCTCTTCAGATATGGAGATCAAAACTGCACATACAGTACTCCAAGCTGAGGTCTCACCCTGTGAAAGTGCAGAAAGACATCCCACTCCTGTACTTGAATGCTCTCGCAATGAAAGCCAACATCCCATTTGCGTTCTTGACTGCCTGCTGCTCCTGCAATGCTGACTTTCAATGACTGGACACTTGTATCATCCTGCACTTTCTACACTCTCCAATAACTTTCAGACTGTTCTTTTCTTTGCAGTTGATGATTATGGTCGGGACAGTCTTGCTTACCTACTACCTGGAATTCACAGATACCTTCTCAGTCCATCATCAAGGCTTCTTCTGTTTTGACAACAGCTTCACGAAACCATATCCAGGGCCAGAGGAAACCAGCCTGCTACCCCCAGTCCTGCTCCAGTCCCTGGCCTCTGCTATCCCCATGACAACAGTAAGGATGACTTTCATCAGTTACAGCTTCTGGCACCTTCCTCACTGCTGACCGAGCCAAGCACCACCTGGTCCTGGGAGGGGGATGGAGGTTCACACTTCCTGGTCTTTGATCATGGTCGAAATGACTGACCCTGTTTCTCAGAGGGAGGGAGTCACATCTGCTGCTTCGAAGAGGAAGGGAGTCACAAATCTTATTCCTCAGAGAAGGGAGTCACTGATCCCGGTCCTGCAGGAAGGGAATCACATATTCTGCTTCTCAGAGGAAGGGAGTCACAAATTCTGGACCTTGGAGGGAAGGGGGTCACAGATGTTGAACATCAGAGGGAGGGAGTCACTATCATGTTTGTGGAGGGAGTGTTTCACTAATCCTGGTCCTTGCAGAGAGGGGCTTACACATCCTGGTCCTAAACCATAGCAGGAATCACTATCCTAGTCCTCAGAGTGAGGGAGTCACTGTCTTTGTCGTCAGAGGGAGAGAGTCATGATCCGAGTCCTCAGAGGGAGGAAGACATTCATCCTAGTCCTCGGAGGGAAGGAGTCACTAATCTTCTTGGAGGGAAGGAGTTACATATTCTGTTTCTCGGAGGGCGGAAGTCACAGTTTCTAGCCCTCAGAGGGTAGGACTAACCAATCCTGGCCCTCAGAGGAGGCAGTCACTAATCCTGTTGTCAGGAAGGTGTCGCATATTCTGCTTCTTGTATGGAGAGTGATTACAGTCCCTGATCCTTGAGGAGGGAGAGAGTTCCTCCCTGAGACTGATATTAATCTCATTTTCGAGTCTGGTGTGTGAGTGTTGGTGTGTCTCTGGGTGTATGTGTCTATGGGTGTGTTTATCTGTCTGTGTGTATGTATGGGAGATGTGTAAGTGTAGACCTCAGTGATATTGGCCCGCATGCCAATTGATCAGATTTTACCATGATGGATTCTGTCTCAAAACATTGCCCAGAGTTCAGAAAGTGCTGAAAGAGTGCTCAACGGATGGGCAAATGCTTCAAAAGTTGCTTGGCTGATTTGGAAGTAAATCTCAGTGTCCTTTGTTTTTCTTCCTTCCCAGATTGTTTTCGGTGAGTTAGCGGCGTTTGTCTTTCGGGCAGATTTAGTCCGTGAGGAGAGAACGATTGTGACTGCAGACTGCTGTTCCCTCAATCCGCTACTTCGCAGAGTCATCAGATTTTTGGGTCTGTCCGATTTCTTCACTCTCACCTATTAGCAGTTCGGGAGAAACGCAGGTCCAGACATGGGCATCTTTTGGTTTTTCATCTGCCCTTTCTCAGCACATGAGTGATGGTGCTGAAGTCATGCACCTATTCACACTCTGGGCAACTTCATTCTGAACAGGCCCAGACTCTCACAGACCTGAGATTGGGACTGGCATTGGGGCTGGCACTGGGGCGGCACTGGGGCTGGAACTGGACGAAGGAACTGAGGACTTATTGTTGCTGAATTTGCAGATGACAGGTGGAGGGACAGGTCATGTTGAGGAAAGGGGAGGCTGCAGAAGGACTTGAACAGCCTAGGAGAGTGGGCAGAGAAGTAGTGGATGAAACACAATGTGGGAAAGTGTGAAGTTATGTGTTTTGGTCAGAAGAAAAAAACGCATAGATTATTTTCTCAATGGTGAAAGACTTTTAAAGCATAATAGGATTTGGGAGTCCTAGTTCAGGATTCTCTTGAGGTTAACATGCAGGTTCAGTTAGCAGTTAGGAAGGCAAATGCAAAGTTAACATTCCTTTCAAGACAGTTAGAAAGCAAGTGCAGCGATATCAGCCGTGGTGAGTGGCAGAGTAGACTCTACACTCTGAGGCTGCAGGAGACTCTGGTCTGACTGCATTTGGAATATTGTGAGCAGTTTTGGGTCCCGTATCTAATGAAGGGTATGCTGGCATTGGAGGGAGTCCAGAAGGTTAGGGGCTGGAGTCTGGTCTAGGAGTGAGCATAGGAATGTGTCTGAGCCTGGGGTGGACATGACAGGCAGGGTCTGGTACTGGGACTCAGGCCAGGACTAGGGATAACACTGGCGATGGGGACTGGGCATGGAGATGGTACTGGGACTAGGACTGTGGATGGAAATGGTACCAGGACTTGGACTAGGACTGGGATTGGAGATGGGACAGGGTCTGGGTCTGGCACGGGGAACAGAGAGGGTCAGGGTCTGATACTGGGACAACGACTGGGGCTGGAGTTGTGGTTGACATTGGGATTGGGAATGGAATTGGGTCTGGAACTGGGACTGACACTAGGATTGAGACTGGGCCTGGAGCTGGGACTGACACTGGATTTAGGATTGGGCCTGGGGTTTGAGGTTGGAATTGGGCTCAGATGGCGTCCTAGTCTAGGGCAGGGGCTGAGACTGGGTCAGGGGCAGAGAATGGAGATGGGCCGAAGCTGGGTCAGTGGCAGGGAACAGAGACAGGCTGGGTCCAGAGCAGGAGTGGAGACAGGGACTGAGCCTGAGTTGAGCACGGGTCACAGACTCACTAACACCATACACACCACATTCACCCCGCCCACACTCTCACACATTCTTCCACCACCACACACCTACTCACGTGATCCCACGCTATCCCACACACATTCACACTATCTCATGCGCATACTCGCACACTCCCACATTATACCACCCACACTCACTCACTCATATGATCCCACACTCACACTTACTCACACTATCCCAGGTACACACTAACTCACACTACCCCAAGCACACACTCACACCATCCCAGACACACCATCCCACACCATTTCACTCACAGAGACAACAGAGACACACACACTATATTTCTCTTGTATACACGTACTCTGACTGGGCTGTGTCTCAGACTGTGCCTGGAGCTGGGGCTAGAACTGGATTGAGGTAGGGTAAATGCTGGATCAGGGGCTGGTGTTGGGGCACAGGCAGGGATAGAATCTCAGGATTGAGTTGGGATTTGGACTAGAACTGCGTCTAGGATTAGAATTCAGTCTGGCAATGGGTAGGGAATGGAGAGGGGCAGAGGCTAGTTCAATGGCTGGAGCTGGGATCGAAGCTGGGATCAGGATCGGCACTGGGACTGGGCTGGGGGCAAAGGGATGTGACTATGGTTCAGTCTGGGACAGGTGCAAGAGCTGGGGCTGGGACTGGGTTTGGGACTCAGCCTAGGCTGGCGATGGAGCTGGGACTGGAGTTGAAAATGGAACTGGGACAGGGACTCAGTCTGTGATTGAGGATAGGTGTAGGGCTGGGATTGAGGCTGGGATTGGGTTGACGATGGGGCTGAGGACAGGGTTGAAGTTGGAACACTGATTCACTTACACACATGATCTCCTACTATCGCACTCACACACTCATTCACTGTCCCACACACATTTATTCAGTCAACGTGCACTCACTCTAACCCCCCCAACACACACAAATATGCACACTTGTACTCAAACTTACACTCACACAATCCCACATGCACTCATTTGCACTCTCCCACACACATTCATGCACTTTCACAATCCCACATACTCACACATAATCCCATACACACACACTCAATCACATTGTCCCACAGGCACACTCACTCACACTACCCCGCACACACACTCAATGGTACTATCCTATACGTACATGTAATCTCACTATCTCACACAAACACATGCGCACACACACATATGCATACACACACACACACTATCCCTCACACACACTTAATCTCACTATCCCACTTGGACACTCACTGACACATCCCACATACACACTCACTCACACTCATTCATTCCATCTCACACGCGCTGACATTGGAATGCTATCCCCCCTCATGCACACACACATACTTACATATTCACATACTCACTCATGCTATCCCACACTGATACACACACAATCACTCACACTATCCTACACATACTGACACTATCTCACACTCACTCACACTCCCCTATGCACACACAGGCAGACTTTCACCCCTCCACAAACTCATGCACTTACACTCACACACTCAGTCACACAGTCACTCCCACTTTCTTCTGTCAGAGGGGAGTGAATCTGTAGAATTCTTTATCACTGAAGGCTGTTGAGGCTCAGACCTCAATTACTGTATATTCAAGGCTGACATAGACTTTTAATCATGAAGGGAATCTAGGTGTTATGGCTTAAAAATGGGAAAGTGGAGTTGAGGATGATCAGATCAGCCATGATCTCATTGAGCTGACCCAATGGACTATCTCTACTGTCAGGTCGTACAGCATTTCAGGCCTGTTCCTGGTCGAGTTATCTGAAAAAGGACTGACCTAGTGGAAGACTTTCAAGTGCCCCATGGTAGCTCAGTGATTAGCACTGCTGCCTCATAGTGCCAGGAACCCAGTTTTGATTCCACCCTCAGACGACTGTCTGTTACATGCACAGGGTTCTGCCTGTATTCAACCGAGCGGCAGCGAGGATCGATGCATCTGCAAAATGACCCCACACTCAGTAAAGTTTCATTGGGAGGACATTGAGAGTAGAAACCTGAGTAGGCATTTTAAACCATCCAGCCTATCCGTCCATTCCATGTGACCATAGCTGAGCTGCCTTATCTCTTTTGTGCTAATCCTCAACTCCACAATATTTCAAAAATCTATTCCCCTTCTTGAAATACTTCCATCGATCTAGTCGCCACACCTCTGTGGTAGGGAATTCCAGACATTTACTAGCCTCTGGGAGAAGAAATCTCTTTGTATCTCAGTTTTAAGTAAGTGCTCCCCTTATCATGGAATTGCTACAGTGTGGAAGCAGACCATTCAGCCCATTGAGTCCACATGAACTTCCAAACAGCATCCTACCTGGACCCTACACTATCCCTGTCACTCTGCATTTCCCATGGTCAATCCACCTAGCCTGCACATCCCTGGATACTATGGGCAATTTAATATGGCCAATCCATCTAACCTGCACATCTTTGGACAGTAAGAGGAAACCA
Source organism: Chiloscyllium punctatum (assembly GCF_047496795.1). Classification (NCBI taxonomy): domain Eukaryota; kingdom Metazoa; phylum Chordata; class Chondrichthyes; order Orectolobiformes; family Hemiscylliidae; genus Chiloscyllium; species Chiloscyllium punctatum. The sequence continues at coordinate 29,594,629 of NC_092783.1, forward strand.
GAGCACCTGGATGAAACTCGTTGTTGAACCGGAGTTGGATATAGTTCTTGGGGCGAAAGGAATCAAGGGGGTAGTTGGAGGGAAATGGAATGGGAGCAGAGCACTGATGATGAGATCAAATGGGCAGGGCAGGTGTAAAGCAATGAATGGCCTCCACCTAGCTTGCCGTCTCTCTAACCGTGACGTTTGGGTTGGGGTCGGGGGAGCACGGAAAAGCGAATGGTGAAATGGGGAGCCAGCACTGAAGCAGAGAGGCTGGGAAGCGAGCTGTCTCACGCTGTGCCTTGTTCTCCTCACAGGTGTCTATACATTTGGCTTGTGTGCCACAGACATCTTCGTGAACGCTGGGCAGGTTGTGACGGGAAGCCCTGCACCGCACTTCATGACAGTGTGCCAGCCTAACTATACTGCCCTGGGCTGCCAGCTCTCCACTCAATTCGTCAACTCAGAGAATGCCTGCACGGGGAGCCCGGGTATTGTGTCTAGTGCCAGACGTGCCTTCCCTTGCAAGGACTCCGCCCTCACAATGTATGCAGCGGTGTACACCGTGGTAAGACCCTTTGGCAGCACCAGTCACTGAAATATTCTGATCCCTTTCTCTTTTCTCTAGCCGAGTCTGCCTTGGCACCATCTAAATATTTCTTTCACGTTCTGATTGTTTCCATCTCTAACCAGTTTCTGTGTGATGGTACTACACCTTTTAGAGGGAATTGCTCTCTGGTGTTCCCCTTGCAGAGTGGTGTATCCACAGCAGTGTTAGAATGTCTGCTTCAGAAACAGTGAATACACAGCTCCAAGCTCCCGGAGTGTGTTTCTTTGACAAAAGAAGCATGAATGGGTGGAGTCAGATTCACACACACCCTTGAGTTTCAGGTTTTGCTTTCAGTTATTGGAGTTGAAGCTCATAGGTACAGCTCTCTCTCTGCTTCAGCAAGAAGCTTGAGTTTTCTCTCTCAGTTGCTCGATCTATTGCTTTCAGTGTTCCTTTCTCCTGCACTGGAAGGGAGATAGCCCGGGAGGAAAATACATTTTGCTAAATTGCCTTTGCCAAGCATGATGTTATATTGGATCAATCAATAAGTAGGAATTAAATAATATATTCTTTTATTAAACATTTCAACAGAGTTAAAGTTAGGTCAATTCTTCTTTTTATGTTTATTTCACTATGTTATAAGACTAAAGTATGCTTTGCTTAAAGCCTTTAGGTGGACTTATGGAATCACATCTGGAGGAGCAAAATATTGCAGATGGTGGAATGTGAACTGAAAACAAAACTTTCTGAAGATCGCAGCAGGTCAGGCAGCATCGATGGAGAGAAAGCTAATGTTGCTTTATTTAGACTCAAAATGTTAGCTTGCCTTCTCTCCATGTACGCTGCCTGACCTACTGTGATCTTCAGTATTTTTTGTTTTCAGAATCACATCTGGAACACAGCACCTTACACTTGCATTTACATAAAGGTTAGAGTCTGTGTTACCTCCATGAAATACTTTGAGGGAGTTTGATTGATCCAAAACAACAGGCAGTGAGTTCCAGATTCCTTCCAGTTGCTCTGGGATGAAAACATTTTGACCTACATCCCCTCTAAACCTCCTGTCCCTTAAATTAAATCTGTGTTCCCTTCATCACTGATCCCTCTGTCAAGAGGAAATGTTTCTGCCTGTCTACACTATCTATGCGCCCACCCCCAGCTACGTCCTGTTCAAATATCCAATATTTCCAAGCGCTAAATTGCATCCAGTGTCATGTTGGATTAAGAAAATTAAAGTCCATTCACTGCCTCCATGGTGTTCAGGCCCAAACAAGTGTGAAATGCTAGTGTGAAGACATTGAAAGGCAAACTCATATTGTAATGGAGAGAGGACCCAAAACGTGTGTGGCAGTGAGGGAGCTGGGTGTCCTTTTGCAAGAAATGTTAGCACACGAGTCCAGCGATTTAAGTTAAGAAGGCAACAGGATCCCCATTTATTCCAGAGGTGTGTAATAATATCTCTGAACAAGTTGATTAGAGAAACAGATCAAATCAAATAAAAAATAAGAAAAAAAGCAGATCTGGGGGGTGGTCCCTCTTGTGGCCCAGTGGTAATGACCCTACCCCTGGAATTTGAGCCGGGTTCAAGTTCAACTTATTCCCGAATGATTAGGAAAATGGAATAAATAAAATGATGGGAGAAAGCAGAACTGGAGAACTTGTGGCATGTTGGTTGTGTCCCTGGACAGGGAAACCTGGGTTCCATTCCCACCTGCTCCAGACTGTGTAATAAGACTTCTGAACAGATTGATTAGAAAAGTAGGTTAAAGAAGACAACTGGAATAATGGTTGTTATTGTGAGGGGCTTGGAATTTCAAAACTGTAAAGTCTTGTTGTAACAGTACAGGGTGCATGAGAGGTGGCAACCAGAGGTTCTGTGCACAGTTTTGGCCCTGTTTATTTTAAGAAAGGATTTATTGGCATTGGAGGTTGTTTAAAAAATAGGCTGGTTCCTGGTTTGAACAACTGGGTTAGGCCTTCATTTTAGGGGAAAGAGGGATGATTTTTTTTTGGAAACCTGCAACATTCTGGGAGTGGGATGTGACAGGGTGGATGTTGAGGAAATATTTGCCCCTGGAAGGGGAGTGTCAAAAGAGAGGATGGTGTTTCAAGACTCATAAAACAGAGATGCAAAGGAATTTCTTGCTCCCTAAGTGGGTGGGGGGGGGGGGGGGGGTGGTTGAAAATCCAAACTTTCAACCCCAGATAGATCCATGAAAGTATCAGAAGTGGAGGGAGATAGATTCTTGAATAATCAAAGCTGAGGGCTGGCACGGAAGAAGAGTCGAGGTCTGGGGTGGGTCAGCTGTGAATCTTCTTGAATGCAAGGTGGACCGAATGACTTACTCCCACACTCCTGGTTCTGATGATCAGAGCATGGTCTGATCCAACATCCCTGACTACACCTAACAGGGACCGTGCAAAGAGTGCTCAAGATTGTACCACACACTGAAGGAGAAAAGATGGGGCTCCAGGAAATTCAGGGCTAGGTAACAAGCTCTGGCCAACACTGTTAAAAAGTTGCCCCTCAGTACCTTTTACATTTTTCCTCTCTCGTCTTCAAACTATGCCCTCTACTTTTGGACTTCCCAACCCTGGGGAAAAGACCTTTGGTGTACCCCATGTAAATTTAGAAACCTCAATAAGGTCACCCCTTGGCCTTCTACACTCCAGGGAAAGGGCTCGCAGCCTATTCAGCCTCTTGTTACAATTCAAACCTTCCAGTCTTGGTAACGTCGCTTAAATTGTTTTTGCGCCATATTTCTCCTCATCTCAGTCCTACCCTTTAGCCTGTGACCCTCCTAGTTCTGGACTCCCCCCAAGGACTTTGGGAATGTCCTTCCTGCGTCTATCATGTCTAATCCTGGTAGAATTTTGTGGACTTCTATGAGATTAGTCTCCCAAATCATTCTTCGGAACCATTCCACTCTCTCTTCCACCATCGGGATCCGCTTGGGAAACCTTTGAGGAATTCTCTGCCACAGAAAGTAGTTGAAAGCCAAAACATTGACTCTTTTCAGGAAGGAGGTAAGATATTTTTCATGGGTCTAAAAGATTCAAAGAGTATGCAGTGAAGGAATGGGTGAAAATGGTACTGAGTGCAAAGGTAGACCTGAGAGGCCTGGCTGAATTACATGGATATGTCTCAATGTCCCTTTCTCTCACCCTTAACGTGAACCATTCATGCTTGTTTTCCCAGATGTACGTCACAATTATGTTCCAAGCCAAGGGTACACGTTTGACCAAGCCCGTGCTCTGCCTCACACTCCTGTGCCTGACCTTTTTAACTGGAGTGGTGCGTGTGTCGGAGTTTCGGAACCACTGGTCCGACGTCCTGGTTGGGTTCCTCACTGGTGGGGCAGTGGCATTGTTTCTGGTGAGTGTCAAGGAGCCAGCTTCCAGTCAGGATGTGTCTCGGAAGATCCAGGGTGCAAAGCCAAAGTTGATGGGCCACTGACCTAAGAGATGTTGATTTAATTTGATTTATTATTGTCACATGCACCGAGATACAGTGACAAGTATTATTTTGCCATGCTATCCAGACAAATCAATTATGAGGGGCATGGATAGGGTAAATAGGCAAAGTCTTTTCCCTGGGGTTGGGGAGTCCAGAACTAGAGGGCATAGGTTTAGGGTGAGAAGGGAAAGATATAAAAGAGACCTATGGGGCAACGTTTTCACATAGAGGGTGGTATGTGTATGGAATGAGCTGCCAGAGGAAGTGGTGGAGGCTGGTACAATTGCATTTAAGAAGCATTTGCATGAATAGGAAGGGTTTGGAGGGATATGGGCCGGGTGCTGGCAGGTGGGACTAGATTGGGTTGGGCTATCTGGTCAGTATGGACGGGTTGGACCAAAGGGTCTGTTTCCATCTCTGACTCTAAATCATACCTTACATAAGTACATCAAGTAACACAACGGGTTGCAGAATATCATATTACACCTATCGGAAAGGTGCAGTGAGAGATCAACTCGAATATATGAGAGGTCTGTTCATAAGTCTGATAACAATAGGGAAAAAGCTGATCTTGCATCTCTTGGTATGTGTTTTCAAACTTTTATATCTTCTGCCCAATGGAAGAAGTTCTAAAGAGCGTATACCGGGCTGAGAGGGTCTTTGATTATATTGGTTGCTTTCCTGAGGCAGTGGGAAGTGTATACGGAGTCAATTGAATGAAGGTTAGTTTGTGTGATGGTCGGGACTGCATTCACAACTCTCTGTAACTTCTTGCGGTCATGGGCAGACCAGTTGACATACAAAGCTGCGATGCATCTGGGTAGGATGCTACCTGTGGTGCATCTATAATAATTGGTAAGAGTCATTGTGGACATGCCGAATTTCCATAGTATGCTGAGGAGGCAAAGGCATTGATGTGCTTTCTTAACCATAATATTGAGGCGAATGTACCAGGACAGATTGTTGATGATATTTACTGCTAGGAACCTGAAGCTCTATTGATACTCACAGGGGCGTGTCCTCCATTCCACTTCCTGAAGTTGATGATCAGCTCCTTTGATTTGCTGACATTGAGGAAGAGATTGTTGTCTTCACTAAGTTGTGAATCTCTTTTCTGTATTTTGTCTTGTTTGAGATCTGACCAACCGAATTCCTCATGATCAGACTCTGAAAATTCCTCGTGAGCCAGAGACAACATCTTCTAAGCCATTCCAGTTGCACAACGAATCACAGAGTTGTCACAGCACAGCCCATTGTGCCTGCCCCCTCCTTCCCTCCCCCAGTACCCAATCTCTTGCCATCTCCCCAGATCCTTGCACACCACTTCTATCCCAATACCCATCCGATGTCCCTCTCTAATGCCTCAATTGAACCATATTTCCAGGATGTGCATTCCACACCCTAAACCACTCGCTGGGTGAAAATATTTTTCTTACATCATCCTTGCTTCTTTTGCACATCATTGTTAATGTATCCCCTCTCATTCTTGTTCCTTTTAAAAACAGGAACAACTTCTCCTTATCAAATCTATTCAGCCTGCTCCTGATTTTGAAAGCTTCTGTCAGATCTCCCTCTCGGCCTTCCTCTCTCCAAGGAAAACTGTCCCAGCTTCTTCAATCTGTCGTCAGAACTGAAATTCTCATTCCTGAACCATTCTTGTAAATTGCTTCTGCACTCTCTCCAAAGTGTTCACATCTTTCCTGTAATGTGGCATTCATAACTGTACACAATACTCCAGCTGAGGTCGAACTGGGGTCGAGGTGGGACCCAGGGAGATCATGAAGAAAGAGATCATCTGAGACTGGTACAGTTAGGAAAAGGAACAAATCAAACAGTCAGGGCAGGCAGGGACAAAGCAGAGAACAAGGTAGGACTGATAAACTAAACTGCATTTATTTTAATGCAAGGGGCCTAACAGGGAAGGCAGTTGAACTTAGGGCTTGGTTAGGAACATGGGACTAGGCGGCACGGTGGTTAGCACTGCTGCCTCACAGCGCCTGAGACCCGGGTTCAATTTCCGCCTCTGGCGACTGTCTGGGTGGAGTTTACACATTCTCCCCGTGTCTGCGTGGGTTTCCTCCCACAGTCCAAAGATGTGCAGCTCAGATGAATTGGCCATGCTAAATTGCCTGTAGTGTTAGGTAAGGGGTAAATGTAGGGGTATAGGTGGGTGGCGGGTCGGTGTGAACTTGTTGAGCCGAAGGGCCTGTTTCCACACTGTAATGTAATCGAAAAAAAAAAGGATATCATAGCAATTACAGAAACATGGCTCAGGGATGGACAGGAGTGGGAGCTTAATATTCCAGGATACAAATGCCATAAGAGGGATAGAAAAGGGGGCAAGAGAGGAGAGGGAGTGGTGTTTTTGATAAGGGATAGCATTACAGTTGTGCTGAGAGAGGATATTCCTGGAAAAACATCCAGGGAAGTTATTTGGGTGGAACTGAGAATTAAGAAAGGGCTGATCGCCTTATTGGGATTGTATTATAGAGCCCCCAATAGTCAGCAGGAAATTGCAAAACTAATTTGTAAGGAGATATCAATTATCTGTAAGGATAATAGGTTGGAGGGAATTTAAACTTTACAAACATAGACTCGGACTGCAATAATGTTAAGGGATTAGATGGAGAGCAATTTGTTAAATATGTCCAAGAAAAGTTTCTGATTCAGTATGTGGATGTGCCTATTAGAGAAGGTGCAAAACTTGATCTCCTCTTGGGGAATATGGCAGGGCAGGTGACTGAGGTGTCAGTGGGGGAGCACTTTGGGGCCAGCGACCATAATTCCATTCGTTTTAAAATAGTGATGGAAAAGGATAGACCCGGATCGAAAATTGAAGTTCTAAATTGGAGTAAGGCTAATTTTGACGGTATTAGGCAATAACTTTCAAAGGTTGATTAGGGGCAGATGTTCGCAGGTAAAGGGATGGCTGGAAAATGGGAAGCCTTCAAAAGTGAGATAATGAGAGCCCAGAGACAGTATATTCCTGTTAGGGTGAAAGAAAAGGCTGGTAGGTATAGGGAATTCTGGATGACTAGAGAAATTAAGGGTTTGGTTAAGAAAAATAAGGAAACATATGTCAGATATAGACAGCAGAGATCGAGTGAATCCTTAGAAGAGTATAAAGGCAGTAGGAGTATACTTAAGAGAGAAATCAGGAGGGCAAAAAGGGGACATGAGATAGCTTTGGCAAATAGAATTAAGGAGAATCCAAAAGGTTTTTACAAATACATTAAGGACAAAAGGGTAACTAGGGAGAGAACAGGGCCCCTCAAAGATCAGCAAGGCTGCCTACTTGTGGAACTGCAGGAGATGGGGCAGATTCTAAACAAGTATTTTGCATCAGTGTTTACTGTGGGAAGTACATGGAAGATTTCAAATGTGGGGAAATAGATGAAAAATGACCATATTACAGAGGAGGAAGTGCTGGATGTCTTAAAATGCTTAAAGGTGGATAAATCCCCAGGACCTGATCAGGTGTGTCCTAGAACTCTGTGGGAAGCTAGGGAAGTGATTGCTGGGCCTCTTACTGAGACATTTGTATCATCATTAGTCACAGGTGAGGTGCCGGAAGACTGGAGGTTGGCAAACATGGTGCCACTGTTTAAGAAGGGTGGTAAGGAAAAGCCAGGGAACTATAGACCAGTGATCCTAACATAGGTGGTGGGCAAGTTGTTGGAAAGGCGAGGACTGTTGAGGGATAGTCAACATGGGAAATCATGTCTCACAAACTTAATTGAGTTTTTCGAAGAAGTAACAGATAGGATTGATGACGGCAGAACGGGGTGGACGCAATCTATATGGATTTTAGTAAGGTGTTCGACGAGATTTCTTATGGTTGCCTGGTTAGCAAGGTTAGATCTCGTGGAATACAGGGAGAGTTAGCCATTTGGATACAGAACTAGCTCGAAGGTAGAAGGTGGTGGTGGGGGGTTGTTTTTCAGACTGGAGCCCTGTGACCATTGGAGTGCCACAAGGACTGGTGCTGGGTCCATTGCTTTTCATCATTTATATGAATGATTTGGATGTGAACTTAGGAGATATAGTTAGTAAGTTTGCAGATGACACCAAAATTGGAGATGCATTGGACAGTGAAGAAGGTCATCTCAGTGTACAACAGGATCTTGACCAGATGGGACAATGGGCTGAGGAGTGGCAGATGAAGGTTAATTTAGATGAATGTGAGGTGCTGCATTTTGGAGAAGCAAATCAGAGCAGGACTTATACACTTAATCTAAAAGGTCCTGGGGAGTGTTGCTGAACAAAGAGAGCCTACGGTGCAGGTTCATAGTTCCTTGAAAGTGGAGCTGCAGGTAGATAAGATAGTGAAGAAAGTATTTGGTATTCTTTCCTTTATTGGGCAGAACCTTGAGTGTAGGAGTTGGGAGGTCATGTTGCGGTTGTACAGGACATTGGTTAGGCTACTTTTGGAATATTGTGTGCAATTCTGGTGTCCCTCCTATTGGAAGGATGTTGTCAAACTTGAAAGGGTGCAGAAAAGATTGAAAATAGAACCCCTAAAGTGTGGGAACAGGCCCTTTGGCTCAACAAGTCCACACTGACCTTCCAAAGAGTAATCCAAACCCATTCAAACCCATTCCCCTACCCTATTATTCTCCATTTACCCCAGATCCCTGAAAACTGTGGGCAATTTTGCATGGCCAGTTCACCTAAACTGCACACCTTTGGATTGAGGGAAGAAACTGGAGCACCTGGATGAAACCCACACAGACACGGGGAAAATGTGCAAACTCTGCACAGACTGTCCCCAGGGCTGGGATTAAACGCCGGTTCCTGGCGCCATGAGGCAGCAGTGCTAACCAGGGCTGTTTTTCCTGGAGTTGCAGGCTGAGGGTGACCTTGTAGAGGTCTATAAAACCATGAGGGGCATGGATATCATAAATAGACAAGTTCTTTTCCCTGGGGGAGGGGAGAACTAGACTAGGGTGAAGGGGCAAAATTTAAAAGGGACCTAAGGGACAACTTTTTTATGCAGAGGGTGGTGCTTGTATGGAATGAACTGCCAGAAGAACTGGATGATGCTGGTACAATTACAACATTTAAAAGGCATCTGGATGGTTATAAGCATCCAAAGGGATATGGGCCAAGTGCTGGCAAATGGGACTAGATTAGATTAGGATATCTGGTCAGCATGGACAAGTTGGACCGAAGGGTTTGTTCCGTGCTGTTCATCTCTATGACTCTATGAGTCTTGTACAAGTTTGACATCACCTCCTGCTTGTACTCTGTGTCATAGTTCCATAGTAATATTAGCAGAAATAGGCTTACTCCGCCATTCATTAAGATCATGGCTGATTGATCCATCATCTCAACTCCTCCTACATGCATTATCCCCATCATCCTTAATTCCCCTACTATGCAAATATCCATCCAACTGTGTCCTGAATATATTTAATGAAGCTGCTTCTACTGCTTCCCTGGGAAGAGAATTCCATAGATTCATTACTTTCTGGAAAAAGTAGTTCCTCCTCATCTCTGTCCTAAATCTACTCCCCTTAATCTTGAGGCAATGTCCCCTAGTCCTAGTCTCACCCACCAGCAGAAACAACTTGCCTGCCTCTATCTTATCTATCCTTTTCATAATTGTGTATGTTTCTATAAGATCCCTTCTCATTCTTCTAAATTCTAGCGAGTCCCGTCCCATGCGGCTCAACCTCATCGCATAGAGTAACTCCCTCATCTCCGGAATCAACCTGGTGATCCTCCTCCTCACCACCTCCAAAGCCAGTATATCCTTCCTCCAGTAAGGAGACCAGAACTGCGCACAATACTCCAGCTGCGGCCTCACCAACACCTTGTACAATTGCAGCAGAACCTCCCTGCTCTTAAATTCAATCCCTCTAGCAATGGAAGTTAATATTCCATTTGCCTTCCTGTTGCACCTGCAAATCAATTTTTAGCAATTCATGGATAAGCACTCCTAAATCCCTCTGCATAACAGCATGCTGCAATCTTTCACCATTTAATAATACCTGACCTACTCCTTTTACTTCCAAAGTGGATAACCTCCCATTTGCCAACACTGTGCTCCATCTGCCAGACCCTTGCCCACTCACTTAACCTATCTAAATCTCTCTGCAGACCTTCCACATCCTCTGCACAGTTTGCCTTTCTGCTCAACTTAGTGTCATCTGCAAACTTGGATACATTACACTCGGTCTCCTCTTCCAAACCATTGATATACATCATGAACAGTTATGACCCCTGCAGCAACCCACTCACCACTGATCCCCAACCAGAGAAACACCCATTTATCTCAACTCCCTGCTTCCTATTAGTTAACCAGTCCTCTATCCATTCTGTTACATTCCTCACAACTCCATTCATTCTTATCTTATGGATGAGTCTTTTATGCGGCAGTTGATCAAACACCTTCTAGAAATCCAAGTATACAACATCCGCCTTTGTCCACCTCACTTTTTACATCCTCAAAAAACTCCAGTAAGTTTGTCAAACACGACCTTCCCTTCCTGAATCCATGCTGTGTCTGCCTGATGGATTACTTTCCACCCAGATATCTCACTATTTCTTCTTTAATGATAGCCTCCAGCATTTTCCTGACTACAGGCATTAAGCTAATTGGCCGATAGTTACCTGCCTTTTGCCAACACATATTTTTAAACAGCGGCATGACATTCACCGTCTTCCAGTCCACTGGAACCTACCCAGAATCCAGTGAATTTTGTTACATTACCACTAATGCATCTACTATAACATCTGCCATCAGGACCATGGGACTTATCCACCTTTAGGCCCTCAAGTTTGCTCAACACTACGTCTTTAGTGATAACAATTGAATTGAGGTCCTCACCTCTAATTGTATCCTTTACATCATTCTTTGGCATTTCAGAAACATCTTCCATTGTGAAGACTGACACAAAATCAAGGCCTCAGCCATTTTGGCATTACCCAATATTAATTCCCTTTTCTCATCCTGTGAGGGGCCTTCGGCCACTTTAGCCACCCTTTTCCGTTTTATGTATTTATAAAAACCTTTCCTGCCTGTTTCTATATTCTGTGCTATTTTGCTTTCATAATCTATCTTTCCTTTCTTTATTACTTGCTTTGTGGTTCTTTGTTGCTTTTTAAAGTTTTCCAAATCTTTCTGTTACCCACTACTCTTGGCTACTTTATAAGCCTAAGCTTTTAATTGGATGCCTTCCGATATTTCCTTGGTTATCCAAGGCTTGCTCTTCCAACCTTGCTATCCTTGTTTTTGAACAGCACATACTTTCCTTGAGCACTATGAAAAATCTCTTTGGAAGTCCTCCACTGTTCCACCATCTAATTTATGTTCCCAGTCTAATTTAACCAACTCCTTCCTCATCCCCTTATAGTGTCCCTTGTTTAAGCATTATACTCTGGATTTAGATGAAACTGTTTCACCCTCCATTTGTATCCAAAACTCGATCATACTGTGATCACTCTTTCCGAGAGGATCCTTAACTACGAGATCATTAATTTTACCTGTCTTATTACACAGGACCAGGTCTAAGATTGCAGGTTCCCTTGTAGGTTCAGTAACATGAAGAAAGTTATTATGGATGAGTTATATGAACTCCTCTTCAAGACTGCCTCTACTGACTTGATTCGACCAATCAACATGCATGTTAAAGTCCCCCATGATGACTGTGGTTCCATTCTTACATGCATCATATATTTTTTGATTGATTGCCTGTTCCACTGTAGCATTATTACTGTGTGGCCTATAGACCACTCCCACCAGTGACCTTTTCCCTTTACTATTCCTGATCCCACCAAAATGGATTCAACATTTTGCTCCTTAGATCCTACATCATTTCTGTGTATTGCCATAATCTCATCCTTAACTAAGTGACCACACATCCCTTACCTTCTTTCCCATCCTTCCTAATTACCTGATATCTTTGGATATTTCATTCCCAGTCAACTCCACCCTGCAACCACATTTCTGTCATGGCAACTACATCATACCCCATTGGACTGATTTGTGCAACAAGTTCATTGACTTTGTTTCGAATACTATGGACAATCAGATATAGTGCCCTTATACCCATTGTCCCTTTAGAATCTAGCAATCTCCCTGTCTTTTACGTATGATTCTGTCACCCAATTTTTCTTTTTTCATTTCTAACACTTGCTGTGGTCTCTGCATTGCTTCATTCTGCCTGGACTCCCATCCTCTTGCCGTTTTAGTCCACCTTTCCTCGCAATCTCTCTGCTCACTTCATCTACCATTACACCAATTGCTGCATCTTCTCACCAGACACTCTGGTTCCCACCCCCCTGCCAATCCAGTTTAAAGCTTCCCCAACAGCTCTAGCAAACCTGTCTGCAAGGATATTGGTCCCCACTGAGTTAATTAAGCCAAGGACACCGTCTGCTTTATTCATTGCTCTCTTTACTCATCCTGCCACCTTCAATAATCTTTGCACATAAATACCCTCTGCTGCTGCACTCCCTTTCGAATTCTACCCCCAATTTTATATCAACATTCAATATATTCAAGGCTGAGATAGCCAGACTTTTTTTAATCAGGGAGGGAATTACGGGTTGTGGGGGAAAACAAATCAGGAAAGTGGAGCTGAGGGCACTCAGATCAACTGTGATCTCATTAAATGACTGGTGGACTTGATGGACTGAATAGACTACCTCTTACCACCTCACTCAAGAGATTCGTCAGCCTGTGGAAATCTCAAATACAAAAAAGCCAGGTCACTCAGCACAGTCAAGAGATCAATAAGGATTTAAATGTTAAAGTCACTTCGGGGTATGAGAGTTAAAGCAAGAATATTGCATTGAGTTCGAAGCATGATCCAGATTAAAGGACAGAGCAGGCAAGAAGGCTTGCCAGTTTCTGTCCAGCAATAAGTTGTTGCCCTCTTCAGCAGGGTGCAGAATGGAAAGGGACAGAATCCTTATCAGTGTGATAAGGATTGTTCGCTGTTGGATGTGTAAAGACATTAGAAGTTTCAGAATTGATACCAGTAATTTTCTAATGACAGTAGGTACTGAAAGTTGTTTTGTTTTCTGCACAACAAAAGGGCCCTTCAGTCTGCTTTCTTTCTTTCTTCTTTTGTTGGAAGAACCCAATAATGCCCTTTGAGTCATAGGGTCATAGCATGATTGGGCCCTTTCAAGAGAAAAAGTAGACTCAAGGGCCCTCTTGTGGTGCAGAAAAGAAACAGAACTTATAGTTCCTACTGTTACTGGAAATTGCTGGTACCAATTTTCAAACTTCTAACGTCTGTGAACATACAACAACAAACAATCTGTACCACACTCAGTGGAATTCTGTCCCTTTTGTCTCAGAACTGTAAGTTCTAACACTATTCTGATAAACTCATGCAGGTGTGCTGTGTTCTGCATAACTTTAAGAGCCTGAAATTGTCCCGGGAGAATCCACGTGGCATGCAGGAACCGGTCTGTGTGAAGCTTGCGCTCCCGTGTGTGGAGAGTCCACTCGAAAAGTTAAGTGTCATTCAGGTAAGAGGTCAAGCAAGACCCAAAAGACCAAAGACGGGCAACGGGAACAGTCGACTTTGCCCGATCTCACTCTGAGGATGTGAAAGGAAAACATGGGCAGGAATTCACTCTCAAATCTTCTGGAGAAGAGATCCAGCCCATGACAGTAATCAAATATTATTTATTGCCAATTAGACAGTAATTGGATTGACTGCCGTCAAATATTAACAACTTCGGCACACAATCACTGTTTTAGCTACACTATCCAGTTTCATCATCTTATGAGATGACTCACTTGTAAATGCATGGCAATATGATGTTGAATGATCCTGAGTTATACACTTGGTGAGCAAAAACAGGAAGGTGATTATTATCCGAACAGCAATTGGTTGGAAAAGGTGGCGGGGGGTGGGGGATGTATGATGAGACCTGGGTGTCCCTCATACATCAGTTGCTGAAAGTCAACATTGAGGAGCACCAGGTGGTGATGAAAGCCAATGGGATGTTGGCCTTCATTGTGAGAGGATTTGAGTACACAAGCAGGGATGTCTCACTGCAATTGGACAGAGTGAGACCATTCCCTGGAATACTGTGTGCATTCTTGGTCTCCTTATCTGAGTTAGGATGTTCTGGCGATGGAGGGAGTGCAACAAAGATTTACCAGACTGGTTCCTGGGATGGCAGGACTGATGTTTAGAAGCGTGAGGGGGTTATCGCATAAATATTTATGAAATTTCAACAGGATGAGGCAGGGTAGATGCAGGAGGGATGTTCCCAATGACTGGGGTGGGATTGGGGGTTGAAGGCAGCACTAGGGTGTCACAGTCAAAAGGAGGTGGGTTAGAACTGGGATGAGGAGAAATGTCTTCACCCAAAGAATAGGGAGCCTGGAGAAATTTCTGTCATAGAAAGTGGTCGAGGCCGAAATCTTGACTGTTATTGAACTCCTTTTGAATGTTTTGAAGAAGGAGGTTTTTTTTAGAAATTCATTCATGGCCTGTGGCTAGGCCTGGGTAGGCCAGCATTTATTGCCCATCAGACAATTAAGAGTTAACAACATTGTTGTGTGTCTGGAGTCACATGTAGGCCAGGCCAGGATAAGGGTAGCTTCCATTCCCTAAAAGGCATTAGTGTACCAGATGGGTGAGTTTTTCCAACAATTGATTCAGGGTCCTCGTCAGACTCTTAATTCTAGATTTTTATTTAATTCAATTTCCGCCATTTACCATGGCCGGATTCCAACCTGGGTCCCAAGAGCACTAGCTAGGCCTCTGGATTGCTAGGCTGGTGATAACACCATTAGACCATTGGATTGACATCTTGGACCTGAGGCGATCAAAGAGTATGGGAAGAAAGTAGGAACAGTTGGACAATCAGCCACAATCATATCGGGTGGGGGAGCAGGCCCAAAAGGCCAAATGGCCTACTCCTGCTTCTGTTTTCTATATTCCGAGACCAATGAAAAAGTTGACCAAGAGACAATTAGATAGGCACACAACTAGAAACACTGTGGATCTGATCACCTGTTGCTCTTTTGTTCTGGTTTCCAATTAAACCAGGAGAGCTGATCTAATTGATGGGGAAGTGATGACCTTGTAGTATTATCACTAGACTATTAATCCAGAAACTCAACCAATGTTCCAAGAATCTGGGTTTGAATCCTGCCTTGGCAGATGGTGGAATTCGAATTGAAGTGATTTGAATTCATTAAAAATCGAGAATTAAGGGTCTAATGATGAATGTGAAACCATTGTCAATTGTTGGTGAAAAACCCATCTGGATTCCTTCAGAAAGGAAACTGTCATCCTTACCTGGTCTGGCCTACATGTGACTCCAGACCCATAGCAATGTGGTTGACTCTTAGCTGACCTTTGGGTGATTAGGGATGGGCAATAAATGCTGGTCTACCAGAGATGCTTCTATCCCATGGACAAAAGGCGAAATGCTGTGAACCTCAGTCTTTTTTTATAATGGAACTCCTCCCTCTCTTTTTTCAGAATTGCTCAGCTGCATTCTCAGAAGGTACGTGACCGGACTTCCAGCTTCTTCCCATCCACGCCGGATGTCCTGATTGCCACTCAGTCCGTGATGAGCGAAGTCTGAGCCGCAGCCCTATCGGCCGGGCTGCGTGCGGAGTGTTTTGCATGGTTTCCTTTCGCACAGCAGCAGTGTCATCATCTTAGAATGGAGTCTTGTGATTGTCAACTTCTTAGGATTGTTTGCCTGGAATATTGTCTGTCTGTTTTTCTGGTTGGTTTTCAATCTCCCCATCTTTGGAATTCAGTGTTGGAAAGTCATCCCCAGGGTAGTTGCTAACCCCAGTACAAACACAGCTAGTGCACGTGTTCATGTGTCAGACATCACTGGAGTTGAGTTGAAAACCTGTAGATGTTTATAAAATCATTCGGGGCATGGATTGGGTGAATAGCCAAGGTCTCTTTCCCAGGGTAGGGCAATCCAAAACTGGAGACTATAGGTTTAAGATGAGAGGGGAAAGATTTAAAAGGGTCCCGAGGAGCACCATTTTCATACAGAGGAAGGAATGAGCTGCCAGAGAGGTGGTGACAGCAGATACAATTATAACATTTAAAAGGCATCTGGATGGGTACATGAAAAGGAAAGGTTTAGAAGGATATGGACAGAATACAAGCAAATGGGACTGGATTGGTTTTGGATATCTGGTTGGCATTGACTGAAGAATCTGCTTCTGTGATGTACAACTCTATGACTCTGTAAATGCAGCTAGTTTATTGGTGGGAGACAGGCATTGAATGACTCTTTGCTTCTGGGATTGTTTTGTTCCCTTGAGCAGTTTTATTGCCTGTAGGGAGGTGACAACCTGGTGATATTATCTCTAGATTAGTCATCGGGAGACCCAAGTCATGTTCTGGGGACCCAGGTTTGATTCCCTCCATGGCAGGTGGTAGAAATTGAATTCAATAAAACAAATCAGGAATTAAAAGTTGAATAGTGACCATGAATTGATTGTCAGGATTAAAAGCCCATCTGGTTCAGTCATATCCTTTAGGGAAGGAAACTGCCATCCTTACCTGGTCCGGCTACACATGACTCCGGACCCATAAAAATAATATTAAAGATGGGCAATGAACGCTGCCCTAGCTAGTAATGCCCACATTCTGTAAATGAATTTTTTTAAAAATGACTCCGAGTGGCACTACTTCCAACAAAATGGACTGCAGCTTCTGGATTCAGAAATAGCGTAACACAAAGGTAACAGAATGCAAGGTTCTGAGGGGAAAGTGTATGATGTGGGGCAGTATGGGATCAGAGTGAGACTCAGTGTTTTGACCTCAGCCACTCTCTGTGGTAGACAATTCTCCAGGCTCCCCACTCTCCTGGTGAAGATATTTCTCTGCATCTCAGTCCTACCCCATTTCATTATTCTTGACTCTCCTGGTCATTGGAACATGCTCCCTGTGTTTATCCTGTTTCATCTAGTTAAAATTTGATAGGTTTCTCTGAGATTAGATTAGATTCCCTACAGCGTGGAAACAGGCCCTTCAGCCCAACCAATCCACACCGACCCTCCGAAGAGTAACCCACCCAGACCCATTTCCCTCTGACTAATACACCTAACACTATGAGCAATTTAGTATGGCCAATTCACCTAACCTGCACATCTTTGGACTGTGGGAGGAAACCCACGCAGACACAGGGAGAATGTATAAACTCCACACAGACAGTTGCCCAAGGCAGGAATTGAACCTGGGATCCTGGTGCTATGAGCCAGCAGTGCTAACCACAGAGCCACCGAGCCATCTCTGAGATGTCCCCCTCATTCATTTAAACTCCAGTGAATATAATCTTAACCAATCCACTCTGTCATCAAAAGTCAGCTCTGCCATCCTAGGAACCATCAGGAGTGGAGAAGTCGACGTTTCAGATGTAACCCTTCTTCAGGATCCCAGGGATCACAGTCTAGGAAACCTACATTGCACTCCCTCCATCACCAGAATGACCTTCCTCAGATAATTATCAAATCAGCCTTGGATCTTATTCAATGATGGAGCAGACCCAATGATCTCAATGGCCTACTTCTGCTGCAATGGTCTCTGAGGGGGGCTGCATATTAGAGACCGTCACATGAAACACAGAGCCTAGGATATTGGTCCACTGTTATCATTTTTTTACTGTTTAGACATTTGCAAAAGCTAATGAATCCTTTGCAGAGGCTTCATAGTGATAGTGATAGTTCACAGCCTCATCAGAAAATATACATTCAAGGACGACATTTTCCAACCTGGCTTTTTATGTGCTCTGTGGTTTTAGATGTCTTTTTGTAATCAATAAAGCTGCCAGGAATTTTGTAGAAGGGCAAAATCATTTGCTCTGAAAGTCAGGCTGATTGAACTGAATTAGCGAATCAGGGTGTTTATGCCATTGTGAGCTGTTGTGTCAAATGTACAAAACAACTGGGCAGGACGGGGATTGTGGAAAAATGTCATTCAGAAGTGATTGTCAGCTCCAAATTCCTCCAGGTTTGGGTGTGGTAAATTTTGTTCCACCAATAACATTTAATTAAATGTGATTAAACCATTTTTTTTGGAAACTAGTCTTTGTGTGTGGATGGATCATATTTCAGAAGAATTTTAAAGGGTTGACATTTGCACAGTGGTTGTTTTGGATAGTATTTCACACATCGATGTCTGTTCTGTGCTGAACACTCTATGACTCTATTATGGCTGATCTGATTTAAACCTCAATCTCGCATCTGCATATTCCCAATCATCTCTAATCGCTGTGATCATCAAGAATCTATCTACTTCTGCCTTAAAATATTTAAAGGATCTGCATTAGCTTCCTTTTGAGGATGGAGTTCCAAAGACTCACAGGCATCCAAGAAAAAAAACCTGTTTCCTCACCTCTGCTTTAAATGTGTGCATCATCACTTTTTATATTATCACCCCTAATTCTAGATTCCTTTACAAGTGGAAACATCATTTCCATATCCACCCAGTCACATATCCTCAGGATCTTATTTGTTTCAATTCAGATGTCTCTGACTCTTCCAAACTCTGAAGGATACAGACCCAAACCCTTCCTCAAAAGGCCATCCACTTATTCTAGGCATTAGTCCAGTAAACCTTCTCCGAACTGCCTCCAGTGGCAGTAACATATTTCCATACGTTCGGGGCACAGTATTGTAGCCAGTACTCCAGATGCAGTCACACTGCTGCCCTGTATACTGGATTAGTGGTGCTGGAAGAGCACAGCAGTTCAGGCAGCATCCAACGAGCAGCGAAATCGACGTTTCGGGCAAAAGCCCTTCATCAGGTCGATTTCGCTGCTCGTTGGATGCTGCCTGAACTGCTGTGCTCTTCCAGCACCACTAATCCAGTATTTGGTTTTCAGCATCTGCAGTCATTGTTT
Organism: Chiloscyllium punctatum; assembly: GCF_047496795.1. NCBI lineage: Eukaryota > Metazoa > Chordata > Chondrichthyes > Orectolobiformes > Hemiscylliidae > Chiloscyllium > Chiloscyllium punctatum. The sequence goes on from NC_092783.1 coordinate 29,613,474, forward strand.
TTACCTTGCTGCCCTGTATAACTGATGCATGGCCTCCCTACGCTTGGCTTTTACATGCTAAATACCTTGATTGTTTGTGAAGTCTCTCATCTGTTAAGTGACCATGTTAGTTTCACTTCTTTCATATGTAAATCACAAAATGTTTTTTAAAAGTTTAGAAGTTCACTTGAGAATGTAACTTTTTAAATAGGGTTTGCGATTTACATATGAAAGAAGTGAAACTAACATGGTCATTCTAACAGATGAGAGACTTAATATGGGATATAGGTAAAGTAGTGTTACTTCTGCAATCATAATTACTTATGCAAGGTAAATGAACTTACACCAGTGTGTAATTGTTTCAGCCAAGAGCTGAGTCAACAAGAATGAAAACTATGTGAAGGAAATACGTAATTGTTTTTGTATTAGCGAAAATGTGCATACAAGAATGAAATGTGCCTGCAAACAATGGTAGATGTTATTACAAATATTACAAATGTGGGGGGGGGGTGGCGGGGGTGGGGGGAGGGGGTTAAGCTAGGTATGCCTGTACAAACAGTAGTTATAAGCATCTGTTTCCCGCTTCTGCAAAAACAAGAACAAACCACAATCAAGAAGTCATGAGGTCATAAGGTCATAACAAGTAAGGGAGGATGTACCTAACAATGGACCGCAGCAGGATGTGGTCAAACGGCTTGTGAGGCCAGAAATAAGCAGTTTGTCACAGACAAGGCAGGATAAGGCAAGAGGTAAACAAGAGTAATGGGCGCCGGTCTTAGAGAGGAGGGAGATGTAAACAATGGGATGAAAGCAATGGGATGAAAGAATAGGAACCAAATTACATAAATGTTGTGTACTAGTTGAATTCAGTGTGTGTGTGTGTCCCTGCCTTGTGGACAGTGGACACCACACCCTCTTGCAAGAGTGAAATAAATGACACTACTGATTCAGATCTTGTCTCAGACTGAAATTATTAAAGTGAGTGAGCTTAGTTTCTCACACTTAACAACAATGAAGATATTTTTCAATGTATAATTTCAGTTACATCACACTAAACCTTTGCTATCAATTCTGTGTCTTACAATTCGTGTACTCCACAACCACCTGATGAAGGAGCAGCGCTTTGAAAGGTAGTGCTTCCAATTAAACCTGTTGGACTATAACCTGGTATTGTGTTATTTTTAACTCAGATACTGAAACAATCAATGGTGAAATGCAATCAGATGATATCCAGGCTTGGACTGACAAGTGGCAAGTAACATTCAGGCCTTAGAAATGCCAGGTATTGACCATCTCCAAAAAGATCAGGCAGCATCCAAGGAGCAGCGAAATCGACGTTTCGGGCAAAAGCCCTTCATCAGGAATAAAGGCAGTGAGTCTGAAGCATGGAGAGATAAGCTAGGGGAGCAAACAGTATTTCAATTCCATCTCAAACATCAAAATCTGTAAATACAACAAACTTTTATCTACCCACCTCCATAACCAGCGCTCCTCAAACATTCCAGAAGATTCCCCTGGCCTCGGAATCTACTCAGACACCATTAGCCATGCGGCTGATGCAGCTGCCACCCCCTCGCTGATTGATGATGTCACTTCTGCTCCCATCATGGCCACTCCCACAACCACTTCCACCCCTCACAATTCCTTAAGCATCACATGTGACATCACTTCTGCCCCTCACATCATCGCTGATGCCACATGCTCAGTGACTTCCGACACCCCTACTGCTGTGGTCACCACCACTTCCGCCCCCACCAGTGCCACTCACCTGCATTCTGCTGACATGCCCCCCACAGACCCCACTGTCACTATCCCAACTGTCACTGTCACCCCCCAGAACCCCGAGGGGAACACTTCCCCTGCTCATGACTCCACCCTCATTCCCCACACAATCACACCCACTCCAGTTACAGATTCCGCCCCCACTCCCAGCTCTACACCCACACCAGATCCCAGCTCCCGGCCCTGCCGAGTTTTCACCATCCTCCCAGACCTCCCCCTCACTGAGGACGAACGATCAGTCCTCAGCAAAGGACTCACCTTCATCCCCCTCCGTCCACGCATCAATGAATTTAATACACGCCGTGACATCGAACAATTCTTCCGTCGCCTCCGCCTCCGAGCTTACTTTCACAATCAGGATTCCCGCCCACCTTCCGAGGACTCCTTCGCCCACCTCCAACACACTGCATCCACCTGGACACCCCACGCTGCCCTATTACCTGCCCTCGACCTCTTCATTTCCAACTGCCGCCGGGACATTAACCGCCTCAATCTGTCTACCTCCCTCCCCCACTCCAACCTCTCACCCTCACAACGCGCAGCCCTCCAATCCCTCTGCTCCAATCCCAACCTCACCATCAAGCCAGCGGATAAAGGGGGTGCAGTGGTAATCTGGCGCACTGACCTCTACACTGTTGAAGCCAAACGCCAACTCAAGGACACCTCTTCCTACTGCCCCCTCGACCATGACCCCACCCTGAATCACCAAACCATCATCTCCAAGACCTTACAGAACCTCATAACCTCAAGAGATCTCCCATCCACAGCTTCCAACCTCATAGTCTGGGAACCCCACACTGCCCGGTTCTACCTCCTTCCCAAGATCCACAAGCCTGACCAGCCTGGCCGACCCATTGTCTCAGTATGCTCCTGCCCCACTGAACTCGTCTCTACCTATCTCAACACTGTCCTATCCCCCCTAGTCCAGGAACTCCCCACATACGTTCGAGACACCACCCACGCCCTCCACCTCCTCCAAGACTTCCGTTTCCCCGGCCCCCAATGCTTCATCTTCACCATGGATATCCAATTCCTCTACACCTCCATCCGCCATGACCAGGGTCTCCAAGCCCTCCATTTTTTCCTCTCCAGACGTCCCCAGCAGTATCCTTCCACCAAACTCTCATTCGTTTGGCCGAACTGGTCCTCACCCTTAACAATTTCTCCTTTGAATTCTCCCACTTCCTCCAGACCAAAGGCATAGCCATGGGCACACATATGGGCCCCAGCTATGCCTGTCTCTTTGTTGGCTACGAAGAACAGTTGATCTTCCGTAATTACACCGGCACCACTCCCCACCTCTTCCTCCGCTACATTGATGACTGCATTGGCGCCACCTCGTGCTCCCGCGAGGAGGTTGAGCAATTCATCAACTTCACCAACACATTCCACCCTGGCCTTAAATTTACCTGGACCATCTCTGACACCTCGCTCCCCTTCCTGGACCTCTCCATCTCCATTAATGATGACCGACTTGACACTGACATTTTTTACAAACCCACCGACTCCCATAGCTACCTAGATTACACCTCTTCCCATCCTACCTCTTGCAAAAATGCCATCCCGTATTCCCAATTCCTCTGCCTCCACCGTATCTGCTCCCAGGAGGACCAGTTCCACCACAGAACACACCAGATGGCCTCCTTCTTTAGAGACCACAATTTCCCTTCCCACGTGGTTAAAGATGCCCTCCAACGCATCTCGTCCACATCCCGCACCTCCGCCCTCAGAACCCACCCCTCCAACCGTTACAAGGACAGAACGCCCCTGGTGCTCATCTTCCACCCTACCAACCTTCGCATAAACCAAATCATCTGCCGACATTTCCACCACCTCCAAACAGACCCCACTACCAGGGATATATTTCCCTCCCCACCTCTTTCTGCCTTCAGCAAAGACCGTTCCCTCCGTGACTACCTGCTCAGGTCCACGCCCCCCTACAACCCACCCTCCCATTCTTGCACTTTCCCCTGCCACCGCAGGAACTGTAAAACCTGCGCCCACACCTCCTCCCTCAACTCTATCCAAGGCCCTAAAGGAGCCTTCCGCATCCATCAAAGTTTTACTTGCACATCCACTAATATCATTTATTGTATCCGTTGCTCCCGAGCGGTCTCCTCTACATTGGGGAGACTGGGCACCTCCTAGCAGAGTGCTTTAGGGAACATCTCCGGGACACCCGCACCAATCAACCACACTGCCCTATGGCCCAACATTTCAACTCCCCCTCCCACTCTGCCGAGGACATGGAGGCCCTGGACCTCCTTCACCGCCGCTCCCTCACCACCAGACGCCTGGAGGAAGAACGCTTCATCTTCCGCCTCGGAACACTTCAACCCCAGGGCATCAATGTGGACTTCAACAGTTTCCTCATTTCCCCTTCCCCCACCTCACCCTAGTTTCAAACTTCCAGCTCAGCACTGTCCCCTTGACTTGTCCAGACTTGTCCTACCTGCTTATCTCCTTTTCCACCTATCCACTCCACCCTCTCCTCCCTTCATCCCCTCCCCCACTCACCCATTGTACTCTATGCTACTCTCTCCCCACCCCCACCCTCATTTAGCTTATCTCTCCACACTTCAGGCTCACTGCCTTTATTCCTGATGAAGGGCTTTTGCCTGAAACGTCGATTTTGCTGCTCCTCGGATGCTGCCTGAACTGCTGTGCTCTTCCAGCACCACTAATCCAGAATCTGGTTTTCAGCATCTGCAGTCATTTTTTTTATCTACAAAAAGAGGCAATCTAACCACCACTTCTTGACATTCAATGGTGTTACCATCACTGAATCCCTCATGATCAATATCCTGGGGGTTACCAGAAACCGATCGGGACTCACCACATAAACACAGTAGCTACAAGAGCAGGTCAGAGGCTGTAAATCTTACAGTGAGTAAGAGGTATTGATAGAATTAATGGTAGTTGTCTTTTCCCTAGGATAAGGGATTTAAGGACTGGGGACAATTTTAAAGTGAGAGGAAAGAGATTTTAAAATGACATGAAGGGCATTTGTTTTACACAGAGAGTGGTTTGCATGTGGAATGAACTTCCTGAGGAAGTGGTGATTGGAAGTGGGTATCATTACAATGTTTAAAATACATTTAGGTAACTACATGTAGAGGAACATTTTGGAGGGATATAACAAGTGCAGGCAGATGGGACGAGTTTAGTTTGGGATTATGTTTGGCATGGACTGATTGGACCGAAGGATCTGTTTCCTTGCAGTGTGACTGTATGTGGCTCTATATAATCTCCTGTCTCCCCAGAGACAGTTCACTGCCCACCAGGAGTGTGATGGCATAGTTCCCACTTGCCTGGATGGTTGCAGTTCTAACAACATTCAAGAAGCTTGTCACCATCAAGAACAAAGCAGCTCCTTGATTGGCACCACATCCACAAGTATCCACTCCCTCCATCATCGACATTAAGTCGTAGCAGACAAAGAACAAAGAACTGCAGCTACTGAAAATCTGAAATAAAAGCAGAAATGTCTGGAGAAAGTCAACGCGTCTGGCAGCATCAAGAGAGAAAGCAGAGTTAACATTCTGGGTCCAGTGACTTCTTCAGATATTAGCAATTATTATATTGTAAGATATAAAAGCAGAAGTAGGCCATTCAGCCCATCAAGTTAACTTTCCCAACATTTCCCTTGATTCCCTTCCTGATAAAAAAATCTGTCTTAGCCTTGAACAATCTTAATGACCCAGCATTGATAGCCTTCTGCAGTAAAGAATTCCTCAGATTCACTGCCCTCAGAGAGAAGAAATTTCTCCTCATCACTGTCTTCAACAGACAACCTATTATTTCCCTTTGCTCTGAGACCATCCCACAAGGGGAAGCAACCTCTCCTCATCTATCATATGAATGCGGCCCACTCCAAGATGAGAATCAGTCCATTGACTCTGTCTACACTTCCTGCTGCCACTGAAAAGCAGCCAACATGATCACAGACCTCCCCATCCTATTTTTCCACTCTTCCACTCTCTTTCATCGGATAGAAGATGCAAAAGTTTGAAAACATGCCAACAGGTTTAAGAACAGCTTCTTCCCCGCTGCTATCAGACGTATGAATGGATCGCCCATACATTTGAGTTGATCTTTCTTGGCATTTTCGCTGCAACTGTAACACAATATTCTGCATTCTGTTCTATTGCCCTGATAGGTCAGAGCAGATCGTTCCACATCTCGCAGAGGTATTCCTGCACCTCAACACATGTCATCTACTATGTCCGTTGCCCCTGATGTTATCCCCTCTACATCTGGGAGGTGCAGCCACAATTAGATTGACGTTGGGTAGATGCAAAGGGCTAAATGGCCTACCAAATTTTTTTGTGAGTAAACAAGTTGTTTCAGAATTTCAGAAAATCTATCAGATGTCTCTCATCACCTGTCCACATCGGCCACTTTATGAGATGGATAGAAAAATGTTCCAATCATTTTAATGGTATAACCCTGGGAACATTGTCAAACAGAGAGACCTATGGATTCAGGTACACAGTTCCTTCAAAATAGAGCAACAGGTAGACAGGGTGCTGAGGAAGGTGTTTGGCATTGGTCAGAGCACTGAATGCAAGTTGGGATGTCACTTTACAGCAGTACAAGACATTGGTAGGGCCACATTTGGAGTAATGCGCACAATTCTGGTTGCCCTACTACAGGAAGGATGCTATTAAATTTGAAAGGATGCAAAAATGTTCACAAGAATGTTACTGAGACTGGAAGGTTTGAGTTATAAAGGAAAGGCTGGATAAGCTTTTTCCCTTGGAGTGTATGAAGTTTATAGAGGTTTATCAAGTCATGAGCGACATAGAGTCATAGCGTCATACAGATGTACAGCACAAAAACAGATCCTTCGGTCCAACTCTTGCCGACCAGATATCCAAACCTAATCTAGATCCATTTGCTAGCTCTCAGCCCATATCCATCTAAACCTACTCATATATCTGACCAGATGCCTTTTAAATACTGCAATTGTACCAGCCTCCACCACTTCCTCTGGCAGCTCAGTCCATGCACTCACCACCCTCTGCGTGAAAGAGTTGTCCCTTAGGTCCCTTTTATATCTTTCCCAGCTCACGCTAAATCTATTCCCTCTATTCTGGACTCCCCCACCCCAGGGAAACGACATTGTCTCTTTATCCTATCTATGCCCCTCATAATTTTGTAAACCTCCATAAGGTCACACCTCAGCCTCCGAGGCTCCAGGGAAAGCAGCCCCAGCCTATTCATCCCCTCCTCATAGCTCAAATCCTACAAACCTGGCAAAATCCTTATAAATCTTTTCAAACCCTTTCAAGTTTCACAACATCCTTCCGATAGGATTGCACGCAATATTCCAAAATCCTGTACAGCCACAACATGATCTCCCAACTCCTGTACTCAATAGGTCAGGACCTGCTGCACTTTTCCAGCAACACATTTTTCAGCTCTGATCTCCAGCATCTGCAGTCCTCACTTTCTCCTGTACTCAATACTCTGACCAATAAAGGAAAGCATGCCAAATGCCTTCTTCACTACATGCGACTCTACTTTCAAGGAACATGAACCCGCATTCCAAGTCTCTTTGTTCAGCAACGCTCCCCAGGACTTAACCATGAAGTGCATAAGCCCTGCCCTGATTTGCTTTCCCAAAATGCAGCACCTCACATCTATCTAAATTAAACTCCATCTACCACTCCTCAGCCCATTGGCCCATCTGTCCACTACATTGCCAGTTTTGGTGTCATCTGCAAACTAACTATACTTCCTACATTCCCATCCAAATCATTCATAAAAATGATGAAAAGTAGAGGACCCAGCACCGATCCTTGTGGCATTCCACTGGTCATAGGCCTCCAGTCTGAAAAGCAACCCTCCACCACCACCATCTGTCTTCTAACTTTGAGCCAATTCTGTATCCAAATGGCTAGTTCTCCCTGTATTCTAAGAGATCTAAACTTGCTTACTGGTCTCCCATGCGGAACCTTGTCGAAAGCCTGACTGAAGTCCATATAGATCACATCTACTGCTTTGCCTTCATCAATCTTCTTTGTTACTTCTTCAAAAAACTCAATCAAGTTTGTGAGACATAATTTCCCATACACAAAGCCATGTTGATGATCTCTAATCAGTCCTTGCCTTTCCAAATACATGTAAATCTTACCCCTCAGGATTCTCTCCAACAACTTGCCCACCACCGACATCAGGCTCACCGGTCTATAGTTCCCTGGCTTGTCCTTACCACCCTTCTTAAACCATGGCACCACGTTAGCCAACCTCCAGTCTTTTGGCACCTCACCTATGACTCAATGATACCAATATCATCAGCAATCAGCAATACCCAGCAATCATTTCCCTAGCTTCCCACAAAGCTTTAGGGTACATCTGAATAGGTTCTGGGGAGTTATCCACTTTTATGCGTTTTAAGACATCTAAGACCTCCTCCTCTGTAATATGGACATTTTTCAAGATGTCACCATCTAATTCCCCATATTTTATACCTTCCATCTCCTTCTCTACAGTAAACACTGATGCAAAATACTCAGTTAGTATCTCCCCCATTTCCTGCGGTTCCACACATAGGCTGCCTTGCTGATCTTTGAGGGGCCCTATTCTCTCCCTAGTTACCCTTTCATCCTTAATATATGTATAAAACCCTTTGGATTATCCTTAACTCTATTTGCCAAAGTTATCGCTTGTTTATAAAGACCAGGACAACAATGTTGAACCATTTAATCAGTGCAAGTGTAAAGGAGTCTCCCCGTGTCTGTGTGGGTTTCCTCCGGGTGCTCCGGTTTCCTCCCACAGTCCAAAGATGTGCAGGTCAGGTGAATTGGCTATGCTAAATTGCCCATAGTGTTAGGTAAGGGGTAGATATAGGGGTATGGGTGGGTTGCGCTTCGGCGGGATGGTGTGGACTTGTTGGGCCGAAGGGCCTGTTTCCACACTGTAAGTAATCTAAATCTAATTGAGCAGAGAGTGTTTGTCCCAGTGATTCAGTGCCCTGATTGCACAGGTATACACACACAGAAATGTTGGAAATGTTGCAATTTTCAAACATTAGAATTACATTAAGTAATCCCAGGATGTCAGATTAACACAGAACATTCACACAGCTGAGTCAGACTCAAGACTCACCTCCCATCAACACTGAGAGGCTCTGATATCACACATTGATTAAAAGAGACATGAGGGGCAATATTCTCATGCAGAAAATGCGTGTATATGGAATGAGCTGCCTAGAGGAAGTGGTGGAGGCAGGTACAATTACAATATTTAAAAGGTATCTGGATGGGTATATGAACAGGAAGAGTTTAGAGGTTTATAGGCCAAATGCTGGCAAATAGGACTATGACTTGAACTTTCTATGATTTAAACTTTCTGTGATCTATAACAGATTGGGATGGCTGTTCAGCACAGACAAGTTGGACCAAAGGATCTGTTTCCATGCAATATGACTTTGACTCTTTGACTGTCAATTGGACTAGTTCAGATTAGAAAACTTGGTTGGCATGGTTGAGTTAGGCCAAATGGTCTGTTTCCATGTTATATATCTCGATGACTCTTAATGCTGACACAAAGTTCCAAGGCCAATCACCAGTTTGCAGTCACTGGGATGGTATGGAGATTGGATCTGAGCCTAGTCCCACCTGGGTCCTACTGCGTAAGTCTCCTTCAGGATACAGAAGCCAATGTATTGATGGTTTTCCAGAGTCTGAGTTGAGAACCTTCACTATCAGCAGATCTTCAGATCATTGTTGAGCGCAAAGCAATGTGAGTGTCTCTTTAAGGTATTTGAGGAGAAAGGAAGTCAGGGTCCTTTCTCTATATTGTCCATGCCACCATTGTTCATTCTCCTTGCACGGGGGAACTGGGTTGTTAAAATCGACACGTGCTAACCCCACATCCTGGCAGCACTTCTCCTGACCTTCCTAGGAAGTTCCAATGAACTTGAAGGAGGCAGCACTGACATGGTGGACCCCTTCAGAATATGGACCAGCATGCTGTAAGTCATGGTAACCCTGAAGGTGACCGCCAGTGGGAACACCACCGACCCTCCAGCTTTGCAATTGAAGGGAACTGCCAGGCAGCCTAGAGTGTGCCAAACCATTGGGATGTCAGGGCATATGGCAGTGGGCTGCAAAGTGACCCTCTGCAAGAACTGAAAACAGGAGGCCACCTGAATAAGGACTGCAAGGAATTCAAGAGCTGCAATGTGTGTAGGGGAAGCAGGTTACTTCTATAAGGCATGTCCAGGATGGGTGGGTATGAGGGGAATAATGCAACATACACTCAATTGATTGGAAGTGACAACGTGAACCACAGACCCCATCATGGTCAAGAGTGAATGACTGCTCATCCTGCAACTGATGACGTCCAGATGGCCATTCTGGTCAGGGACTTCAACTGCATCATCAACACGGATGGACAATCCAGAGGCCTGACAGCAAGCTGTACACCATCTTTAGATTCCAGATGGAAACAAAGTTGCCAGACTACACAACATTTTCAGCACCCCTGCAGATGGAGTGCAGTGTAGATACACTTGATCATGGCCAGGTGGCTCTCTCTGCTCAAGGACTGACTTCCTCTTTGAGTCCCGCATATTCTTGGTCAGATCCACGGACGTCATACTGGTGTTCTTTTCTGACCACTGCCTCCTGCTGGTGTTACTCTCTGACCGCTGCCTCCTGCTGGCGTTCTTCCCTGACCACTGCCTCCTGCTGGTGTTACTCTCTGACCACTGCCTCCTGCTGGCCAACTGTCATATAGGATGACCAGCAGGCTAGCAAGGGAATGTTGAAGCTCAATTTGAAACTGTTAATCTCAAAAAACATCTTGGCATCTCCAAATCAGAAAACATTGAGGAGCTCAAAAGGGACGTTGCCTCAGGTTGGAGGACCATAAAACCCCTTCTTTGAGTCTCCGTCGAGCTCATGGTAAACAGTCAAAGGGAATATCAAGAGGTTCTTCATTCTCAAAGGTGCTCAGAAGGCAGGAGAGAGATGAAGAAAACTGTCCAAATTCCAGAAAAACAAGCCTCATTGCTTGCTTCAGAGACCTCCAAGATATTCTTCTAGCCCAAGATGGAGCAGGATGAGATGTGTTTACGTTTCTTCTTCTGGAAGATGCACAAGGAAACTTCTGTGCTCAGCAGCCTGAAGGAAGAAGATAGCTCAGTAATGTCATCTCAGTCTAACAAGTCGAGGATCAATAAGCCCTTTTACGCAAGCCCGTATTAAACAAAGCTGACAGACAACGCAGCCTCCAATTTGTTCCTGTCCTCTATCATTGAGGTCTTAGACAACAGAATGTGGGAGATCTGGACCAGCCATTTTCTCTGGATGAGCTGACGAAGGCCCTCAAGCCCTTAGGAAAGAATAAAACTCCCAGAAGTGATGACTTACTGGCTGAGTTGTATTCGGCTCTGTGGAACTTGATGGAGTTGTACGACCGTTTGCACCTGTCAAGTAGCATGTGTGAGTCCACGAGGAAAGGTATCATCACCCTCATCTACAGGTGGAAGAGAGAGAGGGAGGAAATTAGCATTTGGTGACCAATTCACAGCTGAATACAAAATCCTGTCTCAGGTTATTGCCAAGCGAGTCAGGTTTGCTGTGGGATTAGTGATTCACTGTGAGAATACCTGTGTTGCACTGGGCAGTATGAATACTGAGAGCCTTACACTCCTCAGATCGCCTTGTGCAGCACAATGGGGTGGACTTATCCAGTCGGCCTCATAGGCTGGATCAAGAGAAGGCCTTTGACAAGGTATTGCACATGTACATGTGAGACATACTGTCCAAAATGGGCTTTGGGGAGAAAATCTACAAAGAGACCTCCGGCAAGTGTGAGGCCTTAAAGGTGAGAAAGCTAGTGTTCAAGGTCGAAATGTTCTTGTGAGGGTGAAGGATAAGGTTGGCAGGAAAAGAGAACCCTAGACAATAGAAGATATCAGGAATGAAGGCCTATTCCTGAAGCATTGAATCTCCTGCTCCTCGGATGCTGCTTGACCTGCTGTACTTTTACAGCAACACTCTTCTCGACTTTGAATAGGAATAGTCAGCATTGCTTTGTGTATGGGCAATGATGCCTCACAAATTTGTTAAAGTTCTTTGATGAAGTGACATGGAAGGTTTATGAGGGCAGGACAGTACGCATAGTCTATATGGATTTCAGAAAGGCCTTTGATAAGGTTCCACAAGATAGGCTGCCCTAGAAGTTAGATTGCATGGGATCCAGGGGAGCTGACAAATTGGATACACAATTGGCTTGATGGTAGGAAGCAGAGGGTAATAGTGGAAGGATGCTTGTCAGATTGGAGGCCTGTGATTAGTGGAGTGCTTCAGGTGTCAGTGCTGGGCCCATTGCTGTTTGTTACCTACATCAATTATTTGGATGAGACTGCACAAGGCATGATTAGTAAATTTGCCGATGACACTAAAGTAGGCAGCATCGTGGACAGTGAGGAAGGTTACCAGAAATTGCAGCAGGATCTTGATCAGCTGGGGAAGTGGGCTGAGAAATGACAAACGAAGTTTAATATAGATAAATGTGAGGTCTTGCATTTGGAAAGTCAAATCAAGGTAGGGCCTTAAGGGGTGTAGTGGAACAAAGGGACCTTTAAGTTCAGATGCATGGTTCTCTGAAAGTGGAGTCCCAGGTAGACAGGGCAGTGAAGAAGATGTTTGGCACACTGGCCTTCATCAGTCAGGGCAGTAAGTATAGATTGGGAAGTTATGTTGCAGTTATACAGGACGTTGGCAAGGCCACACTTGGAGTATTGTGGTCAGTTTTAGTCACCTTGGAAGGATGTTATTAAACTGGAAAGAGTACAGAAGGAAGTTACAAGGATATTGCCAGGACTCATGTGTCTGAGTTCTTGGGAGACATTGGACAAGCCAGGACTTTTTTCTTTAGAGTGTAAGAGACTGAGGGGGATCTTATAGAAGTGTATAAGATCATGAAAGAGATGGATGGGTTGAATGCGCTCAGTCTTTTTCCCAAGGTTGGGGAATTGAGGACTAGAGGGCATCAGTTTAAGGTTAGAGGGGAAAGAATAAAAGGGAACCTGAGGGGCAACCTTTTTACACAGAAGGTGGTACGCATGTGGAATGAGCTGCCAGTGGAAGTGGTTGAGGCTGGTACATTAACAACATTTAAAAGGCATTTGAACAAATACATAGATAGGAAAGGATTAGAAGGATATGGGCCAAGTGCAGTGAAGTGGGGTTAGCGTGGATTGACATTTTGGTTGGCATGGACTAGTGTGTGCCGAGGGGCCTGTTTCCATGCTGTAGGACACTGTGACTCTGTAACTGGATCTACACCAATATCTTTAATAGAGTCTCAATGATGGTGGGAATCAGCAAGCTTCATGATCAGATCCGGAGTCAGGCAAGGGTGCCTACTCTCTCCTGCCTTGTTTGTGTGTTGTATAGGGTCCTTTGGTGAGTCCGTCAGGAATGATGCGAGTCTGAGGAGAGGTGACTGTTCCAGTGGAGACTTGCGTCAAGCTTCCCTATACATAGACGATGTTGCTATCATCTGCTTGGATTCCCTGTCAGTGCACAGAGTCATGACCATTTCCATTCAGTCTGAACTGGCCCCGGGAGCCAAGATTAATTAAGACAACAGTGAGACCATGTTATTTGAGAAGTGGTCCGGCTGATACTTTATCTGCTTCAACATCGGGAGAGATTACCCAAAGATCCTGGGAATATGGTTCAGAGGGGTCAGGACGTGTGTAAAAACTTAGGAGAAGCACATGACCAAGGTGAAGCAGAAACTGGTCTCTTGGAAGCACCACTCTCTCTCTTTTGTGGATAAAAAGGTGTGAGGCATTCTCTCTGTTGTATGTGGTGCAGGTCTGACTTGTTTCCCAAAACTGAGCCATTGCAGTCACCCAAGTCATCTTCCACTTCATTTGGAGATCCAGAAAAATCTGGTTAAGCAGGGAGAAGAACGTATCCAACGTTGACCTCATTTTGATCTGTGCGGCTGCACCAAGCTGTGCGTAAACCCTTGGTACACAAACACTAAGTGTCATTATGCATTGAGGATCTACCTGTCGCCAGTATTGCAAAAGGTCACTCTGTGTTGCAGAATGCTCCCACAGTTGGACTGTTCCACATCATAGAACATAGAAGAACATAGGACAGTACAGCCAAGTACAGCGCTTTGGCCCTCGATGTTATGCTGAACTTTTACCATACTCCAAAGCAAGCTAAGCCACATAACCCTTCCTGTTACTACCACACACCCTGCACTCTCTGTGTAAAGAACCAACCTCTGACATCTTCCCTCAGCCTTCCACCAATCACGTTAAAACTATGCCCCCTCATGATAGACATTTCTGCCCTGGGAAACAGTCTCTGACTGTTTAATCTATCTATGTCCGTCATCATCTTGTACATGTCTATCAAGTCACTTCTCATCCTACCATGGGGAACCTTATCAAACACCATACTGAAGCCCATGTAGATGTCATATATATGGAATTTAGTAAGGTTCCCCATGGTAGGTTGATGGAGAAGGTGAAGTTGCGTGGGGTCCAGGATGTACTAACTAGATGGAAAAAGAGTTGGTTGGGCAACAGGAATCAAAGAGTAGTAATGGAAGGGAGTTCCTGAAAATGGATAACTGTGATGAGTGGTGTTTCACAGGGATCTGTGCTGGGACTGCTGTTGCTTGTGATATACATAAATGATTAGGAGGAAGGTATAAGGGGTCTGATTAGCAAGTTTGCAAATGACACTAAGATTGGTGGAATAGCAGATAGTGAAGGGGACTGTCAGGGAATGCAGCAGATTATATAGACTGATTGGACAGTTAGGCAGAGAAGTGGCAGATGGAGTGCAATCCAGGCAAATGAGAGGTGATGCATTTTGGAAGATCCAATTCAAGAGCAAACTATACAGTAAATGGACAAGTCTGGATAAAATTGATGTATAGAGAGATCTGGGTTATCAGGTCCATCGTTCCCTGAAGGTGGCAATGCTGGTCAATAGAGTGGTCAAGAAGGCATATGGCATGCTTTCCTTCATCAGATGGGGTATTGAGTACAAGAATTGGCAGATCATGCTACAGTTGTATAAGACTTTGGTTCGGCCACATTTGGAATACTGCATACAGCTCTGGTCGCCACATTACCAAAAGGATGTCGATGCTTTGGGGGTGGCTTTGGGGATGGTGCAGAGGACGTTCATCAGGGTGTTGCCTGGTATGGAGGGTATGGTATCTATTTTCAGTAGAAAGAACAATGTTGAGGAGGAATCTGATTGAGGTCGACAAAATCATGAGAGATATAGATAGGATGGATATCAAGAAGCTTTTTCCCAAAGCTGGGGATTCATTTACTAGGGGTCATGAGTTCAAAGTGAGAGGGGAAAAAGTTTAAGAGAGATATGCACAGAAAGCTCTTTCCACAGAGGGTGGTGGGAGTCTGGAATGCGTTGCCAGCAGAGATGATAGAGGTGGGCATGATAGCATCATTTAAAATGTATCTAGACAGATACATGAATGGGCAGGGAGCAAAGGGACACAGACCCTTAGAAAATAGGCAACAGGTTTAGATAGAGGATTTGGATCAGTGCAGGCTTGGAGGGATGAAGGGCCTCTTCCTGTGCTGTAACTCTCTTTGTCCTTTGTTCTTCTTTACTCCAATGAGAAAAGCCCTATCTCCCTCAACGTCTCTTCATAAGACATGCCCTCCAGTCCAGGCAGTATCCTGGTAAATCTCCTTTGCACCCTCTCTAAAGGTTCCACATCCTTCTTATAATGACACAACCAGAACTGAACACAGTAGTCAAAGTGTGGTCTAAACAGGGCTCTTTAGAGCTGTAGTATAACCTTGTGGCTCTTAAACTCAATTCCCCCGCTAATGAAAGCCAACACACCCATATACCTTCTTAACAATCCATCAACTTGGGTGGCAACTTTGTGGAACCTATGGAACTGGATCCCAAGATTCCTCTGTTCATCCATACCGGTAGGAATCCTGCCTTTAACCCTGTATTCTGTATTCAAATTCAACTTTCCAAAATGAATCAATTCACAATTTTCCAGGATGAGCTCCACCTGCCAATTAGCAGCCCAGTTCTGCATCCTGTCAATGTCCCGTTGCAACCTACAACAGCCCTGCACACTATCCACCACTCCAATAACCTTCGTGCCATTGGCAAAACTATTAATCCACCCTTCCGCGTCTTCATCCAAGTCATTTATTAAAATCACAAAGAGCAGAGGTCCCAGAACAGATTCCTGTGGAACACCACTGGTCACTGAGCTTCAGGCTGAATACCTTCAATCTACTAATACCCTCTGTCTTCTATGGGTCAGCCAGCTCTGAATCCAGACAGCCAAATTTCAGGGTATTCCATGCATACTTACTTTTTAAGTAACATTATCAAAGTCCTTGCTAAAATCATATCATGGGGAACCTTATCAAATGCCTTGCTAAAATCTATATATACCACATCCACTGCTCTACATTCATCAATGTTTTTTGTCACATTCTCTAAGAATTCATTAAGGCTTGTGAGGCATGGACAGCCCCTCACAAAACGATTCTGAGTATCTCTAATCAAACTGTGCTTTTCCAAATAATTATAAAAAATTCTGTCTCTCAGAATACTCAACAATAATTTGCCCACTATTGACGTAAGACTGACTGGTCTGTAATTCCCAATGTTATCCCTTTTCCCTTTCTTGAATGAGGGAATAACGTTTACTACCTGTACCACCTGTTTTCATGGAGAAAGTTGCAAAGATAAACACCTTTGACCACAAGTCCGCCAGGATGTGATCAACATGTAGTGTCCTGGAGAGAGAGAGTACGAGTGTGAGTGCGAGTGTGTATGTGTGTGTATGTGTATGTGTGAGTGTGTGTGTGTGTGTGTGTGTGTGCGCGCGCACACATGTGTGTGTATATGTATGTGTGTGTACGTATGTGTAAGTATGTTCGTGTGAGTGTGTGTGCGTGTGTGTCTGTGGATGTGTATCTGTGTGAGAGAGTGTAAGTGCGTGTGTGAGGGGGTGTGTGTGTGAATGTGTGTGAGCATGTGTGTTTGTGTGTGTGTGTGAGTGTGTGTGTGCAGGGAGGGGGTGGGTGGTGGGAGAATGCAGGAAGAGGCTAGTGGAACAGCTGTCATACATCCCTTGCTGAAATGTGGCTTTTCAAACGAAGACTGGTGAAAGGTGCAATGGTTTTTGTCAAGGGTGCTCCCAAACAGCTGTATGATGCAGGACTCTGTTCCCCAGGATCCACACTGAGACAACATTGAATGCTCCTGGAAGACCGTTAACTCAATGAAAGATGTTTGTTGTTCTTCCAGAACAAAGAGTTGACCTCGCCTGAGTGTTGTACACTGGCACATTCTAAAGTCAGGACTACGTGTTAAAGGACACACTAACGTTTGGGTAGCAGCTGCCGAGGCTCAGTGTGGAAAGACCACCATCTGAGGTCTTTTGCTGATATTAAATGGGGGTTCCTTCAGTTATTACTCTCTCCTGGTGCCTGAAATTCATCTAAATAAAGTCTGGTAAAAGTAAGAGATGCCCTTGATTTGTTTAGATAGAGGCAATCTTCAACATATTTTTGTTTCCTTGGTGTTATACTGTACAGAACCCAACTGCACTAACTATGTATATACAGAACATGGAACGGTACAGCACAGTACAGGCCTGTTGTTGTGCCAGCCTTTTATCCCACCCTAAGATCAAACTAACCTACATATCCTTCATTTTACAATCACCCAGGTGCTGATTCAAGAGTAGCTTAAATGTCCCTCTTATATCTGGCTCTACTACCACTGCTAGCAGTGCATTCCACGCACCCGCCATTTTCTGTGTAAACAACCTATCTCTGACATCTCCCCTAAATCTTTCTCCAATCACCTTAAAATTATGCCCCCTTGTGATGAGCATTTCTGCCCTTTGGGAAAAGTCTCTGACTTTTACCTCTATGTGTGCCTCTCATCATCTTGTGCACCTCTATCAAGTCACCTCTCATCCTTCTTCCCTCCAATGAGAAAAAAACCCTAGCTCCTTCAACCTCTCTTCATTAGACATGCCCTCCAGTCCAGGCAGCATCCTGGTAAACCTCCTCTGCACCCTCTCTAAAGCTTCCATATCCTTCCGATAATGAGGTGACCAGAGCTGAACATGGCATTCCAAGTGTGGTCAAAGTAGGTCTCTACAGAGCTGTAGCATAACCTCACGGATCTTAAATTCGATCCCCCTGCTAATGAAAGCTATACACCTTCTTAACAACCCTGTCACAAACAGCAGAGGTCCCAGAACAGATTCCTGTGGAACACAACTAGTCACCAAGCTCCAGGCTGAATACCTTCCATCTACTATCACTCTCTGTCTTCTATGGACCAGCCAATTCTGCATCCAGACAGTCAAATTTCACTAAATTTCATGCCTCCTTACTTTCTGAATAAGCCTACCATTGGAACCTTATCAAAGGCCTTGCTAAAATCCTACCATGGGGAAACGTATCAAAGATCTTGCTAAAATATAAATATAAAAATATATAAAGATTTTTTTCAATGAATTAAGTATATTTTTTAATTATCTGCTAACAGTTGTAATCACTTTCTCAGCTGGGTTTCACCAAGCTCTGTTTGATTTTGGTTGAGTCCCT
Organism: Chiloscyllium punctatum; assembly: GCF_047496795.1. Classification (NCBI taxonomy): domain Eukaryota; kingdom Metazoa; phylum Chordata; class Chondrichthyes; order Orectolobiformes; family Hemiscylliidae; genus Chiloscyllium; species Chiloscyllium punctatum. The sequence goes on from NC_092783.1 coordinate 29,631,862, forward strand.
CGTCAGGGCCTATTCAGAAAGGCTTACGAGATTGTCAAAGAAGTTCACGAGACAGCTGTCTGAATCTCTGAGTTGGAAAGATGCATTGAGATTTATTCCAATCTATGATGACCATGTTAATGCAGTACTTTGTTCCAACAGTGCAAATTCGATGATCATTCGATAACACCTTGCAAAACGGAAGCTTTGTAGTCATCAGGACTCACACATGATTTGGAGATGCCGGTGTTGGACTGGGGTGTACAAAGTTAAAAATCACACAACACCAGGTCATAGTCCGACAGCTTTAATTAGAAGCACACTAGCTTTCGGAGCGACGGTCCTTCATCAGGTGATTGTGGAGGGCTCGATCGTAACACAGAATTTAGAGCAAAAATTTGCAGTGTGATGTAACTGAAATTATACATTGAAAAATTGATTGTCTGTTAAGCCTTTCATCTGTTAGAATACAGTGATAGTTTCACTTCTTTCATGTGTAAATCACAAAACCCTTTTTTTAAAAGTTGCACTTTCAGGTTAGCTGTTAACAATGGTGATAGCTAGACAATATGTTGAAGGTGTTGGCCCCCTGTGTTCTCTGTCTATGACCTGATGTTTAGATTGATTCTAATCTAAATAGTGAGATAACAGAGTTTTACATAAATTCATGCAGTTTTTGAGCTCAGAGTTCTACATGAACGTATGCAGTTTTTGAGCAAAGTGCAATGTAACTCTGCAAGTACAAATTCACCCCACAAAATATATGTGTGCATGTGGGTCTTTGTCTGTCTGTGTGTGTGTGTATGTCTGGGGTGGAGGTTGTGAGAGTGAGAAAGTGTGTGTGTGTGTGTTTGGGTGTAGTGAGTGCAGAGTGTCTTAAGTCTGTGTGGGGGTGCATGTGTGAGTGTGGGAGTGTGTGTGTTCATAAGGGTGTGTGTGGGTGTCTGTGTGCGTGTCTGTGTGCACCTGTGTCCGTGTGTATGTGAGAGTGTGTGTGTGTGTGGGAATCTCTGTGTGTGTGTGTGTGTGTGTAGTGCAATGGTGATCACTTGTAATGTGACATGAACCCAAGGTCCCGGTGGAGGCCCTCCCTGTGGGGACCGAACTTCGCTATCAGCCTCTGCTCGGCCACTTTCCTCTGCTGCCTGTCCCAAAGTCCACCTTGGAAGATGGTCACCTGAAGGTCCGAGGCTGAATGTCCTGGACCACTGAAGTGTTCCCCAACTGGGAGGGAACCTTCCTGTCTGTTGATTGTTGTGCGGTGCCCATTCATCCATTGTTGTAGCCTTTGCTCGGTTTCCCCAATGTACCATGACTCCGGGCATCCTTGCCTGCAACATATAAGATAGACAACGTTGGCTGAGTCCCATGAGTACCTGCCATGTACAAGGTGGGAGGTGTTCCCACGCATAATAGCGGTATCTATGTCCACAATCAGCGTCCACCGTGACAGGGCTGTATGAAGTTGTCCTGAGAGCCGGGCAGTTTGCTACGAACAATGATCTGTTTGAGGTTTGGCGGTTGTTTAAAGGCAAGTAGTGGAGGTGTGGGGAAGGTCTGGGTGAGGTGCTCATCCTCATTGATAATGTGTTGCAGGTCACGAAGAACATGGCGTAATTTTTCAGCTCCTGGGAAGTACTGAACAATACTGAACAATACGGAAGGACTCACACAGTACTGGATTTAAAGGGACATGAGAGTACCTACCAGAAGCTGCTTTTCAGTTTGCAGGTTTACAGTTTTGACAGAGAGAAGTTGAAATGTTACAGTATATTCAGCTGCATGCACACATTTTTGAGTGAGGGAACCAACATAGACTTTAGTAAGGCGTTTGATGAGGTTCCCCATGGTAAACTAATGGAGAAAGTGAAGTCACATGGTGTGCAGGGTGTTCTAGGTGGATAAAGAACTGATTGAGCAACAGGAGACAGAGAGTAGTAGTTGAACGGAGTTTCTCAAAATAGAGAAAGATGACCAGTGGTGTTCCACAGTGGTCAGTGTTGGGGTAAATGTTGTTTGTGATATACATAAATTATCTGGAAGAGGGCAATAGTGGTCTGATCAGTAAGTTTGCAGATGACATGAAGATTGGTGGAGTAGCAAAAAGCATAGGGCACTGTCAGAGAGTACAGGAGGATATAGATAGACTGGAGAGTTGGGCAGATGGAATTCAACCCAGGCAAACCCAGGCACCAGAGACACGGATTAAATTCCCGCCTCAGGCAACTGTCTGTGTGGAGTTTGCACATTCTCCCTGTGTCTGCGCAGGTTTCCTTCGGGTGCTCCGCTTTCCCCCCACAGTCCAAAGATGTGCAGGTCAGGTGAGGTGCCCATGCTAAATCACCCAGAGTGCTAGGTGTATTAATCAGAGGGAGATGGTCTGGGTAGGTTACTCTTCAGAGGGTCGGTGTGGTCTTATTGGGCTGAAGGGCCTGTTTTTATACTGTACAGAATCTAATATAATCTAATATAATCTGGGAGTACAGGTCCATTGTACCCTAAAGGTTGCTGCACAGGTGGATAGAGTGGTCAAGAAGGCATATGGTATGCATGCCTTCATTGGATGGGTATTGAATATAAGAGCTGGAGGTCATGTAAAAATTGTACACAACGTTGGTTTGGTCACATTTAGAATACTGTGTATCGTTCTGGTCACCACATTACCAAAAGGATGTGGACGCTTTGGAGAGGGTGCAGAGAAGGTTTACGAGGATGTTGCCTGGTATGGAAGGTGCTAGCTATGAAGAGGGGTTGAGTAGGTTAGGTTCGTTTTCATTAGAAAAAAGGAGATTGGGGGGGACCTGATTGAGGTCTACAAAATCATGAAGGGTATAGACAGGGTGGATAGAGATAAGCTTTTTCCCAGGGTGAAGGATTCAATAACGAGAGGTCACGCTTTCAAGGTGAGAGGTGAAAAGTTTAAGGTGGATACATGGGACAAGTACTTTACACAGAGGGTGGTAGGTACCTGGAACACATTGCCAGCAGAGGTGGTCCAGGCAGGCACGGTAGATTCATTTAAGGTGCGTCTAGACAGATGCATGAGTCGGTGGGAAGCAGAGGGATACAGATGCTTAGGAATTGGGTGATAGGTTTAGACAGTGGATTTGGATTGGCTAGGCTTGGAGGGCTGAAGGGCCTGTTCCTGGGCTGTAAATTTACTTTGTTTCTTTGTTAATTCCAAGCTTCATCTTGCTGTTTGATGCTCTGTTTTGTAAGAAGTTTCAAAGGAAGATGAGGATGTGATGATTTTTTTTTGTCAGAATCATCTCTCACACACTCCAGACAGGAGGCACGGAGCAAGAAGCGGTCCCCTTCCACACTGTGACATTAAGCTGGGAGGCAGTGTGTGCTCTGTGGAGGATGGTAAGAGGCTACAGAGTGACTTAGACAGGCTGGCTGGTTGGGGAGAAATAAACAAATGCAATATCAATTTGGATAAAGGTGAAGTTATCCACATTTGTGACAAAGACAGGAAGCTAGGTTATGATCTGAATGGTGGCAGTTTAGAAAAGGTGAGGTGCAATGAGACCTGGGTGTCTTGGTGGAACAGTCACTGAAGGTTGGTATGCAGGGACAGCAGGTGGGTAGGAAAACTAATGGCATGCTGGCTTCATAGCAAGAGGATTTGAGTATAGGAATTAAGGGTGTCTTGTAGTTTTACAGGGTCTTGGTAAGGCCATACCATGAGGGCTGGGTGCAATTTTGGTCTCCTACTCTGAGGTAGGACATTCTTGTTATTAAGGAAGTTCAGTGAAGGTTCACCAGACTGATTCCCAGGATGGCAGGACTGACATATGAAGAAAGACTTGATCAACTGGGCTTGTACTCGCTGGAATTCAGAATAATGAGGGGGATGCTCACAGAAACATAAGATCCTGATTGGAATGAACAGACCACTGGGCAAGTCCAGAACCAGGTGTCACAGTCTCAGAATAAGGGGTAAGCTATTTAGGACTGAGATGAGTATGAATTTCTTCACACAGAGAGCTGTAAACCTATGGAATTCTTTCCCACAGATAGCTAATGGGACCAGAATGTTCAATATATTCAAGAGGGGGCTGGTCATGGCCTTTGCAGTTGAAGAGATCGTCGTGACATGGAGAAAAAGCAAGAGTGAGATACTGAACTCGCATGAACGACCATGAACATATTGAATTGTAGGCTTGAGATGGCCTGATCCTGCACCTATTTTCTACGTTTCTGTGTTTCCAGCCCCACTGCATCCTGGAGAAATTCAGTGCTGTCAGCTTGCTAATCTGAGGGAGGTTGTGCAACAGAGTCCTTCCTTCAGTTGTGGAGGAAGAATGTTCTTCATTAATGTTGTATTTTGTCTGGGTTATGTGTGACAGAGCGGGAGCTGTTGTTTATCGATCAGTGTCTGGGTGGTTTGTATGACCCTTCCACTCGGCTGTTTATCCATCCCGGTTATTCATGATTTCATATAAAGGATCAATTTCACCACTAAACATGCCCTTTTATCATTTCTTTGCTCTTGGGGAGAGTCAGAATGGGCAGCAAGGGGTTGTTAGAGGGAGTCACTTACCCGGGAAGCTGTAAAACTGACCCCTAGTGCCTTTCCCAACCTCAGTTCAACTGATTTTGCCCCTCAATGTCCCAATAACCCTGCTACACAGACTCGCTCTGTATGACTTGACCCAACTGTTACTCCCTCCAGAAATGACTGACTCCCTTCCTTCGCCAATCCAATTACTGCCCCACTCCCTCAAATCAGAGACAATGACCCACCGACCTAGCAGCCGCCCTCCCTTCCCCTGACGCAGCTACTTCCTGACACAACTAACCCCCGACACGGGTCCCCGCGATACCTCTGCACCCGACATGACTACCCCGACACAGCGAGCCTCTGACACAGCTATGCCCAAAACAACTGCCCCTTGACACGACTGCACCTTAACATGACTACTCGGTTACAGCTACACCCAACCTGATTAACCCTTGACATGACTCTCTACAGGGACGACTGCCCCAGACATGACTTCCCTCTGACCTGACTGCCCCAACACAGCCCCTCCCCTGACATGACTACCCCAACACAGCCCCTCCCCCAACATCCTGCCCTCAGCAGGACTGCAACACAAGAAGGCCAGCAATCGAAATGGGTGCAGCAACAATTTCTCCAGCGTCGTAAATTATGTTACTAGACCCGAGACTAGGAGCGATGCAGCTTTGCCTGTTAGCTGTCAATCTTCATCCACTGATGAACTGGTGGTGGGCTTGGGTCAGGTGCCCAGACAAGGTGGTCAACTTGTGGTCATCTGGGTGTTACAGGAGTTTGTAATCACAATCACATTTTCCTGGCTTACTACTTCACAAGTAGGATTCTTACTCAGAGAAGGGTTTGGGCATTGGGGGAGTAGGGGTAGTGTTTCTGGAGGGTATCAGGAAATTGCTCTTTGGATGCACCGATTCCCTGGAAAATTCCTGTCTTACTACCTGCATTTCCCTTGGTGGATAGCTTTTGCTGACAGATTTGCAAAGTCTGAACATCACATTGTCTGTTCATCAAGCTTAACTGCCTCCTAGTGGCAAAGCACTGCAACATCCTGATGGAGTAGGAGCGTGAAAGGCCGAGTAGTGGGGAAAGAAGCTGGGGAGTGGGGAGCAAGAAATGGAAAAGGATGAGGATATTGAGGAAAGGAGCAGAGGAGAATAGATAAGGAGCAGCATAAATGTCACAAAACGGAGGAGAGAAAGGTGATTGGAGATGGGGATAGGAGAGGGTAGAGAGAGTCACAATGTGATGGATTAGGTGTAAATTAGAGATAGAGAATGGGAGCCTGGAGGGCTGGTCATGGCTTTGGAGTGGAAAGCAGTTCAGGACACAGACAAAGAGAATTATAGAGGCGGGATTGGATGATGTGGCATTTGGAGACAGGAGTGAAGGAGGTGAGAGTGAGGTGGAGAAGACAGGAGCTCTTCTGAGGCACAATTGATTGAGGAAGGGCTTAAGTGAGTTACTGAGGAGAGGACTATGAAGAAAGGGATGAGTGGGAAGTGGGAAGTAAAATTAGGGACAAGACAGGTAACAGAAGAAGATAAGGAATTAGAGTACATCAGGCCATTCATCCCTTTGAGCCCTTGATATTTGATGAGATGTTTTCTGGTCTGTTTGCAGCTCAACCCACTTTCCTGACTGACCCTTCATAACACTCACTCCCTTGTCCTTGACAGACCTGTCTCAGCATCAAGTGTATACAATAGTCCAATCCCCACTGCCCCCTGGGAAAAGAATTCCACTGACCCACAACTGCCTCAGAGAAGGACAAACCTCTTTGTCCCCTTGTTAAATGGATGAATCCACTTCGGAGAAGTGAGAGGCGGGGGCCGGGAGGAGGTGACATTGGTGCAAGGTGATTGTTGGGAAGGCTGGTAAGTATATTTAAACTTCTTACCTTCAGGCCAGCAAGGGAGGAGTGAGCAAAGGACTTCTGGGAAGGGTAAGTAGAACAGTTTATATTTGCATGGTTGATCATGTTTTTGGGATCCTTCGGGGGGAGGGAGAGTAGCCCCAAGCCGTGGTCCACATTGGCACCAACGACATAGGTCAGAAGAGAGATGGGGACTTGAGGCAGAAGTTCAGGGAGCTAGGATGGAAGCTTAGAGCTAGGACAAACAGAGTTGTTTTCTCTGGTTTGCTGCCCGTGCCACGTGCTAGTGAGGTGAGGAATAGGAAGAGAAAGGAGTTGAACATGTGGCTACAGGGATGGTGCAGGAGGGAGGGTTTCGGGTTTTTGGATAATTGGAGCTCTTTCTGGGGTAGGTGGGACCTCTACAAGCAGGATGGTCTTCATCTAAACCAGAGGGGTACCAATATCCTGGGTGGGAAATTCGCTAAAGCTATTACGATGGATTTAAACTAATACAGCAGGGGGGTGGGAACCAAAATTGTAGGACAGGTACAGAAGAGGATGAGAGTAGGGAGTTCCCAAATTAAGTATCTGACACTGGCAAGCGAGAACCTGGTTTGAAGTGTGTGTACTTAAACGCGAGGAGCATCCAAAATAAAGTGGATGAACTGGCGACATGGGTTGGTACCTGGGACTTCGATGTTGTAGCCATTTCGGTGACATGGATAGAGCAGGGACAGGAATGGCTGATGCAGGTTCCGGGATTCAGATGTTTCAGCAAGAACAGAGAAGATGGTAAAAGAGGAGGAGGTGTGGCATTGTTGATCAGGGACAATATTACAGTTGTAGAAAGGATGTTTGGGGACTCGTTAACTGAGGTAGTATGGGCTGAGGTTAGAAACAGGAAAGGAGAAGTCACCATGCTGGGAGTTTTCTATAGGCCTCCGAATAGTCCCAGAGATGCAGAGGAATGGATAGCAAAGATGATTCTCGAAAGGAGTGAGAGAGGCAGGGTAGTTGTCATGGGGGACTTCAACTATCCAAATATTGACTGGGATCACTACAGTATAAGTACTACAGATGGGTCAGTTTTTGTCCAGTGTGCGCAGGAGGGCTTCCTGACACAGTATGTAGACAGGCCTACAAGGGGCGAAGCACTTTAAATTTAGTACTGGGTAACAAGCCTGGCCAGGTGTTAGATTTGGAAGTGGGTGAGCACTTTGGAGACAGCGATCACAATTATGTCAGGATAACTTTAGTGATGGAAAGGGATAGGTATACTCCATCGAGCAAGAGTTACAGCTGGGGGAAGGGAAATTACGATGCAATTAGGAAAGATTTAGGAAGCGTAGAATGGGGAAGGAAACTGCAGGGGATGAGCACATTAAAAATGTGGAGCTTATTCAAGGAAAAGCTCCTGTGAGTCCTAGATAAGTATGTACCTGTCAGGCAGGGGGGAAGAAAGTGTGGACTGCAGATGCTGGATTTACCAGAGTTGAAAAGTGTGGTGCTGGAAAAGCGCAGCAGGCCAGGCAGCATCCTGGAGCAGGAGAATTGACGTTTCAGGCATAAGCCCTTCTTCAGGCAGGGAGAAAGGTATAGAAGGCGTGAGCCGTGGTTTACTAAGGAAGTGGAATCCCTGGTCAAGAAAAAGAAGAAGGCTTATGTTAGGACAAAATGTGAAAACTCAGGGCGCTTGAGGGTTACAAGTAAGTCAGGAAAGACCTAAAAAGAGAGCTCAGAAAAGCCAGGAGGAGACATGAGAAGTTGTTGGCGGATAGGATCAGGGTTAACCCTAAGGCTTTCCATAAGTATGTCAGGAATAAAAGAATGATGAGAGTTAAATTAGGGCCAATCAAGGATATTAGTGGGAAATTGTGTGTGGAGGCAGAGGAGTTAGGGGAAGCACTAAATAAATATTTTCCGACAGTGTTCACTTTAGAAAATGAAAATGTTGGTGAGGAAGATACAGAGATACTTGCATCTAGACTAGAAGAGATTGAGGTTCACAAGGAAGAGGGATTAGAAATATTGCAGAGTGTGAAAATAGACAAGTCCCCTGGGCCAGATGGGATCTATCCTAGGATCCTCTGGGAAGCAAGGGAAGAGATTGCCGAGCCTTTGGCTTTGATCTTCAAATCATCATTGTCTACAGGAATAGTGCCTGAGGACTGGAGGATAGCAAATGTGGTTCCCTTGTTCAAAAAGGGTAGTAGAGACAACCCTGGTAATTACAGACCAGTAAGTCTCACTTCAGTTGTTGGTAAAGTGTTGGAAAAGGTTATAAGAGATAGAATTTATAACCATCTAGAAAAGAATAATCTGATCAGGGACAGTCAGCACGGTTTTGTGAAGGGTAGGTCACACCTCACAAACCTTATTGAGGTCTTTGAGAAGGTGACCAAACAGGTAGATGACAGTAAACCGGTTGATGTGGTGTATACGGATTTCAGCAAGGCATTCGATAAAGTTTTTTTAGATTAGATTACATTACAGTGTGGAAACAGGCCCTTCGGCCCAACAAGTCCACACCAACCCGCCGAAACGCAACCCACCCATACCCCTACATTTACCCCTTACCTAACACTACGGGCAATTTAGCATGGCCAATTCACCTGAGCTGCACATCTTTGGACTGTGGGAGGAAACCAGAGCACCCGGAGGAAACCCACGCAGACACGGGGAGAATGTGCAAACTCCACACAGTCAGTCGCCTGAGGCAGGAATTGAACCCGGGTCTCTGGTGCTGTGAGGCAGCAGTGCTAACCACTGTGCCACCGTGCCGCCCACAAGTGCATTTAAGTTGTCATTGGACAGGGAAGTGGACGTTCATGGAATAGTGTAGATGGGATGGGCTTCAGATGAGTATGACAGGGCGGCGCAACATCGAGGGCCGAAGGGCCTGTACTGCGCTGTAATGTTCTATGTTGTATGTTTGAAATTGATCCCTGATTTCTAGCTTCTCCTACAAGGTGAAAGCATAGCATCTATTCTGGCAATCCATTTTTGATCTTTTATGTTTCATTAAAACCACCTCTCCATTTGTCCTATTCTCTAATAAAGTGGCACAGTGGTTAGCACTGTTACCTCACAGCGCCAGAGATCCAGGGTCAATTCCAACCTCAGACAACTGACTGTGTGGAGTTTGCACATTCTCCCTGTGTCTATGTGGGGTTTCCTCTCGCAGCTTTAGAGGGTTACAGGCTTGCTAGAAAGGAGCTCAAAAATGGACTGAGGGAGCATGAAAAAGGCTTGGCAACAAGGATTAGAGAGAATCCAAAGGCATTTTACCCATATGTGAGGAATAAGAGAATGATCAAGGAGAGACAACGGAACGAGGACATGCCGCAACCCAAAGGACTAGCCACACTACCATACATCAGGAGCATTTCTGAACTGACAGCCAGACTACTGTGACCACCAGGACTCATAACAGCACACAAACCAACAGCCACGCTCAGACAACTCACCAGAACAAAGGACCCGATACCCAACATGAGCAAAACTAATGTAGTGTACAAAATCCCATGCAAGGACTGCACAAAACACTACATCGGACAAACAGGAAGACAGTTAACGATCCGTATACACGAACAGCAACTAGCTACGAAACGACACGACAAGCTATCCTTAGTAGCCACACACACAGACGACAAGCAACATGAATTCGACTGGGACAACACTACTATTATAGGGCAAGCCAAACACAGAACAGCCAGGGAATTCCTAGAGGCATGGCACTCATCCACAGACTCTATCAACAAACACATCGACCTGGACCCAATATACCGGCCACTACAGTGGACAGCTCGAACTGACAACCGGAAGCGGCAGAGACAGGCCACTATAAATACCGGAGAAAACAGCACAGAAGTGCTTCACAGGAGGCTCCCAAGCACTGAGGATGTCACCTAGACAGGGGACGAAACGTTTGCAAGACAAATTCCCAGCTCGGCGAACAGAACCACAACAACTATTAGAAACTGGTTAGATCCTGTATGTCTCAAAATTATAACTTCTTGTCCTTCTGCTCTTGTTCTTTCTGAGTAAACTTTATCCACTGAGGCGAATTCTTTGGAGAGATCAGGTATGAGCTCCATACCCAGCCCCTGCCTCGGCTGTGCACTCTCCTGCAGCATCTCGACTTTTATTGGGGTCTCCTTTACTACTTTCACTAATGACATTGGCTTAGCGTCTTTTATCACATCTTTTCCCATGGTGCCTATCTTTAACAACCAGTACTTTGACTTTACGTGCCCAACTTTCTAGCAGTGAAAACACCTTTTCCCAGTGCCCTTCTGAAACCACCGGTACTGTAATTTCCTGTGACCCACTCCATTACAGTGAAAACACCTGAGGCTTTCACCTCCTTTCCACCCTCTTGAGCTTCCTTTTCTACCTGCGCTAAACGCTTAACAGTGTTCTCCACTCTTTGTTTATAGTGCATGATCTCCCCTTCTCACAACTTCTATCCCTCACAGAGCAAAATTCTTGGTGGAAGCTTGTCATATGCTCCAATGTATATTCATCTGCTAACTCTGCTGCTCTTCTCACTTCCTGAACTTTCTGTTCATCGACATGAATTCTTACCATCTCTGGAAGCGAAGTTTTAAACTCCTCCAGCTGTGTAATCTCCCTTAGCTCCTCATAGGTCTTATCTATTTTGAAGGCCCACACCAATCTATCAAAATGACTATGTTTAATTATTTCAAACTCAAAGTAAGTCTGACCTGATTCCTTCTTTGTTTCTGAACAGCTGTCTATATGCTTCTGGTAACAATTCATAAGTACTTACATAGCTTGATTGACCTCTACATTATCTCTTGGCCCCCTCATCTGACAGCGTGGAAACACCTCACTAGCTCTGCCTGCCAGTTTAGTCTGAACTAACCTTACCCACAAGTCTGGATTAGTGGTGCTGGAAGAGCACAGCAGTTCAGGCAGCATCCAACGAGCAGCGAAATCGACGTTTCGGGCAAAAGCCCTTCATCAGGAATAAAGGCAGTGAGCCTGAAGCATGGAGAGATAAGCTAGAGGAGGGTGGGGGTGGGGAGAGAGTAGCATAGAGTACAATGGGTGAGTGGGGGAGGAGATGAAAGTGATAGGTCAAGGAGGAGAGGGTGGAGTGGATAGGTGGAAAAGGAGATAGGCAGGTTTGACAAGTCCGGACAAATCAAGGAGACAGTGCTGAGCTGCAAGTTTGAAACTAGGATGAGGTGGGGGAAGGGGAAATGAGGAAACTGTTGAAGTCCACATTGATGCCCTGGGGTTGAAGTGTTCCGAGGCGGAAGATGAGGCGTTCTTCCTCCAGGAGTCTGGTGGTGAGGGAGCGGCGGTGAAGGAGGCCCAGGACCTCCATGTCCTCGGCAGAGTGGGAGGGGGAGTTGAAATGTTGGGCCACAGGGCAGTGTGGTTGATTGGTGCGGGTGTCTCGGAGATGTTCCCTAAAGCACTCTGCTAGGAGGCGCCCAGTCTCCCCAATGTAGACGAGACCGCATCGGGAGCAACGGATACAATAAATGATATTAGTGGATGTGCAGGTAAAACTTTGATGGATGTGGAAGGCTCCTTTAGGGCCTTGGATAGAGGTGAGGGAGGAGGTGTGGGCACAGGTTTTACAGTTCCTGAGGTGGCAGGGGAAAGTGCCAGGATTGGACGGTGGGTTGTAGGGGGGCGTGGACCTGACCAGGTAGTCGCGGAGGGAATGGTCTTTGCGGAAGGCGGAAAGGGGTGGGGAGGGAAATATATCCCTGGTGGTGGGGTCTTTTTGGAGGCGGCGGAAATGTCGGCGGATGATCTTCTGAGTACTCCATCTGCCTCACCAATATTTCAAGTGAAATAAAGGAGTCTTCAACATTTTGTCATCAAAATGTCTTGATATGTTTGTATATACCTTCTCTTTTAATTTCTATCCTGTTATCTTGACATTGCTGATGAAGTTGCAACTTCTCAAGTTCAAATTCTCTCCATTTTTCTCTCTCCCTTTCTTCTCTCTCTGTTTTTCTCTGTCTCTTTGCTCTGCTCAGAACCTTCTCTCACTCTTTTTCCTCATTCTGTGTCTTTTTATCCTTGCTCTCCCTGTGTCTCTCTCCCTCCATTCCTTCTCTTGTCACTCCATTTTCCTTAATTGTAATTAATTTTGTCCTTGGTTAAATCCAATTGTAACCTCTTTGCTAATTCTAAGAATATGGTCTTTTTGTTTCTTTCTAAACTTTTTTTGGCAAAGAACATCTTTAGCAATTTTAAGAACCATTTCACTCAACTTTAATTTAACCAACCGCATGTAAGTAAAATTGAACAAATTGTCTCACCTGCATTATATTTAAAGATTTAGGACCCTAACCAGCAATTCAGTGTTTAAGTGTTTAAGTCTACTGGGATTTTTTTGTCCAACCTTCAGACTGGATCTCTCTAAACCTGTTCAAATCAGGGGTGTGAGCCCCCAAACTGTTATGACTTAGGGTAAACCCTGCTGCTAATTTAAACCATGCACACAGAAAAGCTCACCTCGCCACGTCATCTGAGTGTCAAAGAACCACCAAAATCCCTCTATGTAAAGAAAAGAATTAACAACTTTTTTTTTTAACTCTAAGAAACACAAGAACATTCAACAACAACTATCTTCACAGTAATCCTCCTTTGTGTGATCAATTTATCTACCTCCCATTCTACAACAATATACTGATCTGATAAAACTTCCCCAATTAATTTTAACAAAAAACAGCCAGTTACCGCTTTTCCCTTGATATCCTTGTTTGTACTTTCCTGGATTTTTTTCTTTGGTCTTCTGCTTCACAAATTTCATATGAAACGGAACCTTTCAGAGAGTGATTCTGCAGGCCGTCTCTGTTTGTTAGTGTTCTTTGCCACTCTGACGTACTGTTCAAAATGCCCAATTTTGCATCCCCCCAAAACATTGGGCCGTCTCATTAGTTTGATGTCATCCAAAACATTAAAATTCAAATTTCATTGGATTGTGATATCTTGGTGCATAATTTAAATTGATTGGCTGAATTCATGTTTGTTGTGTACCATGGCAACTCAGCTGCAGCTATTTGTTTCACAACCAAACGTTCCATATTTAAATTGTTCAGCATACTCTGTGTTCTCAGTCAGTCCTTGCCAGCTTTCACTCCCTCTTAAAGGTACAGTACACACCTACTCCTTCATAACACATCTGAAATTGGCTCTTCTGTGGTGTTATGGTCTTGCATACAAATTTCCTACTTTTTACCCCTGCAAACCTGTGGTACATGTTCTTCATGATTATATAGTACTTACACATTCTTCTCTGGTAATGATGATTGTTTTCAATTCATTGCCTGATTTTCTTTTATTTTTCATACTTTTCAATGTCATAATTTGTAAAGATAATGAGAAAATCAGTGTTCAATGTCTAAGCCATTTCCTCCTTTGTTGTTACTAATGCCCCAGTTCCAACCACTCAGGAATGAATATGCCCTTTCAGCCCCCTCATCCTTTTCTCTACTTCATGGAAGGTCTTACCATCTTACTTCCAAACTTTTCTTGTTTGTTTACTTTTGCATTCTGTTTTCTCCCTGCTTTTAAAAATAAAAACCAATGCATTTTTAAAAAAAATCATGTCAGTAAGCTTTGCAACATTAATCTTGCTTTGTATATTTTGACGCGATCCATAATATTCATGATTGGTTACTGCTGATGCATTCTTCTCGTTAGAGGATGTCTCAGTGGAATAAATCCATTTTGAAAGTGAGAAAATCTCCTTCAATGTCTGGTACTGCTGATTTACCAACTTAAGCTTTCAATTCACTTCTTTTTTTCAATCTACTCAAATGTGCTTTCATGGATTTATGTTTCTTTCATATAAATTTAAGGCATCAGGTTCAATCCATACTTCCCACACAAGACTAGAAGATGTTTCATCATGTCATGATTACTCTTGAATCAGTAGCTAAACCTTCGATTCTGTCTTATTTCCTTATGCTTCTACTCACACACACACAAAAATTGATTTTAGGTGGTGTAATTATTCAGTCACTCTCAAGATTTAATCCATTTCAAAACCGCTGCAAAGGGATAATTAACAATATTCTCCAACTGCTTTCTGAATTTGGTTTGAGTCACAACATGTACCACAGTAATTGTGTTGCAAATGGGTAGCTGGAGAATGCAGCCTAGTTGTATTACAAAAATAGGCAGCATTTTCAACATGTATCCCAAAAATACCATTTGCCAATTTATGGGAAACACCATTGATACTGATCATACAAGAATGAAATTTCCTGAAAGAAGAAACAATGAAATGATGGAATTCCTTCTTCTCTTCATTGTTGTGTCTCTGGCACTCTTCCTATTGCTCTGATGGTGAGGTGTCCTGTGTGATCTGCTGGTCACTATAGTGTGTCTGAACACTAAAACATTGAAAAGCAGAATGAAAATGAAAACAACCCCAGGTATTAGTCTGAAATGAAATAATTCGATTGCCCCCCCTCCCCTGCCGAATGAAGAATGTTCGATATACCATGGCAGCCAGCAGTACCCTCAGATTATACTTACCTGGAAACATAAAATAGAGTCATAGAGTCATAGAGATGTACAGCACGGAAACAGACCCTTCGGTCCAACCCGTCCAGGCCGACCAGATATCCCAACCCAATCTAGTCCCACCTGCCAGCATCCGGCCCATATCCCTCCAAATTCTTCCTATTCATATACCTATACAGATGCTTTTTAAATGTTGCAATTTTACCAGCCTCCACCACTTTATCTGGCAGCTCATTCCACACACGTACCACCCTCTGTGTGAAAAAGTTGCCCCTCAGGTCTCTATTAGATTTTCCCTTCTCACCCTAACCCTATGCCCTCTAGTTCTGGACTCCCTGACCCAAGGGGAAATACTTTATCTATTTACCCTATCCATGCCCCTCATAATTTTGTAAACCTCTATAAGGTCACCCCTCAGCCTCCAATATTCCAAGGAAAACAGCCCCAGCTTGTTCAGCCTCTCCCTATAGCTCAAATCCTCCAACCCTGGCAACATCCTTGTAAATCTTTTCTGAACACTTTCAAGTTTCACAACATCTTTCCGATAGGAAGGAGACCAGAATTGCACACAATATTTCAACAGCAGCCTAACCAATGTCCTGTACAGCTGCAACATGACCTCCCAACTCCTGTACTCAATACTCTGACCAATAAAATAAAGCATACCAAACGGCTTCTTCACTATCCTATCTACCTGCATATCAACTTTCAAGGAGCTATGAATCTGCACTCCAAGGTCTCTTTGTTCAGCAACACTCCCTAGGACCTTACAATTAAGTGTATAAGTCCTGCTAAGGTTTGCTTTCCTAAAATGCAGCACCTTTTATTTACTTGAATTAAACTCCATCTGCCACTTCTCAGCCCATTGTCCCATCTGATTAAGATCCTGTTGTAATCTGAGGTAACCTTCTTAACAAGAAAATGTTCTTCAAACAGCTCAACCCATTCAACATTCCCAGAATGACTGCCATTGTCTTCACATTGCAATATGTATTTTTCAGAATTGGGAAAAAATGGCCGCAAATCAATTAAAAGTGAAAGAACTATGAACCAGACAGAATCATCAGTAGCTGCATAAAGCAGGACAGTGAAGATATTACATGCAGATGTCTTGTAAGACATGATGCTTTTCCTTATAGACACATGGAATGAGTCACAATATGAGGTCAAGGATAAAGCCCAGGAGTTCTGCAATTGTCATGGCCACAGGTAGGAAGTCACACATTGGGAGAGTCCACACTTTCCCTGCGAGAGGACTCTAATTGTTATTACATTAGTTAAGAGAAAAGTAAGCAATGAAGTAACAAATTCTGCTTGGAGAAAAGGGACCAGTTTTACTTTTTTTTTCCTGACATTACCATCAAACAGTGGTTACGTTTATTTATCCCCAGCATCCATGTCATGCGTGCACAGGAGGGAAAAAACAAGAGAAATAACAATGATTTTAGAAAGCCTTTATTTATATTCCACCACCAGGAAGAAAGGAAACACCTGAGTGGCAAGTGACAAGCAATGCCCATCTCATCGAAGGGCAATGGCTAAGTGATCAAGAAAGTGAAGGGGAGGGGAGGGATTTAATCAAAATCGAATTGGAGAAGGAAAGAAAGCCCACAACATCCCATGTGCCACGGACTAGTCTGATAGATTACTGATCTTGATATGCAATGGACACTGTGCCATTGCTGTAGCAATTAATTGTCATGGTATTAGAGTTATCTGCTGGAGCCAGTGGTTGCCATTTTATGAATTTGATTATGAATTAGAAAGAATGGGCTGAGATAAACCTAGCTGTAGTCCATAAAAGTTCCTTATTGTTGGAACGAATGTTGCAGCAAATGATATAATCCAAAGGCAATAGTTTTGATGTGATCAAAGTAGTTTGAAGTTAGATCAGCTGGATGTAATGTGCCAGATTTCATTGTGACTGGGTTTTACTGGGCTAGGGTGGGGTTGCCAGTGATATATTCCCCTGATGAATAGTAAGTACTTCTGGGTGATTGTGGATCATTCAGACTACATTCTAAACATGGACCAGTAACGTGTGACCCAGTGTTGGAGTGTTGGAAATGATTAAGACACTTTCTCTGAACTCTCCTCAAGCAGAGATTTCAGAGAGTGCTTGCAATCTTGCATGGGGCTCTCAGATAGTTTTCTTTAATTCTGACTGTGATGCAATACTCCCTACTTGCAGCTCCAACATCATTCAAAAACCTGACATCATTAAGGAAATAAATAGTCCACGCACCTGGAACCTAGTTAATAACTCAAACAATCACTGGTACAATAGTGATTCAGAACTTGAGAATGGTACTTTAGAATGGTACCAAAATAGGGAGGAGTTTCACTAGGATGAATTATTTGTCTGTAAAATTTAATCAGTTGGGACCAACACATTGCATTGACAATCTGGCAAATTGATGCTGAATTTCAATCCACCATTGCAGCAAGTTGCAAACTATGATCTTGTTACTGATCTCTGTTAGTACCATGTGTGCTGCTCTCACTGACACTGTGGCAAACATGTCAAAAGATGGCCTTCTTAATAGCTGAGGGACGCCCTTCAGTTACACAAGTAGGATCTGCCGTTAATGACTGTGAAATAAACAAAGAGGTTTATTTAACTCCTTTCAATCAGGCACTCTCTGTCCCAGAATAAAGTGATGCATTCACCCAGGCCCATGAGTACAGAATGATAGAATTAATGGATCCACCTGACAATAACAGGAGCCAAGATGTGTAGGTGCCGGTGTTAGACTGGGGTGGACAAAGTAAGAAGTCACACAACACCAGTTTATAGTCCAACAGGTTTATCTGTAATCGCAAACTTTCAGAGTGCTACTCCTTCGTCAGGTGAAGTGAAGGAAAACACAGACACAGAATTTATAGATCAATAGGCATAGAGATCAAAATATCATACAAATTGTGAGTGGAGTGTCAATGGGCTGAATAAATAAGTCTCTGCAGGTGATCAAAAGTGTCCGATGATGTGAGTAAACTGTTAACAGCTGAATAGCAAGTGAAGGGATTACCTATAATCCAATGAATGGAAAGGGAGAGATATTTACAAAAATTGAAAGATAAAATGGTGCTGGAGCCAAATCAAATGGCTGGGTTAACATGATAGGTGTAAGAGTTGCACACCCAGGGTCTGCCCAAACTGACAAAGTAGTCCAAAACTGGATAAATGAATTAGATTAGAGAGATAATTACAGGTTATTTAGAGAAATTTATTATCACCTGTTTTATTTGTATTTTTTCCCTTTGTCTTGAAATGCTTGTATTTTGGGATGATTGGCATTGCTTTAGATATTTCTTCAGAACTCAAATACAGACACATAAATTAATTCAGAAATGAGAAAGTTAGTTTGAGACAAATATAATGAGTAGACCAGATTGTGGAGTAAAGAGCGGACCGAGTGCAGACTGAGCTGCGAGCTGAGCTGTGGCCAGAGATGAAACATTAACAGAGTGAGCATAGATTGTCCTGGGGTATGAGCCCAGCGCATGGAGGCAGTGAGGTCTGGTGTTCTGAAGCCCAGCTGGCATGGACTCTGAGAAAAGGACTTTAACTTGAGTACTTTAAAAACTTTTTGAAGTCTCATTCTGGAATACTTAAACTCGATGATAGCTTTTTAAAAAAACTATTTCAATTTTGTAACAACACTTAAAGTATCTATATCAAGGTACCCTGTGCCTAAGATGGTGCTGAGAGGCAACAATACAAACTTTTCACTGCGCTCATTCATGTGCCTGTGACAATAAAGACTATTCTATTCTGGCCACAAAAGCATATTAGAATTCCTTCTTGCAAATACATATTAATTTGGACTTAACCACCTTGTGGGTGAGCAAAACTCCCTTACACTCCAGGAAAAAAAGCCCCAGTGTATTCAGCCTCTCCCTCTCACTCAAACCCTCTAATCCCAGAAACATCCCAGTTAATTTTTTACGCACCCTTTCAAGTTGAACAACATCCTTCTTGTATCCTTCTCAAGCAGAAAATGTTGGACACTGTGCACTAACTTGGTCAGAATTGTCAGTGCAACAGGTCAAACAATTATTTCGGACAAGTTACAAGCTTGATCTTGTTGGAGATTAGATCCAGAAATTGGTGGCATTATGGCTCAGTGGTTAGCACTACTGCCTCACAGAACCTGGAAACTAAGTTTGACTCCAGACTCAAGTGACTGTCTGGATGGAGCTTGCACATTCTACTTGTGTCTGCATGGGGTCCTCCAAGTATTCTAGTTTCCTCCTACAATCCAAAGATATGCAGTTTAGGTGAATAGACCATTCTAAATTGCCCATAGTGTTCAGATATGTGTAGATTAGGTGGGTTAGTCAGGCATAAATGTGAAGTAATTGGGTTGGAGAATGGATCTGGAAGATTTTGACCCAGTGACTTTGATGGAATGGTAAGATATCTCCAAGTCTGGATGATGAGTGACTCAGAGGGAAACTTGCAGGGTTAGTGTTCCCATGTATCTGCTGCCCTTGTCCTTCTCGATGGAAGTGGTTGTAGGTAAAGAAGTCACTGCCTGAGGCACCTTGTTGTTGTTTCTCTGCAATGTACTGAGGAACCTTGATTATCTAAGTGACACCATTGGGGAAAATTTTGTTTGGATAATCAATTGTTCAGATAATCAAATGCAGGATAACACAGTGTAGCAAAGCATTGGGACCTTGCGATCATGCTGGAGAATCCAAAATTTGGATAATCAAATGCCAGATTATCGAGGTTCCTTTGTATATTGTGGATTGTACACACTACTGTTACTGAACAATAATGGTGGAGGGAGTGAATTTTTGTGTATTGATGCCAATCAAGATGGCTGGATGATGACAAAATTCGTGAATGTTAGAGCTGCACTCAACCAAGCCAGTGGACAGGCTTCCATCACTGACTTGAATCTTATAGATGATTGACAGGCTTTGGTGAGTCAGGTGGTGATTTATTGCTGTAGATTCTTACCCTGTAATCTGCTCTTGCAGCCTCTATGTTTTTACCACTTGGGTTAGTTCAGTTTCCAGCCAATGGTAAGCCCCAGGATGTTGAATCAGTGATGGTAAAGCCATTGGATATCAAACAGTGTTGGGTGAATTGTGTTGTATTGGACATCATAGAACTATAGAATCCCTATAGCGCAGATGGAGGCCATTTGGCACTGACCCTTGGAAGACTCCCACTCAAACCCATTAGGCAGATGGTCAGATATTACTAATTGATCAAGCCCGGCATTTGTGTTGAATGAATATTATTTCCCACTTGTCTGCCCAAGACTGGATAGTGTCCTGGTCTCACTTCATTTGAATATGGACCATAGCTGTTACTGAGGAGTCATGAATGGAGCTGAACACGGTGCAATCATCAGTGTGCATCCTCACTTCCGACCTTAGGAAAGGTCATTGATGAAGCAACTTTGAATGTATTTTCCCAGGGTTGATATGGCAATTGTAATAATTGCACAGTGTTCAAGTCTATTGATCTGAGTTGGCAATATGCGAACCCGAACCATTAATAGTTCATTCAGTGTCGTGTCAGCAATATCCTTTTGCACTTATCTGTCTGAAGGTCTTTGCTTGTTTCTTCACTTTAGGATTTATGAACACCTTCATTCCAAAAGAATCGTTCTGACTGAATGATAATTGGAAACTTTATTATTTTGATGTAATATATCCTTACAGACTCAAAACATAGAACATAGAACTGTAGAGCACAGGAACAGCGCATGATATTGTGGTGAACATGCTCCCAAATTAAACTAATCCCTTTTGCCTGCTCTTGGTCCATATCCCTCCATTTGTTGCATATTCATTTGTTTATCTAAAAGTCTTTTAACCATCCTTATTGTATCTGCCTCCATCACCACTATTGGCAGCACGTTCCATAGTCCCGTCGTTCTTTGTATAACAAAACTGCCCCTCACATCTGCTTTGAACTTTCCCCCTTTCACTTTGAATGCATGCCCTATAGTTTTCGATATTCTGACTTTTGGAAAACTCACTCTGACCGTCAACCATATCTATGCATCTCATAAACTTATACATTTCTCTCAGCCTCCACTGCTCCAGAGAAAACAACTGGAATTTTTCTCCACTCTCCTTATAACTCATACTTTCTAATCGAGGCAGCTGCATTCTGGTAAACCTCTTTTGTATCCTCTTCAATGTCTCCACATCCTTCCTGTAACATGGCAACCAGGATTGAACACGGTACTCTAACAGTTGCCTAACCAAAGGCGTATAAAGTTGCAACATGACATCCTGACTCATGTACTCACTTCTCCAACTAATAAAGGCAAGCATGCCCTATGCCTTCTTTGCCACCCTATCTATGTGTGTAGCCACTTCCAGGGAGAACCTCAAGACCCCTCTGTATATCAGTGCTGTTGAGTGTTCTATCATTAACTATATACTTTTCTGTAACATTTTATCTCCCAAAGTGCAGCACCTCACATTTACTGTACAGGATTGAGTTGATATTGCTGTTTGAATGCCCACTCAATGTTAATGTGTCTCTGTTAATATTTGGGTTCATTTTCAAGGGCTGAAGTTTTGCAACCAATTCCTGTACCAAATAGTTCATGTCATTAAAATAAATCATAACCAATGTCCCAATTCTTTCTTGAACTACCATATTATGACACATAAAGGACCAAACCCTCATATTGACAGCTGCTTCACCAATTAATAGTTGTATATGGGTTTCATGGGCACTAACATTAATACTTACATGAATGGTAACATTGCATTTACTTTCCTAACTGCTAATTGAGTCTGTATGTTAACCTTAAGAGAATCATGAACAAGGGCTCTTAAGTATTTTTGTGTTTCAGACTTCCAAAGCGTTTCCTGATTTAGAAAATTTTCTGCTACTCTGTTCTTCTTACCAAAGTGCATAGCCTCACACTTTTTGCATTGCGTTCCAACTGTCACTTCTTTTCCCACTCTATTTATCTGTCCAAGATCTTCTGCAGCCTCCCCATCTCTTCAACTCTAACTATGCCTCGACCTATCTTTCTGACAACCGTAAAATTAGCAACAATGCTGTCAGTTCCTTCATTGAGATTATTAATGTACAGAACATAGAACATTACAGTGCAGTCCAGACCTTTTGGCTCTCGATGTTGCACTGAACTGTGAAACCAACCTGAAGCCCTGTAACCTACGCTATTCCATTTTCATCAATATTTTGAACTCATAACCATTTAAATGCCTTTCAAGTGGGCGAGTCTACTAATGTTGCAGGCAGGGAGGACCATGCCCCTACTACTCTGAATAAACAAACTACCTCTGACATCTGTCCTCCATCTATCACCCCTCAAATTAAAGCTATGTCCCCCGTGCTAGCCATCACGATCCAAGGAAGACGGCCTTCACTGTCCATCCTATCTAACCCACTGATCATTTTATATGTCTCAATTAAGTCATCTCTCAACCTTCCTCTCTCAAACAAAAACAATCTCAGGTCCCTCAGCCTTTCTTTATAAGATCTTCCCTCATTACCAGGCAACACCCTAGTAAATCTCCTCTGCACCCTTTCCAAAACTCCCACATCCTTCCTCTAATGTGACGACAAGAACTGTATGCAATACTCCAAGTGTGCCAGAGCTTTGTACAACTGCAGCATAACCCCATGGTTCTGAAACTCAATCCCTCTAACAATAAAACCTAACACACCGTATGCCTTCTTAACAATCTTGTCAACCTGAGTGGCAACTTTCAGGGATCTATGTATACGGACACCGAGATCGCTCTGCTCATCTGCACGACCAAGAATCTTACCATTAGCCTAGTACTCTGTATTCCTATTGCTCCTTCCAAAGTGAATCACCTCACACTTTTCCACATTAAACTCCACTTGCCACCTCTCAGCTCAGCTGTGCAATTAACCTATGTCCCTCTGTAATCGGCAACATCCCTCAGCACGATCCACAACTCCATCGACTTTAGTGTCATCTGAAAATTTACTAACCCATCCTTCTATGCCCTCATCCAGGTCATTTATAAAAATGACAAACAGCAGTGAACAAAGAACAACAAACAAAAAAAATTACAGCACTGCAACAGGCCCTTCGGCTATCCAAGCCTGCGCCGATCCAGATCATCTATCTTTACCTGCTGCCTATTTTCTAAGGGTCTGTATCCCTATGCTCCCTGCCCATTCATGTATCTGTCTAGATACATCTTAAATGACTCCCACCCCTACCACCTCTCCTGCCATCACGTTTCAGGCACCCACCACCCTCTGCATGAAGAACTTTCCACATATATCTCCCTTAAATGTTTCCCCTCTCACTTTAAACTCATGACCCCAAGTAATTGAATCCTCCACTCTGGGGACAATGTTACTTGCTATCCACCCTGTCTACAAACATTATGATTTTGTAGGCCTCAATCAAGTCCCCCCTCAACCTCCATCTTTCCAATAAAAATAATCCTAATCTACTCAACCTCTTTTCATAGCTAGCACCCTCCATACCAGGCAACATCCTGGTGAACTTCCTCTGCACCTTCTCCAAAGCATCCACATCCTTTTGGTAATGTGGTGACCAGAACTGTAAACAGTATTCCAAATGTGACTGAACCAAAGTCTAATACAACCGTAACATGACCTGCCAACTCTTGTACCCAATACCTCGTCCAATGAAGAAAAGCATGCCATATGCCTTCTTGACCATTCCACTGACCTGTGTTGCCACCTTCTGGAAACAATGGACCTGAACACCCAAATCTCTCTCGACAGTAATTATCCCTAGGACACTTCTATTTAAATGCATCACCTTGCATTTGTCTGGATTGAACTCCATTTGCCATTTCTCTGCCTAACTCTCCAATCTATCTATATTCTGCTATATTCTCTGACCATCCCCTTCGTGATCTGCGACTCCACTAATCTTAGTGTCATCTGTAAACTTACTAATGAGGCTACCTACACCTTCCTCCAAATTATTTAATTATATCACGAACAGCAGTGGTCTCAGCATAGATCCTTGTGGGACTAGTCACATATCTCCATTTTGAGAAGCTCACTTCCATGACTACTTTCTCTCTCCTGATGCTCTTTATCCGTCTAGGTAGAACACCCTGGAGCACATGTAACTTCATCTTCAGCCTACAATGTGGAACCTTATCAAACGGCTTACAGAAGTCCATGCATATGACATCTACATCCCTTCCCTCATCAACCAACTTTGTCATCTCTTTAAAGAATTCTATTCAGTTTGTAAGACATGACTTTCCCTACAAAAAACCATGTTGCCTATCACTGATATCCCCATTTTCTTTCAAACGGGAAGAGATCCTATCCCTCAGTATCTTCTCCAGCAGCTTCCCTCCCACTGATGTCAGGCTCACCGGTCTGTAATTACCTGGATTATCCCTGCTACCCTTCTTGAAAAAGGGGACAACATTAGCAATTCTCCAGTCCATCAGGACCTCCTCCATGTTCAAGGATGCTGCAAAGATATCTGTTAAAGGTCCAGCTATTTCCTCTCTCACTTCCTTCGATAATCTGGGATAGATCCCATCCGGACTGGGGATAAGTCTACCTTTATGCCTTTTAGAATACACAACCCTTTCTCCCTCCTAATGCCGACTTCAACTGGAGTAATCAAAGATCTATCCCGAACCTCAACATCCATCATGTCCCTCTCCTCAGTGAATATTGATGCAAAGTACTCATTAAGAATCTCACCCATTTTCTCTGACTCCACACATATCTTTCCTCTGTCCTTGAGTGGGCTAACCCTTTCTCTAGTTACCCTCTTACTCTTTATACATGAATAAAAGACTTTGGGGTTTTCCTTAACCCTGTTTGCTATGGATATCTCAAGACCCCTTTAATTCCTCGTTTCAGATTGGTCCTAAATTTCCAATATTCTTCCAAAACTTTGTCTGTCTTCAGTCACCTAGACCTCGTGTATGCATCCTTTATCCCCTTAACTAGTCTCACAATTTCACTTGTCTTCCATGGTTCCCTCATCTTGTCATTTCTATCCTTCCTTTTCACAGGAATATATCTCTCCTGAGCTTTAATCAACCTCTCTTTAGAGGCCTCCCACACATCGAATGTGGATTTACCCTCAAACAGCTGCTCCCAATCTACATTCCCCAGCTCCTGCCGAGTTTTGTCATAGTTGGCAGTTCCCCAATTTAGCACTCTTCCTTGAGGACCACTCTTGTCTTTGTCCATGAGTATTCTGAACCTTACGGAATTGTGAATACTATTCCCAAAGTAATCTCCTACTTAAACTTCAAACACGTGGCTGGGCTCATTTCCCAACACCAGGTTCAGAATGGCCCTTTCCCAAGTTGGCTATTTACCTACTGCTCCAGAAAACCCTCCTGGATGTTCCCTACAAATTCTGCTCCATCCAGACCTCTAACACTAAGTGAATCCCAGTCAATGTTGGGAAAGTTAAAATCTGCTATCACCACCACCCTGTTGCTCCTCCATCTTTCCATCATCTCTCGACATACTTGTACCTCTATCTCACATTTGCTGTTAGGAGGCCTTTAGTACAGCCCCAACATTGTTCCCACACCCTTCCTGTTTCTGAGCTCTGCCCATGTTGCTTCACTGCTCAAGTCCTCCATCGCACCCTTCTTCAGCACAGCTGTGATATCCTTTCTAACGAGTAATGCAACACCTCCATCCCTTTTTCCTCCCTCTCTAGTGCTCATGAGTTAGTCAAACAACCCTGAGTATATTCTCTGATGGTAGGAATTCACTCAGTCAATCGCCATTGAGGGGAGGTCATCGCTGCCTTCATGCAAAAGCCGAGACCTGGAAATGGGGATGTTTGAAAGATCATCTCCATTTGGCTTGATCACAGCTTCCAATTCTGGTCATTTGCTTCATATCATTGCGACCCCTCATGGGTCAGTTGCTGTTTATTAACTTCAGTTAGTTTTACCCATCAAAGCATTAATACTGCTGTCGTCAGTTGTTTGTTCTAACTTTTCAAGGAAATATGCTTTGTTTAATTATGCAATCAAAGTATCCCCATGGAGATTTGGATGTGTATCTAATTAAGGCCCCAAGAAGGCATATCACAGAAGTAAAATTTGGGAAACTGCCGGCAGAAGTGAGGAACAAGTCACTGCACGCATGACATGCATCTTCCAATCCAAACAGTGAGGAAAATATTCTATATGGTCCTGGGCATAATAGGTCTTCCTGGTAAGTGACTTATAATTCGTGAGATTGTTTAAATCATGTCTGACCTAGTTTCTGATGTTATCCTAAGAGCCATAATGTTGCTTACAGTATTAGATCAGAATTCCCTGCATTGTTTGGAGTTAATGCACAATTTCCATTGTTACCAGTTCTCCCCATTTTGTTTTCTTACATTTCGTCAGGTTCTGATAAATAAAAGCAGAAAATATCTTGAGAATCTCACTCAGTGAACTGAAGAATTGAACACTGATAAATGCTGATCCTTCACAATGGAGACCAGGATGGGTTTTGTTTCAACTTTGTAAGTTTCAGAAATTCCAAGAAATGATGTGAATTTAGACAAATGAACAGCGAGTAACCTGGAAGTATTGTCTGATCATTTATTGACTTGATGTGTTACAACTTGAGGCCTTTTTAAAGGGAAATAGGCCCAGAAACAGATTCATCCTGACAGATGCATGGTCAGACAAAGCAAAACTGTCAACATCAGCAGCATATACTGTTAACACTGGAGCACACAGCCAAGCTGGGGAAAGGTCTTGGAATTCCTGACAAGAAATCCAGAAACAAAAAGGTTCTGTTGGCGACAAAGAGGAAGATAGGCTACAAAACAGTTGAAGACATACGTTTAATGAACGTTTGTTAAAGTTCTGGAGAGTAGAGAACAAATAAGAAAAGTAACATCAGGTGAATGCTGAAAATTCCCAAAAGTGTATTATATTGTAGCACTGGCAGATGAGCATGGCGCTTGAGCATGGAAGCACGAGTAACCCTTCACTGAGGTTGGAATATCTGTAATGTCATTAAGGAGGTAAATGAATTAACTTTTCCTTTGTAATGGCTCAACTGGGTAGCGCAGTGGCTCAGTGGTTAGTGCTGCTGCCTCATAGTGCCAGGGTCCTGTGTTCGATTCCAGCCTCAGGCAACTGTCTGTGTGGAGTGTGTATGTTCTCCCTGTGTCTGCATGGGTTTCCGCCAGGTGCTCTGGCTACCTCCCCCAATCAAAGATGTGCAGGTTAAGTGAATTGGCCATGTTAAATTGCCCATAGTGTTCAGGGATATGTGGGTTATATGAATTAGTCTGTGGTAAGTGTAGAGTAGGGCAATGTGTCTGGGTGGGTTGCTCTTATGAGGGTCGGTGTGTACTTGTTGGGTGGAAGGGCCTGCTTCTGCACTGTTGGGACTCTATGTTTGGGCTCATTTCAAAGAGTTCTGAACAGTATGACATTGTTTGTGTATTTGTCCTCTTGTGCAATAATCTTTTAAATTAAAAATACATTAACAGCCTTTTGTGAGCATGTCGAATGACTGACCTCTATTGCAAGCAACGATATGACAAAACTTCTGGGGGTCTGCCAAAACAAACTTCACTCTGGTTCAACGTTTGGGAGAAGATTTGTAGCTCGGGTGCTCGTTGTTGTGGTTCTGTTCGCCGAGCTGGGAATTTGTGTTGCAGACGTTTCATTCCCTGTCTAGGTGACATCCTCAGTGCTTGGGAGCCTCCTGTGAAGCACTTCTGTGATGTTTCCTCCAGCATTTATAGTGATTTGTATCTGCTGCTTCCGGTTGTCAGTTCCAGCTGTCCGCTGCAGTGGCCGGTATATTGGGTCCACTCTGGTGTTTGAGGACTTCAGTGTTGACATCAGCTGGTAACAATATAGAATGGCTACCAAATGTATGGCTACATTGAATGTTTTAGTTTACCCAAGAGATTGTGTAATAATTTCCAAAACCCATTGTAAAATGGAGTAGGACAGGGATCAGTTCTGGGTCCCTCATTTTTTGTGTTATTCATAAATGATGTACATGAGAATGTAACAATTGGTAGGGGACACAACATAATTTTGTGGATGACACAACGATTGGCCGGCTGGCTGACAGTGGGAAGGAAGATGTTAGATTCCAGGAGGTGGAACGTAATCCTGATAAATGGGAAGTGATGGAAATTGGAAAACCGAGCAAGACAGAGAGAGTACACAATAAATGGCTGAACACTAGGAGGATCACAGTAACAGAGAGATCTTGGGGCACTTATCCACAGACCCCTGAGGGTGGGCAGACAAATCCATAAGGTAGTTAAGAAGGCATATGGAACTCTTGCCTTTACACCACCGTGCTATGCACGGGCGTCAAGGTGGCACAGTGGTTAGCACTGCTGCCTCACAGCGCCTGAGACCCAGGTTCAATTCCCGCCTCAGGCGACTGACTGTGTGGAGTTTGCACATTCTCCCCGTGTCTGCGTGGGTCCCCTCCGGGTGCTCCGGTTTCCTCCCACAGTCCAAAGATGTGCAGGCCAGGTGAATTGGCCATGCTAAGCTGCCCATAGTGTTAGGTAAGGGGTAAATGTAGATGTAGGGGTATGGGTGGGTTACGCTTCGGCGGGGCGGTGTGGACTTGTTGGGCCGAAGGGCCTGTTTCCACACTGTAAGTAATCTAATCTAATCTAATAAGAACAGGTATGTCATGTTCAAGCAATTCAAAACTTTGGCTAGGTGACAACTGCAGCAGAGTGTGTAATTCTGGTCTTTGCACTCTAGGTATGATGTGATTGCTCTGGAGCAAGAGCAACAGTGTCACCTCGGATGTTCCATTTCTGCTATGACGGGAAACTGGATCATCTCAGATTCCTTCTTCAGAGCAAAAAAGAATGAGTGAATAAAGGTGTATAAAATTATGAGGTGCATGAACAGGGTGAACTGAGTGCAGCTGTTAGACTTCATTGAATGGTTAATCATATTGAGGCAGATCTCAAAAGTGAAAAGCAAGAGGGTTAAAGAAGATTTGAGGAAAATTGTTTTTCATTAAAGGGTAGTGCGTTTCTGGAATGCACTGCCTGGGAGAGTAATTGAGGTGGATGTCTCACAAACTTTAAAAAGTACTTGAAGTCTCATTATGTTCAATGCTGTGTGCCCAGTGCATGAAAGTGGTTTATTGTACTGTATTTTGTTCATTGTATGATTATAGGCTTGTTGTCTTTTTGGCTGTACAGACTCGATATGTCACTTGATAGCTCTTCGGTGCCGTACGAATCTGTGATTCTCTGGAATTATTCTGAAGCTGGATACCTGACTGGATTGAGACAAATGATCCAAGTGAATTTGCACTGATTTGAGGATTTATTCGTATGCATTTGTATCACTTAATTCTGACTCCAAACAGTGTGAGATTAAGTAACTTGAGGAGCTGATTCATCTCATTGCCTGACCTCATTGAGTGGAAAGTATAAATGATTGTCATTACCTAACACTGAATTTACTGCTATTACAGCTGGACACTTGGCATTTCAACCAATTGTGATATGATTATCTTTATGCTCCACACAGCCCTTTTTCCATTTTAACTTTTCCAGCCTTATGAATGCACCCTGAGATTCCTGCCTCCTTTATGCACAGACTTTGCCTCATCTTCATTGTTTTAACAAGTCCCTAATTGATACGGTCTATACTCCATATCCTTAGTGCAAATGACCTTGCACCTGAGTCGATCACAGAATTTATTGGTTGCTATCTTCTATTTCCCAGATTTGCAACTGTCACAAGTGGAAATATGTCCTTGAGGTTTTTAATCAAATACCATTGAGGTATGAAAAAGCTAGAGTGAGTCAGACATCAGCATTCCCTTATCCAAAGGATACAGTCACTGTCACTTTATTGGCATTAGTTTCTTAGGGCATTATTCATGTAGAAAATAAATACACCTACACCAATGTCTTCACATGCCTTAAGGTGTGAAAACCTTATTGTACTCTATGTCTTATAACTATGGTATATGTAAGTTAACACAAATGATGTTCTTTTAGTTGTTCAACAGAAGTGGTCCAATGTTGTTTGATTTTGTTTACACGGAGTCATTAAACCTCTGTTAAATCTTAAACCTTTATGGATGGCTCACCAATGAAAGGGATCTTTTTGAGAACAATGATTGTGTGCTATCTGAGGGAGCGATCTGGGTGTGTAAGAAGTGCTCTCTTATTCTGGGGAGTGATATAAATTCAGGCTTGGGCATTCCTGATTCTGGAATTGGTATGAATGCACCAGATAATTTCTGATCAACCTGTTCCTCAGTTTAATTATTAACCAGTCTACTTTTATGCTATAAGTAACTTAGCACATACTGATAATCCTAATGTTTTCAAACTAGAAGATTCAGTGTTGATGGCATGTGGGTGACATATTTCTGATTATGAAACTCTTATTTAATTCCACTTACACTTTCATGGTGTTAAAATCTAAGCATTAACACCTTGCCTCAGCAATGAAAAATGTTTGTCTGGATATTCTAGGTTTTTTTTCCTTCTCTCTTTTCGCAGTTAATTCAGTGACGATTGCAATCTTGTCTCAGAGAAAGTGTGGCCTCTCTGCTTGCACCACTTGCTACCTACTGGCCGTGGCAACCATGGATCTATTGTTTGTTAACTTTGAGATTATACATAGCAAAATCAAAAATGATTATTTCCCTGATTCATTCTTGGACATCACCCCTGTTTGTAGTGTTCGCTATGCCCTGCACCGTGCAATCTTAGACTGTTCTGTTAGGTTTACTATTGCTTTCACACTGGATCGACATGTCACAATTTGTTGTGAGAAGTTGAAATCTAAATTTTGTACAAAGAAAACTGCAACTGTGATTCTAACAATAACCAGAATTCTGTTCTGTTTGAAAAACATTCCCATCTACTTTCGATTTCAACCATCAAAAGTTGTAGACAGCATACAATGGGGCTGTTCTAATTCAGATGCTTATTATAATGACCCCATCTGGGAAGGAGTTAAGAATTTTGAAAAGATTTTAACTCCAATAATCCCGTTTGCTTTCATTCTGTTCCTCAACACCCTGACAGTGAAACATATTTTTGTGGCCAATCAAGTCTGTAAGGGTCTGAAGGGTCAGAGTAAGAAAGACAATCACAGGGATCCAGAGATGGAGAATCAAAAGCAGTCAGTGATCTTCCTCTTCTCCATATCGGGTTCCTTAATTTTTTCTATGGTTGTGGTATTTTTTATATTATTTTGATGTTCATGATCCTTTAGACAGTGTTGGCGAGTATACATATAAACAAGTTGCATATATGTTGCGAAATTTGAATTGCTGCACAAACACCACTATCTATGTAGCAACTCTCTCCAAGTTCAGAGAGAAGCTCAGGAACCCATTAGATGCCATTTTTACATAGAAACATAGAAAATCCCAGCACAGTTCAGGCCCTTTGACCCTTGACATTGTGCTGACCTGTGAAACCAAGCCTATCTATCCTCCGCTATTCCATATATCCAATGATCATTTAAATGACCTTAAGTTTGGCAAATCTAATATAGTTGAAGGCAGAGGGTTCCACACACGTGCTACTCTCTCAGTAAAGAAACAACCTCTGACATCTGTCCTATGTCTATCACCCCTCATTTCATAAGCTATGTTCCCTCGTGCTAACCATCACCATCTGAGGAAAAAGACTCTTGCTCTCTACATCATCCAATCCTCTGATTATCTTACATGTTTCAATTAAGTCACCCCTCAACTGTATACTTTCAAACGAAAACAGCCTCAAGTCCCTCAGCCTTTCCTCATAAGATCTTCCCTCCATACCAGGAAACATCCCAGTAAATCACCTCTGGTGCCTTTCCAAACCTTCCACATCTTTCCGATAATGCGATGACTATAACTGTATGCAATACTCCAAGTGCAGCCGGACCAGAGTTTTGTACAGCTGCAATATGACCTTGTGGCTCTGAAACTCAATCCCTCTACCAATAAAAGCTAACACACTGTATGACTTCTGAACAACCTGATCAACCTGGCTGGCAACTTTCAGGGACCTATGCACATGGACTCTCTGTCGATCTACACTGCCAAGAGTCTTACCATTAGCCCAGTACTCTTTATTTCTGTTGCTTCTTCCAAAGTGAATCATAGAACATAGAACAATACAGCACAGAACAGGCCCTTCGGCCCATGATGTTGTGCCGAACTTCTATCCTAGATTAAGCACCCATCCATGTACCTATCCAAATGCCGCTTAAAGGTCGCCAATGATTCTGACTCTACCACTCCCACGGGCAGCGCATTCCATGCCCCCACCACTCTCTGGATAAAGAACCCACCCCTGATATCTCCCCTATACCTTCCACCCTTCACCTTAAATTTATGTCCCCTTGTAACACTCTGTTGTACCCGGGGGAAAAGTTTCTGACTGTCTACTCTATCTATTCCTCTAATCATCTTATAAACGTCTATCAAGTCACCCCTCATCCTTCGCCGTTCTAACGAGAAAAGACTGAGAATTCTCAACCTATCCTCGTATGACCTATTCTCCATTCCAGGCAACATCCTGGTAAATCTTCTCTGCACCCTCTCCAAAGCTTCCACATCTTTCCTAAAGTGAGGCGACCAGAAGTGAACACAGTACTCCAAATGTGGCCTAACCAAAGTCCTGTACAGCTGCAACATCACTTCACGACTCTTGAATTCAATCCCTCTGCTAATGAATGATAATACACCATAGGCCTTCTTACAAACTCTATCCACCTGAGTGGCAACTTTCAAAGATCTATGTACATAGACCCCAAGATCCCTCTGTTCCTCCACCTGACTAAGAACCCTACCATTAACCCTGTATTCCGCATTCTTATTTGCTCTTCCAAAATGGACAACCTCACACTTGGCAGGGTTTAACTCCATCTGCCACTCCTCAGCCCAGCTCTGCATCATATCTAAGTCCCTTTGCAAACGACAAATGCCCTCCTCACTGTCCACAACTCCACCTATCTTCGTATCATCTGCGAATTTACTGACCCACCCTTCGACTCCCTCATCCAAGTCATTAATAAAAATTACAAACAGCAGAGGACCCAGAACTGATCCCTGCGGAACTCCACTTGTAACTGGGCTCCAGGCTGAATATTTACCATCTACCACCACTCTCTGACTTCGACCGGTTAGCCAGTTTTCTATCCAATTGGCCAAATTTCCCTCTATCCCATGCCTCCTGACTTTCCGCATAAGCCTACCATGGGGAACCTTATCAAATGCCTTACTAAAATCCATGTACACTACATCCACTGCTCTACCCTCATCCACATGCTTAGTCACCTCCTCGAAGAATTCAATAAGACTTGTAAGGCAAGACCTATCCTTCACAAATCCGTGCTGGCTGTCCCCAATCAAGCAGTGACTTTCCAGATACTCATAAATCCTATCCCTCAGTACCCTTTCCATAACTTTGCCTACCACAGAAGTAAGACTAACTGGCCTGTAATTCCCAGGGTTATCCCTATTCCCTTTTTTGAACAGGGGCACAACATTCGCTACTCTCCAGTCCCCTGGTACCACCCCCGTTGCCAGTGAAGACGAGAAGATCATTGCCAACGGTACTGCAATTTCCTCTCTTGCTTCCCACATAATCCTAGGATATATCCCGTCAGGCCCGGGGGACTTGTCTATCCTCAAGTTGTTCAAAATGTCCAACACATCTTCCTTTCTAACAAGTATCTCTTCTAGCTTACCAGTCCGTTTCACACTCTCCTCTTCAACAATACGGTCCCTCTCATTCGTAAATACTGAAGAGAAGTACTTGTTCAAGACCTCTCCTATCTCTTCCGACTCAATACACAATCTCCCACTACTGTCCTTGATCGGACCTACCATCGTTCTCGTCTTTCTCAGGTTTCTCACATACGCATAAAATGCCTTGGGGTTATCCTTGATCCTATCCGCCAAGGATTTTTCATGCCCTCTCTTAGCTCTCCTAATCCCTTTCTTCAGGTCCCTTCTGGCTATCCTGTATCCCTCCACTGCTCTGTCTGAACCCTGTTTCCTCAACCTTATGTAAGCCTCCTTCTTCCTCTTTATTAGACATTCAATCTCCCTCGTCACCCAAGGCTCCCTCACACGACCATTTCTTTCCTGCCTGATAGGTACATACATATCAAGGACACGTCGTATCTGCTCCTTGAAAAAGTTCCACATTTCCACCACATCCTTCCCTGACAGCCTATGCTCCCAACTTATGCTCCTCAAATCCTGTCTTACAGCATCGTAATTTCTCTTCCCCCAATTGTAAAATCTACCTTGTTGTGCGCACCTATCTCTCTCCATAACCAAGGTGAAAGTCACAGAATTGTGGTCACCATCACCAAACTGTTTACCCACTAACAAGCTCATCACTTGTCCCGGTTCGTTACCAAGTACCAAATCCAATATGGCCTCCCCTCTGGTTGGACAATCTACAGACTGAGTTAGAAAAGCTTCCTGGACACACTGCACAAACACCGCCCCGTCCAATCTACTTGATCTAAAGAGCTTCCAATCAATATTTGGGAAGTTGAAGTCGCCCATGACTATGACCCTGTGGCTTCTGCACCTTTCCAAAATCTGTTTCCCAATCTGTTTCTCCACATCTCTGCTGCTATTGGGGGGCCTATAGTAAACACCCAACAAAGTGACTGCACCTTTCCTATTTCTGACTTCAGCCCATACTACCTCCAAAGGCAGATCCCCCTCAAACTTCCTTTCTGCAGCCGTTATACCATTTCTAATTAGCAATGCCACCCCCCTCCTTTTTTACCACCCTCCCTTATCTTACTGAAACATCTGTAACCAGGAACCTCCAACAGCCATTCCTGTCCCTCATCTATCCACGTTTCCATGATGGCCACAACATCATAGTCCCAGATACCGATCCACGCCTTAAGTTCACCCACCTTATTTCTGATACTTCTTGCGTTGAAGTATACGCACTTGAGCCCATCTCTGTGTCTGCAAGTAGTCCCTGTCAGTGCTACCTTCTCCACAGCCTCCCTACAGTCTTGGACATCCTGACACACAGCTAGCTTACTTGCTGGACTACAAGTCCGGATCCCATCCCCCTGCCAAATTAGTTTAAACCCCCCCGAAGAGTGCTAGCAAACCTACCCCCCAGGATATTGGTGCCCTTCTGGTTCAGGTGCAACCCGTCCTGTTTATACAGGTCCCACCTTCCCCAGAATGCAGTCCAATTGTCCAAATACCTGAAGCCCTCCCTCCTACACCATCCTTGCAGCCACGTGTTCAACTGCACTCTCTCCCTATTCCTTGCCTCACTGTCACGTGGCACCGGCAACAACCCAGAGATGACGACTCTGTCCGTCCTAGCTTTTAGCTTCCAGCCTAACTCCCTGAGCTCTTGAATGGCCTCCCCACTCCTCTTCCTACCTATGTCGTTGGTGCCAATGTGTACCACGACTTCTGGCTGCACACCCTCCCCCTTAAGGATTCTGAAGACACGGTCTGAGACGTCTCGGACCCTGGCACCCGGGAGGCAACAAACCATCCGAGAGTCTCGCCCATGTCCACAGAACCGCCTGTCCGTCCTTCTAACTAGAGAGTCTCCTATAACTAGCGCTCTCCTCCTCTCCCCCTTTCCCTTCTGAGTCTCAGAGCCACAGACCCCTTCACTGCAGCTTACACCTGCAAGGCTGTCCCCCCCAACAGTTTCCAAAGCTGTATACTTATTATTTAGGGGAACGACCACAAGGGAACCCTGTACTGCCTGCTTCTTCCCCTTCCCACCTCTAAATGTTACCCAGCTACCTCTGTTATCCGGCGTAACTATGTCCCTGTAGCTTCTATCAATCACCGTCTCAGCCTCTCGAATAATCCTCAGTTCATCCAGCTCCAGTTCCAGTTCCCTAACTCGTTCGGTGAGGAGCAGGATCTGACTGCATTTCCTGCAGACGAAGTCGGCAGGAGTATTGGTGTTCACCCCTACCTCAAACATCCTGCAGGAGGAACATTCCACCGCGTGCGCTGCCATGACTGTACACTTTGTCTCCAAAACAAGAACACTGAGTCAATAACACTGAGTCGCTTACCTGTGGACTTTATAGTTAGGTTAGAGGAGGCCCTACGAAGTAGGGCCTGGGGTCTAGAACACACCCACTCAAATACTAATCACTTACCTTCCCGACCAGCTCTGCGCTCCAACCTCACTTCCGCCCAGCTCGCGCCGCTCTCTGCGGTGAAAAGTCTCCCGGGTTTGCTTTTACTCGGCCGCTGCTCCCACTCAAATGACCGTTGGTGTCAACGGGTGAGTATTTATACTCACTGTTCTCCTTCCCGGCTGCCCCTCTGCTTGCCGTCACTTCCTCTGCTGCTCCCGCTCTTTCTGTGAAGCGAGAGAGAAAAAAAAACACCGCTGCCCGCTACAGGTAAGTAATTTTAAAACAAACTGTCTTACCTTAGCTGAAGTCTCCCGGGTTCGCTTTTACTTGGCCGCTCATCCCACTCAAAATCATCTCACACTTTTCCACATTAAGTTCCATTTTCCGCCACTCAGCCCAGCTCTGCAGCTTATCTATGTCCCTCTGTAACCGAGAATATCCTTTGGCACTGTCCACAACTCCACCAACCTTAGCGTCATCCGCAAATTTACTATCCCATCCTCCTATGCACTCATCCAGGTCATTTATAGGAATGACAAATAGCAGTGGCCCCAAAACAGATCCTTGCATTACACCACTAGTAACTGAATTCCAGGATGAACATTTCACATTAATCACCATCTGCTGTTTTCTTGGAGAAAGCTAATTATTGATCCAAACTGCTAAATCACCATCAATCCCATGCTTATATAATTTGTGCAATAGCCTGCCGTGGGGAACCATACTGAACGCCTTACTGAAATCCATGACCGTCACATGAACTGCTTTACTCTCAACCACCTATTTGGTCACCTTCTCAAAGAACTCAATAAAGTTTGTGAGGCATGACAGATCCTGCACAAAACCGTGTTGACTATCCCTAATTAACTGATTCCTTTCTCAATCATTGTAAATCCGATCCCTTATAGCCTTTTCCAATGCTTTACCAACAATCGAAGTAAGGCTCACTGGTCAATAATTACCAGGGTTTTCTCTACTCCTCCTTTTGAAAAAGGGAACAACATTTGCTCTCCTCTAGTCTTCTGGCACTATCCCTGGAGACAATGATGACATAAGGATCAGGGGCAAATCTCCTCCCTGGCTTCCCAGAGAATACTAGGATAAATCCCATCTAGCCCAGGGAACACTAGCCATAAGACACTGAGCAGTGACTTATTGATGGGGCAGTCACTCCCAGGGCCCGTGGTTTTTCCTCCCTCACTCTCTATCCCACCCTGCCTCCCACGTTTGTCTTTAATCAGCTCCCTTCAGCTGGTTATCTGCCAGCCTGGAGGGGGGAATGATGAAAAAAGTACAAAAAATAAATCTAATTTTTCCCTCTCTTCATCTCATTCATATTCATCGGGCACAACCACCTCACCCACGGCCCACTCCGTCCAGGATTGGTGCTATTTCGATATGAAATAGAACAAAGAATAAAAAAATCTCAAGTACAGGAACAGGTCCATTGACTCTTCAAGCTTGGGCCAATCCACATCCTCTATCTAAACCTGTCACCTATTTTGCAAGGTTCTGTATCCCTCTGCCCCTGCCCATCTTAGATGCTTCTGCCACCTCCGCTGGCCATGCATTCCAGGCACCCTGTGTAAACATTTTCTCACACATGTCTCTCTTAAACTTTTCCCCTCTCACATTGAACTCATGACCCCCAATAATTAAATCCCTCTCT
Source organism: Chiloscyllium punctatum (assembly GCF_047496795.1). Taxonomy (NCBI): domain Eukaryota; kingdom Metazoa; phylum Chordata; class Chondrichthyes; order Orectolobiformes; family Hemiscylliidae; genus Chiloscyllium; species Chiloscyllium punctatum. The sequence continues at coordinate 29,669,503 of NC_092783.1, forward strand.
TTAGGAAAGAGCTTCTTACGATCCACCCAGTTCATAACTCTCATAATTTTGTAAACCTCAATCAGCACCCCACTCCCCCCCACCCCTCCCCCCCCACCCCCCGCCCAACCTTCATCTATCTGCTGAAAATAATCCTGATCTCCTCAACCACTCTTCACAGTAGGCACCCTCTCTACCAGGCAACATCCTGGTGAGCCTCCTCTGCACCTTCTCCAAAGCATCCACATCCTTTCGGTAATGTGACAACCAGAACTGTACACAGTATTCCAAATGTGACTGAATCAAAATCCTCTACAATTGTAACATGACCTGCCAACTCAATAGCATGTTCAATGAAGGAAAGCATGCCGTATGCCTTCTTGACAACTCCATCGACCTGTGTTGACACCTCAGGGTACAATGTACCTGAACACCCAGATATTACTGTAAAACTATTTTCCTCATGGTTTTTCCTTTTACGGTATACTTTGCTCGAATAATTGACCTTCCAAAATGCATTTTCCCGGATTGAACTCCATCTGCCATTTCTCCGCCCAACTCTCCAATCTATTCTGTATTCTGCTGTAATCTCTGACAGCCCCCGTCACTATCTGCTACTCCACCAATTTTAGTGTCATCTGCAAACTTGCTAATCAGCCCACCTGCACCTTCCTCCAGGTCATTTATGTATATCCCAGCACAAATCCCAGTGGAACACCACTGGTCATCGTTCTCCATTTTGAGAAACTCCCTTCCATTACTACTCTGTTGTCCAGCCAGTTCCATCTAGCTAGTACACCCTGGACCCCATGAGACTTCACTTTCTCCATCAGCCTGCCATGGGGAACCTTATCAAATGCCTCACTGATCAATCAACTTTGTTTCTTCTTCAAAGAATTCTATTAAGTTGGTAAGATGTGACCTTCCCTGCACAAAGCTATGCTGCCTATCACTGACATGCCCATTTTCTTCCAAATGTAATTGGATCCTATGCCTCAGTATCTTCTCCAGCAGCTTCCCTAACCCTGACATCAGGCGCACCGGTCTATAATTACCTGGATTATCCTTGCTGCCCTTATTAAACAAGGGGACAATACTAGCGATTCTCCTGAGTCCTGTGGAACCTCACCTGCATTGAAGGATGCTGTAAGGATTCCTGTTAAGGCCCCAACCGTTTCATCTCTCACTTCCCTCAGTAAACTGAGATAGATCCCATCTGGACTGTGGACTTGTTGACCTTAATGCCTTTTAGAATAACCAGCATCTTTATGCCAACTTCACATAGAATAAGCCAGCATCTATCCCTCAGCTCAATATCCATTATGCACCTCTCCTCGTTGAATATCCACACAAATTACTCGTTAAGAATCTCGCCCACGTTCTCTGATACCCCACATAACTATGTTCCTTTGAGTTAGCCCCTTGTTCCTCATACACAAATAAAAGGCTTTGGGATTTTCCTTAATCCTGTTTGCTAAAGATATTCGATTACCCCTTTTAACCTTGTTAATTCCTTGATTCAGATTGGTCCTATTTTCCCAATATTCTTCCAAAGCTTCGTCTGTTTTCAGTTGTCGAGATCATATGTTGAACATTGAACATAGAACTTTACACAATACAAGCCCTTCAGCCCTCAGTGTTGCGCCGACCTGTGGAACCAGTCTGAAGCCCATCTATCCTACACTATTCCATTCTCGAACATTTAAATGCCCTTAAAGTTAGTGAGTCTTCTATTGTTGCAGGCAATGTGTTCCATGCCCCTAGTACTCTTTAAGTAAAGAATCTACCTCTGACACCCCCAATTTAAAGCTATGTCCCCTCATGCTAGCCATCAGCATCCGAGGAAAAAGGCTCTCACTGTCCACCACATCGAACCCTATGATTATCTTGTATGTCTCAATTAAGTCACCTCTCAACCTTTTTCTCTCCAACATAAATGGCCTCAACTCCCTCAGCCTTTCCTCATTACACCTTCCCTCCATACCAGTCAACATCAGAGGAAATCTCCTCTGAATCCTCTCTGAAGCTTCCACATAATCTTCCTATAAGGCGGTGACCAGAACTCTATGGAATAGTCCAAGTACGACTGCACCCGAATTTTATACAGTTTCAGCATATCTTCATGGCTCCGAAATGCAATCCCTCTCCCAACAAAAGCTAACACAATGTATGCCTTCTTAACAACCTTATTAACCTGGGTGGCAACTTTCAGGGATCTATGTGCATGGGCCCACAGATCTCTCTGCTCAAACACACTCCAAAGGTTATTACCATTAGCCCAGTACTCTGTATTACTGTTACTCCTTCCAAAGTGAATTGCCTCGAACCTTGCCACATTAAACTCCATTTGCCACCTCTGCACTCTGTAGCCTGCAGCATCCTTCAGCACAATCCATAATTCCACTGACCTTAGTTTCACCTGCATATTTACTAACCCATCCTTCCATGGCCTCGTCCAGGTCATTTATAAAAATGGCAAACAGCAGTGGCCCCAAAATAGATCCTTGCAGAACACCACTAGTAACTGAACTGTAGGATGAACATTTCCCATCAAACACCACTCTCTGTCTTCTTTCAGTGAGCCATCTTCTGATCCAAACCACTAAATCACCGTCAATCCCATGCCTCTGTAGTTTGTGCTAAAGCCTACCATGGCGAATGTTTTTAACACCTTACTGAAATCCATATACACCACATCAATCACTTTACTCTCATTCACCTGTTTGGACCACCATCTCAATGAACTCAATAAGATTTGTGAGGCACGACCTACCCTTCACAACTCGTGTTGACTATCAACTTATTCCTCTCTAGGCGATTATTAATCATCGTCTCTTATAATCTTTTCCAACACTTTACTCACAATCACTTGTCTATAATTACCAGCATTACCTCTAATCCCCTTCTTGTACAAGGAGACAACATTTGCTATCCCCTGGTCTTCTGGCACTATTCCTGTAGACAATGACAATATAAAGATCAAAGCAAAAGGCTCTGCAATCTCCTCCCTGGCTTCCCAGAGGACTCTACAATAAATCCCATCCAACCCAATGGATTTATCTAGTTTCAGACTTTCCATAATTGCTATCACCACATCCTTTTGAACATCATTTCCTTCTAGTCTCGTAGCCGGTATCTCAGTATTCTCTTCGACAAAATTGCCTTTATCCAGTGTGAATACTGGAAAAGTGTACAGTTAGCACTTGCCCTATCTCCATGCACAAATTCTTACCACTATCCTTGATTGGCCCTAAACATTCTCTTGTCATTGGTTTTTTTACTGTTATACCTAGAGAAAGCTTTAGGGTTTTCCTTGATTCCACCTACAATGACTTCCCAGGCCCACTCTTGGCTCTTCTCAGCTCTCTCTTTAAGTCTTTCCTGACTGATGTATAACTCTCAAATGCCCTAACTGAGTCTTCATGTCTCATCCTCACATAAGATTCAACTTCTTTAGTAATCCACGGCTCCCTCGTTTGACCCCTTCCCCCCTGCTTCACAGATATGTACTTATCAAGGGCACTCAGTAGCTGTTCCTTGAATAAGCTCCACATTTTAATTGTGTCCATCCCTTCTAGTTTCCTTCTCCATACGATGCAACTAAATTTTGCCTCATCACACCATAATTGCCTTTCCCCCAGCAATAAGACTTGTCCTGCATTATATACCTCTCCCTTTCCATCACGAAAGTAAACATAACCGAGTTGTGGTCACTATCATCAAAATGCCCACCTACCTCCAAATCTAACATCTGGCCAGGTTCATTACTCAGTACCAAATCAAACTTGGCCTCATCTCTTCATGGCTTGATCCATACGGTGTTAGGAAGCCATCCTGCAAACATTGGACAAAAACTGACCCATCTAATGTCCTCAAACTATAGTATTTCCAATCAATATTTGAAAAGTACCCATAAAAAATATCCTGGTACTCTCACTCCTATCCAGAATTATCTGTGCTATTGTTTCGTCGACATCTCTGGAACTATTTGGAGGCCTATAGAAAACTCCCAACAGGGTGACCTCTCCGTTCCTATTTCTATCCTCAGCCCATACTACCTTCGTGGATGAGTCCTTAAACATCCTTTATGTTACTGTAATACAACCCTTGACTAACAATGCCACATCTCCCCCTCTTTTACCACCTTCTCTGTTCTTACTGAAACATCTAAATCCCGGAACTTGCAACAGCCATCCTTGTTGCTGCTTTATCCATGTCTCCAAAATGGCCACAACATCGAATTCCCAAGTAGCAACCCAAGCTGCAGGTTCACTCACATTATTCTGGATGCTCCTGGCATTGAAGTAGACACACTTCAAACCACATTCTTGCTTGCCGGTGAATTCTTGCGACCTTGAAACCATTTTTCTGACCTCACTACTCTCAACCTCACAGACATTGCAACTACTATTTCAGTTCCCATCCCCCAACGTAATAATTTTAAACCCTCCCGAATTGTATCAGCAAATTCATCTCCACTGCACCTCCCTCCCCCCTCCCCTGTGCTCAGGTTCCCCTTTGGTCGAGGTGTAGACCATCATGTTTGTAGTGTTCCCACTGACCCCAGAAAGATCCCCAATTATCCAAGTATCTGAAACCCTCCCTCCTGTATGATCCCTGTAGCCACATTTTCAACTCCTCTCTCTCCCTATTCCTCCCATCTCTAGTATGTGGAACAAGCATTGAACCAGAGATAACAAATCTGTTCTAGCCCTAAGCTTCCATCCCTGAATTTCTGCATGAAATCCCTTTTCCTACCTATCTTGTTAGTACCTCTCTGGACCATGACTTGGGACTACTCCCTCTCTCCAACAAGGATCCTGAAAACACGGGTCGAGACACCACAAACCCTGGCACCAGGGAGGGAACACAACAACTGTGAGTCTCTATCGTTCCCACAGAACCTCCTCTCTGTCCACTTAACTATGGAATCCCTAATGACTAATGCTCCGCTCATTTCCCCCCACCCCCCCAGTTCCTTTCTAAGCAACAGGGACAGAATCTGTGCCAAAGACCTGCACCCCATGGCTTACCGCTGGTTAAGTTGTTTCCCCCCGCGCCCCCCCAACAGCATACTTGTTATTGAGGGAATCTCTGCACTGTCTGCCAGTTCCCTTTCCATCCCCGACTGTAACCCTTCTGCCTTTCTCTTGCACCTAAAGTGTGACTACCTGCCTGCTACTCGCCTCAATAACCCCCCTCCACCTCCCGAATGATCTGAAGTTCATCCAGTTCCTGCTCCAGTTCCCTGACCTGGTTGGGTGGGTGCGCTTCCCACAGATGAAGTCAGCAGGGACACTAGTGATGACACCCACATTCTGCAGGAGCAACATTCAACTTCCTTAACTGCCATCCCCACAATTCTAAATTTCCAAAGAGACCGCAGAAAAAATAGTATTTAAAAAAACTAGTTACCTTCGTAATTCAGTGCATGCTGAAATGCTTCATTTTTCCCCTTAGCTAGTCTTACAATTTCACCTGACATCCATGGTTCCTGAATCTTGCCATTTCTATCCCTCATTTTCACAGGGACATGTCTATCCTGCACTCTAATCAACCTGTCTTTAAAAGCTTCCAACATATCAAATGTGGATTTACCCTCAAACAGCTGCTCCCAATTCACTTTCGCCAGTTCCTGCCGAATATTGGTATGGTTGCCCTACCCCCCGATTTATCATCTTACTTTTGGACCACTCTTGTCTTTGTCAATGAGTATTCTAAAACTTACAGAATTGTGATCACTATTCCCAAAGTAATCCCCTACTGAAACGTCAACGACTTGGCCGTACTCATTCCCCAACACCAGGTTTTTATGGGCCTTTCCTGAAATGGACTATTTGCATCCTACTCTGCAAAGCACTCCTGGATACCCTTTACAAATTCTGCTCCATCTAAACCTCTAGCACAAAGTAAACCCCAGTCAATGTTGGGAAAGTTAAGATATCCCATCACCACCTTCATCATCCCATAATCTGTCTGCATATTTGTACCTCAATCTCACTCTCGCTGTTGGGAGGCCTGTAGTACAGCCCCAACATTGTTACCGCACACTTCCTATTTCTGAGCTCTGCCCACATTGCCTCTGCTCGAGTCTTCCATAGAGCTCTCCTTCAACACAGTTATCATGTCCTCTCTGACCAGAAATGCAACTCCTTCGCTCTGTTTACCGCCTTCACTATACCACATAAAGCTTCCAAATCCTGGGATATTTAGTTGCCAATCATTCCCTTTCCTGAACCAAATCAAGCCCTACGTTCATCTGCCTTACCTACTACATTTCTCACATTAAAACAAAAGTAACTCAGACCACCTGCCCCTTTGTGTTCATCATCTGCTCCCTGCCTACTCTTCCCTTTACTCTCACTGACGGCAGGATCTCGTTCCTTACAGGTTTTAGCTGCCACCCCCTTTTTGTCCACAAAAATCCTCATTTGGTTCCCATCCTCCTGCCATATTAGTTTAAACTGTCCCCAACAGCTTTAGCAAAAGCGTCCCCAAGGACATTGATTCCAGTCCGGCCCATGTGTGGACCATCCTATTTGTAATAGTCCCACCTGCCCCAGAACTGGTCCCAATATTTCAAAAATCTGAACCCCTCCCTCCTGCAACATCTCTCAAGCCACTCATTCATCCTGCCTATTCTTTCATTCCTACTCTGGAGAACACATCATAGTATTCAGTTTGATACTTTCACTGGTAGCGGCTACTCTCTCTTTATCTCTGCACCTGTCTTTCGCTCTCTCCTTTCCTCCTCTCTCCCTATCTCTCCCTTTCTCTGTCCCTATTCACCTGTCCTTCTTTGGTCTGCTATTTCCTGCTCTTGAGAATTGACCAATATCTCTCTCGCTCTTTCTTTCTCACTGTCTCTATCTCCAACCTTTGTCTGTCCATATGCATTCTCTCTTCCTGCTCAGAGATTCCCTCCAAATCCTGTCAGAGCCCATATTCACGCAGCACTCTAATGCCCCCATAAAGAGAGAGGCTGCTATTGGAACAAATAACATTCTGGATAGCACCCCAAAAACCCCCACCCTGCAAAATGAGACTGAAGTTTTCTGCACTTCACCACCTACGATCAGAGCTCGTCCTCCCCCCCCCACCTCCCCTCCTCGTCTGAATTTGGAAACTGTGGCCCCCTACCACTGTAAAAGAAAAGGTTGCATGCTGTTCCTGTACAAAAAGATCCCACAGGCTGCAATGTGAGAATAGACATCTTTCTTTTAGTTAACAGCAAATACTAAACTCTTCCATTTCAAACTGGACCTGGGATCGGACTGAAAACTGGGGTTAACCCCGCACACCTTCACCCAGTTCTTGTCCCTACGCCACACCATCGCTCCCTCTCTCTTTTAGCAGTCTCACCTTTCCCCAACACCTCCATTCCCTCACCCTTCAGAGATGTGTTATGACACGGCAGTGAGCCCTTTTGTTAATTAAATCAAACCGCCAGAAAAGCACACCTAGCCTCGTAATCCATTAAAATATGAGTGACAGAGTACTCCTAAATTACACTCCCTAAAGAAAATAATATGAATTTATCCTTTAACTCTATAAGTGAACATTAAACAACAATGATTCACAACTCTAAGCCCCATTTCTCTGAACTGCTTAACACCTGCCTCCAACTCTGTAACAGCATACTGTTACAATTGAACACTTATGAAACTACATCAATTTAGTTTCAAAACCATAAAGTGCCAGTCCTCACTCGTATCTTCTTTCTTCCAGCTGAAGATCTCACTGCGTTGTCTTCTTTCTTTTTGCTCTGAAGATGTTTCATATAAAAAGGTACCTTTGATAGAGAGTGTTTCAGTGGCACCTCCTCTGTCGAATGCAGTTACTCTGCCTGACTTTCAAAGTGCCTACTTTTTTTCTACTCGCAACATTGGGGATCATCGCATTGATTCAATGTTGACAAAACAATGAATTCAAAAGTGTGTGGATTTCAGTATCCAGGGGCATAATTTAAACTGATTGGTTAAATTCAAATTGTCAAAACAGCAACCAACTCAATTATCTATTTCACAGCCAGATGTTATATATTTTGAATTTTCCAGTACACTCTGAGACAGCTAATACTTCATTTGACACAGGTGCTTGTTGGCTGTCAGTGCAAAATAGCATTCACACTCTCTTAAAGATACAGTATATGCCTTCAACTTCATAACAACAGGAACAAGGTCAATGGACGGAGGCATCTGTAGGTAGCTGGGATGACTAAAGTGGAGCTTGATAGCAAATATGCTCAGGTTAACACAGATGACTCAAGGGGCACATGATAGAAAATACTGTTTGGCCTGCGTGAGTCATGCTTACTGTGAAAGAGAAATAAAATAATTAAATGCACAGTAAAGGTAAGTCTGTTTATCACAGTAGGGACAGATAACCATAAGAAAGCTGTATAAACAAGCATCACATGGAAGTGTCGCTTGCAATGCTGTATAAAAAGCCACCACTACTTACAGAAAATGTAACTTAAGCTTGAAGATGTAGTCAGAAGTGCTTTCAATGGAAAGACCCTTTAAGACTGGTCTCTTTAAGACTGGCAGCAGCCTGGTCTCTGTCTCGCTCATATTTGCTGGTCTTGGAAAAAATCCAAAACTTTGACTTTTCAGCACATTCATAATAAGATGCCCGACCACCACCATCATTCTCTTTTCAGTCTACTGGCATCTACTCCTCTATGTGAAAGTCCTCGGGTGAAAATGATATTCTGTATAGTGGAAGGTCCCGTCTGATGAAATCCAAAGAAGGTGAACAGAGTCGGTTTTGAATCTATTATTAAACAGAGATGTCTTTTTCAGTAATCAATTAGATCACCTCCATTCAAAAAGAGTCCAGTTTTTGTTCTGATCTAAGAGATGTGATATCCGAAGCAAAATGTCATTAACAAATACTGTCAAGGCGGGCAGGCAACCGCCTGACATTCGAGAAGAGGAAGGCTTACAAAAACTGAAAGAATGTATTGAACAACGGCTCAATCTCCCTACTATTTAATGTACATCTGTAAGAAATACGGGAACTCCATGGACAATATCAATGAATTTGGGGAAAAAAGTACCCAAGTCAAAGATAAACAACTAAATTGATGATCTCTGTATTTTATGCAACAGTTAAGACAGAGACAAGAGATCTTTGACAAGTCCAACTATGTCCGAGAAGTGAACAATTTGAAAGATTAGTTAGAAAGGATATGTAATGAATTAAAAACAACCTAAGATGAATTGGCTTCCGATAAAAAAAAACGAGATAGAACACATTATGACTGTTTCTCCTCGTCCGACACCTCACCCTGCTACACCTTTCTGTCCCATTCTTACTCCGAGTGTGACCTGTATTAAAAGCAAAATGGAATTGTCTTCAGAGAGCGAAGGTGATTCTGATACCAATAAAGGAACCCCGTGGCATGCGCCCAGTCTGACTAAAACCACAAAAACGGATGAAGAATAAAGAATTATGTTGAAGAGAAGGAAAATGAGCAGGGTGGGTTCAAATCTGAATACACACAACGGGCTTTTTATGAGCCCCACTCCCCCCACGCCCCCATCCTAAATTGGTCTAAAGGTGGGGAAAGAATTGATGCACCCTAAGAAATAAGGGGTGGACTGTTTAAAAGCATAGAGAAAGTGCAGATTGCAGATGCTAGAGATTAGAGTCGAAGGTATGGTGCTGGAAAAGCACAGCAGGTCAGGCAGCATCAGGAAGGGCTCTTACCCAAAACGTCGATTCTCCTGCTCCTCGGATGCTACCTGACCTGCTGTGTCTTTCCAACACCACACTCGACTGTTTAAAAACATAGTGAGAATTAGAAAAGTTGTAAAGGTGTACTCTGTACATCACGTGAACGGAATTCAAATTTTCACTGTCATGGTAGGATCACATAAACTTCCCACTTATGCAGACATTAGAGGACGGTTGGTGTTCAATCCACAACTTAGAACATCTGCAGTGTGGAAATATGCCATTTGGCCCAACATGTCCACATGAACACTCTGAAAAGTTACCCACCCAGACCCATTCCCCTACATTACCTCTGACTAATGCTCCTAACCTACACATCCCTGAACACTATGGGCAATTTAGCATGGCCTATTCACCAAACCTGCATATCTTTGAATTGTGGGAGGAACCCAGAGCACCCAAAGGAAATCCATGCAGACACGGAGAGGATGTGCAAACTCTACACAGGCAGTCACCTAAGGCTGGAATCGAAACTAGGTCCCTGTGAGGCACTATGAGGCAGCAGTGCTAATCACTGAGTTACCGTGATTACAGTGTGAATGCAGCATGATTACTAGCTCCATGACAATGACTTTCCCAAGATAGATTTGAACAAAATAATTGCCTGTGGAAAATAAAAGGCCCTGAAGACATTCGCGACATTGCAGAATGTTTAATTGATATTTGGACAGAAGACTCATGGCTTGATTGTGATGACAGGGAGAACAGTAATGAACAGCAGACACTAACTCCATTGACATCAGCTCTGCTGGCCAGCGTGAAAACTAAACTTGTAAAAATGCTCAAGTTGCACTGTTGCAATTTGGAGCAGGACCGCATCATCCTTCGACACTTGATTGGAGAGGGAAGTAACCTTAGTGGGTTTTCAGAAGATTTGTATATCAGGTTGAGGTTCTGTATGTAGGTAAATTCGCTGAGCTGGAAGGTTCATTTCCAGACATTTCATCATCCTACCAGTACCCGGACCCCACTGGACATGTTACAGTAGGGTGATGAAACGTCTGAAAATGAAACTTCCACTCAGCCAGCAGCCCTACGTCCAGAAGGAAGTAATCTGGAATGAGACATGGAATTGAAGCTCAGAGTCATGCAGACTGTAGGCCCGACTAACACTGATAAACATCTTGGAAAATGCCACACTCGGAGAAAGGAAGGACATTGGACCAAAAACTGCAGACAAACAAGAAAGGATCCAGGTGGGAAATGGAGCCCCAAACAACCTAAGGAGACCTGTGGATGGGAAACATTTGTCCTAACAGAACACCTGAGTCTACTTGTGCAACTTCAAAGTTCTCGCAGCCAGACGATAGACTGAGACAAAGAGAGGAAGACCCTAGACTGAGGAAAGTGCAGGGAGAGAGAGAGAGAGAGACGGACAGACCGAGCGAGAGAGAGAGAGACCGAGAGGGAGAAAGAGAGAGAGAAAGAGAGAGAGAGAGAGAGAGAGAATGTAAAATCTGACACTCTGCAAATGACATATTGACACTGAGCTACTTAGAGTCATAGAGACGGACAGCACGGAAACACAGAAACAGACCCTTCGGTCTAACTCGTCCATACTGACCAGATATTACAACCCAATCTAGTCCCACTTGCCAGAACCCCGCCAATATCCCTCCATGCCCTTCATGATCTTATAAATCTCTATAAGGTCACTCCTCAGCCTCCGATGCTCGATGGAAAATAGCCCCAAAGTATTCAGCCTCTCCCTTTAGCTCGAATCCTCCAACTCTGGCAACATCCTTGTAAATCTTTTCTGAGCCCTTTAAAGTTTCACAATATCCTTTTGATAGGAAAGAGACAGAATTGCATGCAATATTCCAAAAAAGGTCGAACCAATGTCCTGTACAGCTGCAACATGACCTTCCAACTCCCGTACTCACTACTCTGGCCAATAAAGGAATGCATACCAAATGGCTCCTCACTATCCTATCTACTTGTGACTCCATTTTCTAGGAGCTATGAACCTGCACTGTGAAGTCTCTTTGTTCAGCAACACTCCCGAGGACCTTACCATTAAGTGTGTAAGTCCTGCTATGATTTGCTTGCCAAAATGCAGCATCTCACATTTATTTAAATTAAACTCCATCAATCACTTCTCAGCCTATTTACCCATCTGATCAAGATCCCATGGTAATCTGCAGTAGCCTTCTTCGCTGTGAACTACAATCCAATTTTGGTGCCATCTGCAAACTTATTAACTCTCCCTCTTATGCTCACACACGAGTCATTTATATAAATGTTGAAAAGTAGTGGTCCCAGTACTGATGCTTCTGGCACTCCACTGGTCCCAGGCCTCCAGTCTGGAACAAACCCCTCTACTATCACCTTCTGTCTTTACCTTCGAGCCAGTTCTGTATCCAAATAGCTGGTGTGGATGCAATGTTGCATCTAATGTAGCACACACCGCAGGTAATTTGACATACAGCAAGATCCGACAAGCAGCACGGTGACTGCAGGTATATTGTCTGTCTCCTTGATGCTGGTTAAAGGCTTAATTCTGGCTCCAAGATTCCAATGAAGGACAAATCGTGCTGTCTGCCAATTTCAAACTATTTCCCCTTTTCTATTTTGTCTCTGCAGTGTCTCTGTCTTTGCCTCTCTTTCTCCCCCGATACTTCTCTGATCTTTCTCTCTCTCTCTGATTTAATCTTGCACATTGTAACCTTTATCTCATCTTTTTAAAAGACCGTACTATTGGTTTCAACAATATTCTGCTTCTATTAATTGAGGCACAATTTCTCTCAGTCCTTGTGCCAGCAATGCTGCAGGCCATTGATGCACAGTATCAGTATCTCACAGGTCGTCCCTTCATGCTCCACAATGTGTTGAAATCCCACTTTACGTTCAGCCAAGTGGCTGTTGGTCACTTTGTGATTCCTTTAAAAAGAAATTCACCCATTCACTTCAGGATTTAATGTCATGGATGACACTTTCTAGAAGGAAATTATTAGAGCTGGGCAGGGTGTAATATCTCTCCTCACTGCCAAGATGCGATCTCCCTTAGCCAGGCCAGCTACAAAGACACAACTTGCTCTTTTATTGCTCCCTCTCACACTATGTTTGCCATGGTTTATGTTTTGTACCCCTTTGCCTCAAAAAATCATCTTGTGCTGCAAAACGCTTCTATCTCCCTGCTTCAAATAATGACAGGTCACAGTGTTGTGTGTGGGATGTTTCTATCTGTTTGCAAAATCAACAAAAGGCAGCTAGAGAATTTTAGGAGAGGAAATAGAAACAAAGGCAAAGATCCCTTTGAAGACACTCAGGGAATTGAATGAAAATGGCCAATCTGTGTCTTACTGATGTGACTATCAAATTTTATCGTCCTGGCCTACACACATCACACATTACTCTGACATGACAATGAGTCTTTGGAGAGAGTTTTTCGTGCAGGGGTCTAATTTCCTCTTTAGGGATTCCTGTTGATCAGACACTCAAGGCCTCAGTAACCTTCACCCCAGGCTTCAAATATGCTTTTAAATGCCAGGGCCGCAATCTGACAGAATCCATTTAACCAAAGGCTCCTAAGAACCAGGGTTCCCCAGAGGAAATCAAACCTCAGGGTAATAAACAGACACAACTCACGTGGGCACCACTGGGTCCATCCTGTCAACTAGCCTCAGGCCAATAATCACCCCCCTCTCGAAAAATCTTCTGTCTCAGGGAAATGTTTCTTGACCCGTTGTAGTTTCAAAATAAAAATTCCTGCACGAGGTAGTTGGAGAGGCTGAGAGGGAAAAATTATTGGAGGAGAAAAGGAAAGACATCTTTGAAGAAGTTAGATAGCAGGAGGCCAGGATTTTGTATTTCTCCATCATGACAACTATCCCTCAGGAATGCCCAGTTCAGATCCAATGAGGAAAATTTTGTGAAAGTGCTATTCCAGATCCAACAGGCAGTTTGAAAACCATGAGTTTATCAATACAGTCATTGCTTCAGTCATATTGCTGCAGGTCAAAGAGGCACAGCAAGATCTCGGGAACAAGGTATGCACAATTTTGTAATGGGATGCTGGTTAATTGGCAAATACCTGCTGTAAAATCAGGAATGAAAATGACATTTCAAATGTCTCTCCCTACTTCCCCCTTCTTTTTTTCCCCTGCCCTTCTCCCACTTTCAAGTTTGCCTCTCACTCCTGTGAGATGTTGTGTGATGATCTCTTTGCCAACTCACTCACAAGCACTCTATGTTTACTATTCATCCATTCATGAAATCGCGCTGTTGTGGTACATTTGACTCAACTAAATTTAAGATCCTTTCTGACCCATTATTGCTTCTTCACACATTTAAACACTTCTCGTGCCCATGCTGCAAACAGTTTCCAGACATGTTTCTGGCTACACCTGACTCAGAAAAATGTCACTTCGCCATTGTGTCTCCATCACTTAGGGACCTGAATACGTTGCAGAACAGCAAAGAGTTTCCTTTATCATTATGTATCTTTAAAATACATATGAAATAGGGCTGCTACCCCATTTAAGAAGTTTACTATCAAAAAAGCGTTTCCAAGAAACTGCTTGAATAAATATGTAAGAATTGTCAAAATCAGTATTAATAAAAGAAATTTCGCGACCCAGCTGCGGGAAAGCACTGTAATATCCTCTATATTTTTACTTAGTACGCGTACACTTTTTCACTTTCTCAGATCATAATGGTCTAGCATTTTTGCTGACATTACTACTTGTAAAGACAAAAGACTAATATTTCATAATTATGCAAGTTCAGACCGGACAGCCATTCTAATCGCATCAGAAGTAACTGACAGTGCTTCTCAAGGACAGATGTCCCGCAAGCTTGTGTACAACAGACACGTCTATGTGATGCAATAATTGAAAAATTTCCTAATGTCTGTCAAAACTGTGTATAAAGCAGTACTGTAAAACTGTACTTTCAATTCCTTTGCCACCTCGAACTGTGCCATTGTGGATGCGCAATAAAGAGGCTATTTTTGCGACTCACCAATTTCAGCTGTAACTGAACATAATCCCACAACTTGTCATAAACGCAGGCTCACTGGACACAGTCGGAAGTGACTGGTCACTCACATTACCCCGAAGATAAGAATTTTTCTTCTTGGAGTCCTGACTGGGGATCTGAATGGAATCCTGAAAGTCTGTGAGTTGGCTTTTTTTTAAATCCCCCGCATCCAGAACTCGAGCCCTTCGAATTGGCTGAAATTGCCTTCTGAAGGAAATTGATTACAACGTGAGTATTCAGGTCACTATGAGTGACCCCAGTAAGCTGCCGACATCCTCCTAAGGCCGTCTGGCCCCTCCCGACAGAGCCGAGGAAGAAATGCTGCGGCAGTTCCAGAATTGTGTTGATGTACAGTTCTGGGTAGGGAATACCGGAAGGAAAATCGGGCAGTAATACCATATTCCCAAAGATAGTGCATCCTAGATGTCATGAAACGGGCTTGGGGGAAAACCAGTGACAGAATGATAAGGACAGAATTAAGTGGTCCGTTGCTTTAATGGGTCAAAGACGCCAAAGGAATGAAATCATACCTTGATTAAGCCATGTCCGTGAATGGAACCATCTTAAAGAGCAACTAAAAGCAGTGCATGAACAGCTGCAAAAGGAGAAATCGAAGTGGGAAAGAGCTGAACTTCAAAATCAGGATCTTGAGAAAGAAAAAAGATGAAACTGAAGGAAGAGATAATAGTCCTGTCAATTTCTTCCCCGGTTCCCAAGCTCATACAGAATTTGGATCCGACATCTAGGAAGTAGTTCAGCTAAACCAAACCATTGCCCTTGGGAAACAGGCGAATGAATGTGGTGGGTCCTCTGGCAGTGAAGCAATGAGGACTGTATATTCCCCCCATCACTTTTATGAACTTTTAAAACCTAGAAGATAAAAATAGAGAATGAGGTCAGGAAAAAGTTTGAGGACAGCACTGAGGTGGATATTCCAGTAAAATGGACAAAAAAGCACACTGTGCATGACCCTACAACTCCTGGTAACATCGACAGGCGGGTCTAAAGAAATGCCTCAGAAAAAGAAGGGGCCAATGAAAATTTGTGAAAGCCTAGAACGGTGAAAAGGAATATATGGGTTTCATCCCTGAGCCGGGGGTAGATACTGAAAGTGATTGTTGCGAAAAGAGAAGGACACCTCTTCCGTGAGGCAGTCAAAAGTACTATTGGAGCAGGAGCTGCAAGCTGGCTACACAGCAATAAGACATTGGTTATAGGGATACAGTCCACGTAAGACCGATCAGACAAAAGTCACAGCTTCCTGGCAAAAACCCACGGAGGCAGTCACACAATATGAGGAAAGATTTCGGATGACCTGCAAAGGAGTATGCAGGAGTCCCAAATGTGTCGGAAGATTTTGAAGGATGCTTTTGTGGCCGGACTTAAACTTGAGCTCACCGAAATGTTAAAGCTAACTAAACCGGACTGGGACCAGAGGGGGACTCATTACTATTAATTGGTGGACCGGGCCCACCAGCTCAACAGAGGGATGGGCACCAAACTGCAAGCCTTACAGTTAGAACAAATAGGACAGACCTTCCATAACCCGAGAAAGACCTAGGACAAACGCCCGGTGAAGTTTTATACCTGTGGGATGGAAGGCCGCTGAGCTAAGCGGGTGCTCATAATGGTGAAAAGGGAGAAGTCGTGTAATAAACAGTGAGGAAGAGGAGACACCGAAAACTGGCAGTAAGACCAATCTCATTGAACCGTTTGAAAGCTAACTGCCCAACAGCAGCAGGAAAATGACCAAAGACAGACAGCTCGCCCCGTACCCCTCTGGCTCCTGCAGCCCTTCATCCAGGAGAGGGGAGACGGCCTGTATGTGACCATGAGGGCAAGTGACCTGGACATTGAGCGTCTTTGGGACACAAAAGCAAAATTACATGAGAGCTATGAGAGCAAATTCCCTCTAGACAGGGCAGTGAGGACAGTTTACAGAGACAGAACTGACAGGGTTGAAATTAAAAGGACCAACACCTTTTTTAATGGATTTCAGCCCCCACAAGTTAGCAATCGTTATATGTATAGGACATGTAGCCCAGCCGCTACTCGGAATGGATATTCTCACCCAACTGAATTCATCTTTATACTTCGATGGTGGACAGTTAACGTGGTCTATCAGAATCCTACAAAAAGAAGAATTAAAAGACCATCCCACTGAGCTAAAGACAAAGATGACTGCAGGTTAGTGAAAATAGAACCCACGACTTTTATAGCAATACCTCCACCTTGAACCAAAAGGTATCCCATCAAACCGACATATATTCCAGGAATCCTTCCAATAATACAGACGTTATAGGAAAAGGGAATCCTTGTAAGAATCATAGCACCCCCAAACTGTGGCTCACGTGAAAGACAAGTGCGGAATGGATTATAACTATAGATTAGCAGCGAGACAAACAATGCATCGATCAAAACGCCCCACGACCGCTCTCCCATATCAAGTGCCTTAACACCAGACCACAAGTGGTTCTCCATCATAGATATAGTTCACGCCTTCCGGCCGGTAGCCCTTTCAACTGAAGTACAGTCGTGGTTTGCTTTTACTGTTTGATAATGGCAGTGCACATGGACCCGACCACCACAGGGATTCGAGAACAGCCCCAACTGTCTACCATATGGCCTTACAAAACCACCTCTGTGAAAGGCCGCCAACCGAATCAGTCATCATTCAGTATATGGGTGATATATGGATAGTTTGTGAAAAAGATAAACAACATGAGACAGACATTGAGACTTTGCTAAAGCAAATGCAATGGAAAGTCATAAGGCCCGTTTTGGAAAGGCCAGATTGCCCAGAAAGGGATAATCTCCCCCAGGACCAAAAATCTCCCATGGGAAAAGGGAAAATACCCAGGGAAAAATCGGACTGCAGCCATGCAGGCATCCAAACAGCCTAAAACAATCCAAGAACTGAGGGCGTTCCTGTCGGTGTCACTTTCACCGGTGCTGGGTTGTTTCTTACACTCAACAAGCTCAGCTCCTGCCAAACATCCTGAAAGAGAAACGGGACCCAGAAGAACACCTTGCACTGACAATGACCCAGACGAAGTATTCCAGGACCTGAAGAGAACACTGTGTTCCGCTCCAGTATTGAGCATCCTCATTAAGAGGAAACTGTTGATATTATTTGTCCATGAGAAGAAGGACCATATGACAGCCGGGCTGACTCAGGAACACGGAGGCAGGCTGAGACCTGTGGGGTATTATTCAGGGATATTGGACAGTGTAGCCCTTGGTTGAGGGAGCTGTTTGAGAGCAGTGCAAGCTATGTGCATGGCAGTGGGAGTTATTGCGAGTCTTGTGTTGGATCGGAGATGAATAATTAATGCCTGCATTGCATACACACTTTGCTCCCTGCAAACAGAGTATCCCAGGTAAATGCTGCCCGTGGACACCGATGGACAGCGACACTGGAAGCCCCTAGTCTGCACATAGTTTGTGGGAGCCTGATTAGTCCAGTGTCTGCAGGAGAAGAAAATGACCACGATTGTGTACGTAGTCCTGCAGGAATCGGAGGAGAATAACCAAATGATGAATGAGGCTTTGCAAAACTCAGATCGTATTTATCACAGAAAATGGGATTAGGAAAACCAGATTGAGTGTCGTGACCCTCCACACCATCATGGCATCGGAAAGCCTACTCCACGCACCCCACCCCCACCTGCAGCATTGGCACAGCAAGCGGAATTATGGGCTCCGACTGAAGCCTGCAGAAAAGCAGAGGACCAGTCTGCCAACATCGACATGGTTGTCTGCTATGCTTTTGGAGTTGCACGCGACATTGACCAAACGTGGGAACCATGTGGATTCCTCACGGCTGCAAGTGCATCCATCAGAAATGGGAACTAAGTCAAGGTTGGAGGCTCTCCAGCTGGCCAAAGGAATGGTGATATTAAAGTGCAAAGCACCAAAGGTAATACTATGGAAGCCTCGGTAGCCAAAACAGCCGTCTCCCAATCCCTGCTGCCAAGAGACAAAAGGACACATCTGCCAGCTCGACACTGGTACAGCAAATCAAAATTTGCTAACAATGCAGAATAAATGCTCCCATGAGGATAAATCGGAATAGATTGATAATGGGTACAGACTACTTAAAAACGGAGTTTGGAGATATCGACAATCTAAAATGACCAGTCACGTCCAATTCCTTCGTGCCATTTCTAGCACAACAAATCCACTCATGGGGACACTTGGGGCCTGATTAGATGACAGCCTGGTTCCAGCACAGCTGGGGAGGACGAGCTTTTAGAACATATGCCGAAGAGATAGTGGACTGCTGATGCACTTGGCAGAAGAACAACCCCAGAGCCAAAGTTCCAGTTCCCCAACTGCAAGCACTGGCACCTCCAGGGGCATTCCAACACTTGAGAGTTGATTTATTTATCATCCCTATGCTGTCAAGGTTACTCAAACGTCCTTCTTATTGTGGGCTTGCTTTCCAGATGGGTGGAAGCAGCCATCCACATAACCAAAGTACTGTGCAAGGATGACAGACCCCATTGAGGGCTACCCACCAGCATTGACTGGGAGCAGGGCGCAGAATTCACAGAAACAGTGTGTCAAGGCGTTGGCTGATTATTGAAGATTGAATGGAACATCCACTGCCCCGTCATCCACAGTTATTGTGGTTGGTGCAAAGAATGAATCAGATCATGGAAGGGCGACCGGATAAATACCATCAGGACGAATTACCCTGGCCCCAGGCTTTACCAATATTTTTGTGCAATGTTAGGGCTACCCTAACAAAACAACAGGTGTGAGTCCGTTTTAAATAGTGACAGCCATGCCTACCCGGGGCAATAGCCTGATGGAAGCCCGATTGTCATCTCATGTGTGATGTCCTATTATCTTACTGCCATGCACTAATGGATGCGTATGTTCTAACTTCTCACAGGCATTGGCTGTGTGGAAGGACCCCCCTGGAGGGAGGTCATGATATCATACTGGGTGAATGGGTTCTTATGAAAAATGCACAAGGGACACTTAGGCGTGAAGTGGGAACAGACATACCAGATGTGGCTGATCACCCAGTCAGCTGTCAAGGTCCAATGAAAGAAGGCCTGCATTCACACCTTTCACATCAAACTGACATCCTACAGTACAGCAGAACCAGTGACTGACTGGCCACCATGATGACTACAGTCACTTCTTCAATTATAGTTAATTGCAGATTTTGAACTATACATGTAAATACTCCCCTCTGTATGTCTTTGAAAGTATGAACCATCCCCACTATGAACCACGTCCCCTAAAAGACCCAAGTGGTACATTTAAGTTATGATTAATTGACTGATTTTCTTCGAAGGGTCTCAGTAGAATTAAAAGGGGGCTGTCAGATATTGTAGATTTTGTACTATGAATCTCTTTACCAATTTACTCACAAGCATTTGATGTTTACTATACCGTGTTTCCATTCAATCATAACTCTTTACTAACTCAGTCACAAATGTACAATGTTTACTATACTGCGTTTTTATTCATTTATAAACAGCGTTTTTAAAACGACGTTATACTACTTCAAGATAACCTAAATTATAACTTATTTTTTCCAAACCATTACTGATGTTTTACATCTTTCCTACACAGAAAAATACCACCTTGTGTCTCGACAAACCATTCAAAATTTGGAAAGATAATGATTTTAATTAGCTCTTAGCAATCGCCTTTTGGGACTTGAGTAGATGGCAGAACATCAAACAGTTCCCTCCAGTAGTAGAAACAGGGCGGCTGGCCCATTTAATAAACTGACGATCACAATATCGGCACTGGGGGCTGTTTTCATTGGAGAAAAGAAGGTTTAGGGGTGACTTGATAGAGGTGTACAAGATGATTAGGGGTTTAGAGAGGGTTGACCATGAGAACCTTTTTCCACGTATGGAGTCAGCTCTTACGAGGGGGCATAGCTTTAAATTAAGGGGTGGTAGGTATAGGACAGATGTTAGGAGTAGATTCTTTACTCAGCGAGTCGTGAGTTCATGGAATGCCCTGCCAGTAGCAGTGGTGGACTCTCCCTCTTTATGGGCATTTAATCGGGCATTGGATAGGCATATGAAGGATAGTGGGCTAGTGTAGGCTAGGTGGGCTTGGATTGGCGCAACATTGAGGGCCAAAGGGCCTGTACTGCGCTGTATTTTTCTATGTTCTATGTTCTACAATAGCGCCTCGGTGAAATTGCATGAGTGGATGTGTTAGAACTATCAAAACTAGCAAGAATAATTGAAATTTCACGACCCCGCAGCGGGAGACCACTTTATTATCCTCTGTACTTTTATTTTGTTCACAAATAATTTCTCATTTACTTCGATCATAAAAGTTCAGTATATTTACGAACATTACTAACTTTAAAGACAAAATGACTAACACCTCTTAATCGTGCAAGGTCGGAACGGACACTAATCCCATCAGAAGTAACAGCCAGCATTTAACAACGGCTTACACCATTGCTTGATTCCCCAGAAAAAATGTCATGCATTTTTTTTGAATTGAATAGAACTATGTAACACCATGGCGCTAATCATTTAATGTATGCAAGAACTGTGTATACAAAGGCTTCTGTAAAACTGTGCTTTGGACTCCATCGGCACCTTGACTTGTGTTAATGGAACATGATCGCTCACGATCTAATATCTGGTCAAACAGTTTTAAAAAAAAGATGAGAGAGCAAGCACAAAATACAAAGACTGATTGTGAAACTGAGCTGAATGATGTTGGTATTTCGTGGGGTCAGCATGTAAGAATATAATGAAAGCTGCCGGATTGTAGCAAAAACGTAGGTATATGCCAGTGCCCTTCAGGGAATTGAACCTGTCGCTAGGCTTGGACCTAGACAAGACAAGTCGGGAAGTTATCAAAGAAGGGTTTGTATGTTTGAGTTTTGACAGAGCCTGTCACCTCTACAACCTGGAAAGCCAAGAGCAGCAGGTGCGTGAAAGCATTTCTTCCAAATCCCTTTGAGGTCACATTCTGATTTGGGCATAAATTGCTATTTCTATAATTATTGCTGGATAAAAGTCCTGTACATCCTAACTTGAAAGCATTGGGTCTTGCACCTTCACCACCTTGTCTGCAGCTGCTCAATGGGAAAGGAGTCATTACCTTGTTCTAACTTTGAATCGGACAGATGGTCTTACCAGTGACACCCATATTCCAGGAATGAAGTTCGTGCTGTCAACGCAGTTCAAATGAATGAAAAGAGCCCACGTTCACACATCTTAACAACACAATGCGCTGTTTCTAATGCACTGTAGGCACAGTGCCCATTTAGCAAACAGTTTTGCAAAGAATCTAGCTCTTCTTAACAACTCACATTGGACATTGCCACGCCCTTCTATGTTCTAAAGTATTCTGGATTAAACCCTGCAATTTCTTCTTCATCTTTCTTCCAGTTCAAACTGCCCTTATACCCAATACCCATCCTAATTCAAATTAAGTTGAATTTTACTTGCCTGGTTATAAAACAAACATGAATCTGGAAACGTTATTTCTTGAAATCTGAATTAGAAAATTTTGCAAATTATCATAGAATTCCTACAGTGTTGAATCAGACCATTCGGTCTATCTGTTCAACACCGACCCTCCCAACAGCATCACACTCAGACAATTATTCCCTAACCAATCCCTTCATTTCCACTGGATAAACCACCTCGTCTACACATTCCTGGAAACTGTGGTCAATTTAACATGGCTAATCCACCGACCCTGCACCTGAACTGTAGGAGGGAACCGACACAGACATGGCATTGAAGAGCGGAAATTAAACTGAGTCCTGACTGTCATAAGGCAGCAGCGTTAATCAGTGACTCAAAGAGTGTGGTGCTGGTAAAGCAAAGCCAATCAGGCAGCATCCGAGGAACATGAGAATCAAAGTTTCAGGCATATGTACTTCATCAGGAAATGTCGCTTCTCCTGCTCCTCAAATGCTGCCTGACCGGCTTGGCTTTTCCAGCAGAACACTCTTTGACTTTGATCTCCAGCAGCTGCATCCCTCACTTTCTCCTAAGCACTGACTCAGCATGCCAGCAATTCGAAGGAGGAAAAGAAAAGTTTGGTTAAACCTAAGCTCAGAGCAAATAGCGCAAATTCCTCCTGTGCTGGGAAAATCTCAAAGTTTGCAACAAGGATCCTGTTTGTAATATCTGAGTGTATTAGACACATGAGTATATGAGGCGAAATTGTGTACTGCAGATGCTGGAGATTAGAGTCAAGATTAGAGTGGTGCTGGGAAAGCACAGCAGGTCAGGCAGCATCTAAGGAACAGGAAAATCGACGTTTCGGGTAAAAGTCCTTCATCATGAGTATATGAGATGGTGAGATCTATATTTCTGTCCATTTACTTGTATCACTGTCTGTTGTCGGTATCTATCTTTTTATCAATATACACACAATCGATGCACAATCCATAGAGGGATAGTGTGTTTGTGTATGGGACAGAAAGACATAAAAAAAAATATGAGAGAGGCAGATAGTGAGATTGTGTACGTGAGATATATAGTAAGATTGACTAGGACAGCGAATGAGGTTGTATGTCAGAGAGAGAGAGTGTGAGAGATTGTGCAAGAAAGAGATAGTGAGGTGGTGAGATTGTGTCTCAGAAAGAAAGTGAGATTGTTTATGAAAGGGCGTTATAGTGAGTCTTTTTATGAGAGAGAAATCGTGCAATTGTATATGAGAAATAAACTGAACAAGAGAGGGAGATAGACAGATTGTGTTTGAGAGAGATAGCGAGATTGCGAACGTGTGAGAGGGAGAGATAGTGAGATTATGCGTAACGATGACAGAGTGCATGTTAATGACATTTTACATTCGAGATGAACAATAAGATTACACATGAGAGAGAATAAGATTGTGTATGAGACAGGGATAGTGAGATTATCCATAATATAGATTGGAGTTATTTGTGAGAATGCTCATGGGAGACAGAGGTAGTGAGATTGTATATGAGAGAGACTCACCCCCACACGCCCCTACCCTCACACAGGCTTCGAGGTAACACACCATATTGGAATCAGATGCTGTGTTTGTGAGTAGGACATAACACACAGGGTTAGGACAACAGTTGATGTGGATGTTAAGAGTTAGGAATTGGACCCAGGGAATCAGAACAGAACAGACAGAATCAAACAAAGAACTTATTGTTGAATTTTTTTTAGGAGCTCAGTTCTTGATTAAAATGTTGTGCCAACAATGTAATGACACTGTTATATTGCAGTTGAGAGTTCAAGATTGTGTCAGAATATATATAGTCAGAATGAGGAGAGGTGTGGAGACTGGGAAGGAATTCAGATCCCATTCTGAGGTGCAAACTCATCAATGCTGTGACACCGAGGAGAGTTTGTTTAGCTGCTCAGATTGTGCGAAGCCATTCGCTCAGTCATTGGATCTTCCGAATCATCTCTGCATTGACTTGTTGGGCTGAAGGACCTGTTTCCTCACTGCAGGGATTCTGCCCACTGCAGCTGTACCACATGTGGAAAGTGGTCAACAGAGCCATCCACTGTACTGAGATACTGGTGTGTTCACATTGGGGAGAGACCTTTTAAGTGTGTGGAATGTGGAAGGTGATTTCAATGTTTTGGTGAGTATTGTGCACCAGACCAGACACCCTCCAAACTTTGTAAGAAGTTAGCGTAGACCCTAACCTCTTATTTTAAAGGCAGATGTGACTTGATGCGTCAAGATGCAATTCGACTGTTCAACCTGCTCAATGTTAAGCAGAACACTATTTACTGAAACATTATGGTTAAAATAGAAATAAAGAAAGGAATTTTGAATAACTTAAATTTTAACTGAAAAAATAGTTACAGTAACAATTAATAATTAACTGTTCTAATGTAATGATAACTCATAATTACACCCTTGGCAAAAAGGAAGGTGAAGAAAAATAGTGTTGACTCACAGGTAAGCCAAGGCAGAGAAAAACAAAACATTTTCTAGCTGCAATTTAGGGAAGGAAAATGTATTTCTTCAACTCTACACCACTAAATTTAAAAACTAAAGAAAAAAATGTGAAAGCGTGTTCTGTGGGAGGTGGGAACACCCCAAGAGGCTGTTTCCATTGTTCCAAAAGTCAAGATAAAACAAGGCCTCTCAACTGTTTACTCTCCAATGGACAGCTCAATGCCTCTCGTTCAATTACTCTTTTCAGAACAAAACAATCTCTTGAGACCACATCATCGGAACACCTCCCCACTTAAAATGAAAAAAACAAATCAATACACAAGCTTGGCTTCATTTAAAAAATAACTCCCACTATAAATACACTATAAATAGTATACCAACAAAAACTAAAACATCTTATCGGTGGTTCAAAACACTCCATACAATCATCACAGGAATTTGTAAACAAATCAAGAACATAGGCAAAGACAAGGACAAAGCATTCGATGTAATGGCACTGTTCACTTCAATTGTCAAAACTCTAGCCAGAGAGACAGTACCAACTTCCTAGACAGGCAAAATAGACAGCACGATGGGGAACCTAGCAACAAGGATTGCACACTCAAAATACTAGGCCTATGCTTGACGATACACTTCACAGTGAACAACCGAACATATGAACAGATCAATGAAACATCTATGGGCTCACCCATCTCTGGGCTCATAGCAGACTCAATGATACAAAGACTGGAACAGCCCTCCCACAAATCCAACCCAAACTCTCAATCAGATATGTCAATGACACTTTTTTTTATCATTAAGGGAACAGAAATCGAGAACACACAGCAGATCATCAACATCATACACATAGAGATCACATTTACAAGAGAAAAGGAAACCAATAATCAAATCCCATTGCTGGATGTGACTGTACAAAGAACACTGATCAGTGAAAGCACCACAAAAGTGTACAGGAAAGCCACAGACACCGACCAGATCCTGAATTGCAACAGCAGCTTCCCAAATATACACAAGAACAGCTGCATTAGGACACTGGTCAAAATGGCTAAAACACACCACAGTACACCCAACTTACGCAGGGAAGAAGAAGAAGACCTCTACAGAGTCTTTGCCAAGAACGGATATCCCTGCAACTTGATCTGCAGATCCCTAATGGATGAGGACATGCCATGACCGAACTCATTAGCCACACAACCTAATATGAAAATGTCTAAAACTGACAGCCAGACTTCTCCAACAATTAGGATTCATGACAGCTCATAAATCGACAGGCACGCTCGGACAACAACTCACCAGGACAAAAGGTCCGTTACACATCATATGTAAGACAATCGATAAGATTCCCTGCAAAGACTGCATGAAACATTTTGTAGGGCAAACAGGCAGACAACTAATAATCCCCATCCACGAACACCAACTAGCCACTAAACACCATGAACAGCTGGCCCTAGTGGCCATACACACAGATAACAGGGGCCACAAATTTGACTGTGAGAACACAGCAATCAGCAGACAAGCTAAACAGAGGAAAGCCAAAGAATGCCTAGAAGTATGGCGCTCATCCACAGACTCCATAGCAAGCTCATTGACCTGGACCTAATGTACTGGCCACTGCCATGAACAACAAAAACCGGCAACTGAAGCAAAACCAAATAAAGTCCAGAAGACACAGTACAGCAACGTTTCACGGGAGATTCCAAACCACTGAAAATGACACCTTGGCAGGGGACGAAACATCTGCAAATCAACTTGCCAGCTCAGCAAACATACCCACCACCATGACAACTGGCACTCAAGCTACAAGTCCTTACACAAACATTGAGTACATTATAAAGCATATCCATTACATTGACTTTAAACATGTAAATGAACCACTTTCATGTATTTCCGCCAATGAACACCTCAATCTTTCTACACCGCAACAAAGTGTCAGCAAAGTGTCTCTCGTCCTGTCAAGTGTCGACTTTTCAAATTGAAGGCAGCAACAATAAGAAACATCTCAACAGCGTGGATTTTTTGTCCTTAAATTTCTGCAAAAACTTTAATGGGTTACGATCAGTATGAACAATTGTCTCAGACACATTACTGACAACATAAATGATGAAGTATTCCAATGCAAACATCAAGCACGTTTCCTTCTCAATCATGGAATATTTCAGATAATGATTATTCAATTTTCTGGAAAGAAATACCAGGTAGATCTTTCTCTTTTCCTGCCCTCGTTTTGTAACAGCACTGATACCAACATCATTCATGTTGAATGGCTTGCAGAATCAAGTGTGGGCAAAACTGGGGAAACGGTTAAGACAGCTTTAGTCTATCAAATGCCTTCTGACAGACCAACATCCACTGTAATTTTCCACACTTCTCCAATAAGTCAGGGAGTAGAGCAACCACACTGCCAAAATACGGCAGAAACGTCTCACAAAACCCACCATTCCCAGGAATTGTAGTACTGCTCATTTCGTTGATTATATAGGAAACTCCCCAATACCATTTGTTATCAGTTTCTACAGGCCCTTCTGTCCATTTTTGATAAAATGGCCAAGGAATGTGAGTTGGGCTTTTGAGTTTTAGTCAAGTTTCTGACCAAATCTTCCTCTTGCTATTCCCAAAGGTACTGCAACTGTTGGACATTTGAGAAATCTCAAAGAAGACTCTGTTACATACTTGTATAAAAGAGCAGACGTAGACATCATAGTTGAGAGAAAGAAGGTTACAGCTGACCAAGGAGAATTCTGTGTCCCATACACCAAAATGAGACCATTCAGATCACAGCAACACGCAACTTACAATAGAATGATGCACTAGAATTCTAATAATAGCTGAAAAGCCGAACACGAATTGAACAAAAGTATACAGAGTGTGCCACCACCTTAATGTCACTAGAATAACATAATTTAAGAAAACACTTCACTTGTATTTAAAATCAAAGTGTCATTGACCTTTCTTCCAATCTGAGCTGAAGAATAAGAGGGTAATCAAAACCTGGCATTGAGGCCAAATTTGGCATAGTCTTTGGCCTCTCCTTGCATTGTATCGGTGCATGCATTAATAAATTACCTCGTGCCTTGTACTCTGCTGTCTCCTGAGAATTTATTATCTCTGGAAACTTTATTCCAACAATATGCGAGAAGAAAAAGTCCACTGAAGACAGATGCAAGTGTGTACAGTTAGAATAAGTTAAAATCATATTGGACAACAAATGAACAAATACTTTTGAAAAGTCTTCACTAAAGAGGACACAAATAACCCGCAGGAAATGCCAGGGCACAAAGGGTTAAACATAAAGGAGGAACGTAAGCAACTCCTTATTAGTTAGGTAATGATGTTGGGGAAATTGATGGGATTAAAACCCAAGGTCTGATGCTCTGTGTCCCAGCATTAAGGAAGTGGCCTCGGAAATAGCAAATGCATTAGTAATCATAGTACAGCAACCTATAGACTCTGGAAGTGTTCCAAAGGACTGGACCGATGCTAATATTATCCCACTCTTTAATATATGAGGGGGAGAAATAATACAGAATTATAGGCCAATTAAGCTGACAATCAGTGGTGAAGACAATGCTAGAGTCAATTATTAGGGATGTAATAATAATATTATTTGGAGATTGGTGATGGAATCGTCCTGTTCAGCATGGATTCACAAAAGGAAAATTGTGCTCAAACAACCTCCTGCAAGTTTTTGAGAATGTGACCAATAGAGTTTGGAAGGGTGCCAGTGGATGTTATGCTTCTGGACTTTCAAAAGGCTTTTGGCAAGGTTCCACACAAGAGACTAGTAAGCAACATTAAAGCTCATGGTATGGGAGGTAATGTATTTACATGGATAGAGAACTGGTTAGCAGACAGACAGCTGAGAGTTGGAACAAAATGGTTCTTTTTCGAGTGGCAGGCAGTGATGAGTGGGGTACCACATGGTTCAGTGCTGGGACCTCAGCTTTTCACAATATATATATTTATGGTCTGTACAATGGGTTTGAATGCCATATCTCCACATTCCAGACAACACAGAATGGAGGCGTGTGACTAGTGGTGTGCCACAATGATCAGTCCTGAGACCACTACTTTTCATCTCTTATATAAAGGATTTGGATATGAAAATATGAGGTATAGTTAGTAAGGTTACACATGATACTAAATTGGAGGTATCATGGACAGCGAAGAAGGTTACCTCAGAGAACAACTGAATCTTGATCAGCTGGATCAATGGCCTGAGGAGTGGCATATGGAGTTTACTTTAGATGAGTGTGAGTGCTGCATTTTGGAAAAGCAAATCAGGACATGACTTATACACTTAATGGTATGGTCCGGGGGAGTGTTGCTGAACAAGGAGACCTTGGAGTGCAAGTTTATAGTTCCTTGCAAGGAGAGTCACAGGTACACAGAATAGTAAGAAGTAATACTAACATTTGGTATGCATTCGCTTATTGGTCAGAACATTGAATAAACGTGTTGGGAGATCATGTTGCGACTGTACAGGACATTGGTTAGGCCTTTTTTGGAACATTGCATGCAATTCTTGGCTCCTTCCAATCAGAAGGATGTTCAGAAATTTGAAAGGATTTCAAAAAAGTTGACAATGATGTTGCCAGGGTTGGAGATTTGAGCTATAAGAAGAGGCTGAATAGATTGAGGCTGTTTTCCCTGCAGTATCGGAGGCTGAGTGAAGACCTTATAATGGTTTATAATATTATGAGTGGCATGGATAGGATAAATAGAAAAGGATTTTTCCCTGGGGTGGGGGAGTCCAGAACTAGAGAACATAGTTTCAGGGTGAGAGCGGAAAGATATAAAAGGAACCTAAATAACAACTTTCTCTCACAGTTGATAGTATGTATACAGGATGAGCTGCCAGAGGAAGTGTTGGATGCTGGTACAATTACTGCATTTAAAAGGCATTTGGATGGATATATGAATAGGTAAGGTTTGGAGGGATATGGGCCAAGTAATGGCAAATGGGACTAGATCATGTTAGGATATCTGGTTGGCATTGTCATGATGGACCAAAAGGTTTGTTTTCATGTTGTCCATCTCTATGACTCTCTGACTAAGCTTGGTGCCAGTGTGTGGTATGAGGATAATGCTAAGAGGCAGCAGGATGACTTGAATAGTTTGGCTGAATGGGTAAAACTTGGTAAGTCTGCTTATTGTTTGGTTAGTATCAGAATTGGGAGTTCAATTTGTGGTTGTACATGACATCGGAATACAGTGTGCAGATATTGGCGCCCGGCTATCATAAGAATGTTGCTAAACTTGAAACGGATCAGAAAGATGTACAAGACTATTACCAGGGCTGGAGGTTCAAGCTGTCGGTTGAGGCTGAATACGCTGGGGCTTTTTCTTTCCCTGGAATGTTGGAGGCTGAGGGGTGACCTTATCAACGTTTGTAAAACCACAAAAGGCATGAATGTGCTAAATACCCAAGGTATTTTTTCCTAGTGTACAGGAGTCCACGAATAGAGAGCATGGGTTTACAGTGAGAAGGTAAAGGTTTAAAAGGGATCTAAAGAGCTACAATTTCATGCAGAGGGTGGTGCGTGAATGGAATGAGCTGCCAGAGGAAGAGGTAGAGGTCGGTACAATTACAACACTGAAAAGGTGCCTGGATATGAGGAGGAAGAGTTTTGAGGGATATGGGAGAAATGCTGTCAAATTATACTAGAGTGTATATCTGGTCAACATGGATGAGTTAGACTGAATGATCTGTTTCGGTGCTGTAAGAAGCTTAGGCTATACTCTTAACCTCCATAGTCTGTCCACTAACGAGGTCTTTTTGCTCTGGAAGTGGTTTGTCAATCTCTGTACTCACCAGCATGCACGTTGGAATTGTCCCAGATCCATTATTCCCCCAATAAATTCACCCGCCCTCTGCATTCATTTTCACTCAATTAGTGATAATTTTCTATATTTCCCATAATGAATGCAGCCATAATTCACGATTCCTTCAATGTTGACATGCTGTTTTAGTTGGATGTACGCAAGGAAAATGAAAATCTAACACTCATTTCAAGAAGTCTAGAATACAGGAGACAAGATGTTCCGCTGTGGTCAGGGTGAACTGGAAAATGGTGAATAGTTATATTCACTTATCTAAGGAAGGGTGTGCTGGCCTTGGCAGGAGTACAGATGAAGTTTAAGAGATTAATGTTGGGGAAGAACAGCTTGTCAAATGAGGAGTACGGAGTACTGTAGATTTTTTTAATTCAGTAAGGTTTGCAAGAATAAATGGAGATCAAACTGAAAGCAGAATAGAGACAACATAGACAAGATATGTCTACTATTAGAAAATACAATGGCTTGAGGGCACAGAATCAGATTGAAAGGACAATACCTTAGAACTTAGATGAGGAGGAATGTCACCAACCAGAGAGTGGCAAAACTGTGCAATTTATTTCTCAGGAGCGCCGTGGAAGTCAAATCATTGAGTGTCTTTAAGACAGAGGTTAATAGGTTCTTAATGAGTAAAGGATCAAAGGTTATGGGGAGAAGGCAGGAGAATGGGTTTAAGAAACATATGTGTCCTGATGGAATGGCAGAACAGGCTAGCTGTGCCAAATAGTCTAATTCTGTTCCTATATATGGTCATATCAGCCTTTTGCAATTCATGTTTTACGACAAAAAACCCACAGCTACTTCAGGGTTTTCTTCCTGTCTACATGTAGATAATGTGTAATAACAGAAGAACCATGCAGAAGTAGATAAATTTAACCCTTTGAGCTTGCGTCCTCATTTGATGCTGTCATGACTGAGCTCATTGAAGCCTCAACTCAACATTCCTGAACACTCTCAAAAACGCTTCAAACCATTCCTCAGACTGTGCTTGTTTTTCCATTTCCTTCCATAGCAGCATTTGCACTTCTCCCTAGATTGCAGGCAATTAGCTTCACATTTTTGCACTTCATGAAAACTCTCCATAACCTCTGTGGCAGCATTACATTTATTTCAGAATTTATTTTCCATCGTATCTTTGCATCGTGAGCAAATGTAGCAAGCTCTGCCCCATCATCCAAGTCAAACATATAAATATATATAAAAAAAGATTGAGGCTCCATATTATCTCCCTGCGGGTCTTCTAATAAGACAACTGTCTTGTTCCATTTTAGTCATGTATTCACCTGTCCGTGCTAATGTGCTATTCTGCCACAACTATCGTGAAGATTTCCTTACAGCAGCTCATGCAATAGACAGTCACCATGAAGATGGCAGATTGGAAGTATCAAGAGAGTAGCTCGGTCATTGTTAAAAACACCAGTACTGAGACCATAACACGAATTCAAGAATAAGAGGGAAAGAAATGATAGGGTGAACCAAGGGAAAGATAGAATGAGAAAGAGAGGAATTCAGGGGTAGGGGGAGTATTTAAGCAGGAGAAAAGAAAACAATGACAATCTGGTCACATTAGAAGAAAGAAAGTCTTATTAGAGAATTCCTCAAAAAAGAGAGCAGAAGAAATAAATCCACATGTTGCCTTCCAGCATATGCACTGTTTTGATTTCCTGAAAGACACATTTACTTATTTTTTATTTCTTGAGAAAAAGGCAGATCAGAGTCAAAAATATTGTGGTGGTTGACCTCTCAGGGAGTATTTTCCTTCTTCTGTCACAAACCAGTGCCAAGCCTCTTACTGCAAATATACCACAGTCACATGCTGTCATCTGTGCATGATTCATTCTTTTATCTCCATTTAGATCTTGGATGGATAAATACTCCATTAATGAATTGAAATCACTGGGGCCTGCTTCTAGTTTGCTCCCAGTTCGTTTGTTGATGAATTACTTGAATCATTGATGCAATCAGGTATTTCACAAAGCCTTTGAGCTGCTCTCTGAATCTAGACTGAGTGGCTCCATAAATAAATGTATTTGTGCAACAACTTAAGTTTCGCAACATAAACCCAACTTGTTGAAATATGAATTCTGAATTGTTGTAATTTCTGGTATTTGCTTGAGATGTGTTATAGTATAAGAAATGTAAGACATACAGTAACCACAAAAGGATGAAGCTGCCAGATATGCTGAAAAGCAAAATCACAGATTTCCTTCTGCTTTCCATTTCTGGGTCATTATGATTGTTCATTTTGCTTCCACCCTTTAGTCCCTTACGGATTTGACTGACCACTAAGATATTTCTGACTGTAAGGGCATTGAGCAACAGTATTAAGGAAAACGGAAGCAATGGGGTTAGAATCTTGTCAAACCAATCAAATCCCAGCCATCCAGGATCAGTATAGTAGCTTGGTTTTATATAACAGAGCCATGGAATATTGTTGACTACCTCTCCAGGTTCAAGTGTAAAGTAAAGGGGAACATTTCTTAAACATAGTAGAACACAAGTTATTGATAGAACCATTAGGGCCACTTTATCAGTGCAGTAATTTCTTCTCAGCTTTTGGCAACAGATGACCACAAATCGATCAAAGGAGAAACAAACGGTGTACCAGACAGAGCAATCAGTGGATGCACTCCTCAGGACATTTACAATGCTGCATACAGGTGTAATGTACAGGAAAGATCCTGGGACATAATAATAAATGATGCGCCACAGCATGACCTCGGTGATAATGACCAGTAGGTCTGCAGATGCCATGGCAACGAGATATCTGGTAGTGCAAGGGCAAAGGCCACACTTTCCCCGGGATAGAATGACAATTGCCACTAAATTAACTGTAAAAGAGACAGAAGAAAAAATAATAGTGTAATTTATAGTCCATTATACTCTGAATGCATTCATAGTGGAAAGAATAGAACTAGATACAAACAGACTTCAGTTGGGTTATTTAAAAACTTGCAATTAATATAGTCTTCAGTACTAAGTGCAATGTGACAGTAAACCAACAACTTTTCAATTTAATAGGGATGGACAACAACAAGAGTTATTGGTAGAAATCACCCAAAATGCCATATGCAGAGGCTCAGTCATCAATTAATCAGACCCTTAATGAAGATGCACCAATTTGCACAATAGATATGAAACCTGAAGCAGAATTGGAACTAACTTTGAATAGAATCTATTCCAGGGTCACCCTCATCCCACTAAAAGATGAAACACCATCCAGATCAGATTACATCTGTTGTTCAGAGTGGCTATAATTAGTTTACTGCAGTTTTGAGCATATTGTATTGGATCCTACCTTGTATTGGATCTTCCCCTGAAATTAAATGGGAGAATCGTACACGTTGCTGATTTTAAACACGAATTCCACTCACCTGTCGGAAATGCTCTGCAGGATCCATACATTCTGCACTGGACGTCATGTGGCCATTCTGTACCATTATGCACTAGATCTGAGGACACTCCATGATAGCGCACTTCTCACAGATCAACAACACAGTTGATGTCATAACATCTTATCGAGTTTCAGAATTGACGCTATCCCTTAATTCCTCATCCTCCAAAAAAATCTGACTGCACAGCAGGATAGGAAAATCTTCCTGAGATTATGGACAATGCAGTTTCCTCACGAACATGTCCTGTTCCATGGTTTGAAACCACACAACAGGATAGGAGTCTTTATTTTCATTTATTATTCAGATTGCACACTTCCACTCCGAATGCTAGTCCTGTTCCGTGGTTCAAACTATATAATTAATACTTTCTGTCTGGAAATAAAACCCAACTTCACCTCTGTGATCAGAAAGTTCATCTCTCTCTCTCCCTCTCTTTCTTATCACGCATATTCATCACCAGGCATTGCACAGAAATGAACCTCACCACTCGAACCTGTGTTTCTCACTTGTTCATAGTTTAGATTGTCCGAGTGTGGAGGTCCATGCACATGTTCCCCATGCACGAATTGAAGTTAAATCTGCCAAAGTCACTAAAACAATATGCAGTGTGCATTAAAAACTCTGAAGTGATTTCTCTAACATTTGTTCCTCGTGTCTGTGACTGCTAAAGGCTTAATATTTCCACAGAGATTAAAATACCGAAATTATCTTAAATCTGACGCAAATTGCGACATTTTGAAAGCACTCACCAGCTTTGGCAACATTTGTACTGAGGCAGAGATGGTACCCAGTTTTCTGAATGATACATCAGGACTGGAAGATAGGAGTTTAAAATTTTACTAACCACTAAAAAGGCGAATATTGTGATATAGAGTGAAACAAGACGAATGCCAATAATCAGTTGGGCACAATGGAGAGAATTTTCAAATTCATGATGTCACAAGAATATTGGAACTATTAACCAAATTGAAGCTGGATCGAGATTGATGAGTTCAATGCCACATCAGAATGAAGGGGGTTAGGGAACATATGGAAAAGTTGGAAAATTACAGAACCATGCAATCATAGAATGTTAGAGCCATCAAGAAAATGATCGGCTGATCAATCTCGTTCAACTGCAAGATGCTTTAATGACATGAACCACATTTCCCAACACTATGCCTATAACCCTGAATGTCATGACGTTTCCATTTTCTTCTTCATAACGATTGCAAAGTTTCATTATTCAGGAATCATCCCCAGCGATGCATTCCACATCACTGTCACCTCCTCGTTGGAAAAAGTGTTGTCCCTTTTGACTTCCACCATAGAATTATGACCTGTGCCTCCAGACCCTTCAATACAAGGGAACAGCTGCTATCTAGTCACCATGTCGCTTATAATTGTAAACACTTATGTCTGGTCCCCGGTCAATTTTCCCTCCTGAAAAGAAAGCATTTCAAATTTATTCAGAGTTGTTCACAGTACTTCATCTCTGGCAACATCCTGCGATTCTCCTTTCAAACCCTCTGTAGTGCTGTGGACAGAACTGCACACAGTTATCCAACTTTCACCTACCCAAAGTTCGACACAGCTTCAATATGAACTGTCTGCTCTGATAAACTATACCCCAACTGACAATGGCAAACAAGTATATGCATTCCTAACAATGAGATTAAAGTAGGCTCTGTGAACTTCACGAATCTGACAGCAAGCGGCCGAGGATCCTTTTGTTCTTCTATGCTTCCCAGTGTGTTGCGATTAATTTAGTATTCCTTTGTTGTGTTCGTTGCACCAAAATGTTTCACCTCACATTTATCAAAGATCAATTATATCTGCCACTAAACTGCACATCTTATCAATCAGTTTGCATTCTCCTGTAAACTAACACTTTCTTCCTTACTGTAAATCATTCCATCAATGTTTATGACTTCCACAAACGTATTTATCACAGCCCAACATTATCATCTGCAGAATTTATGAATATCACAAATGAGGAATAGGCGATCTCTGTTGTCTCTGCTCTGCCACTGAATACTGGGCTCCGGTCATGCAAACAACGTTCTGCTACCGTTTTATGCTTCCTAAAACGGAGCTAAGTTTTGTGCTAATCTGCCATGTTACCCTGAGTTCCGTGAGCTTTTCCCTTCGATCTCCATTTCTCATGTGAGAACTTCTTAAAAATCCTGGTGAAATCCATATACAGTAAAATACATCAACCACCTTACGATCATCCATAGCTTTTACCATATCTTCAAAAATTCCAACTCAATTTGTTACGCAAGAAAACGTCATGCTGACACTCTCTGGTCGAGTCTTGCCTCACTAAATGGAGATGAATTCTCTCCTTCACTATATTCTGCCACTGATAGGACACTCATTGCAAAAAAATTCCCTGATCGACTTCTACCACCCGACTTGAAAATTGGGACAACATTTCCTGTCCTCTGGATTCTCCTCTGTTGTTAGAGATCATTTGAAAATTTAAGTCAGGGCTCCTTGTAATTTCATCCGTTGCCTCCCACAGCAGCCTTCCAGATGTCGCATCCACATCTGCAGCTTTGTCCACATTTAAATCTGCCAAAACCCTCCAATACCTCTTTGTTTTTATACCAATATGCCCCAAAATTTCAAGATAGATCTTCCCAAATTCTAGTCTTGAATCGTCCTCCTTTCGAATAAAGACAGCTGTGAAGTGTTTATTTATCATTCTCCCAGTGTCGTCCAGCTTCACACACACATTGCCCCTTGTTCCATGATAATCCTTACTCTGTCCCTGTTCATTCTCTATTTGTACAATATCTTGGCACCTCCCTAATCTTGCCCAACAGCATTTCTCATACTCCATCTTTACTGTTCCGTTGCTTTACTGAATACCTCCACACACCCCCACCCCTCCCTCCCACCCCACATCCGAACTTTCTATGCCTCTCTGGAGCGTCTGTTGTTAAACTCCAACTGCACTTCTTATCGCTCTTTTTTGTTTTCAGCCTGTCCTGGATATTCCAAACATACATTGTTCTCTGGGTTTGTTGTTTCAATTCTACTGTTAGCCTCACCTTGAACTTGTGTCTGCCTTTATTCCCCAGAGTTAGGTCCAGCGCTGCCCCATCCCTTGCAGGACCATCTGTATTTAGATATTTAAAAAAAGCTCTCCTGTTGGAATTTCAAGAAATCCACCAATTCTAATCCCCTTTTACTATAATTATCTCATTCAATATTATAGCAGTTGAAACAACTCAATATAATTATCCTATCTTTGTTTTTACAACTTTTGTCAGAAATTGTCAAATTCCAGAAAATTAAGTAATCGTTTCAAGAATGCAGTGAGTGCCAAAATTAAATTGTGCTGTATATTTTTTGATACTTGTACAAATACATAGACACAGGGGTCAGAGCTGCTCTGATTATCAAAATGGCGTAGATTGTAAACATTTTTAGTGAGGGACTCTTCCAGCAATAACTTCACACAAAGTGTTGCCTTTCGCTGATGTCTATTTTAACATTGCGTGTGTTTTCCCTCAACACAATAAACTGATATGGACCATATGAATGACAAACATATGCTTGTCAGGAAATGAGGGACTGATTAAAATCATCGATACAATTCGGTGCAGTTGAGTCAACAATATAATGTCAAATATTGGGTGACTTCAGGAAATTTCTCACTAGATTAATAAGTAACAATTTCAAGTTCAAAAAAAACCCATAAACAATTGCAATTTCCACTTACCAGGAATACCAACAACAACAAGGATCAGATAGTATATTTTCACGAAGCTGCCTATTGGATAATGCATTTTCTGTCTGAACTGAAAATTACTCAAACTTCCAGTTTGAGAGACAGGCAGTCTGTTTATATTCCATCCAGGGCTCAGCATTTGGTGTCATTTCATTTGTACGTTGTGGGATCACCATGGGGATTTTGAGGTTGCAACATCTTTCACTGTTTTTAATTTAAATTGGACGCATTCTAGATGCGGTTAATTTTCTGTTGTGGGAGGGTATATTTAGTAACACGGTTCACTGTGGAAATTCAGTTTGCAATTGTGAATACAACCAAACATGCTACTCCCCTCTATCTCCAC
Organism: Chiloscyllium punctatum; assembly: GCF_047496795.1. NCBI lineage: Eukaryota > Metazoa > Chordata > Chondrichthyes > Orectolobiformes > Hemiscylliidae > Chiloscyllium > Chiloscyllium punctatum. Next base: position 29,707,403 of record NC_092783.1, read on the forward strand.
ACCACCCTCACATACAGAAATTCTCTCAAACATAGTCAATACTATATCTCGATCAAGTTCTTTTTACCCCAATAATTTTATTTCTTTGACTCTGAACAGTGTATCCTTAAGCATCACAAGACAGTATCTCTGTCCAAACGGTTTGACTCCACACTCAGAGGAGGCTGTCCTCTTTCTGAATGAGTGAGATGAGAGCAGTAGATCACTGAGATTATGTTTGCATACTTGAATTAATACATCATGTGAAATAAATTCCACACTACAAACTGATGCAGCACTTCAATATGCTACAGCAGCATACAAGAGTGCAATGTTTAAAGCGAATGTAACAACTCAAATAATATCACTCACATTGACGCAATCTTTGGGAAAGGCAAATATCATGCAATTTGCCGAGTTATTCTGATACAACTGTTGCGATCTGTTGTAGCCATTCTAATTAATAAAAGCATAGCAACATATGCCATACTCAGATATCTTTCTATTCACAATCTCTAGTTAATTGCATAACCTTTAGTTATATCAACTAAAGCGTTATGTGTGAGCTCTCCCACAGCATCAGTCTTCCATTGACAGTACACTGCTGTGTTGCCATCTGTGTTTTGTCTTTCCTGTCGTTACTTAAAGATTCCTCAACACCAGTTGGCATTCCAACAGGTTTATTTGGAAGTACAAGTTTTGGAGCGCTCCTCCTTCGTCAGGTAGCTAGGGGGTCAGGATCATAGGACACAGAACTTATAGTAAAGGATCAAAGTGTCCTCCAACTGATGCAAAATGTTGAACAAACCTGAATGCTGTAAAATCTTAATGACTTAGAATGGGTTACAGGTTTCAGTTGATTAATATGAAAATCCCAGAACTACTTTCAAGTCACATTTCTGCTAAATTAACGTATTTTTAAAAAAGTGACATCTCAGCTCAGACAATGCATTTCATGTGTGAGGTTAGAGCCTGTCTGTATTCCAACCTTGAATCAGACCGATTCTAATTCCAAAGTAGAAATTTATAAAATGTCACATGGAGTGACTGGCTGCATTTTGATTGTGTACATTTTGAATAAAATAGAATGTATTAGCAAATTTAAATCTGCAAATGTAAATTCACCTCATAGACTTATATGAGTACGAGGTAGAAAGAGTGTGAGGGGGGAAGGGAGAGGGAGAAAGGGGGTGAGTGGGTGTGTGTGCATGCTTGATTGTGTGTACATGAGTGTGAGTGTGGTTTTGCGAGTCTGAGAGAGTGTGCGTATGAGGGAGGGTCTGCGTGAGTGTATGTGATGTTGTGTAAAAGTGTGTGTGTGTGAGTGTATGTGATCTTTTACTATAAATTCTGTGTCCTATGGTCCTGCCCCACGAGCTACATGAGGAAGGAGTAGTGCTCTGAAACCTTTTACTTCCAAATAAACCTTTTGGACTATAATCTGGCGTTTGTCAACCTCCACATAGTTGCGTACCTCCCATTGGAACAGGACATACATAACGATGGTGATGTGATGGTGGTGTCGGGGATTTTGTTGGAGAACTTTTTAGAGAGTTGAAGGTGGAAACAAAGTCATGAAGACAACAATGTGGGAATCAAAAATGGATATTAAGATCAAAGAATGGTTACGGAGATAATAATAGCTTGAAGCAAATGGGATTGAATTACAAAATCAAAGTTTAACAAATATCAAAATAGCAAGGCTTAAAGTATATCTAATTGGATGGAATATTCTGAATAAAGTTGATGAATCACAGTATAAATAGGTATGTGGGTCTGATGATTTTCGGGATTGATAAACTCAGTTTCCTAAATGTAGGCAGTAAGCAATTTTCTGATAGTTAGATTGAATACCCTACAGTATGGAAACAGGCCCTTTGGCCCAACAAGTCCACACCAACTCTCTGAAGAGTAACCCACCTAGACCCATTCCCCTTCCCTACATTTATCCCTGACTAATGCATCTAACACTATGGGCAATTTAGCATTGCCAATTCACATGACCTACATAGCTTTTGCATTGTGGGAGGAAACCAACACAGACACGGGGAGACTGTGCACTCTCCACACAGACAGTTGCCCAAGGCTGGAATTGAACACAGGTCTCTCATGCTGTGAGGCTGCAGTGCTAAGCACCCATTTACCGGCTTTATGAACAATTAACAGTTCAGAAATAATGTGTGAATATATTAGATACGGAAAGTAGACAGCAACAAAAATTGAAGATGTTTCACTGGTTGCAGAGGACAAACAGGCTCATGGCACCGAATGTTTCAATCTCATCCTGCTCGCCAGCCAGCCTGTGTGTGATCTCTTCCCTCAGTCCTCCTTTTCCGTCTTCCACATGTCTGGTGAAGACAGCTGTCGAGGCACTTTTTACCTATAACTGCTGACTACCAGATCTCATGATGTGAAATGTCCTTTTCTCCTAAGTCAACTCATTTCTTTATCCCTGAAGAGACTTTTCAGCGTAGATTTGAATTAGCCTCAGAGTGATCTCTCCAGTGCTGAATTTGGCTCCTTAATTCTCTCGCTTGCTGCATGAATTTCTAAGTGACATTTGGCTTTTCTGACTTCTTTGCCCAGTTGACAAAAGAGATGCAAATTAAGACGATGAAGAAATATAGTGCTTGTAACTGGTATTAGATAGAGATTAAAGTTGTGAACCAAGAAGAATACTGACGTTTCATAGGATAGTTGTTTAAATTAAGATGGATGAACAGAAAAGACTGAGAGATAACATCGAGTTATCACAAATCTTCAATGAACACTTAAGTAGTAAAAAGGAATTCAGATCAGGACTTACGCACTTCATGGTAAGGTCCTGGGGAGTTTTGCTGAACAAAGAGACCTTGGAGTGCAGATTCACAGTTCCTTGAAAGTAGATATCAGGCAGATAGGATAGTGAAGAAGGCATTTGGTTTGTTTTCCTTTATTGTTCAGGGTATGGAGTATAGCTGTCGTAAGGTCATGATGTGGTTGTACAGGACATTGATTAGGCCACTTTTGGAATATTGCGTGCAATTCTGGTCTCCTTCCTATTGGAAGGATTTGTGAAACCTGAAAGGGTTCAGAAAGGATTTGCAAGGATGTTGCAGGGATTGGAGGATTTCCACAATAGGGAGAAGCTGATTAGTCTGGGACTGTTTTCCCTGGAGCGTCAGAGGCTGAGGGATGATCTTACAGAGGTTTATAAAATCATGACGGGCATGTATCGGACAAATAGACAAGTTGGGGTGGGAGTGGGGGAGTCCTGAATTAGAGGGCATACGTTTATAGTTAAATGGGAAAGATATACAGGTAAAAGTGGTCTAAGGGGCAACATTTTCACACAGAGGGTGGTGCGTGCATGGAATTAGTTGCCAGAAGAAGTGGTGGAGGCTGGTACAATTGCAGCTTTAAAAGGCAACTGGAAGGGTGAAGAGGGTTATGGGGCAAGTGGTGACAAATAAGTCTAGATTAGTTAAGGATATTTGGTTAGCATGGATGAGTTGGACTGAAGGGTCTAGTTTTGTGCTGTACATCTCTGTGACTCTAGCTTAAAGAGGGGTATGTGGAGGGGGGGAGCGATTTGGCACAACAAGAGGATTTGCACTCAGATGAAGTAAACTACTTAAGATTAAATTAATAGTTTTCTTCTTTGGTAAAAACAGAGGTAGAAGCTTCTCAGGCCACAGAGGCAGAGGAAGAAATGCAGTTGCTATTAAGGTTCAAAAGTAATGAGGAAGAAGTGCTGGAAAGACAGTTAGTTCTTAAAGTTGGCATGCGAGCAGAACCAGATGAGATGCATCCAGATATTTGAAGGAAAAAAGTTTACAAACTGCAGAGATGATGATGATGTGTCTTAGCCAGATCCGAGAGATATCAAAAGATGGTAAAATTGCAAAGATTACAACTTTGCTTAAGAAATGATTTGGAGGAGCCGATGTTGGACTGGGGTGGACAAAGTTAGAAATCACACAACACCAGGTTATTGACCAACAGGTTTACTTGGAAGCACTAACTTTCGAAGCGCTGCTTTTCCAGTGTTTTGAAAGCAGTGTTTTGAAAGCCAGTTTTAAAAAAAATCATTCACAAGATGAGGGGCGTCACTGGCTCAGCAGCATTTAGCACACATTCCTAATTGCCTAGTAGGCAGTTAAAAGTTAACCACATTGCTGTGGGTCTGGAGTCACATGTAGACCAGACCAGGTAGGAAAAGCAGCCTCCTTCCCTGAGGGACACTGGTGACCCAGATGGGTTTTTTTTCCAACAATCCAGAATGGAATCATGGTCTTCATTAAAACTTTAATTCCAGATTTTCATTGAATACAAATTCCATTGTCTGCCATGGTGGTATTCAAACCCAGGTCCCCAGAACATTATCTGGGTTTCTGGATTAATACTCCAGCAGTAATACCAATAGGCTGCCGAATGCTGCTGAATAAACCTGTTGAACTCTAACCTGGTGTTATGTGATTTTTTAACTTTGCTTCAGGAAGTTTGTTGGGAAAATCCCAGTAGTTGCAAACCATCCAGTTTAATTTCACTCTTGAAGAAGTTACTAAGAAACAGTTACTTGGAATGATCACAGAATCCTTATAGCGTGCAAACAGGACATTTGGTAAAAACAATGACTGCAGATGCTGAAAACCAAATACTGGATTAGTGGTGCTGGAAGAGCACAGCAGTTCAGGCAGCATCCAACGTTGGATGCTGCCTGAACTGCTGTGCTCTTCTAGCACCACTAATCCGGTAAACAGGACATTTGGTCAAATTTGCAAACCACCCAGACACATTGACCCTACCCTATTACTCTACATTTACCCATGACTAATGCACCTTACCTACTCATCCATGGACACTATGGACAATTTAGTGTTGCCAATTCACTTAACCTGCACAACTTTGGACTGTGGGGCGAAACTGGAGCACCAGAAGGAAAACCATGCAAACACGGGGAGAATGTGCAAATTCCACACACAGAATTGGCCAAGGCTGAAATTGAACCCGGTCCTGGCTGCTATGACACAGCAGTACTAACCACTGAGCAACGGTGCTGACATGAACAAAGTTGGTTTGACATACAAAAAGTAAGCATGGATTTTTAAAAAGGAAACCATGACTGACAGTTTGCTTGAGTAATCACGAGTTCCATGGAAAGGTTGCTCTGGGGACTTGGTTTAAATGTGGCTGTGTTAAATGGTGGTATTCATTTTTTAAAAAGTCTTTAATTACGAATCTAATGATGACTACAACCCATTGCTGATTGTCAGCAAAATCTATTTGGTTCACTAGGAATGGAAACTACCATCCTAATCTGATCTGGCCTACATGTGCCTCCAGACCCACAGCATTTTGACACTTAAGTGCTCTCTGGGCAATTAGGGATAGGCAATAAATGCTGGAGTAGTCATTGACCCCCACGATAAAAAAAGAGGGTTTAGTCAAGGTAACTGTTCTGATGTGGTGGACATCAGAAGGTGCTTGATCCAATGTCACTCAACAAACACTTGTGGAAAGTTCTCAGGCAAAGAAGAAAAGGATTTGCGGCAATGCAGATATAAAATTAGCTGGATAATAAGGCAAACAGAAAATCATTGTTATGAAATAATTTATTCAGATTGAAGGAAGCCTTTGGACCCTCGTCCATTTGGATATATGAATGATTGTGATCTTGGTGTTCAGAGAACTATTTCAATGTTTAAAATTGGCATGAAACTTGGAGAAAGTTTCAGCTGTGTGGAAGTCAGCGGAGAATTCCAAAAAGACATTGACAAATTGGAAGAGTCTGCTGAAAAGTGGTCGGTGCAGTTCAACACAGAAAAGCGTGAGACTATGCTTTTTGCTAGTAAAAGAAAAGATAATATCAAATAAGGCATAAAATTGACAGAGATACAAAGCAAAGGGACACAAGTGTACATGTTTACAGACCATTGAAGTTGACAGCAAAAATGAAGAGACAAATAAGTAATGCATACAGTGTCCTTGGTTTATTAATATTGACACAGAGTTCAAGAGTAAGCAGCTGCCGCTTAACCTGCAAAAGATGCATGGTAGACCCCAGCTGGAATATTGCGTACATGGCTGGGTGTCACATTATAGGAAGGATGTACACACATTGCAGAAGGTGAGGAAGTGATTTATAAAAGTGATTCTGTGGACGATGAACTTCACTTATGAAGGTAGAAGCAGCTAGGAATGTTCCATTTGGAGAGAAATACACAGGCAGGAGGCTGGAAGAACAGAACAAGTCAGACACCATCAGGAGGTGAAGAAGTCGACATTGGGGTTGTAACCCTTCTTCAGGACTAGGGGTGGGTCTAGCTGCAGATTAAGAGTTTGCACGGGCAGGGTGATGAAATGGGGATAGGTGAAGACAATCAGAGAGTACGACCTGATTGGTCAGTGGGAGGAATGAATCCAGTTGGTGGCTGGAAGCACTGGAATGGATGCGTAGGTGCTGGGAAAGGAGTCACAGGATGGAGACGGAGATTATTTGAAATTGGGGAGCTCAATGTTGAATCCTCCGGGCTAGAGGCTGCCCTGGCAGAAGATGAGGTATTGTTCTCCAATTTGTGGTGTGTTTCATTTTGGCAATGGAAGAGACCAAGGATGGTCATGTTGGAAAGGGACTGGTTGGGGAAATTGAAATGGGCGGTGACTAGGAGGTCTGGTCGGCTCCTGTTGACCTGGCTGTGATGCTCAGTGAACAATACCCCAGGTTTACGTCAGGCTCCCTGATGTACAGAAGACCACATGAGAAGCACTTGATGCAGTAAACTAGGTTGGTAGGGAGGCATGTGAAACTCTGCCTCACCTGGAAGAACTATTTGGAGCCCTGGATGGAGGTGAGGGGGTACCTGCAGATCTTGCATTTATTCCGTTTGCAGGGGAAAGTACCTGGGGGTTCAGGGCGGGCGTGGTTTTATTATCAAGTGCATTACTTCATCAGGACCTTCAGGTGTGTTCTTCTCTACAACAGGCAGACTGGATATAATCTTAGGGAATGGTTCAGCGAGCATCACAGCCGGGTTCGCAGGGACCGACAGGACCTCTCAGTCACTGCCCATTTCAATTACCCCAGCCACTCTCTTCCCGACAAGATCATCCTTGGCCTCTTCCAATACCAAAATGAACCACAGCACAAATTGGAGGAACGACACTTATTTTCTGCCAGGGAAGCCTACACCCCGAAGTCTCAACATTGAGTTCTCCAATTTCAAATAATCTCCTTCCCCATCCCCCGACTCCCTTCCTAGCCCCTCCCCCGCCCTTCCACTGCTCCCTGCCACCAACTAGATTCACTCCTCCCATTGACCAACCAGATCTTCCCCTCTATCTGTCTTCTTCCATCCCCACTTCACCAACCTGCCGGCGCCACTCCCTTTATCTGTTGCTCCCTCATATCCATCCCCAGTACTGAAGAAAGGTTTCAATCAAAACGTTAACTTCTCCACCTCCTGATGCTGCCTGGCCTGCTCTGTTCTTCTAACCGCCCTCCTGTGTGTATTGGATTCCAGCATCTGCAGCTCCAATGAACTGAGCTCCAGTATCCAATCAGGAAGATCACAAACTCTCTCTCCAGACTGTACGGAGTCCCACAGTCAGAACGGGAATATCGCAGGTTGGAGAGTGGACGTGTCTATTTGCAGCTCAACACCACTTTTTAAAATGGAAACCACAGCAAACCAGGCAAATGCAAGATTATTTCCTCTGTGCCAACAAACTGCCAAAATCTATATTAAGGGTATTAAAATTGATCTAATATATGACATTCTTGGAGAGACGATTATTTTGGAGGAGTTCAAAAATTCGCTTCCGGAGGTAATGAGAGCATATATGGAAGAGCAAAGAGTTAAAATAGCAACATTAACTGCTGAAATAGCTAATGATTATGAGATGTTTCTCAAAGCAAAGTTTCAACCCATTAGGGATATTAATTGGGGGAAAAAGAAATTCTCACTTCGTAAGAGAAATGTAACTATTGGTGAAGATCATAAAGATAACTTACACAATGTTGAAAAGAAACCTCCATGAAGAGAAAAGAGGAGTTCAGAGACTTTAGTGTTTTCAATGCAGTAAAGTCAGTCACATAAAATTAAAGTGTTAGTTGGGTAGAAAAAGCATTAGGAAGACAGATGGAGGAAAACAGGATAAGCCAGAGAAATTTGTTGAAGTGGTAAAGGAAAGCACAGTGGCGTTTAAAAGGCTGCACTAGAATGTAAAACCTGGTCAGAGGTTGGTTGAGGAGAAAATGCCAGATCTTCTGAAACCATATACTTGTGAAAGTAATATTTATTTACATAGGCCAGGAACAACAGGTAATGAAGTTACCATCTTAAAAAATGAAGTCTTGATGAGGAAATGGAGACCATCATGTTTTCGGGCAGATGAGAAATGGGCAGAAGTTCATCAATTTGCATAGAAGTTGTTTAGAAAAATGAGGTGTTGTAGGTAGCTCATGAATTACCAGTAGGAGGTCATTAGGGGTAGGAGAAACTCAAGTTATAATAGAAATAAAAACATTTTACTGACCTGGGCAGCATAAGGATGTAATTAAACTTTGCCAGGCAGGTCACTTATGTCAGGTAATTTGAAAACTGCTGGCCATGAAAAAAACCCGCACTTTTAATACAATTACCTGCACCTGGAGAAACCTTTACAAGGGTCTTAACTGATTGCATTGGACACCTACATAAAACAAAAAGCGGGAATCAGCATTTGTTCACAGTAATGGATGTGTCCTCTAGATTTCTACAGACCATTCAAATATGGATTATCACAGCTTGAAAGGATTGTCGAGGAGTTCGGCATTTTTTTCACTAAATAGGTATTAACCACAGAGATACAATCTGATCAAGGATCAAATTTTACATCAAAATTATTCAAGGTAGTGAGAGACAGCTTAGGAACAAAACAATTCAATTCTATAACATACCATTCAGAATTGCAGCGAGCAGTAGAAAATTGGCAAAAGATGGTAAAGACCATGTCGAGGGCTTGTGATCAAGACTACCCCGATGATTGGGATAAAGGAATTCCGTTCATACTTATTGCCATGAGAGATGCACCAAACTAATTGACCAAATTCCATCTATTTGCATTCGTTTTGGGCATGAGGTGAGGGGACATCAGATCCCACGTTCAATTCCAGCCTTTGGTGACTGTCTGTGTGGAGTTTGCACATTCTCCTCGTGTCTGCGTGGGTTTCCTCCGGGTGCTCCGGTTTCCTCCCACAGTCCAAAGATATGCAGGTCAGGTGAATTGGCTATGTTAAATTGCCCTTAGTGTTAGATACATTAGTCAGAGGGAAATGGGTGGGTTACTCTTCGGAGGGTCAGTGTGGCCTGGTTGGGCTGAAGGGCCTGTTTCCACACTGTAGGGAATCTAATCTAATCTGAATGAATTAAGGAAATGTTAGTGAGTCAGAATTGAGAGGCTACATATTTGGACTTTCTGTCAAATTTTAGGGAACAGTTAAACAGAACAGGGGAGATGGATAGATAGCATTTAAAAATATCACAGCATGTCATAAAAGAGGAAGTGGACAACAGATCAAAAACTTGCACTTTTACCAACAGCGATAAAGTCTAAGAGGTACTTCCAGTAATAGGTGAACATGCAAAGATGAGGTTTAGTGGATCTTATCAAGTCAAAAGGTGAGGTGTACTATTTGTTAAGGACTCACACAGAAAGAAATCTCACTTACTATGTCATGTGAATATGCAAAAAATATATTTTGATAGAAAAGGAAAGCAAAATGAGAATGTGTGTCTCGTTAAAACAGAGTGAAGAAACAAGTTCAAAGGAATATGAATTACACATTCCTGACATTAAATTGGATACTGAGGAAGTTGTCAAAAGTTGACAATCATTGAGATATCTTTCAGAAGAAAATTGAAATGACTTGAAAGAGTTATTGCTATCGTGTGGGGAAATATGGGGAAGTAAGATGGGAAATACTAATCTAATTATGCACAATCCTAATCTAACTATGCACAATGTAAATATCGGGAATGTTGTTCCAGTTTAGCAACAGCCTTGTAGGCTTGCCCATCAAAAGTTGACACAGGTTCAAATCCAGATTGGACACATGCTCCAAGACAACATAATCAAATTCAGTTTCAGTGACTGGAGCTCACCCAAAGTATTGATGAAAAAGAAACCGATGGTACCCAACAGTTGTGTGTACACTATCGCAAAGTCAATGCAGGTACAAAGTCTGATTCTTATTCAATTCTACATTTGGACGACTGCATTGTGAAACTGGGACAAGCAATTTATATTTCTAAATTGGACTTACTCAGAGGAATCTTGCAGGTATCCTCAACCGAAAGAGTGAAGACAATGTTGGTTTTGGTAACATCAAATGGACAGTATACATTTAATGCCATCTCATTTGGTGTGAAAGATATGTCACTGACATTTCAAAGACTAACCAATAAAGTCAATTCTGGATTTTCCAATTGTGTGGTATACATCAATGACCTGGTGATTTTGAGTCACACATGCAAGGAGGATTTTCAGCATTTATCAGAATTATTCAATCGAATTCTGGAGGCAGGCTTCATGATAAACCTAGCTAAGAATGAAGTCGCCAAATCCCAAGTCATGTTTTTTTGGCTATGTTATCGGACATGGACAGATGGCCCCACAGAATGTGAAAACAAAGATTATTGGGGGAAAAAGCAAATTACTGCAGATGCTGGAATCTGAAACCAAAAGAGAAGATGCTGGAAAATCTCAGCAGGTCTGGTAGCATCTGTAAGGAGAGAAAAGAGCTGATATTTCAAGTCTAACTGACCCTGTGTCAAAGCTGACAAAGCTTTGACAAAGGGTCAGTTAGACTCGAAATGTCAGCAAGATTATTGGGGGGTTTCCCATAACATCGATGGAGACAGCAGTACTGTCTTTTTCCTGGGATTCAGTGGGTTTTATGGGAAATTCGTATCAATTGTAGTCGTCTGCCTGCTCCACTCACTGAATTATTTAAGAAATGCAAGAAGCTTCAGGTGATGGCAGACTGTCAGAAGATATTTAACAGCCTGAAAGCTGTGTTAACCACTGCTCCAGTAATAGCCACACCCAGTTGTGCAAAGCCATTCAAAGTGGCTGTCAATGCAAGTGATGTTCATGCCGGTGTTATATTATAACAAGAAGACGACAGAGAAGATAAAAAGGCCTATCTGATGCTTTTCTAGGAATTTGAACATTCATCAACAGAAATATGGAGGAATTAAGAAGAAGGCTTTAAGCCGAGTGTTGGCGATAGAACCTTTCAATGTTTATGTTGCCAATAATGTGTCTGAAACAATCATATACATGCTGACCATAATCTGTTAACGTTTTGGGGGAAATTTAAAAGGACAAGTTCCAGACTGTTTAGATAGAGTTTATTAATACAGCAATTCAATTTGAAAATTATCAATCTGACAGGATGAGAAAACGTAAATGCTGAAGCATTGTCGAGACTTGGATTTTAAAAAACGGCTGCGTAAACAGACTGAATTGAATTGAACTGAATTTATTGTCATCTGTACCGAGGCGCAGTGGAAAGATTTGTCTTGCGAGCAAAACAGGCAAATCACAGAGTTAAGTAGCATAGATAGTAAATAATAGGTAAACAGCAGCAAAAATAAAAACACAGGTACTGGCGAATGTTAAGAGTTTGTGAGTCCATTCAGTTTTCTAAAAACTGTCGGGTAGAAACTGTTTCAAAACCGGCTGGTGAGTGTGTTCAGGTTTCTGTACCTTCTCCCCGATGGTAGAGGTTGGAGAAAGACATTGCTAGGATGGGATGGATCTTTGAGAGTGCTGGTGGCCTTTCCTTGACAGTGGGCCTGGTAGATGGATTCTTATAGATGGGAGGGTGGCCTTTATGATTGTCCAGGCTGAGTCCACCACTCTCTGTAACCGTCTCCAATCTTGGATGGTACAGTTGCCATACCACGTAGTGATACATCCAGACAGAATGCTCTCGATGGAGCACCTATAAAAGATGGCAAAGGTATTCACCGTCATGCCTAATTTCCTCAGCTACCTGAGGAAGAAGAGACATTGTTGTGCTTTGTAACTAGCGTTCCACATGAAGAATCCAGGAAAGCTTGTTGTTGATGACCACTCCCAGGAACTTGACACACTCCATTCTTTCCACCTCTGTGCTGTTAATGTGTAGGAGGACATGAATTATATCCCACTGAAAGTCAATAATGAGTTCCTTGGTTTTGCTGGCATTGAGAGCTAGGTTGTTCTCAGTGCATCATTTTTCCAGGTCTTCCACTTCCTGTCTGTAGTCTGTTTTGTCGCCATCTGAGACTCAACCAACTGTGGTGGTATCATCACGAACTTGTAAATGGCATAGGTCTGGTATTTAGTGACGCAGTCATGGGTATATAGTGAGTTCAGTAGGGGGCTGAGTATGTCCCCTGGGTGGCTCCAGAGTTGAGTGTTAGTGAGGATATAATATTGTCCCCAATCTTCCCCGATTGTGGCCTGTGGGTCAGGAAACTGAGGATCTAGTTGCAGAATGTTGAGCTTAGTCCTAGATCACTTAGTTTAGAAATCAGTTTCAAGGGGATAATAGTGTTGAATGCTAAACTGTAGTAAACGACTTGGATTCTTATGTACCCGTTCTTGGTGTCAAGATTGCCTAGGGAGGAGTGAAGGACAAAAATATGTCATCTGACGTGAATCTGTTGATCCGATAGGCAAATTAGAGTGCGTCAAGAGTAGTGGGGAGGCTGGAGTTGCTTAATGCCATGACCAGGAGAAAGTGAGGTCTGCAGATGCTGGACATCAGAGTTGAGAGCGTGTTGCTGAAAAATCACAGCAGGTTAGGCAGCATCCAAGGAGCAGGGGTTGATCAATGCCATGATAAGCCTTTCAAAGCACTTCATGATAACCGAAGTTAGGGCCACTGGGCGGTAGTCATTGAGACATACTGCATGGGGGATGAAACTGTTGCACAGTCTGGCCGTGAGAGAGTGAATGATCCGTTACCTTCTGCTAGATGACAGGAGGGAGAAGAGTTTGAGTGAGGGGCATGTGTGGTTTTCCACAATGTTCATAGCCTTTTGGATGCAGCGTGTGGTATAAAAGTCTGTAATGGAGGGAAGAGAGACCCTGAAGATCTTCTCAGTTGAACTCACTATACGTTGTAGGGTCTTACAATCTGAGATGGTGCAATTCCCGAACCAGGTGCACTGTGTTCAGTACTGGTCACCGTACCTTTTGAACAAAGTAAATGCATTGGAAGCAGTTCAGAGAAGGTTTAATGGAGTAAGACCTGAAAGGAGTGGATTGCCATATTAGGAAAGGTAAGGTAGTCTAAGGCTGTATCCTCTGGGGTTTAGAAGAAAAGGCCAGACAAAATTGAAACATAAAAGTTCCTGAGGGGACCTGACCAGCTCGATGTTGAAAATATGTTTCCTTGTGCTGGAGAGTCTCGAACTGAGGAATCATTGTTGAAAGACAGGGCAGGGCCAATTAAAATGATAATGAAATATTTATTTTTGTCTCAGAAGGTTCAGTGTCTTTGGATTTCACTTCCTCAAAAGGCATTCGATGCAAAAACTTTAAATATTTTTAAGGTATTAAGCAGATATATACTTAATGAAAAATAGGGCAGAGCCATTTAAAATTATAACGAAACATTTCTTTTTGTCTCAGAAGGTTCAGCGTCTTTGGATTTCACTTCCTCAAAAGGCATTCGATGCAAAAACTTTAAATATTTTAAGACACAAAGCAGATCCATGCTTAATGACCACGGTAACAAAAGATTATCGGGGAGATGCAGGCGAATAATGGTGAGGCTGAAACCAGATCAGTCATGATCTTACTGAACGGCAGAGCAGGCTTCAAGGGCCAAGTAGTCTATACTTGTTCCTTATTTGTATGTTCAAATAAACCAATGAACAAAGAAACTCAAGTCTTGTCTAGTTATTGTGAGCAAGGAGGGTGTTTGAGATCCCACTTCACCCACCCAGTTTAGACGAGCAGCTTCAATTAACTTTTAATCAAATCATTCCTCAATCTTCTAAATGCCAAGAAGTACAATATTCCTGGGGAGATGATGCATTATAGTAAAATGGGTAGACAACATACGAGAAAGGAATAGAAGTCATCCATTGGGCCTCAAAACGGTTATAGGTTATCGATTTATGCTTCAATTCCACATTAAGCATGACCCCAAATACATTTTCTTTTAAAAATTTGATCGTGGAATGCAGGCATCACTTGCTGGTACGAGTTGCACTTGTAAATGTGGTGGTGAGCTGGCTTCTTGAACCTCTGTCGTCCATGTGCTGCAGGCCCACTCATAATGCTGCTTGGGAGCGAATTCCGTATTTTGACCCAATAACAATGAAGGAATGGTGATATATATCCAAGTCAGGATGGTGAGTGATTTGAAGGGAATTCTTGAGCAACAAAGAGTCTCAGATATCATCAGCGTTCTGATGACTATGTCTGATCATGTTATTATCATCCAAGTATTCTGTTATTACACATCTTAGAGTGGACTCTAGCATTTGATGATAACTAATCTCATGCAAATTCTCTTTGCCTCCTTTCCTAAATACTGCCATCATGTTCGCCACATTCCAATCCATAGGTACTCTTTCAGAGTCTTTAGAATTTTTAAAGATAATCACACTTCATCTGCTATTTCTTGGGTCACTTCCAGAGTTACTCTGGGATGATGGTTACCAGGCTCTAGGGATTAATTTGTTTTAACGGCATTATTTTCTCAAATATTATTTTCCTCGTGTTAATAATTTCCTTCAATTCCTCTTTCCCGTTAGATCCTTGCTTCCCCCTTACCTTAGGGATGGTATTTGTGCCCACCTTTTTTAAGGCATTCACACGTATGTAATTGGACTGCCATGATGGTGTAATCTAATATAAATTCCCCTATTTCTGCGTGTATGAGACCCTATATTCATCTTTATTAAGGTTTCACTATCAATCTTGATTTAAGAGTTTAATGATCCCCGTGGAACCAATGCTCTACGATAGGCAAAACCCACCTGATTCACTAATGTCCATTAGGGAACTGTCATCCTTACCTGGTCTGACCGATATGTGACTCCAGTCCCACAGCAGTGCAATTGACTCTTGACAATCCTCTGGGCAATCAGGGATGAACAATAACTTCTGGTTTAGCCAGCAATGTGCACATCCTGTAAAACAACTTTTTTAAAAAAAATGTTCCGTTGTATAGTCCCTGCAAATTAGATTAGATTGTCCCTACAGTGTGGAAACAGGTTCTTTGGCCCAACAAGTCCACACTGACCCTGCGAAGAGAAACCCACCCAGACCCATTTCCCTCTGCCTAATGCACCTTACAATATGGGCAATTTTAGCATGACCAATTGACCTGACCTGCACATCTTTGGACTGTGGGAGGAAACCAGAGTACCCGGAGGAAACCCACGTAGACACGGGGAGAATTTGCAAACTCCCACAGCCAGTTGCCCGAGGCTGGAATTGAATCTGGGACCCTAGTGCTGTGAGGCAGCAGTGCTAACCACTGAGCCACCGTGCCGCCCCATGGTGAAATATTCTGTCATAATTCATTTTCTTCATCAATCCATTTGTCTGAAATCTCAACTGTTCCCAAAAACCTCAAGCCTGATGTTTTATTTGACCAATTTATACACTCTTTCCTTATGTTACTACTAACTGTCATTTTCCTTTTTTGAAACGATGATTTAAGCAAATTTCCTATATTGTTTTATAACAGTCTGGGATGAATAACTTTTGTAGCTGGTCCATGCATCCTTTAAATGTTTGCCATCATCTATATCTCATCATCCAATAAAATTGACAATTTATCATAACCATCTCATACTACCATAATTTCTTTTACTTAACGACAGGACCCAAGTCTCAGAAACAAAATCAGTCTCCATCTCAATGAAGAATGCTTTCCTGTTGTGGTCACTCTTCCCTAAATGGCCTTGCTCAACTTGGTTGTCAATCTCCTGGACTTTTGCCTTGAATCCCTCTATTCTCTCCCACAATGGAGATAGGATTCCACATTGTCCTCACCTACCATCTGACTAGCATTCACATCCAGAAGATCATCAGGTGCCATTTCCATCACCTCCAGTGGGATGCTACCACCAGACACACATTGCCCTCTATTATCCGCCATCTGAGGGGACCATTCCCTCCAGAACACTCTGTTCCACTTTTCCTTCACTCCCAACACCACCCCCAATATTGTCAAGGCACCTTCCCCTGCAACAGCTGTAGGACTAGCACCTGCCCATTTACCTCCTTCCTCCTCTGTATCTTTGCCTTCAAACCTCTTAGCTAAAAAAAAATGAGTTGTGAAAAGTTGGATAGTATATTGGGCCCAAATATCTATAAGATGGGCAAGATATAGAATAATAGAACCCAAACTACACAGAAAGATGCCATTCAGCCAATCATATCTGCACTGACTCTCTGAAGATTGTGTCAAACAGACTAATCCCTTTCCATTTCCCTACTCCATTCTCATGAACCCACATTGGGTTTTCAACATTGATAATCCACCGAAACTACACATACCGATACACAACAGAGGAATTTTTAGTATGGCCAATCCACCGAACCTGCACATCTTTAGACCTTGGAAGGAAACCCCATCACCCATCAGAAAGCTGTGCAGACACTTAGAGAACATACAAACTCCACACAGATATTCAATGGAGGCTGGAATAAAATCCATGTCCTTGAGGCAGCAGTGCTATTCATAAACATGAGTCTGGAAGAACACAGCAAGTCAGGCAGCATCAGGAGGTGGAGAAGTCAACGTTTCGGGTGTAACCCTTCTTCAGGACCAGCTGTGGGGCTGAGGGGAACTACAGATAAAGAGAGAGAGGAGGGGTGTTTGGGGTGGAGAGAGTAGCGGAATGGTGAGGTGGTAACAGATAGACACAGGAAGTGGGTATGTTCTGGTTGCTCGATGGGAGGAATGAATCATTTTGTACGCTGGATGGAAGGGTCAGTACATGGAAAGGCAGGGAGGTGGCAGGGCTGGAAAGGGAGCCAGGGGATGAGTGGGAACGTTATTTGAAATTTGAGAAGTCAATGTTAGGTCCTTCAGGATATAGACAACCCCGGCAGATTATGAGGTGTTGTTCATACAATTTGCAGTCTGATTCACTATGGCAATGGAGGAGACTGAGGATGGACATGTGGACATGTCAGAGAGGGAGTGGGGCAGCACATGGAAATTGGCGATGACTGGGACGTCAAGCTGGCCGTTTATGGTCTGGCTAAGTTGCTCGGTGAACCATTCAGTTAGTTTGCGTTTGGTCTCACTGATGTATAGAAGACCACATTGGGAGCATTGATTGCAGTAGACTAGGTTGGAGGACATGAAGGCGAAGCACTGTCTCACCTGGAAAGACTGTTTGGGACCTGGATGGAGTTACGTGCAGATGATGTTTTTTTCAGTTGCATGGGACTGTGGACAGGCAGATAGAGGGGTTGGTAGTGAGTGTGGTGTGAATCAAGGAATGACAAAGGGTCCTTGCTGAAGGCAGAGAGACGTGGGGAGGGGAAGGTGTTCTGGGTCATAGGATCTCATAAGAACAGGTAGAAGTGTTTGAGGATGATATATTGGGTGCGGCGGCTGCTGGAGTTGAAAGTGAGCATGAAGTTGACTTGCATGTATTATGTTCCGAGGGGGTTTAGAGCAGTCAAGCAGGAAATTGAGGAGGTGTGGTGGAGGACTGCCTGATGACAGAGGGGAGAAAATGATATTGTTTGAAATAGGGGGGTATCTAGAATGTTTGCGAGTGGAATGTGTCCACATCAGAGCAAATGTGATAGAGACGGAGGAATTGGGAAAAATGGATGGATTTTTTGCAGGATGAATGCTGGGAGGAGGTGTAGTCCAGGTAACTGTGGGAGTCTGTGGTTTTATAGTAAATGCCAGTCTGTAAACTGTCGCTGGGGATGGAAATAGAGAGGTCAAGAAAGGGGAGGGAGGTGTCCAGGACAGACCTAATGAATTTGAAGTCAAGGCAGAAATTGTTAGCAAAGTCGATTAGCTGCTCTAGATCAGTCTGCGTGCAAGATGCAGTAGCAAAGCAGTCAGTGATGTAACAGCGGAAGATTTGGGGAATAGTATCAGTGTATGTACTGAAGTGGTAGTGTTCGATGTGAGTGCCCATGGCCACTCCCTTGAGTTGGAGGAAGTGGAAGAATTAAAGGAAAAGTTTTTAACGGTGAGGACGAAGTGAGATGAGGGAGAGGAGAGTAATGATGGGGTGGGGGAAGGAACTAGATGGATCTGTTGAAGAGGAAAATACTGAAGGCCTGCAGGCCGTCATTGTGGGTTATATACATGTATAAGACTGCACATCCACAGTGAAGATGGAGTGCTGGAGGCCAGAGAACTGGAAGTTTCCCTTGATGTGGGGGGAGGGCGGCAGGAGGAGTGGCTTGTGTCCCAAATGTAGGTGGGAAGTGCTGGGACCAAGGGGGAGAGAATGGAATCAAGGAGGGACGAAGTTAGTGGGCAGGATCATGCAGAGACGATGGGTCAGCCTGGGTAGTTAGGCTTGTGGATCTTAGGGAACAAGTAGAACTGGGCTGTGCGTAGCTGGGTGACTATGATGTTGAGATGATGGGAGGGGAGATCTTTGGAGGTGTAGAGGTCACGGACAGTGTGGCAGGTAGTGGCTTGATGGGCCAAGGTGGGGTCATGATCAAGGGGCAGGTGACACAAAGAACACAAAGTATCAGAGTGCTAACATTCAGCTGTGCAACATAGCGGTCTGTTCCCTAGACTATCACTGCCGTGTATTCGCCAGCAATTTGATGATGAGGCGGGCCGGAACTGCTGCACGTTCAGACAAAGTGAGGTTGAAGTGGGTGAGGGAGGTGGAAAATCGATGCGGTTGATGTCACATCAGCAGTCAGCAAAAAAGAGGTCCTGGGCCGGTAGGAGGCCGGTACGGGGTGTCCAAGAGGAAGAAGAATTTTAAATTTGGGAGAAGGCATTCTTGGAAGGTGGTTGGGAGCTTTTGTCAAACACAAAGGTGCAGAGGTGTAGGTGGCGGAAGACCTCCACATTGTAGTGGTCACAGAAGTCATTGAGATGGGTTAGAGAAGCACAAATGTGAACCTTTTACTGAGGACAGACCAGTCGGCATCAGAGAATTCGAGGTCCAGGGTTGGTTAAAATGCGACATGGCTCAGGTTTTGGGGGGGTAATGTCGATGTGGCTAAAACAAGAGCAGGGAAAAGGCATGTGAAGGGGGAGGGTTGGACATGGTGTGGTGGGAGAGTTGTTATGGGAGTGCAAGGAGAGTAGGGAGTGGGCTGGGGAGTGGGATGGGGGATTAGATGTGTGGGGACATGAGGTGGGATGGAAGGAGGAGAGGTGAAGTGGTAGTCTGTGTTGTGAGGGTGGACAGATAAAGAGGGACAGCCGGTCTGCTGGCTAGTTGCAGCTGGGCAGTATGATCCAGGAGTGACCCTGGGTATCAAAGTCTGAGTATTGATGGAAGTTGCTGGGAAGTTGAGGCAGATCCCATCCTTTCATAGGTGGAATCCTGGGGCGACGTATGAGGAGTCATCCAGAGTGGAGTCGGAAGTTGAAGGTGAGTTCCTGTGGGTCCAAGTCAATGGCCGCAGAGGCCCAGGACTCAGATGGGAACCAAAAGCAGCGTCCAAACTGGAAGTAGCATTGGACTGGAGAGGCCCAGTGCTGATTGAGACCTGCACATGTGTAATGTCAGCAACAGTGTTGGGGGGGGGGGCACGGAAGCAGCCAGAAACAGGGAGTAAGTTTGAATAATTTGGCATAGTTTTAGGATGGAACAGGAGAATTAGAGAGATTACACTTCGGTACAAAAGGTTGGCATTGATGAAAAAGGCTAAATTACATCTTTCTGTGCCATACTGAATTTAAGACTGATTTCTGCAACCTCTGTTCATAATATAACCCATGAGTCCAGAAATCATTTGGGTAAATCTGCGCTGCACCCTGGAAGTTCCACAGCCTTTCCTTCCTCAACTGTGATACCTAGACACATTCTCCGGGACTGCTCAACACATGGTTTTGGTTTCTCAGAACTTTTACAGTGAGACTGATCTCGGAAATGTTTTCCCAAAGGCACAATGGACAAGCCTTTTCCTTTGCATGGTGAAAGGCTGATGGCACCGAGTTGGTGCTGAAAGGAGTGACACTGTTAGATCTTGCTGTGATATCTGATTGAAATTGACGAGCTGGAGTGAAATCAATTCTCCCTTCAGTCAATGACACCATTTCCTGGTTCCAGTATGCCTACGGTGTATACTCTCACCACAACTCCAGAGGGGCCTTCTCTTTTCCCAACTACTTTGAAAACTAACCCCGTCACTGTCTCTCACTCCGATAGGTTGGAAGTCCTGTGTTGACCACTTTCAGATTGGTGAAAACAATGACTGCAGATGCTGGAAACCAGAGTCTAGATTAGGGAGGTGCTGGAAAAACACAGCAGTTCAGGCAGCATCCAAGGAGCTGTAAAATCGACGTTTCGGGCAAAAGCCCTTCATCAGGAACTTTCAGATTAGTCGCGGTGCACGCCACACCCCTCGGCCTCTCTGATTCATTGGAGGATCAGCAGATCCAGCTTGACTCTACATTCCTGCCCCTTGTTTGCTATTGGACCATCACAGAGTGGCAACATGGTTTTCTTTCCTTACCTAAATCTGTCAAAAACTCATACACTTGAAGCAAAATGATTGGAACTGGACTCTAGCTCTACCTTAAAGAGAGTTTTTTTCTCAGTAAAAGGTCACAACCTTTTTCCTGATTTCCTCTCGATATCTTGTTTCATCAATTTCAAGGTTCCATATGTTTTGCTCAATGCTCTCTCAATATATTTCCACCTTTGTAGTGTTCCTTCCTCTTAGCCAGAAGCTCTGGTTTCAATTCCCACCTGCTATGCAGGTATGTTCGAGCGGTTTGACATTTTTCTTTCTCGTTTTGTAATCAATAATTGAACCATATTCATTGGGATCTGTTTCTGCTGAAGATAATGAGTATCAGCTCAGTCAAAGGGCCCACCAAGGTGGTGCGTGGGGTGGTGGGGAGGGGGGGGGGTGATTGTGTTCACACAATAAGCACTTCAATTTGCAGAATAGATATGTGTAATCACCATTTGTTGTAAAATGGATTGATTAGTTTGTAGAATTCTCAGAAACTCATGAATAGCACATTTGTTGACTTTTTCATTTTAATCCCACTTACACTTTTTCTTGATCTGTGCAAAAATCCTGTATTCTCTTGTGCAATAAACTTGTGCATTGGTTGCAGAAGCCTGTGTTCCAATGTCTAAATGAACTTGTGTTTAGGCTGCTGTTGATTTGAAACTGCATCTTTTCTTTTGTCTGGACTTTAAGCCTTGAGCCAGTGCATGTGGTGAGGAGGTGGGAGAGGAAAGGGACAGACAGAGCCAGTCTGGACTCATCTATGGAGCTGTTGTATTTTCTCAGACCTCCTCCCTTCCCCCTCTAATCTCACAAAGATGTCTCTTGAAGAACTCCATACTAGGGGAGGTGTGCTCTAGGTAGAGGTAGTTGACTGGATGAGCTGGGATTTGGCATAGAGGGTCCTTTGAGTGACAGATCTGAAGGTATTGAAAGTAGCACCTAGTAGTCATAGATCCCCTTGTAAAGTGGAAGGAGCAGGAGGTTATATAGATAGTGAGTCTCAATGCCAGTTTTGATCCTTTAACCTTTCCCCAAACTCATCCCTGAACCAACGAGTGTGAAGCAAACTCCAGTAGCAGGGTCTATATCTCATGGGAGTGAGGGAGTGTGAGAAATCCCCGGAGGAGCCAGGATCCACTGGGATTGTATGTATCCCCTCCCCAGTCTCTCTTTAACACCTGTTCGTCTCTCCCTGATCTCTTTCCCTTTCTTTCTCTGTCCATCATTGTCTCCTCTCCCGATCTCCCTGTCTGCATTCCTGTCTTTCTTTACTTCTCTTTCATTCCCTCTCCCTTGCGTTGTTTTTTCCCCTCTGCTTCTTTCCTTCCGTTTCTTTCTTGTTCTTTTGTATTTCTGCCTCTGTATCTGTTTTTTTTCCAGCGCTAGTTTATTCCCCTTTTTTTATTCCCCTGTCTCTCTTTCCCCTGGTGTCCCTGTGCACCACTGTTGGCTTTTGCAGACCTTTGACAATTATGCACTTCCAAAATTATGCAGTGCTACCTCAAGTTTTGTGTCTCCAACACATTTGGTAGTCTCCGAGTTTTACACCCTCTGACAAATGTTGTTACTCTCCACAATTTGAATTCCCCTAAAACTGAATACCCCAATCCAACATAGATATTGCTCCTGCAAAGCCTAACTGTGCACTAACAAATCCTGCATTCTGACATTTCACACACCCAGCTTTGCATCCACCCTCAGTTTTGTGCCCCAATCATGTGCCCACCCCTCTACATTTACATCCCCTGATATTCTTACATCTTGCCGACCCCACAATTTTGCCCCAAATCACGCATGACCTCATTTTGCCCTCATTATGTTTTCACCTGCCCCAAATTTACAACACAAACCATTTTGCCCAGAACCCACCAAAACTTTGCATCCTCCCACAAATTTTGCATCCCTCTAACTTTTATGACTTTATCAAATGTTGCATCCCTAATATTGACAACCACGATATTGCACTTCCCTACTTATAGTCCAACAGCATATTATACTGCCCTGCCTAACTCTGTCCACTATTTAATGAGCCCATATGTCCCAGCACCGCCCCCCCCCCGCCCCAGGTTTTACTGGCCTTCCACAAAGTATTCCCATGAAAATTATGCAAATCCCCAAACATTGCATCACCCCAATTAAGCCCAATACTCCTAATTTTGTATATCTCATAATTTGCATGCCCCTACAAGTATTATTTCAAGCCATAAGTTTAATCCTACTCCAAATGTTGCACCTCCCCAAATGTCCTCCCCTCAGATTTGGTATGTACCTGCCCCCCAAATCTTTGGCCTTCCCCAAATATTGTCTATTCCCCCATGTTGCTGTCTGTGCCCTATTTACACCCTCCTCACATGTTGTGCTGCTACACCCTCCCATTTTTGTCTCCTTCCATACACACTCACCAAAATTTACACCTCTAAAGTTTGCCCCCATTTTTTAAATGATCCAAGCCCTTCAATTATTTTCCAATTCCTAAATCACGCCAGTTTATCTAGTTATTCTGAATTAAAAACCAACACGAACATCTCAATAAGATTCCAACCTTTAACTGACTCTAACATATGTGACATTTTGCAGAAACCACGCTGAACCCTTCAACTAGATTCCTGTCTGTAACTAATTCCTGAATATCTTTTTTTTATACAAGCTGTCCAAAAACCTTTGAATAATCTCTACTCTGTAATTCACTCACGTGATTCTGATATTTCTATTATACAACATAGAACATAGAATGTTACAGTGACGTACAGGCCCTTTGGACCTCCATATTGCACCAACCTGTGGAACCAATCTGAAATCCATCTCTCCTACACTATTCCATTCTCATCCTTATGTCTATCTAATGACGATTTAAATGCCCTTAAAGTTGGCGACTCCCCTACATGTTGCAGCTTCCATGCCCTTCCTACAATGTGGTGACTAGAACTATACACAATATTCCAAATATGGCTGCACCAGAGTATTGACCTGTGGCTCAGAAAATTAATCCCTCTACCAATAAAAGCTAACGCATTGTATGGCTTCTTAACAACCCCATCAACCTAGGTAGCAACTTTCAGGGAACTATGTACATGGACACTGTGATCTCTCTGCTCATCTACACAACCAAGAATATTACTATTAGCCCAGTACTCTTAATTCCTGTCGCTCCTTCCAAAGTGAATCACTTCACCTTTTCCACATTAAATTCCAATTGCCACTGCTCAGCCCAGCTCTGCAGCTTATCCATGTCCTTCTGTAAACTGCAACATCTTTCAGCACTATTCACAACTCCAGCGATCTTAGTGTCATTTGCAAATTTACTAACCCATCCTTCTATGCCCTCATCTAGGTTATTTATAAAAATGACAAAAAATAGTTTCCCAAAAACATATCCTTGCACTACACCAAAAGTAACTGAACTCCAGGATGAATATTTCCCATCAACCACCACCCTCTGTCTTCATTTAGCTGGCCAATTTCTGATCCAAACTGCTAAATCACTCCCAATCACTTGCCTCCGTATTTTATGCAATAGCCAACCATGGAGAACATTATCAAATGCCTTACTGAAATCCATATACAAACATCTCATCCACCATATCAAATAACCATATCAAATTTGGTAACCATATCAAATAACTCAATAAGGTTTGTGAGGCACGACCTCTCCTTCACAAAACCATGTTGATTATCTCTAATCAATTATTCCACCCTAGATCTTCCAACACTTTACCCACAACCGAAGTAATACCCATCCAGATATCTTTTAAATTCTGTAACTGTACCAGCCTCCACTACTTCTCCTGGCTCCTCATTCCATACATGAAGCAGTTGCTCCTTTGGTCCTTTTTAAATGTTTCCTTTCTGGCTATGCATTCACCATCCCAGGGAAAAGACGTGTCTATTTACCCTATCCATGCCACTCATGATTTTATAAACCTCTATGAGGTCACCAGCACCAAAATATGTAGATAATTGGTCTGCAGTCTCTTTTTATTCAACATTGCAGCTTCCCTTGTTTCTGATTGCAAGGGATTTGTTTTCATCGATCTTTTTTGTTTTCTTCATATAACTTGAGGAGCTTTTACAATTAGTTTGAATGTTTCCCACAAGCTTATACATAGGCTTTATTTTTCTTCCTTAATCAATCCCGTCGTTATCTTTTGCCGAAATCTTAATTGCTCCCAGGTTGACATTGTCCCAGAAGATCATAGGACTACTCTCTCATTACATAGGAATGACTAATAGTGCTTTAACCTGAGAGTCAACATTGCTCAGGCAAATGGCAACATTAATAATGTGGGACCTTCATGCTGACATCAACTCGTACATGAATTGAAGACATGCTGTTGGCATCATGCTACTTCATAAAGAAGCCGCCTACTCAACTGTACGAACCCAACCTCAGCTGTTAGACCATACACAATCTGGGGGTGGCGTCTCCTCAGCTTAGGTCCTCAATGTATCAATCCAAGAAATGATCTTGTACACACAACAGGAATTTCTCTTTCAGGGTATTGTTACTGATTTGATTTGCACAATGGAATAGTTTCACAGGTCAGCGCTAAATGAGGGCCAAAGTGCCTGTACTGTGCTCTAATGTTCTATGTTCTAATCCATGCGCAGACTAAAGTCAATCACAATAAACATAAAATCACACGGTATTCAACCCATCAAATCTGCTCTGCCAGTTGATCATGACTGATATATTCCTCAAGGAGAAAGTGAGGACTGCAGATGCTGGAGATCAGAGCTGAAAATGTGTTGCTGGAAAAGCGCAGCAGGTCAGGCAGCATCCAAGGAGCAGGAGAATCGATGTTTCCTAATCTGCAATCTTCTTCCTGACCTCTCTGCCCCCACCCCACTCCGGCCTATCGACCTCACCTTGACCTCCTTCCACCTATCTCATTCCCAACGCCCCTCCCCCAAGTCCCTCCTCCCTACCTTTTATCTTAGCCTGCTGGGCATACTTTCCTCATTCCTGAAGAAGGGCTTATGCCCGAAACGTCGATTCTCCTGTTCCTTAGCTGCTGCCTGACCTGCTGCGCTTTTCCAGCAACACATTTTCAGCTCTGATATATTTCTCAACCCCATTGTCCTGCCATCTCTGATACCCTTTATCCTCTCAACAATCACGAACTTGAGTTATGAACACATTAAATAACTTGCCTCCATGGCCATCTTTGGCAATGCGTTCCAAAGGTACAGCATCTCTGGCTCTATGACAGAAACTCCTTTCTGTCTCCGTTCGAAAGGATTGTCCCCTCATTCTGAGGCTGTACCCTCGGGTCTGAGTCTCTCGTACTACAGAACAATCTGGATTATCCAAGCATTCGGATAACTGATTGTTCAGATAACTGATATGATTGTAAATAAAGGAAACCATACTGAACATAAAACGTAAAATAGCATGTTTACAGAGTTTTAATTTCATTCAATCGATAAAATGTGCATAAACACTGGATATTGCTTAAAAATCCATGATGGAGGCCAAATCCTCAAATCTTCCTTAAGCACTCTACGTATTTCCAGAAGAGATTTGAGGATCTAATGCTGTGCTCCACTGAAGGGTTTGTTTAAATCTATAATTTTAATACGTCTGCTATTTAAACAAACTAATCATTGCATTCTGCAAATTGCAGATTTTCACATGTTTTGTTCAGAAGTATCTTAGTATTTTAGCGGCAGGAAATAATGCTAGAACAACATCCCTGGCTGTGAGGTGCAAGTTGCACAAGTCCGGATAAACGGCAAAGGACTAAACCCTTACCATCACAACATTCTGCCAGCATTAAACAAGGTCCTAAACAACTTCTAAAATCACAAGAGCATTTGTCAGTTTCCGCTGATCTCAGTGTCGCCAAAGAAAGACAGGAGCACCGTCTCACTCATGCCTTCACTTTGCCTTTGTTTTCATGCGCAACCAGTTAAAGTGACTGGAATAAAGCACTGAGTTTTGCGAAGCACTGTGTAACTAACTCTTACATAAAAGATAGTCAGTCACTATTGCTTCAGGTGCTTGTGTTTCTTTATTTTTGCCAGCATTTACACATGTTTATTAGTAGAGGTAATCCAGATTCACTTTTAATCATTGTAAACAAAAGGCATGAACATTGCAACAGTGTCAATGACACCGCTTTGATGTAACGTTTTTATGGGACCTTGAGATCTTGTTCATATAAGTCGAAATTCAGATAATTGATGTTCAGATAACCAAGACTTTTCTGTATCTTAAGCATTTTCTCCACGTCCAATCTATTCCCCTCATACGTCCAAACTTTATTGAACACACACCAAGAGTTCTCAGCTGCTGCAGACATACCTTAATTTCTGGGATCATTATTGTAAAACATTCCTTGATCTTTTCAACGCCAGCACATTCTTACTTATAAACAGGTCCCAAAACTCCCACAATACTTCAAAAGAGACAAAACAAAATCTGCAGGTGCTGGAATCCAAAATTGACAGGCTGGAGGCTGGAAGAACACAGCAAGCACAGCATCCGGAGGTGGAGAGGTTCACGTTTCGGGTGTAACCCCTCTTCAGGACTCCAAGTTCTCACTCGTCACCTCCGTCTCTGCTTTGGATGTCTCCTGCAACGCTGCCCCAGATTTTGCTGACAATAGCACTTGGCCCGGCCCCAACTTCCCTTCAGTCTCTTCCTCTGGCTTCTCGCACTCTGCAAGCAAGACTCAATCTACATTTCCCAGCGTCACCTCTGGGTCCTACTGCCAATCCACAGTAAACCAGCATGCCAGCTCTCCCTTCTCACCCATCCTCCTCAGAATGCATCCTAAAACACTCCATGTCGCACCCTTCACCACTGCACCATTTCCCAGACCCCCAACCCCTCGCCCCAGCACATACCCTCGCAATCTCCTTTCTCTCCCACACCACATCCAACCCTCACCCACCACGTCTTCACCCTTTCTCTCTCTCCATGTTGATGCCTGCTTTGTTCCACAAATCTGGACGACACAAGCTTTCTGATCAACAACAGAAACTTTATTATTGGACAGCTGGCGAGAGATTCAAAGCGTCTCTGAAGTAGTGCCTACTGGCACTGACTCTTCACGAATTTCTGCCTTACACCCAGAGACTGTACGAATTTGTAAATTTATGAATGTTGAATTCCTGTTATAACACGTGAATGGACTATAGAATCTGATTATCATATCTTATATGATTATGTGTTAATGGAAATAAATTAAGGCAGAAAGGTTTTGCCTGCTACAAATGGGGAATTCACATACCTATGTTAATATGGAGGGAAAGTAAGACAATCGGAGAGGGAGGCAGTTAACTGGTTTGGGGCCAGGGCTACTAGTCCTGTCTGGAAAGGAAAAAGGTCTTGTCTGGGCTTACTTGCATGGAATGGGGGAATCCACATGTGTGGATTGAAAGAGCACAGGCTTTCAGTTGCTGTTGCAGTAAGGTCTTTGGTGGTGGGATTTTTAACCCTAAAGTTCCCAGTGTGCCCTGAGGGAGAAGCAAATCATGGAACTGACCCCTGTGTGTCATTTTTACTTCCTCATCCACCCATCAGCCACCTTGGGATGCCCCAAACATCCCATTCCCAAGTCTTGCCACATATTCACAATGCCCCCAACCTCAAACTCACTGAGGCCGAAAGGTCTGTCCTCAGGAAAGTGCTCCCAATTGCCCACCTCCACCCCCACTTCAATGAATTCCAGATCCGCCACAACAAGTAGTTCTTCTTCTGCCACCTCCGCCCCCATGCCTTCTTCTTTGACAAAAATTCCCAACCTCCCTCCTTTTCTCCCAACTCCAAACGTCCTCTTCCACTTGGTCACCACCTGACGGACTCATACCCTCCCGAGACCGCTTCATTGCAGACTGTCAATGTGACATTGGCTGCCTCAATCTCTTTGCACCATGGGCTCTTATCTTGTTTACTAGCTTCTTGCACAGCATCTTGTCAAAGGCCGGCTAGAAATCCAAATAGAATCACTTCAAAAGGTTGTCCTTTATCTAAAAGGATGCTCAGTATGTCCTCAACGAATTCCAATAGGTTTGTCAGGCATGACCTCCCCTTGACAAAGCCATGCTGACTCTTTCCTAGTATATCATGTACTTCCAAATATCCTCTGCATCAAGCTGTGTGTACACATTCGGTATACAGTACAAACACTAAGTGTCATTATTTACTAAGGTTCTATGCATCTCCGGGATTACAAAGGATATGTCTGGCCTCATTGATACGGTACACTCCAAGTAGTTGAACTGTCCTGTGTCACTTGACCATCCTGTAGAAATTTATGAAGAAAAACATCTTTGCCTACAGTCCCTCAGGTAATGGTCAGCACTTAGCATCCTCAAGACCCAGTGGGGAACAGGAGAGGGGTTATCTTATCTGGTGGTTCCCTGAACAAAACTGCCCAGGCAATTTGGCAGGTCACCTCATTGCCTAGTCTAACGTCTCCTTCTGGAATGTACCTTTCCAAATGAAGTCTGGAGACAGATGCAGTGTTTTTGTTTTGTCCAGGTTTGTCCTAAGCAGCTCCGTGACATAGGACTCCGTGATCTATGGTCTGTTCACTGGGAAGCACATGAGAGGAAAAAAAAGCCCATGCAAGAGGCTCATTGGTCTGCCCGAAACCTGCTGGTCTTCCACGTGAAAAAGTTGACCCTGACCAAGTTTTGCAGACTGGCACATTCCAAAGTCAAAGATGAGGGATGCGCTAAAGCCAAGGTACAGTGGTGGAACCACCACTGTCTGAGGTCTTTTTCCTGAAGTATAGTCAGAGTCTGGTCATTTACCAGAACCTCCCGATGTCTCAGATACATGTGAATAGTCCTAGTCTCCAAAATAATTCAGAAATGCATTGAGATTAATTGTAAATATTGAAAAAGTTCATGCCCAATGTTTGTTTTCTTCTGTGTACAAAATAAAATTATGGATAAGAACTGGTTAACTTAGTGCATGTACAGAAAGATTTCCTTTTTTATGAATAAAGTATATTTTTGCAAAAAGAAAATTCTTATCAACAGTTCTAATCCAATTTATATCTGATTTTATGAATGGGACATGAGCAAGTCTGAAGAGGCCAGCATTGACTGCTGTGCTGCTGTGACAGTTCTCCGACAGTGGTGTTCAGAATTGTCAGGCAACAGCTGTACAGAAACCTCCAAATCCTCCAACCATGGCAACATCCTTATAACTCTTTTCTGAACCCTTTCAAGTTTCATAACATCTTTCTGATAAGGAGATCAGAATTGCACACAATATCCCAACAGTGGCCTAACCAATGTCCTATACAGCTGCAACATGACCTCCCAACTCCTGCACTCAATACTCTGACCAATAAAGGAAAGCACACCTATCTACCTATCTTCACTATCCTATCTACCTGTGATTCCACTTTCAAGGAGCTATGAATCTGCACTCCAAAGTCTCTGTTCAGCAACACCCCATACGACTTGACCATTAAATGTATATCCTGCTCAGCTTTGCATTCCCAAAATGACTGACTGAAATTCCTTCTACACTGGCCTCTCCTCAGCGTGAATTGCTGGAGATCGAGTATGAATTCAAGAGTATACAAACAGGCCTGACGAATGTGTAAAGTTGTTCACAGGCACACAACAGGTGAATGACCTTTTCTCAGTCAACTCGCTGGTTTTGCTACAGGTTCAGCAATCAACTGAACCTCTTCTCACAGTGAGAGCGCATGGATGAAGTGGAACGACAGTGAATGCACTGGACGGCCATCAGTCAGTGTGGGTTTTATAAATCATGCCACGGGCAACGCATTGACAACGTCTCTCTTCAGTATCAATTTCCTGGTGTCTGTTGAAGCTGATGGTGAAAGGTGCAAATTCATGTGTCGACATGGGGATGGGTGAGAGTTAGTTTGGCCCAATGGGTAGTAAAAGGGTGGCAGCCAATCAGATTGTCTCAATCGCAATGACGGTGAGCCTCCACGAGCTCTTCATACTGGAGGTGAAGATGGAGAATACAGGGGCGCGTAGGAGCATTTAAACAGGATCCAACTTGTCAGAGATTTTAAAAAAAAACTCAGTACACCAGTTCCGACAAAGTTGATTGGTTCGAATTTTCTACGGAATATAAAGATCTAGAACTGAGCTGGAGTTTAGGAGTTGATTGCTGTGCACTGAGAATGTCACTGGATGAGCAATCCATCTATGTGTTAATGCTCAGGGGATACAAGATCAAACTTCCCACATCAGCTGGTGATACTTACATTCTATTCACAAAGTCTGGGAATGAAAAGCAGTCTCCCCGGTCTTGCCATGAAGCTACATTGATGGTCATAACACTGACCTGGTTCAGCAATGCCCTTGAAGGAAAGAATTCTGCCATCCGAATCCTAGCTGCTTTCTAAAACGCCCCAGTGAACCCTTTGTTGGACAACAAGTAATAAACAACCAATTCCAAGGATACTTAAAAGAGCCCATTTTCCTAAAACTTGCAGAAACAGACCCCAATCAACACAGTTCACTTTGGGACGTGATTAACAGCAAACTAACATCAATTGTGAGCTTGCTTGGTGTCTCAACCGGTTGAATAAATGAGCGAATCCTCTTGTGAATGTGCTGGTGGAATGTAAGTTGGAATGATTGCTTGAACCCAGCCGCACAGTGTGAATATGTTGATGGATCATCAGTTCGCAGGAACTTCATCGTGCTTCCCACAGACTGGGCATTTGAAATGACTCTCCAGCGCAAACTCGCTGGTGGATTAAACTCGGTTAAAAACAATGACTGCAGATGCTGGAAACCGGATTCTGGATTAGTGGTGCTGGAAGAGCACAGCAGTTCAGGCAGCATCCAAGTAGCTTCGAAATTGACGTTTCGGGCAAAAGCCCTTCATCAGGATTAAAGGCAGTGAGCCTGAAGCGTGGAGAGATAAGATAGAGGAGGGTGGGGGTGGGGAGAAAGTAGCAAAGAGTACAATGGGGGAGTGGGGGAGGAAATGAAGGTGATAGGTCCAGGAGGAGAGGGTGGAGTGGATAGGTGGAAAAGAAGATAGGCAGGTAGGACAAGTCCGGACAAGTCATGGGGACAGTTACTGAGCTGGAAGTTTGGAACTAGGGTGAGGTGGGGGAAGGGGAAATGAGAAACTGGTGAAGTCCACATTGATGCCTTGGGGTTGAAGTGTTCCGAGGTGGAAGATGAGGCGTTCTTCCTCCAGGTGTCTGGTGGTGAGGGAGCAGCGGTGAAGGAGGCCCAGGACCTCCATGTCCGCGGCAGAGTGGGAGGGGGAGTTGAAATGTTGGGCCACGGGGTGGTGTGGTTGATTGGTGCGGGTGTCCCGGAGATGTTCCCTAAAGTATTCTGCTAGGAGGTGCCCAGTCTCCCCAATGTAGAGGAGACCGCATTGGGAGCAACGGATACAATAAATGATATTATTGGATGTGCAAGTAAAACTTTGATGGATGTGGAAGGCTCCTTTAGGGCCTTGGATAGAGGTGAGGGAGGAGGTGTGGGCGCAGGTTTTACAGTTCCTGCGGTGGCAGGGGAAAGTGCCAGGATTGGAGTGTGGGTTGTTTGGGGGTGTGGACCTGACCAGGTAGTCGCGGAGGGAACGGTCTTTGCAGAAGGTGGAAAGGGGTGGGGAGGGAAATATATCCCTGGTAGTGGGGTCTGCTTGGAGGTGGCGGAAATGTTGGCGGACGATTTGGTTTATGCAAAGGTTGGTAGGGTGGAAGATGAGCACCAGAGGCATTCTGTCCTTGTTACGGTTGGAGGGGTGGGGTCTGAGGAAACCTGCGCCCACACCTCCTCCCTCACTTCTATCCAAGGCCCGAAAGGAGCCTTCCACATCCATTAAAGGAGCCTTGCACATCCACTAATATCATTTATTGTATCTGTTGCTCCTGATGCGGTCTCCTCTACATTGGGGAGCACCTTGGGGAACATCTCCGGGACACCCGCATCAATCAACCACGCCGCCCCGTGGCCCAACATTTCAACTCCCCCTCCCACTCTGCCGAGGACATGGAGGTCCTGGGCCTCCTTCACCGCCGCTCCCTCACCACCAGACACCTGGAGGAAGAACATTTCATCTTCCGCCTCAGAACACTTCAACCCCAAGGCATCAATGTGGACTTCACCAGTTTACTCATTTCCCCTTCCCCCACCTCACCCTAGTTCTAAACTTCCAGCTCAGTAACTGTCCCCATGACTTGTCCAGACTTGTCCTACCTGCCTATCTCCTTTTCCGCCTATCCACTCCACCCTCTCCTCCCTGACCTATCACCTTCATCCCCTCCCCCACTCACCCATTGTACTCTATGCTACTTTCTCCCCACCCCCACCCTCCTCTAGCTTATCGCTCCACGCTTCAGGCTCACTGCCTTTATTCCTGATGAAGGGCTTTTGCCCGAAACGTCGATTTCGAAGCTACTTGGATGCTGCCTGAACTGCTGTGCTCTTCCAGCACCACTAATCCAGTCGCTGGTGGATTAGCCGATGCGATGACAAAATGATTCATTTCCTACACTCAAAGCAGGTGAATGGTCTTTCCCCAGTCTGAACTTGCTGATTGTTCAGCAGAATAGATTAATCAGTGAAACTCAAGTCATACTTTGAGCAGGAAAATGGTCTCGCTCTAGTGTAAATTCACTCGTAACTAAGCAGATATTGTGAATGACTGACTGAATCCTTTCCCGAACCCAGATCAGGTGAAACGTCTCTCCCCAGTGTGTATTCGCTGGAGGACAATCACTCCAGATGAGTGCCTGATGTCTATCCCACAGTGACAGCATCGGAACGTCTGGTCTCAGTATGAAAGCAATGATGTGACATCAGTTCACTGGAACTTTCATAGCTGTTCCCACAGTCTGGACATTTAAAAGTCCTTTCCCCAGTGTGAAGTCGCTGGTGTTTCAGCAATGGGATAATTGAATGAATTCCTTCCCACATTTAGGAAAGGGCCTCTCCTCAAAGTAACTGTGTCAATGTCTTTCAGAGGGGGATTTGAAATTCTTCCCACAGTCTCTACATTACCCCTCTTCCTCCCCGGTGTTACGATATTGATGTTCTGAGAAACTGGACGGCGATCTCAACCCTGGTCCAAACATCGAACTGGCGTACATCGTCCTCCCTACTGTGATTGGTGCTTTTAACTTACATGTTCAAAAGCAAAGTCATTCCAGTCAGAATGAATTGTGTGACACCACCAGACCCTGAAGCGATGTGTGAAGTAACTTCTCAAATGCAAAGCTGTCTCACAAATACCCCTTGAAACGAGCTGAAAAGAGGAGAAAAAAAATGGAAAAGAGCCCGCGAAATTGGGAATGGAGCTGGCTGAGCTTCGACCAAAGATTTGTATGAATTTTGTGGCGCTCTAAAAGTGACCATGAAGGCTGCTGGCTGTCAGTGAAACTCCTCTAAGAGTAAAAGGCAAGGGAAATAAGTCCAGGAAACCAGGGATGTGAAGGGATATCGACAGTTTAAGAAGGAAAAATGCAAATGTTAGGTACAGTGTAACAAATAGAAGGGAGATTGGGACATGCTTTAAAAATAAGTCGGGAGGGCAAAGACTCACCATGAAATATCTGTGGCAAATACTATTAAAGAAAAGCCCTAATGCATTTTATAAGAATAGTCAGGATAAAAATATTACCAGGGAAAGCGTGGAGCCTATCAGAAACCAAAGGACTGTTATGTGCCTGGAACCAGAGGAAGCAGGTGAGATCTTACATGAATACTTTGCATCTCTATTCACAAAGGAGAAAGACATTGTCCCTGGGAATTTCATTTGGGATTGTGAGGTTCTAGAACACGTTAAGATTAATAAGGAGGAGGTATTAGATGTTTTGGCGGACATATAGGTATATAAACCGCAGGGCTGATGAGATAAAGAGTAATAGAGTAGGACAGCACGGAAACAGACCAACTCGGTCCAACTCGTCGATGCTGACCACGTTTTAAATTAATTTATTCACACTTGCAATCGTTTGGCCCATATCGCTTAAAACCCTCCCTATCATGTACCAATCCAGAAGCTTTTTGAATGTAATTTTACCAAAAGAACAACGCACAGATTAACGAACGACACGAGCAGAGCCATACGTAATTAGAGACTGGATTATGCAGATACGTTTTAATACACAACTCTGCGCGGTTATAGACATATGTAAACATGTGAAATGATGCTCATTACTTCAGGATATCTAAGTTGCTTGATGGCAAACGAAGTGCGTTTTCATGAAGCCTGTGTGCCGTCCAGGTGAAAGGTTACTCCTCGGTATAGCTGTGTGTGTGTGGATCAGCCTGGGAAAGACATGATTGAATCTATTATTGCAATAGTTGTAGGAGACATTGCGCCACCGTTATATGTGATTATCAATAGTTGGGTGGAGCAGAGGAAATATTTCTAGATCTAAATGTTCGTGAAGCGCAACAAGCCATGGATCTGGCTCGAGATTGTAATTTGGGATGGTCAGCGAATGTAGTCCTTGCCAGCAATGCTGAAATTCCATGAAGAATTTTAGGAATGAAAGTATATTTCACTCCATTCCTCTTGGATCAGGAAGTGCTGATATCACCAATTCACTGGCCAGTACCCTCAAGGCTCATGAGGCAAAGAGAAAACAATAACCTGGATACTTACACAGAACTGTTCAAAACAATCCGTCTCTGTCTGTATTGTGGCATTCAATTTGCATTTTTCTCTCAAACAACATGATACAGATTAAGCAAATATTAAACAAGGATATCGGGCAAAACGTGCCTTGGACAAGGGGAAGCGTGCTGTCAGATAAAATGCAAATCATGTCGGATTAACGTAATTGCAACATTTTAACCAGTTTAACAAATGCATTAAATAGATGTCTCATTCCGTGTTTTAACTCCTCCCTGAATTTAATCTGCGTCCCAGCATAAATAAACGGATTGATGCACGAACTCAATAGCTGAAGCATGTATCCGGTTTGCTGGAGAACAAATGCAGCATTACTGAAATCCGAGCTGGCTGAATATGTAAGATTGGCAAGTCGGACATAAAGGATTGATGTGCAAAATAATGCATATAACAGGAGGAAGCTCCCTGAGATGGCAAAAAGTAAAATAATCGACTTTCTCCGCTTTTCTATCTCGGTATCACTCTGATTCTCTGCGTTGTTCTGGCTACAGAGTCTCTTGCGGGCCCGATTGGCTGCGAGAATGTGTCTGACTGTCAGAGCATTGAGCAGTAAAATCAGCATAAATGGGAGAAGAGGGGTCAAAATGGCTCGAATACACTCATAGGCACCCCAGGCAGGCGACACGTAAAAAATGTCCTTTACACCACAGAACCAAGGTACTTGATCAACAACGTAGACAGGTTCATAAACAAAGTAGGTTGGGATATTTTTCAAACAGGAAAGAGCGCACACGAGTCCGATGACCCACGCTGCAATCTTCTCCATGCAATATTTCATTTTCAGCTTCTGGGAACAAATGGCAACAAATCGATCAAAAGTAAAAGCGACTGTTATCCAGGCAGAACTGTCAATGATTGCAAAATTTAAGGAAGAACGAAAGCTGCACACCGGCGTGATGGAAAGGAAACTGGAAGGGAAATAAATTCCAGCAATCCGGTTTAAAATTACAATGGTGATCATGACCAGGAGATCTGTCACTGCCATAGACACCAGGTAATAAATGACACATCCGGACAGACCACACCTTCTTCGAGCGAGAATCAAAATTACTACTAGGTTTGCTGGAAGA
This sequence comes from Chiloscyllium punctatum, assembly GCF_047496795.1. Lineage (NCBI taxonomy): Eukaryota > Metazoa > Chordata > Chondrichthyes > Orectolobiformes > Hemiscylliidae > Chiloscyllium > Chiloscyllium punctatum. Next base: position 29,743,748 of record NC_092783.1, read on the forward strand.
GGGGAAGATAGAGAGCGAGAATGAGAATGCGTAACAGAATAATTACCCAAATAAATTCATTAATGTTATAGGATTTTTCATGAAATTTAAAAGTATAAGCCTTGGTTCTGCACTAACAATAACCCCGTACGCGAGGGTCAGTGGTGTACTTCGTTTAATAAAGAATTACTAAATATAAGGCTAGTTTATGGCAAAGCAGTGTAGGAAAAACTGGCGAGACCGAACAGACAACAAGGGAAGAGAAAAATAAAACGTTGAAACTGTCAAAGAAACACGGAAGATGTTACATCAGCAAATACAGATGGACGTATTAAATGAAGCAAATAATCAAACAGCAAATTTTAACTGTGGAAACTTTCAGTCGGAGTGGGTTATATTCAAGCACGAGGAATATTTCAATTAAAAAATATAAATGATAGACTGAAAAAAACGACAAACGAACTGCACATATGTAAAAACGAGAAGAACAAAGAAAATTACGTCACAGGAACAGGCCCTTCGGCCCTCTAAGTCTGCTCCAATCCAGATCCTCTACCTAAACGTGCCGCCTATTAGCGATGGGTCTGTATCCCTTTGCTCCCTGTTTATTCATGTATCTGTCAAGATACATCTTAAATGATGGTATCATGCCCGCCTCTACCACCTCCGCTGGCACACATTCCAGGCACCTACTACCCTCTGTGTAAAGAACTTTCCACCATATCTCCCCTAAAGTTTTCCCCTCTCATTTTAAACACACGACTCCAAGTAATTGAATCCTTCATTCTGGAAAAAGGCTTCTTGCTATTCACCCTGTCTATAACGCTCATGATTTTGTAGATCTCAATCAGATCGCCCCTCAACCTCCGTCTTTCTAATGAAAATAATCCTCATCTACTCAACCTCTCTTCACAGCTAGCACCCTCCATACCAGGCAACATCCTGGTGAAAACAATGACTGCAGATGCTGGAAACCAGATTCCTGATGAAGGGCTTTTGCCCGAAACGTCGATTTTACTGCTCCTCGGCTGCTGCCCGAACTGCTGTGCTCTTCCAGCATCACTAATCCAACATCCTGGTGAAGCTCTTCTGCACCCTCTCCAAAGCATCCACATTCTTTTGAGAATGTGGTGACCGGAGCTGTACACAATATTCCAAATGTGGCTGAACCAAAGTTTTGTACAACTCTTGTACAACATCCTGGGTTGCGGAGGGGTGGGGGTGGAGGTGGGTATGGGTGCGACAGTCTTCCGAGGGTCGATGTGGACTCCATGGGTAAATGCCGTGCTTCCACACTGTAGGGATTCTATGATGAACACCTGTACACTCCTTGTACATTTCAAGAGATTCACTTGATTCGGGTTGTCTATACCTAACATATGCCTTCTTTTTCTTGAACAGAGCTGTATTATTGTCTTCATCCTTTTTTTCCTACTCTTACTGGACGTACCTTCTCTCTAATAGGAATACAATTCCCCTGAACTCCCGTTATCTAATTTTTGGAAGACTTCCACTAGCCAACCGTCCCTTCACAAATTAACATATAATGCGTCAGCAGTGTGATAATTCAACAGCATTAACACTGTCATATCTAAGTATATACCATAATGACATTTTCTGAACACTCGCCCATTACAGTATTGTCTGTAGCACAATGGAATTCAATCTGCATCTTGATTGCAGTATTCCCATTCACCAGCAGTTCCACTGCAAATAACAGAGCAGGACCGCATTGACATCGGCAGCTGTTCATCACAACTGACTGAATTCATACATTAAAACAACAGTTTCCATCACAGAGAAACAAACAAGGGGAAAATGTACACAATTTAATCAGAATTAAATATGCTGGTTTAGCGCTATAAAATCAAGTTTAAGTGAGGGTTACATTAATTTGGGAAGCTAAATACATCTGACGGCTTAAATGTGCAATTAATACTAGGAAAGTGCAAAGTATGAATTTGTAATTGAGGAGAAACTAAACCTGATAAAATACTATATTCTTCCAGAGATTGAGAAACATACATGTCCCTGTAACAAGTCAAAAAAGGAGAAATGCTGCTGACAACATGCAAATGTTTTCTGCAAACACTTTACCTGGTAACCCGATGGCGGCAATGATGGGATAGTAAATGGCAAAGACCAAACCTTGAGGTACTCCATGCATTTTTGAGAAGATGAATTCACTCAAAAATGTTACCTAATATACTTCATGTCAGGCTCCAGGGAGATAATTAGTCACTTTGAGATATTGTATTAATAGTTTACAATAGATCAGCGCAGCGCTGCTCAGCTGGTTTTTGTGATATGGAGGATTTCAGTGCTTTGTTTCAACTGCTGGGACGCAGTTATAAAAAGCGATAAACAGATAATTTCACCATCATTATTGCACAAGACTGCTTGGATATTGGACACAGATCTTAGCCGCACCTAATGACTAGCCGTGCTGAGAAACGCACATTTTCTTTGGAAAACTCAATTTGGTTCTCCTGTTAGAACATAGAACATAGAAGAATACAGCGCAGTACTGGCCCTTCAGCCCTCGATGTTGCGCCGATCAAAGCCCACCTAACCTACACTAACCCACTATCCTCCATATACCTATCCAATGCCCGCTTAAATACCCATAAAGAGGGAGAGTCCACCACTGCTACTGGCAGGGCATTCCATGAACTAACGACTCGCTGAGTGAAGAACCTACCCCTAACATCAGTCCTATATCTACCCCCCCTTAATTTAAAGCTATGCCCCCTTGTAATAGCTGACTCCATACGTGGAAAAAGGTTCTCACTGTCAACCCTATCTAACCCCCTAATCATCTTGTACACCTCTATCAAATCACCCCTAAACCTTCTTTTCTCCAATGAAAACAACCCCAAGTGCCTCAGCCTTTCCTCATAGGATTTTCCTACCATACCAGGCAACATCCTGGTAAACTTCCTCTGCACCCGTTCCAGTGCCTCCACATCCTTCCTATAGTATGGCGACCAAAACTGCACACAATATTCCAGATGCGGCCGCACCAGAGTCTTATACAACTGCAGCATGACCTCAGGACTACGGAACTCAATTCCTCTACCAATAAAAGCCAGTACGCCATATGCCTTCTTCACTGCACTATTTACCTGGGTGGCAACTTTCAGAGATCTGTGTACATGGACACCAAGATCCCTCTGCTCTTCCACACTACCAAGTAGTCTACCATTAGCCCAGTAATCCATCTTTTTATTACTCTTACCAAAGTGAATCACTTCACACTTAGCTACATTGAACTCCATTTGCCACCTTTCTGCCCAGCTCTGCAGCTTCTCTATATCCCGCTGTAACCTGCCATATCCTTCCTCACTGTCTACAACTCCTCCGACTTTCGTATCATCCGCAAACTTGCTCACCCAACCTTCTAACCCTTCCTCCAGGTCATTTATAAAAATGACAAACAGCAATGGTCCCAAAACAGATCCTTGCGGAACACCGCTAGTGACGGCACTCCAAGATGAACCTTTGCCATCAACTACTACCCTCTGTCTTCTTCCAGAGAGCCAATTCCTAATCCAAACCTCCAACTCACCCTCAATGCCATATCTCTGTATTTTCTGCAGTAGCCTACCATGGGGGACCTTATCAAATGCCTTACTAAAATCCATATATACCACATCTACCGCTTTCCCCTCATCTACCTCCTTAGTCACCTTCTCAAAGAATTCAATAAGGTTTGTGAGGCACGACCTGCCCTTCACAAAACCATGCTGACTATCCTTGATCACATCATTCTTATCCAGATGTGCATAAATCCTATCCCTTACAATTCTCTCTAAGACTTTGCCCACAACAGAAGTGAGACTCACTGGCCTATAGTTACTAGGATTATCCCTACTTCCCTTCTTGAACAAGGGAACCACGTTTGCTAGCCTCCAATCCTCTGGCACTACTCCTGTCGACAAAGAGGACACAAAAATCAAGGCCAATGGCTCTGCAATCTCCTCCCTTGCTTCCCAGAGAATCCTAGGATAAATGCCATCAGGCCCAGGGGACTTATCTATTTTCACCCTTGCCAGAATTTCCAACACCTCTTCTCTACATATCTCAAAGCCATCCATTCTACTTATTCGTGCCTCAGTATTCATATCGACAACAATGTCCTGTTCCTGAGTGAATACTGACGAAAAGTATTCATTCAGCGCCTCCCCAATCTCTTCAGCCTCCACACACAACTTCCCATTACTATCCTTGATTGGACCTATTCCTTCCCTAGTCATTCTTTTATTCCTTTTGTTCATTATTTTATTTCCGTTGGATAACTAAGCAGATGCACTAGGCTTCCAAGATTACCTGGGACTTTAGGTCCACTTAAATCATGGTTAAACAGTTCAAATTCAAATCCTACCTGACACAGGGATGTGTCATGATATATTCAAAGCGCGCGATTGGGGAAGCTGGTTTAGTGTTTAGCATTGCTGCCTCGCAGTGCCACGGATCTGGGGTCAATTTCAGTGAAATCGATGGGCTGAATGATCTGTTTCCACAGTGCAGGGATCCTATGATTAAAGTTAATCATATCCATTTGAATGCAATGTATTTGTTTTCAATATGAACATATCTGGTTAAGCGTGATGATGCGAAATCTGGTGCGGATCATTTTGAAAGTGGTAAAATTCAGTTTGATCAGGTGCTTTCATGACAATTATAAAAGTGCAACCACATCTCGGTGCTGTTCAGATCATTTAAATAATGGGTAGTGGTTTAGATGAGCAGTGTTAATCTCAGAGTGCTTCAGGACATGTAATGTGACAGTCCTGTTCCGCAGTGAATTTGCTTTTTCTCGCGAAGATCGCGATCATTATTCACTCTCCCCTTCTGTTATGTGTCACTTTGACAGTATCTTTTCTTTTATTTCAAAAATATACTTTATTCATAAAATATTTTTATGGTCTGTACAGTTGGTCATGCCATACATACGGAAACATTCAATTTCTTTGCATACAGAGATCAGAATTTATCATTTGTTTCTACAGGTCTGTACGTTTATCAATCATATATCCATATATTTAGCTGAGGAGTCAGCGGAGCCCAAATGACTGGGTGGGCTCCCTGTTCTTCTTAGGCAGGTAGCTGTTACACGGTGGTCTTTCCCCACTGCGCCTTGGCGGCAGCTGCCCCAAGCTTCAGCGAGTCCCTCAACACGTATTCCTGGACCTTGGAATGCGCCAGTCTGCAACACTCAGCCTGGGTCAACTTCTTCAGCTGGAAGATCAACAGGTTTCGGACTGCCCAGAGAGTTCACTGAGTTGTTGAACCTCATGTTGATGTTCATCTCGGTGTGTATCTCGGGGAACAGACTGTACAGCACGGAGTCCCGCGTCATGGAGCTGCTCAGGACGAACCTCGACAAATACCACTGCATTCCTCTCCAGACTTCCTTTGTGTAGGCACATTCCAGAATGAGGTGTGTGACAGTCTCGTTCCCCCCCCCCTCCCCCCACCCCCCCACCGCGCAGCCACTTCCAGGGCAGCGTGCGGTGCGGCTGAGAGTCTGGGCGTGCATAAAGGATCTCACAGGCGGAGCCCTTCTCACCACCAGCCAAGCCATGTCTTGGTGCTTGTTGGAAAGTTCTGGCGATGAGGCATCCCGCTAAATGACTTTGACAGTCTGCTTAGGGAACCGCTCAATAGGATCCACTGTCTCCTTCTCATCTTCTATCCCAAACTCAATTCTTCATTTTCCAAAGTGGAAATTCCAATGTTCTTGTCTCAGCAGTGTGAGGTGTAAAGACTGCTCACTGCTTTCTATGTGTTAAGGGATTCACTTAGTATTTCATCAACAGCAATGAGGCATCAGAGAGTTGACAAGTAAGTTCACAACTGCTGTAATTTTTGCTGTTCATCACATCCAGGATGTTCCCAAACTTGCCAAACACGGACTGGGACTGCTATAGTGATAAGGACTTGGATGGGAAGGAACTTGTTAAGTGCATTTATGAAAACTCTTAATCAATATGTTAATAACCCTCATAGAGAAAGAACAAATGCCAACCTCCTGTTGGGAAACAAGTTAGGGAAGCGATGGAGGGTGACTACACCCAGAGGGTGGTCATTCTGTAACTCACTGTCTGGAAGGGAGGTAGAGGCGGGAACACATGTTGCATTTAAAAATTATTCTGATATGAAGGGGAGCTGCTGTAACTCATGGTGGCTCAGTGGTTAGCACTGCTGCCTCACAGCACCAGGGTCCCACGTTCGGTTCCAGTCTCAGGCAATTGTCTGTGTGGAGTTTGAACATTCTCCCAGTGTCTCCGTGGGCTTCCTCTGGATGCTCCGATTTCCTCCCACAGTCTAAAGATGTGCAGTTCAGGTGAATTCTGCATGCTAAATTGCCCATAGTGTTAAGTGAAGGGGTAAAATGTAGGGGGATGGGTCTGGGTGGGTTGCGCTTCGGCAGGTCAGTGTGGACTTGTTGAGCCGAAGGGCCTGTTTCCACACTGTAAGTAAGTAATCTAAATTGCTCATAGTGTTAGGTGCATTAGTCTGAGGGAAATGGGTCTGGGTGGGTTACTCTTCAGAGGGTCGGTGTGGACTAGTTGGGCCAAAGTCTCCACACTGCAGGGAATTTAATCTAATCTAATCAGAAATAAGGTGTCAAGGTTGCAAGAGTGCACAGGCAAGCAGGAAAGTGATTTGAAGGGTGTCTACTTCAACACCAGGAGCATCTTTGATAAGGTGGTTGAACTTGTAGCATTGGTTGGTAGCTGGGACTGCAATGTTGTGGGGCATTGTGGTGACGTGAAAAGAACAGGGAATCAATGGTTGTTGCAGGTTTTGTGGTTTAGATGTTTCAGTAAGAACAGAGATGATGATAAAGGAGGGGAGGTGTGGCATTGTTAGTCAAGGACAGTATTACGGTGGCAGATAGGATGCTTGAACGCACAGCTACTGAGGCAATATGGGCTGAGGTTAGAAACAGGAAAGGAGAGGTCACCCTGCTGATTGGTTTTCTATAGGCCTTTGATTAGTTCCATAGATGTAGAGGAGTGGAGAGCAAAGATGATTCTGTACACGAGTGAGAGTGACAGTTTAGTTGTTATGCGATCTTTAACTTTCCAAATATCTACTGGAAATACTATAGTTAGAGTACATTAGATGGGTCAGTTATTGTTCAATGTGTGCGTGATGGTTCCCTGACACAGTATGTAGACAAGCCAGTAAGGAGCGAGGTTACATTGGATTTGTAACTCGGTAATGAACCTGGTCATGTGTTAGATTTGGAGGTAGGTAAGCACTTTGGTGATAGTGACAACAATTCAGTTATGTTTACTTTACCAATGGAACAGGATAGGTACATACCACAGGGTAAGAGTTATTATGATGCAATTAGGCAAGATTTAGATGCATAGGATGGGGAAGGAAAATGCAGGGTATGGTCATGATTGAAAGGTGGAGTTTATTCAAGGCACAACTACTGCATGTACTTGATAAGTACGTAGTTGTCAGGCAGGGAGGAAGTGGTCGTACAAGGGAGTTGTGGTTGACTAAAGAAGTTGAATTTTATGTCAAGAGGAAGAAGAAGGATTACGTAAGGGTGAGATGTCAAGGTTTTGTTAGGGCACTTGAGATTTACAAGGTAGCCAGGTAGGACTAAAAGAAAGAGCTAAGAAGAGCCAGGAGGGGGCATGAGAAATCTTTGGCAGCAAGGATCAAGGAAACCCCTTAAGCTTTCTATGGGTATGTCAGGCAAAAAAGAATGACGAGAGTAAAATTAGGTCCAATCAAGGACAGTAGTGGGAAGTCGTGTATGGAGTCAGATGAGGTAGGAGAAGAGCTAAGTGAAATTTCTTTTGTCAGTACTCTCACTAGAAAAAAAACATTTTTGTCAAGGTTAATACTGAGATACAGACTCCTAGACTAGAGGTGTTTGAGATTTACAAAGAGGAGGTGTTAGCAATTCCTGAATGTGTGAAAATAGGTCCTCCGGGCTGGATGGGATTTATCCTAGGATTCTCTGGGAAGCCAAGGTGTAGATTGCAGAGCCTTTGATTGTGATCTTTATGTCATCATTGTCTACAGCAATAGTGCTGGAAGACTGGAGGATAGCAAATGTTGCCCATTGTTCAAGAAGAGGAGTAGAGACAACCATGGTAATTATAGCCTTACTTCAGTTGTGGGCGAAGTATTGGAAAAGGTTATAAGACATAGGATTTATAATCATCTAGAAAGAAAGGAATAGTCAACACGGTTTTGTGAAGGGTAGGTCATGCCTCACAAACCTTATTGAGTTCTTTGAGAAGATGACCAAACAGGTGGATGAGGATAAAATGGTTGATGTGGTGTACATGGATTTCAGTAAGGCGTTTGATAATGTTCCCCACATTACGCTATTGCACAACATACAAAGGCATGGAATTGAGAGTGCTTTGGCAGTTTTGGATCAGAAATTGTCTAACTGAAAGAAGGTGGCCTTCCTATAATGCGGTAACCAGAACTGCACACAATACTCCAAGTGCAGCCACACCAGAGTTTTGTACAGCTGTATCATGACCTCATGGCTATGAAACTCAAACCTTCCATCAATAAAAATCAATACACCTTCTTAATGCCTTCTTAACAACCCTATCAACATGGGTGGCAATTTTCAGGGATCTGTGCACGTGGACACCAAGATCTCTCTGTTCATCTACATGAACAAGAATCTTGCCATTAGCCCAATACTCTTTATTCCTGTTGCGCTTTCCAAAGTGAATCACCTCACACTTTTCCACATTAAGCTCCATTTTCCATCACTCAGCCCAGCTCTGCAGCTTATCTATGTCCCTCTCTAACCTGCAACATCCTTTGACACTATCCACAACTCCACCGACCTTAGTATCATCTGCAAATTTATTAACCTATCTTGCTGTATGCTCATCAGGTCATTTATAAAAATGACATACAGCAGTGGCCCCAAACAGATCCTTGCGGTCCACCACTAATAACAGAACTCCATGGGAAATGTTTATCATAAAATGTTTCCCATAAAATGTTTATGGGAAATGGGAAACTTCCTAGGGGTGTACCGCAAGGATTTTCTGATGAGTTTCCAAAGTGGAAATCAAAATGACCTGAAATAGTTATTGCTGTCTTATGGAGAGGGATGTGGGAATAAGCTAGGAAGTACTCATCTAATTATTCATTATATAGATAAATGAAATGTTGTTCCAATTAAACAACCTCGCTGTAGACTAAACCCTCTAATGTTGGCACAGGTTCAAACAGAGATGGCTCATGCATGCTGCAAGACAATATAATTGAAGTGAATTCAGCAACTGTAGCTCACGATAATAATGGTGCTCAAAGCAAATGGTGCCCAAAGGATATGTGTGGACTATCACAAAGCCAAGGCAGTTATGAAGTCTGATTCATATCCAATTCCACAGCTGGAAGACTGTTCAGAATGTGGGAGAAGAAACTTATATTTTGAAATTGGACTTACTCAGAGCATACTGACAGGTACCTTTACCTGAAAAAACGAAGACAATTTCAGCTTTCCCAACATCAAATGAGCGATACCAATTTAAAGTCATGCTATTTGGTATGAAAAACGCACCAACAACAATTCAAAGATGATCCAAGAAAGTTATTTCTGGATCAGCCAATTGTGTAATATATATTAATGATCTGGTGTTTTTTTTTTAGTCACACATAGAATGAACCTTTACAGCATTTGTCAGAATTATTCAATTGACTTCGGTAGGCAGGCTTTGAGATAAACCTGGCTAAGAGTAGATTCACTATGGGAAGCGCTAAATAAACATTTATTGTTAGTATTCACACTAGAAAAATACTATGTTGTTGAGGCGAATACTGAGATTTAGGCTATTACACTAGATGGGATTGAGGTTCACAGCGAGGACGTGTTAGCAATCTTGGAAAGTCTGAAAATAGATACTGCCCCTGGGACGGGTGGGGTTTCCTAGGATTCTCTTGGAGAGCCAGGGAGGAGATTGCCAAGCCTTTGGCTTTGATCTTTATGTTGTCATTATTAATGGGAATAGTGCCAGAAGACTGGAGGATAGCAGATGTTGTTCCCTTGTTCAAGAAGGGGAGTAGAGACAACTCTGGTAATTATAGACCAGTGAACCCTTCTTCAGTTGTGGGTGAAATGTTGGAAAATGTTGTAAGAGATAGGATTTATAATCATCTAGAAAGGAATAAGTTGATTAGGGATAGTCAACACTGTTTTGTGAAGGGTAGGTAGTGCCTCACAAACCTTATTGAGTTCTTTGAGAAGGTGACCAAACAGATGAATGACAGTAAAGCAGTTGATGTGGTGTATATGGATTTTACTATGGCATTTGTTGAGGTTCCCTACGGTAAACTATTGCAAAAAATATGGAGGCATGGGATTTAAAGTGATTTAGTGGTTTGGATCATAAATTGGCTTGCTGAAAGAAAGCAGCGGATGGTGGTTGATGAGAAATGTTCATCCTGGAGTTCAATTACTAGTGGTGTACCACAAAGATCTGTTTGGATCCACTGCTGTTTGTCATTTTTATAAATGAATTTGATGAGGGTGTGGAAGGATGGGTTAGTAAATTTGCAGATGACACTAAGGTCAGTAAAGTAGTGGGTAGTGCTGAAGGATGTTGTGGGTTACAGAGGTATATAGATAAGCTGCAGAGCTGGGCTGAGAGGTGGCAAATAGAGCATAATGTGGAAAAGTGTGAGGTGATTTACTTTGGGAGGAGTAACAGGAATGCAGAGTATGGGGTAATGGTAAGATTCTTGGTTGTTTTGATTAAGGTTGTTAAGAATGCATACGGCATGTTAGCTTTTATTAGTAGACATGGCTTGTAGCTGCTGGTGCTGGACTGTGGTGTACAAAGTTAAAAATTACACAACACCAGGTTATAGCCACAACCACCGAATGAAGCAGCAATAATCTGAAAGCTCGTGCTTCCAAATAAACCTGTTGGCCTATAACCTGGTGTTGTGTGATTTTTAATTTTATTAGTAGAGAGACTGAGTTTCAGAACCATGAAGTCATGCTGCAGCTGGACAAAACTGTGGTGCAGATGCACTTGGAGCATTGTGTACCATCCTGGTCACCGCATTTAGGAAGGATGTGGAAGCTTTGGAAAGCGTTCAGAGGAGATTTACTATTATGTTGACTGGAATGGAGGGAAGTCCCTACAAGGAAAGGCTGAGGGACTTGAGACTGTTCCTTTAGACAGAAGAAGATTGAAAGGTGACATAATTGAGACGTATAAGATAAGCAGAGAGATAGATACGGTGGACAACGAGAGCCTCTTTCCCCAGATGGTGATGGCTAGCATGAGGTGGCATAGCTTTAAATTGAGGGGTGATAGATATAGGACGATGTCAGAGAGAGTTTCTTTACTCAGAGAGTAGTAGGGGTGTGGAACACATTGCCTGCAACAATAGTGGTCCGCCACCTTTAAGGGCATTTAAAAGATAATTGGATAGACATATGGATGAAATGGAATAGTGTAGGTTAGATGAGCTGTGGATTGGTTTCACAGGTTGGTGCAAGAGCTGAAGGGCCTGTACTGTGCTGTAGTGTTCTATGTTCTTAACTTTGTTATATCTGACCAGGGCATTGGTGGGGCCTCATCTAGAATAACGTGTACAGTTTTGGTCCCATGTTTTATAAGAGAATATGATGCCATTGGAGACAGTTTAACAGAGATTCACGTTTCAGGAAAGGTTATACACATTTGAATTCAGCAGAATTGTGAAGAATGAGCAACGAGTTTAATGAAAGATGCAGTATTCTGAATGTCATGTTAGTGCAGGATAGGCAAGACCCTTTGAAAACAAGGGGCAGGAAAGGCAAGATTCATGAACCATGGATGACAGGAGAAATCGTGCGACTAGCTAACAGGAAAAAGGAAGTATACATAAGACTCAGGCAGCTAAGAACAGAACGGGCCTTGGAGGACCACTCTTAAATGAGCAATCAAGCGGGCTAAAAGGGGTCATGAAATAGCTTTGGTGAGCAAAATTAGGGAGAATCCCAAGGCATTTTATTTTTATGTAAGAAGCAAGAGGGTAACCAGAGAAAGGGTTGGTCTGCTAAAGGATAATGATGGAAGGTTGTGTGTCGAACCTGAGAAAATGGGTGAGATTCTCAATGATTACTTTGCATCGGTGTTCACTGAGGAATGGGAGGTGATGATCCAAGAAGCTTGGATCATAAAGAGGGAAGATGTATTGGGTCGGCTAATGGATATTATGCGGACAAATTCCCAGGACTGGATGGGATCTATCTCAGGCTGCTGAGGGAGGTGAGAGAGGAAATAGCTGGGGCCCTGACAGATATCTTTGTAGCATCCTTAAATACAGGTGAAGTGCCGGATGACTGGAGGGTTGCTCATGTCGTGCCCCGTACAACAGTAGTAGGGATATTCCAGGTAACTACAAACCAGTGAGCCTGACGTCAGTGTTGGAATGTTGCTGAAGTAGGTACTGAGGGATAGGATCTATTTATATTTGGAAAAGAATGGGCTTATCAGTGATAGGCAACATGGTTTTGTGCAGGGCAGATCGTGCCTTACCAACAACATTGAGAAAGGTGACCAGTGGTGTTCTACAGGGATCACTGCTGGGGCTGATATTGTTTGCAATATGTATAAAATATCTGGACGAGGGTATTGTTGGTTTGATCAGTAATTTTGCAGATGACACGAAAATTGGTGGAGTAGCTGAAAACATTCGGGGGCTGCCAAAGAATACAGGAGAGTATAGATAGATTGGAGAGTTGGGCGGAGAAGTGGCAAATGTGAGGTAATCCATTTTGGGAAGTCTAATTCTAAACTCTAGAAAGAGCCTTGGGAAAAGTTGATGAGTGGAGAGATCTGGGATTTCAGGTCCATTGTACTCTGAAGGTGGCTGCACAGATGGATCGAGTGGTCAAGAAGGCATATGGTATGCTTGCCTTGATCGTTCGGGGTATTGAGTATAAGAGCTGGCAGGTCATGTTAAAATTGTACAAGACATTGGTTCGGCTGCATTTCGAATGCTGTGTACAGTTCTGGTCGCCACATTACCAAAAGGATGTGGACACTTTGGAGAGGGTGCAGATAAGGTTTACGAGGATGTTACCTGCTATGGAAGATGCTAGCTATGAAGAGATGTTGAGTAGGTTAGGTTTGTTTTCATCAGGGTCATAGCTCCAGAATGAAGGTTCAGTTATTGTAAAATAAGGAATGCCTTCTCTCAGATGGAAGTGAATCTTTAAAGTTCCAAATCCCAGAGAGTTGACAAAATATTTAGGTAAGATACAAATGAAGTTTTGAGTGTCAGCGAGCTGATGGCAATGAAGAATTGACAGAAATGAAAGTCGTGGTTTGGGATAGGTTAGTCTTTATAAAAAAGCTGCGTTTATTCAGACCAGAGATTTTTCAGACACAGCACTCGGTGAAGTGCATGTGGGTCTGCTGAATGACCAACACGTGGTGTAAAACTTACAGAGTGGAGACTCTTCAATTATGGAGGAGGAGACTCTACAAATCGTGTTTGCTTCTGAACAACTGTTACTACCATCTGATACTTATGAATGGGGTTGCACAGTGTAGTGACTGAATAGTCTCCTCCAGTTGCTACAAACCAGACTCGTTAACTCAATGGCCCAGTGCTGTTCCTGTTTAGCAAGATTGATAGGCTGAGTGGAACATATCGAACATTGGAAAGAGGAGCAAGAGTCGTTCTTTTGATACTTTCACATCGCTCCACCAATCAATAAAGACAGAGTTGTTCTGGTTGCACTGTCAGCTACACTTGCCTCTCTGCACCTATCAGTATTGATTCACTTGCCAACCAAAAAATTAATCTAAATCAAAAATTCTGGTCACCACACTACAAAAAAGATGAGGATGCTTTGGAGACAGAGCAGAAAAGGTGTACCAGGGTCTTGGGCGTTTGCATGATTATAACTATGAAGATGATTGGAAAGGTCACCCTTTAAATTTCTTGACTTCAGACTCCTGAGATCTTGGGAAATTGACCAGGTCACCTTTGCTTGTTCTGTTTGCATCAGCTATTGCCCTGGACTGTTTTTCTGTCCTGCCTATTTGTTTTGTGTGTCTGTGTTCAGCCTTGCTGCACCTGTTCTTTATTCTCAACTATCTGACCCTCCATTCAATTTCCCACCGAGCAATGGGAAACTGTGCATGAACGCAATAGGTGGTTCGAGGATAATGTCAAAGATGGTGTTAAGGCAGCTGCAAGGCAACAGGCTGACCTTGGAGAAGTTACCCATTGCCTACAGAAGGCAAGTGGGCCCATCCCTGATGTCATTGCCCGCTTCAAGGATGTCTGGGTCTCCTCACTGGGCATACCCTTACTAGAAAATGAGAAATCAGCTGTCCAGACACTTGTAAACAGCATGTTGCCCTGGCACGCTCAAGTTTACAAATCACAAAATTTGACCTGGCAGACAACAGAGTGTGGGGATACACTCATCACTCTAAACAATTTGCATAGACAGGGACTAATTCAGATTAGGAAAGAGAGAGAGGTATACCCCCGGCTCCTGCAGCCAGAACACCTGAGAGAGAGGCATGGCCAGGCACAGTCGCATCCTGATCGAACTAGAGACCAGTGTAGAGTCTGTGGAAAGCGGGGTCACTGGGCAAAAGATTGCTTGGCAACCACCACTCAGCGGCAGCCGAATCCTGCCACCCTCCCCCTTCCCCCATAAGCACAACCAAATTGGGCTCCTCCACTGAGGCAGCTTCAGCAGGCCACCTACACTATGAATGAGACATTCCCCCCCCCCCCCCGAGGCCCAAGGGCTGTGGTGGGAAGGAGGTTTTGAAGGCCACCTCTACACACCTATCCCACTCCTCATCTGAGAATCCAATGATGGATGTAGAGATAGGGATCGTCTCATTTCGGTTTTGGTGGACTCCAGAGCCACCCACTTATCTGTACCTCCCTCTGTGAAACTTCTCCTTAGTTCTGAGGGTGTCCGCACCATGAGTGGCTGTAGACTACCCCTGGTAGAGCCACTCTCAAATCCAGTCCTCTTTAGCATTGGACGTGTGACGGTCCCTGACACAGCAACAATTTTCTCTTCCTGTCCAGTAGTCCTGATAGGCTGTCAAACAGTGTGTCAATTAAACGCCTCCATTCACTGCGCTCCCAGGGTGTCACCTTTAAAGATTCCCGGTTCTCACTGCTCTATGCTGCAGGCTGATATGGCCGGCAACCTGGACCTATACCACTTCCCCACCCCCCACCCCAAGAACGTTTACACTTGGTCATGCACGCATACACCTGGGATTACACCTGGGCATGTCCTCCTTGACCCCATCCTTTCCCTCTTGCCCACTGCCCCTCCATCTCGCACTATCTCCTTCCAGCACTGGGTGGTTCAGTACAGGTCCTTCGGCCCTCAAAGTTGCACCGCCCTGTGAAACCAATCTGAAGCCTATCTAACCTACACTGTTCCATTCTCATCCATATGACTATCCAATGACCATTTTAATGCCCATAAAGTTAGTGAGTCTACAACTGTTGCAGGCAGGGTGGTCCACGCCCCTTCTACTGTCTGAGTAAAGAAACGACCTTTGTCCTATATGTATCACCCCTCAATTTAAAGCTATGTCCCTCATGCTATCCATCACCATCCTCAGAAAAAGGCTGTTATTGCCCACCTGATCTTATATGTCTCAATTAAGTCACATCTCCACTCCTTTTTAATGAAAACAGCCTCAAGCCCCTCAACCTTCCCTCGTAAGGTCTTCCCTCATTACCAGGCAACATCCTGGTAAATCTCCTCTGAACCCTTTCCAAAGCTTCCACATCCTTTCTATAATGTGGTGACCAGAACTGTGCACAATACTCCAACTGCAGCCACACCAGAGTTTTGTGCAGCTGCAGCATGACCTCATGGTTCCAAAACTCGATCCCTCCACTGATAAAAGCTGACACACCATATGCCTTCTTAACAGCCCTATCAACCTGGGTGGCAATGTTTAAGGGTATGAACTCACTCATGGCCTCAGAGCATTGTTTAAGGAATGCATAACAGCTATCTCTAAGCTCTCCCCACCTACTACATGAACTGAACTGCTAGCTTTCTTGGGTATGACCAACTACTGCAGAGACTAGATACCTGACCTTGTGCACCCCTACACGAGGCACCCTCACCAAAGTAACAAACAAAGGTGTGCTGGACACCTGAAATGGAGGTAAAAACAATGACTGCAGATGCTGGAAACAAGATTCTGGATTAGTGATGCTGGAAGAGCACAACAGTTCAGGCAGCATCCAAGGAGCTTCAAAATCGACATTTGGGGCAAAAGCCCTTCATCAGGAATAAAGGCAGTGAGCCTGAAGCGTGGAGAGATAAGCTAGAGGAGGGTGGGGGTGGGGAGAAAGTAGCATAGAGTACAATGGGTGAGTGGGGGAGGGAATGAAGGTGCTAGGTCAGGGAGGAGAGGGTGGAGTGGATAGGTGGAAAAGAAGATAGGCAGGTAGGACAAGTCCGGGCAAGTCATGGGGACAGTTACTGAGCTGGAAGTTTAGAACTAGGGTGAGGTGGAGGAAGGGGAAATGAGGAAACTGTTGAAATCCACATTGATGCCCTGGGGTTGAAGTGTTCCGAGGTGGAAGATGAGGCGTTCTTCCTCCAGGCGTCTGGTGGTGAGGGAGCGGCGGTGAAGGAGGCCCAGGACCTCCATGTCCTCGGCAGAGTGGGAGGGGGAGTTGAAATGTTGGGCCAAGGGGCGGGTGTTTCGGTGCGGGTGTTTCGGAGATGTTCCCTAAAGCGTTCTGCTAGGAGGCGCCCAGTCTCCCCAATGTAGAGGAGACCACATCGGGAGCAACGGATACAATAAATGATATTAGTGGATGTGCAAGTAAAACTGATGGATGTGGAAGGCTCCTTTAGGGCCTTGGATAGAGGTGAGGGAGGAGGTGTGGGCGCAGGTTTTACAGTTCCTGCGGTGGCAGGGGAATGTGCCAGGATTGGAGGGTGGGTTGTAGGGGGGCGTGGACCTGACCAGGTAGGCCACACCACTATCACAACACGCCAACCTTTCCCTTCAGCAGGTCTCTGCTTTGAACTCCGCCACCTTTCTTCCTGTCACCCAAGAACCCTAAACGGAAGGCTGTGACTAGTTAGACCTAGTTCAACAGGTTGTCACCCCGCCCCCTGACAACTTTGAGACACCATTACAGAACCCTGATCTAATCCACTATAACGACGGGTCCTCATTCAGACCCTCAGACCAATGAACGTTAATGGGCTAGGCAGTCTGCACCCCTTTTGAGACCGTTGAGTCTGCTGCTCTACAGTACTGGACATCCGCACAAGTTACGGAGCTATTCGGCCCCACCAGTGCCTACATTCTCACCGAAGGTAGTTCAGCTCGCATTTAGACAGACTCCAGATATGCCTCTGGAGATGTGCATGGCTTTGGCTCCTCTGGAAGCAAAGGGGATTGATCACCTCTTCAGGGAAACATTCCCAGTCTGTTGACACTTGACTAAAAGCCATCCTGCTGCCCTCTACTCCAGCTGTTATAAAATGTGCTGACCACACTATTGCCGATGATCCTGTAACCATTAGGAATGCCTGCACTGACGTGGAAGCTCATCAAACTGCTTTAAATCCCACCACATCAGTTTTACAACCCCCCAGAATACAGGAACCCCCGATGCCTCTTGACCACAGGGCAGTGCAGGCAGCTCAACAAGCTGCTCCCCAGGCAGAAAGTGACAGCTGGGTCCACCTCAGCACTAAATAATCCCCTGCTTCAGGCCTGATAGTGCATCCCCATGGCCGTATTATTTGCCCCAAAGCCCACTTACATGTCCTGCCCCTAATAGGCCATGGTGTTGGCCTTGCAGGGAATTGGGGAGTGATACATGCTGTGAGAAGGGCCTGGTATACACAGGGGTTCACAGCTGCTTCCCAAATACTACTGTCACACTGTGTCATGTGCCTGCAAAACAATGCAGACAAGCCCGTGGCCAGGTACGACAACTTGCCCATCCCTGAGGGACCCTTCATTCACCTACAAATTTACTTTGCCCACATGCGAAGTAAGCAGGGTTTCAAATACATTCTGGTAATCCTTGACATGTTTTCCAAATGGTTGGAAGCATTCTCAACAAGAAGGCATGACACCATGTCAATGATTAAGAGTCTAATGAGTTAAAAATCACACAACACAAAGGTTATAGTCCAACAGGTTTAATTGGAAGCACACTAGCTTTCAGAGCGTCGCTCCTTCATCAAGTGATAATGGAGGGCTCAATCCTAACACAGAATTTATAGCAAGAACTTATAGTGTGATGTAACTGAAAAATTTTTCAATGTATAATTTCAGTCTCTGCTCTCTGCTGCAAAAAGACTATCAGCCCCAGTCCTTAGGCATGGTGGAATAGATGAATGGCACACGTAAACCTTGACTAAAATTACCCAAGAGACAGGTCTGTATTGGCTAGATGCCTTGCCTTTGGCCCTGTACACCTTACATAGCCAGGTGAACCAGACCACGGGGCATACCCTACTTGAGGTCCTTATGGGAAGGCCAACGCCAACAGAGTCCAGATTAGTGGTGCTGGAAAAGAACAGCAGGTTAGGCAGCATCCGAGGAGCAGGAAAATCGATGTTTCAGGCAAAACCCTTCATCAGAGATTGCACCCCCAAAACCCACTATTGATATCGCACGCCCCTGACACAAGAGGCCCTGCTGGACGATGTCCAAGCACTCAGTAAAAGTGTAGCTGATAACTATGATGAAGTAAACGCAGCCATGCCCACTCTCCAACGTGAGCCATTTCATCCGTTCCAACCTGGGAACTGCATAATGATCAAATTGTTTGAAAAGGACTCTCTCTCTCTCCTAGGAGGAAAGGCCCATTCCTTGTACTCCTGACAACCTGAACAGCTGTCAAAATGGAAAGGATACCCAATTGGACACACAGAACACGATCAAAAGGGCTCTGCCCCCAAAAGAAGACAAGCAGGAAGCGCAGTAAACACCATCTCTCCAAATAACCATTGAAGAAGCCAACCAGCCGCCGTAGCTGTCATGTTTCTTTTCCCCCTGGCGACTCTGATGGGACATAAATGGATTCAAGAGCATGGAGTGAGATGCGTTAGCATTCACAAAATACATGTCAATACATTTCTGTACATGGACTATGTCTATTGTTCAAAACATTACCCACAGTAGCTGTTGGGTTTGATCTCATGTGCCATGCACTCCCACGGGACTTTCCCCTGAGACACGTTCACTTTAATGAGTCAGATATGGCTGAATGGTGGCTGCAGAGAGACAGTTCCCCCTGTGGTGAACTCTGTCATCCTGCTGGCTGGAATGCTGACTTACAGGGATAACTACCCAGCATTTTGGAAGTCAGCAGGATATCCACTAGAAAAATTTGAAAGTTGGTTCAATCCTCGATACAATCTTTCCCATGAACACAGCCTTACTCTTCATGGAGACGACAGGAGGAGGTACATCCAGTGGATCCATCTGCCTGAGACATAACCTTCTGTCAGGATGGAATGCTGGCACCTGCATGTGTGTTAATTCCCTTCTCCTATTTTATTGACCAGTCGATCCAGAGCAGATGGGAGAACACTGAATCTTCAGATCTTTAACAGAACTGCATGTAATGTCAATTTAACGACCGCCTGGACAGGGTCTCAGACTGACCACCAGCGGACATACTTTGGCACATATTTCATTTATGGCCACAAGGCCTATCCCTTGTTGCCAGTGTCCTGGATGGGGAGCTGCTGTGTTGGGTATGTGGTTCCCTTTGTGTACCATTCCCACTCACCTCCTTACAAGAAGCCACTGCCTCGCAGAAAGAGAACCCTTGCCACAATTGACCCGATTCTCACTATCTTTTCACCAACCTATGCAGCTTTCCATCTGACAATAGTGACCTGGTAATTGGCTACCACCTAGGAGGAGGAAGCAGATGCCACGGCCAAGGTTATGAGCCAGCTAAGTGCGGAGGCGATTGCCATCCGCACCATTGTTTCACAGAATAGAATGGCCTTAGACTATCTGTTAGCCGAAAAAGGGGGCACATGTGCCCTCATCTGCTCCACCTATTGCACTTATATCCCCGACCTCAGTGAGGACGCTACTAACCTTGCCGAAAATATTCAACAGGCGGCTGCTGTACTGCATGCAAAGCACTCACAGTGGGATCTGTGGAGCTGGCTGTGCTGCTGGCTGGGATCCTGGTGTACAGCCCTTCTGCAAGGACTCATTGTCTTCTTTGCAGTCTTTGCCCTTATTACAATCCTCATTATGCTCATTAAACAGTGCTGTCTGCGCTTGTGCTCACGAATGCCACCCCCTGCCCCACTGACCACCCAACTCACCAAAAGTCACAATGTTGATCACAATACAGAGCATCTAGACTCAGACCATGTGGACTCCGATCAGTCTGACTCTGGGGGTTACCCAACTGACATTGAACTTCCCCCACCAAACAACCCCACTGGCTCCAGCTACATTCCCCTTTCACCGCAGCTCATGACCTGCTACTTGTTTAAAAATATAGGGTGAATTGTGGGAGAGGGAAAAAACACTTTGCCTGCAGACCACTCACTTACAGACACTATCATTGTCCTTAGTCACAGAGGGCCTACCCATAATGCCACTGCTACTTCAACTTGGCCACACTTCGGAACTGACAGTGAAAGAGACATTACCTAAACCCTTGTTGACTGAAGGAGCATGTTATCTCGATGACCTGCTAATGGGATTCACTGCCTCAAAATGACATTCATGATTTGGAGACGCTGCTGTTGAGTTGGGGTGTACAAAGTAAAAAAAATCACTCAACAGCAGGTTATAGTCCAATAGGTTTATTTGGAAGCACTAGCTTTTGGATCACAGCTCCTTCATCAGGTGAATTCCACAATGGCATCACAGCTTCTGAAACCCCAAGGGCACTCCCTGTCTCCCCAGGAACCCAGTCACCATAGTGTCCATGCAGAATAAATGTCACCAGGCTACTTGAGATGAATGCTCATTGCCTGATGAAATTATCGCAGCTGAATATTAACACCTATTTCTGTAGATGAACTAACCTCTTGTTGCCATTGTTAACTGATTGATACTGCTGGACTAGCAGCATTGTTCCATCAAATGTGATTGAAACTGTATTGCTTTGTAATTAACATTGATCTCTGTAACCCTATAAGAACTGACTGTACCTGGAGCTAATGGAAGAGGGGCTGAGACTCATCTACACAGGCCGTATACGAGCAGTCAATACCTCTTCGTAAAATAAACCAGTGTGTATGTCAATTTCACAAGATCCACATATGGGCTTTGTTTATAAATGGGTAAAAACAATGACTGGAGACCCTGGAAACCAGATTCTGGAATAGAGTGGTGCTAGAAAAGCACAGCAGTTCAGGCAGCATCCGAGGAGCAGGAAAATCAATGTTTTGGGCAAAAGCCCTTCATCGGGAATGGGGACAATTGACTGGGAGAGAGCCTCGCGAGAAAGACAATGGAACAGCAATCGCAGGAGTTTCTGGGAGGAATTCAGCAGAAACAGCAGAGATTCATCCGGAGGACAAAGGAGTATGATACAGGGAGGATGAGGCGACCATGGCTGATCAGGGAATTCTGGGACAGCATAAAAGGAAAGATCAAAGGATATAATCTGGTAAAGGGCAGTGGGAAACTGTAAGATGGGGAAGCTTACAAAAACAAGCAGTGGGCAATGAAAAAAAAAAATAAGGAAGAAGAAGAAGAGTAAATAAGAGATAAGCTAGCCGATAATATAAAGGAAGATTATATTACATATGTCTTTACATACATAAAGTGCAAAAGAGAGGCAAAAGTGCATCTTGGATCACTGGAAAATGACGCGGAGAGACAGTGTTGGGAAACAGGAAAATGGCTGAGGAACTTAATAATTACTTTGTGTCAGTCTCCATGGTGGAGGACACAAATAATATTCTAAAAATTCAAGAGAGTGAGGGGACAATGCTGAGGCTAGTGGCCATCACCAATGAGAAGGTGCTAGAAAAACTACATAGCCTAAAGGTGGATAAATCACCTCAACCAGATGGACAAACTCAGGAGCTCAAAGGGAGATAGCTGAAGATATAATGGAGGCGTTAGTGATGATCTTTCAGGAATCGCTTCAGTCAGGGAGGGTCCCAGAGAACTGAAAAATCACGAACATGTGTTGAAAAACTAAGTAAGGCTAAAGATAGAAAATTACAGACTGATTAGCCTAGGCTTGGACGTGGCTAATTCTGGAATCCACTGTGAAGGATGGGATTTTTGAATACTTGGAAGTCTATGATAAATAGGGCTAAGTCAGCATGGGTTCATTAAGGAGAGGTCATGCCTGACAAATCTTCAAGAAATCTTTGAGGGAGTAACGAGCAGCTTAGACCAAAGAGCTCTAGTGGCGTTGTCTATGTGAATTTCAAGAAGGCCTTTGACAAGTTGCTACACAGAGGCTGCTGAAAAAGGAAAGGGCCCATGGTGTTAGGGCAAGATGCCAGCATGCACAGAAACGTTGCTGTCTGGCAGAAAGCCAAGAGTGGGAATAAAAAGGACTCCTCGGGACGACAGCTGGTGGTAAGCGATGTTCTGCAAGGCTCACTATTGAGACCACAAGTTTTCATTTTATACTGCGATGAAACTGCTCCTTTGACAAGGTTATGCTGTTCTTGGCTCTTTTTTTTTCAGAGAGGTCTTAAACAACACAGACTCCAAAATGTCTGGGGTTGAAGGGTTTTAGGGCCAATTTGAAAAAGCTAACCGATACTGTCTCCAGTAGAAGTTTTCAAGTATTTAAAAAAAAAGCATTTACAATGGAATCAACATAGAATCCCCAGAGTGTGGAAACAGGCCCTTTGGCCCAACAAGTCCACACTGACCTCTGAAGGGTAACCCACCCAGACCCATTCCCCGACGTTTACCTCTGACTAATGCACCTAACCTACACATCCCTGAACACTATAAACAATTTAGCATGGCCAATTCACCTGACCTACACATCTTTGGATTGTTGGAGGAAACTGGAGCACCCGCAGAGTACCCACACAGACATGGAGAGAATGTGCAAACACTCACCCACGGTTGGAATAGACCCTTGGCCCCTGGTGCTGTGAGGAAGCCCTGTCTAGCCACTGAGCCACCAAGTCACAGGAGTGGCCAGTTCTCCCAGTTAAGCCTTTTTTCGGTTTTGTTTGATTTTTAGCAATAGTGTGGAAACCCCCCCCGGACTCAAAGAATCAGGTACAGGCTGGTACTCTGATGACTCTCCTGTAAGAATCTGTGGTTGCTTTTACCTTTTGTACCTAGGGCTGTTTATGGGGATTGCTGCAATTATTTAGAACAGCATCATTAAGTTGGGATGATCTGTTGGGTTTTCAGAGAGTTTAACTTATTCAGTATTCTGTTTTCTGTTGTTTGTGTTTCATTCAGTAATCTAGTAAATAAAATCTGGTTTGTTTATAACTAGGTGGTTTGACCAGTGGCACCTCTCCTGGAATATCGACTTTACACCCCTGCTTAAAACAATCAGCAAGTTTGGGTTTGGGCGACCTCTTGAAATGTTTTGAGGGTGTCTGGACTGGTCCATAACAGATTGGGAGCTCTTTGCGGGATTTTTTCAGTAGCTCCAAACTGGGATTCAGGTTGTGAGACTCAAAGCCAGCGAGTCGTAAGTGTTAGTGTCTTTTGTTCTGGGTGTTGAATTTGGTTGGTTTAAATAATGCTTGGGATAACAATGGCTCTATCATTCAACAAGAGTTTTCTTGGGGGTGGAAGAAGTGACTTGCAAAAGATGACCATGGCCAAGCTGCTGGAATTAGCAGGCAAGTTGGAGTTGTAGGCATCTCCTTCCATGAGGAAAGGAGAGATAATTAAAGCAATAGCTGAGCATTTAAACTTTCTGGAAACACCATCAGAACCTTTAGAGAGGGTGAAAACTCAATTAAAATGGAAACAGCTTGAGTAAGAATCAAAAGATAAAGAATTTGCATTAAGAGCAAAGGAAAGAGAAAAAAATGAATTGCTTTAGCAGAAGAGAAAGAAAAAGAGAGAAAGTTTGAAGTTCAGAAATTGGCACTTAGACAGGCAAGTCAGCTTAAAAGGATAGAGATGAAGGTTGAAACTAAGCGTAGTAAGGATGAGCAAATCTATAGTGGTCTAAGGCCCGTTGAAAACTGTTTAAATATATTCACAGATTGTTTAAATTTGATGGGAAGGCTGTGGAAGCTTTTCTCACCTCTTTTGAAAAAGTGGCAAAACAAATGCAGTGACCAGACAAAGCTTGTAGGTAGAGCTAGTGAGATATCTGCATCTCTATCAAAGGAGGTATCTGGGGATTATCAGGAAATGAAGAAAGCCATCTTAAGTGCATATGAGTTTGTGCTAGAAGTTTGCAAACAATGTTTCAGGAATCTAAGGAGATAAAACCTACATTGATTTTGAAAGGATCAAACAAAGTAATTTCGATAGGTGGAGAAGGGCAGTGAAAATAAAGTTCTTCGGTGGTGGTCATAACTTCAGTTCCTGAAGTATGAGAATGCATGTGGAAGAGCATAGAATTAAAACTTCAAGATTAGCCAAACAACTGGCTGATGATTTTATATTAATCCAGAAAGCAAAGTTCGGTTTCCAAACTCAATTTTAATCCGTGAGGGATAGAAATTGTGGAAAAGAGAAATCCTCATGTGGAAAGGGAAAGGTATATCTCAGTGAAGATTGTAAGGATAACATACCACTGGGTAACAAGGAAACCTTTGAAGGGGAAAGAGAAGTTAAAAAGCTCTGGTGTTTTCACCATAATAAAGTAGGCCACATGAAATCACAGTATTGGCAATTTAGGAAAAGCACTGAGGAGCCAGATGTAGGAAAACAAGATAAGCCAGTGAATTTTGTTGGAATGGTACCAGAAGACATAGAGATAGCTAGAAAGCTGCGCCAGAACATACAAGCTGGTCAGAGGTTAGTTAAGGAGGAAGTGCCAGATCTTCTTAAACTACATACCTGCGAAGGTAAGGTTTACTCACATAGGCCAGGAAGGCAGATAAAGAGATTTCAGTATTAAGAGACACAGGATCCTCTCAATCTGTGATGCTAAAAAATGAGGATATAAGTGCTACTGAAGGACTGTAGCCAGAAAAGGTACGAGTAATGGGACGCCATAGTAAGACAAGAATCACTCAGGTATGTAAAGCGAGGTTAGATTATCCAAGGAAGAATGGAGAAGTCATGGGATGATTGCTGGACAGACTCTCAGATCCAGGAAGAAGATTTGTCCCTGCCAATAATATAGCAACTGTGGTTGAAAAGTCAGTGGAAACTCGGGCAACTGAATATTTGCAAGACACAGATTCTGGGATTTTTCCTAACCGTGTAGTACCGAGGTCACAAAGTCACCAGCTGAAACAGAAGAGACCAAAGAGTACAGATAAGAAAGTTGAAGTGGAATTAGCAGAGACCCTGTTAGATCAGATGGTTGAGACAAGCCAGAAGCAGATAAATGACAATGCAGACATCTTTAGCTCAGATAAATTAACTGCGTTATAGCAGAAAGATGAAAAAGTAAAAGGCACACTCAGAAAAAGAACCCAAATGCATCCCTGAATGTTATTATCTTTAAAATATGTCTTAATGAAGAAATGAAGACCATCACAAAATTCAGACAGATGGAAAGTGGACAGAAGTTCATCAATGGTGTTGTCAGTGGGGTATAGAAAGGAGGTATTGTGAGTGGCGCATGAGATACCACAAGGGGGTCATTGAGGAGTGAGAAAAACACAAGCTAAAATACAAAACATTTTACTGTCCTGGGCTGCCCAAGGATGTAGTTGAATTTTTCCAGACATGTCATATGTGTCAGGTAATTGGAAAACCACAAGCAAAAATAAAACCTACACCTTTATTAGCTATTCCTGCATTTCAGGAACCTTTTACAAGAATCTTAATTGATTGCGTAGGTCCTCTACAGAAAACAAAATGTGGGAATAGTATTTGTAACCAATAAGGGAGGAATTAATCAAATTTTCCACTCGATACGGACTACCAACAGGGATACAATCAGATCAAGGAACAAACTTCATGTCAAAACTATTCAAGAAAGTTATGGAGAGTTCAGGAATAAAACCATTCAAATCTAATAAGTACCATCCAGAATCACAGATGTTATGAAACGGGGTAAACCCCTCTGCAGCAGAGAAAAAATCCACCTCATGCTGTAATTTTTTAGAATTTGAGAGGCAAAGAATTATTGTAGAGGTCACTATTTAAAGTAAAAATTAACAACTTTATTACTTTTTGCTAAGAGAGAATATTAACTAACAACAACTTACAACTCCTTTCTCTTCAACCTATCTTTTACCTCCCCCTCTCCAATACTAGTCTGATAAAAAAATCCTGATTACGATTTACAGAAAGATAATCATGTTTCAAAACCAATCAGCTTTGCTATGTTTCCTCTGTAGATTCTCTCTCCAGCTCAGTTTTGATATTTCTTCTGCACAAACTCCTTCTGCAGACAGGTACGTCTCATAGAGCTCTTACCAGCAGTCTACATCTGTTGGTCTTTTGGCAGTTTTCTTTGTCGCTCTAGGTAACTGTTCAAAACGTCTAATGTTTTTTACCCCAAGACTTCAAATCATTTAATTGGCTTTAATATTGTCAAAATACTAAATTCGAACTTGATTGTAGTCTAATTTCTTGGGGCATAATTTAAACTGATTGGCCGAATTTGAATTTGTTTTTGTCTCGTGGCAACCCATCTACTCCTGCTACAAATGTTACATTTTTACCTTGTTCCAAACACTCCATGTTTCTCTAAGTCCTTGATAGTTTTTCAACTCTCTTAAAGGTACAGTGCACCTACACCTTCATAACACAGGGAATCGAGCAAATTCAGTCCATTTGAATTAGTTTTAGGGCATGAAGTAAGAGGACTGTTAAGATTGAGGGATCTGGACTGGTCCATAACAATACCCTAAAGATGTGGATGAAGGAACTGAGAGCATTCTGGCTAAGTTTGCAGATGATGCAAAGATAGGTAGACAGACAAATGGCACCGTGGAGGTGGGGAGGCTGCAAAAGGATTGGTACCGGTTGGGAAAATGGGCAAAGAAGTGGTAGATGGAGGACAACATGGGAAAGTGTGAGGTCAGGCACTTTGATAGGAAGAATGGAGGCATGGACCATTTTCTAAATGGGGAGAAAATTCACAAGTTTGAAGTGCAAAGAGACCTGGGAGATCTATTTAGGATTCTCTCAAGGCAAACTTGCAGGTTGAATCTGTAGTTAGGAAGGCAAATGACAGGTGGCATTTATTTTGGGAGAACTTGAATATAAAAGCAGCAATGTACTTCTGTGGCTCTATAAGACTTTGGTCAGACTACATTTGGAGTACTGTGCGCAGTTGTGGGCCCCATATCTAAGGAAAGTTATAATGGCCCTGTTGAGCGTTCAGAGAAGGCTCATGAGAATGGCCCCAGGAATGGAAAGCTGAATATATGAGGAACGTTTGAGGACTCTGGGTCTACACTCATTATGGTTTAGAAGAATGAAGGTGGATCTAATAGGAACCTGAAGAATATTGAATGGCCTGGACAGAGTGGGTGTTGGGAAGCTTTTTCCAGTAGCAGGAAAGCCAGGGTCTGAGGACACAGCCTTAGAGTAAAGAGAAGACATTTTAGAACAATATAAGGAGAAACTTGTTCAGCGAGAGAGTGGGGAAGTTATGGAATTCACTATCACGAAAGTTTGTGGAGACCAGGTCATTGAGAATGTTTAAGACAGAGATTCTTGATCATCAAGGGTTACTGGGAGAAAGCAGGAGAATGGGTTGAGAAACTAATTGACCATGATTGAATTGCTCAACAGACTCGATGAGCTGAATGGTCTAATTTTTACTACTATGTCTTATGGCTTTATAGTCTTATGAATGGGAAGGGAATGGAGGGATATGAAACCTATAAATGAAGGTAGGTTTAGTTTGAATGGGTAAAATGCGTCATCACAGGCTTGAAAGGCCGAGGTTCATTTCCCCTGCTGTTTTGTTGTATGTTATTTGTTCTAGTTTCCACAGCTCTGAGCACATTTAAAGAGACAGTTTTCACTGGCTTTTCAGGAAACAAAAGGTTCAGAATTGAACAGCCTTTGGGATTTTATCCTCATCTCTGTTCTGACTCACTTTGGAGGAGTCACTGCATCCTACTCTAATCCCACTCCGACACAGGGCAAAACAAGTTATACATGACCAGGCTGGATATGATGCCAATCATGTGGGTCTCAAATTGGATCAAATTCAATATTAAGACCAAGCTTTCCAGGTTCCTAAGTCACCAACAGTTATGTAACTGTTTATGATCAAAACGAATGTACTCAAACAATGGTACATAGAAAAATTCCAAGCAATTGACACCCACTTTCCTTCTGAGAAACTGACACTCATAACCAGACATTCAAATGTCTGACGACACACAGAATGAGTGTGTTACGTACACATGCACCTCCATAAGACCATACAATAGTGAAGCAGATTAGGCCAATCAGCTCTATGAGTCTGCTCTTGCTTTCGAATATGGCTGATACTTTTCTCAACTAATTTCTCCTGCATTCTCCTTGTAACCTTGATTCTGTACTAATTAAAACCCTTTCTTTCCCTGTTTTAAATAGACGCAATAGATTGGCTTTGACAGCGCTCTGTGGCAATGAGTTCCATAGATTAATAACCCACTGGTGGAAGAAGTTCCTCCTCATCTCAGTTCTAAAGTTTGTCCCTTCTCTCTGAGACTGTTCCCTCGAGTCCTAGTCTCTTCTAGTCTTGGAAACATCTTCTCCACATCCACTCTAGCGTTGTCTGTCAGTATTCTCTAAGTTTCAATCAGATTTCCCCTCATTCCTCTAAATTCCAATGAGTACAGCCACAGGGTCCTTCTCACTCCTCCTGTGACAAGCACTTCACCCATGTGATCATTCTAAATAAACAATTCTGGAGCCCTTCCAATGCCAGGAATTGCACTCTTAGATATCTGGCCCGAAACTGCTCACAATATTCTAAACTCACGAGCATCAAGTTCTGAGGAGTGATAGTTGCCAACAATCTGTCCTGCTTCAGCCATGATGATGGTTAAAAAGCACACTAACACTTGCATTTCTTTCAAAGGTGAAGGAAATTCAACTTTTCCAAAATGACTCATGCCTATTTTTCATAGATGGATCGTAGAAAACATCCTATCTGGATACATCACAACTTCTCTGCACAAGACCGCAAGAAACTACAGAGAATCATGAGCACAGACAATTTTGAATCCAATTTGTCAACTTTTCTTGAATGCCATGAGCTCTATCATAAACTCTATGCCCCGGCTAATGAAATCAAGAATCCCATATGCATTCTTCAACACTCATTCTGCCTGCCCTGTGACCATCAGGGACCCATGCTTAGGACCACCCTTCCATGTGGGAAATTGTCAACAGTCCTTACTAAAGTTCTTAGATTAACTGCACTACATTTATAACATATTGAATCGGCTTTTCCAAAAGCATAATTAATTTAGTCAGACAGGATCTTCCACGAACAAATTTATGCACAGAACTCTGTCCAATCCTTGCCTTTTGACGTTTTGATTGATCACACCCCTCAGATTTTGTATTTTACCAATAATTTTTCTACCTGTGATGTCAGACTGACCGGTCTTGTCACGAAATTGGTGTTTAAAAATGATAAAATCATAAAGTAGGGGAAAGCATTGTGAAGTCTCGTTCAGATAAAGTGCTCGTTATGCTCAGAGATTTAAAAATGAATGTCTATGGGTAAGCAGCTGCAGGTGCTCAAATTGACATACTGTAACAAATAGTCATTCAGTTAGCAGGCCCAAACAGCATTTCTACACAGACAACAGTTTAAATTCAAACAATTTATTTTGAAAGGCAAACCAATTAGATGCAAATCTGGTGATGTCGGCAAACTGAAACCAATCATATTATAAGAATTTGATGTGTGTCATGGGGGTTTATAACACAGAGGGAATTGGACAGAGACCGAGAGCCTACTGCCAACTGACGGGGCGTGAGCGACAAACCACCTGAGAAACCACCAAGCTACCACAAGGAATTTCCACACTCTCCATAAAAGCACCATTTACATCTCATGGTTCAAGATACGTTTAGTGAATAATCTTGACAGCAGGAAACAACTGAAAAGGCATTTTAGAAAGAGGAAGATTATGGAAGAAGATACAGAAAATTCAGGAGGGTCCATTCTGTGTGAATTTTGAGAGCCTAAATTTTAATTTATTGATTTGTTATATAAGTGGGACATGTATTTAATCAAACAGCTTCCTATTAGAATCTTGTTTTATTTGAGATTACTGAGTTAGAGAGATATTGCTAAATTGCAAGTTGTTCTGTTAATTTGTTCACTGTTGGAGCTAGATAGTCAAATTGTAACTCGTTGATTATAGAGTGGGTGAAATAATTCCATTTCATTTCACAGATTGAGGGTAAGGGGTAGGTTATACCATTTATCACACTCCCTTATCAGCTTATGAGGCAAAGTTAACTTCCGTGTGTGTTTCGATTTTAATTATCAGAGGCGTGTCCACCTCCCCTTGCTAGAAGTCTCAACGTACCTTTGTCCAAAACTGGTCCATGCCGATAAAAATGTCCGTCCATGCTAAACCCATTTCCCTGCACTTGGCCCATATCATCTTAAACCTTTCCCATCCATGTATTTGTTCCAATGCTGTTTAAATGTTGTTAATGCCTCAATGATATCTGTTGGTAGCTCATTCCATGTGTGTACCACCCTCTGTGTAAAAAAGTTGCCCCTCAGGTTTCCTTTTATTCTTTCCTCTCTGAACATAAACTGATGCCCTCTCGTCCTTGCTTCCCCAAACCTAGGAAAAAGACTGAATGCATTCACCCTATCCATGCCTCTCATGATCTTATACATCTCTATAAGAATCACTTCAGTATCCTAAAGAATGAAATCCGAGCTTGTCCAACCACTCCCAATAACTCAGACTGTTGAGTCAAGGCAATATCTTTGTAAGTTTCTACTACACTCTTTCCAGTTTATTAATATCCTTCTTATTGAATAGTGACCAAAACTGAACATAATACTCCAAGCATGGCCTCACCAACGTCCTGTACAACTGCAACGTAAATTCACAACTTCTAGACTTAATGACCTGACTGATGAAGGCCAGTGCGCCAAAAGCCTTCATCACTGCCCTGTCTACATCAACATCAACATCTTTTGACTCAACATCAAAAGAACTGTGATACTGAACCACAAGGTCCCTCTGTTCCACTCCACTCCTTCAGACCCTGCCATTCACAATGGAACTTCTGCCTTGATTGACTTGCTAAAATGAAAACTCACACTTATCCATATTAACCTCCAGTATCCATTTCTCTTCCCACTTCCCCAGTTGATCAGATCCTGTTGTAATTTCTGATAACCTTCCTCACTGTCCACGATACTGCCATTTTAGTGTCATCTCCAAACTTACTACTCGTGCCTTCTGCATTCTCATCCAAATCATTGATATAGATAACAAACAGTAATGGACCCAGCACGGACTCTTGAGATACTCCACTCATCACAGGCCTCTACTCCAACAAGCATTCTTCCACTATTACCCTCTGCTTCCTAACATCAAGCCAATATTTTATTCAATTTACCAACTTTGCCAGTTTTGAGTGCACTGATTGGCATGTGTTCAGAGAGGCGGGAACTGATGGTGATCCTATCAACTTAGAGGAGTACACAGTGTCAGTGATTTGCTACAGTAGCAAATGTATTGATGACGTCACCGTGTCCAAGACCATCACTTCTCGCCCCAACCACATGTCTTGGACGACCACAAAGGTGTGTGTGCTGCTGAGGCTCCTTCAGAGCAGATGGCAAGGCGGTCCTAACAACAGCAAGGGCCAACCTGACTCTGGCCATCTGCACAAGCACAGAGAATACACAGCCACTTTCAGTACAGCGATGATACTGTAGCATATGGAAGGGCATCCAGGCCATCATCAGCCACAGAACAGCATTGCCTGCTTGTGCTGGTGATACCTCCCTCAAGGATGGGTTGAACAACTTTAATGCACAGGTTTGAAGTAAGAAACAATGTAGCAGCGAGGAATTACCCCACTCTCCTTCCCAATGAACAGCTGCTATGTCTTACCACTGCTGACGTGAGGAAAACTCTATGAAGAGTCAACCCACGTAATCAGGCTGAACCAAATAACATCCCTGGCAGAGGGCTCAGAGGATGCTCTGACATACTGGCGGATGTTCTCATGGACATCCTCAACATCTCCATGAGCTGCGCCACAGTTCCAATGTGCCACAAGCCCGCCATGCCAAAGAAGTCTTCAGTGACCTGTCTCAACGATTACCACCCTGCTGCACTTACACCCATCATCATGAAGTGCTTCGAGAGGCTTGAGATGAGGCTTAAGACCCTGCTGCCCCACCCCCTTCACTGAACACTCTGCCATTCGCGTATCAACCCAATTTCTCAACAGCTGATGCCATTTCCACCGTCCTCCATCTGGCCCTCACCCACCTGGAGAAGAAGGACACCTACGTCAGATTACTGTGCACAGGCTTCAGTTCTGCAATGAACACTATCAGTCCTCAGCACCTGATTGGAAAGCTGAATCTGCTGGGCCTGAATAACTTCCTGTGTAACTGGATCCTGGACTTTCTGACTGGGAGACCTCAGTCAGTCTGGATTGGGAACAGCATCTCCAATACCATCACACTGAGCACGGGGGCTCCCCAGAGCTGTGTGCTCAGTCCACTGCTATTCGCCCTGCTGACACATAACTGTGCAGCGATATACAGCTCAAATCACATCATCATGTTCTCTGATAAAAAACCTGTAGTGGGTCTCATTGGCAGAAATGACAATTCAGCATACAGAGAGGAGGTGCAGTACTAACGGATTGGTGCAGAGCCAACAACCAGTTTCTGAATGTGGACAAGACAAAAAAAATGTCAGGAGGGCATGGAGCAACCAGTTTCGACTGTAGATCGGCTCCTCTGTGGAAATTGTGAAGACCACCAGATTTCTTGACATCCACCTGGCGGAGAATCTCACCTGAACCCTCAACACCAGTTCCATAGCCAAGAAAGTCCAGCAGCATCTCAACTTTCTGCACATGCTGAGGAATGTCCACCTGCAATCCCCATCCTGACCACACTCTCCAGAGGGTTCATTGAGAGTACCCTGACCTGCTGCATCACTGTCTGGTTCAGATCGTAGGACTGGACAACAGATAGTGAGGACAGCTGAGAAGATCATCAGGGTCTCTCTTCCTTCCATTAAAGACACTTACTCTGAAAGGCTATGAGCATTGAGGAAGACCACAAACATCCCTCACTCAAACTCTTCTCCCTCCTGCCATCTGGCACAAGATATCAGAGCTTTCAGTCTTTCACAGCTAGACTGTGCAAAGAAATAATTCCCCAAGCCATCAGGCTCCTTAACACAGTATGATCGGACTTTTTCCCATCTAGAATTCTTTCATATTGCTCCTAGAACAATGTCTATTGTCCATCATTCCTCTATTACACTGTAACTTGTGTGTTTTGCACTTCTTATGCACTTTAGGCCGTGTACGATTGTGTAGTTTGTGGTGCCCATGTAGCACCCTCAGTCCTGGAGGAACGCTGTCTCATGTTTACTGTATCAGTTTTATATGGTAGAAATGACAAATAAAAGTTCTCAACTCTCTACAACTAACCAGCTCCCCCAGATTCCATGTGATGTAACCTTCCAAAGCAGCCTACTGTGTGGAACCTTATCAAAGGTCCTATTGAAATCCATGTAGGCTGTACCTACTGCCCTGCCTTCAATAATCTTCCTGGTCACTTCATCAAAGAACTCTAATGAATTTGTGAGTCAAGATCACCCACTCACAAAGCCATGCTGTCTACTCCTAATCAAACCTTTTCTTTCCCTCAGAACCTTCTCAAGTAACTTACCCATGACAGATGTTTGACTTACTGGTGTATTGTTTCCAGGTTTTTCTTTGCAGCCCTTCTTGAATAGTGGCACAACCCTCCAGTCTTCCTGGACCTCACCTGTGAATAACAAGAATGCAAAAACATCAGCCAGGGCCTCTGCAATTTATTTTCAATCCATACAAATTCACAGTGTGGTTTGGTTAAGAAAGATACTGGAAAAAAGAAGATGGTAAAAGAGACTAAACAATTGGAATCAGTTGGGGTAGTGAAGGGCATTCCAAAAGGAGTCGAACAGCTACAGGAGAGAGCACAGCCAAGTAAGGGCCTGAATAGTGAGATAGTGATCGATCTCTACAAAGACTTCACTGCTGTGGGTAAAGTTTATTCAGGATGATCAGGAGGAGAAGGTAAAGATTTTAAAATATTGAGATGTAAGAGAGCTAACCAGTCTCTAATAGTAATAGATAGAACTATTTGTACTTTGTATGGAATGTTATTTGATGGCGTGCTAATCTGCGGGATAGATGGAGAGAGATTTAGCATTCTTCATGTAAGATCAGGTTGGAAAGTCCACTCATGACGAGGGAAGTAACAGTGGGTGTGATTGAAAGTGTGTTTTTTCTTGGAAACAGCCGAGTAGGATCAAATGTGGGAATACTGTCCCTTGTAGTGTAGAAGCTGAATGAAAAGTAGGAAACTGATAAGTTAAAAAAAACTCTAGATTTTTTCTGGATTATGCAGTAACAAGATCCCACAGTCATACATTAAAGCAAGAAGGAAAAACTAGAGAGATGAACAAGTTGAGGCTCAGTTAGATAACACCCATTTTGATAAAATGATAAAGGAAAACCTGAACAAATGGAGGATGAGGCAGAGGTGTTTGTTTTTGAAAGAGAACTGGAATAATAACAAAAAGATAATACATTTGTATAATAAAGCCTAAGCGGAGAAGTAAGCAGTATCAGTGGTATTGTCTCAAAGATAGAATCCTCAGGTAAATATTGAGACCTCGGCAGGTTAAGGCAGAGTAGAGAAGGGCAGAAATGCACGAGAGGGTGTTGCTGGTTGCATACGGACAGGAAGTATTATCATGGATTAACAACAGGAGGTCATCTGGGAGTGAGACAGACTCAGGCTAAGATACAAAGACACTTTGATTGGTTTGGATTGCATACGAATGTGACTGGGTAAAAACAATGACTGCAGATACTGGAAACCAGATTCTGGGTAAGTGGTGCTGGAAAAGCACAGCAGTTCAGGCAGCATCCGAGGAGCAGTAAAATCGACGTTTCGGGCAAAAGCCCTTCATCAGGAATATTAACCACCAAACCAGTTCCAGCAACACCAAACTTTTCAACCTTTTAAACTCGCTATCGATGCTCATGACAGTGGAGTTGCCGATGTACTCCTACAGGAAGGTGAGGATGGGATTGAACTGCCAGTTGGTTATTTTTCAAAGAAGATCAACATCCACCAGAAGAGATTTTCCACTATCAACAAGGAACTATTGAGTTTGCTACTGGCCTTCCAGCATTTTAATGTGTATGTCATGAACAATGTGTTGGAGATGATTGTGTACACTGACCACAATCCGCTTAAATTCTTAGAACGTTTTAAAGATAAGAATATGGGATATTTCATTTGAATCTTATGTTACAGACTTTTAACTTAAAACTCATAAATATTGCAGATCAAGAAAATATAATAGGTGCATTATTGCAGATTTAGCTGATAATGTTTAGGTGAGATTTGTCTTTACTTAATAGTAGATATATATATATATATATGTGTGTATGTGTATATATGTACAGAGGACAAAGTTAAGGTCAGCTTCTATGAAAGTTATCGGTATGTTAGGGTAATGTGTTTAAAATGTAGAAAAAGTCATCTTTTCATTATTATAAATCATCTTTTCTTAAGAGGGATGTGTTATGAAGATGTGGGTGTACGTTTAAGAGAGATAAAAGCAGCAGATCTACTGGACACAGCACCAAATGTTCTCAGTAAGGCAGCAATGTAATACTGGGCCGAACAACTTGATTAGTTTGTTGTCTGGAGACAAAAGCAAATTCGAATTCGGCCAATCAGTTTAAGTTATATCCTGAAAAAAGTACCAATTTCCAAACAATTTGGGTTAAATATATTGACCATCTTAAAAGCCAATGACACAATCCGATGCTCTGGGGTATAAGACCAAGGGGGAAATTGAACAGTTCAGAGGAGAACTGCCAAGCCCCAGCATGTTACAGGCTGTTGGGAAAAAAAATCCCTCTTATAAGTCCCTTTTCGATCAGTCACCTTTGATGCAGAAGTTCCTAACAAGGAGAAAAGAAGACACAGGAAGATCCAAAGACAAGAACTTACAATTGCCTGTATTGGAGATGAGAACTGTTGCTTTGTAAATCTTAATTGGGAGTTTTATTGGACTAGTATTATAGAAGGGAAGGTAAAAGATAGGTTAGAGAAAGAAATTGGAAATAGTGGTTAGTTAATTATTCTCTGTTTATTTTAAGAAATGGAGTTGTTAATTTTTACTTTATATTGTTCTTGAACTTTTACAAGGTTACTGCACAGGGTAAATCTTTTCTGTGTTGCTAGTTTTAAATTAAGCAGGAGAGTTTACCCGTTGTCATAACACTATCTTCTCGTCTTCTTCCTGCAAGTGCACAGCACCAACACCCACATCACTTGCGTTGATAGACACCTTGAATGCCTCTGCGTAATTAAGTCTCTGGTTAATACTGGGGCAGTGGTTTGCACAGCTTTCAGGAAGTCAAATGTCTTCTGACAGCCTACTGTCCACCAAAACCTTTGCGTTTCTTTCACAATTCAGTGAGTGGAGCAGCCACACTGTGAAAATCTAGTATAATTTTTAAATAAAATCAATGCAGTCCCAGGAATTTCTTGTCTATTGTATGGGAAACTCCCCAATTGCATTTGCTTTGCATCCCATGGAGCCATTTGTCCATGTACAATTCCTCAGGAAGGCGACTTTGGCATTGGCAAATTCACTTTTACCCAGGCTTATCACCAAGCCAGGCTTCTGAAGTCTGATCAATATTGTAAATGTTCCTGCGACGTGTGATGAAAAATCAGCAGGTTATCAATAGACAGAACACAGCTGGGTAGTCTGGCAATGACCTTAATGGTTCATATCTGAAATGTAGCTGATGCATTTTTCATACCAAATGACATGAATGTAAACTGATAGTCTATTCGGTATTACAAAAGCCAAAATTACTTTGCTTTTCTGATAAGAGTATCTGTCAGTATCCTCTGAGCAAGTCCAACTTAGAAATATAAGTTGCTTGTCCCACATTCTCAACACCATGTTCCAAATGTGGAATCAGTTATGTGCCAGTTTTGTAACTGCACTGACTTTGCGATACTCCATACATAATTGTTGGGTACAATCTGATGTTGGTACCATTACTATGAGTGAGCTCCAGTCACTGTAGCTCATCTTGATTATGGTATCTTGGACCATGTGTTCAAGCTCCTTTTGAACCAGTGCTAACTTCAGAGCGTTGTGCCTATAAGGATGGTGTTTCACTGGAGCAGTGTCTCTTTTATCGACATCATGTATAATTAGGTTAGTACTTCCCACCTTATTTCCACTTATCTCCCCATGTGATTGTAATAACTCTTGCAGGTCATTTCGAATTTTGTTCCCACTTTTTGTTCGTTAGGCGACCTAAACTATCAATGAAGACACTTGTAAAAGGTTCCTCAAATGGAAGAACAGATATTAAAGTTGCATGTTTTATTTCTCCCTGCAGCTTTCCATTTACCTGACATGTATGACGCATCTGACAAAATTCAACCACATCCTTGTGGAGTCCAGGCCAGTAAAAATGTTATTGTATTTTAGCTTGAGTTTTTCTTTCTCCTCTGTGACTCCTTAGTGGAACTTCATGTGCCACTCGCAACATCTCCTTTCTGTAACCCACTGGCAATAGACTTGATGAACTTCTGCCCGTTTCTTATCTGCTGAAATAGTCTCCATTTCCTCAATAAGACAACATTTGTAAGACAATAATATTCAGGAATACATTCTGATTCTTTTTCTGTGTGTGCCTTTTGATACAATTGCTTTAAATTTTCATCTTTCTGCTATAACTCAGCTAATTTATCTGAGCCAAAGGTGCCTGCATTGTCATCTATCTGCTCCTGGCTTGTCTCAACCATTTGATCAAACAGGGTCTCTGCTAATTCCACTTTAACGTTCTTGTCTGTACTCTTTGGTCTCTCCTGTTTCCACTTGTGAATTTGTGACCTTGTAACCACAAGTCAGGAAAAATCCCAGGCTCTGAGTCCTGCAAACGTTCAGTTCCCTGAGTTACCACTGACTTTGCAACCACAGTAGGCAGCTCTCCTATCGGTGAATCAGCTGTATCATTAGCACGGACAAATCGTATTCCTGGAGCTGACATTTTGTCCAGTACTCTTACCACAACTTCCCCTCTCTTCTGAGGACAGACTCTAACCTTACTTTACATAATTAAGCACTTCTTGTCTCACCGTGAATTCCCATTACTAATACATTTTCTATCAATATTGCCTCAGAAGTATATATCTCCTAATCTTTTAATATCATAGATTGAAAGGATCCTGTGTCTTTTAATATTGTACTTATTTACCTGCTGCTCCTGGCCTATATGAATAAATTTTACCTTTGCAGGTATATGGTTAAGACGAACTGGCACTTCCTCCTTAACCAACCTCCGACCAGCTTGTACATTCTGGTGCAGCGTTCTAGCCTCCACTCTGCTTTCTGTTATCATTGCAACAACATTCACTGGCTTATCCTGTTTTCCTACATCTGGTTTCTCAGTGCTTTTCCTAATCCACCAATGCTGTGATTGGATATGGTCGATGTTATTGCAGTGAAAACACCAGAGCTTTTTTTTTTGTAAGTACATTTATTAGCAAGAAAAAGAAAATGACTTTTAAAAATATAAAGTTATTAAAAATATAACGTACGACAAATACTAGGATAATAAAGAAAAATGCAAATTACTGTCTGCTAACGACTAACCTATCCAATAACACAAAACAAAACTAACAATGTGCACAGTAATACCAATAAATACATAAGCGACTAATAAAACTAAAGAACACACAAAAACACAAAGTAACAATGCTCAGCATAAGGCTCCAAAACAAAAGAACAGGACCGTTGCATATATACCCTTATCAAGTCAGGAGGCCCCCTTCCAGGGCCCAGGGATCAGCAAAAGAGAGGATATTCCTGGAAATACATCCAGTGAAGTTATTTGGGTGGAACTGAGAAATACAAAAAGGATGATCACCTTATTGGGTTCTATTATAGACCCCCCAACAGTCAGAGGGAAATTGAGAAACGAACATGTAAGGAGATCTCAGTTATCTGTAAGAATAATAGGGTAGTTATG
Organism: Chiloscyllium punctatum; assembly: GCF_047496795.1. Classification (NCBI taxonomy): domain Eukaryota; kingdom Metazoa; phylum Chordata; class Chondrichthyes; order Orectolobiformes; family Hemiscylliidae; genus Chiloscyllium; species Chiloscyllium punctatum. The sequence goes on from NC_092783.1 coordinate 29,783,104, forward strand.
GTCGGCGATTTTAACTTTCCAAACATTGACTGGGACTGCCATAGTGCTAAAGGTTTAGATGGAGAGGAATTTCGTAAGTGTGTAGAAGACAATTTTCTGATTCAGTCTGTGGATGTACCTACTAGAGAAGGTGCAAAACTTGACCTACCCTTGGGAAATAAGGCAGGGCAGGTGACTGAGGTGTCAGTGGGGAGCACTTTGGGGCCAGTGACCATAATTCTATTCGTTTTAAAATAGTGATGGAAAAGGACAGACCAGATCTAAAAGTTGAAGTTCTAAATTGGAGAAAGGCCAATTTTGACAGTATTAGGCAAGAACTTTCAAAAACTGATTGGAGGCAGATGTACGCAGGGACGGCTGGAAAATGGGAAGCCTTCAGAAATGAGATAACAAGAATCCAGAGAAAGTATATTCCTGTCAGGGTGAAAGGGAAGGCTGGTAGGTATAGGGAATGCTGGATGACTAAAGAAATTGAGGGTTTGGTTAAGAAAAAGAAGGAAGCATATGTCAGGTTTAGACAGGATAGATCGAGTGAATCCTTAGAGTATAAAGAAAGTAGGAGTATGCTTAAGAGGGAAATCAGGAGGGCAAAACGGGGACATGAGATAGCTTTGGCAAATAGAATTAAGGAGAATCCAAAGGGTTTTTACAAATATATTAAGGACAAAATATTAAGTAACTGGGGAGAGAATAGGGCCCCTCAAAGATCAGCAAGGTGGCCTTTGTGTGGAGCCACAGAAAATGGTGGAGATACTAAATGAGTAATTTGCATCAGTACTTCGGATGGAAAAGGATATGGAAGATATAGACTGTAGGGAAATAGATGGTGACATCTTGCAAAATGTCCATATTACAGAGGAGGAAATTCTGGATGCCTTGAAATGGTTAAAGGTGGATAAATCCCCAGGACCTGATCTGGTGTACCCGAGAACTCTGTGGGAAGCTAGAGAAGTGATTGCTGGACCTCTTGCTGAGCTATTTGTATCATTGATAGTCACAGGTGAGGTGCCGGAAGACTGGAGGTTGGCAAACGTGATGCCACTGTTTAAGAAGGGCGGTAAAGACAAGCCAGGGAACTATAGACCAGTGAGCCTGACCTCGGTGGTGGACAAGTTGTTGGAGGGAATCCTGAGGTACAGGTGTACATGTATTTGGAAAGGCAAGGACTGATTCGGGAGAGTCAACATGGATTTGTGCATGGGAAATCAAGTCTCACAAACTTGATTGAGTTTTTTTGAAGAAGTAACAAAGAAGATTGAGGGCAGAGCAGTAGATGTGATCTATATGGATTTCAGTAAGGCATTCAACAAGGTTCCCCATGGGAGATTGATTAGCAAGGTTAAATCTCATGGAATACAGGGAGAACTAGCCATTTGGATACAGAACTGGCTCAAAGGTGGTGGAGGGTTGTTTTTCAGACTGGAGGCCTGTGACCAGTGGAGTGGCATAAAGATTGGTGCTGGACCGTCTACTTTTTGTCATTTACATAAATGATTTGGATGTGAGCATAAGAGGTACAGTCAGTAAGTTTGCAGATGATACCAAAATTGGAGGTGTAGTGGACAGCTATCTGAGGGTTACCTCAGATAACAACAGGATCTGGACCAGATGAGCCAATGGGCAGAGAAGTGGCAGATGGAGTTTAATTCAGATAAATGTGAGGTGCTGCATTTTGGGAAAGCAAATCTTAGCGTGACTTATGCACTTAATGTCCTAGGGAGTGTTGCTGAACAAAGAGACCTTGGAGTGCAGGTTCATAGCTCCTTGAAAGTGGAGTCGCAGGTAGACAGGATAGTGAAGAAGGCGTTTGGTGTGCTTTCCTTTATTTGTCAGAGTATTGAGTACAGGAGCTGGGAGGTCATGTTGTGGCTGTACAGGACATTGGTTAGGCTACTGTTGGAATATTGCATGCAATTCTGGTCTCCTTCCAAATGGAAAGATGTTGTGAAACTTGAAAGGGTTCAGAAAAGATTTACAAGGATGTTGCCAGGGTTGGAGGAGCTGAGCAAGCTGGGAGAGGCTGAACAAGCTGGGGCTGTTTTCCCTGGAGTGTCGGAGGCTGAGGGGTGACCATACAGAGATTTGCAAATTTATGAGGGGCATAGATAGGATAAATTGACAAAGTCTTTTCCCTGGGATCGGGGAGTCCAGAACTAGAGTGCATAGGTTTAGGATGAGAGGGGAAAGATATAAAAGAGACCTAAGGGACAGCTTTTTCACGCAAAGGGTGGTACATGTATGGAATGAGCTGCCAAAGGGTGTTGTGGAGCTGGTACAGTTGCGACACTTAAGAGGCATTTGGATGGGTATGTGAATAGGAAGGGTTTGGAAGGATATGGGCGGGGTGCTGGCAGGTGGAAGTAGATTGGTTGGGATATCTGATCAGCATGGATGGGTTGGATCAAAGGGTCTGTTTCCATGCTGTATATCTCTATGACTCCAAGACTCTAAAACTAACCATCCCAGTTAACCAAACGCCCTAGCACAGATAGCAGACAAATCTGTGTTCAAATAACTCAAGTAAAACTGCAATGTCTTATTTAAAAAAAAAGGTCTGTTGTGTGGTGCACCATGTTTGTAAAAAACTCCAAGGTAATATGCTCCATAGTTAATTTCTGCCATCCCAATAAGTCTGGCAGGTTCTTCGACCCCTAATTCATCAGAATATTTTTCTGTGCAGTGTAAGTAAGAATATTAAATGGTTTCTTCCCATGGCCATCCAAAAATGACAAATTTGGTTAAGCACACAGCCTAATTTTCCTCTTGCTCAGGGTGTGGGGCTCTGTCAGGGGAGGTCTCTGTGTGATTATAGTAAACAGACGGACTAATGGGGGGTGCTTTTATGTATGCAGGTAATGTATGGAGGTTTGGCGGCAAAATGGATGCTGCGGGAGAGGCAATAATACAGTATTGAGGTAAATGTCTGTGGTGAAAGTGAAGGTGGAGAAGTCAGGGCATAGAACATTGAACATTACAGCGCAGTACAGGCCCTTCGGCCGTCGGTGTTGCGCCGACCTGTCATACTAATCTGAAGCCCATCTAACCTACACTATTCCATGTACCTCCATATGTTTGTCTAATGATGACTTAAATGTACTTAAAGTTGCAGGCAAAGCATTCCATACCCTTACTATTCTCTGAGTAAAGAAACTCCCTCTGACATCTGTCCTATATCCATCACCCCTCAATTTAAAGCTATGCCCCCTCGTGCTTACCGTCACCATACTTGGGCAGATGAAAGTCAGAAGGGAAAATTAGGATGGGCAAAAGTTGGGGGGGGGGAGTGTAGGGGATGAAGAGTCGGGGAGGTCAGGGGCCACGTTGCAGCATGTGAAATGTTTGGTGGGGGCTGTATTAATTGGGAGATCAAGTGCTAGAGAGGCTGCTATTCTTGTTTCACTTCTTCTCCTGCAGGAGATGCAGTGACTCTCCTCATGTCCACTTGCCCTTTGGACATCCCACTATTAGCTATTGCAGTTTGGTGACTTTTTTTTAGCATGTTGAATTCCTCCAATTAATTTTAGCTCTCGGCTAATCTCCATTCAACACTGAGAGTGTTAAATTTCTGTATCTTATCAATATCAAGTGATTTGGGAATGGTGCAGAGAGAGATGTGGACCCCATTGATCAGCTATGACCTCATTGAATTTTTTCAGATATTCAATTAGCTGATGGACATAGGACAGATGTCAGGGATAGTTTTGTTACTCAGAGAGTAGTAGGAGTGTGGAACACAATGCCTGTGACAGTTGTCGTCTCACCAACTTTAAGGGCACTTAAATGGTCATTGGATGAACATATGGATAAAAATAGAATAATGTAGGATAGATAGGCTGTGATTGGTTTCACAGGTAGGTGCAACATCAAGAGCCGAAGGGCCAATATTGCACTGTAATGTTCAATGCTCATTAACTTTTTGGAACATGCTCGATGAGCTGAACGATACCATGCTATGCCTAGTTTTATCCATTTTTACCATCCAACTCTGTGTTTGTCCCATTTTTCCTTTTATTCATTGCTGTTTAACGTGTTTGTATCCTCCGACTCAGTCATTTCATGTCCTCTGAAAGTCACCTTGTGCCCTCGACACTCTGCTGGTTGGGATCCAACAGCTTCTGATTCTCCAGCTTTACCAATTGTTAACACGACTTGTTTTGTTTCATTGTAGTTCTGAGCCTTGGTGCTGCACTCAGCTTGCTTTGTTGTTCTTTATGTTGTGAAATTCTCCATTTTCCGGGAGCAGTGAGGAGAGAGGGAGAGAGGAACAGGTCCGGCCTGGATGTAAGTTTCCAACTTAAAAGGGGCTTACCTCGAGTGTCAGGCCTCCATTTTTCAGGACCAGCGAGGAGATAGGGAGAGAGGCAGCTGGGAAAGTAAGTGACTGCTGAAAAAACTTACCTTGTGAATAGGCAGAACGCACTCTGAGCAGGAGTGGACATGGGACTGCTGAGTAAACGGAGTAATAAATTTGGGTGGTCGTGTTACCCGAAACAGTACTGAGGTAGTGTCTCCAACTCATCCTCCTCGAACCAAAAACAAAGGTTCTAGGCGCTGGAATGGTAAGGTAATGAGTCTTTTTTTCTTTATTTTTCAATGCCTCTTCAAGAATTTAGAATTGTGGGAATGTAGGTTCGGGCAGTTGAATATTCCTCCTGCAGAATATGGGAGGTAAGGGTCACCACCAGTGCCCTTGCTGACTTCATTTGCAGGAACTGGTCCCACCTCCACCTCCTCGAAAACCACATGAGGGAACTGGAGCTGGAGCTGGTTGAACTTCGGATCATTCGGGAGGCAGAGGGGGTTATTGACAGGCGTTACATGGAGGTAGTCAGACTTCCCGTACAAGAACAAGGCAGATGGGTTATAGTCAGGGGACAAAAGGAAACTGGCAGACAGTGCAGTGATCACCTGTGGCCATTCCCCTCAAAAACACTTCTACCATTTTGCATATTGTTGGTGGGGGGGGATGGGGGTGACTTACCAGGGATAAGCCATGGGGTACAGGTCTGTGGCACAGAGTCCTTCCATATTGCTCAGAAGGAAAGGGGGAAGAGGAGCAGAGCATTAGTCATTGGGGATTCCATAATTAGGTCAAACAGATAGGAGGTTCTGTGGGAACAAGAGAGAATAATGGTTGGTGAATTGCCACCCAGGTGCCAGGTTTCATGATGTCTCAGATCTTGTTTTCAGGATTTTTGAGTGGGAGAGGAAGCAGCCCCAGGTCGTGGTCCACATAGGCACTAAAGACATAGGTAGGAAAAGAGGTGAGGATATAAGGCAGAAAATCAGGGAGCAAGAGTGGAAGCGTGGAGCTACAAATAACAGAGTTGTTATTGTTGGTTTGTTGCCCATGCCATGTGCTAGCGAGGTCAGGAATAGGGAGAGAATGGAGTTGAACTTGGGGCAACTGGAATGGTTTAGGAGGGAGCATTTTAGATATGTGGAAAACTGGGGCTTATTCTGGGGTAGGTGGGACCTCCACAAACAGGATGCTCTACAACTGAATCAAAGGGGTACCAACACCCTGGTTGGGGGGGGGGAACTGGGATTTACTAATACTCTTTGGGAGGGTTTAAACTGATTCAGCAGGGGGATGGGAGCCTATATTGTAGTTCCAGTGCCCAGGGAGTTGGGAGTAGTGAGGTCAGAAATACGGTTTCAAGGTGGCAAGAGTGTACCAGCAAACACGAAAGTGGTTTGAAGGGTGTCTACTTCAATTCCAGAAGCATTCTGAATAATGTCTGTGAACCTGCAGCATGGGTTGGTTCCTGGGACTTCGATGTTGTGTTCATTTCAGATTCATGGATAGAACAGGATTGATTGATCATTACAGGTTCCGAGATTTCGATATTTTAGTTAGAACAGAGAAGATGGCTAAAAGAGGGAGAGGTGTGACATTGTTAGTCAAGGACTATATTATTGTGGCAGCAAGGACGTTTGATGAGGACTCCTCTGCTGAGGAAGTATGGGCTGAGGTTAGAAACTGGAAAGGAGAAGTCACTTATTGGGAGATTACTATAGGCCTCTGAATAGTTTCACAGATGCTGAGGAAAAGAATGCAAAGATTATTCTGGTTAGGAGGGAGATTAACATGGCCATTGTTACGGGGGACTTTAACTTTCCAAACATTGTCTGGAAAAGCTACGGTCGAATGCTTAAGTTGGGTCAGTTTTTGTCTAATGTGTGCAGGAGGGTTTCCTGACACAGGATGTAGACAATTCAACAAGGGCAAGGCCACATTGGATTTGGTACTGGGTAATGAACCTGGTGTTACATTTGCAATTGGGTGAGCGCTTTGGTGATAGTGACCACAATTCAGACATGTTTACTTTCATGATGGATAAGGAATGAGGAGATACCGCAGGACAAAAGTTATTGCTGGGGGAAAGGCAATTATGATGCAATTAGACAAGACTTAGAATGCATAGGATGAGGAAGGAAACTTGAGGGATGGGCATAATTAAAATTTTGAGTTTATTCGAGTAACAGTGACTGTGTGTCCTTGGTAAGTATGTACCTGTCAGGCAGGGCGGAAGTGGTCGAGTGATGGGAGCCATGGTTTACTAAGGATGTTTAATCTCTTGTCAAGAGGAAGAAGGCTTATGTTAGGATGATTCATGAAGGCTCAGTTAGGGCACTTGAGAGTTACAAGTTAACCAGCAAAGACCTAAACCGAGAACTAAGAAGAGGCAGGAGGGGACATCAGAAATCGTTAGCAGATAGGATGAAGGGAAGTCCAAAAGCTTTTGATAGATACATCAGGAATAAAAGAATGATGAGAGCAAGATTATTTACACTGGAAAAAGACAGTTTTGTTGAAGAGATTACTGAGGTTCAGGCTACTAGACGAGATGGGATTGAGGATCACAAGAAGGAAGTGTTAGCAATTCTGGAAAGTGTGAAAGTAGGTAAGTTCCCTGGGCTGGATGGGATTTATCCTAGTATTCTCTGGGAAGCCAGGGAGGAGATTGTAGAGCCTTATGTCATCATTGTCTATCGGGATAGTGCCAGAAGACTGGAAGAGAGCAAATGTTGTTCCCTTGTTCAAGAAGGGTCGTAGAGACAACCCTGGTAATTATAGACCTCGATTGTCGGTAAAGTATTGGAAAAGGCTGTAAAAGGTCTGATTTACAATGATTGAGAAAGGAATCAGTTGATTAGGGATAGTCAACACGGTTTTGTGCAGGTTCTGTCATGCCTCACAAATTTGATTGACTTCTTTGAGAAGGTGACCAAATAGGTGGTTGAGTGTAAAGTGGTTCATGTGACGGTCATGGATTTCAGTAAGGCGTTCAGTATGGTTCCCCAAGGTAGGCTATTGCACAAATTATGTAAGCATGGGATTGATGGTGATTTAGCAGTTTGGATCATAAATTGGCTTTCTCCAAGAAAACAGCGGATGGTGGTTAATGGGAAATGTTCATCCTGGAGTTCAGTTACTAGTGGTGTAATGCAAGGATCTATTTTGGGGCCACTGCTATTTGTCATTTTTATAAATGACCTGGATGAGGGCACAGAAGGATGGGATAGCAAATTAGTGGATGACGCTAAGGAGTTGTGGACAGTGCCAAAGGATGTTGTAGGTTACAGAGGGACATAGATAAGCTGCAGAGCTGGGCTGAGTGGCACAAAATTGAACTTAATGCAACAGAAATAAAGACTACTGGGCTAACGGTAAGATTCTTGGCAGTGTAGATGAACAGAGAGATCTCGGTGTCCATGTGCATACATCCCTGAAAGTTGCCACCCAGATGGATAGGGTTGTGAAGAAGTCATACGGTGTGTTAGCTTTTATTGCTCGAGGCATTGAATTCGGAGCTGCGAGGTCATTATTACAGCTATACAAAACTGTATTCTGACTGCATTTGGAGTATTGCATACAGTTCTGGTCATCACATTATCAGAAAGATGTAAAAGCTTTGGGAAGGCATCAGAGGTGATTTACTAGGATGTTTCCTGGTATGGGAAGAAGATCTTATGAAGAAAGGCTGAGGGACTTGAGGCTGTTTTTGTCAGAGAGAAGAGAGTTGAGAGGTGACTTAATTGAGACATATAAGATAATCAGAGGATTAGCTAGGGTGGAGAGCAAGAGTCTTTTTCCTCAGATGGTGATGGTTAGCACGAGGGGACATAGCTATGAAATGAGAAGTGATAGACAGCTGTGATCAAGCCAAATGGAGATGATGCTTAAAACATTCTCAGTTCTGGGTCTAGGCTTTTGTTTTAAGGCAGCGATGACCTTCCCTCAATTGCCATTGACTGAATGAATTCTACCATCAGAGAATACACTCAGAACTCTTTGACTGAGCTCAGGAGCACTGTCACTCTCTTTAACTGTGGACAGTCAGCTGAGAATTTCACAGAATTGAAGTGAGCAACACAGAATTCGACTAGTTGTATTGTTTTGTGAAGATCTGTACAAGAGCTGATCAACCAGGCTAACTCTCTGTCATCTCTGTATCGTTACCTTTCTTTCTTCTGGGATGTTTTGTGTTCATTTCTATACAATTGGAACTATCTTTGCCAACTCTCAGAGAGTTACTTGCAGACAGTCAACACGAGTTGTGTCAACGGTAGTTTTCAGCCAAATCATTGTTGACTCTGCTGTCAACTCTGTCCTCATTCAAGTGGCTAAACTCTGGGATTAGGTCCAGAGACTGGAATGCATTGCTGAGGAGATTGTTGAGGCATTAGTAGTGATCTTTCAGGAATCACCAGGAAATGGTGATTCTGACATCAGAAGGGAAGAAGGCAGAAGATGGGAAATTGTAGGCCATTTAGCCTGAGCTTGGTCATTGGTAAAACTTTAGAGTCCATTATTATGGATGAGATTGCAGAATACTTGGACGTGCATGGCAAAATAGAACTGAGTCAACACGGCTTCATCAAGGGGAGGTCATGCCTGACAAATCGGTTACAACTATTTGAGAAAGAAAGGAGCAGTTTATATAAACTGAGCCACTGGATGTGGTCTATTCAGATTTCCAAAAGGCCTTTATCAAGCTGCTGCAAAGGAGGCTGATAAATAAGTTAAAAGCCTATGGTGTTACAAGTAAGGAACTGGCATGGATACAAGATGAGCTGACTTGCAGAAAACAGAAAGTGGGGACAAAGGTGTTTATTTTTTCAGAAGAGTTCTGCAGGGGTCAGTGCTAAGACCACAACAAACCATATTTTAAATGTTTTTTTAAATTTTCATTTTTTTCAGTAGCCTCTTTGTGAATTTAGAATAGTGTGAATGGAGGTTAGGGCGAATGCTCCTCCTGCAGAATGTGGGGGGTAAGGGTCACCGAGTGTCCCGGCTGACTTCATCTGCAGGAAATGCACCCAACTCCAGCTCCTCGAAAACTACATTAGGAAACTGAAGCTGGAGCTGGATCAACTTCAGATCAGTCATGAAGCAGAGAGGGTTATTAAGAGGAGTTACAGAGAGGTAGTCACACTTCAGGTAAACAAAAAGGTAGATGGTTTACAGTCAGGGAACAGAAAGTGAACTAGAAGTCAGTTTAAGGATTCCCTGTGGCCATTCCCATCAATAACAAGTATACCATTTTGGATACAGTTGACGGAGATGGGGGAGAGGGGGGTAGAGAGAGGGGGGTAGTGAGAAGGGGGTAGAGAGAGGGGTTAGAGAGCGCGGTGTAGGGAGAGGGTGGTAGAGAGGGGGATAAAGAGAGGGGGTAGAGAGAGAGAGGTAAGACATGGAGTCTGTCCCTGTTGCTCAGAGCAAAAGGGGGGAGAGCAGCAGGGCATTCGTCACTGGGGACTCCATAGTTAGAGGGAGAAACAGGAGGGTCCTGTGGGAACAGGAGAGACTCGCAGTTGGTGTGTTGCCTCCCAGGTACCAAGGTTCATGATGTCTCAGGTTGTGTTTTTGGGATCCGTGATGGGGAGGGGGAGCAGCGCCAAGTTGTATTCCACATAGGCACTAACAACATAGGTTGGAAAAGGGATAGGAATTCAAGGCATAAATTCAGGGAACTAGGGTGGAAGCTTAGTGCTAGAACAAGCAGAATTGTTATCTTTGGTTTGTTACCCGTGCCACGTGCTAGGAAGACGGGGAATAGGGAGAGACAAGAGTTGAACATGTGGTTACAGCGATGGTTCAGGATGGAGGGATTCAGATACCTGGAAAATTGGGGCTCATTCTGGAGTAGGTGGGACCTCTAAAAACAGGATGGTCTGCACCTGAACCAGAGGTGTAGCAATATTCAGATGGGGGCGTGGAATATGCTAATGCTCTTCAGGAGGGTTTAACCGAATTCAGCAATTGGATGGGATATTAAATTGCAGTTCCAATGTACAGGAGGTTGAGAATAGTAAGGTCAGAAGTAAGATTTTAAGGTCACAAGAGTGCACCAGCAAGCAGGAAAGTGGTTTGAAGTATGCCTATTTTAATGCCAGGAGCATCCGGAATAAGGTATGTGAACGTGCAGCATGGGTTAGTTCTTGGGCCCTCAATGTTATGGCCATTTCAGAGACAGGGACAGAGCAGGGATTGGAATGGCTGTTGCAGGTTCCAGGATTTAGATGTTTCAGTAAGAACAGGAAAGGTGGGAAAGGAAAGGGAGTCTGTGGCACTGTTAGTCAAGGACAGTATTATGTTGGCAGAAAGGACATTTCAGATGAGGCGTGAAGGTTCAATTGGGGCGATTGAGAGTTATAAGGTAGCCAGGAAGGATCTGAAGAGAGAGCTAAGAGCAGCAAGGAGGGGACATGAAAAGTCCTTAGTTGGTAGGATTAGGGAAAACCCAAAGGCTTTCTATAGGTATGTCAGGAATAAAAGAATGACTGACTAGGGTAGGAATAGGTCCAGTCAAGGATAGTAGTGGGAAGTTGCGGGTGGAGGCTGAAGAGATTGGGGAGACACTGAATGAATACTTTTCGTCAGTATTCACTCAGGAACAGGACATTGTTGCCGATGTGAATACTGAGTCAATTAATTAGAATGGATGGCTTTGAGGTATGTAGGGAAGAGGTGTTGGAAATTCTGGAAAGGGTGAAAATAGATAAGTCTGATAAGGCCTGATGGCATTTATCCTAGGATTCTCTGGGAAGCAAGGGAGGAGATTGCAGAACCATTGGCCTTGATTTTTATGTCCTCGTTGTCTACAGGAATAGTGCCAGAAGATTGGAGGATAGAAAATGTGGTTCCCTTGTTCAAGAAGGGGAGTCGGGATAACCCTAGTAACTATAGGCCAGTGAGTCTCACTTCTGTTGTGGGCAAAGTCTTAGAGAGAATTGTAAGGGATAGGATTTATGAACATCTGGATAGGAATAATGTGATCAAGGATAGTCAGCATGGTTTTGTGAAGGGCAGGTTGTGCCTCATGAACCTTATTGAATTCTTTGAGAGGGTGACTAAGGAGGTGGATGAGGGTAAAGCGGTAGATGTGGTGTATATGGATTTTAGTAAGGCATTTGATAAGGTTCCCCATGGTAGGCTACTGCAACAAATACGGAGATATGGTATTGAGGGTGAGTTGGAGGTTTGGATTAGGAATTGGCTGGCTGGAAGAAGACAGAGGGTAGTAGTTGATGGTAAAGGTTCATCTTGGAGTGCAGTTACTAGCGGTGTTCCGCAAGGATCTGTTTTAGGACCATTGCTGTTTCTCATTTTTATAAATGACCTGGAGGAGGGGCTAGAAGGTTGGGTGAGCAAGTTTGCGGATGATACGAAAGTCAGTGGAGTTGTTGACAGTGAGTAAGGATGTGTCAGGTTACAGCGGGATATAGATAAGCTGCAGAGCTGGGCAGAAAGGTGGCAAATGGAGTTCAATGTAGGTAAGTGTGAGGTGATTTACTTTGGTATGAGTAACAAAAAGATGGGGTACTGGGCTAATGGTCAGATACTTGGTCGTGTGGATGAGCAGAGGGATCTTGGTGTCCATGTACACAGATCTCTGAAAGTTGCCACCCAGGTAAATAGTGCGGCGAAGAAGGCATATGGCGTATTGGCTTTTATTGGTAGAGGAATTGAGTTCAGGAATCCTGAGGTCATGTTGCAGTTGTATAAGACTCTGTTGTGGCTGCATCTGGAGTATTGTGTGCAGTTTTGGTCGCCATACTATAGGAAGGATGTGGAGGCACTGGAACGGGTGCAGAAGAGGTTTACCAGGATGTTGCCTGGTATGGTAGGAAGATCGTATGAGGAAAGGCTGAGGCACTTGGGGCTGTTTTCATTGGAGAAAAGAAGGTGACTTGATAGAGGTGTACAAGATGATTAGGGGTTTAGATAGGGTTGACCATGAGAACCTTTTTCCACGTATGGAGTTAGCTGTTACGAGGGGGCATAGCTTTAAATTAAGGGGTGGTAAGTATAGGACAGATATTAGGGGTAGATTCTTTACTTTTTCAGCGAGTCGTGAGTTCATGGAATGCCCTGCCAGTAGCAGTGGTGGACTCTCCCTCTTTATGGGCATTTAAACGGGCATTGGATATGCATATGGAGGATAGTGGGCTAGTGTAGGTTAGGTGGGCTTGGATCAGCGCAACATCGAGGGCCAAAGGGCCTGTACTGCGCTGTATTTTTCTAGGTTCTATGTTCTATGTTCATCTACTGAGTTAGTATGGGCTGAGGTTAGAAACAGGGAAGGAGAAGTCACCCTTTTGGGAGTTTACTATAGGCCTCCGAATAGTTCCAGAGACGTAGAGGAAAGGAGAGCACAAATTATTCTGGATAGGGCTGATGGTAACAGGCTATTTGTTATGGGTGTCTTTAACTTTCCAAATATTTACTAGTACTGCTACAGTTCAAGCACTTTAGTTTTTTGTCCAATGTGTGCAGGAGTGTTTGCTCACACAGTATGTAGACAGGCCAACAAGGGACGAGGCCACATTGGATTTGGTGCTGGGTAATGAAACCGGCCAGGTGTTAGGTTTGGAGGTAGGTGAGCACTTTGGTGATAGTGACCATGATTTGGTTATGTTTTTGTTAGTGATGGAAAGGCATAGGTATATACTGCAGTGAGAGCTGGGAGAAAGTCAATTATGATGCGATTAGGCAAGATTTAGGGTGCATAGGACGGGGAAGGAAACTTCAGGGGATGGGCACAATTGAAATGTGGAGCTTATTCAAGGAACTGCGACTGCGAATTCTGGATAAGTATGTATCTGTCAGGCAGGGAGGACATGGTCGGGCGAGGAAGCTGTGGTTTACTAAAGAAGTTGAATCTGTTGTCAAGAGGAAGAAGGAGGCTTAGTGGGGATGAGATTTGAAGGCTCAGTTAGGGCGCTTGACAATTAAAAGTTAGCCAGGAAAGATCTAGAGACATTTAGAAAGAGACAAGAAATGACATGAGAAGTCATTGGCAGGTAGGATCAAGGAAAACACTAAAGCTTTCCGTAGGTATATCAAGAATAAAGATTAGGGCCAAACAAGAATAGTAGTGGGAGGTTGTGTGTGGAGTTGTGTGAGAAGACAGGAGAGGTGCTAAATGGATACTTTTCATCAATATTCACATTGGAAAAAGACAATATTGTTGAGGAGAAGACTGAGATACAAGCAACTCGATTAGATCGGATTGATTTGGAAATGTTGCTGTTGGACTGGGCTGTACAAAGTTAAAAATCAGGTTATAATCCTACAGGTTTAATTGGAAACACTAGCTTTTGGAGCGCTGCTCCTTCATCAGGTAGTTGTGGAGTACACAATTGTAAGACACAATTCTGAAGCAATACTTTGAAAAAACATTCACTTATCCTATCATGGTATATATTCGCTACAGTGTGGAAACAGGAAATTTGGCCCAACAAGTCCACACCAACCTTCCAAAGAGTAGCCATCCAGACCCATTCTTCCACATTTACCCCTGACTAACGCACCTAACCTACATAACCCTGAACAAAATGGATAATTTAGCACGGCCTATTCACCTAACCTGCACATATTTGGATTGTTGGAGGAAACCCAAATACTTGGAAGACCCCATGCAGACACAAGAAGAATGTGCAAGTTCCATACAGATAGTCACCTGAGGCTGGAGTCAAACCCAGGTCCCCGGTGCTGTGAGGCAGTCTTGCTAACCACTGAGCCATAATGCCACTAATTTCTGAACCTCGTCTCCAACAAGAACAAGCTTGTAATTTGCCCAGAATAATTGTTTTACCTATGGCATTGACAATTCTAATCAAGTTAGTGCACAGTGTCCAACATTTTCTGCTTGAGAGGGTGAACTCTCAGCAACATACAGGAAGGAGTTTTGTTAAAAGGTGCAGAAAAGATTAACTAGGATGTTTCTGGGATTAGAGAGTTTGAGTGAGAGGGAGAGGCTGAATAAGCTGGGACTTCTTTCCCTGCATTGTTGGAGGTTCAGGTGTGACTTCATGGAGGTTTATAAAATGATGAGGGGCATGCAGTGAGTAGTGGGTTACTGCAGTGATTTCAACATGGATCCAAGCTGTTCACATTTTATGTTAATGATTTAGATGAGGGAAATAAATATAAGATGTGAAAATATGCATATGACACAAAGCTGAATGGAAGGGTGAGCTGTGAGGGGGATGCTGAGATGTTGCTGTGTGATTTGGACAGGCTCAGTGCATGGCTAAATGCACAGTAGCTGCAGAGTAATGTATACAGATAAATGGTTTTCCAATTTGGTCACAAAAACAGGAAGGCAGATTATTATTTAAATCCTCAAATAATGACTTGATTGGATATAAATTGAGAGAGGGGAATCATCAATGAGACTTGATGTCCTCAAGCACCAGTCACTGGAAATAATGGGCACAGGTGCAGCATGCAGTAAAGAAGACCAACCACATATTGATTTTCATAGCAAGAGGATTTGAGTGCTCGAACAAGGGTGTCTTGCTGCAACTATATAGGATATTAGTGAGACCATACATGGAATATTGTTTGTAGTTTTGGATGTCTCATCTGATGAAGGATCTCTTGATGGAGAGTGAGTGCAGCAAATGTTTCTCAAATTGAATCCTGGGTTGGCAGAACAGACGTATGAAGAGAGATTGAGTCATTTAAGATTGTATTCACCAGAGTTTAGAAGAATGAAGGAGGATCTCACAGGAAACTATCCAATTCTAACAATACTAAACAGATTAGATAGAGGGAGGATATTAACAATGCTAGGAGAGTCAAGAAATAAGAATCAATGTTTTGAGGATAAGACTTAAAACCATTAAGAACGAAATGAGCGAAATTTATTCATCCACAAAGTTGTTGAGGTCAAATTATTTGCAAGAAGGAATTAGAATATGCTTTTGTGGCCAGAATAGAATAGAAAAGCTTTTACTGTCACAGGCACATGAATGAGTGCAGTGAAAAATTTGTACTATCGTCTCTCAGTTCCATCTTAGGTCCAGGGTACTTTGGAATTGAAATTGTTTTTGAAAAAGGCTAGCATTGAGTTAAAGTATCCCAGAATGAGACTGAAAAGAGTCTTGAAAGTACTCAAGTCCTTTTTTTCAGAGTCCATGCCAGCCAAACGTCAGAACGCCAGACCTGACTCCTTCCATGTGCTGGCCTCCGTTCAGGTCTCACTTTCAAGACTCATGTCTCGGGACAATCTGTGCTCGCTATGCTGTCACTGCTGCTCTGGCCACAACTCAGCTCCCAGCTCAGTCTGCACTCTGTCCGCTCCTTACTCCACACTCTGATCCAATCATTGTATTTGTCTCAAACTAACTTTCTCACATGCAAAGTAAATATGTGTATGTATTTGGGTTCTGAAGAAATATCTAAAGCAATACCTAACATCCCAAAATGCAAGCATTCAAGGCAAAGGGAATAAATACAAAGTAAAACACATAACAATCAATTTCTCTGAATACCTTGGTATGATCTACATAGAACATAGAACATTACAGCGCAGTACAGGCCCTTCGGCCCTCGATGTTGCGCCGATCAAAGCCCACCTAACCTACACTAACCCACTATCCTCCATATACCTATCCAATGCCCGCTTAAATACCCATAAAGAGGGAGAGTCCACTACTGCTACTGGCAGGGCATTCCATGAACTTACGACTCGCTGAGTGAAGAACCTACCCCTAACATCAGTCCTATATCTACCCCCCCTTAATTTAAAGCTATGCCCCCTTGTAATAGCTGACTCCATACATGGAAAAAGGTTCTCACTGTCAACCCTATCTAACCCCCTAATCATCTTGTACACCTCTATCAAGTCACCCCTAAACCTTCTTTTCTCCAATGAAAACAACCCCAAGTGCCTCAGCCTTTCCTCATAGGATCTTCCTACCATACCAGGCAACATCCTGGTAAACTTCCTCTGCACCCGTTCCAGTGCCTCCACATCCTTCCTATAGTATGGCAACCAAAACTGCACACAATATTCCAGATGCGGCCGCACCAGAGTCTTATACAACTGCTGCATGACCTCAGGACTCCGGAACTCAATTCCTCTACCAGTAAAAGCCAGTACGCCATATGCCTTCTTCACTGCACTATTTACCTGGGTGGCAACTTTCAGAGATCTGTGTACATGGACACCAAGATCCCTCTGCTCTTCCACACTACCAAGTATCCGACCATTAGCCCAGTACCCCATCTTTTTATTACTCTTACCAAAGTGAATCACCTCACACTTACCTACATTGAACTCCATTTGCCACCTTTCTGCCCAGCTCTGCAGCTTCTCTATATCCCGCTGTAACCTGCCACATCCTTCCTCACTGTCTACAACTCCTCCGACTTTCGTATCATCCGCAAACCTCTCGAACTTAATCAGTTTGTACAGTTTTGGACTACTTGCTAGTTTGGGTAGACACTGGGTGTGCAACTCAAACACCTATCATGTTATTTCCAGCCATTTGATTAGGCTCCAGCACCACTTTAGATTAGATTAGATTCTGTACAGTGTGGAGACAGACCCTTCAACCCAACCAGTCAACACTGACCCTCTGAAGAGTAATCCACCTTGACCCATTTCCCTCTGACTAATGCACCTATGGGCACTTTAGCACGGCCAATTCCACGGACTTGCACATCTTCGTGATTGTGGGAGGAAACTGGAGCACCCGGAGGAAATCCGCGCAGACACTGGGAGAATGTGTGAAGTCCACACAGACAGTCACCTGAGGCTGGAATCAAACCTGGGACCCTGGTGATGTGAGGCAGCAGTGCTAACCACTGAGCCACCGGGCCGCCGTTTTAATTATCTTTAATTTTTTGTGGTTATATCTCTGTCTCCATTAATCAGATTATAGATTATCCCTTCCCTTGCTATTGAGCTATTGACAGTTTACTCACACCAACTTCTGACACTTTTGATTACCTGCAGAGACTTATTAGTCAGCCCATTGACACTCCATTCACACAATTTGTATGATATTTTGATCTGTATGCCTAGAAATTCTGTGTCTGTGTTTTCCTTCACTTCACCTGACGAAGGAGTCGCACTCTGAAAGTTTGTGATTACAGATAAACCTGTTGGACTATAAACTGGTGTCGTGTGACTTCTTACTTTGTCCACCCCAGTCTAACACCGGCACCTACACATCTTGGCTCCTGTTATTGTCAGGTGGATCCATTAATTCTATCATTCTGTACTCATGGGCCTGGGTGAATACATCACTTTATTCTGGGACAGAGAGTGCCTGATTGAAAGGAGTTAAATGAACCTCTTTGTTTACTCACAGTCAGTATCGACAGATCCTACTTGTGTAACTGGAGGGTGTCCCTCAGCTATTAAGAAGGCCATCTTTCGACATATTTGCCACAGTGTCAGTGAGAGCAGCACACATGGTACTAACAGAGATCAGTAACAAGATCATAGTATGCAACTTGTTGCAACAATGGATTGAAATTGAGCAACAATTCACCAGATTGTCACAACAATGAATAGTATTCCAAGGACAATATATCAGGATTGTCAAGCAATGGTTTGGAATGTGGGACCAGTGGATTGAAATGGGTACAGCGATGATTCAGAACTTAAGAATGGGACATTGGGATGGTACAAAACTAGGGAGGAGTTTTGCTGGGATGAGTTATTTATCTGTAAAAATTTATCAGTAGGAACCAACACATTGCATTGAAAGGCCCCTTCAGATTATTCATCTGATTTATTACCCTATTCTCGCTATTGATGGGCTCCTTGGTAAGTCTTTCTGATGTCTAAACACAATGGCATTTACTGTGCAATGTTGCTGCTGTTGATATTTATTGCACACAAACCATTGCTAAAAGAATTACTGTGCTTATAGTTTATTGTCTAGGCATTGCTCCCTTTGGTATGACTGAGGAGTCTCTAGGCCCATTATATTTCTTTAAACCTCATTATCTAGTGCTCTTATTGCAATCACTGACTCACTGTTGTTATCTCCATGCTGTTAAATAATTTCATTCAGCGAACATACAGATTTTGCTTCTAATCACAAACATCAAAGTTTAACCATTGGCTTTATTGCATACCCATGATTACAATCATTGATTTGAAAGGTACTGTCAATTAGTGAATTGCTGCAGTGCATCTTCTAGATGGCACACAGTGCAGCTACTGAGGATCAGTAGTAGAGGGAGTGATTGTTTGAGTTATTAACTAGGTTCCAATTGAGTGGACTATTTATTTCCTTGACCATGTCAGGTTTTTGAGTGATGTTGGAGCTGCAAGTAGGGAACATTGCATGACATTCAGAATTAAAGAAAACTATCTGAGAGCCCCATGCAAGATTGCAAGCACTCTCTGAAATCTCTACTTGAGGAGAGTTCAGAGTAAGTGTCTAAATCACTCCCAACACTGGTTAACACATTACTGGTCCATGTTTAGAATGTAGTCTGAATGATCCACAATCATCAGGGGAATATATCACTGGCAACCCCACCCTGGCCCAGTAAAACCCAGTCACAATAAAATCTGGCATATTTCATCTGACTGATGTAACTTAGTTTTGATGTGGTCAAAGTAGTTCTATGATCTTTGGATTGTATCATTTACTGCAACATTCTTTCCAACAATAAGGAACCTTTCTGGACTACAGCTAGGTTTATCTCAGCCCATTTTTTTCTAACTCATAATCAAATTCATAAAATGGCAACGACTGGCTCCAGCAGATAACCCTAATACCATGGCAATTAATTGCTACAGCAACGGCACAGTGCCCATTTGCATATCAAACTCAGTAATCTGTCAGACTGGTCCGTGGCACATGGGATGTGGTGGGCTTTCTTTCCTTCTCCGATTCGATTTTGATTAAATCCCTCCCCTCCCCTTCACTTTCTTGGTCACTTAGCCATTGCTCTTTGATATGAAGGGTCCTGCTTGTCATTGGGCACTCAGGTGTTTCCTTTCTTCCTGGTGGAGGAATATAAATAAAAGCTTTCTGCATTCATTGTATTTTCACTTGTTTTTTTTTCACTCGTGAAAACACATGACATGGGGGCTGGGGGATAAATAAACATAACCACTGGTTGGCGGTAATGTCGGGGGAAAAAAGGATTAAACTGGTCCCTTTTCTCCAAGCTGAATGTATTACTTCATTGCTTACTTTTCTCACAGTTAATGTAAAAGTGATCATAATTCTGTCCCAGAAAAAGTGTTGAATCTCCCAGTCTGTGACCTACTACCTGTGGCCGTGGCAATTGCAGAACTCCTGGATGTTATCCTTGACCTCATATTGTGACTCATTCCATTTGTCTATGAGGAAAAGTATCATGTCTTCGCTGCTTTATGCAGCACCTGACTATTCTGTCTGGTTCATAGCTGCTTTCGCTTTTAATTGATTTGAGGCTATTTTTTCCCAATTCTGAAAAATAAATATTGCAACATGAAAACAATGGCAGTCATTCTGGGAATGGTAAATGGGATGAGCTGTTTGAAGAACATTTTCTGATATTTTATATTTCCAGGTAAGTATAATCTGAGGGGGGTGGTTACTGGTACTGCTGGCTGCCATGGTGTTTCAAATAGTCTTCATTCGATCGGGAGGTGGGGTGCAATCGAGTTTTTTTTTTCATTTCATACTAACACCATGGGTTGTTTTATTTTCATTCTGCTTTTCAATGTTTTAGTGTTCAGACACGTTATAGTGACCAGCAGATCACACAGGACACCTCACTATCAGAGCAATAGGAAGAGTGCCAGAGACACAATGAAAAGAAGAAGGAATTCCATTTTTTCATGCTTTCTTCTTTCAGGAAATTTCATTCTTCTATGGTCAGTATCAATCGTGTTTCCCATAAATTGGTAAATGGTATTGTTGGGATACGTTTTGAAAATGCTGCCTATTTTTGTAATAGAATTAGGTCGCATTCTCCAGCTGCCCATTTGCAACACAAATACTGTGATACATGTCGTGACTCAAACCAAATTCAAAAAACAGTTGTAGAATATTGCCAATTATCCCTTTTCCACAGTTTTGAAATGTATTAAATCTTGAGAGTGACTGAATAATTACACTACCTGAAGTTAATTTGTGTGTATGTGTATGAGTGGAAGCATAAGGAAATAAGACAGAATCGAAGGTTTAGCTACTGATGCACTATTCAAACGTGATCATGACATGATGAAACATCTTCCAGTTTTGTGTGGGAAGCATGGATTTGAACCTGATGCCTTAAACTTATATCAAAGGAACATAAATCCATGAAAGCATATTTTAGTAGATTGGAAAAAAGAAGTGTATTGAAAACTTAAGTTGGTAAATCAGCAGTACCAGACATTTAAGGAGATATTCTCACTTTCAAAATGGATTTATTCCACTGAGACATCCTCTAACGAGAAGAATGCATCAGCAGTAACCAATCATGGAAGTTAAGGATTGCATCAAAATATACTAAGCAGGACCAATGTTGCAAAGCTTACTGACATGAATTTTTTTAAAAAAAGCAATGGGCTTTTATTTTAAAAAAGGAGGGAGAAAACAGAATGCAAAAGTAAACAAACAAGAAAAGTTTGGAAATAAGATGGTAAGACCTTCCACGAAGTAGAGAAAAGGATGAGGGTACTGAAAGGGCACATTCATTCCTGAGTGGATGGAACTGGGGAATTCGTGACAGTAAAGGAGAAAACGCAGCTTTTCTCATTATCATTATAAATTATGACATTGAAAAATATGCAAAATAAAAGAAAATCAGGCAATGAATTGAAAACAATCATCATTACCAGAGAAGAATGTGTAAGTACTATATAATCATGAAGAACATGTACCGGAGGTTTGCAGGGATAAAGAGCAGGAGATTTGCAGGAAGGAGTTATGACTATAAAACCATAAGACCTAGCAGCAGAAATTAGGTCATTCAGCCCATTGAGTCTGCTCCACCATTCAGTCATGGCTGACAAGTGGACGAAAGTTTGCTCGCTGAGCTTGAAGGTTCATTTTCGGACGTTTCATCACCATACTAAGTAACATCTTCAGTGAGCCTCAGAGTGAAGCTGGTAAATTACACAACCCCATTCTCCCACTTTCTCCCTATAACTCTTGATCCCCTTGATACTCAAAAACATATCTACCTCCATCTTACATCTACCCAATGACCTGGCCTCCACAGCATTCCATGGCAATGAATTCCATGGATTCACCACTCTCTGGCTGAAGAGGTTTTTCCTTATCTTATGATTATATTAGATTACTTGTAGTGTGGAAACAAGCCCTTTGGCCCAACAAGTCCACACTGACCCACCGAAGCGCAACTCACCCAGACCCATTCCCCGACATTTATCCCTTCACCTAACACTACGGCAATTTAGCATGGCCAATTCACCTAACCTGCACATTTTTGGACTGTGGGAGGAAACCGGAGCACCCAGAAGAAACCCACGCAGACATGGGGAGAATGTGCAAACTATACAGTCTGTCGCCTGAGGTGGGAATTGAACCTGGGTCTCTGGCGCTGTGAGGCAGCAATGCTAACCACTGTGCCACCGTGCTGCCCACATCTCTGCTCTAAAAGTTCTTCCTTTTCCTCTAAGGCCTTTCCCTTAAGTCCTAGCCTCTCTTACCATCTTCCCAGCATCCATTCTGTCAAGGACATTCAGTATTCTGTATGTTTCAGTTAGATCACCCTTTCTCCTTCTAAACTCCACCAAGTTAAAGCCAGAGTCTTCAAGCATTTCTCATATATTAAGTTTTTCATTCCTGGGAGCATTCTCGTGAACCTCCTCTGAACCCGCTCCAAGGCCATAACATGTTTTCTGAGATATGGGGCCAGAACTGTGCAATATATATATGCTAAAAATGCTGGTGTTGGTACGATGGTCCAAATGGCTTCCTTCTGTCCTACAGTAATCCTTGATTACTTTGCAAAACTATCAAGGCTAAAGGTTGACAAATTCCCTCCGCCTCATGCCTGTAACACCTTATGTGACAGTAAAGATCATGAATATTGGATGTAATTTGTTAAATTCCCTTGATTCTGGGAAGGTCCCAGGGATTGTGAGAACCAGAGAATCAGATATTAAGCATCTAACAGAAAGTTTAACTTAAACAGGTGAGTCAGAACAGGAGAAACCAAAAGCCTTGTTGTACTCCTCCTGACCTTTGTGTGAAGCCAGAAACATTTCCAGTGCCTGGGACCAGGATGTGAGCAGGAAGAGATTCTCCAACTGTCCAGATACATCCTTTGGTGGTGATGCGAATATCAGACTGGGTCTACCTACAAGTTTTGTTTGGATCAACAAAACCCACATGATCACTGACCACTACATTTATCAACCAACCACCTATCAAATGAAATGAAAAAGGCTTCTACATCCTTCTCATCAAATTTAGGTGATGATTGAATACAGCCCCCCACCAGGCCTTTGGCTGCCATGGGTTTATTCATCTCCACTCTCTTTCCCACTACGCTTTCGTTCAGCCTCCATCTCCATCCTTTTATGCTGAAATTCATGACTCAGTACCAATTTCTGAAGCTCAAACTCCCTCTCTTTATTCCTTTCCTCCCTCTCCCTTTCTTTCTCTTCTTCTTTTTGTTCTGCTAAAGCAATTCATTCTTTTCCTCTTTACTCTGCTTTTAATTTGACTTCAAACAGTTTCATTTCTTTTGCCTTTTCCTTTGCGTTTGCCTCTAACTCTAGATGCTTTGTTTTCAACTGAACTTTAGACATCTGCAAAGATTTTGACGGTGTTTGCAGCAAATTAAAATGTTTGGCTATTGCAGTAATTATGTCTCATTTCCTCACCGAAGGTGTCAGCTTCAGCTCCAACCTGATTGCCAATTCCAGCAGTTTTTCCTTGTTTACCTTTTGTAAATAGTCACCAAAGTAACTTCTTTCACTACTCGAAACATTTAGTGACAACCAAGCAGGGTTTAAACCAACCAGGTTCAACAACTGGAATGAAAGACACTCACCTACCACTCTCAGCTTTTCAGTCCAACAACCCCAAACCCAAATTGGAACGATAGCACAAATGCCACAAAGATCCCCCAATCTGTTATGGACCAGGCCAGACTCCTCTCAAAAACGTTTCAAGAAGGTAACCCAGACCCTGACCTTTCTCATTATTTTAAGCAGGTGTAACATGAATATTCCAGGAGTGATTCAGCTGGCCCAACCATTCAGTTTTAAATAAAACAGCATGAAGGAAAGAAAACCAAATTTAGAATATCATAAGTGTTTGAAAACCCAATCAATGCTGTCGCAACTTAATAATGCTGTTGCAAATACTTGCTACCTTCCAATCAACACCTCTTTGGCAAAAAAAAATCAAACATAGAATCTTCCAAGAGAGATGTCAGAGTGAGAGAGGATCAGCATGGAGCTGTTTCTATGGGTCCAGCAGCTTCTTTATGTTCCCAGCTAAAACTGGACCAGCAGCTGAAAACAGACAGACTGTTAAGACCAAAATAAACCAGAGGAAAGCAGAGCTGGGAGAATGGGCCACTCCTCTTTCATTGTACAAGCAATTTTTTTAACTTGAAAGCCCTTTTTCCTGAGGCAGTTAGCTATAATTAAAATAGCCATAAAACCCATGGAAACCAGACGTATCAGTACCTCAGTGTTTATAAACCCATCAAACAAAAGAACAGGGACAGCATTGTCACAATTTAGTATGATTGATTGGGCAATGCAACTGAAAGTGTTAACAGTGGATAGACAACTGGAAAACATTCAAACGGCAAATGAGTGAAGAACAAAAATTCCTCCTCTTGTCTGAGATCGCAGTAAAAGGGAACAGTGGCCAAACTATAGCTTATGAGGGTCATTAAAAATAGAATTAGATGAAAATCAAGGCTGAAAATTCGGCAAGAAAACAATAGAACACAAGGGTCGGGAGCAGTTTAGAAGTGAGCAAAAGAGGCCCAAAGGATTTATTAAGAAGGAGAAAATAGAATATGACAATAACCTTCAAAGAAGCAGAAGAACTAATGACAGAAGCTTCAACAGGGATGTATAGAAGAAAGATTGGTCACAACAAAAGTAGGTTCCTTACATTTAGGAACGGACGTATTTATAATGGGGAACATAGAAATGGCTGACAAACTACATTTACTCCTCACTTCTATCTTTTTAAATGAGGGCACAAATAACATTCTGGAAATGATGGGGAATGAGTATTTAGTCAGGGAGAAACTGGAGCTAACCTGTATGAGAAGATAAATTGTTTTGAAGGAATTGATAGGATTGAAGGCTCATAAATCCCTCGGGCTTGACAATCTACATCCCAAAGCAATTAAGGAAGTGATCCTACAAAGAGTAGATAGATTGGTGATGGTTGTCCAAGAATTTTAGACACAACTGAAACTTTTTCCTTCATCTCAGCATTCATCTACTCTCTGTTCTAACCCCTTCCCCCATCCCCTCTGTTTCCCCCAACCCCTCGCAACCAGTACATCATCATATAGACCTCTCTTCATCTCCCTCCTCATGTCTGAATGGGCATGGCATGGAGGACTGAGTGCCAGAGAGAACAACCACAAAGAGCTCCCTCTTTGGTCAAATCAGCAGAAGTTTCCACCACATGACAGTCATGAACAGTCAATGAGATGTTCAGATGTTGAAAATTGATCATCAAAAGCAATGTGACCAGGCAGCCTACTACTCATATGAGAGCCCTCTGGGGAATCAGAACTTATCACCGCCTGGAGTGTTCCAGAAAATCTAGTGCCTCTGAGTTAGAATCCAATTTGCAATAGAGCCAGGAATAGAGAGGGAGATGATAACCTGCTGTAATGCCCAGCTGACCTCAAAACTGACTGTCATTGACAGTAGACAATCCTTTTCTGGAGACATTCCACTCCTGCCACTGCAACCCACTTTCAGTTCATCAGTGAATGGTGATTATCGGTTAACAGTCAAATATATATAAGGTAAAAACAATGACTGCAGATGCTGGAAACTAGATTCTGGATTAGTGGTGCTGGAAGAGCACAGCAGTTCAGGCAGCATCCAAGTAGCTTCGAAATTGATGTTTCGGGCAAAAGCCCTTCATTAGGAATAAAAGCATTCTCCTGACTGCTCTACATCAGTAAATGATACTGAGCCAAAAAGGAGATCGCAGGTCAGTTTAGTCAAAGAGGCCAACTTTAAAGGAGGAAATGGATTATCAGAGGTGTAGGGACAGAACTCCAATGCTCAGATAGCTGAATGGAGGCAGAATTAAAATTAAGATGGGGTGGAGAAAAGTGCAAGAATTCGAGGAAGCAGAGACCTCGGTGGGTGGTTGGGTGAGGGGGGTTGGGGATGGTACTGGAAGACAATATTAAAGTCAAGACAATGCTTACTCAGTTGTTGGCGTTGGTCTGGGAGCACATTTTTCTGATGGGGTATGGGACTCATTGTGGGTTAAGACTGAGGAGCAGAGATTGCAATGAGCTCAGGATTGCGGAAGGAGGAATGTGGGAGACCTGCCTGGGGGAAGAGTCAATTTCAGATGTGTTATGAAGGTGTAGGTATGTACTGTACCTTTAAGAGGGAGTGAAAGCCGGCAAGGACTGACTGAGAGCACAGAGTATGCTGAACAATTTAAATATGGAATGTTTGGTTGTGAAACAAATAGCTGCAGCTGAGTTGTCATGGTACACAACAAACATGAATTCAGCCAATCAATTTAAATTATGCACCAAGATACAAAACTTCAATCAAATATGAATTTTAATGTTTTGGATGACATCAAACTAATGAGACGGTCCAATGTTTTTGGGGTATATAAAACTGGGCATTTTGAACAGTTAGTCACAATGGCAAAGAGCACCAACAAACGCAAACAGCCTGCAGAATCGCTCTCTTAAAGATACCTTTTCATATGAAATTTGTGAAGCAGAAGACCAAGGAAAAAAACCCAGGAAAGTCCAGATGAAGATACCAAGGGATAAACGACAACTGGCAGGTTTTGAAATTCGATTTTCTTTTGTTAAACTTAATCGGGGGACTTTATCAGATATGAACTGTTGGAGAGTGGGAGATAGATAAATTGATCATACAAAGGAGGATTACCATGTCGACAGTTGTTATTGAATGTTCTTGTGTTTTGAAGAGTTAAAGAAAGCTTATTGTTTATTTTTACTGTGAGGGATTTTGATAGTTCTTTGTCACTCATACTTTGAAAGATTACATGTGGAGGTGAGCTTTTCTGTGTGCATGGTATAAATTAGCAGAAGGGTTTACCCCATGTTGGAACAGTTTGGGGGCTCACATCCCTGATTTGAACAAGTGTAGACAGATCCAGTCTGAGATTTGGACAGACTTGAATCGATTGAAGTCCAAAGAAAGGCCTGTAGACTTAAACACTTGCTGGTTAGGGTCCTAAATTTTTAACGAAAATGTAGGTGAGACAATTTGTTTAATTTTGGTTACTTGTGGTTGGTTAAATTAAAACTAAGTTCAATGGCTCTTAAAATTGCTGAAGAGGTTCTGAGGTTTGAAGATGATTCCCAAATTTGCCAAGAAAGTTTAGAAAGAAACAAAAAGACCAGACCCATAGGATTAGCAAAAAGGTTAGAATTTGGTTCAAACAAACACAAAAACAAAGCGGAAATTATAAGGGAATTACTCAAACACCTATGTGTGTCAGAGAAACAGACAAGTGCAGTTGAGTTAGAAAAACTTAAATTACAATTAAGGAAAATGGAGTTTAAAGATAAACTAAAGGAGGAAGGGAGACAAAGAGAGAGAGAGAACAAAGATAAAAAAATAGACAGAGTGAGGAAAAAATAGTGAGATAAGGTTCTGAGCTGAGCAAAGAGAGAGAAAAACAGAGAGAATTTGAACTTGAGAAGTTGCAACTTCATCAGCAAAGCCAAGACAACAGGATGGAGATTAAAAGAGAAGGTAGCAAGACTTTGCCATATTTTGATGAGAAAGCTGTCAAAGCTTTCTTTATTTTATTTGAAAAACTGGCTAGGCAGATGGAATGGTCCGATGACTTGTGGGTAAGGCTAGTTCAGACTAAACTGGTAGGCAGAGCTCGTAAGGTTTTTGCTGCACTGTCAGATGAGGGGGTCAAGAGATTATGAAGAGGTCAAACAGGCTATTTTAAGTGTTTATGAATTGGTACCAGAGGTATATAGACAGCTGTTCACAAACAAAGAAGGAACAAGGTCAGACTTACTTTGAGTTTGAAATAATTAAACATAGTCATTTTGATAGATTGGTGTGGGCCTTCAAAATAGATAAGACTTATGAGGAGCTAAGGGAGATCACTCTGCTAGAGAAGTTTAAAAACTCACTTCCAGAGATGGTAAGAACTCATGTGGATGAACAGAAAGTTCAGGAAGTGAGAAGAGCAGCAGAGTTAGCAGATGAATATACATTGGAACATATGACAAGCTTCCAGCAAGAATTGCTGTGAGGGACAGAAGTTGGGAGAAGGGGAGATCCTACACTATGAAACAAAGAGTGGAGAACACTGGTAAGTGTTTACCACACGTTTAAAAAGAAGCCCAAGAGGGTGGAAAGGAGGTGAAAGGCCTCAGACGTTTTCACTGTAATGGAATAGGTCACAGAAAATTACAGTACCGGTGGTTTCAGAAGGGCACTGGGAGATGATGTTTTCACTGCTAGAAAGTGGGACACGTAAAGTCACAGTGCTGGTCATTAAAGAAAGGCACCATGGGAAAAAAGATATGGTAAAAGACGCTAAGCCAATGTCATTAGTGAAAGTAGTAAAGGAGACCCCAAGAAAAGTCGAGATGCTGCAGGAGAGTGCACAGCCGAGGCAGGGGCTGGGTATGGAGCTCATACCTGATCTCTATAAAGAATCTGTGGGCAAAGTTTACTCAGAAAGAACAAGGGGAGAAGAGCAAGAAGTTATAATTTTGAGAGATACAGGATCTAGCTAGTCTCTAATAGTATGGGACAAGCGAATTTGCACTCAGAACCTGTTACCCAAGAGAGGGGTAATTTATGGGATAGATGAAGAGAAATTTAGTGTTCCCCGATATAAGATCAAGTTGGAGTGCCAACTCAGGACTGGGGAAGTTACAGTGGGTGTGATAGACAGATTGTCAGTTCCAGGAATTCAGTTTGTTCTCAGGAATGATTTAGCAGGATCCAAGGTGGGAGTGAGACCCCTCATGGTGGACAAGCCTAAGGAAGACCAGGAAACTGAGGAGTGAAGAGAAAAATACCCTGGTATCTTCCCAGACTGTGTAGTAACAAGATTTCACTATCATAAGTCAAAGCAGGAAGCAAAAGTTACAGAGAAAGATTAAAGAGTTGAGGTCCAGTTAGCACACACCCTGTTTGATGTAATGGTGCAGGAAAAACCTGAACAGGCAGAGGATCAGACAGAAGTATTGTTCCTGAAAGGACTTGCAACAGAAAGACGAGGCATTAAAAGATATACATGTCAATGCGTACTCCAAAAAGGAAACAGATGATATTCCTGAGGGTTATTTTCTGAAAGACAGAATCCTAAGATGAAAATGGTTAACACAGAGGAGAAATGGGCCGAATTTCACCTGATTATGTTGCGGTTGCAAATAGAAAGGAAGTGTTTCAAGTAGCGTATGAGCTACTTGTAGGAGGTCACAGAAGACTCAGGCTAAAGTTCAAAAACATTTCTATTGGTCTGGAATTGACAGGGATGTGATTAACTTTTGCCATATGTGTCATACATGCCAAATGGTAGGTAAGCCACAGGCAGTCATGAAACCAACACCTTTGTTGCTAATTCCTACATTTGAAGAATCTTTCATGTGGGTTATAATTGATTGTGTAGGGCCCCCCATGAGAACTAAAAGTGGGAACCAGTCCATAATGGATGTGCCTACCAGATTTCCACAGGCAATTCCATTACGAGTATTAATACAATAAGGGTGATAGGGGAGTTAGTATTTTTCTTCACACGGTATGGGCTAACCAGGGAGATTCTTTCAGACCAAGGGTCAAATTTTACTGCTAGGCTAGTTAAAGAAATGATGGATAGCTATGGTATACAGTACTTTACACCCAGTGTAAATCCCAGGGAGATTTGGAAATGTGACATCAGACCTTGAAGACCATGTTAAGAGCATACTGTCAGGATCACCAGAATGATTGGGATGAAGGCATCCCATTCGTATTGTTTGCCATTAGAGATGCTCCAAATGAATCTACTCAGTTCACTCCCTTCGAGTTAATATTTTGGGCATGAAGTGAGAGGCCCTTTGAAATTAATTGAAGTAAAATTGACAGGATCAAAGTCAGAGATCTCACACTTCGATGATGTGTTGGAGGTGAGGGAGAGATTACATTGAGTAGGTGAGTCAGCCAAACACCACTTAAAGAGGGCACAGCTAAAATGGGCAGGTGCCAGATAAAAGCCCTGAGACTCAGACATTTTCCTGAGGAGTGGGCGTGTTTGTATTGTTGTCAGTGATAAGATTTCCATTCAAAGTCAGGTTTAATGGACCCTATCAGATTGGTAAAAGTTGAGTAGGTGAACAATCTCGTAAAGATGCCAGATAGAAAACAAAAGGTCTGTCATATGAACATGTTGCAATTGTATTATACAAGAGATAAAGAACTGCAGAAACTGGTGTTCATTACTGCCCCACAGATTAAAGAATCAAATCCAGATGATGTGGATTTGATGTGCTTCAAAATGGATTAAAAAATGAAGAAGTCCTTGAGGAATGAGATACATTAGTAAACTGTCTCATGAGCATAGAACACAGTTGGAAGGTTTTTACTGCAGTATAAGGACATATGTAAGAATCAGTTTGGGAGGCCTAATGCTATTGTACATGAAGTATATTTAGGGAATACTGCTCTGCCCTAGTGGCTTAATCCCTTCAAAACCAGACAGATCCAGATGGAGGTGGAGGCTATGCCCGATAAGGATATCATCGAACCAAGCTAGAACATGTGGAGTTCACCAATTGTCTTAGATCCCAAACCAGATGGGACTCAATAATTCTGCGTGGATTATTGGATGGTCAATGCCGTTACAAAATCAGACACATATACAATTCCTAGATTGGAGGACTATATCGAGAAAGTTGGACAAACCAGTTTCATCACTAAGTTGGATGTACAGCATGGTGACTGGCAGGTGCCTTGATCATAGACAGTGAAAGAAATTTCTATGTTTCTAACCCCAAATGGGCTCTATCAATAAGTGATGCCCTTCAGAATGATGAACACACCTGCCACATTCCAAAGCCTCGTAAACAGAGCTGTGGCTGGATTAACAAACTGTGCAGTCTGGACGATGTAGTGATCTTTAGTAAGTCCTGGAAAAATCACATAGTACAGTTGGCAGAGCTCTTTGAACGACTACTGGAAGCAAAACTGGTGATAAACTTAAATAAAATGGAATTTGCCAAAGCAGAGGTGACGATCTTTGGATATAACATCGGTCAAGGAAGGTTGACCCCACGGAACACAAAGACGAAGGCCATGAAGAATTTTCCACAACCAACCTCAAAGGTGGGGGTGCTTTGATTCTTAGGACTCAACAGATTCTATGGGAAGTGTGGTCCAAACTTTAGCAGTGTAGTGACACCATTAATCAATTTGCTGAAGATGAACCCAAACTTTCAGAGGACAGAACAATGCCAGGAGGTATTAGACCATGTGAAATCAATATTAACCACGCATTATTTTTAAGATCGGTGCTGGGCCCTCTACTTTTTGTCATTTACATAAATGATTTGGATGCGAGCATAAGAGGTACACTTAGTAAGTTTGCAGATGACACCAAAATTGGACAGAAAAGAGGGTTACCTCAGATTACAACAGGATCTTGACCAAGATGGGCCAATGGGCTGAGAAGTGACAGATGGAGTTTAATTCAGATAAATGTGAGGTGCTGCATTTTGGGAAAGCAAATCTTAGCAGGACTTATACACTTAATGCTAAAGGCCTAGGGAGTGTTGCTGAACAAAGAGACCTTGGAGTGCAAGTTCATACTCCTTGAAAGTGGAGTTGCAGGTGGATAGGATAGTGAAGAAGGCGTTTGGTATGCTTTCCTTTATTGGTCAGAGTATTGAGTACAGGAGTTGGGAGGTCATGTTGCAGCTGTACAGGACATTGGTTAGGCCACTGTTGGAATATTGCGTGCAATTCTGGTCTCCTTCCAAACGGAAAGATGTTGTGAAACTTGAACGGGTTCAGAAAAGATTTACAAGAATGTTGCCAGGGTTGGAGGATCTGAGCTACAGGGAGAGGCTGAACAGGCTGGGGCTGTTTTCCCTGGACCGTCGGAGGCTGAGGGGTGACCTTATAGAGGTTTACAAAATTATGCGGGGCATGGATAGGATAAATAGACAAAGTCTTTTCCCTGGGGTTGGGGAGTCCAGAACTAGAGGGCATAGGTTTAGGGTGAGAGGGGAAAGATATAAAAGAGACCTAAGGGGCAGCTTTTTCATGCAGAGGGTGGTACGTGTATGGAATGAGATGCCAGAGGATGTGGTGGAGGCTGGTACAATTGCAATATTTAAGAGGAATTTGGATGGGTATATGAATCGGAAGGGTTGGAGGGATATGGGCCGGGTGCTGGCAGGTGGGACAAGATTGGGTTGGGATATCTGGTTGGCATGGATGGGTTGGACCGAAGGGTCTGTTTCCATACTGTACATCTCTATGACTCTATGACTCTATAACTACAGCAAACCTTTCAAAACCTTTCAAAGTTTCCATCGATGCTAGTGACATAGGAGTTGGAGCTGTACTGCTAAAGGAAGATGAGGATTGGATTGAACTGCTAGTTGGTTACTTTTCAAAGAAACTCAACATCCACCAAAGGAAATACTCCACAATTGAAAAAAAAAATTAAGCTTTGTATTGGGCTTCCAACATTTTAATGTGTACATCATGAACAATGTGGCAGAGATAGTTGTGTACGTGGATCACAATGCATTTACGTTATTGGAACAATTTAAAGACAAAAATGAGACTATTTCGTTGGAATGTTATGTTAAAGACTTTTAATTTAAAACTTGTACTTGGTTCAGGTGCAAATTAGTGGTGGTGGTGGGGGGGGGGGGGCGGTGGGTGGGTGGTAGGTGGGGGTAGTGGTTTACCCCGTGTCATAACAGTTGTGTAATTATACCCTCTGGTCCCAGACTCTCTCACAAAGGAAGTCATCCCCTCTGCATCTCCCCTGTTAAATCCAACTTTACATGATTCAATAACATCACCTCCTAGTCTTCTATACTCCAATGAGTACAGGCCCAATGTACTCAACATCTTCACATAGCACAGTCCCTCCATGCCTAGGTACAAAGGTACTAAGACACAAAAAATTCTTAGCTACAAAGTAGGAGAAGAAGTGTTAAATATGTTATGCATTACCTTCAGAGAATAAGTTGAGAAACAAAGAAGTAAGATAATATTAAAGTCCTTTTTAACATAAACCAGAAAAAAGGAATAAATTGATTAGATTAGATTAGATTAGATTAAGTCCTTGGTTGAGCTCGATCTCTGGGAGACCCTTAGCTGCCTGTTCTTGACGCCATCGCCACGGGTACCAAGAGGAAATTCCTTATCACTTGCTCTTCCTGCTTTGGGCCACAATGCTACCACTGCTGCTGCTACCTCCATAATCCCCTCCTGCTGCCTCCACAACTTGCCTGGGCAGGATGCAGTCACGCACTAAGACACTGCCACGACCAACTGAGAGATCAGGCTGAGACACCAGGCCGAGTCACTGCCACACAAAGCTGAGAGAATTCTCTGGGCTGGGCTGGGCTAAGGGGATACCTTGCTGGGTGTGTACTGACACCAGAAGTGAAAAAAGAAGAAACGAAACACCAAGGAACAGAAGAAAATGAAAAATTAGAGAAAGAAATGAGAAGGAAATATTAAGAGCTGGCAAGCTCTGGCTGAAGCATTATATCCCGATGAAATCTTGGAGAGACACTGAGATGTACTGATGGGAATTTTGTGCTCAAGTTCATATCCTTCTGACTGAGGCAAGACTGCTCCTCACTATTCTACTCCCTTTCACTCCTGTAGCTCTTCACCCAAAATGTGAAGATATCTGTAGTGCTCTAATGTGAATTGTTATAAAGATGAAGGCCGCAATACTTGCTCATGACATAGGAGTTGGAGCTGTTTACATCAGGAAGCAACGGAAAATGCCATTGGATGGAGGGCAGAAGACATTGACAGGTGAGACTTTTTTTTTAGGTTACAAGCCTGGTCTTCCAGCAGTTGGATTGTGCCAGATTCTGAGATTGTACTTAGCTCAGTGGAAAAATACTGTGTTTTTCTTCCATTTGTTTTGACACAAGGTAAACCCTTCTGCTACTTTATACCATACACACAGAAAAGCTCACCTCACCATGTAATCTGTTAAAGTATGAGTGACAAAGAACTACCAATATCCCTCTATGTAAAGAAAAAAATTAACAATTTATTCTTTAATATCAAGAAACACAAGAACATTCAGCAACAACTATCTACACAGTAATCCTCCTTTGTGTGATCAATTTATCTACCTCCCACTCTACAACAATATACTGGTCCAATAAATCTCCACCCCTGATTAAGGTCAGCACAAAAACAACCAAATTTCAAACCAGTCAGTTGTCGCTTTTCTCTTGGTATCTTCATTCATACTTTCCTCAGTCTTTTCTTCAGTTTTCTGCTTCACAAATTTCATGTGGAAAGGTACCTTTCAGTGAGTGATTCTGTAGGCCGTCTGTATTTGTTGGTGCTCTTTGACACTCTAGCTAACTGTTCAACAGACCTGAATTTTTGTACCCCAAAACATCGGACCATCTCATTGGTTTGATGTCATCCAAAACATTAAAATTCAAATGCAATTGGATTTTAGTTTCTTGGGGCATAATTTAAATTTATTGGCTGAATTCAATTTCTTTTGTGTGCTATGGCAACTCAGCTCCAGCTGTTTGTTTCACAACCAAATGTTCCATATTTAAACTGTTCAGCACACTCTGTGCTCTCAGTCATTGCTGGCTTTCACTCCCTCTTAAAGGTGCAGTGTACACCTACATCTTCACAACACCTTCCCCTTAAGAAAAGAAATGAACCATCCATAATGAAAAGATGGCCGTTTTCCTCTCTATTCTTTAACCACTTTCCCATGACATACATATGACTTTAACCTATGTTCATATTAACTTCTTCCCACACATATATAAAACAATGAATAGATACCCATCTCATCTCTCCTTTTCAGTTAAAATCCACAATAGTGCATCTGCTGTTACATTCTTATGACCTGCAACATGCACGATTTGTAAATTAAAAGTCTGTAGCATAAGCCTCCGATGAGATAATCTCACATTCTTGTCTTTAAAGCATTCCAAGAATATAAGTGGATAGTGATCCGTGTACACAACCGCCTCCAACACATTGTTCAGGACATGCACATTAAAATGTTGTAAAGCCAGTACCAAACTCAATAATTCGTTTTCAATCGTAGAGTATTTTCTTTGGTGGGTATTTAGTTTCTTTGAAAAGTAACCAACTGGCAGTTCAATCCCACCATCATCATCCTGTAGCAGTACAGCTCCAACTCCTGTGTCACTAGCATCAATGGCAACTTTGAAAGGTTTCAAAATGTTTGGTGCAGCTAAAAGTGGTGCTGTGATTAATATTGCTTTTAAATTGTCAAATGCCATCTGGCAGTGTTCTGTCCATTGAAACTTTGCGTTCTTCTTCAGCAAATCTGTTAAGGGTGCCACTATGCTGCTGAAGCTCAGAGCAAACTTCTGATAGAATCCGTTTAGCCCCAAAAGTTGAAGCACCTCTTTCTTTGAGGCTGGTCGTGGAAATTCCTTGATGGCCTTCATTTTTGCGTTCCTTGGGATCAACCTTCCATGACCGATGTTATGTC
Organism: Chiloscyllium punctatum; assembly: GCF_047496795.1. Lineage (NCBI taxonomy): Eukaryota > Metazoa > Chordata > Chondrichthyes > Orectolobiformes > Hemiscylliidae > Chiloscyllium > Chiloscyllium punctatum. The sequence continues at coordinate 29,818,255 of NC_092783.1, forward strand.
TCAAGAACGTCAGCTCTGCTTTAATGAATTCAGTTTTGTTTCAGTTTATTACCAGTTTTGCTTCTCTTTATCTGCCAACCGTACCACTTAATAAAGATCAAATAAAGGTCAAAGATCAAATAGATCAAACATCGTCCAAATAGACTGTACAGTTTGTGAAGTCAGCCACAACTCTTTTCATGAGTCTTTGGAATGTTTTGGTTGCATTCTTCATTTCAAAGAGCATCACTTTAACTTGAAATACTCTATTTGGGGTTACAAATGCAGAAATTTCTTTCGCCATCTTTGATAACTGTACTTGCCAATAACCACGCTGTAAGTCCAACTTTGAGTCTGAAACTCAATCGTTCTACCAATAAAAGCCAACACATCTTCTTAACATCCCTGTCAATCTGGGTGGCAACTTTCTGCATGGACACTGAGATCTCCCTGCTCATCCACACTAACAAGAATCTTACCATTAACCCATGAATCTTTATTCCTAATGCTCCTTCCAAGTGAATGACCTCACACTTTTCTACATTGAACTCCATTTGCCACCTCTCAGCCCAGCTCTGCAGCTTATCCATGTCCCCTGTAACCTGCAAAATCCTTCAACATTATCCACAACTCCACTGACCTTAGTGTCATCTGCAAATTTACTAACCCATCCTTTTACGCCCTCATCCAGGTCATTTATAAAAATGACAAACAGCAGTGGCCCCAAAACAGATCTTTGCAGTAAACCACCAGAAACTGAACTGCAGTATGAACATTTCCCATCAACACTATCTTCTGTCTTCTTTCAGCTAACTAATTTCTGATCCAAATTGCTCGATCACCCTTAATTCTGTGCCTCTGTATTTTGTGCAATACAGTGCCAAATAAAATGACAGTGATCAAGTAATGAATTTGTGGTGTTGGGGCTACCGTATTAGTACATGTATAAGATCGGCTAAATAATAGGAAGACTCAGAACTAATGGATGATTTTCGGATGGCCAAACTGTAACAATCAGGATACCGTGGAGACATCACCCTTCATATATGAATGATGTGGATGTGCCGGTGTTGGATTGAGATAGACAAAGTTAAAAATCACAGGACACCAGGTTATAGTTCAACAGGTTTAATTGGAAGCACTGCCTTTCAGAGTGCTGTTCCTTCATCAGGTAACTGATGTCAGGAGCATCGTTGTGTCACGGCGATTGTGTCAGGGACGAGACGTGTCAGAGCAGTCATCATGTCGGGGTATCTGTGTCAGAGGGGTAGCAGTATCAGGGTGCTCATTGCTTTATGGATCATGATGAGAAAGTGTCATCATTTCAGGGGGAAATCGTGTCATGGCAGTGGTGGGGACAGTCGCGTCAGCGATTAGTTATGTTGGCTTTTCCCATGTCTTTCTGGGGACAGCCATGTCCGGAGACTTCATGCTGGAAGGAATCATGTCAGGGTGCAGTGGTGTCAGAGGACAGTGGTATCAGGGTGCAGTGGTGTCAGGGTGCAACGGTTACAGGGAGCAGTAGTGTGAGGGGCAGTGGTGTCAAGGGGCAGTGGTGTCAGAGGCAGTTGTGTCAGGGCAGTGATGTCAGTGGGCAGTGGTGTCAGGGGGCTGTGGTGTCAGAGGCAGTTGTGTCAGGGCAATGGTGTCAGGGGGCAGTGGTGTCGGGGGCAGTTGTGTCAGGGCAATGGTGTCAGGGTGCAGTGATGTCAGGAGGCAGCAGTGTCAGGATCACTGGTGCCAAGGGTCAGCGGTGTCAAAGGTCAGTTATGTCAAGGGTCAGTGGTGTCGGTGTGTGGTGGTGTCAGGGAACAATTGTGTCAAGGGGCAGTGGTGTCAGGGTACAGTGATGTCAGGAGGCAGCGGTGTCGGGGTCACTGGTGCTAAGGGGCAGTGGTGTCAAGGGGCAGTTGTGTATAGGGCAGTGGTGCAGTGGTTTCGGGTGCAGTGGTGTCAGAGGGCAGTGGTGTTGGGGGCAGGGGTGTCAGGGGGCAGGGGTGTCAGAGGGCAGGGGTGTCAGAGGGCAGTGGTGTTGAGGGCAGTGGTGTTGGGGGCAGGGGTGTCAGGGGCAGTTGTGTCAGGGGCAGTTGTGTCAGGGGGCAAGGGTGTTAGAGGGCAGGGGTGTCATGGGACAGTGGCTTTGGGTACAGTTGTGTCAAGGGACAGTTGTGTCAGGGGCAGTTGTGTCGGGGGCAGGGGTTTCAGGGTGCAGTGGTGTCGGGGCAGATGTGTCGGGGCAATGGTGTCGGGGGCAGTGGCGTCAGGACGGTCGATGTCAGGGGACAGTGTGTCTGGGGATTGTCATGTCAGTGGGAAGGTGTTACAGGTTAGTCTTGCCGGAGAGCAGTCATGTCACGGGAAGTTTGGGTTGGAGAAGACATGTAGGAGGTAGTCGTTTCAGGCGGGGGGGGGGGGTGGTCGTTGTATCGTTAGGCAGTTGTGTCGGGAAGTCGTGTCAAGGTTTAATGGTGTCAGGACAAGGGAGGAAGCTAGTAAATGGGCGAGTGGTCACAGACAATTCGGCGGGCTGGTAACCAGATGGTGAAGAGTGGGAGTCAGTCATTTCTGAGGGCAGTGAGAGTTGGGTCCAGTCAGACAGAGAGAGCCCGGGCCTGTAGAGTTATGGGGGGAATCGAGAAGGGAGTCAGTGGAGCCGGGTTCGGGGAGGGCACTGTGGGTTAGTTTAGCTGCTCCCCAGGGACATGACTCTCCCTAACATTCCCCTTGCTGTCCATTCCAACTCTCCCCAGGGGCAAAGAAATGAGCAGGGGGCGAGTTCAGTGGTGAAAATAACCCTTTACTTGAAATCATTGAATGATCAAGATGCGTAAACAGCCAAGTGGAAGGATGATACAAATAGCCCACTTATCGATAAACAGCAGTTCCCGCACCGTCATAAAATAATGGTGCTTCCAATTAAATCTGTTGAACTATAACCTGGTGTCCTGTGATTTTTAACTTTGTCTATCCCAATCCAACACCGGCATCTCCACATCATTCATATCTGAGGGGTGATGTCTCCACGGTATCCTGATTGTTACAGTTTGGCCATCCGAAAATCATCCGTTAGTTCTGAGTCTTTCCTATTATTTAATCGATCTTATACATGTACTAATACGGTAGCCCGTTATTTTATTTTATTTGGTGACAGCACTGTCACCAAATAAAAGGTGAATAAATACCATTCCTCCTCTCCATCTGAAACAGGGAATCTATCGCACAACCTGGCCCCCAGATTAACAAACTGACAGCAGTTTGTAACTCCTTCCCGGGAGCTGCTCACCTGCCTGGAGCGGTGATGGAAGGAGACACTCCTCACTCCGTGCTGCCTGTTTAGAGTGACTTTATTCCTGACGCTGTTACAGTCCAAGACATTCAAACTGTACCCGTGCCCTGCCACTGCAATTGCTGTTTCAACTCTAGTCTGCATTAACATAAACATTTTGTGTGTGTGTGTCTTTCAAACAGAGCCGGAGAGATGTTGATTCCAACAACAAAATGTCGCTTGAAGTTCCTTTGAAACTTCTTGTAGAACAGAGGGTCAAACAACAAGCTGCAGCTGGGAATTGGTTCCTCACTGTGTAACGTGTGTATTTCGGTGAATGCAGTCCTGACTGATTTCGGTTCCGTCCTGTCAAAACTGTAAATCCGCTCACGAACAGCAGCTTCCAATGTGCCGTTTGGCGGGAACTTTCAAGTCCCTTTAAATCCAATCCTGTATCAGTCCTGGTCATTCCATTCCATTGTGCACTGTGCTATTGAGTACTGCATCGAATACTGCAGGCTGCACATTAATAACAGGGTCACTACAGATCAGAATGAATCTCACTGCATCCTTCTGACTCAGATTCAGACAGCCGTCTTGTGAACTGCTTTGACAATCTTGTAAACCTTAATGAATTGGCCCTGACGAATCAAACAGAGCTGCATGAAAACCCGCTGAGAGAAAGTGATCATAATTGTTAGCATCAGTAATGTACCATCAACCAGTGGCAGCAGACATTGTGTTAGGGAAAGCAATACCTCCCCAAGACGAGGGGGGCAGACAGCAATGCCAAAAGCAAAAGGGTCACTGGACCCGAGAGGTTAACTTGGTTTCTCTATCTCCTGCTTTGAAATCAAGAGATTGCCATCCACCAGAATGATCACTGACCAGAATCAATAGCAAGTGACAATTGCAAACAGAATGATAAAGGGGTATGGAAGGCATTTAATTGTCACCCTCCCCACCCCCAGATAAGTTCAGATACATGCATTTGTCTGAATCATCCACAAACATGTTCCCCTATGCCTTTCCCCATCTCCTTGTCCAAGCCCACCTGCAGTGAAACGTTAATTCTCTACCCAACTGTAAGCTGAGGTTGCTCCAAAGTCTACACCCATCCACAAAAACAAGGCTTTGAGCATGACACCAATGACCTCCACCTCCACCCCCTCTCCCTCCCTCTCCCTCCACCCCCAGCTGACCACTCCCACCTGAGATGGGGAGAGGAAACAAAAGGAGGTGACTGCTGGGGCCTTTGGGAAAGCATGGGCGTTTGCACAGTGACTGACAGTTGCTTGAGACTGCCATGTCATCGCTGTACGTTAAAGTGTCAGGATCGTCTCAATCTCTCACTCACATACACACACAAATCCAACTGAAACACTTTCTGAATCAAAACTAGAAAACCGTTCTATGAAGGCTCACCAGACCCAAAACATGGCTCTGCCAAACTCTGACAGAGAACATTGAACTGTACAGCACAGGAACAGGCCCTTTGGCCCACCATGCTGTGTCAAACATGACTCCAAATTAAACTCATCCCTTCTGCCTGCTTTTGGTCCACATCCCTGCATTCCTTGCATATTTCTCTTGAACTCTCCTATCGTATCTGCCTCCATCACTGCCTGCAGCGGGATGTTCCACTCTCCTATGACTGTGTAAAAAGATTACCCCTCACATCTCCTTTGCCCCTCTCACCTTAAATGCAAGCCAACGAGATTTAGACAGTTCAACTCCAGGAAAAACATTCTGACTGTCAACCATATCTGTTGAGCTCATAATCTTCTATATAGTTCTATCAAGTCTCCCCTCAGCCTCCACGGCTCCAGAGAAAACAATCCAATTTTTTTTTTTCGCCATTCCTTGTAGTTCATTCCTGAATCCCTGCCACCTACCGGATTCATTGCTCCCATTGACCTACTAGGTCACACCTTCTGCCCGTCTTCACCTATCCCCACTTCACCACTCAGCTCCGCCACCCCATTTATCTGCAGCTCCCCTTCCACTCACCCCCAGCCTGGAACAAAGTTGCCTGGCTTACTGTTAGCTTCCAGTTTCCTGACTATCTTCTTTGGAATCCAATATATGCAGATTTATTGTCCCACACCCTAATCCAGGCAGCATCCTGTTAAACCTCTTCTGCACCCTCTCCAAAGCCTTCACATCCTTCCTGTAATGTGCTGGTCAGACTTGAACACAGTATTCTAAGTGTGACCTAACCAAAGCTGCAACATGACATCCTGACACTTGTACTCAATTATAGTCATAGAGATGTACAGCATAGAAACAGACCCTTCAGTCCAATCCGTCCATGTCAACCAGATAACCCAACCAATTTACTCCCACCTGCCAGCACCCTGCCCATATCCCTCCAAACCCTTCCTATTCATATACCCATCCAAATGCCTCTTAAATGTTGCAATTGTACCAGCCTCCACCACTTCTTCTGGCAGTTCAGTCCATACACGTACCACTGTCTGTGTGAAAAAGTTGCCCCTTAGGTCTCTTTTAGATCTTTCCTCTCTCACCCTAATCCTATGCCCTCTATTTCTGGACTCCCCCACCCCAGGGAAAAGACTTTGTCTATTTACCCTATCCATGCCCCTCACCATTTTGTAAACCTCTATAAGGTCACCCCTCAGCCTCTGACGCTCCAGCGAAAACAGCCCCATCCTGTTCAGCCTCTCCCTATAGCTCAAATCCTCCAACCCTGGCAACATCCTTGTGAATCCTTTCTGAACCATTTCAAGTTCCACAACATCTTTCCAATAGGAAGGAGACCAGAATATTCCAACAATGGCCTAACCAATGTCCTGTACAGCTGCAACATGACCTCCTAACTCCTGTCCTCAATACTCTGACCAATAAAAGGAAGCATAACAAACACCTTCTTCACTGTCCTATCTACCTGTGACTCCACTTTCAAGGAGCTATGAACCTGCACTCCAAGGTCTCTTTGTTCAGCAACACTCCCTAGGACCTTACCATTAAGTGTATAAGTCCTGCTAAGATTTGCTTTCCCAAAATGCAGCACCTCGCATGTACCTGAATTCCTCAACCAATAAAGGTAAGCCTGCCATATGCCATCTTTACCACATTATCTACCTGCATGACCACTTTCACAGAGCTATGAATTTAAACCCCAAGTTCCCTTTGTATGTCAGTACTGTTCAGGATCCTGCCATTAACTGTATTCTTTTCCTGAAATTCACACAGACACTGCTCTACCTTCATCGATTACCTTTCTTAGCTCCTCAAAAATTTCAATCAATTTAGTAAGACATGACCTGCCCTGCACAAAGTCATGCTGACTGTTCCCAATTAGGTCAGGCTTTTCCAATGCACATAAATCCAATCCCTAAAAATTGTCTCCAATAATTTCCCAACCTCCAATATGAGACTCACCGGCCTGCACTTTCCTGGATTATCCCTATTTGAACATAGACACAACATTATCTGTTTGCCAGTCCTCTGGCATCTTTTCAGTGCCTTGAGAGGACACAAAGATTTCTTGTTTTGCCACTCTCAGAACCTAAGGTGGATCCCTTTGGGCCCTGTGGACTTATCAACCCGAACTTTATTCAATAGACCCAACACCATGACTTTCATGTTTGCAAAATGTCCTGATATATTAGAATGCTCCTCACAAATCTCATCCTACATATCTTACTCCTGGGTGATAACAGATGGAAAGTACACATTTAGGACACCGTCTGCCTCCAAGCATAAATTCTCTCCTTTATCCTTGAGTGACACACTGGGGAGCACACAGGTGACCAAGAGGACCTTCTCCCTGGTTATCTTTTTAATCAGGGAGGAATATAGAATTCCTTGGGATTCTCCTTAATCGGAGGTGCCAAGGTCATTTCATGTCCCCTTCTTGCTTCTCCTCATTCCCTGCTTGAGATCTCGCCTGCTTCCTTTATATTTCTCATGGGTCCTGTATGATTTTAGCTTCCGAAATCTTACATGTGCTTCTTTTCTCCTTTTGATTAAATTCATAGCCTCTTTCACTATCCAAGAATCTTTTACCTTGCTACCCTTGGCCTTCTCCCTCACTGGAACATTCAGGTACTGAACCGTCATCAGCAGGTTTTTAAATAATTCCCACATGTCACATGTGGACTTGCTTAATAACAGTTCCTCCCAATTAACACTCCTCAGCTCCTGCCTAATACTGACATAACTTTGCCTCCCGCAATTTAGTACGTTGCCACAAGGTCCTGACTTATCCATCTTCATAACAGTCTTAAAAGTTAAGGAGTTGTGACCACTGTTTCTGAAATGCTCTCCCACTGAAACGTCAGTGACCTGGCCAGGCTCACTGGTCAGTACAAGGTCCAGATTGACCCCTCCTTTAGTTGGATAATCCAAATACTGTTTCAGGAAACACACTTGGATGCATTAACAAATTCTGCTCCATCTAAACCTTTTGTTCCAAGAGAATCCCAGTCACTCACTATTACATAGGTGGCCTACTTGTGGAACATTTCAGAGAACCCCTCTGGGACACCCGGACCAACCAACCCAACCACCCCGTGGCTCAACACTTCAACTCCCCCTCCCACTCCACCAAGGACATGCAGGTTCTTGGACTCCTCCATCGTCAGACCATAGCAACATGACGGCTGGAGGAAGAGCGCCTCATCTTCCACCTAGGAACCCTCCAACCACAAGGGATGAACTCAGCTTTCTCCAGTTTCCTCATTTCCCCTCCCCTCACCTTGTCTCAGTCCCAACCCTCAAACTCAGCACCACCTTCCTAACCTGCAATCTTCTTCCTGATCTCTCTGCCCCCACCCCGACTCTGGCCTATCACCCTCACCTTAACCTCCTTCCACTCATCACATTTCCAATGCCCCTCCCCCAAGTCCCTCCTCCCTACCTTTTATCTTAGTTGCTGGACACTCTTTCCTCATTCCCGAAGAACGGCTCATGCCCGAAACGTCATTTCTCCTGCTCTTTGGATGCTGCCTGACCTGCTGCGTTTTTCCAGCAACACATTTTCAGCTCTGATCTCCAGCATCCGCAGTCCTCACTTTCATACTCAAGTAGCTGTCGATCTCATGTAAAGGTAGACCTCCATTTTTTTGACCAAAACACCTGGAATGTTCCATATCTTATGTAAAATTCGACCCGTTATTCAGATCAACATTTGAGTCAGTGTGCCAACCGCTCCCCACCACTTTGGGTCTTCAAATCCTTAGCCACCATATTCTGCTCTCGGTTCTCAGGTTTACCACAATTTCTTTTTTTTGTTTCTTTATTCATTTCAAGATCAGTTGGGCTTCTGTTAGTTATACTATTAATTTTGATGGAAATGAATTTCAGCCACTCAACAGTAGCAATCATGTAATAGTCCACCCTATAAATGTAACTTTAGTCAAAAAAACTACAGTTACTCAAGTATTTATGGTAATGGGATTTGTTTATGTCAGGGATGAGTTCTTAGCAGATACCGGGCAAGAATTGAATTGAATTAAGTTGAATTGAATTGAATGTATTGTCACGTGTACCGAGGCATAGTGAAAAGCTTTGTCTTGTGAGCAATACAGGCAGATCACATTATTAAATAGCATAGATAACTAAATATTAGGTAAACAACAACAAAAACAAAAACACAGGTACAGGCGAATGTTCACAGTTTGTGAGTCCACTCAGTATTCTCACAACAGTAGGGTAGAAACTGTATCGAAACTGTCTGGTGCGTGTGTTCAGGCTTCTGTACATTCTCCCCGATGGTAGAAGCTATAGAAAAACATTGCCAGGGTGGGATGGATCTTTGAGAATGCCGGTGGCCTCTCCTTGACAGCCAGTTTGGTAGATAGAATCTATAGATGGGAGGTTGACAGTTGAGATTGTCCAGACTGACTTCACCACTTTCTGTAACTGTCTCCAATCTTGAATGATACAGTTGCCATACCAGGTAGTGATACATGCAGACAAAATGCTCTCGATGGTGCACCGATAAAAGTTGGCAAGGGTACTCGCTGTCATGCCAAATTTCCTCAGCTGCCTGTGCTTTTGTATTGCTAAATGGGGAACTGATTAAAGAGGGAAAGTGTGACCTTTCAAATGTTTGAAGCACTGAACTGAACTTCCTGCTGAAAAGTTCAGTGCTTCAAACATTTGAAAGGTCACACTTTCCCTCTTTAATCAGTTCCCCATTTAGCAATACAAAAGCACAGGCAGCTGAGGAAATTTGGCATGACAGCGAGTACCCTTGCCAACTTTTATCGGTGCACCATCGAGAGCATTTTGTCTGCATGTATCACTACCTGGTATGGCAACTGTATCATTCAAGATTGGAGACAGTTACAGAAAGTGGTGAAGTCAGTCTGGACAATCTCAACTGTCAACCTCCCATCTACAGATTCTATCTACCAAACTGGCTGTCAAGGAGAGGCCACCGGCATTCTCAAAGATCCATCCCACCCTGGCAATGTTTTTCTGTAGCTTCTACCATCGGGGAGAATGTACAGAAGCCTGAACACACGCACCAGACAGTTTCGAAACAGTTTCTACCCTACTGTTGTGAGAATACTGAGTGGACTTACAAACTGTGAACATTCGCCTGTACCTGTGTTTTTGTTTTTGTTGTTGTTTACCTAATATTTAGTTATTAGATTAGATTACTTACAGTGTGGAAACAGGCCCTTCGGCCCAACAAGTCCACACCGCCCCGCCGAAGCGTAACCCACCCATACCCCTACATCTACATTTACCCCTTACCTAACACTATGGGCAATTTAGCATGGCCAATTCACCTGACCTGCACATCTTTGGACTGTGGGAGGAAACCGGAGCACCCGGAGAAAACCCACGCAGACACGGGGAGAACGTGCAAACTCCACACAATCAGTCGCCTGAGGCGGGAATTGAACCCGGATCTCAGGCGCTGTGAGGCAGCAGTGCTAACCACTGTACCACCGTGCCGCCCACGGTGGCATTATCTATGCTATTTAATTATCTATGCTATTTAATGTTAGGTTCTCCTGATGTGAAGTACTTCACTAAACAATTGCAATTAACCTCAGAGATCAGTGCCGTTGATATAAAAATTAACATTGCTGTAGCAATTAACAATTACAGTCACACTCAAACCACAGAAAACACAAATGTAAGCCATGATCAGACAGGCGCAGTTAGCTTATACCATCTCTGAAGTTGTTACATTTTTGCAGTTGCCCCTGCCAGGTAACTTCTACCCGCCTTCAATAGAGGCTCAAAGAAGATATCATGTAGTTCCCGGGTCTGGTTATTTCTATTATTGTGAAAACGAGTATCCACCTTACCATTCTAAACCTACTTCGCAGGACTTGGCCAATAGCCTGGTCATCACTAGACTGCATATCTAAATACTACTCATTTCACGTGAATGATTCTGCCTCTCCCACTCTTCCAGGCATTGAGTTCTTGATTCCCGGCATCCTCCGGGTGAAAACACCCCTATAAACCTCCTGTGCCTTCTCTTTAATGTTTGCACCCCACACACCCTGGTAATTGATCCTTTCCTCATGGGGAAATGTTTCTTCCTATCTTCCCTATCTCTGACCTCATCATTTTATACATCTTAATCATGTCCTCTCTCAATCACCTCTGCTCTAAAGAAAACAACCAACCTGTCTTCCAATCACTAGAACTCTCTCACTCAAACACTATCCTGGTAAATCTCCTTTACACACTGTCTGGTGAAATCACGTTCCTCCTATAATGTGGATTCCAGAACTGCTTACAATACTTTAGCAGTTGTCTTGCGCAATGTTGTTTATAAGCTTGCTGTAACGTCCCTGCCCATAAACTACGTTGACTAACAAAGGTAAGTATCATGTATGCTTTGTTAACCACTTTATCACCTTGTCCTACAAGCTGAAGGGACTTGTGGACATGCACATTAAACTCCCTCTAATCTTTTGTGCTTCCTGGAGTCTGACTGTACATTATGTATTCCCTTGCTTTTTTGCCCTGCCCAAGTATAATACCTAATACTTACTGAATTGAACAAGCTTTCTCCAATTCTGTTTGGTCAGCTGCAGAATTCATGGATCTCACTGACCAGACTTGTGCTATACACACTTGGAAATGTCCAGAGGGTCTCTCTCTGCTCAGGAATACCATGACCCCTGTGGAGGGATTTGGAACACCTGCTTCATGTGTCTTTGACGTGATAGCACACACCCAAATAATGACGGACACTGAACAGTGGGAGTTTTGAGGATGGAATCCAAATGAATGTCCTTTCGGGAAGGAATCTGCCATCCTTACCTGGTCTGGCCTACATGTGGCTCCAGACACACAAAAATGTGGGTTGACTCTGAACTGTCCTCTGAGAAATTAGGAATGGGTAATAAATGCAGACCCAGCCAATGATACCCTGATCTTGTGAATGAATAATAAAATTGCACTTGCATCTGATTGCCATACATAAACATGAATCATGCAGCAGATAAAAATCAGCATATTCTCTAAATGGTGAGAAGTTGAATAGTTCTGAGATGCAGAGAGATCTGTAAGTCCTAGTACATGAGACACAGAAGGTTAGTACATCGATACAACAAGCAATCAAGAAATCTCATAGAATACCATGGTTTATTGCAAATGGAATTGAGTGCAAGAGGAGGGAGGTTATGCTTCAGCTATACACTATGTTGGTGAGATTGTATCTGGATTACAGTGTGCAATCCTGGTCCTTTACTTATGGAAGGATGTAAGTGCAATGGAAGCAGTTCACAGGGAGTTAACTGGACTATTATCATGGAAAGAATGGATTGCCTTGTCAGGAAAGGCTCAATAATCCAGTGTCTGAACAGTCTTAACACGTTAAATATGGAAAGAATCTGAGGAAGGGTCACCAACCTCAAAATGTTTACTTTGATTTCTCTTCACAGATGCTGTCAGACCTGCTTGAGCTTTTCCAGCAATCTCTGTGTTTGTTTTTGATTAACAGCATCCACAGTTTCTTCAGTTTTATAACAGCCATTGTTTAAAAAGAATACTGCATCTTGGTGAATCTATACTGCACTCTCTCTGGAGCATCACATCCTGCTGATCAGGGTCGGTGATCAGAACTGTGCACAATATTCTACTTGTGACATCACCAATGGTTAACAAATTTGCAAAACGTCTTCCTACTCCCATATTCTAAATTTTAATTAATGAAGGCAAGAATCCCATATGCACTTTTCACCATCCTATCTCCTTGCCCTGACACTGTCAGGGATCTATGGTTCATTTAATGCTTTAGCACCTCATCCGGACCTGCCATTTATTGCATTAATCCTTCCAATATTTGACCTCCCCAAATGCATCAAACTTCTCAGCATTAAGTTCCAGCAGTCATCGCTGTGCCCAATTTATCAATTGACTGATATCAGACTGCAATGTAAGTTCATCCTCAATATCAACATCACTGTCAATTTTCACGTGTTCTGCAAACTTATGAGTTATACTTTTCACATTCGCATGTAATTCATTAACATACACTACAAATATTAAGGGTCACAGCACCGAGTCCCTGCAGTTCACCAATGACTATGCGGCAACATGGTGGCTCAGTGGTTAGCACTGCTGCCTCACAGCGCCAGGGACCTGGGTTCAATTCCTCCCTCAGGTGACTGTCTGTGCAGGATTGGCACATTTGCCCCTTATCTGTGTGGGCTTCCTCCCACAATCCCAAGATGTGCTGGTTAGATGAATTGGCTATGCTAAATTGCCCATAGTATTAGGTGCATTAGTCAGGGGCAAATATAGGGTAAGAGAATGGGTCTGGGTGGGTTACTCTTCATAGGGTTGATGTGGACATGCTGTGCTAAAACCCCTGTTTCCATACTGTAGGGAATCAAATCTAATAGGCTCCAATCACAAAATACAATCTCCACTAATCACCCTTTACCTCTTATTTGCAAAATAATTTTGAATCCAGTTTGCCAACTTTTCTTGAATGCCATGAGTTCTAACACATATTCTATGCCCCAGCTAATGAAAGCAAGAATCCCATATGCATTTTCCAACATGCATTCTGCCTTCCCTGCAACCATCAGGGACCCATGGTCTCTTACCTTTGGACAACCCTTCCATGTGGAAAATTGTCAAAAGTCCTCACTGAAGTTCCTGGATTAACTGCACTACATTCATAACATAATGAGTCAGCTTTTCCAAAATCATAATTAATTTAGTCAGACAGGATCTCCCACTAACAAATTTATGTACAGAACCCTGTCCAATCTTTGCCTTTCAAAGTTTTGCTTGATCACACCCCTCAGAGTTTGTATTTTACCAGTAATCGTTCTCCCTCTGATGTCAGACTAACCGGTCTTGTCATGAAACTGGTGTATAAAATTGATGAAATTGCAAAGTAGGAGAAAGCATTGTGATGTCTTGTTCAGATAAAGTGCTAGTTATGCTTAGAAATTTAAAAATGAATGTGTATGGTTAAGCAGCTGCAGGTGCTCAAATTGACACATTGTAACAACCTGGGATTGTCCAACTTGGGTAAAAGACAGAGGGCATTCACCCTATCCATGCCTCTCATGATCTTATACACCTCTATAAGACCTCCTCAGTCTCCTACACTCGAAAGAAAAAGGTTCTAGCTTGTCCACCTTCTCCCTTTAACTCAGACTATTGAGTCAAGGCAATATCTTAGTTGGTTTCTACTACACTCTTTCAACTTTAATAACATCCTTCTTATGGCATGGTGATGAAAACTGAACACAATACTCCAAGCATGGCCTCACCAACATCCTGTACAACTGCAACATAACTTCACAATTTCTAGACTTAATGGTCTGACTGATGAAGGCCAGTGCACCAAAAGCCTTCTTCACTGTCCTGTCTACCTGTGACTCCACTTCTGAAGAACTGTGATACTGAACAAGGTCCCTCTGTTCGACTCCACTCCTTAAGGCCCTGCCATTCACCATGGAACTTCTGCCTTGATTTGACTTGTTAAAATGAAACATCACACTTATCCATATTAAACTCTATTTGCCATTTCTCCATCCACTTCCCCAGTTGATCAGTGTCCTGCTGCAATTTCTGATAACTGTCCTCACTGTCCATGACACCGCCATGGTGTCGTGGTGTCATGGTGCCATGGTTTGTAGTGATATCTACAAACGCACTACTCGTGCCTTCTGCATTCTCATCCAAATCATTGATATAGATAACAAACAGTAATGGGCCCAGCACCAACCCCTGAGACACTCCATTTGTCACAGGCCTCCAGTCCAACAAGCATTGTGAAGAGCAACAAATTTCTTGACATACACCTGATGGTGAATCTCACCTGGACCCTCAACACCAGCTCCATAGTCAAGAAAGCCCAGCATCATCTCTACTTTCGGCGCAGGGTGATGAAAGCCCATCTGTAAACCCCCATCCTCACCATATTCTACAGAGGGTTCATTGAGAGTACCCCGAGCTGCTGCATCACTGCCTGGTTCGGGAAATGCTCAGAAATTCTCGGATCGTAAGACCATACAATGGATAGCGAGGACAGCTGAGAGGTTCATCAGAGTCTCTCTTCCCTTCATTATAGACATTTACACCACATGCTGCACCTTAAGGGTTAAGAGCATTGTGTAAGACCCCACACACCCCTCACTGAAACTCTCCTTCCTCCTGCCATCTGGCACAAGATACCAGAGCATTTGGCCTCTCACAGCCAGACTGTGCAACAGATTCTTCCCCCGAGCCATCAGGCTCCTTAACACAGTATGAATGGACTTTTTCCCATCTAGAATTTTTCCATGTTGCTGCGAGAAAAATGTCTATTATCCATAATTCCTCTGTTACACTGTAACTTGTGTGTTTTGCACTTTTTATGCACTTTATGCGGTGAACGATTGTGCAGTTTGTGCTGTTCATGTTGCACCCTCAGTCCTGGAGGAACGCTGTCTCATGTTTACTGTATCAGTTGTATATGGTAGAAATGACAAATAAAAGCTCTCTACTCTCTACAACTAGCCAGCACCCCTGGATTCCATGCGATCTAACCTTCCAAAGCAGCCTACTGTGTGGAACCTTATCAAAGGTCTTACTGAAATCCATGGAGACTGCATCTACTGCCCCACCTTCATCAATCGTACTAGTCATTTCATCAAAGAACTCTAACAAATGTGTTAGTCACAATCACCCACTCACAAAGCCATACTGTCTACTCCTAATCAAACCTGGCCTTTCCAAATACATGTTTATCTTATCCTTCAGAACCTTCTCAAGTAACTTACCCTCTACAGATGTTTGACTTAATGGTCTATCGTTACAAGGATTTTCTTTGCATCCCTTCTTGAATAATGGCACACCCTCCAGTTTTCCGAGACCTCACCTGTGAATAACAATAATGCAAAAATATCAGCCAGGGCCTCTGCAATTTATTTTCTATCCATACAAATTCACAGTGTGGTTTGGTTAAGAAAGATACTGGAAAAAGGAAGATGGTAAAAGAGACTAAAAGATTGGGATCAGTTGGGATAGTGAAGGAAAGCCAAAAAGGAGTCAAGCAGCTGCAGGAGGGTGCACAGCTGAGTAAATGGCTGGATAATAAGATAGTTATCGATCTCTACAAAGACTTCATCTCTGTGGGTAAAGTTTAATCAGGAAAACGGGGGAGAAGGTAAAGATTTAAAAATATTGAGATATATGGGAGTTAATAAGTCTCTAATAGCAAGAGATAGAACTATTTGTACTCTGATGAAATGTTATCTGATGGAGTGATAATCTGTGGGATAGATGGAGAGATTTAGCATTCCCATGTAAGATCAGGTTGGAAAGTCCACTCATGACTGGGGAAGTAACAGTGGGTGTGATTGAAAGAGTGTCTTTTCCAGGAAGACAGTTCATTCTTGGTAGCAGCTGATGAGGATCAAATGTGGGAATGCTATCCCATGTAGTGAAGAAGCTGAATGAAAAGCAAGAAACTGATGAGTTTAATAAATCTGGATTTTTTTGTGGACTATGTGGTAACAAGATCCCACAGTCATAACTTAAAGCAAGAAGGAAAAACTAAAGAGACATGAACAAGTTAGGGCCCAGTTAACTAACACCCTGTTTGATGAAATGATCAAGAAAAACCTGAACAAATGGAGGATGAGGCAGAGGTGTTTGTTTTTGAAAGAGAACTGGAATAATAACAAGAAAAATTAGACAATAAAAGATTTGTATAATAAAGCCTATGTGGAAAAGTAAGCAGAATCAGTGGTATTATCTCAAGGATAGAATCCTAAGGCAAAAATTGAGAACTCGGCAGGTTAAGGCAGAGCAGATAAGGGCCGAAGTGCACTAGAGTTGCATACAGAAAGGAAGTATTATGGGTAGCACATGGATTACCAGTAGGAGGTCGTCTGGGAGTGAGACAGACTCAAGTTAAGATACAAAAACACTTTGATTGGCCTGGATTGCAGAAGGATGTTACTGAATTTTGCCAGACATGTCTTCCATGTCAGGTCATTGGGAAACCTCAGGTGTTAATAAACCAGCATCTTTAGTACACATTCCTGCATTTAAGGATCCTTTTACAAGGTCTTAGCTGATTGTGGAGGAGCCCTGCCACAAATTAAAACTGGAAAGCTGCACTTGTTAACAATAATCAATGTGTCCACTAAATACCCAGAGGCCATTTCATTGTACAATATCATGGTGAAAAGGATTGTAGAAGATTTACTCAAATTTTTCACAAATTAAGTCCTACCCACAGAAATACAATCAGATTAATAGGCACATTTTGCATGAACTTTATTCAGGAAAGTTATGGATAGCTTAGGAATAAGGCAATTCAAATCCACTGCTTACCTTCCAGAATCACAAGGGCATGAGAAAGGTGGCATCAAACCTGAAAGATCACGTTAAGACCCAATAGCCAAGAATATCCAGAAAATTAAGCTGAAGGAATTCTATTTGCAATTTTATCAATACAGATGTACCAAATGTGTCGACCAAGTGCAGTCCATTTGAATTAGCTTTTGGCCAGGAGGTAAGAGGAACATTGAAATTAAATACAGAAAAATCCATGAGTCAGAATTCAGAGACCACATACCAGGACTATGTGTCAAATTTTAAGAAATAGTTAAACAAAGTGAGGGAGTTAGGTAAACAGCATTTAAAAATATTGCAGCCTATGATGAAACAAGAAACAAGATATGAAAAACTCACAATTTTGCTAACGAAAAGAAAGTATTGCTGTGCTGTTACTAGTGGTAGAAGATCCCTTCAAGGAAAGATTTACTGCTCACTATTAGATTGAGAAGAAGTTAATTCAGGTGAATTATCTGGCAATCAAGCCAGATAGGAAATAACATTGTTAGGTGTGTAATGTGAAGCAGTATTATGACAGAGAAAGGGAACTGGAGAGATGGGTATTAGTTACTGCCCCGCAGAGTGAGAAACCAAATCCAGATGATACAGCTTTTGCCTCAGTGTCGAATGTTGAATGAGGAATTTGAGGAGGAATGGAGTAGGGCAGTAACCTATCTGCCTCAGGAATAGAAAACTGATTTGAAAGGCTTGTTGCAGCGAGATGAGAACATGTGTAGGAATGGAATGGGGAGGACCAATGCTATGGTACATGAGATTGATATGGGGAATGCTGTTGTGATAAAATAATGCCCTACAGACTTAATTCTCTCCAAGCAGCACAGGTACAGAAGGAAGTGGAAGTTATGCTCTAAGAAGACATCATCGAGCTGAATCACAGCTAGTGGAGTTCGCCAGTTGCATTGGGTCTGAACTCTGATGGTACTCAACAATTCTGCATCAATTCTCAGAACAAAGAATAAAGAATAAGGAAAATTACAGCACAGGAACAGGCCCTTCAGTCCTCTAAGCCTGAGCCAATCCCAATCTTCTATCTAAATCTGTCGCCTGTTTCCTTAGGGTCTGAATCTCTCTGCTCCATGTCCAATCATGTACCTGTCCAGACACATCTTAAATGATGCTGTCGTATCCGCCTCTACCACTTCTGCTGGTAACACATTCCAGGCATCTACCACCTTCTGCATAAGGAAACTTCCACATGTCTCCCTCAAACTTTTCCCCTCTCACCTTAAACTCCTGACCCCTATGAATTGAGTTCCCTACTCTGGGAAAAAGACTCTTGCTATCCATCCTGTCGATATCTCTCATGATCTTGTAGACTTCAATCAGGTTCCCCTCTAACTCACGTCTTTCTCATGAAAATAATCCTAATCTACCTAACATTTCTTCATAGCTAAGATCACTGGCATATCTAAATGAGAATCATACCCAATTCCATGTCTGAAGGACTGTGTAGAAAAAGTTGGACAAGGCACGCATATCAGAAAGTGGACTTACAGCCTGGTTACTGGCAAGTACCGTTGCCAGTGAGAGTGAAAGATGTTTCTGTATTTGTAACTCCAAAAGAGATATATCAGTGTAAATTAATGTCCTTTGGAATGAAGAACACACCAGCCATATTTCAAAGACTTATGAACAGAGTTGTGACAGGTATGACTAATTGTGCCATCTATCTTGATGATTTTATGATCTTTAGCCATTCATGGAAAGACTGCCTTCCTCCCAGGAAAGAATAAAAAAGATCCTAGTCCTCTGCCACCAGAACAAAGAACCTTTCTAATATTTTTTCTGGTAATTTCATCTTCATATATATTTCAACAAGGTTGCCTCTCAATCAGCTAAACTTGAATGAGTGTGGGCTCGAACGAATCCAACCTCTTTGCGTCAGAGATTCCCTTCAAATCTGGGATCAACGTAGTAACCTTTCTCGAGACTGTAGCAGATGCCAACTTTTATGGACCAGGTCAGACTCCTCAAAGCATTTCAAGAGGGTAGCCTAGACCTAACTTTGCTTATTGTTTTATGCAGGTGGAACGTGGCTATTTGAGGAGAAATACTGCTTGTCAAACCACAAAACAGAACCTATTTACAAGATTACTGAATGAAACACACACAATAGAAAACAAAACAAAACAAATAATTTCACCTCTCTGAAATTCCAACAGTTCATCCCAACTAAATGGTGCTATTCCAAATACTTGTAACAATACCTATAAACACCCCTTGGCACAAAAGGTAAAATCAAACACAGTTCCTACAGGATAGAAGTCAGACAGACAGCACCAGTCTGGTCTAGCAACTTCTTTTCCTACTATTCTTAGGAATAGTAGGAATGGGAGAAATAGCCGCTGTCCTTTTATTGTACAAGTGTTCTTTCATTTAAAATTTGAAAGCCTTCTGCCTGAGGCAGTACCTGCTAGTGATAAACAAAATGGCCCTGAAAGCTTTCAACCTCGGACAATTCAGAGTCTGTGTCTTTTGTGACATCTCTGAAAAAAAATGTCTAGGACAACATAACCTTGTTAAAGGAGCAGCATCATCACACTTCACCCCTTTAGAAAAAGAGCCATCAATATCAAAAGCTGGCTTCATTTCTAAAACTCCTTAATCCTAAATTCCTACTAGTCTACACCACATATATGCATTACATTGACAAACATGCAAACATACACCATGGTATTTTGTTTAAGACTGTTTTACTCCCGCCACTGAATGTTTGCTTTTCTCATTTAGTCTCAACAATGTGTCAGCAATCACATTTTCTTGTCCTGCCACATGTACAATTTTCAAATTGGATGGCTGTAACAACAAGCTCCATCGAAACAATTGGGCATTTTTGACTTTAAATTTCTCCACAAACTTCAGTCAGTTATGATCAGTGGATATAGTTGCCTCTGGTAACATAAACATTAACATGTTCTAATGCCAACACCAAGCTCAAAATCTCCTTCTCAACCATCAAACATTTCTGCGGATCAATTTTCAATGTACAGGAGAAATATTCAATAGGCCTTTCTATTGATATGAAGATGTGGGTGTACCTTTAAGAGAGATATAAGCAGCAGAACTATCGGACACAGCACCAAGTGTTCTCAGTAAGGCAACAATGTAACACTGGGTTGAGAAATTCAATTAGTTTGTTGCCTGGAGACAAGAACGAATTCAAATTCAGCCAATCAGTTTAAATTATACCCCGAAAATATACCAATTTCACATGAAGTTTGAACTGGGTATATTGACAATCTTAAAAGCCAATGACGCAACCCGATGCTCTGGGGTATAAGACCAGGGGAAAATTGAACAGTTGAGAGGAGAACTGCCAAATAACAGACTGCTTGAAATAATATCTCTCTTTAATGTCCCTTTTTGATCAGGCACCTGTGACACAGAAATTCCTAACAAGGAGACAAGAAGATACTGGAAGATCCGAAGACAAGAACTTACAGCTGCCTGGTTTTGAGATAAGAAGTGTTGTTTTCTAAATCTTGATTGGGAGTTTTATTGGACTAGTATTATAGATGGGAAGGTAAAAGATAGGTTAGAGAAAGAAATTGTAAATAGTAATTAGTTAATTATTCTCTGTTATACTTAAAGAAATAAAGTTGTTAATTTTTACTTTACATAGTTCTTGGTCACTCTGAATCTTTACAGATTCCTGCACAGGATAACTATTTTCTGTGTTGCTGGTTTTAAGTTAAGCAGGAGGGTTTACCACTTGTTGTAACACTTTGGGGGCTCAGTTCCATGGTTTGAATTGATTTAGGCAGATTTGAATAGATTTGGGGATACAAAAAAATCCCAGCATTTAAACACTTGCAGATTAGTGCCCTCGATCTTTTAATGCATGCAAGTTAAATAAACAGGCAATTTGTTTAATTTCGGTGACTTGTGGTTGATTGAATTAAAAGTGAGAGAAATGGTTCTGAAAATTGCTAAAGAGGTTCTGGGATTTGAAGATGATTGCCAACTTTTCAGAGAAAGTTTAGCAGGAATGAAAAAGACCATACCATTAGAATTAGCAAATAAGTTAGATTTGAGTTTAACCAAGGACAATGGTAAAGCTGAAATTATAAGGGAATCACTCAAACACTCAAGTGTGTCAGAGAAACAGACAAGTGCAGCAGAGGTAGAACAACTTAAACTACAATTGAGGAAAATGGAGTTAGAAGATAAACAAAGAGAGAAAGAGTTGAAATAGAGAGGGAGAGAGAAAGGGAAAGAGAGAGAAGAAAGAGAAAGAGAGAGAAGAGAGAGAGAGAAGAAAAAGAATTAGAGAGAAGGTTCTTGGTTGAGGAAAGAGAGAGAGAGAGAGAAGAAAGGGAGAGAGAAAAAGAGAGGAAAAAAAGAGAGAGAAAGAATTTAAACTTGAGAAGTTGTGACTTAGTCAGCAATGTCAAGTTAACAGGATGGAGATTAGAAGAGAAGGTCGTGAATATGTCAAAAATCTGCCACATTTTGATGAGAAATTTGTTGAAGTTTGCTTCAATTCATTCAAAAAATTGGCAAGGCAGATGGAGTGATCTGAGGATTTATGGTAATGCTAGTTCAGACTCAATTGGTAGACAGAGCTATTGAGGTACTTGCTGCACTGCCAGAGATGATGAAGAGATTAAACAGGCTATTTTAAATGCTTTTGAATTGATATCAGAAGCATATAGGCAGCAGTTCAGAAACACAAAGAAGGGAACAGGCCAGACTTATGTTGAGTTCAAAAAGATTAAACATAGTCATTTTGCTGGATGGGAGCATGCTTTGAAAATAAGACATTTGCGGCTCTCAGATTATTCTGCTGGAGGAGTTTTAAAAACTCACTTTCAGATACGATAACAATTCACATGGAGGAACAGAATGTTCAGGAAGTGAGAAGGGCAGCTGAATTAGCCGATGAGTACATGCTGGGGCATAAGACAAGCTTCTGGCCAGAATTTCATCCTGTGAGGGATAGAATCTTTCTTTTATTGGTCAGAGTATTGAGTACAGGAGCTGGGAGGTCATGTTGCGGATGTGCAGGACATTTGTTCAGCCACTTTTGGAACATTGCATGCAATTCTGGTCTCCTTCCTATCGGAAAGATGTCGCGAAACTTAAAAGGGTTCAGAAAAGATTTACAAGGATGTTGCCATGGTGGAGGATTTGAGCTTTTAGGAGAGGCTGAACAGGCTGGAGCTGTTTTCCCTGGAGCATCGGGGCTGAGGGGTGACCTTTTAGAGGTTTATAAAATCATGAGGGGTATGGATAGGATAAATAGATAAATCTTTTTCTTTGGGGTGGGGGAGTCGAGAACTAGAGGGCACAGGTTTAGGGTGAGAGGGGCAATGTTTTCATGTTGAGGGTGGTATGTGAATGGAATGAGCTGCCAGAGGAAGTGGTGAAGTTTGGTACAACTGCAACATTTAAAAGGCATCTGGATGGGTAGATGAATAGGAAGGGTTGGGAGGGATATGGGTCAGGCACTGGCAGGTGGGACTAGATTGCATTGGAATATCTGGTTGGCATGGACGAGGTGGACCGAAGGGTCTGTTTCCATGCTGCACATCTCTATGACACTATGACTCAGACTCAAAGTTGGGAGAAGGGGAGCTCTCACGCTACTAAACCAAGGAAGACCAAGAAACTGAGGGGTTAAAACAGAAATATCTTGGTATTTTCCCAGACTGTGTGGTAACCTGATCCCACTATCATAAGGCACAGCTCGAAGGGAAAAGTAAAGAGAAAGATGAAGGAGTTACTGTTTGACGTAATTGTGCAGGAGAAACCTGAACAGGTGGAGAGTCAGGCAGAAGCGCTTAGTCCTGAATGGCGAAGAGACTTGCAACAACATGACAAGATGATAAAGGATATATATGAGGATGCATACTCTGAAAAGGAGGCAGAGAATATTCCTGTGGGTTATTATCTGAAATATAGAATCCTTAGATGGAAATGCAGACCACGGCAGGTTAGTGCAGAGGAAAAATGGGCCAAAGTGCACCAAAATGTGTTGCCAGTAGCATACTGACAGGAAGTATTATGGATAACACATGAACCACCTGTAGGACATCACTTAGGGGTACGAAAGACTCAGGCTAACGTACAAAAACATTTTTTATTGGCTGGAAATGCATCAGGATGTGGTTAAAGTTTGCCGTAGATGTCATACATGCTAAATGGTAGGTAAGCTACAGGTGGTAATAAAACCAGCACCTATGTTACCAATTTCCACACTTGAAGAACCTTTCTTGCGGGTTATCATTGATTGTGCAGGTTCCCTCCTGAGAGCTAAAAGTGGGAACCAGTACTTGTTAATCATAATGGATGTGTCTATCAGATTTTCAGAGGCAATTCCATTACAGAGTATCAAGGCAAAAAGGTTGGGAGAAAAGTTAATAGATTCTTTCACAAGGTATGGGCTACCCAGAGAGATTCAGTTGGACCGAGGGCCAAATTTTACTGCTAGGCTGTTTAAGGAGTTTATGGATAGCTTATGTGTACAACACTTTAAATCCAGTGTGCATCATCCTAAATCCAGGGAGCTTTAGCAAGGTAGCATCAGACCTTAAAGATCATGTTAAAAGCATACTGTCAGGAATGCCCGAATGATTGAATAAAGGTTACCCATTTGTATTAATTGCCATTAGAGATGCCCCAAATGAATCTACTCAATTCTGTCCCTTCAAGTTAATATTCGGGCATGAAGTTAGATGCCCTTTGAAATTAATTAAAGAAAAATTGACAGGACCAAAGTCGGAGATCTCAAAATTAGATTATGTATCGGAGGTGAGGGAGAGATTGAATTGAGTCAGTGAGTTAGCTAAACAGCACCTAAAGATGGCACAGTGCAGAATGAAGCAGGTGGCAGGTAAAAACTCTGAAACTCAGACGTTTTCCCAAGGAGATAACGTGTTAGTACTGTTACCAATGATAGGAGATCCATTCAAAGCCAGGTTTAGTGGTCCCTATCAAATTAAGGAAAAGTTGAGTCAGGTGAAATATTTAGTAAAGATGCCAGACAGCAAAAAAGGGATCTGGTATGTCATGTGAACATGTTGAAACCGTATTATACTAGAGAGAAAGAACTGGAGAAACAGGTGTTAGTTACTGCCCCATAGAATGAGGAATCAAATCCAGATGATATGGATTTTGAGGTCCCTTAGAGTAGATTAAAAAATGAAGAAGTCCTTGAGGAGTGGGATTGATTAGTAAGCTATATGTCTCAGGAGCATAGAAAAGAGTTGAAAGATTTGTTACTACTGTATGAGGACATATGTAAGAATCAGATGGGGAGGACGAATGCTATTGTACATGAAGTAGACGTAGGGAATACTGCTCCAATAAAACAACACCCATTTTGGCTAAATCCTTTCAAAGCCAGACAGGTCCAGAAGGAGGTGGAGGCCATGCTCGATGAGAACATTATCGAACCAAGTCAGAGCGAGTGGAGTTCTCCAATCATCTTTGTTCCCAAACTGGATGGTACTCAACAATTCTGCATGAATTTTCAGAAGGTCAATGTCATTAGAGAATCAGACTTATATCCAATAAAGCAATAATGTAACACTGAGTCAAACAACTCAATTAGTTTGTTGTCTGGACACAAAAACAAATCCAAATTTGGCCAATCAGTTTAAGTTATAGCCCCCCAAAAATACCAATTTCCAATCAAGTTTGAGTTGAATATACTTACAATCTTAAAAGACACAATCCAATGCTCTGGGTTATAAGACTGGGGGTGGGGGTGGGGGGGGGGATTGAACAGTTGAGAGGAGAACTGCCAAGTCTAAGCATGTAACAGACTGCTTGATAAAACATCTCTCTTAAAAGTCCCATTGATCATTAACTTATGATGCAGAAGTTCCTAACAAGGAGAAAAGAAGACACAGGAAGATCCAGAGACAGAACTTATCGCTGTCTGTTTTAGAGATAAAAAGTGTTGCTTTGTAAATCTTAATTGAAAGTTTTAATGAACTAGTATTATAGAAGGGAATGTATAAGATAGGTTAGAGAAAGAAATTGTAAATAGTGGTCAGTTAATTATTCTCTGTTATATTTTAAGAAATACAGTTGTTAATTTGACTTTATATAGTTCTCAAAGTTTTACAGGATACTGCATGGGTTAAACCTTTTCTGTGTTGCTACTTTTGAATTAAGCAGGAGAGTTTACCTGTGTCATAACACTATCTTCTTGTCATCTTCCTGCAAGTGCACAGCACTAACACCCACATCAATTGCACCGATAGCCACCTTGAATGCCTCTATGTTATTAAGTCTGGCTAGTACTGGGGCAGTGGTTAACACAGCTTTCAGGAAGTCAAATGCCTTCTGACAGCTCACTGTCCACTGAAACTTTTGCAGTTATTTCACAATTCAGTGAGTGGAGTAGCCACACTGCGAAAACCTAATACAAATTTTCAATAAAATCAATGCAATTCCAGGAATCATAGTACTGCTTTTCTTGTCAATTTTATGAAAAACTCCCCGATTACACTTGCTTTGCATCCCATGGAGCCATTTGTTCATGTCCAATAACATTCCTCAGGAAGATGACTTGGGCATTGGCAAATTCACTTTTACCCAGGTTTATCACCAAGCCTGCTTTCCAAAGTCTGATAAATGTTGTAAATGTTGCTTCCACATGTGAATAAAAATCATCAGGTCATTCATAAACAGAACACTGTTGTGTAGTCTGGCAATGACCTTAATGGTTAATCTCTGAAATGTGGATGCTGCATTTTTCATGCTAAGTGGCTTGACTTTAAACTGATAGTCTATGAAGAGTTAGGAAAGCTGAAATTGCCTTTGCTTTTCTGATAAGGGTACGTGTCAGTATCCTCTGAGCAGGTCCAACTTAGAAATATAAGTTGCCTGACCCACCTTCTCAACACAAGTGTTCCAAATGTGGAATGAGACATGAATCAGTCCTTGTTTTTGACTTTGACTTTGCGATACTCCACACATAATGGTTGGGTACATTCCTATGTTGAAACCATTACTGTGGGTGAGTTCCAGTCACTGTAACTCATTTTGATTATGTTGTCTCAGACCATGTGTTCAATCTCCTTTTGAACCAGTGCCAACTTCAGAGCGTTGTGCCTATAAGGATGGTGTTTCACTGGAACAGTGTCTCTTTTATAGCCATCATGTGTAATTAGGTTAGTACTTCTTATTTTCACTTATCTCCCCATGTGATTGTAATAATTTTTTCAGGTCATTTCAATTTTCCTCTGAAAGATAACTCAATAATTTTTGACAACATCCTCATTGTCCAATTTAATTCAAGGAATGTCCCAAATCAGAATCCTCTGAACTTGGTTCTTCCTCTGTGTTGTAAAAAATGACATAGTCTCCTCTTGCTTCCCTTCACAGTCAAAATAACATTTGAGCATATTCACATGTCACACTGTGAGATTTCTTTCTGTGTAGAGTCTCTATCAAGTTGTTCGCTTCGCTCAATTTCCTTTTGATTTACTAAAGTCCACTAAACCTTACTTTTAAAGGTTCTCTTATCACTGGCAGAAACACTAATACCTGGTCCTTGATCGCAAAATTGTGAATTTTTGATTTCTTGTCTGCTTTCTGTTTCATTGTGGTACCACATGCTGTTAAATGCTGTCTAGCCAACCTCCCCACTCTATTTGATCATTACCCAAAATTTGACACTTAGTCTAAATGTATGGTCTCTGAATTCTGACTCACCAATTTAACCTTAATCAATTTTAACAGTTCTCTCAATTCATGCCCAAAAATCTCATTCAATTGGACTAAATTGGGTTGATTCATTTGGTGCATCTCTGATCGCAAAAACCACAAACGGAATTCTGTTATCCCAATCATCTGAATAGCTTTGACGATAAGCCCTCAACTTGGTATTTAATGTCTGATGCCATCTTTCTAGTGCTCCCTGCCACTCTGGAAGGTACGCAGTACATGTGAATTATTTTATTCCTAAGCTGTCCCTAACTTCCTTGAATAATTTTATTGTGAACTTTGACCTGTGATCTGATCATATCTCCATCAGTAGTCTGTATCTAGTGAAAAAATTGAGTAATTCCTCTGTCACGCTTTTAGCTGTGAAATGATGCAATGGAAATCTAGTCGACACATCCATTCTTGTTAACAAATGCTGATTCCACTTTTTTCTTTAGGTAGAGGACCTATGCAATCAATTAAGACTCTTGTAAAAGGTTCCTCAAATGGAAGAACAGGTATTAAAGTTGTATGTTTTATTTCCAACTACCTGACATGTATGACATATCTGACAAAATTCAACCACATCCTTGTGGAGTCCAGGCCAGTAAAAATGTTATTGCATTTTAGCTTGAGTTTTTCTCACTCCTCTGTGACCCCTTAGTGGAACATAATGTGCCACTTGCAACATCTCCTTTCTGTAACCCACTGGCAAGAGACTTGATGAACTTCTGCCCGTTTCTTATCTGCCAATGTGATGGCCTCCATTTCCTCAATGAGACATCATTTTTAAGATAATAACATTCAGGGATTCATTCACATTCTTTTTCTGTGTGTGCCTTTTGATACAATTGCTTTAAATTTTCTCCTTTCTGCTATAACTCAGCTAATTTATCTGAGCTAAAGATGTGTGTATTGTCAGCTATCTGCTCCTCGCTTGTCATATAGGCCAGGAGAAGCAGGTCAATAGTTATAATATTAAAAGACACAGGATCCTCTCAATCTGTGATGCTGAAAGATGAGGTGATATATGCTTTTCCTGGTTCCCAGACTTCACTCCATTGGTGATGACTGCGGCCAGAGGGTGGCAATATAAAACCTTCACCCACCTGGCAAAGACCGCACCCAACCCAAACCGCTCTAAGACATCAAAGAGATATGGCCATTCCACCCGGTCAAATGCTTTCTCTGCATATAAGGAAACCATGACCCCTAGATCAATCTTTGCTAACATACTTGGACCATATTCAGCAAGCTTCTAACATTACTAGAAGACCTATGGCCCTTATAAACCTGTCTGGTCCTCTTTAACAATATGGGGCAACGTCTTCTCCAATTTCAGTGCCAAGGTCTTAGACAGATTCTCGAAATTTGAATTTAAGAGAGATGGGCTTGTATGAGGCACAATCCTCAGGAACTTTCCCCTTCTTAAGAGTGAGGGAACTATTAGCTTCTCTCAAAGATGGTGGTAAGCATTCATGCACATAGGAGTGATTGTACATCTCCACCATCGTTCCTGACAGAATTCCTATAAACTCCTTATAACACTCACTGAGAGACCATCAGGGCCAGGTGCTTTCCCATTTTGAAGTTGTCTAGCTGCATCCTGTATTTCCTGAACAGTCAAGGGGGCATTAAGGAGAGAGGTCTGTTTCAGGGTTACTCCTGGGAGGTCTAGGCTCTAAAAAAAGGCTTCCATCTTAGCCCACCCTTCTTCATACCCTTCAGACCGATACAATTCAGAGTAAAAACTCTGAAAAGCCTCATTAATCCTTTTAGCATCGTACGTAAGGACCCTGGCACTGTCTCTAATTGCAGCAATGGACTGTGGAGCATACTTTTACTTAGTCAGATGCGCTAAATACTTCCCTGGCCTATCCCCATACTCGAACAGCCTTTGTCGAGCTAAAGCAAGTTCTTTTTTTGCAGTTTGCGTAAGTATTGAACTTGTAATATCTCTGTTCCCTTCAAGTATTTCCTTTCTACCCTGTGGTAAGTTATCCTTTTTGATCTTATGTTCTGAACCTTACTGTTCCTGTTCTCTTGGATTAATATCAGGGCCTGTGCTGCTAAAACATAAGATTGTGGAAATCAGTGAATGGTGAGACCCTGATGTGTTTGTGGTGCCATAGTTTTTATTTATGTCAATCAATTTTTATTTCACTTTCAGTCTTTCCCTGAAGGGGATTTGATTTGGGAGCTGAAACTCAGATAATGCAGACAGAGAGAATCGAATCATTCTTTCTAAGTTCATTTATGGGATATGGGTGTCACTGACCAGGCCAGCATTTCTTCCCCATCCCTATTTGCCCAAGAGCAGTTGAAGTGTCAACTACATTGCTGTGGGTCTGGAGTCACATGTAGGCCAGTCCGGGTAGGGATTGCAGTTTTCTTCCCTAAAGGCCATCGATGAACCAGATGGGTTTTTCAGACAATCAACAAGAACTTCACAGTCGCCATTAGAATCCTAATATCAGATACATATGGAAATTAAATTCCACCATCTGCCATGGCATAATTCATACCCAGGTCACCTGAATGATACCTGGGTCTCTGGATTAATGATTCCAAAAGGCTTATGTCCAAATGGTGAATTCTCTTTCTCCTTGGGTGCTGCCTGACCTGCTGTGCTTTTCCAGCAATACAGAGTCGACGCTGATCTCCAGCATTTGCAGTCCTCACGTTCTCCTCTCCAGATTAATAGCCTTGCCATAATACCACTAGGCCATTTGTCTCCACTGCCTTGAGGAATCCTCAGGCAACAGGTGGAACCAGAGAGAGAATACCAATTGACCGGTCTGTTGACTTGTCATTTATTTATACACACATAGGGAAAACAATTTTGTGGCTCAAGTCATCTCTGGGAGTTTTACCTCAAGGTGGTGAGCTCTGGGCTGTGGCAGACAAAGGAACAAAAAGATGGGGAGGAGCTGCTGTACAGAGCCCAGATTTCATTGTTTCTGGCTCACATTACAGCTCTCATCTCCAATTCTGTGTTCCCAACTTCCTCTCCCACATCTTTCCTTAAATCATCATCACTCCCTATCCTTCACATCTCTGCCCTATTCACATTCCCCTGTAGATTCCATTCCAACAACTCTCCACTTCCTCAATCTTTCCTGAAACCATTTATTTGTTCAATCTTTCCAGTCTCTAATGACTCTGCTCACCTCCCTCCACACACACTCTCTCGGTTCTGTTGGATATCACTGTTCCTGGCTGAAGCATCATTCTATCTGTATAATACCATCACCCTCTCTCTCTTCGTCGCTAACTTTCTGTTTTATCTCTGTCTTTATTTGTTCTTCCCTCATTCTCTCCATGGATCTCCCTCTCTCTTCCTCTCTGGCTGTCTCAGTCTCACCCCGGGATTTCTCTCCATCTCCATCTGTCTTTATCTGTCTCCTTGGGCTTTTTCTCTCTTGCTGTGTGGTTTTCTGTTTCTCTGTCTCTCCCTGTGATTTCTCTCATTTCCTCTGTACATCTATCTGTCCCTATCTCTGTTTCTGGGTTCTATCCCTGCGTTTTTTTTTCCTCTATCCCTCTCTGTGTTTGCCTCTGCTCTTTCCTTGACCTCTCCCTGGCTGTCACACTCTCTATCATTTGCCCTCTCACTGTTCCATGGTTTGATCTCTCTCATCTAACCTGTGTTTCTCTCCCTGGGTGTTTCTCGTTCTCTTTCTTTCTTTCTCTTTGTCCTTCTCTTTCTCCCTCGGATCTTATATTGTCTTTTATTGACTCCGCCTGGATGTTTCTCTCTCTTTCCCTCATTTCACACTCTTTCATTGCCTTTCTCATCGGGCAGTTTTCACACTTTCTGTAATTGGCCAAATTTGGGGATAACACCGAACATGGGGTTGAAATTATGGGCTGCACATAATTGAGGGCGGGGGGGGGGGGGGGGGGCGCACAAAAGTTTGAGAGTAAAATCTGGATTGGGGTGAATAAAGCACCTTTCACAGTGATGAGGTGCGGCAGGGAATGCCAGGTACTGTACAGTAAGGCAGTCAGTCAAAACATCAGTAAGTTTTTGTGTGTATTCACTGTATCTGCCACCATTTTTGGAGATCATGGTGAAACTATCGGGATACAGTTCGGGGATGGGGATAAAGCCGCACAAGAAACGGAAATATTTTGAAAGCAAAATATTTGGGTACAGTGCAAAATTTGGGTGGGCAAAATAGTTGGGGGGCAGTAGTTGGGGAATAGCAAAAATTAGGATGGTGACACAAAGGTTAGGGTTTCAAAAACATGGAGGGGGTGAATTGCATAATTGGAGCAGAGGTAAAATGTTGGTGGCTTGGGTAGAGAAAGTTTGGGAGCGACAGGACGGGGTATCATGGAGGAGCTGTCTATACAATAAGTGGATTCAATGAGGCCATTCAGGCGAGTCAGGATTTGAAACATGTAATGGGGAAAAGGCTTAACGCGCCAGAAAGCCTCCTTCTGTGTCATGAGACTTCTGTAATTCTGGCACTGGGATCTTGTTGTGCATTCAGATGATCAGTTGCAGGTCAGTCAGTCCAAACAGACTCATTTACCTCGTGCTCAGTGTGAGGGAGATTGGTGTGTGATTATCGTAAACAGACGGATATATGGGGGGGGGGGGGGGCTTTTATGTATGTGGTTTTATGTATGGAGGTTTGGGGGCAAAAAGGACGCTGCAGAGGGAGGGCCATAATACAGTATTGAGGCAAAAGTCAGGATGGGTGAAAGTCAGAAGGGAAAATTAGGATGGGTGAAAGTTGGGGGGTGTGGTGTCACAGGGTGAAGAGTTGGGGGAAGTCAGGGGTCATGATCCAGGACATGAAATGTTTGGTGGGGGCTGTGTTATTGGGGAGGGCAAGTGAAAGAGAGGCTTCCATTCCTCCTATTAATTTCAGTCTTTGGCTAATCTCAATTCAACACTGAGAGTGTTAAATTTCTGCATCTTCTCAATATCAAGTGATTTGGGAATGGTACAGAGAAAGATGTGGACCCCAATTGATCAGCTATAATCTCATTGAATTTCACAGATATTCAATGAGCTGATAGACATAGGATGGATGTCAGGGTTAGTTTCTTTACTCAGAGAGTAGTAGGAGTGTGGAACGCAATGCCTGCAACAGTTGTCGACTCGCCAACTTTAAGGGCATTTAAATTAACATTGGATAAACATATGGATGAAAATGGAATAGTGTAGGATAGATCGGCTTTAGATTGGTTTCACAGGTAGGCACAACATCGAGGGCTGAAGGGCCTGTATTGCACTGTAATGTTCTATGCCTATTGAATTTTTGGAACATGGTCGAAGAGCTGAATGATACCATGCTACTCCTATTTTTATCCATTTATTACCATCCAGCTCTGTGTTTGTCCCATCTTTCTTTTTATCCATTGCTGTGTAAAGTGTTTGTATTCTCCGACTCAGTCTCTGAAAGTCACCTTGCGTCCTTGACCCTCTGCTGGTTGGGATCCAAGAGCTGTCACCAATGTTCTTCTGATTCTCCAGCTTTCCATTTCTTACCAATTTTTAACACGAGTTGTTTTGTTTCATTGTAGTTCTGAGCCTTGGTGCTGCTCTCAGTTTGCTTTGTTCTGCTTTATGTTGTGAAGTTCTTCATTTTCCGGGAGCAGTGAGGAGAGAGGGAGAGAGGAGCAGGGGCTGCCAGGAAAGTAAATGCCTTCTTTAAAAACTTTCCTTGTGAATTGGCAGAGCGCACTCTGAGCAGGAGTGGACATGAGACTGTTGAGAAAGTGGAGTAATAAATTTGGGTAGTTGTGTTACCCGAAACATTACTGCGGTAGTGTATCCAACCCATCTTCCTCCTCAAGTCAAAAACAAAGGTTGTGTGCACAGATTGGTAAGGTAACGAGTTTTTTTTTCTTTATTTTTCAATAGTCTCTTTGAAAATTTAGAATCATGGGAATGTAGGATATGGCAGTTGAATGTTCCTCCTGCAGAATGTGGTAGGTGAGGGTCACCACCAGCAACCCTGCTGATTTCATTTGCAGGAAGTGCTCTCAACTCCACCTCCTCAAAAACCGCATGAGGGAACTGGAATTAGAGCTGGATAACTTTGGATCATTCAGGAGGCAGAGAGGGTAATTGAGAAGATATACTGGGAGGTAGTCATACCTCAGGTCCAAGAAAAAGGCAGATGGGTTACAGTCAGAGGATGGAAAGGGAACAGGTAGGCAGTGCAGGGATCCCCTTTGGCCATTTCCCTCAAAAACACGTATACTATTTTGCATACAGTTGGGGGGATGACTTACCAGGGGTAAGCCATGGGGTACAGATCTCTGGCACAGAATCTGTCCATGTTGCTCAGAAGGAAAAAGTGAAGAGGAGCAGAGCATTAGGCATTGGGTACTCCATAGTTAGAAGCAACAGATAGGAGGTTTTGTGGGAACGAGAGAGACTCATGGTTGGTGTGTTGCCACCCAGGTGTCAGGGTTCATGATGTCTCAGATCTTGTTTTTGAGGGGGAGAGGGAACAGCCCCAAGTCGTGGTCCACATAAGCAGTAATTACAAAGGTAGGAAAAGGGGTGGGGATTTAAGGCAGAAATTCAGGGAGCGAGGGTGGAAGCTTGGGGGTGTGGAGATGGGGGGGATGGAATTTACTAATGCCCTTCGGGAGGGTTAAACTAATTCAGCAGGAGGTTGGGAGCCTAAATTGAAGTTCCAGTGTCTAGGAGGTTGGAAATAGTGAGGTAAGAAATATGGTTTCAAGGTGGCAACAGTGCACCAGCAAGCAAGAAGGTGGTTTGAAGGGTGTCTACTTCAACACCAGGAGCATCTTGAATAATGAAGGTGAACTTGCAGTATGGTTTAGTTCCTGGAACTTTGATGTTGTGGCCATTTCAGAGTCATGGATAGAACAGGGATAGGATTGATTGTTACAGGTTATGGGATTTAGATATTTTAGTTAGAGCAGTGAAGATGGTACAAGAGGGAGAGGTATGGC
Source organism: Chiloscyllium punctatum (assembly GCF_047496795.1). Lineage (NCBI taxonomy): Eukaryota > Metazoa > Chordata > Chondrichthyes > Orectolobiformes > Hemiscylliidae > Chiloscyllium > Chiloscyllium punctatum. The sequence continues at coordinate 29,851,922 of NC_092783.1, forward strand.
ATTGTTAGTCAAGGACTGGATTATGATGGCAGAAAGGATGTTTGATGAGGACTCCTCTGCTGAGGTAGTATGGGCTGAAGTTGGAAACAGGAAAGTAGAGGTCACTTATTGGGAGTTTTCTACAGTCCTCTGAATAGTTCCAGAGATGCTGAAGAAAAGAATGCAAAGGTGATTCTGGATGGAGCGACATTAATATGGTAATTGCTACAGGGGCCTTTAACTTTCCAAATATTGTCTGGAAAAGCTACAGTTCAAGTACTTAAGTTGGGTCAGTTTTTGTCCAATGTGTGCAGGAGGGTTTCCTGACACAGTATGTAGACAGGCCAACAAGGGGCGATGCCACATTGGATTTAGTACTAGGTAATGAAGCTGACCAGGTGATAGATTTGGAGGTAGGTGAGCACTTTGGTGACAGTTGGTCATGTTTGTGATAAACATGACCACAGTTCAGTCGCGTTTACTTTAGTGATGGAAAGGGAATGGGAAGATACTGCAGGGCAAGAGATATAACTGGGGGAAAGGCAATTATGATGCAGTTAGGCAAAACTTAGGATGCGTAGGATGAGAAAGGAAAGTTCAGGGATGGGCACAATTAAAATGTGGAGTTTATTTGAGGAACAGTGATGCGTGTCCTTGGTAAGTATGTACCTGCCAGGCAGGGCAGAAGTGGTCGAGCGAGGAAGCCATGATTGATTAAGGAAGTTGAATCTCTTGTCAAGAGGAAGAAGGCTTATGTTAGGATGATTCATAAAGGCTCAGTTAGGGCACTTGAGAGTTACAAGTTAGCTAGCAAAGACCTAAACCGAGAACTAAGAAGAGGCAGGAGGGGACATCAGAAATCGTTAGCAGATAGGATGAAGGGAAGTCCGAAAGCTTTTGATAGATACATCAGGAATAAAAGAATGATGAGAGCAAGATTATTTACACTGGAAAAAGACAGTGTTGTTGAAGAGATTACTAAAGTTCCGGCTACTAGATGAGATGGGATTGAGGTTCACAAGAAGGAAGTGTTAGCAAATCTGGAAAGGGTGAAAGTAGGTAAGTTCCCTGGGCTGGATGGGATTTATCCTAGTATTCTCTGGGAAGCCAGGGAGGAGATTGCAGAGCCTTTGGCTCTAATCCCTATGTCATCATTGTTTATAGGGATAGTGCCAGAAGGCTAGAGGAGAGCAAATGTTCCATTTTTCAAAAAGGAGAGTAGAGAAAACCCTGCTAATTATCGACCAGTGAGCCTTACTTCGATTGTTGGTAAAGCATTGGAAAAGGTTATAAGAGGTTGGATTTACAATGATTGAGAAAGGAATCAGTTGATTAGGGATAGTCAACACGGTTTTGTGCAGGGTCTGTCATGCCTCACAAACTTTATTGAGTTCTTTGAGAAGGTGACCAAATAGGTGCTTGAGAGTAAAGCAGTTCATGTGACGGTCATGGATTTCAGTTAGGCGTTCAGTATGGTTCCCCACGATAGGCTATTGCACAAATTATGTAAGCATGGGATTGATAGTGATTTAGCAGTTTGGATCATAAATTAGCTTTCTTCAAGAAAACTGCAGATGGTGATTAATGTGAAATGTTCATCCTGGAGTTCAGTTACTAGTGGTGTAATGCAAGGATCTATTTTGGGGCCACTGCTATTTGTGATTTCTATAAATGACCTGGATGAGTGCATAGGAGGATGGGATAGTACTTTGGAGGATGATGCTAAGGTCGGTGGAGTTGTGGACAGTGCCAAAGGATGTTGTAGGTTACAGAGGGACATAGATAAGCTGCAGAGCTGGGCTGAGTGGCGGAAAATGGAACTTAATGTGGAAAAGTGTGAGATGATTCACTTTGGAAGAAGCAACAGAAATAAAGTGTACTGGGCTAATCGTAAGACTCTTGGCAGTGTAGATGGACAGAGAGATCTCAGTGTCCATGTGCCTGAAAGTTGCCAGCCAGGTTGATCGGGTTGTTAAGAAGTCATACAGTGTGTTAGCTTTTATTGGTAGAGGGATTGAGTTTCAGAGCCACAAGGTCATATTGCAGCTGTACAAAACTCTGGTCCGGCTGCACTTGGAGTATTGCATACAGTTCTAGTCATCGCATTATCGGAAAGATGTGGAAGGTTTGGAAAGGCAGCAGAGGTGATTTACTGGAATGTTTCCTGGTATGGAGGGAAGATCTTATGAGGAAAGGCTGAGTGACTTGAGGCTGTTTTCGTTTGAAAGTATACAGTTGAGGGGTGACTTCATTGAAACATATAAGATAATCAGAGGATTGGATAGGGTGGAGAGCAAGAGTCTTTTTCCTCAGATGGTGATGGTTAGCACGAGGGAACATAGCTATGAAATGAGGGGTGACAAACATAGGACAGACGTCAGAGGTTGTTTCTTTACTGAGAGAGTAGCACGTGTGTGGAACCCTCTGCCTTCAACTATATTAGATTTGCCAAACTTAAGGTCAGTTAAATGATCATTGGATATATGGAATAGCATAGGATAGATAGGCTTGGTTTCACAGGTCAGCACAATGTCAAGGGTCAAAGGGCCTGAACTGTGCTGGGATTTTCTATGTTTCTATGTAAAAATGGCTTCCAATGGGTTCCTGAGCTTCTCTCTGAACTTGGAGAGAGTTGCTACATAGATAATGGTGTTTGTGCAGCAATTCAAATTTCGCAACATATATGCAACATGTTTATATGTGTACTCGCCATCACTGTCTAAAGGATCATGAACATCAAAATAATATAAAATATACCACAACCACAGAAAAATGAAGGAACCCGATATGGAAAAGAGTAAGATCACTGACTGCTTTCGATTCTCCATCTCTGGATCCCTGTGATTGTCTTTCTTACTCTGACCCTTCAGACCCTTACGGACATGACTGACCACAAAAATATGTTTCACTGTCAAAGTGTTGAGGAACAGAATTAAAGCAAACGGGATAATTGGAGTTAAAATCTTTTCAAAATTCTTATATCCTTCCCAGATGGGGTCATTATAATAAGCATCTGAATTAGAACAGCCCCATTGTATGCTGTCTACAACTTTTGATGGTTGAAATCGAAAGTAGATGGGAATGTTTTTCAAACAGAACAGAATTCCGCTTGTTGTTAGAATCACAGTTGCAGTTTTCTTAGTACAAAATTTAGTTTTCAACTTCTCACAACAAATTGTGACATGTCGATCCAGTGTGAAAGCAATAGTAAACCAGACAGAACAGTCTAAGATTGCACGGCGCAGTGCATAGCGAACACTACAAACAGGGGTGATGTCCAAGAATGAATCAGGGAAATAATCATTTTTGATTTTGCTAAGTACAATCTCAAAGATAACAAACAATAGATCCACGGTCGCCATGGCCAGTAGGTAGCAAGTGGTGCAAGCAGAGAGGCCACACTTTCCCCGAGACAGTATTGCTATCGTCACTGAATTAACTGCAAAAAGAGAAAAGGAGAAACAAACTAGAAAATCCAGACAAACATTTTTCATTGCTGAGGCAAGGTGTTAATGCTTAGATTTTAACACCATGAAAGTGTAAGTGGAATTAAATAAGAGCTTCATAATCAGAAATATGTCACCCACATGCCCTCAACACTGAATCTTCTAGTTTGAAAACATAGCGAATATTAGTATGTGCCAAGTTACTTATAGAATGAAAGTAGACTGGTTAATAATTGAACTGAGGAACAGAAAACAGGTTGATCAGACATTATCTGGTGCATTCATACCAATTCCAGAATCAGGAATGCCCAAGCCTGAATTTATATCACTCCCCAGAATAAGAGAGCACTTCTTACACAACCAGATCACTCCCTCAGATAGCAGACAAACATTGTTCTCAAAAAGATCCCTTTCATTGGTGAGCCATCCATAAAGGTTTAAATTTTAACAGAGGTTTAATGACTCCGTGTAAACAAAATCAAACAACATTGGACCACTTCTGCTGAACAACTAAAAGAACATCATTTGTGTTAACTTACATATACCATAGTTATAAGACATAAAGTACAATAAGGTTTTCACACCTTAAGGCATGTGGAGACATTGGTGTAGGTGTATTTATTTTCTACATGAATAATGCTCTAAGAAACTTACACCAATAAAGTGACAGTGACTGTATCCTTTGGATAAGGGAATGTTGATGTCTGGCTCACTCTAGCTTTTTCATACCTCAATGGTATTTGAGTAAAAACCTCAAGGACATATTTCCACTTGTGACAGTTGCAAATCTGGGAAATAGAAGATAGCAACCAATAAATTCAGTGATCGACTCAGGTGCAAGGTCATTTGCACCAAGGATATGGAGTATAGACCGTATCAATTAGGGACATAAAAAAACAATGAAGATGAGGCAAAGTCTGTGCATAAAGGAGGCAGGAATCTCAGGGTGCATTCATAGGGCTGGAAAAGTTAAAATGGAAAAAGGGCTGTGTGGAGCATAAAGATAATCATATCACAATTGGTTTAAATGCCAAGTGTCCAGCTGTAAAAACAGTAAATTCAGTGTTAGGTAATGACAATCATTTATACTTTCCACTCAATGAGGTCAGGCAATCAGATGAATCAGCTCCTCAAGTTACTTAATCTCACACTGTTTGGAGTCAGAATTAAGTGATACAAATGCATATGAATAAATCCTCAAATCAGTGCAAATTCACTTGGATCATTTGTCTCAATCCAGTCAGGTATCCAGCTTCAGAATAATTCCAGAGAATCACAGATTCGTACGGCACAGAAGAGCTATCAAGTGACATATCGAGTCTGGACAGCCAAAGATACAACAAGCCTATAGTCATACAATGAACAAAATACAGTACAATAAACCACTTTCGTGCACTGGGCACACAGTATTGAACATAATGAGACTTCAAGTACTTTTTAAAGTTTGTGAGGCATCCACCTCAATTACTCTCCCAGGCAGTGCATTCCAGAAATGCACTACCCTTTTAGTGAAAAACAATTTTCCTCAAATCTTCTCTAACCCTCTTGCTTTTCACTATTGAGTTCTGCCTCAATATGATTAACCATTCAATGAAGTCTAACAGCTGCACTCAGTTCACCCTGTTCATGCACCTCATAATTTTATACACCTTCATTCACTCATTCTTTTTTGCTCTGAAGAAGGAATCTGAGATGGTCCAGTTTCCCGTCATAGCAGAAATGGAACATCCGAGGTGACACTGTTGCACTTGCTCCAGAGCAATCACATCATACCTAGAGTGCAAAGACCAGAATTGCACACTCTGCTGCAGTTGTCACCTAGCCAAAGTTTTGAATTGCTTGAACATGACATACCTGTTCTTATGATCCATGGCACGACTGGTGTAAAGTCAAGAGTTCCATATGCCTTCTTAACTCCCTTATGGATTTGTCTGCCCATCCGCAGGGGTCTGTGGATAAGTGCCCCAAGATCTCTCTGTTACTGTGATCCTCCTAGTGTTCAGCCATTTATTGTGTACTCTCTCTGTCTTGCTCGGTCTTCCAATTTCTATCACTTCCCATTTATCAGGGTTACGTTACACCTCCTGGAATCTAACATCCTCCTTCCCACTGTCAGCCAGCCGGCCAATCATTGTGTCATCCACAAAAGTATGTTGTGTCCCCTACCAATTGTGACATTCTCATGTACATCATTTATGAATAACACAAAAAATGAGGGACCCAGAACTGATCCCTGTCCTACTCCATTTTACAACGGGTTTTGGAAATTATTACACAATCCCTTGGGTAAACTAAAACATTCAATGTAGCCATACATTTGGTAGCCATTCTGTTTTGTTACCAGCTGATGTCAACACTGAAGTCCTCAAACACCAGAGTGGACCCAATATACCGGCCACTGCAGTGGACAGCTGGAACTGACAACTGGAAGCAGCAGATAGAAATCACTATAAATGCTGGAGGAAACATCACAGAAGTGCTTCACTGGAGGCTCCCAAGCACTGAGGATGTCACCTAGACAGGGAACGAAACGTCTGCAACACAAATTCCCAGCTCGGCGAACAGAAACACAACAACGAGCACCCAAGCTACAAATCTTCTCCCAAACGTTGAACCAGAGTGAAGTTTGTTTTGGCAAACCCCCAGAAGTTTTGTCATATAGTTGCTTGCAATACAGGTCAGTCATTCGACATGCTCACAAAAGGCTGTTAATGTATTTTTAATTTAAAAGGTTATTGCACAAGAGGACGAATACACAAACAATGTCATACTGTTCAGAACTCTTTGAAATGAGCCCAGTCATAGAATCCCAACAGTGCAGAAGCAGGCCCTTCGACCCAACAAGTACACACCGACCCTCATAAGAGCAACCCACCCAGAGACATTGCCCTACTCTACACTTACCCCAGACTAATTCGTATAACCCACATATCCCTGAACACTATGGGCAATTTAACATGGCCAATTCATTTAACCTGCACATCTTTGATTGGGGGAGGAAGCCAGAGCACCTGGAGGAAACCCATGCAGATACAGGGAGAACGTACACACTCCGCACAGACATTTACCCGAAGCTGGAATTGAACACAGGACCCTGGCACTGTGAGGCAGCAGCACTAACCACTGAGCCACTGTGCTACCCAGTTGAGCCATTACAAAGGAAAAGTTAATTCATTTACCTCCTTAATGACATTACAGATATTCCAACCTCAGTGAAGGGTTGCTCGTGCTTCCATGCTCAAGCGCCATGCTCATCTGCCGTGGCTACAATATAATACACTTTTGGGAATTTTCAGCATTCACCTGATGTTATTTTTCTTATTTGTTCTCTACTCTCCAGAACTTTAACAAACGTTCATTAAACGTATGTCTTCAACTGTTTTGTAGCCTATCTTCCTCTTTTGTCGCCAACAGAACCTTTTTATTTCTGGATTTCTTGTCAGGAATTCCAAGACCTTTCCTCAGCTTGGCTGTGTGCTCTAGTGCTAACAGTATATGCTGTTGATGTTGACATTTTTGCTTTGTCTGACCATGCATCTGTCAGGATGTATCTGTATCTCGGCCTTTTTCCCTTTAAAAAAGCCTCAAGTTGTAACACATCAAGTCAATAAATGATCAGACAATACTTCCAGGTTACTCGCTGTTCATTTGTCTAAATTCACATCATTTCTTGGAATTTCTGAAACTTACAAAGTTGAAACAAAACCCATCCTGGTCTCCATTGTGAAGGATCAGCATTTATCAGTGTTCAATTCTTCAGTTCACTGAGTGAGATTCTCAAGATATTTTCTGCTTTTATTTATCAGAACCTGACGAAATGTAAGAAAACAAAATGGGGAGAACTGGTAACAATGGAAATTGTGCATTAAATCCAAACGATGCAGGGAATTCTGATCTAATACTGCAAGCAACATTATGGCTCTTAGGATAACATCAGAAACTAGGTCAGACATGGATTTAAACAATCTCACGAATTATAAGTCACTTACCAGGAAGACCTATTATGCCCAGGACCATATAGAATATTTTCCTCACTGTTTGGATTGGAAGATGCATGTCATGCGTGCAGTGACTTGTTCCTCACTTCTGCCGGCAGTTTCCCTAATTTTACTTCTGTGATATGCCTTCTTGGAGCCTTAATTAGATACACATCCTAATCTCCATGGGGATACTTTGATTGCATAATTAAACAAAGCATATTTCCTTGAAAAGTTAGAACAAACAACTGACGACAGCAGTATTAATGCTTTGATGCTTAAAACTAACTGAAGTTAAAAAACAGCTACTGACCCATGAGGGGTCGCACTGATATGAAGCAAATGACCAGAATTGGAAGCTGTGATCAAGCCAAATGGAGATGATCCTTCAAACATCCCCATTTCCAAGTCTCGTCTTTTGTATGAATGCAGCGATGACCTCCCCTCAATGGCGATTGACTGAGTGAATTCCTACCATCAGAGAATATACACAGGGTTGTTTGACAAACTCAGGAGCACTATCACTCTCTTTAGCTGTGGACAGTCAGCTGAGAATTTCACAGAATTAAAATGAGCAACACAGAATTCGACCAGTTGCATGGTTTTGTTCAAATCTGTCCAAGGGCTGATGAGCCAGGCTCACTCTCTGTCATCACTGTATCATTACCTTTCTTTCTTCTGGGATGTTTCATGTTCATTTCTATAGAATTGGAACTATCTTTGTCCAAGTATGGAGTTGGCATGGATAGAAGATGAGCTGACTGGCAGAAGGCAGAAAGTGGGGACAAAGGTGGCTTTTTCAGAAGAGTTCTGCAGGGGTCAGTGCTACGACCACGACAAACCAGTTTTAAAAAATTTGTTCTTGACTTTCATTTATTAATGGTTTGTTTGGGAATTTAGAATAGTGTGAATGGAGGTCACTGCAAATGCTCCTCCTGCAGAAGGTGGGGGGGGGGGGGGGGGGGGGAGCAGCAGAGCATTAGAGACTGGGGACTCCATAGTTAGGGGGACAGATAGGAGGTTCTGTGGGAATGAGAGAGATTCACATTTGGTGTATTGCCTCCCAGGTGCCAGGGTTCATGATGTCTCAGATTGTGTTTTTGGGATCCTTAAGGCGGAGGGGGAGCAGCCCCAAGTCATGTTCCACATAGGTACCAATGACATAGGTACGAAAAGGGATGGGGATTCAAGGCAGAAATTCAGGGACCTAGGGTGGAAGCTTAGAGCTAGAACAAACATAGTTATAATCTTTGGTTTATTATCTGTGCCACATGCTAAAGAGGCGAGGAATAGGGAGAGACAGGAGTTGAATATGTGGCTACAGCAATGGTTCAGGAGGGAGGGATTCAGATACCTGGATAATTGGGGCTTATTCAGGGGTAGGTGGGACCTCTACAAACAAGATGGTCAACACCTGAACCAGAGGGGTACCAATATTCAGGCAGCGATGGGGACTGGGGACAATTTGCTAATGCTCTTAGGGAGGGTTAAAACTAATTCAGCAGGGGGATGGGAGTTGTAGTTCCAGTGTCCAGAAGGTTGAGAATAGATAGTTCATAAATATGGTTTCAAGATTGCAAGAGTGCACTGGCAAGCAGGAAGGTGGTTTGAAGTGTGTCTACTTCAACGCCAGGAGCATCCGGAATAAGGTGGGTGATCTTGCAGCATCGGTTGATTCCTGGGGCTTCAATGTTGTGGCTATTTCAGAGACATGGACAGAACAGGGATAGGAATAGTTGTTGCAGGTTCTGGGATTTAGATGTTTCAGTATGAACAGGGAAGGAGGGGAAGGTTTGGCATTGTTAGTCAAGGATAGTTTTATGGTGGCGGAAAGGACGTTTGATGACTCATCTGCTGAGGCAGTATGGGCTGAGGTTAGAAACAGGAAAAGAGAGGTCATCCTGTTGGGAGCTTTCTGCAGGCCTCCGAAAAGTTCCAGAGATGTACAGGAAAGGAGAGCAAGATGATTCTGGATAGAAGCAATAGTAACCGGCTATTTGTTGTGGGATCTTTAACTTTCCAAATGTTTACTGGTACTGCAATAGTTCAAATAATTCAAGGAAAATTCTACAGCTTTCAATAGGTACATCAGGAATAAATGTATGACTAGAGTAAGATTATGGCCAATCGAGGATAGTAGTGGGAAGTTGTATGTGGAGTTGTGTTAGAAGATATAAGAGGCACTAATGAATATCTTTCGTCAATATTCACACTGGAAAAAGACAATGCTGCTAAGGAGAATACTGCAATACAGGCAACTAGACTAGACTGGATTGAAGTTCACAAGGAGGTGCTAGCAATTCTGGAAATTGTGAAGGTAGTTAAGTCTCCTGGGCCGTATGGGATTTATCCGAGGATTCTCTGGGAAGCCAGATTGAAGAGCCTTTGGCTTTGCTCTTTATGTCGTCTTTGTTTACAGGAATAGTGCAGACTGGAGGAAAGCAAATGTTGTCCCCTTGTTCAAGTAGGAGAGTATAAACGACCCTGGTAATTATAACCAGTGAGCCTCACTTCAGTTGTGGACAAAGTGTTAGAAAGGGTTATAAGAGATAGGATTTATAATGATTTAGAAAGCAATAATTTGATTGTGGATAGTCAACATGGTTATTTGAAGTATAGATCATTCCTCACAAAATTTACTGAGTTCTTTGAGAAGGTGACCAAACAGGTGGATGAGGGTAAAGAGTGTATTATAGTGTATTATAGAGGGTAATATAGTGTATATGGATTTCAGTCAAGTGTTTGGTAAGGTTCCCTGCGTTAGGATATTGCTGACAATACAGAGGCATGGGAGTGAGAGTGATTTAGCAGTTTGGATCAGAAAATGGCTAGCTAAAAGAAGACAGAGGTGATGGTTGATGGGAAATGTTCATCCCAGAGTTCAGTTATTCATGGTGTACCACAAAGATCTATTTTGGGACCACTAAGATAATGAAGTCAGTGTGACTAAGGGGAAGAGTAGGCAGGGAGCAGATGATGAATGCAAAGAAACTGATGGTCTGAGGTACATTTGCTTTAATGCAAAAAGTATAGTATGTAAGGCAGATGAACTTAGGGCTTGGATTAGTACCTGGTGGTATGATATTATTGCTATTACTGAGACTTGGTTGATAGAGAGGCACAATTGGCAACTAAATATCCCAGGATATCGATACTTCAGGTGAGATAGAGAGGGACGAAAAAGGGATGGAGGTGTTGCATTACTCGTTAGAAAGGATATCACAGCTGTGCTGAAGAAGGGTGCGATGGAGGACTTGAGCAGTGAAGCAACATGGGCAGAGCTCAGAAACAGGAAGGGTGTGGGAACAATGTTGGGGCTGTACTAAAGGCCTCCTAACAGCAAATGTGAAATAGAGGTACAAATATGTCGAGAGATGATGGAAAGATGGAGGAGCAACAGGGTGGTGGTGATAGCAGATTTTAACTTTCCCAACATTGACTGGGATTCACTTAGTGTTAGAGGTCTGGATGGAGAAGAAATTGGTAGGGAACATCCAGGAGGGTTTTCTGGTGCAGTAGGTAAATAGCCAACTTGGGAAAGGGCCATTCTGAACCTGGTGTTGGGAAATGAGCCCAGCCACGTGTTTGAAGTTTAAGTAGGAGATTACTTTGGGAATAGTATTCACAATTCCGTAGGGTTTAGAATACTCATGGACAAAGACAAGAGTGGTCCTCAAGGAAGAGTGCTAAATTGGGGAACTGCCAACTATGCCAAAACTCGGCAGGAGCTGGGGAATGTAGATTGGGAGCAGCTGTTTGAGGGTAAATCCACATTCGATGTGTGGGACGCCTCTAAAGAGAGGTTGATTAAAGCTCAGGAGAGATATATCCCTGTGAAAAGGAGGGATAGAAATGACAAGATGAGGGAACCATGGAAGACAAGTGAAATTGTGAGACTAGTTAAGGGGAAAAAGGATGCATACACGAGGTCTAGGTGACTGAAGACAGACAAAGTTTTGGAAGAATATTGGAAATTTAGGACCAATCTGAAATGAGGAATTAAAGGGGTCATGAGATATCCATAGCAAGCAGGGCTAAGGAAAACCCCAAAGTCTTTTATTCATGTATAAAGAGTAAGAGGGTAACTAGAGAAAGGGTTAGCCCACTCAAGGGCAGAGGAAAGATATGCGTGGAGTCAGAGAAAATGGGTGAGATTCTTAATGAGTACTTTGCATCAATATTCCCTGAGGAGAGGGACATGATGGATGTTGAGGTTAGGGATAGATCTTTGATTACTCCAGTTGAAGTCGACAGAAAGAGGGAGAAAGTATTGTGTATTCTAAAAGGCATTAAAGTGGACTTATCCCCAAGTCCGGATGGGATCTATCCCAGATTATCGAAGGAAGTGAGAGAGGAAATAGCTGGACCTTTAACAGATATCTTTGCAGCATCCTTGAACATGGAAGAAATCCTGAAGGACTAGAGAATTGCTAATGTTGTCCCCTTTTTCAATAAGGGTAGCAGGGATAATCCAGGTAATTACAGACCTGTGAGCCTGACATCAGTGGTAGGGAAGCTGCTGGAGAAGATACTGAGGGATAGGATCTATTCCCATTTGAATGAAAATAGGGGTATCAGTGATAGGCAACATGGTTTTGTGTAGGGAAAGTCATGTCTTACAAACTGAATAGAATTCTTTAAAGAGATGACAAAGTTGATTGATGAGGGAAGGGATGCAGATGTCATATGCATGGACTTCGGTAAGTTGTTTGATAAGGTTCCACATTGTAGGCTGAAGATGAAGTTACATGTGCTCCAGGGTGTTCTACTGAGATGGATAAAGAGCATCAGGAGACAGAAAGTAGTCATGGAAGGGAGCTTCTCAAAATGGAGATATGTGACTAGTCCCACAAGGATCTATGCTGAGAACACTGCTGTTCGTGATATAATTAAATAATTTGGAGGAAGGTGTAGGTAGCCTCATTAGTAAGTTTACAGATGACACTAAGATTAATGGAGTCGCAGATCACGAAGCGGATGGTCAGAGAATATAGCAGAATATAGATAGATTGGAGAGTTAGGCAGAGAAATGGCAAATGAAGTTCAATCCAGACAAATGCAAGGTGATGCATTTAAATAGAAGTGTCCTTGGGATAATTAATGTAGAGAGAGATCTAGGTGTTCAGGTCCATTGTTCCCAGAAGGTGGCAACACAGGTCAGTGGAATGGTCAAGAAGACATATGGCATGCTTTCCTTCATTGGACGAGGTACTGGGTACAAGAGTTGGCAGGTCATGTTACGGTTGTATTAGACTTTGGTTCAGTCACATTTGGAATACTGTTTACAGTTCTGGTCGCCACATTACCAAAAGGATGTGGATGCTTTGGAGAAGGTGCAGAGGAAGTTCACCAGGATGTTGCCTGGTATGGAGGGTGCTAGCTATGAAAAGAGGTTGGGTAGATTAGGATTATTTTTATTGGAAAGATGGAGGTTGAGGGGGGACTTGATTGAGGCCTACAAAATCATAATGTTTGTAGACAGGGTGGATAGCAAGTAACTTTGTCCCCAGAGTGGAGGATTCAATTACTTGGGGTCATGAGTTTAAAGTGAGAGGGGAAACATTTAAGGGAGATATATGTGGAAAGTTCTTCATGCAGAGGGTGGTGGGTGCCTGAAACGTGATGGCAGGAGAGGTGGTAGGGTTGGGAGTCATTTAAGATGTATCTGGACAGACACATGAATGGGCAGGGAGCATAGGGATACAGACCCTTAGAAAATAGGCAGCAGGTAAAAATAGATGATCTGGATCGGCGCAGGCTTGGATAGCCAAAGGGCCTGTTGCAGTGCTGTAATTTTTTTTGTTCTTTTTTCTTTGTTCACTACTGTTTGTCACTTTTATAAATGACCTGAATGAGGGCAGAGAAGGATGGGTTAGTAAATTTTCAGATCACACTAAGGTCGATGGAGTTGTGGATCGTGCTGAGGGATGTTGCAGATTACAGAGGGACATAGGTTAATTGCACAGCTGAGCTGAGAGGTGGCAAGTGGAGTTTAATGTGGAAAAGTGTGAGGTGATTCACTTTGGAAGGAGCAATAGGAATACAGATTACTCGGCTCATGGTAAGATTCTTGGTAGTGTAGATGAGCAGAGCGATCTCGGTGTCCATATTCATTGATCCCTGAAAGTTGCCACTCAGGTTGACAGGGTTGTTAAGAAGGCATACGGTGTGTTAGGTGTTATTGATAGAGGGATTGAGTTTCAGAACCATGGGGTTATGTTGCAGCTGTACACTTGGGGTATTGCATACAGTTCTTGTCGTCACATTACAGGAAGGATGTGGGCGCTTTGGAAAGGGTGCAGAGGAGATTTACTAGGATGTTGCCTGGTAATGAGGGAAGATCGTATAAAGAAAGTCTGAGGGACCTGAGATTGTTTTTGTTTGAGAGAGGAAGGTTGAGAGATGACTTAATTGAGACATATAAAATGATCAGTGGGTTAGATAGGATGGACAGTGAAGGCCGTCTTCCTTGGATAGTGATGGCTAGCACGGGGGACATAGCTTTAATTTGAGGGGTGATAGATGTAGGACAGATGTCAGAGGTAGTTTGTTTATTCAGAGTAGTAGGGGCATGGTCCTCCCTGCCTGCAACATTAGTAGACTCGCCCACTTTAAAGGCATTTAAATAGTTATGAGTTCAAAATATTGATGAAAATGGAATAGCGTAGGTTACAGGGCTTCAGGTTGGTTTCACAGTTCAGTGCAACATCGAGAGCCAAAGGTCTTTACTGCACTATAATGTTCTATGTTCTGTACATTAATAATCTCAATGAAGGAACTGACAGCATTGTTGCTAATTTTACGGTTGTCAGAAAGATAGGTCGAGGCATAGTTAGAGTTGAAGAGATGGGGAGGCTGCAGAAGATCTTGGACAGATAAATAGAGTGGGAAAAGAAGTGGCAGTTGGAATGCAATGCATAAAGTGTGAGGCTATGCACTTTGGTAAGAAGAACAGAGTTGCAGAAAATTTTCTAAATCAGGAAACACTTTGGAAGTCTGAAGCACAAAACTACTTAGCAGCCCTAGTTCATGATTCTCTTAAGGTTAACATACAAGTTCAATTAGCAGTTAGGAAAGTAAATGCAATGTTACCATTCATGTAAGTATTAATGTTAGTGCCCATGAAACCCATATTCAACTATTGATTGGTGTGCCTAGATTAGAGGGTATGAGTTAGAAGGAGAGGGGAGAAAAATTCCAGTTATTTTCTCTGGAGCAGTGGAGGCTGAGAGAAATGTATAAGTTTATGAGATGCATAGATATGGTTGACGTTCAGAATGAGTTTCCCAAAAGTCAGAATATTGAAAACTATAGGGCATGCATTCAAAGTGAAAGGGGGAAAGTTCAAAGGAGATGTGAGGGGCAGTTTTGTTATACAAAGAACGACGGGACTATGGAACACGCTGCCAATGGTGGTGATGGAGGCAGATACAATAAGGGTGGTTAAAAGACTTTTAGATAAACAAATGAATATGCAACAAATGGAGGGATATGGACCAAGAGCAGGCAAAAGGGATTAGTTTAATTTGGGAGCATGTTCACCACAATATCATGCGCTGTTCCTGTGCTCTACAGTTCTATGTTCTATGTTTTGAGTCTGTAAGGATATATTACATCAAAATAATAAAGTTTCCAATTATTATTCAGTCAGAACGATTCTTTTGGAATGAAGGTGGGCTCATAAATCCTAAAGTGAAGAAACAAGCAAAGACCTTCAGACAGATAAGTGCAAAAGGATATTGCTGACACGACACTGAATGAACTATTAATGGTTCGGGTTCGCATATTGCCAACTCAGATCAATAGACTTGAACACAGTGCAATTATTACAATTGCCATATCAACCCTGAGAAAATACATTCAAAGTTGCTTCATCAATGACCTTTCCTAAGGTCGGAAGTGAGGATGCACACTGATGATTGCACCGTGTTCAGCTCCATTCATGACTCCTCAGTAACAGCTATGGTCCATATTCAAATGAAGTGAGACCAGGACACTATCCAGTCTTGGGCAGACAAGTGGGAAATAATATTCATTCAACACAAATACCGGGCTTGATCAATTAGTAATATCTGACCATCTGCCCAATGGGTCTGGATGGGAGTCTTCCGAGGGTCAGTGCCAAATGGCCTCTATCTGCGCTATAGGGATTCTATAGTTCTATGATGTCCAATAAGACACAATTCACCCAACACTGTTTGATATCCAATGGCTTTAGCATCACTGATTAAACATCCTGGGGCTTACAGTTGGCTGGAAACTGAACTAACCCAAGTGGTAAAAAAATAGTTGCTGCAAGAGCAGATTACAGGGTAAGAATCTACAGCAATAAATCACCACCTGACTCACCAAAGCCTGTCAATCATCTATAAGATTCAAGTCAGTGATGGAAGCCTGCCCACTGGCTTGGTTGAGTGCAGCCCTAACATTCACGAATTTTGTCATCATCCAGCCATCTTGATTGGCATCAATACACAAAAACTTACTCCCCCCACCATTATTGTTCAGAAACAGTAGTGTGTACAGTCCACAATATACAAAGGAACCTCGATAATCTGGCATTTGATTATCCAAATTTTGGATTATCCAGCATGATCGCAAGGTCCCAATGCTTTCCTACACTGTGTTATCCTGCATTTGATAATCTGAACAATTGATTATCCAAACAAAATTTTCCCCAACGGTGTCACTTAGATAATCAAGGTTCCTCAGTACATTGCAGAGAAACAACAACAAGGTGCCTCAGGCAGTGACTTCTTTACCTACAACCACTTCCATCTAGAAGGACAAGGGCAGCAGATACATGGGAACACTAACCCTGCAAGTTTCCCTCTGAGTCACTCATTATCCAGACTTGGAGATATCTTACCATTCCATCAAAGTCACTGGGTCAAAATCTTCCAGACAGTTTAAACTAATATGGCAGGGGGATGGGAACCAAATGAGGATTTTTGTGGACAGAAAGGGGATGGCAGCTAAAACCTGTAAGGAACGAGATCCTGCCGTCAGCGTGAGTAAAGGGAAGAGTAGGCAGGGCGCAGATGATGAACACAAAGGGGCAGGTGGTCTGAGTTACTTTTGTTTTAATGTGAGAAATGTAGTAGGTAAGGCAGATGAACTTAGGGCTTGATTTGGTTCAGGAAAGGGAAAGATTGGCAACTGAATATCCCCGGAATTGGAAGCTTTATGTGGTATAGTGAAGGTGGTAAACAGAGTGAAGGAGTTGCATTTCTGCTCAGAGAGGACATGATAACTGTGTTGAAGGAGAGCTCTATGGAAGACTCGAGCAGAGGCAATGTGCGCAGAGCTCAGAAATAGGAAGGGTGCGGTAACAATGTTGGGGCTGTACTACAGGCCTCCCAACAGTGAGAGTGAGATAGAGGTACAAATATGCAGACAGATTATAGGATGATGAAGGTCGTGATGGGATATCTTAACTTTCCCAACATTGACTGGGGTTTACTTTGTGCTAGAGGTTTAGATGGAGCAGAATTTGTAAGGAGTATCCAGGAGCACTTTGCAGAGTAGGATGCATATAGTCCATTTCAGGAAAGGCCCATAAAAACCTGGTGTTGGGGAATGAGTACGGCCAAGTCGTTGACGTTTCAGTAGGGGATGACTTTGGGAATAGTGATCACAATTCTGTAAGATTTAGAATACTCATTGACAAAGACAAGAGTGGTCCAAAAGTAAGATGATAAATCGGGGGGTAGGGCAACTATACCAATATTCGGCAGGAACTGGTGAAAGTGAATTGGGAGCAGCTGTTTGAGGGTAAATCCATATTTGATATGTTGGAAGCTTTTAAAGACAGGTTGATTAGAGTGCAGGATAGAAATGTCCCTGTGAAAATGAGGGATAGAAATGGCAAGATTCAGGAACCATGGATGTCAGGTGAAATTGTAAGACTAGCTAAGGGGAAAAATGAAGCATTTCAGCATGCACTGAATTACGAAGGTAACTAATTTTTTTAAATCCTTTTTTTTCTGCGGTTTCTTTGGAAATTTAGAATTGTGGGGATGGCAGTTAAGGAAGTTGAATGTTGCTCCTGCAGAATGTGTGAGGGAAGTGTCATCACTAGTGTCCCTGCTGACTTCATCTGTGGGAAGCGCACCCAACCAGGTCAGGGAAGTGGAGCAGGAGCTGAATGAACTTCAGATCATTCGGGAGGTGGAGGGGGGTTATTGAGGCGAGTAACAGGGAGGTAGTCACACTTTAGGTGCAAGAGAAAGGCAGAAGGGTTACAGTCGGGGATGGAAAGCGAACTGGCAGACAGTGCAGAGATTCCCTGTAGTTGTTTCCCTCAATAACAAGTTGTGCGGGGGGGGGGATCAACTTAACCAGTGGTAAGCCATGGGGTGCAGGTCTTTGGCACAGATTCTGTCCCTGTTGCTTAGAAAGGAAGTGGGGGGAAATGAGTGGAGCATTAGTCATTGGGGATTCTATAGTTAGGGGGTCAGAGAGGAAGTTCTGTGGGAATGATAGAGACTCACAGTTGTTGTGTTCCCTCCCTGGTGCCAGGGTTTGTGGTGTCTTGAACCGTGTTTTCAGGATCCTTGCGGGAGAGAGGGAGTAGTCCCAAGTCATGGTCCAGAAAGGTACTAACGAGATAGGTAGGAAAAGGGATTTCATGCAGAAATTCAGGGAGCTAGGATGGAAGCTTAGGGTTAGAACAGATTTGTTATCTCTGGTTCATTGCCTGTTCCACATACCAGAGATGGGAGGAATAGGGAGAGAGAGGAGTTGAAAATGTGGCTACAGGGATCATACAGGAGGGAGGGTTTCAGATACTTGGATAATTGGGGATCTTCCTGGGGTCAGTGGGAACACTACAAACATGATGGTCTACACCTCGACCAAAGGGGAACCTGAGCACAGGGGAGGGGGGAGGGAGGTGCAGTGGAGATGAATTTGCTGATACAATTTGGGAGGGTTTAAAATAATTACATTGGGGGAAGGGAACTGAAATAGTAGTTGCAATGTCCATGAGGTTGAGAGTAGTGAGGTTAGAAAAATGGTTTCAAGGTCGCAAGAATTCACCGGCAAGCAAGAATGTGGTTTGAAGTGTGTCTACTTCAATGCCAGGAGCATCCAGAATAATCTAAGTGAACTTGCAGCTTGGGTTGCGACCTGGGAATTCGATGTTGTGGCCATTTCGGAGACATGGATAGAGCAGCAACAGGAATGGCTGTTGCAGGTTCCGGGATTTAGATGTTTCAGTACGAACAGAGGAGGTGGTAAAAGAGGGGGAGGTGTGGCATTGTTAGTCAAGGGTGGTATTACGGTCACATAAAGGATGTTTAAGGAGTCATCCACGAAGGTAGTATGGGCTGAGGATAGAAATAGGAACGGAGAGGTCACCCTGTTGGGAGTTTTCTATAGGCCTCCAAATAGTTCCAGAGATGTAGACGAAATGATAGGACAGATAATTCTGGATTGGAGTGCGAGCAACAGGATAGTTTTTATGGGGGCTTTAACTTTTCAAATATTGATTGGAAATACTATACTTTGAGTACTTTAGATGGGTCAGTTTTTGTCCAATGTGTGCAGGATGGCTTCCTGACACAGTATGTAGTCAAGTCATTAAGAGACGAGGCCAAGTTTGATTTGGTACTGGGTAATGAACCTGGCCAGATGTTAGATTTGGAGGTAGGTGGGCACTTTGATGATAGTGACCACAACTCGGTTATGTTTACTTTCGTATATAATGCAGGACAAGTCTTATTGCTGGGGGAAAGGCAATTATGGCGTGATGAGGCAAAATTTAGTTGTATCGTATGGGGAAGGAAACTAGAAGGGATGGACACAATTAAAATGTGGAGCTTATTCAAGGAACAGCTACTGAGTGCCCTTGATAAGTACATATCTGTGAAGCAGGGGGGAAGGGGTCAAACGAGGGAGCCGTGGATTACTAAAGAAGTTGAATCTCTTGTCAAGATGAAGAAGGAGGCTTATGTGAGAAGGAGACATGAAGACTCAGTTAGGGCATTTGAGAGTTATACGTCAGTCAGGAAAGACTTAAAGAGAGAGCTGAGAAGAGCCAAGAGTGGGCCTGGGAAGTCATTGTAGGTGGAATCAAGGAAAACCTTAAAGCTTTCTCACGGTATAACAGCAAAAAAAAACAATGACAAGACAAAGTTTAGGGCCAATCAAGGATAGTGGTAGAATTTGTGCATGGAGATAGGACAAGTGCTATCTGTACACTTTTCCAGTATTCACACTGGAAAAAGGCAATTTTGTCGAGGAGAATACTGAGATATCGGCTACGAGACTAGAAGGAAATGATGTTCACAAGGATGTGGTGATAGCAATTATGGAAAGTCTGAAACTAGATAAATCCATTGGGTTGGATGGGATTTATTGTAGAGTCCTGTGGGAAGCCTGGGAGGAGATTGCAGAGCCTTTTGCTTTGATCTTTATATTGTCATTGTCTACAGGAATAGTGCCAGAAGACCAGGGGATAGCAAATGTTGTCTTCTTGTACAAGAAGGGAATTAGAGATAATGCTGGTAATTATAGACAAGTGAGCCTTACATTGATTGTGGGTAAAGTGTTGGAAAAGATTATAAGAGACGATGACGTCAGAGAACGTGGGCGAGATTCTTAACGAGTAAATTGTGTGGATATTCATCGAGGAGAGGTGCATGATGGATATTGAGCGAAGGGATAGATGCTGGCTTATTGTATGTGAAGTTGGCATAAAGATGCTGGTTATTCTAAAAGGCATTAAGGTCAACAAGTCCACAGTCCAGATGGGATCTATCTCAGTTTACTGAGGGAAGTGAGAGATGAAATGATTGGGAGCTTAACAGGAATCCTTGCAGCATCCTTCAGTGCAGGTGAGGTTCCACAGGACAAGAGAATTGCTAGTATTGTCCCCTTGTTTAATAAGGGCAGCAAGGATAATCCAGGTAATTATAGATCGGTGAGCCTGATGTCAGGGTTAGGGAAGCTGCTGGAGAAGATACTGAGGCATAGGATCCAATTACATTTGGAAGAAAATGGGCATGTCAGTGATAGGCAGCATAGCTTTGTGCAGGGAAGGTCACATCTTACCAACTTAATAGAATTCTTTGAAGAAAAAACAAAGTTGATTGATCAGGGAAGGGCTATAGATGCCATCTACATGGACTTCAGTGAGACATTTGATAAGGTTCCCCATGGCAGGCTGATGGAGAAAGTGAAGTCTCATGGGGTCCAGGGCGTACTAGCTAGATGGAACTGGCTGACACTAAAATTGGTGGAGTAGCAGATGGTGACAGGGGCTGTCAGAGATTGCAGCAGAATACAGATAGATTGGAGAGTTGGGCGGAGAAATGGCAGAAGGAGTTCAATCCAGGCAAATGCGAGGTGATGCATTTTGGAAGGTCAATTATTCGAGCAAAGTATACCGTAAATGTAAAAACCACGAGGAAAATAGTTTTACAGTAATATCTGGGTGTTCAGGTACATTGTACCCTGAGGTGCCAACACAGGTCGATGGAGATGTCAAGAAAGCATACAGCATGCTTTCCTTCATTGGACAGGCTATTGAGTAGGCAGGTCATGTCACAATTGTAGAGGATTTTGATTCAGTCACATTTGGAATACTGCGTACATTTCTGGTTGCCACATTACCAAAAGGATGTGGATGCTTTGGAGAAGGTGCAGAGGAGGCTCACCAGGATGTTGCCTGGTAGAGAGGGTGCCTACTGTGAAGAGTGGTTGAGGAGATTAGGATTATTTTCAGCAGATAGATGAAGGTTGGGGGGTGGTGGTTCTGATTGAGGTTTACAAAATTACGAGAGGTATGAACTGGGTGCATTGTAAGAAGCTCTTTCCCAAAGAGAGGGATTCAATTACTGGGGGTCATGAGTTCAATGTGAGAGAGGAAATGTTTAAGAGAGATATGTGTGAGAAATTGTTTGCACAGGGTGCCTGGAATGCATGGCCAGCGGAGGAGGCAGAAGAATCATTTAAATGTATCTAGACAGGTTATAAAATGGGCAGGGGCAGAGGGATACAGAACCTTGCAAAATAGGTGACAGGTTTAGATAGAGGATGTGGATTGGCCCAAGCTTGAAGAGTCAAAGAACCTGTTCCTGTGCTGGAGAATTATAATTCTTTGTTCTATTTCATATCGAAACAGCACCAATCCTGGACGGAGTGGGCCGTGGGTGAGGTGGTTGTGCCCGATGAATATGAATGAGACGAGGAGGGGGAAAAATTAGATTTATTTTTTGTGCTTTTTTCATCATTCCCCCCTTCTGGCTGGCAGATAACCAGCTGAAGGGAGTTGATTAAAGACAAAGGTGGGAGGCAGGGGAGGATAGAGAGCGAGGGAGGAAAAACCACGGGCCCTGGGAGTGACTGCCCCATCAATAAGTCACTGCTCAGTGTCTCATAAAATAACATTGTGGACAGAAGTTGCCTCCAGTTACAGATGAAATCTGTTCCTATTCTCTAGGTTTAAAGCCAGGGGGAAATGCAGAATAATTGGGGAGATTATGGAAATCAGTCAGTGATGAGATCTCGTTTGATTCTCTTTGTTTTTAATTCCAGATATCTTGAGTATGATTTGATCAATTCCTGTCTCTCTCTCTCTCTCGGGGAGATTTCTGAGAGACTGAAGCTTGGGCACAGGCAGAGAGAGACACAAACTCTGGAAGTGGGAATGATGAACTGAATCGCAGCCTCTGGAGTAAATATCGCTACTTTTGCTCCCATCGCACAGGAACACTGGAACAATCCTGATTCAGTTTGACACGTCTCCTGTCCCCGATTTCCCTGGATTTAACATCAATGGCTGTGCTGGGGCTGTAAAGTGTACGATTGTGGAATTCAAACCAGCTGTGCTGTGGCTGCGGGAGAGATGCGTCAAATTTTGGAAGGCAGCGAGTGACAGGATCTTGCTGTAGTTTTGATGCTATTTTGATTTTAATCAATTTCTATTTCTTTCTCAGTCTTTCCATCCATGCCCCCAAGGAGATTTGATTCGTAAGCTGAATCTCAGAGCGATAAAGAGACAAAGAGAATCAAATTGTTCTGCTGTGAGGAATCCTCTGGCAAGAGCTGGACCCAGAGATAGAGAGAAACCAGCAGAATTGTGATTAAAAAATCCAGTCTCCTTGTCGTTCACTTACACACTCCCACACTCAGAGGGGCAAAGGATTGGAGGACTCAGGAAGTCTCTGGGATTTTTAAATTAAGGGGCTTAGTGGATGGGGCAGAGAAAGGGAAGGGGCTACTGCACTGTCTAAACCCACAGAGTTCACTGCCTCCCTCTCGCTGCCTAAAAAATCCCAGCTGCCTGTCCCTCCCACAGCTTCCTACTCATCCCCATCTCTCCAAAATCCTTCACAACATCCCCCCGCCAAACCCCATTCACTCTCTCCCGACCCGTCAAATCCCTCCCCCAGACTCTGTCGCTCCTCCCAGAGTTTTTCAGACACTGTTTCTATCGATCAGTCTTTCCGATGTCTGACCTACCCCTTCACCTCGCTCTGCTCCTTTATTTCCATCTCTGCTCTGTAGGATCGTGCTGTTACTGCCTGGGGGTCATTACATCAGCGTCCACCCCTGTCTCCCCACCACTCACACTCCCCTCTTCCGTCCCTGGGATTTCTCTCACCTTCCCTCTCTTGCTGTTTTTCTCTGTCTCTCGCCCTGGGTTTATTTCCCCCCACCTATCTCTCTGCTCTTTTTCTTGTTTGCCACGGGATTTCTCCCACGTTCTCTTTGTCTGTCCTTCTGTCTATCCCCGTGGATTTTTTTTAGATATAGTTTCTCTCTTTTTCTGCCTCTCCCACTGGGTTTTCTCGTTCTGTCTCTCTCCCTTGGATCTTTCTCTCTCTCCGCCCTCCATTTCTCTCCCAGCCCATTTCTCCGTCTCTTTCTATATCTTTTTCTATCTCTGTCTGCCCTCACTCTCCCTGCCCAGGATTTCATAATCTCTCTTGTCGGCCCTTTCGTCACCCTCTGGTGTCTTTCTGCCACCCCCCCCCCCCCCCCACCCATCTCTCTGTTTCTCTCTCTCTGTCTCTTCATCTCTCTGCCTCTGTTCAGCACTGTTTCCCTGAGATTTTTCACTCTATCTGTCTATCTCTCTCTCTTTGTCCCTCTTTCCCTGGGTTTCCCTCTCTAACTCTCTCTGCTCTCTTCCTAGGGATTTCCCACTCTACCTGTGTTTCTCGATCCCTCTGTCTCTCTCTTTGAAGGTTTCACACTTTGTTTCTGTCAATCTATCCCTCTGTCTCTCTCCCCATTGGTTTCACCCTCTATCTGTCTGTGATTCTATCCCTCTGTCTCTCGTCCTGGGGGGTTCACACTCTGTCTGCCTATGTCTCTCTATCCCTCTATCTCTCTCCCTGGGGGTTTCACATTCTCTCTGTCTCTCTCCCTGGGGGTTTCACACTCTGTCTGCCTGTCTCTTTATCCTTCTGTCTCTCTCCCTGGGGGTTCACACTCTGTCTGCTTTTGTCTCTCTATCCCTCTGTCTCTCTCTCTCTCTCTGGGGGTTTCACACTCTGCCTGTGTCTCTCTGTCCTTCTGTCTCTCTGTAGCGGCAGCTTTGGACTCAGTGCTGGGGGGAAAACTGAATAATTATTGCTGTTGGAGTCTCCTTCTGTCAGTCCGTCTCTCTCTCCCTTTGTCTGGCCAACTCTACCCATGGCTTTTCTTTCCTTATGAGTATCTCTTTTCTCCACTTCAGCTCTCTTTCTCTCAGTCTCTCACTCTCTCCATCTGTCAGTTCCTCTCTGTATTCCATTATCTGTCTTGCTTTCTTCCTCATCCCGCTTTCTTCTGTCCCTCTCTCTGTCAATCTCTCAACTTGTTGGAGGAGATTCTGAGGGATAGGATTTACATGTATTTGGAAAGGCAAAGGACTGATTAAGGAGAGTCAAATGACTGTCCATGGGGAATCGTGTCTCACTAACTCCACTGAGATTTTTGAAGAAATCACAATGATGATTGATGAGGGCAGCATGGTGGATGTGATTTATATTGACTTCGGTAAGGCATTCGACATAGTTCCTTATGATAAATGGGTTGGCAGAGAGATCACATGGAATACATGGATAACTAACCGCTTGGTTACCGAATTGGCTTAAAGGTAGAAGACAGAGAGTGGTGCTGGAATTTGCTTTTCAGACTGGAGACAAAATTTAGGGATTATGAGGTCAATAATGTAGGGATAGAGGGAAAAAAAGACAGGAAAATATAGATAGAGGGAGAACAAAGATAGAGAAAGATGGAGGGAAAACGCAGAGAAAAGAGACATAGGATAAGTAGAGAGAGAGAAATGGAGAGAAAAAACAGAGAGAGATGCAGGGAAAACACAGAACCTGCTGGAAGGAAAAGACAAATTGAGAGGGAGGGGACAAAGAGAGGAAGGGGACAAAGAGAGAAGGAAGGGGCAAAGAGAGAGTGTTAGTGAGAGTGGCATAAACATGACCATTTAGAACGAAGCTAAGGAACAACTTCTTCAGTCAGGGAGTGATGAATCTATGGAATTCCTTTCCACAGATGACTGTGACCAGGTTACTGAGTATACTGAAGTGTTGACAGTTAGGTTGTTGGGTAGCAAGGGAATCAAGAGTTACACAGGAAAGCGGGAGAATGGGTTGAGAAATTTATCAGACATTATTGAATGGTGAAGCAGATTTGATAGGCTGAATGGCCTAATTTATGCTCCAATGTCTTATAGTCTAAAGAGAGAGAGAATGAGTCAAGTCAGGCAGAGAAAGACAGGAATTCATGAAAGACAGAATCTGAAGAGGTAATATTCACTATTGCTGTGGTTCCATGCTCTCAATTTGATTCTATCAATGGTTTGTCACATTCCTTCTCTCGTATGAGGGACACACCTTCTTTTTACCTAAGGGACACACCCTCCTACTGGGGATTGATTCAGTCTGGGGCTGCTTCAGGGAGAAAGTGAGGACTGCAGATGCTGGAGATCAGAGCTGAAAATGTGTTGCTGGAAAAACGCAGCAGGTCAGGCAGCATCCAAGGAACAGGAGAATTGACGTTTCGGGCATCTTCTTTCTGAAGAAGGGCTGATGCCCAAAACGTCGATTCTCCTGTTCCTTGGATGCTGCCTGACCTGCTGCGCTTTTCCAGCAACACATTTTCAGCTGCTTCAGGGAGAGAGTAGTAAAGGTTCAAAACTGTATTGAGATTCCAGCAGCACTCTCTCTCTGTTTCTCTCTCTCTCTCACACACACACAGCCAGCCAGCCAGAATCCATAAAGCTGCTAATACCTGTTTTATAAACTCCCAGATCTGTCACTGAAGCTCTTCTCTTCTCCCAAATTCAAGCTCATCCAATCAATTCCCAGCTCCGTCTACCTGGAACATGCCTCCTCCAGGTACAGAGCAAACCACGAGGCTTGTTTGTCAAATGGGAGGAAGGAGGAGGGAGGTGGTGGTGGAAGAGAAAGCAACAACTCAAACGTTCAATCCACTGGCTTCTATCTGTCTCTCCATTCTCCCCTCACACACTCTCTGACACCCTCCTGTACACACAGACACACACAAAAATCCAGAAACACACCCCTCAGAACTGAAATCCACACAGAGACAAAGTTGCAGTTTCAAACCAACTGTAATACACTTGTACTCAAGTCAAAGGAACAAAGTCATGAGCAGACTTATCTCACAAGGGAGCACCGTATTTTCACAGACCAACACAAGGTATGAGTGGGACTGAATGTAACAAGGAAAGTCTGTGAGTTTACTTCCAATGACCTTCTATGAATTCAAGGTTTGTGAGAAGATTTGTAGCTCGGGTGCTCGTTATTGTGGTTCTGTTCGCCGAGCTAGGAATTTGTGTTGCAGATGTTTCGTCCACAGATTCAATCAATAAACACATTGACCTGGACCCAATATACCGACCACTGCAGTGGACAGCTGGAACTGACAACCAGAAGCGGCAGATACAAATCACTATAAATGCCGGAGGAAACATCACAGAAGCACTTCACAAGAGGCTCCCAAGCACTGAAGATGTCACCTAGACAGGGGACGAAACGTCTGCAACACAAATTCCCAGCTCGGCGAACAGAACAACAACACCTTCTGTGAATGAACATCAATCAGTTTCAAAGATGGATATCATAAGATTACATTTATTTGTTGTATGAATGGACGTTTGTTCATTGTACAAATGATGATAAGTTTATTAAACACATTGACCTCCTTTCGGAAAATATAGCAAGCAATATTGCAGCACTGTCCCACTTTCTCATCATATTTCATCAGGATAAATTGGGAATTATCAGATTGACACCAATTGCATTAAAGATAGTTAAACACAGGGCCATGCTAGTTACATCATACAGTGTCTGTCTCTCTTTGATTTTGTGTGTCTGTATGCATGTATTTGTGCCAGTGTCTGTATTTGTGTATGCTTCTGTATATTTGCCTTTGCGTGTCAGTTTATCTGTTTGTGTGTTTCGTGTCTGACTGTATGCGTATGTGTCAATGTGTCTGCATGTGTGCATGTTTCTGTGTTTGCAGTATGTGTAAGTTTGTCTCTCTCTGTGTATGTTTTTGTGTATCTGCATGTGTGTGTATGTTAATCAATGTCTGTCTGTGCGTGTTTGAGTTTCTGATGGTATGACTGCGCCTCAGTGTGTTTCTCTGTGTCTATCTGTATATTTCTGTTTTTATCTGTGTGTCTCTGTGTCCATCTGTATATGGGTGTGTGTAAATGGGTAATATATGTGTCTCTGTGACGGTAATATTTCTGTCTCTGTAACTGTGAATGTGTCGATATCTGGCAAACAAAATCTGAGTTTTTATAATTGTGTGTGTGATAGTGTACCTGAGTCAGTGTAGTATTGTGTGTTTTTCTGTCTGTGTGTGTCTCTGTATCTGTATGTTTCAGTACCTGTGTGTCTATCTCTGTCGAACTATCTCTGAGTTTGCAGCTGTGTGTGCATGACAGCTGGTGTATATGAGTATGAATGTATTAGTGTGTGTGTCTATATTTGTGTGTAGCTTTGGGCCTGCATCCCTATACAGTGAGGTCTCTGTTGTTTTGCGGTGAACCCATTGAAATGGGTTTAAATCCTCCCCCCTTTCTTAATGTCCGTCAATCTTGTGTTTAATGTGATGCAATGTAGATGTTGATGTGTATCTCCATATGTATGCCGCTGTGCATCTATCCCTTGTTGCAATGGGACTCACTGGTGGGAAATATCAACGAATGAATAAATTAAAAACAGATGTGTCAGAATATCAGAGTCTTTCTCTGTCCTTTCCTCCTGTGTTTACCCATGCTACTAGACTAGCAGCAGATTTTCCTTAGAGAGTCATAGAAATGTACAGCATGGAAACAGACTCTTTAGTCCAACCCGTCCATGCCAACCCGATATTCCAACCCAATCTATTCCCACCTGCTAGCACCCGGCCCATATCCCTCCAAACCCTTCCTATTCATATACCCATCCAAATGCCTTTTAAATGTTGCAATTGTACCAGCCTCCACCACTTCCTCTGGCAGCTCATTCCATACACGTACCACCCTCTGTGTGAAAAGGTTGACACTTAGGTCTCTTTTATATTATTCCCCTCTCACCCTAAACCTATGCCCTCTAGTTCTGGACTCCCTGACCCCAGGGAAAAGATTTTCTCTATTTAGACTTGGGTGTTTCCTTTCTTCCTGGTAGTGGAAATTGAATTGAGGATTTGTACACCTTTCACTGTGTCTCACACCTGCACACACAACATGGGTGCTGGGAAAAATATAAGCACTACTGCTGTTAGGCGATAGTGTGAAAGTTTTTTTTTAAAAGGAAACCTCAGTTTAGGGAACTGACTATGAGCTGGCTTGTGCTACAGTCAGTGTGATACTGAAAGAAAACAATATACAAAGAGGGGATTTAGAATCTTTTCCGTTCAGAAGACTAACTCTGAGCTGGCTGACTACAGCCAGTACCTTGCACAAGTGAATAATGGGGGACTTGTTGATGGGATACCAGCCTCGGTGCAGTTATCTCAGCAACAATGGGACTAAGGTCACTGTGGCAAGGGAGAGAACTTGTAGTAGAGAATGAGGCAATGCTAGAAATACTAAACATTGCCTCAGCTTTCAAGAGAACTAGATGGTCAGACTGTAAAACTACAAAAGCTAATTGTAGAACAGTATAACATATCTGACCTTAGTCAGAGTGTAGCTATAGTCCAGTATTCAGTTTCAGGTTACCCATTTTTACATATAAAAGTATGTAAAAGTTTCAGCTTAGATTCATGAAGGTCCTTCATAAACGTAATAAGAATTTTGGAATTTGATATTTTTCACTGTCACTGAGATGGGATCAGTTGTGTGATTAGTATCTTCTGAATCTACAATCATGGGGGAAATTTAAACCAATAAGAGTGAGAAATATGATGTGCAGTGTGCTTTAATTAGTTGGGACATGAAATTCCAATTACCCCATAGTTAGTGAGTTTTGAGAAGATTTGTAGCCCAGTTTGAGGGTCTGGATGTAGGTTTGCTTGCTGAGCTGGAAGGTTCATTTTCAGACATTTCATCACCATACTAGGTAACATCTTCAGTGATTTTCCAGATGAAGCACTGCTGATGATTCCTCCTTTCTATTTTCATGTTTGGGTTTCTTTGGGTTGGTGATGTCATTTCCTGTGGTGCTGTCATTTCCTTTGGTAATAGCACTTCCTGTTCCTTTCATCAGGGGGTGGTGAAGAAAACATCGCAGCCTGTGAATCTCTCAGGTTTCACAGCTGTTTCCTTCTTCAACCAATGTCTTTCGAGACAAAGAGTACTTTTGTCTGATGGATATTGTCCATATAAACAGAAGGAGACAAAAATGGGAGGAGAAGGAGAGCGTGTGTGTGTGTGAGAGAGGGAGAGAGACAGGGACAGTGTGAGAGTGAGAGGGGGATATGGAGGGAGAAGAAACAAGGTGTAGAGATTAATTCTGCTAGGGCTCTATCGGAGTGGGTGACCCTGAGGTCAGAATAACTTAAACCTAATTCCTGAGCTCAACACCAGTCCTCTCGTCTTCCCTGAGGACAAGGACTTGAGACCGTGTTTGTGTCTGAACTTCTTCATCACAAAGGCAAACAACAATATAGTTCTCTCTTCTGCTTGACACCCTTAAAATGAACATTTTTTACTAATTAAAAATTGAAGTCAGAATCTTTTCACTGGCCTCTGAGTTGAGAGAAATGTTGAAATAGGTTCCTGTAATTTCCTGTGAGATAAGGTTCGACAAGCCAGCAACACACTCAGTCTATGACAAAGCGGCCAGCTGCTTGATTGTTAAAAGGTTCATCAAAAATGAGAAAATCTTGGATTTTTTGTATAGTGAGTGAATTTGATTGATTGACGAATTTGTGTACGGGGATGTTTCAGCACGTTCTTCAGCTGCTGTCTGAACTAAGTCTGGGTCACAGCATAAATCATCGTGTTTGTGCAACAACTGAGGAGCTGCAGCATGAAGCCCACATCCTGCACAATGGGATCTAGGTTCACAGAGTCATACCACAACCACCACATCCTGTTCCACAAAGAAAAGAACATTAACAATGACCATAACAGGATGAAATTGGCTGAGATCACAAATAGTGAAATGACGGATTTTTTCCGATTTTGCATTTCTGTGTCACACTGAGCGTCCCCATTGGTGTGAGCCCGGAGTCTCCTGCGGGCTCTGCTGGTAAATAAAATGTGTTTGGCGGTGAAAACATTAAGCAGAAGAATCAGGAAAACTGGGAGAGTCGGGGTTTGAATGTTATGGAGAAAATCAATTGCGACCCAGGCATGAGAATATTTAACACAAGTTGTTATCTCACAAAACCGCAACCCAAAGGACTAGCCACACTCCCATACATCAAGAGCATTTCCAAACTGACAGCCAGATTACTGCGACCACTAGGACTCATAACAGCACACAAACCAACAGCCACTCTCAGACAACAACTCACCAGAACGAAGGACCCAATACCCAGCATGAGCAAAACCAATGTAGTGTACAAAATTCCATGCAAGGACTGCACAAAACACTACATAGGACAAACAGGAAGACAGCTAACGATCCGCATCCATGATCACCAACTAGCCACGAAACAACACGACCAGCTATCCTTAGCCACACATGCAGATGACAAGCAACATGAGTTCGACTGGGACAACACTACTATTATAGGACAAGTCAAACAGAGAACAGCCAGGGAATTCCTAGATGCATGGTACTCATCCACAGATTCAATCAATAAGCACATCGACCTGGACCCAATATACTGACCACTGCAGCGGACAGCTGGAACTGACAACCGGAAGCGGCAGATTCAAACCACTACAAATGCCGGAGGAAAGATCACAGAAGCGCTTCACAGGAGGCTCCCAAGCACTGCGGATGTCATCTAGACAGGGGATGAAATGTTTGCAGCACAAATTCCCAGCTCGGCAAACAGAACCACAACAAGGAAAATAAAATGTTCATAATAAACAATCAGGATGTGTCTCAATATCACATCGAGGATAATGACCAGAAGATCGGCCACTGCCATCGCCCCCAGGTAACGACGGACACATGAATACAATCCACAATCTTTGTAAAGCAGGATGAATATTGTCACTATGTTAACTGTTAGGAAGGAAAAAAAAGAAAATTACACATCAGCTGGATGCAAAGTTACCAGTTTGATTGAGCACATAATGTCACTATGTTCAGAGGATATTGGAATAATTGGAGCCATAATATCAATTGGAAAGATCTGAATTACTGCCAAAATGGTGATGTAAAATGCAAAAGCCCTCCCTTCCCAAACACGCAGACGCACACACACAATGTTTTGGAATGTTCTGGATAGTTAGTTTTCAGAACATCTCAACATACTGGATCACTTGAGAGCAGACATAGGTCACTTGCATCAGTTCCTAATATGGAGGCTGAAAACATTGCTGTTCTCAAGGATTCTCTCCCAGTTTCTTGCAGACAAACATTCAAAATTTCTGTCTTTTAGCCGAAATTGTAGTCGATCCTCGGTGGAAAATAAATATAAATGCAAGGAAAACATATTTATCACTATAACTGCCGGAGAAGACTTGGAAACAGTGTCTCCTTCTTCATGGAATGAGATCTCTCTCCTCGGAATTTCAACTTTTGTTCAGTTAAATGATGTCCAGCCATTTAAAAATAATGCCACTTTTATGATGTCAGTTATAGAGTGGTCTGGGGAATATCATTTGTAGAATATTTCTAAGAGTGTAAGTCAGATAATGTTCCCGGGAACGTTGGATGTAGAATGTTCCAGAGAATGTCAGTTCCAGAATAGTTAGGAGAATGTCGGTTCTTGAAAGCTCCCTATAATTCGGTTATACAATGTTCAGGGAATGCCAATTATAGAATGCTCCCGAGAATGTCGGTTATAGAATGCTTTGGTGAGCATTCGTTATAGCATGTTCCAGAGAATGTCGGTTATAGATTGTTCCGTGTAAGTTCAGTTATAGAATAGAACATAGAACATAGAACATAGAACATAGAAAAGTACAGCACAGAACAGGCCCTTTTGCCCACGATGTTGTGCTGAGGTTTAATCCTAATGTAAAATATAGTAACTTAGCCTACGTACCCCTCAACTCACTGCTATCTATGTGCATGCCCAGCAGTCGCTTTAGTGTTCCCAGTGACTGCTTCCACCACCACAGCTGGCTATGCATTCCATGCATTCACAACTCTCTGCATAAAGAACCTACCTCTGACTTCTCCTTTATGCCTTCCTCCTAATATCTTCAAGCTGTGAATTCTCGTACCAATCAATCCTGCCTTGGGGAAAAGTCTCTGGCTATTGACTCTATCTGTTCCACTCAATCAGGTCTCCGCTCTTCATCATTCCCTCCAGAGAGACAAATCTGAGTTTATTCAATCTTGTAGAGCTGCAGCAAAACCCAGCGGCTCTTAAATTCGATGCCCCTGTTAATGTAAGCCAAAACACCATATGTTTTCTTAACAACCCTATCCACTTGGGTGGCAACTTAGATGGATCAAATCCCTCTGTTCCTCCATTCTGCCAAGAATCCTGTCTTTAATCTTATATTCAGCATTCCAGTTCGACCTTATAAAATGCATCACTTCACATTTATTCAGGTTGAACTCCATCTGCCATATCTCAGCCCAGCTCTGCATCCTGTCTATGTCGCGCTACAGCCTGCAGTGGCCCTCTATATTGTTAACGACACCTCCAACCTTTATGCCATCTGCATATTTACTAATTCACCCCTCAACTTCCTCTTCCAAGTCGTTTATAAAATCTACAAACAACAGAGGCCCAAGAACAGAGCCCTGCGGGACCCCACTCAACACTGACCTCCAGGCAGAACGCTTTCCATCTACAACCACACTGCCTTCTGTCAGCCAGCTAATTCTGAATCCAGATAGCCAAATCTCCCTGTATCCCATACCTCCTGACTTTGTGAATGAGTCTACCATGGGAAACTGATCAAATGCCTTGCTGAAGTCCAGATACACCACATCCACTGCTGGACGATTGTCGACTTGTCTTGACACCTCCTCAAAGAATGCAATAAGATTTGTGAGGCATGACCTGCCCCTCACAAAGCCATGCTGACTGCCTTTAATCACACTATGCTTTGTCAAATCATCATAAATCCTATCCCTCAGAATTTTTCCAAACATTTACTGACCACAGACGTAAGAATGACTGGTCTGTAGTTGCCAGGGATTCCCTATTACCCTTCTTGAAAAGCGAACAACATTCACCTTTTTCCAATCCTCCTGTAGGACTCCTTTAGAGAGTGAGGAGGCAAATATCCTTGCCAGCAGCTTCTCAATCTTCCTTCTTGCTTCCCGGAGAAGCCTAGGATAAATCTGGTCTGTCCTTGTGGACTTATCAATCTTAATGTTTTCCAAAATTTCCAGCACATCTACTTCATCAATCTTGATCTGTTCAAGACTATCCCAGCTCCACTAAGTTTTCATACACAACAAGTTCCCTTTCCTTGGTGAAAACCGAAGCCAAAAACCTCATTTAGGTCTTCTCCTATCTGCTCAGACTCCATGCACAAGTTCCCTCCGCTATCCCTGATTGGCCCTACCTTCTCCCTGATCATTCTTTTATTCCTCACGTATGTTCTGGGGAATGTTGGTTCAAGAATGTTCTGGAGAATGGCAGTTATGAATATTCTGCTGAAAATTGGTCACAGAATGTTCTGGAGATTTTGGGTTATGGAATGATGTCTGGAATGTCGATTGTAGAATATTCCTGCAAATATCAGTTATAGAATGTTCCGGAGAATGTCACTAATACAATGTTTCAGAGAATGTAGGTTATAGAAAGTTCTGAGAAATGTTTGTTACTTAATGGTTCGCAGGATGTCGGTTATAAAATGTTGATTATAGAATGTTCTGGAGAATGTTGGCTATAGAATATTCCAGGGAATGCTGGTTACAGAATGCTCCTTATATTTTGGTTATAGAATGTTCAGGGGAAACTTCAGTTCAGAATGTTCAGGGGAATGTTGGTTATAGAACTTCTGGAGAATGTTGGTAATCAAATGACCCATAGAATGTCAGTAAGAGAGTGTTCTGTGGAACCTCGGTCATAGAATGTTCAGGAGAATGTCAGTCATAGAATGTTTCATTGAAAGTCTATTACAGCATGTTCTGCAGATTGTCAGCTATAATATGATCTCTGGAATGTCATTTGGAGAATATTCCTGTGAATGTCAGGTTTAAAGTGTTTCAAGCAACATAGATTATCCAACATTATAGGGAATTTCAGTTATACAATGTTCCAGAGAACGTCAGTTATACAATGTTCTGTTGAATGTTGGTTACAGAATAGTCCAGAGAATGTCAGTTATCGAACATGCTGGAGAGCGTAGGTTATAGAACATTCCAGAGAATATTGGTTATCAAATGTTCTAAAGAACGTTGGTTACAAAATGATCAAGAGAATGTCAGTTATTGAATCTCCTGGAGAATGTCAGTTATAAAATGTTCTGAGGAATGTCGGTTATAGAATGTTCAGGAGAACATCGGTTCCAGAAAGTTCCGGAGAATGTCATTTATAGATGTTCCAGAGAAGTTTTGTTATCGAACGTTCTGGGGAACGTCAGTTGCAGAATGTTCCAGGGAACATCAGTTATAAATTGTTCCGTGGAATATCATGAAAGAATGTTCTGGTGAACATCAGTTACAGAATATTCAAGAGAACGGCAGTAAAAGAATGTCCTGGAGAATCTCACTTAAAGACTGTGCTGGGCAAATGTCACTTATAAAATCTGATGGAGTCACAAATATCCTCATCACAAAGGCCTTTTGCCCACTAACTTTCATGAGTTCCAACCAGGCTCACAGTGGAAATCTATCCCCAAGCCCGACTCTACTAGCTCTTACGACATAGGGTAAAACCCTCTGCTAATTTGAAGCAGCAGCACAGAGAAGATTCACCTCAGTGTTGTAATCTGCTAAAATTTGAGAGACAAACACCTATCATAAAAGTCACCATTTAAAATAAAAATTAACAACTTTATTTTTTATGTTTAACAGAGAATATTAACTGACAACTACTTACAACTCCAGTTTCAAAACCAGCTTTGTCGAGTTTCCTCTGTAGATTTTCTGTCTTCTTTTCTGCTTCTTAGGGATTCTGCTTCACTTGTCTTTGATAGATAAAGGTACCTTTTAGAGAGCAGATCTTTCTGTAAGCAGTCTTTTACTTCTTGGCGGCTTGCTGCTCTTTGCCACTCTGGGTTACCGGTCAAAATGTCTTGATAGTTATACCCCAAAACATTGGATCATTTCATTGATTTCAATATTGTCAAAATACTAAATTCAAACTTGGTTGGAGTTTGGTTTCTTGGGACATAATTTAAACTGATTGGCTGAATTTTGATTTGTTTTTGTATCCAAGCAAAACAGTTCTTAGCTAGTTGTTTCAACCAAATGTTACATTGTTACCTTGTTCCGGACTCTCTGCTTCTCCGAGTCCTTGCTAGATTTTCAACTCTCTTAAAGGTAGAAGAACCCTACGTTGTCATAATATAGCACCTTGCATATCAAAACACAACAAGGTTAAAGCAATACCTTGATGATGTGGTCTCAGATCATTTTTCCACAAATTTATCATCACTTAATCAGAGATCTGCTTCCCTTCATTTTCAGTTTAGTGCAACACTTCCAAACATAAAATGTTCTGGAATTTCAGTTCTCAATATGAGTCACCCTTCAGCCATATCTGTCTAATGTTATTAAACTATATCAGTTCTCCTCACTGAATTCCTCAAACTTACTTGGGAATATGTCACACATTCAAATTGTTTGCTGTTCGTTCAGCTTTTTAACCCAGCAGTCCTTGCTCCATTTTAGCCTTATTCTGTACTTTTAATGGTCAGGAAACAACTTGATATTGTCATATTCACAGAATCAGACCCAATGTATAATGTTTCATGAAGCTCCATCACCATCCCTGGGTATATCCTATCCCATCGACAGGGCAGATCTACCAATGTTGGTGGCACTGTTGCACACAATCAGGAAATGAGTAACCCTGAAATTCCCCACATTGACTCTAGAACTCATGAAATCTCATAGTAACAGGTCAAAGAAAGTTAAGGAAAACACATGATGGGCTTCTACTACCCTGTACATTACCCCTCAGTGATAAATTAATTCTCCTCAAACATGAAAAGAAATCAGAGCAAGCACTGTGGGTGACAAGGACACAAAACGTATTCTGATGTGAAACTTCAATGTCCATAAACAAGAGTTTCTCCACAAGCCCACCCCAGGCCCACTGCAGGACAAGGCCTCAAGCACACAGCAGTCAGACTGTGGGAAATGGTGAGTGAACCAAGAAGAACCAAATATTCTGACCAAACTGATTTGTCATAGATGTGTCTGCCACAACAATATCTGCAGGAGGATCCAGCACACAGTCCTGGCGAATGTAAAGAGTCATCCCTATATTAAAGATATAATTCACTGTGCTATGTGTGTCACTATCTCCTGCGAAGTAGGGCATATTTCTAATGGACTGAACAAATTGAAACTGGGCATCCATGAGGCACTGTGGGCCTCCAGCAGCTGCAGCATCAATGGCCTTCCCTCCATCATAAAGTCAGATGTGGGCTGTTCATTGATGATTCTAAAATGTTCAGACCATTCAGAACTGCATCTACACTGAAGCAGTCCATTCAACACATCAAGTGTTTTAAACAGGAGCAGAATGAGACCAATCAGGATTTCAAGACTGTTACTCAGCAATTGGATGTTTTAATCTCTCATGCCTTTTATACAGGAAATAGAAAGTTTAGCTTTTCAAATCTGCTACATTGGAATGCGGGGAGGACTGTTTACTTTGCTGGAAACAGTGACAAATTAGGGATAAATTAGTCCTTATCAACTTCCCAGAAATTAACGAGGGGTGGCATATTGGCTCAGTGGTGAGTACTGCTGCCTCACATCACCGGGTATAGTATTAGTCTCGGCTGACTGTCTGTATGGGGTTCGCACATTCTCTCTCTGTCTGTAGTGGCTTCCGTTGGGAGCTTTGGTTTCCTCCCACATTGCAAAGGCATGCAGGTTAGATGGATAGATAATGCTAAATCATCCATAGTGTCCAGGGATGTGCAGGCTAGGTGGGTTCGCCATGGGAAATTCAGGGTTACAGAGATGGGTTGAATGTTTTCAGAGGATCAGCATGCCCTCGATGGGCCAAACTTTATGCTTCCGGACTATAAGGATATTATGGTAATCTATGACTGCAGGGACACAGTGACCAGTCCTCAACTATTTGCAACCTATAGCAACAGTTTTGATAAATGGAACAGATGTTTTTCAGCAAATTTTTTCAATAACTCCAAGATAGGCAGGAAACAAAGGTATCATTAGGAGGCAGAGTGTCCATAAGTGGTTAATCAATGGACAACAGTTTGGCAGATATAATATAACGTGGGTAACTGTTAACCTGTGAATTTTTCAGGAAAAATACTTGACAGTATATTGTACAAGTGAAGCCAGATTGCAGGACATACTGATACATTGAATACTGGAGGGTTCACTCTCTGAATCACTTAAACATTGGAAGTGCTGCTTGATCTCCCTGATGCTCTGCTCCTTGATGTTCCCAGTGGCTTTCTTGCTGTCAGTATACATGGGATATTTGGATGTGTTTGGTTGGCGGATGGGAGTGGTGAAGTAGAGGGTGTTTTTAGCCTTGTATCAAGGGAATGGTTGTTATCTAAGAAGCCATTGTTTCTTTCTCCCTGGTGTCATGGAGATGGCGGGAATGGCTGACCACTTTTGACTAAATAGCTTGTGGCTGCTGCCAGAATGTGGGTGTTTTGCAACATGATGTATTGTGCATGATCAAACTGCAATAATATTTGAGTGAAAGTTTGAAGGTCCAATCTTAAGCATGAGAACATAAAACAAAGGCATTGCCAGGTGATCTAGAATGGCTAGTTGTATTATTTTATCAATCCTCCTCATTGAACCACACCATAAACCCAGATAAGACATCAGTTCAGCATGGAGCACTGTGCAGACAAGGCTGCAGTACAACCTGGTAATCTGTCAAAATTGGAGCACAGTAAAGACCACACCAAAGCATTGTTCTAAACATTCTTTCTCCATGCAGAGCTATGTAGACCACTCCAGTGCATTGATCTATCAACCCAGATGAGACATCTGTCCAGTAGGGGGAGATGTGCAGTGAACAACAGTGAATTAATCCCATAAATCTGGATCAGTTATCCTCCCAACATGAAGAGCTGTGTACAGCAATGCATTGCTTGGCAACACTGTGTTATATCACTGCCCAGCCTGGGGAAACTTAGACCCTATGCTGGAAGTGACAATAAGTGTTGCTCCCATTTCATTTTACAGCTCCACACTTCAATAATGCCATGACCAGAGGTGCTGTGGGTATGAAAATCAATCCTATTGAGAGGTGTTGGGAGAATCAATTTAAATAACAACAAATGGGAAGGGTTTGGGAAATAGCAGGAGAGGGGAGACAGAGACACCATGCCATCGGAGGATGAGTTCATGGGTTTCAGAATGGCCAATTGAACACATTTCGATGGTATCTAGCAACATGAAACTGTATTTCCAGGAATTTTGGTGTGAGTTTAGGTGGTGGTGTGTTTGGATTAGCATTTGTTCTGAAGCTTTTCCACTGGTCTCAGCAAAGTCTTTGGGTCACTGAACTGAATCTAACTATGATTTAACTAAGTGTCATTTTCATTGAGTGTGACAGAGGGATTGTCTTGCATGAGGCCAAGCTAGATTTCTGTTACTATCTTATCAAGTTCACCTCATTAACTACCAACCCTACCCTATGGTGTCCCTCTCATTCAATACCAGCCCAATTAGATTAGATTAGATTACATTACAGTGTGGAAACAGGTCCTTCGGCCCAACAAGTCCACACCAACCCACAACCCACCCATACCCCTACATTTACCCCTTACCTAACACTACAGGCAATTTAGCATGGCCAATTCACCTGACCTGCACATCTTTGGACTGTGGGAGGAAACCGGAGCACCCGGAGGAAACCCATGCAGATAGGGGAGAACATGCAAACTCCACACAGTCAGTCGCCTGAGGCGGGAATTGAACCCGAGTCTCTGGCGCTGTGAGGCAGCAGTGCTAACCACTGTGCCACTGTGCCACCGTGCCGCCCACCAATCTCCCACTCATCTTGGCTGGAGGTACTCACCATCACCCAGATACTCCTGAATATTCTGGTGCCGGTGCCATGTTGAAGGCCAAAGGGCGCATGGTTGAGCTCTCTCAGTTTGAAGCTGCCGTCTGTAGTTTCGCCCAAGCATGGAAGGTAAGGTGCAATTACACAAGGATTTACCGACCAGGTGGTCCTGGTGGTCCTGGTGGATGGGTTAGTATAAAGGAGGGCAATTCTCTTCCCAGAGAAGACCATACCACCAGACCTACCAACCTTGATCTGAGCTCACCATCCAGCTCTTGCAGTGTCTGCGGTCTGAAGAAATGCCTCAGCAATACAGGAAAATGTTAGTAACTTTCCCTGCACTGTCAGGATAAGTACCACATATTCTCTCTCCTCCCTCATACCCACTCTATACCTGGTATAGCAACTACCACAAACAAGACTCATGCTCCAGTGCTCTCACTGCTTCATGCAGCACCTTCCTTCACAATAACACCACTTGTTTGCAGAATGCCATTACTGCAATTTTCTGGGTGATACTGGTTTTAAAATGTTCCAGATCATGTTCCAAAATATTACCATGTTCAGGAAAATATCACTTCCTCGCTGTGTAACACATACAGAGAAGGAGCAGAGTTGTGTTTATTCTGATCATTTCTAATTAAAGTCCAACACGAGGCCAATCAGCATGCCAAACTTGCTCCACCATTCAGTAAGATCGGGCTGATCTGATGGTGTCCTAAGCTCCATGTTACAAGAACTTTCAGTCATTCAACCCCTGGGTTCCTGTCACTAACCAGATGATAATTCATGAAACTTTTAACACCGGTTTTCTTCAAGCATATGTTATGGAGGCATTTCCCATGAGGACGGACTCTCCAAACAGTATATTACATCCACTTTATACTTTTCTGTAATCATAAGTATACTTTATACAAATCAAGCAAAAATATGCACTTCTTTTATGTTAATGAATATCCAATCACAATCAGTAATTCTGGCCATTTCACTTGTCTCAAGTTACTGCACTCAGCCAAAGACAGCATCTAAACACTTGTCTTGTTATGAAAATACAATTGCTAGCAGAGACCCCTTTTGACCTCAGCCAGTACCTTAAATGTAATCAGACTTGTAGCTTCTTCATTTTCACTTGTAACTTCTTCACGAGTTTCTATTGTCCTGGATCTTTGACTGTTTCTGTCTATAGCAGTTTCATCATCTCCCACTCAGTTGCCTGGACTGCTGCTTCGGAATGCAGAGGGAATCCATTAGAGACAGGTTCAATTCCAACACTGACAGAGGTCACTCTGAAGGGTCCGATTTCTCATCCTCGCCCTTTGCCCGAGGTGTGGTAACCCTACTGTTAAACCACCACGGGTGGTCACTCTGTAATGAGAGAACAGCCGCTGAGGACATTGCAGGTCCTGGGCCTCCTCCATTGCCCCTCCCTTACCACCCGACACCAGGAGGAAGAGCGGTTCATCTTCCACCTCGGGCCCTCCAACCCGATGGTATCAATGTGGATTTCACCAGTTTCCTCGTTTCCCCTCCTCTCACCTTATCCCAGACCCAACCTTCCAGCTCAGCACCGCCCTCATGACTTGTCCTACCTGTCCATCTTCCTTCCCACCTATCCACTCCAATCTCCCCTCTGACCTATCACCATTACCCCCACCTCCATCTACCTATCACACTCTCAGCTACCTGCCCCTCAGCCACGCCCCCTCTCATTTATCTCTCCTCCCTTGAGACTCCCAGCTTCACTCCTGTTGAAGGGATTTTCCTGCTCCTTGAATGCTGCCTGCCCTGCTCCGCTTTTCTAGCACCACACTCTCGACTCTAGCCTCCAGCATCTGCAGTCCTCACTTTCGCTGCACGGTCCTCTGAGCATATTGTGACTTTAAACTATCACTGTTAGCATTTTAAAATATTCTCGATGTTACCATTTCATTTTCCATGGTATTCCTGTGTGTTCTGCTCACCCACAGTTTAATTCTGTACCACAGGACAGTATTTTCACCCACAATGCACATTCCTGCCCTCTCCCTGATAATCCTTGACTTCGTTATTATTCATGAATCTATCTGTTTGTTCATTTGAATATTCATTTTCTCCACCTCCAATGCTCTCTGGGGCAGAGCATTCCAAAGCCTCACAGCATTCTGAGAAAACAAAACAAGTCTCCTCATTTCTGTAATAAATCAAAGATGATTTTTAAAAGAAAAGAAAAAAATATAAAATGTGCCCACTAGGTGTACTTTATAAGAAGGGCACATTGCTGCAGCTGTACCCAGTCTGAGTGAGAACAAATCTGGAGGG
The DNA here is from genome assembly GCF_047496795.1 of Chiloscyllium punctatum. Lineage (NCBI taxonomy): Eukaryota > Metazoa > Chordata > Chondrichthyes > Orectolobiformes > Hemiscylliidae > Chiloscyllium > Chiloscyllium punctatum. Next base: position 29,893,308 of record NC_092783.1, read on the forward strand.
CTGTGTGTGTTTTTATTTTTCTGCTTACCTGAGAAAAGATGTATTTACATTGGAAGCAGTTCACAAATGTTTCATTTCACTTCTTCCTGCGATGAGGGGATGATATTATGGATGAGAATTGGAATGAAAAGTGATCACATTGAATCATCAAAGATCTTAAGGAGAACAGACCAGGTGGATAGTGTCTGCGTGTTTGCATAGGCCAAACGTTTTGTCATTGTCCTAGAATCCCTATGGTGTGGAAACAGGCTATTTGGCCCATCCACACTGACCCTCTGAAACACATCGCACCCAGGCTCATGAGCAATGTTCCGAAGCCTTGTGATTTCAAATAAACCTGTTGGAGTGTAACCTGATGTCGTGTGACTTCTGACTTTGTCCACCCTAGTGCAATACCAGCACCTCCACATCATCCCGCCTTTGTGTAACAGATCAAACCAAAATCTGTGAAAATATTTTAGGAAGGTACAGTGCAATGGCTCATTGGTTAGCACTGCTGCCTCATAGCTCCAGGGACCCAGGTTTGATTTCAGCCTCGGGCAACAGTCTGTGTGGAGTTTGCAATTCTAACTGTGCCTGCCAGTGTTTCCTCCAGGGTGCTCCAGTTTCCTCCCACAATCCAAAGATGTGCAGATTAGCTGAACTGACCACGCTAAATTGTCCATGGTGTCCAGGAATGTATAGGTTAGGTTCATTGGTCAGGAGTAAATATAGGGTCGGGGAATGGGTCTGGGTGAGTCATTCTTCAGAGGGTCAGCGTGGACATGTTGGGCTGAAGGGCCTATTTCCACACTGTAGGGATTCTAATTCTAAGGCAACCCAGATCCTAAATATTTCTTATTTTAAAGGTAGATGTAGAGTGGGTGTTGCAGATGTGATGCAACTTGACAAAACACTTAACATTAAAAAAACAATTTATTTAAATTCTATAGTTAAATCACAAACAAACGAAATTGCAATAACTTTATTGGAAAACTGAATCAAATAAGGGATACAATACCAATTAACTGTTCCAATATGCGAACATCTCATAAATACACCCCTCCACAAAAAGGCAAATTCAGACGTAGATTCTGACATGCAGTTCTCCAATCCAGAAGGAAGCAACATCAAGAGAAAGTAACAGCTAGATATCATTCACGATGGACCCAAATAGCTTCTGAGCTACTGAAAATATCAAAACCCGTAAGTCTGTGTCTGTGAGAGCTGGCCACACACATTCACATGATTAAAAACAAACCTCAAGATCTCCCGAACTGTTTACTCAGTAGACTTCTTTTCCAGGAAAGTTATAAAGATCCTTTTGTCCTCATTTTTCACTGCACTATTCTGCACGTTCAAAGAATCATCCTCTGCCACTACCAAAACCTCCATCAGGACAGAGCCATCAAGCACAGCATCCCATCCCGTGCCCTTTGAGCATCTCACAGAGAAAGATCCCTCTGTTAGATACTGCATCACCTTGAACACTTTCCCACTCCGCCATGGCAACTTCCCATGCAATTGCAGAAGCTGCAACACTCGCCCAATCACCTCTTCCCTCCTCACTGTCCAAGATCCAAAGCATATCCTCCAGCGGACGCAGCATTTTACTTGTACTCGTTCAATCCCATTTACTGATGATACTGATCACAACACAGTCTCCTTGACAATGGTGAGACAAAACAGAGACTGCTTGAAGGTAGACCCCCACTTTGAACTTCGTCTTGCTTCCCATTTCAATAAAATATCTTTCACTCTTGTTACTATTTCAGTCCTTGGCTCCTGCACTGTTCCAATGAAATACAACCAAAGTGTCACGAATATTTTGTGTAAAAATAAGGGAAAGCATTATGACATCCCTTGAAGAGGTAAAGTGTTTTTTAAGCTAAAAGTGAAATAGAGAAGGTGTCTGGGAACACATGGGGAATAATATAGAGAGATGTAAAATAGAAACATGCAACAATTGGCTTTGTCCATTGATTCCTTAGGCTTGTTTAGACGATGAGTCTGAATTTGGCAAATTCATTTAAACCAAAAACTCTAAAATCCAAAGCCAATTTATTTTAAAACCTGATGGAGTTGACAGCCTGAAACCAATCATATTATCAGAATTTGTCGCATCTTTGGTGGTATTTAAGATAGAATTTTTTTCCAAAATCGGGAGACAATCACCTGCCATTTGAACAGAGAATGAATTGTCATCTGAAGGAAGAGCTAAACATAAGCTGCAGTAAACACAATTCTGCCATGTCAGAGACAAATCTGGCTTTCACCCAAAATTGTTAAGTTTTCTAAAAGGACCTATTCAAGGTCCCACAGTATTTCCAGCTGATAACCTGCATAGAAGAATTATTAGAAGAAAGGCCTTTGCAATGTGAGATCAGCAGAAGTAAGATTAAAGTAGAAAAGACATAGACTGTGCGAACTTGGGGAGATTACATTTTAGTTTATTATTCTTATTAGTTAGATTTGTAAAAGTGGGGCCTGTGCTTTTGAACCAGCACACCTATTAGAACTTATTTCACTAAGGGAATGTGTAATAATTTGAAAAGATTTATTCTGTTTGTTAGTAATTCTGTTAATTGCTCACTGTTGAAGTTGTATAAATAAATTTTTACTTGTTAATTATAGAGTGTGTGAAAGCATTTCATTTCAAGCAAGAGGTAAGTTATACCACTTTGTCAAATTTCTTTATTAGATTATCAGGCAATGCGCTGCCCTCTGGGAGTTTCAGTTTTAATTATCAGAGAGGTGTTAACCTCCACTTTGTAACATAAGCTGAACTAACACTTCACTTTATGTTTTGTTATGTTACAGTCTGTAGGACTTAATATTCAATTCTAAACTTCACAGCCATATCACATTATGTCTAATCTCCATTTTTTTTTACATCCTCCCTTCTAGTTTCCCTATAATCTTGCCTTGCTTGTGTCTTTCTCTTTTATCTTACAGTCAATAGAGTCAATCCATTTTGATTATTCACACCTTAATTTCTGTCTCAGCGTATGGGATGGATTTAAGATGATGCCAACATATGGCGATTCTTCTCAAACTCTCCACAGCAGACATTTCTTACAATCATTCACCAGTTTTAAACCTTAATTCTAAGGCTCCAAAAATTACTGACAAGTTCTATTAAATCTATTTATGGGTCTGCAGTTTATACAAACATCCAGATGCAAGTATTACTGATGCTGGATTCACGAACTCAGGGAAACAAATCTACTTCCCAACAGCTGGAGCTACCCAACCAGGGAGAAATCCAGTGCCGAGGCTTGAATTCTGACCCCACAGTGATTTGACCTGATGGAGACCCAATCCAGAACAAAACTGGCCCCTGCAGCGATCTGATCCTAAAGAAACCTGACCAACCCCAGAACAGAACTCCTACCAGACAGCGAAGAGGCCTGATCAGCCCAGGCCTGAACTCCAACCCAAGAGTGACCCAACCCTGATGAGGCAGGACAAGCCCAGTAACGTCAAACGACCTTAAATGGACCAGACAATGTGAAGACCCGACAGAATTAACTCCAAGAACCTGCATGGCGCTCCTGGCCACAACCCACACCCATGACCCCATTGGAAACATTCTGTTACCTTCTGGAGCAGCAGACATCCATCACTGATGCCCAGGATCACCGAGAAGCAGAGACCTTGCCAGAAAGCATGGGAAATATGCTGGCATACAGATAACGTGGTTTCAATTGCCCCCTCCCCCTGGCAAACGTCTAAGCCAATGAGAACAAAACAGATGAATTGAAATCTGGACTTAGCTTCCAGAGGAAACTGAGAGAATGCAGTGTGCTCTGGTTCACAGAGAAATGTCTCATTCCTGCTACCTTACATTCCTGCTGAGCCTTACAACCTGATGTTTCCTCCATACATCACATGGACAGCATGGTATCTTTGGGTACTATAAGAGACTGTGGGATCTGTGTCCTAATCAACACCTGTCAGTGCTCAGATGTAGTGACCCTGGTGAGTTACTGTTCTTCTGGACCTAGAATATCTCAGAGTGAAATGCCGTCCCTATTGTGTGCTGCACAAGTTCACCCTGCCACCTGACAGCAGCCTACATCCCATCCCATGTGAAAGTGAACAATGAAATGAACACTGCTGCAAATTGACTTGAGACGAAATACCTCAAACTCTTATCATAGCTGTTGACTTCAACCAGGCCAACCTCATGAGGGTACCATCATAATAATGTCAACATATCTTATGCGCCAACGGGGCTAAACATCCTTGACCACTACTATACAGCTATCAAAGATGCTTACCCTTCCATTCTCCATCTGCACTTTGGAAAATTAGATCACAACGTTGTGTTCTGCCTCCCCGCTCAAAAGTAGAAGGTAAATCTTGAGCATCCAGGCAGAAAATTGTACACTGCTTTCTAAGGCATTGGAAGCATTACTGCAGGACTGCTTGGAATCAGTGGACTGGTCCTTGTGCAATAATTCAGCGGCCAAAATAGATGAGTATGTCACTGCCATCACAGACTTCTTTAGCAAATGTGTACAGGACTGCATGCCAAAGAAGGCAATCTGTACCTTCTGCAACAGGAAATCTTGCCTACTAAAGACCGAGTGTGTAGCATTCAAGTCAGATGACCTGGACCTTTCCAGAAAATCCAGAAAAAAACCTCCCTATGACCATGAGAGATGCCAAGAGGATATACTGGACTCAAACTAACCACACATACACCTGGCATTTTTGCCAAGGCTAAGATGGGACAATAATCTGCAAAGTGAAGCAGAACAGAATAGCCAACAAAAATACATAGAACATAGAACATAGAACAGTACAGCACAGAACAGGCCCTTCAGCCCACGATGTTGTGCTGACCACTGATCCTCATCTTTGCACCCTCAAATTTCTGTGACATAACCCTCTCCTCCCCATCACACATCCACCCACACCCATCGCCCTCCAACACTCTCCCCAACAGTTTAATGCTTTTTCCACTTGGTTTACACAGAACGTCAGTGAAACACTGTCACTTGTACCCTCAGCCACTACTGCAGACATCACTTCAGCCTTCTTAAGAGTGAACCCATAGAAATCAACTGCTCCAGGTGGACTCCCCATCATCCACTTAATCCTGTGCTGACCAGCTGGCAGGATATTCGATGACAAATTTAACCCCTCCTTATCCACCTGCTTCAAGAAGACCACCAGCCTCAAAGAAAACTCATGCCCAGTTGCTCTGATCTCCATCATTTTGAAGAGTTTCGAGAGGTTAGTCATGGCTTATAGTAACTCTAGCCTCCCACCCTGCCTTGACAAGTTGCAATTTACCTACTGGCGCAACAAACCCTTGGCCAATGCCATCTCCCTAGCCCTACACTATCTCTGGCACATCTGAATAACAAGGAGACCTACATCAGGTTTCTACTTATTGACTACAGCACCGCCTTCAACATAATAATTTCAACCAAACCAATCTCAACACTCTGAGACGAAGGTGTCTGATCCACCCTCTCTGTAACTAGATCCTTGAACTCTTGACCCACAGACCACAATCAGCGAGGATCAACAACTGCACCTCCTCCATGGTAATCATCATCACTCTTGCCCTGCAAGATTGTGTACTCAGCACCTTACTATACTCCCTGTATACTTATGACTGTGGCCAAATTGATTCTAACTCCATCAACAAGTTCATTGTAGGCTGAATATCGAACAATGACAAAACTGAAGACACGAAAAATATGGAGTACTTGATGATGTGATGTAAAAATAACTTTCATTCCCTTAATGTCACCAAACCCAAAGTCATCGACGTCAGGAACCAAAAAGGAGAACATGCCACTATTTACATCCATGAAACTAAGGTGGTGAAAGTAGAGAGAGTAAAGTGCCTAGGATTGACAATCACCGACAATCTCTCCTAGACGGCCCAATAGCTGAGAGCACAACAAGTGGATATTAACAGGTTAGGTCAATGAACGACAGTATGGCAACCTCCTCCCCAACTTCCTTTATTATTAGTCAGCAGGTGCTGTGTTTGCAATTGGCTCTCTGGTAAAGCATCTTACACATTTCAAGCTTGTTAATCACTGAGATGGACAAGGATGTGATCACTCCTGCTCTTTCATAATGTTTTCCCAGACTTTCTTATTTTTTTCTTGAGGCTTTTTACATTTTCAAGTAAACATTTGTCAGCTGCACTGTGTTAACTGCCAATAAATTGTATACTTACCTTCCTGAAGAAGGGCTCATGCCCGAAACGTCGATTCTCCTGCTCTTTGGATGCTGCCTGACCTGCTTTTCCAGCAACACATTTTCAGCTACTTACCTATCACTTCAGGAAACTTTCAAATTTCTCAAGAATATTGATTTTTGATCAGTCACATCAAAGTTACATGATTATATCTAATGTTAAAATTCTTTAGCCGACAACTTGTGTTTTAATATGTTCGTTCAATCCACATTCCAATGCCTTAACATTCATTCCAATCTGTAGTGTTGGGGGTATGGGGAGTGGTAGTTGCGCCTAGTCTGAAACTGATTTGGATCTTTTCCACCCATGCTTTTAGTGATTTTCGTGTATATGTGGATACATAATGACCTTGAAATCCATCCCTATGTTTATCTGAAGAATCTTAACTTAAGCCTACTCTTAAAATTGTAATGAATTGATTAAGCAATTCAAGAGAAACAACTAATTAATGCGATATTTTTCCTGTGTTTTGTGTGTCAAAAACTGCTGCTAATCTTGAGTTTACAGAGATACTATTGTTCTACTTGTGAATATCCCAAGTATCCTGACTACTACCAGCTAAGTTGTGCTGCATTAGCCATGGACAGTTGTAGGCATGTTGTGCTGTTCAGTCATAGACAGCCCGAACAGAGGCTGGGGGACTTTTCATGGACAACTGTGATGACCTGCTTGAGAATATTAAAATAAAGGTATTGACAGATCCAATAACACTATAGATCAATGCGCATAGGAATGATAGATGGATGGAATTTTAGTGTGAGTTTGGATACGAGTCGTGTGCTATCAACTCAGATTTGCTTCTGCAAGTTTGAAGCTGGGAGATCAGCAGCAATTTTTTGGCACCATTAAGACTAAATTTCATTTCTCAAGGTTCAAATTGTATATGGGATGAGCCAGTGAAGTATTTTCTGGACAAATTAGTTGTTAAAATTAGGAATAGCCATGCTATGGTGTCAGGAGTCAGCTCATGGCCAAATGGATCACCACAGTAGTGATTAGTAGTAGCCTCAGATATTGATCAGATGGAGTCAGAGGATGGGAATGGGGTTTGTATCCAGAATAGAAGACAGTGACCACCATGATCCCAAGATTTAAATAAGAGGACAGATGAAACTGAGTGGGTCAACATGAGTGACGCTGCCAGAAGCAAAACGCGAGAGAATAAATTTCGCTGATGCAGTTAGTAGTCGTTTGTAGAATAAATATCTGGATGCAAAGTCTCAGCATGAACAATAACAGCTGTGGGGAGTGTAGAATAAATTTTAAAAACTGTAATGCAGTTAAACATGGTTTATTGAAATAATAACTGGACAGTGAGACTTACCAGGAACACCAACGATAGCCAGGATAGGATAATAAAAATATTGAATAATCAAAAGTGAAATTTTAATCCACAATAAAAATGACCGTTGATCATCATATGTTGAAAGAAATTTAGCATGGCCAATTCACCTGACCTGCACATCTTTGGACTGTGGGAGGAAACTGGAGCACCTAGAAGAAACCCACGCAGACACAGGGAGAATGTGCAAACTCCACACAGTCAGTCACCTGAGGTAGGAATTGAACCTGGATCTCCACCGCTGTGAGACAGCAGTGCTAACCACTGTACCACCGTGCCACCATGCCATCCACAAAAATCCTCTGAATGATGTCTCAAAGGATTTGATAACACAGCACTTAAAAATAGGAACAGCATCACACAAATTCAATGAGCAATAAATGTTGTTATCTTGTTTTGTGGTCGACAGAAATTTCCCTGCCAGAAATTTTATTTAGTTGGTCAATTGTTTTATCTCTATCTCATTTTACAAACAGGGTTGGACATACAAAATCCTGCAGTGTTCTCTCTGTACTCCCACATACCAGAAAGAAAGATTAAAAAGATTGAAAGATTTATGGTTTATTTCTCAGCAACCCTCATCCATTCCATCAAGACTGAGTAAATATTCCCTTTTATTGTGATATGAACAGCCATGTAAGGAAGAAGTTAACTGAACCTCTTTATTTGGTGACTGTAATTAAAGTCAGTCTCCATGGATTTTAATTATCCAAGTGGAGGGTTTCCATCTTTTAATAATAAATGAGTTCTGTTCAATGTATTTTCCCATAGAATGAGTGGTATCATTAACTGCAGCAATAACAGGGATTAACAGCTCCAGAAAGAGGGATAGGACAGATCAGAATCTGAGAACATTAGACTGGAAAGTTTAAAAACTGGAGCAGAATCTGAGAACAATGCACTGGAATGCTACAACATTGGCCAAGGGTTTAGTCGAGGCTGTTTTGTTTCTTTCAACATATGATGATAAACGGTCATTTTTATTGTGGATTAAAATTTCACTTTTGATTATTCAATATTTTTATTATCCTATCCTGGCTATCGTTGGTGTTCCTGGTAAGTCTCACTGACCAGTTATTATTTCAATAAACCATGTTTAACTGCATTACAGTTTTTAAAATTTATTCTACACTCCCCACAGCTGTTATTGTTCATGCTGAGACTTTGCATCCAGATATTTATTCTACAAACGACTACTAACTGCATCAGCGAAATTTACTCTCTCGCGTTTTGCTTCTGGCAGCGTCACTCATGTTGACCCACTCAGTTTCATCTGTCCTCTCATTTAAATCTTGGGATCATGGTGGTCACTGTCTTCTATTCTGGATACAAACCCCATTCCCATCCTCTGACTCCATCTGATCAATATCTGAGGCTACTACTAATCACTACTGTGGTGATCCATTTGGCCATGAGCTGACTCCTGACACCACAACGTGGCTATTCCTAATTTTAACAACTAATATGTCCAGAAAATACTTCACTGGCTCATCCCATATACTATTTGAACCTTGAGAAATAGTCTTAGGAACAGGAAGATGTCATTCAGTTTACTTGTACAATTATGGAGCAAAGGAAAACACAAGTGCATCATTCAGATTTTGAGGATGGTGTACACAAACAGGAGAAAGGCAATAGAAGCTGTGAGGAATGTGAAGAGGCAATTCAGTCCCTCACAGATATTCGAGCCTGTTACGTAGGAACAGGAGGAGGACATCTACTATCAGAAACCTGGTACACAGGAACAGGAGGGAGTCATTTAAGTACTCAAGATTGGCACACTGGAATATCTGGAGGCTAGTGAGCCCCGAGTATTATGTTTCCCAGAAACACAGAGAGACAATTTATTCCCCATTAGTGTAACACACTGGGAGAAAACGAGAATTGGTTTGTTACAAACGGAAGCATATGAACAATTTACAAGAGCATGTTATTCAATCCTGGTTCTGCATTCAATAACATCATGTCTGATCTGATTACAGCTCCTCAGTCCGTTTTAGAGTTTCTCCCCTCTGTAGCCTCTGCTCCTTTTGTTGGTCATGTTACAGACCCAGATGCTGTAACTAGAGTTACCATGGCTCATCCTGAGTGGGTCACCAAACCCTCAGGTCTTCCTGAATGTTCACAACACCTTAAAATACAACCTCCAGGAAACCATCCCCAGTACCTCCACTAAGTTTCAAACACCATAATTAAGTCAAATGCCACACTAATACATGTTAGAAGCCTGGTCTGAATAAATAAATCGAGGTGGTTCCTCATGTGACTGATCACATGATCAGCTGAGCGTGACTAACACAGGAGTTCAGTGGACAAGTACAGATTACAGTAAAAAGATGTGTCTCAAAGCTACTGAAAGCCCTTGTCCAAATGAAGCACCACACAGGATAGCGTGAAGTGAGCGAAAGTGTGTGCTACGTCTTTTTAAAAAAATCTGAGCTTCAAAAAGGTGAAATCCAATGCTCCAGATGAAACAGGAGAAAGTAAGGACTGTAGATGATGAAGAATTAGAGTTGAAAAATGTGGTGCCGGAAAAACACAGCAGGTCAGGCAACATCCAAGGAGCAGGAACATTGATGTTTCAGGCATAAGGCCTTCATTAGGAATGCATGAGGAGTTGTGGCTGAAGGGAAGGTTGGAGGGGAGGATGGAGCAGATAGGTGGGAAGGAAGATGGACTGGTAGGACAGTTCAACAGAGCAGTATCGAGTTGGAGGGTTGAATCAGGGATGAGGTTGGGGGAGGGGAGATGGGGGAACTGGTGAAATCAACGTTGATGCCATGTGATTGGAGTGTCCCAAGGTGAGATGAGGTGTTCTGCCTCCAGGTGTTGGATGGCTTGGATTTGGCGGTGGACGTGGCCCAAAACTTGCTTGTCCTTGGTGGAGTGGGCGGGGCAGTTGGAGTGGTCAGCCACAGGGTAGTGGGATTGTTTGTTATGTGCATCCCAGAGATGTTCCCTGAAATGTTCCCAAGTTGGTGTCATGTCTCTCCAATTAGAGGAGATCACATGGAGAGCAACAGACACAGTAGATGATTTGTTGGCAGGTCAATATGCCCTCCAGTGCATCTCCTCCAATTCCTGCACCTCCACCTTGAACACCACCTCTCCAACCCCCTAATGAGTTGAGAGTTTCCCCTGTCTGATGTTTGTTGCACAGAATCCATTCATCCATTGTCATACTGTCTGCTTGGTCTCGCCAATGTACCTTGCCTCGGGCATCCTTGCCTTCAGCTGATCGGATGGGCAACGTTGGCCAAGTCACATGAGTATCTGCTGCTCACATGGTAGATAGCATCTTCACGTGTAATGGTTGCATCATGTCGACACTCTGTCACGTCTTGCAGTGGTTGCCCTGATAGGGTTGTACGGTGTTGTGTATAATGATGTCCTGAAAGCTGGGCGGTTTGCTGTGAACAATGATCTGTTTAAGGTTTGCTGGTTATTTAAAGACGATGAGTGGAAGCGTAGGGACAATCTTGGTGAAGTGCTCATCCTCCTCGATAATGTGTTGCAGTCTGCGAAGAAGTGGGGATCTTCCCTCCGAGTTGTGGAACACTTCAGCGGTCAGGAACATTCGACATTAGATCTTCGGGTGACCATCCTCCAAGGTGTACTTCAAGATACCTAACAATACAGTGTAGCTGAGCAGAGGCTGATAGACAAGCTCAGTACTCATGAGGATGGCCTCAACCGAGATGTTGGGTCCATGTCATACTACAGGTGACCTCACTACACTATATCCTCTCACACACACACACATTGTTACACAAGTACACATGCACATTCACTCTTACATGCTCACACACTCATATAGTCCCTCTCTAATGCACACACTCTCTCTCAGGCACACACACAGACATCCCCAACACTCATACCCATATTCACACCCTCGCACAGGCATATACTCTATTGCACTCATGTATAGACTCTATCTCATATATGCACAGATACACAAACTTGCATACACACACACTCATGTTCTCTCTCCCTCGATTTCTTTCTCTCCCCTTCACATGCACATACATACACACAGGGTAAAAGTGTATTTGTAGAATTGCATTTGCGGATGCATTCTATTTTGTTCAAAAAACATATAATCTGTTGGCATTCAGTACTTTTATAATCAATGTGACATTTTATACATTCATTGTGCAAAGGAAGCTTCACTCTATATCTAACACTGGCCTGTAGCTATCCAGAGAGTGTTTGGTGATGACAGTGTTGAGCTTGATCTAAATAATATCTACCATGCTGAACGCCGCTCGTGTGTTTGGCAAGGGCTTGTCTAGGAGGATCTTTGCTTCATGTCTAAACCTGTGCTGTAACTATAGAATCCCTACACTGCGGAAACAGGTCCTTCAGCCCAACACGTCCACACTGACCCTCGAAAGCGCAACTCACCCAGAACCATTCCCCTATTTTTACCCCTGACTACGGCACATAATCTGAATAAATTGGCATGGCCAATTCACCTAACCTGCACACCTTTGGATTGTGGCATCTGGAGCACACCCACACAGACATGGGGAAAATGTGCAAACTCCACACACAGTGACCTAAGGCTGGAATCGAAGCCACGTCCCTGGTACTGTAAGGCAGTAGTGTTAACCACTGAGCCACTGTGCTGTATACTGGAAATGCTTTATGGGGAGAGTGTGGATAGTCATTTAATCAATATCGAATTCCAAGCTGAATATAGCCTGTGCACTTGACATGGACCTGTGTGGAGGATCTTCAGTCTGTATGTAAACTTCTCTGGGATCTGTCTTGGAGAATTTGATGGGCATCCAGAAGACCTTTCAGGATCTGTGAAGAGAAAACAGAGTTAAGTTATGGGACAAGTTGCCCTATTTCAGAAGCGTAGTGAAGAAGGGTACTGGACCCGAAATGCTGACTCTGTTTTCTGTTCAAAACTGCTGCCAGGCCTGCTGAGATTTCTCAGAAATATCGGTTTGCATTTTTTGTTTTGAGCATCTGCACTTTTTTTTTTAGCAGTGCTATCTTTATTCCAAATATAAATCTGTGCTGTACCTATCTTGGGAGTGTTCGACAGGGACAGTGCAGTGACCAAACTTGGTTGGTCACTTAACCAGAAAACACCAGTCTGTATTGATGAAAATGATTAGGAGATCCAACAATGGATTAACCGACAGCGCATGGCATTTATGACAGTTATCCATCAATTGCGCTCAGAAGAATATAGTCAGGCCTACAGGTGACTGAAGGCTGAGGTCTAATACAAAGCAACTGTGGGGGACGGGGTGGGTTGGGGAAAGCATTGGAGGCACAATGAATGGCCGACAACCATGATGTCCAGGGTTTAATTTCGGCTGCCAAGACCACCTATGGACAAAAACCCAAGGCCACACCCCACTGCTGGCCAAGGATAGAGTGATTCTGATCAAAGACAAAGAAATCATCAAACAATGCTGGAGAGAACACTTCAGAGACCTCCTCAACCAGGTTCTGCCTTTGATCCAGAATCCTTGACCTTTTACCACAGCACACTACACACCACAACAAAACCCAAAATCCCAGTCCCAAACAAAGTAGAAAAGGTTATCCACCAGTTCAAGAACAGCACGGCTGCTGGAGCAGATGGTATTCCTGCAGAGACATTAAATTATACAGCATAGAGCTCCCAATGTAGCTACAAGCCCTCTGCCTCACCTGCGAGGTGGAGAGCATCCCAGGAGAGCTTCGAGATGTCACAGTCATGACTATTTTTGAAAAAAAGAGAACAAGTCTGACTGTGGCAACTGCAGATGAGTGTTTCCATTGTGGATCATTGGAAAATAAATCACCACCGTCTCCACCTTGTGGCTGAGGAACACCTCGCAGAATCACAGTGTGACTTTTGCCCAGGAAGGGGCACAACAGACATGATTTTCACCACGCTACAGTGGTAGGAGAATTGCAGAGCAAAATATTTCCCTCTTTGCCCGTCTGCCTTCAACCTTGTGGATGTCTTAGACATCATCAACCAGAAAGTATTATGAAGTATCCTCATTTGCTTTGGCTAAACTAAATGTTTATCCTTCATCTGCTCAACAAAGGCATGGAAGTTGTAGTATTGACAAACGGTTCCACCAGGGACCCATTCCCCATTCAGACTGGTGTCAAGCAGGTGTTATTGCCCCAACATTGTTCTCTATCTCCCTTGCTGCAATGCTTCAACTCACTGTAGACAAGCTCCCCCCTGGAATGAAGCTAACCTACAGAAGCAACAGGACGTTATTCAACCTCTGCCACCTTCAGACCTAAACCAAAGTCACCCCAACCTAGTGTCATGGAGGATAATGCTTGCATATGTGCAATCTCAGAAGTCCCACTGGAGAGCATTGGCTGCACCTTTTCAGAGTCATATTCGGGCATACGCTCACCCTGAACATCTGCAAGATAAAGGACCTTTACTAACCTGGTCTGGCATTATGGAGCAAACCCCCAATTATCAATGTTCACATGGAGGCCTTGGACGTTCCAAATTCTCAGGATTGTCTTTTTGACTAAAACACTTATTGATGAAGAGTTCCAACACTGCATCCATTGTGCTCACACAGCCTTGTATATGAATAGGGTATTTGAGATCAACAACATTGGATCGAACACCAAGCTCATGGTATACAGAGCTGTGGTGGTTCCCGCCCTCCTGTATCGTCTAAGATGTGGGCTGTCTACAGCAGAAGCATCAAGATGTTGGAGCTGAATAATCAGTGTTGCCTGCTCAAGATCCTACGAATCTGCTGGGAGACAGATGAACCAACCAGGCCTCAACCAGGCCAACATCCCCACCATTGGCTCACTGACCATCTTTGATCGACTGCAATGGACTGGGTACAGTGTTCATGTGACCGACACGAGGCTCCCCGAACAGGTGTTTCCCTGTCAGCTCAGAAACTGCAGGTGAGCCCCATTTGGATAAAGGAAGTGCTTCAGGGATACCCTCAAGGCTTAAGTGCAACATTCCCATCGAAACGTTTGTGGAGGAGATGACCTGGTGGTATTATCATGGACTTTAATCTAGAGAACCCAATAATATTCCAGGACCCCAGGTTTGAATCTGAAGAAAATATGGAACTGAGGATCTAATGATGACCCCAAATCCCCCGTCAATTGTTTGATAAACCCATCGAATTCACTGATGCCCTTAGGGAAGGAAACTGCCATGATTAGATTAGGTTCCCTACAGTGTGGAAACAGGCCCTTCAGCCCAGCACGTTCACACCAACCATTCAAAGAGTAACCCACCCAGACCCATTGCCCTCTGACTAAAACACCGATCACCATGGGTAATTTAGCATGGCCAATTAACATGACTTGCAGAGTTTTGACTGCAGGAGGAAACCAGAGCACCGAAAGGAAACCCACGCAGACAGAGGGAGAATGTACAAACTCCACACAGACAGTAGCCTGAGGCTGGAATCGAACCCAGGTCCCTGGCACTGTGAGGCAGCAGTGCTAACTGCTGAGACACCATGCCATCCTGTTCAGCTTATGCGTAACCGTGGATTCAGAGTAATGTGGCTGACTGTTAACTGCCCTCTGTCGATTCACAGATGGCTAATGAATGCTGGCTTAGCCAGTCACACCCACGTCC
Source organism: Chiloscyllium punctatum (assembly GCF_047496795.1). Classification (NCBI taxonomy): domain Eukaryota; kingdom Metazoa; phylum Chordata; class Chondrichthyes; order Orectolobiformes; family Hemiscylliidae; genus Chiloscyllium; species Chiloscyllium punctatum. Next base: position 29,908,458 of record NC_092783.1, read on the forward strand.
CATGAATGAATCGATGAATTAAAAAACAAAGCTGGGAATCATTGGCCCATGACCATTTAAAGTGAAGCAGGAGGATCTGGAAAGCCATTAAGCACCTTGAGACTTGCTATCAGGAAAAAATGGAAGCCAGACAAAAACAGCGCAACAAGCATGCTCCCCCACCCATCCCTTTCCTGCATCCACCTTTTGCCCCAAGTGTGTCAGAGTCTGTGGAGGACACCTCGTAACTTACAGCCATCAACGTACTCACCCTATCAGTGGCAGAGAGTCACTCTCATCTGTGACGAACCGCAAATGAGATGGAGATATGAAGATTAAATTCTCTTGCAATTATGATAGTGCTTTAGTTACAAAATCCAATAATTCCTTATCTAAAGTAGAGTCAATGTTTTGGGACTGGGAGTTTTAAAACTGCTCTTCCACCTTGGGTTTCTGACACTTATTATCCAGAATTTGCATTCAAACTGATTTATAATCTGGGGACAGAATCTTGGTAATCCCATTGTAATCCCTAACTACGAGAGTTCCCCATCCTGTTTCCCATTCTGCCTGATTTACCACAATGTTGTGTAGCTGTGAATATCGATGCCCCACTTTTTTTTGTTCACCCAGTGACAATGTCTCCTTGATAGTGATTAAGATTGAAATTATTTATCTCTGTGTGTCATAAATGCATATCCCTCATTGCAGATTCTTTGTGCTTTCAAATAAAGAAGCAGCAATTTATTTTGTTAACAGAATTTCCAGATCAAAACCTATTTGCTGACGTGCTGTTTTAGTTAAGCTCTGTCCCGTCCCATTCTGTTCTACTTGTCTTCATCACATTCACCTTATGTTCTCACATTTCCATCTTTCTTTCGATTTGGAACTTGCCAATCACCTAAGCCCTGTCCCTCCTCATCTATATCAGTTTGAAACACTCTGTGTCATCCTGATCATATGATTAACAAGGACATGGATCCTGGCATGGATCAGTGGAGCCCATCCTAATATATGAGTTCACTCCTCCCTGAGTATTGGTTGCAGTGCCGACTGAATCAGAACCATTACTTTTGACACCATTCTTTGATCCTGATGTGTTCCTACACTCTGGTGACAAGATCCAATAATTTTCCATGTGGCATCCTTCACTGTGTGGGTCTAATTGCTACCACGATAAGCGACTCTCGCTCTTGGAGACGCTGCGTGATCCTGAGCCCAGAGAGAGATGAAGCAGCACAGATCAGGGATGGAGACAGGGACTTTCCAGATCTCTGTGGGATTCAGTATCTATCTACATTTGTATTCTTCACTGCATCTGTCTAATTTCTATTTTTATCCCTCTCGTGTAGCTAATCCAAGAGTTTAATGAAGATGGTTGATCAGCCAAAGAGACGGTGAGTGGGGATTTGGAGCCTTCAATAACTCCTGTAGTGTAGGATTCACTGTAAACAGCATGAGATGGAGTTAGTGGACTTCTACACTCAGACCCTCAAGACATGACACAAATACAGTGTTTAACAAGGAACACAGAACAAGAATCATTACCACGATCTTGTGAGAGTCCTACTTAAACCTCAGTGGTATTGGTCCTTCTGATTCATCACACGAGATTCCACTCAACAGTTCTGGCCCACACTGCCTTGGTGCTCTCTGTAATCTCCTCCACTCCCTGTAATCCGTCCTTTGCAGCCTCATCTAGTTTGTAGAACACTCCCTACCGCTTTCTGTTTCTCCAATCCCTAACACTGTTTGTATCAATGTAACCTTCTCCAGTGGATACTAAATTCACTACTTTTGAAAACCCCTAGAATCCTGTCTATCCCTGTAACCTCTTCCAGCCAATTCACCTCTCCATAACCTGTGTATTTGATTTTACTCCTTATATCTGTACCTATATGTGTAATCTTCCACAACCCGTACAACACTCGTTAACTATGAAATATCATTCACTCTCTCGTGCCACCCCATCCATGTATTTCTCTTCCAGAGCTGAAAACTTTCCTGTATTTGTAACAATGACAAGCTCCTACGAACCACGCTATCTATATAGCCTTCCCCTATCAGGACAAAAAACTCTCTGTCTTAGTAACCTCTTCCCGGTATTAGAGTTCTGTATGTTTCTGAGCACCATCCAGGGCTAACACTGACTATAAACGCCTCCTGTCTCGAAAATACAATAAATCTCGGTAAACTCCGTTCATCCACATTACTGTCCTTATGCATGTAATCTCCTTCAACCACTACAAACGTTTACAACTGCAAGCTCCTTCAGATACGACAACACACTTTATTTCCCTAACTGACGTGAGCTCCTAGCATTCTCCCTGTGATTGTAACCATGGCCCATCCCTACATACCTCTGTTTCTCTAAAGGTCCTCCCATTCTTAAAACCCTCCCTACCTCTGGCACCTGTTCCAGCATCCACAGCCCTCTCTATCTCTGTAAAGCTTATTCTAGTAACCACAGCCCACCATAAGACTAAATCGAAAAACTCGCTACAATATCAGAGTAGGGGAGAAAACAGAAACAGCGTACTGTGTTAGATGATCAGACATGAGCATATTAAATGGTGGGGCTGGCTCAAGTGACCAACACCTGCTCCACTTTCCTGTGTTTCTATGTTAACTCTCTATCTCTGTAACCTCCTTCTTCAATCCATCAAACACACCACATCAATCAAACTTGCTCCAACAGTCCAACTTCCCTGACCTCAACTCTACTTTCCCGCCAGCTCCATAAATCATAATGATTCCCTGATTGATTAAAATCTTATCATATCAGCTGTAAATATACTTAATGATCCAACCTCGACACCCCTATGCAGTAAGGAATTCCATAAATACACTACTCTTTGAGTAAACATATTCCTCCTAATCTCAATCATGAATGAGTGAGACCTTGCTGAGACTTTATGCCCTCTAGTTATAGATTCTCGCACAAGGGAAAACAAAGGAAGTGGCAAAGATGATTGTTGAGGTTAAGGCAATGGATGTTGTCTGAAGCGACGTTATTAAGGCATTTGACAGGTTTGCTCATGGTAGGTTGATGCAGAGGGTTAAATCACAATCCATAGATTCCATGGTAGTTGGCAAGTGTGAATCAAAATTGCCTTGGTCATAGAAAACAAAGGGTAATTGTGGAGGGGTGTATTTCTTGCTGGAAGCCTGCTGCCAGTGGTTTACCAGAAGGATCTATTCTATGCAATCTGTTTGCAATTCATATAAGGGATTTTGAAGAAAATATTGGTAGCATGATCAATTATTTTGCAGATGATTTGAAAAATGGTGGATTTGAGGATAATAAAGGAGAATATAAAAAAAAGACATAGATCATTTGGTAAAGTGAATGGAGAGAAGGCAAATCGAATTAAGTCTGGGCAAGTATGAAGTGATGGATCTTAGGAGGTCAAGTGGAAGACAAACATATACTGTAAATGGGGCAGGAATATCTAGGTTTCAGGCTAAAGCCCTTCATCAGGATACTGCCTGATCTGCTGTGCTTTTCCAGCACCACTCTAATCTAGCCTCTGGTTTCCAGCATCTGCAGGCCTTGTTTTTACCGATATACTTGTAAATGGTCGGATCCTTAACAGCATTGGTATACAGAGTGATCTTGGGTGCAATTCCATTGGTCCTTAAAAACTACATCATTGGATAAGGCGATAAGGAAGGCATATAGTATGCTTACCTTCATCTGTCACAGTATTGAGTACAGAAGTTTGTAAGTTACTTTGCAACCCTATAAAACTTCAGTACAATCACATTGGTAGTAATGTGCGCAGTTCCCATTGCCACACTACAGAAATGATATGGTGAATTTGAAGAAACTTGCTGAATGTTGCCTCGATAAGAGTGTACAATCAATAAGGAGAAGTTGAATAGACCTACGTTATTTTGGCAAGTTTGTCGAAGGCTGAGGGGAGACTGGTAAGGATATATAAAATTAAGAGATACATCGGTAGTGTGTATAGTCGGAAACTCTTCTCCAATGTGGAAATGTCAAATTCTAGGACACATTGGTTTGAGATAAGAGAGAGATAAATTTTATAAAGGATGCGTGAGGCACATTTTTAAATGTAGGGAAAGCCGAGTTTAAGTGGTATTTACACAGGCACGTGAAAAGGCAGATATTATTACAATAAGGACCATGCATTGGCAGATAATATTAGTTTAGAGTATCATCACTGTTTGCACAACCATGTTGAGTCGAAGGGTCAATTGCTATAATATAATTTTCATTTTCTACCATCCCAGCATCTACCCTGGCAAAACCGCTCAGAATCTCAGATGTTTCATGAAATTTCAATCTATTTTTCCTCTACTCCAAACTCTTCTCATTGGGAAATCTCTTCATTGCCAAGAGCAGCTGAGAAAACTTTCTGTGGCCTGCCTCCAATTGAATAATGACTTTTTTCGTTCACTCATACCATTCATGATATTCTAGGTGTGGTCTAGTTTGTACCTTGCATAGCTTTTGCCAGACCTTCCTATTTTTAGACTCCATTCCCTTAGTAATAAATGCCAGCATTGAGTTTGCCTTTTCAATTATCTGCTTATTATGTAAGACAACTTCTTTTCCTATTGAAAGATAATGAGTCCCAAAACAATTTGTGCAGTCAGCCAGAAACCAGATGTGTTAGCCTGACAGTTCATTGGAATGTATTATAGAGGTTATAACAATAAACAATAACTGGACTGATTTTGCAAAAGGTAAATAGTTTTGATGAACCTGTTGCATTTTTTTTCTGATGTGACTATAAAGGCAGAATAATTAAGGGGAGGGGAGGGGAGTGGGGTTTGGGGTAAGGCTTTTCAGAAAGGTTTTAGAAGGCTTTTGACAATTTTCAGCCAGAGTTAAAGAATAACTAGTGACAAAATAGAGGCCCTTAAAGATCATCTATGCGTGGGACCTAAAATCTCTAGGTAAGATCTTAGGCAAATATTTTGCATGAGTATTTAATGTTGAGAAAGATATCTTGTTTTTACACTTTGTGGGATTTGGATGTTGCTGGCTGGCCAGCATTGATCGCCCATTTGTATTTGCCCTTGAGAAGGTGGTGGTGAGCTGCCTTCTTAAATCACTGCAGTCCACTTGGTCTGGTTTGACCATAATGCTGGTAGGGAGGAAATTCTAGGATTTTGACCCAACGACTGTGAAGGAATAACAGTATATTTCCAAGTCAGGGTGATGAGTGGCTTGGAGGGGAACTTGCAGGGTGTGTTGTTCCCACGTACCTGATGCCCTTGTCCTTCTAGCTGGAAGTGGTCATGGGTTTGGATGGTACTGTCGAAGGAGCTTTGATGAATTTCTCCAGTGCATCTTGTAGATAGTACATGCTGCTGCTACTGAGTGCTGGTGACGAAGGGATGGAACGTTTTTTAGAACATAGAACATTGAACATTACAGCGCAGTCTACGGACCTTCAGACCATGATGCTGTGCTGACCTGTGAAACCAATCTGAAGCCCACCTCTCCTACACTATTCCGTTCCTGTCCATATGCCTATCTAATGGCCATTTAAAGGCCCTTAAACTTGGCGAGTCTACTACTGTTGCAGGCAGTGTGTTCCATACCTCTACTACTCTCTGAGTAAGGAACTACCTCTGACATCTGTCCTATATCTATTTAAAGCTATATCCCCTCATGCTCGCCATCGCCATCTGAGGCAAAAGGCACTGACTGTCCACCCTATCTAATCCTCTGATTAACTTATATGTCTCAATTAAGTCACCTCTCAACATTCTTCTCTCTCAGGAAAACAGCCTCAACTCCCTCAGTCTTTCCTCATAAGTCCTTCCGTCAATACCAGGCAAAATCCAAGTAAAGCTCTTCTGAGCCCTTTCCAAAGCTTCCACATCCTTCTTATAATGCAGTGACCAGAACTGTATGCAATACTCCATGTGCAGCCGCACTAGAGTTTTGTACAGCTGCAGCATGACCTCATGGCTCTGAAACTCAATCCCTCTACCAATAAAAGCTAACACAATGTATGCTTTCTTAATAACCCTATCAACCTGTGTGGCAACTTTCAAGGATCTATGTACCTGGACACCAAGATCACTCTGCTCATCTACACTTCCATGAATCTTACCATTTGTCCAGTACTCTGCATTCTTTTTACTCCTTCCAAAGTGAATCACCTCACAAGTTTCTGCATTAAACTCCATTTGCCAACTCTTAGACCAGCTCTGCAGCTTATCTATGTCCTTCTGTAACCTATAACATCTTTTATCACTATCTGCAACTCTACCGACCTTAGTGTCACCCGCAAATTTACTAACTCATCCTTTTATGCCCTTATCCAGATAATTTATAAAAATTACAAACAGTAGTGGACCCAATACAGATCCTTGCGGTACATCAGTAGTAACTGAACTCCAGGATTATTATTTCCCATCAACAACCACCCTCTGCCTTCTTTCAGTGAGCCAATTTCTGATCCAAACCACTTCATCAACCTCAATCCCATGCCTCAGTATTTTGTGCAATCGCCTACCATGGGGAACCTGATCAAACGCCTTACTGAAATACATGTACACCACATCAACCGTTTTATCCTCATCCACCTATTTGGTCACCATCTCAAAGAAGTTTTGTGAGACACGACCTACTTTTCACAAAAATGTGTTGACTATCCCTCGTCAACTTATTCCATTCTAGATGATTATAAATCCTATCTCTTATAACCCTTTCCAACACTTTACCAACAACCGAAATAAGGCTCACTGGTCTATAATTACCGGGGTTGTCTCTGTTCCCCTTATTCACAAGGGGACAACATCTGCTATCTTCCAGTCTTCTGGTACTAATCCTGTAGACAATGATGACATAAAGATCAAAGTCAAAGGCTCGGCAATCTCCTCCCTGGCTCTCCCAGAGAAACCTAGGATAAGGGAGGACTTACTTATATTTTCACTTTCCAGAATTGCTGACACGGCCTCCTTGTGAACCTCAATCCCATCTAGTATATTAGTCTGTATCTCAATATTCTCCTCGACAACATTGTTTTTTTCTAGTGTGAATACTGATGAAAAGTATTCAGTTAGCGCTTCCCCTATCTCCTCTGATTCTATGCACAATTTCTCACTACTGTCCTTGATTGGCCCTAATATTACTTCAGTCATTCTTTTATTCCTGATATACCTCTCGAAAGCTTCAAAGTTTTTCTTGATCCTATGTGCCAAAGACTTCTTATGTCACCTTCTGTCTCTTCTTAGCTCTCTCTTTAGGTCTTTGCTGGCTAACTTGTAACTGTCAATCGCCCTAACTGAGCCTTCATGTCTCATCATTACATAAGCCTTCTTCTTCATCTGGACAAAGATTCAACTTCTTTACTAAAGCACAGCTCTATTGCTCGACAACTTCCTCCCTGCCAGACAGGTGCATACTGATCTGCGATCCACAGTAGCTGTTCCTTGAGTAAGCTCCATCTTTCAATTGTGCCCATCCTCTGCAGTTTCCTTCATCATCCTATGCACCTTAAATCTTGCCTAATTGCATCGTAGTTGCCTTTCCCCCAGCTATAACTATTGCCCTGCGGTATATACTTATCCCTTTCCATCGTTAAAGTAAACATAAATGAATTGTGGCCGCTATCATCAGAGTGCTCACCTACCTTCAAATCTAACACCTGGCTGGGTTCATTACCCAGTACCAAATCTAATGTGCCCTTGCTTCTTGTTGGAATGTCTACATGCTGTGTAGATGTGGTGCCAGTCAAGTCGGTTGTGTTGTCCTTGATGGTGTCAACCTTCTTGAGTGTTGTTGGAGCTGCACCCATCCAGGTATATTCACACTCCTGACTTGTGTCTTGTGGCTAAATATTGGGGTGTCAGGAGGTGAATTACTTGCAGCAGTTTCATAGAGTCATAGAGATGCACAGCATAGAAACAGGCCCTTTGGTCCAACCCGCCCATGCCGACCAGATATCCCAAACCCCTCTAGTTCCACCTGCCAGCACCCGGCCCACATCCCTTCAAATCCTTCCTATTCATATACCCATTCAAATGCCTCTTAAATATTGCAATTGTACCAGCCTCCACCACATCCACTGGCTGATCATTCCATACAGGTACCACCCTCTATGTGAAAATGTTTCCCCTTAGGTCTCTTTTATGTCTTTCCCTCTCACCCTAAACCTATGCCTTCTAGTTGTAGACTCCCCGACCCCAGGGAAAAGACTTTGTCTATTTAACCTATCCAGGCCCCTCATAATTTTGTAAACCTCTATAAGGTCACCCCTCAGCCTCTGACACACCAAGGAAAACAGCCCCAACTTGTTCAGCCTCTCCATATAGCTCAAATTCTCCAACCCTGGCAACATCCTTGTAAATCTATTCGAAACACTTTCAAGTTTCACAACATCTTTCCGATAGGAAGGAGACCAGAACTGCACACAATATTCCAACAGTGGCCTAACCAATGTCCTGTACAGCCGCAACATGACCTCCCAACTACTGTACTCAATACCAATAAAGGAAAGCATACCAAACGCTTTCTTCACTATCCTATCGACCTGCAACTCCACTTTCAAGGCGCTATGAACCTGAACTCAAAGGTCTCTTTGTTCAGCAACACTCCCAAGGACCTTACCATTAAGTGTATAAGGTAAAAACAAGGACTGCAGATGCTGGAAACCAGATTCTAGATTACAGTGGTGCTGGAAAAGCACAGCAGTTCATGCAGCATACAAGGAGCAGTTAAATTGACGTTTCGGGCAAAAGCCCTTCATCAGGAATACAGGCAGAGGGCCTCATTAAGTGTATAAGTCCTGCTAAGATTTGCTTTCCCAAAATGCAGCACCTCACCTTTATCTCAATTAAACTCCATCTGCCAGTTCTCAGCCCATTGGCCCATCTGGCCAAAATCATGTTTTAGTCTGAGGTAACCCTCTTCGCTGTCCACTACAGCTCCAATTTTAGTGTCATCTGAAAACTTACTAACTCTACCTCTTATACTCGCATCCAAATCATTTATGTAAATGACAGAAAGTAGTGGACCCAGCACCGATCATTTTGGCATTCCACCTGTCACAGGCCTCCAGTCTGAAAAACAACACTCCACCACCACACTCTGTCTTCTACCTTTGAGCAAGTTGTGTATCCAAATAGCTAGTTCAGCCTGTATTCCATGAAATCTAACCTTGTTAATCAGTCTCCCATGGACAACCTTGTTGAATGCCTTACTGAAGTCCATATAGATCATATCTACTGCTCTGCTCTCATCAATCCTCTTTGTTATTTCTTCAAAAAACTCAATCAAGTTTGTGAGACATGATTTCCCACGCACAAAGCTATGTTGATTATCCCTAATCAGTCCTTGCCTTTCCAAATACATGTACATCCTGTCCCTCAGGACTCCCTCCAACAACTTGCCCACCACTGAGGTCAGATTCACTGGCCTATAGTTCTTGGCCTGTCGTTACCACCCTTCTTAAACAGTGGTACCATGTTTGCCAACCTCCAGTCTTCTGGCACCTCACCTGTGACTATCAATGATACAAATATCTCAGTAAGAGGCCCAACAATCACTTCTCTAGCATCCCACAGAGTTCTTGGGTACACCTAATCAGGGTCTGGGGATTTATCCACATTTACCCATTTCAAGACATCCAGTACTTCCTCCTCTGTAACCTGGACATTTTGCAAGATGTCACCATCTATTTCCCTACGTTCTGTATCTCGCATATCCTTTTCCACAGTAAATACTGAAAAAAAAACTCATTTAGTAATTTCCCCAATTTCTGCGGCTCCACACAAAGGCCGCCTTACTGATCTTTGAGTTACCCTTTTGTCCTTGATGTATTTGTAATAACCCTTGGATTCTCCTTAATTCTATTTGCCAAAGCTATCTCATGTCCCCTTTTTGCCCTCCTGATTTCCCTCTTAAATATACTCCTACTTCCTTTATACACTTCTACGAATTCACTCGAACTATCCTTAGATATGCTTCCTTCTTTTTCTTAACCAAACCCTCAATTTCTTTAGTCATCCAGCATTCCCTATACCTACCAGCCTTTCCTTTCACCCTGACAGGAATATACATTTTCTGGATTCTTGTTATCTCATTTCTGAAGGCTTCCCATTTTCCAGCCGTCCCTTTACCTGCAAACATCTGTCCCCAATCAGCTTTCGAAAGTTCGTGCCCAATACCATCAAAAATTGCCTTGCTCCAATTTAGAACTTCAACTTTTAGATTTGGTCTATCCTTTTCCATCACTATTTTAAAACTAATAGAATTATGGTGGCTGGCCCCAAAGTGCTCCCCCATTGACACCTCAGTCACTTGCACTGCCTTATTTCCCAAGAGTAGGTCAGGTTTTGCACCTTCCCTCATAGGTACATCCACATACTGAATCAGAAAATTGTTTTGTTCGCACTTAAGAAATTGCTCTCCATCTAAACCTTTAACACTATGGCAGTCCCAGTCTATGTTTGGAAAGTTAAAATGCTCTACCATAACCACCCTATTATTCTTAGAGATAGCTGAGATCTCTTTATAAGTTTGTTTCTCAATTTCCCTCTGAATATTAGGGTGTCTGTAATACCATCCCAATAAGGTGATCATCCCTTTCTTATTTCTCAGTTCCACCCAAATAACTTCTTTGGATATATTTCCGGGAATATCCTCTCAGTCCAGCTGTAATGCTATCCCTTATCAAAAATGCCACTCCTCCTCCTCTCTTGCCTCCCCTAGTATCTTTCCTGTAGCATTTGTATCCTGGAACATTAAGCTGCCAGTCCTGCCCATCGTTGAGCCATGTTTCTGTAATTGCTTTGATATCCCAGTCCCATGTTCCTAACCATGCCCTGAGTTCAGCTACCTTCCCTATTAAGCCCCTTGCATTGAAATAAATTCAGTTTAATTTATTCGTCCTACCTTGATCCTGCCTGCCCCGATTGTTTGACTCGCTTCTGTTCTCAACTGTACTAGTCTCAGATTGATCTCTTTCCTCACTATCTCCGAACCAACCCCCAGCACCCACCCCCACCTTACTAGTTTAAATCCTCCGGAGCAGCTCTTGCAAATTTCCCTGCCAGTATATTAGTCCCCTTCCAATTTAGGTGCAATCCGTCCTTCTTCTACAAGTCACTTCTACCCCAAAAGAGATTCCAATGATCCAAAAATCGGAATGCTTCTTCCATACACCAGCTCCTCAGCCATTAATTCATCTGCTCTATCCTCCTATTCTGGCCCTCACTAGCTCGTAGCACTGGGAGTAATCCACATATAACTACTCTTGAGGACCTCCTTCTTAAATTTCTGCCTAACTCTCTGTAATCTCCCTTCAGAATCTCAAACCTTTCCCTTCTTATATCGTTGGTCACAATGTGGACAATGACCTCTTGCTGGCCCCTCTCCCGCTTGACGACAATCTGCACCCTCTCGGAGACATCCTTGATCCTGCCACCAGGGAAGCAACACACCATTCTTTTTTTTCGCTGCTGGCCACAGAAATGTCTGTCTGTACCTTGGACTACAGAATCCCCTAACACAATTAATCTCTTGGAAGCCGACATACCCCTCGCTTCATTAGAGCCAGACTCAATACCAGAAACTTGGCTGTTTGTGCTGAGTTTCCCCTCATCTCTGAAGCTCGGAACTTGGGGAATAAATAGAATTGTTTTCAAACTAGTTCACATTAGAGAACACAATGCAGTGCAAATTTCAAAATGCATAAAGGTACATAATTCCTCAGGAATGATCAGGTTTATCCCATGAATTGTGGGAAGCTGGGGTATAAATTGCAGTGTCCCTCGCAGAGTAATTGGCATCATTAACAGCCACAGAGACATGCCGGATGACTGGGTTGCAGCTAATGTTTCATCACTTGAGGGCTTCAAGGAAATGCCAGAAAACTACAGACCAGAGAGACTGACGTCAGGGGTGAATAAACTGCGCAGATTCCCAAAAAAAGGACCTACATGCATTTTTCAAGGTGAAGACTGAATAGGAATGGTCAGCATGGCTTTGTGCATTGGAAATTTTCTGAGATCTGATTACGCTTTTAAGGAAGTAGCCAAGAGATCGATGAAGACAGAATGGTCGATGTTGTTTACATTGACATTAGCAAGGTTTCACAGAGTAGATTGCTTCATAAGGTTAGATCTCACAACATCAGGGAAAACGTACCGTCTGGATACAAAATTGCAATGAAGGTAGGATACATTTGGGTGGTGGTAAAACTTTATTGTTCTGAAAGGATGGATGCAGGGTCCACCACTGTTTCATTTATGTAAACAATTTTGATGAGTATATTGGAAGCATTGTTACTAAGTTTCAGTGTGGCACTAAAATTGGTGGTATAGTGGATACTGTAGAGTGGATAGTTTATAAGAGTGAAAAGATCTTATTCAGCTCTCCTGTAGGCTGAGAAATAGCAGATGGAGTTTAATTAAGTTAAATGAGAGATGTTGTATTTTAGTGAGAAACAACCATGACAGGACTTAAATCCCTGGCTAGTGTTGACATACACAACAACCTCGGTTCCTGTAAATTGGCATCAGAAGTTGAGTAGGTGGCAATGAAAGCCTTTGGCATGCTTGCCTTTATTAGCCAAAGCATTGAGATTTGGAGTTGGGTCATCATGTTGTGGCGATACAGGTTGTTGGTAAGGCCACCATAAATGCAATGTTGATTATTCTGAAATATTCAATTGGTTCTGTTACATGTTTTATGGATGGACATCTGACATGCTTACCTGGTCTGGCTGACATGTGACTTCAGACCAACAGAAATCTGGCTGACTCTGAGACCCCCCCCCCCCCCCCCCCCACCCAAGCATTGAGTGGTGGGCAATGAGTGTTGGTCCAGCTAATGAAGCCCTCATCCCATGAATGAATAAATAAAAGCATATATTTCCCTCCCAACATTTGCAAACACTTTCAGATGCAGCATTATGTACTTGGCTTGTAATGTTGTTCAGGCCCTTGCCACTCTCCATAACACTGTCACTGTCTCCAGCACCTTTGGCTCTACAATTTCCTACCATTGCGTAAAACAGTGACAATGATTCCTTTTCCCACTGCACTCCTCCTGCTCAGAGACACTATGCGATTCCTTTTACTCTTCCACATTTTAGCAGCCGTTTGTTCCTAAAACATCTCTTCCTTCAGAATTGCCAGGAACTTTTGGGTAACCATCTTAGCCTCTCCTAATCAAATAAGGTATTTATGCCCTGATTTGGTTTGATCGATTTATTGTTATATGTACCGAAGGTACATGTCGTAAACCTACAGACATGTTTAGCCAGGACACTGGATCAAGCAGAGTCCCATAGAATCATAGAATCCCTACAATGTGGAAACAGGCACTTGGCCCAACAAGTCCACACCGACAATGCAAAGAGTATCCCACACAGAATCATTCCTCGACCCGACCCTGACTAATGCACCTAACCTACAGATCCCTGAACAGTATGGACAGTTTGGAATGGACAATTCACCTAACCTGCACATCTTTGGATTGTGGGAGGAAACCCACGCAGACACAGAAAGAATGTGCAATCTCCATGCAGCCAGTTGCCTGAGGGTGGAATCAACCCCGAGTTCCTGACGCTGTGAGGTAGCAGAGTAACTTGCTAGCCCACTTCAGACAGCAGTTAAGAATCAATGGCATTGCTCTGGTCTGAAATCACAACTTCGACAGACCAGTTGAGGATGGTTGATTTATTTTCCCTGAGGACAATTACTGAATCGGATGCGTTTTTCCTTGACAGGTCAATAGTTTCATGGTCTATTATAAATTTATTGATATTATATTTCCTGCAATCATTTGTTCTGTTCTGATTTGAATCTGGGTCCCTGGAGATTCTGAGTTCCTGGATCAATAATATAACGATAATGCGAACAGATCATCACCTGTCCCACTCACATTTCACTCATCTCTGACTACAAGTGCGCCATGAATCAAAATCAATTCTTCCTGTTAACAATCACACAACACCAGGCTATATTCCAACAGGTTTAATTGGAAGCACTAGCTTTCGGAGCACCGCTCCTTCATCAGGTCGTTGTGGAGGACACGATTGTAAGACACAGAATTTGTAGCAAAAGTTTATAGTGTGGTGTAACTGAACTTATACATTGAAAAATACCTTGATTGTTTGTTAGGTATCTCATCAAATCAATTCTTCCAGTACAATTGTTTGATCCTGACTCCTTCCTGCACTCTAATGATATCACTCAGTCCTTCTCCATGTGGCATCTGTAACTGTGGGGAAATAATTGCTACCTCAGTCAGCGCCTCTTGCTCCCTCAGCTACTACAGATTCTGTGCCAACAGAAATCTTCACTCCAAAGAGCTGAGGCAGGGATAGAGATTCAGATTTTCCAGATCTTTATGGGACTCCGCGCCATTCTACTTTTGCAACTTTACTGTATCAGTCTAATTTCTGCACTTGTCTACTTTTCTGTCTCCTGTAGACACTCAGGGAATTCCTGACTTAGCAGATTTTCCAACCCTTCTCTAATCCAACACTTAGTTGAAGATGGATGGTCACCCAGAGACCAAGAGCAGCGAGAACTGGAGCCCTCAATAAATCCTGAAACGAGGTCAGTTCACTCACAGTGAACAGAGCAGAGAGCACTTGAAGGGCTGGCAACATCAGCTCATAGGACGCAACATAGATAGCATGCTGGATGGAGAATACCATAATGGTCCCAGGCTCAATCACCATCTACATTTGAGAGGCCTATACTCATCACTGTAGTATGAAGACTTCCAAAGACAGCATAGGAAGCTCAAAGTTATCAATCCAGGCCTGTGCTGCCTTAGTGAGGATCAGTACTGCAGAGGTTTAAGCAGCCTCCCACAAGACTGTGGTAATGCTGCCTGGAATCCTTCTTTTCTGTCTTCCCTCTCCAACACTGTATCTATGGCATGAGTCACAGACCAGTATCTTCCAACATTCTAACTACCATAACAGTTCTTACCTCCGTATCCTCTTCCCTTTTTGCAACCCCTAGCACTCCAATCCAAATTACCATCCGTAACTTGTTTCTGCCTCTAAATTATGCTTTGCCTCAGCAGTCTTGTCCTCCAGGAACTGGACTCACAAAGTCAGGCAGCCCAACCTGAAGCCCAACCCATCCATTCTGACCAGGATTCCCAAACTTATCGAGTCATATTTGCCTGTATTTGTCCCAAAGAAGTTCAAACATTTCCTATCCATGCACCGGCCCAAATGTCATTAACATCTTATCATCGTACTAGTTTCTACCACTTTCTATGGAAGCTCGTTCCATATCCCTGTGTGGAAAATGGTGCCCCTCAGGTTGCCCCTTTTAAATCTTTCTTCTCTCACCTCAAATTTATACCCTCTAGTTTTGGACTCCTCGACTCTGGGGGAAAGACCTTACTTGTGGCCTACATGATTTTATTAAGCTTTACAAAGTCAAGCCTCAGACTTCTATGCTCAGAAGAAATATGGAGGACAATGAATGAAAAATCTCAACTAGGTTCCTCACAGCTTCTTTCATAATTTCCCACAATATCCTGGGAAACACCTGGTCACTGCCTAGGGATTTATCTACCTTTATATTTTAAAATCTTCAGCACATCCTCTTCTGTAATGTGGACTCTTTTCAAGACAACACTATTTATTTCACTTTGTTTCATTTTTTTGTCCACAGTAAGTTCAAACATGAAACATTTGTTTCGGATCTCACCCTGTGGTTCCACCCATGAAAGGCCTCGTTGATCTGTAAGGGTCCCTGTTATCTCTCTACTGGCTCCCTTGTTCGTGTATTATTATGGAATCTCTTTGGACCCTCATTAATGTTATCTGCTAAAGATATCTCATGTCCCCTTTTTGCCATCCAGGTTATCCAGCCTCTCCTTATAACTCAAATCTCCAGTATTGGTAACATCTTGTCAATCTGTGCACTATTTGCAGTTTCAGATTATACTTCTTAAAGCAGCATGACCAAAATTCTCCACTGCACTCCAAACGTGGACACACCATATCTTGTATAACCGTAACATGATGTCCCAACTGATGTACTCAACATTCTGACCGATGAAGGTAAGTACGCCAAAAGCCACCTTTACCACCCTATCCACTTGTGGTGTCACTGTCACGGAACAATGCACCTGCACCCCTTGGTCTATCTGCTCAACAATACTACCCAGGGTCCTACCGTTAACTGTGCAAGTCTCCCCTTGTTTCTGTTACCAAAATTCAGCACCTTAATTTAAATCCATCTTCCAATCCTTGGCCCACTGGCCCAGTTGTTCAAGATGCCCTTCAATAATTAGAACATAGAACGTAGAACAATACAGCACAGAACAGGTCCTTTGGCACTCGATGTTGCGCCAACCTGTGAACTATTCTCAGCTCGTTCCCCGACACTATCCCAAAATCATCAATGTGCTTATCTAAGGATCGTTTAAGTCTCCTTAATGTGTCTGAATTGACTACATTAGCAGGTAGGGTATTCCACACCCTTACGACTCTCTGCATAAAGAACCGGCATCTGACATCTGTCGTAAATCTATCACCCCTCAATTTGTAGTTGTGCCCTCTCATACAAGCTGACGTCATCATCATAGGAAAAATTCTTTCACTGCCTACCCTATCTAATCCTCTGATCATCTTGTTTGTCGCTATCAAATCCCCCCCTTAGCCTTCTTCTTTCCAATGAGAACAGATCCAAGTCTCTCAGCCTTACCTCATAAGACATTCCCTCCAGACCAGGCAACAACCTGGTAAATCTCCTCTGCACCTTTTCCAATGCTTCCACATTCTTTCTGTAATGGGGCGCACAGAACTCTACACAATATTCCAAGTGTGGCCGCACCAGCGTTTTATATAGTTGCAATATGATATTGCGGTTCCAGAACTCAATCCCTCTACCAATGAAACCTAACACACTGTAGGCCTTCTTAACAGCACTATCAACTTGGGTGGCAACTTTCAGGGATCTATGCACATGGACTCCAAGATCCCTCTGCACATCCACACTACCAAGAATCTTTCCACTGACCCAGTATGTTGCCTTCCTGTTATTCTTCCCAAAGTGTGCATCACCTCCCATTTAGCTGCATTGAACTCCATTTGCCACCTCTCAGCCAAATTCTGCAGTTTATCCAAGTCCCCCTGTAACCAGTAACATTCTTCCAAACTGTCCACTACTCCACCAACTTTAGTGTCATCTGCAGACTTACTAATCCATCCATCTATACCTGCATTGAAGACATTTGTAAAAATGACAAACAGCAGTGGTCCCAAAACAGATCCTTGTGGCACACCACTAGTAACTGGACTCCAGACAGAATATTTTCCATCGACCACCACTCGCTGCCTTCTTCCAGAAAGCCAGTTTCTAATCCAAACTGCTAAATCACCCTCAATTCCATGCCTCTGCATTTTCTCCATCAGCCTATCATTTGGAACCTTATCAAAGGCTTTACTGAAGTCCAAGTATACCATGTCAACTGCCCTACCCTCATCTACATGCTTGGTCACCTTCTCAAAAAGTTCAGTGAGGTTTGTGAGACACGACCTGTCCTTGACGAAACCCTGTTGACTATGTGAAATCAAATTGTATCCACTTACTTTGGTATCCACAAACCTGCGAGCAATGACACCAATATTCTCAAACAATTCTTTTCTGTAAATGATGCACAACAGTGGAACCAGTACCTTATCGTATACCACTGGTCACAGGCCTCCAGTCTGAACAACAATCCTCTGCCAACAGCTTCTGTCCCCTCCCATCAAACCAAATTTGTATTCAGTTGGCTAGCACTCCCTGACCCAATGTGATCTCACCCAGCAACCGATGTACCGTGGTAAATCCTGTCAAAGAAGTTCGTATTGATAATGTCTACTGCTCTGTCTTCAGCTATCTTCTACTCACCTCTTCAACAAACTCAACTAAATAAGTCTGTGAGGTGCGATGTTGCATACACAATGCGTATTCCTAATCAGTGCTTGCCTTTTCAAATGCATGTAAATCTTGTCTCTTAGCATGGCTTCCAACAACTTACTCACTACTGACATCAGCTAATTGGTCTATAGTTCTCTGACTTTCCTTTGCAGCCTCCTTAAATAATGGCATAACCTTAGTCGCCCTCCAGTCTCCCAGCTCATCACTTGTGGCTATCAATGAGAAGAGTATCCCTGCTAGGGTTTTGCAATTGCTGCCTGAGCCTCCCACAATGTCCTGGGATTCATATGGTTAGGCCCCGGGTTTATATATCTCTATGCATTTTAAGAACTTAGCAACTCGTCTTACCTCTGCCCTGAAGACCTTATAAACATCTATAAGGTCATCCCTCAGCCTCCTATGCTTAAGCAAAATACTGAAGGCAATGATCCTATGATGATTCTGCTCCTTG
This sequence comes from Chiloscyllium punctatum, assembly GCF_047496795.1. Lineage (NCBI taxonomy): Eukaryota > Metazoa > Chordata > Chondrichthyes > Orectolobiformes > Hemiscylliidae > Chiloscyllium > Chiloscyllium punctatum. The sequence continues at coordinate 29,926,783 of NC_092783.1, forward strand.
AACAAGTTCATGTGTTCTTGGCTTTTTTCTCAGGTCGTACAAGACAGGTTCTGAAAAGTGTGTGTTTCGCTAGGTTTCATGGCCAATTTGATTATAGCTAACAGATACTCCCTTAGGCAAAATGTTTTTAAGTTTTAAAAAAATGCCTGTACAATGAGAGGGGAATGGTCAGTTCTGTCAGATCAGCTTTACTCTGGTTTGTTTTGGTTTTTGGACAGTCTGACTATTCACTGAAAGGGGTCAGGCAGTTGTGAAGCTGTTGGATGCAAAGAAGCACTGCTGTCTCAGCGCCAGTGACCTGGGTTCAATTCCTGCCTCAGGCAACTGTCTGTGTGGAGTTTGGACATTCTCCCCAAGTCTGCGTGGGTTTCCTCTGGGTGTCCGGTTTCCTCCTGCAGTCCAAAGATGTGCATGTTAGGTGAATTGGCCATGCTAAGTTGCCCAAAGTGTCAGGTGATAGGGTAAATGTAGGGGAATTGGTCTAGGTAAGTTGCTCTTCTAAGGGTCGGTGTGGACTTGTTGTCCGAAAGGCTTGTTTCCACACTGCAAATAATCTAATCTAAAAAAAAAGCAGCTCCATGCTGATAATCTCTCTCTCTCTCTCTGACATCTCTCCTGTGTTTAATTTTACCCTTTGTGCCAAGATGTGCTTATGGGGATTGTTGCATTTATTTGTAACATCATAAATAAATTGGGATAATCTGTTGGGTTTTCTCATAGGTTAAGTTATTCTGTATTCTGTTCTCTTTCGTTTGTGTTTTATTCAATAACCTTGTAAGTAAATCCTGTTTTGTTTAAAACTGAAGAACAAGATGCAGTTTGACCAACTGCATCCCTCCTGGAATATCTGTACTTCTCCTGCTGAAAACAGCAAGCAAAGTTAGGGTCTGGGCTCCTTTCTTGAAATGTTTTGTGTGGGTCTAGCCTGGTCTGACATAGACTGAGAGGAAGTACATGCAGATGCGTTTATATTCAGAAAGTGGGTTTATTTTAAAGTGATATATTGAGAATTCAAGGCTGGTGTGTACCACAAAGAGTGAATGGCAAAGGCAGAAAGTCCAACAAATACTGATCCAGAAATATCGTGAGATTGATAAAGAAATTACAGTGCAATAAAAACAGACGAAGCCCTGTGAAAGTATACATTGTGCAATGGGGTCCTTAAAAATGAAGGGAAAGCAATGTCCACTAAATATCTTTGGCAATGACTATTCATGAAAAGTACAAAAGGTATTTCATATAGTTAGAATAAGATTACCAGGAAAAGAGTTGGGCCTGTTAGAAACCAAAGGGATAATATGTGGCCAGGAGAGCCACAGGAAGCAGGTAAGGTCTTAAGTGAATACTTCCCATCTGTGTTCACAACGAAGAAAGACAATGTCTCTGGGAATTTCGGTTGGGATGGTGAGTTTGTAGTCCATGTCAAGATCAATAAGGAGAAGGAATGAAATTATTTCACAGGCGTAAAGGTCGAGAAATCACCAGTGTCCAGAGAGATGTATCTAAGGCTACTATGAGAGGCAGGTGAGGAGATTGCTGAGGTCCTGTTGAATATATTTAATAGTTTGTTGACCAGAGGGAAGTACCAAATGGCATAAAGATAGATATTCGATTCCTTTGTTCAGGAAGGGCAGCAGGGCTAGGCCAGGCAATTACTGAGCAGATCATCTGACATCGGGGGAGAGAAATTATTGGAAATATACTGAGGGACAGGATCAGAATGGCAGGTACTGATAACGGATAGTGAGCACGGACTTAATGGATGCGATCCTGTATGATGAATTCATTTTTGTTTTTGAAAATTGTGAGGAAAATATTTATGAGAGTAGTGCAGGATGTGGTTTACATGGATTTGACAAGCTCCCACATGGAAGGCTAGTCCCAAAGTTAAGAGCCTACGGAATCCAAGTCAAATTGGCCTGCATCCAACATTGGTCGAGGGTTGATTTTGTAATTGATGCCTTTTGCCCAGCGGTGTTCCACAGTGATCATTAGTAGCTTTAGAAATGTCACAAAACTGGGGATGATGTCCACAGTGATGCAAATAGTCTCAGGCTATGGTGTGAAGTTTGAGGCTGGTTCAGAGGTTTAAGAGAGCAAAGCAGACCAGATTTTGTCTAATGATATTTAAAATGCGTAGTGACAGTGACAATCTAATGATAAGTGGCCTTCCCCTTCTGCACTATGCTTCTTTCTTTACATAATGACTTTAAAACGTACAGAGGTATGGTCACAATCATTCAGAAAACTACAAAAAATCATTGTCTCTTTGATCTACACTCCACCCTGTCTCTGTAACACCCTCCAGCCCATACCAGCTTCCCCATCTGTGCACTTTCCTACAGTCTCATCAGCACACTGTTACCTTCTCCACTCCCTAGAGCACATATCCATTCTGTCCTACAGAGCCTCACTTCCTCTAACCTTCCACCATCAATACAAACCTCCCGACCTTTATCAAGACATCCGGTACTTTCAGCCTTTCCTGTCAATCATCCCTTTTTGTAATGTTTTGAAGACAGTTGAACCAGCCCTATATCTGTAACCTCGCCCAGCATCTACAATCTTCTCAATCTCTGGGACTTCCTTCCATCAATGCAATGCACCATATCTTTAATCAACTCTCATCACGATGAGCTTTCTAAATTTTGCAACCTCCCGCAGTCACTAAAACCATCCACGTATCTGTAATCTCCTCTTGATTGCTGTCCCTGCAACGGTCTCTGTCTGTAACCATGGCCAGTCTAAAGAACACTTGAAAACACTGTAACCTCAGTAACCTTTCAGCAAAACAAAGAAAGCAGATTACTACATGAATAATTGTACATTTGGAGAAACAATAAGACTATAAGAAAATAAGGTGCAGAAATTTGGTCATTCAGCCCATTGAGTCTGCTCTGCCATGGTGATATATTTTTTAACACTATTCTCCTGCTTTCTCCCAGTAGCCCTTTATTGTCTTGATACTCAGGAACGTATCTGGCTTAGTCTTAAATATACTCAATGATCCAGCTTCCACAGCCTTCGGTGGCAAAGGATCACAAAGATTCGCTACTCTCTGGATGAAGACGTTTTTCCTTATGTTCATTCTAAAAGTTCTTCCCTTTATTCTAAGGCTCTGCCCTCATGTTCTAGTCTCTCGTAGAACACAGAACATTGAACATTAGGGCGCAGTACAGGCCTTTCAGCCCTCGATAATGCACCGACCTGTGAAACCAATCTGAAGCTCATTTAACCTGTATTATTCCATTCTCGTCCATATGCCTAACCAATGACCATTCCAATGCCCTTAAAGTTGGCGAGTCTACTACTGTTGCAGGCAGTGCGCTCTATGCACCTACTACTCTCAGAGTAAGGAACTACCTCGCACATCTGTCCTACATCTATCACCCCTCAATTTGAAGCTATGTCCCCTCGTGCGAGCCATTGCCATCTGAGGAAGAACACTCTAACCATCCATCCCATCTTACCCTCTGATTATCTTATATGTCTCAATTAAGTCACTTCTCAACCTTCTTCTCTCCAAAGAAAACAGCCTCTCCTTCCAATGGAAACATCGTCCAAACATCTACGCGCCATGGCCATTCAGTATTCTGAATGTTTCAGTTAGATCCCCCTCATCATTCTACATTCCAATGAGTATAGACCCAGAGACTTGGAACGTTCCTCACACATTAAAATTTTCATTCTTGTGAACCTCCTCTGAACACGTTGCAGGGATAATGCATCTTTCCAGAGATGTGGGGCTCAAAACTGTGCACAATGCTCAAAATGTGGTTTGATCAGAGCCTTGTAGAGGCTCTGAAGTACATCCCTTTTATATTCATAGCCCTCTGAAAATAAATTCCATCATTTCATTCGTCTTCCTAACTATTGACTCGCCTGGGAGTTTACCTTGAAACAACCAATGGACTAGAACTCCCAAGTCTCTTTGCACTTCAGACTTTTGAATTTTCTCCCCATTTAGTAAATAGTTCATGCCTCTGTTCTTCCTACCAAAGTGCATGACATCACAATTTCCCATGTTATATTCCATCTGTCACTTTTTGCCCACTCTCCTAACTGTCCAAAACCATCTACAGCCTCACCACTTCCCCTATACTACATATCCCTCTACCTACCTTTGTATCATCTGTAAACAGAGCCAGAGTGCCTTGAGTTCCTTTATCTGGATGATTAATGCATAAATTGAAAATTTGTGGTCCTAACACTGAGTCTTGCAAAACACTACTGTCACCAGCTGCCATCCTGAGAATGATCCTTTTATCACCACCCTCTACTTTGTGACAAACCACCAAGCTTCTATCCAGTACATTGCCTCTGATACTGTGTACCCTTATCTTATTCAATCACCTCCTGTTCAGCTTCTTTTCAAAGGCCTTCTTGAAGTCCAGGTCAATCAAACCCATTGGTCTGACCCTGGCTCTCCTTGATCTGATCTGCTTATTACTTCCTCAAAGAATTCTAGCAGATTTGTTAGGCATGACCTCCCTTGAAGAAAACATGCTGACTTTGCCCTCTTTTACCATACACTTCCAAATATTCAGAAATCTTATTCTTCACAATGGATTCCAGGATTTTAACCACGACTGAAGATAGGCTAACTGGTTTGTCATATTCTGTCTTTTGCCTTACTCCCTTTGTAAACAGGTGTGTCATGTTAGCAACTTTCTAGTCCTCTGGGAACCATCCTGGTTCTAGCAATTCCTGAAAGATCACCAGTAACGACTTCACTATTTCATTAACCATCTCCTTTAGAAATCTGGGTTCTAGTCTGTCTTGTCCAGATGATTTATTCACCTTCACGCCATTCAGTTTTTCTTGCACCTTCTCCTTTGTGATGGACCCATATTCAGCTTTGTCCACTCACGGCCTTGAATGTTTGGGATACTACTCGTATCTTCCACAGTGAAGACTGATGCAAAACAATTGTTTGATTCCTCAGCCATTTCCATGTTACCAACTACTATCTCTCCAACGTCATTTTCCAATGGTCCAATGTAAACTTTTGCCTCTGTTTTGCAGTTTATGTATCTAAAGAAACTTTCAGGTCTCTCTTTATATCACTGGCTAGCTTAGTGTCATATTTACTCTTCTCCCTCCTTATCTCTTTGATTTTGTTGTCCTCTGTTGGTCTTTGAAAGCTTTCCAATCCTATGATTACTCACTGTCCTTCACAACATTGTATGCTTTCTCTTTTGCTTTTATGCTATTGCTGACTTTCCTAGTCAGCTATGGTTGCCTCATTCTCCCTGTACCACATTTCTTTTCCCTCTGAATCAATCTCTGCCATGTCCCCAGAGTTATTCCCAGAAACTGTTAACATTGCTGTTCCACTGTCTTTCCTGCTCAGCACCTTTCTCAGTCAATTCTACCCAACTCCTACCTCATGCCTCTGTAGTTGCCTTTGTTCAGCTGTATTACCATTACCTCTGATTCTATATTCTCCTTCTCAAATTGCAGAGTAAATTCGATCATGTTATGATCACTGCTTCCCAAGGGTTCCTATCATCTTAAGCACCCTCATCAAGTCTGCCTCATTGCACAACACTGAAATTAGTATTACCTATTCTGTAGTGGGCTCCATCACAAGCTGCTCCAAAGAGCCATCTCGTAGACATTCCACAATTTCATTTTCTTGAAATCCATGACAAATGCGATTTTCCCAGTTCATCTGCATATTGGAATCCCCCATAGAGTCACAGAGTCATAGAAATGTACAGCATGGAGACAAACTGTTTGGTCCAACTTGTCGATGCCATCCAGATATCCTATCCTAATCTAGTCCCATTTGCCAGCACTTGGTGCATACCCCTCTAAACCCTTTCTCTTCATAAATTTTTCCAGCTGCCTTTTAACTGATGTAACAGTACTAGCCTACACCACTTCCTCTGACAGCTCATTCGATTCAATGCACCACCCTCTGCATGAAAATATATCCCCTTAAGTCTCTTTTAGTTTTTACCCCTCTCACCCTAAACCTACACCCTCCAGTTCTGGACTTCTCTGCCTCAGGGAAAAGGCCCTGTGTATTTACTGTACCTATGTAACTTTTGATTTTATAAATCTGTATAAGGTCACCTCATAGCTTCCAAAGCTCCAGGGAAAACAGCCCCTGCCTATTCAGCCTCTCCCTGTAAGCCAAATCCTCCAAACCTGGTAACATCCTTGTAAATCATTTCTGAACCCTTTCAAGTTTACATACCTATAAGACCATAAGACCATAAGACATAGGAGTGGAAGTAAGGCCATTCGGCCCATTGAGTCCACTCCGCCATTCAATCATGGCTGCTGGGCACTTCAACTCCACTTACCCGCATTCTCCCTGTAGCCCTTAATTCCCCAAGACAACAAGAATCTATCAATCTCTGCCTTGAAGACATTTAGCGTCCCGGCCTCCACTGCACTCTGCGGCAATGAATTCCACAGGCCCACCACTCTCTGGCTGAAGAAATGTCTCCGCATTTCTTTTCTGAATTTACCCCCTCTAATTCTAAGGCTGTGTCCAAGGGTCCTAGTCTCCTCACCTAACGGAAACAATTTCCTAGCATCCACCCTTTCCAAGCCATGTATTATCTTGTACGTCTCTATTAAGTCTCCCCTTAATCTTCCAATGAATACAATCCCAAGATCCTCAGCCGTTCCTCATATGTTAGACCTACCATTCCAGGGATCATCCGTGTGAATCTCCGCTGGACACGTTCCAGTGCCAGTATGTCCTTCCTGAGGTGTGGGGACCAAAACTGGACACAGTACTCCAAATGGGGCCTAACCAGAGCTTTATAAAGTCTCAGTAGCACAATGGTGTTTTTATATTCCAACCCTCTTGAGATAAGTGACAACATCGCATTTGCTTTCTTAATCACAGACTCAACCTGCATGTTGACCTTCAGAGAATCCTCGACTAGCACTTGCAGATCCCTTTGTACTTTGGCTTTACGAATTTTCTCACCGTTTGGAAAGTAGTCTGTGCTTTTATTATTTTTGCCAAAGTGCAAGACCTCGCATTTGTTCACGTTAAATTCCATCAGCCATTTCCTGGACCAATCTCCCAAACTGTCTAGATCCTTCAGCAGCCTCCCCACTTCCTCAGTACTACCTGCCTGTCCACCTATCTTCGTATCATCGGCAAACTTCGCTAGAATGCCTCCAGTCCCTTCATCCAGATCATTAATATATAATGCGAATAGCTGTGGCCCCAACACTGAACCCTGCGGGACACCGCTCGTCACCGGCTGCCATTCTGAAAAAGAACCTTTTATCCCAACTCTCTGCCTTCTGTCAGACAGCCAATCCTCAATCCATCCCAGTAGCTCACCTCGAACACCATGGGCCCTCACCTTGCTCAGCAGCCTCCCGTGTGGCACATTAGCAAAGTCCTTTTGGAAGTCTAGATAGATCACATCCACTGGGTTTCCCTGGTCTAACCTGCTTGTCACCTCTTCAAAGAATACCACCAGGTTTGTCAGGCATGACCTCCCCTTAGTAAATCCATGTTGACTTGTTCTAATCAGACTCTGCTCTTCTAAGAATTTAGAAACCTCATCCTTAATGATGGATTCTAGAATTTTACCAACAACCGAGGTTAGGCTAATTGGCCTATAATTTTCCATCTTTTGTCTTGATCCTTTCTTGAACAATGGGGTTACAACTGCGATCTTCCAATCATCCAGGACTTTCCATGACTCCAGTGACTCTTGAAAGATCTCAACCAATGCCTCCGCTATTTCCTCAGCCACCTCTCTCAGAACAGAGAGAGGTGGCTGAAAGGTGGCTGTTCTATCTCCTAGTGTATCTTGTGTCCCAGTTCCTAAATACTATTTGGTGACCTGTACAAAACTTCAACTATGGCTTTTTTACCTTTCCGTTCCTCAATTCAAAGCACGCAGATTCTATACCATCAGACCCTACTTCGTTTCTTAATATTGATTTAACTTAATGTCTTATGACTAACGCAACAACACTCTCTCTGCCCACCATCTTTTCGTTAGGATATATATCATTGAATACTCAGTTCCTAATCATGATCCCCTTGCAGTCACCTCTTCACCATGCCCACCATCTCATAACTGGCAATTTTGCTCTGCACCACAAGCTCATTTACCTTATTTCTTGCACTGTTTGCAATCAGATATAACACCTTCAGTCTGGTATTAACCATTCCTCTTCTCATTGTCATTCGTTTGTCCAGAATGCTTGAAGTTTGATTGCTAACACTTTCCACACACTTTGTCCTATCTGTGTCTGTGCTGGAGATTTTAACAACCTCCCCTGAGGTCTGCACGCTTAACTCCTTCTTTAATTCAGGTTTTCTTATTTCCACTATAAATGAGCCCGCCCCACGTCCCCTCTCCTCTATTTAAATTAAAGCCCTGTCGACAGCACTAGTTTTGTGATCACTCGGACTCTGGTCCCAGCACGGTTCAGATGAAGACTGACTCATCTGAACAGGTCTCTTTTTTCCCAGTACTGATGCCAGTGTCGCATTTCTCCCACATCAATCCTTGAGCCATGCATTTATCTGCTTAATCTTCTTGACTCTGTGCCAATTAGCTCGTCGGTCAGTGGTAATCGAAAGATTACAAGATTTTTGTTTTAGTTAGCAGAACCTCTGCCCTAGTTGTATCTATATCATTGGTACCTACGTGGACTATGACCACTTGGATCTTAACCCTCTGACTCGAAGTTCTGCTGCAGCCAGATGAGATATCCCGAATCCGAGCACCAGGCAGGCAACACAACCTTCGGGACTCTCAATCCTGGTCACAGAGACCAGTATTTATGCCCCTAACTATACTATCCCCAGTAACATTGACATTGATCTTCTCTCCACTGCCCCTCCCCCCACTTGAAAGTCTCCCTGCACCATAGTGCTGAATTCACTCGGCTCATTCGCTCTGAAGTCCCCATTCTCATTCACACAGGGAACAAGACTGTTGAACCTGTTGGACTAGGTCAGGGTCTGAGGTTCCTTCAACTCTACCTCCTGGATCACCCTACCTGCCTCACTCACAGCCATACCTTCCTGTCCCTGACCACTGGCTGATTTTGAATTATTTAGTGTAAGGGGTGTGACCATCTCCTGAAACACAGCATCCAGATAACTCTCCTCTTCCCTGTTTGAGGTTCAATTTCCAGTTCATAAACTCTTTGCCTGAATTTTTCCAACAACCAGCAGTTACTGCAGACATGGTCACTGGGAGCCACAAAGGGAACTATTGGCTCCCAAATCATGCAGAAACAGTACACCGCCTGACTGTCCATCTTTGTTTTATGTAATTAGTTTTGCATGTGTTTTTTAAAGAGTTTTTAACTGTTTTTCTATCTCTGCTTATGGAAGTTGTAAACAACAAATAAATTGCAACCAATAAATTAACACGATTCCCTCTCAGCTTTGGTGTAAAGTTCAGGGCCCAAATCTACAACCTACATTTTTATAACCGCTTTCCTTCCCTGTCTGCTTTCCGTTCACTCCTACTCAGCCCCGGTCCTGAATTACCTATTTTGCTACCAACAAATTTTACAGTAGCTTGTCTGTCTATCCCCACTTTATTTTTGGTTAGAAGAGGAGGGAAGGAGGAAAACATAACGATGATGTGGGTCTGTGCCTGAACCACTCCTTGATACCAGGCCCACGATGATCCCCTCTTCAGTAGTTACACTGGCATCATTCCATACTTCTTCCTCAGCTACATTGATGACTGCAGTGGCGCCACCTCGTGCTCCTGCGAGGAGGTTGAGCAGTTCATCAATTACACCAACACATTCCATCCTGACCTTAAATTCACCTGGACCATCTCTGACACCTCCCTTCCCATCCTGGACCTCTCCATCTCCAAAACTGACGACCAACTTAACATGACAACTTTTACAAAGCCATCGACTCCAACAAAAGCCATCTTCCGATCCTACCTCCTGCAAAAACGCTATCCCATATTCCCAATTCATCCACTCTGCCATATCAGCTCCCCGGGAGGACCAGTTCTACCACAGAAAACACCAGATGGCCTCCTTCTTTAAAGACTGTAATTTTCCTTCCCACGTGCCCTCCAATGTATCTCATCCATGTCGTACCTCCGCCCTCAAACCCCAATCCTCCAACTGCAACAAGGACGAAACCCCCGGTCCCACACCTTCCACCCCACCATCCTCCGCATAAGCTGTATCATCCACCAACATTTCCACCACCTCCAAACGGACCCCACCACTAGGGATACATTTTCCTCCATACCCTTTTCTACTTTCTGCAAAGACCATTCCCTCCGTGATTACCTGGTCAGGTCCACCTCCCCTCCTGCCACCTTCCCCTGCCACTGCAGGAATTGCAAAACCTTGCCCACACCCCCTCACCTCCATCCAAGGACCCCAAGGAGCCTTCCACATCCACCAAACTTTCACTTGCACATCCACCATTGTCATTTATTGTATCGTTGCTCCTGATGCAGTCACCTTTACATTGGGGAGACTGGACACCTTCACGCAGAATGTTTTGGGGAACCTCTCCACAACACCCACACCAATCAACCCCAGCACCCCATGGTTGAACATTTCAACTCACGCTCCCACTCTGCTGAGGACATGCAGGTCCTGGCCCTGCTCCACCACCGGTCCCTCACCTCTCAATGCCTGGAGGAAGAACGCCTCATCTTCCACCTTGGAACCCCAGGACATCAATGTGGACTTCACCAGTTTCCTCATTTCCCCTCCCCCCCTTTACACCAGTTCCAACCTGCCAGCTCAGCAAAATCCTCATGATCTGCCAATCTTCCTTCCCACCTATCCACTCCACCCTCCTCTCCGACCTATCACCTTCATCCCCACCACCATCCACCTATTGTACTCTTAGCTACCTTCTCCCCAGATCCACCCTCCTCCCATTTACTTCTCCATCCCGGTGGCTCCCTTGCCTCATTCCTGATGAAGGCCTTTTGCCTGAAAAGTCGATTTTCCTGCTCCTCGGATGCTGCCTAACCTGCTGTGCTTTTCCAGCACCACTCTAATCTAGACTCTGATCTCCGGCATCTGCAGTCCTCACTTTCGCCTCGGTGATCTTAGGCGAATCCTCTTGCAAGGATGCCTACCTTAAAGAGGTTCTCCTCTGCTCTCTACAATGATTTCATTGAGTGTCTCTCTCTCTCTCTCTCTCTCCCTCTCACTGCAACCCCCAGGTTTGCCCTGAAACAGACTCGCTACCACAGCCACATCTGCTTCCTCAGTGCCTGCTCTGTAACCAACTGATTCCACATGGACTCCGGACTACATTCAGACCAGCACAATTTGGATCCGAACAGGACAACCATTACAGACTACAAATTCAAAACCACCAACAACGGTTCTCCTTCAGAATTCTCCGCTTATCAGCAATGTGCCACCACCTAACCTCTCAACAGTCAGCTATCCCTCAACTGATGGCCACACTCTCTCCGAACAGCAAAGGACCCCTTCTGTACTATATCCTGAGAAGAATTCCTACTCACAACAAACAGTATTTGTACACCATCTCAAACATCAAAAACTGTAAGTACAACAAACTTTTATATACCCACCTCCATAACCAGCAATCCTCAAACATTCCAGAAGGTTACTCTGGCCTCCAGAAAGCTCGGCCACCATTAGCCAAGCGGCCGGTAAGCTAACCATCCCCATGGCGATAGATGATGTCACTCCTGCCCAACCATCGCGGCCGCTTCCGCAGCCTCTTCTGCATCTCGCGATTTCACATGCACCACACGTGACATCTCTTCCGTCCCTCACGTCATCACTGACATCATGCGTTCAGCGACTTCCCCTCCCCACCTATCACTGTGGTCGCCACCACTTCTGCCCCCACCAATGCCACTCATCTGCATACTGCCGACATCCCCCCACAGATCCCACTGTTACTATCCCTGCCTCCCAGAACCCTGAGGGGAACATAACCCCTGCTCATGACTCCACCCCCATTCCCTCACCATCACTCCCACAGCAGTTACAAGCTCCGCACACACTCCAAGCTCCACACCTACCCCAGATCCAGCTCCCAGCCCTGCCGGGTTTTTGCCATCCCCCAGATGTTCCCCTCAATGAGAACGAACAATCAGTCCTCAGAAAAGGCCTTACCTTTATCCCCTCCATACACGCATCAATGAATTTAATGTGCATCATGACGTCGAACACTTCTTCCACCGCCTCCACCTCCGAGTTTACTTCTTCAATCAGGACAACGGCCCACCTTCCGAGGACCCCTTCACACGCCTCCAACACACTCGATCCACCTGGACACCCCATGCAGGCCTATTACCCGCCCTCAATCTCTTCATTTTCAACTGCCACCAAGACATTAACTGCCTCAACCTGCCTACCCCCTCCCCCATTCCAACCTCTCACCCTCACAATGCGCAGCCCTCCACTCCCTCTGCTGCAAACCTAACCTCACCATCAAACCAGCAGATAAATGGGGTGCAGTGGTAATTTGGTGCACTGACCTCGACACCGCTGAAGCCAGGCGCCAACTTGAAGACACCTCCCCCTACTGCCCTCTCGACCTTGACCCCACCTCCATCACCACGCCATCATCTCCCAGACCAGACACAACCTCATCACCTCAGGAGTTCTCCCACCCACAGCTTCCATCTTCATAGTCCAGGAACCTCACACAGCCTAATTCTTCTTCCTTCCCAAGATCCACAAGCGTGACCATCCCAGCTGACCCATTGTCTCAGCCTGCCCCTGCCCACCAAACGCATCTCCACCTACCTCAAAACTGTCCTGTCCCCCCTAGTCCAGGAACTTCCCACATATGTTCGAGACATCACCCATGCCCTCCAAGTCCTCCAAGACATCTGTTTCCCCGGCTCCCAATGCCTCATCCTCACCAAGGACATCCAATCCCTCTACACCTCCAAACACCATGACTATGGCCTCCAAGCCCTCCATTTCTTCCTCTCCCAATATCCTCACCAGTACGCTTCCACCAACACTCTCATTCATTTGGATGAACTTGTCCTCACCCTTAACAATTTCTCCTTCGAATTCTCCCACTTCCTCCAGATGAAAGGGGTAGCAACTGGTACCCACATGGGCCCCAGTTATACCTGTCTCTTTGTTGGCTATGTAGGACAGTCCATCTTCCGTAGTTACACACGCGCCACTCCCCACCTCTTCCTCCACTACATTGATGACTGCATCTGTGCCACCTTGTGCGCCCATGAGGAGGTTGAGTAGTTCATCAACTTCACCAATACATTCCATCCCGACCTGAAATTCAACTGGATCATCTCTGACACGTCCTTCCTCTTCCTGGACCTCTCCATCTATATCAATGATGACCAACTTAACATGACATTTTTTACAAACCCGTCGACTTCCACAGCTACCTGGATTACACCTCTTCCCATCCTACCTCCTGCAAAAGTCCCACCCCATATTCCCAATTCCTCCGCCGTATCGGCTCCCAGGAGGACTTTTTCCACGACAGAACACGCCAGATGGTCTCCTTCTTTAAAGACTGAATTTCCCTTCCTACGTGGCTGAAGATGCCCTCCAATGCATCTCATTCATGTTCCACACCTCTGCCCTCAAACCTCAACCCTCCAACTGCAACAAGAACAGAATTCCCGGTCCTCACCTTCCACCCCACGAAACTCCGCACAAACTGCATCATCCACGAACATTTCTGCCACGTCCAAATGGACCCCACCACTAAGGATATATTTCCCTCCCCATCCCTTTCCACTTTCCGCAAAGACCATTCCCTCCGTGATTACCTGGACAGGTCCACCTCCCCTCCTGCCACCTTCCCCTGCCACTGCAGGAATTGCAAAACCTGTGCCCACACCTCCCCCCTCACCTCCAACCAAGGCCCCAAAGGAGCCTTCCACATCCATCAAACTTTCACCTGCACATCCACCATTGTCATTTATTGTATCCGTTGCTTCCGATGCGGTCTCCTTTACTTCTCGCAGGGAGCTTTAGGGAACATCTCTGCAACACCCACAACACCCGCAACACCCACACTGATCAACTCCCCTTCCCACTCTGCTGTGAACAAGCAGGTCCTGGGCCTCCTCCACCACCACTCCCTCACCACTCGGCGCCTGGAAGAAGAACACCTCATCTTCCGCCTTGGAACACTTCAACCTCAGGGTATCAATGTGGACTTCACCAGTTTCCTCATTTCCCCTCCCCCACTTTACCCCAGTTTCAACCTTCCAGCTCAGCAACATCCCCATGACCTGTCCTACTTGCCAATCTTCCTTCCCACCAATCCGCTCCACCCTCCTCTTTGGCCTATCACCTTCACGCCCACCTCCATCCGCCTATAGTACTCTTCGCAACCTTCTCCCCAGCCGCACGCCCATCCCATTTATCTCTCTACTCTGGAGGCTCCCTGTCTCATTCCTGATGAAGGGCTTTTGCCGGAAACGTTGATTTTCCTGCTCCTCAGATGCTGCCTGACCTGCTGTGCTTTTCCAGCACCACTCTAGTTTAGACTCTGATCTCCAGCATCTGCAGTCCTCACTTTCGCCCACTCATCAGTGCAGGTGACTGCTTCCAGGCTGCAATTTAGGTGCCGAAGTGATGCCTTTCCCTCTCTGTCAGCCTCTGCTGGATGCTCTTCCTGTTGCTGATCACAGTGTCTGTTGACAGACGATTCGCCCTTTGGTGCAGGTAAATGCTTCCAGGCTGTAATGTGCACACTGAAGTGATGCCTCATCCTCCCATTTGCCCTCTTCTAGGGAAGGGTGCGTGCATTGGGACCTGGGTGTCCTTATACAGCAGTCCCTGAAGGTAAGCATGCAGGTGCAGCAGGTGGGAAAAAAGCAAATGGTATGTTGGCCTCCATTCAGAGACGTTTCAAGTACAGGATCAGGGATGTGTTGTTGCAGTTATACAGAGCCTTGGTAAGGCCACATCTAAAATATTGTGTACAGTTTTGGTGGCTTTTTTTGGGAAAGGATTATCTTGCCCTCGAGGGAGTGCAGCGAAGGTTCACCATGCTGATTCCGGGGCTGTCAGAACTGATGTTATCAGCAAGATTGACTAGGTTTGTTTTCACTAGAGCTCAGACAAAGGAGGAGGGATTTCATAGAGACTTTTAAAATTTTATCTGGACGAGACAGTGTAGATGCAGGAAGGATATTCCCGATAGTGTGTCTGTCTAGCACCACAGGTCACAGTTTGAAGATTAGGAATGGACCACTTAAAATGGAGATGAGGATGCATTCCTTCTGCCAGGGTAAGCCTTTGTAATTAATCAGCATAGGAACTAGTTGATGCCACGTTGTTGAATATTTTGAAGACACAGCTCGATATTGCACTTGGGGCAAATGGGATCAAAGGTTATGTAGAGAAAGCAGAATGAGGTTGTTGAGTTGGACAATCAGCCAAAATCGTGATGAATGGCAGAGCAGGCGGGAAGGGTCAAAAAGCCGAACAGACTCCTCATGCTCCTCTCTTCTGTGTTTCTATGTTTCAATGTATCACTAAAATCACCCAGTCTCAACAACTGTCCTTACGTCTGCCATTGCTTAAATAGCCACAAGTGTTAGCCTGGCAGTAAGTCAGGAATGTGCTGAAATCTATTAAAAAGGGTATGACAATAAACAACAAGTGAAATCTAAGAAACAATGGAAGTTGCATGGTTTTGTAAAAGGGAAACATTTTTGGTGAACCTGTTGATTTTATGTTTTACTGTGATTATAAATGGCAGAATAGATGAGGGTGGTGAGGATAGTAATGGCTAGGATATGGTGTATTTGAATTTTCAGATTCTTTATGACAAGATTGAACTAAAGAGTAACTGGTGAGAAAATAGTGACTCTTAAAGACCACCAAGGCTATATGTGTATACTGGAGATGGGTGAGATCCTGAAGAAACATTTCACCTCAATATTTACTGTAGAAATAGACATGGGAGATCAGGGACTTAGAGAAATAAATCGCAATAACTTGAAAATAATTCACAACAGAGAAGCGATGGAATGTTTTTAAATGTGTAAGAGTAAATACATCCTCAGTCCCTGACCAGAAGATTATAGGTAACTAGGTAAGAAATTGCGGGTTGCCTAGCAGAGATATTTGTACCTTGGGTAGTCACAGTGAAGGGAACAAAACTGGAGAGCAGCTAATGTTGTTCCATCACTTAAGAGCTGCAATGAAAAGCCGGGAAACTACAGACCAGTGAGGCTGATGTCAGGGGTGGGTAAGTGTTTGCAAGAGATTCTGAGAGACATGACTTTCATGTATTTAGAAAGGTAAGGACTACTTAGAAATAGTCAACATGGCTTTGTGCATGGGGAAATCGTGTCTCACAATCCTGATTGAGTTTTTGAGGAGGTGGCCAAAAGACAGATGACAGCAGACTTGTAGAGGTTTTCAAAAATGGATTTTAGAAAGGCCTTCTTCGAGGTTCCACGTTTTAGACTGCTTAATGAGGTCACATCATGCAAGATCAGAGAGAGCTCACCAACTGGATACAAAATACAAAATATCTTTAACCATAAGGTGGTGGTAGAGGGTTGTCATTTTGACTGGAAGCACATGAGCCGGTATGCTGTTTTGTCAGTTCAATATTTTACACTCTTCCTTCGAATGATTTCACTATTTACAGTCATACAGTTCAGTCTGTTTGCCCTCTTTACGTTAGTAAGTTCTCCTCACATACTCATATAATTGGCCAAATATTTGTTTCCGATTGTTGCTTGACCTTTGTGTAGTCTCTTCAAAACTTCAAAATCTCTTTGAGATCCTTTATCACAATTCCCCAGAGGATCTCTTAATGTGACATATTCATTCGCTCAGCCTCATGACAGAACTGTCAAACTGAGATGGTTACACCCCTCGCCAGTTACACAATGTGTTATTCAAAGAAGCACTGACAAAATATTCCCAGAATCTTTCTTTGAATATGTTGCCCAGTGTGATTATCCTAGATTGTATGAAGATTGAATTTTTTTTTTCAAAATTATCACAGAGCCTTTGTTACAAGTTCCAATGCATTCCTGTCGAACAATGAAATGCTGTTAGTTGGTCTAAAACTGTTCTCCTGATTGTGGTTTTGACACCGATTACCCAGCATTTGGATTCATAATGATTCTACTCCATAATCTGAAGCTGATGGTTTTCATTGTAGTGTCTTAGTTATCCATTATTGTGAGGGTCATCCATCTTGCTTTCCCACTCTGTCTGAGTGTCCACAAGGTTGTGTACAGTTTAATATTTATGTTCCATCCTTTTTACACCCTTTAACCACATCTCTCTCGTGACTAAATCTTATTTCTCTCTGTGTCACAAGTCTATCTATCTTATTGCAGATACTTTTTCCATTCAAAGAAAAACATTATAATTTACTTTTTAACCATATTTACCTGTCACAAATATATTCATTGATGTTCAGTTTCAGTTAAATTCTGCCCTTTCCTGATCCTTTCTGCTTGTTTTCATTCACATTCGCATGCTGTTCTGATGTTTCACCTTTTCTCTTTGGAATTTTAAAGCAGTTGAACGCCCTGTTCACAAACCTACCTATATGATTGTTTCAAACATTTGTCCCAGCACAGTTGCCCATACAACTGGATTATTTTAATTCCCTCGTGGGATGTGGGTGTTTCTGGCTGGCTAGCATTTACTGCCCAACCCTCGCCATCCTTTAACTGAGTGGCTTGCTAGGCCATTTTACAGGGCAGTTAAGATACTGGTAAATATCTTCTGAGCCCACCACACCTTAATAATATGCTTCATATAACTGGGTAATCAGAACTGGATACAGTATTCTAAAAGAGGCTGCACAGATATCACATAAAATCTCATCATGGCTTCCCGACTCCAACATTCAAAGGTCTGAGCAATTAAGGCAATTGGGTCATGTGCCTGTTTAATCATGTTGTCTGCTCGTGATGCAAATATCAATGCATCATGTATCTGAACATGTGGTAGATCCCTCTGTTCTGCAACACGACTGAAGTCCTTGCCATTTATTGTGCAAGCCCAAAGCCCTCTTTTCTTGTACCTTGCATTTATCCAGATTGAACTCCATCTGTCATTTAATAGCTGATTAGCCAATTTCATGAAGATCCCTTTGTAATCTAAGAAAACCAGCTTCACTGTCTACAATGTCACTCTCCAGTCTTCTAGCACATCACACGCAATTGTCAATGATACAAGTAATTCTGCTCGGGCCTCTGCAATTTCTTCCCTCGCTTCCCAGAAAATCTTGGCAAGCACTTGATCAAGTCCCAGGAATTTATTTACTTTTGTGTTTTAAAACCTCCAGCACCTCCCCTTCAGTAATGTGGGCTCTGTTCAAGACATCGCTGTGAGTCCCCCAGTCTTTTTTCCACAGTAAGTTCTCAAGTGAAATACGTGTTTAAGATCTTACCCACCTACTGTGTTTCCACAGATTGGTGACCTTATTGATCTTTAAGAGGACCTATTTTCTCACTAGTTAATCGTTTGCCCTTAATATTGTTCTACAATCTCTTTGGATTCTCCTTAACCTGATTTGCTGAAATCATCTCATGTCCCCTTTTTGCCTTCCTGACTTCCCACCTTAAGTGTATTCCTGCACCCCTTATGCTTCTCAAGGAATTCGCTTAATCCACTTATCCGTGACATTTGCACCAACCCATGCCCCCACCTTTTTGTCTTGACCAGAGCCTCAAAATCATCAGTCATCCAGTGTTCCCTACATTCTTTGACAAAACCAAGGAACTCATTATTGACTTTTGGCAGGATGTTACTCATGCCCCCCTCCACATTAACAGCACAGAGGTGGAACGAGTGGAGAGTGTCAACTTCCTGGGAGTGGTCATGAACAAAATGCTTTCTTGGATTTTCCATGTGGATGCTAGGGTTACATGGCCAACAACGTCTCTTCTTCCTCAGGCTGCTGAGAAAAATTGGCATTACAGTGAATACATCAATGTGGATTTCACCAGTTTCCTCATTTCCCCTCCCCCACCTTACCCCAGTTCTAAGCTTCCAGCTCCGCAACATCCTCATCACTCGTCCCATCTGTCCACTGTCTTTCCCGTCTATCCGCTCCACCCTCTCCTCTGACCTATCACCTTTCCCCAACCTCCATCCACCTATTGCACTCTCAACTACCTTCCCCCTAGCCCCACCCACCTCCCATTTATCTCTCCACTCCCAAGGCTCCCAACTGCATTCGTGATTAAGGGCTTCTGCCCGAAATGTCGATAATCATGTTCTGCGGATGCTGCCAGACCTGCTGAACTTTTCCAGCAACACACTCTGGACTCTGTACAGCCACAGCATAACCTCTCTGCTTTTAAACACAATCCCTTTTGCAATGAAGGACAAAATTTTGCAATGATTTGCCTTCTTAATTATCTGTTGCACCTGCTGACCAACTTTCAGTGATTCATGCACAGGAACACTGCAATCCTGCTGCACAGCAGCATGCTGCAATTTCTGAGCATTCAAGTAATAGTCCTTTTTACTGTTATTTCTAACAAAGCGGATGACTTCACATATATTAACATTGTACTCCATCTGCAAGACCTTTGACCACTCAATTAAACTATCTCTGTTGCTCTGCAAATTTCAGAATCTTCTGCAGACTCTACTTTGGTCTACCACTCATCTTTACATCATCTGAAAACTTTGACACACTACACGTGCTCTCCAACTGCAAATCATCTATGTTAATTCTGAATAATTGTGGTCACTGATTTCTGAGCGCACCACAAGTCAATGATTGCTAACCAGAAAAGCAAACATTCATCCACACACTTTGCTTTCTGTTGGTTAACCAACCCTCTATCTATGTAAGTACATTGGCCATAAATTTTGTGATAAAGTGAAATGGATTATAAATGTTTAAATTGACAACACGAAGGGCAAGCAACAACAAAAACAGAAACAAAGTCAATTACATGAGCTTGAGAGGAGAGCTGACCATGGTAAACAGGGTAAACAGACTGAAACATTTGGCTGTAAATGAACAGTGGAAAACATCTGAAAGAACAGCGCTAAATATTCAACAAATGGACTTGCCATTGAAACAGTCAAAAATTTAGCATGAAATTCCCATTTGTGCCTTAGTCAGGACTTAAGGGACCAGATGTGAGTAAGAGTGGTTTAGAAGACCATCAAGAAAACCTAATGATTCTGAATATATGTTTTAGGAACACACGAAGGTTACCAAAATATGGAAATAGATGTCTCTCATACTGTTCACACATTCTTCTTTCACAGTTCCAATAATATCACTTCACTGGGAGAACCCCAGGAATGCCATCTCTAGGTCCTGCTGTGATGTTTTCCCTAATCAAAAATGGCACTCCATATCTGTAGACCTCCATATCTGTAGAAAATCCTATGGTCTTTACAGCCTTTCCTGCCTGTACATCCTGTTTCAAACCCTACAGCCTTCCCCTCCCTCCAATGCACACTTATCCAGATAACCTCCTTCCATTCCTATACCATACCCTGACTCTTTCCTTCTCCTGTTCTATGAACCTTGTGAACTTTGTGATCTCGCTCAAGCTCCGCTATGCTGTACATCATTGTATCTTCCTTTGACCATCTCTCTTGAACCCTACTTCTCTCCATAAATGCAAACTCCTTTAGTAATCAAAACACTTCTATCCAGTGTAATCTTCACCTGTACAAACAGATCTCCAGATAATAATCCCCTCTTCCGGCCTCTAGAATTTTCCCTCTGACAGCAACCTTCTCCATTCATTGCAACACTCCGCATGACTGTTACCTTCTGCAGTCCCTACAATCATTCCTTTCTCTGTAAACTAACATCACCTATACAAATCCCCGTTTTACTGTAACAAACACAGTCTCTCCATGTGTCAATAACTTCAATTAGTTACGATCAACTTCCTCCATCCCTGTATCACTATCTCTGTAACCTCTTCACAACCCGACAGCTCTCCCTATATCTGGAATCCCCTGCACTCCCTCTAATCATTCCTCTGAGTGTAATCTCCTCTAGAGTCATGGAGATGTATAGCACGGAAACAGATCCTTCAGTCCAACTCGCCCATGCCGACCGTAAATCCCAAACCCAATCTAGTACCACCTGCCAGCACCCAGCCCATATCCCTCCAAACCCTTCCTATTCATATACCCATCCAAATGCCTTTTAAATGTTGCCATTGTATTAGCCTCCACTTCCTCTGGCATCTCATTCGTACATATACCAGCCTCTGTGTGAAAAAGTTGCCCCTTTTATATCTTTCCCCTCTCAACCTAAACGTATGCCTTCTAGTTCTGGACTCCCCTACCCCAGGTAAAATACTTTGTCTCTTTATCCTATCCATGCCCCTCATAATTTTGTAATACTCTATAACATCACCCCTCAGCATCCAACACTCCAGGGAAAACAGCCACAACTTGTTCAGCCTCTCCCTATAGCTCAAATCTTCCAACCCTGGCAACATCCTTGTAAATCTTTTCTGAACCCTTTCAAGTTTCACAACATCTTTCAGATAGGAAGGAGACCAGAATTACACCAATATTCCAACAGTGGTCTAACCAATATCCTGTACAGCCATAACATGACCTCCCAACTGCTGTACTCAATACTCTGACCAATAAAGGAAAGCATACCATACACCTTCTTCACTATCCTATCTACTGCTATGAACCTGCACTCGAAGGTCCCTTTGTTCAGCAACACTCCCTAGGACCTTACCAGTGCTGTTATAAGTGCTGTTAAGATTTGTTTTCCCAAAATACGGCACCTTGCATTTATCTGAATTAAACACCATCTGCCACTTCGCAGCCCATTGGCCCATCTGATCAAGATCCTGTTGTAATCTGATGTAACCTTCTTCGCTGTCCACTACACCTCCAATTTTGGTGTCATCTGCAAAATTACTAACTATACCTCTCATGCTCGCATCCAAATCATTTATATAAATGATAAAAAGTAGTGGACCCAGCACAGATCCTTGTGGCACTCCACTTGTCACAGGTCTCCAGTCTGAAAAACAACTCTCCTCCACTATCCTCTGTCTTCTACCTTTCAGCCAATTCTGTATCCAAATGGCTAGTTCTCCCAGTATTCCATGAGGTCTTACCTTGCCGACCAGCCTCCCATGGGGAACCTTGTTGAACGCCTTTCTGAAGTTCATATAGATCACATCTACCACTCTGCCCTCATCAATTCTCTTTGTTACGTCTTCAAAAAACTCAATCAAGTTTGTGAGACACGATTTCCCACGCACAAAGCCATGTTGACTATCCCTAATCAATCCTTGCCTTTCCAAATACATGTACATTCTGTCCCTCAGGATTCCCTCCAACAACGTGCCCAACACCAACATCAGGATCACTGGTCTGTAGTTCCCTGGTTGGTCCTTACCACCCTTCTTAAAGAGTGGCACCATGTTGGCCAACCTCCAGTCTTCCGGCACCTCACCTGTGACTATCAATATTACAAATATCTCAGCAAGAGGCCCAGCAATCACTTCCCTAGCTTCCCACAGAGTTCTAGTGTACACCTGATCAGGTCCTGGGGATTTATCCACTTTTATGCATTCAAAACATCCAGCACTTACTCCTCTGTAATATGAAGTCCTTGAGGAGAAAGTGCTGGATGTCTTGAATTCCTGAAAAAGAGCTTATGACTGAAACATCAGTTCTCCTGTTCCTTGGATGCTGTCTGACCTGCTGCGCTTTTTCAGCAACACATTTTCAGCTGTAATATGAAGTCCATAAAGCACACTCTATCAATGTCAGTTTCTTCAGTCCCTAACAACGTCTGTCTCAGTGTTACCTTGACTAGGAGATAGAACTTACCCTGTCTACTAAACCCCTACAGCAGCCCCTACAATCCTGGTGTATTCGCCTTCAGTTCCGAAATCATTTCCCATCTATGTAGCCTTCTCCAATCCCTGCAACCTGCTTTATGTGTTAAAAGTTCTACAGTCCCTTGAGCAATTCCTATCCATGTAATCTGTTCCAGATCCGAGAAATCTCCCGACCTTCGTAAACATTTTCATGCCCAGAAATCCTTGCTAACATGTCGCCATGCCCCACCCACCACAAACCTCAGGGTTGCAGAAACCATCCCCAGATTCTCCCTATCTCTGTCTACCATCCAATCCCTAATGCCTTCCCTATCATGCCATTTCTTCTCTAAATCTCTCACGATCACAATAAACTCTCCCTGTCTCTACAACACCCTCGATCTCTGTAAACATTTTCTTTCCCTACTCCACTCCCTGTGCGTGCAATCTCATTGGGTCATTAGAAACCTCCATCTGTTATCTCTTCCAGAAATGGCAACAATATTCTTTTTTTTAATATAAATGGCTTATTCAATTCTCCCAGTCATAACAACCTTCTCCAACCCCAGCATACCTTCGTTTTTTTGTCCACTCTTCCAGCCTCCAAAACACTACATATTTCTGTTATCTTCTCCAGGCTGAACCATTAACCATATTGCTTTACCGTCGAATGGACTCCACAACCCTCCCTATTACTGTAACCTCCTCTCATCACTTCAAGCTCTCCAATCTCTATAACCTCACACAGGGACTCAAACTTTCCCTATCACTGTAGCCTCCTCTCGTCAATTCAACCATCCCTATCTCTGTAAGCTCCTCCAGTCACTTCGACACTCCCTAGCTGCAGTAATGGAAGCATTAAAAGAATGGGAGAAAGCAGGAACAGTAATGAGCTAGATAATCATTGGTGATCATATTGAAAAGTGAGGCAGGCTCATGGGGGTCGAATGGCCCACACACGTCCCTCTTCCCTATGTTTCTATATGACACTCACTGTCTCCCATAACCTCCTTGTTGGGACCCTACTATCACACCTGTCTGTTTAATCTACACAAACCCCTATCACTGGAATTTTCTAGGCTACCGAATACTCCCTATCTTTCAAATCTCCTCCAGTCCCGATAACACTCCCAATCTGTTTCCTCCTGCAACTTGATAACTTTGCCTATCTTTGATGCTTCCTTTAGCTGCTAGAGCCTGCCTTCTGCCTGTAACGTCACATCCTACACCATCCCTACCTTATTCTTCTCCTCCAGTCTTTACAGCTGCCCCACCTCTCTGAGACCTTGTCTCACACACTGAGACATATTCTGATACTGCAGCCTTCTCTATCTCTATTACCTTTTCCTGCTCCTATATACCTCCTCTGTAGTTCATCGGCCTCCCCTTTCTCTGCAATCCATACCAGCCTTTGTAGCCTTTCTGACATCTGTAAATTCTTCCACTGCCTGCAAATCTCTACCCAGATATAATCAAACAGACCCAATGTAATTCCCCATCTGTCAGGCCTACTCCAGATTCTGCAGTTCACTTTCTTTCTAACCTCCCAGGCCCAACAATTCTCTGCACTATTCCGGTCACTACAGCACTCCATGTGTCTGTTCACTCCACCACTCATTACAGCTCTCCCCCTCTTTGTAAACCAGCACCTCAGGCACACTCTCTTTGTGTAACTCTGCAATTCTCTTTGTGTGTTCCCTATTACTGTCACCAAAAAAAAGCATCCTATCTCTGTAATCTGCACCATTATGTCCAAACCTCCCATCTCTGCAAACTCCTACGGGTCCTGCATCCCTCCTTATCAGTGTCGGCTCTTGTTGTCCTGAAACACTCTCAAAGTGTGGGAGAGCCTGCAATCCTTTTATTTGTGTAATCCTTTCAGATCCCTGGAAATCTGCTGATCTGTGGAATTGACTCCAATGCCTGTGATTCTCCCGATCCAGTTACTCCAAGACTCACTAGCTATGTATAACCCTTTTGTTGCTATCAAACACCTTATTAAAGTAAGTTTCTCCAGACTCTCCATACATCCACTTAGCTGCATTATCTTTCCAGTGCTTACAACCCAATCTATGTAAAATTCACCTTCCCTTACAACCTGACCTACCTTCGTATCCTCTGCCAGATTGTGCAATGCTCCCTACCTGTATAACTGTCTCCAGCAGCTATTGCTATTCCTGTCTCAGTAAGCTCTGCCAGGTGCTGCCTCCTTCCGATCTACATTACTTCCAGAACCTAAGCCTTCCATCATCTATAAAGGATCTTCAGTCACCACAGCCCTCCATATTTCTGCTAGTTCCTCCATTCCTTTGGAATGCATCATTCCAAAAAAGACTACCTGTCTGTGTAATCCATCTCCATCCTATGAACATGCTTATTCTAGTAAACTATTCCAACCCTTCCAACCTCTCCAGCCCCTATGTCTGTGCGTATCTCTGTAAACTCATTGTGGCTGTTTAGTCCTTTCGACCAGTTAAGTCTCCTCTAGTGGTGGCACAGTGGTTAGCACTGATGCCTCACATCGTTAGGGACCCAGGTGCAAATCCAGCCTTGGGTAACTGCACATTCTCCCTGTATCTTAATAGGTTCACTCCCACAGTCCAAAGACATGCGGATTAGGTGGCTTCACCATGCTAACTTGCCCAAAGTGTCCAGGAATGTGCATGTTAGGTGTATTAACCATGATAATTACAGGGGTATGGGGTGAGTCCAGCATGCATGGCAAAGAGTCGCTCTGGACTTGTTGAGTTGAACGGCTTGATTCCACATTTTAAGGAATCTATGAAGTCACTGCAACCCTCCCAATCTGTCGCCTGATCCAGATCAGACATCTATTGCCATCTTCCTAAATCCTCCACTCCCGATAATACTACCTGCTTCTGTAAAATCCTTCAGACCTCAAATTCTCCAGCTTTCTGAAATTTCTTCCTTTCATTCCAACTCTTCATTTTTATTTGCAATCTCCTGTGCTTAAAAGCCTACCTCTCTCAGTAAGCTTCACTTGCCTCCAGTGCTCTCCTGGGAGTATTTCCTTGAGAGAAGAAGAGCTGCAGACCTGGGACATGTTATAGAAGTCAGAAGACTTTCAGAAACAGGAGGATGGTGCAAATCTAGGTAAAGATTTCAATCCTGCCGAACGTTAGAGGTAGAATGAAGTTTAGAATCTGTAGTATGGAACCGAGGTAGAAAGTGTTGTGGATGCAGAATAGCTGACTCTCCTGATCGCATCATGGTATTCTAAAGGACAACAGTTTGTATCTGAAAATGCACAGTTCTGGGATCTTGATGAGTTGACTTTGAAGCTCATTACTAGAATGGTTGAGCAGAGCATCAGATTCCCAGGCTGGGAGATTGAGTTTAGATGTGAATGTATTTGCCCATTCTGTCTGTGTGCCTGATATTGATGTGCTGCTGCTATGGTTCAAAACACTTCCTGTGAATCTGGTGACCTCCAGATCTACATGGTTACTTTTAGAGGGATGGCAGTGAAGGCAGTATGTATGAGGTGAGGGATGCCGTGGTCGTCCCTGCTGATTACACTTGCAGGAAGTGCACCCATCTCCAGCTCCTCCAAGACAGTGTTAGGGAACTGGAGCTGGAGTTGGATGAACTTAGGATCATTCGGGAGGCAGAGGGTTTCATAGATTGGAGCTTTAGGGAAGTAGTAACTCCAAAGATTGCAGACAGATAGGTGACAGTGAGGGGGACTTGGAGGAAGCAGCCAGTGCAGGGACCCCCTGTGGCTGTTCCCCTCAAGAACAAGTATACCGTTTTGGATACTTGTGGGGGCGACGACTTACCAGGGGTAAGTAATGGGGCTCAGGCATCTGGCACTGAGCCTGTCCCCGTTGCTCAGAAGGGAAGGGTGGAGAAGAGCAGAGCAATAGTAATTGGGGACTCGATAGTTCGGGGCACAGATAGCCGGTTTTGTGGGAGCGAGAGAGACTCACGTTTGGTATGTTGCCTCCCAGGTGCAAAGGTATGTGATGTCTCTGATCGTGTTTTCCGGGTCCTTAAGGGGGAGGGGGAGCAGCCCGAAGTCGTGGTCCACATTGGCACCAACGACATAGGTAGGAGGAGGGCTGAGGATGTTAGGCAGGCTTTCAGGGAGCTAGGTTGGAAGCTCAGAGTTAGAATGAAAAGAGTTGTTGTCTCTGGTTTGTTACCCGTGCCACGTGATAGAGAGTCAAGGAATAGGGAGAGAGAACAGTTAAATGCGTGGCTACAGGGATGGTGCAGGAGGGAGGGATTCTGGTATTTGGATAACTGGGGTTCTTCTGGGGAAGGTGGGACCTTTATAAACAGGATGGTCTACACCTGAACCTGAGGGGCACCAGTATCTTTGGCGGGAGGTTTGCTAGTGCTCTTTGGGGGCGGGCGGGGGGGGGGGGGGGGGGTTTAAACTAACTCTGCAGGGGCATGGGAACCTAGACTGTAGCTTTAGGGTGCAGGATCTGGGGTGTAGGGAGGTTAGAAACGTGGCATCAATCTCAAAGGAGGGTGCCTGTAAACAGGAAAGTGGCTTGAAGTGTGTATACTTCAATGCAAGAAGTATACGAAATAAGGTAGGTGAACTTGCAGCGTGGGTTGGTACCTGGGACTTCGATGTTGTGGCTATTATGGAGACATGGGTAGAGCAGCGACAGGATTGGCTGTTGCAGGTTCCAGGGTTTAAACGTTTTAGTAGGGTCAGAAGTGGGGGTAAAAGAGGGGGAGGTGTGGCACTGCTTGTCAAAGATAGTATTACAGCGGTGGATAGGACGATGGATGAAGACTCGCCATCTGAGGTAGTTTGGGCTGAGGTTAGGAATAGGAAAGGAGAGGTCATCCTCTTAGGAGTCTTTTATAGGCCTCCTAATAGTCCTAGAAACATAGAAGAAAGGATTGCGAGGATGGTTCAGGAGAAGAGTGAAAGTAACAGGGTGGTTGTTATGGGGGTCTTTAACTTTTCTGATACTGATTGGGAAAGCTATAGCTCAAGTTCATTAGATGGGTTGGTGTTTGTCCAATGTGTGCAGGAGGGTTTCCTGACACAATATGTAGGTAGGCCAACAAGATGTGAGGCCATACTGGATTTGGTTCTCGGAAATGAACCAGGCCAGGTGTTAGAATTAGAGGTAGGTGAGCACTTTGGGGACAGTGACCACAATTCGGTGACTTTTACTCTAGTGATGGAAAGGGATCAGTGTGCACTGCAGGGTAAGAATTATAGCTGGGGGCAGGGAAATTATGATGCGGTGAGGCACGACTTAGGATGCGTGGCTTGGAAAAGTAGGCTTCAAGGGAAGGCCGCAATTGATATGTGGAGCTTGTTCAAGGAGCAACTATTGAGTGTCCTTGATAAGTATGTACCTGCCAGGCAGGAAGGAAAGGGTCGTGTGAGGGAGCCGTGGTTTAATAAGGAATTGGAATCCCTTGTTAAAGGGAAGAGGGCGGCCTATGTAAAGATGAGGCGTGAAGGTTCATTTGGGGTGATTGAGAGTTATAAGGTAGCCAGGAAGGATCTGAAGAGAGAGCTAAGAGCAGCAAGGAGGGGACGTGAAAGGTCCTTAGTTGGTAGGATTAGGGAAAACCCAAAGGCTTTCTATAGGTATGTCAGGAATAAAAGAATGACTAGGATAGGAATAGGTCCAGTCAAGGATAGTAGTGGGAAGTTGCGTGTGGAGGCTAAAGAGACTGGGGAGACACTGTATGAATACTTTTCGTCAATATTCACTCAGGAACAGGACATTGTTGCCGATGTGAATACTGAGTCACAATTAAGTAGAATGTTGGCGTTGAGGTATGTAGGGAAGAGGTGTTGGAAATTCTGGAAAGGGTGAAAATAGATAAGTCCCCTGGGCCTGATGGCATTTATCCTAGGATTCTCTGGGAAGCAAGGGAGGAGATTGCAGAGCCATTGGCCTTGATTTTTATGTCCTCGTTATCTACAGGAATAGAAGACAGGAGGCTGGCAAATGTGGTTCCCTTGTTCCAGAAGGGGAGTAGGGATAACCCTAGTAACTATAGGCCAGTGAGTCTCACTTCTGTTGGGGGCAATGTCTTGGAGAGAATTGTAAGGGATAGGATTTATGAACATCTGGATAGGAATAATGTGATCAAGGATAGTCGGCATGGTTTTGTGAAGGGCAGGTCGTGCCTCACGAGCCTTATTGAATTCTTTGAGAAGGTGACTAAGGAGGTGGACAAGAGGAAAGCGGTAGATGTGGTGTATATGGATTTTAGTAAGGCATTTGATAAGGTTCCTCATGGTAGGCTACTGCAAAAAATATGGAGGTATGGCATTGAGGGTGAATTGGAGGTTTGGATTAGGAATTGGCTGGCTGGAAGAAGACAGAGGGTAGTAGCTGATGGTAAAGGTTCATCTTGGAGTGCAGTTACTCGCGGTGTTCCGCAGGATCTGTTTTGGGACCATTGCTGTTTGTCATTTTTATAAATGACCTGGAGGAGGGGTTAGAAGGTTGGGTGAGCAAGTTTGCAGATGATACAAGAGTCAGAGGAGTTGTTGACAGTGAGGAAGGATGTGGCAGGTTACAGTGGGATATAGATAAGCTGCAGAGCTGGGCAGAAAGGTGGCAAATGGAGTTCAATGTAGCTAAGTGTGAGGTGATTCACTTTGGCAAGAGTAACAAAAAGATGGGGTACTGGGCTAATTGTTGGATAATTCGTAGTGTGGATGAGCAGAGGGATCTTGGTGTCCAAGTACACAGATCTTTGAAAGTTGCCACCCAGGTAAATAGTGCGGTGATGAAGGCATATGGCGTACTGGCTTTTATTGGTAGAGGAATTGAGTTCCGGAGTCCTGAGGGTGCAGAGGAGGTTTACCAGGATGTTGCCTGGTATGATAGGAAGATCGTATGAGGAAAGGCTGAGGCACTTGGGGCTGTTTTCATTGGAGAAAAGAAGGTTTAGGGGTGACTTGATAGAGGTGTACAAGATGATTAGGGGTTTAGATAGGGTTGACCATGAGAACTTTTTTCCACGTATGGAGTCAGCTATTACGAGGGGGCATAGCTTTAAATTAAGGGGTGGTAGGTATAGGACAGATGTTAGGGGTAGATTCTTTACTCAGCGAGTCGTGAGTTCATGGAATGCCCTGCCAGTAGCAGTGGTGGACTCTCCCTCTTAATGGGCATTTAAACGGGCATTGGATAGGCATATGGAGGATATGGAGGATAGAGGAGACAGACCATTATCTGGTGAGAGATTGGGGAAGGGGGAGGTGCAATGAGATTTGGGTGTCCTTGTACACCAGGCACTGAAAGGAAGCATTACAGGTACAGCGGGCGGTGAAGAAGGTAATGGTATGTTGATCTTCATAGCGAGAGGATTTGAGAGCAGGGATGGCTTCTGTAATTGTACAGGGCCTTGGTTGGACCACACCAGAAGTATTGAGTGTAGTTTCAGTCTCTGTAACTGAGGAAGGATGTTCTGGCTACGTAGGGAGTGCACTGAAGATTTACCGGACTGATTCCTGGGATGGCAGGACTGACAAATGGGGAGAGGTTGAATCAATTAGAATTAAATTCACTGGAGGGGGGATATCTCATAGAAACCAATACAATTCTAAAAGGACTAAGACAGGCTAACTGCAGGAAGGATGTTCCCAATGACTGGGGAATCCAGAGCCTAGTGACAGAGTGGAGAAAGTGTGGACTGCAGAGGCTGGAGATCAGAGTCAAGAGTGTGGTGCTGGAAAAGCACAGCAGGTCAGGCAGCATCTGAGGAGCAGGAGAATCAACGTTTCAGATATAAACTCTTCATCAGGATTTCTCTGCTATGATGTTACAGCTACCCAGCATCCTCTGTTTAAAAAAATTACCTCACACATCTCCTTTAAACCTTTCACATCTCACCTTAAACGTTTGTCCCCTGGGAGAAAGTCCCATGCTGGGAGAAAGACGCAGCCCCAATGCTAGAGTGAAAACCACCACATTTGCCCAACCTATCCTGGAGCTAATGGCAACATCCTGGTAAACCTCTTTTGCACTCTTTCCAAAGCCTCCACATCCTTCCTAAGATGTGGTGACCAGATCGATACACAATACTTCAAATGTGGCCTAACTAAAGTTTTCTACAGCTGTAACATGGTAGACCATGTATGACTGAGAGGAGGAGAAATTTCTTCACCCAAACAACCTGTGGAATTCTCTGCCATGGACGATAGCTTGGGACAAAACAATGAGTGTTTCCCACAAGATGTTAGATATAGTTCTTAGGGCTAAAGGGATCAAAGGTATTGGGAGAAAGTGGGATAGGGGACAGAATTGGATGATCAGCCTCGATCATATTGAATGGAGGAGCAGGTTTGAAGGGCCGAATGGCCTACTCCTACCCCTACGTTTCTGTGTTCCACATCAGCTCATTCTGTGAGAGCTGTATAAATAATGCCAGCTCCCAACAATGTTTTCTGTCATTGATGATAGGATTCAAGAGAATCAGAAGCAGATGGAGCCAAAGCAGAAATGTGAATGAGGGTAAGGGA
This sequence comes from Chiloscyllium punctatum, assembly GCF_047496795.1. Taxonomy (NCBI): domain Eukaryota; kingdom Metazoa; phylum Chordata; class Chondrichthyes; order Orectolobiformes; family Hemiscylliidae; genus Chiloscyllium; species Chiloscyllium punctatum. The sequence goes on from NC_092783.1 coordinate 29,958,019, forward strand.
TTTAGAAAGAAATAGCTAGAATGAAAGGGATAACAGGAGAGGGAGAATGCTTAAGTTGTTCTTAATGGGCTGGGGACTTCACAGGTAAAGCCAGCATGAGCTGTCAATCCTTAATTGGCTAGCCCAGTGATCTAAGGGAAAAACACATTTACAATCCATGCAGGACAATCCGTGATCTCAGGATGTCTCAAAGTGTCATTACTATCGCACAGAAGGAAATAAGGCAGAGACTATGCACAGTGTGATCCTGCCATTAGCAATGCAAAACACCAGCTGCTTTATAAAAACAGTTACAGAATCAGGACCAGCCTAGCTCTTCATTGAGAAGTGCCATGGGATCTTTTGGGAAAGAAGACGGACCATTTGATCCAAAAGATTGCGGCTCTGAAAGTGCAGCACTCCCTCAGCACTGCACTGAGGTGGTAAAATCTTCGAGGAGAAAGTGAGGACTGCAGATGCTGGAGATCAGAGCTGAAAATGTGTTGCTGGAAAAGCGCAGCAGGTCAGGCAGCATCCAAGGAACAGGAGAATCGACGTTTCGGGCATCAGCCCTTCTTCAGGAATCACTGAGGTGGTAACCCATGGTAACCCAGACCCTGGACTGAGACTTGTGGCCTCTGACTGAGACACAGAGCTCCACACAGCCATGGGTTGCCAAGGTTGAGGTTATTTATCCACTGTTGGCTACCCATCAAGCTCAATCATGCCTTTTGATGATTTTTTATTTCTGGGTGGCAGATACACGTTGATTGGCTTTGGGGACCCTGACCATGATCCCCAGCTCAGCCAATAGCTCAGAACAAGCAATGATCCTGGGCTTTCCTGTCTCTATAGCCTGGTACTGGAGCATGATTTTACAAAATTAATCTGGACTCTCACATAAATACAACAAACTAAATTAGTAACATCCTGCTGATCATATGGACATTAAAAGCTCGCAATATTCAGAAGCCTCACCTGCTATCTTCCCAGTGACTGTCGGTTGCCATGCTGACGGGAGTGAGCATGTGTCAAGACCCCTCGTCCCCTCTGACCTGTTGGAGAGGTTTAGTGGTTCCTCCCAGTGACCATTCTGGAAGGCCTCAGTGTTGTGCAGCTTACTGCCGGGAATCGGCGTTGGTGAGCTCATGGCACTGGCAGGTCTCGGACACTGCACAATGCTCACAATTCGTGGTGCTGTCCTGTCTAAAACAGGAAAAGAAACTTCAAATACAAGCTCCTTCAAGGGATGGGGAGAAGATGTGACAGTCATATGTATCACTTGTTGGAGAATATTTGTATATACTCAGAACAAAAAGGTTCTAGATGCTTTGTCACAGTAAAAGCTGACATATATAAAGAGTAAGATAAAATAAATAGCGATAATTAGTTAGTCATTAGTCCTGGGTTGGCAGGACTCTCATGTGGAGAGAGATTGAATCAATTGACACAATATTCACTAAAGTTTAGAAGAATGAGGGGGATCTCATCAAGACCTTTAAGTTTCTAACGGGACTAGACAGGGTAAACATAGGAAGGATGTTCCTGATGTCCAGAGAGTCCAGAACCGGGGTGGGTGGGTCACAATTTCAGGATACAGGGTAGGCCATTTCGGACTGAGATGAGGAGAAATCTCTTCACCCAGAGAGTAGTGAGCCTGTGGAATTCTCGACCACAGAAAGTGGCTGAGACCACAACATTGAATGTTTTCAAGAAGGAGTTAGATCTAGTTCTTTGGGCTAAAGAGATCAAGTGGTACAGGGAGAAAGGGGGAACAGGGGACTGATCATCACCAATGGTGGAGCAGACCCGAAGGGCTGAATGGCCAACTCCTGCTCCTGTTTTCGATGTTTCTATCAGATCAACCTGAACTCTAACATGGAAACATAGTCGAGATCTCAAGCAAGCATTTATAGAACCAAAATAATAGATAAACAAATAAATTAAAAATGGCAACGTGTCAGGGCTGTATATGTGGGAGGTTTTTTTCAAATTCGCTCATGGAATGTGAGTATTGTTGGCTGGCCCAGCATTTATTGCCCATCCCTGTTCGCCCTTAGGAAGGCAATGATGAGCTATCTTCTTGAACGGATGCAGTCCACCTACTATAAGTAGACCCACAATGCCATTAGGGAGGGAATTCCAGGATTTTGACCCAGCGACACTGAAGGAACGTCAATATAAGGTGGCACGGTGGCTCAGTGGTTAGCACTGCTGTCTCACAGCTCCAGGGACACAGGTTCCATTCCAGCTTCGGGCGACTGTCTGTGTGGAGTTTGCACATTCTCCCTGTGTCTGCGTGAGTTTCCTCTGGGTGCTCCGGTTTCCTCCCACAGTCCAAAGATGTGCAGGTTAGGTGAATTGACCATGCTAAATTGTCCATAGTGTTAGGTACATTAGACAGGGGTAGGGTCATAGAGATGTACAGCATGGAAACAGACCCTTCGATCCAACTTGTCCATGCCGCAGATATCCCAACCCAATCTAGTCCCACCTGCCAGCACTCGGCCCATATCCCTCCAAACCCTTCCTATTCGTATACCCATCCAAATGCCTCTTAAATGTTGCAATTGTACCAGCCTCCACCACGTCCTCTGGCAGCTCATTCCATACACATACCACCCTCTGCGTGAAAAACTTGCCCCTTAGGTCTCTTTTATATCTTTCCCCTCTCACCCTAAACCTATGCCCTCTAGTTCTGGACTCCCTGAGGGTAGGGGAATGGGTGTGGGTGGGTTACTCTTCAGAGGGTCAGTGTGGACTTGTTGGACTAATTAGATTCTAGGGAATCTAATCTAATCATATTTTAAAGTCAGGATGGTGAGTGGCTTGGAAGGGAACTTGCAGGGGGTGGTGTTCCCATATATCTGCTGCCCTTGTCCTTCTAGATAGAAGTGGTTGTGGGTTTGGTAGGTGGAAAAGGGAACTGGTGAAAATGAATTAAACCTGAAGATATCAGAATGAGGGGATGACAGCAAAGTGAACAGTGTTAACATCAAGGTGAAGGAATGCATAGTCACATGGGTTTGAACAGGTTCAGACAAGGCAAAGTCAGAGATAGGTTTGCCTCTTCATGCTGTAACATGGTGGATCACACATCCTGCTGCAATATCTGTCCTTCAAAAAACCTTCTTTGGAGTTGCCCCACTTGTTTCCACTCTCACCTATCCAATTACAATGAGAGAATCCTACATTCAACACCCATTAGCTCTGGAACCATCTAAGGACTAATATCCTCCATATCTACATGCTGGGCCCTGGGTAGCACCTACAAATATGAGATCAGAATTATGTCAAAGAGATTGGGCTGAGGCTCCTCTCTGTCTCCTTCAAGCTCTTTCTTGTATCTGTAATATCTGATAGCCAGTCTTGGGAAGCAGCTCTAATCCAACACTGAAAAGACTACAGACATCCTTCCAAGCTCTGTACTCTTCTCATCATTTTCATATCCACTTAACTATTGTCTCAAACTGAGCAGAAAATAGAATAAAGTAACAGGACTATGTTTGATTTGATCTGAAGCTGAATATCTGACTTCACCTCAGTTCCGTTATAAAGCATACCTACTTCCCATTCCAGACATTGCTTGTGAGATTTCCCAGCTTCCATCCTTCATAAAGTTCCAGTTATTTAAATATCTGATGTTCATTCTTTAATTTCCAGCAAAATCTGCTCATCTATTAACTCTCTACTCACCAACCTGTGACTGCTCCCAATGCCCCAAAACCTCCTCATTCTCAGGTTCCAAACCCATCGCTCCCTCATTGTCTCCAGTTTTATAATATCTCTGAACTCTCTGACCTGCTCACTTGGTCATTTTTCATCTTATTGTTACTTTAACTCTCACGTTGGTCAGAAAATTGAGCTGGAAAATAATAACAAAAAATTGTTAGTGAAACTCAGCAGGTCTGGCAGCATCTGTGCAGAGAAAATAGAGTTAATGTTTCAAGTCCAGTGACCCTTGTTCTTTCCCTTGCTGTTTTTTTACCTTCTACCCAAATGGACTTTACATCAGCTGAATCTAGGTTGTATCTTACTACTGTCCTCAGCTCTTCTCTTAACAGTGTCACTGCACCACCTTTTCCATTCCTCCCATCTTTCCAAAATTTCAAGTCTCCCTGAACATTAAGCTCCCAGTTTTGATCCTATTTCCATTGCGCATTTACATCGATTTGTGCCGTTGCATTGTCTACCTTATTCTGAATGCTTCATGTATTAAGATACAAAGCCTTTAACTTTGGTCCATTGTCAAATTTCACTCCACTTTCATGGTTCCTTCACACAATCTGCCCCTTCCTTTTGTTTTCTGACAACAATCAGCCCCGTCCCTAACTTGCAAAGGCTATCTCCTCATTTACCTTTGATTTTCTAATCTCCCATGCAACTGAAGAAATCTGAAGTATCTGTGGAGTTGTGAATGGTGCTGGACATTGTGCAATCATCAGAGAACATCCCTGTTACTGACCTTATGATGGAAGGAAGGTCATTGATGAGACAGCTGAAGATTATTTAGCTTTATAATAGCTTACAACAGCAACCACTTAAGTGCATAATTATTTCTAAGAACATGCAGTGTTCCCACTTCAAGGAATCTACAACCAGTTGGAGAAAGGTCTTCTGATATTCCAGATGGCTACCCTGCCCGTAAGCCAAGAGCTTGAGGTTTAAGTCCCATTCCAAGACTTGATAGAATGAAGGTGCATTTTTAATGTAGCCAACAGATTGTATAGCAACTTCTAAGCCCTTCTAATATCCACAATAGCAGACAATAAGATGTTCCTGATCAGCCATGTGTTTGGATGAAAATGGTGCCTATACCATCACTGTCCATAGCTCCAGGCCACAAGTTACACATAAAAGTGTATGTTACCATAGCACCTATGTCTCATGAGCAAATAAAAGACATGGACTGGATGCAGGACATAAGGTGGTGTCACCTTATACTAACCACAGCAGAGATTATTGTGCAGGGCTTGTAATTTGTCATTGGGCTGAGAATTCAAGAAAAAGAATCATAGAATATTACAGCTCAGTACAGGTCCTTCGGCCCACGATGTTGTGTTGTCCTCTGGAACCAATCTGAAATCCAATCTAACCTACACTATTCCATTCTTGTCCATATGCCTATCCAATGACCATTTAAATGCCCTTAAGTTTGACAAGTCTACTACTGTTGTAGGCAGTGCGTTCCATACTCCTGCTACTCTCTGAGTAAAGAAACTACCTCTGACATCTGTCCTATATCTATCACCCCTCAAATGAAAGCTACGTCCCCTCGTGCTAGCCATCACCATCTGAGGAAAAAGGCTCTCACCGCCCAACCTGCCAACCCTCTGATTATCTTACATAATTGAGGTTTATTGGGAAATCTAAATCCAATCAAGAAATAGCAGGCACCATATTGTAATATTGAGTAGTTGAGAAATCGGTCACCAGCTCCCATTGTGTAATGAAAGCCTTTGGACCGATGTCAACAAACAAGCATTAGCAATGATTTGTTTTAACAATCCAGGCATAATTTTCAAAGATTTAAAGGGCAGTTTGTTTAAATGGCTTGAAAATTGGAAAGTTTCCCAAAACAGTAGGTTATGACACTTTTGATAATTGCTTTTGGGAATTGCTCTGATTTATATGGGTATCTACATATCCAAAATGCACACGGTGGAAGTGTTCTCTGTCCGTAATTTCACCCCTGACAAAATGATAGGTGACAGGTTCTACAGAAGGGACTTTAATTTTCAGGCACTTCTGTTATCTGTATAATGTGGGAGATTTCCATCGTGAAAATCTAGGTCCTTGTCTCAGACACTCACCTATTATAACTCTTCCATCATTCTAACTATTCTTCCTTTCACTTTCTGTTTCTGAATCTAACCTTCCTTTCCTCCCTCTTTCTGTTCCAAAGTCAGTATTGAATTCACCCATTCTAATCTCCTGCTTTTCAGTGTTTCTGTTGTTTATCTGTCGTTCTTTATTCTTTCACGGGGTGTGAGTGTTGCTGGCCAGGCTAGTATTATTGACCATCCCGAATTGCTCTTTAACTGAGTAGTTTGTTAGGCCATTTCAGAGGGTAGTTAAGGATCAACCACATCATCGTGTAGGCCAGATCAAGTAAGGGCAGTAGATTTCCATCCCTAAAGAACATTGAATGGGATTTTATGATGATGGTTGAGACTCACTTTATATTTCACTGCTAACAATTGAGTTTAAATTTCACCAGTTATTCAGGTGGGATCTGAATCCATATAATTTGTATTTCTAGTTCAGCCATATTACAACTATTATTCACCATCTCCTCTGTTTATTTTCCAATTCTTAAATCTTATTGAGGGTTGAGAAGATCTCCTGTTATTTCCCTCATTCACTCAGATCCCACGGTCCTAATTTCCTCATTGTGCTGTTGGCAGTTCACTCTGTCGAAATTTCTTTCTGCTGAAGGTGAAGTGAACAATTCTAACAAGTAGTACATTCCATCAGAACATGGTGCTATAGAAAAATCTACCCCATTACTAAATACAAATTGAGATGATTCTAACAAACTGCCCTAAACAACTTTCACTACCTAATCTAATAGCAACACCTTGTCCTACAATCAGATCGTCTCGGTTCTTTGCTTGCTAACCTTTCCCATCTCTAGAGGGATCCATCAAACAAATTAGTGGTGAACAACTTTAAAAACAAGTTCATCTGGTACCACTGCTAGTTATGATGACCTGAAAATAGCTGTTTGAATAAATCCTTTGCATTTCTCATAGAGGCTGATCAGGCTGAACTGTTTTCCTTGGAATGGAGTAAAAACAATGACTGCAGATGCTGGAAACCAGATTCTGGATTAGGGTGGTGCTGGAAGAGCACAGCAATTCAGGCAGCATCCAAGTAGCTTCGAAATCGACGTTTCGGGCAAAAGCCCTTCATCAGGAGCTTTTGCCCGAAACGTCGATTTCGAAGCTACTTGGATGCTGCCTGAACTGCTGTTTTCCTTGGAATGTTGAAGGCTGAAAGGTGACCTTATAGAGGTTTATAAAATCATGACAAGGTAGAAAGGGGGAATAGCTAGGTCTCTTTCCCAGGGTAGGGAAGTCTAAAACTAGAGGACATAGGTTTAAGGTGAGAGGGGAAAGATTTAAAAGGGACCTAAGGGGCAGCTTTTTCATGCAGAGGGTGGTTCGTGTATGGAATGAGCTGCAAGAGGAAGTGGTGGAGGCTGGTACAGTTACAACATTGATGGGCATATGAATAAAGAGGATTTAGAGGGATATGGGCCAAGTGCTGGCAAATGGAACTAGATTAATTTAGGGACATGGATGAATTGGACTGAAGGGTCTCTGACTCTATGACACAATATTTATGTAAATACATTCTTATTCGGGGTTACAGAGTGAGGAACAGTTAATAGTAGAAGTGCTGTCATCTTTGTCAATACACTAAGCCTATGTCACAACGCCAGAAGTAAACTTGAGATGCCTCACAGCCACCTTGGTTGAAATCCCATAACTGAACATAAACAAACAATCAAATCAGGAGACTTCTGGACTATGATTTTACCAACTGCACCTATGAAAACCTCTTGAGGAAATGGGAAGGATGATTGATCAGGGTAGTGCAGTGGATCTTGGCTGCATAGGTTTTAATAAGGTATTTGAAGAGATTCCACATGTCAAACTGACCACAAAATCAAAGCCCACGGGGAAGAGGGGAATGTGGCAAATTGGATCCAAAATTGTCACAGTGATGGGTGGTTTTCCATTGGTGTTCACAGGCTTAGTTATGGTTGCTTGCTGTTTGTGGTCCATATTAATGTCTTTGACTTAAATGTGGGAGGCATGATTGGGAAATATATGGACAATACAAAAATTAGCCACATAGTTGACCATGAAGAGGGTGGCTGTCGATTACAGGATCGTACCAATGGTTCAGTTTAATGGGTGGAAAAGTGGCAAATGGAAATCAGGCTGAAGAAGAGTGAGGTGATATATTTGTGGAGGACAAGCAAAGCAAGAGAATACACAAGACTAAAGAAAGAGGTGGAGCGAGAGACCATGAAGTTCACGGTTCACAGGTCCCTGAAGGTGCAGGACAGGTAGCCAAGGAGATAAAGTCAGTATATACAGTGCTTTCCTTTATTGGTTGAAGTATAGAATATAAAAGCAGGCGTGTAAAGCTGGAACCATATAAGACACTGATTAGGCCACAGCTGAGAATATGTGCACAGGTCTTTTCACCACATTACAGAAGGACATAATCACACTAATGACAGTCCAGAAGAAATTCCCAAGAATATTGCCAGGACTAGATAACTGCAGTTACAAGAAAAGGTTAGGGTTGTTTTCCTTAGAAAAGGGATGGCTGAGGGATGACATAATTGAGCTACACAAAATAATGAGGAGAGAGGCCATTTGCCAGATGCCCAGATGTAAGGTGATGGTGGAGGGAACAGGAGGAAAACCTCTTTCATCCAGAGGCTGGTGGGTATCTGGAATTCACGGTCTACTTTGCTGGTGGAGGCAGTAACCATTTAAACACCTGGATTAACACCAAAAACAATGTAATCTATAGGCTACACACCAGCTGCTGAAAGACAAGACTGCGATGGGTGGCAAGTTTTCTTTCAGTCAGCACAGACATAATAAGTGGGATCTTCCTGTGCTATAAGCTTTCTATGGTCCTAAGTTAGATATCTCTTTTGGTTCCTTCATATAATGGGTCAAACAGGCAGGCACTCTGTCCAGCATGTGTTCTTTCAGGAATATGATGTTATGTTTATGAATACTGTCCAGCATAATATGAATGTGGATTAGAATATAACTGAGGATCGCACTGAGGTGAAGCTGCTTCCTATGAATTCAAATATTTATTTTTCTTTCTCTCAACCCTTCACCTCTTTGAGCTACCCATTGATAAGTTCCATTGGCAAGTTCTGTAATTGATGTAATGTCACAATTTGCTGTTTGGATACTAATGTCTTACTAAAGTAGATTATGTGCCTTTCTCCCACATTGAGAGGAGGGCACATTTAATTGGAAGAGGACTTATTGGAAATTTTGACAAAAAAGATGATTGATCAGTGTTTTGCCATTTTCCAGGAGGTTATCTCTGTTTCTCTGCAAAAGATGAAAGGGACAGTGATTACATGCAGCAGCTTCATGCTTCCATGGATGAACTGGAGAGCAAAGGTCCGTGGACCAAGGCTGTGAAGCAAAATATTGAGAGTTGGCAAAAGGTTGTGCTGGAAATGGAACCAAGCTCAGAGTACATCCCAGGACTTGTGGCCATTTATAGAAAAAGTGGTTAACATTCTGTCGGTTCTATTTTTCAATCAGTGCTATTATCACGTATATTAGGCACACTGGTGCTGATGTACACAACAAAATACAACTTCAGTCAAAACACCAATCTTGTGCCAACGGTTTTGTGTGTGATATTCTTACATGGAGGTTCCCTCCCAATACTGGCAGATAGCCAGTAAATCTCAATACTCTATGCTGGAAATCCAGTCAGACCTTTCAGTCTCCAGGCATACCCTGACAGATACATTGTGGGACTCCTTGCAGGTCCTTAAGCACTCATCATCCAATAAGTGCCCAGGAAGAGTAATAACTAACCAGCAATTACCTGGCACCTACAATCCTCTGAGAAAGAACCCGGTCTTTGAGTTAGAGTCAAAGGCTTCAGAGGGTTCTGACTGATTTACCTGAATAGTCGCACAGAAAGAGTTTGGACTTTACAGCCTTCTCGAAATCTAGATGAACTTGATATGAACACACAGCACACCTTTACCTGACCCAAACTCTTTGTACCTGACCCACTGACCTTTCACCTTCACCCCTTCACCCACCTACCACCTGACCCCCAGATTCACTGCCACTCTTTACCTTTATACACCGCTACCTCCCTTCCCCACCCACCTTCTACCCTTTTACCTTCCCAGCACCCTAACCACTCATCAACCTATCCATATGCCACCCCACTCCCTCACCCAATTAACTTCTCTCCTTGTCAAAGGGACCTTAGACCTGTAAATCCTGAGAATACAGCAGTCACTGGGGGCATGGATTGGCCTCTGGCACTGGGCCTGCACTTTGCCGAGACGTTCCCAGATGCATGTTCCTGAAGAGGCCTGAACCACAAGTTCAGGCCAGAAATATGGAACTCAGGACCTGGGAAAGTAAAGAGCAGGCTGGCAATTTGACTATGATTGTACCTTTTTCAGAAGATCTAGCTCATGGTCTCCCTGACTGCTGTCAAACTTTTCTCTCAGGTCAGGTTATTGATACTAGATTAGAGTGGTGCTGGAAAAGCACAGCAGTTCAGGCAACATCCGAGCAGCAGTAGAATCGACGTTTCAGGCAAAAGCCCTTCATCAGGAATTCCTGATGACGGGCTTTTGCCTGAAACGTCGATTTTCCTGCTCCTCGGATGCTGCGTGAACTGCTGTGTTTTTCCAGCACCACTCTAATCTAGACTCTGGTTTCCAGCATCTGCAGTCATTGTTTTTACCTAGGTTATTGATACTAAAAGCAAATCATTTCAACCAAATACAGTTCACTGCAAGCTTAGTGATAATCATAGTTTCTTTGAGAATACTTAGAAATGACGGAGATTTGGGAGAGAATTTCACAACTTTAGCAGCTAGAGGCACAACTGCCGATAAAATACAGAGGATGGAAATAACAAAAGCTTTGTAGTTTTGTAAATTTGAGTGTTTTACAGGAATTGGAGTAGGGTCTAATTTGAATGGGATTTAAAAACAAGTTTGAGAATTTTTTACTTGAGGCATTACTTTTCCAAGGAAGCATTGTAGCGCTGATTGTTTACAGTATATGATATGGAATAGGAGGCCACAGTGGGAAATGCACAATGATATTGAACAATCTGTACAGGTTCACTTCCATCTTGTCATCACACTGTACACATTATTACTCCTACCTCAATTTAAACAGCAGAAGCTGACTTTCTGTGACATATTTATCAGAATTTCCTTTGATCTGGTAATATTAGGCTAATGACTGTGGTTAACTAGCGTGTCAATAGGCTTTGCCATTGAGATGGATCAAGAATATTTTGTGTTGTTTAACCATCTGAGCTTTGTGATAATGAACGCCACAGTATGTCCCATTGTCACAAGGACTACAACAGGAGGAGATGGTCCAGGACTGAAAGTAACAGGTTTAGGGCAGACAGCAAGATAAGTGCTTTTACACAGAGGAATCGGAGATTACCGTGCTATAGATTCAACTAAAGTCAAGGTCAATGAGGCTTGTTGATTGAAAGGAACATTGTGAGGATAAGTTAACACACTGGATAAGAGTGCACTTACAGAGGAGAATGATCAACAAGAGCTATGTTGGAGGGATGTTGTAATCTGCCTTCTATGTTGCATATTAACAGTGATAGAATTTGATAAGAACGGCTGGGTTATTTATTATAGGAACTGAGCTGCTCTAACTGAGCAGTAAACATAAAAAGACAGTTTTCAGAGTTTATGAGAAACATGACCTGCTATTTGCAATCACAAAAGATGTTAGGCAAGGAATAACTTGTATTACGTAGAGTAACTGCCTATCAAGATAATGGCAAACACTGGAGAACACAATCAAAGTTCAACAGTGCTGAAACATCAGGAGTATAACGTCACTGTGCGGAGACAGTGATGGAAACTTTTCAAAACAACTTTGCTTGAAGTCTTGCAAAATCCTTTGGTTGAACAATAATTATGTTACAAAACCAGAAAATGACCATTTACAATCTATTTATGTGCTCATTATCCCATTTTAAAGAGATTGCACTCTTGAGCTCATTACAGTATTTCATTTGTTTTTCAAAATTAACACAGTTGTCATGGAGCAGTGTGTGGCCTGACAGGAGCTGGATTCAGACAGCAGGAAGCTAATATAAAAACTGCAGGAATAGAGTTGATCATGATTAACAAACCCGAAAATCTTCGTTTAGCGCTGTCATCAACATTTTTCCCTCTTTTGACACCATCAAAAAAACAATTAGATGAGGTAATCATTGAGATCCTCCCCGTGGAACCTTGCTGTGCACAAAGAATGCTCTAATGGTCTACACAACACCACTCACTATGGTTCATTGTAAATTACATCCTTTCCCATGACACAATTCAACAAAATCTTGTTTTTTTAAAAAACGTTAGATTGCTACACTGATATCCCAGATGAACTCTTGTTTCTTCCATACCAATTTACCTAGTATCCATCAATGGCCCAATCTTAAAAGCCACACCTGGATAAAATAAATAGATGTCTTCATGTCTATTTGAGGCCTTACTATAGTAAAATAAATCTTATTCATTAAAGCCCATTTAAAACAACAAAATCCCCTCAAATCCCCATAAAATGAAACAATCACATTCATAACAACACATCAAATACAGTGAATCCTTTAATAACCTCTTTTAGCTGTCAATCAAACTATGAAGATAGGATCCCCCTGCAGAGATAACGATAGATTGTGGAAAACAGCCACCTATTAATAATAACATTATAATAGCATTTAAGGCAAAAGCCACAACATCTTTTCAACTTTCACTGCCAGCGGCAGTCGAATTTTTTTTAACAACAGCTGATTTAAATAATTTTACAATTTGAGTGTTTTTTAACTAATCTAATTTTTTAATATTATTTTAATGGGCAATGGATATTTTAAAAAATGTTAGTCGTAGCTTATTCACCATCCACAAGTGTTTACTCCAACTCTAAAAATGTGTCAAAAATGTTGGGACTTCAAGGTCCGAATCCCACATTTTATAGTTTTGACTTTCACAACTCACTGTGGGAATGACCTGGAATCAAACCTCACCACTCCCAGAGTGATCACAAGCCTGAAAAATTGAGTCAACCTTTCCAAATCCCAAAATTTCCCTGTCTGATGAATGAAAGTTGAAAGGCATAGGAACATAAATAAGCAATTAGGCCTATCTGATGGGAGTGATTCACAAGCTTGCACTGGACAGAGTGGGATGATGTTGGATAATTTCCCCCCTAATGAAGGAGCTGCTGCTTTTTCAGTCCAAGGAACTAAAATCGGGTGAGTTCCAAACCTGCTTGACCAGGTTCCACTCAGCACTGTGCAGCTCCAACATCCTCATCATTCACGAAATGGCAGTGATATTCAGGAGGATAAATACACCCACTCTTGTATTAATGTCCAAATGCGTTGTTTCACACAGAAAATGGAGAACAGTGATTGTTACTCTTTGTTCATTCATTGGCTGGGCCAGCATTTATTGCCTGCTACCAGTGGCCCTTGAGAAGGTGGTGGTGAGCTGCATTGTTGAACAGCAACAGTCCTATCCATTGACCTACAATTCCCTTAGGGAGGGAGTTCCAGGGTTTTGACCCTGTGACAGTGAAGGAATGGTGATATATTCCCAAAATTAAAATAACACAACACCATGTTATAACCCAACAGGTTTATTTGGAAGCACTAGCTTTCAGAGTCTCCAAAAGCCTGTACAGGTACACAATCCATTATCTGAAACCCTCAGGGCTTGCTGGTTTTGGGAATTCAGAATTTTTTGGATTTCACAATAAATGACAGCTTCATAGTGAAATTTAAAAAATCTTATTGAACAGCAGATGCACCTGTGAGCACCACAAGCACTGAGACAGAATTGAGGCCTGCCAGTGCTGGGCCACGCCCACCCACGTCACATCTGAATGAAGGGGGTCGAGTGGGTGTGGAGTTGGGTTAGCTGTTTATATGCCAAACAACCTTGTTGTGGGGAAAAAAACCTTCACGAGAAAACTTTGCATTTTAGATTCCAGACTTTTGGATACAGGGTTGTGTATCTGTGCTTCCAAATAAACCTGTTGGACTATAACCTGGCATTGTGTGATTTTCAACTTTGTCCAGACCAGTCCAACCTGGCTCCTCCACATAATGTATTTCCAAGTTAGGGTGGGTGAGTGGCTTGAAGGTGAACTTGCAGCTGGTGGTGTTCCCATGTATCTGCTGTCCTTTTCCTTCTAGATGGAGGTAGTCGTGGGTTAGGAAGGTGCTGATTAAGGATTTTTGGTGAGTTTCTGCTGTACATCTTGTAGATGGAACACACTGTTGGTACTGAGAATCAGGGATGGTCAAGAATGGATGTTTATGTAAATGGTACCAAACAATTGACTGCTTTGTTCTGGATGGTGTCGAGCTTCTTGCGTGTTGTTGGAGCTGCACCTACCCAGGCAGGTGGGGAATATCCCATGACATTCCTGACTTACAATCAAAGAAACATAGAATCCCCACAATCTGGAGGCAGGCCATTCGCCCATCAAGTCCACACTGACCCTTCAACAAGCATCCCACTCAGACCCAAACCCCTACCCTATCCCTATAAATGTGCATTTCCCACCCACCTAATTTGTGCTTTGTAGATCATGGGCAGGTGTATGAGGGGTCAGGAGGTGAGTTACTCACTGCAGGATTCTCTGCTCTTGTAGAATCGCAAGTCCAGTTCAGTTAATGGTCAATTGTAACCCTTAGGATGTGATGGTGGGGAATCTGGTGACAAGAACACCAGTGAATGCCAAGGGATGATGGCTGGGTTCTCTCGATTAAGAGATGGTCATAGTCTAGCATTTTGCATAGTGTGAATGCTATCGCTACCTGTCAGGCCAAATCTGTATATTGTTCAGATCTTGTTGCACTTGAACATGGACTGCTTCAGTATCTGAGGAGTTGCAAATGGCGCTGAATGTTGTGCAATCATCAGCGAACATCCTATTTCTGACCTTATGATGGCAGGAAGGTCATTGATGAAGCAGCTGAAGCCGAGGGCTTAGACCTTAATGGATACACACACAGAGGGATTGGATATTGCAGCCCAACACATAGTCACCCTCAACTGAAACAGAAACTAATAACTGACCATTACTTACTGCTGAAGGGGAAGCAGTTCAAGGTTGAAACACTGGCTCAGGGTTACTGAGAGTTTAGGTTCATCGATAAGCAATTCAAGGCTCTCAGGCAGTTCAACACTCTCAGAGATTGCTGTGTATCTTTTCTGCTTTGACAAGGAAGATTGTCACATTTCATTTCCACTATGCCAAGCAGCGTGCATTTCTATAGAGCCTTTCAATTTAACATTCACAGAAACGTCATCAGACTAAAACGAAAACGGAGCCAAAGAGGAGGACATTTTAAACAAATGATTAATTGCTTTGTTCAAAGAGTTAACACCTCAAAGAGCACGCTGCTGCATTTTCACTGGCCTGTAATCAATACCTTCTTACTTTAGTATCACCAGACACTCCCTCAAGAAAAACATCTTTCACTAAAAGGATTCTACATTTCCTGCCCAATATTCAGCTCAACAACTGTGGGCTGGGGTCACCTAACACAACTTCCATTGGATATGATGGACACAATGAGCTTGTTCACTGAGAAAGAAAGGGACTTGAGGTGGAATGTTCTGCTCCCTTGTGTCTGTGTCATAGTGAGAAATGGGGAATATGGTGAAAATGAAAAAAATCATGCTCTTGATGTCAAGAGAACAATTTCAGATTCTCCTCGTGATGTTTAACCGTGTGTTCAGAATCTCATTATTGAATGACAACTGCATTATCTCCAAGTATGCATGTGACACCAAAATTGGAGGTGTAGTTTACAACGAAGGCACCTCAGAATACAACAAAGTCTTGATGGGCCAACAGGCCAAGGAGTGGCAGGTGAAGTTTAATTTAGTTAAATGTGGGTTGCTGTATTTTGGAAAGGCAAATCAGGGCAGGACTTATACATTTAATGGTAAGGTCCTGGGGAGTGTTGTTGAACAAAGAGACCTTGGAGTGCAGATTCATAGTTCCTTGAAAGTGCAGTCACAGGATAGTGAAGGAGGCATTTAGTATGTTTTCCTTTATTGGTCAGAGCATTGAGTATCGGAGTTGGGAGATCATGTTGCGGCTGTACAAGACATTGGTTAGGCCTCTTTTGGAATATTGTGTGCAGGTCTGTTTTCCCTCCTATAGGAAGGATGTTGTGAAACTTGAAAGGCTTCAGAAGAGATTTACAAGGATGTTGACAGAGTTGGAGGATTTGAGCCTTAGGGAGAGGCTGAATAGGCTGGGGCTGTTTTCCCTGGAGCGTCGGAGCCTGAGGAGAGACCTTATAGAGGTTTACAAAATTATGAGGGGCATGGATAGGGTAAATAGACAAAGTCTTTTCCCTGGAGACATGGAGTCCAGAACCAGATGACATAGGTTTAGGGTGAGAGGGGAAAGATATAAAACAGATCTAAGGGGCAACTTTTTCACACAGAGGGTGGTGTATGTACGGAATGAGCTACCAGAGGAAGTGGTGGAGGCTGGTACAATTGCAGCATTTAAAAGGCATCTGGATTGGGTATATGAATAGGAAGGGTTCAGAGTGCTGGCAAATGGGACTGGATTAATTTAGGATATCTGGTCAGCATGGATGAGTTGGACCAAGGGTTTGTTTCCATGCTGTACATCTCTATGACTCTATGTATTTGCGTCTTGTTGATGATTCAACTCAATGGACGTTTCCACACTCTACACCAGCATCCCCCACAAGGATGGCATCGTGACAACAGCCTCAGTACTCAACACCAACAACTGCCAGTCTCCAAACACCATCCTACATCTCATCCGCTTTATCCTCAATCATAACATCTTCACCTTTGCCAACATTTGTATGCACAGGTTCGAACAAGACTTCTTCTGTATGCAGGATCTCCAACCAACATTGTACACCAGGTACATTGACGACATTTTCTTCCTCTGGACCCATGGTGAGGAGTCACTGATAAATCTACACAGTGACATCAACAAGTTTCATCCCACCATCAAACTCACCAAGGACTACTCTCAACTGTCTCTCATTCTTGGACACGTGCGTCTCCATCAAGGATGGACACCTCAGCACCACACTCTACCGCAAACCCACAGACAACCTCACAATGCTACACTTCTCCAGCTTCCACCCAAAACATATTAAAACAGCCATCCCCTATGGACAAGCCCTACCCGTACACCGGATCTGCTCAGATGAGGAGGAACGTGATGGACACCTGGAAGTACTCAAGGGATGCCCTCACAAGAACGAGGTACGATGCTCAACTCATCGACCACCAGTTCCGACATGCCACAACAAGGAACCGTAATGATCTCCTCAGGAAACAGACACGTGCTGCAACTGACAGGGAACCCTTCGTTGTTCAGTACGTCCAAGGAGCTGAAAAATTACACCATGGTCTTCGTGACCTGCAACACATTATCAATGAGGATGAGCACCTCGCCAGGACCTTCCCCACACCTCCACTGCTTGCCTTTAAACAACCGCCAAACCTCAAACAGATTGTTGTTCGTAGCAAGCTGCCCGGCTCTCAGGACAACTCCATACAACCCTGTCATGGTGGATGCTGCAAGCCGTGTCAGAGTGTGGACGTAGATACCACCATTACGCGTGGGAACACCTCCCACCTTGTACATGGCAGGTACTCATGTGACTTAGCCAACGTTGTCTATCTTATACATTGCAGGCAAGGATGCCCGGAGACATGGTACATTGGGGAAACCGAGCAAAGGCTACAACAACGGATGAATGGTCACCACACAACAATCAACAGACAGGAGGGTTCCCTCCCAGTTGGGGAACACTTCAGTGGTCCAGGCCATTCAGCCTCGGACCTTCCTCCAAGGTGGACTTCGGGACAGACAGCGGAGAAAAGTGGCTGAGCAGAGGCTGATAGCTAAGTTCGGTACCCATAGGGAAGGCCTCGGTACCCATAGGGACCTTGGGTTCATGTCACATTACAGGTGATCACCATTGCACTACGCACGCGTACACACACACACACACACACACACAGATATTCCTTCACACACACTCTCACATACACATGGACACAGGTACACACAGACGCACACACAGACACCCACAGACACCCTTATAGACACACACACTCCCACACATGCACCCCCTCACAGACTTAGGACACTCTGCACTCACGACACACATACACTTTCTCACACTCATAACCCCCACTTCAGACACACACACACACACACACACAGACACAAAGACCCACATGCAACCATATTTTGTGGGGTGAATTTGTACTTGCAGAGTTACATTGCACTTTGCTCAAAAACTGCATACATTCATGTAGAACTCTGAGCTCAAAAACTGCATGAATTTATGTAAAACTCTGTTATCTCACTTTTTAGATTAGAATCAATCTAAACATCAGGTCATAGACAGAGAACACAGGGGGCCAACACCTTCAACATATTGTCTAGCTATCACCATTATTAACAGCTAACCCGAGAATGCAACTTTAAAAAAAGGTTTTGTGATTTACACATGAAAGAAGTGAAACTATCACTGTATTCTAACAGATGAAAGGCTTAACAGACAATCAATTTTTCGACGTATAATTTCAGTTACATCACACTGTAAATTTTTGCTATAAATTTTGTGTTAGGATTGAGCCCTCCACAATCACCTGATGAAGGAGCATCGCTCCGAAAGCTAGTGTGCTTCCAATTAAACCTGTTGGACTATAACCTGATGTTGTGTGATTTTTAACTTTATACACCCCGGTCCAACACCGGCATCTCCAAATCACAATTAATTTCTGTGCAGCTTCCAATTCACCTATTCTGCCACAAGAAGCCAGATAGCGCCAATCCCTAACATTGAAACTCAGCATGGTTACCTGGCAACAGCAGTTTTTCTGGGCCACCAACTCACTCTGTTTTCATCACAATGTCCCTTTAAGATTCAGAAACCCTGTCTTTGTCCAACCTTCATTCCCACGTCTCCCCATCGGCAAGCCACTAGCCTCAGTAACTCTCACAACATGTCAGTCCTTCAGGATTTCATGTTGAAGCTCAGTGCTAACTTTGTTTTGTTCTGCTTTAGTGGGGTCAAGAGGGAATTGCACTCAGCTAAGGCCTTGTTCAATCCCAGGGTTGGCCACTTTAAGGTACTACCAGAGTCTATGTCCTTCCAATGCAGGGACTGGGCCCCAGTCAGTCTGACAATTACAGCTGGGTCAGCCAGACTGCTGTGGAGCCATCTCCTGCCATAGGACAAAGGGACGAGCTGAGTCTGATAGAAGTGGATGGAGCAGCAGTCAATGGTGATGCAAGAGGAGGAGCTGAGGTGGCCCCAGTGAGTGAGTTGGAAGCACAGACAGTGGGAAAGGTGAGTGACCTGAGAGAATGAGGTGGGTGACAGCTGGTGAGTGGACAGGATGCAATACTGAGCATTGTCGCCTTTGTGTGCAGTGGCAGAGTTTGACCGAATGGTGGTGCTGTGAGTGTGAGGAAGCAGAGAGAAGATGGTGGCACGTACTCTTGTGGAGCGCAAAAGGTTAGTGACCTTCTTCCTGCTCTGCTGTACATTGTGCCTCACCCGGGACACTGCACTGACCTTGGGCAGCTATCTCAGTCCAGGCTGACTGGTTCATGTAGTACAGTCTCCTTTGCCAAAGAGACAGACCTGTCCTTGTTTCCACCAGCACCTTCAAGTCCCTGTTGGTGAGCCAAACTTTCCTATCTGGTCAGTTTCCTTGGAAATGAAGATGCAGGACCTCTGTATGAAAGTTTACAGCTTCTGGGGTGCTGTGGATGGGGGTTTTAAACAGTGAAGTGAATGCCTCAAAGCCCCATCCACATTGGCAATGCCTGACTCTCCTCCTTCATGATTCCACATGATGGACACCACACAGGCTGGTTACACAATTAATGAGAGACAGACAGATTGTTGCTTCAGAAAATTCACCATGACAGTGTTGGACTTAAATCTAATTCAAAAATATACTCTGCCTCAAAATAGAAAAACTGAGCCTTTGAGACTGAACCTTACCCTTCCTTTGGTCAAGAGTGCATTGCTTCAAATTTTACGGAGAGCTTTTTGCCGTGAAGTCCAGTGAGTTTTCGAGTTGTATTTTATCATACTCATTTAATTGACTACCTGCCCTGCCCCATGGCAACATCGGGTCCAATTCCAGATCCATTTTACAATGTGCCATCCCTAGAGAAACTGCCCACTTGGCAAATATCCCAAATCCACTGGGTATCCCTGGCATTGGTGCCATCTTCAAAATCCTGTTTTGCTCTTGGACAAGCATTGTCAGTGCAGAGCTGTCCTGCCCAGTAATTAGTTCCAGACACAGCAGATGAGGGGTAATCAGTCCCCTGCTTTGTGGGTAAGGATCTGGAGGTTCTTGCCAAAGAGGATGGCACAGAGCTATGATGTCCATAAGATCATAAGAAATAGGAGTGGAAGTAAGGCCATTTGGCCCATCAATTCCACTCCACCATTCAATTATGGCTGAATCATTTCAATGCCACTTACCTGCACTCTCCCCGTATCCCTTAATTCCTTGCGAGATTAAGAATTTATCAATCTCTGCCTTGAAGACATTTAACGTCCCAGCCCCCACTGCGCTCCATGGTAGTGAATTCCACAGGCCCACCACTCTCTGGCTGAAGAAATGTCTCCTCATTTCCATTCTAAATTGACGCCCTCTAATTCTAAGGCTATGCCCACAAGTCCTAGTATCTCCGCCTAGCGGAAACAAATTCACAGCGTCCACCCTTTCTAAGCCATGCATTATCTTGTAAGTTTCTATTAGATCTCCCCTCAATCTTCTGAACTCTAATGAATACAATCCCAGGATCCTCAGCCATTCATTGTATGTTAGGCCTCCCATTCCAGGGATCACCCGTGTGAATCTCAGCTGGACACGCTCCAGTGCCAGTATGTCCTTCCTGAGGTGTGGGGCCCAAAACTGGACACAGTATTCTAAATGGGGCCTAACCAGAGCTTTATAAAGTCTCAGTAGCACATCACTGCTTTTACATTCTAACTGTCTTGAAATAAATGACAACATTACATTTGCTTTCTTAACTACGGACTCAACCTGCAAGTCAACCTTTAGAGAATCCTGTACTAGCACTTCCAGATCCCTTTGTACTTTGGCTTTATGAACTTTCTAACCATTTATAAAACAGTCCATGCCTGTGTTCTTTTTTCCAAGTGCAAGACCTTGCATTTGCTCACATTGAATTTCATCAGCCATTTCTTGACCATTCTCTTAAATTGTCTAAATCTTTCTGTAGCCTCCCCACCTCCTCAGAACTGCCTGCCTGTCCACCTAACTTCGTATCATCGGCGAACTTTGCCAGACTGCCCCCAGATCTTCATCCAGATCATTTATATATAAAGTGAACAGCTGGGGCCCCAACACTGAACACTGCGGGACACCACTTGTCACCAGCTGCCATTCCAAAAAAGAACCCTATATCCCAACTCTCTGCCTTCTGTCACACAGCCAATCCTCAATCCATGCCAGTAACTCATCTCGAACACCAAGGGCCCTTACCTTACTCAGCAGCCTCCCGTGAAGTACCTTATTCAAAGCCTCTTGGAAGTCTAGATAGATAACATCCACTGGGTTTCCCTGGTCTAACCTCTTCAAAGAATTCCAACAGGTTTGTCAGACACGACCTCCCCTTACTAAATCCATGCTAACTTGTTCTAATCTGACCCTGCACTTCCACAAACTTAGAAAGCTCATCCTTAAAGATGGATTCTAGAATTTTACCTACAACAGAGGTTAGGCTAAATGGCCTATAACTTTCCATCTTTTATCTTGATCCTTTCTTGAACAAGGGAGTTACAACAGTGTGATTTTTCAATCATAAGGGACTTTTTCTGACTCCAGTGATTTTTGAAAAATGCCTCCGTTATTTCCTCAGCCACCTCCCTCAGAACTCTAGAATGTAGCCCATCTGGGCCAGGAGATTTATCAGTTTTTAGACCTTTCGGCTTATCAAGTACTTTCTCCTATGTAATGTCCACCATACTCAACTCTGCCCCTTGGCTCTCTTTAATTGTTGGGATTTTACTCATGTCGTCCACTGTGAAGACTGACACAAAATATTTATTAAGTTCTTCAGCTATTTCCTTATCTCCCATCACTAGCCTTCCTGCTTCGATTTGGAGCAGGCCAATCTCTACTTTTGCCTCTCGTTTGTTTCTTATGTATTGAAAGAAACTTTTACTATCATTTCTAATATTACTTGCTAGCTTACCTTCAAATTTGATCCTCTCCTTCCTTATTTCTCTCTTTGTTATCCTCTGTTTGTTTTTGTAATCTCCCCAACCTTCTGATTTCCCCGTGCTCTTAGTCACTTCATATGCTCCTTCAACAGCCATGGTTGTGTAATGCCACCATCACCATACCACCCTCTGAGTGAAAAAATTGCCTCCTAGGTCTCCCCTACATCTTTCCCCTCTCACCCCAAACCCATGCCCCCCAGTTGTGGACTCCCCAACCTCAGGGAAAAGACCCCGCCCATTCATCCCACCCATACCCCTCATAGTCCTGCAAATCTCCATAAGGTAACTCCTCAGCCCTCGATGCTCCAGGGAAAACAGCCCCAGCCTGTTCAGCCTCTCCCTGTAGCACAAATCCTTCAACCCTGGCAACAACCTTGTAGATCTTTTCTGAACCCTCTCAAGTTTCACAACATCTTTCCAATAGGAAGGAGATCAGAATTGCACGCAATATCCCAATCGTGGCCTAACCAATGTCCTGTACAGCTGCAACATGACTTCCCAACACCTGTACACCCCCCCCCAACTCCCCCACCCCCAGGGCTTAGGCTCTACCCTTCTCACTATTACCTGCAACATCTTCCCTCACTCACTCTCACTTCCACCAACCCTTGACATCACTAACCTTGCATGCCCGCTCTGCTGCTCACTCACTCATCTGGGGTGCCTCCCCTTTTGCCCCAACAGTAAAGCCAGGCCTCCCAATTTTATCTCCCATAGTACCTTCTTCTCTCTCATTCCAGGAGTAAACCTGCGCCCAATAGGGCAGAAAGATGAAGGGCTGCCTAACAATGAGTTCCTCACCCCTTATCAGTCAGCAGACAGACCGTGTCCAAGTAACAGGACTGCCTACTGAAGGCCGCCCTTCAGTAGAAAACCACTGAGCAAAAGCAATTCCACTTGACTTGACTGAGACCTGCAGCCAGCCATGACAAACTTCCTTTCTTTGTATCTGCACTAAATGTCAAGACAAGGCAGTAGAAACATGACCATAACTCCTCTGTCTGAGGAGCAAAGTGATGAAAGGCAGCAGTGTTGGTGAGGTACATAGTGTGTCCTCAGTGTTTATGTGAAAACTGACACTGTCTTCAGATGATGTCAGTGAGGGGCAGCAAGTAGAGGGGCGAGGGCAAGGATTTGGTGACGGCACCAGAAGTAATGGTGCTGAAGAGGAAAGAGAAGGCATTGCTTGGCAGTCGGTGAGAGCAGTCAAACGGAGCCAGGTCTGACATTGACAGCTATCTGTATCCTTCAGGTTTGAAGAAAGACTGGCTGGAAAGCTTGGTGTGTGTCAAAGATTGGCTCCCATCACTGACAAGGTTCAAACCAGAGCTCAATCATTGCTGCTTCCCTTGGCATTGCTCTGCTGCTCCTTCCTGCAGCTACTTTAAATGAAGCTCATTCCGGCACCAAGGTGGGACCAATTAGCAAATGTATTGGGAGAATTCCAATTATTCACATTTCCAACGGCTTTAAACATTCAGTCAAAAATAATACTGGAAAATAACCCATTGTAAAGTGAATCTGGGATGTTCTATTTGTGGATGCAGGATGACTCAGGCCTCAGTTACATCATTAATGTGTCGTTTGATGACACAGCGACAGAAGGGTCTGTTTCCATGCTGGACATCTCTATGACTCTATAAGTATCCATCAAGGTCCTGAGGTATAAACACTCCTGATTGGTCCACACTGGTTCTGCTGACACAGTGTAGGTAATTGAATAACCATAAATCAGAGAGTAGGCCTGAACCACATCCTTCACATCGAGCCTGAAGTGACATAGTGGGGGAGGTGATGGTGTAATAGTAATATTATTCCGAGAACCCCAGGCTAATGTTCCAGGGTCTTGGCTTCGAATACCACATGGCAGATTCAACGTTTTAAAAATCTGGAATGAAGAGCGAGCCCAATCATTGACTCCCTATACTGTAGAAGCAGGCCATTCGGTCCATCAAATCCATAATGACCCCCCAAAGAGCATCCCACCCATGATGACCATGTAACCAGTATCAATTGTTGTAAAAACCCATCTGGTTCACTAATGTCCTTTAGGGAAGGAAACTGCTATAATTCTGTGGTCTGGCCTACACTTGACTCCGGACCCACAGCAATGTGGTTGACCTTTAACTGATAGGCAATAAATGCTGGCCCAGCCTGAGACATACACATTCTGCAAATGAGTTAAAATGAACTTCTTATCCTCGAATTGTTTCAGGGAAACTGCTGCTGGGAAAAGCTTATTTCTTAGCCAGAACATATTTTACAAAATATTTAACATTCATTGAGTAAATTCTAATTCACCGCCAGTTAAATACTTAACACAAGGAAAATACCAAAGCCAATCAATACACAGCAAGATCCCAACTTTGACATAAATGAGCAGAAAAAAGTCTGTTTCCATTTGTTTATGAAAAGATAATTAGTGAGCTGACAACTAAGGAGCAGCACAAATCACAAGTTACAGACCAGCAAAACCACAGGCTTCATTACTCATGTACATCAACCAAAACATGTTGATAAAGCTCAGCAGGTCAGTCAGCGAAACCATTTTAGGTCCTGATGACCTCTCACCAAATGAAAGAAATTGTGACCTGAAATGTTAACTCTGACTCTCTTTGTTCAGAAGCTGCATGACCTGCATTTTTAAAATTTATTGCAGACTTCCAGCTCTGCCAGTATTTTGCTTTCTGAATAAATATTTGTGCAATGACTTTCACAATGATTGTCAGTGGATCAGTTTCCACTGGAACCAGAACTGCTACACCCTTCCTCTGCTCAGACTAGCTCTCAATGCAGACTTTGTAGCCAATGATGAGAGTTGTGAACAACACAGCCACTGTTAATGGACTGAAGAGACCAGGAGGAGATTTACAAGCTGTAGATCAGGTAAAGTGAAGAGACTGGCATTTGTTAGTTGGCAGCAGTCCGGAGCACCGTTGGAGTCTTCAAGTGATGTGGCTGTTGAGGTCAATTGCTGGCCCTGAAAGGAATGTCCATACTGAGCCACTCTGATTCTTTTCTATGACCATTCAGCCATTCGTCCAGGCTGCTAGCCCTCTGATCTCCGTGCTATCCCAAACCGCAAAGCAACAGCCAGCTCAGAAATGGCCGTCATCGACTTTGAGCATCTGAAAATTGGCCTGTTCAGACCCTTGACAGAAACTCAATGTCATGCTTTGGATCACGGGACAGCCAGCACTGTCGGAACGCTGCATCCCAGAATCATTGCTCTGCCACAGGGTGAAAATCTAATGCCACAAATCCCCATCCCCCTGCTCCTGAAGCAGCCTGGTGGATGTAAAAGTGCCCTGAAACTGCATTACATTTTGAAATTATAGGAGTATTTGGGATCTCACTGAAACTGGGGTTTTCAACTGGTTATTCTGTTTAGTACCTGACATCCCACTTAATGGGGAGCTACCTCAAAGTGCAGGTGACAATAAATTGGTGTTTAAGTTGTACTGCTGTTTATGTTTCCAGAAGGCCCCTCTACATTAGCAGTGAGCCAAAATATTATTCTTGCTGAGGATGGTAATATTGGAATTGGATTGATGTTTGACATTATTTCAAGCTTTAAAAATTGAATCTGATTTAAAATTTGATTTTTTAAAAAAACTTTATTTGGTTTAGTAGGTGTAAAGGCTTTTAAGCATCAATGTTGAATAACAGAAATAATTACCCTCAACCTTGATCAATCATATATTTGAACAGGACCATTCTTCAGAAAATCGCGATACTTCCTTGAAAAGTCTTCCCACAATCCACTAAGCACCCGTTCATAAATTCTAATCAACTGCAATATCTTCCCTCACTCTTAATTGTTAATTACCCCAGTACAGGAGTCTGTTCACTGCAAACAGAACAAGGAAACTAATCACTTAAAAGCCAAATTCTTCAAATGCTGGAAATCTGAAATAAAATGAACACAGGAATTGCTGGAGAAACTCAGCAGGTCTGGCAGTATCTGTGGAGAGATAGAAACAGAATTAATTCTTCAAGTCGGATGAATTCCTTCTGCAAACATGCCATGTACCTGTGGACATTCACATTAACACCTCCAGCAGCACTTTAACATTATCGTTTAAAGCCTCCACACGCTATAAATAACCCAATATAAGTTCACCAGTAAATATGAAACCTATGTTGCTCCCAAAACACTTGTGTGCATACAATAAAGAACAGCACTGGTCACAGAGTTGAGATGTCCTGTGGTGAACTGAATAAATAAGGAACCAGGTCAGGTCAGCTTGCTCATGGGACTGCCCTGTTTTTCACAGTTTGCTATGCTTTGGAAACCGTGCAATATGAGGATTTCATACAAAGGCGTACCACCTTCTCTGGGATAGTGTTACAGTGTAAATTAATCCTTCCACATGAGCAGTCTCTCAGGTAGCAGCCTGTCAAATATCTCTGCATGTTAACAGCTGGCTTTGGGAACTGTGCAGCTACCAATAACACGTGTACAGCAGATACTACCTGAACAGACTGACATTTCACCAGAAACATTATAGTGCAAGGTTTCAAAGAAACTATCTCACCTCAGAGTACAGTGTGCATGGAGATGGAATGATCAAACAGTGGTAATAGCAGCAGGAGGAGGCCAATCAGTCTCAGGCCTGCTCTATGATTCAAACAGACCATGAGTGTTCTGCCTCAGCACCATTCCACACCCCCATCCTCATATTCCTTCGATTTCCGTATCACTTAGAAATCTATTGTTGTCTGTCTTATACAAACTCAATGATGGAACTTCTGCAGATCACAGAGTCACAGTCTTACAGCACAGAAACAGACTCTTCAGACCATACCAGTCCATGCTGAACAAAACTAGTCCCACCAGCCTGCTCCTGGCCCATATCCCTCCAAACCTTTTAAACATTGTAATTCTGCCACTATCTACCACTTCCTTTCCGCTCTGATCCCCAGAGGGTCAAGGCTGGTTGGAAGACTCCACCAATCATCCATTCAGAACAAATCATAGGTTAATCTCAGATTAAAGACACAGTGCATTCTGGAGCCGGGATCTACCTGTTCCCAGCAAAGTCTATCAAAGGAAGGCCATTCACTTGGTTCCCTCAGCGGAAGGCAGCAGTGCAGAGATCAAGCTAACTGCAGCACCTCATGCAGACATTTTGTCATCCACCTGTGGATTCCACCTCCCAATGTAACAGTAAAAGACTGATAATCTTATCTAAAACTATAGTTTCTTTAAAGAGGGATTTATTAACAGGATGAAGGAGTCACTGGTGAGCCCAGCATTTATTGTCTATCCCCAACCGTCCTGTAGAAGGTAGCGGTGAACCACCCACAATGCTGTTAGGGAGGGACTTCCTGGATCTTGACTCAGCAACAAAATATATCAGTGAAGGAACAGTGATACATTTCTAAGTCAGGATATTTGAGTGCTGATTTCACAGTGAGGCCAGTTTATCAGTCTGGGTTAGTCTAAAATTTCAGGAAGTGGTGGCCATCTCCAGGCAAGAAAATCGGTCTTTGATTTGACCTTCACTCTTCAATCTGGACTTGGAATTTTCTCCATGTTGTTTGCTGTTTCCTGCTGTAAAGGTAGAAGATTGCACAAAGTGGGTTTGGTGCTCGTATGATGTGGTCACAAAACCATATACAGAACATACTTTATGAGGCTAATAATCTGGAGAGGATTTGATTTCAAATTCCACTGCAGTTATTTGGAAATCTGAAATCAATGTTAAAAATTTGGAGGTAAGAAGCTGATCTCAGTAATGGTAAGACAGATTCACTAACATTTTCATTATTAGCCAGTAATATAGAGTCATAGAGATGCACAGCACAGAAACAGACCCTTCGCTCCAACTTGTCTATGCCAACCAGATAGCCTAAATTAATGTAGTCCTATTTGCCAGCACTTGGCCCATATCCCTCTAAACCCTTCCTATTCATGTACCCATCCAGGTGACTTTTAAATGTTGTAATTGTACCAGCCTCCACCACTTCCTCTGGCAGCTCATTCCATAGACGCAACACCCTTTGCATGAAAAGGTTGCCCCTTTGGTCCCTTTTAAATCTTTCCCCTCTCACCTTAAACCTATGCCCTCTAGTTCTGGACTCCTGTAACCTAGGGAAAATACCTTGTCTGTTTACCCTATCTATGTCCCTCATGATTTTATAAACCTCTATAAGGTCATCCCTCGGCCTCCAATGCTCCAGGGAAAACAGCCCCAGCCTATTCAGTCTTTCTTTATAGCTCAAACCCTCCAACCCTGGCAACATCCATGTAAATCAGTTCTGAACCCTTTCAAGTTCACAACATCCTTCCTATAAGAGGGAGACCAGAATTGCACACAATATTCCAAAAGTGGCCTAACTAATGTTCTGTACGGCCTCAACATAACCTCCCAACTCCTATTGAATCAATATTTGACACCAGTCCCACCTCAGTGAGGCACATGCTCTTAAACTGCTCTTGGAAATGGCCTTGCAAGCTACTCAGTTGTATCGAAGCTGTTACTGACATTTTCAGAAAAATACCCATCACCGCTAGGCAAGAGGCTGAAACTGTTAACAACAACCATGTTCCAAAACAAAAGAAACAACCCTAGCTTTTCACAGAGTTTGATCCCAGAGGCTTATTCTGGGGAAGGCCAGGCCCAGGGGAGAAGGATGTTGAGAGTGTGGTGCTGGAAAAGCAGAGCAGGTCTGATGAAGGGCTTTTGCCTGAAACATGGATGTTCCTGCTCCTCGGATGCTGCCTGACCTGCTGTGTTTTTCCAGCGCCACACTCTCAACTCTAATCTCTAGCATCTGCAGTCCTCACTTTGCCTCAGGGAGAAGGATTGCAGGCCTGGGGGTGATCATGTGTCTGGGGTGAAGTCTGGGGCCTGATGCAGGGAACGGGTTTGAGGTCAAGGTTTGGGGTGGATTAGAGACCTTTGGAGATGCTGGCAGGTGTTCTTAGTTGGAATAGAGGCCTGGCCTGAGGCCTCAACCCTCTCATTTGAACAAGGAACAGATCTGTTCAAAAGGACATTCTCCCTGATGTGAAACATCAAATTGGGTCATTATGTGAAGGTGAGACAGTTCCTGTCAGTGTTCTTTGTCTGTTGTGTGGCATCACAACACACAGAACATGGACCCTCATCAGAAGAAATAAAGAGCATTCCACAGAATACTTATCAAATCTTATTTATCAATAACACTACCAGACAAATACCTAAAATGAGTTGATCTGAAGAAAGGCTAGGCAGGCCAGGCCTGTATTCTTCTGATGAGTGAGAAGTGACTTCAGTTGGAACATAGAAGATCCTGAGGGGACTTGATCAGGTGGATGTTATTCAGTGATCCAAACAAAGTCAGCGAGATGGACCTCATAGAAAATGTATTCCCTGATTAGACAGCCCCAATCAGGGCACCCTGGCTGACAGATAAACAGCAATGTCAGATATTCTGTTAACTCAGAGCTGGCTCTGGGGGAGCTAGATCAGTGTTAAGTACTATGAATGTATAAATAAAGACTGACTAGGTGACGGGATACTGGCCTCCGTTGAATTGTTTCTGGGGTGACATGAGAAAAGAAAGCTACCAAAGAAATTCACTCCCCACTGCCATCTGCTCACCTTTAAAGGTGTCTCTGTGCTCTATGAGTGTATATAGTGCTGCGACTCTGCCTGGGGAATTAGCCTATTGTGAGTCTGTCTGTGTGCAGACAAATTGACGAGATTGAGCAATGGATATGATGTATATGGATTTTAGTAAAGCACTTGGTAAAGTTCCCCATGGTAGGCTCATTCAGAAAGTTAGGAGGTATGGGATACAGGGAAATGTGGCTGTCTGGATCCAAAATTGGCTGGCTGAAAGAGGACTAAAAGTGGTAGCGGATGGACGGTATTCCGTCTGGAGGTTGGTAACCAGTGGTATCCCATAGGGATCTGTACTTGGGCCTCTGCTCTTTGTAGTTTTTATAAATGAGTTGTATGAAGAAGTGGAAGGGTGAGTTAGTAAATTTGCTAATGACACAAAGGTCGGTGGTGTTTGTAGATAGTGTCGAGGGCTGTTGCAGGCTACAACAAGACATTGAAAGGATGCAGAACTGGGCTGAGAAGTGGCAGATGGAGTTTAACCTGGATAAATGCAAAGTGATTTATTTTGGAAAGTTGAATTCGGATGCTGAATACAGGGATAAAGACAGGATTCTTGGCAGTGTGGAGGAACAGCAGGATCTTGGGGTCCATGTACATAGATCCCTCAAAGTTTCCACCCAAGTTGATAGGATTGTTAAGAAGGTGCATTGTGTTTTGGTTTTCATTAGCATGGGGTTTGAGCTTAAGAGCTGCGAGGTTTTGCTGTAGCTCTATAAAACCCTGGTTAGACCACATTTGGAATATTGTGTCTAGTTCTGGTTGCCTCATTATAGGAAGGATATAGATGAGGGTGCAGAGGAGATTTATCAGGATGCTGCCTGGATTGGAGGGTTTGTCTTATGAAGAGAGGTTGGGTGAGCTCAAGCTTTTCACACTGGAGAGAAGGAGGAAGAGAGGTGACGTGATAGAGGTGTACAAGATAATGAGAGGCATAGATAGAGTACATAGCCAGAGACATTTCCCCAGGGGAGAAATGGTTGTCACGAGGGGTCAGAGTTTTAAGGTGATTGGAGGAAGGTTTAGGGGAGATGTCAGGGGTAGGTTCTTTGCACAGAGTGGTGGGTGTGTGGAATGCACTGCCAGCTGTGGTAGTAGAGTCAGAGACATTAGGGACATTTAAGTGACTGCTGGACAAGCACATGGACAGCAGTAAATTGAGGGGTGTGTAGGTTAGGTTGATCTTAGATTAAGATAAATGATCGACACAACATCGTGGGCCGAAGAGTCGGTACTGTTCTATTTCTATGTTCACACACACAAATCAGTTGGCTTGCTGTAATGTCTGTTTTATAACTTTTACTGTTTTAAATAAACTAACCCACAGAATTGGTCAGTCCCTGAAGAGTAATTGTTATTCGACCAAAATTACTAACATGATAGATTACACCTCACAATTTGGACATATGTCAAAATGTGTAGATGATACCAAATTCAGGGATTTACCTCATAGTGTTGGGAGACTACAGAAAGATGTAGGAACTATAAACTGGTCTATAGAATGGTGAAGAAATTGCAAAGGAAGTTCAATATAGTAGAATGAAGTGGTTTGTGTTGGTGGGAGCTATTAATAATCACTTCATCCTGGGAGGATATAAAATAAAACATGATGGTAGAGTGAGGACACTTTCAAATAGAGTCATGGATTGCTAAAAGTGTTTACACAAATTGGTAAGATCACAAAAGCGAAACAAAGATACTGGGATTCATTTCGAGAGGAATAGGACACAAAACCAGGAG
The DNA here is from genome assembly GCF_047496795.1 of Chiloscyllium punctatum. Lineage (NCBI taxonomy): Eukaryota > Metazoa > Chordata > Chondrichthyes > Orectolobiformes > Hemiscylliidae > Chiloscyllium > Chiloscyllium punctatum. Next base: position 29,989,455 of record NC_092783.1, read on the forward strand.
GTTAATAGCATTTACACAGAACTTTGGCTGAATCAGATTTGAATATTGCATAATTCCATTTGTTACGTCACAAACAAAAGAGGAAACTGTAGTACTGGAGACAGACATGGAAAAATTCACAGGGAACTGAGAAAGATCATACAGGTTGAGAAGGTGGTCTCTGGGAAACTGGTGATCGAGTAGAAATCTTTAAAGCTATAAAAAGGTTTGACAGGATGGATGTGGGGAAACTTAGGAGGGAGTTCAAAATAAATGAAACATAAACATACGACTGCCAGCAACAAAGGACACGGAATATTTTGGAGAGTTTGCTTCACAAAGAGTGGTTAATGCATTTAGGAAGAGGCCTGATGCTTATAAAGGGAATGAGGTGTTCGGGAGCCTTCGGAGATGGGGACAGGAAATTACAGTAAAAAGGAATTTTGAGGAACTGTCTCTATAGTAGAAGAATTGGATTGAATGTACTGCCTTTACACTTTAAGGAGCTTTATGATACATAATGGTTTCAGAAACGTGACCCTAACCAGTCTGAACGGTTTGCCCCTCATAGTCACAGCTCTTCCAGCTTGCTGACTGGGCAAGATGTAGTTAACACCCACCTGCACACTAAAACTGGGCAGGTGCCAACAAGTCTCCCGGAGATACTGGCTCCCGAAGCTGGTAATCTGTTTGATCTGATGGGTACACAGCCCTGCTACCTTTGCAGTAAAATCGAGGGTAAAAGCAAACTTGACCAGGTCGGGGTTCTCCTGTGTCACTTTACTCCTCACTTCAATTTGGATGTATTGATCTGCCAGTTCTTTGAAGGAATTGTAGCTGATGTCCTGGAAGAATGTGGAAAGGAACACATCTCCTTGGAGCTGTCAGAGATAAATGAGAAATGAGGAACTCAGTGAGACTTTGTGACTGAAACTACAGATTTTACATGAACAATCTTAATTGATAATAAACTAATCAAAGCAAAGTTATTAATAATTACATATACAGCAAAAGACAGGCAAATACAGAATATTTCTCCTGTTATACAAATGTGTCCGTATCTTATTTTTAAAAAATCAGCTTTTGGCACATTTTCTGTCATTCAATCTTTACTACCTGTTGCTGTGACACAATCACATCTCTTGTATAATTCTTCTCAGATTCCTCCGTCCACTCTGATAATGGAAACTGTTTTTGGAAACATTGGATCAACTTCATCTTTTAGAGGAAGACCTTCCTTTCAGCCCAGCCAAGGAATTTTCCAGGGTCAGTGGGTATCAGATTTATGCTTTCAGTTGTGAACCACAAAATGTTAGTATCTAAGTTCAGCAGCTCATAGGGAAGGCAAATGGAATGTTGGCCTTTGTTTCAAAGGACAAAGTGAGGACTGCAGATGCTGGAGATCAGAGCTGAAAAATGTGTTGCTGGAAAAGCGCAGCAGGTCAGGCAGCATCCAAGCAGCAGGAGAATCGATGTTTCGGGCATGAGCCCTTCTTAAGGAATGAGGAGGGTGTGCCAAGCAGGCTAAGATAAAAGGTAGGGAGGAGGGATTTGGGGGAGGGGCATTGGGAATGCTATAGGTGGAAGGAGGTTAAGGTGGAATGCGATAGGCCGGAGAGGGGGTGGGGGCGGAAAGGTCGGGAAGAAGATTGCAGGTCAAGAAGGCGGTGCTGAGTCCGAGGGTTGGGACTGAGATAAGGTGGGGGGAGGGGAAATGAGGAAACTGGAGAAATCTGCATTCATCCCTTGTGGATGGAGGGTTCCCAGGCGGAAGATGAGGCGCTCTTCCTCCAGGCGTCGTGTTGCCATGGTCTGGCGATGGAGGAGGCCAAGGACCTGCATGTCCTTGGCGGAGTGGGAGGGGGAGTTAAAGTGTTCAGCCATAGGGCGGTTGGGTTGGTTGGTGTGGTTGGTCTGAAACGCTCTGCAAGTAGGCGGCCTGTCACCCCAATGTAGAGCAGGCCACACCGGGTGCAGCGGATGCAGTAAATGATGTGTGTGGAGGTGCAGGTGAATTTGTTATGGATATGAAAGGATCCCTTGGGGCCTTAGAGGGAAGTGAGGGGGGCATGTGGGCGTACGTTTTACATTCCTTGCGGTTGCAGGGGAAGGTGCCAGGAGTGGAGGTTGGGTTGGTGGGGGATGTGGACCTGACAAGGGAGTCACGGAGGGAGTGGTCTTTTCGGAACGCTGATAGGGGAGGGGAGGGAAATATGTCCCTGGTGGTGGGGTCCATTTGGAAGTGGCGGAAATGATGGCGGATGGTACGCTGCACATGGAGGTTGGTGGGGTGGTAGATGAGGACTAGTGGGGTTCTTCTGGTGGCGGTTGGAGGGGCAGGGGCAGGGGATAACCCAGGAGGCGGAAGTGGCTGTGACGACGACAGAGAGAGTGTTATTCTCGATAGCCGTGGAGGCCGCAAATCTGTCGGCGATGGTCTTCCTGGCGATCGTGGAGGCGGTCGTCTGGGCGGCGTTCACGGAGGCTGCGAGGTCGGTGGGGGCGGAAGTGACGTCATGGTCTGCGGTGGCGGTTGCTGCCGCAGGCGCTGTAGCGGCCGCGTGGTTAATAGCGCCGGACTGAATTCGGAGGCCGATGGAAGATTCTGGAACAGTTGAGGAACCCAGAGTGTGGGGGTAAGTACATGAAAGTTTTTGGTACTTAATGTCTTTAATTTCCGATATGGCTAGGAAGAAATGTTTGTTTAGTGCATGGATTCTTCTGTGGATGAAGAACAGTAGAGGTCCTTTACAGGTCTGTGAGAGTGTTGTCCTGAGCTGGGGTAGGTCTAATTGCAGGGAATGTCGGTAACGGTGCATGGCTGCAAGCGTGGTGCGGAGGATCCGGAGGGAGGTCTGTTGCTGGAGGCTTCGGATTTGTTGTAGGTACTGGTTGTCCTGGTTGGGTCCAGATTTTGTTGGTCGGACCGTAGTCCAGAGTCCGTGCGGGATCAGTTGTTTCCATAGACAGGTGCTGAGGAAGGAAATGTGGCTGTGGTAGCGAGTCTGTTTGAGAACGTGGCTGAAGAGCTTCTGTGCAGAGGAGATGACCTGGGGTGTGCAGTGAGAGAGGGACTCACTGAAACCCCAACCTCACTATCACCACTCCCTCAGTTCCAACCCCAACCTCACTATCACCACTCCCTCCGTTCCAACCCCAACCTCACTATCATCCATCCCTCTCACCCACTCCAACCTCTCACCCTCGGAACGTGCAGCCCTCCACTCCCTCCGTTCCAACCCCAACCTCACTATCACCTCTACAAAGATTAGGGGGTGATCTGATTGAATTTTTAAGGAAAAGGTTAAGGTCGATGGAGAGAAACCCGTCAGTTGGACAGAGTGTCAAAGTTTATATCAGGGACTAGACGGTGAAAATGTTAGAACCAGACATGTCAAGTGTGAAATTAGGAAACATGAAGCAAACAGGGTGACAGCATTTGAAACACTCTTCCACACGTTTCAGTTGATGTTAGATCAACTTCAGAACTGAGATTATTAACACCCTTAATACCATTCAAAATCCAACAGCTATGGAGTTAGATAGAAAATCAACCAGGATCATATTGAATAAGGTGGAACCGGCTTGAAAGACTAAGTGACTTTTTCTTGTCTCTATACCCAGGATAAAGTGAAGCAAGTATCTAGCACATGACTGGCAGTACACTGGTCACATGACCAACTTCCATTTTAAATGTGGTAATAGGAATTTAATGTCGAAAAAAGATAACGAAAACAGTGAATTTGACAACAGGAAGTACGGTGCTGTGGACAGGAAATGCATGCAGACAGACATTTTAAATATGGGTAGTCAAAGGCGGGGGAGGCTACAAAGCATTTAAATTATTTAATAAGAAATTAATTATTTTCAAGACTTCAAACTTGTATCATTAGATCATGTAATGCAAAATGTCTGTCTTAATTTTAAGCAATGTGTTTAAGGATTTTAAAGTTAGTGAAATTCCAGTTTCTACCCAGGGTCATTTTTTCTTCCTTTCATTTTTCTTCCTTTTCTGATTTTCTGCCTGTTCTCCTTAAGGACTTTTGACTCTTCCTGGTATCTCTGTGATCTATAGTAAATATGAAGTCTGTGCAGCTTGGTTGCTCCCAGTTACCATACCTCAGGGTCTGTTTGTAGTCTGTGTATCTGCAGATTGCTGGATGAGAAACATTTATCGATCGCTATGCTTTACAAAGAGAGGATTTAGCCTGTCGTTGTTAATCCTGTTGTTTCCCATTTCTTGCTCTGAGCCACATGATCACATGGTGTCCTTGTGCTCTTAATATGCCATTCTATTCACTGGTGCCTGAAATCAACATTGTAGGTCACATTAAATCGACTCTGTGCTGTTTTTAAAGGTCTTTGTGTTTGTTTATGGTGTTTTGGATTTTCTTGAGTTTTTTTTATAAATTGATTGCTCTGCTGTTTTCAGTAAATGGTGTGGAGAATCTGATAGAGGGTAACATTTCCTGCCCCCCTCGCATCAGGTGCTGATGGGAAAAGACCATGTCAGAATGTTATAGGCATCAACAACAACCAAAAAGTTATGGTGCCCTGTTGGGTTGGTAATTTATTCAATCCTGTCCTATTTCCATATTTAAGTGTTAGAAAGTGAAACCTTTAATTCCCATCAAATGAAGTTATACCTGTGTGTACCTCTTTCTGTTTTCACCTCCCATTCTATGCTACCACATACATTCTCTTCCCCACTAGGAAAGTAACATTCTTGAATTAAGCTTTTTGACCATCTTTTCCTCATCTGTTCTGCAATGGCCTGATTCCACTGTGACTAAGTGGATTAAACTGGTGTGTTAAATCTGCGAGGGAGCCAGTGGTGCTGATCAAGGGACCCTCCAGTGGTGAACTATACTGTCTGTGAGACCTGAAATACCTGAAAGAGCACCTTGGAGCTAATGCTGCCAGGGTTTGACTTTGTAAACTTTCTTAGAATTAGGTTTTATTGTCCCGTGTACTCAGGTACAGGTATACAGGAGCACAGTGAAAAGTGTACAATGTCACTATTCACAGCCCCATCTTAGGTACAAGGTGAATGACGACAATTAAAGAAAAATGAAGAAATAAGTTAAAAGTTCAACATTACAGTTCTTATCAGTATAATGTAGTGAGTAAGAAATAAAGTTAAAATTCCAAATTACAGTCCTGCTTTAGCCATTGGGCCTGCAGTCACTCCATGCTGAGTTTCCCATCAGCATGGAGTGACCCATCTACTGACCCAGCAGCAGTAAGAACCTTGATCAACTGAACAACTTCAGCCTCCGAGAGAACCTCTCACTCCACATGAGGTTCTTTCTGAGTCATGGCGCAAAGTTGTAACTGATATGTTCCATTATTTCATGGTAGCTATTTCACCAAAATCCCCTTTGTGAGCCAACTCCAAGACACCACGAGTGCAGCAGTCATTGACACATTAATGGTGATAGTCAGGATGTTTGGTATTTTTCCAACACATTGCCTGCAGTACACTGTACCTTTCCAAGTTGTCCAGGAAGTGGGGTGTTCAACAAGCCAGCTCTCCCCTCACTTCCCTCAATCTAATGGTCTTGGAGAAGGTACTGTTTGTCATGCACTGTCTATGATCATTAAATACAATTTGTTTACCAAGATTTCAGGTAGTCATGTTAAATTTACATGGCACTTCTCAAGGTTTACCCTCACTGGTGGCTACACACTGTCCCTCCATCACCCAACCACATACACATGTTACCTTATTGAAAAGAAAGAAGAAAATGATACAATACAGTCAGTGAGCATGTAGACAATTATCTCAACTTGAGCCAGGATAACTCCAACACCTTGATATGAATACGCGAGTTTGTGAAGAGACATCACAATATCGTTTACAGGCCAGGGTGTGAGACATTGGTGTAAGCAATGATTTCATCCTCCAGAGAAACAGATGATACAGCTGCATTGTATGTGACCAACCATTTGTCATACACAATGGATCTTGCAGCCTATGGTGGGGTTTTGTGGGTGAAGAATAGATATTTGAGATATATGGGGTAATTGCGTACAATGGGTAGGAAACAATTGAAGAGGATTTCCTGTTATAATGGGATGGTTAAGAATGTAATTAGCTGAGTGCAGTTCAGTCGAATATATTGTTGGAGGTCAGACATCTCAGCTCCAGGAGATCTCTACAGGAGTCCCTCAGGGTAGTGTCCTAGGCCCAACAATTTTCAGCTGCTTCATCAATGGCCTTCCCTCCAGCATAAGGTCAGAAGTAGGGATATTTGCCAATGATTGCACAATGTTCAGCACCATTCATGACTCCTCAGATACTGAAGCAGGGCCATGCTCAAATGTAACAACATTTGGGCAGTATCTAGGCTTGGGCTGACAAGTAACATTTGAGTCACACAAGCACCAGGCTATGACCATCACTAATAAGAAACAATCTAAACACTGGCCTTTGACAATCAATGGTGTTACCATCACCTAATCTCCCACTATCAACATCCTGGGGGTTACCATTGACAAAGAACTTTACTGGGCTCACCATATAAATATAGCGGCCATAAGAACAGGTCAGAGGCTCGGAATACTGTGGTGAGTAACTCACCTCCTGACTCTCCAAGTCCATCTACAAGGCACAAGTCAGGAGTCTGATGGCATACTCCCCACTTGCCTGGATGAATGCAATTCCAACAATACTCAAGAAGCTTAATACCATCCAGGACAAAGCAGCCTGTTTATTAGCACTATAAACATCCACTCCATCCACCCTCAATGCTCAATAGTTCATATCTATTGTTATCTACAAGATGCACTGTAGGATTTCACTAATGATCCTCAGAACACACCTTCCAAACCCACAACCACTTCCATCTAGAAGGACAAGGGCAGCAGATACATGGAAATATTGTTACCCGCAAGTTCCCCTCCAAGCCACTCACCATCCCGACTTGGAAATACATCGCTGTTCCTCCACTGTCATTGGGTGAAAATCCCCATACTCCCTCCCTGACATCACTGTTGGTGTACCCACAGCACATGGACTGCAGCAGCTCAAGAAAGCTTGAACCTTCATTCTGTTCAGAACCCCATAGTGCATTTCTTTATTAAGTGAAGCTAAGCAGATGCACATAATCCTAAAATCTACATTTGTTGCAGTTAGGAAAGATAATACAATATTAAATTGACCAGTAATTATACATTGTGTGATTATAACTACGTAATCTTGAAATATTAATTTCTCTTCTAATCAGAACTGTTTCCTGAAAAATGTTTCATTTATTGAAACATGAGAGAATTCTAAGCTCCCGGTGATTGGGGTGAGGGGATCAGGTCAAAAGAATAAAATAGTTATCCTGAGCCCCCAACCGATTGCAAACATGCTTGCTTCTGTTTTAACTCTGCGAGATTTCAAAGCATTTGAACAACTTGTACTGGAGAGTCCAGTTTTATTTTTTAATATTTTAACAAGGCCCAGGGAGTGCAATCAATGGTGAGTCTGGGTTGGACCATGCTTTGGGTGACAGTGAATGTTAGTGTCTGCGATTCCTTTGGCAGCGATATGTTGACGGAGGGTTTACCAACATACAGCCTTTAGACGATGTGAGAAACACCATCACCATTTCATCGTTTGCAGGAGAGATGGATAATTGTCCCAGGAATGCTGCTGACTGCTTCCTCATCTGGTTTGGGAAATGTAGCTTCGTGTTATCGCCTGAGAACCTGCATTGCGTTTCATCCACTCTCTTCCACCTCAATCTAAGGTAACCCGACACCCATGAGACCCTCTTCCACACTCTGTTCCCTTCCTTCTCACCTCCTTTCGAAAACAGTCAATGGATGGCCAACTTACACGAGGCCATTGTCACCTTCCTATCCCTTTCTCTCTGCCTTCTAGCCTCTGGTGAAAGGACTGCTCCCAGCACTGGGACTGAGTTTAATCTTGGGTAATAAGGCTGGGCAAGTGGTTGAAGTAGCAATGGGGAGCATTTTGAGCCAGCGATCATAACAAACTTGAAACTAACAGAGTTATAGAAAGGGACAAGAATGGGCTTGAAATCAAAGTTGTAAACTAGCGGAAAGCTGGTGTTAATAAGATCAGACATGATTTGGCCAGAGTGGATTGGGAATAGGTACTTTCAAGTAAATCTGTCTCAGAATAATGGGATATATTTAGAATCTAGAGTCATAGAGATGTACAGCACCGAAACAGACCCTTCGGTCCAACCTATCCATGCCGACCAGATATCCCAACCCAATCTAGCTCCACTTGCCAGTACCCGGTCCATATCCCTCCAAACCCTTTCTATTCATAAACCCATCCAAATGCCTCTGAAATGTTTAATTGTACCAGCCTCCACCACTTCCTCTGGCAGTTCATTCCAGACACGTACCACCCTCTGGGTGAAAAAGTTGCCCCTTAGGTCTCATTTATATCTTTCCCCTCTCACCCTAAACCTATGCCCTCTAGTTCTGGACCCCCCAACCCCAGGGAAAAGACTTTGCCTATTTACCCTATCCATACCCCTCATCATTTTGTAAACCTCTATAAGGTCACCCCTCAGCCTCCGACACTCCAGGGAAAATAGTCCCAGCCTGTTCAGCCTCTCCCTATAGCTCAAATCCTCTAACCCTGGCAACATCCTTGTAAATCTTTTCTGAACCCTTTCAAGTTTCACAACATCATTCCGATAGGAAGGAGACCAGAATTGCACACGATATTCCAACAGTTGCCTAACCAATGTCCTTTACAGCTGCAACATGACCTCCCAACCCTTGCACTCAATACTCTGATCAATAAAGGAAAGTACACCAAACGCCTTCTTCACTATCCTATCTACCTGTGACTCCACTTTCCAGGAGCTATTTCAGAAGGAAATATGGAGAGTACAGGGCTAACATATTCCAATGAAGACAGAAGGTGAATATGCAGCATTGGAGGTTAAGAGAAAAAGGGAGGCTTATGAAGTCTACCGAGGGCTAAAAAAAGAACAGCAGAGGCTCAAAAGGAGGATAGAGTGTGCAAGAAGGCACTCAACTTTCTGCATCCAATGGGGGTCCCACATGGGTCAGTATTAGGGACCTTGCTGTTTGTGGTTTGTGTAAATGATTTAGAATCGAATGTAGAAGGGTTGATCAGTAAGTTCGCAGATATTCCGAGAGTTGAGGGGAATAAATAATGAGGAGGATAGTCTCAGATTACAGGAGGATATTGATGGGCTGGTTGGGTTGATCAATAGCAAATAGAGTTCAGTCTGGGTAAATGTGAGGTGATGCACTTGGGTGGGACAACCCACAGCAAGGAGATACATGATGAGCAGTAGGACCCTGGGAAGCACTGAGAATCAGAGGGACCTCGGTGTACAGGTACACCACTCCCAAAAGGTATCAGCACAGGTGGGTAAAGTAGTTCAGAAGGCAAATGGGTTCCTTGCCTTTTATAAGCTGAGGCATAGAGTTTAAGAGAAAGGAGGTGATGCTGAATGGCATAAAAAGTTGGTTGGATCACAGCTGGAGTATTGTGTGGAGTTCTGACCCCACATTATAGGAGGGAAATGATAGCACTGGAGAGGATGCCGAGGAGATTTACCAGGATGTTCCCTGGGCTAGGGATTTCCATTATGGAGACAGATTGGACAAACTGGGATTGTTTTCTTAGAGCAGAGGAGGTTGAGAGAAGACATAATTGAGATGCATACGCTGATGAGGGACATTGATCGGGAAGACAGGAAGAAATGTTTCCCTTTGATGGAGGGATCAGTGACCAAGGGGCATAGATCTAAAGTAAGGGGCGGAATGTTTACAGGAGTTGTGAGGAAAAATTTTTTCACCCAGAGGGTGATGGGAATCTGGATCTCAGTGCCTGTAAGGGTCAATGAGGGAGAAACCCTCAGCATTTAAGGAGTATTTAGATTATACACTTTCATTGCCAAGGAATACCAGGCTATGGGCCAAGTGCTGGAAAATGGGATTAGAATAGTTAGGTGGTGGTTTTTGATTGGAGCGCACACGATGGGCCGAGAAACCTTCCTCCGTGCTGTAGATCTGTCTGACTCCATGACTTTTCTCCTGTCCCTGAATCACAAAGTCTCAGAATTACTATGGTGCAGAAGAAGGCTATTTGGCCCATCATGCCTGCCCTGTCTCTGTGATCTAATCAGTCGTTAATAGCAAGTCTAGCTCCATTGTCTCGGGACAGTTCCCTGTCATTTCCCCACACCATTATTATCCAAAAGACAATACAATATCCTCTTCAATAGCCTCAACTGAACCTCCCTTCAACACATTTCCAGGCAGTGCACCCCAGACCCCAACTGTGTGAAAAAGTTTTCTTTCATGTCACCTATACCTTGTTAGTCCTGTCTGGAGGGTTAGTGGAATTGAGTGGAGATTGGTGACGCAGTGAGCTTGAGCAGTGCTTTGTTGGGTAGATTGTCCATTGGGAGCATCACTGTGGCTTTTCTCTGGAATGGTTATAGTGATGTCCTACACCACCTGCTGCAGATTCATGTGAATCGGGGCTGTACGTTGTGACACTCTGATTGTGCACCCCCCCCCCCCCCCCCCCCCCAGGCGAGAAAGAGCAGGTTCAGTTCCACTTGCCCTGGAGCTGTGCATTAAGATGGCCAAATGGGCTGATCAGACTTGGAGCCTTCTATGCCTGTCTGTGCCAGTGAAGTGCCACTCCTTCCTGACGTGGGAATGAGTGGTTAGTGGCTCACTGCCCAGTGAAGCAGGGAGCAGCTCCTGGTGGTTCTTTGGCCTGTGTGTGGAACCTGTAATAGTGACACTTTGTGTTTCAGATTCTGCGGAGGTTTCTCTGGAATGGTTAACGTGATGCCCTGCACTACTTGCTGCAGAACGGTGAGTCTGGATTCATGTGGGTCAGCACAGTAAGTTGTTACAATTCCAGTTGGTGTGCTTACTGAACAAGTCCCATTCCAGAGTGAAACCCAACTTGTTAGTTCCCAACGTTGCTCCTTTTTAACCATGGAGATCCGTTATTGAACACACAAGAGGCTGCAGGTATACTTTAAACGTGGGATAAGATGTTTTTTAAAGGAGGAAGAATGTGACAGATTACAAGAGACAGTTTGGAAAGAATTAATGACAAACATCATAAAATGATTCAAGCTCTCACTGTTCTCGATATCCTTCGAGCCTCCTGAAGCTCAGTGAAGAGTTAATGTTCTGTCTTTGTGAAGACCCCTTGTTCACAATTGGGTTGCTATAGCTGCATTTAGTTTCCTTTCATTGAATATGCAGCAACTAGATAGTTTCTCTTTCACCTGGTGTCACTCACTGAGAGTCCGAAAGTAGATTGCAATCGAGCTCACGGTCAGTTTAATTTCATAGCAACCATGAGTTCACTAACATCCAGTGTCAGCATCCCTTCACCCTCTGGCATGTGACACACAATCTGACTTTCCCGAACAGTCTCTTTCTCTGTATCTTTGCACTCCTATTGCTTGGCAATAGCACGTTTTCTTTCCTCTCATACTTTTTATTAAAATAATGTGGATGCTGTAAATCAGAAACAGAAACAGAAACCTTAGTCCACTGCTCTTTCACTCACAACAACCCCCCACAGCCCCATGGCACCTTCCCCTGCAACCGCAGAAGGGGTAACACCTGTCCATTTATTTCCTCCCTCCTCAGTATCCAAGGGTCCAGACATACAGCAGCACTTTACCTGCACTTTTCACAATCTAATCTATTGTAATCACAATGTGGTCTCCTCTACACTGGGGCAACTAAGTGTAGACTGGGTGAGCGCTCTGTAGTACATCTCCGCTCTGCCTGCAAAACAGATCCTGAGCTTCCAGACGCCTGCCACTCCAACATCTCTGGCTCAGTCTTGTTGCAGTGCTCCAGTGAGAGACAAAGAAACTGCAGATGCCAGAATCCAAGGTAGACAAGCAGGAGGCTGGAAGAGCACAGCAGGTTTCTGAAGAAGGGTTCCATCTGAAAGATTGACTTCTCCACTTCCTGATGCTGCCTGGCTTGCTGTGTTTGTCCAACCTCCTGCAGTGTCCCAGTGAAGCTCAGCACAAGCTGGAAGAACAGTACCTCATTTTCTGATTGGGAAGGCTGCAGGATTCTGTACTCACTGTCGAGTTCAACAACTTTAGGGCTTGAGCTCTCCCATGACGTTACCCCAAACTCCATACACCAGGCCTTGTTATCACATGGTCTGCTATTACACACAACCCATTGTTTTCCATTAACAGTCTCCATTAACAGCTATTTGCCCTCCTAACCAGATCGCTATTGACTCCTTTGTCCAAAGGTTCTTCCTGCTCTTTGACTCTCGCCTCACCTATCATTTACTCCTTACCCCCACCTCCTGAATCATTAACTCTGCTTTCCCTCCACAGCTGCTGCCAGACCTGCTAAGCTTTCCAGTAATTTCTGTTTTTGCATTGAGATGTTAAATCATCCCCATGTCATATCAACATACGATTGGAGACACTGGATATTGTAAAGGCTATGAGCCGTGGTAATGTTCGCTGGCCAAGGAACAGGGTGGTGTGTTGGATCAATCTGAATGATGGGAGGCATTGAAGTGAAGAATAGGGTGATCTTGCTTTAATTGTATGGGACATTGACAAGACTACATCTGGAGAAATATGTTGAGGATTGGATTCCTTGAGGAGGGATCGGCTTGTATTGGAAGTAGTTCAGAGAAGGTTCAGTCAGCTGATTCTTGGTTGAGTAGATTGGGCCTGTACTCTGGGGTTTAGATTCCTGGTTGAGTAGGTTGGGCCTGTACTCTGGGGTTTACATTCCTGGTTGAGTAGGTTGGGCCTGTACTCTGGGGTTTAGATTCCTGGTTGAGTAGGTTGGGCCTGTACTCTGGGGTTTAGATTCCTGGTTGAGTAGATTGGGCCTGTACTCTGGGGTTTAGATTCCTGGTTGAGTAGGTTGGGCCTGTACTCTGGAGTTTACATTCCTGGTTGAGTAGTTTGGGTCTGTACTCTGGGGTTTAGATTCTTGGTTGAGTAGGTTGGGCCTGTACTCTGGGGTTTAGATTCCTGGTTGAGTAGATTGGGCCTGTACTCTAGGGTTTAGATTCCTGGTTGAGTAGGTTGGGCCTGTACTCTGGGGTTTAGATTCCTGGTTGAGTAGGTTGGGCCTGTACTCTGGGGTTTAGATTCCTGGTTGAGTAGATTGGGCCTGTACTCTGGGGTTTAGATTCCTGGTTGAGTAGGTTGGGCCTGTACTCTGGGGTTTAGATTCCTGGTTGAGTAGGTTGGGCCTGTACTCTGGGGTTTAGATTCCTGGTTGAGTAGGTTGGGCCTGTACTCTGGGGTTTAGATTCCTGGTTGAGTAGATTGGGCCTGTACTCTGGGGTTTAGATTCCTGGTTGAGTAGGTTGGGCCTGTACTCTGGGGTTTAGATTCCTGGTTGAGTAGGTTGGGCCTGTACTCTGGGGTTTAGATTCCTGGTTGAGTAGATTGGGCCTGTACTCTGGGGTTTAGATTCCTGGTTGAGTAGGTTGGGCCTGTACTGTGGGGTTTAGATTCCTGGTTGAGTAGGTTGGGCCTGTACTCTGGGGTTTAGATTCCTGGTTGAGTAGGTTGGGCCTGTACTGTGGGGTTTAGATTCCTAGTTGAGTAGGTTGGGCCTGTACTCTGGGGTTTAGATTCCTGGTTGAGTAGGTTGGGCCTGTACTCTGGGGTTTAGATTCCTGGTTGAGTAGGTTGGGCCTGTACTGTGGGGTTTAGATTCCTGGTTGAGTAGGTTGGGCCTGTACTCTGGGGTTTAGAAGAATGTGAGGTGATCTCATTGAAATGTAAGATTCTGAGGGTGATTCAAGAGGTTAAGGAGACAGCTTAAAAACCAGGGTGTTTGTTTCCATTTGAAGATATGAGTAATGAAGTAAGACAATAGGTGCCTTGAGGCTGCTCTGTCATTAAATAAGATTGTGGCTGATTTAATTGCAATCTCAAAAATCACATTCCTGCTTAACCCTGATAACACTTCACCCCTTTACTTAACAAGAATCTCTGCTTTAAAAATATTCAAGTATTCTGCCTCCATCACCTTTTCAGGAAGAGCAGTAGAAAAATTATAATATCTTTGAGAAAATAAATTTGCCTAATCTCTATTTTAAACGGTGATCAGAGATCAGGAGATCAGAGCGAGGGGAAAGTGGCGATTGCAGATACTGCAGATCAGAGCGAGGGGAAAGTGGGGATTATAGATACAGGAGATCAGAGCAAGGGCAAAGTGGGGATTGCAGTTACAGGAGATCAGAGCGAGGGGAAAGTGGGGATTGCAGGTCCTGCAGATAAGACCGAGGGGAAAGTGGGGATTGCAGATACTGGAGACCAGAGCGAGGGTAGAGTGGGTACTGTAGATACTGGAGATCAGATCGTGGGGAAAGTGGGGATTGTAGGTACTGGAGATCAGATTGTGGGGAAAGTGGGGATTGCAGATACAGGAGATCAGAGCGAGAGGAAAGTGGGGATTGCAGATACTGGAGAGCAGAGTGAGGGGAAAGTGGGGACTGTAGATCCTGGTGAGCAGAGCGAGGGGAAAGTGGGGATTGCAGATACTGGAGATCCGAGCGAGGGAAAAGTGGGGATTATAGATACAGGAGATCAGAGTGAGCGGAATGTGGGGATTGCAGATACAGGAGATCAAAGCGAGGGGAAAGTGGGGATTGCAGATACAGGAGATCAGAGCGAGGGGATACTGGGTATTACAGATACTGGAGATCAGAGCGAGGGGAAAGTGGGGATTGCAGATACTGGAGATCAGATTGAGGGGAAAGAGGGGTTTGCAGATACTAGAGATTAGAATGAGGGGAAAGTGGGGATTATAGATACTGTTGATCCCAGTGAGGGGCATGTGGGGATTATAGATACTGGTGATCAGACCGAAGGGAAAGTGGGGAGTGCAGATACTGGAGATAAGAGCGAGGGGAAAGTGGGGATTGAAGATACTGGAGATCAGAGTGAGGGGAAAGTGGGGTTTGAAGATAATGGTGATCAGAGCGAGGGGAATTTCGGGTTTGCAGATACTAGAGATTAGAGTGAGGGGAATGTGGGGTTTATAGATACTGGTGATCAGACCGAAGGGAAAGTGGGGATTGCAGATACTGGAGATCAGAGTGAGGGGAATGTGGGGATTGCAGATACTGGAGATCAGAGCGAGGGGAAATTAGGGATTGCAGATACTGGAGATCAGAGTGAGGGGAATGTGGGGATTGCAGATACTGGAGATCAGAGCGAGGGGAAATTAGGGATTGCAGATACTGGAGATCAGAGTGAGGGGAATTAGGGATTGCAGATACTGGAGATCAGAGCGAGGGGAAAGTGGGGATTGCAGATACTGGAGAGCAGAGCGAGCGGAAAGTGGGGATTGCAGATACTGGAGATCAGAGTGAGGGGAATGTGGGGATTGCAGACACAGGAGATCAGAGTGAGGGGAATGTGGGGATTGCAGATACTGGCGATCAGAGCAAGGGGGAATTAGGGATTGCAGATACTGGAGATCAGAGCGAGGGGAAAGTGGGGTTTGCAGGTACTGGAGATCAGATCGTGGGGAAAGTGAGGATTGCAGATTCAGGAGATCAGAGCATGAGGAAAGTGGGGATTAAAGATACTGGAGATCAGAGCAAGGGGTAAATGGGGATTTTCGATACTGGAGATCAAAGCGAAGGGAATGGGGGGATTGCAGATACTGTAGACCAGAGCGAGGGGAAAGTGGGGACTGTAGATACTGGAGATCAGAGCGAGGGGAAAGTGGGGATTGAAGGTACTGGTGATCAGATCGTGGGGAAAGTGGGGATTGCAGATGCTGGAGAGCAGAGCGAGGGGAAAGTGGAGATTGCAGATACTGGAGATCCGAGCGTGGGGAAAGTGGGGATTGCAGATACTGGAGATCCGAACGAGGGGAAAGTGGGGATTGAAGGTACTGGAGATCAGATCGTGGGGAAAGTGGGGATTGCAGATGCTGGAGAGCAGAGCGAGGGGAAAGTGGGGATTGCAGATACTGGAGATCCGAGCGAGGGGAATATGGGGATTGCAGTTACTGGAGATCAGAGTGAGGGGAAAGTGGGGACTGTAGATACTGGAGATAAGAGTGAGGGGAAAGTGGGGACTATAGATACTGGAGATCAGAGCGAGGGGAAAGTTGGATAGCAGATGCTGGAGATCAGAGCGAGGGGAATTTAGGGTTTGCAGATACTGGTGATCAGAGTGAGGGGAAAGTGGAGATTGCAGATACTGGACATCAGAGCGAGGTTATAGTGGGGATTGCAGATACTGGAGATCAGAGTGAGGGGAAATTGGGGACTGCAGATACTGGAGATCAGAGCGAGGGGAAAGTGGGGATTGCAGAAACTGGAGATCAGAATGAAGGGAAAGTGGGGATAGCAAATACTAGAGATCAGAGCGAGGGGACAGTGGGGACGGCAGATACGGGAGATCAGAGTGAGGGGAAAGTGGGGATAGCAGATACTGGAGATCAGACCAAATTGGCAAGTGGTGATTGCAGATACTGAAGATCAGAGCGTGGGGAATTTAGGGTTTGTAGATACTAGAGATTAGAGTGAGGGGAAAGTGGGGATTATAGATACTGTTGATATCAGTGAGGGGAATGTGGGGATTATAGATACTGGTGATCAGACCAAAGGGAAAGTGGGGATTGCAGATACTGGAGATCAGAGTGAGGGGAAAGTGGGGATCGCAGATACTGGAGATCAGAGTGAGGGGAAAGTGGGGATTGCAGGTACTGGAGATCAGATCGTGGGGAAAGTGGGGATTGCAGGTACTGGAGATCAGATCGTGGGGAAAGTGAGGATTGCAGATTCAGGAGATCAGAGCGAGGGGAAAGTGGGGATTGCAGATACTGGAGATCACAGCGAGGGGAAAGTGGGGATTGCAGATGCTGGTGATCAGAGTGAGGAGAAAGTGGGGATTGCAGATACTGGAGACCAGAGCGAGGGGAAAGTGGGGATTCCAGGTCCTGCAGATCAGAGCGAGGGGAAACTGGGGACTGTAGATACTGGAGATACGAGCGAGGGGAAAGTGGGGATTGCAGGTACTGGAGATCAGATCGTGGGGAAAGTGGGGATTGCAGATACAGGAGATCAGAGCGAGGGGAAAGTGGGGATTGCAGATACTGGAGAGCAGAGTGAGGGGAAAGTGAGGACTGTAGATCCTGGTGAGCAGAGTGAGGGGAAAGTGGGGATTGCAGATCCAGGCGATCAGAGCGAGGGGAAAGTGGGGATTGCAGATACTGGAGATCCGAGCGAGGGGAATGTGGGGATTGCAGATACTGGAGATAAGAGTGAGGGGAAAGTGGGGACTGTAGATACTGGAGATCAGAGTGAGGGGAAAGTGGGGATTGCAGATACTGGAGATCAGAGCGAGGGGAATTTAGGGTTTGCAGATACTGGTGATCAGAGTGAGGAGAAAGTGGAGATTGCAGATACTGGACATCAGAGCGAGGTTACAGTGGGGATTGCAGATACTGGAGATCAGAGTGAGGGGAAAGTGGGGATTGCAAATACTGGAGATTAGAGCGAGGGGAATGTAGGGTTTGCAGATTCGGAGATCAGAGTGAGGGGAAAGTGGGAATTGCAGATACTGGAGATCAGAGCGAGGGGAAAGTGTGGATTGCAGATATAGGAGATCAGAGCAAGTAGAATGTGGGGATTGCAATACTGGAGATCAGAGCGAGGGGAAAGTGGGGATTGCCGGTACTACAGATCAGAGCGAGGGGAAAGTGGGGATTGCAGAGAGTGGAGATCAGAACGAGGGGAATGTGGGAATTGCAGAGAGTGGAGATCAGAGTGAGGGGAAAGTGGGGATTGCAGATACTGGAGATCAGAGCGAGGGGAAAGTGGGGATTGCAGATACAGGAGATCAGAGCGAGGGGAAAGTGGGGATTGCAGGTACTGGAGATCAGAGTGAGGGGAAAGTGGGGATTGCAGATACTGGAGATCAGAGTGAGGGGAAAGTGGGGATTGCAGATACTGGAGATTAGAGCTAGGGGAATGTAGGGTTTACAGATTCGGAGATCAGAGTGAGGGGAAAGTGGGGATTGCAGATACTGGAGATCAGAGCGAGGGGAAAGTGGGGATTGCAGATATAGGAGAGCACAGCGAGGGGAAAGTGGGGATTGCAGATACTGGAGATCAGAGCGAGGGGAAAGTGGGGATTGCAGATATGGAAGATCAGAGTGAGGGGAAAGTGGGGATTGCAGATACTGGAGATCAGAGTGAGGGGAAAGTGGGGATTGCAGATACTGGAGATTAGAGCTAGGGGAATATAGGGTTTACAGATTCGGAGATCAGAGTGAGGGGAAAGTGGGGATTGCAGATACTGGAGATCAGAGCGAGGGGAAAGTGGGGATTGCAGATATAGGAGAGCACAGCGAGGGGAAAGTGGGGATTGGAGATACTGGAGATCAGAGCGAGGGGAAAGTGGGGATTGCAGATATGGAAGATCAGAGCGAGGGGAAAGTGGGGATTGCAGATACTGGAGATTAGAGCTAGGGGAATGTAGGGTTTACAGATTCGGAGATCAGAGTGAGGGGAAAGTGGGGATTGCAGATACTGGAGATCAGAGCGAGGGGAAAGTGGGGATTGCAGATATAGGAGAGCACAGCGAGCGGAAAGTGGGGATTGCAGATACTGGAGATCAGAGCGAGGGGAAAGTGGGGATTGCAGATATGGAAGATCAGAGCGAGGCGAAAGTAGGGGATTGCAGATACTGGAGATCAGAGTGAGGGGAAATTAGGGTTTGCAGATACTGGAGATCAGAGTGAGGGGAAAGTGGGGATAGCAGATACTAGAGATCAGAGCGAGGGGACAGTGCGGACTGCAGATACTGGAGATCAGAGTGAGGCGAAAGTGGGGATAGCAGATACTGGAGATCAGAGCAAATTGGCAAGTGGTGATTGCAGATACTGGAGATCAGTGTGAGGGGAATGTGGGGATTGCAGATACTGGAGATCAGAGCGTGGGGAATTTAGGGTTTGCAGATACTAGAGATTAGAGTGAGGGGAAAGTGGGGATTATAGATACTCTTGATCACAGTGAGGGGAATGAGGGGATCATAGATGCTGGTGATCAGACCGAAGGGAAAGTGGGGATTGCAGGTACTGGAGATCAGAGTGAGGGAAAAGTGGGGTTTGAAGATACTGGAGATCAGAGTGAGGGGAATGTGGGGATTGCAGATACTGGAGAACAGAACGAGGGGAATTTAGGGTTTGCAGATACTAGAGATTAGAGTGAGGGGAAAGTGGGGATTATAGATACTGTTGATCACAGTGTGGGGAATGTGGGGATTATAGATACTGGTGATCAGAGCGAGGGGAAAGTGGGGATTGCAGATACTAGAGATCAGAGCGAGGGGAAAGTGGGGATTGCAGATACTGGAGATCAGAGTGAGGGGAATGTGAGGATTGCAGATACTGGAGATCAGAGCAAGGGTGAATTAGGGTTTGCAGATACTGGAGATCAGAGCGAGGGGAATGTGGGGATTGCAGATACTGGAGATCAGAGTGAGGGGAATGTGGGGATTGCAGATACGGGAGATCAGAGCGAGGGGAAATTAGGGTTTGCAGGTACTGGAGATCAGAGCGAGGGGAAAGTGGGGATTGCAGATATAGGAGATCAGAGCGAGGGGAAAGTGGGGATTGCAAATACTGGAGATCAAAGCGAGGGGAATGTGGGGATTGCAGATACTGGAGATCAGAGCGTGGGGAAAGTGGGGATTATAGATACTGGAGATCAGAGCGAGGGGAAAGTGGGGATTCCAGGTCCTGCAGATCAGAGCGAGGGGAAACTGGGGACTGTAGATACTGGAGATACGAGCGAGGGGAAAGTGGGGATTGCAGGTACTGGAGATCAGAGCGTGGGGAAAGTGGGGATTGCAGGTACTGGAGATCAGATCGTGGGGAAAGTGGGGATTGCAGATACAGGAGATCAGAGCGAGGGGAAAGTGGGGATTGCAGATACTGGAGAGCAGAGTGAGGGGAAAGTGGGGACTGTAGATCCTGGTGAGCAGAGTGAGGGGAAAGTGGGGATTGCAGATACTGGAGATCAGAGCGAGGGGAATTTAGGGTTTGCAGATACTGGTGATCAGAGTGAGGGGAAAGTGGAGATTGCAGATACTGGACATCAGAGCGAGGTTACAGTGGGGATTGCAGATACTGGAGATCAGAGTGAGGGGAAATTGGGGACTGCAGATACTGGAGATCAGAGCGAGGGGAAAGTGGGGATTGCAGAAACTGGAGATCAGAGTGAGGGGAAAGTGGGGATAGCAAATACTAGAGATCAGAGCGAGGGGACAGTGGGGACGGCAGATACGGGAGATCAGAGTGAGGGGAAAGTGGGGATAGCAGATACTGGAGATCAGAGCAAATTGGCAAGTGGTGATTGCAGATACTGAAGATCAGAGCGTGGGGAATTTAGGGTTTGTAGATACTAGAGATTAGAGTGAGGGGAAAGTGGGGATTATAGATACTGTTGATATCAGTGAGGGGAATGTGGGGATTATAGATACTGGTGATCAGACCAAAGGGAAAGTGGGGATTGCAGATACTGGAGATCAGAGTGAGGGGAAAGTGGGGATCGCAGATACTGGAGATTAGAGTGAGGGGAAAGTGGGGAATGCAGATACTGGAGATCAGATCGTGGGGAAAGTGGGGATTGCTGATGCTGGAGATCAGAGCGAGGAGAAAGTGGGGATTATAGATACTGGAGATCAGAGTGAGGGGAAAGTGGGGATTGCAGGTACTGGAGATCAGATCGTGGGGAAAGTGGGGATTGCAGGTACTGGAGATCAGATCGTGGGGAAAGTGAGGATTGCAGATTCAGGAGATCAGAGCGAGGGGAAAGTGGGGATTGCAGATACTGGAGATCACAGCGAGGGGAAAGTGGGGATTGCAGATGCTGGTGATCAGAGTGAGGAGAAAGTGGGGATTGCAGATACTGGAGACCAGAGCGAGGGGAAAGTGGGGATTCCAGGTCCTGCAGATCAGAGCGAGGGGAAACTGGGGACTGTAGATACTGGAGATACGAGCGAGGGGAAAGTGGGGATTGCAGGTACTGGAGTTCAGATCGTGGGGAAAGTGGGGATTGCAGGTACTGGAGATCAGATCGTGGGGAAAGTGGGGATTGCAGATACAGGAGATCAGAGCGAGGGGAAAGTGGGGATTGCAGATACTGGAGAGCAGAGTGAGGGGAAAGTGAGGACTGTAGATCCTGGTGAGCAGAGTGAGGGGAAAGTGGGGATTGCAGATCCAGGCGATCAGAGCGAGGGGAAAGTGGGGATTGCAGATACTGGAGATCCGAGCGAGGGGAATGTGGGGATTGCAGATACTGGAGATAAGAGTGAGGGGAAAGTGGGGACTGTAGATACTGGAGATCAGAGTGAGGGGAAAGTGGGGATTGCAGATACTGGAGATCAGAGCGAGGGGAATTTAGGGTTTGCAGACACTGGTGATCAGAGTGAGGAGAAAGTGGAGATTGCAGATACTGGACATCAGAGCGAGGTTACAGTGGGGATTGCAGATACTGGAGATCAGAGTGAGGGGAAAGTGGGGATTGCAAATACTGGAGATTAGAGCGAGGGGAATGTAGGGTTTGCAGATTCGGAGATCAGAGTGAGGGGAAAGTGGGAATTGCAGATACTGGAGATCAGAGCGAGGGGAAAGTGGGGATTGCAGATATGGAAGATCAGAGCGAGGCGAAAGTAGGGGATTGCAGATACTGGAGATCAGAGTGAGGGGAAATTAGGGTTTGCAGATACTGGAGATCAGAGTGAGGGGAAAGTGGGGATAGCAGATACTAGAGATCAGAGCGAGGGGACAGTGCGGACTGCAGATACTGGAGATCAGAGTGAGGGGAAAGTGGGGATAGCAGATACTGGAGATCAGAGCAAATTGGCAAGTGGTGATTGCAGATACTGGAGATCAGTGTGAGGGGAATGTGGGGATTGCAGATACTGGAGATCAGAGCGTGGGGAATTTAGGGTTTGCAGATACTAGAGATTAGAGTGAGGGGAAAGTGGGGATTATAGATACTCTTGATCACAGTGAGGGGAATGAGGGGATCATAGATGCTGGTGATCAGACCGAAGGGAAAATGGGGATTGCAGGTACTGGAGATCAGAGTGAGGGGAAAGTGGGGTTTGAAGATACTGGAGATCAGAGTGAGGGGAATGTGAGGATTGCAGATACTGGAGATCAGAGCAAGGGTGAATTAGGGTTTGCAGATACTGGAGATCAGACCGAGGGGAAAGTGGGGATTGCAGATACTAGAGATCAGAGTGAGGGGAAAGTGGGGATTGCAGATACTGGAGATCAGAGTGAGGGGAATGTGAGGATTGCAGATACTGGAGATCAGAGCAAGGGTGAATTAGGGTTTGCAGATACTGGAGATCAGAGCGAGGGGAATGTGGGGATTGCAGATACTGGAGATCAGAGTGAGGGGAATGTGGGGATTGCAGATACGGGAGATCAGAGCGAGGGGAAATTAGGGTTTGCAGGTACTGGAGATCAGAGCGAGGGGAAAGTGGGGATTGCAGATACTGGAGATCAGAGTGACGGGAAAGTGGGAATTGCAGATACGGGAGATCAGAGCGAGGCGAAAGTGGGGATTGCAGATACTGGAGATCAGAGCGAGGGGAATGTGAGGATTGCAGATACTGGAGATCAGAGCGAGGGGAATGTGGGTATTGCAGATACTGGAGATCAGAGTGAGGGGAAAGTGGGAATTGCAGATACGGGAGATCAGAGCGAGGCGAAAGTGGGGATTGCAGATACTGGAGATCAGAGTGAGGGGAAATTAGGGTTTGCAGATACTGGAGATCAGAGCGAGGGGAAATTAGGGTTTGCAGATACTGGAGATCAGAGCGAGGGGAAAGTGGGAATTGCAGATACTGGAGATCAGAGTGAGGGGAATGTGGGGATTGCAGATACTGGAGATCAGAGTGAGGGGAAAGTGGTAATTGCAGATACTGGAGATCAGAGTGAGGGGAAAGTGAGGATTACAGATACTGTTGATCAGAGCGAGGGGAAATTAGGGTTTGCAGATACTGGAGATCAGAGCGAGCGGAAAGTGGGGATTGCAGATACTGTTGATCAGAGTGAGGGGAAAGTGGTAATTGCAGATACTGGAGATCAGAGCGAGGGGAAAGTGAGGATTATAGATACTGTTGATCAGAGCGAGGGGAATGTGGGGATTGCAGATACTGGAGATCAGAGCGAGGGGAAAGTGTGGATTGCAGACAGTGGAAATCAGAGTGAGGGGAAAGTGGAGATTGCAGATACTGGAGATCAGAACGAGGGGAAAGTGGGGATTGCAGACAGTGGAGATCAGAGTGAGGGGAAAGTGGAGATTGCAGATACTGGAGATCAGAGCGAGGGGAAAGTGGGGATTGCAGACAGTGGAGATCAGAGTGAGGGGAAAGTGGAGATTGCAGATACTGGAGATCAGAACGAGGGGAAAGTGGGGATTGCAGACAGTGGAGATCAGAGTGAGGGGAAAGTGGGGATTGCAGATACTGGAGATCAGAATGCGGGGAAAGTGGGGATTATAGATCCAGGAGATCAGAGAGAGGGGAAAGTGGGGATTGCAGATACTGGAGATCAGAATGCGGGGAAAATGGGGATTGCAGATACTGAAGAACAGAGTGAGGGGAACGTGAGGATTGCAGATACAGGAGATCAGAGCGAGCGGAAAGTGGGGATTGCAGATACAGGAGATCAGAGTGAGGGGAAAGTGGGGATTGCAGGTACTAGAGATCAGAGCGAGGGGAATGTGAGGATTGCAGACACTGGAGATCAGAGCGAGGGGAAAGTGGGGATTGCAGATACTGGAGATCAGAGCGAGGGGAAAGTGGGGATTGCAGATATAGGAGAGCACAGCGAGGGGAAAGTGGGGATTGCAGATACTGGAGATCAGAGCGAGGGGAAAGTGGGGATTGCAGATATGGAAGATCAGAGCGAGGCGAAAGTAGGGGATTGCAGATACTGGAGATCAGAGTGAGGGGAAATTAGGGTTTGCAGATACTGGAGATCAGAGTGAGGGGAAAGTGGGGATAGCAGATACTAGAGATCAGAGCGAGGGGACAGTGCGGACTGCAGATACTGGAGATCAGAGTGAGGGGAAAGTGGGGATAGCAGATACTGGAGATCAGAGCAAATTGGCAAGTGGTGATTGCAGATACTGGAGATCAGTGTGAGGGGAATGTGGGGATTGCAGACACTGGAGATCAGAGCGTGGGGAATTTAGGGTTTGCAGATACTAGAGATTAGAGTGAGGGGAAAGTGGGGATTATAGATACTCTTGATCACAGTGAGGGGAATGAGGGGATCATAGATGCTGGTGATCAGACCGAAGGGAAAATGGGGATTGCAGGTACTGGAGATCAGAGTGAGGGGAAAGTGGGGTTTGAAGATACTGGAGAACAGAGCGAGGGGAATTTAGGGTTTGCAGATACTAGAGATTAGAGTGAGGGGAAAGTGGGGATTATAGATACTGTTGATCACAGTGTGGGGAATGTGGGGATTATAGATACTGGTGATCAGAGCGAGGGGAAAGTGGGGATTGCAGATACTAGAGATCAGAGCGAGGGGAATGTGAGGATTGCAGATACTGGAGATCAGAGCGAGGGGAATGTGGGGATTGCAGATACTGGAGATCAGAGTGAGGGGAAAGTGGGAATTGCAGATACGGGAGATCAGAGCGAGGCGAAAGTGGGGATTGCAGATACTGGAGATCAGAGTGAGGGGAAATTAGGGTTTGCAGATACTGGAGATCAGAGCGAGGGGAAATTAGGGTTTGCAGATACTGGAGATCAGAGCGAGGGGAAAGTGGGAATTGCAGATACTGGAGATCAGAGTGAGGGGAATGTGGGGATTGCAGATACTGGAGATCAGAGTGAGGGGAAAGTGGTAATTGCAGATACTGGAGATCAGAGTGAGGGGAAAGTGAGGATTACAGATACTGTTGATCAGAGCGAGGGGAAATTAGGGTTTGCAGATACTGGAGATCAGAGCGAGCGGAAAGTGGGGATTGCAGATACTGTTGATCAGAGTGAGGGGAAAGTGGTAATTGCAGATACTGGAGATCAGAGCGAGGGGAAAGTGAGGATTATAGATACTGTTGATCAGAGCGAGGGGAATGTGGGGATTGCAGATACTGGAGATCAGAGCGAGGGGAAAGTGTGGATTGCAGACAGTGGAAATCAGAGTGAGGGGAAAGTGGAGATTGCAGATACTGGAGATCAGAACGAGGGGAAAGTGGGGATTGCAGACAGTGGAGATCAGAGTGAGGGGAAAGTGGAGATTGCAGATACTGGAGATCAGAGCGAGGGGAAAGTGGGGATTGCAGACAGTGGAGATCAGAGTGAGGGGAAAGTGGAGATTGCAGATACTGGAGATCAGAACGAGGGGAAAGTGGGGATTGCAGACAGTGGAGATCAGAGTGAGGGGAAAGTGGGGATTGCAGATACTGGAGATCAGAATGCGGGGAAAGTGGGGATTATAGATCCAGGAGATCAGAGAGAGGGGAAAGTGGGGATTGCAGATACTGGAGATCAGAATGCGGGGAAAATGGGGATTGCAGATACTGAAGAACAGAGTGAGGGGAACGTGAGGATTGCAGATACAGGAGATCAGAGCGAGCGGAAAGTGGGGATTGCAGATACAGGAGATCAGAGTGAGGGGAAAGTGGGGATTGCAGGTACTAGAGATCAGAGCGAGGGGAATGTGAGGATTGCAGACACTGGAGATCAGAGCGAGGGGAAAGTGGGGATTGCAGATACTGGAGATCAGAGCGAGGGGAAAGTGGGGATTGCAGATATAGGAGAGCACAGCGAGGGGAAAGTGGGGATTGCAGATACTGGAGATCAGAGCGAGGGGAAAGTGGGGATTGCAGATATGGAAGATCAGAGCGAGGCGAAAGTAGGGGATTGCAGATACTGGAGATCAGAGTGAGGGGAAATTAGGGTTTGCAGATACTGGAGATCAGAGTGAGGGGAAAGTGGGGATAGCAGATACTAGAGATCAGAGCGAGGGGACAGTGCGGACTGCAGATACTGGAGATCAGAGTGAGGGGAAAGTGGGGATAGCAGATACTGGAGATCAGAGCAAATTGGCAAGTGGTGATTGCAGATACTGGAGATCAGTGTGAGGGGAATGTGGGGATTGCAGACACTGGAGATCAGAGCGTGGGGAATTTAGGGTTTGCAGATACTAGAGATTAGAGTGAGGGGAAAGTGGGGATTATAGATACTCTTGATCACAGTGAGGGGAATGAGGGGATCATAGATGCTGGTGATCAGACCGAAGGGAAAATGGGGATTGCAGGTACTGGAGATCAGAGTGAGGGGAAAGTGGGGTTTGAAGATACTGGAGAACAGAGCGAGGGGAATTTAGGGTTTGCAGATACTAGAGATTAGAGTGAGGGGAAAGTGGGGATTATAGATACTGTTGATCACAGTGTGGGGAATGTGGGGATTATAGATACTGGTGATCAGAGCGAGGGGAAAGTGGGGATTGCAGATACTAGAGATCAGAGCGAGGGGAATGTGAGGATTGCAGATACTGGAGATCAGAGCGAGGGGAATGTGGGGATTGCAGATACTGGAGATCAGAGTGAGGGGAAAGTGGGAATTGCAGATACGGGAGATCAGAGCGAGGCGAAAGTGGGGATTGCAGATACTGGAGATCAGAGTGAGGGGAAATTAGGGTTTGCAGATACTGGAGATCAGAGCGAGGGGAAAGTGGGAATTGCAGATACTGGAGATCAGAGTGAGGGGAATGTGAGGATTGCAGATACTGGAGATCAGAGCGAGGGGAAAGTGGGGATTGCAGATACTGTTGATCAGAGTGAGGGGAAAGTGGTAATTGCAGATACTGGAGATCAGAGCGAGGGGAAAGTGAGGATTATAGATACTGTTGATCAGAGCGAGGGGAATGTGGGGATTGCAGATACTGTTGATCAGAGTGAGGGGAAAGTGGTAATTGCAGATACTGGAGATCAGAGCGAGGGGAAAGTGAGGATTATAGATACTGTTGATCAGATTGAGGGGAAAGTGTGGATTGCAGATACTGGAGATCAGAGCGAGGGGAAAGTGGGGATTACAGATACTGTTGATCAGAGCGAGGGGAATGTGGGGATGGCAGATACTGGAGATCAGAGTGAGGGGAAAGTGGAGATTGCAGATACTGGAGATGAGAACGAGGGGAAAGTGGGGATTGCAGACAGTGGAGATCAGAGTGAGGGGAAAGTGGAGATTGCAGATACTGGAGATCAGAACGAGGGGAAAGTGGGGATTGCAGACAGTGGAGATCAGAGTGAGGGGAAAGTGGGGATTGCAGATACTGGAGATCAGAATGCGGGTAAAGTGGGGATTATAGATCCAGGAGATCAGAGAGAGGGGAAAGTGGGGATTGCAGATACTGGAGACCAGATTGCGGGGAAAATGGGGATTGCAGATACTGAAGAACAGAGTGAAGGGAACGTGAGGATTGCAGATACAGGAGATCAGAGCGAGGGGAAATTGGGGATTGCAGTTCCAGGAGGTCAGAGTGAGTGGAAAGTGGGGATTGCAGATACTGGAGGTCAGTGCGTGGAGAAAGTGGGGATCACAGATTGTGGAGATCAAAGTTGAGAATGTGGTGCTGGAAAAGCACAGCACGTCAGGCAGCATCTGAGCAGCATTTGTTTTAAGCTCTAAGCTGATCAATAATGCGCAAACTGAGGAACTGTCAGATGTCCTGGGGCAATTTCCCCAGCCAGAACCGAACAGACAGCAAAGATTTACAAGTCGCTAAGAAAAAAGGAGCTTTATACTTGTCTAAACCCTGTTGTGCTCATGTTGCGATGGAAGTCAAATGTCAAACTGTTAAACCAGCCTGCTGCTGTAAACTATAATCTATTGTAAGTGGATGTTTTTATTCACTTTGGGATGAAAGGTGTTTTATTTATTCAGGGCTGCTGGCTATCAATTGGAGTACAGTATTTTCTGTTGTTTCCTTTTCCAAGGACTCGGACACTGCTCCTTTATTTCTTAAAGGACTTGATGTGCAATTGTGGGTATGGAGGAGGAGAGGTCACATGATATCAACTGATGTTCTCTGAGGCAACGATATGGGTTCAGAAGTGAACCAAATAATTCTTTTAATTTTGTGACAATCCACTTGTGTTTGAGGTCCCCATTCTCGATTTCTTTACCTCACTGAATTTAATTCCCTGACTGTCATTGTCAGATTTGACCTTGTGTCTTTACTTGTCCATTCATATAAACACACTGCCATTCCCTGTTCGTCTTGTTTGAAACTGATTTTAAAGTTGGGAATGGTGGGAGACTCCAATGGTATAGGTTGGGTGTCTGAACCATCCTCCTGTTGATGAGCACCAACCAATCACTGTTCCTCCAGCTGCGACTCTCTCACACAATGTCATTGCACTTGGTCCAAATCAGTCACGGTTCAGGGCTCACCATATTGGAAGTGGGCTTTCCTGGATGGTGACGAATGGGAATAAGGTAAAGAATCTTGTTCCCTCTTGTACCACACCCTCTCATAATTTGGCAATGAACTGGTGCCATGCCTCTCAGCTGGGTTTCACTGCCTGCTGGGGCAGGGATGAGGGAGCAAAACACGTTCTATTTGCTTTTTTTTAGTAAAATTGGAACCTGATCTCTGCCTCTCAGAGAAAGTTAGACCCGTGTTGGTGGAGTTACTGTAAACTCTCACAGCTGGACGTACAGCCCATTAAGGCCACTTTACTGGTTTTAACTGCTCTCTGCCCTTTTCTCTCACTTTACCCTTTCCCTGTCACCGTTGTTTATATGTTCTTTCCACTGATGGCCTTCTGGTATTGATTATCCAGCAGTTAATTGGATTGGTGCCATTCTATCCCTGACCCATGTCTTTTGGACAATACTAAGGGTTTCCCATTGTGGGGGATTACACTGCTCAGGAGACCATGACCGTGATGGCTAAACCCAGAGAGGTCAGATTCCAACTTCACCACTGTCTCCAGCTCTCTGTGAGTGTGGCTGGATCCTCTCTCAGCCGTGGATATGGTTCAGCCCAGTCCCTGTTTGCAGCTTATTAATGATGTGCTGTCTCCTGGAAAGATCTTGATGCCTTTTTGGACATTCCAGTGATCCAGACCTCATGATCCAGTGATCCGGCCTCATGATCCAATGATCTGGACTCACGATCCAGTGATCCGGCCTCACGATCCAGTGATCCGGACTCACGATCCAGTGATCCAGACCTGATGATCCAGTGATCTGGCCTCACGATCCAGTGATCCGGCCTCACGATCCAGTAATCC
Source organism: Chiloscyllium punctatum (assembly GCF_047496795.1). Taxonomy (NCBI): domain Eukaryota; kingdom Metazoa; phylum Chordata; class Chondrichthyes; order Orectolobiformes; family Hemiscylliidae; genus Chiloscyllium; species Chiloscyllium punctatum. The sequence goes on from NC_092783.1 coordinate 30,018,730, forward strand.
AGACCTTATGATCCAATGATCCAGGCATGTGATGCAGCAATCTCAGTCTCTTGAACCAATGATCCAGCCCTCATGATCCCAGTGATCCAGGAGTCTTAATCCAGTGATCCAGCGTTAGTCATCATTGCACTTGATTGTCTTGTTGTAACCTGCAGAACTCCACCGTCCAGTTTAATTAACCAGTTATTGATTTAATCTGTAGTGATGACTGATGGGAGGGCAGAAAATACTCCCCCCTCCCCCCATCCTGCCCCTCCCCCATATCCTGGAAAAGCCACACAAGCTCATTTTATGAAGGAAGATAAAAGATTTTAAAAAGCTGCTGCACAGAGTTGACCTTTGTGCCTGTTTACATTGCTTTCCCGTGTAATCACTGAGAAGCAATCTCTCTCTCTCTCTCATGTGTGTTCGAGTAACATGTGAACATGTCATTCCGGGGGTGGGGGCTGGGGGCGGGCAGTGGGGTGCAGCTACATCAGTTCAGGATGTTTGCATTGAGCCAAACATACTGAAGAGGGGCGTGAATTTGGATGGCAGTCCGTCAGTGGCACTGATGGGGTTTGTGCCACAGCTTGGCTCCTTAACTCTGCGATTCAAGAACAGGAGGTGGGCATTGTCACCCTGAACTTCGGTTCTCCATTCGGTAGCCTCTTCTATCTGAGCACTGGCTCTTCCCATTTAGAATGCTTTTCAGACAACACAGAGGGTGGGGAAAATCTCTGGATAGCCCCCAGATGTGCTCCTACTGTCCCGATAGAGTCAAGTTCCAGGAGGCCTGGTCCAGCATCCACTTTCCATGTTTACAGCTGGACAGAGAAGCCTCACGCTGTTTTATTTCCTGAGCAGCCCCACCCCTGTTAGTGGGTTAACTCTCTCAGTGATACATCTGCATCAAATAACAATGCTATCACCACGAAGGAACAGTGTCATTTACAATCATGCAATGGAACTTAGTGTGATTAAATCAATCCTGCACTCTGTAATTAAAGGGATTTCTTTTTATACTTAAGACCCTCAACACTTCTCCACTGCACACACTTTCTCTCTCTCTCATCAAATGCTTTCTCTCTCCCTCTCATGATCACTCTCTCACAAAGACACACACACTCTCTCTCTTTCTCTCTTTCCCTCTCGCTCACACACAGACATGGAAACAGTCTCTCTCACATACACACGTTCACATACTCTCTCACACACACACACTCTCTTTCATACACTCTCTCATACACACACATTCACTTACTCACTCATGCATTCACTCTTTGACGCATTCTCTCTCTCACACACACTGCCTCACATACAAACTCTCTGTTACACACACACTCTCACTCACACACTCTCACTCCCTCACACGCTCACTTACTCTCTCACACACACACTCTCTCACAGACTGCCTCACATACAAACTCTCTATTACACACACACTCTCACTCCCTCACACATTCACACACAGTCTCTCTCACACACTCTCTCTCACACACACATTCACTCTAACTCACACACACTCACACATGCACACACACACTCTCTCACACTCTGCCTCACATACGAACTCTCTGTTACACACACTCTCTCATTCACACTCTCACTCCCTCACAACTCACACACACTGTCTCTCTCACACACACATATTCTGTCACACACTCTCTCACACACACTGCCTCACATACAAACTCTATGTTGCACACACTCTCTCACTCACACTCTCACTCCCTCACACATTCACAAACACTGTCTCTCTCACACACTCTCACTCACTCTCTCTCTCACACACACATTCTGTCACACATTCTCTCTTATACACTGCCTCACATACAAACTCTCTGTTACACACTCTCTCACTCACACACTCACTCCCTCACACTGTCCCTCACACACTCTCTCTCTCACACTCTCTCTCACATACTCTCTTTCACACACTCTCACTCACACACTCTCACCCACACTCTCTCCTACTCACATACTATCTCTCTCTCTCTCATACTCTCTCTCCATCACTCATTCACTCTCTCTCACACATTTTCTCCCACACACACTGTGTCACAGTCTCTCTCTCTCACTCACACACTCTTTCACACACACACTCCCGCTCCCTCATTCACTCACACTCTCTCACACACACACACAGACTTTCTCTCTCGTAAACTTTCTCTCTCACACCCTCCCTCTCACACACCCTCCCTCTCTCACACACTCTCAACAAAACATACTCTCTCCCATACTTTCTCTCACGCGCTCTCTCACACACTCCAGAAAGCAAAAGACAAAAGGTTCGGGGACAGAAAATCTGAAGTAAGTGCTGGAAATGCTCAGCAGGTCATCCAGCATCCACACAGAGAAATAGTGCCAAATAGGCCTGTGACCAGCGGTGATCCACAGGGATTGGTTCTGGGTCCTCCTTTTGTTTGTCATTTAAATAAACGAATTGGATGAGAATATAGAAGGCGTGGTCAGTAAGTTTGCAGATGACATTGAAGTTGGTGACATTGTAGACAGTGAAGAAGGTTTTCTCAGGTTACAAAGGGATCTTGGTCAAATGGGTCAGTGGCTGAAAAATGGAAGATGAAGTTCAATCTGGATAAGTGGGTACAATACTCAAGAGTAGAGCTTATACAATTAGTTGCATGGCCTTGGGTAGTGATGTAGAACAGAGGGACCTAGGGGTGGAGGTATAGTACACACTGCTTTAAAGTTTGGGGCCTCATATAGCAGACAGAACAGTTAAATAGATGTTTCCCACACTTGCCTTCATTGCTCAGTCCTTTTGAGCTTAGGAGTTGGTACATCATGTTGAGGTTGTCCAGGACTTTGGTGAGGCCCATTCTGGAGTACTGCGTCCAGTTCTGGTCGCTCTGTTATAAGAAGGACATTATAAAGCTGGACAGGGTTCCGAAGGGATTGACCAGGATGGCAGGTTGGAATGTATAGAGAAGGTTTGAGTTATAAAGAAAGGCTGGATAGGCTGGGACTTCTTTCAGTGGAGTGTAGGAGGTTGAGCGATGACCTGAAAGAAGTTTATAAAATAATGAGAAATGCAGCTAGAGTTGATGGTGGTTGTCTTTTCCCGATGTGGGGGATTTCAAGATTAGGGAGCACACTTTTAAGGTAAGAGGAGAGAGATTTAACAAAGACATGAGCAATTTCTTTATACAGAGGGTGGTCGACATGTGGCAGATGGAGTTTAATTCAGATAAATGTGAGGTGCTGCATTTTGGGAAAGCAAATCTTAGCAGGACTTATACACTTAATGATGAGGTCCTATGGAGTGTTGCTTAACAAAGAGACCTTGGAGTGCAGGTTCATAGCACCTTGAAAGTGGAGTCACAGGTAGATAGGATAGTGAAGGCAGCGTTTGGTATGCTTTCCTTTATTGGTTAGAGTATTGAGTACAGGAGTTGGGAGGTCATGCTGCGGCTGTATAGGACATTGGTTAGGCCACTGTTGGAATATTGTGTGAAATTCTGGTCTCCTTCCTATCAGAAAGATGTTGTGAAACGTGAAAGGATTCAGAAAAGACTTACATGGATGTTTCCAGGGTTGGTGGATTTGAGCTACAGGGAGAGGCTGAACAAGCTGGGGCTGTTTTCCCTGGAGTGTCGGAGGCTGAGGGGTGACCTTATAGAGGTTTATAAAAGCATGAGAGGCATGGATAGGGTAACCATGGGGTGGGGGAGTCCAGAACTAGAGGGCATAGGTTTAGGGTGAGAGGGCAAGGATATAAAAGAGACCTAAGGAGCAACTTTTTCATGCTGAGGGTGGTATGTGTATGGAATGAGTTGCCAGAGGATGTGGTGGAGGCTGGTACAATTGCAACATTTAAAAGGCATCTGGATGGGTATATGAATAGGGAGGGTTTGGAGGGATATGGGCTGAGTGCTGGCAGGTGGGACTAGATTGGGTTGGGATATCTGGTCAGCATGGACAAGTTGGACCGAAGGGTCTGTTTCCATGCTGTACATCTCTATGACTCTGTGACTCTCACACACTTTCTTACACACTCTATCACGCTCTCTCTCATTCACACGCTCTCAGTCACACTCTCTTTTACACACCATCACATGCACTCTTACACACTCCCACTCACTCACACACTCTCTTACACACACACGCTGTCTTGCACTTTATCAGTCACACACTCCCTCTCACTCTCACACTCTCTGTCTTTCCCACTCACATACTCTCTCTCACACACACTCTCTCTCATACTTTCTCACACTCACACATAATCTCAATCACACTTTCTCTGTCACTCACACACTCTCACTCACACTCCCTCTGTCACTCATACTCTCTGTCACATTCTCGCTCTCTCATATACTACCTCACGCACACTCTTCTCACTCACACACACTCACTCTCTCACTTACACTCTGTTACTCACACTCTCTCACGCATTCTCTCTCATTCATACTTTGTCTCACACACACACTCTCTGTGTGTCTCATGCTCTCTTACGCACATACTCTGTCTCACACACACTCACTTATATTCTCTAATACTGTCTCACGCAATACTCTCATATAAACGCCTCCTCTCACTCACACATTCTCACACAAACACACGCACACTCTCTCACATTTTCTTTTACTCACTTTCTCACACAAACTCTCACACACACTTTCACCCACTCACTCTCTCTCTCACACACACTTTGTCTCTTATACACTTTCTCTCACACAATTTCTCTCTCTCACTTTCTATCTCACACTTCCTGTCTCAAACACACAGACTCTCTCTTTCACGTGCACTCTCTCACACACTCTCTCACGCATACTCTGTCACACACTTTCACACACGCACACACACACACAGTTACACACTCTCTACAGACTCTCATTCACTCTCTCTCTCACACTCTCTGTCACCCTCTCTCTCTGACACTCTTTCTCACACACACTCTTTCTCTCTCTCACACTCTTTCTCTCTCCACACACTTTCTCTCAGACACGCTCTTCCTGACTCTCACTCTCCCTCACCCACACTCTCACACACATTCTCTGTCACACAGACTGTCTCTCTCACACAGTCTCTCTCACACACTCTTTCTCTCTCACAGTTTCTCTCTCACACATACTCTCTCTCACAGACGTTCTGTCTCACAGTTTCTCACTCTCACTCCCTCTCTCTCTCTCTCATATACACTCTCTCACACACTCTTTCTCACACACACTGTCACACACACTCTGTCACACTCTCTCACACACACTCTCTCACGCACATGCACTCTTTCACACAGACACACTCTCCCTCACTCGAGCACACACACTCACACATACAGATCCACATGCACGCACTTTCTCTCACATGCATACACACACGGACACACTCTCAAATACATACACAAACACACACACTCACTCTCCAATCCTGACCCCCAGATCACATTTATGAGGTCATGCTGGTTAATTTTTTAATAAGAAAGGGAAGTTTAAAAATCCCAGCTTCTCGTTTTGGTTTCAGGAGAACAGAAGAGAAACCTCTCAAACAGATATTAGGAAAAACCTGGTGCAAACGTTGTATTTGCTTTAGTTAAATGACTATTTTCAAATTCCTGTTTTAAACAGGAGGATGGAATCTCCAACTCAGTATGGTTTGACGGATGGGAGCAGCTGAGATTTAGGAACAGGAGGTGCATGCTCAGTTGATGCTTATCCTGTGAATTCTTCTGATTTTTGACTGCAGGTTCCATTGGAAGTTCAGCTTTTATTTCTCGAATCCTGTTGCAGTTTGATCTCTGAATCTCACTGCTGGATGCTGAGCAAGTGCATGTATTTGCTTTCACCTGGATCTGAGGAGACAGATGTGCTGCTGCTGTGTCTGTGCTGGTTTCTCCTGTCACCTGGCGACGGTGGTATTTACTCACTCTCGATTTCCACCCCTTTGATTGAAGCTGGAATCTGATGCTCAGCAATCCTGCAGCTTATCAACTCCCCCCACACCCCCAATCCCCCCGCGCCCCCCCACCCTCCCCCTCAGCCCTCTCCCGAGTGTCATCTACTTCCTCCACGTCAGTGCCTTTAAGCACTGTGCTCCCTGGGGACAGTCCCTCCTTGATGATCTAATTAGGATTTGTGATCTGGTGGACTCCAGTGTGGAACTATTTCACAGACCCTGTCTGACCATTTTGATGGTGCTGTGGGATTAATTATGGCCATGAGATTACAATCCCTATTCTTCAGTGAAACTTTAACATGAAACTAAAATATTGAATATAATTATTAATATATTGTAATATAATTAATATGTAAAAGGCACTGGGCCAACTTTGGTTCCAATGATTGGTTCAACACAGATAGACCTTTCGTCTTGCAGTCTGTTGGAGCTAGGATTGGTTTGCTGTTATTGGCTGACCCTCAATCCTTTGTCTTTGGTTTAGTCTCATTACCACGGCGACTGGGCAAGGAATGTTAACGTTTTCAATCATGGTTTAACAAATTGATCCTTTTATACTCCACGTTGTTTATTTGGATGTTATGTGTATTAAAGTGACTAACACTGAGAGTTCACCACATTGTTTGTTTGTGTATTCATGTTAGTTAAATCTTCACTCCTGTTAAAACCTGCCTCCTGCTAATTGGCCAGCATTGCCTTGGGATTGCTTGGACATTTTGTGATCCAGCTTCCAGTGATTGTCATTGCTGGGCTTGACTGGCATCTCCCAGTCACTGGGCCCAATCTCAGGAGGGAGCAGTGTCCACTTGATCAGACTTGATTTAGCCCTGAACACAAGTGGTATCCTTGTTTCCCTTTACCCAGGATGGTCATGTCTAGTGGCTACTGGCCTGATGTGTGTACTCCTCCCTCTGCAGCCAGTACCTTGTATCTTTCTTTTTGCAACAATGATTGGGAACCCCCTCCAGCATATTAACCTGTGTTGCCTGAAACGCAGTTTCTTCTGTAAGAAAAATAAGGACCATTGCCTTGCAATCCAACTGTCATTCCATATCCCAGCTCCCAAAGAGTTGCTGCCTTAGGCATTGCGCCCAGCCTGTTTCATTGTGCACAAACCCAGTCCAAGTCCACATTGGCTTTGTATCCTGAGTGCGTCCACAATCTAGGGGATTTCGTAAACTGCACTGGATTGTTCTGTGCCATATTTCATATCCACCAAGGGCCAGCAGTAATCACTGTCCCACCACCCAGTCTAGAGGCCATACCAGACAATCTCAGGAACGAGGTGTCTGTGGGGAACTATAACAGATTCATTGGATGACTTGCCAAATGAAGAAATTGACAAACAAGATATCACTGTTTGTAACTTGTATTTCAAAATTAATTAACAATACATAAATTAAACTTGAATTAACAGCAAAATTATATTGCAAATAGAGACACATTTCATTTCAAATAGTCACTATAACTCAAATACCTTTTGCACGTTTTCCTGCCTCACTTCCCACAGGCCAGTTGTGCCACATACACTTCCATTCTCTGGTGTACGCTATAGGACCTCACTTTCCGCCCAATCAATGTGGTCCTTCTTAATGTTCACTGATGACCCAATTCTAACCAGGGTCCTGGAGCTGGTTATTGCCCTAATGTTAACTTTCTGTCCTGTTTAATTGTATTGTGCACACATTGCTCCATGTAAATATACCTTCCTTGCTCTATACTTTGCCAGCAGGTGTGCCTCTCTGTCTGGCCAAATGGTCTTTGATTTAACTTCCTAGTGGTACTGCTTCTAGGTTAAGGACCACCAGGTCGTTAGGAGCAGTGTTCTTCTTATCCAATGTGTATACGATAATCCCTTTACAATTGATTCAAGTTATACTGGCAGGAAGATTTGCTAGAGCTGCTCGTGAGGAGGAGGTTGGGGGGGGGGGGGGAATCCCAGGGAGATAGTGAGGAAAGACATCAATCTAAGACTGGTACAGTTGAGAACAAAGGCGAGTCAAACAGTCAGGGTAGGCAGGGACAAAGCAGAGAACACGATAGGACTGATGAATTAAACTGCATTTACTGAAATGCAAGAAACCAAACAGGGAAGGCAGATGAACTCAGGGCATGGTTAGGAACATGGGACTGGGATATCATAGCAATTACAGAAACATGGCTCAGGGATGAACAGGACTGGCAGCTTAATGTCCAAAGAAGGAGAGAAAGGGAGGCAAGAGAGGAGGGGGAGTGGTGATTTTGGTAAGGGATAGCATTACAGCCGGACGGAGGGAGGATATTCCCGGAAATACATCCAGGGAAGTTATTTGGGTGGAACTGAGAAATAAGAAAGGGATGATCACCTTATTGGGATTGTATTACAGACCCCATAATAGTCAGAGGGAAAATTGAAAAACAAATTTGTAAGGAGATCACAGCTACCAGTAAGAATAATAGGGTAGTTATGGTAGGGGATTTTAACTTTCTAAACATAGACTGGGACTACCATAGTGTTAAGGGTTTAGATGGAGAGGAATTTTTTAAGTGTGTACAAGACAATTTTCTGATTCAGTATGTGGATGTACCTACTAGAGAAGATGCAAAACCTGACCTACTCTTGGGAAATAAGGCAGGGCGGGTGACTGAGGGTGTCAGTGGGGGAGCACTTTGGGGCCAGCCACCATAATTCTCTTAGTTTTAAAATAGTGATGGAAAAGGATAGACCAGATCTAAAAGTTGAATTTTGATGATATTAGGCAAGAATTTTCAAAAGCTGATTGGCGGCAGATGTTCACAGGTAAAGGGATGGCTGGAAAATGGGAAGCTTTCAGAAATGAGATAATGAGAATCCAGAGAAAGTATATTCCTGTCAGGGTGAAAGGGAAGGCTGGTAGATATAGGGAATGTTGGATGACTAAAGAAATTGAGGGTTTGCTTAAGAAAAAGAAGGAAGCATATGTCAGGTATAGACAGGATAGAATGAGTGAATCCTTAGAAGAGTATAAAGGCAGTAGGAGTATACTTAAGAGGGAAATCAGGAGGGCAAAAAGGGGACATAAGATAGATTTGGCAAATAGAATTAAGGAGAATCCAAAGGGTTTTTACAAATACATTAAGGACAAAAGGGTAACTCAGGAGAGAATAGGGCCCCTCAAAGATCAGCAAGGCGGCCTTTGTGTGGAGCTGCAGAAAATGGGGGAGATACTAAATGAATATTTTGCATCAGTATTTACTGTGAAAAAGGATATGGAAGATATAGACTGCAGGGAAATAGATGGTGACATCTTGCAAAATGTCCATATTTCAGAGGAGGAAGTGCTGGTGTCTTGATACACATAAAAGTGGATAAATCCCCAGGACCTGATCAGGTGTACCCCAGAACTCTGTGGGAAGCTAGGGAAGTGATTGCTGGGCCTCTTGCTGAGATATTTGTATCATCGATAGTCACAGGTGAGGTGCTGGAAGACTGGAGGTTGGCTAACATGGTGCCATTGTTTAAGAAGGGTGGTAAGGACAAGCCAGGGAACTATAGACCAGTGAGCCTGACGTCGGTGGTGGGCAAGTTGTTGGAGGGAATCCTGAGGGACAGGATGTACATGTATTTGGAAAGGCAAGGACTGATTAGGGATAGTCAACATGGCTTTGTGCATGGGAAATCACGTCTCACAAACTTGATTGAGTTTTTTGAAGAAGTAACAAAGATTATTGATGAGGGCAGAATGGTGAACATGATCGATATGGACTTCAGTAAGGCGTTCGACAAGGTTCCCCATGGGAGACTGGTGAGCAAGGTTAGATCTCATGGAATACGGGGAGAACGAGCCATTTGGATACAGAACTGGCTCAAATGTAGAAGACAGAGGGTGGTGGTGGAGGGTTGTTTTCCGACTGGAGGCCTGTGACCAGTGGAGTGCCACAAGGATCAGTGCTGGGTCCTCTACTTTTCATCATTTATACAAATGATTAGGATGTGAGCATAAGAGGTACAGTTAGTAAGTTTGCAGATGACACCAAAATTGGAGGCGTAGTGGACAGCGAAGAGGGTTACCTCAGATTACAATGGGATCTTGACGAGATGGGCCAATGGGCTGAGAAGTGGAAGATGGAGTTTAATTTAAATAAATGTGAGGTGCTGCATTTTGGGAAAGAAAATCTTAGCAGGACTTATACACTTAATGGTAAGGTCCTAGGGAGTGTTAAAAAGGTAAAAACAATGACTGCAGATGCTGGAAACCAGATTCTGGATTAGTGGTGCTGGAAGAGCACAGCAGTTCAGGCAGCATCCAAGTAGCTTTGAAATCGACGTTTCGGGCAAAAGCCCTTCATCAGGATTTTTGCCCGAAACGTCGATTTCAAAGCTACTTGGATGCTGCCTGAACTGCTGTGCTCTTCCAGCACCACTAATCCAGAATCCTAGGGAGTGTTGCTGAACAAAGAGACCTTGGAGGGCAGGTTCATAGCTTCTTAAAAGTGGAGTTGCAGGTAGATAGGATAGTGAAGAAGGCGTTTGGTGTGCTTTCCTTTATTGGTCAGAGTATTGAGTACAGGAGTTGGGAGGTCATGTTGCGACTGTACAGGACATTGGTTAGGCCACTGTTGGAATATTGCGTGCAATTTCTGGTCTCCTACCTATCGGAAAGATATTGTGAAACTTGAAAGGGTTCAGAAAAGATTTACAAGGATGTTGCCAAGGTTGGAGAATTTGAGCTATCGGGAAAGGTTGAATAGGCTGGGGCTGTTTTCCCTGGAGTGTCGGAGGCTGAGGGGTGACCTTATAGAGGTTTACAAAATCATAAGGGGCATGGACAGGATAAATAGACAAAGACTTTTCCCTGGGGTGGGGGAGTCCAGAACTAGACAGCATAGGTTTAGGATGAGAGGGGAAAGATATAAAAGAGACCTACGGGGCAACATTTTCACACCGAGGGTGGTACGTGCATGTAATGAGCTGCCAGAGGAAGTGGTGGAGGCTGGAACAATTGCAACATTTAAGAGGCATTTGGCTGGGAGTAGGAAGGGTTTGGAGGGATATGGGCAGGGTGCTGGCAGGTGGGACTAGATTGGGTTGGGATATCTGGTTGGCATGGATGGGTTGGACCGAAGGGTCTGTTTCCGCGCTGTCCATCTCTATGACTCTAATCTTAAAACAATTACAGATGCTACAGACATTTTAAGAAATTATAAACCTTTGCTGTACTTCTCCAAGTTAAAGGTCACTCCCCTTTAGAAAACAGAAATCCTTGTTATCAAGATAACATTACAATGATTGTATTCAAAATAAATCAAGTTCTTAACATCATAAATATTGTTTGGTGTTACATAGCGAACAATGATACATCATATTTACAAAACACTGTACTCCAGGCAGTCATTACAATCACTAGAAAATCCATGCCACCAAGTGGTTGTTAGTGAGCGATCGTGGGTGGGTAAGGATGGTGCAAGGAAGATGAACGTGCCACAGCTGAGGGCTAGAGAGGTGACGTCTGCTGTGAACCTGTTGTGGCGATGGGCAAGTGTCGTGGATCAAGGCAATCTGGGAGGCTGCAGTTGATGTGTGCCATTGCTAACCTTTCAAAGGACTTCATAACGATGGGTGTCAGAGCCACTCGGCGGTAGTCAGTAAGGCGTGCTGTCGGATGTTTCTGTGGCACCAAGATGATAGTGGTCTCCTTGAAGCAGGTGGGAACCTCACACTGGAATAAGGAGAGGTGGAAGATGATAATGAATATTCCCGGAAGCTGGTCCACGCAGGATCTGAGTGCACGGCCGGGGGCTCCATTGGGGTCAATCACTGTCCGTAAGTTTACAAGCAGGAACATCTGTGGGGCAAGTGACAGCATTTCACTGACCTTTGGTTCAAAATGAGTACGCCATATATTAGGGTGGCTCAGTGGTTAGCACTGCTACCTCACAATGCCAGGGACCTGGGTTCAATTCCAGCCTCGGGTGACTGCCTATGTGGAGTTTGCGCATTGTCTGCGTGGGTTTCCTCCCAGTGCTCTGGTTTTCTCCCACAGTCCAATGATGTACAGGTCAGGTGAATCGGCCATGCTAAACTGTCCACAGTGTCCAGGGGTGTGCAGGTTGAATTCAATACTGACACAAAACTCAAAGGAAGAACTTGCTTTTGCTAGACAGAGGCTGTTTGAATATGGGGATAGGCCAGGGAAGTATTTCATGTACCTGACTGGGGAAAAGGGTGTTTCCCAATCCATTACTGCAATCAGAGACAGTGCTGCGGATCTTACATACGATGCCGAAATAATTAATGGGGCTTTTCAGAGTTTTTACTCTGAATTGTATCGATCTGAAGGTTGCGAGGACAGGAATGCTAAAATAGAGACCTTTTTTAATAACCTGGACTTCCCAGGGGTAACTTTGGAACAGGCCTCTCTCCTTAATGTCCCTCGACAGTTCAGGAAATACAGGAGGCAGCTAGGCAACTCAGAGTGGGAAAGCGCCTGGCCCTGATGGTCTCCCAGGTGAGTTTTATAAGGAGTTTATAGGGATTCTGTCAGGGCCCATGTTGGAGATGTACAATCACTCCTATATGCATGAATGCCTACCACCATCTTTGAGAGAAGCTAATATTTCCTTAATTCTTAAGAAGGGGAAGGTTCCTGAGGATTGTGCCTCATACAGGCCCATCTCTCTATTAAATTCAGATTTCAAGATTCTGTCCAAGATCCTTGCGCTGAGATTGGAAAGGGTGTTGCCCCATACTATTAAAGAGGACCAGACAGGCTTTATCAGGTGCTGTAGGTCCTCTAATACTATTAGAAGGTTGCTGAATGTGGTCCAAGTTTGTCAGCAACGATCGATTCAGGGGTTGGTTATTTCCTTAGATGCAGAGAAAGCATTTGACCAGGTGGAATGGCCGTATCTTTTTTGTGTCTTAGAACAGTTTGGGTTGGGTGGGGTCGTTGCTCGGTGGGTGGAGGTTTTATATCGTCACTCTCTGGCCGCGGTCATCCCCAACAGGGTGAAGTCTGGGACTTTTGGGATTGGTCGGGATAGTCGGCATGGCTGTCCCCTCTCACCGTTGCTGTTTACGGTGGTGATAGAGCCGCCGGCAGAGGCCATTCGTCAGAACGTCCACATAACCACACCGGAGTTGGGATCGAGGGTACACAAGATTACACTGTATGTGGAGGATGTCCTTCTGGTTTGATCAAACCCGATCACCTCCGTACCCCATTTGATACAATGTATCAATTCATTTGGGGCTATTTCAGGATATAAAGATTAACTTTGCAAAATCGGAGGCGATGCCTTTGGGGAACCTGAAGGATGTGCTAGAAGTTGAATATGGCCCTAAGTTCCCTTTTAATTGCTCACGGGTAGGCTTCCGATACCTAGGCATTTTTATTATCCTCAAGTTTGATCTGTTATTTCGGACTAACTTTGCTGACTTGCTCAACAATATTAGGCGAGATCTCCAGAGATGGGAGGCTCTTCCAATTTCATGGCTGGGCTGAATATCTCTCATTAAGATGAATGTTCTTCCTCGTTTGCTTTATCCCATGCGTATGCTCCCTATCATGTTTCCCAAGTCAACACTGCGGAAGCTTATGGGATGGTTTGGTTCCTTTGTCTGGCATCGTCGGCGGCCCCTCATCAAACTTACTAAATTGCTAAAAATTACACAACACCAGGTTATAGTCCAACAGGTTTAATTGGAAGCACACTAGCTTTTGGAACGCCACTCCTGATGAAGGATCAGCACTCTGAAAGCTAATGTGCTTCCAATTAAACCTGTTGGACTATAACCTGGTGTTGTGTGATTTTTAACTTTGTACACCCCAGTCCAACACCGGCATCTCCAAATCATGATTACAAAATTGCAGTTGCCTCAAGGAGGGGGAGGGGTTGATCTCCCAGACATCAGGAGGTATCAATTGAGTTCCCTGCTGTCCTTTGTCTGCGATTGGGTAGGTAACAATCCAAACTCAATATGGCTGGATATTGAGGCCTCCCAGGCAAAGTGCCCTCTTATTAACCTGTTGTTCATGGATAAGATGAGGACAGTTATGGATCACTGCTGGAACCTCATTGTCATTAGTACAGTCAAGGCTTGGAGGGTGATGTGTCAGAGTGAGGGTTGTTTATCCAAGACTTCCCCACTTACGCCTATAGTTGCCATGCCAGGGTTCCGACCAGGGATGATGGACTCAGGGTTCAAACTATGGGCAGTGAGAGGAGTTTCTAGTTTGGGACACTTGTTTGAGGGGGAGGTTATAATGTCTTTTGAGCAACTGAGCCGCAAATACGGGTTACCCAACGGGTTTTCCGTTTTTTTCAGGTTAGGGATTTCATCCAGAAGAAGACTACGTTTCTCACTAAGTCCTATAAGGCCGATACAGAGAGGATGTTGCTACGTTCCACAAGCACCCTTTCAGTTAGTACCCTCTATCGCCTGCTGGGTGGCAGGGCCTGGCAGGATATTAACCGATTATGTGAGGTCTGGGAGCAAGAGCTAGGAATGGAGATCTCTTCTGAAACATGGGTGAACATATGAGAGAATACTCGAAAGATCTCAATCTGCAATAGGACATGTGCTATGCAGTTAAAAGTTCTGCACAGGGCTCATCTGGCACCAGACCATCTGGCAAAGTTTAAAAAAGGGGCATCTTCAGTGTGCCCCAAATGTAAAATAAGTGTAGGTATTCTTACCCATTGCTTCTGGACATGCCCCAGGCTCTGTGTTTATTGGAGCGCCGTGGAGAGAGAGATCGGGAGGGTATTGAGGACTGAAGTCAAAGTAGACCCAATATCTCTCCTCTTAGGCCTACCGAATTTACCATCTTTAGACGGGCATGGGAAGAAACTGTTTAATATTCTTGCATACTGTGCACAGAAGAATATTCTGATGAACTGGGTGCCTGAGAACCCACCGGGCTTGCTGGGATGGCAGAAATTAATTAGGGAGCCCATTCCCTTGGACCTTTTCACAAACATGGTGTATCACACAACAGACCATTTTTATAAGACATGGCAGCCCTACTTGAGTTATTTGGATACAGATTTGTCAGTTATCTTAACTAGGGCATTTGTTTAACCAGGATGGTTAGATTTGTTGAGCCCTGGACCCTGGAGGGGGTCTCCTGAGTTAAGACAGGTATATATACAATGCTCCCGTTCCTTAGTTTGGGAGCTTTGCCCCGAGCCATAGCTGTTCTGTATTTTGTGGGTTTTTTTTGTGTTTTCTTTTTGTTTTTCTTTTTTTGATCTATTAGTTATTTACTTATTATTTGTGTTGCTTTATACAGTGTTCAGGTTTGTTTTGTATTATAGAGTAGGTTAGTAGTTAGTAGACAATAGTTGTATTGTAATTTGTGGGGTTTTTCTTTTTATTATACTCAAACTTGTTATTGATTTTATTTTTCAATAATTTTATATGTTTGTAAAGTTTTAAAAAATTTGCTAATAAATATATGAACAAAACAAAAAGCAGCTCACCACCACCTTCTCAAGGGGCAACTAGGGAACAGCAATAAATACTGGGCCCAGCCAGTAATGCCTACAGCATTCTCATCTCTCTCCCCACCTCCTCCCTCACACGCTCCCTCTTGCCGCGGCTGAACTCCGTTGCAATGTTGTGCTCCTTCCCTGCTCCTGGCCACTTCCTTTATGTGTGATGTGATCAGAATTAAAGAGAAGAAAGAACAAAGAAAATTTACAGCCCAGGAACAGGCCCTTCGGCCCTCCAAGCCTGAGCCAATCCAAATGTACTGTCTAAATCTATTGCCCAATTCCTAAGCATCTGTATCCCTCTGCTCCCCACATACTCATGTATCTGTCCAGATGCATCTTAAATGAATCTACCGTGCCTGCCTCTACGACCTCTGCTGGCAACGTGTTCCAGGCACCTACCACCCTCTGTGTAAAGTAATTGCCGCGTGTGCCCCCTTAAACTTTTCACCTCTCACCTTGAAAATATGACTTCTCGTTATTGAATCCTTCACCCTGGGAAAAAGCTTATCTCTATCTACCCTGTCTGTACCCTTCATGATTTTGTAGACCTCAATCAGTTCTCCTTTCAATCTCCTTTTTCCTAATGAAAACCATCCTAACCTACTCAACCTCTCTTCATAACTACCACCTTCCACATCAGGCAACATCCTTGTAAACCTTCTCTGCACCATCTCCCAAGCGTTCACATCCTTTTGGTAATGTGGTGACCAGAACTGTACACAGTATTCTAAATGTCTTGTACAATTTTAACATGATCTGCCAGCTCTTATACTCAATACCCCGTCCGATGAAGGCAAGCAGACCATATGCCTTCTTGACCACTCTATCCACCTGTGCAGCTACCTTCAGGGTACAATGGACCTGAACTCCCAGATCTCTCTGCTCATCAACTTTTCCCAAGGCTCTTCCATTTACTGTATAATTCGCTCTAGAATTAGACTTCCCAAAATGGATCACCTCACATTTGCCTGGATTGAACTCTATCTGCCACTTCTCCGCCCAACTCTCCAGTCTATCTATTATCTCCTGTATTCTTTGACAGTCCCCTTTGCTTTCTGGGCCATGCCAGCATCGACTGACATGCATCGAGTGGGTGTGGAGTTGGGTTAACTGTTGCGTGCCAAACAACCTTGTAAATGAGATTAAAACTTCACAAGAAACCTTTGGATTTTGGAGATTTTCGGATTTTGGGAGTTTGGATAAAGGGTTGTCTACCTGTATTTGTCATAGAGTCATAGAGATGTACAGCTTGTCCATGCCAACCAGCTATCCCAACCCAATCTAGTCCCACCTGCCAGCTATTCCCATTATTTTCTTTGCAATTTAAAATTCTAAGTGTCCTTTTTCCATGATGCGCTACAGTTTCTTAGAGCTTGCTATTTCCTTGTAAAACAGTCAAATATCTGACTGCAGTTACCCACCCATTTCAATTTGGAGCTTTGTGTATTCACTAGTATCCGTTTTAAAAATGTGATATTGATGCTTAGTCATTTTTCATTCACATACCTTGTGAAATGTATGTTATTCCATCATGACTTAGTATCTGTGTCGAACTCAATGGGTATTGCTGCTGAATCCCTTACTGAAATTTCTTCCGATATTTTCACTAAGAAAAGCACTATACCTACCACTACACCAACAACGAGGGTTTCTGTTGCTAAGGTACTTTTTCCTACTCTTTTAATCTTTTTAGCTTCCCAGACTAAAGGGTTACATTTACCTCCTTTTCCTACAAGAAAAATAATAGACACTCCTGTGCTTGAGAACTCATCACAGAGATTTGCATAAGAAGCATCACTGAGAACCAGTTTCATTTTCCTACTATTTCTCAGTAATAAATTTTTTTTAAAAACCGCTGTGTTTTTAATTTTTTCAGTGTTTATTTGCCCAAATAATACCTTACACCCTGGGATTTCCCATAGTTGTACTCAACTCTAACACTGGCATTTGGCCTCTTTTGGGTGCCCAAGCAATTTGAGTATGAGCAGCATGATGGCTTAGTGGTTAGCACTGCTGCTTTGCAGCACCAGGGATCTGGGTTCAATTCCAGCCACAGGTGACTAGAATTACTTACCTGTAGCGGGCAGTGGTTTTTTTTTCTCTCTCTTCACAAAAAGAGCGGGAGCAGCAGAGGAAGTGACGGTAAACAGAGGGGCAGCCGGGAAGGAGAACGGTGAGTATAAATACTCCCCCTTTAATCACCAACGGTCATTTGAGTGGGAGCAGCGGCCGAGGAAAAACGAACCCGGGAGACTACAGCTAAGGTAAGACAGTTTGTTTCAAAATTACTTACCTGTAGCGGGCAGCGGAAGTGAGGTTGGAGCGCATAGCTGGGCGGGAAGGTAAGTGATTAGTATTTGAGTGGGTGTGTTCTAGACCCCAGGTCCTACTTCCGTAGGGCCTCCCTCCCACCCTCCTCCTCTAACCTAACTTTAAAGTCCACAGGTTATTGACTCAGTGTTCTTGTTTTTGGAGACAGTGTAAAGTCATGGCAGCGCAGGCGGTGGAATGTTCCTCCTGCAGGATGTTTGAGGTAGGGGTGACCACCGATACTCCTGCCGACTTCGTGTGCAGGAAGTGCAGTCAGATCCTGATCCTCACCGAACGAGTTAGGGAACTGGAACTGGAGCTGGATGAGCTGAGGATTATTCGAGAGGCTGAGAGGGTGATCGATAGAAGCTACAGGGACATAGTTACGCCAGAGAACAGAGATAGCTGGGTAACAGTTAGAGGTGGGAAGGGGAAGAAACAGGCAGTGCAGGGTTCCCCTGTGGTCGTTCCCCTAAAAAATAAGTATGCAGCTTTGGAAACTGTTGGGGGGGACAGCCTTGCAGGTGTAAGCTGCAGTGAAGGGGTCTGTGGCTCTGAGATTCAGAAGGGAAAGGGGGAGAAGAGGAGAGCGCTAGTTATAGGGGACTCTCTAGTTAGAGGGACGGACAGGCGGTTCTGTGGACATGAGCGAGACTCTCGGCTGGTTTGTTGCCTCCCGGGTGCTAGGGTCCGAGACGTCTCGGACCGTGTCTTCAGAATCCTTAAGGGGGAGGGTGTGCAGCCAGAAGTCGTGGTACACATTGGCACCAACGACATAGGTAGGAAGAGGGGTGGGGAGGTCATTCAAGAGCTCAAGGAGTTAGGCTGGAAGCTAAAAGCTAGGACAGACAGAGTCGTCATCTCTGGGTTGTTGCCGGTGCCACGTGACAGAGAGGCAAAGAATAGGGAGAGAGTGCAGTTGAACACGTGGCTGCAAGGATGGTGTAGGAGGGAGGGCTTCAGATATTTGGACAATTGGACTGCATTCTGGGGAAGGTGGGACCTGTATAAACAGGACGGGTTGCACCTGAACCAGAAGGGCACCAATATCCTGGGGGGTAGGTTTGCTAGCACTCTTCGGGGGGGTTTAAACTAATTTGGCAGGGGGATGGGATCCGGACTTGTAGTCCAGCAAGTAAGCTAGCTGTGTGTCAGGATGTCCAAGACTGTAGGGAGGCTGTGGAGAAGGTAGCACTGACAGGGACTACTTGCGGACACAGAGATGGGCTCAAGTGCGTATACTTCAATGCAAGGAGTATCAGAAATAAGGTGGGTGAACTTAAGGCGTGGATCGGTACCTGGGACTACGATGTTGTGGCCATCACGGAAACATGGATAGATGAGGGACAGGAATGGCTGTTGGAGGTTCCTGGTTACAGATGTTTCAGTAAGATTAGGGAGGGTGGTAAAAAAGGAGGGGGGGTGGCATTGCTAATTAGAAATGGTATAATGGCTGCAGAAAGGAAGTTTGAGGGGGATCTGCCTCTGGAGGTAGTATGGGCTGAAGTCAGAAATAGGAAAGGTGCAGTCACCTTGTTGGGTGTTTATTATAGGCCCCCCAATAGCAGCAGAGATGTGGAGAAACAGATTGGGAAACAGATTTTGGAAAGGTGCAGAAGCCACAGGGTCGTAGTCATGGGCGACTTCAACTTCCCAAATATTGATTGGAAGCTCTTTCGATCAAGTAGATTGGATGGGGCGGTGTTTGTGCAGTGTGTCCAGGAAGCTTTTCTAACGCAGTATGTAGATTGTCCAACCAGAGGGGAGGCCATATTGGATTTGGTACTCGGTAACGAACCGGGACAAGTGGTGGGCTTGTTGGTGGGTGAACATTTTGGTGATGGCGACCACAATTCTGTGACTTTCACCTTGGTTATGGAGAGAGATAGGTGCGCACAACAAGGTAGATTTTACAATTGGGGGAAGGGAAATTACGATGCTGTAAGACAGGATTTGAGGAGCATACGTTGGGAGCATAGGCTGTCAGGGAAGGATGTGGTGGAAATGTGGGACTTTTTCAAGGAGCAGATACGACGTGTCCTTGATATGTATGTACCGATCAGGCAGGAAAGAAATGGTCGTGTGAGGGAGCCTTGGTTGACGAGGGAGGTTGAATGTCTAGTAAAGAGGAAGAAGGAGGCTTACATAAGGTTGAGGAAACAAGGTTCAGACAGAGCAGTGGAGGGATACAGGATAGCCAGAAGGGACCTGAAGAAAGGGATTAGGAGAGCTAAGAGAGGGCATGAAAAATCCCTGGCGGATAGGATCAAGGATAACCCCAAGGCATTCTATGCATATGTGAGAAACCTGAGAATGACGAGAACGAGGGTAGGTCCGATCAAGGACAGTGGTGGGAGACTGTGTATTGAGTCGGAAGAGATAGAAGAGGTCTTGAACAAGTACTTCTCTTCAGTATTTACGAACGAGAGGGACCGTATTGTTGAAGAGGAGAGTGTGAAACGGACTGATAAGCTAGAAGAGATACCTGTTAGGAAGGAAGATGTGTTGGACATTTTGAACAACTTGAGGATAGACAAGTCCCCCGGGCCTGACGGGATATATCCTAGGATTATGTGGGAAGCAAGAGAGGAAATTGCAGTACCGTTGGCAATGATCTTCTCGTCTTCACTGGCAACTGGGGTGGTACCAGGGGACTGGAGAGTAGCGAATGTTGTGCCCCTGTTCAAAAAAGGGAATAGGGATAACCCCGGGAATTACAGGCCAGTTAGTCTTACTTCTGTGGCAGGCAAAGTAATGGAAAGGGTACTGAGGGATAGGATTTACGAGTATCTGGAAAGACACTGCTTGATTTGGGACAGCCAGCACGGATTTGTGAAGGGTAGGTCTTGCCTTACAAGTCTTATTGAATTCTTCGAGGAGGTGACCAAGCATGTGGATGAGGGTAGAGCAGTGGATGTAGTGTACATGGATTTTAGTAAGGCATTTGATAAGGTTCCCCATGGTAGGCTTATGCGGAAAGTCAGGAGGCATGGGATAGAGGGAAATTTGGCCAATTGGATAGAAAACTGGCTAACCGGTAGAAGTCAGAGAGTGGTGGTAGATGGTAAATATTCAGCATGGAGTCCAGTTACAAGTGGAGTTCCGCAGGGATCAGTTCTGGGTCCTCTGCTGTTTGTAATTTTTATTAATGACTTAGAGGAGGGAGTCGAAGGGTGGGTCAGTAAATTTGCAGATGATACAAAGATAGGTGGAGTTGTGGACAGTGAGGAGGGCTGTTGTCGGCTGCAGAGGGACTTAGATAGGATGCAGAGCTGGGCTGAGGAGTGGCAGATGGAGTTCAACCCTGCCAAGTGTGAGGTTGTCCATTTTGGAAGAACAAATAAGAATGCGGAATACAGGGTTAATGGTAGGGTTCTTGGTCAGGTGGAGGAACAGAGGGATCTTGGGGTCTATGTACATAGATCTTTGAAGGTTGCCACTCAGGTGGATAGAGTTTGTAAGAAGGCCTATGGAGTATTATCGTTCATTAGCAGAGGGATTGAATTCAAGAGTCGTGAGGTGATGTTGCAGCTGTACAGGACTTTGGTTAGGCCACATTTGGAGTACTGTGTGCAGTTCTGGTCGCCTCACTTTAGGAAAGATGTGGAAGCTTTGGAGAGGGTGCAGAGAAGATTTACCAGGATGTTGCCTGGAATGGAGAGTAGGTCGTACGAGGATAGGTTGAGAGTTCTCGGCCTTTTCTCGTTGGAACGGCGAAGGATGAGGGGTGACTTGATAGAGGTTTATAAGATGATCAGCGGAATAGATAGAGTAGACAGTCAGAAACTTTTTCCCCGGGTACAACAGAGTGTTACAAGGGGACATAAATTTAAGGTGAAGGGTGGAAGGTATAGGGGAGATGTCAGGGGTGGGTTCTTTACCCAGAGAGTGGTGGGGGCATGGAATGCGCTGCCCGAGGGAGTGGTAGAGTCAGATTCATTGGCGACCTTTAAGCGGCATTTGGATAGGTACATGGATGGGTGCTTAATCTAGGATAGAAGTTCGGCACAACATCGTGGGCCGAAGGGCCTGTTCTGTGCTGTATTGTTCTATGTTCTATGTTCTATGTTCCACCAATCTTCGTGTCATCTGCACAACTTGCTGATCATACCAACAGATCATGTATGTATATCACAAACAACAGTGGCCCCAGCACTGATCCCTGCAGAACACCACTGGTCACCTTTCTCCATTTCGAGAACAGTTGTTATGGGGGATTTTAACATGCAGGTAGACTGGGAGAATCAGGATGGTATCGGGCCTCAAGAAAGAGACTTTGTGGAGTGCCTCAGAGATGGATTTTTAGAGCAGCTGGTGCTGGAGCCGACCAGGGATAAGGTGATTCTGGATCTGGTATTGTGTAACGAACCAGAATTGGTCAGTGACCTCGAAGTGAAGGAGCCATTGGGAAGTAGTGACCATAATACAATAAGCTTCAATCTGCAATTTGAGAGGGAGTGGGTACAATCGGAAGTGACAATATTTCAGTTGAATAAAGGGAAATATGGAGCTATGAGGGAGCAACTGTCCAAAGTTCAATGGTGCAATACCTTAACAGGGAAGACCATGGAGGAACAATAGCGGATATTTCTGTGTATAATGCAGAAGTTGCAGGATCAGTTCATTCCTAAAAGGAAGAAAGATCCCAGGAGGAGACATGGGCAGCTGTGACTGACGAGGGAAGTAAAGAAACATATAAAGTTAAAAGAGAAAAAGTATAACTTAGCGAAGATAAGTGGGAAAACTGAGGACTGGGAAGCTTTTAAAGAAAACAGAGGATTAGTAAGAAGGAAATACGCAGAGAAAAAATGAGGTACGAAGGTAAACTGGCCAAGAATATAAAGGAGGATAGTAAAAGCTTTTTTAGGTATGTCCAAGGCAAAAAAATGGTTAGGACAAAAATTGGGCCCTTGAAGACAGAAACAGGGGAATATATTACTGGGAACAAAGAAATGGCAGAGGAATTAAATGGGTACTTCAGATCTGTGTTCACTGGGGAAGACACAAGCAATCTCTCTGAGGTAACAGTGGCTGAAGGACCTGAACTTAAAGGAATTTATATTTGCCAGGATTTGGTGTTGAAGAGACTGTTAGGTCTGAAGGTTGATAAGTCTCCGGGACCTGATGGCCTGCATCCCAGGGTACTGAAGGAGGTGGCTCGGGAAATCGTGGATGCGCTGGTGATTATTTTCCAGAGTTCAATAGAATCGGGGTCGGTTCCTGAGGATTGGAGGGCGGCTAATGTTGTGCCACTTTTTAAGAAGGGTGGGCGGGAGAAAGCAGGAAATTATAGACCAGTTAGTCTGACCTCAGTGGTGGGAAAGATGCTGGAGTCTATGATAAAGGATGAAATTACGGCACATCTGGATAATAGTAACAGGATAGTACAGAGTCAGCATGGATTTATGAAGGGGAAATCATGCTTGACTAATCTTCTTGAATTTTTTGAGGATGTAACTCGGAAGATGGACGAGGGAGATCCAGTGGATGTAGTGTACCTGGACTTTCAGAAAGCTTTTGATAAAGTCCCACACAAGAGGTTAGTGAGTAAAATTAAGGCGCACGGTATTGGGGGCAAAGTACGAGATTGGATAGAGAATTGGTTGGCTAATAGGAAACAAAGGGTAGTGATTAATGGCTCCATTTCGGAATGGCAGGCAGTGACCAGTGGGGTACTGCAGGGATCCGTGCTGGGACCGCGGCTTTTTACAATATATGTAAATGATATAGAAGATGGTATTAGCAATAACATTAGCAAATTTGCTGATGATACAAAGCTGGGTGGTAGGGTGAAATGTGATGAGGATGTTAGGAGATTACAGGGTGACCTGGACAAGTTAGGTGAGTGGGCAGATGCATGGCAGATGCAGTTTAATGTGGATAAATGTCTGGTTATCCACTTTGGTGGCAAGAACAGGAAGGCAGATTACTACCTCAATGGTATCAAATTAGGTAAAGGGGCTGTTCAGAGAGATCTGGGTGTTCTTGTCCACCAGTCAATGAAGGCAAGCATGCAGGTACAGCATGAAGAAGGCTAATAGCATGCTGGCCTTCATAACAAGAGGAATTGAGTATAGAAGCAAAGAGGTGCTTCTGCAGCTGTACAGGGCCCTGGTGAGACCACACCTGGAGTACTCTGTGTACAGTTCTGGTCTCCAAATTTGAGGAAAGACATTCTGGCTATTGAGGGAGTACAGCGTAGGTTCACGAGGTCAATTCCTGGAATGGCAGGATTGCCTTACACGGAAAGACTGAAGCGACTGGGCTTGTATACCCTTGAGTTTAGAAGACTGAGAGGGGATCTGATTGAAATGTATAGGATTATGAAAGGATTGGACACTCTGGCAGGAGGAAACATATTTCCGCTGATGGGGGAGTGCCGAACCAGAGGACACAACTTAAAAATACGGGGTAGACCATTTAGGACAGAGATGAGGAGAAACTACTTCACCCAAAGAGTGGTGGCTGTGTGGAATGCTCTGCCCCAGAGTGCAGTGGAGGCCCAGTCTCTGGATTCATTTAAGAAAGAATTGGATAGAGCTCTTAAAGATAGTGGAGTCAAGGGTTATGGAGATAAGGCTGGAACAGGATACTGATTGGGAATGATCAGCCATGATCTTATTGAATGGCGGTGCAGGCTCGAAGGGCTGAATGGCCTACTCCTGCATCTATTGTCTATTGTCTATTGTCTATTGTCTATTGAGAAATTCCCATTAACTACTACTCTCTGTCTCCTGCTGTTCAACCAGTTCTTTATCCACCTAGCGAGAACACCCTGCACACCATGTGACTTCAATTTCTCCATTAGTTTACCATTGAGAACCTTATCAAATGCCTTACTAAAGTCCATGTATATGACATCTACAGCTTCATCTATCAACTTGGTCACTTCCTCAAAGAAAACTATTAAGTCGGTAAGGCACGATCTCCCCAACATAAAACCATGTTACCTATCACTGATAAGCCCATTCTTTTCCAAATATAAATAGATTTTATCCCTCAGTACCTTTCCCAGCAACATTCCCACCACTGACGTCAGGCTCACTGGTCTGTAGTTACCTGGAATTCCTTGCTACCCTTCTTGTACAGGAGGACAACATGAGCAACCTTCCAGTCCTCCAGCACCTCACCTGTATTTTAGGATGCTACAAAGGTATCTGTTAGGGTCCCAGCTATTTCCTATCTCGCCTTCCTCAGCAACCTGGGATAGATCTCATCTGGTCCTGGGGATTTGTCCACCTTAATAACCTCTATCCTAAGCAACACATCTTCCCTACTTAGCCTTAGATCACTACCTTTGAGGTCCTCCCTTTTAACTTTTCTCCTAGCTCCCTGAATTCTGTTTTCAGGACCTCATCTCGTTTTTTACTTATCGTTGGTGCCTATATGCACCAATCGGTGACATCCCTGACCTGTGCACCTGGGAGGCAACATACCATCCGGGAATCCCGATTTCGGCCACAGAACCGCCTATCTACTCCCCTCACAATAGAATCCCCTGTGACTATGGCCCTATGAGTCTTTTTCCCGCCCTTCTGAACAGCAGTGCCCGCCACGGTGCCAGGATCTTGGCAACTGCTGCCCTCTCCTGGTGAGCCATCTCCCCCAACAGTATCCAAAACGGTATACAGTAGCGCAAAAAGTTCGGGAACTGAATCAATTTTTCCCATTGTTCGGATCGCGTAAGAATGCTTGGACATAGCAACAAACGCTGTTTACAGCGCACTTGCCAAAGACGAACTGAATGAGATCACACGGGGCCAGGGAGCTTTTGCGTTCAACAAGCACGCAGCAAAGCAGAACAATGAAACCACGTGGTCGCACACAAATTTTACGTAAAATCCTGTTTGTAAACCAATTTGTTTGTGAACGGGGTCATTCGTATGTCGAGGCGCTACTGTACCTGTTTTGGAGGGAGATGACCGCAGGGGGACACCTGCACTGCCTTCCTACTCTTTTTCTACCTTTTGGTCACCCATTCACTGTCTCCCACAGCAACTCTAACCTGCGGTGTGACCAGTTCACTAAATGCGCTATCCATGACCACCTCAGCATCGCGGATGCCCCACAGTGAGTCCATCCACAGCTCCAGAGCCGTCATGCGGTCAAACAAGAGCTGCAGCTGGACACACTTGTTGCAAGTATAAGAGTCAGGAACGTCGGACACATTCCTAAGCTGAGCCCCCTGAGCTCCCACATCAAACAAGGGGTCCCCTGTCATTGTAAGCCTTAGCTTTATATCAACTAACTAAAATCAAACAATGAACTTAAATATATCAAAGAAAGAGAAAAAAAACAAAAACTTTACCTTACAGAGTCTTTTTCTTCCGGTTAGAGGGGGTGGGGGGGGGGGGGGGGGGGGGTGCGGGAGGGAGGTACTACACGTGTACTATCTCGGGTTTAGCCGCTGACCAAATTTACACAAAGTTCTTACCTTCCTAGCACCCTCCTGGTCTCCACATCACCTCTGCTCTGTCACCCTCTGCTCCTGGACAAGAGAAAAGAAATCTGTGATCAATTTAGGGATCTGAGCATGCCCAGTTGCAAATGACCCTCGGTTACAGGTCGACGCTGGTTTGTGCAAATTGTCACCATTTCTCATGCGTTACCAGTCGTGACCAGATTTTAAGTTATCTTCCTGTCAGTGAAATGCTTTAGGATGTCTTGAGGTCATAAAAGGCACTACAGAAATGCAAGACTTTTCATATTGCAAAGAACTCCCCACCCCCTCTGCTCTTCAAAGTACTGCCAATGGAATCAATCTATCTTGGAGATGCTCCTGTACAGGTCTGTTGTACATTATATCCATTGTGCAAACCTCTGACCGATAAGGTGTGCTGTCCAAGAACTGAGCTGCTTTCTGTGTCCTACCTGTCAGTGAGACTGTATGGTTCACTGGTACAATACTGCCCCCAGATGGTAGTGCTGCAATACAGCAGCTTCCCTTTGTTGCATGGATTTCTTCCCAAATCTGACAGCTCAGGGGACTGTGAGGGACACTGAGAGAGAGATACTCAATCATTTCCATTACTTTGCCCTTTCCCAATAGTATTGAAATCCTTTCCCCTTTGAACATTTATTCAAATCAATTTTGAAAGTTGTTTTTCATTTTGGTGCATTTTCAAATCGACATTTGCCCATGAAACAATTAATCTTTCAGTCAATTATCTCAAGTTCTTTGTTTAATGATCTCGTAGTCATTGGAAATGATTTCTCTCTATCTGCTCCATCTGTGACCTTCATATTAAGACCAACTCTATTAAATCTTCCTGTTGCCTTCTCTGTTCTAAGGAGAACAGGCCCAGTGCTACACTGTCCATAAACTTTAGAGCCTTCATCATTCAGTGAGTCCCCTCGTCCTCATCCTCTCCCTCTGCACCTTCCCAACAGCTGGAACACTGTATCCTGCACTCTGTCCTCTTAACCCTGATCATTTGTATCGTACAGTCTTGCCTGTAAGCCATGAAAGACAACACTTTTCACTGTACCTTGCTACATGTGACAGTAATAAGTCCAATCAGATCAAATCTCTGGCTAGGCCCATCCCTAATTGCCCAGAGGGCAGTTAAGAGTCAATCATATTGCTGTGGGTCTGGAGTCACGTGTAAGCCAGACCAGGTAAGGATGGCAGTTTCCTTCTCGAAGGTATATTAGTGAACCAGATGGGTTTTTACAAGAATCGGCAGTGGTTTGATGGTCATCATTACACTCAGTTTTTAATCCAGATGTTTAGAGAATTTAAATTTCACTGTCTGCCATTCAAACCCATTTTCCCAGTTCAATAAAACACTGAAATTGCTGGAGAAACTCAGCAGGTCTAGAAACAATGGTGGAGAGAGAAGCAGAGTCAATGTTTTGAGTCCAGTATGCCTCCTGGGAATGTTAACCATTGTTGGTGTTTGGTCTGGAATAGGTGTTGGAGGGGCAGAGAACCAAGCTGGAAGGGAGGGGGGGGTGGGGTGGTGGTGGTGTTGGGTGGAGGTCACAGCAGTTAATGCTGTCAGTCTGGTCTGACCCTCCTTCAGAACTCAGTAACTTGGTCACTGCATCAGTATCCAGAGACCCCCAATGTTCTCAAGGAGTCATTTAGAGAGGTATGTCCTGTCACATTTTAGGTGGGATCTCTGTCCTGCACCTGGGGAAGAAGCTGCTCTTTAATCTGTTCATATGTACATCTTCTGCCTGATGGAAGAAGGTGGAATAGAGTATAATTGAGGTGGGACAGGTCTTTGATTATGTTGGAGGCTTTCCTGAGTCAGCAGGAAGTATAAATGAAAATGCCTAGAATTCCTTGAACAAAAAGAAAATACGTGACAGCGTGGTTACAGCTCCTGGGGTATTGGGGTGTTTGGATTGAAAGGAATCATGTGCACATATTTCTCTTAGTCTACTGTAGTCATGGCATACCTGTACACAGATACCTTCACTTTGATAACGTCCTTGTGTTGGCACACAGCGCTGAGCTTTATAATTGAAACAGGCTGTCATTTCTGCAGTGTCCAGAGTTGAAATGAAACGCACAGCTACAGAGCTGTGAACTGTCTGTGAAAAAGGAACAAAAAACAGTCAACAAAAGCACTGCTTCAGATCTGCATTTTTTTTCTCTTGAGCTGCTCCTGTTCAGAAGACTGGGAATCTGAGGCAGAACCAGGAGTTCATCCCTGGACACGGCCTGGATGATGGAATTGATGAGCAAACTGGGACAATTACCAATCGCTACATTTGCATCACAGCCGGTAAGAGACTGTGACAAAATATATGCCGCCCTGAATCACTCTGACCAGCGGAAAAAGTACACGGCAGGAAGTTGAAAAATATTACAAGCACACGTTCAGTCCCCAGTGAATGTTACGTATGAACAGGGAACAAACTTATAAAGAGCCCATGTGTAACATCATAAACTCCCCTTACAGAATCCCATCAACCGGTGTAATTAAAGACTGGATTGTACTGGGAATAAAGGAGTGAAAGCACATCTACTGGGAGAGGATAAACTTCCTCTCAGGGACATTACTGACCTGTGCAGAGGTGCTGAGGTCAGGAATCAGTAGCTACAGCAAGTCTGTTCTTTGTTGCATTAAGCTGGCAGGTCCTCCAGGCACACAGGGCAGAATAATCGCAGACAAGGTCCAAAGATGTGCAGGTTAGGCAGATTAGCTGTGACAAATTGCCCCATAGTATCCGGCTATGTGTAGACGAGGTGGATTAGCCATACAAAATCTTTGGAGAGTCGGTGTACACATGATGGACCGAATGGCCTGCATTTGTACTGTAGGGATTCTACTATTCTGTGATAGGGCAGATACTGCAGAAGGCTTTATGTGAAAGAGAAGACACATTGAGCATTGCGAAAACTGCATTCTGGCTGCAAGAAGCTGAATCATTTTGAACACAAGTGCTGGGGGTTAAAAAGCACAACAAGCAGTGGAGAGATGGAGTGAGGATTCTGACAAGTTATTGTAAACCTTGCCTCAGGCTGGGGTCGGCAGGTTGCTCAGTGATGCAGGGTTTGGGGTAGCACGGTGGCTCAGTGGTTAGCACAGCTCCAGCGTCCCAGGTTCGATTCCAACCTCAGGCAACTGTCTGTGTGGAGTTTGCACATTCTCCCTGTGTCTGTGTAGGTTTCCTCCGGGTGCTCCAGTTTCCTCCCACAGTCCAAAGATGTGCAGGTCAGGTGAGTTGGCCATGCTATATTGCCCATAGTATTAGGTACATTAGTCAGAGGGAAATGGGACTGGGTGGGTTACTCTTCGGAGGATCGGTGTGGACTTGTTGGGCCGAAGGGCCTTTTTCCACAAGATAGGTGATCTAATCTAATCTAATCTTGCGACTGTTGGAGTGAAGGCTGCAGAAGGAGAACATTGGGTCAATATAAAGTGTCAGATGGTCACAGCATCAGGAGTGATGGGGGTAGTATTTGGGGGCAAGATTCAGGCTGGGATGCTCTTTGGAGGGCAGTGCAGACTCAATGAGCTGAATGGCCTTCTTCCAGTCTGTGGTGGATTCTATGATTCACTGTGAAATACTTCCAAGAGGAGTGCAACAATATGTTGGCAGAGTTTTCCAGGAAACTATAATCTCAAAGTAAAGAGAACGTGAGAATATCTTAACACTTGCTGGGGAGAGTTCCAGCTGCCCTGCAGGAAAGAAACAAGATGGAGGAGCTGGAAGAGAACAGAGTGATCATGGAGGTGAGACCGTGTCATGGATTAGCAGCATGGCAGCAATGAAACAAGCTGGAAGCTGGCATTAACTCAAAGGATCCAAATAAAGCCCTGAACAGATCTCACTCACAATGATGGAAGTGTCCCAGGCGATAATGGAAAGATTTTCCCAAACCCTGTCGGGGCAAAACTCTTCACTGCACTCAATACAAAACTCTTCACTACACTCAATACAAAACTCTTCACTGCACTCAATACAAAACTCTTCACTACACTCAATACAAAACTCTTTATACAAAACTCTTCACTACACTAGATACAACATTTTTTATACAAATCTCTTCATTGCACTGGACACAAAACTAGTGGGTTTTGTGGACGGAGGTGAGGAACGTGGATGAGGTGCGTTGGAGAGCATCTTCAACCACGTGGTAAGGGCAATTGAGGTCTTTAAAGAAGGAGGCCATCTGGTGTGTTCTATGGTGGAAATGGTCCTCCTGGGAGCAGATACAGTGGAGGCAGGGAATACGGGATAGCATTTCTGCAGGAGGTAGGATGGGAAGAGGTGTAATCCAGGTAGCTTTGGGAGTCGGTTGGTTTGCAAAAAATATCAGTGTCAAGTCGGTCGTCATTGATGGAGATGGAGAGGTCCAGGGAGGGGAGGGACGTGTCAGAGATGGTTCAGGTAAATTTAAGGCCAGGGTGGAATGTGTTGTTGAAGTTGATGAACTGCTCAACCTCCTTGTGGGAGCACGCACCAATACAGTCACCCTTCTGGCACCTTCCCTTGCCACCACAGGAATTGAAACCAACGCCAAACCTGCCCCCCCCCACCCCCCCTCCCCGCTGACCTCCATCCAAGACCCTAAAGGAGCTTTCCACATCCATCAAACTTGCACACCCACCAATGTCATTTATTGTATCCGTTGCTCCTGATGCGGTCTCCTCTACACTGGGGACACTGGACGCTTTTAGGGAACATCTCCAGGATACTTGCCCCAATCAACCCCACCACCCCATTGCCAAAAATTTCAACTCCCCCTCCCACTCTGCCAAGGACATGCAGGTCCTGGGCCACCTCCACCGCCACTCCTTCACCAACCGATGCCTGGAGGAAGAATGCCTCATCTTCCACCTCGGAACACTTCCACCCCATGGAATCAATGTAGACTTCACCAGTTTCCTCATTTCCCTCCCCCCACCTTACCCCAGTTCCAACCTTCCAGCTCAGCACCATCCTCATGACCTGTCCAACCTGCCAATCTTCCTTCCGATCTATCCGCTCCACCCTCCTCTCTGACCTATCACCTTATTCCCACCTCCATCCACCCATTGTACTCTTGGCTACCTTCTCACCAGCCACACGCCCCTCCCATTTATCTCTCCACCCTGGAGGCTCCCTGCCTCATTCCTCATGAAGGGCTTTTACCCGAAACGTCGATTTTCCTGCTCCTTGGAAACTGCCTGACCTGTTGTGCTTTTCCAGACACAAAAATCATAATACAAAACACTTCACTATACTGCATACAAAACTCTTTACTACGCTAGAGATAAAACTCTTGATACAAAACTCTTCATTGCACTAGATAAAAGATTCTTGAGACAAAACTCTTCACTATACTACATACACAAAACTCTGTACAAAACTCTTCACTATACTATCTACATGTCTTTCTACAAACCTCTTAACTATACTATATTTACAAAACCATTTGTACAAAACTCTTCACTGCACTAGATACAAAACTCTAAACACAAATCTCTTCACTACATTCAATACAAAACTCTTCTTACAAAACTTTTCACTGCACGAGATAAAAAACTCTTTTACAAAACTCTACACTACACAAGCAACAAAACTCTTCACTATACTACATACAAAACCCTTTGTACAAAACTCTTACTGCACAGGATACAAAACCCTGTACACAAATCTCTTCATTACACTCGATACAAAACTTTTCATAAAAAAATCTCACTGCACTAGATAAAAACTCTTTATACAAAGCTCTTCACTGCACTAGATACAAGATTCTTCATACAAAACTCTTCACTATACTATATACAAAACTCTTCATACAAAACTCTTCACTGCACTAGATGCAAAACTCAACACAAAACTCTTCACTCCCCTCTATACATAATTCTTTAAACAAACTCTTCACTATACTATATACACTAAACTCTTTGTACAAAACTCTTCACTGCACTAGATACAAAACTCTTTATACAAAACTCTTCACTATGCTATACACACAAAACTCTTTGTACAAACCTCTCCACTGCACTCAATATAAAGCTATTTATACAAAAATCTTCTCTATACTACATACAAAACTCTTCATACAAAACTCTCACTGCTCTAGATGCAAAACTCTTTATACAAAATTCTTCACTATGCTATTTACACAAA
Organism: Chiloscyllium punctatum; assembly: GCF_047496795.1. Taxonomy (NCBI): domain Eukaryota; kingdom Metazoa; phylum Chordata; class Chondrichthyes; order Orectolobiformes; family Hemiscylliidae; genus Chiloscyllium; species Chiloscyllium punctatum. The sequence goes on from NC_092783.1 coordinate 30,050,968, forward strand.
ACTCTTTGTACAAAACTGTTCACTGCACTTTATACAAAACTCTTTACCGCACTAGATGCAAAACTCTTTGTACTAAACACTTTGCTATACTATATACATAAGTCTTTATTCAAAACTCTTCACTATACTATATACATGAGGTTTTTATAAAACTCTTCACTATACTATGTACAAAACTCTCTGTACAAAACTGTTTACTATACTATATACATCAGTCTTTTTACAAAACTCTTCACCATACTATATACTTAAGTGTTTACACAAAACTTTTCACTATACTATATACACTATACTATATAAACTCTTTGTATAGAACTCTTCACTTCACTAGATACAAAACTTTTTGTACAAAACTCTTTATACAAATCTCTTCACTATACTACATACAAAACTCTTTATGCAAACTCTTCACTACACTAAATACAAAACTCTTTATACAAAGCTCTTCACTGCACTAGATACAAGACTCTTTCTACAAAACTCTTCACTGCATGAGAGACAAAACTCTTCACTGCACGAGAGACAAAACTCTTCACTGCACGAGAGACAAAACTCTTCAAACAAAACTCTTCACTGCACTAGGCACAAAATTCTTTATACAGAATTCTTCACTGCACTCAATACAAAATTCTTTACACAAAACTCTTCACTGTACTATATACAAAACTCTTTGTTCAAAACTCTTCATTCAAAACTCTTCACTGCACTCGATACAAAACTCTTTATAGAAAACTCTTCACTGCACAAGATACAAAACTACTCATACAAAACCTTTCACTACACTCGATATAAAACTCTTTATACAAAACATTTCACTACACTTGATACAAAAGTTTTCATACAAAACTCTTCACTATGCTAGATACCAAACACCTTATACAAAACTCTTCACTGCACTACGGACAAAACATTTATTCAAAACTCTTCACTGCACAGGACACAAAACCCTTTGTACAAAACTCTTCACTATACTACATACAAAACTCCATACAAAATTTTTTCACTGCACTAGATACAAAACTCCTTGTACAAAACTTTTCACTGCACTAGATAAAAGACTCTTTATACAAAACTTGTCACTACACTATATAAAAAACCCTTAATACAATATTTTTCACTACACTACATACAAAACTCTTTAAACTAAGCACTTCACTGCACTAGATACAAAACTTTTGATAGAAATCAATTCACTACACTAGATACAAAAGTCTTCATACCAAACTCTTCACTACACTCGATAAAAAACTATACAAAAGTCAACACTGAACAAGTTACAAAACTCCTCACCACATTCCATAAAAAACCCTTTATAGAAAAGTCTTCACTGCACTATATACAAAACTCTTTATACAAAACTTTTCCCTGAACTGCATACAAAACACTTTTTACAAAATTCTTCACTGCACTAGATGCAAAACTCTTTATACAAAATTCCTCACCACACTCAATATAAAACTCTTTATAGAAAAGTCTTCACGGCATTAGATACAAAACTCTTCACTGCACTATATACAAAACTCTTCACTGCACTGTATACAAAAATATTTTTACAAAACTCTTCACTGCACTATATACAAAAATATTTTCACAAAACTCTTCACTGCACTAGATACAAAACTCTTCACTGCACTATATACAAAACTCTTCACTGCACTAGATACAAAAATATTTTTACAAAACTCTTCACTGCACTATATACAAAAATATTTTTACAAAACTCTTCACTGCACTAGATACAAAACTCTACATACAAAACTCTTCACTATACTATATACAAAACTCTTCACAATACCATATACAAACGTCTTTATACAAAATTCTTCACTGCACTAGATACAAAACTCTTTATACAAAATTTTTTCACTACACTGGATACAAAATTCCTTGTACAAAACTATTAACTACATAGATTAAAATCTTTTTATCCTTTTGTACAAAGTTCTTCACGACACTCGATAAACAACTATACAAAAGTCATCACTGCACTCGATACAAAACCCTTTATACAAAATTTTTCACTACACTACATACAAAACTCTTTATACAATACTCTTCACTATACTATACACAAACTCTTTTCACAAAATTCTTCACTACACTAGGTACAAAACTCATTATGCAAAACTCTTTATACAAAACTCTATATACAAAACTCATTATACAAAACTCTTTATACAAAACTCTTTACTGCACTAGATGGAAAACTCTTCACTGCGCTAGATACAAAACTCTATACACCAAACTCTTCACTACACTAGATACGAAACTCCTTATACAGAACACTTTACTGTGCTAGATGGAAAACTCTTTATACAAAACTCTTCACTGTAATATATAGAAAACTCTATACAAAACTTTTCACTGCACTAAATACAAAACTCCTTATACAAAACACTTCACTGTGCTAGATGGAAAACTCTTTATACAAAACTCTTCACTGTAATATATAGAAAACTCTTTGCGCAAAACTCTTCACTGCACTAGATACAAAACTCTATACACAAAACCCTTCACTGCAGGAGAGGCAAAACACTTTGCACAAAACTCTTCACTACACTAGATGGAAAACTCTTTTCACAAAACTCTTCACTGCACTATATGGAAAACTCTTCATACAAAACTCTTTCACTACACTCGATACAAACCTCTTTATACAAAACTCATCGCTGCACAAGATACAAAATGCTTTATCCAAAACTCTTCACTGCACTAGATACAAAACTCTTCATATAAAACTCTTCACTACACTCAATACAAAACTCTTTACACAAAACTCTTCACTACGCGAGATACAAAACTCCTTCTACAAAACTATTTACTGCACTAGTTACAAAACTCTTCATACAAAACTCTTCACTGCACTATATACAAAAATATTTTTACAAAACTCTTCACTGCACTAGATACAAAACTCTACATACAAAACTCTTCACTATACTATATACAAAACTCTTCACAATACCATATACAAACGTCTTTATACAAAATTCTTCACTGCACTAGATACAAAACTCTTTATACAAAATTTTTTCACTACACTGGATACAAAATTCCTTGTACAAAACTATTAACTACATAGATTAAAATCTTTTTATCTTTTTGTACAAAGTTCTTCACGACACTCGATAAACAACTATACAAAAGTCATCACTGCACTCGATACAAAACCCTTTATACAAAATTTTTCACTACACTACATACAAAACTCTTTATACAATACTCTTCACTATACTATACACAAACTCTTTTCACAAAATTCTTCACTACACTAGGTACAAAACTCATTATGCAAAACTCTTTATACAAAACTCTATATACAAAACTCATTATACAAAACTCTTTATACAAAACTCTTTACTGCACTAGATGGAAAACTCTTCACTGCACTAGATACAAAACTCTATACACCAAACTCTTCACTACACTAGATACAAAACTCCTGATACAGAACACTTTACTGTGCTAGATGGAAAACTCTTTATACAAAACTCTTCACTGTGATATATAGAAAACTCTATACAAAACTTTTCACTGCACTAAATACAAAACTCCTTATACAAAACACTTCACTGTGCTAGATGGAAAACTCTTTATACAAAACTCTTCACTGTAATATATAGAAAACTCTTTGCGCAAAACTCTTCACTGCACTAGATACAAAACTCTATACACAAAACCCTTCACTGCAGGAGAGGCAAAACACTTTGCACAAAACTCTTCACTACACTAGATGGAAAACTCTTTTCACAAAACTCTTCACTGCACTATATGGAAAACTCTTCATACAAAACTCTTTCACTACACTCGATACAAACCTCTTTATACAAAACTCATCGCTGCACAAGATACAAAATGCTTTATCCAAAACTCTTCACTGCACTAGATACAAAACTCTTCATATAAAACTCTTCACTACACTCAATACAAAACTCTTTACACAAAACTCTTCACTACGCGAGATACAAAACTCCTTCGACAAAACTATTCACTGCACTAGTTACAAAACTCTTCATACAAAACTCTTCAATACACTCAATACAAAACTCTGTATACAAAACTTGTCACTACGCTATATGCAAAACCCTTTACACAAAATTTTTCACTACACTCCATACAAAACACTTTATACAAAACTCTTCACTGCACTAGATACAAAACTCTTTATACAATTCTCACCACGACACGAGATAAAAAAACCCTTTATCCAAAGCTCTTCACTACACTCGATAAAAAACTATACAAAAGTCATCACTGCACTAGATACAAAACCCTTTATACAAAACTCTTCACTACATTATATACAAAACGTTTTGTACAAAATCTTTCTCTACACTAGACACAAAGCTCTTCACTGTACTATACACAAAACCCTTTATACAAACATAATTCGTACACTACCTACAAAACTCTTCCTTCACTGCACTTGATACAAAACTCTTTACACCAAATTCTATATACAAAACCTGTCACTATACCATATACAAAACTCCTTCGACAAAACTCTTCACTGAACTAGATACAAAACTCTTTATACAAAACTCTTCACTACAATTCATACAAAACTCTTTATACAAACATCTTCGCTACACTACATACAAAACTCTTCATGCAAAACTCTTCACGACACTCAATACAAAATGTGTTATAGAAAGTTAAAAATCACACAACACCAGGTTATAGTCCAACAGGTTTATTTGGAAACACACTAGCTTTCGGAGCATTGCTCCTTCATCAGGTGATTATAGAGGACACAATTGTAAGGCACAGAATTTATAACAATAATTTACTGCGTGATGTAACTGAAACTATACATTGAAAAATACCTCGATTGTCTGTTGAGTCTTTCATCTGTTCGAAGACCACAATAGCTTCACTTCTTTCATGTGTAAATCGCAAAACGTTTTTTTAAAAGTAGCATTCTCAGGTTAGCTGTAACAATTGGTGTTACAATGTACAATGTGTATGTGTGCGTGTGTGCGTGTATGTGTGTGTATGTGCGTGTGTGTGTGTGTGTGCGTGTGTGTGCGTGTGTGTGTTTGTGTGTGTGTGCTTGTGTGTGCGTGTGTGTGTGTATGTGCGTGTGTGTGTGTGTGTATGTGTGTATCTGTGTATATGTGCGTGTGTGTGTATGTGCGTGTATCTGTGTATATGTGCGTGTGTGTGCATGTGTGTGTGTGTGCGCGTGTGTGCGCGTGTGTGTGTGTGTGCGTGTGTGTGTGTGTGTGTAGGAGTGTCTGTGTGTGTGCATAGTGCAATGGTGATCGCCTGTAGTGTGACATGAACCCAAGGTCCCGGTTGAGGCCCTCTCTATGGGTACTGAACTTAGCTCTCAGCCTCTGCTCGGCCACTTTTTGCTGCTGCCTGTCCCAAAGTCTGCCTTGGAGGATGGTCACCTGAATGTCCGAGGTTGAATGTCCTGGACTACTGAAGTGTGCTCCAACTGGTAGGGAAAACTCCTGTCTGTTGATTGTTTTTGACAACTAGGAACACTACGGCAACTACCAGCTGATCCAACCAAAGAACCAGAAGGGCACCAATATCCTGGGGGGTAGGTTTGCTAGCACTCTTCGGAGGGGTTTAAACTAATTTGGCAGGGGGATGGGATCCGGACTTGTAGTCCAGCAAGTAAGCTAGCTGTGTGTCAGGATGTCCAAGACTGTAGGGAGGCTGTGGAGAAGGTAGCACGGACAGGGACTACTTGCGGACACAGAGATGGGCTCAAGTGCGTATACTTCAATGCAAGGAGTATCAAAAATAAGGTGGGTGAACTTAAGGCGTGGATCGGTACCTGGGACTACGATGTTGTGGCCATCACGGAAACATGGATAGATGAGGGACAGGAATGGCTGTTGGAGGTTCCTGGTTACAGATGTTTCAGTAAGATTAGGGAGGGTGGTAAAAAAGGAGGGGGGGTGGCATTGCTAATTAGAAATGGTATAACGGCTGCAGAAAGGAAGTTTGAGGGGGATCTGCCTCTGGAGGTAGTATGGGCTGAAGTCAGAAATAGGAAAGGTGCAGTCACCTTGTTGGGTGTTTATTATAGGCCCCCCAATAGCAGCAGAGATGTGGAGAAACAGATTGGGAAACAGATTTTGGAAAGGTGCAGAAGCCACAGGGTCATAGTCATGGGCGACTTCAACTTCCCAAATATTGATTGGAAGCTCTTTAGATCAAGTAGATTGGATGGGGCGGTGTTTGTGCAGTGTGTCCAGGAAGCTTTTCTAACGCAGTATGTAGATTGTCCAACCAGAGGGGAGGCCATATTGGATTTGGTACTCGGTAACGAACCGGGACAAGTGGTGGGCTTGTTAGTGGGTGAACATTTTGGTGATGGCGACCACAATTCTGTGACTTTCACCTTGGTTATGGAGAGAGATAGGTGCGCACAACAAGGTAGATTTTACAATTGGGGGAAGGGAAATTACGATGCTGTAAGACAGGATTTGAGGAGCATACGTTGGGAGCATAGGCTGTCAGGGAAGGATGTGGTGGAAATGTGGGACTTTTTCAAGGAGCAGATACGACGTGTCCTTGATATGTATGTACCGATCAGGCAGGAAAGAAATGGTCGTGTGAGGGAGCCTTGGTTGACGAGGGAGGTTGAATGTCTAGTAAAGAGGAAGAAGGAGGCTTACATAAGGTTGAGGAAACAAGGTTCAGACAGAGCAGTGGAGGGATACAGGATAGCCAGAAGGGACCTGAAGAAAGGGATTAGGAGAGCTAAGAGAGGGCATGAAAAATCCTTGGCGGATAGGATCAAGGATAACCCCAAGGCATTCTATGCGTATGTGAGAAACCTGAGAATGACGAGAACGAGGGTAGGTCCGATCAAGGACAGTGGTGGGAGACTGTGTATTGAGTCGGAAGAGATAGGAGAGGTCTTGAACAAGTACTTCTCTTTAGTATTTACGAATGAGAGGGACCGTATTGTTGAAGAGGAGAGTGTGAAACGGACTGATAAGCTAGAAGAGATACCTGTTAGGAAGGAAGATGTGTTGGACATTTTGAACAACTTGAGGATAGACAAGTCCCCCGGGCCTGACGGGATATATCCTAGGATTATGTGGGAAGCAAGAGAGGAAATTGCAGTACCGTTGGCAATGATCTTCTCGTCTTCACTGGCAACTGGGGTGGTACCAGGGGACTGGAGAGTAGCGAATGTTGTGCCCCTGTTCAAAAAAGGGAATAGGGATAACCCCGGGAATTACAGGCCAGTTAGTCTTACTTCTGTGGTAGGCAAAGTAATGGAAAGGGTACTGAGGGATAGGATTTACGAGTATCTGGAAAGACACTGCTTGATTAGGGACAGCCAGCACGGATTTGTGAAGGGTAGGTCTTGCCTTACAAGTCTTATTGAATTCTTCGAGGAGGTGACCAAGCATGTGGATGAGGGTAGAGCAGTGGATGTAGTGTACATGGATTTTAGTAAGGCATTTGATAAGGTTCCCCATGGTAGGCTTATGCGGAAAGTCAGGAGGCATGGGATAGAGGGAAATTTGGCCAATTGGATAGAAAACTGGCTAACCGGTCGAAGTCAGAGAGTGGTGGTAGATGGTAACTATTCAGCCTGGAGCCCAGTTACAAGTGCAGTTCCGCAGGGATCAGTTCTGGGTCCTCTGCTGTTTGTAATTTTTATTAATGACTTAGATGAGGGAGTCGAAGGGTGGGTCAGTAAATTTGCAGATGATACGAAGATAGGTGGAGTTGTGGACAGTGAGGAGGGCTGTTGTCGGCTGCAGAGGGACTTAGATATGATGCAGAGCTGGGCTGAGGAGTGGCAGATGGAGTTCAACCCTGCCAAGTGTGAGGTTGTCCATTTTGGAAGAACAAATAAGAATGCGGAATACAGGGTTAATGGTAGGGTTCTTGGTCAGGTGGAGGAACAGAGGGATCTTGGGGTCTATGTACATAGATCTTTGAAGGTTGCCACTCAGGTGGATAGAGTTTGTAAGAAGGCCTATGGAGTATTATCGTTCATTAGCAGAGGGATTGAATTCAAGAGTCGTGAGGTGATGTTGCAGCTGTACAGGACTTTGGTTAGGCCACATTTGGAGTACTGTGTGCAGTTCTAGTCGCCTCACTTTAGGAAAGATGTGGAAGCTTTGGAGAGGGTGCAGAGAAGATTTACCAGGATGTTGCCTGGAATGGAGAGTAGGTCGTACGAGGATAGGTTGAGAGTTCTCGGCCTTTTCTCGTTGGAACGGCGAAGGATGAGGGGTGACTTGATAGAGGTTTATAAGATGATCAGAGGAATAGATAGAGTAGACAGTCAGAAACTTTTTCCCCGGGTACAACAGAGTGTTACAAGGGGACATAAATTTAAGGTGAAGGGTGGAAGGTATAGGGGAGATGTCAGGGGTGGGTTCTTTACCCAGAGAGTGGTGGGGGCATGGAATGCGCTGCCCGAGGGAGTGGTAGAGTCAGATTCATTGGCGACCTTTAAGTGGCATTTGGATAGGTACATGGATGGGTGCTTAATCTAGGATAGAAGTGCGGCACAACATCGTGGGCCGAAGGGCCTGTTCTGTGCTGTATTGTTCTATGTTCTATGTTCTATGTTCTATGTTCTATGTTCTATGTTCTATGTTCTAAGAGCACACCCGTGAATTAAACCCATTGATCAGGATTTTGGATCTGGTCCTTCAGAGATCCCTACGCGCCCTCATCCCATGTACTTCTCATGTAGGCGACTTCTACTGCCTTCCAAAGGTACACAAAGCCAACACACCAGGACGTCCCATTGTATTGGGCAATGGGACCCTATGTGAGAATCTCTCCAGCTATGTGAAAGGCATCTTGAAACCTATTGTACAGGGGATCTCCAGCTTCTGTCGCGACACTACGAATTTCTTACAGAAACTCAGCATCCAGGGACCAGTCGAACCGGGAATATTCCTTGTCACAATGAATGTTTCAGCACTCTACACCAGCGTCCCTCACAATGAAGGCATCACGGCAACAGCCTCATTACTCAACACCAACAACTGCCAATCTCCAAACACCATCCGCTTTATCCTCAATCACAACGTCTTCACCTTTGACAACCAGTTCTTCATCCAGACACACGGAACAGCCATGGGGACCACATTTGCACCCCAATATGCCAACATTTTTATGCACAGGTTCGAACAAGACTTCTTCTCTATGCAGGATCTCCAACCAACACTGTACACCAGGTACATTGACGACATTTTCTTCCTCTGGACCCATGGTGAGGAGTCACTGATAAAACTACACAGTGACATCAACAAGTTTCATCCACCATCAAACTCACCAAGGACTACTCTCGACTGTCTGTCTCATTCTTGGACACATGCATCTCCATCAAGGATGGACACCTCAGCACCACACTCTACCGCAAACCCACAGACAACCTCACAATGCTACACTTCTCCAGCTTCCAGCCAAAACATATTAAAACAACCATTCCCTATGGACAAGCCCTATCCGTACACCGGATCTGCTCAGATGAGGAGGAACGTGACGGACACCTGGAAGTACTCAAGGGATGCCCTCACAAGAACGGTGTACGATGCTCAACTCATTGACGGCCAGTTCCGACGTGCCACAACAAGGAACCGTAATGATCTCCTCAGGAGACAGACACGTGCTGCAACCGACAGGGTACCCTTCATTGTTCAGTACTTCCAAGGGGCTGAAAAATTACGCCATGTTCTTCGTGACTTGCAACACATTATCAATGAGGATGAGAACCTCGCCAAGACCTTCCCCAAACCTCCATTGCTTGCCTTTAAACAACTGCCAAGCATCAAACAAACCATTGTTTGTAGCAAGCTGCGCAGCTTTCAGGACAACTCCATACAACCCTGTCACGGTAGGCGCTGTAAGACGTGTCAGAGTGTAGACATGGATACCACTATTACACGTGGGGACACCTCCTACCATGTAAGTGGCAGGTACTCATGTGACTCAGCCAACGTTGTCTATCTTATATGTTGCAGGCAAGGATGCCCGGAGGCGTGGTACATTGGGGAAAAAGAGCAAAGGCTACGACAACGGATGAATGGGCACCACGCAACAATCAACAGACAGGAGGGTTCCCTCCCAGTTGGAGAACACTTCAGCAGTCCAGGACATTCAATCTTGGACCTTCAGGTGACCATCCTCCAAGGTAGACTTTGGGACAGGCAGCAGAGAAAAGTGGCCGAGCAGAGGCTGATAGCTAAGCTCTGTACCCATAGAGAGGGCCTCCACCGGGACTTTGGGTTCATGTCACACTACAGGTGACCACCATTGCATTATACACACACACACGGACACACATATACACAGACACACACACAGACACTCACACACACACTTACGGACACACACACTCCCACACTCACACAGGCATCCTCTCAGAGACTTAGACCACTCTACACTCATGCACACACATATATACTCTCTCTCACAAACACTCACAACCACCCACCCCAGACACACACACACTCCCACACTTACACGTGCACCCCCTCACAGACTTAAGACACTCTACACTCACTACACACATATATACACTCTCTCTCACACTCACAACCCCCAACCCAGACACACACACACAGACAGACAAAAAAGACCCACATGCACATATATTTTGTGGGGTGAATTTGTACTTGCAGGGTTACATTGTACTTTGCTCAAAAACTGCATGCATTCATGTAGAACTCTGAGCTCAAAAACTGCATGAATTTATGTAAAACTCTGTTATTGCACTTTTTAGATTAGAATCAATCTAAACATCATGGCATAGACAGAGAACACAGGGGGCCAACACCTTCAACATATTATCTAGCTTACACCAATTGTTACAGCTAATCTGAGAATGGAACTTTTTAAAAACGTTTTGCGATTTACACATGGAAGAAGTAAAAATATCATGGTATTCAAACCGATGAAAGACTCAACAGACAATTGAGGTATTTTTCAATGTACAATTTCAGTTAAATCACACTGTAAGTTTTTGCTATAAATTCTGTGCCTTACAATTGTGTCCTCCACAACCACCTGATGAAGGAACGGTGCTCCGAAAGCTAGTGTTTCCAATTAAACCGGTTGGACTATAACCTGGTGTTGTGTGATTTTTAACTTTGTACACCCCAATCGAACACCGGCATCTCCAAATCATGCTTTATAGAAAAGTCTTCACTGCACTAGACACAAAACTCTTTCTACAAAACTCTTCACTATACTATCTTAAAATCTCTTTATACAAAACTCTTCACTGAACTAGATACAAAACCCCTTGTACAAAACTCTTCACTACACTATATACAAAACTCTTCACTATACTATATAAGAATTTCTTTATACAAAACTCTTCACTGAACTATATACAAAACTCTTTATACAAAACTATATACAAAACTCTATATACAATCTTCATTATACTTTGTAAAAAACTCTTCACTGCACTAGATATAAAACTTTTTATACAAAACTCTTCACTGGACAAGATACAAAATGCTTTATCCAAAATGCTTCACTACACTATATACAAAACTCTTCACTATACTCGATACAAAACTTTATATACAAAACTTTTCATTACACTATATACAAACTCTTTATATCAAATCTTCCACCACACTAGATACAAAACTCTTTATACAAAGCTCTTCACTGCATTAGATACAAAACTTTTTGTACAAAACTATTCACTGCACTAGATTAAAAAACTCTTTATCCAAAACTCTTCACTATACTATATACAAAACTCTTCACTATACTATATACAAAACTCTTTGTACAAAATTCTTCACTGAACTAGATACAAACCTCTTCACTCCATTTGATACAAAACCCTTGAACCAAAACGTTTCACTACACTATATACAAAACTTGTTATACAAAACTTTTCACTACACTAGACACAAAACTTGTCACTGTACTATACACAAAACCCTTTATACAAACATCTTCACTACATTACATACAAAACTCTTTATACAAAACTCTTTGTGCAAAACTCTTCACTCCATTTGATACAAATCCCATTATACAAAACATTTCACTACACTATATAAAATCTCTTCACTGTACTATTCACAAAACCCTTTCTACAAACGTCTTCACTACACTACATAAAAAACTCTTTATACAAAACTCTTCACTACACTATATACATAACTTGTTATACAGTTTTTCACTACACTAGACACAAAACTCTTCACTGTACTATACACAAACCCTTTATACAAACATCTTCACTACACTGCATACAAAACTCTTTATACAAATTTCTTCATGAAACTAGATACAAGACCCTTTATACAATGCCCTTTATACAAAATGTTTCACTGCACTATATACAAAACTCTATATACAAAACTCTTCACTGTACTATGTACAAAACACTTCACTGCACTATATACAAACCTGTTCAATACAACACTCGTTACAAAACATTTTATACAAAACTTTTCATTACACTATATACAAAACTCTTGATATAAAACCTTTCACTACACTGGACACAAAACTCGTTAAACAAACCTCTTCATTAAACTCGATACAAAACTCTTTATACAAAATTCTTCACTGAACTAGACACAAAACACTTTATACAAAACACTTCATACAAACGTCTTTATGCAAAACTCTTTATACAAAACTCTTTATGCAAAACTCTTTATGCAAAACTCTTCACTGCACTAGATACAAAATCTTTGTACAAAACTTTTCACTCCACTACATACTAAACTCTTACTACAAATCTTTTCACTGCATGATATGCAAAACTCTTTGTATAAACCTCTTCACTACATGACATACAAAACTCTTTATACAAAGCTCTTCACTATACTATATGCAAAGCTCTTTATACAAACCTCTTCACTACACTACATATAAAACTCTATATACAAAACTCGTCACTATACTATATAAAAAACCCTTTATACAAAATGTTTCATGACACTGTATAAAAAACTCTTCACTGTACTATACACAAAACCCTTTATACAAACATCTTCACTACACTACATACAAAACTCTTTATACAAAATTCTTTGCCACACTTGATACAAAATGCTTTATAGAAAAGTCTTCACTGCATGAGACACAAAACTCTTTTTAAAAACCTCTTCACTACACTAGATACAAAACTTTTTATACAAAACTCTATATACAAGACTCACTATACTATATACAAAACCCTTTATACAAAACTCTTCACTTCATTTGATACAAAACCATTTATACAATATGATTCACTACACTATATACAAACCTTTTTATACAAAAATTTTCTCGACACTACATACAAAACATTTTATACAAACCTCTTCACTGCACTAGATACAAAACTCTTTGTACAAAGCTCTTCACTATACTATATGCAAAACTCTTTATACAAACCTCTTCACTACACTACATACAAAACTCTATATACAAAACTTGTCACTATACTATATACAAAACCCTTTATACAAAACTCTTCACTTCATTTGATACAAAACCCTTTATACAATACGATTCACTACACTATATACACATTTTTTATGCAACAAATTTTATATAAAACCTTTCACTACATGATATGCAAAACTCTTTGCATAAACCTTTTCACTACACTACATACAAAACTCTTCACTATACAATATGCAAAACTCTTTATACAAACCTCTTCACTACACTACATACAAAACCCTTTATACAAAACTCTTCACTTCATTAAAACAAAACCCTTTATACAAAACTCTTCACTTCATTTGAAACAAAACCCTTTATCCAATACGATTCACTACACTATATACAAATCTTTTTATACAAATTTCTTCACGGATCTAGATACAAAACCCTTTATACAAACCACTTCACTCCATTTGATTTAAAACCCTTTATACAAAACGTTTCACCACACTATATACAAAACTCTTCATACAAAACTCTACATGCAAAACTCTTCACAATACTATGTACAAAACACTTCACTGCACTATATACAAAACTATTCACTACAACACTCGTTACAAAACTTTTTATACAAAACTTTTCATTACACTATATACAAAATTCTTTATATAAAACCTTTCACTACACTGGACACAAAACTCTTAAACCAAAACTCTTCATTACACTCGATACAAAACTCTTTTTACAAAATTCTTCACTGAACTAGACACAAAACCCTTTATACAGAAATCATCACTTCATTTGATACAAAACGCTTTATACAAAACAATTCACTACACTATATACAAACCTTCATATACAAAACTTTTCTCTACACTACATACAAAACTCTATATACAAAACTCGTCACTATACTATATACAAAACCCTTTGTACAAAACTCTTCACTTCATTTGATACAAAACCATTTATACAATATGATTCACTACACTATATACAAACCTTTTTACACAAAAATTTTCTCGACACTACATACAAAACATTTTATACAAACCTCTTCACTGCACTACATACAAAACTCTTTATACAAAGCTCTTCACTGTACTATATGCAAAACTCTTTATACAAAGCTCTTCACTACACTACATACAAAACTCGATATACAAAACTTGTCACTATACTATATACAAAACCCTTTATACAAAACTCTTCACTTCATTTGATACAAAACCCTTCAAAACATTTGATACATAACCCTTTATACAAAACGATTCACTAAACTATATACAAACCTTTATATACAAAACTTTTCTCTGCACTACATACAAAACTCTTTATACAAAACTCTTCACTACACTAGATACAAAACTCTTTTTGCAAAACTTTTCACCGCATTACACTAGATACAAAACTCTTTGTGCAAAACTTTTCACTGCATTACATACTAAACTCTTTGTCCAAAACTTTTCACTACACGATATGCAAAACTCTTTATACAAAATTTTCCACTACGCTAGATACAAAACCCTTCACTGCACTAGATACAAAACACTTTATACAAAACTCTTCATTACTCTTGAGCAAAACCCTTTATACAAACAACTTCACTACACTAGATACAAAACTCTTTATACAAAGTTCTTCACTGAACTAGTTACAAAACTCTTCATACAAAACTCCTCACTCCATTTGATATAAAACCCTTTACACAAAATGTTTCAGTACACTATATACAAAACTTTTTATGAAACATTTTTCACTACACTAGATACAAAACTCTTCACTGTACTATACACAAAACCTTTTATTCACGCATCTTCACTACACTACATACAAAAGTCTTCACTACACTCGATGCAAAATGATTTATAGAAAAGTCTTCACTACACTAGACACAAAACTCTTCCTACAAAACTTTGTATACAAAACCCATCACTATACTATGTACAAAACTCTTTAAACAAAACTCTTCACTAGACTCGATACAAAACTTGTTCTTCACTCCATTTGATACAAAACCCTTTATACAAACTCTTTCACCATACTATATACAAATCTCTATATGCAAAACTCTTTACTACACTATGTACAAACTACATCACTGCACTATATACAAAACACTTTATGCAAAACTCTTCACTACACTCGATACAAAACTTTTTATACAAAACTTTTCATTACACTATATACAAAACTCTTTCTACAAAATCTTTCACTACACTAGATACAAAACACTTTAAACAAAACCCTTCATTACACTCGATACAAAACTCTTTATACAAAACTCTTCACTCCATTTGATACAAAACCCTTTATACAAAATGTTGCACTACACTACATGCAAAACTCTTCATACAAAACTCTATGTACAGAATACTTCACTGCACTATATACAAGACACTTTATACAAAACCCTTCACTGTACGACATACCAAACTCTTTATACAAACCTCTTCACTCCATTTGATACAAAACCCTTTATACAAAATGTTTCACCATACTATATACAAAACTCCATATGCAAAACTCTTTACTACACTATGTACAAACTACAACACTGCACTATATACAAAACACTTTATGCAAAACTCTATGTACAAAACTCTTTACTACAAAATGCACAAACCACATCACTGCACTATATACAAAACACTTTATACAAAACTCTTCACTACACTCGATACAAAACTTTTTATACAAAACTTTTCATTACACTATATACAAAACTCTTTCTACAAAATCTTTCACGACACGAGATACAAAACACTTTAGACAAAACCCATCATTACACTCGATACAAAACTCTTTATACAAAACTCTTCACTCCATTTGATACAAAACCCTTTATACAAAATGTTGCACTACACTACATACAAAACTCTTCATACAAAACTCTATGTACAGAATACTTCACTGCACTATATACAAGACACTTTATACAAAACCCTTCACTGTACGACATACCAAACTCTTTATACAAACCTCTTCACTCCATTTGATACAAAACCCTTTGTACAAAATGTTTCACCACACTAAATACAAAACTCTTTATATAAAACTCTTCACTATACTATGTACAAAACACTTCACTGCACTATATACAAAACACTTTATACAAAACTCTTCACAACACTCAGTACAAAATTTTTTTATACAAAACTTTTCATTACACTATATACAAAACTCTCTATATAAAATCTTTCACTACACTAGATACAAAACTCTTTGTACTCTTCACTGCACTAGATACAAAACACTTTAAACAAAACTCTTCATGACACTGATACAAAACTCTTTATATAAAATCCTTCGCTGAACTAGACACAAAACCCTTCATACAAAACTCTTCACTTCATTTGATACAAACCCGTTATACAAAATGATTCACTATACTATATACAAAACTTTTTATATAAAATTTTTCTCTACACTAGACATAATACCCTTTATACAAACCTCTTCATTCAATTTGATACAAAACCTTTATACAAAACGTTTCAGGACACTATTCACAAAACTCTTTATACAAAATTCTATATACAAAACTCTTCACTACACTATGTACAAACTCTTCACTGCACTAGATAGAAAACACTTCATACAAAACTTTTCATTACACTCGATGCAAAACTCTTTATACAAACATCTTCACTACACAAGATACAAAACCCTTTATACCCTGCGCCAGAGACTCAGGTTCAATTTCCACCTCAGACAACTGATTGTATGGAGTTTGCACATTCTTCCCGTTTCTGTGTGGGTTTCCTCTGGGTGCTCCCGTTTCCTCCCACAGTCCAAAAATGTATTGGTGAATTGGCCATGTTGAATTGCCCATAGTGTTAGGGCCAGGGGTAAATGTAGGGGAATGGGTCTGGGTGGGTTGCACTTCGGCGGGTCGGTGTGGACTTGTTGGGCCGAAGGGCCTGTTTCCACAATGTAAGTAATCTAATCTAATCTATTCTAAAACTCTTCACTGAACTAGATACAAAACCCTTCATACAAAACGCTCCACTGCACTAGATACAAAGCTCTTTGTACAAAACATTTCACTACACTATAAACAAAACTATTTACACAAACTACTTCACTACACTAGATACAAACTCTTTATACAAATCTCTTCACTCCATTTGATACAAACCCTTCATGCAAAACATTTCACTACACTACATACAAAACTTATACAAACTTTTTCACTACACTAGACACAAAACTCTTCACTGTACTATACACAAAAACTTTATACAAGCATCTTCACTACACGACATACAAAATTGTTTATACAAAACTCTTCACTAAACCATGTACAAAGCTCTTTATACAAACCTCTTCACTACACGACATACAAAACTCTTTATATAAATTTCTTCATGAAACGAGATACAAAACCCTTTATACAAACCTCTTCACTCCATTTGATACAATGCCCTTTATACAAAATGTTTCACCACACTATATACAAAACTCTTCATACAAAACTCTATATGCAAAACTCTTCACTATACTATGTACAAACCACATCACTGCACTATATACAAAACACTTCATACAAAACTCTATGTACAGAACACTTCACTGCACTATATACAAAACACTTCATACAAAACGCTATGTACAAAACTCTTCAGTATACTATGTACAAAACACTTCACTGCACTATATACAAAACACTTCACTACACTCGATACAAAATTTTTTATACAAAACTTTTCATTACACTATATACAAAACTCTTTCTATAAAATTTTACACTACACTCGATACAAAACTCTTCATACAAAACTCTTCACTCAATTTGATACAAAACCCTTTATACAAAATGTTTCACCACACTATATACAAAACTCTATATGCAAAACTCCTTACTACACTATGTACAAACTACATCACTGCATTATATACAAAACACTTTATGCAAAACTGTATGTACAAAACTCGTCACTATACTATTCACAAAACACATCACTGCACAATATACAAAACACTTCATACAAAACCCGATGTACAAAACTCTTCACTATACTATGTACAAACCACATCACTGCATTATATACAAAACACTTTATGCAAAACTGTATGTACAAAACTCTTCACTACACTGTGCACAAACCACACCACTGCACTATATACAAAACATTTTATACAAAACCTTATGCAAAAAACTCTTCACTATACTATGTACAAACCACATTACTGCACTATATACAAAACACTTTATACAAAACTCTATGTACAAAACTCTTCACTATACTATATACAAAACACTTCACTGCACTATATACAAAACACTTTATACAAAACACTTCACTACACTCGAGACAAAACGTTTTATACAAAAATTTTCATTACACTATATACAAAACTCTTTATACAAAATGTTTCACTGCACGAGATACAAAACACTTTAAAGAAAACCCTTCATTACACTCGATACAAAACTCTTTATACAAACCTCTTCACTCCATTTGATACAAAACCCTTTATATACAATGTTTCTCCACACGATATACAAAACTCTTCATACAAAACTCTATATATAAAACTCTTCTCTATACTAAGTACAAACCACATCACTGCACAATATACAAAAAACTTCATACAAAACTCTATGTACAGAACACTTCACTGCACTATGTATAAAACACTTTACACAAAACTTTTCACTGTACGACATACCAAACTCTTTATACAAACCTCTTCACTCCATTTGATTAAAAACCCTTTATACAAACTGTTTCACCACACTATATACAAAACTCTTCATACAAAACTCTATGTACAAAACTCTTCAGTATACTATGTACAAAACACTTCACTGCACTATATACAAAATACTTTCTACAAAACTCTATATACAAAACTCTTCAGTATACTATATACAAAACACTTCACTGCACTATGTACAAAATACTTTCTACAAAACTTTATGTACAAACCTCTTCAGTATACTATGTACAAAACACTTCACTGCACTATATACAAAACACTTTATGCAAAACTCTTCACTACACTCGATACAAAACATTTTATACAAAACTTTTCATTACACTATATACAAAGCTCTTTATCTAAAATCTTTCATGACACTAGATACAAAACACTTTAAACAAAACCCTTCATTACACTCGATACAAAACTCTTTATACAAAACTCTTCACTCCATTTGATACAAAACCCTTTATACAAAATGTTTCACCACACTATATACAAAACTCTTCATACAAAACTCTATATGCAAAACTCTTTACTACATTATGTACAAACTACATCACTGCATTATATACAAAACACTTTATGCAAAACTCTATGTACAAAACTCGTCACTATACTACATACAAAACTCTTTATATGAACCTCTTCACTCCATTTGATACAAAACCCTTTGTACAAAACATTTCACCACACTATATACAAAACTCTGCATACAAAACTCTATATACAAAACTCTTCACTATACTGTGTACAAACTACATCACTGCACAATATACAAAACACTTCATGCAAAACTCTATGTACAAAAATCTTCATTATACTCTGTACAAAACACTTCACTGCTCTATATGCAAAACATCTTTTTACAAAACTCTATGTACAAACCTCTTCAGTATACTATGTACAAAACACTTCACTGCACTATATACAAAACACTTTATTCAAAACTCTTCACTACACACGATACAAAACATTTTATACAAAACTTTTCATTACACTATATACAAAATTCTTTCTATAAAATCTTTCACTACACTAGATACAAAACACTTCAAACAAAACTCTTCATTACACTCAATACAAAACTCTTCACTCCATTTGATACAAAACCCTTTATACAAAAGCTTTCACCACACGATGTACAAAACTCTATATGCAAAACTCTTTACTACACTATGTACAAACTACATCACTGCACTATATACAAAACACTTTATACAAACCTCTATGTACAAAACTCTTCACTATACTATGTACAAAACACATCACTGCACTATATACAAAACATTTTATGCAAAACTCTATGTACAAAGCTCTTCACAATACTATGCACAAACCACATCACTGCACGATATACAAAACATTTTACACAAAACTCTATGTAGAAAACTCTTCCCTATACTATGTACAAACGACATCACTGCAATATATGCAAAACACTTTATACAAAACTCTATGTACAAAACTCTTCACTATACTATGTACAAACCACATCACTGCACTATATACAAAACACTTTATACAAAACCCTATATGCAAAACTCTTTACTACACTATGTACAAACCACATCACTGCACTATATACAAAACACATTATACAAAATTCTATGTACAAAACTCTTCACTATACAATGTACAAACCACATCACTGCACTATATACAAAATGCTTTATACAAAACTCTTTAGTATACTATGTACAAAACACTTCACTGCACTATATACAAAACACTTTATACAAAACTCTATGTATAAACCTCTTCAGTATACTATGTACAAAACACTTCACTGCTCTATATGCAAAACACTTTATACAAAACTCTATGTACACAACTCTTCAGTATACTATGTACAAAACACTTCACTGCACTATATACAAAACACTTTATACAAAACTCTATGTATAAACCTCTTCAGTATACTATGTACAAAACACTTCACTGCTCTATATGCAAAACACTTTATACAAAACTCTATGTACAAAACTCTTCAGTATACTATGTACAAAACACTTCACTGCACTATATACAAAACGCTTTATACAAAACTCTTCACTACACTCGATACAAAACTTTTTATACAAAACTTTTCATTACAGTATATACAAAACTCTTTCTATAAAATCTTTCACTACACTTGATAGAAAACACTTTAAACAAAACCCTTCATTACACTTGATACAAAACTCTTTATACAAACCTCTTCACTCCATTTGATACAAAACCCTTTATACAAAATGTTTCACCACACTATATACAAAACTCTCTATGCAAAACTCGATATGCAAAACTCTTTACTACACTATGTACAAACCACATCACAGCACTATATACAAAACACATTATACAAAATTCTATGTACAAAACTCTTCACTATACTATGTACAAACCACATCACTGCACTATATACAAAATACTTTATACAAAACTCTTTAGTATACTATGTACAAAACACTTCACTGCACTATATACAAAATACTTGATACAAAACTCTATGTACAAAACTCTTCAGTATACTATGAACAAAACACTTCACTGCACTATATACAAAACACTTCACTACACTCGATACAAAACTTTTCATTACACTAAATACAAAACTCTATGTATAAAATCTTTCACTACACTAGATACAAAACACTTTAAACAAAACGTTTCACCACACTATATACAAAACTATATCTGCAAAACTCTTCACTATATTATGTACAAACCACATCACTGCATAATATACAAAACACTTTATACAAAACTCTATGTATAAAACTCTTCAGGATACTATGTACAAAACACTTCACTGCACTATATACAAAACGCTTTATACAAAACTCTATGTACAAAACTCTTCACTATACTATGTACAAACAACATCACTGCACTATATACAAAACACTTTGTACAAAACTCTTCACTACACTCGCTACAAAACTTTTTATACAAAACTATTCATTACACTATGTACAAAACTCTTTCTATACAATCTTTAACTACACTAGATACGAAACACTTTAAACAAAACCCTACATTACACTCGATACAAAACTCTTTATACAAAACTCTTCACTCCATTTGATGCATAACCCTATATACAAAATGTTTCACTACACTAGATACGAAACTCTATATGTAAAACTCTTCCCTATACTATGTACAAACGGCATCACTGCACTAGATACAAAACACTTTATACAAAACTCTATGTACAAAACTCTTCACTATACTATGTACAAATCACATCACTGCCTATATACAAAACACTTTATACAAAACCCTATATGCAAAACTCTTTACTACACTATGTACAAACCACATCACTGCACTATATACAAAACACTTCATACAAAACTCTATGTACAGAACACTTCACTGCACTATATACAAAACGCTTTATACAAAACTCTTTACTGTACTACATACCAAACTCTTTATACAAACCTCTTCACTCCATTTGATACAAAACCCTTTATACAAAATGTTTCTCAACACTATATACAAAACTCTTCATACAAAACTCTATATGCAAAACTCTTTACTACACTATGTACAAACCACATCACAGCACTATATACAAAACACATTATACAAAACTCTATGTACAAAACTCTTCACTATACTATGTACAAACCACATCACTGCACTATATACAGAATACTTTATACAAAACTCTTTAGTATACTATGTACTAAACACTTCACTGCACTATATACAAAACACTTTATACAAAACCCCTCACTACACTCGGTACAAAACCTTTCATTACAGTAAATACAAAACTCTTTATATAAAATCTTTCACTACACTAGATACAAAACACTTTAAACAAAATGTTTCAACACACTATATACAAAACTCTATCTGTAAAACTCTTCAGTATACTATGTACAAAACACTTCACTGCGCTTTTTACAAAACAATTTATACAAAACTCTATGTACAAAACTCTTCACTATACTATGTACAAACCACATCACTGCACTATATACAAAACACTTTGTACAAAACTCTTCACTACACTCGATACAAAACTTTTTATACAAAACTTTTCATTACACTATGTACAAAACTCTTTCTATAAAATCTTTCACTACACTAGATACGAAACACTTTAAACAAAACCCTACATTACACTCGATACAAAACTCTTTATACAAAACTCTTCACTCCATTTCATGCATAACCCTTTCTCCAAAATGTTTCACCACACTATATACAAAACTCTATATGCAAAACTCTTTACTACACTATGTACAAACTACAACACTGCACTATATACAAAACACTTTATGCAAAACTCTATGTACAAAATTCTTCACTATACTATGTACAAACCACATCACTGCACTATATACAAAACACTTCATGCAAAACTCCATGTACAAAACTCTTCACTATA
Organism: Chiloscyllium punctatum; assembly: GCF_047496795.1. Lineage (NCBI taxonomy): Eukaryota > Metazoa > Chordata > Chondrichthyes > Orectolobiformes > Hemiscylliidae > Chiloscyllium > Chiloscyllium punctatum. The sequence goes on from NC_092783.1 coordinate 30,074,429, forward strand.
CTATGTACAAACCAGATCAGTGCACTATATACAAGACACTTTATACAAAGCTCTGTGTACAAAACTCTTCACTATACTATGTACAAACCACTTCACTGCACTATATACAAAACACTTTATGCAAAGCTCTATGTACAGAACTCTTCATTATACTATGTACAAACCACATCACTGCACTATATACAAAACACTTCATACAAAACTCTATGTACAGAACACTTCACTGCAAAATATTCAAAATACTTTATACAAAAATCTTCACTGCACGACATACCAAACTCTATATACAAACCTCTTCACTTCATTTGATACAAAACCCTATATACAAAATGTTTCACCACACTATATACAAAACTCTTCATACAAAACTCTATATGCAAAACTCTTTACACTATGTACAAACCATATCACTGCACTACATACAAAACACTTTATACAAAAAACTCTATGTACAAAACTCTTCACTATACTATGTACAAACCACATCACTGCACTATATACAAAACACTTCATACAAAGCTCTATGTACAAAACTCTTCACTATACTATGTACAAACCACATCACTGCACTACATACAAAACACTTTATACAAAAAACTCTATATGCAAAACTCTTTACTACACTATGTACAAACCACATCACTGCACTATATACAAAACACTTCATACAAAACGCTATGTACAGAACACTTCACTGCACTATATACAAAAGACTTTATACAAAACTCTTCACTGTACGACATACCAAACTCTATTTGCAAACCTCTTCACTCCATTTGATACAAAACCCTTTATACAAAATGTTTCACCACACTATATACAAAACTCTATATGTAAAACTCTTTACTACACTATGTACAAACCACATCACAGCACTATATACAAAACACTTTATACAAAATGCTATGTACAAAACTCTTCAGTATACTATGTACAAAACACTTCAGTGCACTATATACAAAACACTTTATACAAAACTATTCACTACACTCGATACAAAACTTTTCATTACACTAAATATAAAACTCTTTGTATAAAATCTTTCACTACACGAGATACAAAACACTTTAAACAAAACGTTTCACCACAATATATACAAAACTCTATATGCAAAACTCTTCACGATACTATGGACAAAACACTTCACTGCACAATATACAAAACACTTTATAGAAAACTCTTCACTACACTCGATACAAAACTTTTTATACAAAACTTTTCATTACACTATATACAAAACTCTTTCTATAAAATCTTTCACTTCACTCGATACAAAACACTTTAAACAAAACCCTTCATTACACTCGATACAAAACTCTTTATACAAAACTCTTCACTCCATTTGATACCAAACCCTTTATAAAAAGTGTTTCACCACACTATATACAAAACTCTATATGCAAAACTCTTTACTACACTATGTACAAACTACATCACTGCACTATATACAAAACACTTTATGCAAAACTCTATGTACAAAACTCTTCATTATACTATGTACAAACCACATCACTGCACTATATACAAAACACTTTATACAAACCTCTATGTATAAAACTCTTCACTGTACTATGTACAAAACACATCACTGCACTATATACAAAACACTTTATACAAACCTCTATGTATAAAACTCTTCACTGTACTATGTATAAAACTCTTCACTGTACTATGTACAAAACACTTTATACAAAACTCTATGTATAAAACTCTTCACTGTACTACGTACAAAACACTTCATTGCACTATGTACAAAACACTTTATACAAAACTCTTCACTGTACTACATACCAAACTCTTTATATAAACCCCTTCACTCCATTTGATACAAAACCCTTTATACAAAACGTTTCACCACACTATATACAAAACTCTTCATACAAAACTCTATATGCAAAACTCTTTACTACACTATACAAATGACATCACTGCACTATATACAAAACACTTTATACAAAACTCTATATGCAAAACTCTTTACTACACTATGTACAAACATCACAGTAGTATATAGAAAACACTTCATACAAAACTCTATGTACAAAACTCTTCACTATACTATGTACAAACCACATCACTGCACTATATACAAAACACTTTATACAAAACTCTCTGTACAAAACTCTTCACTATACTATGTACAAACTACATCACTGCACAATATACAAAACACTTCAGGCAAAACTCTATTTACAAAACTCTTCACTATACTTTGTTCAAAACACTTCACTGCACTATATACAAAACACTTTATACAAAACTCTTCACTACACTCGATACAAAACATTTTATACAAAACTTTTCATTACACTATATACAAAACTCTTTATATAAAATCTTTCACTACACTAGATACAAAACTCTTTACACAATACTCTTCATTATACTGATACAAAACACTTTGTACAAAACATTTCACTACACTATATACAAAACATTTTATGCAAAATTTTTCACTATACTACATACAAAACTCTTCACTATGTTGTACACAAAACCCTTTATTCAAACATCTTCACTACCCTGGATACAAAACTCTTTATACAAAACTCTTCACTACACTCGATACAAAATGCGTTGCAGAAAAGTCTTCACTGCACTAGACACAAAACTCTTCACTATACTGGATACAAAACTCTTTATACAAAACTCTTCATTACACTTGATACAAAACTCTTTATACAAACATCTTCACCATACTAGATACAAAACCCTTTGTACAAAACTCCTCACTCCATTTGATATAAAACCCTTTATACCAAACATTTCACTACACTATATACAAAACTCTTCACTGTTCTATACACAAAACCCTTTATACGAACATCTTCACGACACTACATACAAAACTCTTTATACAAAACTCTTCACTACACTATGTACAAAACTCTTCACTGCACTAGATGCAAAACTCTTCATACAAAACTCTTCGCTACACTTGATACAAAATGTTTTACACAAACTGTTCATTACACTTTATACAAAATTCTTTATGTAAAATCTTTCACTACACTAGTTACAAAACTCTTTATACAAAACCCTGCACTGCACTCGATAGAAAAGATGGGGGTTCCTGGCCAGTGAAGCCGGATGAAAGTTACAGATTCGTAATTTCAATCTGGAACACCCGCTATGGAATGCAGGTGTAACATCCAGGTGTTTCTTGTAGACCGGCTGTCAAGAGCAGCACTCTCAATGAAGGAAGTGGAGATTGCTGCAACTGAGTGTGAACACCTTTGTTCAGCATGAGGACAGATGTGGAAGTGTAGCTAGGTGAGCCACCAAGAAACTAATTCAGAGTCATACAGCATGGAAACCCAGGGGGAAAAAGTGCCCCAGTCTATTCAGCATCTCCCTATAACTCAACATGACCACCACCCCCCTCCCCCCACCACCCCCAGTCTCACTTTGGACACATCTCCTTTTCAGGTAAAATTTGAAATCACTGTAATATTTTTTGACTCCACCCTCAGAAGCCTTGGGCACTAAGCAGAGATTTTCAATTTAATGAGCCCCCTCAGTGGATTGAGAAGCATCCTGTGAGCTGCTATACTTTCCTCTCAGATTTTCTCTGGTCGTGGTGTCTGATTTCCTCGCTGCTTTGGTGTCTGAGCTTTTGAAGTTCCATTTCCTTTTCCTCTGTCTCCTCCTTCCTTTGAATGTTGCTGTTCATTCCCATGATTCTTGTTTTTCTGTCACTTTTTCTTGTTCTTCCAGTTGATACATTTTCATTTCCAACTGAGTCCTAGCTTCTTCTGGCTGAATTGCGGGTTTCCCTCCTTCGGATTCTAAAGTTTGGGTGATCACTTCAAGTATCTCTTCCTAATGAAATCCTCATGTCTGAGGAAGGCCAGAGATGTGTTTGTCCTGATCAAACATGAGCAATTAAACCGAGAAGTTCATCAGCTCTTGCAGTGACTCCAATAAGTTCCTGACGAATGAAGATAGAAAGCCACTGATGACATGTGATACCCCCGCACCTCCAGCCAGACCACGATGAAGCTGTACATAGATCTTGTCACATGCATGGGATCTGATCATCTCGTCACTTTCTTGATGACTGTGATTGGGTCCGCTGACTTCAACAAGCACCGAAGAGGTTGTCCAATACCCCAAAGCAGAATTCAGCTGTCATAGCATTCCGAACATTGTGATGAGTGACAATGGCCCTCAGAGCTCTCCAGGGAGAAAGTCAGCTACTTCGCAAAGGATTGAGAAAACCAATGGTACACAGCATCTCCACTCTATCCGCAGGCAAATGGGACAGCTGAGGCAGCACTGAACATATCACCACAGGTATCATAAAGAAATCGAGTGAATCCCACACAGACAGGACAAGCCTCCAGTGGAGAAACACAGCAACTGAAGCCATCTACACAGAAAACACAATGAGCAGAAACAGAGTACCACAGCAACTCAGCAACAGAAATAGATCATCAATGGTTACCATAATAACAACAAATAACACAAAAAACATCATCACACAGAAATGCAGCCAGCAACAGCACACATGGGTCCCATTAACAGATCAAAACAAGGTTTGAGTAAGAGGCTAGATAGACTGAGACTTTTTTCACTGGGGCATAGGAGGCTGAAGATCTTATGGAATCTTATAGAGATTTATAAAATCATAAGGGGCGTAGATAAAGGGAATGGCAGATGTCTTTTCCCTAGGTTTGGAGATTTCAAGACTAGCAGGCATATTTTTTAGGTGAGAGGGAGCAAGATATAAAAAAGGCATGAAGAGCAATTTTTTACACAGAGAGTAATTCATGTGTGGCATGAGGAAATGGTGGGTGCAACAACATTTAAAAAACATTTAGATATGTACATGACTAAGAGAGCTTTGGAGGGATATGGACCATGCACTGGCAGGTGGGACTAGTTTAGTTTGGGATTATGGTCCTCATGGACTGGTTGGACCAAACGGTCAGTTTCTGTGCTGTATGACTCAATGACTCTATTACTGTATGACTCTTTAACTGTCTCTTTTTTATATAAATATTTTTATTGAAAAGAAAAGCAGTTTTTAGGTTTTTGACAAAATTACAAAACTAATACAAAATAATGTAATCAGTTTACAGTATAATGACAATATCAATATTAAAAAAATTAACAACTCATCTATTCTCCGAACTACCGAAACACAGAATAAGATATAAGAAGAAAGACTCTATATATTGAAAAAAAGACTACAGTATAGTACATAACTAAAGGCAAAAAGAAAAAAAGAAAGGGAAAAAGTAAACAAATAAATAAATAAGCACTCAAAGTAAAATTATATCAAGTCATAACAAAACCCGTATTTATACGGGATTCTTCCTCCCAGGGGCCCCCAGACCAACAGACATAGTCCTCATGGCTAACCAAAGGCCCGTGACAGAATGGCCGATACATCTGAATTGATGTAACTCAGGAAGGGCCGCCACGTCCTCTAGAACAATTCCGATTTTTGGTGCACCATATTGGTAAGGAAGTCTAGAGGGATATGTTCCATAACTATCCGATGCCAGTTTGAAAGTCCTGGGGCCCTTTCCGATACCCAGCTTGTTAAAATGTTTTTCCTCACACGAAAGGAGAGGATAGTCAATAGTTCCTTCCCAAATCCATCGAGAGAAGGCGGATTTCAAAAGCCCAAAAGGAGAAACACCTGGTCCAACCCAATCTCCGTTCCCAAAATCTTTGCCAAGGTATTCGCTATATTGTCCTAGCCTCTACAAATCTTATGGCATGTCCACAAACAATGAGTGAGAGTACTGACTTCTATTTTACATTTTGGAAACACTGGAGACACTCCTGCCTTAAACGTTGCAAGTCGCTCTGGTGCTATATGGGCCCTATGAAGGAACTTCAATTGAATAGCATGAGTCCTATTACAGATAGAGATCTTCCTGGCATTTTCCCAGATATCCTCTCCCATCTCTAAGGGGATTTCCGACCCTAATTCTTGAGTCCAGGTTTTATATAGCCGTTCCATGTCCTTCAATACATTATTACCTCGCGAGTGGTAGAGAGTACTGACCGAGGGTACGTCCATCGGCCGAAGCACTCTCCTTTCCCTATCCGATTTATAAGGGTTGGTCATCAATGTGATCTGTTTTTGTATGAAGTCTCGTACTTGCTAGGTAACCCAAACTTCTGACACAACTGTTCAAAGGACATCATGACCTCCCCATCAAATAAATCTCCCAAGCAGGAGATTCCTCTGGACTCCCAAATTTTAAATCCAGCATCTGTCAAGCCTGGCTGAAATCCCAGCATTCCCACTATAGGGGTAAAGGGGGAGGTTTTTTGTAGATCACCCTCATCCTGTTGTGTCATCCTCCAAGCTTTGATTGTGTCTAGGACAATCGGGCTTTTCCAATGATCTGTGACAGTTCTCATCTTATCCAGAGACAATACATTGATGAAGGGACATTTCGATTGGGAGGCCTCAGTATCCAGCCAAACTGATTGTGGATCACAAGAGACCCAGCCAGCCACTTATGATAGCAGAGAGCTCAGTTGGTTCTTTCTAAAATCTGGAAAATCTAGCCCTCCCCTTACTGTAATTTATCTAATTTAATAAGGGGCCGTCTATGATTCCAAACAAAGGAACCAAACCAACCATAAAGCTTACTCAGCGCCTGTCTCGGCAATATCAAGGGGAGCATCCTCATGGGGTACAATAGGTGTGGGAGGATATTCATCTTGACCAAAGCTATTCTTCCGAACCAGGATATCGGGAGATCTTCTCAATATTGGAGGAAGAAGGAGGCTTACATAAGGTTGAGGAAACAGGGTTCAGACAGAGCAGTGGAGGGATACAGGATAGCCAGAAGGGACCTGAAGAAAGGGATTAGGAGAGCTAAGAGAGGGCATGAAAAATCCTTGGCGGATAGGATCAAGGATAACCCCAAGGCATTTTATGCGTATGTGAGAAACCCGAGAATGACGAGAACGAGGGTAGGTCCGATCAAGGACAGTAGTGGGAGACTGTGTATTGAGTCGGAAGAGATAGGAGAGGTCTTGAACAAGTACTTCTCTTCAGTATTTACGAATGAGAGGGACTGTATTGTTGAAGAGGAGAGTGTGAAACGGACTGTTAAGCTAGAAGAGATACCTGTTAGGAAGGAAGATGTGTTGGACATTTTGAACAACTTGAGGATAGACAAGTCCCCCGGGCCTGACGGGATATATCCTAGGATTATGTGGGAAGCAAGAGAGGAAATTGCAGTACCGTTGGCAATGATCTTCTCGTCTTCACTGGAAACGGGGGTGGTACCAGGGGACTGGAGAGTAGCGAATGTTGTGCCCCTGTTCAAAAAAGGGAATAGGGATAACCCCGGGAATTACAGGCCAGTTAGTCTTACTTCTGTGGTAGGCAAAGTAATGGAAAGGGTACTGAGGGATAGGATTTACGAGTATCTGGAAAGACACTGCTTGATTAGGAACAGCCAGCACGGATTTGTGAAGGGTAGGTCTTGCCTTACAAGTCTTATTGAATTCTTCGAGGAGGTGACCAAGCATGTGGATGAGGGTAGAGCAGTGGATGTAGTGTACATGGATTTTAGTAAGGCATTTGATAAGGTTCCCCATGGTAGGCTTATGCGGAAAGTCAGGAGGCATGGGATAGAGGGAAATTTGGCCAATTGGATAGAAAACTGGCTAACCGGTCGAAGTCAGAGAGTGGTGGTAGATGGTAACTATTCAGCCTGGAGCCCAGTTACAAGTGCAGTTCCGCAGGGATCAGTTCTGGGTCCTCTGCTGTTTGTAATTTTTATTAATGACTTAGATGAGGGAGTCGAAGGGTGGGTCAGTAAATTTGCAGATGATACGAAGATAGGTGGAGTTGTGGACAGTGAGGAGGGCTGTTGTCGGCTGCAGAGGGACTTAGATATGATGCAGAGCTGGGCTGAGGAGTGGCAGATGGAGTTCAACCCTGCCAAGTGTGAGGTTGTCCATTTTGGAAGAACAAATAAGAATGCGGAATACAGGGTTAATGGTAGGGTTCTTAGTCAGGTGGAGGAACAGAGGGATCTTGGGCCTATGTACATAGATCTTTGAAGGTTGCCACTCAGGTGGATAGAGTTTGTAAGAAGGCCTGTGGAGTATTATCGTTCATTAGCAGAGGGATTGAATTCAAGAGTCGTGAAGTGATGTTGCAGCTGTACAGGACTTTGGTTAGGCCACAGTTGGAGTACTGTGTGCAGTTCTGGTCGCCTCACTTTAGGAAAGATGTGGAAGCTTTGGAGAGGGTGCAGAGAAGATTTACCAGGATGTTGCCTGGAATGGAGAGTAGGTCGTACGAGGATAGGTTGAGAGTTCTCGGCCTTTTCTCGTTGGAACGCCGAAGGATGAGGGGTGACTTGATAGAGGTTTATAAGATGATCAGAGGAATAGATAGAGTAGACATTCAGAAACTTTTTCCCCGGGTACAACAGAGTGTTACAAGGGGACATAAATTTAAGGTGAAGGGTGGAAGGTATAGGGTAGATGTCAGGGGTGGGTTCTTTACCCAGCGAGTCGTGGGGGCATGGAATGCCCTGCCGTGGGAGTGGTAGAGTCAGAATCATTGGCGACCTTTAAGCGGCATTTGGATAGGTACATGGATGGGTGCTTAATCTAGGATAGAAGTTCGGCACAACATCGTGGGCCAAAGGGCCTGTTCTGTGCTGTATTGTTCTATGTTCTATGTTCTATTTTCTATGGAGGTCCTGCCTTATTTTCTCTAATAGATGAATATAATTAGCTTTATATAGCTGACAAACTACCAGGCCAATAAAAATACCTGAACAGAGAAAACCTCCCTGTGACCACCGAAAGGGAAAACAGATCCATCTGCAAAGTTAGATACGCTGGTAAGACCTCGTACCAGCGTAGCCTCTGATTTCATGAAATTAATCTTGTACCCTGAAAACACACCAAATAAGTTAACCACTTGAATCAAGCATGAAACAGATATCAATGGGTCATTTCAGAAAAGAAGGCCATCATCCACATGAAGGGTAATTTGATGCTTGCCTGACCCTACCTCTGGGGCCGTTATACTGGGGTTCGTTCGGATGGCTTCCGTCAGTGGTTCAATCACTCGTGGAAACGATAGTGGTGAGAGAGGGCATCCTTGACGACAATCTCTGCCAACACTAAAACTATTTGATCTTATGCCATTGGTAATCACCACTGCTTTTGGGTCATTACATAAAACTGTGACCCACTTAGTAAAAACCTCTCCAATACCAAACCGCTCCATAGTATAAAACAGGTATGGGCCATTCTATCCGATCAAATGCTTTCTCTGCATCTACGGAGACAACTAATCCCGGTATTGCTCCCTGCTGGCAGGCTTGTACCATATTTAACACTCTTCTGATATTACTAATAGATCTGTGATCCTTAATAAACCCCGTCCGACCCTGTTTTATAATAAAGGGCAAACCCTCTCAAGTCTTAATGCCAGCACATTCGAGAGGATTTTAAAGTCCACATTTAATAAGGATATAGGCCTGTACGAAGTAGTCACCTGGGGTTTTTCCTTTCTTGAGGAGGAGAGAGATATTTCCTTCCCTCAGGGAGGGTGGGAGATAACCCTGACTAAATTAGTAGCTGTACATGTCTATAAGTGGTCCGGCCAACTCGTCTATAAACACTTTATAAAACTCAACCTGGAATCCATCTGGCCCGGGTGCTCTGCCACTCTGGTGCTGCCTCACCAACTCCTGCACCCCCTGAGTTGTCAGGGGGGCATTCAAAAAAGACATCTGCTCCGAGGTTGTGCCCGAAAAATCCAGATTCTTAGAAAAAAGACTCCATCCTCCTCACTCTATCCTCACAGCCCTCCGACTGGTACAGCTCAAATTAAAACTTTTTAAAAGCTGCATTGATCTTTTTCGGATCACAAGTCAAAGTACCAGCACCATCTCGAATAGTTGTAATGGATTGGAGCTCTTTTCTTTCTGGCACAGTATGCGAGATACCTGCCCGGCTTATCCCCGTACTCAAATAGTCTCTGCTTCACAAATAGTATCTCCCTCTTTGCTGTTTGAGTAAGTGCGGTATTCAAAGTTGCCCTGAGGGCTGTAATCCACTGTAATTTATTTATGGACGGCCTAGCAACATACGCTGACTCAGCTTCCTTCAAGCGAGCCTCAAGCAGATGCTGTCGTTCTCCCCTCTGTCGTTTCCGGGTCACCGAATATGAAATAATTAAGCCTTAGCAGTCTCCCATATCACCGATGGGTTCCTGGCCATACCTGAGTTAAGGTCCCAGAAAGCTTTAAATTCCTGCAAGAAGTATTCTATGAACTTACTCTCCTTCAGTAGGATATCCTTCAGTCAATGTCGGGAGTCTATCTTGTCACCACTAGTCTTGACTCCATATACACTGCTGCGTGGTCAGAAATAGCTCTATTCCCTATTTTACAGGACAGTATCAAAGTCAGAAAGGTCGAGGGGACAATAAACATAATAATTCTGGTGTGGCACTTGTGTGGGTTAGAATAAAAAGTGAAATTTCTACTCTCAGGGTGAAGACACCTCCACACATCTACCAGTCTCAGCTCCCTATTCAGATCAACCAACTTCCTAGATTGCAGAGATATACCCACAGAACTCCTAGGTATCCTGTCCACCTTGGGATCAATAATACAATAAAAATCTCCCCCTATAATTATGTGACGTACCCCAAGGACCATCAACTTGGAGAACTCATCTGTTACGAATTAAAAGGATGTGCCGGGAGACAATATAAATTCAAAATCCCGTACTCCTCTCCATATATTAGAGCTTTAAGTATTATAAACTATCCGGATTCATCTTTTATCTGACTTAACATTTGGAATGGAAGATTTTTCTGGATAAGAATGGCCACTCCCCAACTTGTCGAGTTGAAGGATGAAAAGAACACCTGACCAAATCCTCCCTGCTGCAGCTTCCAGTGTTCCTTGTCAGTTAGGTGTGTCTCCTGTCAAACGGCGACATCAACCCTCTCTTTGTTAAGAGTTGATCATTTTTCTCCTTTTTATTGGTGAGGGGCTCCCTTTAACATTCCAGCTGCACCATTTAAACAAATGACTAGCCACAAATGTTCAAGAAAGTCCGAGACACCCAGGAGGAGGAACCCCACACAACAAGCATTGAGTAAAAACAGTAAACAATTCACATAAGTTTAAAAAAACCTTTACGAAACTATTAAAAATTACTCCTAAAAAAATATAATAACAGAAAATATAGCTAAAAGGATCATTCCTCTTTGTCCACAGGGGGGCACTCCTACTCTCCAGTAATCCCACCATGACTCCTTCCAGCTGGAGCTCAGCCCTTGCCCCAGACATCGCAAAATAAAATTAACAAATACCAATGTTTTATAACGAGGAAATTTAAAAATGGGCATCCAGCCCATCCCCTCCATATTGTTACCCTCGACGGTCTTAACAAAGCAGCATCACAAAATAATATATATAAAATTACAATCCCAGAAACGATTAAAGGAAAACTCGAAAAGCTCAAAAACACCCCCCAACAACCAGATAGACCAGGCAAATTATAAATAAAAGTTAAAAGACAAACCCTGCCAAGGAAAGATAAGAAGAAAACGGGGGAAGGAGGAGGAAAAAAGGGTGTAAAGGAAAAAAGAATGGTCCATAAAATTCAGGTCCTTCAGTCCATTTAAGAGCATCCAAAAATTATTTTCATTTTTCTGGCGAACTGATGTTTTACACAGATTCTCAGTGACTGAAGCGCAGCATTCCCAGGTATCTCAAGGAGTACTAAATATTTAAATCCCTCAGACGCTTCTTTACCTCATCAAACACCTTCCTCTTTCATGCCATGACCAGAGAGAAGTCCTGGAACAGCATTATTTTGGATCCTTTCTATATCCTTTCTTGGAGATCCTTCCCCAAAGCTCTGGAGGCCTCCAGCAGCATTTGCTTGACCCTGTAGTGCTGGAGTCACACTAGGACCGGGCGGGGCATTGGTCTGACCCAGGCCTGTGCACAGCAACCCGGTGGGCCCACACCACCCGCACCCAGCCCAGCCCTGACTCCAGCTTCAGCAGTTGTTGGAGCCATTGCTCCAGAAAATTCACAAGCTGCCCTTCTTCCTCCGGTTCGGGAAAGCCCAGCAACCGAATATTCTTCCAACGATATGAGGGTTGTCAATCTGCGCTTCCAAGGCCCGGACGTGGCATTCCAGAGCCCGGACCTGACCCACAGAGGGGGTTCAGCAGTGATCTCAGAGGCCGTGGCTCATTACTCCACCCTCCAACACGCTGCCCGGGTTTCTTGATCTCTCTGTCTGGGTCTCCTCCATTGAAGCATCAATCTTCTCTCGGAGCTGGATAAACTCCAAGGTCAAGCTTGCCTCAGCAGGTAGGTCCCCTGGGGCGGCCACAGATGTTGCTGTGGGGGTTGGGGGGGGGGGGGGGGGGGGGGTTCCCTGCCTGCTGCAAACTCTGTGATCTTTTTCCTTGAGTCATTTTGAAATGTACCAAACTGTTAAAGTTTGGTGCAAAATGGCTGTAGGAACTGGGAAAAATACAGTTTTTAGTGGTTTTAAATGTGAGAGGAGGGTGGGTACCCCACTTTGTCTGGGTCCTGGGCAGAGCTCAGCAAACTCGGACCTACTAGGTGGCCACCATCTTGAATTGCCCCTGTAACAATGTCTAATATGTATACACAGATACTGGCAGAGGTAGGACATTGCAAAGGCAAGGAGACAGGAGTTGGACAGGGTGGGAACTTGGGAAACTAACGATGACCCTGTGACATTACAGACTTCACAACTTTAATAACTTCATGGATTGAAGGAATCAGCAATAATTCTTTCTGGGATAAACTGTTTCTCAAGAAGAAAGGAGCAAGGAGAAACTATGTAGAGGTATTAAAAGCAACATGCAAATTAGACATCTCTGGAAAGAAACAACTTCAAAAAGCAGTTTCCTGGGAGAGAGAGGAGATGACAACAGCTTGATAAGCTGCTATCTCCTGACAGATGGACGACTAAGTCTGTCTGCCAAAGGAATGTTCTGAAGCAAAGGGGTTAACTGCAGGAAAAGCAGTATTTTAAACAGACTGCTAAACATGAATGTAATAAGGAATTGGGGAGCTAATCCGGTGAGAAGGCAAGCTTCAGACTTGAGGTCTCCAGAAATGTAATCAATGTTGGGAAGGAGAGGATCTATTGAATCATCAATAATGTCACATCACAAACTGGAAAGACAGAAACTTGTGCAAGAATCCAACATCAGAACAATTCAACAGCAGAACTTGAAATAACAACACTGCAGGAAGGTCGAACCCTGGACACTTCCAAAGACAGATCCTGCTGGCTGGCAGCCTGGGCAGATTCCACTATGAAGCCGGTAATAGCCAAGTTGAGGTTGTGATGCTGAATTTGCTCTTATTTTGGTTACTATATTCAATAAAGTTTAAATCATTAAATCATTACTTGATTGTCTGTGAGGTTCCTTAATTAGTAGCCAAAGTGAAGGTAACTGGTGGTGATGTACCCAAAACGCTCCTGAAAATGGGTGCCCTTTTTTATTGCCCTTTAGGATGTATAGAGAGATGTTTGGATTGCAATCATGTACGACTGTCCGTTCTAGATATGTGATTTCTACCGTGGGACACACAACCATGATGGTAGACATGTTAGCCATCACTTCAATAAAGAGTTGGAGTTCCGTAGAGTCCTGTGGTGTTAATGACAGAGCCGTGGGAATGTTGTTTCAAGGAGAGACAGATGGGTTCAGGTACATACTTCTTTGAAATTTGCATCACAGATAGACACGGTGGTTAAGAAGGTACTTAGCAAATTTCCCTTCATTGCTCAGACCTTTGAGTATAGGAATTGAGAGGTCAGATGGTGGTTGTACAGAAAGTTGGTGAGGCCACTTTTGGAGTATGTGTACAATTTTAGATTAGATTACTTACAGTGTGGAAACAGGCCCTTCAGCCCAACAAGTCCACACCACCCTGCCAAAGCGCAACCCACCCATACTCCTACATCTACATCTACATCTACATCTACATCTACATCTACATCTACATCTACATCTACATCTACATCTACATCTACATCTACGCCTTACCTACACTACGGGCAATTTAGGATGGCCAATTCACCTGACCTGCACATCTTTGGACTGTGGGAGGAAACCGGAGCACCCGGTGGAAACCCACGCAGACACGGGGAGAATGTGCAAACTCCACACAGTCAGTCGCCTGAGGCGGGAATTGAACCCGGGTCTCTGGCGCTGTGAGGCAGCAGTGCTAACCACTGTGCCACCATGCCGCCCCCATCTAATCTAATCTAATCTAATCTAATCTAATCTAATCTAATCTAATCTAATCTAATCTAATCTAATCTAATCCATGGGTAGATGACAGTGTGATTACAGTCTCACTGAGGGACAGTGTGATTACAGTCTCACTGAGGTACAATGCAATTACAGTCTCATTGGGAGACAGAGTAATTACAGTCTCACCAAGGAACTGGGCAATTACAGTCGCACTGAGGGATAGTGCGATTACAGTCTCACTGAGGGACGGTGTGATTACAGTCGCACTGAGGGATAGTGCGATTACAGTCTCACTGAGGGGACAGAGTGATTACAGTCACACTGAGGAACAGATTGATTACAGTGTCACTGAGGGACAGTGTGATTACAAACTCACTGAGGGATATATGATTACAGTGTCACTGAGAAACAAAGTGATTACAGTCTCACTTAGGGACAGTGCGATTACAATCACACTGAGGGACAGTATAGTTACAGTCACACTGAGGGACAGTGTGATTACAGACTCACTGCGAGACAGTATGATTACAGTCTCACTGAGGGACAGTACAATTACAGTCGCACTGATGGGCAGTGCAATTACAGTCACACTGAGGGACAGCACGATTACAGTCTCACTGAGGGACAGTACAAGTATAGCCGCACTGATGGACAGTGCAATTACAGTCACACTGAGGGACAGCATGATTACACTCTCACTTGGGACAGTGCAATTACAGTCACACTGAGGGACACTATGATTACAGTCACACTGAGGGACAGTGTGATTACAGAACACACTAAGGGACAGTGCGATTGCAGTCTCACTAAGGGACAGTGCAATTACAGTCATACTGAGGGCCAGTGTGATTACACTCTCATTTAGGGATAGTATGACTACAGTCACACTGAGGGACTGTGCAATTACAGTCATAAGGGACAGTGTGACTACAGTCTCAATGAGAGACAGAGTTGATTAGGTCTCAATGAGGGAAAGTGCAATTTTTGCTCTCACTGAGGGACTGAGTGATTACAGTCTCACTGAGGGACAGAGTGATGACAGTCTCACTGAGGGACAGAGTGATTACAGTCTCACTGAGGGACAGTGCGATTATAGCTCTCACTGCGACTGCAATTACAGTCTCACTGACAGACAGAGTGATTACAGACTCACTGAGGGACAGAGTGATTACAGTCTCACTGAGGGACAGTGTGATTACAGTCACACTGAGGGACAGTGCGATTACAGTCTCACTGAGGGACAGAGTGATTACAGTCTCACTGAGGGACAGTGCGATTATAACTCTCACTGAGGGACAGTGATTACAGTCACATTGAGGGACAGTGCAATTACAGTCTCACTGAGGGACAGACTGATTACAGTCTCACTGAGGGACAGTGTGATTATAGCTCTCACTGAGAGACAGTGATTACAGTCACACTGAGGGATAGTGCAATTACAGTCTCACTGACAGACAGAATGATTACAGTCTCACTGATGGACAGAGTGATGACAGTCTCACTGAGGGACAGTGCGATTACATTCACAGTGACGGACAGTGTGATTACAGTCACACTGAGGGACAGAATGATTACAGTCTCACTGAGGGACAGTGCGATTACAGTCTCACTGAGGGACAGAGTGATTACAGTCACGCTGAGGGACAGAGTGATTACAGTCACATTGAGGGACAGAGTGATTACCATCTCACTGAAGGACAGTGCTATTACAGTCTTACGAAAGGACAGTGTAATTACAGTCACACTGATGGACAGTGCGATTACAGTCTCACTGAGGGACAGATTGATTACAGTGTCACTGAGGGCCAGTGCGATTACAGTCACACTGAGGGACAGAGTGATTACAGTCTCACTGAGGGACAGTGTGATTACAGTCTCACTGAGGGACAGTGTGATTACTGTCTCACTGAGGGACAGAGTAAGTACAGTCTCACTGAGGGACAGTGGGATTATAGCTCTCACTGTGGGACAGTGATTACAGTCACACTAAGGGACAGTATGATTACAGTCTCACTGAGGGACAGATTGATTACAGTCTCACTGAGGGCCAGTGCGATTACAGTCACACTGAGGGACAGAGTGATTACAGTCTCACTGAGGGACAGTGTGATTACAGTCTCACTGAGGGACAGTGTGATTACTGTCTCACTGAGGGACAGAATAATTACAGTCTCACTGAGGGACAGTGTGATTATAGCTCTCACTGTGGGACAGTGATTACAGTCACACTGAGGGACAGTACGATTACAGTCTCACTGAGGGACAGATTGATTACAGTCTCACTGAGGGCCAGTGCGATTACAGTCGCACTGAGGGACAGTATAATTACAGTCACACTGAGGGACAGTGTGATTACAGACTCACTGCGAGACAGTATGATTTCAGTCTCACTGAGGGACAGTACAATTACAGTCGCACTAATGGACAGTGCAATTACAGTCACACTGAGGGACAGCATGATTACAGTCTCACTGAGGGACAGTACAATTACAGTCGCACTGATGGACAGTGCAATTACAGTCACACAGAGGGATAGTGTGAGTACAGTCTCACTGAGGGCCAGTGCGATTACAGTCGCACTGAGGGACAGTATAATTACAGTCACACTGAGGGACAGTGTGATTACAGACTCACTGCGAGACAGTATGATTTCAGTCTCACTGAGGGACAGTACAATTACAGTCGCACTAATGGACAGTGCAATTACAGTCACACTGAGGGACAGCATGATTACAGTCTCACTGAGGGACAGTACAATTACAGTCGCACTGATGGACAGTGCAATTACAGTCACACAGAGGGATAGTGTGAGTACAGTCTCACTGAGGGACAGTGCGATTACAGAACACACTGAGGGACAGTATGATTGCAGTCTCACTAAGGGACAGTGCAATTACAGTCACACTGAGGGCCAGTGTGATTACAGTCTCATTTAGGGATAGTATGATTACAGTCACACTGAGGGACATAGAACATAGAACAATACAGCACAGATTAGGCCCTTCCGCCCACAATGTTGTGCTGAACTTCTATCCTAGATTAAGCACCCATCCATGTACCTATCCAAATGCCGCTTAAAGGTCGCCAATGATTCTGACTCTACCACTCCCACGGGCAGCTCATTCCATGCCCCCACCACTCTCTGGGTAAAGAACCCACCCCTGACATCTACCCTATACCTTCCACCCTTCACCTTAAATTTATGTCCCCTTGTAACACTCTGATGTACCTGGGGAAAAAGTTTCTGACTGTCTACTCTATCTATTCCTCTGATCATCTTTTAAACCTCTATCAAGTCACCCCTCATCCTTCGGCGTTCCAACGAGAAAAGGCCGAGAACTCTCAACCTATCCTCGTACGACCTACTCTCCATTCCAGGCAACATCCTGGTAAATCTTCTCTGCACCCTCTCCAAAGCTTCCACATCTTTCCTAAAGTGAGGCGACCAGAACTGCACACAGTACCCCAACTGTGGCCTAACCAAAGTCCTGTACAGCTGCAACATCACTGTGCGATTACAGTCATAAGGGATAGTGTGACTACAGTCTCACTGAGGGACAAGGTTGATTAGATCTCACTGAGAGACAGTGCAATTTTTGCTCTCACTGAGGGACAGAGTGATTACAGTCTCACTGATGGACAGTGTGATTACAGTCTCACTGAGGGACAGTGCGACTTTTGCTCTCACTAAGGGACAGTGCAATTTTTGCTCTTAATGAGGGACAGAGTGATTACAGTCTCACTGAGGGACAGAGTGATTACAGTCTCACTGAGGGACAGTGCAATTACAGTCTCACTGAGGGACAGAGTGATTACAGTGTCACTGAGGGACAGTGCGATTATAGCTCTCACTGAGGGACAGTGATTACAGTCACACTGAGGGACAGTGCGATTACAGTCTCACTGAGGGACAGATTGGTTACATTCTCACTGAGGGCCTGTGCGATTACAGTGACACTGAGGGACAGAGTGATTACAGTCTCACTGAGGGACAGTGTGATTACAGTCGCACTGAGGGACAGTGCGATTACAGTCACACTGAGGGACAGAGTGATTACAGTCACACTGAGGGACAGTGCGATTATAGCTCTCACTGAGGGACAGTGATTACAGTCTCACTGAGGGACAGTGCAATCTTTGCTCTCACTGAGGGACAGTGCGAGTTTTGCTCTCACTAAGGGACAGTGCGATTATAGCTCTTACTGAGGGACAGTGATTACAGTCACACTAAGGGACTGTGCAATTACAGTCTCACTGAGGGACAGATTGATTACAGTCTCACTGAGGGCCAGTGAGATTACAGTCACACTGAGGGACAGAGTGATTACAGTCTCACTGAGGGACACTGCGATTATAGCTCTCACTGAGGGACAGTGATTACAGTCACACTAAGGGACTGTGCAATTACAGTCTCACTGAGGGACAGATTGATTACAGTCTCACTGAGGGCCAGTGAGATTACAGTCACACTGAGGGACAGAGTGATTACAGTCTCACTGAGGGACAGTGCGATTATAGCTCTCACTGAGGGACAGTGATTACAGTCACACTGAGGGATAGTGCAATTACAATGTCACTGACAGTCAGAGTGATTACAGTCTAACTGAGGGACAGTGCGATTACATTCACAGTGACGGACAGTGTGATTACAGTCACACTGAGGAACAGAGTGATTACAGTCTCACTGAGGGACAGTGCGATTACAGTCTCACTGAGGGACAGTGCAATTACAGTCATGCTGAGGGACAATGCGATTACAGTCACACTGAGGGACAGTGTGATTACAGTCTCACTGAGGGACAGAGTGATTACAGTCACATTGAGGGACAGAGTGATTACCGTCTCACTGAAGGATCGTGCTATTACAGTCTTACTAAAGGACAGTGTAATTACAGTCACACTGAGGGACAGTATGATTACAGTCTCACTGAGGGACAGATTGATTACAGTGTCACTGAGGGCCAGTGCGATTACAGTCACACTGAGGGACAGAGTGATTACAGTCTCACTGAGGGACAGTGTGATTACAGTCTCACTGAGGGACAGTGTGATTACTGTCTCACTGAGGGACAGAATAATTACAGTCTCACTGAGGGACAGTGTGATTATAGCTCTCACTGTGGGACAGTGATTACAGTCACACTGAGGGACAGTACGATTACAGTCTCACTGAGGGACAGATTGATTACAGTCTCACTGAGGGCCAGTGCGATTACAGTCGCACTGAGGGACAGTATAATTACAGTCACACTGAGGGACAGTGTGATTACAGACTCACTGCGAGACAGTATGATTTCAGTCTCACTGAGGGACAGTACAATTACAGTCGCACTAATGGACAGTGCAATTACAGTCACACTGCGGGACAGCTTGATTACAGTCTCACTGAGGGACAGTACAATTACAGTCGCACTGATGGGCAGTGCAATTACGGTCACACTGAGGGACAGCATGATTACAGTCTCACTTGGGACAGTGCAATTACAGTCACACTGAGGGACATTATGATTACAGTCACACTGAGGGACAGTGTGAGTACAGTCTCACTGAGGGACAGTGCGATTACAGAACACACTGAGGGACAGTACGATTGCAGTCTCACTAAGGGACAGTGCAATTACAGTCACACTGATGGCCAGTGTGATTACAGTCTCATTTAGGGATAGTATGATTACAGTCACACTGAGGGACTGTGCGATTACAGTCATAAGGGATAGTGTGACTACAGTCTCACTGAGGGACAAGGTTGATTAGATCTCACTGAGGGACAGTGCAATTTATGCTCTCACTGAGGGACAGAGTGATTACAGTCTCACTGATGGACAGTGTGATTACAGTCTCACTGAGGGACAGTTCAATTTTTGCTCTTAATGAGGGACAGAGTGATTACAATCTCACTGAGGGACAGTGTGATTACAGTCACACTGAGGGACAGTGCAATTACAGTCTCACTGAGGGACAGAGCGATTATACCTCTCACTGAGGGACAGTGATTACAGTCACACTGAGGCACAGTGCGATTACAGTCTCACTGAGGGACAGATTGATTACAGTCTCACTGAGGGCCAGTGCGATTACACTGACACTGAGGGACAGTGCGATTACAGTGACACTGAGGGACAGAGTGATTACAGTCACACTGAGGGACAGTGCAATTATAGCTCTCACTGAGGGACAGTGATTACAGTCTCACTGAGGGACAGTGCAATCTTTGCTCTCACTGAGGGACAGTGCGATTTTTGCTCTCACTGAGGGACAGTGCGATTATAGTCGCACTGAGGGACAGAGTGATTACAGTCTCACTGAGGGACAGTGCGATTATAGCTCTCACTGAGGGACAGTGATTACAGTCACACTAAGGGACTGTGCAATTACAGTCTCACTGAGGGACAGATTGATTACAGTCTCACTGAGGGCCAGTGAGATTACAGTCACACTGAGGGACATAGTGATTGCAGTCTCACTGAGGGACAGATTGATTACAGTCTCACTGAGGGCCAGTGCGATTACAGTCACACTGAGGGACAGTGTGATTATAGCTCTCACTGAGGGACAGTGATTACAGTCACACTAAGGGACTGTGCAATTACAGTCTCACTGAGGGACAGTGCGATTATAGTCGCACTGAGGGACAGAGTGATTACAATCTCACTGAGGGACAGTGCGATTATAGCTCTCACTGAGGGACAGTGATTACAGTCACAATAAAGGACTGTGCAATTACAGTCTCACTGATGGACAGTGTGATTACAGTCTCACTGAGGGACAGTGTGATTACCATCTCACTGAGGGACAGTGCGACTTTTGCTCTCACTGAGGGACAGAGTGATTACAGTCTCACTGAGGGACAGTGTGATTACAGTCGCACTGAGGGACAATGCGATTACAGTCTTACTGAAGGACAGAGTGATTACAGTCTCACTGAGGGATAGTGCGATTTTGGCTCTCACTGAGAGACAGTGATTACAGTCACACTAAGGGACTGTGCGATTACAGTCTCACTGAGGGACACATTGAGGGACAAGAGGATTCGCAGTAGGGTTAAAATCAACAAGGTAAAAACAATGACTGCAGATGCTGAAAACCAAATACTGGATTAGTGGTGCTGGAAGAGCATAGCAGTTCAGGCAGCATCCATTCCTGATGAAGGGCTTTTGCCTGAAACGTCGATTTCACTGCTCGTTGGATGCTGCCTGAACTGCTGTGCTCTTCCAGCACCACTAATCCAGTATATGGAGGATAGTGGGCTAGTGTAGGTTAGGTGGGCTTGGATCGGCGCAACATCGAGGGCCAAAGGGCCTGTACTGCGCTGTATTCTTCTATGTTCTATGACTGATCAGAGTTCCCCTCATCAAAGCCTTCATTTGGAATTTTTTTATATGTTAATTTTAAGTAGCTGTTTTGTGAGAAACAGGAATTGGTTTCCAATGGAAGAGAATGAAAACTTTAGTGCTGACCCTGAGCCATGTCATGCAGATTCACACATTCCATTGCTTTCCAGTTTGACTTTGGTAAATAGAGATTTCATAATTGGAGAAATAGAGTGCAGATTTTCCTGATGAAGAGCTTATGCCCAAAACGTCGATTCTCCTGCTCCTCAGATGCTGCCTGACGACTGTCTTTTCCAACACCACACTCTTCGACTGCAGATTTTCTTTGCCTGGTAGAATTAGTGGCTATGTGAATTGAATAGTGTATACCTTAAGACCTCAGCTCGATGACAATAATTCTGGACAGTATAACAGTGGAAATAACCTATCTGCTGGTTCAGATGTTAGTGCACTGGCACCTGAGTAACAAGAGCTGGGCATCATCATGTTCTTTGTATGTTGGTTTTCGTGTCATACTGGGTGAGAGAAGCTCACTGAGTAAATGACAAGGATGGAGCTTGGGATCTTCCTATTCTGTGTTACCCTACGTCAAGGAATATATAGCTCTCATGCGGTGAGCATGTTCCATTCTCCAGTCCCTACAATACACTCTCACAGTAAAATCGGACAGCTGCTGAGCATTCGCTCTCTCACTAACCACCTCCAGATGTAAAATGTGGCCCTTCATCTGTCACCTCCTCCAGTCCCAAACACCATCGCTCCTAGTTATCTCTCAACTTGCTATGAGCTGTGTCAAAACAAATATGAAATGGGAGTGGGCCATTCAGGATAATGAATCTCCCCTTCTCCATCATATATGTGGGAACCTTTTTACAAACTGATATTCGTAAGTGAAAACAATTCTCATTCTCTATCACCAGAACTTCTAATCGTCTTGATCTGTGTAAGGTTATTGTTCCCTTGTAGCATATTTAATGCCTGCAATAGCTTCCAACTGCTCAATACATCATGTACCTGTAAACTCTTCATGTACTGCAACTCACTATCTTCGTAATACCATCCCGCAGCTGCAACCCTCTCGATTTCTGTAACATCCCTAGAACAGCACTCCACATTTCAGTGTAACTGATAGGACTGCTGCAAACTTGTCTTCATAAGCCCTCACTAATTCTCTTAACTCCTGCAGCCCAACAGCTCTCACTGTCTCTGTCTTCTCCCATCTTTACAATTTTCCCTGGCTCTGATCCAGCCGCTGCAAACCTCTCTACCTCAGTAAACCCCTGCAGATCCCACTGCCCCCGATCTGTGCAGTTTTCATCACCTACAACTCAACCCTGCAGCTCAAAGTACCGCCCTATGTGTTTAATTTCAAGTCCCAACGACACTCCCTATCTCTGTAAATCCAGCTGTTTAAACTACCATTCCTATCTGCGTAATCTCCAGTCCCTAAAGCTCTCTCTAGCTCTGTAACTGCTTCAGTACCAATATTCTTTTACATCTATGTGACATCTTCAGTCCCAATAACCCAAGTGATCTCTAACCGTCTTTCGTGATCTCAAGCCTCCTCAACTTACATCCATAGAGTCATAGAGGTGTACAGCATGGAAACAGACCCTTCGGTCCAACTCGTCCATGCCGACCAGATATTCCAAGCTAATCTAGTCCAATTTGCCAGCACTTGGCCCATATCCGTCTCAACCCTTCCTATTCATATACACATCCAGATGCCTTTTAAATGTTGCAATTTTACCAGCCTCCACCATTTCCTCTGGCAGCTCATTCCATACACGCACCACTCTCTGCATGAAAAAGTTGACCCTTTGGTGTCTTTTATATCTTTCCTCTCTCACCCTAAGCCTATGCCCTCTAATTATGGATTCCCCACCCCAGGGAAAACACCTTGTCTATTTATCCTATCAATGCTCCTCATGACTTTATAAACCTCTATAAGGTCACATCTCACACTTTAACATTCCAAGGAAAACAACCCCAGCCTATTCAACCTCTCCCTATAGCTCAAACCCTCCAGCCCTGGCAACATTCTTGCAAATCATTTCTGAACCCCATAAAGTTTCACAACATCTTTCCAATAGGAAGGAGAACAGAATTGCATGGAATATTCCAAAAGTGGCTCAACCAAAGTCCTGCACAACCGCAACATGACCTCCCAACTTCTATACTCAATATTCTGACCAATAAAGGAAAGCATATCAAACTATTAAACTTCACTGTTCTATCTACCTGTGACTCTACTTTCAAGAAGCTATTAACCTGCACTCCAGGTGCCTTTGTTCAATAACACTCCCTAGTACCATAGCATTAAGTGTATAAGTCCTGCTAAGATTTGCTTTCCCAAAATGCAGCACCTCGCATTTATGTAAATTAAACTCCATCTGCCACTCCACAGTTCATTTCTCATTTGATCAAGATCCTGTTATAATCTTAGGTAACTGTCTTCACTGTCCACGACACCTGCAATTTGGTGTCATCTGTAAACTTACTAACTAAACTTCCTACGTTCACAGCCAAATCATTTATATAAATGATGAAAAGCAGTGGACCCAGCACCGATCTTGGTGACACTCCACTGGTCTCAGACCGCCAGCCTGAAAAACAACCCTCCACCACCACACTCTGTCTTCTACCTTTGAGCTATTTCTGTATCCAAATGCTAGTTCTCCCTCTATTCCATGAGATCTAACCTTGCTAACCAGTCTCCCATGGAGAACCTTGTCAAATGCCTTACTGAAATCTATATAGATCACATCCACCACTCTGCCATCATCAATCCTCTTTGTTACTTCTTCAAAAACTCAATCAAATTCATGAGACATGATTTCCCATGCACAAAGCCAGTTTGACTATCTTTAATCAGTCCTTGCCTTTCCAAATATATGTACATCCTGTCTCTGAGGATTCCCTCCAACAACTTGCCCTTCACTGATGTCAGGCCCACCAGTCTATAGTTCCCTGGCTTGTCCTTCCCACCTTTCTTAAACAGTGGAATCAGTTAGCCTACCTCCAGTCTTCCGGCACCTCACCTGTGACTACCAATGGTACAAATATCTCAGCAAAGGGCCCAACGATCACTTCCAAGGTTCCCACAGAGTTCTAGGGTACACCTGATCAGATGCTGGGGATTTATCAATATGTATGTGCTTCAAAACATTCAGCACTTCCTCCTCTGTAATATGGACATTTTTCAAGATGGCATTGTCTATTTCCCTACATTCTATATCTTCCATGTCCTTGTCCCCAGTAAACACTGATGCAAAATATGCATTAAGTATCTCTCCCATCCTCTGCGGCTCCACACAAAGGCCACCTTGCTAATCTTCGAGGGCCCCTATTCTCTTCCTTGATACCCTTTTGTCCTTAATGTATTTGTAAACAAATCCTTTGGATTCTCTTTGACCCTATTTGCCAAAACTATATCATGTCCCCTTTTTGCCCTCCTGATTTCCCTCTTAAATATACTCCTACTGCCTTTATACTCTTCTAACAATTCACTCGATCTATCCTGTGTGTACCTTACATATGCTTCCTTCTTTTTCTCAACCAAACCCTCAGCATCTTCAGTCATCCAACATTTGCTGCACCTACCAGTTTTTCCTTTCATCTGAACTGGAATACGCTGTTTCTGGACTCTCGTTATCTCATTTCTGAGGATTGCCATTTTCCATCTAAACCCTGCGAACACCTGCCCCCAACTAGCACTATGGCAGTCCCAGTCAATGTTTAGAACGTTAAAATCCCTTCCTATAACCACCCTCTTATTACAGAAAAGTGAAATCTCCTCGCAAGTTTGTTTCTCAATTTCCCACTGACTGTTCGAGAGTCTACAATACAATCCTGATAAGGTGATCATCCATTTTTAATTTCTCAGTTCCACCCAAATAACTTGTCTGGATGTATTTCCAGGAATATCCTCTCGAACTACAGCTGTAATTCTCCCTTATCAAAAACACCATTCCCCCTCCTCACTTGCCTTCCTTTCTGTCCGTCCTGTCACATTTGTTCCCTGGAACACTAAGCTGCCAGTCCTATCCATCCCTGAGCCACGTTTTTGTCATTGTTATGATATCCCCATCCCATGTTCCTAACTATGTCCTGCGTTCATCTGCCTTCCCTGTTAGGCCTTTTGCATTGAAATAAATGCATTGTAATTTATCAGACCTACCTTGTTTTCTGCTTTGTCCCTGCCTACCCTGATTGTTTGACTCATTTCTTTTCTGAAATGTACCAGTCTCAGATTGCTCTCTTTCTCTACGATCTTCCTGGGTGCCTCCCTCCCCCCTCTCTGTACTAGTTTAAATCCTCCCAAGCAGCTCTAGCATATCTCCCTGCCATTATATTAGTCCCCTTCCATTTCAGGTGCAATCCATCCTTCTTGTACAGGTGACTTCTACCCCAGAAGAAATTCCAGTGATCCAAAAATGTGAATCCTTCTCGATACACCAACCACTCAGCCATGCATTCATCTGTTCTATCCACCTATTCCTTCTCTCATTACCTGTTAACACAGGGAGTAATCCAGATATTATTAACCTCAAGGACCTCCTTTTTAAAGTCCTGCTAACTCTCTGTAATCTCCCTTCAGAATCTCATCCTTTTCTCTTCCCATGTCATTGGCTCCGAAGTGAACAATTACCTCCTGCTGGCTCCTCTCCCTCTTAAAAACATTCTGCACCCTCTCTGAGACATCCTTGATCCTGGCATCAGGGAGGCAATGCACCATTCTGATTATTCACCGCTGGCTACAGAAACGTCTGTCTGTGCTTCAGAAGAGAGTCCCCTAACACAACCGATCGCTCGGAACTCAACATACTCCTCATCACAATGGAACCTGTCTTGATCCCAGAAACTTGGCTGTTCATGCTACTTTCCCCTGAGAATCCATCACCCCCTACATTTTCCAATACAGCATACTTGTTTGAAATAGGGATAGTCACAGAAGATTCTCGCATTACTTGCTTACCTCTCCTACCTTTCCTTGTGTTAACCCATCTATGAGACTGTACCTGCAGCTTTTCTCCCTTCCTCTAACTGCATCCATCACACCCCATTGCTCTTGTAAATTCCTCATTGCCTCTAACTGTTGTGACAATTGATCCATTCAATCTAATAGAATTTGCAACCAGTGACATATAAAACAGATATAATCCTCAGTAACCCTTAAACTCTCTTGAAACTCTCACATTTGCCAAGAAGAGCATTTCACTCTATTAAAGCCATTTTTGCTCCTTCCAATCTACAGACACAGAAAATAACACTGTCGTATTGCTCAACAAAATATTGCTCCAAGCTAACTTAATACTTATGGCTTATATTTTTTAAATTTAGTCAAGAGACAGATCTCAATAAAACATATAATCAAGAAAGAACCCATTTCACTCTCTTTTGCAGATTTTCAGCAAGGCTACACTAAAATTGTATACTCATCTGTTTATGTGCTGTGACCTCTCCCAAACAGGTTACGCTAAGTTCAGTTGTGAATTTCGATGTTTGTTATTTTTCCTGGACGCACTCCGATGTCCAGTGATACCTGAATTCAAACAGCAAAGGCAGAGATTCACTGCTGCGTCAGTTCTCATTGTGTGTTGCTTTCTCTCTCTCTCTTTTGCACAGACCATGTGCTGCCTATTGTCTGCCCCTCTCCCTTTTAAAACTGCCACTGTTTTGCCATTTTTCTCCTAAGTTCCAAAACAATGCAACAGCTTATAAAACAGTAATCACTGCTGCTGGTATTCGAGGAAATCACCTCCAACATTTAAAATACCTCAAAAAAGTTTGAAGCCACAATTGTTTTCCATCCTCTATCTTATAACATCCTCCAATCTCTACAATCCTCCCCATCTCCATTGCCGACCTTCCTCCTCGTCTGTGTAATCATGTCTGCCACCGGTACTCTCCCTATCCGTGTAAATGACTCCTGTCCCTACAACCCTCATTTTCTGACTGGCTCCCTCTGAACGCGAGAGCCATCACTATGTGAGGAACATCCTTTAGGCCTGTATCAGGGGGCATTGAGGGCCGAGTAGTGTTATAGTTTGGACAGCTAATTCAGAACTCAGCTCATGTTTTTGGGGACCAGGGTTCAAATCTACCATGACAGATGGTAGAATTTGAATTCAATTTTAAAAAAAGGAATCTGGAATCAAGAATCTAGTGATGAGTGTGAGACCATTGTCAATTGTCAGAAAAAAGAAAACAATCTGTTTCATTAGTATCCTTCAGGGAAGCAAATCTGTCATTCATTATCGCCTATACATGACTCCGGACTCTCATCAAAATGGTTGACTCTTAACTGCCTTCTGGGCAATTAGGAATGGACAATACATGCTGCCTTCACCAGTGAAGCCCTCATTTCAAAAGTGAATTAAAATAACTTATCTCTCTAAAGTTCTTGAGCTCGTACAGTTCACCCTATTCCCTGTAATATACTTGATTGCAGCAACTATCCTACAATGTGCAGCATTCTCGATGTTTACCCAAATGTGCCTGCACACCATGCCCCAGCAGCAAAGCCTTTTTCTGCTACTAACCGTCTCCATCACATACAACAATCCCAAACTCTGTAGCTTCTAGTTAAATACTTCTCTATCTGTGTAACTCCTACCCATCCATTTAACTTCACTATCACTGAAACTCTCCCTCATTTGTAATAGGGCCAGTGGAATTCGAGCACAAACAGAAGTGGATAGATACAGAGATATGACGACAGAATGACTGTAGCTGGGAGCTGAGCTTCGTCGGCAGTGAACTGTAAAATTATGAAATCTATTGTTGAGCTCTACGCTGATATAGTTAAAAAGTATAAGACGCAATGGCGGTAGAAGGCCACTTGGCCCATCGAATCTGCCCCACCATTCATTGATCCTCAACTCTGATTTCCTGTCTTTCTCATATAATCCTGATTCCCTTACTTAGTAAAAATCTGACTATGTCTGCAGTAAGTATGTTTAAAATGTCAACCGCATCAGCCCTCTGCAGTGAGGAATTTACAGATTCTCTATCCTTGGAAATTCATCCATATCTCTTTCCATGACTGTGCCCTTACTGTGATCGTTTGCCTTCTGGTTCTAAGTTTTTACACAGGGAGAAATAATTTCCCCACACCGACCCTGTAAAAACTCTGAAGTATTGTCGATGTATCAATGAATTTGCCTCACATCTTTCTAAATTCAAGATCAATGCACTCCATCCCTTCTCATGGAAATCCTTCCATCCTGAGGATCAATCTGGTGAATCATCACTCCAATGTAGTGCAAGAATATTTTCCGACTAGATTTGGGACTAATGTTCACAGTATTCTTGGTGTGGTCTGACTGACGCCTTATATAGTTTTTTTACAAGATTTCCCTCTTTTTAATCTCCATTCCCTTTCTTATAAATACCAGGATTCCTAGTGCTTTCTCTATGACCTACTGAGCCTGTATGCAACCTTCCTGAGATTTATACACAAGGACTCCCAAGTTAAGCTATAATGCAGCTTTCTTCAGTCGACCTGAAAGCAAGTGGTATTAGCTTGACAGGAATAAACAGGAAAGTGCTGGAATATATTATAATGAATGTGCCAGATTTAATCACTGCATATTTGGTCCAATGGAATAAGCATTGTCCATAAGTCCTTAATATAGGTGAGTAGAATTAAGCCATTTGATCCATTGAGTATGCTTCGCCATTCAATTACGGCTGATGTGGTTCTCAACCCTATTCCATTTACCTCTCCAAGTCACTCATCAAAAGCTTATGTCTGCTTTGAATTCACTCAATGAACTGGCTTCTACAGCCTTCAGCTGCAATGAGCTCCATAGATTTCCCAAACTTTGGGTGAAGAAGTTCCTCCACATCTCTGTTCTACAGGGTTGTCCCTTCACTCTGAGGCTGTACATTTGGGCCCACCTCTGTCCGACTGGTGGAAACATCTCCTCCATACCAGTCTGTTCATGCTCCTGCAGCATTCTGTCAGTTTGAATGAGATAACCCCTCACCCTTCTAAACTCCACCTCATTTGGATCCATAATCCTTAACGAGTCCTCATATGACAAGCACTATATCCCTGGGATCTTTCTTGCAAACTTCCATTGTATCACATCCAATGCAATCATATCCCTCCATAAGGAACTGGCTCAAAGCTGCTCACAATATTCCAAATCCTGTCTGACCAGAGCCTTGTCGAACGCTGCAGTATATTTCTCCTCTTGTGTTTCAGCCCACTTGAAATTGATGCTAACATTTATTTTACCTTCTTGACTCAAATTTAGCCTCTATGTAGTTCTTTTTCAATTTTTTCATACTTCAGTGGAATGCGAGCATTGCTGGGTGGGCCAGCATTGATTGTTGATTTTGAGTTCCCTCTGAGAAGGTGGTGGTGAGCTGCCTTCTTGAGCCACTGATCCAGCCATTTGAAAAATTGTTATCTGTGTAGCATCCATCAGTCGCAACAACACTCCTCATGTCTGTAACATGTAAATGCAACTCTCCCTTTACATGTGACATCCTCCTCTAACTACAACTCGTAAAATTCCTTACAATATATCGCTTCCTCTATTCCTTTCTGCACTATTGATCTCTCAAATCTCCTCAATCTTGTTTAAAATTCCGATCATATATAACCTCTTTTTTATTTAGTTTGTGCTTCATTCAATTTCCTGGAATGCACCATCAATCTCTAAACAATTACAGCACATGCTCCCCTCCCTAAATGACTATGGGTTGCAGTGGTTGGACATATTCAGTGGCCAATAGTTCAGGCACTTAATCACCCTACATATCTGTGTCATTTCTTCAATCCCTGCGGTCCCCAATTTCGATAATCTCATTCAGTCATTAACAATGCCCCCATACTCCACGCCGCTTCCTGCACTGAGATCCCTTGAACTCCAGCAGCATCTACAGTGCTCTCTAAATCTTTACTCCCTCTCATCATTATAAGTCTCCTAACTCTGTCACATCCAATAGTCCTTAATTCCTCCAATGTACCCTGTCTGTCATTTTATATTTTGTATAATTCTTCATGTATCTGTAATATGTTCACTAAAGGTGACCATATAAAATTTTAGCTCGAGTAACCAATTCCAGCATCACAAAGAAAATTTTCTTTATCTTTTCCAGTGCCTGCAAATCTTCTTGTTTCTTCTAGTAACCTCCTTCAGGCCCTGCAACTCTCCCTACCTCTTCAGATAACCTGTTCCATCCCTTGCAGCTCCCTGAGTCACTATTACACCAACTGTTCCCTCTAATCATCCTCTACTTTTCCACTATCTTCTAGCCACGACAGCGATCCTGTGAGGGAGCAGCGCAGAATGGCACATTATAAATCTAAGGTGAGGTTGAGGCCTACCATTCCGTGGAAGTCACAAATCCAGAGAACCTAAGAATGGGCAGCCTAGAGCAGTAGAATATAAATCCGAAGTGAGGATTGAGGCATACTGGTACTTGGCATTTCAGAAGAAGCAGAGTGGGAGGCTTTAAATCGGGACCAGGTGGGAGAGGTGTTTAACCTTGCAAGAGGATTCGCAGTAGGATTAAAATCAACAAGGTAAAAACAATGACTGCAGATGCTGAAAACCAAATACTGGATTAGTGGTGCTGGAAGAGCACAGCAGTTCAGGCAGCATCCAACGAGCAGCGAAATCGACGTTTCGAGCAAAAGCCCTTCATCAGGAATAAAGGCAGTGAGCCTGAAGCGTGGAGAGATAAGCTAGAGGAGGGTGGGGGTGGGGAGAAAGTAGCATAGAGTACAATGGGTGAGTGGGGGAGGAGATGAAGGTGATAGGTCAAGGAGGAGAGGGTGGAGTGGATAGGTGGAAAAGAAGATAGGCAGGTCGGACAAGTCCGGACAAGTCAAGGAGACAGTTACTGAGCTGGAAGTTTGAAACTAGGATGAGGTGGGGGAAGGGGAAATGAGGAAGCTGTTGAAGTCCACGTTGATGCCCTGGGGTTGAAGTGTTCCGAGGCAGAAGATGAGGCGTTCTTCCTCCAGGCGTCTGGTGGTGAGGGAGCGGCGGTGAAGGAGGCCCAGGACCTCCATGTCCTCGGCAGAGTGGGAGGGGGAGTTGAAATGTTGGGCCACGGGGCGGTTTGGTTGATTGGTGCGGGTGTCTCGGAGATGTTCCCTAAAGCGCTCTGCTAGGAGGCGCCCAGTCTCCCCAATGTAGAGGAGACCACATCAGGAGCAACGGATACAATAAATGATATTGGTGGATGTACAGGTGAAACTTTGATGGATGTGGAAGGCTCCTTTAGGGCCTTGGATAGAGGTGAGGGAGGAGGTGTGGGCACAGGTTTTACAGTTCCTGCGGTGGCAGGGGAAAGTGCCAGAATAGGAGGGTGGGTCGTAGGGGAGTGTGGACCTGACCAGGTAGTCACGGAGGGAACGGTCTTTGCGGAAGGCGGAAAGGGGTGGGGAGGGAAATATATCCCTGGTGGTGGGGTCTTTTTTAACCTGTCAGGGAGCAACTTGGAGCAGGAACGTGAGGCTCATTCACATCTGGAGTTATGGAGACAGCAATGTGGGAAATATACATCAACACTTAGGATCAAAGTTTAATCATGCTTAGAGAGACGGTGATCCTGTGAGGGAGCAGAGTGGAGTGACAGGTTGAGGATTACATATACCTGGCAGTCACAGAGACAGTGACCCATGTGATGCAGCAAAGAAGAGTGTGAGCATGAGTATTATTTGTATCTGGAAAAAACCTTTCTGTCTCTGGGAGCTGCCTGACCTGAGGATGAGAGCAATGCATGGGCCTCATAGAAATGTTGTAAGTTCATTTGCCCATTGTGACCTATTTTTAAACAATGTCTGTAAATTGATAGGAGTTAGCAAATTTATATTTTCTTCTTTTTAAAGAGTGGTTGAACTCAGAAAAACGTACAGTAAGTAAAAGTTTCAGTCAATATAGTAAAGTAATCTCAGTAAATCACAGTCAAATAAGGAACTGAATCTTTATCTTATTCCCCACATGTTAACTTTATATGAAGTAATCAATTAAGTAAGAATAAACATGTTTCAATTTAAGACATAGCAGCACAGGTTGGTCAAATGGAAAATGTGCTCCATCACATTGGGAAGTCATAGCTCCTGCCGGCCTCCCAGATGAACATCAGATCTTGGAGCTCAAAGAGTGGCTGGAGACACTGTGACACTGAGTGTCAAGTAGATAGTGCATACAGAGAGAAGATATAGTCATACCAGCCTGGAAGAAGGCAGAGTAAGCCTAATTTGACACTAGAAAGAGGATTTATACCTAGAAGAAGTTTTCTGTAAGTAGTTAGGATGCACTTGGATGTGTTGTAGATGCATGTTCAGTTGAAAGATTCAAGAGGGAATTGTATGATTTTTGTAAATAAAAATAATGTGTAACGATATAGAGGGTGGGTATCAGGCGATCCTTACACATTAGTGTGTTCAGTTGAAGAGCTGGTGCAAACACGATGGGCCAAATGGCAGCCTTCTGTGCCGTAAGACTTCTGTGTGATTCGAAAGGTGTCTTGAGAGTCCTGCAACTCCACTAATATCCTTTCTCTGCAGCGTCATTTAACCTGTACAATACACTCCTATCTTTCCAACTTGCAAGCCAATGCAGTTGTCCTTATCTCTGTAACTCATACAGCTAGATAATCCTTCTTTTTCTGGAATTTCCTCTAGCTCCAACAATCCTCCCTCCCTATGTAATGTTTCTCAAGTTCTTACCTGAGAATTCCCTTTCTCTGTAACTACAATGATCTATAAAGTCTGCCGAATCTTTGCAACCTCCTCCAGTCCACACAATGTCACCATCTCCCTCCTGTTTTGTCAAATCTCATTTTCTCCATAATCTTTTCCAGCAACAACAGTGGCAATAATGTCTGAACCTTTCTCCAGAACCTACAACTCAGCCAATCTCTTTAACTTCCTAGTATCCCTGCAATTTTCCCAGTCATGTTAACGACTCCAATGCTTAACCAGTTGTATATCATCTCCAATTTCGTACAGGTCTTTATTCTGTAACCACTTTCTGTTCTGTTAGATAAACATTTATCTAACGTTTATTAACACCTACAAAACTCTCAGTCTCCAAAGTCGACTCCAGCTACTACAATCCTCTCTATCTCTGCAAAATCCTCCAAGCAATGTCATATCCTTTTCAGGAGAACCTCCTCTGAACGATCTCCTGCAGCACCAATACAAACTTTGTTTTGCTTTCCGTAAGTTCTGGAGCTCTGCCCATTCCATCCATAAAGTCCCTGGCTACCTCTAACATCTTCTAAAAATTCAATCCACCCGCACTTTTGTGACTTTGTCCATCAGAGGAAAGGGGTTTTTGAGACAAGGAAGCTTTGTAGTGTTTGGAGGTCATTAAGAAGTAGGAATGTTTGCAGCAACTGGAGGATTTCAAGAGGTGGGAAGGGTTACCGATCATGAATGATGTTACAGAGATTGGCAATTTGAAGGCACAGAGGAAAGAATCTGGGATGTGCTTGGGTCGCTCTGGATTTCAAGAGAAAAAAGTGCTATTAAGCTGCAAATGCATAGGCCCATTATCAAGCCTGGGATCTTCTTGTTCTAATCGTAGGAATCTGTATTTCAATAGGTGCCAGTACTCTGCATAGGCTGGAGAGACAGTTTGTGATCTTCCTGACTGGAGTTTGGAACTCAGCTCCAGGTGAGAGTAGATGATCTGTTCAAGCGAGATGGAGCATTGCAATCTTCTTTTGCTTTTTATGGGACTCATTTACAATTTGCTAAGAAAAAAAGCTTAATCCACTCAGGTATGTTCAGTTCTGAATGTATTTACCTATTCTCTGTTCATGCCTGGATGTGATTCTGAACTGAAACTTTACAATAGAAATCACTGTATACAGAAAACAACTCAAAGGTGTCAATTTTTGACTAGTGGTCAACTCAACAAAGCCTCAGATTAGATTACATTTTTTCAATTGAAAAGTAATTTTGTGAGAACAAAATTTCCTTCTGCTGGTGTGAATTGATTCTGCATCATTGGTCAGAATGTGTTCGGTTCCAAAGCCAAATTATTGCCTTGCGTGGTCCAGCTCACTTTTCACTAGAACCAAAACCTGACACTTTGCCTTTGTAATCTCCTTTTAGCCTTAAGAGCAACCCTGTAATATCCCCCAGTCTTCACAAGTCTTTCTATCTCTATAACCTCCTCCCCCGGACCTGACAGCCATCCTGATCCCTGCCCTGAATTCGTTCCCACCTTTCCAACAAGGCAGATGAAATGGAAGCACAAATAGTACGAAACAGATTGGGAGTGCCTGTCATTATAGAGATGTGGCTGCAGTGTGGCTAAGGCTGAGAATTGGCAATTCAAGTGGTTTCAACATTTATACAGCAAGAACAAATAGGCCAACACATTGAAGTAGCATTGTGTGCAATGGCTGGGATCAGTACTATTGTGATACTGATCAATTTACACACTCCTCCTCCCTGACCTCTGTCCTCAGCACTGTGAATTGATCCGATTGGATCTTGGTCACAGCACATGCAACAGGCTTGAGGACCGTTGGCTTCCTCGTCTTCCTGTTTAACAGGTTCAAGAAACTGAATGGTCTATTTCACTGTAACAGACCAGAGAGGGTGAATGGCTTCCTCCTGTCCCTCAGTAAGAAGTTCGAGAGGCTGAATAGCCTCCTCCTGCTCCCCTGTAACAGTCAAGAGAGCAGAGTGACCTCCTCCTCCTCCTTTGTAACAACCTCAGTCTTCCCTGGTCCCCTGTAACATGCTGAACGAACTGAATGTCACAAACCTGGGAGGCTAAATGACCTACTCTTGTTCCTCTGGAACAATCTTGAAAGACTGAATGGCCTCCTCCTGTTCACCTGGAATGTACTTGAGAGGCGAAATGACCTCCTTCTGTGCCTCTGTAACAGACTCGAAACACCGATTGGCCTCCTCCAGTTCCTGTGTAACAGGCAGGAAAGGATGGATGACCTACTCCTGTTACTTTCGAAAAATGACGGCAGAGTAAGACGCTGCAGCCGGAGCTCATCTGCTCCACCCGTTCTTTTTTTTTCTTTTCTCTTTTTTTAAACCGCCTTTTCTGCATGTTTTTCTTTCAACTTCTGATTTGGACTTAGCGAGAGGGGAAGAGCGGAACTGGCCAGTGCCAGAGGTCAATCCCGAGGTGAAGGTCAATGCAGGGAGCAGCCCACTGGTGCAGGTAATCAATTCCCGGAGCAGCGGCTGGTGAAGATAAATGAGTCCCAAATAAAACTTATCTTGAAGCAGCTGAGAGCAAAGAAGACTGGAGACCCTGAGTAGAGGGGGATGTTTGACTGGGCCTGGTGTGAGTGGTCAGAACACGTGTGAAAGACCCTGTACTCAGCAACTACAATGTAATGTTTATTCATAATGTGTTTATGTGACTGTAATGCCCATCTTCTGAACTGCCATGTTTCTAACTTCTACTTGCATTACTTTACAGTGGATT
The DNA here is from genome assembly GCF_047496795.1 of Chiloscyllium punctatum. Classification (NCBI taxonomy): domain Eukaryota; kingdom Metazoa; phylum Chordata; class Chondrichthyes; order Orectolobiformes; family Hemiscylliidae; genus Chiloscyllium; species Chiloscyllium punctatum. Next base: position 30,110,482 of record NC_092783.1, read on the forward strand.
CCCAGTATGTTTCTTTTTTTAGTCGTCTTTTCTATGTAAGATTTGAACCTCGGTACTTTGTAACTAAGAGAGTGCCATGTGGGAGTGAAATCAAAAACTTTTCGTTATACACGTGTACTGTTGTCCTTGAGTACATGTGACAATAAGAGACGCCCTGATTCGAACAAGTTGAAAGGGCTGAATGGTCTTCTTCTGCCCCTCTGTAATAAGTCTGAGACATTAAATAACGCGGCAAAATGTGGATTAGAGCATTTGTTAAACTGTATCTGATGAAGAGCCCTCCATTCCCAGTTGTAGCAAGACAATCAACATAATGTACTCCAGGTGTCATCTCTGTAACATCTCGCACATCTGCAGTAACACTTCTATGTATTTTGAATGATTCTCTTTGCAAAATGTGCCAACATTCCAGCTGTCCAAGTTTTCAAGTTGTACTAGGGTAATCTGGGCTGAATGGCCTCCTGTTATCTCTCTGAAACAGGCACAATCGCTTTCTACTTTTCCTGACCATCAGTCTCGATGCTCTGAAAGATATCTCAAGGTTATGAAAGGACATTTTAAAATAGGAGCAGCGTTACACAAAGTCAATGGGAAGTAGATATTGGCACCTGGTGTGTGGTCTGTAAGAATTTCCCCAACAATCATATTATGCAGCTCGCCTATTATTTTATCCCTTTCTCCTTTTGTAAACTGGGTGGAACATATGGAATTCCGCAGTGTTCTTGTGCTGCACCCACATAAAAGGAAGAAAAATTAGAGGGCTTATGGTCCATCCCTCAGTAACACTCATCCATTCCATTAAGGCTGAGTAAATGATATGAAAAATGGTTGTACGAAGGGTTAACTGAACCTGTTTGTTCAGTGACTGTGATTAATGTCACACTCCATTGATTCTAATTATCCCAATGGGTGGTTTCCATCTATTTTGATAAATGGGCTCCATTCAATGTGTTATTGAGCAGGAACATAACCTAACAGGGATGAGCAGCTCCAGAGAATGAGGGAGAGGAGAGATCAGAATCCAAAAGCATGAGACTGGAATGTTCCAACAATGGATTAAATTATCTGAGATCAATAGACTGGAATGTTACGAGAATGGACAAGAGTTTATCCTGGTACATTTGGGTTCTTTCTACATATTATCGCAGATTGTCAATATCACAGCGGACAGAATATGCACTTACCATTATTCAATATTTTTATTACCCTCTCCTGGCTATCATTGGTGCCCCTGGTAAGTCCCACCCTCCAGTTATTATTTCTGTAAACATATATAATTTTTATTTTCATGTACTCTGTACTCCTTGCTGCTATTTTAGTTTCTGCTGAGACTCTGAATACAGATATTTGCTTTACATACCATTATTAAATGATTCACTGAACTTACTAGTTCACTCACTATCTCTTTGTTTCTGCCAGCGTTCCTTGTGGCCTATGTTGACCGAATCAGTTTCAGCTGTGAACGACGATTCATAGCATAACTGCCCTTTTCGTTTAAATATTGGGAGCCTGAACGTCACTGACTTCTGTCTTCTGCTCAGGTTACAAACTCTATTTCCTTCTTCTGACTCTATCCTGTCCCTGGCCAATATCTGATGAGTCACAGCTGTAGTGATCCATTTGACTATATCCTAACCATTCCCACCTTTAATAACAAACACCTCCAGAATATATTTCATATGCTCATCCCATTTGCTATTTGAACCTTGAGCTATCAAATCCAGTCTTCATGTTGCTGAGAAGTTAACATTGCTATCTTCAGACTGGCATATGAAAGTCTGAGTCGATACTCCATGGTGTGTATTTAACCTCACACTAAAATCCTATTTAGTGCAAGCATAGTAGCAATATGCTCCCATGGTTAGCAACGCTCCGTATATTGGGGAGATAGTCCAGTTTCCTGAGCAATGCACTAGTGCAGTCTTCGCAGCCCTGCATGATGCGCTGTCATATCCTGTCTCTGGTAACTGGACTGTTCTGTGAGTCAGATACAGAACTTCTTGCAATGCACCATTTCAACTGACCTAACAGTGCCTTTATTCTACATTCTTGTGATTTGGACCCGTTAAGTCTTCCCACTCCAGTAAGTCTCACTTCAGAGTCTTTTTTCTCCAGTCTTTCCACAACATGTTCTCAGTCGATTGCCAGTTTCAAAAGCAATATGAATCTGTCTGTCATTCTGCATATTTCTCTGACCTTAGATTTGTGCTCCCTATGCACCAAGTGCACCATCAACAACCCACATCCAAGCATCCAGTATGTACTGACAGCAGAGGAGCCCCTGGGAACATCATGGATCAGACCCTCAGGGATATGTTGCAACACGTCCAAAGTCCTCTAATCCATCCTTGTTTAAGTAATATACTGTTTTCTGTTATTCCTGAGAAAAACACAGGTCTTATTTCACATTATATTCCTCTTTCAAACTATTACCCATTGACTTTAACTGACCATGTCCACTCGTAGACGCTCCACTTTCTCTTGATAATTTCATTTCCTGCTTATCTTAGTATCATCATCAAATGTAGCGACAATACATTCAATACATTTATTCCTCTCTGCCAAATCACTGATATTGTTTTCGAATAGTTGAGGACCCAGGACTGATCACTGTGTGACTCCACTGGTAATGTTCTGTCAATCTGTCATGACTGACTTATCCCAAATATCTGCTTCCTGTTTGATAACCAGTCCTCCCCCATTCCTGTGAACCAGATTCGAATGGCTGAATAGGAACGAGAAGCATCAGTTGACACTTCAGCCCTTCGAGCCTTCTCTGCCATTTAATACAATCAGAGCTGATGTCATCTCAGCTTCAGTTCCAATTGCCTAACTGCTCTCCATAACCATTCATTTACTCAATATCCCAGAATTCACTACATTCTCAGGTAGTGAATTATGCAGATACACAACGCTTTGAGGGAATAAAGTTCTCCTCACCCCGTTTTAAATTTGCGCTGCCTTAACGGAAAACTTTCGTCTCACTTTCTAGACAGCCCCACATGAAGAAATAAACACTCCACATCCGTATTGTCAATGAACTTTAGCATCCTACATCCTTTAATGAGATCCTCTCATTATTCTCAGCTCCAGAGGGTACAAGCCTGAACTGTTCAATCTCTCTTAATAAGACAAGCTCCCCACCTCTGGAATCAATCTTGTGAAACTCTTCTGAACTGTCTCCAATACAACTACAACCCACCTCAGTTTACACATCAAACCTGTACACTGTTCTCCAATGACGATCTCACTAATACCTTGCTTAGTTGCAGCAACACTTCCCTACTTTTATACTCCACTCTTTTAGATATGCACCCAAAACTACACTCGCCATTATGATAATCTGCTGTATCTGCATTTCAGTTTTCTGCGATGTGCATGAGGACACCCATATGCACTGCACTTAAGCATTCTAACGTTTCTCTTCATTAGATAATAAGGTATCTATATTTTTTTAGCAAAATGGACAGCCTCACATATGTCCGATAAGTATTTATTTATTCACCTAACTTTTCCATAAAAGGTTTTTGAAAGTTTCTTACATCTTTTGTGCAACGCACTTTTCTATCTATTTTAGTGCCAACTGAAAATGTGGTTACAGTATTTTCTATTCCCTCATCAAAGAAATAAAATACATTTCAAATAGCTGGTGCCTGAGGAACAACCTTTATAAAATCCCATTATTTTCTGATCAGAAAATGACACGTATTCTGGCTCTGCATTTTCTTTTTGGTTTCCAATAATCTAGCAAAACTAATAAAAATACAGTTTACACCACTTGCTTATATTTTCTGGATTAATCTTCTGTGCAGCATTTTATTCAATGCTTTCTGCAAGTCCGTATATATTACATCTCCAGGATCCCCATTTTCCACCTTGCATATCACATCTTTAAATAACTCAAGCAAATAATTGAAGCATTATTTGTCCTTCATAAAAACATGCGGATTCTGATGGATTGTGGTTTTACTTTGCAAGTGTCAATGGGCTCAATGGGATGAATTGCCTCCCCTTATTCGAGTATACCAATCTCCAGTCGGTTCATGTCCTCTGCCATCTCCTCTGTAACGGATTTCAGGAAGCTGAATAGATTGATCCTATAGTTGTGTATCAGGATACTGGTGCTGCATGGCTTACTTTGGGTAAAGTGTTATAGGCTAGAGTGCTGATTGGCCTTTTGGGAAACAATATATCAGGCTTCAGGGCCTACATAGCTTTGTTCTGTTCTGGAGTAACTGGGTCAAAGGCCTGGATGTATTTCTTCTCTTCCTCTGTAACATGCTGGAGAAATGGAACGGCCATGACTATTGTGTAACTGAGGCGAAGGTGATGCCTGCAGATGCTGGAGATCAGAGTCGAGAGTGTGTTGCTGGAAAAGCATAGCAGGTCAGCAGTATCCGAGAATGAGGAGAATCAACATTTCAGGCCAGAGCCCTTCATCAGGAATGAGACGGGGGACCTCGGGTTGGAGAGATAAATGGGCAGGGGTGGGGCTGAGGAGAAGGTAGCTAAGATTGCAATAGGTGGATGGAGATGTGGGTAAAAGTGACAGATCGGAGAGGAGGGTGGAGCAGATAGGTGGGACGGAGGATTGACAAGTGGGTCATGAGATCGGTGCTGAGCTGGAAGCTTGGAACTGGGGGGAGGGGAAATAAGGCAACTCGTGAAGTCCACATTGATGCCCTGGGGTTGAAGGGTCCTGAGGTGGAAGACAAGGTGTTTTTTTCTCCAGGCTTCGGATGGTGAGGGAGTCTCATCCGTTGTGCAACATCCTCTGGTTCCTACAGCACACCTTATTCTGTAACAACATGCACAGCTCCATTCCTTGGCAAGCTCCAGATTCTGAATCCCTCTTAACCGTGGATATACCTCCAGACCTCCCTATCTGTGTGATCTCTACCAGACATTAAAACTATCCACGTGTCTATAGCCTTCCTTAAACACTACAAATCTCTTAGTCTCTAAAACCTCACAAGCTCCTACAACCTTATCTATCTCTGGTAAATCCTTCAAGGAACATCACACTCCTATAAACTCAATGGGCTAAATGTCCTTCTGGATTAGCTACATTATGGTCTCAATAGCATGAATGCCCTGCTACTGTTCGTGAGTAAGAGCTTCCTCTTATCAATCTCCTGCAGCACTAATACCACGTTTCTTTCTGTTTTCTTCAACCTCTCGATCTCAAACTCCTCAACCCAAAATGTCCCTTGCTGTTCGTAACTTCTTTATAAACTCAATAGGCCTGTATTTCTCTGATATTCTCCACGAGGTAGAAGGGGCTTTTGAGATGGGGAAGCTTTGTTGCTTTTGCAGGATGTTGGAATGCATGTAGAAAGTACTAGAGGGTTTGTAAAGATGTGCAGTTAATGTAAGTAGGCCAAGTTAAATTGTCCATAGTGTTCAGGGATGTGTAGACCAGGTGCATTACTCAGGGGAAATGTAGAGTAATAGGTAGGGTAATGGGTCTGGCTGTGATGCTCCTGAGGGTGGGTGTGGACTTGTTGGGCCAAAGGACCTGTTTCCACACTGTCGGAATTCTAATTCTAAAATGGGGATCATGAGTGATGTCACAGAGACTGGCAATTTGTAGGCACAGAGTTAAGAATCTTAAAACTGCCCAGTTATCTGTGGGTTTCAAGAGATTTAATTATATTGAGCTGCAAATGCATCGGCTCAGTATCATTAAAATAAGATCACCTTTCATTCTTGGAAACTCCAATGGGTCTTCCCCAAACCTACTCATTCTTCATTCAGAGGTTAACACATTCATGGCAGGAATCAGTTGACGATCTACCTCTGCTACCAGCGCATCAATATCCATTATTAAGTAATGGAGTAAAGCCCTACAACATTGTGGGCGGCACGGTGGCACAGTGGGCAGCACGGTGGCACAGTGGTTAGCACTGTTGCCTCACAGCGCCAGAGATCCGGGTTCAATTCCCGCCTCAGCTGACTAACTGTGTGGAGTTTGCACGTTCTCCCCGTGTCTGCGTGGGTTTCCTCCAGGTGCTCCAGTTTCCTCCCACAGTCACAAAGATGTGCAGGCCAGGTGAATTGGCCATGCTAAATTGCCTGTAGTGTTAGGTAAGGGGTAAATGTAGGGGTATGGGTGGGTTGCGCTTTGGCGGGGCGGTGTGGACTTGTTGGGCCGAAGGGCCTGTTTCCACACTGTAAGTAATCTAATCTAAAAGAAAACGTTCTCCAGACGTGAACTCACAAAAATCTTGTACAGAGGCAGAAAGGATTTGCCAGCCTGCTCCAAGGTTTCCACCCAATTTAAAGCAGTCCCAGATGTCTGCAGGAATACACAGTGTTGTCCTTGTCTCATCTGCCAGAATAACAGGAAATCAAATGAAAATGTCACAATGATGTTTAAGAAGAACAAATAAGATGCAACCCAATGATTTCAATGTCAAAGTAGGCATCACCAAATATCTTGCCTGAGTTCACCATTAATCTCTCCAGAGTCGTCATTGTTCAAATTTCAGAGAATCTGGTAAGGTGGAGTTTAGAAACTTCAAGGAGAAGCAAATATTGATCAGAATTATATATCAGAGTTAAAGGTGCAGGACATATGCTGAGCATGTTACAATTCAGGAAATCAGGAAAATATGTTTTTGGGTAATGCTGGAAAAGCGCAGCAGGTCAGGCAGCATCCAAGGAGCAGGAGAATCGAGGTTTCGGACATGAGCCCAAAGAAGGGATCATGCCCGAAAAGTCGATTCTCCTGCTCCTTGGATGCTGCCTGACCTGCTGCACTTTTCCAGCAACACATTTTCAGCTCTGATCTCCAGCATCTGCAGTCCTCACTTTCTCCTACTGCAGTAGTAATGGACGACTTTGAGTTTCATTTAAAATGTGTTAACACAGGTGAATGCTAATACTAGGAGAAAAAAATTGATGCGCATGTATGAGATTATTTACTTTAACAGTACGTTGAGCATTCAGCTTGAGATCAGGCAGTCTGGAATTGGTGTTGTGTGATCAGAAGAGCTAATTAAAAACATTTCTTTAAAAGAGCGTTTTGGGAATATATTGAATTTTAAATGATGTCTGAAGGCAATTTTTTTTAAAAGTTAAGGTTATCAAGCAGAACAATGCAATGCATGACATTATCAGGTGCAAATTGGCTTCAGGGAATTTAAATATTTAATAGAAGACAGGCAATGCCTTTTATTTGTAGACGGTAACAATATACATACATTTCGCAAAGATACAATCAGAAAAAGCGAAAGAGGTCTCAGTATGGTCACCACAAGAGTTTAAGTTTGCATTAGATCAAAAAATTAGCAAAAAGCCTGAAATGATGGTAAGCCAGTGGATTCAGAGGAATTTAGGACCCAACAAAGAAGGACTAATAAACCAATTAGGAAATAAAAATAAGAGAACCTGAATGCAAACTAAAAAAAAGACTGACAAAAATACTTCTATCAATACTTGAAAGGAAAATAAAAGCAAAGTCAAACGTGAAAGTGGTTGAATGTTCAGACAGGACAATTTGTTGCAGAGAACCGAGATATTACAGGAAAACTAAATGGTTACTGTGTGTCTGTTTTCATAAAGGAACATCCACAAAATCTCCCAAAAATACAAACTGACCGTGGAGATTGTGTAACTAAAGATTAAAATCTTTCATATCAGTGACTAGATAGTATTTGAAAACATAGCTAAATTGTGCATTGATAAATCTATGGACGAGGTGCACTTTCTATCAGATTTTGCATAAAGCAGTGACAGACATATTGATCGTATCGGTAATCACTTTTCCCATTCATTCTGCAAAAGCAAAAAGCTAATCTGGATCATTGAAGGGTTATAAGGGTAATCCAGGGTAGAAGAGGAAGAGTGAACTACACATCAGTTAACAAAGGCAGCACAGTGGCTCAGTGGTGAGCACTGCTGTCTCACAGTGCCAGGGACTTGGGTTCGATTCCAGCCTCAGATGGCTGTCTGTGTGGAATTTACACGCTCTCCCCGTGTCTGTATGGGTTGCCTCCGGTTGCTCCAATACGCAGGTTAGGTGAATTGGCCATGCTAAATTGCTCATAGTGTTAGGTGCATTAGTCAGGGGTGGTGGGGCTGGGGGAAAGGTAGTTGGGAATGCGATTAGGAGAAGAAGTCGGGGGTGAAAGTGAGAGGTTGGAGACAAGGGTGGAGTGGATAGTTGGGAAAGAAGATGGGCAGATAGGACCCTCTTCAAAAGGGCAGTGCTGGGTTTGAAGTTTGGGCCTGAGATAGGGCGGGGAAATAGGGAAACTTGAGACCCCCTCATTGATCCAAGTAGAAAATGAGCCATTCTTCCTTCAGGCATCAGGTGGGTAGGGCTTGGTGATGGAGGATGCCCGGGACCTGCATATTCTTGGAGGAGTGAGAGGGGGAGTTGAAGTGTTCAGCCACGGGGTTGGTTAGTGCGCGCATCCCAGAGATGTTCTCTAAAAAATTAGAAAGTTGGCGTCCTGTCTCCACAATGTGGAGTAGATGATTTGTGTCAAAATACAGGTAAATTTCTGTCGGATGTGGAATGATACTTTGTGGTCTTGGACCGTGGTGAGGCGGGGAGTGGTGATAAGCGCAGGTTTTTCACTTCTTGTGATGGCAGGGGAAGGTGCTGGGAGGGGAGGATGGATTGCTGGGGGGTGTGGAGCTGACAAGGGAGCTGTGGAGAGGAGGGAAATATATCTCTGGTGATGGGATATGTTTGTAGGTGGCGGAAATGGCAGAGAATGATGCAGTGTGTCCGATGGTTGATGGGTTGGAAGGTGAGGGGCAGGGGTCTTTTCTGTCCTTGTTGCAACTGGAGTGGTGTGTTTCTGAGATGGAGCTGGTGAACTTCAGGTTAAGATGGAAACGTTTGTTTCTTTGTCTCCCGCCAACCCAATTAATATGTTCCCTGACACACTCATCCAACTGGCTGAACTGGTCCTCACACAAAACAACTTCTCCTTCCATTCCTCCCACTTTCTCCAGACATGGGCAGCTGCATGGGCCCCAGTTATGCCTGCCTCTTCATCTGTGGAACAGTTCATCTTCCACTACACCAGCACCATTACCCACCTTTTCATCCGCGACATCGATGACTGTATCAGTGCTACCTCGTGCTCCCATGGGAAGGTTGAACAGTTCATCAACTTCCACCCTGACCTCAGGCTCAGCCGGACCATCTCAGACACCTCCTTCCCCTTCCTGGATCTCACCATGTCCATTTCTGGTGACTGACTCAACACAAACATCCACTACAAGCACACCGACTCCCACAGCTACTTGCACTACACCTTCTTCCACATTGCCTCCTGTAAAAATGTTATCCCTTATTTGAAAATCCTCTGCCTCCACTGCATCTGACCCCAGGGGGACCAATTGCACCATAGAACGTCCCAAGTGCCCTTCTTCTACAAAGACCGCAGTTTCACCTCCCACGTGGTCAAGGATGCCCTCCAGCACAGCTCCTCCACGTCCTGCCCTTGAACACCACTCCTCCAACCACAATAAGGACATAATCCCCCTGGTGCTCACCTTCCACCCCACCAACCTCTGGATACACCATGTCATTCTCAGCCATTTCCACCACCCACAAACAGACCTCACCACCAGGGATATAATTCCCTCACCACCCCTATCTGTGTTTTGGACATACCATTACTTTCATGACTCCCTTGTCTGATCTATGCCCCCCATCAACCCACCATCCCCTCCAGTACCTTGCCTTGTCATTGCAACAAGTCCAAAGCCAGCGCCTACACCGCATCCTCACCTTTGTCCACGGCCCCAAAGGATCCTTCCACAGAAGACATAAATTTATCTGTACTACCACACATGTCATCTACTGTATCTGTTGCACCTGATGTGGTCTCCTCTACACTGGGGAGATCGGATGCCAACTTGTGGATCATTTTAGAGAAAGTCTTTGGGACACCCACAATAACCAATGCCACCGCCCTGTGGCTGAACATTTAACTCTCCCTCAAAGTCCACCAAGGACATACAGGCCCCGTGCCTCCTTCATCGCCAAACTCTTACCACCTGACGCCTGGAGGAAAAGCCTCCTCCTCCATTTGCAAACCTCCTGCCACAAAGAATCAATGTGGATTTCAACAGTCTCCCCATTTTCCCTCTCCCCATGTTATCCCAGTCCCAAACTTCCAACTTATCACCTTCACCTCTTGAATGGTCCTATCAGTCCATTTCTCTTCCTACCTATCCGCTCCACCCTCCTCTCTGACCTATCATTGTCACCCCTACCTTCTATCCTCCTACGTTAACATTCCCATCTACTTCCCCATGCCCTTGAATTTATCTCTCAGCCTCCTTTGCCCCATTCTGATGAAGGCCTTATGCCCAAAATGTTGATTCTCCTGCTCCTCAGATGCTACCTGACAGGCTGTGCTTTTGCAGCACCACATTCTTTGATTCTGATCTCCAGCGTCTGCAGTCCTCGCTTTTTCTTATCGTAAAGAATGTATTTTTAAAAAATTATTACTAATTGCACAACTGGAGAAAAATATTAAGCATTTATGAAATGGAAATCGTAATTGACAAACTTGTTTTGGAATTTTTAGATGTTTCTTGTAGACAGCAACAATGGATGTACTGTAGTTGGATATTTGATTGGGATTTTTACATAATTCAACCAATGAGTATGGAAATAAAATTAAACCGAAGGGAACTGGGAAGAACTTATGCAAATGGAAATGGAAATGTAAACTTTAGGTTTTCTTAATTTACCAGGAAATCGACGTTTCAGGCAAAAGCCCTTCATCAACTCCTCGGATGCTGCCTGACCTGCTGTGCTTTTCCAGCACCACTCTAATCCCAACCCTTCATTAGTGGGAATTGGAATAGAAAAGTTAAGACATTCTGTATCAGTTGCATAATATTGTTAAAACTGTACTTGTAGCACTTTGTATAGTTTCAGTCTCTCAATTTGAGGAAGAATATACAGACCACAGAGGACATGCAATTGACATTTTCTAGATTAATCACTCAAATGACAAGATTGTCTGATGAGGAAACTCAGCGTGCATTGCCCAAAGATTAAAAAAAAAGTGTGACCTGATTACAGTGAAGTGAAATGTAGAAAATTCACAGAAAAAAGGAATGATTAACAAAGACCCATGGACATGCAAGATGAGGAAGAATCCCAATCTATTTTGTAAGCATTTCAAGTGGAACAGAAAACCAGGGAAAAATTAGGGCTGACAAAAAAATAACCAAGGGGACAATGTGTGTCTGAAGCTGAAAAAGCAATGCTAAATAGTACTTTGCATATATTTTTGCTTGTGAGAAGGAAGATGCAGACATGCTATTCCAGAACGTGGAATGTGAACCTCTTAGCAGATTTGTATACGATGTGTGCAGGTATTGGAGATTATATTGGACAAAGCCACAGTCTGCATGAGTTGTATCCAGGCAGAAAAAATCAGCCTGATCCAAACTTCTAAATTGAATCTAGCTACAGCGCCAGATGGCTGATGAACAGCTAATGTGATTCCACTTTGCAGGAATGCTGGTAGAGATAGACCAGGGAACAACAGACCAGGGAGTCTCCTATCAGCTTTATAGACAATATTACAAAAGATAGGCAAGACGGAAATCAGTCTTAATTTGGGAAGGCAAAGTTTTATTTGGGAGAATGAGCATGACTTTATCAGAGGAAAATCATGCTAAGCGAATTTGATTGACTTTTTTTTCTGTGGATGCCGTTCATGTTATCTTTAGCAAGACTTTGACATAGTCCCACATGGGAAACTAATTAGGAAAGTAGAAGCTCATGGTATCAGTGGTAACAATACAAGTTATATTCAAAATTTTCTTAGTGGCAAGAGTCAGGCTGGTAGTAGAAGAGTATTTGTGTGACCAGAAACAAGATCAGGAATGCCATTGCTGGGCTTGACTCCTCGAAGTGAGAGAGTTAAAAATCCCAGGTTGATTTGGAGGTACCAGCTTTCAGACCACTGCTCCTTCATCAGTACTTTGAAATAACTTAGTGGACTATAACTTAGTGTTGTGGGATGTTTAACTTTGTTCATCCAGTCCAACATTAGCTCCTCCGGACTGTGGCTAAGCGAGAGAAACAATTTATTTCAGTGAATAAAGTTTGGTGCCAAAACCAGGGAAGTGGACCTGCATGGGTAAGAGCCATGTTCAACCTGATGTTAGTTTCAGTGATGTGCAATGCTCGGGAAGGTGAGGCCGTCTGACCACGTGAAAACTGCAAACTTGCAAACAGGACAGCAAATAAAAACTCACCTGGCTCCTCAGAACATCCAGAAAGGATATCAGAATCCATGTGGTCTCCATATCTGTCGAGCATTGAAGAAACATCAGATTCTGAGCAGATGACTTTTTTTATAAGACACTCCGGGAATAAACAAGGGTGGGTGGCGGGAAACGGACTTGGCGAAGACAGTCTCTAACAGAAAGAACAGCTCCGCATCGACAGACTTCGAAGGAAAGATATAATGATTGCAAGGGGTCAGCCAGCTGAACGTCATAGAATCTGAATCCCCTGAGAGAGGGGGCTTGAAAACGTAAATGTTGATAAGTTGTTTGCACTTCTAGACAGTGTTTCGATTTGGGTGACACATATACAGAGGAATCGACTCTCATATAAAATGCAGGTGCAAAGAAATTTCCTCTCTCAGAACACAGTGCACGTCGGGAATTCAGAGTTGTGTAGGCTATATCACTGAAAATCCTGACAGGTGAGGTGGGTGGACATTTGTCATATTCGCAAGTTGACGGACGCAAGGAGTTTGCATGAGTGTGGATTTGGTCCCTCAGGGAGATCGCCATTTCCTTATGGAATAACAGATCGAATGCACTGAAGGTGAGAATGGCTGACTCCTGTTCCTATTTATTATGTTCTGTTATTGGAAATTGGCAAGTTCTTTTCTGGGTAGTCAGCGAGAGCAGAAGAAATGGTTGAGCTCACCTTGGGTGACGTCTTGTAGTTCCATTAACACTGAATCTGGGTCTGCAGCATGACCACATCTGGAGTAGAAGTTGCAGAGAGGGGCATCTTGAAAAGAGGGATTGGGAGAGAGAGCACGTCCTGACCCAGCCTGGATTTTCCAAGTACATTTTCACAACCTACACTTAACCATCAGAGTGGCTTCAATCTGCTCCTGGGTATCTGGTCCTAAGGGTAGAGTAGAACATTAGAACAAAGGATTGAGGAGCATGCATGATCCATGCAACCCTTTGACACTACTCCACTAGTAAATAAGGTCGTGATCCATCCCATTGTGGGCTCAGCTGCACTTTTCTATCAATACCCCTTTAACCCTGATTCAACTCTGTCGAAAATCAAACTACGTCAGCCTCAATATAAAGATCCAGCCACCATAAACTTCTGGGAAAAATAATTTCCAATTGAATGAATTGCCAGTATGTGAATTTCTCCTCATCCTTGTTCTGACTGAGTTTGGAGGAATCACTCTTTCCCTTTTGCGTCCAACTCCTCTACTGGTCACAACAAATTTTCAATGCAACCAAGCTGGTGATATGGACAATGATATTTGTCTCAGACAGAGGCAGGCTCAGTGGTGCAGTAGTTCAGTGGCTAGCAGTGCTGCCACACAACACCAGGGACCTGGGTTCAATTTCTGCCTCAGATGACAATCTGTATGTGTTTTCACATTCTCCCCATGTCTGTGTGGATTCCCTCTGATAATCCCAAGATGTGCAGGTCAGGTGAATTGGTGTTAAATTGTTTGGAGCTCTCTTCCCCAGAGAACCTCGAATATTTCTGAGGCACAAACAGATAGACTTATGCATAACAAGGTAGTCAAAGATTATCAGGGAATGGACAGGAATGTGCAGTTTGGGAAGAAATGCTGACGGTTGGTACAAAAGGAAATTATGGATGACCAGAACACCCAGGAATATTATGGAGAAAACCGATAACACGCAGAAAATTTTAACATGGTAACAGTGATGGGATAAAGTCACAAAAGTCCCAGAAGACCACGGGACTGGTGTTGGTTTAAACTGAGGATTAGCACCCTTCAGGTGAGGTGTGAGTTTGAGAAAACAAGTCCTGTGTCGATGTGGGAATTGTTGGTCTCCATCTGCATCTCAAACCAGCCAGGATAAAGTGAGGATTCCAAATGCTGGAGTTTAGAGACGAGAGTGTGGTGCTGGAAAAGCACTACAGGTCAGACAGCATCCGAGGAGCAGGAGAATCGAGCTGAGGGGGTGGGCTGATAAATCAAAAGGGTGTGGGTTTGGGGGGAAGGCAGCTGAGAGTGCAATAGGCAGGTTGGTGGTGAAAAAGGTGATAGGTTAAAGAGGACTGTGGAGCAGGAAAATGGACAAACCATTCTAACTCAGCACCACTGAGGAAACCCACACAGTTACAGGGAGAATACACAAACTCCATACAGTCACCTATGGCTGGAATCAAACCTGGGTGCCTGGCGCTGTGAGGCAGCAGTGTTAACCACTCAGCCATCGTGCCATGGATACGCAAGTATGTAAATCTGGTGTAGTATATTATTTGTAGAGTGCATTCTCATGAGAAATGACTCCCAATCACATGCTTGAAGGAAAGCGGTGTAAAAAGGATCTGGGTGTTGGCTGTTCAGAGACAGGAACCTGGGGGATTGAATGACGGAATGTCCATGCAGCTACAGAATCTGTTTTAAAGTGCTGAATGGCCTCATAATGGAAATTTGAAAAGAAAAATGCAACTCTATTCTTTCCACTTCCGTGTTAGATCGTGGGGGACAGCAATTTTTCTAAAACCTAAGAAATATTTAGAACATTACCTGGAACATTCAGAAAACAACATCATACAGAAAATTCTAAACGTGGCATTATCCAGAACACTCTGTAACACTGACATTATCCTCAACATTCCAGAACATGCATTCCCCGCAAAATTGGATAATCAACATTTTCCAGAACATTCTGTAACCAACATCATTTTGGATGGCCGGACATCAGTTAATTCAACAAAGGATAAGACACCGAGGAAACAGACACTGCTCCAAGAACAAGGAGACACTGTTTCAAAGTACCCTCAGGCAGTTAAAGGAATGAATCTGTTTTCCCTTCACAACAGAGAATCAAACACAATTTAGATTAAAAGACAGATATTTCCAATCTCCATTTGTCTTCAAGGAACTGGGAGAGAACCCTTCAAAACAGCAACTTTTTCACCCTCTGTATTAGGAGCTGTAAAAAAAAGTGACTTGTGCCTGCTCTCGAGTTTTTCAAAAATATGGGAATGTCCTAGAAATCATCTGTTCTTATGGATGTGCATCAATGTGTTTGGGGAGGGAAGGTTTCTTCTGTTTTACATTGCATTTTGTAAGCAGTTCAGAGCATATCAGTTGTTAATTCAGTTTTATATGTTTCAATAAATCTCTGAATACAGTGACTCATTTGAAAACTTTACACTGTCCTCAATCAAACCAATAATTTTGCATCTAGGCTGATTATAATTTGTTTGTTTTTCCTCTTGACAGTTAACGTTGTGACGATCTTCATCCTGCTTTATAAAGATTGTGGATTGTCTCCATGTGTCAGACGTTACCTGGGGGCCATGGCAGTGGCGGATCTACTGGTCATTATCCTCGACCTGGTGTTAAGACACATTCCAATTATGTATCAGAATCAGTTTTATTTCATCAAGTACATCCCCGTGTGTAATGTCCACGCCATCCTGCTTTATGCAGCCACTGACTGTTCTGTCTGGTTCACCGTCACTTTCACCTTCGATCGATTTGTGGCCATTTGTTGCCAGAAGCTGAAAAGTAAATATTGCAGTGAGAAAACAGCAGCTGTGGTTTTGGGAACAGTGACTGTGCTGAGCCATTTAAAGAATATTTTCTGGTATTTTATGCTCACATCTCAGTACACCCTGGGGAACATCCCCTGGTTTTGTAAGGTAACAATGGATGTTCGTTCCTCTCTGGTCTGGGTCATAATCGAGTTCCTCCACCACATTATAACCCCTGGTCTCCCATTTCTCCTGATTCTGCTACTCAACGTTTTCACTATCAGACACATTTTAGTGACCAGCAGAGCCCGCAGGAGACTCTGGGCTCAGAGCAATAGGGACACTCATTATGACAGAGAAATGCAAATTCGGAAAAAATCCATAATTTTACTGTTTGTGATCTCCGTCAATATCATCCTGTTATGGTCAACATTAATGGTGTATTCAATATGGTACCGATTGAAGTGGATTGGGTACACCTCTATGCAGCTACGAATGTTGGTGCGGCAATTGGGATTCATGCTGCAGCTCCTCAGTTGCTGTACAAATACCGTGATTTATGCCATTACCCAGGCTAAGTTCAGGCAGCAGCTGAAGAATGTGTTGAAATATCCCTTTACCCAAATTTATCAATCAATCAAATTCACTCATTTATCAATCCATTCAAGATTTTCTCATTTCAATTCATTTTTTCCAGCAACAAAACATCCTGCCACTATGGGAACAGACTGAGGCTGGTGATGGATTGCACCATTGTACCAACTGTATCTGTAACTTCAATTTGTATGTAATAAAACTGTTTATTAAAGTTAGTCTCAAACAGCAGATTGAAATGTTGAAACTGAGGTGGAGAGAGGTAGTCTTGACCCCAACTCCTGATCCTCAGTGAAAGCAAGGGGATTGCTCAAGAAATGGATTTACGTTTCTCTGTCTTTGCTTAAATTACTTGGACATTCACTCCACCCTGGCCTTGGCAAAATTCATCTCTAATCCTTGCTCCCTCACCAACCATATCTCCCTGTGAATCCTAAAATGCTCTTCTGATATAGCTGCACAGAGGCCAGTTTCCCTTTATTTACTTCTGCACAGTACACTGGCTGTGACCAGCCAGTTAGGAGTCAGTCCCCTGAACTGAGGGGACTCTGAATTTGCTTTTGTAAGTGTAGGGACTCAGCAAAGACACTACTGGTCAAGAAATTGTATTCAATACTTCCACCAAGAAAAATAACCATTTGACCAGGAAACTAGTAACAAGGGAAGTGTGACAATTACTCTCTGTTGATATGAACATAGCCTGCTGCCTGGACCTGTCAATGATCAACTTGGCCAGGCCCAGGAGCAAATCCAAAAGGATATCCTCTGACCTGCCTGTACCCCTCCACACCGAGTGCCCAAAAGTCAGGAGCTTACAATGAGATAACATGCAATGAGAAACAGAGAAAAAGGTAGTTAGGGTAACTGAAAATGGAGTGCAAAAGCCCGCATTCCATGCATACATGGCCCACAGACTCTACAGTGCCACAAAACGTAGAGATGGTCTGAGAGCCCATGAACCACCGCGTTCTGCGGTTGCATGGGACTGCTATGTGCAACGCCTTCCACCCGAGATCTGCAAGGGAAAGAGGAAGGACTCCAGCACACAGAATCCTCCACTGGGTCACCCACTGCCCAGTAGCAAATGGGAATACCAAGGCATGTCCGGGTTGTAGATAAAGGAGTAAAGGTTGCTGGCGTGCAGCAGCAATCCATACAGTTTTCTATCTTGTCTTTCTAAAAGAAATACAATACAGATTTCAGAGGAGCTCAGGTTGTACGGCTCCCGCTCCCGCAGAAGGTATGGAATCCTCGGGAACAACATGAAATCCCGTCTGAGCAAGGGTCCGTTTATACTGGATTCGACCACACACTGGAGCATCCTCCAACTGCACACATCATCAGGTCCAAGCACTGCAATTTTAAACTTTGGATGGCAGTGGTCAAGTAGCACTTTGTCCAACTTCTCGATCCAGGATTTCCACCTCTTTGTCGACCTCCTCGCACACCCCTGATAGAAAACAAGGATGTGAGCATTGTCCACATCGCAATACGGCCTCGGGGAGGGCCGGACCCAAAACCCAACCCCCAGTCTTTCACCAGCCAGTTGAGAACCGACAAAACGAATCCTGGAACTGCTTGTCCTCCAGCAGCATATTGTTAAATTGCCAGTACACATACACAAACCTGCCCGCGAATGTAAGGCGTTCAGCCCACGTCAGGTGATGGTCCATGCAGGGCACCTGCTGCATGGAGGCTGCTAGAATGCAGGAGGCATACGCTCGTGCAACGTGTAGATGGTAGATCCTCAACACTCCAAGCCCTAACCCTCACGAAGAGGACGTCAATGGAGTGAGGATGGAGATGCCGCCAGACTTCCACCAGGTCGAAGAACTTGACAAAATTCTCCAACTTCTTCCCCGGCACCAAACCAGATTGGACACTGCCATGGGCTCTGCCCTTGAGAATGTCATTAAAATCTTCCCCGAGGACAACACACTGACCTTCTATGATGAATGTGAGATGAGTAGATATTTCTCTGTAGAAGCATGGTTGCCTCAGCCTGACCATGGAAACAAAGATATTCACAAAGAAATGAAGAACCTTGCCCCCAGCCACACTGTCAGGTGCAGTTGACAGCACAGGCTCTTTGACCCCCAGGATCTCCAGATGAAAATGCAGGACCAACAAGATAGCTACCCTGCCAGAACAGCGGGTGAGGTGACTCATAGTAGACTGCTGCCACCGCTCCCTCCCCTCCCCCAAATCCAACACCCCGCCCCGCCCCGCAGTCCAGGAGCCTGGGTGCTTCATCTCCTGGGGTGGTGTCACTTTCTTGCCGGAAGCACACAGTGTGCCTCCCATCCGAATAGATCTCGAAGTTCTGGAATCTGCGTTCTGACTCACATCATCATCAGCAGCAGTGTGTAACCAACCCAAAAACCGTTAACCTGATTTTCTGGGAGAACGTGGAATGGGGCAGAACAAACCCTCTCCCTCCCTGGAAGTGCACTGAGCAAGTTTTTAAGTCACACCCAGGGGAAGCCCGGCCGCCTGGAGTGCAGCCTGGGCTGACAAGAAGATCAACTCAAAGATCTTCCAGAGGTCGAGCGTGAGCTGGACTATCCCAACAAATGCGAGTTTCGTTGATAAAGGCCTGGAGTTGCTTGGGGAAATGAGGGGCAGCTCAGGTCGGCATACACTAAGGAGTCTAAAACTTCACTGGAGACAGACTCCGTGTCATCCCCAACATCCACCACTGAGCCCAACCCTCCTCTAGCTGGTCTTCCTTGATCTCCAGCCTTTTCCTCATGGTGAGGGTGGGGGTTGGTCTGGAGGCGCCAGCTGGCTCCTAAGCCCCAGAGACACCACTCTCACTATCACTGGCGTCAATATCCTTGGTGCACTCCATTGTTGCTGAGTATAATTCTGGGTCATTTGGGCAGGGGAGACTCCAGACAGAAGGAAGCCTGCCACTTCGGGGAAAATAATTGCTGTCATGGCCATTGCTCTGAGAAAACAGTCTGGGAGGGAGAAGTGAGGAAAATATCTCCCTGCCACTCACCACACGATGAGCCAGCGGAAGTGGTATCATCATTCCCTGCATGGAACTCTGGTTTATCCCTGAGGCCTGGTGAAACCCAAGCAATCCCTGGGGCTCTGGACAGTTCAGGCTACAGTACAGGTAGGCAAGAGTTGCCACAGGTTCACTTGTGGGTAAGGAAATGTATCTTATCCATCCTGAGAGGTTTTCCTCCTCATGCGGGAAAGGTGCATCTTTCCTGATGGTGGTCATGGAGTTCACATGGCCTCCCTCCAGCCTCTCTCCAGGCACAATGTTAGCTGGAGAATGACGGGGAAAGCTGTTTCTGTCACTTTGTCACATGCCCATTTTCTGCCAGATGAGTGTGGGTGGGGCAGGGGCCTAGCTTCCAGTCCAGGAGCCCAGATTTGGCCACTCATCATGGTTGGCAGCGCAGCCAATGAGATCAAGTGAGTCAGAGAGGCGGTCTGGTAAAATGGGGCACAATGACAGCTTAGGGATCCCAGGAACAGTTGTGAAGGGAGTTGGGGGGTACGGCTCGGGCACACATTAGGGAGATCAGGACCAGGGTTTCTGCACTGGGATGACACTGGAGTTGCTATGGAGTCATTATCACGCCAGGGTGGGGTAGGGCATGAGTCCGATTCCACGGAGGGGCATGGGGTGACCTCAATGGGGAGGGGGTACAGGGAGATGCATCCACGTGGGTGGGCATAACATCCTTAGGCTTTCCCCCTGCCTTCTTCCCAGGCAGGCACCCAGCCCATCCCTGCAAGAGGCCGCAGTGACAACAACCTCTGATTTTTCTCCTGCTGTGGGGCCCCCGAGTGTGCTTTGTGGAGGGGGGGACAGGTGTGGCAGTTCCATCTGTGGCCGCCGATGAGGGCTTGGTAGACTTCAGGTACGTGTCCCACCTCATGGCAGTGGTGCACTGCACGCTGTCAGCTATCCAGAAAATGCTGTAGGTCATGCCCTAATGGCACACAGTAAATGAGCCCTCAGTGACCTCCTCCCAAGGCAAACAGAAGGCATCCGAAGGAGTCCCTGAGGGCAGGGAACTTCGCTCCGAGGAGGAGTGTTTGAACACCTGACTGCATTTGCTCCTGTATTTGAGGATGGAGTGGGAGGCGCTCACTGGTATTAAAAAGGTGGGATGTTGAAGATCATGACCCATTGGGCTGTGACTGCCAGAGGATCGAACAGTAAAAATGTACGACCTACAACGAGCTCCTTCTGAACAGCCAGGTGGACCACCTAGGATCATACAATACAATCCCTACAATGTGGAAACAGGCCCTTCGGCCCCACAGATCCACACTGACTCTCCAAAGAGAAACCCACCTAGACCCAATTTCCTATCCTATTAAGCTACATTTTACCACTGATTAATGCACCTAACCTAAAGATCCCTAAACACTATGGGCAATTTAGTATGGCCAATTCACCTGACCTGCACATCTTTGGACTGTGGGAGAAAACCAGAGCACCCGGACAAAACCTACACAGACACAGGGAGAATGTGCAAACTCCACACAGACAATTGCCCGAGGCTGGAATCAAACCCAGTTCCCTGGCGCTGTGAGGCAGGCACTGAGCCACCTGCTCGGACCTCACAAAAATATGTCCTTCCCGTACATTTTGGCACAAGTGATGATGGCTGACAGGCAGCCGCACTGGCCATGGCCTTATTGCAGGCCTCAAAAGTTGGGAATGGGGATATGCCTTGACTCTGCGGCCCTGTCTGAGGAACCAAAAGGTGGTTGAATTAATGGATGGGCGTGCTCGTTCGTGATGAAGAGCTTATGCTTGAAGCATCGACTCTCCTACTCCTGCTCAGATGCTGCTGGACTGGCTGTAATTTTCCAGCACCACTCTTTTTGACGTAAGGCTGTGGCTGCTCCAGCGTACATACGGCTAGGCCTGTGAACTTGGGGCCAGCTATGTCACCAGGGAAGAGGTTGGAGTTGGAAGGGAAGACTAGTGCTGACAGATTCTGCAGGAAATCAACTCCACGCCCGGGCAGCAGCAATATTTCTCAGGTAGGTGGGCCCTGTGAAGAAACCACAGACCACAAGCAGGTCCCAAGCAGAGACAGTAGTCTTTAGGTGTGTTCTGGCGTAGGGCCCAGGTAGTGGCAACAGCAGCAGAGGGGGGAAGGCCAAGACAGTGGCAGCAGTAGCAGTTGAAGGAGGCCCAAACTGCAGCAATGGATCCATACATGGATCCCCTTTTAGATGGGACTTGAATCCAGGCTGCCCAATCCAGGGGTAGGGACACTACTGCTGCACCACAAGAAAATGCTAACACTCCTTTTTTTTTCTTTTTTTTTCTGTGGTAGTGCTTATTTTTTCCCCAGCACCCATGGTTTGTGTGTGTAGGTGCGAGACACAGTGAAAGACACAAAGTGCACAAATCTTTATTCAATTGCCACCACCAGGAAGATATGAAAAACACCCGAGTGGCCAGTGACAAGCACTGCCCTTCAAACCACAGGGCAATGCTGTGTGATCAAAACAGTGAAGGGGAGGGTAGGGACTAAATCAAAATAGAGTTGGAGGGAGAAATAATACACTCCACTCCCTGCCTAACACTCCTTTTTTTTTTCTTTTTTTTTGTGAGACACAGTGAAAAGACACAAAGTGCACGAATCTTTATTCAATTTCCACCACCAGGAAGATAGGAAAGACACCCGAGTGGCCAGTGACAAGCACTGCCCTTCAAACCACAGGGCAATGCTGTGTGAGCAAAACAGTGAAGGGGAGGGTAGGGACTAAATCAAAATAGAGTTGGAGGGAGAAATAATACACTCCACTCCCTGCCTAACACTCCTTCTTTTTCTTTTTCTTTCTTTTTTTTTTCTTTTTTTTTTATTCTTTTTCTTGTCTTCGTTTTTTTTTCTTTTTTTTAAACCCCCACACTACCGCCTAAGTGCGGTAGTGCTTATTTTTATTCCCCAGCACCCATGGTGTGTGTGTGTACAGGTGTGAGACACAGTGAAAGACACAAAGTGCACGAATCTTTATTCAATTTCCACCACCAGGAAGATAGGAAAGACACCCGAGTGGCCAGTGACAAGCACTGCCCTTCAAACCACAGGGCAATGCTGTGTGAGCAAAACAGTGAAGGGGAGGGTAGGGACTAAATCAAAATAGAGTTGGAGGGAGAAATAATACACTCCACTCCCTGCCTAACACTCCTTATCTGTAAGCTATGGCTCTCTGATTGGAACAGAATAACAGTCCCAATCAGGGAACTCCAATTCTAAGAGATTCACCTGGCTGACTTAATTACAACCACAACCCCACTCCCCTCTGAGTCTGAGGACATAGGCTGGTTCTTTATTTGGTAGCTCCTCCTGGGGTATTTTAACACTGGGTCAGGTTTCACGAACTGTCCCTCTGATACTGGTGGCATGTGCTGCACAGTAGTTTGCCTCTTGCTGCACAAATCATCTTGGAAGAAATTCATTCTACTTTTCAAGTGGTAAAGGCATCATGGTGGTGACATCTGTCATGTCCATCTTAGATTCTGAGGTAGCTTCAACCCTTGATGGAGAGGGAGAATCCATGCATTCCAGAACAGTTGGAAAGGCAGTTGAGGAGACTGGGATAGCTTGCTCCCGCACCCTATCTCTCCTAATCTCACTGGTGAATGTAATTCTTTCAGCTGAGACAGAGTCATTGATGTGTTTAGTGACAGAGTGACTCCTGATTCGGTTCCCAGTCGCTGGAATATTCCTATATGAGAAATCCAGGAATGAACTGATTCTGGCACAAGATAAGTGGTTGAATACGATATGATTGGAATTTACACCAGAATTTCAATGGAAATCTAGAGAAGAGGCTATAACTGGACTTGCACGATTCAAAGCAACTCTGGTCAATGCTTTCCAGTGAAATATTGTCAGCTGAGAGAGGTAATTACTGAATATTACATTTTATGTCTAATATTTTTGTAAGAGAGAACCTGTTTTGGGATATTGTAGTGCTGGGCAGGGGATGGGAGGCTTTTTCCTGAAACGGCGATTTCCTTGCTCCTCGGATGCTGCCTGACCTGCTGTGCTTTTACAGCATCACTTTAATCTAGGCTCTGATCTCCAGCATCAGCAGTCCTCACTTTTGCCAGGGCAGGGGATGGCCTAGCAGTACTATTGCTAGACTGTTAATCCAGAGACCGAGGTAATGTCCTGTGGACTGGATTCAAATCCTGCCATGGCAGATGGTGGAATTTGAATTTAACAAAAATGTGGAATTAAGAGCCTAATGATGACCATGAATCCATTGTTGATTGTTGGAAAAACACATCTCGTCCACTAATGTCCTTCAGGGAAGGAAACTGACATTTTTACCTGGTCTGGCCTATATGTGACTGCAGACACACAGCAATGTGGTTGACTTGTAACTGCCCTCTGGGCAATTAGGGATGGGCAAACTTGCTGGCCTGGCTAGTAATATCCTCATCCCATGAATGAATAAAGAAAAAAATGAAGAAAGGTGAGGTTTAAATGAGACCTCTTGCCTCAGCTGTTGGGGCTTCCAACTGTGATGTTATATCATTAGTGCTGACAAATTATAATTTCTAAGTCCAGCTCTTTCTGTTACCCTAAAATTTCCATGAACACACCCCTGTTGCTTCCATGCTGTATTTGTCCCAAGCCCACCTCAGTGTCCCAGGAAAGTCCAAAGATCAACACCTCCTTTTCCACTTCAGCAAATTACAGACATGAGGTTGCGCCATTGAATTAAATGATTTCTCTCTCTCTCTCTCTCTCTCTCTTTCACACACACACACACACATCACACACTTGTCTTGTCTGTATAGTCATAGAATTGGATTGGAGCTGATCAAAAACAACAATCTAATTATTCAATCCCATTTAGTATCAATTAGCCAAAAGCCTTGTCTACTTTGATATGGTAAGGGTACATCTAAATACTTCCCCAATGTGGTGAGGACTTCTTGTCTCCCACCCTTACAGGCAGTGAGCTCCAGACTCCCACCAGCACCTCAGTGAAAGCATATTGATCATATCCCCTCCAAACATACTGACCCTGACCTTAAATCTGTGTCTCTGACCATTGATCGCTTCATCCAGGACAAAGCAGCGCACTTGATTGACACCACATCTAAAAGCATTCGCTCCCTCCACCACTGATGCTCAACAGCAGTAGTGTCTGCTATACAAGATCCTCATACAGCACCTTCCAAACCTATGACCACTTCCATCTAAAAGGAGAAGATCAGCAAATACTTGGCAACACCATCCCCTGGATATTTCCCTCTAAACCATGCACCATCTTACTTCATTGTTGCCAGGTCAAAATCCTGGAATCCCCTCATTTAGGACATTATGGGTCTACCTACAGCAAGCACATAGAAATCAAACACATAATTTATGTGGTGTAAACCAAACTAGTCCCATTTGCCCGCATTTGGTCCATATCCCTCTAATAATGTAATGACTGTACCTGCACTTCCCACTTCCTCTGGCAGTTCCACCTTCGGTGTGAAAAAGTTGTCCTTCTGGTCCATTTTGAAACTTTCTCTTTTCACCTTAAAAATATATCCCTAGTTTCAAACCCATCCACCTGAGGCAAAAGACCTTTGCTATTCACCTTGTCTATGTCCCTCACGACTTTATAAACCTCGATAAGGTCACCTCTCAAACTCCTGTGCTCCATGAAAAATGTCCAAGGATATACCACCTACCCAAATAATGCAAGTCCAGACCACATCCTAATAATTTTTTTCTAAACCTCCACCAATTTAATAATATTCTTCATATAACAGAATGATCAGAACTGTACACAGTACTCCAAAAGTGCGTCACCAATTTCTGTACAACCTCAATATGGCCCCTTAACTCCAAAATTCAATGGTCTGAGCAATGAAGGCAAGTGTGCTGACACCTTCTTAATCATCCTATCTAAACGTAATGCAACTTTGAAAGAATTGTATGCCTGAGCTCCTATGTCGATCTATTCTGCTACACAGGGATGGCATGGTGGCTTACTGGTTAGCAAAACTGTCTTACAGATTCAGGGACCTGGGTTTGATTCCACTGTCAGGTGACAGTCTGTGTGGAGTTTGCATGTTTTCTTTGTGTCTACGTGGACCTCTGCTAGGTCCTCAGGTTTTCTTCTAAAGACCAAAGAAGGTTAAGTGGATTGGCCATGCTAAATTACCCATTGTGTTCAGGGATGTGTAGGTTAGGTGGTTAACCATGGGAAATATATGGGTATGGGTAGGATGCTGTTTGGAGGGTCGGTGTGGAGTTGCTGGGCCAAATGGCCTGTGTTCATAATGTAGGGATTATATGGACTACCCAGGGTGCCACTATTAACTGAATAAGTCCTGCCCTTGCTCAAAGTACACAAGCTCACATTTATCCAAATTAAATTTCATCTGTCACTCCTCAGCCCATTAGCCCAGTTGATCAAGATCCCATTGCAATCTTAGATAGCATCTTTCACTGTCAACAGCACCATCAATTTTGGTGTCATCCATTTCCCAGCATGTCCCTTGATGATATGGATTTCTGTCAGTAGATACTTTACAAGAATGAAAGGGGACCAATAATAGCTCTTCAGTCCCTCAAAGACTAAAGGACACTTGTATTTCCTTGACTAGGCTTGCATTCATGCAAGCTTTGGAAGTCTACCAATTAAAGATAGCACACAACCCTCCAGTTTTCCACAAAACAATGGTTTTGCATCGTTGTACAAATAACAACTTTCCAATAAAAAAATTACGCAATCTTTCTATATCTAACAGTGTTGATTCTCCTTTTCATTCCAAGTTAATGCACATGGCTACATTATCAAACATGCTCAAATTGAGATGCTTAATAACCAATCAAAACAGTACATGTTCATATCGATTTACTGTGAGTGCATACTTACCATGAATGACTCTCCTTCTCAAGCTGTCACCTCGCCTGATGGGTGGCGACCCTCATGTCAAATCACCACCAATTGTATGTTTCTAATGAGAAAGCAGCCCTTTATCATAGTAAGACTATGGCGATTCAATATTGTTGATGACAGTCCTTGATGTCAATCAGAATTGTCATCTAACTGAGGTTTTATAGAGTATTGGAAAGAGCCATGGGAATATAAATGCAAAATAAAACATTTCTACTGTTCCAATCAAGTGATATAACGCTGAAATTAGAGTAAACTTGCTCCGAGAATTTGTCACTTCTCATGGAGGAATGTACAGTCGTTGAGTTTTTGCAGCACAGAGACTGACCCTCCTGCTGATCGTGTTCATGCTAAAATTCTATCTTGATCTTATTTTCCAGTATTTGGTATGCAGCCTGCATCTTATAGGATTTGAAATCCTCATGTAAATACTTCAGAAATGTCTTGGTTGCTCCTGCACCTATCAAACTTATACACAATGAGTTTTCAATATTCACCACATTTGGGGTGGAAATAAAATCCTCTAATCTCCTTTATACCACCTGCTCCTTATTTTCAAACTGTGAGCCCTGGTTACTGTCTCCTCCAGTGAGAGGAACATTTCTCACGACCTACTCCTCTCAGCCCCTCATAAATTTGTAAAGCACAATCAGGTTCCCCCTCAATCTTACTCTCAGGAAGACAATCACAGCCTATTAAACCTCTCCTTATAGCTGAAATGTTCCATCTCAAGTAACATCCTGGTAAATCTCCTTTACACTCCCTCCAGTGTAATCCCATAATGTGGTGTCCAGTGATGTGCACAGGGCTCCAATATGGTCTAAATTAGGTGCTATATATCTAAATTAGATTAAGTATATTACTAATACATTATGCAACAAAGAAATGTGAAAATCTCCCCCAAAGATGTTGAATTGGGAGAAGGGATGGGCAGCAGAAGCTAATTCAAACTTTGTAAGTGAGAAACATTCTGTTTGGCAAACACATACAGGATTTCAGAAATAAGCAGATTGGTTAAATAAACAGACCAGCCGTGCCTGACTGAATGGGAGATCGTGATCAAGGACTGGGTGGGTGATTCCAGCCAGGCTGTTCTTAAATTGATGGAAAGATATAGGCCACAATAATGGTTCCACCTTTGTCCAACAAACACTGTACAGCAGTTTAGCATTGAATATGGCTTTCGTACACTAGAGTCATAGCGTCATAGAGATGTACAGCATGGAAACAGACCCTTCGGTCCAACCCGTCCAAGCCGACCAGATATCCCAACCCAATCTAGTCACACCTGCCAGTACCCGGCCCATAAGCCTCCAAACCCTTCCTATTCATATACCCATCCAAATGCCTCTTAAATGTTGCAATTGTACCAGCCTCCACCACATCCTCTGGCAGCTCATTTCATACACGTATCACCTTCTGCATGAAAAAGTTGCCCCTTAGGTCTCTTTTATACCTTTTCCCTCTCACTCTAAACCTATGCCCTCTAGTTCTGGACTCCCCCGACCCCAGGGCAAAGACTTTGTCTATTTATCCTATCCATGCCCCTCATAATTTTGTAAACCTCTATAAGGTCACCCCTCAATCTCCGACACTCCAGGGAAAACAGCCCCAGCCTATTCAACCTCTCCCTGTAGCTCAGATTCTCCAACCCTGGCAACATCCTTGTAAATCTTTTCTGAATCCTTTCAAGTTTCACCACATCTTTCTGCTAGGAAGGAGACCAGAATTGAATGCAATATTCCAACAGTGGCCTAACCAATGTCCTGTACAGCCGCAACATGACCTCCCAACTCCTGTACTCAATACTCTGACCAATAAAGGAAAGCATACCTTCTTCACTATCCTATCTACATGCGACTACACTTTCAAGGAGCTATGAACCTGCACTCCAAGGTCTCTTTGTTCAGCAACACTCCCGAGGACCTTACCATTAAGTGTATAAGTCCTGCTAAGATTTACTTTCCCAAAATGCAGCACCTCACATTTATCTGAATTAAACTCCACCTACCACTTCTCAGCCCATTCGCCCATCTTGTCCAGATCCTGTTGTAATCTGAGGTAACCCTCTTCGCTGTCCACTACACTCCAATTTTGGTGTCATCTGCAAACTTACTAACTGTACCTCTTATGCTCACATTCAAATCATTTATGTAAATGACAAAAAGTAGAGGGCCCAGCTCCAATCCTTGTGGCACTCCACTGGTCACAGGCCTCCAGTCTGAAAAGCAACCCTCCATCACCACCCTCTGTCTTCTATCTTTGAGCCAGTTCTATATCCAAATGGTTAGTTCTCCCTGTATTCCATGAGATCTAACCTTGGGGAACCTTGTCGAATGCCTTACTGAAGTCCATGTAGATCACATCTACTGCTCTGCCCTCATCAATCTTCTTTATTTCTTGTTCAAAAAACTCAATCAAGTTTGTGAGACATGAATTCCCACGCTCAAAGCCATGTTGACTATCTCGAATCAGTCCTTGCCTTTCCAAATACATATACATCCTGTCCCTTAGGACTCCCTCCAACAACTTGCCCACCGTTGAGGTCAGGCTCACCAGTCTATACTTCCCTGGCTTGTCTTTACCTCCCTTCTTAAACAGTTGCACCACATTTGCCAACCTCCAGTCTTCCAGCACCTCACCTGTGACTATCGATGATACAAATATCTCAGCAAGAGGCCCAGCAATCACTTCTCATGTGTCTAGAGTTTCTCATGGTAAAAGAGCATTTGCCAATACCAAGCAGTAATGCATCCAGTTAGGGTGCTTTCTGTGGTGCATCTATAAAAATTGGTAAGTGTCTTTATTGATGTGCCAAATTTCCTTAGCTTCCTGAGGAAGTAGAACCGTAGTTGTGATTTCTCAACAGTTGCATCGATATAGTTGGACTAGGACGGATTGTTGGTGATCATCACTCCCAGGAACTTGAGTCTTAGATACAGTGTCGGATAGACGATAGAGACGTTGGTAAGTAAATAAGTTACCTATTGATTGGAATTTTTATTATCTGTAGAAATCATGGACAGGAAGCTCATGATGTGAAGATAACATTGAACTATTCCTTGACAGCAAGACTAATGTGTATCCTGTTGGAGAACAAAATTAAAGCGAAAGAACTGCTGATGAAATCGAAACTAGAAACACAGATTGCCGGAAAAGCTTAGCAGTTCCGGCAGCATCTGTGGAGAGAAATCAGAACTAAGATTTTGGGCTCAGTGACCCTTCCTCAGAGCTGATTGTAGCTAGGAAAAGTTTGGTTTTCAATGTAGGAAATAGTTTAGGAGGAGGCATTAAAGTAAAGATCGGTGGAGATAAAGCCCAAAGAGAGAGACCATGTGGATAGACAAAGGAACCATCAGTCTGGAAGAATAAATAACTGTTGGTGTATAATTGATAGCTAAGGATGGACAGTGTGAAATAGCAGACTGTGTGATAATACAATATTGTGTGTAAGGGTTGGGGTAAGTCCATGTGGAGATGCCTCAAACCGTTAAAATATTGAACTCAATATTGAGTGAGAAGGCTGTAGAGTTCCTAGCCGAAAATGAGGGGCTGGTCTTCTTCCTTTTTTTAACCAATGTGTCGCTCCTTACTTGTCCATTCACAGTATATCCACCATTAAGTATACTATTGTAACTGAACACCAAACTCTCCCTGCTCCTACCAATCGAGTGTTAGGAATGTCGCCTTTATTTTGTGTTGTTTCCCTGTGCTCTTCCCATCAAGATGATGACTTCTGCCTCCTCTGTTACTGATTTCATCTGACACTTGTCTGCCCACTCGAGCAATATTCTTACTCTTACTTCCTTCACTATCTTGGATGCATCCCGTCTGCTCTTTGTCAATATCAATTGTAAATGGAAATGATCTATCCACCAAAAAGAAGTGCCGCTCCCTGCAGGGGGAGTAAATCCCTGTCACGTGGTAAGGCACAGTTCTGTCCGGGAGTGAGCCTATGATGCCACCTATCCATTTCATACCGTGGCCTGACCTGTTTGGAGCAGTAAGGGTTGGAGTGAGGCCTGATGCTGGTGTATGGGTGGCACGGTGGCACAGTGGTTAGCACTGCTGCCTCACAGCGCTAGAGACCCCGGTTCAATTCCCGCCTCAGGTGACTGACTGTGGAGTTTGCACATTCCCGCTAAAAGTTCTGTCTGCGGGTGTTTCCTCCCACACTTCAAAAATGTGCAGGTTAGGTGAATTGGCCATGTCAATACTGCCCTTAGTGTTAGGGGGGTGGGTCGCACTTCGGTAGGTCGGTGTGGACTTGTTGGGCTGAAGGGTCTGTTTCCACACTGTAAGTATTCTACTCTGTAAGAGGTCCACACTGGCTGTGGTGTTAACACTGTAATTGTGCTTCCTGCTGTATCATTGACTGTCGGGGAGGAGGACGATGTCTTCCTCACTCCTCTCTCATTAACGGTTTTTCCAGGTGCCCTGCCCTGGGGGTAGATATTTTCTTTGAGCAGCCAGCAATCCCAGTGTCAGGACGGGAGAGGACTGAGTATCTGCCAACCAATGAGCCAGGTCGAGAGCATTCCTTGATGGAGTGCACTGTGGACATTTCCTGCAGTGAACCTGGGGGTGGGCTCTCTGGGGGTTTGATGTCAGCTGGTAGTGCTGGACCAGCCCCCACTTTCACCATGGGGGATGGGCCCGTAACTGAGCATGACCACTTCGAGGAGAGTTTGGGCTCAGTGGTGGGAATTGGGGATGATATGATGTCCAGCGAGGTTTTGGAATCCCTAGTGCTGTCCACTGTCGTGGAAATTAAATCGACTTGACTCAAAAGCTAGCAAAAGTAAAGACAAAGCTTTATTTTTTAACCCTCTGCATGCAGGACCAATACACATGGCAAAAATGCCTTGTGTAAGGGCCATGAACAAAATCCACATGTTCCTTTTATACCATTCTTATCACAAGTTGAAGGACAAGGGCTGGGAAACATTTGAGTTCTTATTTTCTCATTCCCTTGCTGTGGACATAACTGTCTTGATATTTTCCTTGGCTTTTTTGGTGAATTCGACTGCTTGCAAGACCAGGTTGAATGTTTACAAAGTTCAACAAAGACAAGCTATCTCCTCGACTGCAGAATTCAGGAAAAGTGTTTGAAAAGTTCAGAAAAGTATTAAATTTAGCAAAGCAATCTCTTTCAGATTTCACAGTAAATGCTAATTCTGTTAAGTTTCCATTACATTTCCTCCTTTTTGTCATTTTATGACAACAAAGACAACAGCCAAAAAAAAATACAAAGCCAGAATAGCTATGCATCAAAAATGCTTAAGGAGCACCAGGCCTTTCCTCAGACAACACCTACCTTTAACACAGCCTTGTGGTGGTATTGTCACTTGCTCTGGTGTGGCCTGTACAGAGCCCATGTTCACACGTCTGCTGGTTGGGATAGTGCTGCTTTCACTTGATTCTGTATTTGAGACAAAAGTGTGGAGAGTTTTATACAGTAACATCTCATCCTCACAGTGGCCTGTTATCTGTCTTACCTTAGGTCTTGGGTTAATTCCTGTGTTGGGCGGCCTACCAAACAAAATCTCAAACGGGCTAAGATTAGCTCTTCCTTTCCTCCTCGATCTCATGAACATTAGCACAATCGGAAGTGCCTTTGTACATGTCACCCCTAGTTCCTCACAACATTTTGTCAATTTATTTTTTAGGGTAGCATTTTCTCTCTCCACTGCCCCACTGCTCGCTGGGTGGTAGGCACGGTGTTGTCTCATCTTTATTCCCAAATTATCACTGATCTTCTGTAAGGCATTATTGACAAATGGTGTCCCATTGTCGCTACTAAGCCTTTCAGAGATGCCCAATCTCGGAATTATTTCAGTTAGCAAAGCCTTGGCTATTGCACTGGCACCCTGTCTAGATGTGAGGAATGCTTGCACCCATTTGGAAAACATATCAACAACTACCAGACAATATTTTTTCCCTTCGCTGGTTAGTTCAATGACATCAATTTGTAAATGTTCAAAGTGTTTTTGAGGTTGGGATGTGCTGCATGACTCATCTGTATTCACCTCCCCACATTATTAGTGGCACAGATAACATATCGTTCACAATATTTCTGGGAGTAATGAGAAACTCTTTAGCGTACTAGTGTGCCAAAATACTATGATACATTTCCCCTTTTGATACATGGTCCCTACCGTGTGTCAGTTTGGCATAAAATAGAAATAATGATCATGGTAGGCAAGGTTTCCCATTGGGTCCATACTATACCCTTTCCCTCATGCTACACCCTGCTTTTGTCCACTCACGCTTTTCTTCCGGTGTGGCCTGCGACTGTAACTCCCGTACGTCTGCTGTTGGTGTACAAATTTTTGAGATACACATGTCAAACTGATCACTTATCGGCTGCTGTGCTGCTGTCCTTGCTGCTGCGTCCGCCTTTGCATTGCCTTGAGAAACGGAATCGTTACTTTTCGTGTGGGCTTCACACTTACACACAGTGATTGATTTAGGCAATGGGATCACTTCCAAGAGGTCAGAAACCAGGCCACAGTGTGTGATGGGCTCTCCGGTAGAAGTCAAGCACAGGGTTCTAAAATCATGTACAACCCTGAATGCATATCTGTTGTCGGTGAAAATATTCACTGTCCTTCCCTTAGCCAATTTACACGCCTCAGTGAAGGCAATCAGCTCCACTGCTTGCGTAGACAGATGGGAAGGGAGTGATCCCGGTTTGACGACCTCAGAGATAGTCATTACAGCATACCCAAAACAATTTTGGCCTGTCTCCTTGCTCCTGAATTCTGACCTATCTACAAAAAAATCCATATCTGGATTCTGAAGTGGTGAATCCTGCAAATCTAGTCTGGCGCTACAAAATTTCATTATTACAGTGACACAATCATATGCGTCTCTGTCTCCTTTATGGGAGAAGGCTAGCAGGGTTAAGGACGTTACATTGCTTTACTGTAATGTTAGGCAACTCCAATAACAGAGTATTGTATCTGAGCCAACGTGCGGCCAACATGTGTGCTCTCTTTTGCTCGGAAAGCAGTAAGGATACTGCATGTGGGACAGTAGGATTAATTCACCATAGGCGACTATATCCCTCGATGCTACAACAGCCTTCTCAGCTGCAGCCAAGGCTTGCAGGCATTTAGACAATCCTGCCACTACGGGGTCTAGTTGAGCCGATACGTATGCTACCGGCCTCAATTCTCCCCCATGATCCTGCAACAGCACAGATATCATTCAGCCACGCTTCTCATCCACCGTTTGTACAAAAGGCTTGTTAGGATTCGGAATCCCCAGTGTAGGTATAGTTTGAAGTGCCTTTTTCAATTCAACAAAGACACTCTCGAATCTGGGGTCCACTGCAACGGACTCTGGCACTGCAACGCTTTGTCATGGGCTATTTAACTTAGGGGCACTTTAAGGGTTGTGTAATGTGGGGTAAACATTCTAAAGTAGGAGCACATGCTCACTCTCATCCCCATTATGGAAATCCAGGAATTTGTTGACAAACCAGCTGTTGCCCTCCTCATGTTGCTCGACGAATGTAAAATCCTCGAGCTGGTTTTCTGGGCTTCCTGCACTGCTCTCTGTGCACCTGTGCTGGGCCAGAAAGATCGGATGCAGTTCAAGAACTCTCTCGGTGCAATCCTAAAGATGGCAAGGGACCTAAACCCCACTCCCCATTCTGCCAAGTAAATGGTTTTAATTGTTTTGGTGGGGTCTGCACACTACTGCTAACATGCCAGCCTCAACATCAACTACAGCAGAATGTCGGCCCTTCTGGACAGGAGGTACACAGTGTGCTTCCTGCAGGAAACCCACACTACCCCGGGATACGAAGCCACCTGGCTCCTGGAGTTGGAAGGTGGCATCCACATGAGTCATTTCACTCACAGATCTGGTGGGGTGGCTATGTTGGCCCAACATTTTCAGTGGGAGATCTTGGGGATCGGGGCCTGTGCCAGGCCATTTGCTTCAATGGATGTTACGGCTGGGGGGCACGGTGCTTCGCTTTGTGAACGTCTACACTCCCATGGTCAGACCAAAGCAAACACGCTTCTACTGAGAAGTGTCCACTCACGTTGCCCTCAGTAACAAAGGCCAGTGTGGTATCCTTGCTAGGGATTTCAACTGCATCTTTGAGGACAAAGATCACGGTGGTGCCCAGTCTGGCTTGGCAGTGGGGAGGAGGTTGTGGATTTGGTCAAGCCCTTTAACCAGGTGGACGTCTGGCAGAATCTTCATCCTGCCTCCAACACCTTCACCTTCATCTTCACCTTCGGTGCTCGGATCCAAATTTGTGCACAGTTGGAGGATGCTTGGGTGTGTGATGGAACCCCAACAGCTTTTACCCCTGTTTGAATAGAATTTCAAATTGACTTATAACCTCACTCGCCTTTTGTTATATGGCGAGTGAAACACAGATACTGTACAGACCTGCTGCTGCACACCACCAACCCCTTCTCATTCATCCACTGTTCAGATATGTTTTGGCACCACCGAGCATGGAAATCTCCAGTGGATGACTCTCTATGTGGGAATCCTCCCTCTTTCCATCAGGGATCTGGTGTGGAGGATGTTACGCACAGTAGTCCCATAAAACCACAGATTGTGTTGGTTCACAGACTCCGAGCCCAAGTTTGTTTTGCGGTGCTGTGGTGTTTGTGGATGCTGTGTGCATTTGGTGTGGGCACTTGTACTCCCTTTGTAACTATCTAAAGAACACAATTTTGTGGTTTTGTTTCCACTTCAGCCCCATGCTCCCGATCTTTGTGTACCTGGCAGGTTGGAGGATCTCCTCTTGGGTCTACTCCTGCCCCTCGCCAAGTTGGCCATTAACACTTCCAGGCAGCGGCCCAAAGAGGGGATCATTTTGGCTGCCTGTCTGCTTTGAGTTTGGGTGTCTCTGGAGGTAACAATGTCCATCTATACTCTTGATGCCTGTCGGTAAAGGTGAGAGCCATGGGGAATGGAGTGCTTTTTTCACCCTCGAACTCTATTTTGATTTGAATCCTTCATTCCCCTTTACTTTTTTCACATAAGCATTACTCATTCTGAGCTTTGCTTGTCACTGATTCACAGGCCACATGAGAGTTTGGCTGGTGATGGAAAAATGCCCACCAACATCTCTATCTCAGGCTTGCTGCAGTGCTCCTGCAAAGCTCAGTGCAAGCTGGAAGAACAACACCTC
Organism: Chiloscyllium punctatum; assembly: GCF_047496795.1. NCBI lineage: Eukaryota > Metazoa > Chordata > Chondrichthyes > Orectolobiformes > Hemiscylliidae > Chiloscyllium > Chiloscyllium punctatum. The sequence continues at coordinate 30,145,875 of NC_092783.1, forward strand.
ATTTTCCACTTGGGGAACCTGCAGCCTTTTGGATTCAATATTGATTTCAATAACTTCAGGCCTTGATCTTTCCCATGTCCTTACACCAACCCTCACACTCCTGACGTATTATGTTTTTGCACACAAACCATTGTTATCTACAAACAGGCCCATAATAGCTATTCAAACTCCGAACCATATTGGTATCCATTCCTTTGTCTGTCCAACTCTCTTTAGGCTCTGCCCCCACCTATCGCTTGCACCTGATCCACTCCTCCCCCACCACCCTACCTTCTGCAAAGAATACAATTTTTACTCATTTACCATCAGTTCTGAGGCAGGGTCACTCAATCCGAACCATTAACTCTGAATTCTCTCCACAGATGAGTCTTTGAGCAATTTCTGCTTTTGTTTCTGATTTGCACCATCCTCAGTTCTTTCGGTTTTTATTCACTTACCTAGCATTCCATGTGTTACTGAGTGTCCCCTGTTGACCAGACATGAGAACAATGCGCCTTTCATATGCCAGATGTAGAATGCAGTAACTGCGAAATGTGTGATGCAAACGGATGGAAGGATATTTTTCAGCTCCACAAATGTTGAAAATGAAGTTGGTCGCACAGCGCAGTGGCTTGGCAGGTCAACGGACAAACTTTGTAAATATCTTGCATAAATCTGAAAGTCCTAAGAAGAATTCCTTGCCCACCTGCTTTCACCAAACGTGATGACGACTCCAGGCTCCCTCACAATGAAAGGTCTGGTGGACCGGCTGCAACTTTTATTAGTGGCTATAGAGCTGATGGGTGAATGTCATCTTTAAAAGGGCTAACGTTTGGACTGACTGGGAGGAGCGTGCTGTCCATTTGCTCTGAATGGAGGCGGTACCCCTAACAAACTTTGTAAGCCTTTCACATCCAATGTCTTATTGACAATTTAGAGCGGTGACTCAGAAGGCAAAAACAAATGAATCCTTCAGTGCATTTGCTGCCATCTCATGGAATGTCATGCCCCATGTCTGAAGACGTGGGTCTCTGCTCAGTCAGATGAAAGTCCTGGACAGGAAGTCATGACCCTGAGGAGTAATATGCAGTATTACTTGGGCCAGATGGAGGGAATATTATGATTTCTTTGTTTCCTGGACTGGCAGTGACAGAATTTGCAAACTCCTCTTTCCCGAGGGATTGAAAGGGAAGATTATCACACAGCAAATTGAAAATAAGTTAAATCTTGCTGTTTCTGAGTTACTGTCCTGAATTCAAAACATTCTGTAAACTTCTTATTGCAGGATACTCCAAGAGGTTGTGCAGACAAGAAACTTAAACATTAGATTAAATTTGGGCAGAACCACTCAATTTATCAGACTAGTGTTTTTTTTCAGTTAAGCAGTAGAACATTACAACGTGCAACATTCCTTTTTCCCATCTCATGCCCAAAATTGTGCATGTCTTACAAACTCCTTACTGTTCAATCAGGCTTTATCGGCCTGATTGAAAGTTCTCATATAGTCACAGTACCACAGATTTCTTACGCTACTGAAGGAATCAATTCAGCCCACTGTAGCTGCACTGGTTTTCAACAATATGATTACTGCCAAGATCATGCATTTACCAGTTAAACCTGCACGTTGTTTCTCGGAGTATCTACACCTCTATCACAACTTCCTCAATGCAATTTTCTGCAAGAACTACAACCCTAATTCTCCAATTAGCCTTGCAATTGATTTTCTTCATTCCCAACCGTCCTGTTATCACACTCTACACTTTCTTAAGGGCCCTTCCATCCTTCTCTCTGGTTGAAACAGACCCAGGTGTTCTATGTTCTTGTGTGCGACGTTATCATTCAGCAACAATTACATGGTAACACAACCACGCAAACCCAGGATTTGGACAAAAGTGAGATTTTTCTTTGACTCCAATGTTTGAGGGACGAGGGTCCGGGGGCTGCCGGGAAGGTAAACTTATATTATATAGAAACTTTCTTCGTGTGTTCAGCGGTCTTCATTTTTCCAGTAGCATTGGGGGGAACGACAGCTAGGACCTGGAGCCTGCCGGTAAGGTAAATTTATATTATATAACAATCTTACCTTGTGCATAGACAGAGAGCATGTGGAGCAGGAGTGGTCACGGGACTGCTGAGTAAGTTAGGTAATATATTTCGGCGGTTGATTTACCCGAAACACTGCTTAGATAATATCTCCCACCCATCCTCCTCTGTTAACCAAAAAGTCAAGATTCTGAGCACCAGATTGGTAAGGTAACTAATTTTCTTTTTCCTTTTGTTTTCCAATAGTCTCTTTGGGAATTTAGAATAGTAGGAATGGAGATTAGGGGAGTTGAATGTTCCTCCTGTAGAAAGTGGAAGGTAAGGGTCACCACTAGTGTGCCTGCTGAATTCATCTGCGGGAAGTGTACTTAACTCCAGCTCCTCAAAATCCACATTAGGGAATTGGAGCTGGAGCTGGAGCTGGAGCTGGATGTACTTTGGATCATTCGGTAGGCGGAGGGGTTTATTCAGAGGAGTTATGGGGAGTTAGTCACACTTCGGGTACAGCAAAAAGGTAGATGTCAAGGTACAGAAAAGGAACCAGCAGAGAGAGCAGGGAACCCCTGTGGACGTTCCCTTCAATAACAAGTATACCGTTTTGAACACTGTTGGGAGGACGACCTCCCAGAGTTCAGCCATGGGTACAGCCCTCTGGTACAGAGTCTGTCCTTGTTACTTGGAAGGGGCGTGGGGAAATGAGCAGAGCATTAGTCTCTGGGGACTCCATATTTAGGCGGGCAGATACAAGGTTCTGTGGGAATGATAGAGGCTCATGGTTCATGAATTACCTCCCAAATTCCTGGGTTTGTGATGTCTCGGATTGGGTTTTTTGGATCCTTCATAAGGAGGAGGAGCAACTCCATGTCGTGATCCACATACCCTTCAATGACATAGCTCAGAAAAGGGATGGAGTTTTAAGGTAGAAACTCAGGGAACTAGGGTGGAAATTTAGAACTAGAGCAAACCGAGTTGTTAACTTTGGTTTGTTACCGGTGTCACGTGCTAGAAAGGTGAAGAAGAGAGAGAGAAGTAGGACATGTGGCTACAGGGATAGTGTGGGAGGGAGGGATTCGGATACCTGGATAATTGGGTCTCTTTCTGGGGTAGTTGGGATCTCAACAAACAGGATGATCAACATTCTGGACCAGAGGGGCAAGTTTGAAATGCTCGTCGAGAGGGTTCAAACTAATTCAGCAGGAAGATGGGAATCGAAGTTGTAGCTCCAGTGTCCATGTGGTTGAGAGTAGTGATGTCAGAAAAAAGGTTTTAAGATCCAAGACAGGCAGGAAGTCGGTTTGAAGTGTGTCAACTTCAACGCCAGGACCATCCAAAATAAGATTTGTGAACTTGCAGAACGGGTTGGTCCCTCGGACTGCGATTTTGTGGCCATTTCGGAGACATGGTCAGAGCAGGAACAGGAATGGTTGTTGCAGGTTCCGGGGTTTAGATATTAAGAACAGGGAAGGTGGTAAATTGGGGAGGTGTGGCATTGCTAGTCAAAGTCAGTATTACAGTGGAAGAAAAGACATTTGAGAACTGGTCTACTGAGGTAGTATGGGCTGAGGTTACAAACAAGAAAAGAGAGGTCACCCTATTCAGAGTTTTCTATCAGACTCCGAATAGTTCCAGAGATGCAGAGGAAAGGATAGCAAAGATGATTCTAGATTGGAGTGAGACTAACAGTGTAGTTGGCATGGGGGACATTAGGTATCCAAATATTGACTGGAAATGCTGCATTTCAAGTACTTCAGATGTGTCAGCTTTTGTCCAATGCATGCAGGAGCATTTCCTGCATCAATATGTAGACAGTCCAGCAAGGGACGTGGCCACATTGGATTTGGTAATGGGTAATGAAACACGTGGTTTTAGATTTAGAGGTAGGTGAGCACTTTGGTGATAGTGACCATAATCCGGTTGTGGTTACATTAGAGATAGAAATGAATAGGTATATACCGCAGGGCAAAAGTTATAAATGAAGGAAAAGCTATTATGATGTGATTACCTGAGATTTAGGATGAATAGAATGGGGAAGGAAACTGAAGGGGCTGGGAACAATTGGAATGTGAAGCTTATTCAAGGAATAGGTTCTGCATGTCCTTGATAAGTACGTAGCTGTCAACCATGCAGAAAATGGTTGAGTGAGAGAGCCGTGGTTTACTGGAGAAGTTTAATGACTTGTAAAGAGTGAAAAGGAGGGTCAAGTGAGGATAAGAAAAGAAGGCTCAGTTAGGGCACTTGAGAGTTACAAGTAAGCCAGGAAAGACCTCAAGAGAGAGCTAAGAAGAGCCAGGAGGTGACATGAGAAGTCTTTGGAAGGTAAGATCAAGGAAAACCCAAAAGCTTTCTTCAGGTATGTCAGGAATAAAAGAATGGCAAGGGTAAGATTAGAGCCAATCAATGATAGTAGTGTGAAATAGAGCATGGAATCCGAGGAGATAGGAGAGGCACGAAATTAATTTTTTTTTACAGTATTCACACAAGAAAAAGACAATGTTGCGGAAGAGAATTCTGAGATCAGGCTAATAGACTAGATGGGATTGAAGTTCACAAGGAGGAGGTGTTAGCATTTCTGGGAAGTGTGAAAATAAATAAATCTCCTGAGCCAGATTTATCCTACGATTCTCTGCGAAGCCAGGGAGGAGATTGCAGAGCCTTTGGCTTTGATCCTTATGTCATCATTGTCTGCAGGAATAGTGCCAAGAGACTGAAGAATGGCAAATGTTGGCCCTTGTTCAAGAAGGGGAGTAAAGACAACCCTGGTAATTAAAGACGGGTGAGCCTTACTTCAGTTGTTGGGAAAGTGTTGGAAAGAGTTAGAGTAAGTAGGATTTACAAGCATCTGTAAAGGAATAATTTAGTTAGGGATAGTTGAAGGGTAGGTCGTGCCTCACAAACATTACTGAGTTCTTTGAGAAGGTGACCAAACATGGATGAGGGTAAAATGGTTGATGTGGTGGATATGGATTTTAGTAAGGCATTTGATAAAATTCCATATGATAGGCTATAGCAGATAATATAGACGTATGGGATTGAGGGCAATTTGGTAGGTTTGGATCATACATTGGCAAGCTGAAAGAACAGATGGTGGTGGTTGATGGAAAATGTTCATACGGGAGATCAGTTACTAGTGGTGTACCACAATGATCTGTTTTTGGCCACTGCTGTTTGTCATTTTTGTAAATGACCTGGATGATGGTGTAGATGGATGGGTTATTAAATTTGCAGATGACACCACAGTCGGTCATGTTGGGGATACTGCTGAAGGATGTTGCAGATTACAGAGTAACATGGATAAACTGCAGAGTTGGGATAAGTGGTGGCAAATGCAAAAAAGTGTGAGAGGATAGATTTGGAAGGAGCAGCAGAAATACAAACAAGTGGGCTAATGGTAAGATTCTTGGTAGTGTAGCTAGGAAGAGAGATCTCGGTGTCCATGTACATAAATCCCTGAAAGTTGCCACCCAGGTTATCAGGGTTGTTAAGATGGCGTATGGTGTGTGAGCTTTTGTTGGTGGAGCGATCAAATTTCGGCACCATGAGGTCATGTTGCACCTGTACAAAACGTTTGAGCAGCCGCAATTGGAGGATTACAGACAGTTCTGACCACCGTATTCTACAAAGGATGTGGGAACTTTGGAAAAGGTACAGAGGTGATTTACAAGGATGTTGCTTGGTATGGAGGGTGGGTCTTGTGAGGAAAGGCTGAGGGACTTGAAGCTGTTTTTGTTAGAGTTAAGAATGTTGAGAGGTGATTTAATTGAGTCATGTAAGATGTTCATAGGATTAGAATTTGTGGACAGTGAGAGCCTTTTTCCTCGGATGGTGTTGATTAGTACAAGGAGTCGTAGCTTTAAATTGAGGGGTAATAGATGTATGATAGATATCAAAGGTAGTTTCTTTACCCAGACTGTAGTAGGAGCGTGGAAAGTCCTGCCGCAACAATCATAGATTCGCCAACTTTAAGGGCATTTAAGTGGTAATTGGATAAACATATGGATGAAAATGGAATAGTGTTGATTAGATAGCCTTTAGATTAGTTTCACAGGTTGGTACTACATCGAGTGCTGAAGGGCTTGTTCTGCACTGCAATTACTTACAGTGTGGAAACAGGCCCTTCAGCCCAACAAGTCAACACCGACCCGCCAAAGTGTAACCCACCCAGACCCATTCCCCTAACACTACGGGCAGTTTAGCATGGCCAATTCACCTGACCTGCACATTTTTGGATTGTGGGAGGAAAGCGGAACACCCGAAGGAAACCCACGCAGACACGAGGAGAATGTGCAAATTCCACACAGAGTGTCGCCTGAGGCAGGAATCGAATCCGGGTCTCTGGCGCTGTGAGGCAGCAGTGCTAACTGCTGTGCCACTGTGCCACCCATGATATGTTCGATGATATCCTTTCAGCTGCAGGATTTAAAATTGAAAAATTTAAAATTGAAATCATCACAGACATGTGCACTTTTGACAACTTATCTGCAATTTTAAGCTTTGCATACTGTACTCTATAATCTGGTTCCATGGATTTGAGAGTAATGTATCTCTTTTACCCTGGATCGGCATCCAAGTCCATCTATTGCACTGTTTTAATTCTGCCTTCTTTAATCAGCTCCACCCTGTTTTCGACTTTTCTTTCTGTCATCGTGAGTGCATTTCATTTCCATTTACTATTTTGCTGAAACTTCTCCTCACTGTACCTAACTGAGCCTTCCATTCCCTGACCATGTGCTATTGATTTACTAGCTGCAGGAACAATTACTTCTGTCGAATCTATTTTAAATACCATTTAAAATAAAAGATGTTGTTGTTTAGGTATTACTAACGGTATTAACAGTCATTACAAATCTTTATTTGCCTGTGTGGATGATGATTGAACTTCTTGAACTGCTGCAGTCCATGTGGTGAAACTGAGAGTTCTGTGGATACTGTAAATCAGAATTTACACAGAAATTCCATGCAAAGCTCAGCAAGTCTGGCAGTATCTGTGGAGACAAATCACAATAAATGTTTCGGATCCGGTGACCCTTCCTCAGAAGAGGTATTAGCTCAAAAAATGCCAATTTATATGCAGAGGATAGGGTGGGGTGGGGGGGGCGGGGGGGGTGTGCTGGTGGTGGGTTGGTGATGAATGGTGTAAGCAGAACCCGATGTGTGGAGTTTACACATTCTCCCGGTGTCTTCTTGGGTTTCCTCCGGGTGCTCCAGTTTCCTCCCACAGTCCAAGGATGTGCAGGTCAGGTGAAATGGCCATGCTATATTGCCCATAGAGTTAGGTGAAGGGGTAAATGCAGGGGTATGGGTGTGCCACGCTTCGGCGGGTCGGTGTGGACTTATTGGGCTAAGGACGTTTCCACACTGTAAGTAATCTAATATGTAAGGACAAGGGAATACCTGTCACTATTGTGGGATGAAAATGCAGGGTGAAGGTGGAAGTGTGGGAGATGGATGGGATTCAGTTGAGGACCCTTTCAGCAACAGTGCTGGGCAATGCTGCACAGTGCTGCACATTTCAAAGGCATTGGAACATATGCGACACAGATGGAGGAACTGAGAAAATGAAATGGACTCTTTACAGGAAGCAGCATTCAAGGATATTTCCTCCAGGTAGCTGGGAGGGAGTCAGTGGGTTTGCAGGGAATACTACTGGCCAGTCGATTCCAAGAAATGCAAACAGAGATGTCGAGGAGGGGAAGGGAGGAGCCAGAGATAGACCAGGTGAAAGTGAGGGCGGTGTGAAAATTGGTAATCGAAAAACCTTTCCATTTCAAGACAAGAGAGGGAAGTAGCACTGATAACATGGTTGACAGACCAGAGAAAGAGTTGTGTTTGAGGACCAGAATTGGACTGGAATAAGCAATGCTCCACATACCTCACAGAGACAGGCAACGGAAGGGTCCATGCGGGTACCCATGGTCACCCATCTGAGTCGAAGGAAATGGGTGGAGTTAAAACAGTAGTTGTACAAGTTAGAGAAGATGCTCCTACTCCACTGTTATGTGAGGTGTTAGAGATCATTCACTAGAGGTGATGAAGAAACAGTGACGTATGTTCAAATCAACAAAAATAACCTTTTGTTTGTGCTTTTTCAGAAGAGAAATTTCCAGGGCATTTCACAGAAATATCATAAAAAATAAAACTTGTACACTATGATGTGGAAGGATATATTGAGACATGTGAACAAAAGGTCAGCTAAATCAATAGGTATAAAGGAAGGCACTAAAGACACAAGTGAGCTTGGGAAACAATAACAGTAAGGGAGCAAATTCAGACCTAATGGTCTTGAAAGGTGGATGCACAGCCACTGAGGTTCAGAGTTAAAAGTCAGAAGTGGACAGCAGACTGGAATTCAAGATGCACAGATATCCTTTATGATTGAAAGAGATTACAGAGATAGGGAGGGTTATGAGACTGGAAAAGATTGCAGAGATGGAGAGGGCTGTGAGGCTGGTGGTCATTACACAGTTAAAGTTATGAGTTTGGATGAACTTACAGACATTGGGAGGGTTGTGATGGTGGAGGAGATTGCACAAATAGGAAGGATTATTTTGCTGTAGGAGGTTACAGATATAGGGAGTATTGTGAGCCTCAAGGAGGTTCTAGAGATAGAAAAGCGTCTGAGGCTGGTGGAGGTGACAGAGATATGGAGGATTTGAGGGTGGAGAAAATTACAGATATAAGGAGGGTTGTGATGCTGGAAGGGATACAGAAATAGGGATGCACAACATGAGGGATTTGAGAACATGTTTCAATATTTCCGTGGGTCTGTGCTCTTAACATGCAAAATTTGTCTAGGTTAGGGAGAAAAGGGGTGGTGTGTGAACAAGACTTGGTGTGGATAAATGCACAGGCTGCAGAATTTTAAATGATTAGAAGAGTGCATTATTTTTTAAATAGTGGAATCCTGTCAGGAGTGTGTTCAGATAGTTAAGTCTGAAGGGAACTTCAATGAGGCACTTCTCTTTCCTCCTGTCTCTTTTCTCATATTGAGGCCATGATGTTGCATCAGCCCAGACCATACAGTGGTTGCCCTTCCAGGAAGGACAATAATGAAGCAATTGAGTTTTTTGATAGTGGCATTATCAATGGTCAGTTTTTGATAATTCCTAGCTCCATAAATTACCAGATTTATTCAGCTTCATTTTACAATGTTCTCATGCATTTCTTACTCTTTTGAAAATCAGTATTAAATCAATTGCACAGGATATTTGGTGGAGAAGATTTTGAACATGGAATGGGTGAAACTGTACCCATATCATGTCTGTAGATGAGGCTTCAGCAAATCCTCTGGCCTGCCAGAACACAATACAGTCAGAATAAGGAAATATGTGGTGACTGGAAGGAATTCGGATCCCATTCTGAGGTGCAAACTCATCAATGCTGTTACACTGAGGAGGGTTTGTTCACCTGCTCAGATTGTGTGACACCATTCACTCGGTCATCGGATCTTCTGAATCAGCAGTGCATTGACTTTTTGGACACTGCAGAAAGGCAAATCAGCTGCACTACGCGTGGAAAGTGATTCACAGAGCCATCCACTATTCTGAGACACTGATGCGTTCACGTTGGGGAGAGACCTTTGAAGTGTGCGGACTGCGGGAGGTGATTTCAATGTTCTGGTGACTTGGTGAGTATTATGGGCCAGACCAGACACCCCCCAAACTTTGTAAGAAGTTAACAAAGGCCGTAACCTCTTACTTTAAAGGCAGATGTGACTTGATGTGTTCAAGAAGCAATTCGACTGCTGAAACTACTCAATATTAAGCAGAACACTATTTACTTAAATATTGTGGTTAAAATACAACCAAAGAAAGAGGAACTTTGAATAACTTAAGTGTGGTGGAAATTTTAATTGAAAAAATAGTTACAGTAACAATTAATAATTAACTGTTCCAACGGAATGACAACTCGTAATTACACACTTGGCAAAAAGGAAGCTGAAGAAAAATAGTGTTGACTCAGAGGTAAGCCAACAGCAGAAAACCAAAACTACCTTCTAGCTGCAATAAAGGGAAGGAAAATATTTTTCTTCAACTCCAAAACAGCTAAATTTAAAAACTAAAGAAAAACGTGAAAGTGTATTCTGTGGGAGGTCGGAACACCCCATGAGGCTGTTTCCATTGTTTCAAATGTCAAGGTAAAACAAGGCCTCTCAACTGTTACTCTCCAAAGGTCAGCTCAATGCCTCTTGTTTATTCACTCTTTTAAAAACAATTCACTCTTGAAGCGACATCATCGTCACACCTCCCCATGTAAAATTTAAAAAATCAATAAACAAAGATGGCTTCATTTAAAATATAACTCCCAATCTTATGCTATTAGTATCCTACAAAAAGCATACCAACAAAAACTAAAACATCTTCTCAATGGCTCAAAACACTCCATACAATTATCACAGAAATTTGTAAACAAATCGATAGCATAAACATAGACAAGGACGAAAGCAATGGTCTCATTCGATGTAACGGAGCTGTTCACTTCAGTTGTCAAAACTCAAGCCAGAGAGACAATAACCAACTTTCTGGACAAGCAGAACAGACGACACGGTGGGGAACCTAGCAACAAAGGCTGCACACTCAAACTACTAGACCTGTGCTTGACGATACACTTCACAGTCAACAACTGAATATATGAACAGATCAATGGAAATCCTATAGGCTCACCCATCTCTGGGCTCATAGCAGAATCAGTGATACAAAGCCTGGAACAGTCCTCCCATAAATCCAACCCAAACTCTGGATCAGATATGTCAATGACACTTTTTTTTATTATTAAGGAAACAGAAATCGTGAACACGCAGCAGATCATCAACATCATACTCATAGGAAACATACTTACGAGAGCGTAGGAAACCAACAATCAACTCCTATTACTGGATGTGATGATACAAAGAACACCACAAAAGTGTACAGAAAAGGCACAGACAATGACCAGATCCTGAATTGCAACAGCAGCTTCCCAAATACACACAAGAGAAGCTTCATTCGGACACTGGTCAAAATGGCTAAAACACACCACAGTACTCCTAACCTATGAAGGGAAGAAGAAGAACACTTCCACAAAGTCTTTGCCATTAACAGATATCCCCGGAATTTGATCCACAGATGCCTAACAGACAATGTTTAGAAGACATGCCATAACCAAATTCACAAAACCTAATATGAAACAGTCTAAAACTGTCAGCCAGATTTCTCCAATGACTGGGATTCATGACAGCTCATAAACCGATAGGTACACTCAGACAACTCACCAGGACAAAAGGCTCATTGCACATCATATGCAAGCCAAACAAATTTGCAAGATTCCATGCAAAAACTGCATGAAACGTTATGTAGGACAAACAGGCAGACAACTAATAATCCCCATCCACGAACACCAACTAGCCACTAAACACCACGAACAGCTGGCCCTAGTGGCCATACACACAGATAACAGGGGCCACAAATTCAACTGGGAGAACACAGCAATCAGCAGACAAGCTAAATAGAAGACAGCCAGAGAATGCCGAGAAGCATAGCGCTCATCCACGGACTCCACAGCAAGTACATTGACCTGGACCCAATGTACTGGCCACTGCAATGAATAACAAAAACCGGCAACTGAAGCAAAACCAAATAAAGTCCACAAGATACAGTACAGCAGCGTTTCACGGGAGGTTCCAAACCACTGAAAATGTCACCTCAGCAGGGGACAAACCGTCTGCAAATCAACTTGCCAGCTTGGTGAACATACCCACCACCATGACAACCGGCACTCAAGTTACAAGTCCTTACACAAACATTGAGTACATTATAAAGCATATCCATTACATTGACTTTAAACATTCAAATGAACCACTTTCATTTATTCCCGCCACTGAACACCTCAATCTTTCTTCATCACAACAAAGTGTCAGCAATTACTTTCTCTCGTCCTGCCAAGTGTCGACGTTTCAAATTAAATGGCAGCAACAATAAGAAACATCTCAACAGCGTGGATTTTTTGTCCTTAAATTTCTGCAAAATCTTTAATGGGTTACGATCAGTATGAACAATTGTCTCAGACACATTACTGGCAACATAAATGATGAAGTATTTCAACGTAAACATCAAACGTGTTGCCTTCTCAATCATAGAATATTTCTGACAATGATTATTAAATTTTTAGGAAAAAAATGCCTGGTAATTCTTTCTCTTTTCCTGCCCTCCTCTTGTAAGAGCACAGCACTGACACCAACATCAGTCGTGTTGAATGGTTTGCAGAATCAAGTATGGCCAAAACAGGGAAAACGGTTAAGATAGCTTTTAATCTATCAAATTCCACACTCCCAAAATACGGTACAAACCTCTCACAAAACCCATCGCTCCCAGAAATTGTATTACTGCTCGTTTAGTCGATTGTATAAGAAACTCTCCAATAATGTTTGTTATCATTTTCTACAGTCCCTTCTGTCCTTGTTTGATAACATGGCTGAGGACTGTGACTTGGAGTTTTGCAAACTCACTCTTAACCAGGTTTATGACCAAATCTGCCTCTTGATATTCCCAAAGGTGCCTGCAACTGTTGGAAATTTGAGAACCTCAAAGAAGACTCGGTTACATTCTTGTACAAAAGAGCAGATGTAGACATCAAAGTTGAGAGATAAAAGGTCACAAGTGACCATGGAGAGTTCTGTGTCCCACACACCAAAATGAAACCATTCAGATAACAGCAACATGCAACTTACAAGAGAATGAAGCACTGGAAATCTAATGATATTTGAAAAGCTGAACATGAATTGACCAAAAGTATACAGGGAGAGGGAGTGTATGCCACCATGTTAATGTTATTAGAATAAAATTATTTAAGAAAACACAACTTGTATTTAAAATTAGAGTATCATTGACATTTCTTCCAATCTGAGCTGAAGCTTAAGAGGGTAATTGAAACCTGGCATTGAGGCCAAATTCAGCATAGTCTTTGACCTTTCCTTGCATTGCATTGGTTCATGCAATAATAAATTACCTCGTGCCTTGTACTCTGCTGTCTCCTGAAAATTTATTTTTTCTTGGAACTTCATTCCAACAATTGTGAGAAGAAAAAGACAGCTGAAGACAGATGCATGTGCCTTACAGTAAGAATAATTTAAAATCATATTAGACAACATAGAGATGTAGCGTGGTTGAACAAAGGCTTTCTAAAAGTTTTCATGAAGGAGGATACAAATAATCTGCAGGAAAAGCTGGGGACAAAGGGTCAAACATAAAGGAGGAACCTAAGGTACTCCTTATTAGTCAGGTAATGATGCTGGGGAAGTTGATGGTCCTCATGGTCTGACTTTCTGTGTCCCAGCATTATTAAGGAAGTGGCCGCAGAAATAATGAATGCAATTCGTGAACATTTTACAGCACTCTATTGACTCTGGAAGAATTCCAGTGGACTGGACTAAAGCTAATATTATCCCATTCTTTATTAAAACAAGGAGAGAGATAATACAGAATTACAGGCCACTTAACCTGACGTCAGTGATGACGACAATGCTGCAGTCAATTATTAGGGATGTAATAACATGATTTGGAGAGTGTTGAAGGAACTGGTCCTGTTCAGCATGGATTCATGAAAGGGAAATTGTGCTCAAACAACCTTCTGCAAGTGTTTGAGAATGTGACCAATAGAGTTTGGAAGGGTGCCAGTGGATGTTATGCTTCTGGACTTTGAAAAGGCTTTTGACAAGGTTCCACACTAGAGATTTGTAAGCAAATTCAAAGCTCATGGTATCAGAGGTAATGTATTTACATGGACAGCGAACTGGTTAGCAGACAGGAAGCCGAGAGTTGGAACAAATGGATTCTTTTTCGACTGGCAGGCAGTAATGAGTGGGTTTCCCCATGGTTCTGTGTTGGGGCCTCAGGTTTTCACAATATATATATATAAACAGCTTGGACAAAGGGGTTGAATGTTCTATCTCCACTTTGCCAGACAACACAGACTGGAGGACTGTGACTAGTGGTGAGCCACTAGTGTGTCTATTGCTTTTCATCATTTATATAAATGATTTCAATATGAACATAAGAATCATAGCTCGTACATTTACGTAAGACACCAAAATTGGAGGTGTAGGGGACAGCGAAGAAGGTTACCTCTGAGCTTAACTGAATCGTGATCAGATGGGCTAATTGGCTGAGGTGTGGCATATGGAGTTCAATTTAGATAAATGCAAGGTGCTGCATTTTGGAAAAGCAAATCAGAACAGGACTTATACACTTAAACGTAAGGACCTGGGAGTGTTGCTGAACAAAGACACACAAGTTCATAGTTCCTTGCAAGGAGAATCACAAGTAGGTAGAATATTAAGGTGTTTGGTATTCATTTGTTTACTGGTCAGAGCATTGATTTTAAACATTGTGAGGTCATGTTGCAGCTGTACAGGAGGTTGGTTAGTCCACTTTTGGAATAGTGCATGCAATTCTTCTCTCCTTCCTATCAGGATGGTCAGAAACTTGAAAGGGTTTAGAAAAGGTTTACAATGATGTTGACGGGGCTGGAGGTATGAGATAACGGGAGAGGCTGAATAGTTTGGGGCTGTTTTCCCTGGAGTATCAGAGGCTGAGGGGTGACCTTATAGAGATTTATAAAATTACGAGTGGCAATTATAGGATAAATAGAAAATTTCTTTTCCTTGGGGTAGGAGAGTCCAGAAATAGAGGGCATAGTTTCAGGGTGAGAATGGAAAAATATAAAAGGGACCAAAGTGACAACTTTCTGTCACAGGTGGTGGTATATGTATTGTATGAGCTGCCTGAGGAAGTTTTGGATGCTGGTACAATTTCAGCATTTAAAGGAATCTTGATGGGTGTATGAGTAGGGAGGGTTTGGAAGGATATGGGCCAAGTAATGGCAAATGGGTATATTAGGTTAGGATATCTGGTTGGCATGGACGCGTTTGGACTGAAGGGTCTGTTTCTATGGTGTACATCTCTTTGACTCTCTGACTAAGCTGGGTGGCAGTGTGTGGTGTCAGGATAATGCTAAGAGGCAGCAGAATGATTTGGACAGTCTGGCTGAATGGGTAAAAATTGGTAAGTGTGTTATAATTTGGATAAAAAAGAAGTGGCACTTTGGTGGCAGAAGAAGGAAAGTATTTTAGAAAAAGGTGAGGTCCTATGAGACCTGGGTGTTATGGTGGAGCAGTCGTTGAAGGTTCAGCAGGCAGTGAGGAAAGCTGTCCTTCATCGTGCAAGGATTTGGGTATCGGAGTAAGGATGTCTTCTTGCAGTTATACAGTGCATTGGTGAGGCCACTTCTTGAAGATTATGTGCAATTTTTAACTCCAATTCTCAGGGTTGAAATTGTGGGAATCCAGTGAAAACTTACCAGACTGATTGCCGGGATGGCAGGACTGACATGTGAGGAAAGTTTTGATCAACATTTTTAGGACCCACTGGAAATTAGAAGAATGAGGAAGGGTTCTCATAGAAATATAAAAATCTGATGGGACTGAACAAGTTAGATGCGAGAAGAATTTTCTCAATGTTGGGATTTCCAGAACTAGAAAACCAGTCTCAGAATTCAGGGTAAGTCATTTAAGACTGACATAAGGAGAAATTTCTTCACTCTGAGAGTTTGGAACCTATGGAATTCTCTCCTGCTGGAAGCTGTTGTGGCTAATTTCTTAGATATTATTCAAGAGAGAACTGGAACTGGCCTTTATGGCTGAAGAGATCAAGATGAATCAAAAGAAAATGGAAATAGGATATTGATTTGGATGTTCAACAATGATAGTGGTTCAATTTTGATGATTCTCGATAGGAGTGAGAGAGATAGGGTAGTTGTCATGGGGGACTTCAACTTTCCAAATATTGACTAGGAACACAATGACACGAGTACTATAGATGGGTCAGTTTTTGTCCAGTGTGTGCAGGAGGCTTTCCTGACACAGTATGTAGACAGACCAACAAGGGGCAGATTTGGTACTGGGTAATGAGCCCAATCAGGTGTTAGAGTTGGAAGTAGGTGAGCACTTTGATGATAGTGATTACAATTCTGTTATGTTTGCTTTAGTGATAGAAAGGGACAGGTGCATACCACTGGGCAAGAGTTACAGCTGGGGGAAAGGCAATTACGACGCGATTAGGCAAGATTTAGGAGGCATAGGATGGGGAAGGAAACTGCAGGGGATAGGCACATTAGAATTATGAAGCTTATTCAAGGAAAAGCTACTGTGTGTCCCAGATAAGTATGTACCTGTCAGGCAGGGAGAAAGCTGTAGAGCACGCGAACCATGATTTATGAAGGAAATGGAATCTCTAGTCAAGAGGAAGAAGAAGGCTTATGTTAGGATGAGATGTGAAGGCTCAGTCAGGGCGCTTGATGGTTGCAAGGTAGCCAGGAAAGACCTAAAGAGATAGCTCAGAAGAGCCAGGAGGAGACATGAGAAGTTGGTGGTGGATAGGATCAGGGTAAACCCTAAGGCTTTCTGTAGGTATTTAAGGAATAAAAGAATGACGAGAGTAAGATTAGGGCCAATCAAGGATAGTAGTGGGAAGTTGTGTGTGGAGTCAGAGGAGATAGGGGAAGCACTAAATGAATATTTTTCAACAGTATTCACTCTGGAAAACGACAATGTTGTCGAGGAGATTACTGAGATACAGCCTACTAGACTAGGTGTGATTGAGGTTCACAAGGAAGAGGCATTAGAAATCCTGCAGAGTGTGAAAATAGATAAGTCCCCTTGACCGGATGGGATTTATCCTAAGATCCTCTGGGAAGCCAGAGAGGAGATTGCTGAGACTTTGGCATTGATCTTTAAATCGTCATTGTCTACAGGAATAGTGCCAGAAGACTGGAGGATAGCAAATGTGATTCCCCTGTTCAAGAAGGGGAGTAGAGACACCCCAGGTAATTATAGACCAGTGAGCCTTACATCAGTTGTTGGTAAAGTGTTGGAAAAAGTTATAAAAGATAGGATTTATAATCATCTAAAAAAGAATAATTTGATTAGGGATAGTCAGCATGGTTTTGTGAAGGGTAGGTCGTGCCTCACAAAACTTATTGAGTTTTTTGAGAAGGTGACCAAACAGGTAGATGAGAGTAAACCAGTTGATGTGGTGTACATAGATTCAGCAAGGCATTCGATAAGGTTCCCCACAGGAGGCTATTGCACAAAATGCAGAGGAATGGGATTGTGGGAGATCAGTAATTGGCTTGCTGAAAGAAGACAGAGGGTGGTGGTCGATGGGAAATGTTCATCCTGGAGTCCAGTTCCAGTGGTGTACTGCAAGGGTCGGTGTTGGGTATACTGCTGTTCATCATTTTTATAAATGACTTGGATGAGGGCGTAGAAGAGTTAGTTATTAAATTTGCAGACGACACTAAGGTCGGTGGAGTTGTGGATAGTGACGAAGGATGTTGTAGGTCACAGAGAGACATAGATAAGCTGCAGAGCTGGGCTGAGTGGTGGCAAATGGAGTTTAATGTGGACAAGTGTGAGGTGATTCACTTTGCTCGGAGTAACTGGAATGCAAATTACTGCACTAATGGTAAGATTCTTGGTAGTGTAGAAGAGCAGAGAGATCTCGATGTCGAGGTACACAGATCCTTGCAAGTTGCCACCCAGGTTGACAGGATTGTTAAGAAGGCATACAGTGTGTTAGCTTTTATTAATAGAGGGATCGAGTTCCAGAACCATGAGGTTATGCTACAGCTGTACAAAACTCTAGTGCGGTCACACTTGGAGTATTGTGTACAGTTCTGGTCATCACATTATAAGAAGATGTGGAAGCTTTGGAAAGGGTGCAGAGGAGATTTACTAGGATGTTGCCTGGTGTGGAGGGAAGGTCTTATGAGGAAATGCTGAGGGACTTGAGGCTGTTTTCATAAGAGAGAAGAAGGTTGAGAGGTGACTTAATAGAAACATAAAAGATAATCAGAGGGTTAGAGAGGGTGAATAGGGAGACCCTTTTTCCAAGAATGGTGACGGCGAGCACAAGGAGGAATAGCTTTAAATTGCGGGGTGATAGATATAGGACAGATGTCAGATGTAGTTTCTTTACTCAGAGAGTAGTAAGGGTATGAAATGCTTTGCCTACAACGGTAGTAGATTCGGCAACTTAAATTACATTTAAGTCGTCATTGGACAAGCATATGGACGTACAGAAATAGTGTAGGTTAGATGAGCTTCAGACTGATATGACAGGTCGGCGTAACATCGAGGGCCGAAGGGCCTGTACTGCGTTGTAATGTTCTATTTTCTATGTTAATGGTGGTATATGCTTGAAGGGCCGAACTCCAGCTGCTGCAACTATTTTCTATGAATTTTCTGGTATTATCCCTCATAAAAGGTTATGCAGTTCTGCATCAAAGCTGGTAAATTCATGACGTCTCTGTCAAAAAATCACTGGATACCAAACAAACAGTCCCTGTCTTGCATCTACAATTACAACTGTTGCCACTCACATACTGCAAACGAGCTTTTAAACTGAAGTTTTATCCTTGGGTAAACCTTACTGCCACTACTCAAAATATTTTTGATACTAATTTCTTCAATTCGTAAGAGAGCATCTACTGGAATTCCACGAATGAAGATGAACTGCAATCAATTAATAACTGAAGAAGTCATTAAAAGAAACTTCTTTGGATTCTTTAAAATTCAACAGGATAAATCTTATCCCTTGTACTTTATGATTAGTCTCCAGAATTCTCCCCTTAATCTTTGTGTAAGGATCTGTAGTTAAACTGCATTGTTACTTTCTCCACAGTCATGAAACCGTGTGCTCTTTCAGACGTTTTTTGTTTGCACCATTTGTTGCTTTATTTTCCCTGCGAATGGCATGGACTCTTTTAACTGCCTACAAGTATTTGCTCAAGGGATCTATCTCAATTACTTCATGTTAATTTGTTGTTTGCATTCAAATTTACTTGAACCTAAAAAAATCAGAACACTATATGGTATATGGTATCCTTTTCGTTAATGCTGTCCACGAATTGAGGTCTTTTACGAGTGTCAACATATTTCTCATTTTTTTCTCAATACACTTGCTCATGATTTTCAAAAAGTATGCTAATTGTTTTGTCCCAGAGTTGGGACTTCAGGTTGTGACTGTACATGACATTGGTTAGGCCACTTAGGGAATATTGTGTGCAGGTTTTAGCACCCACCTGTCAGAAGAATATTGTTGAATATGAAAGGGAATATGAATGATTTACAAGGTATTGCCAGGGCTGGAGGTTTGAGCTGTAGGTAGAGGCTGAATACGCTGGGGCTTTTTCTTACCTTGTAGCGTCGGAGGTTGACGGGTGACCTTGTCGAAGTTTGTGAAACCATGAAAGGCATGGATGGGTTAAATACCCAAAGTCTTTTTCCCAGTGTTCAGGAGTCCACAACTACAGGGCATAGATTTATGGTGAAAAGGTAAAGGTTTAAAAGGGCTTTAAGGGACAAAATTTCACACAGAGGGTGGCGCATGAATGGAATTAACTGCCAAAGAAAATGTTGGAGGTTGGTACAATTACAAGAGTGGAAAGGTGTCTGGAAAAGGTGTATATGAGGAGGAAGGTTGAGAGGGATATGGGATAAATGCTGTCAAATGATAGAGTCATGCAGTCTTTGAGATGTACAGCATAGAAACGGACCCATAGGTCCAACCCGTCCATGGTTGACATGGATGAGTTAGACTGAATTATCTATTTCTGTGCTGTAAGAAACATAGGCTATATTCTGAACCTCCAAAATCTGTCCACGAGCTGAGGTCTTTTTGCTCTGGAACAAGTTTGTCAATCACTGTACTCTCTCCAGTATGCACGTTGGAATCTTCCCAGATACGTTGATCGTCCAATAAATTCTCCCTCCCTCTGTATTCATTTTCACTCAATAAGTGATAATATTCAGTATTTTCTTAATTAATTTAGCCATAATTCACAATTCATGATGACATGCTGCTTTATTTGGCTGTAAGCAAGGCAAATGAAAATCTAACACTCATTTTAAGATGGGTAGAGTACAGGAGCCAAGGTGTCCCACTGAGGTCAGGGCAAATTGAAAAATTGTGAATAGTTATGTTAGCTGTATCTAAGGAAGAGTGAAAGTGAGGTCTGCAGATGCTGGAGATCAGAGTCAAAAGTGTGTTGCTGGAAAAGCGCAGCAGGTCAGGCATCATCCAAGGAGCATGAAAATCAACGTTTCTGGCCGGAGCCCTTCATCAGGAATGAAGGCTGTGTTGGCCTTGACAGGGATGAGGTTTAAAGATCAATGTTGGGGATGAATGGCTTGTCAAATGAGGAGTACTGAGTACTGTCGTTTTTTTTTATTTGATAGGGTTTGCAAAAATAAATGGAGACCTAATTGAAAGCAGAATAGAGGCAACATAGACAAGATATGTCTACTGTTAGAAAACACTATGGTTTAAAGGCACAGCGTCAGATAGAAGAGACAATATCTTAGATCTTAGATGAGGAGGAATATCATCAACTAGAGAGTGGCAGCACTGTGCAATTTACTCCCTCAGAGCTCCGTGGAAGTGAAAGTATTGAGCGTCTTCAAGACAGAGACTAGTAGGTTCTTGATTAGTAAAGGATCAAAGGTTATGGAGAGAAGGCTAGACAATGGGTTTGAGAAACATATCAGTCCTGATGAAATGGCAGAGCAGACTTGCTGTGTACCAGATGGTCTAATTCTGTTCCTATATATGGTCTTATCAACCTTTTGCCATTCATGTTCTACAACAAAAAACCCAAAGCTACTTCATAGTTTCTCTGTGTTTGCATGTAGATAATGTGAAATAACAGAAGAACCATGCAGAAGTAGGGCATTTCAATCCTTTAAGCTTGCATCCTCATTTGATGCTGTCAGAGCTGAGCTCATTGAAGCTTCAACTCGACTTTCTTGAATGTTCTCAAAAACCCTTCAAACCATTCCTCACATTATGTTTGTTTTTCCTCATCCTTCCAAAGCAAATATTTGGACCGCTTCTGAGATTGCAGGCAATTATGTTCACATTTTCACACTTCACAAAACCTCTCTCCATAACCTCTCTGGCAGCATTACATTCATTTCAGAACTTATTTTTCAGCGTATCTTTGCATCATTAGAAAATGCAGCAGTCCCTGCCCCATCATCCAAGTCAAGCATATAATATGTAAAGAAGAAAGGTTGAGGCACCCTGTGGGTCTTCTAACATGAATATGACAACTCTCTTGTTCCATTTTAGTCATTTATTCGCCTGTCCATGTTAATATACTATTCCACCACAACTATCATGCAGAGTTCCTTACAGCAGCCTACGCAATAGACAGTCACCATGGAGAGGGGCAAAATCAGGAGTATTAATAGAGTAGCTCGGTCATTGTTAAAAGCACCAGGACTGAGACCATAACACCAATTCAAGAATAAGAGGGAAATAGATGATAGGGTGAACCAATAGAAAGAGCGAATGAGAAAGAGATAATTTCAGGGGTAGAGGGTAGGATTTAAGTAAGAGAAAAAATAACAATGATAATCTGGTCACATTAGAAGAAAGAAAGTCTCATTAGAGAATTTCTGAAAAAAAGAGAGCAGAAGAAATAATTTCACATGTTGCCTTTCATCATATACACCATTCTGATTTCCTTAAAGGCATGTTTATGTATTTTTATGTTTTGAGAAAAAAGACAGATGTGATTAAAAAATATTGAGGTGGTTGACCTCTCAGGGAGTATTTTCCTTCTCCTGTCACAAACCAGTGCCAAGCCTCTTACTGCAAATATACCACAGTCACATGCTGTCATCTGTGCATGATTCATTCTTTTATCTCCATTTAGATCTTGGATGGATAAATACTCCATTAATGAATTGAAATCACTGGGACCTGCTTCTAGGTTGCTCCCAGTTCGTTTGTTGATGAATTACTTGAATCATTGATGCAATCAGGTATTTCACAAAGCCTTTGAGCTGCTCTCTGAATCTAGACTGAGTGGCCCCATAAATAAATGTATTTGTGCAACAACTTAAGTTTCGCAACATAAGCCCAACTTGGTGAAATATGAATTCTGAATTGTTGTAATTTCTGGTATTTGCTTGAGATGTGTTATAGTATAAGAAATGTAAGACATACGGCAACCACAAAAGGATGAAGCTGCCAGATATGCTAAAAAGCAAAATCACAGATTTTCTTCTGCTTTCTATTTCTGGGTCATTATGATTATTCACTTTGCTTCCACCCTTTAGTCCCTTACGGATTTGACTGACCACTAAGATATTTCTGACGGTAACAGCATTGAGCAACAGTATTAAGGAAAACGGAAGCAATGGGGTTAGAATCTTGTCAAACCAATCAAATCCCAGCCATCCAGGTTCAGTATAGTAACTTGGTTTTATATAACAGAGCCATGGAATATTGTTGACTACCTCTCCAGGTTCAAGTGTAAAGTAAAGGGGAACATTTCTTAAACATAGTAGAACACAAGTTATTGATAGAACCATTAGGGCCACTTTATCAGTGCAGTAATTTCTTCTCAGCTTTTGGCAACAGATGACCACAAATCGATCAAAGGAGAAACAAACGGTGTACCAGACAGAGCAATCAGTGGATGCACTCCTCAGGACATTTACAATGCTGCATACAGGTGTAATGTACAGGAAAGATCCTGGGACATAATAATAAATGATGCGCCACAGCATGACCTCGGTGATAATGACCAGTAGGTCTGCAGATGCCATGGCAACGAGATATCTGGTAGTGCAGGGGCAAAGGCCACACTTTCCCCGGGATAGAATGACAATTGCCACTAAATTAACTGTAAAAGAGACAGAAGAGAAAACAATAGTATAATTTATGGTCGTTATACTCGAAATGCACTGATAGTGAAAAGACTAGAACTAGATATAAACAGACTTCAATTGGGCTGATTTAAAAACCTGCAATTAATACAGTATTCAGTCCCAAGTGCAATGTGCCAATAAGCCAACAACCTTTTAATTTAAAAGGGATGGACAACAACAAGAGTTATTGGTGGAAATCACCCAAAATGCTGTATGCACAGAATCAGTCATCAATTAATCAGACCCTTAATGAGGATGCATCCATTTGCACAATAGATATGTAGCAGAACTGGAACTAACTTTGAATAGAATCTATTCCAGGGTCATCCTCATCCCATTAAAAGATGAAACACCACCTAGATCAGATTACATCTGTTGTTCAGAGTGGCTATAATTAATTTGCTACAGTTTTGAGAATATTGGGATTGGATCCTACCTTGGATTTGATCTTTCCCTGAGATTAAATGCGAGAATCATACACGTTGCTCATTTTAAACAGGAATTCCATTCACCTGTCCCAAATGCTTTTCAGACTCCATATATTCTGCACTGGACGTCATGTGGCCATTCCACACCATTATGCACTAGATCTGAAAACACTCCAGGATAGCAAACTTCTCAGAGATCAACAACACAGTTGATGTTGTAACATCTTACCGAGTTTCAGAATTGGCGTTACCCCTTCATTCCTCTTCCTCCAAAAATCTGACTGCACAGCAGGATGGGAGAATTTCCCTGAGATTATGGGTTATGCAGTTTCCTCATAGAACACATCCTGTTTCATGGTTTGAAACCACACAACAGGATAGGAGCCTTTCTTTTCGTTTATCACTCAGACTGCACATTTCCATTTCGAGTAACAATCCTGTTCCGTGGTTCAAACTATATTTTAAAATAATAACGTCTTTCTGGAATTAAAACCCAACTGCACCTCTGCGATCAGAAATCTCATATCTCTCTCTCTCTCTCTCTGTCTAGTCTGGAATATTTATTACCAGGCATTGCACAGAAATGAACCTCACCACCCGAACTTGTGCTTATCACATTTTCATAGTTTAGGTTGTCCCAGCGTGCACATGTTCCCCATACACGAACTGAACTCAAATCTGCCAAAGTCACTAAAACAATATGCAGTGTGCATTAAAAACTCTGAAGTGATTTCTCTCATATTTATTTATTTCAACAGAGATTAAAATACCGAAATTACCGTAAATCTGACACAAATCGCTGCATGTTGAAAGCATTCAGCAGTTTTGGCAACATCTGTACTGAGTGAGGCAAAGATGGTGGTCAGTTTTTTAAAGTATACATCAGGACCGGAAGATAAGAGTTTAAACTTTTACTAACCACTAAACAGTCAAATATTGGGATATAGAATGAAACATGATAAATGTCAATAATCGGATTGGTACAATGGAGAGAATTTTAATATTCATTAGTCACAAGGATATTGGAGCTATTAATCATATTGAAGCTGGATAGAAATTGGTGAGTTCAATGTCACATCAGAATGACTGTTGGTAGGGAACAAATGGAAAAGCTGGTAATTTGCAGAATCATGCAATCATAAAATGTTAGAGCCGTAAGAGGATTATCGGCTGATCAATTTCGTTCCACTCCATGATGCTATAACGACATGAACCACCTTTTCAACCCACTATGCCGACAACCCTGAATGTCATGACATTTCCAGTGCAGGTCAAAGTTTTTTTTCATAAAGATTGCGAAGTTTAATTCTTCAAGAATCTTCACCAGCAATGCATTCCAGATCACTGTAACCTTCTCTTGGAAAAAAAGTGTTGTCCTGAAGTCCCCTCTCTACCTGACTTCCAGCTAAGAGTTATGGCCTGTGGCTCCAGACCCTCCAACAGAAGGGAACAGCTGCTATCTATTCACCATGTCGTTTATAATTGTAAACATTTACGTCAGGTCCACGATCAGTGCTCCCTCCTGTAAAGAAAGCATTTCAAATTTGTTCAGAGTTGCACATAGGTGAAATATTCCATCTCAGAAAACATCCTGCCGATTCTCCTTTCAAACTCTCAAGCATATTTGGATGATTTCTAAAATGCTGTGAACAGAACTACACACAGTTATCCAACTGTCACCTACCCAAAGTTCGACACAGCTGCAACATGAAATCTCTATTCTTATAAACTATGCCCCAACTGACAATGGCAAACAAGTATATGCATTCCTAACAATCCGATTAAAAATGGCTCTGCGAACTTCAGGGATCTGACAGCAAGCGGCCGTGGATCCCTTTGTTCTTCAATGCTTCCCAGTGCGATGCCATTAGTTTAGTACTCCCTTGCTGCGTTGCTTGTACCAAAGTTTTTCACCTCATATTTATCAAAGTTAAAATCTACCTGCCACTAAACTGCACATCTTATCAATCAGTTTGCATTCTCCTGTAAACTAACAATTTTCTCCTTTCATCATTGTTTGTGACTTCCACAAACGTATTTATCACAGTCCGACATTATCATCTACAGAATTTATGAATATTGCAAACGAGGAATAGGCGATGTCTCTGCTCTGCCACTGAATACTGGGCTCCAGTCATGCAAACAATATTCTTCTATCATTTTCAGCCTTCTAAAACGGGGCTATTTTATGTTCTAATCTGCCATGTTATCCTGAGTTCCATGAGCTTTTTCCCTCTATCTCCATTTCGTATGTGAGAACTTCTTACTAATCGTGGTGAAATCCATATACAGTAAAATACATCAACCACATTACGATTATCCATACATTTGACCATATCTTCAAAATTTCCGACTCACTTTGTTACACATGAACACTTCATGCTGACTCTCACTGGTCAAGTCTTGCCTCGCTAAATGGAAATGAATGCTCTGTTTCACTATCTCCACTAATAGGTTTTCTGCCACTGTTAGGAGACTCGCTGCTGTAAAATTGTCTGATCGCCTTCTAATACATGACTTGAAAGTTGAAACGGCATTTCCTGTCCTCTGGATTCTCCTCTGTTGCCAGAGATCATTTGAAAATTTGGGTCAGGGCTCAGTTGCCTCCCACAGCAGCCTTCCAGGTAGCACATCTAGATCTGCAGGTTTTACCACATTGAAATCTGCTAAAACCCTCCAAAACCTCATTGTTTTTTACATCAATATGCTCAAAACCTTTTCGATAGATCTTCTCAAATCCTGATCTTGCACCGTCCTTCTTTCGAGTAAAGACAGATGTGAAGTGCTTATTTATTATTCTACCAATGTCCTCCAGCTTCACACACATATTGTCCCTTGTTCCATGATAATCCTTACTTTGTCGCTGTTTATTATCTACTTGGAGATGCCGGTGTTGGACTGGGATGTACAAAGTTAAAAATCACACACACCAGGTTATAGTCCAATGCGTTTAATTGGAAGTACACCAGCTTTCAGAGCGCCGGATCACCTGATGAAGGAGCGGCGCTCGGAAAGCTAGTGCACTTC
Source organism: Chiloscyllium punctatum (assembly GCF_047496795.1). Lineage (NCBI taxonomy): Eukaryota > Metazoa > Chordata > Chondrichthyes > Orectolobiformes > Hemiscylliidae > Chiloscyllium > Chiloscyllium punctatum. The sequence goes on from NC_092783.1 coordinate 30,172,101, forward strand.
CAATTCAACCTGTTGGATTATAACTTGGTGCTGTGTGATTTTTAACTTATTCCCACCTTGTATAATATCCTGGTTTCCCCTTAACAGCATTCCTCATGCTCCACCTTTACTGTGTTAGTTGCTTTATTGAATACCTCCCCGCTAACCACCTCCCACCCCTCCCCTCCCCGCCCCCCTCCCTCCCCCCACGACAGTCCGAACTTTCTATGGCTCTCTGGGGCGTCTGCTGTTTAACTCCAATTGCACTCCTTATAGCTCTTTTTCTTTTCTGCCTGTCCTGAATATTCCAAACATACATTGTTCTCTGGGCTTGTTGTTTCATTTCTACTGTTAAGAATGCCTCCTCTTGTTCTGATTTGCCCATGGTTAATTGACTGTTCACAGTCGATATTCTAAAGATCTGGCTTTATATTCATAAAATCTGCCTTAGCCGAACCAATTGTTTTTGTTTGAAGAGTGTCTTTTCCTTTTCCATGATAAACATAATATTTGCTGTGTACTGTTTTTAAAATATTTCTGCATGTCACCTTAAATTTGTGTCTGCCTTCATTCCCCAGAGTTAGGTCCAGGACTGCACCATTCCTTACAGGACCATCTGTATTTAGATATTAAAAAACTCACCTGTTGGAATTTCAAGAAATCCACCCATTCTAATCCCTTTTTACTGTAATTGTCTCATTCAATATTATAGTAGTCGAAACATCTCAATATAATTCTCCTACCTTTATTTTACAACGTTTATCAGAAATTGTCAAAGCTCCAGAAAATTAAGTAATCATTTCAAGAATGCATTGAGTGGCAAAATTAAATTGAGCTGTACATTTATTGATACTTGTACAAATATATAGACACAGGCGTCATAGCTGCTCTGATTATCAAAATGGCGTAGATTGTAAACATTTGGAATGAGGGACTCCTCCAGCTATAACTTCACGCAAAGTGTTGCCTTTCACTGATGTCCGTTTTAACATTACATGCGTTTCTCCTCAAGACAATAAACTGATATGAAACATATGAATGACAAACGTACGTTTTCATGGAATGAGGGACTGAATAAAATCTTCAATGCAATTCGGTGCAGTTGAGTCAACAATATAATGTCAAATATTGGGTGACTTCAGAAAGTTTCTAACTAGATTAATAAGTAACAATTTCAAGTTCAGAAAAATCATAGGCAATTGTAATATTCACTTACCAGGAATACCAACAACAACAAGGATCAGATAATATATTTTCACGAAGCTGCCAATTGGATAATGCATTTTCTCTCTGAACTGAAAATTACACAAACTTTCAGTCTGAAAGACAGGCAGTCTGTTTATATTCCATCCAGGGCTCAGCATTTGATGTCATTTCACTTGTATGTTATGGGATTACCATGGGGATTTTGAGGTTGCAACATCTTTCACTGGTTTTAATTTAAATTGGACGCATTGTAGAAGCGGTTAATTTTCTGTTGTGATAGGATATATTTAGAAACACGGCTCACTGTGGAAATTCAGTTTACAATTGTGAAAGTAACGAAATATGCTACTCCCCTCTATCCCCACACCACCCCCACATACAGAAATTCTCACAAACATAGTCAATACGATATCTTGATCAAGTTTCCCCCACCCCGCACCCCGTGATTTTATTCCTTTGACTCTGAACAGTGTATCCTTAAGCTACACAAGACAATATCTTTGTCCAAACGGTTCGACTCCACACTCAGAGGAGGCTGTCGTCTTTCCGAATTAGTGAGATGAGAGCAGTACATCACTGAGATTACAAACTCATAGAGTCAGAGAGATGTACAGCATGGAAACAGACCCTTCGGTCCAACCCATCCATGCCGACCAGATATCCCAACCTAATCTAGTCCCAGCTGCCAGCACCCGGCCCATATCTCACCAAACCCTTCCTATTCATATACCCATCCAAATGCCTCTTTAATGTTGCAATTGTACCAGCCTCCACCACATCCTCTGGCAGCTCACTCCATACACGTACCACCCTCTGCATGAAAAAGTTGCCCGTTAGGTCTCTTTTATATTTTTCCCCTCTCACCCTAAACCTATGCCCTGTAGTTCTGCACTCCCTGGCGCCAGGGAAAAGTTTTTGTCTATTTATCCTATCCATGCCCTCATAATTCTGTCAATCTTTCTAAGGTCACCCCTCAGTCTTTGATGGGCAGGGAAAAAAAATCCCAGCCGGTTCAGCCTCTCCTTGTAGCTCAGACCCTCCAACCCTGGCAACATCTTTGTAAATCTTTTCTGAACCACTTCAAATTTCACAACATCTTTCCGATAGGAAGGAGACCAGAATTGCACGCAATATTCCAACAGTGGCCTAATCAATGTCCTGTACAGCCGCAACATGACCTCCAACCTCCTGTACTCAATACTCTGACAAATAAAGGAAAGTATACCAAATGCCTTCTTCACTATCTTATCTACCTGCGACTACATTTTCAAGGATCTATGAACCTGCACTCCAAGGTCTCTTTGTTCAGCAACACTTCCTAGGATTACCATTAAGTGTATAAGTCCTGCTAAGATTAACTTTCCCAAAATGCAGCACCTCACATTTATCTGAATTAAACTCCATCTGTCACTTCTCAGCCCATTGGCCCATCTGGTCAAGATCCTGTTGTAATCTGAGGTAACTCTCTTCGCTGTCCACTACACCTCCAATTTTGGTGTCATCTGCAAACTTACTAACTATACCTCTTATGCTCGCATCCAAATCATTTATGTAATTGACAAAAAGTAGTGGTCCCAGCTCCGATCCTTGTGGCACTCCACTGGTCTCAGGCCTCCAGTCTAAAAAACACCCTCCACCACCACCCTCTGTCTTCTACCTTTGAGCCAGTTCTGTATCCAATTGGCTTGTTCTCCCTGTATTCCATGAGATCTAACCTTGCTAATCAGTCTCCCATGGGGAACCTTATTGAATGCCTTACTGAAGCCCATATAGATCACATCTACTGCTCTGCCCTCATCAATCTTCTTTGTTTCTCCTTCAAAAAACTCAATCAGTTTGTGGTACATGGTTTTCCACGCTCAAAGACATGTTGACTAGCCCGAATCAGTCCTTGCCTTTCCAAACACATGTACATTTATTTCCTGTGGCTCCACACAAAGGCCGCCTTGCTGATCTTTGAGGGACCCTATTCTCTCCCTCATTACCCTTTTGTCCTTAATATATTTGGAAAAACCCTTTGGATTCTCCTTAATTCTATTTGCCAAAGCTATCTCATGTCCCCGTTTTGCCCTCCTGATTCCCCTCTTAAGTATACTCCTACTTTCTTTATACTCTAAAGATTCACCCGATCTAACTTGTCTATACCTGACATATGCTTCCTTCTTTTTCTTAACCAAACCCTCAATTTCTTTAGTCATCCAGCATTCCCTATACCTACCAGCCTTTCCTTTCACCCTGATAGGAATATACATTCTCTGGATTCTTGTTATCTCATTTCTGAAGGCTTCCCATTTCCAGCAGTCCCTGCGAACATCTGCCTTCAATCAGCTTTTGAAAGTTCTTGCCTAATACTGTCAAAATTGGCCTTTCTCCAATTTAGAACTTCAACTTTTAGATCTGGTCTATCCTTTTCCATCATAATTTTAAAATGAATAGAATTATGGTCGCTGGCCTCAAAGTGCTCCTCCACTGTCACCTCAGTCACCTGCCCTGCCTTATTTCCCAAGAGTAGGTCAAGTTTTGCACCTTCTCTAGTAGGTACATCCACATACTGAATCAGAAAATTGTCTTGTACACACTTAAGAAATTCCTATTTGTTTGCATATTTGAATTAATATATCATGTGAAATTAATTCCACACTACAAACTGATACACCATTTCAATATGTTACAGCAGCACACAAGAATGCAATGTTTAAAGCGAATGTAACGTCCCAAGGAATATCACTCACATTGACGCAGTCTTTGAGAAAGGTAAATATCAGGCAATTTGCAGAGATTTTCTGATACAACTGTCGCAATCTGTTGTGGCCATTCTAATTGATCAAGGCATAGCAACATATACCATAGTCAGGTACCTTTCCATTCACAATCTCTAGGCGGTAGTAAATTGTGTATCCTTCAGTTATATCAACACCAATTCTACACAATATCGGAAAATACTTGAACCAATCCATTGTTTCCGAGTTGATTTAATACTAGTGGAGTTGGGAGTGTGTGCAGAGTACGATGGTTGTATGTAATAATCTGCAGGAGATTAGATTGCCCTTGTTTGTTCTGATGCCAGAATACTTCATTGGCTCCAGAGTTAAGTGTGAGCTCTCCCACAGAATCTGTCTTCCATTGACAGTATACTGTTGTGTTGCCACCTGTGTTTCATCTTTCCTGTCGTTAGTTAAAGCTTCCTCAACACTAGGCGACATTCCAACAGGTTTATTTGGAAGAACAAGTTTTGGAGCGCTCCTCCTTCATCAGGTAGCTGGGGGGCAGGATTATAGGACGCAGAATTTATAGTAAAGGATCGGAGTGCCCTGCAACTGATGCAAAAATTGAACAAACCTGATTGCTGTAATATCTTAATCACTTAGAATTGCAGGTTTCAATTGGTTATTATGTAAATCCCATAACTATTTTCAAGTCACATTCCCGCTAAATTAACGTATTATTTAAAAAAGTGACACTCGCTCAGACAATGCATTACGCGCGTGAGGTTAGAGCCTGTCTGTATTCCAACCTTGAGTCATACCGACTCTATTTCCAAAGTAGAAATGTATAAAATGTCACATGGACTAATTGGCCACAGATTGTGTGCATTTTGAATAAAATAGAATGTATTAGCAAATATAAATCTGCAAATGTAAATTCACCTCATAGATTTATGTGTGTGTGGTATGTGTGTGTGTGAGAGAGAGAGAGAAAGTGTGTCTGTGGGAGAGAGCGTGTGTATGTGAGGAGGGAGGGAGTGTGTGTGTGTGTGCTTGATCGTGAGTACGTGAGTGTGAGTGTGGGTTTGTGAGTTTCAGAGAGTGTGTGTATGAAATAGGGTCTGCGTGAGTGTGTGTGATCGTCTGTAAAAGTGTGTGTGTGTATGACTGTATGTGATCTTTCACTGTACGTTCTGTGTCCTATGGTCTTGTCCCACTCGTAACCCGATGAAGGAACAGCACTGATGCTGAAATGTCTGCTCCTGCAGCTGCATGTCAGGCTCCATGGGCTGAACAGCCACGTCCTGTTCTAGTGTGAAATGGTCGAAAGCCAAATATACCTCTGCAGTTCGTGTACTCGGCTGGAGAAGGGGCATGGATTCCTCTATTTGCTGGATAACTGGCTCTTGTTGCTGACTCCTTCCAGTGTTTTAAGTAAAAATAAGATCATCTTTCATTCGTGTAAACTCCAATGGATATTGGATCAACCTGATTCTCCTTTCTTTATATGTTAACATCATCAGTGCAGGAATCCTTTTGCTCGGCTTGTATCAGCTTGGGCCAAAAGATCCGTCCTCATGCTGTAGGACTCTATGATTCTATGACCTCTGATCTGAGTCCAATGTAACAAGGTCCTTTCTTCAGTGAGGAGATTAAATCTGTCCACACTACGTCAGATATGGTCTCAGCAAGATCTTATAGAGTGGCAGCAGCACTTTGCCAACCTGCTCTAAGGTTTCCACCCAAGTTAGAGCAGGCTAACCTGTTTGGACGAATGCACAGCATTGTTGAAAGATCATTGTCCTTCTCAACTCCACTAGCATAGCAGATGACCTGGTGAAAATGTCACAATGATGCTTGACAATTTTTTGAAGAAGTAACAAAGAATATTGATGAGGGCAGGGCAGTAGATGTGATCTATGTGGACTTCAGTAAGGTGTTCGACAAGGTTCCCCATGGGAGACTGATTAGCAAGGTTAGATATCATGGAATACAGGGAGAACATGGAATACAGTTGGATACAGAACGAAGAAGACAGAGTGTTGGTTTTCAGACTGGAGGCCCGTAACCAGTGGAGTGTCACAAGGATCGGTGACTTTTTGTCATTTACATAAATAATTTCGATGCGAGCATAAGAGGTACAGTTAGTAAGTTTGCAGATGATACCAAAATTGGAGGTGTAGTGGACAGCGAAGAGGGTTACCTCAGATTACAACAGGATCTGGACCAGATGGGCCACTGAGCTGAGAAGTGGCAGATGAAGTTTAAATCAGATAAATATAAGGTGCTGCATTTTGGGAAAGCAAATAAGCAGGACTTATACACTAAGTGTCCTAGGGAGTGTTGCTGAGCAAAGAGACCTTGGAGTGCACGTTCATAGCTCCTTGAAATTGGAGTCGCAGGTAGATAAGATAGTGAAGAAGGAGTTTGGTATGCTTTCCTTTATTGGGCAGAGTATTGAGTATAGGAGTTGGGAGGTCATGTTTCAGCTGTACAGGACATCGGTTAGGCCACTGTTGGAATATTGCGTGCAATTCTGGTCTCCTTCCAATCGGAACGATGTTGTGAAACTTGAAAGGATTCAGAAAAGATTTACAAGGATGTTGCCAGGGTTGGAGGATCTGAGCTACAGGGAGAGGCTGAACAGGCTGGGGCTGTTTTCCCTGGAGCGTCAGAGGCTGAGGGGTGACCTTGTAGAGGTTTACAAAGTTATGAGGGTCATGGATAGGATAAATAGACAGTCTTTTCCCTGGGGTGGGGGAGTCCAGAACTAGAGGGCATTGTTTTAAGGTGAGAGGGGAAAGATATAAAAGAGACCTAAGGGGCAACTTTTTCACACAGAGGGTGGTACGTGGATGGAATGAGCTGTCAGAGAATGTGATGGAGGCTGGTACAATTGCAACATTTAAGAGGCATTTGGTTGGGTATATGAATAGGAAGGGTTTGGAGGGATATGGACCGGGTGCTGGCAGGTGGGACTAGATTGGATTGGGATATCTGGTCGGCATGGACGGGTTGGACCGAAGGATCTGTTTCCATGCTGTATGACTCTATGAGGTGAGATGGTTTCACCATTGAAGTAGGCTTTGGCAAATATCTTGCTGGCATCTCCCCAGAGCTCACGTTCCTCAGATTCCACTGAATCTGGTAAAGTGGATCTTGGCAACAGCAAAGAGGAGTATACGTTGAAGGGAGTTATATATCAAAATCAAATCTGAACTACTAGTGCTGGACATGTCATAAAGCAGGAAATTAGATATACAGGTTTGTGGGTAGTTCAGTAATAATGGACAATTCAATTTGCATCTAAACTGTGATAACTGTGCTAATGCTGGAAAAATTGATGTCATGTGTGTGTTTGAGATGGTTTGCTTTGACAGTATATTAAGCATTGACTTTCAGGTCAGGCAGTTTTGGAATTGGTGTGTGACCAGAAGAGCTAAATGAAAATCTTGCTGTAATGGAGCTTTTCGCAGTAGTGATCAAAATATATTGAATTTCACATGACTTCTGAACACCGAACCGTTACTGTATTTTAAAATTCTGGTTATAAACCTGAGTCGTGCAAGCCATGAAGGGATAAGGGCAAGTTGGCTTCAGTGAATTGGAAATGTACATGAAAAATATTTAATGGATGATTGATAGGTAATGTCTGTTATTTATAGAAACGCTGTAAGATTTACAAGATACACTTATTCCCCCATGATGAAAACATCAAAAGAGAAAGGTGAGTCAGCAATGATTAGGAAAACAAGATGAAGATTTCATTAGACCAATGGAAGCAGCTTATCAATATACCAGATATCATGGTAAGGCACGAATTCAGAGACATTTAGGACCCTGCAAAGTAGGACCAAGAAATTGATAAGGAAATCAAAAAAGAACATGATTGGAAATGAACAAGATGCATAAACCAGGAAAAGGGAAGGAAACACACTCAATACAAAAGAAAAAAAACACTTAGAAGGACTCAAAAAAGCGAAAAACATCATTACCTTATCTGCAGGCAAAGTATTCGACAGTCATTTTAAATCGAACAGACTACATTGAGGAAGCGATCACACTGCTTGCAGATACAGACACTTACCAACAGGTGTCGGTAGACCAGACCCCAAAACAAGAGAACCAAATCACAGCCGCACTCAAACAAACTTCAGAAATCTGGAGAATTAAACAAGACAGACTTCCCAAAAATGAAACCAGATGGATCCAACACACCACCTTTCTACAGATTACCCAATTTTCACAAACCAGGAACCCCCTCAGACACATTGTCTCGCTACCTGTAACATCAATGTACAGATTGGCCAAGGAGCTATACCAAAGACTAAAACACTTAGCAGAACATAGAACATAAAACACAGAGAAGTACAGCACAGAACAGGCCCTTTGGTCAACGATGTTATGCCGAAGGTTAATCCTAATGTAAAATAAGATATGTTAACAATGCACCCCTCAAGTCATTACTATCCATGTGTATGTCTAGCAGTCACTTAAATTTCCCTAATGACTCTGCTTCCACCACCACAGCTGGCAACACATTCCATGAATTCACAACTCTACATAAAAGCCTTCCTCTGACGTCCCCTATATACCTTTCTCCTAATATCTTAAAACTATGACCCCTCGTGCCAGTCAATCCTGCCCTGGGGAAAAGTCTCTGGCTATTGACTCTATCCATGCCTCTCATTACCTTGTATACCTCGATCAGGTCACCTCCCTTCCTCCCTCTCTCCAGAGAAAAAAGTCCGAGCTTAGTCAACCTCACTTCATAAGACAAGCCCTCCAGTCCAGGCAGCATCCTGGTAAACCTTATTTGCACCCTCTGCAAAGCGTCTATATCTTTCTTATAGTAGGGTGACCAGAACTGGCAATATTGCAAGTGTGGTCTCACCAGGGACTGATAGAGCGATAGCAAAATGTCGTGGCTCTTAAACTTAATCCCCCTGTTAATGAAAGCCAAAACACCAGCCTGCTTTTTTAACAATCCTATCCACTTGAGTGGCAACTTTGAGGGATCTATGTACTTGCACACCAAGATCCCTCTGTTCCTCCATTCTGCCAAGAATCCTGTCTTTAATCCTATAATCAGCATTCGAGTTCGACCTTCCAAAATGCATCACTTCGCTTTTATCCAGGTTGAACTCCATCTGCCATTTCTCAGCCCAGCTCTGCATCCTGTCTATGTTGCGCTGCAGCCTGCAATAGCCCTCGATACTTCGATGGTACCTCCAAACTTTGTGTCATAAGGCTCCATCCATTCCATCCATTCCACCCAAGAATTCCTGAAGACAATCAAAGACACCAAGATAAAAGAGGATGCAAAAATGATCTCCTTTGGTGTAACAGCCCTGTTCATATCCATCAACATCAACTTGGCCAAAGAAACACTAATTACATGATTAGAAGAACCAAAGTCACATACACCAAACACCACCAACCTCATCAGCAAGACAACATCCTCAAGCTAGTGGACCTATGCCTTACCAGCCACTTCACCTTCAACAACAAAACCTACAGACAAATCAACAGAACAGCCATGAGATCTCCAATATCAGGATTCTTAGCAGAGGAATTAATGCAGAGACTTGAACAAATAGCTCTGCCAACCATCCAACCCAAACGATGGATCGGTCAAGTGGATGACACCTTTGTCATCACTAAACGAAACAAATTAGAAGAAACCTTTAAGACCATCAATAATACCCTTACTGGTATAAAATTCACAAAGGAGGAGGAAAACAACAATAAACTGCCATTCCTAGCTGTCACAGTAGAGTGAACAGCCAACGGGGAACTTTGAACCAGCATTTACAGGAAAACAACACATACAGACCAAATACTGAACTTCAGAAGCAATCATTCCAATGCCCAGAAACAAAGCTGCATTGCAGCATTATTTCAACAAGCCACCACACACTACAGCAGAGAGGAACAATGAAGAGCAGAGGAAGATCACCTCTACAGTGTTTTCAAAAAGAACTGGTACCCAATGACCACACTCCACCGATTTCTCAGCAACAAACCCAAACAAGCAGACAAAACATACCCAAAGACCCTAACCACTCTCCCCTGCATCAAAGACATCTCAGAAAAGACTGCCAGGCTACTCAGACCTCTTGGCTCATGGTAGCGCACAACCCCACCAACACACTAAAACAGCAGCTAATGAACTTAAAAGAGTCTATACAGTCAAGAATCAAAATGAACGTCACTTACAAAAAACCTTGAAAGAACTGTAACAAACATTACTTTGGACAAGCAGGCAGTAAAATGGCCAGCAGGACACATGAACATCCAGTAGCCACAAAAAAGACATGAGCAGCTATCACTCGTATCCTCACACACAGAAGAGGAAGGGCACTGCGGTACGGTGGCACAGTGGTTAGCACTGCCGCTTCACAGCGCTAGAGACCTGGGTTTAATTCCTGCTTCAGGCTGTCTGTGGAGTTTGCACATTCTCCCTGTGTCTACGTGGGTTTCTTCTTGGTGCTCCGGTTTCCTCCCACAATCCAAAAGACGTGCAAGTTAGGTAAATTGGCTATTCTAAATTGCCCATAGTGTTAGGTGCAGGAATAAATGTAGGGGTCTGGGTGAGTTGTGCTTCGGTGGGTCGGTGTGGACTGAAGGGCCTGTTTCCACACTGTAAGTAATCTAATCTAACCACCTTCGCTGGGAAAACACATCCATCCTCTGCCATGCCAAACAGAGAAATGCATGACATTTTCAAGAACCATGGCATTCCAATTGGAACTCGACAAAGCAATTAATTTCGACCCAATCCACAGCCCTCTGAGAAACAAAGAACAGGAAATGACATAGGAAATGTAACAACTAACCCAAGCAAACCCAAACACATAAATAAAAAGTGACACATAACACCAGCGCTTCACCAGAGGCTTACTAATGATGTTAGTTAGTATGGTGATAAAATGATTAAAAACGAACCTTCCGGCTCAGCGAGGAAATTTACATCCAGAACCACAAATCTTCTCAAAACTCCCTAATACATAAATGCTGCTAAAAAATTACTCTCGATATTTGAAAATAAAATAAATGCAATGTCAAATTGGAATAGTGAATGTGCGGTGAGAATAATTTATTATAGAGAACACAGAAATTACAGAGAAGCTAAAGTTACTTTCTGTCTGTCTTCATGGAGTAAGATCCAGAAAATGTCCCAGAAAATGCAAGTGATCATTGGACTTGTGTAATTAATGACGAAAATCATTCATATCAGTGATCAGGTAGGATTTGAAAACAAAGCTGGATTGAACGTTGATAAGCCTCAAGAACCAGAGGTACTTCATACCAAAATTACGAAGGAAGCAGCAATAGACATATTGATTTCATTGGTGATCACATTCAGCAACAGCAAGCGGCCATTCTGCACAACTGGAAGGTTATAAACACAATCTGACTATTTAAGAATGGAAGAAGAGGGAGAGTGGTGAATTAGAGATCAGTTAACTTGTGATCCACAGTAGGGAATCTGTTGGATTATATTACAAAAGATCTGTTATTGAATATTTAGAAAGTAGAAGAGCTTGCAGCATGGATAGTTACCTGGGACTTCGATGTTGTGGCCATTTCAGAGACAAAGATAGAGGAGGGTGAGGAATGGATGTTGCAGGTTCCAGGGTTTAGATCTTTCATTAAAAACAGGCAAGGCGGTAAAAGAGAGGGCAGCGTGGCCTTGTTAGTCAAAGACAGTATTACAGTGGCTGAGAGAACTTATTTATGAGGACTCGTCTACCGAGGTATTGTGGGCTGAGGTTAGAAACAGGAGATGAGAGGTCACACTTCTTCGAGTTTTTTTTATAGGCCTCCACAGAGTTCCAGGGAGGTGGAAGAGAGGATTAGCAACATTATTCTGGGTAGGAGTGAAAGGAAGAGGGTGGCCATTATGGGGGACTTTAACTTCCCCAACACTGATTGGAAATGTTATGGCTCTAGTACGTCAGATGGATCAGTTTTTGTCCAATGTATACAGGAGGGTTTCCTGACAGAGTATGTCAAAGGGCGGATAAGAGGGGAGGCCACACTGGATCTGGTGCTTGGTAATGAACCAGGCCAGGTGTTTGATTTAGTTGTAGGTGAGCACTTTGGAGACAGTGACCATAATTCAGTTACATTTAGTTTAGCGATGGAAAAGGGCAATTATAATGCGATAAGGCAAAAATTAGGATGCATAAAATGGGATAGCAAAATGCAGAGGATGCAGACAATCTAAATGTGGAACACGTTTAAGGAACAGATATTGCGTGTCCTTGATAGATAGGTCCCTGTCAGGCAGGGAGGAAGTGATAAGGTAAGGGAACCTGTGGTTTACTACAGAAATTGCATCACTTGTTTAGAAGAAGAAAGAGTGTTGATGAGGCAAGATGGTACAGATGAGGTGATGGAGAGTCAGCTTGGAAGGATTTAAAGAGAGAGTTAAGAAGAGCAAAGAGAGGACAAGAGGAGAACCCTAAAGCTTTCTATAGGTACGTGAGGGATAAACGGATGATTAGAATAGGAATAGGGCCAGTCAAAGACATAAGTTGGAAGTTGAGATTGGAGAGGTACTAAATGAACATTTCTCATTGGTGTGCATTCAGGAAAAGAAGAATATTGTAGAGGAGAATAATGAGGTACGAGATATTAGACTTGAAAAGATTGAGGTTAGTTGCGCACAGATGTTATAAATTTGAGAAGGAGTGAAAGTAGACAAGTCCCCTTGGCCGGATGGGATTTATCCGAGGATTCTCTGGGAAGCTAGAGAGGAGATAGCAGAGCCTTTGGCTTTGATATTTGAGTCGTCATTGTCTACAGGCTTAGTACCTGAGGACTGGAGGATTGCAAATGTTGTGCCCTTGTTCAAGAAGGGCAGCAGAGATGACCCAGGTAATTATAGACCAGTGAGCCTTACTTCTGGTGTAGGGAAGGTTTTGGAAAGGATTATGAGAGACATGATTTATAATCATCTTGCAAGCAACAATTTGATTTCAGATAGTCAACATGGTTTCGTCAAGGGCAGGTTGTATCTCACAAACTTCTTTGAGTTTTTTCAGAAGGTGACAAACAATGTAGATGAGGGAAGGAGACTTGAAGTGGATATCAGTAAAGCCTTTGATAAGGTTCCACATTGTAGGCATATGGAGAAAATGCAGATTTAGCAGTTTGGATTAGAAACTGGCTTTCTGGAAGATGGCAGCAAGTGGTGGTTGATGGAAAATATTCAACTGGAGTCCAGTTACTAGTGTTGTGCCACAAGGATGTGTTTTGGGACCACTGCTGTTTGTCATTTTTATAAATGACTTAGACGCAGGCATAGATGGATAGATTAGTAAATTTGCAGACGTCACTAAAGTCAGTGGAGTAGTAGACAGTTTGGAAGAATGTTATAGGTTGCAGGAGGACTTGGATAAACTGCAGAATTGGGCTGAGAGATGGCAAATCGAGTTCAATGCAGATAAATGTGAGGGAAGAATAACAAGATGGCAGAGTACTGGGTCAATGAAATGGTTCTTGGTAGTGTGGATATACAGAGGAATCTTGGAGTCCATGTGCATAGATCCCTGAAAGTTGCCACCCAAGTGGATACTGCTGTGAGGAAAGTGTTAGGTTACAATCGTAGAGGGATTGAGTTCCGGAACCGCAATATCATGCTGCAACTATACAAAACGCTGGTGCGGCCACACTTGGAATATTGTGTGTCATTCTGCTCGCCCCATTACAGAAAGGATGTGGAAACATTGGAAAAGGTGCAGAGGAGATTTACCAGGATGTTGTCTGGTCTGGAGGGAAGGTCTTATGAGGAAACGCTGAGAGACTTGGGTCTGTTCTCATTGGAAAGAAGAAGGCTAAGGGGGGATTTGATAGAAACATACAAGATGATCAGAGGATTAGATAGGGTAGACAGAGAAAGACTTTTTCCTAGGATGATGATGTCAGGGTGTACAAGAGGGCATAACTACAAATTGAAGGGTGACAGATTTAAGACAGATATCAGAGGCGAGTTCTTTATGCAGAGAGTTGTAAGGGTGTGGCCCTACCTGCTAAGGTAGTCAACTCAGCCACATTAGGGAGATTTAAATAATCCTTAGATTTAAACATGGACGATTTTGGGATAGTGTAGGGGGACAAGCTGAGAATAGTTCACAGGTCGGCGCAACATTGAGGGCCGAAGGGCCTGTTCTGCGTTGTATTGTTCTACGTTCTATGTTCTAATGCAAAATTAGAGATAACGTTAGCACATCTGAGAAAGCCAAGTCATAATTCATTTTTTTTCATGTGTTTGAAGATGTTTCTTGTAGATATACGCAATTGAAAACCAGTGAATGTGGTATAGGTAAATATTAAAGAATGTTTTTTTAAGAGCTCACAAATATGTTAGTTAATAAAATTAAATTGAACAATATTGAGAGGAACATATGCAAATGTAAAAATAACAATAAGATTTACTTTCAGTTAAAGGGGATGGGAGTATAGAAGTAAAGACATTCTGGACCGGTTGCGTCAGGTGTGGGTGAAATTGTACCTGGAGTATTGTGCACAGTTTTGGTGTTCCAATCTAAGAAAGACTATACTGCCCACAGAGAAAGTACAATATACATTGTTCAGTTTAATACCACAGATGGTAAGATCATCTGATGAGGAATTACAGTCTACCTTCTCTACAATTGCAAACAATGAGAGTTGATGGCGCTGAAAGTTAGAATTTTGACACAAAGAGGATCAACTAAAACAGGGGCATGAAGAAATGTTGGCAGGCAAGTTTCAGAAGAATCTTAATTTATTCTATAAATATATCAAATGGAACAGACTAACCAGGGAACAATTGGCGCCCATTACAAACCAAAGGAGCAATCTGTGTGTGAAGTTGGGAAACATTGATAGACTCTTAGATGAGCGCTTTGCATCAGTTTTACTTGTGGAGGAGAATGCAAGTACAGGATTTGAGAAGATTGCCTGTGAAACTTTTCAGCAGATTGATATAAGATGCAAGTAGGGGTTGATGGTTTTGGCTGGTGTGAAGTTGGTCAAATTCCCAGGTCTGCGTGAGTTTTATCACAGGCTGCTGTGGGAGAAAAGGGGGGAAAGCCAGTGACCCACATGTTTAAACAGAATCTGGCGATGCAGGAGGTTCCAGATGAGTGGGGAACCTCCTGTTATTTGGTTCTGCTTGTCATGATGGGTTGTGGGGATAGTTCACGGAATTATAAATGAAAGAGTATCATTCACGGAGACAGGCATGGAGCTATAGCACTTTGCCAAAACTGGCCCATGCTGAAGAAAATGTCAGCCCACACTAACCACATTTCTCTGTACTTGGCCTATATCATTTTAACTCTTTCCTATCCAGGCATTATTAGGGTAACTTCCTAAACAACTCCCACTGTGTAATAAACATTGCCCCTCAGGTTCCCTTTTATTCTTTCCCCTCTAAACTTTAACTGCTACCTCCTAGTCCTTGATTCCCTAAACCCGGGAAAAAGACCGAGTGCATTCACCCTATCCATGCCTCTCCTGATCTTATACTCCTCTGTTAGGTTCTCCCCTCAATCTCAAGAAAAAAGGTCCAGGATTGTCCAATCTCTCCCTATAACTCAGACTATTGAACCCAGGCAACATCCGTGCAAATTTCTTTGGTGCTATGGAAACAATAAAGAACATCAATCTCTACTTAGAGAGTTAAAGTTTGAGCAGGAATACTCAATATGACTTTATCAGAGGGATGTTTCAGACCAAAACAAAATAGATTGCTTTGTTTTGAGAAGGTAGTTTTTATTGTTTTTCAGTGGGGCCTTGAAAAACCTCATATTAAAAAATAACTGAGAAAGGAAGTAAAACCTGAGTACCAAGGATAACTTGGCAAGTTACATTCAACATTGTCCTAGTGGTGGGAGAGGCAGTGTGGTGGTGGAAGGCTGTTTGTAGGACAGTGTCCATTGGTGTACCATAGGGATCAGTGCTGTGTCCCTGATTATTTGTGATATTTGTAATGATGTAGATGTGAATGTGAAGCAGGATTGGGGGATTGTGCTAAGTATGTTTATGTATGACACAAACATTGGCAGCTGAAAATGTGTTGCTGGAAAAGCACAGCAGGTCAGGCAGCATCCAAGGAGCAGGAGAATTGATGTTTCGGGCGTGAGCCCTTCTTCAGGAATTCTCTCTTCCTCATCTGCAGTCCTCACTTTCTCCTAGAAGATTTTAACCTACTGCGAATCCTCTGGCAAGGATGCCTTCCTTGAAGAAGCTCTCTCCCTCAATCTGCAGTCCTCACTTTTTCAACAAAGATTGGCAGGGCGATTGGCAGTGAGGAGGAAGGTTTTATATTACATGAAGATACAGATGAAATGGTCATATAGGCAGATCGATGGCAGATGGAATTTCAACTTGATAAATATGAGTTGATGCACTGTGTAAGAAGGAACCAGACAGGGGACCACTCAATAAATAACAGCACACCAGGAAGCTCAGAAGGTGCTTCTCACATATCCCTGAATGTGACTGGACAGGCTAATGGGCTACTTAAGAAGGCTTAGGGAACAATCTTCTTTGGCACAGCTTTCATTCATTATTAGAGATATATAGCACTTTGCTTAGGCCTAGATAGAATACTATGTGCATTTCTGAGTGCTACATTACAGGAAAGATGTGGTTGCACTGGAGGGGATGCAGAGGAGATTCACCAGGATGTTCCCTGGGCTGATGCATACCAGTGATACAGGGAGGCTGGATAACTGTGGTTGTTTGCTTTGAGGCAGAGAAGGCTCAGGGGGAACGTAACTCAGAAATATAAGGTTACAAGGGGCATGGACAACAACAGCTGTTTATTTTGGACAAAGGGTCAAATGTGTTCAAAGAAATACATTTCTAAAGTGACTGGTTTGAGGTTTAGAGAGGAGTTGAGGAATGTATTTTACCCAGAGGGCGATGGTGGGGGTGAGGGGTGGGGTGTGTTGGGGGCGTGGTGTCTGGAAATGCACTTCCTGAGATGGCAGTTGTTATGTGGAACTTCACAACAATTACAAAGTCCTTGGACAAGCACTAGAAGTGTCATGACATTCATGAATACGGGCTTTTGTGTGGGAAAGTGAGACTAATGTAGATCGTGCTGTACTTCTGACGGTACAGAGTCTGTTTCTGTGATTATATGATTGTGGAAGGTTTATCATTGAGCAGCTGAAGACAGAAATTTATAGGTTTCTGAAGAGTACGTTAACAAGGGTTTGAACAGTCAACTGTAATAGCTTCTGAAATTATGCCAATGGGAACTGTTAGAGAAAACAAGTGAAGCTTCATGACTGTCTGAAACCAGAGAATAGAGAATGAAGAACAGGAAATAGCAGATTTGCGATTGGAGCTAACATATGGACACGGTGTAGTGAGTGGAATGTTTTGATCTTGATTTTGATTTTACTTTCATGTGTATTTTACAGCATGAATCAGATAAGATACAGTGAAATACTTTCATTGGTTGTCACAAAACTGCAACGTTTTGAATTATTTAAGACAAAGGGGAAAATAAAAGAAAGTTATACTTTGAAGAGAGTCCATCAGCACTGAGCCAGCACATCACCGATGATGACACCTGTGCCTTGATTACTCCTCCAATGCTTGGCCGCCATCTACACTGCACCCAAAGTTGCGGAAGCCTTCTTTGCAGCTAGGACAATTCTCCTCCACCACCACCTCGTTACCTCATACACCAGATTAATGAACAACAAAGTCATCTCATGCTGTTGGGTCTATCTCACCAACGTCGCTTCTGCCAGAGCAGCAGCCACTGATTCCAGGTTCTGTGCTGGCTCCAGTAAAGTAAGTACAGTCTCAAATTCCTCCATACTGGACCTGCTCGAGCCCATGCTCGGCCTGCTCAAGTTCCCCGCACTGGGCCCACTCGATGTTCTTGGTAGCCTTGCTACAAGGTCCATGCCCTGTGTCAGCTTGAGATCGCTTGAGGTCCATGCACTGGACTCTCACTGCTGAAGACGTCCAAGCTCAGCATAAGGTAAATGTAAACTAAATCAAAACAAAAGGGAGAGGAAGAAAGAAAAAGAAATCAGAGCAGAAGAGGCACACAGCATAGGCACCCTAATCCACTGCCATCTTGGATTGAAAGCAAAAGAATAGAGGGATATTTTTTGAAGTGGAATGCTTGTGGTGCAGTACAGGGATTGGTGTTTAGGCCCCAGCTATTCTCAATACATATCAAACATTTGAATGAGCGAATCAAATGCAATATTTCGAAATCTGTTGATGGCACTAAACTAAATCAGATTCTAAGTGATGAGGAGGATTGAGACAAGTGGAGTGAATGGGCGTACATGCACCAGATGAAGAGCAATGTGAATGGATGTGACATTGTGCGCCTTGGTGGGAAAAATACAACAGCAGTTGACAATTTGAAACAGGAATGATTGAAAAGTGTCACTCTGTAAAGGGACTTATGCTCTTTTTTTCATTTGCTTCTGCATAGACATCCGAGATCCATGCAGGGCAGCAAGATATGAAGCCAGAATTCGATACTGGGAATGGTATTGTGACAATGAGCACTGTACATAGACCCATCAAATGGGTACCTGTAATATTGAAAAGGATCTGAACCTCATCGTACACTCACCACTAAAAACAATGTTGCAGGAGAAAAAAGCAGTGAGGAGGATAAATGGTGTGTTGAAATTCATTTCAAAAGGATTTGAGTATAGGAGTAAGGTTGTCTTGCTGCAGTTGTACGAGGCCTTAATGAGACATAATCTCGAATACTTTTGCTCTACTGTGTGCAGTTTTGGTTTCCTTACCTGACAAAGCTGGCATTGTGGGAGTGCAGCGAAGGATGACCAGCCTAATCTCTTTTATGACAGGCTTGTTGTGTGAGGTGAGTTTGCTTTGATTGTGCCTGAGGTTTAGGAAAATCAGTAGAGATCTCAGTGAAATATATTAAACTCTGGCAAAATGAAACAGATTGGAAGCAAAGATGATAACTCCCCGAGCTGGGACATCTGAAATAAAGTACACAGTATTAGGTACCTGCAAGCCATCTGCATTGAGATGAGAATAAATGTCTGCACTCAGAGATGTGTGAACTTGGGAATTCACTATCACATAAAGCTGTGAATACCAAGGTAATGAATATAAATGAGGATTTCGCGACACTAAAGGTATTGGGAGAATGCTGGAATATGGTTTGGAGATCAGCCGGGGGAACAAAATCCATGGTCCAAATGAAAGTCCCAGAATTTCTTATGAGTTACCTTCTCAGGATAACTTCAGATTTTATAAAAACTGGTGAAATGCGAGCTCAGACAATGCATTAAAGGTGTGAAGTTAGAATCTGTCTGTATACCAATTTGAGCCAGACTGGTCCTATTTCCAAAATGGAACTTACAAAATATTACATGCATGGATTGCTGCCTGCATTGACTGCCTGCAGATTGTGCACCATTCAAGCAAGACAGAATGTGTCTGCAAATATAATTGCGCAAAAACACATTCACTCCATCGATGTGTGTGTGTGTGTGTGTGTGCCTGTGTGTATGTGTGTTTGTGCGTGTGTGTGCATATCTGTTTGTGTCTCTGTGTGTGTGAGTAATCAACTATAAGCTTTTGAGCGGGTGTGTGTGTGGGTATGAGTGTGGGGTGTATGAGAGAGCATGTGTATGAGAGAGGGTCTGCATGACTGTGTGTGTATGCAAGAATGTATGTTTATGTGTGTGTGTGTGTGTGTGTGTGTGTGTGTGTGTGCTGACTCCATGACCATGGGTACTGATCTTGGCTTTCAGCCTCTGCGCAGCCACTTTGCATTGTTTCCTATCCCAAAGTCTGCCTTGGAGGACGGTCACCTGAAGTTCCGAGGTTGAATGTCCCTGACCATGCTCTCTGACTGTGAGGTAACATCCCGTCTCTTGATCGTTGTGCAGTGTCCATTCGTCCATTGCAGTAGCATCTGCTTGGTCTCGCCAATATACCATGCATCAGGACATCCTTCCCGGCAGCAAATGCGATTGACAATGTTGGCTGAGTCACATGAGTATTTGCCGCATACACGATCGGTGGTGTCCCCACGGGTAATGGTGATGCCCATGTTGACTCTCTGACGCATCTTGTCCTGAAGGCTGGGCAGTTTGCTGCGAACGATTGTCAGGTAAGTTTTGGCAGTTGTTTAAAGGTAAGAAGTGTAGGCTTAGGCAAGATGCTGGCGAGATATCAATCCTCATTGAAAATGTGTTGCAGACTGCGAAGAATAAGACACAGTTTTTTTCGGCTCCAGGGAAGTACTGGACAATGAAGGGTACCCTATCAGTTGCAATTTGTGTCTATCTCCTGAGGAGGTCGTTATGGTTATTTATTGTGGCACGTCGGAACTGGCAAGCGTCATAGTGTCAACACAGACGCAACCATTACCTGTGAGGCCATCACCCACCATGGCTGTGGAAAGCGTTCATGTGACTTGGCCAACATTGCCTATATCATGTGCTGCAAGCAATGATGAGCTGAGGCATGGTACATTCGTGAGACCAACCAACTACAACAATGCCAATCAAGCGGGTTGCTTTGTTCTGGATGGAGTTAAGCTTCTTGAGTGTTGTGAGAGCTGCAACCATCCAGGCAAATGGACAGTATTCCATCACACTCCTAAGCTGTGCCTGTAGATGGTGGATAGACTTTGGGGTGTCAGGAGGTGAGTTGCTCGCTGCAGTATCCTTCGGATCTGAACTGTTCTTGTAGCTACTGTGTTTATGTGGTGAGACCAGTTGAGGTTCTGATCAATGGTCACCCCAAGGATGTCAAATGTTGGGGATTCAGTGATAGTAATACAGTTGAATGTCAAGGGATAGTGGTTAGTGTGTCTCTTATTGGTGATGGTCATTACCTAGGAGAAAGTGATGCTGGAAATGTGTTGCTGGAAAAGCGCAGCAGGTCAGGCAGCATCCAAGGAGCAGGAGAATCGATGTTTCGGGCATGAGCCCTTCAGGAAGGGCGATGGTCATTACCTGGCAGTTTTGTGGCGCAAATGTAACTTGCCACTTGCTGGCCCAAGCTTGGATATTGTCCAGTCTCGTTGCATTTGAGCACGGTCTGCTTCAGTATCTGAGGAGTCGTGAATGGTGCTGAACACGGTGCAATTATCGTTGAATATCCCGACTTCTGTCCTTATGACAGAGGGAAAGTCATTGATGAAATAGCTGAAGATTGTTGGGCCTTGGACAGGACCCTGACAGACTCCTGCAGAGACGTCCTGGAGCTGAGATGACTGACCCTCCACAACCACAACCATCTTTCTTTGTGCCAGGTATGACTCTAACAGCAGAGTGTTTGCCCCTAATACTCAGTGATTCCAGTTTTGCCAGGGCTTCTCAATGCTATATTCGGTCAAATGCGGCCTTGATGTCAAGGACTGTCACTCTTGCCTCACGTTTGGAATTAAGCACTTTTGTCCATGTTTAATGAGATCAGGAGCTGAGTGACACTGGCGAAACCCAAACTGGGCATCACTGAGAAGGTTGTTGCTGAGCTGGTGCTGCTTGATTTCACTGGTAATGAGCCCTTCCATCACTGAGGTGATGGCGCAGTGTGGACTGATCGGGTGATAACTGGCTCTGTTGGATTGGACCTGCTTTTTGTGTACAGGTCATACCTGGACAATTTTTAACTTTGTCGGGTAGATGCCAGTGTTGTAACTGAACTGGAAGGATACCGCACAACAATCAACAAATGGGGTGATCCCTCTCAGTCACGGAGCACATCAACAGTCAGGGACATTAAGTCTCTGATCTTTGGGTGACCATCCTCCAAGGTGGACTTCGGGTTAGGCAACCATACAAAGTGGCTGAACAGAGGCTCATAGTCAAGATCAGTACATAGAACATAGAACATAGAAAAATACAGCACAGTACAGGCCCTTTGGCCCTCGATGTTGCGCTGATCCAAGCCCACCTAACCTATACTAGCCCACTATCCTCCATATGCCTATCCAATGCCCGTTTAAATGCCCATTAAGAGGGAGAGTCCACCACTGCTACTGGCAGGGCATTCCATGAACTCACGACTCGCTGAGTAAAGAATCTACCCCTAACATCTGTCCTATACCTACCACCCCTTAATTTAAAGCTATGCCCCCTCATAATAGCTGACTCCATACGTGGAAAAAAGTTCTCATGGTCAACCCTATCTAAACCCCTAATCATCTTATACACCCCTATCAAGTCACCCCTAAACCTTCTTTTCTCCAATGAAAACAGCCCCAAGTGCCTCAGCCTTTCTTCATACGATCTTCCTATCATACCAGGCAACATCCTGGTAAACCTTCTCTGCACCCGTTCCAGTGCCTCCACATCCTTCCTATAGTGTGGCGACCAAAGCTGCACACAATAGTCCAGATGCGGCCGCACCAGAGTCTTATACAACTGCAACATGACCTCAGGACTCCGGAACTCAATTCCTCTACCAATAAAAGCCAGTATGCCTTATGCCTTCTTCACAGCACTATTTACCTGAATGGCAACTTTCAGAGATCTGTGAACATGGATACCAAGATCCCTCTGCTCATCCACACTACCAAGTATCCGACAATTAGCCCAGTACCCCATCTTCTTGTTACTCTTACCAAAGTGAATCACTTCACACTTAGCTACATTGAACTCCATTTGCCACCTTTCTGCCCAGCTCTGCAGCTTATCTATATCCCGCTGTAACCTGACACATCCTTCCTCACTGTCAACAACTCCACTGGCTTTCGTATCATCTACAAACTTGCTCACCCAACCTTCTAACCCTTCCTCCAGGTCATTTATAAAAATGACAAAGAGCAACGGTCCCAAAACAGATCCTTGCGGAACACCGCTAGTAACTGCACTCCAAGATGAACCTTTACCATCAACTACTACCCTCTGTCTTCTTCCAGCCAGCCAATTCCTAATCCAAACCTCCAATTCACCCACAATGCCATACCTCCGTATTTTTTGCAGTAGCCTACCATGGGGAACCTTATCAAATGTCTTACTAAAATCCATATACACCACATTTACCGCTTTACCCTCGTCCACCTCCTTAGTCACCTTCTCAAAGAATTCAATAAGGTTTGTGAGGCACGACCTGCCCTTCACAAAACCATGCTGACTATCCTTGATCACATTATTCTTATCCAGTTGTTCATGAATCCTATCCCTTACAATTCTCTCTAAGACTTTGCCCACAACAGAAGTGAGACTCACCGGCCTATAGTTACTAGGGTTATCCCTACTCCCCTTCTTGAACAAGGGAACCACATTTTCTATCCTCCAGTCTTCTGGCACTATTCCTGTAGACAACGAGGACATAAAAATCAAGGCCAATGGCTCTGCAATCTCCTCCCTTGCTTCCCAGAGAATCCTAGGATAAATGCCATCAGGCCCAGGGGACTTATCTATTTTCACCCTTTTCAGAATTTCCAATACCTCTTCCCTACATACCTCAAAGCCATTCATTCTACTTAATTGTGGCTCAGTATTCACATCGGCAACAATGTCCTGTTCCTGAGTGAATACTGACGAAAAGTATTCATTCAGTGTCTCCCCAATCTCTTCAGCCTCCACACGCAACTTCCCACTACTATCCTTGACTGGACCTATTCCTACCCTAGTCATGCTTTTATTCCTGACATACCTATAGAAAGCCTTAGGGGTTTTCCCTAATCCTACCAACTAAGGACTTTTCATGTCCCCTCCTTGCTGCTCTTAGCTGTCTCTTCAGATCCTTCCTGACTACCTTATAACTCTCAATCGCCCCAATTGAATCTTCACGCCTCATCTTTACATAGGCCGCCCTCTTCCATTTAACAAGGGATTCCAATTCCTTATTAAACCACGGCTCCCTCACACGACCCTTTCCTTCCTGCCTGACAGGTACATACTTATCAAGGACACTCAATAGTTGCTCCTTGAACAAGCTCCACATATCAATTGCACCCTTCCCTTGAAGCCTACGTTTCCAAGCCACGCATCCTAAGTCATGCCTCACCGCATCATAATTTCCCTACCCCAGCTGTAACTCTTACTCTGCAGTGCACACTGATCCCTTTCCATCACTAGAGTACAAGTCACCGAATTGTGCTCACTGTCCCCAAAGTGCTCACCTACCTCCCATTCTAACACCTGGCCTGGTTCGTAACCCAGAACCAAATCCAGTATGGCCTCACATCTTGTTGGCCTATCTGCATATTGTGTCAGGAAACCCTCCTGCACACATTGGACAAACACCGACCCATCTAACGAACTCAAGCTATAGCTTTCCCAATCAATATCTGGAAAGTTAAAGTCCCCCATAACAACCATCCTATTACTTTCACTCTTCTCCTGAATCATCCTCGCAATCCTTTCTTCTACATCTCTAGGAGTATTAGGAGGCCTGTAGAAAACTCCTAACAGGGTGACCTCACCTTTCCTATTCCTAACCTCAGCCCAAACTACCTCAGAGTCTTCATCCATCGTCCTTTCCACCGCTGTAATACTATCTTTGACAAGCAATGCCACACCTCCCCCTCTTTTACCCCCACCTCTGACCCTACTAAAACATTTAAACCCTGGAACCTGCAAGAGCCAATCCTGTCCCTGTTCTACCCATGTCTCCGTAATAGCCACAACATCGAAATCCCAGGTACCAACCCACGCTGCAAGTTCACCTACCTTATTTCGTATACTTCTTGCATTGAAGGATACACACTTCAAGCCACTTTCCTGTTTACAGGCACCCTCCTTTAAGATTGATGCCATGTTCCTAACCTCCCTACACTCCAAGTCCTGCACCCTAAAGCTATAGTCTAGGTTCCCATGCCCCTGCAGAGTTAGTTTAAACCCCCCCAAAGAGCACTAGCAAACCTCCCCCCAAGGATCCTGGTGCCCCTCAGGTTCAGTTGTAGACCATCCTGTTTATAGAGGTCCCACCTTCCCCAGAAAGAACCCCAGTTATCCAGATACCGGAATCCCTCCCTCCTGCACCATCCCTGTAGCCACGCATTGAACTGTTCTCTCTCCCTATTCCTCGATTCTCTGTCATGTGGCATGGGTAACAAATCAGAGACAACAACTCTGTTTGTTCTAACTATGAGCTTCCAACCTAGCTCCCTGAAAGCCTGCCTAACATCCTTAGCCCTCTTCCTACCTATGTCGTTGGTGCCTATGTGGACCACGACTTCGGGTTGCTCCCCCTCTCGCTTAAGGACCCGGAAAACACGATCAGAGACGTCATGTACCCTTGCACCTGGGAGGCAACATACCAAATGTGAGACTCTCTCGCTCCCACAAAACCGTCTATCTGTGCCCTGAACTATCGAGTCCCCAATAACTATTGCTCTGCTCTTCACCACCCTTCCCTTCTGAGCAACGGGGACAGGCTCCGTGCCAGAGGCCTGAACCTCGTTGCTTACCCCTGGTAAGTCGTCCCCCCCACAAGTATCCAAAACGGTATACTTGTTCTTGAGGGGAACGACCGCAGGGGGTCCCTGCACCGGCTGCTTTCTCCCAGTCCCCCTCACTGTCACCCATCTGTCTGCAATCTTTGGAGTTACTACTTCCCTAAAGCTCAGATCTATGACCCCCTCTGCCTCCCGAATGATCCTAAGTTCATCCAACTCCAGCTCTAGTTCTCTAACACGGTCTTGGAGGAGCTGGAGGTGCACTTCCTGCAAGTGTAATCAGCAGGGACGACCATGGCATCCCTCACCTCATACATGTTGCAAGAGGAACATTGCACTGCCTTCACTGCCATCCCTCTAAAAGTAACCTTTTAAAAAAAAACTAGGTCCAAGAATAGAGCAAGCAAAATGCAGCACTTATCTACTTACCATAACAGGTCTTATTATTAGGTTAGAGGAGGAGGGCCTCTGTAGTGCCTCGGGTTCCTCTCCTGCGCGCTTTTATAGGGAAAGAAAGACCTACCCAGGTAAGCTTGTGCTACACCGCTCCGCGCTTTTTTTTGAAAGAAAATCTTTCAAATTTAAACAGTTAAACAAACGTCACTAAGCCTACAAGCAGCCACTGCCAAACAGCCCTTACATGCTCCACTGAGAGAGTGAGGGTGAGTACACATGAGGGTGGCCTCAACCAGGACCTTGGCTTCATGTGACATTCCACGTGACCCCACTACAATAAACAATCTCTCTCTCACACACAAACCAGCACACATACACCCTCTTACATACTCACACATTCACGCAGACTCTCTCTCATATACACACTCTCTCTCATACACTCGTACACATACACTCCCCAAACTCACACACATGCACACACCCTTTCCTCAGCTTATACTCCATCTCACCCACACACACTATACCAAGCTTTCACCCAGGCAAGCACACACTTTCTCACATGAACTCACACTCACACACACAATCTAACATGTAGATACTCACTCTCTTGCTCTGTCTCTCATGTGCGCATGCACGCACACAAACACACACACACACACACACACATCTATGGGGTGAATTGGTATTCACAGAATTATATTTGCAGATACTATTCTATTTTGCTCGAAAGATGCACATTCTGTAGGCAAACAATGCAGGCAGTCGGTATAGAGAGTCATAAAGTCATAGAGTCATAGAGATATACAGCACAGAAACGGACGCTTCGGTCCAACTCATCCTTCCTAACCTAATTTAGTCCCATTTTCCAGCACTTGGCCCATTTCCCTCTAAACTCTTCCTATTAATATACCCATTCAGATGCCTTTTAAATGCTGTTTACCAGCCTCCATCGCTTCCTCTGACAGCTCAGTCCATACACGCACCACAGTCTGCATAGGAAGTTGCGCATTACTTCCCTTTTATACCTTTCCCCTCTCACCCTAAACCTCTGCCCTCTAGTTCTGGACTTCCCCACCTCAGGGAAAAGACCTTGCCTGTTTATCTTACCCATGTTCCTCATTATTTTATAAACTTCTATAAGGTCACCTCTCAGCCTCCAGTGCTCCAGGGAAAACAGCCCCAGCCTATTCAGTGTCTCCCTATAGCTCAAATCCTCCAACCCTGGCAACATTCTCGTTAAACCTTTATGAATCCTTTCAAGTTTCACAACAACATTCCAGTAGGAAGGAGACCAGAAGTGCATGCAATATTGCAAAAGTGCCCTAACCAATGTCCTGTGCAGCTGCAACATGACCTCCCCCAACACCTATACTCAATGCTTTGACCAATAAAGGAAAGCATATCAAATGCCTTCTTCACTATCCCCTCTACCTGCGACTCCACTTTCAAGGAGCTATGAACCTGCACTCCAAGGTCTCTTTGTTCAGCTCCATTCCCTATGATCTTGCCATTAAGTGTATAAATCCTGCTTTGATTTGCTTTTCCAAAATGCATCACCTCACATTTATCGAAATTAAACTATATCTTCCACTCCTCAGCCTATTGGTCCATCTGATCAAGATCCTATTGTAATCTGAGATAACCTTCGCTATCCACTACACCCCCAATTTTCGTGTCATCTGCAAACTTACTGTGTCCACATCCAAATCATTTATATAAATGATGAAAAGTAGTGGACCCAGCACTGATCCTTATGGCTCACCACTGGTCATAGGCCTCCAGTTTGAAAGGCAACTGTCCTCCCCCACCCTCTGTCTTCTTTTATAAATTCCACTTTGGAAATAGAACCACTCTGGCTCAAGATTGGCATACAGA
This sequence comes from Chiloscyllium punctatum, assembly GCF_047496795.1. Taxonomy (NCBI): domain Eukaryota; kingdom Metazoa; phylum Chordata; class Chondrichthyes; order Orectolobiformes; family Hemiscylliidae; genus Chiloscyllium; species Chiloscyllium punctatum. The sequence goes on from NC_092783.1 coordinate 30,199,644, forward strand.
CACACCTCGCACTATTAATGCATTGTCTGAGTTGGGTTGTTACCTTTTGTTATGAAAACTGAAGTTATCTCGAGAAGATGACTTAAAAGGTGTTCTAGGATTTACATATTAATGAACTGAAACTTGCATCCCATTCTAAAAGATCAAAGACTTGACAATCTATGTTTGTTCAATATATCATTTCAGTCTCATGACAGTGTAATCTTTTGCTATAAATTCTGTGTCTTATGATTTTATGCTCTACAACCACCTGATGAAGGACCAGTGCTCTAAAAGCTAGTGCTTCCAACTAAACCTGTTGGACTGTAACCTGGTGTTGTGTGATTTTTAACTTTATCCACCCAAGTCCAACACAGGCTCCTCCATGTCATGCATTAAAATAGACACACTTCACCCAACACACTGACTGTAATTTTGCCCTATCAACTATCTATCCCTCCTCACAGACTCTTTGCATGCTGTATCTAGCTGTTGACTACCTATTACATCCTCAGATCCGAAGCTCCGATTCCAAATTCCTGCCAAGCAATTTTAAACCCTCTTGAACAGCTCTAGCAAACCACCCGTCCAGGACTTTGATGACCCTCCAGTTAAGGTCCAACCCATATTACACGTCCAGGTCTCATCTTTCCCAGAAGGTATCCCAATGATCCACATATCTGAAGCCCTCCCTCTGACACCAGTCCTGCAGTAACGTGTTTATCTGCACTCGTCTCTGTTCCTAGCCTCACTGGCCCGTGCCACCATTAGCAATTCTGAGATTACTGCTCTTTTTGTCTTGCCGTTTTGCTTCCAACCTAATGCCCTATATTCTCTATTCACCACTGAATCTCCTGTCACTATCGCTCTCCTATTTTCCCCTCTTCCCTTCTGAGTCACAGAGCTAGAATCAGCGTCACAGAATTGGACCTTGACGCTTTCCCCTAGTAGGTCTCCCCTCCCCGATAGAATCCAAAATGCCATAAAGTTAAAAATCCAACAACACCAGATTATAGTCCAACAGTCTTTTTTGGAAACTCAAGCTTTCGATGCTCAGAGTGTTGTCACATACGCCACCATTACGCATCGGCACACCACCCACCATGTACATGGCAGATACTCATGTGCGTCTACCAAATTCTGTATCTGGTAATCTCATACTCAACAACCACCTGATGAAGGAGCAGTGGTCCAAAAGCTAGTGCTTGTCTGTCTTATACACTGCAGGCAAGAATGCCCTGAGATGAGACCGAGCAGACATATGCCAATGGATGAAACGAAACCGGGCACCAGGCAAGGGTGTTCCCTCCCAGTCAGGAACAATTCAGTGTTCCAGGACATTCAGCTTCAGACCTTTGGGTGACCATCCTCCATGGCGGATTTCAGGACAAGCAACAACGCAGAGTGTCTGAGCAGAGGCTGATAGACAACTCACCCATGACCTTGTGTTCATGTCAGACTACAGGTGACCCCACTATACACTATGCAATACACTAACCCCCCACGCCCCACCCCCCCACACACACAAACACACACACACACACTCTCACACACACATACACAGTTGCTTGTGCACGCACACATACACACACCCCTACATACTCACACACTAACAAAGGTCCTCTTTCATACACAAGCTCACTCTCATATGCACACACATACACTCCCTACACTCACACACACATGCACCCTCTCACAGGCTGACACCTTATCACACTCACACTCATACTTTTTGAACCTTACACAAACACATACACATACTCCCTCACATGCACACGCAGTCACTCACATGTACACACTCACTCTGTCTATCCTGCATACACATACATATAAGTTTTGGGGATGAATCTGCATTTGCAGCATTAAATTTCATTTTGTTCAAGAAATACATAACCTACAGTCAATCCATGTAAGATGCTGTAAATCCACTTTAGGAACACAGCCACTCTGACTCAAGTTTGGGACACAGACAGACTGTAACCTCACAGCTTTAATGCATTGTCTGAGCTGAGGATGGCATATTTTGTTAGAAAACATGAAGCTGTTTCTAGAATGTGATTTAAAAAGAGTTTTGGGAACCAAATATTACTGAACTGAAACTAGCAAAGCCATTCTAAAAGATGAAAGACTTAATCGAAGTTTGTTTAATATATTTCAGCCACATGACACTGTAATCTTTCGCTATAAATTCTTTGTCTTATGGGCCTACTCCACAACCAGCTGATGAAGTAGTGCTTCGAAAGCTAGTGCTTCCAAATAAAATGGTTGGACTATAACCTGCTTTTTGCTTGATTTTTAACTTTGTCCACACCAGTTCGACACTGGCTCCTCAAAATCAAAACAGTATGCTTATTGTTGAGGAGAGCGGCTGCAGGGGGTCCCTGCACCGTCTGTCGATTCCCTTTCCTTTTCCTGACGGTCACCAGCTGTAACCTAGATGCGGCTGCCTTCTTATAACTCCTCTGTATCACCTCCTCAGCCTCCCGAATGATCCGAAGTTAATCCAGCTCCAGTTACCCAACACAGTCTGTAAGAAGCTGGACTTGGCTGCACTCCTCGCAGGCAAACTCAGCAGGGACATCTGTGGTGGCCCTTACCTCCCACATCTGCTGCAGCCGGAATAAATCAGTTCACGTTCCCAGCAGTCTCTGTGTCCACTTCTGCTCCTGTTGAGCCTTCGCCTCCGCCTTTCACGAAGTAAACGGCTAACAGGAAATAAAAACCTTTCTGGCAGCCCTCTGGTCCACACTCTCACCACTCTTGCTGCTGCTGCAATGGGAGCCGCTGATTCACGAGGTAAGTACTTAATAGGAAGAACTTACCTTCAAAAATGATCAAGTTGAATGGGTAGGTTCTAGGCAACATAAGATGGAGCAGATTGATTGTAGAGAACGTCATTTAAGTAGGGGAGCTTCCAGCTAAGTTCAAGTTGAACAGAGGAATTGTAAGGAAAATAAGTTTGAACAAGTAGATTCTTGGGAACATCAGGTAAACCAGGTAGATTTTGGGGAAAATCAGGGGATTGAGATGTATTTATTAGGAAAGCTCAGCTTGAGATGATGAATTCTATGGAAGGTTATGTTGAACAGGTAAATTCGAAGGAAGATCAATTTGCGAAATAGACACTGTCTATAAACTACAAAGTAGCATTGTTTCATCAACAAATTAGATGCTCTGAAACTTTATGTGCATTCATATTTGTAAACCTGCATTCTTGGCATTCAGGATTCACTGACAAGATGTTACTATTCTAAGTTGTCTGTGGGGAACATGATGTTTAATCTTTGAATTACTGCATCGTGTGTGATGGAAGTGCTCACGTAATGCTGTTAAGTCAGGATTAAAGATTGTCCACCCAGTGGTGATAAAAGAACAATATATGTCCAGATTAGAACCTCTCCTTCTCTTTCTCTCTCTATCTCTGCTTCAAAGAGCACAGTATCTTGTGTAGGTGCATCTCAGGTGGTGGGTGGAGCAGTGGTTATCACTGCTGCCTCACACTGCCAGAGATCCAGGTTCAATCCCCCCCTCAGGCGACTGACTGTGTGGGGTTTGCATATTCTCCCCGTGTCTGCGTCGGTTTCCTCCCACAGTCCAAAAATTGCAGGTTAGGTGAATTGGCCATGCTAAATTGCCCACACTGTGAGGTGCAGGGGTAAATGTAGGGGAATGGGTCTAGGTGGGTTGCACTTCAGCAGGTCAGTGTGAACTCGTTGGGCCGAAGGGCCTGTTTCCACAGTGTAAGAAATCTAATCCAATCAGGTGGCAGTTTCCCTTCACTGAAAGACATCAGTGAATTAGTTGGGCTATTTTTTAATGAAAATCCAGCAGTTGCCTAGTTCAGATCCCACAAATTGCCAGTTTCAATTCGGACAGTTTCACAACTTGTATTTGTGTTTTTGTGACGTCTCACTTACACTTCTTTTTAATTCATTCATGCCATATGGACACTGTTGGGTAGGCCGTTATTTCATGCCCATTCCTAATTTCCTAAATTCATAACTAGGAGAGACCAGGCAAGCATGTCATATTTCATCCGCAGAAGGGCATTAACATCAGTGCAGATGAGTTTTTCTGACAATCAGCATGGTTGCATGGTCCCATATTTGTAATGAAAGTTCATTTCACATCTGCCATTGCAGGATTTGAGTCTGGCTCTCCAGAACATGATCTGGGTCTCTGGCTGAATAGGTAAGTGATAATGCCACTCGGACATCACCTCCCCTGTAACAATAAAGTTGCAAATAATTTACAATTTATTAGAAGGAAACATTTGTAGTGAGAAAATTGAAACCATAGGTCACATCAGTGTTTGGAAGAGCCACCTAATTTAATGCTGTAACATGACTACCAATGGAGTTTAGACATGGAAGGGGAAAGCACGATTCATAGTATTGAGGAACAATACAGATTTTCTCTGCATGGACAATGCGTCAGCTGACCATGGGATCCATCAAACTACAAGTGAAGTCAGACACAGGAAAACCATGAGAAATGCGAGAACAGTGCAATGGAATACAATTCTCCATCTGAATTGGAAACTCATCTGTGTAGTCACACCAGGGAGAGACAATTCACCTGCTCCAAGTTGAAAAACAGAATCCTAAGAGTGCAGAAAGAGCACACCGAGCCGATCAAGTCTGGACCATACTTCCAAACAGCATCATACCCCAGATCCAGCACCATACACTATCCCCATAACCCTTGGTCAATTAACCTGCGCATCTTTGAATTGTGGGGGAGACCAGTGCAGCTGCAGGAAATCCATGCAGAGATGGGGAGAGCATGTAAATTCCACATGGTCATCCAAGGCTGGAATCAAATGCAGATTCATGGAGATGTGAGCAATCATTGCTAACCTTATTATTGGAAGGGATTCACTCAATCATCCCAACTGTTGATACATGACACGTTCACACAGAGGGAGTTGGCTTTTAAATGTCCAACTTATTGGGAATTGAAATGATAGTCCTTGGGAACTGGCATGCCATCAATGTGTACATACTGAGAATCAGAATCAGAATATCCTTTGTTGTCACTTGCACGCCAGTACACAAGTACAGGAGTACAGAAAACATTTACCTAAAACCCCATCTGTGATAAGGTTGGATAAACCAATACTAACCTCAGTCTGTCACCGTAGCAACAGGCTGTTTTATCGCTGAAAAATTAAAATAAAACAGGAAATTCCTGGATGGATTTATTTAAGAGTGAATTTGATTGATTGATGAAATTGGGTAAAGGGATATTTCAGCACATTCTTCAGCTGCTGTCTGAACTTAGTCTGGATTATGGCATAAATCGCCGTGTTTGTGCAGCAACTGAGGAGCTGCAGCATGAAGCCCAATTCAATCACAAAGGTATATATAATGACAGAGTTATACCCAAAATAATGCATCCGTCTCCATAAAGAATACACCAATAACATTGACCATAACAGGATGAAATTAGCAGAGATCATAAATAGTAAGATAACGGATTTTTTTTCGCTTTCTCATTTCTATGTCACACTGAACGTCCCCATTGGTGTGAGCCCGGAATCTCCTACGGGCTCAACTGGTCACTAAAATGCATCTGACGGTGAGAACATTGAGCACCAGAATCAGGAGAAATGGCAGAGCTGGTGTTATTATGTTGTGGAGGAACTCGATTGTGACCCAGACAAGAGATTAATAAATATCATCCATTACCTCACAAAACCATGGGATGTTCTCCAGCGCATACCGAGCAGTGAACATAAAATACCAGAAAATACTGTTCCCAGAACCGCAGCTGCTGCTTTCTCACTGCAATATTTAATTTTCAGCTTCTGGCAACAAATGGCCACAAATCGATCAATGTGAAAGTGACAGTGAACCAGACAGAACAGTCAGTCGTTGCATAAATCAGGACGGCGTGGATATTACACATAGAGATATTGCACAGGAAATCAAACTGTTCTCGATAAACAATGGGAATGTGCCTCAATATCAGGTCAAGGATAATGACCAGTAGATCCGCCAGTGCCATGGCCCCCAGGTAACAACTGACACATGGAGACAATCCACTATCTTTATAAAGTAGAATGAAGATCATCACAACATTAACTGTGAGGAAGGAAAACAAGCAAATTATACGTCAGCCTGGAGATACAATTATCAGTTTAATTGAGGATAGCGAGATTTTCAAATGTGTCACAGTATTCAGGCATGTATTTATATAATTGAAACTGAAATGACAAATAGTAAGTTCTGAATTGCTAACAAAAATGTCACTTAAATAGCAAGAAACACACCCTCCCCAAACATTCGGACACACGTCCATAAGAACAGATAGTTTCTAGAACATCCTCGCACATTTGATCACTCGAAAGAAAGCATAGGTTACTTTTTTACAGTTCCAACATGAAGGGTGAAAACATTGCTAGCCTGATGGATTCCCTCACAGTTCATTGAAGATAAACAGAAGTTGGAAATTTACAAAGATATAAGATACTTTGGATATAGTACATCTTTGTCCATCACCAAAAGTGTCTCCATAGGCTTACCACTGACTGAGAAGGGCAAAGCCTAAAATACACAGCAGCCTGACTGTGGGAAGTGGTGGGTGAACCAATAAGAGGGAAACATTCTCACTAAGCTACGACTCACAGATGTATCTGACACTGACAGTATCTGTAGGAGCACCTAGTGCATAATTTACAAACATAAAAGGTAGAAGCAGGAGGTGACTAGTGTCTCCTTTGGGCCTGGCTCACCATTTATCATGAACATGGCTAATCGTCCAACTCATTCACCAGATCTGATCCCATTAGCCCCAGAGGTATATCTAGCCGCCTCTTGAGTACACTCAATGTTTTGGCCTCAAATACTTCCTTTGGTAGTGAATTCTGCAGGTTCATCACAGCTCGAGTGAAAAAACGTTTTCTCATCTCTGTCCTAAATCGTCTACCCGAATCCTCAGACTATAACCCCTGGATCTGGACACACCCACCATCAGGGCCATCCTCCCTGCATCTATCCTGAGTAATCTTGATAGAATTTCATTAATCTCAATGAGATATCCTCTCACTTGTCTAAACTCCAGTGAAACCAATCCTAAACCTGGTCAATCTTTCCTCATATGTCACTCCCGCTATCCTGGAATCAGCCTGGTAAACTTTCGCTGGACTCCCTCGAGAACAAGAACATCCGTCCTATGAAAAGGAGACCAAAACTATGCACAACTGTGCACCAAAGCCCTGCATAGCTGCAACAACAGTCCCTGCCCCTGTACTCAAATCCTCTCTCAATGAAGGCCAACCTACCATTTGCCTTTGATACTGCCTGTTGCACCTGCATGCTTACCTTCAGCAACTGTTGTAAATGGCCACCAGTACAAATACAACTACAATAATTGCTGTCTATTAGTCTAAAGTGTGGTCAAACCTCTGTCATGAAGAAATATAAATGCAAGGAAAACGCATTCACCCCTTTTAACTGAGTGGGCTTTCCTTCTCCCTGAAATGGGATCTCTTCTCTCGGGATCTTATTCTTTTGTTCAATTAATTGGCCGTGCACAAAAAGTATTGATTACAAAATGATCCGTGGAATGTTGGTTGTTAGAATCTGATGGAGTCATAAAGACCAATATCATAAACGCCCTTCTGCCCACCAGTTTTGTTGAGATACATTCAGCTGACAAATGGTAAAGACTTGATGGTGGACATGTACAACCCTCCTCAACACTCATCGGTGATAAATCAGTTCTCTTCGATATTGAAAAGAAATTGGGGGAAGCACTGAGGGTGGAAGGACACAGAACGTACTTTGGATGTGGTACATCTTTGTCCATCACCAAAAGTGTCTCCATAGGCTTACCACTGACTGAGAAGGGCAAAGCCTAAAAAACACAGCAGCCTGACTGTGGGAAGTGGTGGGTGAACCAATAAGAGGGAAACATTCTCACTAAGCTACGACTCACAGATGTATCTGTCACTGACAGTATCTGTGCACCTAGTGCATAATCCTGGTGGAGTGAAAGTCTTTTTCACATATTGAAGTACCACCTACTGAGTTTTATAGAATTAATTCCTGTGAAGTAGGGCATACTTCTAAAGGACTGAACAAATCAAAACTCGGCATCCATGAGGCAATGTGGGTTATCAGCAGCTGCAGCATCATAAAGTCTTCCCTCCATCATAAAGTCAGTAGTGGGATGATGATGGATTCCAAACATTCAGCACCATTCACTACTATATCTTTCATGAAGCATTCCATTCAACCTGTCAAGAGTTTTAAAGATGAACAGAATGAGGTCATTCGGCCATTCCAGCCTGTTACTCTGGAACTGGAGCAGATCTTTTAATCTCTCATACCTGTCCTGCAGGAAATGGAAGGGAACATTTGGCCTTTAAAAGCTGATTCACAGCTGCTACAGGGAGGACTGACTACTGAGCTAGAAACAGGAATAAAGCAGGTAGAGACTAGAATAAATTCCCTACAGTATGAAAATAGGCCATTTTGCCCATCAAATCCACACTGACCCTCTGAAGAGTAACCCACCCAGACTCATTCCCCTCCATTTACCCCTGACTAATGGCCAATTAACCTAACCTGCACATCTTTGGACTGTGGGAGAAAATCAGAGGAATGTCACGGAGACACAGGGAAAATGTGCAAACTCCACACAAACAGTTGCCTGAGGCTAGAATCAAACCAGTGTCCCTAGCGCTGTGAGGCAGCAGTGCTAACCACTGAGCCATCATGCCACCCCAACCCCTGAGACTCTGTAAATGGATAAGCAATGGACAACAATGTGGCTAATGGAACATAACATGGGTAACAGTGAACCAATGAATTTTCCAGGAAGAACAAAATGACGTATATTACATAAACAGAGGGAGATTAAAGAACTTCGTGCTGTAGTTTGCGTGATGGTTCACTCTGAGCTATTCAGACCCCAGAAGTGTTGCTCCATCTCCCCGATGGTTTGCTCTATGATGCTCTCAATGGTTCGACTGTTTTCAGTACACACAAAGTATTTTTATATGGTTGGTTGGAGGTAAGCGGTTGTGACTGGACAGTGGGATGAAGGGTGTTTTGAGCTGTGTGTCAGGGGAGCTGTCTTTTTATGAGAGACCATTCTTTGCTTCTATGTGGGGACTCAAATATTTTGGGAATGGCTGTACTGTGCATGACATCCAATATTAATGGAGTGAGAGCTTGCAGGCTCTAATCACAAGAATGAGAACATAAAATTGTAACATCAGCTGAAATGTTTAGTTGTCTCATATTCTCAATCCACCTCACAGAACCATACCAGACACCATAAAGCTACATTAGATATTTGTTCATGTGGGGCACTGTGCAAACTAGGCTTGTGTACTGCTCAGTCTAATCTGGCAATCTGTCCAGAGTGGGACACTTTGCATAGCCACAGCAACGCACTGATGTACAAAACTGGACTAAATATCAGTCCAGTATGGGAAGCTGAGCATTCAACAGCAGTGCATTGATCTGCAAACTTGGAAAATTTGTCCTCCAAACACATAGATCTATGTACAGTACTGCAGTGAATTGCTTAGTATTACCGTGATAGATTGCTGCCTGCATGGGGAAACTTGCAGCTCATGCTGAAAATGACAGGATGTGCAGTTCCCATCCATTAACATCCATTACATATCTCCATTGTGCCAAGAAAAGTGGTACTGTGGGCATGGAACGCGCTGCCAGGGAGAATTGTTGGGGGAATTAGTTTAAATACCATAAAATAGGAGTGGCAACAGTGACATGGAAGAATGTATTCACAGATTTAACGGTGGGAAAATAAAACCAATTCTATAGCATCTTGCAACATGGGCCAGTATCTCCATGAATGATGGTTGAAGAGGATATTAGTGTGAGTTCAGATGTTGAAGAGTTTCGAATAACCATTTGTTCTGCACCTTTGTAACTGGGACTAGGATCAGTAGAGTCTTTGCATCATCAGATTGAACCTAACAATAATCTATCGCAGTTTCATTTCCATGATTGTGATAGAGAGAATGTCTGCACAAAGCTGAGTTAGTTTTTTGGTTCTATCTCATCAAACACAGGTCATTAACTTCCTATCCAACCGATCCTGACTGTAGATAATCGCCATCGCCCAGGTACTCCTGTATATTCCGTGATCACTGTCACTGGTGCCATCTGCAAAAGGTCAATGGGCACATTTTTGAGCTTCGTAAGTTTGGATGATATGCACAGTTTCCCAGAGCGTAGCAGGTCAGGGGAAATTGCACCACGACTTATTGACAGGATTGCAGAAGTCTTGGTGCATAGTCAAGTACAGAAGAGGACATTCTCCGCCAGACCAATGGAGCATGGTCTGAACTCACCATCCCCAGCTCAGCGCAGTATCTGCAGTCTGAACGAATGTCCAACAATAGCCTTCCTGGCTCTGCCAATGTAGGTGTCACCACATTCTTTCTGCTCCCTCATACTCACTCTTCTTTTTTTATATGTTTTTTTTGTGATGTGGGCGTCACTGGTTGGACAACATTTTATTCCTGTCCCTAGCTGCCCTTGAGGTAGTGAGCTGCAGTCCACCTTCTGTGAATTTATCCACAATCCCATCAGGAGGGAATCACAGGATTTTGACCCAGCAACAATGAAGTAACACCAATATGTTTCCAAATCAGGATGGTGAGTAGATTGAAGGGGAACTTGAAGGTGATCATGTTCCCATATATCTGCTGCCCTTGTCCTTCTGGAAGGGAGTGGTCATTGGTTTGAAAAGGGTTGTCTAAAGATGGTTTGGCCATCAGTGGTGGGGGAAGAGAATGTTTATTGATGTAGTGTCAAGCAAGTGGGCTGCTTTGCACTGGATTGTGTCAGGAACCTTGAGTATTATTTGGGTTGTATTCATCCAGACAAGTGGGGAGTATTCCATCACACTCCTGACTTGCGTCTTGTCGATGGTGGCCAGTTTTTGGGGAGCCAGGAAATGAATTACACACCACAGTATTCCTAGCCTCTGACCTGCTCTTGTAGCCCCTGCATTTATGTGATGAGTCCAGTTGAGTTTCTGATCAATAATAGTTTCGAGGATATGATAGCAGGGTATTCAATATTTGTAACACCATGTAATGTCAAGTGGCAGTGGCTAGATTATCTCTAATTGATGATGATCATAGATTGGCATTTTGTGTGGAGCAAATATTACTTGCCACTTGTCAGGCCAAGTCAGGATTTGTCCAGTACTTGTTGAATTTGACATGGATTGCTTCAGTGTCTGAGGAGGCGTGAATGATACTGATGATGGTGCAATCATCGGCAAACATTGGTGCTTATGATAGTTGGAAGGTCACTGCTGAAGCAGATGAAGATGGTTGGGGCAAGGAAATTACTCTCATGAATGCCTGCAGAGGTACCCTGGAGCTGAGATGACTGTTCCAAAAACTAAGACCATCTTCCGACTTCTCAGGTACGATTGTAACCACTGGAGTGGTTACCCCAATACCCATTGATTCCAATTTTGTTGTACATCTGTTATAACATCTGCCACTGAACTTGGTTCATGCTCCACCATTCTCACTGTGGCAAACAGCATCTTTGCTCTCTCTTTCTCTCACGTATGCAATTCCCCAACACAGTTGGAGAAATTCCCTGGGCATGTAAATTACAGTGTATTCTGCAGAATGCCATTTCCAAAGTTTTCTGGATGCGTCAATTATAGAACATTCCATATAATGTTCCAAACATTTCACAGGATCAGGATAATGTCAGTTTGTCCAATTTGTGACACATAAGAGGAAGGAGCAGAGTGGAGTTTATTTAAATCAAATAATATTAATGAGGCCATTCAGCCCTTCAAATCTGTCCCACCATACATTAAGTTTAAGGCTGATCTGATGGTGGCTTGAGCTCCATGTTACAGGAAATTTCAGTCATTTAACCCTCACCCCCAACCCTCTTGTCACTGACCAGACGACATGTGGACATTTTTTACACTGGTTTTCCTCAAGCATGTGGTCGGGAGCCATTTCCCATGAGGACAGAATTCTAAACAATATACTCCATTATCTTTATGCATTTACGTAATCATAAGCACATTTTAATATAGACACTTATTTTTTGGTTATCAATATCCAATCACAATTTATAATTCTGGCAGCTTAGCTTATCTCACTGTGTTGTATTCAGCCAGATCCATCTAAACACTTGCCTCATTATTATAAAAATAGCACGTCAAGCTGAGAATTTATTTTGTCCTCCGCTATTGGCGTGAATGTTATCTGACTTATAGCTTCCTTTGTTTTTCAAAGTTTTGATTTTCGTTTTGACTTTGAACAATTCTGTCTATAGAAGTTTCATAGTCTCTACTTCGTTGTCTGAAGAGTTGATTTGCAATGCATATGAAGACAATAGCACAGGTGCAATTCCCACATTTACAGAGGTTATCATGAAAGGCCCATTTTCTGTACCTCATGTCTCATTAAAGGTATAATAACCCTCAACTTAAACTACCAAGAATGATCTCTCTCTATTGAGAGAGCAGACCTCTGGGTATCGGGGACCAGAGCGACTATTCTATCAAATGTTAACATTTTAAATTTTTCATTGTATTCTTGGGTGTTACAGTCATGTATAGGTTCATTTTGTACCACTATCAACATTTTCTTCCCACACTGCACATTCCTTCCCATTCCCCAATAATCATTGACTCATTGTTATTAATGGATCTATCTGTCTGAGACTCCAAAATATTCATTATCACTGCCTCCAATGCTCTCTGGGGAGGAGAAGTCTAAAGACTCACAACACTCTGAAAAAAGAAAATAATCTCCTCAACTCAGTAATAAACCGAAGATTATTTATATAATTAAATAAAAACAAACAAAATGTTTGTGGTCACTGTACTTTCGATGCCTTTGTCAGAAAGATGTGTTGCTGCAGCAGTACTTAGTCAAACTGAAAATACATCCAGAAAGTCGAAACGTATGGCCATGGAAAATCACAGCAGGTCAGGAAGCATCCAAGGAGTGGAAATGTCAATGTTTCAGACATACGCCTTTACCAGGAATGTGGGGGATGGGGTCAGGGCAAGGGGGCTGAGAGATAAACTGAAGGTTGGCTTGAAGTTTGGGCGGGGGTGGGGGAGGCAGCTGGAAAGGCGATAGGTAGATGCAGGTGAGGTTGACTCAGATAGATCGGTGGGGACCTCGGCAAAGGTCTCTCCTTCATCCCACTATGTGCACAGTTCAACAAATTCCATCTGCCTTGTGACATCAAACTGTTCTTCCATCGCCTCCACCTCCTTGCATAATTTTTCAATTGTCACTCTCACCCACCCTGCGAAGACCCAATTCCCCGCGTCCAACATACTCCACCCTGTTGAAACCCCGTGCTGGTCTCTTACCCACCCTAGACCTGTTCATCTCCAACTACCGCTGTGACATTGACTGCCTCAACCTGTCCACTCCTCTCACCGCCTCCAACCTCTCACCCTCACAAAGCGCAGCTGCCCACTCCAACTCCAAATTCACCATTAAACCAGCAGGCAAGGAGAGGCATCAAGGTAGTTTGGTGCACCGAACTCTGCATCACTGAAGCCAGGCGCCAACTCACCAACATATTCTCCTACTGACCCGTTGACCACGATCTCACTTTCCATCACCAAACTATCATCTCCCTGAACATCCACAATCTTATCACCGCAGAGGATCTCCCACATGCAGCCTCCAACCTCATAGTTTTGCAACCCTGGACCACCAGGTTTATGCATTTCACCAAATGTTCATAGATCTGACTGCCCTGGTTGATAGACTGCTACTGATCCCTGGACTTTATCTCCTCATACCTCGACGCCATTCTATTCCTTTGGTCTAGCAACTCCCAAATACATTGAAGACATCATCTATGTCCTCCACCTCCTCCATGGCTTTCATTTCTGTGGTCCCCAATGCCTTATTGTCACCAAGGGCATCCAGTTCTTATACACCTCCATCCACCATCGGGTTGTCTGCTACATTGATGTCCGCATTGGTGTCATCTTGTGTTGTCACTAGCATCAACTTCACTAAAACCTTCCACCCTGACCTTAGGTTTCCCTGGATCATACCTGACACCTCCCTTCCCTTCCTGGACCCCTCTGTCTTCATCTTCAGGGACTGACTCAAAATGAACATTGACATAAGACCCACCAATTCCCACAGCCACATAGTCTACACCACCTCCCAGCTCCTTCCTTAAAAATGCTATCCCTTACTCAGCCTCCCTTTTACCTGCTCCCAGTAGGAGCAATTGGATATCCTGGATGGCCTCCTGTTTCAAGGACAGCAATTTCCTGTCCTACAGGATCAACAATGCCCTCCAGCATATCTACTCCACTTCCCACACCTCCGCACTTGAACCTCACTTCCCCAACTGAAGCAACACGCAGTTCCTTCGCCTTTGATGAATATAGTGGATATAGTGCTTTACCCTACGCCATTTCTGCCACTTACAATCAGACCTCACCACCAGAGATATATTTCCCAGTACCCCCCAACAAATCTGCTTTCGGCAGAGACCATTCCCTCTGTGACTTCCTTATTAGGCCCATGTCCTCCACCAACCTATCTTACACCTTCTTTTGCTGTCACATGTGTTGTAAAACCTATGCACACACCTCCATCCCCAAAAGATCCTTTCGCATCCGGCAGACATTTTCCTGCACATCCATCCACCTCATCTACTGTGTCCTTTGCTCTCGATACGATCTCCTGTACATCAGTGAGACAGGATGCCAACTCACAGAGTGTTTCAGGGAACGGTCTTCCTTCCTATCTATCTGCTCCATCCTCCGTTCCGAACTATCACCTCCACCCACACCTTCATCTACCTATCGCAACTCCAGTTGCCTTCCCCCCAGCCTCAACCCTTCCTGTTTACCCCTCAACCCCCTTAGCCCACAAATCTCATTCCAGATTAAGGGCTTATGCCCGAAACATTGATTTTCCTGCCCCTCGGATGAGGTCTGACCAGCTGTGCTTTTCCACCACTACACTCTCGATTCTGATCTTCAGAGTCTGCAGTCCTCCCCTCCTCCCATCTGATTCTGGTTGTTAAAATAAACATCCCAAATCTGGCTCTCACTAGTTCTTGCCAGCTTGAAATCTTTGCTTTGCAGTTGACCACACTCCTTGACAGCCTTTCTGAAATATGGATGGTTTATATGCCTAACGAGTCCTTATTTTTGACCAGAATGAATCCTTACTGAATGTTATGAAATAGTTCTTATGTGTCAGCCACTGCACATCTACTGGGTTTTCTTTGAACCAGATATAAACCAAAATTCTGCAATTTCGAAGCCTCGTTATTTTTAATCAAGCGGGGGTGCTTTCACATGTGATCGAACACATAATCACCTAAGCGTGACCCTATTATCCCAGTTTCCCCATCTCCGCCATTTCTTTCGATGATGCCACATTCCAGCTGGAAGCCTCTGACATGTCGTTCATTTTCCACACCATACTCCTGCTCTCTCCCCATTTCTTTAGTATTGAGGAATCCTGATGCATTGTCAGTGCCTTGGTTTCCATTGGTTTATGAGCAAATTCCTCAGGTTCACCAGTCTCTGAGTGCATTCCCATCTTAATGCAGACTAGCCTGTCTGTAGCTAACACTGCCCCTTCGTTTTAGTTGTCCCAGACAGAGGAATTGTTGTCCCTGTTTCCTATTTGGCTCGCCCCTGTCAGAATGTTTTATATTTCACTGAGGTTTCTAATCATTTTCCTGAACCTCATAGAATACAGTCCCAGTCAACATAAACTCTGTTCACACAATAAGCCTTTCATCCCATACACCAGTCTGGTCACCCTTCACTGTATTCCTGCAATGTCATGTTTATCCCTTATTAGGTAATGAGACCCAAAACTGCAAACAATTCTGCACAATGTTTGAGATGGTGTCTCACCAAGATCCTGTGCAGCTTCAGAAAGAAGCCCTTACTCTAGTACTCAAATCTTCTTGAAATAAAGGTCAAAAAAACATTTATGTTCTTAACTACTTTCTGCTCCTGCAATACTCCTTTCAGTTCTCATTTGAAAAGAGATCCAGGCCCTTTTTAATGTTACTGATGTCGACATGGTGGCTCTATGTACACTGATCGGTTTGTCAGCATCATTCTCAGTGTTGTCTTCTGGCTTCAGAACTCGCTGCTCTGTATGAACCTTGCAGCTCTGCGCAGAGGAGAATAAGAAAAAGCATAAATCCTTTCAACACAAATCCTTTTCAAATTTTAGGCTTCAATATGCAAATGTTACATCTATCCACATTACCCTTCATCAGCCACATATTTGCCAATTCATTCTACTTGTGTCAATCAACTTGGAGCTTATTTACATCCTCCTCAACATTCACAATCCTACATAGTTTAGTGTCTTCAGCAGATTTGGAAATATTGGATTTGATTCGCTCAAACAAACTTTTGGTACGTATTGTGAATAGCTGAGGCCAAAGTATCAATTCTTGCAACCCCTCATGAGCCTTCTGCCCCAAAGAAAAATCATTTGTATTTTTATCATTATTTCATGTCAGCTCTTCCAAAATAAAGCCATGTCCACATATCAGGCTGAAGTCCATAAGATGTGAGACTTTATCTATTATCTTTCTGAAATCCAAATGCATTGCATCCATTGGTTCTGTGTAATACATCTACCAGTTGATTTCTTAAATATGATTCCTATTTCATAAATCAATGTTGACTTTGTCAATGCCCATTATTTTCATGAACAATAATTTCTCCCAAAACGTTTATTTACTAATTTCATTCTATTCCTTGTTTTTTTTCAACTGACTTAGGTTTCCTCACATTGTTGGGAAGACTTTTGTTTTCTTCTGTGAAGACAGAACTGAAGTATTTACTTCATAATGCTGCCATTTCCCTGTTCTCCATTATCTTGTTTCAGACTGGAAGGAAGCAGCTTTTTCTTCATGTTCCAATTGGCATACTTTTAAAAGCTATTTCAATTCACTCCTATAACCCTTGTGAAAGTACTTCCCAGAAACCAAACAATTCTTACCCTAGGCTGTGCAATGATTGACCTTAGGGGACTCAGCACTGATTCTTGGTGGTACATGCCCAACACTGACCTCCACTCACACAAATAACCTTCTACCTCCATCCTTTGTCTCTGGCATCCAAGACGAGTTTGAACATGTTGTACCAAGTTAACTTTGATCCACTGAGATGTTAATTTGTTTATCAGTTTCGCAGATGGAGCCTTGTCAAAGGCCTTGCTTCAAACCATGAAAGCAACCTCCTCAATAGGTTCAATAAAATTCTTTAGATATGGCTTCCCTCTGATAAAGACATGCTGACAATCCCTGATGAAACCTTGCCTCCTAATGAAGATCAGTTTTCTCCTTCCCTATTTTCTCCAAGAATTTCACAGCCACATTATTTGTTTTCCATTCCTCAGGCAACACCCCATGTCCACATTCTACTGAAAAGTATGGGTAAAGTCTTTTCCTCACTTATCTCCAACAACAGCCTGGGATTCAACTCAAACAGACCTGGGAATTTGTCCAATTTTTTTTTATTAGCCCAAACCATCAATCCCTGATCTCATATTATATCAATTTGCTCAAAAGCTTCACAGCTCATATCCTCGAATTCTGTACTTATATCTTCCTTCTCCCAGGTGAACCAGATGTGATGAACTCATGTAACAGTCTATCAATATTCTCCAGCTTCACGTAAAGATTGCACTTTTGATGTCTAATTGTTCCATGGTATTTCTGTTCTGCTTGGCGTACTTGTAGAATATCTTGGGATTCTCCCTGACCTTGACTGCTTGCACTTCTCCATGTCCCTGTGTTCGTCAGTCCCCTCTGTGGGAATTTTCTAAGCTTCATTGCGATCATCTCTCAGTCTTTGAAACTCTACAGAACACAGGATGATTTTCCTCATTAGACAATCTTGCAATTTGACAGATTCATCTTGAGAATGTCCATTCAGTACATACGGTTATTATATTCTTCCTGAGATAAGGACATCAAAACTGTACACAATACTCCAGGTGCAGACTCGCTAACTCTCTGTGGAACCATTGCAGGACGTATTTACTTCTAGTAGAAGCAACTTACTGCAGATACTGGAATCAGGACTGAAAACAACAAATGCTGGAGGTCACAGCAGGTCAGGCAGCATCCTTGGAAAGACAGCAAACTAACCTTTCAAGTCTAGATGACGCTTTATTCTGATTTCCTTTAAATGAAGGCAAAACAAAATTTATCTTCCGTTTGTGTGTTGTTCCCAATACCCTTTGATTTATTTTTTTCAACTGACTTGCTTTGTGAGCTCTTTAAAAAACATCCCCCTGAACATTCATTTACACCAATCAACTGGTCTTCCATTGTCTATATCTACAAGAGATAACTTCATGCAAGAAGCTTATAAATTATGACTTCTCTTTTCATAAATGCTGAATCTATCTGCTGAATTCTCCTATTAGTTTCTAATTATCCAATACAAGATTCTTTATTATGGATTCCAACACATTCCCTGTTGTCAATGGCAAGTTTGCTGGTCTGTGTTCCTCCATTGTTCCTCTTGTTTCCTTCTTAAATCATTGGAATACATTTATAACCTTCCAAAATGAACAGGAAAAATACAGTGATGCCCAATAGAATCAATACAACGATTTCTGGTTTCTCATAAATTCCAGTATGAAGTACATCTTGTCTGTCAGACTTATCAATGCTCAATCCAGTTATGTTTGCAAATATAACCTTGCAGTGGTGTGAATGATTTCATTTGTTAGTTACACAAGTCCCCTGGGCATCTGGTATTTCTGGGAGTTTTTCTGTATCTTTCACCATGAAGTCAGACACAAAGTAATTGTTCAGTTTCCCTGTAATTTCGCAGTTCACTACAATAAATTATCCTGTCCACGCACTCATTGTTTCAGACTTAGACCTTGCTTTTATTCCTCCTTTCAAACATTGAAAGAAGGTTTTCGGCAATCTTTATGTTTCTTCTCAGTCGCATTCTTGTTCTCTTTTTGATTTCTATAACTGTTCCTTTACCTCCTTTGCTGTGTCTTAAATTTCTCTGAATTCACATAATTTGGTATTTTTCTGAACTACTTTCTTTGATCTAATGCAGTTTTTAATAGCTTTCTTAACCATCATTGAGTCACTTTCCTTTTTGCTGATTGGATTTTGGAGAGATAGATGCATATTGTACACCTTACAGGTTTTTTTTTCCTCTGTAAATAACAGCCATTGCCTGGATTCCATTAAATGTTTTTCATGTATTTTTCAAATTCACTGAGGCATACTTGCTCCTCATAACTTAATGGCTTGCCTGACTCAGGTAGAAACCGTAATTGAAACATAAACATTAGTTTGTATTCAGACATCATGTAAGATCACTGCTCCCAAATCACCTTTACATCAAGAGTTTCAGTTCACACAGCACCAATTCCAAAACAGTCTAACATACTGTTCATGCAAACGGTCTCATTGTCCCTCATGAAATCTGTTTTTCCTGTATTAGCACTCACTTGACCTAGCACAGTTTAAAACCAACTTGAATTCATTCATTGTCACCGCAGTGCCCACAAATTTGCATCTCTACTTTCTGGTTTTATGACATGCCCAACATTTAGATTGCAGTTTTACCTTTGAGACATAACTCCCATCAATGTTTGCATCTTCCTGCTTTTTTTAAGCACAGCCTTACCAGATTCTGGGGTCCATGTCCATAGAACCCTCAAAGTTGCCACCAACGTTGATAGGATTGTTAAGAAGGTGTAATGATGTGTTGGCTTTTGTTTGCAGGAGTATTGAGTTTAAGAGATGCGAGGTTAGGCTGTAGCTCTATAGAGCCCTGGGTTGGACTATATTTGGAATATTGCTTTCAGTTCTGATTGCCTCAATATAGGAAAGATGTGGAAGGTGCAGATGAGATTTACCAGAATGGTTCCTGGACTGGAATGCATGTCATTTGAAGGATGGTTGAGCGAACTTGGGCTTCTCTCATTGGAGCGAAGAAGGATGAAAGGTAACTTGATAAAGGTGTACAAGATGTTGAAAGGTATAGATAGAATGGATATCCTGAGACCTTTCCCATGGTGGAAATGTATATCACAAGGGGGCTCAATTTTAAGGTGATTGGAGCATGGTATAGGGGAGATATCAGAGCTAGGTTCTTTATACAGAGAGTGGCAGGTGCATTGAAGATACTGCTGCCAGTTATTTTAGAGTCAGATACATTCGGAACCTTTAAGTGACTCTTGGATAGGCACATGGAAGATAGTACAATATGGCCATATAGGTTCATCTGATCTTACAATCGGATAAAAAGCTGGCACAACATCAAGAGCCGAGAGGACTGACTGTGCTGTACTGTTCTATGTTTTCTGTTCTATGCAAGATAAGAGCACATGGGTTTAGGAATATTTTAGTTGTGGTGTGAATGAATTGGCTAAACAATAAAATGCAGCGAGATGGAATAAATGGCCCATTTTCTGTTTGGCTACTTGTGGAGTGCCACGGCGTTTGGGCCTCAGACCTCAGCTGTTTGCAATCTATATTAGGAATTGTCTAAGGGGATAGAAAATACCTTCGCCAAATTTTCAGATGATCCTAAAATAGTTGGAAAAGCAGGTTTCAATGAAGATCCAAGAAATTTACAAATGGATATGGATAGGTTCGTTGAATGGGCCAACACATAGCAGCTGAAATTAAACGTGAATAAATGTAAGGGTTTTTTTGTCAGAGGAACAAAAAGAAAACTTATTTTCTGACTGGAGAGAAACTTCAGAGTACTTTAGTGCAGAGAGATCTGGGTGTCCTTGTGCATCTCACACAAAACCCGTTTCCATCACACCCCATCCACCTGGACACCCCAAACTGGTCAGTTACCCACCTCTTATCAACCTGTTCATCTCCAACTGCTGCCATGACTCTTACCACCTCAATCTGTCCACCCCTCTCCCCCACCCCAACTTCTCATCTGCGCAACACACATCCCTCTACTCCTTCTAATCCAACACCAACCTCACCATCAAACCAGAAGACAAGGAGGGGGCACAATGGTAGTTTGGCACACTGACTACTAGACCACTGAAGCCAGGCATCAACTCAAAATTACTGACCTCACCTCCCATCACCAAACCACCATCACCAAGACCATTCACAACCTCATCACCTCAGAGATCTCCCAATAAAAGCCATCAACCTCATAATCAGGGAATCCCACACAACCCAGTTCCACATCTTACCCAAACTTCACAAACCTGACTGCCCCTAACCCGAACCCTAACCCGAAACGTAACCCTAACCCTAACACTAACCCGAACACTATCCCTAACAATAACTCTAACCCTAACACTAACCCTAAACCTAACCCTAACCCTAACCCCAACCCTAACCCGAACCATAACATTAACCCTATCGACACCCTATCGCAACTCTAACCCTAACCCTAAACCTAACCCTAACCCTGAACTTAACCCTAACCCAATCGAGCCCTATCCCTAACCATAACCCTAACCCTAGCCCTAACCCTAACCCTACCCAAACCTTAACCTAAACCCTAACCCTAACCCTATACCTAACCCTATCCCTAACCCGAACCCTGACCCTGACCCTGACCCTGACCCTAACACTAACCCTAAGCCTAACCTTAAACCTAACCCTGACCCTAACCCTAACCCCTAACTATAACACTAACCCTAACCCTACACCCTAAACCCAAACCAAACCCTAATCCTAACCCTAACACTAATCCTATCCCTAACCGTAATCCTAACACTAACCCTAACCCTAACCCTAAATGCTATCCCTAACCCTAAGCCTAACCCTAACCCTAACCCTAACCCTATGCCTAACCCTAACCCTAACCCTAATCCTAACCCTATCGCAGGAAAATCTAACCCTAACCCTAACCCTAAGCTTAATCCTATCGCAGGTAATCCTAACCCTAACCCTAACCCTAACCCTAACACTAATCCTAAACCTATCGCAGGTAACCCTAATCCTAACCCTAACCCTAATCCTAGCCCTAGCCCAAGCCCTAGTCGTAACCCTAACCCTAACCCTAAACCTATCACAACACCTAAACGTAACCTAACCCTAAACCTAAACCTAACCCTATCCCTAACCCTAACCCTATCGCAGTTAACCCTAACCCTAACCCTAACCCTAAACCTAACCCTAGCCCTAGCCCTAGCACTAGCCCTAGCACGAGCCCTAACCCAAACCCTAAGCCTATCGCAGGTAACTCTAACCCTAACCCTAACCTTAACCCTATCGCAGCTAACCCTAGCCCTATTCCTACCCCTAGCACTAGCCCTAACCCAAACCCTAACCCTTACCCAAACCCTATCCCAAACCGTAACCCTAACCCTAACCCTATCCCTAACCCTAAACCTAATCCTATCCCTAACCCTAAACCTAAACCTAACCCTATCCCTAACCCGAACCCTAACCCTAATCCTATCCCTTACCTTTTAACGGGCTGTGAGGTGACCCACAACAACTGCCCTCTCAAAAAGTGCATTCCAAACACCAACATCCTCTGGGTCAAAAACCATCTTGAAAACCTCTGTAAACCTCAAACCCTTCACTTTAAAAGTGTGCTCCTTTGTTCTTGATCCTCTGACTTAAAGGAACCGCTGCTGTCTATCCACCCTGTCCATGCCCTTCGTAATCTTACCCTTCTGAATCACGTTCCCTTCAGTCTTCTCTGCTCCAAAGTAAACAACCTGAGCTTATCCAGCCTCTCTCCATAGCTGATACATTCCATTCCAGGCAACATCCTGGTGAATCTCCTCTGAGCCACGTTCAGTGCAATCACATCTTCCCTGAACTGCACACAGTATTCCATCTTGGTCTAACCAAAGTGCTATATAGCTCTTGAAATCTATGCCTCAATTAGTACAGGCTATGCCGACTGTCTCCAATTACTTCTTAACTATTACCCAGTCCCGTCACATCCAGGGATGTGTGGAGAAGCACCCTCTGAACTTCTGAGTCTGCTGCCATTAATTGAGTCCTCTCCTGTCTGGTTCCTTCTTCCAAAGTGCATCACCTCATATTTATCAGGGTTACGTTGCATCTGCCATTGATCTGCCCATCTTACCATTCCATCTGTATTTTCCAGTAATGTAAGACCTTCCTCCTCACTGCCAACCACCCGAGTAATCTATGTGTCAAACACAAACCTAATTATTACACTCACCCCATGCCCCTTCACATTCACATCTATATCATTTATGACGAGCACAAATGATAAGGGACACAGCACTGACACACAAACAGTCTTCGACAACCACCTATTTTCTGCAATAGTTTCTCGAACACTGATCTGATACTCACTGGTCTGTAGTTCCCTGGTCAATCTCTACACCCCCTTCCCATAAAGGGTGTTCTCCAGTCCTCGGCACCTTACCTTTGACCAGATTGTATTTAAACACTTACATCAGTGCCTTTCATCTCTTGTCTCCAACGGCAGCCTGAGATGTAACTGATTTGGATCTAGGGACGTGTCCAATTTTATACCAGCCAAAACTATCAATCCCTGTACACATCTTACATCAATCTGCTCAAGAGCTTCTCAGTCCATCTTCTCGAATTCTGTCCCTGCATCCTCCTTCTCCCAAGTAAGATAGACATGCAGCTCTCATATATCAATCTATCAATGTTCACCAGCTTCACACATTGATTCCCGCCTTGATCTCAGGCCAAGTTTCGTCAGCAGAAAAACTTGCTATCTGAGGGATTAATCTGGCGAATGTCCATTCAGTATATGGGATCAGTATATTTTATTTAGATCAAGACATCAAAATTGTACACAATGCTCCAGGTACAGTCTCACCAGCACTCTGTGTAACTAGTGCAGAATGTTTTTACTGCTAGTCGGAACAAATTACTGCAGAAGCTGGAATCTGTACTGAAACTAACACATGCTAGACATCGCAATGAGTTAGACAGCATTCGTAAAGAGAGAGCAAGTTAACGCTTTGAGTCCAGTTGACCCTTCATCGTCTGTATTCGGATTCCCTTTAAATGAAGGCAAACTTAACTTTTACTTTCCCTATTTGTTTATGTTCCTCCTAATACCCTTTGTTTTAATGTTTTCTGCTAACTTACTGTGTGTGCTGATTAAAAATCCTCCTGAATATCTGACTGTATCGCATCCATTGCTTCTCTATGTTTAGGTCTACAAGATATATCTTCAAACAAAATGTTTGTAGATTATAACTTCCCTTTGACAAATGTAGAATCATTCTCTTGAAGTTTGCTACTACTTTCTCAGTGTCCAATATCACATTCGTTATGATGGATTGCAAAAGATTACTTCCTGCGGATGACGAGTAAACTAGTCTGTCGTTTTCCACTCTCCCTCTTCTTCCCTTCTAAAATCATTGGAATGCATTTATATCCTTTCAAATTGAATACGGATAAACACAGTCATCCACAATACAATCCATCTGTGTATTGCTGCTTTCACTGAAATTGCAGTGTGAAGTACATCTGGACTGGCAGACTTATCAATCCTCAATCCAGGTATGTTGTCATATACTACCACGTCACTAGTATGAAGGATTTTAGTGTTTAGTTACAAAAGTCTTATGGTATTTCTGGGAGATTTTCTGGATCTTCGTCCGTAAAGGCAGACATAATGTAACAGTTTTGTCTCCCTGTCAATTTTCTGTTCTCTACAATAAATTATCCTGTCCACACATTCACTGTGCCACATTTGGCCTTGTTTTCATTTTCCTTTCAAATATGGACAGATACTTTTCGCCGGTATTTACCAAGGACAAAAAAAAAATTCCAGCACAGGAACAGGCCCTTCGGGTCCGCCATGCCTGCACCGATCCAGATCCTTTATCTAAACCTGTCATCAATTTCAGAAGGATCTGTATCCCTCTGCTCCTTCCCCATTAATGTATCTAGGTACATATTAAATGTCGCTATTGTCACCACGTCTACCACCTCCGCTGGCAATGCGTTTCAGGCATCTGCCAGTCTCTGTGTAAAGAACTTTCTGAACATATCTCCGATAAACCTTTCCTCTCTCATGTTGAATTCCTGACCCCTAGAAATTGAGAACCCCACTCTGGGAATAAGCGTCTTGCTATCCACCCTGTCTATACCTCTCATGATTTTGTAGAACTCAACCAGGTCCCACAAACTTCCGTCAGTCTAATGAAAATAATTCTAATCTACCAAAGCTCTCTTCATAGCCAGTTCCCTCCAATACCAGGCAACATTCTGGTGAAACTCCTCTGCACCGTCTCCAAAGCATCCACATTCTTTTGGTAATGTAGCGATTAGAACTGCACGAACTATTCCAAATGTTGTCGAACCAAAGCCATACACAACTATAACATGAACTGTCATCTCTTGTACGCAATAGATTCCAACAGATTCCCTCCTGTGGATGACAAGTTAACTGGTCTGTATTTCGCCACTTTCCCTTTTCTTCCCTTCTTAAAATGGTAGAGTGCAGGAAGCAAAGTGTGCTTATGCCTTCTTGACCACTCTATCGACCTGCCCCTCTAAGGAACAATGGATCTGAACACCCAGATCTCTCTGTACTTCAATTTTGCCCAGGTATTTTTCCATTTACCCTATAGCTCACTCTTGAATTGGATCTTCCAAAATGCATCATCTCACATTTGTCCAGATTGAACTCCATTTGCCATTTCTCTGCACAACTCTCCAATCTATCTATTTTCTGCTGCATTCTCTGACAGTCCCCTTCCCTTTCTGTTACTCCACCAATCTTAGTGCCATCTGCAAACTTATTAATCAGACCACCTTTACCTTCCTTGAGTTCATTTTTGCGTATCATAAGCAATAGTGGTCCCGGCACTAAACCCTGTGAAACACCACCCAGAACAGTTCTTCATTTTGAGAAATTACCTTCCACTGCTACTCTCTGTCTGCTGCTGCCCAGCCTGTTCTCCATCCATTTAGCTGGTAGACCCTGGACCCCTTGCAACTTCACCTTCTCTATCAGCTTACCTCATCAAAAACCTTACCGAAGTCCATTATATGACATCTACAGCCCTTTCCTCACTATCAATTTTCACTTCCACAGATATATCTATTATGTTTGCGAAGATATGACCTCCCCAGAACAAAACCAGGAAAGGTTTTGTTTGGAGTCTGACTGTGTTGTACTCTGGAATCAGACGGGTTTTATTTCCAAGGCAGGACTTTATGAAATGCCACATTGGCTGACTGCCTACAAAGTGCATGATTTTTTAAACCAAAATAGAATGCATTTGCAAATTCAAATTCACCCCACAGATTTATGTGTGTGTGCATGTGAGAAATGCAGAGTGTGCGTGCGCGGGGGTGGGGGAAGAGTGAGAGAGAGAGAGTGTGTATGTGTGTGTGAGAGAGAGAAAGAGCATGTGCATGTGTGTGAGTGAACATGTGTGTGCAAGGGTGGCAGTTGTGTGTGTCCTCGTTAAGACACATACAGATTTGGTAGATCCCTTTCCCGACACAGACTAACGTTCTGGTTTCAGAGCTTCCACACTCTGCAGCCTCTGCTCCATTTGTTCTTCATGTTACAGACCCAGACACTGTAACTACAGTCCCCATGCTCCATCCAGAGTTGGGTCACAAAATCCTCAGGTCTCCCTGAATGTCTGGTGCAGCTCACAGCACAACCTCCAGCAAACCATGCCCAACACCTCCACTAAATTTTGAATAACAAGAGTCAGTCAGAAGATGTTCATAGAATCATAGATTCACAGAGATGTACAGCATGGAAACAGATCTTTTGGTCCAACCCGTGCATGCCAACCAGATATCCCAACCCAACCTGGTCCGACCTGCCAACACCCAGTCCATATCACTCCAAACCCTTCCTATTCATATACCAATCCAAATGCATCTTAAATGTTGCAATTGTACCAGCCTCTACCACTTCCTCCAGCAGCTCATTCCATTCACGTACTACACTGTGTGAAAAACTTGCCCCTTAGGTCTCTTTTACATCTTTCCCCTCTCACCGTAAACCTATGGCTCTACTTCTGGACTCCCCGACCCCAGGGAAAATACTTTGTCTATTTACTATATTTACTATCTGAGTCTCTATTGTTGTGAATTTTGTCTTTGCCTCTTATTTCAGACAGCACACCACTATTCCCAAACCTTTCCCACACTGATGAGATTGGACACGTTATTGAACACAATTCTGCTAACTAAACATTGGCTGTAGCATGTGATACTTTGTGCATGACTATGTCAGGCCACTGCTTGATGAGTTGTTGGACAGATTTAGAAATTGTGGCAGTAGCCTTCAGAGATCGGTGAGGAGCTGTTGCAGGGCTAACAGGGCCATTTGACTCCATGGCATTTCTTTTGCTTTGGTCTGTACCACATGGGTTGCTCTGCTAGTTGTTTGGATGGCTGATATTGGATTCGCTAAATCCCATGAATTCTCAATTTAAGAAGACCAAGTAAAATCAACACACTCATCAAAAGGAAATAATGAACCAGATGGGTCCTTCAGATAACAGATCGCACTCTCAAGGACCAATTACAGATACAACTTTTCAAATCCATCTTCATTCATTTTATTTCTTTCAGTTCACTTTTCAAATTCGTTCATGGGGTGTGGGCATCATTAGATTAGTGTTTAATGCCCTGATAACATTTAGAAGGCAATGAAACTGCTGCAGTATGGAAGGGCAGACCATGTAAGGATGAACGCTTCCTTCCTTATTGAACATTCGGTTACAAATGGACTAACTTTTTTTTTCTCTTTTACTGAATTAAAGTTACACCATCTGCCATCTCAACCTACCATACTGGAATATTCTTTAAGCCAGAGGCATTGCCAATACCTCATCGACCTCTCGTAAAATGCATGAGCAACTGGGGAGCATTTCAAATGTTGCACAAAATACATGTGCCTCTGTCATTGAATAAATAACGAAGTCAATGTTACACAGTGCCACCATTATTTCATTTCCTGGCACTTCACTTACACCTGAACATGTTCTTTTTATATAGTGTTTACTTTTTGCTACCCACCCACATATCTCACGATGCAATAACCAGTTAAATAGTTTTCTGTAGCCTTGATGAGATAGGGATTTGTCATTGCACAAATTGGCCACAGAGTTGTTCATTTAGCACAATGGTATCTGACCCTCAGAAAATACTGCTTGCACTGAGACATATGTTTGGTTGTCCTGATGTGATTAAAAGAGTTGGTTATGATTATACAAGAGAGGCAGAGTCCAGTCTATCATCATGCCATTTTTTGAAATAACTAGCTAGATAGATCCACACTTCTACATTTTCTTCAAATGTTGATCTTATGACATATTTATGCAACTCTAGCTTGAACTTTGCTGTTCAATATAGTTACAGTTTCCAGTAAGGCAGCAGAACCAACATCAATATAAATTTATTTAAAAACAAAACACTTGACATTTTGATAGATATTATATTTGGATCAAAGGGTAGGAAACAGACCTCTGCAGTATTAGTTGTGGAAGTAATATCGATCCAGATCTTGAGAAAGGACTACTCAGCGTGCTCTTGCATGACATTCCCTTGAAAGCATTCAGAAAGCCGATATGGAGTTCAGCCTTATTTAACGAAGTTATATCTCTGAAAGTGCCAAGCTCTTTCAGTACTGGCTTTGAGGATTAAGTTGTAGGTTAAGGACCTGAATTGCACATTTTACAGTTTTGGAATGGGACTTGACTACTGCACTTTAAAGTTCAGATGAGTGAGATAAAATTCCACACAATAAGCAACCCAGATAGAAGACAAACAACCCAAAGAGGTAAATGGCAGTGAAGCTTGGATGGAGGGATGTGTGTGTTATTTATTTCTCACATTTAAAGGAAGCAAAGATGGTAACGATGGGGCAGAGCAGCAGGTTCATCACCTCAGTTCGGAACCTTTTTTGGGTGGCTGCGTAGATGAACACGTTGTTGCAGGAGCTGAGTACAATGAACATGTTTGTCATTTCTGAAAGAATATACTGCAGATCATTGAAATTCAGACCACTGAAGTAGGCCTCACCCCGAATCCGTACATAGAGGAAATGTCCAACATAGGTGGCCCAAAGGAGAAGGAAGCTGAGCGAGATACTGAAGAGCAGGACAATTGACCTCTTGCGGTTGGACATCTCCCGGTCTTCGTGGTTATTGTCTCCCCGGAGCCTCCTGCGGGCTTGGCTGGCTGCAGTGATGTGTTTGACAGTCAAGACGTTGAGGAGCATAATAAGAATGAATGGGAGAAAGGGCGTAAAGATACGATCCAGCCAGTGGTAGGCCTGCCAGGCGAATGACGTGTAAAAGGTGGATCTGATGTCACAGAACCAAGACACGCCATCCACAATGTACAAGGGCTGGTAGATGAAGTAGAAAGGGAGGTTCTTGATACAGCTCAGTAGACAAACTATTCCTATGGCTATTAATGCAGTTTTCTCAGTACAGTATCTGGACTTCATGCTATGGCAGCAGATGGCCACAGAACGGTCAATGGTGAAGGCCACCGTCAGCCAGACAGAGGAATCCCGGGTGGAAAAGACCAGTACGTTATTAAGCCTGCACAAAGCAGTGGTGGACAGAACACTTGCACGAAAGTAAATGCCGCCGATCCGGTTGATAATAACGACAGTAATGTTGACGAGGAAATCACTCACTGCTATCGCCACCAGGTAGTAAGTAATGCACCGGGAGAGTCCGCATCGTTCCATGGATAGGACCACAATTGCCAACAAGTTGGCTTGGAAAGAAAAAAAAGACAGTTCTGAGTGGACATCAAACACCAGATATTTTCTCACCCAACTTTGAGTGAAACCCTTCCGATCCTTGCATTGCCACATCCTAACTCTGATTATTCTAAAACTAAGGTGACTTTGCAGCATCCAATGTTAGATTGAACAATTTTCAAGGAGTCACTGCAATCAGTCTCTGACGCAAACTCTGCTCTCTAGCCACTGAGTCAATTCCCTGTCCAACTGCTGCATGTAAGCCCATCATAAATAATTTGTGACCAGTCTTATGTTCAAGATCTATTCAGCAACAAATCTCTATTAGCTGATCTATATTTACACATCATCTAGCAAGCTGTCTGTGACAATAATCATTTCCACCAAATTTTCAAACACTTCGATAGTTCCTAAATACTTGTCCTTGATCATTTTGCAGTTGTCATAGATGTTGGTGAATATAGAACCGTGCCATTTTTCATATCCCTGATATTTACTGTTCCATCATTGACACTTATTCCTTAAACTCTCAAGATACTTATAATTTTGTCCCATTATGACTCAAAATTTTCTTCTTTCTTTAGGATGTTCCTAGTATCCCAAATTGCGATTTTTGAAAAGATTTGTAGCTCAGTGTAAGGTTCAGGTTGCAAGTTTGTTCGCTGAGCTGGAAGAGCTGAAAATGTGTTGCTGGAAAAGCGCAGCAGGTCAGGCAGCATCCAAGGAGCTGGAGAATCAACATTTCGGGTCTGAGCCCTTCTTCAGGAATCAAATTTCTGAAGAAGGGCTCATGCCCGAAACGTCGATTCTCCTGCTCCTTGGATGCTACCTGACCTGCTGTGCTTTTCCAGCAACACATTTTCAGCTCTGATCTCCAGCATCTGCAGTCCTCACTTTCTCCTCGCTGAGCTGAAAGGTTTGACTATCAACTGGTGTTGTGTGATTTTTAACTTTGTACACCCCAGTCCAACACCAGCATCTCCAAATCATATCCTTAACACAGCCAACTCGGTAAGACCATTCAGGATCTTACACACTTCAATCATGTCACCTCTCAATTTAGATTCGATTAGATTCCCTACAGTGTGGAACAGGCCCTTCGGCCTAACAAGTCCACACCAACCCTCTGAAGAGTAACCCACTCAAACGCACTTCCCTCTGACTAATGCACCGAGCACTATGGGCAGTTTAGCATGGTCAATTCTCCTGACCTGCACATGTTTGGACTGTGGGAGGAAACCGAAATCCACGTAGACACAGCGAGAATATGCAAACTCCACACAGACAGTCGCCCAAGATTGGAATTGAATCTGGGACCCTGGTGCTGTGAGACAGCAGTGCTAGCAACTGAGCCACCTTGCCGCCCCACTTTTCTGAACTGAATATACCAATGATCCCACAAATGACTAAGAAGTACAATTATGTAAAAAAGAAACCTGTGTGGAAAAGAAAACCCAACTCACATTAAGTGCCTTCCATATCAATTCGAATATTTCAATCTTTTCTGCAATTGATTCCTAAAGTCAGATGTACAAAGGGGACTGTTTAATCGAGACTGTAATGATCATAATGCACATTCCTGTAATGGGTGAATGTGTCCTTCACCTTACAACAAATTCAAGATAACCATTGGACTAATGTTATTAATTCTTCAATAGTATTAGAAGATCAGTGCAAACATCTGCTGTAAGAAAGGATGATAAACTATAATTTCCACAACACTAAATGAAACAGTTGTGTTTTTCTAGATTAGAATAGAATCCCAATTTTAACAATATTAGAATAATATTTTTATAATCCCATATATGATAATTCAGCAATGAAAAGATTTAACCATTTAATGTAGTGAGCCAGTGATTTTCTTGCGATGTTCTAAAAGTTATGTTCTGTAATTTGCAAGTACACAGTTTAATAGCATATAACATAGAACATGGAGCAGGACAGCACAGAACAGGCTCTTTGCGCCCTCAATTCACTGCTATCCATGTGCATTTCCAGCAGTTGCTTAAATGTCCCTAATAACTCTGCTTCCACCATCACTACTGGCAACGCATTCAATGCATTCACAATTCTCTGAACTCCATCTGCCATTTCCCAGCACAGCTCAGTATCCTGTCCATGTCGTGCTGCACTCTGCAATAGCCCTACATACTATCAACAGCACCTTCAACCTTTTTTGTCATCTGCAAATGTACTAACCCACCCCTCAAGCTTCACATCCAAGTCATTTATAAGAACTGCGAACATCAGAGGCCCAAGAAACAGAGCTTTGCTGGACAACACTTAACACTGACCTCCAGGCAGAATACTTTCCACCTACAACCATTCTCTGTCTTCTGTCAGCCAACCAATTCTGAATCCAGATAACCAAATCTCCCTGTATGCCATACCTCCTGACCTTACGAATGAGCCTACCATTGGGAAGCATATCAAATACCTTACTGAAGTCCATACACACCACATCCACTGCTCAACCTCCGTCGACCTGTCTTGTCACCTCCTCAAAGAACGCAATAAAATTTGAGAGGCATGACCTTCCCCTCACAAAGTCATGTTGACTGCCTTTATTCACGCTATGCTTTTCCAAGTAGTCATAAATCCTGTCCCTCAGAACTCTTTCCAAAACCTTGCTGACCTCAGTCGTAAGACTGACTGGTGTGTAATTGCCAGGGACTTCCATATTACTATTCCTGAAAGAAGGAAAAACACTCGCCTCCTTCCAATCCTCCATGCGACTCCCGTGGAGAGTGAGGAAGCAAAGATCGTCGCCAAAGGCTGAGCAACCTCTTTTCTCACTTCCTGGAGCAACCTAGGATAAATGTGGTCTGGACCAGGAGACTTATCAATCTTAATGTTTGCCAAATTTTCCAGCACATCAACTGCATCAAACTTGATCTGTTCAAGCCTATATCCCAGATCCTCAAAGTTCTCATTCACAACAAGGTCCCTTTTCTGAGTGGAAACCAAAGCAAGAAACTCATTGAGAGCTTCCCCTATCTGCTCAGACTCTGTGCACAAGTTCCCTCCGCTATCCCTGATCAGCCCTACCTTCTCGCTGATCATTCTCTTATTCCTCACATATGAGTAAAATGCCTTTGGGTTCTCCCTATTCCTTCTTGCCAAGCCTTTTTTGTCCTCCAACCCGGTTCTCTTCAGTCCATTTCTGAGCTCCTTTCCAGCAACCATGTAATCCTCTAAAGCTGTGCTAGATCCTTGTTTCCTGTGCTAGATCCTTGTTTCCTGTGCTAGATCCTTGTTTCCTATGCTAGATCCTTGTCTGTTGTCTCCTTTCTGTGGAACAATTGCTCTCAGTCTGTACTTCCCAAATCCTGTCTAATAGGGCCATAATTTCCTTTTTCCCAATTAATATATTCCCTTGGAACCTGTTCCTTTCTCTCTCCAAGGATATATTAAATGTGAGGCAGTTGTGGTCACTGTCATCAAAGTGCTCTCCCACTGCATGATCTGATACCTGTCCTGGCTCATTGTCGAGCCCCAAACAAAAATGGCCTCTCCCCTCGTCGGCCTGTCTACATACTGAGTAAGGAAACCCTCCTGAACACACCTGACAAAAATGGTTTCATCCAAACCATTTGCATTAAGGAGGTTCCAGTCGATATTGGGAAATTTGAAATCACCCAGGACAACAACCCTGCTATATCTGCATTTTTCCAAAATTTGCTAGCCAATGAAGTCTTCAATCTCTCTATTGCTATTAGGGGATTTGTAGAAAAACCCAGTGAGGTGGCTGCTCCCTGACTGTTCCTAACTTACACCCATACAGACTCAGTAGACAAACCTTCCTCAACAATCTTCATTGTAGCTGCGATTCACTCTCTGATTAGCAATGCTACACCCCCTCCTGTTTTTCCACCCTTCCTCTTCTTTTTAAATGTTCTAAACCCTGGAACATCTAGCAACCATTCCTGCCCCTGTGAAACCCACGTCTCTGTATGGCCACAACATCATAGCCCCAAGTACTGATCCATGCTCTAATTCATCACTCTTATTTCTGACATTCCTTGCATTAAATCAGACAAACTTTAACCGATCCCTTTGTTTCATCACGTGAGAAACTTTTTTGGTAGATTCACTGCCCCATCTACAACTACCCCGCTCTCAGACATGTGGCTCTGATTCCCACCCCCTTGCCAAACTAGTTTAAACCGTCCCGAACCACACGAGCAAATCTCTCAACCAGGACATTGTGCCCCTCCAGTTCAGGTGCAACCCGTCCTTCATGTAAAGGTCCCACGTTCCCCAGAAGGCATCCCAGTGATCTAAGTATCTGAAGCCATCCCTCCTGCACCAGACTCGCAGCCACGTGTTAAGTTGCATTCGCTGACTGTTCCTCACCTCACTGTCTCGTGGCACCGGTAGCAAACCTGAGATCACTACTCTACCCGTCTTGCTGTCAGCTTACAAACTAGCTCCCTATAGTCACTTTTCAGATCCTCAATCCGTATCCTGGCTATATCATTGGTGCCAATATGTACCACGATTTCTGGCTGCTCACCCTGCCCCTTCAGAATCCTGTAAACCCGATCGGTGACATCCTGATCCTGGCACATACCTTCCGGGAATCCCGTTCATGACCCCAAAGTCTCTTCTCAATCCGCCTAACTATTGAGTCCCCTACCACAAGCACTTTTCTATTTTCCCTCGCCCCCTTCCCTTCTGAGCCACAGTGCCAGGCTCATGGCCAGAGACCTGACAACTATGGCTTCCCCATGGTAGGCCGTCCCCACCAGCCTTATTGCTGAAGGAACGGGCACAGGGGATGCCTGCCCTATCTGTTGGTTCCATTTCCTCCCCCTGACTGTAATCCAGCTGTCCTTTATCCTGTGTCTGAGGAGTGACCACCTCCCTGTACATCCTCTCAATTTCTCCCTCAGTCTAACATTCACAAATAAACATGAATTAAAATACCCCTATACTCAGGCACCCAGAATAGCTGAAAATTATTTGCACAATCCCGATGCAGAAGCTTCTTATTTCCTGGAAACATACAGATGTTTGGGATCCATGACTTACCAGGGATACCAATAGCAGCGAGAATGAGATAACAAGTTACAAAGAAGGGGGAAATGGCTGGTTCGTGCATCCTCTTTCAAAATCTAAAGGAACACTCAATGCTGCACAACTTCACTCTGGACTGCATCCACATCATCCCTTATTTATCCAAAGGGAGAGTCTCAAGAGAAAGTACTGAGTTATAACATGCACTTTCATTATAGATCACTGAACAAACAAATGATTTCAAGATTGCTTGTTTTCCATTTGCAATGCAGATTTGGTAAATGATTTTGTTATACTCTTCTGTGAAGTGCTGGCTTAACTTTCTGCTGTATCCCAAAACCTAATTCCCCACCCTGCCCACATCCCCACTGCCACCACCAATAAACAAAGTTTTAATCTTTTCATCCCCTGATGTTTCCTGCTGTGCTGAGTTCCGATCTCTTACCCTAAAACCATCTTTTCCTATCTCTGTCAGCTTCCCAGTATTGTTTCATGCTCAGTGTCATATTGATGAATCCATTTGGTTTGGTAGTAAGTGTTTTAATGTTTGTTGGTTCAATATTACCTCAATATTTGAACAGAATTAAATACGAACGGTTTGAAATCACAGCACCCTGATATGTTCCAATCACCGCATCCCCCGTTATGTTGGTTGTTATCATTGACCATAAAGTCTAATTGAAATCTCCATGTAAATACAGTAACTACAGATTTAACGGCGTGTGATTCAGCTTCTGATTCTCAAATGGCCGTCTACAAGGGATAAGTAATGAGAATGATGGAATTCTCTCCACTCTCCTGGATGGTGCAGTTCCAAAATCATCTAATTCCTCTAAGAGAATGATGGATGCGTCTACAGTACATGTTCAAGAGCCAGCTCAAAGCCACTTCCTAACTGCAACTGGGAAGACAAGAAACATTGCTCCAGCCAGTGACATCTACGTCCCACCAGTCAATAACAATAAAACAGAGGCTAATGTGATAATTTCGGACTACTGTAACAATGAACAGAGCCTGTTAAAATCAACTAGGAGAAAGTGAGGACTGCAGATGCTGGAGGTCAGAGCTGAAAAATGTGTTGCTGGAAAAGCGCAGCAGGTCAAGCAGCATCAAACGAGCAGAAGAATCGATGTTTCGGGATTATGCCTGAAACATCGATTCTCCTGCTCCTTTGATGCTGCCTGACCTGCTGCGCTTTTCCAGCAACACATTTTTCAGATCCTGTTAAACACCAACCACGGGAGGTAGGGTTCGGGGGCGGGCAAGGGGTACATAGTGATAACTTGGGTCGAATGCAAAATTAACTGTGGTAAAACTTCATTGATAATTGCATCAGGTTGTTCACTTTTCCCCATTTTAGGCCGGATTTACTCTGGAGCATTTGTCGGTTCCGTCATATGATTTATTCAACATGTGCATAGCTGGGTTGGAAATAATTCAGACAGGTTCCATTTGGGAATGCAATTTTAAATCAAGTCACAGACAATGAGCTGCAGAATTTCAAGTAGGCAGGTTAATAAATTCCTCTCTAGAGCAGCAAACTGGCCAACGCATGCTTTCATCAGCAGCGAGGTCCATATGCTATGACTTAATCATGAATTAGTTTAAAAAACTCTCATATCCATAATGGTTCCGGGTTCGTATTCATTTTCTGTCACTGAAGTTCTGAACTGTGTGTGCAAGGGGTATAGAAATCTATCATTACTCAATGGAATGAGTATGTTAAAAGCTTTCTGTAATCGGAAAGATGCAGGAAATTTTGGCTAAAGTGACAGCGAAAATGTATTATTTTTGTATTTTGTTTTTGTTCTGCCTGCAGATTGACGATACCATTGAGCTGAGAGACCTCCTTCAGATCAGGCATTGAATTGTCATTCGACACATTCAAGAAAATGGGGAAAATTTTCATCCAGTATGAGAAGAGAGGGGGAGGGAGATCCTCACGGTCTCCTGGGCCAACCTGTCACCTTGAACGATGCTCACGCACTGAGCAGAAACAAGCAGAACACTCTATTCGGAAGCATTGTAAGCCATCATAATAATCAATCACGTGTAATGCTGGAATGGTCCAGTGGCCTACTCATGCTCCCACTGAAATAATGCTCCTCCAGAAATCACGGTTCGACTCCTCATTTAACCAATTTCATAAAGTAAAATGACGCTTGAAATTCACACCTGTTTCGGTTTCCTCCTATTTAGCCCAAGGTATTCGGATTTCCGTTCAAAATTCGAAAATGTGAAATCTACTGTCAATATTCTTTAGTTTTTACTCCGTATGACGTGCCCAGTGTAAGCTCAGGATGTTGAAGTGCCAGCAAACTTCTCGGGAAAGCTTAGAGAGAAACCCAAGATATTATGTAAGTCTATCAAACAGAAGAGAATGGCCAGATATAGAGTGTGGTTGAATGGGCACCAGAAATCTGTGCATGGAGCTGGAGGACATTATGAAACTGTGAAACGAATATTCCACAACTAACTTCAGTTGAGAGAAGGAAGGATTTAGGTACAGAAATTGGGAAGATGGTCTGAGGATCTTGAAAAGTTTGATAAAAGAGTGAGAATGTTTTGGAGGTTTTAGTGAATGTAAGAGTGGACAAGGGCTTCGGTCGGAATGGATAGTGTTCCAGCGTGCTGTGAGAGACCAGGTAGGAAATGACAGCAGCTCTGGCCCAAATGTTTTTTTTTGTCCAGCCATACGGGAGATAGCATCGGACTGAATGGTAGCGAATGTCTTCCACATTTCAAGAAGAGCGATATGGATACACTAGGAAATCACAAATTAGTGAATTTCATATTGGTGTGCAGAAAACTATTGGACAAAGTTCTGGCGGAGAGAATTCATCTTCATTGGACAAGGCAGGTTTTTCATTGAGGAAAAGTCAGCATGACTTTGTCAGAAAAAGGTAATGCCAACAAATCTGGTTGAACCCTTCAAAGAGTTGAGCAAGTGTATAGATGAGGGTTGTACAGCTGATGAATTCCAGCGAAGGTATTGACAAGCTTCCACATGGGAGACTGAAAAAAAGAAGGAAAAAATATAGGAGCCGCAGGACCGAACACAGAAATTGCTGCTGGGGTGTTGTTTGTGAGTTACAACTAGCGTCTAGAAGCAGAGACCAATGCTCATGATATATATGCAAACTATGCAGATGAGATTTTGTGGTGGGGTTGGCTGGAGTAGGGTGGGGATAGGTTGATATTAACTACGTTTGTAGATGACACAAAGATTGGCCACCTGTTTACTCGTGATAATGAAGGCGTGAGGTTACGGGAGATCCAAACTGGTTGTTCAGATTGGCAGATCTGAACATATTGGCATATGGAATTTAATCCAGCTGATGCACGTTGGAAAAACTCACAAGAGAGGGTGTACTCAATAAATGACAGGACATGACGCTCAGAGGTTCCGATCGATCTTTGGATGTCTGTCCACAGTTCCCTGAAGGTGGCAGTCTTCATTAACAGGGTTGTTAGTCCAGGGCGGTTATCATACAGTTGTACAGCACTTTGATGAGGCAGCAGGAGATACTGTGTGCAGTTCTGGTCTCCACACTATAGGAAAGACGTGACTGAACTGGACGATATGTAGATGTTCATAAAATCATAACGGGTGCAGAGAACATGAATGAAAGCAGTTGTTCCCTTTAGTTTAATGGAAAAAGAGAGGGAATAATTTTACAGTGAAAGGAAGGAAATCGAGAAGGAATTTTGTGCAAAAGAAATGGCACCTAGAGGTTGCCGTTTCGCTTAAATGGACAGTAGGGGTGCATAGATCGGGGGAAACCACACTTTTATGAAGAATTCTGATGAACACTTG
Organism: Chiloscyllium punctatum; assembly: GCF_047496795.1. Taxonomy (NCBI): domain Eukaryota; kingdom Metazoa; phylum Chordata; class Chondrichthyes; order Orectolobiformes; family Hemiscylliidae; genus Chiloscyllium; species Chiloscyllium punctatum. Next base: position 30,238,156 of record NC_092783.1, read on the forward strand.
AAAAAGCATAGGCCTTGTGGTGGACAATGGGACTTGTGTAGATCTAGTGCAAATTTGGAGGTGCAACTTGGTGGACCGAAGTGCCTTTTTCTGTACTTTATCAGCCTCAACTGTTTTTTTTATTATCGGAGCTGACATAAACATCAAGGTAAATGAAGAAAAAAGTGCTGACATCGACCAGACAAGTTACTTTAACCACAAATTGGATTCAATAATCAATATTCCAGAGGATTGTATTCTGTAGTTTGCTTTGTCAACCGCTCCTAGAAAAAAAAATGTGACAGTTTGATTAGAGGTTACTTTGGTTTCCTCTCGGCCCTGCCATTGAGTGCGTGAACATGAGCTTCACTTTGTGCAAGCATTTATTTGTGCAATTCCTCACACGTTGCACAACCTCCAATGGAAAGCAGTTTCAAAACTCCACAGCAATTTTTTGGCCGGGCTTTCTATTATTGTGAGACTGAAGGCACAGTAATAATACACAGCAGGTTCAGACAGCTGCAACCCTGAAATAGTTAAATTTGTCAAGCTGGTTACAGTTTGGAGCTCTGCAGAGTCATGGTTTCCAAAGAATGTCTCCTTTCCCTTCAAATGTATTCCAAGACAGTCTCCAAATAATTAACAGAATATGTTTGTCTGGTTGTTTCCGCGACCAAAGTAAATAATAATAATTTTCTGTCATACTGTAGGTTTATTTTCTAGTCACTGTCTCACGCCCTCTACTGCTCTCTGAAGAATGGAGCAAAGTGACGGAATTACAATCATTAGATCAGCTGGAATTCCCGTCCACATATTTTACCAAAAACATCTTGTAGCAAATTAGACGAATCATTGGGCATGCATATTCGTCAGAAAGGCACGGGATAGCGCCTTGGAAGCACAAGCATACATGGAGACAGACAAATATAAAACTACACACAAAATGAACTGAAACTCAGATACAGACAAGGCTTGGTAAGCTTTAGCAACATTTATACAAAAATAATTAGGGATGTGTAATAAACGTTGGCCAAGTCAGCCACAGACAAGTCTTCCGGAATTTTTTTTTGAAAGAAAGATGCATCTGCATTGATTATGAACAATAATCTAGTACAAATGGCAAGAGAGGGAAGTCTGTGCTCACCACACGCCTCACACAAAAATATTGTAAAATAAAACAGAAAATTCTGAATACTCTGATCATAGACTGACATACAGACAGAAAAAAAAGCTGACGCACCACCACAGATAGACACACAGTGACAGAAACAAAGTCAATTATTCATCTGAGACACGGTGGCAAGAATAGCATTCACGCTCAGATGGAACAGTAAAATCATTATACTCCCACTTTCTCATTAACGAGACATGGCTGGTGGCAGTTTAACTTCAGGACGACCACACCTCAGAAAAGAGAAGACGTTGAGACATTCATAGCAATTTCACATAACATGGGACCCCAACACACACTGTAAACATCACTGCACATTGTGAACTAGCTGTCCAGCCAACTAAACTAATGAAACAATGGCTGGATTAAGGAACACACGAATAATACAAACACGTGCATGCCCCTAAAGATACACAAGCATAGACAAAGGGAGAGAGACAGTAACATACAGAAAATCACATTGACCAATATAAATACCCTGATACGCACATTTTCAATTGCATTTCTGCAGGCACATGATATTACAAAAACACAAAAACACAAGCACAGACAAGAGATATATGAAATCATGCGCACGATTATATTCATAAACTATCGTTTCACGTCACTTTACTCCTACAGTACCTTTGGCAATTTGCCTTTTATTTTTTTCTTTGTTCTCCCTATCAATTATTGCCACATCAAATTTTAAAAGCATATGAAGAAGGTCAAGGAGGATAATCTGAGGAGGTTGTCAACCAGATCATTAGATACCCACCTTGGACAGTTATCGCTTTATGATTACATAATTGACTTTAGTACAAAGAACATAGAACATTATAAAATAGATCATTACAGCGCAGTATAGGTCCTTCGGCCCTCGATGTTGCGCCGACTTGTGGGACCAATTTGAAGCCTACCTATTCTACACTATTCCATTTTCATCCATATGCCTATCCAATGACCATTTAAATGCCCTTAAAGTTAGCGAGTCCACTACTGTTGCAGGCAGGGTGTTCCATGCCCTTACTACTCTCTGAGTAAAGAAACTACCTCTGACATCTGTCCTATATCTATCACCCCTCAATTTAAAGATATGCCCTCTCGTGCTAGCCATCACCATTTGAGGAAAATGTCCACTTAATCCAACCCTCTGGTTATCTTATATGTATCGATTAAGTAATCTCTCTACCTTCTTCTCTCTAACGAAAACAGCCTCAAGTCCCTCAGCCTTTCCTCATAAGACCTTCCCTCCATACCAGGCAACATCCCAGTAAATCTTCTCTGAACCCTTTCCAAAGCTTGCACATCCTTCATATAAGGCGGTGACCAGAACTGCATGCATTACTCCAAGTGCGTCCACACCAGAGTTTTGTACAGCTACATCATGACTGTGGCTCCAAAACTCAAAGTCTCTTCCAAATAAAAGCTGTATGCCTTCTTAAAAACCCCATCAACCTGGGTGGCAACTTGCAGGGATCTATGTACATGAACTTTGATATGCAATTAGACGAACAATTTAACAAAAACATCTACCAATCCTGATAGTAAACGGTTCCGTACAGGCATTTGACAAACTCGAACATGAGCAAAGATTTCACTCGATGCTAATTTGGGTTTATCAAATTAATTGGCAGAAATCAGTGGAACAGATCGATTTGCAGGCATTTCTGTTCAGGGCATCCAGCCGGGGTAAACCTCAGATATCACTTCTTGTAGCCCTATTCTGCTGAGATATTCTATTTGAACTGAAATTTGTGAGAAAACAGTAGTCACTGCTTGTGGATGGCTTAACTACTGGTTTTGGGTAATCTGAGATACATCACCTAATCTTACCTACCTTACAACCTCTTTTTCTCGTCATTAAAGTTTATTTTCCTTATAAACGCCAGCAGACACACCTTGTGTAATTATATGGTAGTGAATCCTGTAGAACACCATCACGTAGTTTCTATAACCTAAAATCCAACCATTCTCCATGCAAATGCTTCGTGACATTCACTCATCTTTGCATGTGCGCTGTTATGATCTCTTTGCTTCCAATTTCAACATTTCCGGAATAACAATTGCATAGTTTCAATTTTCAACACCTTAGTTGCATGACCTGGAGCAATTAATTCTGTTATCTTATCTCCCAAGCTTTCAAGTGTATGCAATGAATACAAGTTGTTACCAATAAATACACAGAGGCTTGTTCGATGCTTTGAGGCATTTAATCACGATGGAGGGCGACGGTTGGGGATCCAGGGAGCATTGCGCCTCCAATTACGACAGAATCAGCGGCGATTCGTTAACAAATGCCTTGCCATGGAGCATGTCACTTGCAATCATGATTAAAGTGCGGAGTACTGGCATTGCGTATAAGGTCACACCGGAGTTCACAGGAGTTGAATTTCACAAAGGACCTAGTATTAGCAAGGGAGGGGAACGTTGAATCTCGCCTCCTGTTGGAAGAGAATCATCCACCTCACCAATGCTGCAAAGAGAGAACATGAAACAATCATTTGCACATCGATTTGTAGCTAAGATGCATGTGTGATTTATTTTCCCCTCTGGAAATTCTCACTTGGAATAAGTGAGCAGCACTTCCTCTGAATTGTAGAGTGATTTTACAGATCAGAAAATCTGTTTACTTTCTGCAAGACAATGCATAGGCCAGCGAATGGTCTTGCCTTTGTCATTTTTAATCCTATTCTCGCTATCATTATTGTTTTTGGTAATTTAAGGAGTCTGTAAATCCTTTATGTTCAAGAATATATTACTTTATTTTTACCAATAGTTAGCACTGATTGAATTTAAAGGACATGAAGCCTCACCCAATATGTAATGCTGCACTATGGTATTTTAGATCCATTGAGTTATAGGGTAATAAAGCATGGAAACAGGCCTTTCGGCCCAAACTAATCCATGCTGGCTATGGTGCCCACGCAGCTGGTTTCGATTGCCCACATTTGCTTCATATCCCTCTAAACCCTTCCTATCCATGTACCTACCCAAATGTTTTTAAAATGTTGTCATTTTACCAAACTCAACCACTTTCTGTGGCATCCCATTTCATATACGTACCAATCACAGCATGAAGAAGTTGCCCCTCTGGTCCTTCTTAAATCTTTTCCTGCTCACCTTAAAACTATGTTCTCTCGTATTCAATTCCCCATCCCTGGGAAAATGATGATCTGCATTCATCGTATCAATGCCCCTGTTGATTCTATACACCTCCATAAGATCACCCCTCATTATCCTATGTGATGATTATGTATAATGCATTAACTACAGTTTGCCAACGGAATATTAGAACTTCTTATATTACCTAATACACTTCGAGCAATATCGTTTAAGAGACTGTTGAAATACGAATCATAATACATGATTTTGTGACAAATTTAATCTGATCTATTGTTACTAGTGTGCGTACATGAACATGATCGAGTGTATTTGTTGTTGTGTGGTATAATAAGTTATCATGGAGCAATATAATGCAATGTGTGCCCTTGTAATGTCAATGATAGCTTGTGATTTTTCTGATTACATTACCTATAGTGTGGGAACCATCCCTTCAGCCTCACCATTCCACACTGACCCTCCGAACAGTGACCCACCCAGACCCATTTCCCTCTGACTAACGCACCTAACACTATGGGCAATTTATCATGACCAATTCGCCTAATCTGCACATCTTTGGACTATAGGAGGAAACCCATGCAGACAATGTGCAACCAAACAGACAGATGCCCTAGGCTGCAATCGAATTTGGGACCCTGGTGCTGGGCGGCAGCAGTGCTAACCACTAAGCCGCCATGCCACCCCAGAATTTGCCTTTCAGTGTTTGGCTTTCAATCTATGGGCATAGGTACATTATTCTCTTTTACTGTGAAGGGGGCTGAAAATGAACAACGTCAGGTTTTCAGAGCCAGGATTTTGAACCAGTAATTGTCTCCTTGAGAATAATTGCAAATTCATTTATACTATGGACCTTAACTGCTGGAGGTCCTTTATATGGTTTGGTTAATCATAATGCTTTTGATCATTGACCAGAATCTGGCACTCAGTGCATACTCATCTCTAGTTACAGATTATTCTTTTCTTTCCCTCTATGGCACATGTCTTCGATGAACTGAAATTGCACATCCAGACGTGGAGTCTGATCCAGTGACAGGAAACTGACAGTTGTGCTAGAAGTAATAGAAATGACTTCTGTTCAGAAAAATAGTTTAATCCAGAATTGTTGGCTAACAATTACTGAAGACAATTCAACAGAGTTTAAAAGTCCCGAGTGAAGATTCGAGAGAGTAACTGTAACAAATTGAATGAGGCAGTCGCTTCATGGCGATTGTAATCGTAACCTGGGGTCGATGTGGACTCTCACTGTGCATCACATATTACCTCGAAGGGTTTTGGAGGAGTGATTTCCTTGTCATTATCACTGGATGCATCTTCAACCAGAGCAGTGGTATTTACTTTAGGTTCCATGCCGTGTCCTCCTCCCCAGCCTGCAGCCTTGGCACCATTCCCATCTACTTCAATCATAATGGTTCAGTCTGGCGAACTGTGGGGACTTCACCATCGATAGTTTTGTGGCCATCTTTTGTCAGAGCCCGAAGGCAAGGTACTGCTCTGAGAAAATTGCAGCACTGTTCAGAGGAGTGATTAGATTCCCTACAGCATGGAAACAGGCCCTTTGGCCCAACAAGTCCATACTGACCCCCTGAGGACTAGCCCACACAGACCCATTCCCCTACATTTACCCCTGACTAATGCACCTAATTTAGCGTGGCAAATTCACCTGACCAGCACATCTTTGGACTGTTGGGGGAAACCCACGCAGAAAGAGACTACCAGCTTAGACCTGCTTCTTTGGGTCCAGCAGCTTCCAAAAACTACTGCTTACTTACCAAACCAAATCATAGTAAAGCTGAGCTGAGTGACCTGGCCACTCCCATTTCATTGTCCAAGTGTTGCTTTTTAACAAAAGGCTTGCAAGCCTTTTGCCTAAGGCATTATCTGTTATCTAGAGTCAAACTGGCCTTAAGACCCTTCCAAGCCAAGTCTTTTCAGAGTCTCTGTCTATGATGACCTCCCTGAACAAAAAAAAGCAAGTACAACATAACCTTGTTAAAGGAGCAATATCATCATCGTTACACATCCCCCCCTTAAAAAATGAGCGCATCCATATGCAAAGATGGCTTCAAAATAAAAACCCCTTAATCTTAAACTGTTAGTACTCTGCAATACACATTCTTAAAAGTACCTTTGTCAATCAGTAACCTAAGAAGCAGAATCCACAAGAATAAGAAAAGAAGACAGGAGTGCAGATAAAAACTGAAAGCTGCCTGGTTTTGAGATAAGAAGTATTGTTTTGTAAATCTTAATTGGGATTCTTACCAGACCAGGATTGTTGAGGTAATGTACAAAACAGGTTAGAGGAAGGAGTTGTAAATAGTTGCTAGTTAATTATTCTTTGTTATACTTTAAGAAGTAAAGTTGTTAAATTTTGCTTTAAATAGCTCTTGGCCTCTTGAGGTTACACAGATTACTACACGGGATAAATCTTTTCTGTGTTGCTGGTTTAAATTAACCAGGAGGGCTTATCCGTGTCATAACAGAGTATAGTTGGAATGGCAGTCATTCAGAGAGGTGGGGGCTATTCCATTACATTCCTGATTTGAGACTCTCAGATGGTGGACCGGCTCTGGTGAAATAGGAGAAAAGCAGGACTCCTAGCTTCTGATCTACTGCTTTAATCATAGTAGTTATACACTCATGGATAAACCTGAAGATATTAATACCGAAGGATTCAGTCATTTTAATGTGGAGTGGCAATGGTGAGATTCTCCACTGTTCATGATGATTGTCTGGCAATTTCGTGGCACAAATATTAGTATAAAACATAGGAGCAAATTAGGCCATTCAGCGATCGAGTCTGCTCTACTATTCAATCCTGGCTAATACGTTTTGCAACCCCATTCTCCTGCTTTCTCCCTGTAACTCTTGATCCCCTTGATGCGTAATTATCTGTCACTTGGCAGCCCAAGCCTGCACATTGTCTGGATCTTATTGGACTGGGACATGATACGCTTCAGTATCTGAGGATTCCCAAATACTGTTGAACATTATTTAGTCATTCGCAAACATCTGCATTTCTGAACTTAAAGTAGAACCACAACAGTCTCCCTAAGTACCGGGTAACACTCTAATCAGCAAATTCTCCTGATTCCAGGTATACCATAAGAAGTAGGAACAGGAGGATGTTGTTAGGTTTCAAAAGCCTGCTGTACCATCTCATAGGGTCATGTCTCTGGTCTGATACTGCTCACATCTACTTTCCTGCTATTTCCCAGTTACCTTGAATCTCCTCATGAGCAAGAATTGATTTATCTCAGCCCTCAAAACACAAAGACTCCCCCCATACAGACCTTTGCAGCCAAGGGATCATCGGGCTCTCAACTCCCTGAAAGAAGAAATTCCTCCTAAACTTAGCCTGAAAGAAACTCTTCTTTATTCTTGCCTTTGCTATCTGGTCCTTGACGCTCCTATGAAGGAAAACATCCTCTCAGCAATTCCCCTGACAAGCCCCTTAAGAATCCACTGTAGTTCAGTGAGATTATTCGTATTCCTCCAAGTGCCAGTGAGTACAGCCCCAAACAGTTTAATCTTTTTCTTGAGACAATCCCTCATACCATGTTTATCCTAGTGAACCTTGTCTGATCTGCCTCCAATGAAATTTCATCTTTCCTTAAATAAGGGGACCACAGCTGTCCTTAATACTCCAGGTATGGTCTCACCAGCACCTTATACTGCAGTTTCAGGAAACTTCGTTACTCTTGCCTCCAATTCCCTTGAAATAAGGGCCAATTTTACATTCAAAAAGTGTGGCGCTGGAAAAACACAGCAGGTCAGGCAGCATCTGAGGAGCAGGAGAATCGATCCTTCATCAGGATTATGCCCAAAGCATCGATTCTCCTACTCCTCGGATGCTGCCTGCCCTGTGTGCTTTTCCAGCGTCACGCTTTTCAACTCTGATTTCCAGCATCTGCAACCGTCACTTTCTTCCAATATTCCATTGGCCTTCCTGATTAGGTGCTGCACATATGTGCTAGCTTTCTGTGGTTGTATGTAGAAAACTTCAAGTCCCTTTATGTTACAGTTTTCTTCATTTTTCTCCATTTAAATTACATTCTGTTATTTCATTCACCCTTATAAAGTTAACATTGTCTCATTTTCCCACATTATATATATTTGATTCCAGTTTTACCTGGCTCCCTGATGCCCTATTAGATCATATGTGACCATGAAATCAACAGCAGTTACTCTCACTCATCTCTTCTAGTATTCAGTTTTGTTTGCATATTTGAATGAAGGCTGGAATGGTGTCAGAATCAGGCTTTGTAGAAACCATACAGAGCTGAGAGTTGTATATTGCTGAGCAAAAATGTTGATTGATAGCACTTTTGATGTCCTCATCCATCATTTAACCAGTGATTGAGCGGAGATAGATGGCCGTGAAATTGACTGGCGTGGATTACTACAGCTTTGTCTTCACGGGACAGAGATGAACAATTTTCCCCGTTGTCGAATAGATGGCAATCTTAAACAGGTTGAATATGGGGCAGAACATTTGGCGACATTAATTCAGTTGTGTTGATGGACACTTGCCAGAGTTGTTTGCAGTGTCCAGTGTCAAAATCTGTTTCTTAGCATTAAGATTTCTATTTTTTCTGCGGCAGTCGTAACTCGAAGGGCGGGAGTTTACACTAGGGGCCTGCCGGGAGCGGTGAGTCACTGATTCGAACCTTTATAAACTTAGCTCGAGCTTGGGACTCCTCCATTTCTGTTTTTCGGCGGCAGCAGCAACTCGAAGGGTGGGACTATAACTAAGCAGTTTACAAATCACATTAAGGGACTTCGAAATGGTGACACTAGTTATTGCACCCAACATCAAACTATTATTAAGTGCAATTACTTTGAAAATGCACAATTATATTGCCTTTGTACTAATATTATGTGCTAACATTCACAGAATCATTGTTATGGCAATACCTAAATGTTCTACAATCCAAGTATGAGTACATTTTAATTTTTTTTGTCTTATCCACAATCAAATAGTGTTGTATATGAATGTCAATGTCGATGTGATGTTCAGTTTGGATGCCATGCCTCTGAAAGAAAGACCAATTGTTTCAAACAGCATTTCCTTGCAGCTGTTCACAAAAAACAAGATATTGACTGGACCCAACCAGCCTGCGCTCACAAAACCAAAAACTCAGTGTCCAGCATTAGTCATGTTTGGACAATATTTGTTAATTGGAATTTATTCCTGAATTTGGGTGTCTCTGGTTGGTCAGTATGCATTGTGAAGAGTTATTGATGAATTGCCTTCTGGAACTGGTGTTGTCCATATACTATGGGAAGACTTACAACGTGATTAAGGAGGATCTTGAAACAGTGGCAATGAATGAACAATGGCATATTTCCAAATCAGGATGGTGAGTGGCTTGGAATGGATCTTGGACATGGTAGTGTTCCCATTTATTTACTGCCCTTTTCATGCCAGATGGCCATGAGTTTGAAAGGTGCTGTGTTAGGAGCTTTGGTGAATTTCTGCAGTGCACCTTGTAGATGGGACACGTGCTGCTACTGAGTGTCGGTGGATGATGGATGAAGCTATAGCACGCTATTAGATGCAGAGTAACTCCTACTTAGCAAAGCCCCGATCATTACTCCAGGACGGGACAGTACAGGTTTCCATAACGAATCAAACTACACCTACATTAGCTCTTTTCAAATGGCCAAGCCATGTTCAGCACGGTGTTAGATATTCATTCAATCTCACATCACATTATCTCCATCAACCACTGAAAGAACAGGTACAACACAGGGTTAGATACAGAATAAAAGTCCTACTACAATAGCACTTTTTAAATTTCCAGCCAAGGTTCAGCATGGGTTTAGATATTGATTAAATTAGATCCCATAGTGTCCCCGTCAAACCCTCCCACATTAATAACAGGATACCACATAAGTTAAAGCATCATCTAAACTGCCTTCCATCAAGCAGTCCCAAGATGTGTTAATCACAGCATCAGATACAGAGTAATACTTGTGTTGCAGTGTCCCTATCAAACACTCCCAGTAAAGATACAAGGTTGGATTAGGCACAGTGTAAACCTCCCTATACACTGCAGACGTTAAATATTTTCTGGACATGGACAGAACAGAGTAAGATAGAAATCAAAACTCCATCTTTACCATTCTTAATCAAACACTTCGAGTTCAGCACATGGTTAGATACAGATTAAATCTTTTTTTAAAACTAAAATTAAATGCAAAATAAACCTTTCTCAATACTGTACTCATCAAAAACTCCAGAACGGGTACAGCACAGATTTGGATAAAACGTAAAGCTCTCTCTGCTCTATCCACTTTCAAATTCCCAGGCCATGTTCAACATGAGGTTGGATATTTATGAAATCACACCATACTACTGTTTCCAACAGACATTCCCCAGACGGGTTGGTGACGATTCACCATAGCAGATTTGCCTCTGATGATTAGCCACTGCTGGTTCGCCACCAGCGTTTCTCCACTGGGGTAGTTTGACCTCTGGAGACTATTCGCCACCGTTAATATGTACTGATTGTTTTCCCTCCCGCCTGTGCTTTCAATCTTCTCAGTCCCCTTTATTCATACAACTACATACTACATATTGATAAAAAAGTAAAATAAATATCATTTTATTGGTTTATATATAAAAATAAGTTACAAACTTTAACCAGAAAAAGGAAATATATTTTTAAAATCTTTATAATGGCAGCAAAATCTCACATCAATATTAAACAATGAAATTTCAATTCATTTGATAGTGATGCGCTATTCCGCTAAGATATTCCAAACAATCTCTTTTGCCGTATTCAAGAACATCTTTTTTATTGTATCGTCTGCGTCTCGATACCTTTTTAGCTTTATTTGTGGTAGCCCCATTGTTCACATCGCCAAAACTTAATACTTTAATCATTCTTGGATAGTTTATCAAAAATATATATAAAACCATCGTGGTAAAACTTCTTATTTCCACGTTTGCTAATAATTTCTGTTTCCATACTAAAAATTCCTGTTCCAAAAATACAAGCTTAAAAAAAACTCTCCTGTAACGAAAACAAGTTGTTACTGAACAACGCAAACACTACCCTAACCAATATAATGACAATTTTTGATACCACCAATATTCAAAATATATGACTTACTTGCGGTGGCGAATCGTCTTCAGTGGCCAATGGGCGGTGGCTAAGCGTCCTCGGTGGTCAAAGGGCAGTGGCTAATCAGCGGTGGCGAATCTGCTGTGGCGAATGGTCCCATTCTGCCTGCAGCTACTGTAGAATGGAATTGAGGGACTGAATGGTCTACTCACATTTCTTGCACCTTCTAATGACTAAAAGTCTTATTCAATTTTTTTGTATCATACCCTCAAAATCTGAATAATGTGTTGTGATTTGTTTTCTCTTTCTCTGTAATTGAACACGACAGCTGACTGATTTGACAGATTTGAGAAGCCTATTCCTGTTACTTTGCAACAGGCTTGAGGAGCCAAATGGCTTCCTCCTGTTCCTGTGTAACAGACTTGAGAGACTGAATGCCCCCTTCCTGTACCTTTGCAATTGATTTTAGAAGTTGAATTGCCTCCTACAGTTCCTGTGTAATAGGCCCGAGAAGCTGAAAAGCCTCCTCTTTTTTTATCTGAGATTAGATTACTTACAGTGTGGAAACAGGCCCTTCGGCTCAACAAGTCCACACCGACCCTCCGAAGAGCAACCCACCCAGACCAGCACATTTACCCCTTCACCTAACACTACGGGCAATTTAGCATGGCACATTTTTGTACTGTGGGAGGAAACCGGAGCACCCGGAGGAAATCCACGCAGACACAGGGAGAATGTGCAAACTCCTGTTCCTGTGTAATAGAGTCCAGTAATTAAATGGCACAGAAATCTCATGGATGGTGAGCAGCCATTAAACTGTGTCTGTTGGAGGTCCCTCCTGTCTCAGTTACAGAAACAAAAATAATATAGTGTACTCCAGGTGTCATCTCAGTAAGACCTTGTACAACTGCAATGACACTTCTCTATGTTTGAATGATTCCCTTCGCAGAATGAGCCAGCATTCCAGCTTTCCAACTTTTGAAGTTGTAATAGTCTAGAATGGACTGGAGATCTTCTCCTATTACTCTGTAACAGGTCCATGGGGAGAGAATTGCTTCCCCCTCTTCCTGCGCAGCAGTTTCAATACTCCAACTGAACATAACAAAAGGATTTGATAACAGGGCACTTAAGAAAGTAGCAGCATTTTGCAAAGTCAATGAGCAATAACTATTGTTGTCTTGGTTTATGGTCTCTAGAAATTTCTCCTCCAGTCAATTTAATGCAGCTGGTTTGTTATTTTATCCCTGTCTGCTTTTATAAATGGTATGGAACATATAAATCCCTGCACTACTGGCACTGCTCCGACATGCTAGGCTGAAAAATAATAAAGATTATAAGATTTATGGGCCATGCAGATTGAGTAAATGTTCCCTTTTATTGTGATATGAAAAGTGATCTAAGGAAAGAGTTAACTGAAATTGTTTCTTCAGTGACTGTGATTAATATCAGCCTCATAGATAATAATTATCCTAGTGGAGGTTTTCTGTCTTTTCATGATAAATCGGCTCCTGTCAATTTGTTATCCCGTAGTATGAGCACTAACAAAGATTAGCAGCTCTAAAGAGAGGAGGAGCAGAGATTGTAATCTGAAAACATTAGACTGGAATGTTCCAACAATGGGATCAGAATCTGAGAACAATGGATTGGAATGTTCCAACAATGGACAGAAGTTTGTCTGAGGATGTTTGGACTCTTTCTACAAACTTCGATCGGATATCATTATCAGTGCGGATTGTATGTGCACTTTTGAGTATTCAATAATTTTATTATCCTATCCTAGCTATGGTTGGTGTACCTGGTAAGTCACTCTGTTCAGTTATTATTTCTATTCGCTGAGTTTAACTGTGTTATTTATCTTTTCACTTACTCTACTCTCTTTGCTGCTGTTATTGTTCGTGCTGTGACTCTGGTTCCAGATATTCACTCTACAAATCGCTACTAACATCATCAGTGAACTTGTTCATTCACTATCTCACTCTGTTCTTCTGGCAGCATCCTTCGTGGGTCTCTATGCTAACATACTCACTTTCATAGGTCAACCAAAGTTCATTATATCATTGCCTTATTTTTGGTATATTGGAAGCATTGATGTCACTGTCTTCTGATCAGCCAACAAACTCCATTTCCCACCATCGACTCTATCCCATTACTGACCAATATCTTAAGCTGAAATTGATGAATTACATCTGTGGAGATCCCTTTGGCCATGAATTAATCCTGACACTATGTCCTGACCATTTCTAATACTAACTATTAACCCCTCCAGAATATACTTCACTGGCTCATCCAATCGGTTACTTGAACTATTTGAGCTAGGAAATGCAGCCTTAACAATAATCTGTTTCTGAGACTCCCAGCTTCAAACCTGCAGAGCGAATATGAATCAATACTCCATTGCTTGTATCTGAAATCAAACCAAAATCATACTTATCCATCATTCCTGTGAGCATTGATCTGTATTGTTATTCAATTTGGCAATGCGTCTTATTAAAATATTCTCAAGCACATTATCAATACTGTCCATGAAGCGTCCTTCTCTCTTTTGATTGCTCAAAACCCTTTCAGTTGTTCATATTTCAACAGATTTCCTCCATGCATGTTCTCACTGGAACAATCACCTAATGGAGACATACAAACAGAAATTTGTGGGAGCCCCATTTACTGTCACTCACAACATTGGGTGCAAATTTCCCCATTCAAGGCTATTATCCAGTGCAAGTACAGTAGCAATATATTGGCAAAGGTGTGCAATGCTCTCCGTGCTGAGCAGATAGTCTAATTTTCAATGCAGTGCACTAGCACAGTCTTTACAGCCCCCTATTCTGGGCTGTCACATTATTGTAGTTTTCCTGTCTGAGCTGTTTCTGTGAGGAAGATTTAGTATTTGATGTAATGTTCCATTTCAATTGATCTGACAATGCCTTTATTCAATTATCGCATTCTCCAAGGTCTCGTTCCAACAGTCAGTGTCACTCCTCTATCTTTTTTCTCCATTTCTACAGCACGCTCTCATGGCTCGCATGAGGGTGCATAGCTGTAAATTGAGGGATGATAGGTATAGGACAAATGTCAGAGGTAATTTCTTTACTCAGAGCGTAGTCGTGGTGTGGAACACAATGCCTGCAACAGTAGTATATTTGCCAACTTTAACGGCATTTAAATGGTCATTGGATTAACATATGGAGAAAAATGGAACAGTGTCTGTTAAATGGACTTCAGATTTGTTTCGCAGGTCGGCGCAGCATTGAGGGATAAAGGGCCTGTACTGCATTGTAATGTTCTAAATTTTATATCTCAATTCGATTTCCTCTGATCTTTCTAAACGCCAGAGAGTACAGGACTGAACTGTGACATCTCTGTTCATAAAATAGACTCAATACTTTTGAAATCAATCTCGTGAACCTCTTCCTAACTGCTTTCAATACAACTACATCCCTCCTCACCAAAATTGTACATTACGCCAGTTGCAGACTCACTAATGTCTTGCATTCGTGCAGCCACTTCCCTCTTTTATGCTATTTTCCTTTTGGAATAAATGTGGAAATTCCACTGGCTTTCTTATTACTTGCTGTAACTGCATAGAGTTTTCTTTAATTCAAGGATGGGGACATCCAAATCCCTTTGCACCAAAGCTCTCTGATGTTTCTCACCAGTTTGGCAATAACTTGTCTTTCTATTTCTCTGACCAAAACGGATAATCTTATAATTATTTACATTAAATTTCATCTGCTAAATAATGACCCCTTCACCTGAATTATTCATACTCATTTGTAAATGTTGTATTTCCCAACTATTTTAGTGTCATCGAAAAAAATGCCTACAGCATTTCCTAGCCACTTATCCAAATCATTCAAATATGTTGGAAAGAGTTAGTGCCTGAGCATCAAACCCTGTGGCATCCCAAGAGTTACATGTTGCCAACCAGAAGACTTATGTATCTTGATTCGCTGCATTTTGTTAGTTAGCCAATCCTCTGTCCAAGCTAGTAAATTACTCCTTACCTTGCGTATTAGTCTTTTGTGCAGCAACTTATTCAATATCTTCTGGAGGTTCAGATACATGACACCTACAGGATCTGCAGTTTCTAGCTTGCTTGTCATATATTTAAAGAACTCGAATAGATTACACAAATACAGTTTAACCCTCAAAAAAACTTGCTGACTCTCAAATTGAGACTGATCAAATTGTGGTTTGATCTCTGTTATTAATTCCTTGCCAATGGATTCGAGAAATTTGCCTTCAATCCCAATAGATTCTCAATGTTTTTTATTACCTAGTGAGAATGACAATTTTAAGTTTCTCTCTTTCTATAAAATCTGCATTCCTTTCCAATTCCTGTATAACAAACGCAAGAGGTGAAATGATCTCCCATTGCTGCGTCCAAAGATTGGTTGAATAGCCTTATTCTGTGAGTATTGTACAAGATGGTGAGAGATTAAATTAGATTAGATTATATATAGCGTGGAAATAGGCCCTTCGGCCCAACAAGTCCACACCGACCCGCCGAAGCGTGCCCACCCACACCCATTCCCCTACATTTACCCTGCACCTAACACTACGGGCAATTTAGCATAGCCAATTCACCTAACCTGCACATTTTTGGACTGTGGGAGGAAACCGGAGCACCCGGAGGAAACCCACGCAGACACAGGGAGAATGTGCAAACTCCACACAGTCAGTCGCCTGAGATGGGAATTGAACCCAGGTCTCTGGCGCTGTGAGGCAGCAGTGCTGATAGAGTGAATAGTCAGAAACTATAACTCTGTGGGAAGCTAGGGAAGTGATTGATGGGCATCTTGCTGAGATATTTGTATTATCGATAGCCGCAGGTGAGGTGCCAGAAAACTGGAGGTTGGCTAATATTGTGCCACCATTTAAGAAAGGTGGTAAGGAAAAGCTAGGGAACTATAAACTGGCGAGCCTGATATCAGTGGTCGTAAGTTGTTGGAGGCAATCCGGAGGACAGGATTTTTATATATGTTGAAAGGCAAGGACTAATTAGGGATAGTCAACGTGGCTTTGTGTGTGGGAAATCATGCCTCACAAACTTGATTGAGTTTTTGAAGAAGTAACGAAGAGGCCTGATGAAGGCAGATCAGTGGACGTGATCTATATGGACTTCAGTAAGGTGTTTGATAAGGTTTCTCTTGGCAGACTGGTTAGCAAGGTTAGATCTCATGGAATACAGGGAGAAATAGCCATTTGGAAACAGAACTGGCACAAAGGTAGAAGACAGAGTGTGGTGGTGGAAGTTGATTTTCAGACTGGAGGCCTAAGACCCAGTGGTGTGCCACAAGATTCGGTGCTGCATCCACTACTTTTAATCATTTATATAAATTATTTGGATGTTAACACATAGGATGTATAGTTAGTAAGTTTTCAGATGACACCAAAATTGGCGAAGAAGGTTACCTCAGAGTACAATGGGATTTTGATCAGTTGGATCAATGGGCTAAGGAGTGGCAGATGGAATTCAACTTACATGAATGTGAGATGCTCGATTTTGGAAAGTCAAATCAGAGCAGGACTTATACACTTAATGATAAGGTCCTGGGGAGTGCTGCTGAACAAAGAGACCTTGGAATGCAGGTTCATAGTTCCTTGAAACTTGAAGGTGTTTGGTATGCTTTCCTTTATTGGTCAGAGCATTGAGTAGAGGAGTTGAGAGGCCATGTTGCGGCTGTACAGGACATTGGTTAGGCCACTTTTGAAATATTGCGTGCAATTCTGGTCTCCTTCCTATTGGAAGGATGTTGTTAAACAAGAAAGGGTTGAGAAAAGATTTGCAAGAATGTTGCCAGGGTTGGACGATTTAAGCTATAGGGAGAGGTTGAATAGGCTGGAGCTGTTTTCCATGGAGTGTCGGAGGCTGAGGGATGACCTTATGGAGGTTTACAAAATCATGAGGGGCGTGGATTGGATAAATAGAAAAGGTCTTTTCTCTGAGGTGGTGGAGTCCAGAACTTGAGGATATAGGTTTGGAGTGAGAGGGGAAATAATTTTGCATGGAAGGGTGTTGCGTGTATGGAATGAGCTGCTACAGGAAGTGGCGGAAGGAAATACCATGATTACATTTAGAAGGCATCAAGATGGGTATATGAACAGGAAGGGTTTAGAGGGATTTGGGCCAAGTACTGGCGAATATGACGAGATAAATTTAGGATATCTGGTTGGCATGGATGAGTTGAATCAAACTGTCTGTTTCCATGCTGTATATGACAATGGCTGAATGGCTTTTCCCCCAGGGCTGAAATGGCTGTCACAAAGGGGCATGATTGTAAGGTGATTAAAGGAAGATTGAGGGGAGATGTTAGAAGTCAGTTCTTTACACAGAGAGTGGTAGGTGCATAGAATGCCCTGCCACCATTAGTTGTACAGTCAGATACATCAGGGAATTTAAGTGACTCATGGATAGGCACATGGATGGTAGCAAAATGAAGGGTGTGTCGGTTAGTTTGATTTTAGAGTAGGGTAAAAGGTTGGCACGGCATCAAGGTCCGAGCAGTACTGTACTGTTGTATGTTCTATGTGTATGACATGTTTTGCTTTTACAGTATGTTGAGCACCGATCTACAAATTAAGCT
This sequence comes from Chiloscyllium punctatum, assembly GCF_047496795.1. Classification (NCBI taxonomy): domain Eukaryota; kingdom Metazoa; phylum Chordata; class Chondrichthyes; order Orectolobiformes; family Hemiscylliidae; genus Chiloscyllium; species Chiloscyllium punctatum. Next base: position 30,256,062 of record NC_092783.1, read on the forward strand.
ACTTTGGGAACTGATGTTACCTGAAGAAGAGTTCATTGAAAACCTTGCTGTAAAATAGCTTTTGGATGTAGTGATCCTAATATATTGAATTTCAGTAAAAAACAGTTTTAGATCTTTTTTTGTTTGAAATTATCGATATAAACCTGAGTCTTGAAAGCCGTGAAGTGCAAGTTCGTGGCGGGGAATTGGAAAAGTACATGAAAATGATTTAATGGAACAAAGACAGTGTCTGTTATTGATAGAAACACTGCAAGTTTTACAATATGTATTTATCGTTCCAAGGTCCAAAAAGCAAAGGTAAAGCTGACTAAACAATGGTTAATAAAAGAAGTTAAAGGACTCAGTTAATCAAAGGATGTGGCTTGTAAACAAGTCAGATGTTGTGATAAGCCATGGATTCAGTTAAGATATGAACCCAACACAGGAGGATCAAGAAACTGATAAGAAAATCACAAAAAAGAACAATAATGCAAATTAACAAGACATATAAAGACTGACAAAAACACCTTTTATTTGTATTTGAAAGGAAATTAAAAGCAAGGTAGAATGTGAAACAGTGAATGTGAAGACAGGATAACTTACTGTACAGTACTAGAAATCACTGAGACATTGGACAGTTAATTTGTGGCTGTCTTCATGGAGTAAGATCCAGAAAACCTTCCAGTAATACCAAGTGATCTTGAGAATTGTGTAACTTTAGACTAAAGTCATTCATCTCAGTAATGGGATAGTGTTTGAAAATGTAGCTGGATTGGGCATTAATGGCTATGACGGGCCATATGTACTGCAAATCAAAATTTATGAGGGAGCAGTAAAAGACATTTTGATTATATCGGTGATCACTGTGTGACTTTCTCATATATTCTGCAAACGCAGGAGTCCATTCTTGATAACCAGAAGGTTATTAATGTAATCTGACTATTTAAGAAGGGAACACGAGGGAGAGTGGCAAACTACAAACCATCTGGCAAACTATAAACTTGCTATCTGCAGTACGGAATCTGTTGGAATATATTATATATAATGTGATATTAGACATTCAGAAAGCAATACCAAAACTGCAGAGAATGGTAATGTGTTTATGAAAGAAAAACCATAATTGAAAACTTTTCTTGAAGTTATTTGCAGCCATGGACGATGGCTGTATAGTTGGATATTCAGGAGGTTCTTTTCAAAACCTCATACAGTCAGTGAGTAAATCAATAAAAATGAAGGGTTTTGCGAATGGAATGATAAAGATGAGGTTAGTTTTCATTCAAAGAGAACCAGAATATAGAAGTAAAGATGTCCTACACCAGTTGCATAGAGTGTTGGCGAGTCTTTGCCTGCAGTGTTTTGCACAGTTTTGGTGTTCCAGACGAAGAGAAACTATACTGGCCACAGAGGAAGTGAAATGTATATACTCTAGATTATTCTCTCAAATGGCAAGATTGTCTGATGAGGAAACTTCACCTGTGTTCTCTAGATTTTCAAAAAATGAGAGGTGATCGTAATGCAACTTAGAAACTTCACATAGAGGGGATTGACTGATGCAGTGGCATGGGAAAGTGCAAACAGGTAAATTCAGGAGAATCCTAAGATATTCTACATGTGCTTCAACAGCCAGAATAACCAGCAACAATTAGAGCGCATTACCAATTAAGGGGGCAATGTGAAGCTGGAGAACATTGATGGATTGTCACATGGGTACGTTGCATTTGGTTTACTTTGTAGAAGGAGAATGCATGTACAGAATTCGAGAAGATGCACTATTAAACTCTTGAGCAGATTGATGTAAGATGTGAGCAGGGATTGATGGTTTTGACTGATGTTAAATTGGATAAATTCACAGGTCCTAATGAGTTGTATCTCGGCTTGTTTTTGGAGAAAAGAGAGGAAAGGCTCTGACAATTTTTTAAGTAGAATCTGACCACAGTGGTGGTGCCAGCGGACTTTAGAACACTTTATAGGAAGGATGTTGGAGAGAGAACTGGGAAATATTGTCCAGTGAGTATCAGGTCAGTGTTAGTGAAACTGTTGAAGAAAATAAAAATGGTGAAATGTAATCTCCATTTTTAGCAGTAAAGTTTGATCAGGGATAGTCAGCATACGTAGTTAGAAGTCATACTGAATAAATTTTATTGGTTTTTTTTGCAATTATGTTGTTTATATTTTGTTTTCAGCAAGGCTTTAAAACTGATAAACAAAGTAAAATTCGACGTTATCAAATGCAACTTGACAAGTTGCATTCAGAATTGTTTTTGTGCAGGAGACAGAAAGTGATAGTAGAAGGCTGTTTGTGTGACTGGAGATTAGTGTCCAGTGGCATACCACAGTGTTGTCACCCTTATTATTTGTGGCATTCATCAATGATGTAAATGTGAATGTGAAGGGGTGTGAGGTGAATTGGATAAGTAAGATTGTGTTTGACACAAAGATTGGCTGGATGTTCTTTTTTCTCACTATGGGATGAGGACATCACTGGCTAGGCAGCATTTATTGCCCATATTTAATTGCCCAGAGGCCAGTTGAGAGTCAACCACATTACTATGGGCCTGGAGTCACATGTAAGACAGACCAGGTAAAGATGGCAGTTTCCTTCCCAAAAAGGATGTTAGTGATCCCAATGCATTTTTTTCAACAATAGGTTTATGGTCATCATTAGACTCTTCATTACAATTTTTTAAGTTGAATTCAAATTGCACTCATGCAGGATTGGAACTGGGTCCCCAGAACATTATCTGATTTGCTGGACTTACTGTCAACCAATTGTACCACTAGGCCATCACATCCCCATTAACAGAGGTCAGCCGTGAGTAGGAAGGTCTTACGTTACAGGTCTTATGTGGATGGAATGGTCAGGTGGATGGATCAATGCCAAATGGATTTTAAACCTGACAAATATTGGTTATTGCAGTTTAAAAGAAGCAACCAGACAGGGGAGTACTCAATGAATGGCAGCAACCTAAGAAGGTGCATATCTTAGGTGCATTAGTCAGGGGTAAATGTAGAGTAATAGGTAATGGATTTGCGTGGGTTACTCTAAAGAGGGTCGGTGTGGACTTGTTGGACCGAAGGACTTGTTTCCACACTGTGGGGAATCTATGATTCTATGAGAAGCTCAGAGGATGCTTCTCCACAGATCCCTGAATTAATTGGACAGGTTAATAAATTAGTTAAGAAGACACAGGTGACAGTAGGCATAACAGTTATTCATCAAGGCATATATTATAAGAGCCTAATAGGATATTGTTTAGGCCATAGATGGAATACTGTATGTAGTTCTGGATGCCGCATTACAGGAAGGATGTGCTTGCACTGGAGGGGGTGCAGTGGAGATTCACCAGGATGTTCCCGGGATGGAGCACATCAGCTACAGAGAGAGGCTGAAGAAGCTCAGGTAATGTGTTTTAGAGCAAAGAAGCCTGAAGTGTACATGATTACAAACTATAAAATTAAGAGGGACATGGACAGACAGCAACTGTTCCTTTTAGTGAAAGGGCCAAGAACAAGGAAACACACTGTTAAAGTGAAGGGTTTGAGGTTCAGACAGAGTTTGGGAATTGCTTGTCAGTCAGATGCTACTGGGCGTCTGAAATACACTCTCAGAGAGGGCAGTTGTGATGAATAACCTCACAGCCATTAAAACTTGCGTGGAGGAGTACTTGAAGCATCATACTATTCACTGCTATGGGCCTTGTGTAGGAAGGTGGGACGAATGATAATTGGGCTGTATTTCTGACGGTACAGAATCTATGCTTCTGTGATTGTGCGGTTGTCGAAGGACAATCACTAAGCCGCTTATGTCAGGATTTGATAAATTTCTGAGGAGTATATTAATAAGGGTGAGAAGAACCTTCTAAAGGTATGCCAATATGAAATGTTAGTGAAGTCAAGTGCAGCTTCCTTACGGTCTGAAACCAGAAAATGGATAATGGTGAACAGGGAAATGGCAGGACAATGAAGCAAATACTTCAGCTTTGTCTTCCGCTGGAGAAAACAAATCAAGAAAATATTCCTAGCAATGCTAGGAAATCTAAGTCTGGTAAGGAAATGGGAATAGAATGAAATTAACAAATAAATGGCTTTGGAGAATTTGTTGGAACTGGGCTGAGAGAATGTCAGCATAGATTTATGAAATGGAAATTGTTTGAGAGACCAATTGTTAGTTAAATGAAAGAGAAGGAATGAATGCTGTTCTTTTGGATTTTTGGTACAGTTCCAACCATAGTGAGCAAAACCAAATGTTACGGGATTGGGGCTAATATATGGACATGGTTTTAGAATGGGAGAGCTGGCAGGAAACAGTGAGTGCAAATAAAAAATGGCTTTTTGGAGTGGAAGACTCATGCAATAACATAGGGACCGTTGCTTGGTGCCCAGCTATTCATAGCAGATATCTAAAATTTGGTTCAGGGAATCAAATGCAATATTTCCAAGTCTGCTGAGTGGTTGTGAGTGGTGAAGAGAGCATAAAGAAGCACCAAGGTGATTGAGACAAGTGGAGAGGATGGGAAAATATGACGCTGTGGAAGAGTAAAATGGATAGTTATGATATTTGCTAGGAAAAAAATAGCATGGTTGCCTGCCATTTGAAAAGGGATTGGTTGAAAAATGTTGATATTAAAAGGGGCTCATTCTCCTCTTTTTTTTGTTTTCTTCAGTGCAGACCTCCGAAGTCCATGCAGGGCAGCAACTTCTGAAGCCAGAAGTCAATGCTGGGAATGGCATTGGCAATGTTTGTAGACACCAACAAGTGGGTTGTGGTAACATTGAAAAGGATCTGGATGTCTCTGTACATCAGTCACTGAAAGCATAATTGCAGGAGAAGAAAGCAGGTAGGAAGTAAATGGTGCGTTGATCTGCAGGAGTAAGGGTGTCTTACTCCAGCTTACAGGGCCTTAGACTTCATCTCAAACATTGTGCAGTGTTTTGTGCAGTTTTGGCCTCCTTACCAAACAAAGGACAAACCTGACATTGTGGGAGTGCAGTGAAGAATGAACTGACTGATCTCTACTCTTTACCGTTTCCTCCACTCTATCTTCTGCATAAAACCAACAGTTTCCCAGCTGACATCCTTCTGGACCTGGAATGTTAACTCTGCTTTCTCTGCACGGATGCAAGCAGACCTGTGGAGCTTTTCCAGCAATTTCTGTTTGTGTTTTTGAACTCTGGGATAGCTGGTTTGTGTAAACAGAGTTTGGGTCAACTTGGCCTGTATTCCATGAGGAAAATGAGTAGAGATCTCAGTGAAATATACAAAACTCTGACAGGGCGTAACAGGTTGGAACCAGGGATGATAACTTCCCTGACTGGGACACCTAAAAAGTGGCTACAGTATTAGGTACAGGCAGATCACTGTGCACTAAGATGAGAATAAATGTCTACACTCAGTAACTGGTGATCCTGGGGAATTGACTACCACATAAGGCTTGGAAGCCAAGGCACTGAATATAAACAAAGATTTCCTAAAAGCAAATTATTGGGGAGCAACCTGGAGTGTGGTGTGGAGATAGAGAATCAGCCATCATTATATTGAATGTGGGAGAAGAACTGATGGACTGAAGGGACGACAGGAGTTCCGATTTTATATTTTTTTCGATGGTTATTCACATTAAGGAAGATGTTCATTGTGTGGGAAAGCGCAGAAATTTGAAGTAGAGGCTGAATGGGTTGAATGGCCTACTCCTCTCCTGACATTTGTGTGTAGTCTGTGGGAAACAACTTATTGAAGGAGAGGACTCCACAAATATCCCCATTCTAAATAATGGAACAACCCTTCACATCGGTGCAAAAGACAAAGTTGTTATACCTTCACCATCCTTAGCCAGAAGTATTGAGCCATTGGTCCCCTTCACCCTCATCATGATCTCTGTAAATTTCTCAGAAGTTAGGAAGGAGGCCCCTGTGGAGCTAACAAGTCTGTGTTTCCTGTTCTCTTTTCCAATACTGAGGCTGGTGCTGGTGTTATGTTCGGTTTTGTCCTTTAAGAACTTGGAGCAATTTGATGTAATTGAGTGTCTGGCCATTTCAGAGACCACTGAAGATGCCATCACATGTTGGTGTCTGGACTCACCTTTAGGCCAGACTAGTAAAGCACAGTAGAAAGTATATTGATGAAGGAGATTGGTGTTTACAATTGAAATTGATAAGGTCACTATTATTGACACCAAATTTTAAGTCTTGATAGTTTATTAATTGCTTTTAACTTCCACCACCCGCCAGAGCATTAGCCTGATCTGCGTTAGTAATCAAGAAACATTTCTACAACAGAACCATCTCCACATGGGAACCTATTGAAAATTGCACTGAGCAGGTGATTACTGTGCTGTTGAACAGCTCAGTCAAAAAGATTTTCCACCAATTTGATGATATTGATGCGATTGAGGGCCTAGCAATTGGTCAGATTGTAATTATTCTCCTCTTAGGGAAATGGACATAGTTGAGCAATTTTCCACATTGCCAGGTAGACGTCTACGTTGGAGCTGGTACCCAGCTTGTTGTGCTGCACAAGACTTGAGTCCTGTTGACGAAATGATGTAAAAGCCCATCGCCATTGCCCTATCTACTGTGTTCAGCTGTTTCTTGATGTCACTTGCAGTGGATCCAGTCGGCTGAAGACTGGCATCTGTGATTCTATAGAGATCATGATGAGGGTGAAGGGGACCAATAACTCAATACGTCTGGCTGAGGATGGTGAAGGTACAACATCTTTGTCTTTTGCACCGATGTGAAGGGTTGTTCCACTATTTAGAATGGGGATATTTGTGGAGTCCTCTCCTTCAATAAGTTGTTTAATTGTCCATCACCTTGGAGATAGGTGACAACTGCAGGTGCCAGAGAGTCAGAGTGAAAAAACTGTGGAGCTGGAAAGAAACACTGAAGGTCAAGCAGAATAAGAGAAGAAGGGGAGTCGGCTAGAGCCTTTGATCAGTAGTCCCCTCTATATCCACTCGATAGTCCATCACTATTGACAACCAGATGTGGCAGGACTGCAAGGCTTAGATCTGATCTATTGGTTGTGCGATCATTTTGCCCACTCTATCAGATGTTAGTTCTGCTGTTTAGAATGCAAGCAGTCTAGTCCGGTAGCTTTAGCAGTTGTCATCGGTTTTAGGTACACATGGTTTAGGGATAGCACAGTGACTCATTGGTTAGCACTGTTGCCTCACAATACCAGGGAAATGTCTCAGGCAAATGTCTGTGTGGAGTTTGCACATCCTCCCTGTGTCTGTGTGGGTTTCTTCTGAGTGCTCCAGTTTCTGTCCACAATCCAAAGATGTGCAGGCTAGATCTAAATCGCCCATATTGTTCAGGGATGTGTCGGTTAGGTACATTAGTGAGGTGTAATAATAGGTGGGGAATGGGTCTGTGTGGATTACTTTTCGGAGAGCTAATGTGGACTTTTTGCGCCATAGGGCCTGTTTCCACACTGTAAGGATTCTATGGTTCCAACCCTGCCATGCTCACCCACACTCGGCTCAATGTTAATGATAGACTGAGTGATTATCCTGTGAGAGAAAAGTTACACATTGTGGTTCAATATATACTGCTGCTATGTTCCATAGCACCACATGAATGTCCGGTTTTGTGTGCATATGTGCATCACACGTCTGCTGCCTGTCCTCGATTCACACCGAGACCCATTCACCCATCAGCACTGTACTCAGTGACCTACCACTGGTTTCTGATGTGGTAACACTTCCATTTTAATATTCCCATTCTTATCAAGGTCTCCCCTGGTGTCATGCCTCCAATTTGTCACATTCCTCAAAATCCGTTAACACAGTCATCTGAATCATTTCCTTTCCAGTAGTGTCATTTTCTCTTTAAAGTGAGACATAAAAATAGACCTGGTGAAAGTCAGTGCATGTACAGTGGCAGACATTTAAGGAGACATTTTGTAATGCTCAGCCATAAATGATCCTGGCCAAAAAGAAGGGCTCGATAAGATGATGACCCCACCATGGTTCACAAAGGCTGCCATGGAGAGCATTCAATGATATACAGCACGAAGAAACTCAAATTGGTTTGAATAACTGTAGGCCAGATTTGGGACATACGTTAGATAGGAAGAGAGATGGGGATTTAAGGCAGAAATTCAGGGAGCTAGGGTGGAAGCTTCGAGCTAGAACAAACAGAGTTATTATCTCTGTTCCACGTGCTAATGAGGCGAAGAAGAGGAGCGAGAGGATCGGAACATGTGGCTACAAGGATAGTGCAGGAGGGAGGGTTTCAGGTACTTGGATAATTGGGTCTCTTTCTGGGGTAGTTGGGACCTCGACAAACCTGAACCAGAGGGGTATTAATTTCCTGCAGGAGAAATTTGCCAATACTCTTTGGGTGGGTTTAAACAAATTCAGCAGGCGGTTGGGAACCTAAATTATTGTTTGAGTATATAAGCAGCCGAGAGTATTGAGGTCAGAAATATTGAGGTCAAGGTCGCAAGTAAGCAAAAAGCTGGTTTGAAGTGTGTCTACTTCAACTCCAGGAGCCTCCAGAATAAGGTGGGTGAACTTGCAGCATGGTTTGGTATCTGGAATTTCGATGTTGTGGCCATTTTGGGAGACGTGGGTAGAGCAGGTACAGGAATGGTTGTTGCAGGTTCTAGGATTTAAATGCTTCAGTAACAACAGAGAAGGTGGTAAAAGGGGGGAAGGTGGTGGTGGTGTGTGGCTTTGTAAGTCAAGGACAGTATTATGGTAGCAGAAAGGAACATTTGAGGACTCTTCTACTGAGGTTAAAAGCAGGAAAGGATAGGCACCTTGTTGGGAGTTTACTATCGGCCTCTGAATAGTTTCAGAGATGTGGAGGATAGGATAGCAAAGATGATCTTCAATAGGAGTGAGAGTGACAGGGTAGTTGTTATGGGGTCTTTAACTTTTCAAATATTGACTGGGAATACTATAGTACAGATAGTTTAGATGTTGAATAGCAGTTTTTGTCCGATGTGTGCAGAAGGGTTTCCTGACACAGTATGTAAACAAGTTTAGAGTGGTGTTGGAAAAGCACAGCAGGTCACGCAGCATCAGTAATGGTGAAGGGCTCCTGCCCAAAACGTCGATTTTCCTGCACCTTGTGTGCTACCTGACCCACTGTGCTTTTCCAGCACCACTCTAATCTTGACTCCAATCTCCAGTATCTGCAGTCCTCCCTTTCGCCCACAGTATGTATAGAGGCCACCAAGGAGCCAACAAGTGATGAGGCCACATTAGATTTGGTACTGTGTAATGAACTTGGCCTGACAGTGACCACAATTCAGTTATGTTTCCTTTAGTGATGGAACACGATAAATGTATACCGCAGTGCAAATATTACAGCTGGGGGAAAGGCACTTAAGATGCGATTATGCAAAATTTAGGATGCATAGGATGGGGAAGGAAACTGCAAGAGATGGGTTCAGTTCAGTGGAGTTTATTCAAGGAACAGCTATTGCGTGTCGTTGATAAGTATGTTCCTGTCAGACAGGGAGGAAGTTGTTGAGTGCAGGAGCCATGACTTACTAAGGAAGTTAAATCTCTTGTCAAGAGGAAGGACAAGGCTTATGTTAGGATGAGATGTGATGCCTCAGTTAAAGTGCTTGAGAGTTACAAGTGAGCCAAGAAAGAACTAAAGAGAGAGCTAAGAAGAGCCAGGAGGGGATATGAGAAGTCGTTGGCAGGTAGGATCAAGGAAAACCCTAAAGCTTGCTATGGGTATGTCAGGAATAAAAGAATGACTAGAGTAAGATCTAATCATGCCAATTAAGGATAGTAGTAGGAAGTTGTGTGCATGAAGTCACTGGAGATAGGGGAAGTGCTAAATGAATATTTTTTGTCAGTATTCACACAGCAAAAAGACAATGTTGTCGAGGAGAATACTAAGATACAGGCTATTAGACTAGATGGGACTGAGGGTCACAAGGAGGAGGAGGTGTTAGCAATTCTGGAAAGTGTAAATATAGATAACTCTCCTGGGGGGATTGGGATTTATCCTAGGATTCTCTGGGAAGCCAGGATGGAGATTGCCGAGCCTTTGGATTTGATCTTTACGTCATCATTGTCTTCAGGAAAAGTGCCAGAAGACTGGAAAATAGCAAATGCTGTTCCCTTGTTTAACAAGGGGAGTAGAGACAACCTTGATAATTATAGACCAGCGAGCCTTCGGTTTTGGGTAAAGTGTTGGACAGAGTTATAAGAGATAGGATTATAATCATCTGGAAGTGAATAAGTTGATTAGGGATAGGCAACATGGTTTCACAAGGGTTGGTCATGCCTCACAAAGCTTAATGAGTTCTTTGAGAAGGTGACCAAATAGGTGGATGAGGGTAAAGCGGTTGATATGGTGTATATGAATTTCAGTAAGGTGTTTGATAGGTTCCCCATGGTAGACTATTGCACAAAATACAGAGGCATGGGATTGAAGGCGATTTAGTAGTTTAGATTGGAAATTGGCTAGCTGAAAGAAGACAGAATTTAGCGGTTGATGGGAAATGTTCATCCTGGAGTTCACTCTGTCTTGGGTCCACTGCTGTTTGTCAGTTTTATAAATGATCTAGGCGAGGGCATGCAAGGATGGTTTAGTAAATTTACGGATAACACTAAGGTCGGTAGAGTAGTGGACAGTGACGAAGAATGTTTTAGGTTACAGAGGGATTTAGATAATCTGCAGAGCTAGGCTGAGAGGTGGCTAATGAAATTTAATGCAGAAAAGTGTGAGGTGATTCACTTTGCAAGGGAGAGCAGGAATGCAGACGATCAGCCTAATGGTAAGATTCGTTTTAATGTAGGTGAGCAGAAAGATCTTGGTGTCCATGTATATAGATCCCTGAAAGTTGCCACCCAAATTGATAGAGTTGTTGAGAAGTCATACATTTGTAGAGAGATTGCGTTTCGGAACCATGAGGTCATGTTGCAGCTGGACAAAACTCTGTTGCAGCTGCACTTGGTGTATTGTACACAGTTCTGGTCACTGCATTATAGGAAGCATGTGGAAGCTTTGGAAAGGGTGCAGAGGAGATTTATTAGGGTGTTGCCTGGTACAGAGAGATTGTCTTACGAGGAATGACTGATGGACTTGAGATTGTTTTTGTTCGAGAGAAGCAAGTTGACTTAATTGAGACATACAAGACGATCAGAGGGTTAGATCAGGTAGAGAGTGAGTGCCTTTTTCCTCGGATGGTGATGGCTCACATGAATGGACATGGCTTCAAATTGAAGGATGATAGATAGAGGACAGATGTCAGTGGTGGTTTCCTTGCTCAGAGAGTAAAAGGGGTGTGAAACGCCAAGCCTGCAACAGTAGGAGACTCGTCAACTTTAAGAGCATTTAAATGGTCATTGGATAGGAATATGGGCGAGAATGAAATAATATAGGTTAGATGGGCTTCAGATTGGTTTCACAGTTTGGCGCAACATCGAGGGCCGAAGGACCTGTACTGCGCTTACATGTTCTATGTTTTATATTTTTGAAAGCAGATGCTATGTAGCAAAAAATTATTATGGAAATAAATTAGTACAAAATATATAAACAAGGAGGAAGAGCTTTTCTGTGTGTATATAAAAAAAGCTCACGGTGTGCACGTGCTACTTGGAAGAAAGACAGTTTTGAAAGCATTTGTGGGATGCTTTGAGAATGCGACAGGGGAGTTGGTTGCAGGGAACAGAGAACTGGCAAATAATTTAAACCAGCATTTTGCATCAGTTCTCACAGGAGAAGACAGCACAAGCATTTCAAAGATATAAAAATGGTAATGGGAGAAAAGATCTAGAACTGTCTCTAACAGAAGGGAAAAGGTTTTTGATAAGCGAATGAGTCCAAGGATAGACAAGCCAGCAGCAGCTGATAAACGAAGTAGTTCCAGATTGACTGGAAGCATTTTTGGAGCAGGAAAATTGACATTTTGGGCAAAATCCCTTCATTAGAAATCAGGCTTTTGCCTGAAATGTCTAGTTCCCAGATGTTGCCTGACCTGCTGTGCTTTTCCAGTACCACTCTATCTTGACTCTAATCTCCAGCATCTACAGTACCCACTTTCCCTGGAAGTACTTTTGAAATATTCCACAACTCTTTGGATTGCAAGATTGTTCCAATGAGACAGTCAAACCTCTGATGTAAGGGCACTCTTCAAGAATGAAGTGAGACAGAAAACAGGGACCTCTTGGCCAGTTTGCCTAACATTTGTTGTTAGATATTTGTGAGATTCCACTATTAAGGAAGGGATTGCAAGACGTTTAGAAAACCTTAATGCAATCAGTGTCAACATGATTTTGTGAAAGTGAACTCATGTTCTATCATGTAAAATTCATATAAAATTATGTTGGAGTTCACAGGAAACATAACAAGCATAACTTGATGAAAGGGAACTGATAGAGAGTGCATTTGGCTTTCCAGAGGTTGTTGATTACTTAGCACAGAATACAAGTTATTGCACACAGCAGGAGCTTGCAGTATGACAGATAATGCATTAAGTCAGAGGTCACATGATACCACGGTATAGCCCAATAGATCCATTTGAAATCACAAGATTTTGGATCAATGTTCCTTTGTCAGGAGAAGTCCTCATTTTACCTGATGGAGGAACAGTGCGCTGAAAGCTTGTGGTATCAAATAAACCTGTTGGACCATAATTTAGTGTTGTCTGATTTATGAGTTTGTCCACCCCAGTCCAATACAGGCACCTCCACATTATGGCTAACAGGTGCCTGATTTGGAATGTATTAGCATGGAATGAGGATTGGTTAACACACAGGCGAATTCGAGTTTAGATTAATAGGTCTTTATCCGGTTAAAAAGATAAATCCACTAGAGTACCACAAACATCAGTCCAATGATGTCAGTTATTTATAGCTTTCATATTCAAGGCTCATAATGAAGGAGGGGGTTCAATGCATTACATGCCCAGGTTTGTGTATGACACAAAGATAGGTGGGAGACCATGTTGCAGAAAGGATGGAAGGAATTTGAAAGATGATATAGATAAAGCCAGTGAGATTTTTGATTTAGATTCACTGTAAAAGGTACGAAAATAAAGTGAAAAGTGTTATTTCAAGTTTTAATTAAAAAGTGTCGTCACTAGCAAATGGGGTTTATTCATAGAATCATAGAATCCCTGCAGTGTGGAAACAGGCCCTTCGGTCCAACAAGTCCACACCAACCCTCTGAAAAGTAACCCATCCAGACCCATTTCCATACCCTATTACATTATCCCAGACCAATCCACCTAGCCTACACATCCCCAAACACTATGTGCAATTTAGCATAGCCAATTCACCAAACCTGCACATCTTGGATTGTGGTAGGAAACGAGACTCACGCAGACACGGGGAGAACATGCAAACTCCACACAGGCAGTTTCCCAAGGCTGGAAACAAACCCAGATCCCTGGTACTGTTAGGCAGCAGTGCTAGACACTGAGCCACCATGCCGACTATGTGAAGAAATATGATGTCATGCACTTTGGCACTGAGAAGCAAAAGGCAGACTATTGATTAATGGAAGAGGCTCCAAAGAAAGGTGCTGTACAAAGCGATTGGGGTGTTTCTGTGTATGATACATAAACATAGCATACTGAGGCAGCAAGTAACTAGGCTGATTCATAAGGTTGATTCCTGGGATGAAAGTGTTGATTACCAAGAACATTTAAAGTGGAAATGGTATGTATTCATTGTAGTTGAAATGAATGGAGGGGAGGGGGGAGCTGATATTACTGAAGTACAAGATGCAGAGAGGCTTCATGTTGAGAAGGTGTTTACACCCCTGGGCAGATTCTTGAACTAAGGAACATACAAACACAAAAAGAGATGTTGATTTAAAAATGAGATGCAAAGAACTGTCTTCTCTCAGAAAGTAGTGAATATCTGGAATTCCCTAATCCAGAGATTTGTGAATGCTAGATCACTGAAGGTTTTGAGGAATGCAAGGAGTTGACATGAAAGTGGAGCAGATCGGTCATGCTCTTTTTGAATGACAGTGCAGGATTAAGGAATGGAATGGACTACTCCTGATCCCATTTCTTATATTCACATTTTATGAATGTCATGGAAATTAACTAGTCTCGACTCAAATGCTTGCAGGAGCAAAGAAAAAGTTTATGTCAGACCTCTGCAAAAGGACCCAATGCATTGGAAAGACGCCTCATGTAAGGGGTGCTTGATAGCTTTCAGATATTCTCTTTATACTATAATTCGCTTCCTCTTATCAACACTTGCCAGGTTAGGGGCCTGGAACATTTGAGTTCCTTTCCATATATGGAGTTGTTTTTCTCATTCCTGGGCTGTTGATATGGTAGTTTAACTGGCCTTGTAAGTCTGCTGTTACGTTGGCTTGCCTTTATATTTTTCTGTTTGTTTGCAATACTTGCTCTAGTTTCAGTCAGGCCTTTACTTCTTTGTTTCCCTATGCCTTTATAGATTTCACAATAAATATTAATTTTCCATTAGAATAAACCATGCCAACATCCCTCAAAATATTCAGAAGATACTCTGGACCCTATTTCTTTCTTATTTTAAAAGTAAATGTAAGATGTTGTATTCAAGATGCAATTCAATCGATACTGAATTTAAAGCAAAGCACAATTTATTTATTCACTACAGTTAAAATACAAAAAACTAAAGGAGGATTTGGAAATACTAACTCCATTGGAATACAGAATGGAATAATCCATACAGTAACTATTACTAATTAACTTTTCCAATGTAGCAACATCCCATAAGCACAGCCTTATGTCACAAAGCTAGTCCTTTTTTTTCTAAAAGATGTTCCTTGGCTCAAGGATACTGTGTTCTTGATTTTTTTTTCAGAGAGGTTATAAGCCAGGCTGGGTTCCAATCCTTTGGCTTGGTACAGAGATGAAAAGTATTTTGGGAGACCTTTTGTTTTTTTAAGCAGGTGAGACTACAGACCAAAGTGGTTATGTTTTCGAAGTGGCCTGTAGAATGAAAGGGGAGTGGTCAGCTCTCTAGATAAGTCGAGAACTGGTTGGGAGTTCAACAGCGAGCTGTGTAGAAACTCCTTCTTCTGCCTTTCTAACTTCAACCCGTAAGCATCTGACCCTTTTTTGTACTGTGTTTCAAAGGGAGTTTGTTTACTGGGACTGTTGTATATATTCAGAACAGCAGACTTAAATCCAGTTTGGATAGACTGAGTTTTGTAGTGATTCTTTATTCTGTTCTTCATATTTCATTGTGTAATTTTGTGAATACATTTTTTGTCTGTTTTAAACCTGGTAGTCAATCTTGCCAACGTAATCTGGGGAATTTTTACTGTACACTTAACAAATCAAGTTGCAAGGTTATGGTCTAGGCTGCCTGCTTCAGAATGTTTTAAGTGGTCTGGCCTAGTCCACAACACTTAGCAAAAGGCAAATTCAGAAAAAACATTGTCTCACATACAACTCCCATAAGAAAAGAGAACCCCAGCTTTTGGCTGTAAAATAGAGAAGGAAAGAATAGCTTTCACTTCTTCACGACTTCAACAGCAACTCCTATTTAAAACTAAAATTCCTGGTTCTGTGAGAGCTCGATGCCACCCATTCAGGCTGTTTCTATTGTTCCAACTTTTAAAAAAACCAAAACCTTATAAGCTGGCAAACTACAAGACACCTCCAACTTAAAATATCTCTTCAAAATTACACCTTGCAACCCCACATTACCATCACACTTATGTTCTGCTTTGGGAACGTTACTTTTTATTTCCTGGAGGCCGTGAGTACAATGTTGCATTTTATGAGACCAGAGGATTTGACCGAGGTGAGGCCTGTATTGACAGTGAGTCTGGGTCTGTAGCATGACTAATATCTGGAGCAAATGTTACAAAGAGGGGAAGCTGGGAATGGGGATGAGGTAGCTATTCTTGAGCTAGACTGGATTATCCAAGTACATTTTACAACTTACACCTAACCATCAAAAAAGGCTAGCTTCTCCTGTGCAACATTTTCAAAGGGCTAAATGGAACATCACTACATAGAACCGAGAAGCACAAGGACATTCGCCCCTTTGACACTACTCCAGCAGTAAATAAAATTGTAGGTCATAGCCTTGTGTTCTCAGCTGCAGTTCTCTCTCTATGCGCCATTATCCCTGACTGACCAGTCATTCAAAAATTACATACAGTCAGCCTGACTTACACTGTCCCGTTCACTATTATCACTGAAATCACTGACCTACACTGCCCCATTCACACATCACCCCTGAATTCACAGTATTCATTTAAAACTCTTGGCATTTCCTATTATTTTATTATTCAGACACTGGTAGAGCTTCCGTTAAATTTATCGAGTCATTACAGCATAGAAAAAGGCTATTTGGCCCATTGTATCCATATGTACCTGTGAAATCTGCCTCCTCTTCTTCATGCAGTAGCGAGCTCAATTTTCTGGCTGTTGTACGCGTAAAGAACTTCCTTTGTTTTCCCCATTGCTCTTATTAATGACTGTGATTCACCATGTGCACAGTGCTCCCAGTTTGATCTGGCCATTGGAAGCAAGTGAACAGCCTGCTGTGCCGTTACACATGGGATAGAAATCGAAGGATTGACCTCTTCTTTCGTTTCCCAAACACAGTCGGCTGTGAATCTCTCTAATTTTAGTGAGGCTGGTAGATTGCAGAAGTTCTGCCTGTTTTGCTTGGAGATGTGAAAGTTAAAAGGAGGTTTGATGGAGGTGCTCAAAATCATGAGGGGCCTGAACAAAGTAGGCAGAGAGAATAGGTTCCCAATCAATGGAAGGATCGAGAACAGACGGCCACAGATTTTGGCAAAAGAAACAATAGCGACAGTAAGAAAGATATTATCATACAATGAGCGGTTAGGATGGAATGTTCTGCCAAGAAATGCAATGGAAATAGATTCATTTGAGCAAGCATGAATTATTATCCAAAAAGGAAGAATATACAGAATTGGTGGGAATGGTAAGATGTAAATTACTTACTAAGAGAGTCAGCAGAGAAATAATAGGATGGATGGTCACCTCCTATGTTGTAACACTGTGTTACATACCCCAGGAAGGGAAGGGGTCACTTTAAGCACCTAAGATCAGAGGAAGTTATGCTCAATCTGGAGTTAGTGGCGCTGCATGTGATCAGGAGATTTAGATTACTTCCAGCGTGGAAACAGGCCCTTCGGTCCAACAAGTCCACAACAATCTACAACTCACCCATACATTTACCCCTTCACCCAACACCAGAAGCAATTTAGCATGGCCAATTCACCTGGCCTGCACATCTTTGTGACTGTAGGAGGAACGTGGAGCACACCCACGCAGACAATGTGCATGCTCCACACAGTTAGTTGCCTGAGGGGGGAATTGAACCCGGGTCTCTAGCATTGTGAGGCAGCAGGGCGAACCACTGTGCCACTGTGCCCCCCACACAGCGCTGTGGGTAGGGAAGTCTGTAGGTTGCAAAGACAAGTGCAGAAAACGTTTCTTTTTCAGCTGACATCATTGTTTGACATCAGGACTTTGTCAGTAGATTTCTTTCATCCTGTGAACTGTACATGGGCCAGCATTGCTGCCACTGTCCGAGACTTTAGACTTTTGCTTCCAAGAAGATATTAATAAATTGTCCCGTTCTATAGATAAGAAGAAGTGTCCCTTGGGTAACAGGGACTGACAAAGTGGCTATCATAAATGATGCCTGGAAAACGATTTACCTATCACCTTATTAAAACATTCAAGATATTTAGGGGACTTGACAGCATAAACATGGAGATGTTGTTTCTCCTTCTGGGAGAGTCTGAGACCAGACGGCAGAATCTGAGAATAAGGACTCATACATTTAAGACAAAGAACAATAGTTTTTTTAATTCCATCTCAGAGGGTAGAGAACCTGTTTAGAGGTTTGGTTAGCTCACTTCACTGGTCCGATGGTTTGTAATGCACAGGGATGCCAACAACATGGTGTCATTTCTCGTACAGGTTGAGATTGCCATGAAAGCCTCTACCTCTTGCCTTGCCTGAGGGGTGGTGATCCTCACTTTATACCACCACCAGGTATCTCTCTCCAATGAGAGGAACAGCCCTACAGTCAAGCAGGACTATGATAACTTTACAGAAATACCTGCACAGTGACTGGTTTTCTGTCACCAAACCACCCTATATTTACAAATGGAAAGTCCTTGACAATGATCCTGCTTCCTCAGAATTTGCTTCCAAAGTAAATAAGCCGAATCATGATTATTCCTCTTTATATTTTTTCCTTCTCTTTCTTATATAAGGTCACCCCTCAGATTAGACTAGATTACTTACAGTGTGGGAACAGGCCCTTCAGCCCAACAAGTCCACACTGAAATGCATCCACCCAGACCTAACACCACAGGCAATTTAGTGTGGCCAATTGACCTAACCTGCACATCTTTTGTACTGTGGGAGGAAATCAGAGTACCCGGAGGAAACCCATGCAGACAAAGGGAGAATGTGCAAACTCCACACAATCAGTCACCTGAGGCAGGAATTGAACCCAGGTTTCTGGCGCTGTGAGGCAGCAGTGCTAACCACTGTGCCACCGTGCCACCCACAAATATTCCTCTTTATTTTTTATATAAAACAATAGATTTTATTCCATTCCATCATGACAATAAATCTTTTACATTATAGGACACAGCGACAACAGATCAAAACCTGAACTCTGTCCTAGACTGGAATCTCCATTCAGACATTTCACCTTGTTTCAATACGTCCTGGGTTTGTCCCATGGCAACAATACATGTTGTGTGACACTGGCTGCAGTCAGTGTGTGCTCATTCAGACCTCTAGCACATGTCCTTACTATACATGAGTCAGTTCCAGCTCACTCGCTGTGTAGGGACTTTGACAGCCAATAGTCCCAATTGACTTGCAGCAAGACAGTTCAGAGTTTACTTCACCGTAAGTAGTAGTCAATGACTGCAGAAAAGGCAGCAAACCCACCACATCCAATGGCTCCTGCCTTTAGGCCAGCTCGGAAACAAATTGCTCCTCCTGTTACACAGCCACTCAGCACACTGTTCTTCCAATCCGACTTCCCACAGTACAATTCAGTGATGCATTTTGTACAAGAAAACATTGCCCCAATGAATATTGCTCTTTATTTCTTTTTTGACGGGGAGGGTAGGGACTAAATCAAAATAGAGTTGGAGGGAGAAATGATGCACTCCACTCCCTGCGGCGCCCACCTCTCCCTGAACGACTCCAGGGTGTTGGTGGACACCGCGTGCTCCTTCTCCAAGGACACCCGGAGTTTTAAGGTTGTTCATATTTTTATTCCCCAGCACCCATAGTGTGTGTGTGTGCAGGTGTGAGACACAGTGAAAAGACACAAAGTGCACGAATCTTTATTCAATTTTCCACCACCAGGAAGATAGGAAAAACACCCGGGTGGCCAGTGACGAGCACTGCCCTTCAAACCACAGGGCAATGCTGTGTGAGCAAAACAGTGAAGGGGAGGGTAGGGACTAAATCAAAATAGAGTTGGAGGGAGAAATGATGCACTCCACTCCCTGCGGCGCCCACCTCTCCCTGAACGACTCCAGGGTGTCGGTGGACACCGCGTGCTCCTTCTCCAAGGACACCCGGGCTCTAACGTAACCCCGGAAGAGGGGCAGGCAGTCGGCCCTAACGACCCCCTCCACGGCCCGCTGCCTGGACCTGTTGATGGCCAGTTTGGCCAGGCCCAGGAGCAGACCCACGAGGAGGTCCTCGGACCTGCCCTCCCTCCTCCGTACCGGGTGCCCGAAGATCAGGAGCGTGGGACTGAAGTGCAGCCAGAAACAGAGGAGAAGGTTTTTGAGGAAATCAAAAAGGGAGTGCAAACGCCCACACCCAATATATACATGGTCCACGGACTCCACAGCGCCACAGAACAAGCAGTTGGGCTGGGAGTCCGTGAACCACCGCAACCTGCGGTTGCAGGGGACTGCTGCGTGCAGCACCCTCCACCCCAGATCCCCGAGAGAAAGGGGGAGGACTCCCGCGTAGAGAGCCCTCCACTGGGGATCTCCGCCGCCCGGTGGCAAATGGGCACGCCAAGGCGTGTCCGGACGGTGGATGAGGGAGAAGAGGTGGACGGTGTGCAGCAGCAGTCGATACAGGGCCCTCCTTTTTATGTCCCTAAAAGCGACAAAATTAAAATTCCGGAGGCGGCTCAGGTTGTGGGGCACAGGCTCCCGCGGGAAGTACGGGACCTTGGGGCCAATGTGAAATTCCGTCCGGGCCGGGGTGAGCGCGGACGGGATCCCACCGCACACCTGAGCGTCCTCCAACCGGTGCACTACGTCGGGTCCGAGCACCGCCGTTTTAAGGCGTCGGATGGCGGTGGCCACGTACCGGACGTCTACCGCTGCCCTGCTCGCTATGTCCTGCGGCAGCGTCCAGCCCAGGCCCCCGGCACCCAGCACGTCCCCGACCCTGGTCGCCCTCGCCGCCACGGCCCTCCCCTCCGACAGCCACTCGAACCCGCGAGTACGGAGGTGCGGATTCCTGAGCAACGGCTCCCTGACGACAGCCGCTACTCCAGCCGGAGGGTAGGCGCGACGCGATTCGACCATGTTCCAGACAGTGATCAGGTCCTGGTAAAAGACAGGCAGCACCTGGAGGGAGACCTCCAAGCCGTCGCGGTCGACGAACAGGAGCTGCGTGTCGTAGTTGAGGTTACGCACCTGGCGGAAAAAATACGTCGCCAGGGCGCACCACCTAGGAGGAGGCTCGACGTAAAGGTATCGCCGCAAGGTCTGAAGGCGGAACGTCGCGACCTGGGTGCGGACGCACACCAGCGACTGACCGCCCTCCTCAATAGGGAGACTCAGAACCTGCGCGGCGACCCAGTGCATCTTTTTGTCCCAGAAGAAGTCGACCAACGTTCTCTGGATGTCAGCGACGAAGCCAGGAGGAGGGACCAAAGTGACCAGCCGGTACCACAGCATGGCGGCCACCAGCTGGTTTATGACCAGCACTCGACTCCTGTAAGATAGCACTCGGAGCAGTCCTGTCCAGCGGCCCAGGCGAGCCGAGACTTTGGCCTCCAGCTCCTGCCAGTTGGCCGGCCAGGATTCCTCAGCCGGGCTGAGGTAGACCCCCAGGTAGAGGAGATGGGTGGTACTCCAGCTGAACCCCCGTAACTCCTCCGGCAGAGAGTCCACCCGCCACGGACCGACCAGTAGTCCGGAACACTTGGCCCAGTTGATCCTGGCGGAAGACGCCGCCGAGTACACGGCCTGGCACTCGCGCATCCTCCCCAGGTCAGCCGGGTCGGTGAAAGTGAGGAGCACGTCGTCGGCGTAGGCCGAGAGGACCACCCCCGTGCCCGCGCCGCGCAGAACCAGCCCCGACAACCTCCTCCGCAAGAGGCGCAGGAAAGGCTCCACGCACAGGGAATACAGCTGGCCGGACAGGGGGCAGCCTTGACGCACTCCTCTCCCGAAGCGAAGGGGCGCCATCAGGGACCCGTTAACTTTAACCAGACACTCTGCGGCGGCGTACAAAAGTCGGATCCGGGCGACGAACCGCGTCCCGAACCCGAACGCCCGCAGAGTCCCGAGCAGGTACTCGTGATCGACCCTGTCGAACGCCTTCTCCTGGTCGAGAGACAGGAAGGCGCTCGGCAGACCAGCCCGTCGACAGAAATGGATCAGGTCCCGGACCAGGTGGACGTTGTCGTGTATCCTCCGGCCCGGGACCGTGTAGGACTGGTCCGGGTGAATCATGTGGGCCAGCACGGAAGCCAGGCGAGAAGACAACACCCTGGCGAAGATTTTGTAGTCCGTGCCGAGGAGGGAGACCGGACGCCAGTTCTTCAGAGAACGAAGGTCCCCCTTCTTCGGCAGCAGGACGATGACCGCCCTGCGCCAAGAAAGGGGCAGCTGTCCGGCATTTAGACACTCCTCCAGGACCTGTGCGTAGTCGTTCCCCAGGACGTCCCAGAACGCCCTGAAGAACTCCACAGTCAGCCCGTCCAGCCCTGGGGTTTTGCCCCTCGAGAGCCGGTCGAGGGCGCCGGTCAGCTCCTCTAAAGTGACGGGAGCGTCGAGCCTTCCGGCGTCCTCCGGGCCGAGCTGCGGCAGGTCCTCCCACAGAACTCTGCGAGCGTCCTCGCTGGACGGATCCGGAGAGAACAGAGCCGTGTAATAGTTTCGGACGTGGGCCCTGACGCCCTCCGGATCCGAGACGAGGGACCCGTCGTCGGCCAGCAGCACAAGGAGCTGCTGACGGGTGCCGCGCCTTTTTTCCAGCGAGTAGAAGAAGGGGGAGCCGCGGTCCAGGTCCTGCAGGAGCTGGATCCGCGACCTCACGTACGCGCCCCGAGCCCCGACGAGCTGCAGGTCCCGGAGCGCGGCCTTCTTCTCTTCGTACACCCCGCGCAGGGCCGGGTCCGCGTCGGGCTGACCGAGGCGTGACTCCAGGTCGAGCATCTCCCTCTCCAACTCCGCGATCCTGGATTTCCGCCTCTTGGTCGACCCCCTCGCGTACTCCTGACAGAAGACGCGGACGTGAGCCTTGCCCACGTCCCACCATAGCCTCAGGGAGGGGAAGCTTCCCCGCTTCCTTCTCCAGCCGGCCCAGAAACGACGAAACGAGTCCCGGAACCGCTCGTCCTCCAGCAGCAGGTTGTTAAAGTGCCAGTACGCGGAGCCGAGCCTGGCGCCGAACGGAAGGAGTTCCGCCCACACCAGGTGATGGTCCGTGCACGACACCTGCCGCGTGGAGGCCTTCGGAAAACAGGAGGCGTACGCCCGCGAAACGTACAGGCGGTCGATTCTGGACGCTCCGACCCCAGGCCTCACGAAGGTGAAGGCGACGGAGTCGGGATGGAGAGTCCGCCAGACGTCCACCAGGTCGAAGGACTTGACCAAGTCCCCCAACCTCTTCCCCGACACGCAGCCAGTGCGGGCACCGCCGTGGTCCCTGCCCTCGAGGACGCAGTTAAAATCTCCCCCGAGGACGACGCACTGGTTCTCGTCGATGGAAGCCAGATGAGCGGACAGTTCTTGAAAGAAGCTCGCTTGCCTCGGCCCGGCCAGGGGAGCGTATACGTTCACCAAGTGAAGCACCGCGCCCCCCAGCCGAACCGTCAGGTGAAGCAAACGGCCTGGCACCGGCTCCCTGACCCCCAAGATCTCGGGCTGAAAATGCGGGGCCAACAGGATAGCCACCCCGCCAGATCTGCGGTGAGGTGACTCATGTAGACCCCCCCTCGCCACTCCAGGAGCCAGGTGGCTTCGTCTCCCGGGGCGGTGTGGGTTTCTTGCAGGAAGCACACCGCATACCTCCCGTCCCGAAGGACCGAGGGGGTCTGGAATCTGCGCTGTGACTCCCTGCTGCCGTTGATGTTGAGGCTGGCTATAGTAGTCTCCATGTCGGAAGCGTTGTGCTACCACCACCAGTACACAAAAACAAATACAGTTACTGGGAGGACGAGGGAGGGGCACAGGAGTCCCTCGCCCTCACCAGTAGTGCCCCCAGGAAGTTCCTGACTCGCTTTCGCTCGTTGACGCCGAGCCCAGGCGCCTGGTGAGCAGCGTGGGCCGACCAATAAACTTTCTCAGAAGAGCTCCAGCGGTCGAGCGCCAGTTGGGCTCTATCCCGGCGACCTCGAGTTTCCTCGACAAATTCCCGGAGTTCCTCGAGGGGGATGAGGGGGAGACCGGCGGGGGGCACCTGGGACTCAAAGACGTCACTGCAGACGGAGTCCGCGTCGTCCCCGGTGTCCGCCACCGACCCCGAACCCTCCTCCGGGAGGTCGCCCTCGGTCGCCGACCCCTCCCCCACCGAGAGGATGGGGGCTGGTCCGGCGCCGCCAACCGGCCTCGAACCCCCGGCGACCCCACCCCCAGGGTCACCGGCGGTACCTTC
The DNA here is from genome assembly GCF_047496795.1 of Chiloscyllium punctatum. Taxonomy (NCBI): domain Eukaryota; kingdom Metazoa; phylum Chordata; class Chondrichthyes; order Orectolobiformes; family Hemiscylliidae; genus Chiloscyllium; species Chiloscyllium punctatum. The sequence continues at coordinate 30,279,841 of NC_092783.1, forward strand.
CTCGGCGCACCCCGTCCCGGAGCGCCCCGAGTTCGGGTCGTCGGGCGGCGGAGGCTCGGGGCCCTGCTCTCCTCCCGACACCGGGACGCCTGGCTCCTCGGGGAAAAGGTCATCCCCCAGGAAAAGGTCGTCCCCCAGGGCCAAGGCACCCGGAAAAACAGTCTGGGAGGGAGGAGCGGGGATAACACCTACCTCCCCTCCGCCGCTCGGCGACCCAGTAAAGGGTCCGTTGTCGACGCCCGCACCGCGGCCCTCGCGGCCGTTGTCGGGCAGGTCAGGCCGCGGTGTGGGATTGTCGGGGGGTACCGTGGGCCCGTCCCCCGGAGAGGGGCAGCGCCTCCGGCGCGCTGCAGGACTCTCTCCCCCCTCCAAAGGCCAGCACCTCTTCCCCAGAGAGACAGGGGGGGATTTATGGGCCTTCCCCTCCCCGCCCGTCGTGGTGGTCATGGGGCCTGAGGCCCCTCCCCCCAGCCTCTCCCGGAATACGATTGGCTGGGGGAAAGCAGGGGGCGTGGCCAGAGTGGGGAGGGTCAGCCGTGTCACTTCCTGCCCCGCCCCTGGTTTATCAGGTGATGGCGGGCGGGGCAGGGGCCCAGTTCCCTCTCCGGGGCCTGGAGACACGGTGGCTGCGGGAGGTCGGGCAGCGGTGGTCCCCCCGAGGTTAGTGCCAGGGTGTGGCTGGGTGGGGTGGGGTGGGGCTCGGGCTCAGGGTCCCCCGGGCCAGGTGTTGCAGTGCCCGGGGCGGGCGTCGCAGCCCCAGGGGTATCTCCATCGGGGCGGGGGGTAGATGTGGGGTCAGGGTCGGGTACGGGTTCGGGGGTTTGGGGGTCAGGGTTCCCGCGCCGGGGCGACGCTGGCACGGCCGCAAGGGCATTGTCGTGCCGGGGCGGGGCAGGTCGTGGGCTGGGTGTCGGGGATGGGGATAGGGTGGTCTCCCCGTGGGCGGGCCTGACGCGTCGCGCCTTCCTGAGCGCCTTCCGGCCGGCTGGACGCTCACCCCCCTCCCTGCCGGAGGCTGGAGGATCAGAAGCCTCCGGCTCAGGCTCCGGTGCCGGGGCCTGTGGTGTTGACTTTGGGGGAGGGGGAGTGGGTGCGGCGGCACCACCGTCAGCCGTTGGCGAGGGCTGGGCGGCCTTCTGGGTGGGGCAGTTTCTCCTGATGTGCCCCACCTCGCGGCACAGGTGGCACCGCACGCCGTCCGCCGTCCAGAAGGCGCGGTAGGCCGCGCCCTCGTGGAGGAGGGTAAAGGAGCCCTCCGTGACCTCCTCCCGGGCCAGGCAAATAAACACCTGGCGTCGGAAGGAGTAGATGTGCCGAAGGGCGGGGTCCTTCAGACCGAGCAGGAGCGGCTGGATCCCCGACCGGATCTCCCCCAAGGTGGTGAGGTGGGGGAGAAGGAGCTCGCTGGCAATAAAGGGCGGGACGTTGGAGATCACGACCCTCTGGGCCGTGACCTCCAGAGGGTCCACGGGCAAATGTGTCCCGCCCACAGCGAGCCCCCTCTCCACGGCCAGGTGGACCGCCTGCTCGGTCTTTAGGAAAAATACGGCCTTCCCGTACATCCGGGCCGCAGCGACTATGGCCAGTGGGCCGACCACACTAGCCATAGCCTTGCTGCAGGCCTCGATGGTCATATTGGGGTGGGGATAGGCCTTGACCCCCAGGCGTTTCGTCAGGTGCCTGAAGGGGGTGTGGTTTGCAGCCGGGGCTGGGCCAGCCGAGCCTAAGGCAGCGGCTACCCCGGCGTAGGTGCGGCTGGGCCCCGCGACCTTCGGGCTCGCCATCCTCTGCCGCCGGGTGGTGGAGGTTGCTGGGGGGGGGGGTCCCAGGCAACGACTGTGGAGACCTGCCTCAGGTGGCAACAGCGGTGGAGGCAGGCCTCAGGCGAGTCCCAGGTAGGCCCCCGGTCGCAGCGGTGTGGGGCAGACCTGTTGGGGAGGGTCCCCAAGGCAAGTCCCAGGCAGCCCCAAAATTGAGTCCCAGGCAGCAGATGTAGAGGCAGGCCTCAGGCAACAGCAGTGGTGGAAAGTAGGCCTCCGGCAAGTCCTGGGCAGGCCCTCGGTCGCAGCAGTTGTGGGGGGCAGGCCTGTCGGGGAGGGTCCCCAAGGCAAGTCCCCGGCAGCGGTGGCGGAAGGCAGGCCTCTGGCAAGTCCCGGGCAGTTCCCCCAGTCACAGCAGTGGTGGGGGGGGGGGGCGGCCTGTTGGGGAGGATCCCCAAGGAAAGTCCCAGGCAGCCCCAAAATCGAGTCCCAGGCAGCAGATGTAGAGGCAGGCCTCAGGCAACAGCAGTGGTGGAAAGTAGGCCTCCGGCAAGTCCTGGGCAGGCCCTCGGTCGCAGCAGTCGTGGGGGGCAGGCCTGTTGGGGAGGGTCCCCAAGGCAAGTCTCCGGCAGCGGTGGCGGAAGGCAGGCCTCTGGCAAGTCCCGGGCAGTTCCTCCAGTCACAGCAGTGGTGGGGGGGGGGGGGGGGGGCGGCCTGTTGGGGAGGATCCCCAAGGAAAGTCCCAGGCAGCCCCAAAATCGAGCCCAAGGCAGCAGCGGTGGAGGTAGGCCTCAGGCAACAGCAACAGTGGTGGTGGAGGTCCCGGGGAGGGGCCCCAAGGCGAGTCCCAGGCAGCGCTGGTGGAGGTAGGCCTCGGGCAGCAGCAGCAGTGGAGGCAGGCCTCTTCTCAGGCCACAACAGCAGCAGTGGTGGTGGAGGTCCTGGGGAGGGGCCCCAAGGCAAGCCCCAGGCAGCAGCAGGGAGGCAGGCCCCAAGCAGCAACAGGGAGAGTCCTCGTATGTGTTCACACAGAGAGAGTCACAGTCCTACACTGATCTGATATCTCCACACAATGGCCAAAACTGACTAAATAACTCAGCCAGTTCAGGAATCAGGTTTTTCCCCCCCTCACACCAACAGTAACATACTGACTGTAGCACCAACCAGCACAGAGTCAGTCCCCTAAACTGAAGAGACTCTGAATCTCCTGTTTATTGTTTTTTTTTTTTTTTTTTATTTTTATTTTTATTAACCCCCACACTACCGCCTAAGTGCGGTAGTGCTTATTTTTTTTTTTTCCCCAGCACCCATGGTGTGTGTGTGCAGGTGTGAGACACAGTGAAAGACACAAAGTGCACAAATCTTTATTCAATTACCACCACCAGGAAGATATGAAAAACACCCGAGTGGCCAGTGACAAGCACTGCCCTTCAAACCACAGGGCAATGCTGTGTGATCAAAACAGTGAAGGGGAGGGTAGGGACTAAATCAAAATAGAGTTGGAGGGAGAAATGATGCACTCCACTCCCTGCGGCGCCCACCTCTCCCTGAACGACTCCAGGGTGTCGGTGGACACCGCGTGCTCCTTCTCCAAGGACACCCGGGCTCTAACGTAACCCCGGAAGAGGGGCAGGCAGTCGGCCCTAACGACCCCCTCCACGGCCCGCTGCCTGGACCTGTTGATGGCCAGTTTGGCCAGGCCCAGGAGCAGACCCACGAGGAGGTCCTCGGACCTGCCCTCCCTCCTCCGTACCGGGTGCCCGAAGATCAGGAGCGTGGGACTGAAGTGCAGCCAAAAGCGGAGGAGAAGGTTCTTAAGAAAATCAAAAAGGGAGTGCAAACGCCCACACCCAATATATACATGGTCCACGGACTCCACAGCGCCACAGAACAAGCAGTTGGGCTGGGAGTCCGTGAACCACCGCAATCTGCGGTTGCAGGGGACTGCTGCGTGCAGCACCCTCCACCCCAGATCCCCGAGAGAAAGGGGGAGGACTCCCGCGTAGAGAGCCCTCCACTGGGGATCTCCGCCGCCCGGTGGCAAATGGGCACGCCAAGGCGTGTCCGGACGGTGGATGAGGGAGAAGAGGTGGACGGTGTGCAGCAGCAGTCGATACAGGGCCCTCCTTTTTACGTCCCTAAAAGCAACAAAATTAAAATTCCGGAGGCGGCTCAGGTTGTGGGGCACAGGCTCCCGCGGGAAGTACGGGACCTTGGGGCCGATGTGAAATTCCGTCCGGGCCGGGGTGAGCGCGGACGGGATCCCACCGCACACCTGAGCGTCCTCCAACCGGTGCACTACGTCGGGTCCGAGCACCGCCGTTTTAAGGCGTCGGATGGCGGTGGCCACGTACCGGACGTCTACCGCTGCCCTGCTCGCTATGTCCTGCGGCAGCGTCCAGCCCAGGCCCCCGGCACCCAGCACGTCCCCGACCCTGGTCGCCCTCGCCGCCACGGCCCTCCCCTCCGACAGCCACTCGAACCCGCGAGTACGGAGGTGCGGATTCCTGAGCAACGGCTCCCTGACGACAGCCGCTACTCCAGCCGGAGGGTAGGCGCGACGCGATTCGACCATGTTCCAGACAGTGATCAGGTCCTGGTAAAAGACAGGCAGCACCTTGAGGGAGACCTCCAAGCCGTCGCGGTCGACGAACAGGAGCTGCGTGTCGTAGTTGAGGTTACGCACCTGGCGGAAAAAATACGTCGCCAGGGCGCACCACCTAGGAGGAGGCTCGACGTAAAGGTATCGCCGCAAGGTCTGAAGGCGGAACGTCGCGACCTGGGTGCGGACGCACACCAGCGACTGACCGCCCTCCTCGATAGGGAGACTCAGAACCTGCGCGGCGACCCAGTGCATCTTTTTGTCCCAGAAGAAGTCGACCAACGTTCTCTGGATGTCAGCGACAAAGCCAGGAGGAGGGACCAAAGTGACCAGCCGGTACCACAGCATGGCGGCCACCAGCTGGTTTATGACCAGCACTCGACTCCTGTAAGATAGCACTCGGAGCAGTCCTGTCCAGCGGCCTAGGCGAGCCGAGACTTTGGCCTCCAGCTCCTGCCAGTTGGCCGGCCAGGATTCCTCAGCCGGGCTGAGGTAGACCCCCAGGTAGAGGAGATGGGTGGTACTCCAGCTGAACCCCCGTAACTCCTCCGGCAGAGAGTCCACCCGCCACGGACCGACCAGTAGTCCGGAACACTTGGCCCAGTTGATCCTGGCGGAAGACGCCGCCGAGTACACGGCCTGGCACTCGCGCATCCTCCCCAGGTCAGCCGGGTCGGTGAAAGTGAGGAGCACGTCGTCGGCGTAGGCCGAGAGGACCACCCCCGTGCCCGCGCCGCGCAGAACCAGCCCCGACAACCTCCTCCGCAAGAGGCGCAGGAAAGGCTCCACGCACAGGGAATACAGCTGGCCGGACAGGGGGCAGCCTTGACGCACTCCTCTCCCGAAGCGAAGGGGCGCCGTCAGGGACCCGTTAACTTTAACCAGACACTCTGCGGCGGCGTACAAAAGTCGGATCCGGGCGACGAACCGCGTCCCGAACCCGAACGCCCGCAGAGTCCCGAGCAGGTACTCGTGATCGACCCTGTCGAACGCCTTCTCCTGGTCGAGAGACAGGAAGGCGCTCGGCAGACCAGCCCGTCGACAGAAATGGATCAGGTCCCGGACCAGGTGGACGTTGTCGTGTATCCTCCGGCCCGGGACCGTGTAGGACTGGTCCGGGTGAATCACGTGGGCCAGCACGGAAGCCAGGCGAGAAGACAACACCCTGGCGAAAATTTTGTAGTCCGTGCCGAGGAGGGAGACCGGACGCCAGTTCTTCAGAGAACGAAGGTCCCCCTTCTTCGGCAGCAGGACGATGACCGCCCTGCGCCAAGAAAGGGGCAGCTGTCCGGCATTTAGACACTCCCCCAGGACCTGTGCGTAGTCGTTCCCCAGGACGTCCCAGAACGCCCTGAAGAACTCCACAGTCAGCCCGTCCAGCCCCGGGGTTTTGCCCCTCGAGAGCCGGTCGAGGGCGCCGGTCAGCTCCTCTAAAGTGACGGGAGCGTCGAGCCTTCCGGCGTCCTCCGGGCCGAGCTGCGGCAGGTCCTCCCACAGAACTCTGCGAGCGTCCTCGCTGGACGGATCCGGAGAGAACAGAGCCGTGTAATAGTTTCGGACGTGGGCCCTGACGCCCTCCGGATCCGAGACGAGGGACCCGTCGTCGGCCAGCAGCACAAGGAGCTGCTGACGGGTGCCGCGCCTTTTTTCCAGCGAGTAGAAGAAGGGGGAGCCGCGGTCCAGGTCCTGCAGGAGCTGGATCCGCGACCTCACGTACGCGCCCCGAGCCCCGACGAGCTGCAGGTCCCGGAGCGCGGCCTTCTTCTCTTCGTACACCCCGCGCAGGGCCGGGTCCGCGTCGGGCTGACCGAGGCGTGACTCCAGGTCGAACATCTCCCTCTCCAACTCCACGATCCTGGATTTCCGCCTCTTGGTCGACCCCCTCGCGTACTCCTGACAGAAGACGCGGACGTGAGCCTTGCCCACGTCCCACCATAGCCTCAGGGAGGGGAAGCTTCCCCGCTTCCTTCTCCAGCCGGCCCAGAAACGACGAAACGAGTCCCGGAACCGCTCGTCCTCCAGCAGCAGGTTGTTAAAGTGCCAGTACGCGGAGCCGAGCCTGGCGCCGAACGGAAGGAGTTCCGCCCACACCAGGTGATGGTCCGTGCACGACACCTGCCGCGTGGAGGCCTTCGGAAAACAGGAGGCGTACGCCCGCGAAACGTACAGGCGGTCGATTCTGGACGCTCCGACCCCAGGCCTCACGAAGGTGAAGGCGATGGAGTCGGGATGGAGAGTCCGCCAGACGTCCACCAGGTCGAAGGACCTGACCAAGTCCCCCAACCTCTTCCCCGACGCGCAGCCAGTGCGGGCACCGCCGTGGTCCCTGCCCTCGAGGACGCAGTTAAAATCTCCCCCGAGGACGACGCACTGGTTCTCGTCGATGGAAGCCAGATGAGCGGACAGTTCTTGAAAGAAGCTCGCTTGCCTCGGCCCGGCCAGGGGAGCGTATACGTTCACCAAGTGAAGCACCGCGCCCCCCAGCCGAACCGTCAGGTGAAGCAAACGGCCTGGCACCGGCTCCCTGACCCCCAAGATCCCGGGCTGAAAATGCGGGGCCAACAGGATAGCCACCCCGCCAGATCTGCGGGTGAGGTGACTCATGTAGACCCCCCCTCGCCACTCCAGGAGCCAGGTGGCTTCGTCTCCCGGGGCAGTGTGGGTTTCTTGCAGGAAGCACACCGCATACCTCCCGTCCCGAAGGACCGAGAGGGTCTGGAATCTGCGCTGTGACTCCCTGCTGCCGTTGATGTTGAGGCTGGCTATAGTAGTCTCCATGTCGGAAGCGTTGTGCTACCACCACCAGTACACAAAAACAAATACAGTTACTGGGAGGACGAGGGAGGGGCACAGGAGTCCCTCGCCCTCACCAGGAGTGCCCCCAGGAAGTTCCTGACTCGCTTTCGCTCGTTGACGCCGAGCCCAGGCGCCTGGTGAGCAGCGTGGGCCGACCAATAAACTTTCTCAAAAGAGCTCCAGTGGTCGAGCGCCAGTTGGGCTCTATCCCGGCGACCTCGAGTTTCCTCGACAAATTCCCGGAGTTCCTCGAGGGGGATGAGGGGGAGACCGGCGGGGGGCACCTGGGACTCAAAAACGTCACTGCAGACGGAGTCCGCGTCGTCCCCGGTGTCCGCCACCGACCCCGAACCCTCCTCCGGGAGGTCGCCCTCGGTCGCCGACCCCTCCCCCACCGAGAGGATGGGGGCTGGTCCGGCGCCGCCAACCGGCCTCGAACCCCCGGCGACCCCACCCCCAGGGTCACCGGCGGTACCTTCCTCGGCGCACCCCGTCCCGGAGCGCCCCGAGTTCGGGTCGTCGGGCGGCGGAGGCTCGGGGCCCCGCTCTCCTCCCGACACCGGGACGCCTGGCTCCTCGGGGAAAAGGTCATCCCCCAGGAAAAGGTCATCCCCCAGGGCCAAGGCACCCGGAAAAACAGTCTGGGAGGGAGGAGCGGGGATAACACCTACCTCCCCTCCGCCGCTCGGTGACCCAGTAAAGGGTCCTTTGTCATCACCCGCACCGCGGCCCTCGTGGTTGTCAAAGTCCCCCCCAGGGGCCAGTGGAGTCGAGGCAGCAGGAAGCCCTGCTGCAGCCCCTGGGGGCTTCGGCAGGTCAGGCCGCGGTGCGGGATCGTCGGAGGGTCCCGTGGGCCCGTCCCCTGGAGAGGGGCAGCGCCGCCGGCGTGCTGCAGGACTGTCTCTCCCCTCCAAGGGCCAGCCCCTCTTCCCCAGAGAGACAGGGGGGGATTTATGGGCCTTTCCCTCCCCGCCCGCCTCGGTGGTCATGGGGCTTGAGGCCCCTCCCCCCAGCCTTTCCCGGAATACGATTGGCTGGGGGAAGGCAGGGGGCGTGGCCAGGGCGGGGAGGGTCAGCCGTGTCACTTCCTGCCCCGCCCCTGGTTTATCAGGTGATGGCGGGCGGGGCAGGGGCCCAGTTCCCTCTCCGGGGCCTGGAGACACGGTGGCTGCGGGAGGTCGAGCAGCGGTGGTCCCCCCGAGGTTAGTGCCAGGGTGTGGCTGGGCGGGGCAGGGCTCGGGCTCGGGGTCCCCGGGGCCAGGTGTTGCAGGGCCTGGGGCAGGCGTCGCAGCCCCAGGGGTTTCTCCGTCGGGGTGGGGGTCGGATGCGGGGTCAGTGGGGTCAGGGTCCGGTACGGGTTCGGGGGATTGGGGGTCAGGGTTCCCGCGCCGGGGCGACGCTGGCACGGCCGCAGGGGCATCGTCGTGCCGGGGCGGGGCAGGTCGTGGGCTGGGTGTCGGGGATGGGGATAGGGTGGTCTCCCCGTGGGCGGGCCTGACGCGTCGCGCCTTCCTGAGCGCCTTCCGGCCGGCTGGACGCTCACCCCCCTCCCTGCCGGAGGCTGGAGGATCAGAAGCCTCCGGCTCAGGCTCCGGTGCCGGGGCCTGCGGTGTTGACTTTGGGGGAGGGGGAGTGGGTGCGGCGGCACCACCATCAGCCGTTGGCGCGGGCTGGGCAGCCTTCTGGGTGGGGCAGTTTCTTCTAATGTGCCCCACCTCGCGGCACAGGTGGCACCGCACGCCGTCCGCCGTCCAGAAGGCGCGGTAGGCCGCGCCCTCGTGGGCGAGGGTAAATGAGCCCTCGGTGACCTCCTCCCGGGCCAGGCAAATGAACACCTGGCGTCGGAAGGAGTAAATGTGCCGGAGGGCGGGGTCCTTCAGACCGAGCAGGAGCGGCTGGATCCCTGACCGGATTTCCCCCAAGGTGGTGAGGTGGGGGAGAAGGAGCTCGCTGGCAATAAAGGGCGGGACGTTGGAGATCACGACCCTCTGGGCCGTAACCTCCAGAGGGTCGACGGGCAAATGTGTCCCGCCCACAGCGAGCCCCCTCTCCACGGCCAGGTGGACCGCCTGCTCGGTCTTTAGGAAAAATACGGCCTTCCCGTACATCCGGGCCGCAGCGACTATGGCCAGTGGGCCGACCACACTAGCCATGGCCTTGCTGCAGGCCTCGATGGTCATATTGGGGTGGGGATAGGCCTTGACCCCCAGGCGTTTCGTCAGGTGCCTGAAGGGGGTGTGGTTTACAGCCGGGGCTGGGCCAGCCGAGCCTAAGGCAGCGGCTACCCCGGCGTAGGTGCGGCTGGGCCCCGCGACCTTCGGGCTCGCCATCCTCTGCCGCCGGGTGGTGGAGGTCGCTGGGGGGGGTCCCAGGCAACGACTGTGGAGACCTGCCTCAGGTGGCAACAGCGGTGGAGGCAGGCCTCAGGCGAGTCCCAGGTAGGCCCTCGGTCGCAGCGGTGTGGGGCAGACCTGTTGGGGAAGGTCCCCAAGGCAAGTCCCAGGCAGCCCCAAAATTGAGTCCCAGGCAGCAGACGTAGAGGCAGGCCTCAGGCAACAGCAGTGGTGGAAAGCAGGCCTCCGGCAAGTCCTGGGCAGGCCCTCGGTCGCAGCAGTTGTAGGGGGCAGGCCTGTCGGGGAGGGTCCCCAAGGCAAGTCCCCGGCAGCGGTGGCGGAAGGCAGGCCTCTGGCAAGTCCCGGGCAGTTCCTCCAGTCACAGCAGTGGTGGGGGGGGGGGGGGGGGCAGCCTGTTGGGGAGGATCCCCAAGGAAAGTCCCAGGCAGCCCCAAAATCGAGCCCAAGGCAGCAGCGGTGGAGGTAGGCCTCAGGCAACAGCAACAGTGGTGGTGGAGGTCCCAGGGAGGGGCCCCAAGGCGAGTCCCAGGCAGCGCTGGTGGAGGTAGGCCTCGGGCAGCAGCAGCAGTGGAGGCAGGCCTCTTCTCAGGCCACAACAGCAGCAGTGGTGGAGGTCCTGGGGAGGGGCCCCCAAGGCGAGTCCCAGGCAGCGCTGGTGGAGGTAGGCCTCGGGCAGCAGCAGCAGTGGAGGCAGGCCTCTTCTCAGGCCACAACAGCAGCAGTGGAGGTGGAGGTCCTGGGGAGGGGCCCCAAGGCGAGTCCCAGGCAGCAGCAGGGAGGCAGGCCCCAAGCAGCAACAGGGAGAGTCCTCGTATGTGTTCACACAGAGAGAGTCACAGTCCTACACTGATCTGATATCTCCACACAATGGGGGGAAAACACCCGAGTGGCCAGTGACAAGCACTGCCCTTCAAACCACAGGGCAATGCTGTGTGATCAAAACAGTGAAGGGGAGGGTAGGGACTAAATCAAAATAGAGTTGGAGGGAGAAATGATGCACTCCACTCCCTGAATATTGCTCTTTATAGCTGTCAGCTGGGGCTTTCTGATTGGCCCAGATTAACCTCCTCTTTGGAGGAACTCATACTCTGATATCTACCTGGCTGACCACATTCCAAGCACAACATTTACCCTTAGTGATTCTATTGAATTCTAAACCACAAGGGGGCTGTCGAGACTAGGTCATTAAGTGCATTCAAAGCTGAGATGACAGATTTTTAATCAGTAAGAGAATCAAAAAGAAATGAAAGAAGGGGTAGATTCTTTACTCGGCGAGTCATGAGTTCATGGAATGCCCTGCCAGTAGCAGTGGTGGACTCTCCCTCTTTATGGGCATTTAAACGGGCATTGGATAGGCACATGGAGAATAATGGGCTAGTGTAGATTAGGTGGGCTTGGATTGGCGCAACATTGAGGACCAAAGGGCCTGCACTGCGCTGTATTTTTCTAAGTTTCTATGTTTCTATGAAAGTTAATGGAATTTGAGGGTTATCACATCAACCATGAGTGGTGGAGCAGACTCGATTAGCTGAATGGCCTACTTTGGCTCCATTGTCTTGTGGTCTTATCCCAGGCAACATCCTGGTGAACCTCCTCTGCAGCCATTCCATTGCAATTATATCCTTCCTCTAGAGTGAGGGCCAGACCTGTATACAGTCCTCCAGCTTTGGCCTAACCAAAGTTCTGAACTGCTCATCATAACATCTGCACTCTTGCAATCAATGCCTTTAGAAATAAAGTGCCCCATATACTTTCTTAATTATCTCACTAAACCCTCCTGCCACCTTCAGGGATTTTTCTTTCTGTTGTCTCATCGCCTTCACCTGTCCCTCCACCAGTCTTTGTGTCATCTGCAAGCTTAGCAACAAAGGCCTCAGTTCCTGCATCCAGATCATTAATGTGTAACATGAACAGTTGTGTCCTAACTCTGGTCCCCACCAGAACTCTGCCAGTCAACAGATGCCATCCTGAAAATGATCCATTTACCCCTAATCTCAGCCTCCTGCCAATCAGACATGTTCTGTTTATGTCAGTATCTTGCCCTAAACACCTTGGGCACTTATTTAGCAGCCTCTTGTGCGGCACCTTATCAAAGGTCTTCTGGAACCTCTGCTTCACATGAAGTCATGTTGACTTAGCCCTATTTTACCACCCACTCCACAATCTCATCCTTATTAATGAATGGTAATATCTAATCATTGACCGAGGTAAGCCCAAACAGCCTGTAATCTTCCATTTCTGTCTCCCTCCCTGCCTTAAACAGTTGTTACGTTTGCCATTTTCCTATCTACCCTCTTTCTCCCATTAGTATGTGTCTTATTCCTTGGCATGAATTTATGCTGTGCCTCCCAAATTACCGCCAGAAACTTGAGTCGTTGCTGCTCCACCGACTTCCCTGTTCGCCTCTCCTTCCAATCAACTCTGGCCAGCTCCTCCGTCATGTCTTTGAAGCTATGTTTAGTCAACGGTGCTGATTTCCAGCTTCTCCTTCTCAAAGTGCAAGGTGTCATTGACCATATTGTGCTCACTGCCCACACAAGCTCCTTCAGCTCCATCACGTCTGCCTCAATATGCATCATCAAATCAAGAATTGCCTTGAGGTCCAAAGGAAAGCTTGTCTAAAAGAAATCTCGTATATATTCCACAAATTCCTTTTCTTGGGATCTATTATCAACAGATTTTCCCAGATCACTTGCATATTGAATTCCCCCACGATTGTCGCAGCAGTGACTTTTTTACATGCTTTTTCTGTCTCCTAATTTCTTTCGTGCCTCACATCCTGACAACTGTTAGGAGGTCTGCATGCAGCTCCCACGGAGACTTTATTTTTCCTTTGCTGTTCCTGATCTCTATGCACACGGATTCAATGCCTTCTCACCATATATCACTTCTCGTTATTGATTTAATTTCATCTCTTACTAACAAGGTATTCCCTCTTGTTCTCCCCAACTGCCTGATTTTTCAATCGGACATAATCCCTTGGATATTTACTTCCCAACCCTGATCCCCTTGCAGCCCTGTCTCAGGGTTGCCCACATCCATGTACCCACCAGATTCAATCAGAGCTGCAAGCTCTTTTACCTTGTTTCATGTACTGCAAGCATTTAAGTCCAACATCCTATGTGCTGCATTAATTATCTCACTTATCATTGTTGTCCCTTATCTGCTGTGCCTGAAGTTAGATTACTAACCAGCAGCAAACTGTCTCTCCTATTATTTGTTCTGGAAATTTTAAAATCCTCTCCTGAGCCCTCTGTCCTTCAACTATTTCCAGTCCTGTGACCACGCTGTTTAACTGTTCCGCTCGGATTCTGGTTGCTGATGGGTTCAGGTGGAGCCCATCCCATTGGTCCACTTCCTTCCTGACCTAATACGGATGTGTGTTTCCCATGAAATCCTGCACTAACCTTTCTGACACATTTACTTCCTGATTTTTCTTCTTTCTGTACCAATTTACAAGTGGCTTGGGTAACGATCCAGGGAGTCTAACACTTGAGGTTCTGCTCTTTACTTTTGTTCCTAATTCCTGACATTTCCTACACAGGCCTTTTTAAATGGTATTTTATAATGAATCAAGAGTCTCAATGCTGTCATTGATTAAATAACTTAAGATGAGACAAGTCAAATCACCACATCTCCTAACTGTAAGTGAATCATGATATCCACTAAAAGAGTGTCTGTTTTTATTGTTATGTGTAAAGTGCTCTTAAAATAACATCAAAATTTAAATCTGATGGAATGTATTGTTTGGATAGTCAGTCATTGTGGACTTTGTTCCTGAACACATGCTTGAAGAAAATCAGTGTAAAAAGAGTCCGATTGGCCACTGGTCAGTGACAGGAACCCAAAACATTAAATGAATAAAAGTTCCTGTAACATGAAGCCCAGGACGCCATCAGATCAGCCACAACCTCAATAAATGATGGAGACGATTTGAAGGGTTGAATAGCCTCATGATGTACCTGAATTCATGAAAAAAAAGAGACTCTGCTCATTTTCATGTGTCACATATTGGGAGAATCTGGTCTTTTCCTGAACCTGGGAATTTTCTGGAATATTTTACATCTGATATTATATTTGAACGTCAATTAATTGAACAAAAGCTAAGATTCCGAGGGAAGAGATCCCATTCCAGGGAGAACGAGACGTTGTTTGGAAATCCCCTCAGACAGCTAAATGGGTGAATACGTTTTCCCTGCATTTATGTTTTTTTCACTGTAGAGGGTACAGACAGCATGATGGCTCAGTGTTTAGCACTACTGCCTCAAAGTGTCAGGGACCCAGGTTTGATTCCAGCCTCGGGTGTATGTCTGTGTGGAGTTTGCACATTCTCTCTCTGTCTGCGTGGGTTTCCTCCCACAGTCCAAAGATGTGCAGGCTAGTTGAATTGGCCATGCTAAATTTCCCACAGTACTAGGTGCATTAGTCAGCGGTAAATATAGGGTAGGGGAATGGGTCTGGTGTGTTACTCTTCAGAGGTTGATGGGACTTGTTGGGCCAAAAGGCCTGTTTCCATACTGTAGGGAATCTAATCTAGACCAATAAAAAATAAAACTAAAAGACGGAAATTTCCAACCTCATTTGTCTGAAAAGAACTGAGAGAGAATCCTTGAGGACAGCAGCACTTTCACCCTCCATGTTAGGAACTGTAGCCATATGAACAGTGTTTGCTATCGAATGATCAAGTGCATAAAATTGTTCCACAAATCATCTATTTTTATGGATGTGTGTCTGTGTGTTTAGGCGGGAGATGTTTTATTAACATCACATTTTTGGAAGTAATTCAAAACTTTTATTAATTCAGCTACAATTCCATCAATAAACCACTGAATACAGTGACTCATTTGACAATTTGACTCACTCCTCAAGCAAACTGGTAACTTTGCCTCTAGACTGATGTTTAATTTATTTGCTTGCCTTCCTCACAGTTAACGTAGTAACGATCTTCATCCTGCTTTATAAAGATTGTAGATTATCTCCATGTGTCAGATGCTACCTGGTGGCCATGACAGTGGCAGATCTGCTGGTCATTATCCTTAACCTGATATTGAGACACATTCCCATTGTTTATGATGAATAGTTTTATTTCCTGAAGTCCATCCCCGTGTGCAATGTCCATGCCGTCCTGCTTTATGCAGCCACTGACTGCTCTGTCTGGTTCACCGTCACTTTCACCTTTGATCAATTTGTGGCCATTTGTTGCCAGAAGCTGAAAAGTAAATATTGCAGTGAGAAAACGGTGGCTGTCGTTCTGGGAACAGTGACTGTGCTGAGCTGTTTAAAGAACATTTTCTGGTGTTTTATGCTCTCGGGTTGGTATTGGCTGGAGATCAACTCATGGTTTTGTTATGTAACAAGGGATGTTCAATTCTGTCTATTCTGGGTCACAATTGAATTCCTCCACCATATTCTAAACCCAATTCTCCCATTTCTCCTGATTCTGCTGCTCAATGTTTTCATTGTCAATGACATTTTAGTGACCAGCAGAGCCCGCAGGAGACTCCAGACTCACACCAGTGGGGATGGTCAGTGTTGCACAGAAATGTAAAATCGAAAAAAATCCATCATTTTACTTTTTGTAATCTCGGCCACTTTCATTCTGTTATGGTCAATGTTAATGGTGTTTTCTATATGGTACCGGATGTTTTTGATTGGGTATAAGTCTGTGTCTCTTGATTGGTTTGTGCGGGAACTGGGCTTCATGCTGCAGCTCCTCAGTTGCTGCACAAACACTGCAATTTATGTTATGACCCAGACAAAGTTCAGACAGCAGCTGAAGAATGTGCTGAAATATCCCTTCACTCAAATTATTAAATCAAACAAACTCACTCAGTAGTCAATAAATCCTTGATTTCTTCATTTAAATTCAAATTTTCAACAATGAAGTAACCTGTCACTATTGTAATAGACTGAGGGTAGTGTGCTGGTGACACATTTCAATATTTGTCTCAAATAATGGGCCAGTGAGAAAAGGCACCACTCCTCTTTCTGTAGCTGTTAAGAGAGGTTGATTAGATTCTAAGAAAAATAATCCTAATCTACTCAACCTCTCTTCATAGCTAGCACCCTCCATCCAGGCAACATCCTGATGAATATCCTCTGCACCCTCTCCAAATCATCCACGTCCTTTTGGTAATGTGGCGACCAGAACTCTATGCAGTATTCTAAATGTGACCGGACAAAAGTTTTTGACAACTGTAACATGACTTGCCAACTCTTGTGCTCAATACCCCGTCCGATGAAGGAAAGCATGCTATATGCCTTCTTGACCACTCTATCAAACTGCGTTGCCACCTTCAGGGTACAATAGACATGAACACCCAGATCTCTGTGTACATCAATTTTCCCCAGGGTTTTTCCATTTATGGTATAGTCCGCTCTAGAATTCGATCTTCCAAAATGTATTACCTCACATTTGTCCAGATTGAACTTCATCTGCCATTTCTCCACCTAACTTTCCAATCTATCCAGATTCTTTTGCATTAGTCAGTTTTGAGAACATTTGTAGCTCAGGTTGACATTCTGGATGTAAGTTTGCTCGCTGAAAGCTTTGTTTTTAGATGTTTCGTCACCATGCTAAGTAACATCATCAGTGACCCTCCGGTGATACAATGGTGATAGTGACTCACATTCTATTTATGTGTTTAGGTTTCCTTGGGATTGTGATGTCATTCCTATAGTGATGTCATTTCCTATGGTGATGTAATTTCCTGTTCTTTTTCTCAGGCGGTGGTAACTGGGATCTAAGTCAATGTGTTTGTTGATAGAGTTCCGATTGAAATGCCATGCTTCTAGGAATTCACATGTGTATCTCTGTTTAGCTTGTCTCCGGATGGATGTGTTGTCCCAGTTGTCTTTCCTCATCTGCATATAAGGATACTGGTAAGAGTGGGTCATGTCTTTTTGTGGTTAGTTGATGTTCACGTATCCTGGTGGCTAGTTTTCTGCCAGTTTGTCCAATGTAGTGTTTGTTACAGTCCTTGCAGGTTATTTTGTACATGATATTAGTTTTGCTTATTGTCTGTCTAGGATAGTTCAAGTTCATTAGCTGCTGTTTTAGTGTGTTGGTGTGTTTGTGGGCTACCATGATGCCAAGAGGTCTGAGCAGCCTGGCAGTCATTTTTGAGATGTCGTTGACGTAGGGGAAAGTGGATAGGCTTTTTGGATGTGTTTTGTCTGGTTGTTTGGGTTTGTTGCTGAGAATTTGGAGGACTGTATTAATTGGGTTCCTGCTCTTTTTGAATGCACTGTATAGGTGATTTTTCCTCTGGTCTTCATAGTTCCTCTGTGCTGCAGTTTGTGTTGACTTGTTGAAATAATGTTCTAATGCAGCTTTGTTTGTGGGTGTTGGGAAGAATGACATCACCAACCCAAGGAAACCTAAACATATAAATAGAATGCAGGTCACTATAACTCATGCTTCACCTGAGGCTCACTGATGATGTTATCTAGCATGGTGACAAAATGTCTGAAAGTGAAGCTTCCAGTTCAGCAAGCAACCTTGCATCCATTCTTCTGCATTCTCTGACAGTCCCCTCACTATCTGCTACTCTACCCATCTTAGTGTCATCTGCAAGCTTGCTAATCAGACCACCTATACCTTCCTTAAGATCATTTATGTGCATCACAAACAATAGTGGTCCCAGCATGGAGCGCTGTGGAACACCACGCTCACGGTTCTCCATTTTGAGAAACACCCTTCCACTACTACTCTCTGTCTCCTGTTCTTTCTCCACCTATCTCATATATCCTAGACCCCATGCAAGTCCACTTTCTCCATCAGCCCACTATGGGGAACCTAATCAAGCGCCTTCTTGAAGTCAATGTAAATGACATCTAAAACCCTTCCCTCATGTATCAACTTTGTCACTTCCACAAAAAATGTTATTAAGTTAGTAAGACATGAACTTCCCTTTACAAAACCATGTGGCCTGTCACTGTAAGCCCATTTTCTTCCAAATGGGAATAGATCCTATCCCTCAGTATCTTCAGCAGCTTCCCTACCACTGACGTCAGGCTCACTGGTCTATAATTACCTGGATTATCCTTGCCATCCTTCTTAAACAAGGGGACAATGTTAGCAATTCTCCAGTTTTCTGAGACCTCACCTGTGTTTAAGGATTCTGCAAAGATATCTGTTAAGGTCCCAGCTGCTCGAATCCTCCATAGTGCCCTCCTTCAGCACAGCTGTGATATTCTCTCTGACCAGTAATGCAACTCCTCCACCCCTTTTACGTTCCTCTCTATCCCACCAGAAGCATCCATATCCTGGGATGTTACCGTTCCCTCAACCAAGTCTCAGTAATAGCGATAACATCATACTCCCAGATGCTAATTCAAGCCCCAAGTTCATCTGCCTTACTTACTACACTTCTCTCATTTAAACAAATGCTCCCCAGAACACCTGACCCTTTGCGGTTATCATCATCTCCCTGCCTACCCTTCCCCTTACTCACGCTGATTTGAATTGAATTTATTGTCACGTGTACTGAGGTACAGTGACAAGCTTTGCCTGGTGAGCAATACAGGCTGGTCACATGGTTAAATAGCATAAGTAAGTAAATAATAGGTAAACAATGGCAAAAAAACAAAACACAGGTACAGGCGAATGCTAAGAGTTTGTGAGTCCATTCAGTATTATAACAATAGTAGGGTAGAAACGTATCTAGTTCCTTACAGGCTTTAGTTACTAGCTCCTTATAGTCCACTAACCTCTTCATTTGGTTCCCATCCCCCCTGCCACATTAGTTTAAACTCTTCCCAACAGCGTTAGCAAAAATACCCCCAAGGGCATTGTTTCCATTACTGCCCAAGTGTAGATGGTTCGATTTGTAATAGTCCCACCTCCCCCAGAACCGATCCCAATGTCACAAAAATCTGAACTCCCCTCCCTCCTGCACGATCTCTCAAGGCCCTCATTCATCTTGCCTATTCTTTCATTTCTCCTTTAACTAGCAAATAGCAATAGTAGCAATCCTGAGATTACTATCTCTGAGGTCCTACTTTTTAACTTGGTTCCTAAGTACTTAAATTCTGCTTGTAGGAACTAATCCTTTTTTTTGCCTGTATCATTGGTGCCTATGTGCACTATGTCAGCTACTTGTTCACGCTCCACCTTCAGAACCTCCTGCAGCTGATCTGAGACATCCCTGACCCATGCACCAGGGAAACAACATACCGTTCAGGAGTCTCGTTTTCAACAACAGAAAGATCTATTGTTCACTTATAATTGAATCCCCTATCACTGTAGCCCTTCCACTCTTTTTTCCCACCCTCCTGTACAGCAGAGCCGGCCACAGTGCCATGAACCTGGTTCCTGCTGCCTTCTCCTGGTGAGCCAACTCCCTCAACAGTGACCAAAAACAGTATACCTGTTGTTAAGCGAGGGTTATTAAGAAATCACACAGTGTGTAGTTTATATTAATAGAGGGATTGAGTTTTGGAGCCATGAGGTCATGCTGCAGCTGTACAAAACTCTGGTGTGGACGCATTTGGAGTATTGCGTACATTTCTCGTCACCACATTATAGCAAAGATGTGGAAGCTTTGGAAAGTGTTCAGAGGTGATTTACTAGGATGTTGCCTGGTATGGAGGGAAGGTCTTAAAGGGAAAGACTGAGGGACTTGAGGCTGTTTTTGTTAGAGCGAAGAAGGTTGACAGGTGATTTAATAGAGGCATAGAAGATAATCAGAGGGTTAGATAGGGTGGACAGTGAGAGCCTTTATCCTCGAAAGTTGATGGCTAGCATGAGGGGTCATAGCTTTAAATTGAAGGGTGATAGATATAGGACAGATATCAGAGATTAATAGAGGCATAGAATGCCCTGCCTGTAGACTCGCAAACTTTAAGGGCATTTAAATGGTCATTGCATAAACATATGGAGGAGGATGGAATAGTGCAGGATAGAAGGGCTTCAGATTGGTTCCATAATTCAGCAAAACATTGAGGGCCAAAGGTTCTGTACTGCGCTGTAATATTCTAGGTTCTATGACCACAGGAACACTTGCATTGCCTTCCTGCTCTTCGTCTGTCTTTTTGTCACCTATTCCCTTTCTCCCTGAGCAATCCTAATCTGTCGTGTGACTAATTCGATACACATGCTATCCACGACTCCACACAGACAGTCGTCCGAGGCTGGAATCGAAGCTGGAACCCTGTGAGGCTGCATTGCTAACCACTGTGCCTCCTGACATGCAATCTAACAAAAGCTGCAGCTGGGTACACGTCCTGCAAGTGAAGGAGTCAGGGCAATCAGCCATGTCCTTGAGCTCCCACATTGAACAAGTGGACCATAACACCTTTCTGAGATCTCCTGACATTTTTACTCTGAATAGTCTGGGACAAAGTCAGACTTCCAAGCTGAAAACTAGACACATCAAATTTGTCACTGTTAAGCAAGACATCAAGAGCAAGTGGCAGCTCTAATGGCTGCTATAAGGTGATAAAATCAACTAGCTTGAAACCTCTGATTGGTCAAGTCCTTGGAAAGTTCCAGAAGGTAGCCAGAAGTTTAAAAGAACCCAACACAGCAGACAATCGACAATAGATGCAGGAGTAGGCCATTCTGCCCTTCGAGACTGCACTGCCATTCAATATGATCAAGGCTGATCACCCTTAATCAGCATCCTGTTCCTGCCTGATCTCCATAACCCTTGATTCCACTATCCTTGAGAGCTCTATCCAACTCTTTCTTAAATGAATCCAGAGACTGGGCCTCCACTGCCCTCTGGGGCAGAGCATTCCACACAGCCACCACTCTCTGGGTGAAGAAGTTTCTCCTCATCACTGTCCTAAATGGTCTACACCGTATTTTAAAATTGTGCCTTCTGGCTCGGCACTCACCCATCAGCGGAAACATGTTTCCTGCCTCCAGAGTATCCAATCCTTTAATAATCTTATGTCTCAATCAGATCCCCTCTCAGTCTTCTAAACTCAAGGGTATACAAGCCCAGTGGCTCCAGTTTTTCAGCGTAAGGTAGCCCCGCCATTCCAGGAATTGACCTCGTGAACCTACGCTGCACTCCCTCAATAGCCAGAATGTCTTTCCTCAAATTTGGAGACCAGAACTGCACACAGTACTCCAGGTGTGGTCTCACCAGGGCCCTGTACAGCTGCAGAAGAACCTCTTTGCTTCTATACTCAATCCCTCTTGTTATGAAGGCCAGCATGCTATTAGCCTTCTTCACTACCTGCTGTACCTGCATGCTTGCCTTCATTGACTGGTATACAAGAACACCCAGATCTCTTTGTACTACCCCTTTACCTAAATTGATTCCATTTAGGTAGTAATCTGCCTTCCTTTTCTTGCCACCAAAGTGGATAACCATACATTTATCCACATTAAACTGCATCTGCGATGCATCTGACCACTCACCTAACCTGTCCAGGTCACCCTGTAATCTCCTAACATCCTCCTCACATTTCACCCTGCCACCCAGCTTAGTATCATCAGCAAATTTGCTAATGCTATTACTAATACCATCTTCTATATCATTAATATATATTATAAAAAGCTGCGGTCCCAGCACTGATCCCTGCAGTACCCCACTGGTCACTGCCTGCCATTCCAAAATTGAGCCGTTTATCACTATTCTTTGTTTCCGATCAGCCAACCAACTTTCAATCCAATTTAGTACTTTGCCCCCAATACCATGCGCCCTAATTTTGCTCACTAACCTCCTATGTGGGACTTTATCAAAAGCTTTCTGAAAGTGCAGGTACACTACATCTACTGGATCTCCCTCGTCCATCTTCAGAGCTACATCCTCAAAAAAATTCCAGAAGATTAGATAGGCATGATTTCCCCTTCATAAATCCATGCTGACTCTGACCTATCCTGTTACTACTATCCAGATGTGTCATAATTTCATCCTTTATAATAGACTCCAGTATCTTTCCCACCACTGAGGTCAGACTAACTGGTCTATAATTTTCTGCTTTCTCTCTCCCACCTTTCTTAAAAAGTGGTACAACATTAGCCACCCTCCAATCCGCAGGAACTGATCCCAAATCTATCGAACTCTGGAAAATAATCACCAACGCATCCACGATTTCTCGAGCCCCCTTTTTCAGTACCCTGAGATGTAGACCATCAGGCCCCGGGGACTTATCAACCTTCAGACCTAACAGTCTCTCCAACACCAAATCCTGGCAAATATAAATT
Source organism: Chiloscyllium punctatum (assembly GCF_047496795.1). NCBI lineage: Eukaryota > Metazoa > Chordata > Chondrichthyes > Orectolobiformes > Hemiscylliidae > Chiloscyllium > Chiloscyllium punctatum. The sequence continues at coordinate 30,301,516 of NC_092783.1, forward strand.
CCCTTAAGTGCAGGTCCTTCAGCCACTGTTACCTCAGGGAGATTGCTTGTGTCTTCCCCAGTGAACGCAGATCTGAAGTACCAATTCAATTCTTCTGCCATTTCTTTGTTCCCCGTAATATATTCCCCTGTTTCTGTCTTCAAGGGCCCAATTTTAGTCTTAACCATTTTTTTTTTGCTTTTCACATACCTAAAAAAGCTTTTACTATCCTCCTTTATATTTTTGGCCAGGAGTTGAGAACCCCCCTTCTCCAGCCTACCGAAAAGTATGTTGGGATACAGCAGTGACCAGAGAAGCTCACCCTCTGACCAGAGGTAGAATCACCCTGTGAGGAGAGGAACAGATTGAACAATTCGACAGACCAGCAAAGTTGACACTATCTCAGAAACATTTTAAGTTTCTGAAGAATCAGATAGTTAGAAGGAGAGTTGTTAAAAGTGCAGATTTTAACCTGTAAACTATGTGGTCTTCAAGTAAAATTGTGAAATGTTTTGTAGGCTGCAGACCCGTGGTGTTTAATCCTTTGCTGATTCATGTTAAGGTGCCTGAGTCAATTAATATTGTGCACACTGGTTGAAGAGCCTCTGGTCGTAGAGACACCTTGTTCCAGACAACATTAATGGCCATTAAAAGTGTCAGGCAGCAGATCAAACTGTATTTGTCTTTTTTGGTGAAGAAGCTGACGTGGAGAGAGACAAACTCGGCCCCAAGTCCTGGTCATTAGGGTAGGGACAGGTACAAACTCAGGGGTTGGGTTAAATTCACTCTGTCCTTGCTTTCAGTTGCTGGTCACCCACTGTAACCTAGCTTTGGCAGAATTCATCTCTCCTCCCTTGCTCACTCTCCCACCACATCTCCCTTTGACTTTCACACTGTCTCTCCCTCACCCACACACTCCCTCATATCCCCACTCTCTGTCCCTCTCTTCTGCCTCCACTCCTCCCCCTCTCTCCCTTTCTCCTTCTCCCCCCTTTCTCTCTTTCAAAACCCCCCGTCTATGTCCTGTCTAACTCTCTGTATACCCCTTTCTCTCTCTCTCTCTCTCACCCCCGCTGTATCAACACCATCCCTCCATTGTTCTTTCGTCCTCTCCCTCCATTTTAATTCCCATCTCTTTCTCAGTTTCCCTCTCTGGCTAGTTTTCTCCCCATGTCCCCTTCTATCACTCTCTCTTCCCTCTCCCCATGCCTCTCTCACACTCTCCCCTCTATCCATCTCACCCCCTCTCCTCTCTCCCTCTCTCCGTTCCCTTCTCTATCCCCCATGGCCCATCTCTCTCCCTGTTGTCTCCCTTCTATTGCCATCAAATTCTGTCCACCTCTTTTCTCGCCCTTTGTTCCTCTCTCGCTATCTCAGCACCTCCCAACCCTTGCTCTCACTTGGTCTCCTTTTCTCCTTCCATGGTACCCCCCTCTCTCTCTCTGTCCCCAATCTCTCTCCTGTTCTTCCTCTGTCCTAATCTCGCTCTATCTCTCTTGGTTTTCTCTCTCTCCCACAACCCTCTGCATCACCCTTCTGCCCCCACCTGCACTCTCACCTCCCACTGTCCACCCATCCACAGCATTTTGTTTCCCTTACTCTGGTCCCTTTTCTCCCCCCTTTTAGATTACTTACAGTATGGAAAGAGGCCCTTCGGCCCAACAAGTCCACACTGACCCACCGAAGCGCAACCCACCCAGACCCATTCCCCTACATTTACCCCTTCACGTAACACTACAGGCAATTTAGCATAGGCAATTCACCTAACCTGCACATTTTTGGACTGTGGGAGGAAACCGGAGCACCTGGAGGAAACCCACGCAGACACAGGGAGAACGGGCAAACTCCACACAGTCAGTTGCCTAATGTGAGAATTGAACTTGGGTCTCTGGCGCTGTGAGGCAGCAGTGCTAACCACTGTGTCACCGTGCCACCCAGTTCTCTTTCCCCCAGTTTCCCCGTCTCTCTCTCTCTCTCTCTCTCCCTCCCACAATTGCACCCCACTCTCCCTTATGTTTCTCCCCCACTGTTCCTCCCTCTCTACCCCGTGTCCTTCTTTCTGTCATCCTCTCTCTCCCCTCCTTCTCTGTCTTGGTCTCATTCTCTCCCCCGTCACCCCCATCCCTCTATCTACCCCACTTTAACCCTCTCTCCCTCTGTCTCTTCCCCAATTCCTCACTCTCTCCATCCCCCATATCTCTCCGTAGACCTTCCCTCCCCACTCAATCTCTTCCCCATCTCTATCACTACCCAAAACTCTTTTTCCACCTTCCCTCTCTATCACATGTTCCCTCCCTCTTACGTTGTCTCCTTCTCTCTCTCTCTCATGCGCACTGTCTATCTCTCTCCTTCTCTGCAAAACCAAAATAGAAGATGCTGGAAAATCTCAGCAGGTCTGGCAACATATGTCAGGAGAGAAAAGAGCTGACGTTTCGACTCTAACTGACCCTTTGTCAAAGCAGTAATTTGCTTTTATCTCTCCTTCTCTCTCTCTGTTGCACTGTCCAGTTCTCTCTCTGTCTCCCACTAGCATACTGTTTCTCACTTTCTCTCTCAAACTGCCCCTCCCCCTCACTGTGTCTCTCTCCCTACCTCTGTCTCTCTCTCCCTGTGTCCATCTTTGTTTCTCCCCCTCTGCCCCTTCACTATCTGTCCCCATCCTCTCTCTCTTTGTCTCCCTCTCTCTCTCTCTTTCACCTACCACTATCCTTCCCATTCTCTCTCTCTGTCCTCCCCTCTCTCTCCCTCTCTTCCCTATTTCTTCACTCTGTCCCTCCCCATTACGCTCTTCCCCGTCTCCCTCTTTCTTCCTCCCCCTCTATCTCTTCCTACCACCTTTTTGCACATTCCCTCTCTCACATTGACTTTCTGTCTCTCTGTTCACTGTCCATCTCTCACACACATACTGCCCCTCTCTTTTGTGTGTCTCACTGTTCCTCTTTCTCCCTCCCACTGGCCCACTCTTTCTCACTCTCTCGTATTGTTTTCTCTCTCTGTCTCTCTTCCAAACCCCCCACCTTCCAATGCCCCCGCCCCCGCCCTGCTCTTTCTCACTCTCTCACACACTGTCCTTGTCTATCACTGTTTCCCATTCTCTCTCTATCTCTCGCAATGGCTTCCTCCCTCTCTCTCTTGCACTGTACCCATCTCTACCTCTCTACTGTCTCTCTCTGCCTCTGTCCCTATTGCTCCATTCATGTCACCCCATCTCTCTCTCTATCGCTCGTACCCAACCTCTGTTCCTCTCTGTCTCTCTATTTCCCACAGTCTCTCTCACCCAAATGCCTGCCCCCATGCTCCCTCTGTTCCCCTCTCTCTCCATCTCGCCATCCCCCTCTGTCTCTCTGATCCCCTCTCTCTCATGGAACCCTTCTGTTCCCCACCTCTCCCTCTGTTAGCCTCTTTCTCTCTGTTCCCCCACCCTCTCTCATCCACTCTGTCCACTTTCTCTTCCCTCCATCTGAACCCCTCTCTCTCGGCTATTCTCCTTCTGTCTCACTCTCGGCCATCTGTCCCCGACTCTTTATCTCTCCCATCCCTTCACTGTCCCACTCCGCACTGTCTCCATTCCCCACCTCTCTCCCTCCTCCACCCCCTCTCACTCCACCTTTACCACTACCATGTCCATCTTACCCCGCCTCCTTTTCTCGCTCTTCTGCTCCCCTTCCACCTACCAAGGCCCCTATCTCAAACACATACTGTTGTGGTTCTGTTCGCCGAGCTGGGAATTTGTGTTGCATTTGTAGTGGTTTGAATCTGCTGCTTCTGGTTGTCAGTTCCAGCTGTCCGCTGCAGTGGTCGGTATATTGGGTCCAGGTCGATGTGCAAATATCAGAGGAAAGATCACAGAAGCGCTTCACAGGAGGCTCCCAAGCACTGAGGATGTCACCTCAACAGGGGACGAAATGTCTGCAACACAAATTCCCAGCTCGGCGAACAGAATCACAACGAGCACCCGAGGTACAAGTCTTCTCACACACTTTGTATACACATACTATCCCTCTCTCTCCCTCACTGTTTTGTGCATTGCCCATCTCTCTCCCTCCCTTCTCCTCCCTTCTCTCCACATTGTCCATCTCCCTGTGTCTCTGTCCCTCTCTCTCACTTTCTGTCCATTTCTCTTTCTGTTCATCTTTCTCGTTCTCCTTTGTGCTTCCCCTCTCTCTCGGTCCCTCTCTCTTGTACTGTCTCCCCACTCTCTCTGCACACCATTCCACTCTGTACCCCCCTTTCTCTCTCTGTCTACCTCTCTCTCTCTTGCCCGCCCTCTCCCACCCTGCCTCCTTCTCTCTCCCCGTCCGCCTCTCACCCGCCTCACCCCTCCCTCCATCTGTCTCTCCTCTCAGTCTCTCTCCCTCTGTCCCCATCTCTCTGTCCCTCCTGTCTCACTCTGACATCTCTCTGTCCCACTCTCTCCCACCCCTCACTCTAACAGCTCCTCACTCTCTCTCTCTCCCCATCTCTATCACTTCGAGGAGGATTGAAAACCCTGACCAGGGACAAAGATGTAGGAGGTGACAGGATTCAGCCGCATGGTAGTTTTATTGAAGCAGGCAGAGGACTAGAGACCATCCCTGAATCTGGCTTCAACCTTAATCTTTGGTTCAGATTGGAAGAGAATGACGCTGACTTTCCTAGTGGAATACAATATTTTTATACATCTTGTGTTTCAATAATCACATACAACGTGGTCACAGTGCCTTCCCCTTATTCTTTATATGCAATTCTATGAAACACCTAATCAATGATGGACACATCTACAGATAGCCCCAGGTTCCTCATGATGTCATGATGTTTAGCAGACATTGTAATCACCAGGTCTGTGAATCTTTCAATGCATCCCATTAATACATATTCTAAAGTTACTAGCTATATGCCGACAGGCATGTGTCTGTCTTGCTTATCTTCAAGGACTGCGTAAATTCTGTTATTCATTGCATTCATCTGTTTTGACATTCTGCTACTCATCTTACATTTCCCACTGTCCTCACAATAGAAGACACAAAAGGCAGTTGGCTGTTACTATCTGCTATAAGATTCATAACATTAATTCTATTATAAAGTTAGTTATATCGAAAGTTTTATATTTACTTCTGCTGTTAGCGTTCTTTAACAAATGAATGGCAAGCAATGTGTTTTTTCCAGTGTGCACTAGACATTTCTTTAATGATAAGGGGAAGACTAACTGAGACTAGTTAACTTTCAGATTTTAATTAATCTTCTTTCATTGAAATCTGTCTTTCTGATTATCTGAAGTATCTTGAATTCGAATCTACTTCTAAATATTCTGAACAGTTTTGACAAAATAACTAATTATTGCAAAATGTCTTTATTTGGTGTTTTCACAGCCATGCTGTGACCTAATATCTGGTATGAGATTTATACCTCCTTCCACACCTACCTTGCTCTCTCTACCTCCACCCTCCATCTCACGCACAGTCCCTCTCTCCCTTTCTCACATGGTCCACCTGTCAAGCAGTCCCTGGCTTTCACACACACTGTCACTCTCTCGTGCTCTCTACCTCCATCTAGCGCTGTTACTCTCTCACTTTTGCTGTCGTTCTTTCCCCCTCCCCCTCTAAGCCTTTATCCTCTCCATCTGTCCCCTTCTCTCTATCACTCTCTCCTCCTCTGTCTCACCCTTCTCTTTCACCCCTTCTGTTCTCCCCAACTCCTGTCCTCCCCTCCTTCTCTCTCTCCTTCTGCCTCTGTCACTCTCTCTCCTCACTCCTACTACTCTTTCACTCTCCTTCTGCCCCTTCTTTCTGTCTTTCCCTCTGTCACTTTCTCTCTTTCCACCTCTCTGTCCTTCTCTTCCTCTGCCCTCTTCTTTCACTTGCTCCCGCATTGCCTCACAGGCCTCCCCTCCCTTTTTCCTGTGACCCCTCTACCCACGTCTGACTCATTCATTCAATCTCCCTCTCTGCCCCCTCCCCAAGTCGCTCTCTCTCCATCCCTCTGTCTCTTTCCATACTCTGTCCACTCCCTCTCCAATCTCTCTCCCTTTCCCCTTCTGTCTCTCCACTATCTTCCTCACCACCAGCCTCTCTATTTCTGCCACGCCCCCCCTTGCTCTTTACGCCCTCTCCTATCCCATATCTCTCTCCTCTTCTTTCCTCTGTCCCTCTCCCTCCCTCACACTTCTCTGCCTCTCTTTCTACACCTGCCTCCTCTCTATCTCTGTATCCCCTCTCTGTCACCCCCACTCCATACTTCCACCCTTATGTACCCCCTCTTTCTCTCTCATCCCTCTAGCTCCCTCTGTCCACCCCTCTGTGTGTCAGTCCATCTATCTATCACATTGTCTTTCCTTCTGTTCTCCTCTTTCACTTGTTCCACTTTCCCTCTCTCCTACCGCTCTCGTCCGTCCCTCCCTCTCTTTCCCCATGTCACTCTATCACCTCCTCTGTCTCTCTATCTCTCTCTCTTTCTCTGCTTCCACTTTCCCCCTCCCCTCTGCCTCTCTTTCTCTCTCTGTCACTCCCTCCCTCCACCTCTCTCTCTCCCCCGACCCGTGTCTCACTCTTTCAGACTGTCACTCTCTCACACTGTTGCCCATATCTCTCTTTCACACTGTTTCTCCACTCTCTTTCTCCTTCTCTCTCTCTCTCTCTCTCTCTCTCTCTCTCTTTATCCCTCTCATTATCTCTGGCAGTCTCTCTCTCTCACACACATACTGTCTCTCATATTGTCCCTTTCTCTCTTCTCTCTATCTCGCAATGTCCCTTTCTCTCTCCTCGCATTTTCTCTCCCTTTTTCGCTCTCCCTTTGCCACTCTCCTTCATTTGTTCTCCGCCTTGCACTCTCTTTACCTCCCAATGTCTCTCTCTGCACGTTTCCTCACATTCTCCAAACCTCTCTTCCTGGGATCCTTTCTCACCTTCCATTGCTAAGGGAACAGTTTATGGCTGTTTTCACAGATCGTTTCCAGTGGAAGTGAGTGAGGTATATTCACAGGCCGTTTCTAAAGGAAAGACAGTGGGGAGGGGTTCACAAGCCGTTGCTTGGGGAAAGAGTTTGCAAGTGGGAACACAGGATATTGCAAAGGGAAACAGAGGGACCTGGGGATGTTGGTGTTTCTATGCGAACATCCCCAGGTCCCTCTGTTTCCCTTTGGGGCAACAGAGTGGCGGTTGTACAACTATCTGGTGCCAGTGAACAGAGTGGGGCTATGACCACAGGTCACTGCTAAATGAACAGTAGACCACTGACTGTGGCAGAGCAGTGTGGGAGTGGGGCTGCAGGTCATTGCCAGGGGAAGACAATGGATAAGACTATACGTCCCACAAGAGAGAGTGAGTGAGAGAGTCTCAAGAGAGCATGCAGGGGTGATTGTAAGATAGCGTGTGAGAGGGAGAAAAAGTGCGAGAGAGCATGCACATGTGAGAGAAAGAGTGCACAAAATAGAGAGAGATTGCACAAAACCCAGTGTGGGTAAGTCAGGACTGTCAAGAGGTAGGGTGCATGCGAGAGAAAGTGTGCGCATGACAGCATGAGTGTGCAAAGGTATCATAGAGAGAGTGATAAAATAAGTGTCTGCCTACAAGCCTGTGTGTGTACCTGAGTTTGTGCAAGAGAGTGTGTGGTAAGTGTGTCAGAGAGAGTGTGTGTTATAGAGACAGAATATGTGCATGAGTGTACGAGAGAGTGTGAGTATGTGTGAAAATATGTGGGTGGAAAACTGTATGAGGATGTGTGTAAGGGTGTATGTGAATATGTGTAACTGTAGGTAAGAAAAGATTGCATGTGTGAAAGAGTGCACATGCAGTGTAAGCAAGAATGCGTGTAAGTTTAACTGTGGGAATCTGTGTGCACATGTGCAAAAGTGCATGTAAGTGAGTAAGAGTATGTACATTCATGTGTATGCGCAAGATTGTTTAAGTAAGAGCATAAGAGGGTGTGTGTACGTGTGTCTGTATGTGTGTATGCGCATGCAAGAGTATCTGCAAGAAAGAGTGAGACAGTATGTGTGCGTGTGTGTGAGCGCGCACACACACACACATGCATGAGATAGAGAGGGAGTGTACATGATGGAGACTGTGCATGTCAGCATGCGTGTGCACAATTATGTGTGTGTGTAACACTGTGTAAAAGAGAGTGCATGCATGCTAGCTTTGGTGTATGTGCAAGAGCATGTAAGAGTGAGTGTACATGTATATGTACAAAAGTGTGTGTAATGGAATGATTGAATGTGCACATAAATGTGTGTGTGTGTATGCAGCTGTACATGTGTGGCTGTGTAAGCATGTATGTGTGCACACAAGAGTGTGCATACAAGAATGTCTTCAAAAGAAAATGTGAGGAAGAGGTGTGTAGAAGAACGTGAGTGGCTGACAGTCAGCGTGCGTGAAAGGGAAGTGTGCACTAAGATGACTGAGACTGTGTGTGTGTAAGAATGTGTGCATGTGCACAAGTGTGCTTGTGTACGTGCATTTGCAAAGCTTGATCTGTGTTTGTGCAAGAGTGTGTGCGTTTGTCAGAAAGTGCTCTTACAACAACATGTGCCTGTGCATGAGCGTGTCTGTGAGAGTGTGTACAAGTATGTAAGTGTGCCTGAGTGAATGTACCTGAGAGAGAGTGTATGAGTGTGTCCGACAGTGCGCATAGGGCAAATTATGAGAGTATGAGTGAATGTGCATGGGAGATAGTGTGTGAAAACATGTGCAAGAGTGTGTATTAGAGTGAGTGACAGAGTTTTGAAACAGTGCATGAGTATGGTTGAGAGAGAGGATGCAGAGACAGAGAGCACGTGGACGAAAGTGCACATGGATGGGAGAGAGTGTCAGATTGTATGCAAAAGAATGGGTGCAAAACAGTGTTTGAGACTTTGCAAAAGAATGTGTGAGAGTGTGTAAGAGATTGTGTCAGTGTGTGTGTCTTGCATGATTGTGAGAGTTTGTGGTTGAGCGAATGTGAGACAGGGAAAGATAGTGCAAGCAAAAGAGAACACATGCACAGGAGTGAATGCATATGAGAGAGTGCACGAGTGTGTGAGTATTAGTGATTGACAATGTGTGCATCTAAGGAATGCATAGAAATGTGAGCAGGCTTGTATGTGACTATTGAGTGTGAGGGAGTGTGTAACTATGGAGTGAGACTGTGCACGCGAGTCTACGTTTGGGAGTTTGTGCAGGTGTGTGTATGATTATAGATTACTTACTTACCTACAGTGTGGAAACAGGCCCTTCGGCCCAACAAGTCCTCACCGACCCGCCGAAGTGCAACCCACCCCGGCCTATTCCCCTACATTTACCCCTTCACCAAACACTACAGGTAATTTGGGGTGGCCAATTTACCTAACCTGCACATTTTTGGTCTGTGGGAGGAAACCCGAGCACCCGGAGGAAACCCACGCAGACACGGGGAGAATGCACAAATTCCACACAGTCAGTCGCCTGAGGCGGAAATTGCACCCGGATCTCTGGCGTTGTGAAAAACAGTGCTAACCACTGTGTCACTGTACCGTCCAAAGTGCCCAACACCGGCATCTCTAAATTATATCTTTTTCTGTGAGTGAGCAGTAATTTGTGGGTGAGTGTGTAACTATGGAATGGGTGAGTGAGAGTGTGTCTGCGAGAGTGAGGGTGGAGATTTTGACATCGGTGTTCCTGACTTTGAAAGTGTGTATTTATAGTATGTTTGCATGTGAGCGATAAGATATGAATGTGAAAGGTCGTGTGACTCTGTGAAAGAGAGACTGTGAGGTTCTGAATGCTGGCATGCATTTGAATGTGTGTGTGCATGTACTTTTATGTTGCCGTGATTTTATGTAACACAGTGGAGGTGGGTGGTGATGGCGTGCAGATAAATCTAGGTTCTTCCTGTGTAATTTTGCAGCAAAGTGCTCTTGTTCTCCCTTTCAACTAATCTTTTCTCTTTTATCACAAGGAACCTTTGTTTAGAAAACTGCAACGTGAAAACCCAAATTGTCTGGGGCTAGTAAAGCCTTGAACAAGAGCAACTTCCAGAGGGTAGGAGCATTGGTTTGAGGCCTGTTCGACAGGCTGCACCTCATGGAGGCCTCGGTGAGCCATGTCCCTTTCTGAGACCGAGACTTAATGTGGGTTATGGAGTAGGTCTGACAGTGAGAGAAAGATTTGAAGAACTGAGAGAGCAGGAGTAACAGGGAAGCGATGGAGAGGCATTTGAGATTGTAAATTAGTTATAATGGCAAGATTCTGGGGTCGCAGAAAATAGTTATACTGAACCAGCAACAGTGAAGGTAAAAACAACAGTCAGATTGTCTGGCTGTTGATCCACCGCTGTACGTGGAATCTTGCTATATATCGTGCCCCAGTGCCATCATTACAGGCACTGACTGTGTTAATTGGCTACCCACCACTTCTAATTTTTCTGGAGGGTCTGGCAGGAATACTCAATTCATCTCCCAATATATTGGTATTTGAATGTTTCCAAGAGATTGTCTGTGTGACAGAAAAGAAAACCTGACATCTTGCTGTGCTATCTCTCTGTAAAATCTTTCTCCTTTGCCTTTCAACTAATGCTGTCTCATTTTTCACCTGAAGGATTCTTTTTGAAGATCCATAAAAAAAGAGATAATTTGGAGATGCTGGTGTTGGACTGGAGTGTACAAAGTTTAAAAAAAAAATCACACAACACCAGTTTATAGTCCAACAGGTTCAATTGGAAGCACCCTAGCTTTTAGAGTAACGCTCCTTCATCAGATGGTAGTGGAGGGCTCAATCCTAACACACAGAATTTATAGCAAAAATTTACAGTGTGATGTAACTGAAATTATACATTGAAAAGTTGATTGTCTGTTAAGCCTCTCATCTGTTAGAATACCGTGATAGTTTCATTTCTTTCATGTGTAAATCACAAAACCTTCTTTTAAAAAGTTGCATTCTCGGGTTAGCTGTTAACAATGGTGAATAGCTAGACAACATGTTGAAGGTGTTGGCCCCTGTGTTCTCTGTCTGTGCAATGATGTTTAGATTGATTCTAATCTAAAAAGTGAGATAACGGAGTTTAACAGAATTCATGCAGTTTTTGAGCTCAGAGTTCTACATGAATGCATGCAGTTTTTGAGCAAAGTACAATGTAACCCCTTTAAGTATAAATTCATCCCATAAAATATATGTGCACATGTGGGTCTTTGTCTGTCTGTGTGTGTCTGTCTGCCTGGGTTGGGGGTTGTGAGTGTGAGAGAGTGTGTGTGTGTGTGTGTAGTGAGTGCAGAGTGTCTTGAGTCTGTGAGAGGGTGCATGTGTGAGTGTGGGAATGTGTATTTCCGTAAGGGTGTGCGTGGGTGTCTGTGGGCGCGCCTGTGTGCGCGCCTGTGTGTATGTGTGTCCGCATATATGTGTGGATAGGAGTGCCTGTGTGTGTGTGTAGGAGTATCTGGGTGTGTGTATGGTGCAATAGTGGTCACCTATAATGTGACATGAACCCAAGGTCCTGGTTGAGGCCCTCCCTATGGGTACCGAACTTAGCTATCAGCCTCTGCTTGGACACTTCTCTCTGCTGCCTATCCCGAAGTCCACCTTGGAGAATGGTCACAGGAAGGTCCGAGGCTGAATGTCCGGGACCTTGGGTTTATGTCACATTACAGGTGACCACCATTGCACTATACCCACACACAGGCACTCCTACACACACCCTTACGGACACACACACTCCCACACTCACACATGCACCCCCTCACAGACTCAAGACACTCTGCACTCACTACACACACACACATACACTCTCTCACACTCACAACCCCCAACCCAGGCAGACACACACACACAGACAGACAAAGACCCACATGTGCACATATATTTTGTGGGGTGAATTTGTACTTGCAGGTTTACATTTTACTTTGCTCAAAATCTGCATACATTCACGTAGAACTCTGAGCTCAAAAACTTCATGAATTCATGTAAAACTCCGTTATCTCATTTTTAGATTAGAATCAATCTAAACATCGTGGCACAGACAGAGAACACAGGGGGCCAACACCTTCAACATGTTGTCTAGCTATCACCATTGTTATCAGCTAACCCGAGAATGCAACATTTTATAAAAAAAGGTTTTGTGATTTACACATGAAAGAAGTGAAACTATCACTGTATTCTAACAGATGAAAGGCTTAACAGACAATCAATTTTTCAATGAATAATTTCAGTTACATCACACTGTAAATTCTTGCTATAAATTCTGTGTGTTAGGATTGAGCCCTCCACTACCACCTGATAAAGGAGCGTCGCTCTGAAAACTAGGGTGTTTCCAATTAAACCTGTTGGACTATAACCTGGTGTTGCGTGATTTTTAACAATAAAAGAGAGTTAGTGCCCCAGGAGACCTTAGAACAAGGGTTTTTGGCAGAGGGTGACACAATACTAAGGCCTGTTCAACAACCTGCACCCTATTGGGTCAGTGAGTTGTGCATGTTTATTATCCTGAGATTTGATTTCCTCTGATGGAAACTGGATTTTAAGGGGCATCTGGTTAAGTGGCTTCTGCTGGATTGCAGCCCTGTCATTTTAAAAACAGGGTTGAAGCCTGTGGTTAAAGTAACTGGGCCTTGGGATTTGACACAAGTATGTGAATCCCTTCCCAGTGAATGTCTGACTGACAGGACTCCTCAAAGAGGAAATTAAACCCAAAATGTGAAACTCTCTTTAAATACTAATTATAATGTCAGAGTAATAATAGGTTAATGTTAAATTGACATTGGGAGTGAGAGACAGGCTTCAAGCAGGGAGAGGGGCAGGAGAAAAGATAGAGGGTGGGTGGGAGAGGCATTTGATATTTGTAAATATCTGTAGTGTTAGTGCTTCAGGATACAGGAAATATTTACCATTTCACCAGCATCCCATCAAAAAATGGAGCTTATCTTGTTCTTGACATATTTCAGCCTGTGTGATTTGCTGTGTCTCAATGGCCTGCACCAAAGTGAATCACTCAATGACTGTCTCAATAAACCCTGCATTTTAATGCTGCCTGAGGGGTCTGGGATTGAAATTTCCCAATATTTTCCTCGAATTGATCAGAGCTGAGCATTGCTGACGGAGAGACACAAAACCCGGCCTCTTGCTGTGCCGTTTGTTTAATAATGTCCTTCCTTTCCTGTTCCAACGACTTTCCCTCTCGCTTAATCCACTCACCCCACAGAGGAATTTTTACTTTGAAACTACAATGGAATATGAAACCCTTCCCTTGGACAGAAATTTCCTCCAGAGAGGGACAGGCCTGAGGATCCTGTGGGATCACACTGTGCACCAATGACCTGCAGCATTGCTGGCATAGAGACTGCTGGGAAACAGTACCCTGGTTTATAATACAGAATATTGCCAAATAACAATGTTACAGTCTTTTAAAAAGGCAAGATAAAGATTACAATGCACAAGATTAAATCTGAGAGAGAGAGAGAGAGACCAAAAATAAAGAGGGGGTTAGAGAAAGAGGGACAGACAGCAAAAGCTCAGAGATGGAGAGGGAGGAGAGAGACAGACAGACAGACCACATAGACAGTAGAAAAAGGGGGAAGTGCTTTGATTTCAGCAAACAGCAGAATGTATCCCTCTGTGTCATTCTGGAGCCAGAATTGAACCCTTAACCACATCAGGGAGAGACAAAATCTGTCTGCAGTCGCACTGCTGCTTGTGGAATCTTGCAGCATGTTCTGCATTGCAACAAATGGCTCAGTGTCAAAATATGGTTTGCAGAGGCTCTGATTTGACATTTTCTTTCTCTATTGTCCTATTCAACTCTGTTCCTTTATCAGTCTTGAGTCTTCCTCCCTTTCTCACTGTCAATCGTCTGGCTCTTTCTTTCTCTCCTCCTTTCTCTCTCTCTATTGCCATTCCTCAGTCTGGGGTCTTCTCCCCTCCCACTAGCAATCTCTACAGACTAACCGATCATCTTAAAACGTAAATTCTGCAATGTGACGGGTCAGGTTTTCCTCGCAGGTTTACAAAATGACAGGGTACAAAATTTCAGAGACAAAGCTTTAAATCGGATAGAGTGTGGAAATAGAGAGAGATGGAGAAAGAGGGAGTGTGTGAAAAGGCAGGAGTGGGAATAAGTTTGGAGAACTGGGGTGGGGATGTGGGGGCAGAGAATAGATACAAGGGCTGGGGAGAGGTAGGGGTGGTCTCCAGTTATTGAACATTGAAATTGCAGAATAAATAGACCTAGCACATGAGTGAAGCTGACAGCCTGGGAGAGAGAGAAGAAGACAGAGACAAGTGAAAAAGACAGAGAAAGAAGAAGAAGAAGACAGAGAAAAAACAAACAAGAGGTGGTGGCGGGAAGGTGAGTCAGCCTTTGCAACCTCTAGTTTCTAACTCTTGAGATGTGCTTCCATTTGAATGCAATGAGACTGCGTGTGGGATCTTGCTGTGTGGTTTTTGCTTCATTACAACTTTCGCCCCTTCCGGGAGTTGTGTATGCGAGTGGTGGATGGGGGGGGGGAGAAAGGGCGGTGGGCGGTGCAGTTTGGTGGGTTTGGGGGATGGTGAGATCTGGAGTCCTGAGCCTATGTGAAGCTTTGTCAATCATTGTGAAGAGTTATATCTGAATTTCAGACAGGGCCACAAGATGGCGAGGACAAAATAGAAGGTGCAGACATCACTCAAATGTAGTGCATTGGTGAACGAGGGCAATGGGGGAGCTGAGGGGAGGGTTAGGTTTCCCTGTCCCTCCATCCAGCCATTTCCATTTCTTCATTCTGTCTCCTTTACCATGGGGGAGGGGTGGCTGGAGAGAGCTGGTAGGGTCCTGCTGTGCAGAGTGGCCTTCACTTCAATGTCAGCTCATCTGTGAGTGTGTGTGTGTGTTGAGTGGGGGGTCAGGGATGGTGGAGGGGGTGGGCTATGACAGGGTGTTGAGGGAATCCCTCAGCTGCCTGTGGCTGCTGTGCGCCCCTTGGCCTGCAGGTCTCCTCACACCCGACATATGAGGCCCCAGGCTAAGTTTGCTGATGGTCTGATAATGGGTGGGTTGCATCTTCTCTCGCTTCCACCACATCCCATACCTCATGTCCCACCCTCGAAAATGGGATGTTGATGTAACGAATGTCTACAAGACACATGGGGAAGTCAAAATGGGGCAGATGTGAGGCAGGAGAGGGGGCATTTCAATCAAACCATCGACGATATGGTGTGAGAGGGCGAGAGAGAGGGGGCGAGAGAGAGGGGGCGAGAGAGAGGGGGCGAGAGAGAGGGCGGGCGAGAGAGGGCGGGCGAGAGAGGGCGGGCGAGAGAGAGAGAGAGAGAGAGAGAGAGAGAGAGAGCGAGATTCTCAAAAGGAAGAGGAAAGCTAAGAAGAGGTGGATAGGCGGATAGGGACAGAGTGAGGGAGAGAAAGAGAGACAGACTCGGACAGAGAGATACAGGGAGAGAGGAATGAATGAAAGAGAGAGAGATAGGGACACAGAGAAAGAGAGCGAGAGTGATAGAAGGAGGGAGGAGTGAAAGAGGGAGAGAGGAGCCAAAGAGGAAGAGAGCAGTGAAAGAGAGACAGGGATAGGAGAGAGAGAGAGAGAGAGAGAGAGAGAGAGAGAGAGAGAGAGAGAGGGAGAGAGAGGGAGAGAGAGAGAGGCAGAGGGGAGTGAAAGAGAGAGAGCCAGGGACAGAGAGAGATAAGGACAGGGCGAGCGGCATGGATAGAGAATGAGAAAGGTGACTGTACCAGTGGAATGTTCTTCATTAATACTTTATGTAGAAACAGCACCGTTCCCACGTGGAGTGTGCATGGAGGCTGTGCTCAATGAATTGAAACTGGAGAGAGGAGGAGTCATTGGTTTTGTTTCTGTCTGTTTTATTACCCCCCCCAACCTCCCCAAGTTTCAGAGCACCAGTTGGAGATGGGTAGGTTAAACATGGAGGGAGGGGGAGAGAGAGAAAAAAATAAACTCCCCACCATTGATTCATTGCCCAACCTTTCAGGAAATAGACACTGGGGGCTCTCAGAAAGCATTTGCCCATTGATCCTAATTGAAATCTATTCCTGTTTTCTGGGTTTAAATCAGGGGAAAGTGCTGAAAGATTGGAGAGATTTTGGAAGTCGGTCAGTGATGGGAAAGGATCATAGAATCCTACAGTACGAAAACAGGCCCAAACTGCTCTATGCCAACCAAAAGACCCATCCACCCTAACCACATTTCCCTGCACTTGGTCCATATCCTTCCATATCTATGTATTTGTCCAAATCCACTGGCAGCTTATTCCATATGATTAGGTTTCCTACAGAGTGGAAACAGGCCCTTCGGCCCAACAAGTCCACACCAACCCTCCGAAGAGCAACCCACCCAGACCCATTTCCCTTCAACCAATGCACCTAACACTATGGGCAATTTAACAGGGCCAATTCACCTGACCTGCACATGTTTGGACAGTGGGAGGAAACCAGAGCACCTGGAGGAAACCCCCACAGACACGGGGAGAACGTGCAAACTCCACGTCTGGAATCAAACCTGGGACCCTGGTATTGTGAGGCAGTAGTGCTAACCACTGAGCCACTGTGCTGCCCCAGTCTGTGTACAAAAATTGCCCCTCAGGTTCCCTTTTATTCTTTTCCCTCTATCATTAAACTGATGCCCTCCAGTCATCGATTCCTCAACCCTGGGAAAAGACTGAGTTCATTTGCCCTATCCATACCTCTCATGATCTGAGACACTTCTATAAGATCCCCCTCAAGCTCATAGTTTAATCATAATCGAAGCAAGAGTAGGCTACTTGGCCCAAGGGGCCTCCTCTGCCATTCGTTAAGATCAAGGCTGATCTATCCATCGTCTCAGCTCGTCCTACCAGCGTTATCCCCATACCCTGAAATCCTCTACCATGTAAAAACCCATCTTACTATGTCTTGAACATATTTAATGAAAGCTGCCTCTACTACTTCCTTGGGCAGAGAATTCCATAGATTCACTACTCTCTGGGAGAAGCAGTTCCTCCTTATGTCTGTCTTAAATCTACTCCCCCTAATCTTGAGGCCATGTCCCCAAGTCCTAGTCTCACCCACCAACAGAAACAACTTGCCTGCCTCTATCTTTTCTGTTCCTTTCATAATTTTATATGTTTTGATCAGATCCTGTCTCATTCTTCGAAATTCTAGTGAGTACAGTCCCAGGCTGCTCAAACTCTCCTTCTGGTGTAACTCCATCATCTCCGGAATCAGTCTGGTGAACCTCCTCTGTGCCGCTTCTAAAGTCAGTATATCTTTCCTCAAATAAAGAGACCAGAACTGCGCACAATACTCCTGGTACAGCCTCTCCAACACCTTGTACAATTGCAGTAGAACCTCCCTGCTCTTAAATTCAATCCCTTCAGCAATAAAGCCAATATTCAGTTTGCCTTCCTGATTACCTGTTGAACCTGCAAATCAACTTTACGAATACTCTGAAGTCCCTCTGCACAATAGCATGTTGCAATCCTGCACCATTTAAATAATACTTTTAGATGATGCTATTCCACCCTGCATTTGTATCCGAAATTCAATCATACTGTGATCACTCTTTCCAAGAGAATCCTTAACAATGAGATCCATAATTTTACCTGTCTCATTACACAGGACCAGATCTAAGATTGCATACTCCCTTGCAGGTTCGGTAACATGCTGTTCCAGGAAGTGATTATGGATGACTTCTATGAACTCCTCTTCAAGAGTGCCTCTACCGGCTTGATTCGCTCAATCGATGTGCATGTCGAAGGTATCCCATGATTATAGTTCCATTCTTACATACATCAGTTTTTCTTGATTGATTGCCTGTGCCACTGCAGCATTATTATTGCTACACGCTATGCTCCTGCACTGTTCTATGCTCTAAAGAAGAAACAACTCACTTGTCCAACCTCTCTCCGTTACTCAGACCGTTGAGACCAAGCAACAGCCTTGTAAATTTCTTCCACACACTTTCCAGTTTAAAGCATCCTCCCTGCAGCAAGGTGACCAAAACCGAACACGATAATCCAAGTGCATCCTCAACAACAAAGGCTGTTGTGTCTCTACTTTTAGAGAATTATGAACACGATCAGCAATGACTCTGTTCCATTAGACTCCTTAAGCCCTACCACTCCCTCTGAAAGTAAGGAAGCACAGTTGCCCAGTGGTTAGCACTGCTACCTCACAGCATCAGGGACCTGGGTTCGATTCGAGCCATGGCCGACTGTCTGTGTGGAATTTGTTCATTCGCCCCGCCTGTGTAGGTCCACTCTGGGGGCTCTGGTTTCTTCACATTGTCCAAAGGTGTACAGTTTAGGTGAATTGGCCATGCTAAATTGACCATAATGTTCAGGGTAGGTGCATTAGTCAGGGGAAATATCAATGATGGGGTGGGGATATAGGTCTGGTTGGGATGCTGTTTCGAGGGTTTGTATGGACTTATCGGGCAAAGTGTCCTGATGCCATATTATATGGATTCTGTTCTATAAATATGAAACTCTAACTTTAATTTGACTTGACAATATGAAAAACCTCACACCTATCTACATTAAACTCCATTTGCCATTTCTTGGCCCAGTTCCCCAGCTGATCAATGTCCTGCTGCAATTTCTTATAACAATCCTCACTGTCCACGATAACTCCTACTTTAGTGTCATCTGCAAACTGACAAATCATGTCTTGTACATTCTCATCCATGTCATTGATCTAGAGAACACACATTAATGGGCCCAGCACCGATCCCTCAGGCATTCCACTTGTCACAGGCCTCCAGTCCAACCAGTATTCTTCCACTCTTACCCTCTGCTTCCTACCATGGAGCCAATTTTTTTATCCAATTTGCCAGCTCAATGTGGATTTCATGCAATCTAACCTTCCAGAGCGCCTACCTTAGTAACGGCCTGGCCAAAATCCATGTAGACTAGGGCTACTGCCCTGGTCTCATCAACTATTTTGGTCACTTCATCAAAGAACACTAACAAATTTGTGAGGCACAATCTCCCACTCACAAGCCATGCTGACAACTCTTAATCAAACCCTGCCTTTCCAATTAAATGTATATCTTATTCCTCAGAATCTTCTCAAGTAACTAATCTAGCAGAGTTGATAAGACGACTGGTACATGGTTCTCAAGGGTTACTTTGCAGCACTTCTTGAATAAGGACACTATATTCATGACCCTCCAATCTACTGGGACCTCACCCATAGCTAATGAAGATACAAAAATATTAGCCAGGGCCCCCACAATTCTTACTTTAGCCTATAGATCTCATTTGTTTCTCTGTATTATTATTTTAAAACATCTTTGTTTTGATTCAAACAATTTCCATCCTCTCTCTACCTCTCTGTCTTTCTCTCTACTGGTGTGGTGGGGGGGGGGGGGAGCGGCGGTGGGGGGAGATGTCAGGAGATTTTTGAGAGACTGCAGCACAACAGATGGAGAGAAGCAGTCTCTGGGAGTGTGGATGTGGCAGTGTCATGGGGAGGCAGGCATACAGACTTGGGGAGTGTGGATGGGTCAGTGTCAATTGGAGGGAGATACACAAACTCTGGGAGTGGTGAAAGCACAGTTTCATGGGGAGGAATACACACAGATACTGAGAATGCGAATGGAAACGTGGCCGGGGGAAGCAGGTGCACGGACTCTGGAATGGGGATGGGTCAGTGTCGTGGGGACAGAAACACAGACTGGGGAAGTGGGAATGTGGCAGTGTCATGGGGAGGCAGGCACACAGACTGGGGAAGTGGGAATGTGGCAGTGTCGTGGTGAGGGAGACACGCAGACTAGGAATGGGGATGGGGATGGGGGGGGTTTCGTGGGGAGGGAGACAAACAGACTCTGGGAGTGGGGATGGGATAGTGTCGAGGTAAGGGAAACACACAGACTCTGGGAGTGGAGTTGGGAAAGTATTGTGGCGAATGAGAGGCACAGACATTGGGAGTGGGGATATGGCAGTGTTGTGGGGAGATAGACACACAGACTCTGATTGGGGAATGGGGCAGTGTCATGGGAAGGGAGACACACAGGTTCTGGGATTTAGAATGGTCAGTGTTGTGGGAAGGGAGTTAAACAGACTCAGATTGAGAATGGGAAATTGGCCTGGAGAGGCAGGTGAACAGACTTTGGGAATGGGGCAGTATCAGCGGGAATGAAACTCACAGACACTGGGAGCGGGAATGGGGCAGTTTTGTGGGAAGGGAAACACATGGACTCTGGGAATGGGGATGATTTAATGTAATGGGGAGGGCGACTTACAGATTCTGGAAGTGGGGATGGGACAGTATCGTGGAGTGGGAAAGGCACAGAAGCTGGAAGTCAGGTTGATGCAGAATCTTGGGGCGGCAGGCACACAGGTTCTGGGAGTGGTGATGATTCAGTGTCATGGGGAGGGAGATGCACAGACTCTGGGGTTGGGGGATGGGAAAGTGGCCTGGGGAGGCAGGAGAACAGAATCTGGGATAGGGGATGGCACAGCGTCCTTGGGAAGGAGGCACGCAGACTCGGGGAGTAGGCATGGAGCAGTATCATGGGGAGGGAGACACTCAGATTCTGGGAGTATGGATGGGGCAGCTTCATGGGGAGGGAGACACACAGACACTGGGATTGGGGATGGGAAGTTGGCCTGGAGAGGCAGGTGCATGGATTCTGTGAGTGGGGATAAGGCAGCATCTTTGGAAGGGTGACACACAGACACTGCGAGTGGGCATAGGGCAGTATCGTCAGGAGAGAGACACACAGAGTCTGAGAGTTGGGAGGTGACAGTGTCCTGGGAGTGGGGATTGAGCATTATCATAGGGGGAGATCCGGTCAGGGATCCAACCGCTCCTGCTCAGTCTGAAGGACCCTGCCCTCCGGCGCATCTACTCCTTCCGACGCCAGGTGTTTATTTGCCTGGCCCGGGAGGAGGTCACCGAGGGCTCATTCACCCTCCTCCGAGGGCGCGGCCAACCGCACCTTCTGGACGGCGGACGGTGTGCGGTGCCACCTGTGCCGCGAGGTGGGGCACATTAGGAAAAACTGCCCCACTCAGAAGGCTGCCCAGCCCGCGCCAACGGCTGACGGTGGTGCCGCCGCACCCACTCCCCCTTCCCCAAAGTCAACACTACAAGCCCTGGCACCGGAGCCTAAGCAGGAGGCTTCCAATCCTCCAGCAGGGAAGGGGGTGAGGGTCCAGCCAGCCAGAAGGCGCTCAAAAAGATGCGTCGCGTCAAGCCCGCCCCCAGGGAGACCACCCTATCCCCTTCCCTGACACCCAGCCCACGACCTTCCCCGCCCCGGCACGATAATGCCCCTGCGGCCGTGCCAGCGTCGCCCCGGCATGGGATCCCTGACCCCCAAACCTGTACCCGACCCTGACCCCACTTCTACCCTTGACACCCCGTGGAGAAACCCCTGGGGCTTCGACGCCCACCCCTGGTGCTGCAACACCTGGCCCGGGGGCTCCAGAGCCCGAGCCCTGCCCCACCCTGGCACTAACCTGGGGAAGAGGCACCACTGCCCAATCTCCTGCAGCGACCGTGTCTCCGGGCCCTGGAGAGGGAACTGGGCCCCTGCCGTCACCTGATAAACCAGGGGCGGGGCAGGAAGTGACACAGCTGACCCACCCCACCCTGGCCACAGCCCCTGCCTTCCCTCAGCCAATCATATTCCAGGAAAAGCTGGGGGGGAGGGACCTCAGGCCCCACGACCACCAAGGCAGGCATAGAGGGAACAGCACATAAATTCCTCCCTGTCTCTCTAGGGAAGAGGTGCTGGCCTTTAGAGGGGAGAGATACTCCTGCAGTGCGCCAGTGGCGCTGCCCCTCCCCCACCCCCCCCAGTGTCCCGCACCGCGGCCTGACCTACCAGAACCCCCAGGTGCTACAGCAGGGCTTCCTGCTGCATCGACTCCTCTAGCCCCTGCGGAGGACCTTAACAATGACAAGGGCCATGGTGCGGGTGATGACAGAGGACCCTTTACTGAGTCACCGAGCGGCAGAGGGGAAGGTGTTATCCTCGCTCCTCCCTCCCAGACTGTTTTTTCGGGGGCCTTGACCCTGAGGGATGACCTTTTCCCTGAGGAGCCAGACGTCCCGGTGTTGGGAGAGGAGCGGAGCCCCGAGCCTCTGCCGCCCGACGGGGTGTTCTGGGACGGGGTGCGCCGAGGAAGGTACCGCCGGTGACCCTGGGGGTGGGGTCGCCGGGGGTTTGAGGCCGGTTGGCGGCGCCGGACCAGCCCCCATCCTCTCGGTGGGGGAGGGGGTCGGTGACCGAGGCGACCTCCCAGAGGAGGGATCGGTAGCGGACACCGGGGACGACGCGGACTCTGTCTGCAGTGACATTTGAGTCCCAGGTGCCTCCTGCTGATCTCCCCCTCATCCCCCTCGAGGAACTCCGGGAATTTGTCGAGGAAACTTTAGGTTGCCGGGATAGAGCCCAATTGGCGCTCGACCGCTGGAGCTCTTTTGAGAGAGTCTATTGGTCGGCCCACGCTGCTCGCCAGGCACCTCCTGGGGGCACTCCTGGTGAGGGAGAGGGACACCTGTGCCCCACCCTCATCCTCCCAGTAATTGGTTTTTAACTGTACTGGTGGTGGTAGCGCAACGCTTCCGACATGGAGACGACTATAGCCAAGCTCAACATCAACGGCAGCAGGGATTCACAGCGCAGATTCCAGACCCCCCCCTCGGTCCTTTGGGACGGGAGGTATGCGGTGTGCTTCCTGCAAGAAACCCACACTACCCCGGGAGACGAAGCCACCTGGCTCCTGGAGTGGCGAGGGGGGTCCTACATGAGTCACCTCACCCGCAGATCTGGCGGGGTGGCTATCCTGTTGGCCCCGCATTTTCAGCCGGAGATTTTGGGGGTCAGGGAGCCAGTGCCAGGCAGTTTGCTTCACCTGACTGTTCGGCTGGGGGGCGCGGTGTTTCACTTGGTGAACGTATACGCTCCCCTGGCCGGGCAGAGGCAAGCGAGCTTCTTCGAAGAAGTGTCCGCTCATCTCGCTTCCATTGACGAGAACCAGTGCGTCGTCCTCGGGGGAGATTTTAACTGCGTCCTAGAGGGCAGGGACCACGGCGGTGCCCGCACTGGCTGAGCATCGGGGAAGAGGTTGGGGGACTTGGTAGAGTCCTTCGACCTAGTGGACGTCTGGCGGAATCTCCATCCCAACTCCATCGCCTTCACCTTCACCTTCGTGAGGCCTGGGGTCGGAGCGTCCAGAATCGACCGCCTGTACGTTTCGCGGGCGTACGCCTCCTGTTTTCCGAAGGCCTCCACGCAGCAGGTGTCGTGCACGGACCATCACCTGGTGTGGGCGGAACTCCTTCCATTCAGCGCCAGGCTCGTCTCCACGTACTGGCACTTTAACAACCTGCTGCTGGAGGAAGAGTGGTTCCAGGACTTGTTTCATCGTTTCTGGGCCGGCTGGAGAAGGAAGCTGGGAAGCTTCCCCTCCCTGAGGCTATGGTGGGACGTGGGCAAGGCTCACATCCGCGTCTTCTGTCAGGAGTACGCGAGGGGGTCGACCAAGAGGTGGAAATCCAGGATCGGGGAGTTGGAGAGGGAGATGCTCGACCTGGAGTCACGCCTTGGTCAGCCCGACGCGGACCCGGCCCTGCGCGGGGTGTACGAAGAGAAGAAGGCCGCGCTCTGGGACCTGCAGCTAGTTGGGGCTTGGGGCGCATACGTGAAGTCACGGATCCAGCTCCTGCAGGACCTGGACCGCAGCTCCCCCTTCTTCTACTCGCTGGAAAAAAGGCGTGGCACCCGTCAGCAGCTCCTTGTGCTGCTGGCCGACGACGGGTCCCTCGTCTCAGATCCGGAGGGCATCAGGGCCCATGTTCGAAAGTATTACGAGGTTCTGTTCTCTCCGGATCCGTCCAGCGAGGATGCTCACAGAGTTCTGTGGGAGGACCTGCCGCAGCTCAGCCCGGAGGACGCCGGAAGGCTCGACGCTCCCGTCACTTTAGAGGAGCTGACCGGTGCCCTCAACCGGCTCTCGAGGGGCAAAACCCCGGGGCTGGACGGGCTGACTGTGGAGTTCTTCAGGGCGTTCTGGGGAACGACTACGCACAGGTCCTGGGGGAGTGTCTAAATGCTGGACAGCTGCCCCTTTCTTGGCGTAGGGCGGTCATCGTCCTGCTGCCAAAGAAGGGGGACCTTCGTTCCTTAAAGAACTGGCGTCCGGTCTCCCTCCTCAGCACGGACTACAAAATCTTCGCGAGGGTGTTGTCTTCCCGCCTGGCTTCCGTGCTGGCCCGCATGATTCACCCAGACCAGTCCTACACGGTCCCGGGCCGGAGGATACACGACAATGTCCACCTGGTCCGGGACCTGATCCATTTCTGTCGACGGGCTGGTCTGCCGAGTGCCTTCCTGTCTCTCGATCAGGAGAAGGAGTTCGACAGGGTCGATCACTAGTACCTGCTCGGGACTCTGCGGGCATTCGGGTTCGGGACGCGGTTAGTCACCTGGATCCGACTTTTGTACGCCGCCACAGAGTGTCTGGGTAAAGTTAACGGGTCCCTAATGGCGCCCCTTTGCTTCGGGAGAGGAGTGAGTCAAGGCTGCCCCCTGTCCGGCCAGCTGTATTCCCTGTGCGTGGAGCCTTTCCTGCGCCTCTTGCAGAGGAGGTTGTCAGGGCTGGTTCTGCACGGCGCGGGCGTGGTCCTCTCGGCATACGCCGACTACGTGCTCCTCACTTCCACCGACCCGGCTGACCTGGGGAGGATGCGCGAGTGCCAGGCCATGTACTCGCCAGTATCTTCCGCCAGGATCAACTAGGCCAAATGCTCCGGACTACTGGTCGGTCCATGGCAGGTGGACTCTCTGCCAGAGGAGTTACGGGGGTTCAGCTGGAGTACCACCCATCTCCTCTACCTGGGGGTCTACCTCAGCCCGGCTGAGGAATCCTGGCCGGCCAACTGGCAGGAGCTGGAGGCCAAAGTCTCGGCTCGCCTGGGCCGCTGGACAGGACTGCTCCGAGTGCTATCTTACAGGAGTTGAGTGCTGGTCATAAACCAACTGGTGGCTGCCATGCTGTGGTACCGGCTAGTCACTTTGGTCCCCCCCTCCTGGCTTCGTCGCTGACATCCAGAGAACGTTGGTCAACTTCTTCTGGGACAAAAAGATGCACTGGGTCACCGCGCAGGTTCTGAGTCTCCCTATTGAGGAGGGCGGTCAGTCGCTGGTGTGCGTCCGCACCCAGGTCGTGACTTTCCGCCTTCAGACCTTGCGGTGATACCTTTAAGTCGAGCCTCCTCCTAGGTGGTGCGCCCTGGCGATGTATTTTTTTCCGCCAGGCGCGTAACCTCAACTACGGCATGCAGCTCTTGTTCGTCGACCGTGACGGTTTGGAGGTCGCCCTCAAGACGCTGCCTGTCTTTTACCAGGACAGGATCACTGTTTGGAACATGGTCGAATCGCGTCGCGCCTACCCTCCGGCTGGAGAAGCAGCTGTCGTCAGGGAGCCGTTGCTCAGGAATCCGCACCTCCGTACTCACGGGTTCGAGTGGCTGTCGGAGGGGAGGGCCGTGACGGCGAGGGTGACCAGGGTCGGGGACGTGCTGGGTGCCGGGGGCCTGGGCTGGATGCTGCCGCAGGACATAGCTAGCAGGGCAGCGGTAGACATCCGGTACGTGGCCACCGCCATCCGACGCCTTAAAACGGCAGTGCTCAGACCAGTAGTGCACCAGTTGGGGGACGCTCGGTGTGCGGTGGGATCCCGTCCGTGCTCACCCCGGCCCGGACGGAATTTCACATTGGCCCCAAGGTCCCGTACTTCCCGCGGGAGCCTGTGCCCCACAACCTGAGCTGCCTCCGGAATTTTAATTTTGTCCCTTTCAAAGATGTGAAAAGAAAGATCCTGTATAGACTGCTGCTGCACACCGTCCACCTCTTCTCCCTCATCCACCGCCCAGACACGCCTTGGCGTGCCCATTTGCCACCGGGCAGTGGAGATCCCCAGTGGAGGTCTCTCTACGCGGGAGTCCTCCCCCTTTCTCTCGGGGATCTGGGGTGGAGGGTGCTGCACGCAGCAGTCCCCTGCAACTGCAGATTGTGGTGGTTCACGGACTCCCAGCCCAACTGCTTGTTCTGTGGCGCTGTGGAGTCCGTGGACCATGTATATATTGGGTGTCGGCGTTTGCACTCCCTTTTTGATTTTCTTATAAACCTTCTCCTCTGCTTTTGGCTGCACTTCAGTCCCACGCTCCTGATCTTCGGGCACCCGGTACGGAGGAGGGAGGGCAGGTCCGAAGACCTCCTCGTGGGTCTGCTCCTGGGCCTGGCCAAACTGGCAATCAACAGGTCCAGGCAGCGGGCCATGGAGGGGGTCGTTAGGGCAGACTGCCTACCCCTCTTCCGGGGGTACGTAAGAGCCCGTGTGTCCTTGGAGAAGGAGCACTCAGTGTCCACCAACACCCTGGAGTCATTCAGGGAGAGGTGGGCGCCGCAAGGAGTGGAATGCATTATTCCCCCCTCCAACTCTATTTTGATTTAATCCCTACCCTCCCCTTCACTGTTTTGATCACACAGCATTGTCCTTTGATGTGAAGGGCAGTGCTTGTCACTGGCCACTCGGGTGTTTTTCATATCTTCCTGGTGGTGGAAATTGAATAAAGATTCATGCACTTTGTGTCTTTCACGGTGTTTTACACCTGCACACACACCATGGGTGCTTGGGGAAAAAAAATAAGCACTACCGCAGTTAGGCGGTAGTGTGGGGGTTAAAAATAAAAAGAAAACAAACAATAGTTTTCATTTTTTTTCAAAAAAAAAGTCTGTACCTTCGTGTACAGACTTTCCCCCTCCAACTCTATTTTGATTTAATCCCTACCCTCCCCTTCACTGTTTTGATCACACAGCATTGCCCTTTGATGTGAAGGGCAGTGCTCGTCACTGGCCACTCGGGTAAAAAAAAATAAAAATAAAGTCTGCACCTTCTGAGGAAGGCAGTCATAAATATCACAAATTTGTAAAAGCCAATAAAAAGGGTACAGGTCACTTTATTAGGTCAGGGGTGTCTTGTAACTTCCGTGTGTCCAGTGGAGTGCGCCCTATCATTATTCTCGGCAACTGCGGGTTAAGACAACTATCAAAATCTGAGGAGCCGCCTCCTCCTGATTCAAGGTGCGATTGCTGCTGGTTTAAATGAGAACAGTAGCGATGGCCAGTGTGGGGAATCAGGTGACTGTGGCATTGAAACAGCAGGCGTTGCCTGGGTCATCGCAAGACCACTCCCCTGGGGGTGGGATTCACAACATGTTACTGGAGCAGCACTGGGCACAGCACCCTCTGCTCCCCATTGCCAGTAGTAACAAAGGCACTAATCTCCTCCATAAGGGGATCAGATTGGGAAGGTGAAACAAGGATTTTGGGGTACTGAGGAGAATAAGGCAGGGGAGTCAAGGGTGTAGGAGAAGGAGGACACCTAGGGGATCGGTGAGGATCTTTTGTTCCGGCAGGCTGGTGTCATTTACCAATCTCTTGAAACTTTCAGACAAGTAAGCATTTAATTACGATGCCGGGGGAATGTTAACCAACCAATAGTCAATCTTATCTAATTTAAATGATCCTGCATAAAGCCAGTTTCCATGGGACCACCCATATAAATCAAGCGCAAAGGGAATAATTTAATGACTATCACCTGTCTCCCTCTAAATGATGTTGGCTGGTGACGCCCGGGGCCCAAGCAGTTCTGACCTCACCTTGCACGTCATATTTACCATGACACTGCAGAGCCCTTTTTGAAGGTTCCAAATGCTGCAGACCGTCCTTCACAGCAGGACGAGGTAACCTCATCCACAGTGGCAGCTTGTCACCATCGATTTTAGAAAGTTGCGATCAAAGCGAATAGACAAGACAGACAGCAAAGCCAAAAAAAAGGCATACAACAGAGAAGCAGAGACACAGACACCAGAACTCAGGATCCCAGCCAACAATACTAGGCAAACGCTGTTAGCTTAATATGTTTTAATGTTAAGACCGTTTCCTACTCTCGACTTTTGGCTCAAAGAAGGAGCAGCTAGAAACTAGATTAGAGTGGTGCTGGAAATGCACAGCAGTTCAGGCAGCATCCGAGGAGCAGGAAAATCTCCTAATGCTGCCTTAACTGCTGTGCATTTCCAGCACCACTCTAATCGCGAATCTGGTTTCCAGCATCTGCAGTCCTTGTTTTACCTAGCAGCCAGAAACTGACATGGGAGAATGTTTACAGGGGTCTTAAAAAGCAACGTTTGTTTAGGTATCGTTCACCAGCGTTTTAACCTTTTAACACAGACACAGACATCAGAACTAAAACACTGGCCTCTCTACGGCCCAGTGTACTTATTTCCGCGAGTGGCAGAATAGAGAAAAACAGTCGCCCCTGGTGAACACAGCTTGTCCCGTTTAATCGCAATAGCATACCCGGCCAGTAATCGCAAAATGAACCCGCTGACTACTCACAAATAAATCCACCGACTATTCGCAAAACTCCTGCCGACGAGTTGCAAATAAAACCCGCCGACTCAAACAGGCTGAATAATAAATCAAAAGGAAAAGAAAATTAAGGGAAAGTTCTGGTAACCTTGCACAATAGAGGTCCTTCTGACTACGCCAAACTGTGGGGGATAGGATGAAAATATTCAGCCTGAGACTCGCTCGAATTAAGGAGACTGACTCACACCACACAAGCCTTGAGTTATTGACTGTTTATTCCGCGAGCTCACGGGGAGAAACAAGCTAGCCTACTGGTCACAAAGTCTCTCCAACGAGATACAGAGTTGCGTGGTTATATAGGTTCCAATCATTTAACAATTAGCAAACTGTTAACTGAATCATAATGAATAAGTGGGCAATTGACCCAGTCACTAGCCCCAGTCATGTAGCTGTCTGGACAGTGTTAGTTAGTAGCTGATATGCAGGTGTTATTATTACAGTAGATTCTTGTGAAAGACGAACGTTCCTATACTGGGAAAGAGTTCACTACCAGGTGCTAGCACAGCTACAAGGTCTGCCACCTCACTGAGCCTGGGAACGTACAAACAGACGCTTATATGAAAAATAAAATGGATTTGAGGCTTTTAATATGTGACAAAATGGCCAGTTGTGTTATACCAAATCTCCCACAAAACTTTTTTTAAAAAAGTTCTCAACATACATTTTTTGCATCAGTATTTACTGTGGAAAAGGATATGGAAGATATAGACTGTTGCGAAATAGATGGTGACATCTTGCAAAATGTCCAGATTATAGAGGAGGTGGTGCTGGATATCATGAAACGGTTAAAAGTGGATAAATCCCCAGGACCTGATCAGGTCTACCCGAGAACTGTGTGGGAAGCTAGAGAAGTGATTGCTGGGCCTCTTGCTGAGATGTTTGTATCATTGATAGTCACAGGTGAGGTGCTGGAAGACTGGATGTTGGCAAACGTGGTGTCACTGTTTAAGAAGAGTGGTAAAGACAAGCCAGGGAACTATAGACCGGTGAGCCTGACCTCGGTGGTGGGCAAGTTGTTGGAGGGAATCCTGACGGACAGGATGTACATGTATTTGGAAAGGCAAGGACTGATTAGGGATAGTCAACATGGCTTTGTGCGTGGGAAATCATGTCTCACAAACTTGATCGAGTTTTTTGAAGAAGTAACAAAGAAGATTGATGAGGGCAGAGCAGTAGATGTGATCTATATGGACTTCAGTAAGGTGTTCGACAAGGTTCCCCATGGGAGACTGATTAGCAAGGTTAGATCTCATGGAATACAGGGAGAACTAGCCAATTGGATACAGAACTGGCTCAAAGATAGAAGACAGAGGGTGCTGGTGGAGGTTGTTTTTCAGACTGGAGGACTGAAGTGCCATAAGAATTGGTGCTGGGCCCTCTACTTTTTGTCATTTACATAAATGATTTGGATGTGAGCATAAGAGGTACAGTTAGTAAGTTTGCAGATGACACCAAAATTGGAGGTGTAGTGAACAGCGAAGAGGGTTACCTCAGAGTACAACAGGATCTGGACCAGATGGACCAATGAGCTGAGAAGTGGCAGATGGAGTTTAATTCAGATAAATGTGAGGTGCTGCATTTTGGGAAAGCAAATCTTAGCAAGACTTATACACTTAATGGTTAGGTCCTAGAGAGTGTTGCTGATCAAAGAGACCTTGGAGTGCAGGTTCATAGCTCCTTTAAGTGGAAGTCGCAGGTAGGTAGGATAGTAAAGAAGGCGTTTGGCATGCTTTCCTTTATTAGTCAGAGTATTGAGTAGAGGAGTTGGGAGGTCATGTTGTGGCTGTACATTGGTTAGGCCACTGTTGAAATATTGCGTGCAATTCTGGTCTCCTTCCTATCGGAAAGATGTTGTGAAATGTGAAAGGGTTCAGAAAAGATTTACAAGGATGTTGCCAGGGTTGGAGGATCTGAGAGGCTGAAGAGGCTGGGGCTGTTTTCCCTGGAGTGTCAGAGGCTGAGGGGTGACCTTATAGAGGTTCACAAGATTATGAGGGGCATGGCTAGGATAAATAGGGATCGGGGATTGGGGAGTCCAGAACTAGAGGGCATAGGTTTAGGGTGAGAGGGGAAAGATATAAAAGAGGCCTAAGGGCAACATTTCACACAGAGGGTGGTACGTGTGTGGAATGAGCTGCCAGAGGATGTGGTGAAGGCTGCTACGATTGCAACATTTAAGAGGCATTTGGATGGGTATATGAATCGGAAAGCTTTGGAGGGATATGTGCCGGGTGCTAGCAGGTGGGACTATATTTGGTTGGGATATCTGAAGGGTCTGCTTCCATGTTGTACACCTCTATGACTCTATGACTCTGTACTACATTGGAATACTGTGAACTGTTCTGAGACTCATATCAAAGGCAAGATAGACTGGAATGTGAGACAATCCACATGAGGTTCAGTGGACTGATCCTGAGGATGGAGGGACTGTCTTGAGAGCAGAGATTGAGTAGTTTGGGCCTGTACTAATTGAAACAAAGAAGATTCAGTACTGACATTCTGAAATATCTATTATTTTCAGAATATTTGATGGGTTGTATGCAGAAAGGTTGTTTCCCCTTGTGGGACACCAGGTCATTGAGTATATTTAAAGTTAACATCGATAGGTTCTTGAGTATCAAAGGGATCAAGGGTTATGGGAGGGCATGGCGTTGAGAAATTTATCAGCCATCATTGAATGGCAGAGCAGACTAATGAGCTAAATGGCTTAATTTCAGTCCCTATGTCTTATGGGAAAGTCTAGGACTGGGAGTATGAATTCAACGTTACAAATTTATGGCAGAAGAGAATGTCCTCTCCCAGAATGCAGTGAATCTCTGGGAGTTTTTACCATAGAAGACTGTTGAGGTTGAGTCATTCAGTATTTTCAAGGGTGGAATGGATAAATTCTGATTCGGTATGCTTCTGGGGAAAAGGCTGAAAAGTGGAGATGAGAATTATTAGTTCATCCATGATGTCATTGAATGAAAGACCCAACTTCATTTGCTGAATGGTCTGCATCACCCTTAGCTACTTTCTCCCCAGCCCCAGCCCCCACCCATTTATCTCTCCACCCCGGAGACTCCCTGTCTCTTTCCTGATGAAGGGCTTTTGCCTGAAACGTCAATTTTCCTGCTCCTCGGATGCTGCCTGACCTACTGTGTTTTTCCAGCACCACTCGAATCTTGACTCTGATCTCCAGCATCTGCTGTCCTCACGTATACCTTCGTCTGGTTCCTTACAATTGACTTTAGCTCTAAGTTAGTCTTTTCACAATTATAATAGGTCTTACTTAAATTTCCTCAATTTCATCTTTTACAAGAACAGCCCAGTGATTCAATTCCTCTTCCTCATGAATAAAGACAAGTCTCGATAACATCATTGACAGATCACCTTTCTCCCTCTTTTGTTGGGTTGCGTTATTTCAGTTCTGCTGAATATTTGTCAAACACAATGAAGGCTACTGCAGAGGAGATTAAAACTATATTTAAACCACCCTATCTCGCACACTGGGGCATGTAATACGCACATATTACACACATCACATATTAAAGCTCTCTCAGCGCTCATTCATTAAATACTGCAAGACTTGTTAAAAGACATTTTGCATGTGTGTGTGTTTGTGTGTCTATGTGTGTCAGTGCCCATAGATTATTGTCTACCTGTATAGCAAAGTTCAATGCATAGTTATGTTCCATGTTCATTCTTGTATCAACATTCCGAAATGAAGAAGGCAATGGTAGAGGTTCAAATCCCTTTGCACTGTTACATCTAATGTTTTCCATGATTGTACAGCTCACGTATGCGATGGGTAAATCTTTCACTACATTGCGCTGTGCAATCTTGTCAAACACATTTGGTTAAGCTGCAGAATAGAGTTGCATTTCCCCCAGGGAAAACACCCTCAGTGTATGTACAATACATTCGATACAGAATTAACCTCCCTCTTCACTTTAATATTAAACATTCCCAGAGATTTTTAGTAGAAGTTAATTATAAACTAAATATGCATCACACTGAGCCATCAAACATTCCTCAGCTAAGAATAATACTGGTGAGATACAATGAAAAGTCCTTTTCACAATAACAGACTAAAACCTCGCAGCTTTGATACATTTGAGCTTAGATGCTGAGCAGAGAACTTCCGTGTGTTCCCATCAAGCACTTCCAGTTCACTTAATACTCAGACGGGTTTTTGAGAAAATATTACCCAATGGATTCAAATCTCTCGAGAAAGAATTGAATGGATTTGGCTGAGACGATATGTTGTTGACTTCATGTTATGGAGAAAAACAATTTTGGAGAGGCAAAACCCGGCATCAGATATATTTAAAAAATGGGGAGAAAGCAGGAGGCGAAGAAAGAGAGACATCAGCTGTGCCGATATATTTTAAATTAGATTACTTACAGTGTGGAAACAGGCCTTTCGGCCCAACAAGTCCACAGCCATTCCCCTACAACTAACACTATGTGCAATTTAGCATGGCCAATTCACCTAAGCTGCACATTTTTTTTGGACTGTGGGAGGAAACCGGAGCAACCGAGGGAAACCCACGCAGACACGGGGAGAATGTGCAAACTCCACGCAATCCATCGCCTGAGGGGGGAATTGAACCCAGGTCTCTAGCGCTATAAGGTAGCAGTGCTAACCACTGTTCCACCATGCCGTAATTTTTGTATGGATAAACATGTAAAATGATCACTGTGCTTCTACGGTAAAACCACTGATATATTAAAAGGTCAAATATCAATCAACATTTGAATCCGTTGAGTTATTTCCAATTTTGCCACTATTCGCACGCTGTGCTTGTGGGGAAATACAAACTGGGATTTTCTTGTCCTATAATCATTTTTGAGACGTCTATTCCTGTTTTTATTTACATAAATGCTTCATTGGTTTTAAAGAAGAGTTATAGAGTCATAGAGTGATAGAGATGTACAGCACAAGAAACAGACCCTTGGATCAAAATCCATATCCATACAGACCAGATATCCCAATCCAATCTAGGCCCACCTGCCAGCACCCGACCCTTATCCCTCCAAACCCTTCCTATTTATGTATCCATCCAGATGCTTTTTCGATGTTGCAATTGTACCAGCCTCCACCACTTCTTCTGGCAGCTCATTCCACATATGTACCACCCTCTGTGTGAAAACATTGCCCCTTAGGTCTCTTTTATATCTTTCCTTTCTCACCTAAACCTATGCCCTTTGGTTCTGCACTCACCCATGCCAGGGAAAAGATCTTGTCCATTTACCCTATTCATGCCCCTCATGATTTTATAAATTTCTACAAGGTCAACCCTCAGCCTCCAATGCTCCAGGGAAAACAGCCCCAGCCTCTTCAGCCTCTCCCTATAGCTCAAATCCTACAATCCTGGCAACATCCTTGTAAATCTTTTCTGAACCCTTTCAATTTTCAAACCATCCTTCCGAGAGAAAGCAGACCAGAATTACACGCAATATTCCAACAGTGGCCTAACTAATGTCCTGTACATCGACAACATGATATCCCAACCACTATACTCAGTACTCTGACCAATAAAGGAAAGCATACCAAATGCCTTCTTCACCATCCTATCTATTTGTGACTCTACTTTCAAGGAGCTATGAGCCTGCATTCCAATGCCTCTTTGTTCAGCAACACTCCCGAGTATTATATACTTAATATACCATTAAGTATATAAGCCCTGGTAAGATTTGTTTTCCCAAAATGCAGCATCTCGCACTTATCTAAAGTAAACTCCGTCTGACAGTCCTCAGCCCATTGGCCCATCTGATCAAGATACTGTTGTAATCTGAGGTAACCTTCTTCACCATCCACGACACGTCCAATATTGGTGTCATCTGAAAACTTACGAACTATTCCTCTCATGCTCACATCCAAATCATTTATATAAATGACGAAAGGTAGTGCCACCAATCCCAGTGGCACTCCACTGGCCACTGGCCTCCAGTCTGAAAAACAACCCTCCTTTACCACCATCTGTCTTCTACCTTGGAGCCAGTTCTACATCCAAATGGTTAGTTCTCCCTGTATTCCATGAGCTCTAATCTTTCTAACCAGTCTTTCATGGGGAACCTTGTCGAACACCTTACTGAAGTCCATATAGATCATGTTCACCACTCTGCCCTCACCAAACCTCTTTGTTACTTCTTCAAAAACCTCAATCAAGTTTGTGAGACATGATTTCCTACACACAAAGCCATGTTGACTATCCCTAATCAGTCCTTGCCTTTCCAAATACATGTACATCCTACCGCTCAGGATTCCTTCCAACAACTTGCCCACCATCAACGTCAGGCTCACTGGTCTATAGTTCCTGTCTTGTCCTTACCACCTTCCTTAAACAGTGGCACCACATTACCAAACTACAGTTTTTCAGCACCTTACCTGAGACTATCGATGACACAAGAGGCCCAGCAATCACTTCTCTAGCTTCCCACAGAGTTCCAGGGTACAGCTGATCAGGTCCTGGGAATTTATCTACTTTTATGCATTTCAAGACATGGACTGAGATGTGACAGATGGAGTTTAATTCAGATAAATGCGAGGCGCTGAATTTTGGGAAAGCAAATCTTACCAGGACTTATACGCTTAATGGTAAGTTTCTAGGGAGTGTTGCTGAACAAAAAGACCTTGGAGTGCAGGTTCATACCTCCTTGAAAGTGGAGTCACAGGTAGATACGATAGTGAAGAAGGCGTTTGGAATGCTTTCTTTTATCAGTCAAAGTATTGAGTACAGGAGTTGGGAGGTGATGTTGCGGCTGTACAGAACATTGGTTAGGCCACTGTTGGAATATTGCATGCAATCCTGGTCTCCTCCCTATCAGAAAGATGTTGTGAAACTTGAAAGGGTTCAGAAAAGATTTATGAGGATATTGCCAGAGTTGGAGGATCTGAGCTGTAGGGAGAGGCTGAAGAGGCTGGGGCTGTTTTCCCTGGAGGCTGAGGGGTGACCTTATATAAGTTCACAAAATTAGGAGGGGCATGGATAGGATAAATAGGCAAAGTCTTTTCCCTGGGGTCGGGGAGTCCAGAACTAGAGGGCATAGGTTTAGGGTGAGAGGGGAAAGATATAAAAGAGACCTAAGGGTCAACTTTTTCACGCAGAGGGTGGTACGTGTATGGAATGAGCTGCCAGAGAAAGTGGTGGAGGCTGGTACAACTGCAACATTTAAGAGGCATTTGGATGGGTATATGAATAGGAAGGGTTTGGAGGGATATGGGTCAGCTGCTGGTAGGTGGGACTAGATTGGGTGGGATATCTGGTGAGCATGGACAGGTTGGACCGAAGGGTCTGTTTCTGTGTTGTACATCTCTATGACTCTATGACATCCAGGGCGTCTTCTTCTGTAATGTGGACATTTTTCAAGATGTCACTATCTATTTCTCTACATTCTATATCTTCCATGTTCTTTTCCACAGTAAACAATGATGCAAAATGCTCTTAAGTATACTCCTACTACCTTTATTCTCTTCTAAGTATTCACTCGATCTATCTTGTTTATACCTTTCTTCTTTTTTCTGAACCATTTCTTTAGATATCCAGCATTTCCTGTACCTACTAGCCTTTCCTTTCGCCCTAACAGGAACATACTGTCCCTGGATTCTCATTATCTCATTTCTGAATGCTTCCCATTTTCTAGTCATCCCTTTACCTGCAAACATTTGCCCCCAGTCAGCTTTTGAAATTTCTTGCCTAATACCATCAAAATTATCCTTCCTCCAACTTAGAGATTCAACTTTTAGGTCTGGCCTATCCTTTTCCATCTCTCTTTCAAAACTCATAAATTTATGTTCACTGGTCCCAAAGTTCTCCCCCACTGACACCTCAGTCACATGCCCTGCCTTATTTCCCAAGAGTAGGTCAAGTTTGGCACCTTCTATATTTGGTGCATCCATTTACTGAATCAGAATTTTTTCTTGTACACACTTAAATCCATCTCCATCTAAACTCTTAACACTATGGCAGTCCCAGTCTATGTTGGAAAGTTAACATCCCCTACCATAACCACTCCATTATTCTTTCAGGTAACTGAAGTCTCCTTACAAAGCTGTTTCTCAATTTCCCACTGACTATTAGGTAGTTGATAATAAATTCCAATTAGGCAATCATCCCTTTCTTATTTCTCAGTTCGACCCAAATAACTTCCCTGGATGCATTTCTGGGAATATTTTCCCTCAGTACTGCTGTAATGCTATCCATTATCAAAAACGCCACTCCCCCTCCTCTCTTGACTTCCATTCTTTCATTCCTGTAGCATCTGTATCCTGGAACATTAAGCTGCCAGTCCAGTCCAGTCCATCCCTGAGCCATGTTACTGTAATTGCTGTGATATCCCAGTCCCATGTTCCTAACCATGGTTTGGGTTCATTTGCCTTCCCTGTTTGGCCTCTTGCATCGAAATAAATGCAGTTTAATTTATCAGTCTTATCTTGTTCTTTGCTTTTTCCATGCCTATCCAGACTGTTTGACTTACTTCTGTTTTCAACTGTACCAGTCTCAGATTGATCTCTTTCCTCACTATCTCCCCGGGTCCAACCACTCCAACCCCACCTCCCCACCCCCCCCCCCCCCCCCCCCCCCCCACCTCCCCACCACCTTACTAGTTTAAATTCGCCCGAGCAGCTTGTGCAAATCTCCCTGCCAGTATATTAGTGCCCATCCAACTTAGGTGCAATACATCCTTCTCATACAGGTCAGTTCTACCCCAGAAGTGATTCCAATGTTCCAACAATGTGATTCCTTCTCCTATACACCAGCTCCTCAGCCATGCATTTATCTGCTCTACCCTCCTATTCCTACCCTCACTAACTCATAGCACCAGGAGTATTCCAGATATTACTACTCTCAATGACCTCCTTTTTAAATTCTTATCTGACTTTCTATCATTTCCCTTCAGAATCTTATCCTTTTCCCTTCCTACGTCATTGGTTCAAATGTGTACTCTGACCTCCTGCTGGGCCTTATGCCCCTTGAGAACATTCTGCACCCTCTCAGAGATATCCTTGATCCTAGCACCAGGGAGGCAGCACACTATTCTGATTTTTGTTGCTGGCCACAGAAACATCTGTCAATGTTTTGGAATAGAGAGTCCCCTAACACAATTGATCTCTTGGAACCCAAAGTACCCTCAATGCATTAGATACCAGAAACTTGGCTATTTGTGCTACATTCCCCTGAGAATCCATCACCCTCTACAATTTCCAAAACAGCTTGCTTGTTTGAAGTGGGGATAGCCATAGAAAACTCCTGCACTAGCTGCCTACCTGTCTTACCTTTCCTTTCCTCATTGCCTCTAACTGTCTGAGGCTGAAGGATGACCTTATAGAGATTTACAAAATTATGAGGGGCATGGATAGGATAAATAGGCAAAATCTTTTACCCTGGGCTCCGGGAGTCCAAAACTAGAGGGCACTAGGGTGAAAGGGGAAAGATATAAAAGAGACCTAAGGGGCAACATTATCGTACAGAGGGTGGTACGTGTTAGGAATGAGCTGCCAGAGGAAGTGGTGGAGGCTGCTATAATTGCAACATTAAAGAGTCATTTGGATGTGCATATGAATTGGAAGGGTTTGGAGGGATATGGGCCAGGTGCAGGCAGGTGGGACTAGATTGGGTCGGGATATCTGGTCAACATGGACGGGTTGGATGGAAGGGTCTGTTTCTGTGTTGTACATCTCTATGACTCTATGTCAAGCTCCTTGAGTGTAGTTGAAGCTGCATCCATCCTGTCAAGTGGAGAAGTATACCATTACACTCCTGAATCTGCCTTTCGAGAGTCAATTAGCTTTGGAATTCAGGAGGGTGAGTTACTCGCTGCAGTTTTCCTAGCCTCTGGTCTGCTCTTGTGTTATATGGAGTGTCCAGTTCAGTTTCTAGTTGACAATAAGAACCAGCATTTTGATAGTGAAGGATTCAGTGATGGTAACACTGTTAAGGTGTTATGATTATATTGTCTCTTATTTACGGTGGTCATTGTCTGGCATTTTTGGGATGTGAATGCCATTTGCTACTTATCAGCCTAAGACTGGATATTTTCCAGATCTTGTTGTAAAATGGATTACATCTGCGTGTGAAAAATCACAAACTATGCTATCATCAATGCAGATTTCTCTTCTGATTTTATGATGAAGGGAAGGTCATTGATGAAGCAGCTGAAGATGATTGGACCTCAGACACTATCTTTATGAACTCCAACAGAGATGTGCTTTGGCTGAGAAGACTGACCTCCAGCAACCAGAACCATCTTCCAATGTGTGAGGTATGATTCCAGGCATTGGAGAGTTTGTCACCCCATTCCCATTGATTCCAAAATTGCTAGGGCTCCGTAATATCACACTTGGCTGAATGTGACCTAAATGTCAAGGGTTTTCACTATCCCCTCATTTCTGGAACTTGGTTCTTATTCCTTGTTTAAATCAAGTCTGTAATTCGGTCAGGAGCTGAATGGGCCTTGAATAACCAACATTGTGCATCACTGAGCAGGTTATTGCTGAGCCAGTGCTGCTTGATCATTTTGTTGATGGCATATTCCCACACCTAACACATGACTGAACATGGACTGATGGGGCATTCGTTTGCCAGGTTGGTTTGAACTATTTTCTGTGCACAGGGCATGTCTGGCCTATTTTCTACATTGTTGGGTCGATGCCAGTGTTGTAGCTGTACTGGAAGTACTTGGTTAGCACTCGTCATCAGTATTATTGCCAGAATTTTGTCAGGCACTAAAATATTTGCCTTAACCAGTGCCCCCCAGCATGTCTTGATATCATGTAGTGAGAAGCAGATTGGCTTAAGACAGGTATCTGTCATATTAGTGACCCGACGATGTGGAGATGGATTACACAATTGGCACTTCTAACTGAAGATTGCTGCAAATGCTTCAGTCCTAACGTTTGCACTGATGTGTTGTGCTCTCCACCTTGGAGGATGGTAAGATCTGTGCAGCCTAGTTTTCCTATGAGTTGTTTAATTATCCACCACAATTCACAGCTTTGCACTGCGGAACTTAGACCCAAGTCTCCTGAATTAAAGTTAGATCTGAGTTTACTGAATTACTAGTCTAGCAACAAAACCTCGAGACCATCGCCTCCCCCACCCCCACCACACCCCCAGTGATGTGGATATGCACAACAAAAGACCGCTTATCCTTTGAATTTTGTAGGTTCTAACCATACCTTGTACATTCTCTTGAAGTGATGGTCTTTAAAAACGCTTCACTTCACAGGCTTCAGGATAATATTCTACTTTCAATTCTTCTGCCTCACAAGCAAAGCCATCGATATAATGTTGCATTCTAAGGCTTTCTTCCTGGTTAATTGCAAAGCCATACATTTTTCGCCTCATCTTTGAACTTACTGATCAAAAGTGCTACTTCGTGGCCAAACCATTAATCTAACTGCAATCAGCAAAGGATCCAGTACGAAAGTATTTTAAGACACCACCAGACACAAGATTTCTTTACTAACTGTACTTTCGACCATTTCCCTCTGCCTTCTGCTACCAAATAAAGTTCAGGTGCATTTCCCAAATTGCACCGGATCCCCTGCGCTTTTAATTTATTGAAGGTGCTAAATTTTGTCAAAAATCTGATTGAAGTTAGGAAGGATTACAATCATTTTTTACGCTTAACCACACATCTCATTGCCTCCTCGGAAAACAGTATCAACCATATTCGATATGATATCACTTCCACCAAAGCCACGCTGAATTTTAATGTTTAAAACTGACTTTTAATGAATGCTGTCTCTTAAATTTATTTTTCCCATAATTTCCTTGGCAACCAGAGAGGGAGTGCTGCGAAAGTTCAGCAGACCTTCATCAGCCAAGATTCTATTGAATCACGGGACAAACTCAGTGATGTGTATAGCCTACTCCTGGTCACTATTTTCCTATGTTTCTATGATTCCAGTAAATAAGTACAATGTATGTATTGCTCCTCCTTTATCAACTGCGGCAATTGGTCAAAAACCTACAATGAACTGGAGGCATGATTTTCCCATTACAAAGTAATATTAATTTCACCTGATGGGCTTGATATTTCCGAAAAATCGCTTCTAATATATTCCCTATGCCCGAAGCTATAATTGTAATGCCCGAAGTTATAACTGACAAGCAATTTTCTGTTTTCTATATCTCCCCTTTTTAATAATGAATTTCAATTCACAATATTCCAATCTACCGGAACATTCCCTGAACCTCGGAAATTTTGGAAGCGAAAAACTAATGTATGAAATATTTCTCGAGTTGCTTATCTGTTAATATCCGTGCATGAAGTTGACCATGATCCCGGGTTGTCAACAAGGAGCTCCAGCTATTTGCTCAGGAACACTTCACTGACGATTGTCATTTTGTTTCCATCTTAACCTCCTTTTGTTTTCCTGATTTACCACCTATTTCTGATGTGTTACACATATCCTCTATCGACAGGACTGTAACATACCTGTACAATTAATTGTCTATCTACTTATGGTTACTGGTTTCACTGACTCAATTTCGACAGTACCAACATCATTATTGTTAACTCTATTTTTGAAAGCATGTCAGTACTATCTCTAACTGTTTATTTCATCTTGCTAGCTAAATTTCACTTTTAGTCAGATACTTGTTTCCTTCTTAAACTTTTATTCTTCAACTTGTCCAAATATATCCAATTTCTGACTTAATACCTATCAGTGTGCAATATTATAAACTTACATTTATTTAGTGTTATTATTTAATTTTAAACCATGGATTGTGACTGTTTTCCTTGAGTTTTGTTTTCTCACTCGACAGAAATTATCTCTGCGGTATAGTCTGAAATATATAATCTAATATCCGTTACTGCACTGTTATTAACTATTCCTTTAAATGATGTACTCGCTCAGTTTAAGTAGTTCTGTTTTCATATCTTCAGAATTGTCCTTATTTAATTTAATAACATAAGTCTTGTGCCCTCTACTTGTGACCTCAGAAGGAATTCGTAAGAGGACTAAATGGGATCATTATTTAATCAAATGTAAACCAGATCTACTGAACAACGTAATCTCTTCTCTTTCTCTCAGAAATTTGTCTCACACACGTTCTCAGATCTTAAGTTTCTTCTTGATATCGTACATGAATGGAGGAAAAAAAGACAATAGCAAACTATTAACAGAGGAACATTCCAAGGCAGAAAGACCTGTTCTTTCTGATGCAACGTCTTTTTGCATTTTATCTGAGATAAAATGCCTAAAGCTTTCTACTTTTAAACAGAGGTGAATTAGCGAAACTACTTATTGTCATTTAACTCCTTTTGCCTGTTGATAACGCTCACCTTATCTCTCTGACAGTTAATGTACTATAGTTTAAATAATCTTGTATGTATCATGTTTCATTCTCGAAATTGGGAATGGAATTGAACATAATGTTAAGACAAACAGTAATCTGGCCGTTTGCTCTCAATGTGGTCAGTGTGTGTTCACCCTCACAGGCAGGAAGACTGTGCGGATAACAGGAAAGTGGCACCTGGTTTATCCTTCACAGCTGACACACAACTTCCTGTTTCTGTGCGCCGGCAACAAGCAGCATATCTCACTTCTGATCAGAAAATAAACCCAGTGGACACAATCAGGAGGAAACATCTGCCAATGTGGCCTGTGTCAGGATACAGAATACGTGGAGCCTTATATGATCACATTGAAGTGACATTTACCAAATCGACCTGTCCATCTGTTTCATGGTCCAGTTCCAGGACGTCGTTGGACGATCCTCTGGACCACGTAACAAACTCATTCGATTCTCTAAAGTCTGGAACACATCGACTGTACCTTTTAATGTATTTGATCTTGTGCATTTTGTTATTCTTTCTTCATATTTAATGTTCCCAGTTATAGATTTTTTTCTGAATCCATCACCTCCTCACTCTAACACAGTGTTTGATTTATTTCCTCGATTTCATAAACAAAACAAAGGCAACAGATACACTGTTTAGGTACAGACAGGTATGTCCGTGTGTCAGAGTAAAAGAATCAATATTTGGAGAGATCACCTTTTCTGTACCTATATCTGTGGAGAGTGTGGTGCTGGAAAAACACAGCAGGTCAGGCAGCATCCGAGGGGCAGGAGAATCGAAATTTCGGGCATAAGCCGTTCATCAGGAATTTAATGGAAGCAGTCTCAAGCCTAAACAGTTACACCTGCAAAATATCACTGTGGATCTTTCTTGACTCCGAAAAAATCAGCTGCCCCTTTGATCCATGATTTCTAAAAGTTGCTTGCATGTCTGTTGAAAGACGTTTTCAAATAACCTGTGAGGTGCAAATCAGTCAGATTAAATTAACCTTTCGTGTGTTATTCGACACACACAAAAAAACAAGCAAGGTGGTTAACACGAGGTGTTGTGAGGGCTCATCTATCTTCTGCGCAATGTTCTGAATTTAAGTTGCGTCTGGTTGGAGATGAAACTGGATGGTTTCTATAAAAGCACGGTGTGTGCCTTTCACTTTGTTAATTTGTTTTACTGACCTTAGTTGAACAAAGGGATGTTGCCCCAAACATTGTCTGGGACCATTAATCAGACCATTAATTTCCACATCA
This sequence comes from Chiloscyllium punctatum, assembly GCF_047496795.1. Classification (NCBI taxonomy): domain Eukaryota; kingdom Metazoa; phylum Chordata; class Chondrichthyes; order Orectolobiformes; family Hemiscylliidae; genus Chiloscyllium; species Chiloscyllium punctatum. The sequence continues at coordinate 30,344,389 of NC_092783.1, forward strand.
CCAAAGTTTATTGATATGTAATACCATTGAAATGAAAGCTTGGATCATGTATGATATAAATCATGTGAATTAGAGCCTCTAAATTAAACAAAGTAGGAAGGATGGATTTAGAGTACCCTGCAGTGGAAAGTTTTCATGATAGAGAGAGATCACTTTGCCCATCGGGCATGCCAACAGAAAACAGAGCCTCCCGGCCAAAACTTTGTAGCATATCGTTCGGGAACCTGCAGGTTCTCGCACTTGAAGTATATACAATAGTCTAGCACATGTTAAATGATTTGAGTGTTCCTGCATCTACCACCTTTCATGGACTGAGTTTCCTGAATCTTCCATGTCATTTTGCAGCCAAACACTTATATGTAAGCACCTCATTCACTGAACTTTCCCACCCAATCTAAAGAGTTTTTTTTCCCATCTACTTCATCCGGATATGACATTGATGTGTTTCTCAAGAAAAAAATCCCTCAACCTCCTCTGCTCCAACATGAACAATTCCAGGCAACTAGAATTTGCTAGTGCTGTTTTCTTTTTGCCTTAGTAGGATCCATCGACACTCATTCTAAAATACTTACAATTTGACTGTAATGAGGTGACCAATTATTCTGCGATTAAATGAGACTGTGAGTGAGTGTGTGTGACCATGAGTACGTCTGTGTGGATGTCTTCATTTATTCCAAATTGTAGTTGTTCTTATTTTATGTTTTGTTAACGTTAACTAATATCACATTAACTACAGTATTCCTCCAGCAACTGTGGGAATTACTTGTCGTTACCGAGTATTCACATCTAAATATGAAGAAAATAGTGTAAAAACAATGAGCTGCTGTTACATTAGGGAACACTTTGTAAGATCTAATCCATTATCAAAACAGGTATGATCTCCAATCCTGTAAGTGCTGGCTTGTGGGAATAAAGTAGAGGTAGAACTATATCATTATTCAAACAGTTAGTGCAGCCCTAAGGAATTTAATGACCTGTTCCCATATTTTGTTTCTCGAGTCATTTAGCTGTTTTTGACTTACTTATCAAAGGAAGCTAACATGAAAATTAAAGCACACATGTTCCCCAGAAATGCTGGCAGCAATGCTTCTTTATTCGGCCATCATCAGAGACATGAATTAAGCAAGTTAAAAAAAAACTTTCCTTTGACCATTGTTGACAACATGGTTTTCACACGGATCAAAGTATAAGGGGGGAGGGGGGATGTAACGGGGAGGGTGTTCACTGTTCTCTGGCGTCTCATTGCGTTTTTGAGCAAGAGGTGAACCTGCAAAGTACGTTCAGGATGGTACTGTAGGTATTTCAGTCGACACTGTTCAGTCGATTCTATAAATCAGCAATGACATGGGGATCTATTTTTGTTTGATCGTGTTTGAAGCAAAATAAAATTGAACAATACAGACAGGACAACTCTCTTTTAATGCTTTGAATCAATGGACGCTATATGTGACCCGGGGTGGCAGGACGATCTTTAGTTTAACAATATGGAGAATGTGGGGGAACTGAGTCACTTTTGGAAATCCAGATAGACTGGAACTTTGTTTTTCACTGGAACGTAAGAGTTTCAGAGATGAACTCACACGAGTTTGTAAAGTCATAAGTGGTAAGGTGAACGGCAAATATATTTTCCCTAGAGTGGTGGTGGTGGGGATTTCAAGAGTAGTGGACATATTTTCAGGTGAGAGGAGAAAAAAGTTAAAAAGATATCGGAGGCAACATTTTGTCACAGAGAATGGTTCATCGTGGAATGAACTTCCAGAGGAAGAGTTGGGTGTGGGTACAGATACATCTTTTAAAACACATGTTTGGGAGGATATGGGCCAAGTGCACACAGTTGGGATTAGTTTGATTTGGGTTATGGTCTGCATGGCCGGGTTGGACTGGAGGGACTATTTTCCCGCTGTTCACTCAATGACTAACTATCTGCTTTTTTTTCTCAATATGATAGAGCACTATAGTGATTCTCCAGTGAACTGTTAATGTTTCGAGAGATTCTACAAATATTTCCATTAATAAGAGAAGGGACTACCTCTCCAAGTTATACAACTGAAGAATTATATTTCAGTCAACATTGTTGCTGAGTGGATCTGTTTAAACGGAGGCAGTGGTTTGATTATGGTTTGATGTTGGCTTTCTGGCAAACAGTCAACGGGAGACAAGATATTAGAATTAGAATTCCTACAGTGCAGAAAAGGCCTGTCAAATCCACACCGCCCCTTCGAAGAGTATTCTGCCCAGACCTATTACCCTATAGTTCGCTGATTAACGTACCTAACCTACACATCTTTGAACATTATGGACAATTTAGCATGGCCAATTCACCTAAGCTCCACATCTCTAGATCATGGGAGGAAACCAGAGAACCCCAGAGGAAATCTACGCAGATGCGGGGAGAATGTACAAACTCCACACAGACAGTCTCCCGAAGCCGGAATTGAAACTGTGTCCCTGGCGCTGTGAGGCAGCAGTGCTAACCGCTGAGTCCACCGTACCAGCCCTAGAGCCTATAGTACCTGGTGTTCCCAGGTGGTTTCCTCCCCAAATACTGCTTAGCTTCCAAGATCAGACATTTTCAAACTAGTATTGCCATAGGCAATATCTTTGATCTACTGCAGAAACTTCAGATGCTTCCGGTAAATGAAACTGAGAACTCGAGGACCATTTCTGCAGTCAGCTTAATTGTTGCCAACTATTGTATCTGGCAGATTAAAAGGGAGCATGAATCAACTTAAATAAAATCTAAGCAAGCAAACTATATTTTTCCCAATTACCCACAATGGACACATTTCGCTTGGCATTTCTTCTTTAACTGGAAATGTCGCTGAATACAGTGCTCACTGCGTGACTATCAGAAAACAGGAAATTGATTGCAGGCCAGAAGTTTCTGTTACTTTCACCTAAAGGTAATTCTAGTTAGTTAAGCATATTTATTCATTATCCTTCCTGAATATAAAGTTAATGGATTCAAACTCCCACATTGCAGTAACATTTGTAATCATCTGAAATTAAATTAACAAACTTGAATTGAACTTGCATAACTTGTTGCACCATTCTCTGATTAATGCCTCTCATAACAATTGAGTGGGCCCTTTATACTGATTAGATTAGAGTGTGGAAACAGGCCCTTCGGCCCACAAGTCCACACTGACCAGCCGAAGCGCAACCCACCCATAACCTAACATTACCGGCAATTTAGCATGGCCAATTCACCTGCCCTGCATATCTTTGGAGTGTGGGAGAAAACCCACGCAGACACGGGGAGAATGTGCAAACTCCACACAGTTAGTCGACTGAGGCAGGAATGGAACGCGGGTCTCAGGTGCTGTGAGGCAGCAGTGCTAACCATTGTGCCACCCACATAGTATAATGGTTATTTTCTGCTGCTTTCAATTAATTAACAAACTTTGTCATAGCCACCAAAGAGCAGATAAATGTGCAGTTTATGACCTACATCTACAGAACTTATTATTTTAATACTCCGTAAGTTGCCAGACACTCCAGATATATCCACACAACTACTTCCGATGATTTGGACGTTGGTGTTTTTTTAACTTATCAACCGGCCTGCTTCAGTTCATTAGATTCTCTTTCACAAGTTTATTGAGTGTTACGTATCACTGTCAATTCACTTTTTATTGATCAGGCACACAGTTTTCCTTCACTATGCATTTTCAAATCTTAGGATTGAAAAAGATACAAAGACAGACTTTCTGCAATGTGAAGAATTTCTTCTAATCTCCCGGCCCAAACTGTTTAAAGACATGCACCCACATTGTGAACACAATCACTTTAGATATCCTTCATATTGGGCTGCCAAGATTGAATCTAGAAACGCCCATTAGAAATTAAATGTTATTTTGTAATGTGAGAGAAACCTGGAATGTTAGCGAACGTAAAGTCAGTAATTTTATTGTCTGATAAATTTATTGCACTCCTTTTTATCTTTATCTGCTTGTGGTTGAATCTAGAATTAAAGGGAGTTAATTTCTAATTGAATACTCTAAACATAATCACTTTGGACACTCTCTGTATTCACTTGCATTAATTGAATTTAGGCACGTCCCTTATGAGTCACATGTGACTGAGACTTGGAGGGTCCGGAAGAAAAGTTAGTTATTTTCTTGGCTAATAATATCTTTGATTTTAGTTTTATCTGCTTGTGAATGAATGTTGAAATAAAGAGAGCTAACTTCCAATTGAATTTATTTTGTGGTTTTATACAAAACATTTTAAACTATCATCTGAAACAGACCTCAAACTTTTCAATTTCACTTTCACCATTAAAAAACACTTCCAAACAAGCTATTCCCAAGATGCGTGTACATCCATGTTTACGAAAATACCTCGTATAAATATATGGGCCCATCGTTTAGGACTGTGAAAGGTGATACCAGGAAACCAACAGATGGAACATGTAAGCCTGCCCCTTCTGATGGTCATATAAATCCTGGTCACTGGACCGTCATTCGATACTCCTAAATCTGGTTTGTTTAGAAAGGTCTTGTCAGAACCGCTTTCCACAAGTTAGCAGAATGATTATGTCAACAATTTTTCTCAGTTTGTTAGTGACTTTCTTTTCATGTAAGTGTTTTTGTTCATCTCTCTTTGTTACTGAGTCAATGTTCATCTACCTCAGGAATGTAAAAGACTCAGGCGTCATTTCATCAGCATTTTGTTTTCTTTTTAAAGGTATCCAGTCGGAGGTTATTTTGACTCAACCAGAGGCAGAGAGTGGCCGCCACGGAGGCACTCAGAAACTGACCTGTGAAACTAGCGATATTGATCTTGGTAACTCCTATATGTACTGGTTCAGACAGGTTCCCGGACAGAGCCTGGAGTGGCTGCTTCACTACTACAGTTCATCCAGCAATGACTACGCCCCAGCGATTACGGATCGATTTATTGCTACCAAAGACACTTCGAAAAATATCTTCGCGTTGAACATGAAGAGTCTGAAGATCGAAGACACCGCCATTTACTACTGTGCAAGAGACGTACGTGGGACTGGAGTGCCACTGCAATTGTGATCAATACAAAAGCCCTTTGAGCCCTCGCTGTTGAAACCAGTCAATGTTTACTTCTCCAAACCTCTTAACTTGCATTCGTTCTGTGGGATATGATGTAAATATCACAGTTTAATTTGTAAATTATTGATGCGCCAGTTGGTGATTTTGAGGTCCAGCTCGTGTTACTCTGTGAAGTATACATCATTATAATCATTTATCAAGACTGTGCGAATGAATATCATTTATCAAGAGTGATCAGTATTCACTAACACGATGCGATGAAGATTTATCGTGAATTTATTTTGCTTGTGGTAAGAAATATTTAAAATAATGGCAGATTTTTTTTTGTTTGTAGGGCCCGTTATTGTATGAACCACTTCAGAGAATGTAACACTGTGACGACCTTCCTTACTGGGGCCAAGGGACCATGGTGACAGGAACTGCAGGTAAGAAACTTGAACTTTCTTAATTAATTTCTTTTAACTTTCTATTCATGGTAATAATTTCTGAATTAAATGAAACACAGGTTCTGTGCTGAGCTTGATTTGGTTGTAATTGATTTTTGTTAAAACTGATTATAAAATTAATTTAAGTCTCAGCAAATAACTAAATGGTGGTGAGGGAGTCAACTGCTCTGTGAATTTGTGTGGCTGGCTTAATTGAAACGCCAAAAGTATCTTAAGCAGTAAGGTATAAATAATGTTTAATGTCAGTGACACCCACTCTGAGTTTTATTACTGTCAGCAAATGCTAAGAATTGAAAGATGTTCGAAATATTACCAAACATGATCAAATATGCTAAAATATCAATATTAATTTCTTGAATATATTCTACCAATACATAATTTTCTTACCGTGATTGTAGTTTGTCATTCAGTTTATTAATTTTGTTGATGTCAAGCACATTAGATTCTGTCATGAAACTTTCTTGCAGTGTTATATTTCATTCTGTTGATTGAATTCAGAGTTTGTTTTATTTGATTCTGTTGAGCAGAATTGATTGGATTTTGAATTTGTTTTATGTGATACTGTTACATTGAGTTGATTCGATTCTGATTCTCTTTCATTTAATTCTGTTGTTTTGTTGATTGGAATCTGATTTTATTTTATATGATTTTGTTGAATTGAGTTGATTGGATTTTTAATCAATTTCAGGAATTGAACTGCGTTTTCATGCTTTCAGTAATTGGCGGGTTTTTTTGTTGCAGAGTGTGTGTGTGTCTGGATGACTTTTAATAACGAATATTTGTGAAGTTCTTTGTTTGTCCTGAATCATTTCTGCTTTGTTAAACTCTCGTGGCGATTTTATTTTGACTGATTGAAAAATGTTTATATCCGTTTGTAACTGAGTACCAAATTAAGGCAGAAGCACGGAAGTGTGAGAAATGAACAAGACTTTTTAATGCATTGACATTAAAAAAAATCTCCGTTCTTATTGTAAATTAAGTAACGTTTGTTTTGTGTAGCCTTATTCAAATAAAATTTGGGACTAAAATATTAAACTGCCGAATTGGTCAGGTTTCGTAATTGAGACTAAACTTATCATACGATTATAATGGTAATGTTTGTCCATTGAAATCATTTTGTTTTGATTTTAGTGATTAATCAGTAAATGCCTTTAACTGCTTTACTGTGCATTACGCAAGATTGAAATGACCAGGAAAGGTGTACGGGTTGGAAGTAAATTGAATTGTTGCCGAAAACATTAAAACTTCGTGTTTTTTTAAATAAGTTGACTCACAAACAAGGCTGTGAGTTCTTGTTTCTATTCAATTTTAATCATCAGCTTGTTTGATGGTAAGCAGTGTTTTTGGATTCCAGTTTGGGATTATTTTGCGGTTAGATTTATGTTTTTGATTCTGTTGAAAATGTTTGCAGAGTTAGTTCTGCTGCAAACAAATCGTTCCTCAGTGTTGTAACTTGATGATCTTTGTTCTTTTTGAGGAGAGAATGTGCTTGGGCTACATTACATTTGTTATATTGGTAAAGTTGTTTCTGGTTTCTACATTGTTTACATGGTTGGTGACAGTAAACAACTGTAGTTTTCACTTTGAACTTTTATAAAGCCGAATATTATGTTGAAAAGCAGATCGCAAAGGTTTTAGAAATGAAGTTACCTTTAGGGCACGATATTTACTTACAATTAATTGAAGATTTAACCTAATCTATGCCTTACATTCCAAATTTAGAAATCAGTTATCTACTTCGAACACAAGGTCTATCTTTGAACAAAGTTTAAAAATAAGACGACACCAAATTTTAGTCCAATAGGTTTATTTGGATGCACTAGTTTTCGGCACATCAGGTAGCTGTGGATCAGGATCATAAGATCCAGAATTTATGGAAAAAGATCAGTGTCATGCAACTGAACTGATGAATTGAATAATCCTAGATTGCAAAGCTTCCATACTGTTGGACTTTACCTGTTGTTGTGATGTTTTAAAATTTTGTTCACCCCAGTCCAACACTGGCTCCTCCACATCATGTCTTTAAAAAGTTTACAAGTCACAGAAATATAAATAGAATTTCAAAAGTATAATCTAATTCTTGCTATTGAGCGAAAATGCCACGACTGTGATATCATTAATCACGAATAACCTTTCAATTCCGCTGCACACTGAACACACACGTTTTCTGGCTTTAAAAGATCATTGACAAAGACTAGTTAGCAATTTTGCTTGAAATAATAATCTGAAGAACAGACCAATGCAGTTTAGGGCCATACTGCCTAAAGGACATGTGAACACAGCAAATTTAGAAGCAGAAGGAGACACCGTGCTCCCTCTAGAATGCTCGTCCATTCATGAGATCATCATGAATCTTGCTGCTCTTTTCCAACACCTGTTAAAATTGAACCCTATTGTTTACGGTTCAATGTTTGGATTTCTCTGTCACAGAAAGTGATTGCAGTCAAAATATTAAATCCTTTCAAGAAGGAGATGTTTCCCTCAACCTTTAAAAAAATGGGTATTGGGGAAAATGTGAACAGGGTTCACATATTGGTTGAAAACCATGAAACCACTGAATGGAGCATGGTTGGTCAGTTTGCACATAACACCAATTTTGCTGTCATAGTTGACAGTGAGGAATGTTATCTGAAAGTACAATGAGATCTCGATCAGCTAGGCCATTGGGCTGAGGAGTGGCTGATGGAGTTTAATTTAACTGAATATGACATTGCATTTTGTGAAGATAAATCTTGTCACAATTTACATTTAACGGTAGGGCGCTGGGTAGTGTTGTCGGACAAAGGCACCTGTGGTTTTAGATACTTAGATTCTTGAAAGTGGTGTCTCAAGTAGCTAGCATGTTGAAGAAGGTGTTTGACATGTATGTCTTCTTTGCTAAGAGCATCGAGTATCGGGGTTGGGGCTTCATGTTGCAGCTGTATCTGATATTGGAATGAACTGCCAGAGGAAGGGGTAAATGCAGATACAGTTAGAACATTTTGAAGACACATGGACAGGTAGACCAACTGGATAGATCTGGGTGGATATAGGCTAAATGCAGACAAATGGAGTAAGTTTAATTTGGGAATCCTGGTCAGCATAGACAAGCTGCACTGAAGGCCCTGTTTCTGTGCTGCATGACTTTGACTCTGTGACTCTGTAGTGGAATCAGCTCAAAGTTGGAAGGTGGTGAGCTAATGTGGGATAGAGTGGGAATGTGGTAGAGTTTGAGCTGGCAGGCTGCGAGGTGTTGGGTGGCTGCTGGGTAAGCTGGCATGCATCTAGTCTGACAGGGTGGCATCAAGGCAAATGATAATGGTCACAAGGAAATAAGTTGGTTGAGTTGTGCTTAGTTGGGGTGGGGTAGTTTTGAGCAGTCATGCAAGAGTTCTATCTGTGCCAAGATGGTTACTTGAGAGGTGAGCAGGGTGCTGGGGGAGTAAAGGGGTAGAAGGCCACTGTAATGAAGTTACGGTGGTCATGATGTCAAAATGCAAAGCTTGCAGTCTGGCAAAGTGGCAGGTGGTAAAAGACAGATGGAAGGGAGCTTTGATGCAATGTGCACAGATTGACTTGGGGAAGATGAGAGATCAGTGATCAAGGGCGGAGGTCATGTCGGGGGAAGACGGGTCCTGTCATACGTTGTGAAAATGATTGTGCCAGATTTACTATGGACCAGGTGCAGGGTGACAGGAGTGGAATTAAGTGAGGGGAATGTAGTTCACGTGTCCATCCGGAATACAGATTGTCTTGGAATGTGTTACTCTCTTGTGATGGGGGTTGTGTGTTCCAGGGTGAATGGGCTGTACTTTTTTGGATTTGTCAATGCGAGTGGAAATTGTGGTCGAGATTGAGAGTGAATGTGGTGGTTAGTCTAAGAGATTAGAGTTTTAGCAGTGAACTTCCAATGTCAGTTTGATAGTTATTGAAGTTAAAGTGTACTTGTAATTTTTTCAAATCATATCCATGTAAATGTTCAGTTTAGTTAGCTGTTACACTCAAGACTCTGAACCTCAATGGAGGAACATCAATTTTCCTTGGTCTCCAGAATTGAGATAATTGTTAAAGTTTCAACTTTTAGGCAATTAGCATGAAATCAGCTGTGATAGATATCCTTCCACTCCCAGTGCTCAGTTCCTGATTGTGCTGCTGCCAGTGACCTTCTTTCCAAAGGAACAATCAGACTTACATTGATAATTTGAGGAAGGCTTATGAGACCTGAAATGTTCACGCTGATCTCTGTCCTCAGATACTGCCAGATGGTGGGTTTTTCCAGCATTTTCTGTTTTTGTTTTTGATTTCCAACATCCACATTTCGTGAAACTTCTCTGCTCTTCACTTGCAATCCAATAAAAGTGTAAAACGGCAAGATTTTCAAACAGTTCCTGGGGGTGGGACGAGGACATTCTTATTACTAAATTGCATGGCAATTGTCAAGGTAGAGGGCATGTTTCTGAAAGGGAACCAATAGATCATGATCAACAACTGATAGAAAATAAAAATGTACTCAAGATACATTGTAAATTTTAGTAGGAAATATACAGGCATACATTTACCGCTGAGGATACATTTGACTAACTGTTAAGGTTGAATTAACAGAATCTAACTTGCTCAATTGATCATTCTACCCTAGAGACGCCATCTACCCCCACCCTTTATGGCCTAGTCTCCTCCTGTCAGAAACACAACACCAACGGTTCGGTGGTCTTTGGTTGTTTGGTGATGGACTATTCCCCTGATGTCATCAAGGTGACCTGGAAGAAATGTGGGCAGCCAATCACGGCTGGATTGAAGACATACCCATCAGTGAGAAACTAGAAGGGAGCTTACACCCTGAGCAGCCAGTTAACCCTGCCTGAGTCAGAGACAGATTGTAACAAAATCTACAATGAGGTTCAACACAGCGGGTCCCAGCAGAGCACAGGAATACTATGTAAGTGTTGTGGGAAATGAGATAAACAGTACATCTGCTATTAATATGAATAAGGTATTATTTATAACACATTTCAGAGTCATAGATGTATACGGCACAGAAAAGGACCTTCAGCCCTTTCAGTCCAGTCAATATCAGCTACCTAAATATTCCAGTCTAATGTGCCAGCATTTTATCGACTGCCTTGTGTGACTTGCAATTGCAAATATGCATCTAAAATACTTCATATATATTATGAGGGGCTTGGCCTCAACATGACTTACAGACATGAGCTCCAGATTCTCACCATTCTGTTTGATTTTGTTTTCCCCTGACATCCTCCTGGCTTCACCTTAACCCTGAGGCATTTATCCCTACATCAGGGGGAAAGGTTTCATCCTTTTTACCCTGTCTATGGCTGCCATAATTCCAGATATCACCATCATCTTCTCTCTCATTCTCCTTTGCTCCAAGGCAAACTCCAGTCTGTCTAGCTCATTTCATAACTAAAATCCTCCAACCTAGGCAAAATCCTGGCAAATCTCATCAATGCTACCTTCAGTGTAATCACATTTCTTTGATAGCATGCATTCCTACAGTGCATGCAATGTTTCAGTATGGTCTAATTAGCATTTATTAAGTTCCAGTATCCTCTCCCTACTCTTAATGTCAATATTTCAGCTAATAAAAGCAAATATCCTTCACACCTGCCACAGTACTATAAGGGATCAGTAGGTATGTACACCAAAGGTCCTCAGTCTTTTCTAGGGTTCCACCAATCAAAATGTAATATCTAATGGAAATCATTCTTATGCAGAAGAATCTATTTGCCACTTCTCAGCTCATATGGCCAACCAATTTTTGTTTCATCTGCGAACTTACGGGTCAACCTTCCTACATTCCAGTCTAAGTTATTTTATGTGCTAAAAAAATAACAAGGAAATCATCACTGATGCCTGCAGAACACCACTAGACACAGATTCCAGTTACACCAACATCCTACAACCATTATTCTCTGCTCCCTGCTACTAAGCCAGTTCTGGATCCAATTTGTCAAATTAATTCTGATCCCATTGGCTCTGATCTTTGCTATCATCTGGATATCAAGTTACTCTTTAAAAACTACCTTTTAAATTGTTTAGACATGACGTTCTCTCAATAAAACCATGCTGAGAATTGTTGATTGATTTTCCCAATAAAGATTATTTACACTTCTCAATAGTTCCAATAATTTCCCTACCATTGAACTGAGCTTGACAGGCCTGTGGTTTGATTGTTTATCCCTTCCTCTGTATTGCTACTACATTGGCTGATCTACACTCATTGCACAACCCCTGTGGTCAGACAGGGATTCTAAATTATTGCCAGTGATCCAAATATTTCATCCTTTATACTGCTCATCAGCATGGTATACATTTTATTTGACATGGAAATCTAATTGCTTTTCATCCAGTGAGGCAACACAGAACATCGCATCATCTACCCTAATTTCTGAAAGTACATCACAACACTTCTCCATTATTTCTATACCCATATTGCCCCTCTTACCAGTGAATACTGATACAATGCATTCATAGAGTCATAGAGGTGTGCAGCATGGAAACAAACCCTTCGGTCCAACTCGTCCATGCCGACCAGCTATCTGAACCCAATCTAGTCCCACCTCCAGCACCCAGCCCATATCTCTCCAAACCCTTCCTATTCATATACCCATCAAAATATCTCTTAAATGTGGCAATTGTATCACCCTCCATCACTTCCTCTGGCAACCCATTCCATATACGTACCACCCTCTGTGCGAAAAAGCTGCTCCTTAGGTCTCTTTTATATCTTCCCCTCTCACCCTAAACTTATGCCGTATAGTTCCCCGATCCCAGGGAAAAGATTTTGCCTATTTACCCTATCCATGCCCCTCATAATTTTGTAAACCTCTATAAGGTCACCCCTCAGCCTCTGCGTTCTCGAATGCAACCTAATTCTCTGACTCTACAACAATTGTAACACTGTTATAATTATAACACTGTATAACTTAAAGGGCATTACAGTTTCCTGCATTATCCTTTTATTATGAATGAACTTGTAACTTTTTTATAATTTCCTTTATTTTGACTTTCATTATTTTTCATAGTCCTTTTCTCGTTCTCTGAAGCTCCATCTTGCACGTTGTGTACTCCATGAGAGTTTCTATTCTTTTGAGACTTCAATATATACCATAAGCCTCCCTCTTTATCTCACCCTCCATGTCCTTTGATATCCAGGGTTTGCTGCATACTTGGTCCCACACTGGCTTCATGGGAGCAGTCATCCCTGTGCTTTTCTTGATTCTTTTCTTAAATATGTCCTACTGCTTTGGCTCAAATTTAACAATAAGTGTCCACTTTCAATCCACTCTGGTCAAATCATCACTTTATCTTATTAAAATTGTCCTTCCCCCATTTCATAACTTTGGTTCAGGCCCATTCCTATCTCATTCCAGAACAATCTGGAATCCACCAGATTTGATTGCTGTCTGCAAAGTGCTCCACCATTGATGTTTTAGCCACTAGGTCGATTTCACTACCTAAAGTTAAGCCCAGCTTCGCCCCTCTTTTGCAAGGTCTGGGTTAAACACATACTTTATTAAAATGCTCTCCTGGGGTCATTTTCAGAATTCTGCTACCACTAAACTTTTGACACGATGAATGTCCAAGTTTACATTGAGGGAGGTAAATGCTCTTTTATCATTCCCCCAATTTAATTTACACTTCTCTGAAATTAGCCCGTGTATCTGCACTTCTCCATCTTTTGGACCTATAGTGAGGTCTGTACTGCTCTCACAAAAGTTATGTTTGCTTTAGTTTGGTTTTGATGTACTGGCTATTTGCCTTCATTTGTGGGGGTATCCATGATTTCATTTCTCTTTACAGCTGAAAATGGAGCAGACCTTTTCTACACCGCCCCGTCCCCCACCCTTTTACATCTTTCCTTGAAGACACTATACCCTGGAACATTAAACTGCCACTCTTGTCCCTCTCTCAACATGCCTGCATGATATCAATTGCACCAATGACTCATTTATGCCGTTAGTTCATTTTGGTTTGCTCGTCAGACTCCTTTCATTAAAACGAATACCATCCGACATTGCTACCTCCTTGCTGAATTAAATGGCCGACAATTTCTATTCCTTATTGACTTCCTTGCTGTGCCCTTTAATTTTGGCCCTTCATGTCGTTCTGCTAATCTTTCTGTACAGATCACAGCTTCTATAGAACTCTGAGCAATTCTGATTCTTGCAATATCGAGGTTAGTATCTATTAACGACAATAAACATTGATATATAAGACCTGGTTGCATTTGTTATCAAATTCGATAGACAATGCATACAATGATTTTCCTGAAGGTCCATCAGGTATTCTCCATCCTAATCTTCACCTAACTGTGAGTACCAGTGAAGAAATTGCAAGCACCAAATTTGCAAACGTCCTCTGTTCCATCATCAATTTCCATCCAAAGTCAATCTCCACAAGTTGGTTAAAAAATGGCCAGTCCATGGATTCTGGCTTCTTCACGTCTCCTGTGTGTGAGGCGAATGACAACTTCTCGGTGACGAGTCGGCTGACAGTCCGTTATGGTGAATGGTCCAGCAATGCAGTCTATACCTGCCAGGTCACTCATGGAAAGAGCATTCAAAGTCAGGAAAATAAATTCTGGTGGGATTGCTACAATAGAGATGAATGAACTAGAGACTGCACCCAGGTTATTTCAGCCCTGGCTTCAGGATGGAGATGTTCATTCAGTGAGTAGTGGTAGTCTGAATAACGCTAAGGAAATTTCCATCGAGTTTGTAGACTAATTTCAGACATTCCTTTTTTATATTCTATGAAAAAATATAAAAAGTGAAAGTGGAGACCAGTCATGAACTAACCGAATGATGCCCTACGCTATCTCCAATGTTTACTCAGTTTTTTCAGATCTATTCCAAATCCGACACGTGAATAATATTTCATGACATATTTTAGTGAACAATCTCACACCAACAATGCAAATTATTTTCGATCACGTTAAACATATAAGACAGAATTTCCGTGGCCATTCAAATCTCGTGTAACACTTTTTGTTGAAAAGCCTCAAATGCATGAGGACAAAGAACAATTATGATTGATTAGTTTCCCCAAAATTCGGGATGTGATTTCGCACCGAGCATGACCAGCAGCATTTGCATGTAAGGAACATGAACATAGAAATGAAGTCTTTATATTCAGATTACTCATCTCAAGCATCAATAGATGGTGATTAGTGAGAGAAGAACTCTGAAAGAAAGGTAACTCCATGGGTTTTATCATGGTATCTTTTGATTTTTAATTTTTTCAAAGGTTTCACTTGTTACAAAGCCAATCTTAGAAATAACTACACAGGGTATGTTATAAGTAATCACGAATGTTTTCACAAATCAAAATATGTAAACAATAATAAACACCATTTCAGTAATAGCTGTAAGTTGCCATTTCAAAGGTGGTTTCTTCACTTTCTGCGTAAATAGTCTGAAGACTGTGAGTTTTGATCCTAAACAAGAATTCTGTTTCATAGGATATAGCAAGTGCCATGATTGCACAGTTAAAATCCTCCAACCGCCAATACAACAGGTCTTACTGGAGGAAATGGTGACGTTAACCTGCGTTGTGTGCAATCTTCCTTTAGGAGTCAATGTCACCTGGATACAAGAAAAGAAGCCTCTGAAACTGGAGATTGATGACCAGCCTGGAGAGAATCCCGACAGCGTGATCAGCAAATCAAACATTTCTACTGAAGCCTGGCTGAGTGGTGTTAATTTTGAATGTGTGGTAAACCATCAGTATTTATCGACTCCTTTGAGAGACTCCATCCACAAAGAGAAAGGTGAGTGGTGAGATTAAAGCGCAAAGTATGCCATGTATAATTTAGACCCAGGTACGTCAATGATATGATTAGATTGGTAATGAGCAAACAGCGTTGGGAGTATTAATGATGCATCAGATGGCAAGAGAGCTAAGTAGTTGATTAAGAAAAAGACAGAGCAAAAGATATTCTATTCTGATTAAGTCAGATAAGGTGGAAAGAAGTCTGGTTTGTGACTTAACCATCAGCAATGACAAATCTACAGAATGTCCGAGTTGTGGGCTGGAAATATGGAGCCCACTTCCAAATTAAACTCTTTATTACTTTTTTCAAGAATTTCAAGAGATTGAGGTTCATAAGGAAGAGGTATTGGAATTATTACAGAATGTGAAGATAGACAAGTCCCCTCGGCCAGATGGGATCTATCCTAGGATCCTCTGGGAAGCAAGGGAAGAGATTGCCAAACCTTTGGCATTGATCTTCAAATCATCATTGTCTGCATGAATAGTGCCTGAGGACTGGAGGATAACAAATGTGGTTCCCCTGTAGTAGAGAAGATGCTGGTAATTACAGGCCAGTCAGTCTCACTTCAGTTGTTGGTAAAGTGTTGGAAAAGGTTATAAGAGATAGGATTTATAACCATCTATAAAAGAATAATCTGATCAGGAACAGTCAGCATGGTTTTGTGAAGGGTAGGTCATACCTTACGAATCTTATTGAATTTTTTGACAAAGTGACCAAACAGATAGATGAGAGTAAACTAGTTGATGTGGTGTATATGGATTTCAGCAAGGCGTTCGATAAGGTTCCCCATAGTAGGCTATTATACAAAATGCGGAGGAATGGGATTGTGGGAGACATAACAGTTTGGATAAGTAATTGGTGTCCAGTTACTAGCGGCGTACCACAAGGGTCAGTGTTAGGTCCACTGCTGTTTGTCATTTTTATAAATGACCTGGATGAGGGCATGGAAGGGTAGGTTAGCAAATTTGCGGATGACACTAAGGTAGGTGGAGTTGTGGATAGTGACAAAGGATGTAGTAGGTTGCAGAGAGACATAGATAGGATGCAGAGCTGGGCTGAGAGGTGGCAAATGGAATTTAATGTGGGCAATTGTGAGGTGATACACTTTGGATGGAGTAATCAGAATGCAGAGTACTGGGCTAATGGTAGGATTCTAGGGAGTGTGGATGAGCAAAGGGATCTCGTTGTCCATATACACAGATCCCTGAAAGTGAACACCCAGATTGACAAGGTTGTTAAGAAGACATACAGTATTTTGGCCTTTATTAATAGAGGGATTGAGTTCCGGAACCAGGAGCTTATGCTGCAGCTGTACAAAGCTCTGGTGCGGCCACACTTGCAGTATTGTGTACAGTTCTGGTCACCGCATTATAAGAAGGATGTTGAAGCTTTGGAGAGGGTGCAGAGGAGGTTTACTAGAATGTTGCCTGGTATGGAGGGAATCTCTTACGAGGAAAGGCTGAGGGCCTTGAGTTTGTTCTCACTACAGAGAAGAAGGTTGAGAGGTGACTTAATAGAGACGTACAAGATAATCAGAGGGTTAGATGGGTGGACTACGAGAGCCTTTTACCAAGCATGGGGAAGGCAATCACGAGTGGACACAGCTTTAAAGTGAGGGGAGATAGGTATAAGACAGGTGTCAGAGGTAGTTTCATTACTCAGAGTGCAGTAGGGATATGGAATGCATTGCCTGCAATGGTAGTAGATTCGCCAAGTTTAAGTTCATTTAAGTCTTCATTGGACAGGCATATGGATGTAAATGGAATAATGTAGATGGATGGGATTCAGATCAGTAAGACAGGGCTGCGCAACATCGAGGGTCAAAGGGCCTGTACTGCGCTGTAATGTTCTATGTTCTCTGTTTAATGAATAGAATGGATACCATTCTGTTCCTTTTAAGAAAATGAAGATAAATAATTCCCAAATTAAAAATCACACATTTTAATGTATAGTGAAGTTGCAATATTAATTCTGAATATTTATATTTGATTGATTTGTCTCAAATATTCTGCAATGATAAATCCACTGGAGCCATCAGTATCTGTCCTCATGCCACCAACAAAAGTCTCCGTTCGGCAGTTTCTCTCCCTCACCTGTTTAGTGAGAGGTTTCTCCCTCAAAGAGATCTTTGTCATGTGGACAAAAAATGACAAACCGGTGAATCCCAGAATACTGAGGTGATGGTGGAGAGCGACAACACCACCTTCTTCATGTACAGCTTGTTATCCATGACGGATCAATAAACAATCTAAATGCATTCTCTCGGCGTTATATTTGTCAGATTCAATACATCGCACTTGAATTGAAAGTTATGGTTATGATAATGGCAACAGCTGGGCAACATTCATCACTCTGTTCTTCCTAGTATTTTCTACAGCGCTGCCGTCAGTTTGGTGAAGGTGAGAAAAGTCAAGCAGTCGAATATGTTTTATGAAGTCTGTAATTGTGTCATTGAATATGACACTGAAATTATGATGTAACTGAAATTATACATTGAAAAATATCTTGATTGTTTGTTGAGTCTTTCATCTGTTTGAATATCATGATAGTTTCACTTCTTTCATGTGTAAATCACAAAACCTTTTTTTAAAAGTTACATTCTCAGGTTAACTGTAACAATTGGTGTTAACCAGATAGTATGTTGAAGGTGTAGCCCCCTGTGTTCTCTGTCTGTGCCCTGATGTTTAGACTAATTCTAATCTAAGAAGTGAGTTAACAGGTCTTCCATGAATTCATGCAGTTTTTGAGCAAAGAACAATGTAACTCTGCAACTCCAAATCACTCCACAAACGTATATGTATATGTGTGCATGTGGGTTTGTGTGTGTGTGTGAGTGGTATGTGTCTGTCTGTCTGGAGTGGGGGGGTTGTAAGTGTGAGAAAAGTGTACATGTGTGTATATGTGAATGTAGAGTCTCTAAGTCTGTGAGGGGGTGCATGTGAGTGTGGGAGTGTGTGTGTGTCTGGGGTATGGGTTGTGAGCGTCTGTGAGAGAAAGTATATATTGTGTAAGTGTAGAGTGGTCTGTCTGTGGGAGGATGCATGTGGGAGTGTGTGTGTCTGCAGGGGTATGTGCGAGTGTCTGTGTGCGTGTCTGTGTATACGTTTGTACGTGTGTGTGGGTGAGTGTGTGTGTGTGTGTATAGTGAAATGGTGGTCACCCACAGTGTGACATGAGCCCAAGGTCCCGATTGAGACCCTCCCTATGAGTACGGAACTTAGCTATCAGCCTCTGCTCCGCCGCTCTTCTCTGCTGCCTGTCCCGAAGCCTGCCTTGGAGGATGGTCACCCAAAGGTCTGAGGTCGAATGTCCTGGACCGTTGAAGTGTTCCCCAGCTGGGAGGGAACCCTCCTGTCCGTTGATTGTTGTGCAGTGCCCATTCATCCGTTGCTGTAACCTTTGCTCAGTTTCCCCAATTTGCCTTGCCTCAGGACATCCTTGCCTGCAACGTATAAGATAGACAACTTTGGCTGAGTCACATGACCACCTGCCACGTACATAGTGGGAGGTGTCTCCATGCGTAATGGTGGTATCCATGTCCACACTCTGACACGTCTTGCAGCGCCTACCATGACAGGATTGTGTGGAGTTATCCTGAAAGCTGGGCAGCTTGCTACAAACCATTACCTATTTCAGGTTTGCCGGTTGTTTAAAGGCGAGCAGTGGAGGTGCGCAGAAGGTCTTGGCGAGGTGCTCATCCTCATTGATAATGTGTTGCAGGTCACAAAGAAAATGGCTTCGTTTTTCAGCTCCTGGGAAGTACTGGACAACAAAGGGTACTCTGTCAGTTGCTGCATGTGTCTGTCTCCAGAGGAGGTCATTACGGTTCCTTGCCCCTGTTAGAATGAGTGATCGATGAGTTGATCATCGTACCCCATTCATATGAGGGCATCCCTAAGAACTTCCAGGTGCCCGTCACGTTCCTCCTCATCTGAACAGATCTGATGTATGCGTAGGGCTGTTTTAATATGTTTTGGGTTGAAGCTGGCAAAGTGTAGCATTGTGAGATTGTCTGTGGGTTTGCAGTAGAGTGTGGTGCTAAGGTGTCCGTCCTTGATGGAGATGCATGTGTCCAAGAATGAGACAGATATTCGAGAGTAGTCCATGGTGAGTTTGATGGTGGAATGAAACTTGTTGATATCACTGTGTAGTTTTATCAGTGACTCCTTGCCATGGGTCCAGAGGAAGAAAATGTCATCAATGTATCTGGTGTATAATGTTGGCTGGAGGTCCTGCATAGAGAAGAAGTCTTGTTCAAACCTGTGCATGAAAATGTTGGCATATGTGGGTGCAAATGTGGTCTCCATGGCTGTTCCATGTGTCTGGATGAAGAACTGGTTGTCAAAGGTGAAGACGTTGTGATCGAAGATAAAGCGGATGAGGTGTAGGACAGTGTTTGGAGATTAGCAGTTGTTAGTGTTGAGTACTGAGGCTGTTGCCATGATGCCGTCATTGTGGGGGGTGGTGGTGTAGAGTGCTGAAACATCCATTTTGACGAAGAATCCTCCCAGTTCAACTGGTCCATGGGTGCTGAGTTTCTGTAAGAAATCCGTAGTGTCTCGACAGAAGCTTGGGATCCGCAGTACAATAGGGTTCATGATGTCTTCGACATAGCTGGAGAGATTCTCACACAGGGTCCCATTGCCTGATACGATGGGACGTCCTGGTGTATTGGCTTTGTGTACCTTTGGAAGGCAGTAGAAGTCCCCTACACGAAATTAAGGTGCATAGGGTACTCTGAAGGACTGGATCCCAATTCCTTCCCAGCCAAATACTTTTCACTTGTCCTGTCTGGTTGTGTTTTATCCAGTCATTTTCGTTAACGTTGCACCACCATGCGGCCCACTTCTGTAAATGCATCTTTCACACGGTCAGTCTATGGAATACTCCAGAGGCAGCATGATTAGAGAGCATTTCCTCTTATGTGCAAAGGCTTCAGGCCATGTAATGATAAAATTCAGAACTTTGCTCCAACAGAAGCCTATAAAAGGTAGGCAATGGAGTTTGAATGTTGACTGTACTCTGTCTAAACTAAAAGTACTCCCAATGTCGAGACAGGCTGGGTTAGTAATGCATAAATCACCATCTATAATGCCCAATTAAACATTCATCAGCCAAAAATGTTAACGTTCAGTCAGATATGTAGGCACAACATGTGGACAAACCAAGGGCTAATTTTCAGAACAGGAGTTTTTCTTACACATAAGTCTCATGTAACACAAATTCTGGGATCTATTTGACACACTACATCCATCAAACTCCAGGAAATGAGACTGAGATCTATCTGATACAGGGATATTACTGAACAACAACAGTCAAAAGTTATGAATCTGAGGTCAATCAGGTAAGGCAGAGATCAGATGTACTGGAAATATTCAGCCATTGGGATCTATACATTGCAAGACAGAATTCAGCACCTATCATCACAACTGTTAACAGAATCTGGAACTTATCTAGGCTAGACACTCTGAAGCCTACTTTATTTGTTCTGGTATCTACATATGTAAAATGAATCCCTTATGAAAACAATAGTAGATTCTTCAAATAATCCATCAATTTAGATTTGCCTTGGCCAGATCTGATATCTTGGTCAGCCCGGAGCACCCAACCATTCTGTTATTATTCGAGGCCTGATAAGAACTTGCCAAAACTATGCTTTCCCATGTACTTTAGTTGACCATTCAATCCTTAAGCGTGAATGTTATACCTCAACAAGAGATGAATGATCAACAGAAATATCGACAACAGTTACACACGTGTGCATTCTCAAAATTAAAATGAATTGCCCACTGAATGAAATTAGGCACATGCACACAGACTCTCCCAAAACCATTAGAGCAACAGTTGCATATTTACAGTCGCAACAATTTACATCATTGTTAAACATGCAAAATGTCTCAAAGAAACACAGAGGCGGATTGAAGGAATGGAAGTGAAAATGGTAAAGTCGATGGTAGCGTGCAAAGTAATAAATATAAGCTGACTACAGAAATTGTGGAGCACCAGTAAACTTGGGAGATGCTTGGACAAACTTTTATGGTTACTGTAAAACTTAGACTGGCATCATTGCTGATTAATCGTAACTTCTCTTTCAAAGCATCACGCCAGGCTAAATGCTAATGCACCTTCAATACCACAATTAATCCTGAGTCCACTGCACACTTTACAGGACCATTAATTATCTGAAACATTCGCTGCACTAAAGTAAGTTCCACTTTATCCAGTTTTGTGTTTTTTTTGATTGCCAGCATCTGAAAGCTCTCAATTCATCTTCAGTGGAAGCAGTTTCACTCTAACTGAATGTACTAAAATCCATCAGGGATTTAAGGAGTTCAATCAAATTGAAAATGACTGTTCAGCAGAGGAGAACAGTTCCAACTTCTCGAAGTCAGTGAGGTGCATCATCCCGGGAACAGTTTGTGAATCATATACACTGTCTTTAGTATGGTTTTATAATGGTGGCTGAAAGAACTTTTGACGAGGATTCGTCTCCTGAAGTAGTATGGGCTGAAGTTAGAAACAGGAGAGGAGAGGTCACACTGCTGGGAGTTTTTTTATAGGCTTACACAGATTTGCAGGGATGTGCAGGAGAGGATCGAAAAAACGATTCTGTGTAGGAGCGAAAGGAACAGGATGGTCATTATGGGGTCTTTAATTTCCCCAACATTGACTGGAAATGGTGTAACTCTAGCATGTCAGATTGATCAGTTTTTGTCCAATGTGTACAGGAGAGTTTCCTGACACAGCATATGGAAGGGCCAACAAGAGGGGAGGCCAAACTGGATCTGGTGCTTGGTAATAAATCAGGCCAGGTGTTTAATTTAGTGGTAGGTGAGCACTTTAGAGGAATTGACCATAATTCGGTTATGTTTAGTTTAGGGATGGAAAGGGATGGATACATGCCACAGGGCAGGATGGGGAAAGGGCAATTAGGCAAGACTTCGTAGACAGAATGGGGTAGCAAAATGCAGGGGATGGGGACAATCGAAATGTGGAATTGGTTTAAGGAATATATATTGGGTATCCTTGATAGGTATGTCCCTGTCAGGCAGGAAGGAAGTGATAATGTAAGGGAACCTTGGTTTACTACAGAAATTGCATCTCTTGTTAAGTGGAAGAAGGAGGCTTATGTGATGATGAGATGGTTCATATGAGGCCATGGAGAGTTACAGTATAGCTAGGAAGGATTTAAAGGAGAGTTAAGAAGAGCAAAGAGAGGACATGAGCAGTCTTTAGCAGGTAAAATAAAGGATAACCCTAAAGCTTTCTATTGCTATGTGAGGAATAAAAGGATGACTAAGGTAGGAATAGGGCCAGTTAAAGACAGAATGGAAAGTTATGTGTGGACCCTGTGGAGATCAGAGAGGTTATAAACAATCATTTCTCATTGGTTTTCACATAGGAAAAAGAGTGTATTGTAGAGGAGAAGAGTGAGATACAAGATGTTAGACTAGAAAGGATTGAGGTTAATAAGGAAGAGATGTTGTCGATTCTAGAAGGAGTGAAAGTAGACAAGTCCCCTGGGCTGGTTGGGATTTATCTGAGGATTCTCTGGGAAGCTAGGGAGGAGGTGTTGGAGTCTTTGGCTTTGATCTTTGTGTCATCATTGTCTACAAGTTTTGTACCAGAGGACTGGAGGATTGCAAATGTTGTGACCTTTTTCAAGGAGGACAGTATTCATGGCCCTGGGTGGCAAGGTGGCTCAGTGGTTAGCACTGCTGCTTCACAGCAGTAGTATCCCAGGTTCGACTCCAATCTCAGGCGACTGTCTCTGTGGAGTTTTCATATTCGCCCTATGTCTATGTGGGTTTCGTCCCATAGTCCAAAGACATGCTGATCAGGTGAATTGGCTCTGCTAGGTGCATTAATCAGAGGGAAATGGATCTGGAGGATTACTCTTCACAGGGTCATTGTGGACTGGTTGGGCTGAAGGGCTTGTTTCTGCACTGCAGTGAATCTAATGCAATCGAATTATAGATTAGTGAGCCTTACATCTGTTGTAGGAATAGGATTTATAATCATTGCGCAAGCAACAATTTAATAGCAGATAGTCAACATGGTTTCATCAAGGGAGCTTTTGAGAAGGTGACCAAGCATGTGGAGAGGGTAAGGCAGTTGACGTGGTATATACATGGACTTCAGTAAAACTTTTGATAAGGTTCCACATGGTAGGCTGTTGGAGAAAATGCAAAGGCATGGAATTGAGGGTGATTTAGCAGTTTGGATTAGAAACTGGCTTTCTGTAAAAGACAACGAGTGGTAGTTGATGGAAGATATTCAGCCTAGCGTCCGCTTACTAGTGGTGTGCCACAAGGAACTGTTTTAGGACAACTGCTCTTTGTCATTTTTATGAATGACTTAGACGCAGGCATGGGTGGATGGGTTGGTAAGTTTGCAGATGACACTAAAATCGGTGGAGTAGTTGCAGGTTGCAGGGGGACTTGGATATACTGCAGAATTTGGCTGAGAGGTGGCAAACGGAGTTTAATGCAAGGAAATGTGAGATAATTCACTTTGGGAAGAGTAACAGGAAGGCAGAATACTAGGTCAAAGGAAAGATTCTTGGTAGTGGGGATATGCCGCAGGATCTTTCAGTCTATGTACATAGATCCCTGAAAGTTGCCACCCAGGTTGATAGTGCTGTTAAGAAGGCATACAGTCTGTGAGGTTTAATGGTTGAGGGATTGAGTTCTGGAGCCATAATGCCATGCTGCAACTATATAAAACGCTAGTGCTGTTGCACTTGGAATATTTTGTACAGTTCTGGTCACCCCATTACAGGGAGGATGTGGAAGCATTGTAAAAGTTGCAGAGGAGATTTACCTGGATGTTGCCTGGTCTGGAGGGAAGGTCTTAGGAAGAAAGGCTAAGAGACTTGGGTCTGTTTTCATTGGAAAGAAGAAGGCTTAGAGGGGATTTGGTAGAGACATAAAAGATGATCATAGGATTAGATAGGGTAGACAGTCTTTTTCCTCAAATAATGAAGTCAGCTTGTACGAGGGGGCGTAGCAACAAGTTGAGGGGTGATAGATTTAAGACAGATGTCCAAAGCAGGTTCTTTACTCAGAGAGTGGTAAGGGCATGGAATGCCCTGCCTGCCAATGTAGTTAATTCAGCCACATTAGGGAGGTTTAAACAATCCATGGATAAGCACATGGATGATAGTGGGACAAGGTGTAGGGGGACGGGCTTAGATTAGTTCACAGGTCGGCACAATATTGAGGGCCGAAGGGCCTGTTCTGCGCTGTATTGTTCTATGTCTAAGTTTCATGATTTCAATTTTTTTCAATAATGTGAAACCTGAATCTGGATGCAATACTCCAGGTGAGACAAGCGACTGTTTTATTTCAGTTTAACATAATTCCTTTGTGTTTATTCTCCACAGCGCTGGTTATGAAGTAGGGTTTATTTGCTCTTCTGTCAACGTGTCATGGTACATTCCCTGATTTGTGCATATATACACAAATAATTCTCTGCTCCTGCCCTCCCTTTGGATTTACGCCTTTACTATTGAAGATCTAGACCCCTGGTGAGGCCTGTCAGTTCCACGATCAGTTCAACTAAATGCTAGCAGCTCGGTCAGATTTCAGCAAGATTTAACAATTTATTATGACGCTGGGAATAGGTTATCCAGCAACACAAGAGTTAAGCACCTCTGTGTACTCTGGAAAAACTGCTGCACTTCAGCTCAAACACAGACAACTTCTATAGGTCTCTTAACAAACAGAACAGCCTTAACTGCGGAAATAATCCAATAAAATGTAATAAAATGACAAATAGACATAAAATTAAACCATCATATTTCCTGGGAACTGATTTGTTTTGCATTTCTTTATCTCCAGGACACCTGGTTTCCAAGGTCAATTTAGGATACTTTAGTAATGTCATATCTTACCTGGTTAATTCATACTATGAACAGGGCATTGTTTTCTAATCTCTTTCAATTCGTTCAGGAATGTGGTTTTCAGCAGAGTTAGACGCCATTATAAACAAAATTGTTAATTTGCTCCTAGAAGAAGCCATTTTGTTATGCTATTTTATGTTACTTGCATTAAGAAGCCACTTTGTAGTTGGAAAAAGCATATATTAAATAGTTGCTCCAGACAACAGCCTAAATCCAGATTTTAGATCCTCTCTATTATTTGTTCTTCTGAGCTCATCACAAAGCAAAGAAGCACGTCACGCCTCCATGAAACTGAGGTCTATCTGACACATGAATGTCAATGAATAAAACCCCACAAAATTACAAATCAGAGGTCGATACTGGAAATCCTGCTATTTTCCATTTGATGTCCTTTCCCCACAACCTATGTAAAATTTAGAGGTTCTACGTTGTTCTTCCAATATGCTAATAACTTGTTATTAGTATGTTATTATAGACTGAGGAATAGGTTGTAACAAGGACTCCAAACACTGAACTCCGAGAATATATATGATAAGGCAACTTACTTCCTGTAAACAAATGTTTGACAAGTGCAAAACAGCAGGTGATATTAATTTGAAATAATCAAAAAAAAACATACGCTAAAGGTACTGCAGCACAAACAAGACCTGAGGATGGAGCGCTAGTTTTTCTTTTATTATCACTCATACCCAGAACTTGCTTTTCACACAATGTATATTTCTCATCTCCAAGCCACTCATGGCATTTTATTTTCAGTTATTAATGATAAATAGATCCATTTATTCGCAGACTCCCTTAAGGACAATTCACACCATCAAAGATGAGGTAGAAGTAGGAAGATGCTTGCAGTCAGTTTTTCCTGTCTTGAGATATAACTGCTGCTCAGAGGATATTTCTGAGGGATGTTTCAGTAAAGCTATGTGAATTGAACTCAGAAATAAGAAGAGGATGTGATTGTATTAGTCCCCCAAGAGTCAGAGTGAAACTGAGAAACAGATATGTAGAGGCAGAGAATAAAAAGCTTTTAATAAAAGTGAAGTTTAACCTTCTAAACATTAATTGGGGCAGCCATAACATTAAGAGCCTGCGTGGTGAGGAATTTGTTACACGTGTTCAAGAAAATTTTCTTCATTAATATGCAGATGTAACTGCCGCAGAAAGAGTAAAACTTGACCTTGTCTTGTGATACAAGGCAGAACAAGTGACTGAAGGGTTTGTTGGGAAGCACTTTGGGACTAGTGACCAGAATCTGATTCATTCTAAAATACTTATGGAAAGGATAGGTTTTATATAAAAGTTAAAGTTCTTAATTGGAGTAGGGCAAATTTTGATAGTATGAAACAAAAACATTCAAGAGTTGATTGAATTAGACTGTTTGCACATAAAGGGTCGGCCGACACATGGACGGCTTTCAGAAGTGAGATAATAATAGTTCAGCCGCAGTATGTTCCTGTTAGAGTGAAGATAAGGCTGGTAAGAGGAGGGAACAATGGAGGAATAAAGATATTGAGGCTCTGGTTAACAATAAGAAGGAGTTATATATTAGGTATAGACAACTGAGATTAAGTGAATCTCTTGATGAGTGTAAGAGGTGGAGGGAAATCAGGAGGGAGAGAAAAGGATATGAGATAGCCTTGGTAGATATTGTTAAGGATAATGCAAAGAAATTCTACAAGAAGCTTAAGAAAAAAGTAGAGTCATAGAGCAGACAGCACAGAAGCAGACCCTTCGGTCCAACTCCTCCATGATATTCTAATCAGATAATCAGATATTCTAAACTAATCTAGTCCTTTTTTTCCCCAGCACTTGTCCCATATCACTCGGAAACCTTCCTATTCATATACCGATGCAGGTGCCTTTCAATAATTGTCATTGCACCAGCCTTCACCACTTCTTTGGCAGCTCGTTCCATCCATGCACCATTCTTTGCAGTAAAAAGTTACCTGTTAGATCCCTTTCAATTTTTCCCCTCTCACACTACACCTATACCCTTTCGTTCTGGACCTTCCAGATTTTATAAAACTTTATAAGGTCACTCCTCAGCCTCTGATGCTCCGGGGATAACAGATCCAGCCTATTCAGCCTCTGAGTGTGGCTGTGAAGATGCAGAAACTGAGAGGAAAGCCTTTATAAATCAGAATGCATTTTATATAAATGCATTCGTCATTTTAATGTCAGTTGGTTTAAAATCGAGGATGGGTGCCTTTTCAACTTAATATCACTTGCACAGACACTGGGGAAATAAACTGAAACAAGAAAGAAATGGATACATCCATGCACTACAATTAATCTCACCATGTGAATGGTGTAAAGATTAATTTCCTGGTTTGACCTTTCAGTTAATGAAGACTATTAATTGGTTCTTAATTTGTAATAACTTCCATCCATCCGTCATTTTACATTTGGTTGTTATAGTTACCACGTGGATTACTGCACCTCTCTAAGTACTTAACCAAATGTTCAAAGCAAAATAAAGTGAAACTGCAAATTAAGTGCTATCTCTAATTATTACAAAATAAAAATATTTAGCAATTTAATGACATCAAGGTATAAGGGGCATGTGGTAAGTTAGTCAGGTCTGAGGACTGCAAAAAGTTACAGGACATCATTAATAAGTTTACAGTTTGGCCAAGTAATTGGCAAGTGAAGTTCAACACCTGAATATAAGGTGATACATCTTGGTTGGAATATCGTGCACATTACTTATTGGAAGGTGCTCATCTAAGTGGGGAAGACAAACTTAGGGATCTCAGACAGTTACATCAATCACTAAAAAATTCTCCACAAGTTATGTAGGGCAACAAAACACCAACAAAGCTCTAAGCTTTATCCCGAAATCGATAGATTTAAAAGTATGGATGTCTTGCTAAGTCGTTATGAAAAGATTGGTAAGACTATAATAAAGAGTATTTCCTGCAGTTCCATTTACTATGTTATAGGAAGGACACAGAAGCACTGGAGAGATTGAAGAGAGATTTTCAAGAATGAAACACAAAGTTATGGGTGTGTAAATCAGAGAGGAGTTGTAGTGCTGTTCATTTATCTTTGAAAAGAAAAGAAGGTTGAGACCCCTCTAAAATTATGTAAGAGTTGGTTAGAGAAGGTATAGAGAAGAATTTCCTCTATCAGTTAGAGTGTACGTAGAGGCTGTCAATATAGGACAATCTACAAGAAATCCAAAAGGAAATATACAAGATATCAGTTCACTGAAAGAGTGACGAGAACAGGGAATATGTGACCACACAGAATAGATGAAATGAATAGTTTGATATATTTCAAGGAAACAAGGCAAGCACATGGAATGGAGTGGAAAAGGGAATCACAATGGTCAGTTTAGATAAGGGAAGATGTGAACCAGCTTGAGTGTAACATAAACACTGGCATGAACTGTTTGTGCTAAATGGTCTGTTTCGGTTGTGTATGTTCTCTGTTACCCTATCTAGAAACTCGTGAATCCTCATATACTGAATCAGTCCATGTTCAAATGCAATAGTACAATATCCAGGCTTGGGCCAACAAGTCATAAGTTACATTCATGCCACACAAATGCCAGACATCGACCATCCCCAATTAGAGATTCTCTAGCTGTTGCCACTTGACATTCAACAGTATTACCATCACTGAATTCTCCATTGTCAACATCCTTGCGGTTACCATTGACAAAAAAAACTCAGCTGGACTCATGCATAAACACTTGCTACAAGAGCAGATGAGAGACTGGGGATACTGCAGCAAGTAATGCACCTACTGACACCCCAACATCTATCCACCATCGAAAAGGCACAAGACAGGAGTGTGATGGAATGTCCCCCACTTACTGAG
This sequence comes from Chiloscyllium punctatum, assembly GCF_047496795.1. Taxonomy (NCBI): domain Eukaryota; kingdom Metazoa; phylum Chordata; class Chondrichthyes; order Orectolobiformes; family Hemiscylliidae; genus Chiloscyllium; species Chiloscyllium punctatum. The sequence goes on from NC_092783.1 coordinate 30,373,360, forward strand.
ATGGGTGCAGCTTCAACAACACTCAAGAAACTTGATAACATACAGAACAAATCAAACCACTTGATGGCACCACATCTACAAACATTCAATCCCTCCACCACTGGCACTCAGTAGCAACAGAGTGTACTATCTATAAGATGTACTGCAAAAATTCACCAAAGATCCTTAGCCAGCATGTTTCAAACGCACAGCCACTTCCATGTTGAAGGATAAGGGCAGCAGATACTTTAGCATGCCGCCACCTGCAATTTAATCTCCAAGCCAGTCACCATCCTGACTTAGAGTCATAGGGATGTGCAGCATGGAAACAGACCCTTTAGTCCAAATCGTCCACGCCGACCAGATATCCCAACTCAATCTAGTCCCACCTGCCAGCACTTGGCCCATATCCCTCCAAACCCTTCCTATTCAGATATGAATCCAGTGGCCTTTTAAATGTTGCAATTGTACCAGCCTCCACCATTTCCTCTGGCAACTCATCCCATACATGTACCACCCTGTTTGAAAAAGTTGCCTCTTCCGTCTCTTTTATATCTTTTGCTTCTCACGCTAAACCTATGCCCTCTAGTTCTGGACTCCCCCACCTCAGGGAAAAGACTTTGTCTATTTATTCTATCAAGGCCCCTCATGATTGTGTAAACCTCTATAAGGTCACCCCCCAAACTCCGACGCTCCAGGGAAAACAGCCCCAACCTGTTCAGCCTCTCCCTATAGCTCAAATCCTCCAACCCTAGCAAAAGCCTTGTAAATCTTTTCTGAACCCTTTCAAGTTTCATAAAATCTTTCCAATAGGAAGGAGACCAAAATCCCAAAAGTGGCCGAACCAATGTCCTGTACAGTTGCAACATGATCTGCCAACTCCTGTACTTAATACTCCAATAAAAGAAAGCATACCAAACGCCTTCTTCACTATCCTATATATCTGTGACTCCACTTTTAAGGAGCTATGAACCTGCACTCCAAGGTCTCTTTGTTCAGCAACACTCCTGAGGACCTTACCATGAAGGGTATAAGTCCTGCTAAGATTTGCTTTCCCAAAATGTAGCACCTCACATTTATCTGTATTAAACTCCATCTGCCACTTCTCAGCCCATTGGCCCATCTGGTCAAGCTCTTGTTGTAACCTCAGGTAACCTTCTTTGTTGTTCACTACACCTCCAATTTTGGTGTCATCTGCAAACTTACTAACTGTACCTCTTATGCTCACATCCAAATCATTTATGTAAATGACAAAAGGTAGAGGGCCCGGCACCGATCTTTGTCGCACTCCACTGGTCACAGGTCTCCAATCTGAAACACAACTCTCCAGCATCACCCTCTGTCTTCTACCTTTGAGCTAGTTCTGTAACCAAATGGCTAGTTCTCCCTTTATTCCGTGAGATCTAACCTTGCTAACCAATCTCCCATGGGGAACCTTGTCGAACTGAAGTCCATATAGATCACATCTACTGCTCTGCCCTCATCAATCCTCTTTGTTACTTCTTCAAAAAACTCAATCAAATTTGTGTGATATGATTTCCCATGCACAAAGCCATGTTGACTATCCCTAATCAGTCCTTGCCTTTCCAAATACATGTACATTCTGTCCTTCAAGATTCCCTCCAACAACTTGCTCACCACCGACGTCAGGCTCACCGGTCTATAGTTTCCTGGCATGTCCTTACCACCCTTCTTAAACAGTTGCACTATGTTAGCCAATCACCAGTTTTCATGCACCTCACCTATGACTATCGATGATACAAATATCTCAGCAAGAGGCCCAGCAATCACTTCTTTAGCTTCCCATAGAAGTTTATGATACACCTGAACAGGTGCAAGGGATTGATCCACCTTTTTGCCTTTAAAGACATCGAGCACTTCCTCCTCTGTAATATGGACATTTTGCAAGGTGTCACCACCTATTTGACTACTTTCTATATCTTCCATATTCTTTTCTACAGTAAATGCTAATGCAAAATACTCATTTAGTATCTCTCCCATTTTCTGCGGCTCCACACAAAGGCCGCCTTGCTGATCTTTGAGTCGCCCTATTCTCTCCCTAGTTATCCTTTGTCCTTCATGTATTTGTAAAAACCCTTTGGATTCTCCTCAACTCTATTTGCCAATGCTATTTCATGTCCTCTTTCTTCCCTCCTGATTTCCCTCTTAAGTATACTCCTACTGCCTTTATACTCTTCTAAGGATTCACTCGATCTATCTTATCTGTACCTTACATATAAGACCATAAGACATAGGAGTGGAAGTAAGGCCATTCGGCCCATCGAGTCCACTCCGTCATTCAATCATAGCTGATGGGCATTTCAACTCCACTTACCCGCATTCTCCCCGTCGCCCTTAATTCGTTGTGGCATCAAGAATTTATCAATTTCTGCCTTGAAGACATTTAGCATCCTGGCCTCCACTGCACTCTGCAGCAATGCATTCCACAGGCCCACAGGCTGAAGAAGTGTCTCCGCATTTCTGTTCTGAATTTACCCCCTCTAATTCTAAGGCTGTGTACACGGGTCCTAGTCTCCTCGCCTAATGGACACAATTTCCTAGCATCCACCCCTTCTAAGCTATGTATTATCTTCTAAGTTTCTATTAGATCTCCCCTTAATCTTCTAAACTCCAATGAATACAATCCCAGGATCCTCAGCCATTCCTCATATGTTAGACCTACCATTCCAGGAATCATCCATGTGAATCTCTGCTGGACATGCTCCAGTGCCAATATGTCCTGCCTGAGGTGTGGGGACCAAAACTGGACACAGTACTCCAAATGGGGCCTAACCAGAGCTTTATAAAGTCTCAGTAGCACAAAGGTGTTTTTATATTCCAACCCTCTTGAGATAAATGACAACTTTCTTAATCATGGACTCAACCTGCATGTTTACCTTTAGAGAATCCTGGACCAGCACTTCCAGATCCCTTTGTACTTTGGCTTTATGAATTTTCTCACCGTTTAGAAAGGAGTCCATGCTTGTATTCTTTTTTCCAAAGTACAAGACCTCGCATTTGCTTACATTGAATTCCATCAGCCATTTCCTGGACCACTCTCCCAAACTGTCCAGATCATTCTGCAGCCTCCCCACTTCCTCAGTACTACTTGCCTGTCCACCTAACTTCGTGTCATCAGCAAACTTCGCTAGAATGCCGCCAGTCCCTTCATCCAGATCATTAATATATAATGTGAACAGCTGCGGCCCCAACACTGAACCCTGCAGGACACCACTTGTCACCAGCTGCCATTCCGAAAAAGAACCTTTTATCCCAACTCCCTGCCTTCTGTCAGAGCCAATCCTCAATGCATAGTAGCTCACATCGAACACCATGGACCCTCACTTTGGTCAGCAGCCTCCCGTGTGGCACCTTATCAAAAACCTTTTGGAAGTCTAGATAGACCACATCCACTGGGTTTCCCTGGTCTAACCTTCTTGTCACCTCTTCAAAGAATTCCAACAGGTTTGTCAGGCACGACCTCCCTTTACTAAATCCATGTTGACTTGTTCTAATCTGATCCTGCTCTTCCAAGAATTTAGAAGCCTCATCATTAATGATGGATTCTAGAATTTTACAAACAACTGAGGTTAGGCTAATTGGCCTATAATTTTCCATCTTTTGTCTTGATCCTTTCTTGAACAAGGGGGTTACAACAGCAATCTTCCAATCATCCGGGACTTTCCCTGACTCCAGTGACTTTTGAAAGATCTCCACCACCTCCGCTATTTCCTCAGCCACCTCCCTAAGAACTCTAGGATGTAGCCCATCGGGGCGAGGAGTTTTATAAATTTTAAGACCTTTTAGCTTTTCTAGCACTTTCACTTTTGTATTGGCAACCATACTCAACTCAGCCCCCTGACTCCCTTTAATTGTTGGGATATTACTCATGTCTTCCACTGTGAAAGCTGAGGCAAAATACTTATTAAGTTCTCCAGCTATTTCCTTATCTCTCATCACTAGGCTTCCAGCGTCAGTTTGAAGTGACCCAATGTCTACTTTTGTCTGTTGTTTGTTTCTTATGTATTGAAAGAAACTTTTACTATCATTTCTAATATTAGTGGCTAGCCTACCTTCATATTTGAGCCTCTCCTTCCTTATTTCTCTCTTTGTTATCCTCTGTTTGTTTTGTTTGTTTCTTTTTCTTAACAAAACCCTCAATTTATTTTGTCATCCAGCATTCCCTATATCTACCAGCCTTTCCTTTCACCCTAACAGGAATATACTTTCTTTGGATTCTCGTTATACCGTTAGGGTCGATTGCCTGCCCCTCTTCCGTGGTTATGTCAGAACCCGGGTGTCCCTGGAGAAGGAGCATGTGGTGTCTACCAACACCCTCGATATTTTCAGGGAAAGGTGAGCACTGCCGCAAATGGAGTGTATTATTTCCCCTCTAACTCCAGTTTGATTTACTGTCTTCCTCTTCACTGTTTGATCAGGCAGCATTACCCTTTGAGAAGGGGACTGCTTGTCACTGGCAACTCGGGTGTTTCCTTTCTTCCTGGTGGTGAAATATAAATAAAGATTTACATACGTGTTGTTTTTCACTGTGTCTGACACCTGAACACACATGGCATGGGTGCTGGGGAAAAATAAACACTACTCCCGTCAGGCAGTAGTGTGGGGAAGAAGGGGAAAAAAACAGGAGTGTCAGAGATGCTGCTCACTCTGACAGCTGCCTCTGAGGGTGCTGGATCAGCGTTTGCATGTGTAAAACAGGGTGACCTGATGATGGGATACCGGCCTCAATGAAATTACTTCAGTCACATCGAGGTATTTATTCACTCAGTCATTGCGGTTGGTCCATTTGAACGGAGAACAGAAGTACATTTCAATTCTTTTTCAGTTTTATTCACTTTTGAAGTAGAGACTTCCAAATTTCCTCATATCCTGAATGCATGCCCTCTCTTACTGTTCATGGTTTAAGTGATATATTCAATTATGTGTTTGAATCTCTGGAGGTCTAGTGATGGTGGGATAGCATCAACTGGAGGCTTTATCCAGGCCAAATTGATATTGTAACAGGAAAGTACAAGATCTTGTAAATGATATCCTTTCACTTATGTACCCAAATAGAATAAAATAGTTGAGCTGGAAACAAAATCAGAAGTTGCTGGAGAAATTCAGCAGGTCACCATCATTTGTGGGAGGTCGACAACCTTTTATTGAAACCAGAATTTTGAGGCGTGGAAATCAGTTTGTTTCATGCTGACCTTACAAAAGTAATGGTTCCTCTCAGTAGTGAATCCTGAAGCAAAATGTTCATTAATGACCTCCTGTATTTTCTCAGAATCTAAGTGCAAGTTCCCTCCACTACCCCTGATCAGCCCGACCCTCACTCTGGCCATCCTCTTGAATGTCTTTGTGTGGAATGTCTTTGGGTTTTCCTTAATCTTCCCCGCTAAAGCTTTCTCATGCCCACTTCTAGCTATCTTATGTCCATTATTCAGTTCCTTCTTGGCGATCTTGTAAACTTCTAAAGCCCTATCTGATCCTTGCCTCCTCAACCTTATGTAAACATCCTTCTTCCAATTTATGGAGGTAAGGGGGGAGGTATGGGTGCAGGTTCTGAATTATTTTGGTGGCAAGGGAAGGCGCCGTGTGTGGAGGGTGGGTTGTTATGGGATGAGGACCTACAAGGGAGTCACGAAGGGAATGGTCTCTGTGGAACACAGACAGGGGTAGGGAGGGAAATATATCCCTGGTGCAGGGTCCATTTATAGGTGGCAGAAATAGCAAAGAATGATGTGTTGTATCTGGAGGTTGGTGGGTCAAGGTGAGTACTGGGGCTTTCTGTCCTTTTGCGATTGGAAAGGTTGGTTTCGAGGGTGGAGGTCCGCAAAGTGAGGAGATATGCTGAAGGGCATCATTGTCGATGTGGGACTTGAAGAAGGAGGCCATCTGGGATGATCAAACCTGTGCCAATATCTCCCCCCACCGCCTTCTTGATCTGTCCTACCTGCCCATTGTCCTTCCCACGTATCCACTCCACCCTCCAGTCTGACCCATTGATGCCACAGGGTGGCACAGTGGCTCAATAGTTAGCAATGCTGCCTCATAGCACCAGGGTCTCAGGTTTGGTTCCAGCCTTGGGCGACTGTCTGTGTGGAGTTTGCACATTCACTCTGTGTCTGCGTGGGTTTCCTCCGGGTGCTCCAGTTTTCTCTCGCAGTCCAAACATGTGCAGATGAGATGAATTGCCCATAGTGGTCAGTGCATTATTCAAAGGGAAATGGGTCTGAGTGGATTAATTTTCAAAGGGTTGGTGTGGATTGGTTGGTCCGAAGGGCCTGTTTCCACACTGGAGAGAATCTAATCACACCCCAGCTAATCTTCGTACCCCATCCCATGTGTTTCTCAGCCCCGTCGTGGCCCATCTCCTTCCTGATGAAGGGCTATATGCTCTAAACATCGATTCTCCTCCACCACCGCCCCCCCTCCCCCACGGATGCTGCCTGACCGGCTGTTCTCATCCAGGGCCACACTCTTCAACTCTGATCGTCAGCATTTGCAATCCTCACTTCTCCTAGAAACGTTTAATTGCAGAACTTCAAGAACTGAATTCTTAACCTAAATTAAACTTTAAAATTATGTTTATCTTCATGAAATAAATAACATCTGTTGCAATTGATGTTTATGAAACTTGTATTCGCTTCTGCAAACTGTCGAAATTCTTAAAATAAACTTGTTTTGATTTGAAACCTAACAATAAATAACTGTGTTCAGGTGGCTTTGCTGCCATCAACTCTTCTTTGAAACCAATGAAATGTTTGTGTAAATAAACACAGAAATAGAATTAACAGAATAGATTACAGAACAAAGCCCAGTTTATATTTCCCCACAAGCACAGCACACGAGTAGTGGCAAAAATGCAAATAACTCAACGGATTCCAATGCTAATTGATGTTAAGACTTGTTACAGTAAAAGTATGATCATAAAATCACCGTGATATAAACTATAATTATATTTTAAAAACTATAACTATGAGATATATTGGCACAGCCAATGTTTTTGTGTCTGTCTCTTTTTCTGTCTTCCCCTTCTGCCACTCCCCCCTTTTTTTTATCTGATGCTGCGATTTGCCACTACACAATCCGACAAATTTACCTCCATAACATGAAGTCACACCTCTTCAACATATTCTCTCAGTCAAATCTATCCAACTCTTTCTCAAGAGATTTCAGCCAGTCGAGCAAGATTTTCTCAAAAATCTCAGTATTCAGCGATCTGGAAGTGCTTGATGGGAACAAGGTTGCACGACTTTATGGTGTTAGTGTTGGCATGGATTTTCATTGTGTCTCACCAGTATTATTCCTGGATGAGGAATGTTTAATGGCTCAATATAATGTACACTTCATGGAATATTTAATATTAACATGAATATGTGATTTCCTCTATATCAAAACTGACCTGAGAGTGTTTTTGCAGTGAATCCTGGGTGCAGCTCTACTCTGCATCTAAACCAAAATGTTTGCATTAGCTAGCACAATATAGCACATAGAATAGAGCAGAGAACAGTACAGCACAGAACAGGCATTTTGGCCTATGATATTGTGCCGAGGATTAAACCTAATGTAAAATAAAATACTTCACCTAGGCATCCCTCAATTCATTGCTATTCATGTGCATGTCCAACAGTCACTTAAATGACCCTAATGACTCTGATTCCATCACCACCGCTGGCAACACATTCCATGTATTCACAATTCTCTGTGTAAAGAACCTTCCTCTGACATCCCCTCTATATCATTCTCCTGATATCTTAAAACTATGACCCCTCGTGCCAGTTAATCCTGCCCTGGGGAAAAGTCTCTGGCTATTGACTCTAGCCATGCCTCTCATTACCTTGTATACTTCAATCAGGTCACCCCGTTTCCTCCTTCTCTTCAGAGAGAAAAGTCCGAGCATAGTCAACCTCACTTCATAAGACATAGCCTCCAGTCCAGGCAGCGTTCTGGTAAACCTTCTTTGCTCCTTCTTCAAGGCCTCTTTATCTTTCCTATAGCAGGGTGACCAGAACTTGACACAATATTCCAAGTGTGGTCGCAACAGGAACTTGAAGAGCTGTAGCAAAACCTCATGGCTCTTAAACTCGATGTCCCCGCCCCCGTTAATGAAAGCCAAAATACCATATGCTTTCTCAACAACCCTATCCACTTGGGTGGCAACTTTGAGGGATCTATGTATTTGAACACCAAGATTCCTCTGTTTCTCCACACTGCCAAGAATCCTGTCTTTAATCCTACATTCAGCATTCAAGTCTAATCCTCCAAAATGCATCTGCCATTTATGCAGGTTGAACTCCATCTGCCATTTCTCAACCAATCTCTGCATCCTGTTTATGTTGTGCTGCAGCTTGCAATAGCCCTCGATACCATTAATGGCACCTCCTTTGTGTCATCTGCAAAGTTACTAACCACCCCTCAACCTCCCCATCCAAGTCATTTATAAAAACTACAAAGGGCAGAGGCCCAAAAACAGAGCCCTGAGGGACCCCACTCAGCACTGACCTCCAGGCAGAATGCTTTCCATCTACAACCACTCTCTGTCTTCTGTCACCCAACCAATTCAGGGTCCAGATAGCCAAATTTCCCTGTATCCCATACTTCCTGATTTTATGAATGAGCCTTCTATGGGGAAACTTATTGAATGCCTTGCTGAAGTCCACATACACCACATCCACTGCCCGATTTTCATCGATCTGTCTTTTCATCTCCTCAAAGAGCTCAATAAGTTTTGTGAGGCATGATCTGCCCCTCACAAAGCCATGCTGACTGCCTTTGATCATGCTATGCTTTTCCAAATAGTCATAAATCCTATCCTTCAGAATTCTTTCCAAGATCTTGCAGACCACAGATGTAAGACTGGTCTGTAATCGCCCAGGATTTCCCTATTACCCTTCATCATTCACCTCCTTCCAATCCTCCAGTATGACTCCCATGGAGAGTGAGGAAGCAAAGATCTTTGCCAGTGGCCTAGCAACCTCCTTTCTCACTTCCCAGAGCAGCCTCAGAAAAATCTGGTCTGTCTCTGGGGACTTATCGATCTTAACATTTATCAAAATTTCCAACAAATCAATTTCATCAATTTTGGTCTGTTCAATACTGTATCCCAGCTCCTCAAAGTTCTCATTCACAACAAGGCCCCTTTCCTTACTGAAAACCGAAGTAAAAAAACTCATTAAGGGCCTTCCCCTATCTACTCAGCCTCCACGCACAAGTTCCCTAAGCTATCCCTGATTGGCCCTACCTTCTCCCTGATCATTGTATTATTCCTCACATATGAGTAAAATGCCTTTGAGTTCTCCCTATCCTTCCTTCCAAGCCTTTTTCGTGCCATCTCCTGGCTCTCCTCAGTCCACTTCTGAGATCCTTTCTCGCAAATCTGTAATCCTCTAAAGCTGTGCTAGATCCTTGCTTCCTCCATCTTATGTAAGCAGCCTTCTTTTTGATGAGAAACTCTTCTGTTCTTGTTATCCAAGGTTGCTTAATCTTACCCCTCTTATCTGTCTCAGAGGAGCAAAATTATGCATCACTCGCAACATTTGTTCCTTAAACTGTCTCCACATGCCTGTTATGACCTTTCTGTGGACAAAATACTCCCAATCTGTACGTTCCAAATCCTATCTGATAGCTTTATAATTTCCTTTTCCCCAATTAAATGTCTTCCCATAATAACTGCTCCTTTCCCTCTCCTAGGCTATGGTAAACGTGAGGCAGTCGTCGCTGTCACCAAAGAAAATTCCCACTACGAGATCTGACACCTGTCCTGGCTCGTTGCTGAGCACCAAATCCAAAATGGCCTCCCTGCCTCGTCCGCCTGTCTACATACTGCGTAAGGAAACCCTCCTGCACACACCAATCGATATTGGGAAAGTTGAAATAACCCATAACAGCAACCCTGCTACATCTCGATTTTTCCAAAATCTGCTGGCCTATGAATTCCTCAATCTCTCTACTGCTATAAGGGTTTCTATAGAAAACCCCCAAAGAGGCGGCTGCTCCCTTGCTGTTCCTAAGTTTCATCCATAATGACTCAGGAGACAAACCTTCCTCAGCAATCTTCATTTCTGTAGCAGTGATGCACTCTCTGATTAGCAATGCTACACCCCCTCCTTTTTATCCGCCCTCCCTGTTCTTTTTTAACATTCTAAACTCTGGAATATCTAGCAACCATTCCGCCCCTGTGAAACCCACATCTGTTATAGCCACAACATCATAACCCCAAGTACTGGTCCATGCTCTAAATTCATCATTCGTTTTTTCTGACACTCTGTGCATTAAAGCAGACACACTTTAACCAATCCCCTTGTCGAGTGAGATTTATCCAACATGTACGTGAGCTGTACAGTCATGTAAAACACTTGATGTAACAGTGTAAAGGAGCTTGTAATCTGACTATTGTCTTCTTGATATTTAAAGTTTGATGCCAGAATAAAAAGGGAACAAAACTATGCAATGAAACTTTCCTACGCAGGTAAATTATAATCTACAGACAGAGACATATACGCATGCAGTGTTGAATGGATGTGTGCTTTAACATGTGACATTCCAATGTGCGTGAATTCCATGCCCCACACACCTGCAGCATGTTTGATAGGGAAGTTAAATGTAGCTTTAATCTGTCTTTAACCTTATCTGTAGCAGTTGTGGTTGTGTTTGACAAATATTCAACACAACTGGCATGTCATAAAAGCACTCACTGCATTAGAGCCAGAATGCAATGCCACCGAAGAGGGTGAAAGGCAGTCGATCGATGACGTCATCAGGACTTGTCTTTATTCATGCGGAGGAGGAATTGAAGCAGCTGGACTTCAAACATGAAACTAAGGGAAATTTAAATGAGGCCTATAATAATTCTGAAAAGACCAACGTAGACCAAAGGTCAATTATGAGGAGCCAGAAGCCGGCCAATCAGCAAATGGAGTTTGGTCTTCCATTCAATGACATCATGGATGAACTGATAATCCGAATGTCCACTTTTCAGTGTTTTCCCGATAAGCAACTGTTCCATTACTATTTCCAAATCTATGCAGTTACCCTTGAAAATACTAAATTACCAAACCTCCGTGTTCTGTAGTGAAGAATTTGACAGATTCACTACATTCTGGGAGAAGAAATTCTCTTCTGCCTTAAATTCGTCATCACTAATTCAGAGATTATACTCACTGGTCCTGAACTTTCCCACAAAGGGAAACAACATTTCTGCATTAAACCCATCAAATTTCCTGAAAATAATAGATGTTTCAGAATGTCAGAAATGAATTTTCTTTGCTCCAATTAGTACAGGCCCAAACTACTCAACCTCTGCTTTCAAGACAGTCCGTCCATCCTCAGGATCAGTCCACTGAACCTCATGTGGATTGTCTTACATTCCAATCTATCTTGGCTTCGATACGAGTCTCAGAATAGTTCACAGTATTCCAGCACTGGTATGATGAGAATCTTTTTCTATGCTTGAGCAAAACTTATAGTCATTGAGTTATAACAGATCCGTCGGTCCAACTCATCTGTGCTGACCAGGTATTACAATCGGAATGAGTATCGTTTGCTAAACATCTGGCTCGTATTCCCCTAAATGCTTCCTGATCATACAACCATCCAGGTGCCTTTCAAATGTTATAATTATACTCGCCTCCACGACTTCATCTGGCAGCTTTTCCCATACATTCACCACCATCTGTGTGAAAACGTGACCATCTGGCTCTTTTCAAACGTTTCTTCCCTCCTCCTAACTCCTATGTCCTCTATTTTAGGCTCCCCTATTCGAGGAAAAAAGAACTTGGCTATTCACCATATCAATGCCCCACATGATTATATAAATCATGTTCGGGCCACCCCTTAGCCTCCTTTCTTAGAATCTTATAACCTTATTTCTTCTCGCTGCAGGGAACAGCCTATTCAGCCTCACCGACAGCTTAACCATTCCAGTTCTGGCATCATCCTTGGACATTCTTGTGACACCATCTCAAGTTTAACAAAGTCCTTTAGGTAAAAGGACGGACAGAATTGTCCACAATATTCTCAAAGTGGCCTCATAAATGTTCAGAACAGCTGAAAAATGACATCTCAACGCCTACACTCAATGCTCTGACCAATGAAGGCAAACGTGCCAAACGCCTGTTTCACCATCTTATCTACCTACAACTCCACTTTCAAGAAAATATGCACCTACACCATTTGGTCTCCTTACTCACCAACATTCCCAAAATCCAGCCATGTTCCAATTGTAGGAGTGTTCAGAACCAGAGGTCACACTCTGAAAATTCAGGCTGGACCATTTGGGATAGAAATGAGGAAACGTCTCTTCAATCAAAGAGTGGTGAGCCTATGGAATTCATGACCACAGGAAGTAATTGATGCCAAAGCATCGAATAATCAAGAGGTAGCTTGACAAAGCACTTAAGAAATTGGGGTGAATGGAGATGGGGAGGAAGCAGGATTGAACCGTTGAGCCGTATGATCAGCCAAAATTGTGATGAACGGTGAAGAAGGATTTAAGGGCCTCCTACTACAACATTTCTATGGTTAAGAGGAAAATGTTAGTGAGTACGCAAAGAATACACTCGCTGATCCTACCAGAGTCAGCTAAGCGATTGCTTGCATTTATCGAGAAGGGCAATCGTAGCAGATACACGGGTAAACTACCTCCGCGAATTCACCCTCCTATCACCTCAGCTTTCTGAGTTGTAAAGATCTCGTTGTAGCTTTCGTGCCGCTGTTCCACAAGCGCTCCTGCTCCTCGTTCGCTTTTATTCTCCCACCTTCATTCCAGGTTTGGTGGGAATAACGACGTGAGGTGGAGACACTGCTAACTTACCAGGGAATGCTGTGGCAAACACGCACACAAACTCCACGAGCTGATCACCCGTCCCCGTTCATTCATTTTACACCAACAGAAAATAGATCCTCCTTCTCCTAGAGTTGGAGTACAGTTGTCTTTTCTTTTTCTGCTGAAGAAGGAAAAGAGAAAACATTGCTGCTGAAGGTGGTTATGGAGGGAAGGACAGTCACCAGCGTGTGTACAAGTCAGTTGGCAAGGTTTCCTGTCAGCGTCACTGGGCGGGGTCCCTGTTTAGGAATCCGAGTTTGCATCGTCCAGACCTGGATACAGCTCCCAGTCTCGTAATGAAGATTTACTTCTCTAATTGTGAATTATCCGATTGAAAACGATTTCCTAGTTACGCACAGAATACACCCGCTGATCCTGCCAGAGTCAGCCCAGTGATTGTTTGCATTCATCTAGAAGGACAAAGGCAGCAGATACACCGGTAAACTAGCTCCGCGAATCCCCCTCCGATCATCTCAGCTTTCTGAGTTGTAAAGATCTCGTTGTAGCTTCGCTAGCGCTGGATCAAAGTCCTGGAACCCCCTCCCTAGCAGCCTCATGGCTGGAGCTCCGTGCTGAGGAGTTCAAGGGTTCAGCAAAGTAACTGATCCCCCGATCTGCCGGGTAATCAGGGATGGGCAGTAAATCCTACCCTGGATGAGTGGCGCTGGAAGAGCACAACAGTTCAGGCAGGCATCCAAGGAGCAGCGAAATCGACGTTTCGGGCAAAAGCCTACCCTATCGAGTGACGGCGATCTCCCAGGAATCCGTTTCAAAAAGGGGCAGGTCCTAAATGGACACCTGCTATCGGCCGGAAATAGGTTGAGAACGGCAGCGAGGGAGTGTAATAAAAGTGAAAGACAATGCCGACCGCGAGGCATGAGGCAGGAAGTGAGTGTAGAGCTGGTGGTACAAAGCTCAGAGTTGGTGCTAATGGGTCACCCTTTACTGCTCACTGTTTACACTGACTCACACACCACTCCTGGTCAGTTCATTTCAGTGATACTTTTCCCCTTGGTGTGAGGTTCCCTCTGAGCGTAATAACGCCCTTAATGGGCCCAGGGAGGATGACACGTCCTCTTTATCCTGTCAGTTTAAAGAGGTGAGAACATCGAATTGAAGAGCAGGTTGCGTTTTTCTGTGCCGTTTGCGTGGAGAATGTTGAGTCGTGAACTCTCTCTTCTTTGCAATTCTCACTGAGCAAGATTGAGACGGAAGGCACGTTGACGAGTCCTTGTGTTCATGTGATGAATCAACTGTACCTGCGCACACACCGCAAATCGCGCGCTGTGGCGCCGTGGCTTAGATGGTAAAAGCGCCTGTTTCGTAAACAGGAGATCCTGGGTTCGAATCCCAGTGGTGCCTGCTTGCTGTGTCAAAAGTGCGCACTTGCGTCTTCTTACCAGAGTTGTGTTGCTGGTGAGACAGCACAACGTTCTGTTGCAGCCTGTTATGGTTTGGCGATCCTGGTCTCATTCCAGCAGTAGTCACTGATCGTTCTACCTGGAATTTCGTGCCGCTGTTCCACAAGCGCTCCTGCTCCTCGTTCGCTTTTATTCTCCCACCTTCATTCCAGGTTTGGTGGGAATAACGACGTGAGGTGGAGACACTGCTAACTTACCAGGGAATGCTGTGGCAAACACGCACACAAACTCCACGAGCTGATCACCCGTCCCCGTTCATTCATTTTACACCAACAGAAAATAGATCCTCCTTCTCCTAGAGTTGGAGTACAGTTGTCTTTTCTTTTTCTGCTGAAGAAGGAAAAGAGAAAACATTGCTGCTGAAGGTGGTTATGGAGGGAAGGACAGTCACCAGCGTGTGTACAAGTCAGTTGGCAAGGTTTCCTGTCAGCGTCACTGGGCGGGGTCCCTGTTTAGGAATCCGAGTTTGCATCGTCCAGACCTGGATACAGCTCCCAGTCTCGTAATGAAGATTTATTTCTCTAATTGTGAATTATCCGATTGAAAACGATTTCCTAGTTACGCACAGAATACACCCGCTGATCCTGCCAGAGTCAGCCCAGTGATTGTTTGCATTCATCTAGAAGGACAAAGGCAGCAGATACACCGGTAAACTAGCTCCGCGAATCCCCCTCCGATCATCTCAGCTTTCTGAGTTGTAAAGATCTCGTTGTAGCTTCGCTAGCGCTGGATCAAAGTCCTGGAACCCCCTCCCTAGCAGCCTCATGGCTGGAGCTCCGTGCTGAGGAGTTCAAGGGTTCAGCAAAGTAACTGATCCCCCGATCTGCCGGGTAATCAGGGATGGGCAGTAAATCTTATCCTGGATGAGTGGCGCTGGAAGAGCACAACAGTTCAGGCAGGCATCCAAGGAGCAGCGAAATCGACGTTTCGGGCAAAAGCCTACCCTATCGAGTGACGGCGATCTCCCAGGAATCCGTTTCAAAAAGGGGCAGGTCCTAAATGGACACCTGCTATCGGCCGGAAATAGGTTGAGAACGGCAGCGAGGGAGTGTAATAAAAGTGAAAGACAATGCCGACCGCGAGGCATGAGGCAGGAAGTGAGTGTAGAGCTGGTGGTACAAAGCTCAGAGTTGGTGCTAATGGGTCACCCTTTACTGCTCACTGTTTACACTGACTCACACACCACTCCTGGTCAGTTCATTTCAGTGATACTTTTCCCCTTGGTGTGAGGTTCCCTCTGAGCGTAATAACGCCCTTAATGGGCCCAGGGAGGATGACACGTCCTCTTTATCCTGTCAGTTTAAAGAGGTGAGAACATCGAATTGAAGAGCAGGTTGCGTTTTTCTGTGCCGTTTGCGTGGAGAATGTTGAGTCGTGAACTCTCTCTTCTTTGCAATTCTCACTGAGCAAGATTGAGACGGAAGGCACGTTGACGAGTCCTTGTGTTCATGTGATGAATCAACTGTACCTGCGCACACACCGCAAATCGCGCGCTGTGGCGCCGTGGCTTAGATGGTAAAAGCGCCTGTTTCGTAAACAGGAGATCCTGGGTTCGAATCCCAGTGGTGCCTGCTTGCTGTGTCAAAAGTGCGCACTTGCGTCTTCTTACCAGAGTTGTGTTGCTGGTGAGACAGCACAACGTTCTGTTGCCGCCTGTTATGGTTTGGCGATCCTGGTCTCATTCCAGCAGTAGTCACTGATCGTTCTACCTGGAATTTCGTGCCGCTGTTCCACAAGCGCTCCTGCTCCTCGTTCGCTTTTATTCTCCCACCTTCATTCCAGGTTTGGTGGGAATAACGACGTGAGGTGGAGACACTGCTAACTTACCAGGGAATGCTGTGGCAAACACGCACACAAACTCCACGAGCTGATCACCCGTCCCCGTTCATTCATTTTACACCAACAGAAAATAGATCCTCCTTCTCCTAGAGTTGGAGTACAGTTGTCTTTTCTTTTTCTGCTGAAGAAGGAAAAGAGAAAACATTGCTGCTGAAGGTGGTTATGGAGGGAAGGACAGTCACCAGCGTGTGTACAAGTCAGTTGGCAAGGTTTCCTGTCAGCGTCACTGGGCGGGGTCCCTGTTTAGGAATCCGAGTTTGCATCGTCCAGACCTGGATACAGCTCCCAGTCTCGTAATGAAGATTTATTTCTCTAATTGTGAATTATCCGATTGAAAACGATTTCCTAGTTACGCACAGAATACACCCGCTGATCCTGCCAGAGTCAGCCCAGTGATTGGTTGCATTCATCTAGAAGGACAAAGGCAGCAGATACACCGGTAAACTAGCTCCGCGAATCCCCCTCCGATCATCTCAGCTTTCTGAGTTGTAAAGATCTCGTTGTAGCTTCACTAGCGCTGGATCAAAGTCCTGGAACCCCCTCCCTAGCAGCCTCATGGCTGGAGCTCCGTGCTGAGGAGTTCAAGGGTTCAGCAAAGTAACTGATCCCCCGATCTGCCGGGTAATCAGGGATGGGCAGTAAATCTTATCCTGGATGAGTGGCGCTGGAAGAGCACAACAGTTCAGGCAGGCATCCAAGGAGCAGCGAAATCGACGTTTCGGGCAAAAGCCTACCCTATCGAGTGACGGCGATCTCCCAGGAATCCGTTTCAAAAAGGGGCAGGTCCTAAATGGACACCTGCTATCGGCCGGAAATAGGTTGAGAACGGCAGCGAGGGAGTGTAATAAAAGTGAAAGACAATGCCGACCGCGAGGCATGAGGCAGGAAGTGAGTGTAGAGCTGGTGGTACAAAGCTCAGAGTTGGTGCTAATGGGTCACCCTTTACTGCTCACTGTTTACACTGACTCACACACCACTCCTGGTCAGTTCATTTCAGTGATACTTTTCCCCTTGGTGTGAGGTTCCCTCTGAGCGTAATAACGCCCTTAATGGGCCCAGGGAGGATGACACGTCCTCTTTATCCTGTCAGTTTAAAGAGGTGAGAACATCGAATTGAAGAGCAGGTTGCGTTTTTCTGTGCCGTTTGCGTGGAGAATGTTGAGTCGTGAACTCTCTCTTCTTTGCAATTCTCACTGAGCAAGATTGAGACGGAAGGCACGTTGACGAGTCCTTGTGTTCATGTGATGAATCAACTGTACCTGCGCACACACCGCAAATCGCGCGCTGTGGCGCCGTGGCTTAGATGGTAAAAGCGCCTGTTTCGTAAACAGGAGATCCTGGGTTCGAATCCCAGTGGTGCCTGCTTGCTGTGTCAAAAGTGCGCACTTGCGTCTTCTTACCAGAGTTGTGTTGCTGGTGAGACAGCACAACGTTCTGTTGCCGCCTGTTATGGTTTGGCGATCCTGGTCTCATTCCAGCAGTAGTCACTGATCGTTCTACCTGGAATTTCGTGCCGCTGTTCCACAAGCGCTCCTGCTCCTCGTTCGCTTTTATTCTCCCACCTTCATTCCAGGTTTGGTGGGAATAACGACGTGAGGTGGAGACACTGCTAACTTACCAGGGAATGCTGTGGCAAACACGCACACAAACTCCACGAGCTGATCACCCGTCCCCGTTCATTCATTTTACACCAACAGAAAATAGATCCTCCTTCTCCTAGAGTTGGAGTACAGTTGTCTTTTCTTTTTCTGCTGAAGAAGGAAAAGAGAAAACATTGCTGCTGAAGGTGGTTATGGAGGGAAGGACAGTCACCAGCGTGTGTACAAGTCAGTTGGCAAGGTTTCCTGTCAGCGTCACTGGGCGGGGTCCCTGTTTAGGAATCCGAGTTTGCATCGTCCAGACCTGGATACAGCTCCCAGTCTCGTAATGAAGATTTATTTCTCTAATTGTGAATTATCCGATTGAAAACGATTTCCTAGTTACGCACAGAATACACCCGCTGATCCTGCCAGAGTCAGCCCAGTGATTGTTTGCATTCATCTAGAAGGACAAAGGCAGCAGATACACCGGTAAACTAGCTCCGCGAATCCCCCTCCGATCATCTCAGCTTTCTGAGTTGTAAAGATCTCGTTGTAGCTTCGCTAGCGCTGGATCAAAGTCCTGGAACCCCCTCCCTAGCAGCCTCATGGCTGGAGCTCCGTGCTGAGGAGTTCAAGGGTTCAGCAAAGTAACTGATCCCCCGATCTGCCGGGTAATCAGGGATGGGCAGTAAATCTTATCCTGGATGAGTGGCGCTGGAAGAGCACAACAGTTCAGGCAGGCATCCAAGGAGCAGCGAAATCGACGTTTCGGGCAAAAGCCTACCCTATCGAGTGACGGCGATCTCCCAGGAATCCGTTTCAAAAAGGGGCAGGTCCTAAATGGACACCTGCTATCGGCCGGAAATAGGTTGAGAACGGCAGCGAGGGAGTGTAATAAAAGTGAAAGACAATGCCGACCGCGAGGCATGAGGCAGGAAGTGAGTGTAGAGCTGGTGGTACAAAGCTCAGAGTTGGTGCTAATGGGTCACCCTTTACTGCTCACTGTTTACACTGACTCACACACCACTCCTGGTCAGTTCATTTCAGTGATACTTTTCCCCTTGGTGTGAGGTTCCCTCTGAGCGTAATAACGCCCTTAATGGGCCCAGGGAGGATGACACGTCCTCTTTATCCTGTCAGTTTAAAGAGGTGAGAACATCGAATTGAAGAGCAGGTTGCGTTTTTCTGTGCCGTTTGCGTGGAGAATGTTGAGTCGTGAACTCTCTCTTCTTTGCAATTCTCACTGAGCAAGATTGAGACGGAAGGCACGTTGACGAGTCCTTGTGTTCATGTGATGAATCAACTGTACCTGCGCACACACCGCAAATCGCGCGCTGTGGCGCCGTGGCTTAGATGGTAAAAGCGCCTGTTTCGTAAACAGGAGATCCTGGGTTCGAATCCCAGTGGTGCCTGCTTGCTGTGTCAAAAGTGCGCACTTGCGTCTTCTTACCAGAGTTGTGTTGCTGGTGAGACAGCACAACGTTCTGTTGCCGCCTGTTATGGTTTGGCGATCCTGGTCTCATTCCAGCAGTAGTCACTGATCGTTCTACCTGGAATTTCGTGCCGCTGTTCCACAAGCGCTCCTGCTCCTCGTTCGCTTTTATTCTCCCACCTTCATTCCAGGTTTGGTGGGAATAACGACGTGAGGTGGAGACACTGCTAACTTACCAGGGAATGCTGTGGCAAACACGCACACAAACTCCACGAGCTGATCACCCGTCCCCGTTCATTCATTTTACACCAACAGAAAATAGATCCTCCTTCTCCTAGAGTTGGAGTACAGTTGTCTTTTCTTTTTCTGCTGAAGAAGGAAAAGAGAAAACATTGCTGCTGAAGGTGGTTATGGAGGGAAGGACAGTCACCAGCGTGTGTACAAGTCAGTTGGCAAGGTTTCCTGTCAGCGTCACTGGGCGGGGTCCCTGTTTAGGAATCCGAGTTTGCATCGTCCAGACCTGGATACAGCTCCCAGTCTCGTAATGAAGATTTATTTCTCTAATTGTGAATTATCCGATTGAAAACGATTTCCTAGTTACGCACAGAATACACCCGCTGATCCTGCCAGAGTCAGCCCAGTGATTGTTTGCATTCATCTAGAAGGACAAAGGCAGCAGATACACCGGTAAACTAGCTCCGCGAATCCCCCTCCGATCATCTCAGCTTTCTGAGTTGTAAAGATCTCGTTGTAGCTTCGCTAGCGCTGGATCAAAGTCCTGGAACCCCCTCCCTAGCAGCCTCATGGCTGGAGCTCCGTGCTGAGGAGTTCAAGGGTTCAGCAAAGTAACTGATCCCCCGATCTGCCGGGTAATCAGGGATGGGCAGTAAATCTTATCCTGGATGAGTGGCGCTGGAAGAGCACAACAGTTCAGGCAGGCATCCAAGGAGCAGCGAAATCGACGTTTCGGGCAAAAGCCTACCCTATCGAGTGACGGCGATCTCCCAGGAATCCGTTTCAAAAAGGGGCAGGTCCTAAATGGACACCTGCTATCGGCCGGAAATAGGTTGAGAACGGCAGCGAGGGAGTGTAATAAAAGTGAAAGACAATGCCGACCGCGAGGCATGAGGCAGGAAGTGAGTGTAGAGCTGGTGGTACAAAGCTCAGAGTTGGTGCTAATGGGTCACCCTTTACTGCTCACTGTTTACACTGACTCACACACCACTCCTGGTCAGTTCATTTCAGTGATACTTTTCCCCTTGGTGTGAGGTTCCCTCTGAGCGTAATAACGCCCTTAATGGGCCCAGGGAGGATGACACGTCCTCTTTATCCTGTCAGTTTAAAGAGGTGAGAACATCGAATTGAAGAGCAGGTTGCGTTTTTCTGTGCCGTTTGCGTGGAGAATGTTGAGTCGTGAACTCTCTCTTCTTTGCAATTCTCACTGAGCAAGATTGAGACGGAAGGCACGTTGACGAGTCCTTGTGTTCATGTGATGAATCAACTGTACCTGCGCACACACCGCAAATCGCGCGCTGTGGCGCCGTGGCTTAGATGGTAAAAGCGCCTGTTTCGTAAACAGGAGATCCTGGGTTCGAATCCCAGTGGTGCCTGCTTGCTGTGTCAAAAGTGCGCACTTGCGTCTTCTTACCAGAGTTGTGTTGCTGGTGAGACAGCACAACGTTCTGTTGCCGCCTGTTATGGTTTGGCGATCCTGGTCTCATTCCAGCAGTAGTCACTGATCGTTCTACCTGGAATTTCGTGCCGCTGTTCCACAAGCGCTCCTGCTCCTCGTTCGCTTTTATTCTCCCACCTTCATTCCAGGTTTGGTGGGAATAACGACGTGAGGTGGAGACACTGCTAACTTACCAGGGAATGCTGTGGCAAACACGCACACAAACTCCACGAGCTGATCACCCGTCCCCGTTCATTCATTTTACACCAACAGAAAATAGATCCTCCTTCTCCTAGAGTTGGAGTACAGTTGTCTTTTCTTTTTCTGCTGAAGAAGGAAAAGAGAAAACATTGCTGCTGAAGGTGGTTATGGAGGGAAGGACAGTCACCAGCGTGTGTACAAGTCAGTTGGCAAGGTTTCCTGTCAGCGTCACTGGGCGGGGTCCCTGTTTAGGAATCCGAGTTTGCATCGTCCAGACCTGGATACAGCTCCCAGTCTCGTAATGAAGATTTATTTCTCTAATTGTGAATTATCCGATTGAAAACGATTTCCTAGTTACGCACAGAATACACCCGCTGATCCTGCCAGAGTCAGCCCAGTGATTGTTTGCATTCATCTAGAAGGACAAAGGCAGCAGATACACCGGTAAACTAGCTCCGCGAATCCCCCTCCGATCATCTCAGCTTTCTGAGTTGTAAAGATCTCGTTGTAGCTTCGCTAGCGCTGGATCAAAGTCCTGGAACCCCCTCCCTAGCAGCCTCATGGCTGGAGCTCCGTGCTGAGGAGTTCAAGGGTTCAGCAAAGTAACTGATCCCCCGATCTGCCGGGTAATCAGGGATGGGCAGTAAATCTTATCCTGGATGAGTGGCGCTGGAAGAGCACAACAGTTCAGGCAGGCATCCAAGGAGCAGCGAAATCGACGTTTCGGGCAAAAGCCTACCCTATCGAGTGACGGCGATCTCCCAGGAATCCGTTTCAAAAAGGGGCAGGTCCTAAATGGACACCTGCTATCGGCCGGAAATAGGTTGAGAACGGCAGCGAGGGAGTGTAATAAAAGTGAAAGACAATGCCGACCGCGAGGCATGAGGCAGGAAGTGAGTGTAGAGCTGGTGGTACAAAGCTCAGAGTTGGTGCTAATGGGTCACCCTTTACTGCTCACTGTTTACACTGACTCACACACCACTCCTGGTCAGTTCATTTCAGTGATACTTTTCCCCTTGGTGTGAGGTTCCCTCTGAGCGTAATAACGCCCTTAATGGGCCCAGGGAGGATGACACGTCCTCTTTATCCTGTCAGTTTAAAGAGGTGAGAACATCGAATTGAAGAGCAGGTTGCGTTTTTCTGTGCCGTTTGCGTGGAGAATGTTGAGTCGTGAACTCTCTCTTCTTTGCAATTCTCACTGAGCAAGATTGAGACGGAAGGCACGTTGACGAGTCCTTGTGTTCATGTGATGAATCAACTGTACCTGCGCACACACCGCAAATCGCGCGCTGTGGCGCCGTGGCTTAGATGGTAAAAGCGCCTGTTTCGTAAACAGGAGATCCTGGGTTCGAATCCCAGTGGTGCCTGCTTGCTGTGTCAAAAGTGCGCACTTGCGTCTTCTTACCAGAGTTGTGTTGCTGGTGAGACAGCACAACGTTCTGTTGCCGCCTGTTATGGTTTGGCGATCCTGGTCTCATTCCAGCAGTAGTCACTGATCGTTCTACCTGGAATTTCGTGCCGCTGTTCCACAAGCGCTCCTGCTCCTCGTTCGCTTTTATTCTCCCACCTTCATTCCAGGTTTGGTGGGAATAACGACGTGAGGTGGAGACACTGCTAACTTACCAGGGAATGCTGTGGCAAACACGCACACAAACTCCACGAGCTGATCACCCGTCCCCGTTCATTCATTTTACACCAACAGAAAATAGATCCTCCTTCTCCTAGAGTTGGAGTACAGTTGTCTTTTCTTTTTCTGCTGAAGAAGGAAAAGAGAAAACATTGCTGCTGAAGGTGGTTATGGAGGGAAGGACAGTCACCAGCGTGTGTACAAGTCAGTTGGCAAGGTTTCCTGTCAGCGTCACTGGGCGGGGTCCCTGTTTAGGAATCCGAGTTTGCATCGTCCAGACCTGGATACAGCTCCCAGTCTCGTAATGAAGATTTATTTCTCTAATTGTGAATTATCCGATTGAAAACGATTTCCTAGTTACGCACAGAATACACCCGCTGATCCTGCCAGAGTCAGCCCAGTGATTGTTTGCATTCATCTAGAAGGACAAAGGCAGCAGATACACCGGTAAACTAGCTCCGCGAATCCCCCTCCGATCATCTCAGCTTTCTGAGTTGTAAAGATCTCGTTGTAGCTTCGCTAGCGCTGGATCAAAGTCCTGGAACCCCCTCCCTAGCAGCCTCATGGCTGGAGCTCCGTGCTGAGGAGTTCAAGGGTTCAGCAAAGTAACTGATCCCCCGATCTGCCGGGTAATCAGGGATGGGCAGTAAATCTTATCCTGGATGAGTGGCGCTGGAAGAGCACAACAGTTCAGGCAGGCATCCAAGGAGCAGCGAAATCGACGTTTCGGGCAAAAGCCTACCCTATCGAGTGACGGCGATCTCCCAGGAATCCGTTTCAAAAAGGGGCAGGTCCTAAATGGACACCTGCTATCGGCCGGAAATAGGTTGAGAACGGCAGCGAGGGAGTGTAATAAAAGTGAAAGACAATGCCGACCGCGAGGCATGAGGCAGGAAGTGAGTGTAGAGCTGGTGGTACAAAGCTCAGAGTTGGTGCTAATGGGTCACCCTTTACTGCTCACTGTTTACACTGACTCACACACCACTCCTGGTCAGTTCATTTCAGTGATACTTTTCCCCTTGGTGTGAGGTTCCCTCTGAGCGTAATAACGCCCTTAATGGGCCCAGGGAGGATGACACGTCCTCTTTATCCTGTCAGTTTAAAGAGGTGAGAACATCGAATTGAAGAGCAGGTTGCGTTTTTCTGTGCCGTTTGCGTGGAGAATGTTGAGTCGTGAACTCTCTCTTCTTTGCAATTCTCACTGAGCAAGATTGAGACGGAAGGCACGTTGACGAGTCCTTGTGTTCATGTGATGAATCAACTGTACCTGCGCACACACACCGCAAATCGCGCGCTGTGGCGCCGTGGCTTAGATGGTAAAAGCGCCTGTTTCGTAAACAGGAGATCCTGGGTTCGAATCCCAGTGGTGCCTGCTTGCTGTGTCAAAAGTGCGCACTTGCGTCTTCTTACCAGAGTTGTGTTGCTGGTGAGACAGCACAACGTTCTGTTGCCGCCTGTTATGGTTTGGCGATCCTGGTCTCATTCCAGCAGTAGTCACTGATCGTTCTACCTGGAATTTCGTGCCGCTGTTCCACAAGCGCTCCTGCTCCTCGTTCGCTTTTATTCTCCCACCTTCATTCCAGGTTTGGTGGGAATAACGACGTGAGGTGGAGACACTGCTAACTTACCAGGGAATGCTGTGGCAAACACGCACACAAACTCCACGAGCTGATCACCCGTCCCCGTTCATTCATTTTACACCAACAGAAAATAGATCCTCCTTCTCCTAGAGTTGGAGTACAGTTGTCTTTTCTTTTTCTGCTGAAGAAGGAAAAGAGAAAACATTGCTGCTGAAGGTGGTTATGGAGGGAAGGACAGTCACCAGCGTGTGTACAAGTCAGTTGGCAAGGTTTCCTGTCAGCGTCACTGGGCGGGGTCCCTGTTTAGGAATCCGAGTTTGCATCGTCCAGACCTGGATACAGCTCCCAGTCTCGTAATGAAGATTTATTTCTCTAATTGTGAATTATCCGATTGAAAACGATTTCCTAGTTACGCACAGAATACACCCGCTGATCCTGCCAGAGTCAGCCCAGTGATTGGTTGCATTCATCTAGAAGGACAAAGGCAGCAGATACACCGGTAAACTAGCTCCGCGAATCCCCCTCCGATCATCTCAGCTTTCTGAGTTGTAAAGATCTCGTTGTAGCTTCACTAGCGCTGGATCAAAGTCCTGGAACCCCCTCCCTAGCAGCCTCATGGCTGGAGCTCCGTGCTGAGGAGTTCAAGGGTTCAGCAAAGTAACTGATCCCCCGATCTGCCGGGTAATCAGGGATGGGCAGTAAATCTTATCCTGGATGAGTGGCGCTGGAAGAGCACAACAGTTCAGGCAGGCATCCAAGGAGCAGCGAAATCGACGTTTCGGGCAAAAGCCTACCCTATCGAGTGACGGCGATCTCCCAGGAATCCGTTTCAAAAAGGGGCAGGTCCTAAACGGACACCTGCTATCGGCCGGAAATAGGTTGAGAACGGCAGCGAGGGAGTGTAATAAAAGTGAAAGACAATGCCGACCGCGAGGCATGAGGCAGGAAGTGAGTGTAGAGCTGGTGGTACAAAGCTCAGAGTTGGTGCTAATGGGTCACCCTTTACTGCTCACTGTTTACACTGACTCACACACCACTCCTGGTCAGTTCATTTCAGTGACACTTTTCCCCTTGGTGTGAGGTTCCCTCTGAGCGTAATAACGCCCTTAATGGGCCCAGGGAGGATGACACGTCCTCTTTATCCTGTCAGTTTAAAGAGGTGAGAACATCGAATTGAAGAGCAGGTTGCGTTTTTCTGTGCCGTTTGCGTGGAGAATGTTGAGTCGTGAACTCTCTCTTCTTTGCAATTCTCACTGAGCAAGATTGAGACGGAAGGCACGTTGACGAGTCCTTGTGTTCATGTGATGAATCAACTGTACCTGCGCACACACCGCAAGTCGCGCGCTGTGGCGCCGTGGCTTAGATGGTAAAAGCGCCTGTTTCGTAAACAGGAGATCCTGGGTTCGAATCCCAGTGGTGCCTGCTTGCTGTGTCAAAAGTGCGCACTTGCGTCTTCTTACCAGAGTTGTGTTGCTGGTGAGACAGCACAACGTTCTGTTGCCGCCTGTTATGGTTTGGCGATCCTGGTCTCATTCCAGCAGTAGTCACTGATCGTTCTACCTGGAATTTCGTGCCGCTGTTCCACAAGCGCTCCTGCTCCTCGTTCGCTTTTATTCTCCCACCTTCATTCCAGGTTTGGTGGGAATAACGACGTGAGGTGGAGACACTGCTAACTTACCAGGGAATGCTGTGGCAAACGCGCGCGCGCACACACTCCACGAGCTGATCACCCGTCCCCGTTCATTCATTTTACACCAACAGAAAATAGATCCTCCTTCTCCTAGAGTTGGAGTACAGTTGTCTTTTCTTTTTCTGCTGAAGAAGGAAAAGAGAAAACATTGCTGCTGAAGGTGGTTATGGAGGGAAGGACAGTCACCAGCGTGTGTACAAGTCAGTTGGCAAGGTTTCCTGTCAGCGTCACTGGGCGGGGTCCCTGTTTAGGAATCCGAGTTTGCATCGTCCAGACCTGGATACAGCTCCCAGTCTCGTAATGAAGATTTATTTCTCTAATTGTGAATTATCCGATTGAAAACGATTTGCTAGTTAGGCACAGAATACACCCGCTGATCCTGCCAGAGTCAGCCCAGTGATTGTTTGCATTCATCTAGAAGGACAAAGGCAGCAGATACACCGGTAAACTAGCTCCGCGAATCCCCCTCCGATCATCTCAGCTTTCTGAGTTGTAAAGATCTCGTTGTAGCTTCACTAGCGCTGGATCAAAGTCCTGGAACCCCCTCCCTAGCAGCCTCATGGCTGGAGCTCCGTGCTGAGGAGTTCAAGGGTTCAGCAAAGTAACTGATCCCCCGATCTGCCGGGTAATCAGGGATGGGCAGTAAATCCTACCCTGGATGAGTGGCGCTGGAAGAGCACAACAGTTCAGGCAGGCATCCAAGGAGCAGCGAAATCGACGTTTCGGGCAAAAGCCTACCCTATCGAGTGACGGCGATCTCCCAGGAATCCGTTTCAAAAAGGGGCAGGTCCTAAACGGACACCTGCTATCGGCCGGAAATAGGTTGAGAACGGCAGCGAGGGAGTGTAATAAAAGTGAAAGACAATGCCGACCGCGAGGCATGAGGCAGGAAGTGAGTGTAGAGCTGGTGGTACAAAGCTCAGAGTTGGTGCTAATGGGTCACCCTTTACTGCTCACTGTTTACACTGACTCACACACCACTCCTGGTCAGTTCATTTCAGTGACACTTTTCCCCTTGGTGTGAGGTTCCCTCTGAGCGTAATAACGCCCTTAATGGGCCCAGGGAGGATGACACGTCCTCTTTATCCTGTCAGTTTAAAGAGGTGAGAACATCGAATTGAAGAGCAGGTTGCGTTTTTCTGTGCCGTTTGCGTGGAGAATGTTGAGTCGTGAACTCTCTCTTCTTTGCAATTCTCACTGAGCAAGATTGAGACGGAAGGCACGTTGACGAGTCCTTGTGTTCATGTGATGAATCAACTGTACCTGCGCACACACCGCAAGTCGCGCGCTGTGGCGCCGTGGCTTAGATGGTAAAAGCGCCTGTTTCGTAAACAGGAGATCCTGGGTTCGAATCCCAGTGGTGCCTGCTTGCTGTGTCAAAAGTGCGCACTTGCGTCTTCTTACCAGAGTTGTGTTGCTGGTGAGACAGCACAACGTTCTGTTGCCGCCTGTTATGGTTTGGCGATCCTGGTCTCATTCCAGCAGTAGTCACTGATCGTTCTACCTGGAATTTCGTGCCGCTGTTCCACAAGCGCTCCTGCTCCTCGTTCGCTTTTATTCTCCCACCTTCATTCCAGGTTTGGTGGGAATAACGACGTGAGGTGGAGACACTGCTAACTTACCAGGGAATGCTGTGGCAAACACGCACACACACTCCACGAGCTGATCACCCGTCCCCGTTCATTCATTTTACACCAACAGAAAATAGATCCTCCTTCTCCTAGAGTTGGAGTACAGTTGTCTTTTCTTTTTCTGCTGAAGAAGGAAAAGAGAAAACATTGCTGCTGAAGGTGGTTATGGAGGGAAGGACAGTCACCAGCGTGTGTACAAGTCAGTTGGCAAGGTTTCCTGTCAGCGTCACTGGGCGGGGTCCCTGTTTAGGAATCCGAGTTTGCATCGTCCAGACCTGGATACAGCTCCCAGTCTCGTAATGAAGATTTATTTCTCTAATTGTGAATTATCCGATTGAAAACGATTTGCTAGTTAGGCACAGAATACACCCGCTGATCCTGCCAGAGTCAGCCCAGTGATTGTTTGCATTCATCTAGAAGGACAAAGGCAGCAGATACACCGGTAAACTAGCTCCGCGAATCCCCCTCCGATCATCTCAGCTTTCTGAGTTGTAAAGATCTCGTTGTAGCTTCACTAGCGCTGGATCAAAGTCCTGGAACCCCCTCCCTAGCAGCCTCATGGCTGGAGCTCCGTGCTGAGGAGTTCAAGGGTTCAGCAAAGTAACTGATCCCCCGATCTGCCGGGTAATCAGGGATGGGCAGTAAATCCTACCCTGGATGAGTGGCGCTGGAAGAGCACAACAGTTCAGGCAGGCATCCAAGGAGCAGCGAAATCGACGTTTCGGGCAAAAGCCTACCCTATCGAGTGACGGCGATCTCCCAGGAATCCGTTTCAAAAAGGGGCAGGTCCTAAACGGACACCTGCTATCGGCCGGAAATAGGTTGAGAACGGCAGCGAGGGAGTGTAATAAAAGTGAAAGACAATGCCGACCGCGAGGCATGAGGCAGGAAGTGAGTGTAGAGCTGGTGGTACAAAGCTCAGAGTTGGTGCTAATGGGTCACCCTTTACTGCTCACTGTTTACACTGACTCACACACCACTCCTGGTCAGTTCATTTCAGTGATACTTTTCCCCTTGGTGTGAGGTTCCCTCTGAGCGTAATAACGCCCTTAATGGGCCCAGGGAGGATGACACGTCCTCTTTATCCTGTCAGTTTAAAGAGGTGAGAACATCGAATTGAAGAGCAGGTTGCGTTTTTCTGTGCCGTTTGCGTGGAGAATGTTGAGTCGTGAACTCTCTCTTCTTTGCAATTCTCACTGAGCAAGATTGAGACGGAAGGCACGTTGACGAGTCCTTGTGTTCATGTGATGAATCAACTGTACCTGCGCACACACCGCAAATCGCGCGCTGTGGCGCCGTGGCTTAGATGGTAAAAGCGCCTGTTTCGTTAACAGGAGATCCTGGGTTCGAATCCCAGTGGTGCCTGCTTGCTGTGTCAAAAGTGCGCACTTGCGTCTTCTTACCAGAGTTGTGTTGCTGGTGAGACAGCACAACGTTCTGTTGCCGCCTGTTATGGTTTGGCGATCCTGGTCTCATTCCAGCAGTAGTCACTGATCGTTCTACCTGGAATTTCGTGCCGCTGTTCCACAAGCGCTCCTGCTCCTCGTTCGCTTTTATTCTCCCACCTTCATTCCAGGTTTGGTGGGAATAACGACGTGAGGTGGAGACACTGCTAACTTACCAGGGAATGCTGTGGCAAACACGCACACAAACTCCACGAGCTGATCACCCGTCCCCGTTCATTCATTTTACACCAACAGAAAATAGATCCTCCTTCTCCTAGAGTTGGAGTACAGTTGTCTTTTCTTTTTCTGCTGAAGAAGGAAAAGAGAAAACATTGCTGCTGAAGGTGGTTATGGAGGGAAGGACAGTCACCAGCGTGTGTACAAGTCAGTTGGCAAGGTTTCCTGTCAGCGTCACTGGGCGGGGTCCCTGTTTAGGAATCCGAGTTTGCATCGTCCAGACCTGGATACAGCTCCCAGTCTCGTAATGAAGATTTATTTCTCTAATTGTGAATTATCCGATTGAAAACGATTTCCTAGTTACGCACAGAATACACCCGCTGATCCTGCCAGAGTCAGCCCAGTGATTGGTTGCATTCATCTAGAAGGACAAAGGCAGCAGATACACCGGTAAACTAGCTCCGCGAATCCCCCTCCGATCATCTCAGCTTTCTGAGTTGTAAAGATCTCGTTGTAGCTTCACTAGCGCTGGATCAAAGTCCTGGAACCCCCTCCCTAGCAGCCTCATGGCTGGAGCTCCGTGCTGAGGAGTTCAAGGGTTCAGCAAAGTAACTGATCCCCCGATCTGCCGGGTAATCAGGGATGGGCAGTAAATCCTACCCTGGATGAGTGGCGCTGGAAGAGCACAACAGTTCAGGCAGGCATCCAAGGAGCAGCGAAATCGACGTTTCGGGCAAAAGCCTACCCTATCGAGTGACGGCGATCTCCCAGGAATCCGTTTCAAAAAGGGGCAGGTCCTAAACGGACACCTGCTATCGGCCGGAAATAGGTTGAGAACGGCAGCGAGGGAGTGTAATAAAAGTGAAAGACAATGCCGACCGCGAGGCATGAGGCAGGAAGTGAGTGTAGAGCTGGTGGTACAAAGCTCAGAGTTGGTGCTAATGGGTCACCCTTTACTGCTCACTGTTTACACTGACTCACACACCACTCCTGGTCAGTTCATTTCAGTGACACTTTTCCCCTTGGTGTGAGGTTCCCTCTGAGCGTAATAACGCCCTTAATGGGCCCAGGGAGGATGACACGTCCTCTTTATCCTGTCAGTTTAAAGAGGTGAGAACATCGAATTGAAGAGCAGGTTGCGTTTTTCTGTGCCGTTTGCGTGGAGAATGTTGAGTCGTGAACTCTCTCTTCTTTGCAATTCTCACTGAGCAAGATTGAGACGGAAGGCACGTTGACGAGTCCTTGTGTTCATGTGATGAATCAACTGTACCTGCGCACACACCGCAAATCGCGCGCTGTGGCGCCGTGGCTTAGATGGTAAAAGCGCCTGTTTCGTTAACAGGAGATCCTGGGTTCGAATCCCAGTGGTGCCTGCTTGCTGTGTCAAAAGTGCGCACTTGCGTCTTCTTACCAGAGTTGTGTTGCTGGTGAGACAGCACAACGTTCTGTTGCCGCCTGTTATGGTTTGGCGATCCTGGTCTCATTCCAGCAGTAGTCACTGATCGTTCTACCTGGAATTTCGTGCCGCTGTTCCACAAGCGCTCCTGCTCCTCGTTCGCTTTTATTCTCCCACCTTCATTCCAGGTTTGGTGGGAATAACGACGTGAGGTGGAGACACTGCTAACTTACCAGGGAATGCTGTGGCAAACACGCACACAAACTCCACGAGCTGATCACCCGTCCCCGTTCATTCATTTTACACCAACAGAAAATAGATCCTCCTTCTCCTAGAGTTGGAGTACAGTTGTCTTTTCTTTTTCTGCTGAAGAAGGAAAAGAGAAAACATTGCTGCTGAAGGTGGTTATGGAGGGAAGGACAGTCACCAGCGTGTGTACAAGTCAGTTGGCAAGGTTTCCTGTCAGCGTCACTGGGCGGGGTCCCTGTTTAGGAATCCGAGTTTGCATCGTCCAGACCTGGATACAGCTCCCAGTCTCGTAATGAAGATTTATTTCTCTAATTGTGAATTATCCGATTGAAAACGATTTCCTAGTTACGCACAGAATACACCCGCTGATCCTGCCAGAGTCAGCCCAGTGATTGGTTGCATTCATCTAGAAGGACAAAGGCAGCAGATACACCGGTAAACTAGCTCCGCGAATCCCCCTCCGATCATCTCAGCTTTCTGAGTTGTAAAGATCTCGTTGTAGCTTCACTAGCGCTGGATCAAAGTCCTGGAACCCCCTCCCTAGCAGCCTCATGGCTGGAGCTCCGTGCTGAGGAGTTCAAGGGTTCAGCAAAGTAACTGATCCCCCGATCTGCCGGGTAATCAGGGATGGGCAGTAAATCCTACCCTGGATGAGTGGCGCTGGAAGAGCACAACAGTTCAGGCAGGCATCCAAGGAGCAGCGAAATCGACGTTTCGGGCAAAAGCCTACCCTATCGAGTGACGGCGATCTCCCAGGAATCCGTTTCAAAAAGGGGCAGGTCCTAAACGGACACCTGCTATCGGCCGGAAATAGGTTGAGAACGGCAGCGAGGGAGTGTAATAAAAGTGAAAGACAATGCCGACCGCGAGGCATGAGGCAGGAAGTGAGTGTAGAGCTGGTGGTACAAAGCTCAGAGTTGGTGCTAATGGGTCACCCTTTACTGCTCACTGTTTACACTGACTCACACACCACTCCTGGTCAGTTCATTTCAGTGACACTTTTCCCCTTGGTGTGAGGTTCCCTCTGAGCGTAATAACGCCCTTAATGGGCCCAGGGAGGATGACACGTCCTCTTTATCCTGTCAGTTTAAAGAGGTGAGAACATCGAATTGAAGAGCAGGTTGCGTTTTTCTGTGCCGTTTGCGTGGAGAATGTTGAGTCGTGAACTCTCTCTTCTTTGCAATTCTCACTGAGCAAGATTGAGACGGAAGGCACGTTGACGAGTCCTTGTGTTCATGTGATGAATCAACTGTACCTGCGCACACACCGCAAGTCGCGCGCTGTGGCGCCGTGGCTTAGATGGTAAAAGCGCCTGTTTCGTAAACAGGAGATCCTGGGTTCGAATCCCAGTGGTGCCTGCTTGCTGTGTCAAAAGTGCGCACTTGCGTCTTCTTACCAGAGTTGTGTTGCTGGTGAGACAGCACAACGTTCTGTTGCCGCCTGTTATGGTTTGGCGATCCTGGTCTCATTCCAGCAGTAGTCACTGATCGTTCTACCTGGAATTTCGTGCCGCTGTTCCACAAGCGCTCCTGCTCCTCGTTCGCTTTTATTCTCCCACCTTCATTCCAGGTTTGGTGGGAATAACGACGTGAGGTGGAGACACTGCTAACTTACCAGGGAATGCTGTGGCAAACACGCACACAAACTCCACGAGCTGATCACCCGTCCCCGTTCATTCATTTTACACCAACAGAAAATAGATCCTCCTTCTCCTAGAGTTGGAGTACAGTTGTCTTTTCTTTTTCTGCTGAAGAAGGAAAAGAGAAAACATTGCTGCTGAAGGTGGTTATGGAGGGAAGGACAGTCACCAGCGTGTGTACAAGTCAGTTGGCAAGGTTTCCTGTCAGCGTCACTGGGCGGGGTCCCTGTTTAGGAATCCGAGTTTGCATCGTCCAGACCTGGATACAGCTCCCAGTCTCGTAATGAAGATTTATTTCTCTAATTGTGAATTATCCGATTGAAAACGATTTCCTAGTTACGCACAGAATACACCCGCTGATCCTGCCAGAGTCAGCCCAGTGATTGGTTGCATTCATCTAGAAGGACAAAGGCAGCAGATACACCGGTAAACTAGCTCCGCGAATCCCCCTCCGATCATCTCAGCTTTCTGAGTTGTAAAGATCTCGTTGTAGCTTCACTAGCGCTGGATCAAAGTCCTGGAACCCCCTCCCTAGCAGCCTCATGGCTGGAGCTCCGTGCTGAGGAGTTCAAGGGTTCAGCAAAGTAACTGATCCCCCGATCTGCCGGGTAATCAGGGATGGGCAGTAAATCCTACCCTGGATGAGTGGCGCTGGAAGAGCACAACAGTTCAGGCAGGCATCCAAGGAGCAGCGAAATCGACGTTTCGGGCAAAAGCCTACCCTATCGAGTGACGGCGATCTCCCAGGAATCCGTTTCAAAAAGGGGCAGGTCCTAAACGGACACCTGCTATCGGCCGGAAATAGGTTGAGAACGGCAGCGAGGGAGTGTAATAAAAGTGAAAGACAATGCCGACCGCGAGGCATGAGGCAGGAAGTGAGTGTAGAGCTGGTGGTACAAAGCTCAGAGTTGGTGCTAATGGGTCACCCTTTACTGCTCACTGTTTACACTGACTCACACACCACTCCTGGTCAGTTCATTTCAGTGATACTTTTCCCCTTGGTGTGAGGTTCCCTCTGAGCGTAATAACGCCCTTAATGGGCCCAGGGAGGATGACACGTCCTCTTTATCCTGTCAGTTTAAAGAGGTGAGAACATCGAATTGAAGAGCAGGTTGCGTTTTTCTGTGCCGTTTGCGTGGAGAATGTTGAGTCGTGAACTCTCTCTTCTTTGCAATTCTCACTGAGCAAGATTGAGACGGAAGGCACGTTGACGAGTCCTTGTGTTCATGTGATGAATCAACTGTACCTGCGCACACACCGCAAATCGCGCGCTGTGGCGCCGTGGCTTAGATGGTAAAAGCGCCTGTTTCGTTAACAGGAGATCCTGGGTTCGAATCCCAGTGGTGCCTGCTTGCTGTGTCAAAAGTGCGCACTTGCGTCTTCTTACCAGAGTTGTGTTGCTGGTGAGACAGCACAACGTTCTGTTGCCGCCTGTTATGGTTTGGCGATCCTGGTCTCATTCCAGCAGTAGTCACTGATCGTTCTACCTGGAATTTCGTGCCGCTGTTCCACAAGCGCTCCTGCTCCTCGTTCGCTTTTATTCTCCCACCTTCATTCCAGGTTTGGTGGGAATAACGACGTGAGGTGGAGACACTGCTAACTTACCAGGGAATGCTGTGGCAAACACGCACACAAACTCCACGAGCTGATCACCCGTCCCCGTTCATTCATTTTACACCAACAGAAAATAGATCCTCCTTCTCCTAGAGTTGGAGTACAGTTGTCTTTTCTTTTTCTGCTGAAGAAGGAAAAGAGAAAACATTGCTGCTGAAGGTGGTTATGGAGGGAAGGACAGTCACCAGCGTGTGTACAAGTCAGTTGGCAAGGTTTCCTGTCAGCGTCACTGGGCGGGGTCCCTGTTTAGGAATCCGAGTTTGCATCGTCCAGACCTGGATACAGCTCCCAGTCTCGTAATGAAGATTTATTTCTCTAATTGTGAATTATCCGATTGAAAACGATTTCCTAGTTACGCACAGAATACACCCGCTGATCCTGCCAGAGTCAGCCCAGTGATTGGTTGCATTCATCTAGAAGGACAAAGGCAGCAGATACACCGGTAAACTAGCTCCGCGAATCCCCCTCCGATCATCTCAGCTTTCTGAGTTGTAAAGATCTCGTTGTAGCTTCACTAGCGCTGGATCAAAGTCCTGGAACCCCCTCCCTAGCAGCCTCATGGCTGGAGCTCCGTGCTGAGGAGTTCAAGGGTTCAGCAAAGTAACTGATCCCCCGATCTGCCGGGTAATCAGGGATGGGCAGTAAATCCTACCCTGGATGAGTGGCGCTGGAAGAGCACAACAGTTCAGGCAGGCATCCAAGGAGCAGCGAAATCGACGTTTCGGGCAAAAGCCTACCCTATCGAGTGACGGCGATCTCCCAGGAATCCGTTTCAAAAAGGGGCAGGTCCTAAACGGACACCTGCTATCGGCCGGAAATAGGTTGAGAACGGCAGCGAGGGAGTGTAATAAAAGTGAAAGACAATGCCGACCGCGAGGCATGAGGCAGGAAGTGAGTGTAGAGCTGGTGGTACAAAGCTCAGAGTTGGTGCTAATGGGTCACCCTTTACTGCTCACTGTTTACACTGACTCACACACCACTCCTGGTCAGTTCATTTCAGTGACACTTTTCCCCTTGGTGTGAGGTTCCCTCTGAGCGTAATAACGCCCTTAATGGGCCCAGGGAGGATGACACGTCCTCTTTATCCTGTCAGTTTAAAGAGGTGAGAACATCGAATTGAAGAGCAGGTTGCGTTTTTCTGTGCCGTTTGCGTGGAGAATGTTGAGTCGTGAACTCTCTCTTCTTTGCAATTCTCACTGAGCAAGATTGAGACGGAAGGCACGTTGACGAGTCCTTGTGTTCATGTGATGAATCAACTGTACCTGCGCACACACCGCAAGTCGCGCGCTGTGGCGCCGTGGCTTAGATGGTAAAAGCGCCTGTTTCGTAAACAGGAGATCCTGGGTTCGAATCCCAGTGGTGCCTGCTTGCTGTGTCAAAAGTGCGCACTTGCGTCTTCTTACCAGAGTTGTGTTGCTGGTGAGACAGCACAACGTTCTGTTGCCGCCTGTTATGGTTTGGCGATCCTGGTCTCATTCCAGCAGTAGTCACTGATCGTTCTACCTGGAATTTCGTGCCGCTGTTCCACAAGCGCTCCTGCTCCTCGTTCGCTTTTATTCTCCCACCTTCATTCCAGGTTTGGTGGGAATAACGACGTGAGGTGGAGACACTGCTAACTTACCAGGGAATGCTGTGGCAAACACGCACACAAACTCCACGAGCTGATCACCCGTCCCCGTTCATTCATTTTACACCAACAGAAAATAGATCCTCCTTCTCCTAGAGTTGGAGTACAGTTGTCTTTTCTTTTTCTGCTGAAGAAGGAAAAGAGAAAACATTGCTGCTGAAGGTGGTTATGGAGGGAAGGACAGTCACCAGCGTGTGTACAAGTCAGTTGGCAAGGTTTCCTGTCAGCGTCACTGGGCGGGGTCCCTGTTTAGGAATCCGAGTTTGCATCGTCCAGACCTGGATACAGCTCCCAGTCTCGTAATGAAGATTTATTTCTCTAATTGTGAATTATCCGATTGAAAACGATTTCCTAGTTACGCACAGAATACACCCGCTGATCCTGCCAGAGTCAGCCCAGTGATTGGTTGCATTCATCTAGAAGGACAAAGGCAGCAGATACACCGGTAAACTAGCTCCGCGAATCCCCCTCCGATCATCTCAGCTTTCTGAGTTGTAAAGATCTCGTTGTAGCTTCACTAGCGCTGGATCAAAGTCCTGGAACCCCCTCCCTAGCAGCCTCATGGCTGGAGCTCCGTGCTGAGGAGTTCAAGGGTTCAGCAAAGTAACTGATCCCCCGATCTGCCGGGTAATCAGGGATGGGCAGTAAATCCTACCCTGGATGAGTGGCGCTGGAAGAGCACAACAGTTCAGGCAGGCATCCAAGGAGCAGCGAAATCGACGTTTCGGGCAAAAGCCTACCCTATCGAGTGACGGCGATCTCCCAGGAATCCGTTTCAAAAAGGGGCAGGTCCTAAACGGACACCTGCTATCGGCCGGAAATAGGTTGAGAACGGCAGCGAGGGAGTGTAATAAAAGTGAAAGACAATGCCGACCGCGAGGCATGAGGCAGGAAGTGAGTGTAGAGCTGGTGGTACAAAGCTCAGAGTTGGTGCTAATGGGTCACCCTTTACTGCTCACTGTTTACACTGACTCACACACCACTCCTGGTCAGTTCATTTCAGTGACACTTTTCCCCTTGGTGTGAGGTTCCCTCTGAGCGTAATAACGCCCTTAATGGGCCCAGGGAGGATGACACGTCCTCTTTATCCTGTCAGTTTAAAGAGGTGAGAACATCGAATTGAAGAGCAGGTTGCGTTTTTCTGTGCCGTTTGCGTGGAGAATGTTGAGTCGTGAACTCTCTCTTCTTTGCAATTCTCACTGAGCAAGATTGAGACGGAAGGCACGTTGACGAGTCCTTGTGTTCATGTGATGAATCAACTGTACCTGCGCACACACCGCAAGTCGCGCGCTGTGGCGCCGTGGCTTAGATGGTAAAAGCGCCTGTTTCGTAAACAGGAGATCCTGGGTTCGAATCCCAGTGGTGCCTGCTTGCTGTGTCAAAAGTGCGCACTTGCGTCTTCTTACCAGAGTTGTGTTGCTGGTGAGACAGCACAACGTTCTGTTGCCGCCTGTTATGGTTTGGCGATCCTGGTCTCATTCCAGCAGTAGTCACTGATCGTTCTACCTGGAATTTCGTGCCGCTGTTCCACAAGCGCTCCTGCTCCTCGTTCGCTTTTATTCTCCCACCTTCATTCCAGGTTTGGTGGGAATAACGACGTGAGGTGGAGACACTGCTAACTTACCAGGGAATGCTGTGGCAAACACGCACACACACTCCACGAGCTGATCACCCGTCCCCGTTCATTCATTTTACACCAACAGAAAATAGATCCTCCTTCTCCTAGAGTTGGAGTACAGTTGTCTTTTCTTTTTCTGCTGAAGAAGGAAAAGAGAAAACATTGCTGCTGAAGGTGGTTATGGAGGGAAGGACAGTCACCAGCGTGTGTACAAGTCAGTTGGCAAGGTTTCCTGTCAGCGTCACTGGGCGGGGTCCCTGTTTAGGAATCCGAGTTTGCATCGTCCAGACCTGGATACAGCTCCCAGTCTCGTAATGAAGATTTATTTCTCTAATTGTGAATTATCCGATTGAAAACGATTTGCTAGTTAGGCACAGAATACACCCGCTGATCCTGCCAGAGTCAGCCCAGTGATTGTTTGCATTCATCTAGAAGGACAAAGGCAGCAGATACACCGGTAAACTAGCTCCGCGAATCCCCCTCCGATCATCTCAGCTTTCTGAGTTGTAAAGATCTCGTTGTAGCTTCACTAGCGCTGGATCAAAGTCCTGGAACCCCCTCCCTAGCAGCCTCATGGCTGGAGCTCCGTGCTGAGGAGTTCAAGGGTTCAGCAAAGTAACTGATCCCCCGATCTGCCGGGTAATCAGGGATGGGCAGTAAATCCTACCCTGGATGAGTGGCGCTGGAAGAGCACAACAGTTCAGGCAGGCATCCAAGGAGCAGCGAAATCGACGTTTCGGGCAAAAGCCTACCCTATCGAGTGACGGCGATCTCCCAGGAATCCGTTTCAAAAAGGGGCAGGTCCTAAACGGACACCTGCTATCGGCCGGAAATAGGTTGAGAACGGCAGCGAGGGAGTGTAATAAAAGTGAAAGACAATGCCGACCGCGAGGCATGAGGCAGGAAGTGAGTGTAGAGCTGGTGGTACAAAGCTCAGAGTTGGTGCTAATGGGTCACCCTTTACTGCTCACTGTTTACACTGACTCACACACCACTCCTGGTCAGTTCATTTCAGTGACACTTTTCCCCTTGGTGTGAGGTTCCCTCTGAGCGTAATAACGCCCTTAATGGGCCCAGGGAGGATGACACGTCCTCTTTATCCTGTCAGTTTAAAGAGGTGAGAACATCGAATTGAAGAGCAGGTTGCGTTTTTCTGTGCCGTTTGCGTGGAGAATGTTGAGTCGTGAACTCTCTCTTCTTTGCAATTCTCACTGAGCAAGATTGAGACGGAAGGCACGTTGACGAGTCCTTGTGTTCATGTGATGAATCAACTGTACCTGCGCACACACCGCAAGTCGCGCGCTGTGGCGCCGTGGCTTAGATGGTAAAAGCGCCTGTTTCGTAAACAGGAGATCCTGGGTTCGAATCCCAGTGGTGCCTGCTTGCTGTGTCAAAAGTGCGCACTTGCGTCTTCTTACCAGAGTTGTGTTGCTGGTGAGACAGCACAACGTTCTGTTGCAGCCTGTTATGGTTTGGCGATCCTGGTCTCATTCCAGCAGTAGTCACTGATCGTTCTACCTGGAATTTCGTGCCGCTGTTCCACAAGCGCTCCTGCTCCTCGTTCGCTTTTATTCTCCCACCTTCATTCCAGGTTTGGTGGGAATAACGACGTGAGGTGGAGACACTGCTAACTTACCAGGGAATGCTGTGGCAAACACGCACACAAACTCCACGAGCTGATCACCCGTCCCCGTTCATTCATTTTACACCAACAGAAAATAGATCCTCCTTCTCCTAGAGTTGGAGTACAGTTGTCTTTTCTTTTTCTGCTGAAGAAGGAAAAGAGAAAACATTGCTGCTGAAGGTGGTTATGGAGGGAAGGACAGTCACCAGCGTGTGTACAAGTCAGTTGGCAAGGTTTCCTGTCAGCGTCACTGGGCGGGGTCCCTGTTTAGGAATCCGAGTTTGCATCGTCCAGACCTGGATACAGCTCCCAGTCTCGTAATGAAGATTTATTTCTCTAATTGTGAATTATCCGATTGAAAACGATTTGCTAGTTAGGCACAGAATACACCCGCTGATCCTGCCAGAGTCAGCCCAGTGATTGTTTGCATTCATCTAGAAGGACAAAGGCAGCAGATACACCGGTAAACTAGCTCCGCGAATCCCCCTCCGATCATCTCAGCTTTCTGAGTTGTAAAGATCTCGTTGTAGCTTCACTAGCGCTGGATCAAAGTCCTGGAACCCCCTCCCTAGCAGCCTCATGGCTGGAGCTCCGTGCTGAGGAGTTCAAGGGTTCAGCAAAGTAACTGATCCCCCGATCTGCCGGGTAATCAGGGATGGGCAGTAAATCCTACCCTGGATGAGTGGCGCTGGAAGAGCACAACAGTTCAGGCAGGCATCCAAGGAGCAGCGAAATCGACGTTTCGGGCAAAAGCCTACCCTATCGAGTGACGGCGATCTCCCAGGAATCCGTTTCAAAAAGGGGCAGGTCCTAAACGGACACCTGCTATCGGCCGGAAATAGGTTGAGAACGGCAGCGAGGGAGTGTAATAAAAGTGAAAGACAATGCCGACCGCGAGGCATGAGGCAGGAAGTGAGTGTAGAGCTGGTGGTACAAAGCTCAGAGTTGGTGCTAATGGGTCACCCTTTACTGCTCACTGTTTACACTGACTCACACACCACTCCTGGTCAGTTCATTTCAGTGACACTTTTCCCCTTGGTGTGAGGTTCCCTCTGAGCGTAATAACGCCCTTAATGGGCCCAGGGAGGATGACACGTCCTCTTTATCCTGTCAGTTTAAAGAGGTGAGAACATCGAATTGAAGAGCAGGTTGCGTTTTTCTGTGCCGTTTGCGTGGAGAATGTTGAGTCGTGAACTCTCTCTTCTTTGCAATTCTCACTGAGCAAGATTGAGACGGAAGGCACGTTGACGAGTCCTTGTGTTCATGTGATGAATCAACTGTACCTGCGCACACACCGCAAGTCGCGCGCTGTGGCGCCGTGGCTTAGATGGTAAAAGCGCCTGTTTCGTAAACAGGAGATCCTGGGTTCGAATCCCAGTGGTGCCTGCTTGCTGTGTCAAAAGTGCGCACTTGCGTCTTCTTACCAGAGTTGTGTTGCTGGTGAGACAGCACAACGTTCTGTTGCAGCCTGTTATGGTTTGGCGATCCTGGTCTCATTCCAGCAGTAGTCACTGATCGTTCTACCTGGAATTTCGTGCCGCTGTTCCACAAGCGCTCCTGCTCCTCGTTCGCTTTTATTCTCCCACCTTCATTCCAGGTTTGGTGGGAATAACGACGTGAGGTGGAGACACTGCTAACTTACCAGGGAATGCTGTGGCAAACACGCACACAAACTCCACGAGCTGATCACCCGTCCCCGTTCATTCATTTTACACCAACAGAAAATAGATCCTCCTTCTCCTAGAGTTGGAGTACAGTTGTCTTTTCTTTTTCTGCTGAAGAAGGAAAAGAGAAAACATTGCTGCTGAAGGTGGTTATGGAGGGAAGGACAGTCACCAGCGTGTGTACAAGTCAGTTGGCAAGGTTTCCTGTCAGCGTCACTGGGCGGGGTCCCTGTTTAGGAATCCGAGTTTGCATCGTCCAGACCTGGATACAGCTCCCAGTCTCGTAATGAAGATTTATTTCTCTAATTGTGAATTATCCGATTGAAAACGATTTGCTAGTTAGGCACAGAATACACCCGCTGATCCTGCCAGAGTCAGCCCAGTGATTGTTTGCATTCATCTAGAAGGACAAAGGCAGCAGATACACCGGTAAACTAGCTCCGCGAATCCCCCTCCGATCATCTCAGCTTTCTGAGTTGTAAAGATCTCGTTGTAGCTTCACTAGCGCTGGATCAAAGTCCTGGAACCCCCTCCCTAGCAGCCTCATGGCTGGAGCTCCGTGCTGAGGAGTTCAAGGGTTCAGCAAAGTAACTGATCCCCCGATCTGCCGGGTAATCAGGGATGGGCAGTAAATCCTACCCTGGATGAGTGGCGCTGGAAGAGCACAACAGTTCAGGCAGGCATCCAAGGAGCAGCGAAATCGACGTTTCGGGCAAAAGCCTACCCAATCGAGTGACGGCGATCTCCCAGGAATCCGTTTCAAAAAGGGGCAGGTCCTAAACGGACACCTGCTATCGGCCGGAAATAGGTTGAGAACGGCAGCGAGGGAGTGTAATAAAAGTGAAAGACAATGCCGACCGCGAGGCATGAGGCAGGAAGTGAGTGTAGAGCTGGTGGTACAAAGCTCAGAGTTGGTGCTAATGGGTCACCCTTTACTGCTCACTGTTTACACTGACTCACACACCACTCCTGGTCAGTTCATTTCAGTGACACTTTTCCCCTTGGTGTGAGGTTCCCTCTGAGCGTAATAACGCCCTTAATGGGCCCAGGGAGGATGACACGTCCTCTTTATCCTGTCAGTTTAAAGAGGTGAGAACATCGAATTGAAGAGCAGGTTGCGTTTTTCTGTGCCGTTTGCGTGGAGAATGTTGAGTCGTGAACTCTCTCTTCTTTGCAATTCTCACTGAGCAAGATTGAGACGGAAGGCACGTTGACGAGTCCTTGTGTTCATGTGAT
Source organism: Chiloscyllium punctatum (assembly GCF_047496795.1). NCBI lineage: Eukaryota > Metazoa > Chordata > Chondrichthyes > Orectolobiformes > Hemiscylliidae > Chiloscyllium > Chiloscyllium punctatum. The sequence goes on from NC_092783.1 coordinate 30,415,133, forward strand.
GAATCAACTGTACCTGCGCACACACCGCAAGTCGCGCGCTGTGGCGCCGTGGCTTAGATGGTAAAAGCGCCTGTTTCGTTAACAGGAGATCCTGGGTTCGAATCCCAGTGGTGCCTGCTTGCTGTGTCAAAAGTGCGCACTTGCGTCTTCTTACCAGAGTTGTGTTGCTGGTGAGACAGCACAACGTTCTGTTGCCGCCTGTTATGGTTTGGCGATCCTGGTCTCATTCCAGCAGTAGTCACTGATCGTTCTACCTGGAATTTCGTGCCGCTGTTCCACAAGCGCTCCTGCTCCTCGTTCGCTTTTATTCTCCCACCTTCATTCCAGGTTTGGTGGGAATAACGACGTGAGGTGGAGACACTGCTAACTTACCAGGGAATGCTGTGGCAAACACGCACACAAACTCCACGAGCTGATCACCCGTCCCCGTTCATTCATTTTACACCAACAGAAAATAGATCCTCCTTCTCCTAGAGTTGGAGTACAGTTGTCTTTTCTTTTTCTGCTGAAGAAGGAAAAGAGAAAACATTGCTGCTGAAGGTGGTTATGGAGGGAAGGACAGTCACCAGCGTGTGTACAAGTCAGTTGGCAAGGTTTCCTGTCAGCGTCACTGGGCGGGGTCCCTGTTTAGGAATCCGAGTTTGCATCGTCCAGACCTGGATACAGCTCCCAGTCTCGTAATGAAGATTTATTTCTCTAATTGTGAATTATCCGATTGAAAACGATTTGCTAGTTAGGCACAGAATACACCCGCTGATCCTGCCAGAGTCAGCCCAGTGATTGTTTGCATTCATCTAGAAGGACAAAGGCAGCAGATACACCGGTAAACTAGCTCCGCGAATCCCCCTCCGATCATCTCAGCTTTCTGAGTTGTAAAGATCTCGTTGTAGCTTCACTAGCGCTGGATCAAAGTCCTGGAACCCCCTCCCTAGCAGCCTCATGGCTGGAGCTCCGTGCTGAGGAGTTCAAGGGTTCAGCAAAGTAACTGATCCCCCGATCTGCCGGGTAATCAGGGATGGGCAGTAAATCCTACCCTGGATGAGTGGCGCTGGAAGAGCACAACAGTTCAGGCAGGCATCCAAGGAGCAGCGAAATCGACGTTTCGGGCAAAAGCCTACCCTATCGAGTGACGGCGATCTCCCAGGAATCCGTTTCAAAAAGGGGCAGGTCCTAAACGGACACCTGCTATCGGCCGGAAATAGGTTGAGAACGGCAGCGAGGGAGTGTAATAAAAGTGAAAGACAATGCCGACCGCGAGGCATGAGGCAGGAAGTGAGTGTAGAGCTGGTGGTACAAAGCTCAGAGTTGGTGCTAATGGGTCACCCTTTACTGCTCACTGTTTACACTGACTCACACACCACTCCTGGTCAGTTCATTTCAGTGACACTTTTCCCCTTGGTGTGAGGTTCCCTCTGAGCGTAATAACGCCCTTAATGGGCCCAGGGAGGATGACACGTCCTCTTTATCCTGTCAGTTTAAAGAGGTGAGAACATCGAATTGAAGAGCAGGTTGCGTTTTTCTGTGCCGTTTGCGTGGAGAATGTTGAGTCGTGAACTCTCTCTTCTTTGCAATTCTCACTGAGCAAGATTGAGACGGAAGGCACGTTGACGAGTCCTTGTGTTCATGTGATGAATCAACTGTACCTGCGCACACACCGCAAGTCGCGCGCTGTGGCGCCGTGGCTTAGATGGTAAAAGCGCCTGTTTCGTAAACAGGAGATCCTGGGTTCGAATCCCAGTGGTGCCTGCTTGCTGTGTCAAAAGTGCGCACTTGCGTCTTCTTACCAGAGTTGTGTTGCTGGTGAGACAGCACAACGTTCTGTTGCCGCCTGTTATGGTTTGGCGATCCTGGTCTCATTCCAGCAGTAGTCACTGATCGTTCTACCTGGAATTTCGTGCCGCTGTTCCACAAGCGCTCCTGCTCCTCGTTCGCTTTTATTCTCCCACCTTCATTCCAGGTTTGGTGGGAATAACGACGTGAGGTGGAGACACTGCTAACTTACCAGGGAATGCTGTGGCAAACACGCACACACACTCCACGAGCTGATCACCCGTCCCCGTTCATTCATTTTACACCAACAGAAAATAGATCCTCCTTCTCCTAGAGTTGGAGTACAGTTGTCTTTTCTTTTTCTGCTGAAGAAGGAAAAGAGAAAACATTGCTGCTGAAGGTGGTTATGGAGGGAAGGACAGTCACCAGCGTGTGTACAAGTCAGTTGGCAAGGTTTCCTGTCAGCGTCACTGGGCGGGGTCCCTGTTTAGGAATCCGAGTTTGCATCGTCCAGACCTGGATACAGCTCCCAGTCTCGTAATGAAGATTTATTTCTCTAATTGTGAATTATCCGATTGAAAACGATTTGCTAGTTAGGCACAGAATACACCCGCTGATCCTGCCAGAGTCAGCCCAGTGATTGTTTGCATTCATCTAGAAGGACAAAGGCAGCAGATACACCGGTAAACTAGCTCCGCGAATCCCCCTCCGATCATCTCAGCTTTCTGAGTTGTAAAGATCTCGTTGTAGCTTCACTAGCGCTGGATCAAAGTCCTGGAACCCCCTCCCTAGCAGCCTCATGGCTGGAGCTCCGTGCTGAGGAGTTCAAGGGTTCAGCAAAGTAACTGATCCCCCGATCTGCCGGGTAATCAGGGATGGGCAGTAAATCCTACCCTGGATGAGTGGCGCTGGAAGAGCACAACAGTTCAGGCAGGCATCCAAGGAGCAGCGAAATCGACGTTTCGGGCAAAAGCCTACCCTATCGAGTGACGGCGATCTCCCAGGAATCCGTTTCAAAAAGGGGCAGGTCCTAAACGGACACCTGCTATCGGCCGGAAATAGGTTGAGAACGGCAGCGAGGGAGTGTAATAAAAGTGAAAGACAATGCCGACCGCGAGGCATGAGGCAGGAAGTGAGTGTAGAGCTGGTGGTACAAAGCTCAGAGTTGGTGCTAATGGGTCACCCTTTACTGCTCACTGTTTACACTGACTCACACACCACTCCTGGTCAGTTCATTTCAGTGACACTTTTCCCCTTGGTGTGAGGTTCCCTCTGAGCGTAATAACGCCCTTAATGGGCCCAGGGAGGATGACACGTCCTCTTTATCCTGTCAGTTTAAAGAGGTGAGAACATCGAATTGAAGAGCAGGTTGCGTTTTTCTGTGCCGTTTGCGTGGAGAATGTTGAGTCGTGAACTCTCTCTTCTTTGCAATTCTCACTGAGCAAGATTGAGACGGAAGGCACGTTGACGAGTCCTTGTGTTCATGTGATGAATCAACTGTACCTGCGCACACACCGCAAGTCGCGCGCTGTGGCGCCGTGGCTTAGATGGTAAAAGCGCCTGTTTCGTAAACAGGAGATCCTGGGTTCGAATCCCAGTGGTGCCTGCTTGCTGTGTCAAAAGTGCGCACTTGCGTCTTCTTACCAGAGTTGTGTTGCTGGTGAGACAGCACAACGTTCTGTTGCCGCCTGTTATGGTTTGGCGATCCTGGTCTCATTCCAGCAGTAGTCACTGATCGTTCTACCTGGAATTTCGTGCCGCTGTTCCACAAGCGCTCCTGCTCCTCGTTCGCTTTTATTCTCCCACCTTCATTCCAGGTTTGGTGGGAATAACGACGTGAGGTGGAGACACTGCTAACTTACCAGGGAATGCTGTGGCAAACGCGCGCGCGCACACACTCCACGAGCTGATCACCCGTCCCCGTTCATTCATTTTACACCAACAGAAAATAGATCCTCCTTCTCCTAGAGTTGGAGTACAGTTGTCTTTTCTTTTTCTGCTGAAGAAGGAAAAGAGAAAACATTGCTGCTGAAGGTGGTTATGGAGGGAAGGACAGTCACCAGCGTGTGTACAAGTCAGTTGGCAAGGTTTCCTGTCAGCGTCACTGGGCGGGGTCCCTGTTTAGGAATCCGAGTTTGCATCGTCCAGACCTGGATACAGCTCCCAGTCTCGTAATGAAGATTTATTTCTCTAATTGTGAATTATCCGATTGAAAACGATTTGCTAGTTAGGCACAGAATACACCCGCTGATCCTGCCAGAGTCAGCCCAGTGATTGTTTGCATTCATCTAGAAGGACAAAGGCAGCAGATACACCGGTAAACTAGCTCCGCGAATCCCCCTCCGATCATCTCAGCTTTCTGAGTTGTAAAGATCTCGTTGTAGCTTCACTAGCGCTGGATCAAAGTCCTGGAACCCCCTCCCTAGCAGCCTCATGGCTGGAGCTCCGTGCTGAGGAGTTCAAGGGTTCAGCAAAGTAACTGATCCCCCGATCTGCCGGGTAATCAGGGATGGGCAGTAAATCCTACCCTGGATGAGTGGCGCTGGAAGAGCACAACAGTTCAGGCAGGCATCCAAGGAGCAGCGAAATCGACCTTTCGGGCAAAAGCCTACCCTATCGAGTGACGGCGATCTCCCAGGAATCCGTTTCAAAAAGGGGCAGGTCCTAAACGGACACCTGCTATCGGCCGGAAATAGGTTGAGAACGGCAGCGAGGGAGTGTAATAAAAGTGAAAGACAATGCCGACCGCGAGGCATGAGGCAGGAAGTGAGTGTAGAGCTGGTGGTACAAAGCTCAGAGTTGGTGCTAATGGGTCACCCTTTACTGCTCACTGTTTACACTGACTCACACACCACTCCTGGTCAGTTCATTTCAGTGATACTTTTCCCCTTGGTGTGAGGTTCCCTCTGAGCGTAATAACGCCCTTAATGGGCCCAGGGAGGATGACACGTCCTCTTTATCCTGTCAGTTTAAAGAGGTGAGAACATCGAATTGAAGAGCAGGTTGCGTTTTTCTGTGCCGTTTGCGTGGAGAATGTTGAGTCGTGAACTCTCTCTTCTTTGCAATTCTCACTGAGCAAGATTGAGACGGAAGGCACGTTGACGAGTCCTTGTGTTCATGTGATGAATCAACTGTACCTGCGCACACACCGCAAATCGCGCGCTGTGGCGCCGTGGCTTAGATGGTAAAAGCGCCTGTTTCGTAAACAGGAGATCCTGGGTTCGAATCCCAGTGGTGCCTGCTTGCTGTGTCAAAAGTGCGCACTTGCGTCTTCTTACCAGAGTTGTGTTGCTGGTGAGACAGCACAACGTTCTGTTGCCGCCTGTTATGGTTTGGCGATCCTGGTCTCATTCCAGCAGTAGTCACTGATCGTTCTACCTGGAATTTCGTGCCGCTGTTCCACAAGCGCTCCTGCTCCTCGTTCGCTTTTATTCTCCCACCTTCATTCCAGGTTTGGTGGGAATAACGACGTGAGGTGGAGACACTGCTAACTTACCAGGGAATGCTGTGGCAAACACGCACACAAACTCCACGAGCTGATCACCCGTCCCCGTTCATTCATTTTACACCAACAGAAAATAGATCCTCCTTCTCCTAGAGTTGGAGTACAGTTGTCTTTTCTTTTTCTGCTGAAGAAGGAAAAGAGAAAACATTGCTGCTGAAGGTGGTTATGGAGGGAAGGACAGTCACCAGCGTGTGTACAAGTCAGTTGGCAAGGTTTCCTGTCAGCGTCACTGGGCGGGGTCCCTGTTTAGGAATCCGAGTTTGCATCGTCCAGACCTGGATACAGCTCCCAGTCTCGTAATGAAGATTTATTTCTCTAATTGTGAATTATCCGATTGAAAACGATTTGCTAGTTAGGCACAGAATACACCCGCTGATCCTGCCAGAGTCAGCCCAGTGATTGTTTGCATTCATCTAGAAGGACAAAGGCAGCAGATACACCGGTAAACTAGCTCCGCGAATCCCCCTCCGATCATCTCAGCTTTCTGAGTTGTAAAGATCTCGTTGTAGCTTCACTAGCGCTGGATCAAAGTCCTGGAACCCCCTCCCTAGCAGCCTCATGGCTGGAGCTCCGTGCTGAGGAGTTCAAGGGTTCAGCAAAGTAACTGATCCCCCGATCTGCCGGGTAATCAGGGATGGGCAGTAAATCCTACCCTGGATGAGTGGCGCTGGAAGAGCACAACAGTTCAGGCAGGCATCCAAGGAGCAGCGAAATCGACGTTTCGGGCAAAAGCCTACCCTATCGAGTGACGGCGATCTCCCAGGAATCCGTTTCAAAAAGGGGCAGGTCCTAAACGGACACCTGCTATCGGCCGGAAATAGGTTGAGAACGGCAGCGAGGGAGTGTAATAAAAGTGAAAGACAATGCCGACCGCGAGGCATGAGGCAGGAAGTGAGTGTAGAGCTGGTGGTACAAAGCTCAGAGTTGGTGCTAATGGGTCACCCTTTACTGCTCACTGTTTACACTGACTCACACACCACTCCTGGTCAGTTCATTTCAGTGACACTTTTCCCCTTGGTGTGAGGTTCCCTCTGAGCGTAATAACGCCCTTAATGGGCCCAGGGAGGATGACACGTCCTCTTTATCCTGTCAGTTTAAAGAGGTGAGAACATCGAATTGAAGAGCAGGTTGCGTTTTTCTGTGCCGTTTGCGTGGAGAATGTTGAGTCGTGAACTCTCTCTTCTTTGCAATTCTCACTGAGCAAGATTGAGACGGAAGGCACGTTGACGAGTCCTTGTGTTCATGTGATGAATCAACTGTACCTGCGCACACACCGCAAGTCGCGCGCTGTGGCGCCGTGGCTTAGATGGTAAAAGCGCCTGTTTCGTAAACAGGAGATCCTGGGTTCGAATCCCAGTGGTGCCTGCTTGCTGTGTCAAAAGTGCGCACTTGCGTCTTCTTACCAGAGTTGTGTTGCTGGTGAGACAGCACAACGTTCTGTTGCCGCCTGTTATGGTTTGGCGATCCTGGTCTCATTCCAGCAGTAGTCACTGATCGTTCTACCTGGAATTTCGTGCCGCTGTTCCACAAGCGCTCCTGCTCCTCGTTCGCTTTTATTCTCCCACCTTCATTCCAGGTTTGGTGGGAATAACGACGTGAGGTGGAGACACTGCTAACTTACCAGGGAATGCTGTGGCAAACACGCACACAAACTCCACGAGCTGATCACCCGTCCCCGTTCATTCATTTTACACCAACAGAAAATAGATCCTCCTTCTCCTAGAGTTGGAGTACAGTTGTCTTTTCTTTTTCTGCTGAAGAAGGAAAAGAGAAAACATTGCTGCTGAAGGTGGTTATGGAGGGAAGGACAGTCACCAGCGTGTGTACAAGTCAGTTGGCAAGGTTTCCTGTCAGCGTCACTGGGCGGGGTCCCTGTTTAGGAATCCGAGTTTGCATCGTCCAGACCTGGATACAGCTCCCAGTCTCGTAATGAAGATTTATTTCTCTAATTGTGAATTATCCGATTGAAAACGATTTGCTAGTTAGGCACAGAATACACCCGCTGATCCTGCCAGAGTCAGCCCAGTGATTGTTTGCATTCATCTAGAAGGACAAAGGCAGCAGATACACCGGTAAACTAGCTCCGCGAATCCCCCTCCGATCATCTCAGCTTTCTGAGTTGTAAAGATCTCGTTGTAGCTTCACTAGCGCTGGATCAAAGTCCTGGAACCCCCTCCCTAGCAGCCTCATGGCTGGAGCTCCGTGCTGAGGAGTTCAAGGGTTCAGCAAAGTAACTGATCCCCCGATCTGCCGGGTAATCAGGGATGGGCAGTAAATCCTACCCTGGATGAGTGGCGCTGGAAGAGCACAACAGTTCAGGCAGGCATCCAAGGAGCAGCGAAATCGACGTTTCGGGCAAAAGCCTACCCTATCGAGTGACGGCGATCTCCCAGGAATCCGTTTCAAAAAGGGGCAGGTCCTAAACGGACACCTGCTATCGGCCGGAAATAGGTTGAGAACGGCAGCGAGGGAGTGTAATAAAAGTGAAAGACAATGCCGACCGCGAGGCATGAGGCAGGAAGTGAGTGTAGAGCTGGTGGTACAAAGCTCAGAGTTGGTGCTAATGGGTCACCCTTTACTGCTCACTGTTTACACTGACTCACACACCACTCCTGGTCAGTTCATTTCAGTGACACTTTTCCCCTTGGTGTGAGGTTCCCTCTGAGCGTAATAACGCCCTTAATGGGCCCAGGGAGGATGACACGTCCTCTTTATCCTGTCAGTTTAAAGAGGTGAGAACATCGAATTGAAGAGCAGGTTGCGTTTTTCTGTGCCGTTTGCGTGGAGAATGTTGAGTCGTGAACTCTCTCTTCTTTGCAATTCTCACTGAGCAAGATTGAGACGGAAGGCACGTTGACGAGTCCTTGTGTTCATGTGATGAATCAACTGTACCTGCGCACACACCGCAAGTCGCGCGCTGTGGCGCCGTGGCTTAGATGGTAAAAGCGCCTGTTTCGTAAACAGGAGATCCTGGGTTCGAATCCCAGTGGTGCCTGCTTGCTGTGTCAAAAGTGCGCACTTGCGTCTTCTTACCAGAGTTGTGTTGCTGGTGAGACAGCACAACGTTCTGTTGCCGCCTGTTATGGTTTGGCGATCCTGGTCTCATTCCAGCAGTAGTCACTGATCGTTCTACCTGGAATTTCGTGCCGCTGTTCCACAAGCGCTCCTGCTCCTCGTTCGCTTTTATTCTCCCACCTTCATTCCAGGTTTGGTGGGAATAACGACGTGAGGTGGAGACACTGCTAACTTACCAGGGAATGCTGTGGCAAACACGCACACAAACTCCACGAGCTGATCACCCGTCCCCGTTCATTCATTTTACACCAACAGAAAATAGATCCTCCTTCTCCTAGAGTTGGAGTACAGTTGTCTTTTCTTTTTCTGCTGAAGAAGGAAAAGAGAAAACATTGCTGCTGAAGGTGGTTATGGAGGGAAGGACAGTCACCAGCGTGTGTACAAGTCAGTTGGCAAGGTTTCCTGTCAGCGTCACTGGGCGGGGTCCCTGTTTAGGAATCCGAGTTTGCATCGTCCAGACCTGGATACAGCTCCCAGTCTCGTAATGAAGATTTATTTCTCTAATTGTGAATTATCCGATTGAAAACGATTTCCTAGTTACGCACAGAATACACCCGCTGATCCTGCCAGAGTCAGCCCAGTGATTGGTTGCATTCATCTAGAAGGACAAAGGCAGCAGATACACCGGTAAACTAGCTCCGCGAATCCCCCTCCGATCATCTCAGCTTTCTGAGTTGTAAAGATCTCGTTGTAGCTTCACTAGCGCTGGATCAAAGTCCTGGAACCCCCTCCCTAGCAGCCTCATGGCTGGAGCTCCGTGCTGAGGAGTTCAAGGGTTCAGCAAAGTAACTGATCCCCCGATCTGCCGGGTAATCAGGGATGGGCAGTAAATCCTACCCTGGATGAGTGGCGCTGGAAGAGCACAACAGTTCAGGCAGGCATCCAAGGAGCAGCGAAATCGACGTTTCGGGCAAAAGCCTACCCTATCGAGTGACGGCGATCTCCCAGGAATCCGTTTCAAAAAGGGGCAGGTCCTAAACGGACACCTGCTATCGGCCGGAAATAGGTTGAGAACGGCAGCGAGGGAGTGTAATAAAAGTGAAAGACAATGCCGACCGCGAGGCATGAGGCAGGAAGTGAGTGTAGAGCTGGTGGTACAAAGCTCAGAGTTGGTGCTAATGGGTCACCCTTTACTGCTCACTGTTTACACTGACTCACACACCACTCCTGGTCAGTTCATTTCAGTGACACTTTTCCCCTTGGTGTGAGGTTCCCTCTGAGCGTAATAACGCCCTTAATGGGCCCAGGGAGGATGACACGTCCTCTTTATCCTGTCAGTTTAAAGAGGTGAGAACATCGAATTGAAGAGCAGGTTGCGTTTTTCTGTGCCGTTTGCGTGGAGAATGTTGAGTCGTGAACTCTCTCTTCTTTGCAATTCTCACTGAGCAAGATTGAGACGGAAGGCACGTTGACGAGTCCTTGTGTTCATGTGATGAATCAACTGTACCTGCGCACACACCGCAAATCGCGCGCTGTGGCGCCGTGGCTTAGATGGTAAAAGCGCCTGTTTCGTAAACAGGAGATCCTGGGTTCGAATCCCAGTGGTGCCTGCTTGCTGTGTCAAAAGTGCGCACTTGCGTCTTCTTACCAGAGTTGTGTTGCTGGTGAGACAGCACAACGTTCTGTTGCCGCCTGTTATGGTTTGGCGATCCTGGTCTCATTCCAGCAGTAGTCACTGATCGTTCTACCTGGAATTTCGTGCCGCTGTTCCACAAGCGCTCCTGCTCCTCGTTCGCTTTTATTCTCCCACCTTCATTCCAGGTTTGGTGGGAATAACGACGTGAGGTGGAGACACTGCTAACTTACCAGGGAATGCTGTGGCAAACACGCACACAAACTCCACGAGCTGATCACCCGTCCCCGTTCATTCATTTTACACCAACAGAAAATAGATCCTCCTTCTCCTAGAGTTGGAGTACAGTTGTCTTTTCTTTTTCTGCTGAAGAAGGAAAAGAGAAAACATTGCTGCTGAAGGTGGTTATGGAGGGAAGGACAGTCACCAGCGTGTGTACAAGTCAGTTGGCAAGGTTTCCTGTCAGCGTCACTGGGCGGGGTCCCTGTTTAGGAATCCGAGTTTGCATCGTCCAGACCTGGATACAGCTCCCAGTCTCGTAATGAAGATTTATTTCTCTAATTGTGAATTATCCGATTGAAAACGATTTCCTAGTTACGCACAGAATACAACCGCTGATCCTGCCAGAGTCAGCCCAGTGATTGGTTGCATTCATCTAGAAGGACAAAGGCAGCAGATACACCGGTAAACTAGCTCCGCGAATCCCCCTCCGATCATCTCAGCTTTCTGAGTTGTAAAGATCTCGTTGTAGCTTCACTAGCGCTGGATCAAAGTCCTGGAACCCCCTCCCTAGCAGCCTCATGGCTGGAGCTCCGTGCTGAGGAGTTCAAGGGTTCAGCAAAGTAACTGATCCCCCGATCTGCCGGGTAATCAGGGATGGGCAGTAAATCCTACCCTGGATGAGTGGCGCTGGAAGAGCACAACAGTTCAGGCAGGCATCCAAGGAGCAGCGAAATCGACGTTTCGGGCAAAAGCCTACCCTATCGAGTGACGGCGATCTCCCAGGAATCCGTTTCAAAAAGGGGCAGGTCCTAAACGGACACCTGCTATCGGCCGGAAATAGGTTGAGAACGGCAGCGAGGGAGTGTAATAAAAGTGAAAGACAATGCCGACCGCGAGGCATGAGGCAGGAAGTGAGTGTAGAGCTGGTGGTACAAAGCTCAGAGTTGGTGCTAATGGGTCACCCTTTACTGCTCACTGTTTACACGGACTCACACACCACTCCTGGTCAGTTCATTTCAGTGATACTTTTCCCCTTGGTGTGAGGTTCCCTCTGAGCGTAATAACGCCCTTAATGGGCCCAGGGAGGATGACACGTCCTCTTTATCCTGTCAGTTTAAAGAGGTGAGAACATCGAATTGAAGAGCAGGTTGCGTTTTTCTGTGCCGTTTGCGTGGAGAATGTTGAGTCGTGAACTCTCTCTTCTTTGCAATTCTCACTGAGCAAGATTGAGACGGAAGGCACGTTGACGAGTCCTTGTGTTCATGTGATGAATCAACTGTACCTGCGCACACACCGCAAATCGCGCGCTGTGGCGCCGTGGCTTAGATGGTAAAAGCGCCTGTTTCGTTAACAGGAGATCCTGGGTTCGAATCCCAGTGGTGCCTGCTTGCTGTGTCAAAAGTGCGCACTTGCGTCTTCTTACCAGAGTTGTGTTGCTGGTGAGACAGCACAACGTTCTGTTGCCGCCTGTTATGGTTTGGCGATCCTGGTCTCATTCCAGCAGTAGTCACTGATCGTTCTACCTGGAATTTCGTGCCGCTGTTCCACAAGCGCTCCTGCTCCTCGTTCGCTTTTATTCTCCCACCTTCATTCCAGGTTTGGTGGGAATAACGACGTGAGGTGGAGACACTGCTAACTTACCAGGGAATGCTGTGGCAAACACGCACACAAACTCCACGAGCTGATCACCCGTCCCCGTTCATTCATTTTACACCAACAGAAAATAGATCCTCCTTCTCCTAGAGTTGGAGTACAGTTGTCTTTTCTTTTTCTGCTGAAGAAGGAAAAGAGAAAACATTGCTGCTGAAGGTGGTTATGGAGGGAAGGACAGTCACCAGCGTGTGTACAAGTCAGTTGGCAAGGTTTCCTGTCAGCGTCACTGGGCGGGGTCCCTGTTTAGGAATCCGAGTTTGCATCGTCCAGACCTGGATACAGCTCCCAGTCTCGTAATGAAGATTTATTTCTCTAATTGTGAATTATCCGATTGAAAACGATTTCCTAGTTACGCACAGAATACACCCGCTGATCCTGCCAGAGTCAGCCCAGTGATTGGTTGCATTCATCTAGAAGGACAAAGGCAGCAGATACACCGGTAAACTAGCTCCGCGAATCCCCCTCCGATCATCTCAGCTTTCTGAGTTGTAAAGATCTCGTTGTAGCTTCACTAGCGCTGGATCAAAGTCCTGGAACCCCCTCCCTAGCAGCCTCATGGCTGGAGCTCCGTGCTGAGGAGTTCAAGGGTTCAGCAAAGTAACTGATCCCCCGATCTGCCGGGTAATCAGGGATGGGCAGTAAATCCTACCCTGGATGAGTGGCGCTGGAAGAGCACAACAGTTCAGGCAGGCATCCAAGGAGCAGCGAAATCGACGTTTCGGGCAAAAGCCTACCCTATCGAGTGACGGCGATCTCCCAGGAATCCGTTTCAAAAAGGGGCAGGTCCTAAACGGACACCTGCTATCGGCCGGAAATAGGTTGAGAACGGCAGCGAGGGAGTGTAATAAAAGTGAAAGACAATGCCGACCGCGAGGCATGAGGCAGGAAGTGAGTGTAGAGCTGGTGGTACAAAGCTCAGAGTTGGTGCTAATGGGTCACCCTTTACTGCTCACTGTTTACACTGACTCACACACCACTCCTGGTCAGTTCATTTCAGTGACACTTTTCCCCTTGGTGTGAGGTTCCCTCTGAGCGTAATAACGCCCTTAATGGGCCCAGGGAGGATGACACGTCCTCTTTATCCTGTCAGTTTAAAGAGGTGAGAACATCGAATTGAAGAGCAGGTTGCGTTTTTCTGTGCCGTTTGCGTGGAGAATGTTGAGTCGTGAACTCTCTCTTCTTTGCAATTCTCACTGAGCAAGATTGAGACGGAAGGCACGTTGACGAGTCCTTGTGTTCATGTGATGAATCAACTGTACCTGCGCACACACCGCAAGTCGCGCGCTGTGGCGCCGTGGCTTAGATGGTAAAAGCGCCTGTTTCGTAAACAGGAGATCCTGGGTTCGAATCCCAGTGGTGCCTGCTTGCTGTGTCAAAAGTGCGCACTTGCGTCTTCTTACCAGAGTTGTGTTGCTGGTGAGACAGCACAACGTTCTGTTGCCGCCTGTTATGGTTTGGCGATCCTGGTCTCATTCCAGCAGTAGTCACTGATCGTTCTACCTGGAATTTCGTGCCGCTGTTCCACAAGCGCTCCTGCTCCTCGTTCGCTTTTATTCTCCCACCTTCATTCCAGGTTTGGTGGGAATAACGACGTGAGGTGGAGACACTGCTAACTTACCAGGGAATGCTGTGGCAAACACGCACACAAACTCCACGAGCTGATCACCCGTCCCCGTTCATTCATTTTACACCAACAGAAAATAGATCCTCCTTCTCCTAGAGTTGGAGTACAGTTGTCTTTTCTTTTTCTGCTGAAGAAGGAAAAGAGAAAACATTGCTGCTGAAGGTGGTTATGGAGGGAAGGACAGTCACCAGCGTGTGTACAAGTCAGTTGGCAAGGTTTCCTGTCAGCGTCACTGGGCGGGGTCCCTGTTTAGGAATCCGAGTTTGCATCGTCCAGACCTGGATACAGCTCCCAGTCTCGTAATGAAGATTTATTTCTCTAATTGTGAATTATCCGATTGAAAACGATTTCCTAGTTAGGCACAGAATACACCCGCTGATCCTGCCAGAGTCAGCCCAGTGATTGGTTGCATTCATCTAGAAGGACAAAGGCAGCAGATACACCGGTAAACTAGCTCCGCGAATCCCCCTCCGATCATCTCAGCTTTCTGAGTTGTAAAGATCTCGTTGTAGCTTCACTAGCGCTGGATCAAAGTCCTGGAACCCCCTCCCTAGCAGCCTCATGGCTGGAGCTCCGTGCTGAGGAGTTCAAGGGTTCAGCAAAGTAACTGATCCCCCGATCTGCCGGGTAATCAGGGATGGGCAGTAAATCCTACCCTGGATGAGTGGCGCTGGAAGAGCACAACAGTTCAGGCAGGCATCCAAGGAGCAGCGAAATCGACGTTTCGGGCAAAAGCCTACCCTATCGAGTGACGGCGATCTCCCAGGAATCCGTTTCAAAAAGGGGCAGGTCCTAAACGGACACCTGCTATCGGCCGGAAATAGGTTGAGAACGGCAGCGAGGGAGTGTAATAAAAGTGAAAGACAATGCCGACCGCGAGGCATGAGGCAGGAAGTGAGTGTAGAGCTGGTGGTACAAAGCTCAGAGTTGGTGCTAATGGGTCACCCTTTACTGCTCACTGTTTACACTGACTCACACACCACTCCTGGTCAGTTCATTTCAGTGACACTTTTCCCCTTGGTGTGAGGTTCCCTCTGAGCGTAATAACGCCCTTAATGGGCCCAGGGAGGATGACACGTCCTCTTTATCCTGTCAGTTTAAAGAGGTGAGAACATCGAATTGAAGAGCAGGTTGCGTTTTTCTGTGCCGTTTGCGTGGAGAATGTTGAGTCGTGAACTCTCTCTTCTTTGCAATTCTCACTGAGCAAGATTGAGACGGAAGGCACGTTGACGAGTCCTTGTGTTCATGTGATGAATCAACTGTACCTGCGCACACACCGCAAGTCGCGCGCTGTGGCGCCGTGGCTTAGATGGTAAAAGCGCCTGTTTCGTAAACAGGAGATCCTGGGTTCGAATCCCAGTGGTGCCTGCTTGCTGTGTCAAAAGTGCGCACTTGCGTCTTCTTACCAGAGTTGTGTTGCTGGTGAGACAGCACAACGTTCTGTTGCCGCCTGTTATGGTTTGGCGATCCTGGTCTCATTCCAGCAGTAGTCACTGATCGTTCTACCTGGAATTTCGTGCCGCTGTTCCACAAGCGCTCCTGCTCCTCGTTCGCTTTTATTCTCCCACCTTCATTCCAGGTTTGGTGGGAATAACGACGTGAGGTGGAGACACTGCTAACTTACCAGGGAATGCTGTGGCAAACACGCACACACACTCCACGAGCTGATCACCCGTCCCCGTTCATTCATTTTACACCAACAGAAAATAGATCCTCCTTCTCCTAGAGTTGGAGTACAGTTGTCTTTTCTTTTTCTGCTGAAGAAGGAAAAGAGAAAACATTGCTGCTGAAGGTGGTTATGGAGGGAAGGACAGTCACCAGCGTGTGTACAAGTCAGTTGGCAAGGTTTCCTGTCAGCGTCACTGGGCGGGGTCCCTGTTTAGGAATCCGAGTTTGCATCGTCCAGACCTGGATACAGCTCCCAGTCTCGTAATGAAGATTTATTTCTCTAATTGTGAATTATCCGATTGAAAACGATTTGCTAGTTAGGCACAGAATACACCCGCTGATCCTGCCAGAGTCAGCCCAGTGATTGTTTGCATTCATCTAGAAGGACAAAGGCAGCAGATACACCGGTAAACTAGCTCCGCGAATCCCCCTCCGATCATCTCAGCTTTCTGAGTTGTAAAGATCTCGTTGTAGCTTCACTAGCGCTGGATCAAAGTCCTGGAACCCCCTCCCTAGCAGCCTCATGGCTGGAGCTCCGTGCTGAGGAGTTCAAGGGTTCAGCAAAGTAACTGATCCCCCGATCTGCCGGGTAATCAGGGATGGGCAGTAAATCCTACCCTGGATGAGTGGCGCTGGAAGAGCACAACAGTTCAGGCAGGCATCCAAGGAGCAGCGAAATCGACGTTTCGGGCAAAAGCCTACCCTATCGAGTGACGGCGATCTCCCAGGAATCCGTTTCAAAAAGGGGCAGGTCCTAAACGGACACCTGCTATCGGCCGGAAATAGGTTGAGAACGGCAGCGAGGGAGTGTAATAAAAGTGAAAGACAATGCCGACCGCGAGGCATGAGGCAGGAAGTGAGTGTAGAGCTGGTGGTACAAAGCTCAGAGTTGGTGCTAATGGGTCACCCTTTACTGCTCACTGTTTACACTGACTCACACACCACTCCTGGTCAGTTCATTTCAGTGACACTTTTCCCCTTGGTGTGAGGTTCCCTCTGAGCGTAATAACGCCCTTAATGGGCCCAGGGAGGATGACACGTCCTCTTTATCCTGTCAGTTTAAAGAGGTGAGAACATCGAATTGAAGAGCAGGTTGCGTTTTTCTGTGCCGTTTGCGTGGAGAATGTTGAGTCGTGAACTCTCTCTTCTTTGCAATTCTCACTGAGCAAGATTGAGACGGAAGGCACGTTGACGAGTCCTTGTGTTCATGTGATGAATCAACTGTACCTGCGCACACACCGCAAGTCGCGCGCTGTGGCGCCGTGGCTTAGATGGTAAAAGCGCCTGTTTCGTAAACAGGAGATCCTGGGTTCGAATCCCAGTGGTGCCTGCTTGCTGTGTCAAAAGTGCGCACTTGCGTCTTCTTACCAGAGTTGTGTTGCTGGTGAGACAGCACAACGTTCTGTTGCCGCCTGTTATGGTTTGGCGATCCTGGTCTCATTCCAGCAGTAGTCACTGATCGTTCTACCTGGAATTTCGTGCCGCTGTTCCACAAGCGCTCCTGCTCCTCGTTCGCTTTTATTCTCCCACCTTCATTCCAGGTTTGGTGGGAATAACGACGTGAGGTGGAGACACTGCTAACTTACCAGGGAATGCTGTGGCAAACACGCACACAAACTCCACGAGCTGATCACCCGTCCCCGTTCATTCATTTTACACCAACAGAAAATAGATCCTCCTTCTCCTAGAGTTGGAGTACAGTTGTCTTTTCTTTTTCTGCTGAAGAAGGAAAAGAGAAAACATTGCTGCTGAAGGTGGTTATGGAGGGAAGGACAGTCACCAGCGTGTGTACAAGTCAGTTGGCAAGGTTTCCTGTCAGCGTCACTGGGCGGGGTCCCTGTTTAGGAATCCGAGTTTGCATCGTCCAGACCTGGATACAGCTCCCAGTCTCGTAATGAAGATTTATTTCTCTAATTGTGAATTATCCGATTGAAAACGATTTCCTAGTTAGGCACAGAATACACCCGCTGATCCTGCCAGAGTCAGCCCAGTGATTGGTTGCATTCATCTAGAAGGACAAAGGCAGCAGATACACCGGTAAACTAGCTCCGCGAATCCCCCTCCGATCATCTCAGCTTTCTGAGTTGTAAAGATCTCGTTGTAGCTTCACTAGCGCTGGATCAAAGTCCTGGAACCCCCTCCCTAGCAGCCTCATGGCTGGAGCTCCGTGCTGAGGAGTTCAAGGGTTCAGCAAAGTAACTGATCCCCCGATCTGCCGGGTAATCAGGGATGGGCAGTAAATCCTACCCTGGATGAGTGGCGCTGGAAGAGCACAACAGTTCAGGCAGGCATCCAAGGAGCAGCGAAATCGACGTTTCGGGCAAAAGCCTACCCTATCGAGTGACGGCGATCTCCCAGGAATCCGTTTCAAAAAGGGGCAGGTCCTAAACGGACACCTGCTATCGGCCGGAAATAGGTTGAGAACGGCAGCGAGGGAGTGTAATAAAAGTGAAAGACAATGCCGACCGCGAGGCATGAGGCAGGAAGTGAGTGTAGAGCTGGTGGTACAAAGCTCAGAGTTGGTGCTAATGGGTCACCCTTTACTGCTCACTGTTTACACTGACTCACACACCACTCCTGGTCAGTTCATTTCAGTGACACTTTTCCCCTTGGTGTGAGGTTCCCTCTGAGCGTAATAACGCCCTTAATGGGCCCAGGGAGGATGACACGTCCTCTTTATCCTGTCAGTTTAAAGAGGTGAGAACATCGAATTGAAGAGCAGGTTGCGTTTTTCTGTGCCGTTTGCGTGGAGAATGTTGAGTCGTGAACTCTCTCTTCTTTGCAATTCTCACTGAGCAAGATTGAGACGGAAGGCACGTTGACGAGTCCTTGTGTTCATGTGATGAATCAACTGTACCTGCGCACACACCGCAAGTCGCGCGCTGTGGCGCCGTGGCTTAGATGGTAAAAGCGCCTGTTTCGTAAACAGGAGATCCTGGGTTCGAATCCCAGTGGTGCCTGCTTGCTGTGTCAAAAGTGCGCACTTGCGTCTTCTTACCAGAGTTGTGTTGCTGGTGAGACAGCACAACGTTCTGTTGCCGCCTGTTATGGTTTGGCGATCCTGGTCTCATTCCAGCAGTAGTCACTGATCGTTCTACCTGGAATTTCGTGCCGCTGTTCCACAAGCGCTCCTGCTCCTCGTTCGCTTTTATTCTCCCACCTTCATTCCAGGTTTGGTGGGAATAACGACGTGAGGTGGAGACACTGCTAACTTACCAGGGAATGCTGTGGCAAACACGCACACACACTCCACGAGCTGATCACCCGTCCCCGTTCATTCATTTTACACCAACAGAAAATAGATCCTCCTTCTCCTAGAGTTGGAGTACAGTTGTCTTTTCTTTTTCTGCTGAAGAAGGAAAAGAGAAAACATTGCTGCTGAAGGTGGTTATGGAGGGAAGGACAGTCACCAGCGTGTGTACAAGTCAGTTGGCAAGGTTTCCTGTCAGCGTCACTGGGCGGGGTCCCTGTTTAGGAATCCGAGTTTGCATCGTCCAGACCTGGATACAGCTCCCAGTCTCGTAATGAAGATTTATTTCTCTAATTGTGAATTATCCGATTGAAAACGATTTGCTAGTTAGGCACAGAATACACCCGCTGATCCTGCCAGAGTCAGCCCAGTGATTGTTTGCATTCATCTAGAAGGACAAAGGCAGCAGATACACCGGTAAACTAGCTCCGCGAATCCCCCTCCGATCATCTCAGCTTTCTGAGTTGTAAAGATCTCGTTGTAGCTTCACTAGCGCTGGATCAAAGTCCTGGAACCCCCTCCCTAGCAGCCTCATGGCTGGAGCTCCGTGCTGAGGAGTTCAAGGGTTCAGCAAAGTAACTGATCCCCCGATCTGCCGGGTAATCAGGGATGGGCAGTAAATCCTACCCTGGATGAGTGGCGCTGGAAGAGCACAACAGTTCAGGCAGGCATCCAAGGAGCAGCGAAATCGACGTTTCGGGCAAAAGCCTACCCTATCGAGTGACGGCGATCTCCCAGGAATCCGTTTCAAAAAGGGGCAGGTCCTAAACGGACACCTGCTATCGGCCGGAAATAGGTTGAGAACGGCAGCGAGGGAGTGTAATAAAAGTGAAAGACAATGCCGACCGCGAGGCATGAGGCAGGAAGTGAGTGTAGAGCTGGTGGTACAAAGCTCAGAGTTGGTGCTAATGGGTCACCCTTTACTGCTCACTGTTTACACTGACTCACACACCACTCCTGGTCAGTTCATTTCAGTGACACTTTTCCCCTTGGTGTGAGGTTCCCTCTGAGCGTAATAACGCCCTTAATGGGCCCAGGGAGGATGACACGTCCTCTTTATCCTGTCAGTTTAAAGAGGTGAGAACATCGAATTGAAGAGCAGGTTGCGTTTTTCTGTGCCGTTTGCGTGGAGAATGTTGAGTCGTGAACTCTCTCTTCTTTGCAATTCTCACTGAGCAAGATTGAGACGGAAGGCACGTTGACGAGTCCTTGTGTTCATGTGATGAATCAACTGTACCTGCGCACACACCGCAAGTCGCGCGCTGTGGCGCCGTGGCTTAGATGGTAAAAGCGCCTGTTTCGTAAACAGGAGATCCTGGGTTCGAATCCCAGTGGTGCCTGCTTGCTGTGTCAAAAGTGCGCACTTGCGTCTTCTTACCAGAGTTGTGTTGCTGGTGAGACAGCACAACGTTCTGTTGCCGCCTGTTATGGTTTGGCGATCCTGGTCTCATTCCAGCAGTAGTCACTGATCGTTCTACCTGGAATTTCGTGCCGCTGTTCCACAAGCGCTCCTGCTCCTCGTTCGCTTTTATTCTCCCACCTTCATTCCAGGTTTGGTGGGAATAACGACGTGAGGTGGAGACACTGCTAACTTACCAGGGAATGCTGTGGCAAACACGCACACAAACTCCACGAGCTGATCACCCGTCCCCGTTCATTCATTTTACACCAACAGAAAATAGATCCTCCTTCTCCTAGAGTTGGAGTACAGTTGTCTTTTCTTTTTCTGCTGAAGAAGGAAAAGAGAAAACATTGCTGCTGAAGGTGGTTATGGAGGGAAGGACAGTCACCAGCGTGTGTACAAGTCAGTTGGCAAGGTTTCCTGTCAGCGTCACTGGGCGGGGTCCCTGTTTAGGAATCCGAGTTTGCATCGTCCAGACCTGGATACAGCTCCCAGTCTCGTAATGAAGATTTATTTCTCTAATTGTGAATTATCCGATTGAAAACGATTTCCTAGTTACGCACAGAATACACCCGCTGATCCTGCCAGAGTCAGCCCAGTGATTGGTTGCATTCATCTAGAAGGACAAAGGCAGCAGATACACCGGTAAACTAGCTCCGCGAATCCCCCTCCGATCATCTCAGCTTTCTGAGTTGTAAAGATCTCGTTGTAGCTTCACTAGCGCTGGATCAAAGTCCTGGAACCCCCTCCCTAGCAGCCTCATGGCTGGAGCTCCGTGCTGAGGAGTTCAAGGGTTCAGCAAAGTAACTGATCCCCCGATCTGCCGGGTAATCAGGGATGGGCAGTAAATCCTACCCTGGATGAGTGGCGCTGGAAGAGCACAACAGTTCAGGCAGGCATCCAAGGAGCAGCGAAATCGACGTTTCGGGCAAAAGCCTACCCTATCGAGTGACGGCGATCTCCCAGGAATCCGTTTCAAAAAGGGGCAGGTCCTAAACGGACACCTGCTATCGGCCGGAAATAGGTTGAGAACGGCAGCGAGGGAGTGTAATAAAAGTGAAAGACAATGCCGACCGCGAGGCATGAGGCAGGAAGTGAGTGTAGAGCTGGTGGTACAAAGCTCAGAGTTGGTGCTAATGGGTCACCCTTTACTGCTCACTGTTTACACTGACTCACACACCACTCCTGGTCAGTTCATTTCAGTGATACTTTTCCCCTTGGTGTGAGGTTCCCTCTGAGCGTAATAACGCCCTTAATGGGCCCAGGGAGGATGACACGTCCTCTTTATCCTGTCAGTTTAAAGAGGTGAGAACATCGAATTGAAGAGCAGGTTGCGTTTTTCTGTGCCGTTTGCGTGGAGAATGTTGAGTCGTGAACTCTCTCTTCTTTGCAATTCTCACTGAGCAAGATTGAGACGGAAGGCACGTTGACGAGTCCTTGTGTTCATGTGATGAATCAACTGTACCTGCGCACACACCGCAAATCGCGCGCTGTGGCGCCGTGGCTTAGATGGTAAAAGCGCCTGTTTCGTTAACAGGAGATCCTGGGTTCGAATCCCAGTGGTGCCTGCTTGCTGTGTCAAAAGTGCGCACTTGCGTCTTCTTACCAGAGTTGTGTTGCTGGTGAGACAGCACAACGTTCTGTTGCCGCCTGTTATGGTTTGGCGATCCTGGTCTCATTCCAGCAGTAGTCACTGATCGTTCTACCTGGAATTTCGTGCCGCTGTTCCACAAGCGCTCCTGCTCCTCGTTCGCTTTTATTCTCCCACCTTCATTCCAGGTTTGGTGGGAATAACGACGTGAGGTGGAGACACTGCTAACTTACCAGGGAATGCTGTGGCAAACACGCACACAAACTCCACGAGCTGATCACCCGTCCCCGTTCATTCATTTTACACCAACAGAAAATAGATCCTCCTTCTCCTAGAGTTGGAGTACAGTTGTCTTTTCTTTTTCTGCTGAAGAAGGAAAAGAGAAAACATTGCTGCTGAAGGTGGTTATGGAGGGAAGGACAGTCACCAGCGTGTGTACAAGTCAGTTGGCAAGGTTTCCTGTCAGCGTCACTGGGCGGGGTCCCTGTTTAGGAATCCGAGTTTGCATCGTCCAGACCTGGATACAGCTCCCAGTCTCGTAATGAAGATTTATTTCTCTAATTGTGAATTATCCGATTGAAAACGATTTCCTAGTTACGCACAGAATACACCCGCTGATCCTGCCAGAGTCAGCCCAGTGATTGGTTGCATTCATCTAGAAGGACAAAGGCAGCAGATACACCGGTAAACTAGCTCCGCGAATCCCCCTCCGATCATCTCAGCTTTCTGAGTTGTAAAGATCTCGTTGTAGCTTCACTAGCGCTGGATCAAAGTCCTGGAACCCCCTCCCTAGCAGCCTCATGGCTGGAGCTCCGTGCTGAGGAGTTCAAGGGTTCAGCAAAGTAACTGATCCCCCGATCTGCCGGGTAATCAGGGATGGGCAGTAAATCCTACCCTGGATGAGTGGCGCTGGAAGAGCACAACAGTTCAGGCAGGCATCCAAGGAGCAGCGAAATCGACGTTTCGGGCAAAAGCCTACCCTATCGAGTGACGGCGATCTCCCAGGAATCCGTTTCAAAAAGGGGCAGGTCCTAAACGGACACCTGCTATCGGCCGGAAATAGGTTGAGAACGGCA
Source organism: Chiloscyllium punctatum (assembly GCF_047496795.1). Classification (NCBI taxonomy): domain Eukaryota; kingdom Metazoa; phylum Chordata; class Chondrichthyes; order Orectolobiformes; family Hemiscylliidae; genus Chiloscyllium; species Chiloscyllium punctatum. Next base: position 30,437,542 of record NC_092783.1, read on the forward strand.
GCGAGGGAGTGTAATAAAAGTGAAAGACAATGCCGACCGCGAGGCATGAGGCAGGAAGTGAGTGTAGAGCTGGTGGTACAAAGCTCAGAGTTGGTGCTAATGGGTCACCCTTTACTGCTCACTGTTTACACTGACTCACACACCACTCCTGGTCAGTTCATTTCAGTGACACTTTTCCCCTTGGTGTGAGGTTCCCTCTGAGCGTAATAACGCCCTTAATGGGCCCAGGGAGGATGACACGTCCTCTTTATCCTGTCAGTTTAAAGAGGTGAGAACATCGAATTGAAGAGCAGGTTGCGTTTTTCTGTGCCGTTTGCGTGGAGAATGTTGAGTCGTGAACTCTCTCTTCTTTGCAATTCTCACTGAGCAAGATTGAGACGGAAGGCACGTTGACGAGTCCTTGTGTTCATGTGATGAATCAACTGTACCTGCGCACACACCGCAAGTCGCGCGCTGTGGCGCCGTGGCTTAGATGGTAAAAGCGCCTGTTTCGTAAACAGGAGATCCTGGGTTCGAATCCCAGTGGTGCCTGCTTGCTGTGTCAAAAGTGCGCACTTGCGTCTTCTTACCAGAGTTGTGTTGCTGGTGAGACAGCACAACGTTCTGTTGCCGCCTGTTATGGTTTGGCGATCCTGGTCTCATTCCAGCAGTAGTCACTGATCGTTCTACCTGGAATTTCGTGCCGCTGTTCCACAAGCGCTCCTGCTCCTCGTTCGCTTTTATTCTCCCACCTTCATTCCAGGTTTGGTGGGAATAACGACGTGAGGTGGAGACACTGCTAACTTACCAGGGAATGCTGTGGCAAACACGCACACAAACTCCACGAGCTGATCACCCGTCCCCGTTCATTCATTTTACACCAACAGAAAATAGATCCTCCTTCTCCTAGAGTTGGAGTACAGTTGTCTTTTCTTTTTCTGCTGAAGAAGGAAAAGAGAAAACATTGCTGCTGAAGGTGGTTATGGAGGGAAGGACAGTCACCAGCGTGTGTACAAGTCAGTTGGCAAGGTTTCCTGTCAGCGTCACTGGGCGGGGTCCCTGTTTAGGAATCCGAGTTTGCATCGTCCAGACCTGGATACAGCTCCCAGTCTCGTAATGAAGATTTATTTCTCTAATTGTGAATTATCCGATTGAAAACGATTTCCTAGTTACGCACAGAATACACCCGCTGATCCTGCCAGAGTCAGCCCAGTGATTGGTTGCATTCATCTAGAAGGACAAAGGCAGCAGATACACCGGTAAACTAGCTCCGCGAATCCCCCTCCGATCATCTCAGCTTTCTGAGTTGTAAAGATCTCGTTGTAGCTTCACTAGCGCTGGATCAAAGTCCTGGAACCCCCTCCCTAGCAGCCTCATGGCTGGAGCTCCGTGCTGAGGAGTTCAAGGGTTCAGCAAAGTAACTGATCCCCCGATCTGCCGGGTAATCAGGGATGGGCAGTAAATCCTACCCTGGATGAGTGGCGCTGGAAGAGCACAACAGTTCAGGCAGGCATCCAAGGAGCAGCGAAATCGACGTTTCGGGCAAAAGCCTACCCTATCGAGTGACGGCGATCTCCCAGGAATCCGTTTCAAAAAGGGGCAGGTCCTAAACGGACACCTGCTATCGGCCGGAAATAGGTTGAGAACGGCAGCGAGGGAGTGTAATAAAAGTGAAAGACAATGCCGACCGCGAGGCATGAGGCAGGAAGTGAGTGTAGAGCTGGTGGTACAAAGCTCAGAGTTGGTGCTAATGGGTCACCCTTTACTGCTCACTGTTTACACTGACTCACACACCACTCCTGGTCAGTTCATTTCAGTGATACTTTTCCCCTTGGTGTGAGGTTCCCTCTGAGCGTAATAACGCCCTTAATGGGCCCAGGGAGGATGACACGTCCTCTTTATCCTGTCAGTTTAAAGAGGTGAGAACATCGAATTGAAGAGCAGGTTGCGTTTTTCTGTGCCGTTTGCGTGGAGAATGTTGAGTCGTGAACTCTCTCTTCTTTGCAATTCTCACTGAGCAAGATTGAGACGGAAGGCACGTTGACGAGTCCTTGTGTTCATGTGATGAATCAACTGTACCTGCGCACACACCGCAAATCGCGCGCTGTGGCGCCGTGGCTTAGATGGTAAAAGCGCCTGTTTCGTTAACAGGAGATCCTGGGTTCGAATCCCAGTGGTGCCTGCTTGCTGTGTCAAAAGTGCGCACTTGCGTCTTCTTACCAGAGTTGTGTTGCTGGTGAGACAGCACAACGTTCTGTTGCCGCCTGTTATGGTTTGGCGATCCTGGTCTCATTCCAGCAGTAGTCACTGATCGTTCTACCTGGAATTTCGTGCCGCTGTTCCACAAGCGCTCCTGCTCCTCGTTCGCTTTTATTCTCCCACCTTCATTCCAGGTTTGGTGGGAATAACGACGTGAGGTGGAGACACTGCTAACTTACCAGGGAATGCTGTGGCAAACACGCACACAAACTCCACGAGCTGATCACCCGTCCCCGTTCATTCATTTTACACCAACAGAAAATAGATCCTCCTTCTCCTAGAGTTGGAGTACAGTTGTCTTTTCTTTTTCTGCTGAAGAAGGAAAAGAGAAAACATTGCTGCTGAAGGTGGTTATGGAGGGAAGGACAGTCACCAGCGTGTGTACAAGTCAGTTGGCAAGGTTTCCTGTCAGCGTCACTGGGCGGGGTCCCTGTTTAGGAATCCGAGTTTGCATCGTCCAGACCTGGATACAGCTCCCAGTCTCGTAATGAAGATTTATTTCTCTAATTGTGAATTATCCGATTGAAAACGATTTCCTAGTTACGCACAGAATACACCCGCTGATCCTGCCAGAGTCAGCCCAGTGATTGGTTGCATTCATCTAGAAGGACAAAGGCAGCAGATACACCGGTAAACTAGCTCCGCGAATCCCCCTCCGATCATCTCAGCTTTCTGAGTTGTAAAGATCTCGTTGTAGCTTCACTAGCGCTGGATCAAAGTCCTGGAACCCCCTCCCTAGCAGCCTCATGGCTGGAGCTCCGTGCTGAGGAGTTCAAGGGTTCAGCAAAGTAACTGATCCCCCGATCTGCCGGGTAATCAGGGATGGGCAGTAAATCCTACCCTGGATGAGTGGCGCTGGAAGAGCACAACAGTTCAGGCAGGCATCCAAGGAGCAGCGAAATCGACGTTTCGGGCAAAAGCCTACCCTATCGAGTGACGGCGATCTCCCAGGAATCCGTTTCAAAAAGGGGCAGGTCCTAAACGGACACCTGCTATCGGCCGGAAATAGGTTGAGAACGGCAGCGAGGGAGTGTAATAAAAGTGAAAGACAATGCCGACCGCGAGGCATGAGGCAGGAAGTGAGTGTAGAGCTGGTGGTACAAAGCTCAGAGTTGGTGCTAATGGGTCACGCTTTACTGCTCACTGTTTACACTGACTCACACACCACTCCTGGTCAGTTCATTTCAGTGATACTTTTCCCCTTGGTGTGAGGTTCCCTCTGAGCGTAATAACGCCCTTAATGGGCCCAGGGAGGATGACACGTCCTCTTTATCCTGTCAGTTTAAAGAGGTGAGAACATCGAATTGAAGAGCAGGTTGCGTTTTTCTGTGCCGTTTGCGTGGAGAATGTTGAGTCGTGAACTCTCTCTTCTTTGCAATTCTCACTGAGCAAGATTGAGACGGAAGGCACGTTGACGAGTCCTTGTGTTCATGTGATGAATCAACTGTACCTGCGCACACACCGCAAATCGCGCGCTGTGGCGCCGTGGCTTAGATGGTAAAAGCGCCTGTTTCGTTAACAGGAGATCCTGGGTTCGAATCCCAGTGGTGCCTGCTTGCTGTGTCAAAAGTGCGCACTTGCGTCTTCTTACCAGAGTTGTGTTGCTGGTGAGACAGCACAACGTTCTGTTGCCGCCTGTTATGGTTTGGCGATCCTGGTCTCATTCCAGCAGTAGTCACTGATCGTTCTACCTGGAATTTCGTGCCGCTGTTCCACAAGCGCTCCTGCTCCTCGTTCGCTTTTATTCTCCCACCTTCATTCCAGGTTTGGTGGGAATAACGACGTGAGGTGGAGACACTGCTAACTTACCAGGGAATGCTGTGGCAAACACGCACACAAACTCCACGAGCTGATCACCCGTCCCCGTTCATTCATTTTACACCAACAGAAAATAGATCCTCCTTCTCCTAGAGTTGGAGTACAGTTGTCTTTTCTTTTTCTGCTGAAGAAGGAAAAGAGAAAACATTGCTGCTGAAGGTGGTTATGGAGGGAAGGACAGTCACCAGCGTGTGTACAAGTCAGTTGGCAAGGTTTCCTGTCAGCGTCACTGGGCGGGGTCCCTGTTTAGGAATCCGAGTTTGCATCGTCCAGACCTGGATACAGCTCCCAGTCTCGTAATGAAGATTTATTTCTCTAATTGTGAATTATCCGATTGAAAACGATTTCCTAGTTACGCACAGAATACACCCGCTGATCCTGCCAGAGTCAGCCCAGTGATTGGTTGCATTCATCTAGAAGGACAAAGGCAGCAGATACACCGGTAAACTAGCTCCGCGAATCCCCCTCCGATCATCTCAGCTTTCTGAGTTGTAAAGATCTCGTTGTAGCTTCACTAGCGCTGGATCAAAGTCCTGGAACCCCCTCCCTAGCAGCCTCATGGCTGGAGCTCCGTGCTGAGGAGTTCAAGGGTTCAGCAAAGTAACTGATCCCCCGATCTGCCGGGTAATCAGGGATGGGCAGTAAATCCTACCCTGGATGAGTGGCGCTGGAAGAGCACAACAGTTCAGGCAGGCATCCAAGGAGCAGCGAAATCGACGTTTCGGGCAAAAGCCTACCCTATCGAGTGACGGCGATCTCCCAGGAATCCGTTTCAAAAAGGGGCAGGTCCTAAACGGACACCTGCTATCGGCCGGAAATAGGTTGAGAACGGCAGCGAGGGAGTGTAATAAAAGTGAAAGACAATGCCGACCGCGAGGCATGAGGCAGGAAGTGAGTGTAGAGCTGGTGGTACAAAGCTCAGAGTTGGTGCTAATGGGTCACCCTTTACTGCTCACTGTTTACACTGACTCACACACCACTCCTGGTCAGTTCATTTCAGTGACACTTTTCCCCTTGGTGTGAGGTTCCCTCTGAGCGTAATAACGCCCTTAATGGGCCCAGGGAGGATGACACGTCCTCTTTATCCTGTCAGTTTAAAGAGGTGAGAACATCGAATTGAAGAGCAGGTTGCGTTTTTCTGTGCCGTTTGCGTGGAGAATGTTGAGTCGTGAACTCTCTCTTCTTTGCAATTCTCACTGAGCAAGATTGAGACGGAAGGCACGTTGACGAGTCCTTGTGTTCATGTGATGAATCAACTGTACCTGCGCACACACCGCAAGTCGCGCGCTGTGGCGCCGTGGCTTAGATGGTAAAAGCGCCTGTTTCGTAAACAGGAGATCCTGGGTTCGAATCCCAGTGGTGCCTGCTTGCTGTGTCAAAAGTGCGCACTTGCGTCTTCTTACCAGAGTTGTGTTGCTGGTGAGACAGCACAACGTTCTGTTGCCGCCTGTTATGGTTTGGCGATCCTGGTCTCATTCCAGCAGTAGTCACTGATCGTTCTACCTGGAATTTCGTGCCGCTGTTCCACAAGCGCTCCTGCTCCTCGTTCGCTTTTATTCTCCCACCTTCATTCCAGGTTTGGTGGGAATAACGACGTGAGGTGGAGACACTGCTAACTTACCAGGGAATGCTGTGGCAAACACGCACACAAACTCCACGAGCTGATCACCCGTCCCCGTTCATTCATTTTACACCAACAGAAAATAGATCCTCCTTCTCCTAGAGTTGGAGTACAGTTGTCTTTTCTTTTTCTGCTGAAGAAGGAAAAGAGAAAACATTGCTGCTGAAGGTGGTTATGGAGGGAAGGACAGTCACCAGCGTGTGTACAAGTCAGTTGGCAAGGTTTCCTGTCAGCGTCACTGGGCGGGGTCCCTGTTTAGGAATCCGAGTTTGCATCGTCCAGACCTGGATACAGCTCCCAGTCTCGTAATGAAGATTTATTTCTCTAATTGTGAATTATCCGATTGAAAACGATTTCCTAGTTACGCACAGAATACACCCGCTGATCCTGCCAGAGTCAGCCCAGTGATTGGTTGCATTCATCTAGAAGGACAAAGGCAGCAGATACACCGGTAAACTAGCTCCGCGAATCCCCCTCCGATCATCTCAGCTTTCTGAGTTGTAAAGATCTCGTTGTAGCTTCACTAGCGCTGGATCAAAGTCCTGGAACCCCCTCCCTAGCAGCCTCATGGCTGGAGCTCCGTGCTGAGGAGTTCAAGGGTTCAGCAAAGTAACTGATCCCCCGATCTGCCGGGTAATCAGGGATGGGCAGTAAATCCTACCCTGGATGAGTGGCGCTGGAAGAGCACAACAGTTCAGGCAGGCATCCAAGGAGCAGCGAAATCGACGTTTCGGGCAAAAGCCTACCCTATCGAGTGACGGCGATCTCCCAGGAATCCGTTTCAAAAAGGGGCAGGTCCTAAACGGACACCTGCTATCGGCCGGAAATAGGTTGAGAACGGCAGCGAGGGAGTGTAATAAAAGTGAAAGACAATGCCGACCGCGAGGCATGAGGCAGGAAGTGAGTGTAGAGCTGGTGGTACAAAGCTCAGAGTTGGTGCTAATGGGTCACCCTTTACTGCTCACTGTTTACACTGACTCACACACCACTCCTGGTCAGTTCATTTCAGTGATACTTTTCCCCTTGGTGTGAGGTTCCCTCTGAGCGTAATAACGCCCTTAATGGGCCCAGGGAGGATGACACGTCCTCTTTATCCTGTCAGTTTAAAGAGGTGAGAACATCGAATTGAAGAGCAGGTTGCGTTTTTCTGTGCCGTTTGCGTGGAGAATGTTGAGTCGTGAACTCTCTCTTCTTTGCAATTCTCACTGAGCAAGATTGAGACGGAAGGCACGTTGACGAGTCCTTGTGTTCATGTGATGAATCAACTGTACCTGCGCACACACCGCAAATCGCGCGCTGTGGCGCCGTGGCTTAGATGGTAAAAGCGCCTGTTTCGTTAACAGGAGATCCTGGGTTCGAATCCCAGTGGTGCCTGCTTGCTGTGTCAAAAGTGCGCACTTGCGTCTTCTTACCAGAGTTGTGTTGCTGGTGAGACAGCACAACGTTCTGTTGCCGCCTGTTATGGTTTGGCGATCCTGGTCTCATTCCAGCAGTAGTCACTGATCGTTCTACCTGGAATTTCGTGCCGCTGTTCCACAAGCGCTCCTGCTCCTCGTTCGCTTTTATTCTCCCACCTTCATTCCAGGTTTGGTGGGAATAACGACGTGAGGTGGAGACACTGCTAACTTACCAGGGAATGCTGTGGCAAACACGCACACAAACTCCACGAGCTGATCACCCGTCCCCGTTCATTCATTTTACACCAACAGAAAATAGATCCTCCTTCTCCTAGAGTTGGAGTACAGTTGTCTTTTCTTTTTCTGCTGAAGAAGGAAAAGAGAAAACATTGCTGCTGAAGGTGGTTATGGAGGGAAGGACAGTCACCAGCGTGTGTACAAGTCAGTTGGCAAGGTTTCCTGTCAGCGTCACTGGGCGGGGTCCCTGTTTAGGAATCCGAGTTTGCATCGTCCAGACCTGGATACAGCTCCCAGTCTCGTAATGAAGATTTATTTCTCTAATTGTGAATTATCCGATTGAAAACGATTTCCTAGTTACGCACAGAATACACCCGCTGATCCTGCCAGAGTCAGCCCAGTGATTGGTTGCATTCATCTAGAAGGACAAAGGCAGCAGATACACCGGTAAACTAGCTCCGCGAATCCCCCTCCGATCATCTCAGCTTTCTGAGTTGTAAAGATCTCGTTGTAGCTTCACTAGCGCTGGATCAAAGTCCTGGAACCCCCTCCCTAGCAGCCTCATGGCTGGAGCTCCGTGCTGAGGAGTTCAAGGGTTCAGCAAAGTAACTGATCCCCCGATCTGCCGGGTAATCAGGGATGGGCAGTAAATCCTACCCTGGATGAGTGGCGCTGGAAGAGCACAACAGTTCAGGCAGGCATCCAAGGAGCAGCGAAATCGACGTTTCGGGCAAAAGCCTACCCTATCGAGTGACGGCGATCTCCCAGGAATCCGTTTCAAAAAGGGGCAGGTCCTAAACGGACACCTGCTATCGGCCGGAAATAGGTTGAGAACGGCAGCGAGGGAGTGTAATAAAAGTGAAAGACAATGCCGACCGCGAGGCATGAGGCAGGAAGTGAGTGTAGAGCTGGTGGTACAAAGCTCAGAGTTGGTGCTAATGGGTCACCCTTTACTGCTCACTGTTTACACTGACTCACACACCACTCCTGGTCAGTTCATTTCAGTGACACTTTTCCCCTTGGTGTGAGGTTCCCTCTGAGCGTAATAACGCCCTTAATGGGCCCAGGGAGGATGACACGTCCTCTTTATCCTGTCAGTTTAAAGAGGTGAGAACATCGAATTGAAGAGCAGGTTGCGTTTTTCTGTGCCGTTTGCGTGGAGAATGTTGAGTCGTGAACTCTCTCTTCTTTGCAATTCTCACTGAGCAAGATTGAGACGGAAGGCACGTTGACGAGTCCTTGTGTTCATGTGATGAATCAACTGTACCTGCGCACACACCGCAAGTCGCGCGCTGTGGCGCCGTGGCTTAGATGGTAAAAGCGCCTGTTTCGTAAACAGGAGATCCTGGGTTCGAATCCCAGTGGTGCCTGCTTGCTGTGTCAAAAGTGCGCACTTGCGTCTTCTTACCAGAGTTGTGTTGCTGGTGAGACAGCACAACGTTCTGTTGCCGCCTGTTATGGTTTGGCGATCCTGGTCTCATTCCAGCAGTAGTCACTGATCGTTCTACCTGGAATTTCGTGCCGCTGTTCCACAAGCGCTCCTGCTCCTCGTTCGCTTTTATTCTCCCACCTTCATTCCAGGTTTGGTGGGAATAACGACGTGAGGTGGAGACACTGCTAACTTACCAGGGAATGCTGTGGCAAACACGCACACAAACTCCACGAGCTGATCACCCGTCCCCGTTCATTCATTTTACACCAACAGAAAATAGATCCTCCTTCTCCTAGAGTTGGAGTACAGTTGTCTTTTCTTTTTCTGCTGAAGAAGGAAAAGAGAAAACATTGCTGCTGAAGGTGGTTATGGAGGGAAGGACAGTCACCAGCGTGTGTACAAGTCAGTTGGCAAGGTTTCCTGTCAGCGTCACTGGGCGGGGTCCCTGTTTAGGAATCCGAGTTTGCATCGTCCAGACCTGGATACAGCTCCCAGTCTCGTAATGAAGATTTATTTCTCTAATTGTGAATTATCCGATTGAAAACGATTTCCTAGTTACGCACAGAATACACCCGCTGATCCTGCCAGAGTCAGCCCAGTGATTGGTTGCATTCATCTAGAAGGACAAAGGCAGCAGATACACCGGTAAACTAGCTCCGCGAATCCCCCTCCGATCATCTCAGCTTTCTGAGTTGTAAAGATCTCGTTGTAGCTTCACTAGCGCTGGATCAAAGTCCTGGAACCCCCTCCCTAGCAGCCTCATGGCTGGAGCTCCGTGCTGAGGAGTTCAAGGGTTCAGCAAAGTAACTGATCCCCCGATCTGCCGGGTAATCAGGGATGGGCAGTAAATCCTACCCTGGATGAGTGGCGCTGGAAGAGCACAACAGTTCAGGCAGGCATCCAAGGAGCAGCGAAATCGACGTTTCGGGCAAAAGCCTACCCTATCGAGTGACGGCGATCTCCCAGGAATCCGTTTCAAAAAGGGGCAGGTCCTAAACGGACACCTGCTATCGGCCGGAAATAGGTTGAGAACGGCAGCGAGGGAGTGTAATAAAAGTGAAAGACAATGCCGACCGCGAGGCATGAGGCAGGAAGTGAGTGTAGAGCTGGTGGTACAAAGCTCAGAGTTGGTGCTAATGGGTCACCCTTTACTGCTCACTGTTTACACGGACTCACACACCACTCCTGGTCAGTTCATTTCAGTGATACTTTTCCCCTTGGTGTGAGGTTCCCTCTGAGCGTAATAACGCCCTTAATGGGCCCAGGGAGGATGACACGTCCTCTTTATCCTGTCAGTTTAAAGAGGTGAGAACATCGAATTGAAGAGCAGGTTGCGTTTTTCTGTGCCGTTTGCGTGGAGAATGTTGAGTCGTGAACTCTCTCTTCTTTGCAATTCTCACTGAGCAAGATTGAGACGGAAGGCACGTTGACGAGTCCTTGTGTTCATGTGATGAATCAACTGTACCTGCGCACACACCGCAAATCGCGCGCTGTGGCGCCGTGGCTTAGATGGTAAAAGCGCCTGTTTCGTTAACAGGAGATCCTGGGTTCGAATCCCAGTGGTGCCTGCTTGCTGTGTCAAAAGTGCGCACTTGCGTCTTCTTACCAGAGTTGTGTTGCTGGTGAGACAGCACAACGTTCTGTTGCCGCCTGTTATGGTTTGGCGATCCTGGTCTCATTCCAGCAGTAGTCACTGATCGTTCTACCTGGAATTTCGTGCCGCTGTTCCACAAGCGCTCCTGCTCCTCGTTCGCTTTTATTCTCCCACCTTCATTCCAGGTTTGGTGGGAATAACGACGTGAGGTGGAGACACTGCTAACTTACCAGGGAATGCTGTGGCAAACACGCACACAAACTCCACGAGCTGATCACCCGTCCCCGTTCATTCATTTTACACCAACAGAAAATAGATCCTCCTTCTCCTAGAGTTGGAGTACAGTTGTCTTTTCTTTTTCTGCTGAAGAAGGAAAAGAGAAAACATTGCTGCTGAAGGTGGTTATGGAGGGAAGGACAGTCACCAGCGTGTGTACAAGTCAGTTGGCAAGGTTTCCTGTCAGCGTCACTGGGCGGGGTCCCTGTTTAGGAATCCGAGTTTGCATCGTCCAGACCTGGATACAGCTCCCAGTCTCGTAATGAAGATTTATTTCTCTAATTGTGAATTATCCGATTGAAAACGATTTCCTAGTTACGCACAGAATACACCCGCTGATCCTGCCAGAGTCAGCCCAGTGATTGGTTGCATTCATCTAGAAGGACAAAGGCAGCAGATACACCGGTAAACTAGCTCCGCGAATCCCCCTCCGATCATCTCAGCTTTCTGAGTTGTAAAGATCTCGTTGTAGCTTCACTAGCGCTGGATCAAAGTCCTGGAACCCCCTCCCTAGCAGCCTCATGGCTGGAGCTCCGTGCTGAGGAGTTCAAGGGTTCAGCAAAGTAACTGATCCCCCGATCTGCCGGGTAATCAGGGATGGGCAGTAAATCCTACCCTGGATGAGTGGCGCTGGAAGAGCACAACAGTTCAGGCAGGCATCCAAGGAGCAGCGAAATCGACGTTTCGGGCAAAAGCCTACCCTATCGAGTGACGGCGATCTCCCAGGAATCCGTTTCAAAAAGGGGCAGGTCCTAAACGGACACCTGCTATCGGCCGGAAATAGGTTGAGAACGGCAGCGAGGGAGTGTAATAAAAGTGAAAGACAATGCCGACCGCGAGGCATGAGGCAGGAAGTGAGTGTAGAGCTGGTGGTACAAAGCTCAGAGTTGGTGCTAATGGGTCACCCTTTACTGCTCACTGTTTACACTGACTCACACACCACTCCTGGTCAGTTCATTTCAGTGACACTTTTCCCCTTGGTGTGAGGTTCCCTCTGAGCGTAATAACGCCCTTAATGGGCCCAGGGAGGATGACACGTCCTCTTTATCCTGTCAGTTTAAAGAGGTGAGAACATCGAATTGAAGAGCAGGTTGCGTTTTTCTGTGCCGTTTGCGTGGAGAATGTTGAGTCGTGAACTCTCTCTTCTTTGCAATTCTCACTGAGCAAGATTGAGACGGAAGGCACGTTGACGAGTCCTTGTGTTCATGTGATGAATCAACTGTACCTGCGCACACACCGCAAGTCGCGCGCTGTGGCGCCGTGGCTTAGATGGTAAAAGCGCCTGTTTCGTAAACAGGAGATCCTGGGTTCGAATCCCAGTGGTGCCTGCTTGCTGTGTCAAAAGTGCGCACTTGCGTCTTCTTACCAGAGTTGTGTTGCTGGTGAGACAGCACAACGTTCTGTTGCCGCCTGTTATGGTTTGGCGATCCTGGTCTCATTCCAGCAGTAGTCACTGATCGTTCTACCTGGAATTTCGTGCCGCTGTTCCACAAGCGCTCCTGCTCCTCGTTCGCTTTTATTCTCCCACCTTCATTCCAGGTTTGGTGGGAATAACGACGTGAGGTGGAGACACTGCTAACTTACCAGGGAATGCTGTGGCAAACACGCACACAAACTCCACGAGCTGATCACCCGTCCCCGTTCATTCATTTTACACCAACAGAAAATAGATCCTCCTTCTCCTAGAGTTGGAGTACAGTTGTCTTTTCTTTTTCTGCTGAAGAAGGAAAAGAGAAAACATTGCTGCTGAAGGTGGTTATGGAGGGAAGGACAGTCACCAGCGTGTGTACAAGTCAGTTGGCAAGGTTTCCTGTCAGCGTCACTGGGCGGGGTCCCTGTTTAGGAATCCGAGTTTGCATCGTCCAGACCTGGATACAGCTCCCAGTCTCGTAATGAAGATTTATTTCTCTAATTGTGAATTATCCGATTGAAAACGATTTCCTAGTTACGCACAGAATACACCCGCTGATCCTGCCAGAGTCAGCCCAGTGATTGGTTGCATTCATCTAGAAGGACAAAGGCAGCAGATACACCGGTAAACTAGCTCCGCGAATCCCCCTCCGATCATCTCAGCTTTCTGAGTTGTAAAGATCTCGTTGTAGCTTCACTAGCGCTGGATCAAAGTCCTGGAACCCCCTCCCTAGCAGCCTCATGGCTGGAGCTCCGTGCTGAGGAGTTCAAGGGTTCAGCAAAGTAACTGATCCCCCGATCTGCCGGGTAATCAGGGATGGGCAGTAAATCCTACCCTGGATGAGTGGCGCTGGAAGAGCACAACAGTTCAGGCAGGCATCCAAGGAGCAGCGAAATCGACGTTTCGGGCAAAAGCCTACCCTATCGAGTGACGGCGATCTCCCAGGAATCCGTTTCAAAAAGGGGCAGGTCCTAAACGGACACCTGCTATCGGCCGGAAATAGGTTGAGAACGGCAGCGAGGGAGTGTAATAAAAGTGAAAGACAATGCCGACCGCGAGGCATGAGGCAGGAAGTGAGTGTAGAGCTGGTGGTACAAAGCTCAGAGTTGGTGCTAATGGGTCACCCTTTACTGCTCACTGTTTACACGGACTCACACACCACTCCTGGTCAGTTCATTTCAGTGATACTTTTCCCCTTGGTGTGAGGTTCCCTCTGAGCGTAATAACGCCCTTAATGGGCCCAGGGAGGATGACACGTCCTCTTTATCCTGTCAGTTTAAAGAGGTGAGAACATCGAATTGAAGAGCAGGTTGCGTTTTTCTGTGCCGTTTGCGTGGAGAATGTTGAGTCGTGAACTCTCTCTTCTTTGCAATTCTCACTGAGCAAGATTGAGACGGAAGGCACGTTGACGAGTCCTTGTGTTCATGTGATGAATCAACTGTACCTGCGCACACACCGCAAATCGCGCGCTGTGGCGCCGTGGCTTAGATGGTAAAAGCGCCTGTTTCGTTAACAGGAGATCCTGGGTTCGAATCCCAGTGGTGCCTGCTTGCTGTGTCAAAAGTGCGCACTTGCGTCTTCTTACCAGAGTTGTGTTGCTGGTGAGACAGCACAACGTTCTGTTGCCGCCTGTTATGGTTTGGCGATCCTGGTCTCATTCCAGCAGTAGTCACTGATCGTTCTACCTGGAATTTCGTGCCGCTGTTCCACAAGCGCTCCTGCTCCTCGTTCGCTTTTATTCTCCCACCTTCATTCCAGGTTTGGTGGGAATAACGACGTGAGGTGGAGACACTGCTAACTTACCAGGGAATGCTGTGGCAAACACGCACACAAACTCCACGAGCTGATCACCCGTCCCCGTTCATTCATTTTACACCAACAGAAAATAGATCCTCCTTCTCCTAGAGTTGGAGTACAGTTGTCTTTTCTTTTTCTGCTGAAGAAGGAAAAGAGAAAACATTGCTGCTGAAGGTGGTTATGGAGGGAAGGACAGTCACCAGCGTGTGTACAAGTCAGTTGGCAAGGTTTCCTGTCAGCGTCACTGGGCGGGGTCCCTGTTTAGGAATCCGAGTTTGCATCGTCCAGACCTGGATACAGCTCCCAGTCTCGTAATGAAGATTTATTTCTCTAATTGTGAATTATCCGATTGAAAACGATTTCCTAGTTACGCACAGAATACACCCGCTGATCCTGCCAGAGTCAGCCCAGTGATTGGTTGCATTCATCTAGAAGGACAAAGGCAGCAGATACACCGGTAAACTAGCTCCGCGAATCCCCCTCCGATCATCTCAGCTTTCTGAGTTGTAAAGATCTCGTTGTAGCTTCACTAGCGCTGGATCAAAGTCCTGGAACCCCCTCCCTAGCAGCCTCATGGCTGGAGCTCCGTGCTGAGGAGTTCAAGGGTTCAGCAAAGTAACTGATCCCCCGATCTGCCGGGTAATCAGGGATGGGCAGTAAATCCTACCCTGGATGAGTGGCGCTGGAAGAGCACAACAGTTCAGGCAGGCATCCAAGGAGCAGCGAAATCGACGTTTCGGGCAAAAGCCTACCCTATCGAGTGACGGCGATCTCCCAGGAATCCGTTTCAAAAAGGGGCAGGTCCTAAACGGACACCTGCTATCGGCCGGAAATAGGTTGAGAACGGCAGCGAGGGAGTGTAATAAAAGTGAAAGACAATGCCGACCGCGAGGCATGAGGCAGGAAGTGAGTGTAGAGCTGGTGGTACAAAGCTCAGAGTTGGTGCTAATGGGTCACCCTTTACTGCTCACTGTTTACACTGACTCACACACCACTCCTGGTCAGTTCATTTCAGTGACACTTTTCCCCTTGGTGTGAGGTTCCCTCTGAGCGTAATAACGCCCTTAATGGGCCCAGGGAGGATGACACGTCCTCTTTATCCTGTCAGTTTAAAGAGGTGAGAACATCGAATTGAAGAGCAGGTTGCGTTTTTCTGTGCCGTTTGCGTGGAGAATGTTGAGTCGTGAACTCTCTCTTCTTTGCAATTCTCACTGAGCAAGATTGAGACGGAAGGCACGTTGACGAGTCCTTGTGTTCATGTGATGAATCAACTGTACCTGCGCACACACCGCAAGTCGCGCGCTGTGGCGCCGTGGCTTAGATGGTAAAAGCGCCTGTTTCGTAAACAGGAGATCCTGGGTTCGAATCCCAGTGGTGCCTGCTTGCTGTGTCAAAAGTGCGCACTTGCGTCTTCTTACCAGAGTTGTGTTGCTGGTGAGACAGCACAACGTTCTGTTGCCGCCTGTTATGGTTTGGCGATCCTGGTCTCATTCCAGCAGTAGTCACTGATCGTTCTACCTGGAATTTCGTGCCGCTGTTCCACAAGCGCTCCTGCTCCTCGTTCGCTTTTATTCTCCCACCTTCATTCCAGGTTTGGTGGGAATAACGACGTGAGGTGGAGACACTGCTAACTTACCAGGGAATGCTGTGGCAAACACGCACACAAACTCCACGAGCTGATCACCCGTCCCCGTTCATTCATTTTACACCAACAGAAAATAGATCCTCCTTCTCCTAGAGTTGGAGTACAGTTGTCTTTTCTTTTTCTGCTGAAGAAGGAAAAGAGAAAACATTGCTGCTGAAGGTGGTTATGGAGGGAAGGACAGTCACCAGCGTGTGTACAAGTCAGTTGGCAAGGTTTCCTGTCAGCGTCACTGGGCGGGGTCCCTGTTTAGGAATCCGAGTTTGCATCGTCCAGACCTGGATACAGCTCCCAGTCTCGTAATGAAGATTTATTTCTCTAATTGTGAATTATCCGATTGAAAACGATTTCCTAGTTACGCACAGAATACACCCGCTGATCCTGCCAGAGTCAGCCCAGTGATTGGTTGCATTCATCTAGAAGGACAAAGGCAGCAGATACACCGGTAAACTAGCTCCGCGAATCCCCCTCCGATCATCTCAGCTTTCTGAGTTGTAAAGATCTCGTTGTAGCTTCACTAGCGCTGGATCAAAGTCCTGGAACCCCCTCCCTAGCAGCCTCATGGCTGGAGCTCCGTGCTGAGGAGTTCAAGGGTTCAGCAAAGTAACTGATCCCCCGATCTGCCGGGTAATCAGGGATGGGCAGTAAATCCTACCCTGGATGAGTGGCGCTGGAAGAGCACAACAGTTCAGGCAGGCATCCAAGGAGCAGCGAAATCGACGTTTCGGGCAAAAGCCTACCCTATCGAGTGACGGCGATCTCCCAGGAATCCGTTTCAAAAAGGGGCAGGTCCTAAACGGACACCTGCTATCGGCCGGAAATAGGTTGAGAACGGCAGCGAGGGAGTGTAATAAAAGTGAAAGACAATGCCGACCGCGAGGCATGAGGCAGGAAGTGAGTGTAGAGCTGGTGGTACAAAGCTCAGAGTTGGTGCTAATGGGTCACCCTTTACTGCTCACTGTTTACACGGACTCACACACCACTCCTGGTCAGTTCATTTCAGTGATACTTTTCCCCTTGGTGTGAGGTTCCCTCTGAGCGTAATAACGCCCTTAATGGGCCCAGGGAGGATGACACGTCCTCTTTATCCTGTCAGTTTAAAGAGGTGAGAACATCGAATTGAAGAGCAGGTTGCGTTTTTCTGTGCCGTTTGCGTGGAGAATGTTGAGTCGTGAACTCTCTCTTCTTTGCAATTCTCACTGAGCAAGATTGAGACGGAAGGCACGTTGACGAGTCCTTGTGTTCATGTGATGAATCAACTGTACCTGCGCACACACCGCAAATCGCGCGCTGTGGCGCCGTGGCTTAGATGGTAAAAGCGCCTGTTTCGTTAACAGGAGATCCTGGGTTCGAATCCCAGTGGTGCCTGCTTGCTGTGTCAAAAGTGCGCACTTGCGTCTTCTTACCAGAGTTGTGTTGCTGGTGAGACAGCACAACGTTCTGTTGCCGCCTGTTATGGTTTGGCGATCCTGGTCTCATTCCAGCAGTAGTCACTGATCGTTCTACCTGGAATTTCGTGCCGCTGTTCCACAAGCGCTCCTGCTCCTCGTTCGCTTTTATTCTCCCACCTTCATTCCAGGTTTGGTGGGAATAACGACGTGAGGTGGAGACACTGCTAACTTACCAGGGAATGCTGTGGCAAACACGCACACAAACTCCACGAGCTGATCACCCGTCCCCGTTCATTCATTTTACACCAACAGAAAATAGATCCTCCTTCTCCTAGAGTTGGAGTACAGTTGTCTTTTCTTTTTCTGCTGAAGAAGGAAAAGAGAAAACATTGCTGCTGAAGGTGGTTATGGAGGGAAGGACAGTCACCAGCGTGTGTACAAGTCAGTTGGCAAGGTTTCCTGTCAGCGTCACTGGGCGGGGTCCCTGTTTAGGAATCCGAGTTTGCATCGTCCAGACCTGGATACAGCTCCCAGTCTCGTAATGAAGATTTATTTCTCTAATTGTGAATTATCCGATTGAAAACGATTTCCTAGTTACGCACAGAATACACCCGCTGATCCTGCCAGAGTCAGCCCAGTGATTGGTTGCATTCATCTAGAAGGACAAAGGCAGCAGATACACCGGTAAACTAGCTCCGCGAATCCCCCTCCGATCATCTCAGCTTTCTGAGTTGTAAAGATCTCGTTGTAGCTTCACTAGCGCTGGATCAAAGTCCTGGAACCCCCTCCCTAGCAGCCTCATGGCTGGAGCTCCGTGCTGAGGAGTTCAAGGGTTCAGCAAAGTAACTGATCCCCCGATCTGCCGGGTAATCAGGGATGGGCAGTAAATCCTACCCTGGATGAGTGGCGCTGGAAGAGCACAACAGTTCAGGCAGGCATCCAAGGAGCAGCGAAATCGACGTTTCGGGCAAAAGCCTACCCTATCGAGTGACGGCGATCTCCCAGGAATCCGTTTCAAAAAGGGGCAGGTCCTAAACGGACACCTGCTATCGGCCGGAAATAGGTTGAGAACGGCAGCGAGGGAGTGTAATAAAAGTGAAAGACAATGCCGACCGCGAGGCATGAGGCAGGAAGTGAGTGTAGAGCTGGTGGTACAAAGCTCAGAGTTGGTGCTAATGGGTCACCCTTTACTGCTCACTGTTTACACTGACTCACACACCACTCCTGGTCAGTTCATTTCAGTGACACTTTTCCCCTTGGTGTGAGGTTCCCTCTGAGCGTAATAACGCCCTTAATGGGCCCAGGGAGGATGACACGTCCTCTTTATCCTGTCAGTTTAAAGAGGTGAGAACATCGAATTGAAGAGCAGGTTGCGTTTTTCTGTGCCGTTTGCGTGGAGAATGTTGAGTCGTGAACTCTCTCTTCTTTGCAATTCTCACTGAGCAAGATTGAGACGGAAGGCACGTTGACGAGTCCTTGTGTTCATGTGATGAATCAACTGTACCTGCGCACACACCGCAAGTCGCGCGCTGTGGCGCCGTGGCTTAGATGGTAAAAGCGCCTGTTTCGTAAACAGGAGATCCTGGGTTCGAATCCCAGTGGTGCCTGCTTGCTGTGTCAAAAGTGCGCACTTGCGTCTTCTTACCAGAGTTGTGTTGCTGGTGAGACAGCACAACGTTCTGTTGCCGCCTGTTATGGTTTGGCGATCCTGGTCTCATTCCAGCAGTAGTCACTGATCGTTCTACCTGGAATTTCGTGCCGCTGTTCCACAAGCGCTCCTGCTCCTCGTTCGCTTTTATTCTCCCACCTTCATTCCAGGTTTGGTGGGAATAACGACGTGAGGTGGAGACACTGCTAACTTACCAGGGAATGCTGTGGCAAACACGCACACACACTCCACGAGCTGATCACCCGTCCCCGTTCATTCATTTTACACCAACAGAAAATAGATCCTCCTTCTCCTAGAGTTGGAGTACAGTTGTCTTTTCTTTTTCTGCTGAAGAAGGAAAAGAGAAAACATTGCTGCTGAAGGTGGTTATGGAGGGAAGGACAGTCACCAGCGTGTGTACAAGTCAGTTGGCAAGGTTTCCTGTCAGCGTCACTGGGCGGGGTCCCTGTTTAGGAATCCGAGTTTGCATCGTCCAGACCTGGATACAGCTCCCAGTCTCGTAATGAAGATTTATTTCTCTAATTGTGAATTATCCGATTGAAAACGATTTGCTAGTTAGGCACAGAATACACCCGCTGATCCTGCCAGAGTCAGCCCAGTGATTGTTTGCATTCATCTAGAAGGACAAAGGCAGCAGATACACCGGTAAACTAGCTCCGCGAATCCCCCTCCGATCATCTCAGCTTTCTGAGTTGTAAAGATCTCGTTGTAGCTTCACTAGCGCTGGATCAAAGTCCTGGAACCCCCTCCCTAGCAGCCTCATGGCTGGAGCTCCGTGCTGAGGAGTTCAAGGGTTCAGCAAAGTAACTGATCCCCCGATCTGCCGGGTAATCAGGGATGGGCAGTAAATCCTACCCTGGATGAGTGGCGCTGGAAGAGCACAACAGTTCAGGCAGGCATCCAAGGAGCAGCGAAATCGACGTTTCGGGCAAAAGCCTACCCTATCGAGTGACGGCGATCTCCCAGGAATCCGTTTCAAAAAGGGGCAGGTCCTAAACGGACACCTGCTATCGGCCGGAAATAGGTTGAGAACGGCAGCGAGGGAGTGTAATAAAAGTGAAAGACAATGCCGACCGCGAGGCATGAGGCAGGAAGTGAGTGTAGAGCTGGTGGTACAAAGCTCAGAGTTGGTGCTAATGGGTCACCCTTTACTGCTCACTGTTTACACTGACTCACACACCACTCCTGGTCAGTTCATTTCAGTGACACTTTTCCCCTTGGTGTGAGGTTCCCTCTGAGCGTAATAACGCCCTTAATGGGCCCAGGGAGGATGACACGTCCTCTTTATCCTGTCAGTTTAAAGAGGTGAGAACATCGAATTGAAGAGCAGGTTGCGTTTTTCTGTGCCGTTTGCGTGGAGAATGTTGAGTCGTGAACTCTCTCTTCTTTGCAATTCTCACTGAGCAAGATTGAGACGGAAGGCACGTTGACGAGTCCTTGTGTTCATGTGATGAATCAACTGTACCTGCGCACACACCGCAAGTCGCGCGCTGTGGCGCCGTGGCTTAGATGGTAAAAGCGCCTGTTTCGTAAACAGGAGATCCTGGGTTCGAATCCCAGTGGTGCCTGCTTGCTGTGTCAAAAGTGCGCACTTGCGTCTTCTTACCAGAGTTGTGTTGCTGGTGAGACAGCACAACGTTCTGTTGCAGCCTGTTATGGTTTGGCGATCCTGGTCTCATTCCAGCAGTAGTCACTGATCGTTCTACCTGGAATTTCGTGCCGCTGTTCCACAAGCGCTCCTGCTCCTCGTTCGCTTTTATTCTCCCACCTTCATTCCAGGTTTGGTGGGAATAACGACGTGAGGTGGAGACACTGCTAACTTACCAGGGAATGCTGTGGCAAACACGCACACAAACTCCACGAGCTGATCACCCGTCCCCGTTCATTCATTTTACACCAACAGAAAATAGATCCTCCTTCTCCTAGAGTTGGAGTACAGTTGTCTTTTCTTTTTCTGCTGAAGAAGGAAAAGAGAAAACATTGCTGCTGAAGGTGGTTATGGAGGGAAGGACAGTCACCAGCGTGTGTACAAGTCAGTTGGCAAGGTTTCCTGTCAGCGTCACTGGGCGGGGTCCCTGTTTAGGAATCCGAGTTTGCATCGTCCAGACCTGGATACAGCTCCCAGTCTCGTAATGAAGATTTATTTCTCTAATTGTGAATTATCCGATTGAAAACGATTTGCTAGTTAGGCACAGAATACACCCGCTGATCCTGCCAGAGTCAGCCCAGTGATTGTTTGCATTCATCTAGAAGGACAAAGGCAGCAGATACACCGGTAAACTAGCTCCGCGAATCCCCCTCCGATCATCTCAGCTTTCTGAGTTGTAAAGATCTCGTTGTAGCTTCACTAGCGCTGGATCAAAGTCCTGGAACCCCCTCCCTAGCAGCCTCATGGCTGGAGCTCCGTGCTGAGGAGTTCAAGGGTTCAGCAAAGTAACTGATCCCCGATCTGCCGGGTAATCAGGGATGGGCAGTAAATCCTACCCTGGATGAGTGGCGCTGGAAGAGCACAACAGTTCAGGCAGGCATCCAAGGAGCAGCGAAATCGACGTTTCGGGCAAAAGCCTACCCTATCGAGTGACGGCGATCTCCCAGGAATCCGTTTCAAAAAGGGGCAGGTCCTAAATGGACACCTGCTATCGGCCGGAAATAGGTTGAGAACGGCAGCGAGGGAGTGTAATAAAAGTGAAAGACAATGCCGACCGCGAGGCATGAGGCAGGAAGTGAGTGTAGAGCTGGTGGTACAAAGCTCAGAGTTGGTGCTAATGGGTCACCCTTTACTGCTCACTGTTTACACTGACTCACACACCACTCCTGGTCAGTTCATTTCAGTGATACTTTTCCCCTTGGTGTGAGGTTCCCTCTGAGCGTAATAACGCCCTTAATGGGCCCAGGGAGGATGACACGTCCTCTTTATCCTGTCAGTTTAAAGAGGTGAGAACATCGAATTGAAGAGCAGGTTGCGTTTTTCTGTGCCGTTTGCGTGGAGAATGTTGAGTCGTGAACTCTCTCTTCTTTGCAATTCTCACTGAGCAAGATTGAGACGGAAGGCACGTTGACGAGTCCTTGTGTTCATGTGATGAATCAACTGTACCTGCGCACACACCGCAAATCGCGCGCTGTGGCGCCGTGGCTTAGATGGTAAAAGCGCCTGTTTCGTAAACAGGAGATCCTGGGTTCGAATCCCAGTGGTGCCTGCTTGCTGTGTCAAAAGTGCGCACTTGCGTCTTCTTACCAGAGTTGTGTTGCTGGTGAGACAGCACAACGTTCTGTTGCCGCCTGTTATGGTTTGGCGATCCTGGTCTCATTCCAGCAGTAGTCACTGATCGTTCTACCTGGAATTTCGTGCCGCTGTTCCACAAGCGCTCCTGCTCCTCGTTCGCTTTTATTCTCCCACCTTCATTCCAGGTTTGGTGGGAATAACGACGTGAGGTGGAGACACTGCTAACTTACCAGGGAATGCTGTGGCAAACGCGCGCGCGCACACACTCCACGAGCTGATCACCCGTCCCCGTTCATTCATTTTACACCAACAGAAAATAGATCCTCCTTCTCCTAGAGTTGGAGTACAGTTGTCTTTTCTTTTTCTGCTGAAGAAGGAAAAGAGAAAACATTGCTGCTGAAGGTGGTTATGGAGGGAAGGACAGTCACCAGCGTGTGTACAAGTCAGTTGGCAAGGTTTCCTGTCAGCGTCACTGGGCGGGGTCCCTGTTTAGGAATCCGAGTTTGCATCGTCCAGACCTGGATACAGCTCCCAGTCTCGTAATGAAGATTTATTTCTCTAATTGTGAATTATCCGATTGAAAACGATTTGCTAGTTAGGCACAGAATACACCCGCTGATCCTGCCAGAGTCAGCCCAGTGATTGTTTGCATTCATCTAGAAGGACAAAGGCAGCAGATACACCGGTAAACTAGCTCCGCGAATCCCCCTCCGATCATCTCAGCTTTCTGAGTTGTAAAGATCTCGTTGTAGCTTCACTAGCGCTGGATCAAAGTCCTGGAACCCCCTCCCTAGCAGCCTCATGGCTGGAGCTCCGTGCTGAGGAGTTCAAGGGTTCAGCAAAGTAACTGATCCCCCGATCTGCCGGGTAATCAGGGATGGGCAGTAAATCCTACCCTGGATGAGTGGCGCTGGAAGAGCACAACAGTTCAGGCAGGCATCCAAGGAGCAGCGAAATCGACGTTTCGGGCAAAAGCCTACCCTATCGAGTGACGGCGATCTCCCAGGAATCCGTTTCAAAAAGGGGCAGGTCCTAAACGGACACCTGCTATCGGCCGGAAATAGGTTGAGAACGGCAGCGAGGGAGTGTAATAAAAGTGAAAGACAATGCCGACCGCGAGGCATGAGGCAGGAAGTGAGTGTAGAGCTGGTGGTACAAAGCTCAGAGTTGGTGCTAATGGGTCACCCTTTACTGCTCACTGTTTACACTGACTCACACACCACTCCTGGTCAGTTCATTTCAGTGATACTTTTCCCCTTGGTGTGAGGTTCCCTCTGAGCGTAATAACGCCCTTAATGGGCCCAGGGAGGATGACACGTCCTCTTTATCCTGTCAGTTTAAAGAGGTGAGAACATCGAATTGAAGAGCAGGTTGCGTTTTTCTGTGCCGTTTGCGTGGAGAATGTTGAGTCGTGAACTCTCTCTTCTTTGCAATTCTCACTGAGCAAGATTGAGACGGAAGGCACGTTGACGAGTCCTTGTGTTCATGTGATGAATCAACTGTACCTGCGCACACACCGCAAATCGCGCGCTGTGGCGCCGTGGCTTAGATGGTAAAAGCGCCTGTTTCGTTAACAGGAGATCCTGGGTTCGAATCCCAGTGGTGCCTGCTTGCTGTGTCAAAAGTGCGCACTTGCGTCTTCTTACCAGAGTTGTGTTGCTGGTGAGACAGCACAACGTTCTGTTGCCGCCTGTTATGGTTTGGCGATCCTGGTCTCATTCCAGCAGTAGTCACTGATCGTTCTACCTGGAATTTCGTGCCGCTGTTCCACAAGCGCTCCTGCTCCTCGTTCGCTTTTATTCTCCCACCTTCATTCCAGGTTTGGTGGGAATAACGACGTGAGGTGGAGACACTGCTAACTTACCAGGGAATGCTGTGGCAAACACGCACACACACTCCACGAGCTGATCACCCGTCCCCGTTCATTCATTTTACACCAACAGAAAATAGATCCTCCTTCTCCTAGAGTTGGAGTACAGTTGTCTTTTCTTTTTCTGCTGAAGAAGGAAAAGAGAAAACATTGCTGCTGAAGGTGGTTATGGAGGGAAGGACAGTCACCAGCGTGTGTACAAGTCAGTTGGCAAGGTTTCCTGTCAGCGTCACTGGGCGGGGTCCCTGTTTAGGAATCCGAGTTTGCATCGTCCAGACCTGGATACAGCTCCCAGTCTCGTAATGAAGATTTATTTCTCTAATTGTGAATTATCCGATTGAAAACGATTTGCTAGTTAGGCACAGAATACACCCGCTGATCCTGCCAGAGTCAGCCCAGTGATTGTTTGCATTCATCTAGAAGGACAAAGGCAGCAGATACACCGGTAAACTAGCTCCGCGAATCCCCCTCCGATCATCTCAGCTTTCTGAGTTGTAAAGATCTCGTTGTAGCTTCACTAGCGCTGGATCAAAGTCCTGGAACCCCCTCCCTAGCAGCCTCATGGCTGGAGCTCCGTGCTGAGGAGTTCAAGGGTTCAGCAAAGTAACTGATCCCCCGATCTGCCGGGTAATCAGGGATGGGCAGTAAATCCTACCCTGGATGAGTGGCGCTGGAAGAGCACAACAGTTCAGGCAGGCATCCAAGGAGCAGCGAAATCGACGTTTCGGGCAAAAGCCTACCCTATCGAGTGACGGCGATCTCCCAGGAATCCGTTTCAAAAAGGGGCAGGTCCTAAATGGACACCTGCTATCGGCCGGAAATAGGTTGAGAACGGCAGCGAGGGAGTGTAATAAAAGTGAAAGACAATGCCGACCGCGAGGCATGAGGCAGGAAGTGAGTGTAGAGCTGGTGGTACAAAGCTCAGAGTTGGTGCTAATGGGTCACCCTTTACTGCTCACTGTTTACACTGACTCACACACCACTCCTGGTCAGTTCATTTCAGTGATACTTTTCCCCTTGGTGTGAGGTTCCCTCTGAGCGTAATAACGCCCTTAATGGGCCCAGGGAGGATGACACGTCCTCTTTATCCTGTCAGTTTAAAGAGGTGAGAACATCGAATTGAAGAGCAGGTTGCGTTTTTCTGTGCCGTTTGCGTGGAGAATGTTGAGTCGTGAACTCTCTCTTCTTTGCAATTCTCACTGAGCAAGATTGAGACGGAAGGCACGTTGACGAGTCCTTGTGTTCATGTGATGAATCAACTGTACCTGCGCACACACCGCAAATCGCGCGCTGTGGCGCCGTGGCTTAGATGGTAAAAGCGCCTGTTTCGTAAACAGGAGATCCTGGGTTCGAATCCCAGTGGTGCCTGCTTGCTGTGTCAAAAGTGCGCACTTGCGTCTTCTTACCAGAGTTGTGTTGCTGGTGAGACAGCACAACGTTCTGTTGCCGCCTGTTATGGTTTGGCGATCCTGGTCTC
This sequence comes from Chiloscyllium punctatum, assembly GCF_047496795.1. Lineage (NCBI taxonomy): Eukaryota > Metazoa > Chordata > Chondrichthyes > Orectolobiformes > Hemiscylliidae > Chiloscyllium > Chiloscyllium punctatum. The sequence goes on from NC_092783.1 coordinate 30,462,635, forward strand.
ATTCCAGCAGTAGTCACTGATCGTTCTACCTGGAATTTCGTGCCGCTGTTCCACAAGCGCTCCTGCTCCTCGTTCGCTTTTATTCTCCCACCTTCATTCCAGGTTTGGTGGGAATAACGACGTGAGGTGGAGACACTGCTAACTTACCAGGGAATGCTGTGGCAAACACGCACACAAACTCCACGAGCTGATCACCCGTCCCCGTTCATTCATTTTACACCAACAGAAAATAGATCCTCCTTCTCCTAGAGTTGGAGTACAGTTGTCTTTTCTTTTTCTGCTGAAGAAGGAAAAGAGAAAACATTGCTGCTGAAGGTGGTTATGGAGGGAAGGACAGTCACCAGCGTGTGTACAAGTCAGTTGGCAAGGTTTCCTGTCAGCGTCACTGGGCGGGGTCCCTGTTTAGGAATCCGAGTTTGCATCGTCCAGACCTGGATACAGCTCCCAGTCTCGTAATGAAGATTTATTTCTCTAATTGTGAATTATCCGATTGAAAACGATTTGCTAGTTAGGCACAGAATACACCCGCTGATCCTGCCAGAGTCAGCCCAGTGATTGTTTGCATTCATCTAGAAGGACAAAGGCAGCAGATACACCGGTAAACTAGCTCCGCGAATCCCCCTCCGATCATCTCAGCTTTCTGAGTTGTAAAGATCTCGTTGTAGCTTCACTAGCGCTGGATCAAAGTCCTGGAACCCCCTCCCTAGCAGCCTCATGGCTGGAGCTCCGTGCTGAGGAGTTCAAGGGTTCAGCAAAGTAACTGATCCCCCGATCTGCCGGGTAATCAGGGATGGGCAGTAAATCCTACCCTGGATGAGTGGCGCTGGAAGAGCACAACAGTTCAGGCAGGCATCCAAGGAGCAGCGAAATCGACGTTTCGGGCAAAAGCCTACCCTATCGAGTGACGGCGATCTCCCAGGAATCCGTTTCAAAAAGGGGCAGGTCCTAAACGGACACCTGCTATCGGCCGGAAATAGGTTGAGAACGGCAGCGAGGGAGTGTAATAAAAGTGAAAGACAATGCCGACCGCGAGGCATGAGGCAGGAAGTGAGTGTAGAGCTGGTGGTACAAAGCTCAGAGTTGGTGCTAATGGGTCACCCTTTACTGCTCACTGTTTACACTGACTCACACACCACTCCTGGTCAGTTCATTTCAGTGACACTTTTCCCCTTGGTGTGAGGTTCCCTCTGAGCGTAATAACGCCCTTAATGGGCCCAGGGAGGATGACACGTCCTCTTTATCCTGTCAGTTTAAAGAGGTGAGAACATCGAATTGAAGAGCAGGTTGCGTTTTTCTGTGCCGTTTGCGTGGAGAATGTTGAGTCGTGAACTCTCTCTTCTTTGCAATTCTCACTGAGCAAGATTGAGACGGAAGGCACGTTGACGAGTCCTTGTGTTCATGTGATGAATCAACTGTACCTGCGCACACACCGCAAGTCGCGCGCTGTGGCGCCGTGGCTTAGATGGTAAAAGCGCCTGTTTCGTTAACAGGAGATCCTGGGTTCGAATCCCAGTGGTGCCTGCTTGCTGTGTCAAAAGTGCGCACTTGCGTCTTCTTACCAGAGTTGTGTTGCTGGTGAGACAGCACAACGTTCTGTTGCCGCCTGTTATGGTTTGGCGATCCTGGTCTCATTCCAGCAGTAGTCACTGATCGTTCTACCTGGAATTTCGTGCCGCTGTTCCACAAGCGCTCCTGCTCCTCGTTCGCTTTTATTCTCCCACCTTCATTCCAGGTTTGGTGGGAATAACGACGTGAGGTGGAGACACTGCTAACTTACCAGGGAATGCTGTGGCAAACACGCACACAAACTCCACGAGCTGATCACCCGTCCCCGTTCATTCATTTTACACCAACAGAAAATAGATCCTCCTTCTCCTAGAGTTGGAGTACAGTTGTCTTTTCTTTTTCTGCTGAAGAAGGAAAAGAGAAAACATTGCTGCTGAAGGTGGTTATGGAGGGAAGGACAGTCACCAGCGTGTGTACAAGTCAGTTGGCAAGGTTTCCTGTCAGCGTCACTGGGCGGGGTCCCTGTTTAGGAATCCGAGTTTGCATCGTCCAGACCTGGATACAGCTCCCAGTCTCGTAATGAAGATTTATTTCTCTAATTGTGAATTATCCGATTGAAAACGATTTGCTAGTTAGGCACAGAATACACCCGCTGATCCTGCCAGAGTCAGCCCAGTGATTGTTTGCATTCATCTAGAAGGACAAAGGCAGCAGATACACCGGTAAACTAGCTCCGCGAATCCCCCTCCGATCATCTCAGCTTTCTGAGTTGTAAAGATCTCGTTGTAGCTTCACTAGCGCTGGATCAAAGTCCTGGAACCCCCTCCCTAGCAGCCTCATGGCTGGAGCTCCGTGCTGAGGAGTTCAAGGGTTCAGCAAAGTAACTGATCCCCCGATCTGCCGGGTAATCAGGGATGGGCAGTAAATCCTACCCTGGATGAGTGGCGCTGGAAGAGCACAACAGTTCAGGCAGGCATCCAAGGAGCAGCGAAATCGACGTTTCGGGCAAAAGCCTACCCTATCGAGTGACGGCGATCTCCCAGGAATCCGTTTCAAAAAGGGGCAGGTCCTAAACGGACACCTGCTATCGGCCGGAAATAGGTTGAGAACGGCAGCGAGGGAGTGTAATAAAAGTGAAAGACAATGCCGACCGCGAGGCATGAGGCAGGAAGTGAGTGTAGAGCTGGTGGTACAAAGCTCAGAGTTGGTGCTAATGGGTCACCCTTTACTGCTCACTGTTTACACTGACTCACACACCACTCCTGGTCAGTTCATTTCAGTGACACTTTTCCCCTTGGTGTGAGGTTCCCTCTGAGCGTAATAACGCCCTTAATGGGCCCAGGGAGGATGACACGTCCTCTTTATCCTGTCAGTTTAAAGAGGTGAGAACATCGAATTGAAGAGCAGGTTGCGTTTTTCTGTGCCGTTTGCGTGGAGAATGTTGAGTCGTGAACTCTCTCTTCTTTGCAATTCTCACTGAGCAAGATTGAGACGGAAGGCACGTTGACGAGTCCTTGTGTTCATGTGATGAATCAACTGTACCTGCGCACACACCGCAAGTCGCGCGCTGTGGCGCCGTGGCTTAGATGGTAAAAGCGCCTGTTTCGTAAACAGGAGATCCTGGGTTCGAATCCCAGTGGTGCCTGCTTGCTGTGTCAAAAGTGCGCACTTGCGTCTTCTTACCAGAGTTGTGTTGCTGGTGAGACAGCACAACGTTCTGTTGCCGCCTGTTATGGTTTGGCGATCCTGGTCTCATTCCAGCAGTAGTCACTGATCGTTCTACCTGGAATTTCGTGCCGCTGTTCCACAAGCGCTCCTGCTCCTCGTTCGCTTTTATTCTCCCACCTTCATTCCAGGTTTGGTGGGAATAACGACGTGAGGTGGAGACACTGCTAACTTACCAGGGAATGCTGTGGCAAACACGCACACACACTCCACGAGCTGATCACCCGTCCCCGTTCATTCATTTTACACCAACAGAAAATAGATCCTCCTTCTCCTAGAGTTGGAGTACAGTTGTCTTTTCTTTTTCTGCTGAAGAAGGAAAAGAGAAAACATTGCTGCTGAAGGTGGTTATGGAGGGAAGGACAGTCACCAGCGTGTGTACAAGTCAGTTGGCAAGGTTTCCTGTCAGCGTCACTGGGCGGGGTCCCTGTTTAGGAATCCGAGTTTGCATCGTCCAGACCTGGATACAGCTCCCAGTCTCGTAATGAAGATTTATTTCTCTAATTGTGAATTATCCGATTGAAAACGATTTGCTAGTTAGGCACAGAATACACCCGCTGATCCTGCCAGAGTCAGCCCAGTGATTGTTTGCATTCATCTAGAAGGACAAAGGCAGCAGATACACCGGTAAACTAGCTCCGCGAATCCCCCTCCGATCATCTCAGCTTTCTGAGTTGTAAAGATCTCGTTGTAGCTTCACTAGCGCTGGATCAAAGTCCTGGAACCCCCTCCCTAGCAGCCTCATGGCTGGAGCTCCGTGCTGAGGAGTTCAAGGGTTCAGCAAAGTAACTGATCCCCCGATCTGCCGGGTAATCAGGGATGGGCAGTAAATCCTACCCTGGATGAGTGGCGCTGGAAGAGCACAACAGTTCAGGCAGGCATCCAAGGAGCAGCGAAATCGACGTTTCGGGCAAAAGCCTACCCTATCGAGTGACGGCGATCTCCCAGGAATCCGTTTCAAAAAGGGGCAGGTCCTAAACGGACACCTGCTATCGGCCGGAAATAGGTTGAGAACGGCAGCGAGGGAGTGTAATAAAAGTGAAAGACAATGCCGACCGCGAGGCATGAGGCAGGAAGTGAGTGTAGAGCTGGTGGTACAAAGCTCAGAGTTGGTGCTAATGGGTCACCCTTTACTGCTCACTGTTTACACTGACTCACACACCACTCCTGGTCAGTTCATTTCAGTGACACTTTTCCCCTTGGTGTGAGGTTCCCTCTGAGCGTAATAACGCCCTTAATGGGCCCAGGGAGGATGACACGTCCTCTTTATCCTGTCAGTTTAAAGAGGTGAGAACATCGAATTGAAGAGCAGGTTGCGTTTTTCTGTGCCGTTTGCGTGGAGAATGTTGAGTCGTGAACTCTCTCTTCTTTGCAATTCTCACTGAGCAAGATTGAGACGGAAGGCACGTTGACGAGTCCTTGTGTTCATGTGATGAATCAACTGTACCTGCGCACACACCGCAAGTCGCGCGCTGTGGCGCCGTGGCTTAGATGGTAAAAGCGCCTGTTTCGTAAACAGGAGATCCTGGGTTCGAATCCCAGTGGTGCCTGCTTGCTGTGTCAAAAGTGCGCACTTGCGTCTTCTTACCAGAGTTGTGTTGCTGGTGAGACAGCACAACGTTCTGTTGCCGCCTGTTATGGTTTGGCGATCCTGGTCTCATTCCAGCAGTAGTCACTGATCGTTCTACCTGGAATTTCGTGCCGCTGTTCCACAAGCGCTCCTGCTCCTCGTTCGCTTTTATTCTCCCACCTTCATTCCAGGTTTGGTGGGAATAACGACGTGAGGTGGAGACACTGCTAACTTACCAGGGAATGCTGTGGCAAACACGCACACACACTCCACGAGCTGATCACCCGTCCCCGTTCATTCATTTTACACCAACAGAAAATAGATCCTCCTTCTCCTAGAGTTGGAGTACAGTTGTCTTTTCTTTTTCTGCTGAAGAAGGAAAAGAGAAAACATTGCTGCTGAAGGTGGTTATGGAGGGAAGGACAGTCACCAGCGTGTGTACAAGTCAGTTGGCAAGGTTTCCTGTCAGCGTCACTGGGCGGGGTCCCTGTTTAGGAATCCGAGTTTGCATCGTCCAGACCTGGATACAGCTCCCAGTCTCGTAATGAAGATTTATTTCTCTAATTGTGAATTATCCGATTGAAAACGATTTGCTAGTTAGGCACAGAATACACCCGCTGATCCTGCCAGAGTCAGCCCAGTGATTGTTTGCATTCATCTAGAAGGACAAAGGCAGCAGATACACCGGTAAACTAGCTCCGCGAATCCCCCTCCGATCATCTCAGCTTTCTGAGTTGTAAAGATCTCGTTGTAGCTTCACTAGCGCTGGATCAAAGTCCTGGAACCCCCTCCCTAGCAGCCTCATGGCTGGAGCTCCGTGCTGAGGAGTTCAAGGGTTCAGCAAAGTAACTGATCCCCCGATCTGCCGGGTAATCAGGGATGGGCAGTAAATCCTACCCTGGATGAGTGGCGCTGGAAGAGCACAACAGTTCAGGCAGGCATCCAAGGAGCAGCGAAATCGACGTTTCGGGCAAAAGCCTACCCTATCGAGTGACGGCGATCTCCCAGGAATCCGTTTCAAAAAGGGGCAGGTCCTAAACGGACACCTGCTATCGGCCGGAAATAGGTTGAGAACGGCAGCGAGGGAGTGTAATAAAAGTGAAAGACAATGCCGACCGCGAGGCATGAGGCAGGAAGTGAGTGTAGAGCTGGTGGTACAAAGCTCAGAGTTGGTGCTAATGGGTCACCCTTTACTGCTCACTGTTTACACTGACTCACACACCACTCCTGGTCAGTTCATTTCAGTGACACTTTTCCCCTTGGTGTGAGGTTCCCTCTGAGCGTAATAACGCCCTTAATGGGCCCAGGGAGGATGACACGTCCTCTTTATCCTGTCAGTTTAAAGAGGTGAGAACATCGAATTGAAGAGCAGGTTGCGTTTTTCTGTGCCGTTTGCGTGGAGAATGTTGAGTCGTGAACTCTCTCTTCTTTGCAATTCTCACTGAGCAAGATTGAGACGGAAGGCACGTTGACGAGTCCTTGTGTTCATGTGATGAATCAACTGTACCTGCGCACACACCGCAAGTCGCGCGCTGTGGCGCCGTGGCTTAGATGGTAAAAGCGCCTGTTTCGTAAACAGGAGATCCTGGGTTCGAATCCCAGTGGTGCCTGCTTGCTGTGTCAAAAGTGCGCACTTGCGTCTTCTTACCAGAGTTGTGTTGCTGGTGAGACAGCACAACGTTCTGTTGCAGCCTGTTATGGTTTGGCGATCCTGGTCTCATTCCAGCAGTAGTCACTGATCGTTCTACCTGGAATTTCGTGCCGCTGTTCCACAAGCGCTCCTGCTCCTCGTTCGCTTTTATTCTCCCACCTTCATTCCAGGTTTGGTGGGAATAACGACGTGAGGTGGAGACACTGCTAACTTACCAGGGAATGCTGTGGCAAACACGCACACAAACTCCACGAGCTGATCACCCGTCCCCGTTCATTCATTTTACACCAACAGAAAATAGATCCTCCTTCTCCTAGAGTTGGAGTACAGTTGTCTTTTCTTTTTCTGCTGAAGAAGGAAAAGAGAAAACATTGCTGCTGAAGGTGGTTATGGAGGGAAGGACAGTCACCAGCGTGTGTACAAGTCAGTTGGCAAGGTTTCCTGTCAGCGTCACTGGGCGGGGTCCCTGTTTAGGAATCCGAGTTTGCATCGTCCAGACCTGGATACAGCTCCCAGTCTCGTAATGAAGATTTATTTCTCTAATTGTGAATTATCCGATTGAAAACGATTTGCTAGTTAGGCACAGAATACACCCGCTGATCCTGCCAGAGTCAGCCCAGTGATTGTTTGCATTCATCTAGAAGGACAAAGGCAGCAGATACACCGGTAAACTAGCTCCGCGAATCCCCCTCCGATCATCTCAGCTTTCTGAGTTGTAAAGATCTCGTTGTAGCTTCACTAGCGCTGGATCAAAGTCCTGGAACCCCCTCCCTAGCAGCCTCATGGCTGGAGCTCCGTGCTGAGGAGTTCAAGGGTTCAGCAAAGTAACTGATCCCCGATCTGCCGGGTAATCAGGGATGGGCAGTAAATCCTACCCTGGATGAGTGGCGCTGGAAGAGCACAACAGTTCAGGCAGGCATCCAAGGAGCAGCGAAATCGACGTTTCGGGCAAAAGCCTACCCTATCGAGTGACGGCGATCTCCCAGGAATCCGTTTCAAAAAGGGGCAGGTCCTAAATGGACACCTGCTATCGGCCGGAAATAGGTTGAGAACGGCAGCGAGGGAGTGTAATAAAAGTGAAAGACAATGCCGACCGCGAGGCATGAGGCAGGAAGTGAGTGTAGAGCTGGTGGTACAAAGCTCAGAGTTGGTGCTAATGGGTCACCCTTTACTGCTCACTGTTTACACTGACTCACACACCACTCCTGGTCAGTTCATTTCAGTGATACTTTTCCCCTTGGTGTGAGGTTCCCTCTGAGCGTAATAACGCCCTTAATGGGCCCAGGGAGGATGACACGTCCTCTTTATCCTGTCAGTTTAAAGAGGTGAGAACATCGAATTGAAGAGCAGGTTGCGTTTTTCTGTGCCGTTTGCGTGGAGAATGTTGAGTCGTGAACTCTCTCTTCTTTGCAATTCTCACTGAGCAAGATTGAGACGGAAGGCACGTTGACGAGTCCTTGTGTTCATGTGATGAATCAACTGTACCTGCGCACACACCGCAAGTCGCGCGCTGTGGCGCCGTGGCTTAGATGGTAAAAGCGCCTGTTTCGTAAACAGGAGATCCTGGGTTCGAATCCCAGTGGTGCCTGCTTGCTGTGTCAAAAGTGCGCACTTGCGTCTTCTTACCAGAGTTGTGTTGCTGGTGAGACAGCACAACGTTCTGTTGCCGCCTGTTATGGTTTGGCGATCCTGGTCTCATTCCAGCAGTAGTCACTGATCGTTCTACCTGGAATTTCGTGCCGCTGTTCCACAAGCGCTCCTGCTCCTCGTTCGCTTTTATTCTCCCACCTTCATTCCAGGTTTGGTGGGAATAACGACGTGAGGTGGAGACACTGCTAACTTACCAGGGAATGCTGTGGCAAACACGCACACACACTCCACGAGCTGATCACCCGTCCCCGTTCATTCATTTTACACCAACAGAAAATAGATCCTCCTTCTCCTAGAGTTGGAGTACAGTTGTCTTTTCTTTTTCTGCTGAAGAAGGAAAAGAGAAAACATTGCTGCTGAAGGTGGTTATGGAGGGAAGGACAGTCACCAGCGTGTGTACAAGTCAGTTGGCAAGGTTTCCTGTCAGCGTCACTGGGCGGGGTCCCTGTTTAGGAATCCGAGTTTGCATCGTCCAGACCTGGATACAGCTCCCAGTCTCGTAATGAAGATTTATTTCTCTAATTGTGAATTATCCGATTGAAAACGATTTGCTAGTTAGGCACAGAATACACCCGCTGATCCTGCCAGAGTCAGCCCAGTGATTGTTTGCATTCATCTAGAAGGACAAAGGCAGCAGATACACCGGTAAACTAGCTCCGCGAATCCCCCTCCGATCATCTCAGCTTTCTGAGTTGTAAAGATCTCGTTGTAGCTTCACTAGCGCTGGATCAAAGTCCTGGAACCCCCTCCCTAGCAGCCTCATGGCTGGAGCTCCGTGCTGAGGAGTTCAAGGGTTCAGCAAAGTAACTGATCCCCCGATCTGCCGGGTAATCAGGGATGGGCAGTAAATCCTACCCTGGATGAGTGGCGCTGGAAGAGCACAACAGTTCAGGCAGGCATCCAAGGAGCAGCGAAATCGACGTTTCGGGCAAAAGCCTACCCTATCGAGTGACGGCGATCTCCCAGGAATCCGTTTCAAAAAGGGGCAGGTCCTAAACGGACACCTGCTATCGGCCGGAAATAGGTTGAGAACGGCAGCGAGGGAGTGTAATAAAAGTGAAAGACAATGCCGACCGCGAGGCATGAGGCAGGAAGTGAGTGTAGAGCTGGTGGTACAAAGCTCAGAGTTGGTGCTAATGGGTCACCCTTTACTGCTCACTGTTTACACTGACTCACACACCACTCCTGGTCAGTTCATTTCAGTGACACTTTTCCCCTTGGTGTGAGGTTCCCTCTGAGCGTAATAACGCCCTTAATGGGCCCAGGGAGGATGACACGTCCTCTTTATCCTGTCAGTTTAAAGAGGTGAGAACATCGAATTGAAGAGCAGGTTGCGTTTTTCTGTGCCGTTTGCGTGGAGAATGTTGAGTCGTGAACTCTCTCTTCTTTGCAATTCTCACTGAGCAAGATTGAGACGGAAGGCACGTTGACGAGTCCTTGTGTTCATGTGATGAATCAACTGTACCTGCGCACACACCGCAAGTCGCGCGCTGTGGCGCCGTGGCTTAGATGGTAAAAGCGCCTGTTTCGTAAACAGGAGATCCTGGGTTCGAATCCCAGTGGTGCCTGCTTGCTGTGTCAAAAGTGCGCACTTGCGTCTTCTTACCAGAGTTGTGTTGCTGGTGAGACAGCACAACGTTCTGTTGCAGCCTGTTATGGTTTGGCGATCCTGGTCTCATTCCAGCAGTAGTCACTGATCGTTCTACCTGGAATTTCGTGCCGCTGTTCCACAAGCGCTCCTGCTCCTCGTTCGCTTTTATTCTCCCACCTTCATTCCAGGTTTGGTGGGAATAACGACGTGAGGTGGAGACACTGCTAACTTACCAGGGAATGCTGTGGCAAACACGCACACAAACTCCACGAGCTGATCACCCGTCCCCGTTCATTCATTTTACACCAACAGAAAATAGATCCTCCTTCTCCTAGAGTTGGAGTACAGTTGTCTTTTCTTTTTCTGCTGAAGAAGGAAAAGAGAAAACATTGCTGCTGAAGGTGGTTATGGAGGGAAGGACAGTCACCAGCGTGTGTACAAGTCAGTTGGCAAGGTTTCCTGTCAGCGTCACTGGGCGGGGTCCCTGTTTAGGAATCCGAGTTTGCATCGTCCAGACCTGGATACAGCTCCCAGTCTCGTAATGAAGATTTATTTCTCTAATTGTGAATTATCCGATTGAAAACGATTTCCTAGTTACGCACAGAATACACCCGCTGATCCTGCCAGAGTCAGCCCAGTGATTGGTTGCATTCATCTAGAAGGACAAAGGCAGCAGATACACCGGTAAACTAGCTCCGCGAATCCCCCTCCGATCATCTCAGCTTTCTGAGTTGTAAAGATCTCGTTGTAGCTTCACTAGCGCTGGATCAAAGTCCTGGAACCCCCTCCCTAGCAGCCTCATGGCTGGAGCTCCGTGCTGAGGAGTTCAAGGGTTCAGCAAAGTAACTGATCCCCCGATCTGCCGGGTAATCAGGGATGGGCAGTAAATCCTACCCTGGATGAGTGGCGCTGGAAGAGCACAACAGTTCAGGCAGGCATCCAAGGAGCAGCGAAATCGACGTTTCGGGCAAAAGCCTACCCTATCGAGTGACGGCGATCTCCCAGGAATCCGTTTCAAAAAGGGGCAGGTCCTAAACGGACACCTGCTATCGGCCGGAAATAGGTTGAGAACGGCAGCGAGGGAGTGTAATAAAAGTGAAAGACAATGCCGACCGCGAGGCATGAGGCAGGAAGTGAGTGTAGAGCTGGTGGTACAAAGCTCAGAGTTGGTGCTAATGGGTCACCCTTTACTGCTCACTGTTTACACTGACTCACACACCACTCCTGGTCAGTTCATTTCAGTGATACTTTTCCCCTTGGTGTGAGGTTCCCTCTGAGCGTAATAACGCCCTTAATGGGCCCAGGGAGGATGACACGTCCTCTTTATCCTGTCAGTTTAAAGAGGTGAGAACATCGAATTGAAGAGCAGGTTGCGTTTTTCTGTGCCGTTTGCGTGGAGAATGTTGAGTCGTGAACTCTCTCTTCTTTGCAATTCTCACTGAGCAAGATTGAGACGGAAGGCACGTTGACGAGTCCTTGTGTTCATGTGATGAATCAACTGTACCTGCGCACACACCGCAAATCGCGCGCTGTGGCGCCGTGGCTTAGATGGTAAAAGCGCCTGTTTCGTTAACAGGAGATCCTGGGTTCGAATCCCAGTGGTGCCTGCTTGCTGTGTCAAAAGTGCGCACTTGCGTCTTCTTACCAGAGTTGTGTTGCTGGTGAGACAGCACAACGTTCTGTTGCCGCCTGTTATGGTTTGGCGATCCTGGTCTCATTCCAGCAGTAGTCACTGATCGTTCTACCTGGAATTTCGTGCCGCTGTTCCACAAGCGCTCCTGCTCCTCGTTCGCTTTTATTCTCCCACCTTCATTCCAGGTTTGGTGGGAATAACGACGTGAGGTGGAGACACTGCTAACTTACCAGGGAATGCTGTGGCAAACACGCACACAAACTCCACGAGCTGATCACCCGTCCCCGTTCATTCATTTTACACCAACAGAAAATAGATCCTCCTTCTCCTAGAGTTGGAGTACAGTTGTCTTTTCTTTTTCTGCTGAAGAAGGAAAAGAGAAAACATTGCTGCTGAAGGTGGTTATGGAGGGAAGGACAGTCACCAGCGTGTGTACAAGTCAGTTGGCAAGGTTTCCTGTCAGCGTCACTGGGCGGGGTCCCTGTTTAGGAATCCGAGTTTGCATCGTCCAGACCTGGATACAGCTCCCAGTCTCGTAATGAAGATTTATTTCTCTAATTGTGAATTATCCGATTGAAAACGATTTCCTAGTTACGCACAGAATACACCCGCTGATCCTGCCAGAGTCAGCCCAGTGATTGGTTGCATTCATCTAGAAGGACAAAGGCAGCAGATACACCGGTAAACTAGCTCCGCGAATCCCCCTCCGATCATCTCAGCTTTCTGAGTTGTAAAGATCTCGTTGTAGCTTCACTAGCGCTGGATCAAAGTCCTGGAACCCCCTCCCTAGCAGCCTCATGGCTGGAGCTCCGTGCTGAGGAGTTCAAGGGTTCAGCAAAGTAACTGATCCCCCGATCTGCCGGGTAATCAGGGATGGGCAGTAAATCCTACCCTGGATGAGTGGCGCTGGAAGAGCACAACAGTTCAGGCAGGCATCCAAGGAGCAGCGAAATCGACGTTTCGGGCAAAAGCCTACCCTATCGAGTGACGGCGATCTCCCAGGAATCCGTTTCAAAAAGGGGCAGGTCCTAAACGGACACCTGCTATCGGCCGGAAATAGGTTGAGAACGGCAGCGAGGGAGTGTAATAAAAGTGAAAGACAATGCCGACCGCGAGGCATGAGGCAGGAAGTGAGTGTAGAGCTGGTGGTACAAAGCTCAGAGTTGGTGCTAATGGGTCACCCTTTACTGCTCACTGTTTACACTGACTCACACACCACTCCTGGTCAGTTCATTTCAGTGACACTTTTCCCCTTGGTGTGAGGTTCCCTCTGAGCGTAATAACGCCCTTAATGGGCCCAGGGAGGATGACACGTCCTCTTTATCCTGTCAGTTTAAAGAGGTGAGAACATCGAATTGAAGAGCAGGTTGCGTTTTTCTGTGCCGTTTGCGTGGAGAATGTTGAGTCGTGAACTCTCTCTTCTTTGCAATTCTCACTGAGCAAGATTGAGACGGAAGGCACGTTGACGAGTCCTTGTGTTCATGTGATGAATCAACTGTACCTGCGCACACACCGCAAGTCGCGCGCTGTGGCGCCGTGGCTTAGATGGTAAAAGCGCCTGTTTCGTAAACAGGAGATCCTGGGTTCGAATCCCAGTGGTGCCTGCTTGCTGTGTCAAAAGTGCGCACTTGCGTCTTCTTACCAGAGTTGTGTTGCTGGTGAGACAGCACAACGTTCTGTTGCAGCCTGTTATGGTTTGGCGATCCTGGTCTCATTCCAGCAGTAGTCACTGATCGTTCTACCTGGAATTTCGTGCCGCTGTTCCACAAGCGCTCCTGCTCCTCGTTCGCTTTTATTCTCCCACCTTCATTCCAGGTTTGGTGGGAATAACGACGTGAGGTGGAGACACTGCTAACTTACCAGGGAATGCTGTGGCAAACACGCACACAAACTCCACGAGCTGATCACCCGTCCCCGTTCATTCATTTTACACCAACAGAAAATAGATCCTCCTTCTCCTAGAGTTGGAGTACAGTTGTCTTTTCTTTTTCTGCTGAAGAAGGAAAAGAGAAAACATTGCTGCTGAAGGTGGTTATGGAGGGAAGGACAGTCACCAGCGTGTGTACAAGTCAGTTGGCAAGGTTTCCTGTCAGCGTCACTGGGCGGGGTCCCTGTTTAGGAATCCGAGTTTGCATCGTCCAGACCTGGATACAGCTCCCAGTCTCGTAATGAAGATTTATTTCTCTAATTGTGAATTATCCGATTGAAAACGATTTCCTAGTTACGCACAGAATACACCCGCTGATCCTGCCAGAGTCAGCCCAGTGATTGGTTGCATTCATCTAGAAGGACAAAGGCAGCAGATACACCGGTAAACTAGCTCCGCGAATCCCCCTCCGATCATCTCAGCTTTCTGAGTTGTAAAGATCTCGTTGTAGCTTCACTAGCGCTGGATCAAAGTCCTGGAACCCCCTCCCTAGCAGCCTCATGGCTGGAGCTCCGTGCTGAGGAGTTCAAGGGTTCAGCAAAGTAACTGATCCCCCGATCTGCCGGGTAATCAGGGATGGGCAGTAAATCCTACCCTGGATGAGTGGCGCTGGAAGAGCACAACAGTTCAGGCAGGCATCCAAGGAGCAGCGAAATCGACGTTTCGGGCAAAAGCCTACCCTATCGAGTGACGGCGATCTCCCAGGAATCCGTTTCAAAAAGGGGCAGGTCCTAAACGGACACCTGCTATCGGCCGGAAATAGGTTGAGAACGGCAGCGAGGGAGTGTAATAAAAGTGAAAGACAATGCCGACCGCGAGGCATGAGGCAGGAAGTGAGTGTAGAGCTGGTGGTACAAAGCTCAGAGTTGGTGCTAATGGGTCACCCTTTACTGCTCACTGTTTACACTGACTCACACACCACTCCTGGTCAGTTCATTTCAGTGACACTTTTCCCCTTGGTGTGAGGTTCCCTCTGAGCGTAATAACGCCCTTAATGGGCCCAGGGAGGATGACACGTCCTCTTTATCCTGTCAGTTTAAAGAGGTGAGAACATCGAATTGAAGAGCAGGTTGCGTTTTTCTGTGCCGTTTGCGTGGAGAATGTTGAGTCGTGAACTCTCTCTTCTTTGCAATTCTCACTGAGCAAGATTGAGACGGAAGGCACGTTGACGAGTCCTTGTGTTCATGTGATGAATCAACTGTACCTGCGCACACACCGCAAGTCGCGCGCTGTGGCGCCGTGGCTTAGATGGTAAAAGCGCCTGTTTCGTAAACAGGAGATCCTGGGTTCGAATCCCAGTGGTGCCTGCTTGCTGTGTCAAAAGTGCGCACTTGCGTCTTCTTACCAGAGTTGTGTTGCTGGTGAGACAGCACAACGTTCTGTTGCAGCCTGTTATGGTTTGGCGATCCTGGTCTCATTCCAGCAGTAGTCACTGATCGTTCTACCTGGAATTTCGTGCCGCTGTTCCACAAGCGCTCCTGCTCCTCGTTCGCTTTTATTCTCCCACCTTCATTCCAGGTTTGGTGGGAATAACGACGTGAGGTGGAGACACTGCTAACTTACCAGGGAATGCTGTGGCAAACACGCACACAAACTCCACGAGCTGATCACCCGTCCCCGTTCATTCATTTTACACCAACAGAAAATAGATCCTCCTTCTCCTAGAGTTGGAGTACAGTTGTCTTTTCTTTTTCTGCTGAAGAAGGATAAGAGAAAACATTGCTGCTGAAGGTGGTTATGGAGGGAAGGACAGTCACCAGCGTGTGTACAAGTCAGTTGGCAAGGTTTCCTGTCAGCGTCACTGGGCGGGGTCCCTGTTTAGGAATCCGAGTTTGCATCGTCCAGACCTGGATACAGCTCCCAGTCTCGTAATGAAGATTTATTTCTCTAATTGTGAATTATCCGATTGAAAACGATTTGCTAGTTAGGCACAGAATACACCCGCTGATCCTGCCAGAGTCAGCCCAGTGATTGTTTGCATTCATCTAGAAGGACAAAGGCAGCAGATACACCGGTAAACTAGCTCCGCGAATCCCCCTCCGATCATCTCAGCTTTCTGAGTTGTAAAGATCTCGTTGTAGCTTCACTAGCGCTGGATCAAAGTCCTGGAACCCCCTCCCTAGCAGCCTCATGGCTGGAGCTCCGTGCTGAGGAGTTCAAGGGTTCAGCAAAGTAACTGATCCCCCGATCTGCCGGGTAATCAGGGATGGGCAGTAAATCCTACCCTGGATGAGTGGCGCTGGAAGAGCACAACAGTTCAGGCAGGCATCCAAGGAGCAGCGAAATCGACGTTTCGGGCAAAAGCCTACCCTATCGAGTGACGGCGATCTCCCAGGAATCCGTTTCAAAAAGGGGCAGGTCCTAAACGGACACCTGCTATCGGCCGGAAATAGGTTGAGAACGGCAGCGAGGGAGTGTAATAAAAGTGAAAGACAATGCCGACCGCGAGGCATGAGGCAGGAAGTGAGTGTAGAGCTGGTGGTACAAAGCTCAGAGTTGGTGCTAATGGGTCACCCTTTACTGCTCACTGTTTACACTGACTCACACACCACTCCTGGTCAGTTCATTTCAGTGACACTTTTCCCCTTGGTGTGAGGTTCCCTCTGAGCGTAATAACGCCCTTAATGGGCCCAGGGAGGATGACACGTCCTCTTTATCCTGTCAGTTTAAAGAGGTGAGAACATCGAATTGAAGAGCAGGTTGCGTTTTTCTGTGCCGTTTGCGTGGAGAATGTTGAGTCGTGAACTCTCTCTTCTTTGCAATTCTCACTGAGCAAGATTGAGACGGAAGGCACGTTGACGAGTCCTTGTGTTCATGTGATGAATCAACTGTACCTGCGCACACACCGCAAGTCGCGCGCTGTGGCGCCGTGGCTTAGATGGTAAAAGCGCCTGTTTCGTAAACAGGAGATCCTGGGTTCGAATCCCAGTGGTGCCTGCTTGCTGTGTCAAAAGTGCGCACTTGCGTCTTCTTACCAGAGTTGTGTTGCTGGTGAGACAGCACAACGTTCTGTTGCCGCCTGTTATGGTTTGGCGATCCTGGTCTCATTCCAGCAGTAGTCACTGATCGTTCTACCTGGAATTTCGTGCCGCTGTTCCACAAGCGCTCCTGCTCCTCGTTCGCTTTTATTCTCCCACCTTCATTCCAGGTTTGGTGGGAATAACGACGTGAGGTGGAGACACTGCTAACTTACCAGGGAATGCTGTGGCAAACACGCACACACACTCCACGAGCTGATCACCCGTCCCCGTTCATTCATTTTACACCAACAGAAAATAGATCCTCCTTCTCCTAGAGTTGGAGTACAGTTGTCTTTTCTTTTTCTGCTGAAGAAGGAAAAGAGAAAACATTGCTGCTGAAGGTGGTTATGGAGGGAAGGACAGTCACCAGCGTGTGTTCAAGTCAGTTGGCAAGGTTTCCTGTCAGCGTCACTGGGCGGGGTCCCTGTTTAGGAATCCGAGTTTGCATCGTCCAGACCTGGATACAGCTCCCAGTCTCGTAATGAAGATTTATTTCTCTAATTGTGAATTATCCGATTGAAAACGATTTCCTAGTTAGGCACAGAATACACCCGCTGATCCTGCCAGAGTCAGCCCAGTGATTGTTTGCATTCATCTAGAAGGACAAAGGCAGCAGATACACCGGTAAACTAGCTCCGCGAATCCCCCTCCGATCATCTCAGCTTTCTGAGTTGTAAAGATCTCGTTGTAGCTTCACTAGCGCTGGATCAAAGTCCTGGAACCCCCTCCCTAGCAGCCTCATGGCTGGAGCTCCGTGCTGAGGAGTTCAAGGGTTCAGCAAAGTAACTGATCCCCCGATCTGCCGGGTAATCAGGGATGGGCAGTAAATCCTACCCTGGATGAGTGGCGCTGGAAGAGCACAACAGTTCAGGCAGGCATCCAAGGAGCAGCGAAATCGACGTTTCGGGCAAAAGCCTACCCTATCGAGTGACGGCGATCTCCCAGGAATCCGTTTCAAAAAGGGGCAGGTCCTAAACGGACACCTGCTATCGGCCGGAAATAGGTTGAGAACGGCAGCGAGGGAGTGTAATAAAAGTGAAAGACAATGCCGACCGCGAGGCATGAGGCAGGAAGTGAGTGTAGAGCTGGTGGTACAAAGCTCAGAGTTGGTGCTAATGGGTCACCCTTTACTGCTCACTGTTTACACTGACTCACACACCACTCCTGGTCAGTTCATTTCAGTGACACTTTTCCCCTTGGTGTGAGGTTCCCTCTGAGCGTAATAACGCCCTTAATGGGCCCAGGGAGGATGACACGTCCTCTTTATCCTGTCAGTTTAAAGAGGTGAGAACATCGAATTGAAGAGCAGGTTGCGTTTTTCTGTGCCGTTTGCGTGGAGAATGTTGAGTCGTGAACTCTCTCTTCTTTGCAATTCTCACTGAGCAAGATTGAGACGGAAGGCACGTTGACGAGTCCTTGTGTTCATGTGATGAATCAACTGTACCTGCGCACACACCGCAAGTCGCGCGCTGTGGCGCCGTGGCTTAGATGGTAAAAGCGCCTGTTTCGTAAACAGGAGATCCTGGGTTCGAATCCCAGTGGTGCCTGCTTGCTGTGTCAAAAGTGCGCACTTGCGTCTTCTTACCAGAGTTGTGTTGCTGGTGAGACAGCACAACGTTCTGTTGCCGCCTGTTATGGTTTGGCGATCCTGGTCTCATTCCAGCAGTAGTCACTGATCGTTCTACCTGGAATTTCGTGCCGCTGTTCCACAAGCGCTCCTGCTCCTCGTTCGCTTTTATTCTCCCACCTTCATTCCAGGTTTGGTGGGAATAACGACGTGAGGTGGAGACACTGCTAACTTACCAGGGAATGCTGTGGCAAACACGCACACAAACTCCACGAGCTGATCACCCGTCCCCGTTCATTCATTTTACACCAACAGAAAATAGATCCTCCTTCTCCTAGAGTTGGAGTACAGTTGTCTTTTCTTTTTCTGCTGAAGAAGGAAAAGAGAAAACATTGCTGCTGAAGGTGGTTATGGAGGGAAGGACAGTCACCAGCGTGTGTACAAGTCAGTTGGCAAGGTTTCCTGTCAGCGTCACTGGGCGGGGTCCCTGTTTAGGAATCCGAGTTTGCATCGTCCAGACCTGGATACAGCTCCCAGTCTCGTAATGAAGATTTATTTCTCTAATTGTGAATTATCCGATTGAAAACGATTTGCTAGTTAGGCACAGAATACACCCGCTGATCCTGCCAGAGTCAGCCCAGTGATTGTTTGCATTCATCTAGAAGGACAAAGGCAGCAGATACACCGGTAAACTAGCTCCGCGAATCCCCCTCCGATCATCTCAGCTTTCTGAGTTGTAAAGATCTCGTTGTAGCTTCACTAGCGCTGGATCAAAGTCCTGGAACCCCCTCCCTAGCAGCCTCATGGCTGGAGCTCCGTGCTGAGGAGTTCAAGGGTTCAGCAAAGTAACTGATCCCCCGATCTGCCGGGTAATCAGGGATGGGCAGTAAATCCTACCCTGGATGAGTGGCGCTGGAAGAGCACAACAGTTCAGGCAGGCATCCAAGGAGCAGCGAAATCGACGTTTCGGGCAAAAGCCTACCCTATCGAGTGACGGCGATCTCCCAGGAATCCGTTTCAAAAAGGGGCAGGTCCTAAACGGACACCTGCTATCGGCCGGAAATAGGTTGAGAACGGCAGCGAGGGAGTGTAATAAAAGTGAAAGACAATGCCGACCGCGAGGCATGAGGCAGGAAGTGAGTGTAGAGCTGGTGGTACAAAGCTCAGAGTTGGTGCTAATGGGTCAGCCTTTACTGCTCACTGTTTACACTGACTCACACACCACTCCTGGTCAGTTCATTTCAGTGACACTTTTCCCCTTGGTGTGAGGTTCCCTCTGAGCGTAATAACGCCCTTAATGGGCCCAGGGAGGATGACACGTCCTCTTTATCCTGTCAGTTTAAAGAGGTGAGAACATCGAATTGAAGAGCAGGTTGCGTTTTTCTGTGCCGTTTGCGTGGAGAATGTTGAGTCGTGAACTCTCTCTTCTTTGCAATTCTCACTGAGCAAGATTGAGACGGAAGGCACGTTGACGAGTCCTTGTGTTCAAGTGATGAATCAATTGTACCTGTGCACACACCGCAAATCGCGCGCTGTGGCGTCGTGGCTTAGATGGTGAAAGCGCCTGTTTTGTAAATACGAGATCCTGGGTTCGGATCCCAGTGGTGCCTGCTTGCTGTGTCAAAAGTGCGCACTTGCGTCTTCTTACCAGAGTTGTGTTGCTGGTGAGACAGCACAACGTTCTGTTGCAGCCTGTTATGGTTTGGCGATCCTGGTCTCATTCCAGCAGTAGTCACTGATCGTTCTACCTGGAATTTCGTGCCGCTGTTCCACAAGCGCTCCTGCTCCTCGTTCGCTTTTATTCTCCCACCTTCATTCCAGGTTTGGTGGGAATAACGACGTGAGGTGGAGACACTGCTAACTTACCAGGGAATGCTGTGGCAAACACGCACACAAACTCCACGAGCTGATCACCCGTCCCCGTTCATTCATTTTACACCAACAGAAAATAGATCCTCCTTCTCCTAGAGTTGGAGTACAGTTGTCTTTTCTTTTTCTGCTGAAGAAGGAAAAGAGAAAACATTGCTGCTGAAGGTGGTTATGGAGGGAAGGACAGTCACCAGCGTGTGTACAAGTCAGTTGGCAAGGTTTCCTGTCAGCGTCACTGGGCGGGGTCCCTGTTTAGGAATCCGAGTTTGCATCGTCCAGACCTGGATACAGCTCCCAGTCTCGTAATGAAGATTTATTTCTCTAATTGTGAATTATCCGATTGAAAACGATTTGCTAGTTAGGCACAGAATACACCCGCTGATCCTGCCAGAGTCAGCCCAGTGATTGTTTGCATTCATCTAGAAGGACAAAGGCAGCAGATACACCGGTAAACTAGCTCCGCGAATCCCCCTCCGATCATCTCAGCTTTCTGAGTTGTAAAGATCTCGTTGTAGCTTCACTAGCGCTGGATCAAAGTCCTGGAACCCCCTCCCTAGCAGCCTCATGGCTGGAGCTCCGTGCTGAGGAGTTCAAGGGTTCAGCAAAGTAACTGATCCCCGATCTGCCGGGTAATCAGGGATGGGCAGTAAATCCTACCCTGGATGAGTGGCGCTGGAAGAGCACAACAGTTCAGGCAGGCATCCAAGGAGCAGCGAAATCGACGTTTCGGGCAAAAGCCTACCCTATCGAGTGACGGCGATCTCCCAGGAATCCGTTTCAAAAAGGGGCAGGTCCTAAACGGACACCTGCTATCGGCCGGAAATAGGTTGAGAACGGCAGCGAGGGAGTGTAATAAAAGTGAAAGACAATGCCGACCGCGAGGCATGAGGCAGGAAGTGAGTGTAGAGCTGGTGGTACAAAGCTCAGAGTTGGTGCTAATGGGTCACCCTTTACTGCTCACTGTTTACACTGACTCACACACCACTCCTGGTCAGTTCATTTCAGTGACACTTTTCCCCTTGGTGTGAGGTTCCCTCTGAGCGTAATAACGCCCTTAATGGGCCCAGGGAGGATGACACGTCCTCTTTATCCTGTCAGTTTAAAGAGGTGAGAACATCGAATTGAAGAGCAGGTTGCGTTTTTCTGTGCCGTTTGCGTGGAGAATGTTGAGTCGTGAACTCTCTCTTCTTTGCAATTCTCACTGAGCAAGATTGAGACGGAAGGCACGTTGACGAGTCCTTGTGTTCATGTGATGAATCAACTGTACCTGCGCACACACCGCAGTTCGCGCGCTGTGGCGCCGTGGCTTAGATGGTAAAAGCGCCTGTTTCGTAAACAGGAGATCCTGGGTTCGAATCCCAGTGGTGCCTGCTTGCTGTGTCAAAAGTGCGCACTTGCGTCTTCTTACCAGAGTTGTGTTGCTGGTGAGACAGCACAACGTTCTGTTGCAGCCTGTTATGGTTTGGCGATCCTGGTCTCATTCCAGCAGTAGTCACTGATCGTTCTACCTGGAATTTCGTGCCGCTGTTCCACAAGCGCTCCTGCTCCTCGTTCGCTTTTATTCTCCCACCTTCATTCCAGGTTTGGTGGGAATAACGACGTGAGGTGGAGACACTGCTAACTTACCAGGGAATGCTGTGGCAAACACGCACACAAACTCCACGAGCTGATCACCCGTCCCCGTTCATTCATTTTACACCAACAGAAAATAGATCCTCCTTCTCCTAGAGTTGGAGTACAGTTGTCTTTTCTTTTTCTGCTGAAGAAGGAAAAGAGAAAACATTGCTGCTGAAGGTGGTTATGGAGGGAAGGACAGTCACCAGCGTGTGTACAAGTCAGTTGGCAAGGTTTCCTGTCAGCGTCACTGGGCGGGGTCCCTGTTTAGGAATCCGAGTTTGCATCGTCCAGACCTGGATACAGCTCCCAGTCTCGTAATGAAGATTTATTTCTCTAATTGTGAATTATCCGATTGAAAACGAATTCCTAGTTACGCACAGAATACACCCGCTGATCCTGCCAGAGTCAGCCCAGTGATTGTTTGCATTCATCTAGAAGGACAAAGGCAGCAGATACACCGGTAAACTAGCTCCGCGAATCCCCCTCCGATCATCTCAGCTTTCTGAGTTGTAAAGATCTCGTTGTAGCTTCACTAGCGCTGGATCAAAGTCCTGGAACCCCCTCCCTAGCAGCCTCATGGCTGGAGCTCCGTGCTGAGGAGTTCAAGGGTTCAGCAAAGTAACTGATCCCCCGATCTGCCGGGTAATCAGGGATGGGCAGTAAATCCTACCCTGGATGAGTGGCGCTGGAAGAGCACAACAGTTCAGGCAGGCATCCAAGGAGCAGCGAAATCGACGTTTCGGGCAAAAGCCTACCCTATCGAGTGACGGCGATCTCCCAGGAATCCGTTTCAAAAAGGGGCAGGTCCTAAACGGACACCTGCTATCGGCCGGAAATAGGTTGAGAACGGCAGCGAGGGAGTGTAATAAAAGTGAAAGACAATGCCGACCGCGAGGCATGAGGCAGGAAGTGAGTGTAGAGCTGGTGGTACAAAGCTCAGAGTTGGTGCTAATGGGTCACCCTTTACTGCTCACTGTTTACACTGACTCACACACCACTCCTGGTCAGTTCATTTCAGTGACACTTTTCCCCTTGGTGTGAGGTTCCCTCTGAGCGTAATAACGCCCTTAATGGGCCCAGGGAGGATGACACGTCCTCTTTATCCTGTCAGTTTAAAGAGGTGAGAACATCGAATTGAAGAGCAGGTTGCGTTTTTCTGTGCCGTTTGCGTGGAGAATGTTGAGTCGTGAACTCTCTCTTCTTTGCAATTCTCACTGAGCAAGATTGAGACGGAAGGCACGTTGACGAGTCCTTGTGTTCAAGTGATGAATCAATTGTACCTGTGCACACACCGCAAATCGCGCGCTGTGGCGTCGTGGCTTAGATGGTGAAAGCGCCTGTTTCGTAAATACGAGATCCTGGGTTCGAATCCCAGTGGTGCCTGCTTGCTGTGTCAAAAGTGCGCACTTGCGTCTTCTTACCAGAGTTGTGTTGCTGGTCAGACAGCGCAACGTTCTGTTGCAGCCTGTTATGGTTTGGCGATCCTGGTCTCATTCCAGCAGTCGTCACTGATCGTTCTACCTGGAATTTCGTGCCGCTGTTCCACAAGCGCTCCTGCTCCTCGTTCGCTTTTATTCTCCCACCTTCATTCCAGGTTTGGTGGGAATAACGACGTGAGGTGGAGACACTGCTAACTTACCAGGGAATGCTGTGGCAAACACGCACACAAACTCCACGAGCTGATCACCCGTCCCCGTTCATTCATTTTACACCAACAGAAAATAGATCCTCCTTCTCCTAGAGTTGGAGTACAGTTGTCTTTTCTTTTTCTGCTGAAGAAGGAAAAGAGAAAACATTGCTGCTGAAGGTGGTTATGGAGGGAAGGACAGTCACCAGCGTGTGTACAAGTCAGTTGGCAAGGTTTCCTGTCAGCGTCACTGGGCGGGGTCCCTGTTTAGGAATCCGAGTTTGCATCGTCCAGACCTGGATACAGCTCCCAGTCTCGTAATGAAGATTTATTTCTCTAATTGTGAATTATCCGATTGAAAACGAATTCCTAGTTACGCACAGAATACACCCGCTGATCCTGCCAGAGTCAGCCCAGTGATTGTTTGCATTCATCTAGAAGGACAAAGGCAGCAGATACACCGGTAAACTAGCTCCGCGAATCCCCCTCCGATCATCTCAGCTTTCTGAGTTGTAAAGATCTCGTTGTAGCTTCACTAGCGCTGGATCAAAGTCCTGGAACCCCCTCCCTAGCAGCCTCATGGCTGGAGCTCCGTGCTGAGGAGTTCAAGGGTTCAGCAAAGTAACTGATCCCCCGATCTGCCGGGTAATCAGGGATGGGCAGTAAATCCTACCCTGGATGAGTGGCGTTGGAAGAGCACAACAGTTCAGGCAGGCATCCAAGGAGCAGCGAAATCGACGTTTCGGGCAAAAGCCTACCCCATCGAGTGACGCCGATCTCCCAGGAATCCGTTTCAAAAAGGGGCAGGTCCTAAACGGACACCTGCTATCGGTCGGAAATAGGTTGAGAACGGCAGCGAGGGAGTGTAATAAAAGTGAAAGACAATGCCGACCGCGAAGGCATGAGGCAGGAAGTGAGTGTAGAGCTGGTGGTACAAAGCTCAGATTTGGTGCTAATGGGTCACCCTTTACTGCTCACTGTTTACACTGACTCACACACCACTCCTGGTCAGTTCATTTCAGTGACACTTTTCCCCTTGGTGTGAGGTTCCCTCTGGAGCGTAATAACGCCCTTAATGGGCCCAGAGAGGATGACACATCCTGTTTATATTGTCAGTTTAAAGAGGTGAAAACATCGAATTCAAGAGCAGGTTGTGTTTTTCCGTGCCGTTTGCGTGGAGAATGTTGAGTCGTGAACTCTCTCTTCTTTGCAATTCTCACTGAGCAAGATCGAGACGGAAAGCACGTTGACGAGCCCTTGTCTTCAAGTGGTGAATGAACTGTACCGGTGCACTCAGCACCCAACCGTGCGCTCTGGTGCCATGGCTTAGATGGTTAAAGCGCCTGTCTAGTAAACAGGAGATCCTGGGTTCGAATCCCAGTGGTGCCTGCTTGCTGTGTCAAAAGTGCGCACTTGCATCTTCTTACCAGAGTTGTGTTGCTGGTCAGACAGCACAATGTTCTGTTGCAGCCTGTTATGATTTGGCGATCCTGCATCTCGTTCCAGCAGTAGTGTCACTCTTCGTTCTACCTGGAATTTCGTGCCGCTGTTCCACACGCGCTCCTGCTTCTCATTCGCTTTTATTCTCCCACCTTCATTCCCAGTTTGGTGGGAATAACGACGTGAGGTGGAGACACTGCTGACTTACCAGGGAATGCTGTGGCAAACGCGCGCGCGCACACACTCCACGAGCTGATCATCACCCTCATTCTCTGCCGTCACCGTTCATTCATTTTACGCCAACGGAAAATAGATCCTCCTTCTCCTAGAGTTGGAGTGCAGTTGTCTTTTCTTTTTCTGCTGAAGGAGGAAAAGAGAAAACATTGCTGCTGAAGGTGGATATGGAGTGAAGGACAGTCACCAGCGTGTGTACAAGTCAGTTGGCAAGGTTTCCTGTCAGCGTCACAGGGCGGGATCCCTGTTTAGGAATCCGACTTTGCATCGTCCAGACCTGGATACAGCTCCCAGTCTGGTAATGAAGATTTATTTCTCTAATTGTGAATTATCCGATTGAAAACGAATTCCTAGTTAAGCACAGAATACACCCGCTGATCCTGCCAGAGTCAGCCCAGTGATTGTTTGCATTCATCTAGAAGGGCAAAGGCAGCAGATACACCGGTAAACTAGCTCCGCGAATCCCCCTCCGATCATCTCAGCTTTCTGAGTTGTAAAGATCTCGTTGTAGCTTCGCTAGCGCTGGATCAAAGTCCTGGAACCCCTTCCCTAGCAGCCTCATGGCTGGAGCTCCGTGCTGAGGAGTTCAAGGGTTCAGGAAAGTAACTCATCCCCCTGATCTGTTGGGTAATCAGGGATGGGCAGTAAATCCTACCCTGGATGAGTGGCGCTGGAAGAGCACAACAGTTCAGGCAGGCATCCAAGGAGCAGCGAAATCGACGTTTCGGGCAAAAGCCTACCCCATCGAGTGACGCCGATCTCCCAGGAATCCGTTTCAAAAAGGGGCAGGTCCTAAACGGACACCTGCTATCGGTCGGAAATAGGTTGAGAACGGCAGCGAGGGAGTGTAATAAAAGTGAAAGACAATGCCGACCGCGAGGCATGAGGCAGGAAGTGAGTGTAGAGCTGGTGGTACAAAGCTCAGAGTTGGTGCTAATGGGTCAGCCTTTACTGCTCACTGTTTACACTGACTCACACACCACTCCTGGTCAGTTCATTTCAGTGACACTTTTCCCCTTGGTGTGAGGTTCCCTCTGGAGCGTAATAACGCCCTTAATGGGCCCAGAGAGGATGACACATCCTCTTTATCCTGTCAGTTTAAAGAGGTGAAAACATCGAATTCAAGAGCAGGTTGTGTTTTTCCGTGCCGTTTGCGTGGAGAATGTTGAGTCGTGAACTCTCTCTTCTTTGCAATTCTCACTGAGCAAGATCGAGACGGAAAGCACGTTGATGAGTCCTTGTCTTCAAGTGGTGAATGAACTGTATCTGTGCACTCAGCGCCCAACCGCGCGCGCTGTGGCGCCATGGCTTAGATGGTTAAAGCGCCTGTCTAATAAACAGGAGATCCTGGGTACGTAATCCCAGTGGTGCCTGCTTGCTGTGTCAAACGTGCGCACTTGCATCTTCTTACCAGAGTTGTGTTGCTGGTCAGACAGCTCGACGTTCTGTTGCAGCCTGTTATGATTTGGCGATCCTGCATCTCGTTCCAGCAGTAGTGTCACTCTTCGTTCTACCTGGAATTTCGTGCCGCTGTTCCACACGCGCTCCTGCTTCTCATTCGCTTTTATTCTCCCACCTTCATTCCCAGTTTGGTGGGAATAACGACGTGAGGTGGAGACACTGCTGACTTACCAGGGAATGCTGTGGCAAACGCGCGCGCGCACACACTCCACGAGCTGATCATCACCCTCATTCTCTGCCGTCACCGTTCATTCATTTTACGCCAACGGAAAATAGATCCTCCTTCTCCTAGAGTTGGAGTGCAGTTGTCTTTTCTTTTTCTGCTGAAGGAGGAAAAGAGAAAACATTGCTGCTGAAGGTGGATATGGAGTGAAGGACAGTCACCAGCGTGTGTACAAGTCAGTTGGCAAGGTTTCCTGTCAGCGTCACAGGGCGGGATCCCTGTTTAGGAATCCGACTTTGCATCGTCCAGACCTGGATACAGCTCCCAGTCTGGTAATGAAGATTTATTTCTCGAATTGTGAATTATCCGATTGAAAACGAATTCCTAGTTACGCACAGAATACACCCGCTGATCCTGCCAGAGTCAGCCCAGTGATTGTTTGCATTCATCTAGAAGGGCAAAGGCAGCAGATACACCGGTAAACTAGCTCCGCGAATCCCCCTCCGATCATCTCAGCGTTCTGAGTTGTAAAGATCTCGTTGTAGCTTCGCTAGCGCTGGATCAAAGTCCTGGAACCCCTTCCCTAGCAGCCTCATGGCTGGAGCTCCGTGCTGAGGAGTTCAAGGGTTCAGGAAAGTAACTGATCCCCCGATCTGTCGGGTAATCAGGGATGGGCAGTAAATCTTACCCTGGATGAGTGGCGCTGGAAGAGCACAACAGTTCAGGCAGGCATCCAAGGAGCAGCGAAATCGACGTTTCGGGCAAAAGCCTACCCCATCGAGTGACGCCGATCTCCCAGGAATCCGTTTCAAAAAGGGGCAGGTCCTAAACGGACACCTGCTATCGGTCGGAAATAGGTTGAGAACGGCAGCGAGGGAGTGTAATAAAAGTGAAAGACAATGCCGACCGCGAGGCATGAGGCAGGAAGTGAGTGTAGAGCTGGTGGTACAAAGCTCAGAGTTGGTGCTAATGGGTCACCCTTTACTGCTCACTGTTTACACTGACTCACACACCACTCCTGGTCAGTTCATTTCAGTGACACTTTTCCCCTTGGTGTGAAGTTCCCTCTGGAGCGTAATAACGCCCTTAATGGGCCCAGAGAGGATGACACATCCTCTTTATCCTGTCAGTTTAAAGAGGTGAAAACATCGAATTCAAGAGCAGGTTGTGTTTTTCCGTGCCGTTTGCGTGGAGAATGTTGAGTCGTGAACTCTCTCTTCTTTGCAATTCTCACTGAGCAAGATCGAGATGGAAAGCACGTTGACGAGCCCTTGTCTTCAAGTGGTGAATGAACTGTACCTGTGCACTCAGCGCCCAAACCCGCGCTGTGGCGCCATGGCTGAGATGGTTAAAGCGCCTGTCTAATAAACAGAAGATCCTGGGTACGTAATCCCAGTGGTGCCTGCTTGCTGTGTCAAACGTGCGCACTTGCATCTTCTTACCAGAGTTGTGTTGCTGGTCAGACAGCTCGACGTTCTGTTGCAGCCTGTTATGATTTGGCGATCCTGCATCTCGTTCCAGCAGTAGTGTCACTCTTCGTTCTACCTGGAATTTCGTGCCGCTGTTCCACAAGCGCTCCTGCTTCTCATTCGCTTTTATTCTCCCACCTTCATTCCCAGTTTGGTGGGAATAACGACGTGAGGTGGAGACACTGCTGACTTACCAGGGAATGCTGTGGCAAACGCGCGCGCGCACACACTCCACGAGCTGATCATCACCCTCATTCTCTGCCGTCACCGTTCATTCATTTTACGCCAACGGAAAATAGATCCTCCTTCTCCTAGAGTTGGAGTGCAGTTGTCTTTTCTTTTTCTGCTGAAGGAGGAAAAGAGAAAACATTGCTGCTGAAGGTGGATATGGAGTGAAGGACAGTCACCAGCGTGTGTACAAGTCAGTTGGCAAGGTTTCCTGTCAGCGTCACAGGGCGGGATCCCTGTTTAGGAATCCGACTTTGCATCGTCCAGACCTGGATACAGCTCCCAGTCTGGTAATGAAGATTTATTTCTCTAATTGTGAATTATCCGATTGAAAACGAATTCCTAGTTACGCACAGAATACACCCGCTGATCCTGCCAGAGTCAGCCCAGTGATTGTTTGCATTCATCTAGAAGGGCAAAGGCAGCAGATACACCGGTAAACTAGCTCCGCGAATCCCCCTCCGATCATCTCAGCTTTCTGAGTTGTAAAGATCTCGTTGTAGCTTCGCTAGCGCTGGATCAAAGTCCTGGAACCCCTTCCCTAGCAGCCTCATGGCTGGAGCTCCGTGCTGAGGAGTTCAAGGGTTCAGGAAAGTAACTGATCCCCCGATCTGTCGGGTAATCAGGGATGGGCAGTAAATCTTACCCTGGATGAGTGGCGCTGGAAGAGCACAACAGTTCAGGCAGGCATCCAAGGAGCAGCGAAATCGACGTTTCGGGCAAAAGCCTACCCCATCGAGTGACGCCGATCTCCCAGGAATCCGTTTCAAAAAGGGGCAGGTCCTAAACGGACACCTGCTATCGGTCGGAAATAGGTTGAGAACGGCAGCGAGGGAGTGTAATAAAAGTGAAAGACAATGCCGACCGCGAGGCATGAGGCAGGAAGTGAGTGTAGAGCTGGTGGTACAAAGCTCAGAGTTGGTGCTAATGGGTCAGCCTTTACTGCTCACTGTTTACACTGACTCACACACCACTCCTGGTCAGTTCATTTCAGTGACACTTTTCCCCTTGGTGTGAGGTTCCCTCTGGAGCGTAATAACGCCCTTAATGGGCCCAGAGAGGATGACACATCCTCTTTATCCTGTCAGTTTAAAGAGGTGAAAACATCGAATTCAAGAGCAGGTTGTGTTTTTCCGTGCCGTTAGCGTGGAGAATGTTGAGTCGTGAACTCTCTCTTCTTTGCAATTCTCACTGAGCAAGATCGAGATGGAAAGCACGTTGACGAGCCCTTGTCTTCAAGTGGTGAATGAACTGTACCTGTGCACTCAGCGCCCAACCCCGCGCTGTGGCGCCATGGCTGTGATGGTTAAAGCTCCTGCCTAATAAACAGGAGATCCTGGGTACGTAATCCCAGTGGTGCCTGCTTGCTGTGTCAAAAGTGCGCACTTGCATCTTCTTACCAGAGTTGTGTTGCTGGTCAGACAGCTCGACGTTCTGTTGCAGCCTGTTATGATTTGGCGATCCTGCATCTCGTTCCAGCAGTAGTGTCACTCTTCGTTCTACCTGGAATTTCGTGCCGCTGTTCCACACGCGCTCCTGCTTCTCATTCGCTTTTATTCTCCCACCTTCATTCCCAGTTTGGTGGGAATAACGACGTGAGGTGGAGACACTGCTGACTTACCAGGGAATGCTGTGGCAAACGCGCGCGCGCACACACTCCACGAGCTGATCATCACCCTCATTCTCTGCCGTCACCGTTCATTCATTTTACGCCAACGGAAAATAGATCCTCCTTCTCCTAGAGTTGGAGTGCAGTTGTCTTTTCTTTTTCTGCTGAAGGAGGAAAAGAGAAAACATTGCTGCTGAAGGTGGATATGGAGTGAAGGACAGTCACCAGCGTGTGTACAAGTCAGTTGGCAAGGTTTCCTGTCAGCGTCACAGGGCGGGATCCCTGTTTAGGAATCCGACTTTGCATCGTCCAGACCTGGATACAGCTCCCAGTCTGGT
The DNA here is from genome assembly GCF_047496795.1 of Chiloscyllium punctatum. NCBI lineage: Eukaryota > Metazoa > Chordata > Chondrichthyes > Orectolobiformes > Hemiscylliidae > Chiloscyllium > Chiloscyllium punctatum. Next base: position 30,492,530 of record NC_092783.1, read on the forward strand.
AATGAAGATTTATTTCTCTAATTGTGAATTATCCGATTGAAAACGAATTCCTAGTTACGCACAGAATACACCCGCTGATCCTGCCAGAGTCAGCCCAGTGATTGTTTGCATTCACCTAGAAGGGCAAAGGCAGCAGATACACCGGTAAACTAGCTCCGCGAATCCCCCTCCGATCATCTCAGCTTTCTGAGTTGTAAAGATCTCGTTGTAGCTTCGCTAGCGCTGAATCAAAGTCCTGGAACCCCTTCCCTAGCAGCCTCATGGCTGGAGCTCCGTGCTGAGGAGTTCAAGGGTTCAGGAAAGTAACTCATCCCCCTGATCTGTCGGGTAATCAGGGATGGGCAGTAAATCCTACCCTGGATGAGTGGCGCTGGAAGAGCACAACAGTTCAGGCAGGCATCCAAGGAGCAGCGAAATCGACGTTTCTGGCAAAAGCCTACCCCATCGAGTGACGCCGATCTCCCAGGAATCCGTTTCAAAAAGGGGCAGGTCCTAAACGGACACCTGCTATCGGTCGGAAATAGGTTGAGAACGGCAGCGAGGGAGTGTAATAAAAGTGAAAGACAATGCCGACCGCGAGGCATGAGGCAGGAAGTGAGTGTAGAGCTGGTGGTACAAAGCTCAGAGTTGGTGCTAATGGGTCAGCCTTTACTGCTCACTGTTTACACTGACTCACACACCACTCCTGGTCAGTTCATTTCAGTGACACTTTTCCCCTTGGTGTGAGGTTCCCTCTGGAGCGTAATAACGCCCTTAATGGGCCCAGAGAGGATGACACATCCTCTTTATCCTGTCAGTTTAAAGAGGTGAAAACATCGAATTCAAGAGCAGGTTGTGTTTTTCCGTGCCGTTAGCGTGGAGAATGTTGAGTCGTGAACTCTCTCTTCTTTGCAATTCTCACTGAGCAAGATCGAGATGGAAAGCACGTTGACGAGCCCTTGTCTTCAAGTGGTGAATGAACTGTACCTGTGCACTCAGCGCCCAACCCCGCGCTGTGGCGCCATGGCTGAGATGGTTAAAGCGCCTGTCTAATAAACAGGAGATCCTGGGTACGTAATCCCAGTGGTGCCTGCTTGCTGTGTCAAAAGTGCGCACTTGCATCTTCTTACCAGAGTTGTGTTGCTGGTCAGACAGCTCGACGTTCTGTTGCAGCCTGTTATGATTTGGCGATCCTGCATCTCGTTCCAGCAGTAGTGTCACTCTTCGTTCTACCTGGAATTTCATGCCGCTGTTCCACACGCGCTCCTGCTTCTCATTCGCTTTTATTCTCCCACCTTCATTCCCAGTTTGGTGGGAATAACGACGTGAGGTGGAGACACTGCTGACTTACCAGGGAATGCTGTGGCAAACGCGCGCGCGCACACACTCCACGAGCTGATCATCACCCTCATTCTCTGCCGTCACCGTTCATTCATTTTACGCCAACGGAAAATAGATCCTCCTTCTCCTAGAGTTGGAGTGCAGTTGTCTTTTCTTTTTCTGCTGAAGGAGGAAAAGAGAAAACATTGCTGCTGAAGGTGGATATGGAGTGAAGGACAGTCACCAGCATGTGTACAAGTCAGTTGGCAAGGTTTCCTGTCAGCGTCACAGGGCGGGATCCCTGTTTAGGAATCCGACTTTGCATCGTCCAGACCTGGATACAGCTCCCAGTCTGGTAATGAAGATTTATTTCTCTAATTGTGAATTATCCGATTGAAAACGAATTCCTAGTTACGCACAGAATACACCCGCTGATCCTGCCAGAGTCAGCCCAGTGATTGTTTGCATTCATCTAGAAGGGCAAAGGCAGCAGATACACCGGTAAACTAGCTCCGCGAATCCCCCTCCGATCATCTCAGCTTTCTGAGTTGTAAAGATCTCGTTGTAGCTTCGCTAGCGCTGGATCAAAGTCCTGGAACCCCTTCCCTAGCAGCCTCATGGCTGGAGCTCCGTGCTGAGGAGTTCAAGGGTTCAGGAAAGTAACTCATCCCCCTGATCTGTCGGGTAATCAGGGATGGGCAGTAAATCCTACCCTGGATGAGTGGCGCTGGAAGAGCACAACAGTTCAGGCAGGCATCCAAGGAGCAGCGAAATCGACGTTTCGGGCAAAAGCCTACCCCATCGAGTGACGCCGATCTCCCAGGAATCCGTTTCAAAAAGGGGCAGGTCCTAAACGGACACCTGCTATCGGTCGGAAATAGGTTGAGAACGGCAGCGAGGGAGTGTAATAAAAGTGAAAGACAATGCCGACCGCGAGGCATGAGGCAGGAAGTGAGTGTAGAGCTGGTGGTACAAAGCTCAGAGTTGGTGCTAATGGGTCAGCCTTTACTGCTCACTGTTTACACTGACTCACACACCACTCCTGGTCAGTTCATTTCAGTGACACTTTTCCCCTTGGTGTGAGGTTCCCTCTGGAGCGTAATAACGCCCTTAATGGGCCCAGAGAGGATGACACATCCTCTTTATCCTGTCAGTTTAAAGAGGTGAAAACATCGAATTCAAGAGCAGGTTGTGTTTTTCCGTGCCGTTTGCGTGGAGAATGTTGAGTCGTGAAGTCTCTCTTCTTTGCAATTCTCACTGAGCAAGATCGAGACGGAAAGCACGTTGATGAGCCCTTGTCTTCAAGTGGTGAATGAACTGTACCGGTGCACTCAGCGCCCCACCGCGTGCTGTCGCACCATGGCTTAGATGGTTAAAGCGCCTGTCTAGTAAACAGGAGATGCTGGGTTCGAATCCCAGTGGTGCCTGCTTGCTGTGTCAAAAGTGCGCACTTGCGTCTTCTTACCAGAGTTGTGTTGCTGGTCAGACAGCTCAACGTTCTGTTGCAGCCTGTTATGATTTGGCGATCCTGCATCTCGTTCCAGCAGTGGTGTCACTCTTCCACAAGCGCTCCTGCTTCTCATTCGCTTTTATTCTCCCACCTTCATTCCCAGTTTGGTGGGAATAACGACGTGAGGTGGAGACACTGCTGACTTACCAGGGAATGCTGTGGCAAACGCGCGCGCGCACACACTCCACGAGCTGATCATCACCCTCATTCTCTGCCGTCACCGTTCATTCATTTTACGCCAACGGAAAATAGATCCTCCTTCTCCTAGAGTTGGAGTGCAGTTGTCTTTTCTTTTTCTGCTGAAGGAGGAAAAGAGAAAACATTGCTGCTGAAGGTGGATATGGAGTGAAGGACAGTCACCAGCGTGTGTACAAGTCAGTTGGCAAGGTTTCCTGTCAGCGTCACAGGGCGGGATCCCTGTTTAGGAATCCGACTTTGCATCGTCCACACCTGGATACAGCTCCCAGTCTGGTAATGAAGATTTATTTCTCTAATTGTGAATTATCCGATTGAAAACGAATTCCTAGTTACGCACAGAATACACCCGCTGATCCTGCCAGAGTCAGCCCAGTGATTGTTTGCATTCATCTAGAAGGGCAAAGGCAGCAGATACACCGGTAAACTAGCTCCGCGAATCCCCCTCCGATCATCTCAGCTTTCTGAGTTGTAAAGATCTCGTTGTAGCTTCGCTAGCGCTGGATCAAAGTCCTGGAACCCCTTCCCTAGCAGCCTCATGGCTGGAGCTCCGTGCTGAGGAGTTCAAGGGTTCAGGAAAGTAACTCATCCCCCTGATCTGTCGGGTAATCAGGGATGGGCAGTAAATCCTACCCTGGATGAGTGGCGCTGGAAGAGCACAACAGTTCAGGCAGCCATCCTAGGAGCAGCGAAATCGACGTTTCGGGCAAAAGCCTACCCCATCGAGTGACGCCGATCTCCCAGGAATCCGTTTCAAAAAGGGGCAGGTCCTAAACGGACACCTGCTATCGGTCGGAAATAGGTTGAGAACGGCAGCGAGGGAGTGTAATAAAAGTGAAAGACAATGCCGACCGCGAAGGCATGAGGCAGGAAGTGAGTGTAGAGCTGGTGGTACAAAGCTCAGAGTTGGTGCTAATGGGTCACCCTTTACTGCTCACTGTTTACACTGACTCACACACCACTCCTGGTCAGTTCATTTCAGTGACACTTTTCCCCTTGGTGTGAGGTTCCGTCTGGAGCGTAATAACGCCCTTAATGGGCCCAGAGAGGATGACACATCCTCTTTATCCTGTCAGTTTAAAGAGGTGAAAACATCGAATTCAAGAGCAGGTTGTGTTTTTCCGTGCCGTTTGCGTGGAGAATGTTGAGTCGTGAACTCTCTCTTCTTTGCAATTCTCACTGAGCAAGATCGAGACGGAAAGCACGTTGACGAGCCCTTGTCTTCAAGTGGTGAATGAACTGTACCTGTGCACTCAGCGCCCAACCGCGCGCTGTGGCGTCATGGCTTAGATGGTTAAAGCGCCTGACTAGTAAACCGGAGATCCTGGGTTTGAATCCCAGTGGTGCCTGCTTGCTGTGTCAAAAGTGCACACTTGCATCTTCTTACCAGAGTTGTGTTGCTGGTCAGACAGCTCAACGTTCTGTTGCAGCCTGTTATGATTTGGCGATCCTGCATCTCGTTCCAGCAGTAGTGTCACTCTTCGTTCTACCTGGAATTTCGTGCCGCTGTTCCACACGCGCTCCTGCTTCTCATTCGCTTTTATTCACCCACCTTCATTCCCAGTTTGGTGGGAATAACGACGTGAGGTGGAGACACTGCTGACTTACCAGGGAATGCTGTGGCAAACGCGCGCACACACTCCACGAGCTGATCATCACCCTCATTCTCTGCCGTCTCGGTTCATTCATTTTACGCCAATGGAAAATAGATCCTCCTTCTCCTAGAGTTGGAGTGCAGTTGTCTTTTCTTTTTCTGCTGAAGGAGGAAAAGAGAAAACATTGCTGCTGAAGGTGGATATGGAGTGAAGGACAGTCACCAGCGTGTGTACAAGTCAGTTGGCAAGGTTTCCTGTCAGCATCACAGGGCGGGATCCCTGTTTAGGAATCCGACTTTGCATCGTCCAGACCTGGATACAGCTCCCAGTCTGGTAATGAAGATTTATTTCTCTAATTGTGAATTATCCGATTGAAAACGAATTCCTAGTTACGCACAGAATACACCCGCTGATCCTGCCAGAGTCAGCCCAGTGATTGTTTGCATTCATCTAGAAGGGCAAAGGCAGCAGATACACCGGTAAACTAGCTCCGCGAATCCCCCTCCTATCATCTCAGCTTTCTGAGTTGTAAAGATCTCGTTGTAGCTTCGCTAGCGCTGGATCAAAGTCCTGGAACTCCTTCCCTAGCAGCCCCATGGCTGGAGCTCCGTGCTGAGGAGTTCAAGGGTTCAGGAAAGTAACTCATCCCCCTGATCTGTCGGGTAATCAGGGATGGGCAGTAAATCCTACCCTGGATGAGTGGCGCTGGAAGAGCACAACAGTTCAGGCAGGCATCCAAGGAGCAGCGAAATCGACGTTTCGGGCAAAAGCCTACCCCATCGAGTGACGCCGATCTCACAGGAATCCGTTTCAAAAAGGGGCAGGTCCTAAACGGACACCTGCTATCGGTCGGAAATAGGTTGAGAACGGCAGCGAGGGAGTGTAATAAAAGTGAAAGACAATGCCGACCGCGAGGCATGAGGCAGGAAGTGAGTGTAGAGCTGGTGGTACAAAGCTCAGAGTTGGTGCTAATGGGTCACCCTTTACTGCTCACTGTTTACACTGACTCACACACCACTCCTGGTCAGTTCATTTCAGTGACACTTTTCCCCTTGGTGTGAGGTTCCCTCTGGAGCGTAATAACGCCCTTAATGGGCCCAGAGAGGATGACACATCCTCTTTATCCTGTCAGTTTAAAGAGGTGAAAACATCGAATTCAAGAGCAGGTTGTGTTTTTCCGTGCCGTTTGCGTGGAGAATGTTGAGTCGTGAACTCTCTCTTCTTTGCAATTCTCACTGAGCAAGATCGAGACGGAAAGCACGTTGACGAGCCCTTGTCTTCAAGTGGTGAATGAACTGTACCTGTGCACTCAGCGCCCGACCGCACGCGCTGTGGCGCCATGGCTTAGATGGTTAAAGCACCTGTCTAGTAAACAGGAGATCCAGGGTTTGAATCCCAGTGGTGCCTGCTTGCTGTGTCAAAAGTGCACACTTGCAACTTCTTACCAGAGTTGTGTTGCTGGTCAGACAGCTCGACGTTCTGTTGCAGCCTGTTATGATTTGGCGATCCTGCATCTCGTTCCAGCAGTAGTGTCACTCTTCGTTCTACCTGGAATTTCATGCCGCTGTTCCACACGCGCTCCTGCTTCTCATTCGCTTTTATTCTCCCACCTTCATTCCCAGTTTGGTGGGAATAACGACGTGAGGTGGAGACACTGCTGACTTACCAGGGAATGCTGTGGCAAACGCGCGCGCGCACACACTCCACGAGCTGATCATCACCCTCATTCTCTGCCGTCACCGTTCATTCATTTTACGCCAACGGAAAATAGATCCTCCTTCTCCTAGAGTTGGAGTGCAGTTGTCTTTTCTTTTTCTGCTGAAGGAGGAAAAGAGAAAACATTGCTGCTGAAGGTGGATATGGAGTGAAGGACAGTCACCAGCGTGTGTACAAGTCAGTTGGCAAGGTTTCCTGTCAGCGTCACAGGGCGGGATCCCTGTTTAGGAATCCGACTTTGCATCGTCCAGACCTGGATACAGCTCCCAGTCTGGTAATGAAGATTTATTTCTCTAATTGTGAATTATCCGATTGAAAACGAATTCCTAGTTACGCACAGAATACACCCGCTGATCCTGCCAGAGTCAGCCCAGTGATTGTTTGCATTCATCTAGAAGGGCAAAGGCAGCAGATACACCGGTAAACTAGTTCCGCGAATCCCCCTCCGATCATCTCAGCTTTCTGAGTTGTAAAGATCTCGTTGTAGCTTCGCTAGCGCTGGATCAAAGTCCTGGAACCCCTTCCCTAGCAGCCTCATGGCTGGAGCTCCGTGCTGAGGAGTTCAAGGGTTCAGGAAAGTAACTCATCCCCCTGATCTGTCGGGTAATCAGGGATGGGCAGTAAATCCTACCCTGGATGAGTGGCGCTGGAAGAGCACAACAGTTCAGGCAGGCATCCAAGGAGCAGCGAAATCGACGTTTCGGGCAAAAGCCTACCCCATCGAGTGACGCCGATCTCCCAGGAATCCGTTTCAAAAAGGGGCAGGTCCTAAACGGACACCTGCTATCGGTCGGAAATAGGTTGAGAACGGCAGCGAGGGAGTGTAATAAAAGTGAAAGACAATGCCGACCGCGAGGCATGAGGCAGGAAGTGAGTGTAGAGCTGGTGGTACAAAGCTCAGAGTTGGTGCTAATGGGTCAGCCTTTACTGCTCACTGTTTACACTGACTCACACACCACTCCTGGTCAGTTCATTTCAGTGACACTTTTCCCCTTGGTGTGAGGTTCCCTCTGGAGCGTAATAACGCCCTTAATGGGCCCAGAGAGGATGACACATCCTCTTTATCCTGTCAGTTTAAAGAGGTGAAAACATCGAATTCAAGAGCAGGTTGTGTTTTTCCGTGCCGTTTGCGTGGAGAATGTTGAGTCGTGAAGTCTCTCTTCTTTGCAATTCTCACTGAGCAAGATCGAGACGGAAAGCACGTTGATGAGCCCTTGTCTTCAAGTGGTGAATGAACTGTACCGGTGCACTCAGCGCCCCACCGCGTGCTGTCGCACCATGGCTTAGATGGTTAAAGCGCCTGTCTAGTAAACAGGAGATGCTGGGTTCGAATCCCAGTGGTGCCTGCTTGCTGTGTCAAAAGTGCGCACTTGCGTCTTCTTACCAGAGTTGTGTTGCTGGTCAGACAGCTCAACGTTCTGTTGCAGCCTGTTATGATTTGGCGATCCTGCATCTCGTTCCAGCAGTGGTGTCACTCTTCCACAAGCGCTCCTGCTTCTCATTCGCTTTTATTCTCCCACCTTCATTCCCAGTTTGGTGGGAATAACGACGTGAGGTGGAGACACTGCTGACTTACCAGGGAATGCTGTGGCAAACGCGCGCGCGCACACACTCCACGAGCTGATCATCACCCTCATTCTCTGCCGTCACCGTTCATTCATTTTACGCCAACGGAAAATAGATCCTCCTTCTCCTAGAGTTGGAGTGCAGTTGTCTTTTCTTTTTCTGCTGAAGGAGGAAAAGAGAAAACATTGCTGCTGAAGGTGGATATGGAGTGAAGGACAGTCACCAGCGTGTGTACAAGTCAGTTGGCAAGGTTTCCTGTCAGCGTCACAGGGCGGGATCCCTGTTTAGGAATCCGACTTTGCATCGTCCAGACCTGGATACAGCTCCCAGTCTGGTAATGAAGATTTATTTCTCTAATTGTGAATTATCCGATTGAAAACGAATTCCTAGTTACGCACAGAATACACCCGCTGATCCTGCCAGAGTCAGCCCAGTGATTGTTTGCATTCATCTAGAAGGGCAAAGGCAGCAGATACACCGGTAAACTAGCTCCGCGAATCCCCCTCCGATCATCTCAGCTTTCTGAGTTGTAAAGATCTCGTTGTAGCTTCGCTAGCGCTGGATCAAAGTCCTGGAACCCCTTCCCTAGCAGCCTCATGGCTGGAGCTCCGTGCTGAGGAGTTCAAGGGTTCAGGAAAGTAACTCATCCCCCTGATCTGTCGGGTAATCAGGGATGGGCAGTAAATCCTACCCTGGATGAGTGGCGCTGGAAGAGCACAACAGTTCAGGCAGCCATCCTAGGAGCAGCGAAATCGACGTTTCGGGCAAAAGCCTACCCCATCGAGTGACGCCGATCTCCCAGGAATCCGTTTCAAAAAGGGGCAGGTCCTAAACGGACACCTGCTATCGGTCGGAAATAGGTTGAGAACGGCAGCGAGGGAGTGTAATAAAAGTGAAAGACAATGCCGACCGCGAAGGCATGAGGCAGGAAGTGAGTGTAGAGCTGGTGGTACAAAGCTCAGAGTTGGTGCTAATGGGTCACCCTTTACTGCTCACTGTTTACACTGACTCACACACCACTCCTGGTCAGTTCATTTCAGTGACACTTTTCCCCTTGGTGTGAGGTTCCGTCTGGAGCGTAATAACGCCCTTAATGGGCCCAGAGAGGATGACACATCCTCTTTATCCTGTCAGTTTAAAGAGGTGAAAACATCGAATTCAAGAGCAGGTTGTGTTTTTCCGTGCCGTTTGCGTGGAGAATGTTGAGTCGTGAACTCTCTCTTCTTTGCAATTCTCACTGAGCAAGATCGAGACGGAAAGCACGTTGACGAGCCCTTGTCTTCAAGTGGTGAATGAACTGTACCTGTGCACTCAGCGCCCAACCGTGCGCTGTGGTGTCATGGCATGGATGGTTAAAGCGCCTGATTAGTAAACCGGAGATCCTGGGTTTGAATCCCAGTGGTGCCTGCTTGCTGTGTCAAACGTGCACACTTGCATCTTCTTACCAGAGTTGTGTTGCTGGTCAGACAGCTCAACGTTCTGTTGCAGCCTGTTATGATTTGGCGATCCTGCATCTCGTTCCAGCAGTAGTGTCACTCTTCGTTCTACCTGGAATTTCGTGCCGCTGTTCCACACGCGCTCCTGCTTCTCATTCGCTTTTATTCACCCACCTTCATTCCCAGTTTGGTGGGAATAACGACGTGAGGTGGAGACACTGCTGACTTACCAGGGAATGCTGTGGCAAACGCGCGCACACACTCCACGAGCTGATCATCACCCTCATTCTCTGCCGTCACGGTTCATTCATTTTACGCCAATGGAAAATAGATCCTCCTTCTCCTAGAGTTGGAGTGCAGTTGTCTTTTCTTTTTCTGCTGAAGGAGGAAAAGAGAAAACATTGCTGCTGAAGGTGGATATGGAGTGAAGGACAGTCACCAGCGTGTGTACAAGTCAGTTGGCAAGGTTTCCTGTCAGCGTCACAGGGCGGGATCCCTGTTTAGGAATCCGACTTTGCATCGTCCAGACCTGGATACAGCTCCCAGTCTGGTAATGAAGATTTATTTCTCTAATTGTGAATTATCCGATTGAAAACGAATTCCTAGTTACGCACAGAATACACCCGCTGATCCTGCCAGAGTCAGCCCAGTGATTGTTTGCATTCATCTAGAAGGGCAAAGGCAGCAGATACACCGGTAAACTAGTTCCGCGAATCCCCCTCCGATCATCTCAGCTTTCTGAGTTGTAAAGATCTCGTTGTAGCTTCGCTAGCGCTGGATCAAAGTCCTGGAACCCCTTCCCTAGCAGCCTCATGGCTGGAGCTCCGTGCTGAGGAGTTCAAGGGTTCAGGAAAGTAACTCATCCCCCTGATCTGTCGGGTAATCAGGGATGGGCAGTAAATCCTACCCTGGATGAGTGGCGCTGGAAGAGCACAACAGTTCAGGCAGGCATCCAAGGAGCAGCGAAATCGACGTTTCGGGCAAAAGCCTACCCCATCGAGTGACGCCGATCTCCCAGGAATCCGTTTCAAAAAGGGGCAGGTCCTAAACGGACACCTGCTATCGGTCGGAAATAGGTTGAGAACGGCAGCGAGGGAGTGTAATAAAAGTGAAAGACAATGCCGACCGCGAGGCATGAGGCAGGAAGTGAGTGTAGAGCTGGTGGTACAAAGCTCAGAGTTGGTGCTAATGGGTCAGCCTTTACTGCTCACTGTTTACACTGACTCACACACCACTCCTGGTCAGTTCATTTCAGTGACACTTTTCCCCTTGGTGTGAGGTTCCCTCTGGAGCGTAATAACGCCCTTAATGGGCCCAGAGAGGATGACACATCCTCTTTATCCTGTCAGTTTAAAGAGGTGAAAACATCGAATTCAAGAGCAGGTTGTGTTTTTCCGTGCCGTTTGCGTGGAGAATGTTGAGTCGTGAAGTCTCTCTTCTTTGCAATTCTCACTGAGCAAGATCGAGACGGAAAGCACGTTGATGAGCCCTTGTCTTCAAGTGGTGAATGAACTGTACCGGTGCACTCAGCGCCCCACCGCGTGCTGTCGCACCATGGCTTAGATGGTTAAAGCGCCTGTCTAGTAAACAGGAGATGCTGGGTTCGAATCCCAGTGGTGCCTGCTTGCTGTGTCAAAAGTGCGCACTTGCGTCTTCTTACCAGAGTTGTGTTGCTGGTCAGACAGCTCAACGTTCTGTTGCAGCCTGTTATGATTTGGCGATCCTGCATCTCGTTCCAGCAGTGGTGTCACTCTTCCACAAGCGCTCCTGCTTCTCATTCGCTTTTATTCTCCCACCTTCATTCCCAGTTTGGTGGGAATAACGACGTGAGGTGGAGACACTGCTGACTTACCAGGGAATGCTGTGGCAAACGCGCGCGCGCACACACTCCACGAGCTGATCATCACCCTCATTCTCTGCCGTCACCGTTCATTCATTTTACGCCAACGGAAAATAGATCCTCCTTCTCCTAGAGTTGGAGTGCAGTTGTCTTTTCTTTTTCTGCTGAAGGAGGAAAAGAGAAAACATTGCTGCTGAAGGTGGATATGGAGTGAAGGACAGTCACCAGCGTGTGTACAAGTCAGTTGGCAAGGTTTCCTGTCAGCGTCACAGGGCGGGATCCCTGTTTAGGAATCCGACTTTGCATCGTCCAGACCTGGATACAGCTCCCAGTCTGGTAATGAAGATTTATTTCTCTAATTGTGAATTATCCGATTGAAAACGAATTCCTAGTTACGCACAGAATACACCCGCTGATCCTGCCAGAGTCAGCCCAGTGATTGTTTGCATTCATCTAGAAGGGCAAAGGCAGCAGATACACCGGTAAACTAGCTCCGCGAATCCCCCTCCGATCATCTCAGCTTTCTGAGTTGTAAAGATCTCGTTGTAGCTTCGCTAGCGCTGGATCAAAGTCCTGGAACCCCTTCCCTAGCAGCCTCATGGCTGGAGCTCCGTGCTGAGGAGTTCAAGGGTTCAGGAAAGTAACTCATCCCCCTGATCTGTCGGGTAATCAGGGATGGGCAGTAAATCCTACCCTGGATGAGTGGCGCTGGAAGAGCACAACAGTTCAGGCAGCCATCCTAGGAGCAGCGAAATCGACGTTTCGGGCAAAAGCCTACCCCATCGAGTGACGCCGATCTCCCAGGAATCCGTTTCAAAAAGGGGCAGGTCCTAAACGGACACCTGCTATCGGTCGGAAATAGGTTGAGAACGGCAGCGAGGGAGTGTAATAAAAGTGAAAGACAATGCCGACCGCGAAGGCATGAGGCAGGAAGTGAGTGTAGAGCTGGTGGTACAAAGCTCAGAGTTGGTGCTAATGGGTCACCCTTTACTGCTCACTGTTTACACTGACTCACACACCACTCCTGGTCAGTTCATTTCAGTGACACTTTTCCCCTTGGTGTGAGGTTCCGTCTGGAGCGTAATAACGCCCTTAATGGGCCCAGAGAGGATGACACATCCTCTTTATCCTGTCAGTTTAAAGAGGTGAAAACATCGAATTCAAGAGCAGGTTGTGTTTTTCCGTGCCGTTTGCGTGGAGAATGTTGAGTCGTGAACTCTCTCTTCTTTGCAATTCTCACTGAGCAAGATCGAGACGGAAAGCACGTTGACGAGCCCTTGTCTTCAAGTGGTGAATGAACTGTACCTGTGCACTCAGCGCCCAACCGTGCGCTGTGGTGTCATGGCATGGATGGTTAAAGCGCCTGATTAGTAAACCGGAGATCCTGGGTTTGAATCCCAGTGGTGCCTGCTTGCTGTGTCAAACGTGCACACTTGCATCTTCTTACCAGAGTTGTGTTGCTGGTCAGACAGCTCAACGTTCTGTTGCAGCCTGTTATGATTTGGCGATCCTGCATCTCGTTCCAGCAGTAGTGTCACTCTTCGTTCTACCTGGAATTTCGTGCCGCTGTTCCACACGCGCTCCTGCTTCTCCTTCGCTTTTATTCACCCACCTTCATTCCCAGTTTGGTGGGAATAACGACGTGAGGTGGAGACACTGCTGACTTACCAGGGAATGCTGTGGCAAACGCGCGCACACACTCCACGAGCTGATCATCACCCTCATTCTCTGCCGTCACGGTTCATTCATTTTACGCCAATGGAAAATAGATCCTCCTTCTCCTAGAGTTGGAGTGCAGTTGTCTTTTCTTTTTCTGCTGAAGGAGGAAAAGAGAAAACATTGCTGCTGAAGGTGGATATGGAGTGAAGGACAGTCACCAGCGTGTGTACAAGTCAGTTGGCAAGGTTTCCTGTCAGCGTCACAGGGCGGGATCCCTGTTTAGGAATCCGACTTTGCATCGTCCAGACCTGGATACAGCTCCCAGTCTGGTAATGAAGATTTATTTCTCTAATTGTGAATTATCCGATTGAAAACGAATTCCTAGTTACGCACAGAATACACCCGCTGATCCTGCCAGAGTCAGCCCAGTGATTGTTTGCATTCATCTAGAAGGGCAAAGGCAGCAGATACACCGGTAAACTAGCTCCGCGAATCCCCCTCCTATCATCTCAGCTTTCTGAGTTGTAAAGATCTCGTTGTAGCTTCGCTAGCGCTGGATCAAAGTCCTGGAACTCCTTCCCTAGCAGCCTCATGGCTGGAGCTCCGTGCTGAGGAGTTCAAGGGTTCAGGAAAGTAACTCATCCCCCTGATCTGTCGGGTAATCAGGGATGGGCAGTAAATCCTACCCTGGATGAGTGGCGCTGGAAGAGCACAACAGTTCAGGCAGGCATCCAAGGAGCAGCGAAATCGACGTTTCGGGCAAAAGCCTACCCCATCGAGTGACGCCGATCTCACAGGAATCCGTTTCAAAAAGGGGCAGGTCCTAAACGGACACCTGCTATCGGTCGGAAATAGGTTGAGAACGGCAGCGAGGGAGTGTAATAAAAGTGAAAGACAATGCCGACCGCGAGGCATGAGGCAGGAAGTGAGTGTAGAGCTGGTGGTACAAAGCTCAGAGTTGGTGCTAATGGGTCACCCTTTACTGCTCACTGTTTACACTGACTCACACACCACTCCTGGTCAGTTCATTTCAGTGACACTTTTCCCCTTGGTGTGAGGTTCCCTCTGGAGCGTAATAACGCCCTTAATGGGCCCAGAGAGGATGACACATCCTCTTTATCCTGTCAGTTTAAAGAGGTGAAAACATCGAATTCAAGAGCAGGTTGTGTTTTTCCGTGCCGTTTGCGTGGAGAATGTTGAGTCGTGAACTCTCTCTTCTTTGCAATTCTCACTGAGCAAGATCGAGACGGAAAGCACGTTGACGAGCCCTTGTCTTCAAGTGGTGAATGAACTGTACCTGTGCACTCAGCGCGCAACCCCGCGTTGTGCCGCCCTGGCTTAGATGGTTGAAGCGTCTGCCGAGTAAACAGGAGGTCCTGGGTTCGAATCCCAGTGGTGCCTGCTTGCTGTGTCAAAAGTGCGCACTTGCATCTTCTTACCAGAGTTGTGTTGCTGGTCAGACAGCTCAACGTTCTGTTGCAGCCTGTTGTGTTTTGGCGATCCTGCATCTCGTTCCAGCAGTAGTGTCACTCTTCGTTCTACCTGCAATTTCATGCCGCTGTTCCACACGCGCTCCTGCTTCTCATTCGCTTTTATTCTCCCACCTTCATTCCCAGTTTGGTGGGAATAACGACGTGAGGTGGAGACACTGCTGACTTACCAGGGAATGCTGTGGCAAACGCGCGCGCGCACACACTCCACGAGCTGATCATCACCCTCATTCTCTGCCGTCACCGTTCATTCATTTTACGCCAACGGAAAATAGATCCTCCTTCTCCTAGAGTTGGAGTGCAGTTGTCTTTTCTTTTTCTGCTGAAGGAGGAAAAGAGAAAACATTGCTGCTGAAGGTGGATATGGAGGGAAGGACAGTCACCAGCATGTGTACAAGTCAGTTGGCAAGGTTTCCTGTCAGCGTCACAGGGCGGGATCCCTGTTTAGGAATCCGACTTTGCATCGTCCAGACCTGGATACAGCTCCCAGTCTGGTAATGAAGATTTATTTCTCTAATTGTGAATTATCCGATTGAAAACGAATTCCTAGTTACGCACAGAATACACCCGCTGATCCTGCCAGAGTCAGCCCAGTGATTGTTTGCATTCATCTAGAAGGGCAAAGGCAGCAGATACACCGGTAAACTAGCTCCGCGAATCCCCCTCCTATCATCTCAGCTTTCTGAGTTGTAAAGATCTCGTTGTAGCTTCGCTAGCGCTGGATCAAAGTCCTGGAACTCCTTCCCTAGCAGCCTCATGGCTGGAGCTCCGTGCTGAGGAGTTCAAGGGTTCAGGAAAGTAACTCATCCCCCTGATCTGTCGGGTAATCAGGGATGGGTAGTAAATCCTACCCTGGATGAGTGGCGCTGGAAGAGCACAACAGTTCAGGCAGGCATCCAAGGAGCAGCGAAATCGACGTTTCGGGCAAAAGCCTACCCCATCGAGTGACGCCGATCTCACAGGAATCCGTTTCAAAAAGGGGCAGGTCCTAAACGGACACCTGCTATCGGTCGGAAATAGGTTGAGAACGGCAGCGAGGGAGTGTAATAAAAGTGAAAGACAATGCCGACCGCGAGGCATGAGGCAGGAAGTGAGTGTAGACCTGGTGGTACAAAGTTCAGAGTTGGTGCTAATGGGTCACCCTTTACTGCTCACTGTTTACACTGACTCACACACCACTCCTGGTCAGTTCATTTCAGTGACACTTTTCCCCTTGGTGTGAGGTTCCCTCTGGAGCGTAATAACGCCCTTAATGGGCCCAGAGAGGATGACACATCCTCTTTATCCTGTCAGTTTAAAGAGGTGAAAACATCGAATTCAAGAGCAGGTTGTGTTTTTCCGTGCCGTTTTCGTGGAGAATGTTGAGTCGTGAACTCTCTCTTCTTTGCAATTCTCACTGAGCAAGATCGAGACGGAAAGCACGTTGACGAGCCCTTGTCTTCAATTGGTGAATAGACTGTACCTGTGCACTCAGCGCCCATCCGCGCGCTGTGGCGCCATGGCTTAGATGGTTAAAGCGCCTGTCGAGTCAACAGGAGCTCCTGGGTTCGAATCCCAGTGGTGCCCGCTTGTTGTGTCAAAAGTGCGCACTTGCATCTTCTTACCAGAGTTGTGTTGCTGGTCAGACAGCTCAACGTTCTGTTGCAGCCTGTTATGATTTGGCGATCCTGCATCTCGTTCCAGCAGTAGTGTCACTCTTCGTTCTACCTGGAATTTTGTGCCGCAGTTCCACACGCGCTCCTGCTTCTCATTCGCTTTTATTCTCCCACCTACATTCCCAGTTTGGTGGGAATAACGACGTGAGGTGGAGACACTGCTGACTTACCAGGGAATGCTGTGGCAAACGCGCGCGCGCACACACTCCACGAGCTGATCATCACCCTCATTCTCTGCCGTCAACGTTCATTCATTTTACGCCAACGGAAAATAGATCCTCCTTCTCCTAGAGTTGGAGTGGAGTTGTCTTTTCTTTTTCTGCTGAAGGAGGAAAAGAGAAAACATTGCTGCTGAAGGTGGATATGGAGTGAAGGACAGTCACCAGCGTGTGTTCAAGTCAGTTGGCAAGGTTTCCTGTCAGCGTCACAGGGCGGGATCCCTGTTTAGGAATCCGACTTTGCATCGTTCAGACCTGGATACAGCTCCCAGTCTGGTAATGAAGATTTATTTCTCTAATTGTGAATTATCCGATTGAAAACGAATTCCTAGTTACGCACAGAATACACCCGCTGATCCTGCCAGAGTCAGCCCAGTGATTGTTTGCATTCATCTAGAAGGGCAAAGGCAGCAGATACACCGGTAAACTAGCTCCGCGAATCCCCCTCCGATCATCTCAGCTTTCTGAGTTGTAAAGATCTCGTTGTAGCTTCGCTAGCGCTGGATCAAAGTCCTGGAACCCCCTCCCTAGCAACCTCATGGCTGGAGCTCCGTGCTGAGGAGTTCAAGGGTTCAGGAAAGTAACTCATCCCCCTGATCTGTCGGGTAATCAGGGATGGGCAGTAAATCCTACCCTGGATGAGTGGCGCTGGAAGAGCACAACAGTTCAGGCAGGCATCCAAGGAGCAGCGAAATCGACGTTTCGGGCAAAAGCTTACCCCATCGAGTGACGCCGATCTCCCAGGAATCCGTTTCAAAAAGGGGCAGGTCCTAAACGGACACCTGCTATCGGTCGGAAATAGGTTGAGAACGGCAGCGAGGGAGTGTAATAAAAGTGAAAGACAATGCCGACCGCGAGGCATGAGGCAGGAAGTGAGTGTAGAGCTGGTGGTACAAAGCTCAGAGTTGGTGCTAATGGTTCAGCCTTTACTGCTCACTGTTTACACTGACTCACACACCACTCCTGGTCAGTTCATTTCAGTGACACTTTTCCCCTTGGTGTGAGGTTCCCTCTGGAGCGTAATAACGCCCTTAATGGGCCCAGAGAGGATGACACATCCTCTTTATCCTGTCAGTTTAAAGAGGTGAAAACATCGAATTCAAGAGCAGGTTGTGTTTTTCCGTGCCGTTTTCGTGGAGAATGTTGAGTCGTGAACTCTCTCTTCTTTGCAATTCTCACTGAGCAAGATCGAGACGGAAAGCACGTTGACGAGACCTTGTCTTCAAGTGGTGAACGAACTGTACCGGTGCACTCAGCACCCCACCGCGTGCTGTCGCACCATGGCTTAGATGGTTAAAGCATCTGTCTAATAAACAGGAGATGCTGGGTTCGAATCCCAGTGGTGCCTGCTTGCTGTGTCAAAAGTGCGCACTTGCGTCTTCTTACCAGAGTTGTGTTGCTGGTCAGACAGCTCAATGTTCTGTTGCAGCCTGTTATGATTTGGCGATCCTGCATCTCGTTCCAGCAGTAGTGTCACTCTTCGTTCTACCTGCAATTTTGTGCCGCAGTTCCACACGCGCTCCTGCTTCTCATTCGCTTTTATTCTCCCACCTTCATTCCCAGTTTGGTGGGAATAACGACGTGAGGTGGAGACACTGCTGACTTACCAGGGAATGCTGTGGCAAACGCGCGCGCGCACACACTCCACGAGCTGATCATCACCCTCATTCTCTGCCGTCACCATTCATTCATTTTACGCCAACGGAAAATAGATCCTCCTTCTCCTAGAGTTGGAGTGCAGTTGTCTTTTCTTTTTCTGCTGAAGGAGGAAAAGAGAAAACATTGCTGCTGAAGGTGGATATGGAGTGAAGGACAGTCACCAGCGTGTGTACAAGTCAGTTGGCAAGGTTTCCTGTCAGCGTCACAGGGCGGGATCCCTGTTTAGGAATCCGACTTTGCATCGTCCACACCTGGATACAGCTCCCAGTCTGGTAATGAAGATTTATTTCTCTATTTGTGAATTATCCGATTGAAAACGAATTCCTAGTTACGCACAGAATACACCCGCTGATCCGGCCAGAGTCAGCCCAGTGATTGTTTGCATTCATCTAGAAGGGCAAAGGCAGCAGATACACCGGTAAACTAGCTCCGCGAATCCCCCTCCGATCATCTCAGCTTTCTGAGTTGTAAAGATCTCGTTGTAGCTTCGCTAGCGCTGGATCAAAGTCCTGGAACCCCTTCCCTAGCAGCCTCATGGCTGGAGCTCCGTGCTGAGGAGTTCAAGGGTTCAGGAAAGTAACTCATCCCCCTGATCTGTCGGGTAATCAGGGATGGGCAGTAAATCCTACCCTGGATGAGTGGCGCTGGAAGAGCACAACAGTTCAGGCAGGCATCCAAGGAGCAGCGAAATCGACGTTTCGGGCAAAAGCCTACCCCATCGAGTGACGCCGATCTCCCAGGAATCCGTTTCAAAAAGGGGCAGGTCCTAAACGGACACCTGCTATCGGTCGGAAATAGGTTGAGAACGGCAGCGAGGGAGTGTAATAAAAGTGAAAGACAATGCCGACCGCGAGGCATGAGGCAGGAAGTGAGTGTAGAGCTGGTGGTACAAAGCTCAGAGTTGGTGCTAATGGGTCAGCCTTTACTGCTCACTGTTTACACTGACTCACACACCACTCCTGGTCAGTTCATTTCAGTGACACTTTTCCCCTTGGTGTGAGGTTCCCTCTGGAGCGTAATAACGCCCTTAATGGGCCCAGAGAGGATGACACATCCTGTTTATCCTGTCAGTTTAAAGAGGTGAAAACATCGAATTCAAGAGCAGGTTGTGTTTTTCCGTGCCGTTTGCGTGGAGAATGTTGAGTCGTGAACTCTCTCTTCTTTGCAATTCTCACTGAGCAAGATCGAGACGGAAAGCACGTTGACGAGCCCTTGTCTTCAAGTGGTGAACGAACTGTACCGGTGCACTCAGCACCCCACCGCGTGCTGTCGCACCATGGCTTAGATGGTTAAAGCGTCTGTCTAATAAACAGGAGATGCTGGGTTCGAATCCCAGTGGTGCCTGCTTGCTGTGTCAAAAGTGCGCACTTGCGTCTTCTTACCAGAGTTGTGTTGCTGGTCAGACAGCTGAACGTTCTGTTGCAGCCTGTTATGATTTGGCGATCCTGCATCTCGTTCCAGCAGTAGTGTCACTCTTCGTTCTACCTGGAATTTCGTGCCGCTGTTCCGCAAGCGCTCCTGCTTCTCATTCGCTTTTATTCTCCCACCTTCATTCCCAGTTTGGTGGGAATAACGACGTGAGGTGGAGACACTGCTGACTTACCAGGGAATGCTGTGGCAAACGCGCGCGCGCACACACTCCTTGAGCTGATCATCACCCTCATTCTCTGCCGTCACCGTTCATTCATTTTACGCCAACGGAAAATAGATCCTCCTTCTCCTAGAGTTGGAGTGCAGTTGTCTTTTCTTTTTCTGCTGAAGGAGGAAAAGAGAAAACATTGCTGCTGAAGGTGGATATGGAGTGAAGGACAGTCACCAGCGTGTGTACAAGTCAGTTGGCAAGGTTTCCTGTCAGCGTCACAGGGCGGGATCCCTGTTTAGGAATCCGACTTTGCATCGTCCAGACCTGGATACAGCTCCCAGTCTGGTAATGAAGATTTATTTCTCTAATTGTGAATTATCCGATTGAAAACGAATTCCTAGTTATGCACAGAATACACCCGCTGATCCTGCCAGAGTCAGCCCAGTGATTGTTTGCATTCATCTAGAAGGGCAAAGGCAGCAGATACACCGGTAAACTAGCTCCGCGAATCCCCCTCCGATCATCTCAGCTTTCTGAGTTGTAAAGATCTCGTTGTAGCTTCGCTAGCGCTGGATCAAAGTCCTGGAACCCCTTCCCTAGCAGCCTCATGGCTGGAGCTCCGTGCTGAGGAGTTCAAGGGTTCAGGAAAGTAACTCATCCCCCTGATCTGTCGGGTAATCAGGGATGGGCAGTAAATCCTACCCTGGATGAGTGGCGCTGGAAGAGCACAACAGTTCAGGCAGCCATCCTAGGAGCAGCGAAATCGACGTTTCGGGCAAAAGCCTACCCCATCGAGTGACGCCGATCTCCCAGGAATCCGTTTCAAAAAGGGGCAGGTCCTAAACGGACACCTGCTATCGGTCGGAAATAGGTTGAGAACGGCAGCGAGGGAGTGTAATAAAAGTGAAAGACAATGCCGACCGCGAAGGCATGAAGCAGGAAGTGAGTGTAGAGCTGGTGGTACAAAGCTCAGAGTTGGTGCTAATGGGTCACCCTTTACTGCTCACTGTTTACACTGACTCACACACCACTCCTGGTCAGTTCATTTCAGTGACACTTTTCCCCTGGGTGTGAGGTTCCGTCTGGAGCGTAATAACGCCCTTAATGGGCCCAGAGAGGATGACACATCCTCTTTATCCTGTCAGTTTAAAGAGGTGAAAACATCGAATTCAAGAGCAGGTTGTGTTTTTCCGTGCCGTTTGCGTGGAGAATGTTGAGTCGTGAACTCTCTCTTCTTTGCAATTCTCACTGAGCAAGATCGAGACGGAAAGCACGTTGACGAGCCCTTGTCTTCAAGTGGTGAATGAACTGTACCTGTGCACTCAGCGCCCAGCCGCACGCTGTGGCGTCATGGCTTAGATGGTTAAAGTGCCTGTCTAGTAAACAGAAGATCCTGGGTTTGAATCCCAGTGGTGCCTGCTTGCTGTGTCAAAAGTGCACACTGGCATCTTCTTACCAGAGTTGTGTTGCTGGTCAGACAGCTCAACGTTCTGTTGCAGCCTGTTATGATTTGGCGATCCTGCATCTCGTTCCAGCAGTAGTGTCACTCTTCGTTCTACCTGGAATTTCGTGCCGCTGTTCCACACGCGCTCCTGCTTCTCATTCGCTTTTATTCTCCCACCTTCATTCCCAGTTTGGTGGGAATAACGACGTGAGGGGGAGACACTGCTGACTTACCAGGGAATGCTGTGGCAAACGCGCGCACACACTCCACGAGCTGATCATCACCCTCATTCTCTGCCGTCACGGTTCATTCATTTTACGCCAACGGAAAATAGATCCTCCTTCTCCTAGAGTTGGAGTGCAGTTGTCTTTTCTTTTTCTGCTGAAGGAGGAAAAGAGAAAACATTGCTGCTGAAGGTGGATATGGAGTGAAGGACAGTCACCAGCGTGTGTACAAGTCAGTTGGCAAGGTTTCCTGTCAGCGTCACAGGGCGGGATCCCTGTTTAGGAATCCGACTTTGCATCGTCCAGACCTGGATACAGCTCCCAGTCTGGTAATGAAGATTTATTTCTCTAATTGTGAATTATCCGATTGAAAACGAATTCCTAGTTACGCACAGAATACACCCGCTGATCCTGCCAGAGTCAGCCCAGTGATTGTTTGCATTCATCTAGAAGGGCAAAGGCAGCAGATACACCGGTAAACTAGCTCCGCGAATCCCCCTCCGATCATCTCAGCTTTCTGAGTTGTAAAGATCTCGTTGTAGCTTCGCTAGCGCTGGATCAAAGTCCTGGAACTCCTTCCCTAGCAGCCTCATGGCTGGAGCTCCGTGCTGAGGAGTTCAAGGGTTCAGGAAAGTAACTCATCCCCCTGATCTGTCGGGTAATCAGGGATGGGCAGTAAATCCTACCCTGGATGAGTGGCGCTGGAAGAGCACAACAGTTCAGGCAGGCATCCAAGGAGCAGCGAAATCGACGTTTCGGGCAAAAGCCTACCCCATCGAGTGACGCCGATCTCACAGGAATCCGTTTCAAAAAGGGGCAGGTCCTAAACGGACACCTGCTATCGGTCGGAAATAGGTTGAGAACGGCAGCGAGGGAGTGTAATAAAAGTGAAAGACAATGCCGACCGCGAGGCATGAGGCAGGAAGTGAGTGTAGAGCTGGTGGTACAAAGCTCAGAGTTGGTGCTAATGGGTCACCCTTTACTGCTCACTGTTTACACTGACTCACACACCACTCCTGGTCAGTTCATTTCAGTGACACTTTTCCCCTTGGTGTGAGGTTCCCTCTGGAGCGTAATAACGCCCTTAATGGGCCCAGAGAGGATGACACATCCTCTTTATCCTGTCAGTTTAAAGAGGTGAAAACATCGAATTCAAGAGCAGGTTGTGTTTTTCCGTGCCGTTTGCGTGGAGAATGTTGAGTCGTGAACTCTCTCTTCTTTGCAATTCTCACTGAGCAAGATCGAGACGGAAAGCACGTTGACGAGCCCTTGTCTTCAAGTGGTGAATGAACTGTACCTGTGCACTCAGCGCCCAGCCGCGCGCTGTGGTGCCATGGCTTAGATGGTTAAAGCGCCTGTCTCGTAAACAGGAGATCCTGGGTTCGAATCCCAGTGGTGCCTGCTTGCTGTGTCAAATGTGCGCACTTGCATCTTCTTACCAGAGTTGTGTTGCTGGTCAGACAGCTCAACGTTCTGTTGCAGCCTGTTGTGTTTTGGCGATCCTGCATCTCGTTCCAGCAGTAGTGTCACTCTTCGTTCTACCTGGAATTTCGTGCCGCTGTTCCACAAGCGCTCCTGCTTCTCATTCGCTTTTATTCTCCCACCTTCATTCCCAGTTTGGTGGGAATAACGACGTGAGGTGGAGACACTGCTGACTTACCAGGGAATGCTGTGGCAAACGCGCGCGCGCACACACTCCACGAGCTGATCATCACCCTCATTCTCTGCCGTCACCGTTCATTCATTTTACGCCAACGGAAAATAGATCCTCCTTCTCCTAGAGTTGGAGTGCAGTTGTCTTTTCTTTTTCTGCTGAAGGAGGAAAAGAGAAAACATTGCTGCTGAAGGTGGATATGGAGTGAAGGACAGTCACCCGCGTGTGTACAAGTCAGTTGGCAAGGTTTCCTGTCAGCGTCACAGGGCGGGATCCCTGTTTAGGAATCCGACTTTGCATCGTCCAGACCTGGATACAGCTCCCAGTCTGGTAATGAAGATTTATTTCTCTAATTGTGAATTATCCGATTGAAAACGAATTCCTAGTTACGCACAGAATACACCCGCTGATCCTGCCAGAGTCAGCCCAGTGATTGTTTGCATTCATCTAGAAGGGCAAAGGCAGCAGATACACCGGTAAACTAGCTCCGCGAATCCCCCTCCTATCATCTCAGCTTTCTGAGTTGTATAGATCTCGTTGTAGCTTCGCTAGCGCTGGATCAAAGTCCTGGAACCCCCTCCCTAGCAGCCTCATGGCTGGAGCTCCGTGCTGAGGAGTTCAAGGGTTCAGGAAAGTAACTCATCCCCCTGATCTGTTGGGTAATCAGGGATGGGCAGTAAATCCTACCCTGGATGAGTGGCGCTGGAAGAGCACAACAGTTCAGGCAGGCATCCAAGGAGCAGCGAAATCGACGTTTCGGGCAAAAGCCTACCCCATCGAGTGACGCCGATCTCCCAGGAATCCGTTTCAAAAAGGGGCAGGTCCTAAACGGACACCTGCTATCGGTCGGAAATAGGTTGAGAACGGCAGCGAGGGAGTGTAATAAAAGTGAAAGACAATGCCGACCGCGAGGCATGAGGCAGGAAGTGAGTGTAGAGCTGGTGGTACAAAGCTCAGAGTTGGTGCTAATGGGTCACCCTTTACTGCTCACTGTTTACACTGACTCACACACCACTCCTGGTCAGTTCATTTCAGTGACACTTTTCCCCTTGGTGTGAGGTTCCCTCTGGAGCGTAATAACGTCCTTAATGGGCCCAGAGAGGATGACACATCCTGTTTATCCTGTCAGTTTAAAGAGGTGAAAACATCGAATTCAAGAGCAGGTTGTGTTTTTCCGTGCCGTTTTCGTGGAGAATGTTGAGTCGTGAACTCTCTCTTCTTTGCAATTCTCACTGAGCAAGATCGAGACGGAAAGCACGTTGACGAGCCCTTGTCTTCAAGTGGTGAATAAACTGTACCTGTGCACTCAGCGCCCATCCGCGCGCTGTGGCGCCATGGCTTAGATGGTTAAAGCGTCTGTCTAATAAACAGGAGATGCTGGGTTCGAATCCCAGTGGTGCCTGCTTGCTGTGTCAAAAGTGCGCACTTGCGTCTTCTTACCAGAGATGTGTTGCTGGTCAGACAGATCAACGTTCTGTTGCAGCCTGTTATGATTTGGCGATCCTGCATCTCGTTCCAGCAGTAGTGTCACTCTTCGTTCTACCTGGAATTTTGTGCCGCAGTTCCACACGCGCTCCTGCTTCTCATTCGCTTTTATTCTCCCACCTTCATTCCCAGTTTGGTGGGAATAACGACGTGAGGTGGAGACACTGCTGACTTACCAGGGAATGCTGTGGCAAACGCGCGCGCGCACACACTCCACGAGCTGATCATCACCCTCATTCTCTGCCGTCACCGTTCATTCATTTTACGCCAACGGAAAATAGATCCTCCTTCTCCTAGAGTTGGAGTGCAGTTGTCTTTTCTTTTTCTGCTGAAGGAGGAAAAGAGAAAACATTGCTGCTGAAGGTGGATATGGAGTGAAGGACAGTCACCAGCGTGTGTACAAGTCAGTTGGCAAGGTTTCCTGTCAGCGTCACAGGGCGGGATCCCTGTTTAGGAATCCGACTTTGCATCGTCCACACCTGGATACAGCTCCCAGTCTGGTAATGAAGATTTATTTCTCTATTTGTGAATTATCCGATTGAAAACGAATTCCTAGTTACGCACAGAATACACCCGCTGATCCGGCCAGAGTCAGCCCAGTGATTGTTTGCATTCATCTAGAAGGGCAAAGGCAGCAGATACACCGGTAAACTAGCTCCGCGAATCCCCCTCCGATCATCTCAGCTTTCTGAGTTGTAAAGATCTCGTTGTAGCTTCGCTAGCGCTGGATCAAAGTCCTGGAACCCCTTCCCTAGCAGCCTCATGGCTGGAGCTCCGTGCTGAGGAGTTCAAGGGTTCAGGAAAGTAACTCATCCCCCTGATCTGTCGGGTAATCAGGGATGGGCAGTAAATCCTACCCTGGATGAGTGGCGCTGGAAGAGCACAACAGTTCAGGCAGGCATCCAAGGAGCAGCGAAATCGACGTTTCGGGCAAAAGCCTACCCCATCGAGTGACGCCGATCTCCCAGGAATCCGTTTCAAAAAGGGGCAGGTCCTAAACGGACACCTGCTATCGGTCGGAAATAGGTTGAGAACGGCAGCGAGGGAGTGTAATAAAAGTGAAAGACAATGCCGACCGCGAGGCATGAGGCAGGAAGTGAGTGTAGAGCTGGTGGTACAAAGCTCAGAGTTGGTGCTAATGGGTCACCCTTTACTGCTCACTGTTTACACTGACTCACACACCACTCCTGGTCAGTTCATTTCAGTGACACTTTTCCCCTTGGTGTGAGGTTCCCTCTGGAGCGTAATAACGTCCTTAATGGGCCCAGAGAGGATGACACATCCTGTTTATCCTGTCAGTTTAAAGAGGTGAAAACATCGAATTCAAGAGCAGGTTGTGTTTTTCCGTGCCGTTTGCGTGGAGAATGTTGAGTCGTGAACTCTCTCTTCTTTGCAATTCTCACTGAGCAAGATCGAGACGGAAAGCACGTTGACGAGCCCTTGTCTTCAAGTGGTGAATGAACTGTACCTGTGCACTCAGCGCCCAGCTGCGCGCTGTGGTGCCATGGCTTAGATGGTTAAAGCGCCTGTCTCGTAAACAGGAGATCCTGGGTTCGAATCCCAGTGGTGCCTGCTTGCTGTGTCAAAAGTGCGCACTTGCATCTTCTTACCAGAGTTGTGTTGCTGGTCAGACAGCTCAACGTTCTGTTGCAGCCTGTTGTGTTTTGGCGATCCTGCATCTCGTTCCAGCAGTAGTGTCACTCTTCGTTTTACCTGGAATTTCGTGCCGCTGTTCCACACGCGCTCCTGCTTCTCATTCGCTTTTATTCTCCCACCTTCATTCCCAGTTTGGTGGGAATAACGACGTGAGGTGGAGACACTGCTGACTTACCAGGGAATGCTGTGGCAAACGCGCGCACGCGCACACTCCACGAGCTGATCATCACCCTCATTCTCTGCCGTCACCGTTCATTCATTTTACGCCAACGGAAAATAGATCCTCCTTCTCCTAGAGTTGGAGTGCAGTTGTCTTTTCTTTTTCTGCTGAAGGAGGAAAAGAGAAAACATTGCTGCTGAAGGTGGATATGGAGTGAAGGACAGTCACCAGCGTGTGTACAAGTCAGTTGGCAAGGTTTCCTGTCAGCGTCACAGGGCGGGATCCCTGTTTAGGAATCCGACTTTGCATCGTCCAGACCTGGATACAGCTCCCAGTCTGGTAATGAAGATTTATTTCTCTAATTGTGAATTATCCGATTGAAAACGAATTCCTAGTTACGCACAGAATACACCCGCTGATCCTGCCAGAGTCAGCCCAGTGATTGTTTGCATTCATCTAGAAGGGCAAAGGCAGCAGATTCACCGGTAAACTAGCTCCGCGAATCCCCCCTCCTATCATCTCAGCTTTCTGAGTTGTAAAGATCTCGTTGTAGCTTCGCTAGCGCTGGATCAAAGTCCTGGAACCCCCTCCCTAGCAGCCTCATGCCTGGAGCTCCGTGCTGAGGAGTTCAAGGGTTCAGGAAAGTAACTCATCCCCCTGATCTGTCGGGTAATCAGGGATGGGCAGTAAATCCTACCCTGGATGAGTGGCGCTGGAAGAGCACAACAGTTCAGGCAGGCATCCAAGGAGCAGCGAAATCGACGTTTCGGGCAAAAGCCTACCCCATCGAGTGACGCCGATCTCCCAGGAATCCGTTTCAAAAAGGGGCAGGTCCTAAACGGACACCTGCTATCGGTCGGAAATAGGTTGAGAACGGCAGCGAGGGAGTGTAATAAAAGTGAAAGACAATGCCGACCGCGAGGCATGAGGCAGGAAGTGAGTGTAGAGCTGGTGGTACAAAGCTCAGAGTTGGTGCTAATGGGTCACCCTTTACTGCTCACTGTTTACACTGACTCACACACCACTCCTGGTCAGTTCATTTCAGTGACACTTTTCCCCTTGGTGTGAGGTTCCCTCTGGAGCGTAATAACGCCCTTAATGGGCCCAGAGAGGATGACACATCCTCTTTATCCTGTCAGTTTAAAGAGGTGAAAACATCGAATTCAAGAGCAGGTTGTGTTTTTCCGTGCCATTTGCGTGGAGAATGTTGAGTCGTGAACTCTCTCTTCTTTGCAATTCTCACTGAGCAAGATCGAGACGGAAAGCACGTTGACGAGCCCTTGTCTTCAAGTGGTGAATGAACTGTACCTGTGCACTCAGCGCCCAGACGTGCGCTGTGGCACCATGGCTTAGATGGTTAAAGCGCCTGTCTAATAACCAACAG
Source organism: Chiloscyllium punctatum (assembly GCF_047496795.1). Taxonomy (NCBI): domain Eukaryota; kingdom Metazoa; phylum Chordata; class Chondrichthyes; order Orectolobiformes; family Hemiscylliidae; genus Chiloscyllium; species Chiloscyllium punctatum. Next base: position 30,519,957 of record NC_092783.1, read on the forward strand.
ATCCAGGGTTCGAATCCCAGTGGTGCCTGCTTGCTGTGTCAAAAGTGCGCACTTGCATCTTCTTACCAGAGTTGTGTTGCTGGTCAGACAGCTCAACGTTCTGTTGCAGCCTGTTATGATTTGGCGATCCTGCATCTCGTTCCAGCAGTAGTGTCACTCTTCGTTCTACCTGGAATTTCGTGCCGCTGTTCCACAAGCGCTCCTGCTTCTCATTCGCTTTTATTCTCCCACCTTCATTCCCAGTTTGGTGGGAATAACGACGTGAGGTGGAGACACTGCTGACTTACCAGGGAATGCTGTGGCAAACGCGCGCGCGCACACACTCCACGAGCTGATCATCACCCTCATTCTCTGCCGTCACCGTTCATTCATTTTACGCCAACGGAAAATAGATCCTCCTTCTCCTAGAGTTGGAGTGCAGTTGTCTTTTCTTTTTCTGCTGAAGGAGGAAAAGAGAAAACATTGCTGCTGAAGGTGGATATGGAGTGAAGGACAGTCACCAGCGTGTGTACAAGTCAGTTGGCAAGGTTTCCTGTCAGCGTCACAGGGCGGGATCCCTGTTTCGGAATCCGACTTTGCATCGTCCAGACCTGGATACAGCTCCCAGTCTGGTAATGAAGATTTATTTCTCTAATTGTGAATTATCCGATTGAAAACGAATTCCTAGTTACGCACAGAATACACCCGCTGATCCTGCCAGAGTCAGCCCAGTGATTGTTTGCATTCATCTAGAAGGGCAAAGGCAGCAGATACACCGGTAAACTAGCTCCGCGAATCCCCCTCCGATCATCTCAGCTTTCTGAGTTGTAAAGATCTCGTTGTAGCTTCGCTAGCGCTGGATCAAAGTCCTGGAACCCCCTCCCTAGCAGCCTCATGGCTGGAGCTCCGTGCTGAGGAGTTCAAGGGTTCAGGAAAGTAACTCATCCCCCTGATCTGTCGGGTAATCAGGGATGGGCAGTAAATCCTACCCTGGATGAGTGGCGCTGGAAGAGCACAACAGTTCAGGCAGGCATCCAAGGAGCAGCGAAATCGACGTTTCGGGCAAAAGCCTACCCCATCGAGTGACGCCGATCTCCCAGGAATCCGTTTCAAAAAGGGGCAGGTCCTAAACGGACACCTGCTATCGGTCGGAAATAGGTTGAGAACGGCAGCGAGGGAGTGTAATAAAAGTGAAAGACAATGCCGACCGCGAGGCATGAGGCAGGAAGTGAGTGTAGAGCTGGTGGTACAAAGCTCAGAGTTGGTGCTAATGGGTCACCCTTTACTGCTCACTGTTTACACTGACTCACACACCACTCCTGGTCAGTTCATTTCAGTGACACTTTTCCCCTTGGTGTGAGGTTCCCTCTGGAGCGTAATAACGCCCTTAATGGGCCCAGAGAGGATGACACATCTTCTTTATCCTGTCAGTTTAAAGAGGTGAAAACATCGGATTCATGAGCAGGTTGTATTTTTCCGTGCCGTTTGCGTGGAGAATGTTGAGTCGTGACCTCTCTCTTCTTTGCAATTCTCACTGAGCAAGATCGAGACAGAAAGCACGTTGACGAGCCCTTGTCTTCAAGTGGTGAATGAACTGTACCTGTGCACTCAGCGCCCAACCGCGCGCTGTGTCGCCATGGCTTAGATGGTTGAAGCGCCTGTCTTGTAAACAGGAGATCCTGGGTTAGAATCCCAGTGGTGCTTGCTTGCTGTGTCCAAAGTGCGCACTTGCATCTTCTTACCAGAGTTGTGTTGCTGGTCAGACAGCTCAACGTTCTGTTGCAGCCTGTTATGATTTGGCGATCCTGCATCTCGTTCCAGCAGTAGTGTCACTCTTCGTTCTACCTGGAATTTCGTGCCGCTGTTCCACACGCGCTCCTGCTTCTCATTCGCTTTTATTCTCCCACCTTCATTCCCAGTTTGGTGGGAATAACGACGTGAGGTGGAGACACTGCTGACTTACCAGGGAATGCTGTGGCAAACGCGCGCGCGCACACACTCCACGAGCTGATCATCACCCTCATTCTCTGCCGTCACCGTTCATTCATTTTACGCCAACGGAAAATAGATCCTCCTTCTCCTAGAGTTGGAGTGCAGTTGTCTTTTCTTTTTCTGCTGAAGGAGGAAAAGAGAAAACATTGCTGCTGAAGGTGGATATGGAGTGAAGGACAGTCACCAGCGTGTGTACAAGTCAGTTGGCAAGGTTTCCTGTCAGCGTCACAGGGCGGGATCCCTGTTTAGGAATCCGACTTTGCATCGTCCAGACCTGGATACAGCTCCCAGTCTGGTAATGAAGATTTATTTCTCTAATTGTGAATTATCCGATTGAAAACGAATTCCTAGTTACGCACAGAATACACCCGCTGATCCTGCCAGAGTCAGCCCAGTGATTGTTTGCATTCATCTAGAAGGGCAAAGGCAGCAGATACACCGGTAAACTAGCTCCGCGAATCCCCCTCCGATCATCTCAGCTTTCTGAGTTGTAAAGATCTCGTTGTAGCTTCGCTAGCGCTGGATCAAAGTCCTGGAACCCCCTCCCTAGCAGCCTCATGGCTGGAGCTCCGTGCTGAGGAGTTCAAGGGTTCAGGAAAGTAACTCATCCCCCTGATCTGTTGGGTAATCAGGGATGGGCAGTAAATCCTACCCTGGATGAGTGGCGCTGGAAGAGCACAACAGTTCAGGCAGGCATCCAAGGAGCAGCGAAATCGACGTTTCGGGCAAAAGCCTACCCCATCGAGTGACGCCGATCTCCCAGGAATCCGTTTCAAAAAGGGGCAGGTCCTAAACGGACACCTGCTATCGGTCGGAAATAGGTTGAGAACGGCAGCGAGGGAGTGTAATAAAAGTGAAAGACAATGCCGACCGCGAGGCATGAGGCAGGAAGTGAGTGTAGAGCTGGTGGTACAAAGCTCAGAGTTGGTGCTAATGGGTCACCCTTTACTGCTCACTGTTTACACTGACTCACACACCACTCCTGGTCAGTTCATTTCAGTGACACTTTTCCCCTTGGTGTGAGGTTCCCTCTGGAGCGTAATAACGCCCTTAATGGGCCCAGAGAGGATGACACATCCTCTTTATCCTGTCAGTTTAAAGAGGTGAAAACATCGAATTCAAGAGCAGGTTGTGTTTTTCCGTGCCATTTGCGTGGAGAATGTTGAGTCGTGAACTCTCTCTTCTTTGCAATTCTCACTGAGCAAGATCGAGACGGAAAGCACGTTGACGAGCCCTTGTCTTCAAGTGGTGAATGAACTGTACCTGTGCACTCAGCGCCCAGACGCGCGCTGTGGCACCATGGCTTAGATGGTTAAAGCGCCTGTCTAATAACCAACAGATCCAGGGTTCGAATCCCAGTGGTGCCTGCTTGCTGTGTCAAAAGTGCGCACTTGCATCTTCTTACCAGAGTTGTGTTGCTGGTCAGACAGCTCAACGTTCTGTTGCAGCCTGTTATGATTTGGCGATCCTGCATCTCGTTCCAGCAGTAGTGTCACTCTTCGTTCTACCTGGAATTTCGTGCCGCTGTTCCACAAGCGCTCCTGCTTCTCATTCGCTTTTATTCTCCCACCTTCATTCCCAGTTTGGTGGGAATAACGACGTGAGGTGGAGACACTGCTGACTTACCAGGGAATGCTGTGGCAAACACGCGCGCGCACACACTCCACGAGCTGATCATCACCCTCATTCTCTGCCGTCACCGTTCATTCATTTTACGCCAACGGAAAATAGATCCTCCTTCTCCTAGAGTTGGAGTGCAGTTGTCTTTTCTTTTTCTGCTGAAGGAGGAAAAGAGAAAACATTGCTGCTGAAGGTGGATATGGAGTGAAGGACAGTCACCAGCGTGTGTACAAGTCAGTTGGCAAGGTTTCCTGTCAGCGTCACAGGGCGGGATCCCTGTTTCGGAATCCGACTTTGCATCGTCCAGACCTGGATACAGCTCCCAGTCTGGTAATGAAGATTTATTTCTCTAATTGTGAATTATCCGATTGAAAACGAATTCCTAGTTACGCACAGAATACACCCGCTGATCCTGCCAGAGTCAGCCCAGTGATTGTTTGCATTCATCTAGAAGGGCAAAGGCAGCAGATACACCGGTAAACTAGCTCCGCGAATCCCCCTCCGATCATCTCAGCTTTCTGAGTTGTAAAGATCTCGTTGTAGCTTCGCTAGCGCTGGATCAAAGTCCTGGAACCCCCTCCCTAGCAGCCTCATGGCTGGAGCTCCGTGCTGAGGAGTTCAAGGGTTCAGGAAAGTAACTCATCCCCCTGATCTGTCGGGTAATCAGGGATGGGCAGTAAATCCTACCCTGGATGAGTGGCGCTGGAAGAGCACAACAGTTCAGGCAGGCATCCAAGGAGCAGCGAAATCGACGTTTCGGGCAAAAGCCTACCCCATCGAGTGACGCCGATCTCCCAGGAATCCGTTTCAAAAAGGGGCAGGTCCTAAACGGACACCTGCTATCGGTCGGAAATAGGTTGAGAACGGCAGCGAGGGAGTGTAATAAAAGTGAAAGACAATGCCGACTGCGAGGCATGAGGCAGGAAGTGAGTGTAGAGCTGGTGGTACAAAGCTCAGAGTTGGTGCTAATGGGTCACCCTTTACTGCTCACTGTTTACACTGACTCACACACCACTCCTGGTCAGTTCATTTCAGTGACACTTTTCCCCTTGGTGTGAGGTTCCCTCTGGAGCGTAATAACGCCCTTAATGGGCCCAGAGAGGATGACACATCCTCTTTATCCTGTCAGTTTAAAGAGGTGAAAACATCGAATTCAAGAGCAGGTTGTGTTTTTCCGTGCCGTTTGCGTGGAGAATGTTGAGTCGTGAACTCTCTCTTCTTTGCAATTCTCACTGAGCAAGATCGAGACGGAAAGCACGTTGACGAGCCCTTGTCTTCAAGTGGTGAATGAACTGTACCTGTGCACTCAGCGCCCGATCGCGCGCGCTGTGGCTCTATGGCTTAGATGGTTAAAGCGCCTGTCTAGTAAACAGGAGATCCAGGGTTCGAATCCCAGTGGTGCCTGCTTGCTGTGTCAACAGTGCGCACTTGCATCTTCTTACTAGAGTTGTGTTGCTGGTCAGACAGCTCAACGTTCTGTTGCAGCCTGTTATGATTTGGCGATCCTGCATCTCGTTCCAGCAGTAGTGTCACTCTTCGTTCTACCTGGAATTTCGTGCCGCTGTTCCACACGCGCTCCTGCTTCTCATTCGCTTTTATTCTCCCACCTTCATTCCCAGTTTGGTGGGAATAACGACGTGAGGTGGACACACTGCTGACTTACCAGGGAATGCTGTGGCAAACGCGCGCGCGCACACACTCCACGAGCTGATCATCACCCTCATTCTCTGCCGTCACCGTTCATTCATTTTACGCCAACGGAAAATAGATCCTCCTTCTCCTAGAGTTGGAGTGCAGTTGTCTTTTCTTTTTCTGCTGAAGGAGGAAAAGAGAAAACATTGCTGCTGAAGGTGGATATGGAGTGAAGGACAGTCACCAGCGTGTGTACAAGTCAGTTGGCAAGGTTTCCTGTCAGCGTCACAGGGCGGGATCCCTGTTTAGGAATCCGACTTTGCATCGTCCAGACCTGGATACAGCTCCCAGTCTGGTAATGAAGATTTATTTCTCTAATTGTGAATTATCCGATTGAAAACGAATTCCTAGTTACGCACAGAATACACCCGCTGATCCTGCCAGAGTCAGCCCAGTGATTGTTTGCATTCATCTAGAAGGGCAAAGGCAGCAGATACACCGGTAAACTAGCTCCGCGAATCCCCCTCCGATCATCTCAGCTTTCTGAGTTGTAAAGATCTCGTTGTAGCTTCGCTAGCGCTGGATCAAAGTCCTGGAACCCCCTCCCTAGTAGCCTCATGGCTGGAGCTCCGTGCTGAGGAGTTCAAGGGTTCAGGAAAGTAACTCATCCCCCTGATCTGTCGGGTAATCAGGGATGGGCAGTAAATCCTACCCTGGATGAGTGGCGCTGGAAGAGCACAACAGTTCAGGCAGGCATCCAAGGAGCAGCGAAATCGACGTTTCGGGCAAAAGCCTACCCCATCGAGTGACGCCGATCTCCCAGGAATCCGTTTCAAAAAGGGGCAGGTCCTAAACGGACACCTGCTATCGGTCGGAAATAGGTTGAGAACGGCAGCGAGGGAGTGTAATAAAAGTGAAAGACAATGCCGACCGCGAGGCATGAGGCAGGAAGTGAGTGTAGAGCTGGTGGTACAAAGCTCAGAGTTGGTGCTAATGGGTCACCCTTTACTGCTCACTGTTTACACTGACTGACACACCACTCCTGGTCAGTTCATTTCAGTGACACTTTTCCCCTTGGTGTGAGGTTCCCTCTGGAGCGTAATAACGCCCTTAATGGGCCCAGAGAGGATGACACATCCTCTTTATCCTGTCAGTTTAAAGAGGTGAAAACATCGGATTCATGAGCAGGTTGTATTTTTCCGTGCCGTTTGCGTGGAGAATGTTGAGTCGTGAACTCTCTCTTCTTTGCAATTCTCACTGAGCAAGATCGAGACAGAAAGCACGTTGACGAGCCCTTGTCTTCAAGTGGTGAATGAACTGTACCTGTGCACTCGGCGCTCCACCGCGCGCTGTGGCTCTATGGCTTAGATGGTTAAAGCACCTGTCTAGTAAACAGGCGATCCTGGGTTCAAATCCCAGTGGTGCCTGCTTGCTGTGTCAAAAGTGCGCACTTGCATCTTCTTACCAGAGTTGTGTTGCTCGTCAGACAGCTCAACGTTCTGTTGCAGCCTGTTATGATTTGGCGATCCTGCATCTCGTTCCAGCAGTAGTGTCACTCTTCGTTCTACCTGGAATTTCGTGCCGCTGTTCCACAAGCGCTCCTGCTTCTCATTCGCTTTTATTCTCCCACCTTCATTCCCAGTTTGGTGGGAATAACGACGTGAGGTGGAGACACTGCTGACTTACCAGGGAATGCTGTGGCAAACGCGCGCGCGCACACACTCCACGAGCTGATCATCACCCTCATTCTCTGCCGTCACCGTTCATTCATTTTACGCCAACGGAAAATAGATCCTCCTTCTCCTAGAGTTGGAGTGCAGTTGTCTTTTCTTTTTCTGCTGAAGGAGGAAAAGAGAAAACATTGCTGCTGAAGGTGGATATGGAGTGAAGGACAGTCACCAGCGTGTGTACAAGTCAGTTGGCAAGGTTTCCTGTCAGCGTCACAGGGCGGGATCCCTGTTTAGGAATCCGACTTTGCATCGTCCAGACCTGGATACAGCTCCCAGTCTGGTAATGAAGATTTATTTCTCTAATTGTGAATTATCCGATTGAAAACGAATTCCTAGTTACGCACAGAATACACCCGCTGATCCTGCCAGAGTCAGCCCAGTGATTGTTTGCATTCATCTAGAAGGGCAAAGGCAGCAGATACACCGGTAAACTAGCTCCGCGAATCCCCCTCCGATCATCTCAGCTTTCTGAGTTGTAAAGATCTCGTTGTAGCTTCGCTAGCGCTGGATCAAAGTCCTGGAACCCCCTCCCTAGCAGCCTCATGGCTGGAGCTCCGTGCTGAGGAGTTCAAGGGTTCAGGAAAGTAACTCATCCCCCTGATCTGTCGGGTAATCAGGGATGGGCAGTAAATCCTACCCTGGATGAGTGGCGCTGAAAGAGCACAACAGTTCAGGCAGGCATCCAAGGAGCAGCGAAATCGACGTTTCGGGCAAAAGCCTACCCCATCGAGTGACGCCGATCTCCCAGGAATCCGTTTCAAAAAGGGGCAGGTCCTAAACGGACACCTGCTATCGGCCGGAAATAGGTTGAGAACGGCAGCGAGGGAGTGTAATAAAAGTGAAAGACAATGCCGACCGCGAGGCATGAGGCAGGAAGTGAGTGTAGAGCTGGTGGTACAAAGCTCAGAGTTGGTGCTAATGGGTCACCCTTTACTGCTCACTGTTTACACTGACTCACACACCACTCCTGGTCAGTTCATTTCAGTGACACTTTTCCCCTTGGTGTGAGGTTCCCTCTGGAGCGTAATAACGCCCTTAATGGGCCCAGAGAGGATGACACATCCTCTTTATCCTGTCAGTTTAAAGAGGTGAAAACATCGAATTCAAGAGCAGGTTGTGTTTTTCCGTGCCGTTTGCGTGGAGAATGTTGAGTCGTGAACTCTCTCTTCTTTGCAATTCTCACTGAGCAAGATCGAGACGGAAAGCACGTTGACGAGCCCTTGTCTTCAAGTGGTGAATGAACATTACCTGTGCACTCAGCGCCCGATCGCGCGCGCTGTGGCTCTATGGCTTAGATGGTTAAAGCGCCTGTCTAGTAAACAGGAGATCCAGGGTTCGAATCCCAGTGGTGCCTGCTTGCTGTGTCAACAGTGCGCACTTGCATCTTCTTACTAGAGTTGTGTTGCTGGTCAGACAGCTCAACGTTCTGTTGCAGCCTGTTATGATTTGGCGATCCTGCATCTCGTTCCAGCAGTAGTGTCACTCTTCGTTCTACCTGCAATTTCGTGCCGCTGTTCCACACGCGCTCCTGCTTCTCATTCGCTTTTATTCTCCCACCTTCATTCCCAGTTTGGTGGGAATAACGACGTGAGGTGGAGACACTGCTGACTTACCAGGGAATGCTGTGGCAAACGCGCGCGCGCACACACTCCACGAGCTGATCATCACCCTCATTCTCTGCCGTCACCGTTCATTCATTTTACGCCATCAGAAAATAGATCCTCCTTCTCCTAGAGTTGGAGTGCAGTTGTCTTTTCTTTTTCTGCTGAAGGAGGAAAAGAGAAAACATTGCTGCTGAAGGTGGATATGGAGTGAAGGACAGTCACCAGCGTGTGTACAAGTCAGTTGGCAAGGTTTCCTGTCAGCGTCACAGGGCGGGATCCCTGTTTAGGAATCCGACTTTGCATCGTCCAGACCTGGATACAGCTCCCAGTCTGGTAATGAAGATTTATTTCTCTAATTGTGAATTATCCGATTGAAAACGAATTCCTAGTTACGCACAGAATACACCCGCTGATCCTGCCAGAGTCAGCCCAGTGATTGTTTGCATTCATCTAGAAGGGCAAAGGCAGCAGATACACCGGTAAACTAGCTCCGCGAATCCCCCTCCGATCATCTCAGCTTTCTGAGTTGTAAAGATCTCGTTGTAGCTTCGCTAGCGCTGGATCAAAGTCCTGGAACCCCTTCCCTAGCAGCCTCATGGCTGGAGCTCCGTGCTGAGGAGTTCAAGGGTTCAGGAAAGTAACTCATCCCCCTGATCTGTCGGGTAATCAGGGATGGGCAGTAAATCCTACCCTGGATGAGTGGCGCTGGAAGAGCACAACATTGCAGGCAGGCATCCAAGGAGCAGTGAAATCGACGTTTCGGGCAAAAGCCTACCCCATCGAGTGACGCCGATCTCCCAGGAATCCGTTTCAAAAAGGGGCAGGTCCTAAACGGACACCTGCTATCGGTCGGAAATAGGTTGAGAACGGCAGCGAGGGAGTGTAATAAAAGTGAAAGACAATGCCGACCGCGAGGCATGAGGCAGGAAGTGAGTGTAGAGCTGGTGGTACAAAGCTCAGAGTTGGTGCTTATGGGTCACCCTTTACTGCTCACTGTTTACACTGACTCACACACCACTCCTGGTCAGTTCATTTCAGTGACACTTTTCCCCTTGGTGTGAGGTTCCCTCTGGAGCGTAATAACGCCCTTAATGGGCCCAGAGAGGATGACACATCCTCTTTATCCTGTCAGTTTAAAGAGGTGAAAACATCGAATTCAAGAGCAGGTTGTGTTTTTCCGTGCCGTTTGCGTGGAGAATGTTGAGTCGTGAACTCTCTCTTCTTTGCAATTCTCACTGAGCAAGATCGAGACGGAAAGCACGTTGACGAGCCCTTGTCTTCAAGTGTTGAATGAACTGTACCTGTGCACTCAGCGCCCAACCGCGCGCTTTGGCGCCATATCTTAGATGGTTAAAGCGCCTGTCTAGTAAACAGGAGATCCTGGGTTCGAATCCCAGTGGTGCCTGCTTGCTGTGTCAAAAGTGCGCACTTGCATCTTCTTACCAGAGTTGTGTTGCTGGTCAGACAGCTCAACGTTCTGTTGCAGCCTGTAATGATTTGGCGATCCTGCATCTCGTTCCAGCAGTAGTGTCACTCTTCGTTCTACCTGGAATTTCGTGCCGCTGTTCCACAAGCGCTCCTGCTTCTCATTCGCTTTTATTCTCCCACCTTCATTCCCAGTTTGGTGGGAATAACGACGTGAGGTGGAGACACTGCTGACTTACCAGGGAATGCTGTGGCAAACGCGCGCGCGCACACACTCCACGAGCTGATCATCACCCTCATTCTCTGCCGTCACCGTTCATTCATTTTACGCCAACAGAAAATAGATCCTCCTTCTCCTAGAGTTGGAGTGCAGTTGTCTTTTCTTTTTCTGCTGAAGGAGGAAAAGAGAAAACATTGCTGCTGAAGGTGGATATGGAGTGAAGGACAGTCACCAGCGTGTGTACAAGTCAGTTGGCAAGGTTTCCTGTCAGCGTCACAGGGCGGGATCCCTGTTTAGGAATCCGACTTTGCATCGTCCAGACCTGGATACAGCTCCCAGTCTGGTAATGAAGATTTATTTCTCTAATTGTGAATTATCCGATTGAAAACGAATTCCTAGTTACGCACAGAATACACCCGCTGATCCTGCCAGAGTCAGCCCAGTGATTGTTTGCATTCATCTAGAAGGGCAAAGGCAGCAGATACACCGGTAAACTAGCTCCGCGAATCCCCCTCCGATCATCTCAGCTTTCTGAGTTGCAAAGATCTCGTTGTAGCTTCGCTAGCGCTGGATCAAAGTCCTGGAACCCCCTCCCTAGCAGCCTCATGGCTGGAGCTCCGTGCTGAGGAGTTCAAGGGTTCAGGAAAGTAACTCATCCCCCTGATCTGTCGGGTAATCAGGGATGGGCAGTAAATCCTACCCTGGATGAGTGGCGCTGGAAGAGCACAACAGTTCAGGCAGGCATCCAAGGAGCAGCGAAATCGACGTTTCGGGCAAAAGCCTACCCCATCGAGTGACGCCGATCTCCCAGGAATCCGTTTCAAAAAGGGGCAGGTCCTAAACAGACACCTGCTATCGGTCGGAAATAGGTTGAGAACGGCAGCGAGGGAGTGTAATAAAAGTGAAAGACAATGCCGACCGCGAGGCATGAGGCAGGAAGTGAGTGTAGAGCTGGTGGTACAAAGCTCAGAGTTGGTGCTAATGGGTCACCCTTTACTGCTCACTGTTTACACTGACTCACACACCACTCCTGGTCAGTTCATTTCAGTGACACTTTTCCCCTTGGTGTGAGGTTCCCTCTGGAGCGTAATAACGCCCTTAATGGGCCCAGAGAGGATGACGCATCCTCTTTATCCTGTCAGTTTAAAGAGGTGAAAACATCGAATTCAAGAGCAGGTTGTGTTTTTCCGTGCCGTTTGCGTGGAGAATGTTGAGTCGTGAACTCTCTCTTCTTTGCAATTCTCACTGAGCAAGATCGAGACGGAAAGCACGTTGACGAGCCCTTGTCTTCAAGTGGTGAATGAACTGTACCTGTGCACTCAGCGCCCGACCGCGCGCGCTGTGGCTCTATGGCTTAGATGGTTAAAGCGCCTGTCTAGTAAACAGGAGATCCTGGGTTCGAATCCCAGTGGTGCCTGCTTGCTGTGTCAACAGTGCGCACTTGCATCTTCTTACTAGAGTTGTGTTGCTGGTCAGACAGCTCAACGTTCTGTTGCAGCCTGTTATGATTTGGCGATCCTGCATCTCGTTCCAGCAGTAGTGTCACTCTTCGTTCTACCTGGAATTTCGTGCCGCTGTTCCACACGCGCTCCTGCTTCTCATTCGCTTTTATTCTCCCACCTTCATTCCCAGTTTGGTGGGAATAACGACGTGAGGTGGAGACACTGCTGACTTACCAGGGAATGCTGTGGCAAACGCGCGCGCGCACACACTCCACGAGCTGATCATCACCCTCATTCTCTGCCGTCACCGTTCATTCATTTTACGCCAACAGAAAATAGATCCTCCTTCTCCTAGAGTTGGAGTGCAGTTGTCTTTTCTTTTTCTGCTGAAGGAGGAAAAGAGAAAACATTGCTGCTGAAGGTGGATATGGAGTGAAGGACAGTCACCAGCGTGTGTACAAGTCAGTTAGCAAGGTTTCCTGTCAGCGTCACAGGGCGGGATCCCTGTTTAGGAATCCGACTTTGCATCGTCCAGACCTGGATACAGCTCCCAGTCTGGTAATGAAGATTTATTTCTCTAATTGTGAATTATCCGATTGAAAACGAATTCCTAGTTATGCACAGAATACACCCGCTGATCCTGCCAGAGTCAGCCCAGTGATTGTTTGCATTCATCTAGAAGGGCAAAGGCAGCAGATACACCGGTAAACTAGCTCCGCGAATCCCCCTCCTATCATCTCAGCTTTCTGAGTTGTAAAGATCTCGTTGTAGCTTCGCTAGCGCTGGATCAAAGTCCTGGAACCCCTTCCCTAGCAGCCTCATGGCTGGAGCTCCGTGCTGAGGAGTTCAAGGGTTCAGGAAAGTAACTCATCCCCCTGATCTGTCGGGTAATCAGGGATGGGCAGTAAATCCTACCCTGGATGAGTGGCGCTGGAAGAGCACAACAGTTCAGGCAGGCATCCAAGGAGCAGCGAAATCGACGTTTCGGGCAAAAGCCTACCCCATCGAGTGACGCCGATCTCCCAGGAATCCGTTTCAAAAAGGGGCAGGTCCTAAACGGACACCTGCTATCGGTCGGAAATAGGTTGAGAACGGCAGCGAGGGAGTGTAATAAAAGTGAAAGACAATGCCGACCGCGAGGCATGAGGCAGGAAGTGAGTGTAGAGCTGGTGGTACAAAGCTCAGAGTTGGTGCTTATGGGTCACCCTTTACTGCTCACTGTTTACACTGACTCACACACCACTCCTGGTCAGTTCATTTCAGTGACACTTTTCCCCTTGGTGTGAGGTTCCCTCTGGAGCGTAATAACGCCCTTAATGGGCCCAGAGAGGATGACACATCCTCTTTATCCTGTCAGTTTAAAGAGGTGAAAACATCGAATTCAAGAGCAGGTTGTGTTTTTCCGTGCCGTTTGCGTGGAGAATGTTGAGTCGTGAACTCTCTCTTCTTTGCAATTCTCACTGAGCAAGATCGAGACGGAAAGCACGTTGTTGAGCCCTTGTCTTCAAGTGTTGAATGAACTGTACCTGTGCACTCAGCGGCCAACCGCGCGCTGTGGCGCCATATCTTAGATGGTTAAAGCGCCTGTCTAGTAAACAGGAGATCCTGGGTTCGAATCCCAGTGGTGCCTGCTTGCTGTGTCAAAAGTGCGCACTTGCATCTTCTTACCAGAGTTGTGTTGCTGGTCAGACAGCTCAACGTTCTGTTGTAGCCTGTTATGATTTGGCGATCCTGCATCTCGTTCCAGCTGTAGTGTCACTCTTCGTTCTACCTGGAATTTCGTGCCGCTGTTCCACACGCGCTCCTGCTTCTCATTCGCTTTTATTCTCCCACCTTCATTCCCAGTTTGGTGGGAATAACGACGTGAGGTGGAGACACTGCTGACTTACCAGGGAATGCTGTGGCAAACGCGCGCGCGCACACACTCCACGAGCTGATCATCACCCTCATTCTCTGCCGTCACCGTTCATTCATTTTACGCCAACGGAAAATAGATCCTCCTTCTCCTAGAGTTGGAGTGCAGTTGTCTTTTCTTTTTCTGCTGAAGGAGGAAAAGAGAAAACATTGCTGCTGAAGGTGGATATGGAGTGAAGGACAGTCACCAGCGTGTGTACAAGTCAGTTGGCAAGGTTTCCTGTCAGCGTCACAGGGCGGGATCCCTGTTTATGAATCCGACTTTGCATCGTCCAGACCTGGATACAGCTCCCAGTCTGGTAATGAAGATTTATTCCTCTAATTGTGAATTATCCGATTGAAAACGAATTCCTAGTTATGCACAGAATACACCCGCTGATCCTGCCAGAGTCAGCCCAGTGATTGTTTGCATTCATCTAGAAGGGCAAAGGCAGCAGATACACCGGTAAACTAGCTCCGCGAATCCCCCTCCTATCATCTCAGCTTTCTGAGTTGTAAAGATCTCGTTGTAGCTTCGCTAGCGCTGGATCAAAGTCCTGGAACCCCTTCCCTAGCAGCCTCATGGCTGGAGCTCCGTGCTGAGGAGTTCAAGGGTTCAGGAAAGTAACTCATCCCCCTGATCTGTCGGGTAATCAGGGATGGGCAGTAAATCCTACCCTGGATGAGTGGCGCTGGAAGAGCACAACAGTTCAGGCAGGCATCCAAGGAGCAGCGAAATCGACGTTTCGGGCAAAAGCCTACCCCATCGAGTGACGCCGATCTCCCAGGAATCCGTTTCAAAAAGGGGCAGGTCCTAAACGGACACCTGCTATCGGTCGGAAATAGGTTGAGAACGGCAGCGAGGGAGTGTAATAAAAGTGAAAGACAATGCCGACCGCGAGGCATGAGGCAGGAAGTGAGTGTAGAGCTGGTGGTACAAAGCTCAGAGTTGGTGCTTATGGGTCACCCTTTACTGCTCACTGTTTACACTGACTCACACACCACTCCTGGTCAGTTCATTTCAGTGACACTTTTCCCCTTGGTGTGAGGTTCCCTCTGGAGCGTAATAACGCCCTTAATGGGCCCAGAGAGGATGACACATCCTCTTTATCCTGTCAGTTTAAAGAGGTGAAAACATCGAATTCAAGAGCAGGTTGTGTTTTTCCGTGCCGTTTGCGTGGAGAATGTTGAGTCGTGAACTCTCTCTTCTTTGCAATTCTCACTGAGCAAGATCGAGACGGAAAGCACGTTGTTGAGCCCTTGTCTTCAAGTGTTGAATGAACTGTACCTGTGCACTCAGCGGCCAACCGCGCGCTGTGGCGCCATATCTTAGATGGTTAAAGCGCCTGTCTAGTAAACAGGAGATCCTGGGTTCGAATCCCAGTGGTGCCTGCTTGCTGTGTCAAAAGTGCGCACTTGCATCTTCTTACCAGAGTTGTGTTGCTGGTCAGACAGCTCAACGTTCTGTTGTAGCCTGTTATGATTTGGCGATCCTGCATCTCGTTCCAGCTGTAGTGTCACTCTTCGTTCTACCTGGAATTTCGTGCCGCTGTTCCACACGCGCTCCTGCTTCTCATTCGCTTTTATTCTCCCACCTTCATTCCCAGTTTGGTGGGAATAACGACGTGAGGTGGAGACACTGCTGACTTACCAGGGAATGCTGTGGCAAACGCGCGCGCGCACACACTCCACGAGCTGATCATCACCCTCATTCTCTGCCGTCACCGTTCATTCATTTTACGCCAACGGAAAATAGATCCTCCTTCTCCTAGAGTTGGAGTGCAGTTGTCTTTTCTTTTTCTGCTGAAGGAGGAAAAGAGAAAACATTGCTGCTGAAGGTGGATATGGAGTGAAGGACAGTCACCAGCGTGTGTACAAGTCAGTTGGCAAGGTTTCCTGTCAGCGTCACAGGGCGGGATCCCTGTTTATGAATCCGACTTTGCATCGTCCAGACCTGGATACAGCTCCCAGTCTGGTAATGAAGATTTATTCCTCTAATTGTGAATTATCCGATTGAAAACGAATTCCTAGTTAGGCACAGAATACACCCGCTGATCCTGCCAGAGTCAGCCCAGTGATTGTTTGCATTCATCTAGAAGGGCAAAGGCAGCAGATACACCGGTAAACTAGCTCCGCGAATCCCCCTCCTATCATCTCAGCTTTCTGAGTTGTAAAGATCTCGTTGTAGCTTCGCTAGCGCTGGATCAAAGTCCTGGAACCCCTTCCCTCGCAGCCTCATGGCTGGAGCTCCGTGCTGAGGAGTTCAAGGGTTCAGGAAAGTAACTCATCCCCCTGATCTGTCGGGTAATCAGGGATGGGCAGTAAATCCTACCCTGGATGAGTGGCGCTGGAAGAGCACAACAGTTCAGGCAGGCATCCAAGGAGCAGCGAAATCGACGTTTCGGGCAAAAGCCTACCCCATCGAGTGACGCCGATCTTCCAGGAATCCATTTCAAAAAGGGGCAGGTCCTAAACGGACACCTGCTATCGGTCGGAAATAGGTTGAGAACGGCAGCGAGGGAGTGTAATAAAAGTGAAAGACAATGCCGACCGCGAGGCATGAGGCAGGAAGTGAGTGTAGAGCTGGTGGTACAAAGCTCAGAGTTGGTGCTAATGGGTCAGCCTTTACTGCTCACTGTTTACACTGACTCACACACCACTCCTGGTCAGTTCATTTCAGTGACACTTTTCCCCTTGGTGTGAGGTTCCCTCTGGAGCGTAATAACGCCCTTAATGGGCCCAGAGAGGATGACACATCCTCTTTATCCTGTCAGTTTAAAGAGGTGAAAACATCGAATTCAAGAGCAGGTTGTGTTTTTCCGTGCCGTTTGCGTGGAGAATGTTGAGTCGTGAACTCTCTCTTCTTTGAAATTCTCACTGAGCAAGATCGAGACGGAAAGCACGTTGACGAGCCCTTGTCTTCAAGTGGTGAATGAACTGTACCTGTGCACTCAGCGCCCAACGGCCCGCGCTGTGGCGCCATGGCTTAGATGGTTAAAGCGCCTGTCTAGTAAACAGGAGATTCCTGGGTTCGAATCCCAGTGGTGCCTGCTTGCTGTGTCAACAGTGCGCACTTGCATCTTCTTACCAGAGTTGTGTTGCTGGTCAGACAGCTCAACGTTCTGTTGCAGCCTGTTATGATTTGGCGATCCTGCATCTCTTTCCAGCAGTAGCGTTACTCTTCGTTCTACCTGGAATTTCGTGCCGCTGTTCCACAAGCGCTCCTGCTTCTCATTCGCTCTTATTCTCCCACCTTCATTCCCAGTTTGGTGGGAATAACGACGTGAGGTGGAGACACTGCTGACTTACCAGGGAATGCTGTGGCAAACGCGCGTGCGCACACACTCCACGAGCTGATCATCACCCTCATTCTCTGCCGTCACCGTTCATTCATTTTACGCCAACGGAAAATAAATCCTCCTTCTCCTAGAGTTGGAGTGCAGTTGTCTTTTCTTTTTCTGCTGAAGGAGGAAAAGAGAAAACATTGCTGCTGAAGGTGGATATGGAGTGAAGGACAGTCACCAGCGTGTGTACAAGTCAGTTGGCAAGGTTTCCTGTCAGCGTCACAGGGCGGGATCCCTGTTTAGGAATCCGACTTTGCATCGTCCAGACCTGGATACAGCTCCCAGTCTGGTAATGAAGATTTATTTCTCTAATTGTGAATTATCCGATTGAAAACGAATTCCTAGTTACGCACAGAATACACCCGCTGATCCTGCCAGAGTCAGCCCAGTGATTGTTTGCATTCATCTAGAAGGGCAAAGGCAGCAGATACACCGGTAAACTAGCTCCGCGAATCCCCCTCCTATCATCTCAGCTTTCTGAGTTGTAAAGATCTCGTTGTAGCTTCGCTAGCGCTGGATCAAAGTCCTGGAACCCCTTCCCTAGCAGCCTCATGGCTGGAGCTCCGTGCTGAGGAGTTCAAGGGTTCAGGAAAGTAACTCATCCCCCTGATCTGTCGGGTAATCAGGGATGGGCAGTAAATCCTACCCTGGATGAGTGGCGCTGGAAGAGCACAACAGTTCAGGCAGGCATCCAAGGAGCAGCGAAATCGACGTTTCGGGCAAAAGCCTACCCCATCGAGTGACGCCGATCTCCCAGGAATCCGTTTCAAAAAGGGGCAGGTCCTAAACGGACACCTGCTATCGGTCGGAAATAGGTTGAGAACGGCAGCGAGGGAGTGTAATAAAAGTGAAAGACAATGCCGACCGCGAGGCATGAGGCAGGAAGTGAGTGTAGAGCTGGTGGTACAAAGCTCAGAGTTGGTGCTAATGGGTCACCCTTTACTGCTCACTGTTTACACTGACTCACACACCACTCCTGGTCAGTTCATTTCAGTGACACTTTTCCCCTTGGTGTGAGGTTCCCTCTGGAGCGTAATAACGCCCTTAATGGGCCCAGAGAGGATGACACATCCTCTTTATCCTGTCAGTTTAAAGAGGTGAAAACATCGAATTCAAGAGCAGGTTGTGTTTTTCCGTGCCGTTTGCGTGGAGAATGTTGAGTCGTGAACTCTCTCTTCTTTGCAATTCTCACTGAGTAAGATCGAGACGGAAAGCACGTTGACGAGCCCTTGTTTTCAAGTGGTGAATAAACTGTACCTGTGCACTCAGCGCCTACCCGCGCGCGCTGTGGCGCCATGGCTTAGATGGTTAAAGCGCCTGTCTAGTAAACAGGAGATCCTGGGTTCGAATCCCAGTGGTGCCTGCTTGCTGTGTCAAAAGTGCGCACTTGCATCTTCTTACCAGAGTTGTGTTGCTGGTCAGACAGCTCAACTTTCTGTTGCAGCCTGTTATGATTTGGCGATCCTGCATCTCGTTCCAGCAGTAGTGTCACTCTTCGTTCTACCTGGAATTTCGTGCCGCTGTTCCACAAGCGCTCCTGCTTCTCATTCGCTTTTATTCTCCCACCTTCATTCCCAGTTTGGTGGGAATAACGACGTGAGGTGGAGACACTGCTGACTTACCAGGGAACGCTGTGGCAAATGCGCGCGCGCACACACTCCACGAGCTGATCATCACCCTCATTCTCTGCCGTCACCGTTCATTCATTTTACGCCAACGGAAAATAAATCCTCCTTCTCCTAGAGTTGGAGTGCAGTTGTCTTTTCTTTTTCTGCTGAAGGAGGAAAAGAGAAAACATTGCTGCTGAAGGTGGATATGGAGTGAAGGACAGTCACCAGCGTGTGTACAAGTCAGTTGGCAAGGTTTCCTGTCAGCGTCACAGGGCGGGATCCCTGTTTAGGAATCCGACTTTGCATCGTCCAGACCTGGATACAGCTCCCAGTCTGGTAATGAAGATTTATTTCTCTAATTGTGAATTATCCGATTGAAAACGAATTCCTAGTTACGCATAGAATACACCCGCTGATCCTGCCAGAGTCAGCCCAGTGATTGTTTGCATTCATCTAGAAGGGCAAAGGCAGCAGATACACCGGTAAACTAGCTCCGCGAATCCCCCTCCTATCATCTCAGCTTTCTGAGTTGTAAAGATCTCATTGTAGCTTCGCTAGCGCTGGATCAAAGTCCTGGAACCCCCTCCCTAGCAGCCTCATGGCTGGAGCTCCGTGCTGAGGAGTTCAAGGGTTCAGGAAAGTAACTCATCCCCCTGATCTTTCGGGTAATCAGGGATGGGCAGTAAATCCTACCCTGGATGAGTTGCGCTGGAAGAGCACAACAGTTCAGGCAGGCATCCAAGGAGCAGTGAAATCGACGTTTCGGGCAAAAGCCTACCCCATCGAGTGACGCCGATCTCCCAGGAATCCGTTTCAAAAAGGGGCAGGTCCTAAACGGACACCTGCGATCGGTCGGAAATAGGTTGAGAACGGCAGCGAGGGAGTGTAATAAAAGTGAAAGACAATGCCGACCGCGAGGCATGAGGCAGGAAGTGAGTGTAGAGCTGGTGGTACAAAGCTCAGAGTTGGTGCTAATGGGTCACCCTTTACTGCTCACTGTTTACACTGACTCACACACCACTCCTGGTCAGTTCATTTCAGTGACACTTTTCCCCTTGGTGTGAGGTTCCATCTGGAGCTTAATAACGCCCTTAATGGGCCCAGAGAGGATGACACATCCTCTTTATCCTGTCAGTTTAAAGAGGTGAAAACATCGAATTCAAGAGCAGGTTGTGTTTTTCCGTGCCGTTTGCGTGGAGAATGTTGAGTCGTGAACTCTCTCTTCTTTGCAATTCTCACTGAGCAAGATCGAGACGGAAAGCACGTTGACGAGCCCTTGTCTTCAAGTGGTGAATGAACTGTACCTGTGCACTCAGCGCCCAACCGCGCGCGCTGTGGCGCCATGGCTTAGATGGTTAAAGCGCCTGTCTAGTAAACAGGAGATCCTGGGTTCGAATCCCAGTGGTGCCTGCTTGCTGTGTCAAAAGTGCGCACTTGCATCTTCTTACCAGAGTTGTGTTGCTGGTCAGACAGCTCAACTTTCTGTTGCAGCCTGTTATGATTTGGCGATCCTGCATCTCGTTCCAGAAGTAGTGTCACTCTTCGTTCTACCTGCAATTTCGTGCCGCTGTTCCACACGCGCTCCTGCTTCTCATTCGCTTTTATTCTCCCACCTTCATTCCCAGTTTGGTGGGAATAACGACGTGAGGTGGAGACACTGCTGACTTACCAGGGAATGCTGTGGCAAACGCGCGCGCGCACACACTCCACGAGCTGATCATCACCCTCATTCTCTGCCGTCACCGTTCATTCATTTTACGCCAACGGAAAATAGATCCTCCTTCTCCTAGAGTTGGAGTGCAGTTGTCTTTTCTTTTTCTGCTGAAGGAGGAAAGGAGAAAACATTGCTGCTGAAGGTGGATATGTAGTGAAGGACAGTCACCAGCGTGTGTACAAGTCAGTTGGCAAGGTTTCCTGTCAGCGTCACAGGGCGGGATCCCTGTTTAGGAATCCGACTTTGCATCGTCCAGACCTGGATACAGCTCCCAGTCTGGTAATGAAGATTTATTTCTCTAATTGTGAATTATCCGATTGAAAACGAATTCCTAGTTACGCACAGAATACACCCGCTGATCCTGCCAGAGTCAGCCCAGTGATTGTTTGCATTCATCTAGAAGGGCAAAGGCAGCAGATACACCGGTAAACTAGCTCCGCGAATCCCCCTCCTATCATCCCAGCTTTCTGAGTTGTAAAGATCTCGTTGTAGCTTCGCTAGCGCTGGATCAAAGTCCTGGAACCCCTTCCCTAGCAGCCTCATGGCTGGAGCTCCGTGCTGAGGAGTTCAAGGGTTCAGGAAAGTAACTCATCCCCCTGATCTGTCGGGTAATCAGGGATGGGCAGTAAATCCTACCCTGGATGAGTTGCGCTGGAAGAGCACAACAGTTCAGGCAGGCATCCAAGGAGCAGCGAAATCGACGTTTCGGGCAAAAGCCTACCCCATCGAGTGACGCCGATCTCCCAGGAATCCGTTTCAAAAAGGGGCAGGTCCTAAACGGACACCTGCTATCGGTCGGAAATAGGTTGAGAACGGCAGCGAGGGAGTGTAATAAAAGTGAAAGACAATGCCGATCGCGAGGCATGAGGCAGGAAGTGAGTGTAGAGCTGGTGGTACAAAGCTCAGAGTTGGTGCTAATGGGTCACCCTTTACTGCTCACTGTTTACACTGACTCACACACCACTCCTGGTCAATTCATTTCAGTGACACTTTTCCCCTTGGTGTGAGGTTCCCTCTGGAGCGTAATAACGCCCTTAATGGGCCCAGAGAGAATGACACATCCTCTTTATCCTGTCAGTTTAAAGAGGTGAAAACATCGAATTCAAGAGCAGGTTGTGTTTTTCCGTGCCGTTTGCGAGGAGAATGTTGAGTCGTGAACTCTCTCTTCTTTGCAATTCTCACTGAGCAAGATCGAGACGGAAAGCACGTTGACGAACCCTTGTCTTCAAGTGGTGAATGAACAGTACCTGTGCACTCAGCGCCCAACTGCGCACGCTGTGGCGCCATGGCTTAGATGGTTAAAGCGCCTGTCTAGTAAACAGGAGTTCCTGGGTTCGAATCCCAGTGGTGCCTGCTTGCTGTGTCAAAAGTGCGCACTTGCGTCTTCTTACCAGAGTTGTGTTGCTGGTCAGACAGCTCAACTTTCTGTTGCAGCCTGTTATGATTTGGCGATCCTGCATCTCGTTCCAGCAGTAGTGTCACTCTTCGTTCTACCTGCAATTTCGTGCCGCTGTTCCACACGCGCTCCTGCTTCTCATTCGCTTTTATTCTCCCACCTTCATTCCCAGTTTGGTGGGAATAACGACGTGAGGTGGAGACACTGCTGACTTACCAGGGAATGCTGTGGCAAACGCGCGCGCGCACACACTCCACGAGCTGATCATCACCCTCATTCTCTGCCGTCACCGTTCATTCATTTTACGCCAACGGAAAATAGATCCTCCTTCTCCTAGAGTTGGAGTGCAGTTGTCTTTTCTTTTTCTGCTGAAGGAGGAAAAGAGAAAACATTGCTGCTGAAGGTGGATATGGAGTGAAGGACAGTCACCAGCGTGTGTACAAGTCAGTTGGCAAGGTTTCCTGTCAGCGTCACAGGGCGGGATCCCTGTTTAGGAATCCGACTTTGCATCGTCCAGACCTGGATACAGCTCCCAGTCTGGTAATGAAGATTTATTTCTCTAATTGTGAATTATCCGATTGAAAACGAATTCCTAGTTACGCACAGAATACACCCGCTGATCCTGCCAGAGTCAGCCCAGTGATTGTTTGCATTCATCTAGAAGGGCAAAGGCAGCAGATACACCGGTAAACTAGCTCCGCGAATCCCCCTCCTATCATCCCAGCTTTCTGAGTTGTAAAGATCTCGTTGTAGCTTCGCTAGCGCTGGATCAAAGTCCTGGAACCCCTTCCCTAGCAGCCTCATGGCTGGAGCTCCGTGCTGAGGAGTTCAAGGGTTCAGGAAAGTAACTCATCCCCCTGATCTGTCGGGTAATCAGGGATGGGCAGTAAATCCTACCCTGGATGAGTGGCGCTGGAAGAGCACAACAGTTCAGGCAGGCATCCAAGGAGCAGCGAAATCGACGTTTCGGGCAAAAGCCTACCCCATCGAGTGACGCCGATCTCCCAGGAATCCGTTTCAAAAAGGGGCAGGTCCTAAACGGACACCTGCTATCGGTCGGAAATAGGTTGAGAACGGCAGCGAGGGAGTGTAATAAAAGTGAAAGACATTGCCGACCGCGAGGCATGAGGCAGGAAGTGAGTGTAGAGCTGGCGGTACAAAGCTCAGAGTTGGTGCTAATGGGTCACCCTTTACTGCTCACTGTTTACACTGACTCACACACCACTCCTGGTCAGTTCATTTCAGTGACACTTTTCCCCTTGGTGTGAGGTTCCCTCTGGAGCGTAATAACGCCCTTAATGGGCCCAGAGAGGATGACACATCCTCTTTATCCTGTCAGTTTAAAGAGGTGAAAACATCGAATTCAAGAGCAGGTTGTGTTTTTCCGTGCCGTTTGCGTGGAGAATGTTGAGTCGTGAACTCTCTCTTCTTTGCAATTCTCACTGAGCAAGATCGAGACGGAAAGCACGTTGACGAGCCCTTGTCTTCAAGTGGTGAATGAACTGTACCTGTGCACTCAGCACCCAACCGCGCGCGCTGTGGCGCCATTGCTTAGATGGTTAAAGCGCCTGTCTAGTACACAGGAGATCCTGGGTTCGAATCCCAGTGGTGCCTGCTTGCTGTGTCAAAAGTGCGCACTTGCATCTTCTTACCAGAGTTGTGTTGCTGGTCAGACAGCTCAACTTTCTGTTGCAGCCTGTTATGATTTGGCGATCCTGCATCTCGTTCCAGCAGTAGTGTCACTCTTCGTTCTACCTGGAATTTCGTGCCGCTGTTCCACACGCGCTCCTGCTTCTCATTCGCTTTTATTCTCCCACCTTCATTCCCAGTTTGGTGGGAATAACGACGTGAGGTGGACACACTGCTGACTTACCAGGGAATGCTGTGGCAAACGCGCGCGCGCACACACTCCACGAGCTGATCATCACCCTCATTCTCTGCCGTCACCGTTCATTCATTTTACGCCAACGGAAAATAGATCCTCCTTCTCCTAGAGTTGGAGTGCAGTTGTCTTTTCTTTTTCTGATGAAGGAGGAAAAGAGAAAACATTGCTGCTGAAGGTGGATATGGAGTGAAGGACAGTCACCAGCGTGTGTACAAGTCAGTTGGCAAGGTTTCCTGTCAGCGTCACAGGGCGGGATCCCTGTTTAGGAATCCGACTTTGCATCGTCCAGACCTGGATACAGCTCCCAGTCTGGTAATGAAGATTTATTTCTCTAATTGTGAATTATCCGATTGAAAACGAATTCCTAGTTACGCACAGAATACACCCGCTGATCCTGCCAGAGTCAGCCCAGTGATTGTTTGCATTCATCTAGAAGGGCAAAGGCAGCAGATACACCGGTAAACTAGCTCCGCGAATCCCCCTCCTATCATCCCAGCTTTCTGAGTTGTAAAGATCTCGTTGTAGCTTCGCTAGCGCTGGATCAAAGTCCTGGAACCCCTTCCCTAGCAGCCTCATGGCTGGAGCTCCGTGCTGAGGAGTTCAAGGGTTCAGGAAAGTAACTCATCCCCCTGATCTGTCGGGTAATCAGGGATGGGCAGTAAATCCTACCCTGGATGAGTGGCGCTGGAAGAGCACAACAGTTCAGGCAGGCATCCAAGGAGCAGCGAAATCGACGTTTCGGGCAAAAGCCTACCCCATCGAGTGACGCCGATCTCCCAGGAATCCGTTTCAAAAAGGGGCAGGTCCTAAACGGACACCTGCTATCGGTCGGAAATAGGTTGAGAACGGCAGCGAGGGAGTGTAATAAAAGTGAAAGACAATGCCGACCGCGAGGCATGAGGCAGGAAGTGAGTGTAGAGCTGGTGGTACAAAGCTCAGAGTTGGTGCTAATGGGTCACCCTTTACTGCTCACTGTTTACACTGACTCACACACCACTCCTGGTCAGTTCATTTCAGTGACACTTTTCCCCTTGGTGTGAGGTTCCCTCTGGAGCGTAATAACCCCCTTAATGGGCCCAGAGAGGATGACACATCCTCTTTATCCTGTCAGTTTAAAGAGGTGAAAACATCGAATTCAAGAGCAGGTTGTGTTTTTCCGTGCCGTTTGCGTGGAGAATGTTGAGTCGTGAACTCTCTCTTCTTTGCAATTCTCACTGAGTAAGATCGAGACGGAAAGCACGTTGACGAGCCCTTGTCTTGAAGTGGTGAATAAACTGTACCTGTGCACTCAGCGCCCAGCCGCGCGCGCTGTGGCGCCATGGCTTAGATGGTTAAAGCGCCTGTCTAGTAAACAGGAGATCCTGGGTTCGAATCCCAGTGGTGCCTGCTTGCTGTGTCAAAAGTGCGCACTTGCATCTTCTTACCAGAGTTGTGTTGCTGGTCAGACAGCTCAACGTTCTGTTGCAGCCTGTTATGATTTGGCGATCCTGCATCTCGTTCCAGCAGTAGTGTCACTCTTCGTTCTACCTGCAATTTCGTGCCGCTGTTCCAAACGCGCTCCTGCTTCTCATTCGCTTTTATTCTCCCACCTTCATTCCCAGTTTGGTGGGAATAACGACGTGAGGTGGAGACACTGCTGACTTACCAGGGAATGCTGTGGCAAACGCGCGCGCGCACACACTCCACGAGCTGATCATCACCCTCATTCTCTGCCGTCACCGTTCATTCATTTTACGCCAACGGAAAATAAATCCTCCTTCTCCTAGAGTTGGAGTGCAGTTGTCTTTTCTTTTTCTGCTGAAGGAGGAAAAGAGAAAACATTGCTGCTGAAGGTGGATATGGAGTGAAGGACAGTCACCAGCGTGTGTACAAGTCAGTTGGCAAGGTTTCCTGTCAGCGTCACAGGGCGGGATCCCTGTTTAGGAATCCGACTTTGCATCGTCCAGACCTGGATACAGCTCCCAGTCTGGTAATGAAGATTTATTTCTCTAATTGTGAATTATCCGATTGAAAACGAATTCCTAGTTACGCACAGAATACACCCGCTGATCCTGCCAGAGTCAGCCCAGTGATTGTTTGCATTCATCTAGAAGGGCAAAGGCAGCAGATACACCGGTAAACTAGCTCCGCGAATCCCCCTCCGATCATCTCAGCTTTCTGAGTTGTAAAGATCTCGTTGTAGCTTCGCTAGCGCTGGATCAAAGTCCTGGAACCCCTTCCCTAGCAGCCTCATGGCTGGAGCTCCGTGCTGAGGAGTTCAAGGGTTCAGGAAAGTAACTCATCCCCCTGATCTGTCGGGTAATCAGGGATGGGCAGTAAATCCTACCCTGGATGAGTGGCGCTGGAAGAGCACAACAGTTCAGGCAAGCATCCAAGGAGCAGCGAAATCGACGTTTCGGGCAAAAGCCTACCCCATCGAGTGACGCCGATCTCCCAGGAATCCGTTTCAAAAAGGGGCAGGTCCTAAACGGACACCTGCTATCGGTCGGAAATAGGTTGAGAACGGCAGCGAGGGAGTGTAATAAAAGTGAAAGTCAATGCCGACCGCGAGGCATGAGGCAGGAAGTGAGTGTAGAGCTGGTGGTACAAAGCTCAGAGTTGGTGCTAATGGGTCACCCTTTACTGCTCACTGTTTACACTGACTCACACACCACTCCTGGTCAGTTCATTTCAGTGACACTTTTCCCCTTGGTGTGAGGTTCCCTCTGGAGCGTAATAACGCCCTTAATGGGCCCAGAGAGGATGACACATCCTGTTTATCCTGTCAGTTTAAAGAGGTGAAAACATCGAATTCAAGAGCAGATTGTGTTTTTCCGTGCCGTTTGCGTGGAGAATGTTGAGTCGTGAACTCTCTCTTCTTTGCAATTCTCACTGAGTAAGATCGAGACGGAAAGCACGTTGACGAGCCCTTGTCTTGAAGTTTTGAATAAACTGTACCTGTGCACTCAGCGCCCAGCCGCGCGCGCTGTGCCGCCATGGCTTAGATGGTTAAAGCGCCTGTCTAGTAAACAGGAGATCCTGGGTTCGAATCCCAGTGGTGCCTGCTTGCTGTGCCAACAGTGCGCACTTGCATCTTCTTACCACAGTTGTGTTGCGGGTCAGACAGCTCAACGTTCTGTTGCAGCCTGTTATGATTTGGCGATCCTGCATCTCGTTCCAGCAGTAGTGTCACTCTTCGTTCTACCTGCAATTTCGTGCCGCTGTTCCACACGCGCTCCTGCTTCTCATTCGCTTTTATTCTCCCACCTTCATTCCCAGTTTGGTGGGAATAACGACGTGAGGTGGAGACACTGCTGACTTACCAGGGAATGCTGTGGCAAACGCGCGCGCGCACACACTCCACGAGCTGATCATCACCCTCATTCTCTGCCGTCACCGTTCATTCATTTTACGCCAACGGAAAATAGATCCTCCTTCTCCTAGAGTTGGAGTGCAGTTGTCTTTTCTTTTTCTGCTGAAGGAGGAAAAGAGAAAACATTGCTGCTGAAGGTGGATATGGAGTGAAGGACAGTCACCAGCGTGTGTACAAGTCAGTTGGCAAGGTTTCCTGTCAGCGTCACAGGGCGGGATCCCTGTTTAGGAATCCGACTTTGCATCGTCCAGACCTGGATACAGCTCCCAGTCTGGTAATGAAGATTTATTTCTCTAATTGTGAATTATCCGATTGAAAACGAATTCCTAGTTACGCACAGAATACACCCGCTGATCCTGCCAGAGTCAGCCCAGTGATTGTTTGCATTCATCTAGAAGGGCAAAGGCAGCAGATATACCGGTAAACTAGCTCCGCGAATCCCCCTCCTATCATCTCAGCTTTCTGAGTTGTAAAGATCTCGTTGTAGCTTCGCTAGCGCTGGATCAAAGTCCTGGAACCCCTTCCCTAGCAGCCTCATGGCTGGAGCTCCGTGCTGAGGAGTTCAAGGGTTCAGGAAAGTAACTCATCCCCCTGATCTGTCGGGTAATCAGGGATGGGCAGTAAATCCTACCCTGGATGAGTGGCGCTGGAAGAGCACAACAGTTCAGGCAGGCATCCAAGGAGCAGCGAAATCGACGTTTCGGGCAAAAGCCTACCCCATCGAGTGACGCCGATCTCCCAGGAATCCGTTTCAAAAAGGGGCAGGTCCTAAACGGACACCTGCTATCTGTCGGAAATAGGTTGAGAACGGCAGCGAGGGAGTGTAATAAAAGTGAAAGACAATGCCGACCGCGAGGCATGAGGCAGGAAGTGAGTGTAGAGCTGGTGGTACAAAGCTCAGAGTTGGTGCTAATGGGTCACCCTTTACTGCTCACTGTTTACACTGACTCACACACCACTCCTGGTCAGTTCATTTCAGTGACACTTTTCCCCTTGGTGTGAGGTTCCCTCTGGAGCGTAATAACGCCCTTAATGGGCCCAGAGAGGATGACACATCCTCTTTATCCTGTCAGTTTAAAGAGGTGAAAACATCGAATTCAAGAGCAGGTTGTGTTTTTCCGTGCCGTTTGCGTGGAGAATGTTGAGTCGTGAACTCTCTCTTCTTTGCAATTCTCACTGAGTAAGATCGAGACGGAAAGCACGTTGACGAGCCCTTGTCTTCAAGTGGTGAATAAACTGTACCTGTGCACTCAGCGCCCAGCCGCGCGCGCTGTGGCGCCATGGCTTAGATGGTTAAAGCGCCTGTCTAGTAAACAGGAGATCCTGGGTTCGAATCACAGTGGTTTCTGCTTGCTGTGTCAAAAGTGCGCACTTGCATCTTCTTACCAGAGTTGTGTTGCTGGTCAGACAGCTCAACTTTCTGTTGCAGCCTGTTATGATTTGGCGATCCTGCATCTCGTTCCAGCAGTAGTGTCACTCTTCGTTCTACCTGCAATTTCGTGCCGCTGTTCCACACACGCTCCTGCTTCTCATTCGCTTTTATTCTCCCACCTTCATTCCCAGTTTGGTGGGAATAACGACGTGAGGTGGAGACACTGCTGACTTCCCAGGGAATGCTGTGGCAAACGCGCGCGCGCACACACTCCACGAGCTGATCATAACCCTCATTCTCTGCCGTCACCGTTCATTCATTTTACGCCAACGGAAAATACATCCTCCTTCTCCTAGAGTTGGAGTGCAGTTGTCTTTTCTTTTTCTGCTGAAGGAGGAAAAGAGAAAACTTTGCTGCTGAAGGTGGATATGGAGTGAAGGACAGTCACCAGCGTGTGTACAAGTCAGTTGGCAAGGTTTCCTGTCAGCGTCACAGGGCGGGATCCCTGTTTAGGAATCCGACTTTGCATCGTCCAGACCTGGATACAGCTCCCAGTCTGGTAATGAAGATTTATTTCTCTAATTGTGAATTATCCGATTGAAAACGAATTCCTAGTTACGCACAGAATACACCCGCTGATCCTGCCAGAGTCAGCCCAGTGATTGTTTGCATTCATCTAGAAGGGCAAAGGCAGCAGATACACCGGTAAACTAGCTCCGCGAATCCCCCTCCTATCATCTCAGCTTTCTGAGTTGTAAAGATCTCGTTGTAGCTTCGCTAGCGCTGGATCAAAGTCCTGGAACCCCTTCCCTAGCAGCCTCATGGCTGGAGCTCCGTGCTGAGGAGTTCAAGGGTTCAGGAAAGTAACTCATCCCCCTGATCTGTCGGGTAATCAGGGATGGGCAGTAAATCCTACCCTGGATGAGTTGCGCTGGAAGAGCCCAACAGTTCAGGCAGGCATCCAAGGAGCAGCGAAATCGACGTTTCGGGCAAAAGCCTACCCCATCGAGTGACGCCGATCTCCCAGGAATCCGTTTCAAAAAGGGGCAGGTCCTAAACGGACACCTGCTATCGGTCGGAAATAGGTTGAGAACGGCAGCGAGGGAGTGTAATAAAAGTGAAAGACAATGCCGACCGCGAGGCATGAGGCAGGAAGTGAGTGTAGAGCTGGTGGTACAAAGCTCAGAGTTGGTGCTAATGGGTCACCCTTTACTGCTCACTGTTTACACTGACTCACACACCACTCCTGGTCAGTTCATTTCAGTGACACTTTTCCCCTTGGTGTGAGGTTCCCTCTGGAGCGTAATAACGCCCTTAATGGGCCCAGAGAGGATGACACATCCTGTTTATCCTGTCAGTTTAAAGAGGTGAAAACATCGAATTCAAGAGCAGATTGTGTTTTTCCGTGCCGTTTGCGTGGAGAATGTTGAGTCGTGAACTCTCTCTTCTTTGCAATTCTCACTGAGCAAGATCGAGACGGAAAGCACGTTGACGAGCCCTTGTCTTCAAGTGGTGAATGAACTGTACCTGTGCACTCAGCGCCCAACCGCGCGCGCTGTGGCGCCATGGCTTAGATGGTTAAAGCGCCTGTCTAGTAAACAGGAGATCCTGGGTTCGAATCCCAGTGGTGCCTGCTTGCTGTGTCAAAAGTGCGCACTTGCATCTTCTTACCAGAGTTGTGTTGCTGGTCAGACAGCTCAACTTTCTGTTGCAGCCTGTTATGATTTGGCAATCCTGCATCTCGTTCCAGCAGTAGTGTCACTCTTCATTCTACCTGCAATTTCGTGCCGCTGTTCCACACGCGCTCCTGCTTCTCATTCGCTTTTATTCTCCCACCTTCATTCCCAGTTTGGTGGGAATAACGACGTGAGGTGGAGACACTGCTGACTTACCAGGGAATGCTGTGGCAAACGCGCGCGCGCACACACTCCACGAGCTGATCATCACCCTCATTCTCTGCCGTCACCGTTCATTCATTTTACGCCAACGGAAAATAAATCCTCCTTCTCCTAGAGTTGGAGTGCAGTTGTCTTTTCTTTTTCTGCTGAAGGAGGAAAAGAGAAAACATTGCTGCTGAAGGTGGATATGGAGTGAAGGACAGTCACCAGCGTGTGTACAAGTCAGTTGGCAAGGTTTCCTGTCAGCGTCACAGGGCGGGATCCCTGTTTTGGAATCCGACTTTGCATCGTCCAGACCTGGATACAGCTCCCAGTCTGGTAATGAAGATTTATTTCTCTAATTGTGAATTATCCGATTGAAAACGAATTCCTAGTTACGCACAGAATACACCCGCTGATCCTGCCAGAGTCAGCCCAGTGATTGTTTGCATTCATCTAGAAGGGCAAAGGCAGCAGATACACCGGTAAACTAGCTCCGCGAATCCCCCTCCTATCATCCCAGCTTTCTGAGTTGTAAAGATCTCGTTGTAGCTTCGCTAGCGCTGGATCAAAGTCCTGGAACCCCTTCCCTAGCAGCCTCATGGCTGGAGCTCCGTGCTGAGGAGTTCAAGGGTTCAGGAAAGTAACTCATCCCCCTGATCTGTCGGGTAATCAGGGATGGGCAGTAAATCCTACCCTGGATGAGTGGCGCTGGAAGAGCACAACAGTTCAGGCAGGCATCCAAGGAGCAGCGAAATCGACGTTTCGGGCAAAAGCCTACCCCATCGAGTGACGCCGATCTCCCAGGAATCCGTTTCAAAAAGGGGCAGGTCCTAAACGGACACCTGCTATCGGTCGGAAATAGGTTGAGAACGGCAGCGAGGGAGTGTAATAAAAGTGAAAGACAATGCCGACCGCGAGGCATGAGGCAGGAAGTGAGTGTAGAGCTGGTGGTACAAAGCTCAGAGTTGGTGCTAATGGGTCACCCTTTACTGCTCACTGTTTACACTGACTCACACACCACTCCTGGTCAGTTCATTTCAGTGACACTTTTCCCCTTGGTGTGAGGTTCCCTCTGGAGCGTAATAACGCCCTTAATGGGCCCAGAGAGGATGACACATCCTCTTTATCCTGTCAGTTTAAAGAGGTGAAAACATCGAATTCAAGAGCAGGTTGTGTTTTTCCGTGCCGTTTGCGTGGAGAATGTTGAGTCGTGAACTCTCTCTTCTTTGCAATTCTCACTGAGCAAGATCGAGACGGAAAGCACGTTGACGAGCCCTTGTCTTCAAGTGGTGAATAAACTGTACCTGTGCACTCAACGCCCGGCCGCGCGCGCTGTGGCGCCATGGCTTAGATGGTTAAAGCGCCTGTCTAGTAAACAGGAGATCCTGGGTTCGAATCCCAGTGGATTCTGCTTGCTGTGCCAACAGTGCGCACTTGCATCTTCTTACCACAGTTGTGTTGCTGGTCAGACAGCTCAACGTTCTGTTGCAGCCTGTTATGATTTGGCGATCCTGCATCTCGTTCCAGCAGTAGTGTCACTCTTCGTTCTACCTGGAATTTCGTGCCGCTGTTCCACACGCGCTCCTGCTTCTCATTCGCTTTTATTCTCCCACCTTCATTCCCAGTTTGGTGGGAATAACGACGTGAGGTGGAGACACTGCTGACTTACCAGGGAATGCTGTGGCAAACGCGCGCGCGCACACACTCCACGAGCTGATCATCACCCTCATTCTCTGCCGTCACCGTTCATTCATTTTACGCCAACGGAAAATAGATCCTCCTTCTCCTAGAGTTGGAGTGCAGTTGTCTTTTCTTTTTCTGCTGAAGGAGGAAAAGAGAAAACATTGCTGCTGAAGGTGGATATGGAGTGAAGGACAGTCACCAGCGTGTGTACAAGTCAGTTGGCAAGGTTTCCTGTCAGCGTCACAGGGCGGGATCCCTGTTTAGGAATCCGACTTTGCATCGTCCAGACCTGGATACAGCTCCCAGTCTGGTAATGAAGATTTATTTCTCTAATTGTGAATTATCCGATTGAAAACGAATTCCTAGTTACGCACAGAATACACCCGCTGATCCTGCCAGAGTCAGCCCAGTGATTGTTTGCATTCATCTAGAAGGGCAAAGGCAGCAGATACACCGGTAAACTAGCTCCGCGAATCCCCCTCCTATCATCTCAGCTTTCTGAGTTGTAAAGATCTCGTTGTAGCTTCGCTAGCGCTGGATCAAAGTCCTGGAACCCCTTCCCTAGCAGCCTCATGGCTGGAGCTCCGTGCTGAGGAGTTCAAGGGTTCAGGAAAGTAACTCATCCCCCTGATCTGTCGGGTAATCAGGGATGGGCAGTAAATCCTACCCTGGATGAGTGGCGCTGGAAGAGCACAACAGTTCAGGCAGGCATCCAAGGAGCAGCGAAATCGACGTTTCGGGCAAAAGCCTACCCCATCGAGTGACGCCGATCTCCCAGGAATCCGTTTCAAAAAGGGGCAGGTCCTAAACGGACACCTGCTATCGGTCGGAAATAGGTTGAGAACGGCAGCGAGGGAGTGTAATAAAAGTGAAAGACAATGCCGACCGCGAGGCATGAGGCAGGAAGTGAGTGTAGAGCTGGTGGTACAAAGCTCAGAGTTGGTGCTAATGGGTCACCCTTTACTGCTCACTGTTTACACTGACTCACACACCACTCCTGGTCAGTTCATTTCAGTGACACTTTTCCCCTTGGTGTGAGGTTCCCTCTGGAGCGTAATAACGCCCTTAATGGGCCCAGAGAGGATGACACATCCTCTTTATCCTGTCAGTTTAAAGAGGTGAAAACATCGAATTCAAGAGCAGGTTGTGTTTTTCCGTGCCGTTTGCGTGGAGAATGTTGAGTCGTGAACTCTCTCTTCTTTGCAATTCTCACTGAGCAAGATCGAGACGGAAAGCACGTTGACGAGCCCTTGTTTTCAAGTGGTGAATGAACTGTACCTGTGCACTCAGCGCCCGATCGCGTGCGCTGAGGCGCCATGGCTTAGATGGTTAAAGCGCCTGTCTAGTAAACAGGAGATCCTGGGTTCGAATCCCAGTGGTGCCTGCATGCTGTGTCAAAAGTGCGCGCTTGCATCTTCTTACCAGAGTTGTGTTGCTGGTCAGACAGCTCAACTTTCTGTTGCAGCCTGTTATGATTTGGCGATCCTGCATCTCGTTCCAGCCGTAGTGTCACTCTTCGTTCTACCTGCAATTTCGTGCCGCTGTTCCACACGCGCTCCTGCTTCTCATTCGCTTTTATTCTCCCACCTTCATTCCCAGTTTGGTGGGAATAACGACGTGAGGTGGAGACACTGCTGACTTACCAGGGAATGCTGTGGCAAACGCGCGCGCGCACACACTCCACGAGCTGATCATCACCCTCATTCTCTGCCGTCACCGTTCATTCATTTTACGCCAACGGAAAATAAATCCTCCTTCTCCTAGAGTTGGAGTGCAGTTGTCTTTTCTTTTTCTGCTGAAGGAGGAAAAGAGAAAACATTGCTGCTGAAGGTGGATATGGAGTGAAGGACAGTCACCAGCGTGTGTACAAGTCAGTTAGCAAGGTTTCCTGTCAGCGTCACAGGGCGGGATCCCTGTTTAGGAATCCGACTTTGCATCGTCCAGACCTGGATACAGCTCCCAGTCTGGTAATGAAGATTTATTTCTCTAATTGTGAATTATCCGATTGAAAACGAATTCCTAGTTACGCACAGAATACACCCGCTGATCCTGCCAGAGTCAGCCCAGTGATTGTTTGCATTCATCTAGAAGGGCAAAGGCAGCAGATACACCGGTAAACTAGCTCCGCGAATCCCCCTCCTATCATCCCAGCTTTCTGAGTTGTAAAGATCTCGTTGTAGCTTCGCTAGCGCTGGATCAAAGTCCTGGAACCCCTTCCCTAGCAGCCTCATGGCTGGAGCTCCGTGCTGAGGAGTTCAAGGGTTCAGGAAAGTAACTCATCCCCCTGATCTGTCGGGTAATCAGGGATGGGCAGTAAATCCTACCCTGGATGAGTGGCGCTGGAAGAGCACAACAGTTCAGGCAGGCATCCAAGGAGCAGCGAAATCGACGTTTTGGGCAAAAGCCTACCCCATCGAGTGACGCCGATCTCCCAGGAATCCGTTTCAAAAAGGGGCAGGTCCTAAACGGACACCTGCTATCGGTCGGAAATAGGTTGAGAACGGCAGCGAGGGAGTGTAATAAAAGTGAAAGACAATGCCGACCGCGAGGCATGAGGCAGGAAGTGAGTGTAGAGCTGGTGGTACAAAGCTCAGAGTTGGTGCTAATGGGTCACCCTTTACTGCTCACTGTT
This sequence comes from Chiloscyllium punctatum, assembly GCF_047496795.1. Classification (NCBI taxonomy): domain Eukaryota; kingdom Metazoa; phylum Chordata; class Chondrichthyes; order Orectolobiformes; family Hemiscylliidae; genus Chiloscyllium; species Chiloscyllium punctatum. The sequence goes on from NC_092783.1 coordinate 30,554,362, forward strand.
TACACTGACTCACACACCACTCCTGGTCAGTTCATTTCAGTGACACTTTTCCCCTTGGTGTGAGGTTCCCTCTGGAGCGTAATAACGCCCTTAATGGGCCCAGAGAGGATGACACATCCTCTTTATCCTGTCAGTTTAAAGAGGTGAAAACATCGAATTCAAGAGCAGGTTGTGTTTTTCCGTGCCGTTTGCGTGGAGAATGTTGAGTCGTGAACTCTCTCTTCTTTGCAATTCTCACTGAGCAAGATCGAGACGGAAAGCACGTTGACGAGCCCTTGTCTTCAAGTGGTGAATAAACTGTACCTGTGCACTCAACGCCCAGCCGCGCGCGCTGTGGCGCCATGGCTTAGATGGTTAAAGCGCCTGTCTAGTAAACAGGAGATCCTGGGTTCGAATCCCAGTGGTTTCTGCTTGCTGTGCCAACAGTGCGCACTTGCATCTTCTTACCACAGTTGTGTTGCTGGTCAGACAGCTCAACGTTCTGTTGCAGCCTGTTATGATTTGGCGATCCTGCATCTCGTTCCAGCTGTAGTGTCACTCTTCGTTCTACCTGGAATTTCGTGCCGCTGTTCCACACGCGCTCCTGCTTCTCATTCGCTTTTATTCTCCCACCTTCATTCCCAGTTTGGTGGGAATAACGACGTGAGGTGGAGACACTGCTGACTTACCAGGGAATGCTGTGGCAAACGCGCGCGCGCACACACTCCACGAGCTGATCATCACCCTCATTCTCTGCCGTCACCGTTCATTCATTTTACGCCAACGGAAAATAGATCCTCCTTCTCCTAGAGTTGGAGTGCAGTTGTCTTTTCTTTTTCTGCTGAAGGAGGAAAAGAGAAAACATTGCTGCTGAAGGTGGATATGGAGTGAAGGACAGTCACCAGCGTGTGTACAAGTCAGTTGGCAAGGTTTCCTGTCAGCGTCACAGGGCGGGATCCCTGTTTAGGAATCCGACTTTGCATCGTCCAGACCTGGATACAGCTCCCAGTCTGGTAATGAAGATTTATTTCTCTAATTGTGAATTATCCGATTGAAAACGAATTCCTAGTTACGCACAGAATACACCCGCTGATCCTGCCAGAGTCAGCCCAGTGATTGTTTGCATTCATCTAGAAGGGCAAAGGCAGCAGATACACCGGTAAACTAGCTCCGCGAATCCCCCTCCTATCATCCCAGCTTTCTGAGTTGTAAAGATCTCGTTGTAGCTTCGCTAGCGCTGGATCAAAGTCCTGGAACCCCTTCCCTAGCAGCCTCATGGCTGGAGCTCCGTGCTGAGGAGTTCAAGGGTTCAGGAAAGTAACTCATCCCCCTGATCTGTCGGGTAATCAGGGATGGGCAGTAAATCCTACCCTGGATGAGTGGCGCTGGAAGAGCACAACAGTTCAGGCAGGCATCCAAGGAGCAGCGAAATCGACGTTTCGGGCAAAAGCCTACCCCATCGAGTGACGCCGATCTCCCAGGAATCCGTTTCAAAAAGGGGCAGGTCCTAAACGGACACCTGCTATCGGTCGGAAATAGGTTGAGAACGGCAGCGAGGGAGTGTAATAAAAGTGAAAGACAATGCCGACCGCGAGGCATGTGGCAGGAAGTGAGTGTAGAGCTGGTGGTACAAAGCTCAGAGTTGGTGCTAATGGGTCACCCTTTACTGCTCACTGTTTACACTGACTCACACACCACTCCTGGTCAGTTCATTTCAGTGACACTTTTCCCCTTGGTGTGAGGTTCCCTCTGGAGCGTAATAACGCCCTTAATGGGCCCAGAGAGGATGACACATCCTCTTTATCCTGTCAGTTTAAAGAGGTGAAAACATCGAATTCAAGAGCAGGTTGTGTTTTTCCGTGCCGTTTGCGTGGAGAATGTTGAGTCGTGAACTCTCTCTTCTTTGCAATTCTCACTGAGTAAGATCGAGACGGAAAGCACGTTGACGAGCCCTTGTCTTCAAGTGGTGAATGAACTGTATCTGTGCACTCAGCGCCCAACCGCGCGCGCTGTGGCGCCATGGCTTAGGTGGTTAAAGCGCCTGTCTAGTAAACAGGAGATCCTGGGTTCGAATCCCAGTGGTGCCTGCTTGCTGTGTCAAAAGTGCGCACTTGCATCTTCTTACCAGAGTTGTGTTGCTGGTCAGACAGCTCAACTTTCTGTTGCAGCCTGTTATGATTTGGCGATCCTGCATCTCGTTCCAGCAGTAGTGTCACTCTTCGTTCTACCTGCAATTTCGTGCCGCTGTTCCACACGCGCTCCTGCTTCTCATTCGCTTTTATTCTCCCACCTTCATTCCCAGTTTGGTGGGAATAATGACGTGAGGTGGAGACACTGCTGACTTACCAGGGAATGCTGTGGCAAACGCGCGCGCGCACACACTCCACGAGCTGATCATCACCCTCATTCTCTGCCGTCACCATTCATTCATTTTACGCCAACGGAAAATAAATCCTCCTTCTCCTAGAGTTGGAGTGCAGTTGTCTTTTCTTTTTCTGCTGAAGGAGGAAAAGAGAAAACATTGCTGCTGAAGGTGGATATGGAGTGAAGGACAGTCACCAGCGTGTGTACAAGTCAGTTGGCAAGGTTTCCTGTCAGCGTCACAGGGCGGGATCCCTGTTTAGGAATCCGACTTTGCATCGTCCAGACCTGGATACAGCTCCCAGTCTGGTAATGAAGATTTATTTCTCTAATTGTGAATTATCCGATTGAAAACGAATTCCTAGTTACGCACAGAATACACCCGCTGATCCTGCCAGAGTCAGCCCAGTGATTGTTTGCATTCATCTAGAAGGGCAAAGGCAGCAGATACACCGGTAAACTAGCTCCGCGAATCCCCCTCCTATCATCCCAGCTTTCTGAGTTGTAAAGATCTCGTTGTAGCTTCGCTAGCGCTGGATCAAAGTCCTGGAACCCCTTCCCTAGCAGCCTCATGGCTGGAGCTCCGTGCTGAGGAGTTCAAGGGTTCAGGAAAGTAACTCATCCCCCTGATCTGTCGGGTAATCAGGGATGGGCAGTAAATCCTACCCTGGATGAGTGGCGCTGGAAGAGCACAACAGTTCAGGCAGGCATCCAAGGAGCAGCGAAATCGACGTTTCGGGCAAAAGCCTACCCCATCGAGTGACGCCGATCTCCCAGGAATCCGTTTCAAAAAGGGGCAGGTCCTAAACGGACACCTGCTATCGGTCGGAAATAGGTTGAGAACGGCAGCGAGGGAGTGTAATAAAAGTGAAAGACAATGCCGACCGCGAGGCATGAGGCAGGAAGTGAGTGTAGAGCTGGTGGTACAAAGCTCAGAGTTGGTGCTAATGGGTCACCCTTTACTGCTCACTGTTTACACTGACTCACACACCACTCCTGGTCAGTTCATTTCAGTGACACTTTTCCCCTTGGTGTGAGGTTCCCTCTGGAGCGTAATAACGCCCTTAATGGGCCCAGAGAGGATGACACATCCTGTTTATCCTGTCAGTTTAAAGAGGTGAAAACATCGAATTCAAGAGCAGATTGTGTTTTTCCGTGCCGTTTGCGTGGAGAATGTTGAGTCGTGAACTCTCTCTTCTTTGCAATTCTCACTGAGCAAGATCGAGACGGAAAGCACGTTGACGAGCCCTTGTCTTCAAGTGGTGAATGAACTGTACCTGTGCACTCAGCGCCCAACCGCGCGCGCTGTGGCGCCATGGCTTTGATGGTTAAAGCACCTGTCTAGTAAACAGGAGATCCTGGGTTCGAATCCCAGTGGTGCCTGCTTGCTGTGTCAAAAGTGCGCACTTGCATCTTCTTACCAGAGTTGTGTTGCTGGTCAGACAGCTCAACTTCCTGTTGCAGCCTGTTATGATTTGGCGATCCTGCATCTCGTTCCAGCAGTCGTGTCACTCTTCGTTCTACCTGCAATTTCGTGCCGCTGTTCCACACGCGCTCCTGCTTCTCATTCGCTTTTATTCTCCCACCTTCATTCCCAGTTTGGTGGGAATAACGACGTGAGGTGGAGACACTGCTGACTTACCAGGGAATGCTGTGGCAAACGCGCGCGCGCACACACTCCACGAGCTGATCATCACCCTCATTCTCTGCCGTCACCGTTCATTCATTTTACGCCAACGGAAAATAAATCCTCCTTCTCCTAGAGTTGGAGTGCAGTTGTCTTTTCTTTTTCTGCTGAAGGAGGAAAAGAGAAAACATTGCTGCTGAAGGTGGATATGGAGTGAAGGACAGTCACCAGCGTGTGTACAAGTCAGTTGGCAAGGTTTCCTGTCAGCGTCACAGGGCGGGATCCCTGTTTAGGAATCCGACTTTGCATCGTCCAGACCTGGATACAGCTCCCAGTCTGGTAATGAAGATTTATTTCTCTAATTGTGAATTATCCGATTGAAAACGAATTCCTAGTTACGCACAGAATACACCCGCTGATCCTGCCAGAGTCAGCCCAGTGATTGTTTGCATTCATCTAGAAGGGCAAAGGCAGCAGATACACCGGTAAACTAGCTCCGCGAATCCCCGTCCTATCATCTCAGCTTTCTGAGTTGTAAAGATCTCGTTGTAGCTTCGCTAGCGCTGGATCAAAGTCCTGGAACCCCTTCCCTAGCAGCCTCATGGCTGGAGCTCCGTGCTGAGGAGTTCAAGGGTTCAGGAAAGTAACTCATCCCCCTGATCTGTCGGGTAATCAGGGATGGGCAGTAAATCCTACCCTGGATGAGTGGCGCTGGAAGAGCACAACAGTTCAGGCAGGCATCCAAGGAGCAGCGAAATCGACGTTTCGGGCAAAAGCCTACCCCATCGAGTGACGACGATCTCCCAGGAATCCGTTTCAAAAAGGGGCAGGTCCTAAACGGACACCTGCTATCGGTCGGAAATAGGTTGAGAACGGCAGCGAGGGAGTGTAATAAAAGTGAAAGACAATGCCGACCGCGAGGCATGAGGCAGGAAGTGAGTGTAGAGCTGGTGGTACAAAGCTCAGAGTTGGTGCTAATGGGTCACCCTTTACTGCTCACTGTTTACACTGACTCACACACCACTCCTGGTCAGTTCATTTCAGTGACACTTTTCCCCTTGGTGTGAGGTTCCCTCTGGAGCGTAATAACGCCCTTAATGGGCCCAGAGAGGATGACACATCCTCTTTATCCTGTCAGTTTAAAGAGGTGAAAACATCGAATTCAAGAGCAGGTTGTGTTTTTCCGTGCCGTTTGCGTGGAGAATGTTGAGTCGTGAACTCTCTCTTCTTTGCAATTCTCACTGAGCAAGATCGAGACGGAAAGCACGTTGACGAGCCCTTGTCTTCAAGTGGTGAATGAACTGTACCTGTGCACTCAGCGCCCCACCGCGTGCGCTGTGGCGCCATGGCTTAGATGGTTAAAGCGCCTGTCTAGTAAACAGGAGATCCTGGGTTCGAATCCCAGTGGTGCCTGCTTGCTGTGTCAAAAGTGCGCGCTTGCATCTTCTTACCTGAGTTGTGTTGCTGGTCAGACAGCTCAACTTTCTGTTGCAGCCTGTTATGATTTGGCGATCCTGCATCTCGTTCCAGCCGTAGTGTCACTCTTCGTTCTACCTGCAATTTCGTGCCGCTGTTCCACACGCGCTCCTGCTTCTCATTCGCTTTTATTCTCCCACCTTCATTCCCAGTTTGGTGGGAATAACGACGTGAGGTGGAGACACTGCTGACTTACCAGGGAATGCTGTGGCAAACGCGCGCGCGCACACACTCCACGAGCTGATCATCACCCTCATTCTCTGCCGTCACCGTTCATTCATTTTACGCCAACGGAAAATAAATCCTCCTTCTCCTAGAGTTGGAGTGCAGTTGTCTTTTCTTTTTCTGCTGAAGGAGGAAAAGAGAAAACATTGCTGCTGAAGGTGGATATGGAGTGAAGGACAGTCACCAGCGTGTGTACAAGTCAGTTGGCAAGGTTTCCTGTCAGCGTCACAGGGCGGGATCCCTGTTTAGGAATCCGACTTTGCATCGTCCAGACCTGGATACAGCTCCCAGTCTGGTAATGAAGATTTATTTCTCTAATTGTGAATTATCCGATTGAAAACGAATTCCTAGTTACGCACAGAATACACCCGCTGATCCTGCCAGAGTCAGCCCAGTGATTGTTTGCATTCATCTAGAAGGGCAAAGGCAGCAGATACACCGGTAAACTAGCTCCGCGAATCCCCCTCCTATCATCCCAGCTTTCTGAGTTGTAAAGATCTCGTTGTAGCTTCGCTAGCGCTGGATCAAAGTCCTGGAACCCCTTCCCTAGCAGCCTCATGGCTGGAGCTCCGTGCTGAGGAGTTCAAGGGTTCAGGAAAGTAACTCATCCCCCTGATCTGTCGGGTAATCAGGGATGGGCAGTAAATCCTACCCTGGATGAGTGGCGCTGGAAGAGCACAACAGTTCAGGCAGGCATCCAAGGAGCAGCGAAATCGACGTTTTGGGCAAAAGCCTACCCCATCGAGTGACGCCGATCTCCCAGGAATCCGTTTCAAAAAGGGGCAGGTCCTAAACGGACACCTGCTATCGGTCGGAAATAGGTTGAGAACGGCAGCGAGGGAGTGTAATAAAAGTGAAAGACAATGCCGACCGCGAGGCATGAGGCAGGAAGTGAGTGTAGAGCTGGTGGTACAAAGCTCAGAGTTGGTGCTAATGGGTCACCCTTTACTGCTCACTGTTTACACTGACTCACACACCACTCCTGGTCAGTTCATTTCAGTGACACTTTTCCCCTTGGTGTGAGGTTCCCTCTGGAGCGTAATAACGCCCTTAATGGGCCCAGAGAGGATGACACATCCTCTTTATCCTGTCAGTTTAAAGAGGTGAAAACATCGAATTCAAGAGCAGGTTGTGTTTTTCCGTGCCGTTTGCGTGGAGAATGTTGAGTCGTGAACTCTCTCTTCTTTGCAATTCTCACTGAGCAAGATCGAGACGGAAAGCACGTTGACGAGCCCTTGTCTTCAAGTGGTGAATAAACTGTACCTGTGCACTCAACGCCCAGCCGCGCGTGCTGTGGCGCCATGGCTTAGATGGTTAAAGCGCCTGTCTAGTAAACAGGAGATCCTGGGTTCGAATCCCAGTGGTTTCTGCTTGCTGTGCCAACAGTGCGCACTTGCATCTTCTTACCACAGTTGTGTTGCTGGTCAGACAGCTCAACGTTCTGTTGCAGCCTGTTATGATTTGGCGATCCTGCATCTCGTTCCAGCAGTAGTGTCACTCTTCGTTCTACCTGGAATTTCGTGCCGCTGTTCCACACGCGCTCCTGCTTCTCATTCGCTTTTATTCTCCCACCTTCATTCCCAGTTTGGTGGGAATAACGACGTGAGGTGGAGACACTGCTGACTTACCAGGGAATGCTGTGGCAAACGCGCGCGCGCACACACTCCACGAGCTGATCATCACCCTCATTCTCTGCCGTCACCGTTCATTCATTTTACGCCAACGGAAAATAAATCCTCCTTCTCCTAGAGTTGGAGTGCAGTTGTCTTTTCTTTTTCTGCTGAAGGAGGGAAAGAGAAAACATTGCTGCTGAAGGTGGATATGGAGTGAAGGACAGTCACCAGCGTGTGTACAAGTCAGTTGGCAAGGTTTCCTGTCAGCGTCACAGGGCGGGATCCCTGTTTAGGAATCCGACTTTGCATCGTCCAGACCTGGATACAGCTCCCAGTCTGGTAATGAAGATTTATTTCTCTAATTGTGAATTATCCGATTGAAAACGAATTCCTAGTTACGCACAGAATACACCCGCTGATCCTGCCAGAGTCAGCCCAGTGATTGTTTGCATTCATCTAGAAGGGCAAAGGCAGCAGATACACCGGTAAACTAGCTCCGCGAATCCCCCTCCTATCATCCCAGCTTTCTGAGTTGTAAAGATCTCGTTGTAGCTTCGCTAGCGCTGGATCAAAGTCCTGGAACCCCTTCCCTAGCAGCCTCATGGCTGGAGCTCCGTGCTGAGGAGTTCAAGGGTTCAGGAAAGTAACTCATCCCCCTGATCTGTCGGGTAATCAGGGATGGGCAGTAAATCCTACCCTGGATGAGTGGCGCTGGAAGAGCACAACAGTTCAGGCAGGCATCCAAGGAGCAGCGAAATCGACGTTTTGGGCAAAAGCCTACCCCATCGAGTGACGCCGATCTCCCAGGAATCCGTTTCAAAAAGGGGCAGGTCCTAAACGGACACCTGCTATCGGTCGGAAATAGGTTGAGAACGGCAGCGAGGGAGTGTAATAAAAGTGAAAGACAATGCCGACCGCGAGGCATGAGGCAGGAAGTGAGTGTAGAGCTGGTGGTACAAAGCTCAGAGTTGGTGCTAATGGGTCACCCTTTACTGCTCACTGTTTACACTGACTCACACACCACTCCTGGTCAGTTCATTTCAGTGACACTTTTCCCCTTGGTGTGAGGTTCCCTCTGGAGCGTAATAACGCCCTTAATGGGCCCAGAGAGGATGACACATCCTCTTTATCCTGTCAGTTTAAAGAGGTGAAAACATCGAATTCAAGAGCAGGTTGTGTTTTTCCGTGCCGTTTGCGTGGAGAATGTTGAGTCGTGAACTCTCTCTTCTTTGCAATTCTCACTGAGCAAGATCGAGACGGAAAGCACGTTGACGAGCCCTTGTCTTCAAGTGGTGAATGAACTGTACCTGTGCACTCAGCGCCCCATCGCGTGCGCTGTGGCGCCATGGCTTAGATGGTTAAAGCGCCTGTCTAGTAAACAGGAGATCCTGGGTTCGAATCCCAGTGGTGCCTGCTTGCTGTGTCAAAAGTGCGCGCTTGCATCTTCTTACCTGAGTTGTGTTGCTGGTCAGACAGCTCAACTTTCTGTTGCAGCCTGTTATGATTTGGCGATCCTGCATCTCGTTCCAGCCGTAGTGTCACTCTTCGTTCTACCTGCAATTTCGTGCCGCTGTTCCACACGCGCTCCTGCTTCTCATTCGCTTTTATTCTCCCACCTTCATTCCCAGTTTGGTGGGAATAACGACGTGAGGTGGAGACACTGCTGACTTACCAGGGAATGCTGTGGCAAACGCGCGCGCGCACACACTCCACGAGCTGATCATCACCCTCATTCTCTGCCGTCACCGTTCATTCATTTTACGCCAACGGAAAATAAATCCTCCTTCTCCTAGAGTTGGAGTGCAGTTGTCTTTTCTTTTTCTGCTGAAGGAGGAAAAGAGAAAACATTGCTGCTGAAGGTGGATATGGAGTGAAGGACAGTCACCAGCGTGTGTACAAGTCAGTTGGCAAGGTTTCCTGTCAGCGTCACAGGGCGGGATCCCTGTTTAGGAATCCGACTTTGCATCGTCCAGACCTGGATACAGCTCCCAGTCTGGTAATGAAGATTTATTTCTCTAATTGTGAATTATCCGATTGAAAACGAATTCCTAGTTACGCACAGAATACACCCGCTGATCCTGCCAGAGTCAGCCCAGTGATTGTTTGCATTCATCTAGAAGGGCAAAGGCAGCAGATACACCGGTAAACTAGCTCCGCGAATCCCCCTCCTATCATCCCAGCTTTCTGAGTTGTAAAGATCTCGTTGTAGCTTCGCTAGCGCTGGATCAAAGTCCTGGAACCCCTTCCCTAGCAGCCTCATGGCTGGAGCTCCGTGCTGAGGAGTTCAAGGGTTCAGGAAAGTAACTCATCCCCCTGATCTGTCGGGTAATCAGGGATGGGCAGTAAATCCTACCCTGGATGAGTGGCGCTGGAAGAGCACAACAGTTCAGGCAGGCATCCAAGGAGCAGCGAAATCGACGTTTCGGGCAAAAGCCTACCCCATCGAGTGACGCCGATCTCCCAGGAATCCGTTTCAAAAAGGGGCAGGTCCTAAACGGACACCTGCTATCGGTCGGAAATAGGTTGAGAACGGCAGCGAGGGAGTGTAATAAAAGTGAAAGACAATGCCGACCGCGAGGCATGAGGCAGGAAGTGAGTGTAGAGCTGGTGGTACAAAGCTCAGAGTTGGTGCTAATGGGTCACCCTTTACTGCTCACTGTTTACACTGACTCACACACCACTCCTGGTCAGTTCATTTCAGTGACACTTTTCCCCTTGGTGTGAGGTTCCCTCTGGAGCGTAATAACGCCCTTAATGGGCCCAGAGAGGATGACACATCCTCTTTATCCTGTCAGTTTAAAGAGGTGAAAACATCGAATTCAAGAGCAGGTTGTGTTTTTCCGTGCCGTTTGCGTGGAGAATGTTGAGTCGTGAACTCTCTCTTCTTTGCAATTCTCACTGAGCAAGATCGAGACGGAAAGCACGTTGACGAGCCCTTGTCTTCAAGTGGTGAATAAACTGTACCTGTGCACTCAACGCCCAGCCGCGCGTGCTGTGGCGCCATGGCTTAGATGGTTAAAGCGCCTGTCTAGTAAACAGGAGATCCTGGGTTCGAATCCCAGTGGTTTCTGCTTGCTGTGCCAACAGTGCGCACTTGCATCTTCTTACCACAGTTGTGTTGCTGGTCAGACAGCTCAACGTTCTGTTGCAGCCTGTTATGATTTGGCGATCCTGCATCTCGTTCCAGCAGTAGTGTCACTCTTCGTTCTACCTGGAATTTCGTGCCGCTGTTCCACACGCGCTCCTGCTTCTCATTCGCTTTTATTCTCCCACCTTCATTCCCAGTTTGGTGGGAATAACGACGTGAGGTGGAGACACTGCTGACTTACCAGGGAATGCTGTGGCAAACGCGCGCGCGCACACACTCCACGAGCTGATCATCACCCTCATTCTCTGCCGTCACCGTTCATTCATTTTACGCCAACGGAAAATAAATCCTCCTTCTCCTAGAGTTGGAGTGCAGTTGTCTTTTCTTTTTCTGCTGAAGGAGGAAAAGAGAAAACATTGCTGCTGAAGGTGGATATGGAGTGAAGGACAGTCACCAGCGTGTGTACAAATCAGTTGGCAAGGTTTCCTGTCAGCGTCACAGGGCGGGATCCCTGTTTAGGAATCCGACTTTGCATCGTCCAGACCTGGATACAGCTCCCAGTCTGGTAATGAAGATTTATTTCTCTAATTGTGAATTATCCGATTGAAAACGAATTCCTAGTTACGCACAGAATACACCCGCTGATCCTGCCAGAGTCAGCCCAGTGATTTTTTGCATTCATCTAGAAGGGCAAAGGCAGCAGATACACCGGTAAACTAGCTCCGCGAATCCCCCTCCTATCATCTCAGCTTTCTGAGTTGTAAAGATCTCGTTGTAGCTTCGCTAGCGCTGGATCAAAGTCCTGGAACCCCTTCCCTAGCAGCCTCATGGCTGGAGCTCCGTGCTGAGGAGTTCAAGGGTTCAGGAAAGTAACTCATCCCCCTGATCTGTCGGGTAATCAGGGATGGGCAGTAAATCCTACCCTGGATGAGTGGCGCTGGAAGAGCACAACAGTTCAGGCAGGCATCCAAGGAGCAGCGAAATCGACGTTTCGGGCAAAAGCCTACCCCATCGAGTGACGCCAATCTCCCAGGAATCCGTTTCAAAAAGGGGCAGGTCCTAAACGGACACCTGCTATCGGTCGGAAATAGGTTGAGAACGGCAGCGAGGGAGTGTAATAAAAGTGAAAGACAATGCCGACCGCGAGGCATGAGGCAGGAAGTGAGTGTAGAGCTGGTGGTACAAAGCTCAGAGTTGGTGCTAATGGGTCACCCTTTACTGCTCACTGTTTACACTGACTCACACACCACTCCTGGTCAGTTCATTTCAGTGACACTTTTCCCCTTGGTGTGAGGTTCCCTCTGGAGCGTAATAACGCCCTTAATGGGCCCAGAGAGGATGACACATCCTCTTTATCCTGTCAGTTTAAAGAGGTGAAAACATCGAATTCAAGAGCAGGTTGTGTTTTTCCGTGCCGTTTGCGTGGAGAATGTTGAGTCGTGAACTCTCTCTTCTTTGCAATTCTCACTGAGCAAGATCGAGACGGAAAGCACGTTGACGAGCCCTTGTCTTCAAGTGGTGAATAAACTGTACCTGTGCACTCAACGCCCAGCCGCGCGCGCTGTGGCGCCATGGCTTAGATGGTTAAAGCGCCTGCCTAGTAAACAGGAGATCCTGGGTTCGAATCCCAGTGGTTTCTGCTTGCTGTGCCAACAGTGCACACTTGCATCTTCTTACCACAGTTGTGTTGCTGGTCAGACAGCTCAACGTTCTGTTGCAGCCTGTTATGATTTGGCGATCCTGCATCTCGTTCCAGCAGTAGTGTCACTCTTCGTTCTACCTGCAATTTCGTGCCGCTGTTCCACACGCGCTCCTGCTTCTCATTCGCTTTTATTCTCCCACCTTCATTCCCAGTTTGGTGGGAATAACGACGTGAGGTGGAGACACTGCTGACTTACCAGGGAATGCTGTGGCAAACGCGCGCGCGCACACACTCCACGAGCTGATCATCACCCTCATTCTCTGCCGTCACCGTTCATTCATTTTACGCCAACGGAAAATAGATCCTCCTTCTCCTAGAGTTGGAGTGCAGTTGTCTTTTCTTTTTCTGCTGAAGGAGGAAAAGAGAAAACATTGCTGCTGAAGGTGGATATGGAGTGAAGGACAGTCACCAGCGTGTGTACAAGTCAGTTGGCAAGGTTTCCTGTCAGCGTCACAGGGCGGGATCCCTGTTTAGGAATCCGACTTTGCATCGTCCAGACCTGGATACAGCTCCCAGTCTGGTAATGAATATTTATTTCTCTAATTGTGAATTATCCGATTGAAAACGAATTCCTAGTTATGCACAGAATACACCCGCTGATCCTGCCAGAGTCAGCCCAGTGATTGTTTGCATTCATCTAGAAGGGCAAAGGCAGCAGATACACCGGTAAACTAGCTCCGCGAATCCCCCTCCTATCATCTCAGCTTTCTGAGTTGTAAAGATCTCGTTGTAGCTTCGCTAGCGCTGGATCAAAGTCCTGGAACCCCTTCCCTAGCAGCCTCATGGCTGGAGCTCCGTGCTGAGGAGTTCAAGGGTTCAGGAAAGTAACTCATCCCCCTGATCTGTCGGGTAATCAGGGATGGGCAGTAAATCCTACCCTGGATGAGTGGCGCTGGAAGAGCACAACAGTTCAGGCAGGCATCCAAGGAGCAGCGAAATCGACGTTTCGGGCAAAAGCCTACCCCATCGAGTGACGCCGATCTCCCAGGAATCCGTTTCAAAAAGGGGCAGGTCCTAAACGGACACCTGCTATCGGTCGGAAATAGGTTGAGAACGGCAGCGAGGGAGTGTAATAAAAGTGAAAGACAATGCCGACCGCGAGGCATGTGGCAGGAAGTGAGTGTAGAGCTGGTGGTACAAAGCTCAGAGTTGGTGCTAATGGGTCACCCTTTACTGCTCACTGTTTACACTGACTCACACACCACTCCTGGTCAGTTCATTTCAGTGACACTTTTCCCCTTGGTGTGAGGTTCCCTCTGGAGCGTAATAACGCCCTTAATGGGCCCAGAGAGGATGACACATCCTCTTTATCCTGTCAGTTTAAAGAGGTGAAAACATCGAATTCAAGAGCAGGTTGTGTTTTTCCGTGCCGTTTGCGTGGAGAATGTTGAGTCGAGAACTCTCTCTTCTTTGCAATTCTCACTGAGCAAGATCGAGACGGAAAGCACGTTGACGAGCCCTTGTCTTCAAGTGGTGAATGAACTGTACCTGTGCACTCAGCGCCCAACCGCGCGCGCTATGGCGCCATGGCTTAGATGGTTAAAGCGCCTGTCTAGTAAACAGGAGATCCTGGGTTCGAATCCCAGTGGTGCCTGCTTGCTGTGTCAAAAGTGCGCACTTGCATCTTCTTACCAGAGTTGTGTTGCTGGTCAGACAGCTCAACTTTCTGTTGCAGCCTGTTATGATTTGGCGATCCTGCATCTCGTTCCAGCAGTAGTGTCACTCTTCGTTCTACCTGCAATTTCGTGCCGCTGTTCCACACGCGCTCCTGCTTCTCATTCGCTTTTATTCTCCCACCTTCATTCCCAGTTTGGTGGGAATAACGACGTGAGGTGGAGACACTGCTGACTTACCAGGGAATGCTGTGGCAAACGCGCGCGCGCACACACTCCACGAGCTGATCATCACCCTCATTCTCTGCCGTCACCGTTCATTCATTTTACGCCAACGGAAAATAAATCCTCCTTCTCCTAGAGTTGGAGTGCAGTTGTCTTTTCTTTTTCTGCTGAAGGAGGAAAAGAGAAAACATTGCTGCTGAAGGTGGATATGGAGTGAAGGACAGTCACCAGCGTGTGTACAAGTCAGTTGGCAAGGTTTCCTGTCAGCGTCACAGGGCGGGATCCCTGTTTAGGAATCCGACTTTGCATCGTCCAGACCTGGATACAGCTCCCAGTCTGGTAATGAAGATTTATTTCTCTAATTGTGAATTATCCGATTGAAAACGAATTCCTAGTTACGCACAGAATACACCCGCTGATCCTGCCAGAGTCAGCCCAGTGATTGTTTGCATTCATCTAGAAGGGCAAAGGCAGCAGATACACCGGTAAACTAGCTCCGCGAATCCCCCTCCGATCATCTCAGCTTTCTGAGTTGTAAAGATCTCGTTGTAGCTTCGCTAGCGCTGGATCAAAGTCCTGGAACCCCCTCCCTAGCAGCCTCATGGCTGGAGCTCCGTGCTGAGGAGTTCAAGGGTTCAGGAAAGTAACTCATCCCCCTGATCTGTCGGGTAATCAGGGATGGGCAGTAAATCCTACCCTGGATGAGTGGCGCTGGAAGAGCACAACAGTTCAGGCAGGCATCCAAGGAGCAGCGAAATCGACGTTTCGGGCAAAAGCCTCCCCCATCGAGTGACGCCGATCTCCCAGGAATCCGTTTCAAAAAGGGGCAGGTCCTAAACGGACACCTGCTATCGGTCGGAAATAGGTTGAGAACGGCAGCGAGGGAGTGTAATAAAAGTGAAAGACAATGCCGACCGCGAGGCATGAGGCAGGAAGTGAGTGTAGAGCTGGTGGTACAAAGCTCAGAGTTGGTGCTAATGGGTCACCCTTTACTGCTCACTGTTTACACTGACTCACACACCACTCCTGGTCAGTTCATTTCAGTGACACTTTTCCCCTTGGTGTGAGGTTCCCTCTGGAGCGTAATAACGCCCTTAATGGGCCCAGAGAGGATGACACATCCTCTTTATCCTGTCAGTTTAAAGAGGTGAAAACATCGAATTCAAGAGCAGGTTGTGTTTTTCCGTGCCGTTTGCGTGGAGAATGTTGAGTCGTGAACTCTCTCTTCTTTGCAATTCTCACTGAGTAAGATCGAGACGGAAAGCACGTTGACGAGCCCTTGTCTTCAAGTGGTGAATGAACTGTATCTGTGCACTCAGCGCCCGACCGCGCGCGCTGTGGCGCCATGGCTTAGGTGGTTAAAGCGCCTGTCTAGTAAACAGGAGATCCTGGGTTCGAATCCCAGTGGTGCCTGCTTGCTGTGTCAAAAGTGCGCACTTGCGTCTTCTTACCAGAGTTGTGTTGCTGGTCAGACAGCTCAACTTTCTGTTGCAGCCTGTTATGATTTGGCGATCCTGCATCTCGTTCCAGCAGTAGTGTCACTCTTCGTTCTACCTGCAATTTCGTGCCGCTGTTCCACACGCGCTCCTGCTTCTCATTCGCTTTTATTCTCCCACCTTCATTCCCAGTTTGGTGGGAATAATGACGTGAGGTGGAGACACTGCTGACTTACCAGGGAATGCTGTGGCAAACGCGCGCGCGCCCACACTCCACGAGCTGATCATCACCCTCATTCTCTGCCGTCACCGTTCATTCATTTTACGCCAACGGAAAATAAATCCTCCTTCTCCTAGAGTTGGAGTGCAGTTGTCTTTTCTTTTTCTGCTGAAGGAGGAAAAGAGAAAACATTGCTGCTGAAGGTGGATATGGAGTGAATGACAGTCACCAGCGTGTGTACAAGTCAGTTGGCAAGGTTTCCTGTCAGCGTCACAGGGCGGGATCCCTGTTTAGGAATCCGACTTTGCATCGTCCAGACCTGGATACAGCTCCCAGTCTGGTAATGAAGATTTATTTCTCTAATTGTGAATTATCCGATTGAAAACGAATTCCTAGTTACGCACAGAATACACCCGCTGATCCTGCCAGAGTCAGCCCAGTGATTGTTTGCATTCATCTAGAAGGGCAAAGGCAGCAGATACACCGGTAAACTAGCTCCGCGAATCCCCCTCCTATCATCCCAGCTTTCTGAGTTGTAAAGATCTCGTTGTAGCTTCGCTAGCGCTGGATCAAAGTCCTGGAACCCCTTCCCTAGCAGCCTCATGGCTGGAGCTCCGTGCTGAGGAGTTCAAGGGTTCAGGAAAGTAACTCATCCCCCTGATCTGTCGGGTAATCAGGGATGGGCAGTAAATCCTACCCTGGATGAGTGGCGCTGGAAGAGCACAACAGTTCAGGCAGGCATCCAAGGAGCAGCGAAATCGACGTTTCGGGCAAAAGCCTACCCCATCGAGTGACGCCGATCTCCCAGGAATCCGTTTCAAAAAGGGGCAGGTCCTAAACGGACACCTGCTATCGGTCGGAAATAGGTTGAGAACGGCAGCGAGGGAGTGTAATAAAAGTGAAAGACAATGCCGACCGCGAGGCATGAGGCAGGAAGTGAGTGTAGAGCTGGTGGTACAAAGCTCAGAGTTGGTGCTAATGGGTCACCCTTTACTGCTCACTGTTTACACTGACTCACACACCACTCCTGGTCAGTTCATTTCAGTGACACTTTTCCCCTTGGTGTGAGGTTCCCTCTGGAGCGTAATAACGCCCTTAATGGGCCCAGAGAGGATGACACATCCTCTTTATCCTGTCAGTTTAAAGAGGTGAAAACATCGAATTCAAGAGCAGGTTGTGTTTTTCCGTGCCGTTTGCGTGGAGAATGTTGAGTCGTGAACTCTCTCTTCTTTGCAATTCTCACTGAGTAAGATCGAGACGGAAAGCACGTTGATGAGCCCTTGTCTTCAAGTGGTGAATAAACTGTACCTGTGCACTCAGCGCCCAACCATGCGCTGTGGCGCCATGGCTTAGATGGTTAAAGCGCCTATCTAGTAAACAGGAGATCCTGGGTTCGAATCCCAGTGGTTTCTGCTTGCTGTGCCAACAGTGCGCACTTGCATCTTCTTACCACAGTTGTGTTGCTGGTCAGACAGCTCAACGTTCTGTTGCAGCCTGTTATGATTTGGCGATCCTGCATCTCGTTCCAGCAGTAGTGTCACTCTTCGTTCTACCTGCAATTTCGTGCCGCTGTTCCACACGCGCTCCTGCTTCTCATTCGCTTTTATTCTCCCACCTTCATTCCCAGTTTGGTGGGAATAACGACGTGAGGTGGAGACACTGCTGACTTACCAGGGAATGCTGTGGCAAACGCGCGCGCGCACACACTCCACGAGCTGATCATCACCCTCATTCTCTGCCGTCACCGTTCATTCATTTTACGCCAACGGAAAATAAATCCTCCTTCTCCTAGAGTTGGAGTGCAGTTGTCTTTTCTTTTTCTGCTGAAGGAGGAAAAGAGAAAACATTGCTGCTGAAGGTGGATATGGAGTGAAGGACAGTCACCAGCGTGTGTACAAGTCAGTTGGCAAGGTTTCCTGTCAGCGTCACAGGGCGGGATCCCTGTTTAGGAATCCGACTTTGCATCGTCCAGACCTGGATACAGCTCCCAGTCTGGTAATGAAGATTTATTTCTCTAATTGTGAATTATCCGATTGAAAACGAATTCCTAGTTACGCACAGAATACACCCGCTGATCCTGCCAGAGTCAGCCCAGTGATTGTTTGCATTCATCTAGAAGGGCAAAGGCAGCAGATACACCGGTAAACTAGCTCCGCGAATCCCCCTCCTATCATCCCAGCTTTCTGAGTTGTAAAGATCTCGTTGTAGCTTCGCTAGCGCTGGATCAAAGTCCTGGAACCCCTTCCCTAGCAGCCTCATGGCTGGAGCTCCGTGCTGAGGAGTTCAAGGGTTCAGGAAAGTAACTCATCCCCCTGATCTGTCGGGTAACCAGGGATGGGCAGTAAATCCTACCCTGGATGAGTGGCGCTGGAAGAGCACAACAGTTCAGGCAGGCATCCAAGGAGCAGCGAAATCGACGTTTCGGGCAAAAGCCTACCCCATCGTGTGACGCCGATCTCCCAGGAATCCGTTTCAAAAAGGGGCAGGTCCTAAACGGACACCTGCTATCGGTCGGAAATAGGTTGAGAACGGCAGCGAGGGAGTGTAATAAAAGTGAAAGACAATGCCGACCGCGAGGCATGAGGCAGGAAGTGAGTGTAGAGCTGGTGGTACAAAGCTCAGAGTTGGTGCTAATGGGTCACCCTTTACTGCTCACTGTTTACACTGACTCACACACCACTCCTGGTCAGTTCATTTCAGTGACACTTTTCCCCTTGGTGTGAGGTTCCCTCTGGAGCGTAATAACGCCCTTAATGGGCCCAGAGAGGATGACACATCCTCTTTATCCTGTCAGTTTAAAGAGGTGAAAACATCGAATTCAAGAGCAGGTTGTGTTTTTCCGTGCCGTTTGCGTGGAGAATGTTGAGTCGTGAACTCTCTCTTCTTTGCAATTCTCACTGAGTAAGATCGAGACGGAAAGCACGTTGACGAGCCCTTGTCTTCAAGTGGTGAATAAACTGTACCTGTGCACTCAGCGCCCAACCGCGCGCGCTGTGGCGCCCTGGCTTAGATGGTTAAAGCGCCTGCCTAGTAAACAGGAGATCCGGGGTTCGAATCCCAGTGGTTTCTGCTTGCTGTGCCAACAGTGCGCACTTGCATCTTCTTACCACAGTTGTGTTGCTGGTCAGACAGCTCAACGTTCTGTTGCAGCCTGTTATGATTTGGCGATCCTGCATCTCGTTCCAGCAGTAGTGTCACTCTTCGTTCTACCTGCAATTTCGTGCCGCTGTTCCACACGCGCTCCTGCTTCTCATTCGCTTTTATTCTCCCACCTTCATTCCCAGTTTGGTGGGAATAACGACGTGAGGTGGAGACACTGCTGACTTACCAGGGAATGCTGTGGCAAACGCGCGCGCGCACACACTCCACGAGCTGATCATAACCCTCATTCTCTGCCGTCACCGTTCATTCATTTTACGCCAACGGAAAATAGATCCTCCTTCTCCTAGAGTTGGAGTGCAGTTGTCTTTTCTTTTTCTGCTGAAGGAGGAAAAGAGAAAACATTGCTGCTGAAGGTGGATATGGAGTGAAGGACAGTCACCAGCGTGTGTACAAGTCAGTTGGCAAGGTTTCCTGTCAGCGTCACAGGGCGGGATCCCTGTTTAGGAATCCGACTTTGCATCGTCCAGACCTGGATACAGCTCCCAGTCTGGTAATGAAGATTTATTTCTCTAATTGTGAATTATCCGATTGAAAACGAATTCCTAGTTACACACAGAATACACCCGCTGATCCTGCCAGAGTCAGCCCAGTGATTGTTTGCATTCATCTAGAAGGGCAAAGGCAGCAGATACACCGGTAAACTAGCTCCGCGAAACCCCCTCCTATCATCTCAGCTTTCTGAGTTGTAAAGATCTCGTTGTAGCTTCGCTAGCGCTGGATCAAAGTCCTGGAACCCCTTCCCTAGCAGCCTCATGGCTGGAGCTCCGTGCTGAGGAGTTCAAGGGTTCAGGAAAGTAACTCATCCCCCTGATCTGTCGGGTAATCAGGGATGGGCAGTAAATCCTACCCTGGATGAGTGGCGCTGGAAGAGCACAACAGTTCAGGCAGGCATCCAAGGAGCAGCGAAATCGACGTTTCGGGCAAAAGCCTACCCCATCGAGTGACGCGGATCTCCCAGGAATCCGTTTCAAAAAGGGGCAGGTCCTAAACGGACACCTGCTATCGGTCGGAAATAGGTTGAGAACGGCAGCGAGGGAGTGTAATAAAAGTGAAAGACAATGCCGACCGCGAGGCATGAGGCAGGAAGTGAGTGTAGAGCTGGTGGTACAAAGCTCAGAGTTGGTGCTAATGGGTCACCCTTTACTGCTCACTGTTTACACTGACTCACACACCACTCCTGGTCAGTTCATTTCAGTGACACTTTTCCCCTTGGTGTGAGGTTCCCTCTGGAGCGTAATAACGCCCTTAATGGGCCCAGAGAGGATGACACATCCTCTTTATCCTGTCAGTTTAAAGAGGTGAAAACATCGAATTCAAGAGCAGGTTGTGTTTTTCCGTGCCGTTTGCGTGGAGAATGTTGAGTCGTGAACTCTCTCTTCTTTGCAATTCTCACTGAGCAAGATCGAGACGGAAAGCACGTTGACGAGCCCTTGTCTTCAAGTGGTGAATGAACTGTACCTGTGCACTCAGCGCCCAACCGCGCGCGCTGTGGCGCCATGGCTTAGATGGTTAAAGCGCCTGTCTAGTAAACAGGAGATCCTGAGTTCGAATCCCAGTGGTGCCTGCTTGCTGTGTCAAAAGTGCGCACTTGCATCTTCTTACCAGAGTTGTGTTGCTGGTCAGACAGCTCAACTTCCTGTTGCAGCCTGTTATGATTTGGCGATCCTGCATCTCGTTCCAGCAGTAGTGTCACTCTTCGTTCTACCTGGAATTTCGTGCCGCTGTTCCACACGCGCTCCTGCTTCTCATTCGCTTTTATTCTCCCACCTTCATTCCCAGTTTGGTGGGAATAACGACGTGAGGTGGAGACACTGCTGACTTACCAGGGAATGCTGTGGCAAACGCGCGCGCGCACACACTCCACGAGCTGATCATCACCCTCATTCTCTGCCGTCACCGTTCATTCATTTTACGCCAACGGAAAATAGATCCTCCTTCTCCTAGAGTTGGAGTGCAGTTGTCTTTTCTTTTTCTGCTGAAGGAGGAAAAGAGAAAACATTGCTGCTGAAGGTGGATATGGAGTGAAGGACAGTCACCAGCGTGTGTACAAGTCAGTTGGCAAGGTTTCCTGTCAGCGTCACAGGGCGGGATCCCTGTTTAGGAATCCGACTTTGCATCGTCCAGACCTGGATACAGCTCCCAGTCTGGTAATGAAGATTTATTTCTCTAATTGTGAATTATCCGATTGAAAACGAATTCCTAGTTACGCACAGAATACACCCGCTGATCCTGCCAGAGTCAGCCCAGTGATTGTTTGCATTCATCTAGAAGGGCAAAGGCAGCAGATACACCGGTAAACTAGCTCCGCGAATCCCCCTCCTATCATCTCAGCTTTCTGAGTTGTAAAGATCTCGTTGTAGCTTCGCTAGCGCTGGATCAAAGTCCTGGAACCCCTTCCCTAGCAGCCTCATGGCTGGAGCTCCGTGCTGAGGAGTTCAAGGGTTCAGGAAAGTAACTCATCCCCCTGATCTGTCGGGTAATCAGGGATGGGCAGTAAATCCTACCCTGGATGAGTGGCGCTGGAAGAGCACAACAGTTCAGGCAGGCATCCAAGGAGCAGCGAAATCGACGTTTCGGGCAAAAGCCTACCCCATCGAGTGACGCGGATCTCCCAGGAATCCGTTTCAAAAAGGGGCAGGTCCTAAACGGACACCTGCTATCGGTCGGAAATAGGTTGAGAACGGCAGCGAGGGAGTGTAATAAAAGTGAAAGACAATGCCGACCGCGAGGCATGAGGCAGGAAGTGAGTGTAGAGCTGGTGGTACAAAGCTCAGAGTTGGTGCTAATGGGTCACCCTTTACTGCTCACTGTTTACACTGACTCACACACCACTCCTGGTCAGTTCATTTCAGTGACACTTTTCCCCTTGGTGTGAGGTTCCCTCTGGAGTGTAATAACGCCCTTAATGGGCCCAGAGAGGATGACACATCCTCTTTATCCTGTCAGTTTAAAGAGGTGAAAACATCGAATTCATGAGCAGGTTGTATTTTTCCGTGCCGCTTGCGTGGAGAATGTTGAGTCGTGAACTCTCTCTTCTTTGCAATTCTCACTGAGCAAGATCGAGACGGAAAGCACGTTGACGAGCCCTTGTCTTCAAGTGGTGAATGAACTGTACCTGTGCACTCAGCGCCCGATCGCGCGCGCTGTGGCGCCATGGCTTAGATGGTTAAAGCGCCTGTCTAGTAACCAGGAGATCCAGGGTTCGAATCCCAGTGGTGCCTGCTTGCTGTGTCAAAAGTGCGCACTTGCATCTTCTTACCAGAGTTGTGTTGCTGGTCAGACAGCTCAACGTTCTGTTGCAGCCTGTTATGATTTGGCGATCCTGCATCTCGTTCCAGCAGTAGTGTCACTCTTCGTTCTACCTGGAATTTCGTGCCGCTGTTCCACACGCGCTCCTGCTTCTCATTCGCTTTTATTCTCCCACCTTCATTCCCAGTTTGGTGGGAATAACGACGTGAGGTGGAGACACTGCTGACTTACCAGGGAATGCTGTGGCAAACGCGCGCGCGCACACACTCCACGAGCTGATCATCACCCTCATTCTCTGCCGTCACCGTTCATTCATTTTACGCCAACGGAAAATAGATCCTCCTTCTCCTAGAGTTGGAGTGCAGTTGTCTTTTCTTTTTCTGCTGAAGGAGGAAAAGAGAAAACATTGCTGCTGAAGGTGGATATGGAGTGAAGGACAGTCACCAGCGTGTGTACAAGTCAGTTGGCAAGGTTTCCTGTCAGCGTCACAGGGCGGGATCCCTGTTTAGGAATCCGACTTTGCATCGTCCAGACCTGGATACAGCTCCCAGTCTGGTAATGAAGATTTATTTCTCTAATTGTGAATTATCCGATTGAAAACGAATTCCTAGTTACGCACAGAATACACCCGCTGATCCTGCCAGAGTCAGCCCAGTGATTGTTTGCATTCATCTGGAAGGGCAAAGGCAGCAGATACACCGGTAAACTAGCTCCGC
Source organism: Chiloscyllium punctatum (assembly GCF_047496795.1). Taxonomy (NCBI): domain Eukaryota; kingdom Metazoa; phylum Chordata; class Chondrichthyes; order Orectolobiformes; family Hemiscylliidae; genus Chiloscyllium; species Chiloscyllium punctatum. The sequence continues at coordinate 30,577,054 of NC_092783.1, forward strand.
GAATCCCCCTCCGATCATCTCAGCTTTCTGAGTTGTAAAGATCTCGTTGTAGCTTCGCTAGCGCTGGATCAAAGTCCTGGAACCCCTTCCCTAGCAGCCTCATGGCTGGAGCTCCGTGCTGAGGAGTTCAAGGGTTCAGGAAAGTAACTCATCCCCCTGATCTGTCGGGTAATCAGGGATGGGCAGTAAATCCTACCCTGGATGAGTGGCGCTGGAAGAGCACAACAGTTCAGGCAGGCATCCAAGGAGCAGCGAAATCGACGTTTCGGGCAAAAGCCTACCCCATCGAGTGACGCCGATCTCCCAGGAATCCGTTTCAAAAAGGGGCAGGTCCTAAACGGACACCTGCTATCGGTCGGAAATAGGTTGAGAACGGCAGCGAGGGAGTGTAATAAAAGTGAAAGACAATGCCGACCGCGAGGCATGAGGCAGGAAGTGAGTGTAGAGCTGGTGGTACAAAGCTCAGAGTTGGTGCTAATGGGTCACCCTTTACTGCTCACTGTTTACACTGACTCACACACCACTCCTGGTCAGTTCATTTCAGTGACACTTTTCCCCTTGGTGTGAGGTTCCCTCTGGAGTGTAATAACGCCCTTAATGGGCCCAGAGAGGATGACACATCCTCTTTATCCTGTCAGTTTAAAGAGGTGAAAACATCGAATTCAAGAGCAGGTTGTGTTTTTCCGTGCCGTTTGCGTGGAGAATGTTGAGTCGTGAACTCTCTCTTCTTTGCAATTCTCACTGAGCAAGATCGAGACGGAAAGCACGTTGACGAGCCCTTGTCTTCAAGTGGTGAATGAACTGTACCTGTGCACTCAGCGACCAACAGCCCGAGCTGTGGCGCAATGGCTTAGATGGTTAAAGCGCCTGTCTAATAAACAGGAGATCCTGGGTTCGAATCCCAGTGGTGCCTGCTTGCTGTGTCAAAAGTGCGCACTTGCATCTTCTTACCAGAGTTGTGTTGCTGGTCAGACAGCTCAACTTTCTGTTGCAGCCTGTTATGATTTGGCGATCCTGCATCTCGTTCCAGCAGTAGTGTCACTCTTCGTTCTACCTGGAATTTCGTGCCGCTGTTCCACGCGCGCTCCTGCTTCTCATTCGCTTTTATTCTCCCACCTTCATTCCCAGTTTGGTGGGAATAACGACGTGAGGTGGAGACACTGCTGACTTACCAGGGAATGCTGTGGCAAACGCGCGCGCGCACACACTCCACGAGCTGATCATCACCCTCATTCTCTGCCGTCACCGTTCATTCATTTTACGCCAACGGAAAATAGATCCTCCTTCTCCTAGAGTTGGAGTGCAGTTGTCTTTTCTTTTTCTGCTGAAGGAGGAAAAGAGAAAACATTGCTGCTGAAGGTGGATATGGAGTGAAGGACAGTCACCAGCGTGTGTACAAGTCAGTTGGCAAGGTTTCCTGTCAGCGTCACAGGGCGGGATCCCTGTTTAGGAATCCGACTTTGCATCGTCCAGACCTGGATACAGCTCCCAGTCTGGTAATGAAGATTTATTTCTCTAATTGTGAATTATCCGATTGAAAACGAATTCCTAGTTACGCACAGAATACACCCGCTGATCCTGCCAGAGTCAGCCCAGTGATTGTTTGCATTCATCTAGAAGGGCAAAGGCAGCAGATACACCGGTAAACTAGCTCCGCGAATCCCCCTCCTATCATCTCAGCATTCTGAGTTGTAAAGATCTCGTTGTAGCTTCGCTAGCGCTGGATCAAAGTCCTGGAACCCCTTCCCTAGCAGCCTCATGGCTGGAGCTCCGTGCTGAGGAGTTCAAGGGTTCAGGAAAGTAACTCATCCCCCTGATCTGTCGGGTAATCAGGGATGGGCAGTAAATCCTACCCTGGATGAGTGGCGCTGGAAGAGCACAACAGTTCAGGCAGGCATCCAAGGAGCAGCGAAATCGACGTTTCGGGCAAAAGCCTACCCCATCGAGTGACGCGGATCTCCCAGGAATCCGTTTCAAAAAGGGGCAGGTCCTAAACGGACACCTGCTATCGGTCGGAAATAGGTTGAGAACGGCAGCGAGGGAGTGTAATAAAAGTGAAAGACAATGCCGACCGCGAGGCATGAGGCAGGAAGTGAGTGTAGAGCTGGTGGTACAAAGCTCAGAGTTGGTGCTAATGGGTCACCCTTTACTGCTCACTGTTTACACTGACTCACACACCACTCCTGGTCAGTTCATTTCAGTGACACTTTTCCCCTTGGTGTGAGGTTCCCTCTGGAGCGTAATAACGCCCTTAATGGGCCCAGAGAGGATGACACATCCTCTTTATCCTGTCAGTTTAAAGAGGTGAAAACATCGAATTCATGAGCAGGTTGTATTTTTCCGTGCCGTTTGCGTGGAGAATGTTGAGTCGTGAACTCTCTCTTCTTTGCAATTCTCACTGAGCAAGATTGAGACGGAAAGCACGTTGACGAGCCCTTGTCTTCAAGTGGTGAATGAACTGTACCTGTGTACTCAGCGCCCGACCGCGCGCGCTGTGGCTCTATGGCTTAGATGGTTAAAGCGCCTGTCTAGTAAACAGGAGATCCAGGGTTCGAATCCCAGTGGTGCCTGCTTGCTGTGTCAACAGTGCGCACTTGCATCTTCTTACTAGAGTTGTGTTGCTGGTCAGACAGCTCAACGTTCTGTTGCAGCCTGTTATGATTTGGCGATCCTGCATCTCGTTCCAACAGTAGTGTCACTCTTCGTTCTACCTGGAATTTCGTGCCGCTGTTCCACACGCGCTCCTGCTTCTCATTCGCTTTTATTCTCCCACCTTCATTCCCAGTTTGGTGGGAATAACGACGTGAGGTCGAGACACTGCTGACTTACCAGGGAATGCTGTGGCAAACGCGCGCGCGCACACACTCCACGAGCTGATCATCACCCTCATTCTCTGCCGTCACCGTTCATTCATTTTACGCCAACGGAAAATAGATCCTCCTTCTCCTAGAGTTGGAGTGCAGTTGTCTTTTCTTTTTCTGCTGAAGGAGGAAAAGAGAAAACATTGCTGCTGAAGGTGGATATGGAGTGAAGGACAGTCACCAGCGTGTGTACAAGTCAGTTGGCAAGGTTTCCTGTCAGCGTCACAGGGCGGGATCCCTGTTTAGGAATCCGACTTTGCATCGTCCAGACCTGGATACAGCTCCCAGTCTGGTAATGAAGATTTATTTCTCTAATTGTGAATTATCCGATTGAAAACGAATTCCTAGTTACGCACAGAATACACCCGCTGATCCTGCCAGAGTCAGCCCAGTGATTGTTTGCATTCATCTAGAAGGGCAAAGGCAGCAGATACACCGGTAAACTAGCTCCGCGAATCCCCCTCCTATCATCTCAGCTTTCTGAGTTGTAAAGATCTCGTTGTAGCTTCGCTAGCGCTGGATCAAAGTCCTGGAACCCCTTCCCTCGCAGCCTCATGGCTGGAGCTCCGTGCTGAGGAGTTCAAGGGTTCAGGAAAGTAACTCATCCCCCTGATCTGTCGGGTAATCAGGGATGGGCAGTAAATCCTACCCTGGATGAGTGGCGCTGGAAGAGCACAACAGTTCAGGCAGGCATCCAAGGAGCAGCGAAATCGACGTTTTGGGCAAAAGCCTACCCCATCGAGTGACGCCGATCTCCCAGGAATCCGTTTCAAAAAGGGGCAGGTCCTAAACGGACACCTGCTATCGGTCGGAAATAGGTTGAGAACGGCAGCGAGGGAGTGTAATAAAAGTGAAAGACAATGCCGACCGCGAGGCATGAGGCAGGAAGTGAGTGTAGAGCTGGTGGTACAAAGCTCAGAGTTGGTGCTTATGGGTCACCCTTTACTGCTCACTGTTTACACTGACTCACACACCACTCCTGGTCAGTTCATTTCAGTGACACTTTTCCCCTTGGTGTGAGGTTCCCTCTGGAGCGTAATAACGCCCTTAATGGGCCCAGAGAGGATGACACATCCTCTTTATCCTGTCAGTTTAAAGAGGTGAAAACATCGAATTCAAGAGCAGGTTGTGTTTTTCCGTGCCGTTTGCGTGGAGAATGTTGAGTCGTGAACTCTCTCTTCTTTGCAATTCTCACTGAGCAAGATCGAGACGGAAAGCACGTTGACGAGCCCTTGTCTTCAAGTGTTGAATGAACTGTACCTGTGCACTCAGCGCCCAACCGCGCGCTGTGGCGCCATATCTTAGATGGTTAAAGCGCCTGTCTAGTAAACAGGAGTTCCTGGGTTCGAATCCCAGTGGTGCCTGCTTGCTGTGTCAAAAGTGCGCACTTGCATCTTCTTACCAGAGTTGTGTTGCTGGTCAGACAGCTCAACGTTCTGTTGCAGCCTGTTATGATTTGGCGATCCTGCATCTCGTTCCAGCAGTAGTGTCACTCTTCGTTCTACCTGGAATTTCGTGCCGCTGTTCCACAAGCGCTCCTGCTTCTCATTCGCTTTTATTCTCCCACCTTCATTCCCAGTTTGGTGGGAATAACGACGTGAGGTGGAGACACTGCTGACTTACCAGGGAATGCTGTGGCAAACGCGCGCGCGCACACACTCCACGAGCTGATCATCACCCTCATTCTCTGCCGTCACCGTTCATTCATTTTACGCCAACGGAAAATAGATCCTCCTTCTCCTAGAGTTGGAGTGCAGTTGTCTTTTCTTTTTCTGCTGAAGGAGGAAAAGAGAAAACATTGCTGCTGAAGGTGGATATGGAGTGAAGGACAGTCACCAGCGTGTGTACAAGTCAGTTGGCAAGGTTTCCTGTCAGCGTCACAGGGCGGGATCCCTGTTTAGGAATCCGACTTTGCATCGTCCAGACCTGGATACAGCTCCCAGTCTGGTAATGAAGATTTATTTCTCTAATTGTGAATTATCCGATTGAAAACGAATTCCTAGTTACGCACAGAATACACCCGCTGATCCTGCCAGAGTCAGCCCAGTGATTGTTTGCATTCATCTAGAAGGGCAAAGGCAGCAGATACACCGGTAAACTAGCTCCGCGAATCCCCCTCCGATCATCTCAGCTTTCTGAGTTGTAAAGATCTCGTTGTAGCTTCGCTAGCGCTGGATCAAAGTCCTGGAACCCCTTCCCTAGCAGCCTCATGGCTGGAGCTCCGTGCTGAGGAGTTCAAGGGTTCAGGAAAGTAACTCATCCCCCTGATCTGTCGGGTAATCAGGGATGGGCAGTAAATCCTACCCTGGATGAGTGGCGCTGGAAGAGCACAACAGTTCAGGCAGGCATCCAAGGAGCAGCGAAATCGACGTTTCGGGCAAAAGCCTACCCCATCGAGTGACGCCGATCTCCCAGGAATCCGTTTCAAAAAGGGGCAGGTCCTAAACGGACACCTGCTATCGGTCGGAAATAGGTTGAGAACGGCAGCGAGGGAGTGTAATAAAAGTGAAAGACAATGCCGACCGCGAGGCATGAGGCAGGAAGTGAGTGTAGAGCTGGTGGTACAAAGCTCAGAGTTGGTGCTAATGGGTCACCCTTTACTGCTCACTGTTTACACTGACTCACACACCACTCCTGGTCAGTTCATTTCAGTGACACTTTTCCCCTTGGTGTGAGGTTCCCTCTGGAGCGTAATAACGCCCTTAATGGGCCCAGAGAGGATGACACATCCTCTTTATCCTGTCAGTTTAAAGAGGTGAAAACATCGAATTCAAGAGCAGGTTGTGTTTTTCCGTGCCGTTTGCGTGGAGAATGTTGAGTCGTGAACTCTCTCTTCTTTGCAATTCTCACAGAGCAAGATCGAGACGGAAAGCACGTTGACGAGCCCTTGTCTTCAAGTGGTGAATGAACTGTACCTGTGCACTCAGCGACCAACAGCCCGAGCTGTGGCGCAATGGCTTAGATGGTTAAAGCGCCTGTCTAGTAAACCGGAGATCCAGGGTTCGAATCCCAGTGGTGCCTGCTTGTTGTGTCAACAGTGCGCACTTGCATCTTCTTACCAGAGTTGTGTTGCTGGTCAGACAGCTCAACGTTCTGTTGCAGCCTGTTATGATTTGGCGATCCTGCATCTCGTTCCAGCTGTAGTGTCACTCTTCGTTCTACCTGGAATTTCGTGCCGCTGTTCCACACGCGCTCCTGCTTCTCATTCGCTTTTATTCTCCCACCTTCATTCCCAGTTTGGTGGGAATAACGACGTGAGGTGGAGACACTGCTGACTTACCAGGGAATGCTGTGGCAAACGCGAGCGCGCACACACTCCACGAGCTGATCATCACCCTCATTCTCTGCCGTCACCGTTCATTCATTTTACGCCAACGGAAAATAGATCCTCCTTCTCCTAGAGTTGGAGTGCAGTTGTCTTTTCTTTTTCTGCTGAAGGAGGAAAAGAGAAAACATTGCTGCTGAAGGTGGATATGGAGTGAAGGACAGTCACCAGCGTGTGTACAAGTCAGTTGGCAAGGTTTCCTGTCAGCGTCACAGGGCGGGATCCCTGTTTAGGAATCCGACTTTGCATCGTCCAGACCTGGATACAGCTCCCAGTCTGGTAATGAAGATTTATTTCTCTAATTGTGAATTATCCGATTGAAAACGAATTCCTAGTTACGCACAGAATACACCCGCTGATCCTGCCAGAGTCAGCCCAGTGATTGTTTGCATTCATCTAGAAGGGCAAAGGCAGCAGATACACCGGTAAACTAGCTCCGCGAATCCCCCTCCTATCATCTCAGCTTTCTGAGTTGTAAAGATCTCGTTGTAGCTTCGCTAGCGCTGGATCAAAGTCCTGGAACCCCTTCCCTCGCAGCCTCATGGCTGGAGCTCCGTGCTGAGGAGTTCAAGGTTTCAGGAAAGTAACTCATCCCCCTGATCTGTCGGGTAATCAGGGATGGGCAGTAAATCCTACCCTGGATGAGTGGCGCTGGAAGAGCACAACAGTTCAGGCAGGCATCCAAGGAGCAGCGAAATCGACGTTTCGGGCAAAAGCCTACCCCATCGAGTGACGCCGATCTTCCAGGAATCCGTTTCAAAAAGGGGCAGGTCCTAAACGGACACCTGCTATCGGTCGGAAATAGGTTGAGAACGGCAGCGAGGGAGTGTAATAAAAGTGAAAGACAATGCCGACCGCGAGGCATGAGGCAGGAAGTGAGTGTAGAGGTGGTGTTACAAAGCTCAGAGTTGGTGCTAATGGGTCACCCTTTACTGCTCACTGTTTACACTGACTCACACACCACTCCTGGGCAGTTCATTTCAGTGACACTTTTCCCCTTGGTGTGAGGTTCCCTCTGGAGCGTAATAACGCCCTTAATGGGCCCAGAGAGGATGACACATCCTCTTTATCCTGTCAGTTTAAAGAGGTGAAAACATCGAATTCAAGAGCAGGTTGTGTTTTTCCGTGCCGTTTGCGTGGAGAATGTTGAGTCGTGAACTCTCTCTTCTTTGCAATTCTCACTGAGCAAGATCGAGACGGAAAGCACGTTGACGAGCCCTTGTCTTCAAGTGGTGAATGAACTGTACCTGTGCACTCAGCGCCCAGCCGCGCGCGCTGTGGCGCCATGGCTTAGATGGTTAAAGCGCCTGTCTAGTAAACAGGAGATCCTGGGTTCGAATCCCAGTGGTGCCTGCTTGCTGTGTCAACAGTGCGCACTTGCATCTTCTTACCAGAGTTGTGTTGCTGGTCAGACAGCTCAACGTTCTGTTGCAGCCTGTTATGATTTGGCGATCCTGCATCTCGTTCCAGCAGTAGTGTCACTCTTCGTTCTACCTGGAATTTCGTGCCGCTGTTCCACACGCGCTCCTGCTTCTCATTCGCTTTTATTCTCCCACCTTCATTCCCAGTTTGGTGGGAAGAACGACGTGAGTTGGAGACACTGCTGACTTACCAGGGAATGCTGTGGCAAACGCGCGCGCGCACACACTCCACGAGCTGATCATCACCCTCATTCTCTGCCGTCACCGTTCATTCATTTTACGCCAACGGAAAATAAATCCTCCTTCTCCTAGAGTTGGAGTGCAGTTGTCTTTTCTTTTTCTGCTGAAGGAGGAAAAGAGAAAACATTGCTGCTGAAGGTGGATATGGAGTGAAGGACAGTCACCAGCGTGTGTACAAGTCAGTTGGCAAGGTTTCCTGTCAGCGTCACAGGGCGGGATCCCTGTTTAGGAATCCGACTTTGCATCGTCCAGACCTGGATACAGCTCCCAGTCTGGTAATGAAGATTTATTTCTCTAATTGTGAATTATCCGATTGAAAACGAATTCCTAGTTACGCACAGAATACACCCGCTGATCCTGCCAGAGTCAGCCCAGTGATTGTTTGCATTCATCTAGAAGGGCAAAGGCAGCAGATACACCGGTAAACTAGCTCCGCGAATCCCCCTCCTATCATCTCAGCTTTCTGAGTTGTAAAGATCTCGTTGTAGCTTCGCTAGCGCTGGATCAAAGTCCTGGAACCCCTTCCCTAGCAGCCTCATGGCTGGAGCTCCGTGCTGAGGAGTTCAAGGGTTCAGGAAAGTAACTCATCCCCCTGATCTGTCGGGTAATCAGGGATGGGCAGTAAATCCTACCCTGGATGAGTGGCGCTGGAAGAGCACAACAGTTCAGGCAGGCATCCAAGGAGCAGCGAAATCGACGTTTCGGGCAAAAGCCTACCCCATCGAGTGACGCCGATCTCCCAGGAATCCGTTTCAAAAAGGGGCAGGTCCTAAACGGACACCTGCTATCGGTCGGAAATAGGTTGAGAACGGCAGCGAGGGAGTGTAATAAAAGTGAAAGACAATGCCGACCGCGAGGCATGAGGCAGGAAGTGAGTGTAGAGCTGGTGGTACAAAGCTCAGAGTTGGTGCTAATGGGTCACCCTTTACTGCTCACTGTTTACACTGACTCACACACCACTCCTGGTCAGTTCATTTCAGTGACACTTTTCCCCTTGGTGTGAGGTTCCCTCTGGAGCGTAATAACGCCCTTAATGGGCCCAGAGAGGATGACACATCCTCTTTATCCTGTCAGTTTAAAGAGGTGAAAACATCGAATTCAAGAGCAGGCTGTGTTTTTCCGTGCCGTTTGCGTGGAGAATGTTGAGTCGTGAACTCTCTCTTCTTTGCAATTCTCACTGAGTAAGATCGAGACGGAAAGCACGTTGACGAGCCCTTGTCTTCAAGTGGTGAATAAACTGTACCTGTGCACTCAGCGCCCAGCCGCGCGCGCTGTGGCGCCATGGCTTAGATGGTTAAAGCGCCTGTCTAGTAAACAGGAGATTCTGGGTTCGAATCCCAGTAGTGCCTGCTTGCTGTGTCAACAGTGCGCACTTGTATCTTCTTACCAGAGTTGTGTTTCTGGTCCGACAGCTCAACGTTCTGTTGCAGCCTGTTATGATTTGGCGATCCTGCATCTCGTTCCAGCAGTAGTGTCACTCTTCGTTCTACCTGGAATTTCGTGCCGCTGTTCCACAAGCGCTCCTGCTTCTCATTCGCTTTTATTCTCCCACCTTCATTCCCAGTTTGGTGGGAATAACGACGTGAGGTGGAGACACTGCTGACTTACCAGGGAATGCTGTGGCAAATGCGCGCGTGCACACACTCCACGAGCTGATCATCACCCTCATTCTCTGCCGTCACCGTTCATTCATTTTACGCCAACGGAAAATAAATCCTCCTTCTCCTAGAGTTGGAGTGCAGTTGTCTTTTCTTTTTCTGCTGAAGGAGGAAAAGAGAAAACATTGCTGCTGAAGGTGGATATGGAGTGAAGGACAGTCACCAGCGTGTGTACAAGTCAGTTGGCAAGGTTTCCTGTCAGCGTCACAGGGCGGGATCCCTGTTTAGGAATCCGACTTTGCATCGTCCAGACCTGGATACAGCTCCCAGTCTGGTAATGAAGATTTATTTCTCTAATTGTGAATTATCCGATTGAAAACGAATTCCTAGTTACGCACAGAATACACCCGCTGATCCTGCCAGAGTCAGCCCAGTGATTGTTTGCATTGATCTAGAAGGGCAAAGGCAGCAGATACACCGGTAAACTAGCTCCGCGAATCCCCCTCCTATCATCTCAGCTTTCTGAGTTGTAAAGATCTCGTTGTAGCTTCGCTAGCGCTGGATCAAAGTCCTGGAACCCCCTCCCTAGCAGCCTCATGGCTGGAGCTCCGTGCTGAGGAGTTCAAGGGTTCAGGAAAGTAACTCATCCCCCTGATCTGTCGGGTAATCAGGGATGGGCAGTAAATCCTACCCTGGATGAGTGGCGCTGGAAGAGCACAACAGTTCAGCCAGGCATCCAAGGAGCAGCGAAATCGACGTTTCGGGCAAAAGCCTACCCCATCGAGTGACGCCGATCTCCCAGGAATCCGTTTCAAAAAGGGGCAGGTCCTAAACGGACACCTGCTATCGGTCAGAAATAGGTTGAGAACGGCAGCGAGGGAGTGTAATAAAAGTGAAAGACAATGCCGACCGCGAGGCATGAGGCAGGAAGTGAGTGTAGAGCTGGTGGTACAAAGCTCAGAGTTGGTGCTAATGGGTCAGCCTTTACTGCTCACTGTTTACACTGACTCACACACCACTCCTGGTCAGTTCATTTCAGTGACACTTTTCCCCTTGGTGTGAGGTTCCCTCTGGAGCGTAATAACGCTCTTAATGGGCCCAGAGAGGATGACACATCCTCTTTATCCTGTCAGTTTAAAGAGGTGAAAACATCGAATTCAAGAGCAGTTTGTGTTTTTCCGTGCCGTTTGCGTGGAGAATGTTGAGTCGTGAACTCTCTCTTCTTTGCAATTCTCACTGAGTAAGATCGAGACGGAAAGCACGTTGACGAGCCCTTGTCTTCAAGTGGTGAATAAACTGTACCTGTGCACTCAGCGCCCAGCCGCGCGCGCTGTGGCGCCATGGCTTAGATGGTTAAAGCGCCTGTCTAGTAAACAGGAGATCCTGAGTTCGAATCCCAGTGGTGCCTGCTTGCTGTGTCACAAGTGCGCACTTGCATCTTCTTACCACAGTTGTGTTGCTGGTCAGACAGCTCAACGTTCTGTTGCAGCCTGTTATGATTTGGCAATCCTGCATCTCGTTCCAGCAGTAGTGTCACTCTTCGTTCTACCTGCAATTTCGTGCCGCTGTTCCACACGCGCTCCTGCTTCTCATTCGCTTTTATTCTCCCACCTTCATTCCCAGTTTGGTGGGAATAACGACGTGAGGTGGAGACACTGCTGACTTACCAGGGAATGCTGTGGCAAACGCGCGCGCGCACACACTCCACGAGCTGATCATCACCCTCATTCTCTGCCGTCACCGTTCATTCATTTTACGCCAACGGAAAATAGATCCTCCTTCTCCTAGAGTTGGAGTGCAGTTGTCTTTTCTTTTTCTGCTGAAGGAGGAAAGGAGAAAACATTGCTGCTGAAGGTGGATATGTAGTGAAGGACAGTCACCAGCGTGTGTACAAGTCAGTTGGCAAGGTTTCCTGTCAGCGTCACAGGGCGGGATCCCTGTTTAGGAATCCGACTTTGCATCGTCCAGACCTGGATACAGCTCCCAGTCTGGTAATGAAGATTTATTTCTCTAATTGTGAATTATCCGATTGAAAACGAATTCCTAGTTACGCACAGAATACACCCGCTGATCCTGCCAGAGTCAGCCCAGTGATTGTTTGCATTCATCTAGAAGGGCAAAGGCAGCAGATACACCGGTAAACTAGCTCCGCGAATCCCCTCCTATCATCCCAGCTTTCTGAGTTGTAAAGATCTCGTTGTAGCTTCGCTAGCGCTGGATCAAAGTCCTGGAACCCCTTCCCTAGCAGCCTCATGGCTGGAGCTCCGTGCTGAGGAGTTCAAGGGTTCAGGAAAGTAACTCATCCCCCTGATCTGTCGGGTAATCAGGGATGGGCAGTAAATCCTACCCTGGATGAGTGGCGCTGGAAGAGCACAACAGTTCAGGCAGGCATCCAAGGAGCAGCGAAATCGACGTTTCGGGCAAAAGCCTACCCCATCGAGTGACGCCGATCTCCCAGGAATCCGTTTCAAAAAGGGGCAGGTCCTAAACGGACACCTGCTATCGGTCGGAAATAGGTTGAGAACGGCAGCGAGGGAGTGTAATAAAAGTGAAAGACAATGCCGACCGCGAGGCATGAGGCAGGAAGTGAGTGTAGAGCTGGTGGTACAAAGCTCAGAGTTGGTGCTAATGGGTCACCCTTTACTGCTCACTGTTTACACTGACTCACACACCACTCCTGGTCAGTTCATTTCAGTGACACTTTTCCCCTTGGTGTGAGGTTCCCTCTGGAGCGTAATAACGCCCTTAATGGGCCCAGAGAGGATGACACATCCTCTTTATCCTGTCAGTTTAAAGAGGTGAAAACATCGAATTCAAGAGCAGGTTGTGTTTTTCCGTGCCGTTTGCGTGGAGAATGTTGAGTCGTGAACTCTCTCTTCTTTGCAATTCTCACTGAGCAAGATCGAGACGGAAAGCACGTTGACGAGCCCTTGTCTTCAAGTGGTGAATGAACTGTACCTGTGCACTCAGCGCCCAACTGCGCGCGCTGTGGCGCCATGGCTTCGATGGTTAAAGCGCCTGTCTAGTAAACAGGAGTTCCTGGGTTCGAATCCCAGTGGTGCCTGCTTGCTGTGTCAAAAGCGCGCACTTGCGTCTTCTTACCAGAGTTGTGTTGCTGGTCAGACAGCTCAACTTTCTGTTGCAGCCTGTTATGATTTGGCGATCCTGCATCTCGTTCCAGCAGTAGTGTCACTCTTCGTTCTACCTGCAATTTCGTGCCGCTGTTCCACACGCGCTCCTGCTTCTCATTCGCTTTTATTCTCCCACCTTCATTCCCAGTTTGGTGGGAATAACGACGTGAGGTGGAGACACTGCTGACTTACCAGGGAATGCTGTGGCAAACGCGCGCGCGCACACACTCCACGAGCTGATCATCACCCTCATTCTCTGCCGTCACCGTTCATTCATTTTACGCCAACGGAAAATAGATCCTCCTTCTCCTAGAGTTGGAGTGCAGTTGTCTTTTCTTTTTCTGCTGAAGGAGGAAAAGAGAAAACATTGCTGCTGAAGGTGGATATGGAGTGAAGGACAGTCACCAGCGTGTGTACAAGTCAGTTGGCAAGGTTTCCTGTCAGCGTCACAGGGCGGGATCCCTGTTTAGGAATCCGACTTTGCATCGTCCAGACCTGGATACAGCTCCCAGTCTGGTAATGAAGATTTATTTCTCTAATTGTGAATTATCCGATTGAAAACGAATTCCTAGTTACGCACAGAATACACCCGCTGATCCTGCCAGAGTCAGCCCAGTGATTGTTTGCATTCATCTAGAAGGGCAAAGGCAGCAGATACACCGGTAAATTAGCTCCGCGAATCCCCCTCCTATCATCCCAGCTTTCTGAGTTGTAAAGATCTCGTTGTAGCTTCGCTAGCGCTGGATCAAAGTCCTGGAACCCCTTCCCTAGCAGCCTCATGGCTGGAGCTCCGTGCTGAGGAGTTCAAGGGTTCAGGAAAGTAACTCATCCCCCTGATCTGTCGGGTAATCAGGGATGGGCAGTAAATCCTACCCTGGATGAGTGGCGCTGGAAGAGCACAACAGTTCAGGCAGGCATCCAAGGAGCAGCGAAATCGACGTTTCGGGCAAAAGCCTACCCCATCGAGTGACGCCGATCTCCCAGGAATCCGTTTCAAAAAGGGGCAGGTCCTAAACGGACACCTGCTATCGGTCGGAAATAGGTTGAGAACGGCAGCGAGGGAGTGTAATAAAAGTGAAAGACATTGCCGACGGCGAGGCATGAGGCAGGAAGTGAGTGTAGAGCTGGTGGTACAAAGCTCAGAGTTGGTGCTAATGGGTCACCCTTTACTGCTCACTGTTTACACTGACTCACACACCACTCCTGGTCAGTTCATTTCAGTGACACTTTTCCCCTTGGTGTGAGGTTCCCTCTGGAGCGTAATAACGCCCTTAATGGGCCCAGAGAGTATGACACATCCTCTTTATCCTGTCAGTTTAAAGAGGTGAAAACATCGAATTCAAGAGCAGGTTGTGTTTTTCCGTGCCGTTTGCGTGGAGAATGTTGAGTCGTGAACTCTCTCTTCTTTGCAATTCTCACTGAGCAAGATCGAGACGGAAAGCACGTTGACGAGCCCTTGTCTTCAAGTGGTGAATGAACTGTACCTGTGCACTCAGCGCCCAACCGCGCGCGCTGTGGCGCCATGGCTTAGATGGTTAAAGCGCCTGTCTAGTAAACAGGAGATCCTGGGTTCGAATCCCAGTGGTGCCTGCTTGCTGTGTCAAAAGTGCGCACTTGCATCTTCTTACCAGAGTTGTGTCGCTGGTCAGACAGCTCAACGTTCTGTTGCAGCCTGTTATGATTTGGCAATCCTGCATCTCGTTCCAGCAGTAGTGTCACTCTTCGTTCTACCTGCAATTTCGTGCCGCTGTTCCACACGCGCTCCTGCTTCTCATTCGCTTTTATTCTCCCACCTTCATTCCCAGTTTGGTGGGAATAACGACGTGAGGTGGAGACACTGCTGACTTACCAGGGAATGCTGTGGCAAACGCGCGCGCGCACACACTCCACGAGCTGATCATCACCCTCATTCTCTGCCGTCACCGTTCATTCATTTTACGCCAACGGAAAATAGATCCTCCTTCTCCTAGAGTTGGAGTGCAGTTGTCTTTTCTTTTTCTGCTGAAGGAGGAAAAGAGAAAACATTGCTGCTGAAGGTGGATATGGAGTGAAGGACAGTCACCAGCGTGTGTACAAGTCAGTTGGCAAGGTTTCCTGTCAGCGTCACAGGGCGGGATCCCTGTTTAGGAATCCGACTTTGCATCGTCCAGACCTGGATACAGCTCCCAGTCTGGTAATGAAGATTTATTTCTCTAATTGTGAATTATCCGATTGAAAACGAATTCCTAGTTACGCACAGAATACACCCGCTGATCCTGCCAGAGTCAGCCCAGTGATTGTTTGCATTCATCTAGAAGGGCAAAGGCAGCAGATACACCGGTAAACTAGCTCCGCGAATCCCCCTCCGATCATCTCAGCTTTCTGAGTTGTAAAGATCTCGTTGTAGCTTCGCTAGCGCTGGATCAAAGTCCTGGAACCCCCTCCCTAGCAGCCTCATGGCTGGAGCTCCGTGCTGAGGAGTTCAAGGGTTCAGGAAAGTAACTCATCCCCCTGATCTGTCGGGTAATCAGGGATGGGCAGTAAATCCTACCCTGGATGAGTGGCGCTGGAAGAGCACAACAGTTCAGGCAGGCATCCAAGGAGCAGCGAAATCGACGTTTCGGGCAAAAGCCTACCCCATCGAGTGACGCCGATCTCCCAGGAATCCGTTTCAAAAAGGGGCAGGTCCTAAACGGACACCTGCTATCGGTCGGAAATAGGTTGAGAACGGCAGCGAGGGAGTGTAATAAAAGTGAAAGACATTGCCGACCGCGAGGCATGAGGCAGGAAGTGAATGTAGAGCTGGTGGTACAAAGCTCAGAGTTGGTGTTAATGGGTCACCCTTTACTGCTCACTGTTTACACTGACTCACACACCACTCCTGGTCAGTTCATTTCAGTGACACTTTTCCCCTTGGTGTGAGGTTCCCTCTGGAGCGTAATAACGCCCTTAATGGGCCCAGAGAGGATGACACATCCTCTTTATCCTGTCAGTTTAAAGAGGTGAAAACATCGAATTCAAGAGCAGGTTGTGTTTTTCCGTGCCGTTTGCGTGGAGAATGTTGAGTCGTGAACTCTCTCTTCTTTGCAATTCTCACTGAGCAAGATCGAGACGGAAAGCACGTTGACGAGCCCTTGTCTTCAAGTGGTGAATGAACTGTACCTGTGCACTCAGCGCCCAACCGCGCGCGCTGTGGTGCCATGGCTTAGATGGTTAAAGCACCTGTCTCGTAAACAGGAGATCCTGGGTTCGAATCCCAGTGGTGCCTGCTTGCTGTGTCAAAAGTGCGCACTTGCATCTTCTTACCAGAGTTGTGTTGCTGGTCAGACAGCTCAACTTTCTGTTGCAGCCTGTTATGATTTGGCGATCCTTCATCTCGTTCCAGAAGTAGTGTCACTCTTCGTTCTACCTGCAATTTCGTGCCACTGTTCCACACGCGCTCCTGCTTCTCATTCGCTTTTATTCTCCCACCTTCATTCCCAGTTTGGTGGGAATAACGACGTGAGGTGGAGACACTGCTGACTTACCAGGGAATGCTGTGGCAAACGCGCGCGCGCACACACTCCACGAGCTGATCATCACCCACATTCTCTGCCGTCACCGTTCATTCATTTTACGCCAACGGAAAATAGATCCTCCTTCTCCTAGAGTTGGAGTGCAGTTGTCTTTTCTTTTTCTGCTGAAGGAGGAAAAGAGAAAACATTGCTGCTGAAGGTGGATATGGAGTGAAGGACAGTCACCAGCGTGTGTACAAGTCAGTTGGCAAGGTTTCCTGTCAGCGTCACAGGGCGGGATCCCTGTTTAGGAATCCGACTTTGCATCGTCCAGACCTGGATACAGCTCCCAGTCTGGTAATGAAGATTTATTTCTCTAATTGTGAATTATCCGATTGAAAACGAATTCCTAGTTACGCACAGAATACACCCGCTGATCCTGCCAGAGTCAGCCCAGTGATTGTTTGCATTCATCTAGAAGGGCAAAGGCAGCAGATACACCGGTAAACTAGCTCCGCGAATCCCCCTCCTATCATCCCAGCTTTCTGAGTTGTAAAGATCTCGTTGTAGCTTCGCTAGCGCTGGATCAAAGTCCTGGAACCCCTTCCCGAGCAGCCTCATGGCTGGAGCTCCGTGCTGAGGAGTTCAAGGGTTCAGGAAAGTAACTCATCCCCCTGATCTGTCGGGTAATCAGGGATGGGCAGTAAATCCTACCCTGGATGAGTGGCGCTGGAAGAGCACAACAGTTCAGGCAGGCATCCAAGGAGCAGCGAAATCGACGTTTCGGGCAAAAGCCTACCCCATCGAGTGACGCCGATCTCCCAGGAATCCGTTTCAAAAAGGGGCAGGTCCTAAACGGACACCTGCTATCGGTCGGAAATAGGTTGAGAACGGCAGCGAGGGAGTGTAATAAAAGTGAAAGACAATGCCGACCGCGAGGCATGAGGCAGGAAGTGAGTGTAGAGCTGGTGGTACAAAGCTCAGAGTTGGTGCTAATGGGTCACCCTTTACTGCTCACTGTTTACACTGACTCACACACCACTCCTGGTCAGTTCATTTCAGTGACACTTTTCCCCTTGGTGTGAGGTTCCCTCTGGAGCGTAATAACGCCCTTAATGGGCCCAGAGAGGATGACACATCCTCTTTATCCTGTCAGTTTAAAGAGGTGAAAACATCGAATTCAAGAGCAGGTTGTGTTTTTCCGTGCCGTTTGCGTGGAGAATGTTGAGTCGTGAACTCTCTCTTCTTTGCAATTCTCACTGAGCAAGATCGAGACGGAAAGCACGTTGACGAGCCCTTGTCTTCAAGTGGTGAATGAACTGTACCTGTGCACTCAGCGCCCCACCGCGTGCGCTGTGGCGCCATGGCTTAGATGGTTAAAGCGCCTGTCTAGTAAACAGGAGATCCTGGGTTCGAATCCCAGTGGTGCCTGCTTGCTGTGTCAAAAGTGCGCACTTGCATCTTCTTACCAGAGTTGTGTTGCTGGTCAGACAGCTCAACTTTCTGTTGCAGCCTGTTATGATTTGGCGATCCTGCATCTCGTTCCAGCAGTAGTGTCACTCTTCGTTCTACCTGGAATTTCATGCCGCTGTTCCACACGCGCTCCTGCTTCTCATTCGCTTTTATTCTCCCACCTTCATTCCCAGTTTGGTGGGAATAACGACGTGAGGTGGAGACACTGCTGACTTACCAGGGAATGCTGTGGCAAACGCGCGCGCGCACACACTCCACGAGCTGATCATCACCCTCATTCTCTGCCGTCACCGTTCATTCATTTTACGCCAACGGAAAATAGATCCTCCTTCTCCTAGAGTTGGAGTGCAGTTGTCTTTTCTTTTTCTGCTGAAGGAGGAAAAGAGAAAACATTGCTGCTGAAGGTGGATATGGAGTGAAGGACAGTCACCAGCGTGTGTACAAGTCAGTTGGCAAGGTTTCCTGTCAGCGTCACAGGGCGGGATCCCTGTTTAGGAATCCGACTTTGCATCGTCCAGACCTGGATACAGCTCCCAGTCTGGTAATGAAGATTTATTTCTCTAATTGTGAATTATCCGATTGAAAACGAATTCCTAGTTACGCACAGAATACACCCGCTGATCCTGCCAGAGTCAGCCCAGTGATTGTTTGCATTCATCTAGAATGGCAAAGGCAGCAGATACACCGGTAAACTAGCTCCGCGAATCCCCCTCCGATCATCTCAGCTTTCTGAGTTGTAAAGATCTCGTTGTAGCTTCGCTAGCGCTGGATCAAAGTCCTGGAACCCCCTCCCTAGCAGCCTCATGGCTGGAGCTCCGTGCTGAGGAGTTCAAGGGTTCAGGAAAGTAACTCATCCCCCTGATCTGTCGGGTAATCAGGGATGGGCAGTAAATCCTACCCTGGATGAGTGGCGCTGGAAGAGCACAACAGTTCAGGCAGGCATCCAAGGAGCAGCGAAATCGACGTTTCGGGCAAAAGCCTACCCCATCGAGTGACGCCGATCTCCCAGGAATCCGTTTCAAAAAGGGGCAGGTCCTAAACGGACACCTGCTATCGGTCGGAAATAGGTTGAGAACGGCAGCGAGGGAGTGTAATAAAAGTGAAAGACAATGCCGACCGCGAGGCATGAGGCAGGAAGTGAGTGTAGAGCTGGTGGTACAAAGCTCAGAGTTGGTGCTATTGGGTCACCCTTTACGCTCACTGTTTACACTGACTCACACACCACTCCTGGTCAGTTCATTTCAGTGACACTTTTCCCCTTGGTGTGAGGTTCCCTCTGGAGCGTAATAACGCCCTTAATGGGCCCAGAGAGGATGACACATCCTCTTTATCCTGTCAGTTTAAAGAGGTGAAAACATCGAATTCAAGAGCAGGTTGTGTTTTTCCGTGCCGTTTGCGTGGAGAATGTTGAGTCGTGAACTCTCTCTTCTTTGCAATTCTCACTGAGCAAGATCGAGACGGAAAGCACGTTGACGAGCCCTTGTCTTCAAGTGGTGAATGAACTGTACCTGTGCACTCAGCGCCCAACTGCCCGAGCTGTGGCGCCATGGCTTAGATGGTTAAAGCGCCTGTCTAGTAAACAGGAGTTCCTGGGTTCGAATCCCAGTGGTGCCTGCTTGCTGTGTCAAAAGTGCGCACTTGCGTCTTCTTACCAGGGTTGTGTTGCTGGTCAGACAGCTCAACTTTCTGTTGCAGCCTGTTATGATTTGGCGATCCTGCATCTCGTTCCAGCAGTAGTGTCACTCTTCGTTCTACCTGGAATTTCGTGCCGCTGTTCCACACGCGCTCCTGCTTCTCATTCGCTTTTATTCTCCCACCTTCATTCCCAGTTTGGTGGGAATAACGACGTGAGGTGGAGACACTGCTGACTTACCAGGGAATGCTGTGGCAAACGCGCGCGCGCACACACTCCACGAGCTGATCATCACCCTCATTCTCTGCCGTCACCGTTCATTCATTTTACGCCAACGGAAAATAGATCCTCCTTCTCCTAGAGTTGGAGTGCAGTTGTCTTTTCTTTTTCTGCTGAAGGAGGAAAAGAGAAAACATTGCTGCTGAAGGTGGATATGGAGTGAAGGACAGTCACCAGCGTGTGTACAAGTCAGTTGGCAAGGTTTCCTGTCAGCGTCACAGGGCGGGATCCCTGTTTAGGAATCCGACTTTGCATCGTCCAGACCTGGATACAGCTCCCAGTCTGGTAATGAAGATTTATTTCTCTAATTGTGAATTATCCGATTGAAAACGAATTCCTAGTTACGCACAGAATACACCCGCTGATCCTGCCAGAGTCAGCCCAGTGATTGTTTGCATTCATCTAGAAGGGCAAAGGCAGCAGATACACCGGTAAACTAGCTCCGCGAATCCCCCTCCGATCATCTCAGCTTTCTGAGTTGTAAAGATCTCGTTGTAGCTTCGCTAGCGCTGGATCAAAGTCCTGGAACCCCTTCCCGAGCAGCCTCATGGCTGGAGCTCCGTGCTGAGGAGTTCAAGGGTTCAGGAAAGTAACTCATCCCCCTGATCTGTCGGGTAATCAGGGATGGGCAGTAAATCCTACCCTGGATGAGTGGCGCTGGAAGAGCACAACAGTTCAGGCAGGCATCCAAGGAGCAGCGAAATCGACGTTTCGGGCAAAAGCCTACCCCATCGAGTGACGCCGATCTCCCAGGAATCCGTTTCAAAAAGGGGCAGGTCCTAAACGGAAACCTGCTATCGGTCGGAAATAGGTTGAGAACGGCAGCGAGGGAGTGTAATAAAAGTGAAAGACATTGCCGACGGCGAGGCATGAGGCAGGAAGTGAGTGTAGAGCTGGTGGTACAAAGCTCAGAGTTGGTGCTAATGGGTCACCCTTTACTGCTCACTGTTTACACTGACTCACACACCACTCCTGGTCAGTTCATTTCAGTGACACTTTTCCCCTTGGTGTGAGGTTCCCTCTGGAGCGTAATAACGCCCTTAATGGGCCCAGAGAGGATGACACATCCTCTTTATCCTGTCAGTTTAAAGAGGTGAAAACATCGAATTCAAGAGCAGGTTGTGTTTTTCCGTGCCGTTTGCGTGGAGAATGTTGAGTCGTGAACTCTCTCTTCTTTGCAATTCTCACTGAGCAAGATCGAGACGGAAAGCACGTTGACGAGCCCTTGTCTTCAAGTGGTGAATGAACTGTACCTGTGCACTCAGCGCCCAACCGCGCGCGCTGTGGTGCCATGGCTTAGATGGTTAAAGCACCTGTCTCGTAAACAGGAGATCCTGGGTTCGAATCCCAGTGGTGCCTGCTTGCTGTGTCAAAAGTGCGCACTTGCATCTTCTTACCAGAGTTGTGTTGCGGGTCAGACAGCTCAACTTTCTGTTGCAGCCTGTTATGATTTGGCGATCCTTCATCTCGTTCCAGAAGTAGTGTCACTCTTCGTTCTACCTGCAATTTCGTGCCACTGTTCCACACGCGCTCCTGCTTCTCATTCGCTTTTATTCTCCCACCTTCATTCCCAGTTTGGTGGGAATAACGACGTGAGGTGGAGACACTGCTGACTTACCAGGGAATGCTGTGGCAAACGCGCGCGCGCACACACTCCACGAGCTGATCATCACCCACATTCTCTGCCGTCACCGTTCATTCATTTTACGCCAACGGAAAATAGATCCTCCTTCTCCTAGAGTTGGAGTGCAGTTGTCTTTTCTTTTTCTGCTGAAGGAGGAAAAGAGAAAACATTGCTGCTGAAGGTGGATATGGAGTGAAGGACAGTCACCAGCGTGTGTACAAGTCAGTTGGCAAGGTTTCCTGTCAGCGTCACAGGGCGGGATCCCTGTTTAGGAATCCGACTTTGCATCGTCCAGACCTGGATACAGCTCCCAGTCTGGTAATGAAGATTTATTTCTCTAATTGTGAATTATCCGATTGAAAACGAATTCCTAGTTACGCACAGAATACACCCGCTGATCCTGCCAGAGTCAGCCCAGTGATTGTTTGCATTCATCTAGAAGGGCAAAGGCAGCAGATACACCGGTAAACTAGCTCCGCGAATCCCCCTCCTATCATCCCAGCTTTCTGAGTTGTAAAGATCTCGTTGTAGCTTCGCTAGCGCTGGATCAAAGTCCTGGAACCCCTTCCCGAGCAGCCTCATGGCTGGAGCTCCGTGCTGAGGAGTTCAAGGGTTCAGGAAAGTAACTCATCCCCCTGATCTGTCGGGTAATCAGGGATGGGCAGTAAATCCTACCCTGGATGAGTGGCGCTGGAAGAGCACAACAGTTCAGGCAGGCATCCAAGGAGCAGCGAAATCGACGTTTCGGGCAAAAGCCTACCCCATCGAGTGACGCCGATCTCCCAGGAATCCGTTTCAAAAAGGGGCAGGTCCTAAACGGACACCTGCTATCGGTCGGAAATAGGTTGAGAACGGCAGCGAGGGAGTGTAATAAAAGTGAAAGACAATGCCGACCGCGAGGCATGAGGCAGGAAGTGAGTGTAGAGCTGGTGGTACAAAGCTCAGAGTTGGTGCTAATGGGTCACCCTTTACTGCTCACTGTTTACACTGACTCACACACCACTCCTGGTCAGTTCATTTCAGTGACACTTTTCCCCTTGGTGTGAGGTTCCCTCTGGAGCGTAATAACGCCCTTAATGGGCCCAGAGAGGATGACACATCCTCTTTATCCTGTCAGTTTAAAGAGGTGAAAACATCGAATTCAAGAGCAGGTTGTGTTTTTCCGTGCCGTTTGCGTGGAGAATGTTGAGTCGTGAACTCTCTCTTCTTTGCAATTCTCACTGAGCAAGATCGAGACGGAAAGCACGTTGACGAGCCCTTGTCTTCAAGTGGTGAATGAACTGTACCTGTGCACTCAGCGCCCCACCGCGTGCGCTGTGGCGCCATGGCTTAGATGGTTAAAGCGCCTGTCTAGTAAACAGGAGATCCTGGGTTCGAATCCCAGTGGTGCCTGCTTGCTGTGTCAAAAGTGCGCACTTGCATCTTCTTACCAGAGTTGTGTTGCTGGTCAGACAGCTCAACTTTCTGTTGCAGCCTGTTATGATTTGGCGATCCTGCATCTCGTTCCAGCAGTAGTGTCACTCTTCGTTCTACCTGGAATTTCATGCCGCTGTTCCACACGCGCTCCTGCTTCTCATTCGCTTTTATTCTCCCACCTTCATTCCCAGTTTGGTGGGAATAACGACGTGAGGTGGAGACACTGCTGACTTACCAGGGAATGCTGTGGCAAACGCGCGCGCGCACACACTCCACGAGCTGATCATCACCCTCATTCTCTGCCGTCACCGTTCATTCATTTTACGCCAACGGAAAATAGATCCTCCTTCTCCTAGAGTTGGAGTGCAGTTGTCTTTTCTTTTTCTGCTGAAGGAGGAAAAGAGAAAACATTGCTGCTGAAGGTGGATATGGAGTGAAGGACAGTCACCAGCGTGTGTACAAGTCAGTTGGCAAGGTTTCCTGTCAGCGTCACAGGGCGGGATCCCTGTTTAGGAATCCGACTTTGCATCGTCCAGACCTGGATACAGCTCCCAGTCTGGTAATGAAGATTTATTTCTCTAATTGTGAATTATCCGATTGAAAACGAATTCCTAGTTACGCACAGAATACACCCGCTGATCCTGCCAGAGTCAGCCCAGTGATTGTTTGCATTCATCTAGAATGGCAAAGGCAGCAGATACACCGGTAAACTAGCTCCGCGAATCCCCCTCCGATCATCTCAGCTTTCTGAGTTGTAAAGATCTCGTTGTAGCTTCGCTAGCGCTGGATCAAAGTCCTGGAACCCCCTCCCTAGCAGCCTCATGGCTGGAGCTCCGTGCTGAGGAGTTCAAGGGTTCAGGAAAGTAACTCATCCCCCTGATCTGTCGGGTAATCAGGGATGGGCAGTAAATCCTACCCTGGATGAGTGGCGCTGGAAGAGCACAACAGTTCAGGCAGGCATCCAAGGAGCAGCGAAATCGACGTTTCGGGCAAAAGCCTACCCCATCGAGTGACGCCGATCTCCCAGGAATCCGTTTCAAAAAGGGGCAGGTCCTAAACGGACACCTGCTATCGGTCGGAAATAGGTTGAGAACGGCAGCGAGGGAGTGTAATAAAAGTGAAAGACAATGCCGACCGCGAGGCATGAGGCAGGAAGTGAGTGTAGAGCTGGTGGTACAAAGCTCAGAGTTGGTGCTATTGGGTCACCCTTTACGCTCACTGTTTACACTGACTCACACACCACTCCTGGTCAGTTCATTTCAGTGACACTTTTCCCCTTGGTGTGAGGTTCCCTCTGGAGCGTAATAACGCCCTTAATGGGCCCAGAGAGGATGACACATCCTCTTTATCCTGTCAGTTTAAAGAGGTGAAAACATCGAATTCAAGAGCAGGTTGTGTTTTTCCGTGCCGTTTGCGTGGAGAATGTTGAGTCGTGAACTCTCTCTTCTTTGCAATTCTCACTGAGCAAGATCGAGACGGAAAGCACGTTGACGAGCCCTTGTCTTCAAGTGGTGAATGAACTGTACCTGTGCACTCAGCGCCCAACTGCCCGAGCTGTGGCGCCATGGCTTAGATGGTTAAAGCGCCTGTCTAGTAAACAGGAGTTCCTGGGTTCGAATCCCAGTGGTGCCTGCTTGCTGTGTCAAAAGTGCGCACTTGCGTCTTCTTACCAGGGTTGTGTTGCTGGTCAGACAGCTCAACTTTCTGTTGCAGCCTGTTATGATTTGGCGATCCTGCATCTCGTTCCAGCAGTAGTGTCACTCTTCGTTCTACCTGGAATTTCGTGCCGCTGTTCCACACGCGCTCCTGCTTCTCATTCGCTTTTATTCTCCCACCTTCATTCCCAGTTTGGTGGGAATAACGACGTGAGGTGGAGACACTGCTGACTTACCAGGGAATGCTGTGGCAAACGCGCGCGCGCACACACTCCACGAGCTGATCATCACCCTCATTCTCTGCCGTCACCGTTCATTCATTTTACGCCAACGGAAAATAGATCCTCCTTCTCCTAGAGTTGGAGTGCAGTTGTCTTTTCTTTTTCTGCTGAAGGAGGAAAAGAGAAAACATTGCTGCTGAAGGTGGATATGGAGTGAAGGACAGTCACCAGCGTGTGTACAAGTCAGTTGGCAAGGTTTCCTGTCAGCGTCACAGGGCGGGATCCCTGTTTAGGAATCCGACTTTGCATCGTCCAGACCTGGATACAGCTCCCAGTCTGGTAATGAAGATTTATTTCTCTAATTGTGAATTATCCGATTGAAAACGAATTCCTAGTTACGCACAGAATACACCCGCTGATCCTGCCAGAGTCAGCCCAGTGATTGTTTGCATTCATCTAGAAGGGCAAAGGCAGCAGATACACCGGTAAACTAGCTCCGCGAATCCCCCTCCGATCATCTCAGCTTTCTGAGTTGTAAAGATCTCGTTGTAGCTTCGCTAGCGCTGGATCAAAGTCCTGGAACCCCTTCCCGAGCAGCCTCATGGCTGGAGCTCCGTGCTGAGGAGTTCAAGGGTTCAGGAAAGTAACTCATCCCCCTGATCTGTCGGGTAATCAGGGATGGGCAGTAAATCCTACCCTGGATGAGTGGCGCTGGAAGAGCACAACAGTTCAGGCAGGCATCCAAGGAGCAGCGAAATCGACGTTTCGGGCAAAAGCCTACCCCATCGAGTGACGCCGATCTCCCAGGAATCCGTTTCAAAAAGGGGCAGGTCCTAAACGGAAACCTGCTATCGGTCGGAAATAGGTTGAGAACGGCAGCGAGGGAGTGTAATAAAAGTGAAAGACAAT
The DNA here is from genome assembly GCF_047496795.1 of Chiloscyllium punctatum. Taxonomy (NCBI): domain Eukaryota; kingdom Metazoa; phylum Chordata; class Chondrichthyes; order Orectolobiformes; family Hemiscylliidae; genus Chiloscyllium; species Chiloscyllium punctatum. The sequence continues at coordinate 30,602,313 of NC_092783.1, forward strand.
GCCGACCGCGAGGCATGAGGCAGGAAGTGAGTGTAGAGCTGGTGGTACAAAGCTCAGAGTTGGTGCTAATGGGTCACCCTTTACTGCTCACTGTTTACACTGACTCACACACCACTCCTGGTCAGTTCATTTCAGTGACACTTTTCCCCTTGGTGTGAGGTTCCCTCTGGAGCGTAATAACGCCCTTAATGGGCCCAGAGAGGATGACACATCCTCTTTATCCTGTCAGTTTAAAGAGGTGAAAACATCGAATTCAAGAGCAGGTTGTGTTTTTCCGTGCCGTTTGCGTGGAGAATGTTGAGTCGTGAACTCTCTCTTCTTTGCAATTCTCACTGAGCAAGATCGAGACGGAAAGCACGTTGACGAGCCCTTGTCTTCAAGTGGTGAATGAACTGTACCTGTGCACTCAGCGCCCAACTGCGCGAGCTGTGGCGCCATGGCTTAGATGGTTAAAGCGCCTGTCTAGTAAACAGGGGTTCCTGGGTTCGAATCCCAGTGGTGCCTGCTTGCTGTGTCAAAAGTGCGCACTTGCGTCTTCTTACCAGGGTTGTGTTGCTGGTCAGACAGCTCAACTTTCTGTTGCAGCCTGTTATGATTTGGCGATCCTGCATCTCGTTCCAGCAGTAGTGTCACTCTTCGTTCTACCTGCAATTTCGTGCCGCTGTTCCACACGCGCTCCTGCTTCTCATTCGCTTTTATTCTCCCACCTTCATTCCCAGTTTGGTGGGAATAACGACGTGAGGTGGAGACACTGCTGACTTACCAGGGAATGCTGTGGCAAACGCGCGCGCGCACACACTCCACGAGCTGATCATCACCCTCATTCTCTGCCGTCACCGTTCATTCATTTTACGCCAACGGAAAATAGATCCTCCTTCTCCTAGAGTTGGAGTGCAGTTGTCTTTTCTTTTTCTGCTGAAGGAGGAAAAGAGAAAACATTGCTGCTGAAGGTGGATATGGAGTGAAGGACAGTCACCAGCGTGTGTACAAGTCAGTTGGCAAGGTTTCCTGTCAGCGTCACAGGGCGGGATCCCTGTTTAGGAATCCGACTTTGCATCGTCCAGACCTGGATACAGCTCCCAGTCTGGTAATGAAGATTTATTTCTCTAATTGTGAATTATCCGATTGAAAACGAATTCCTAGTTACGCACAGAATACACCCGCTGATCCTGCCAGAGTCAGCCCAGTGATTGTTTGCATTCATCTAGAAGGGCAAAGGCAGCAGATACACCGGTAAACTAGCTCCGCGAATCCCCCTCCTATCATCCCAGCTTTCTGAGTTGTAAAGATCTCGTTGTAGCTTCGCTAGCGCTGGATCAAAGTCCTGGAACCCCTTCCCTAGCAGCCTCATGGCTGGAGCTCCGTGCTGAGGAGTTCAAGGGTTCAGGAAAGTAACTCATCCCCCTGATCTGTCGGGTAATCAGGGATGGGCAGTAAATCCTACCCTGGATGAGTGGCGCTGGAAGAGCACAACAGTTCAGGCAGGCATCCAAGGAGCAGCGAAATCGACGTTTCGGGCAAAAGCCTACCCCATCGAGTGACGCCGATCTCCCAGGAATCCGTTTCAAAAAGGGGCAGGTCCTAAACGGACACCTGCTATCGGTCGGAAATAGGTTGAGAACGGCAGCGCGGGAGTGTAATAAAAGTGAAAGACATTGCCGACCGCGAGGCATGAGGCAGGAAGTGAGTGTAGAGCTGGTGGTACAAAGCTCAGAGTTGGTGCTAATGGGTCACCCTTTACTGCTCACTGTTTACACTGACTCACACACCACTCCTGGTCAGTTCATTTCAGTGACACTTTTCCCCTTGGTGTGAGGTTCCCTCTGGAGCGTAATAACGCCCTTAATGGGCCCAGAGAGGATGACACATCCTCTTTATCCTGTCAGTTTAAAGAGGTGAAAACATCGAATTCAAGAGCAGGTTGTGTTTTTCCGTGCCGTTTGCGTGGAGAATGTTGAGTCGTGAACTCTCTCTTCTTTGCAATTCTCACTGAGCAAGATCGAGACGGAAAGCACGTTGACGAGCCCTTGTCTTCAAGTGGTGAATGAACTGTACCTGTGCACTCAGCGCCAAACCGCGCGCGCTGTGGCGCCATGGCTTAGATGGTTAAAGCGCCTGTCTAGTAAACAGGAGATCCTGGGTTCGAATCCCAGTGGTGCCTGCTTGCTGTGTCAAAAGTGCGCACTTGCATCTTCTTACCAGAGTTGTGTTGCTGGTCAGACAGCTCAACTTTCTGTTGCAGCCTGTTATGATTTGGCGATCCTGCATCTCGTTCCAGCAGTAGTGTCACTCTTCGTTCTACCTGCAATTTCGTGCCGCTGTTCCACACGCGCTCCTGCTTCTCATTCGCTTTTATTCTCCCACCTTCATTCCCAGTTTGGTGGGAATAACGACGTGAGGTGGAGACACTGCTGACTTACCAGGGAATGCTGTGGCAAACGCGCGCGCGCACACACTCCACGAGCTGATCATCACCCTCATTCTCTGCCGTCACCGTTCATTCATTTTACGCCAACGGAAAATAGATCCTCCTTCTCCTAGAGTTGGAGTGCAGTTGTCTTTTCTTTTTCTGCTGAAGGAGGAAAAGAGAAAACATTGCTGCTGAAGGTGGATATGGAGTGAAGGACAGTCACCAGCGTGTGTACAAGTCAGTTGGCAAGGTTTCCTGTCAGCGTCACAGGGCGGGATCCCTGTTTAGGAATCCGACTTTGCATCGTCCAGACCTGGATACAGCTCCCAGTCTGGTAATGAAGATTTATTTCTCTAATTGTGAATTATCCGATTGAAAACGAATTCCTAGTTACGCACAGAATACACCCGCTGATCCTGCCAGAGTCAGCCCAGTGATTGTTTGCATTCATCTAGAAGGGCAAAGGCAGCAGATACACCGGTAAACTAGCTCCGCGAATCCCCCTCCGATCATCTCAGCTTTCTGAGTTGTAAAGATCTCGTTGTAGCTTCGCTAGCGCTGGATCAAAGTCCTGGAACCCCCTCCCTAGCAGCCTCATGGCTGGAGCTCCGTGCTGAGGAGTTCAAGGGTTCAGCAAAGTAACTCATCCCCCTGATCTGTCGGGTAATCAGGGATGGGCAGTAAATCCTACCCTGGATGAGTGGCGCTGGAAGAGCACAACAGTTCAGGCAGGCATCCAAGGAGCAGCGAAATCGACGTTTCGGGCAAAAGCCTACCCCATCGAGTGACGCCGATCTCCCAGGAATCCGTTTCAAAAAGGGGCAGGTCCTAAACGGACACCTGCTATCGGTCGGAAATAGGTTGAGAACGGCAGCGAGGGAGTGTAATAAAAGTGAAAGACAATGCCGACCGCGAGGCATGAGGCAGGAAGTGAGTGTAGAGCTGGTGGTACAAAGCTCAGAGTTGGTGCTAATGGGTCACCCTTTACTGCTCACTGTTTACACTGACTCACACACCACTCCTGGTCAGTTCATTTCAGTGACACTTTTCCCCTTGGTGTGAGGTTCCCTCTGGAGCGTAATAACGCCCTTAATGGGCCCAGAGAGGATGACACATCCTCTTTATCCTGTCAGTTTAAAGAGGTGAAAACATCGAATTCAAGAGCAGGTTGTGTTTTTCCGTGCCGTTTGCGTGGAGAATGTTGAGTCGTGAACTCTCTCTTCTTTGCAATTCTCACTGAGCAAGATCGAGACGGAAAGCACGTTGACGAGCCCTTGTCTTCAAGTGGTGAATGAACTGTACCTGTGCACTCAGCGCCCAACCGCGCGCGCTGTGGCGCCATGGCTTAGATGGTTAAAGCGCCTGTCTAGTAAACAGGAGATCCTGGGTTCGAATCCCAGTGGTGCCTGCTTGCTGTGTCAAAAGTGCGCACTTGCGTCTTCTTACCAGAGTTGTGTTGCTGGTCAGACAGCTCAACTTTCTGTTGCAGCCTGTTATGATTTGGCGATCCTGCATCTCGTTCCAGCAGTAGTGTCACTCTTCGTTCTACCTGCAATTTCGTGCCGCTGTTCCACACGCGCTCCTGCTTCTCATTCGCTTTTATTCTCCCACCTTCATTCCCAGTTTGGTGGGAATAACGACGTGAGGTGGAGACACTGCTGACTTACCAGGGAATGCTGTGGCAAACGCGCGCGCGCACACACTCCACGAGCTGATCATCACCCTCATTCTCTGCCGTCACCGTTCATTCATTTTACGCCAACGGAAAATAAATCCTCCTTCTCCTAGAGTTGGAGTGCAGTTGTCTTTTCTTTTTCTGCTGAAGGAGGAAAAGAGAAAACATTGCTGCTGAAGGTGGATATGGAGTGAAGGACAGTCACCAGCGTGTGTACAAGTCAGTTGGCAAGGTTTCCTGTCAGCGTCACAGGGCGGGATCCCTGTTTAGGAATCCGACTTTGCATCGTCCAGACCTGGATACAGCTCCCAGTCTGGTAATGAAGATTTATTTCTCTAATTGTGAATTATCCGATTGAAAACGAATTCCTAGTTACGCACAGAATACACCCGCTGATCCTGCCAGAGTCAGCCCAGTGATTGTTTGCATTCATCTAGAAGGGCAAAGGCAGCGGATACACCGGTAAACTAGCTCCGCGAATCCCCCTCCTATCATCCCAGCTTTCTGAGTTGTAAAGATCTCGTTGTAGCTTCGCTAGCGCTGGATCAAAGTCCTGGAACCCCTTCCCTAGCAGCCTCATGGCTGGAGCTCCGTGCTGAGGAGTTCAAGGGTTCAGGAAAGTAACTCATCCCCCTGATCTGTCGGGTAATCAGGGATGGGCAGTAAATCCTACCCTGGATGAGTGGCGCTGGAAGAGCACAACAGTTCAGGCAGGCATCCAAGGAGCAGCGAAATCGACGTTTCGGGCAAAAGCCTACCCCATCGAGTGACGCCGATCTCCCAGGAATCCGTTTCAAAAAGGGGCAGGTCCTAAACGGACACCTGCTATCGGTCGGAAATAGGTTGAGAACGGCAGCGAGGGAGTGTAATAAAAGTGAAAGACAATGCCGACCGCGAGGCATGAGGCAGGAAGTGAGTGTAGAGCTGGTGGTACAAAGCTCAGAGTTGGTGCTAATTGGTCACCCTTTACTGCTCACTGTTTACACTGACTCACACACCACTCCTGGTCAGTTCATTTCAGTGACACTTTTCCCCTTGGTGTGAGGTTCCCTCTGGAGCGTAATAACGCCCTTAATGGGCCCAGAGAGGATGACACATCCTCTTTATCCTGTCAGTTTAAAGAGGTGAAAACATCGAATTCAAGAGCAGGTTGTGTTTTTCCGTGCCGTTTGCGTGGAGAATGTTGAGTCGTGAACTCTCTCTTCTTTGCAATTCTCACTGAGTAAGATCGAGACGGAAAGCACGTTGACGAGCCCTTGTCTTGAAGTGGTGAATAAACTGTACCTGTGCACTCAACGCCCAGCCGCGCGCGCTGTGGCGCCATGGCTTAGATGGTTAAAGCGCCTGTCTAGTAAACAGGAGATCCTGGGTTCGAATCCCAGTGGTGCCTGCTTGCTGTGTCAAAAGTGCGCACTTGCATCTTCTTACCAGAGTTGTGTTGCTGGTCAGACAGCTCAACTTCCTGTTGCAGCCTGTTATGATTTGGCGATCCTGCATCTCGTTCCAGCAGTAGTGTCACTCTTCGTTCTACCTGCAATTTCGTGCCGCTGTTCCACACGCGCTCCTGCTTCTCATTCGCTTTTATTCTCCCACCTTCATTCCCAGTTTGGTGGGAATAACGACGTGAGGTGGAGACACTGCTGACTTACCAGGGAATGCTGTGGCAAACGCGCGCGCGCACACACTCCACGAGCTGATCATCACCCTCATTCTCTGCCGTCACCGTTCATTCATTTTACGCCAACGGAAAATAAATCCTCCTTCTCCTAGAGTTGGAGTGCAGTTGTCTTTTCTTTTTCTGCTGAAGGAGGAAAAGAGAAAACATTGCTGCTGAAGGTGGATATGGAGTGAAGGACAGTCACCAGCGTGTGTACAAGTCAGTTGGCAAGGTTTCCTGTCAGCGTCACAGGGCGGGATCCCTGTTTAGGAATCCGACTTTGCATCGTCCAGACCTGGATACAGCTCCCAGTCTGGTAATGAAGATTTATTTCTCTAATTGTGAATTATCCGATTGAAAACGAATTCCTAGTTACGCACAGAATACACCCGCTGATCCTGCCAGAGTCAGCCCAGTGATTGTTTGCATTCATCTAGAAGGGCAAAGGCAGCAGATACACCGGTAAACTAGCTCCGCGAATCCCCCTCCTATCATCCCAGCTTTCTGAGTTGTAAAGATCTCGTTGTAGCTTCGCTAGCGCTGGATCAAAGTCCTGGAACCCCTTCCCTAGCAGCCTCATGGCTGGAGCTCCGTGCTGAGGAGTTCAAGGGTTCAGGAAAGTAACTCATCCCCCTGATCTGTCGGGTAATCAGGGATGGGCAGTAAATCCTACCCTGGATGAGTGGCGCTGGAAGAGCACAACAGTTCAGGCAGGCATCCAAGGAGCAGCGAAATCGACGTTTCGGGCAAAAGCCTACCCCATCGAGTGACGCCGATCTCCCAGGAATCCGTTTCAAAAAGGGGCAGGTCCTAAACGGACACCTGCTATCGGTCGGAAATAGGTTGAGAACGGCAGCGAGGGAGTGTAATAAAAGTGAAAGACAATGCCGACCGCGAGGCATGAGGCAGGAAGTGAGTGTAGAGCTGGTGGTACAAAGCTCAGAGTTGGTGCTAATGGGTCACCCTTTACTGCTCACTGTTTACACTGACTCACACACCACTCCTGGTCAGTTCATTTCAGTGACACTTTTCCCCTTGGTGTGAGGTTCCCTCTGGAGCGTAATAACGCCCTTAATGGGCCCAGAGAGGATGACACATCCTCTTTATCCTGTCAGTTTAAAGAGGTGAAAACATCGAATTCAAGAGCAGGTTGTGTTTTTCCGTGCCATTTGCGTGGAGAATGTTGAGTCGTGAACTCTCTCTTCTTTGCAATTCTCACTGAGCAAGATCGAGACGGAAAGCACGTTGACGAGCCCTTGTCTTCAAGTGGTGAATGAACTGTACCTGTGCACTCAGCGCCCAGCCGCGTGCGCTATGGCGCCATGGCTTAGATGGTTAAAGCGCCTGTCTAGTAAACAGGAGATCCTGGGTTCGAATCCCAGTGGTGCCTGCTTGCTGTGTCAAAAGTGCGCACTTGCATCTTCTTACCAGAGTTGTGTTGCTGGTCAGACAGCTCAACTTTCTGTTGCAGCCTGTTATGATTTGGCGATCCTGCATCTCGTTCCAGCAGTAGTGTCACTCTTCGTTCTACCTGCAATTTCGTGCCGCTGTTCCACACGCGCTCCTGCTTCTCATTCGCTTTTATTCTCCCACCTTCATTCCCAGTTTGGTGGGAATAACGACGTGAGGTGGAGACACTGCTGACTTACCAGGGAATGCTGTGGCAAACGCGCGCGCGCACACACTCCACGAGCTGATCATCACCCTCATTCTCTGCCGTCACCGTTCATTCATTTTACGCCAACGGAAAATAAATCCTCCTTCTCCTAGAGTTGGAGTGCAGTTGTCTTTTCTTTTTCTGCTGAAGGAGGAAAAGAGAAAACATTGCTGCTGAAGGTGGATATGGAGTGAAGGACAGTCACCAGCGTGTGTACAAGTCAGTTGGCAAGGTTTCCTGTCAGCGTCACAGGGCGGGATCCCTGTTTAGGAATCCGACTTTGCATCGTCCAGACCTGGATACAGCTCCCAGTCTGGTAATGAAGATTTATTTCTCTAATTGTGAATTATCCGATTGAAAACGAATTCCTAGTTACACACAGAATACACCCGCTGATCCTGCCAGAGTCAGCCCAGTGATTGTTTGCATTCATCTAGAAGGGCAAAGGCAGCAGATACACCGGTAAACTAGCTCCGCGAATCCCCCTCCTATCATCCCAGCTTTCTGAGTTGTAAAGATCTCGTTGTAGCTTCGCTAGCGCTGGATCAAAGTCCTGGAACCCCTTCCCTAGCAGCCTCATGGCTGGAGCTCCGTGCTGAGGAGTTCAAGGGTTCAGGAAAGTAACTCATCCCCCTGATCTGTCGGGTAATCAGGGATGGGCAGTAAATCCTACCCTGGATGAGTGGCGCTGGAAGAGCACAACAGTTCAGGCAGGCATCCAAGGAGCAGCGAAATCGACGTTTCGGGCAAAAGCCTACCCCATCGAGTGACGCCAATCTCCCAGGAATCCGTTTCAAAAAGGGTCAGGTCCTAAACGGACACCTGCTATCGGTCGGAAATAGGTTGAGAACGGCAGCGAGGGAGTGTAATAAAAGTGAAAGACAATGCCGACCGCGAGGCATGAGGCAGGAAGTGAGTGTAGAGCTGGTGGTACAAAGCTCAGAGTTGGTGCTAATGGGTCACCCTTTACTGCTCACTGTTTACACTGACTCACACACCACTCCTGGTCAGTTCATTTCAGTGACACTTTTCCCCTTGGTGTGAGGTTCCCTCTGGAGCGTAATCACGCCCTTAATGGGCCCAGAGAGGATGACACATCCTCTTTATCCTGTCAGTTTAAAGAGGTGAAAACATCGAATTCAAGAGCAGGTTGTGTTTTTCCGTGCCGTTTGCGTGGAGAATGTTGAGTCGTGAACTCTCTCTTCTTTGCAATTCTCACTGAGCAAGATCGAGACGGAAAGCACGTTGACGAGCCCTTGTCTTCAAGTGGTGAATGAACTGTACCTGTGCACTCAGCGCCCCACCGCGCGCGCTGTGGCGCCATGGCTTCGATGATTAAAGCGCCTGTATAGTAAACAGGGGATCCTGGGATCGAATCCCCGTGGTGCCTGCTTGCTGTGTCAAAAGTGCGCACTTGCATCTTCTTACCAGAGTTGTGTTGCTGGTCAGACAGCTCAACTTTCTGTTGCAGCCTGTTATGATTTGGCGATCCTGCATCTCGTTCCAGCAGTAGTGTCACTCTTCGTTCTACCTGGAATTTCGTGCCGCTGTTCCACACGCGCTCCTGCTTCTCATTCGCTTTTATTCTCCCACCTTCATTCCCAGTTTGGTGGGAATAACGACGTGAGGTGGAGACACTGCTGACTTACCAGGGAATGCTGTGGCAAACGCGCGCGGGCACACACTCCACGAGCTGATCATCACCCTCATTCTCTGCCGTCACCGTTCATTCATTTTACGCCAACGGAAAATAGATCCTCCTTCTCCTAGAGTTGGAGTGCAGTTGTCTTTTCTTTTTCTGCTGAAGGAGGAAAAGAGAAAACATTGCTGCTGAAGGTGGATATGGAGTGAAGGACAGTCACCAGCGTGTGTACAAGTCAGTTGGCAAGGTTTCCTGTCAGCGTCACAGGGCGGGATCCCTGTTTAGGAATCCGACTTTGCATCGTCCAGACCTGGATACAGCTCCCAGTCTGGTAATGAAGATTTATTTCTCTAATTGTGAATTATCCGATTGAAAACGAATTCCTAGTTACGCACAGAATACACCCGCTGATCCTGCCAGAGTCAGCCCAGTGATTGTTTGCATTCATCTAGAAGGGCAAAGGCAGCAGATACACCGGTAAACTAGCTCCGCGAATCCCCCTCCTATCATCTCAGCTTTCTGAGTTGTAAAGATCTCGTTGTAGCTTCGCTAGCGCTGGATCAAAGTCCTGGAACCCCTTCCCTCGCAGCCTCATGGCTGGAGCTCCGTGCTGAGGAGTTCAAGGGTTCAGGAAAGTAACTCATCCCCCTGATCTGTCGGGTAATCAGGGATGGGCAGTAAATCCTACCCTGGATGAGTGGCGCTGGAAGAGCACAACAGTTCAGGCAGGCATCCAAGGAGCAGCGAAATCGACGTTTCGGGCAAAAGCCTACCCCATCGAGTGACGCCGATCTCCCAGGAATCCGTTTCAAAAAGGGGCAGGTCCTAAACGGACACCTGCTATCGGTCGGAAATAGGTTGAGAACGGCAGCGAGGGAGTGTAATAAAAGTGAAAGACAATGCCGACCGCGAGGCATGAGGCAGGAAGTGAGTGTAGAGCTGGTGGTACAAAGCTCAGAGTTGGTGCTAATGGGTCACCCTTTACTGCTCACTGTTTACACTGACTCACACACCACTCCTGGTCAGTTCATTTCAGTGACACTTTTCCCCTTGGTGTGAGGTTCCCTCTGGAGCGTAATCACGCCCTTAATGGGCCCAGAGAGGATGACACATCCTCTTTATCCTGTCAGTTTAAAGAGGTGAAAACATCGAATTCAAGAGCAGGTTGTGTTTTTCCGTGCCGTTTGCGTGGAGAATGTTGAGTCGTGAACTCTCTCTTCTTTGCAATTCTCACTGAGCAAGATCGAGACGGAAAGCACGTTGACGAGCCCTTGTCTTCAAGTGGTGAATGAACTGTACCTGTGCACTCAGCGCCCAATCGCGCGCGCTGTGGCGCCATGGCTTCGATGATTAAAGCGCCTGTCTAGTAAACAGGGGATCCTGGGATCGAATCCCCGTGGTGCCTGCTTGCTGTGTCAAAAGTGCGCACTTGCATCTTCTTACCAGAGTTGTGTTGCTGGTCAGACAGCTCAACTTTCTGTTGCAGCCTGTTATGATTTGGCGATCCTGCATCTCGTTCCAGCAGTAGTGTCACTCTTCGTTCTACCTGGAATTTCGTGCCGCTGTTCCACACGCGCTCCTGCTTCTCATTCGCTTTTATTCTCCCACCTTCATTCCCAGTTTGGTGGGAATAACGACGTGAGGTGGAGACACTGCTGACTTACCAGGGAATGCTGTGGCAAACGCGCACGGGCACACACTCCACGAGCTGATCATCACCCTCATTCTCTGCCGTCACCGTTCATTCATTTTACGCCAACGGAAAATAGATCCTCCTTCTCCTAGAGTTGGAGTGCAGTTGTCTTTTCTTTTTCTGCTGAAGGAGGAAAAGAGAAAACATTGCTGCTGAAGGTGGATATGGAGTGAAGGACAGTCACCAGCGTGTGTACAAGTCAGTTGGCAAGGTTTCCTGTCAGCGTCACAGGGCGGGATCCCTGTTTAGGAATCCGACTTTGCATCGTCCAGACCTGGATACAGCTCCCAGTCTGGTAATGAAGATTTATTTCTCTAATTGTGAATTATCCGATTGAAAACGAATTCCTAGTTACGCACAGAATACACCCGCTGATCCTGCCAGAGTCAGCCCAGTGATTGTTTGCATTCATCTAGAAGGGCAAAGGCAGCAGATACACCGGTAAACTAGCTCCGCGAATCCCCCTCCTATCATCTCAGCTTTCTGAGTTGTAAAGATCTCGTTGTAGCTTCGCTAGCGCTGGATCAAAGTCCTGGAACCCCTTCCCTCGCAGCCTCATGTCTGGAGCTCCGTGCTGAGGAGTTCAAGGGTTCAGGAAAGTAACTCATCCCCCTGATCTGTCGGGTAATCAGGGATGGGCAGTAAATCCTACCCTGGATGAGTGGCGCTGGAAGAGCACAACAGTTCAGGCAGGCATCCAAGGAGCAGCGAAATCGACGTTTCGGGCAAAAGCCTACCCCATCGAGTGACGCCGATCTCCCAGGAATCCGTTTCAAAAAGGGGCAGGTCCTAAACGGACACCTGCTATCGGTCGGAAATAGGTTGAGAACGGCAGCGAGGGAGTGTAATAAAAGTGAAAGACAATGCCGACCGCGAGGCATGAGGCAGGAAGTGAGTGTAGAGCTGGTGGTACAAAGCTCAGAGTTGGTGCTAATGGGTCACCCTTTACTGCTCACTGTTTACACTGACTCACACACCACTCCTGGTCAGTTCATTTCAGTGACACTTTTCCCCTTGGTGTGAGGTTCCCTCTGGAGCGTAATAACGCCCTTAATGGGCCCAGAGAGGATGACACATCCTCTTTATCCTGTCAGTTTAAAGAGGTGAAAACATCGAATTCAAGAGCAGGTTGTGTTTTTCCGTGCCGTTTGCGTGGAGAATGTTGAGTCGTGAACTCTCTCTTCTTTGCAATTCTCACTGAGCAAGATCGAGACGGAAAGCACGTTGACGAGCCCTTGTCTTCAAGTGGTGAATGAACTGTACCTGTGCACTCAGCACCCACCCGCGCGCGCTGTGGCGCCATGGCTTAGATGGTTAAAGTGCCTGTCTAGTAAACAGGAGATCCTGGGTTCGAATCCCAGTGGTGCCTGCTTGCTGTGTCAAAAGTGCGCACTTGCATCTTCTTACCAGAGTTGTGTTGCTGGTCAGACAGCTCAACGTTCTGTTGCAGCCTGTTGTGTTTTGGAGATCCTGCATCTCGTTCCAGCAGTAGTGTCACTCTTTGTTCTACCTGGAATTTCGTGCCGCTGTTCCACAAGCGCTCCTGCTTCTCATTCGCTTTTATTCTCCCACCTTCATTCCCAGTTTGGTGGGAATAACGACGTGAGGTGGAGACACTGCTGACTTACCAGGGAATGCTGTGGCAAACGCGCGCGCGCACACACTCCACGAGCTGATCATCACCCTCATTCTCTGCCGTCACCGTTCATTCATTTTACGCCAACGGAAAATAGATCCTCCTTCTCCTAGAGTTGGAGTGCAGTTGTCTTTTCTTTTTCTGCTGAAGGAGGAAAAGAGAAAACATTGCTGCTGAAGGTGGATATGGAGTGAAGGACAGTCACCCGCGTGTGTACAAGTCAGTTGGCAAGGTTTCCTGTCAGCGTCACAGGGCGGGATCCCTGTTTAGGAATCCGACTTTGCATCGTACAGACCTGGATACAGCTCCCAGTCTGGTAATGAAGATTTATTTCTCTAATTGTGAATTATCCGATTGAAAACGAATTCCTAGTTATGCACAGAATACACCCGCTGATCCTGCCAGAGTCAGCCCAGTGATTGTTTGCATTCATCTAGAAGGGCAAAGGCAGCAGATACACCGGTAAACTAGCTCCGCGAATCCCCCTCCGATCATCTCAGCTTTCTGAGTTGTAAAGATCTCGTTGTAGCTTCGCTAGCGCTGGATCAAAGTCCTGGAACCCCTTCCCTCGCAGCCTCATGGCTGGAGCTCCGTGCTGAGGAGTTCAAGGGTTCAGGAAAGTAACTCATCCCCCTGATCTGTCGGGTAATCAGGGATGGGCAGTAAATCCTACCCTGGATGAGTGGCGCTGGAAGAGCACAACAGTTCAGGCAGGCATCCAAGGAGCAGCGAAATCGACGTTTCGGGCAAAAGCCTACCCCACCGAGTGACGCCGATCTCCCAGGAATCCGTTTCAAAAAGGGGCAGGTCCTAAACGGACACCTGCTACCGGTCGGAAATAGGTTGAGAACGGCAGCGAGGGAGTGTAATAAAAGTGAAAGACAATGCCGACCGCGAGGCATGAGGCAGGAAGTGAGTGTAGAGCTGGTGGTACAAAGCTCAGAGTTGGTGCTAATGGGTCACCCTTTACTGCTCACTGTTTACACTGACTCACACACCACTCCTGGTCAGTTCATTTCAGTGACACTTTTCCCCTTGGTGTGAGGTTCCCTCTGGAGCGTAATCACGCCCTTAATGGGCCCAGAGAGGATGACACATCCTCTTTATCCTGTCAGTTTAAAGAGGTGAAAACATCGAATTCAAGAGCAGGTTGTGTTTTTCCGTGCCGTTTGCGTGGAGAATGTTGAGTCGTGAACTCTCTCTTCTTTGCAATTCTCACTGAGCAAGATCGAGACGGAAAGCACGTTGACGAGCCCTTGTCTTCAAGTGGTGAATGAACTGTACCTGTGCACTCAGCGCCCACCCGCGCGCGCTGTGGCGCCATGGCTTAGATGGTTAAAGCGCCTGTCTAGTAAACAGGAGATCCTGGGTTCGAATCCCAGTGGTGCCTGCTTGCTGTGTCAAAAGTGCGCACTTGCGTCTTCTTACCAGAGTTGTGTTGCTGGTCAGACAGCTCAACTTTCTGTTGCAGCCTGTTATGATTTGGCGATCCTGCATCTCGTTCCAGCAGTAGTGTCACTCTTCGTTCTACCTGGAATTTCGTGCCGCTGTTCCACACGCGCTCCTGCTTCTCATTCGCTTTTATTCTCCCACCTTCATTCCCAGTTTGGTGGGAATAACGACGTGAGGTGGAGACACTGCTGACTTACCAGGGAATGCTGTGGCAAACGCGCGCGCGCACACACTCCACGAGCTGATCATCACCCTCATTCTCTGCCGTCACCGTTCATTCATTTTACGCCAACGGAAAATAGATCCTCCTTCTCCTAGAGTTGGAGTGCAGTTGTCTTTTCTTTTTCTGCTGAAGGAGGAAAAGAGAAAACATTGCTGCTGAAGGTGGATATGGAGTGAAGGACAGTCACCAGCGTGTGTACAAGTCAGTTGGCAAGGTTTCCTGTCAGCGTCACAGGGCGGGATCCCTGTTTAGGAATCCGACTTTGCATCGTCCAGACCTGGATACAGCTCCCAGTCTGGTAATGAAGATTTATTTCTCTAATTGTGAATTATCCGATTGAAAACGAATTCCTAGTTACGCACAGAATACACCCGCTGATCCTGCCAGAGTCAGCCCAGTGATTGTTTGCATTCATCTAGAAGGGCAAAGGCAGCAGATACACCGGTAAACTAGCTCCGCGAATCCCCCTCCGATCATCTCAGCTTTCTGAGTTGTAAAGATCTCGTTGTAGCTTCGCTAGCGCTGGATCAAAGTCCTGGAACCCCTTCCCTCGCAGCCTCATGGCTGGAGCTCCGTGCTGAGGAGTTCATGGGTTCAGGAAAGTAACTCATCCCCCTGATCTGTCGGGTAATCAGGGATGGGCAGTAAATCCTACCCTGGATGAGTGGCGCTGGAAGAGCACAACAGTTCAGGCAGGCATCCAAGGAGCAGCGAAATCGACGTTTCGGGCAAAAGCCTACCCCATCGAGTGACGCCGATCTCCCAGGAATCCGTTTCAAAAAGGGGCAGGTCCTAAACGGACACCTGCTATCGGTCGGAAATAGGTTGAGAACGGCAGCGAGGGAGTGTAATAAAAGTGAAAGACAATGCCGACCGCGAGGCATGAGGCAGGAAGTGAGTGTAGAGCTGGTGGTACAAAGCTCAGAGTTGGTGCTAATGGGTCACCCTTTACTGCTCACTGTTTACACTGACTCACACACCACTCCTGGTCAGTTCATTGCAGTGACACTTTTCCCCTTGGTGTGAGGTTCCCTCTGGAGCGTAATAACGCCCTTAATGGGCCCAGAGAGGATGACACATCCTCTTTATCCTGTCAGTTTAAAGAGGTGAAAACATCGAATTCAAGAGCAGGTTGTGTTTTTCCGTGCCGTTTGCGTGGAGAATGTTGAGTCGTGAACTCTCTCTTCTTTGCAATTCTCACTGAGCAAGATCGAGACGGAAAGCACGTTGACGAGCCCTTGTCTTCAAGTGGTGAATGAACTGTACCTGTGCACTCAGCGCCCAGCCGCGTGCGCTGTGGCGCCATGGCTTAGATGGTTAAAGCGCCTGTCTAGTAAACAGGAGATCTTGGGTTCGAATCCCAGTGGTGCCTGCTTGCTGTGTCAAACGTGCGCACTTGCGTCTTCTTACCAGAGTTGTGTTGCTGGTCCGACAGCTCAACGTTCTGTTGCAGCCTGTTATGATTTGGCGATCCTGCATCTCGCTCCAGCAGTAGCGTCACTCTTCGTTCTACCTGGAATTTCGTGCCGCTGTTCCACACGCGATCCTGCTTCTCATTCGCTTTTTTTCTCCTACCTTCATTCCCAGTTTGGTGGGAATAACGACTTGAGGTGGAGACACTGCTGACTTACCAGGGAATGCTGTGGCAAACGCGCGCGCGCACACACTCCACGAGCTGATCATCACCCTCATTCTCTGCCGTCACCGTTCATTCATTTTACGCCAACGGAAAATAGATCCTCCTTCTCCTAGAGTTGGAGTGCAGTTGTCTTTTCTTTTTCTGCTGAAGGAGGAAAAGAGAAAACATTGCTGCTGAAGGTGGATATGGAGTGAAGGACAGTCACCAGCGTGTGTACAAGTCAGTTGGCAAGGTTTCCTGCCAGCGTCACAGGGCGGGATCCCTGTTTAGGAATCCGACTTTGCATCGTCCAGACCTGGATACAGCTCCCAGTCTGGTAATGAAGATTTATTTCTCTAATTGTGAATTATCCGATTGAAAACGAATTCCTAGTTACGCACAGAATACACCCGCTGATCCTGCCAGAGTCAGCCCAGTGATTGTTTGCATTCATCTAGAAGGGCAAAGGCAGCAGATACACCGGTAAACTAGCTCCGCGAATCCCCCTCCTATCATCTCAGCTTTCTGAGTTGTAAAGATCTCGTTGTAGCTTCGCTAGCGCTGGATCAAAGTCCTGGAACCCCTTCCCTAGCAGCCTCATGGCTGGAGCTCCGTGCTGAGGAGTTCAAGGGTTCAGGAAAGTAACTCATCCCCCTGATCTGTCGGGTAATCAGGGATGGGCAGTAAATCCTACCCTGGATGAGTGGCGCTGGAAGAGCACAACAGTTCAGGCAGGCATCCAAGGAGCAGCGAAATTGACGTTTCGGGCAAAAGCCTACCCCATCGAGTGACGCCGATCTTCCAGGAATCCGTTTCAAAAAGGGGCAGGTCCTAAATGGACACCTGCTATCGGTCGGAAATAGGTTGAGAACGGCAGCGAGGGAGTGTAATAAAAGTGAAAGACAATGCCGACCGCGAGGCATTAGGCAGGAAGTGAGTGTAGAGCTGGTGGTACAAAGCTCAGAGTTGGTGCTAATGGGTCACCCTTTACTGCTCACTGTTTACACTGACTCACACACCACTCCTGGTCAGTTCATTTCAGTGACACATTTCCCCTTGGTGTGAGGTTCCCTCTGGAGCGTAATAACGCCCTTAATGGGCCCAGAGAGGATGACACATCCTCTTTATCCTGTCAGTTTAAAGAGGTGAAAACATCGAATTCAAGAGCAGGTTGTGTTTTTCCGTGCCGTTTGCGTGGAGAATGTTGAGTCGTGAACTCTCTCTTCTTTGCAATTCTCACTGAGCAAGATCGAGATGGAAAGCACGTTGACGAGCCCTTGTCTTCAAGTGGTGAATGAACTGTACCTGTGCACTCAGCGCCCAACCGCGCGCGCTGTAGCGCCATGGCTTAGATGGTTAAACCGCCTGTCTTGTAAACAGGAGATCCTGGGTTCGAATCCCAGTGGTGCCTGCTTGCTGTGTCAACAGTGCGCACTTGCATCTTCTTACCAGAGTTGTGTTGCTGGTCAGACAGCTCAACGTTCTGTTGCAGCCTGTTATGATTTGGCGATCCTGCATCTCGTTCCAGCAGTAGCGTCACTCTTCGTTCTACCTGGAATTTTGTGCCGCTGTTCCACACGCGCTCCTGCTTCTCATTCGCTTTTATTCTCCCACCTTCATTCCCAGTTTGGTGGGAATAACGACGTGAGGTGGAGACACTGCTGACTTAACAGGGAATGCTGTGGCAAACGCGCGCGCGCACACACTCCACGAGCTGATCATCACCCTCATTCTCTGCCGTCACCGTTCATTCATTTTACGCCAACGGAAAATAGATCCTCCTTCTCCTAGAGTTGGAGTGCAGTTGTCTTTTCTTTTTCTGCTGAAGGAGGAAAAGAGAAAACATTGCTGCTGAAGGTGGATATGGAGTGAAGGACAGTCACCAGCGTGTGTACAAGTCAGTTGGCAAGTTTTCCTGTCAGCGTCACAGGGCGGGATCCCTGTTTAGGAATCCGACTTTGCATCATCCAGACCTGGATACAGCTCCCAGTCTGGTAATGAAGATTTATTTCTCTAATTGTGAATTATCCGATTGAAAACGAATTCCTAGTTACGCACAGAATACACCCGCTGATCCTGCCAGAGTCAGCCCAGTGATTGATTGCATTCATCTAGAAGGGCAAAGGCAGCAGATACACCGGTAAACTAGCTCCGCGAATCCCCCTCCTATCATCTCAGCTTTCTGAGTTGTAAAGATCTCGTTGTAGCTTCGCTAGCGCTGGATCAAAGTCCTGGAACCCCTTCCCGAGCAGCCTCATGGCTGGAGCTCCGTGCTGAGGAGTTCAAGGGTTCAGGAAAGTAACTCATCCCCCTGATCTGTCGGGTAATCAGGGATGGGCAGTAAATCCTACCCTGGATGAGTGGCGCTGGAAGAGCACAACAGTTCAGGCAGGCATCCAAGGAGCAGCGAAATCGACGTTTCGGGCAAAAGCCTACCCCATCGAGTGACGCCGATCTCCCAGGAATCCGTTTCAAAAAGGGGCAGGTCCTAAATGGACACCTGCTATCGGTCGGAAATAGGTTGAGAACGGCAGCGAGGGAGTGTAATAAAAGTGAAAGACAATGCCGACCGCGAGGCATGAGGCAGGAAGTGAGTGTAGAGCTGGTGGTACAAAGCTCAGAGTTGGTGCTAATGGGTCACCCTTTACTGCTCACTGTTTACACTGACTCACACACCACTCCTGGTCAGTTCATTTCAGTGACACTTTTCCCCTTGGAGTGAGGTTCCCTCTGGAGTGTAATAACGCCCTTAATGGGCCCAGAGAGGATGACACATCCTCTTTATCCTGTCAGTTTAAAGAGGTGAAAACATCGAATTCAAGAGCAGGTTGTGTTTTTCCGTGCCGTTTGCGTGGAGAATGTTGAGTCGTGAACTCTCTCTTCTTTGCAATTCTCACTGAGCAAGATCGAGACGGAAAGCACGTTGACGAGCCCTTGTCTTCAAGTGGTGAATGAACTGTACCTGTGCACTCAGCGCCCCACTGCGCGCGCTGTGGCGCCATGGCTTAGATGGTTAAAGCGCCTGTCTAGTTAACAGGAGAGCCTGGGTTCGAATCCCAGGTGTGCCTGCTTGCTGTGTCAAAAGTGCGCACTTGCATCTTCTTACCAGAGTTGTGTTGCTGGTCAGACAGCTCAACGTTCTGTTGCAGCCTGTTATGATTTGGCGATCCTGCATCTCGTTCCAGCAGTAGCGTCACTCTTCGTTCTACCTGGAATTTCGTGCCGCTGTTCCACACGCGCTCCTGCTTCTCATTCGCTTTTATTCTCCCACCTTCATTCCCAGTTTGGTGGGAATAACGACGTGAGGTGGAGACACTGCTGACTTAACAGGGAATGCTGTGGAAAACGCGCGCGCGCACACACTCCACGAGCTGATCATCACCCTCATTCTCTGCCGTCACCGTTCATTCATTTTACGCCAACGGAAAATAGATCCTCCTTCTCCTAGAGTTGGAGTGCAGTTGTCTTTTCTTTTTCTGCTGAAGGAGGAAAAGAGAAAACATTGCTGCTGAAGGTGGATATGGAGTGAAGGACAGTCACCAGCGTGTGTACAAGTCAGTTGGTAAGGTTTCCTGCCAGCGTCACAGGGCGGGATCCCTGTTTAGGAATCCGACTTTGCATCGTCCAGACCTGGATACAGCTCCCAGTCTGGTAATGAAGATTTATTTCTCTAATTGTGAATTATCCGATTGAAAACGAATTCCTAGTTACGCACAGAATACACCCGCTGATCCTGCCAGAGTCAGCCCAGTGATTGTTTGCATTCATCTAGAAGGGCAAAGGCAGCAGATACACCGGTAAACTAGCTCCGCGAATCCCCCTCCTATCATCTCAGCTTTCTGAGTTATAAAGATCTCGTTGTAGCTTCGCTAGCGCTGGATCAAAGTCCTGGAACCCCTTCCCTAGCAGCCTCATGGCTGGAGCTCCGTGCTGAGGAGTTCAAGGGTTCAGGAAAGTAACTCATCCCCCTGATCTGTCGGGTAATCAGGGATGGGCAGTAAATCCTACCCTGGATGAGTGGCGCTGGAAGAGCACAACAGTTCAGGCAGGCATCCAAGGAGCAGCGAAATCGACGTTTCGGGCAAAAGCCTACCCCATCGAGTGACGCCGATCTCCCAGGAATCCGTTTCAAAAAGGGGCAGGTCCTAAACGGACACCTGCTATCGGTCGGAAATAGGTTGAGAACGGCAGCGAGGGAGTGTAATAAAAGTGAAAGACAATGCCGACTGCGAGGCATGAGGCAGGAAGTGAGTGTAGAGCTGGTGGTACAAAGCTCAGAGTTGGTGCTAATGGGTCACCCTTTACTGCTCACTGTTTACACTGACTCACACACCACTCCTGGTCAGTTCATTTCAGTGACACTTTTCCCCTTGGTGTGAGGTTCCCTCTGGAGTGTAATAACGCCCTTAATGGGCCCAGAGAGGATGACACATCCTCTTTATCCTGTCAGTTTAAAGAGGTGAAAACATCGAATTCAAGAGCAGGTTGTGTTTTTCCGTGCCGTTTGCGTGGAGAATGTTGAGTCGTGAACTCTCTCTTCTTTGCAATTCTCACTGAGCAAGATCGAGACGGAAAGCACGTTGACGAGCCCTTGTCTTCAAGTGGTGAATGAACTGTACCTGTGCACTCAGCGCCCAACCGCGCGTGCTGTGGCGCCATGGCTTAGATGGTTAAAGCGCCTGTCTCGTAAACAGGAGATCCTTGGATCGAATCCCAGTGGTGCCTGCTTGCTGTGTCAACAGTGCGCGCTTGCATCTTTTTACCAGAGTTGTGTTGCTGGTCAGACAGCTCAACGTTCTGTTGCAGCCTGTTATGATTTGGCGATCCTGCATCTCGTTCCAGCAGTAGTGTCACTCTTCGTTCTACCTGGAATTTCGTGCCGCTGTTCCACACGCGCTCCTGCTTCTCATTCGCTTTTATTCTCCCACCTTCATTCCCAGTTTGGTGGGAATAACGACGTTAGGTGGAGACACTGCTGACTTACCAGGGAATGCTGTGGCAAACGCGCGCGCGCACACACTCCACGAGCTGATCATCACCCTCATTCTCTGCCGTCACCGTTCATTCATTTTACGCCAACGGAAAATAGATCCTCCTTCTCCTAGAGTTGGAGTGCAGTTGTCTTTTCTTTTTCTGCTGAAGGAGGAAAAGAGAAAACATTGCTGCTGAAGGTGGATATGGAGTGAAGGACAGTCACCAGCGTGTGTACAAGTCAGTTGGCAAGGTTTCCTGTCAGCGTCACAGGGCGGGATCCCTGTTTAGGAATCCGACTTTGCATCGTCCAGACCTGGATACAGCTCCCAGTCTGGTAATGAAGATTTATTTCTCTAATTGTGAATTATCCGATTGAAAACGAATTCCTAGTTACGCACAGAATACACCCGCTGATCCTGCCAGAGTCAGCCCAGTGATTGTTTGCATTCATCTAGAAGGGCAAAGGCAGCAGATACACCGGTAAACTAGCTCCGCGAATCCCCCTCCTATCATCTCAGCTTTCTGAGTTGTAAAGATCTCGTTGTAGCTTCGCTAGCGCTGGATCAAAGTCCTGGAACCCCTTCCCTCGCAGCCTCATGGCTGGAGCTCCGTGCTGAGGAGTTCAAGGGTTCAGGAAAGTAACTCATCCCCCTGATCTGTCGGGTAATCAGGGATGGGCAGTAAATCCTACCCTGGATGAGTGGCGCTGGAAGAGCACAACAGTTCAGGCAGGCATCCAAGGAGCAGCGAAATCGACGTTTCGGGCAAAAGCCTACCCCATCGAGTGACGCCGATCTCCCAGGAATCCGTTTCAAAAAGGGGCAGGTCCTAAACAGACACCTGCTATCGGTCGGAAATAGGTTGAGAACGGCAGCGAGGGAGTGTAATAAAAGTGAAAGACAATGCCGACCGCGAGGCATGAGGCAGGAAGTGAGTGTAGAGCTGGTGGTACAAAGCTCAGAGTTGGTGCTAATGGGTCACCCTTTACTGCTCACTGTTTACACTGACTCACACACCACTCCTGGTCAGTTCATTTCAGTGACACTTTTCCCCTTGGTGTGAGGTTCCCTCTGGAGCGTAATCACGCCCTTAATGGGCCCAGAGAGGATGACACATCCTCTTTATCCTGTCAGTTTAAAGAGGTGAAAACATCGAATTCAAGAGCAGGTTGTGTTTTTCCGTGCCGTTTGCGTGGAGAATGTTGAGTCGTGAACTCTCTCTTCTTTGCAATTCTCACTGAGCAAGATCGAGACGGAAAGCACGTTGACGAACCCTTGTCTTCAAGTGGTGAATGAACTGTACCTGTGCACTCAGCGCCCAACCGCGCGCGCTGTGGCGCCATGGCTTAGATGGTTAAAGCGCCTGTCTATTAAACAAGAGATCCTGGGTTCGAATCCCAGTAGTGCCTGCTTGCTGTGTCAACAGTTCGCACTTGCATCTTCTTACCAGAGTTGTGTTGCTGGTCAGACAGCTCAACTTTCTGTTGCAGCCTGTTATGATTTGGCGATCCTGCATCTCGTTCCAGCTCTTCGTTCTACCTGGAATTTCGTGCCGCTGTTCCACACGCGCTCCTGCTTCTCATTCGCTTTTATTCTCCCACCTTCATTCCCAGTTTGGTGGGAATAACGACGTGAGGTGGAGACACTGCTGACTTACCAGGGAATGCTGTGGCAAACGCGCGCGCGCACACACTCCACGAGCTGATCATCACCCTCATTCTCTGCCGTCACCGTTCATTCATTTTACGCCAACGGAAAATAGATCCTCCTTCTCCTAGAGTTGGAGTGCAGTTGTCTTTTCTTTTTCTGCTGAAGGAGGAAAAGAGAAAACATTGCTGCTGAAGGTGGATATGGAGTGAAGGACAGTCACCAGCGTGTGTACAAGTCAGTTGGCAAGGTTTCCTGTCAGCGTCACAGGGCGGGATCCCTGTTTAGGAATCCGACTTTGCATCGTCCAGACCTGGATACAGCTCCCAGTCTGGTAATGAAGATTTATTTCTCTAATTGTGAATTATCCGATTGAAAACGAATTCCTAGTTACGCACAGAATACACCCGCTGATCCTGCCAGAGTCAGCCCAGTGATTGTTTGAATTCATCTAGACGGCAAAGGCAGCAGATACACCGGTAAACTAGCTCCGCGAATCCCCCTCCTATCATCTCAGCTTTCTGAGTTGTAAAGATCTCGTTGTAGCTTCGCTAGCGCTGGATCAAAGTCCTGGAACCCCTTCCCTCGCAGCCTCATGGCTGGAGCTCCGTGCTGAGGAGTTCAAGGGTTCAGGAAAGTAACTCATCCCCCTGATCTGTCGGGTAATCAGGGATGGGCAGTAAATCCTACCCTGGATGAGTGGCGCTGGAAGAGCACAACAGTTCAGGCAGGCATCCAAGGAGCAGCGAAATCGACGTTTCGGGCAAAAGCCTACCCCATCGAGTGACGCCGATCTCCCAGGAATCCGTTTCAAAAAGGGTCAGGTCCTAAACGGACACCTGCTATCGGTCGGAAATAGGTTGAGAACGGCAGCGAGGGAGTGTAATAAAAGTGAAAGACAATGCCGACCGCGAGGCATGAGGCAGGAAGTGAGTGTAGAGCTGGTGGTACAAAGCTCAGAGTTGGTGCTAATGGGTCACCCTTTACTGCTCACTGTTTACACTGACTCACACACCACTCCTGGTCAGTTCATTTCAGTGACACTTTTCCCCTTGGTGTGAGGTTCCCTCTGGAGCGTAATCACGCCCTTAATGGGCCCAGAGAGGATGACACATCCTCTTTATCCTGTCAGTTTAAAGAGGTGAAAACATCGAATTCAAGAGCAGGTTGTGTTTTTCCGTGCCGTTTGCGTGGAGAATGTTGAGTCGTGAACTCTCTCTTCTTTGCAATTCTCACTGAGCAAGATCGAGACGGAAAGCACGTTGACGAGCCCTTGTCTTCAAGTGGTGAATGAACTGTACCTGTGCACTCAGCGCCCAACCGCGCGCGCTGTGGCGCCATGGCTTCGATGATTAAAGCGCCTGTGTAGTAAACAGGGGATCCTGGGATCGAATCCCCGTGGTGCCTGCTTGCTGTGTCAAAAGTGCGCACTTGCATCTTCTTACCAGAGTTGTGTTGCTGGTCAGACAGCTCAACTTTCTGTTGCAGCCTGTTATGATTTGGCGATCCTGCATCTCGTTCCAGCAGTAGTGTCACTCTTCGTTCTACCTGGAATTTCGTGCCGCTGTTCCACACGCGCTCCTGCTTCTCATTCGCTTTTATTCTCCCACCTTCATTCCCAGTTTGGTGGGAATAACGACGTGAGGTGGAGACACTGCTGACTTACCAGGGAATGCTGTGGCAAACGCGCGCGCGCACACACTCCACGAGCTGATCATCACCCTCATTCTCTGCCGTCACCGTTCATTCATTTTACGCCAACGGAAAATAGATCCTCCTTCTCCTAGAGTTGGAGTGCAGTTGTCTTTTCTTTTTCTGCTGAAGGAGGAAAAGAGAAAACATTGCTGCTGAAGGTGGATATGGAGTGAAGGACAGTCACCAGCATGTGTACAAGTCAGTTGGCAAGGTTTCCTGTCAGCGTCACAGGGCGGGATCCCTGTTTAGGAATCCGACTTTGCATCGTCCAGACCTGGATACAGCTCCCAGTCTGGTAATGAAGATTTATTTCTCTAATTGTGAATTATCCGATTGAAAACGAATTCCTAGTTACGCACAGAATACACCCGCTGATCCTGCCAGAGTCAGCCCAGTGATTGTTTGCATTCATCTAGAAGGGCAAAGGCAGCAGATACACCGGTAAACTAGCTCTGCGAATCCCCCTCCTATCATCTCAGCTTTCTGAGTTGTAAAGATCTCGTTGTAGCTTCGCTAGCGCTGGATCAAAGTCCTGGAACCCCTTCCCTCGCAGCCTCATGTCTGGAGCTCCGTGCTGAGGAGTTCAAGGGTTCAGGAAAGTAACTCATCCCCCTGATCTGTCGGGTAATCAGGGATGGGCAGTAAATCCTACCCTGGATGAGTGGCGCTGGAAGAGCACAACAGTTCAGGCAGGCATCCAAGGAGCAGCGAAATCGACGTTTCGGGCAAAAGCCTACCCCATCGAGTGACGCCAATCTCCCAGGAATCCGTTTCAAAAAGGGGCAGGTCCTAAACGGACACCTGCTATCGGTCGGAAATAGGTTGAGAACGGCAGCGAGGGAGTGTAATAAAAGTGAAAGACAATGCCGACCGCGAGGCATGAGGCAGGAAGTGAGTGTAGAGCTGGTGGTACAAAGCTCAGAGTTGGTGCTAATGGGTCACCCTTTACTGCTCACTGTTTACACTGACTCACACACCACTCCTGGTCAGTTCATTTCAGTGACACTTTTCCCCTTGGTGTGAGGTTCCCTCTGGAGCGTAATAACGCCCTTAATGGGCCCAGAGAGGATGACACATCCTCTTTATCCTGTCAGTTTAAAGAGGTGAAAACATCGAATTCAAGAGCAGGTTGTGTTTTTCCGTGCCGTTTGCGTGGAGAATGTTGAGTCGTGAACTCTCTCTTCTTTGCAATTCTCACTGAGCAAGATCGAGACGGAAAGCACGTTGACGAGCCCTTGTCTTCAAGTGGTGAATGAACTGTACCTGTGCACTCAGCACCCACCCGCGCGCGCTGTGGCGCCATGGCTTAGATGGTTAAAGTGCCTGTCTAGTAAACAGGAGATCCTGGGTTCGAATCCCAGTGGTGCCTGCTTGCTGTGTCAAAAGTGCGCACTTGCATCTTCTTACCAGAGTTGTGTTGCTGGTCAGACAGCTCAACGTTCTGTTGCAGCCTGTTGTGTTTTGGAGATCCTGCATCTCGTTCCAGCAGTAGTGTCACTCTTTGTTCTACCTGGAATTTCGTGCCGCTGTTCCACAAGCGCTCCTGCTTCTCATTCGCTTTTATTCTCCCACCTTCATTCCCAGTTTGGTGGGAATAACGACGTGAGGTGGAGACACTGCTGACTTACCAGGGAATGCTGTGGCAAACGCGCGCGCGCACACACTCCACGAGCTGATCATCACCCTCATTCTCTGCCGTCACCGTTCATTCATTTTACGCCAACGGAAAATAGATCCTCCTTCTCCTAGAGTTGGAGTGCAGTTGTCTTTTCTTTTTCTGCTGAAGGAGGAAAAGAGAAAACATTGCTGCTGAAGGTGGATATGGAGTGAAGGACAGTCACCAGCGTGTGTACAAGTCAGTTGGCAAGGTTTCCTGTCAGCGTCACAGGGCGGGATCCCTGTTTAGGAATCCGACTTTGCATCGTACAGACCTGGATACAGCTCCCAGTCTGGTAATGAAGATTTATTTCTCTAATTGTGAATTATCCGATTGAAAACGAATTCCTAGTTACGCACAGAATACACCCGCTGATCCTGCCAGAGTCAGCCCAGTGATTGTTTGCATTCATCTAGAAGGGCAAAGGCAGCAGATACACCGGTAAACTAGCTCCGCGAATCCCCCTCCGATCATCTCAGCTTTCTGAGTTGTAAAGATCTCGTTGTAGCTTCGCTAGCGCTGGATCAAAGTCCTGGAACCCCTTCCCTCGCAGCCTCATGGCTGGAGCTCCGTGCTGAGGAGTTCAAGGGTTCAGGAAAGTAACTCATCCCCCTGATCTGTCGGGTAATCAGGGATGGGCAGTAAATCCTACCCTGGATGAGTGGCGCTGGAAGAGCACAACAGTTCAGGCAGGCATCCAAGGAGCAGCGAAATCGACGTTTCGGGCAAAAGCCTACCCCACCGAGTGACGCCGATCTCCCAGGAATCCGTTTCAAAAAGGGGCAGGTCCTAAACGGACACCTGCTATCGGTCGGAAATAGGTTGAGAACGGCAGCGAGGGAGTGTAATAAAAGTGAAAGACAATGCCGACCGCGAGGCATGAGGCAGGAAGTGAGTGTAGAGCTGGTGGTACAAAGCTCAGAGTTGGTGCTAATGGGTCACCCTTTACTGCTCACTGTTTACACTGACTCACACACCACTCCTGGTCAGTTCATTTCAGTGACACTTTTCCCCTTGGTGTGAGGTTCCCTCTGGAGCGTAATCACGCCCTTAATGGGCCCAGAGAGGATGACACATCCTCTTTATCCTGTCAGTTTAAAGAGGTGAAAACATCGAATTCAAGAGCAGGTTGTGTTTTTCCGTGCCGTTTGCGTGGAGAATGTTGAGTCGTGAACTCTCTCTTCTTTGCAATTCTCACTGAGCAAGATCGAGACGGAAAGCACGTTGACGAGCCCTTGTCTTCAAGTGGTGAATGAACTGTACCTGTGCACTCAGCGCCCAACCGCGCGCGCTGTGGCGCCATGGCTTAGATGGTTAAAGCGCCTGTCTAGTAAACAGGAGATCCTGAGTTCGAATCCCAGTGGTGCCTGCTTGCTGTGTCAAAAGTGCGCACTTGCGTCTTCTTACCAGAGTTGTGTTGCTGGTCAGACAGCTCAACTTTCTGTTGCAGCCTGTTATGATTTGGCGATCCTGCATCTTGTTCCAGCAGTAGTGTCACTCTTCGTTCTACCTGGAATTTCGTGCCGCTGTTCCACACGCGCTCCTGCTTCCCATTCGCTTTTATTCTCCCACCTTCATTCCCAGTTTGGTGGGAATAACGACGTGAGGTGGAGACACTGCTGACTTACCAGGGAATGCTGTGGCAAACGCGCGCGCGCACACACTCCACGAGCTGATCATCACCCTCATTCTCTGCCGTCACCGTTCATTCATTTTACGCCAACGGAAAATAGATCCTCCTTCTCCTAGAGTTGGAGTGCAGTTGTCTTTTCTTTTTCTGCTGAAGGAGGGAAAGAGAAAACATTGCTGCTGAAGGTGGATATGGAGTGAAGGACAGTCACCAGCGTGTGTACAAGTCAGTTGGCAAGGTTTCCTGTCAGCGTCACAGGGCGGGATCCCTGTTTAGGAATCCGACTTTGCATCGTTCAGACCTGGATACAGCTCCCAGTCTGGTAATGAAGATTTATTTCTCTAATTGTGAATTATCCGATTGAAAACGAATTCCTAGTTACGCACAGAATACACCCGCTGATCCTGCCAGAGTCAGCCCAGTGATTGTTTGCATTCATCTAGAAGGGCAAAGGCAGCAGATACACCGGTAAACTAGCTCCGCGAATCCCCCTCCGATCATCTCAGCTTTCTGAGTTGTAAAGATCTCGTTGTAGCTTCGCTAGCGCTGGATCAAAGTCCTGGAACCCCTTCCCTAGCAGCCTCATGGCTGGAGCTCCGTGCTGAGGAGTTCAAGGGTTCAGGAAAGTAACTCATCCCCCTGATCTGTCGGGTAATCAGGGATGGGCAGTAAATCCTACCCTGGATGAGTGGCGCTGGAAGAGCACAACAGTTCAGGCAGGCATCCAAGGAGCAGCGAAATCGACGTTTCGGGCAAAAGCCTACCCCACCGAGTGACGCCGATCTCCCAGGAATCCGTTTCAAAAAGGGGCAGGTCCTAAACGGACACCTGCTACCGGTCGGAAATAGGTTGAGAACGGCAGCGAGGGAGTGTAATAAAAGTGAAAGACAATGCCGACTGCGAGGCATGAGGCAGGAAGTGAGTGTAGAGCTGGTGGTACAAAGCTCAGAGTTGCTGCTAATGGGTCACCCTTTACTGCTCACTGTTTACACTGACTCACACACCACTCCTGGTCAGTTCATTTCAGTGACACTTTTCCCCTTGGTGTGAGGTTCCCTCTGGAGCGTAATCACGCCCTTAATGGGCCCAGAGAGGATGACACATCCTCTTTATCCTGTCAGTTTAAAGAGGTGAAAACATCGAATTCAAGAGCAGGTTGTGTTTTTCCGTGCCGTTTGCGTGGAGAATGTTGAGTCGTGAACTCTCTCTTCTTTGTAATTCTCACTGAGCAAGATCGAGACGGAAAGCACGTTGACGAGCCCTTGTCTTCAAGTGGTGAATGAACTGTACCTGTGCACTCAGCGCCCAACCGCGCGCACTGTGGCGCCATGGCTTAGATGGTTAAAGCGCCTGTCTAGTAAACAGGAGATCCTGAGTTCGAATCCCAGTGGTGCCTGCTTGCTGTGTCAAAAGTGCGCACTTGCATCTTCTTACCACAGTTGTGTTGCTGGTCAGACAGCTCAACTTTCTGTTGCAGCCTGTTATGATTTGGCGATCCTGCATCTTGTTCCAGCAGTAGTGTCACTCTTCGTTCTACCTGGAATTTCGTGCCGCTGTTCCACACGCGCTCCTGCTTCCCATTCGCTTTTATTCTCCCACCTTCATTCCCAGTTTGGTGGGAATAACGACGTGAGGTGGAGACACTGCTGACTTACCAGGGAATGCTGTGGCAAACGCGCGCGCACACACACTCCACGAGCTGATCATCACCCTCATTCTCTGCCGTCACCGTTCATTCATTTTACGCCAACGGAAAATAGATCCTCCTTCTCCTAGAGTTGGAGTGCAGTTGTCTTTTCTTTTTCTGCTGAAGGAGGAAAAGAGAAAACATTGCTGCTGAAGGTGGATATGGAGTGAAGGACAGTCACCAGCGTGTGTACAAGTCAGTTGGCAAGGTTTCCTGTCAGCGTCACAGGGCGGGATCCCTGTTTAGGAATCCGACTTTGCATCGTCCAGACCTGGATACAGCTCCCAGTCTGGTAATGAAGATTTATTTCTCTAATTGTGAATTATCCGATTGAAAACGAATTCCTAGTTACGCACAGAATACACCCGCTGATCCTGCCAGAGTCAGCCCAGTGATTGTTTGCATTCATCTAGAAGGGCAAAGGCAGCAGATACACCGGTAAACTAGCTCCGCGAATCCCCCTCCTATCATCTCAGCTTTCTGAGTTGTAAAGATCTCGTTGTAGCTTCGCTAGCGCTGGATCAAAGTCCTGGAACCCCTTCCCTCGCAGCCTCATGGCTGGAGCTCCGTGCTGAGGAGTTCAAGGGTTCAGGAAAGTAACTCATCCCCCTGATCTGTCGGGTAATCAGGGATGGGCAGTAAATCCTACCCTGGATGAGTGGCGCTGGAAGAGCACAACAGTTCAGGCAGGCATCCAAGGAGCAGCGAAATCGACGTTTCGGGCAAAAGCCTACCCCATCGAGTGACGCCGATCTCCCAGGAATCCGTTTCAAAAAGGGGCAGGTCCTAAACGGACACCTGCTATCGGTCGGAAATAGGTTGAGAACGGCAGCGAGGGAGTGTAATAAAAGTGAAAGACAATGCCGACCGCGAGGCATGAGGCAGGAAGTGAGTGTAGAGCTGGTGGTACAAAGCTCAGAGTTGGTGCTAATGGGTCACCCTTTACTGCTCACTGTTTACACTGACTCACACACCACTCCTGGTCAGTTCATTTCAGTGACACTTTTCCCCTTGGTGTGAGGTTCCCTCTGGAGCGTAATCACGCCCTTAATGGGCCCAGAGAGGATGACACATCCTCTTTATCCTGTCAGTTTAAAGAGGTGAAAACATCGAATTCAAGAGCAGGTTGTGTTTTTCCGTGCCGTTTGCGTGGAGAATGTTGAGTCGTGAACTCTCTCTTCTTTGCAATTCTCACTGAGCAAGATCGAGACGGAAAGCACGTTGACGAGCCCTTGTCTTCAAGTGGTGAATGAACTGTACCTGTGCACTCAGCGCCCAACCGCGCGCGCTGTGGCGCCATGGCTTCGATGATTAAAGCGCCTGTCTAGTAAACAGGGGATCCTGGGATCGAATCCCCGTGGTGCCTGCTTGCTGTGTCAAAAGTGCGCACTTGCGTCTTCTTACCAGAGTTGTGTTGCTGGTCAGACAGCTCAACTTTCTGTTGCAGCCTGTTATGATTTGGCGATCCTGCATCTCGTTCCAGCAGTAGTGTCACTCTTCGTTCTACCTGGAATTTCGTGCCGCTGTTCCACACGCGCTCCTGCTTCTCATTCGCTTTTATTCTCCCACCTTCATTCCCAGTTTGGTGGGAATAACGACGTGAGGTGGAGACACTGCTGACTTACCAGGGAATGCTGTGGCAAACGCGCACGGGCACACACTCCACGAGCTGATCATCACCCTCATTCTCTGCCGTCACCGTTCATTCATTTTACGCCAACGGAAAATAGATCCTCCTTCTCCTAGAGTTGGAGTGCAGTTGTCTTTTCTTTTTCTGCTGAAGGAGGAAAAGAGAAAACATTGCTGCTGAAGGTGGATATGGAGTGAAGGACAGTCACCAGCGTGTGTACAAGTCAGTTGGCAAGGTTTCCTGTCAGCGTCACAGGGCGGGATCCCTGTTTAGGAATCCGACTTTGCATCGTCCAGACCTGGATACAGCTCCCAGTCTGGTAATGAAGATTTATTTCTCTAATTGTGAATTATCCGATTGAAAACGAATTCCTAGTTACGCACAGAATACACCCGCTGATCCTGCCAGAGTCAGCCCAGTGATTGTTTGCATTCATCTAGAAGGGCAAAGGCAGCAGATACACCGGTAAACTAGCTCCGCGAATCCCCCTCCTATCATCTCAGCTTTCTGAGTTGTAAAGATCTCGTTGTAGCTTCGCTAGCGCTGGATCAAAGTCCTGGAACCCCTTCCCTCGCAGCCTCATGGCTGGAGCTCCGTGCTGAGGAGTTCAAGGGTTCAGGAAAGTAACTCATCCCCCTGATCTGTCGGGTAATCAGGGATGGGCAGTAAATCCTACCCTGGATGAGTGGCGCTGGAAGAGCACAACAGTTCAGGCAGGCATCCAAGGAGCAGCGAAATCGACGTTTCGGGCAAAAGCCTACCCCATCGAGTGACGCCAATCTCCCAGGAATCCGTTTCAAAAAGGGGCAGGTCCTAAACGGACACCTGCTATCGGTCGGAAATAGGTTGAGAACGGCAGCGAGGGAGTGTAATAAAAGTGAAAGACAATGCCGAGCGCGAGGCATGAGGCAGGAAGTGAGTGTAGAGCTGGTGGTACAAAGCTCAGAGTTGGTGCTAATGGGTCACCCTTTACTGCTCACTGTTTACACTGACTCACACACCACTCCTGGTCAGTTCATTTCAGTGACACTTTTCCCCTTGGTGTGAGGTTCCCTCTGGAGCGTAATAACGCCCTTAATGGGCCCAGAGAGGATGACACATCCTCTTTATCCTGTCAGTTTAAAGAGGTGAAAACATCGAATTCAAGAGCAGGTTGTGTTTTTCCGTGCCGTTTGCGTGGAGAATGTTGAGTCGTGAACTCTCTCTTCTTTGCAATTCTCACTGAGCAAGATCGAGACGGAAAGCACGTTGACGAGCCCTTGTCTTCAAGTGGTGAATGAACTGTACCTGTGCACTCAGCACCCACCCCCGCGCGCTGTGGCGCCATGGCTTAGATGGTTAAAGTGCCTGTCTAGTAAACAGGAGATCCTGGGTTCGAATCCCAGTGGTGCCTGCTTGCTGTGTCATAAGTGCGCACTTGCATCTTCTTACCAGAGTTGTGTTGCTGGTCAGACAGCTCAACGTTCTGTTGCAGCCTGTTGTGTTTTGGAGATCCTGCATCTCGTTCCAGCAGTAGTGTCACTCTTTGTTCTACCTGGAATTTCGTGCCGCTGTTCCACAAGCGCTCCTGCTTCTCATTCGCTTTTATTCTCCCACCTTCATTCCCAGTTTGGTGGGAATAACGACGTGAGGTGGAGACACTGCTGACTTACCAGGGAATGCTGTGGCAAACGCGCGCGCGCACACACTCCACGAGCTGATCATCACCCTCATTCTCTGCCGTCACCGTTCATTCATTTTACGCCAACGGAAAATAGATCCTCCTTCTCCTAGAGTTGGAGTGCAGTTGTCTTTTCTTTTTCTGCTGAAGGAGGAAAAGAGAAAACATTGCTGCTGAAGGTGGATATGGAGTGAAGGACAGTCACCCGCGTGTGTACAAGTCAGTTGGCAAGGTTTCCTGTCAGCGTCACAGGGCGGGATCCCTGTTTAGGAATCCGACTTTGCATCGTACAGACCTGGATACAGCTCCCAGTCTGGTAATGAAGATTTATTTCTCTAATTGTGAATTATCCGATTGAAAACGAATTCCTAGTTACGCACAGAATACACCCGCTGATCCTGCCAGAGTCAGCCCAGTGATTGTTTGCATTCATCTAGAAGGGCAAAGGCAGCAGATACACCGGTAAACTAGCTCCGCGAATCCCCCTCCGATCATCTCAGCTTTCTGAGTTGTAAAGATCTCGTTGTAGCTTCGCTAGCGCTGGATCAAAGTCCTGGAACCCCTTCCCTCGCAGCCTCATGGCTGGAGCTCCGTGCTGAGGAGTTCAAGGGTTCAGGAAAGTAACTCATCCCCCTGATCTGTCGGGTAATCAGGGATGGGCAGTAAATCCTACCCTGGATGAGTGGCGCTGGAAGAGCACAACAGTTCAGGCAGGCATCCAAGGAGCAGCGAAATCGACGTTTCGGGCAAAAGCCTACCCCACCGAGTGACGCCGATCTCCCAGGAATCCGTTTCAAAAAGGGGCAGGTCCTAAACGGACACCTGCTACCGGTCGGAAATAGGTTGAGAACGGCAGCGAGGGAGTGTAATAAAAGTGAAAGACAATGCCGACCGCGAGGCATGAGGCAGGAAGTGAGTGTAGAGCTGGTGGTACAAAGCTCAGAGTTGGTGCTAATGGGTCACCCTTTACTGCTCACTGTTTACACTGACTCACACACCACTCCTGGTCAGTTCATTTCAGTGACACTTTTCCCCTTGGTGTGAGGTTCCCTCTGGAGCGTAATCACGCCCTTAATGGGCCCAGAGAGGATGACACATCCTCTTTATCCTGTCAGTTTAAAGAGGTGAAAACATCGAATTCAAGAGCAGGTTGTGTTTTTCCGTGCCGTTTGCGTGGAGAATGTTGAGTCGTGAACTCTCTCTTCTTTGCAATTCTCACTGAGCAAGATCGAGACGGAAAGCACGTTGACGAGCCCTTGTCTTCAAGTGGTGAATGAACTGTACCTGTGCACTCAGCGCCCAACCGCGCGCGCTGTGGCGCCATGGCTTAGATGGTTAAAGCGCCTGTCTAGTAAACAGGAGATCCTGAGTTCGAATCCCAGTGGTGCCTGCTTGCTGTGTCAAAAGTGCGCACTTGCGTCTTCTTACCAGAGTTGTGTTGCTGGTCAGACAGCTCAACTTTCTGTTGCAGCCTGTTATGATTTGGCGATCCTGCATCTTGTTCCAGCAGTAGTGTCACTCTTCGTTCTACCTGGAATTTCGTGCCGCTGTTCCACACGCGCTCCTGCTTCCCATTCGCTTTTATTCTCCCACCTTCATTCCCAGTTTGGTGGGAATAACGACGTGAGGTGGAGACACTGCTGACTTACCAGGGAATGCTGTGGCAAACGCGCGCGCGCACACACTCCACGAGCTGATCATCACCCTCATTCTCTGCCGTCAACGTTCATTCATTTTACGCCAACGGAAAATAGATCCTCCTTCTCCTAGAGTTGGAGTGCAGTTGTCTTTTCTTTTTCTGCTGAAGGAGGAAAAGAGAAAACATTGCTGCTGAAGGTGGATATGGAGTGAAGGACAGTCACCAGCGTGTGTACAAGTCAGTTGGCAAGGTTTCCTGTCAGCGTCACAGGGCGGGATCCCTGTTTAGGAATCCGACTTTGCATCGTCCAGACTGGATACAGCTCCCAGTCTGGTAATGAAGATTTATTTCTCTAATTGTGAATTATCCGATTGAAAACGAATTCCTAGTTACGCACAGAATACACCCGCTGATCCTGCCAGAGTCAGCCCAGTGATTGTTTGCATTCATCTAGAAGGGCAAAGGCAGCAGATACACCGGTAAACTAGCTCCGAGAATCCCCCTCCGATCATCTCAGCTTTCTGAGTTGTAAAGATCTCGTTGTAGCTTCGCTAGCGCTGGATCAAAGTCCTGGAACCCCTTCCCTCGCAGCCTCATGGCTGGAGCTCCGTGCTGAGGAGTTCAAGGGTTCAGGAAAGTAACTCATCCCCCTGATCTGTCGGGTAATCAGGGATGGGCAGTAAATCCTACCCTGGATGAGTGGCGCTGGAAGAGCACAACAGTTCAGGCAGGCATCCAAGGAGCAGCGAAATCGACGTTTCGGGCAAAAGCCTACCCCACCGAGTGACGCCGATCTCCCAGGAATCCGTTTCAAAAAGGGGCAGGTCCTAAACGGACACCTGCTACCGGTCGGAAATAGGTTGAGAACGGCAGCGAGGGAGTGTAATAAAAGTGAAAGACAATGCCGACCGCGAGGCATGAGGCAGGAAGTGAGTGTAGAGCTGGTGGTACAAAGCTCAGAGTTGGTGCTAATGGGTCACCCTTTACTGCTCACTGTTTACACTGACTCACACACCACTCCTGGTCAGTTCATTTCAGTGACACTTTTCCCCTTGGTGTGAGGTTCCCTCTGGAGCGTAATCACGCCCTTAATGGGCCCAGAGAGGATGACACATCCTCTTTATCCTGTCAGTTTAAAGAGGTGAAAACATCGAATTCAAGAGCAGGTTGTGTTTTTCCGTGCCGTTTGCGTGGAGAATGTTGAGTCGTGAACTCTCTCTTCTTTGCAATTCTCACTGAGCAAGATCGAGACGGAAAGCACGTTGACGAGCCCTTGTCTTCAAGTGGTGAATGAACTGTACCTGTGCACTCAGCGCCCAACCGCGCGCGCTGTGGCGCCATGGCTTAGATGGTTAAAGCGCCTGTCTAGTAAACAGGAGATCCTGAGTTCAAATCCCAGTCGTGCCTGCTTGCTGTGTCAAAAGTGCGCACTTGCGTCTTCTTACCAGAGTTGTGTTGCTGGTCAGACAGCTCAACTTTCTGTTGCAGCCTGTTATGATTTGGCGATCCTGCATCTTGTTCCAGCAGTAGTGTCACTCTTCGTTCTACCTGGAATTTCGTGCCGCTGTTCCACACGCGCTCCTGCTTCCCATTCGCTTTTATTCTCCCACCTTCATTCCCAGTTTGGTGGGAATAACGACGTGAGGTGGAGACACTGCTGACTTACCAGGGAATGCTGTGGCAAACGCGCGCGCGCACACACTCCACGAGCTGATCATCACCCTCATTCTCTGCCGTCACCGTTCATTCATTTTACGCCAACGGAAAATAGATCCTCCTTCTCCTAGAGTTGGAGTGCAGTTGTCTTTTCTTTTTCTGCTGAAGGAGGAAAAGAGAAAACATTGCTGCTGAAGGTGGATATGGAGTGAAGGACAGTCACCAGCGTGTGTACAAGTCAGTTGGCAAGGTTTCCTGTCAGCGTCACAGGGCGGGATCCCTGTTTAGGAATCCGACTTTGCATCGTCCAGACCTGGATACAGCTCCCAGTCTGGTAATGAAGATTTATTTCTCTAATTGTGAATTATCCGATTGAAAACGAATTCCTAGTTACGCACAGAATACACCCGCTGATCCTGCCAGAGTCAGCCCAGTGATTGTTTGCATTCATCTAGAAGGGCAAAGGCAGCAGATACACCGGTAAACTAGCTCCGCGAATCCCCCTCCGATCATCTCAGCTTTCTGAGTTGTAAAGATCTCGTTGTAGCTTCGCTAGCGCTGGATCAAAGTCCTGGAACCCCTGCCCTAGCAGCCTCATGGCTGGAGCTCCGTGCTGAGGAGTTCAAGGGTTCAGGAAAGTAACTCATCCCCCTGATCTGTCGGGTAATCAGGGATGGGCAGTAAATCCTACCCTGGATGAGTGGCGCTGGAAGAGCACAACAGTTCAGGCAGGCATCCAAGGAGCAGCGAAATTGACGTTTCGGGCAAAAGCCTACCCCACCGAGTGACGCCGATCTCCCAGGAATCCGTTTCAAAAAGGGGCAGGTCCTAAACGGACACCTGCTACCGGTCGGAAATAGGTTGAGAACGGCAGCGAGGGAGTGTAATAAAAGTGAAAGACAATGCCGACCGCGAGGCATGAGGCAGGAAGTGAGTGTAGAGCTGGTGGTACAAAGCTCAGAGTTGGTGCTAATGGGTCACCCTTTACTGCTCACTGTTTACACTGACTCACACACCACTCCTGGTCAGTTCATTTCAGTGACACTTTTCCCCTTGGTGTGAGGTTCCCTCTGGAGCGTAATCACGCCCTTAATGGGCCCAGAGAGGATGACACATCCTCTTTATCCTGTCAGTTTAAAGAGGTGAAAACATCGAATTCAAGAGCAGGTTGTGTTTTTCCGTGCCGTTTGCGTGGAGAATGTTGAGTCGTGAACTCTCTCTTCTTTGCAATTCTCACTGAGCAAGATCGAGACGGAAAGCACTTTGACGAGCCCTTGTCTTCAAGTGGTGAATGAACTGTACCTGTGCACTCAGCGCCCAACCGCGCGCGCTGTGGCGCCATGGCTTAGATGGTTAAAGCGCCTGTCTAGTAAACAGGAGATCCTGAGTTCGAATCCCAGTGGTGCCTGCTTGCTGTGTCAAAAGTGCGCACTTGCGTCTTCTTACCAGAGTTGTGTTGCTGGTCAGACAGCTCAACTTTCTGTTGCAGCCTGTTATGATTTGGCGATCCTGCATCTTGTTCCAGCAGTAGTGTCACTCTTCGTTCTACCTGGAATTTCGTGCCGCTGTTCCACACGCGCTCCTGCTTCCCATTCGCTTTTATTCTCCCACCTTCATTCCCAGTTTGGTGGGAATAACGACGTGAGGTGGAGACACTGCTGACTTACCAGGGAATGCTGTGGCAAACGCGCGCGCGCACACACTCCACGAGCTGATCATCACCCTCATTCTCTGCCGTCACCGTTCATTCATTTTACGCCAACGGAAAATAGATCCTCCTTCTCCTAGAGTTGGAGTGCAGTTGTCTTTTCTTTTTCTGCTGAAGGAGGAAAAGAGAAAACATTGCTGCTGAAGGTGGATATGGAGTGAAGGACAGTCACCAGCGTGTGTACAAGTCAGTTGGCAAGGTTTCCTGTCAGCGTCACAGGGCGGGATCCCTGTTTAGGAATCCGACTTTGCATCGTCCAGACCTGGATACAGCTCCCAGTCTGGTAATGAAGATTTATTTCTCTAATTGTGAATTATCCGATTGAAAACGAATTCCTAGTTACGCACAGAATACACCCGCTGATCCTGCCAGAGTCAGCCCAGTGATTGTTTGCATTCATCTAGAAGGGCAAAGGCAGCAGATACACCGGTAAACTAGCTCCGCGAATCCCCCTCCTATCATCTCAGCTTACTGAGTTGTAAAGATCTCGTTGTAGCTTCGCTAGCGCTGGATCAAAGTCCTGGAACCCCTTCCCTCGCAGCCTCATGGCTGGAGCTCCGTGCTGAGGAGTTCAAGGGTTCAGGAAAGTAACTCATCCCCCTGATCTGTCGGGTAATCAGGGATGGGCAGTAAATCCTACCCTGGATGAGTGGCGCTGGAAGAGCACAACAGTTCAGGCAGGCATCCAAGGAGCAGCGAAATCGACGTTTCGGGCAAAAGCCTACCCCATCGAGTGACGCCGATCTCCCAGGAATCCGTTTCAAAAAGGGGCAGGTCCTAAACGGACACCTGCTATCGGTCGGAAATAGGTTGAGAACGGCAGCGAGGGAGTGTAATAAAAGGGAAAGACAATGCCGACCGCGAGGCATGAGGCAGGAAGTGAGTGTAGAGCTGGTGGTACAAAGCTCAGAGTTGGTGCTAATGGGTCACCCTTTACTGCTCACTGTTTACACTGACTCACACACCACTCCTGGTCAGTTCATTTCAGTGACACTTTTCCCCTTGGTGTGAGGTTCCCTCTGGAGCGTAATCACGCCCTTAATGGGCCCAGAGAGGATGACACATCCTCTTTATCCTGTCAGTTTAAAGAGGTGAAAACATCGAATTCAAGAGCAGGTTGTGTTTTTCCGTGCCGTTTGCGTGGAGAATGTTGAGTCGTGAACTCTCTCTTCTTTGCAATTCTCACTGAGCAAGATCGAGACGGAAAGCACGTTGACGAGCCCTTGTCTTCAAGTGGTGAATGAACTGTACCTGTGCACTCAGCGCCCAACCGCGTGCGCTGTGGCGCCATGGCTTCGATGATTAAAGCGCCTGTCTAGTAAACAGGGGATCCTGGGATCGAATCCCCGTGGTGCCTGCTTGCTGTGTCAAAAGTGCGCACTTGCATCTTCTTACCAGAGTTGTGTTGCTGGTCAGACAGCTCAACTTTCTGTTGCAGCCTGTTATGATTTGGCGATCCTGCATCTCGTTCCAGCAGTAGTGTCACTCTTCGTTCTACCTGGAATTTCGTGCCGCTGTTCCACACGCGCTCCTGCTTCTCATTCGCTTTTATTCTCCCACCTTCATTCCCAGTTTGGTGGGAATAACGACGTGAGGTGGAGACACTGCTGACTTACCAGGGAATGCTGTGGCAAACGCGCACGGGCACACACTCCACGAGCTGATCATCACCCTCATTCTCTGCCGTCACCGTTCATTCATTTTACGCCAACGGAAAATAGATCCTCCTTCTCCTAGAGTTGGAGTGCAGTTGTCTTTTCTTTTTCTGCTGAAGGAGGAAAAGAGAAAACATTGCTGCTGAAGGTGGATATGGAGTGAAGGACAGTCACCAGCGTGTGTACAAGTCAGTTGGCAAGGTTTCCTGTCAGCGTCACAGGGCGGGATCCCTGTTTAGGAATCCGACTTTGCATCGTCCAGACCTGGATACAGCTCCCAGTCTGGTAATGAAGATTTATTTCTCTAATTGTGAATTATCCGATTGAAAACGAATTCCTAGTTACGCACAGAATACACCCGCTGATCCTGCCAGAGTCAGCCCAGTGATTGTTTGCATTCATCTAGAAGGGCAAAGGCAGCAGATACACCGGTAAACTAGCTCCGCGAATCCCCCTCCTATCATCTCAGCTTTCTGAGTTGTAAAGATCTCGTTGTAGCTTCGCTAGCGCTGGATCAAAGTCCTGGAACCCCTTCCCTCGCAGCCTCATGGCTGGAGCTCCGTGCTGAGGAGTTCAAGGGTTCAGGAAAGTAACTCATCCCCCTGATCTGTCGGGTAATCAGGGATGGGCAGTAAATCCTACCCTGGATGAGTGGCGCTGGAAGAGCACAACAGTTCAGGCAGGCATCCAAGGAGCAGCGAAATCGACGTTTCGGGCAAAAGCCTACCCCATCGAGTGACGCCAATCTCCCAGGAATCCGTTTCAAAAAGGGGCAGGTCCTAAACGGACACCTGCTATCGGTCGGAAATAGGTTGAGAACGGCAGCGAGGGAGTGTAATAAAAGTGAAAGACAATGCCGACCGCGAGGCATGAGGCAGGAAGTGAGTGTAGAGCTGGTGGTACAA
Source organism: Chiloscyllium punctatum (assembly GCF_047496795.1). Classification (NCBI taxonomy): domain Eukaryota; kingdom Metazoa; phylum Chordata; class Chondrichthyes; order Orectolobiformes; family Hemiscylliidae; genus Chiloscyllium; species Chiloscyllium punctatum. The sequence goes on from NC_092783.1 coordinate 30,642,118, forward strand.
AGCTCAGAGTTGGTGCTAATGGGTCACCCTTTACTGCTCACTGTTTACACTGACTCACACACCACTCCTGGTCAGTTCATTTCAGTGACACTTTTCCCCTTGGTGTGAGGTTCCCTCTGGAGCGTAATAACGCCCTTAATGGGCCCAGAGAGGATGACACATCCTCTTTATCCTGTCAGTTTAAAGAGGTGAAAACATCGAATTCAAGAGCAGGTTGTGTTTTTCCGTGCCGTTTGCGTGGAGAATGTTGAGTCGTGAACTCTCTCTTCTTTGCAATTCTCACTGAGCAAGATCGAGACGGAAAGCACGTTGACGAGCCCTTGTCTTCAAGTGGTGAATGAACTGTACCTGTGCACTCAGCACCCACCCGCGCGCGCTGTGGCGCCATGGCTTAGATGGTTAAAGCGCCTGTCTAGTAAACAGGAGATCTTGGGTTCGAATCCCAGTGGTGCCTGCTTGCTGTGTCAAACGTGCGCACTTGCGTCTTCTTACCAGAGTTGCGTTGCTGGTCCGACAGCTCAACGTTCTGTTGCAGCCTGTTATGATTTGGCGATCCTGCATCTCGCTCCAGCAGTAGCGTCACTCTTCGTTCTACCTGGAATTTCGTGCCGCTGTTCCACACGCGCTCCTGCTTCTCATTCGCTTTTTTTCTCCCACCTTCATTCCCAGTTTGGTGGGAATAACGACGTGAGGTGGAGACACTGCTGACTTACCAGGGAATGCTGTGGCAAACGCGCGCGCGCACACACTCCACGAGCTGATCATCACCCTCATTCTCTGCCGTCACCGTTCATTCATTTTACGCCAACGGAAAATAGATCCTCCTTCTCCTAGAGTTGGAGTGCAGTTGTCTTTTCTTTTTCTGCTGAAGGAGGAAAAGAGAAAACATTGCTGCTGAAGGTGGATATGGAGTGAAGGACAGTCACCAGCGTGTGTACAAGTCATTTGGCAAGGTTTCCTGTCAGCGTCACAGGGCGGGATCCCTGTTTAGGAATCCGACTTTGCATCGTCCAGACCTGGATACAGCTCCCAGTCTGGTAATGAAGATTTATTTCTCTAATTGTGAATTATCCGATTGAAAACGAATTCCTAGTTACGCACAGAATACACCCGCTGATCCTGCCAGAGTCAGCCCAGTGATTGTTTGCATTCATCTAGAAGGGCAAAGGCAGCAGATACACCGGTAAACTAGCTCCGCGAATCCCCCTCCGATCATCTCAGCTTTCTGAGTTGTAAAGATCTCGTTGTAGCTTCGCCAGCGCTGGATCAAAGTCCTGGAACCCCTTCCCTAGCAGCCTCATGGCTGGAGCTCCGTGCTGAGGAGTTCAAGGGTTCAGGAAAGTAACTCATCCCCCTGATCTGTCGGGTAATCAGGGATGGGCAGTAAATCCTACCCTGGATGAGTGGCGCTGGAAGAGCACAACAGTTCAGGCAGGCATCCAAGGAGCAGCGAAATCGACGTTTCGGGCAAAAGCCTACCCCATCGAGTGACGCCGATCTCCCAGGAATCCGTTTCAAAAAGGGGCAGGTCCTAAACGGACACCTGCTATCGGTCGGAAATAGGTTGAGAACGGCAGCGAGGGAGTGTAATAAAAGTGAAAGACAATGCCGACCGCGAGGCATGAGGCAGGAAGTGAGTGTAGAGCTGGTGGTACAAAGCTCAGAGTTGGTGCTAATGGGTCACCCTTTACTGCTCACTGTTTACACTGACTCACACACCACTCCTGGTCAGTTCATTTCAGTGACACTTTTCCCCTTGGTGTGAGGTTCCCTCTGGAGTGTAATAACGCCCTTAATGGGCCCAGAGAGGATGACACATCCTCTTTATCCTGTCAGTTTAAAGAGGTGAAAACATCGAATTCAAGAGCAGGTTGTGTTTTTCCGTGCCGTTTGCGTGGAGAATGTTGAGTCGTGAACTCTCTCTTCTTTGCAATTCTCACTGAGCAAGATCGAGACGGAAAGCACGTTGACGAGCCCTTGTCTTCAAGTGGTGAATGAACTGTACCTGTGCACTCAGCGCCCAACCGCGCGCGCTGTGGCGCCATGGCTTAGATGGTTAAAGCGCCTATCTAGTTAACAGGAGATCCTGGGTTCGAATCCCAGTGGTGCCTGCTTGCTGTGTCAAAAGTGCGCACTTGCATCTTCTTACCAGAGTTGTGTTGCTGGTCAGACAGCTCAACGTTCTGTTGCAGCCTGTTATGATTTGGCGATCCTGCATCTCGTTCCAGCAGTAGCGTCACTCTTCGTTCTACCTGGAATTTCGTGCCGCTGTTCCACACGCGCTCCTGCTTCTCATTCGCTTTTATTCTCCCACCTTCATTCCCAGTTTGGTGGGAATAACGACGTGAGGTGGAGACACTGCTGACTTACCAGGGAATGCTGTGGCAAACGCGCGCGCGCACACACTCCACGAGCTGATCATCACCCTCATTCTCTGCCGTCACCGTTCATTCATTTTACGCCAACGGTAAATAGATCCTCCTTCTCCTAGAGTTGGAGTGCAGTTGTCTTTTCTTTTTCTGCTGAAGGAGGAAAAGAGAAAACATTGCTGCTGAAGGTGGATATGGAGTGAAGGACAGTCACCAGCGTGTGTACAAGTCAGTTGGTAAGGTTTCCTGCCAGCGTCACAGGGCGGGATCCCTGTTTAGGAATCCGACTTTGCATCGTCCAGACTTGGATACAGCTCCCAGTCTGGTAATGAAGATTTATTTCTCTAATTGTGAATTATCCGATTGAAAACGAATTCCTAGTTACGCACAGAATACACCCGCTGATCCTGCCAGAGTCAGCCCAGTGATTGTTTGCATTCATCTAGAAGGGCAAAGGCAGCAGATACACCGGTAAACTCGCTCCGCGAATCCCCCTCCTATCATCTCAGCTTTCTGAGTTGTAAAGATCTCGTTGTAGCTTCGCTAGCGCTGGATCAAAGTCCTGGAACCCCTTCCCTAGCAGCCTCATGGCTGGAGCTCCGTGCTGAGGAGTTCAAGGGTTCAGGAAAGTAACTCATCCCCCTGATCTGTCGGGTAATCAGGGATGGTCAGTAAATCCTACCCTGGATGAGTGGCGCTGGAAGAGCACAACAGTTCAGGCAGGCATCCAAGGAGCAGCGAAATCGACGTTTCGGGCAAAAGCCTACCCCATCGAGTGACGCCGATCTTCCAGGAATCCGTTTCAAAAAGGGGCAGGTCCTAAACGGACACCTGCTACCGGTCGGAAATAGGTTGAGAACGGCAGCGAGGGAGTGTAATAAAAGTGAAAGACAATGCCGACCGCGAGGCATTAGGCAGGAAGTGAGTGTAGAGCTGGTGGTACAAAGCTCAGAGTTGGTGCTAATGGGTCACCCTTTACTGCTCACTGTTTACACTGACTCACACACCACTCCTGGTCAGTTCATTTCAGTGACACTTTTCCCCTTGGTGTGAGGTTCCCTCTGGAGCGTAATAACGCCCTTAATGGGCCCAGAGAGGATGACACATCCTCTTTATCCTGTCAGTTTAAAGAGGTGAAAACATCGAATTCAAGAGCAGGTTGTGTTTTTCCGTGCCGTTTGCGTGGAGAATGTTGAGTCGTGAACTCTCTCTTCTTTGCAATTCTCACTGAGCAAGATCGAGACGGAAAGCACGTTGACGAGCCCTTGTCTTCAAGTGGTGAATGAACTGTACCTGTGCACTCAGCGCCCAACCGCGCGCGCTGTAGCGCCATGGCTTAGATGGTTAAACCGCCTGTCTTGTAAACAGGAGGTCCTGGGTTCGAATCCCAGTGGTGCCTGCTTGCTGTGTCAACAGTGCGCACTTGCATCTTCTTACCAGAGTTGTGTTGCTGGTCAGACAGCTCAGCGGCCTGTTGTGTTTTGGCGATCCTGCATCTCGTTCCAGCAGTAGCGTCACTCTTCGTTCTACCTGGAATTTCGTGCCGCTGTTCCACACGCGCTCCTGCTTCTCATTCGCTTTTATTCTCCCACCTTCATTCCCAGTTTGGTGGGAATAACGACGTGAGGTGGAGACACTGCTGACTTAACAGGGAACGCTGTGGCAAACGCGCGCGCGCACACACTCCACGAGCTGATCATCACCCTCATTCTCTGCCGTCACCGTTCATTCATTTTACGCCAACGGAAAATAGATCCTCCTTCTCCTAGAGTTGGAGTGCAGTTGTCTTTTCTTTTTCTGCTGAAGGAGAAAAAGAGAAAACATTGCTGCTGAAGGTGGATATGGAGTGAAGGACAGTCACCAGCGTGTGTACAAGTCAGTTGGCAAGGTTTCCTGTCAGCGTCACAGGGCGGGATCCCTGTTTAGGAATCCGACTTTGCATCGTCCAGACCTGGATACAGCTCCCAGTCTGGTACTGAAGATTTATTTCTCTAATTGTGAATTATCCGATTGAAAACGAATTCCTAGTTACGCACAGAATACACCCGCTGATCCTGCCAGAGTCAGCCCAGTGATTGTTTGCATTCATCTAGAAGGGCAAAGGCAGCAGATACACCGGTAAACTAGCTCCGCGAATCCCCCTCCGATCATCTCAGCTTTCTGAGTTGTAAAGATCTCGTTGTAGCTTCGCTAGCGCTGGATCAAAGTCCTGGAACCCCTTCCCTCGCAGCCTCATGGCTGGAGCTCCGTGCTGAGGAGTTCAAGGGTTCAGGAAAGTAACTCATCCCCCTGATCTGTCGGGTAATCAGGGATGGGCAGTAAATCCTACCCTGGATGAGTGGCGCTGGAAGAGCACAACAGTTCAGGCAGGCATCCAAGGAGCAGCGAAATCGACGTTTCGGGCAAAAGCCTACCCCATCGAGTGACGCCGATCTCCCAGGAATCCGTTTCAAAAAGGGGCAGGTCCTAAACGGACACCTGCTACCGGTCGGAAATAGGTTGAGAACGGCAGCGAGGGAGTGTAATAAAAGTGAAAGACAATGCCGACCGCGAGGCATGAGGCAGGAAGTGAGTGTAGAGCTGGTGGTACAAAGCTCAGAGTTGGTGCTAATGGGTCACCCTTTACTGCTCACTGTTTACACTGACTCACACACCACTCCTGGTCAGTTCATTTCAGTGACACTTTTCCCCTTGGTGTGAGGTTCCCTCTGGAGCGTAATCACGCCCTTAATGGGCCCAGAGAGGATGACACATCCTCTTTATCCTGTCAGTTTAAAGAGGTGAAAACATCGAATTCAAGAGCAGGTTGTGTTTTTCCGTGCCGTTTGCGTGGAGAATGTTGACTCGTGAACTCTCTCTTCTTTGCAATTCTCACTGAGCAAGATCGAGACGGAAAGCACGTTGACGAGCCCTTGTCTTCAAGTGGTGAATGAACTGTACCTGTGCACTCACCGCCCAACCGCGCGCGCTGTGGCGCCATGGCTTAGATGGTTAAAGCGCCTGTCTCGTAAACCGGAGATCCTGGGTTCGAATCCCAGTGGTGCCTGCTTGCTGTGTCAACAGTGCGCACTTGCATCTTCTTACCAGAGTTGTGTTGCTGGTCAGACAGCTCAACGTTCTGTTGCAGCCTGTTATGATTTGGCGATCCTGCATCTCGTTTCAGCAGTAGCGTCACTCTTCGTTCTACCTGGAATTTCGTGCCGCTGTTCCACACGCGCTCCTGCTTCTCATTCGCTTTTATTCTCCCACCTTCATTCCCAGTTTGGTGGGAATAACGACGTGAGGTGGAGACACTGCTGACTTACCAGGGAATGCTGTGGCAAACGCGCGCGCGCACACACTCCACGAGCTGATCATCACCCTCATTCTCTGCCGTCACCGTTCATTCATTTTACGCCAACGGAAAATAGATCCTCCTTCTCCTAGTGTTGGAGTGCAGTTGTCTTTTCTTTTTCTGCTGAAGGAGGAAAAGAGAAAACATTGCTGCTGAAGGTGGATATGGAGTGAAGGACAGTCACCAGCGTGTGTACAAGTCAGTTGGCAAGGTTTCCTGTCAGCGTCACAGGGCGGGATCCCTGTTTAGGAATCCGACTTTGCATCGTCCAGACCTGGATACAGCTCCCAGTCTGGTAATGAAGATTTATTTCTCTAATTGTGAATTATCCGATTGAAAACGAATTCCTAGTTACGCACAGAATACACCCGCTGATCCTGCCAGAGTCAGCCCAGTGATTGTTTGCATTCATTTGGAAGGGCAAAGGCAGCAGATACACCGGTAAACTAGCTCCGCGAATCCCCCTCCTATCATCCCAGCTCTCTGAGTTGTAAAGATATCGTTGTAGCTTCGCTAGCGCTGGATCAAAGTCCTGGAACCCCTTCCCTAGCAGCCTCATGGCTGGAGCTCCGTGCTGAGGAGTTCAAGGGTTCAGGAAAGTAACTCATCCCCCTGATCTGTCGGGTAATCAGGGATGGGCAGTAAATCCTACCCTGGATGAGTGGCGCTGGAAGAGCACAACAGTTCAGGCAGGCATCCAAGGAGCAGCGAAATCAACGTTTCGGGCAAAAGCCTACCCCATCGAGTGACGCCGATCTCCCAGGAATCCGTTTCAAAAAGGGGCAGGTCCTAAACGGACACCTGCTATCGGTCGGAAATAGGTTGAGAACGGCAGCGAGGGAGTGTAATAAAAGTGAAAGACAATGCCGACCGCGAGGCATGAGGCAGGAAGTGAGTGTAGAGCTGGTGGTACAAAGCTCAGAGTTGGTGCTAATGGGTCACCCTTTACTGCTCACTGTTTACACTGACTCACACACCACTCCTGGTCAGTTCATTTCAGTGACACTTTTCCCCTTGGTGTGAGGTTCCCTCTGGAGCGTAATAACGCCCTTAATGGGCCCAGAGAGGATGACACATCCTCTTTATCCTGTCAGTTTAAAGAGGTGAAAACATCGAATTCAAGAGCAGGTTGTGTTTTTCCGTGCCGTTTGCGTGGAGAATGTTGAGTCGTGAACTCTCTCTTCTTTGCAATTCTCACTGAGCAAGATCGAGACGGAAAGCACGTTGACGAGCCCTTGTCTTCAAGTGGTGAATGAACTGTACCTGTGCACTCAGCGCCCAACCGCGCGCGCTGTGGTGCCATGGCTTAGATGGTTAAAGCGCCTGTCTAGTAAACAGGAGATCCTGGGTTCGAATCCCAGTGGTGCCTGCTTGCTGTGTCTAAAGTGCGCACTTGCATCTTCTTACCAGAGTTGTGTTGCTGGTCAGACAGCTCAACTTTCTGTTGCAGCCTGTTATGATTTGGCGATCCTGCATCTCGTTCCAGCAGTAGAGTCACTCTTCGTTCTACCTGGAATTTCGTGCCGCTGTTCCACACGCGCTCCTGCTTCTCATTCGCTTTTATTCTCCCACCTTCATTCCCAGTTTGGTGGGAATAACGACGTGAGGTGGAGACACTGCTGACTTACCAGGGAATGCTGTGGCAAATGCGCGCGCGCACACACTCCACGAGCTGATCATCACCCTCATTCTCTGCCGTCACCGTTCATTCATTTTATGCCAACGGAAAATAAATCCTCCTTCTCCTAGAGTTGGAGTGCAGTTGTCTTTTCATTTTCTGCTGAAGGAGGAAAAGAGAAAACATTGCTGCTGAAGGAGGATATGGAGTGAAGGACAGTCACCAGCGTGTGTACAAGTCAGTTGGCAAGGTTTCCTGTCAGCGTCACAGGGCGGGATCCCTGTTTAGGAATCCGACTTTGCATCGTCCAGACCTGGATACAGCTCCCAGTCTGGTAATGAAGATTTATTTCTCTAATTGTGAATTATCCGATTGAAAACGAATTCCTAGTTACGCATAGAATACACCCACTGATCCTGCCAGAGTCAGCCCAGTGATTGTTTGCATTCATCTAGAAGGGCAAAGGCAGCAGATACACCGGTAAACTAGCTCCGCGAATCCCCCTCCTATCATCTCAGCTTTCTGAGTTGTAAAGATCTCGTTGTAGCTTCGCTAGCGCTGGATCAAAGTCCTGGAACCCCCTCCCTAGCAGCCTCATGCCTGGAGCTCCGTGCTGAGGAGTTCAAGGGTTCAGGAAAGTAACTCATCCCCCTGATCTGTCGGGTAATCAGGGATGGGCAGTAAATCCTACCCTGGATGAGTTGCGCTGGAAGAGCACAACAGTTCAGGCAGGCATCCAAGGAGCAGCGAAATCGACGTTTCGGGCAAAAGCCTACCCCATCGAGTGACGCCGATCTCCCAGGAATCCGTTTCAAAAAGGGGCAGGTCCTAAACGGACACCTGCTATCGGTCGGAAATAGGTTGAGAACGGCAGCGAGGGAGTGTAATAAAAGTGAAAGACAATGCCGACCGCGAGGCATGAGGCAGGAAGTGAGTGTAGAGCTGGTGGTACAAAGCTCAGAGTTGGTGCTAATGGGTCACCCTTTACTGCTCACTGTTTACACTGACTCACACACCACTCCTGGTCAGTTCATTTCAGTGACACTTTTCCCCTTGGTGTGAGGTTCCCTCTGGAGCGTAATAACGCCCTTAATGGGCCCAGAGAGGATGACACATCCTCTTTATCCTGTCAGTTTAAAGAGGTGAAAACATCGAATTCAAGAGCAGGTTGTGTTTTTCCGTGCCGTTTGCGTGGAGAATGTTGAGTCGTGAACTCTCTCTTCTTTGCAATTCTCACTGAGTAAGATCGAGACGGAAAGCACGTTGACGAGCTCTTGTCTTCAAGTGGTGAATGAACTGTACCTGTGCACTCAGCGCCCAACCGCGCGCGCTGTGGCGCCATGGCTTAGATGGTTAAAGCGCCTGTCTAGTAAACAGGAGATCCTGGGTTCGAATCCCAGTGGTGACTGCTTGCTGTGTCAAAAGTGCGCACTTGCATCTTCTTACCACAGTTGTGTTGCTGGTCAGACAGCTCAACGTTCTGTTGCAGCCTGTTATGATTTGGCGATCCTGCATCTCGTTCCAGCAGTAGTGTCACTCTTCGTTCTACCTGGAATTTCGTGCCGCTGTTCCACACGCGCTCCTGCTTCTCATTCGCTTTTATTCTCCCACCTTCATTCCCAGTTTGGTGGGAATAACGACGTGAGGTGGAGACACTGCTGACTTACCAGGGAATGCTGTGGCAAACGCGCGCGCGCACACACTCCACGAGCTGATCATCACCCTCATTCTCTGCCATCACCGTTCATTCATTTTACGCCAACGGAAAATAGATCCTCCTTCTCCTAGAGTTGGAGTGCAGTTGTCTTTTCTTTTTCTGCTGAAGGAGGAAAAGAGAAAACATTGCTGCTGAAGGTGGATATGGAGTGAAGGACAGTCACCAGCGTGTGTACAAGTCAGTTGGCAAGGTTTCCTGTCAGCGTCACAGGGCGGGATCCCTGTTTAGGAATCCGACTTTGCATCGTCCAGACCTGGATACAGCTCCCAGTCTGGTAATGAAGATTTATTTCTCTAATTGTGAATTATCCGATTGAAAACGAATTCCTAGTTACGCACAGAATACACCCGCTGATCCTGCCAGAGTCAGCCCAGTGATTGTTTGCATTCATCTAGAAGGGCAAAGGCAGCAGATACACCGGTAAACTAGCTCCGCGAATCCCCCTCCTATCATCTCAGCTTTCTGAGTTGTAAAGATCTCGTTGTAGCTTCGCTAGCGCTGGATCAAAGTCCTGGAACCCCTTCCCTAGCAGCCTCATGGCTGGAGCTCCGTGCTGAGGAGTTCAAGGGTTCAGGAAAGTAACTCATCCCCCTGATCTGTCGGGTAATCAGGGATGGGCAGTAAATCCTACCCTGGATGAGTGGCGCTGGAAGAGCACAACAGTTCAGGCAGGCATCCAAGGAGCAGCGAAATCGACGTTTCGGGCAAAAGCCTACCCCATCGAGTGACGCCGATCTCCCAGGAATCCGTTTCAAAAAGGGGCAGGTCCTAAACGGACACCTGCTATCGGTCGGAAATAGGTTGAGAACGGCAGCGAGGGAGTGTAATAAAAGTGAAAGACAATGCCGACCGCGAGGCATGAGGCAGGAAGTGAGTGTAGAGCTGGTGGTACAAAGCTCAGAGTTGGTGCTAATGGGTCACCCTTTACTGCTCACTGTTTACACTGCCTCACACACCACTCCTGGTCAGTTCATTTCAGTGACACTTTTCCCCTTGGTGTGAGGTTCCCTCTGGAGCGTAATAACGCCCTTAATGGGCCCAGAGAGGATGACACATCCTCTTTATCCTGTCAGTTTAAAGAGGTGAAAACATCGAATTCAAGAGCAGGTTGTGTTTTTCCGTGCCGTTTGCGTGGAGAATGTTGAGTCGTGAACTCTCTCTTCTTTGCAATTCTCACTGAGCAAGATCGAGACGGAAAGCACGTTGACGAGCCCTTGTCTTCAAGTGGTGAATGAACTGTGCCTGTGCACTCAGCGCCCAACCGCGCGCGCTGTGGCGCCATGGCTTAGATGGTTAAAGCGCCTGTCTAGTAAATAGGAGATCCTGGGTTCGAATCCCAGTGGTGCCTGCTTGCTGTGTCAAAAGTGCGCACTTGCGTCTTCTTACCAGAGTTGTGTTGCTGGTCAGACAGCTCAACTTTCTGTTGCAGCCTGTTATGATTTGGCGATCCTGCATCTCGTTCCAGCAGTAGTGTCACTCTTCGTTCTACCTGCAATTTCGTGCCGCTGTTCCACACGCGCTCCTGCTTCTCATTCGCTTTTATTCTCCCACCTTCATTCCCAGTTTGGTGGGAATAACGACGTGAGGTGGAGACACTGCTGACTTACCAGGGAATGCTGTGGCAAACGCGCGCGCGCACACACTCCACGAGCTGATCATCACCCTCATTCTCTGCCGTCACCGTTCATTCATTTTACGCCAACGGAAAATAAATCCTCCTTCTCCTAGAGTTGGAGTGCAGTTGTCTTTTCTTTTTCTGCTGAAGGAGGAAAAGAGAAAACATTGCTGCTGAAGGTGGATATGGAGTGAAGGACAGTCACCAGCGTGTGTACAAGTCAGTTGGCAAGGTTTCCTGTCAGCGTCACAGGGCGGGATCCCTGTTTAGGAATCCGACTTTGCATCGTCCAGACCTGGATACAGCTCCCAGTCTGGTAATGAAGATTTATTTCTCTAATTGTGAATTATCCGATTGAAAACGAATTCCTAGTTACGCACAGAATACACCCGCTGATCCTGCCAGAGTCAGCCCAGTGATTGTTTGCATTCATCTAGAAGGGCAAAGGCAGCAGATACACCGGTAAACTAGCTCCGCGAATCCCCCTCCTATCATCTCAGCTTTCTGAGTTGTAAAGATCTCGTTGTAGCTTCGCTAGCGCTGGATCAAAGTCCTGGAACCCCTGCCCTAGCAGCCTCATGGCTGGAGCTCCGTGCTGAGGAGTTCAAGGGTTCAGGAAAGTAACTCATCCCCCTGATCTGTCGGGTAATCAGGGATGGGCAGTAAATCCTACCCTGGATGAGTGGCGCTGGAAGAGCACAACAGTTCAGGCAGGCATCCAAGGAGCAGCGAAATCGACGTTTCGGGCAAAAGCCTACCCCATCGAGTGACGCCGATCTCCCAGGAATCCGTTTCAAAAAGCGGCAGGTCCTAAACGGACACCTGCTATCGGTCGGAAATAGGTTGAGAACGGCAGCGAGGGAGTGTAATAAAAGTGAAAGACAATGCCGACCGCGAGGCATGAGGCAGGAAGTGAGTGTAGAGCTGGTGGTACAAAGCTCAGAGTTGGTGCTAATGGGTCACCCTTTACTGCTCACTGTTTACACTGACTCACACACCACTCCTGGTCAGTTCATTTCAGTGACACTTTTCCCCTTGGTGTGAGGTTCCCTCTGGAGCGTAATAACGCCCTGAATGGGCCCAGAGAGGATGACACATCCTCTTTATCCTGTCAGTTTAAAGAGGTGAAAACATCGAATTCAAGAGCAGGTTGTGTTTTTCCGTGCCGTTTGCGTGGAGAATGTTGAGTCGTGAACTCTCTCTTCTTTGCAATTCTCACTGAGCAAGATCGAGACGGAAAGCACGTTGACGAGCCCTTGTCTTCAAGTGGTGAATGAACTGTACCTGTGCACTCAGCGCCCGTCTGCGCGCGCTGTGGCGCCATGGCTTGGATGGTTAAAGCGCCTGTCTAGTAAACAGGAGATCCTGGGTTCGAATCCCAGTGGTGCCTGCTTGCTGTGTCAAAAGTGCGCACTTGCATCTTCTTACCAGAGTTGTGTTGCTGGTCAGACAGCTCAACTTTCTGTTGCAGCCTGTTATGATTTGGCGATCCTGCATCTCGTTCCAGCAGTAGTGTCACTCTTCGTTCTACCTGCAATTTCGTGCCGCTGTTCCACACGCGCTCCTGCTTCTCATTCGCTTTTATTCTCCCACCTTCATTCCCAGTTTGGTGGGAATAACGACGTGAGGTGGAGACACTGCTGACTTACCAGGGAATGCTGTGGCAAACGTGCGCGCGCACACACTCCACGAGCTGATCATCACCCTCATTCTCTGCCGTCACCGTTCATTCATTTTACGCCAACGGAAAATAAATCCTCCTTCTCCTAGAGTTGGAGTGCAGTTGTCTTTTCTTTTTCTGCTGAAGGAGGAAAAGAGAAAACATTGCTGCTGAAGGTGGATATGGAGTGAAGGACAGTCACCAGCGTGTGTACAAGTCAGTTGGCAAGGTTTCCTGTCAGCGTCACAGGGCGGGATCCCTGTTTAGGAATCCGACTTTGCATCGTCCAGACCTGGATACAGCTCCCAGTCTGGTAATGAAGATTTATTTCTCTAATTGTGAATTATCCGATTGAAAACGAATTCCTAGTTACGCACAGAATACACCCGCTGATCCTGCCAGAGTCAGCCCAGTGATTGTTTGCATTCATCTAGAAGGGCAAAGGCAGCAGATACACCGGTAAACTAGCTCCGCGAATCCCCCTCCTATCATCCCAGCTTTCTGAGTTGTAAAGATCTCGTTGTAGCTTCGCTAGCGCTGGATCAAAGTCCTGGAACCCCTTCCCTAGCAGCCTCATGGCTGGAGCTCCGTGCTGAGGAGTTCAAGGGTTCAGCAAAGTAACTCATCCCCCTGATCTGTCGGGTAATCAGGGATGGGCAGTAAATCCTACCCTGGATGAGTGGCGCTGGAAGAGCACAACAGTTCAGGCAGGCATCCAAGGAGCAGCGAAATCGACGTTTCGGGCAAAAGCCTACCCCATCGAGTGACGCCGATCTCCCAGGAATCCGTTTCAAAAAGGGGCAGGTCCTAAACGGACACCTGCTATCGGTCGGAAATAGGTTGAGAACGGCAGCGAGGGAGTGTAATAAAAGTGAAAGACAATGCCGACCGCGAGGCATGAGGCAGGAAGTGAGTGTAGAGCTGGTGGTACAAAGCTCAGAGTTGGTGCTAATGGGTCACCCTTTACTGCTCACTGTTTACACTGACTCACACACCACTCCTGGTCAGTTCATTTCAGTGACACTTTTCCCCTTGGTGTGAGGTTCCCTCTGGAGCGTAATAACGCCCTTAATGGGCCCAGAGAGGATGACACATCCTCTTTATCCTGTCAGTTTAAAGAGGTGAAAACATCGAATTTAAGAGCAGGTTGTGTTTTTCCGTGCCGTTTGCGTGGAGAATGTTGAGTCGTGAACTCTCTCTTCTTTGCAATTCTCACTGAGAAAGATCGAGACGGAAAGCACGTTAACGAGCCCTTGTCTTCAAGTGGTGAATAAACTGTACCTGTGCACTCAGCGCCCAACCGCGCGCGCTGTGGCGCCATGGCTTAGATGGTTAAAGCGCCTGTCTAGTAAACAGGAGATCCTGGGTTCGAATCCAAGTGGTGCCTGCTTGCTGTGTCAAAAGTGCGCACTTGCATCTTCTTACCAGAGTTGTGTTGCTGGTCAGACAGCTCAACTTTCTGTTGCAGCCTGTTATGATTTGGCGATCCTGCATCTCGTTCCAGCAGTAGTGTCACTCTTCGTTCTACCTGCAATTTCGTGCCGCTGTTCCACACGCGCTCCTGCTTCTCATTCGCTTTTATTCTCCCACCTTCATTCCCAGTTTGGTGGGAATAACGACGTGAGGTGGAGACACTGCTGACTTACCAGGGAATGCTGTGGCAAACGCGCGCGCGCACACACTCCACGAGCTGATCATCACCCTCATTCTCTGCCGTCACCGTTCATTCATTTTACGCCAACGGAAAATAAATCCTCCTTCTCCTAGAGTTGGAGTGCAGTTGTCTTTTCTTTTTCTGCTGAAGGAGGAAAAGAGAAAACATTGCTGCTGAAGGTGGATATGGAGTGAAGGACAGTCACCAGCGTGTGTACAAGTCAGTTGGCAAGGTTTCCTGTCAGCGTCACAGGGCGGGATCCCTGTTTAGGAATCCGACTTTGCATCGTCCAGACCTGGATACAGCTCCCAGTCTGGTAATGAAGATTTATTTCTCTAATTGTGAATTATCCGATTGAAAACGAATTCCTAGTTACGCACAGAATACACCCGCTGATCCTGCCAGAGTCAGCCCAGTGATTGTTTGCATTCATCTAGAAGGGCAAAGGCAGCAGATACACCGGTAAACTAGCTCCGCGAATCCCCCTCCTATCATCCCAGCTTTCTGAGTTGTAAAGATCTCGTTGTAGCTTCGCTAGCGCTGGATCAAAGTCCTGGAACCCCCTCCCTAGCAGCCTCATGGCTGGAGCTCCGTGCTGAGGAGTTCAAGGGTTCAGGAAAGTAACTCATCCCCCTGATCTGTCGGGTAATCAGGGATGGGCAGTAAATCCTACCCTGGATGAGTGGCGCTGGAAGAGCACAACAGTTCAGGCAGGCATCCAAGGAGCAGAGAAATCGACGTTTCGGGCAAAAGCCTACCCCATCGAGTGACGCCGATCTCCCAGGAATCCGTTTCAAAAAGGGGCAGGTCCTAAACGGACACCTGCTATCGGTCGGAAATAGGTTGAGAACGGCAGCGAGGGAGTGTAATAAAAGTGAAAGACAATGCCGACCGCGAGGCATGAGGCAGGAAGTGAGTGTAGAGCTGGTGGTACAAAGCTCAGAGTTGGTGCTAATGGGTCACCCTTTACTGCTCACTGTTTACACTGACTCACACACCACTCCTGGTCAGTTCATTTCAGTGACACTTTTCCCCTTGGTGTGAGGTTCCCTCTGGAGCGTAATAACGCCCTGAATGGGCCCAGAGAGGATGACACATCCTCTTTATCCTGTCAGTTTAAAGAGGTGAAAACATCGAATTCAAGAGCAGGTTGTGTTTTTCCGTGCCGTTTGCGTGGAGAATGTTGAGTCATGAACTCTCTCTTCTTTGCAATTCTCACTGAGCAAGATCGAGACGGAAAGCACGTTGACGAGCCCTTGTCATCAAGTGGTGAATGAACTGTACCTGTGCACTCAGCGCCCGTCCGCCCGCGCTGTGGCGCCATGGCTTAGATGGTTAAAGCGCCTGTCTAGTAAACAGGAGATCCTGGGTTCGAATCCCAGTGGTGCCTGCTTGCTGTGTCAACAGTGCGCACTTGCATCTTCTTACCAGAGTTGTGTTGCTGGTCAGACAGCTCAACTTTCTGTTGCAGCCTGTTATGATTTGGCGATCCTGCATCTCGTTCCAGCAGTAGCGTCACTCTTCGTTCTACCTGGAATTTCGTGCCGCTGTTCCACAAGCGCTCCTGCTTCTCATTCGCTTTTATTCTCCCACCTTCATTCCCAGTTTGGTGGGAATAACGACGTGAGGTGGAGACACTGCTGACTTACCAGGGAATGCTGTGGCAAACGCGCGTGCGCACACACTCCACGAGCTGATCATCACCCTCATTCTCTGCCGTCACCGTTCATTCATTTTACGCCAACGGAAAATAAATCCTCCTTCTCCTAGAGTTGGAGTGCAGTTGTCTTTTCTTTTTCTGCTGAAGGAGGAAAAGAGAAAACATTGCTGCTGAAGGTGGATATGGAGTGAAGGACAGTCACCAGCGTGTGTACAAGTCAGTTGGCAAGGTTTCCTGTCAGCGTCACAGGGCGGGATCCCTGTTTAGGAATCCGACTTTGCATCGTCCAGACCTGGATACAGCTCCCAGTCTGGTAATGAAGATTTATTTCTCTAATTGTGAATTATCCGATTGAAAACGAATTCCTAGTTACGCACAGAATACACCCGCTGATCCTGCCAGAGTCAGCCCAGTGATTGTTTGCATTCATTTGGAAGGGCAAAGGCAGCAGATACACCGGTAAACTAGCTCCGCGAATCCCCCTCCTATCATCCCAGCTTTCTGAGTTGTAAAGATCTCGTTGTAGCTTCGCTAGCGCTGGATCAAAGTCCTGGAACCCCTTCCCTAGCAGCCTCATGGCTGGAGCTCCGTGCTGAGGAGTTCAAGGGTTCAGGAAAGTAACTCATCCCCCTGATCTGTCGGGTAATCAGGGATGGGCAGTAAATCCTACCCTGGATGAGTGGCGCTGGAAGAGCACAACAGTTCAGGCAGGCATCCAAGGAGCAGCGAAATCAACGTTTCGGGCAAAAGCCTACCCCATCGAGTGACGCCGATCTCCCAGGAATCCGTTTCAAAAAGGGGCAGGTCCTAAACGGACACCTGCTATCGGTCGGAAATAGGTTGAGAACGGCAGCGAGGGAGTGTAATAAAAGTGAAAGACAATGCCGACCGCGAGGCATGAGGCAGGAAGTGAGTGTAGAGCTGGTGGTACAAAGCTCAGAGTTGGTGCTAATGGGTCACCCTTTACTGCTCACTGTTTACACTGACTCACACACCACTCCTGGTCAGTTCATTTCAGTGACACTTTTCCCCTTGGTGTGAGGTTCCCTCTGGAGCGTAATAACGCCCTGAATGGGCCCAGAGAGGATGACACATCCTCTTTATCCTGTCAGTTTAAAGAGGTGAAAACATCGAATTCAAGAGCAGGTTGTGTTTTTCCGTGCCGTTTGCGTGGAGAATGTTGAGTCGTGAACTCTCTCTTCTTTGCAATTCTCACTGAGCAAGATCGAGACGGAAAGCACGTTGACGAGCCCTTGTCTTCAAGTGGTGAATGAACTGTACCTGTGCACTCAGCGCCCAACCGCGCGCGCTGTGGCGCCATGGCTTAGATGGTTAAAGCGCCTGTCTAGTAAACAGGAGATCCTGGGCTCGAATCCCAGTGGTGCCTGCTTGCTGTGTCAAAAGTGCGCACTTGCATCTTCTTACCAGAGTTGTGTTGCTGGTCAGACAGCTCAACTTTCTGTTGCAGCCTGTTATGATTTGGCGATCCTGCATCTCGTTCCAGCAGTAGTGTCACTCTTCGTTCTACCTGGAATTTCGTGCCGCTGTTCCACACGCGCTCCTGCTTCTCATTCGCTTTTATTCTCCCACCTTCATTCCCAGTTTGGTGGGAAGAACGACGTGAGTTGGAGACACTGCTGACTTACCAGGGAATGCTGTGGCAAACGCGCGCGTGCACACACTCCACGAGCTGATCATCACCCTCATTCTCTGCCGTCACCGTTCATTCATTTTACGCCAACGGAAAATAAATCCTCCTTCTCCTAGAGTTGGAGTGCAGTTGTCTTTTCTTTTTCTGCTGAAGGAGGAAAAGAGAAAACATTGCTGCTGAAGGTGGATATGGAGTGAAGGACAGTCACCAGCGTGTGTACAAGTCAGTTGGCAAGGTTTCCTGTCAGCGTCACAGGGCGGGATCCCTGTTTAGGAATCCGACTTTGCATCGTCCAGACCTGGATACAGCTCCCAGTCTGGTAATGAAGATTTATTTCTCTAATTGTGAATTATCCGATTGAAAACGAATTCCTAGTTACGCACAGAATACACCCGCTGATCCTGCCAGAGTCAGCCCAGTGATTGTTTGCATTCATCTAGAAGGGCAAAGGCAGCAGATACACCGGTAAACTAGCTCCGTGAATCCCCCTCCTATCATCTCAGCTTTCTGAGTTGTAAAGATCTCGTTGTAGCTTCGCTAGCGCTGGATCAAAGTCCTGGAACCCCTTCCCTAGCAGCCTCATGGCTGGAGCTCCGTGCTGAGGAGTTCAAGGGTTCAGGAAAGTAACTCATCCCCCTGATCTGTCGGGTAATCAGGGATGGGCAGTAAATCCTACCCTGGATGAGTGGCGCTGGAAGAGCACAACAGTTCAGGCAGGCATCCAAGGAGCAGCGAAATCGACGTTTCGGGCAAAAGCCTACCCCATCGAGTGACGCCGATCTCCCAGGAATCCGTTTCAAAAAGGGGCAGGTCCTAAACGGACACCTGCTATCGGTCGGAAATAGGTTGAGAACGGCAGCGAGGGAGTGTAATAAAAGTGAAAGACAATGCCGACCGCGAGGCATGAGGCAGGAAGTGAGTGTAGAGCTGGTGGTACAAAGCTCAGAGTTGGTGCTAATGGGTCACCCTTTACTGCTCACTGTTTACACTGACTCACACACCACTCCTGGTCAGTTCATTTCAGTGACACTTTTCCCCTTGGTGTGAGGTTCCCTCTGGAGCGTAATAACGCCCTGAATGGGCCCAGAGAGGATGACACATCCTCTTTATCCTGTCAGTTTAAAGAGGTGAAAACATCGAATTCAAGAGCAGGTTGTGTTTTTCCGTGCCATTTGCGTGGAGAATGTTGAGTCGTGAACTCTCTCTTCTTTGCAATTCTCACTGAGTAAGATCGAGACGGAAAGCACGTTAACGAGCCCTTGTCTTCAAGTGGTGAATAAACTGTACCTGTGCACTCAGCGCCCAACCGCGCGTGCTGTGGCGCCATGGCTTAGATGGTTAAAGCGCCTGTCTAGTAAACAGGAGATCCTGGGTTCGAATCCCAGTGGTGCCTGCTTGCTGTGTCAAAAGTGCGCACTTGCATCTTCTTACCAGAGTTGTGTTGCTGGTCAGACAGCTCAACTTTCTGTTGCAGCCTGTTATGATTTGGCGATCCTGCATCTCGTTCCAGCAGTAGTGTCACTCTTCGTTCTACCTGCAATTTCGTGCCGCTGTTCCACACGCGCTCCTGCTTCTAATTCGCTTTTATTCTCCCACCTTCATTCCCAGTTTGGTGGGAATAACGACGTGAGGTGGAGACACTGCTGACTTACCAGGGAATGCTGTGGCAAACGCGCGCGCGCACACACTCCACGAGCTGATCATCACCCTCATTCTCTGCCGTCACCGTTCATTCATTTTACGCCAACGGAAAATAAATCCTCCTTCTCCTAGAGTTGGAGTGCAGTTGTCTTTTCTTTTTCTGCTGAAGGAGGAAAAGAGAAAACATTGCTGCTGAAGGTGGATATGGAGTGAAGGACAGTCACCAGCGTGTGTACAAGTCAGTTGGCAAGGTTTCCTGTCAGCGTCACAGGGCGGGATCCCTGTTTAGGAATCCGACTTTGCATCGTCCAGACCTGGATACAGCTCCCAGTCTCGTAATGAAGATTTATTTCTCTAATTGTGAATTATCCGATTGAAAACGAATTCCTAGTTACGCACAGAATACACCCGCTGATCCTGCCAGAGTCAGCCCAGTGATTGTTTGCATTCATCTAGAAGGGCAAAGGCAGCAGATACACCGGTAAACTAGCTCCGCGAATCCCCCTCCTATCATCCCAGCTTTCTGAGTTGTAAAGATCTCGTTGTAGCTTCGCTAGCGCTGGATCAAAGTCCTGGAACCCCCTCCCTAGCAGCCTCATGGCTGGAGCTCCGTGCTGAGGAGTTCAAGGGTTCAGGAAAGTAACTCATCCCCCTGATCTGTCGGGTAATCAGGGATGGGCAGTAAATCCTACCCTGGATGAGTGGCGCTGGAAGAGCACAACAGTTCAGGCAGGCATCCAAGGAGCAGCGAAATCGACGTTTCGGGCAAAAGCCTACCCCATCGAGTGACGCCGATCTCCCAGGAATCCGTTTCAAAAAGGGGCAGGTCCTAAACGGACACCTGCTATCGGTCGGAAATAGGTTGAGAACGGCAGCGAGGGAGTGTAATAAAAGTGAAAGACAATGCCGACCGCGAGGCATGAGGCAGGAAGTGAGTGTAGAGCTGGTGGTACAAAGCTCAGAGTTGGTGCTAATGGGTCACCCTTTACTGCTCACTGTTTACACTGACTCACACACCACTCCTGGTCAGTTCATTTCAGTGACACTTTTCCCCTTGGTGTGAGGTTCCCTCTGGAGCGTAATAACGCCCTGAATGGGCCCAGAGAGGATGACACATCCTCTTTATCCTGTCAGTTTAAAGAGGTGAAAACATCGAATTCAAGAGCAGGTTGTGTTTTTCCGTGCCGTTTGCGTGGAGAATGTTGAGTCGTGAACTCTCTCTTCTTTGCAATTCTCACTGAGAAAGATCGAGACGGAAAGCACGTTAACGAGCCCTTGTCTTCAAGTGGTGAATAAACTGTACCTGTGCACTCAGCGCCCAACCGCGCGCGCTGTGGCGCCATGGCTTAGATGGTTAAAGCGCCTGTCTAGTAAACAGGAGATCCTGGGTTCGAATCCCAGTGGTGCCTGCTTGCTGTGTCAAAAGTGCGCACTTGCATCTTCTTACCAGAGTTGTGTTGCTGGTCAGACAGCTCAACTTTCTGTTGCAGCCTGTTATGATTTGGCGATCCTGCATCTCGTTCCAGCAGTAGTGTCACTCTTCGTTCTACCTGCAATTTCGTGCCGCTGTTCCACACGCGCTCCTGCTTCTCATTCGCTTTTATTCTCCCACCTTCATTCCCAGTTTGGTGGGAATAACGACGTGAGGTGGAGACACTGCTGACTTACCAGGGAATGCTGTGGCAAACGCGCGCGCGCACACACTCCACGAGCTGATCATCACCCTCATTCTCTGCCGTCACCGTTCATTCATTTTACGCCAACGGAAAATAAATCCTCCTTCTCCTAGAGTTGGAGTGCAGTTGTCTTTTCTTTTTCTGCTGAAGGAGGAAAAGAGAAAACATTGCTGCTGAAGGTGGATATGGAGTGAAGGACAGTCACCAGCGTGTGTACAAGTCAGTTGGCAAGGTTTCCTATCAGCGTCACAGGGCGGGATCCCTGTTTAGGAATCCGACTTTGCATCGTCCAGACCTGGATACAGCTCCCAGTCTGGTAATGAAGATTTATTTCTCTAATTGTGAATTATCCGATTGAAAACGAATTCCTAGTTACGCACAGAATACACCCGCTGATCCTGCCAGAGTCAGCCCAGTGATTGTTTGCATTCATCTAGAAGGGCAAAGGCAGCAGATACACCGGTAAACTAGCTCCGCGAATCCCCCTCCTATCATCCCAGCTTTCTGAGTTGTAAAGATCTCGTTGTAGCTTCGCTAGCGCTGGATCAAAGTCCTGGAACCCCCTCCCTAGCAGCCTCATGGCTGGAGCTCCGTGCTGAGGAGTTCAAGGGTTCAGGAAAGTAACTCATCCCCCTGATCTGTCGGGTAATCAGGGATGGGCAGTAAATCCTACCCTGGATGAGTGGCGCTGGAAGAGCACAACAGTTCAGGCAGGCATCCAAGGAGCAGAGAAATCGACGTTTCGGGCAAAAGCCTACCCCATCGAGTGACGCCGATCTCCCAGGAATCCGTTTCAAAAAGGGGCAGGTCCTAAACGGACACCTGCTATCGGTCGGAAATAGGTTGAGAACGGCAGCGAGGGAGTGTAATAAAAGTGAAAGACAATGCCGACCGCGAGGCATGAGGCAGGAAGTGAGTGTAGAGCTGGTGGTACAAAGCTCAGAGTTGGTGCTAATGGGTCACCCTTTACTGCTCACTGTTTACACTGACTCACACACCACTCCTGGCCAGTTCATTTCAGTGACACTTTTCCCCTTGGTGTGAGGTTCCCTCTGGAGCGTAATAACGCCCTGAATGGGCCCAGAGAGGATGACACATCCTCTTTATCCTGTCAGTTTAAAGAGGTGAAAACATCGAATTCAAGAGCAGGTTGTGTTTTTCCGTGCCGTTTGCGTGGAGAATGTTGAGTCGTGAACTCTCTCTTCTTTGCAATTCTCACTGAGTAAGATCGAGACGGAAAGCACGTTAACGAGCCCTTGTCTTCAAGTGGTGAATAAACTGTACCTGTGCACTCAGCGCCCAACCGCGCGCGCTGTGGCGCCATGGCTTAGATGGTTAAAGCGCCTGTCTAGTAAACAGGAGATCCTGGGTTCGAATCCCAGTGGTGCCTGCTTGCTGTGTCAAAAGTGCGCACTTGCATCTTCTTACCAGAGTTGTGTTGCTGGTCAGACAGCTCAACTTTCTGTTGCAGCCTGTTATGATTTGGCGATCCTGCATCTCGTTCCAGCAGTAGTGTCACTCTTCGTTCTACCTGCAATTTCGTGCCGCTGTTCCACACGCGCTCCTGCTTCTCATTCGCTTTTATTCTCCCACCTTCATTCCCAGTTTGGTGGGAATAACGACGTGAGGTGGAGACACTGCTGACTTACCAGGGAATGCTGTGGCAAACGCGCGCGCACACACACTCCACGAGCTGATCATCACCCTCATTCTCTGCCGTCACCGTTCATTCATTTTACGCCAACGGAAAATAAATCCTCCTTCTCCTAGAGTTGGAGTGCAGTTGTCTTTTCTTTTTCTGCTGAAGGAGGAAAAGAGAAAACATTGCTGCTGAAGGTGGATATGGAGTGAAGGACAGTCACCAGCGTGTGTACAAGTCAGTTGGCAAGGTTTCCTGTCAGCGTCACAGGGCGGGATCCCTGTTTAGGAATCCGACTTTGCATCGTCCAGACCTGGATACAGCTCCCAGTCTCGTAATGAAGATTTATTTCTCTAATTGTGAATTATCCGATTGAAAACGAATTCCTAGTTACGCACAGAATACACCCGCTGATCCTGCCAGAGTCAGCCCAGTGATTGTTTGCATTCATCTAGAAGGGCAAAGGCAGCAGATACACCGGTAAACTAGCTCCGCGAATCCCCCTCCTATCATCCCAGCTTTCTGAGTTGTAAAGATCTCGTTGTAGCTTCGCTAGCGCTGGATCAAAGTCCTGGAACCCCCTCCCTAGCAGCCTCATGGCTGGAGCTCCGTGCTGAGGAGTTCAAGGGTTCAGGAAAGTAACTCATCCCCCTGATCTGTCGGGTAATCAGGGATGGGCAGTAAATCCTACCCTGGATGAGTGGCGCTGGAAGAGCACAACAGTTCAGGCAGGCATCCAAGGAGCAGCGAAATCGACGTTTCGGGCAAAAGCCTACCCCATCGAGTGACGCCGATCTCCCAGGAATCCGTTTCAAAAAGGGGCAGGTCCTAAACGGACACCTGCTATCGGTCGGAAATAGGTTGAGAACGGCAGCGAGGGAGTGTAATAAAAGTGAAAGACAATGCCGACCGCGAGGCATGAGGCAGGAAGTGAGTGTAGAGCTGGTGGTACAAAGCTCAGAGTTGGTGCTAATGGGTCACCCTTTACTGCTCACTGTTTACACTGACTCACACACCACTCCTGGTCAGTTCATTTCAGTGACACTTTTCCCCTTGGTGTGAGGTTCCCTCTGGAGCGTAATAACGCCCTGAATGGGCCCAGAGAGGATGACACATCCTCTTTATCCTGTCAGTTTAAAGAGGTGAAAACATCGAATTCAAGAGCAGGTTGTGTTTTTCCGTGCCGTTTGCGTGGAGAATGTTGAGTCGTGAACTCTCTCTTCTTTGCAATTCTCACTGAGAAAGATCGAGACGGAAAGCACGTTAACGAGCCCTTGTCTTCAAGTGGTGAATAAACTGTACCTGTGCACTCAGCGCCCAACCGCGCGCGCTGTGGCGCCATGGCTTAGATGGTTAAAGCGCCTGTCTAGTAAACAGGAGATCCTGGGTTCGAATCCCAGTGGTGCCTGCTTGCTGTGTCAAAAGTGCGCACTTGCATCTTCTTACCAGAGTTGTGTTGCTGGTCAGACAGCTCAACTTTCTGTTGCAGCCTGTTATGATTTGGCGATCCTGCATCTCGTTCCAGCAGTAGTGTCACTCTTCGTTCTACCTGCAATTTCGTGCCGCTGTTCCACACGCGCTCCTGCTTCTCATTCGCTTTTATTCTCCCACCTTCATTCCCAGTTTGGTGGGAATAACGACGTGAGGTGGAGACACTGCTGACTTACCAGGGAATGCTGTGGCAAACGCGCGCGCGCACACACTCCACGAGCTGATCATCACCCTCATTCTCTGCCGTCACCGTTCATTCATTTTACGCCAACGGAAAATAAATCCTCCTTCTCCTAGAGTTGGAGTGCAGTTGTCTTTTCTTTTTCTGCTGAAGGAGGAAAAGAGAAAACATTGCTGCTGAAGGTGGATATGGAGTGAAGGACAGTCACCAGCGTGTGTACAAGTCAGTTGGCAAGGTTTCCTATCAGCGTCACAGGGCGGGATCCCTGTTTAGGAATCCGACTTTGCATCGTCCAGACCTGGATACAGCTCCCAGTCTGGTAATGAAGATTTATTTCTCTAATTGTGAATTATCCGATTGAAAACGAATTCCTAGTTACGCACAGAATACACCCGCTGATCCTGCCAGAGTCAGCCCAGTGATTGTTTGCATTCATCTAGAAGGGCAAAGGCAGCAGATACACCGGTAAACTAGCTCCGCGAATCCCCCTCCTATCATCCCAGCTTTCTGAGTTGTAAAGATCTCGTTGTAGCTTCGCTAGCGCTGGATCAAAGTCCTGGAACCCCCTCCCTAGCAGCCTCATGGCTGGAGCTCCGTGCTGAGGAGTTCAAGGGTTCAGGAAAGTAACTCATCCCCCTGATCTGTCGGGTAATCAGGGATGGGCAGTAAATCCTACCCTGGATGAGTGGCGCTGGAAGAGCACAACAGTTCAGGCAGGCATCCAAGGAGCAGAGAAATCGACGTTTCGGGCAAAAGCCTACCCCATCGAGTGACGCCGATCTCCCAGGAATCCGTTTCAAAAAGGGGCAGGTCCTAAACGGACACCTGCTATCGGTCGGAAATAGGTTGAGAACGGCAGCGAGGGAGTGTAATAAAAGTGAAAGACAATGCCGACCGCGAGGCATGAGGCAGGAAGTGAGTGTAGAGCTGGTGGTACAAAGCTCAGAGTTGGTGCTAATGGGTCACCCTTTACTGCTCACTGTTTACACTGACTCACACACCACTCCTGGTCAGTTCATTTCAGTGACACTTTTCCCCTTGGTGTGAGGTTCCCTCTGGAGCGTAATAACGCCCTGAATGGGCCCAGAGAGGATGACACATCCTCTTTATCCTGTCAGTTTAAAGAGGTGAAAACATCGAATTCAAGAGCAGGTTGTGTTTTTCCGTGCCGTTTGCGTGGAGAATGTTGAGTCGTGAACTCTCTCTTCTTTGCAATTCTCACTGAGCAAGATCGAGACGGAAAGCACGTTGACGAGCCCTTGTCATCAAGTGGTGAATGAACTGTACCTGTGCACTCAGCGCCCATCCGCCCGCGCTGTGGCGCCATGGCTTAGATGGTTAAAGCGCCTGTCTAGTAAACAGGAGATCCTGGGTTCAAATCCCAGTGGTGCCTGCTTGCTGTGTCAAAAGTGCGCACTTGCGTCTTCTTACCAGAGTTGTGTTGCTGGTCAGACAGCTCAACTTTCTGTTGCAGCCTGTTATGATTTGGCGATCCTGCATCTCGTTCCAGCAGTAGTGTCACTCTTCGTTCTACCTGCAATTTCGTGCCGCTGTTCCACACGCGCTCCTGCTTCTCATTCGCTTTTATTCTCCCACCTTCATTCCCAGTTTGGTGGGAATAACGACGTGAGGTGGAGACACTGCTGACTTACCAGGGAATGCTGTGGCAAACGCGCGCGCACACACTCCACGAGCTGATCATCACCCTCATTCTCTGCCGTCACCGTTCATTCATTTTACGCCAACGGAAAATAGATCCTCCTTCTCCTAGAGTTGGAGTGCAGTTGTCTTTTCTTTTTCTGCTGAAGGAGGAAAAGAGAAAACATTGCTGCTGAAGGTGGATATGGAGTGAAGGACAGTCACCAGCGTGTGTACAAGTCAGTTGGCAAGGTTTCCTGTCAGCGTCACAGGGCGGGATCCCTGTTTAGGAATCCGACTTTGCATCGTCCAGACCTGGATACAGCTCCCAGTCTGGTAATGAAGATTTATTTCTCTAATTGTGAATTATCCGATTGAAAACGAATTCCTAGTTACGCACAGAATACACCCGCTGATCCTGCCAGAGTCAGCCCAGTGATTGTTTGCATTCATCTAGAAGGGCAAAGGCAGCAGATACACCGGTAAACTAGCTCCGCGAATCCCCCTCCTATCATCTCAGCTTTCTGAGTTGTAAAGATCTCGTTGTAGCTTCGCTAGCGCTGGATCAAAGTCCTGGAACCCCTGCCCTAGCAGCCTCATGGCTGGAGCTCCGTGCTGAGGAGTTCAAGGGTTCAGGAAAGTAACTCATCCCCCTGATCTGTCGGGTAATCAGGGATGGGCAGTAAATCCTACCCTGGATGAGTGGCGCTGGAAGAGCACAACAGTTCAGGCAGGCATCCAAGGAGCAGCGAAATCGACGTTTCGGGCAAAAGCCTACCCCATCGAGTGACGCCGATCTCCCAGGAATCCGTTTCAAAAAGGGGCAGGTCCTAAACGGACACCTGCTATCGGTCGGAAATAGGTTGAGAACGGCAGCGAGGGAGTGTAATAAAAGTGAAAGACAATGCCGACCGCGAGGCATGAGGCAGGAAGTGAGTGTAGAGCTGGTGGTACAAAGCTCAGAGTTGGTGCTAATGGGTCACCCTTTACTGCTCACTGTTTACACTGACTCACACACCACTCCTGGTCAGTTCATTTCAGTGACACTTTTCCCCTTGGTGTGAGGTTCCCTCTGGAGCGTAATAACGCCCTGAATGGGCCCAGAGAGGATGACACATCCTCTTTATCCTGTCAGTTTAAAGAGGTGAAAACATCGAATTCAAGAGCAGGTTGTGTTTTTCCGTGCCGTTTGCGTGGAGAATGTTGAGTCGTGAACTCTCTCTTCTTTGCAATTCTCACTGAGCAAGATCGAGACGGAAAGCACATTGACGAGCCCTTGTCTTCAAGTGGTGAATGAACTGTACCTGTGCACTCAGCGCCCACCCACGCGCGCTGTGGCGCCATGGCTTAGATGGTTAAAGCGCCTGTCTAGTAAACAGGAGATCCTGGGTTCGAATCCCAGTGGTGCCTGCTTGCTGTGTCAAAAGTGCGCACTTGCATCTTCTTACCACAGTTGTGTTGCTGGTCAGACAGCTCAACTTTCTGTTGCAGCCTGTTATGATTTGGCGATCCTGCATCTCGTTCCAGCAGTAGTGTCACTCTTCGTTCTACCTGCAATTTCGTGCCGCTGTTCCACACGCGCTCCTGCTTCTCATTCGCTTTTATTCTCCCACCTTCATTCCCAGTTTGGTGGGAATAACGACGTGAGGTGGAGACACTGCTGACTTACCAGGGAATGCTGTGGCAAATGCGCGCGCGCACACACTCCACGAGCTGATCATCACCCTCATTCTCTGCCGTCACCGTTCATTCATTTTACGCCAACGGAAAATAAATCCTCCTTCTCCTAGAGTTGGAGTGCAGTTGTCTTTTCTTTTTCTGCTGAAGGAGGAAAAGAGAAAACATTGCTGCTGAAGGTGGATATGGAGTGAAGGACAGTCACCAGCGTGTGTACAAGTCAGTTGGCAAGGTTTCCTGTCAGCGTCACAGGGCGGGATCCCTGTTTAGGAATCCGACTTTGCATCGTCCAGACCTGGATACAGCTCCCAGTCTGGTAATGAAGATTTATTTCTCTAATTGTGAATTATCCGATTGAAAACGAATTCCTAGTTACGCATAGAATACACCCGCTGATCCTGCCAGAGTCAGCCCCGTGATTGTTTGCATTCATCTAGAAGGGCAAAGGCAGCAGATACACCGGTAAACTAGCTCCGCGAATCCCCCTCCTATCATCTCAGCTTTCTGAGTTGTAAAGATCTCGTTGTAGCTTCGCTAGCGCTGGATCAAAGTCCTGGAACCCCCTCCCTAGCAGCCTCATGCCTGGAGCTCCGTGCTGAGGAGTTCAAGGGTTCAGGAAAGTAACTCATCCCCCTGATCTGTCGGGTAATCAGGGATGGGCAGTAAATCCTACCCTGGATGAGTTGCGCTGGAAGAGCACAACAGTTCAGGCAGGCATCCAAGGAGCAGCGAAATCGACGTTTCGGGCAAAAGCCTACCCCATCGAGTGACGCCGATCTCCCAGGAATCCGTTTCAAAAAGGGGCAGGTCCTAAACGGACACCTGCTATCGGTCGGAAATAGGTTGAGAACGGCAGCGAGGGAGTGTAATAAAAGTGAAAGACAATGCCGACCGCGAGGCATGAGGCAGGAAGTGAGTGTAGAGCTGGTGGTACAAAGCTCAGAGTTGGTGCTAATGGGTCACCCTTTACTGCTCACTGTTTACACTGACTCACACACCACTCCTGGTCAGTTCATTTCAGTGACACTTTTCCCCTTGGTGTGAGGTTCCCTCTGGAGCGTAATAACGCCCTTAATGGGCCCAGAGAGGATGACACATCCTCTTTATCCTGTCAGTTTAAAGAGGTGAAAACATCGAATTCAAGAGCAGGTTGTGTTTTTCCGTGCCGTTTGCGTGGAGAATGTTGAGTCGTGAACTCTCTCTTCTTTGCAATTCTCACTGAGCAAGATCGAGACGGAAAGCACGTTGACGAGCCCTTGTCTTCAACTGGTGAATGAACTGTACCTGTGCACTCAGCGCCCAACCGCGCGCGCTGTGGCGCCATGGCTTAGATGGTTAAAGCGCCTGTCTAGTAAACAGGAGATCCTGGGTTCGTATCCCAGTGGTGCCTGCTTGCTGTGTCAAAAGTGCGCACTTGCATCTTCTTACCAGAGTTGTGTTGCTGGTCAGACAGCTCAACTTCCTGTTGCAGCCTGTTATGATTTGGCGATCCTGCATCTCGTTCCAGCAGTAGTGTCACTCTTCGTTCTACCTGCAATTTCGTGCCGCTGTTCCACACGCGCTCCTGCTTCTCATTCGCTTTTATTCTCCCACCTTCATTCCCAGTTTGGTGGGAATAACGACGTGAGGTGGAGACACTGCTGACTTACCAGGGAATGCTGTGGCAAACGCGCGCGCGCACACACTCCACGAGCTGATCATCACCCTCATTCTCTGCCGTCACCGTTCATTCATTTTACGCCAACGGAAAATAAATCCTCCTTCTCCTAGAGTTGGAGTGCAGTTGTCTTTTCTTTTTCTGCTGAAGGAGGAAAAGAGAAAACATTGCTGCTGAAGGTGGATATGGAGTGAAGGACAGTCACCAGCGTGTGTACAAGTCAGTTGGCAAGGTTTCCTGTCAGCGTCACAGGGCGGGATCCCTTTTTAGGAATCCGACTTTGCATCGTCCAGACCTGGATACAGCTCCCAGTCTGGTAATGAAGATTTATTTCTCTAATTGTGAATTATCCGATTGAAAACGAATTCCTAGTTACGCACAGAATACACCCGCTGATCCTGCCAGAGTCAGCCCAGTGATTGTTTGCATTCATCTAGAAGGGCAAAGGCAGCAGATACACCGGTAAACTAGCTCCGCGAATCCCCCTCCTATCATCTCAGCTTTCTGAGTTGTAAAGATCTCGTTGTAGCTTCGCTAGCGCTGGATCAAAGTCCTGGAACCCATTCCCTAGCAGCCTCATGGCTGTAGCTCCGTGCTGAGGAGTTCAAGGGTTCAGGAAAGTAACTCATCCCCCTGATCTGTCGGGTAATCAGGGATGGGCAGTAAATCCTACCCTGGATGAGTGGCGCTGGAAGAGCACAACAGTTCAGGCAGGCATCCAAGGAGCAGCGAAATCGACGTTTCGGGCAAAAGCCTACCCCATCGAGTGATGCCGATCTCCCAGGAATCCGTTTCAAAAAGGGGCAGGTCCTAAACGGACACCTGCTATCGGTCGGAAATAGGTTGAGAACGGCAGCGAGGGAGTGTAATAAAAGTGAAAGACAATGCCGACCGCGAGGCATGAGGCAGGAAGTGAGTGTAGAGCTGGTGGTACAAAGCTCAGAGTTGGTGCTAATGGGTCACCCTTTACTGCTCACTGTTTACACTGACTCACACACCACTCCTGGTCAGTTCATTTCAGTGACACTTTTCCCCTTGGTGTGAGGTTCCCTCTGGAGCGTAATAACGCCCTTAATGGGCCCAGAGAGGATGACACATCCTCTTTATCCTGTCAGTTTAAAGAGGTGAAAACATCGAATTCAAGAGCAGGTTGTGTTTTTCCGTGCCGTTTGCGTGGAGAATGTTGAGTCGTGAACTCTCTCTTCTTTGCAATTCTCACTGAGCAAGATCGAGACGGAAAGCACGTTGACGAGCCCTTGTCTTCAAGTGGTGAATGAACTGTGCCTGTGCACTCAGCGCCCAACCACGCGCGCTGTGGCGCCATGGCTTAGATGGTTAAAGCGCCTGTCTAGTAAACAGGAGATCCTGGGTTCGTATCCCAGTGGTGCCTGCTTGCTGTGTCAAAAGTGCGCACTTGCATCTTCTTACCAGAGTTGTGTTGCTGGTCAGACAGCTCAACTTCCTGTTGCAGCCTGTTATGATTTGGCGATCCTGCATCTCGTTCCAGCAGTAGTGTCACTCTTCGTTCTACCTGCAATTTCGTGCCGCTGTTCCACACGCGCTCCTGCTTCTCATTCGCTTTTATTCTCCCACCTTCATTCCCAGTTTGGTGGGAATAACGACGTGAGGTGGAGACACTGCTGACTTACCAGGGAATGCTGTGGCAAACGCGCGCGCGCACACACTCCACGAGCTGATCATCACCCTCATTCTCTGCCGTCACCGTTCATTCATTTTACGCCAACGGAAAATAAATCCTCCTTCTCCTAGAGTTGGAGTGCAGTTGTCTTTTCTTTTTCTGCTGAAGGAGGAAAAGAGAAAACATTGCTGCTGAAGGTGGATATGGAGTGAAGGACAGTCACCAGCGTGTGTACAAGTCAGTTGGCAAGGTTTCCTGTCAGCGTCACAGGGCGGGATCCCTTTTTAGGAATCCGACTTTGCATCGTCCAGACCTGGATACAGCTCCCAGTCTGGTAATGAAGATTTATTTCTCTAATTGTGAATTATCCGATTGAAAACGAATTCCTAGTTACGCACAGAATACACCCGCTGATCCTGCCAGAGTCAGCCCAGTGATTGTTTGCATTCATCTAGAAGGGCAAAGGCAGCAGATACACCGGTAAACTAGCTCCGCGAATCCCCCTCCTATCATCCCAGCTTTCTGAGTTGTAAAGATCTCGTTGTAGCTTCGCTAGCGCTGGATCAAAGTCCTGGAACCCCTTCCCTAGCAGCCTCATGGCTGGAGCTCCGTGCTGAGGAGTTCAAGGGTTCAGGAAAGTAACTCATCCCCCTGATCTGTCGGGTAACCAGGGATCGGCAGTAAATCCTACCCTGGATGAGTGGCGCTGGAAGAGCACAACAGTTCAGGCAGGCATCCAAGGAGCAGCGAAATCGACGTTTCGGGCAAAAGCCTACCCCATCGAGTGACGCCAATCTCCCAGGAATCCGTTTCAAAAAGGGGCAGGTCCTAAACGGACACCTGCTATCGGTCGGAAATAGGTTGAGAACGGCAGCGAGGGAGTGTAATAAAAGTGAAAGACAATGCCGACCGCGAGGCATGAGGCAGGAAGTGAGTGTAGAGCTGGTGGTACAAAGCTCAGAGTTGGTGCTAATGGGTCACCCTTTACTGCTCACTGTTTACACTGACTCACACACCACTCCTGGTCAGTTCATTTCAGTGACACTTTTCCCCTTGGTGTGAGGTTCCCTCTGGAGCGTAATAACGCCCTTAATGGGCCCAGAGAGGATGACACATCCTCTTTATCCTGTCAGTTTAAAGAGGTGAAAACATCGAATTCAAGAGCAGGTTGTGTTTTTCCGTGCCGTTTGCGTGGAGAATGTTGAGTCGTGAACTCTCTCTTCTTTGCAATTCTCACTGAGTAAGATCGAGACGGAAAGCACGTTGACGAGCCCTTGTCTTCAAGTGGTGAATAAACTGTACCTGTGCACTCAGCGCCCAGCCGCGCGCGCTGTGGCGCCATGGCTTAGATGGTTAAAGCGCCGGTCTAGTAAACAGGAGATCCTGGGTTCGAATCCCAGTGGTTTCTGCTTGCTGTGCCAACAGTGCGCACTTGCATCTTCTTACCACAGTTGTGTTGCTGGTCAGACAGCTCAACGTTCTGTTGCAGCCTGTTATGATTTGGCGATCCTGCATCTCGTTCCAGCAGTAGTGTCACTCTTCGTTCTACCTGGAATTTCGTGCCGCTGTTCCACACGCGCTCCTGCTTCTCATTCGCTTTTATTCTCCCACCTTCATTCCCAGTTTGGTGGGAATAACGACGTGAGGTGGAGACACTGCTGACTTACCAGGGAATGCTGTGGCAAACGCGCGCGCGCACACACTCCACGAGCTGATCATCACCCTCATTCTCTGCCGTCACCGTTCATTCATTTTACGCCAACGGAAAATAGATCCTCCTTCTCCTAGAGTTGGAGTGCAGTTGTCTTTTCTTTTTCTGCTGAAGGAGGAAAAGAGAAAACATTGCTGCTGAAGGTGGATATGGAGTGAAGGACAGTCACCAGCGTGTGTACAAGTCAGTTGGCAAGGTTTCCTGTCAGCGTCACAGGGCGGGATCCCTGTTTAGGAATCCGACTTTGCATCGTCCAGACCTGGATACAGCTCCCAGTCTGGTAATGAAGATTTATTTCTCTAATTGTGAATTATCCGATTGAAAACGAATTCCTAGTTCCGCACAGAATACACCCGCTGATCCTGCCAGAGTCAGCCCAGTGATTGTTTGCATTCATCTAGAAGGGCAAAGGCAGCAGATACACCGGTAAACTAGCTCCGCGAATCCCCCTCCTATCATCTCAGCTTTCTGAGTTGTAAAGATCTCGTTGTAGCTTCGCTAGCGCTGGATCAAAGTCCTGGAACCCCTTCCCTAGCAGCCTCATGGCTGGAGCTCCGTGCTGAGGAGTTCAAGGGTTCAGGAAAGTAACTCATCCCCCTGATCTGTCGGGTAATCAGGGATGGGCAGTAAATCCTACCCTGGATGAGTGGCGCTGGAAGAGCACAACAGTTCAGGCAGGCATCCAAGGAGCAGCGAAATCGACGTTTCGGGCAAAAGCCTACCCCATCGAGTGACGCCGATCTCCCAGGAATCCGTTTCAAAAAGGGGCAGGTCCTAAACGGACACCTGCTATCGGTCGGAAATAGGTTGAGAACGGCAGCGAGGGAGTGTAATAAAAGTGAAAGACAATGCCGACCGCGAGGCATGAGGCAGGAAGTGAGTGTAGAGCTGGTGGTACAAAGCTCAGAGTTGGTGCTAATGGGTCACCCTTTACTGCTCACTGTTTACACTGACTCACACACCACTCCTGGTCAGTTCATTTCAGTGACACTTTTCCCCTTGGTGTGAGGTTCCCTCTGGAGCGTAATAACGCCCAGAATGGGCCCAGAGAGGATGACACATCCTCTTTATCCTGTCAGTTTAAAGAGGTGAAAACATCGAATTCAAGAGCAGGTTGTGTTTTTCCGTGCCGTTTGCGTGGAGAATGTTGAGTCGTGAACTCTCTCTTCTTTGCAATTCTCACTGAGTAAGATCGAGACGGAAAGCACGTTGACGAGCCCTTGTCTTCAACTGGTGAATGAACTGTACCTGTGCACTCAGCGCCCAACCGCGCGCGCTGTGGCGCCATGGCTTAGATGGTTAAAGCGCCTGTCTAGTAAACAGGAGATCCTGGGTTCGAATCCCAGTGGTGCCTGCTTGCTGTGCCAACAGTGCGCACTTGCATCTTCTTACCAGAGTTGTGTTGCTGGTCAGACAGCTCAACGTTCTGTTGCAGCCTGTTATGATTTGGTGATCCTGCATCTCGTTCCAGCAGTAGTGTCACTCTTCGTTCTACCTGCAATTTCGTGCCGCTGTTCCACACGCGCTCCTGCTTCTCATTCGCTTTTATTCTCCCACCTTCATTCCCAGTTTGGTGGGAATAACGACGTGAGGTGGAGACACTGCTGACTTACCAGGGAATGCTGTGGCAAACGCGCGCGCGCACACACTCCACGAGCTGATCATCACCCTCATTCTCTGCCGTCACCGTTCATTCATTTTACGCCAACGGAAAATAGATCCTCCTTCTCCTAGAGTTGGAGTGCAGTTGTCTTTTCTTTTTCTGCTGAAGGAGGAAAAGAGAAAACATTGCTGCTGAAGGTGGATATGGAGTGAAGGACAGTCACCAGCGTGTGTACAAGTCAGTTGGCAAGGTTTCCTGTCAGCGTCACAGGGCGGGATCCCTGTTTAGGAATCCGACTTTGCATCGTCCAGACCTGGATACAGCTCCCAGTCTGGTAATGAAGATTTATTTCTCTAATTGTGAATTATCCGATTGAAAACGAATTCCTAGTTACGCACAGAATACACCCGCTGATCCTGCCAGAGTCAGCCCAGTGATTGTTTGCATTCATCTAGAAGGGCAAAGGCAGCAGATACACCGGTAAACTAGCTCCGCGAATCCCCCTCCGATCATCTCAGCTTTCTGAGTTGTAAAGATCTCGTTGTAGCTTCGCTAGCGCTGGATCAAAGTCCTGGAACCCCCTCCCTAGCAGCCTCATGGCTGGAGCTCCGTGCTGAGGAGTTCAAGGGTTCAGGAAAGTAACTCATCCCCCTGATCTGTCGGGTAATCAGGGATGGGCAGTAAATCCTACCCTGGATTAGTGGCGCTGGAAGAGCACAACAGTTCAGGCAGGCATCCAAGGAGAGGGCGAAATCGACGTTTCGGGCAAAAGCCTACCCCATCGAGTGACGCCAATCTCCCAGGAATCCGTTTCAAAAAGGGGCAGGTCCTAAACGGACACCTGCTATCGGTCGGAAATAGGTTGAGAACGGCAGCGAGGGAGTGTAATAAAAGTGAAAGACAATGCCGACCGCGAGGCATGAGGCAGGGAGCGAGTGTAGAGCTGGTGGTACAAAGCTCAGAGTTGGTGCTAATGGGTCACCCTTTACTGCTCACTGTTTACACTGACTCACACACCACTCCTGGTCAGTTCATTTCAGTGACACTTTTCCCCTTGGTGTGAGGTTCCCTCTGGAGCGTAATAACGCCCTTAATGGGCCCAGAGAGGATGACACATCCTCTTTATCCTGTCAGTTTAAAGAGGTGAAAACATCGAATTCAAGAGCAGGTTGTGTTTTTCCGTGCCGTTTGCGTGGAGAATGTTGAGTCGTGAACTCTCTCTTCTTTGCAATTCTCACTGAGCAAGATCGAGACGGAAAGCACGTTGACGAGCCCTTGTCTTCAAGTGGTGAATGAACTGTACCTGTGCACTCAGCGCCCAATCGCACTCGCTGTGGCGCCATGGCTTAGATGGTTAAAGCGCCTGTCTAGTAAACAGGAGATCCTGGGTTCGAATCCCAGTGGTGCCTGCTTGCTGTGTCAACAGTGCGCACTTGCATCTTCTTACCAGAGTTGTGTTGCTGGTCAGACAGCTCAACGTTCTGTTGCAGCCTGTTATGATTTGGCGATCCTGCATCTCGTTCCAGCAGTAGAGTCACTCTTCGTTCTACCTGCAATTTCGTGCCGCTGTTCCACACGCGCTCCTGCTTCTCATTCGCTTTTATTCTCCCACCTTCATTCCCAGTTTGGTGGGAATAACGACGTGAGGTGGAGACACTGCTGACTTACCAGGGAATGCTGTGGCAAACGCGCGCGCGCACACACTCCACGAGCTGATCATCACCCTCATTCTCTGCCGTCACCGTTCATTCATTTTACGCCAACGGAAAATAAATCCTCCTTCTCCTAGAGTTGGAGTGCAGTTGTCTTTTCTTTTTCTGCTGAAGGAGGAAAAGAGAAAACATTGCTGCTGAAGGTGGATATGGAGTGAAGGACAGTCACCAGCGTGTGTACAAGTCAGTTGGCAAGGTTTCCTGTCAGCGTCACAGGGCGGGATCCCTGTTTAGGAATCCGACTTTGCATCGTCCAGACCTGGATACAGCTCCCAGTCTGGTAATGAAGATTTATTTCTCTAATTGTGAATTAGCCGATTGAAAACGAATTCCTAGTTACGCACAGAATACACCCGCTGATCCTGCCAGAGTCAGCCCAGTGATTGTTTGCATTCATCTAGAAGGGCAAAGGCAGCAGATACACCGGTAAACTAGCTCCGCGAATCCCGCTCCTATCATCTCAGCTTTCTGAGTTGTAAAGATCTCGTTGTAGCTTCGCTAGCGCTGGATCAAAGTCCTGGAACCCCCTCCCTAGCAGCCTCATGGCTGGAGCTCCGTGCTGAGGAGTTCAAGGGTTCAGCAAAGTAACTCATCCCCCTGATCTGTTGGGTAATCAGGGATGGGCAGTAAATCCTACCCTGGATGAGTGGCGCTGGAAGAGCACAACAGTTCAGGCAGGCATCCAAGGAGCAGCGAAATCGACGTTTCGGGCAAAAGCCTACCCCATCGAGTGACGCCGATCTCCCAGGAATCCGTTTCAAAAAGGGGCAGGTCCTAAACGGACACCTGCTATCGGTCAGAAATAGGTTGAGAACGGCAGCGAGGGAGTGTAATAAAAGTGAAAGACAATGCCGACCGCGAGGCATGAGGCAGGAAGTGAGTGTAGAGCTGGTGGTACAAAGCTCAGAGTTGGTGCTAATGGGTCACCCTTTACTGCTCACTGTTTACACTGACTCACACACCACTCCTGGTCAGTTCATTTCAGTGACACTTTTCCCCTTGGTGTGAGGTTCCCTCTGGAGCGTAATAACGCCCTTAATGGGCCCAGAGAGGATGACACATCCTCTTTATCCTGTCAGTTTAAAGAGGTGAAAACATCGAATTCAAGAGCAGGTTGTGTTTTTCCGTGCCGTTTGCGTGGAGAATGTTGAGTCGTGAACTCTCTCTTCTTTGCAATTCTCACTGAGCAAGATCGAGACGGAAAGCACGTTGACGAGCCCTTGTCTTCAAGTGGTGAATGAACTGTACCTGTGCACTCAGCGCCCACCCGCGCGCGTTGTGGCGCCATGGCTTAGATGGTTAAAGCGCCTGTCTAGTAAACAGGAGATCCTGGGTTCGAATCCCAGTGGTGCCTGCTTGCTGTGTCAAAAGTGCGCACTTGCATCTTCTTACCAGAGTTGTGTTGCTGGTCAGACAGCTCAACTTTCTGTTGCAGCCTGTTATGATTTGGCGATCCTGCATCTCGTTCCAGCAGTAGTGTCACTCTTCGTTCTACCTGCAATTTCGTGCCGCTGTTCCACAAGCGCTCCTGCTTCTCATTCGATTTTATTCTCCCACCTTCATTCCCAGTTTGGTGGGAATAACGACGTGAGGTGGTGACACTGCTGACTTACCAGGGAATGCTGTGGCAAACGCGCGCGCGCACACACTCCACGAGCTGATCATCACCCTCATTCTCTGCCGTCACCGTTCATTCATTTTACGCCAACGGAAAATAGATCCTCCTTCTCCTAGAGTTGGAGTGCAGTTGTCTTTTCTTTTTCTGCTGAAGGAGGAAAAGAGAAAACATTGCTGCTGAAGGTGGATATGGAGTGAAGGACAGTCACCAGCGTGTGTACAAGTCAGTTGGCAAGGTTTCCTGTCAGCGTCACAGGGCGGGATCCCTGTTTAGGAATCCGACTTTGCATCGTCCAGACCTGGATACAGCTCCCAGTCTGGTAATGAAGATTTATTTCTCTAATTGTGAATTATCCGATTGAAAACGAATTCCTAGTTACGCACAGAATACACCCGCTGATCCTGCCAGAGTCAGCCCAGTGATTGTTTGCATTCATCTAGAAGGGCAAAGGCAGCAGATACACCGGTAAACTAGCTCCGCGAATCCCCCTCCGATCATCTCAGCTTTCTGAGTTGTAAAGATCTCGTTGTAGCTTCGCTAGCGCTGGATCAAAGTCCTGGAACCCCCTCCCTAGCAGCCTCATGGCTGGAGCTCCGTGCTGAGGAGTTCAAGGGTTCAGGAAAGTAACTCATCCCCCTGATCTGTCGGGTAATCAGGGATGGGCAGTAAATCCTACCCTGGATGAGTGGCGCTGGAAGAGCACAACAGTTCAGGCAGGCATCCAAGGAGCAGCGAAATCGACGTTTCGGGCAAAAGCCTACCCCATCGAGTGACGCCGATCTCCCAGGAATCCGTTTCAAAAAGGGGCAGGTCCTAAACGGACACCTGCTATCGGTCGGAAATAGGTTGAGAACGGCAGCGAGGGAGTGTAATAAAAGTGAAAGACAATGCCGACCGCGAGGCATGAGGCAGGAAGTGAGTGTAGAGCTGGTGGTACAAAGCTCAGAGTTGGTGCTAATGGGTCACCCTTTACTGCTCACTGTTTACACTGACTCACACACCACTCCTGGTCAGTTCATTTCAGTGACACTTTTCCCCTTGGTGTGAGGTTCCCTCTGGAGCGTAATAACGCCCTTAATGGGCCCAGAGAGGATGACACATCCTCTTTATCCTGTCAGTTTAAAGAGGTGAAAACATCGAATTCAAGAGCAGGTTGTGTTTTTCCGTGCCGTTTGCGTGGAGAATGTTGAGTCGTGAACTCTCTCTTCTTTGCAATTCTCACTGAGCAAGATCGAGACGGAAAGCACGTTGACGAGCCCTTGTCTTCAAGTGGTGAATGAACTGTACCTGTGCACTCAGCGCCCAACCGCGCGCGCTGTGGCGCCATGGCTTAGATGGTTAAAGCGCCTGTCTAGTAAACAGGAGATCCTGGGTTCGAATCCCAGTGGTGCCTGCTTGCTGTGTCAAAAGTGCGCACTTGCGTCTTCTTACCAGAGTTGTGTTGCTGGTCAGACAGCTCAACTTTCTGTTGCAGCCTGTTATGATTTGGCGATCCTGCATCTCGTTCCAGCAGTAGTGTCACTCTTCGTTCTACCTGCAATTTCGTGCCGCTGTTCCACACGCGCTCCTGCTTCTCATTCGCTTTTATTCTCCCACCTTCATTCCCAGTTTGGTGGGAATAACGACGTGAGGTGGAGACACTGCTGACTTACCAGGGAATGCTGTGGCAAACGCGCGCGCGCACACACTCCACGAGCTGATCATCACCCTCATTCTCTGCCGTCACCGTTCATTCATTTTACGCCAACGGAAAATAAATCCTCCTTCTCCTAGAGTTGGAGTGCAGTTGTCTTTTCTTTTTCTGCTGAAGGAGGAAAAGAGAAAACATTGCTGCTGAAGGTGGATATGGAGTGAAGGACAGTCACCAGCGTGTGTACAAGTCAGTTGGCAAGGTTTCCTGTCAGCGTCACAGGGCGGGATCCCTGTTTAGGAATCCGACTTTGCATCGTCCAGACCTGGATACAGCTCCCAGTCTGGTAATGAAGATTTATTTCTCTAATTGTGAATTATCCGATTGAAAACGAATTCCTAGTTACGCACAGAATACACCCGCTGATCCTGCCAGAGTCAGCCCAGTGATTGTTTGCATTCATCTAGAAGGGCAAAGGCAGCAGATACACCGGTAAACTAGCTCCGCGAATCCCCCTCCTATCATCTCAGCTTTCTGAGTTGTAAAGATCTCGTTGTAGCTTCGCTAGCGCTGGATCAAAGTCCTGGAACCCCTGCCCTAGCAGCCTCATGGCTGGAGCTCCGTGCTGAGGAGTTCAAGGGTTCAGGAAAGTAACTCATCCCCCTGATCTGTCGGGTAATCAGGGATGGGCAGTAAATCCTACCCTGGATGAGTGGCGCTGGAAGAGCACAACAGTTCAGGCAGGCATCCAAGGAGCAGCGAAATCGACGTTTCGGGCAAAAGCCTACCCCATCGAGTGACGCCGATCTCCCAGGAATCCGTTTCAAAAAGGGGCAGGTCCTAAACGGACACCTGCTATCGGTCGGAAATAGGTTGAGAACGGCAGCGAGGGAGTGTAATAAAAGTGAAAGACAATGCCGACCGCGAGGCATGAGGCAGGAAGTGAGTGTAGAGCTGGTGGTACAAAGCTCAGAGTTGGTGCTAATGGGTCACCCTTTACTGCTCACTGTTTACACTGACTCACACACCACTCCTGGTCAGTTCATTTCAGTGACACTTTTCCCCTTGGTGTGAGGTTCCCTCTGGAGCGTAATAACGCCCTGAATGGGCCCAGAGAGGATGACACATCCTCTTTATCCTGTCAGTTTAAAGAGGTGAAAACATCGAATTCAAGAGCAGGTTGTGTTTTTCCGTGCCGTTTGCGTGGAGAATGTTGAGTCGTGAACTCTCTCTTCTTTGCAATTCTCACTGAGCAAGATCGAGACGGAAAGCACGTTGATGAGCCCTTGTCTTCAAGTGGTGAATGAACTGTACCTGTGCACTCAGCGCCCGACCGTGCGCGCTGTGGCGCCATGGCTTAGATGTTTAAAGCGCCTGTCTAGTAAACAGGAGATCCTGGGTTCGAATCCCAGTGGTGCCTGCTTGCTGTGTCAAAAGTGCGCACTTGCATCTTCTTACCAGAGTTGTGTTGCTGGTCAGACAGCTCAACTTTCTGTTGCAGCCTGTTATGATTTGGCGATCCTGCATCTCGTTCCAGCAGTAGTGTCACTCTTCGTTCTACCTGCAATTTCGTGCCGCTGTTCCACACGCGCTCCTGCTTCTCATTCGCTTTTATTCTCCCACCTTCATTCCCAGTTTGGTGGGAATAACGACGTGAGGTGGAGACACTGCTGACTTACCAGGGAATGCTGTGGCAAACGCGCGCGCGCACACACTCCACGAGCTGATCATCACCCTCATTCTCTGCCGTCACCGTTCATTCATTTTACGCCAACGGAAAATAAATCCTCCTTCTCCTAGAGTTGGAGTGCAGTTGTCTTTTCTTTTTCTG
Source organism: Chiloscyllium punctatum (assembly GCF_047496795.1). Taxonomy (NCBI): domain Eukaryota; kingdom Metazoa; phylum Chordata; class Chondrichthyes; order Orectolobiformes; family Hemiscylliidae; genus Chiloscyllium; species Chiloscyllium punctatum. The sequence goes on from NC_092783.1 coordinate 30,682,740, forward strand.
CTGAAGGAGGAAAAGAGAAAACATTGCTGCTGAAGGTGGATATGGAGTGAAGGACAGTCACCAGCGTGTGTACAAGTCAGTTGGCAAGGTTTCCTGTCAGCGTCACAGGGCGGGATCCCTGTTTAGGAATCCGACTTTGCATCGTCCAGACCTGGATACAGCTCCCAGTCTGGTAATGAAGATTTATTTCTCTAATTGTGAATTATCCGATTGAAAACGAATTCCTAGTTACGCACAGAATACACCCGCTGATCCTGCCAGAGTCAGCCCAGTGATTGTTTGCATTCATCTAGAAGGGCAAAGGCAGCAGATACACCGGTAAACTAGCTCCGCGAATCCCCCTCCTATCATCCCAGCTTTCTGAGTTGTAAAGATCTCGTTGTAGCTTCGCTAGCGCTGGATCAAAGTCCTGGAACCCCTGCCCTAGCAGCCTCATGGCTGGAGCTCCGTGCTGAGGAGTTCAAGGGTTCAGGAAAGTAACTCATCCCCCTGATCTGTCGGGTAATCAGGGATGGGCAGTAAATCCTACCCTGGATGAGTGGCGCTGGAAGAGCACAACAGTTCAGGCAGGCATCCAAGGAGCAGCGAAATCGACGTTTCGGGCAAAAGCCTACCCCATCGAGTGACGCCGATCTCCCAGGAATCCGTTTCAAAAAGGGGCAGGTCCTAAACGGACACCTGCTATCGGTCGGAAATAGGTTGAGAACGGCAGCGAGGGAGTGTAATAAAAGTGAAAGACAATGCCGACCGCGAGGCATGAGGCAGGAAGTGAGTGTAGAGCTGGTGGTACAAAGCTCAGAGTTGGTGCTAATGGGTCACCCTTTACTGCTCACTGTTTACACTGACTCACACACCACTCCTGGTCAGTTCATTTCAGTGACACTTTTCCCCTTGGTGTGAGGTTCCCTCTGGAGCGTAATAACGCCCTTAATGGGCCCAGAGAGGATGACACATCCTCTTTATCCTGTCAGTTTAAAGAGGTGAAAACATCGAATTCAAGAGCAGGTTGTGTTTTTCCGTGCCGTTTGCGTGGAGAATGTTGAGTCGTGAACTCTCTCTTCTTTGCAATTCTCACTGAGAAAGATCGAGACGGAAAGCACGTTGACGAGCCCTTGTCTTCAAGTGGTGAATGAACTGTACCTGTGCACTCAGCGCCCAGCCGCGCGCGCTGTGGCGCCATGGCTTAGATGGTTAAAGCGCCTGTCTAGTAAACAGGAGATCCTGGGTTCGAATCCCAGTGGTTTCTGCTTGCTGTGCCAACAGTGCGCACTTGCATCTTCTTACCACAGTTGTGTTGCTGGTCAGACAGCTCAACGTTCTGTTGCAGCCTGTTATGATTTGGCGATCCTGCATCTCGTTCCAGCAGTAGTGTCACTCTTCGTTCTACCTGCAATTTCGTGCCGCTGTTCCACACGCGCTCCTGCTTCTCATTCGCTTTTATTCTCCCACCTTCATTCCCAGTTTGGTGGGAATAACGACGTGAGGTGGAGACACTGCTGACTTACCAGGGAATGCTGTGGCAAACGCGCGCGCGCACACACTCCACGAGCTGATCATCACCCTCATTCTCTGCCGTCACCGTTCATTCATTTTACGCCAACGGAAAATAGATCCTCCTTCTCCTAGAGTTGGAGTGCAGTTGTCTTTTCTTTTTCTGCTGAAGGAGGAAAAGAGAAAACATTGCTGCTGAAGGTGGATATGGAGTGAAGGACAGTCACCAGCGTGTGTACAAGTCAGTTGGCAAGGTTTCCTGTCAGCGTCACAGGGCGGGATCCCTGTTTAGGAATCCGACTTTGCATCGTCCAGACCTGGATACAGCTCCCAGTCTGGTAATGAAGATTTATTTCTCTAATTGTGAATTATCCGATTGAAAACGAATTCCTAGTTACGCACAGAATACACCCGCTGATCCTGCCAGAGTCAGCCCAGTGATTGTTTGCATTCATCTAGAAGGGCAAAGGCAGCAGATACACCGGTAAACTAGCTCCGCGAATCCCCCTCCTATCATCTCAGCTTTCTGAGTTGTAAAGATCTCGTTGTAGCTTCGCTAGCGCTGGATCAAAGTCCTGGAACCCCTGCCCTAGCAGCCTCATGGCTGGAGCTCCGTGCTGAGGAGTTCAAGGGTTCAGGAAAGTAACTCATCCCCCTGATCTGTCGGGTAATCAGGGATGGGCAGTAAATCCTACCCTGGATGAGTGGCGCTGGAAGAGCACAACAGTTCAGGCAGGCATCCAAGGAGCAGCGAAATCGACGTTTCGGGCAAAAGCCTACCCCATCGAGTGACGCCGATCTCCCAGGAATCCGTTTCAAAAAGGGGCAGGTCCTAAACGGACACCTGCTATCGGTCGGAAATAGGTTGAGAACGGCAGCGAGGGAGTGTAATAAAAGTGAAAGACAATGCCGACCGCGAGGCATGAGGCAGGAAGTGAGTGTAGAGCTGGTGGTACAAAGCTCAGAGTTGGTGCTAATGGGTCACCCTTTACTGCTCACTGTTTACACTAACTCACACACCACTCCTGGTCAGTTCATTTCAGTGACACTTTTCCCCTTGGTGTGAGGTTCCCTCTGGAGCGTAATAACGCCCTTAATGGGCCCAGAGAGGATGACACATCCTCTTTATCCTGTCAGTTTAAAGAGGTGAAAACATCGAATTCAAGAGCAGGTTGTGTTTTTCCGTGCCGTTTGCGTGGAGAATGTTGAGTCGTGAACTCTCTCTTCTTTGCAATTCTCACTGAGCAAGATCGAGACGGAAAGCACGTTGACGAGCCCTTGTCTTCAACTGGTGAATGAACTGTACCTGTGCGCTCAGCGCCCAACCGCGCGCGCTGTGGCGCCATGGCTTAGATGGTTAAAGCGCCTGTCTAGTAAACAGGAGATCCTGGGTTCAAATCCCAGTGGTGCCTGCTTGCTGTGTCAAAAGTGCGCCCTTGCATCTTCTTACCAGAGTTGTGTTGCTGGTCAGACAGCTCAACTTTCTGTTGCAGCCTGTTATGATTTGGCGATCCTGCATCTCGTTCCAGCAGTCGTGTCACTCTTCGTTCTACCTGCAATTTCGTGCCGCTGTTCCACACGCGCTCCTGCTTCTCATTCGCTTTTATTCTCCCACCTTCATTCCCAGTTTGGTGGGAATAACGACGTGAGGTGGAGACACTGCTGACTTACCAGGGAATGCTGTGGCAAACGCGCGCGCGCACACACTCCACGAGCTGATCATCACCCTCATTCTCTGCCGTCACCGTTCATTCATTTTACGCCAACGGAAAATAAATCCTCCTTCTCCTAGAGTTGGAGTGCAGTTGTCTTTTCTTTTTCTGCTGAAGGAGGAAAAGAGAAAACATTGCTGCTGAAGGTGGATATGGAGTGAAGGACAGTCACCAGCGTGTGTACAAGTCAGTTGGCAAGGTTTCCTGTCAGCGTCACAGGGCGGGATCCCTGTTTAGGAATCCGACTTTGCATCGTCCAGACCTGGATACAGCTCCCAGTCTGGTAATGAAGATTTATTTCTCTAATTGTGAATTATCCGATTGAAAACGAATTCCTAGTTACGCACAGAATACACCCGCTGATCCTGCCAGAGTCAGCCCAGTGATTGTTTGCATTCATCTAGAAGGGCAAAGGCAGCAGATACACCGGTAAACTAGCTCCGCGAATCCCCCTCCTATCATCTCAGCTTTCTGAGTTGTAAAGATCTCGTTGTAGCTTCGCTAGCGCTGGATCAAAGTCCTGGAACCCCTGCCCTAGCAGCCTCATGGCTGGAGCTCCGTGCTGAGGAGTTCAAGGGTTCAGGAAAGTAACTCATCCCCCTGATCTGTCGGGTAATCAGGGATGGGCAGTAAATCCTACCCTGGATGAGTGGCGCTGGAAGAGCACAACAGTTCAGGCAGGCATCCAAGGAGCAGCGAAATCGACGTTTCGGGCAAAAGCCTACCCCATCGAGTGACGCCGATCTCCCAGGAATCCGTTTCAAAAAGGGGCAGGTCCTAAACGGACACCTGCTATCGGTCGGAAATAGGTTGAGAACGGCAGCGAGGGAGTGTAATAAAAGTGAAAGACAATGCCGACCGCGAGGCATGAGGCAGGAAGTGAGTGTAGAGCTGGTGGTACAAAGCTCAGAGTTGGTGCTAATGGGTCACCCTTTACTGCTCACTGTTTACACTGACTCACACACCACTCCTGGTCAGTTCATTTCAGTGACACTTTTCCCCTTGGTGTGAGGTTCCCTCTGGAGCGTAATAACGCCCTTAATGGGCCCAGAGAGGATGACACATCCTCTTTATCCTGTCAGTTTAAAGAGGTGAAAACATCGAATTCAAGAGCAGGTTGTGTTTTTCCGTGCCGTTTGCGTGGAGAATGTTGAGTCGTGAACTCTCTCTTCTTTGCAATTCTCACTGAGCAAGATCGAGACGGAAAGCACGTTGACGAGCCCTTGTCTTCAAGTGGTGAATGAACTGTACCTGTGCACTCAGCGCCCAACCGCGCGCGCTGTGGCGCCATGGCTTAGATGGTTAAAGCGCCTGTCTAGTAAACAGGAGATCCTGGGTTCGAATCCCAGTGGTGCCTGCTTGCTGTGTCAAAAGTGCGCACTTGCATCTTCTTACCAGAGTTGTGTTGCTGGTCAGACAGCTCAACTTTCTGTTGCAGCCTGTTATGATTTGGCGATCCTGCATCTCGTTCCAGCAGTAGTGTCACTCTTCGTTCTACCTGCAATTTCGTGCCGCTGTTCCACACGCGCTCCTGCTTCTCATTCGCTTTTATTCTCCCACCTTCATTCCCAGTTTGGTGGGAATAACGACGTGAGGTGGAGACACTGCTGACTTACCAGGGAATGCTGTGGCAAACGCGCGCGCGCACACACTCCACGAGCTGATCATCACCCTCATTCTCTGCCGTCACCGTTCATTCATTTTACGCCAACGGAAAATAAATCCTCCTTCTCCTAGAGTTGGAGTGCAGTTGTCTTTTCTTTTTCTGCTGAAGGAGGAAAAGAGAAAACATTGCTGCTGAAGGTGGATATGGAGTGAAGGACAGTCACCAGCGTGTGTACAAGTCAGTTGGCAAGGTTTCCTGTCAGCGTCACAGGGCGGGATCCCTGTTTAGGAATCCGACTTTGCATCGTCCAGACCTGGATACAGCTCCCAGTCTGGTAATGAAGATTTATTTCTCTAATTGTGAATTATCCGATTGAAAACGAATTCCTAGTTACGCACAGAATACACCCGCTGATCCTGCCAGAGTCAGCCCAGTGATTGTTTGCATTCATCTAGAAGGGCAAAGGCAGCAGATACACCGGTAAACTAGCTCCGCGAATCCCCCTCCTATCATCCCAGCTTTCTGAGTTGTAAAGATCTCGTTGTAGCTTCGCTAGCGCTGGATCAAAGTCCTGGAACCCCTTCCCTAGCAGCCTCATGGCTGGAGCTCCGTGCTGAGGAGTTCAAGGGTTCAGGAAAGTAACTCATCCCCCTGATCTGTCGGGTAATCAGGGATGGGCAGTAAATCCTACCCTGGATGAGTGGCGCTGGAAGAGCACAACAGTTCAGGCAGGCATCCAAGGAGCAGCGAAATCGACGTTTCGGGCAAAAGCCTACCCCATCGAGTGACGCCGATCTCCCAGGAATCCGTTTCAAAAAGGGGCAGGTCCTAAACGGACACCTGCTATCGGTCGGAAATAGGTTGAGAACGGCAGCGAGGGAGTGTAATAAAAGTGAAAGACAATGCCGACCGCGAGGCATGAGGCAGGAAGTGAGTGTAGAGCTGGTGGTACAAAGCTCAGAGTTGGTGCTAATGGGTCACCCTTTACTGCTCACTGTTTACACTGACTCACACACCACTCCTGGTCAGTTCATTTCAGTGACACTTTTCCCCTTGGTGTGAGGTTCCCTCTGGAGCGTAATAACGCCCTTAATGGGCCCAGAGAGGATGACACATCCTCTTTATCCTGTCAGTTTAAAGAGGTGAAAACATCGAATTCAAGAGCAGGTTGTGTTTTTCCGTGCCGTTTGCGTGGAGAATGTTGAGTCGTGAACTCTCTCTTCTTTGCAATTCTCACTGAGAAAGATCGAGACGGAAAGCACGTTGACGAGCCCTTGTCTTCAAGTGGTGAATAAACTGTACCTGTGCACTCAGCGCCCAACCGCACGCGCTGTGGCGCCATGGCTTAGATGGTTAAAGCGCCTGTCTAGAAAACAGGAGATCCTGGGTTCGAATCCCAGTGGTCCCTGCTTGCTGTGTCAAAAGTGCGCACTTGCATCTTCTTACCAGAGTTGTGTTGCTGGTCAGACAGCTCAACTTTCTGTTGCAGCCTGTTATGATTTGGCGATCCTGCATCTCGTTCCAGCAGTAGTGTCACTCTTCGTTCTACCTGCAATTTCGTGCCGCTGTTCCACACGCGCTCCTGCTTCTCATTCGCTTTTATTCTCCCACCTTCATTCCCAGTTTGGTGGGAATAACGACGTGAGGTGGAGACACTGCTGACTTACCAGGGAATGCTGTGGCAAACGCGCGCGCGCACACACTCCACGAGCTGATCATCACCCTCATTCTCTGCCGTCACCGTTCATTCATTTTACGCCAACGGAAAATAAATCCTCCTTCTCCTAGAGTTGGAGTGCAGTTGTCTTTTCTTTTTCTGCTGAAGGAGGAAAAGAGAAAACATTGCTGCTGAAGGTGGATATGGAGTGAAGGACAGTCACCAGCGTGTGTACAAGTCAGTTGGCAAGGTTTCCTGTCAGCGTCACAGGGCGGGATCCCTGTTTAGGAATCCGACTTTGCATCGTCCAGACCTGGATACAGCTCCCAGTCTGGTAATGAAGATTTATTTCTCTAATTGTGAATTATCCGATTGAAAACGAATTCCTAGTTACGCACAGAATACACCAGCTGATCCTGCCAGAGTCAGCCCAGTGATTGTTTGCATTCATCTAGAAGGGCAAAGGCAGCAGATACACCGGTAAACTAGCTCCGCGAATCCCCCTCCTATCATCCCAGCTTTCTGAGTTGTAAAGATCTCGTTGTAGCTTCGCTAGCGCTGTATCAAAGTCCTGGAACCCCTTCCCTAGCAGCCTCATGGCTGGAGCTCCGTGCTGAGGAGTTCAAGGGTTCAGCAAAGTAACTCATCCCCCTGATCTGTCGGGTAATCAGGGATGGGCAGTAAATCCTACCCTGGATGAGTGGCGCTGGAAGAGCACAACAGTTCAGGCAGGCATCCAAGGAGCAGCGAAATCGACGTTTCGGGCAAAAGCCTACCCCATCGAGTGACGCCGATCTCCCAGGAATCCGTTTCAAAAAGGGGCAGGTCCTAAACGGACACCTGCTATCGGTCGGAAATAGGTTGAGAACGGCAGCGAGGGAGTGTAATAAAAGTGAAAGACAATGCCGACCGCGAGGCATGAGGCAGGAAGTGAGTGTAGAGCTGGTGGTACAAAGCTCAGAGTTGGTGCTAATGGGTCACCCTTTACTGCTCACTGTTTACACTGACTCACACACCACTCCTGGTCAGTTCATTTCAGTGACACTTTTCCCCTTGGTGTGAGGTTCCCTCTGGAGCGTAATAACGCCCTTAATGGGCCCAGAGAGGATGACACATCCTCTTTATCCTGTCAGTTTAAAGAGGTGAAAACATCGAATTTAAGAGCAGGTTGTGTTTTTCCGTGCCGTTTGCGTGGAGAATGTTGAGTCGTGAACTCTCTCTTCTTTGCAATTCTCACTGAGAAAGATCGAGACGGAAAGCACGTTAACGAGCCCTTGTCTTCAAGTGGTGAATGAACTGTACCTGTGCACTCAGCGCCCAGCCGCGCGCGCTGTGGCGCCATGGCTTAGATGGTTAAAGCGCCTGTCTAGTAAACAGGAGATCCTGGGTTCGAATCCCAGTGGTTTCTGCTTGCTGTGCCAACAGTGCGCACTTGCATCTTCTTACCAGAGTTGTGTTGCTGGTCAGACAGCTCAACGTTCTGTTGCAGCCTGTTATGATTTGGCGATCCTGCATCTCGTTCCAGCAGTAGTGTCACTCTTCGTTCTACCTGCAATTTCGTGCCGCTGTTCCACACGCGCTCCTGCTTCTCATTCGCTTTTATTCTCCCACCTTCATTCCCAGTTTGGTGGGAATAACGACGTGAGGTGGAGACACTGCTGACTTACCAGGGAATGCTGTGGCAAACGCGCGCGCGCACACACTCCACGAGCTGATCATCACCCTCATTCTCTGCCGTCACCGTTCATTCATTTTACGCCAACGGAAAATAGATCCTCCTTCTCCTAGAGTTGGAGTGCAGTTGTCTTTTCTTTTTCTGCTGAAGGAGGAAAAGAGAAAACATTGCTGCTGAAGGTGGATATGGAGTGAAGGACAGTCACCAGCGTGTGTACAAGTCAGTTGGCAAGGTTTCCTGTCAGCGTCACAGGGCGGGATCCCTGTTTAGGAATCCGACTTTGCATCGTCCAGACCTGGATACAGCTCCCAGTCTGGTAATGAAGATTTATTTCTCTAATTGTGAATTATCCGATTGAAAACGAATTCCTAGTTACGCACAGAATACACCCGCTGATCCTGCCAGAGTCAGCCCAGTGATTGTTTGCATTCATCTAGAAGGGCAAAGGCAGCAGATACACCGGTAAACTAGCTCCGCGAATCCCCCTCCTATCATCTCAGCTTTCTGAGTTGTAAAGATCTCGTTGTAGCTTCGCTAGCGCTGGATCAAAGTCCTGGAACCCCTGCCCTAGCAGCCTCATGGCTGGAGCTCCGTGCTGAGGAGTTCAAGGGTTCAGGAAAGTAACTCATCCCCCTGATCTGTCGGGTAATCAGGGATGGGCAGTAAATCCTACCCTGGATGAGTGGCGCTGGAAGAGCACAACAGTTCAGGCAGGCATCCAAGGAGCAGCGAAATCGACGTTTCGGGCAAAAGCCTACCCCATCGAGTGACGCCGATCTCCCAGGAATCCGTTTCAAAAAGGGGCAGGTCCTAAACGGACACCTGCTATCGGTCGGAAATAGGTTGAGAACGGCAGCGAGGGAGTGTAATAAAAGTGAAAGACAATGCCGACCGCGAGGCATGAGGCAGGAAGTGAGTGTAGAGCTGGTGGTACAAAGCTCAGAGTTGGTGCTAATGGGTCACCCTTTACTGCTCACTGTTTACACTAACTCACACACCACTCCTGGTCAGTTCATTTCAGTGACACTTTTCCCCTTGGTGTGAGGTTCCCTCTGGAGCGTAATAACGCCCTTAATGGGCCCAGAGAGGATGACACATCCTCTTTATCCTGTCAGTTTAAAGAGGTGAAAACATCGAATTCAAGAGCAGGTTGTGTTTTTCCGTGCCGTTTGCGTGGAGAATGTTGAGTCGTGAACTCTCTCTTCTTTGCAATTCTCACTGAGCAAGATCGAGACGGAAAGCACGTTGATGAGCCCTTGTCTTCAACTGGTGAATGAACTGTACCTGTGCGCTCAGCGCCCAACCGCGCGCGCTGTGGCGCCATGGCTTAGATGGTTAAAGCGCCTGTCTAGTAAACAGGAGATCTTGGGTTCAAATCCCAGTGGTGCCTGCTTGCTGTGTCAAAAGTGCGCCCTTGCATCTTCTTACCAGAGTTGTGTTGCTGGTCAGACAGCTCAACTTTCTGTTGCAGCCTGTTATGATTTGGCGATCCTGCATCTCGTTCCAGCAGTCGTGTCACTCTTCGTTCTACCTGCAATTTCGTGCCGCTGTTCCACACGCGCTCCTGCTTCTCATTCGCTTTTATTCTCCCACCTTCATTCCCAGTTTGGTGGGAATAACGACGTGAGGTGGAGACACTGCTGACTTACCAGGGAATGCTGTGGCAAACGCGCGCGCGCACACACTCCACGAGCTGATCATCACCCTCATTCTCTGCCGTCACCGTTCATTCATTTTACGCCAACGGAAAATAAATCCTCCTTCTCCTAGAGTTGGAGTGCAGTTGTCTTTTCTTTTTCTGCTGAAGGAGGAAAAGAGAAAACATTGCTGCTGAAGGTGGATATGGAGTGAAGGACAGTCACCAGCGTGTGTACAAGTCAGTTGGCAAGGTTTCCTGTCAGCGTCACAGGGCGGGATCCCTGTTTAGGAATCCGACTTTGCATCGTCCAGACCTGGATACAGCTCCCAGTCTGGTAATGAAGATTTATTTCTCTAATTGTGAATTATCCGATTGAAAACGAATTCCTAGTTACGCACAGAATACACCCGCTGATCCTGCCAGAGTCAGCCCAGTGATTGTTTGCATTCATCTAGAAGGGCAAAGGCAGCAGATACACCGGTAAACTAGCTCCGCGAATCCCCCTCCTATCATCTCAGCTTTCTGAGTTGTAAAGATCTCGTTGTAGCTTCGCTAGCGCTGGATCAAAGTCCTGGAACCCCTGCCCTAGCAGCCTCATGGCTGGAGCTCCGTGCTGAGGAGTTCAAGGGTTCAGGAAAGTAACTCATCCCCCTGATCTGTCGGGTAATCAGGGATGGGCAGTAAATCCTACCCTGGATGAGTGGCGCTGGAAGAGCACAACAGTTCAGGCAGGCATCCAAGGAGCAGCGAAATCGACGTTTCGGGCAAAAGCCTACCCCATCGAGTGACGCCGATCTCCCAGGAATCCGTTTCAAAAAGGGGCAGGTCCTAAACGGACACCTGCTATCGGTCGGAAATAGGTTGAGAACGGCAGCGAGGGAGTGTAATAAAAGTGAAAGACAATGCCGACCGCGAGGCATGAGGCAGGAAGTGAGTGTAGAGCTGGTGGTACAAAGCTCAGAGTTGGTGCTAATGGGTCACCCTTTACTGCTCACTGTTTACACTGACTCACACACCACTCCTGGTCAGTTCATTTCAGTGACACTTTTCCCCTTGGTGTGAGGTTCCCTCTGGAGCGTAATAACGCCCTTAATGGGCCCAGAGAGGATGACACATCCTCTTTATCCTGTCAGTTTAAAGAGGTGAAAACATCGAATTCAAGAGCAGGTTGTGTTTTTCCGTGCCGTTTGCGTGGAGAATGTTGAGTCGTGAACTCTCTCTTCTTTGCAATTCTCACTGAGCAAGATCGAGACGGAAAGCACGTTGACGAGCCCTTGTCTTCAAGTGGTGAATGAACTGTACCGGTGCACTCACCGCGCGCGCTGTGGCGCCATGGCTTAGATGGTTAAAGCGCCTGTCTAGTAAACAGGAGATCCTGGGTTCGAATCCCATTGGTGCCTGCTTGCTGTGTCAAAAGTGTGCACTTGCATCTTCTTACCAGAGTTGTGTTGCTGGTCAGACAGCTCAACTTCCTGTTGCAGCCTGTTATGATTTGGCGATCCTGCATCTCGTTCCAGCAGTAGTGTCACTCTTCGTTCTACCTGCAATGTTCGTGCCGCTGTTCCACACGCGCTCCTGCTTCTCATTCGCTTTTATTCTCCCACCTTCATTCCCAGTTTGGTGGGAATAACGACGTGAGGTGGAGACACTGCTGACTTACCAGGGAATGCTGTGGCAAACGCGCGCGCGCACACACTCCACGAGCTGATCATCACCCTCATTCTCTGCCGTCACCGTTCATTCATTTTACGCCAACGGAAAATAAATCCTCCTTCTCCTAGAGTTGGAGTGCAGTTGTCTTTTCTTTTTCTGCTGAAGGAGGAAAAGAGAAAACATTGCTGCTGAAGGTGGATATGGAGTGAAGGACAGTCACCAGCGTGTGTACAAGTCAGTTGGCAAGGTTTCCTGTCAGCGTCACAGGGCGGGATCCCTGTTTAGGAATCCGACTTTGCATCGTCCAGACCTGGATACAGCTCCCAGTCTGGTAATGAAGATTTATTTCTCTAATTGTGAATTATCCGATTGAAAACGAATTCCTAGTTACGCACAGAATACACCCGCTGATCCTGCCAGAGTCAGCCCAGTGATTGTTTGCATTCATCTAGAAGGGCAAAGGCAGCAGATACACCGGTAAACTAGCTCCGCGAATCCCCCTCCTATCATCCCAGCTTTCTGAGTTGTAAAGATCTCGTTGTAGCTTCGCTAGCGCTGGATCAAAGTCCTGGAACCCCTTCCCTAGCAGCCTCATGGCTGGAGCTCCGTGCTGAGGAGTTCAAGGGTTCAGGAAAGTAACTCATCCCCCTGATCTGTCGGGTAATCAGGGATGGGCAGTAAATCCTACCCTGGATGAGTGGCGCTGGAAGAGCACAACAGTTCAGGCAGGCATCCAAGGAGCAGCGAAATCGACGTTTCGGGCAAAAGCCTACCCCATCGAGTGACGCCGATCTCCCAGGAATCCGTTTCAAAAAGGGGCAGGTCCTAAACGGACACCTGCTATCGGTCGGAAATAGGTTGAGAACGGCAGCGAGGGAGTGTAATAAAAGTGAAAGACAATGCCGACCGCGAGGCATGAGGCAGGAAGTGAGTGTAGAGCTGGTGGTACAAAGCTCAGAGTTGGTGCTAATGGGTCACCCTTTACTGCTCACTGTTTACACTGACTCACACACCACTCCTGGTCAGTTCATTTCAGTGACACTTTTCCCCTTGGTGTGAGGTTCCCTCTGGAGCGTAATAACGCCCTTAATGGGCCCAGAGAGGATGACACATCCTCTTTATCCTGTCAGTTTAAAGAGGTGAAAACATCGAATTCAAGAGCAGGTTGTGTTTTTCCGTGCCGTTTGCGTGGAGAATGTTGAGTCGTGAACTCTCTCTTCTTTGCAATTCTCACTGAGAAAGATCGAGACGGAAAGCACGTTGACGAGCCCTTGTCTTCAAGTGGTGAATAAACTGTACCTGTGCACTCAGCGCCCAACCGCACGCGCTGTGGCGCCATGGCTTAGATGGTTAAAGCGCCTGTCTAGTAAACCGGAGATCCTGGGTTCGAATCCCAGTGGTGCCTGCTTGCTGTGTCAAAAGTGCGCACTTGCATCTTCTTACCAGAGTTGTGTTGCTGGTCAGACAGCTCAACTTTCTGTTGCAGCCTGTTATGATTTGGCGATCCTGCATCTCGTTCCAGCAGTAGTGTCACTCTTCGTTCTACCTGCAATTTCGTGCCGCTGTTCCACACGTGCTCCTGCTTCTCATTCGCTTTTATTCTCCCACCTTCATTCCCAGTTTGGTGGGAATAACGACGTGAGGTGGAGACACTGCTGACTTACCAGGGAATGCTGTGGCAAACGCGCGCGCGCACACACTCCACGAGCTGATCATCACCCTCATTCTCTGCCGTCACCGTTCATTCATTTTACGCCAACGGAAAATAAATCCTCCTTCTCCTAGAGTTGGAGTGCAGTTGTCTTTTCTTTTTCTGCTGAAGGAGGAAAAGAGAAAACATTGCTGCTGAAGGTGGATATGGAGTGAAGGACAGTCACCAGCGTGTGTACAAGTCAGTTGGCAAGGTTTCCTGTCAGCGTCACAGGGCGGGATCCCTGTTTAGGAATCCGACTTTGCATCGTCCAGACCTGGATACAGCTCCCAGTCTGGTAATGAAGATTTATTTCTCTAATTGTGAATTATCCGATTGAAAACGAATTCCTAGTTACGCACAGAATACACCCGCTGATCCTGCCAGAGTCAGCCCAGTGATTGTTTGCATTCATCTAGAAGGGCAAAGGCAGCAGATACACCGGTAAACTAGCTCCGCGAATCCCCCTCCTATCATCTCAGCTTTCTGAGTTGTAAAGATCTCGTTGTAGCTTCGCTAGCGCTGGATCAAAGTCCTGGAACCCCTTCCCTAGCAGCCTCATGGCTGGAGCTCCGTGCTGAGGAGTTCAAGGGTTCAGCAAAGTAACTCATCCCCCTGATCTGTCGGGTAATCAGGGATGGGCAGTAAATCCTACCCTGGATGAGTGGCGCTGGAAGAGCACAACAGTTCAGGCAGGCATCCAAGGAGCAGCGAAATCGACGTTTCGGGCAAAAGCCTACCCCATCGAGTGACGCCGATCTCCCAGGAATCCGTTTCAAAAAGGGGCAGGTCCTAAACGGACACCTGCTATCGGTCGGAAATAGGTTGAGAACGGCAGCGAGGGAGTGTAATAAAAGTGAAAGACAATGCCGACCGCGAGGCATGAGGCAGGAAGTGAGTGTAGAGCTGGTGGTACAAAGCTCAGAGTTGGTGCTAATGGGTCACCCTTTACTGCTCACTGTTTACACTGACTCACACACCACTCCTGGTCAGTTCATTTCAGTGACACTTTTCCCCTTGGTGTGAGGTTCCCTCTGGAGCGTAATAACGCCCTTAATGGGCCCAGAGAGGATGACACATCCTCTTTATCCTGTCAGTTTAAAGAGGTGAAAACATCGAATTCAAGAGCAGGTTGTGTTTTTCCGTGCCGTTTGCGTGGAGAATGTTGAGTCGTGAACTCTCTCTTCTTTGCAATTCTCACTGAGTAAGATCGAGACGGAAAGCACGTTGACGAGCCCTTGTCTTCAAGTGGTGAATGAACTGTACCTGTGCACTCAGCGCCCAGCCGCGCGCGCTGTGGCGCCATGGCTTAGATGGTTAAAGCGCCTGTCTAGTAAACAGGAGATCCTGGGTTCGAATCCCAGTGGTTTCTGCTTGCTGTGCCAACAGTGCGCACTTGCATCTTCTTACCACAGTTGTGTTGCTGGTCAGACAGCTCAACGTTCTGTTGCAGCCTGTTATGATTTGGCGATCCTGCATCTCGTTCCAGCAGTAGTGTCACTCTTCGTTCTACCTGCAATTTCGTGCCGCTGTTCCACACGCGCTCCTGCTTCTCATTCGCTTTTATTCTCCCACCTTCATTCCCAGTTTGGTGGGAATAACGACGTGAGGTGGAGACACTGCTGACTTACCAGGGAATGCTGTGGCAAACGCGCGCGCGCACACACTCCACGAGCTGATCATCACCCTCATTCTCTGCCGTCACCGTTCATTCATTTTACGCCAACGGAAAATAGATCCTCCTTCTCCTAGAGTTGGAGTGCAGTTGTCTTTTCTTTTTCTGCTGAAGGAGGAAAAGAGAAAACATTGCTGCTGAAGGTGGATATGGAGTGAAGGACAGTCACCAGCGTGTGTACAAGTCAGTTGGCAAGGTTTCCTGTCAGCGTCACAGGGCGGGATCCCTGTTTAGGAATCCGACTTTGCATCGTCCAGACCTGGATACAGCTCCCAGTCTGGTAATGAAGATTTATTTCTCTAATTGTGAATTATCCGATTGAAAACGAATTCCTAGTTACGCACAGAATACACCCGCTGATCCTGCCAGAGTCAGCCCAGTGATTGTTTGCATTCATCTAGAAGGGCAAAGGCAGCAGATACACCGGTAAACTAGCTCCGCGAATCCCCCTCCTATCATCTCAGCTTTCTGAGTTGTAAAGATCTCGTTGTAGCTTCGCTAGCGCTGGATCAAAGTCCTGGAACCCCTGCCCTAGCAGCCTCATGGCTGGAGCTCCGTGCTGAGGAGTTCAAGGGTTCAGGAAAGTAACTCATCCCCCTGATCTGTCGGGTAATCAGGGATGGGCAGTAAATCCTACCCTGGATGAGTGGCGCTGGAAGAGCACAACAGTTCAGGCAGGCATCCCTGGAGCAGCGAAATCGACGTTTCGGGCAAAAGCCTACCCCATCGAGTGACGCCGATCTCCCAGGAATCCGTTTCAAAAAGGGGCAGGTCCTAAACGGACACCTGCTATCGGTCGGAAATAGGTTGAGAACGGCAGCGAGGGAGTGTAATAAAAGTGAAAGACAATGCCGACCGCGAGGCATGAGGCAGGAAGTGAGTGTAGAGCTGGTGGTACAAAGCTCAGAGTTGGTGCTAATGGGTCACCCTTTACTGCTCACTGTTTACACTGACTCACACACCACTCCTGGTCAGTTCATTTCAGTGACACTTTTCCCCTTGGTGTGAGGTTCCCTCTGGAGCGTAATAACGCCCTTAATGGGCCCAGAGAGGATGACACATCCTCTTTATCCTGTCAGTTTAAAGAGGTGAAAACATCGAATTCAAGAGCAGGTTGTGTTTTTCCGTGCCGTTTGCGTGGAGAATGTTGAGTCGTGAACTCTCTCTTCTTTGCAATTCTCACTGAGCAAGATCGAGACGGAAAGCACGTTGACGAGCCCTTGTCTTCAAGTGGTGAATGAACTGTACCGGTGCACTCAGCGCCCAACCGCGCGCGCTGTGGCGCCATGGCTTAGATGGTTAAAGCGCCTGTCTAGTAAACAGGAGATCCTGGGTTCGAATCCCAGTGGTGCCTGCTTGCTGTGTCAAAAGTGTGCACTTCCATCTTCTTACCAGAGTTGTGTTGCTGGTCAGACAGCTCAACTTCCTGTTGCAGCCTGTTATGATTTGGCGATCCTGCATCTCGTTCCAGCAGTAGTGTCACTCTTCGTTCTACCTGCAATGTTCGTGCCGCTGTTCCACACGCGCTCCTGCTTCTCATTCGCTTTTATTCTCCCACCTTCATTCCCAGTTTGGTGGGAATAACGACGTGAGGTGGAGACACTGCTGACTTACCAGGGAATGCTGTGGCAAACGCGCGCGCGCACACACTCCACGAGCTGATCATCACCCTCATTCTCTGCCGTCACCGTTCATTCATTTTACGCCAACGGAAAATAAATCCTCCTTCTCCTAGAGTTGGAGTGCAGTTGTCTTTTCTTTTTCTGCTGAAGGAGGAAAAGAGAAAACATTGCTGCTGAAGGTGGATATGGAGTGAAGGACAGTCACCAGCGTGTGTACAAGTCAGTTGGCAAGGTTTCCTGTCAGCGTCACAGGGCGGGATCCCTGTTTAGGAATCCGACTTTGCATCGTCCAGACCTGGATACAGCTCCCAGTCTGGTAATGAAGATTTATTTCTCTAATTGTGAATTATCCGATTGAAAACGAATTCCTAGTTACGCACAGAATACACCCGCTGATCCTGCCAGAGTCAGCCCAGTGATTGTTTGCATTCATCTAGAAGGGCAAAGGCAGCAGATACACCGGTAAACTAGCTCCGCGAATCCCCCTCCTATCATCTCAGCTTTCTGAGTTGTAAAGATCTCGTTGTAGCTTCGCTAGCGCTGGATCAAAGTCCTGGAACCCCTGCCCTAGCAGCCTCATGGCTGGAGCTCCGTGCTGAGGAGTTCAAGGGTTCAGGAAAGTAACTCATCCCCCTGATCTGTCGGGTAATCAGGGATGGGCAGTAAATCCTACCCTGGATGAGTGGCGCTGGAAGAGCACAACAGTTCAGGCAGGCATCCAAGGAGCAGCGAAATCGACGTTTCGGGCAAAAGCCTACCCCATCGAGTGACGCCGATCTCCCAGGAATCCGTTTCAAAAAGGGGCAGGTCCTAAACGGACACCTGCTATCGGTCGGAAATAGGTTGAGAACGGCAGCGAGGGAGTGTAATAAAAGTGAAAGACAATGCCGACCGCGAGGCATGAGGCAGGAAGTGAGTGTAGAGCTGGTGGTACAAAGCTCAGAGTTGGTGCTAATGGGTCACCCTTTACTGCTCACTGTTTACACTGACTCACACACCACTCCTGGTCAGTTCATTTCAGTGACACTTTTCCCCTTGGTGTGAGGTTCCCTCTGGAGCGTAATAACGCCCTTAATGGGCCCAGAGAGGATGACACATCCTCTTTATCCTGTCAGTTTAAAGAGGTGAAAACATCGAATTCAAGAGCAGGTTGTGTTTTTCCGTGCCGTTTGCGTGGAGAATGTTGAGTCGTGAACTCTCTCTTCTTTGCAATTCTCACTGAGCAAGATCGAGACGGAAAGCACGTTGACGAGCCCTTGTCTTCAAGTGGTGAATGAACTGTACCTGTGCACTCAGCGCCCAACCGCGCGCGCTGTGGCGCCATGGCTTAGATGGTTAAAGCACCTGTCTAGTAAACAGGAGATCCTGGGTTCGAATCCCAGTGGTGCCTGCTTGCTGTGTCAAAAGTGCGCACTTGCATCTTCTTACCAGAGTTGTGTTGCTGGTCAGACAGCTCAACTTTCTGTTGCAGCCTGTTATGATTTGGCGATCCTGCATCTCGTTCCAGCAGTAGTGTCACTCTTCGTTCTACCTGCAATTTCGTGCCGCTGTTCCACACGCGCTCCTGCTTCTCATTCGCTTTTATTCTCCCACCTTCATTCCCAGTTTGGTGGGAATAACGACGTGAGGTGGAGACACTGCTGACTTACCAGGGAATGCTGTGGCAAACGCGCGCGCGCACACACTCCACGAGCTGATCATCACCCTCATTCTCTGCCGTCACCGTTCATTCATTTTACGCCAACGGAAAATAAATCCTCCTTCTCCTAGAGTTGGAGTGCAGTTGTCTTTTCTTTTTCTGCTGAAGGAGGAAAAGAGAAAACATTGCTGCTGAAGGTGGATATGGAGTGAAGGACAGTCACCAGCGTGTGTACAAGTCAGTTGGCAAGGTTTCCTGTCAGCGTCACAGGGCGGGATCCCTGTTTAGGAATCCGACTTTGCATCGTCCAGACCTGGATACAGCTCCCAGTCTGGTAATGAAGATTTATTTCTCTAATTGTGAATTATCCGATTGAAAACGAATTCCTAGTTACGCACAGAATACACCCGCTGATCCTGCCAGAGTCAGCCCAGTGATTGTTTGCATTCATCTAGAAGGGCAAAGGCAGCAGATACACCGGTAAACTAGCTCCGCGAATCCCCCTCCTATCATCCCAGCTTTCTGAGTTGTAAAGATCTCGTTGTAGCTTCGCTAGCGCTGGATCAAAGTCCTGGAACCCCTTCCCTAGCAGCCTCATGGCTGGAGCTCCGTGCTGAGGAGTTCAAGGGTTCAGGAAAGTAACTCATCCCCCTGATCTGTCGGGTAATCAGGGATGGGCAGTAAATCCTACCCTGGATGAGTGGCGCTGGAAGAGCACAACAGTTCAGGCAGGCATCCAAGGAGCAGCGAAATCGACGTTTCGGGCAAAAGCCTACCCCATCGAGTGACGCCGATCTCCCAGGAATCCGTTTCAAAAAGGGGCAGGTCCTAAACGGACACCTGCTATCGGTCGGAAATAGGTTGAGAACGGCAGCGAGGGAGTGTAATAAAAGTGAAAGACAATGCCGACCGCGAGGCATGAGGCAGGAAGTGAGTGTAGAGCTGGTGGTACAAAGCTCAGAGTTGGTGCTAATGGGTCACCCTTTACTGCTCACTGTTTACACTGACTCACACACCACTCCTGGTCAGTTCATTTCAGTGACACTTTTCCCCTTGGTGTGAGGTTCCCTCTGGAGCGTAATAACGCCCTTAATGGGCCCAGAGAGGATGACACATCCTCTTTATCCTGTCAGTTTAAAGAGGTGAAAACATCGAATTCAAGAGCAGGTTGTGTTTTTCCGTGCCGTTTGCGTGGAGAATGTTGAGTCGTGAACTCTCTCTTCTTTGCAATTCTCACTGAGCAAGATCGAGACGGAAAGCACGTTGACGAGCCCTTGTCTTCAAGTGGTGAATAAACTGTACCTGTGCACTCAGCGCCCAACCTCACGCGCTGTGGCGCCATGGCTTAGATGGTTAAAGCGCCTGTCTAGTAAACCGGAGATCCTGGGTTCGAATCCCAGTGGTGCCTGCTTGCTGTGTCAAAAGTGCGCACTTGCATCTTCTTACCAGAGTTGTGTTGCTGGTCAGACAGCTCAACTTTCTGTTGCAGCCTGTTATGATTTGGCGATCCTGCATCTCGTTCCAGCAGTAGTGTCACTCTTCGTTCTACCTGCAATTTCGTGCCGCTGTTCCACACGCGCTCCTGCTTCTCATTCGCTTTTATTCTCCCACCTTCATTCCCAGTTTGGTGGGAATAACGACGTGAGGTGGAGACACTGCTGACTTACCAGGGAATGCTGTGGCAAACGCGCGCGCGCACACACTCCACGAGCTGATCATCACCCTCATTCTCTGCCGTCACCGTTCATTCATTTTACGCCAACGGAAAATAAATCCTCCTTCTCCTAGAGTTGGAGTGCAGTTGTCTTTTCTTTTTCTGCTGAAGGAGGAAAAGAGAAAACATTGCTGCTGAAGGTGGATATGGAGTGAAGGACAGTCACCAGCGTGTGTACAAGTCAGTTGGCAAGGTTTCCTGTCAGCGTCACAGGGCGGGATCCCTGTTTAGGAATCCGACTTTGCATCGTCCAGACCTGGATACAGCTCCCAGTCTGGTAATGAAGATTTATTTCTCTAATTGTGAATTATCCGATTGAAAACGAATTCCTAGTTACGCACAGAATACACCAGCTGATCCTGCCAGAGTCAGCCCAGTGATTGTTTGCATTCATCTAGAAGGGCAAAGGCAGCAGATACACCGGTAAACTAGCTCCGCGAATCCCCCTCCTATCATCCCAGCTTTCTGAGTTGTAAAGATCTCGTTGTAGCTTCGCTAGCGCTGTATCAAAGTCCTGGAACCCCTTCCCTAGCAGCCTCATGGCTGGAGCTCCGTGCTGAGGAGTTCAAGGGTTCAGCAAAGTAACTCATCCCCCTGATCTGTCGGGTAATCAGGGATGGGCAGTAAATCCTACCCTGGATGAGTGGCGCTGGAAGAGCACAACAGTTCAGGCAGGCATCCAAGGAGCAGCGAAATCGACGTTTCGGGCAAAAGCCTACCCCATCGAGTGACGCCGATCTCCCAGGAATCCGTTTCAAAAAGGGGCAGGTCCTAAACGGACACCTGCTATCGGTCGGAAATAGGTTGAGAACGGCAGCGAGGGAGTGTAATAAAAGTGAAAGACAATGCCGACCGCGAGGCATGAGGCAGGAAGTGAGTGTAGAGCTGGTGGTACAAAGCTCAGAGTTGGTGCTAATGGGTCACCCTTTACTGCTCACTGTTTACACTGACTCACACACCACTCCTGGTCAGTTCATTTCAGTGACACTTTTCCCCTTGGTGTGAGGTTCCCTCTGGAGCGTAATAACGCCCTTAATGGGCCCAGAGAGGATGACACATCCTCTTTATCCTGTCAGTTTAAAGAGGTGAAAACATCGAATTTAAGAGCAGGTTGTGTTTTTCCGTGCCGTTTGCGTGGAGAATGTTGAGTCGTGAACTCTCTCTTCTTTGCAATTCTCACTGAGAAAGATCGAGACGGAAAGCACGTTAACGAGCCCTTGTCTTCAAGTGGTGAATGAACTGTACCTGTGCACTCAGCGCCCAGCCGCGCGCGCTGTGGCGCCATGGCTTAGATGGTTAAAGCGCCTGTCTAGTAAACAGGAGATCCTGGGTTCGAATCCCAGTGGTTTCTGCTTGCTGTGCCAACAGTGCGCACTTGCATCTTCTTACCACAGTTGTGTTGCTGGTCAGACAGCTCAACGTTCTGTTGCAGCCTGTTATGATTTGGCGATCCTGCATCTCGTTCCAGCAGTAGTGTCACTCTTCGTTCTACCTGCAATTTCGTGCCGCTGTTCCACACGCGCTCCTGCTTCTCATTCGCTTTTATTCTCCCACCTTCATTCCCAGTTTGGTGGGAATAACGACGTGAGGTGGAGACACTGCTGACTTACCAGGGAATGCTGTGGCAAACGCGCGCGCGCACACACTCCACGAGCTGATCATCACCCTCATTCTCTGCCGTCACCGTTCATTCATTTTACGCCAACGGAAAATAGATCCTCCTTCTCCTAGAGTTGGAGTGCAGTTGTCTTTTCTTTTTCTGCTGAAGGAGGAAAAGAGAAAACATTGCTGCTGAAGGTGGATATGGAGTGAAGGACAGTCACCAGCGTGTGTACAAGTCAGTTGGCAAGGTTTCCTGTCAGCGTCACAGGGCGGGATCCCTGTTTAGGAATCCGACTTTGCATCGTCCAGACCTGGATACAGCTCCCAGTCTGGTAATGAAGATTTATTTCTCTAATTGTGAATTATCCGATTGAAAACGAATTCCTAGTTACGCACAGAATACACCCGCTGATCCTGCCAGAGTCAGCCCAGTGATTGTTTGCATTCATCTAGAAGGGCAAAGGCAGCAGATACACCGGTAAACTAGCTCCGCGAATCCCCCTCCTATCATCTCAGCTTTCTGAGTTGTAAAGATCTCGTTGTAGCTTCGCTAGCGCTGGATCAAAGTCCTGGAACCCCTGCCCTAGCAGCCTCATGGCTGGAGCTCCGTGCTGAGGAGTTCAAGGGTTCAGGAAAGTAACTCATCCCCCTGATCTGTCGGGTAATCAGGGATGGGCAGTAAATCCTACCCTGGATGAGTGGCGCTGGAAGAGCACAACAGTTCAGGCAGGCATCCCAGGAGCAGCGAAATCGACGTTTCGGGCAAAAGCCTACCCCATCGAGTGACGCCAATCTCCCAGGAATCCGTTTCAAAAAGGGGCAGGTCCTAAACGGACACCTGCTATCGGTCGGAAATAGGTTGAGAACGGCAGCGAGGGAGTGTAATAAAAGTGAAAGACAATGCCGACCGCGAGGCATGAGGCAGGAAGTGAGTGTAGAGCTGGTGGTACAAAGCTCAGAGTTGGTGCTAATGGGTCACCCTTTACTGCTCACTGTTTACACTGACTCACACACCACTCCTGGTCAGTTCATTTCAGTGACACTTTTCCCCTTGGTGTGAGGTTCCCTCTGGAGCGTAATAACGCCCTTAATGGGCCCAGAGAGGATGACACATCCTCTTTATCCTGTCAGTTTAAAGAGGTGAAAACATCGAATTCAAGAGCAGGTTGTGTTTTTCCGTGCCGTTTGCGTGGAGAATGTTGAGTCGTGAACTCTCTCTTCTTTGCAATTCTCACTGAGCAAGATCGAGACGGAAAGCACGTTGACGAGCCCTTGTCTTCAAGTGGTGAATGAACTGTACCGGTGCACTCAGCGCCCAACCGCGCGCGCTGTGGCGCCATGGCTTAGATGGTTAAAGCGCCTGTCTAGTAAACAGGAGATCCTGGGTTCGAATCCCAGTGGTGCCTGCTTGCTGTGTCAAAAGTGTGCACTTGCATCTTCTTACCAGAGTTGTGTTGCTGGTCAGACAGCTCAACTTCCTGTTGCAGCCTGTTATGATTTGGCGATCCTGCATCTCGTTCCAGCAGTAGTGTCACTCTTCGTTCTACCTGCAATGTTCGTGCCGCTGTTCCACACGCGCTCCTGCTTCTCATTCGCTTTTATTCTCCCACCTTCATTCCCAGTTTGGTGGGAATAACGACGTGAGGTGGAGACACTGCTGACTTACCAGGGAATGCTGTGGCAAACGCGCGCGCGCACACACTCCACGAGCTGATCATCACCCTCATTCTCTGCCGTCACCGTTCATTCATTTTACGCCAACGGAAAATAAATCCTCCTTCTCCTAGAGTTGGAGTGCAGTTGTCTTTTCTTTTTCTGCTGAAGGAGGAAAAGAGAAAACATTGCTGCTGAAGGTGGATATGGAGTGAAGGACAGTCACCAGCGTGTGTACAAGTCAGTTGGCAAGGTTTCCTGTCAGCGTCACAGGGCGGGATCCCTGTTTAGGAATCCGACTTTGCATCGTCCAGACCTGGATACAGCTCCCAGTCTGGTAATGAAGATTTATTTCTCTAATTGTGAATTATCCGATTGAAAACGAATTCCTAGTTACGCACAGAATACACCCGCTGATCCTGCCAGAGTCAGCCCAGTGATTGTTTGCATTCATCTAGAAGGGCAAAGGCAGCAGATACACCGGTAAACTAGCTCCGCGAATCCCCCTCCTATCATCCCAGCTTTCTGAGTTGTAAAGATCTCGTTGTAGCTTCGCTAGCGCTGGATCAAAGTCCTGGAACCCCTTCCCTAGCAGCCTCATGGCTGGAGCTCCGTGCTGAGGAGTTCAAGGGTTCAGGAAAGTAACTCATCCCCCTGATCTGTCGGGTAATCAGGGATGGGCAGTAAATCCTACCCTGGATGAGTGGCGCTGGAAGAGCACAACAGTTCAGGCAGGCATCCAAGGAGCAGCGAAATCGACGTTTCGGGCAAAAGCCTACCCCATCGAGTGACGCCGATCTCCCAGGAATCCGTTTCAAAAAGGGGCAGGTCCTAAACGGACACCTGCTATCGGTCGGAAATAGGTTGAGAACGGCAGCGAGGGAGTGTAATAAAAGTGAAAGACAATGCCGACCGCGAGGCATGAGGCAGGAAGTGAGTGTAGAGCTGGTGGTACAAAGCTCAGAGTTGGTGCTAATGGGTCACCCTTTACTGCTCACTGTTTACACTGACTCACACACCACTCCTGGTCAGTTCATTTCAGTGACACTTTTCCCCTTGGTGTGAGGTTCCCTCTGGAGCGTAATAACGCCCTTAATGGGCCCAGAGAGGATGACACATCCTCTTTATCCTGTCAGTTTAAAGAGGTGAAAACATCGAATTCAAGAGCAGGTTGTGTTTTTCCGTGCCGTTTGCGTGGAGAATGTTGAGTCGTGAACTCTCTCTTCTTTGCAATTCTCACTGAGAAAGATCGAGACGGAAAGCACGTTGACGAGCCCTTGTCTTCAAGTGGTGAATAAACTGTACCTGTGCACTCAGCGCCCAACCGCACGCGCTGTGGCGCCATGGCTTAGATGGTTAAAGCGCCTGTCTAGTAAATAGGAGATCCTGGGTTCAAATCCCAGTGGTGCCTGCTTGCTGTGTCAAAAGTGCGCACTTGCATCTTCTTACCAGAGTTGTGTTGCTGGTCAGACAGCTCAACTTTCTGTTGCAGCCTGTTATGATTTGGCGATCCTGCATCTCGTTCCAGCAGTAGTGTCACTCTTCGTTCTACCTGCAATTTCGTGCCGCTGTTCCACACGCGCTCCTGCTTCTCATTCGCTTTTATTCTCCCACCTTCATTCCCAGTTTGGTGGGAATAACGACGTGAGGTGGAGACACTGCTGACTTACCAGGGAATGCTGTGGCAAACGCGCGCGCGCACACACTCCACGAGCTGATCATCACCCTCATTCTCTGCCGTCACCGTTCATTCATTTTACGCCAACGGAAAATAGATCCTCCTTCTCCTAGAGTTGGAGTGCAGTTGTCTTTTCTTTTTCTGCTGAAGGAGGAAAAGAGAAAACATTGCTGCTGAAGGTGGATATGGAGTGAAGGACAGTCACCAGCGTGTGTACAAGTCAGTTGGCAAGGTTTCCTGTCAGCGTCACAGGGCGGGATCCCTGTTTAGGAATCCGACTTTGCATCGTCCAGACCTGGATACAGCTCCCAGTCTGGTAATGAAGATTTATTTCTCTAATTGTGAATTATCCGATTGAAAACGAATTCCTAGTTACGCACAGAATACACCCGCTGATCCTGCCAGAGTCAGCCCAGTGATTGTTTGCATTCATCTAGAAGGGCAAAGGCAGCAGATACACCGGTAAACTAGCTCCGCGAATCCCCCTCCTATCATCCCAGCTTTCTGAGTTGTAAAGATCTCGTTGTAGCTTCGCTAGCGCTGGATCAAAGTCCTGGAACCCCTTCCCTAGCAGCCTCATGGCTGGAGCTCCGTGCTGAGGAGTTCAAGGGTTCAGGAAAGTAACTCATCCCCCTGATCTGTCGGGTAATCAGGGATGGGCAGTAAATCCTACCCTGGATGAGTGGCGCTGGAAGAGCACAACAGTTCAGGCAGGCATCCAAGGAGCAGCGAAATCGACGTTTCGGGCAAAAGCCTACCCCATCGAGTGACGCCGATCTCCCAGGAATCCGTTTCAAAAAGGGGCAGGTCCTAAACGGACACCTGCTATCGGTCGGAAATAGGTTGAGAACGGCAGCGAGGGAGTGTAATAAAAGTGAAAGACAATGCCGACCGCGAGGCATGAGGCAGGAAGTGAGTGTAGAGCTGGTGGTACAAAGCTCAGAGTTGGTGCTAATGGGTCACCCTTTACTGCTCACTGTTTACACTGACTCACACACCACTCCTGGTCAGTTCATTTCAGTGACACTTTTCCCCTTGGTGTGAGGTTCCCTCTGGAGCGTAATAACGCCCTTAATGGGCCCAGAGAGGATGACACATCCTCTTTATCCTGTCAGTTTAAAGAGGTGAAAACATCGAATTCAAGAGCAGGTTGTGTTTTTCCGTGCCGTTTGCGTGGAGAATGTTGAGTCGTGAACTCTCTCTTCTTTGCAATTCTCACTGAGCAAGATCGAGACGGAAAGCACGTTGACGAGCCCTTGTCTTCAAGTGGTGAATGAACTGTACCGGTGCACTCAGCGCCCAGCCGCGCGCGCTGTGGCGCCATGGCTTAGATGGTTAAAGCGCCTGTCTAGTAAACAGGAGATCCTGGGTTCGAATCCCAGTGGTGCCTGCTTGCTGTGTCAAAAGTGTGCACTTGCATCTTCTTACCAGAGTTGTGTTGCTGGTCAGACAGCTCAACTTCCTGTTGCAGCCTGTTATGATTTGGCGATCCTGCATCTCGTTCCAGCAGTAGTGTCACTCTTCGTTCTACCTGCAATGTTCGTGCCGCTGTTCCACACGCGCTCCTGCTTCTCATTCGCTTTTATTCTCCCACCTTCATTCCCAGTTTGGTGGGAATAACGACGTGAGGTGGAGACACTGCTGACTTACCAGGGAATGCTGTGGCAAACGCGCGCGCGCACACACTCCACGAGCTGATCATCACCCTCATTCTCTGCCGTCACCGTTCATTCATTTTACGCCAACGGAAAATAAATCCTCCTTCTCCTAGAGTTGGAGTGCAGTTGTCTTTTCTTTTTCTGCTGAAGGAGGAAAAGAGAAAACATTGCTGCTGAAGGTGGATATGGAGTGAAGGACAGTCACCAGCGTGTGTACAAGTCAGTTGGCAAGGTTTCCTGTCAGCGTCACAGGGCGGGATCCCTGTTTAGGAATCCGACTTTGCATCGTCCAGACCTGGATACAGCTCCCAGTCTGGTAATGAAGATTTATTTCTCTAATTGTGAATTATCCGATTGAAAACGAATTCCTAGTTACGCACAGAATACACCCGCTGATCCTGCCAGAGTCAGCCCAGTGATTGTTTGCATTCATCTAGAAGGGCAAAGGCAGCAGATACACCGGTAAACTAGCTCCGCGAATCCCCCTCCTATCATCCCAGCTTTCTGAGTTGTAAAGATCTCGTTGTAGCTTCGCTAGCGCTGGATCAAAGTCCTGGAACCCCTTCCCTAGCAGCCTCATGGCTGGAGCTCCGTGCTGAGGAGTTCAAGGGTTCAGGAAAGTAACTCATCCCCCTGATCTGTCGGGTAATCAGGGATGGGCAGTAAATCCTACCCTGGATGAGTGGCGCTGGAAGAGCACAACAGTTCAGGCAGGCATCCAAGGAGCAGCGAAATCGACGTTTCGGGCAAAAGCCTACCCCATCGAGTGACGCCGATCTCCCAGGAATCCGTTTCAAAAAGGGGCAGGTCCTAAACGGACACCTGCTATCGGTCGGAAATAGGTTGAGAACGGCAGCGAGGGAGTGTAATAAAAGTGAAAGACAATGCCGACCGCGAGGCATGAGGCAGGAAGTGAGTGTAGAGCTGGTGGTACAAAGCTCAGAGTTGGTGCTAATGGGTCACCCTTTACTGCTCACTGTTTACACTGACTCACACACCACTCCTGGTCAGTTCATTTCAGTGACACTTTTCCCCTTGGTGTGAGGTTCCCTCTGGAGCGTAATAACGCCCTTAATGGGCCCAGAGAGGATGACACATCCTCTTTATCCTGTCAGTTTAAAGAGGTGAAAACATCGAATTCAAGAGCAGGTTGTGTTTTTCCGTGCCGTTTGCGTGGAGAATGTTGAGTCGTGAACTCTCTCTTCTTTGCAATTCTCACTGAGAAAGATCGAGACGGAAAGCACGTTGACGAGCCCTTGTCTTCAAGTGGTGAATAAACTGTACCTGTGCACTCAGCGCCCAACCGCACGCGCTGTGGCGCCATGGCTTAGATGGTTAAAGCGCCTGTCTAGTAAATAGGAGATCCTGGGTTCAAATCCCAGTGGTGCCTGCTTGCTGTGTCAAAAGTGCGCACTTGCATCTTCTTACCAGAGTTGTGTTGCTGGTCAGACAGCTCAACTTTCTGTTGCAGCCTGTTATGATTTGGCGATCCTGCATCTCGTTCCAGCAGTAGTGTCACTCTTCGTTCTACCTGCAATTTCGTGCCGCTGTTCCACACGCGCTCCTGCTTCTCATTCGCTTTTATTCTCCCACCTTCATTCCCAGTTTGGTGGGAATAACGACGTGAGGTGGAGACACTGCTGACTTACCAGGGAATGCTGTGGCAAACGCGCGCGCGCACACACTCCACGAGCTGATCATCACCCTCATTCTCTGCCGTCACCGTTCATTCATTTTACGCCAACGGAAAATAAATCCTCCTTCTCCTAGAGTTGGAGTGCAGTTGTCTTTTCTTTTTCTGCTGAAGGAGGAAAAGAGAAAACATTGCTGCTGAAGGTGGATATGGAGTGAAGGACAGTCACCAGCGTGTGTACAAGTCAGTTGGCAAGGTTTCCTGTCAGCGTCACAGGGCGGGATCCCTGTTTAGGAATCCGACTTTGCATCGTCCAGACCTGGATACAGCTCCCAGTCTGGTAATGAAGATTTATTTCTCTAATTGTGAATTATCCGATTGAAAACGAATTCCTAGTTATGCACAGAATACACCCGCTGATCCTGCCAGAGTCAGCCCAGTGATTGTTTGCATTCATCTAGAAGGGCAAAGGCAGCAGATACACCGGTAAACTAGCTCCGCGAATCCCCCTCCTATCATCCCAGCTTTCTGAGTTGTAAAGATCTCGTTGTAGCTTCGCTAGCGCTGGATCAAAGTCCTGGAACCCCTTCCCTAGCAGCCTCATGGCTGGAGCTCCGTGCTGAGGAGTTCAAGGGTTCAGCAAAGTAACTCATCCCCCTGATCTGTCGGGTAATCAGGGATGGGCAGTAAATCCTACCCTGGATGAGTGGCGCTGGAAGAGCACAACAGTTCAGGCAGGCATCCAAGGAGCAGCGAAATCGACGTTTCGGGCAAAAGCCTACCCCATCGAGTGACGCCGATCTCCCAGGAATCCGTTTCAAAAAGGGGCAGGTCCTAAACGGACACCTGCTATCGGTCGGAAATAGGTTGAGAACGGCAGCGAGGGAGTGTAATAAAAGTGAAAGACAATGCCGACCGCGAGGCATGAGGCAGGAAGTGAGTGTAGAGCTGGTGGTACAAAGCTCAGAGTTGGTGCTAATGGGTCACCCTTTACTGCTCACTGTTTACACTGACTCACACACCACTCCTGGTCAGTTCATTTCAGTGACACTTTTCCCCTTGGTGTGAGGTTCCCTCTGGAGCGTAATAACGCCCTTAATGGGCCCAGAGAGGATGACACATCCTCTTTATCCTGTCAGTTTAAAGAGGTGAAAACATCGAATTCAAGAGCAGGTTGTGTTTTTCCGTGCCGTTTGCGTGGAGAATGTTGAGTCGTGAACTCTCTCTTCTTTGCAATTCTCACTGAGTAAGATCGAGACGGAAAGCACGTTGACGAGCCCTTGTCTTCAAGTGGTGAATGAACTGTACCTGTGCACTCAGCGCCCAGCCGCGCGCGCTGTGGCGCCATGGCTTAGATGGTTAAAGCGCCTGTCTAGTAAACAGGAGATCCTGGGTTCGAATCCCAGTGGTTTCTGCTTGCTGTGCCAACAGTGCGCACTTGCATCTTCTTACCACAGTTGTGTTGCTGGTCAGACAGCTCAACGTTCTGTTGCAGCCTGTTATGATTTGGCGATCCTGCATCTCGTTCCAGCAGTAGTGTCACTCTTCGTTCTACCTGCAATTTCGTGCCGCTGTTCCACACGCGCTCCTGCTTCTCATTCGCTTTTATTCTCCCACCTTCATTCCCAGTTTGGTGGGAATAACGACGTGAGGTGGAGACACTGCTGACTTACCAGGGAATGCTGTGGCAAACGCGCGCGCGCACACACTCCACGAGCTGATCATCACCCTCATTCTCTGCCGTCACCGTTCATTCATTTTACGCCAACGGAAAATAGATCCTCCTTCTCCTAGAGTTGGAGTGCAGTTGTCTTTTCTTTTTCTGCTGAAGGAGGAAAAGAGAAAACATTGCTGCTGAAGGTGGATATGGAGTGAAGGACAGTCACCAGCGTGTGTACAAGTCAGTTGGCAAGGTTTCCTGTCAGCGTCACAGGGCGGGATCCCTGTTTAGGAATCCGACTTTGCATCGTCCAGACCTGGATACAGCTCCCAGTCTGGTAATGAAGATTTATTTCTCTAATTGTGAATTATCCGATTGAAAACGAATTCCTAGTTACGCACAGAATACACCCGCTGATCCTGCCAGAGTCAGCCCAGTGATTGTTTGCATTCATCTAGAAGGGCAAAGGCAGCAGATACACCGGTAAACTAGCTCCGCGAATCCCCCTCCTATCATCTCAGCTTTCTGAGTTGTAAAGATCTCGTTGTAGCTTCGCTAGCGCTGGATCAAAGTCCTGGAACCCCTGCCCTAGCAGCCTCATGGCTGGAGCTCCGTGCTGAGGAGTTCAAGGGTTCAGGAAAGTAACTCATCCCCCTGATCTGTCGGGTAATCAGGGATGGGCAGTAAATCCTACCCTGGATGAGTGGCGCTGGAAGAGCACAACAGTTCAGGCAGGCATCCCAGGAGCAGCGAAATCGACGTTTCGGGCAAAAGCCTACCCCATCGAGTGACGCCGATCTCCCAGGAATCCGTTTCAAAAAGGGGCAGGTCCTAAACGGACACCTGCTATCGGTCGGAAAAAGTTGAGAACGGCAGCGAGGGAGTGTAATAAAAGTGAAAGACAATGCCGACCGCGAGGCATGTGGCAGGAAGTGAGTGTAGAGCTGGTGGTACAAAGCTCAGAGTTGGTGCTAATGGGTCACCCTTTACTGCTCACTGTTTACACTGACTCACACACCACTCCTGGTCAGTTCATTTCAGTGACACTTTTCCCCTTGGTGTGAGGTTCCCTCTGGAGCGTAATAACGCCCTTAATGGGCCCAGAGAGGATGACACATCCTCTTTATCCTGTCAGTTTAAAGAGGTGAAAACATCGAATTCAAGAGCAGGTTGTGTTTTTCCGTGCCGTTTGCGTGGAGAATGTTGAGTCGTGAACTCTCTCTTCTTTGCAATTCTCACTGAGCAAGATCGAGACGGAAAGCACGTTGACGAGCCCTTGTCTTCAAGTGGTGAATGAACTGTACCGGTGCACTCAGCGCCCAACCGCGCGCGCTGTGGCGCCATGGCTTAGATGGTTAAAGCGCCTGTCTAGTAAACAGGAGATCCTGGGTTCGAATCCCAGTGGTGCCTGCTTGCTGTGTCAAAAGTGTGCACTTGCATCTTCTTACCAGAGTTGTGTTGCTGGTCAGACAGCTCAACTTCCTGTTGCAGCCTGTTATGATTTGGCGATCCTGCATCTCGTTCCAGCAGTAGTGTCACTCTTCGTTCTACCTGCAATGTTCGTGCCGCTGTTCCACACGCGCTCCTGCTTCTCATTCGCTTTTATTCTCCCACCTTCATTCCCAGTTTGGTGGGAATAACGACGTGAGGTGGAGACACTGCTGACTTACCAGGGAATGCTGTGGCAAACGCGCGCGCGCACACACTCCACGAGCTGATCATCACCCTCATTCTCTGCCGTCACCGTTCATTCATTTTACGCCAACGGAAAATAAATCCTCCTTCTCCTAGAGTTGGAGTGCAGTTGTCTTTTCTTTTTCTGCTGAAGGAGGAAAAGAGAAAACATTGCTGCTGAAGGTGGATATGGAGTGAAGGACAGTCACCAGCGTGTGTACAAGTCAGTTGGCAAGGTTTCCTGTCAGCGTCACAGGGCGGGATCCCTGTTTAGGAATCCGACTTTGCATCGTCCAGACCTGGATACAGCTCCCAGTCTGGTAATGAAGATTTATTTCTCTAATTGTGAATTATCCGATTGAAAACGAATTCCTAGTTACGCACAGAATACACCCGCTGATCCTGCCAGAGTCAGCCCAGTGATTGTTTGCATTCATCTAGAAGGGCAAAGGCAGCAGATACACCGGTAAACTAGCTCCGCGAATCCCCCTCCTATCATCCCAGCTTTCTGAGTTGTAAAGATCTCGTTGTAGCTTCGCTAGCGCTGGATCAAAGTCCTGGAACCCCTTCCCTAGCAGCCTCATGGCTGGAGCTCCGTGCTGAGGAGTTCAAGGGTTCAGGAAAGTAACTCATCCCCCTGATCTGTCGGGTAATCAGGGATGGGCAGTAAATCCTACCCTGGATGAGTGGCGCTGGAAGAGCACAACAGTTCACGCAGGCATCCAAGGAGCAGCGAAATCGACGTTTCGGGCAAAAGCCTACCCCATCGAGTGACGCCGATCTCCCAGGAATCCGTTTCAAAAAGGGGTAGGTCCTAAACGGACACCTGCTATCGGTCGGAAATAGGTTGAGAACGGCAGCGAGGGAGTGTAATAAAAGTGAAAGACAATGCCGACCGCGAGGCATGAGGCAGGAAGTGAGTGTAGAGTTGGTGGTACAAAGCTCAGAGTTGGTGCTAATGGGTCACCCTTTACTGCTCACTGTTTACACTGACTCACACACCACTCCTGGTCAGTTCATTTCAGTGACACTTTTCCCCTTGGTGTGAGGTTCCCTCTGGAGCGTAATAACGCCCTTAATGGGCCCAGAGAGGATGACACATCCTCTTTATCCTGTCAGTTTAAAGAGGTGAAAACATCGAATTCAAGAGCAGGTTGTGTTTTTCCGTGCCGTTTGCGTGGAGAATGTTGAGTCGTGAACTCTCTCTTCTTTGCAATTCTCACTGAGAAAGATCGAGACGGAAAGCACGTTGACGAGCCCTTGTCTTCAAGTGGTGAATAAACTGTACCTGTGCACTCAGCGCCCAACCGCGCGCGCTGTGGCGCCATGGCTTAGATGGTTAAAGCGCTTGTCTAGTAAACAGGAGATCCTGGGTTCGAATCCCAGTGGTGCCTGCTTGCTGTGTCAAAAGTGCGCACTTGCATCTTCTTACCAGAGTTGTGTTGCAGGTCAGACAGCTCAACTTTCTGTTGCAGCCTGTTATGATTTGGCGATCCTGCATCTCGTTCCAGCAGTAGTGTCACTCTTCGTTCTACCTGCAATTTCGTGCCGCTGTTCCACACGCGCTCCTGCTTCTCATTCGCTTTTATTCTCCCACCTTCATTCCCAGTTTGGTGGGAATAACGACGTGAGGTGGAGACACTGCTGACTTACCAGGGAATGCTGTGGCAAACGTGCGCGCGCACACACTCCACGAGCTGATCATCACCCTCATTCTCTGCCGTCACCGTTCATTCATTTTACGCCAACGGAAAATAAATCCTCCTTCTCCTAGAGTTGGAGTGCAGTTGTCTTTTCTTTTTCTGCTGAAGGAGGAAAAGAGAAAACATTGCTGCTGAAGGTGGATATAGAGTGAAGGACAGTCACCAGCGTGTGTACAAGTCAGTTGGCAAGGTTTCCTGTCAGCGTCACAGGGCGGGATCCCTGTTTAGGAATCCGACTTTGCATCGTCCAGACCTGGATACAGCTCCCAGTCTGGTAATGAAGATTTATTTCTCTAATTGTGAATTATCCGATTGAAAACGAATTCCTAGTTACGCACAGAATACACCCGCTGATCCTGCCAGAGTCAGCCCAGTGATTGTTTGCATTCATCTAGAAGGGCAAAGGCAGCAGATACACCGGTAAACTAGCTCCGCGAATCCCCCTCCTATCATCCCAGCTTTCTGAGTTGTAAAGATCTCGTTGTAGCTTCGCTAGCGCTGTATCAAAGTCCTGGAACCCCTTCCCTAGCAGCCTCATGGCTGGAGCTCCGTGCTGAGGAGTTCAAGGGTTCAGGAAAGTAACTCATCCCCCTGATCTGTCGGGTAATCAGGGATGGGCAGTAAATCCTACCCTGGATGAGTGGCGCTGGAAGAGCACAACAGTTCACGCAGGCATCCAAGGAGCAGCAAAATCGACGTTTCGGTCAAAAGCCTTCCCCATCGAGTGACGCCGATCTCCCAGGAATCCGTTTCAAAAAGGGGCAGGTCCTAAACGGACACCTGCTATCGGTCGGAAATAGGTTGAGAACGGCATCGAGGGAGTGTAATAAAAGTGAAAGACAATGCCGACCGCGAGGCATGAGGCAGGAAGTGAGTGTAGAGCTGGTGGTACAAAGCTCAGAGTTGGTGCTAATGGGTCACCCTTTACTGCTCACTGTTTACACTGACTCACACACCACTCCTGGTCAGTTCATTTCAGTGACACTTTTCCCCTTGGTGTGAGGTTCCCTCTGGAGCGTAATAACGCCCTTAATGGGCCCAGAGAGGATGACACATCCTCTTTATCCTGTCAGTTTAAAGAGGTGAAAACATCGAATTCAACAGCAGGTTGTGTTTTTCCGTGCCGTTTGCGTGGAGAATGTTGAGTCGTGAACTCTCTCTTCTTTGCAATTCTCACTGAGAAAGATCGAGACGGAAAGCACGTTGACGAGCCCTTGTCTTCAAGTGGTGAATAAACTGTACCTGTGCACTCAGCGCCCAGCCGCGCGCGCTCTGGCGCCATGGCTTAGATGGTTAAAGCGCCTGTCTAGTAAACAGGAGATCCTGGGTTCGAATCCCAGTGGTTTCTGCTTGCTGTGCCAACAGTGCGCACTTGCATCTTCTTACCACAGTTGTGTTGCTGGTCAGACAGCTCAACGTTCTGTTGCAGCCTGTTATGATTTGGCGATCCTGCATCTCGTTCCAGCAGTAGTGTCACTCTTCGTTCTACCTGCAATTTCGTGCCGCTGTTCCACACGCGCTCCTGCTTCTCATTCGCTTTTATTCTCCCACCTTCATTCCCAGTTTGGTGGGAATAACGACGTGAGGTGGAGACACTGCTGACTTACCAGGGAATGCTGTGGCAAACGCGCGCGCGCACACACTCCACGAGCTGATCATCACCCTCATTCTCTGCCGTCACCGTTCATTCATTTTACGCCAACGGAAAATAGATCCTCCTTCTCCTAGAGTTGGAGTGCAGTTGTCTTTTCTTTTTCTGCTGAAGGAGGAAAAGAGAAAACATTGCTGCTGAAGGTGGATATGGAGTGAAGGACAGTCACCAGCGTGTGT
This sequence comes from Chiloscyllium punctatum, assembly GCF_047496795.1. Lineage (NCBI taxonomy): Eukaryota > Metazoa > Chordata > Chondrichthyes > Orectolobiformes > Hemiscylliidae > Chiloscyllium > Chiloscyllium punctatum. Next base: position 30,717,604 of record NC_092783.1, read on the forward strand.
ACAAGTCAGTTGGCAAGGTTTCCTGTCAGCGTCACAGGGCGGGATCCCTGTTTAGGAATCCGACTTTGCATCGTCCAGACCTGGATACAGCTCCCAGTCTGGTAATGAAGATTTATTTCTCTAATTGTGAATTATCCGATTGAAAACGAATTCCTAGTTATGCACAGAATACACCCGCTGATCCTGCCAGAGTCAGCCCAGTGATTGTTTGCATTCATCTAGAAGGGCAAAGGCAGCAGATACACCGGTAAACTAGCTCCGCGAATCCCCCTCCTATCATCTCAGCTTTCTGAGTTGTAAAGATCTCGTTGTAGCTTCGCTAGCGCTGGATCAAAGTCCTGGAACCCCTTCCCTAGCAGCCTCATGGCTGGAGCTCCGTGCTGAGGAGTTCAAGGGTTCAGGAAAGTAACTCATCCCCCTGATCTGTCGGGTAATCAGGGATGGGCAGTAAATCCTACCCTGGATGAGTGGCGCTGGAAGAGCACAACAGTTCAGGCAGGCATCCCAGGAGCAGCGAAATCGACGTTTCGGGCAAAAGCCTACCCCATCGAGTGACGCCGATCTCCCAGGAATCCGTTTCAAAAAGGGGCAGGTCCTAAACGGACACCTGCTATCGGTCGGAAATAGGTTGAGAACGGCAGCGAGGGAGTGTAATAAAAGTGAAAGACAATGCCGACCGCGAGGCATGAGGCAGGAAGTGAGTGTAGAGCTGGTGGTACAAAGCTCAGAGTTGGTGCTAATGGGTCACCCTTTACTGCTCACTGTTTACACTGACTCACACACCACTCCTGGTCAGTTCATTTCAGTGACACTTTTCCCCTTGGTGTGAGGTTCCCTCTGGAGCGTAATAACGCCCTTAATGGGCCCAGAGAGGATGACACATCCTCTTTATCCTGTCAGTTTAAAGAGGTGAAAACATCGAATTCAAGAGCAGGTTGTGTTTTTCCGTGCCGTTTGCGTGGAGAATGTTGAGTCGTGAACTCTCTCTTCTTTGCAATTCTCACTGAGCAAGATCGAGACGGAAAGCACGTTGACGAGCCCTTGTCTTCAAGTGGTGAATGAACTGTACCGGTGCACTCAGCGCCCAACCGCGCGCGCTGTGGCGCCATGGCTTAGATGGTTAAAGCGCCTGTCTAGTAAACAGGAGATCCTGGGTTCGAATCCCAGTGGTGCCTGCTTGCTGTGCCAACAGTGCGCACTTGCATCTTCTTTCCACAGTTGTGTTGCGGGTCAGACAGCTCAACGTTCTGTTGCAGCCTGTTATGATTTGGCGATCCTGCATCTCGTTCCAGCAGTAGTGTCACTCTTCGTTCTACCTGCAATTTCGTGCCGCTGTTCCACACGCGCTCCTGCTTCTCATTCGCTTTTATTCTCCCACCTTCATTCCCAGTTTGGTGGGAATAACGACGTGAGGTGGAGACACTGCTGACTTACCAGGGAATGCTGTGGCAAACGCGCGCGCGCACACACCCCACGAGCTGATCATCACCCTCATTCTCTGCCGTCACCGTTCATTCATTTTACGCCAACGGAAAATAGATCCTCCTTCTCCTAGAGTTGGAGTGCAGTTGTCTTTTCTTTTTCTGCTGAAGGAGGAAAAGAGAAAACATTGCTGCTGAAGGTGGATATGGAGTGAAGGACAGTCACCAGCGTGTGTACAAGTCAGTTGGCAAGGTTTCCTGTCAGCGTCACAGGGCGGGATCCCTGTTTAGGAATCCGACTTTGCATCGTCCAGACCTGGATACAGCTCCCAGTCTGGTAATGAAGATTTATTTCTCTAATTGTGAATTATCCGATTGAAAACGAATTCCTAGTTACGCACAGAATACACCCGCTGATCCTGCCAGAGTCAGCCCAGTGATTGTTTGCATTCATCTAGAAGGGCAAAGGCAGCAGATACACCGGTAAACTAGCTCCGCGAATCCCCCTCCTATCATCTCAGCTTTCTGAGTTGTAAAGATCTCGTTGTAGCTTCGCTAGCGCTGGATCAAAGTCCTGGAACCCCTTCCCTAGCAGCCTCATGGCTGGAGCTCCGTGCTGAGGAGTTCAAGGGTTCAGGAAAGTAACTCATCCCCCTGATCTGTCGGGTAATCAGGGATGGGCAGTAAATCCTACCCTGGATGAGTGGCGCTGGAAGAGCACAACAGTTCAGGCAGGCATCCAAGGAGCAGCGAAATCGACGTTTCGGGCAAAAGCCTACCCCATCGAGTGACGCCGATCTCCCAGGAATCCGTTTCAAAAAGGGGCAGGTCCTAAACGGACACCTGCTATCGGTCGGAAATAGGTTGAGAACGGCAGCGAGGGAGTGTAATAAAAGTGAAAGACAATGCCGACCGCGAGGCATGAGGCAGGAAGTGAGTGTAGAGCTGGTGGTACAAAGCTCAGAGTTGGTGCTAATGGGTCACCCTTTACTGCTCACTGTTTACACTGACTCACACACCACTCCTGGTCAGTTCATTTCAGTGACACTTTTCCCCTTGGTGTGAGGTTCCCTCTGGAGCGTAATAACGCCCTTAATGGGCCCAGAGAGGATGACACATCCTCTTTATCCTGTCAGTTTAAAGAGGTGAAAACATCGAATTCAAGAGCAGGTTGTGTTTTTCCGTGCCGTTTGCGTGGAGAATGTTGAGTCGTGAACTCTCTCTTCTTTGCAATTCTCACTGAGTAAGACCGAGACGGAAAGCACGTTGACGAGCCCTTGTCTTCAAGTGGTGAATAAACTGTACCTGTGCACTCAGCGCCCAGCTGCGCGCGCTGGGGCGCCATGGCTTAGGTGGTTAAAGCGCCTGTCTAGTAAACAGGAGATCCTGGGTTCGAATCCCAGTGGTGCCTGCTTGCTGTGCCAACAGTGCGCACTTGCATCTTCTTACCACGGTTGTGTTGCTGGTCAGACAGCTCAACGTTCTGTTGCAGCCTGTTATGATTTGGCGATCCTGCATCTCGTTCCAGCAGTAGTGTCACTCTTCGTTCTACCTGGAATTTCGTGCCGCTGTTCCACACGCGCTCCTGCTTCTCATTCGCTTTTATTCTCCCACCTTCATTCCCAGTTTGGTGGGAATAACGACGTGAGGTGGAGACACTGCTGACTTACCAGGGAATGCTGTGGCAAACGCGCGCGCGCACACACTCCACGAGCTGATCATCACCCTCATTCTCTGCCGTCACCGTTCATTCATTTTACGCCAACGGAAAATAAATCCTCCTTCTCCTAGAGTTGGAGTGCAGTTGTCTTTTCTTTTTCTGCTGAAGGAGGAAAAGAGAAAACATTGCTGCTGAAGGTGGATATGGAGTGAAGGACAGTCACCAGCGTGTGTACAAGTCAGTTGGCAAGGTTTCCTGTCAGCGTCACAGGGCGGGATCCCTGTTTAGGAATCCGACTTTGCATCGTCCAGACCTGGATACAGCTCCCAGTCTGGTAATGAAGATTTATTTCTCTAATTGTGAATTATCCGATTGAAAACGAATTCCTAGTTACGCACAGAATACACCCGCTGATCCTGCCAGAGTCAGCCCAGTGATTGTTTGCATTCATCTAGAAGGGCAAAGGCAGCAGATACACCGGTAAACTAGCTCCGCGAATCCCCCTCCTATCATCTCAGCTTTCTGAGTTGTAAAGATCTCGTTGTAGCTTCGCTAGCGCTGGATCAAAGTCCTGGAACCCCTTCCCTAGCAGCCTCATGGCTGGAGCTCCGTGCTGAGGAGTTCAAGGGTTCAGGAAAGTAACTCATCCCCCTGATCTGTCGGGTAATCAGGGATGGGCAGTAAATCCTACCCTGGATGAGTGGCGCTGGAAGAGCACAACAGTTCAGGCAGGCATCCAAGGAGCAGCGAAATCGACGTTTCGGGCAAAAGCCTACCCCATCGAGTGACGCCGATCTCCCAGGAATCCGTTTCAAAAAGGGGCAGGTCCTAAACGGACACCTGCTATCGGTCGGAAATAGGTTGAGAACGGCAGCGAGGGAGTGTAATAAAAGTGAAAGACAATGCCGACCGCGAGGCATGAGGCAGGAAGTGAGTGTAGAGCTGGTGGTACAAAGCTCAGAGTTGGTGCTAATGGGTCACCCTTTACTGCTCACTGTTTACACTGACTCACACACCACTCCTGGTCAGTTCATTTCAGTGACACTTTTCCCCTTGGTGTGAGGTTCCCTCTGGAGCGTAATAACGCCCTTAATGGGCCCAGAGAGGATGACACATCCTCTTTATCCTGTCAGTTTAAAGAGGTGAAAACATCGAATTCAAGAGCAGGTTGTGTTTTTCCGTGCCGTTTGCGTGGAGAATGTTGAGTCGTGAACTCTCTCTTCTTTGCAATTCTCACTGAGCAAGATCGAGACGGAAAGCACGTTGACGAGCCCTTGTCTTCAAGTGGTGAATGAACTGTACCTGTGCACTCAGCGCCCAACCGCGCGCGCTGTGGCGCCATGGCTTAGATGGTTAAAGCGCCTGTCTAGTAAACAGGAGATCCTGGGTTCGAATCCCAGTGGTGCCTGCTTGCTGTGCCAACAGTGCGCACTTGCATCTTCTTACCACAGTTGTGTTGCTGGTCAGACAGCTCAACGTTCTGTTGCAGCCTGTTATGATTTGGCGATCCTGCATCTCGTTCCAGCAGTAGTGTCACTCTTCGTTCTACCTGCAATTTCGTGCCGCTGTTCCACACGCGCTCCTGCTTCTCATTCGCTTTTATTCTCCCACCTTCATTCCCAGTTTGGTGGGAATAACGACGTGAGGTGGAGACACTGCTGACTTACCAGGGAATGCTGTGGCAAACGCGCGCGCGCACACACTCCACGAGCTGATCATCACCCTCATTCTCTGCCGTCACCTTTCATTCATTTTACGCCAACGGAAAATACATCCTCCTTCTCCTAGAGTTGGAGTGCAGTTGTCTTTTCTTTTTCTGCTGAAGGAGGAAAAGAGAAAACATTGCTGCTGAAGGTGGATATGGAGTGAAGGACAGTCACCAGCGTGTGTACAAGTCAGTTGGCAAGGTTTCCTGTCAGCGTCACAGGGCGGGATCCCTGTTTAGGAATCCGACTTTGCATCGTCCAAACCTGGATACAGCTCCCAGTCTGGTAATGAAGATTTATTTCTCTAATTGTGAATTATCCGATTGAAAACGAATTCCTAGTTACGCACAGAATACACCCGCTGATCCTGCCAGAGTCAGCCCAGTGATTGTTTGCATTCATCTAGAAGGGCAAAGGCAGCAGATACACCGGTAAACTAGCTCCGCGAATCCCCCTCCTATCATCTCAGCTTTCTGAGTTGTAAAGATCTCGTTGTAGCTTCGCTAGCGCTGGATCAAAGTCCTGGAACCCCTTCCCTAGCAGCCTCATGGCTGGAGCTCCGTGCTGAGGAGTTCAAGGGTTCAGGAAAGTAACTCATCCCCCTGATCTGTCGGGTAATCAGGGATGGGCAGTAAATCCTACCCTGGATGAGTGGCGCTGGAAGAGCACAACAGTTCAGGCAGGCATCCAAGGAGCAGCGAAATCGACGTTTCGGGCAAAAGCCTACCCCATCGAGTGACGCCGATCTCCCAGGAATCCGTTTCAAAAAGGGGCAGGTCCTAAACGGACACCTGCTATCGGTCGGAAATAGGTTGAGAACGGCAGCGAGGGAGTGTAATAAAAGTGAAAGACAATGCCGACCGCGAGGCATGAGGCAGGAAGTGAGTGTAGAGCTGGTGGTACAAAGCTCATAGTTGGTGCTAATGGGTCACCCTTTACTGCTCACTGTTTACACTGACTCACACACCACTCCTGGTCAGTTCATTTCAGTGACACTTTTCCCCTTGGTGTGAGGTTCCCTCTGGAGCGTAATAACGCCCTTAATGGGCCCAGAGAGGATGACACATCCTCTTTATCCTGTCAGTTAAAGAGGTGAAAACATCGAATTCAAGAGCAGGTTGTGTTTTTCCGTGCCGTTTGCGTGGAGAATGTTGAGTCGTGAACTCTCTCTTCTTTGCAATTCTCACTGAGCAAGATCGAGACGGAAAGCACGTTGACGAGCCCTTGTCTTCAAGTGGTGAATGAACTGTACCTGTGCACTCAGCGCCCAACCGCGCGCGCTGTGGCGCCATGGCTTAGATGGTTAAAGCGCCTGTCTAGTAAACAGGAGATCCTGGGTTCGAATCCCAGTGGTGCCTGCTTGCTGTGCCAACAGTGCGCACTTGCATCTTCTTACCACAGTTGTGTTGCTGGTCAGACAGCTCAACGTTCTGTTGCAGCCTGTTATGATTTGGCGATCCTGCATCTCGTTCCAGCAGTAGTGTCACTCTTCGTTCTACCTGCAATTTCGTGCCGCTGTTCCACACGCGCTCCTGCTTCTCATTCGCTTTTATTCTCCCACCTTCATTCCCAGTTTGGTGGGAATAACGACGTGAGGTGGAGACACTGCTGACTTACCAGGGAATGCTGTGGCAAACGCGCGCGCGCACACACTCCACGAGCTGATCATCACCCTCATTCTCTGCCGTCACCTTTCATTCATTTTACGCCAACGGAAAATACATCCTCCTTCTCCTAGAGTTGGAGTGCAGTTGTCTTTTCTTTTTCTGCTGAAGGAGGAAAAGAGAAAACATTGCTGCTGAAGGTGGATATGGAGTGAAGGACAGTCACCAGCGTGTGTACAAGTCAGTTGGCAAGGTTTCCTGTCAGCGTCACAGGGCGGGATCCCTGTTTAGGAATCCGACTTTGCATCGTCCAAACCTGGATACAGCTCCCAGTCTGGTAATGAAGATTTATTTCTCTAATTGTGAATTATCCGATTGAAAACGAATTCCTAGTTACGCACAGAATACACCCGCTGATCCTGCCAGAGTCAGCCCAGTGATTGTTTGCATTCATCTAGAAGGGCAAAGGCAGCAGATACACCGGTAAACTAGCTCCGCGAATCCCCCTCCTATCATCTCAGCTTTCTGAGTTGTAAAGATCTCGTTGTAGCTTCGCTAGCGCTGGATCAAAGTCCTGGAACCCCTTCCCTAGCAGCCTCATGGCTGGAGCTCCGTGCTGAGGAGTTCAAGGGTTCAGGAAAGTAACTCATCCCCCTGATCTGTCGGGTAATCAGGGATGGGCAGTAAATCCTACCCTGGATGAGTGGCGCTGGAAGAGCACAACAGTTCAGGCAGGCATCCAAGGAGCAGCGAAATCGACGTTTCGGGCAAAAGCCTACCCCATCGAGTGACGCCGATCTCCCAGGAATCCGTTTCAAAAAGGGGCAGGTCCTAAACGGACACCTGCTATCGGTCGGAAATAGGTTGAGAACGGCAGCGAGGGAGTGTAATAAAAGTGAAAGACAATGCCGACCGCGAGGCATGAGGCAGGAAGTGAGTGTAGAGCTGGTGGTACAAAGCTCATAGTTGGTGCTAATGGGTCACCCTTTACTGCTCACTGTTTACACTGACTCACACACCACTCCTGGTCAGTTCATTTCAGTGACACTTTTCCCCTTGGTGTGAGGTTCCCTCTGGAGCGTAATAACGCCCTTAATGGGCCCAGAGAGGATGACACATCCTCCTTATCCTGTCAGTTTAAAGAGGTGAAAACATCGAATTCAAGAGCAGGTTGTGTTTTTCCGTGCCGTTTGCGTGGAGAATGTTGAGTCGTGAACTCTCTCTTCTTTGCAATTCTCACTGAGCAAGATCGAGACGGAAAGCACGTTGACGAGCCCTTGTCTTCAAGTGGTGAATGAACTGTACCTGTGCACTCAGCGCCCAACCGCGCACGCTGTGGCGCCATGGCTTAGATGGTTAAAGCGCCTGTCTAGTAAACAGGAGATCCTGGGTTCGAATCCCAGTGGTGCCTGCTTGCTGTGTCAAAAGTGCGCACTTGCATCTTCTTACCAGAGTTGTGTTGCTGGTCAGACAGCTCAACTTTCTGTTGCAGCCTGTGATGATTTGGCGATCCTGCATCTCGTTCCAGCAGTAGTGTCACTCTTCGTTCTACCTGGAATTTCGTGCCGCTGTTCCACACGCGCTCCTGCTTCTCATTCGCTTTTATTCTCCCACCTTCATTCCCAGTTTGGTGGGAATAACGACGTGAGGTGGAGACACTGCTGACTTAACAGGGAATGCTGTGGCAAACGCGCGCGCGCACACACTCCACGAGCTGATCATCACCCTCATTCTCTGCCGTCACCGTTCATTCATTTTACGCCAACGGAAAATAAATCCTCCTTCTCCTAGAGTTGGAGTGCAGTTGTCTTTTCTTTTTCTGCTGAAGGAGGAAAAGAGAAAACATTGCTGCTGAAGGTGGACATGGAGTGAAGGACAGTCACCAGCGTGTGTACAAGTCAGTTGGCAAGGTTTCCTGTCAGCGTCACAGGGCGGGATCCCTGTTTAGGAATCCGACTTTGCATCGTCCAGACCTGGATACAGCTCCCAGTCTGGTAATGAAGATTTATTTCTCTAATTGTGAATTATCCGATTGAAAACGAATTCCTAGTTACGCACAGAATACACCCGCTGATCCTGCCAGAGTCAGCCCAGTGATTGTTTGCATTCATCTAGAAGGGCAAAGGCAGCAGATACACCGGTAAACTAGCTCCGCGAATCCCCCTCCGATCATCTCAGCTTTCTGAGTTGTAAAGATCTCGTTGTAGCTTCGCTAGCGCTGGATCAAAGTCCTGGAACCCCCTCCCTAGCAGCCTCATGGCTGGAGCTCCGTGCTGAGGAGTTCAAGGGTTCAGGAAAGTAACTCATCCCCCTGATCTGTCGGGTAATCAGGGATGGGCAGTAAATCCTACCCTGGATGAGTGGCGCTGGAAGAGCACAACAGTTCAGGCAGGCATCCAAGGAGCAGCGAAATCGACGTTTCGGGCAAAAGCCTAACCCATCGAGTGACGCCGATCTCCCAGGAATCCGTTTCAAAAAGGGGCAGGTCCTAAACGGACACCTGCTATCGGTCGGAAATAGGTTGAGAACGGCAGCGAGGGAGTGTAATAAAAGTGAAAGACAATGCCGACCGCGAGGCATGAGGCAGGAAGTGAGTGTAGAGCTGGTGGTACAAAGCTCAGAGTTGGTGCTAATGGGTCACCCTTTACTGCTCACTGTTTACACTGACTCACACACCACTCCTGGTCAGTTCATTTCAGTGACACTTTTCCCCTTGGTGTGAGGTTCCCTCTGGAGCGTAATAACGCCCTTAATGGGCCCAGAGAGGATGACACATCCTCTTTATCCTGTCAGTTTAAAGAGGTGAAAACATCGAATTCAAGAGCAGGTTGTGTTTTTCCGTGCCGTTTGCGTGGAGAATGTTGAGTCGTGAACTCTCTCTTCTTTGCAATTCTCACTGAGTAAGATCGAGACGGAAAGCACGTTGACGAGCCCTTGTCTTCAAGTGGTGAATAAACTGTACCTGTGCACACAGCGCCCAGCCGCACGTGTGCTGTGGCGCCATGGCTTAGATGGTTAAAGCGCCTCTCTAGTAAATAGGAGATCCTGGGTTCGAATCCCAGTGGTGCCTGCTTGCTGTGCCAACAGTGCGCACTTGCATCTTCTTACCACAGTTGTGTTGCTGGTCAGACAGCTCAACGTTCTGTTGCAGCCTGTTATGATTTGGCGATCCTGCATCTCGTTCCAGCAGTCATGTCACTCTTCGTTCTACCTGCAATTTCGTGCCGCTGTTCCACACGCGCTCCTGCTTCTCATTCGCTTTTATTCTCCCACCTTCATTCCCAGTTTGGTGGGAATAACGACGTGAGGTGGAGACACTGCTGACTTACCAGGGAATGCTGTGGCAAACGCGCGCGCGCACACACTCCACGAGCTGATCATCACCCTCATTCTCTGCCGTCACCGTTCATTCATTTTACGCCAACGGAAAATAAATCCTCCTTCTCCTAGAGTTGGAGTGCAGTTGTCTTTTCTTTTTCTGCTGAAGGAGGAAAAGAGAAAACATTGCTGCTGAAGGTGGATATGGAGTGAAGGACAGTCACCAGCGTGTGTACAAGTCAGTTGGCAAGGTTTCCTGTCAGCGTCACAGGGCGGGATCCCTGTTTAGGAATCCGACTTTGCATCGTCCAGACCTGGATACAGCTCCCAGTCTGGTAATGAAGATTTATTTCTCTAATTGTGAATTATCCGATTGAAAACGAATTCCTAGTTACGCACAGAATACACCCGCTGATCCTGCCAGAGTCAGCCCAGTGATTGTTTGCATTCATCTAGAAGGGCAAAGGCAGCAGATACACCGGTAAACTAGCTCCGCGAATCCCCCTCCTATCATCCCAGCTTTCTGAGTTGTAAAGATCTCGTTGTAGCTTCGCTAGCGCTGGATCAAAGTCCTGGAACCCCTTCCCTAGCAGCCTCATGGCTGGAGCTCCGTGCTGAGGAGTTCAAGGGTTCAGCAAAGTAACTCATCCCCCTGATCTGTCGGGTAATCAGGGATGGGCAGTAAATCCTACCCTGGATGAGTGGCGCTGGAAGAGCACAACAGTTCAGGCAGGCATCCAAGGAGCAGCGAAATCGACGTTTCGGGCAAAAGCCTACCCCATCGAGTGACGCCGATCTCCCAGGAATCCGTTTCAAAAAGGGGCAGGTCCTAAACGGACACCTGCTATCGGTCGGAAATAGGTTGAGAACGGCAGCGAGGGAGTGTAATAAAAGTGAAAGACAATGCCGACCGCGAGGCATGAGGCAGGAAGTGAGTGTAGAGCTGGTGGTACAAAGCTCAGAGTTGGTGCTAATGGGTCACCCTTTACTGCTCACTGTTTACACTGACTCACACACCACTCCTGGTCAGTTCATTTCAGTGACACTTTTCCCCTTGGTGTGAGGTTCCCTCTGGAGCGTAATAACGCCCTTAATGGGCCCAGAGAGGATGACACATCCTCTTTATCCTGTCAGTTTAAAGAGGTGAAAACATCGAATTCAAGAGCAGGTTGTGTTTTTCCGTGCCGTTTGCGTGGAGAATGTTGAGTCGTGAACTCTCTCTTCTTTGCAATTCTCACTGAGCAAGATCGAGACGGAAAGCACGTTGACGAGCCCTTGTCTTCAAGTGGTGAATGAACTGTACCTGTGCACTCAGCGCCCAGCCGCGCGCGCACTGTGGCGCCATGGCTTAGATGGTTAAAGCGCCTGTCTAGTAAACAGGAGATCCTGGGTTCGAATCCCAGTGGTGCCTGCTTGCTGTGCCAACAGTGCGCACTTGCATCTTCTTACCACGGTTGTGTTGCTGGTCAGACAGCTCAACGTTCTGTTGCAGCCTGTTATGATTTGGCGATCCTGCATCTCGTTCCAGCAGTCATGTCACTCTTCGTTCTACCTGCAATTTCGTGCCGCTGTTCCACACGCGCTCCTGCTTCTCATTCGCTTTTATTCTCCCACCTTCATTCCCAGTTTGGTGGGAATAACGACGTGAGGTGGAGACACTGCTGACTTACCAGGGAATGCTGTGGCAAACGCGCGCGCGCACACACTCCACGAGCTGATCATCACCCTCATTCTCTGCCGTCACCGTTCATTCATTTTACGCCAACGGAAAATAGATCCTCCTTCTCCTAGAGTTGGAGTGCAGTTGTCTTTTCTTTTTCTGCTGAAGGAGGAAAAGAGAAAACATTGCTGCTGAAGGTGGATATGGAGTGAAGGACAGTCACCAGCGTGTGTACAAGTCAGTTGGCAAGGTTTCCTGTCAGCGTCACAGGGCGGGATCCCTGTTTAGGAATCTGACTTTGCATCGTCCAGACCTGGATACAGCTCCCAGTCTGGTAATGAAGATTTATTTCTCTAATTGTGAATTATCCGATTGAAAACGAATTCCTAGTTACGCACAGAATACACCCGCTGATCCTGCCAGAGTCAGCCCAGTGATTGTTTGCATTCATCTAGAAGGGCAAAGGCAGCAGATACACCGGTAAACTAGCTCCGCGAATCCCCCTCCTATCATCTCAGCTTTCTGAGTTGTAAAGATCTCGTTGTAGCTTCGCTAGCGCTGGATCAAAGTCCTGGAACCCCTTCCCTAGCAGCCTCATGGCTGGAGCTCCGTGCTGAGGAGTTCAAGGGTTCAGGAAAGTAACTCATCCCCCTGATCTGTCGGGTAATCAGGGATGGGCAGTAAATCCTACCCTGGATGAGTGGCGCTGGAAGAGCACAACAGTTCAGGCAGGCATCCAAGGAGCAGCGAAATCGACGTTTCGGGCAAAAGCCTACCCCATCGAGTGACGCCGATCTCCCAGGAATCCGTTTCAAAAAGGGGCAGGTCCTAAACGGACACCTGCTATCGGTCGGAAATAGGTTGAGAACGGCAGCGAGGGAGTGTAATAAAAGTGAAAGACAATGCCGACCGCGAGGCATGAGGCAGGAAGTGAGTGTAGAGCTGGTGGTACAAAGCTCAGAGTTGGTGCTAATGGGTCACCCTTTACTGCTCACTGTTTACACTGACTCACACACCACTCCTGGTCAGTTCATTTCAGTGACACTTTTCCCCTTGGTGTGAGGTTCCCTCTGGAGCGTAATAACGCCCTTAATGGGCCCAGAGAGGATGACACATCCTCTTTATCCTGTCAGTTTAAAGAGGTGAAAACATCGAATTCAAGAGCAGGTTGTGTTTTTCCGTGCCGTTTGCGTGGAGAATGTTGAGTCGTGAACTCTCTCTTCTTTGCAATTCTCACTGAGCAAGATCGAGACGGAAAGCACGTTGACGAGCCCTTGTCTTCAAGTGGTGAATGAACTGTACCTGTGCACTCAGCGCCCAGCGGCGCGCGCTGTGGCGCCATGGCTTAGATGGTTAAAGCGCCTGTCTAGTAAACAGGAGATCCTGGGTTCGAATCCCAGTGGTGCCTGCTTGCTGTGCCAACAGTGCGCACTTGCATCTTCTTACCACAGTTGTGTTGCTGGTCAGACAGCTCAACGTTCTGTTGCAGCCTGTTATGATTTGGCGATCCTGCATCTCGTTCCAGCAGTAGTGTCACTCTTCGTTCTACCTGCAATTTCGTGCCGCTGTTCCACACGCGCTCCTGCTTCTCATTCGCTTTTATTCTCCCACCTTCATTCCCAGTTTGGTGGGAATAACGACGTGAGGTGGAGACACTGCTGACTTACCAGGGAATGCTGTGGCAAACGCGCGCGCGCACACACTCCACGAGCTGATCATCACCCTCATTCTCTGCCGTCACCGTTCATTCATTTTACGCCAACGGAAAATAAATCCTCCTTCTCCTAGAGTTGGAGTGCAGTTGTCTTTTCTTTTTCTGCTGAAGGAGGAAAAGAGAAAACATTGCTGCTGAAGGTGGATATGGAGTGAAGGACAGTCACCAGCGTGTGTACAAGTCAGTTGGCAAGGTTTCCTGTCAGCGTCACAGGGCGGGATCCCTGTTTAGGAATCCGACTTTGCATCGTCCAGACCTGGATACAGCTCCCAGTCTGGTAATGAAGATTTATTTCTCTAATTGTGAATTATCCGATTGAAAACGAATTCCTAGTTACGCACAGAATACACCCGCTGATCCTGCCAGAGTCAGCCCAGTGATTGTTTGCATTCATCTAGAAGGGCAAAGGCAGCAGATACACCGGTAAACTAGCTCCGCGAATCCCCCTCCTATCATCCCAGCTTTCTGAGTTGTAAAGATCTCGTTGTAGCTTCGCTAGCGCTGGATCAAAGTCCTGGAACCCCTTCCCTAGCAGCCTCATGGCTGGAGCTCCGTGCTGAGGAGTTCAAGGGTTCAGGAAAGTAACTCATCCCCCTGATCTGTCGGGTAATCAGGGATGGGCAGTAAATCCTACCCTGGATGAGTGGCGCTGGAAGAGCACAACAGTTCAGGCAGGCATCCAAGGAGCAGCGAAATCGACGTTTCGGGCAAAAGCCTACCCCATCGAGTGACGCCGATCTCCCAGGAATCCGTTTCAAAAAGGGGCAGGTCCTAAACGGACACCTGCTATCGGTCGGAAATAGGTTGAGAACGGCAGCGAGGGAGTGTAATAAAAGTGAAAGACAATGCCGACCGCGAGGCATGAGGCAGGAAGTGAGTGTAGAGCTGGTGGTACAAAGCTCAGAGTTGGTGCTAATGGGTCACCCTTTACTGCTCACTGTTTACACTGACTCACACACCACTCCTGGTCAGTTCATTTCAGTGACACTTTTCCCCTTGGTGTGATGTTCCCTCTGGAGCGTAATAACGCCCTTAATGGGCCCAGAGAGGATGACACATCCTCTTTATCCTGTCAGTTTAAAGAGGTGAAAACATCGAATTCAAGAGCAGGTTGTGTTTTTCCGTGCCGTTTGCGTGGAGAATGTTGAGTCGTGAACTCTCTCTTCTTTGCAATTCTCACTGAGCAAGATCGAGACGGAAAGCACGTTGACGAGCCCTTGTCTTCAAGTGGTGAATGAACTGTACCTGTGCACTCAGCGCCCACCCGCGCGCGCTGTTGCGCCATGGCTTAGATGGTTAAAGCGCCTGTCTAGTAAACAGGAGATCCTGGGTTCGAATCCCAGTGGGGCCTGCTTGCTGTGCCAACAGTGCGCACTTGCATCTTCTTACCACAGTTGTGTTGCTGGTCAGACAGCTCAACGTTCTGTTGCAGCCTGTTATGATTTGGCGATCCTGCATCTCGTTCCAGCAGTAGTGTCACTCTTCGTTCTACCTGGAATTTCGTGCCGCTGTTCCACACGCGCTCCTGCTTCTCATTCGCTTTTATTCTCCCACCTTCATTCCCAGTTTGGTGGGAATAACGACGTGAGGTGGAGACACTGCTGACTTACCAGGGAATGCTGTGGCAAACGCGCGCGCGCACACACTCCACGAGCTGATCATCACCCTCATTCTCTGCCGTCACCGTTCATTCATTTTACGCCAACGGAAAATAAATCCTCCTTCTCCTAGAGTTGGAGTGCAGTTGTCTTTTCTTTTTCTGCTGAAGGAGGAAAAGAGAAAACATTGCTGCTGAAGGTGGATATGGAGTGAAGGACAGTCACCAGCGTGTGTACAAGTCAGTTGGCAAGGTTTCCTGTCAGCGTCACAGGGCGGGATCCCTGTTTAGGAATCCGACTTTGCATCGTCCAGACCTGGATACAGCTCCCAGCCTGGTAATGAAGATTTATTTCTCTAATTGTGAATTATCCGATTGAAAACGAATTCCTAGTTCCGCACAGAATACACCCGCTGATCCTGCCAGAGTCAGCCCAGTGATTGTTTGCATTCATCTAGAAGGGCAAAGGCAGCAGATACACCGGTAAACTAGCTCCGCGAATCCCCCTCCTATCATCCCAGCTTTCTGAGTTGTAACGATCTCGTTGTAGCTTCGCTAGCGCTGGATCAAAGTCCTGGAACCCCTTCCCTAGCAGCCTCATGGCTGGAGCTCCGTGCTGAGGAGTTCAAGGGTTCAGGAAAGTAACTCATCCCCCTGATCTGTCGGGTAATCAGGGATGGGCAGTAAATCCTACCCTGGATGAGTGGCGCTGGAAGAGCACAACAGTTCAGGCAGGCATCCAAGGAGCAGCGAAATCGACGTTTCGGGCAAAAGCCTACCCCATCGAGTGACGCCGATCTCCCAGGAATCCGTTTCAAAAAGGGGCAGGTCCTAAACGGACACCTGCTATCGGTCGGAAATAGGTTGAGAACGGCAGCGAGGGAGTGTAATAAAAGTGAAAGACAATGCCGACCGCGAGGCATGAGGCAGGAAGTGAGTGTAGAGCTGGTGGTACAAAGCTCAGAGTTGGTGCTAATGGGTCACCCTTTACTGCTCACTGTTTACACTGACTCACACACCACTCCTGGTCAGTTCATTTCAGTGACACTTTTCCCCTTGGTGTGAGGTTCCCTCTGGAGCGTAATAACGCCCTTAATGGGCCCAGAGAGGATGACACATCCTCTTTATCCTGTCAGTTTAAAGAGGTGAAAACATCGAATTCAAGAGCAGGTTGTGTTTTTCCGTGCCGTTTGCGTGGAGAATGTTGAGTCGTGAACTCTCTCTTCTTTGCAATTCTCACTGAGCAAGATCGAGACGGAAAGCACGTTGACGAGCCCTTGTCTTCAAGTGGTGAATGAACTGTACCTGTGCACTCAGCGCCCAACCGTGCACGCTGTGGCGCCATGGCTTAGTTGGTTAAAGCGCCTGTCTAGTAAACAGGAGATCCTGGGTTCGAATCCCAGTGGTGCCTGCTTGCTGTGCCAACAGTGCGCACTTGCATCTTCTTACCACAGTTGTGTTGCTGGTCAGACAGCTCAACGTTCTGTTGTAGCCTGTTATGATTTGGCGATCCTGCATCTCGTTCCAGCAGTAGTGTCACTCTTCGTTCTACCTGGAATTTCGTGCCGCTGTTCCACATGTGCTCCTGCTTCTCATTCGCTTTTATTCTCCCACCTTCATTCCCAGTTTGGTGGGAATAACGACGTGAGGTGGAGACACTGCTGACTTACCAGGGAATGCTGTGGCAAACGCGCGCGCGCACACACTCCACGAGCTGATCATCACCCTCATTCTCTGCCGTCACCGTTCATTCATTTTACGCCAACGGAAAATAAATCCTCCTTCTCCTAGAGTTGGAGTGCAGTTGTCTTTTCTTTTTCTGCTGAAGGAGGAAAAGAGAAAACATTGCTGCTGAAGGTGGATATGGAGTGAAGGACAGTCACCAGCGTGTGTACAAGTCAGTTGGCAAGGTTTCCTGTCAGCGTCACAGGGCGGGATCCCTGTTTAGGAATCCGACTTTGCATCGTCCAGACCTGGATACAGCTCCCAGTCTGGTAATGAAGATTTATTTCTCTAATTGTGAATTATCCGATTGAAAACGAATTCCTAGTTACGCACAGAATACACCCGCTGATCCTGCCAGAGTCAGCCCAGTGATTGTTTGCATTCATCTAGAAGGGCAAAGGCAGCAGATACACCGGTAAACTAGCTCCGCGAATCCCCCTCCTATCATCCCAGCTTTCTGAGTTGTAAAGATCTCGTTGTCGCTTCGCTAGCGCTGGATCAAAGTCCTGGAACCCCTTCCCTAGCAGCCTCATGGCTGGAGCTCCGTGCTGAGGAGTTCAAGGGTTCAGGAAAGTAACTCATCCCCCTGATCTGTCGGGTAATCAGGGATGGGCAGTAAATCCTACCCTGGATGAGTGGCGCTGGAAGAGCACAACAGTTCAGGCAGGCATCCAAGGAGCAGCGAAATCGACGTTTCGGGCAAAAGCCTACCCCATCGAGTGACGCCGATCTCCCAGGAATCCGTTTCAAAAAGGGGCAGGTCCTAAACGGACACCTGCTATCGGTCGGAAATAGGTTGAGAACGGCAGCGAGGGAGTGTAATAAAAGTGAAAGACAATGCCGACCGCGAGGCATGAGGCAGGAAGTGAGTGTAGAGCTGGTGGTACAAAGCTCAGAGTTGGTGCTAATGGGTCACCCTTTACTGCTCACTGTTTACACTGACTCACACACCACTCCTGGTCAGTTCATTTCAGTGACACTTTTCCCCTTGGTGTGAGGTTCCCTCTGGAGCGTAATAACGCCCTTAATGGGCCCAGAGAGGATGACACATCCTCTTTATCCTGTCAGTTTAAAGAGGTGAAAACATCGAATTCAAGAGCAGGTTGTGTTTTTCCGTGCCGTTTGCGTGGAGAATGTTGAGTCGTGAACTCTCTCTTCTTTGCAATTCTCACTGAGCAAGATCGAGACGGAAAGCACGTTGACGAGCCCTTGTCTTCAAGTGGTGAATGAACTGTACCTGTGCACTCAGCGGCCAACCGCGTGCGCTGTGGCGCCATGGCTTAGATGGTTAAAGCGCCTGTCTAGTAAACAGGAGATCCTGGGTTCGAATCCCAGTGGTGCCTGCTTGCTGTGTCAAAAGTGCGCACTTGCATCTTCTTACCAGAGTTGTGTTGCTGGTCCGATAGCTCAACTTTCTGTTGCAGCCTGTTATGATTTGGCGATCCTGCATCTCGTTCCAGCAGTAGTGTCACTCTTCGTTCTACCTGCAATTTCGTGCCGCTGTTCCACACGCGCTCCTGCTTCTCATTCGCTTTTATTCTCCCACCTTCATTCCCAGTTTGGTGGGAATAACGACGTGAGGTGGAGACACTGCTGACTTACCAGGGAATGCTGTGGCAAACGCGCGCGCGCACACACTCCACGAGCTGATCATCACCCTCATTCTCTGCCGTCACCGTTCATTCATTTTACGCCAACGGAAAATAGATCCTCCTTCTCCTAGAGTTGGAGTGCAGTTGTCTTTTCTTTTTCTGCTGAAGGAGGAAAAGAGAAAACATTGCTGCTGAAGGTGGATATGGAGTGAAGGACAGTCACCAGCGTGTGTACAAGTCAGTTGGCAAGGTTTCCTGTCAGCGTCACCGGGCGGGATCCCTGTTTAGGAATCCGACTTTGCATCGTCCAGACCTGGATACAGCTCCCAGTCTGGTAATGAAGATTTATTTCTCTAATTGTGAATTATCCGATTGAAAACGAATTCCTAGTTCCGCACAGAATACACCCGCTGATCCTGCCAGAGTCAGCCCAGTGATTGTTTGCATTCATCTAGAAGGGCAAAGGCAGCAGATACACCGGTAAACTAGCTCCGCGAATCC
The DNA here is from genome assembly GCF_047496795.1 of Chiloscyllium punctatum. NCBI lineage: Eukaryota > Metazoa > Chordata > Chondrichthyes > Orectolobiformes > Hemiscylliidae > Chiloscyllium > Chiloscyllium punctatum. The sequence continues at coordinate 30,736,102 of NC_092783.1, forward strand.
CCCTCCTATCATCTCAGCTTTCTGAGTTGTAAAGATCTCGTTGTAGCTTCGCTAGCGCTGGATCAAAGTCCTGGAACCCCTTCCCTAGCAGCCTCATGGCTGGAGCTCCGTGCTGAGGAGTTCAAGGGTTCAGGAAAGTAACTCATCCCCCTGATCTGTCGGGTAATCAGGGATGGGCAGTAAATCCTACCCTGGATGAGTGGCGCTGGAAGAGCACAACAGTTCAGGCAGGCATCCAAGGAGCAGCGAAATCGACGTTTCGGGCAAAAGCCTACCCCATCGAGTGACGCCGATCTCCCAGGAATCCGTTTCAAAAAGGGGCAGGTCCTAAACGGACACCTGCTATCGGTCGGAAATAGGTTGAGAACGGCAGCGAGGGAGTGTAATAAAAGTGAAAGACAATGCCGACCGCGAGGCATGAGGCAGGAAGTGAGTGTAGAGCTGGTGGTACAAAGCTCAGAGTTGGTGCTAATGGGTCACCCTTTACTGCTCACTGTTTACACTGACTCACACACCACTCCTGGTCAGTTCATTTCAGTGACACTTTTCCCCTTGGTGTGAGGTTCCCTCTGGAGCGTAATAACGCCCTTAATGGGCCCAGAGAGGATGACACATCCTCTTTATCCTGTCAGTTTAAAGAGGTGAAAACATCGAATTCAAGAGCAGGTTGTGTTTTTCCGTGCCGTTTGCGTGGAGAATGTTGAGTCGTGAACTCTCTCTTCTTTGCAATTCTCACTGAGCAAGATCGAGACGGAAAGCACGTTGACGAGCCCTTGTCTTCAAGTGGTGAATGAACTGTACCTGTGCACTCAGCGGCCAACCGCGTGCGCTGTGGCGCCATGGCTTAGATGGTTAAAGCGCCTGTCTAGTAAACAGGAGATCCTGGGTTCGAATCCCAGTGGTGCCTGCTTGCTGTGTCAAAAGTGCGCACTTGCATCTTCTTACCAGAGTTGTGTTGCTGGTCCGATAGCTCAACTTTCTGTTGCAGCCTGTTATGATTTGGCGATCCTGCATCTCGTTCCAGCAGTAGTGTCACTCTTCGTTCTACCTGCAATTTCGTGCCGCTGTTCCACACGCGCTCCTGCTTCTCATTCGCTTTTATTCTCCCACCTTCATTCCCAGTTTGGTGGGAATAACGACGTGAGGTGGAGACACTGCTGACTTACCAGGGAATGCTGTGGCAAACGCGCGCGCGCACACACTCCACGAGCTGATCATCACCCTCATTCTCTGCCGTCACCGTTCATTCATTTTACGCCAACGGAAAATAGATCCTCCTTCTCCTAGAGTTGGAGTGCAGTTGTCTTTTCTTTTTCTGCTGAAGGAGGAAAAGAGAAAACATTGCTGCTGAAGGTGGATATGGAGTGAAGGACAGTCACCAGCGTGTGTACAAGTCAGTTGGCAAGGTTTCCTGTCAGCGTCACCGGGCGGGATCCCTGTTTAGGAATCCGACTTTGCATCGTCCAGACCTGGATACAGCTCCCAGTCTGGTAATGAAGATTTATTTCTCTAATTGTGAATTATCCGATTGAAAACGAATTCCTAGTTCCGCACAGAATACACCCGCTGATCCTGCCAGAGTCAGCCCAGTGATTGTTTGCATTCATCTAGAAGGGCAAAGGCAGCAGATACACCGGTAAACTAGCTCCGCGAATCCCCCTCCTATCATCTCAGCTTTCTGAGTTGTAAAGATCTCGTTGTAGCTTCGCTAGCGCTGGATCAAAGTCCTGGAACCCCTTCCCTAGCAGCCTCATGGCTGGAGCTCCGTGCTGAGGAGTTCAAGGGTTCAGGAAAGTAACTCATCCCCCTGATCTGTCGGGTAATCAGGGATGGGCAGTAAATCCTACCCTGGATGAGTGGCGCTGGAAGAGCACAACAGTTCAGGCAGGCATCCAAGGAGCAGCGAAATCGACGTTTCGGGCAAAAGCCTACCCCATCGAGTGACGCCGATCTCCCAGGAATCCGTTTCAAAAAGGGGCAGGTCCTAAACGGACACCTGCTATCGGTCGGAAATAGGTTGAGAACGGCAGCGAGGGAGTGTAATAAAAGTGAAAGACAATGCCGACCGCGAGGCATGAGGCAGGAAGTGAGTGTAGAGCTGGTGGTACAAAGCTCAGAGTTGGTGCTAATGGGTCACCCTTTACTGCTCACTGTTTACACTGACTCACACACCACTCCTGGTCAGTTCATTTCAGTGACACTTTTCCCCTTGGTGTGAGGTTCCCTCTGGAGCGTAATAACGCCCTTAATGGGCCCAGAGAGGATGACACATCCTCTTTATCCTGTCAGTTTAAAGAGGTGAAAACATCGAATTCAAGAGCAGGTTGTGTTTTTCCGTGCCGTTTGCGTGGAGAATGTTGAGTCGTGAACTCTCTCTTCTTTGCAATTCTCACTGAGTAAGATCGAGACGGAAAGCACGTTGATGAGCCATTGTCTTCAAGTGGTGAATGAACTGTACCTGTGCACTCAGCGCCCAACCGCGCGCGCTGTGGCGCCATGGCTTAGATGGTTAAAGCGCCTGTCTAGTAAACAGGAGATCCTGGGTTCGAATCCCAGTGGTGCCTGCTTGCTGTGTCAAAAGTGCGCACTTGCATCTTCTTACCAGAGTTGTGTTGCTGGTCCGATAGCTCAACTTTCTGTTGCAGACTGTTATGATTTGGCGATCCTGCATCTCGTTCCAGCAGTAGTGTCACTCTTCGTTCTACCTGCAATTTCGTGCCGCTGTTCCACACGCGCTCCTGCTTCTCATTCGCTTTTATTCTCCCACCTTCATTCCCAGTTTGGTGGGAATAACGACGTGAGGTGGAGACACTGCTGACTTACCAGGGAATGCTGTGGCAAACGCGCGCGCGCACACACTCCACGAGCTGATCATCACCCTCATTCTCTGCCGTCACCGTTCATTCATTTTACGCCAACGGAAAATAGATCCTCCTTCTCCTAGAGTTGGAGTGCAGTTGTCTTTTCTTTTTCTGCTGAAGGAGGAAAAGAGAAAACATTGCTGCTGAAGGTGGATATGGAGTGAAGGACAGTCACCAGCGTGTGTACAAGTCAGTTGGCAAGGTTTCCTGTCAGCGTCACCGGGCGGGATCCCTGTTTAGGAATCCGACTTTGCATCGTCCAGACCTGGATACAGCTCCCAGTCTGGTAATGAAGATTTATTTCTCTAATTGTGAATTATCCGATTGAAAACGAATTCCTAGTTCCGCACAGAATACACCCGCTGATCCTGCCAGAGTCAGCCCAGTGATTGTTTGCATTCATCTAGAAGGGCAAAGGCAGCAGATACACCGGTAAACTAGCTCCGCGAATCCCCCTCCTATCATCTCAGCTTTCTGAGTTGTAAAGATCTCGTTGTAGCTTCGCTAGCGCTGGATCAAAGTCCTGGAACCCCTTCCCTAGCAGCCTCATGGCTGGAGCTCCGTGCTGAGGAGTTCAAGGGTTCAGGAAAGTAACTCATCCCCCTGATCTGTCGGGTAATCAGGGATGGGCAGTAAATCCTACCCTGGATGAGTGGCGCTGGAAGAGCACAACAGTTCAGGCAGGCATCCAAGGAGCAGCGAAATCGACGTTTCGGGCAAAAGCCTACCCCATCGAGTGACGCCGATCTCCCAGGAATCCGTTTCAAAAAGGGGCAGGTCCTAAACGGACACCTGCTATCGGTCGGAAATAGGTTGAGAACGGCAGCGAGGGAGTGTAATAAAAGTGAAAGACAATGCCGACCGCGAGGCATGAGGCAGGAAGTGAGTGTAGAGCTGGTGGTACAAAGCTCAGAGTTGGTGCTAATGGGTCACCCTTTACTGCTCACTGTTTACACTGACTCACACACCACTCCTGGTCAGTTCATTTCAGTGACACTTTTCCCCTTGGTGTGAGGTTCCCTCTGGAGCGTAATAACGCCCTTAATGGGCCCAGAGAGGATGACACATCCTCTTTATCCTGTCAGTTTAAAGAGGTGAAAACATCGAATTCAAGAGCAGGTTGTGTTTTTCCGTGCCGTTTGCGTGGAGAATGTTGAGTCGTGAACTCTCTCTTCTTTGCAATTCTCACTGAGTAAGATCGAGACGGAAAGCACGTTGACGAGCCATTGTCTTCAAGTGGTGAATGAACTGTACCTGTGCACTCAGCGCCCAACCGCGCGCGCTGTGGCGCCATGGCTTAGATGGTTAAAGCGCCTGTCTAGTAAACAGGAGATCCTGGGTTCGAATCCCAGTGGTGCCTGCTTGCTGTGTCAAAAGTGCGCACTTGCATCTTCTTACCAGAGTTGTGTTGCTGGTCAGACAGCTCAACTTTCTGTTGCAGCCTGTTATGATTTGGCGATCCTGCATCTCGTTCCAGCAGTAGTGTCACTCTTCGTTCTACCTGCAATTTCGTGCCGCTGTTCCACACGCGCTCCTGCTTCTCATTCGCTTTTATTCTCCCACCTTCATTCCCAGTTTGGTGGGAATAACGACGTGAGGTGGAGACACTGCTGACTTACCAGGGAATGCTGTGGCAAACGCGCGCGCGCACACACTCCACGAGCTGATCATCACCCTCATTCTCTGCCGTCACCGTTCATTCATTTTACGTCAACGGAAAATAGATCCTCCTTCTCCTAGAGTTGGAGTGCAGTTGTCTTTTCTTTTTCTGCTGAAGGAGGAAAAGAGAAAACATTGCTGCTGAAGGTGGATATGGAGTGAAGGACAGTCACCAGCGTGTGTACAAGTCAGTTGGCAAGGTTTCCTGTCAGCGTCACAGGGCGGGATCCCTGTTTAGGAATCCGACTTTGCATCGTCCAGACCTGGATACAGCTCCCAGTCTGGTAATGAAGATTTATTTCTCTAATTGTGAATTATCCGATTGAAAACGAATTCCTAGTTACGCACAGAATACACCCGCTGATCCTGCCAGAGTCAGCCCAGTGATTGTTTGCATTCATCTAGAAGGGCAAAGGCAGCAGATACACCGGTAAACTAGCTCCGCGAATCCCCCTCCTATCATCCCAGCTTTCTGAGTTGTAAAGATCTCGTTGTAGCTTCGCTAGCGCTGGATCAAAGTCCTGGAACCCCTTCCCTAGCAGCCTCATGGCTGGAGCTCCGTGCTGAGGAGTTCAAGGGTTCAGGAAAGTAACTCATCCCCCTGATCTGTCGGGTAATCAGGGATGGGCAGTAAATCCTACCCTGGATGAGTGGCGCTGGAAGAGCACAACAGTTCAGGCAGGCATCCAAGGAGCAGCGAAATCGACGTTTCGGGCAAAAGCCTAACCCATCGAGTGACGCCGATCTCCCAGGAATCCGTTTCAAAAAGGGGCAGGTCCTAAACGGACACCTGCTATCGGTCGGAAATAGGTTGAGAACGGCAGCGAGGGAGTGTAATAAAAGTGAAAGACAATGCCGACCGCGAGGCATGAGGCAGGAAGTGAGTGTAGAGCTGGTGGTACAAAGCTCAGAGTTGGTGCTAATGGGTCACCCTTTACTGCTCACTGTTTACACTGACTCACACACCACTCCTGGTCAGTTCATTTCAGTGACACTTTTCCCCTTGGTGTGAGGTTCCCTCTGGAGCGTAATAACGCCCTTAATGGGCCCAGAGAGGATGACACATCCTCTTTATCCTGTCAGTTTAAAGAGGTGAAAACATCGAATTCAAGAGCAGGTTGTGTTTTTCCGTGCCGTTTGCGTGGAGAATGTTGAGTCGTGAACTCTCTCTTCTTTGCAATTCTCACTGAGCAAGATCGAGACGGAAAGCACGTTGACGAGCCCTTGTCTTCAAGTGGTGAATGAACTGTACCTGTGCACTCAGCGCCCAACCGCGCGCGCTGTGGCGCCATGGCTTAGATGGTTAAAGCGCCTGTCTAGTAAACAGGAGATCCTGGGTTCGAATCCCAGTGGTGCCTGCTTGCTGTGCCAACAGTGCGCACTTGCATCTTCTTACCACGGTTGTGTTGCTGGTCAGACAGCTCAACGTTCTGTTGCAGCCTGTTATGATTTGGCGATCCTGCATCTCGTTCCAGCAGTCGTGTCACTCTTCGTTCTACCTGCAATTTCGTGCCGCTGTTCCACACGCGCTCCTGCTTCTCATTCGCTTTTATTCTCCCACCTTCATTCCCAGTTTGGTGGGAATAACGACGTGAGGTGGAGACACTGCTGACTTACCAGGGAATGCTGTGGCAAACGCGCGCGCGCACACACTCCACGAGCTGATCATCACCCTCATTCTCTGCCGTCACCGTTCATTCATTTTACGCCAACGGAAAATAGATCCTCCTTCTCCTAGAGTTGGAGTGCAGTTGTCTTTTCTTTTTCTGCTGAAGGAGGAAAAGAGAAAACATTGCTGCTGAAGGTGGATATGGAGTGAAGGACAGTCACCAGCGTGTGTACAAGTCAGTTGGCAAGGTTTCCTGTCAGCGTCACAGGGCGGGATCCCTGTTTAGGAATCCGACTTTGCATCGTCCAGACCTGGATACAGCTCCCAGTCTGGTAATGAAGATTTATTTCTCTAATTGTGAATTATCCGATTGAAAACGAATTCCTAGTTACGCACAGAATACACCCGCTGATCCTGCCAGAGTCAGCCCAGTGATTGTTTGCATTCATCTAGAAGGGCAAAGGCAGCAGATACACCGGTAAACTAGCTCCGCGAATCCCCCTCCTATCATCTCAGCTTTCTGAGTTGTAAAGATCTCGTTGTAGCTTCGCTAGCGCTGGATCAAAGTCCTGGAACCCCTTCCCTAGCAGCCTCATGGCTGGAGCTCCGTGCTGAGGAGTTCAAGGGTTCAGGAAAGTAACTCATCCCCCTGATCTGTCGGGTAATCAGGGATGGGCAGTAAATCCTACCCTGGATGAGTGGCGCTGGAAGAGCACAACAGTTCAGGCAGGCATCCAAGGAGCAGCGAAATCGACGTTTCGGGCAAAAGCCTACCCCATCGAGTGACGCCGATCTCCCAGGAATCCGTTTCAAAAAGGGGCAGGTCCTAAACGGACACCTGCTATCGGTCGGAAATAGGTTGAGAACGGCAGCGAGGGAGTGTAATAAAAGTGAAAGACAATGCCGACCGCGAGGCATGAGGCAGGAAGTGAGTGTAGAGCTGGTGGTACAAAGCTCAGAGTTGGTGCTAATGGGTCACCCTTTACTGCTCACTGTTTACACTGACTCACACACCACTCCTGGTCAGTTCATTTCAGTGACACTTTTCCCCTTGGTGTGAGGTTCCCTCTGGAGCGTAATAACGCCCTTAATGGGCCCAGAGAGGATGACACATCCTCTTTATCCTGTCAGTTTAAAGAGGTGAAAACATCGAATTCAAGAGCAGGTTGTGTTTTTCCGTGCCGTTTGCGTGGAGAATGTTGAGTCGTGAACTCTCTCTTCTTTGCAATTCTCACTGAGCAAGATCGAGACGGAAAGCACGTTGACGAGCCCTTGTCTTCAAGTGGTGAATGAACTGTACCTGTGCACTCAGCGCCCACCCGCGCGCGCTGTGGCGCCATGGCTTAGATGGTTAAAGCGCCTGTCTAGTAAACAGGAGATCCTGGGTTCGAATCCCAGTGGTGCCTGCTTGCTGTGCCAACAGTGCGCACTTGCATCTTCTTACCACAGTTGTGTTGCTGGTCAGACAGCTCAACGTTCTGTTGCAGCCTGTTATGATTTGGCGATCCTGCATCTCGTTCCAGCAGGAGTGTCACTCTTCGTTCTACCTGCAATTTCGTGCCGCTGTTCCACACGCGCTCCTGCTTCTCATTCGCTTTTATTCTCCCACCTTCATTCCCAGTTTGGTGGGAATAACGACGTGAGGTGGAGACACTGCTGACTTACCAGGGAATGCTGTGGCAAACGCGCGCGCGCACACACTCCACGAGCTGATCATCACCCTCATTCTCTGCCGTCACCGTTCATTCATTTTACGCCAACGGAAAATAAATCCTCCTTCTCCTAGAGTTGGAGTGCAGTTGTCTTTTCCTTTTCTGCTGAAGGAGGAAAAGAGAAAACATTGCTGCTGAAGGTGGATATGGAGTGAAGGACAGTCACCAGCGTGTGTACAAGTCAGTTGGCAAGGTTTCCTGTCAGCGTCACAGGGCGGGATCCCTGTTTAGGAATCCGACTTTGCATCGTCCAGACCTGGATACAGCTCCCAGTCTGGTAATGAAGATTTATTTCTCTAATTGTGAATTATCCGATTGAAAACGAATTCCTAGTTACGCACAGAATACACCCGCTGATCCTGCCAGAGTCAGCCCAGTGATTGTTTGCATTCATCTAGAAGGGCAAAGGCAGCAGATACACTGGTAAACTAGCTCCGCGAATCCCCCTCCTATCATCCCAGCTTTCTGAGTTGTAAAGATCTCGTTGTAGCTTCGCTAGCGCTGGATCAAAGTCCTGGAACCCCTTCCCTAGCAGCCTCATGGCTGGAGCTCCGTGCTGAGGAGTTCAAGGGTTCAGGAAAGTAACTCATCCCCCTGATCTGTCGGGTAATCAGGGATGGGCAGTAAATCCTACCCTGGATGAGTGGCGCTGGAAGAGCACAACAGTTCAGGCAGGCATCCAAGGAGCAGCGAAATCGACGTTTCGGGCAAAAGCCTACCCCATCGAGTGACGCCGATCTCCCAGGAATCCGTTTCAAAAAGGGGCAGGTCCTAAACGGACACCTGCTATCGGTCGGAAATAGGTTGAGAACGGCAGCGAGGGAGTGTAATAAAAGTGAAAGACAATGCCGACCGCGAGGCATGAGGCAGGAAGTGAGTGTAGAGCTGGTGGTACAAAGCTCAGAGTTGGTGCTAATGGGTCACCCTTTACTGCTCACTGTTTACACTGACTCACACACCACTCCTGGTCAGTTCATTTCAGTGACACTTTTCCCCTTGGTGTGAGGTTCCCTCTGGAGCGTAATAACGCCCTTAATGGGCCCAGAGAGGATGACACATCCTCTTTATCCTGTCAGTTTAAAGAGGTGAAAACATCGAATTCAAGAGCAGGTTGTGTTTTTCCGTGCCGTTTGCGTGGAGAATGTTGAGTCGTGAACTCTCTCTTCTTTGCAATTCTCACTGAGCAAGATCGAGACGGAAAGCACGTTGACGAGCCCTTGTCTTCAAGTGGTGAATGAACTGTACCTGTGCACTCAGCGCCCAACCGTGCACGCTGTGGCGCCATGGCTTAGATGGTTAAAGCGCCTGTCTAGTAAACAGGAGATCCTGGGTTCGAATCCCAGTGGGGCCTGCTTGCTGTGCCAACAGTGCGCACTTGCATCTTCTTACCACAGTTGTGTTGCTGGTCAGACAGCTCAACGTTCTGTTGCAGCCTGTTATGATTTGGCGATCCTGCATCTCATTCCAGCAGTAGTGTCACTCTTCGTTCTACCTGGAATTTCGTGCCGCTGTTCCACACGCGCTCCTGCTTCTCATTCGCTTTTATTCTCCCACCTTCATTCCCAGTTTGGTGGGAATAACGACGTGAGGTGGAGACACTGCTGACTTACCAGGGAATGCTGTGGCAAACGCGCGCGCGCACACACTCCACGAGCTGATCATCACCCTCATTCTCTGCCGTCACCGTTCATTCATTTTACGTCAACGGAAAATAGATCCTCCTTCTCCTAGAGTTGGAGTGCAGTTGTCTTTTCTTTTTCTGCTGAAGGAGGAAAAGAGAAAACATTGCTGCTGAAGGTGGATATGGAGTGAAGGACAGTCACCAGCGTGTGTACAAGTCAGTTGGCAAGGTTTCCTGTCAGCGTCACAGGGCGGGATCCCTGTTTAGGAATCCGACTTTGCATCGTCCAGACCTGGATACAGCTCCCAGTCTGGTAATGAAGATTTATTTCTCTAATTGTGAATTATCCGATTGAAAACGAATTCCTAGTTACGCACAGAATACACCCGCTGATCCTGCCAGAGTCAGCCCAGTGATTGTTTGCATTCATCTAGAAGGGCAAAGGCAGCAGATACACCGGTAAACTAGCTCCGCGAATCCCCCTCCTATCATCCCAGCTTTCTGAGTTGTAAAGATCTCGTTGTCGCTTCGCTAGCGCTGGATCAAAGTCCTGGAACCCCTTCCCTAGCAGCCTCATGGCTGGAGCTCCGTGCTGAGGAGTTCAAGGGTTCAGGAAAGTAACTCATCCCCCTGATCTGTCGGGTAATCAGGGATGGGCAGTAAATCCTACCCTGGATGAGTGGCGCTGGAAGAGCACAACAGTTCAGGCAGGCATCCAAGGAGCAGCGAAATCGACGTTTCGGGCAAAAGCCTAACCCATCGAGTGACGCCGATCTCCCAGGAATCCGTTTCAAAAAGGGGCAGGTCCTAAACGGACACCTGCTATCGGTCGGAAATAGGTTGAGAACGGCAGCGAGGGAGTGTAATAAAAGTGAAAGACAATGCCGACCGCGAGGCATGAGGCAGGAAGTGAGTGTAGAGCTGGTGGTACAAAGCTCAGAGTTGGTGCTAATGGGTCACCCTTTACTGCTCACTGTTTACACTGACTCACACACCACTCCTGGTCAGTTCATTTCAGTGACACTTTTCCCCTTGGTGTGAGGTTCCCTCTGGAGCGTAATAACGCCCTTAATGGGCCCAGAGAGGATGACACATCCTCTTTATCCTGTCAGTTTAAAGAGGTGAAAACATCGAATTCAAGAGCAGGTTGTGTTTTTCCGTGCCGTTTGCGTGGAGAATGTTGAGTCGTGAACTCTCTCTTCTTTGCAATTCTCACTGAGCAAGATCGAGACGGAAAGCACGTTGACGAGCCCTTGTCTTCAAGTGGTGAATGAACTGTACCTGTGCACTCAGCGCCCAACCGCGCGCGCTGTGGCGCCATGGCTTAGATGGTTAAAGCGCCTGTCTAGTAAACAGGAGATCCTGGGTTCGAATCCCAGTGGTGCCTGCTTGCTGTGCCAACAGTGCGCACTTGCATCTTCTTTCCACAGTTGTGTTGCGGGTCAGACAGCTCAACGTTCTGTTGCAGCCTGTTATGATTTGGCGATCCTGCATCTCGTTCCAGCAGTAGTGTCACTCTTCGTTCTACCTGCAATTTCGTGCCGCTGTTCCACACGCGCTCCTGCTTCTCATTCGCTTTTATTCTCCCACCTTCATTCCCAGTTTGGTGGGAATAACGACGTGAGGTGGAGACACTGCTGACTTACCAGGGAATGCTGTGGCAAACGCGCGCGCGCACACACCCCACGAGCTGATCATCACCCTCATTCTCTGCCGTCACCGTTCATTCATTTTACGCCAACGGAAAATAGATCCTCCTTCTCCTAGAGTTGGAGTGCAGTTGTCTTTTCTTTTTCTGCTGAAGGAGGAAAAGAGAAAACATTGCTGCTGAAGGTGGATATGGAGTGAAGGACAGTCACCAGCGTGTGTACAAGTCAGTTGGCAAGGTTTCCTGTCAGCGTCACAGGGCGGGATCCCTGTTTAGGAATCCGACTTTGCATCGTCCAGACCTGGATACAGCTCCCAGTCTGGTAATGAAGATTTATTTCTCTAATTGTGAATTATCCGATTGAAAACGAATTCCTAGTTACGCACAGAATACACCCGCTGATCCTGCCAGAGTCAGCCCAGTGATTGTTTGCATTCATCTAGAAGGGCAAAGGCAGCAGATACACCGGTAAACTAGCTCCGCGAATCCCCCTCCTATCATCTCAGCTTTCTGAGTTGTAAAGATCTCGTTGTAGCTTCGCTAGCGCTGGATCAAAGTCCTGGAACCCCTTCCCTAGCAGCCTCATGGCTGGAGCTCCGTGCTGAGGAGTTCAAGGGTTCAGGAAAGTAACTCATCCCCCTGATCTGTCGGGTAATCAGGGATGGGCAGTAAATCCTACCCTGGATGAGTGGCGCTGGAAGAGCACAACAGTTCAGGCAGGCATCCAAGGAGCAGCGAAATCGACGTTTCGGGCAAAAGCCTACCCCATCGAGTGACGCCGATCTCCCAGGAATCCGTTTCAAAAAGGGGCAGGTCCTAAACGGACACCTGCTATCGGTCGGAAATAGGTTGAGAACGGCAGCGAGGGAGTGTAATAAAAGTGAAAGACAATGCCGACCGCGAGGCATGAGGCAGGAAGTGAGTGTAGAGCTGGTGGTACAAAGCTCAGAGTTGGTGCTAATGGGTCACCCTTTACTGCTCACTGTTTACACTGACTCACACACCACTCCTGGTCAGTTCATTTCAGTGACACTTTTCCCCTTGGTGTGAGGTTCCCTCTGGAGCGTAATAACGCCCTTAATGGGCCCAGAGAGGATGACACATCCTCTTTATCCTGTCAGTTTAAAGAGGTGAAAACATCGAATTCAAGAGCAGGTTGTGTTTTTCCGTGCCGTTTGCGTGGAGAATGTTGAGTCGTGAACTCTCTCTTCTTT